>NC_045620.1:125929563-130929563 GCF_009829155.1 Mustela erminea | reverse complement strand
TTCTTTAGGAGAGCGATCCGAGCTTTCTCTACTCCTCCTGCAAAGACAAATAAACTTCCATTGGCACAAACTGACCCAAAGTCAACCAAGATCTTTATCATATATATTTTATTCTTTAGTTTTGGGGGAATGAGAACACAGAAGTAAAGTCTTGGAAACTGATGTGGTAAACAAAGGCAGAAGAAAAACTACTCAATTTCCTTACTACCTATAGCCCATTGACAAGTCCTTGAAACAGGTAGAGTGACCTTCCTCTAGGGACTCAACTGCCTTCATGTCAATACTTTGGTAAGGGCAAAAGGCAATCCTAGCCTGGCCCCCTTCCCCCAACCAGAATCTTGTAAGTCTACTTTAATATATAAAAACTCCTTTGGAAATTTCCTTTATCTCTAAACTCCCCAAGAATATGGCCCACCAATATATATCTGAAAGGTCTCATGACTAAGGTTTTACTAGACAGTAATAAATGATGTTTTCCCAACAATAGCTAGCCCCCTCAAAATCCTGGAAACCTTGCTTCCAAAATTCCTTAGAGACTTATGCTATCCCTAACCCGCTCCCAACTTGAAAGTATATAATGGGCCACTCCTCATGACCTCATGGCAGCTCATTCCGCCCACAGGTCCTGCCCCTGTGCTTTAATAAAATCACCTTTTTGCACCAGAGATGTCTCAAGAATTCCTTCTTGGCCATCTGCTTCAAACCCTAACATCTTTCCTATATCAGAAACTACAATTATGACTGGACTTATCGGTGAATTGGATATTAGAATATCTTCATACCTCAGCCAGGTTTCTCTATTGTACCCATAAGGGTAATCTGGGGCAGAATGAAGAAGGACTCCATATCAGGCAAAACCTGGTTTTACTCAAGGCAATGAAAGCATTTGAGGAGAAACAAGTTAGAGAAGTGTGGACAGAGCAGGTCACCTCATCTCTAAAGCCGCCTGTGATCATACCAGGAATCAAAGGCCACCAACCTGGTAAGTCTTTAGTCTTTCTTTCTCTCTCATCTTTAGCCAATTTAGGGCTAATGCAAAGCTGTGACTTATTGGAGGAGCTTGGATGGTGGGAGGGAGGACAGAGGGGAAGCAGAGTGACGTGCTGGAGAGAGATGGATGACAGACAGGACAAGAAGGAAATAGGGCACAAGAGTGGAACATGCCACCAAGTAGCTGATCTTTTGATCAGAAATGGATCCCAGGGCACTGACAGGTCAAGGTCATGACCTGTCTCCGGGAAGTGTGAGGGGAAGTGCAGCTGAGGAAGGAGGGTTCTGCTAGTGAGAGTATCTTCTAGAGAAACCTAGGAATGCAATTCTAATTATCGGCAAAGGAGTCTTGATCTTGGGGGCTGAGAACCATAATGGTATTATAAAACATGTGAATTAACCTCCTAGAAAAGGCTACCAGCTTAAGACAAATCCTGATATATAGCAGACTTCCCATTAAGAGGAAGAAGAACAAAAGAAGTAACAAAGCAACAGAGCAGGGAGGTGGAGGGAGGTGAGGGCGAGTGCTGAGCAAGCCCCCTGCTCTGAGGGTTACCCCATTAAGTGAAGAGGGGAGAGCTGCGGAGGGGAGGGCATTTCTCTTGAAGCAGAGATGTTTTATACCCAGGAGGAAACTGTGATTTAAGGAAATTGAATGACATCACACCAGTTGCTCCACTAATGAGAGTCAGAAATTGGAAACCTGATCAGTCTTATTCAAAATGAGATCTCAAAATCTCCATGCAATACCAGAGTATGCAGAGAAAGAATGGCAAAATATCGCTCTAGAAGCTCAACTGTGATTTACATGAAAAGTATCCTGAACACCAGACTCCATCCTGCCTGGCCCTAGCCATGCCAACTAATGTTAAAGACAAAGCAGAACTTTGCTCCCTGCCCCCTTCTTTTGCCCAAAGCTTCCCAAGCAACAAATACCACCAAATAACCTTCTTTAACACACAACCATAAGCAATGCATTGTGATTGTTTGGATTATCCAAAGAAATTAAGTTCCATAGTATTTAAATGTGCTGCCCATGAACTCCCAGCGCCCTTTCCAGGCAGTTCTCTGCTGCTGTAGCCACTGGAGAGATTAACAAACCATAGTTCAATAGAAACCTCTCTACTCCCCTCTCTCTTCCTTGGCATAACCAAGGAAGCAGAATGCAAGTTCTACCCAGGGTAAGCTCTTTGGTGTTATAAACCCTCGGGGTCTCCCCTTCTACTGCCAATTGCTGGTGTCAGGATTCCTACCGATCAGAATTGCACTCACACTACTCACCCCTACTGAGGACACATGGTTTCATTTCCTCACCATGGCCATAAACTGTCCCATAGCAACATTAGGGTGGAAATCTAGAAGTCCAGGAAGAGTCTAACTCTTCCTGGACTTTGGCATTTGAGTGCCTTTAGGCCATGGCTCTGCCATGCTGCCCCGGCCTGGTCTCAACTGATGGTTCTGATACAGACGGACCAAGACAGCTGTGCTTCTGTTCTATCCAAGGCGCTTCTACCTTCCCCCCTCATGCAACTTCTCCTCCATCTAGTTTCTACATCTTGCTTGTCCTATCACTTGTGGTCCGCTATGTGTATTTCAGGAAGACCTGTAAATTGGGTAGGACCACAGTATAAAACTAGTGCTGATCTCCAGTATCCCAGTGCACCCTAGAGCACATCTGGAAGGCAGATCATGGACTTGGGTAAAGACCTTCTGGCTCCAGTTTCTGTGGACTTGCCTCCCCTGCTGTTGCCTACCAGCTTCCATTTCCCATCTGCAAAGTTTGGGTGGGACTAAGCCAGGAAATCTCAGTGTGGCCTTCATGGACTGTTGAAGGGGCTTTCAGTGGGCTTCACAGTAAATGCAAACCATCTGAACCTCCTTTTAGACAGCATTTGTTGTGAGGACACATGTGCCTTTTCCTGGAAACGACTTCCATGAAAATTTTTAATAGGTCAAAGACATCCAAAATGTTAAGAACTACTTTTAGAGGCTATATGAAAGCTCTCTCCCAGTTCTAACATTCTATAAACCAAAGCAAAAATAATGTTAACATGGTCTTTTTTAATGTTAGTCTCATCGTGGGTCACAGAATTTAGAAGGAAACACACAGATATCTGGTGCAGTAAATAAAACCAAAAGAAATAGGAGAACCTTTGGCTGTAGTGAAATCCTATTCAAAAAATGGTGGGTGGGGCCTCCTGGATGACTCAATCAATTAAGCCTCCTACTCTTTGATTTTAGCTCAGGTCATGATCTTAGGGTCATGAGATCAAGCCCCACATCTGGCTCTATACTGGGTGAGGAACCTGCTTGAGATTCTCTCTTTCCCCTCCACCCCTGACTCGCATTCATGCTTGCTCTCTTGCTCCTTCCCTCTCAAAGAAAGAAAAGAAAAGAAAAGAAAAGAGGGAAATCTTATTCAACCTTAGTACATGCCAGAGCACAGCACAGAGCACAGCACAGCACAGCCCTTCAGCCTGTGGCTTCCCATGCAGTAGCCAGGCAGCACCGCCACAGAGCTAGTACCCAAGGAACAGAGTCTGAAATCTCTGTTCAGGCTCCATCTTCCGGAGTACGGGAATCCCTGCTACCCCATGTCCAGCTATTGCTTGAACTTCCAGAAAAGCAACTTGATACCTTGAACATCTGATTGCTAGATTCACTTACTCTGAAAGGAAATGCACTTTCCTGATGCTTTCAAGAACTGCCCCAGGTTCTATGTACTGGAGCCACAGGACAGAATTATTACCCTCCTCTACCTGACAACTGGGCAGGTTTGCGGTGGTTCTCACTTCCACCGGCGTCTTCCCTTCTGTCTTCAACCATATAATACTCCCCAGGACCTTCCAGAGGCAGGGTGATCCGTACTCTGGATTGTCAGTGATGCTCCTGATGAATGGTCCCCTGACTTGAACATAACGCATGGGGAAAGTCTAGAACTCCCAGGGAAGACCAGAATCCTCACCTCTCCCACACACATACCTCCATTTTACAACTTGCCTACATTGTGAAAAGTGTCTGCCTGTACCCTGACTCCCTCACTATATAGCAGGTCCCTCAAGAGAAGGGTAAATCCTCTCTTTATCTTAATACTTTCAGTCCTTTGTCCTGCTCCTTCTAAAAATGTGTGAAAGTCTACCCTGGGCCCGGTGTTTTTATAAACACTTGATATTCAGTCATGAACAAAACTGACCATATAATTGCTCTTCTGGAACTTCTAAAAGGGATGGGGAGTGAGCTGAGGGAGGGTAGTATTTGTCATATATAATAAGCATCTAATAGAATGTTCGTGAATGAATGGAGTCAATAGCCAAGGGAAAGGTAGGGAAGGTTCGTAACCCTCTTAGTAAGTGTCTTCATTCTTCCTGTGAAAATCCATGCATCTGTGGAAATTCTTAATGTCTTGAGGCTGCAAGGCTGCCTTACAGGGCTCTGGGAGAATGACAGGCCTCCTTCCCACCCAGAGCAACCAGGGAACGTGGACAAGTAGCTTACTTCAGCAGAATATTTACATGTAGACCTCTGGAAGCTTTAAGAATCATTTGCCTTTTTTTCCAGGGCTACTCCGAGGAAGAACAAAAAGCTCTTTTTAGAAATCGCTGACCCTCATCTAAGTGCAAAGGAACCTAGAAGCTTTGAGCGCACAGCTCTCCTGGCCTTCAGCCCTGGGCTTTCTTGCAGATGCACTTTTCAGGAAGGAAGAAGGCAGAGCAGATGGATGGTTTGCTGACGGGCTCAAAATGCTTCCCAGAGCACAGAAAGCAGGGTGATTGCTGTTCATGCCGCTGCTGTGTGTCACCCACTCCCACAGAGGCTGTGCTCAATTAGGAGACTTGAAACTCAATTGTCATAGCGACAGATTATCTGATTGTCAAGATTTTCTGCTGATTTTTGTCTTGGGAATTGGTCTCGTATTTTCAGCTGCAGATTTGTTATTGGACTGTGAAGTTAGTGTCTCCAGTTCCTTCTGCATTCTTGCTTATTCTGGTCTCTGCTTTCTCTACTTGCTTTTCAACAGGCAAACATAATTCCCACATAAAAAAGAGGAAAGACCTACTGGTTTGAAGACGGGTTACAATGGCCCTGTTCCTTTTATCCAACTGGAGGTTCACTATTTCTCTCAGGCAGCACTGAAGCTATGCCAGACCCCAAACCACTGAAAATTACACTGGGATATGGTACTTCAAGACACTATCTTCCAAACTCCCTACTTTACCATATAGAAACAGAGACCGGGAAAGAGGAGGTGATTTTTTCCAGAAGTTCCCCAGAGAGTTGAAGCTAAAGCCAATATGATTTTGCTGCCTCACTTAGGACAGTTTTTCCCCAGAGTTTGGGGGCTGCCAGTTGTCTTTAAGGGATCCTGAGTCTCACTTCCCACAAGGAAATATGGACTATCAGAGCTAGAGTCCAAATCCTTTACTGACACATGAAAAGAGCAAGACCTGGAGAAAGGAAGGATGACACAGTGTGGTCCTGCCCCAAGCAGCTAAGAGGGGCTCAGTTCACAGCATCTGAGTCTGAACCTAAAGTGGAAGGTAAATTTCATTTATGCTGAAAGTGTGGTTAGTGGTCTGGTCCTTTTCTCTAGAATCTCAAGCCCAATAAAGAATGGTAAGGCCTAGCCTGTACCAGTGCGAAAGCATCGATCTGGGGACCCCTCAGCAGAGCTGCCTCCTCTAGAGACACCAACCTGAACAAAGGAAACACAAAGGTGGGTGTCTTCATGGTTTTATCATGGTGAATGAACCCTGTGTTCCTTCTTTACTCGTTCTTGGCATGAGGCTATTAGCATATTTGCCAGGTTCTTGCCTTGGAAATGCCTGCATAAGTCATCAAATGAAATGCTGTAAAGCAGAGCTTCTAGTCATGTTCCTAATCAGAGGCTCTCCACAGCTCACCAAAACCTTCAGAATGAAGGGCCGCCAGATACACTCACAGTAAGCCTTCTGTACCTGTATCAAAGAGCCTCTTATTTCCTCAATTCTATGCATGAGCAGAGCTCAAGAGGTCACTAAGAATATAATTTCTTAGCAACTTCATGTATATTTCCATAGGAGAACCTGACTTTATCCCAGAAGTTGGAATCATTTTCTTAGTGGCACATTAAAATGAGTGTGTCTGCTACAAAATTAGTTACTGACTGTAGTTCCTAAAAGCTATGTAATTCCCCTGCGGTGTTAACTGCAACATGAACAAAGAGAGTTCACAGCATCATGGAATCTAGGATTTGGAAGACAAATATTCTGGGTAATCTAGATTTATGAATGCATTCCCTCCTCTCCCAGTAATTAACACAGTTCCTTGCACAGAGTAAACATTCAAGATATATTTATGTAATTATTAATTAATTAATTAATTAATAATCCTCAATCCCACTTAACATCTGGAGACTGAGTCTCAGATAGGAGGTGTGATTGACCCAAGCCCACCGAATGTTAGATTCAGAATTTAAACTTAGGTGTTGAGATGCTGTCATTTTTTACGTACTTTCACTTTTCGTGCCATATCTCTCATACCATCCCCTCCATTTCTTAAAATTAATCTCTCAAATATTCTAAAACTGACCTCAAAATAAGCCATTTCTTTTTATTTTTAATTTTTTGTCAGCTTTACTGAGATGCCATGAACATATAATGGCGTGTGATTGTGAGGTATACAACATGGTAATTTGATACACGTATATATTCCAAAACGATCACCGCAGAAATGCTGGCTAACATCCATCACTCACCTAGCCACCCTGCAGTTGTGTGTGGTGAGAACTCTTAAGATCTACCCTTTTTAGCAACTTTATGTATCCAATATCATGTATGGATAACTACAGTCTCCATATTGTACCTTATACCCCCAGGATTCTTGACTTCATCTAATCTCAATAACCTCCCAAAGGCCCCACCTCCTAATAAGATTACTTAGGGATAGGGATTCAATGTGAGTGATGGGGGACACAAACATTCAGTCCATAACAGGACATCTATTTTTTTTCCCCTTTCTCTCCCTGGGGCTCTTTGGAAATTTAATCATGTGAACTTCTTTGGCACCTGCTTGGTTCTAGGCCCCATGCAAAGTAGGAGAAACTGAGGGATAATTTAATGTCTGGGCAGGGAAAGAATATAAAACAGAAAATTGAGGCTGGTGGGTTGAGAGCGAGGGGGGAGGCCTGCCTGAAGTACTCTGGGCACTCCGAGGAGGAACCGGTTGATCCAGCCTGCCAGGCTGGGGGCATTGCACAAGCCTCACTGGTCTCCGTGGTGCCAGTAATGCATGCTTTTAAGCAAAGAAATGACCTGGTCAATTGTGTTTCAGGGTAATCTTTCCAGCAGTGAGCGTTTTTAAGGTCAGAAACACCCGGCGCTCAGCAGAAAACCCGACAGAGAGGTCAGTGGCTCTGGGAACGCTCACAGAGTTCCGACATTCTGCCCGGCTAAGGTCACATAAGGTGGAGCCATCAAGTCCCTGCCCTGAGAGAGTGAGACAGTCACGTAAACAGGCTATTAAGTGTGGGGAGATGATGTGTTCACTCAGGAGAAGCAAGTCACCCCGTCTAGAGAGTGTCCGCCCCACTGCCCAGAGGGGGTACTTCGGCTGGATTCTGATGGAGAGGCAGCAGCTCTCCAGAAAAATGAGGCACAAGTGGGAGGAGATGAGCAGGTGGCTTGGCGGGTTGAGTGTGGATGTTGCTGACAGGAAGCTGGGGTGACGGATAGGACACATTTATTCACCTGCACTGAAATGGCCACAGGAGAACAACAACAACAACAAAAACAACTGAATAGGGAGGCACAGAGGCTGGGAGATCATGTGCACCAAAACAAGGCAACTCTGATGGAGGGAAAAAGATGGAGGAGTCGGGACCAAGACGGTAAGAGTGGAGATGAAGAGAAGGCACTGGAGAGGACCAGTTGGCTGAAGGTGGGGTCATCAGAAAGACAACCGCAGAGGGGGACAGGGGGGGACCCACATCCATTTAAGTACAGGATACAAGGACCCCCCCTACAAACACTGTACAGGTCAAGTGCCTCAGCAAGGGTCTCCACCTTGAAGGGCCACACTCCACCCCTTGGAATTCCGGATTATAACAAGGGATCTGCTGACGGCAGGATTGCTGATGGAGATGAGAGCCCCCAGCCCATCCTCCATCCCATATCTGTTTTGAGATAACCCCCCAACTTTCCTAGGGACTTAGCTTCCCCAGGTGCAGAAAACCACTGAGAACCCCTGCCCGTTCCTGAGACCAATCTCCTAGGGGCTCCACCCCCCGCCACACACACACACATACATCCGGGCTTTAGACTTGCCTAAAATCCAGTCCCACAGAGAATGAGGAAGGGAAGAGCACTGGAATGGCGGCCAGCATGGACTGTGCTGTACATACTGAGACGGAAGGAGGAGCGTGTTTTGTGGGACATGGTGGCAGTCGGCAGAGGGAGACAGAGAAGACAGAAGGATGAAAATTTAATAAGGCAGATGCCTCAGAATACAGACCCATGGAAGGTGATACTTCACAGAAAGCAATACGGTGCCGTGGATGGAATGGCCATCAACAGGTGCCTGAGCATCCTGGGTCAAACACCAGGGGAGGAGATTTTACTTCCCTGAAACTCAGTGACCCCAGCAAGAACATGGAGCCACAATCCCTACCTCGTTTCATCCTCACATTGTCAGAAGGAGCAGAAACGGCATGACAAATGTCAAATGGCTTTGTGCACAAACCTTGTGCTGACTGATGTAAAGGCTGAAACGATCTCATGAACCTGTAATCACTATGAAAATAGCTCCTGAGAAAGTAAATGGAACGTTAAGAGTGGAAAGGCCATGTGCCACGTATTTTACTAGAATGTGCTACGATGAATGAATCGAGTCCCTCCTGCGTATGAGTGCATGCATGTGTGTCCTGGGGGTGGCAAGGAATGCAGGCTGCAGGAGCAAAGGCACCAAAGCAGGAGCACTCGCCATCTATTTGGGGAGGACGGAGCATCACCACCTCCATTTGGCAGCCCAGTATCTAGTAAGCGGGCTGCTGACAGCCAGTCTGCTGCGTACCTTTTCTTGTCTTTCTCCACTTGGAAACACCCTTTTGGCCTTCTGTGGGGCATGAAGTCAATAAGTATTACAGATTGGAGTGTGTTCCCCTCAAAATTCATATATTGAAGCCCTAACTCCCAGTCCCTCAGAGTGTGACCTTATTTGGAGGTCTTTACAGAGATAATCAAGTGAAAATAAGGTTGCTACAGTAGGCCCTTACCTAGGAGGACAGGTGTCCTTAGAAAAAAGGGAAATTTGGACACGGAGACATGCAGAAAGGGAAGATAATACACAGAGACATAGAGAAGATAGTCATCTACAAGCCAAGGAAAGAGACCTTTAAAAACCCTCCCCTCTATTCCTGTTGCCATCTTTGTCTCAGACTTGCAGCCTGCACAGCTGTGAGACAATGGACTTCTGTTCTCAAAGCCACCCAGTCTGTGGTACTGACAGCAATCCTCGAAATGAATAAATAAGGAACTAAGAAGATCCAGGAGGCGGGGGTCCCAGGTGAAATCTCTGGGAGCCCTGAGGGACAAACATCCCTTCCACTCTGAGCAATTGTGACCAAACCAGAGCTGGCCAAGCAACTAAGACCAGCATTTCCATGGCCCCAGAGGGAGAGAGGCTAGCTATTCAGGAGGTATTGACCCTGTTTCTCTGGACAATACTCAAAATCATATTGGTGTTTATCTTGGAAAAAAAAGAGTTCTGTGATCAAATAAGTTCTGGAAATGCAATGTTCTTTCTTTCTTGACAATTTATAATAAATACTAACTTTCCACAAGGAGTTTTGAGTGAAGAACCTTGTTTAGCTATGCTTAACCTGGAATTTTTCAAGCATATTTGACCCCAAAACACCCATTAACCTTGCATCAAACTCCAGCATGACACAAAGCTCAAATGGGGGATCATAGCACAAGGTTGTCTTTTGGGCACCTCAAATTCAAACATTATATGAATTGATACATTGGATTTCAAACTCTTCTTTGGGAAGGCTCTAGTCCTTGTCCAATCCCACCTGTACTTATCTCTGTAGCCATGCTCCATGACTCCTCTTCTAAACCCTACTATTCAGCCAGGTTGGGATCCTACCTGACCCATCATTACACCCATGTCTTCTCAGCCTCCATTGGTTCCAGGCCTTGGCACTACCTGATGATTGTGTTCCTCTGTCCTTCATGACTACAAATAATTCAGCCCTCTGTACTTGTTCAATCCTCCCCATGAAGGAAGCCTCCCCAGATGCCATTTATTGAGTGCCAACTAAGTCCCACAATACCTGTTACTTCTTGTCTTCAACACTATAACCAACTTGAAGCTCAGTGACATTCGGGGGGCATGTCAAGTTTACTCATTTGGTAAGCAACAGATCTGGATCCAAACCCATGACATGCTGATCCTGGAGTCTGGGGTCACCATCTCTGAACCTGTCTAACCTTCACACTTGGGTCTAGTCTCTGACCATCCACCAGGTTCTCACAAATGGAAAATTGGCCTTGTCCTTTCACTTGCCACATTTTAACTTCTCACCGAGCTAGACTGTGAAGTCAGAAACTATACCTTCCACTTCTTATGATTGCCCTCGAGCCACATAAGTTAATATTTTCTTTGCAGAGCAGAGGGCAAGGTGAAACAGCGGGGAAAGCCCAGACTGAGATCAACAGACCTGGGACACAGATCTCCCCAACAACCAAAAGCCATATGTCCTTGGAGGGTCACTTTCTCTCCTGGTCTCTTTGTTTTCCCATCTGTAAAGCTTTGGGTTTAATGATAGCTAACTTTCCTTTTGGTATTTGACAACTAAATCTGCAACACTTCTGAGAGCAAATGCTAAGGGTCATCAGAGTTGATCTGTTCACAGACAAGGGGGCTCCAAAGAACCAGCTGAGTAGTGTAACAACAGAAGGGAAGGAGTCAAGGGGGCCCGAGTGGCAATAATGGAACAAATTTATCACTTGGCTACTGAGATTATATTAGAGGAATGAGAAATGAAGGGCGGAGATGCAAAAGAAGAAAAAATCTTTTAGGAGCAATGGGACATAAATACCTATTATAAATCTTCTACCTTTAATTACTTTTAAAGGTGGTTATTAATATAATACTTTTATAGGGCTTGGCTTTTGAAAAAGTAGACAATTATGGAAAGAAGGATGGACGATACACAGAGAGTGACTTTGAAAAGTAATCAAAGGAATACACAGGCTATATGCCCTGACCTTCAAAATGAAGATGGGACACCACATTGAGGATAAAATGAGTTCTACTAGGTCAGAAATTTTCAGGGCTTGGAGATCACAGACCAGAAGACCCAGAGTATTGGAAACTGAAGAGTTTATAAAAGGGATCAGGAAAGAAGGAAGACTGGGAATGACAAGGGACATGGAGGAAAGACAAAGTGACACGAAAAGGGCATGGATGTCCAAATTCAGAATTGTAGGTTCAAGCCTTTTGGGATGACGAAGGAAGGAAGGAACTGTGAAGAACTCTATGCACATGTGGCAAAGGCACTGGAGTGGGGCTCCAGATAATTTCCCATATTTCCTGTGCCACAATTGCTTGACTCTGTGACCTTAAATAAGTCTCTTTACCTGGAAGAAGCTGTTTCTTCCTCTGAAAAAAAGATGTACTACCTCCGTACTCTAATGGAGCTTCTCCAGCAGCAGGTAAAGTCTCTAATGGACCAGGAAGCTGAGATGTGCCATACAAATCCAGTGTCCTAAAACAACAGAGAGTCACCATGTTTGCTTTCTGGTAGCATCAGACCCAACAATTCATCAGGTTCCACAGCACCTGCCTTCTGTAGACCTCACGAGCCTTAATTTGACCATAGAGACCATCTCCCGTTTTGTGATTTCAATCCATCATCAACAGAAGAATCTTCCCAAATTTCAAGAGTGATCAAACCTCTCCCTTTCTTATAATGCTTCTCATCATTCCAGCTTGCTTTTCGAGCTCTTTAAGGATGCATATGAGATGCTTCATGAAATGTCTTCAGCCGTCCTTTTCCAAATATTGCTAACCACTTGCCATCACAATCCCTCTCCTGCAGCCACCTTGATTGCCCATGACTCTAGGCCATAGTACATGCTTGCTCCTCTTCCGGAAGTGGCCCTTCCCATCTGTTATGCTCCAATTCACCCTTCAAGACCTGGTCAAAACAATTTTCCCTGAGACACTTTCTCCACCTCCCCATGCACTTAATATTTCTGTGACCTTTAATTTTTACCAAAACCTTTATATGTTGAGACAAGAATTTCTACCATTTCCCTTAGAAAAAAAAAAGTTCCATAAACTGCTCTTTTAGTTTGATTCTCTTTTTCCTTCACATCCCTGAAATTCTACCTCATTGACAGTTCCAAGATCAGTATTTCAGAAATAATGTTTTCTTTTATTTTACACTACTTGGTAGGCTAAGTGGACTTGGGAAAAAATGGATAGGATTGTTAGATCATCTGCTATATGGAACATTTCTGTAAATCTAAGAGATTCACAGAGGGGAAGTTAATACTGCTTTTGTTAATACTGGAAAGTCACTATCTGATTGCAGATTCACTTCTATGCTTTCCCAGTGCACCATGCACAGCTTTAGCAGGAACTTTATCCCAGTACTTACTGCTATACACTTCTCAGCTTGCCATAGAAGACCCTAGATGCTTTGTGACCCAGAACTCTGTCTGTATCTCCATACTCCCCAGTAGCTAGCCTTGTTCCATGGTTGGTAGTCAATTTACAAGTGTCTGGGATGAATACTAACAATATCTAACAGCTATAGAGTGTTTACTGCATGCGAAGCACCATTCCAAACACCTCCTGTGTATTAACTCATTTAATTCTCACAATAACCCTACAAGATAGGCATTATAATTATTCACATTTTAAAGATGAGAAAACGGAGTCCCCAGGTATGGGTAGTCTCATGTAGAATTGCAACACTCTGGCAAGAGAGCCCATATCTCCACCACTACTCTACTCTGCCTCTATTGTGGAGGAAATGAACCCTCAGGAGTCCCATTCTAACAGAGTTCCTTAGACTTTCATCAGTTTTGAGAAAGAAGTAAGATGGGGTAGGTCTAAATGCTCAATTATTTCATTTAGTCAATATTCAGTGAGTGATCACTTTGTGCCAGTTATCTGTCCCAGGTTCAGGGAGGATCTGAGATGAGTTCATGTTTCTTCTTTAAAAATAAACAAAATCTGGCTTCCTCCCAATCCATCACCTGAGGTAACATTCCTGGGTCATATTACTATGTTTGAGGTAAGGAGAAATTCCCATCCAGAGGTCCACCTCCCAGAACAAGCAGGTTGTCCTGATAGCGTCAAACTTTAAGACTCACATAAGGAGGCCATTGATATCCAGGGCAACAGATGGACAGAACATTATTCTCCCAACCATTAGTCCAGAATTCCCCTTAGGCAGACAGTTTTCTTCAGAGGAGCTAAGTCTTCTTTTGATGTGGGCGTCAGCTGCCCCCAAGCTTCTATAAAGGAGAGCTAAAGAGAAAAATAAAAGCTCATTGCTCCCAGGAAAGAAATCTTGGAGGAATGGGGGTGAGGAAGAAAGGTGAGTGGGAAAAGAAGAGAACCAGGATAATACTGGAAATTATGATTTCGTCGTTATAACCACCCTCTAACATAGGCACTAGTATTATTCCCATTTTATAAATGAAGAAACTGAGGCACAGCAAGGTCGAGTTGGCAAAAGCATGTGCAATTTCCTTTCCCTGTGATTTTCTAAAATTTCCCAAATTTTTACCAACATTTCTCAAAGTTATAGGTGAATATCATACTGTGGATATTTTTGTTGAAAGCAAGTATCAGTGATAAGTTTCAGGTGTTGGTTGAATTAGCCTGAAGAGGAGGCTGTAGCATCTGTAGGTACAAGTCTTGGGGGACATGCAGGAACTGAGACGACACACACATTATGACAGCAATAACCTAGGGGAGAGGGTCACAAGTGGGTGCTATAATTGACTGAATCACTGGGAAACAGCAAGGATGTTCTCTGAATCTAAAGAGATTCAAACTCAAGCACCCTGGAATCATGGAAGAATCACCAGTGGGTATGTGGAATTTAGAGGAATCACTCCAGATTCTGCCCCACCTTCCAATGTGCCCTTTGTTAAAGTGACGGGCATGAGACCAAGGTTGTGATGGAGGGCTGGGTTCTTTCCCTTTTCATACACCACTGCCCTTCTCACACTTTATCAAAGTAAGTGTATTTCTCACTCTTTCCCAAACTCCAGATGGTACTTTGTTCATGTATAAAAATCACCAGGACACCAAATAACCTGTTCAAAATACAGTGAACAGTCTCCACGACAGGGAAAAATCAGATATCAAGTCATTAGCCATTGACTCCCACTTTTCCAGTAGACACAGCTCATCTTTTCATTAATGTCATGATAGACCATCATTATGTGCCACTGAATTTTCTGGGCTGGCTTTTCTAGCCAGCTTGAATAAATTGGTGTTGCGGTTGCAAAAGGAAATAGATTCTAAACTTGTGTGACATAGGTGTCAGCTAACTAGAGTGTGTAGGCAAACCCAACCTTGTACCTCTTAGAACACAGCCACACTCATTTATGTATATATTGTCCATAGTGGCTTTCATGCCACAACAGAGCTGAGTAGCTGAGACAAAGACTGTCTGGCACACAAGACCTATAATATTCAGTCTGTGGCCTTTCACAGAAAAAGATGGCCAACCTCTAATGTAACACATCCTTTTTCAAGTCAGGTAGTTTCAATTTTTTTTTTTTAATGTAGGGAAGGATTAAAAATGGTTTCTACTGAAAATCTGTTTTCCTTCTGGGAATCTGGAATTATGGTGTGTGCTAAAAGGATGGTGCCTACATGAGCAGCCCACAATTAAAACTTTGGGTGTTGAGTCTTTAATGAGCTTCCCTGGTTGACAATATTTCACACATGTTGTCACAACTCATTGTTGAAAGAATTAAGTACACCCAGTGTGATTCTACTGAGAGAAGACTTTTGGAAGCTGGCTCCCCATTTCTTCTGGACTTCTCCACATGTGTTTTTCCCTTTGCTGATTTTGCTTTGTAGTCTCTCACTGAAATAAATCCTACTTGTGGATATGACAATAGGCTGGGTCCTGTGAGCCTTCCTAGCAAATCATCAAACCTGGGGGTGGTCTAGCAGACCTCAGACACAGCAGAGTAATAAAAAGACTCTCAAGCATAAAATATATCACATTAAGATAACATTCTATGAGAGCAAGGGAATGGGAAAGAGTAAATTCTAAGAGCAAAAAGAGTAACAAGAAATTTTCAACTGTTGAAGAAAATCTTGCTCACCATTTTATTTTATTTTTTTTTAAAGATTTTATTTATTCATTTGGCAGACAGAGATCACATGTAGGCAGAGAGGCAGGAAGAGAGAGAGAGAGGAGGAAGCAGGCTTCCCACTGAGCAGAGAGCCCGATGCGGGGCTCAATCCCAGGACCCTGGGATCATGACCCGAGCCGAAGGCAGAGGCATTAACCACTGAGCCACCCAGGTGCCCCTTGCTCACCATTTTAAAACAGAGAATCATAGGTAACAATTTGCTATGATATTAGAACTCACTGGATATATTTAAAAGAGTGAGATAAAGGACTTATTTTTAACACATCACTATTTATAATTTGTTGGAAATTTAAATTTATAAAAATTTAGAAATATGTGAAGAAATATACAGATTTATAAAAAGAGGTAAATAAATAAAATTTAAGGCTATAATGAGCACTGGATGTTATATGTAACTAATGAATCACTGAACTCCACCTCTGAAATGAATAATACAATGCATGTTAGTTAATTGAATTTAAATAAGATATTTTTAAAATAAAAAATACATAATGACTACCATAAATAAATGTTTCTTGCTCTTATAGAGGGCTATATACTCTTTAGAAAATCTTAGGAAAGCTATAAAATCTCTCTCCAGAAAAAAATGCACATATACATACATATACAAAATTTTGTATATAGGAACTTCTGTTTCCAACCAAAATGAACAGAGATCAGATTTACCATATTGACTAAAACTACAAGAAAGGACAAAAATACATAAAACAACAGTTTAAAGACACTGGATATTAGACAACAGTAGGACAGTAGTCCATGACAGACAGGAAACAAAGGAAGTGAACCCTATGATTGCCCCAGTTCACTCCTTGGAAAAATTTTCTAGCTGTGATGCAGAAAGGGGAAATCCAAGCAGAACTTCCCTCACCTACTGAGTTGAGGAGAAGGAGCTGAGAGTTCAGGTGAACCTGAGTAGTAGCTAGCATTCACAAAATACAATCCCAGAGAGATCTAGAGAGTTCTCTGTACAGTGAGATCTGAAAATCTGCAGAACTCTTTCTCAAGTATTTAGCAAATCAGTGCATCTGTATGAGGAAATCACCTCAAGGAATGAACTAGCAAAAAGGACAGAGGAAATACTACTTAGTCCTCACGAGGGAAAAAATAATGCCCATTCCCACCAATAAGACTGAAACACCTCAGAATTCATGAAACAGTAGATAGAGAGTACTCAGAAGAGTATTGGCTCAGTACAGGAGAATAATTATACCCAGACTAAACACTGCTCTGTTCTACCAAACAAATCTTGAAATCAAAACCTGAAATGGTCAAACTGATTCTAAGTAACTTAGCTGATTCCCACAGCATAATTCAAGAATATTTATAGGTATATAATATCCAACACCCAAAAAGGAAAGATTAGTGATGCCTGGCCTCTAATCAAAAATTACCGGGCATGCAAAGAAGCAGGCAAATAGGACCCATAACATAAAATAAACAAATAAACTGAAACCATCCATAATTGACATAGGTGATAGAATTAGCAGACAAGGACATTAGAATAATTATTATAACCATTCCATAGTCCAAAGTTTAATAGAGACATGGAAAATATTAATTAAATCCAGATCAAATTTCTAGAAATGAAAACTATAATGTTTGAGATTTAAAAAAAAAATACATTGGATAGGACTAATGGCAATTAGGTATTGAAGAAGAAATTGCAATGACACAGCAGCAGTAACTATTCAAAATGAAACCCTGAGGAAAAAGAGAATCAGTTCATCAAGAGTACATAACAATCCTAAATGTTTATGTACTTGACAACAGAAAAGTCAAAATACATGAAGGGAAAACTGATAGAATTACAAGGACTAATAGACAAATCCACATATATAGTTAAATGTTTTAATACTCTATGTAGATGATAGATAACTTCAAAATAACACCAAACAACTTGTTATAATTAACATTTAGAACATGCTACCCAACAATGGGCAATACACACACTTTTTAAGTGCACATGAAAGACTGACCACGACGGTCAGTCTACTGACCTACTGTCTACTACCTAATACCTACTGTCTACTTTTTAAAAAAAGATTATGTATGTATGTATGTATGTATTTGAAAGGGAGAGAGCAAACATGAGAGTGGTTGGAAGGGAATGTGGAGGGGGAGAAAGAAGCAGACTCCTTGCTGAGTAGGGAACCTGATGCAAGACTCGATGCCATGACCCTGAGATCATCACCTGAGCTGAAGGCAGATGCTTAACCAACTGAGCCACCCACGTGCTCCTACTCTTACCACTTCTATTCAACATCATATTGGAAGACCATGTCAGTATATTATGTTAAGAAAAAGAAAAGCCATACATACTGGAAAGAAAGAAGTATGATTATCTTTGCTCACAAATAATATGATCATCTATATAAAAAAATCTAATGGAATCTATAACAAAGCTACTAGAACTGAGTTTAGCAAGGTTATGGAATATAAAATCAATATACAAAGTCAGTCTAATTTCTATATTCCAGCAATGAACACTCAGATATTAAAACAAAAAATATTATTTACAATAGCATACAAAATATCAACTACTTAATAGTAAATCTGCCTCAAGTGAATAAGACCTATACAGCAAAAACTCTAAAACACTGCTGAGATAAAGACTTAAAAACTAGGGAAATGTACTGTGTACATAGGTTGGAATACTTAATATTGTTAAGGTGCAGATTCTCCCCAAAACTGATATATGAATTCATGCAATTCCAGTCAATCTACCAGCAACATTTTTTTTTAGTTTTATTTTTTTAATTAAATTTATTTATTTTCAGCATAACAGTATTCATTATTTTTTCACCACACCCAGTGCTCCATGCAATCTGTGCCCTCTATAATACCCACCACCTGGTACCCCAACCTCCTACCCCGCCCCCGCCACTTCAAACCCCTCAGATTGTTTTTCAGAGTCCATAGTCTCTCATGGTTCACCTCCCCTTCCAATTTCCCTCAACTCCCTTCTCCTCTCTAACTCCCCATGTCCTCCATGCTATTTGTTATGCTCCACAAATAAGTGAAACCATATGATAATTGACTCTCTCTGCTTGACTTATTTCACTTAGCATAATCTCTTCCAGTCCCATCCATGTTGCTACAAAAGTTGGGTATTCATCCTTTCTGATGGAGACATAATACTCCATAGTGTATATGGACCACATTTTCCTTATCCATTCATCCGTTGAAGGGCATCTTGGTTCTTTCCATAGTTTGGTGACTGTGGCCATTGCTGCTATAAACGTTGGGGTACAGATGGCCCTTCTTTTCACTATATCTGTATCTTTGGGGTAAATACCCAGGAGTGCAATTGCAGGGTCATAAGGAAGTTCTATTTTTAATTTCTTGAGAAATCTCCACACTGTTCTCCAAAGAGGCTGCACTAACCTGCATTCCCACCAACAGTGTAAGAGGATTCCCCTTTCTCCACATCCCCTCCAACACATGTTGTTTCCTGTCTTGTTAATTTTGGCCATTCTAACTGGTGTAAGGTGATATCTCAATGTGGTTTTAATTTGAATCTCCCTGAGGGCTAGTGATGATTAACATTTTTTCATGTGTCTGATAGCCATTTGTATGTCTTCATTGGAGAGGTCTCTGTTCATATCTTCTGCCCATTTTTTGATATGATTGCCTGTTTTGTGTGTGTTGAGTTTGAGGAGTTCATTATAGATCCTGGATATCAACCTTTTGTCTGTACTGTCATTTGCAAATATCTTCTCCCATTCCGTGGGTTGCCTCTTTGTTTTCTTGACTGTTTCCTTTGCTGTGCAGAAGCTTTTGATTTTGATGAAGTCCCAAAAGTTTATTTTCACTTTTGTTTCCTTTGCCTTTGGAGACATATCATGAAAGAAGTTGCTGTGGCTGATACCGAAGAGATTACTGCCTATGTTCTCCTCTAGGATTCTGATGGATTCCTGTCTCACGTTGAGGTCTTTTATCCATTTTGAGTTTATCTTTGTGTACGGTAAGAGAATGGTCGAGTTTCATTCTTCTACATATAGCTGTCCAGTTTTCCCAGCACCATTTATTAAAGAGACTGGTTTTTTTCCACTGCATATTTTTTCCTGTTTTGTCAAAGATTAATTGACCATAGAGTTGAGGGTCCATATCTGGGCTCTCTACTCTGTTCCACTGGTCTATGTGCCTGTTTTTATGGCAGTACCATGCTATCTTGGTGACCACAGCTTTGTAATAAAGCTTGAAATCAGGTAATGTGATGCCCCCAGTTTTTTTTTTATTTTTCAACATTTCCTTAGTGATTCGGGCTCTCTTCTGATTCCATACAAATTTCTGGATTATTTGCTCCAGCTCTTTGAAGAATACTGGTGGAATTTTGATTGGAATGGCATTAAAAGTATAGATTTCTCTAGGCAGTATAGACATTTTAACAATGTTTATTCTTCCGACCCAAGAGCATGGAATGGTCTTCCATCATATTTTTTAACAGAAATTAACAAGCCAATTTCAAATTTTACATAAAATGCTAAGGACCTAGAATAGATAAAACAACTTCAAAACAAAACAAAGCTGTAGGGGTGATACTATCAAATTTCAAGACTTTTTCTAAAGCTACGATACTCAAAACAAGGTGATATTGCCATATAGACAAATAAATCAAGAAAACACAACAGAAATAAAAAAACACCTATACGGACAACCAAATTCTGACAAAGTTATAACATCATCTAAGTGAGAAATATTCTCATGAAAAAATAACTTAAAACTGATCACATACCTAAAGGTAAGAGCTAAAAGTATAAATTTCTCAGAAGAAAAAAAATAGGAATAAATCTAAGGCAATGGTTTCTTAGAATACATAAGAAGGAACAGCTGCAAAAGAACAAAAGCTGGGCTTCATCAAAATTGAAAACTTCTCTGCTCGAGATAGCATCATCAAGAAACTGAAAAGATAACCCACAGAATGGAAGAAAACCTGTAAATCATTTATCCAATAAGGGACTTGTATCCAGAAGGTTAAAGAGTGATTCCATATTTGATGTTGGACAGCTCGCAAACCCCACCTTTCGTCTTTTCCTTTCTGCCACACATTGGACATGTTGATTTAAAAAAAAAAAAAAAAAAAAAAGTCAGGTGCTCCCTCCTTTGACACTGTCAAGTAATAAAAGCTCTGACATGTTCACAAGAACACCCCCACCCTCAGCTCTACCCCAACTATAATAGAAGACACATCAATCCCTTTCTCTAGTCTCCCAAACCAGTTGTAGACTTGTTTGGTAGGGGAAGGAAATGGCTGCCTTCTTGTCCCCTAAAAAGACTAATTATGTGAGTAACAAAGCTTTCCACATCCCCTTGGTGCATGTGTGGTGTTATTAGTACTGACATCCACATTAAACTTTGGGTGAGAAGTCCATTCCACTTCTATAGGCTCACCACAACACAGAATAGATAAAGAAAGCTTACAACTCAAAAATAAAAAGACAAATATCCCAATTTAAAAGTTGGCAAGAGATCTAAATAGACATTTCCCCAAAGAACACATGCAAATGGTAATAAGTACATGGAAAGATGTTCAATATCTTTAGTCAGGAGGGAAATTCAAATCAAACACACAATGATATACCGCGTTACACCCTCCAGGATGACATAATAAAAAAGACAGACAATAACAAGTCTTGGCAACAATGAGAAAACATTAGAACCTTCACATATTGCCAGTGGGAATGTAAAATGGTGCAGCTGTTTTGGAAAACAGTTTGACAGTTCTTCAAATTATTTCAACATAAAATTACAAATGACCCAGCAATTCCACTCCTAGATATGTATCCAAGAAAAACGAAAGCATACACCCAATGCAAAAACTTGTATTAAAAAAGTTCATAACAGTATTATTCAAAACAGTCAAAATGTAGAGACTCAAATATCCATCAAGTAATGAATGGATAAAGAAATAGGTTAGGGGCACCTGGGTGGCTCAGTTCGTTGAGCAACTGACTCTTGATTTCTGGTCAGGTCATGTCAGGTCATGTAAGCTCAGGTCAGGTCAGAGTCATGGAATCGAGCCCCACATCAGGCTCTGGACTCAGCAGGGAGTCTGCTTGAGATTTTCTCTCCCTCTCTCTCTCTCTGCCCCTCCCTGTTTATGCACTATCAATCTCTCTAAAATAAATAAATTTTTTTTAAAAAAATGAAAGAAAGAAAGAAATGTGGTCTATCCATATGATGAAATATCATTTGGCTACCAAAAGGAATAAAGTACAGACACATGGTACTACTTGGATGAACTTGAAAACATTATGCTAGTGAAAGAAACCAATCACAAAAGAAATCACAGATTATATAATTCCATTTATATGAAATGTGTAGAATAGGCAGATCTAGAGAGACGGAGATATTAGTGTTTGTCTATGGCTTAGAGGAGTAGGTACCATGACGTGACTGCTTAATGGGAAGGGAATATCTTTTTGGATCAAAAAAATGTTCTAAAATTGATTGTGGTGATAGCTGGGTAACTATAAATACACTAAAAGTATGGAAACGTATACTTTAAATGGGTGAACTCTATAGTGTATAAATTATATCTCAATAAAATAAAGCTTTGTAACAAAATAAAAAGCAATTTAGAGGAGAAGGGATCACTGTGTAAATAAATGGTGCTGGGGAAATTAGATATCCAAAAGCAAAAAGATGAAATTCAATCTATAGTTCCTTGTACCACACGCAAAAGTTAACTCAAAATGGGTCCCAGCAACAAAGAATCAGGGGAAAAGTAAAGTCAAGACTAGAGGAGGGGGCAACAGCTATTGAGACAGTACAGGTATCAGAGGGCTCCTAATACAATAAGAATCAGGGACACTTATGAGTGAAAATTCTGAAACTTTCCCAAAGACAAGAATCATCTGAAGTAACTCCTTAAAATAAACTCTTAAGAAATCAGTAACTCAGACCCCTAACTCAGACCCAGATTCTCTATGGGACAATTTAATTTGCATCCCACATGAGCCTTGTTGTTCAAGGGAACAACAAACAACATGGGAAGTTTAGTAAATACTGCCCCAATGCATATATTTTTGGTTGTAAATGAATACAAAATATAACTAAAAAATTTTAAATGACCTATTTGGATCTTTAGTGATTCCAGTATATGGTATGGAACTCATTGGTATAAAAAAGACCATACAGTAAGGTGTTCAGCAGAAAAAGCTAGACTTCTGGAATTCCCACTCACACCCTGCCACTGGACAAGTTAAATCTATCTTCAACAAGAAAGGAATAATAAAAGCATCTAATATGTTTGTGAGCAATGACTGGAAAAACATCTCCATGAAAATCATTTAACAGAGTGCCTAACAAGTAGTAAGCTTTCCATAAACTAGAGTTCATATCATGACCACAGAACAAGAAAACCTTCTCCCCGAACTCTTATTTTAATTCCCACTGCTTTCTAAGAATGATGGAACCTCCCATCTGCATTGCAAACCCCTGTAATCTGTTCAGGTATGCTAATGATAAATTCTTCATAATAAAAAGGTAAGAAATTATAAAGAGAGGAGCCAGGCCAAACATGGTTGAAAAGGAGCAAAAGGAATCCTACCCACCCTCCCCCATTTTCTCATCCCCAGAGGACAGTCCACCATCCAAGAAGGGTCTCTGAGAAACAGAAATGTCTAGTGTATAGTTTTACATTTTTCTGGGGAATTACAGTATAAACTCACTCCTCTGTCTCTCCCATAAAAATTCCAAATTGATCACTAAGGTTTTTCTGAACATCTAGAGTTTAAGGGGAGCATGAAGGTACTGCTATGTTGCCAGAGCTGACACAGTGGGAAGCCCTAGATATGGGCAGAGCCTCCAAGGAGTGGGTGATAAGAGGCACTGGGTCATAATAAAAATAATAAAATAAGTTTGCCAGTGTTCAAAGAAACCTCTATGTTAATATGACTACATTTTAATGAAATTTGCCCCATCAACAAAGCCCTATTCCTGAAGGTAAATACAAGGCTATCCCGTGCAGAGTGTGGTTCAAGACACCAAGAAAGAGAAATATTCTATAATAGAAAACTTAGATGTGCAAACCTTAGATGTGCAAAAACAGAAATCCTTTCTGGACCTTGGTCTCTTGGGCCTGGATTTGAAGAATCTAATCCTCGTGGGGACATTCCAAGTGGAGTGGAAAGGTGAACTGGGACAGATGAAGGTGGTTTGGCAACCAGATTGGAAGACCTCTGCTAGGTGTCCACAAGCTGGAAGACAGGTCAGCTATCCCCGTGAGGTCAAATAGAGAGCCAGGCATCATTCATTTCCAGTATTCCATCATAAATGCTTTAATAAAACTTCATCCAGCTTCAACCTAGCAGTGCTCCTGGCGAGGGGGTGGGGGTGGTATTAAAGCAAGATTCTGTTGCCCACTATTCCGTATCATCATTTAAGAGGGAGCAATTCTCCCTGAGGGCCAGTGGGATGGTACAACTAAGTAACTGGTACAACTTTCCAAGGAAAAGTAACTCTCTAGGAAGAATTGCCGCAAGGAGATCAACTAGCCCCTTCCTATTCTCTCTTCATTGTCAAAAATGTGGCTTTAAATTTTATTTGTTTCTCTCATAGCTACAAATTTTAGCTCTTGCTGTACCAATGTCTTGAATTGTTTTCTTATTTCTACATAAAACTTGGTTCAAATCATTAATATAGTAGATCAAAACTACCACCAAATTCATTATTTGGTTGTTTTACCGATCAAAAACTGGAAGAGCAATCATTTGTGAAATCCCTTCATTTTCTCTTTTCTTTTCCACCACTAGCAACCAGTTGGCCTTCTTTCTGATACATGCCACAAAGAACATTCCACCCCATTGAAAACTTGACTGCTTACTAACAATGAGTATGAAACAGTAATGCTACCTTGGGTTGTGGGTGCTGAGCAGCCAGCCATGGTCACTTACCACTTCATGGTATCATGAGATTCATATTTGCATCTCAGCTAGATTATAAATGACTATACAGATCCTGGGATTTATGTGGGTCATGGATCATCAAAATGATGAATGCTAAAATCTGCAAACACCAAGACTCTACTGAATAAAATCTTACTGTGATAAGCTAAATGTCCATCCCTGTGGCTCTTGCATCCCCATCAACCAGATGTGTCAGTCACCAGAGCCCATAATGATGCCTACTTTGAAGTATCTAAAGAAGCATAAGGACATTTCTAGTTCAACTCTGCAATTCTCACAATGCCTAGCACAGAGATTCATACACAGAAAAATGTCAATCAATGCTTGTCATGCTATGCTCTGTTAAAGAAGGCAGATAAAAAATGGAGGCTTCTGAAATTAAAATTCATTCACCATGCTAATGAAATTAATCCAAACACTACTGAATACCTAATAAGGACCAAACCTTCACACACATGATGATATCTAATTTATCCTCACAGGTTAAAAGAAGTTAGGTGATTTCCTTATGTCACACAGCTAGAAAATTGTGGAATCAGATATAAGTCCAGGTCTCCAGAATTCTAAAGGCAGGGCTGCCTCTCAGAAAACCATGTGGAGAGAACCCTCAAAGACAAGAGAAGCAAGAGATGATGGAGGGGGCTATATTTCTAGTACCCCAAACTCATAAGAGGCCAGAGTAAAAGACCACCCTAGCTGTCATCTAAATCCTCAGCTGTCCCCAGGGCTGGCATATGCTGAGGCACCAAGTGTTTTTGGAATTGGAAGTGATGTCTCACAAATGATAATTGTGAATAATACTTGGCTATAATGAACAAATCCATGATGGGGAAAGGGTCTTCCTTAAGTTAGTGCCTTTCCCCACACCCTTCAGTAGGGCTCAGTCTACCCTTTTGGTATTCTCATGAAACTCTTTCTTAACCCACTCTCGGGTATTGTGGACACACTGAGGTGTCAGTGGCTAATCCCAGCATAAAGGTTTTAGCTATAATGTATCTCGGGCCTTGATGTGTCAATTTCAGAAGCATCAGTGACCCTGGAGTCTGCGTGTGAAGATCAAGGATGATCTAAAACCTTCCCAGGGACACAAAATGGCCACCCCTTGGTAGACACCTAGTCCCCCAAAGTTACAAACCCTGCTGCATCAAATAGACCTGAAACCTATATGACTGCTTTTGAATTATGCTATATAAAATTCGTATATAAAATAAGCCTCTAAAAAGGGATAACAACTTGGGAATACCTTAAGAAGTAAAATTGATTTGATTTTAAGAAAGAATTTAAAAACTGGCTTTGAATGTGTGCATTCATCTGATTCAAAATATGTTTTTGACAGACACAGGTAAAGCAGCTGAGGGAAAAGGAAAAAAAAAGTAGAATTTAAAATCTATCCAGGGCTTTCAAAGCATCGTATGAGCTTCATTGACACACACAGAAAAGAAGCTTCAAACCACAAAACAGGAACAATGAAAATCAAAGGCAAAGGAAAATGAACAAACAGGATAAAGCTAGGTGTTCTTTCTTCCCCAGGAATATTTTTAGTTTATTACTTGTTGTTAAAGTTTACTGTGTGCCATTAAAATCCTGGGCATGTGTTCTTTATGAATATGTGAATTGCTTTGTTTCAGTAAAGTTTGTTGGGAAGAGGTGATCGTCATTATTATACGCATTTAGTATAATGCTCCCTGTTGCCTACTGAATCAAACTAAACTCCTCAGCCTCATTTAAGACTCCACAAAATGATCCTAGCCAATTTCTCTAGCCTTTTACCACAAATTCCTCTACGTGAAATGTCATTCCTCCTTCTCTATGTGTCCAAATCCTTCCCATCCTTCAATACCCAGATTAAAAGCCAACTCTCCCCCAGCATACTTCTCAGATTCTCCAAGGGGAAAGAATCTCTCCTCCTCCTTTTGATTTTCATAGGATCTAAACATACCCTCTCAAAACCAACTTATAAAAACATCACTATTGGTCTTTAATAAGTTATTATTATTTATTGCCTCACTGCACACTGAGCTCCCTAAGGGAAGACATCATGTCATCCATATCTTTGGAAGCCTAAAATTGTCTAGGAAATAATTTGTCACATAGAAGTAGTTCAAAAAATCCAATGAATTAATGAAAGCTATAGTGTCTATAAGCACCCCTGATGCATGGAAAGGTAGAACAAGTGTACAACAGGACCATTTGGTGTAGTGAGGAAGAAGCAGTCTGGGGCCAGAAGAAATGACTTTGCTTACAAGGGAAACTAGAGGAATACTATGAACCCAGAAATGTAATAAAGAAAATGTGCTTACAGTGCAAGTTGATGAGCCAATATTAGGACAGCAATGAATTAAGTTTACTATTCCAGGTCCATGGTTTCCCCCAATATGTCCCTATTTTCAGTCCTCATTCTCAATGAATGTTTTATTATGAACCCTACTTAAATAAAATACTCATAAAGTTTCAAGACTGAAAAGAACCTTAAAGTTCTTCTAGCCGTGAGGTCCAGTCTATGTTTTAGAAGACTGGATGATATCCTTGTTGAGTGGTCATCCATTCTCTCCTGAGTTATCTCTTATGGCAGGCAGAATTCCAAAAATAACCTCCAGAATTACATATCCCACATCCCTGAACCTTGTATCTTATGTGGGAGTATATTGAACAATTGATCTCAAAAAGGGAAGATTGTCTGAGTGGCTCTAATTTAATCACATGAGCCCTTAAAAACTGAGAACTCTGTCCAGCTGGTGGCAGAAGGAGGAGTCAGAGATTCAAAGCATGAGAAGGACTCCACACTTCATTGCTGGTTTTCAAGATGGCAGGGACCACAAACCAAGGAATGTAGGTAGCTTTTAGAAGCTAAGAAAAATCCCTACCTGACAAGCCACCACGGAATGAGGACCTGCCCTATAACCTCATGAAACTTAATCCTGCCTACAACCTGAGTGAACCTAAAGTGGATTCTCCCCGACAGAACCTCCAGCTAAAAGCCCAGGCTGGCCACATCTTTATGTTCAACCTTGTGAGACTCTCCATAGCATAACCTCCTAAGCCTGCCTGGGCTTCCAACCCACATAACAGATTTAATAAATGGTATTTTTGTAAGTTGCTCAATTTTTGGTAATCTGTGGTAATTTGGCAACCGTAAAAAACAGATACACTTCCACTGACATGAAGTGATTACTGCACTTCTCCAGACAGCCTTGTCTATCCTTGGAGCACTCTGGTTAGTAGAAAGTTCTTTTCTCAATTCAGTGAATTATTCCTCCCTATAACATGCATTGATCCTACCCTTATCATTTGGTTCACTTGGTACAAATTCAATCTTTCCACATGACAGCCTTTCAAAAATTAAAGATGTTTCTCATTCCACAGTCACATCCTTAGTCTCTTACAGCTTGCTTTATACTGTGTATTTTTTAGGTTTTGGGTTTTGTTTTGTTTTGTTTTGTTTGCCATCCTGTTCTTCATCCTATGCATATGGCCTCATTTATCCAGGTGATTAATAAAGTCAGGCACTCTTAAAGAATATGGTATCAGTGCACCCCTTGTTGGCACTACACCACCTCTGAATGTCTGAGGTCAGCACACGAACTTTCTCTAGCTTGAAACCTATGTCCAATGTGCATGGATAACTGGGATTGCAAGATGGATTATCTTTTAGATTTCAAAGAGAAACTGCCTGGATATCTTTGGGTCAGCCTTTGTTTTATCATGACTGGTAGAAAAAGAGATGGTCCAGAAGGAATTTGATTTTTTAAGCTCTTACTTGGCAGCCACCTAAACACATGTGCAGTTTATGAAGGAACATTCCTCTGACAATGATGGAGTAACTGTTACTGAAGTAGCCCTCCCACTATCAACAACCATAAAACCAGGAAATGAAATATATTAAGCAACTTTCTTCAGACACTGAGCAATAGACAGCACTGGACTGTGAGTGATCCTCGAGAGAAAGAAATACAGGAGGTATACAGTCAGGGTCCTAGCAATTAAGGAGGCAGATTTGGAAGAAGCAAAAACTGGTAACTGGAACACAGGCTGAACTTCCTGCTTGCCCTAGCTTTCACCCTGAAGGTATTCTTCCAACTGCAGTGCAGGAAGATAGAACCCAAGCAGAAGCACAGCAGTCTGGCTGAGCTGAGAAGCAGGGATCAGAGTTTGGAGCTGGTGGGCTAGCCAGAATTTCCGAGGGCAGGGTACCATGGAGGAGGGAGCAGCACAGAAAAAGAGTGCCACGATTCTGTATTAGAGGTTCCTTTAAGAGTTTGACTGAATATTGAGCTGGGTACATGCAAACAGAGAACCCACAAGGTCTACTGAGAATGGTTCTGAAAGACATAAGGAGTTCCGACTAACCAGAGTGTATTGAGCTTACTGCAAATTCATTTGAGCTGCTAGAAAGTCCATACTTTAGGAGCGGTACTACTCTATCTCTAGAGAGAGGTCTACTTTAGACCCACTTGTAGGGGGTTGAATGGTGGTCTCAGAAAAGATTTCTTTATTTCCTAACCATTAGAACTTGTGAATGTGACCTTATTTGGAAAAAGAGTTTTTGCAGATGTAATAGAGTTCAAGATCTAAAGACGAGATCATCTTAGAATATCTGAGGGTCCCTAAATCCAATGGCAAGTATTCTTATGAGAGAAGATAAGACACAGAAACAGAGGAGAAAGCTGAAAGAAGATAAAGATGGAGATTGGAGTTATGGATACACAAGCCAAGGAATGCCTAGAGCCACCAGAAGCTAGAAGAGACAAGGAAATACCCTCCCATAGAATCTGGTAAGGGACTATAACCCTGATAACAGCTTGATTTCAGACTCTGAGCTCCAGACTTGTGAAAGAATACATTTCTCTTGTTTTCAATCACCAAGTTTGTTGTAATTTGTTCAAGCAGACCTAGGAGAATAATATACCACCCTAAGAAAACTGAAAACCAAACATCGAGAGGGTCAAGCTGACCCTATAGTATTATGCCACCTGAAGAATTCAACAGCCTTTAAAAGACAATAATATTCAGACTTTCAACCATATTACATTTATCATATCAAGCATATGATAAAAAGTAAGTAGGCATGCAAAGGAGCAAGAAAATGTGACCCATCACAAGAAGAAGGAGAATGATGATGATGGGGAGGAGAAGAAGGATGGTGGGGGTCAGGGGGGAAGAGAAGGAGGCAGAGGAGAAAAAGGAAGAAAGTGTAGAAGGAGGAGAAAGAGGAAGGAAGGGAGAGAGGGAGGGAGGAAGGAAGGAGGGAGGAAGGAAGGAAGGAAGGAAGGAAGGAAGGGAGGGGAGGGAGGAAGTGAGAATGGAAAGAAGAAAGAATGGCATGTTGGATTTTGCAGAAAAGACTACAAACCAATGGTTTGAAATATGTTTAAGGATTTAAAGAAAAGGATACACACAATAATTGAACAAGAATCTTAGTAGTGAAGTGAAAATAATAATAAAGAACCCAATGGAAATTCTATAACTAAAAAAATACAACAGTGCTCAATTTCCCTATTATACATAGCTTCTTTTTTTTTTAAAGATCTTATTTATTTGACAGAGAGAGATCACAAGAAGAGAGAGAGAGGGCGGGGGAGCGGAGGAAGCAGGCTCCCCGCCCAGCAGAGAGCCCGATACGGGACTCGATCCCAGGACACTGGGATCATGACCTGAGCGTGAAGGCAGAGGCTCAACCCACTGAGCCACCCAGGCAGCCCCTACATAGCTTCTTTTAAATTTGATCTTACTGGGCACCTGTTAAGATCAAACTGTTAAGTCAGTTAAGCATCTGCCTTTGGCTTAGGTCATGATCCCATGGTCCTGGGATCGAGTCCTGAATTGGGCTCCCTGCTCAGTGTGGAGCCTGCTTCTCCCTCTCTCTCTGCCCCTCTCCACTGCTCATGCATTTTCTTTCTCTCTCTCTCTCTCAAAAATAAATAAATAAAATCTTTTTTTTTTTAAATACAGTATGACATTTTATTTTTTAAAAGATTTTGTTTGGGCGCCTGGGTGGCTCAGTTAGTTGAGCAACTGCCTTCAGCTCAGGTCATGATCCCAGAGTTCCACGATCAAGTCCCGCATTGGGATCCCAGCTCCATGGGGAGTCGGCTTCTCCCTCTGAACTTCTCCCCTCTCATGCTCTCTCTCACTCTCTCTCTCTCAAATAAATAAATAAACTTTAAAAAAAAGATTTTATTTATTTATTTGAGAGAGAAAGAGAATGAGCAAGAAAGAGAGCAGAAGCCAGGAGGAGGGATGGAGAGAGAAGCAGACTCCCCGCTGAGCAGGGAGCCCAACAGACGGCTCAATCCCAGGACCCTGAGATCATGACTAAGCTGAAGACAGATGCTTAACTGACTGATCCAGCCAGGTGCCCCAGATATAAAGTATTTTTAAAAAGAAATTTAGAAATTGCTGAGTTTTATGTACATTATCTCATTTAAAAAGCAGCATGACACACTGAGAACATAATAAGGCTTGGCACTCAAATTCGAGCTTCACATCTTACTAGCCATGGAATTTTGAAGAACTTACCATGGTAGATCATATATATTTTTCCTGACCTGAACAGCATCTCACTTTCCCACCCCTTTCTCCTGGCTTTGCTTCTTGTCCCCTTTATAAACAAGTGTTCAAGTGAAAGTAGTCATCTCACATTCTTTGCCACAGTACTTGTTCTGGAGAATGGTGGCACCTGACCCAAACCAAGACAATGAGTGTCCTTCTCTTGGAATTTTTAAGCAAAATAAAAGAATAGGGTCAAGTTTCTCTTGGTCAGAAACTCCCTTATCTCTAGGTAACTAATGCTCTTCTCTCAGGTGCCTGATTTGCCGTACTTCTATTCTTCAATAGGTATTTTTAAGTTGATCTACTTCTATTTACTAAAGCAGAAAGTTGCAGAATTTGAAGAAGTCTTAATGAAAATGTCTTCACGGTCCCTCTTCTGAATTTGGGGATAGTGAAAAGCTCTCAGACCGAGCAGTCATTTCAACTGTCTCCTGCTCTTCTTCTACCATACACATTATAATACACATTATACTGTCACACATTATTTTCCTAAGGGTCCATATTCTGCCATGCTTCTACAACTTTGCTTATGCTAAGGTCCACCTAGAACTCCTCTCTTTCTCTTCTCCTCTTATCAAAATTCTATCTGTTGCTTTAACACTCAGTCTAAAGATCATCTCCTCTGTGAAACCTTCCCTGGTCTTTCCAAGGCAGAATGATTCTCTTCATCACTCTACTCCAGAACTTTGTATTATCATATGCTTTGAATTAAAGCTCATTCTGTTGATGTCTGCCTTTCTTGCTTGAAGTATGGACTTTGGGTGTGGGGAAAGGGTGACAAAATTGCATCTTTATTCAACTATGAAACACTCATTGATTCTGTTTAGTGAAACTGTGCACGTACAATGATTAATCAATATTTATTGAATTCAAATTTTGTATTAGTAAAGACTTATCTCGAAGAATTTTATTTATGCACATATTAAAACTATAAAGAAAGGTTGAAAGAACTGGGATTGATTTTCTGGGTCTAGAGAACAAGCTAATATAGTACTGGCTTTGAGCATAGCTGGCACATAGTAGGTAGACAATGAACACTTGTTAAATTGAATAGCATGACCTGGACCACAGCTGCTAATCAGAAAGATCAAGTCTCTGGATGCCCTTTCTTTGTATTAGATACACTCCTCCTCATTTATACTCTTCTTTTTGTACTCCAGTGAAACCCAGTCTTTAAATATCACATTTCAATAATGTTTCCTCCAGGCCCTTCCCCCTTTCTCCCCCATTCCAGCTCCAGTGTAACACCTAGTATCTGTATGAGAAGATTCCCCTTTAATCTCACTTTTCAGACAACTCTCAAGGTGCATGGTGGGGGAATTCAGATTATAAAACTTGAATATGAGGGGCATGGAAGTTCATGGAGAGCTATTTTCTGCTGAATTCCATTAGTCATAGCCAGGGATGGGGGAGAAAGTTTTCATTTTTGTGAGTCACTGTTTATCTGTGTATAAATTTAGTAATGAAATGCTTATGCCACTGGGATGTGAAGAAATTTCATTTTTGCTTATAAAATCCTCAGGCCATGTTTGGATACAAAGTGCAATAACACTATAAAATATTGCCCTGATATTGCTATCTCCAGGCCTGGAGCTCATTTCTACATTATGAGAAGCAAAAAAGATTTATGGGAAAGATAAGGAGATAGCTTTTCTCAAGTATTTAAATGAGGTTTTCTTTAGATAGTCACTGTCTGCTAGTATTCTGTTGTTTGGGACTGAGAAAGTATATTTGCCAGTAGCTCTAGAAACTTCTCTATTGGTAGTTAGGATAATACTTTAGTAGGAGTAAAAACAATGACAATTTATTAAGCATCACTACAAGACCACTTTCTACCACCATTATTTTAAATCTTCACATCTTTGTAGAGCAGGTGTTATTAGTACTTCATAGATAAGGAACCTGATGTTCAGAGAACTTGAGCAAATTACCTCAAGTCACATAGCAAGTTGTGGTAAAGCTGGAATTCATAACTAAAACTTCCTGACTCCAAAACCTTTTGCTTTCTCCATTACTATTCTATTGAAGACCAAGTAACATGGATCCCTAACCTACTGTTCACAATCTGATTTCTAATTGCAATCCTCAGAAATATCTGGCAACTCCTCATTGTCTTCAGAAAAAAAGAAAAGTTTAAAATTAAATACAGATGGGAGAAGGATGATCCCACTACATGGTGTAGATGTGGTGGAAGCCACTTTGGGCCTAGATATAAGTGCTTTGAGGAAAAGTCTAGGCCTATAATTGTAACGCAAAGTTTAAGAGTATTAGGAAATAAGTGTGGGTCTCTTTTATTTATATAAAACCCTATAGATAATGGGATCACCCTTTTTCCTGTGCCTTTCAAAACCTTGCTAAATTAGAGTAAAAGTACAAAAGAGCTATAAATCTACAAGGGCACACTGAATCCAAAAGGGAATATCAACATGTAAAATACCTCAAAAAATTGGGAGGCACAGAGTAGATGGAGGAGTGGTGACTGCCTCAGCAGAGTGAAAGAATTCACTAAATTCTGCAGGAAAGAATACTGATGAGAGGCCAGCCTTTGGAGGAACCAGTACTGAAGGAAGCAAGGGTGAGATACATGGATGCTAACATAGAAACCTGGTGAAAGACTCCTGCTCAGGCCCCAGGTACTTCCTCTCACCTCTGAACATCCAGGCAACAACCACCCCATCCCACACAATCCCTTGAGGAGGCTGGAAATTTGTCTTCTGAAGAAGTAAAACCATGAAGACCCCATATTTGGAGACAATAGACACAGCTAAAGCAGGGATGAAGGACAAGGGCTGAAAATAGAAGCATTAAGAGACAGCCACCACTCAGCCCTCTTGACCTGCCCTGCTCCCTAAACATTAGCAGCCTGACCTATGCGCCACCTCCAGGCACAGAGGAGGAAACTGCATGCTCCCCCAGAAGAGAATTCCAGATCTTGACTGGAGGAGATTTCCCAACAAAAGGGACAACTTGTCACCAAACCACTTTATAGGGAGCTTATTACAGGGAGCTATGGTCATTCAGAGATCTTAATTTTTTAACTCATAAATGTGAATAGTTTGGGTGAAGGGAACACTAGATATTTGAATATGACCTCTAATGTGAAAGAAAGAGACCAAAAAAAAAAAAAAAAAAAAAAGTAGGAATCTAGAAGACATAGAAGAAGCAAGGAATAAAAATGTATTTTTTGAGAAAATATGATTAATACCTTCACATCCTATTGACAAGAGCAAGATGTTATTGAAAGGTAAAATCTAGAAAGAAGAAAAATACTTTTATATTAAAATTTGATAGCCAAAATTTTTTATTCAATGAAAGCATTGAAAGATAAATCTCTCTGAAGTAGATATGAAAGAAAGAGGAAGATAAGGAAATTAGATAACAAATCCAAGACATCCAACACCTAATTAAAGTGAAAGAGGAAAAAAAAAAAAAAAGAAGTAAAAAAGAAGAGAAAAATATATCAAAGAAATAATGCAAGAAAATTTCTTCATAAATGAAGATGTACTTCATAAATGAAGTACATGGCATGAGTGCCTGGCAAATGCCCAGCACAATGAATGAAAATACCATGTTAAATTATAGCAAACTGATAATCAGAACCCCAGGGATTAGTAGATGATCTTCAGGGCTTGCAGGAAAGAAGCAATTTACACTCAAGGAACAAGAAGTAAAATGGCATCAGGTTTATAAACCTAGCCTGCAGTGAAGTGATGTTTTTGGAAATAAGAGGGAAAATTATTTTAACCTAAAAATCTCTATATAATTGATCTATTACTCAAGTGGAAGGCTAGTTTAAATATATTTCTTGATTTGTTAAGATCAAAGTATTTTTCTCCCAGAATTTTTTCACAAGAAGCTATTAGAAGTTGTGCTCATACAACCAAGCATGGCAGAGACAATGAGCTATCCAGCAGAATTCAGAATCTCCCTTCCATCCATAGGTTTCTTCCCAGGAACCTGCTATCCAGCCAGGAACTACCTCTCCCAGCCCCTTTTGTGTCTGGGTTTGGCCATGGAACTAATTACCTACATTAGAATGGGGGCCAGAGTGAGGTATGTTATTTCTGGGCCAAAGTCGTTACAAAGTAGAGGTTTCTTCTGTGCCCTCTCTTTCTCCATCCTCCAGCTAAAAGCAGACACCAAAGCTCTAGGGTAATATGGAGCGCTAAGATGGAAGAGAAGATAAATGTAACTGGAAAATAAAATGTCATCATATTAAGTCATTAAAATGCTGGAACCCCAGCATTACTTATGAGAGCAGCATTCCCCTTATACGGTAGCTAGTCTCAAAGATGGCTACCGACACATCCTTCCATGTCTCCACACACATGCTGCTCCTTACATCAAGACAGGATGTCTGATTCCTCTTCCTGGAATCTGTGCTTGCCTTATGACTTATTTGAACAATAGAATGCAGTAGAAGTGATGTTCTAGGACTTCTAAAGTGAGGTAATAAGACTTGTAGTTTCCCTATGGGCATCTCAGAAAGCTCTTTCTTGGCATATGCCCTCACAAAACCTGGCTACCATGCTGTGAAAAGCCCAAGTCCCATGGAAAGGCCATGCAGAGGCACTGGGGTTGACTGCTCAAGCTGTGCTCTCAGCCAACAGGCAGCATCGATTGCCAGCCAGGGAGGGAACCAGAACAATCCAGCCCTGAGATGACTGCCGATAACCTAGCTTCCCAGTCGCTACCACATGAAGCAGACCCCGCTAACACACTGAACGGTGGTAGATGACACTCGGTTTCAAGCCAGTGAGGTTTGTTATGCAGCAGTAGGTAACTGGAACACTTACATCACATGGTAAGGGGGTAAATCAAGAAGAGGAAGACGTGAAGTCCAGGAAGTAAGAACAATTATTGTTGATGGTTCTAGGGTGAGAGCAGGGTAGCAGAGCTAGAAACCAATGGTCACTTCTGGAATTGGAGAGTGAAGATTTCTGGACAGAGATCTTGAGGCAAACAGGAGTTGATGAGCCTTCTAATATAACTGAACACTTGGAAAAAAATATTAGACAACCTCTGACATTGGATTGAGTACATGGGAAAAAATGAGAAAAGATACATAGACAATGAAGCAAATGAAAAATTAGGCCATTACTTGTCCAAGGAAAATAAAAATTGAATGAGAATGAAAATACTATCATTATAAATAATGAAACCCTAGGTTAGAAGTCAGACCTCCATTCTATTTCTAGGCCACCACACATTCTGTCTCTCTATATGGTTTCTCCCCCACGCTCCCCAGCTCATCTCCATCCCTCCCGAGGAAGTTGACTTGATCACTGAATTGGCCAGTTTCCATCCAGAACACTGACTAGTCATGGACACCATGCTAAAGGTCATGTGCATCCATATGGATATTTCTTTTCATGTCTCATTCCAAGTGGCTGCGTGGGTGAAAGACCCAGACTGTGAGGTGGCAGGAAACAGATGGGCAGGGCTCCTTTCATATTAGGGATGTGTCATCGTTGAAATTTATGATGGCAGAAAAATTTCATTATTTTTAAAAAATTAATACATAAGACTAAAATCTAAAATCCCTATAGTCTGGGCTAATTATGAGCCAAAGAATGAGCTTTGTCAAAGGCAGAGGTGAAACTATGGTGAGAGGCTGGCAAATCTTCAGAATGAGTATATTTGCAGAAAACTGCTGTTTAGAGAAGGAACAGCAGAAACAGAAGAAACATCTCTAGTTTTGAAAATAGATTTTTGTTCTACAGTCAAAGAAGGAAAGATGAGATGAGACGCTGTCCTCCAGGAAACACTACCAGCCCTACCCGTGATAAAGGAAACATGAGGACAATTTCAGGGGTAGACCAAAATTTTAAGCAGATTTAGGACAGCCTGAACAAGGGAGGGTGCCAAGAGAGACATGGAACCCTAGAAACACATCCCATCACTGCCAACGTAGAGGGGGTAAAAAGGAAAACTTCTAAGTTGCATTCAAGTAGAATAAGATAGACCAAGTCTGCACAACTAAAAAGCTGAGATAAGACAAGATTTTGGAGAAGGGCGGATAACAAAGATAAATTGTTTCTCTCTGAGCCCCTGGATCTTAGGCAACAGAACAGCTGTAGTTTCAATTCAGACATCTATTGAGGACAAGAGTCTTTCTATATACCTGTATTAGAGGTATATAGAGGAACTGTAATTATTGGTGTATACGTCTCGAAGCAGGGCGGGTACCTAACTAAAGCCAGTCATGGTGCTCAATGAATATTTCTTATACGAGTAAGTAATATATGAATGGCTGCCATGTTGACTTCTGAATCTCATAGGATTCTTCTGAGACCACTTGAATACAAAAAAAAAAAAAAATCAAATGCAGTCAAGAATTAAATGATTAGTTCTGCAGTGGTGTGTGAATATTAGTGTGTTCACATACCATATAGCAGGGCACACTCAAACATCTCAAGTCTACCGATGCTGTAAAGTCAGTTTCTGACATTAACCACACAATCTTCTATGAAATTCTCAGGGTAGGTAAGTGAAACGTTAGCCACAGCCCCATGAGTAGTTGAAATAATTAAAGATCCTTTTAAAACCCACACAGTAGGGTAGAATTCACATGTAAATTGTAGATGTTAATCACCCTGTTAATAGGATACTATTTTGAGTGTGTCTCTTGCTAGGAGTTATCTTACAAATACCCCAGAGCAGAAAAAATTGCTCATTTTCAGAGGTTTAAATTTCTCACAGGTATATCTCTGGGCAGCATAATTGGTGTTGCGGGGGGAAGCTATTTTCAACTCTCTAATGAAAAAGATATGGATAAGAATGTTCCATGATAATCCCCATACTAATATCTCCTGCCAACATACAGAATGGCCCATACATTTAATACCCTCAAGTAAAACGTAGTTAAAAAATTAGTCTAACACACTGAGCCTCCTCCCCTGAGGATACGCTCCATAAACTCTGGTTTGCACTGTGATACCCTCATCCAGTGGAAACAAAAGGAGGTTTTCATACAACACACATTCCATTAGTCTTTTTAATTCTTCTTGATTTTCTGATTTTTAAAAAAAATCTAACAGATGTGTTTCCTATTAAGACTTTTCTTATATTTTACATTAATAGTTTTCATGCCTTTTGAAGGAAATTGATAATAAACTGCTTCCTCTGCAGAAAATACACCATACTTTGTAATGTCAAATTCCTCAAACTTGGCAATAAACTTGGGGATCATTTCTCTGGACACTGACCCCAAACAGATTCATCCCAAATTCAGAAAAACAGGTCTTATCATGAGTCATTGAGGCAACAACATTTAACCTGAGCAAAAAAAAATGGAATACATCCTAAATGTCCAACATCTGGGTGATGCACAAGTAAATCATGGTGTACACTCTTCAAAAAAATACTACATAGCCACTAAAAGAAATGCTTGTATAAGTAGTAATAATAGGAAGGAATGAATATGTTACAAATTCAATTGAAAAAGAAAGATATAAAATGGTTCACAAACAGCATTATGGCAACTCTTTTAAAAAACACTGTGTGCATAAAACAGACTGGAAGAAATATATCACAATTTTACCAGTGTCTATTTGGGTGGTAAGATCATGGATAATTTTTCTTTTCTCTCTCTTCTTTTTTTTTTTTTTAATTCCCTTTCTTCTGATTGATTTTAAATGACCCATTTTTTTTCACTGCAATTCTTACATTGTTAAAACAGCAAGAATACTTGTTAGTCCATTGAAAATGCTGGGCACAAAATGCATAAGCAGGTTTGCATCTTGGAAGGCTAAAATAAAATTGATAAGTAACCATGATACTACTATTAACAATAATGGGGTATCTTTACATTGAGTATCATGCTTTCAACTTTCCAAAGTGTTTTTTTTTTTAAGATTTTATTTATTTGTCGGAGAGAGAGAGGGAGAGAGAGCGAGCACAGGCAGACAGAATGGCAGGCAGAGGCAGAGGGAGAAGCAGGCTCCCTGCTGAGCAAGGAGCCCAGTGTGGGACTCGATCCCAGGATGCTGGGATCACAACCCGAGCTGAAGGCAGCTGCTCAACCAACTGAGCCACCCAGGCGTCCCCCAAAGTGGTTTTTTTAATCTTTCAATTCCTTATAGTTTTATAACATCTCTCTAAAGCAGATTAAGTTGTTTTACCGACCATTTTTATTCAGCGTAAACTTGCCGAGCACATCATGCATCAGTCCCTGTATTGTGTGTAGGGAATACAAGAAAATAAGTCATGGTTCATTAATTTGAGGAGCTCGCCACCAAGAAGAAGCAAACGAAGAAACAGACATTCCTAGCAGCAGGGGAGGTGGACATGGGAGGGATGAAACCCACCCAAGGGAAGCCGGGGCATCGAAGCCTGGTCTGGACGTGGGAGTGGGAGTTTGACAGCTGGAGGAGGAGGACACAGGAGTGCGTTCATCCTCAACCTGGGTATGAGCCAGAGGAGCTGACAGACCACACTGCTTGGGAGGGTGACATGTAAGTGGTGTGCTTTGGAGAAGGAGTGGGGACACAGAAGAAACGGGAGGTTCGACGTCAAGTGACACCCAGCTTCACTGTGAGGGCTGGGATTTGACCAACAACTCTGGTCTTTCTCTATGGATCTCAGGGGGAAAAAATTAAATTTGGAAATAAAAAAAATAAAAAGCCTGATTCGTGACTCTGCTCTATAAGGATCACCTTGCAAAGTCTGCTTCTCATGGGAAGAAAAGGGTTCCTCACAGGTTGTATGGAACTAATGGAATAACAGGTTTGACCTCAAAGTCCTCTGTGAACTCTAAAAATGTGAGGGGCCATTAGCACACTTCTTCCTGATCTGACAGGGAACCACACCCTTCCCTTCAAAAGTTGCATAGATGCGGCAAATTTCCCAGCAGGACTATGGTTCTCAAGTTTTCCTGGATACTAGAAACACCTGAGGCCCAACTGCACCTTATTTTTTTTTTTTAAGATTTTACTTATTTATTTGACAGACAGAAATCACAAGTAGGCAGAGAGGCAGGCAGAGAGAGAGGGGGAAGCAGGCTCCCTGCTGAGCAGAGAGCCCGATGTGGGGCTCAATCCCAGGACCCTGGAATCATGACCTGACCCGAAGGCAGAGGCTTAACCCACTGAGCCACCCAAGCACCCCTGCACCTTTTTTTTTTTTAAATCAGAAACTCCAGAGGTGTGATCCAGGCATGGATCAATTTAATACTTACAAGTGAGTCCCATCTACAGTCAAGTTTAAGTTCTAGCACTCGAGTACCTGGTTCCTCCGCATGTGGTCCAAAAACTAGCAGCATCAGCCTCACTCAGGTGCTGGCTTGAGACGCAGACTCTCGGTCCCCACCCAGACCTGCCAGGTGAGAACCTCCTTTTAACAAGCTCTCCAGAAGACTGGTATACACTGATGTTTGAGAAGCACTGTTCTAGCCAGATTCAATCATTCAGCAAATATTGTTTCTACTCTGAGTTGGCTGTCAGAATCCAAAAGCGAATTTGTCCCAGTCCTTCTCAAGGATGCTCTCTAGTAAGCAAGGTAGGTAAGCACACGGGTTACCGAGGAAGGCCACCTTTCTCTGAGAGGATGGGAATGGTGAGTTGCAGCCAGGGAAGGCTTCCTGGAAGAGGCAATGTCGGTGTGGAACAGGCAGATACTGCAGAGCTTTGTGGAGACCACGTTAGAGGCGGAAGCTTGCAGTTTGCAGGTTTGAAGTTTAGGGAGGAGGTCCAGATTGGTGACATAATGTGTGTGAAAATGCTCTGTAAACTGTAAATCATTATGCAAATGAGAACATATTATTCCTCACAAGTTCTAGTGGTCTTTCTCATAATAAAGTTTTCGGGAAATTAAACTAAACTGTAGCTAAAGGAAATCAAATCAGGATGGATATTCAGCTAGGTACTGAAGTCCGCTGAAAATAATTCTCAACACCACTATTGGATAGCAACTGTGCTCTGCTCAGGGTGCCTACCAAGAGTGAAAATAGACTGCGCTCTGCCCAGGACAGTCTTAGTTACGCCTGTCATCCCGGCACGACCCTTCCAATGTCTCTGTGCATTCTCAAAAGTGTCCTGCTTTGGATGACTAATATAGATGGGCCCTCCTCTGGGGCTGCAAAAAAAAAAAAAAAAAAAAAAGAATGAGATTTCTTCATTTTGCATTTAGATCTACCCCAGGAGGGTCAGTCTCCAGGTTCGTGTGGACTCAGCCCCAAATTTGAGTAGTCTCTTGGCTCCAACCAGCCCCAGGAGCCCCAGACATGATGCATGTCCCACTCCAGTGTCCTTGATCCAACAGGACCAAGAGAGAACCAGCAAAGGCTTCCAGGCAAGCAATCTGCAGACGGCAATGGACCCCACCAGTCACTGATTTGGCCACTAGGTCTTGCAAGGTGAGGGAGGGGACATACAAATCACAACAATGCCCCATTCAGATGAGCCTCCACGTGGACCCAGGACTTCTGCCATGTCCGTCCCCTTCAGCGGAGACTTCAGCTGCCACCATCCAGCACATGGTCAGTCCCGTAGTCATGACTGCAAACTCGGTTCCCAAGGAACCCTATGGTAGTGCTCATGGGGCCATCCAAAGCAATAACTTCCTAATGTTTGTGAGAACTCATTTCTGCCACTAGCCTCCCCACAGCGATCTCTGGGTAGGGACCTGTGAAGGAAGTGGCCATGTACTGAGCACATCCTACATGCGAGGTATCCTGCAAAGCACTTCACGTTCATTATCTCAATGGACGTGTGTCCAGTGGACCAGGATTGCCATCTTACATGCCAGAATAATGAGGCGGGGGGAGGTTACAGTGCCCGAGGTTACAATTCCATGTATCGTGACCTACACTTGAACTGAGATCTTTCCTATGCTTTTTTACTTATACCACACAGAAGACAGGTTATTCTATGCCATCTGTAGGGACCAAAGGAGCAAAATCTGAGGAGCCCCCCTTTCACCCCATGTTTTCACTCCCTTTGTCCTGCTCTCCAAACCTCGGCGTTTCCCACGACGATCTCGGGCCACTCCTCTCGCACTAGGCATGTGGATACAGTACTGCTTTCTACAGTGACACTTCGCCCCAAGGAAAAATCATCTCATTCAGTTGCACCCATCCACTAATTGGCTCAAATAATTGTGTGTCACCGTCTGCCCTTCCAAAGTGCTGGCTAATTCTTCTACGGCAGAGTTGTCCAAAAATGTTCAAACTCTATTTTATCTTTCCTCCTTGAAGTCAGCCTGTTTACTCAAAGCCCAGGTACTGCTAGAAGTAAGACAGAATCCATCTCCTGCTCTCCCAAATCTGTGCTCCCAATAGCCTGGCGTTATATAATGTATTCCTAAACCTCTTTAAATATAATCAAATAATCGTATAGAATGTCGAGTTCAATTCAAAGCGGATCAGTGACTATCTATTCAAGACAAACCATGTTCCATGCACTGTTTCGGAGACTGGGAATCAAAAATGAATGAGCCGGGGGGCGCCTGGGTGGCTCAGGCGGTTAAGCATCTGCCTTCGGCTCAGGTCATGATCCCGGGATCCTGGGGTCGAGACCTGTGTCAGGCTCCTTGCTCAGCGTGGAGTCTGCTTCTCCCTCTCCCTCTGCAGCTCCCCCTCCTTGTGTGCTCCCTCACTCTCTCTGTCAAATAAATAAATAAAAATCTTGAAAAAGAAAAATGAATGAGTCATGTCCCTAGCCATCTATACAAATTAGATAGAGGAGATGAAAACATGCACAGAAATAAATACTGTATAGGCCTTTCTGGAAACTGGAACTGACCCTCATCATAGTACCCGATGTACATTTGTTTACCTGCATTTTTCTTCCCCTGCCCTGAGCTTCCTAAGAAACGGGAACCTGTCCTAATTTTTCTTTTACATTCCAGCTCCAGACTCCAGGATTGATTCATAGCATTGGCTCAATAAGTATGTGTTTAACTGGATCGAATTGCCTTAAACTTGAAACTGATGGCAATAAAAAATTGGCAGCTTATGAGAGGTCACCGTTTGAAGTAAACCTTGAAGGAAAGTGGTGGTTTCAACTATTGAGAGATGGTAAAGGGATTATTCCCAGGAGTGGGAATAGAGAGAGAAAAGATAAGGAGGCGGAGTTCTATTCATTGCTGGAGCTCAGCGCTGCTAACTTCTCTGACACGCTCAAGGCCCAGCCAGAGTTTCAGCCTGAAGCCCTCACCGGCCAGAGAGCCCACCTGCAGATACCAAGATGGTGTCCGGGCGGGGGGGGGGGGGGCAGGAGGGAGGACATACAGAATCCCCGCTGCCCCCTCCTAGAGCGAAGGACCTTGGAGGTGGCTGATGTGCCTCAGCTTCCTTCTAACAAGGTTCCTGGAGAGTCACAGCCTGGCAGGACCCTGAGGGACCCTTGCTCCGAGGTCTACCTGCCCAATTTGCCTGCACCCTTGTAGCTGTAGTCCTGAGGCCAATATCTACTCTTTGATCTGCCTGGTCTTCCCTACCTTCCCCTGTTGCCGGTCCCACTTGGAAGCAGGCTCTGCCAGGAACAAAGCTTTCTTCTTTGTCTCCCCTAACCTGCCCTGAGCACAGGCTGAAGCCCCTTCAACGCCCTGAGAGCCTGGCATTATCACACCTGCATCGGGTATCCTCTCTGCAGAGAGCTGCTTTCCCCAGCTTATTCCCTGATGGGCTACACCAATGAGAACTGAACCCCCGTCCTCAGAGCCCAGGGAGGGCTCCCCGCACAATGAAGGGGACTAGATGGTCCCAATTCCTACGCCCTGAAATTCTGATTAAGTGGGGCAGATGCATTGCAAAAGAATCTGCATTTGTAACAAGCTCTCAGGAGACTTTCCGAGAAACAGCCAGGTTTGGAAGTCACCATTCCTGCCACCGTTGCTTCATCTGGGCCATGCCCTTGACTGGAGAAGAAACACCCAGCCTCGGGACAGCTCAGCATCCTACAACAGCGTGTTGGAGAGATGCTTCCCCTGCCCCTGCCTTCCCGGGCTCCCCGACCTCATTTGCTCAGCAAAAGCAGAGCTCCTGCCCCAGCCTGAACTGATGTTAGCCTGGACGCCACATTCTCTGGCATTCTGCTGTTCTTCAACAGCTCAGGGCTGTGCTCTGTCCCCCCTGGATCAAGTCCCGCATTGGGCTCTCTGCTCGGCAGGGAGCCTGCTCCCCCTGCCCTCTGCCTGCCTCTCCGCCTACTTGTGATCTTCTGATGACCAGCCCAGCAACCCAAAGCCCCCGACTCATACCCTCCTCCTCCCCTCCTCCCTGCAAAAGTACACACACGGCAGCATCCCAATGTGACCCCTGAGGCCCCCAAGAAGTCAGCTCAGATTCGCCTGACGGTGACATTCTCTGGGGTCTTCTGAGGTTGGGAACCGATACAATGAGAATCACTGCCTGTCTGGCTCCATGCTTGGCACGCAGTAGATCTCCTCCACACATCAATGGCTCTGCACCGAGGGAAGGCAGAAGAGCCCCCACCAGGTCTCTGTGATGGCTAGAATCACTGGGACACTAATAACGACCATAACCACTCATGTATGTGGCTGTACTATGTGCCAGGCATTGTTTGAAGACTTCTACGTGTATCAGCTTGTTCAATCCCAATGACTCTCTCTGCGAAGTACCACTGTGATTCCAGTCTACAAATAAAGAAACCGAGGCACAGAGGGGTCAAGTAACTTATTCAGGATCACACAGCAGCTATGTGGTGGAGTCCACATTCCAATACAGAGTCTGAGGGCCAGACTGCCCGTGTCACCACCCTGCAGAGCTGCCCTCCAAGGTCACATCCCCCTCCAATTCAGGGGACATCTGCTCTGGCCTTGTCCACCTGCCCATGTCACAGCCCAGAGGGAAATACTTCCAAAATAATTGCTCTGGGCTGTCGGAAGATTTTGTTGCTTCTTCAAGATGACAGACGCCCTCCGGTGCTGGGACCAACATTCACAACCTTGAACTGACAGGGCTGAGTTTAATATTGTGGGAAGAAGCAGTCTGCCAGGGACCCTGGAGCTCCTTTCTGCTTTCCAAAGGGCAGAGAAGCAGATGCTGATATTATAAGAAAATCACTCATTAGATAAACCAAGTACAAAATGCTTCAAGGGCTCAGAAGAGAAAGGCTGCTGTCACCCTCTCGATTTTCTCTCCAGCAAAGCTGTGTGCAGAGTTAAGGCCCCTCCTCTCCATCCAAGGAAGCCGATAGGGACATGCTGGAACTTTCAGAAAGATTCTTGTCCAAAAAAACAGGGAAAATACCAATTTTTGGTATTTTAAAAAGAAAGAAAGAAGACCTGTGCTTGAATACACGAAGTTCAAGTTTCTAACCCTATAAAAGCACTTTCATTCTTTTGTTTAGAAAAATACCACAATGCCAAATACTTTAATAAATTATAAGCTGCTTGTCTTCTTTCTCTAGTTGGACACATACACTTGCTCTTCTGCCAAATAAACTAGGTCACATTCAGCTCAGTTCCACATTTGCCCAGTGTCTGTCCAAGTGCCAACCTCCGAGCTTGGTCTTGGGTCCATGAGATCAGTCAGAAGTCTCTGGGCACAAAAGGAATGTTCCTCTCACATTCATTCATTCATTTTGTATTTGCTCCCTGCTCCTTTCTCCTCATTTCTCCCAACCTGAAAGCTGCCTCTCCAATGGACAAACTATTCTTTACGCACTGCCTGTAACCAGCAAACATTACAAGCTTCCAGTACATGCCTCTGAATTATAAGAGTGCCCCCCTGATCACAGCAGATTTGTTCCAGAACCCCCAGCGGGTGCCTGAAACCTCAGATAGTACCAAACCCTACATATTCAGTGTTTTTTCCTATATAAGTGCCTCTGATACAGTTTAATTTATAAGTTAGTCATAGTAAGAGATCAATCACAATAGCTAATAATAAACAACTATAACAATAAACCGTCATCAAAGTTATGGGAGTGTGGTCTCTCCCTCTCTCTCTCCTGGAACACTGTCCTGTACTCACCCTTCTTGTGATGATGGGAGATGATAAAAGGCCTATGTAATTGGACGGAGTCGGGTGAGCTCCGTAGGCACATGAGGCAGCATTAGGCTACTCTTGACCTTCTGCCGACGTCAGGAGGATCATCAGCTTCTGATGGCAGGTGGTAGGGGTCACTGCAACCAGAAAGTGAAACCACAGGTGGGGGGCTGCCATGAACAGGGTGACCACCTAACCTGCTGGATTTCGTGCCTACCTATGTGTCCCCAGAAACAAAGAAGCTCGGATCCTATTCCCTGTGTCCTTTCTCCCAAACCGTGATACCACTCTGGGGAAGTTGTTTTACCCTCTCCTTAATGGATTTAAAAATCAAAGAAACACGTAAAGGAAGGCAGAAGCTCTGGTTCAGGAGGGGGCTTGTCTGAGGTTGCAGAGTGGGTCCGTGAAAGCTGGAGTCCACCCAGGCCGTCTGCCAGCAAGTCCCCTGCTCCCACTGCACTCGGGGACTGGGCAGCAAACCCTCTCTGGGAGCCAATGCCACTGTGCTGGAGATGTCACAAGACCCTAACTCTTAGAAGCCAGGGTCCTTGGGCAAGGTGGCACATGCTCTCCATGAAGCCAAGGAAAAAAAGGAGAGACATGAATGCCCTTGGTTATTGCCATGTTGCAAAGATGTACAAGTCACAGAAATCAGCAAATCCAGTGCCAAGCTACTCTGGGGGACTCCAATTCCATTCCTTCCCCAGATCCCCGCTCTAGACTTACACAATGAGATGAGCTGTTATTTCTCTTCTAATGCATTTACTACACATGCGCGCGCGTGCACACACACACACACACTGCAGTTGCCATAGGAACCATCCCTGGAAACTTCCCGTCTTTTATTCAATTAAAATTTCACCCTCACATCTTCTGGAAGTGGAACACACTTTCATTCACAAGAGGACAGTGAGAAGAAGGTCTTCTGATGGGCTTCCTTGCCAACGAGCAGGCTGCATTTCTGCAAATCTGATCCTCTTTCCAGAGACTCACGGCACACTGGCCATCTTCAACGCAGTCCTAAGGAATGTTCAGGCCAGCGTTCACACCTAGGTGTGGACCTCGAGGAAGGGGAGAAGGTGGCCTGGTGGCCCTGGCTTCACGCGTCCCCTCGGCATCCCTGCCACAGTCACACCACCTCCCTGTGCCCCAGCAGCCATCTGTGGCAACGAGGAAGAAGGAGGCAGTGAATGCCCCATTCACTCTGGGCTGCAAGAAGTCAGCCCCTGCAGGGGTTCTCAGAGGGGCTCCACGGCTCCCTCCCTGATCTCTGAGGAGAACGAGGCTTGCCAATGCATCTTGTAAATACAATTGCCCAGTCCACTATTGGAAACCTCTAAGGAGCCCATCTGCAAACACACCTGCTCATTGCTGAACAAGCAGATACAAGGATGCACAGATGTGATCATTTAAAATCATTTTTCTCCATTCATTAAAGCACTGGGCTAGAAGCCAAAAGACCAGAGGTTCACATCTCCTTCCCAGCATGGCCGCCCGTGTGGACACACGGATGACTTAAATTCCCCAAGTCTCCAATTCCTCCCATGGAAGACAGCTAAGAAGGCACATGGTGCAGACCAGAGAATGCCGAGAATGATAACTAAGGGCTGAGAGAACCTGCCAGTCGCCAAACGTGCACTGTAGTTGGTTTGTTGCAGTGATGGCCTGCGAGGCAGCACTTGTGTACAACCTGCTGGCCCACCTGGGCTGACTCCAGGAGTCACAGTTCTTCTTCTTTTTATAATTTTTATTGCTTTAAACATGTTTTTAGGGATCCAACAGTAAGTAACTAGTAGCAGGGCCCATTTCCACGGGGCAGGGAGACTGGCTGGGGCACTGTGCCAGCCAGCCGGGGCTGGGATCAAACCTTCCTTATCAAGTCACCAAAGCAGAGTCCCTGCCCCCTAGTGGCTGGCAGCTGTGAGTGGGTGTTGTCTGTATGTGAAAGGAAAGTGCAGAAGCTTAATTGAAACTCTGAAAGCGACAATCCCAGCATGGACTTCTGGATAATTCTAGACTAGTCAGGGTTCAGGGCATAAAACCGCCCTTTCTGCCACTTCACCCAGCCCTGTGACTAGAAGATGGAGCCGTTGTCTGAAGAAGGTGGGAGATGCCACTTTGCAAAGGGCAGGAAACCAGTTGGTAGAAGGAGAGAGACTGTACGGAAACCTCCAAGGCAGCACCAGGAGGCTGCTACCCACCCGTGCCATCCTTACCATGTAAACCGAAACTGATTATTCTCCAAGGCTGACGCCCGCCTACCTCCCTGGGGGTCAGCTTCTCCCAGGTAACATGATGAGAATGAATGTTGCAAAGCAGTCATGAAGGAGCTGGTGGCGAATATTAAATAAACAGTTGGTGACAAATAATCAATAAGCTGCATTTCTCATTTCCTTTCAGACGAAAATCTTCTGTGAAGACAAGAAGCGTGCAAGGCATCAGGAAGGGTTGCCGTTCCAAGGGTGATCAGGGCCGCTGCTCCCTGAGAGCCCACCGTGGGCCAGACACATCCGGGCGCTCGACAGTCACTGTCCCACTTAACCTTGCAAAGGGCCTGGGGAGGTAGGAATTCCTCTCCCCATCGTACAGGTCCAGAAACCAAGGCTCATGGAGGGTTGCAGCGCACACCACAGAGCTGGCAAAGGAACAACACGACATTTGAGTCCAAGTGTGTCTGATTCCCCAGGCACTGGGGAGAAGAGAGCATCTGTCTCAAAGCTGTTCAAATAAAGGAGGCTCTTTAGGGTTGCGTGGGTGGCTCAGTCGGTTAAGTGTCAGAGTCTTGATTTTGGCTCAGGTCATGGACTCAGGCTGTAAGATTGAGCCCCACATCTGATGTGGAGCCTGCTTAAGATTCTCTCTCCCCCTCGGCCCCTCCCCCACCCTTTCCTCTCTCAACTTAATTAATTAATTAATTAATTAGGCTGTATAATGTCCTGTGAATTTCCTGGGACACTTGCTATCTTTATGAGGAGTGCAAGGTGGATGGACGAATCCTTGCATAAACTCTTTGTTACGGAATTGTCCACTGTCTAGATCTTTCTTACAGGACTTGCATGTGTAGACTATCTTAATTGGCTGCTTATTCCAAAATTATTTATTGAATATCTACTACATAAGATGCAAGATATTGGATATTTCAGGAGACTAGAACGATAATTACAATTGTTAACCTCAGGAGTTCAGAGTCTAATGGGACAAAATCTACAAAACTATTCCAAATATAATTAGATTACAATAAAATATAATACAACACAAAGCAATGTCAAATCAAACTGTGGCTAATGTGTGTGTGTGTGTGTGTGTGTGTGTGTATCACCCAATATCGTATAAAGCATTAAAAGGCCCAAGTTGTTCAGAGCAGAGATAAGTTAATTTCCAGAGCAGAGATCAGAGTAGGCCTGGGGGCGGGGGGAGGGGAACACTTTACATGGGCTTTTGGGATGTAAGTACTAGTAAAGGGAAGGAGGCAGAACAATCTAGGTACGAGGAGACAACTCTGTGTCCAGTGCCTTTTGGAGGATCAAAAAAAGTTCGGATGTGGGAGGGTAGTTTGGGAGTGCTGTGCCTTATTGTGTCATTTACTCATTTATCCTCGTTGCAAGTACTCAGGGAGCACACACCTGTGTGCAGGTAAGGTTCTAGGTACCCTAAACACAGCAGCAAACAAAACCAACAATTCCCTGTATGCACAAAGCTTACGTTCTAAGGAAGGGACAAGAAATCATCGGTAAATTCTCTTAGCATCACCCGGTTATCAATGCCATGAAGAAGACTCACCAGGGAAAGAGGTTCGTGGTGCTATTTTTATATGGATGGACTGAGAAAGATCTTTCTTAAAGATGAGACGTTTGTTTAGACTGCTGTCTGATTACCCCGAGCCCTGGTTCCTTGGGTGAAGGCACCAGAGACCCCCATGTCTCCCTCTCCTAGACTGAGCCCCCCCTAAGAGATCCCCCGCTCTTCTGACAAAACTCGAGGCTCCAGCTTCCCAGCACTCACCACCGCTCTGTCACTTTATTGAATTAAATTCTAACCAACCAGGGGCAAAATATTTATGGCAAGATAGTCCTGGCTGCTAAAAAGCAAATCACATTAAAGCACCTGATATTTCAAGTTCGTGACTGGATTAGTTTTAATTAGAATGCTCTCCCGCTCCGGAAAGATAAATGCAGGACACAGTATCAGATCAGCTTTACTCCTGTGACTCCTCCAAGATAAATCAACTTGAGAAATTTCCAGTCATTTCTAGATATCTATTTTTTAAATGCCATAAAAAATTGGGACATACTTTAAATTATCTTTAGGTCACTCTACTCTATAATATTTAGAAAAGTGTTTCAGAGTCAAGGATTTGTATGTATAATCTCGAGTTATCTTCACAAATTGGATTCCTGGCCCCTGGTCACTAATAAACTTATTCTCCTTCAAAGTATAAAACAGTTTCTTTACCATCCAGTTCACTCAACACAGCACTGGCTTTGTCCTACTTTTCACTTGAGCTATCTGATTTGATGCCAAATTTTCCAAAATAAGTGATTTCTAGATCTGCAAATGTATACCAACAGTTTGCTGTTTCTGAGAGTTTTTAGAATAACATTCACTGAGAGATACGAAAACAGTTTTGCTCACAAATCACCTCTGTAATATTTTTGCCACTTGATTTTTTAAAATTTATTTCAGCATTTAAAGAAGAATCCTTGAGAATGTCCCCAAAACTGGCATTTAGTAATAGATTGCTCGCCAAACTGAGTGAGGATATACTGTTGTTTTTATTATTTTGATTGCTTAAAAAAAATAATGTTTCTAGGGATCAAACCATGAGTGACAAACACCAACCTTTATCCTATGATGAAGTTTATACTTCAACAGTAAAATGATGTGAATCAGACAGACGGGACCTGGATTCTCCTGGCAAAGCTGGAAGAACCACCTGCCAGTTGAGGAGGGACCTTAATACCGAAGCTGACAAGAGTTAAACATTGCTTTTCTCATACTTGCTCCAATCAATGCTCTGCCTTTTGGCAAGCCGAAATTACTTGGGCTTATAAAACTAAAATCCTGAGAACTAAATTCCTTTAAAATTCTATTTTATTATGGCAAGAACACCTCACATGAAGCTAGTCTCTTAATTTGTAAATGCACGGGATTGTTCTCTCTAGATACAATGTCGCACCGTGGAGCTCTCAGAGGAGTTCACCTTGCACAACAGGAAGGTTATATTCCTTGATTAGCAACCCCTCCTCTCCCCTCCCCCCATCCGTATTTACCAAGCAGTTGCCCAGAGCAGGTAGTGTTGGGCCATGTTGTGGTGACTTTCCATGGAGCGTAAAGAATCTTCTCTACTTTGGGAGACACGGAGAACCTTTGTTAAGATTTGAGAATGGGGTGATGTAACGAAGGTCTTTTTTTTTTTTCCCCAAGATTTTATTTATTGATTTGAAAGACAGAGATCACAAGTAGACAGAGAGGCGGGCAGAGAGAGAGGAAGGGAAGCAGGCTCCCCACTGAGCAGAGAGCCCAATGTGGGACTCGATCCCAGGACCCTGAGATCATGACCTGAGCCAAAGGCAGCGGCTTAACCCACTCAGGTGCCCCAACAAAGGTCTTGATTTTAGGAATAATTCCAGCACCACGTAGAGGATGGATGGGAGGACAGTTAGACCAGAGTCGGGGAGACCTGTTTGAAGTTAATGCAAGGTGCCTGGGCAAAGGACATGAAAAAAGCAAATAATATCAAGAAATGTATTTGGCAGCAAACTTGGGGAAATATTCCATTTTAAAAGCAACCCAATAAATTTAAATTAATTATATGCTTTTTAAATTAAATTAATATATGCTTTTTAAATTAAATTAACAGAGCTCAAAAATGACTATACCTAGTGTTCATAAGCATACTCTCTAAAGACAAAATCACACAGTCAGTATGTACCAAGAACTTACAATACTCTTGGATCCAGAATTATACTTTTGGAAATGAATCCAAAGGAGTTCTTTGGAAGCCAGGAAATACGTTTTATACACAAAGATGTCATCAGTAAAAAATTGTGAGAAAAAAAATAACTAGATATACTATAGACATGATTTACTGTGGCACAGCTGTCCAAAGAGTTATGATAAGTCTGTTATAATATGTAATTATGAAGATGGTTTTAAAAAGGAAATGCTTGCTCAAGAACACATGAACAATATGATATAAATTGTATACACAATATGATTACAACTAGGCTTTAAAAAATAAAATCTAGGGGCGCCTGGGTGGCTCAGTGGGTTAAAGCCTCTGCCTTCGGCTCAGGTCATGATCCTAGGGTCCTGGGATCGAGCCCCGCATTGGGATCTCTGCTCAGCAGGGAGCCTGCTTCTTCCTCTCTCTCTGCCTGCCTCTCTGTCTACTTGTGATCTCTGAGTGTCAAATAAATAAATAAAATCTCTTTAAAAAAATAAAAAATAAAATAAAATCTACACTAGGATAGATGGGAAGGATTCACATAATGGGTCAAAGACGATTTCTGTTCTGTAGGGAGACTAAAGCCCATTCTTCATTCTTCCTTCTCTGTGTCAATGAAAAAACAAACTTCTTGGGGCGCCTGGGTGGCTCAGTGGGTTAAGCCGCTGCCTTCGGCTCAGGTCATGATCTCAGGGTCCTGGGATTGAGTCCCGCATCGGGCTCTCTGCTCAGCAGGGAGCCTGCTTCCTCCTCTCTCTCTGCCTGCCTCTCTGCCTACTTGTGATGTCTCTCTGTCAAATAAATAAATAAAATCTTTAAAAAAAAAAAAAAACAAACAAACTTCTTGCAGCAACTGTATTTATAATTAAAAATATCATCTTCGAATTGTCTTTTCCCAGCTTTCTGGGAGCTGTCTCTGCACACTCAGACATCCACCAAAGCCACCTGGTTATGCGTATCCAGCTGACTGCCGCCACTGGAACAGCACAACAAATACTTCCAGACTTGCCCATGCTAGTGAGTCTTATGAGCTGAGTTTTCTGAATCCTGGCGGCAGCAGGAGGACATCCCCGGTTATTCTGTTTGAAGTTGTTCTGTTTCTGATTCATTTGTATTTTCTTTACTCCTTGATGTTGGTCATGAGCCTCCACTTAGCATCTACTTAAAACATCATTAAACACTCTTCAGTTCTTCTTTGTCATCATTAAGGCAGACATTAAGACAGTCAGGAATTCTCACCACCCTAGGGGGACCTCGGACAAGACGCCTAGCAAGGACACAGGACCATTTATCATTTCACTCTGCTTTCTTCCAAGGGCATTTGCAATACATGGGCTGATTTCATCTTCATAGAATTTGAACTCATTTTAAAACTAAATTATCAGGATACAGTAGGTGAGCCAATTATCTAAGACCAGCCACCGAGGGAAGCCGTGATCTCCCCCCCCCACCCTCCCCCACATAATGGGGAATTCTACTTAGAAGCCAGCAGTGATGCTGAGACTCATTCAGTCCCACGCTGTTTGATAGGTAGGACACCAATTCTATCAATGTTTTTGATTTTCCTGTCTAATATTGGTCTCACTTACTCACGAATTTAAAATCCAAGCACATCCTATAATCTCTCTCTCTCTCTCTCTCTTTTTAAAAATATGCTGTTTATTTAAAGGAGGTTGAGGGTTTTTTCTTGTTGAGGTGGGTTTTTTTTCCCTTATGAGTGTTTTTTTTTTTTTTTCCCCTTGTGAGCACACACCTGGCCAAAATCTTAGTTAAAGACAATGTAAAGGGTCCCTGTTAATTAGCTTGGGCCCTAATCCGGAGTTTCTGAGTTTCCAGTCTCATCAGATTTTCTGGTAGGAAATTGTGTTTCTTTCTCTTCAACAGAGAGTACGACAAAAACAAAAAATACCTCTACCCAACACCAGATCTTAAGCGTGACTCTCAGTGGGATGACAGTAAAGGCTGAAGAATATTAAGTAACAAGATGTGCGGAAAATGAAAACAGCTTGGGTTTTGGCATTGAATCGAAGTTGAAATCCCAGCCCCATGATTTCCTGTGTGCATGACTTCAGTCAGGTTATTTAAACTTTCCAAGTGTCAGTTCCTACCTCTGTCAAATACAGATAAGAATACCTGAATTATAGAGCTATCACGAAGATTTATAAAATAATGTTTCAAAAGTGCCAAAAACATAATGAGAAGTTTGAAGTGACATGATTTGGTCCATCCAGCTTAGGGAGAAATCCCTGTGCAACAGATAAGCCAACACTGACTCTCCATTGACACTTTCCTTATTACTGTGGCAGTAACTGCCCGTAATTAGGACTCTCGGGACGCCTGGGAGGCTCAGTCGGTTAAGCGCCTGCCCTTGGCTCGGGTCATGATTGAGGCCCACATTAGGCTCCTTGCTTGGTGGAGAGCCTGCTTCTCCCTCTGCCTGTCACTCCCTTATGCTTTCTCTCTCTCTCTGACAAACAAATAAATAAAATCGTAAAAAAAAAAAAAAAAAAAATGAGGGCTCTCAAGGCCCGCTCATAGCAGCAATGATGACCAGCAGAGGCCATCACACCCAGCCCCCAGCAGTGGCAAATCCATGAACAACAGTTACCAGTGAAGTGTCCTCATGGGACACTATGCTACCTCCCAGGTGCCTTAGCTAATCTGCTTGGGAAATCTTGATGCATCTCCAGCTCTCTCCCATGGTCCCCTAAAACCAACCCAAGTCCACAATACCTCCTCTCTCCAAGCAACCTGACCTTTCATGCCTCCTGGAAGTGCCCTGGGTACTCAGTGCATGTAAATACACTGGGTTTTACTGGAGTCTGAACTCCCCTTTCTCATATCTTTTCCAGGAGGGCACTACTTCACTCATAAACTGTGCCTCAGAAATCTCTGGATTCCCATAGACTCTCAAGTTCAAGGTACAGACACCTCTATTAGGGGTTACTTGCTTACTGTGTAACATGATTTCACTTTCTATCATAATACTTAAACACCTTCCTGAAACTTATAGAAGAAGATAGAAAATGGGTGAAATCAGGCACACATTTCGCTTCCTGCCTTGAAGGTTTAGTAGGAAGGATTACGTCCCCAGATCAGATATTTAAATTGTTTTAGTAACAACAACAAAAAAAAATAATAATAATAATAATAATTAAAATTTTTTAAAACCTTCATATAAGGCTAGCTATTGCCACCTCATACCTTAAAAAAAACATGTCCTACCCACTGGCCCATTTGATCACCACAAAATTCCTATTAAACATTTCAGTCATCCTAATTTAAGTGAAGAAACCAAGTATTAGCAAACTGAAGTGATTTTCCCAAGGTTGTCTAATGAGCACAGTCAGAACTGGTATCCAGTTCTGAGGCAGGTTTGGCTCTTGGTTCAATGTTCTCTCTAAAGCACCAATAGCTGAGGGAATGAATATTCAACTACCTATCAAGAATGACCCCTGGATAGTGACAGATGTCATAAATGCCACCACATAAAAATCTTGTCCTCGTTTCCCAAAGGTTTGCCAACATAAACAAGAAACTATGAGTAACCATTCTCTTAACTGGTATCCAGCCATCCCAAGCATACATGATAATCTGTCTCCAAAGAAATTCTCCAGTGGAGAAGATGAGGGCTCCCTGAAGGACCAAGAAATAAGAAGTGCAACATCCACATGGAGGTTCCTCAAAAAGTGAAAAATAGAGCCACCTACGACCCAGCAATTGCACTACTAGGTATTTAACCAAAGGCTACAAACATAGTGATGAAAAGGGGCACCTGTACCCCAATGTTTATAGCAGCAATGTCCAAAATAGTCAAAATGTGGAAGAGCCCAGACGCCCAACAGTAGATGAATGGATAAAGAACATGTGATACATATATACAATGGAATATTACTCAGCCATCAAAAAGAATGATATCTTGCCACTTGCAATGACGTGAATGGAACTAGTAGGTATTCTGCTAAGTGAAATAAGTCAGTCAGAGAAACACAAATACCATGTGATTTCACTCATATGTGGAACTGAGGAAACAAAACAGAGGAACATAGGGGAAAGGAAGGAAAAATAAAATAAGATGAAAACAGAGACTCAACTATAGAGAACAAGCTGAGGGTTGCTGGCAGGGAGGTGGGTGGGGGGATGGGGTAACTGGCGCATGGGCATGAAGGAGGGCACATGATGTGAGGAGTGCTGCGTTTTGTATGCAACTGATGAATCACTAAATTCTACCTCTGAAACTAATAAAAAAAAAAAAGTACACCATCCACCTCAAGTTTTTCCCTTGGTGTGGTAAATACCCATTAGAAAAAGATTTGTCTGTTTCTTAAAAAGCCTCTAACTCTTAGCCCAAGATTTCCAGATTTGAACTGTTAAGAATACTAATCATTCCTAGAGCCCACGCTGAAGGTCTTTGCGGCTGCTACTTTGAGGCGGTTCAATAAATAATGCAGGAAGTAATCGTTAAGGCTCACACTGTGAAGGATGGAAGATGCTAGCACACCTGTGGGGAGAGCCAGATGTCCCTGCACACACAGCAGTTTGCATCCCTGGAGAAGAACCCCAAAATCATGAAACTTGGAGCTTATGAAGGAACTGCTGAACGGCCTCCATCCTCCCTCTCCGAGACAGAGAGAAAGAACAGGAGAAAGAAAGGGAAATGCCCTATAGGTTATTCTGAATGCAAACAACTCCTGTCATGGAAGCCGGAGGAAGTCTTCAACCCGGAATATAAGCAGAGGTGAAGGGGGAGGTGAAAAGTGTCTCTAAACGTCGTTATCCTTCGAAGGGGAGAGAACGGCTGTGCGGGAAAGGAAGCCTTCCCTCTCTGTAGCTGGTCAATTCCTATTGCACAGAAGGCCTGGAAGTCCAGGAACCCAAGAAATCCAGGAAGGACGGTGGTCCTACCTAAGCAGCCTAGCAAGGAACTGCAAACCCAGGAAGCATAGTTTTGGACCAGGCGATAGAGGGGATTTGTACACCGCTCTCGGGACTAACCAAAGAGGAGGAGGAGAGAGAGGAGAGGAGGAGGAGGAGGAAGAGCGGAGGGGTGGCAACAGAGAAGGGGGGGGAGGGGGAGCAAGGGAAAGTAGGGGAGGATGCTGAGGAGAGAAGGAGGGGGAGGAGGAGAGGAAGCAGAGGAGACAGGGAGGAAGTGAGGAAGGAGAAGAGGACAGGAAGCAGGAAGCGGGGAGGAGGGGGAGGAGGGGGAGGAGGGGGAGGAGGGAGAGGAAGGAGGGAGGGGGGAGGAGGGGGAGGAGGGGGAGGGGGGAGGAGAAGAGTTAGAGGCCCTTGATCCGGGAATCTTCTGGCTCAGAGGACTCTTGGCTCCACGTGAGCTGTTGGGACCAACACGCACTGTTCTGGCTCCGCAAGAAAAAGGGAGAAAGGGAGGTAACAGGGAACCTCCTCACTTCCCAGATCCCAGGCATACCCTTTGCCTGGCCTGAGAGCTGACCGGAAGTCAACCAGTGTGAAAGTGCACTCAGCCAAGTCCACGTGGTCGGACACACCAGTTCTCACAGTAGAACCTGCCTTTGAGCACTGCCAAGCTCCGCCTGGGTCCCCCAGATGGACGCTCACCCCCAGCGTTTCGGGGCCAATCGTAATCGTAGAACAAACACTCACATCCACAACCTTCTTTGGCACTCAAAATGATCCTGTGAATCTGGAAGAGCCACAGCTATAACTAGGCCTGTTTCATAGAAGAAAATAAAATGTAGCTCTGAAAGAGCCAATAACCAACAAAAATGCACATAGTTGGGCAATGGTAGAAACAGAATTTAAGCCCATATCCTGTGTGGAGGATCTGTGATTTCAGGCTAAGGAAACACCGCTTCATCATACATACACTAGAACAATACAGCTCTGCGATGTGAAGATTTCATAAATAATTTTGGCTCCTTCTTGAGTCCTTAAAAACATTAAATGACAGGTATGAGTATTATTTAGAGCATTGGCTTGTTTTATTATTGTGGTTGCTATTGCTTTAAATATTTTTTAAAAAATCATACAGTAATTTTAGTATTGTGAAGCTTGAACATTTCACATTGACATGTGAATAAAAAATTTGGGTTACATTTTATCTTACTTTCTTTTTTTTTAAGATTTTATTTATTTATTTGACAGAGAGAGAGATCACAAGTAGGCAGAGAGGCAGGCAGAGAGAGGGTAGGGGCAGGGGGGGAAGCAGGCTCCCTGCTGAGCAGAGAACCCATTGCTGGGCTCGATCCCAGGAACCTGGGATCATGACTTGAGCCGAAGGCAGAGGCTTTAACCCACTGAGCTACCCAGGCGCCCCTTATCTTCCTTTTTTAATCAAGGAATTAATCAATTAATAATGTCAGTTGCTGTGCAAAACAATTCCTTCTTCTTCTCTCTCTCTCTCTCTCTCTGTCTCTCTTTTTAGATAGGGAGGGGAGAGCAGAGGAAGCAAGAAAGAATCTTAAGCAGGTTCCATGCCCAGCACAGAGCCCAGTGCAGGGTTTGATCTCACAACCCTGAGATCATGACCTGAGCCAAAATCAAGAGTCAGATGCTTGACTGAGCATCCAGGCACCCCTATTCCTACATCCTATTCCTAAACTTTGTTTCTATGTGTGCAAGTTGAAAGATATTTATACAAATAATTTATACATAGATCCAACAAAGACAACATTCATTTCTGAGAATCAGATAAAAACTGTCTTCTTTTCCTGAAATAAAAGTTGTATTGCAATTGTTTTGCATGGTTTTTTTTTTCTTCTTTATTTAAATGCACCTGACTGTTAGTCATTTTGCACAGAACTTCATGCATGTATAGGAAAGTATTTCATGAAAAATGTTGCAGCCTTTGAATGCTGTCAGTTTGTCCATCGACAGTGATTCTGCATATAAAAGAATGCACTTTCTGCAATCCAATAAGCCATAGAATATTCTGGTTCAAACCATACAGTTTAATGAAACAGTAATAATTGCATTAATATATCAAGCCATGTCTAATTTCTTTCATGGAACATAAGACAATTTATGTTCTCTCTGAATGCAAAACAAATAAATAGTCTAATTGGCAATAGATTAAGTGCACTTTCTACAGAGTCCTGATACAGACATTGTTGCAATATTATTGGGAATTACTGTAAAGGACTACGAAATGAGGTACAACACGGAAATGGCAGAAAATTTATTTTTGTTCTTTTTTCTGTTTTAATTATACATGAGGTGAAAAATTAAGCCAAAATTCAAACCTAGTTATTAAAGGTTTATATTCAAATCTGCTTATCTGCCTTGTTAAAAGGTCAAAGTACTTCCTTTATATCCCTCAATTTATTGTTCCTCAGGGAAATCTTCATTAGAGGGTAGACAGAGGAAAAGGGGCTTCAGTTGAAGAGATAGAAGGAAAACCAGGATTGTGCAGAGCCATGGAAATCAGGGACTGGCAAGGCAGTGGTGTGCTCTGAGGGCCTCTCTGCCAGGAAAATCATAAATACAACATTTTATTTTAACATGATAATCCTTTTGAAATTTTATAATCATCTCCCCATTTCACAGATAGTAAAGTCAAAGCTTAGGGCCGTTAAGGGAGCTGTCCAAGGTCACAGAGCGGCTACTGCAGAACTGAAAGGCAAACTTCATTTGTTTAACTCCCAGCTCTGTGCTCTTCCTCACGCTATCACGTTACTACTGGACACTTCTCCAGGAGAAGAGTTTCCAACGGGGAAGAGGGCCAGCAGTTGCAAATTAATGAAAGCAAGACTTGAATTGAGAACTATGATGTTCTTGGTAACATTTTCAGGAACCAGTGCCTAGAATCGGTGAGTGAAGAAAACATGATGCAAAGGGGGAAACGAGGTGAGAAAAGAGGAGATGTGGTGCCAATCGGGGAGCAAAGAGGCACCAGGACCCATGGAGGTAGCAGAGTTGAGAGAGCCTGCTTCATGATGGGAGTATGAAGGCTGAAGAGGGCTGGGGGTCTGGCCATGAGAGCAAGAGCAGAGATGAAAGATAGAACAGGATTCCAGAGGATGGGCAAAGGTTGGGGGTAGATGGCCCTGGAGGCAAGAGGGGTCGTCAGAAACACAATCAAAGATGGAGGTGGAAATAGCAAGGACCCCATTGCTGAGAGCAAAGGTCAAAGAGGGAGATAGGGAATATAAAGAGAATATAGGGTTTGTTCATCTTGACTTAGAGTCCTCAGAGCTAAGATATGAGAAGTGGCATTTTTAGGCAAAATAAGTGCTAGGCTGGTGTCTCCTTCATTTGGAGACATCCTGGATGATGCCCCGTGTTGGCATGGGTCGAGGGGCGGGGGGGAGCCCTATAATCCTGCTAGCATTGAACTCCGGAACTATGGAAGTCTGAAGCAGAGAGATGAGTTTAAAGTCACTGACGGATTAAAATCAACCACCACTTACCCAGTGCTTCGTTTGCACTAAATGCTGTACAAAATCTCCTAATGCAGAGGTAAATAAGATGGTGACCCTGGAGAAGCAGAGTCCCGTGAAGAGACTAAGGTGTAAACATAAACAATTACCACCCATGATGGGTGCTGGAGAGCAGGCAGCACCAAAGGGGAGGTCACAGGGGAGTATGTAATATTACATAACCTCCAGGGCCCGAGACATAGCAGGATCTACGTTGTTGTGTTGTTGACTAAATTAATTAATTGCTGGGGACTGCTCTTGGGAATGTCACGTGAACAGAAAGAGGAAAGAGGACAAGACAGAGGGACAAGTTGAATGAGTCTGAGGCATCAAGAGCTACGGTGGGAAAGGGTGCCTTGGTTTGCAGAGACAAAAGAACGATGCACCCCACTGGTCTAGGGGAGGGTCAGTCCCTGTTCCTTGGAGTCCATGTCCTTCTGCTTACCTGAGCTTTCTCATCTGATTTATAATAAGCATCTCAAACTGTTGACATACTCCCAAAGGAAACTCTATTTCTTCCCCCACGCAACTCATTCCTCATGCAGTCTTTCCTATCCCTATCCGTAAAGTGGATCCCTTCCCCATCTAGTTGTTGGGGCAAAACACTGGAAATTCATCCTTGAGTCCCATCTTTACCTTTCAACCCCGTCCACGTCCAGTCCTTCAGAACTGCTGAGACAGAGCAGAACTGAATCTGCTCTCCCTGCTTCCTTTCTCTCACACTGCATCCATTCTTCCCACGGCAGCTGCAGTGAGCTTCCTAATACTGTTAGAATGCCCTTGACGTTTGAAATCTTTTTACTTAATTATGTGTACACATACACATACATACATGATTTTGTGTGAAGGACATTATTCATATGCTTTTATTAAAGATTACTTATTTATTTATTTGACACAGAGAGAGAGAGAGAGAGACGGGAGAGAGGGAATATAAGCGGGGGCAGGGGTGGGGGTGGGAGAGGGAGAATCAGGCTTCCCGCTGAGCACGGGGCCTGATGTGGGGCTCCATCCCAGGACCCTAGGATCATGACCTGACCCAAAGGCAGATGCTTAACGACTGAGCTACCAAGGCATCTGTATGCATATGCTTTTTTTTTTTTTTAAGATTTTATTTATTTATTTGACAGACAGAGATCACAAGCAGGCAGAGAGAGAGAGGAGAAAGCAGGCTCCCTGCCAAGCAGAGAGCCCGATGCAAGGCTCGATCCTAGGACCCTGGGATTATGACCTGAGCCGAAGGCAGAGGATTTAACCCACTGAGCCACCCAGGTGCCCCTAATTAGTCTTTTGTTATTTTAAAGTTTAAGTTCAATAAGCCAACATATAGTACATCATTAGTTTCAGATGTAGTGTTCAACAAGTCATCAGTTGCAAGTACTGCCTAGTGCTCATCCCATCACGTGCCCCTCTCAATTAGTCTTTTTTCTGTTCCTTTGTTGTACGGTTCTCCCATCCTTCCCCCTACCCCATCAGCCTCCCCATTCCACAAATGTCATAGGCCGTGTCGTTCCTCCGTGTCTATATGCTCCTCCATGTCTACACTATGACAAAGAAGCTATGTTCCTCCATGTCTACACTATGACAAAGAAGCTATGTTCCTCCATGTCTACACTATGACAAAGAAGCTATGTTCCTCCATGTCTATACCCAGGTTATTTCCTGTTAATTCAATCCTGTGAGATATGTATGTGCACACACATAGAACTGTATGTATATGGAAGGCATTTTTGTCAGTTTGATTTACAAAATGGAGCTCTAATATGTACATTTCATGGCACCTTACTTTTCTCATTCAACAGTACTTAGTGGGAGGTCCTTCAAGTCAACTGTTTTAAAGACCACAAGTATACCATGACTATGTGCCATAATTTATTCAGTGACTCCCTAAGTGGTGATCCTTTAATCCCTTATTCACCAACTTTGCACTTTTATTTTCCATTTTTATTTTGTTTGGGGTTTTTTGGTTTTGCTTTGCCATTATGAATAATGCACTTGAATCACCTTTATTTATGAGTCCTCGTGTCTTGGGAATTTAGTCTCTGTAAGAAGGGTCACCAGGAGTGGGTCAAAGGGTATATGTACTTTTAATTTTAATAGATGTCATGAAAATGTATAAAAAGACTATACATTTTCAAAATTCCAAGTGAAAACTGAAAGGACTGTTTTCCTTTCATACCTGCTAAATATTGGTTTTCAATTTCCCTTTAATTTTGCCAGTCAATGAGTGTAAAATGATACGTCATTGTGATTTTAATTTCCATTTTCTAAACTGATAGCTCATTTAAACATCATTTAATGTTTATTGGCCACTGGCATTTGTTTTTCTCTGAACTGAGAATTTGTGCTTTTTGTTTATTTTCTTAATGGTTACTTGCTTTCTTGTCAACTTGTAAGAAATCTTTGACTATTAAAAATATTCAGTCAGTATTAAAAATACTCAGGCAGTTAAGCGGGTGTTTTTGGCTCAGGTCATGATCCCAGGGTCCTGGGGTCAAGGTCCACATCCGGCTCCTTGCTCGACTGGGAGCCTGCTTCTCTCCTCCTTCTGCCTGCCACTCTGCTTGCTTGTGCTCTCTCTCTTTCTCTCTCAATCTCTGTCAAATAAATAAATAAATAAATAAATTCAGGTTTTGTCCATGAGTGCAATAAAGATTTTATCAAAGTATATCTTTGAGGAGAAGTAGCACACTGAGACTACTTCAGCTAGCAGGAGACCAGCTAGATAGCTTATCTAAAGATTGCAAACACCTGCAAATCCATCGGCAGATCGAAGAGAAGAAGAACAGCAATTCTGGAAACAGAAAAACAACCACTTTCTGAAAGGTAGGACTGGCGGAGAAGTGAATCCAAAGCGATGGGAAGATAGACCCCGGGGGGAGGGGCCGGCTCCCGGCAAGTGGAGGAGCAACGGAGCACAAAATTGGGACTTTTAAAAGTCTGTTCCGCTGAGGGACATCGCTCCAGAGGCTAAAACCGGGCGAAGCCCATGCGGGGTCAGCGTGGCCTCAGGTCCCGCAGGGTCACAGAAGGATCGGGGGTGTCTGAGTGTCGCAGAGCTTGCGGGTATTGGAACAGGGAAGGCGGCTACAGAGACAGAGCCGACAGTGAGCTCACAGCTCAGGGTGACCTTGAACAGGTCGCAGGCTCAGTGAGCTCGGAGAGCGGCCGCAGGTCAGGCAGACGGGAGTAACTGGGCGCTGTTCTCTGAGGACACACTGAGGAGTGGGGCCCCGGGCTCTCAGCTCCTCCGGGCCGGAGACCAGGAGGCCGCCATTTGTATTCCTGTCCTCCGGAACTCTACGGAAAGCGCTCAGGGAACAAAAGCTCCTGAAAGAAAACCCCAGCGGATTACTCAGCCCGGCCCCTGGTAAGGGTGGTGAAATTCTGCCTGGGGCAAAGACACTTGAGAATCACTACACCAGGCCCCTCCCTCAGAAGATCAACAGAAAATCCAGCCAAGACCAAGTTCACCTACCAAGGAGTACGGTTTCAATACCAAGGAGAGCAGCAGAATTCCAGAGGAGGAGAACGCAAAGCATGGAACTCATGGCTTTCTCCCTGTGATTCTTTAGTCTTGCAGTTAATTTAATTTTTTTTCTTTTTTATTTTTTTCTCTTCTTCTGCTAAAACTTTTTAAATTTTTACCCTTTTCTTTTTTAACATTTTTTAACTAGTTTACCTAATATATATATTTTTTCTTTTTTATACTTTTCTTTATTCGTTTTCTTTTTTTAATTCATTATCTTTTTTAATTAACTATTCTTTTTTTAAGAAAAGTCTTTCTTTCCTTTTTTTTTTTCTTTCTTTCTTTCTGAACCTCTTTTTATCCCCTTTCTCCCCCCTCACGATTTGGGATCTCTTCTAATTTGGTTAAATCATATTTTCCTGGGGTTGTTGCCACCCTTTTAGTATTTTACTTGCTCCTTCATATACTCTTATCTGGACACAATGACAAGGCGAAAAAATTCACCACAAAAAAAAAGAACAAGAGGCAGTACCGAAGGCTAGGGACCTAATCAATACAGACATTGGTAATATGTCAGATCTAGAGTTCAGAATGACAATTCTCAAGATTCTAGCTGGGCTCGAAAAAGGCATGGAAGATATTAGAGAAACCCTCTCTGGAGAGATAAAAGCCCTTTCTGGAGAAATAAAAGAACTAAAATCTAACCAAGTTGAAATGAAAAAAGCTATTAATGAGGTGCAATCAAAAATGGAGGCTCTCACTGCTAGGATAAATGAGGCAGAAGAAAGAATTAGCGATATAGAAGACCAAATGACAGAGAATAAAGAAGCTGAGCAAAAGAGGGACAAACAGCTACTGGACCACGAGGGGAGAATTCGAGAGATAAGTGACACCATAAGACGAAACAACATTAGAATAATTGGGATTCCAGAAGAAGAAGAAAGAGAAAGGGGAGCAGAAGGTATACTGGAGAGAATTATTGGGGGGAATTTCCCCAATATGGCAAAGGGAACAAGCATCAAAATTCAGGAGGTTCAGAGAACGCCCCTCAAAATCAATAAGAATAGGCCCACGCCCCGTCACTTAATAGTAAAATTTACAAGTCGTAGTGACAAAGAGAAAATCCTAAAAGCAGCCCGGGAAAAGAAGTCTAACATACAATGGTAAAAATATGAGATTGGCAGAAGACTTATCCACAGAGACCTGGCAGGCCAGGAAGAGCTGACATGATATATTCAGAGCACTAAATGAGAAAAACATGCAGTCAAGAGTACTATATCCAGCTAGGCTATCATTGAAAATACAAGGAGAGATTAAAAGCTTCCAGGACAAACAAAAACTGAAAGAATTTGCAAACACAAAACCAGCTCTATAGGAAATATTGAAAGGGGTCCTCTTAGCAAAGAAAAAGCATACAATTGGTAGATCAGAAAGGAACAGAGACAACATACAGTAACAGTCACCTTACAGGCAATACAATGGCACTAAATTTATATCTCTCAATAGTTACCCTAATCAAATGACACAATCAAATGCCCCAATCAAAAGACACAGGGTATCAGAATGGATAAAAAAAAAAAAAACCATCTATATGTTGCCTACAAAAAACACATTTTAAGCCCAAAGACACCTCCAGATTTAAAGTGAGGGGGGTGGAAAAGAATTTACCATGCTAATGGACATCAGAAGAAAGCGGGAGTGGCAATCCTTATATCAGATCAATTAGATTTTAAGTCAAAGACTATAATAAGAGATGAGGAAGGACACTATATCATTCTCAAAGGGTCTGTCCAACAAGAAGATCTAACAATTTTAAATGTCTATGCCCCCAACGTGGGAGCAGCCAACTATATAAACCAATTAATAACAAAATCAAAGAAACACATTAACAATAATACAATAATAGTAGGGGACTTTAACACTCCCCTCACTGAAATGGACAGATCATCCAAGCAAAAGATAAACAAGGAAATAAAGGCCTTAAATGACACACTGGACCAGATGGACATCAAAGATATATTCAGAACATTTCATCTCAAAGCAACAGAATACACATTCTTTTCTAGTGCACATGGAATATTCTCCAGAATAGATCACATCCTCGGTCCTAAATCAGTACTCAACGGGTATCAAAAGATTGGGATCATTCCCTGCATATTTTCAGACCACAATGTTCTGAAGCTAGAACTCAACCACAAGAGGAAGTTTGGAAAGAAACCAAATACATGGAGACTAAACAGCATCCTTCTAAAGAATGAATGGGTCAACCAGGAAATTAAAGAAGAATGGAAAAAAATCATGGAAACAAATAATAATGAAAACACAACAGTTGAAAATTTGTGGGACACAACAAAGGCAGTCCTGAGAAGAAAAAATAGCAGTACAAGCCTTTCGCAAGAAACAAGAAAGGTCTCAGGTACACAACCTAACCCTACACCTAAAGGAGCTGGAGAAAGAGCAAGAAAGAAACCCTAAACCCAGCAGGAGAAGAGAAATCATAAAGATCAGAGCAGAAATCAATGAAATAGAAACCAAAAAAAAAAAAAAATAGAACAAATCAATGAAACTAGGAGTTGGTTCTTTGAAAGAATTAATAAAATTGATAAACCTCTGGCTAGACTTATCAAAAAGAAAAGAGAAAGGACCCAAATAAATAAAATCATGAATGAAAGAGGAGAGATCACAACTAACACCAAAGAAATACAAACTATTATAAGAACATACTATGAGCAACTCTATGCCAACAAATTTGACAATCTGGAAGAAATGGATGCATTCCTAGAAACATATAAACTACCACAACTGAACCAGGAAGAAATAGAAAGCCTGAACAGACCCATAACCAGTAAGGAGATTGAAACAGTCATCAAAAATCTCCAAACAAACAAAAGCCCAGGGCCAGACAGCTTCTGGGGGAATTCTACCTAACATTTAAAGAAGAACTAATTCCTATTCTCCTGAAACTGTTCCAAAAAATAGAAATGGAAGGAAAACTTCCAAACTCATTTTATGAGGCCAGCATCACCTTGATCCCAAAACCAGACAAGGATCCCATCAAAAAAGAGAGCTATAGACCAATATCCTTGATGAACACAGATGCGAAAATTCTCACCAAAATACTAGCCAATAGGATTCAACAGTACATTAAAAGGATTATTCACCACGACCAAGTGGGATTTATTCCAGGGCTGCAAGGTTGATTCAACATCCACAAATCAGTCAACGTGATACAACACATCAATAAAAGAAAGAACAAGAACCATATGATACTCTCAATAGATGCTGAAAAAACATTTGACAAAGTATACCATCCCTTCCTGATCAAAACTCTTCAGAGTGTAGGGATAGAGGGCACATATCTCAATATTATCAAAGCCATTTATGAAAAACCCACTGCGAATATCATTCTCAATGGAGAAAAACTGAAAGCTTTTCCACTAAAGTCAGGAACACGGCAGGGATGTCCATTATCACCACTGCTATTCAACATAGTACTAGAAGTCCTAGCATCAGCAATCAGACAACAAAAGGAAATTAAAGGCATCCAAATCAGCAAAGAAGAAGTCAAACTATCACTCTTTGTAGATGATATGATACTATATGTGGAAAACCCAAAAGACTCCATTCCAAAACTGCTATAACTTGTACAGGAATTCTGTAAAGTCTTAGGATATAAAATCAGTGCACAGAAATCAGTTGCATTTCTTTACACCAACAACAAGACAGAAGAAAGAGAAATGAAGGAGTCAATTCCATTTACAATTGCACCCAAAACCATAAGATACTAGGAATAAACCTAACCAAAGAGGCACAGAATCTATACTCAGAAAACTATAAAGTACTCATGAAAGAAATTGAGGAAGACACAAAGAAATGGAAAAATGTCCCATGTTCCTGGATTGGAAGAATAAATATTGTGAAAATGTCTATGCTACCTAAAGCAATCTACACATTTAATGCAATTCCTATCAAAGTACCATCCATCTCTTTCAAAGAAATGGAACAAATAATTCTAAAATTTATATGGAACCAGAAAAGACCTCGAATAGCCAAAGGGTTATTGAAAAAGAAAGCCAAAGTTGGTGGCTTCACAATTCCGGACTTCAAGCTCTATTACAAAGCTGTCATCATCAAGACAGCATAGTACTGGCACAAAAACAGACACATAGATCAATGGAACAGAATAGAAAGCCCAGAAATAGACCCTCAACTCTATGGTCAACTAATCTTCGACAAAGCAGGAAAGAATGTCCAATGGAAAAAAGACAGCCTCCTCAACAAATGGTGTTGGGAAAATTGGACAGCCACATGCAGAAAAATGAAATTGGACCATTTCCTTATACCACACATGAAAATAGACTCAAAATGGATAAAGGACCTCAATGTGAGAAAGGAATCCATCAAAATCCTTGCGGAGAACACAGGCAGCAACCTCTTCGACCTCAACCCCAGCAACATCTTCCTAGGAACATCGCCAAAGGCAAGGGAAGCAAGGGCAAAAATAAACTATTGGGATTTTATCAAGATCAAAAGCTTTTGCACAGCAAAGGAAACAGTTAACAAAACCAAAAGACAACTGACAGAATGGGAGAAGATATTTGCAAAGGACATATCAGATAAAGGGCTAGTGTCCAAAATCTACAAAGAACTTAGCAAACTCTACACCCAAAGAACAAATAATCCAATCAAGAAATGGGCAGAGGACATGAACAGACATTTCTGCAAAGAAGACATCCAGATGGCCAACAGACACATGAAAAAGTGCTCCATATCACTCGGCATCAGGGAAATACAAATCAAAACCACAATGAGATATCACCTCACACCAGTCAGAATGGCTAAAATCAACAAGTCAGGAAATGACAGATGCTGGCGAGGATGTGGAGAAAGGGGAACCCTCCTACACTGTTGGTGGGAATGCAAGCTGGTGCAACCCCTCTGGAAAACAGCATGGAGGTTCCTCAAAATGTTGAAAATAGAACTGCCCTATGACCCAGCAATTGCACTACTGGGTATTTACCCTAAAGATACAAACATAGTGATCCGAAGGGGCACATGCACCTGAATGTTTAGAGCAGCAATGTCCACAATAGCCTAACTATGGAAAGAACCTAGATGTCCATCAACAGATGAATGGATCAAGAAGATGTGGTATATATACACAATGGAATACTATGCAGCCAACAAAAGAAATGAAATCTTGCCACTTGCGACAACGTGGATGGAACTAGAGCGTATCATGCTTAGTGAAATAAGTCAAGCGGAGAAGGACAACTATCATATGATCTCCCTGATATGAGGAAGTGGAGATGCAACATGGGGGGTTAAGGGGGTAGGAGAAGAATAAATGAAACAAGATGGGATTGGGAGGGAGACAAATCGTAATTGACTCTTAATCTCACAAAACAAACTGAGGGTTGCTGGGGGGAGGGGGGTTGGGAGAAGGGGGGTGGGATTATGGACATTGGGGAGGTTATGTGCTTTGGTGAGTGCTGTGAAGTGTGTAAACCTGGCGATTCACAGACCTGTACCCCTAGGATAAAAATATATTATATGTTTATAAAAAATTAAAAATTAAAAAAAAAGTATATCTTTCGACTTCCCTTGTGGAATTTCTTTGCATATACAAAATTTTAATTATCATATATTCAAATATGTCTTTGCATTCTTATACAGATTTTGGGTTTATAGTTTTAATTAAGAGGGTATTCCCAACTCCTATATCATACATGTCGTTTTCTAGGTTTGTCTGTATTAAACTCTTTAATTCATCTAGAATGTATTTTTATATATGTAGGATAAAAAAAGGGCTGAGGGTGGATGTCTGTTTTTTCTTTCAGATGAACAGCTGGTTGCTCAGCAGCATCTATTAAACAGTAAAGTCCCACGTGTCAAATAGGCTTATTCATGAGTTCTCTATTTTTTGTCCCATTAATCTACTTGTCCACTCATAAACTAACCTCATACTGACTTGATCACTGTAACTTCATCATCTGAGAACATCTAGCAAGCCAGATCTCTACTCCCTGTTCTATCTCATACTTCTCTCGCATAATTTCTCACAGGCTCCTTTCCTACAGATAAACTTATGACCATTTTTCTAAAATCCCCCCACCCCCAAATGGGGAACTCTAATTGACATGACATTAACTTTTAATACTGACTTGGGGTCATGACCAACTTTGTGATAGGAAGTCTTCCTATCCAAGAATAATGTATATCTTGAGTTTAGGCTGATTTTACATCTTTAAATAAAACTACTATGGTTTTCTTCAATCCTGTTTTTTATTTCATTTTTTATTTTATTTGCTCTTAAGTGCTTTAGATTTTTGAGTATTGTAAATTAATTTTTTTATATGACAGAGAAAGGCATCACATTTTTATTAAGTAGCTCCTATATCCAGCCACCTGGCTATATTCTTTTAATAACTGCAATAATTTTACCAGAGTCCCTTGGGTTCTCAAACAAAATGTATCATAAGCTGGACAATGTAGTTTTGTTTCTTCTTTCCACATGTTTGTAGCAGTCATTTTCCTTTCTTGTGTTTTGTTTTGTCTGGGTTGGTTTTATGCTGAGGTATGTTCCCTCTATACCTGCTTTGTTGAGAGTTTTTATCATGAATGGATGTTCTACTTTGTCAAAGGCTTTTTCTGCATCTATTGAGATGATCGCATGTTTTTATCCTGTCTCTTGGTGATGTGATGTATCATGCTGATCAACTTGTGAATAATGAACCACGCTTGCATCCCAGGGATAAATCCCACTTGATCATGCTAAATGATTTTTTAAAATATATTGTTGGATTCAGTTTGCTAGAATTTGGTTGAGGATTTTTGCATCTACGTTAATCACCAGAGATGTTGGCCTGTAATTTTTTGTAGGGTCTTTATCTGGTTTTGTAATCACTGTAATGCTGACCTTGAAGAATGAATTTGGAAGCTTTCCTTCCTCTTTTATTTTTTGGAATAGTTTGAGAAGTCTAGGTATTAGCTCTTCTTTAAAAGTTTGGTAGAATTCACCCATGAGGCCATCTGGCCCTGGACTTCTGTTTGTTGGGAGTTGTTTGATCCCCAATTCAATTTCATGGCTGGTGATCAGTCTGTTCAAATTTTCTATTTCTTCCTGCTTCAGTTTTGGGAGGTTATATGTTGCTAGGAATTTATCCATTGCTTCCAGGATGTGCAATTTATTGGCATATAGTCTTTTATAATATTCTCTTATAATCCTTTGCATTTCTGTGGTGGGTTTCCTTATGTTTGTGTATTCACTAAAACCTCCTTGACCATGTTAAGTAAAGAAGGGAACAGCAGCCAAGCTCGACAGTTCCTAATTTTGATTGAAATAATTTTTCCATTTAGAATGATGTTTACCAGGTGCCTGGATGGCTCAGTCAGTTAAGCAACTGCTTCTGGTTCAGGTCATGATTCCAGAGTCCCAGGTCTAAGTCCTGCATCAGGCTCCCCTCTGAGCAGGGAGTCTGCTTCTCCCTCTGACCCTCCCCCCTAATGGGCTCTCTCTCCCTCTCTCTCTCAAATAAATAATAATAATATTTTTTTTAAAAACTTTAGAATGATGTTTGCTACCAACTTTTTGTTGTTAATAATGCCATTGTTGCTGTATTTTATCTTTCTTATATTTACCTAGTTTTACTTCGTTCCCATTATTTGAACCTTTATTAGGAATTGCTGCTGAATCTGGCCAAGTAGCTTCTCAGCATTTATTATTACAACCATGCAGGTTTTCTCCTGCAGTTTGTGCGTGTCATAGAGATGGCTGATGTATTTCATGGATGTTGAAACTTACTTTGCTGGAAAACAACTCTGCCCCATCATCACACATTTTTCCTTTGATATGTTGCTGGGGTGTGTGACTACTATTTGGGATGCTTGCCTTTATGGTAACGTGTGCCGTTGTTTCATGGTTCTGTTGAGAGATCAGTTACTACGGAAGAAAACAAGGGATGATTAAAGGACTGCCATTGGAAAGCTCATCGGTACTTAGGCACGCACAGCTGAATTTTATCTAACCTCTAAATAACAGATAATTGCATTGTTTTCTAATCCAGTGATTTTCAAACTTTGGTATGAATAAGAATCACCCAGGAAATAAGGTGAAAAAAAAAAACCCAAAAAAATAAAAAACAAAAACAACACCCAGAGGACCAGACCCTGGCATCCTTTAATAAGTGTAGGCCTCCCAACTTTGGCTTAGCTTTCCAGGGAATTTTGAGACATACCAGTATTTGAGAACTGCTGTTCTAAACCATTTAGAAAGTTCCCAATTCATGTTCTGAAGCCCAAAAAACTTGAATACCAAAATCAAATAAAGGCAGGGCATTTTATCTTTTTAAAATGTAAATCAGATTGTGTCAATTTCCTGCTTAAAACTTTCAAATGGTTTTCCATTGCCCTGGAATAAAGCCCAAATTCCATATGCTGGCCTATGATGCCCTGTATCCTTTGGCAGGCCATAGCCTTTCAACACCCCCTGCTCTCCATGCCACAGCTTTTCTACCCTCAAACCCAACCAGCTTGGTCCTCGTTAGGGCCTTCACGGTTTCCTTTGCCTGGACCACGTCCCCCAGATGTTGACGTGCTCAGCCCTTGTTGGCAGCATCAGTATCAGCAAGGACAAGTGAGTCTGTCCCTAACTGCAGTCCTAAAGTACGTCCTTATCACTATATGATGTTTTCTCTTTTGATATATCTGCCCATTTGTTAATTCCTTCTCTCTTTCTCTCTTCCCCCAGGTACACTATAACTTTCATAACAGCAAGGAGCTCCTCTGTCTTATTTACCACTAAATTTCCAACACTTAAAGTAATACCTGACTCATTGAGTGAATTAATTTATTCCTTCATTAGTCCGTAGGCTTTAGGAAGACCTGGTTTCGTCTGGCTTGTGTCTATAACCCCAGAGCCTGTGTACAACACAGGGGCTCAGGAAGCATCAGCTGGGCGAGCAAATGATGCTTGTTGATTTTTACTCAGCTCCAAAAGGACTTACAATAGAGGGCTGTTGATTTTAAAATACTTCTTTTAAGGCTTCAACTTTAACTGAAAACTCTTGAAGAAACAGGAGGTAAGACTGGCCTTAGGTAGAAGGTCCCTCCAGGAGGGTTCAGCTACAATTTCTCATCAAAGTGTCTTCCCCCAAAGGGTGACTGCCCTTAGAACCATACCTGAACTGTAACTCTTGTAGCAAAATAACCTGCAAATGGTCATGCGGGACACGCTGCCTGCCTTCAGGTTCACCATCATTATCTGCACTTTCTAGATAGAGCTTGTTAGTAACAAAAGAAAATAGAGACCTTGGGATTAGAAAGGAGGCAAAAAGAAGTAAAACACAGAGGCTGAACTAGAGTAATTTCAGCAAACTCTTGGGAGAGATAAAGGAATTTGAAGAAACCTATCCTGGGGCCATGGAATGAACTCCTGAGCGTGTTCCGATGAGAAATAACACAGGAAGGGCTGACGGTGTCTGGTCGGGATCTTCTGCTGATGTGCTGGTGTTCTTGGAGGCCCTAAGCACAGAGCAGGCAGGAGCCGGGAGAGCGGAGTCATTCAGAAAGGTGGATGACGACTGCAGTGAGAAATACTACGCAGAATCCTGAAGATTTGCCAAGACACTAGACTTCAGGTGCTCTCAACACCATCAGAAAAAGGGAGAGGGACTATAGGAGGAGATGGTATGTTAATTAGCTTGACCATAGTAATCACTTCACTATTTATATGTATATCAAATCATCATGTTTAAACCTTAAAGAAAAACACGTTTTATTTAAAAAAAAATAAAGAAAGAAAAGAGAGAAGGATGGAGAGGAAGCAGGCAGAGTACAGACCTATCTTCTAGTCTGGCTCTGCCACTGTCTGTCTGAGCGGCTTTTACCAGGGCCCATCCTAGTGTTACCTGTTAAATAAAGGGCAAGGAAGGGCCAGCATAGGGAAGAGAGAGACCAGTGGAAGAGGAGAAGGAAGGGAGAGGGAGTGGAGAGAGAAGGAAGTCGGGGTGTGGGGGGGGGGGGTTACTAGGAGGGGAGAGAGTGGAGGGGGAGGGGAGACAGAGAGAATTGGGAGGGGAGAAGTGGGAGGGGGAGGGGGAGCTGCTAGCTGCTCTCAGCTCATACTCTCAAGTCAAATATTTGCAGTATTCTCTCAAACAGAGCTGAGAATTCAAGAAGGATATTGCCTAAAAAGGATCCATTCTTCAAAAAATGTTAGTCATTTAGTCTTCTGAAAGACAATCTTTTTAGCATGAAAAAAATGCAATCTCATAGCCTTCACAGCCCACAGGGAAGGAAAGTCTTCATCATGCTCTTTCTGTTCTTAATTAATTTAAGCATCTGTCTGCTGTCTTCGGAAGATCGTCTTCTGGGAAAGTGGGCAAGTTGATATTTTTAAGCCCAAATTCTCCCCCCAAAAATCACATGGAAGGTCTTAACAAGAAAACAGAGCAGGCCATATTCTGGAACAGCTTGTTCAGGGAGGTGGGGCATAGGATGGTTAGGGGAGAGCAGAAGGAAGGGAAGGGGTAAGAGAAGGTCAGAGTCCAAACTCCGTGGGCCATTGTCGTGTACAAAGTCAAGGCAGAGGAGCTTTCTAAGAAAGGGAATGACCAGCAGACAGTTGAGCAGGGTGAATCCAAATAAGGAAGTCAGAGGCGCATACTCTGAATACTGACAAATTGTCCAGACACATAAGCTCCTCTACCCACCCTGGCCTTGGTGGTACATAGCTTTCCTGATGCCATTGCCAAGATGGCAGATGGAGCAGGTGTGGGAATCGCTCTCTCTGCCGGGATGGGAGGGAGGGAAGAGGTAGGCTCTGTGGCGGGGGGCGGAGGGAGGCATAGACAGGACTCCAGCTCATGCCCTGACCTTTCCACCTCTGGATTTCTTGTGTATGGCCATTGATACAACATTTAGCCTTCGTGCTGTAGAAGGGCTTCTCAAGCTCAGTGTTATTGACATTTGGGGTCAGATGACTTTTTGTTGTGGAGCTGTTCTGTTCACTGTAGGGAGTCTAGCAGCATCTCTCTACCTACTCTACCTACTGGGTACCCCCAGCATCCTTTGCTTTGAGCCTCAGATCTCCCACTAAGCCTCCACTCCATCATCTGACTACAAATATACAAGAAGAATTATATTTCAAAATGTTTCCATATATAGAGTATATATGATTGTACGTATATATCTATTTATATAGAGATGATAGATTCTATACTAATATACCAATCACTGATAGTCAAAAAGTATGAAGGATCCAAAAAAAGCATGAAGAACCTTGGGCTTAACATTTATGAGAATTGATGAGGCATTGCAAGCTACAGAGTTTATTACCAACGAGGGGGCTCCTCTAAGTAACTGCCGGCTCTGTCCCTAAGGAGCTGTGTGGGTTTGGACACACTGTTAGCATCTCTGAGCCTCTATGCTCTCATTTTTGACCTGAATTGTTGAAGGACCCTAATCTTGAACTTTCTGCAAGTCATAGTGAAGCAGCACATTCTCAGTGAGGGTTCCCTGTAATTCCTTCAATCTCCATAGCAGCTAAGGCCCCCAGAGTGTGAATGCCAATGACCCCCAGGGGTCCCGGGAGGTAGAAGACTGGGCTAACTCCCATCCTGGCCATGCTCTACCTGGCATTAGATGAAGGACAGGGAATGCTGGAGAAAGGATTTGGGACAGGCTCTCAGTGCTCCGTAGTTCTACCTCCTCCCAGCTTCCAAGTCTGTAAGAGGAGCTTCAAGACTCCTGGGAGAGCTTGTCCCACACCCCCAGAGTTTGCGGGACACAACTCACTCATGCCTGAGAAATCCGAGCCTGACAACTGCCCAGAAGACACGGTAGGCAGGGGAGGCTGCTGCGGAGAGCCAGCAGAGCCCCCCATGACAAAAGATGGTCACTAAATACAGACACTGAGAGAAAACTGGCCAGGGATTTTCCTATAGCCATCCCAGGAAGGCCTCTTAAAAACCCCAGATGACCTCAGCCAGAAAAATCTAGACATGTCTCCTTCAGTGGCTGAGGTCTGCTGCACCAGTCCCAAGTGGCCAGCCAGGGAAGGGGCCCAGAGGGCAGGGTGGCTGCACAGCACGGCTGTGACCGGGTCTTGAAGGATGCGTTGGCTTCCTTCCTACCACACTGCATATGTCCCAGGGGTTAAACTGGTCCCGCAGACCCAGCCGTTACTCCCCTCCTGGACCGCAGCCCTAACAACCAGCAAGGAAACACCCACGACAGCGCATGTCCTCTGCACTCAAAGCAGTTTGCTCCTTCTCTCACCGTTGGTGGGAACGCAAGCTGGTGCCCCCACTCGGGTAAACAGTACAGAGGTGCCCCAAAAAGATGAAAATAGAACTACCCTACAATCCAGCGATCGCACTACTAGGTATTTACCTGAAAGGACACAAAAATACAGATTCGAAGGGGCACACGCACCCCGATGTTCCCAGTAGCATTATCTACAAATAGCCGAACGATGGAGAGAGCCCTGATGTCCATGGACTGATAAATGGATAAAGCAGAAGTGGTGTGTATCTTACTGACAGAGAACAAACCGAGGGTTGATGGAGGGAGTGGGTGGGGGATGGGCTGGATGGGGGATGGGTAACACGGGGCCACACTTGTTACACGGAGCACTGGGTATTGTATGAAAGTGACGAATCCCTGAATTCTACTCCTCAAATGAATATTGCACCGTACGTTCATTAATTAGAATTTAAATAAAAATTTAAATACATTAAATTAATTAATTAAATAAAAATTTAGAAATAGAAAAAACTTTTTTTAGAAAAAAGTTAAAAATAAAGAAAAAAAGCAGCTTCCACAATCTAGCCTATACCCTGCTCACCTCAAATAATTGCACTCTTAACTCATTAGTGCCTGGTCAACTTTTTCTTCCACTTTTCTTTACATAAGTAATGCATGAAAAATTTGCTTATTAAAAATTCAGATAAAGCCGATTAAGGAAAATACTGTAGGGCCCGGTAAAACCAGCCCTTCCTCAGGGAAAATGCTATAACCCATTTGGTTGTTTTCATTCAGTTTTCTGGTTGTTGTTGTTTTCTTAGCATAAATGACACATTATTCTATATTTTACTTTTGCACTTAATAACGTTAGTCCAAGTTCTTCCCACATGGGCATGTACAGATGTAATTCATTCTCCTTCTTATAACATTGATCTGTAGTATGTCAGAGTATGGTTGGAACACAGATTGCCTTCCCCCACTGATGAGTATTCCAAGTTGTGTTTGTTTTCTGCCAGGTTTTCACTCATAAACAATGCTGCGGTGAAAACTCTTGCAAATGTTTACGAGAGCTTATAGATAATTTACATGTTTAAATGTTTCCTCAGAGCAAATACCGAGAGGTTGGATTGCTACATTCAACGTGCATACATATTTTAAATTTAGGTAGAAATTGTGAAACTGCTTTCCAAGAATTCAGTTCATACTCCCATCAACAAGAAATGAAAGGAGTTGCTCTCCTGTGCCCTTTCTAATATTTGAAGTACCCATATTTTAGACTTTTCCAATATGCCCTACTTTTTTAATGATAACCTCATTTTTGTTTTAATTTGCATGTTCTTAACTTCCAGTGACCACAGTCCTATTCATGTTTGCATCCCTAATGCCTAACAGTCCCTGGTAGGAAATCAATACCAATAAGTATTTTTACAAGGTTTTCCCAAGGCAAGAGCAAGGACAAACACGGCTTACTCCACGATACGTTAGGAGGGTACTAGGCACTTGATATGCCTTTCCTCATTAATTCCCTCAACTGTTCTGTGACGTCATTATTTTCCCTTCCTATTTTATGAAAATAGGAAGTTTCAGAAGAAATTGAAGCCTACAGGATTAAGTACATCCCTCCAGTTCAAGATAGTAAGCAATACACATTCCAGCCCCGGTGGGACTCTGGAAACTGAGTCACCCTCTACCTCGTCACCCCCAAACCTTGGTGGACCACCTACTGTCTGCAAGAAGCTGCGGGGGGGCCCCTGCTTGTGACTGCTGTGCCCACTCCGGCGTAAGTAGAGGGATCTGACCTAAGTATGGAGCATCGGCACTCAGCGAATATTCCCATGGCGGGTAGAGCTCATAGCTCACCAGATGCTCTCCCCCCACTGCACGCTTGGTGCTCACGGCAGCTCTTGAGGATGTGAAGGCAGGGCCTGGTTGAAGACTCTCCATCCCCATCTTTCTGACACCCGAGGCCCAGAGAGGTTGCCAGTTGTCCAAGAACACACAGCTGGCAGGTCGTAGGAAGTGCCATGCATCTGAGGAGGGACCTAGGTAGGAAACAGATTTGGTGTAGCTGAGGGAGAGCCCCGTAAGCAGGGAAGGTTCTGGAAGAACTTGACAGGGGCCTAGAGTACGGGCAGGCTCATGAGGTGAGGGGGACACAAAGAGGCAGGTTGATGCCCTCCAAATGTCAACACCAAAACTGCAGGAACGTTAGTTCAGATTCGTGAAGGTGCTTTGGTCTTCCCTACAGATCCCGGTCTCTCCTCCACTGCCACTAAAGTGTCTGGACCCCTCCTGAGATGTTGCCCTCAGGAGCCCTCATTTTAACAGGCTGGTATTTGAGCTGTAGGAGAGTAACACGGGAGCTGAGACCCCATGCTTGGGCGCTGGTCCTGCATGGCTTTGGATCTCCTTCTATGATGGGACCAATCATGGTGGCGTCCCCACCATGGCCTGTCACCCCCATCTGTAAATCCTGTGAGAGCAGGGACCAAATCTTGTTCTTCTTTGCGTCTCCCATCCTATCCTACCTCTCTCCACCTACAGGACCCAGCTCCACGGCAACAACGTACGCTCAGCACTGCACACTTTGCAGCCTCACTCCCTGGCCAACAGTGGATTTGTCTCTCTGAAACCTAGAATTTCTACAACGTCAGGGGTCCCCTGCTTAAAAAGAAAAAAAAATGCAAAATAGCAAATAAAAATGAAGACAAAATGAATTGGAAAGAAATTATTCCAAACTGCAAAGTTTTCAAAACAGACAAATATGATAAATATCTCAAGACCTAGAAAACAACACGACCGTCTGCCTGATAAACCCGGATAATCATTTCTTCTGCATTTTGTGGTTGTTCCCTCTTTGATTTTCTTTTCTTTTGGCAATGATTTGCCATACCTATTGCTTTATATAAGTCAGTGAAAAACTAATTCGATCTTTCCTCCAGCAGAATTAATTTTTTTTTTTTTTTTGGTAGCAGCCGGGACACATAAAACACATGACTTGATACACAGACACACTTGTTGATTTGGTCCTCCTGCAGATTTGTAGTCTACAAATAGTTATTCTGAGGGGCGCCTGGGTGGCTCAGTGGGTTAAGCCTCTGCCTTCAGCTCTGGTCATGATCTCAGGGTCCTGGGATCCAGCCCCCACATCGGGCTCTCTGCTCAGCGGGGAGCCTGCTTCCCTCTCTCTCTCTGCCTGCTGCTCTGCCTACTTGTGATCTCTGTCTGTGTCAAATAAATAAATAAAATCCTAAAAAAAAAAAAAATAGTTATTCTGAGAAATTCTTTTTCACATGATTCTCCTCAAATAGCAAAAGTGTAGTGAATTTATAATCATATATATTATCAACTCTATTCTCAACAGGAAAACTTCCATTTGAACATTGAATGAAAACAGGACATTCCACTTAAGAGACTGATGCATCTCATGACTGGAAGGAATTTCCAAAGCTTCTGGCTCTTCACACGTCATGCCTTGTTTTTCCCATGCCACCCACAGAGTTCGGAGGCCTGCTGCCCTAGGACATGTTCATCCTGAAATAGGACCTCTGACCCCACACCTTTGTATCCTCATACCAGGAAGGTCGCTGGAAGCCCTGTGCCCCAGGACAAGCCCCAGGATTCTCCCTGAGAGTGACAGGGACCACGTGAATACAGCCCACTTAGCCCGAGCAAAGGCATCACCTCAATCAGTCCACCCTGGCCAGTCCCAGTAAAGCCTATCGCCACTCCGAGCCCCCCGACCTGAGGGGAGGCATGATCAAGTGGAAACCAGAGTGAAATGAAACAAGGGTCTGAGCCAATTACTGAATAATAGCTTACTTTTGCAAACTTTACAGAAAGGCCCGATCGTGTGAACGTAGGGTGTGGGGACCCGAAGCTTCATTTTCATTGGCCTCTTGGTCCATCCACCTCTGCTCTGGCGCCTGGTTCCATGAAAAATACATGAACAGACATTCGTAGCAGAAACTGACCTCTTGTGAAAGTAGAAATAGTAGAAACTGTAAATTTGAAGACAGACCCTGACTCTGAGTGGCCAGGTGTCTTTGGAGGAGTGACTTTCCTTTGCTGAAAATAAGTTTCCTAATCTGTAGAATGGGAACAATCGTACCAGTCCAAGGAGCCCCCCGAGGGTGAGCCTCCATTCCGCAATGACAGCGCCGAGCACACAGTGGGCACACTCGCCTGCCGGGGTTGCGCACTGCACGAACGGGCTGAAAGCGGACCATCGGAAGGCAAGTCCCGGCTTCCTAGGCTAACAACCTCATACGTGACTTCAGCTCAGAAGCATTCTACGATTCAAATTCCCCATAGAAATAAGCCAGGGAAGGATTTAAAGAAATGGTTACATATGATTTTTCACAGGCTAATCTGCAGCTCTGTGCAGGTCAGAGAAGATTAAGGGCTCCCGGAAATTCAAAGGCTGATTACTTCAAATTCCTTCCCAGGAGTCAAGGGGATACAACCCAGCTCAGTATTCTGTGCACAAGCCGGAATCCTTAAGAGAAGCATATCAGAGAAGCTAACATAAGGTGAAGGGTTTCCAGAAAGCTGTGACTTAAAAAAAAAAAAAAAAAAAAAAAATCTACAGATGCAGCGAGCTGAGACCTGCTACAGCCCTGACGTCACACCCCACCGGTCCCCTCTCCCAGCCCGTGGCCAGGTCCCAACCCCAGCTCCGACGCCCCAGCTGCTGAAAACCAATCTCTCCCCGCAGCCCCTGAGGGCCTAGAGAATCCAGAAAGGGCCACCCTGGAAGCCAACCACGTCCCCACGCCGTCACTTCCTCCATGGCCCCTCCTCCAAGTGCTGCCAAAGGTGAGGCTGTATCTACTCATAACCGGGAACAAATTAAACGACGGTTTAAATCTTGTCACAGGTCAGGCAGGCGGTGATAGGAGCAATGCCTCTCCAAGAAGGTGATCCATCTCCTCTGTCTCTGGGGAGAGCGTGAGATCTGAGGGGAGAGGAGCACGCGGTGAGTGTGGGCGAGCCCTTGGGGAGGGAGTAACCCGGGGTGGGCATCGCTCACTTGTCCCTTCGGGCTGACCCAGCTCAGGGCCTTCGGAAGGCTCCCTGGAGCTTGAAGTGCCTGCAAACTGCACAGTCCCATAGGGCAAGACCTCATCGCCAGCATTTCCTGTGGGCCGTGCTATGTGCCAGATACAGTCCTCATGTCCTTTCATTCCTGCCACAGCCCGACAAGGTGAGTATGAACACGGCAGGGAAACTGAGGCTCAGAGAAGATACAGAGACTTGTCCAGGATCACACAGAGCCCACATTCACAATCGGCTGGGGATCTCTGATTAGTCCGAGGTGGCGGGTTGGAGGGTTGGTTTGATTAAGGAAATCTTTGCCGAGTCTTAAATGTATGCCTACGTGTGACTTGAACCCTAAGAGAGAAAGACAGCAAGATTCAGCGCTCTGAGGAAGAAATCAGAGCAAAAGTTTCTTTAAAAAAAAAAAAATATATATATATATATATATATATATATATATATATTTTTTTTTTTTTTTTTTTTTTTGAGAGAGAGAGAGAGAACATGAGCAGGGGGAGTAGCAAAGGGAGAAGCAGACTCCCTGCTGAGTGGGGAGACCATCTCTGGACTCAGTGCCGGGCCCCTGATATCATGACCCCAGCCAAAGGCAGATGCCTAACCCACTGAGCCACCCGGGTGCCCGAAGAGCAAACACTTCCTGGAAAACTGGTCAGAACCAGCCAAAGTCAGCCCGCTGGTGAAGGTGAGCTGGGCAGACTCAGCGAGCAGACCCGCACCCACACCAACCAGCCCAACCCGAACCGTCACCTTAGGGCTTCTTTAAACCCACCATCATGCTTCCTCGACAAACTGAGTTTCTGTCTTTCTGAGCCCACCTTTGCCTTTGGCCTGGGAGACTCTGCATGAGGGCCACTCCCCCTCAGACCCCCGTCTTTACTAATCAGCCCTAAGGCTTGCAACGGTCCCTGTCATTCCTTGAAAATGAATCCAAAGGCCTCGTCCCACGGTGCCTAACCCCGCTGAGGCTGAGGTTGGTCTGCTTTGCCTGGAGGTAAATTTGGCTTAATGCCTCCAGGTCTCACATTCTGTTTCTCTTTCATGCGTGGGTTTTCCTTGATGTCCTGCCTAATGAAGCTTTCTTCTCCAGGCTTAATCCCCTCCAATCCCTGGCAGATTAAGTTGACCGAAGTTTAGCTTTGATGCTGTCAGCCTCTCCCCAAAACCCTTGCACGGGAGTCCCGTTTGAATGAGGTCGGACTCCTCCTATCAGTGTTCACACGACCCTGCTTGAGCAAGGCTGAACAGCCTGGCTTCCCTGAGCAGAGAACACACATCTCGTTGTCGGGATGCTGGTCCACACCCAGGCTCTCGCCGTAATGGCGCTCCAGGCTCGGGTGAACAGAGTGAGGCCTTTCTGGAGGAAGACAGAGCTGAATCTCCATGGTGGGAGATTCAAGGAAATCCTCCAGAATCAAGGAAGTCAGCGGGTGTCTGTGGAGACATCTGCTCTGTCTCCAGAGGGCACTGGAAGCCACATACACGGCAAATACTGGGATTCAAGTGTATTTTTTGCTCCCCCACATTTTTTCTCTACATCTGTGTTCTTTTCCCCTAAAAAAACCCTTACCACAAAAGCAGAGACAGGGCGGGAGGGCCCGAGAGATGATGTGACAGGTGTCTCCCTTGCAGGAGAGGGAGACGTTCCGGGGGAGGCTGGGTGTTAGGGCCGGGCATCAGAAAGACCTGCCCGCTGGTGGAGCCCGGAGGTGGCCCCGGGTGATAGGGAGTCTCCTCATCCTCTCCCCTGTCCTTGGAATTCAGGTCCCACTGCCCTCCCTGCTCCAGAGGCTGCCCCCGGGGCATAGCCTTGCGCTAGTGATGGGCTGCTGAGACCATCTGGGTGGTCTGCAAACTGAACCCAGGTAAGGCCTCTATAGAAACTCTAAAGACTGGGGGGGCAGGTGCCGAGCCCGACTCACCTTGCTGTGTCCCAGCCACGCCTCACACGTAAGTCCCCTTGCTTCTGAAATCTGCCCCCCACCCATGTGGAGTGGCCGCCTCTTCCTGGGGCCCCTCCCTGCCCTCGGCACCCAGGGGCCAATTTCAGGCGACACCAGGGAAGTTCCAGAGCGCCTTGAGAAGAAGGAAGTAGCGTTTACAAGGGGGATGCCCTGAGCTGAACGGCTGGGGGGAGCCAGAAGGGAAGGGGTCCAGGACAAAGGGACGTCCTAGGGGCTGAGACGCAGGAGGCGTGTCCAGACCCAGACATTTGCTCCGGATGGCAGCGATCAGTAGTCTTTGACTGTACACCAGATGAAGGAACAAGTTTATCCCAACCAGGGGAAGAAAGGCTATGCTGCCTAGCCCCTGCCCAGCCCCATGCACCTGCCCCAGCACCTGCCCCCTGGTACGCGGCATAAATAAACAATGAGTGCGGCAGACTGCGGCCCTGCACCATCTGTACCGCGAAGAGCGTTGGCTACATTGCTTCCAAGGTTTCTGCCAGCACCGATGTTCTATTTCTTTCTTCCTTCCTTTCTTTCTTTTTTTCCCTCCTCTCTACTAAATGGAAACACGGCCTGGGAAGGTGGGACCATTTTCAGGGTTGAGAGCACACGTTGCAAAGTAGGCTTTGCAACAGACTCTATTTCAGCGAGGGAAAGTGATGTGAGAAATGAAGGTGATTCGTGTTTGTGCTTCACATGTTTCTCTATTTGCTTTAAACACGGACAATATTTAATAGCACAAGCAGCTTCTAAATGCTCCCGGTATTTCTGGAGCCAAGAACTGCCAGAGTCCTGCATAAAAACTTAGTCCAAATTGGTTTCTTTGGTAAGAAAAGGAATAACAAGGAGGGAGGCAGATCGACAGGGCTGGTGGCCTTTGCCCTTGGTTCCTGTCTATCTCAAAACATGTAAGTGCCATCCTCAGGGCCAGAAAAGGCAAAGGGGTTTGAACCAAAGAAGTGACAATGTCATGTGCTGGTTGGTATGGAGTAGTGCAGTGAAGACTGACCATAATGGGGTTTGGTTTCTACTTTTTGATTCCACGGGTTAGTTAGCATGGACGAAAGCATAATGCTGGGGCGGAGAGGGGGAGCAAAGAAAGAGAATTATGCCAGAAAATTGGAGAATACATGAAATGAATAGCAGTCAGGCTAAAATAATGGAAACCAATGGAATGACTCTTATGAACATGGTCCCTGTTCTCCACAGGAGAGGAGCTTGGCAGGTCTGTGACCTTGACCATCGCCCCACTCCTTCCTTACAAGAAGCCAGGTCCAAGAGAAGCTGCATACCCACAGAAACTCCGGCCTTCTGCCTGAGAGTCATCAAATCAGAAAAAACAATGGACTCTGGAATGCCCCTATGTCAATCAATAATTAAATTTGGCAAAAGTATAACTAGTGACTGAACCCAGCAGCCAGCAGCCTTTCTCAGTAAAGGGCCAGAGAGTGAATATTTCAAGGCCATACAGTTTCTGTGTCAATGACTCAACTCTGCCGTCAAGGCAAGAAAGCAGCCAAGATGGGACATACAGAAACAGGTGCGACTGTGTCCCAGGAAACCTTACTGACAGAAACAGGCGGCAAGCCAGATGTGGTCCACAGGCCCCGTTTGCCAACCCCTGAGTTCAGTGATCATATCAAACCCTACTTGACAGCACTTCGCTGTCTAGACGCTACCCTTGCTTGCCATCTCGGGAGTCCATGAGGACGCAGAGGAGGGACTGCCAGACCCATTAGACCAATGAAGAGTTGCGAGTTCGCAAAAAATAAGTGCCCAAGGTCACATGGTCTATAGGAGGCAAAATCGGGGCATGATCTCCCTGTGTGTCTTGGGCCCCTGCACATTTGGTCCCACTCCAAGTCCTGCTGCCTGTGCCTTCCAGGGACCTCTGGCTGAGCAGTGCCTCCTACAGAAGCCCTGTGTCTATCCTGGCCACTCGGTCATTCACATGAAGCATCTTCTCCCTCCCTCCACCTCCCGGCCCACTTGCATGAGTGAGCTTTCTCAAGGTCAGATGTCAGCATGGCACACTCTGCCAGGAGCCCTTTAAAATCTCCCTATGACCTACAGGCTAAGTCCCGGCCTTCTTGACTCAGGCCACAGGGCTCCCCAGGCTTTGGCCTCTGCCTCTCCCTCCTCACCCTTCGCTGAGATCTCCTAAACCCCAGCAATTTCAAACAGCACAGTGTGCCCACAAGTCCTCTCCTGGTGGCGGGCCCCTAGGCCTTTGCACACCCCACTCAACACATGAAAGCCCAGCCCCATGCTCCACATCTTATACCAGATGTTCTTTGCAAGGCAAAGGTGGTATAGAGGACTCAAGAATTCCCCAAAAGTGAGAAAATCTGGCTTCTCAGTCCAGCTCTGAACGGGGGACTGGTGGGCCAGCCCTCCAACACTCAGCTCAAGGTCTCCACCAGAGGATGTCACTGACCTTACCTGATGTGGACTCCAGGGCTCCTACTCACATCTGTGTTGTGATCAGAGCCTCTCCCATACCCCTCATAAATGTGAAATCTTACTCCATCCACCATCAGCAAATGTGGGGCATGACAGCCCATGTATTGCCAGCATGAGGCTGAGGGCTTGGGATAAAGCCAACCACAATGAACAGTGGTTGACCAGATGGACACAGGAATGGGCCAGGCGATGAGGTTCACAGATGAGGAAACAGAGAAATTCTCACATAGACTTTTTCTAAGAAAGTGTCAGGCCGAACAGAGAGAGAAATTAAAACTTCTTCACTACTATGTGCAATGTAGACAATTCCCCCGCTGTGTTTCTGATTATTTACATTCCAAATGACAAAGGAGCATTCTGCGAGACTACCTGTTACTACGCTGATGCTGCATGATTCGTAGGTAAGGAAGGAAAAGGTCTGTGCACGGTTGAGTTCCCCACATTGATGAAGAATCAATGACACCTGACTTGACAATAACCTCCCAGCTCAGAACCCCTACAGGCCCATTATTTCGGCTCCGTTCAAATCTGTAGATGCTACACATGCAGAAGAATGAACAGCAGAGCTGTATTAATGAGGTTCCTCATAAGATAGAAAAATAAATCCAATCTGCAGGAAAAAAAACATACCAACAAGGGGCTCAGCCAAGTATAGAATTAAGATTTCATAACAGAACTAGAAAGGCAGGATTCATTTTCGATGGAGCCATGCAGACTAGGGAGAAAAACAAGCTAACCTAAGGAATCAGAACAGAAGACATCGTCCTGAGGCCCAAGTCCAGCAAAAGACTTTATCGAAGACTCGGCTCTCTCATCTGCACAATGAGGGTGGCAATCTATGCCCTGCCCATCTCAGAGAGTGGTGGTGAGGTTTTAATAAGGTGACCTCATTTTCTAAACTACAGGTAAGTATAAAGAGTCAAGGCTTACCTGTTGGCCCATGCATGCTTCTCAATACAATCTAAAAATTATTTTCACTGAAGGACAGCAGGATGCTTCCCCTACAAGATGAATCTGACCCATGTTTTGCTTTTGACATTGAACCTTCCGTTGGAAATGAAAACATAAATATGTTGGCTAGCACCAAAACATAACTGGGGAAAGGCTAGCACGCAACAGTGAAATGTCAGATGCTAACAGGAGCTCCCTGAAGGGTGACGTATTGACAGCAGATCGCAAAAGAAAGAGGGCATTCTGCTCAATTAGCAAAGACTGATCAATTTCCAAATATGGTCTTCTCCCCAAATAAATATCAAAATCTCAATCATGTATTTTCCAACTTTCTGGAAGCATTCCAATTAGACCAGTCGATTCAGACAGCATGAATTGACCAGCCACACTGGGTCAGGCCCTGTGCTGAAAGCCAAGAATACAATATAATCCACTCTTGAGCTCACAGGCTAAGAGCAAACCAGTCAGGAAGAGAAAGTATTCTGGAACAGTGTGAGAAGAGCTAGTGCTGAGGAAGCACAGAGAGGAAACCATTTTCTGCACATTTATGGGCAGTCATCATCCTGACCACCCAAAGGCAGTCCACTAGAGTGTCCCTACTGTGTTTCATTTTGTTATCTGAGAGCATGAAAAGATGCTTCCCACACCTCCTCTCAAAAATGCCTTCCCTGACATCAGATGCAAGGGTCTGAAATCCATTAGTGTTATTTCTAATGTTCTCAAATCCCTGCTAGTCTGCGCTGGCAAAAAGAAAAGGACTATTTCATGATGGTCCGTACCAAGTGCATTATTTCAGTTAACTGAAAGCTTGTCCCTTACGGTCAGGAACACGACAGGGATGTCTGCTCTCACCACTGTTGTTCAACAAAGTATTAGAAGACCTAGCCTCAGCAATCAGACAATAAAAAGAAATAAAAGGCACCTAAATTGGCAAAGAAGAAGTCAAACTTTCACTATTCTCAGATGATATGATACTTTATGTGGAAAATCCAAAAGACTCCATCCCAAAATTGTTAGAACTCATACAGGAATTCAGCAAAGTGGTAGGATATTAAATCAATGCAAATCAATGCACAGAAATTGGTTGCATTAGTATATACGAACAATGAGACAGAAGAAGGAGAAATTAAGGAGTCAATTCCATTTACAATTGCACCAAAACCCATAAGATATATAGGAATAAACCTAACCAAAGAGACAAGGATCCATACTCAGAAAACTATAGAACACTCATGAAATAAATTGAGGAAGACACAAAGAAATTGAAAAATATTCCATGCTCATGGATTAGAAGAACAAATGTTGTTAAAATGTCTATGCTACCTAGAGCAATCTACACATTCAATGCAATCCCTACCAAAATGCCATCAACTTTTTTCACAGAGCTGGAACAAATAATCCTAAAATTTGTATGGGACCATAAAAGACCCCAAATAGCCAAAGGAATATTGAAAAAGCAAAACCAAAACTGGTGGCATCACAATTCCAGACCTCAAGCTCTATTACAAAGCTGTCATCCTCAAGACAATATGGTACTGGCACAAGGACAGACAGATCAAAGGAACAGAATAGAGAGCCCAGAAATGGACCCTCAACTTTATGATCAACTAGTCTTCAACAAAGCAGGAAAGAATATGCAATGGAAAAAAGTCTATTCAACAAATGGTGTTGGGGAAACTGGACAGCCATAAGCATAAGAATGAAACTGTACCATATCCTTACATTATATACAAAAACAGACGCAAATGTGAGACAGGAATCCTTCAAAATCCTAGAGGAGAACACAGGCAGCAACCTCTATGACCTTGGCTGAGCAACTTCTTACTAGAGACCCCTCCAAAGGCAAGGGAAACAAAGACAAAAATGAACTACTGGGACCTCATCAAGATAACAACCTTTGGCATAGCAAAGGAAATAGTTGACAAAACCAAAAGACAACCTACAGAATGGGAGAAGATATTTGAAATGTCTTATCAGATAAAGTGCTAGTATCCAAAATCTATAAAGAACTTATCAAGATTAACACCCAAAGGACAAATAATCCAATCAAGAAATGGGCAGAAGACATGAACAGACATCTCTGCAAAGAAGACCTACAAATGGCCAACAGACACGTGAAAAATTGCTCAATGTCATTTGTCGTCAGGGAAATACAAATCAAACCCACAATGAAACACCAACTGTTGATGGGAATGCAAGCTGGTACAGCCACTCTAGAAAACAGTATGGCGGTTCCTCAAAAAGTTAAAAATAGAGCTACCCTATGCCCCAGCAATTGCACTACTAGGTATATACCCCAAAGATATCAACTTAGTGATCTGAAGGGACACCTACATCCTAATGTTTATAGCAACAATGTCCACAATAGCCAAACTATGGAAAGAGCTCAGATGCCCATCAACAGATGAATGTGTGTGTGTATATATATATATATATATATGTGTGTGTGTGTGTGTGTGTGTATACACACATATATATATACACACATATATATATATGCACATACAAAAAATACTACTCATCCATTCAAAAATGAAATCTTGCCATTTGCAATGATGTGGACGAAACTAAAGGGTTTTATGCTAAGCAAAATGATTCAATCAGAGAAAGACAATTATTATATGACCCCACTCACATGTGAAATTTAAGAAACAAACTGAGGATCATGGGGGCAAGGAGGGAAAAATAAAACAAGATAAAATCAGAGAGGGAGACAAAGCATAATAGACCCTTAACCATAGGAAACAAACTGAGGGTTGCCGGAGGGAGGCAGTGGTAGAGGAATGGGGTAAGGCATACTGCGAGCATTACCTCAGCTAATCCCCATTGCACTACAGTCTAATAAACCACATTAATCAGTTATAGAGGAGGGCCCTGAAGCTCAGAAAGGGTAAGCAGCTTTCCCAGCATGGCACAGCCTGCAAACCCTGGATCCTCCTCTCCTGAGTCTTTTCAAACACTGCACAGCTCAAGCATCATGGATTCCATTTGCTCTTGGGATGCTCCCACACTCTTTGTTTGGGGAGAGAAGTACCCTTCCATTCCTAAACTGCTGAAGTTTATATCAGGAATTATATCAGGAATAGGTGTTAAGTTTTGCCAAATGCTTTTTATGTCTCTATTTATATGATCATATGATTTTTCTTCTTTAGTCTCTTAGTAAGCAAATTATGCCAGTCAAATTCCAAATTTTAAACCACTGTTGCATTCCTGAAATGATTTCTACTTGATCATGATGTATCACCCTTTTATGTACTGAGGATTTTGATTTAGTAACGTTTTCTTGAGGACTGTTGCATCGATGTCCATGAGGAATATTGACATGTAGTTCTATTTTCCTGTGCTGCCTCTGGCTTTAGTTGTAGGGTGACGTTAGTCTCACAGAGTCTTACCTATTTTCTGGAAGAATTTGTATAGAACTGATACTATTCCTTCCTTAAATGTTTGGTGTCTTTCACTAGCCACACCGTCTGGGCCTTCAGTGTATTCGTCGTAGCTACCTACAATTCCCTCAGGTAATCCCTACATCTGTGTCATTTCTATGTCACATCTGTGTTGGGTTCTGACGAGTGCTCCATTTCTTGAGAATTGTTGCTTTTTCTTACCTTTTCATACACCTCATGACCTTTTGTTGAAAGAAAGACATGCATGCAGGACAGGAGAGACTGGGGTAAATCACGTTTGCTTCTAGAAAAGGACACACCTCCCCCTTGGCTGGGACCCTAGTGTGAGGGTTCGTGCTCATCTAGTCAGGTATTGGGCTGGGTTTGGCTTTCTTATTACTCTGGGAACCTCAGCGTACCATAGTCTTCAGAACTCCTGTGGAGACAGCTTGTGTCTAGGCACTGGGTCCTTCCTGTCCCTGAGGAGGAATGGAATGACCCTCCCGCAGACCCCAGGTTAGAGCCGTCGCTCTGCCGTGGACATGGAGGGAGGAATGGGGCAGAGCTCCTCGTGCCTCCCACAGGGCTGCTGCTTCCCTCTCCCTCAGATCTTGTGTGTGAGTCCCTCACACAGTGGATGAGGTTCACAGGGCTGTGGGAAAAGCCTGCAAGAGAGTCCAGGCCCCCAGTGTCGGTGGCCCCGGTGGCTTCACTCTGTCCCTCCAGTGCGCAGCAACCTTCCCCAGTTAGCCAGCCGCTCCAGCCGGGCTTCTCCTGCTCGCGCAGTGCCTGTCCCGGGGGACCAGCCGCGCCGGCGCACCTCCCCTCCCCGGAGGCACCGTCTCCTTCCATGTCCCACAAGTTGCTTCCCTGCAACCTCACTCTCCGGTGGGCTCAAAATCAGTCATGAGTTCGAAAGAAGCCCAGCCCTTTTTCATTGCAAGGTTGGTAGTGATGCTCCTGCCTTCTCTCTCCAGCCCAGGGTGGAGGCCAGATTCAGGATCTGTTTTTTAAGATTTATTTATTTATTCCAGAGAGAGAGATCGAGAGAGCTCAAGCACAAGCGAGGAGAGGGGCAGAGGGAGAGGGAGAAGCTGACTCCCTGCTGAGCGCAGAACCCAGCGGCGGGGCTCAATCTCATGACCCCAAGATCATGACCTGAGCCAAAGCAAGACTCAGACACTCCCCTGACTGAGCCACCCAGGTGCCCCTGGCTTCAGTATCTTTTTATGGCTAATTTTTATTTTCATTCCTAAGGTTTAATTTGAATGAGCTAAAAACTTATCTTCTCTGATGTCTTATTCCAATTCACATAAATCATAAAACTTTAAAAAAAAAAAAAAACTTTGAAAACTATCACCAGATATCTGACTCAGAAATATCTTTTAACCACAGTACCCACATAATTATAGAACGGGGGGGGGGGGGGGGATTATCGCTTAGACCCAACAAACACAAACTCTGAACATTCTGTCTTCTTCAGGCTCCTGAAGCAATTAAAGTGAGAATGACTTGAAGGCCGACAGAAAGAAAGTTTCCCTTCTGGAATTACAGGAAGCTGCTGCTCCAGTGTGGAAATGGAGAAACCATTCTATTTTTACTTTATTTATCTTATTTTTTGCCAGTTTAATACTGACAGTAGTTTTATTTTTAGTTCACTTTTAATTAGCCATGCAGCAGAAGGGAGCTGCAGTCAGTCCAAGGTGGAGAAAAAAAGAGTTCTTCTGCGCGACTCCGCGCTCACTGTAACCTGGGACGCCCCGAGCGAAGAGGTCTAACTCCCGACTCACTCAGCAGCGGGCTGTTCTCGAAGGGTCCCCAAGGAGGTGACTGTGCCCCGAAGGGCTGGGTTCAGAGAGGCCATGTGTTGAAGGAAGGCCCCGGAGCACAGTGAGGGGCTCCAGAACGACCCAGGGACCCGTCAGGGGGTTGTGAAGCGGGAGCAGAAGGCAAAGCCAAGGGCTCGGACTCCAGCAGGAGGTTTGGGGCTTGTGCACTCCGGGCTGCTGGGCAGGCGAGGGCTTCAAGGGGACGGATCAGGTGAGCGGGACGGATGGGTGTGGGGACCCGTAGAGCCCAGAGGGGAGGCAGTCAGGGTCTCGCCTCAGGTGCGGGCAGGATGAGGGAGCGATTGGAGAGACATGACGCAGGCGGAGGAGCACGAGGCTGGCTGCCCGAACCCAGTGAGCGAGGAAGGCGGGTCAGAGTCGACAGCGGCTCGGGGGCTAGGCCTCGGCCGGCCTTAGCACAGATGTGGTGTGATGGGGGACAGGGGGACTGGGGCCTGAGGCAGGCCAAGCTACAGGCGAGAGCGCTGAGCAGGGGCCAGCCAGGCCTAAGACACACCCTAGGAGGGAACTCGAGCTTTGCCAGGGAGAGACCTGCCCGCGCCTCAGCCCGCACCTTCCCAGCTGTGTGACGTCAGGCAAGCTACCTTACCTCTCTGTTCGGTTTCCTTGGCTACATAATGCGGATCTGGGTGTCGAAGCATTTTGTACAGTCGAAATCAGAAGCTTCTAGAAGAGGCTTCGCATGCTGCCTCACTCGTGGTAGGCAGTCAATAGCAGACCTGGCCCCCTGCCGACGGCTACTGAGATCTCCTGTGTGCCACGTACTCTGCCCAGCAGGGGGGACATGGCAGGGAGGACCGTCACCGTCCCTGCCCTCTGGGGCTCTAACGCACCAAACTGCTGGTTCAGGAAGAGCCCTTGGACTGCGAGGGGAGGAGCTGGCACGCGGAATAATACCAGCCCTCTGGGGGGAGAGGGGGAGGGGAGGCCAGGAAGCAAAGCAGGGTGTGCGGCCACATGTCCCCTTCCTCCCTACCTGACGCTGTCTCCCTGTCCTTGAAGCCCCTGGTGCAGCAGGGCACCAGCCCGGGCCCTCGGGAGAAGCAGCCCCATCTTTTCTCTCCGTCCACCTCGGGGCACGCCCACCTTCTCCACCAGCCTCCTTTCTCTCCCAGGCCACAAGCACCAAGGGCAGAAGTTTCCAGCAGTTTCCAGCAGCAGGAAGCAGGACAGCTTCAGGCTCTGCCCAGTACCAACTTGTGCTCACTGATTTCTCCCCTCAAGGACCACTTGCAGCCTCAGTCCTACTTCATAGGCTAACTCCTGTTCAATCCCAGGCCAGACTACAGGCAACTGTGCTCAAAACCCAGAGACCCCCACTGTCACCAGGCCACAGTCCCCCACTCTGCCCTGGAACAGGGTTCAACACCACAGCACCTTCCTCATCCCCAGGACAATCACGGGCAACCAGAAGGCACTGTGATCAACACACAACAGAGAGAAGAAAGTGCTGGGGACACAGAGGAGAGGCTCCCAACCCAGCCAGGAGCCGGGCAGCACGGAGAAGCCATCTTAGAGGAGGGGAGAGCTAAGCTGAACCCCAGAGGGAGAGTGGGGGCAGCCAAGCGAAGGTCCTCGCAGGCAGGGAAAGAAGCCAAGAGAGGACAGAGGGTGGCAACCTCCCCGTCCAGCTGAGCCTGTCCAAACCTCAGACGCTGCCTGAACACACCAGTTCCAACCAGAACTCAACACCTACCGCCCCAGCCCCGCACTGGCCCCGCGACGCCGAGCACCTGCCCGCCAAGAGCTCAGGTGTCACCTGCTCTCAGACTCAAAGGCACCGTGCCTCAGCCCCCTGCAGGGTCACTCCACTCCCACTCCCAGGCTCCCACCTGCCACCACCTGCTTGGGTGGCCTCGTCTCATCTCGTCTGTCCCGGGGCTCTCCAGAACCTTGCCTTCAGTGCTCTGTCTCCTGCAGGCAGGAACATCCCTGTTGCTCAGTCAGTGCTCAGCTCAGGAACCCAAATCCAGTGGACACCTCCACTCTGCGCCAGCCCCCAGGCATGGCCCTCTGAGCTCTGACTAGGGAGGGGGAGATCTGCCGGCTGCAGGGGTGTTCCGTGGGGCACCTGGGAACAACCCTCCTCCCAGGACCTCAGCACCTGGGCCTATGGATCTAAAACAAGAACCCCCAGGCCATCTGCTCTCTGAAATGGGGCCGAACTCCCAAGAAGGAGAGGCAGAGCCTGTGGAGAGCTGGCTGAGATGCGTGTCTGCCAGGACTGCAGGGCTCGCCACGCACCCCGCACAGGGACAGAGGCTTGCAAACAAGTTGGTGATGGAGCCCAGCAGCCAGCACATACCTGGGGAGCCGACAAAGATGGACAGACAAAAGTGAGAAGACAGCTTTGTCCACGCGTGCATGTCAAGCCCAGAGGCACTGGGGAGGGTCTTCCCGCTGCCTGCTCCTGGCAGCCCCAGCTCCGGGCTGCATGGCGGGGCGCTTTCGGTGCCCTGGCCTGGAGCCCCTAACCTGGATGTTACTGCAACTGGGTCTCCAATCAGTGTGTGGTCTCAGGACGTTCCCTCCCTCTGCGCCTCAGCCGCTCCCCGACTCCGGCTCTCTCCCACAGCGCGGGGTCTGGGACGGGCTTCCCATTCTACGCAGGGAGCTGCTCTCCCGTAGGTGCTGTCCCTTTACCTGCCCAAAACAACCAACCCCCCCCCCCACCAGGCTGCGGTCCCTCATGTCTGCTGCATTTTATAGAAACTTGTTTGAAAAAAAATTTTTTTTTCTCTTTTTTTCTCTTTTTTTTATGACCAGACTGACCCCAGGTCTTCAGTCCTTTCTCCAAAACCTCACAGGCTCCAAAATTCAAAGTCCCCAGGACTTCAGAAAGGGACAGCGTGCCCGTCACGTCTACCGCGTAGCCCCGGCTACATTCTCGGCAGCTCCCTGCCACGGGGCATTAGCCTCCCAGCAAAGCCGGCGAACAGGACGATGCATGTGAGATGGGGTCGAGGCGACTCGGCTCAGATCAGAAAGAACGTCAGTCCCGCTGCTCCCGATTTGAGGCTGCTGCAGACGGGGCTGGTCTCAGCGGCATGGAGGGGGTCACACAGGTGCCTAGAGCCCTGGAGTGTTCCAGGCCACAGGCACAGAGGGTTTGTGCCCCTGTGGTTGCTGGCCAGACCCTGCCGGGGCATCTGGATTGAGCTCTGTTAGGCTTTTCACCGGTTCCGAGAGGATGTGAGCGAGTTCTGTAGCCCAAGCCCGGTCCATGGGTCTGTAAACGGAGACCGTGATACTGACCAAAGGCTCATAAAATGCAAATGATGGGAATGAGGAGGGAGGGCGTGACGGAGATCTAGCCAATGGTGGGAGGGTCTCTGGGCCCGCCCAGCCCGGGCTCTCCTCCACTGGGCCGTGCTGAAGGAGGGTCTCCTTGTCTGAATTCTTGTCTGAATTCTCCCCTCCCAGGTGAGCCCCTCAGGGCAGGTGTTGGGATTTTTCTCTCCATATTTCCAGTAGCTAGAAGAGTGCTTTGCAAATAACGAGGACTCACTACACGTCTGCTGAGTGAATGAATGATGGAATTAATTATTTGGGATGTACTCAATGGTGTGGTGACTTAGTGGCAGAACAGTGAGCACATCCCACGTCCTTCTGTCCCCAGGAGAGTGGCCTCGTGTTCTACTGTCCTCCAAGCAGCCAGCTTAAGCCAGTCACAACCACTGTGTCAAGGTCTGCGGCCCCAGCCACGCATCCATCTGCTACCTCAACGACGGGCAGGCCACCAGGAAACGACAGCAGGACTGACGCCCACAGCGGGATGTCACGGACGCATGAAAGAAGAGAACAAGACCAGTGACGGATTGCCCAGGATCACGGGATTCTCAGTTGGACACATCTGGTCATCAATCCTAGCAGAGCCGCTGACCAGCCAGGGTCCTGGGGCAGGAGCCTTGACCCTCCCAGGACCTTTGTTTCCTCTTTTGAGCGAAGAGAATCATGAAACGTGCCTCCCAGAGTTGTCGTGCATATTAAAAACCCGAAGTAAGCAACAGAAAGATGCCGTTATTACTTTACTCTGCAGACAACGGCTCCTTAGAGCAAGATGCCGCCTTACGCCGTCACCTTAATTAGGTTAATTGCTTTAATATCTATCGCAATTAAAGCACCTATATTTGTCTCAGGCATCTTATCACATATCGCTTGATACCGTCCTGAATGACACTCTGGGACTTTGATCAAGCCCGTGATTGACAGATGGCAGACACCAATTAAGGAGCAACCAGATTAGTTTGTCCTCCTGACCTCTTCCTAGGAATGTGCTCTTCCAACCCTCTCAGACTGTTGAAACCCTACCCACTCTTTGAAGAGCCGGTTAAAATGAGACATTCCCTAGGAACACGTTCTTTCTTGTCCCCAGCTGTGAATGTTCTCGTCCCGCTGTGCCTCTGTAAGACCCCATCACGGAATCACGATGCACGTGGACTTCTCTCGGCCCCCTTCTAGATTTTTCTGAGAGAAGAGAGAGCACACACGCACAAGCAGGGGTGCGGGGTGGAGGACATGCCGAGGGAGAGAGAGAGCATCTTAAGCAGGCTCCATGCCCGGCTCAGAGCCTGATGCGGGACTCAGTCTCACAACCCTGAGATCAGGACCTGAGGCGGAAACAAGCATCAGCATCAGTCACTTAACCGACTGAGCTGCCCAGGTGCCCCCTCTCATCCCCCTTCTTGACCTGGGGCATCTGGAGGGCAAAGGCCAGGTCTGACTCCTCTTTGTCCCTCTGCCACTCGACACCAAAATTGGCTCTGAAAATGAGCCCAGCAACTGAGCCACCCCATTATATAAAGCTGTGAGAAGAAACAAGACTGCTAGATCCTGAGCTGGGAAAGCAAACACTAAACACGAAACACATCGTCTCTCTTTTCGGTGGGACACGTTCGGACGGAGACTGCGCCCACGTGTTCACCTTGACCATCATACCTTCCCAGTGAGGTGTGCGGCCTCTGCAGTTGCTAGGAACTTTCACCAGAACGCCAGGGCATGGAGAATGTTGACAGGGTCCAGTTCTCAATCATGGGCTTCTAAATACTCTTTCCTCCGATCCTACACAAGAGCAGAGCCGTGGTAGAGACTAGCCTCAGGGTGCCTCTCATCTAGGTCCCCATTCACGGGCACCCTTCTCCCGCCATACAAGGGAAGGACACGCCCCTTCTCACCCCAATTCTTCCCATATTGTGCTGCCTCGGAGCACAGAACGATGAGGCATGGCAATTATCAGTGTCCAGAGCCTCCTCGGATCATGGCATTAAAACCACTTGCTCCATCTCACAAAGACATAACATCCAAGACAATTTACTTTTTGCATTTACTTAATAAGGAAAGTTTGTAATACCTTTAAATTGCCAATTAAAATTATTGTAACAGTACTCCAATGCAGAAAAAAAATGGTACCACGTAAGAGCCTTCATAATAAAGAGAATTTGCAAATTATATTTTGAATGAGGTACATATTTTTGTTGCAGAGATGAACAGTAGGGCAATAGATAAAAGACTTTTAAGGGTAAAGATATATACGATGTTAATTTAAAACTCTGAAGGGGGAGAGGAATGGAAATACAACGTCAAGGAGAAAAAGGAAGAGTATAAATTTGCAACTGTTAAATAATAGTTTATTCATGGATGGTAGTTTTAAAGATGAATAATGGTGAATATGGACTCACTATGCTGTTTTTTTTTAATTCCCTTAAATACATTAAAAGAAGAGATGGGACATTTTTATTATAAAATGTCAATAGTTTAGAGGAAGCCAGAAATCACATCATTTAGTGGCTTTTTATAAGTATAATTAAAATGTTTAGACATGTACATTGATTTAAAAATTATTTTTAGGGGTAAATTATTTTTAAGGTTCTCTCATCTGGATGTCTACAATTTAATAAATAAATCTATTGAAATCTGATAATGGAAAGGCAAAGTAACGAAAATCCTGCTACAGACTATGCCCCCCTCTCCAAATTTCTATGTCAACACCTAACCCCCGAAGAGATGGTATTTGGGAAGCGGGCCCTTTGGCAGGTGACCAGGTCATCAGGGTGGAGCCCCTATGAATGGGATTAGCACCTTTAGAGAAGAGACGCAGGAAGCTCCCTCACGCCTTCCACCTTCTGCCTCCCTCCGACCTCATCTCCTCCACTGTGGCCCCGAGGACATAGAAGGGAGCTGACTGTGAGCCAGGAAGCAGATCCTTACTAGACACCAACCTGCTGGCACCTTGATCTTAAACTTCCAGCCTCTAGACTGTGAGAAATAAATATCAGTTGTTGAAGCCCCTCATTCTATACGATCCGTTTATAGGAGCCTGAGTGGACTCACATAGTAACTATGACATAGAAAGTTCATACAGTGTGTGTAGGGCCATGCCCCAGGTTCTTGCCCTGGCTCTCTCTCCAAGTCACCACGTGACCTTGAACAAAGCCTCCCTTTCTCTGAGCCTCGGTTCACCCACAACGTGGGAGAAGTGGACAGGAAGTTCCACAAAGCTCTTTGTAGGCTTATAATACTTTATCACCCAATTTTCTGGAAAGCAGACCCAACTCAGAGAGGTAAAATAAACCCTTGGAAGACTTCGTCTGAATTCAACGCCCCAGAACTCTCCCCAGGCAGGGGTCCTCTGATGGAGACCTGCTGTCCTTCCTGCTCCCTGCCCTGGGACCAGCTCGGGGTCTAGTTATCAAGACGAAGGAAAGTAGGGTGCTTGTGATGTCCTCCGAGTCTTCCCGGGCCACACATTTGTCTCAGGACCAGCTCAAGAACGAAAGGGGGAGAAGGAGCAGAAAGAGCAGACATCTCTTCTTTCTGAGTCCAACTTCTAACCCAAAGCAACAAATGAGGCTGATTTACTTGTCTCCTCACAATTTAAAAAAAAAAAAAAAAAAAAAAGCCTGCTGCTGGATGTTGGAGGCGTTTTGGTGGGTGGGACAGTGGGGTCCCCAAACCAGCCAAGATAATCACTGTGCCATGGAGGTCAGCCCCCTGGACGCCAGACTCTTCGACTCAATGCACAAATTCTTTGGAAGCATTCTGCTAGATGTCTGCTGGATTTATGGACGGTGGTAGCCCCTGCACTGAGCTCTTTGCACACCTTCTTTTCAGCAGAGCTTTTTTAGGTATTATGACTCCATTTCGTACGTGAGGAAACGTTTGCTCAGAGATGTTCTGTCAGATGCCCGAGGGCATCAGCTGCTGTGATAGGCCGTACTGAGGCCACATCAGCTGATCTCTAAAACTTGAGCTCAAGTGCCGTTCCACAACTGGGGCACCTGGGTGGCTCAGTTGGTTAAGCAACTGCCTTTGGCTCTGGTCAGGATCTCAGGGTCCTGGGACTGAGCCCCGTATTGGGCTCGCTGATCAGCCAGGAGCCTGCTTCTCCCTCTCCATTTGCCCCTCCCCCCAATAGCCTCTCTCTTTCTCTCTCTGTCCCTTCTCTCTCACTTTCTCTCAAATAAGTAAATAAAATCTTAAAAAAAAAAAAGGGGGGGCGCAGTTCTGTGATTGTCCAGTGGGGAACGCATGGACGCTCCCAGAGCTCCGTCTCCTTGGAAGGTAGGGAAGGCCGCCACACAGGCCCGCGTCCGAGGGTTGTTCTTACCCGTGAATGAGAGGCTACCACACATAAAGGAGCTCTTGTCTCACGCCTGCCTTTAGAGTAGTAATTTGCTCCTGTGCATTTCCAGGTAAGAAACTGAGGCTCAGGGCGCGGAAGTAATTCACACATGCATAGCACGGGGCATGACCTCGGACCCTGCACAGCTGTGATGGTATGTGGGCGCCGCATCCAGTCTAAGCGAGCAGATGCTGACAACGTTCACCATTAGCATCTCTGCATCATTCGTGTAACAGACCCACGCTTCTGACTCTTCTGAGAAGCCTCCAGATGGGTCCAGCTGAGTGTGACCTGCCGAGTGCCTCCTGGATACTCCTTCCAGGGCACCCCTTACACACTTTAACGCAGCAATTTCCATGCTGTGCTCCGCTGAACACCAATGTTTGTACAAAAGGTGAAAAGAGACTCCAAAAGGAACAACAAAAGAAAATTTGGGGGGAGGGCAACTAAATTTGGGACTGGGGTTATCATTCTTGGAGATTCAGAGTGTCCATTAAGATGTTCAGGGGCCGGTAGCAAAAGGAGTTGTTTAACTACATACAGATTCTAGTTTTGAGCTGTTACTCATTACATCTGGCATCCAGTCAATGACATTGGTCCACGGCTACCTATGTGATCTTGGGGCAAGATCGCCGGGAGCACTGGTGTAGGAGAAGAGAAAGAAATGAAAGATGGATCACAAGCAAGCAGCAATATTCTAGGCGAGAGCAGAGAAACACTGGTCAAAAGTTTAAGAACCCACTGGAGATATGATGGAAGAAATACTAAGAGAGGGGTGAGATGTAGAAGCCGAAAAAAGGAGACTTTCAGGAAAGACGCCTCAGCGGGTTATCTGGCACTGAAGGATGCAGAGAGTGGCACGGATGGAGAACCCAGACTGATGGAGAACCCCGCGGCTGAGATGCAACCTCGTGAGCCCTTCCGCTGCCTTCTCCTGTTGTCCGCCTCTCCTCTCCTCCGCTCCCTGAACCATTCAGTCTTAAAGCCACTGGAGGCAGCTGAGCAAGGTGCTGCTGGGGTGGTGGGGAAGCCACAGTGCCCTGTGAGGGGCCGAGGAGCCGGAGAAGGAGGACGAAGCTTCCGTGCACCCGGGACGGGGTGGGGATGATGAGGGACGCCCAGGGCAGGAAGTCAGAGCCTGAACCTGGGGCTGCAGCACGGCCGGGGAGCTGGAGCCCGAGCCGGCGGGGAGATCCCGCGTGTGGGAGATGGCGGGCGTGGGAGGCTCCTTACACACAGGGCGGAGATGGAGGAAAGAAACACACTACCAGGGTAGGAGGCAGATTTCTCACTTTTAGAGAAGGGAGGTACAAATAGGGAAAGGAAGAAAAGGAGAATGGACTTTTTGTCTTCAGTTGGAATTATACCCATTAGGTGAATTTATGGTTTTCAATACCCAGCATGTCCTGAAACGTAGGTACAGTTTTAAGCTTTAGTAACGTCAGAGTATAAATACTCTGACGGGATAAAAACTCACGGGACACACCATTTGAAAGATTAATTATTTATATTTCTTTTGCATTCAGTGTGTGAATTTTGAACTACAAGGTTTTCATTTTCTCGGTCCTTCTGAAGATGGAAAACGCTGAACAAAAACTTTAAAACGTACTCAAAAATTATCAAAATTAAATAAGCGTGATGGAGAGTTAAAGAATTCAACTTCCAAGTGATTTTTTTGTGTGTTTATAGTATTTATGCTTCTGACATTATTAAATCTTAAAATGCCACTAAAATCATAGCACCCTATACACAAACACTATTGGAGGGTCACCGAGCAAAGAAATGTGTGTTTGCATATATGTGTGTATACAGGAACACACGTATATTATACACATTTGGGGTTTTTTTAAACGATTTTATTTATTTATCTGAGACAGAGAAAGAGTGCATGATCAGGGGGTAGGGAGAGGCAGAGGAGAAGCAGATTTCCCCTGAGCAGGGAGCTGGATATGGGACTCAGTCCCAGGACCCTGAGATCATGACCTGAATCAAAGGTAGATGCTTGATCAACTAGCCACCCAGGTGCCCCTCACTCATTTATGGCTACATTTTTTATCTATAGATATCAGTGTTCTACGTGGGAACAACGAGCACCGCTAACGCCACAATCTTGGTTTGTAAATACCAGTCTCCATTAAAAAGAACACTACGTATGCATAAGATGCTTGAAGACATTGGTCTTGGAAGAACATAGCTTCACTTCTGCCATATTCCTGCCAAAGATGCAAAGATTCCTGAACCGAATCACCAGGAAACATCAGACAAACCTCAACTGGGGGCCAGTCAACAAGATAAGTGGCCTGAAATCTTCGAAAAGTGTCACAGTCACAAAAGTCAAGAAAAAGTAAGGGAGTGTCCTGTTCTGAAGGAGAGACTTGGGAGACAGGGCACTAGCTACATCAAGAAACTCTAAACGAAATGCATCTGTTCTAGAAGACCTCCATGGAGCTACAGGGATCAAGGGTTGGGGACAGGAAAACATCCACGTTAATTACAAGGTTTTGTGTGTTTATTGAGTTAATGTGGAAAACTGTTCTTGTGTGTAGGAAACACACACTAAAGCAATTGGGTGTGCTGGGGCACCTGGGGGCAACCTGCCTCAGATGGTTCGGGAAAACTGAAGAGTTCTGCACAGCACTTCCAGCTTTTCCCTAAGTTCAAGACTGATTGAAGGGCTTTCCCGTTAAAACGAAAAGAAGATATTGACTCTGAAGAGGCTCCGTGTCTTCCTCTGCCACACCGAGTGTTGGTGGCTGTCGAGGCTTATTGAGAGAACCGTGATGCACACTCGTCTTTCTTTGCCACCTCGGAGAGCAGCCTGCAGCCAGGAGATACTAAGGATACTAAGTACAGAACGGCTGGAGGACAGAGGGAAGAGCTCAGCCGCTGGGCAGGGTGGATGAGCCAAGAGGAAGAAGGAAGAAACAGTAACCCTGATCTGGGACAGGGAAGACCTCACCGAGTTTGAAGACAAGGGACTAAAGACCCCGCTCTCACCTTCCCCTTTGGCTGACACTTGCCAACATTTGCAAGGTCAGCAGAGGCTGGCCGGTCCTCACTGTGATGGAAGGCCCCTTGGGCAGCCCCCGAGAAACCATCCATGTTTCTGCCTCCTTCGTTCCCATCAGCTTTCCACGTGCAAGGTTTCTGAGCGCTCGGCGATGAGCGGGGTGGCTTTATCGTAAAACCCAAAAAGTAAAAAAAAAAAAAAAAAGGCGGTGAGGGGGAGCTGAGTGGTTGGGCAGAAGAGGAAGAGGGATTGTTCTTATAGTCTTTGTTATCTTTTAAATGGAAAATCATGTGAGTAGATCAGTGGTTCTCCATGGAGGGGACGGAGGCCGTGTTGCCCCTACGGAACATTTGGCAATCTCGATTCACTTGGACAGTCACGGCTGGGGAGCAGAAGTGGGGAAGGGAGGACACGGTTGTTACTAGAGTAGAGGTCAGCTGCCAAGCAGTCTGCAATGCAGAGGACAGACCTCCCCCCCATGAAAGATTATCTGGTCTAGAGTGACAATAGCATGAAGGTTGAAAAACCCTAGAAATAAACACAAATTTAAAAAATAATAATAATGAAATCTTTGGCTGTTGCTTTGAATAAAAATAAACAGACCGCAGATCACTGGGCAGACAGCAGGTGAGATTTCAACAGGCTGAGCTGTGTCTAGGACGGAGGATGGAAGGTCCTAGTCTCAAGGCCAGCAGGACTCAGTAGAGCCTTTCGTATAGACTCAGCAGCTTATTCTAACCCAGGCCATGGTGTCTGGGACAGAAGATGAAGTCCCTGAGCCAGCAGTAGCCTGGGGTGAAAGAGAGCAGCTGGGGTTACGGGGTCAGAGGCCAAAACTTCATTTTGGTTCTGTTGATCTCTGCTTTCGCTCCGAGCCAGGAACTTCCAACTTTTCCCATCTGTGAAAGATGGCTAATAGCCTCACATCGTCATCCAGGGAACCCTGGACTCTGGACCCGCATGCCCCGCTCAGGGGACACATAAGAGCAGGTCCGGAAAGCCAGCGTCTGTGTTAAGCAGCAGCTCAGATCCCTTCAGATTCCTCCCAACCCAATCACTCTTGCTCTTAACAACTCCCATTGCCAGAGTCCTAGCCTCAAACACTGGGAGATGTGTCTGCTGCCAGCCCGTGTGTTTGAGCTGTGTCCTGTCCTCCCCACTGGCCCCTGGCCCGTGTCTCACACGCTCTCTGTTTGGCCATGTTCTGGAGCCTCCCCTTCTCTTTCTGATCCTCAGCCCTCTCCTGATCTGTCACCAGACGCGGGTTGGTGCTGGTTTCACTATACACCGTGCTGAGGTTCAAGTGTCATTGCCACATGACAGAGACAGAAATGAAGGGTAGACTCAAATACACCCCCACAGCTGTGGGGAAGCCGTTCCCACTAAGACAACACCTGACTACGCATCACACCCTCACACCCCACCACCCAACTGGTGCCCACTGATGTTCAGCAAACGCGCCCTGTTGCTGGAGCTCACGGGAAGAGGAGAGACCCTGAAACCCAATGCCCACCTCCACAGGGCTTACACACAGTGAGGAAGGACGACAGAAGCCTCTAGAACCAGCAAGACCCCCAACTGGAAATGGGCCCACATGGGATGGGTGGACATGTCCTCTTCAGCGACTGTCTCTGAGAAGGGGGGAAGAGATGCGACACAACTGGCGAGTCCGCTCTGTGCTCCAGCCCGCTTAGATCTGCCCCGGGGAACTGGATTTTCACTTCCCTTGAGACACACGTTCGGAAGTCATCCAGAAAAGGCCAGCAAGGCTGAGACACGCCTGAATTTCTTCCTGGAAGGACAGACTAAGCAATCAGAGACGGTGGCTCTGGAGAAGAGAGAGATGGACGGGAACCTTCCACGAACCCCTGGCGCCTGTACGGGGATGACAGGAGGACTTCAGCTCAACGTCAAGACCTTTCCAGTAATTAGAGTCCGTGGACAGCAAGAAGGCTAAGCTGCGGGGAAAAGTGTCCTTTTAAACGGGAGCCACGATGACGGGCAAGGATGGTGGGGCGGCTCCGCGAGTCCCGCGGAAGGCTGGCCACTTTTTTTTTTTTAAAGAATTTATTTATTTATTTGACAGAGACAGAGAGAGAAAGACAGTGAGAGAGGGAACAAAGGCAGAGAGAGAGAGATAGGGAGAAGCAGGCTTCTTGCTCAGCAGGGAGCCTGGCAGGGACTGGATCCCAGGCCCTTGGGATCATGACCTGAGCCAAAGGCAGACACTTAAAGACCCAGCAACCCAGGTGCCTCCAGGGAGGCTGGTCACTTAGCACATCAAAGGAACGCCTCATCGAGAATAAGTCCCCAGGCTTGCTGCGTGATGCTGAATGAGTCACCTCGTCTCCCTGGGCCTCTGTTCCATCATCCATAAAGGAAGGATAATCATACTGGGAGCATCAGGGAGAAGGAAGATGTGCAAGGTCGCCTTGCAAAAGCGCTGAGTGCGGTGCAAAGGGCGTGGACGTGGGCTGCACGGCTCCCTCCCCCATGAGACGTTCTAGGGCACAGAGCTCTGCCCCACCAGCGCCCCTGGGTGTCTCGGGCTACCATCTGAGCAGAAGTGAAATTATCTGACGGGGAGACAGCACAGAGAACGTGCCAGATTTAATGAACGCAGTGGAATACTACATCAGGCCGTCTGTACGAGGATCATATTTTGTTGAAAAGGGGGACAGAGCACAGGGCCATTGAGCCCCTGGGTCTGCTCTGAAGCTGGCAGAGCAGGGCAGGCTGCTTCCTTCCGGCTCAGGGGGCCCCGTGGCATCCCAGGCTTCCAGGGCCAGCCACAGGTGAGCGAGCACATCCAGCCAGCAGGGGCGGTGGGAGGAACACACAACACTCCAAATCGAGGGGGGGGGGGGGAGTAGGGGGGCAGGGCTGCTGCTTTCTCCATGGGTGATTTGAGACCAATGGGGGACCCTCTCTGAGCCTCAGTGTTTCTTCAGCTGTCACCCTTGGGAGATTACCATAACCCTCTTCTCTGAGGATTCAGGAGGGTTGTGAGAGCTAGTGCAGACAGGGAGGCATGTGCCCACTCCCCTGACTCCCCAGAAAACAGAAATAGCATAATTCTGCAACATGGTATGGATGTCTCCAAAGTATAAGGCATGAGCTACGTTGTTTATGTCACGTAAATCAGGTTCGATGAGTCATTATACATGTGTAAAACAAAACAAAACAGCAAAAAAACAGCAAAACATAATGTTTTCATCTATCCAGAAAATAAAAACAGAGTAAAACCATGAGTACGTGCTTCTGGGAGAGGCTAAAAAGGAGAGCTAGAGCTGGGGATATGGTGATAAAACTGTCCTGGGGGATCTGGAGCCAGAAACACAGAGCTCGCTTCCCTGGTATAAAACCCCACTTATGAGGGGCGCCTGGGTGGCTCAAGTTGCTTAAGCATCTGACTTAGGCTCAGGTTATGATCTTGGGGTCCGGGGATCCAGCCCCCAAGTCAGCCCCCCACCCTATCCCAAGCTCCACGCCCAGCAGGGAGTCTGCTTCTGCCCCTTCCCCAGCTCCTGCAAGCCCACCTACAGCTTTCTCCTTCTCTCTTTCTAAAATAAACAAATAAAATCTTAAAAAAATAAATAAATAAAGCCCACCTAAAAGCATGAACTTGCATACGCATGTATGCACACAGACAGTCACATACTTGAACCCAGCTGAGTCGAAAATGTTCACTGGCAGCCTGGTACAGAGAAAAAGCAAAAGCTTTGGAATCCAAACTATATCCTGGGTTGGAGATTTTCTTATTATTGGTTTTACGACGTTGGGCAAGCTATTTCCCCAGTCTTCATAATCACTGATTTTCCAAGTTGTGGAGATTAAATTAAATCATACAGGTAAATTGCCCAGCCTACTGTGTGATTCATAAGTATTCTATAAATGGTAGCCCCGTATTAGTGCAAGTCATTGCATGAAAATGTAGTGTATGTTGACAGAGATGAGGTCCCCCTTGGAATGACATCCCCAAGGTCACATGGGGACACAGTGAAGTAAAGACCCAGAGTTCCTTTCCACCAACAGTGTAAGAGGTTTCCCCTTTCTCCACATCCTCTCCAACACTTGTTGTTTACTGTCTTGTTGATTTTGGCCATTCTAACTCATGTAAGGTGGTATCTCAATGGGGTTTTGATTTGAATCTCCCTGATGGCTAATGGTGATGAACATTTTTTCATGTGTCTGTTAGTCATTTGTATGCCTTCTTTGGGGAAGTGTCTGTTCATGTCTTCTGCCCATTTTTTGGCATGATTATCTCTTTTGTGTGTGTTAAGTTGGAGGAGTTCTTTATAGATCTTGGATATCAGCCCTTTGTCTGTAGTGTCATTTGCGAATATCTTCTCCCATTCCGTGGCTTGCCTCTTTGTTTTGTTGACTTTTTCCTTTGCTCTACAGAAGCTTTTGATCTTGAGGAAGTCCCCAAAGTTCATTTTCACTTTTCTTTTCCCTTGCCTTTGGAGATGTGTCTTAGAAGAAGTTGCTGTGGCTGAAGTCAAAGAGGTTACTGCCTATGTTCTCCTCTAGGATTCTGATGGATTCCTGCCTCACATTGAGGTCCTTCATCCATTTAGTTTATTTTTGTGTATGGTGTAAGAGAATGGTTAAGTTCCATTCTTCTGCATGTGGCTGTCCAATTTTCCCAGCACCATTTATTAAAGAGACTGTCTTTTTTCCCATTGGATATTTTTTCCTGCTTTGTTGAAGATTAGTTGACCATGGAGTTGAGGGTCTATGTCTGGATTCTCTACTCTGTTCCACTGGTCCATATGTCTGTTTTTGTGCCAGTACCATGCTGTCTTGGTGATCACAGCTTTGTAATATAGCTTGAAATCAGGCAACATGATGCCCCCAGCTTTGTTTTACTTTTTCACCATTTCCTCAACTATTTGAGTCTTTTCTGGTTCCATACAAATTTTAGGATTGTTTATTCCAGCAAATTGAAAATTGCCATTGGTATTTTGATCAGGATGGCGTTGAAAGTATAGATTGCTCTGAGCAGCATAGATATTTTAACAATGTTTATTCTTCTGATCCATGAGCATGAAATGTTTTTCCATCTTTTTGTGTCTTCTTCAATTTCTTTGGTAGTTCTTTTATACATTCTTTCTGTAGTTTCTATAGTATATATCCTTCACCTCTTTGGTTAGGTTTATTCCAAGGTATCTTACGGTTTTTGGTGCTATTGTAAATGGAATCAATTCCCTAATTTCTCTTTCTACAGTTATGTTGTTAGTGTATAGGAAAGAAACTGATTTCTGCTCATTGATTTTGTATCCTGTCACATTATATAATTGCTGTATGAGTTCTAGTACTTTGGGGATGGAGTCTTTTGGGTTTTCTACATAAAGTATCATGTCACCTGCAAAGAGAAAGAGTTTGACTTCTTCTTTGCTGGTTTGAATACCTTGTATTCCTTTTTGTTGTCTGATTGCTGATGCCAGGACTTCTAGTACTATGTTGAATAATAGTGATGAGAGTGGGCATCCTCGTGTTCCTGATCTTAAGGAATGATATTCACTGTGGTCTTTTCATAGATGGCTTTTATGAAATTGAGGAATGTTCCCTCTATCTCTGCACTCTGAAGAGTTTTAATCGGGAAAGGATGCTTTCCTGATTTCCAGCCACTTTGGGCAATGGTATGAATGTTCCTCAAAAAGTTAAAAATAGGGGCACCTGGGTGGCTCAGTGGGTTGGGCCTCTGCCTTCGGCTCAGGTCATGATCTCATGATCTTAGGGTTCTGGGATCAAGCCCCACATCAGGCTCTCTGTTCAGCGGGGGCCTGCTTCCCCCTCCCCCTCTGCCTGCCTCTCTGCCTACGTGTGATCTCTGTCTGTCAAATAAATAAATAAAATCTTTAAAAAAAAAAAAAGTTAAAAATAGAGTGACCCTATGACCCGACTATTGCACTACTAGGTATTTACCCCAAAGATACAGATATAGTGAAAATAAGGGCCACATTCATCCCTATGTTCACAGCAGCAATGTCCACAATAGCCCATCTGTGGAAGGAGCCAAGATGCCCTTCAAAAGATGAATGGATAAAGAAAATGTGGTCCATATATACAATGGAATATGACTCAGCCATCAGAAAGGATGAATACCCAACTTTTACGTCAACATGGATGGAACTGGAGGAGATCATGGTGAGTGAAAGAAGTCAAGCAGAGAAATGCAATTATCACATGGTTTTACCTATTTGTGGAACATAAGGAATAACATGGAGGACATTAGGAGAAGGAAGGAGAAAATGAAGGGGGAGTGGGAATCAGAGGAGGTGATGAACCATGAAAGACTATGAACTCCTAGAAACAAAGTGAGGGTTTTAGAGGAGAGGGGAGTGGGGGGATAGGTGAGCCCAGTGATGAGTATTAAGGAGGGCATATTTTGCATGGAGCCTGGGTGTTATACGCAAACAATGAATCGTGGAACACTGCATCAAAAACTAATGATGTACTGTATGGTGACTAACATGGCACACAGAAAAATAAATAAATAAATTTTTACCCACACCTGAAAGAAAGAACAAAACAACAACAACAACAAAAAGCAGAGTTCCTGCTCCACATCCTACAGTTGCATTCACCTGCTTGGTGAGTGCGCCCACGCCCACCCCCCACCAGGGAAATTCACCAGGAGAGAGAACCCAGCTCCAGCCAGGAGCTCAGTCAGAGTGCTCTGGAAGGCTGTGTTCCAGCTCCTTCCCAGTTATGTGTGTGGTGATGCTCCAGCAGGAAGCTGATCTCAATGTTTGTTTATGGAAACCATTTGTTTGCAAAATTCCTTTTTGTCAACATCACTGAAATTCTTCATTTGTAATTCTCCATCTGTGGCTTCTGACAAGCAAACCTTCAGGAACCTTTAAAGAAAACCATCACATGATTAAACCTGCAAAAATATACAGGGGTCTGGAAGGCCTGGCAGGGAGGAGGAAGAAATCCAGGGGCCCATAAGCCCCCCTATGAGGGACAGTAGAGACCCCAGGAAGCACCCTCCAGACCTTTATTGAGAGCAAAATGCACCATCTGTTGCTGGGCCCTCCACTGTTCTGGTCAACACCACTGTCACCAGTATGGACAGAATGGGTCCCCCTGGGACTCACTGTAGAATATGCCCCAGCTGTTGGCACCTTTAGCATTTCTCCAAGATGTAGGCTTCACAATCTCACCTGCCACAGCTTTGGATCAGAAAGGGTGTCTGAGCCATTGCGCTTGAAGCCTACCCCTCAGACCATCAACCATTATCCCATGTTATCACTACACAGAAAATGGGCTCAGTCAAACCACACTGAGCAGTGAGATGCCGGAGCTGCTGGCTGGGCTGTTTATACTGGAGGAAGGATATTTGAAAACCCATCTCAGAATCTAACCCAGCATGATCCTTTTCTATGCAATTATCCCCCAGTTTGGCATGAAATTCAAATAAATGTTTAGAAATGCTCGAACCTCTGGATGAAAGCTATAATTAATGTATCAATGATTTTTTTCTAAAGGGCACACGATCAAAAAGAGGAGCCAGCATATTAGAGCAATTAATGGAAATTATACAGAGTTGGGAGGACAATGGATTTGCATCCTGATTTGAAACATGTTCAGGATTTAGACACTGTCAAGTCAAAATTTGTCGTGGCTGGAACCCAAAACTCTGATTAACGTCTGTGGCTTACAGAGGACATGGCACCAGCAAGGTAAACGGTGCAAAGGATAAAATACAAAGGACAAGGTCTTGCCATGTGGAACTCAAAATCCGAACAACATGTCAACTAAGCAGCAGATGGAAACTCAGTGTTCAATCAAAACGGTGTGGACAGGGAATGGACACGAGGCCTAGGCTCCCTTTCCTGGGGAGCTTCAGGAAAGAGCCAAGGTTATCAGCACAAACAACGCCCTGTTGCCAACCTGGATTCCCTGAGCCACACACCTCTGTTGTGCCCACCAGCCAACTTCAGATGGCCGAGCTGTGCTACAGACTTTCCTGCCTGGTATATTACTGATGTTCAGGTAGCTCAAAAATCACCCTTCTCCTGGCCTCTGGCCAGCTCAAGAGCAGATGCCTGTCCTTATATTCCATCCCTCAGCTCAATGCCTGGCAGAGAACAGATGCCCAAGAAAGGTTTATGAAGTCAATCAGGTTGAGTGCTCACCTCTTACGTCTACTTAATTTTTAGGCAGGATCTCCCCTTTGAGTTTCCAGAAATGTACATGCATCTTCCCGGGCCCCCTTTATATCGCCTGCCTCCTCCCAGAAGCCTTCCTGAACCACTAGAGCCCACGGTAACCTGACCCTCCTCTGAGCCCCCAGTTCACTCATCACCCCTTGATTTCTTTACAGAGCTCTATCTAACCTGTAAGTTCCTGGAAGACGAAGAAAGAGTCCTTTTCATCTTTGCATCTTTCACAACTGATTTTTTAGGATATATTAGCTGTTATGGACTGGCTTTTGTCCCCCCACCCCCAATTCAGATGGAAGGGCTAACCCCTGTACATCTCAGAGTGTGTATTGAATGGCAGAGTCTTTAAAGAGATAATTAAATAAGGATCTTGTAGTGAGGTCATAAGGGTGGAGCCCAATCCAACATGACTAGGTCCTGAGAAGGAGAGAGACAGGAGTGTGTGCACAGAGGAGAGGCCACAGCAAAAAGATGGCTGCATGCAAGCCAAGGAGAGGGGCCTCCAAAGAAACCAATCCTACTGACACCTTGATCTTGGACCTCCAGCCTCTAAAAGTATGAGAAAATAAACTTCTGTTGCTTAAGGAAAGGAGGTAGAAGGAAGAGGGAGTAGATTCAGCATTCAAGTTCTGAATTTGATAAGAACCTTGATAATTTCTAGAAACTCCTAGAATCAAAGATATGCATAAGTGAACCAATTTAGAATGAGGCAGGTTGACCTCATGTTGAGGGACTTTGGAAGGAAGGGCCCTGGGGTTGAAGTGTAGCTCTGCCCTTGATGGACTATGTGTCACTTCAACTCCCTGGACCTTTGTTTTCTGATCTTTTTCCCTCAGATTTTAAACTTCTACTTGTCTAGTGTTGGCCCAGACTGCTGTGAGCATTACTGCATTAATGTGGATAGAACGTCTACCATGATTGGCCCATTCCTAGAGGCTGAATTAAATGGCAGCCACAGTTAAGAAGGCACCCAAGGTGGGAGGGAAACCATAAATTCTGGAGACACAGAGGAAGATGAGTGCTCAATATATGCTTCCTTGGAAGGTTCTGGGCCTGCATCTCTACTGAGGGCCTTCATCCATGTTGGGATGAGAGGGAGGCAGAAGTGGTGAGTCCTGACAAGGATTCTCCTTGGCCAAACTTTAGCCAGGCTCCCTTAGGCCCTTGATTTACTAGGCCCCATTCTGGGACCTTGTCCTCAAGAGCGAAAATCCTGCTACCTCAATATAGTGAGACTCTCCTACCCTCAAAGTCTGGTCACCCTGGATATTTGACCAAATCCCTCATCTCTCTTTATCTCCCCTCAGTGATATCAGATCACTGTGGCCTGCCTTTAGCCAGGATCCTATGTGGTCAGTGTAGCAAGAATCCCCCTAGCCTCGGGATGCCTGGGTGTTTCAGTCAGTTAAGTGTCTGACTCTTGGTTTTGGCTCAGGTCATGCTCTCAGCGTCCTGGGACCGAGCCCTGTGTTGGGCTCCTTGCTCAGTGCGGAGTCTGCTTGTCCCTCTCCCTCCCTCTCTGCTGCTCCCCCTGCTCACACTCTCTCTTTCTCTCTCTCAAATAAATAAAATCAATTTTTAAAAAGGGGAGGTGATGCCTGAGTGGCTCAGTTAATCATCCAACTCTTGATTTCAGCCCAGGTCATGATCTCAGGGTCATGAGATCAAGCCCTGCGTCAGTCCCCATGCTCAGCATGGAGTCCGCTTGAAAGTCTCTCTTTCCCTCACCCTCTGCCCCTCCCCTTGTTCACACTCTCTAAATTAATTAATTAATTAATTATTTAAAATCTTAAGAAATAAAAACAAAAAGGATCCTCCTGCCCTCGTGGTAATTTTCTACCCATAGAACCCCCAAATCTGTTCCTTGGCTCTGAATCCCTACTTTTCCTTGCATTCAGAGCGGAGTCTAGCTGTCTCCCCTACTGCAAAACCCCATGGTAGCTGTCTTTTATTCACGAATAAAGTCCTGCCTCACTGTCTTTAACAAGGGTCAGAATAATATTTTCTAACCATCCAAAGCTCACCAAGGGGGCTTGAATAGAGTCTCCTTTGGGGGGCAGAAAGAATGTCCTGTTCATCTTCGGAACCCCAGGATCCATCACATGGCATTTCTGATAAACCAACCATACTCATACCATCACAGCAGCTGACAGGAGGAGGAAGAAGAGTAATTCCTACTGGGACTGGCTTTTCTGAACAATGTGCTGAATTGCTCTGGCAGCCCCGTCCAGAGACCATGCCTGAGGAAGGGTGCCTGTCCCTGACTCCTGTCCATTCCGGACACGTCTCCGCATCTCCCAATGAGAAGAGAGCATGAGGACACACATAGTTCGCCTCTGTATGTCTGATTTGTCAAAACACTTGCAGCTGGATGCCCAGGCCTCCCTAAAATAGTTCCTGATTGCCGTGCCCAGCAGAGAAGCTGCTGTGGAAATTGTCAGGTTGCCCGGAGAAGAGATTCCATCAGTCACGACAAAAGCCTGTGTTGTCCTCGACACTCCGTCTTGAAATGATTACCTTCAGAGCCTCCTGCATCATGCTAATGAGCTCTTTTTCTGAACGATCTCCATCTTGCAGACCACTGAGCTCTGAAGTCCTGCTCACGGTGGAGACTACAAATCTTAGCCTGGTTTCGGTCGGGCTCAGAAAAAAAGCAGATCTGGAATAGAGCTAGCCAAGGTGGCAAATGAAACGTTAAAACTACTTTCCGAATTTCAAAGGATTCTAAAAGCCAGGAGTTTTTTCTCACCACAACCCTGTAAAATCTTCAGTCAAGTTATGGGAGAAAAAAATTATCTTTTTTTTTTTTAGATTATTTATTTATTTATTTATTTGACAGAGAGAAATCACAAGTAGATGGAGAGCAGGCTCCCTGCTGAGCAGAGAGCCTGACGCGAGACTCAATCCCAGGACCCTGGGATCATGACCCGAGCCGAAGGCAGCGGCTTAACCCACTGAGCCACCCAGGCGCCCCCCAAAATTATCATTGTTTAACACTGTTGTTCCTCTGTGACAGCACCTATGTGAAACAGGGATCAAAGCACAAAGAGGCTAGACCTTGCTTGTGACCATCCGTAAAAACTGAGAGTGGAGAAGCATGATGATAGAGAAGCGGGCGTCCTGCATGGAGAGGAAGTTGGAGTTACTTGATTCTTGGCCCAGACATACTTGGGACTCCTTGTGTGACGTCAGTGAGGAAAAGCAGTCCCGACCCAGGTGGGACACCTTTGGTGAAGGTAAGTCATACTCCCTCGTGAGGAGGTCAGAACTCTTTAAAAAATTAACTCACTTTTGGGGCACCTGGGTGGCTCAGTGTGTTCAAGCCTCTGCCTTCGGCTTGGGTCATGATCTCAGGGTTCTGGGATCGAGTCCCGCATCAGGCTTTCAGATCAGCGGGGAGCCTGCTTCCTCCTCTCTCTCTCTCTGCCTGCCTCTCTGCCTATTTGTGATCTCTCTCTGTCAAATAAATAAAATCTTTTAAAAAAAAATTAACTCACTTTTTAAAGGGGAACCCAATGTGGGATACCTGGGTGGCTCAGTCGGCTAAGCATCCAACTTTTAGGTCATGGTCTCAGAGTTGTGAGATGGAGCCCCGCACTGGACTCCTCACTCAGCACAGATTCTGCTTGAGAACCTTTCCCCCTCCTTGTCCCAACCCCTCTGCTTCTTTTCCTTGGTGGATTCTACAGGTTTGCCATTCTAGGGAAACCAAAGCACAGGGAAGAACAGCTCTACACACACCTCATTAGTGCTCATTTCCAGCTCCCAACATGTCCCGCCCTTCCCTCTGATGTCTCCTGCTGATGCCCCTAACTGGGCCCTGATTGGATCTTTCTGTGAACCTGGGCTCCATCCTGGCGCCTCTTGTAGCAAGAATAAAAGTCAAACACACCCAGTTAGGCTAGCGGACTCCACAGCCGCTGTCCCTGCTGCTGGCTCCTTGCTGCTGTACCAGGGAAAACCCAAGTAACCTGGGCACGGTTGGCTCCATGCCCACTTCCTGTGTCAGGACAGCTCACCAATGAAAGCTGATACAATCTATGGCCAGTCTTGGCCCCTTAGTCTGGACCAGGCCAAAGGCCAATGAAGTCTCCTGCCCTAGAGTAATGGCTCTTCACTAGAACCACCATTTCCCTGCCGTGGAAAACACCCCCCTTCATGGCAGGATGGGCCCCTGTCTTCAGGGCCCACACAGTCGTCACAGATTAGGCACCTCAGAGCACATCTCAATGCACCAACTCATCACACCTGTGCTTGACGACACTGTGACAACCCTTCCTGGGAAGAGCACAAGGTAAGGCGGATGAGGTGAGGCTCCTCTGGAGAAAGATGGAGGGTGTCTTCCCAGCCTGTGCCTTTATCTTGCAGCAGCCTATGGAGGGCCTCTGATGAGCACTCTAAAAGCCAACGATTCTAGCTCAAATTCTTTATTTTGGCAGAGGGAGAAACTAAGACCCAGGAAAGAAAATGCCTGGCATGGGAAGACACAGGGGGTCAGTAGCCCAGTTTCCTGAAGTTCGCCACTCGGATGTAAATGCCTCCTGCATGTCCTTCTAATGATATGACATCAACACTTCTCCGGAGAGAAGGGTTTCTGTTCCCAGGCCAGAGGAACACGTGACATACATCCCTAGTAAGACTGACTCTTTAAACCAGCAGAGGCAGTTTGCCCCTTCCCAGGGGACAAATGTCTAGAGACATTCTTGGCATGACTATTCTCCACTGGCATTTTGTGGGTAGAGGCCTGGGATACTGCTTCCCACCCTGCGAGGGACAAGACAGCCCCCTGCGACAAAGAATCAGCCAAGCCCAAATGTTAACAGTGCTGGGCTTGAGAAGCCCTGTGGCAAACCATCACAGGGAAACGCCAGACAGAAGCAGGAAGGCATAAGACTCATGCCTTCAAGTCCCGCTAGAGGGAAGACGTGTCATCCCAATGGTCTGAGAGGACAGCACAAGACTCCACATCTACAAAGCGCCTTTGTGGCCTGCAGGCGAGGAACAGAGCAACGAAGATCTAATGAAAATCTTATCAAGGAAAAAGTGAAGGGTATCGATTAAATCTGTCACCTCGGAGTGCACGGAATAAATAAACATGCAGATAAGGACGGATATCCACCCAAATGAATATCACAATTTTTCTGCCTCCTTTATCAGACGGATCTCTAGAAGGGAGCCCTGTTTCTAAGGCCCTGGCAATATTTTCTCATGACTTTCCAAAAATTGTACCACATGAAACCCCCACTCTCCATGTATGAGACTAGCCCCTCACCGCCCTTGCCAGTATTTTTTTGTCTTATTCTTAGCCTTTGTTTATTCAACAGGCTAAACAGTCGCCTTGTGGTTTTAATTAACTTTGGTAAGGCTAAGCTTGCTTTATTCGTTTATTAGCCATTTGCATTAATTTTCAGTGTATTTCCAGTTCATTGTGTTCATTAGAGTTTTAGCATTTTCTTATTGATCAGTATAAACATTTCTATATAGAAATAAATATATTTCTATATATATTTCTAAAATAGATAAATATTTCTAATGGATGAGTCCATTACCTTATTACCAGAAATATTTTTCATATTTTAAAAATAGTTTTCATTTGCCTTTTGAATTGTTTGTGATGTTTTAGTAGTAATGAAGATTCTTAAAAATTTTTATCTGGAGGGGAACTGGCTGGTACACTCAATTAAGCATCTGACTCTTGCCCTGCATGGGGCTCTATGTTGGGCATGAAGACTGCTTAAGATTCTCTCTCTCTCTCTCTCTCTCTCTCTCTCTCTCCCCGGCCCCCGCTGCCCTGCCTGCCAACTGGTCTCTTTCTCTCAAAAAAAAAAAAATTTTTTTAATCTCATCAAACCATTCAATTCTTTATGATTGAATGATCTTTATGATCTAGGGAGAGGGAATTCCTCTCTTAACAGTCAGGTCACAATCAGGTCAATATTTTCCTATTTCAACCCTGGTGCTGTATTTATAGGTTGATATACATATAATTATAAATATTTTAAAGTCTCTGTACAAAGCAGGAAGGGAAATGAAAACCTTATTGCCTAAGCAGAAGTCACAGAGATCTGAAAATACAATGTTGACACCTTCTCATCTAAACGTAGTCATCTATTTATGACTAATTTTATGTACTCAGTAGACCTTTTTAATTAAAGAAGAATTATAAGCATCTAAGACATGAAAAATATACACAAAATAATACAACATACTCTTATATCTTAGGTTTAGGAAATAGAAACATCAATAGAGAGGCAAAGACACCTGAGTCTAGCCCTTGGCTGGGTCCCCTCCCTGCCCCGACTTAAAGAAACCACCATCCTGAACTTGAATTTATCATTTCCATGCATTTCTTTTCACTTTTACTGCATAAACATGTATTTTTTTAAAAAATATTTTATTTATTTATTTGACAGACAAAGATCACAAGTGGGCAGAGAGGCAGGCAGAAGCGGGGGGTAGTGGGCAGGAAGCAGACTTCCTGCTGAGCAGAGAGCCCGATACAGGGCTCAATCCCAGGACCCCGAGATCATGACCTGAGCTGAAGACAGAGGCTTTAACCCACTGAGCCACCCAGGCGCCCCTGCATAACCATGTATTGCTAGGCAACATCTACTTCTTTGTGTTACATACACCCATATATACACACAGGGTTAGACACATATATATATTGTTTAATATTGTTTTCCTCCCTGACTTGCTCTTTTTTACTTAATATCATGCTTGGGTGAGTCATCCATACTGAGGCAGACGACACCAGGACATTCTTTTTTACTGATGCATTTTCTATGTTTTAATGCGTCTTGTTCATAGGCATTCAGGTTTCTAGTTTTTCACCCCTTCACACATTATGCTGCTGTTAATGTCTTTGCATCTATGTCTCTCAAATAATCTGCAAGCGTTCATCAAGATTTCAATGAGGTATTTTTAGAATTAGACAGAATGATTTTATAGTTCATTGGAAAGAAAACACTTGAAAAATTCAAGGAAAATCAGAAAATCTGGAGGAAAATGGGGAGGATTAACATCCACTATTGCAGTATTTTATGAAGCTACTGCCATCAAAACAACTTGGTGCTGGTTCAGGAAGGGGCAGATCAACAGAGCTTAGAAATAAATCCAAGTTCCTATGAAAATCTGTGCCATGTCAAAGGAGGTATCTTAAACCAGGGATAAAAATGATGATTTCATCAACAGCATTGGGACAACTTGCCAGCGATTTGATACATTTAGGCTGGATTTCTATCTCACGCCAATATTAAAATCAATATCAATTGAATCAATAATGTAAGAAAGAAAGAGGGAGGGAGGGGTAACAGGTGGAGGGAGGAAGGGAAGGAAGGAAGAAAAAGGAAAGAATGAGATACAGGAAACACAGAGAAGAAAAGAAAAAAAAAAGGGAAAGGAAGGGGAGGGGCGGGGAGGGGAAGAAGAGGGAAGGAAAAGGGAAAGGGAAGAAAATATAGAGGAGAGAAAGGCATATGTGTATCATCTCAGAATCAAGAAAATCTTTCTAAGAAAGCTATGACAACAAGAAATCATTAAAAAAAGAATACCAGCGAATTACATTTGGTAGAAATAAATAACTCGAAAATATCCGTGGGTATAGGACAGCCATAGAGTCAAAGACAAAGATCCGTGGAGGGAAAGGCTTACAACTCAAGTGACAGATACAGGGCAAATTTCCTTAATAAACAAAAAGCTCTTACAAACTAATATGGAAAACCTTAAACCCACAACAAAAAACCAAGTAACAGATTTCAGGGAGTGTGCACACACACATACACACATATACAATCTACGAATATATAAAGATGGTCCGCAGAACTCACAGCGAAAGAAATCCAATATATCTCTTTTTACCTATTATGATAATGGCAAGGATTTAAAGGATGGATGGTACCCAGTGTGGCAGAAGGTGTGCCACTCTTAGACACAGGGGCCCTTGGAGCTTAAAGCCTATCACAGTCTCTCCCCTCCATTCCACACCAACAGCAAAAATTGAAAAAATGAGCGTGTTTGCCTCAACTTTTTTTGTTTTTAAAGATCTTATTTATTATTTATTCGACAGAGAGGGGGAGCAGCAGGCAGAGGGAGAAGCAGGCTCCCCGCTGAGCAGGGAGTACATGTGGGACTCAATCCCAACACCCTGCGATATGACCTGAGCCAAAGGCAGACGGTTAACCAACTGAGCCTCCCAGGCGCCCTCAACTTTTGAGGCTTAGCATGGAATATGCAGAAGTCTGCTCATGGAACGTTTACAACCTCAAGAAAAGTCTGCTGAGCAAAATAGGGTCTAGATTTTCTTAGAACCAGGAGGGAGACAAACCATAAGAGACTCTTACTGTCACAAAACGAACTGAGGGTGACCGAGGGAGGGGCGTAGGAAGAGGGTGATGGGGTTATGGACATTGGGGAGGGTAAGTGATATGGTGAGTGCTGTGAAGTGTGTAAACCTGGCGATTCACAGACCTGTACCCCTGGGGCTAATAATACATTATATGTTTATTTAAAAATTTAAAAAAATTTAAAAAAACTAATTCTGCTTGAAAATATTTTAAAAAAAGACAGATACCATATGATTTTGCTTACATATGGAATCTAAAAAACAAAATAAATAAACAAATGGAAACAGAGTCATAAACACAACAATGGTAGTTGCCAGACAGGAGGGAGTGTGGGGAAGGTGAGCAAAATAGGTGAAGGGGATTAAGAGGTACAAACTTCCAGTTATAAAGTAAGTAAGTCACAGAGATGAAAATACAACATAAGGAATATAGTCAATATTATAGTAATTACATTGCATGTTGATAGATGGTGACTACCCTTATGGTGAGTACTAAATAATGTACAGAATTGTCCAAACAATACGCCATACACCTGAAACTAACATTGTATATCCACCATATTCCTATAATAAAAAATTTTTAATAAAAAATAAAGCATGCTACTCTTCTATGTGATAAAGAATTGGGAAATAAAACTACATAAATGTAGCTGCTTATTTTTGATAAAAGAAACCGAGGAAGACTAAACCAGAAACCAGTGAAATTAGGGATGCCTGGGTGGCTCAGTGGGTTAAAGCCTCTGCCTCTGGCTCAGGTCATGATCCCAGGACCCTGGGATCGAGCCCCACATCGGGCTCTCTGCTCCGCAGGGAGTCTGCTTCCCCCTCTCTCTCTGCCTGCCTCTGCCTACATATGATCTCTGTCTGTCAAAAAAAACAAAAAATAATTTTTTTTTTTTAAAAAAAGAATCAAAGGCAAAAATACAGGCCAATATGCCTTCTCTCTCCTGATGATATGCCATTTTAGCCACGCTCATTTGGAGGAGACTGAACTTTAGAAAATATAAGGAAGATGAGCTTCTGTAAAATGTTTGTGAAAATGTCTCCCAGTGTCAGACGCAGACTGGGACTTTGCAGGAACAAGGGAAAGAAGAGGATGGGAGACAGTGACAGAGAGACATGGTGCTTTCCAGTAATATCCGAGGCCGATTCTTGGCTGTGCAGTAAGCCCGTCTGATGTCACCTCCACACCTGAGATCATTTCCACCGCCGTGTGATACCAGGTTCTCAGACACCTTCGTCATTGGTGGTCAAGTTCTCAGTTGAGTTGTCTCCAATGGATGCCTTCAAGAGCCCCTCCCCGGGCTAGCAGAGTGTTTCTGGCTGCCCATCAGTCCTGATTTATAGGACCCATGACGGTCCTATACATGGACCCAGTTGTCCATTTGGATGGACAGAGCAAGAGTTCACAACAACTCAGAGCATTTTACGAGGAACTAGTAGGACTGCTCCATCATAATTCAACCAACCAAGAGCGAACTCAAATTACAAATTACATGGAGAAATTTCTGTATTTTTCAGTCAAGATGTCTCTCTTTCCTCTGTGTTATTTCAAGGCTTGCACCACAAGGATCCTGATGCTTTTCCAGCACGCAATCCAACCATTGAGTCCAACAAACTCCTTCCATGTGAATCCTCTGTGCCATTCATTTGCTAGGCCCTGGGAGACAGTGGTGAATAGGACACCACCCCTTCCCTCAAAGGACTCACAGCCCAGTTAGGAACATGTGCTTCATGCACTAGTGGGAGCATGGAAGAGGTGCTGAGACGGGACTGAAATGTGTGACACGTTCAGGAGGGCAGAGACAGCCAGCTTCATGGGGGAAGTCCTGGATCATGACGTTGAAGGTTGTGTACAAGGTTGCAAGGGGTTCAAAAAGAGAAGAGGCATTTTGGACAATGGGCCAAGCATGTGCAAAGGCCCTGAGATCTAGTTGGAACTGCAGAGGCCTAATGCACAGGGTAGAGTGTCAGTAGATCATTCAACAGAAATGAATTTTATCCTATAGGCAACATCCTGGACTGACCAGGTGACCTCTAAAACCGCTCCAAATCCTGGATAATCTCACCAGTAAATTGTGAAATGACAAAGCACCAAATTAATCTCAGAGGCTTTCACCCTAACGAAGTCTGATTCTTCAGAAAAGAGGAAATGAGGAATTCTGACCCAGACTGGGATGAACTCGTCCAGCTGCTAACCAATCACATGGTCTTAATCAAAACACTGAACTTCTCTAAACCTCAGTTTCCTCGTCTGTAAACCGGGGATGCTATTTCCTTCCTCATACGTGTTTGGGAATTTAAAAGAGAGAAGAGTGAGGCATGCAGTAGGCACTCAATAAAGACCCTCCTCCTGACCATCACTGTCAGGTCTCGAAGAAATCAAGCAGAAGCCACCCCTGCTTCTGAGGTCTCTGCTAGGGCCTATCAGGATCTACCACCTTTTTCCTCATTCCTGCACACATTCCCAAGGATGCAGGACCACCTTGTGCCCACAGCTAACCTGGCTCTCTCAATGTCACCCCTGCCGCCACCTCTCCAGCAGTAGAGCCTGAATTAGGACACGTTCACTTCATCTGATGTGTCCATTCCCTTCCTGAGAAGTTCTTGGCAGACGTCGCCATCCTCCCCTTGGCCCAGCCCCCCAGAGGGCCCGCACTGCCTCTGTTACAATTGTCTTCCTGCTCAGCTCACAGATGACAGAGAGCACTTTGAGGGCAGGCTTGAGTCTTGGTCATCTCTGTGGCGCTGTCCCCTGGCTCCCCGGGCCAGGCACAGATGGCGTCACCAGGACACGCTCACAGAAAGAACGACACTGACAATCATCCCATCTCAACGGCATGAGTCTCTATCACTCCTCAAAGCAGCAACTGTATCCTCAAAGCAGCAAATCTCTTCTTTCCAGGTTTGACGTTGGTCGAGAATAGAGGACAGAAGACCTCAAGCCTACCCTAAAGGTTCATAGAAGGCAAGGGGGCCAAGAAGTCCAAGCCAGGTCCCCGCCCCAGAAGCCAGTCCCATCACACCGCAGACACCCTGGCATGGCCCCAGGCAGGCAAGCAAACAGGTCTTTTCCGTCGGTACTAGCGGACGAGGGCTCTGAGAGGAGTGGGCTCTGAGCTACAAGAGGACAGCACATTGCCCTCCAGAAGACCTGCACCATCATGGTTGCTCCCAACTTTTTCAAGCCCGAAGAGCTCACATACACCTAGGCATGTTTTATCAGGTGTGAGCTGCTGGGAATAAGGATTCAACCTCAGGGCCATGCCACCGCTAAGTGCTCTCATGTGCCAAGTACACCTCTTACGCCTCCCACCAATGCTGCTCTCTTGACTAACACTTGAAACTCTCCCCAGTTTGGACCAAAAAAAAAAAAAAAGAAAGATCTAAAGGATGATTATTCCAGTTATCTTTTACTGCATAATGAATTACTCCAAAACTCAGTGCCTTAAAAAAAAAAAAAATGCAACGATTGATTACAGCTCATGATTTTATGGGTCAAGAACCTGAGCGAGGCTCAGCGGGGTAAGTCTTCCGCTCCATATGGCATCAGCGGAAACCACTCAGCGGCATCCGCCGGCGGCTGGGCTGGGCTGGAGGAGCAGATGGCTTCCCTCCCCTGTCTGGCGCCCTGGTGGGGATGGCTGGAGCACGGGGCACAGCTGGGGCATCACGTGACCTTTCCGGCACGATGGTCTCAGGGTAGTCCCACTTCTTACACAGCGGCTTGGAGCTCTTAGAAAGAGAATTCAAAGAGCCGGCAAGTATAATCTTCCCATTTCTTAAGGTGTGTCAGAGCATCCCCTCTGTCCTGCTCTATGGGTCACAAAGCCCAGTCGGATTCAAAGGGTTAAGGTAAAAACCCCACTGGTTGGTGGGAAGGCTGCCAAAGAATTCACAGGCACCTTTAATCCTTCAGATAGAAAAGGACTGTCCCGCAGGGGTGGCTCACTTCTTCCCCCTGAATTATCCCTGTCTCTCCGTGACGTTTTCATATCTACACCCACAGTCAACTCTGCAGAGCTGGTCCCTAGCTCCCAAGGCCAGGCACCAAGCACATAGCTCATCCACGCTTCAGCCCAGTAAGGCAAAATCCATTTTCCTTGTGAACCCAACAACCCCATGGCTCAGTGGCCTGTGAGTGGCCACGGGGTCACGTGAACTTTCATTTAGGATTTTGCCGCGCGTGCCCTCCCTACCTGTCTGGCTGTTCAGTCTTCACTGCTCACTCTCCACAAGCTGCTTCTGGGAGTTCCAAGAGGCTTCTCCAACGGAGGCGCATCCAAGATGGTTTACTCAGAAATAAGTCTTCTCGGGTCATTGGTGGGTCCCTCACTCGTCATGGAGCTCCTCAGCCTAGACAGAGAGAGAGAGAGACAGAGAGAGACCTCACATGCCGTGTTCACTTACCTCCTTTGATGTTTTGGGGACCGGCCAGTAGACCCAAACAAGGTTACTAACACCACAGAGTCAACAGTCACAACACATGAGACATGGAACCCTCAGGAAAGTTTCTCTCCTCTCAGCCTTGGTTCCCATATCTGTAGGACAAAGACCATCGGGATTGCAATCATTAAATAAAACAAGACAATTTAATAGAATCTGGCTTTTGAAAGAGCTCGTAAAGGGCAGTGTGATTCTGGGCCACACTTATGCCCCACTCAGCTCCACACGCTCTTCCAAGGCTCTGTGCGCCAGCCTTCAGGCCTCTGCTACCCGTCTACTAACTCATTCACGTGGCACAGGGATGAGCTGAGAGCACCGTGATCCGGGCCAGGGATACCGTGGTCATGGGGTCTGTGCCCTAAGAGGCCTCCTAACATCTCCCACCTCGTTGGTGTTCCGAGCCAGGTGATGGTTGACCACCTCAAGTCAGAAATATGGCGGCTTCCAGGTCACTTCCACACTCCCCGCACCTCTCAGTCAGCCTCAGTTAGCCTCACTGCTGCCGGCATCCCCAGCTCCTGCCCCAGTGTGGCTCCTGGCGCCCCCTTCTTGGTCATGCTCTCTTGCACTCGCTCCTCTGCCAGCTTTCCTGGGCAGAGACACCACAAATCAAGCCCAGGACCCCAGAGACTAGGCTTCGCATCAGCCCACCCAGCCATACCTGGCACCCAACTGCTCCCTTCCCCAAACTTGGAGAGAACTCTAAAAACCCTGACATCTCCTCTTTTTCAGGTTCCTCCTAAGCACTTGGCATATGTTCTTTGGCTCACTCCTCCCAAGAGGTACAGCTGACCTTAGAACAACACGGGGGTCAGGGGTGCTGATCCCCCTCAAGTAGAAAATCTGCACGTCACTTTCAACTCCCCCAACTTTACCACAAGTCTCCTGTTGACCAGAAGCCTCACTGATGACATAAGCTGTCAATGAACACACACTTCATGTGATTTGTGTTATACACTGTATTATACACTATATTCTTACAACAAAATAAGTTCGAGAAAACCAGAGTTACTAAGAATGTCATAAGGAAGAGAGAGTACATTAAAAATACCGTGTGCAATAAAAAATCCGCATCTCGGTAGACCTGCGCGGTTCACACCCACGTTGCTCCCGGAGCAACTGTATCCACCCATGTCAGAAGCCTTTGTCTCCACCCTACAACCACGGGGACAGGCTCAAGGGGTGACAGGCCCTTGCCCCACTCAGTCAGGAAGTGCGGGTGGGGGGACTCCCAGCTGGGGCTAGGTGAGATTTCAGGATGGGACCCTGCACCTGACTGAGGTTACACGGAAAGGTCATGGACAACATTCCCCCCACTGGAGGAGCTCCTCTTCCTCTGAAGTATTTCCATCACACTCATCTCCCTGTGGTGGGCACGGCAACCGAGGAATAGGGAGCAGATCTGGGAAGCCTGAGCAGGTGTGAGTGGGGGGGGGGGGGGGTTGAGTGACGGGGGGGGGCGAGGGGGGAGGGGAGGCCACCTGAGGTGCAGGGAACAGCAACTTCCCAGTGCCCCCACCTGGGAAGCAAGCATCCCCAATGTCCCAGAGCCTCGGAATGGGTTTCTGTCTCCTGCCATCGAGCTCCCGCAGGTCGTCGCCCACAAGGTCCGGGCCTGCCTCGCTCCTCTTCATCTCCCCAGCGTGGGCCCTGGGAGGGCACAGTGTGGGCCCCCAAAGCCGATCCCCAACTACACAGCAGCAGCCTTTTAACGTTTTTTAAATAAAAGCTGCGTTTTTGTTCTCGCCCGCCCCCAGTGTGTCTGGAAAGAACAAAATGTCCTAGTCTCTTCCACATAAAATATGTACCTCCTTCAGCACCATTTGCAAAAGTGTTCTAAAATTGAAAATTGTTGTGGGCTAAGATTGTCTGCCCTCTCCTGCATTTTTTATTCTGCCTCAGAATAATGCTGTGATGAAGAAAGAACAGATGTTTGAAGCAGGTAGAGGCTGCTTTCCCCAACATAACACACGGAAGAATCAAACCACTTTCAGCCATCACAACGAAAGCGCCGTCTTTCCAGATTGGTACGGATGCATCTGGGGAGGGGGGCGGCTCCATTCGGGGGCCTCGGGAATGGCTGATCAGTTTGTAAAAAACCAAGGTGAGACTACGAAAGTGGGAAGATGTGGGCCTCGGCTCTGCACTTAGCAGCTCCGCAGCCCTGCACGCAGTCCTTCAGCGTCTCTGAGACAGGGACAAAGATGCAGACAGTAGGTTTGCTGGTCAGGTTGAATACGAAAACCTAGAACATATCTACCGTCATAAATAGTACCATGGAAAGCACTCAATGACTGCTTTTATTTTTATCCCAGAAGGAATGGTCAATAAATTACAGCTATCATGACTTAACGAATCCATCATTCAAGCGGCTTATTCTGTGCGGAAGCAGAATTAGAAAGAGCCCAGTGCCTGACACGAACTCTTCGGAGCTGGCTCCAAATTATCCACTGGAAGTCCCCACGCTTCTTCAGCTCTGGTTCCTTAGGGCAAGACAGATTCCAGTGCTCACGAAACTAAAGCAGTGTAGCGTCTGCCTTCAAACACCGGCCTCAGGAAAAGCTGGCTCGTTCTGTCTCTCTCTCACACACACACACAAACACACAGGGGAGGAATTTCTCACGGAGGGGTTTGGGCCCCTCACCCCCTCACCACTCCTCCTTCCCTCCCTTCCTCTCCCCCCTTTTTAAAAGTCTGAGACATTGGCTCATTCTTAGTAAAGAGAAAATTGTAGAACACGTAGTACAAAACAGAACAAATTGTGTTCAGGTACTACAGACCACTCTGAATGTGTTCACTATATAAAAATCTATTGATTGGTTTACTGGGAAGATCAGTTTTATATGCCAACTTGACTGCGCTATGGGGTGCCCAGATATGTGGTCACATGTTATTCTGTTTCTGTGAGGGTGTTTTTAGATGAGGTCAACATTTATACCAGAAAACTGAGTAAAGTACAAGGGCCTCCCTAATGTAGGTGGGCCTCATCCAATCAGTTGAAGGGGGGATCCTATAGAACAGAAAGGCTGAATAAGAGGGAACTCCAGCCTCATGGCTTTCAAACTATGTTTTTTTTTTTTTTTCCTGTAGTTGCACTTGAACAGAACTAAAGCTTGGCTCCCCTTAGGTTTCAAGCCTACCAGTGTCCAGACGGAGATAAACCATTAGCTCTCCTGTTGGTTCTGTTTCTCCAAAGAATCCTTCTTTTTTTTTTTTTAAGATTTTATTTATTTACTTGACAGACAGAGATCACAAGTAGGTTAGATTTTATTTATTTGAGAGAGAGAGTAACAGAGAGATTGAAAGAATGAGTAGGGGGAAAGGCAGAGGGAGAAGCGGACATGAAGCTTGAACCCAGGACCCTGAGATCATGACCTGAGCCGAAGAAAGACGCTTAACCAACTGAGCCACCCAGGTGCCCTCTCCAGAGAATTCTAATGCATCAGTAGGTGTTGATCTTGTCTATGCATTAAAATATGTATTTGAGTAACTCCTAAGCAGTACTGGTCACATGCTAAGAGGTAGTTAAAGAAGATAAACTGCAGGTTTTTTGAACATGATGTGTGTAGTCAGGCTTCCTTTTTCCTTAGTCTGCCTTTCATCCCTAACTGGTCCGACTAATGGTGTTTGGCTGAAGTTCTTACAGATAAGGAAGACAAAGTGACCAGCTAGCTTCCCCTACAGCAGTGCACCTAGAGGAAGGAAAATAGTTCAAATGTCCTCAAAGAACTCGGCAGCTGGCTATGAGGCACCCAAAAAGGACAACCTTAAACATCAGATCCAGGGCACCTGGGTGGCTCAGTCGGTTAAGCATCTGCCTTCTGCTCGGGTCATGATCCCAGGGTCCTGGTCTCCCTGCTCAGCAGGGAGTCTGCCTCTCCCTGCCTCTGCCCCTCCTCCTGCTCATGCTCCCTCTCTCTCAAATAAATAAAAATCTTGAAGGAAAAAAAAAGAAAGAAAGAAAAGAAAAGAGAGGAGAGGAAAGGAAAAGAAAGGAAAGGAAAATCATATCCTTTTCAGCTTGGGAAGGACACTGCATGCCTTGGTTTAAGGACTGCCACCAGCCAATGACGGCAAAGTAAAGGAAATGTCAGATGGTGTGACACTGACGAGAGCAAGGACAGAAGCCGTATCTCATCGAGCTGGCACGCACCGTCCTGAGCGACCATGTCCCCAGACTTCCTTCACCAGCTCCCCCCTCGCCTTCACTCCTTCATGTGTCCACACAACAAGGGTTCACAAGGGAGGGGAAAGCCTTAAGGACAGGAGGCAGCGTGGGGGAGTCCAGCACAGGGACCGGACAAGACAGAGGACGTGCCCAGGGAAGACATCGGGAGGGAGGGCCACACCACCTAAGTGGGGTGCTGGAGGGTGTCCTGCATCTGAACCAAAGGGGGGGGCGGGTCCATCCGGGATAGGATCTCCGGCAGGCGTGAGCAGCAGAAGGCAGCCATGCTCCGGTTCAGAACCGAAGGGCCATCAAAGAATGTGAACTTGATGCATTTTTGTGTCCTAAGAGTTGTGTTTCTTAAAAAAAAAAAAATTGACAAGGAACAAATTTTTACCCAACTTCCTATTTTTCCAGACTACTTTTTAAATTATTTCTTTCTGTTTCTTTACAAAGGCCCTGATGCTGAACATGAAAGACCTTTAAAAGTGGAGAAAAAAGTGACAAAAGGCAGGTCTTTCCCCTCCTAGAGTCGAGGACTGGCTCCTGTTTCATCTTCCCCACTAGGTGGAAGGTTTCTTGAGACCAGGGGCCAGGGCTGGCTCGAGCCCCTGCAGAGTCCATGTGCCCCTCCCCACCCCCACCCCCGCCAGGAGCTGCAAAGCCCTCGGCAGGGGGGCCTGGCAATTTCTGTGGGTTTTCTCTTGATGTTTCCTATGTAAGCACAGGATGAACCCTAGGACCACAGGATGTTAGATCTTGAAAACTTTTCTTCCAATCTTGCAGAGGTGGAAGCCGAGCCTGGACGTAAACAGCGCCGAGCAAGGAGTCCATGAAGGATCCAAGACAAGAAGCTAGACGCGCTAACTTCCGGGCCAGTGTCTCCCCCCAGAACCTGATGGGGATGCGGGCCGACTGGCAGGCCTGGGCTAGGTCTACACCACTAGCGTCGGACAAGCACAGAGCAAGAGCGTCCACCTCCCCGGACCCCCATCCCTACCACAAAACCTCTCTCTTTGTTCTCCCCAGAACATTCTAAACTCTGGAAGGCTTGGTCCACTATGTCAAATTACAAATGGCTTTGCTGTGCTTCGTGAATGTTAGAATTCTTCAAGGTCAAGGAAATAAAGTTGCCTTTTAGTATATAGCAAAAATAAATACTTAAAAATTCCTGACCCTCTCCACTGCTTGCCACTTCACCTACTTGTGCTCTCTACCTCTCTGTCAAATCAATCAATCAATCAAAAAATAAAATAAAATAAAATTCCTGACCATCCCAGAGTCACAAAATATGGGGGTTGAGGAAGATTCTGGACCCTCTCTAATCCAATTCCTTAGTTTACATTTGGGAAAACTAGGGCCTGGGGAGGACAGAAGACTCAAGACCTGTCCAGAGTGGTGGTCCAGGAACTGAGAGCCACGGCCACGGCTCAGAGACCCACAGACAGGCAGCAGTGGGGTGAGCAGAGGAGGGGGTGGGCTACAGAGTGGGAAGGGCTGCAGGGGGAGTTCGGGGAGTCACCCTCACTCAGCTCTGGAAAATTATGCTGTGGAGACCCACAGGCTCAGTGTTGCCGGAATGCTTTCCCCAAAACAGCTGAAAATCAGATTTCATTATGAAATTATTACTATGTAAAAGGTTGTCAATCGAGCGGAACTTAGGGGGCTCAGTCACTTACACATCCGACTCTTGATTTCGGGTCAGGTCATGATCTCAGGGTCCTAGGATGGAACCAAGCAATGGGCTCTGTGCTCAGCTCGGGGTCTGCTCGAGATGCTCTCTCTCCCTCTCTGTCTGCCCCTCCCCCAACTGCCCTCCTTTCTCTTTCTCTCTCTAAAAATAATAATAAAAATAAGTAAATAAATACAATAAAAGATTGTTGACTAAGTCAAGATTTTTAAGCAGTCTGCAGCCCAAAAGCATGTGTCTGTGGGCCACGGGTGGCCGGCATGTCTGGTGGTCTCTGCTACCTGAGCACAGGTCTTTTTAGGCCTGGTTGAGGGGTGATGTTTCATCTTTTCAGTCACTGGGAATGTAGAGGCTGTGAGTTTCTTTCTTTCTTTCTTTTTTAAAGATTTTATTTATTTGACACAGAGAGAGCGCACACGAGCCGAGAGGAAGGGAGAAACAGGCTCCCCACAGAGCAGGGAGCCAGATGCAGGGCTCGATCCCAGGACCCCGAGCAGAAGGCAGACACTCCACTGACTGAGCCACCCAGACACCCTGAGGCTGTGAGTTTCTAACGTCAACCTTCTCCACTGAAGCTGACCTCCCCACTCCGCCCCCCATAACACAGGCAACTCAGACCTCTGCGGGCCAGTCGCTTTGGCTTCAGAAAGTTCTCCCTAGGTCAGCCCAGCTTCCAGCCATGTAAAGTATGAAGTAACCTTGACAGAAGACACTTGCCCAGGGAGCATAGCAGAACGTGACGGGCTGGTCCCAGCACTGACACTCTGGTGTCGAGGTGGGAGCCAGGTGTTGTCAGGGGAACCGCTGCAGGACGGGGCTGGAGCCAACCCCAAAACCCCAAAGAGAAACGGAGAGACCATCCCTGGACACAGACTCCCAAGCCCCGCTGTTGAAAATTAACAAGACGGCTTTGAAATTGTGCTCCAAATAGTAAAGGAATTAAAACAGGAAAACACGGCCTCCTCTCGTTCTGTTTCCCTCATTGGAGAGAAGCCACCTGAGGCCGTCAAGTCCCTCCGGGTGGGTAGCAAGCTGACGGGCCTGGTGCCCAGAAGCTGATTCACGTTGCGTTCCTGCTAACAAAAGCCCCAGTCCTTATTTGGAAAAGCCATGGCAAGCGAGGTGGCTTTCCTCTGGGAGCTCTGTAACATGAATCAAAGGCATTTCAGATGGTTTTCTGCCTGTAGCCCGTAGCCTATACTATACACAGCCTATACTGTGAGTCTATACCGTAGCCTCTACCCTCCGTAGCCTGTGCTGGGGTGGGGCGGGGGGGTGTCCTTCTTGGCTGTCACATACTACGCAGAGTCCTCTGGCTGTGCAGATGAGTTCTTTAACCCTGAGCTCTGAAAAGATTATGGAACCCTGCTTCCAATCTTTACCTATACCTGTTATTCAAAACACACACTAAACCCTAACACAAACAAAACTGAAGCTATGATAAAGTCAAAATAGATAAAGTCAAAATGGTTGAAAAATTCTGGGTAAGTCCATGCAATTGGAACTTTCTTTAATTTTTTTTCCTGTGTGTGTGTGTGCGCGCGCACGCGCCCTGCTTTTTGGTGTCTGAAAAGGTCCTGGCTATCTGTTGAGCCTGTTAAGAAAATGCCCACCCAACCGGTGATTTAAAGACTGCCAGGTAAAGTCTGCTTTCCGTGCTTCCCACAGGGACTCCTGGAATCCACCCTTAAATTGCATAGCTGGTGGCGAGTCAATTTGCATATGTTTCAAAAAAAACTTACCTGCTCTGGTTTCAGGAGCCCAGCATGATAAATTATGCACCCTTGGCAAAGTAAGGAATTGCATGCTCCAATTAATTAGGTATGCAAAACACGGTGAGTGTGGGACCTGAAACAAAGGAAGAGAAAGGGAGTTGAGGGGAAAGACTCATAAATATGCTTTGAAGAGATGAATTCATTGCTTCTGCTTTTTACATCAACCCCCCCCCCAACACACACACTCCATTTTTGTTCTGCAAATATGTTACAAGTCTTTGTTTTCTTTTCAGCCTTTCATTCTTTGATGTTCCCTGTTCCTGCAGGGATGAACCCCCCTCCCCAGGTCAGTGCTGTCCAGCTTGGATGCTCTCGGAAATTCCTCCAATGTGTCCAATTCACGGATAATTAGTCTGAACTAAAAACATAATCTGCTCAGGATAACTGACTCTATATGAAGTCGGCTTTAAAAAAAAAAAAAAAAAAGGGAAAAATGTCTACTTTGGGCTTCAAGGATTTGCATATGGCATGATTATTTCCTAAGTCAAATTGAAATCATGGAAGGTCTCATCCCCTTTTAGATCTGCTGGGCCACTGCTGGTAATTCTGATGGAGGAGGAAGCAGCAAGATGCGCCCTAAAAGCATGGGACTGTATCTTTACCCAAAGCTCAGAACTCAAGCGGAATTATTCTAAAATGTTCTTGGGGGCTGTAGTTACTCAGGCATAGCCAAGTGTTTATGCCTGGCACCAGACTTGGGGACGGCCCACCATGAGCTGGCCTAGCCCCCTCCACCACCTCAATGACTGAGAGTAATCAGAGAAACAAACTGAAATTAAGAAGGTACTCTTGTATTTCTGCTGAGCAAATGTCCGTAGACACGTTCAAGGGATACTCCATATGTTCCTCCAGGAAATATAAATTGGTACAAACGTCCTGGAAAGCTAGCTGGCCATATGTCTCAACGCTCTGACCCCCAATTTCACTTCCAGAGAGAAGTCTAGGAGAGTAATTGACAATACTGACCAATATTTTCTATAAAGAACTTTATCACAGTGTTATTTACACAGATGAAAACTTGAAAAAATGTAAGTGTCCAACATTGGGGAATTAGGTAAATAAATTATGTGACAATCAATGGTTAAATGTTATGAAGCCATTTAAAATGGTGTTTACCAGGGGCCAGGAGGCTAGGGAAACGGGAAGGTGTTTGCTAAAGGTATAAAGTTTCAGTTACGCATGATGGGTAGGCCCTGGTGATCTAATGTACCACGCAGTGGTGACAGTTAATGATAGTGTTTTGTATATCTGAAATCTGCTAGGAGGATAGATCTTCAATCTTCTTAACACACACACACAGTTATTACAGGATGTGAGGTGCTGGACATGTAAGTCATTTGTAGTAATCATTTCATTACATATACATATAACTGGATATCACGTTGGATACCTTAAATATATACGATTTTTACTTGTCTGCTATACCTCCATAAAGCCAGAAAAAAATAAAAACAAATAAAGAGGTGTTTAAAACAATCATTGAGGGGCGCCTGGGTGGCTCAGTGGGTTAAAGCCTCTGCCTTCTGCCCAGGTCATGATCCCGGGGTCCTGGGATCGAGTCCTGCACTGGGCTCTCTGCTCAGCGGGGAGCCTGCTTCCCCCCAACCCCCGTCTGCCTCTCTGCCTACTTGTGATCTCTCTCTCTCTGTCAAATAAATAAATAAAATTTTTTTAAAAAATCATTGAGGACATGGAGGAAATGCTTATCATATGAGTAGTTGAACCTGGATTTTTTTTAATATAGGGAAAGGCTGTATTTTTCCAATTTATTATAGTGCAAGTGTATTGCTCTTAAAATACAAAATGGTTTTTAAAAATAAAAAAGGATTCCTCACAAACTTTATACTACTTTGTAAATATAAACTGTCATTTAATTATAATAGATTTTATAAGCAAGCCAGTTTCTAGCTACTAAATTAAGAGACATAAAAAGTGAGTTTTATTCATTTTAATAATAGTTCTAGAAAGACAGATAATCTATGGAAACTTCATTCCTAGCCAGACTGGAAAATCAGCTTCACATTTGATGAATCTCATTTTAAAACATACAAAAGGAAGCTGCTATAAAGTAAAGCCTGTAAAAAGTCATTTGCCTAGACCTCCCATTCCCGTCCAGCCCAGCCCTTGCTAGCTATTAAGGTAACTGTTTGGAAAGAGCATATTCCCCTCTCTGGTAGTCAAAATGCATCTTTCCCTCCATCTGCCTCATAATGAGAAGTCATAATCTTCTTTTTATGACATCACCATAAAAGACATCAATAGAACAAAAAAAAAAAAAAAATACATGGCTCCTGGTAATAATAGTGTTTGTTATGGAAACTGTAAAATGTTCCCATATAGGTGCGATCCACTTTAATTAAGCCTTGTCAAAGAACACATTTCAAAACATCTAAATCAGTTATTACAGAGCCATGAACTTGCTGTCTTGGAAAAAAAAATGCACCTCAGGGATTAAGCTTGGGGCTGAATCAATTTTCTTATTAAGAGCCTGCATGGCTCAGGACGTTTTTAACGGAAGCTAAGCCAAGCCTCTCACTTTCTGTTCAGCCTGGCAGTCAAGAACTGAGAGGCCTTTGAGCTTCCAATCTGGGGACTGACAGTCCCCCAAAACTGTGCCAAGCTCCCCTCAGGGGGCTGAAACCCAGGGTGTCCCCCCCCATCAGCTCTCTAGGCAGTTCACTCCAGAATGAACCCTCATCTAAGCAGAGAGAGGGCATGAGAGCTGAAGGACCCCCACTAGGGGCTCCCGGTTTCGGGAAGTTTCCAGAAGAGTGGAATGAGGCAGTGGTGGACCCAGCCATATTCTAAAGAGTAACCATAACTTTCTTTTCATGCTATTTAAACTTTTTATTTAAATTCCTTCTCAAAAATTATAAAAGTGACAGTGTGCCCTATGATTTTAAAATATTACTGAAGTGTGCAGTAAAAACTAATCTTCCCTACAGACTTTGTAGTTCACCTCCTTAGGTTACCCTTAGGTAACCAACAGGGATAGCCTAGAGTGTAGCATTCCACACTCTCGTCCACGCTCATAAAACTTATACAGGTGTTTGCTTTATTCAAAAAAGGACATCTCATACACATTCTTCTGCAGCTTGTTTTTCTTGCTTAGTCCCCCAGGTCAATAGCTATAGATCTAGGAAAACAGCACTTTGAACCATTCAGCTCTGATCTAAGCTCTCGCCAGCAGGTAGGAAACTGCAGATAGGAACTTGGGTCCCCACCCGTGTGTTCCTTCATAGGGGGACAAGCAGACCCATGCTTCCAAGAATGCCTCAGACGTCAGTGCCAAGGGGGATCCAACCACCTCTGCCCCAAGAGAAGGGGTGAGGGGAGCTCCCCAGGTAATGAGCAGGGTCCCAGAAGGATGAACAGATCTCACCCAGTGGACGAAGATAGAAAGGACATTCTAGGATGTAGGAGCAGCACGCCCGAATCAGAGCAGCATTAAAAGAAACAGTGAGAAGTTGGGTATGTCTAGGGCTGGAAGTATTGGGGACAGTGATAAGAAAGGATAAGAGTGGACACCTGGGTGGCTCAGTCAGTCGAGTGACCTACTCTTGGTTTTGGCTAAGGTCATGATCTCAGGATCATGAGATCGAGCCCTGCACCGTGCTCCACGCATCAGGGGGTCTGCTTCTCTCTCTCTCTCTCTGCCTCTACCCCTCTCATAACAACACATGCATGCTCTCTCTCTCTCTCTCTAAATATTTAAATAGATTAAAAAAAAAAAAAAAGAAATGACAGCGGATATTTAAGGGAGAGTCAGAGTAGGAAGGGCTTTTTGTATCAGACCAAGGAATTCACTTTTTATTCTGTAGGTAATGGGGAGCCACTGAAGATCTAACCATTGTCCAGATTAGCGAGTGAGAGACACCTGTGCGAGGGTAGAAGGCAAGAGGAGGGAGGATCTGGGTATCATCCTGTCTTATCTCTGCTTCCTGTGACATAACTGAGTATGACTCATCTCTAGGTCTCAACGCCCACATGGCTCTTCTGGACCTGCTCTAGCTCCCGCCCTCCAGTCCCCACTTCTAGATAACTGGTAACAGCCTCTCCCACCCCCCACCCCGTTCTCCCAGCTCTGGATCTGGAAGGGGATTCCTGCTGTTGCCAATCTCTGGGTCACCCCCTGGATCTTCTGCTTGGCTTTGGCTTCCGCCTTCTTCCTTCACCCATGTAACCAATTCCAGGCTAAAAATTCCTTGCATTAAAATACTTAAAGTGGTTTCTATTTTCTGCCAGACCCTGACGGATACACATTACTTCCTTTTTGTCAGGATATTATGAGGCCATTAAATTTGTTTTACAAAGGGTTTTAGTAAAGTGAAAAGACATTTATGCTATAATATGAAAAAAATTGTAAAATGCAGAACTGTCTACAGTATCACTTCAACTATGTTTTTCAAATGAGATTTTTTTTAAAAGACCACAAAGGCAATGTTAAAGTGTTTCTAGTTATCTCTGTTTTAGAAAGTAGAATTATTTTTTTCTTCTTTTAACTTTTCCGTATGTTCATAATTTTCAACAATGAACATATTTCAAAGTTTTTTTTTCTTTCTCTGAAAAAGTATTTGAGTATTTTCACTCAAGATAAAAGTAGACAGGGTATTTTTTTTTCTTTTGTAAACAAATGCCTTAAAGTTAAAACTAAAATTTGTTCCTTATGTTTCTCCAATCGTTTTTAGATAGGTTTCTGGAAAAGTTGACCCGGAAACTATCAAATGGCACAAGACCTAGAGAAAGAGATTTAGAAGATTCAGCAAAGGTAAATGAATATTTGCCCTAAAATTTCTTTTTTTTAAAAGCTTTCATCTCCTGGACAGAGTCTGACTAGGTTCCAGGCATGCAGCCCCCGACCACTGGCTTCTCCAGCTACGCGTGACCACGCTGGAGGGAGCCATGCCCCTGTCTGCTCTCTCAGCCAGTGCTCTCTCCCACGGCCTCCCTCCCGACTGCTCCCACTCCCCACTCCATCCTCCATCCCCCCGACCTGGAGGCATGGAGTCAGGAGGAACTTCCTTGTGCACATTAATACCCCTCCCTCCCCCCTGATGATCATGCACCAATGTTCAGTCCAAGGCTATGGTCACCTCCCCCAGGCCCCAACATGGGAGCATAAACTTCCCCAAAAGATCGACAGTACTGCGTGCTTGGTGCTCCATCCCCACCACCATCCAAGGGCAGAAAGATCACAGTGTCTGGCACTTTGAGACCCCTCAGCAGTCTGTCCTAGGAGAAGAGCAGGGGAGGACTGGCCAGACTCCTCGGGCACTGGCCAAGCACAGGCACATGACCCGTGAGACGTGAGAGAGAGCAGCACACCTACCTCCCACTAGAAGGATCTCTGGTCTGGACTTAAGGTACCTGGGCCAGTTGCCAAGAGGCTTATCAAGACCCAGCGTGTGTGACCGCTTCCTTACACCTATCAGTTCTGTCCAACTGGCCTCTCCTGAGATGCCTTGTTCCAACCTACAACAAGAGCTTGGCTCAGACATACACTATGAACAGTTGCCCTCAACCCAAAGGATTTCCAAGCTCCATGTTCATGACATTGCTTTTCCCAGATCAACGGGCCCTTTAACACAAGATGCAATGTGGCTCCCCCATTCACCAGCTGAGACAAAGACAAATTAGGTCATTATCAGCCCTTCCTGCCTTCCTGCCATGAGTCAAAGCCACAGCTGACATCCAGACCCAGCCTCTTGGGCTCCCGGTACAATCAGCAGTGGCTCTCATGGAGGTCATTCTGCGGCCACAGAAAAATTCTCTGCAAAACAAATTTTAAAAAGTGGGAGAAGAGGAAGACAGTGGAGGATTAAGAGACCCAAATATCAATGGGTCCCAGGAATTCCGCTAGATAGTTATCAAACCATTCTGAACACCTACAAACTCAAGAGGATATCGAAGGGAAGAATAGCAGAAATTCTACAAACAAAAAACTGACCACTTTCTGGAAAGCAGGATGTGTGGAGAAGTGAATCCGAGGCAGTATTTGGGAAGATAGACTGTGCGGGGGAGGAGCCGGCTCCCAGCAAATGGTAGAGCAGTAGAGCCCAAAAACAGAACTTTTAGTCTTCCCCACTGAGGGACATTGCTCCAGAGGCTAAGCGGGGGTGGAGCCCTCATGGGGACAGTGTGGTCTCAGGACCCACAGGTTCACAGAAAGACCAGGGGTGACTGAGTGTGGCAGAGCTCCCAGGTATCGGAGTCAGGAAGCCGGCTGCAAAGAGGGAGCCGAGATGGGGGCTCTCAGATCAGGGTTACCTTAAACCATGATCCAAGGCACAGTCAGACCACTGCTCTTCGAGCAGGGACCCCACAAGTGGCAGATCTGAAGAGAACCCCTCCTTCCTCCTCCGGGAGGACCGGCATGGGAGCACACGGCAGGAATTTGTTGGGTTTGGAGACTCCAAACTAAGCTTTGTGCCAGAGATAGAATTGCTCCGTTAGAGGCTGGGTGAACACGGAGTGCCACCAGAGACCAGGGAGAGGGGAGGGATTGACTGCTTCTCTCTGATGGCACACAGAGAAGTGGGGCCCAGAGCTCTCAACTCCTACTGGTGAGAGACTGGGCGGCTGCCATCTTCATTCTCATCCTCCAAAGCTGTATGAAAAATACAGGGAACAAAAGCTATGGAAACCAAATTCGTTACTTAGCCTGGCCCCTGGCAAGGGCAGTATGATTCTACCTCAGGCAAAGACACTTGAGAATCACTACAACAGGCCCCTCCCCCAGAAGATCAGCAAGAACATCCACACAAGGCCAAGTTTACCGATCGATGAGAACTGTGGAACTCCAACCCAGTGCTAGGGGAATAGAGCATGTAGAATTCATGGCTCCCCATGATTCTTTAGTCTGTCAAAGTTAATTTCTTAAATTTTCTTTATTTTTTTCTTTTTCTATTTTTTTGTATGCTTCTTCCTTCCTATTTTAACTAACATCTTATCAATTAATTTTAAAAATATTTTTTAATTTCCATTTTTACAGTCATATTCCAACTTTTCATTGTATTTAGCCTAATTTTCTGTATATACATATATATATTTCTATAATTTTTTCTTACTTTAAAATTTTGGGTTACAGTTTCAAAATATGTACTATACACTAAATCTAGTGTATGGCTTTGTTCTAATCTCCCACCTGATCACGTTATCTCTCTTTTTTTAAATATTTTTCTTTCTTTTTTAAATCAACTTCTTATCTTTTCAATTCCTTTTTTAAAATATTTTTAATTTTCATCTTTACAGTCAGTCCATCTCTTCATCATGTTTACCTTTATTTTTGTATATGTATGTTTTTCTTTCTTTAAAATTTAGGGAGGCAGTTTACTCTAACAGACCAAAATACACCCAAAATATAATGCATGACTCTGTTCTATTCACCAGCCTGATCTTTTTTTTTTTTCACTTTCTTCCCTCTCTCCCCACCCCCATTGCAAGTCTCTTCCAATTTGTGTGTAATGTGTACTTTTCTGGGGTCGTTGTTTCCCTTTTAGCATTTTGCTCTCTCATTCATCTGTTCTTCTCTGGACAAAATAACAAAATGGGAAAACTCACTTCTAAAGAAAGAAGAGGCAGTACTGACTGCAAAGGACGTAATCGATATGGACATGAATAAGATGTTGGAACTAGAGTTCAGAATGATAATTGTAAAGATACCAGCTGGGCTTGAAAAAGCATAGAAGATACTAGGGAATCCCTTTTTGGAGAAATAAAAGAACAAAAATCTGACCAGGTTGAAATCAAAAAGGCTATTAATGAGGTGCAATAAAAAATGGAGTCTCTTACTGCTAAGATAAATGAATGAGAATAGAGAATCAGTGATATAGAAGACCAAGTGGTGGAAAATAACAAAGCTGAGAAAAAGAGAGATAAACAACTATAGGATCAGGAGGGGAGAATTCAAGAGATAAGTGATAACATAAGATGAAACAGTATTAGAACAATTGGAATCCCAGAAGAAGAAAGAGGTAGGGGCAGAAGGTATGTTAGAGCAAATTATAGAACTTCGCTAATGTGGGGAAAGAAACAGGCATCAAAATCTAGGAGGCATAGAGAATCTCCCTCAAAATCAATAAAAATAGGATAACACCCTGTCTTCTAATAGCAAAGCTTACAAGTCTCAGAGACAAAGAGAAAATCCTGAAAGCAGCTTGGAACAAGAGGTCTGTAACCTACAATAGTAGAAACATTAGACTGGCAGTAGACCTATCTACAGAGACCTGACAGGCCAGAAAGGACTAGCATGATATACTCAGAGCATTAAACAAGAAAAGTATGCATCCAAGAATACTGTATACAACTAGCTTGTCATTGAAAATAGATGAAGAAATAAAAAGCTTCCAGGACAAACAAAAACTAAAAGAATTTGCAAACACCAAACCAGCCCTACAGGAAATATTGAAAGGGGTCTTCTAAGCAAAAAGACAGCCTAAAAGTAACATAGACCAGAAAGGAACAGAGACAATATACAGTAACCGTCACCTTACAGGCAATACAACGGCATTAAATTCATATCTTTCAATAGTTACCTTGAAAGTAAATGGACTAAAAGAACCAATCAAAAGACACAGGGTATCAGAATGGATTTAAAAAATAAAAATAAGTTTTTAAAAAGACCCATTGAAATGCTGTCTGCAAGAAACTCATTATAGACTCAGTCACCTACAGACTTAAAGTGAGGGGCTGGAAAACCATTTACCATGCTAATGGACACCAAAAGAAAGCTGGGGTGGCAATCCTTATATCATATAAAATAGATTTTAAACTAAAGACTATAATAAGAGAGGAGGAAGGACACTATATCATACTTAAAGGGTCTTCCAACAAGATGATCTAACAATTTTAAATATCTATACCCCTAATACGGGAGCATCCAATTATATAAGTCAGTTAAGAACAAAATCAAAGAAACACTTTGACAATTATATGATAATAGTAGGGGACTTGAACACTTCCCTCACTGAAATGGACAGATCATCTAAGCAAAAGATCAACAAGGGAATAAAGGCTTTAAATGACACACTGGACCAGAAGGACATCACAGATATATATAGTACATTCTATCCCAAAGCAACAGAATACACATTCTTCTCTAGTGCACATGGAACATTCTCCAAAATAGATCATATCCTGGGTCACCATCAGGTCTCAAAAGGTACCAAAAGACTGGCATCATTCCCTTGCATATTTTCAGATTACAAGGTTCTGAAACTAGAACTCAATCACAAGAGGAAATTTGGAAAGAACTCAAATACATGGAGGCTAAAGAGCATCCTACTAAAGAATGAATGGGTCAACCAGGAAATTAAAGAATTGAAAAAAATCATGGAAATGAATGAAAATGAAAGCACAACTGGTTCAAAATCTTGGGATGTAGCAAAGGCTGTCCTGAGAGGAAAATATATAGAAATACAAGTCTTTTTCAAGAAACAAGAAAGGTCTCAAATACACAACCTAACCCTACACCTAAAGGAGCTGGAGAAAGAACAGCAAATAAAGCCTAAACCCAGCAGGAGAAGAGAAATAATAAAGGTCAGGGCAGAAATCCATGAAATAGAAACCAAAAGAACAGTGGAACAGATCAATGAAAGGGACTTGTTCTTTGAAAGAATTAATAAGATTGATAAGCCCCTAGCCAGCCTTATCAAAAACAAAACAGAAAGGACCCAAATAATAAAATCATGAATGAAAGAGGAGAGACCACAATTAACACCAAAGAAATACAACTGTAAGAACATATTATGAGCAACTATATGCCAGCAAATTAGATAATCTGGAAGAAATGGATGCATTCCTAGTGATATGTAAACTACCAAAAGTGAACCAGGAAGAAATAGAAAATCTGAGCAGACCCATAACCAGTAAGGGAAATTGAAAGAGTCATCAAAAATCTCCCAATAAAGAGCCCAGGGCCAGATGGTTCCCAGGGGAATTCTACCAAACATTTAAAGAAGAATAAATATCTATTCTCCTGAAGCTGTTTCAAAAAATAGAAATGGAAGGAAAACTTCCAAACTCATTTCATGAGGCCAGCATTACCTTGATCCCAAAACCAGACAAAGACCCCATCAAAAAAGAGAATTACAGACTAATATCCCTGATGAACATGGATGCAAAAATTCTCACCAAAATACTAGCCAACAGGATCCAACAATACATTAAAAAGATTTCTCACCACAACCAAGTGGAAATTATTCCTGGGCTACAAGATCAGCTCAACATCTGCAAATTAATTGATGTGATACAATACATTAATAAAAGAAAGAACAAGAGCTATATGATACTTTCAATAGATTCAGAAAAAGCATTTGACAAAGTACTTCTTTCTTGATCAAAACTCTTCACAGCGTAGGGATAGAGGGTCCATACATACATCAATATCATAAAAGCCATCTATGAAAAACCCACAATGAATATCATTCTCAATGGGGAAAACCTGAGAGCTTTTCCCCAAAGGTAAGGAACATGGCAGGGATGTCCACTCACCACTGCTATTCAACACAGTACTAGAAGTCCTGACCTTGGCAATTAGACAAAAAAAAAAAAAAAAGAAAAAAGAAAAAAAAAGGTATCCAAATCAGCAAAGAAAAAGTTAAACTCTCACTCTTTGCAGATGACAGGATTCTTTATGGGGAAAACCCAAAAGACTCCACCCTAAAACTGCTATAACTCATACAGGAATTCAATAAAGTGGCAAGATATAAAATCAATGCACAAAAATCAGTTGCATTTCTATACACCAAAAACAAGACAGAAAAAAGAGAAATTAAGGAGCCAATCTCATTTACAATTGCTCCCAAAACCATCATAAGTTACCTAGGAAAAAAACCTAACCAAAGAGGCAAAGACTCTGTACTCAGAAAACTACAGACTACTCATGAAAGAAATTGAGGAAGACAAAAAAAAATGGAAAAACGTTCCATGCTCATGGATTAGAAGAAAAAATATTGTGAAAATGTCTATACTACCTAGAGCAATCTATACATTTAATGCAATCCCTATTAAAATACCATCAACTTTTTTCAAAGAAATGGAACAAATAATTCTAAAATTTGTATGAAACCAGAAAAGACCCTGAAAAGTCAGAGGAATATTTAAAAAGAAAAGCAAAGCTGGTGGCATCACAAGTCCAGACTTCAAGCTCTATTACAAAGCTGTAATCATCAATACAGTATGGTACAGGCACAAAAACAGACACATAGATCAATGGAACAGAATAAAGAACCCAGAAGTGGACCCTTAACTTTATGGTCAACTAATATTCAGCAAAGCAGGAAAGAATGTCCAGTGGAAAAAAGACAGCCTCTTCAACAAATTGTATTGGGAAAATTGGACAGCCACATGCAGAAGAATGAAACTGGACCATTTCCTTATACCACACACAAAAATAGACTCAAAATGGACGAAGGACCTCAATGTGCGAAAGGAATCCATCAAAACCCTTGAGGAGAACACAGGCAGCAACCTCTTCGACCTCAGCCGCAGCAACATCTTCCTAGGAACTTCACCAAAGGCAAGGGAAGCAAGGGCAAAAGTGAACTATTGGGATTTCATCAGGATCAAAAGCTTTTATACAGCACAGGAAACAGTCAACAAAACCAAAAGACAGCCTACAGAATAGGAGAAGATATTTGCAAATGACAAATCAGATAAAGGGCTAGTATCCAAAATATATAAGGAATTTATCAAACTCAACACCCAAAGAACAAATAATCCAATCAAGAAATGGGCAGAAGACATGAACAGACATTTCTGCAAAGAAGACATCCAAATAGACAACAGAAACATGAAATAGTACTCAACATCATTCACCGTCAGGGAAATACAAATCAAAGCCACAATGAGATACCACCTCACACCAGTCAGAATGGCTAAAATTAACAAGTCAGGAAATGACAGGTTTTGGCAAGGATGCAGAGAAAGGGGAACCCTCCTACACTGTCGGTGGGCATGCAAGCTGGTGCAACCACTCTGGAAAACAATACGGAGGTTCCTCAAAAAGTTGAAAATAGAGCTACCCTACGGCCCAGCAATTGCATTACTGGGTATTCACCACAAAGATACAAATGTAGTGATCCGAAGGTGCATGTGTACCTGAATGTTTATAGCAGCAATGTCCACAACAGCCAAACTATGTAAAGAATCTAGATATCCATCAACAGATGAATAGATAAAGAAGATGTGGTGTGTGTCTATATATAATGGAATATTATGCAGCCATCAAAAATGAAATCTTGCCATTTGCAATGAAGTGGATGGAATGAGAGGCTATTATGTTAAGCAAAATAAGTCAATCAGAGAAAGACAAGTATCATATTATCTCCCTGGTATGAGAAATTTGAGAAATAAGACAGATCACAGGAGAAGGGAGGGGAAAAGGAAACAAGACAAAACCAAAGAGGGAAACAGACCATAAGAGACTCTGAATCTCAGGAAACTGAGGGTTGCTGGAGTGGAGGGGGTGGAAGGGATGGGGAGGCTGGGTGATGGACACTGAGGAGGGTACATGCTATAGTGAGTGCTGTGAAATGTGTAAGACTGATGATTCACAGACCTGAAGCAAATAATACATTATATGTTAATTTTTTAAAAACATAAATGATAGATGATGATAGATAGATAGATAGATAGCAAGCCCAGCAAGAGCTTTGGTGTTGCTAGACGGTCAGAAACAGTCTTTCCTCACAGGGACCCTTCCTCTGAGACATCTCCAACTCCCCCTTGTGTGACCCACAGTCTCCAAGACACAGGACCAAAATTCTGACAGACTGGAAGATGTCAGGCCAGCAAACACCTGCGCCACTCAGGAGCGGTGAGCAGGGAAGGTGCAGAGAGGGGCTGTGTTTGCAACAGTGCGTCTGTGGCTCAGTCTGAGGGTGTGTCCCCGGCTCTCTGTCCTGACTTGTGTAGGTCATCAGCCACTTCACCCACCACAAAAACTTGCTGTTTATGACCTTCCTGGAATCTCTTTAGTACCAGGCCAACACGGAGCAAACCAAGATAATTATCTTCATGGAGGGTGAGCCTGGGAGAATGATGTGGGAGGAAAGAAGAAGGAATGTACTGAAGTGAAGCATGAAATGAGGATAAGGATAAGACGTGAATATGTGGCCATTATTGTGAAGATTTGCCATATACTCTTAATGTACATACATTTGACTTTCAAAGTACAAAACATTCAGAATGTGGAATTTTAAAAAATCTTTCTGCCACAATAACATGGCCAAAATTACACATAGCTACAATATGGCAATATGCTGGTAAATTAAATCGCATTCTTTGTCAGAAATAGTTTTGGAAGGTAACGCAAAATTTTTTGTGTAGGAAAATTTGGGGGAAAAGACATTAGAACACATTATGGAGTATCATTGTCTTTCCAGGCAGTGGAATTGAAGTGCAGATGTCCCCAACATGTCCTGTTTTATGGGTTTGGCTTTGAAGTGTTTTATTCCAGGGCCTCATACAGTTGTGCAGGTGGTACACTGCACAATCCAGAAGACATCATGCACGCTGTAGTCTCTGTGATGTGTGCCCCTGACATTATACAGTGCCCATTCTGGGGCCCTGAAGTAGTGACATGGAAAGACACATGTGAAGAACTGCTTTATTTAAGCCATGAACAGGAAGTCATACTGGAGAAGATACAATCTCAACAATCAATTCTGTAATAGTAACTGTGTTTTACAGGAACACTATAATAATATAACCAGAAGAATTGAAAAGAATTCCAGAGTGAGGTGACAGAGATAGCATCTCACATGGAATTCACCCACAGCATCATTTGTCAGCAGGCTACTGAAGCAAAGAAATATAAGGGCAAGAGGTGCACACAGTGTCACAGAACACCGTTGATGTGATTACGTGAAAGGCGGAAAGGATATTGGAATAGTTGAATTTTCACCAATCTTCCTAACGATGAAAGATAGAACCATGAACTTCTCTGGAACACACCATGTACTCGAACTAGAAGAGGGGTTATGCATTTTTCCTTTATCAAGAGACAGGGTTTCAAATTTGGTGACCTTTTCTGGGATGATTAAGTGGCTCTCAGCAGTGTGCCACAGGTAGATATTTTTTAAAAAATAAATACATCTAATCTGGCCCTTCGGGGTAAAGGGTGAGTGATGAAGTAGCAGCTTTTCTAAGGAAAGTCAGATGTACAAGAGCATTTTTTAAAACATTTCCAATCCCATGGAATTTTCTTGCCAATATACTTGATTATCAACTATAATAACATTCACATATGCACACTTAAACAGGAGTCTGTAGCCTGCTTAGAATCTTCCAAATGAAGTTTCAATGGGTTTTGGACACATTTGTTTAAAAATGTAAAAATGAAATATCTTCCAATTAGTTTGCAAGAATAACTGTCTGACATCAGGAAGATGGAAATTTACTAGCCCAATTTCAACAAAAACCTTTGCATAATTGGGGGATGGCATTGAAAAATGAGAATCATGATTTAGTAAACACAGCCACCAATGCCCTCCTTCCGTGTGGACAGATGCCTCTTTGTGAAAAATCTTTTTTGACTCTGACAGCCATTAAAGCCAAGCCTTTTTTTTTTTTTAAAGTAAACTTAGAACTTGGTTACTTTGCTATATAATCTAATGTTAAAATTTCAAAAATAATGAAGCATATCCAACATTCATCCTTACTTTGAAATATCACCATTAATTCCAGTGCAGCAAAAGAAAAAAAGATAGCAGGAAAAATAAGGATTTTGTAAGGCAGAATCCTTGTAGTAGGAACTCACTTCCCTGCAAGATGAGAGGGAGTGGGAGATGAACCAGGTTTGGGAAGGGGGGACCTCAATCTTCAGTGACTAATCCTAGTACACCATCCATCTCTAAGCATAGAGATTGTTGGGGCTGTTCCCCTGCCTTCCCAAGGGTATGTCTCTACATGGCTTTGGGGGCCACATCTCACGCTCTTACAAGGTGAAGGGACCTGACCTTCAAGACCCATCTCAAACGTCCCTTCCAAGATGTTTTCTCTAAACCATGAGCTGGTGGTGAGTTCTGCTTCCTTCCACCCCCTTGTTCAGCAGCACAAGCATGTCCTGTTAGGTAGAGCACTTCTGAAAGAAGAGGATCCTAGGTATCCTAAGGGCAATTACCCAAGATGACATGAAATAAAAACTCAAAATCATGAGAGAAGAGACAAGTTCAAAATCAAGAAGGCCATGATGAGCATCAAGGTAGAGGGTTGGCCCAGGCAAGTGGTCCAGGACAGTATCCATGAGCAAAAGACACTCTCCACACATGCCACTATGCTCCCATCCATACTACTCAGCATGTGGGGGATGGGGAATCAAGTTGTATCCATACAGCCTTTTAACAGTATTTAATGAGTGTTCGGTACTGGGCCATCCTGGGCACTTTCCACGTGAGGATACAGTTATTTCTGCTCTTACCTGAAATCCCCTACAGTGATTTCCCGTACCCAACAGTGAGCTCCTGTAGCACAGCCCTCTTACTCAGATTTGTAACTCCACGGTGTCTACACTATGGGCTCTCCTAGGCTTGATGAAGACGGAGAGGACCAGTGAGCGCACTGTGAAGCCAAGAGACTTGAAATGGTCTTCCACGGCTCTTACCACAGTTCTCTCCAACATTCGAGAATACGTTGACTTGATTATGGGTTGCAGCTACCCTATGATAGCTCTGTGTTCCCTCCCTCCACCAAGGCTAATTTTTATCTTCACGTCAGACGAATCTGGGATAGCTGGAAAGAGCAAAAGAATAATGCAGTGACATGCTCCAAAGTGTCTTTCTTATCTCTACTCTTGTCTGGACCTCTACTCTAGACAGATAATCCGTAGGCCTTGAACCAAAAGTCAATCCGACTATTTGGGAAAAGGGTCCTAGTGGAGGGTCGATAGTTCTTGGAGGGTTGCCTGTGGAGCACTGAGGAGGAAGGAGGAGGGAGGGAAGGAAGGAAGGAAGGAAGGGGAGGGGCGGGGAGGGGAGGAAAGGAAAGGCAGAAGGAATAAAGGAAGGGAAGAAAGAAGGGAAGGGCGGAGGGAGGAACGGCTTGCCCCCCCAGCCCCCCCAGCCAGTCAAGAGAATCACCCCGATCGTAAGGAGGAAGAATCTCAGTCTCTCGCAGCTCTGCTCCCGACACAGCCGTGCTTTTAAACCTCCTCTGAACCTTCAGTCCTGCTGTCAGTGTCCCCCCCACCCCACCCCCGTCCCCTTTCACGTGCTGTGACGGTTAATTTTATGTGTCAACCTGACTGGGCCACGGGGTGTCCAGATTACACAGGATTCCTGGGTATGTCTGTGCGACGTTCGCAGACCAGACGAGCACTCGAGTCAGTGGGCTCAGGAAAGCGACGGCCTTCCCCGTGTGAGTGGGCATCAGTCAGCCCACTGAGGGCCAGAAGAGAAATAAAGGCCGAGGAAGGGAGGACGCCTTCCCTTCCCGTTTGTCTGCTTGAGCTGGGCCGTTAGTCTTCCCCTGCCCCGGGACTGGGACTTACACCATCAGCTCCCCTGGTTCCCCGGCCTTTGGACTGGAATTACACTATCGGCTTCCCCAGGTCTCCAGCTCGCTGACAGCAGGTGGTGAGACTTCTCAGCACCCCCCAATTTCATGAGCCAATTCCCAACAATAAACGTATGTATGAATATCCTATCAGTTCTGCTTCTTGGGGAGCCCTGACTTACACACAGGTCAAGCTTCTTTCTGAAAAACTCGATTGATGCCTCACCCTTAAAGTAAGGTCTACATTCAACATCATCATTAGCTCCTGAGGAACATCTTAAAACCCAGATTCCTAAACCTACTGATTCCCCGGCAGGTGCTCCTTTATCGTACTCCACGGTTCTATGACAAGCTCCTTGGGAAGAAGGACCGTGTCTTTACATTCCTTGGTGTCACTGGGCTGTCTAGCACAGAAAAGCTGCTAAATAAATGTTTTTCGATTAAATGATTAATCAAAATAATGTTTCAATATCTCCAGAGAAGCTGTAGGTTTTCACCTGAGCGTTTTCTTTCAAGAGTTTCATTCAGGAAGCCTGGCACAGGTCCCAGAACTGAAGGAAGAGGGACAGTCGCAGTCTGATCAGAGCACAGCTGTCCCCGCCAGGGTGTACCTCACTTACGTACATCACACACCCAAAAGAAAAAGTAGCCATTTTGAGGACCATATCAGCTTATTATTATTAAACTGATTAGCAACTCCAGAACGTAATGGTTTTCTTTCATGCAGCAGCTATGTCATGCCTTCCTATCTCTCCCATTGTGTACTTGTAAGAAACTACCTTTGGGTTGGAAGGTAGAACCTGTAATTACGGATTAAGTCCAAAATCATTTATTGTCCATCTCACCTGCACACGGTCCTCTGCTACACTCTGACATACAGAAATAAAAAACAGTCTTCACTTCCCAGGAACAAACATGTTACAGGACCATTTATCTGCTACACTTTTTAATTCCACTGAGGATGTGTTAGAACAGCAAAATCTTTCTGATACTGTACTGACTCAGCCACTGAGTGTTTTTGTGGTTCCTCCCCGCTTTCTATCATGAGAGGTCAGAGGTGTCCTGTACGGCTCCTTTAAAGACATCATCCAAAAGAACGGTCAACAGTTCAGGACCAAGGACAGAATTCTCTGGCTCCTGGAGACAAAAACTCAGACTAGTTTAATGTAAACATTTAATTAGTCTCTACCCTGTATCAAAACTTTGCAAGGTACTGGGGAGTCAGAGACTAATGAGGTACAACAACAACTGTATATGAAGTCCCCAAATATGGAGTGACAGGGACACAGCACACATATACAGTGTGATGTGACAATGACCATCGCTATGTGCAGATGATATTTCTTCCCTTGTCCCCCCAGATATCCAGAGATTTGTCTGTAGTGTCCAAGTCATGCACACAGAAAAGGCAAGGACTTGTTTGGAATAGAAGTTAGCAAAATATTTCACGGATTACGATTGCCTTTTGCCTTGGGCTACATCTGTCCAAATTGAATTTACTCGAACAACGGGATAGCTATTACAACGGCAGTCTTTCAGCACTGTAATCTAATGAGATGGCTTTGGATACTATTAAAAGTTAAATCAGTCGATAAATGAAATATTAAAATCACCAGAGAATTGGCCCAATGTACAAAATATTAACACTGCAAGCTCTAAATCAAGCACTGAACATGAATTTAGCCAAAGCCATTAGAACAAGACTGTGGACTCTGTCCAGAATTTTGGAGCTGTGCCTGAGGAGAGCTTTTCAAAACCTTAGGTTCTCTTCTTGTTGGAGATGGAGGGAGTTGGTCAGAGGGTGCACCCCACTGAGGGCTCTTTCAGGATACCTGACACTGGAAAGCTTCTGGAACCCACATCACTTGGGAAGCAACGCATCAAATCACAGGGCAATATCACAAATGCTTTATCTATTAGTCTTCTCATTTCCCCACTAGAGCACGACGTCCTTGAGAATAAGAACTAAGTCTCACTCACTTCTCTCTACCTGGCTCTTGGCAGCAGGTGCTCAGCAAATGTTAAATGCAGTCCCCTTCCTCTGATTCCTTCTCTCCCTTCCTCTCTCTTCCTCCTTCTCCCTCTTTCCCTTTTCTCTCTGGGTCCTGTGAGAATTCCCTGTGAAAGCTGTATGCACCCTTCAAATCCCAGTTCGAACCCCACGTCTTCCCTATGTGAGAATCACTCTCTCTTCCACAATCCATCCCACTTCCCATGGCTTGATGTTTGAACGTTTCTTGAACCATTTTTTTCTCCTAGTCTGCACTGAGTTACAGTCCCCTGTACAAACTCGTACCACTGTCTGTTTCCAGACTGCCCCAGATTCAGGCCCTGAGATAAGGATTTAAGTATGAGTGGTTTACTTGGCAGACAGAGGGAGCACTCGAATGGGAGCAGCCCAGGATACAGGAAAGAAGGGTGGTCAGTAATCCAGCCAATTACCAATAGGTGACTGGGGTGCTATCCCAGGAGAAAACACAGAGAAATGGTGTAAAATGCATCTCTCCAAATTATCCATCTAAGGGGCAAGACAGCCGTGGTATTTATACACCAACTTCCAGAAGTACTTATTTGAGGACTGCTCCCAGAGACTGCTCCCCAGGACATTTAGCCTGTCACAATCAGAGAGAGCCTCCTTCTGTAATTCTCAGAGGGGGGAAATTCAGGCACAGGGTAGGCTCTGTGTCCACCTGGCCCCCCCACCTCCAAATTCATAGGTTAAAGCCTTAACCCCTGATGTGACTGTACATGGGGAGAAGGTATTTAGGAGATAATTAAGGTTAAATGAGGTCATAAGGATGGGATCTTAATCGACTAGGGATTGGTAGCCTCAAAAGGAGAGGAAGAGAGAGCTCGCCAAGTGCTTGCATAAAGGAAAAGCCAGGTGAGGACACAGCAAGAAGGCAGCCATGGGCACTCAACAGAAAATGAACCGGCAGGAACTTTCTAGCCTCCAGAACTGTGAGAAAATAAATTTCCACGTTTAATGCCCCCAGCCTATGGTATTCCATTACAGTAGCCCCAGTAGACTGAAAGTTGTGTACTGAAAGGTCAGAGGACCATGGGATGAGCACTGAAAGTATCTCCTCTGTCCCACGCAAGGACCATGGGTCCAAGAGCATGGACCACACTGTGCTGTCTTCCTTGAGTACAGACCAAATAGAGCAGGGAAGCAACGCTTCTTGACCACTTACTATGTGTCAGGCCTGGGGCCAGATGGTTTTAAAAATCTACTTTATTAAGGTATCATTTACACACAATAAAATGCACAAATTCTAAGTGTACAGTTTGGTGAATTTTGACTAAGGTGTATACCCATGTGACTCCTCCCACAATCAAGATATGGGACCATTTCTCTCACCCAAAGATACTCTTGTGCTCCTTTCCAGTTCATTCTCAACCACCAGCCCCAGGTTACTGTTGATCTGCTTTCTACAACTATCGATTGAATGTGTCTTCCCTAGAGTTTCATACAGAATCCCACAGAATGCATTCTTTTGTGTCTGGTGCCTTCTATCAGCATAATGGCTTTTGAGAATCACCCATAACATGTCTAAATAGTTCATTCATTTTATTGCTAAGTAGAATTTCACTGTATGAATATAGCATAATTTGTTTATTTCTTTGCCCATTGATGGGTTTGTTTCCCATTTGGGGTTGTTTCCAGTTGAAGCTATTATTAACAAAACTCTTACAATATTTGTGTATAAGTCTTTGTGTCACACGTGCTTTTATTTCTCTTGAGTAGCTTCCAAGGAGTCAAATTGCTGGGTCATATAGTAAGTGCATGTTTAACTTTATAGGAAATTGTATGCTAGGAATCTCTAATTTATCTCATTTAATTTTTTTGATGACTCAGCAGTGAGGGCATAATTATTCTCATTTTTTGAGGACACTGAGTCTCAGAGAAGGTAAAGGACTTATTTAAGCTCATATAGTTTGTAAAGCTAGATAAGAGATACACACCCAAGTTTATCCCAAAATCCTGTGTTCTTTTCATGACATCATCCTGCTTTCCTTTATTGACTCAGCAAGGAGAACTTGAAGTTGATCCCAAGATAATCATGGATGAAGACTCACTTATGTGCTTCTAATCTCTCCAGCTATCTGGTCCAGGAAAGGCTGAGTGATCCCACTGGGGTGGGCAATCTCAGGGAGAGAGAGGAAAAGAGAGACTTACAGAGGCAGGAACCTGGCTGGGCCTGACCTAGGACAAGCAGTAGGATATGATCAGTTTCCCCAGGAGCTACTGAAAGGCAGAAGACGAGCTTATCCCTACCAGTGTGGAGTTCATAATTTTGAAAGCCATCACCAGTTGCTGCACCATGTCAGGCTGAAAACACAACCAAGGAACAATGAGCATGAAGAAGGCAAGCATGGCTTCTCAGTCAGTGTCTGAGAGAGTTTTTCACAATGTCAAGGCAGCAAAGTGCTGACCAAAGCCGTCTAATCAACTAAAACCTAGTAAACACCCCTACACAAGGGCTTCGGAACTCACCAAGGGAGAATCCATTCATTGCAACGAGGAAATAAAGGAAACAATTGGGGTCAAGTTCAGATCTCTAGAATTCTTAAGGGGAAAATTGACCTGGACAGCAAATCCGTTACTGCTAAAGATGCAAACTTTGGCTAATGTCCAGAAATGGACTATTAAAAATGCATTAGAACAGTCATGTTTTCATTGCTATAGTCAACTGAAAGCCTCAGCTCATGTAAAATGGGGTCCCCTCTGTATATCACAGTCTTTAATACCGGTTAATACAATGATAACATGCTTGGGTTTCACAGAATGACAGTTCTTAGAGGAGTGCAGAATGTTCCCTGAGTGCATGGCCAGTATACGAGATTCAACATATACATGACACCATGACAACTGGGGGTCGCACGTGTTAGTGTGACCCTGACCCCCAGCTGCATCCCAGAACTACTGGGGGCCTGAGACTTGCACCTTGGAACTGAGGGTGACCATCTCTCCGGTATGTACCTCATGGCCTTCTCTAATGAAGAACTGGGTCTGAAAGGACTTTGGAAATATAAGGTGTCTTGTGAACGTCAGGTTTTTAGACACTTAAGCTCTCTAAATATTAAATGCTTCTCTGTTTATGGTAATTGGTGAGATGAATTTCTGGCAGAGGGAGCACAAGTGTTAATCCCTTTCCCCTCAAAGGGTCACTAGAATGACAGTGAAATGATTTTAAAAGTGTAAATCCACAGAGACAAAGGGACTAGGACAGGAAAGCACTGGAAATAAGAGAAGCCAATTAATTTCGGAAGCTGGAAGAAAAGCTAAAGGAAGCTTCACCCAAGGACTATCTCTACAGGGAGTCACCTTCCCCTGAAGGCAGGTGAATGGCCTAAGGCACAGGACAAGGAAGGAAGCCTGGAAGTCCTACACGACAGGGCAGTTGCCATGCCTCACTCTGGTAACGCTTCCCTTCCAGACATTTGTCCTTTGATCAGATGCCCAAGCCCCAGAGGAGCGGAATGCAAGATCATTCACTGGGGTATGGGAAGAAAATATCAGATCTGCTATTTCTAATTGTTCTTAAAGCAGAAATAAAATTAGGCTGTACTAACACTTAACACCCCAATTGGGAGTCATGCACGTAAGGCATTCACATAGAAATGCACAGAGATAGGGCCGCCTGGGTGGCTCAGTCGGTTAGGCACCTGCCTACAGCTCAGGTCATGTTGTCAAGGTCCTGGGATCGCTCCCCATGTCTGCTTCTCCCTCTTCTTTGGCTCCTTTCCCCGGTTCATGCTCTTTTTCTCACTCACGCTCTCTCAAATGATTAAATAAAATCTTCAATAAATAAATAAATAAATCAGTACATGCACAAAGATGGCCAGCAAGAACAAAGACCATGTTAGTTCAAGAGAAACCGAACCAGACACGTTACTGCCCGTTTGCCAGAGAAAGGGAGACAGGCCAGATACAGTAGCATTTTTTGAGTCTACACACCAGACAACAGGGCCATCTGACCCCTCTCTCTGTCCAAGGAAATACTTCCCTTGCAGGAGACTGGAAGGTGCCTTTCTGGGAAATGTGGTCAGCTGGAGGGAAAACCAAATTTTACTGACAGTGAGTGTACCCCCATGAAAAGGTGAGCTTTCAACAGCCCCATCTGTAGATAAACCCTCTCCCGGTCACAAATACATGGAGAAAACTCCATTTCCCTTTCAAGATCACTCTTAAATACGCACAGCCCCAAATAAACAGAAATTTGAGGAAAGCCCCACCCATGAAAGACAAGGGCCCCAAACAAACAAAAATAAATGGAACAACAAAAGAACTTGAAGGAAACGGAAACAAAAACACAATACAGTTCAGAATCCCAGAATCACAGAATAATTTCCGGGGTTAGACAAAGCAAAATAAAAATATGTGTAGGAAGAGAACTGTGAACATAATGTATGAGTAGAGCCTAGAAAGAGTAATCAACAGTGTTTGGATCTGAAAGTAACTACAAGGGGAGGGGAAGGGGAGGGAGGTGGGAGTGAGCACTGGGCTCCAAGAAGCTGAAGTCCTACCAGCTGTCACCCAAGTCAACAGGGAATGCCTTAGAATGGCAAACCATGGAATATAGCCCAGGATGCCAGGAAGATCCATGTTTTTCCAGTCTCTCTAAACCGCCCCTTGGGAGTCATCAAGGTGGCAAAAATTAATGCCCAGGTACGACCTCTACAACCTCTACAAAACCAGGCGGCAAGAGGCGCCCATGACCTCCCAGGTGATGGGTGGGTGAGAACCAAGCATAGGCCGCTTGCAGACTCGCAGGCTGTCGGCACCTGCGTGGAAGGAAGCGGCGTGGCCCGTGGTAGATGCAACACCTAGACCATGACCTCAAGGACTCACGAGAAAGCACGTGCCCAAGCCGAACCACAAGGAGCTTGCACACCCCAGCAGCGGGTTGAGGAGAGGCACTGGTAAGGGGATGGGGCCTGCCCCCCCCCAGGAGTTCCCAGAACCCATCAGCCGAGGCTTCTTGCAGTGAACACAGCTCAGGGTGAGCAGGTCAGTAAAGGGAAAGGTTTAAAAAAAACAAGGTCTAGATAATACTGGGGGGAGGGGACCAGAGCCAGGAATGCTTAGAAAGTTGTGAGTCTACTTCGACAGAAATAGAGGAGGGAACTCTCAAATCACAAAATCAGAAAAATGCGAAGATGGAGTGTGGGTCTCTTCTGTGGCCTGTCTCCTTGGCTTGCAGGGGCCGGTCAATTCTGCCTATATTTGTGTCTTCCTCTCTTCTGATAAGGCCACCAGCTGTATTGGATCATCACCGCCCCCACCACCCTCTCTGCCATGACTTCATTTCAAGTGAACCCCAGCTTTAAAGAGCCAAGCTCCAAACACAGCCACCTTCCGAAGCACTGGAGATTATGACTCCAACATGCGAATTAGAGTGCAAGGGTGGACATAATTCCAAGGCCTACAGATTGAAAGAGACTTAAAAATATAGCACCTCTGGGGCACCTGGAGTGGCTCAGTTGGTTAAGTATCCAACTCTTGACTTCAGCTCAGGTCATGATCCCAGGGTCGTGAGATTAAGCCCGCCTTGTGCTCTATGCTGGGCATGCCATCTGCTTAAGATTCTCTCTCTCCCTCTGCCCCTCCCTTACTCATAAATGTTCTCTCCCTCTCTCAAAAAAAAAAAAAGAAAGAAAGAAATGTATATATGGCACCTTCACGGAGTAAACATTTGGGTGATAAAATCATTAAGAAAAATAAAGACATGAATACCACAACAGTTAGGATAGCGACTAGTTTGGTGGAAGGCTAGGGACTAGTCTGGCCATGGCCATATGGAGTGCATAGAGGGAGACTTCCTTATCCCCTGAGAAGGGAGGTGGTCACAAGGGAGCTCCTCTTCTAGATTTTTCTTTTTAAGTAACCTCCACACCCACCGGAGGGCTCAAACTCATGACCCCAAGATCCAAGAGTTGCATGGTATACCAACCGAGCCAGCCAGGTGCCCCTAGGGCTCCTCTTCTTAGAGGCCATCATGCCGTACATTTGTTTTCTATAGTTTTCTGTACCTGTGTGATGCTCAACAAAAATAAATAAAAATAAATATGTTGGTCTTTAGAAACTACCAGAAGGGGCGCCTGGGTGGCTCAGTGGGTTAAGCCGCTGCCTTCGGCTCAGGTCATGATCTCAGGGTCCTGGGATCGAGTCCCGCATCGGGCTCTCTGCTCGGCAGGGAGTCTGCTTCCTCCTCTCTCTCTCTCTCTGCCTGCCTCTCTGCCTACTTGTGATCTTTCTCTGTCAAATAAATAAATAAAATCTTTAAAAAAAAAAAAAAAAAAAAGAAAGAAACTACCAGAAGTAGTTGAAAGGGTTGGAGGTTGTTGCCTTTAGAAGGGAAGAGTCAGGAACTGCACACGTATGCTTTAAGGCCTAGAACGGAAGCACCGTCAATGCCAAAGACTTTCCATTTATCCATAGTATACTGCTATGAAAAGTAAAAAATTATAAATTAAAAAGCATATATTCCCATTTGGGTCTGTCTTGGCAAAGTGGATACTTCCGTGACCAGCCCATTGCCAGGAACTTCATACACATACCCCATAAGTAGGCGTCTCACCCAGGGATGTTTGATTTCATTCCAGAATCAGAGGCAACCAGTACCTAAACCCAGTTCTGCCTTGTATACCTTTGAAAATGGTTTTAATCTGTGCCAGGAACATGGGCACATCCATGTGGGAAGTTAGACACTCAAATATACAGTCGGTGTGTAAGGGCCTGGTTAGCCTGAGGAACTTATAAGGGCGGGCCAGGCCGGATGGAGACATCCAATCAGTGGGGTGCGCATGTATTTTCTATGGTAAATTGAAATTCAGTTGGTCACCCTTATTGCCGACCTAGCATGACTGCAGTTTTCCCTGTGTGTTGCAATCTCATTGGCCACCTGTGTGTGGGCTGGACTCAACCACTTCTATAAAGGTTAGTCTGTAAGGCCGGGAAGTGTAGTTGTCGGGAGCACCATGGTCATCAGGTAGGGTAGTCGTCGGGAACGTCAGGTAGCAGAGTGGTCGGGGTCGGTGTCCTGGTCGTCATCACCTCTTTGTAAGAGACGGCCCCAACCGGTTGGTTTGATTTTTGATGCTTGGCATGAAATAAAACTTTGCTTGACTTTCGCTTTGTGTCGGTCTCGTTCCTTTGATCACGGACCCTAACAGTTGGATCATTAGATTTGATTATTTAGGCAAATTCCCTTCATAAATGGTCTTGTGGGGGAATATTTGATTATACTTAGGGTATATAAACGTGCCGACACTGTCCATCTCATAGCAGATGTGCAAAAAACTTTCAGTAATTACGAGCAGAGCTACCAACCCAGAGCCTCCACAAGTGACACTAAACATGGCCAATGAACTTTGGCCAAACATTCTTTCGCTAAGTCCCAATCCACTTCTAGACACTTCCGGGCCAACTTCTAATCTTCACTCCTCTGTGATGTTTGAAAAGCAGGTCTACTAACATCTTCTCGCATGTAACATCCTGCATCCGGAAAACAAAACAAGCTTTCACGACCAGAAGCTGAGAGGGTACTGGCCACACAGAGTTGCACAGATGGGCTGGTGTGTGATCAGCTCAATTCTGTGAGTCTTTAAGTAAGTCATACTCAACCACCTTTGGGTTTCCAGACCCCACCGGCATGATGGTTCCCTTCATTGACAGGTGATGACAGCCCTAGCAAAGGCTCACAAGGTAATTTTCTATAGAAAGGATGGCAGTCAGCTCAGGCTGCCAGAACACGATACCATAGACTTCATGACCAGAGCAACAGAAATTTCTGTTCCACAGTTTTGGAGGCCAGGAAATCCAAGGTCAAGGCACTGGCCAATTTGGCTACTGGTAAGAGCGCTCTTCCTGGCTTGTAGACGGTTACTTTCTCACCATGTCCTCACATGGTCTTGCTGTGTGTGCATGGGGAGAAGGTGATCTCTGGTGTTTCTTCTTCTTATAAGGGCACCAGCCCTCTCAGATTAGGGTCCTCCCCTTATGACACCATTTAACCTTTATCATCTTATCATGGGCCCTGTCTACAAATACAGGCTCACCGAGGAGTGGGCTTCAACAGTGGATTCTGGGAGGCGTCAAAAGTTCAGTCTCTCTCTGTCTGTCAAATAAACAAATAAAATCTTTAAAAAAAAAAAAAAATTTCAGTCTCTGACAAAGGGCATCACCGGTAACAATAGTTTTCTGATCACATACATGTAGTAGCATTTGACAGTTCACAGAACCCTCACACATCTTATTTTCTTCTGAACCTCTCAGCAGAAGGTAGGCACGGAAAGGGTTATTAGATCACATTTGCAAGATAAAAAAGTCTTGGGATTTTTTAAAAAGATGTAATTAAACCAGCTACCTTTCAAGAACTTCTTGATTTAATGCATATATAGGTTAGGTGTTTTTATAAGAAAAAAAATCGCATTAAATATGTATGTTAAGCTCATTTTCCCATTCTAGCAGAGAGGATTTGGAAAAGTTGAATAATAATTTTCCCTCTCATGAATCCTCTTACTTTTTTTCCCCCATCAGATGCTAACAAGACCCACTTTCCAGTGCAATGCTCCATAAATTAGACATAATACAGGAAGCCCTGCCTCTCTGCTATATCGATCAGTCTACACCTGGCAAGTGTGGCCATCCAGATCCGTGCAGGGCCACAGTGTGGAGGTCTGGGTCAAGTGTGTCGCCCCACCCAAGACCACACTCACGGGGGCAACAGAGCCTGCTCGAAATGGCTCTGCACTCCACACCCGGCTGGACACCCCAGCAGGCAGGAAATGAGGTTATAGACTCTTCCAGCTCAACGTTTGGACCATACGCCCGCTCCTCCCTGACCGATCCGCTCTAGGACCCACATGGTACAGATCTTCCTCCTGTCCAGGGCCCACCGCCTCCCTTTGCATCTGATGGCTGCCTCTCCCTGGCCTCCCCGAGGAAGCCCTTGCAGAGTACGCCCTCGGAAGGCTAGTCTTAAAACTTATCCAGAAGAAGAAAAGAAAGATTTATTAAGAAGTCTGCAAGTGGGTGCCTGGGTGGCTCAGTGGGTTAAGCCGCTGCCTTCGGCTTAGGTCATGATCTCAGGGTCCTGGGATCGAGTCCCGCATCGGGCTCTCTGCTCGGCGGGAAGCCTGCTTCCCTCTCTCTCTCTCTCTCTGGCTGCCTCTCTGTCTACTTGTGATTTCTCTCTGTCAAATTAATAAATAAAATCTTTTAAAAAAAAAAAAAAAAAAGAAGTCTGCAAGTACTTGTCTGAGCAGAGTTAGACACGCCCCCTCACCACTGGCCTTCCCAGAGCCTTTGCTATACCAATGCATTGATCTACTGTAGGAAAAGCGTGAGAACGTGCACTTCTCCTGCGTCCAACGTTGGAGATCGCTTTTCGGGGAGAGCAGCACTTCTGCCTGTGCTTGGGGCTGGGGTCACCGGAGTGCTATCTGGGGTTACCAGAACACCGTGGATGGGGGGAGGCATTGCCTCCTGGGCTTTTAGGCTCTTGGCCAGGCCCAAATTCACACCCCTCCCCCAAGCCCATCCTCTTAAAAGACAGGCTGCTCAAGCCCACACGGGCCTCTCACTGGTGGCTGTCACCATTCTGCAGTGCCCCCAGGGAGCCTTCGAGAATCCGGGCCTTGGCTGTGCAGGAGGGAGCAGGGGGCCTGAGCTCCGCCAGCTCTCTCTTCTGGGTTTATCAGGAACGGGCTGGAGTAACAGGAAAAAAGAAACCTTTGGCTATTGACTGGTCCTCGTCACTTGCTGCCCCTTGCTCTCGCTCCGAGAAAGCCCATCTGGACGCTGACCTGGAGCAGGAAAAGCCTTCCAGGCCCGAGCAGACAAGGCCGGCCCTATTGATCACCCAGTCCTTCACCACCGCTGGCTCTGGGCCCGGAAACAGTCATTAATCAGGAACTTCGGGACAGCTGGACTAGCGCGACTTTATCAATGAAGTGCACGGTGGAAACTCTCGAGAAAGTTTCCCAATAGACTGGATGCGGGAATGCAGGCGTGGGCTCAGCCACTGTCATCTTTAAGGGACACAGAGAGCTGCAGGCCGGTCTCCAGAGGTGCCCCAGGAGCCACTGCTCCCCATGTTCATGGCCTGGTCGCCCCATCATGAAGGATTGAAGGCAGTGGGACAGATGTTGGGCCGGATCCAGGCCTAAATGTCAGGAAGGCCTGGCAGCTCTGCTCCATTGATGACGGGGGCTGGGGGTCCGGCACCACCACGGGGGAAATCTGCCTGCCTGCCCGAGGGACAGCATGGAGGGTCTACATAGAGACTATGGAGAGGGACACTGCGTCCCACTGCGCCCGGCCTCCCAGACTTCCCAGCCAAGGCAGCAGATGATCAAAGAAGCCACCAGCGTTGCCCTGGTCCCAGCAGACAGCACAGGGGACGGAGCTGAGCCGTCCCCATCCTGCCCCTCACTTTCCTGCCCCACCGACTCCTGAGAAGTAATCAACGTGATTTCGGCCACCGGACCCGGGCGCAGCTTGTAAAGCTGCAGTAAATGACAGAAGCCCAGAGGAAGTGGGGGTACGGAGACTTGCAGGGGGGTTCCAGAGACAAAGGGACAGCCAGCCGGAGGGGGTGGTCTGACAGAGAGGAAGTATGAAGACCCTACAGCCCAGAAAATAACTCCTCTCAGAAGGACCCAGACCCCACCAAGGAAAGTGCTCTGTGTCTCCGGCCAAGCCTGGGGCCTGCAGCAGGCAGAGCGGGGCTCTGGGGGCTCTTTCCTAAGCTAGAAAATGGGGGATGGCCTTGCCTGCCACAAGGGATTGGGGTGAGCATCTGGGAGAGCGTGTGTATCCCGGAGCTTTGTGCTCCGAATGTGACACTGCGAATGGAGGTGTTTTGTGTCTCCGTGGGTGGCAGGGACTGTACGCCCGGTGTCCCCAAATCCTTCCCTCAGTCCCCAGAGCAGGGACAACATGGGACGCAGGACAGTGCAGGGAGCTGGCAGGAAACCCCACTGGAGTTCTAGGGGCGGGACCTGCGGCCTGTACCCCGGGAGAGAAGGTGCGGCCACCAGGTGTCACTTCTTCCCCTGGACGTGGCCGTGAATGTGCTTCCACCACGGGGCACTCGGGAGGAAGCGTGACCTTCCCCTTGTGGAAACAGCGGACACACGAACACCCGCAGGCTGTGTGGCTCTGAGTCCCAGCTCAGCCCTGACCCTCCTGGAACCTTGGCCCACGGCCCACTTACCTGGTCTTTCTGGCCCTTTGTTTCCTCCTGAGTCCTTCTCGAGGACAATAGTGTTTACCTTATAAGGTGGTTTCAGCGATTAACTGACTTAATATGTGTGAACTACTCAAACCCCAGGCATAGCAACGGTTCTGTCCTGTTCCCTTCTGTTCTGTACGGGTCACACAGTCACAGTGGGGAGCTCTCCGGTGGCTGGGATTCTACCTGCCTCCCCTCCAGGTGGGCCCTCTTTTCTCTGGACCCTTCCCCCTCCCCCACCCCACCTTGGGAGCCTTTACCTCTAACCAGCGAACCCCTACAGGCAGAGTATGAAGGGTGCGGCGTGGACCCCTGGGGTCCAGGCTCCACCTGCACCAGATGCGGGGTGCCCCAAACCCAAGGCAGGGGCTTAGGGGGAAAGGAGCCAAGGTGGGGGGTCGTGCCCTGTGAGGGTCTTCTCTGGCCTGCTTATTTACAGGGGAGAGGAAGCTCGGGCTTCATTGGCCATGCAGAGCAAGGACACAGTTGCCCTCAGTGGCCTTCCCAGTGAAGGAGTTTTGAGAGCCCAGGACCAGCCTCCAGCCCCACTCCCTGTGGGAGGCGGGGGCAGCCGGAATATATTTTCATGCATTTCCACCACAAAAAGCACGGCGCACGCTCCCGGGTGACCAGCCTGACCGAGCTCACGTGTGCACTTCATAGGAGAGCCTGTTTCTGTAGTTCACGTGTGTTATCGCCTTTCTTCTCCGCTACAGTCCTGTGGGGTAGAGACGGTCATATCCCGAGTTTACAGATGAGGGATCTACAGCTGCGGCTAAGTAAGCGGCCCGAGCTCTTGAAGCCAGATCAGGACTGTTCCTCAAATCCCGTCTGAAGCTGGCACTCCCAACCACTCTGCTCCATTATTATTAGGAATCACAATAATAATATCAACAGTAAAAACTACTGAGATTTTAGGAAGCCATTTCTACACGGTTTGGCAGAGCGGCTGGTCATTCTGAACACAAGTGCCTTTGGCTGTGGAGAGGGCTGGGACCCAGGAAACAAAGGGACCTTGACTGAAGACATAGGCAGCCCCTACAAAGGCCCTGTGTGGGGCCGTTAGCTGCAGAACCGAGTCCTTACGGGGTCCCGGGTGCTTTATCCCACGACACCATTCACCCACACACCTCTGCACAGAGAAATCACCACCGCCCCTAGGGCAGAAGAGAAAACTAACAACAAGGTCAAGGGCAGGAAGCGGCGGGGGGTGGGGCGGGAATGCAGGGGGTCTGCTCCTCCCCCCACAGACACCCCAGCCCAGCCCACTGTCCTCTCTGCTCTGCCAGCTCCCCATGGGGAGGGAGGCCAGGGCACAACTGTTTCTAGGGGTTCTGATGACCAAAAATGTTTAGAACCAAATGTGGGAAAGCAGAGAGGCAGGCGGTCAACCCACCGACCTCCAACCTGTGCCTCGGAAAATCGGAAAATCAGAAGGTACTGGGTTCCCCTGGGGAGACCAGAGGCTGTAACACAGGCTAACAGAGGACACATTGCTTCTCTCATTTTAACCAGTGAGTGCCTGTTCCACGCTGGGGGCTGGCTAACATTCTTTGCCACATTTAATCCCCACGGCACACCTACAGCGCGGATATTTTTATTCCCATTTTACCAAGGAAACCGATGTTTGGAGATGCCAGTGACGCACGCATCCCTGCCCCGCTCCCGGCCCGCGTTCTCTCTGCTCACGGTGAGTCAGAGGGCCAGGACGGGCTGGGCTAAGCTTGCACACCTGTCTGAAGTAGACGACAGTTGCGTTCTTACTGTGCAGGTAAAGAAACTGAGGCTCTGTGAGGTCTCAGGCTCGTTCTTACTGCGCAGGTAAGGAAACTGAGGCTCAGTGAGGTCTCTGCCTCGCTGAAAGCCCCTGCGTGTGAAGGGAAGGATATAGGATCTGACCCTAACATGGGTCCTTAGCATTCTCCTCTTCGAGGGCAGGGACCCACGAAGGACCAGGAAGAAGGGGCCCTGGGCAGGAATGTGTGGGACACAGTAAACAAAGTGTGTGAGGCATGTCACGCAGCCCACAGCCCACCCCCACCCCAGCACACAGGGGGCCGCCAAGGCACCCCGAGCTTTGTCTTGCTTCCACAAAAGGTATCTCTGGGACAGAGCCTTTCTTTCTGCCTATAACCTTTCCCCTGATAAGATGCCTTGGGTCCTTCTCCAATGGCCTAGTCCCAGCTTCTGTCAACCTTTTTTATTCTATTTTGGCTTCCAGAACATCTATGTTTCACTCGGCCAATAATTTTGCTCAATATCTAATTCATCTTCTGTCTTGATAGAAAGCCAAACGGGGACAAGATACAATTATGCGTCGATTTCCAGCCAGCCCTTATGTCTACTGGGGTGAGAGCTGGGTTTTCCTCATGGGCAATCTTTGTTTTTAGCGGAATTGCATTCTGAGAGAGCGGCCTGGTTTGACATCCTAAAGGACAGGCGGAATCCCTCTCCTATCCCTTGGTGCACTTCAGCCACAACGTCAGCCACAACGCTTAAATCCTCGCTGTAGCCAGAGTCAGAGCCCCCCGCCGCACCCCCACTGGTGCCAGGACCTCGAGGACAGTCGGTGCACATGTGAGCCATGGCTCTGCCGCGGAGGCGGGAGGCAGAGAGGGGGCTCCTCTCATCACGGCTAGCAAAGCTGGCAAAGACAGGGGAATGTTCCAGGTGCTCTTGGAACTCTAGTGCAAACATCTTTAATGGGAATCCGAGGACAGAATACAGACCCGCGTGGGACGGGGGGTGGGGGGCATTCACCTTTCACTGAAAGGGAGTACATCTTCCACCTAGGAAAGCGAGCAACAAATGGGAGTAGTCTAACCCACGGTGCGACTTTGTCGGCAGGAGACACGCACCTTTTTATCTTACTGTGGAGACAGACCACAGAGCAACATCTGGCTTATGCACACGGCTGCCTCCGACTGGTGGAAGGTATCATACCTACACCAGTCGCGTTACGAAGTTTGTTCATGGAAAGCACGAGTAGTACTCGGAGTAGATCAAAAGTTGAGGATTTAAAAGGTTTTTTTTCCCCCTAATATAACAATATAAGAAAACATTATGTTTCACTCTTTGTAACAGCAGGTGTTTTATTTTGTGCATTAGGAAAGATTACGCTGAGAAGGGGTCCACAGGTTCATCAGAACACCAACGGGGCCCATGCACGACAATGGTTAAGATCTGCTCGAAGGGAAGGCTGAGGCTCTTAGACCAACAGGAGGTGGAGGGGAAAAAAGGAGGAGAGAAAAGAGGAGGAGGAGGAGGCAGAGGAGGAGGGTTGGAAGGGGAAGAGGGCTGGAAATGTTAGCAAAGGAACCCAGAGGGCCAAGAAAGAAAGACTGAAAAAAAAATGGAGTTTTCCAAAACTCTTCCAAGAGTGTAGCAAATAAGACTCAGTGAACAACGCAGAGATTTAAAATAAAGAATCTGAAAGCCAGTCTTGAAACTCTATGCTCAAATATCTCCTGCAAGGTAGACACTGAAATGAAGAACGGTCTCTCGCCAAACACCCAGAGCGCCCCACTCCTGATCCGGGCTTGTGCAGAAGCGCCCCACTCCTGATCCTGAGCCTGCTGAGGCCAAGGCCAGAAGGAGAGAAGGTCTGTATTTGTCATGGGGTCCTGCTGTGGAATGACAGCACCCAGATGCCCCCTCTCTGGCCGCAAACAGTAGAAGATGCAATCTGGCCAGTGAGACACCTGCTGACCCTGAGCTCAGGGCTCCAGGCAGAAGAGGAGTCCCCTGTGACTTCCCATGGGGATGGCCCAGAGCGGGGGGCCCCACTGAGGCGGCTCAGGGTGGGGCGGGGCAGGCTGTAGTCCCAGCCCTGAGGGTCCCGTCAGAGTGACGGTTGGACCAGTGCCATGTCCTCTCTGTTTCCCCTTCGGTTCCTGTGTCAGATCAAACACAGCCTGCAAACACGGATCTCACTGAGGGGGCGAGTGGGGCCACACCCCCATTCCTTGCTTTCGAGCATCTTCCCCCATCTTGTATTAAGGAAGGAGATGGTGTGGGACCTTGTCAGAGGCCGCACTCCCCCAGACACGGACCCTGACATCAGGGGAAGGGCAGTGGGGGCAGAAGGACAACAGACAAGGGCAGGTGGGCAGGTGACTATACCATCAGGCCAGCCCCCTCTGGGGGTGAGTGGTGCTTGATCCTACTGGGGGAATTCCGGGGGCCTTTAGAAGACCCACAACTCTAGTAGCTAGGGAGCTGGGGCACCGACGCGCCCCAGTCTTCTGTGTCTGGCTGAGGGATGACAAGGGTGGTGGCGGCGGGAGGTGATTCATCCTCAGGCAGTGGCAGGAGCTCAGCTATCAGCCTGCAGAGGGAGGTGCCGGCACCTGGAAGCCAGCTGGTGGGCCCGGAAGCAGGGCTGGGGGGACCCCAGCAGCAAGACAGAGGGACTAAGACTTCCTGAGCTCTTATTAGATGCGTGCCCTGCTGAGCGCTCTACACAATTTCCATCGGTACAAGCTCACCCAGAGGACTCGTTCTGCTAGCTGCATTTTACAAAGTGGAAAAAGACCAGCCCCATCGCCTCACGCCCCTACCTGCCCACTCCGCCTCCCCGCCTCTGTCCAAGGTCAACCAACCTGTAAAATGCAAAACTGAGAACTGATCACAGGCTTGTCTGGCTGGAATTCAGCTCCTTGATGTTTGCACCACTGTAACCCCTCCAAGCATCAGAAGGCCCTGGGGTCCGGCCAGCTTCCGGGATGTGCCAGCCCTGTTCACAGGGCTCTGGGCTCCGCGGGGGTCCCCCACTTGGTTCCCTGCTCTGCAATTTCACCATCTTTCAGACGCACCAACTTCTGAACCAGGGGCCCCGCATTTTCATTTTCCATCGACTACAAAGGACTCAGGGCCTTGTCCACCCAAGTTCCGATTTCCCTCAGAAACGCATCTCCGACTCTCAGCCACTTAAAATCCGACGGCCCCCACAGAACTAATTGAAAAATCCCCAACACTTGGATAATAATTTTCCTCCCCAAAGTTACACCGAGAATTAACAGGTGATAATGGCCTAACAGTACACTCCCAGCAACAAAGACAGGCCAAATTATTTCTCAAAGGATCTGGCTGTTACTTTAATCTTCTCACTTCTTCGCTGTGTCGGGGCACAGCAGTTAATGACCCACGATAAATCCAAGAAGCTGTGACATGCAAGCTAGGAGCTGAAGCCCAGCTGAAACACAGATCTATATTTTCTCTCAGAGGTGGTATCTAGGTTACCTGGGCCCAGCAAGGATTCCTCGATATTAAGGCTGTTCTTCTTTTAAGCCCCACCTCGACACGTCTACTGTCTCAGCCAGGGACTTGTGTTTTTTTCTCTTAATCACCCGCACCTCCCCTTCCAGCTAACCTTTCCAGCCGCCTCGCTCTCCAAAGCGTGGTGGCCGGATGATGGGACACAGGGGACCATGAGCGTGGCATCGATGGGAACTGTCACAGAGCCTGGGGATGAGGTCCCCCGTGTTCAGCTCACATTCTGGGGCCGCAGCAATCGTCCGTGGCACGTGGACACTGGTGTGCACAGCGCTGTGTGACTCCAGAGGACTTGCCGAGGCAGAGAAGGCTTCGTGTCCACACTCGTGATCGCAATCCCCCAACCAGCGAAGCCGTCTGCACTTAGACACTGACCGTGTCAGACAAGCCAGGTCTGGATGTCTCCCTCCCGTCTGCCTGGGAGACTGAATAAACCGGCTCTTTCCACCGCCAGCCGGACCCTGGGGAACAGGAAGCCTGGCCGCAGGGAGACAGACCCACAGTCTCTCATTCTCAGTTCCAGGTTCGGAAAAGCTCAGAAAACTGAGTTTTTATCAATTTATTTGATCAAAACCTATACTGAACATAACTGAAGCTGATACTGTCTTTAAGGTCTCTTAACAAGGAAAAGCCCCGCTTCGCAGCGGAAGCATTGATGGTCTGACTACACAGGACTGCCGCAGACTCACAGGGCTCTTGCCCGATATAGAACTCAGGCACCACAGAGCTTTCCGAATCTGAGAATTCTAAATTGCTCAGCACATTCGCTCCCTGGGGTTTTGGCTAAACCCTCAACGCAGCAAGGATAGGGCACTCACAGCTCAGGCCTCCCGTCAGGCGCTCTCTCGTCCAAGGGCGGCGGAGACACTCGGCTGGTGTGGAATTCCCCGGTGGAATCCGGGACTGGCCCCGGACTCAGAGCCGGAGGGCAGGGACCCAAAGAGCAGGGACTTCGGGAGAGAGGTGGGCCGCCCTCCGCCGGGGAGGGCCGCGGCGTAATGAGCACGAAAGTTCCATCTGAGGCTTGTCTGGGGCACCTGCGGGCCAGATCTCCGCCCCCGCCCCGCCCGCCTGAACCTTACACGTGTATGTAGAGGCCTTTACTGGGGGCAGCTGTGTACCCTGTCCAGGTGGCCCCCGGCTTTCTCAAGGCTGCGTCCTTGAAACGGGTCTGCTGCGGGACTGGTGGACAGAATGTACAGGGAAGGGAGCAGGAGCCTCCAGTGGCCCTGGGGCCATCGTGCAGGTCAAGCCGTGGTCTCGTTCTGTCCCCTCGATGACCTCCACCTGCACATACGCATAAAGAATCATTATACAAAGTAGGACACGTCATTTCTGGTTGGGATGAGGACAGAGTGCTGGCCCGGAGTGCGGCTGGCTGCTGGAGTCAGGAGGGGCACGTGCTGGAAAGACCACAGAAGGAAGGGGCCAGGGACACGTGAGGAACCCTGGGAGCCGGGCCTGTGTGCAGGAGCTGGGGGGCATCCAGAGCACCCACGGGTGCCCTCGACTCCTCTCGACTCCGACTCACAGCCTGGTGTGACTCTAGGGACAGGCTCGGCACCATTAGCAAAGCTCTTCCTCACTTGTGTTTCTCTCCTAACTTACCCAGTGACGCTTAATTATCTAAATCTCAATTAATCTCCGTAAGGGTGCTTGCATGAGAAGTTCGTTTAATTTCCTCCTCCACCCCCTGTTGCACGTGACCTTGTTCGGTTTATTGATCCCTCAGCCTCCACGCTTCTCCCCAGAACTGGTGGCGGAGCAGCTCAAAGGACGTTCCTCAGCAGCAAATCCCAGGAGCGCTGGGCTCCTCCCGTGACTGCCCGGGCCGAACCCCAGTAGGATGGGGCTCAAGACAGTCTTCTTTTTTTTTTTTTTTTTTTTTTTAGATTTTTATTTATTTACTTGAGAGAGAGCAAGCAAGACAGAGAGAGGGAGGGAGGGATCCCAGAGAGAGAAGCAGACTCACCGCAGAGCGGAGAGCCAGACTCGAGGCTCGATCCCAGGACCCCGAGATCATGACCTTCCGAGCCGAAGGCAGACGCTTAACCTACTGAGCCACGCAGGCGCCCCTTGGGACAGTCATCTTAGGAAAGGAGGCTTTGGAGACAGGACAGGCTGATCTGCGTGCAGCAGGTTAGGAAACAGTATGGCTGGGACAATCCTGGTTTGGGGAAAAGAAATAATGTGTGTGTGTGTGTGTGTGTGTGTGTGTGCGCTCACACGCGCGTGCGCGCGCTGAGTAAATTCTAAAAATCAGCACGTGTAACTTTCACAACCGAGGGTGAAAAAATACAGTTACTTCCCTTTTGAGGGGGTTTATGTTCGTGTTTGAATGATCAGGCTTTAAGAACACAGCGGCCAGGCTGGAGGAGAGAGACCTTCAGACTCTCCCACAAGCTCTGTGTGTGATTTGAGCAAATCTCCCAGGGGATAGCGAGAAAACCACCTCCACACCCTCCCCCTCTACTCTCTCTTCCTCATGCACACATGCACACACTCCTCTCTCTCTCTCTCTCTCTCTCTCTCTCTCTCGTTCTGGATTGAATGGTTGAAATCTGAGCCCTCAAATGTGAGGGTAGTAGGACGTGGGGTCTTTGGGACGTGATTAGGCCACGAGCCCTCGGGAATGGGGTCAGGGTCCTTTAACACGGGACCCCAAAGAGCTCTTTTGCCTTCTTTCTGCCGCATGACGACGCCACAAAGGGTGGGCAGTCTGCAACCTGTAAGAGGGTTCTCACCGGAACCCAGCCGTGCCGGCACCCTGACCTCCAACTTCCAGCCTCCAGGACTGAGAGAAATAACTTTCTGCTGTTATCAGCCCCCTTAGGAGAGGACTTTATCAGAGCAGCCCGAAAGGGCCAGGACTCTCACTGCCCTCCTCATATGCACACACCACGCACACATGCACAAATCTCTAAGGCCCAAGGAGAGAACCTTCTAGAAGGCCAGTATTGGGACCACCTCAAAAACAAGCAGTGACAGAACGGAGTGATCCTCGCGTCGGCTGGAGGCTGACCTCTTGGCGAAGCAGACAGATGGCGGCACGAACAGCACGCTGCCTACCGGAGTCCATCTGACCCGCGGCTCGGAACAGGGGGCTCTTTACTCTTCCGTTCAAGTTCTCCAGCCCCAAATCACACTGATGATGCTACTTAAATCATTGGCTTCTTTATGGCTTTTATATCTACCCCTTTTTCTAATAGTCTATTTAAAGCTGGAAAATGAACCTCATTTTTTCTAAATGTAATTTGAGCGAATTTGCATGATACACACAGTAACAAGTGGGTCCTGAATTATGTATGATCCCTTTAATGGGCCAGAGCTTGTTTGGAATGTGTGATCTTATAAACTACTGGGTTTGCTTTTTATGGCAAATTGAACACTACTCCCCCCTCTTGCTTTACATATTCTCCTAATTAGGGGAGATAAAATAGATTTTAGACCTGAAAAAGTGATTTCTTTCCAAGAGCCCACATTTGTATGGAAAATTAAGCTCATTTCAGTCAGCTGCACCCTCTAATTTAGAGCTGTTGTCAGCATAAAGGATAATCATAAAAGATTTCCCCATCAGGAGCTCTTACGCACTCGAGATCCTAAGGTGACATTTTGAAGTTAAGGAGGGGACTGTGAGTTTTGCTCCTTCGGGTGGCCTCAGGGAGTCTGGGGTGGGACTTGGATTTCGCTAAATAAGGACGATTGATTTAAAGTTGGTCTACATTTTGCTTGCTGGCTCCTTGGGAAGCAGAGGAAGTCTGAAATTAGTAATAATTGCTCCCCCTTCCCCAACGCTGACAACACGCCCGGTAGACCAGCTAGCCGTCTTGGCGATGCTGTCTTGGGCATGAGGGGGTTCACTGGTGGCGTGTGGGTCGTTCAGCAGTGACGGAGCACCCATGCGAGGGGGCCCAGGACCGGGGGGCAGATTGCAGTGGCCTTCCCCACCCTTCTTTACAAGATGAGAAGTAGGGTGGGTTAGGGTGGAGGGTGTGGAGAGGTGTGAGCGGGTGGGTGGAGGGAAGTCTGTAAGTACCCAGAAAGTACTGCAGCATCATGGTCCTGGGTCGTGGGGTCACCTCCTTCTCTCACCCCAAACAGGAAGATGCTCTTCTTTCAGAGACTTTGAAATTCCCTCCCCTTTGGGGTGCATGAGTGGGAGAGTTGGTTAAGCATTTGTCTCTTGGTTTTCGCTCTGGTCTGATCTCGGGGTTGTGAGATCGAGCCCCACTTTGGGCTCTGCACTCAGCTTGGAGTCTGTTTGGGTTTCTCTCTCTCCATCTGCCCATTCCCTCCCCCTCACACTCACGCCCCTCCCCAATAAATAAATATATCTTTAAAAACAAAAATTCCCTCCCTTGCCTCAGACTATAGAAACACCCTGGAAAGAGACAGCACACACAGGTCGGGTGGGTTCAAGAGAGAAAGCACCAGAACCAATTGCTGTTCTTACAGTGAAAGACTAGCAAGTCGATCCTTTCCAGGGCCTGTGACGGGGGCCTGAAGGGAGAAGCAGATGGTCTGAAAGCAGTGGGTTAGGGCCCTGAGTGGAGGGAGGAAGAAGACACCCCCTTCTGTGTTCCAATAAAACTTTATTTATAAACAGAGGTGGTGGGCCAGATTTGGTCTATGAAGTCATAATTTGCCAAGCCCTGGTCTAGCCATTTCACACGTCTTGAGGTAAATAGTCCATCATGATCTAGTAAATAGTACATCAGGATCTAGTCAAGCTGTTCATGGCCTCTTCCCCAGCAGCAGACGGGGTAATGCCTGCCTGTCTGTCTGTGACCCTTAGTATCTCAGCCTTGATGGTCTGCCAAAAACTACTGTGAATAAGAACATTCACGTCCCCCAGGTCAAGAAAGTCTTGCACCAACGTCCATCCCACACTCAAGCAGAGGCAAGGAACACCAGATGTGATGTGAGAAAAATGCACCAGCTTCTTTTTATTTTTTTCTAAATTTATTTTTTATTTTCAGCATAACAGTATTCATTATTTTTGCACCACACCCAGTGCTCCATGCAATCCATGCCCTCTATAATCCCACCACCTGGTACCCCGACCTCCCACCCCCCGCCCCTTCAAACCCCTCAGATTGTTTTTCAGAGTCCACAGTCTCCCGTGGTTCATCTCTTCCTCCAATTTCCCCCAACTCCCTTCTCCTCTCCATCTCCCCATGTCCTCCATGCTATTTCTTCTGCTCCACAAATAAGTGAAACCATTTGGTAATTGACTCTCTCTGTTGACTTATTTCACTCAGCATAATCTCTTCCAGTCCCGTCCATGTTGCTACAAAAGTTGGGTATTCGTCCTTTCTGATGGAGGCATAATACTCCATAGTGTATATTATTTACCCCAAAGATACAGATGTCATGAAAAGAAGGGCCATCTGTACCCCAATGTTTATAGCAGCAATGGCCACGGTCGCCAAACTGTGGAAAGAACCAAGATGCCCTTCAATGGACGAATGGATAATGCACCAGCTTCTTAAAACACAGCTCTAGCTGAAACATACCCTGCCGTTTACAAGTCCAAGCAGAAGAACTTTTCCAAATAAAACATCTGCATTCGGGTTAATGGCTCGTTCAGTTTTCGCCAAGAGCAAATGGGAAGAGGGTCTTAACTTTATGTTTATGTAAGGAACAAGCCTCTTGCGCAATTTCTCTTCAGAATAAAAGCACCATCTTTGTCCAGGGCAATTCACTTTTCTACTCCAGAGAGGGAGACGCGTTCTCACAGTTACTTACCAGATTCCAAAGTCAGTCTGAGGACTCTGTCCACCACCACCACCGACACACAATAGACAGGGTCACGAAGTTGTCTGACTGGTGCGGTTACAAGGGACGGACAAGACCCTGGGGCAGAGAGCCCTGGCCACAGACTCACGCAGATGTGGGGCTGGAGGAATCACACAGCTGAGATGGAGCGAGAGAGGAGGGAAGAGAAGCTTAGGGGAAACAGCAGAGGCTGTTCTGTCCTTAAAGAGAAAACGGGCCCAGAACATTCTAGAATTTGGAAGACATTCACCGAGGCTTGAGGAAGGAACTCACGGATGGTTCTGGAGAGGTAATTCAGGTTCCCGCAGTGCGGTGAAGGTCAAGTTACAATGTTTGGAAAGGGGGTCCGTGGAGCATTTTAAGCAGAAGGGTGATGTAATCAGATTTGTCTATGGACACAATAGTGATTAGAATTCATGGAGCATTCCACTCTGCACCAGGACCTGTGCTCTGCTTTTTGAACACTACCCTGTTTACCCTTGGGAACGGCCTGGCGTAAAGACAAGGAACACAGGGTCTAGAAGCACCTGTGTCTGAGGCCACGCACCTGCAAGGGAACCCCAGGCTCCTGGTTCTCCCCTAAACTCAGACCTCAGAACTGAACCCATAGGACTTCCGTCTTCAAATCAATAATTAATAAATAAATAGGTCCCCCCTCCCCTGCAAAAAACCCAATAGACAACCACTGATATTCAGACAATACTCATTTCATGGCTAATTTCTTCGGACTCAGAATGTATCACTTTTGTGCATTTGCTGAAATGGACCCCATCAAATCATAAAGAGAATTTATTCTGTAAGGAAAAAAGACTAGGATAATTAAGACACATTAGTTAGCTCAGCATGAAACAAAGAAGTCACTCAAAGAATTCACCTTTCCCTGGAAGGGAAAAGAGAAAGAGAAGGTGATCTTTTGTTTTCTCCCCTTTGCCTTTGAGACGTCAGACTCATTTTTCACATCTTAATTTTTCTGCTGATTTCCGGCTTGTTCTTGGAGGGTGGGAGGTGGGCAGTGTTTTTGCTCAAGTGCCCTGGCCTGGAGTCTGGGAGGGGGGCCAGTGCGAGCCGTAAGACAATGAGGAATGTTCTGCGTTTTTCGGAGCCTTCAACCACAGCATGACAATGGCCCCAGCTGGGCCTCTCCGATTTACTTTCTTCTTCTGAAATGTCACGAACACAGGCCATGATCATCTTTTTAAAAAGTAAGAAGCTTTTTAAGACCACTGGAAAGCTGGGGCGGACAGCCGAGTGCAATGCTTGGAAAGACAAGAGGGGAGAGAGAATGGGGTCGGTGGGTGGGGAGCCCCTCCGACCTCACCGACAGGCCTGGCGCTTCTGCCCTGACGACCAGAGAGCTCAGAGCTTTCACGCAGTGTTTGAGAGCCGCAAGCATGACTTTAGGACAGTAAGTGTGATTTTAACGTGAGCTGCGGTATTTTATGCTCTGCATGTGTATTTGGTTTCTGATCTTCTGTGGTGTGGGGAGGCATGCGTGTGCATGCTCTATGGAAAGCCACCTCCAGTCTTCTGTGGAATTAGGCAGAAAGGACACATTTTAGCCCAGAAACGCCTGCTGCCTGCTGCAGTACCACTCAGGAGCCCCATTCAGGAAGCGGAAGAGGAACCACGCCCTGGACACTGAGCAAGGGTCCTTGGTCCCCAAGTAGTCCTTCCTCTGAAGATAGCAAGTGTGGGGAAGGCCCCCAGGACAGTGGCTGCCCTCTTCCTCCTAGATAACTCTTCCAAAGCAGCACCCCCCACTCCGCTGACGGCAGCAAGCCCACTTCCCTCAATAGGGGGTCTTAGAGCGTGTGGCCACCTGTGTTTTGTAAAGACAGCCTCGGTAACATCCCCCTGGGACTTGGATGTTCTTCCCACGGATCTGAGAGCTCTTTTCTCTTCCTGAATCTGGGCAGGACTGTGGCTACGGTGGACGGGATGGTAATGGGACTCCCTAGGCGAAGTCATGAAGATGGTAGGACTTCTGCTCAGCTCATGTTTGGGACACCCGCTCTTGGAGCCCGGCCACCATGCTGTGCGGAAGCCCAAGGAGCCACATGCTGAGGCCACCTGTAGATACCCTGACCAACAGCCCTTGCTGGCCTCCTCCACAAGACAAGTGATGAGCTTTCAGATAATTCGACCCGCCCGCTGTCACGTCACCCCAGCCCTCCAGTCTCCCCAGCTGGGGCCCCAGACAACATGGGACAGGAACAGTCCTTCCTGCTATGACTTTCCCACATTCCGGACCCACGGGATCTCTGGCCGTAACACCCGGGGCTTGTTGATGACTCTTTTTGGGGTGGCTTGTGATGCAATAGTAGTGACTAGAACCCAATGGAAGGAGGTGGGGGCACCAGGTTCCTCAGGATTCTGGACCGATACCACTTGATGACTTTCAACAAGTCGTTTAACCTCTGTGGGGCTCAGGGTCCTCATTTGCAAAGGGGAAAACTGTTCAAGGTTATATACATGAAACTTTTTACAGAAAAGCATTTGATAAATAGAAGGAAACCCTACTCGAATAGGAAGAATCATTGTTTTCAAATTTCAGAAATGCCTTCGGTGAGCCAGTGGCAAGGTCAGCAGAAATCCTGTATGGCTGTAGGGGACAATGCCAGATGGGGTCATCAGGACAGGTGTCCCTGTCCCTTCACTTTTAACTGTGACCTAAAAGACAATCATGAGAATCCAGGAAAAAAGTGAGAATGTATATGGGAAGCATTTCATGGTGGAGTCCTACTAACTAGGGTCGTTTTGAACATTGAATGGTATAATGCATTGGTGCTCAGGTTGAAAATAAAAGATTTCTCTTTTATTCCCAAGCTTTCCCTTGCAGCCAGGAGTATACCCACCCCAGGGGGAGACCGGGGATTCTTCTCCAGGCAAATGCACGGGGCTGGCATTTCGTAAGAGTTCAATAAATGTGGACCATTATTTCTGGTGCCATTTGAAGTGGTCTTATTTCTGTGCAAAATATTTCTTTTGGAGGAAATCTCTCTCTTGGGGTTTTTCTGGATCAATTGCTCCCTTTCTTTCTTTCCCTCTCTCTCTCTCCTTCTCTCTCTCTCTCTCTCCCTCTCTCACTCTCCTCTGTAACTCTCTGGAGCTTTGAGTTGGTGCAACCCGCCGCTGTGAGCCTCTCTCTTCAAAGTCAGCACCTGTCTGTAGAGAGTCTTCTCCGAGCTCGGCACATTCCCATGCGCCGGCGCACTGAACTCCGGTGATGAGCGATGTAGTGATGTAGTGATGGCTGCTCCCATTTTATTTTTTTATTATTATTTTTTTCTTTTTTAAAGATTTTATTTATTTGTCAGAGAGACAGAGAGAATACAGGCAGACAGAAAGGCAGCAGAGGCAGAGGGAGATGCAGGCTCCCCAAAGAGCAAGGAGCCCAATGTGGGACTCGATCCCAGGACTCTGGGATCATAAACTGAGCTGAAGTCAGCCGCTTAACCGACTGAGCCACCCAGGCGTCCCAGCTGCTCCCATTTTAAAGAAGAGAATGGTGAGGCTCGGAGAGACTCGTGGTCTCATTCAGGATTTGCCATCAGAGCGGCAGAGCTTGGATGGAACCTCAGGCTTCTGACTTCCCCGGCTCCTTCCACTCCATTCCGGGATGAGGGCACAGCCCCCTCCCTTGGCTTCTCCCTCCATATTCTATTCTAGAGGCTTGAGATGATGTCATTCTGTTCTGGGTAATTTCAATTAACCCTTCAAACTCCAGTGGGGAAAGTGTCTGCGAGTTGGTTTCATGAAAGCTAGGCTCATTTTGATATAGAACCAAAATATTTTGTGTATAATGTTGACATACTGTTGATTATCAGCAAAACCTGGTTTTTTCACTATTATTATTATTATTATAGGGACCATCTGTGTACTCAGGCCCAGCAGAGAGGCAGAAATTCAAAACCAGTGTTTCATTGCCTACATTACACTCTTCCCCCAAAAAGAAAGGGACAGTGGGTAGAGCAGCAGCGTTCGTGTCCTGCATGACTGAGCCGGGCATCCCAGAAAACCAGATGTTACTACATCTGTATGTTGTTGCTGTTGTTGTTGTTTTTATCTTCCTGGAAAGAGAAAGAACGAGCTCTTGAAATTCAAATTCCCATTGACTCTGAAGTGATGAGCATATTTAAAAGCAGTGTGAGGCTGTGACATTTCCCATCGCTGCACTCACGTCCGAGGATAAATCCAGAATCACGCACGATCACGGTGTACGGGATACCCATTCATCCCCAACCACGTGCTGGGGCACGGACGCCCCTGCAAGGAGCAGATTCAGGAAAGGGGCGAGGCGCGCGATCCGGAGGCATCCACCCTCAGCCGCCTGCCTCTAGACGACAGCAAAAGTGCTAAAAGCCTGGGAACCCAGGGACACAGCCGCAGCAGGAAGGAGAGCCCAGGACCAGTGCCATGTGGGGACACAGGTCTGTGGGCTGAGCACAGCAGCAGGAACGTGACGTCTGGGATGGTCACGTACAGGCTCCTGCAGGCGACGTCAGCAGCACTTACCTGCCCCTGCCCCAGAGGAACGATGGGCTGAAGAGCTGGAGAGGCTCACATGGCCAGGCTGACAGGCAGACATTGGAGGGACGCTTTGCCGGCCACCTGCCCGTCGGAGAGACGTCTGCCCGTTCTGCTGACTGGCATCCGTGCTCCGTCGAGAACTCTGAACACAGGTTCCGTCCTGCGGCTCTGACCCCATTGTCTGGGGGCTGGTCCCAGGACTGGCGGCTGAGAACGCTTCCTGTCCCTCTGCTGTCCAGCTCTGTCCCTCGGTGTCTGCAGAGGATGGGGCAGGAGGGGCGTGAGAAACACGCCTGGGGTGGGAGCAAGAAAACCCCATTCCCCAGAGCTCTCGAGAGCAAGAGCTTCTTTGCTTAACATTTTTGAGCCTACCTCTGGCACTCAGAGGAAAAAGAGAATGTTGCAACTTTAGAAAGATCATTTTTCTGTTTTTTCCAATCAGTTTGATGACGAGAGGCCGAGAAAAGGATACCCAGAAACTCATCCCACCTTCCCTCAAAAAAGGAATTTGGGGGCACGAGTTCCGGGGAGGAAACCAGCTGATGGAGAGCGGCTCTCTCCCTGGCTTCATCGGCATGCGGAACTGTGCCCGTGAGGCTTCTCTGCCTTCAGAGCGTGTCTTGTCACCCCAGATAGGTTGGAAGCTTCCAGAAGCCCGCTGTGGTCTACTTCTTTGTGCCCCCGCCGACAGGGCTTGGCCATCTGCTTGGCACCCTTCTGGAATTCCTCATTTTAGGCGACAGCAGCCCTGTGAAGTCAGTTACATAAGAGCCTCATTTTACAAATGGGAACTCTGAGCTCCGGGAGCAGCGGTCATGCAGACCAGTGTTTGTGCGTCTCGGGACCCAGCCCAGACCTGTGCCCAGACTGTGCACTGCGTTCGGATCGCAGGGCCAGGAGCACACGAGGCTGATTAATGGGGTGACATTTTCATGCCGAGGCCCTCATCGTATCATGGGCGAGTCACCTGAACTTTGGGAGGAGGATCAAAGTCAGGAGAAGCCCAAACACGTGAAGAATGGGGGTAAGGCTGCGTGCTGAGTCATTAGCTCCGCGCTGCCCCTGGGGGCCACGAGGATGGCCTCTGCGCCTCTGCGGCCCTTCAGAGGTTGGCCAGGGCTGCATCTACCCCTCCAGCCACCCTCGGTCAGACTGTTGTCTCTTTCACAGCCTGGTCCCAGAGTGCCCACAGTTACTCTCCTGCACACGGACACCTGCAATGTCCCCAAATGCACTCTGCAATCCAGGAAGCACGGTTTTGTCCCAGGAGGGCCCCTCTGCCCCAGGGACCCTGATAAAACTCCCTGAGCCACATGCATCAAGGAAGTTTCCAGAACTTCTCCCAGGAAAGTAAGCCTAACACAGGCCGAAGTGTCAAAAATGTCACCGCCAATACCCCTAGGCAGTCTCCCAATCTCGTTAAAGAAAATGTAAGATTTGTTTACTAAAGGAATGACTTCTACCTTTGACTTGTTTTTATTACTGACTTGAACAGGATTCCACTCATAAACCCTGGATTGAGCAGTGCTCTGCGTGGGCCACAACGCAGGTGCTGCAGGCAGAAAAGCCTGGCCCTCGAGAGCCCCGCACGTCGCAGAGGATCACCGGGCAGGCATGCTGTCAGCTACTTTGTGCACAACACACCGTACGGGCCCAAGGCTGCGGCTTCACTCATTCACATTCATTGTCTGATAAAGGCGGTGGAACAGGAGGAAAGTAGGGGACGTTGCTGTCAGCGGCTCTGAGTTCAAATGCAGATTTTGCCAACTCAGAACCAGTCCCATTTTATAACCCAGGAGGTCATGGTGGTTTGCGGGATTTGTTCTTAGCATGAGACTTTTGAAGTGATGCGGCCAAGAGTGTTCACAGAAAGCAATCCAGTTTACGAAGGGCTCGTGGTAATAACTGACAATGGCCAGACGTGCCTTCCTTTATAGCAGATTGTAGCTCAGAAGCTTCTAGAAACAACTACGGTTTCCACGGAGCTGTGAGTGAAGTCCATCCCCTGTACTAAAACAGCCGGCTGATGAAGAAGGCTATACCACAAGCAGATTTTTAACTTGGGTAAGTTAAAAAAAAAAAAAAAAAATGGTCTCGGGAACCTAATCTTACCATTATGGTGGCAAAGAATGAATGGCGTGTGTGGCTGGTGGCAAGTCTAGGAAGTCACAGCTAAGTACTCGGCTGGTGTTTTCACCACTAATTCTATGGTTTTGCCAGATTTCCGATCAGTGTAGATTTTGAGTCTGCTTCTGACCCTATTTGCCTACAAGCCTTGTGATTTTTATGATGTAACTTTGAAGACCCCATGAATTCTGAGAGTTTCACATAGAATGTCACAGCAAAAATACAAGTGTGAGTGTGGGTGTTAGTGGGTATGCACCTGTACCTAGCATATAGGAGGTGATCTAGAAGGGGCAGCTTGTGTTACGAGTTAATCTCCGCACCACATGCGGCATTCCAGTTGAGGCAGGATACTGGAAGGAGATAGGCCAGCTGGAGCTGCTGGTCACACTGTTGGGAGAGGCACAGCTGGAGTCTGAGTCGCAGCAGCTGCACCAACCGTCGACCACCTGTCAGCCCCCCTCCCTGTCCCTGCTGAGAGAGGACACGTGACTATACTCTAAGCCCATGCTCCTCAAAATGGGGCCCTGACCAGCAGTACCAGCGGCACCCGGCAATTTTTAGAAATGGCAATTCCTGGGCGCCTGGATGGCTCAATGGGTTAAGCCTCTGCCTTCAGCTCAGGTCATGATCTCAGGGTTCTGGGATCGAGCCCCACATCGGGCTCTCTGCTCAGCAGGGAGCCTGCTTCCCCCACCTCTCTCTCTGCCTGCCTCTCTGCCTACTTGTGATCTCTGTCTGTTCAATGAATAAATAAAATCTTAAAAAAAAAAGAAAGAAAGAAAGAAAGAAAGAAAGAAAGAAAGAAAGAAAGAAAAAAGAAAGAAAGAAAGAAAGAAAGAAAAGAAATGGCAATTCTCAGTGTTGACTTGCTAAATTGGCAATTCTGGGGCTAGGACCCTCTGACTTTGAAGCAGCCCCCAGGGGTTCTGACGCACCCTTCAGTTTGAGAACGGCTGATCTCTACACAAAGCAACCCCTTCCTTTGAGAGTCGCCAAGTCTCATTCACTCGTTCATGACCTATTCACTCAGCACGTTTTTATCCAGCATCTATAATGAACTAGATACTATTGTAACCACCAGGAATAAATTAAACACAGAAACTAACCCATCTTGGGAGGATTGGGAGGAAGCAATGGTTCCGAGCCAAACTCAGGAACCAGACTGCCCGGTCTGCATCTCACTAGCTGTGGAAACTGAGCGAGGGACTTGGCATGATCACGGTGCCCATTTCAAAGATTTGGTGCAGATTAAATGTGTGTAAAGCCTAGCTTGGAACACAGCGAACCAAGAGGTCAAGCTGAGTTACATCAGGTCGCAGAACAAGACGGGACACACATCTCCGCTAAGACCTGGGAGAAAGCAGAAAAAAGGATCCAGGAGACCTTCGTCGTGACATTCAGCAGAAGTCCGGCTCCTGATCCAGGTCACGTCAGAGAAAGAAGTACGAACGCCGCATCTCCAGTCCAGAGCGGACAGGTGGGAGCGAGCGCTCGGGGGCCTGGGAAGCGGCGGTGGTGGTGAGAGTTCACGGGGAGCGAGGACCCGGCCTCTCGGTGGGAACGCGTCACTGAGAGAAGGTGCCAGAACCCAACCCATGAGCCAGAGCCCAGGGCGTGGCAAGAACCCAGGGCAAGGAGGCAAGGGGAAGTCAGGCACAGAGTTCAGAACGCTGTGGCCCACAGGGAGGGGCTGGCTCTGCAGGCAGCCCCGTGGTGTCGGAAGCCCACCGGATTGGGGGGCACAGGAACACTGTGCCCAGGGTCACCATGGGGCTGTGCAACCAAGGCTGCGGGCCAGCTGTGGAGGGGACACAGCTCAGTGCCCCCTCCTGAACTGTAGTCCAGCTGCCTGTCCAGTCCAGCCAGTGCTGCTCCTCTGAGCCAGAGGACCTGTCTGTCCCTCTAGTCCTGGCTACCAAGGTTGTCAGCACTGTACCCCGTGGCTGTGTGCATTCAGGAACTAGCTTTGAGCATCTGAAGACCAGGACTCTGATGAGGCCCCTGGGTGGCTCAGTCGGTTCAGCGTCCGACTCTTGATCTCAGCTCAGGTCTTGATCTCAGGGTCGTGAGTTCAAGACCCACACTGGGCTTCATGCTGGGCACAGAGCCTACTTTAAAAATAAAATAAAATAAAGACCAGCACTCTGAGTATAAAGAAATCAGCTACCCTGTGTCACCCTGGAGGTCAGAATGGACAGAATGGAAGTCCCTGGGTGGCAGGTTTGCACTCACAAAAGGAGGACATGTCCCTGAATGGAGGCTTTGCACCTGCCCTCAGCACAGATTCCGTCCTGGGGCTGACTGTGCTGTGTTCCAGAAACCCTCCTGGAGACGGAAGGAAGTCTGGAAGGTGAAGAAGCTTCTCCACCCGGAACACATCGACGATCTCTGCTCCCTTTCTGCTCAATGAAGGCAGCTCTGAGCCCCGCCTCTACCCATCATATCCTGTTTCTGTCACCCCAAAAACACACGGCGGTCACTGGGACGTTGAGAGACATAATTATCCCATCAATTTGTCAGTGAATTAGGAGCCAGCAATCCATTTCCTGGGCCTCCTGTTGAGTTTAAATAGAGGACAGCAGGCTCAGGCCAGGAGAAATTTGGCAGATCTTACGTGGGGCCTGAAGCTAGGCTCAACACCAACTTGGAGAGACTGAGAAAGGCAGAGGGGAAGGTGTGTGCCTCCACTCCTAGCGCTGAGGGCGGGAGGAAGAGCGAGTCCCCTCAAACCCGCTCGCTGGGGCCCTGGGAGCCAGACGGAGCGGGGGAGAGGAACGTGAGACAGCCAGAAAGCAACCAAACTTCCCTGTGCACCCTCGTTCATGAGAGTAACCAGAGACCATATACCAGGGACTCAGGGGGCACAGACAGCCTCAGGAGCGGACAGTCAGGGGTCCTGTATAGTAGAGGACAGACAGCTGCCAGGGACCGCCACGGTCCCTGCAACCAAACAGGCTGGGGGAAGGTGAGGGGCAGGACCCTAAGCCCAGTCTGGGGGGGTCCCAGACAAGCTCCCAGGAGAAGGCAAAGCCTCATCTGTTCTGGAGAACGAGACAGAGACAAAGAGGAAGACGTTCCAGGTCTGGAGAGGCACTCGGGGGAGTGTGGGCTGGGCCGCACAGGCTGCGGGTGGTTTGCAGGACATGAGGCCTCACCCGGTCCTGGGAAGCTGGACAGGATCAGTCTGGGAGGTGACACTACGGCACCAGCAGAAGGACGCCCCCGCACCAAGTTCCCCGCTGGAGAGCTGAGCCAAGGCCCGTGGGCCCGTGGGAGGACAGAGGCGGGGGCCTCCTGCTCCAGCCTCAACGGGACAGAAGGGCGACTGAAAGGCTGACCTCATCCCAACTGGCAAGAAAGACACAGGAAGGAAGGAATGAAGATTCCCAGAGCCTAGAGAGATGGTGTTTCCTTATCGACGTTCACAGCAACCAGACAAAATGACTAAGGAACAACCCTCCCCTGCTAATTTTCCGATTTTAGGACAGAAATCCATCTCAGATCCCAATCTCTGTGGCCCATCAGGGCAGTTTACTGAGTCTGGTGATGAGTCTCATTGGTAGCCGGGATGTTTGCCTGGAGGGTCCCTGGTAAGCAAGTGACATCTAGCCTGCCCCAAACCTCACCTACTCCAGGAAGGCACAACCAAACCGCTTGTGCCTTCAGGGCAGACTGTAAGGTTAGACTCGAAAATTTCAACCATAAGTTTCTGCTGGAGGCGGGCAGGGGCCCGGCTTTCTCTGAGCAAAGCCCTGAACTCACTGCACACAGCCTCGGGCAGGACTTGCCATAATTGTGCAGAAGACGAAGAGGGAGTTCACCCTACTTCCTTCCTTCCTTCACCCAAGGGGTGACGCTGGCGGAGGAGAAGGAGCAGGAGCTCACAGGGCATGCGTGGGGTACACGGGAAAGAAGAAGAAGAATCAGAGACGGCTGGGTTCAAAGTCCAGCTCTCCAGACTGTAAGCTCCTCACCTGGGGCAAGTCAGGTGACCTCTTGGCGCCTCTATTTCCTCTTCGATCCGCTTTCACAGAACATCCAAACTCTTATCAGAAGATAAAAGCTTGGGGCGCTTGGGTGGCTCAGTCCGTGAAGCATCCGACTCTTGATCTCAGCTCAGGTCTTGATCTCAAGGTCGTGAGTTCAAGCCCTATGACGGGCTTCCCGCTGGGTGTGGAGCCTACTTAAAACTTTTTTTTTTTTTTAAAGAATAATAAAAATAAAAGCTTTGTATTACAGCAAGAAGAGAGTGTCCAAATCTGTACCATTCCCAGGATTCTAGAGCAGGACGGGCTCGTGCAGAACTTCACGGAACGAAGGCACTGGGTCGGCTGGAGGCTGTGAGCGGCCAGGGGACGCTCTTGACCAAAGACCCACGCCGGAGAGGAGTCAGCACCACAGCGCCCGAGGCCCTGCAAAGAGAAGCAAAGCCCTCTTTGCTTTGGGGCGGGGCGGGGGGGGGACCCAGGCAGAGCACGGGCTGCAGAGGACACAGCTGACCAGAGTCTTGCTAGGAGAGTCTGAGTGAGGAGACGCCCCCCCGCCGAGTGAGTGTGTCACACACCACAGCAAGAGCGTGAGGCCGGCCCGCCTGCTCTCCTGGGGCTCCGCCAGACCGAAGGTTTCGACAGGCCTCTTCCCAAGCAGCCCGGAGTGAGGGGCTGCTCCTTACCAGCCCTCTAACCAACGGTCCTCGTCGTTACGTTTTGTTAAAAAAGAAAATTCAACCGAGTAACTCCGATGATCTGAAAGTGAGTCACAAAGCAGACGGCCTTCCCTCTAGCAAGTACGAATCCAACGTTTTTATACGAAGGAAGGTAGGGCAAGAAGTTATCAGCAAAAGAAAAGAAAGACGGATCCAGGCCAAGTCACCTTCCCTTACGGAGGAGGGGAGAGGATCTTACTGGGGAATCACCTCACCTTCCTTTGAGGCCAGGAGAGCCCGTGTGACAGATTACCTCACTGGCGCCAACCAGAAAATTCCAGATGGATTGGCTTGGAATTCCAGGCCTGGAGAGGATGACACCACAATGAAGTCTTGCTTCGCTGTCCTGGACGCAAGCGACTCCACGTTGGGCCTGTAGCTTTCTTCCAAAAATCTGCAGCAAGAAGAGCATTTCCTCTGGAGGTGGGCAGGTGGGCCACCGAGGGGACTCCCTCCAGCGCCTCCCTTCACCTCCAGCTTCACCCCCCTGAACCGTCTTTATGGCAGCAAAGGCCCAGAGAACAGGGGGTGCAGTTGAGATCCACAGCCGGTGGGGAGAGAGAATGTGAAATGCCCTTAAAGGAGTTTCTAGCACACACACATGTTATAGACAAGACCATGAGGAGCCTGTTGGGGTTTTCAGAGCCACTTTGGGCAAAAAATATGGAGAATGATTTCCAAAGGCGAGGGCAGACAGAAATTCAGATGTTTCAGCCCAGTTAGCTCAATGTCCATTCTTGGCAGAAATTTGTCAACGGGGGTCCGCCGGATGCAAGAGTCTGTTTGGTGACACCGTTGCCCATCCCACCTCAGAACTGTGCTGTGGGCAGAGTTAAGCTTATTTCACCCAAACACTTGATAAGCAAGATGAGGAAGGAGGAGCTGCTCAGTGTGCTTGCCGGTAGCCATTCGCCCCGTGGAGCGTCCCTCTCGAAGCCAATTTGTAGGAGAGCAAACCCACTTTAGTCGCTCTCACAGGGAGAGCCATGAGTGGGTTTTACATGGCAGCAGCTTTTGCCTCAACAGTCCAACAGAGCTGTTCAACAGCACACTGATATCCTTCGAGAGTGAGTTCCCCGTCACAAGGAGTAGTCAACTCACACGTTAACATCTGTTAGAATTGCTCGAGACGTGAGCATAGTGTTGGGGGTGTAGAGTGACAAGACCCAAACTCAAGGATCTACTTGGCTCAGTACCACCTGTGTGACCTTGGAAAACTGGCCTGAACTCGTCTAATTCTTGGCCAACTTCTATGTCAAATGAAGGTAATTTTTTTTATAGAGAGGTTGCGAGGTGCAGGAGGTTGTAAGTCATAAATTAAACGAGATCATGTCCATAAAAGCATTTTATAAACTAAAAAATGCTGTACTAATGTGTGTTATCATTAAGATTTTAGGAGCTTGGAAATAAAGGACTCTTGAGGCTAGTAGCATTTCGTACAGATGGCAGCATTTGATGCTGGCACTCCCAAACCCGGCTAGAAATAAAGCGCCGTGAAGCATGTCCCGCCAGCCCGGCACGCCATGCACCGATGATTACTCGCATTCCTCGTTCGGTTGTAATGGTTATTTTAAAGCATCAGGGCTGGGCGGGGCTATCAGCTTGCAAGTTGGCATATTTTTATTTTGACCTATTCCAAGTTTGAAAAATGATATATTGGATGTTCTCTAGGTCCAGACACAGTCCCTGAAATTCCCCCACCTAATTAAAGACGTTGACAGATGGAAATGAGTTTCAGGACATTGGATCCCCAGCTCAGTGCTGGGCTTGAAGCAAGGTTGTCAGGCTGTTCCTGGGATTTCGGTGGGGAGAAGGACGCCGAGCTTTCCTCTTTCTTCGTCACTGGGGCTGCACAACTGGCCAGGGTCTGCTTCTCGGCTATGCCTTTCGGCAACCTGCCTTCATTCCCGTAGAGAGCACCAGCTGGAAAAGTCGGTTTCTGGCATCTGGAGGCGTGAATTCATTATTGTGCACTTTCTCCTTTCTGGTGTGAGTCAGTTCTGTGAGAATTTGTTGAGCAACTACTCTGTCAGGGTCTCTTGGGAATAAGACTTGAGCCCAGCCCTGTCCCAACACAGCACGCTCCAGCCCTAAAAGCCACCACCAGCCCATCACTGCTGTCCGTTCCTTCCGGTTCTAGCACTTCACCCGGGGACACCGTGTGGGAATCAGGCCTGAGGACACAGGTGAATTTTCCCCCAGTGGCCCAGTCTGTTGCTCCCTCAAGCCTTAGGGATCCCCACCAAAAAAGGACAGCCCAATTGAGTGACTCCTAAGGACGCTTCCAGTGCTCCAAGGTATTGCAGATCTGTTGCTGAAGAATTAATTCCTAAAATATCATCATACTATATGGCAAAGAAGCTCCATTTGGGGTTCTGTCCCTTAACTCGCTGAACATCCTTGGGCAAGCACTTGGTCCCCCAATTTTCTACTGGAAAATCTTTGCCTCCTAGAATCAATCTAAGTTCTAGAGAAAAATACATATGCCGGGCCCGTAAAAGCCTGACTTGCGCCTAGTAGGGGCTCAATAGCCATTTGTTACCTCCTTCCCCCTACATCTCTACTAAGAGATGGACAACATCTCTCTTTTTTTTTAAGAACGTAAAGACTCCTTTATCTGGAGGACTGACAGGTGATTTACAGGAACGAGGGGAGCTGGACACAAGGTGGCAGAGTGGGAGACGCCGTGGTTCCGGGTGCCTCCGCCTGGTGGGGGAGATGCCAAGGCCACCATCCCTTGCCTCGGAGGGTCCCTCCGGCCCCATACTCCATGTGAGTCCCCGGGGAGCCATTTACAGTGGCTTCGAGGGGAACCAGAAGCCCCTCTTCTGAGCCCCGGGAGCAGGGGGTGCCCTGCCCGGGCTCCTGACAGTCCGGCCACCCACTCCCAAGCCGGGCTGGTTCCAGACGTGGCATTTCATGGCGCGACATTCACAAGGCTCGGCAGCTCCGACGCAGTAACTCTTCCTCCGTCTCCCCGCAGAAGCCATTGCCGTGCATGCATAAAACTGACTGTTGGAAAAGTTTTAGCGCCGTTCTCTGCCCCTTTCCCACCGCGCAAGCATTCCTCCAGATCCCGGCGCGGTTGCCCAGATGGTCTGTGAGAAGAAAAGCAACAGCAACTCATCACCGGGCGTGTCTTGGTGCCAAGACACACAGAAGGTTTATGTTTCACAATGGAAAGGTAAGCATCTCGAACGAGGCAGAACCCAGGGTAATAAAAGCTCCTTTTATCCCATATTCTCTTTCACAGTGGTGGGTTTTATTCTGAATTTCACTAGACGCTTGACGAGCATAAAAAGCAACCATTTCCTGCCTAAAAAATTGTTGCCTTCTGAGTTCTTTTTGTTCCCTTGAACAGAGCCAGCCTAGGTGAGAGAGGCTGCTCCGCACGCTGCTGCTGCTGGTGGTGGGGGGTGTTGCAGGGCTGCCAGGAAAGACAGCGCTGTTTGAGTAGGGCCCAGACGTCCCCAGGAGGTGGGGGGGGGACTTCTCCCCCAGGCAGGTGGCAGGTCCCCAGGCACAGGGTGTGGGTTGGTTTTGCAAAGCTTGTTTCTGTTTTGCTCTGGGCGTCTGCGGGCAAAGCCAGGTGGCCCAGAAGTTCAAGTGCATAGACCACTGCAGCCGTCTTTCTCCACACAGGCTCCGCACTGAGCACAAACTCTCCGGGCATCCCTGGGGCTCCCAGCTCTTCAGTCGGCCCCTTGTGTCTCCCTCAGAAAAGTTCTTACTCAGCGTCTCTTCACCTTTCTGGATTTTTGAGAATCCAGAAAAAGCCATGGGCATCCTTCCTCCTCTCTCCCACACACGTGTGCCCACACACTGTACAATGCACGTGATTTCAGGAATTCCCGGGGCCCCCCTGAAGCCCCTCCATGCCACCCACGGGGCAGTGGATCTCCCGGTTAAGAGCTTTGCTCTGATTTGTGCCCTACCTGGGAAGCGCTCATCTCCATGTCTCCTACCACCATTAACCCAAAACCAGAGGGATAACGGGAGATGGGTTCCAAGTCCAGGTCAGCAGGGACACGAGGTCCCGCCTGATGACCTGCTTCACCCAGCGCTGAGAACGATACTGCCCCCGAGCAGAGGGTTGAGCAACGGTGCGGCTTCAACAGAAGCCTCTTCCTTGACCCTGGGAAGCAGACAAGGCCTCACCCACAGATCCAGGGGCCGCACCCCCTGGCTCCAAGCATCTTCCCAGCATGCCCCCCACCCATGGACCTCTGCTTGCCGAACTGCCTTGTCACCACCCAGAGTGCCCCTCATCATAGTCTTAATATACCGACCAGACACCCAGTTGAGCAGACCATGAAACGGAGGTGTTTCTTCCATCGGAAGCGAAACATCTAAGTATTCCCCAGAAAGCTTCATGAAGCCCATTTTGTGACGCTAGAGATGACAGCTGGTCTGCAGGCGCCACTTGCTGAAGCCACTCCGGTCATGAGAAGGGCAGGAGGGGCGGGGCCGAGGACTGGATGGGAAACAGCAGGGATCGGGGCAGAACTCGGCAGTTCCCTCCCCACCCTTGGGGCTTACGCACAGGGTGACCCTGTCCTCACCTCCGTTTTCTGATCGCGAAGTGAGGATAACTGGCTTTACCTTGCCCTGCCGTTTTGCCGGCCCGAGGCTGGGAGTGGTCCTGGGACCTGCACAGGATGACAGGAGGGGCGGGAGTAACGCTGCCTGAGTCCAGAGCTCTGACCTCTCTGCACCCCAGGCAGTCGGACCCGCACCCACAAACGGCCAAGAGACCCCGGGGACCTTGCTGCTCCCCACCTTTCCCAGGTCATCCTGCAGGTTGATTCCGAGGACCCCGATTTCTGGGGACAGAACATCTCCAAGCTTCTTCCAGGACCAAGAGTGCTGACCTTACCCAGCAATTACCCTCTCCGGGGCAGCTCTCCCGGCCCCGGCAATCGCAGCCCCACAGTTGACAGACAGCAGAAGCTAATAAGCCGGGGGGGCCGACAAGGGGGGCCCCGAGAAGAGCGCGGCTGCAGATCCCGTTGCCATGGCAACTCCTGCAGGTGTTCCTGCAAGGAAAGACAAGGCCAAGGGGTTCGGGTTGCTTTCCTCTCCCTTTCCGAAAGTCTAAAAGTAAGAGAGGTCACCGGGTGACAGGGGCCTCCTCGTGCTCGCAGCAGACACAAAGGCCCTCGCCTGGGGTCGCACAGCTAGGAAAGGGCACGGGGAGGACGACTTCTCGGCTTCCCGCATCCGCCTTCCCGCTGCGCCAGGCTGCAAAGCTCGGGGCTTGGGGAAATCGCGTCTCTGCCATGCGGACCTCCCACCCTCCCTCTCTGGGCCCGCAGATGCCCCTTCCCTGTCGCCGTCCTAAGGAGATTTCAAGTAGGGCCACCACCAGCCCCCAGCCCCTCTCCTGCCTCACCGCTGCTCTGACCCCACCAGAGACCATTCCCGGGATCTACCTGCTGGTGGAAGGGGGCCCAGAAGTCTCCCCTTCCTCTGGGTGGCCCAGCCATGAAGATGAAGCCCAGCCAGGGCTCCGGGTGGCCAGCGAGCTCTGCCGTGTGGAAAAGGAGCAGACGGTTCAGCAGGCAGGGAAACTCACGATGGTCGGTGAAGAGTAAGAGCGACTCTTGTCGGTGTCTGAGCTCCTAGATCCAGTGTTCCCTGAGGTCCGCCGCCTCCCGACCCTTCTGCGGTTGGTGATGAGAGTAAAGAATCACTCCCCCGGCCCCACTGCTCCGAGCTGTGCTCCGTTAAGAGCATCCACATTTCTCCCTCCCCCCATGCCCTCTACGGCAGGGGCGACCTCCACTTGGAGCAACGGCTGTCACTGTAACCCATCTGCCAGGAGACCTTCGTCTCCTGCTCTTGGGACCTGAAGGCCTTCCCTGCTCCCAGAAGAGGCTCAGAAGGGGCATCAGGCACAAGGAAGGAGGAAACCAGGCCGGGGGAAGACTTTCCACATCCCACAAACAATACCGGTGACATCACCACATCACGACCTCTGGAGAAGGAGGAGTTAGATTTAGGCGTAGCGGGCGTACTCACAGCAGGTGACTCAACCTCCCCGTGCCTCAGTTCCCTCACCTGTAACAACCCCTTCCTCCCAGAGCTGTAGGAACGGGAGATGACGTGTCGAGTTCCAGCAAAGGGGAGCTCTGGCAGGCTGCACGCACTTACTACACTCAACAAGGGATAACCAAGCAGGGGGATCCTCTCCCCGGACTCCACCCAGGCAAGACCATCCATCCACCTGCTGCACATGTAGAGGACTAGCAGCTAGATACGGAGCAGATGGGACGTAGCAAACACTGACTCTCCACCCCTCATCCTCCAGAACCTCGCTGGGCCCTTGAGAGGGGAGACAAGCACAACGCTGGAGGTGAAGAGGCCGCTCGCAGAGGTCGGGAGGCGCTCTCAGACAGTGGGGGAAATGCCAGAAACTAGAAGGGAAGGGCAGATGTCCACGAAGTCACAGACACAACTCTGAAACAACTCCAACAAAGCAATCGCGAGATGTCGGAAATAATAGGAACACGAATGTGATCATCGAAACTTGGAGGACGGGACCTTTCAACCGCCCAAAACACCCTGCCACACTTCAGTTTGCCCAATCAAAGAAGAGGAGGAGGGAGTCCTAACCCACAAAATTAGAAACGATCAATTGTAGGCAATAAAAAATACAGCCATGAAGAGGAATTCATTTTATAAACTTTATGCTCTGATCTTTAATCTCAAGAAATGGAGGGCTTCTGAGGAAAATACTAATTACTCCCCAACTGAGTCAAGGAGTGGACAGCCTGACCAGACAGATTACCATAAGACAAACCTGAAAATGCCAGAATTAACTCCGTAAAAGATACTAGGTCTAAATGGTTTCGAGTTAGTTCTTTCAAACTTTCAAGATATGGTTAATAATTGTGCAAGGTCGTGATTTTAAAGCATTAAAAGTACTTCTCGGTTTTTTTTTTTTTAAGATTTTTTTTTTTTTTAATTTATTTGTCAGCGAGAGAGCACACAGGCAGGCAGAGAGGCAGAGGGAGAAGCAGGCTCCCTGACGTGCAGGGAGCCCTATGTGGGCCTCGATCCCAGGATACGGGGATCATGACCTGAGCCGAAGGCAGCCGCTTAACCAACTGAGCCCCCCAGGCGTCCCAGTACTTCTCAGTTTAAAAAGCTGGATTTAGTTCATCTAAAACCTCAGACCTTTGATACAGAGGGTATGTATGTGCACAAACATTACAAGCCAGTCTCATTCATTATGAAAACTAAAGTAAGACTTTCATCTCAAATACTGTGGTTGCATCCAGGCGTAGAGCAAACAAATGGTTCACAATCATCCCCTAGATCTTATGGGAGAAAGGCAAAGAATTTAAAAAGAGGCAAGTAAAAGACGCTTTTATATTAGGAGAATTATTAATACAGTTCTTTAATTTGGATCAAAGAAGAAAATTATTAAGATCATTCCATGTTGAAATTGTATATTGTATAAATCCAGTATAACACCATTTCTGATTTGAAAACAAGACCAAAACCCACCTTTCATGTTTTAAAAGGATTTTTCTAGAAGCGGTTCTTTTTTACTGTGAGAGAGGTTGACCCTGGGGTCTAGGTTCCTTGCCTTCCGAACCGGGAGCCCGCCCCGCCCCCTCTCTCCCTCTTCTGCCCCTGCCGCTGGGCACGGGTCTGCAGGTCAGAGGCCACCTTTTCAAGGAAGGCTTTAAGACCCACGTCTGCAACCTGTAGGCTTGTGCTCCCGGGATCCATTCACGGCGGGGACTCCCCCGCTGAGGCTCTGCCCGTGCATCAGTGAGCTCTCCTCCTGGGGTTAATCCGTGATCGCCTGGGGTGTACACCAGCCAGAGCCCAGGATGCTTCCCCCCTACAGACATGGGCCACAGACCGGCCTTACAGTCTAGAATAGAAGATCGTGAACAAGATGTTAGGACACTGACCGCTCACGGCTCATTCCTCCCTGCCGACCCTCCGGCGGGCTCGCTGGGCTCACCGTCCGCACCAACACACAGCGGGAGAGGGCTCGGCCAGAACAAGGAGGGACGTTCTGAAATGTGCTACCTCGTGGAGGAGCCCTGAGGATATCATGCTGAGCGAAGAGGTAAATCTGTATGAAGCTGCTCCCACGGAGTTCCTAGAATAATCCCATCTACGAGACAGAAAGGGAATGGTGGCGGTCGGCTGGGGACAGGGCGAAGGGGACTTGTTTCATGGAAACAGAATGTCAGTTTTGCAAAAGGAGAACATTCCGGAGATTGGTTGCACAATAACGTGACTATATTTGACGTTACTGAACTGTACACTTGGAGATGGTTAAGACGGTAAACTTTAGGGTATGTGTTTTGTTTTGTTTTTTACCAAATCTAGGCACACACACTGCTTCTGCCACTCAGGACATGGGGCTAAGTAGGAGTCTGCGCCTCACAGAACACCGGGTTCATCTTTGTTCCATCCCCCCGCCCAGCTCTGTGATTTGGGGCTACTGTTTGGGCGTGAGGCTCACTACACTCTCTAGAATGCATTTCAGAATGATGATGTCCGGCATCTTTGCTGTGAAGACGTTTGCAGGCACGTTACAGAAAAAACAGTCACCAACACAGACACCGAGTGAAAGGCTTTGATGACTGTGCTCAGGAGCTTGGCTTGCGGAGCCTGAGGACTTGGGGGCTGAAGACAAGACCGGATCTTGGCTTTTAGGGAGCGGGCTCTGGTGGTTGTTGCGGGGGGCCCTGGAGTAGAGAGAGGGGAGGGCAGGGCTCTGGGTAGGTTAGCCTGGGGCCCAGGTGGGCAGAGCCCCCGCACCTGCTGCAGCTGAGAGCCACCCACGTAAGGGAGCCCTCGGGAGGTCGTAAGGGAGCACACAGGCACCTGACCCCCCACATGCGGACAAGGATGTGGGAGGCCAGCAGGGCTCAGCGGCACTCCCTCGAGCCTCACCACCAGGGACGCCGGAAACAGAGATGCTTGGCATCCCTGGGGAATGCAGCAGCCGGCTCAGGAGGCGCCCCTGCCCGGGACCAACAGTGGGATTTGCAAATGGCTGCCGCTGCTGCTCCGGGGACGAGCCACTGTGTGAGACACCCCCTGGGGGAACCCAGACCACCTGTCAAGGGCCCTGAACAAGGGGTCTGGGCAGGGGGGTGGCTGGGAGGCAGCACTGGAGGACCCACCCAGGGATCCCTCCCCTCCACAAGGCTGATTTCCTGCTCCCCCACAAAGAAACCAGTCGTATCCCATCTATTCTGAGGTCCTTTCTACCAACTATGTGGGGTCCCCCGGAACGAGGCCTTTTCTCTAAATCCTTCTCTCGGGCAGGAGGAGAAAAGCCTCCACTTTGCTAAGAAGTGAACACGAGCGGGCTCAGAGAACTTGCCTGCTGCCCAACGGGTCAGGTCATCCCTTCCACACAAGGAGACCCTCTGGCTACGGTCGCCCCCCAAATCAGAGCGCGTGGCCACTGATACGACCGTGACCCGCAGGGCCTGGGAAGCCGGAATTCTCAAGCAGTGTGGACTTGCACCAGCGCTGGGCTTCGGGATCAGACCGGGGCGGGGTGGGGGGGGGGCGTGCTCCCGACCCTCCCTGACAGGGCAACCCCTCCCACTGCACTTCTGGAACATCCCCAGGGGACAGCATCTACTTGCTTGGCGGGGCAGGTCAGGGCTGAGCGCTAAGGCATAGCAGAGACCCGGCACCCACACAGGTGCTCACTGCGTTGCTCCTGGTGTTACTTTATTGCTTGTAGTAGCAAAGAGCAACGCTCCTGTAGCGAAAACGAAGGAGTCGTAAAGAATGGGCTACAGGAGAGTTCATCAAAGGACGGGAGAGGCCTTGTCCGGCTCCAGGGAAGAAGCCATGAAAAGCAGGGCTCACCCGAAGAAGGGAGGCGGGGAAGCGGCATCGGAGGGCGAGGGCCAGGAGCCATAGGCAGCACCGAAGACGCAGCACTGGAGAACTTGATGGGCCCCAAAGAGGCAGTCAATCTCTTTTCTAAGAGAAAGGGGCGATTTGTGCTGAGCTTCTGTCCCTGGGACAGGGCGGCCTCACCCCTGCGCCTGGGCCACCCGCTGCGGGAGCCTGAGGGGCGACAGATCTGTGTGGCTCAGCCCCAGCCCCGTGCCTCAGACTCCGGGACACCCCGGTCACAGTCCTGCTTTGTAGACAAAGTGGCCACCTCGCTCCCCCCAGAATGACAGCACTGCGAGCCTCCGACAGCTCTGCCTTCAGCCCAGCTCAGGCCTGGTAGGGGTCTATGACCCTTGAGGTGCCCAAGAGCAGCACAGGAACTTAGGGAGGGCCCCGGGGGTCTCAGAGACCCCTCCCTGCCCCCGCCTGTGCAGGTGGTCCACTCTGACCCCCAGCCTCCTCCCTCATACGCTCCCCATCCTGACATGCCATAGGGAGCTCTCCCCCTGCGGGAGCCGGGCTCCGCGTGGCTGAGGCCTGTGGCTCTTCAGGACCCGAATTCCATCAGGTGAAGGGACTGCCTCCAGCTCAGTGAAAACGCCAATCCAGGCCCTTCCCACTGGCGGGTGAGGCCTGCCACTAGATCACTTCCTTCCACGGCCATCTCTGTCACACCCCCTATGGCTTCCCTTGCTGCCCGACTGCTGTGGAGGCCTTGGTCTCTGAGGTCGGCCCCTTGTGCCCTGAGGCCCCCTTCCAGAGCTCCCACGGGCGAGGAGAGACTCACACTCCAGGCCCTCACCACCACCATCGGAACCAATGTACTCTGACCAGTCTGCTGTGCTCCCGGCTGGCTCCCAGCCCGAGCGGGCTCCCCACGTCACAGCGCCGGGACTGGCAGCAGCAGCGTCAGGCTCCAGCACCATCAGGACCACAGTGGTTAGTGGGGAGAGAGCCCACAGCACGGCTGCTCATACAAGACGCTCCCTTTCCTTCTTTTCAAACCCGACACCCAGGAGTCTGTTTTCCTATTTTCTCATTTTCTAAGCCATTTCCAGTTGAAAATGACTTTAAAGTTACGAAGAAGAGAGACAGCGTCCCAACTGTGGGCGCTCACTGAGAGCACAGAGCTGCTGCGTTCCTAGCGAACCTGAGCAAGGAGCAGCAGCCTCTCCCCGACGACAGGGCAGAGCTGCGCCGGACGCCCTCCGGCTGCATTTACTGTGCTGGGTTTTCGTTCCCAAAATTCAACACCCAGTTTGCAAGGGGAAGCTTAGCGTTGCACAGGCAGGGCCCTTCAGACCCCGAGCCAGCTGACTCGGGAGCCACCACGCCAGATCTAAATTTAGCCGCAGGTTAAGTAAGGGAGAGGACTTTTCACTCCGTTGGTGAATCTCTCCCGTTTACAGGCGGCTCCTGCTCACCCGGGCACGTGAGGGCCTGCGGACGGGTAGGCCGTGGCCAGCCCTCCCAGACCAAGAGCTCCAAACCCTCCAGTACCGGTCCACCCTTCCAGAGTGGGGCTGACAGACAGACAGGCCGGGTTAGATCCCGTCACATTCCTCGTCTGCTTCTGAGTGAAAAGCAAGTGGCCGCAGACATGGCCACTGAGAGACGAGGAGCCAGTGACATCAGTCCGGTTCCCCGGCTGGCTGTGGTTTACCATACTCTAGCCATCACCCCTAGATCATTCTCACTGGTCAGGGTTGAGGGGTGGGGGGCGCTCAGCATCATTAGGTTTTAAATTTTCTTCAGGTGATTCTAATAGGCAGCTACGATCATTAACCACGGGTCCTGACGACCTTCCAAACGGATATTAGCACTTCGGGTGCTTGACTCGTCCTCCGTTTAGCCAGCTCGGTATGCTAGCTAGATGCCGTAATTGTCTACAGAGAACATTCACGGGGGTCAAAGCCATGTGCACATTTTGGGAGACGTGGAATGCCAGGGAAGGTTTGAACGAAGGCTCCCGGGTACTGTGCGGGAAGCGGGGCCGTCTGGACATTTCGGTGTCTGAGCTCTTGAACAGGCCGGGATACCACCGGGCAGTTGGAAAGACTCCAAGAACATTTTAGAGCCCCTTTGCCATATTATCAGCTCATGAATGGAAAAGAAAAGATGGAAAATAGAGCGTGGTGCTATTCAGACGTCCGCCAGGGACTTCACCCGGGTCCCTTGGCACCGGCGGGGGAGGCCACGAGGACGGAAATGCACACAGCGTGCGGCCAAGCTCTGAACTGGACCGCTTCCCCCTGCCTCGTGGTTCTGTTACCTCCCGCTTTGTGTCAGACGAGCTACACTGTCTCGCTGCTCCTCGTTGCCTTATAAGGTTATCAATGATGACATGAGTTAACGCATTCCAAACGTGGGGTCAGTGTTTGGGGTGGGGAATTCCCTCAGCTGACACACAGCCTAGCCCCGAGGAGGGAGAGGAGTCCCAGGGTGGACGGGTGGGGGGAGGGGGATCCAGCAGGGCCCAGACCACGCTGGGCAGCAGCGACCATGCGGAGCGACCATGTGGCGTGAGCGACCATGCGGCGTGACCCGGCTGAACTGCAAACATCTGGAAGGCGGTCTTGGCCCTCCCTGTGCATAAGAACACGAGGCTCCAGAGAGTTGAGGTGAGCTGCCGTCAGATCTAAGAGGCCCACCGTGCCCAGCCTTGGGTCTGCTGTCCAGGCAAGCCAAGCTAGGAGGTTGGAGAGCGACGGCTAGGGCAGCCCTTTCTTATTCTGCTTGGTGTTCAAAGAGACAGGCTTGAGATCACTGTTAGGAGCTTTTTCGAATAAGAAAGACATCAGATTATCTCATTTCTTTAACATTTATGTTAAAGACATTCTAAATACCAACACAAAGACCAACTCCTGGAGTATTTCTGCATTTTGTATAAATCGAGTGCATTCCTTCATTTTCTTTTTTCCTCCACAGAAACTGCTCAAACTTTGCAAATTTTGATTTCTGGTGAGGACATGGTTCCGATTAGAGCAACGTAGTTTATATGAAGGACTCTCTTCCATAGAAGCACTGCACAGCGGAGACCCACAACTCACCGCTGGCCTTGAGCAAGTCACTTTGACCCTCTGGCCCTCGGTTTATTTATCTAGAGAGTCACGGTGTTATACTGGTTGTCTAGGGCCTATAATTCTGCAGTTTGAAGAAAAACATTTCTGGATGGATCCCATTAAAATGGACTATGTTATCTCAGAATACTGCTCACGGCATGTTTTCGGTCACCTGAAATGATGGAAGGGAGCTGTAAGGTTAGAGAAGACCCAAGTGACCAGTAGGCCTGGGAGTGGCTCGATCAGTGCCATCTGGTACAGCTGGTGCCCGCAAGGTCCCAGGAAGGCCTTTCTGGCCTTTTAGTTCTCTCCACGCAGGTGTTACCTGACTGGGGAGAAAAATATTGACCCCCTTCCTCTAAAAAGGTTTTGGAGGCCTGTGTAAGCTATTCCCAAATTCTAGGCGCTACCAAAGGTTTGGACAAGGAACTCATCCAGGAGTAGACAACGGGTCAGAAGGCAAATGCTAGGCAATGAAGCTGATAAATCTTGTCCAAAGATGATGAAAACTTTATTTATTTATCTAGTTAGTCAGTTCAGGCACTCTGTAGCTACACCCATAGGAGTAGAGAGGAGGCAAAGCCAGTGATGGAGACGATGGCATGGACTCTGAGGTAAAGCAATGTTATTCGTAGAGGGTGGGCCTGCCAGCTGCCACCCAGACTGCTGCTGCGGCTTGAATCTGGTGAGGCTCTCACGAGAGCGAAGCCCAGAACTTCCATTCTGAGCCTCCAGCTTCAGGCACCCACATCCGCTGTGGAAGCAACTGCCAGTGAGTCACGCATCGCAGTCCTTCCGCCCCCACGCAGGGACACTCCTTCCATGTGACACCCCCCCAGAGCGTAAGAGCCCACAGCGGTAATGTTAGCGCCCCCCCCCACCCCGCCCCGGTTATCCAGATTCCAGATGCGCATCTTTGCCAACCTTAGTATGTGGCGTTGGTATGTGCGGGGACCCCAATTCAGTAGGCGCCGCAGGTGCTCCCAGGGATCCGGCTGTGGCCTCACAATCACGACCCACGGGCTGCAACCCTGGTGAGCAGGGGATGCAACACTTCTCGGCCCGCACGATGCATCTCACAGAGCCTCACACACACAACCTCACATAACAACTGTGACACAAACAGTGCAACCCTCATTTCCCACTGACTGATGACGGTTCAGAGAGCCGGAGTCCCCGGACCCGAATTGCGTCCCTAACCCGACACGGCCCTCCTCCGTCCGAGGACATCCGCCCCGGCCGCTGCCCGCTCCACACACGCTCTCCCCTTCAAAGGCAGCCCCGGCCACCAGCACATCCGAAACGTCCCGATTCCCTGGGTTCTACCAGAAAGGGCAGCTCAAAATAAGGAGGAGGGGTCAGGTCTCCCTGAGTCAGCGAGAAAGTAGGTTAACCAGTGGCCGCGAGAGAACAAGCGAGAAGGCTGCTCGTCGCTTCTGTACAGCTTTATTTGCGGTTTGTCGGAACCGCTGAGGACGGTCCACAGGTTCCCACAACGCCTGTGGGATGGCCGTCGGCTCGGGGGCTCCTTCCCACGGGGCGGCTGAGGAGCCGCGGCCACGCAGGCCCAAGCCGGGCTCACACCCAGTGCCGGCCCGCGCTCAGCGCCGCGCTGAAGGTCCGCAGGGCCCGGTGCGTCCCCCTCACGGCCAGAAGGAGTGACCCCGCTTCGGCCACGTGGCCGGCGTCCCGTAGGTGACCGGCCAGCCCCTCTGCGTCCCAGGGCCCTCGCTGCGGGCTGGCCAGGAGGTGCTGGACCATGTGCGGGTAGAAGGCAGTGGAGACGCACTTCGCCAGCAGCCCGGCGTCCAGGAGCAGGGACAGGAGCTCTGGGTCACAGTTCGAGTCGTTCACCTTTAGGAGAGGAGACAGGCACAACATGAGTGACGCCTTGCTTCGTCCTCGCCAGCCGACTCGTCACGCACGCCCTCCCCTCCGCCACCCGCCAGCCTCACCCCCTCGGCCGGGTCACCAGTGCTCGCACCGCGGAGCCTCTGCCGTCCCCCGCGCAGGCTCACACGCACGGCTCTCCGCGGCCAGGAACCACTGAGAGTGCGCCCGCTGCACTCCCCCGACTCCTCCCCACGCGGCCGGAGCCGTCCCAGGTGAGGGAGGTGAGGGTGACGACTGCATGTCACGTCGTGGCTGTCAGGAGGCCAGCACAGGAGCTGCGTGTGGGTCAGCCTCGACTTCCCGCCGCGGCATGGACCGCGTCCCTGGAGCTCCACCACGGCCCAGGTCCTGGAACCCCAAACCTCCCCTGTCCGTAGACCCACATGAAAAACCTTCCCTCCAGAACAGGAAGACCTTTCTTCTACTCCGCTGAGAAAATACATCCGTCAACGCCGCTGATGTACAGAGGGTAAGGGACAGGAGGGCTGTAGGCTACTCTTGCTTAAGCCTCTAGAAAGCTTAGTACCTAACTTACCTTTTTAAGATAAAAAAAAAAAAAAAATATTTATGTATTGTGGAGAGAGACAGAGCACTCGTGTGCGCAAGCCCACAAGTGGGAAGAGGGAGAGTCTGCAAGCAGACGCCACGCTGAGCCTGAGCCCACTGTGGGGCTCGATCTCATGACCCCGAGATCATGGCCTGAGCTGAAATCAAGAGTTGGAAGCTCAACTGGCTGAGCCACCAGGCAGCCCTTTAAGACATTTTTATATCACTTTGGAGACCAATGTCATGGGGCTTGTTTTCAGCTTGGCTACCCTGTGTTTGCTCCCTCGTCTTACGGCTTGGTGTCTGTATGGTTCTCCATGGCTGTGACACGTAGCCTAGGCGTTTCTATTTAATATTATTGTCCATATTCTTTGTAAGAAATGAAGTTAACATTAGTCACACTCAAAACCCCGAGCCCGTCATTGAAACCAGCTTCATGACGGTTCTTCTTAATGTCACTGCGCACCGTTAGTAGATTTGGTTGTAGGAACCTCTATTGTGGCATTTCACAGCCAATTACCTAACGTGTAGACCAGCTATGTTATACAATTGAACACAGCGTGGTCTTCCCAAATGTTCCATGACGAGGAGGTCAACTGTGTCCACCGACTTCAAGAATGAAAACCAAAGCCACTCTGGGAACAGGAATTGTTCCCACTGTCAGAGAGCATCCATCTTTCCTGCAACCTGGTGATCCTTTAAAACCAACAGAAACGGCGGCCCCAAGGCCCCCACCCCTTCGGGATGACACTTTCCCTAAGTCTCTCCCCAAACCTCGGACTCCTCCTTCCTCCACACTCCGTGGCTCTTGCACCCTCCATCGTCATCCGTACACCCGTCTCCCCCGCCAGCCTGGGGGCTTCTGGAGGGCACGGAGGTTCGATCCTCCTTCCGGTCCAGCATCCAGTTTAATCAACACGCGCTCCATGGCCGCACGAACCTGCATTCGTGAACACGGTCACATGTCTGTAAACCACGCAAGAACGGGACAAGAACACGATCCCTGCAGAGAATCCGCGTCGAGCTGGATTCTGGAACTGCACAGTCTCCTGCCAAGCCGGGGCCTCTCACTCGGTCAGCCCGAGCACATGCGTCTCAGCCACTTTGGCTCAGGAAGACGCTCCGGCTGAACTCCGTTTAGGAGCTCTTGCTTTTGTTTTTAGAGACGGGATGGTAGGAGAGGAAGGCGGTGTGAAGCACCAGCTTTTCCGCTGCAAAGGACACGGGTGCTTCCAACACTCCCCGCCAGGGCTGTGAGGGGTTCTGTGTGCCTTCTCGCCTTCCAGCTTCCCTCCTCCTCCTGCTTCCCAGCGGACAAGAATCTTGACCCCATGTGGGTGCTGGCCGCGCCATCCCCGTGTCTACACTGACGGACAGCTGCCCACGTGCCAGCGAGCCCTCGGTCTCAACTTTAAAGCATCCCCTTGAGACATTACCGCAGTTGAAGGATGAAAAAACCCATCCAGTGAGGTCAAAGTCACGTGCCCAGTGTCTCGGGGCTGCTCATCGGTGAGCTGCGCCAGCAGCCCTCATCCCGGGCGTGCCTACTGTTTGCGCGCCTCTGGAATACGGCCTCTTCCGAGCCAAGATCTTTTCTCTGTTTACCCCCGCAACCCCGATGGCCAGAAGAGTGCTGGCCCCATGCTAGGGGCTCGGCAAGACCTGTGGGATGAATCCATGAGTGAATGAATCATTCTACCGCTCTCATCCTTTCTTTGTTCGCTGCTGCCTCCCTGCGCGCGCACACACACACACACACACACACACACACACACACGCGGCGCCCGAGTCCCTGCGGGTTATTGTTCTGCTCACTCTTCACAAGAAAGAATCCCTCCATCTAGCCCTCTAGGCGGGAACAGAACGCGTGCTAGGATGCTCCTGGCAAATGTTTGATAAAATGTACAGATAAAAGGCTCAGCGTCCAAACACCGCAGGGCAGTACCTTCTTTGCTGCCCTGAACAAGTCTTCAAGGCTAGGACACCTTTATTATTCTGTTTACTCACGATCCCTCCCTTTGGGGGCCTGAAAGTCTCCTAGAAAAGGAGTGATGGGTTTTTCCAGCTTGAGGAGGAGACGGGGTTCTGTCAATGCCAGCTGCTGCGGGCCCTCTCACTCCCGTCTCTGTCCGCTTTTCTCCAGGGCAACGGCTTCCTTAAAATCGGTTTCCGGCTGGATGCGCCCCCGGGCCTTCCAGAGAGCTGCCCTGGGCTGGCCGGTGGGGTCTGCGGCAGGCGGGCAGGGACAGGGTGGGCCTCCACTCTCTGAAAGTTCTCTAGGTACTCCCTGAAGCCTAAGGCAGAAGTCATGGAAATCAAATACAGAATTGCCCCCTTTGGCCTACCCCGAGGTCTCCTTAGGAAAGGTCGAGTCTGAGACTGCTGACCTGCACTGAGCTGGGCAGTGGCCAGGCCAAGGTTGAGGGGGTAGAAATTCTGGCGTAATGTCTTGTCATCAGGTGCCGAGGAAATGGAAGTGGCTGACCTTATTTCCTTTCACTGACCTTGTACTTGGTTTCCAGCTCTTTGCAAAAGATCCAGAATGGCCAGAGTATATTTTGTAATTGTCACATACAAGGAAAATACTTACTCTGTGCGTATTTGGGACAAAATAGGGAATGAGAGACTACAGAAAGAAAGATGGCTTTTGTGAAGACTCCTTCCAACAACGGCATCTTAAAGAAAAGGAGCCTGAGGGTCAGAGAAGAGAAGGGTGGCCTGAGGACACCAAGAGCCCAAATTGCTTCTCTCCACTTGCCAGGCCTCCTGCCTCGGGGGAGCCAAGCCAGCTGGGTCATCAGCGGCACAGAGTGCCTGGAGCCCCCCAAGCCTTCCTGGGCATGACTGTCCCACTGCGGAGTTGCCACAGTAATTTGTTAAGCCTCAACTTTTCCCCATTCTTGTTTTTGACCAAAATTCTAACTTAAGGCCCTAAAAGTCTGATGCTGTCTTACCACCCATTACCCCTAACCTACTCCGATTTCCTTTTTGGAATTTAAAAATAAAATAGTGGTATTAGGGGGCACTGGGTGGTGCATTGGGTTAAGCCTCTGCCTTCAGCTCAAGTCATGATCCCGGGGTCCTGGGATCAAGCCCCGAGTCAGGCTCTCTGGTCAGCAGGGAGCCGGCTTCCCCCTCTCTCTCTGCCTGCCTCTCTTCCTACTTGTGATCTCTCTCGCTGTCAAATAAATTTAAAAAACAAAAACAAAAACAAAAAAGGTAGGAATAGTTTTAAAAAACAAACTGTCTATAAGTGGACCGCCAGAAAATGACTTTTTCCTCCTTTCTTCTCCAGGAATTCTCCATGTGCACAGAGATGTTTTCACAATCATACAATATTTGTAGTCCAGCTTATTAATGACGTTAAAAATTTTTATTGTTTTTACATAGTTTTTAGTATTAAAAATTGTAATGGCTACAGAATTGTCTACTGATAGCGATAACATTTATTTAACTTCTCCTGCTTGGAATATTTTAGCTGTTTTTAAATGTTTGCTATTACTGAAGTACTATCAGTGAATTTTTTTCTGTATGTGTTTTCTAGGAATCATTCCCGTAGGATAACTTACCAGAGAGGCATAACCAGGGTGTTCCGGGACAAACTGTGCCCCTCCCCCATCGCCATGTTGGGTCCTAACCCCCAGGACCTGAGACGGTGACTTCACTTGCAGAAAGAGCCTTTACAGAGGCAATTGGGTTTAATGAGTCACATGGGCAGATCTAATCCAGTCTGACTGGTGTCTTCATCAAGAGGAGAGGACACACACACACACACCCGCCCGAGGGGCAACCCTGTGAAGACTCAGGGCGAAGGTGGCCGTCTGCAAACCAAGGCGAGAGGCCTCAGGAGAATTCAATCCTGCTGACATCCTGACCTTGGACTCTGGCCTCCAGAACTGTACGACAACACACTTCTGTGACTCGAGTTGCCCACTCTGTGGTGCTTTGTTACCGCAGCCCACACACACTAACACACAGGAAAGAGGATCTGAAACCTTTCTTGGCAGGGACATGAACGGGGGTGCAGCCATAGTAAAGCCAACTGTCCAGTTTACACGGGGAGCACCCAAGGAGGACTGTGTCGGTCTCACTGTAAACATCTCAGCTTTGGCAGTTATTATTTTGAAAACAAAATTATTTTGCTAATTTGGGAGATGCATAGTGATACCTCAAGGATGCTTTAATTTGAGTGTTTATTTGCAAGGACTGTTTTCCCCCGCACTCGGTCCTACCATTTTTGTTTCTCATTGTGGGAAGCATCAAACCCTTCGCTCCTCTACCAGAGTCGTGACATCACTCCTTCCCACGTGAAAGGGTTCTCTGGATAATGTTAACCCTGATTTTAGTTATAATGAACATTCTAAATGGTTTGCAATTCTGTTTGGATTATTTGTTGTTTTATAGAAGTTTTACATTTTTACATTGTCAGGGAAAGAACTGTTCCTTTATGATTTTTTTTTTCTATTGCTTTAAAGCTTAGAAGTTACAATTCCTCAAAGGATCTGATATATATATACACAATTTTTTTCTGATTTTTAAAAATATGTAACTTTTTAATTGATCAAGACTTACTTCAGTATATAGTCTGTGGAAAACAACTCGTGCCTGACATCTGCTTGACTGGTGCCTTCCCAGCTTGAGGAAAAAAATATGTTCTGTCATTTCTGGACTCAGTTGGATGTTGGAAATAAATATGAAACAAGTCCAGGAGGATTAGTTGATTTAATTCCTCTGATCGAATAACTTTTGAATTCGAGTGACAGGCAGTCTGGTCTTGGGAAGAGTAGACAGACGTTGGGCTAGAGACCAATTTCCAGTCTTGGTTTCTTTGCTGAACAGCTGTGTGACCTTGTTAAGGACAATCTCTCAGATTCCACATCTGAAAAACGAATAGTGTCTAAGGGCTGTGATAGCCTATGCTTTTAAGTGCCCAGCACAATGCCTGGTGCAGAGTTCAAGTTCAGTAGAGGGACAAAGTTACTACAGTGAAACAAACAAGGCATGAAGCATGTTCTAGAAGGGGAAGGCGTACACATATCATAAAATGGGTAATGCTTGCCATCTCGATTACTGATTATTTTTTCTGGAATTAATTTTTGAGAATAAATGAAACTTTGAAGATCTCGGGAAAGAAATCTATTAAAGCACAAAGTGCTACCATCTTCCAAGTCATGAAAATGTTATCTGCTTAATTCCGGTTTCCACAACAGGTAATGAACCTTCTCTGAATTAAAATCTTTGATTTTTATGGATCTATACCAAATGCAGAGTAATTACAATAATGAGGTAAGCTGAAATTCCACTAGCATAATGTATGCAGGGCCTCATTCCAATTATTTTAAAGAAGATTATTTAATATTATTTCACTGTTTACTTGAGGACAGGATATTTGTCTCAGTTTTACACATACTGCTACTAATAAAAGTTATTAAATACCAACTACAAGGGCAGAGAAATAAAAGGGCAGCACAATTATATACTTGGATAAGAAAAGCACCCACAGGGTTTCTTCTGTCTGTTTGTCTGAATGATATTCGGACTCCACTTCCACAGAAGCACTCTAGTCCGCCTCCCGGCATGAAATGTCACAGTACGCCTCTTCTGAAACCAAAACGAGGACAAATCACCTAACTTAGGCTCTAGAAACAGGAGAGAATCTTGCAATGCCGAGCTTGCTCACCTCTGTGACCACAGCAAATGCTGCACCGAGGGCCCTGAGTTTGGCTGGTTCCACACTCTGTACCTACCTCTTTCCTACTTTCATTTCCTGTGCAATTAATTGTGTCACATGTGACTCTCCCCGTAATGCCTTTGAACATAAGATGTTATTTTACTTGACCTTCACAAAAATCCTCACCCCTACACCCAGTACCGGGCTGTTCACTATCCGTGCAGCCTAGAAATCGAATAGATTGACCTACAGGGAGTGAGTTGCCCGTCCCCAGAGGTACCCAGCTAAGAATTGTGTGAGACGGCGGTTTTGAGGAAGCCCTCCAGAATGGAAGAGACTCTCACTAAGGAGGAAGTAGTTGGAAACCTGGATAGAGTTAAAGAGGAGACAAAGAAAGGAGAACTTCTTGGTTCTGTATGACATCTTTCATGTAAAGATGCGCTTCTGGGAATCTTGGAGTCTCTCCCTCCAACCCAGACACGAGTGCACTGTCAGTACTGCCGGTACGTTCCTGTGCCTTCCGGGCAAGATGAAAGGGGCTGAGACTCCCCAATACTGCAACACGCAAAGGACGGTCCCCAGAAGCAACTATTCTGAACAGCTCCATCGGGCAGGGCGACGATCAAGACAAAGGAGCAGCTTTCAATCCGCAGGTGCTCTCGTACCACGAGGGTTATCAGAAATCGGTGGGGGCACCCCGGGACGTGGGGAGCTCCCGGCCCTCCCGGCCCCCAAGAGCGCTTGACCTCGGAGTCTGAGCGGGTTTGAAAAAGGAAGCCCTGTGGTGGCCGGGCTGTTAGACCAGTTCTGCCTGAGTCTCTTTCAGAGCTAATATGATGAGAGATGCTTCCAGCAATTTCATTTCTCTGCAGAGAGAACCCACATGCACCGTAAGACAGCCTGTCCCGTCACAGCATGGCTGAGGACAGGCTCTGAATGTTGGGTCCAGCGTTTCAATTTCAACGCTGGCTCTACTAGCCGGGTGACCTCTGAGTCTCTGTGTTTTCATCTGCAAAACTAGAATGCGATCTTCTCACAAGGTTATTAAGAAGAGAAAGTGAGGCTGTGCCTACTATAGTGCCTGGTAAAGAGCTGGTGCCAGAAAGATGGTGGTTATTAGCTTCAGAGAGAAATGCTTAATTGGGTGTGATTAGGCCGTATACCCTTCCTCTGAAACCCCTGAATGACGCTCTCACTAAGCATCGTAGTCCAGGACTGATCCCGGATGGGAGGGTGCGGGTCGAGGCACTGAGCAGTACTAAGCCAGCGCAAATCTGGAACTGTTCTTCAGTCTACACAACTGTTAGGGATCAACAGCTGCTTCCTCTGATCAAATGAGTGATGAGTTTCACCCTGCGGAAAATCCTCCAGAGATCTGAACATGGCAGCAGGAAAATCCTTCTAGGACAGAGTAAGGTTTTGGAGGCGAGTTCACATCTCACCAAGGCTGATGGACAGACAGCCTGACTTAACTTCGACTTACGATTTTTTGACTTTACGAAGGAGCACAAGCAACACACATTCAGTAGGCATCACTGCGTTTGGATTTTGGCTCTTTTCCTGGACTAGTAACATGCAGTGCGATCTCTCTTATGAGGCTGGGCAAAGCCACAGCTGCCCACCAGCCACGCGACCACGAGGGTGAACATCTGATACGCGGACCACCCTCTTCCGCACCCACACGGCCGTTCTGTTTCTCACCTTCAGCACAATAGTCAACAAACTACGTGAGACATTCGATACTTTATTATAAGATAGGCTTTTGGTGTTAGCTGATTTTGTTAGCTGATTTTGTTAACGGAAATGTTTGGAGCGTGCGTGGGGTAGGTGAGGCTAAGCTCCGATGTTCTGTAGGCTAGGTAAATTAAATGCATTTTTGACTTATGATATTCTCAACTTATGATAGATTTATTGGGACATAACCCCATTGTTAGCTGAAGAAGATCTCTACCACACCAGGGTTTTAATTACTTATCAACAACCTAATCTCTAAGACAGACTTTCTATTTCTTCGGGAAAGAGACAGCGAGCTCTAAGACGTTACACACTCAACACTAGAGGTCTGCAAATTTCAGAAGAGCTTTGAGAAGGAAGCAGGTGCCGCTATTGGAGGTGAAGCGGGTACAGTCTCAGGCACCAGCACTCACGCGCCATCCGTGCAGCTATAAACACTGACGAAGCTGTCAGCATCTCACAGCTTACAGTGGAATAACACATGTGATCAGTGAGCAAGGGGGGCGCTTTTCCACCTCGGCCCACAAGTTTGCAGGAGCAATTGCCTCTCAGAGTCTCTGTGCTGGACACTTTTTCTTTTAATGTCAACAGGAACTAGCGTCCATAATCGTTAAGGGGGAAACTGAAGTCACCGGTGAACTCAGGCCCTCTCTTAACGGATGGAGTGAATAGCAAAATAAACACAAAAGAAGAAAGCAAAAAAAAAAAGAAAGAAAGAAAAAGAAAGTAAATGTATTATATCTTCCACTGCAATACCACATAGGATTTAAAAACAGCTAGTCAGAAAAAAAACCGTAATAACATAAAATAAAAATGGCGGGTGAGGATTCCTGCACAAAGGCCCACTGCAACTCTTCCCTTAGAGAAGACCTTTGAATGGTGCCGGGAGAGAGTGACGAAGGACAGCTAGCACTGTCGAGATGACAAAGTGACAGGTGGAGAACAGGTGAGGAGCTGCCACAGGCTGCCGGTGGGAGGTGTCGCGGCGCGGCGGGGGGAGGGGCCGTGGCTCTGAAGGGGTGCCCGAGGGATCCCTGGGATGGGACCGTTCTGTATCTCGACCAGAGTGGGGGTGGCACAAATCTCCGCGCGACGATACCGCACACAGACTCCCCCCCCAAATGAGGGCGTGTCAAAGGACTGGACAAATGCCACTGCTCCCGTCCTGGCTAAATGCCACACTGCGGCTGCACCAGACGTCACCACTGCTGGCAGCTGGACGAAGGGTGTAACGGATCTCGCCGCAGTGTTTCCGACAGTTGAAAGCAAAGTTAAAATCATCTCAAAATAAAGTTAAAAATACATAAGAACTGGAAAACTCTGCCAAACTTTAGCACCAGGTCTGACGATACAAGGCATTTTTATGAACACATTTCAGGGTCACAGACGGGTTACCTGATGGGAACTCCCAGCCCCAGCCGGAGAGGTTACCGTTAAGTCTCACCACCCAGTGCCCGCAGGTGAGGGGCGTGGGGGCGGGTAAGTGACTCAGCTCAGCAACTGACTTCTCTGCTTTGGAACTTTGCATCCAGAGGCCACAGAGGTGTCGCTGTTGTCATCACAACCCCAGGCAAACCAGCCTCAGGCCGCGGGCCTATTTCAAAACCACAGAGTTTTAGCACAAGGCTGCACGTCGGATCAAGGTGCTACAGAGGTACATCAGCACCACTTCAAAATGACTTGGGTGCTGCAAGGTTCCCATTTGGTTTCTTATTCTGAAAGTGTGTGTGTGTGTGTGTGTGTGTGTGTGTGTGTGTGTGTGTGTAGGGGGTGGGGCAGGGTAGAGGGAGTGGGGGCGTGTCTGGAGGGGTGGTGGGCAGCCGTTAGGGAGACCCAGCGCTGGCTGCAGTTCTATGAGATGCACTGGAGATGAAGAATCTTTAAAATGAAAACTGATACACTTGCCTATGCAATTTCGAACTGCATTGCGAGCTCTGTGCACGACGGATACGGAAAGGCAACGTATAATAAATCACTGTTTTATTCTCGAAGAGGCCCATGGCAAATTTAGAATACTTAAGCAGCGACACTAACACAGGGTGCGGTGGTGATGAGGAGGAAAAGCACTGAAAATACGCAGTCTGCTTTTCCTCCATGTTTCCCTTCTTCCTGATTTCTTGGATTTACAATTAAAAAAAAAAAAACAGGCTAAGGAGAAAAGAATCCACCGTAATTCTTAGCTTCTTGTAAATTCCCCACATAATGCAGTGTTTATGTTGGCACGGATGGACGGGCGGGCTTCCAGCACACAGGTCCCCTGCTCGCTCTATTTCCATCAGTCTCTGGAGAAGCCCTGCTCTGACCAGGCTTCAGGGATAAGGAAGGCTAGTCCCAAAATCTTTACAGAATTCAGAAATACATCTCAATGAATAAACGCATTAGACTTTTCTCATTTTGTTCATTATGACCATTTCCAAATGCAATTATGGTCCGTGTTCTGTAACCATATACCTAACTTCCTGTGCCCACTGTTATTAAATCTCCTCACTGTCTCGTTTGGCCAGTCTGTATCTTCCGCGCTAGAACTCTCCTCCCCTCTCTGGTCCCTGGAAAGCATCGCCTTACAGTTCTGTGAAAAACTCACCTGCGTGAGTATACCCACACACCTGAAACTGTGTGTGTGTGGTGTGTGTACACGCTCACAAAACTTCAAGTGAAAGAATGGTCTCCCTACAGAAGGGTTTCAGTAATACATATAACACATTCACACAACACAAATTCATTAAAACACAACCCTGAGCAATCTATTCCCAAAGTGTAAAATTTTAAAAGGCAAGAACAAGTTTCTTCCTTAATCACGGTAACAAGACAACCAGCCTTGAGGGAGAAATCTCAGGCCTTGACTTTAGTACGTCATTCCTCAAGCCAAGACACTGCTTCAGTGGCACTTTAGTTTGCCAGAGGAAATAAGAGCTTGAGACTTCAGATGGCTCCAGTAAACGTAACTTGTAGCCACCGTCTCACCTTTAATTAGTACGTAACCAAACACCTACGTCCAGGCACAGAAGCCTGCCCGCTGCAACAAATTCCCTCGATCCAGATTTCAAGTGGCGAGGACAAATCCACTGGTCCTGGATGGCTGTGACGTTTCCCTAAAGGGACTAATAGGCTGCTTCTCTAGAGAAACTGCTTCCTTATTCGGATTTGTATTCTCAGCACATAAACACGGAGTCTGGTTCACGGGAGGAGTTCAGTACATGTTTATAAAATACACATTTACTTCTTAGACAAAACAGAAAGAGTTAATGTGGTCAGAGGACATTGCAGAGAAAATGGTCTGAGATGAATCATGGATATTACTTATGAGAACGACAATGCAAATTCATTTCTCGGAAACACACATGAGAGTCAGCCCCCCGGTATACCTGGCCGACGGCGGTGACGTGCTCCAGCGCCACGGCGTGAAGGTGCTCATCCCGGCTCTCGAGGAGAAGTTTCAGGGCTGGGAGCAGCAGGGACTGGCTGAGCAGCAGTGAGCACAGCTCCTTCACGCCCTGAAACCGCAAGTACAATCAGGTGAGCGAGGAGGCAGGAGGCACTCCGTATCTCAGGCACTACTCTGGTTGGGGTCTCTTTCCACACCTTTTCGTAGGAGTGTTATGTGTCTCTGCGTGTGTGGAGCACAGATAGGGCCACGCTGATTTAGCATTTGGTACCTGCTTCCTTCATTTCACAACAGATAGTAAATACCTTCCTGAGCTCTCAGATATTCACCTGATACTCACCAGACACCATTGCACGGCTGCCCAGGGTCCCCCTGCATGGATACAGGACTGTGGTCTATTCTTCTAATCTCTCCAGAGCTCTAGTTTCCCCACCAGCAAAATGGAGGTAATTATATCTGCTTGGCAGTTTTGTGTGTGTGTGAGAATAAGTGTTAATGAATAATAACACACAATGCTCGGCATCTCCTAGACACCTAACAAATGATAAAAATTATTACCGGTTGTTATTATCAACAATATCGAGTTGTCCTCTGCAACAAGAAAAGCTAGCAACTTAAACATTTAAAAACCTGTTTATAATTCTAATGTCAAGGTGAACTGAATGTTTCATGAAAACTATCTGTGGTCCAGAAAAATGAAAATGCATTTGGATCTCCACATAGGCATTTGAATTTTATCCTCAGCGTTTTATTATCCTAGCTGAACCTGTCATCAGAGAGCAGACTTTTATATAAGATAACAAATGATAATCCTTCACAACGAAAGTATAAGAGAATAGACAATAAATTTGCAAGCTCTTCCTCCCTGCCGAGCTGTGTGCTCCCCGGTGTCCTAACTAGCTGTAACAGAAAGAACAGAACATCTGGACCAAGAACCAGACAATGAGTGCAACTTATTACACAAAGCGAGGGCTGTTTTTGAAAGAACTGAGAAATCACTACCAACCACCAGTGCCGTGGGACTGATCTTTCTCTTGCACTCCTCCAAGAGTGGCATATCAGAGAAGAAAAACTCAAATTTATGACATTTTCATAATTTCTTTGCATTATTATAAAGTGTAGATAAAACAAGAAGCTTCTATTTAAAGCGCAGGATAAAGGCCTCTCTGGCATTCCATTCACTGTAGTGTTTTCACCTTTCCCCTTAGTGCGTCTACTGGAGATCAGCAAGGGCTTCAGTTTCAGATTGGAAGGTCCTGCTACATGACCTTGTGTGAAACTGATCAACACTGGCAGGGTAAAGGGGTGTACTTCAATCATCATGGATCCTAAATCAGAAAAGTCCTCTGTGAGCCCTAACGTACACAGTCATATGGTCTCACTGAGCATCTGGGCCAGAGAGAAATGCAGATTTGTAATCTGAGATGCCAAAACCTGCAGAGAATATTTGGGAAGATGAAACAGAAACTCCCATACATGACAGTTTCACATAGCTGTCACCCACCAACTTGCTTCGGTCTCCCTCCTCCTCCTGGAATGTCCCAGCAATGCTCCCCCACCTGCACATTCCTCGGTGCCCAGGAGACCTTCCGGCCACCATGGAATTTTCTGGATCTCTGCTGTCTCACATGGCAGCCAGGAGCCGCATGTTGGCTAGTGAGATCCGCCAAGTGTAATCCAGGCACTGTTTTTAAATTTTCACTTCACTTAAATTTCAGTACCCACACATGGCCGTGGCTACCATCCTGGCAGTGAAGCAGACACAATGAGCTCCTGCACACCTCTGGTCTGTGCACAAGCCTTAACCTCTGCTGCTTCTCTGCCTGCGAGACCCCTACTGGTTCTCAGGGTCTCAGCTAAAAAGGGCCCAGGAAAACGCCAAGTCTTAAAAAGACACCTCTGATCTCCCAGGCCCAGCACTCCTCCGTTCCCACCATACTTCGTAAACATTTATTCGCCTGTTCATCTGCCGCACTTTCCCTTCTCTGTATTCCAAACTTGCTCGGTATATACTATACCTTCAAATAGTCCTATATAATTCCTTCCCATCTCATATCTACTCGTTGACTGAGTTATCAGTACTAGGTAAAGAGGTATTTCTCAGCATTTTATGATAACTTAGACTAAGCACAGCACAACAGCTTTGAGGACAAGTTTTATCAAAATAACCCGGATACCCTTCGGAGCAGACAACCTGGACAGATGGTGAGGAAGTGTGTCGGCCTAACTGTCTCAGACGGGTGCTTAAAGGGACTTACCTTCTCCTTCATCCCCGTTTCTTGACCCCTAAATTCCCATATTTAGAGGATTTTTTTCCCTTCATGACTCTTTGAATGCCTTTAGGTCATGCCTGCTGTTGCTCATGGTACTTGCTGAATTATGGCCTTTACGATTTTGCTGATGGAAAATACTACCTGAAGGATAAAATCAAGGGCATCTAAGAACGGAGGAGTCCTTTTTGAGCTGCTGAGTATTTTTAATCTCTTAGCTAACAGTGATTGGCTAAATACTCCCTATTTAACGACTATACTAGGTTTTCTCTGCGTAGTTTCCCCTCTGTTGCAAGAAGACAGTGTATCAGTTTTATAGAGGGATTTTGGGAGCTCTAAGAAAGGTCAAAATAGCAAAGGGAACCAGAAAACACCCCACAGGTACCTTCCCAGCTCAAACCTGTATAGCTATCAAGATACAGAATAAGAGACCTCGAATGCGAGGAACAGGTATGTCTGGGCCCAAAGCCAGGCCAGAACCCAGGGGACTGTCCTCTATGGTGAGGCCCCGGGGCACGGCTCCTGTGGCTGCTGGGTGTCAGAGAAGCGGGACCAGTCCCCCTGCTCATCCTGGGGTACCCTGCTCCTGAAGACATGGTAGGGCCTGTGGCAGGAGCGAGGGGCAAGGTGTACAGGGCTGGGTGTCATCGGACCTGACAATCGAACTCCAGACATTATCAAAAGTAACTCGACTGCGAGAGGGAACAATCATGTTGACACTTAGCTGCTGGACATTAGTTAGGCTCCCTCACCGGCTAGCGTCTAACTCCCGCCCACTTGACTCAATGCCCCTGTGACTCTTGCTGGTTCTGGCTGTGCCTTTAAGAAACCGGGGACCTTCGGGGTCGGTCGCAAATAGCTGGAACTTGGAATTTTAAATCGGTAAATGCCGAGAATCTGTTTTGTGCCAATTTCTCATTCTGAATATCTCCCGTTCCTGAGAATGTTTCATATATTGCCATGGATACAAGCTAAGAAGGAGAATACAGACCTTTCCAGACTGTAGGACACATGACCTATGAGCAACATTGATTTTATCCTTCTGGTAATATTTTCCACCAGCAAAACCAGCATGACTGGAAGTAAACAGGTACCAGGAACAACAGCAGGGATCACGTGAAGACGTTCTCAAGAGTCATGAAGAACGAAAAAAAATCTCTAAATATGGGAACTTAGTGGGGGAATGGGAAATGCAGATGAAGCAAAAGGTTAAGTCCTTTTAAGTACCCTGTCCCAGACAGGCACATGTACTTTATAAGCCATACAGTAAGGCAACCAAAGGTACTGGGTTACAAAAAAGTGAGTCATGGATAATTTTCCCACCATGGTGATATTCAACATTATGCAGTTCTGAAATTAGACTGTAATTTCCAAATGCTGTAAAATAAACTTAACAAGACATTTCCATTTCTTAATTACAGTGTTCCTTCCTTTGTAACAATTTTAACTCACATTTGAGCACAGTTAACAATCAATAAAAATAGTACATAACCTTGACAAGATTCCTTTAATCATGGTATCCTAAGACAAAAATCTGTACATGTACCCAGTTGAAAGACAGCACTGAGGCTGCATAAGGAAAAACAAACAAAAGAAACCATGGCAAGGCAACTCATTTGATGATAATTACCCCTCGTCTCATCAAACTGGAACAGACAAGTGATAAGGACCCACTTCAAAATGGGGCTCAATCTGGTACCTTTCTGCCACCCCCAAGAAAACTGCGGACCTATGGAAAAGTCGTGAGTCCTAACAGATTGTCTCAGGTCCTCCTCGAAGGCCTGGAGACCTTGAAGAACACTCAGAACTAGAGTCGCCTCGGAGATGACACAATCTAACCTTGTTCCAGAGGCCAGAAATGGTAGGTCTGGAGCATCTGGTGCTCTCCTCAGGAACACAGGTCATCTCTGGCCCCATGTGGAAGAGGAGAACAGCACAATCTCATGCCTCGCCAGGCCTCCGGCTGCTGTAGTGCATCTCCTGTCCCCGCCCTTCAGTGCTCCCAGTCCCAGTGAAGAGGAGAGACCAGGAGATCCCTCTCTGTGACGTGTGAGGACTCTAACAGACGCGGGCTTACGGCACTGCGCTATCCATTCTGATTCCCCTAAAACACTCAGGAATCACTGGTCCAGAGATTCTTAGATCAAGCAGGACCACAGCAAATAAAATATTACTCCATTTGTCAAAGTGCCTCAAGCTGGCCATAGGAGCATGCCGGGGAGGCTGAGTCTTCACAGCTATTTAGTGTCTCATTTAATCACTGACTCCTTTTTTAAAAATAGGAAATACAAAGCATCACTTATGATTCATTAGTCAATAAAAAGAGCAACATGGGCGCCTGGGTGGCTCAGTGGGTTAAAGCCTCTGCCTTTGGCTCAGGTCATGGTCTCAGGGTCCTGGGATCGAGCCACATCAGACTCTCTGCTCCACGGGGAGCCTGCTTCCTCCTCTCTCTCTGCCTGCTTCTCTGCCTTCGTGTGATCTCTGTCTGTCAAACAAATAAATGAATAAAATATTTAAAAAAAAAAAGAAAAAAAAGAACAGACTTTTTCCTCCATGTCCTAGAAGGTCACCCCCTAAACTTCAAGTACAACGCTAAGAGTACTCAATACTGCTTTGGACATTCGGATGTGTTAGTCACCCATCGCCGGGGGGCTGAACGCTCACACACGTAACTGTTGCTAACTTTGATTATGTGGTCAAGGTCAGAGATGCTGCAGCTGTGTTCTCAGTGAACTTCCCTTCCCTGCCTCAGCACTAACTGTAGCAAAACCAAACCGAGGAGGATATGTAAGTAAGCTAACAAACTTCTCCAGGTAATGATGGAGATCCTAACACCCTTCCACTTAAAACACCAATAATCCAGGCTTACAGACTCCCGGCCATTCTTGAAGAAGTACCCTAGGAGAGGGGGGAAAGGACAGTAAAACTTAAAGAACTACGTGTAACACCTTCAATACGCGAGCACCCCAGGTGTGTTAAGAGCGGCTCCCGTGGAAGTATTTCTCTCCTCCGCGTTCAAGCAGGGCCTCCGTTTGGGGACCAGGTCCGCCCTCCGTTGCCTGAGTGACCTGAAACAGGACCTTTGCTCTCAGAGCCTCTGTTACATCTGCTGAAAAACGAAGGTCAAGGAACCTCCTTCTGGTGGTGGCGAAGGTCAAACCAGATGGTGGGAGCGGGAGGCCGAGAGTGCTAGCGGGCGCCGGGCAGCACCGTCACCCAGCTTGAGACCCTAAATCGTGCTTCCCCAACCAAGATGCAGCAGAACTGGCGGGGCCCTTCTGGCATTTGGTCCTGATCTAACAAAGCCTGATCGCAACTGATGTTAAGGTCAAGATGAACCCTCGTTGTTTACCTACTACTCACCCTGGGGGGACGATAAACTGCATGGAGTCCCCAGCTCCACGCAGCATGCTAAACCCCGCCGCGAGTGAGAGAGGAGTGACTCGGCCGTGGTTGCAACCCTCAGCGGCTCACAATACAGCCCAGCACACCACAGGTAAGGAAGTAGCTGATGCAAGCAAACCACATGGCGGGGTATAAAGGGTTCAGGATCTTACAGAAGAATTTTGTCGTTCTGGTCATTGGAAGACTTCTTTCAGGGGATAAAATATTTTAAAATTCAATCAGAAAACACTTACCCAGACCCTCATTCAGAAAACAACTCATTAAATGTACATTCCTAATGAGAATATTTTCCTTGAGTGATTACAGTGAGGATTCAAAGAATCATATTTACAATTTTATTTTATCTCCTACGTGGTAGAAACTTGAAAACCAATTAATCCATTTAGTGCCATTATCCAAATGCTTACATTTAAGACATGTAAAAATTGCTCAAACAATACACTGCTGAGGTCGGGCTCACAGCAGGGAGCTGTAATTAATATGTGCTTATTTGAGAATACACAAATTTATATATATATATATATATATTAGGCAAACACCTCAGTGACAGCCAAATTATGGGATCAAAGAGAATGATGGTCAAAGTGGAGGCGGCTGTGCTTCGACCACGTTAACAGAGAAAACATATTGTGGTCATGCAATCTCACGACGATGACGGCAGAAGACTGGCTACCTGCCGAGAGGGCACTGGCGTTTACCGCTCTGTTACCAGCTGGCCCAGTTCGAGCAGAGACGGCACACGGGCTGCTCCCAAGACCCCGGGCATGGGAGCTTGAGTTCGACATAAGAGGGCCTCCAACAGGAACTAAAGGCTGAGTTACACTCAGGGGCTTGTAAAGGGAATAGGCTTCAGAGCCTCCAACAGAGAGAAAACCTCCTCGAAGCACCCTCTCGGCATGGCTGTCCTTCGTCTGATCTCTTCCAAATTACGGGCCTTTGCCTCCTGATAACTTATGCTCAGTGTTCGTCAAGCCCAGTCGCTGATGCTGCTTCTCCTAGAGTTTGGATCAGGGAAGGGCTGCCCCCCAGAAAAACCACTGGAATTCTCCACTCACCTCTGCAGGGAGCATCTGCTTGGTGTTGTATAAAGAGCGGCAGATTTTCAAGATCTCATTCCCCAGTCCGTCCTTGTTCTCCACTGCGCACCTGGTCAGCATCCCGGTCATCAGCCTCACCCACGGATTGCTGGTTATGCTGGTTCCGACGGAGAAAAACACAAGAAACTGGGAATGAACGATTAATGTTGTCACAACTGGGACGCGAAATGTTAAGAAAGAAAAGAACTGCCACCTCGTGAAGTAAAATGCTTTCTGGCAAACGGCAGTCACAATCTAGAGGATGTGTTCCTTCAAGTCCCTCTTGCAGAAAAGAGAACATTTCCTGGAGAGAAAAGAGCTTGCTGGGGCATCACCAAGTATCCAGCAGTATGGAGGCTGCGGGCAGACCTTCAGAGCACAGCGGCCCGGAGGCCGGCGCTCCCACCGGGCTCACAGGCCAACTCCCTAGCTTCCCACCTGGGTGTCTCAGGGGAGTCACTTCAACGCTCTCAGCCCAGACAGTCAGTGCTGGGGAAGCCACTCAGCCTCTCTGGGCCTCAGGTTTCCTCACTCTGAGAAAGCAATTTAATACTTTCCTAAGAAAATTGCTTTATCGTGAATGATGTCTATAACTGTGCTCAAAAGCAGACACATCTGAGCCTTTACCACCTAAATACTGGCTTCTGCTGAGCCTAGGATTAGGATAAGGACTTCAGTGAGGCACAGTGAGGGCAGTGCACAGCGGAGGTCAGCCTGGGAGCACAGGCAAGCGGTACAGAGATCACACTGTGTCCTTCATGCAGTCAGTCATTGTTTCTTTCTTTCTTTCAAGATTTTATTTATTTATTTGTCAGAGAGAGAGAGAAAGTGAGCATGAGCAGGGAGGGGGCAGAAGGGGGAAGCAGGCTCCCCGTTGAGCGAGAAGCCTATGCGGGGCTTGATCCCAGGATCCTGAGATCATGACCTGAGCTTAATGGACAGAGCCACCCAGGAGTCCTCAGTTTCCTTATTTGTAAAACATAAAAGCATACAAGTTTGCTTTTTGTTTCCCTTCTCTAGATGTCAGTACCCCGTGTTTCATACAAACTTCTTAATTTGCATTTCCAAAAACACGTTAAAGGTACATTCATTCCATGGCCCTAGGAACAGGTTACCAATTTTGCTTATAGTGTTATTTAAAACAATTTTACTATTTGTAAGTCTGTTGTCTTAGCACAGCTCTAGATTCTAGACACTGAACACCTAAGGTGGTTCTTCCCTTCAAAGGACTTCATTCCTTGTCCCCTAAGAAAAATGTCGGGTGTAACAATGACAAAGGGACTCACAATACTAGCCTTTGGCAAAGCCTTTGTATCTCGGCTCAAACGAACACTGTGTGAGGACAAAGAATACTGCTTATTTCAAGGGACGAACAAAGCTCTGAGAGGGTCTGGAGGACTGGGGAGTCTTCTTACACTCAAGGACTCACCCTCTGCTTTTCTCTTGCACAGGCTGAATTCCACTCTCCTGGGTTTTCTCTAATGGGCCGTCTCAAGGCAGCGGAACCAGTGGCTGGCGAAACAGCGCCCCCAATGGGCCATGCGGCGTGGACATGAATTATCAAAATGTATTTTTCACCAGCCAGTTTTGATACACTGGATGAGAATTATAAGTCTCCCACAAGGATGGATCTATTATGCTTTCCATGTATTTTCTTCCAGGGGAATACAACCAAAAACCCACTGACACAAAAACAGACACACGGATCAATGGAACAGAACACAGAACCCAGAAATGGACACTCAACTCTATAGTAATATTCAACAAAGCACACAAGAATGCCCAAAGGAAAAAGACAGTGTCTTCAACAGACAGTGTTGGGAAAATCGGACAGCCATGTACGGAAGAATGAAACTGGACCACTTCCTTACACCACACACAAAAACAGGCTCAAAGTGGAGGGAAGACCTAAATGTGAGACAGGAATCCATCTAGTTCCTTGAGGAGAATACAGGCAGCAACCTCTTCGGCCTCAGCCACAGGAACCTGCTGCTAGATATGTCTCCAGACGCAAGGGAAACAAAGACACAAATGAACTATTGGGATTTCATCAAGATCAAAAGCTTTGGCATAGCAAAGGAAACAGCTGACAAAACCAAAAGACAACTGACAAAATGGGAGAAGACATTTGAGATGTCTTATCAGATAAATGGTTAGTATCCAAAATCTATAAAGAACTCACCAAACTCAACACCCCAAAACAAATAATCCAATCAATAAATGGGGAGAAGATATGAAGAGACATTTCTCCAAAGAAGACATACATCATGGCCAACAAACACATGAAAAAATGCCCATCATGAGGCATCAGGGAAATACAAATCAAACCCCCAGTGAGATACCACCTCACACCAGTCAGAATGACTAAAATTAAGTCAGGAAAGGACAGATGCTGGCAAGGATGCGGAGAAAGGGGAACCCTCCTGCACTGTTGGTGGGAATGCAAGCTGGTGCAGCCACTCTGGAAAACAGCATGGAGGTTCCTCATAAAGTTGAAAATAGAGCTACCCTAGGACCCAGCAATCGCACCACTGGATATTTACCCTAAAGATACAAATGTAGTGATCCAAAGGGGCACTTGTACCCCAATATTTATAGCAGCAATGTCCACAACAGCCAACCTATGGGAAGAGCCGAGATGTCCGTCGAGAGATGAGTGGAAAAAGGAGATGTGGTGTACACACAATGGAATATACTCGGCCAGCCAAAAGAAAAAAAACAAAAAACTTGCCATTGGAAGTGAAATAAGTCACTCAGAGAAAGACAATTATCAAATGATCTCAAGTCATATGTGGGAATTTAAGAAACAAACCAGAGGATCATGGGGGAAGAGAGGAAAAAGTAAAATAAGAAGAAATCAGACAGTGAGACAAAACACAAGAGAGAATCACAGGAAACGAACGCAGGGCTGCGGGAGGGAGAAGGTGGGGCACGGGGTGAACGAGTGACGGACACCGAGGGCCCTGATGTGATGAGCACCGGGTGTCTGTAAGACTGACGAATCACTGAGCTCTACCTCTGCAACTAGTAATACACTATATGTTAATTAATTGAATCTAAATTTAAAAAACTTTAAAAATTGAAACAAAATTTTAAATATTAATTCATTAACAACATAATGTATGACAGTCACGTAACTCACACTATTAAAATACCTATATTTTACAAAACAAAGCACACAAAACGAAAACACCCAAGTGGGTTCAGTAAATTAGCAGTCATTGTGGATCAAGCAAATTTCTTAGTTTTCAAGTTTACTGTGTTAACTGGCGACACTCGGTCGTTGTCACAGTCTACTTCCCTTCTTCCTGCCTTTCCCACTCTTTCTCCCTCCCTCCCTTTGTGGGGCTCTTACTCCGAAGTGCTGAAGTCATACGCTGGGTCATCCACCAACCGAAAAAAGGTACTCAAAGTACTCTTAAGAACAGATTTGGGGGCGCCTGGTAGCTCACTCGGTTGGGCGTCTGCCTTCCGTTAGGGTGGTGATTCCAGGGTCCCAGGGAATCCACGGCTCCCCTGTTTGTTCTCCTCTCACTGTCAAATGAATAAATACAATCTCTAAAAAAAAAAAAACAATCTTGAAAGTGTCCCATCATAGAGTCTCTTGTGATAAAACACCAATTTGGCCCAGGAAAAAAGCCAAAACAGACGTTGCCTGACCTACCCTCGGGTCCCCTCTGGGAGAGAGGTATGACTGGTAGGAGGGGTAAGAGGACCAGTAATGGTTTGATTCTAATGAGTTAATAAAGGAGGTTTTTATTTATTTATTTTTAAAGATCTTATTTATTTGTCAGAGAGAGAGGGGGAGAGAGAGAGTGCACAAGCAGGGGGAATGGCAGGGAGAGGGAGAAGCGGGCTCCCTGTTGAGCAAGGAGCCTGAAGTGGGACTCGATCCCAGGACCCTGGGACCATGACCTCAGTGGAAGGCAGACACTTAAATGACGGAGTCGCCCATGCATCCCTTAAAGGAGGTTTTTAAAACATAGGTTAGCAATTTACAAATTTCACTTTTTACTGGCTTTCAAAGAATGTACCTCTAAAAACTAAAGTTTTTTAAATCTATAAATGTAGTAAATGTTTAAAATGCAATAAATGTCTTAAGTGAGGTTGACTTTACTTATTGTGGGTAAGTGAGTGATTTGAAATGGTCAGTGTTCTCAAAGTACAAGAAACCGTAAAACCACAGTAAACTAATAGACTGGGGGCAGTGTACTTTGATACTGAGAAATTCTCTTTAGACCAAGAGATCCATTTTGAGGGCACGAGGAAACCTACACCGCAACCCTAATCATCTGCTAAAAAAAGCAAAGCATTACTGACAATCTAATTAGTGGGCCGTATCATACCGCACATGATCGTCACAGAGGAGCTGGTTAGAAACAGATTCTCAGGGGAGAGCTAGACTCAGCAAGCCAAGCATGGGTGACTGTCTCTCTCTCTCTCTTTTTTCTTTAAGATTTTATTTATTTACTTGTCAGAGAGAGATTGGGGGAGAGAGAGAGGGAACGAGAGCGAGAGCGTGCACATGCAGGGAAAGCTGTAGGCCGGAGAAGCAGGCTTCCCGCTGAGCAAGGAGCCTGATGTGGGACTCGATCCCAGGACCCGGGGATCATGATCTTAGCTGAAGGCAGCTGCTTAACCAACCAAGCCACGCAGGCGTTGCTGGGAGACCACTTTTAACAAGCCCCTGGGAGTCCAAGGGCAGCTCTGCCAAGACAGCCAGGACCAAACAGCAATGCTGCTTCAGTGCAGCGCCCCATGGGGAACCGAAGGTTTTATGATGGGAAATCCTGTACTGCAGGGTTTCCAGCAGTGAAGGTAAGAATGTCACGTCGAAAGCTGCCTATCCGGGTGGCACACACGCCACAAATGACAGATCTCAGAAAAGTTCTTCCCCCTTTCTACAGACACGTGGCTGGACCCAAAGCAAAGATGCCACTCTTTACTAGAACAGTCTCATCCTAGGGTGAAGGCAAAGAGTCTTTGCTAGATGTTCTGGAGGAGTCCTTCAAAAACTGCTCGCAGGTGGATTTACCTCCAGGAACATCTCCTTCCCAGGCCCGGAGCCGGGCCCCGGCGCAGGCAGCGCGGGCTTGCTGAGCGCGGGAGGAAAAGACTGGGCGGGGGGCAAGCAGGCGTCTGAAACGGGGCCACGGGGGCTTCTAGTTCTGGCCAGGGAGCAGCAGCAGTTCATGATGGAAGCATATGTGCTCAGAGAAAAGCTGGCCACCTCTTCCGAAGGAAGCCCGGCCGGCCGCTCAAGGACTGCAGGACGGCGGAGCGCGGCCACCAGCGGCAGCTGTGAGCTCGGCAGGACACAGAGCGGGCTCGGCGTGAAGGGGGCCGGGCGTCGGGTAGAGCGCCGCCTCCTCCACTTACCAGCCGCGGGACCCTGAAGTCATTTACCTTCTGCGTCTCCACTCCCTCCTCCTTCTGCCTTCTGGGGAGGCTTATGCAGTGAACTGGTAATATATGTAAATTGCACATAACATGATGTGTCCTCAATAAATGCGAATTATCGATTTATTCCATACGGATTCTCAAGTTAGCACTGCAAGCTGTGTTAAAAGGGACTCGAAACATTTCCTGGTGAAAATACTAGAACACAATGATTTTGTCGCTATATAAATCAGATTTTTTAAAAAAGATTTTTATTTGGGAGAAAGAGAGAGAACAAGTTGGGGGGAGGTAAGGTAGAGGGAGAGAGAGAGAGAGAGAGAGAAAGGCAGACTCCCCGCTGAGCAGGAAGCCGGAGGCCGGGCTTGGTCCCAGGACCCTGAGATCATGACCCGAACTGAAGTCAGACGCTTAACTGACTGAGCTACCCAGGTCCCCCTAAGTCAGATGTTATTACTAAGCACAGTCTGGTATTTTTGAGTAAAATATTTACACGTAGGGGCAAGGAGAAATGGAAAGAAAGTGCAATATTTCAAATAAACACTTCTTCTTTCTGCTGAAGGCTGATTTTATGTATTTCTTTTGAAGGTACTGAATTTTTAAAACTAAAGAGCAGACAAAAGAGATGCAACTTTATGTTACCACTTACACAGAGTCCTGGCTCATAGGTGGCCAAGCTTGCAAGAGCAAAACCAAGTGCTGAAACTCCGCCTCCTGGTGGCTGGACTCCAGGAGCTCCGTGAAGAGAGCGCGGCGGTTCTCTTCGTTCTCAATGTCAGCTATGTCTACCTGGAAGTGGAAATACACACTTGACCTTGGTGGCAGAGGCTACTTCACTGGTTTACAGAGGAATTCACATTTGATGATTCTGATTAAACACTCTTGAAAATTTTTACCATGTGTTGAAAGGAGAGATTCACCCCACCATCCCAACCACCCCCCACCCCCCAAAATCTTTAAAAAGCTCTAAGCCTTACCCTTATGTTAAACAAATGTTTAGAACAAATTACAGTAAGGTTCTGAATGTTCTTTACAAAAATAAATTCAAACAAGTAGAGGACTGGCTTCTTGGTATTTAATAAGCGTTATGTTAAAATACAGAATTATTATATATGAAATTATAATAGTTCATCACACCTAACATTAGTCAAACTTTTTTCATTTAAGTTATCATAAATGCATTTCTACTTCTCATTTCAGGATGATTATTGCTAAGTTTTCACATTGTCTAGACAATTTCTCTAATTTGAAATTTAAAGATTTGACTAAAGTGCATTTGTTATAGGATTTTTGTGACACATCAAAATCAAAAAAATATCCTTTTATTCCCATCTCCATTTCTTTTTTTTTTTTAAAGATTTTATTTATTTATTTGACAGACAGAGACCACAAGTAGGCAGAGAGGCAGGCAGAGAGAGAGAGAGGAGGAGGAAGCAGGCTCCCTGCTGAGCAAAGAGCCCGATGTGGGGCTCCATCCCAGGAACCCTGGGATCATGACCTGAGCCGAAGGCAGAGGCTTTAAACCACTGAGCCACCCAGGCGCCCCCTCATCTCCATTTCTAACGCAGAAGGAGTTCTGACCAAGTCAAGAACACGAATTTGTCCTCCCGTTGCGAAACTGAATGATACGCCCTTCACATCGAGACAGTCCTGAAACCAATCGCACCTCCAACATCTGCGGCTGACGGTTTTGCTATGCTAAATTAGAAAGCAGTTTTAATTATAAAAGTAAGCCAACAGCTGCTTTTCCTGTTCCCTAGTCTCTCTGAACATAGACTCTCTACATTTGGGTCCCTGAGACTCAGATGATGACAGATACCTTGAAAGGATACCGAGAACGAATGGTGACCTGCACATTTGTTAGTTTGCCTATACAAATGCATGTTTCCAAAGCATTTAATTTTGTGGTCATTTTGGCTCTAATCCAAAATAGCCACCTGAACAGGGTATTGCATGAATTCCCTATTTCCACAAGAGTTGATACGTACCATGAAATGACTGGTAACTACTATGGCAACCGGAGCTCACACCGCAACCCAACAGATCCTTCAAAGCCTGCCTGAAGCCCCATGTCACTCTCCACGGACTAACCCCAGAGCATTTGTAGTCTTTTAAATCATTTCAGAATCCAGGAAGAGTTCACCCTTAAAATGGCTTTGGTTGGAGAACAGCACGGGTGTTATTAACCTCCCTTTACAGATGAGGAAACCGCCTTCTCTGTCTGCATAATGCGGCTGGCAAGCGGCAGAGCTGATACGTAATTATCATCAGATCAGGATGTTCTGGAACGAGAGGACTCAACAAGCCAGATGAGCTCTGAAGTATTTAAATGGGTGGTCTAATTGGGAGTTTAGCAATATATTCTTGCCTATTTATAAAGAAACGTTTAAAACAAAAAAAATCTCAAACTCAAGATGTCTACCTGTTTGGACCCGACCTCCCACCGCCAACTCCTCTCCAAGCTCCGGAGCCCCATGGCCATCACACACGCTTCCACCTCAGGAACTCTGGTCTGTTTTCTCTGCCTGGCACATTCTCTCTGCAGACATCGGTGGGGCTTGTTTGCTTATTTCCTTCAAATCTCTCAAACGTCATCTCATCGGAGAAGGCGCTGTGTAACTGCCCCGCTCAGGCTGCATTCCCCTCTACCGTCAGTCTCTCGCACCTCTGTTTATGTCCCTTCTTAGCACATAAAAGTATGTGAAGTGTGACGTATTACATATCTTTTTGCTTACTCTCTTTCTCCTTCTATCACAGTGGACGCGCCTTGAAAAGAGAGACTTTCATTTGTTCACTGGTTTTTCCCTCCTCCTTAAAATAATGCCTAATGGACCGCAGATGCCCAGCACTTACTGAGTGTTTGAACAGATGGATAAACCAATGAATAAATGAAGACATTCCATCATTTATAAAATATCTTAGCCCAGAATGGCGATATTAAATATTCATGGAGTGGCCATAACTCCACGAATTTCTGAGCCAAATTCTTGGCTCTTTTGTTACTGAAGATGGATGTGAGGCTCATAAAGAAGATGCCACTGAGAAGGAAATCATTAAAAGAGACCCAGGGCGGGGTGGCGGGGGGCATCGTTTATTGACATTATGCCTTGACCAATAATGCTTTACGGGTAGTTGCGTGATTTCAGTACAGTCCAGCTCTCAGTCTCTTTTCCCTCATCCGCTAAACGGACTCTAAGAATCCACCAAAGTCTCAGGATTTCTGAGGAGGTGCCTGACAGTCAGCAGTGGGAAAGAGGGGTTGGTAAATGGCTGCTCTTTTCTGAGTTAAAATCCAAGTTTTTACAGTTTATTTGAAGAAAAGGTTTTGTGTTTTGAAAGTATTTAAAAACAACTGAATGGTAGGTCTGAAATGTTGCAAGCAGAGTCCATACTCCACTTGCTATAATTAACTCCTGCAGAATGAAAGACAAGGGATTTCTCCTTTACGTGGACCGTGGAGTCTACCACGGGTTACTCGATGCCTACCAGGAAGCAGAAGAGATCAGAAAAAAGTGATTCTTGTTTTCAGTATCATTTGGGTTTCTTTCTTTTCAAAAACTAACAGCTTGTCAATTTTTAGGACATGAAGTGTATCCTAAGGGAGAGAAAGATCTTTAAAAAAAACGATCAATTAAACCTTCATATGTTTGTTTTTATATCAGTGTGCCAAAAAGTTTCCATTTTTTAAAATGTGTTTGGCTAGGAGATTCTTTGTATAACACCTTCTTCATGTGGACACAGAGTTTTGAAAAGTGCGTTTTTGTCACGGAACATTTCCCTCTCACATCATAAAGGGTTTCAAATGTTTACACTGTTCAGCTCTTGAGAAAGTGATTTTAAATTCTCTACCACTGTAGCTGCAAAAGCCTCACCCTCTATGAGAGAAGAAAATGGGCCTGAAAACGGACCTGAGTACATGTTTTTTAAAGCCTGAGAAAGAATATGCTTTGCTGGATAATCATTACATACTTTGATACACAAGTGTTAATCTAGAATTTGTGTCTACATATTAAAATACCTAAATTTATCTAAATTCACCAAGATAATATAAGTTTGTCCTGTTCATCATTTCCTATAAGGTTTTAAAAATAATCTCAGGTAACCAAAACTCGAAGTGAATTTCGGCGTAAAGAAAGACAAACACGGGATGCCTGGGTGGCGCAGGCCATGATCCCAGGGTCCTGGGATTGAGTCCTGCATCGGGCACCTTGCTCAGGGGGGAGGCTGCTTCTCCCTCTGCCTCTACCTCCCACTCTGCCTGCTTGTCCTCTCTGACAAATAAATAAAATCTAAAAAAAAAAAAAAAAAAAAAAAGGGTCCAATTTCTTTAAAACAAACAAACAAAAAACATAAACATAAATTGATAAACAAAATGTCTCTGACCCTATTTTTCCCTATTCCTCCCTGCTAAGCACAATCATAAACTTTGGAAATAACAAAAAAGACAACCAAAGGACTCCTAAAAGCTAACCTTTTAGGGACCACAGGACTGGAGGCACAACACAGGCACAGTGTCTGATATCCCCTCATCCAAGGGAAGGATACTTAGACTCAGTGTTTTCTGACTCCTGACCAAAAAATATAAGATAGTCCAGGTAAGATCATTTCTCATCAGAGTTCCAGAGGAATAGAGAGAAAAGGTAGAGTTTAAAGAGTGTTTCAAGAAATAACATTTTAAAGCTTCCCAAATTTGGTGGACGATAGTAACATACAGATTCAAAAAGCTGAGAAAGCCCCAAACAGTGTAAACCCAAAGAAATCTACACCCAGACACATCATAATTAAACACCTGAAAACTCAAGACAAAGAAAAATAATCTTAAAAGAGGCCAGAAAGAAAACAATACATTCCCTATAAAGAGAAGAGTGATTTTAGTAACAGGTTATTGTTTATCCGAAAGTACAGAGGCCAGAAAAAAAGTGGCAGAATATTTTTCAAGTGTTAAAAGAACTGTCAACTATAAATTCTTTATATAGTAAAACTAACCTTTAGGATAAAAAGGGGTAACGGAAGCATTCTCAGGTAAAGAAAACTAAAAGATAATCTGTCGCGAACAGCCTTCAACTTAAAGACTGGCTAAAGAAACTTCTTCAGACAGAAAGGACATGGATCTTGGCCCAGTATATTTTCATATCACAACTAGTAACGTTACTCCTTCACGGTTACAAAAATTAATCCTAAATTGAAGAAAATCAGGATGTTATAAATCTGGCAACTTATCTGCAAAGAAATTAAAGAGGGAAGTATTATTTTGAGTCAATAAAAGTGAAAGCCATGGGTCTCAAAGGCTTACAGAAGGTGCAGAAGCATCAGATCAATATTAATACCATGGGAATTTAAATTCCCCAAAACATCTGAAAACAAGGTGCAGGCTGAACGCGAATGCAGACTGAGGCAAAAATCAGATTTTCTCTTTTCCAGAAAGTATCACAGTTCTTATTAAAATACAGACTGCTAGGACGCTCCAAGGCAAGGGTGAGGCGTATAGAGACCTGAACCATGTGCCTTAACAGCTACAAGAGGAAGTGACCACAGAACACAGTTTAGTGTCGAGGATAACTGAACAGCAGGTGGCTAGCAAGGGCTTCAACATACCTCCCCAAGGAGACCGTCAAATAATGATAAAGGGCACTTTGATCAAATACGCAGCTTTCAAAACAGTGCTGATAAAGTCAGAGTAACAGGGAAAGACATTATACTATGGAGACATTGCTGGACCTTTCTGAGGCTTACCGGCCTCTTCTGTAAGACGAAGAGAAAACACATCATATAGTATAGTTGTGATTATTAAATAAGAGAATGTGGCTAAGGGAGCTAGCCTAGTAACTGGCAGACGGGAAGATGTAATAGGTGACAGGGATTCTTTAAGTGACAGCTACATATAAAAAAGCGGAGAGCTGGGTGTGTGCTGTGAGTTCTTCTAATAAGAATTGGGTCTATAGATTAGACAGGACAGAAAAAGCATACGAAGAAATGTGGCTGTTTTAGGATAATGGGAACATGGGTTAATGTGCATCTCTTGTTAAAATCTCATTTACTTGTATAAGACAGGATTTGGAATGGCTCCACAGTATGCCTGCTAGAGACGAGTGAAAATAATCAGCCATTTCGCACAAGTTCATCTTCAAGTTTTGTGTGATTCTACTCTTTTCTCCTGTGAAAGAGAAAGTAATCTATGCCGCTGTCTCCTGCCCAGTCCGTGGGGGCGGTGGTGGGAGGGGTTCGCTTAGTGATGATCCCACACAGACACTTCTAACTAAACATCATAGGATTTTAAAGGGCAAAATTCAAGTGTGACTCAAACATGAAGATATCTCTTTCCCTTTTGTCTCTGGAAGCGATGCTTCTGTCCTCACTGAATTAGGTGACTTTAGCCTTTGCTGTAAGTCCATTTGTCAAGTAGCTGCAGCCTCCTTATCGGAGAGTCGCTGTCCTTGAGAAAGTGGACGGAGTCACCTATTCTCCGGCGAAAACAGCTTTGCCCTGAAATGTCTCTGTGGCCGCTGAACGTGAACGTGGCCTCCCTAAACTGAGGGCTCGTCCTGAAATCGCCCTTCCGGAGCACCGACACTGTGGCTTGTTTTCCTTCAGACATCCGTGAGTATGAAACACATATTAATGCACATCAACACACTTCATGAATGGAAAACAATTACCACCAGGTAGAGGATCGTTCTCGATGTGGTAATATTCATCACCATATTCCTACCTTCACGGAGCTGATGAGCTGTTACACTGCCTCTATGATTTATGCAATTTGGGGGGTAAACCTGAAATTCTTTCCAAACAAAAAGCCAAAAGTAAAACACAGAGAAGGCACCCTCAGCTGCGTCATACATAGCCTCAGCACTCTCCAACATCCAAACGCTGAAATGCTTCCTGCCTCTTCTCCTGTCGTCCTTCGACTTTTCTCACTACTCCTTAAAAGGAACGCAGAGTCAGCCCTGCTCGGGGAGAGGTTAGCACGACTGGCAAGGCTGCTGAGGTTCTCATACCTCTGGGCGCAAGGCCCTGGATATGATTCTCCTTTGAGAGAGAGCCCAAGTGGGTCCTGAGCTGACCCGACCCTGGGATAAGAGCCCAGGGATGGAGCAGTCACCCAGTGGCACATACTAAACCCAAGTGTGCGTCCCAGGAAGGGGTCACTGTGACCTACGACGTTTATAAGGCTATGAAGAAAGTCTGCCCAGTGAAGCGGGTAAGCAGAGCCTTGTATCTCAGCACAAAGACCCCGAGCCCCAGAAGTGTTGTTTAGGTATAAAACGCAGCCCTGAACTTAGTGTCCTTCTCAACAGAACGGGTTTGTTCTCTGCTTTTTCCTAGCGCCACTTCGTCCTCAGCAACTTAGGCAAACATCAGAGGGACCCCAGATGTGTTTCTTGTCCCCGCCACGTCTAAGCAGTCCCCCAGGCCCCTGGCAGTAACCCCTTCAGCTTTCTTTACCCTCCTCTATCTTCATAGCTGGTACCAAGTTCAAGGCCAAATTCAGACCACTTGACCACTGCCACTGACTGGCACCCCTCCTGCCCACTGTCCATGCAGAGGTCAGAGAGCTTTTCCTAAAGCATATCTGATCACATTGCTTCTCAGGCATCCCTCTCCCGAGGGGGCTTAGCACTGTCAAGGTGAACCCGTGCAGGACACTGGAAGTAGTCTGGCCTGTTTCTTTCCAGTCTCATCTCTTGCCTTCAATCAAGGCTCACCTCCTGGGAGCAGGCTTTCCTCACTGCCTCCGAACACAGATGCTGTGTGCACTCCCTTGAACCCTACGCACTGTGTAGCCATCTCCGTAGCATCTGCAGAGAATTTGCTTCTTTGCTTCTGTATCTATGTGCTCCACTGGATCGGAGTCCCCACACCAGTAGGGCCCATTTACCTGGACTGAAGCTGGAGATTTACATGCACTATCCCATAGTGACACCCAAGGTCAAGGAGCGAGCAAGTGGTAAGTAACAGTGGGAGCCGAATGCAGTTCTATGTGACGAGCCCAAACACTTCACTGCTAATGGCCTGGTCTCTTTGTCTAGTCCCAGAGTATGGCACGGGGATGGTGCATAATCTGTGCTTGGAGACTTACTAGGCCCGCCATTCTTCAGAACGTTCTGGGCAGCGCTGAACACGCACCGTGCTCTATATGGAGACAGTGAAAAAAGCTAAGAGATGAAGCAGTGCTTTCTGTTTTTTTAATCAAACTCCTCATTCCTCATGCCCAGTCATAGTCGATCCAGGCAACGGCACAGCAGAGAGAGGAGAAGGTGAGCAGAGCACGCTCTACGTAGTTCAAGGCTACCCAAACATTAGTGCTGAGAATCTTTCCCTGGCAGGTGGGAAGGAGTGCAGTATAGGGCCAAGAACACAGTCTTTGGGATCAGATGGGATTTGAACTCCAGTTCTATCGCTCACGAGCTGGGCGACCTCAACAGGTTATGTGACCTCATCTCAACCAGAGAATGGTAATGACTTGGCAAAGCTGTTCTAAAGATTACATGTGGTCAAAGTGCACTTCATACCCAATCCATGGTCCCCTCTTCCCCCCATGATAACTAGGACAAGAGCGAATATCTTTAAAGGGAAAAAACCCTTATTCCTAAAAGAGGGGCCTTCCAAGGTTTCCAAATATTTGCAGAACCCAGTAACACAAGTACTCTCTCAATTTTAATATATTTTAGGAGAAAAGCTCTATTATCATCAAGCTCTATTAGAACATTTCAGATCTCTTGCTTATGTCTGACAAACACGCTTGCTTGTGACTCATTTGCTTCCATTTGAGAAGCAACTGGCTGGTCAGAAATCACTGTCAGCAGAGGACAGCAAATTAGTACAAAACAGCAACAACAACCTAGAAGCACCAGGCCACTCTGCAAGGAAAGCTCTTCATTATTCCAAGCAAATCATTTTTGCTTGCATATAAGGAGGAAACAGCATGGTCTAATCCTTCCCCACCGTGGGAAGAACAGCAAATTGAAACTCAGGGGGCCTGGCCTTGCATTTCAAAGGTGACCTTACATAAGTTTTTAAAAAATTTAATATTCATTTATTCAACAACTATTTACTGAGAATATCTGTATGCTCCCTGCTCTCATGTTATTTATATTCTAATGGAAGAAGACATCATATAATGGACAGAAGGACAGGCAGGGAGAATTTAGCAGACAGTGATGGTTATAAGAAAATTAAAGACATTATGATATAGATTGTGACTAAGGACCTACTTTAGGATACAGCCACTTTAGAAATGGTGACATTTAAGCTAAAATCAGAGGAAGTAACTTCTTTCTGGACATCGTGTCCTCTTCTAGAAAATGTGACTATGGAATTGTCAGGCTTTTGAAAGCCTCCTCTGGTTCCAGGAATCAGTTTCAACAGTTATTAAAGATATATTACGTGTGTGGATAATTTCTATGTGTGGGGATATATGTGTGTAGGCATGTATATTTTTAACATCAACTACTACCCTATGCTTGATTAAGAAGATCATTTATAGCAGTGAGTCTTAGCTTTGAAGACATTTAAGGTAACAGTAAATTCCTTGTAAGAAATTAAGTCTAGCTTTGCATATTGAACCTGTCCTACAGTTCATTTTCTGAGCTCTGATAAAGAAGTATGTTTTTTGTTAATGTTTTGGCAAATGAAACTAAACTGGCCTCTAACCAGAAGAGTTAAATATGTCCTTGCATGTATCAAAGTAAGCAAAATGCAGGAATTTGTAATAAGATTAGAAGTTTTCTCAAACTAGGGCACCTGTGGCTCAGTTCGTTACTAGTCCGACTCTTGATCTCAGCTCAGGTTTTGATCTCAGGGCTGTGAGTTCAAGCCTTCCTCGTTGGGCTCCATGCTCAATGCTTATTTCCATGCTTAAAAATAATGATAGTAAGTATTCTTAAACTAATTTTTTCTGGTGATCACTTGTAACTACAGATCTGGATGGATTGAAATTTAAAGGGTGCAACTCTAAGTCACATGTCCTATTTTATACACAAACAGAAAAAACAATAAGGTGAAGGGTATGGAATTTTTTGAGGAAACATCAGTATTTTGGCCATATTTTTCATGCACCAGTTAACTAGAAAATTACAAAACCTGAAAAACTCAGATAAATGGTACCCAGGGAATGCACACCACACATTCATCCCTTCCCCACCACACGTTCTCTCCCGCCCTTCGCCTGGGCCCTCCACGCCAGGGCACGGAATGGGGAATGGGCAGGAAGGCCTTTCAAGCAGTTGAAAAATGAGGGCCTCTGAATTTTTAATTCTGTTAACTAATCATGAGAAAACTAGAAATCGCTGTCTCTCTGCAAACCAGTGAGGGAGCAGGCTCCACAGACTCGGTGTGGAATTTTGCAGGAGCTGGCTGGTTTCCCAGCAACACATTGATTTGTGGGGCCACTACTTTGGGCACCTTGAGGATAATTAAATATTAAGTCCCTCTTTGATGTATGCAAAGTCTGCCTAAGAGGATTACCAGCCACAGCAAAGGTAGCAGTCCTACATTTTCTGGTAATTGAACATTGCAATATCATTATCTATTCTTATCTTTGCTCGGTAAGAATCTGCCTCTACCCTGAATATTACCTTTGAGAATGAAGAAAGGGATAGAGAACAGAGAATATGTGAGCCCGTGCAGCCAACATTTTGGGGTCTTCTAGGTGTCTGGGAGAGAGAGACGAGGAAGACTTTAGTGTGTGTGTGGACGCAATGACAGTGAGCAAACCGTGCTCTCCCTCCTCCAGCCCGAGGTTCCACTTTGCACACCAAGTAGACAAGGCTCACAGTTCTAGAATCTTCTCTAAGGCAGTAAAGCAAGAGAGGAGGGAGGGTGGCCAAGACCTATGCTTACAAAGGATTTGTCCAACAGGCCCTGATCTTTCTACTGCTCTAGCGAAAGGTAAGAACAATAGTGGAGATGACCTCCAACGTAAACTCTGGGCACAGTTCTGTAACATTCTAGAACCTAATTCCATTGGGAAGACACAAGTTTTCTGCGTTCATTTTCCATGTGGCGAATGGTTATTTACAGCTATAGGCAGAGTTTCCTGACCAAATTCACGCGCCTTCCAAAACAGATTAAGATCGGCCACGCCAGGCTGACACAGAATACTTCATTTTTACGGGAGGAGGAGGAGACACTCACTGACTTAATGTATTTGGGGAGGAAGACTACAGATGAACGGCATAACTCAGCCACGAGGGTCGTTGCTGTATTCCCTTTACTATGTACCTGAAGAAACTCAGCTCGTTGGCTTCCGAGAACAGAGAAACTGCTCTTCTCCAAGGACAAAGGGAAAGGGGGAGAAAGTAAGAAGAGTAAGGGGGCATGAGGTGAATTTTACTTGAGTCAGAGATGTTGGGAGAGGTGTTTTCTAAGGGCCCAAAAAAGCAGTAACACGAGGATCTACACTCAGAGAAGAAGAGAAGCCAGGCTATGCTCAAACAGTCCAGTCAGTTTGGAAAAATATACGGAAAAGGAATCCTAACAAAGGCTAAGCTCCCTTAGATCCTGTTTTTGGAAAAGGTGTCTCTATAAAAGAAATTGAAATCTCAGAAATACCCAGAAGTCACTGGAATCCTACAAACGTTGGAAATTGTTCTTTGGGTAACTGGAAAGTGAAGGAAAGCTTAAAGAAGAAATAGTGGTTATGCTCAGACTCTTTCTGAAGCATTTTGCCCCAAATATCAAAGTGTCTGCTCTACTGTTTCCACATGACAGAGAAGACAGTTGTTTCCCCCATTCCCTGGCTCCCACCGTGTTCCGTAATATTGCTGGACTAGAGACTCGTCATAACATGCAGCGAGGCTCCGACCAGAAAAAACGGCCTCATTGTCTCCCTCCGGCTCCAGCCTTCAAGGAAGAGGAAACTGAGCATGGTTGAGAACTTGGAAACTGGCGTTTCTGTCAGGCGTTTCTGAGGGGCGCCTGGGTGGCTCAGTGGGTTGAAGCCTCTGCCTTCGGCTCAGGTCATGTTCCCAGGGCCCTGGGACTGAGCCCCACATCAGCCTCTTTGCTCAGTAGGGAGCCTGCTTTCTCCTTTCTCTTTGCCTACTTGTGATCTCTGTCTGTCAAATAAATAATAATAAATAAAATTTTAATAGTAAAAATCTTAATAAATCTTAATAATAATAAATAAAATCTTAAAAGAAAAGAGAAGCACCTGAGAGTAGGAGTTCATTTGTCTCAGAAGGAGTCATAATCCAAGGTCTCATGTGGCAAAAATAATATGACCTAATTCTGAGCTTACTTACCTTGGAGACACTACGTGAATCTTCCTGTCCAGCAAACCTCTAACATCGACCACACCAGGGACCTGGACTCTAATTCATCGTCTACCGCATTTGTGTCCACAGACTGCTCTTTAAGAAGACTGTTAGTGATCTCTCTCTTTTTTTTTTTAAGATTTTATTGATTTACTTGACAGGCAGAGATCACAAGTAGGCGGAGAGGAAGGCAGAGAGAGAGAGAGAGAGAGAGAGAGGAGGAAGCAGGCTCTCGGCTGAGCAGAGAGCCCGATGCGGGGCTCAATCCCAGGACCCTGAGATCATGACCTGAGTCGAAGGCAGAGGCTTTAACCCACTGAGCCACCCAGGTGCCCTTGTTAGTGATCTCGTAATGTAATTCAAGGAACAATGTTGAGATTAAATATGCTGGTAAGGTCATGGGGCTTCAGAAAGAGTATTATTCAGAGACTAGTGACTTCTGTAGGTTGCAATCCATTTCAGCAATTTGGCAAGATTACAGAACCTCTGATAAGTCCATCTTTTCTACATATCCAATTCTCTAACTCTAAAGACAGAGAATTACCTCTTTCTCTCACATAGGGAAATAAGAATATATAAGAATGATATTTAGGAAGATGTTCTGAGATGAGTCTCAAGATATTCTCAATATCTGATTCATTGTTAAAAGAAAAAATTCATTGTTCTTTCAATGCAGTAATAAGGACATAAATATTAATTAAAGGGCAAAACTTTAAAATTAGAAGGTAAATCGAGTTGTAGTCAGACTTCCAGGAAATTCTCTCACAGAGTAAATTATATGGGAAGTTTTATTGTATTGGTATATGGTCTACCCTTCAGGCTAAGGCACTCAACTGAGGTGAGGATTCCTACATCCTATGTCTTTTCAGATGCATCCATTCAGAGTTCAACCAAACATCAATGGGCACCCTATTTCTTTGATTTAGGAATCAGCATTCCCATTTCCTCAATCAACAAGTATCTGAGCTCAGAGTATGTGCACGGCACACTTAGGGGAATTCAAAAGACAGTAATACAACCTTCAGGGCTTCTGAGTTTCCACAGCAGTGGGGAGACAAGACTTTAATAGTAATGATAATGATAGTAACAATAATGATACACAATACGTAATTAAAGCTCAAATGTGTGGAATTCAAAGTTAAGTGTGAAATGGTCAGGGGAGGTTCCAGAGAGAAGACGGACTGAGTGAAGCGTCTTGAAGGCTGGGATAGAGAAACTGAGATCTTGTGTGTGTGCTGCATTGTCGCTCTAGGTACAGAAGAGAGAGGAGGGCACCTGCCTGCCTGCCTGGGCAGAGTATGAGAAAAATGAATGAGCTAAACCGCACACTGCGTTTCCCTTTCCAAACGCACTTCTGCACGGACCGGGAGAGCTGCGGGAATTAACTCGTACATGATGAATCCTGACTACATCCTATGAAGAGAAAAATGATCCACACACATGGGGGGGTGCACGAGACACCACCTCCGGTGCGCACGCCTCTTCAAACCGATGGAAAACTCCAAACCAGCTTTGTTGTGCATATTTAACTCCTAAACAGCCGGACTGAGAACACAGGGGACGGGTGACATCCTGAACGGATTATTCACTGGCACGCTGTCCAAAGTACTCAAGAAATAACCTCCGATGATTTTTAACAGAGAAAACATTTGATAACCAGTCGGATGCTCCCCTACCTGTCTCTGGGGCCAAGTGGCTTTGAGAATGGCTTCCGTTCTAAAGAACACAAGGAGCTTGCCATCCTCCTCCGTCAGGTTGAAGGACTGTCCCAAAATCTGCAGCACCTGAATGCGAGGTCTCACAGGCCAGGCGTCATCAGCACAGAAGGGCCGCAGCCACTCCAGCAGGTCCTCGGAGGAAACCAAGTCTTCTCTGAAGGGCAGGTTAGATAGAAACTCATTAAGTCTTAAAAAAAAGAAAAATCCCAGTAACCAAATGCAGTGATTAACCCAAAGCCTTGTTTGTTGGGTGACACTGGTGTTTTTTTTTTTTTTTCTATTAAGATAAATTTAGGTTTTATTTTTTATTTTTTTAAAGATTTTATTTATTTATTTGACAGACCGAGATCACAAGTAGGCAGAGGCAGGCAGAGAGAGAGGAGGAAGCAGGCTCCCCACTAAGCAGAGAGCCTGATGCGGGGCTCGATCCCAGGACCCTGGGATCATGACCTGAGCCAAAGGCAGAGGCTTTAACCCACTGAGCCATCCAGGCGCCCCGATAAATTTGGGTTTTAAATGGCACAAAGCAACCATACGAGGTATTTTTAAAACTATGTAAGATGAATGTAATTTTTAAGCAGTTATCACACTGAGTTGCATGAAGCAGATGGAAAATAATCAATATATTCTTAGTTAGTCTGTGTCTTAGACAAAGTATAGTAAGAAGTATGGTTTATTTCTGTTACTGATACACAGAGAGCCAGGCATCATTCTGAGTTTTATATAAACTATTACTAGTTGACAGTAACTATGCAAAGTAGATATTACAAATTCTATTTTATTTTAAAATTTTTTTCTAGTTGTAGAGATAACTAACACATAACATTGTGTAAGTTTAAGATGCATAACTTAATGATCTGATATACGTATATGTTGTGGAATGGTTACTAATAAGATAACACCCATTGCCTGACATCATTACATTTTTTTCCTTGAGATTAGAATTTTTAAGATCTACTCTCTTTGTAACCTTCAAATAGATAATATTATTAATATTGTTAGCCCTTATGCTGTACATGTAAATTTCTTTTTATAGATGAGGACATGGGTTTCAAAGAAGGAATATGTTATGTTCACAGATATCTAGAACGGTGCAATACAAGCTCCAAGCGCATGTTCCTTCTACCACTATACTCTGACAGAATTTCCATATGGGGTTAGAGCATCAGGCTTTATATTACCCTAAAGATAAAATATGAATGCATGGTTATTAAAAGTACTGTGAAGTCTAAAAAGCTACAGAGAAAGAAATATTTGTGCAACTTTCTATCCAGCTCTAGAATCTCTTCCCTTGTAATCCCAAATGGGCCATCTCAGGAGAGCAACTGGTTTGATGATGATGTCAATGAATTACTACTGATTACTATTAAGAGGTCTCATACAGATACCTCACTTGCACAAGGCCCTGAGGAGCAGTGATAAAGCCCTGAGTCACATAGGTTTTGCTGTAACCACAACCTTATGAGGATTCCGGCAATAAATCACCTGCACCAAGTCCCAAATTCTATGACCTAACAAGACCACAGATTTGCAAACCAAGGGAGACTTCTACCTTGCAGGACTGTGATCTCTGCAAGTTAACTATTTGTCATTTTATGGCAGTCAGGGGTGCCTGAGGAATGCTACACATATGGAGGGGAGCGGGTGAAGGGGTGGGGTGCAAGGCGCCAGCTTTTGCTTTGTCCTCAGCCAGCCTCCTGCTTCTTCAGAAATTCTGAAAGATTCGACAATTTCCACTGAGTGTTCCTGTTAGTATGCATTCTATAATATACTTGTCAATACAACTTCATGGAAATTCCAATTAAAAAGATAACTCATGGGGTGCCTGGGTGGCTCAGCAGGTTAAAGCCTCTGCCTTCGGCTCAGGTCATGATCCCAGCGTCCTGGGATCGAGCCCATCGGGCTCTCTGCTCAGCAGGAGGCCTGCTTCCTCTTCTCTCTCTGCCTGCCTCTCTGCCTACTTGTGATCTCTGTCTGTCAAATAAATAAATAAAATCTTAAAAAGAAAAGATAATTTATTATTTGTATTTCAGAATAAAAGAAACGGTTAAACACCATGGCTAACTGGCTCAAGCATTTTCTCAACCTACGACATCATTTCTTAGCTTTACCTAGTGTCCTTGCTATGGGTCAAAATTGGCAAACCTGGGGTACAAGAAAAGGAGAGCACCCCCAGGATCTCCTGGAAATCTCTGCGGCAAGTAGGGAGACAATGTCAGGCAGAGCAAAAGTGTTTCGGGGGAATGGGCTGGAAATGGGAACCCTGGCCCCATATAAAAATCATGGATGTCACCATCCCCATTTTATAGTAAAGTAGACAAAGGTCCTGTAGGTGGGTCTCTTGGAGTTTGTGAAACAAAGATAACGTACACGAAGTACTTCACCACAATACACGGCGCAGGGGAAGTTCTTAATAAATAGTCACCATCAGTCGCATAGTGATCATTATGGTTCTTATTGGTATTACCCAAACACCAGTTTGTGCTTGATACAGGGATGAAAATCACAGCATTCCTGCCTTCGAGGAACTGGTAACAGTGCAGGAAGATTTTTAAAGTGACTGTTATTCAAATTACTAATTGTGTAAATATGAATGATCATTTTGGAGAAGCAGTGAGTAGAAGAGGGAAGGCTTCACAGAGGCTGTGGCATTTGCACAGGCCCATAATGGACAAAATGGCATGGACGTACATGGAAATGTGGGGGGAAACCATCCAGACAAAGAGGAGAGCAAGAAAAGAACCCAAAGACTCGAAAGGACAGCATATGTTCAGGGGGTGCTTAGAGCACAGTCGTCCAGGTGGTAAACGAGGGACGGGCTGAGGTAGGGAAGAGAGGTCTCCTCGCGTGGGTGGCCCAGAGCACGCGCCAAAGGCTACGAAGGCAGTTTCACGCTTGGAAAGCTCAGGCTCGGCAGCTGTCAGGCCCAGACTCAGCTCCCAGGCTGACTTCTCCCTAACGTGACACTGACCAAGAAGCCACTTCAAGGTTCTGAGCCCCAGTCCCTCATTTGTAAATTGGAGATGGATACCACTCCCTTACCCATGAAGCTTTTGAGAACGAAACAAACACGTAAGTGATCAATTTAAAGCACATAATACATCAAGAGATAACTAAGTGCTTCAATTAGGGGCAACCATTATCATCAAGGATCTTTGGTCTTAACTTTGTATGGAATGAGAACAATGGGGGATTTCGGAGTACTGAAAAGTGATCATCCTGTTAAGTGATCAGAGAAGTGTATAGGCTGGGGCAGGCTCAGGCCCTTTTGGGTGAAGCCTACAGGGGTCCAATTAGGTATATTGAAGAGGAGCTTAAAGCACATTTTTGGCCTGGAGTCCGAAGCAATTTCACATAATATGAAGCTGATTTTTTTTACCCTGCCACCCTAGTGCCTAATGTGGAGCAGGTAGGATGAGCCACAAGAAGAAGCTGGAGTCACGAAGATTGCAGCTGGAAGTATGACAATTACCCAAGACCTGACTATGGTGAACAAGAATGAAAACAGTGACTTAAGGAATTACAAGGAGCTATGAATTCTACACTTCATCATTACTCTCTTTCAAGCATTCTGTTATCATCTCCAATCTGCAGATGAGGAAACAACCACAGAGAGGTTTAATGTCCAAGGTCACCAAATAAGGAGTGGAGCCAATATTTGAACTTGGACGATCTTAATGCCTCATCAATTATTACACAGTACTACCAAACCATACAGGAGCATGTTCCAGAACACGGTGGCAGAAGATTACAATTACTCATATACTGATGAGATACAGAAAATTATTATGTTTTCCAAGTCATTATATTGAGTTAGATTTCATTTACATTAGAATTTATTATGTGGTTGGTAATACTTGACATTTTGGGGAAATCTGCTATAACTTTGGGTTGATCGTTTTAAGCACATAATAAAATTATGAAAACTCATTCCTAGAACGGAAGGAAGTGCTGTGCTTTGGAAGCACCGTGTTCTAGGCAAGCCTCACTGATAGCTGCGTGAATACTGGTGTTCAGTAAGATCACACAGAAGTGAAAGGCAGGTCTGTGGGAAAAGTCACCCAAGGACATTACCTAGATACCATCTCCTAAAGATTTTGACTGCAAAATGGCTAAAATTTTCATTTCAGTCTGAGTTTTTAAAATCCATAGTCATGGGGTGCCTGGGTGGCTCAGTGGGTTAAAGCCTCTGCTTTCGGCTCAGGTCATGATCCCAGGGTCTTGGAATTGAGCCCTGAATCAGGCTCTCTGCTCAATAGGGAGCCTGCTTCCCTCTCTCTCTATGCATGCCTCTCTGCCTCCTTGTGATCTCTGTCAAATAAATAAATAAAACCTTTTTTTAAAAAAAATAAAAATAAAATCCATAGTCACTTTCATGACTCATCAAATATACCTACACACATATACGGAGACAGAGAAAGAGCAGAAATTTGATAAAATGGCAACAAACTGACAAATCAAGTGGGAGAGTATACAGGTATTCTTTTTCCTATGCTTGTAACTTTCCTGTGGGTTTGAAATTTTTGAAGTAAATAGGTGAGAGATAACCAATTATGACTTTCATAATGTGAAAAAACAGAACAGGAAGAAGGAAAATGATCCCATTTACATAGTATTTTATGAAGGCAAGGAGAAGATTTAATGAGCTTAGGAATAAAAAGAGAACATTATTACTTTATTATAAAAGTTATACAAATATTTTTAAACTGATAAAGTTATAGAACAGATAAAAGAAAAAAATCACTCATAGTTTCACTGCAAATAGCCATTTTCCACCTTTTTCTCTATAATGAGGTTTTTCTGGGGAGGAGGTTGTTATACTGCACAGAGTAACTTACTACACTGTTTTAAAAAAAATTAACCACTAAAGGAAACACACATTCACACAATCGGTTTTGGCCCAAAAAATAAGGAGTCCTCTGAAATAGCTCTATTAGCAGAGAAGACAGCAGCAATAACAACAGAAATACGCTCACTGAATGATTAATTTGAGAAAAGTGGTGTTCTATAGAACAAGAGGATATTCACAAAAGGAATAGAAGAGAAATGTCAGCCAAACAAAAGCACTTACTGAATCAAAGTAAAAAGACAGATTGTGAGAATATTAATAAGCTAATCCTTGGTAAAAGAATTTTCAGATTCTGTGTGGCATATTCCTACAAAGATAACTCAACCTTGAACTTACATTGTTAAGGTTCACTAAAAAAGATGGTCAATACAAAAGCACTTTATATAATCATGACACACTACACAAATAAAATTATTATTCTTATTTAGGAATGGGGGAATGAAAAGACTGCATTCCAACAAAAAAAAAAACCAAAACACAGACCACTGTGATTTCGTATAAACATAAATGTCATAGAATTTGAATGCCTGAAGGGAACAGAAGGTCACTTAGTCATATCTTTTATATGGAAGTACAAACTGGCAGCCGAAGTTTTGTGTTGGTTTGTATGGTATATGCCAATGTTTCAAAATTTAAATTTTTACAGGAAATCAAGATTTTTCCAGCTCCTCTATCTCCTCCCCCAGTTTTACTGAGATGGAACTGACATATGGCACTGTATAAACTGACGGGGCAGAGCATCATGATTTGACTTACATGTACGGTGAACGGATTCCACAGTAACTTTAGTTAACATCCGTCAGCTCATTTAGATTAAAAAAGAAATGTTTTTCCTTGTGATGAAATCTCTTTGCATCTACTCCCTTAACCACCCGTTCCCCCTGGAAAGCTGGATGATAAGGACACACCAGCCACTGGCTGCTATTTCCTACAGACAAGGCCCACGTGAGCGCGCGTTCCGCTCACCCTCCACCCCCTCCTTCTTCTCGGTAAGCCCTGCCCACCTCGCTCATTCCCGTCACCCGCCTGGCCTCCATGGGAAACACATGTGCAAACCCTGATGTGTAAAAGGCTAGGTGAGATGAAGAAGGGGGTGAGGAGGGGCAGCAAGTAACCGAAGTGCGTGAGCAGTGAGAGACCCCAATATTCGTGTTCTACGTAGATCCCACAACTCGGGTCACTGATCCACATGCCACGCACACTTGCCTCACTGCATTCGGAGCTGCGTGGAGGAGACCCTCCCCGGTGTAACAGCTTCTATTATTGGTGCTCGGCCAGGAATTAGAGAACTGCAAATAAATGAACTCATAACATGCTAATAGCCTGGCTATAGTGGAGAAAGTGTGACTTCCTACAAATAATTAACATAATCAAATTCTATCAAAAGAATAATTCCTACAAAGGAAATAATTTTGATGTACACACAACTCTAATCTCAAGCCTGAACTTTTTGGCAAACACGAATAACAGCCTTTCGTGGCTGTTCCCAAATGTATGCCAACCCAGAAACTCTTCCTGAGGTTCGTTTATCAGTAAAAGCTTGGGCACATCTTGCTAAAATGAGGCAAAAATGACAGCTATGAAGTCTTCAGTATGGCCTGAGGTGGCCCTGAGAAATACCACAGGACAGTGGACCCACCAGCCTCACTGGTGACCATGGCTATCAGCAAGGCTCAGGACGACAGCACACAATGCTCGTGCACTGTGGGTACCTAGGCGACGGCTGATGATTTATTTTGTCCCACACAGCATGAAGACTAAGAAGAAATCAGATTCAATTTGCTTTGGTGGGCTTTCTTTCCTTTTTTTTTTTTCTTTTATTTTCCGAGCTCTAAAAAGACTGTGAAATCCCCAGGTAATACCAAAGAGCTCAATGAAGTCTGAAAGATCTGACGATGTTCAATATCCAGGAAGCCCTCGGACAGCTGAAGCCAGACTGTGATTAAGTAGCAATTTACACAAGCAAACAACAACTTCCAAAATACTCAATAGTTTTGAAGGAAATCTTTTTTCCTTTTTAAATAGTGCACAGAGGAATTCCGCATTAATTGTCTGTTCTCTGAGTGGATTTATTTCTGCACATCCTTTTGAGAATCACTAATGTCCTGGTTCACACGGGTTGCTCATTCCTGTTAAGAAGCTGTCTAAAGCTAGAGGAGTGGGGGGTGCGGGGGTAGAAGAGGAGAAGAGGCCCTGGCAGAGGGAAGGAAAGGCAAAAGGCGGGGAAAAGTGGCAGAAGTGATGCCAAGACCTTGCTCCTTCAAGTTCAGTCCGAGGACGAAGCAACACTTGGGGGCTGGTTACACAGGCACAATTTCAGGCCCTACCCAGACCTACTCGAGTAAAATCTGTATCTTCAGAAGACCCCCAGGCAATTCCTGCACACAGTGGCGTCTGAGAAGTCCTGTCTGTTGCGGGCTCTTTAATGAGAGGTGAGAGGAACTTCTGAGCATGTCCTTACCTTACCTGGGTGAGCCCGGACACACGACGAAACCTGTTTGAGCATCATGTCCTACTCTGAAATGGGGGCAATAACAACACTATAACGGGACTGTTGTGAGGATTCAGTGGGTTCCCGAAAAGCCACTTTGGGGAAGATCTCAGCACTGAGTCATCAACGTTCATTACTTTTTTGTTTTTAAATGTATGATGATCTTTTCTTAGTTCTAGGTTTAACAAATATATTGTTCTAGAAAATTGTTTTAGCTACTAATGTTTTTAAGCCCATTTTTCTTAAGCAATCTAATCAACCAATTCTTAACCCAACCAGGAAATTTATATTCTTAAAATATGTTAGAGACATACATAAAACAGGAACGAAAGTACACTTATAAAATTCAATGTATGTGCCTGAGCCTCTCAATAATTAATTACCTTAATCTCATCTTTAATTGTAGATGCTACAGAAGATCTTTGACACTATTTCAAATCCTTACAATACTTAGCCCTGATGTCTGGAGGCAAGAATTGGTTCCACTGGAAAGGAAGTCTGTCTGTCCAGACACGCCCCAGGCGGCCTGTCTGGGTGCCGTAGATGCATGAGGCCAACATTTAGCACAGGCGGAAGAGGAGGGACATGGGGCTTTGTGAATGAAGCGGAAGCTATAGTTCAAAGGCGAATCAGACTTGTATCAATATAAAAGGTCAAAAAAGGACATGCTGCTGATGATATAAATTGTCTAAAAATTAGCCACAAAACCAAACACTCGGCGATAGCCATGAATACACACATGCAAACGCTGACTTTTCCGTGCAGTCTACGTGCCGGGAACGCTGTGGGTTGGTGTGGGCCTGGCCTCAGAGCACGTGACTGCGTGAGAGCGGAGAGCGTGCATGAGGAGAGGGACTCACTCTGCAACCAGATGCCACAGAGGGCAGTGCAGTCAAGTTTGGGCGAGGACTGAGAGAGGCAGGGTATGGCCTGAGGGCGAGGGGGACACACAGGTCTGGCTGGCCTCCTGGGCGTGAGGCGGCAATATCAGGCCACATAATGAATGACCGAGAGGGTTACCCTCGGTAACCCTAACCCTCCCCGAGAGGGAGCTACCCGGAAAGGAAAGTGTCTCCCCTATGAGATGTGCCAGGCAGAGTTTCGAGAAGAGAAATCGAAGCCAAGGATTTAGGCTTAACTGTGTGGATTCAAAAAACAGTTGCCAGAAATGAAAGTTATGACTTCACTTTTCTTCCTTCATTTTTTTTTTAAGCAAAAAAAAAAAAAAAGTTCACTTAAGTTTTCCTGTTAAGAAGACTTTGTTATGCTGTGTCTCTGGAATAAAAAGTAAGATCTTGCTCTGTTTCTCCATTTCCCAATGTCTTCCTCTTTGGAAATCAACCCCTTTTTTTTTTTTTTTTAAAGATTTTATTTATTTATTTGACAGACAGAGATCACAAGTAGGCAGAGAGGCAGGCAGAGAAAGACAAAGGAGGAAGCAGGCTCCCCGCGGAGCAGAGAGCCCGATGTGGGGTTCGATCCCAGGACCCTGGGGTCATGACCTGAGCTGAAGGCCTCGAGGCTTTAACCCACTGAGCCACCCAGGTGCCCCTGGAAATCAAAGCTTTAAAAAAAAAGGAGTCTGTATGTGAGAAACCCAAGTTGGATTCCCCTATGTTTTCTGGCTGGAAATTCACTAAGAAGAATACTGCCTTTTAATCTTGTAGCCATGTCCCCACTGGAGGGGGCTTACTGCCAGTTCAGATCGTGTCATCCCGTGGCTGGACAGCAGTCACCGGGCGAGGCAGAGCTGGACCAGAACGGAGACGCAGAACACACCACTGGAGCGGGGCAGAGGGTTTCCCGTGCAGCGTCTCCGCCTGCTCCCTCCCTGCTGTATGTGCAGGGGCGCAGGCCGCCTCCTCTGCCTGGGGTACCATTCCCCGGCTCCTCCTCCTCCCTGACTCCCACTTCATGGACCAGAACCAATGTTGCCCCTTGGGTATCCTGCCTTGACTTCCCAGACCGAATAAACCGCCCCATCCACCTTGTTCCCTGTGCGGCACTCAGCCGCGGTCCTATGGCAACTAGAGCTCAGGGAAGGCTCATCTCCCCGCGAGCCTCTGAGCATCTCAGGGGCCACGCTGTCTCCTCCCTGTATCTAACTCCTCATGACGCAGCACAGGGGTATGACACACGGTGAATGCAGAGATCATTTCATTCCACTTTCAAATAAGAGGTGTAAAACAGCTTCGTTATACTTTGAGACCCCAAAGCCAAGGGGTTTAGAACAACAGAGAAGGCTGAGTGTGTAGAGGGCTGACTGCAGTGCTTTTCCAGATTCACCTATACGGCTCATCCTCTTTTCCTCCACTCAAGCCTCAGGCATAAAGCAAAACACGGAAATGCCCTGTACAGGCATCTGAGTGCTAAATTAGGACTCAGAGCCTGGCCAGGATCCTGGTTCCATTCCCCCAGCCTATGACCCGGGGCAAGGCCTCCTGGAAAATGGCAACAACACACGCAGCCATCAGAAAGAATCACGAGGAAATCTACAAAGACAAATGGGAAGAATTACAGTAGCAAGTGAATAAAAGAAGAATATGAATTTTGGTTGAAGCTATATAAACACGTGTACCTGCACCATAACTAAAGGTAATATGCAAGTGAAAACAAGTACATTACTGAATGAACTATGAAGCATTTCCCCAAATATTTCTTCATTATTATTATATCATATTTCCTATTGAAAAAAAGAAAACAGGGGTGCCTGGCTGGCTCAGTTGGTAGAGCAGGTGACTCTTCATCTTGGGTTCATGAGTTCAAGTCCTAATTGGGTGTAGAGACTATTTGAAAAAAATACAATAAAATAAGAAAATTGGGTCGAGGCCTTACAGGGACAACATGGACGTCAGACACGTGAAAGATGTCATAAACTTTGGCAAGTATGTCACCACAACTTGCAGTTGCTGTTCTTCTTATCACTATTACTGCACCTGAACGAAAAATTCTTACTAAAAGTGGCATTAGACTACAACAGCCAAACTATGGAAAGAACCCAGATGTCCATCGACAGGTGAATGGATAAAGAAGATGTGGTAGAATATATACAATGGAATATTATGCCGCCATCAAAAATGAAATCCTGCCATTTGCAAAGATGTGGATGGAACAGGGTATTACGCTGAGTGAAATGAACCAATCAGAGGAAGACAATTATCATATGATCTTAGTGATATGCAGAATTTAAGAAACAAAGCAGAGGATTATAGGGGAAGAGAGGAAGAAATCAAACAAGACAAAACCAGAGGGAGACAACCCATAAGAGACTCTTAATCTTGGGAAACAAACTGAGAGTTGCTGGAGAGGAGGGGGGTGGGGATATGGGGCAGCTGGGTGATGGGCACTGGGAGGGTATGTGTTTTGGTGAGCGCTGGGTACTGTGTAAGACTGATGAATCACAGACCTGCACTCACTCCTGAAACAAATAATATATTATATGTGAATTTATTGAATTTAAGCTTTTAAAAATGGCATTAGAGACACACACTTTTCTAGACTTAGAAAGCCTGTATACTCATACTCTTGGGGCAAGGCAGACCTAACGGATATACAGCTTTAAAAAAAAAATAATACAGTCCAGAAAGTTACCTTCATCAGTACTGCTAACCTCTAGAGATGTGAATCCCTTCTCTCCCAAGAAGCTCAAAGCAGTTCCCCCTCCCAGCTGCATGCGGTAGGAGGTGGGCGGAGACCATGCTCTCCCCCTCAAGCAAGGCTCTAGGGAGAAGGGGGTGTCCCCCTAAAGCTGACGGGGTAAGAGGACAGCTGGAGAAACCACGACTCCAGAGGCAGACTCCTTAGTTAGGCAGAAAGTCCTCAGTTCTTCCTTCAAAACCACCTAGAAAGGTTGCTTGGTCTTGTCAGTGTCATGAACAGTGAAATTAAAAGGAGTCCTGAGATTCTGAGGGGTGCCCTGAGGCGACACACACACGGGGAGCTAGGCTTACCCCTGGTCCACACTGGCATGGACGGCTGCCACGACACCTTCCAGGACCTGGAGGGGGTCCCCCGAGCCACCGAGGTCAGCACTGCGTCCACTGTGAAGGGAAAGAGACAGAACCAATTCAGAAGAGGGCTCGGCCTCGGGGAGCAACGTGGCGTTCACACCCAGAGGCTCCCAGCTGGATTCCGGCAGAGGACACTGCTGGCTCCTAGCCACGGTGGGTGTATGCAGTCTGCGAATGCTAAAGATACAGAAATGAAACATGTTCTGCCCTTGAGGAGCTCCTGGTCTAATACATGCTCCCTTTCCTAGCAAGAAAATAAAATCTACTTGCCTCCTGTCATTTAAAAAACACTCAATGGACATTCAAAGTTATTTTAAAGTGTTAAATATATCATCATCTAAATTCTCCAGATGGACTTAAAAAAAAAAAAAACAAAAAACCTAATATTTACATGGTACTTACCAGGTGCAAGTGCTTTCCATACATTCTACCATTTAGTGCCCAGCAGTCTACGAGATAGGTGCTACTATCATGCCCATTTTACAAATGTGTATGTCTAGGATGCCACTGAATTTTGAAAAAGCAATAGAAGAAAAGAAGTTTTAGTGAATAATTTAAGTAATAGGATTGAAATCAACTGCTGGATTCAGTTCGTTACGTGCCTTTGTTGTTCTAGGCCTACTCAATTGTACTAACTTTCTAGAAGGTAAATGTTATGGATGCCATCAATAGCAATTTCTTCTCCTTTGAAAAGGAGGTGGCTGAAGTCCTGAAGCTCCCTTGGCTCCCACTGCAGAAAGATTTAATTCACATTTATTGAATGTCTTCTGTGTGCTCAGCGTAACATTTATAAGAGAAGAGCTGTCTTTACAAATGGAACTGGGCGCAAAGAAAGAGAGATAAGTATAATTTATGTCAGGATTTTATGACTGTAAAAATATCATATTTTAATTATTCATGACAATGTGTAATTTTTTAGGAAATAAACTAAATTCGTCAAAGCACTAAGTCTTCAAAATGTTTGTTTTGGGGAGGTTCATCGAAATCTTGATTTAAGAAACAATCAGAAGATAGCTATGGATCAAAAGATGCAAAATACGGCCGCCCAGTGTCTGTGGTCGTCTGAGGGAGGCGAGCTGGGGCCTCTCACAGTCGCTGCCACCACCAAAACACAATAAGCTAATAACAGAACAAAGCTTTATTAATTTGACGTTTTTTATTTCTTAAAAAATGTTATGATATTTTATTTCTCGTCTCTTTCTCTCTCTCTCTCAAATTACCAGATAGCGCAGATCATTAAGGTGAAAACTGTATGAGGCTGGGGTAATTAAACTGATAAAGGCTCATTTGATTTCAGTTCGGCTGTGGAAAACTGACATGCATTTAATCAAAAAGTTCCTCAAGAGCAATGCAGAATTACAAAGAAGGCTTAAAAGGAGAATACATTAAACACAACCGAATCTTTCAGCCTAATTGCATTATTCACAGAAAGCATCTCATGCCTCATTCTCTTCTGAGTTTAACTTTCCCCTCTTCCCCAGCACCCCCGGATGCGTTCCCACAAAGTCACGGGCGCACTGACACAGCCAGAGCTTCGCAACTGCTGGTTTCATGCCATTAACTGCAGGTAAATAAAACTCGGAGACACTTAGCAGATGTCTAACTCCTTCAGTCTGTGGTAAGCCTTGCCTTATGTACCTCAGGGGGAGCTTCTGGAAACCTTTTGCAGCCTCTACAAAAGCAGGGGAAGTAGAAAAGGCAAGGGGCCAACATCCACCTGGGTTCCCAAGATGGCCTGACATTCAGCTACTCCTGCACCGGCCATGTTGGCCTTTCCCTATTCCAAGAATTAAATGGGGCTGGAGGAGAAGTGGGGCAAGACAGAAGTCCACTTTAGGATGCATTACATGCAACGCCAGTGGTGAAGCATTTTCATGGTTCTCCATTCTCAAGATCTCTTAAGACCCAAGAGTCTGAGAGATCTCACGATCATCTCTCGCTTTTATAACGTACTTCATTGTTTATAAAATGCTTCTAAACACATGGAATTTCTTCTTCGTTACTATGAAATGAGCGCTACTCCTGGCAAACCATCACCCCTGTAGCTTACCTCAACGCAGAGACTATCTTCCCTACTGCGCTCTGCACCACGTCCTTGGGCGAGATGTCCAGAGGGCCCACGGCCACCTGCAGCAGCTGCTCAATCATTCTGAGAGGCAGGCCGTCTAGACACATGGCCACAGCTTGGTCATGAACTTTCCCTCTCTCTGACCGAGACAGGTCATAGAGGTCGCCATACTTGCGCAGCACTTCCTGTAAAGACACGGTATGCGACGCCTGAGAATCAAAGAGGAACCCAGTGGGTCTACATCACACAGTAAAAGCACGTTTAGAAGATTCTCCAACCCGCACTGAAGAACAGGCAGTGGTTAGTAAGAACCTGGGCTTCAGGGACACCAGGCTTGAGGACAGATCCTTGCTTCAGCCTGTAGTGTGGTGTGTAGTCTACGGGCCTTCTGTGGCTGCAGAATGAGGGGGAGGACAGAGATTCTTGCAACTAGGGGTGTCGTGAACATTAAATGAGAAAATACAGAAGTCAGGCCTCCAGCACAACGTCAGGTCCAAAGTAAAGCTTGTGAAGTGTTCATTTCTCTGTCATTGTGACCAGGCTACAACCACACAACAGCTCAGACCCATGAGCGTCTATTGTGCAACCCAGGTGGTACATGGGTGTCACCTGGTTGAACGCTCCTAATTACCCTGCGAGGACTTTTAATTAGCTCCATTTTACTGAAAAGTAAACTGGAAACCAAGATGTACAGTAACATGCCCAAAGTCACATAGCCAGCAATTCGGGGAATGGGGGTCAGAATCCGAAAGACTCCATCTCCCCGCGCCTGGGCCACACCGCCTGCTCCTCTGATAATGTCTGTAAGAACGAATGTGACAACCAATAATGTGTGAAAACAGGCCACGAGCTACTGGTTTTCATCACAGCAAACATGGTCACTTAGTGTTAATGCTTTCCAGGGTGTGTGTAGTTTCTCAAGTTATCCTGAAGACACTCTCTAGTCTTTCAGACCCACCGTGTAAAATCCAAACATTTAACTGGATAGCTGATGGTATTAAAGAATTGCTGTTGGGGTGCCTGGGTAGCTCAGTCATTAGGTGTCTGCCTTCAGCTCAGGTCCGGATCCCAGGATCCTGGTATCGAGCCTCGCATTGGGCTCCCAGCTCAGCGGGAGGCCTGCTTCTCCCTCTCCCACTTTCCCTGCTTGTGTTCCCTCTCTTGCTGTGACTCTCTCTGACAGATAAATAAAATCTTTAAAAAAAAAAAAAAAAAGAATTGCCATTAATTTTTTTTATCGTGATCATGTTGTCATGGTGTGTTTCCACGTATCCTCTAGAAGGAGATGTGCAAGTATTTATGGATAAAGTAAAACAATAACCGGGATTTTCTTTAAAATTATCCACGGGGGCGGGGTGAGGGTAAGTGGGAGTGTGCGTGAAGAGAGGTCATGTTCTCATCTCTGCTGAAGCTGGGAGTTGGGCACAGGACATTTCGTTTTACTCTTCTCTCTGCTGTGAAACTTCTAACAGAAGAAAGTGCCCGTGTGTGCAACAGAGCAGCTGCTTGTGTCCGTCCTGAGCAGGAGGGACCTGAGCCTACATGGGATAAAGGCCTCTAGTTAAGACTGCGCTAAACCTAGGGCCCAGGGGAATCTTCTTTCCCTGGTATACAACAAAAAAGAGGTTAAAATTAAGGCCTGACCGTAAAAGGGACAAATGTATGAGGCTGAAAGTGATCTCCACTGTTTGCTACAAAAAGCACCCGAATAAAAGCACAACAGGTCCAAGGAGTCTGCTGTCTTGGCCCATCCGTGGTCTGACTGAACGGCATTTACAAGCAGCCACCGGTAGCTTTAAATCACAGCCCCGGTGAAACAAACGGCTGTTTCTGTTAATGATCCCCTTGGCCTCATATCCATTATTCTAGTCACTCAAAGACAATACTTGTTCCAAGGAGAGGAATGACAATTCTCCAGATTTGAGCACAGTATATTTCATTAAAAAAATAAGATAAGTATTTAATTTTTTATTCTAATAAGTATAATCACATTGACTTGAAGAATTCCAATTTTACCACAGTTCTCATAATTACGGATTATAGCACCGTACATGTCAGTAGGATAAAATTCGGGTTGGTAAAGCCAATCTGTTCCCTGCAAAGCCTTTTCTACTGCTTGTACATCATTTAATGTGATTCATTAGACAGGCTAATAGCACTGAAAAACACAAAATGAAATAAAACTGCTATCAAACTTTTGAATTCTCCCCATCATCTTTTCCACGAGGGCTTGGCATTTATGAGTCTCATACAAATTTTGACGCCTTCCATTTGTTCATTATCTGAACTGCTCTCCACTGACCCATCTTTCTATCAGCAATAGTTCTTTACAAGCCAAGAATACAATTCAGTCAATATGTATGGTTTGAGAAAAAGAAAAGGGAGATTAGTGGCCACTTATGGTTTCATTTACCATCCACATTAAAGGGGCAAATGCAAAATTACTTAGACATCTAAACACTGTTTTCACCTATATGAAACCACTTACGGATGGATCTGTCAACTTCTCAGTTATGGGGTGAAGAAGAGCTAAAACTCTCTTGGCTGCGACAGTACAGAGGAAAAGCTACAAAAATTACAGAGGGTTTCCCTGAGCTGTTCTAACACACTGGGCCTCCTGTCCGCTCACGGGCAGTAGCTCCCCACTCTCCTGAGAGCATTTTCTGAGACACCATGAGGGCTGCAACTGGAAACCAAGTAGGAAAAATTTTACTAGCCAAAAAAATTCTTATCAATAATAAAATGACATTGGGAATAAGAAATTAAAAAAAAAAATGAGTGCATATGACTAAAAAAAAAACTTGTTGAAGCAATGACAGAGGAAAAAAAAATCTATCATTTTTCAGTTGAGAGAGCAAAACGCCTACCAGCTTGTCGGGCTTGCAAACCACTGTCCTGATGGTTTCTCAGCTTCAGTGACTGCTCCCTCCCCCAGGCACCCACCCTGGGTTCAACTCCAGGGACTTTCCCCCCAATCACCCTCCCACCTCTGCCCTGCCAGAGACTAAATCCCCGTAAGTGGCCTCAAATCCTTTCCAAAGAAGTGAAAACTGATAGAACAAGATAAAACAAGACAGACCGAAGAAGCTAAAAGACAAAGGGCTGAGGACCATCTTCAGACATCTGCAGGACTGCAAACCCTAGCAAAACCACTAACACGGCCTGCAAGGAGAAATGAAAGCGCGTGCTTATGTTCTCTGAGCGAGCGAGCACGGGGGCCAAGTTTTCACTTCATTACCTGCTCACTCGTCTTCAGAGAAACAAGGAAGCTGTGGGTGAGGGTTTCCAGGTGAGCGAGCGATTTCTCCAGATGATGCAGGGCGTCTGCGTAGGTCAGTTTAGAGTCACTGGCTTCCTGCGTGTCGTCTTCCGAATTTCTTTTCCGCGGCTTCTCAATAAAATGTTTGACTGTCTGAACAGCCTTCTCGGTCATCTCCTTCCGTGCTTCCACAGACAGCTGCAACACAAAAAGGGACCAGACCAGTGAGACAAGCCAGCCCCATGCTAGCAGAGACGGCGTATCTCGTGAGACAGTAGAGAGGCAGAGAGAACCAAAGTGGAAAGCTAGCAGACGACCTGAACCAGCGAACAGGCTTATGTGATACTAGCTTTCCTTCGCTGAGGAAAACAACAACATGAGGGACCAGAGGCGCTATTAAATTAGTAAATACAGATTTTTTTTTTAATGCTAAGCTAATATGCAAAAGTAGGTGGTGACAGGAAGAAACTAGCGTTCAAACAGAGTACTGGTTACAGTGAAGAAAGGAGCAGCCATTTCTACAACCACAATGACCAGTGCTGATAATTTATTATAAGGAAATAATTTTTTTTTAAAGATTTTATTTATTTGACAGATAGAGATCAGAAGTACGCAGAGAGAGAGAGAGGAGGAAGCAGGCTCTCCGCGGAGCGGACAGCCCGATGCGGGGCTCGATCCCAGGACCCTGGGATCATGACCCGAGCCGAAGGCAGAGGCTTTAACCCACTGAGCCACCCAGGCGCCCCAGGAAATAATTTTTTAAAAAATAGTATAGGCATGAAGATTTTAACTGGAAGAAGACTATAAAAAATAAAATGAAAACTCAAAAGCAATCTGATTGCCTGATAATAAAAGAAATGGTAACTAACTTACGATAAATTACTAGATACAACATAATGCCATCATTAAAATTAGAATTATGAAACCAGTATAGCAATTTGGAAAGTGCTTATCATAAAATGTTAAATTTTAGGAATCAGAAATCATAAAATGGTATATGCCATGCTTATATTAAAGTCCAAGCTAACCCTGTGTGTACAGTTGAACACAAATACACACACACACACACACACACACACACACATATACACTAGTGACTTAATGTTGACGTGTTAAGATTATGAGCAATTTTGTTCTCAACTTTCCAAATTTTCTAAAATAATGTCGTATTCATTTCTTTACCTACCAAGTATTTATTGAATTCTGATATGTGACAGTCATTTTGTTATGGATACAGGAGTCATATTTTTCTAATATTATTAAAAATATTCTAATATTATTAAAAATATTGGCCTCACAACTAAACGTAATCCGTCTTGACGGAGGCACCACACACCAGGGAGCCATGTTGGGCCTTTTCAGGCCCCACTGATTTGTGCTGCTTTGGATCCTAGATTTAGGGTCGTGTCCACCACTCCAGCACATTTTTACTACAGCCTTCAAAGGGTGTTGTGTTAATTCAAATAAATAAAATAAAAACAGAGTCCCAGGACAAAATCTTCACTATTATTTCTTAAAAATCAGTTACTGTGTGTCTCTGGTTATCTGAACAGTGCCACAGGCATCACAACATGGCGTCGGTGGCCGTGCCAGGAGGCTGGCCCCTCCCAACCTCGCATTTCCCACCAGCTGCAAGTCACTCTATCAGAACTCATGTTGTATAACGCAGATGGCTGACATTTTCTTCACCCCATATTCATATGGGTAAAAAGTGACTTTAGGAAAGTACGATTTCCACTGACCTGTAACTAAGCGTGTGCCCTGTAAATGCAGCTTCCAGTAAGCTCTGTAGCCAGATTGCTACCTCCAAGTACTCGTGACATACAACAAAATCAGAAGCCCCCACTGACAGGCAAGCATCCCTCACATTTTTCTCTTCCCTCACATATACTGTGAACTCTTTTCTGTGGTGGAGAAATAGAAGATAATAGAACTTGCATAGTTGGACAGCCCTCCTGACTTTGCCCATCATGTGGATGGAAAGACTGAGCCCCAGGGAGGTACTGGGATATGCTGGGGGTCCTCGAGTGAGTGACAAGAGTAAAAGCCAGCCCCAGTGCCTTGGTTGCCTTCTCCCCGCACATCATACAACTCCGACTTCACCGTGTCCCCCTCCTCACAGGCTCTGACAGAGAGGATGGGTGCGCACTGGCTAGACGCTCCACAGGAGCAAAGACAAATAAGAATATGGCGGAACAAACCCTTCCTTTCTATTCACTCATGTTTGTCTCCTCAAGAAAGCTGGGTTTGGGGACGATTTGGCTACACCAGCTGCCCAAATGTCTTCTCTCCCAGCTGACCGAGGGGTGTGTAAGACTTTCAACCACAGACCGGCAAGAGAGCAGGGACGGGGCAGGCAATTCACACGTCCAGGGAGCAGCGTCCTGGGAGAAACGGGTGGTCTCTGTGTCCCAGGACGGGTCCAGACGCGATCGTGGCTGTCGAAGGTTTGCCGTGCCATTGTCAGCCACTCCGGAGCCGCCAGTAAGGAAGAAGAGCACTTGCCCCTGCTTCCCGTTCACTGCTGGGGGACGAGGCAACCTGACCACATGTGTGAAAGGTGAACAATGTCGTCCACCATGCAATGTCATCTCCAGAACTTAAATGAGACCATGTGTAGAATAATCAGCAAATGCCCTACCCGCCATAAGCTTCAACAAATTGAAGCTGACTTGTAATGTGACCAACTGATAGAGTACACAGGCCACCTTCTACCAGTCAGTCTTGTTTTTCTTCCTAATCAATTTGCCATGTAATCCCTTCTAGAAAAAACCTTTTCAGAAGCTTGGGAAATCCCTTGGTACGGTACTTCTGGACTTGCACGAGCTGGCTCCTAGCTACCCCTCTAGTCTCAAATGTAATTGTAGCCCCACTCTAAGCTCCATATACCCCAACTTTTCCTCATTTCCTGGCATCACTAGGTATCTTTTCTCAGCAAAATGCTCTCTCCTCTCTTCTTGGCAAGGCATGTTCCAACTCCTGTTTCAACAGTGAGACACATCCGAGTCATCCTGGACTCATCTGTTTCTTCAGACGAGCTCGTCCACCAGTGGGCCATCTGCCCCAACAGCCAAGTGCATTAGCACCTGCTTCTACGCATGGAGCCTCCAGCTGCCCAGCAATACTGAGTCTAGGCCTTGCACTGACATCTGTGTTTTCCTGGAACCGGCTACGGAACGGCCCAAGAATGGCCACTAGAGGCAAGTGAATTTCTTGGGAGTTTACATAATTGGACCTCATCACCAACATTATCAGCAGAGTCTTTCCACCCCTTATTTTTAATAATCTTTCAAAGTAACTAAATAACCCAACAGTTACTAAGAATATAGAGTGTAAGCAAATACAACCGTAAATTAATTTTCCTGAGGGAGCTGGGGCCTGTACAGAGGCAGAGTGATGTTAATGACAGAGGATAGAAGGACTGGGCCTTTTGCTTCATTGGACACTTAAGCTTTTCACTCTTTTTTTTTCTTTTTTTTAGCTTTTCACTCTTTATAGAAACAGGTTTATCACTGAAAGACTATAGGGTGAGATCAGATTAAGAAATACAAGTTTTGGGGACCTGGGTGGCTCAGTTGGTTAAGCAACCAACTCTTGATTTCAGCTCAGGTCTTGATCTCAGGGTCATGAGTTCAAGCCCTATACTGGCCTCCAGCTGGACACACAGCCCACTTAAAAAAAGATAAAAAAAAAATACAAGTTTCGCACAGAATAAACCTAATAGACTTATTTTCCTTAAACTCTTCCATGATAGAGAAAACAAACAGTAAAAGACAAAAAGACTGACAAATGTACCACCACGGTGAAAAACTGCAATTTCTTCACTGACTCTAGCAGCCACAAAATACTCTTATTTTCAACCTTCTATTTTGAAGCCCATGGCATTCACACATCATTCATACACATATTTCTATAACGAGAAATCAAAGATTTTATAAAACATATTCCCTGACAGCAAATAGTAACTATTTTTTTTAAATGTAGATTTTGTAAAATAAACTTAAGTGGATAAACTGTTCTGGTACTCAGTAAGTATGTATTCAACACCTATTTTATAGGCCCTGTGGAAAAATGAGAGAAAACATGAGCCAGGCTCAAAGAAATCAAATTTAGTGTAAGAAACAAGATGGTGGGAAGGGAAGAAATTGAGGAGTTATCCCTGATGGCCACGAATCTTACTGAGTCCACCTTGGAAAGACATCCGGACTCTACCCAGTCTCCCCCACGTCCAAGGCCACCCCTCAGGGCTAAGCCACAGCGCCTCTCTTGTCCTGCGCTGATTCTAACTGGTCTCCTGACAGGACAGAGAGCACAGCGCTCACCCAACAGACGCATCCCATGGGCCCCACCACAGCTGTCAATCCCCTTGCAACTACCATGAGCCACGTTCCAGCCAAGGAAGTCTGAGCAGAGGCAAGCCTGAGCCAAGGCAAGATCCAACTCCCACAGATCATTAGCAGCCTCCGCTCTCTCCCAGTCATGGCAGTCCGCACAGTGCAGGTCCCAGATGGCACCAACACAAGACGGGAGAGCTTCCATCAGCCTGGACGCCTAGCGGCTTTGTGGTAGAGCCCTTTACAGCTCTCACTGGGTCAGAAGCCTGACGGAACATCAACCTTCATTGTGTTAAGCCACTGTGATCCTGGGGCAAACTGGGTACTCCAGCATTAAGCAGAAGCAAAGTGATATTTCAAAAAACATCAATCTGACTGTGTTATTCCTCTGCTCAAATCCATTTAACAGCTTTCCCATTCACTAAGAGTAAAAACTCAGTCTTCAAAGCCCTATGAAGCCCACTAAGATTTGTTCTTCCCCTCACCCTCCCTGTCTAATCCGTCTTCCTCCCTTTCCTTTGACACTCTTGCTCCACACCAGACAGACTTCCGTGCAGTCCCTCGTCCCTCCGTGCTTTTCCACACACTGGTCCCTCTGCTTGAGATGCTCCCCAGGTATCCTCACGGTTGTTCCTCAGGACTTAGCACAAATGCCACCTCACCAGAGAGACCTCCCCTGACCACTCTAGAGAAGCTAGCCCTCCCCGCACCCTTAACCGGTGTCCCTCTCTCTCCTCTTGCCCTGTGGTAGTTTTTCCTCAGAACTGACATGTTATGTTTCCATGTGCTGTCTCTCGCTGTTATATTCCAGAACCCGAAACTCAGAATGGTGGCTCATTCATAACAACTGCCCAATCTGTTGAATGTGGAAGTGAATGAATGGATGAATGACCCCATTTTTAAAAGGAAGAAGAGCAGAAGCAGAGTTGGGGGGAGGGGAGACCCGTGGTATACGATACATGTACAACCACTAGGGGGCACTGCAGTGGGAAAGACTAGAAAATATGCTGGCTTGACAGGCCAAATGGTCTCTGTTATACAGTCTTTGGTTGGCTGGTTGGTTGGTTATACAATCCTTTAAAAAGATGTAAAAACAAATCAGAGCTAAGGGCTATAACAAGAACAGCCAGGGGGCTGAATGTGACCTGTGGGCCAAGGCTGGTTGACCCCCTGATCTACAATATTAAACAGTTCTAGTTGGAAAGGAGAATTGAGAATAAACCGTAAGTGGCCTTGAGTGCCAGGCTGGTTACGGAATCTGAGGCACAGGAATCAGAAGCCACAGAAGGCAACGCGTACACTGAGGATTGCAATTCTATAACAATGCCTTATTCAGTTCCTGTTTGAAAACACACTGTCGAAGAATCTTATTTTGAAGAAAAATATAAACCTGTAGGTATCGGAGTAAAAAATGTCATTCTTTTTCAAGCCTCCCTTCATCTGTGCCTTCAGAGTCCGTTCCGAGCTCACACGCCTGGACGCATCCCTGACATGATCTCTTCCCCAAGGTCATAAACACTCAAGGCGTTCCTAAGGCGCTCTGTGCCTACCTCTATCAAAGAAGAATTACACCACATTCAAATCATCCAGGTACTTGTACGTCTCCCTGACTAAACAAGGAGGTCCTCCAGGCTAGAAACTGTGTGGTTTTTTTTTTTTTTTTTTTAAAGATTTTACTTATTTGTCAGACAGAGCATAAAGCAGGAGGAGCAGCAGGCACAGGGAGAAGAAGGCTCCCCGCAGAGCAGGGGGCCGATGCGGGACGCCATTCTAGGACTCTGGGATCATGACTTGAGCCAAAGGCAGATGGCAAACCTACTGAGCCACCCAGGCATTCCAGAAAATGTGTTTTTTAAAATCTCAGTATTCCTGGCAGCTAAACAATGTCCAGAAATGGCAGACAAATAGAAAATAACTCTTAAATCCCTCAACTCTGATCAACAGAGGAGGGGAAAGAGAACCTTGAGAAGCGCAGTGAAGTGACATGCTCTCCGGGCGTCCCTAGAAACCTGTGGTCCGGACTGGGCCAAGAGACTCCAGTTCGCCACAGACCTGGCAATGACCTGTTCCCGTGAAAAGGCCTGGGGAGACTAAAACTGCAAAAGGATATTTTAAAGGACTTGAAAGAAATGAACGAGCAAACTGGGACCTGATGTATGCTATCGGCACAGCGCGGCCGCCCAGGAGAGACACAAGGACATTGAACTGGCGATCCCGTGGCGCGCATTGCTCTGACTCACACCTGGTGAACGCATGCTGTACAGTCGCCTTGGGCTGGGGGCTGGTGACACAGAGTTAGACCAGGTCCCTGCCCCCGGGGAAATGAAAGGCTAGGCTGAAAGAAAGAGAGAGAAGACATGACAAAGCAGCGTGATCCTTATAAAACACCACAGGGTGAGGAGGAGGCACAGTAGAAGCCTCAGAAGGGGAGCCTGGTCCTGCCTGGAAGTGAGCGGCTGCAAGGCGGGGAGGCAGGGAGACACCTGCCAACAGCGGCCCCTCCTGAGGAGAATGCTCGGCCGTGAGTAGGCATGAGGACCGGAGAAGCATTCCAAGAGCCTCAGGTCGGAGGAGCAAGAGGGGAAGCTGGGAGTCAGCTGGCTTGGCTGGAACAGAGTGTGCGTGCGAAGGGCCATCAGGGGATAGGGAGGAACTCAGCAGCGGTGACCACATGGAGGGCCTCTCTGTCAGGCTGATGGGATGGGGCTTCACCACCATGGCTGGGAAGGCGCCAGCAGAAGGAGCTCAAGCAGAAGTTGACAGGATCAGTACTACTGTTTTCAGGGGACGGCTTGACTGGAAATTCACTGAGACAACTTTCCTCATCTGCAGCTTCCCTCGGCTGATCAATTTTGCTCAGCAGATAATTTTTTTAAGATTTTACTTATTTGAGAGAGAGAGAGAGAGAGCGAGAACACTCGCAAGCAGAGGGAGGGGCAGAGGGCGAGGAAGACAGAGAACCTTCCATCTCTCCTCCTCCTTTTCAAGCACGGACACTGCCCCACTTACCATATGTCAGCCCCGGCCTTGGCACAGGACGTACACAGGTAAATGAAGACACGACCTCCACCTGGAAGAATATCCATCATCCCGGGAAAGCCAAAGCCAAAGAAAAGCGCTTATAAAATGCAACGAGTACAAACAAAGGATGTGGGCGCATCGAGAAAAAGAAGTTTGTCTTAGAAAGGCAAGGAAGTCTCTAGAAGGAGGGTAAAAGCTGAACCAGGACTTGAAAACTGAGCATAATTCCCGTGGACGAAGTGGGTGGCGTGGATTTCCGGCAGAGACAGCAGCCCGAGAACTTTGAAAAGGCTTTTATAAGAGAGAGTGTTCTGGGCCTGTGCCTCTAGAATACCCTCAGAATACCCTCCCCCAATCCCAGCAGCTCACTGCCTCAAAGAAAGGGGAGCCGAGGGGCGGGTGCACAGCAGCAGCTAACGGTGTATTTGCAGAAAAAAGGAAGAAGCGTTTTTGGAAAAACAGCAAACAATTCCAGGAGTTTGATGCCCCGTGGCTCCCACCCTCAAACCACTTGCCATGAAAAAGCTAGATGCCTCCTTCTCCAGTCTAACTCCCACACCAGACCCAGTCACTGTTCTAGGAGCGAGGAAAAGCCTGTGGCGGCCGGAACGGAAACTGTGTTTGTGCTAGGGGAGAAGACTGTCCTTCGGGGGAAGAGACGCAGAAGCGGGCTGGGGCTGGGGTCCCCGGGGTGCCACGGGGAGGAACTTACATGTTCTCCTTTAGGCCAGTGGTTCTCAGCTGGGGTACGTGTGCCAGCAGCACAACACAAAGCTTTTCTGAAGGGTGTAGCAGTGCAGATGGTTCAAAGGGAATCCATTTCTAAATCTTCACCTTACCCAAATCCTCTGTCCTAAAACTGATCTTGAGAACATTCTGGAGGTCAAGATGTCAAACCTTTTCTCTTTCTCAGCTTGCCGTTCACATAGGCCTCGCTCCCCTTAAATAAGACAGACATGCATCACAACTCTTCCTGAATCTGACTCCCACATCGTCCTGGAGTCTAGAAAGTTCCAGAGCACAAAACAAGGGACAACCAAAAATACTGGTGCGTGACAGGACTCCAACAACTAGATAATGAGTTTCTTATTTCATGTCACAAGGTTTCCAGTTCTTGTACTTTCAACAAAATTTATGAAAGATCTAATAGAATTGTCAGTTGATAAATCATTAAAAATGATTTTTAACCATAGATCATGATGTGATTTTTTGGCTGATAATGGAGGGCAGACACCTGAGAGGCACTCCTACGAGAGACTCTTTCCCCAACCACTGTGAACAAGGTTTTTAAATATTCATATCCATAAAAATATAAAGAACTGATGTGGAATGCAATTTCAATCTAGCAATAAGTAACACTCATCGAAGGGCACAAAAATTAATTAAAAAAGCAATGTTTAAAGCCCTATGCATCTCATTAAGAGGTATATTTTAAACACAATTTTAATTTTAGGATTCTTGTTTATCAAAAGTTAACATATCTGTGTTGTTCTGATCAAATGCATGACTGAAACAGTAACTCAATACAGAATAAGTTCTTACTCTTTTTCTTATATTCTTATCACCTGGAAGTATCTCTTTGAAACACAAACATTCAGAGAACCTGCCCTTGCTCTGGATCCTGTGGGAGGGTCGAGCACCCAGCTCTAACGCGCACCACTATCTTCTGTCATAAAGACCTCAGAAGCCGGTTTCTCTTCCAGGTCAGTGTCAGTCAGCAAACATGGATGCCCCAGTCCACGGACGCACAAGCCCACCCCACCCCGGCTGGGCCTGTCCTTTGGCACAGCCCAGCACTGAAAGTCTCCTGCCTTTTGTTTGGAGAAGCTGAACTCCGGGAGCGAGCCCTGTCCTTCCTGCTGCAGTAGTTATCACTAAATAAAATCTGTCTTTATTGCCTTTAACTAGTGCCCAGCTGTATTTCTCTTTGACAAGAGGAAAAGTACAAATCGTTGGAGAGAAAGGAAAGATGCAACTTGTCTAACTGCTAAAGATGTGCTTGTTCTTATACTTTTTAAAGGTTCTTATACTTTTTAAACTGTGGTTGTTATCAAATCACTGTTATTGTGGATTACCCTGGATACAAAGCTACATAACAGTTCTGCTTTAATGTCAATATTTAATGTTCAGAGAATTACATCACCCTTTCTACCCATTTAAAATTATGATTTAAAAAAATCTTAGAGGGATGCCTGGGTGGCTCAGTTGGTTAAGCCGCTGCCTTCGGCTCAGGTCATGATCCCAGCGTCCTGGGATCGAGTCCCACATCGGGCTCCTTGCTCCACAGGAAGCCTGCTTCTGCCTCTGACTCTGCCTGCCACTCTGTCTGCCTGTGCTCTCTCTCGCTCTCTCTCTCTCTAACAAATAAAAAAAAAAATCTTTAAAAAAATCTTAGATATCAAGGGCCACAGTCTGAATGTTCATATGCTGAAATCCTACCCCCTTGGAAGTGATGGCATTAGTAGGCGGGCCCTTTGGGAGGTGGTTCAGTCATGAAGGTAGAGCCCTCGTGAAAGGATTAGTGCCTTCTAAAGAGAGACACCAGAGAGTTCCCTCTGTCCCTTCACTCTGTGAGCACACAGGGAGCAGGTGCCAACCATGGACCAGGGAAAGGGCTCTCACCAGAACTCAGCTATGCTGGTGCCTTTATCTTGGACACTGTTGCCCGAAGTGTGATTTTCAGACCACCTACACTGAAATAACCGAGCACTACTGCAAAAATGAAAATCCCGGAGCCCTTGTTAGACTTAAGATTCTGCATGCGGGTTAAGGAAGGCACTGGCATTGGTAGGAAGAAACCTATCTTTTGCAAAAGCTTCTCTTAATTAATTCTACGGGCAATGGAAGCATGTGACCCGGGACCGCAAGTTCTGGGGACTTGACACTGCCGAAGGACCCAATCAACGGGCTGACGGTGACTGTGGGCTACGGCTGCAAGCAGCTCCCGGGACGGCCACTGAGGGGCAGTCAGGAGGTCACTGCAAGAGCCCAGAGAGGTTGGGGTTGGGGAAGGGGGTAATGAAAGAAGGCAACAGTGCTGAATGTGGATGATACATGAACAGAACTCAGACATCAACATGCTGTCCTGCGCTAGCTGCCCCGGTATGCACTCCCCGCCGGCCCGATATATGAAGCCAGGTGCCCATCAGCTTCCAAACCTTTTTGTCCAAGACCCAGAGTAAAGAGCTCACTGCATAGCAAAACTCAGTATCCGTATCTATAGATGAATATAGTAAAAACAAAAGTTTCCTGAAACAATACAACCCCCACAGCGGTGAGAGGCCTACTGAGAGTTCCTGATGTGAATCTACAGTCTAGTCTTTCTGGTTGGTTTGTTTTGAAAGCCGATCACAACACTTAACTATAGGACTCACTCGTGGGTGTGACTCTGTCTGTAAAATGCCTGCAAAGCGGCTCCAACAGTAACAGATGACTTGCGGGGCCAGCAAACGCCGAGCCCACAAACGGGGTATCAAATTGCCCAAGTTAGATTTAAGTGACTCCATTAAAAAAGAATTTTTTTTTTATTAAGATGTATTTATCTTAGAGAGAGAGGAGGGAGGGGGAGAGGGAAAGGGAGAGAGAATCTCAAGCCGACTCCCTGCTAAGCATAGAGGCCCGTGGGGCTTGATCTCACGGCCCCGATATCACGACCTGAGCTGAAACCGAGTGTCAGATGCTTAACCAACGGCACCACCTAGGCACACCTTTAAGCATTGTTTTTAAATTACAAATATAAAATATTATGAAATAGTATCTTAACTATTATGCAGCAGAAAATGAAAGTTGAGAAGTCTTAGAAATTTTGCTTTAATACCGTTGACTAGATATTCAATCACAAAAATAAGAATGCATGCTTTGTCACCTTCAGTTACATACTTAACAGAAAATCAGTGTTATAACTTTGCTTTTTTGCTTTCGCTATCAATTGCTTATATAATAAAAATGAATGCCACAGGACAGAGCCACTTTATCTCTGCCTTTTGCCTCATAGTATAACCACAGAAATATTATTATTTTTCATCAAGTGTGAACAGCCCCATCTTTTTTACTATTCACTTTTGGCAATGACATCAGCTAATACATTCCTAAGTTTTTCAATAGCTTGAAGGTCACCTTTATCTTAATAGAGAAAGGCATGAAGAATGTTCAAAAAGAGATAAAATATTACTGTGATCGGTAATGAATACTACCATCATTGCTGTTGTGCATATAGAGGTTTTAACAAGATCTAAAAGCACTCGTTCACATTTTCCATTTAAAAATCTTTTCCTACCCTATGCATGCATGGGCTACACAATACAAATTGTACTTAAGATCATTTTAAGTAGAGCCACTCAATTTATATCAAAGCCAAATGTGAATTTGAAAATCCAGATCCTAACCCAACAGTGAAAACTATAGAAGGTCATTCAAAACCAAAACCATCTGCTAGAGCTTTTGAAGTTGGACTAAAAAAATTTCCAACTTTTTTTTGTACCTTGTAAGTAAGAATAAAATAGAGCAACACAAAGCAGAAGAGGAACTGAACAATCCTCGTGCATCTACTTGCCCCAAGATCTTTATATATGCTACTTTATTTAATCCTCACCACAGTTACTCAGGGTCCAGGTTCCAGACATCACGGGCCTCCTCCCTATAGCCACTCAGTACCACGCAGACCAAGAGCTGGCTGTGTACCCGCAGATGACCCACTCAAGGCTGCTCTGGGACCCAGCGGATCTCACTTCTCTCCCCACGGTGATTACTAATCCAGGCAAATCCCGATCAATGCCAATCAGCACCTGGAATACCAGAGCCCCAGGCATGGGTTCGGGGGTGATCTTATCAGCAGGAAACTTGGAATTTCTGTTTGGTTCCTGTGGGGAAGTTTTCTCACTCTATCTGGCTGGATGTGAATTAGGAAGCCCCAATTACTTCCAGCCATCACACTGAAGCAAAGAGCCCTATGATGAAGTTAACACCGGAAGACAGCAATGAACAGAGATGGAGAGAAATTGGCTCCTTGATGACCGCAGGCTGCCGGGTCTGCCATCCCTGAAGTCAGCCCCACCTCTGGACCTGTCAGTTCATTAGCCAGTAAATTTTCTGGTCAATTAAGCCAATTTAATTGGATTTTTTATCTGTGTCTAAAAACATTCTAAAATTAATCTTTATTTACATAGTGGTGATGATTGTACAGTGAGGAAGACTCAGAAGATAGAGTAATTTTCCCCCCCAGATCCAGCTGGATGGGAACTCAAAAGATCTGACTACGTAAACCTGTCTCTTTCTCCATCACCATGCCACCATTAAAAGAACTTAAGCTGTGTCTAAGATCCATCAATTTATTTCAATTCAACATGCTGAGAAGCTACAAAATTAATGTATGAAACTTCTCATATTTCCCTGGGTCAGTGGTGATTTAAAATTGTTTTTCTCTATTCTCCTCATGAGAATTGTTTTTAAAGATTTTTTATTTATTTATTTGACAGAGAGAGAGATCACAAGTAGGCAGAGAGGGAGGCAGAGGGTTGGGGGGAAGCGGGCTCCCTGCAGAGCAGAGAGCGCGACGCAGGGCTTGATCCCAGGACCCTGAGACCATGACCTGAGATGAAGGCAGAGGCTTAGCCAACTGAGCCAACTGAGCGCCCTCCTCATGAGAATTTTAACATCTGATCATCGTTGGCATCAATATCTCATAGTCTTTACACATACAGGTAGCATTAAAAATCCCTCATCCGACCAGGTATACTGGAAAAAACTGGTTATACTCTAAGGAACTTTGCTAGGTGATTCAGTGGGGGGGAAAAAAAAAGGTTAAGTAGGATGTGGATTTTCCTCAAAAGAGGTTTATAAAGACATACTATAAAAACATATACATACAGAGCACCTAGGTGGCTCAGTCAGTTAAGTGTCTGACTTCGGCTCAGGTCACGATCCCAGAGTCTTGGGATTGAGTCCTGCCTCGGGCTTCCTGCTCAGCAGGGAGTCTGCTTGAGATTCTTCCTCTCCCTCAGCCTCTGCCCCCCATGCTCATGCTCTTTCTCTCTCCCTCTAATAAATAAAATCTTTAAAAAAAAGAAAAAGAGGGACTCCTGGGTGGCTCAGTGGGTTAAGGTCTCTGCCTTCGGCTCAGGTCATGATCCCAGGGTCCTGGGATCCAGCCCCGCATCAGGCTCTCTGCTCAGCAGGGAGCCTGCTTCCCTTCTTCTCTCTGCCTGCCTGTCTGTCTACTTGTGATCTCTGTCTGTCAAATAAATAAATAAAATCTTAAAAAAAAAAAAAGAAAGAAAACAAATAGATACAGTATACATGCCTATACTATAATAATTATCACAAATCGAATGACTTTGGTGTTGATGCTGTACCATGGTCCATTATCATCTCCCTGAAGACACTGCTATGACTATCGACAAAGCAAAAAGGCAACCTGCTGAATGGGGTAAGATATTGGTATATGAGTTATCTGATAAGGGGTTCATAACCAACATACATGAAGAACTCAATACAATCCAACACCAAAAAAGAAAGTAAAAAACAGGCAGTGTACCTGAATAGCCATTTTTCCAAGGAAGATATATAGATGACCAAAAGACACAGGAAAAGACATTTATCACTAATCCTCAGGAAAATGAAAATCAAAATCATAGTGAGATCCTACCACCTTATACCTGTCAGAATGGCTGGTATCAATGACACAAGAAATAACAAGTGTTAAAGAAAATGTGCAGAAAAGGGAACCCTCCTGCATAGTTGGTAGGAAAGTAACGTTGTACGGCCACTGTGGAAAACAGCATGGAGGTTGCCCAAAAAACTAAAAATAGAAATGCCATATGATCCCGCAATTCCACTTACCCAAAAGAAACAAAAACTTTGGAAAGATATATGCACTCCTATGTTTGCAGCAGCATTATTTACAGTAGCCGAGATAAGGAAGCAACCCAAGTATCCACTGAAGAGATTGTGGTAGAAATGCCCAATGGATTATTACTCTGCTAGAAAAAAGAATGAGATCTTGCCGTTAGCAACAACATGGGTGCACCTAGAGGGTAATGTGCTAAGTGAAAAAAAAAAAAAAAAATCAGAGAAAAACAAATACCAAATGGAATCTAAAAAACAAAACCACCGAAGAGACACATGAATACAGAGAGAACTGGTGGTTGTTAGAGGGGGAAGGATGGGGGAGATGGGCAAAACAGGTGAAGGGGTTCAAGAGCTACAAATTTCCAGCTATGAAGCAAACAAGTCATGGGGTTGAAAAGGGCAGCACAGGAAGTACAGTCAGTAACTGTGCGGTGACAGGTCATAGCTACACGTATGGCAGTGAGCACCCCATAACGTACAGAACTGCTGAACCATTATGTTACCGCCTGAAACTAACACAACATGGCATGTTGATTACACTTCAATTTCAAAAAAAAAAAAAAAAGAATAAAAGATGTTAGGATGGTCTTCACATTGGAGTGTCCCTGTACCCAGGCTGGTACCTTCTGTTTCTTCTCCCATCATCATCAAAGTGATCTTTTGAAAGTGAAAATCTGACAATGTTAGTACCTGACATTATTAAAATTTGTGCCTCGTCCATGCCCTGGATGAAGTCTAGACTCTTCAGCCAGGACACGACAGTTTTCTTACCCAGCCTTGCCTTATCTCCAGAGCCTCCTTCCCATGCTTTCATTATACCATATTTCTTTCTTTTTTTTTTTTTTTTTTTTAAAGATTTTATTTATTTATTTGACAGAGAGAGATCACAGGTAGGCAGAGAAGCAGGCAGAGAGAGAGAGGAGGAAGCAGGCTCCCCGCTGAGCAGAGAGCCCGATATGGGACTCGATCCCAGGACCCTGAGATCATGACCCGAGCCGAAGGCAGCGGCTTAACCCACTGAGCCACCCAGGCGCCCTATACCATATTTCTTGTAGTTCACCGAAGGTACTAGGGTTTTTATTAATGCTTTTATTAAAACTGTTAACTCCATCTGGAGTGTTCCTCCCCTTCTAAGCTTTCCCTCCATGCTACTCATGACAAATTGGAGGACTCATATCTCTTCTACTCTGGGACCTTTCCTGGCCATACCCCAGCCCCGCTGACCCAACTATTCACCATTTCTACCTCACTTTTTCCACATCACCAATCACAGATCAAATCATCAGTTACGAATCCTTCACTAATTTATCTGTTGGCCAGCCTCCTCTCTGAAGAGTAACCCCCTGCTGGCGAGTAGGCAAACACAACCAGCATTCTGGGGGCCGGGGGGAAGGGAGGGCAGTTAGACCGGGGTCTTCCCGCGGGTACCAATGCTCGCAAAAGTAGAGGCACCAGCCAAGAGGAGAGGGCACTCCTCTTTCTTCCAAGTTCCTTTGCTGCACAGGCTAGAGAAAGTATTTATAGACTAGCAATTCAGAGGCAGAAGTTAAAAAGGTCCTCAAATGAGAGCATGGAGCGGACGGGATGCACGAAGAATGGAGAAGGAAAGGGAGCCCACGTCGCTGAACAGCTACAGCTGGACGGTAAGCTCAGAGCTGAGAAATCTGCCAGAGGAAAGCTCTTCAGGAGGGAGGTTATTTTCAGACTTCTCTTCCCCGCTGCTTTTTTTCATGTTAAAATACGCTTTGGAATTTACTGCACATTATTCTGAGATTGTTTATTTATTCCTCTGTCTTCCTCACGATTTCCACCCGCTGTGGATCTGGAGCCTGCATGCTTCATGGGAAGGCGTGTGCACTCCTTGCACTGATTAAGCAGAAGGCCTGCGAGGGCTGCAGAAGCACACATGGGCTGGGTGTCCCGCCAGACCCCTCCTCGGGAGCAGGGGCATCTCCCTTCAGGATCAGACCTGCCAGTATTCAATCTCTGTTACTAATTATTACTTTAGGCAATTTGAAATAATTTTCCAAGCACCCACAGAGAATGAGCTTTCAGTTTGCTGTCAGGCCAATAATCATGATCGCCCCAGAAGGGCTTTTGCAGCCAAATTTTTCAGGCAAGGTTGCTAACAGAAAGCAAGATCTTGGGAGCGGGCCTCTATGTAAATCCTGACTGCTATCTTTAGCTCACAAGACACTGAAGCTGTTCTTCAGCTTCCTGAAGCCTTAATTTTCTTTTCAGTTAATATGGTGATAAAGTATTTACTTCTCAGTGCTGCCTGGACGATTAACAGTGCAGCTTTACGTCATCATTCTCTCTTGGCCTCTGTTTGGAAGGCTGGATGTGAACAGGTCCGTGAAGGCAACTGGTTCACCCCTACTAGTACTCGGGTATGGCCTGGAGGTCGATGGTAGACTCTGGAAGGAAAGATTAGCTCCCCTTATCTTTATGGGGGGACACTGACAGACAGTTAAGAGCCAATGCTTAGACTTCAGCATATCCCAATATTCACAATGAATGTCCACAATCTTCCTTTGAGGAAGCAGCCAAAATGGGTCTGTCAAAGATAGGGTATCTGCTTGGCAACAAACTTCATAATCTGACCTCAGCTGTGGGACCACGAATCAGCCCTGCAACCAAGGGAAGCCACAGAGGCTAGATGATAACCCGCTGGGTGTCTGAGAGTTCTGGCCCACAAGGCTGCTCGACACTGGAGAGTAACACAATCAGAAAGGATCCTGTCTGGGGCAATTGCTTTTTTTAGATTAAGAATCTTTTTTTTTAATTAACATGTATTATTTGCCCCAGGGGTGCAGGTCCATGAATCAACAGGCTTAGACATTTTGCAGCACTCACCAGGGCACATACCCTTCCAATGTCCATCACCCAGCCACCCCATCCTTCCTCCCCCCCACCCAGCAACCCGCAGTTTTTTCGTGAGATTAAGGGTCTTATGGTTTGTCTCCCTCCCAATCCCATCTTGTTTCATTTTTTTCCCTTCCCTCTCCCCATGACCCCCTCCCTGCCTCTCAAATTCCTCATATCAGGGAGATCATATGATAATTGTCTTTCTCTGGTTGACTTACTTCACTCAGCATAACACCCTCTAGTCCCATCCACGTCACTGCAAATGGCAAGAGTTCGTTACTTTTGATGGCTGCATAGTATTCCGTTGTATCTATAGACCACATCTTCTTTATCGACTCACCTGTTAATGGACTTCTAGGTTCTTTCCATAGTTTGGCTATTGCGGACACTGCTGCTCTAAACATTCGGGTGCGCATGTGGGGTAACTGTAGTACGCACGGTGTGTGTCTGTGAGGGGGATGAGTGGGTGTGAGAGTGCGGGGAGGAGGGCGGCAAGTACAAGTGAGCAGCTTCGCACCTCCCGGTCCTGACTTGTGAGTTGTTGACCGAGACAGCTTCCCTTCACTCAATTCTCTGTGCGCACGGTATTCTTACTATGACGCCCCACGAACGGCAGTCACTGGACTGGGTAGCGGGGTGCCGGCGGTGGGGGAGGGGAGTGGGGGTTGCTCCTTACAGCCTGAAAGAAATGAATGATCACAGAATCCTAAAGCACAGAGCACACCGCACACTTGCCCGAGGACGGAATCTCCACACGACTGTCCTCTCCGCAGTGTCTGAGCCAGCGCGCCCGCCCCAAGCCCAGGTGCCACCCAGCTTCCTTCCGAGCCACATGCGGCTTTACAGGTGAGATGGAACAGCCTGGGGAAAGCTGAGGCTGATCCCCTCACGCCAATTTGTGTTTTCAAATGCTCTACTCACGGTGCCATTTCTAGGTGGCTGCCCCAGAGAGGCACTCCGGGTTCCTCTCTCTAAAGACCGTCCTCCAGCTGCCCAGCTAGCCTGCACAGACATAACGTTTTATGACATAACGGTTTTATGGCAGATTACTGAAAGCATAGTAACAAGTGAAAATAAATTTGTAAAACAGAGCCACAGTTTGTGTATAAACATCATGTTTAGCACAGGGTTTCAGAGCACAATGGACTTCAGTTCAAATCCTGGTTCTGTCACCTGAACGCTAGCAGTCTAGGGGGCTTACTACAAAGCCCCTGACTCCATTGAGCCTGTCTGATGATCCAGGGAATGGGGGAGGCGGCATCAACCCCCCGTGGCAGGTATGGAGAGCTCGGGAGATACTGTTCGCAGCATCTCCTGGCACAGCCCAGGCACTCAAAGGCCACTTCTCTCTCCCCTCCCCAGACTGTACCTCTCCAGCCCATGAGCCGTGCACAAGTGTCCACTGGCTTCTTGCTTCTTCTCTGCATCACACTCACAAATATTTGTGTGCCTTTCGGAGACTCTTCATAACATAGGCTCACTTGGACCAAACTCTCCAACTTCCTAAAGGTTAAGACAGACCTTTCATGGGCTCAGGAACCTACGAAAATACTTCATTATGTCCCGGACTTTACTTACTTCTGCTACAGTGACAGAGCAGAACTGTGTCATGCAATCAATGTCAAAACTGAAACCAGGAGACCTGGGTGTGAAAATAGGACACTTGTTCCTTATTAAAACTTGGGACAATTATCCTTCAGGAATCTGACCTTTGTGCCAGAGAGGATAATGCCTGAACTATTTGGGGGAAATTATGGTACTCAAACTCTGTGATCACTTTCATGCTACCTTGAATTTTAGCTCTGTTCGCCTTGCATTCCTAGACTGTAACCTCAGTGAAGGCAGGGATCAAATCTCACAGTTCCTTTGGGTTTCCTCCATAGGATGGGCACAGGGCTCAGTATCAGCAGCGGCAACATCATTAGCAATGACAGCCAACATCAATTTTAATATGTACTACTGCCCAAGCATGGTTCAAACCACTACACTGGTACTGGGTCATTAGGTAAGAAACCCTAATATTTGTACTTCATCATATAGAAATGGCTGAACTGAAAAAAATTTATTAAGGATAAAAATGGGCATCTGGCAAGTAGAGGGCAAACAGCAGGGTCAAGTATAGAGAAAGCCAAGGCACTGGAGGGGAGGTAGGTTTGTCCAAAACATGCAGGTTCTAGGAATGAGAGACTTAACATTTTGAGAGCTCAGAAGTAAACACGGGGAGAGGTGCTCCAAACGCTGGAGGTCGGCAGCATTGTGACTACATTTCCCTATTTTCCTCCCTCTCTTAAACGACTACTGCTTTGTATCTTCTCCTCACACTCAGCTTTATTTCTTGGTCTCTCTGCTGACTGAGAAAACAGAAACAGGAGAAGCCGACGGCCTCCATCTCTTACCACCACATCTGCGCCCATTCGGCTCTGCCTCCCTCCTGCTGTCATTGGAGGAGGCTGACAGCGATCTTGTCCAAGGTCGGTCACTCCTCTGGGCTCGAGGCCCCGTACACTCTCAGCAGTTACAACAGAAATTCTCTCCTCTCCTTCCAAAAGCATTTTTTCCATTCATCACTAGGTCTTTTCCATTAATGAATAAAAATACTATCATATTAAAAAAAAAAATCTTAGAAGTCTGTCAGTCTTTGTTGGCTCTTCCTCATCCTCCAGTCTTAATGTCGGACGGAGTGCCCTGGGGCTTCATGCTCTGCTTTTCTTCTCCACCTACCTACTCCCTTGGGAATATCACCCAGCACCTGGCTTTGGCTCCTCTCTATATACTGGCAATTCTGAAATGTGTTTCTGCAATCCAGACTTCTCTGCTGACCTCCAGATTCATCTACACAACTGCCTGTCAAACAGCCACTTGGATATTTAAAAGTCATATATCGATATTTAAAAAACAAAAATAATTCTTGACTTTGAGATAATTACGGGCGCACAAGACATAGAGCAAAATAGTACAGAGAGATCCCAAGTACCCATGACCCAGCTTCTTCCAATGGTGATGACATCTTAAAAAGTCACATCAATTCTAATATCACAACAAACTCCTGACGACCCCTCCCAAAAGCTGTTCCTTCCCAATTTTAGAAAATGGCACTTCCATCTCCGCAGTTGGTCACAACAATCTTGATATCATCCTGAATTAACTTTTTCTCACATCTCACCTCAAATACATCAGAAAATTCCTTTGGTCCGATCTTCCAAATCAACCCAGAATTCGACCACTCCTCAACCGTTTTTACTGCTACCACCTGGATCCAAACTACTCTCATCTTTTATTTGGAAACTACAACTGCCTTCTAAGCGATACCCTTTCTTTCTAACGTTCCACCTACAACTTGCTGCCTCCAGCATGCCCCCTGTCAAGACTTTTCACTTCCCCAACCATGGGACCTTTAACAACCAAAAGCCCCTTGCCACCTTACTTCCTTAAGGTCGCTGCTTGAATGTTACTTTCTCAGTAAGGTCTTCTTCGACAATTTTATTTTAAATTGTAGCCATCCTGCATCTTGAGTCTTTTCTAGGTTTATTTTTCACTTGTACTGATCGCCATTTCACATGTCTGAACTTCCTCATTCTTACTTATTGTCTAGTTTCCACCTATCCCTAATGCAAAGCTCCCTACAGTCACAGGAGTTTGTCTATTCTGTTCAGTGCTATATGGCCAGCACTGAGATCTATTCCTGATATGTAGTAGGCACTGACAAAGATTTGTCCATCGTTGTATAACAAATGACCCAATTTTAGAAGCTTGAAAGTGTGTTATCTCACAGTCTCTATGAATCATGAATCTGGTGTAGCTCTGGATCAAGGTCTCTCCTGAGGTTATAATCAAACGACTGGCCAGGACTGTGGGTGCACATGATGGCCTGGTTGGGTGGCAGGAGGAGATTCGTGTCCATGTTGACTCACATGGTTATCAGCAGCCTTGGTCTCTTGCCATATGGAGCTCTTTACCACAGGGCAGCTACACTTCCCAAGAGTAAATCATGCAAGAGAAAGTGAGAAACAGTACCTAAGAAGGAAGCCACAGTTGTTCTGTAACTTAATTTTCTAGTGGCAACCCATCATTTTTGCTGTATTCTGTTCATTAGAGGAAAATCAATAAATCCAGCCCACACTCGAGGAGAGGGGATTACACAGGGGATTAAATACTAGGAGGTAGGATCATTAAGGGCCATCTTACAAGCTGTCTTCCCCAGCACTCAATAAATATTTGTTCAATGAATGAACAAATTAACCAATGATGTATACTTGAAAAAAAGAAAATCCCAAGCCAAATGGGAAAATCAGATTGACTTCTCTAGGAACTTATGGATTTTTTTTACTCTTAATAAATGGAAAAAGGACAGGAAGGACAAATAATCAACTTTGGAAATAAAAACACATTGTAAACTGTAAACGTTTTAAAAAAGGAAAGGAAAATCTTTCCTTTCTTTAGAATCTTATAATAGGAGGTCATTTTTCTCAGGATTATCTATATTTTATTTATATAGGAGTAAATCATGTTATATTACATCAAGCTTCAAAAACTGTATTCTCTATACTTTAAGTATTCTCTGTTCCCATTTATTCTGTGCCTTTGACAGTCAAAATGGGAAAACAAAATCCTTTTTAGGTTTTTCTCTTCTACGCTTATCTCTTAAGCTCCTATTTTTTTGCATTTTTGTCAAGATAGGATACGCTTATCGGACTAAACTTTCACCCTGCGAAATAGAAGAAAATAGTTCCTTAAAAGCAAAAGCATTCAAGAGCAGGAATGGAAGGATAACGTTTATGACTATGATAATATGCACAGGCTAGCGGAAAGTCAGATGAGAGTAGTATATACTGCACATTTGAAAATCCTGAAGTAATCGCTGCTGGGTACCAGTATTAACAAATATATAAAACAGAAAGTCTTCAGTGAATGTTGGGTCTTCCTTCCTACACATAGCATTTACTAAACCCGCAAATAGTAATTTTTATATTAACTTATAATTCATCTGTTACACACGCACACATTTGCGCCAATCAGCCATGAGCTTCTCCAAGGCAAACTTGGCAGTCTTTTGTTTACAGCACCTAGAACAACGGCAACAAGAAAGTGCTCACATCAATATTTCCTGAGTGTAGCTGGCAGGAATAAAACTCATTTGGCTCAGAATCAAAGAAGTCAAATGAGGACTAAACCAAAACCAGATATCAATGGGAAAAACAGTCATAAGATTAAAAAGAAGAAGAAGAAGGAGGAAGAGGAGGAGGGGGAGGGGAGAAGAAAGTTAACGTTTAGCTCTCTTGTAACACCGAGGAAACATTTTATAATCCTTTCGTAGTTGAAGCTAGTATGATGAAAAAATAGCAAAAACCCACAAAAATACAGTTAACTGATCTTTGACAAAGAAGTAAAGGAAATACAGTGGGGTGACGACAGTCTTTGTGACAAATGGTGCTGGAACAACTGGACGGCCACATGCAAAAAAATGAATCTGGTACCAGACCTTAGGCCCTACGCAAAAATTAACTCAAAATGGACCACAGAACCAAATGTAAAACATAGAACTCTAAAACTCCTAAAAGATTACAAAAGAAAAAAAATCTAGATGACCTTCGATCTGGCTGTGAGTTTTTAGATACAGCACCAAAGGCAAAAAAAATCTGTGAGAAAATGAATTAAATTAAAATTGAAAACTTCTGCTTTGCAAAGTTACACAAAATACACAAAGAATTCTTAAAACAATTTTTTGTAAAACAGCTGAGCAAAAAGCCCACTGCCCATTCCGCATCTTCCCATGACAGGGAGAAAAGTTCACTCCAAACAACAGGCAGGAAACTACAGGAGGTACACCTGTGGCATCTCTCTCCCTCTCTCCGTGGCTGAAGAAGCCATGGGCAATGTGGCTGCTCCTGTCTGCAGCCTGCCTGTCCACAGTAGGTGCTTATTCTTGACCTCTTTATAGAATGACCTCGGGGCAGCTCTAATGGGTCAAGTTCCATGTAAACTGGCCCCATAGACCTAGGCCACACTCTCCAATGCCAGCTGTTCCAACAATAGTTTTTAACACTTACTGATATTTTTGCTTTCACCTTTCTGAATTGTAAAAGTGGGTGTTAGTGACGGAGGAGAGGAACATGACCAAGCATCACCCTCAAACACTATGACAATGAGACCCCAGAAAAATCACCTTTTCTCTGATCTGATATCCTGGCCTACAAACAGAGTTGAGGGTCCCTTATGAGATGCCCCCTTACTCCAAGTCCCTTCTCCTTTCTGATACGTCTCTCAGACATCTCCCAGAGAACTCCCTGCTAAGCTTGATTAACAATATAATTAACAATATAAATATTCTAGCTAAAAAAATTATAAAAACTAAAATTTGAAGAAAGGAAAAACAAATACAGCCTACATGTCACAAATTCAAAGGGTAGTGTAATGGCATTACCAGGCACACATTCCATCTTGCATTTTCAATTTATAATATTTCCATATCTGGAAAGTTGATGACAAAATTAATCTGCCTTGAGGCACCTGGGTAGCTCAGTCAGTTAAGCATCTAATGTGATTTCTGCTCAGGTCATGACCGCAAGGTTGAGAATGAGCCCTGCGTCAGACCCTGCGTTGAACATGGAGCCTACTGCAAATTCTCTCCCACTCTGTCCCTCTCCCCAACTTTAACAAAAAAAAAAAAAAAAAAAGAGAGAGAGACATTAATCTTTTTTAAGGAACTGAAAATTTAAGGCAATCCTTTATGCACTTATCAGAACATACATTCATTATCTTATCTATATTATAAATATTTAGGGAACTGAAATGATCTCTCACATAGGTATCAAAGATGGTTCTCAGAGTGTGGGCCATAAACCACAAGAGTCCAAGACTTTCAAGCAGTCTGCTAAGTCAAAATGATTTTGAGGACACTAAGACATCGTTTATCTTTTTTCACTATATTGATATTTATAGGTTGGTAAAAAAGCAATGTGGATAAAACCATGAGCACTTCGCACAGATCACCAGACTGGACTAAGAGCCACTGTGTTCTCCCCTAGCAAATTTTCACTTAAGGATGTTCCTCATGGGAGAGTAAAAATGATTAACTTTATTAAATCTCAACCACTGAGTGTACTTTTTTTTTTCAGTTTCTGTGATATACACACAAAGCACTTCACCGTATACCAAAGCATAATAAGGAGAAAGCATCTGTGTGATGGCTCGAATTATGAGCTGCAGTAGCTACTTTTTGCATGCATCACCATTTCTGCTTAAAAGAACAACTAATAGGAAACTCTGGTTGTTTAGACTTGGATACTCGGCAGACATTTTCTCCAAAGTGAACAAAATGAGCCTGTCACTTCAAGGAAAACAATTCATAGTACTTGCTGCCACTGATAAAATTTGAGCTGTCAAGCAAAAAATTAGAATTTTGGAAAACTAGTATCTACCACTGTGAGACTGACAGCTTCCCAATACTTAAAGACTCATCTGCTGAGATGAGCGCTCATTTTAATGCACGTGACTTTGCTGATATTGTAGAATGCAATTTACCAACATCCGGATGATCTGCATAACTCAGTGGATCACTATTTTCCAAAGCTCTAATGCGTTACATTACAAACCACACATGGGTAAAAGAGCCATTCAAAGTGCAATATGGGCCAGTGATGTCAATGGACAGAGGACCAGGGTTCAATGATGTACTCTTAGGTTCCATGTTGCAACTGGCCTCTAAGAATCTACCACTTGGTGAGTTTCAGTGGGAACACCCCAAGTTATAGGCAATTAAAGCACCTCTCCCTTTTCTGACCTCACAATGGAGTAAGGCTGGATTTTCTTCATTGACTTCAACCCAAACAAGAAAAATTGAACACAGAAACAAACACAAGAATCCAGCTGTGTTCTATTAAGCAAGACATGTCAATATAAAATAATGTCAGTTCCACTAATCTTTTTTATTTGGAAACAGTTATTTTCCATTCAAATATGCTATTCATGTCAGCCTGTAACAGGTCTGTCATTAAAGTTTTAAGTGAATTAAATAAATATTTCCAAAATATCTTGGTTTTAATTTCTAATATGATAAATATCAATAGATAAAACCTTAATAAACAAAAGTTCTTTTGGGTCTTCAATAATTTTTAAGAATGTTAAGACACCCAGAGATCAAAAGGTTTTACAATCACCAATTTTCGTAATAATTGTTTAAAACAACACTTGCAGAGTTCCTACTTCATGCTGTGCCAGGAAATGGAGAATTATATAAAAGGCATCATCACTTGCCTCACGGAATTTCTAATTTCATGAAGATTGTAGTTCTCAGTTATAATAATTTTACTGTAAAGAAGAAAAAGCATTTTGTGCGCCTGGCTGGTTCAGTTGGTGGAGCATGGGATTCTTGACCTTGGGGTGGTGAGTCCAAGCCTCGTGTTGGGTGTAGAGCTTAAAAATAGAATCTTTAAGAAAGATTTTTTTTAAACTTTCTTAGGAATGTCTTTTACATCTGAATGTTGTCAGTGGCAACTAATATCGTGTATGGCACATAGCTGATGCCTAAATCCTTAGTGACTCAGGCTGAATCTACACAATGTACGTTGGGTCTGTACTTCAGAAAGGCATACATCATGCCATGCAATTAGGTAATGTGCATTATCTAAACATTTTTACAGTGCTTTCAGACACTGATTGCTCGTTATGGTGAAAAACGTGCTGCCATCCTTCGTTAAGAGAGAATATTAGCACCATGAAGGCCCTGAAGTTACTGCTATATGCAGCCTTTGATTGAGACAAACTTAGGAAATACATTTGATTTTTAGGTCTTTTTTTTTTTTTTAAGACAAATTTACTCTTCCAGATTTTTTATCAAATATTCTGGATAATAGGATAGGGAAGAAACAGTAGCGTATTTCAAGAACAGTCATAATATGAAAAAGAGATTTCCTTATGCTGTTTCCATAGCTCTAGAAACCAGAACCAAAAAGTGGAAACTATAAAAAGCCCAAAGAAAAAGAAAAATCCTTTATAGACACACACACACACACACACACACACACACACACACACACACACACACACGGTAGTAGCTGGTTGGCCGCAGACTAGCTGGATTATCAACAGACACGATGCTTCAGGGTCAGAGGTCAGACTAGATAAGAGGTTCCAAATATTCTCCCCACTGAAACCCAACGGAGACGGCGTGTTCCCGTCAGACACAATCTGACATCTGGGGGGATGTGATGGGAGCTGGATCAAAGGCTCACGTAGGGCGGGCTGAGGGCCCATCCAGTTCCGGGTTGAGAAGCACCAGGCAGGAGGCCAGAAGGCCTCTTCTAGTTCTAGGTAGGACTCTCTGGAGATTCTGAAGCCGGGTCCTAAGCAAACCCCCAGGGAGCACCTCACAGGGGAGAGGAGTGTCTCCCGCAGCCCTGTGCGTGGACGCGGCCCTCCCAGCAATCCCGGGCGTGCGGGGACCGTAAAAGGCTGGGATTGCCCAGAAGACCCCCTGATCGAACTCCATCACATCTGAACCAAGAACAGCATGTTTCAATCTCAATTTTGGCTTCTTTGACCATTTTCCTGGATTTCTAACTGCCCCTAGCTTGCTCTCTGAGCCTTCTAAAAACTGTTTCTACTTCCTGAACTAGAAAAGCAATAGAAAAGCAACTCTTACCCGCCTCCACAAAAACAAAACAATTGAGATTTGGACCAAATGCTCTGAACTTTAGACATTCGCATATTCATCACCGCAAGTGTCACGCCAATTCGATCTCTGCCTACACGACAGCGTATCATGGCGTAAATATCTTCCTCAGAATCTCCACAAATTCTGCTAATGCACATGGCAACTGAATGACAATTATCCTGAAGGTAAACGGCCTTCTCTGCTTTATTCTGTCGAGGGAGGGGTACTAAGTGCAGGCTTTGCAGACACTCCGGCCTGAATTCTAGAATCGGAACAAGTGCTGCTCTTGGTACGCACTCTAGAATTAGCTTGCTGGCTCTTTCCGTTAAGTTCGGCTTTGAATAAATGTGGGTATACATTTGAAAACTGCACACTACACATGAGTAGTATACACTTATTTTACATTTTGAACATCATGTATGAGCTGTGGCAACATCTGGTGTTTTGCAAATTTGGCCAAATCCAGCGGTACTTCCTTTTCCAACTGTGTCCTCCGCCACGTAAAGGTTGTATTTCAGCTTGAGTTTCCCTCGCTCTCACTCGCTCTAGCCCAGTATTGTGTGATTCCAAACAAGCTTTGGATCTAAATTTTTTAATTTTTCCTCTCTCCATGGAAAATTAAAAGCTTGCCAATTAATAACATAAGGGAAAACATAAAGCATAAATAAAATGAGGGGAGACATAAAATGAACTTTAAATGCCTCTGCCTCACTTTTCTGCAGTTTACGGGACTCAGCAGCAGACCTCCTCTTGAGACGGTTTACTGGACAAGAGCACCTTGCTAAGCATTACAGCACCTGAACTAGGAGAAAGCAACGCCATAATTACCTTACTCTTTACTGGGCCAGCCAGGCATCTTTTCCTTGGGAAAAATGCACCTACCCGCACAAACTGTGTCACACGTTCGCAGGGGGTGGGGGGCTGGCTGGAGGTAGAAGTGAGAAACTAAGGCGATGAGAATGTGCTGTAAGTGCCACCACTGGACCGAAAACATCATCAATAAAAACGAACACCCTAAGTGGATTCTACGGCCAACTTTTCAGTTGAATCATGAGTCACTAACTGCTGCTGGAAAATCTAGAACCATCTGTCCATTTCCATATTCAGGCTCACAATTAGCATATGGCCTTGCCAGGGAGCTGGTCTTTGTTGCTACCCTCACATAAACTATTGAAAAACTGCTTCAGCCTTAAGGGGAAGGAAAGGGCCTTGGGGGAGCCTTTGGCCCACCTCGTCTGTTTGCTGGTTCACAGTCCCACTGACAGAGACTTTTCCTTGGATTTCAACCCTGCAGTTGGTTCATTCCCTTCCCTCGGAACATTCTTCCACCATTGCTAATACGTACCCCGTCAGAACTGTGACCCTCCTCTCATTCTTGGGAGATTCAAAACCCGTGTTTGCTGGACACTTGTCCTATCCCACATTTGCCAGGTTCCCGCCTGGCCTCCTTCACTTAGACTCAGTCCTGCTCTGGACACATCCCGTGACGGGCCACTCCACTGGGACCGAGCATCCTGGGGGCTCTCAGGTCCCCGTCCTCATGCAGCTCCTAGAATGGCTCCGGACTCTTGACCCCAGCTGCTTGTTCTGGGACGTCTTAGACACACTATAGTTGGGAGGTTAAGAGCAAAGACCCTGGGAAAAAGCCTTCCTGATGTCAAGGTATGGCTCCTCTATTACCAAACTAACCTTGCGGAACTGCACTTTCCTCACCTGTCAGAATGGGAGGATTAATATGACCTGGACCACACATAACTCGGCCAGAGGAGGCAAAGGTCTGCAGATTCCTCAGTCCGAACCACACGCCTACTCCGTGGCAGGTTCAAAGTTCAAGCCAGGTTTTACAGGACTCAAAAGTTGTACTCTTTTCAAATGGATAATGCTATCTTCCTTTAAAATCTTTAGTTTCTTCCTTAAAAACAACAAAAATGATCATCTCCTTCTTATAGCAGTCCTCATAAAATTTAAAAGCAAGTTATTAACTAAAGTACTTGAGTTCTAATAATAAGGAAATGATATCCTTGGTTAGCCACAACTGTCAATCTAACAAGTTAGTTAGAACTAGAAATCCCAGGGCACCTGGTTGGCTCTGTGGGTTGAGCATCTGCCTTTGGCTTAGGTCATGATCCCAGGGTCCTGGATCAAGTCCTGCATCAGGCTCCTAGCTCAGTGGGGAGTCTGCTTCTCCCTCCTCCCCCTGCTTGCGCTCTCTTTCTGAAATACAGTCTTTTTTTTTTTTTAAAGATTTTATTTATTTATTTGACAGAGATAAATCACAAGTAGATGGAGAGGCAGGCAGAGAGAGAGAGGGGGAAGCAGGCTCCCTGCTGAGCAGAGAGCCCGATGCGGGCCTCGATCCCAGGACCCTGAGATCATGACCTGAGCCGAAGGCAGCGGCTTAACCCACTGAGCCACCCAGGCGCCCCTGAAATACAGTCTTAAAAAAAATTTTAAAAAGACCTAGGAATCCCCACAGATGTTTGAACCTCTACCTGTGCCAATCCCTAAATGAATGACTTGAATTCTTAGCCTTTACGGTAAAATTTCAAGATAATATTACCCACAGTAAATATTCTTGTGAGAAGATACTGGGTGGACTTGCCCATCAACTTGGGGAAGGAGACAGCAGCAGCAAAGACGGGCACCAGCAGATGAAGAGGAAGTTCCAAAGGCAAGAGAGCCCAGCAGGTGAGAGCAGAGGAGGGAGACTGTCCTGGACAGAGATGTCCTGTGGCCAAGCAGAGGGCAAGAAGGGGAGGAGAGGGACCCACATGATCTACTCTGTGTGAAATTTACGTTGTTGGAAGGATCCAGAGCAAGATCTGGAGTCCAGCTAAAGGGGCTCAGACCTAAGCATGGAGCAGACATTAGAAAACGTCTACATAGAGTTCCATGGACAACTCTATCACCAAGCCATAAACTATCACATGACATTCGTGTGAAATTGTTTAAGTGCTCAATTTAACCCTAGGTAAGTTGTCTCCCTGCCTCTGAATGCGGGCACCGTGGGCCAGGCGCTGGAGGTGTTTTCCACTTATGAACTGGAAAGAACAGGACGGAATACTTACTATCAAATGACACAGGAGAACTGTAACATGTATAAAATGTACATGTAAATGAGAACAGTCGGAGTGTAATTTAGACAACTGCACATCTGTGATAGAGGAAAATGATTTCCCAATTAGAACACCTAACGCTTAGTAAAAAAACTAAAACATCAAACACAGAAGTATTCCCCAACTGGAGAAAGTAAATAAAAACAATCTACCGCACCTAAGAGCAATTTTCATTTCTTCTAAAGCAGCCAATGCACTGAGAGCTATCCTTTCGGTTACCTTGGTCACAGCTTTTGGAGAAAACGTAATTGCATCCACCACAGTGATGAGGTCGCCCGGGTGGAGGCGATCAAAGTACTTCACGCAGACATCATAGGCGCGTAGCCACTCCGGGGAGGACTCTGGGGCTTGTTTAATGAGGTGAGGGTCTCCAGTCCAGAACAACTTCTGTAACCAGATGGTGTACAGAGCGCTCGGGGAAAGCATCCGTCCATCCTGGGCAGGGATTTTGGGAACAAGTTTGGAAATAGATAAGATATTTTGACTTGAAAGAACTGGCTCCAGAGCTTCTAGAGGATTCATGTTTTCATCTGTCAGCTTTTTGTAATTAAGACCTAATGGAAAGGAAAGAAAAAAAATAAGTAGGTTCATTCCAAGAACTTTTCGCACACATCCGCAGCCCTCTGTGTGGCTGGCGGGAAAAGTTCACCCGCCGCTTTACAGCAGACAGTGTGTATGTGGCACGGGTCCCAAGACCTGAGCTCCAGTCCCGGCCCACAGGGTTATCAGCCGCGCAGTCCTCTGCGAACCGCCTCGAGGGGGGCGCACGAGACAACCGTGGTCCCCCGGCTGCCGGCGTGCAGGGCACCCGCATTTTCCTCCAACAGCACACTCAGCACTCACCACACCAAATTCCTTCTTTTTTTTTTTTTTAAAGATTTTATTTATTTGACAGAGACAGAGACCACAAGTAGGCAGAGGCAGGCAGAGACAAAGGGGGAAGCAGGCTCCCTGCTGAGCAGAGAGCCTGATGCGGGGCTCGATCCCAGGACCCCGAGATCATGATCTGAGCCTAAGGCAGAGGCTTAACCCACTGAGCCACCCAGGCACCCCTCTATCTACCTGCTGTTCATCTGGCCTTCCGTCTACTGCCCGAGGGCCCAAGGGCCCAAGGGCCCAAAATGTCTACCGAAGGCCTGAGGGCCCACGGCCTGAAGCCAGGGTCTGGATCTTACTCCTTTTCCTCTGTGTCTGGTCCAAATTTGTAATTTGGTTACTCAGTAAACCACGGATAAACTGAAGTAAATTCTCACACTGCTACAGGTGTCGAAAGGATACAGATTCCAAAGTGCCCTGTAAGTTCTCAAGCACAGAGACGGGAGACGGACTAATGTGCTTAGATTCTTAGTGACATGCGTAAGGAGACACAGTTGGCATTCTAAAGATTTCCACAAGGTCTCAGAGGGTCAAAGCACTTATTTTAAGGATTCCACACACTCTTTAAACTGAGAGGCTCCAGTGAAGTGAAATTATGCCAAATTGTCAATTGTAAAGTTTCTTGGTCTTGTCCTTCATATAAGGTAAAATATAACCCCGGGGAGTAGGGAATAACCCTCTGGAGGATTAGTCAAAAACTCTGAATTTTAGTACCAGGACTCCTCTAAATTACTGTGCTGCTTCCAATAGATTTCTTACAGTTTCTTTGCTATTTAATTCCTGCAACAGCGAGTAAAGGAGTTGGAAAGATAATAACAAAAGTTAATTAGCATTGAATCCTGTGGTTTCAGATCTATGTCGGCCACAACACACAAACATGACTGTGTACAAAAAAACTAATCCCTAGATTTAATTTAAAGAATGAGTTCAAGCAGGGAAATGATCATCTTACCTGAAGCAACTACCTTAAATTTCTTCAGCAATCGAATGTGGGTTTCTGGCTTAATGGTATATTTCCCAAAATCCGCACAGTGGCAGCTTTCCAGGAGAGAGAAATAATACAGCAACCTTTCGTGATCAAAGCCACCAATCGTGGGGTAAATATACTTGACCATGTGCTTATGAAAGCCTTCTGGATCAGTCTTCAAAGTTTCAAAGAGATGAAGGGCTTGGGCTCGATTTTCAATTTCTACTGTGGACAAGCTGAAATTAGGGATGAAGAAATTATGTTAAGATTTGGTTCTCTTATTAAATGATTTTTTTTTTTAAATACCAAAGGAGAAAGGTTGCATCTTACAAAGTTCCTTCTTCCTGCAAATCAAGTTCAGTAAAACACCAGGATTCAGGCAGTTTACATAAAGAGAAAGGGATGCTGTTAGATGCCTATTATTAGACCACTTTCATGTTATCTCATGTGGGTCGCGGCAACCCTGTGAAGTAGGCATGACGCCACATTCCTTCAGATGGGAGAATCCCCAGTGCACACCAGCCAGGACATGAACCCACACTTGTCCACCTCCACAATGCACTGTTTATGCATATCACAAGAACCATTTAAAATCTGAGCTTCATTACAGAAACGTAAACAACCTTATCATTTCAGAATTTAGGAAATGGTGAGGGAAGAAACAGCTCCAACTTTGAGGCATAGAAGTTTTACCTCCAAGAGCCTTGAATTGCTGTTCCATAGACCCAAATTTGGCAGTGTTCAAACACAATTAAAACAGCAAAGAACAGATATGCGTGCTTTCACTTGAATTAATGAATGCTGTTTGAATAAAACACATATCTTGATCTTCTCATCCTGACTTAGATGTCTTTATGCTGTAATAAAAAATTAAATACATACATACATACATACATACATACAAAGGTCACTTCAGTTTAAACTATTGAAAAAAAATTTTAAGGAGTTTGGTTTGGTTGATCAGTTTTTATTTGAGGGAGGGAGACTTAATTTCAGTCTTGGCTTCACCCTGGACAGAACATAATGCCTCCAGTCCAGTGTAACCCCAACGGCCCATGCAGAGTAAGTTTCAAGCTCTAATTTTCAGAGTCCTTCAGGCAGCCCTCAGCACTCCCAGAAATGCCCAGTCTCCAGAGCTCTGGTGAACAGGAGATGTGGGGGCAGCCAGCGAGACTGCTGCAGTATCAGTTAGATTACTTACAGTTGAAAAGCAGCTCCTCTGGAATATGGCACCCTATTTATTAGAACTCCCATTTTTAGAAAATGCCAGGACATGTTTTTGGTTTATGGAGATAAAGTTAACACAAATTATGTTTTTAGGTTTTTATAAGTGTGTGATAATACTGGGCATAACAGCAGCAATCCACAAAGTGAAAATATCAAGTTATTTTTTTCAAAAAATGCTCTTTTAACCTGTCACTTCAAGAGAAATCCTGTTCTTCTGCTAAGATACAATTTGAGCATCTACAAAAATATCCCTGTCTATAAAAATGTCCCAGCTCTATAAAAACTTCCGTGGCTGCCTCCTCTAGGCATCCTTCTACTCTGGTACTTATAACATGCTTTAGCTTTTCATTTCCGTGTATGTCTCCCCTACTAGACTACAGATCACTTGATGGCAAAGATGACAGCATATCTTCCTTATCGCTAGTTTCTCAGTTCTGAGCACTCGTGTGGGTAAAAAGGAAACATTCAACATGTGTCTTATAAGTGCCAAGTAGATGGATGGTTGAGCAAAAACTTTAAGTGTCCTCTACGGACCAGGCACTGCGCTCAGCACTGGGGAGGGCATGAAGGTTCACAACACAGAGCTCTCATGCAGCGGTCTGAAAGTCTAGTGGAGCTGTAATACTTAGAGTTCAACAACAATGCAAAATTATGCTATGGGTAGACAGAGAACACACAATGGTGTTCCCATTAAGAGGAGGATCACTAACACTGTAACTGCAGAGGAGGTGGCTGTCAATGGTAACAAAAGGCTTAATGAAGGAAGTACCTGAGCTTCTCACTATAAAAAGGGATGAAGCGAAATAATACCATAGAGGTACGGAGACAAGAAGGCACGAGTTCTGTGCAACAAACACAAAGTATAAATGAATGGCTCGTCGGAACGTATTCTGGACACTATCACTGTTCGAAGTATGCGCTGTCATCTCCGAAAGATACTGTGCACACAGTGGTATGTGAAAGAGATCCACAGTATGTATTATGTCTCTGCATCATTTGCAAAATGAAGTCTGAAAAAGTAAATAAGAAACCAGGTAACCCCATTAAGACGGTTCGTACTGACAAAGATTTACAGGCAGAACAGCAGGCCTGATGGAAGGGGGGAGTACAACACGCGCACTTATGCTGCTGATTACTATGCAAGGCAAGCTAAACCTAAGTAATTAGCAACCTACAGATGAGAAACTGCCATCAGAGAGGTGAAGCAGCTCGCCTAAGACCAAGGGACCACGTCTCTTTGGACCCAGTGCGTGTTCTGCTTACCTTGTCAGAAAGCGACCACTGACTGACAAAGGTCAAGAGCCTGTCTTACCAACCATCTAAAAACAGGACTTTCTTCTGTAACACAGGCAGGAGTTCTCTCTCCCAGCAGCATTACTCTAAAAGAGTTCTCCTGTCATACTTCATTCCTAACATCCCGATAAAACAGAATACTCAAGACAGTCTCATCTACAATATGGACAGTGACTAAACCATCCAAGTTTGAGTTCACAGAGTTTGGCTTCATTTGGAATATAGTGTCTCTCAATCAGCATTACCTCCCCTCTTGCCCACCCACTTATTCTTCTGTGCCTAAATTCAGTTTGCCCGATGTACAATTTTACCTAATTATCTTGTCAAGACAGACACTCGAATACCTTTACTGACACATGATAAATACCAAAACCTCCCTCTAAAGCAAATTGCAATGTGCTAAGATCTTTTATAGATGCCAGTAATCAATAACCCATTGCAATAGTTTCCATTGAAAAAAGCCGTTATCTTCCCTTTAGAACAAGATATGACATCTCTGCTTCGAAAACAATTTCAAAGACCCCATATTCAGGAGAGTAGGAAGAAATACCATGAAACCACTATGGACTTTTCAGTAATCAAATTAATGATTACTCTTAAAAACTGATTAAGTGCTTCTTCTGGAGCCAAGTTTAAGCTATAAAGCAGCTTATATAATATAGTGCATATTTAACTTTCAGAGATTAACTACAGGAAGAAACTAGCATTGGTTGTACCCAATGCACAAGGAATAAATTACGAGCACTAATCCCTTGATTAGTGTTCTGTAAGGGCTTCAAGTTGTCAATCACCCAAAAATGTGATTCAAGCACAGCATTTATTGAAAGAACCTATATTTGTATGGGAAAGCAAATGTATTTAAACACCTTTTTCTTTACTCAGCCTGAGAGTGACCGGTCACAGCCCCAGCACCTGGAGGAGGAATAGGGAGGAGAGGGCGAAAAGGAAGGACGGACAGTGGGGCAGAAGGAGGGGCGGGGAAAGTCAGAGAGGAAGGGGTGGGGATAGGGCTGCACAAATCCACGTGCAGCAACTAACAGGCATTTCTGCCAAAGACGAATCCTACAAGTTTAAAGACATTTGGGTCCAAATTAATCACTACAATCCCTGGTGAACAAGGTTCCCCCAGAGATGCCTGTGGAAAGAGGCATCTACCCTCTAAGTTTCCCCTCCGATCTGAGGGAAACCATCCAAGGTATTGACCACCCAAACACCTCAGAATGAACTCAGTGGAGCCGACCTGATCTGCGGTGCTGCCTGACAGCTGAACATGGTAACGGAAGAAAGGTGAGATCAAAATCATCCTGGCGCTCTGCAGCTTCGCCACCATTTTGGGCAAGTGTCTTTGCAAGCTGAAAAATGGAATTTAACTTTCCAAGTTCACCTACAGCGTTGATGGCACGACCAATGGTATCTCTGTCTATTTCTTGTCGGACAATTACCTGGTGACATCCTCTGCAGAATATTTTTTTTTATTTAAGTTTTTTTGTTTTGTTTTGTATTGTTTTGTTTTAGAGAGGTAGACAGACAGACAGACAGACAAAGAGAGGGAGAGGGAGAGCCTCTTCAGCAGGCTCCAGGCCCAACTCTGAGCCTGACATGAGGCTCAATCTCACCACGGAGAGCATGACCTGAGCTGAAGCCAAGAGTCGGACGCTGAACCAACAGAGGCACCCCTCTTTGGGGGATGTTTTATATGAACTGAGTACAGTGGGGCAAGCCATGAGGACAGCCTTCGTCTCCGCTATAGTGACAATCCCAACCTCTCAAGTTCTGACTAGTTTATGCATTCTCATATTATAACCTGGCAAAAAATATTTAAAAACACCATGGCACAGAAAGAGTCATAGGTACCATGTATGGAGCCCTCGGGCAGTAAGCATCAGATCATCTCATGTCTCACAAAGCAGCTGCCTTATAATTAATGTCAATGTCGACTTGAGAAACAATTGTTCAAGAATCAGATGTGCAAAGTTAGGCTAACAGTAGTCACAGGATAGGTTCAGCACATATGATCTGCTTCCAGAAGTGTCAATAGTAGCTAATTTTTTTTTTTTTTTGAGGATCTACTACATGCCAGGTATTTTGTACAAAAAATCCCACAGCCATCTTGCCAAATGGAATGAGAACACCTGAAGATGAGGAAACCTAGGCCTGCATACATGTGAGCAGGAATTCAAAGGCCAGTGTTTGAAGACAGACATGCAGGATTCAAAACCTGAGCACTTTCCACAAGATGGAAACAAGCCAGAATGCATTTTCTGCTTACGTTTTATGCCAGCATCAGGAGCTTTTGACTCTGTGGGGGAGAAATGGCCTTAACAATCACAACTTGGAAGGGGGGTTACAGATGTCAGGAAGGCATCGCTTCCAATTTGGTAATAGCGGTAATTAGTTCTTCCACTTTGAGGAATGGTAGGTTTCTTCTTATTCACAAGGCAAATCGCAGTCTTGGTCATGATCTCTTCCCCACCTTAGGCCGAAAGAGAGATCAAAACCAAATTTGAACAAACCCAATAAAACCCAGGATCTGAATATCTATATTCAACCCTCCTCCTCTAATATGGATTTTTCCTGGTCCTGAGTTTTTATTGTGTCTTAATTTTCAACATTATGACCTAGTTTTAACAAAAGCTGCCTTAAATCCCCATTCCAGACTAAATATTCTCACACTACTCCAGGCTTACGGGAGGAGAAGGCCAGAATTCAGCATCCTTTACCATGTGGCTCTCTGGACACATCCCCACTCTCAGCAGGAGCAACCCTGAGACACGGGTCCTGCGTATCTTCTGTTTCAATTCATAAAAAAGGCAAACACCTTACAATGCATTCATCTTCCCACAGCTGTAACTTGCCCTTGATCATCCTTGTACCTGAGACCAAAAGATACAGAGCAGATGGTATCATGATCTCCAACACCCAAGCAAAATCCCTTGGGTAATTACCCGGGTGACCAGGAGGTGGCTGGCTAGCAGAATGAACTGAACGTGTAGGGTGCATGGCCTTCAGATCTGTTGTTTAAGTAGCAAGGGGAAATGGGGGTGCCTTGGTGGCTCGGTTGGTTGTGCGACGGCCTTGGGCTCAGGTCATGATCCCGGAATCCCAGGATCGAGTCCTTGCTCAGCAGGGAGTCTGCTTCTCCCTCTGACCCTTCCCCTTCTCATGCTCCCTCTCTCTCTCAAATAAATACAATATTTAAAAAGAGAGAGAGAACGAGAGAGAGAGAGAGAGAGAGAGAAGGGGGGAGATGGAGGGTGTTGCCCAGGGTGACCGAGGAGGTCGTTCTCGCCCCTCCCTACTTCTCCTGTGCTCACAGGCACCATATGCTCCAGCCTCAATGGTCTTCCGTAGCTACTGAAAATGCCAAGACCTTCCTGGCCCCAGAACCCTCTGCCTAGACTGCTATCTGCTCCTTGGGCATTTCCTTTCTGGTACTTACCATGATTAGCAATTTATGTTTGGGCTATTTTTAAGTGTGTGTGTGTGTGTGTGTGTGTGTGTGTGTGTGTGTGTGTGTTGGGGTGGTGGGGATGGGGTTCGGGGGAGTCTCCCCTATTAGAACAAAGGCTCTAGGAGGGTAATGATGTGTCTTACTCAGCACTTAAACCTAAACTTAGACTAGGAAGACACTATAAACATAGTAATATTTAAGGCATGAACCAGTGTGGTCTTACTCGATCACCCAGAAGCAGCCTCTCATATTCCAAAAATGATCTTATGTCCAAAACTGAAAGACACTCACGGAGTCAGCAGCACAGACGAGAACAGTACCGGAGTAATGCCACAGTAGTACGGAGCCGCCCAGCTGCAAACCCGCCACAGACTGTCTCTCACCTCTGTACCCTTCCAAGGTAAGCACGAGGGTCAGACAACTGAGAAAACAATGACTCAAGAGGACAAGGAGACCTGCTCATGGCTGCACAGCTGTGACCACGGGCAGCAGACCTGGACCCCGAAGTGTGGCCTGGCCCCAGAAGCCACCACACACTGGACGTTAGCAATGTCACACCCACCGGCAGGTGCCGAAGAGCCCAGAAGGGAGGCTGGTGGCTCCGGCTGTGGTGAGGGGCGCAGCAGCCCTGAACGAGGCCTGGAGAAGAGGAGGCTGGGCGGGCCCGCGGGGCCGGCCGGAGCGGACGCCAGGCACATGGGTCCACTCGAAGCCAACACGGGTGGTCAGCACCCCCGAGAAGGAAAACACCAGAGGAACAATAAGAGGGCGAGGGAGACCAGACTTTAAGTGTGGGTGTTCACAACCATTATCTCCTTCGTCGGGGAGTGAAATCGCAGCAATAACCGCCACTCGTGAAGCACCGACTGTGAAAGGAACGCAGGTTTGCTACTTTACCGTGAAGTCGTTTAATTTTTATGACACATTAGAGTTCAGGAAAATGAGTTTTGGAGAATCGAATGATCTCGCGCAGGGACACCCAGCTAGAGTGAGAGGGTGGGCTCTGAGCTAGCTGCTCTGATTCGGAGGGTCACTCTCTGTCGCATCGGGGGCCTCACTCAGCCCCATCGGGGCACCTTCCCGGACGCGAGCTGAGCCGGGAACACCCCCGAGTTCAAGCAGCAGGAAAGAGCACGGAAAACACAGGGACATCCACTTGGCAGGGAGAACAGCCTTTTAAAGGGATAGGACACCAGAAGGGACAGAACACAGAATCTTGAGGAAAAGATCACTATCTTTCTTCTGACTCTGATCCATTACCTTCCCACAGGCACTGACTCAACGAGCGAACCGCGGGCCGTTCCTACTGTATTAACCAGTCTCGTTCCAAACCCCCATGTTACCGAGTCTGATTAAATGGTCAGGCAAACCACATCTTTTAAGTGAAGAACGTGAGCACTAAACACCACTTCTGAATCAATATTAGGTGTTTTGTCACTCACAAGTAGTGACGCCAGGAGGTAATGATTTCCTGCTTTTGTGATCGCGGTGCCAGCATAATCACACTGCGATCCGGTGTAATGATGTGCTGTGAACAGTCTCGCACATTCCCAGATTGCCTGATAATTCATAATATATTCAGAGACCAACGGAGCATCCTGCTTGTACAGATACGACAGTCTTTTATGTAACATTCAATGAAAGGAAAAAAATATTTAATAAAATGTCAAGGTATTTTTTAAATACCAATATGACAAAGAAACATTTATTTGACCATATTATTGCGGTTCAAAAATGGTGAAGTCATGCAATATTTCTCATAGGTAACACTATCACCCGTGTAGCAATTTCATAAATACTTAGAGCGTAGATGCTAACATTTTAAAGATTTAATAAAAATTAAAAATGCTGAATTATAAGCAATTCTTGGCTGTTCAGCGGGATTTGGCCACACTCAGTACTCCCTCCCTCTCCTTAAACTCTCCCTTCCCACAGCTTCCCTAGCACAAAGAGGCCCCATCTTTCATCCTCTCTCTCGCCTGCGCTCTCCTGTCCCTTTTGCTGGGAGCCCTTCATGCTCCATTAATTGGGGAAGGTCCTCAAGGTGTGTCTCACGTCTCTCTCCTTTCTCATTCCATATTCTTTCCCAAAGCGCACCCACAACAGAGCCCATTTATCATCTACGTGCACGTAACTCCCAAATTAGTATTTCCGGCTCCTCCTTCTCTTTTGAGTTCCAGAGCAATAAGATCTACTGTCTGCAGGATCTTTCCTCTTACGCATTTCAAGGTACGTAACTTTCCCCAATTCCTTATCTTTTCTTTACACTCCCCTCAAAATGTCTTGTTGGTAACTATGGCTACCTAGCTCACCAAAGGATGTCACCACCCAACAGGCAGACCCAGTAAGATCCTAGAGCAGATCTTGACCCTTCCCCTCTCAGTGAATTCGTACCTCCTTGGTCCTCATCAATCAATGCATTTAGTACTAACCATTTCACCTTCTAGATATCTCTGAAAGCCATTCTCCTCTCTCCTTCTAGACTTTCAAACCCTACTCCGAGTTATGGTCACCTGTCACAATCTATTACTCCAATGGCTCCCTAACTGGTTTTTATATGCCTGTACTGGTCTTCCTAAAAATTTTTCTCAACATGGGAGCCAAAGTGATCTTATCAAAATGTAGACCTGATCCTAATACCTCTCTCTCTTTTACAAAATCCTTCAATAGTTTCCTATGACTCAAGTGATAGGCCTGCCATCTTGCCCATGGCCTGGCTTCCGGGCTTCTCCACAGGGCCCTCTTACACTGTGCTCCCGACTCTCTGGACCTCAGCCACGCTGTCCACCTGTCAGGCCCTCACATGCATCATGCTACTTCCCGTCAAAAGGCCTTAGCACGTAACTGTTTTATCTCCTTAGAAAATGGTTTCCTAGGCGCCTGGCTGGCTCATTTGGTTGAATGACTGCCCTCGGCTCAGGTCACGATCCCGGACTTCTAGGATCGAGTCCCGCATCGGGCTCCCAGCTCCTTGGGGAGTCTGCTTCTCCCTCTGACCTTCTCCTCGCTCATGCTCTCTCTCACTCATTCTCTCTCAAATAAATAAATGAAATCTTTAAAAAAAAAAAATGGTTTCCTTCTCATTGTAGAGTACACAATTGTGATGCAATATTTAGATCTCAGCTCCAGCATTATTTCTTCAGGAAAGTCTTCCCTAACTTCACCAAATCCCCTGTTTGGGTTCTCTTCTGTAGTACTTGTCACAGTTGTAATTTCACGTTTGTCTATCATTATTCAATGACAGTCTGTCTCCTGCACTAAACTACAGCTTCCAAGACAGCTGGGATGCCTGTTTTGCTCACTCTTAAAACCCAAGTGTCTAACACTGTTCCTCATAGGCAGCAGATTCTCAGTTAAAAAAAAAAGAAAAAACAAAACAAAACAAAATAGAAAACCTACCTCTGCATAAATGCATGAATATTAATGTAACTCGGGACTACTATTACTGAAAGACAAAAAGTGATAGACTATTGTTGGAATACCGAAATGTGCATAGGAAACGTATAAAGACAGAATGTCCAGATATTGGGCTACTATAGCTCAAAAGGAAACGTGACATTGTACTTTACGACTTCAAGATCCTTCTAAAATGGAATCTGAGAAAACGGGAATTAAACGCCCATAGGAATCGTGTGCTTACCCACTGTCAGTGAACAGGAACTCCAAATGGGTCATAAGAACTTCCCAACGGGAGACACTGTAACGCTGTGCCAGAGAAAGAGCGATGCTGTAGACGTTTTCCTCAAGTGTTCTTCAAGAATGTCCATCAGCCACGGGGAAGGGAGAAAAGAGAAACATATTACCCTAATCAGCCAAGAAAACGTTCATTAGGACTCTCTCCGGCTGCGAGGGGTACAGTCGGCACAGTCCTTAATAAGACGTTTCACAGTAATTCAGGAAAAGTACTTCCAAGGAATTCTAATGCTCCGTTTTCACTGTGGTACACTGCCATTGACGAAGGAACGGTCTAGACCAGTGGTTCTCAGCCGAGGATTCTGCGCCCCTGGGGACATCTGACAGTGTCTGATTATCACGGCAGGAGCGGAGGTGGTGAGGGCTATCAGCTTCTAGTGGGTGGGGGACAAGGGCGTGGCCGATGGCCAAGCCTCCTGCAGTGCCCAGAACGGCTCCCCCGCAAGGCGTTATCCAGTCCAAAGTGAACCAAGCGCGAAAATTTTCTGGTCTGGACACCAGGGCCTGTAGTCAAAAAACAGTGCAAAGGAAACACCTCTCTCCACTGCAGCTACATTCTGAGAAAGCAGAGGTGGGCACTCCACAAACGTTTACATTTCCTAGTGCTGGGCACTGTGCTAGCCACTTAGGACAGAAAGTCGAAACAGGTGTTTCTTGAGGAACTCACAGCGTAGCCCTAGCGGACGATGTGAGAGGTGAACCAACAATTAAATAAAACAGAGGGGATGCCACCAGCGAGGACTTCAAATCCGGACAGCAGCGATGAGCCAGTGACTGCCAACCCGCACTCAAGTCTGGAGGACACGCAAGCGGACCAGCAGCGAGGCAGTTCCCAGAGAGGAGGCGGAGGGGAGGTCGGCCAAGGGGACTGCGCCTGATCCTCTAGCAGTGGGGAGCCCATGGAAGGTTTAAACCAGGGGATGTGGCCCTCCAGGTGTATCAGGAATTCTGGGGGCGCCTGGGTGGCTTGGTTCGTTAAGCGAATGCCGTCAGCTCAGGTCATGATCCTGGAGCCCCAGGATCAAATCCCACATCAGGCTCCCTGCTCGGCAGGGAGTCTGCTTCTTCCTCTGACTTCTCCCCTCTTACTCTCTCTCTCGAACACATAAAATAAATAAAATCTTTAAAAAAAAAAAAAAAAAGGAAGAAGAATTCTGGGCCAGGGTGCCCACATTAAAGCCATTCTGGAAAGACTATTATGGGGCCCCTCTATCCCCAAGCAGACAAATTATTGGTTGGAGGATTGGTGGACAAAACCACAGGCAGAGAAATGAAATCTCTGTTCTTTTTAAATGATACTGCTAAGACTGCATATACCCTAGCAAAGAAAACCAGGACATTTACTTATATGTTTGATTAGCCAGGAGTTGGGAAACATTTTCTGTAAACAGCAAGTTAATAAATCTTTCAGGCTTCGCTGCCATACATACGGTCTCTGTAGCAAATTCTTATTATTTTTTTATTCTTGTTTTCCCACAACCTTTAAAAATGTAAAAGCCATTCTTTGCTCATGGACTATAAAAAGGAGGCCCAGGGATGGAATAAGTCCGTCATGGCAAGAATTACCAGGACATTGTCAATTAAAAAATTTCTTAAAAGTATTTATTGAGTACACCTCTCCCCACGATGGAATGAGAAATCCTTGAGGATAGCAACCATTAGCCATTCATCCTTTCTGTTAGGGGAGTCCGAGTCATTGCCTGATGACACGAACGTGTTCATCAGGTACACACAGTGTTACCACCTGATAAGGGGGAAAGCAACCAAGCTATGTTGTGCCCTCTTCAAGGTTACCCTGACTAACCACTGCCAAGCGATCATGTAAGAGACACAAGCAATGAAGGACATATACACCGCACCTCCAGAATACCGATGCCATGGAAATGGATCACAATTAGTAAGAAAATGAAGAATGGTCGCCTTGCATACAACTAAAGATAGAGAATGTAGAACTGCGGAACACGAGGAAGCAGGTGCTTCACAGGTTCTTGTATGTGAGAAGCCAAACTCCCATCTCTGAATCAAAATTGCTAGCTCGGAAATGCCAGGGATGCTCAGACATTTTAAACAAGCCATTCAAATGCTGTTGTGTATTTTTCTAAGGAACAAACTGTGTAGAAGATTCTATTACATGTTTGTCAAAAGCAGGTCTTTGTCCTTTAGGACATACTTCATAGCATACACTAGCCGGATATTTAAAAAAGAAAATCAAGGTCAATAACCCTAGCAAAATGTAATAGACGATGCTAAGACGTGTCTTACCTTGTAATCTTTATTCTACATAATAATCCTCTTCTAAGAAACCAAGAATATGGCACCAAGGACTCCCAAATGCCTGAAGGAAAAGCCCACTGGACTTGGCAATGAGAAGCTGAGGCTCACCACCCTGGCCGTGTAACCCTGAAAAACTCTGTAAAGTTGATTCTCAGATTCCTCTTCCAAAAGTGAGGAGATTGGATTAAATGACCTCCTTGGTCACTTTCCAAGTAGATATTAAATGACTCTAATGAAATTATTAATCTCCAGGAGAACAGAGGGGCAAAGAAAAAGTGATTCTGTACTTCTCTTAATTAACTAAATCCTGGGACAGATTGTTCTATCTTTTCTTTGATCGCTCTAGTCCCTGCCTACTCTAAAGAGAATTTGGGGTGTCTTCTGGTAGGAAAGAAGCTCGGGCTAATACAAACTCATTACAGAGTGCCAAGTCTACTTTGCCACTTTCTTAAAGATTTAAATGATAATAATGAAAAACAGCAAGTTTCACTTCCATAAGCAGGGCCATCTTTGTTATTTTAAAGTACTGTACCAAGAGGGAAGAAAAACCATTAAATATAGGCACAATTTAACCTTAGTTTCAAAGGCCGGAAGGCTCGACCGACCCCCATGCAGGTGTCTTCCTGGGAACACAATCGGGCAGTATGGGGAGGCCAGGAGGCACCACGAAGATGGGGATGGCTTTGTTACGTGAGAAGTCAAGGTCAACGTCCCAGTGAAGATCCTACCACCCATGTAAACTTGGGCCAAGTACTCAACACTCTGAAGCCTCACGTTCTTCAGCTATAAAATGGGGACGACATTTTATGTCATAGGGTTACCTTGAGGATTGAATAACATTTACGATATAGTTTACAGAGCACCTAACACAGCTCCTTGCACATGGTAAGCACTCCACAAACTGTGGTTTTAAAAACAAAACAACTCTACTTAATAACAACCATTGTGGGTGAACACATTTTCCCACTTTTTTCTTTTTTTAATTTGTGTTTTCTTCCCCCCCCCCCCCGCACCCCCCACTTTTTCTCTACCTTCTGACAGGTAAGTAATTCTCATTTGATCTAAACTAAAAAACGGAGAACAGTATTAAAACCAAGGGGCATTCCATACCCACAAAGAAAAATGAGAGACAGAGAGGGAGGTCGGGAAAGGGGAAAGGGACGGGGACAGAATCTCAAGCGGACTCCCTGCTGAGTGTGGAGCCTGAAGCGGGGCTCGATCTCGTGACCCTGAGATCATGACCTGAGCCAAAATCGAGTCAGATGCTTAACCGACTAAGCCACCCAGACGCCCCTTTCACATTTTAAATCCATCCCTTCATGAGACAAAGGTGTTGCTTACTCTGCTAAACCAAGGATAGTTTCCCTTTTGTACTGGTCGTCTGCAGTAAACCGCTGCACATCCACCCCCTTCCGAAGGCCCTGAAGGACCTGAGCCTGAGTGAAATCCAGGAGACGTTCGTTGTAGTAGTGCAACTGCTTGGTCAGCGAGACCAGGTCCTCCGGCCAGGCTTCATGTCCATATTGGGTCACATGCCTGGTGACCATCTTGATTAGCTCTTTGGGATCAGCCTGTAACAAAAAGAGTGACAACAAAAACAGAGCAAAGTAAGAGTAAGAGACCATGTCTACTGGGCTGTGTTCAGCTTGTCCCCTGTTGTTTCATCAAGGCTCACAAGCACCCTGAGCAATCAGTGGCAGACGTGGTACACTTTCAGACCACGAAGTCAAGACACAGAATTGAGTCTGGAAGGAGGTTTCTGGGCTCCTGCTCTATTGTTCCTTAAAACTCTCCAACTAGTTAAAAAATAATGTCCACTTGCTTTTTTCAACTACCATCATCCTACATTAGACTGATCATTTATAATTCACCCTGGAAGTAATTTTTGTCATTATGCCCCTGGATAGAGTTTATTTGGACCATCTAAGTATTCTCAATAACAAAATAGCAGTTCCAATACCACCACTATAAATGCCTAGAGAACTAAGTAGAAGAGTGTTTTCTGCAGGGGTAAGTAAGGAAAAAACCCACCCCTACTCCTAAAATCATAAAATCTTCTAGTTATATAAGGGAGCACCCAACCAATTTTTACTCAGCTCAGTTTGGGGCTCACTGGGATACTGTTCTATAATTCTTAATAGCTTCTCTAACAACAATAAAATTATTCAAATAGAACAAAATCCAGAATCTAACAGTTGACAGGAAAGAAAAATAAGTGATCAATTGGCCACATTTATTTACATTAAAGTTGGTCTGGGCATCAATGAAGCAACAGCAGCTCAACCATGAAAAATTTGGGGATATTTAACAGGGAGCCTGATACTTGAACAACAGTATCTCCATCACTCCCAACTCCTGGGAAGACATGGTTTATATTTTAATATAAGCGAATAAGGAAAAAACTCCAGGATCTACCTTTGGTTCTCAGAAACACATCTAATTATAGTAAGCTGTCAGCATTTCTAATGCGTGAGCCATTATTCTGAGCTACACAAGGAGATTTGTCAATGTCGAGTCTATATTACCAAACCCAGCCTGACATTTCTCTCTTGATCCTATTAGGGAACAGTCTGGGAGAGCCGATAAAAACCAATTAAAGAAATCTTCTTGGGTTCCAGGAGGTGGAATTGAGGAAAAAGTCCATGTTTTTTCCCTATTGCAATGCATACACTCAGTTCTATTGCAAAAACCACAGGCTAAGGATATCTCAAGTCAAAAGACTTGGGATTGAAAACCACCTCTCCAAAGTAAGGTACGAGACCATCCTTCATTTGTTCCAATATTTCTTGTGCACCTATTTTGTGCCAAGTGATGCATTAAGAAGATGTGACTCTTTCCTCCAGGAATGCAATCTACCAGGAGACACAATCAAGCAGTTGTAAAATGGTGTGACACAAATGAGCACGGGGTGCCATGGGAATACAGACAAGCTGGTTTTGGCCAGCTGGGTGTGGGTCTCCGGGGCACCTTCTTGGAAGAGTTAATGCCCAGATTAACTACTCAGGTATCAGCAGTTAAAAACGCCAGCAAAAACCAATGAGAGCAATTCCAGGAAAGGGTACAACAGGTGCTAAGGCCTACATAGCTAAGACCTGAAAGAAAGAAGGCATGAAAGAAGCAAATCTACCCGCCGTTAGAAGAGATGTGGAAATCCGCCGCATACAGATGGTATTTCTCACCATGGCTTCAGGCCTCAGCTCCCAGGGCCACCTCCACAGCTGACATTCACCACCACCACCTTTCTGCTTACTGACTGAACCCTTGGACAGCACCAAAGTCACACACCAAGGGCTCAGCCAGACCAGAAGTGATGTGGTATAGGGCCACCGCTCCAGGGCCGGTCAGCCGGTCTACACCTGCTCTGCCCCCCAGGTGGGCACCACTGTTGCCTGTTTGCTCACACCTCATCTGGTTAGCACGGGTAGAGACAGCGAGAGCACATTTGCAATGAGCAGGGCTTCAGGCTGGCAGGAGGGGTCTTCTACAGCCATCCTTACACAGAGCACCCTGCGGCCCGGTTCTGCACTCCAGCTGCAAACCCGCATTCACCACAAGAAGGACAGCTTTCTCCCATAGTCACTCCGACCCTGTGCTTTCCGACCAAAGCCCTCAGTCTGCAGTTGCCTCAAGCACTGGGAAGGAGAGGCCAGACCCGGGCAGCCTATCTCCAGGAGGGACCCCGAGCCCCTCTCTGCCGGGCTGTTGCTTCCCACTCCCATTCATGAAGCTCACCACCTCCATGTCTCAAGGCTTTCCCACAGGTTTCCTGGATATTCAGGTTTTACCTTTTGTTTTCTGGCATCTCAGGGATTTGGTACCTGTTTGAGGAGAGTGACCTACACACTCTTCACTTGACCTCGATTGTGTAACGCCTTCTCACTTCTATTCTCTTTGTATTCTGATACAATTTATGGAAAAATCCCAAGACCTGGTAGAGGGCAGAGCTCCAAAATGGTAGCACAAACCAATACTGAGCATAATCACTAACATTTGTGTGGGCTTTTCTTTATCCCACAGAAAGTTTCCAGTCTCCATATACAACCTTCGTCTTCATGTCTTTGCCAAGGAAGAAAATGACACGGCCTAGTGAAATCAGCATGGACCCACAGAAGGCCCTACCTGGATGACCTCGTGCTGACTTAACAACTACATACTCAGTTGTGTCATCTACAAAATGGCAGTAAAACGCAGCCTGCACGGTTGTGTGAAACCCAAGAGACAATATATATAAAACACACAAACCCAGGCCTGGCATGAAGCAGGTATTCTGAAAATGAATGGGACTGTGGGATTTACTCAAACCCGCTCATTTTAATTGTATCTCCACTACGCAATTTGTTTTACATTGCTTTTTCTCAGAAATATTAAATTCCAGCTTACTGAATTATGGCAGAGACCATGTATACTTCCTGAGCTTGTCCTTTCCAGAGCGCAGTAGATTCTCTCGCACAAATCAAGTATGAGGTAAGAGGGAGCACAGGGACAGCAGTACCGGCTTTCAGGTCAGTGGTACTGCACGCTCCAGGCCCCTCCCTCAGTAGGGATGCGGTCTGGGGCAATTACTTCCTACCTGTTTCCTCACCCATAGGAGTCAATAAGCACAGCCTCCTCATGCTTTGTTATGGGGCACAAGTAAAACAAAGTATTTTAAAGTACTCTTGTCTCCCTCATTCTAAGAAAGCAAATTGGACCTAGAGCTTACGCTCAAGGAATTAAAAAGCAGAGACAGACAAACACATACACAGAAGCAACCCACAGAAGGCTTCTGATTATAAGCACCATTACAGGGTCTCAGACCCAGAGTGATGGGAACTCCACAGAGGGAGCCAAGAGAGGGATCCTTTCTCATGGCTCTCCAGGGGCTCAGTTTCTTTGGATGTAAAACAAAGGAACGTCACCAGATGATCCCCCTTTTAAGGCTAAAATGCTATAAATGTATAGGAATTCAACCATGAAAATAAAATAAATCCTTGGAAATTCCTCCAGGTGTGGAATTTTTCTCATGTATCCCACCACTAAAATCTTCAGAGCAGATCTTCGCTCCAAGTACAACCACAGACTAATGATTAAAACCAATATATTCCGACACAGCTTAAACAACTTCAATGTCTTTTCCTTTACTAAGTTGAAATTACGCAGCCCCTCTGTACTTTTTATTTCAGATTCTTTATACATCAAACACATTCACTATACTAAGAACTATTTAAGAATAAATACCTAATACTTGAGTCTTCAGTGTGGAGACAGGCGTAGTACCAAACATACATGTAGTGAATCTCATCTAATACTAACAGTTCTGTGGGACCAGATTCTACTAGTATCATATGTTTTAGAGACGCAAAAGGAGACACTTGACCGAGGCCACTGGGTTAAGTAGCAGGGTGGCCTGTGACTCCCAAGCACAATGCCTCCCCCCAAAACCACCATTTTCTACTTGGTCAACAAGGAAGGCATAGCTCTTGAGATTATAAATATCCTTTAAAAATTTTTTCTTTTATTTGAGAAAGAAAGTGTGTGTGTGAGAGAGAGAGAGCACAAGCAGAGGAAGAGACAGATGGAGAGAGAGAAGCAGACTCCCCGCCGACTCAGGAGCCCATGTAAGTCTTGATCCCAGGACCCTGAGATCATGACCTGAGCCAAAGGCAGACACTTCAGCAACTGAGCCACCCAGGCGCCCCCTGAAATTACAAGGATCTTGGCAAGCCCGGTATACGCAGAGCTCCCACCAAATGTAATTAAGTCTTGGTATGAGAGTCCTTTTACAAATGATCAGCTTTCACTGATGGATTTAATGTTGTCATTGTACATTAATTACATCTAGATTGGCTTTTTTTTAACACACATGTGCATTCTCCCTCTCATCCCTTTTATACACATATATGCAAGTGTAAATACAAGCGACCCTAGAGGACACACAATAGTAGGTGCCCAACTAAATATTTGATTCAAGCTGTATCTGCAAGTCTTTCATTTTTTTCTTCTCTAATGACAACAGAGAGAGTTTAGAATACCCTTTTCTGTTCAACCCCTTGACATAAACATGCCTGCTTTTAAAATTCTGTCCTAATAATGGTGGTGACTAGGAGCAGGTAATTAATTCTTTGATGACAGGTTCCTAAGGGTCTTCAAATTTATGGATCATCGAATACTTGTTAAATGTACAGAAAGGTTTTCAAACCTTCAATTTATTGTGTAAAACACAATACTAATGAGAAAGGACAACTCGCAAGGGCTTCTAAGAAAAAGGAAAATCAGTTATGGGTAAAAACCACAGGAACGGGCATCAGATACCCTGATTACTGGCTCTTCTCCCTGAGCTCAGGGTTTTCCATTACTAAAACTGAAGCCATTTTTTCTTTATAGAATCGTCATAGAGATGAAGTGAGGCTAGGTGGATTAGCACTCTGTAAGTTGTAGCCCTCTATGCAAATTATCCTCTTACCATTATCATCACTACTTCCAGCTCTTCCTCAAGGAACTTTACTGGTTGTGATTACTTCCGATATTTAAGTTTTAATAACAGTTCTTCCCCTGAGCTTACACTTTCTCTCAAAATACTCCAAAGCAACCCCCTACTCACCCCAAAGCTTCATTTCATTCATTCACTCAGGCCCCAAGTGTATGGCATTCAAGTGTCTAAGCACTTTGACGTGAATGTCATTTGACCCTCGTACAACCCAGTGATGTGCATTTGAGACTATGGTTCCCGATTCAGAGACCCCAATCTGCCCTCCACACAGCCTCAGCTACAGTCCGCTAGCGAAGAACCGAGGCAAACCTCTTGCCTCTCACCTACGGCCCTGTCCACAACATCAGGCCCTTTTCCCCCACGCACCCAACGGGTCTCCATCAGTGTTCTCCATCCAAACTGACACTGAAATCGCTGCTTTTGTGTGTGTAGGGGATAGTCAAAGCTCTGTCTCTTTTCCCAACGAAGCTCAATGCCATGATCCAAGGGTATGAAAGCTTTTGGCTTCTAGGAAGCTTTTGAAGGACTTTATAGGTAGCTTCAAAATATGCCTTATTCAGTATTCAAAGTAATATTGCAAAACATCACAGGCTGCAAAAACTAACAACATAAAAAGGCATCAAAAACTTGCACAGAAAGTGTGGAGAATTAAATTATTCTAATTTTCCCCCCAAAATTTGGCAATGCAGTTCTTCAGGGGGTGAATAAAATATAATTTCTTCAAAGTATATGGTCAAGTCCCTGTAAAAAAAAAAAATTATGCCTAAATATTCATGACTACAGAATGCCCCATGACTTAATCTACTGCTTACTAGTAGAGGTAATAAATCCATTCGGATTTAACAGTCTCCATTTCTTGGTAATATTGGTTGGGAAGTTTTAAACAGGTGGTGTGTTTCCCCTCTAGGGCTGTTATTTGCTTGAGATAATTTTCTACTTAGTATTTTCAATTAGTGGCTTAAAAAAACCACATTTTAGAAATAGTCTACCATAAAGTTTTGAATTCCATCCCCTGCTGGGTTTACTTCTCTAGCATATAAAACTAAAGGACATGTTTCCATTTTTAACCGATTTTATCTTCTGAAACTTTTTAAAAAGAATGCTAGAAAAGATCACACTTCGAGATGCATTTACAATAATTATAAAGGTAAGGTATAATTGAAAACAAAATCAGGGTAAGAATGTGCCTATTCACATTTGCGTATAAAACTGTGACATACATATGCATATTTATAAACTATTTCTGGAAGGAACCAAAAGGGAAACACTGACTTTTTGCTGTCTACCATTCTCATCATTTGGGTTTTATGGCCATGTGTGTATTATTTCTTAAATATAAAAAAAAGTCAAGCAGGATAAATATGAGGAGAGAAGACTCTTTCTAGCTGACCGTCGTCAATCATTGTCCTCTGTCACTAAAAAAAGTAGAGGCAAGATGGCCTCCTCCACACAGATAAGCTAGGGAAGCTCCAGGCCCTGTGCTGGCTGGCCGGCTGGCTCCAGGCGGGGCTTCCCATCAGGATGTACAGGTCCTTGTCAGAAATAACCCCACAGATTCTATCAGTACTTTCATTCAAACCTAGAAATCTACCTAAGTTATCCTCCCGCAGCTCAGAACCACAGGGGGTGGAAGGAGAGAATGGGAGGGCTGAAAACAGAAACAAGGTGAAGTGACAACTGAGTGAAAGCTCGCTCTGCTGAGTGCTATTATGCGTAGGCAACAAATGGAAACCGCTTTTATTTCAATTTCTACAGTGATTCGTCGGGAGTTGGTTATATTTAATTCTAAACTCAGCAGTGCTGTTTTATGCAAAGGAAGATGCTGACAGGACTGGAATCGTGAGCCGTTAGGTGGTCCGTGGACAGCTCCGGTACTTCCGACATCCGGTTCTGGTGGCCTGAGTCCCGCCAACCTATGCAAGCCGGAGCTCCCAAAACCCAGGTCTGAAGGCTGCCCTGACCCATGGCAGCTAATGGTTCCTGAAGCTACGCACATGCCAGTCAGCAGCCACTGAGGAACCACAGCGGGTGAGGTCCTGGGGATTCAGAGAGAGAGAGATGGGTCCCTTCCCCAAATAAGATCGCCACATGGAGAGGGGACAGCCGTGCATCGCTGACCACACCACAAAGAACCGCTCACAGGGTGTCCGCACAAGAGCAGCCCAGGTCTGCTCAGGAGCGGAGTAGGTTCCACACAGGAGGCTCTCTGGAGCTCAGACTCAGATGCTGAGAGTGGGAAGAAGACGGAGGCACTTAAGTGGGGAAATTACATCTGCACAGGCACCGCGGTGAGAGAAGGGATGTGAACTCCAGAGAGAAATTCTGAGGAGCTAAAACACAAACTTCGAAAGAGCTGGTGTCGGGCTCATGGCTGCTGGGGTGAGGAAGAGCCGGCCCGATCACCGAGGGGTTCCCCTAGCACGCGAGGGAGAGCGACTTTACCGGCAGCCGCAGTGGAGCGTCCGGCTGGACATGACTCTCGGGGCCTCCGAGCCAGAGACGCTCGGGTCCCAGTCAAAGCAGGCGGAGCTGGGAAGCAGAAGCGCCAAGTGACAGCTTCCCTTCCGACCACAGCAACCTGGGGCGAGCCACTGGATTTCTCGGAGTCTTACCTGCCGCCAAATGGGGATGCTCAAAGGGTCAAGGGGCAGAACAAATACGAGGGCCATTGTAAGAGAAATGATGGCTTTTCGGGGTTAGTCTGCTCTTCCTCCTGCCCACAGACAATTCCCACACGCAGGCCCCTAAGTTCACCCTTGCTGTTATCCGACCCCCCCACACACATACACACTCTTTTCCACACTTCTTAGCCAAACAGAGGAAACCTTACTGGTCACAGTGAAGTTGGCTCACAGATGGCATTTCTGTCCTTTTCATCTGGAGTTAAGCAACTCTTCAATGCTTTCAGTTTCACAATTTTTTAAATTTAAAATTTCAATACCATCCCCAATACGTGGTGAGAAAATCCCACGGTACACACAGGGCACAGGGACGCTTCGACGCGGTCGTTCCTGCTGTTTCTGTGTGGCACGCTCTCGCCTCCTGTCTCCGTGCTGCTGCGCTCATCGCTTCGTCTTTCCTCAAAAGTCACTGTCTCGATTTGAGATCTTCCCCGAATCTGTTTAAATTGTACTCTACACACACATACTTCTCATTCTTCTTTGCTTTTTGTTTTCATAGCTCTTATCACCATCTAACAGAGTATATTTATTTCCTTATTTTGCTTATGACGCCCTTTCCTCAATAGAACGTAAGTCCAGGAAGGGCAAGGATTTTTACGTACTTTGTTCACTCGTGTTTCCCCAGGATCTAGAACATGGCCTGGCATAAAGTAATCACTTGATAAATACTTGAATACACACACACACACACACACATACACACACACACACACACACACACACACACACACAATTCAATCATTTCACATGTGCTACAGATTTGCTCATTAGTTCTCAATAATCTACCCAGTGAACACTTATTTACTCCCTTTTATTATCCAGGTCCTGCTCTAGGCATTGGGAAAACCAACAAATACAACACAGATGCTGGCCTCAAACAGTTCATCATCCAGGGAGATGAGAAGTACTTAAATTCCAAACAAGAGAGTGCTTCAGAGCTTTGACTGAGGTAAGTATAGGGCAGGACAATGCCCACGGAAGAGCACCAGACAGGCCTGGGGGCACGGCGGGATGGCGGCAGGCAGCGGGAAGCCTGCCCAGTGAGGTAGCACCTGAACCAAGGAGCTAAGCAAAGAAATGTTGCAGGCGAATATTACAAGCAAAGACTATGAGTCTGAAGACAAGGAAAGAGAATACACAGGACACCTAAGAGATTCAAGCGGCCTGGTGTAGCAGGAACAAAGGAAGATGAAGTTGGAGAAACAGGAGGGGTCAGACCGTGGGAGACGTGCAGATCTTGCCAGGACAACGGAAATCACGGAGGGATTTGAGGCAGAAGGCAGGATGACCACGTCTCCACCTCAGAAAGGCCATTCTGACAGATGTTTGGGAAAAGATACAAACTAACAAAAATGAAGCCAGGGTGAGGTTTACCAGGCTGTTACAGTAGTTTGGGTGAAGGAAACATGGAGACTGAATTAACTTGAGGATACGGGGTAGAGAGGAAAAAACAACTGGAGAGGTGTTCACACATCTATTAACTCCCTATGAACACATCTACCTGGAAGAACTTCAGAACGACTTTGTATCTTGATGTTAAAAAAAAAATCACGGAAACTTTCTAACTCTTCAGATCTCCTTTGAGACTACCAACCAACACAATGCTTTCCAGAGAGTTGCCAAGAAGTCCCTGGAGAATGAGCTGGTTCCTGAGCCGGTGCTGCCTTAACCCCTACTGGAGGGCCACCTGTTTCTGTCTGGAGCAGCCGAGAAGTTAGAAATCATGTTGGGAGCCATCACTGCTGTGCCACATGGACTTCACTGGCTTGTGTTCTAGGATCTAATGCTGCTTCCTGAAGCAATGACCCCGAACAGCAGGTGCCTTCTGCTATTGAGCCCAAAAGGAGAAGGGGAGCAGATGTTAGGAACCATGCTATGGGCCGGGGTGGGGGAAGGGGAGGTATGAGCAGTCTAACAGCCAAGAATCAGAAGCGCAGGGCTGGGGCAAGGGAGGAGAGCTCCAAGGAACCTCTTCCAAGGAAAAGATAGTTTGATAGGAAAATGGTGACAGAAACAAGGCCAAGAGTTGAAGGGAAGTAGCGGGGTGACACAAGCTGGAAGGAAGAAACAGAAATTGGAGTTAAGGGTAAAAAGGGGCAGGAATAAGTCTTACTATTCTTACCACGATGCCAAGCTTTGGGTCCTTCACATGAGGCACTCGATATATAAAATACAAGACCTGGAAATAAAATGCTCCCACTTCTACTAAGTGAAAAGAGCTGCTGGGAACACAGAAGAAACCAAGATGAAAGCACCTTTACTTCTAGCCCTTAGCTTTCAATGTTCTACTTTGTCTCTTCCTATGCTGCAGGTGTGGACATTGTAAATGGGGTTCCTTATGGAGTGACTGCAGCATCTGAAGAAGGAAATGGATTTTCAGATATAAAAGTTGGGGTGGAATTTAATGGTCTTCTCCTAAGTGACCTCTCTCAGAAACAGTACATCATTTGGGACTTTTAACTTTTGGTACAAAATAATTTACTATAGGGGAAAACAGGAAAAATACATGCTGTACTTGAATTTTCCTTCAAGAGGACTACTTTAATTAGGTTATCAAGAAACTGAAGTGGGGCCACAAAGTGGCTCTGCAGCAAGTCCTTTGGCCCTTCGAGGATGGACACGTGGTCTGGGCCGTGTGGGTCTGCAGTGCTCTTTCGGGGAGATCCTCCCACCCCCATGTACGCAACTGTCTTCTACGCATTTACAGTAAGTGCTGGGCTTAGGAACCCACAACCGTCTTTTCATGTTAATGCTCAGAGCCCAGGGCACACACGAGGTACCCAGCTGACTGGCCTTTCGACCCTCTGTACTCACGGAAAGTGGAGCACAGCACTGGGCACACAGTGCGATCGTAACACAGACCACGTACATGGGAACCAAAGAGGGGGCTCCCATTGCCACGGTACCCGCTCGAAAATCTCAGTCGAGTACATTCTGAAGACGTGACTGACTTGTATTTATAACAAGGCACAATGCTTTTGGTCAAAGTAAAGCTTCACTGTGTTTCAACACACTTGGGAACTTTAGAGAAAATGGTTACTTGAGTCCATGCTCAGCACTAATGAAAGATAGGGTACTTAGAAGCAGACTCCAGCAAACATGCCGTGAACATTCTTTGCCAGCCGTCTGATTGAATGTAAGAAAGCCATTAAGTACGCTGTTCTAGAAGGAAACTTGCCACATTTCCACCTATATAATCACTTCTTTCCCTCAATTTATAGCACAGTAGGTCAATTTCTTATTTCACATAAAAACATACCTGAGATATAAAAACAGAACAAAGGAAAATTACTAGAGCATGGAAGAAAATAACTGTACAAAGCGGCAGTAGCTATCAAAAACAAAACAGAATAAATCCAGAATCTCCAAAATAACGAGTATCTTTTATTAACTGGAAAAAGAAGAAAACATTCCTTTCTTGGCCAAATGTCATCGTGATCAAACTATGCCAGAGGACAGTCCATGTCTAATAATGTCTCCCACGTCTAAGCCTGTGGGAGATTATCCTGTGTGTTGTAAATGGTTCTCCCAAACCTCCCCACTGCCCTTACTCTCTTTAAAGAAAAAGTGATGAAGGAAAGCCACAGATTTTTGCCACAAATGGAATGTTTTCATGTGCTTAGCTATGCTTTGGGTGGCTGAGACCGCTAGAACTTTCATTCACATTTGAATTGTGAAATTCCTTCTTTACAGTATGCTATGAAGTCAGGGGAGAAAGAATCCTGCCTCAGTGCATTTGAAACCTTTTATTGGTACACACACTGGATCTGAAAGTCTGATCTATTTGCTTATCTACTCTTAAAGGTGGCAATTCTTTTAAATACTCCAGTACAAAAAACAGACAATTTCCCAAGGCTAATATTTAAAACTGGTATATACAGGTAAACCTCGTGGCATCTGTCACACCTCTGTGTTCACAGAAGGTGGCACATGTAACCCAAGGCCACGCTTAGACTCTCTGGCTCAGAAATCAACAATAAAGTTGTATCAAAATTGTCTGGAGCGTGGCAGCAAGTGGGCATAACATGTTTCAAGATTTCATCTGTCCAGCTACTACTCCCCTATTTCTGGCTTTAAAATAAATCAAAGTACAGCGCTGCTCAAAGAACTACAGTGTCTACTGTCCTCAGTTGGAGCCATGTTCCTTTCGGGGAGTGGGTTAAAAAGCCAATTCTTCATTTCTCCTCTCCTACTACTTTCACCTGCCCTAAGCACTTTGCAAAATAACATAAACGACAGCAAAGTCGCAAGGAGAATCGGCATTCACAATACACACTGGAAACTGCCTCTTCGTGATGCCTGGAAAAACAACTCTGTCCAACAGAGCAAAGGCAAGGGCAAACCCATCAGGGAGAATGTTCCGGATACAAAGCAGAATGTTCTGGATATAAATGATTTTAGAGAAGCTTTAATTCTGCTTGTTAATCGAGTGGAAACCACAAGGACTCACCCTGTAGAGAGGATGGCACCTGTCCTTGAAACACGGAGCCAGGCGGGAATAGATCTGGAGGCTACAGTAATAGGCGGCCAACTGCAGAGACAGAGCAGAGTGGGCCTGCTTTTCAAAGCACTTGTTAGCATCTAACACCTAGAAAGGAACATGACAGAACAAACTCCGCTGAAAGGAAGTTAAGGAAATCATCATAAACTATTACATTTCTAGTCATCACTGGAGAATTTCAACTCAAAGTTTCCACCGCATCATCTCAAGCTCAACTTTAAGAGGACCATGTTCAATGCAGAAGATACTATAAAGGCAGATCCTATGAGGGTAAAAGAAGATTTGAAATTAAGACTTCAGCTAAAATGGTAGCATTTGCTCTCAGAATACCAATACCATAGTCCCTCTAACACACAAGAACAATGAAAAGGAACCGAATCCTGTAATGACCAATTTACTGGTAAAAATCCCCAGTCTCGGTTTTTTGTTTACTCCTGAAGTCCTCTCTTGGTAAGGGGAAACTTACCTGTGGCAAAGCAAGAAGATAAGCAAGACCCAAGGTCATGTCATTTGGTAAAGCATCACTTGCCAGCTGCAAGAGAACTGAAGGCAAGAAGAAAAAAAAGCATCATTTTACTTGAGGATCTACATGACCTTCGTAGTTACTTAATAAGTGCCATGTTTTTTAGTCCTGTATGATTTCAACAGATAATTAGCTTCAGAGGACTCTTTAAGACCTTTTACAAATGTCTATTAACACTACCCAAATACAGATCACAGGAAATTATATTGTTAAATAGTAACCTTGCCTTACTCAAACTATGCTATCTGTTATGTTTTTAAATAAGAGAAAATTCCGTTAATGCAGGTACAAAGTCTAAGTGCAAACAGATCAGTGACAATGGTTTCTTACAGCTAATCTTTCGGTTTTAAAAACCCAGGCCATGCTATAAAATTATGTATGTCAAGGACAGCTTAATACAGAAAATAAGCATACTAGCATAAAAGATCAAAGCAACAAAACAGCTGTGAGTGCAAATTTCAGATCAGACTTTTGATTACTACAATGAAGATGGTTTTGTTCCTTCCAAGAACATCCCTCTTCATCCCACTCCACAAAAAACCCTAGCCTTGATTATATAATATGTTCAAATACGTCCCAATGAGTAACAACTTTCCCACATTTTTTACATAAGCAATGACCTATCAATGTCATGGCTCGAATTCTGGCAACAAAATCTGTGTTTATATACAGTTTGCATTAATAAGGAAATATTCCATTCATTTAGGGTCTTAGTGACAAATACCAGGTAGTCGTATGTAATCACAATGTAAATCCTTTATTTTTAAAGAACACAGACTCTCATGATCTGCACTAATGAAGGAGAACAGTATGTGAATAATCCAAAGTAAATGATATTCGACTTTGGAAATACACCATATAATTTTTTTTCCAGAAGATTTACCTTCCTAATTGTGTCTTACTTGAACTGAAATTTAAGTCATTTATATAATCTGGGCTTAGCTGGCAGTCTAGGCAATGAGATGGTGGTGGGCTAAGGAACCACCAGCAAGTGTCCAAATTTGACTTAGAACTCAAAATCTCCTGTGGATGACTCCGGGGGAACAAACTGAGCTTTCTCCACTGTGCTTTACAGAGAGAATGTTGCCTCTTTAGATACTGATATCATCCTCTGATTTCTCCAACCTTATGAACCAAGTTGGATCACCGGTCAGCCTCAGGACTTCGAAGGAATCATACAATATCAGAAGGTTTCCTAATCAAAAACTACTCATTTCAAGGCCCATCTGCAAATTCATTCCTTCATTCCGTATCAGTGAGAACCTTCTCCAAACCAGACATTTCACTAATAAGAATCAGATTCCGCCCTTTGGGATAAACACACTGGAACAAAAGAAAGTCTCCAAATAAGTAAAACCTACAATGCAAAGGGCTTAAACCAAATTTTGTACAAATAGTTATGAGAGCAAAGAAGTGAGTGTGTTCTAGAACACTACCAAAACTAAAGGATGAAGGGGTTAGCTATATATTCTGGACACCAGAAGATAAAGCAAGAAGAAACTTGTAAGTTTAATTTACAGAACACTCTGAAAGGTATGAGAAATATTTACTTAGTGTGCAGAAACTGCATACTGGGAGCGCCTGGCTGGTTCAGTTGGTTAAGCGTCTGCCTTACTCAGGTCATGATCTCCGGGTCCTGGGATCAAGCCCCGAATCGGGCTCCCTGCTCAGCGGGGAGTCTGCTTCTCCCTCAGTCCCCTGCTTGTGCATGCTTTCTCTCTCTCTCTCTAACTGTCTCTCTCTCAAATAAATAAATAAAATCTTTAAAAAATAAAAAAAGAAATCGCATACTATACAAACACACACACACACACACACACACACACAAAATCCCATGGCTGTCACTTGACTTCTATCTACCATTTGATACCTGTCTCACAGTCCTTCAGGACCCATATGGAGGGGAGGAAATATTCCAATAGTATCACATACTAATAATTCTTTCCTGTCTATTTCCTTTCTTATGTAGTTTCTTACAAAGTGACCTACAACTGCAATCTTACCTAGTTTTTTTTTCCCACCCCCATTTTGTTTTCAGATACTTCCCTTCTTTATGCACAAAGGAAGCCAATTTTCAAATAAGTGTATGTGAACCCACTCATCAATATTAGCTCTTTCTCCTCAAGGTTCAGAAGCCTTATATTTCAGGTGTGTGGCTTTGCCCTAGTTACCGAAGGTCCACACCTCTTATTAGAGTTGTGCTTGGGGCCATTCTGAGGCCCACTGGGAACATCAGTCCCATTACTGATTCTCTTCCAGTCAGATCTAGTTTTTTTTAAATCATGTAATTGACTTAATCTTTCACTCCATTTAACATGCATTTGTCTGTATCCGAAAACCGAAGTACCCTCAACGGATGAAAATACTCCAGAAGCCATTCCAGTGAATATGCTACAGACTCTGAAGGAAATTCCAAAACAAAAAAACCGAACAACAGACTAAACAAGGAAAAAGAACAGTGATGACATCACTGAAATAAATGCATAGTCCCCAGGAAATATCTGGGGAGGATCTTCATCTGAAATACCTAAGTTTCAGTAGGTTTATTTTTTAAATAGTTATATTATTTCTTAGAAACAACTGACAAGATGATCTCTAGCATTTCTTGAACATATATAATTGCATACAAAGCTTAATGCAGCAGGAAAGAGAAAATAGCTAATTTTCATGATCTCAAAGTATGACAAAAATCACCTTCAAATGGAAATCGGAAGAATCATCATTGTTACTTTTACCAAGCAACAAATGTTTACTCTGAGTGAATAATATCCACATAGATTTTATTTCATACTTAAAGTGTGTTTATTTATTTATGTAATTATAATGCTTTAACATTTTGGGGGGTCTTGATAAACCTGCAAGGACTGCCCTTCGCAAACAAGTTGTCTGGGAGCACACCTTTGATATGCAAAGCAATCAATTCAGAGCCAATACTCTGAACCACCTTTTCTCACTGGCTTTTATATTCCTTCACACTCTTCTAACCTTATCAGCCCAGGGCTAGGTACTGGACAAATTGAGACAGCTCTCTAGCCTGGAGTCTTAACAAAATTATTCACACCATCTATTTTAGGCTTTCTCAAGCTTACCTATGGAAAACACAATAAAGGTTTTTGCCCCTGCTTTCCCCTCAACCCTCTGCCTGTGACTCTGGGCTGACCCAAGTGCTTCCCCCTGGGGCCCTGGGGCCTGCCCTACCTTCTATTTCTAGGGTATGTGAATATAAACTTCTTCCTTCATGACAAACATTTCCACTTCTGGATGTCTTGCCATACCTAAATAAACCCAAAATTCCAGGTACATTTTTTTTTAATATTTTATTTATTTATTTGACAGGCAGAGATCACAAGTAGTCAGAGAGGCAGGCAGAGAGAGGAGGAAGCAGGCTCCCTGCTGAGCAGGGCTCAATCCCAGGACCCTGAGATCATGACCTGAGCCAAAGGCAGAGGCTTAACCCACTGAGCCACCCAGGCGCCCCCAGGTACATTTTAGAACTAAAACAACATCTATAAATTAATGAGCCAGAATGATATGGCGAGAAGAAAACCATCCTCAGAAAGTTTGGGGATCAAAACAGAGACTCACCATTTCCTGCATGATTTTGTGTCCCAGAATTCAGAATGTTTAGGACTTTCAGCAAGTTATACTTAAGTATACCACATATTATATGATACCTTCAGCCGGTCTGGGAGCACCCAATGATCAAAGACATTAATATTTCTGCTGTAAAACATTCGAATGCTCACAAAACGAGATAAAGCAAAGACTTAAATAACCTCATGTCAGCTTAGTTCAGGTTTTGATGCCAAGCAAGTTACGAAAAGTCCTTTTGGTTTTCAAAGCGTTCTGGATTTTAGATCAGAACCTTAATTTTCCTCACATGTAAATTAGGATTAAATGAAGCAAGTGCAGCTCATCTCTTTAGCATATAGAAAGCACCTAGAAAGCTCCTTCCGCCACCCCTATGAACTACAGGTTTGCGGAAACAAGTAATTTTCCTTATTTCTTCATTTAGGACACTTTTTGATTTCCCCCCAAAATGACAGATAATCAGTTCTTCCATTAGTAACTGCCATGGTGGTAACAGGGGGAATTACTTTCATTTTATATAAATCATAGCTATTAGTAAACTAGCTGCTGCATTTAGGTGTGTAGACTAATTGCACCGGGAAGACACCAGCAGACTCAAACAGTCACTCCCGATCAGCTGCCGCACCTAGCTGCCGCACCTCTGGGACCGCCCTTGTCCTTAATCAGCTTCTTCGCACGGAGCACTCAACAGTTATTTCCACTAGTTATTCCTCACAACCTCTCTGTGGAGGAAGATAGCTGTTTTCCTCAATCAACAAAGGGGATTTAGAATGAGAGAAAGTCCTTTCAACTCGTAAGTAAATCACACCATTCTTGGGGGGAAAAAATGTTCCCTCGAGCGCTCTCCATTCTAACAAACTCAACAGTTCTCTCCTTTCTACTTTCACTCAGGGCTCACCAAAGTATGAGGCACTGCCACATGGTCCTTCCTTGGCTTCAGGGTCCCAGGGTTCCCCAGCAGCAATCCTCAAATGACGCTCTTCTGTGTGTGTGTCACCAGACCCGCCCCTCCTCAGCCGCTGAATGTGGGAGTTCGGTCAGATTATTTCACGACTCTCTGCCAATCCTACTCCACAAGGTCTTCCCAGAAGAACTCAGCCAATACCTCAGTATATTTCCCCAACCTTTATCTCCAGAGTCCTGACCCACGGGCCACTTTATAAGACCTACATTACCAAGTGCTTGTTAAGACTCAAACATTCCCCCACATTACTAATTCTTTACCCAGTACCACTCATATTCTGACAATGGTGCACTGTTCTCCCCACCGGTAAAACATAAAATCACAGAATCTTCTTGGACTTCACTCTCTTCTCTGCTCCCAATCATCAGCCGTCCAAGCAAGCTGATGCATTTCCAAAAAACTCTTTCCCACACTTTATATTTTCAGAGCCACACACTCTAGTTTAAAAACTGGACTCTTTAACAACCTTCCACTCTTATTTGATGCTTTCAGTCTTCCTCCTCCCAATCCATTCTAAAACAGCACTTTCATACTACTTTTCTATTCATTTTAATCAAGCACTAGTGTAATGTCTCAACAACTTAAAACACACACACAAACACACTCCCCTCTTCATGGTTTCCCATTTCATAAAGAATAAAAATTAAATTGTTTGGTATTTAAGGTCTCTGTAAATATGAACCAACATTAATTTATGGTTTCAACTGACATTATCCATATTCTATACACCAGCCAAATGAGTCTGACACTCAAATGACTTAAGTAGAAACTCTGCACTGGGCTCCTGCCATTGCTTTAGGCAACAACAATAATTATTATAAAGCAAAAATACCTATCATTTTAAAAATATCTGCTCTGACAAGACAGATAGGAGAAACATGTTTTGCAAGAATTAGCTCTAAGGGTCACAAAAACCTATGACCCTGCGATTGCACTACTGGGTATTTACCCCAAAGATACAGATGTAGTGAAAAGAAGGGCCATCTGTACCCCAATGTTCATAGCAGCAATGGCCACGGTCGCCAAACTGTGGAAAGAACCAAGATGCCCTTCAACGGACAAATGGATAAGGAAGATGTGGTCCATATACACTATGGAGTATGATGCCTCCATCAGAAAGGATGAATACCCAACTTTTGTAGCAACATGGACGGGACTGGAAGAGATTATGCTGAGTGAAATAAGTCAAGCAGAGAGAGTCCATTATCATATGGTTTCACTTATTTGTGGAGCATAAGAAATAACATGGAGGACATGGGGAGATGGAGAGGAGAAGGGAGTTGAGGGAAATTGGAGGGGGAGATGAACCATGAGAGACTATGGACTCTGAAAAACAATCTGAAGGTTTTGAAGGGGCAGGGGGTGGGAAGGTGGGTAAGCCTGGTGATGGGTATTATGGAGGGTACATATTGCATGGAGCACTGGGTGTGGTACATTAACAATGAATTCTGGTACACTGAAAAGAAATTTAAAAAATTAAAAATTAAATTTAAAAAAACCACAAAGGAGATAGTATTACCTCATTGCTTTTACACAGGCTCGGAAGGCTAACACAAATCACCAAAATCAAGAGAGATGACTCATCTGTCCAGATGGTGTTATGAACTATATGTCTGTGCTCCCCCAAAATTTATTTGTTGAAGCCCTGATTCCCAGCATGGTGGATGTGGAGACAGGGCTCTGGCAGGTAATCAGAGTTACAAGAGATCATGTCCCTGGGCACCAAAACCTTCTAGGCAGCACAGAGACTTAAGGATTCTTACAAAGTAGAAGTCAAACCCCACACACAGGAAGTTTCTCAGTCTTTGAATCTGCGAGCCACTGAGGCAACCTCTGACAAAACTCTCAGGGAGAACGTGAAGTAGACTGATCTCACGGGGTCTCACTGGCGTTCACCAGATGTCACACTTGCCACAGATGGGAGTTACAGTGATTTTAAATTAACATTAAGGTATATGAGGGAAAAAAAAAAGCCTACCCTACATTCACTTATCAGTGTGTATGAATTTAATTTGCAAAGCTAGTTCTAAAATCTTGAAAATAATACATTTTCTATACAAGGTATACAGTGAAAATCAGATGAAATCTAAGCCCAAGCCTCCAAGCACTAATTCTATGCAAACTCACCTACTCTAGAAAGCACTCTGTTAAATTTAATTCCAGCACTAAATTAACGTAGGAAAGCTGCCCATATTATTGATTTGGAAATTATTAGCCATTAAATCATTCATTTAGCTAAATAAATAATGATCAATTTTCTTCAGCCAGTCTCCATAAAAACCTTTTCATCAACTTTATTAAAAAATTCTGAAAAGTCACATTATGTTGGAAGTTTAATTTGTTTCATGACCTACCTGTGAACCAAAGTCAGAAGTCATATTTTTACAATTTTTAATTTGGGCCGTTTAACCTGTATCACTCTTTAATTCTGCTGAGTTCCTGACAAATACTGATATTATAAAGTAGCCAAAGATATCTATTTCAGATATATTAGTGTTAACAAGAGATACCTAATATGACAGTATTTATGAACATGCATCATAAATTTTAACCCCAAATGTAAATTAAAGGAAAATTATTAAAATCACTTCCACATTTTGAACAAAAATTCCATTTTTAATATACACAAGGGTTGTGAAAGCTTTTCCCAATCAATTCAAAAAAATCGGAAAAAAATTTGTGTTGCTTTAATGGAGTTGGATTCTTTCCCTTGGTCGAGTATTAAAATCTGAGGGTCAGGAAAGACAATGTGAAGAAACACCAGGACTGAAAGGAAACACCTGCAGTCCCATAAAATCTCACAGACACACTAAGAAGAGCATACACGCCCCGGGGCCTCACATTCAGCTTCACCCGGCGCGCAGCCTCCCAGGGACTTCGGGCCCAGTGACTGTGATGCGCGTGCCATGCCCACTCTCCGTCAGCGTGCAGGGACACTGCACCCGCCCCACAGAAAACCCGAGCAGCCCTAGAAATGTGTTAGAAATAGACAGAACACTTGGGGTCTGCCCTCAGATGGGAGAGCCCAGACCCAGACATCAAAGGCTTTCTCCAGCCTGTCGGGGGAGAGGCTCAGAAAGCAAGTGTGTCAGTTTGAAGAAGAGACATGATGAGGGGGTCGGGAGGTGGGGAGATGCTGGAAATGTTAAGTGAAAGTTCCAAAGGGTCTGGACAACCAAACTGCTTTAGGAATTCTGAAACTCATGTCATACATGGGCCGCACTTCAGAGATTCTGAAATACAGGATCTATACTGGATCCTGGGCCCTTAGTACTTCTTAAAAATTCCCTAAGGGGTTCTAGTGTGAAACAAGGATGGAGAATGATAGCCGCCGGCCTTGGAAACCAGAGGAACTGATAACTGGATCGGCTACCACGAGCGAGGACTCCGAGAACGTTAACACAGTCCGGGGACCCGTCTACGAAACGGTGCCCACAAGGGCCCATCTGGCAAGCAACAGTCCAGGCACAGAACCTACAAGCTACTGTGCCCATTTTACAGATAATGAGGTAAAGAAAAACTCAATAATACTCTTCTGCTTGAAACCCCTACAGCTTTCCGTGGAAGGTTCATTTAAAATGTTTAACTTAGCACATGAGGCCTTACCCCACTTCCCAGCCTCGTGTTGCCTTGTTTCTTCCCTGGTTGCCCACATACATTCTCCTTTCCAGGTATCAGAATAACCTTCGAATCCTGGGAAAACCGTGATGTTTGCCATCTTGGCTTCTGTGAATTTTATTTCCTCTTCCAAAATACGCCCCTTGTCCCTCTCCCAACCCCCCTTCTCAATTCCCAGCCACCCCACTCTTTTGATCTGCAATGCCCTGTTCATCCTTCAACACCCAGGTCGAGTATCACCAGCTCCCGGAAGCCTCTTCAGACCCCCTTTCCACTCCGCTGTCACACTGTCTGTAATCACAGTGCCTCTTGTGGGACTGTTACAGCCCTTATCGTACACAAATTAGTTCTGTCTCCTCACCTCAACAGTAAGCCCTCTCAAGACAGGACCGTGTCTTCCTTAACTTCGCATTCCAAGTACGGGGACACTGAAGGACCATTCCTTCCGTGAATAATGAACACATGGTGAGAAAAGGAACTGGACGGGGATCCCCTGATTCCTCATCACATATGCTTCCCCAACCGCAAGAGCTCCTGGAAAACACCTATTGGCTTCATGTTTCGTGATCACTCGGATGCCTCATCACCGAGCTACCAACTGTAGAGAGATGGCCAAGTACCTAAAGACCCTGTGAGAAGGGAGGCCTAACAACCCAGAAATCTGTGCCTCACAAGGGTTTTTCACTTTCTCTAGGCGAACAGCTCTGGAAAATAGCAGAAGCCTTCACAAGCAATTTGAGAGGGTCTGCAGCGAGAAGGCTTCCTTCTCTTGGACCTTTATAATCTGATGCCTTTATCTTGCCTTTTTGCAAAGCAGGCCTTCTATGTGAGAGGTGCTCACATTCACACATCTGTCTGCTGCAGGCTAACTAACAGAAAAACTGAGTGTTGGGGCGCCTGGGTGGCTCAGTGGGCTAAGCCTCTGCCTTCGGCTCTGGTCATGATCTCAGGGTCCTGGGATCAAGCCCCGCATCGGGCTCTCTGCTCAGCGGGAAGCCTGCTTCCTCCTCTCTCTCTCTGCCTGCCTCTCTGCCTACTTGTGATCTCTCTCTCTGTCAAATAAATAAATAAAATCTAAAAAAAAAAACCAAAAAACAAAAACTGTGTGAATCAGTATTTCCGAACTTCCTGGTTATGATTTCAGTCATTATGATGCCAATCAGTGGGTGATACACTTCCACACCCAATGCACTATTTTCTTAAGGTCTTAGCATCTATGCGTCCAAACCCTCTCAAGAATCCGAGTTTGACCCATAAGCAAATAATTAAAGATCACTTAGCCAAAAGCACGTTTGAGGAACACGGAACACATGTGTGAAACAGAGGACACCTCCTATTTCTCTGCTACCTGCAGAACTTCACTGTATGGAAATGTCACGTGTGGTCCACCGAAAGGGGAATAAACCATAATTCCACTGTGAGTTATTTTTACTCTTCGTGACAATTTTATCTCCTCAGCACAAACTCCACTTTGCAAAAATGCTAATTGTCAACAGGTTGGCAAGTTTGGAATGGAATATACCAACAGAACTATACCAAACTAAATAACAGCACGGGCATGGTTTTGTTTGTCCCTGTTACTCCCTTTTTTGATTCAGGGTCTAGCACAGCACCTTGCAGAGACGGCTAAAATGTGGGCAGGACTCCCCACCGCAGTGATCAGACAAAGCTGAATCTGGATGTTCAACCAACCACTGGCTTTGTAACTCAAACAGCAACAGCAAAAACCACAATGGTTTCACGTCTCTGAGACATGGTTCTTTGTCTCTAAAATAGGACTAATGATAAGTATCTGGTGGTCTGTTATTAAGTAAGATACTGTACTAATAGCATTTGATATAGAGCTTCTCTTACTGTAGACAAAGTAAATGTTGGCTACAAATGTCTGTGGAATTGAAAAAATGCTTAAAAGATAAAGAAAGAAAAGCAAGAAGTAATAAAGAATGATTAAAAGGGTAAATAGCAGTGCAACTCTACTCTTCACATATATTCAGCATTATTCGTAAGGTGTGCCATGAATATAATAGCTTTTTGGATAAGAAAAACGAAATGTCCTCAACTGTGAGATACTCTGATTCAGAAATAAAGGTAAAAAGCAAGCACCTCGGAATTGAAGGGACATGGTATACTCAGTAAAAACCTCTAGTATTCAAAAGGTCTCCATAGGGGACAGAACAACGGTTTTTGCTTCCCCTCTTCCCAATTACATATAAATACTGATTGAAAGATGGATTATCCAAAAATGAGTGACAGGTTTTCTGCGAAAACGGCAGTTCTATTCCCCATACACATTTTCCCCACATTTTATTCCACGCAGCAATGTGCTCAGTTAAGACCACATCACCCAAGTTTACTGGGAGCGAGAGACAGCCAGAAATACCTAAGTGGAAGGTGTGGATAGGACTATCAAGGAGACTGCTTTGCCCTCCTTCTTCTTTTCTCCTTACTGATGCCTGGGATATAGAGAGATAGCTGGAGCTCCAGCAGCCTTTTTATCATGAGGTATTCACTAAAGATGGCAGAGCAGAGAGAGTGGGAACTGAAAAAAAAAAAGTCAAGGAAACTATCCTGGAACCTGAAGAAGAAGGAGGGAGACTAAAGAGAAATAAAGATACAAATGGAAAGGTTATCTTTGGTGAACTTACATACATTTCATTCTTTCCAAAATATTCTACACAGAAAGATATGCAGGCATGTGGAAAATTCTTAAGATGAAATATATACCTACATCCTGTGAAGCAAATACTTAAGGGTTCTTAATTAACACACAAAATCAGAAATACCGGTAAGAATCACTTCAATTATATCATACTTATCCTTTTAACTCAATATTAGTACGTATCCAGAAAACAGAAGGTTCTCAAATAAATGTTTTAAATAAATGCATGTTGGTGTCAAGTTAAACTATTCATAACTAGAAAAATTTATTATTATTTTCCCCACTCCCATTCACTCATTTTTCATTTATGGTTTCCCTAATAGGAGTTACACATTGTCAGGGAACTAGAACCTTCTTCCATACCTTCTGTTGTTGGAAATACCTCTTCCCCTTCAGTTTTAGCCTCAGCCAGTTTTCCAGTTCTTAGTAATACCTCTGCAAAGCTTTCCCCTGGAACAGGCCGGTGGGGGTCATAGGTCACTGTAGACTAGACAGAAGCAGTTATACCTTTTAGTAGGCGACGCTTTTTTTTTAAGATATTCTTAGAACAGAGTCATAGGATTTTATATCTTTTGATGATTCAAATGATAACGTCTCACTAAAACATATCATTTTATGTAAAGCTTGAAACAGATTTTAATCTCATAATATGTTATAACATATACAAGTCACATAAAACCAGGTCGCCTAGAGGGCTCAGTCAGTTGAGCATCCGACTCCTGATTTCAGCTCAGGTCATGATCCCCAGGTTCTGAGATCAAGCCCAGTATCCAGCTCTGTACACAGCAGGGAGTCTGCTTGAGATTCTCTCTCTCTCCCTCTCCCCCTCCCCCAACCTGCTCCCTCTCTCTAAAATAAATAAATAAATCTTCTAAAAATATACACATTTTTCAAAAAGTCACATAAAACCAATGAGCAACATGAGTAAGAACGAAGCTAAAGAAGTACATTCTCAGGAACATTTTAATTTTTGTTTATACTAAAATGCCCAAAACAGCATGAGAGTTGGCTCTGGCTCTGTGTTCTTGGGCGCACTGTCCTTACCTCTGTGACAAAGGGATCGGAGAGGACGGATTCATAAAAAGGATGACAGCCTTGTTTTTCTAGACCTTCATTGGCTATGGTTCCCATCTGATAAGCCCCACCGAATTCCTGCCCCTAAACAGAACAAAGACAAGAACAGTGGTAAAAGTTAAGAGCACTGGGGGCAGATGGGGAGAGGCAAAGGCAGGGTTATGTGGGGAGAGATGGATGCACGTGCGCGGTGGGATCCACGGAGAGCGTGTCAGCGGGACACGGACGCCCAGTGAGCGGTAAGGCCAGCACCCACGGTCTAAAAGCAGCACTTCAACCTCAGCCTGCAGTGCCTTCGGATTTCCCTGGTCACTCTGACATCCGTGCATCAAAAACAAAGAAGCAATCAGCGCTAAGCACACGGCAAGTTTTCTAATCTACAGTCAGAGTAACCTGCCCCAAACATCGTTCCGTGCATATCGCTCCCACGCTCCGCACGCCGTTCGCAGCTCTGAGCGAGACTAGCAGGCCACGGTAGCAAGTCTGAACTATGCAGAATAACACTTAAAGTTCTTCAACGTCAATCAACATTAAGGGCCAGTTCTTCAATCACGATCTACTTCACGTGTCCTACCAGCTTCTAAGCCCTTCGTCCACTCCAAGAGGCTAACCAAGCTGACTGCCTCGGCAGGTGCCGCCCGGCTTCCCGGCCCAGCTGGGCCCTCACCCGCCGAAACCCCACCCGCTGGAGGCGAGATGCAAGTGCGCCCCTTGCCTCATCCCCGGCCGCCCCACAACTGCCTCCAAGACCTGTCAGCGGCCGTCCTCGCCGGCGCGCGCTTCCGGATCCCTAGTAGGTAACCGTCTTCAGGTTGACCTTCCTCAGATATGAAGCTCCTCGCTGCAAGAGCCAAGTCAAACACAGTCACCCATTCCTCCGAATTAGGGTTAGGGTCAGGGATTAGGGTTGGGGGAAGGGGTGGGTTAGGCTTAGGGTTAGGGGTCCTCACTGGATGCCAACCACAGCCTCGGGAAACCGCGACGGCACTGCCAGAAATGATGACAAGAACAACAACTGACACTTTACAAAAATGATCTGGTATCAGGCACGGGGTTACGCACTTCATCTGAGGGCTATACACTCAAAAAGTCCAAGATGCGAGTCATTTAAAAGTAACCGCAGTAACCACCATCATACCCAGCGTGATGCACACAATGAGAAGAGATGTGCGGACCTGCCCCCAAGTCAAGCGTACGCCACCTCAGTCTGTGGGATCGACATCTTGGCTATGTCACTCTTGTTTTCCCTCTTCCCTGCATATCCCACATCCAGACCATCCACAGGTCCGCAAGATACATCTCCCACTTCCTTCACGGCTGCCCTGGTCCACCACCACCCGCCCCCCGCTCGTACACTAGACCAGGGACCTCTTCGCCCCTGCTCTGACTCACACCACCAGATCTCCACACAGCACTTCGATGATCTTAGGGAAGGGAAAGCCGGATCACACAACTGCATCACCTACAGTCTCCAGCAGCTTCCCATCTACTCAGAACAAAATCTGTGGTCGTCACTGGTCTACAAGGCTTTGGATGTCGGCCTCTTCACCGCCTCCTTGATCTCGTCTCCTATCATTCTCCTGCTGTTCACTCTGTTCATACTACGCAAGCCTCCTTCCTGCTCTACAAAGATGTCAAGCACCTTCCTTCAAAAAGGGCTCTGTACTTGTTCTACTTGGCTTAGCCAGGTTTCCACTCAGAGTGACTCCTGAGATAACGACCTTCCGATCTAAATCAGACCGTCATTCGCCCAATCAACTCCCCTTAACCTGAAGCTACCCTCACAGCCCTCACTACCACCTACCGTTACAGTATTACACAAATATTTTATTGGTGGGCTTCTTCGTCTCCCCCACTGAAATACAGGCTCCGCACGAGAAGGGTTTTCCAACTCTACTCCCAATCCCTGGCACACAGAAAACGCCTGAGGAATATTTGGAGTGTGATTGCAATGATGATACACCCAGGGAGTGTCTGGGGTGAATTTATAAACAAGCATGTTTCTTTTTCCTCTAAGCCTTCCAGTGAGACCAAGGACTGCAGTGTGAGAGCGCAGGGAAGACAGCCCGGGAGGAAGAGGTTCACTGGTCACGGAAAGTACACTCGATCGTTCTACTGCTCGCCCTGACCTCTGCTTCCAGAATGGGTGAAAGAATCTGGTTACACTGTTCTCTTAACCCAAAGCACCTACTAAAAACTGAATGTTTGCGTCATCTCCTAAAATTCACAGGTTGACATTCTAAGCCCCCAAAATATGATGGTATTAAGAGGTGGGGCCTTTGGGTGTATATACACAGTAGAATATTACTCTGCCCTAAAAAAAGAATGAGATCCTGTCATCTGCAACGACATGGATGGATTACAGGGTGCTATACTAAATGAAGTAAGTCAATGACAGGCAAATATCATACAATTTCACTTATACGTAGAATCTAAATGAGCAAACAAACAAAAAAGCATAAGCAGATGCATAATTAAGAGAACTGATGACTGTCAGAGGGAAAGGGGTGGGGAATGAGCAGAGTGAGTGAAGGGAAATGGAAGGTCCAGGCTTCCAGCTAGGGAATGAGTAAGTCACGGGGAACACAGTCACAGGTACTGTAACATTGTTATGTCATGACAGATGGTACTTACACTGTGATGAGTACGACATAATGGATACAGTTGTCAAATCACTACATTGTGCACTTGAAACTAACGCAACATTCCACGTTGACTACATTTCAATTAAAAGTAAATACTTTTTTAAAAAAATAAGAGTTGGGGCCTTTGGGAGATGATGGGCTCACAAGGTTAAAGCCCTCAGGAATGGGACTAGTGCCCTTATATAAGAGACTGCCGAGAGCTCCCTCACCCCTCCACCATGTGAGAACACAGCAAGCAGACCCCACCAGGCGCTAAATCTGCCAGAGCTTTCATCTTGGTCTTCCCAGCCTCTAGAACCGTGAGGAAAATGGTTGTTGTTTAAGCCCCACAGTAAGTGCTATTACCGTTCCAGCAGCCCCAATAACCTTAGCCCCCATGCCTGCTACCAGGGCTTTTCCTCCACTACTGGCCCATAAAATCAAGTAAGGACCAATGAAGTCATTTTCCTTTTCATCCCACTAAATTTTAATTCTGACATCAAACCCAACCCCACCTCAATCTCTATCAGTGTCTTTCGCAAGCACCCCATGGGAGTAGGTTCCATTCTATAAAATAAGTGACTCTTCCCCTATCTGATGGGAGGCCTCAATTTTTTAAGAGATTATTTAATAACCTAGAGAAGAGAAACCTGTTTACAGCAGGAAAACAAGTGAGAAGCAGTGCTAATGCGTTGACAGAAGCCCCGGGGTGGATTTTAAAAAGACAGAGGCCTTGCTTACAGGAAGCGGTCGAAGGTAAGTCAAGGACTTCTTCCACCATTGCCGGTCACTGACCGCCTGCAGCACGGCCTTGGTGGTGGTCGTGGTGCTGGACAGGACCTTCATGGTGGCCGCTGTGCTCCAGTGGAAGAGGTCAGAGTTGCTGCCAGGAACACCGGCTTCGCCCTGGTTAAAACGGAAAATGGCAAAAGCAAAAAATGCACATTGTTAGAAGAACAGAGAGTGATAATGAGACTACTTGCACTTCTCAGACATGAAGAGAAATTTAAAAATCCATCTTTGCCAGCAACAAAAAACCATGAAACCAAGCATTACTGGCATATTGTATCTCCTTGGATCATTTACAAAAGAAATTGGGGAAAGGAAAAACCATCATTGTGTATTAGTCCAATAATCCCCTTCAGAAACATTTATGAAGCAAATAGGCTCTTTTTTACCAGTCTAATATCCCACCAATGAGAAACTCAGGTTAATTTGAAAATATTTATTATTTAATTATGAAATAAATTATTCATTCAAACAGCACTACAGTGACCCCTCTACAAAGGTAGAGGATTTGGAGGACCCACCTACTAATGTTGAAATGTTTTGTTTTTCGGGCACCTGGGTGGCTCAGAGGGTTAAGCCTCTATCTTCAGCTCAAGTCATGGTCTCAGGGTCCTGGGATCGAGCCCTGCATCGGGCTCTCTGCTCTGCAGGGAGCCTGCTTCCCCCTCTCTCTCTGCCTGCCTCTCTGTCTACTTGTGATCTCTATCTCTGTCAAATAAATAAATAAAATCTTTTAAAAAAAGGAAATGTTTTGTTTTTCATCTAAATAAGTGGATGATTAATAGTGTTTAAAAGGTTTATAACATGAAACCTCCTGCCAATCTTGAAGCAATCAGCTAAAATTCTGACTCTCCATTTACTCATCTGAGAGATTCCATGTGGAGAAAAATACTAATACATTAACATTATTTTAAATAGAAATGACAACAACCACATCTGCTTTTGATCAAAGAAAAACACTACCTATTCTACAAAAACAAAGTTCTTGGTTTAGTGTTTATCTACTTCCACTTATTTTTTCTTAACTTTCCTGTTTAAATGAAAGCAAAGTTAAGGCCAAGTCCCTCCATTTCAAGAGCCTTCCTGATACTGACAGGAGGGCTCAGTTTGGCTACTTAGGTCCACATCATATCACTTATTCATGCATTAACAAAGTACTCAAAAATGGAAATCTTGTAATCACTCAGTAATTGCCAGGATATCACACATCACAAATACTCAGGATACAAATGCACTGTTGTAGACCCAACGGACAGCTGCCTTATATGGTAAGTAGAATTATGGGCCCCCAAAGATGTCCACTTCCTAATTCCTGGAACCTGGGAATACACTGCATTCCATGGCAAAGGGACTTTGCAGATATGATTAAGGACACACACCTTGAGGTGAAGAGATTATCTAAATTACTGGAGTAGGACTAAGCTAGTCACACGAGACTTTAAGCAGAGAAACTTTCCCAGCTAGGGTCACAGAGAGGGTGCCTGGGACATGCCAAGTGGCAGAGGCAAGAGAAACCCGGGCACAAAAGGATTCGACCCATCATCGCCAGCTCTGAAGACAGAGGAAGGGGCCACAAGCCAAGGGATGTGATGTGAGTGGCATCTAGAAGCTGAGAAAGCCCTCAGGTGTCAGTCAGCCAGCAAGGCAACAGGGACCTCAGTCCTAGAACCACAAGAAATTGAACTCTGTCAATAACATGAATGAGCATGGAAACAGATCCTCCTTTAGAGGCTCCTGAAAAGAGCACAGCCCTGTTGGCACCATGATTTTGTCCATGTGTGACTAAGACCCAAGGCTGCCTGATTTTTATCACATGGTTAATTAAAAAATAATCAATTCGGACTGTTTAAGTGGCTAAATTTGTAGTAATATGTTACAGCAGCAATAAAAAACAAGTATCATCATGTTAGGATACTTAACTTTTAAGAAACTATTGTGAACTATACGCTTACGTGCAAAAGAAAAGGAATTTAAGCTATACTAACCAATGCTTATAATTTGTCCAGTCTGTTTCTCCTAAAATTTTCTAAACTCTGCTTGTAACACGAAAAAAAAAAATGTGTCCCAACAGAAGAAATGATAATTATGTGACACAGTAATGGTGTTAGCTAAGATACAATGGCAACCATATTGCTATATAAATATATCAAATCAGGGGCCTCTGGGTGGCTCAGGCAGTTGAGTGTCCCACTCTTGATCTCAAGGTCATGAGTTCAAGCTCCGGAGGCTCCCCAGGTGATGTGGAGCCTTCTTTAAAAAGAAAAGTATCAACTTGATAACCTGTATATCTTAAGCTAACACAACATTTTATGTCAAATATATCTCAATGAAAAAAAAGGTTTAAAATATCATGATTCCTATGGGCTTTTTGGCCATTGGGAAAAGTATAAACTACCCGCCCAATGCAATCATTATAATTTGATTACGAAAACAACATAAAAAATACAGATGTTAATAAGGAAACAATCATGTTAAGTTGCTTGTATGTTGATAAGGGCAACCATGCTAAAAAGAACTGGGGTTGTTTTGGGGTCTGGCTCGTTATCCAATGCTTCTGAAAGGACAGGGTAGAAAGTTCTACGTAGGAAAAACAGAATTCTCCCTCCAAGCGTAATAATGACAACAGCCCACCACGGGCCAGGCCTGCACAAAGTGCTTCACCTGAGTCCCGGGCATCAAAACTGGAAGGGAACACCAAAAAACACAAATAGTTCTCATGGTAGCATTACTACAATTCCTTTCTTTCCTTAATTTCTTCACTGTATGAGGAGACAGCAGTGGAGGCTGATTTATTCTCTGCTCTGGTACCACAGACAGCTGGTTCATCAAGTCGGACTTAAGTCAACAGAAGAAAAACAAGCTGATTCCAGCTCCTGCACTCCAGAGGCCCCTTTTTTCTAAGAAGGCCACAACCCTAGCCAATGTGCTTTCGATGGCACATGGCAGCAACGTTACCCCAGTTCCCTGCATTTAGGGAGGGGGGTCCGCTTCCGCCGGACAACCAGCGCACTGGTCATTTGTGCACGTGACCCACCACGTCCGGCCTGAGCTCTCCTCTCTGGGCTGCTGAACGGTCTGGAGATCATGTATACTCGGCTTCCCTCGGCTTCTGAGTTCTCCCCCTAATAACTGTGCAGAGTGGAAACAGCTCCATGTGTCCCTCTGTGAATAACACTGCCAAAAATAGTTCTTGGCCAGAAATAAAGCTCAGAAGAATCTGAAGTATACACTCTCTCTTTTTATACAGATATAGATATGTAGATACAGCTCTGTGTGTGTGTGTATATATACACACACATATATATGAATATATATAAAATATATAGTAAGCATCTCAATTTATTGGCTGTATTTCTGAATTACTTAAAAACCCAGAAACAAATGAGGATTCATTCACTTACTCAGCAGTTGTTGAGTGACTCTTAACTCAGTGTCACGCACGATACCAGGCACTGAAGTGATAAGAACAAGTAAGACACAGTCTGTGCTCCCAAGCTGTTCTGAAACTAGGGAGGGAGGCAGAGAAGCAAACCGGTCACTGCAGGAGAATATCGCCTCCTCCAGCCGAGGTGCACGCAAAGCAGCATGGGAACACGAAAAGAGGCCATTCCTCCCCTGCCTGGAGGCATGACCGCAGAAGACTGCACCGAGGAGGTAATATTCCAGCAGGAAAGAAGATGGGGCCTCCAAAGGAGGAATGGCAGAGATCGTTTCGGGCAGACTTACACAAATGCAAGAGCATGAAATGAAACAACACGGCCAACCAGAGGAATCCTGAGTGAGTCAGAGAAGGTGCGGATGCTGACACACAAGGGCAAGGGGCAGAACACCAGGTTTGGAAGGAAGGACAGGGGACTGGAGCAAAAGTCCCGCTGAGCAGCCCAGAGCACCTCCGCTGTCGCCCTGACAGGTGGGAAGCCACTGAAGGACTCGCAACAAAGGAAGTCACATAATCAGATTTGTGTTTTAAAAATATTACGCCCGACCTGTACCCCTGGGGATAAAAATACGTTATATGTTTAATTAAAAAATAAATAAAATTAAAAAAAAATATTACGCCCAGCACAAGAATCCAGTTAGGAGGCTGGTGTGTTAGTCCAAGTTTCAACTCATCGGGGAATGAATTAAGATCATAATGCCACAAACATGTGAGGTCACCATGGGGTATTTGCCTACCTGAATGAATACATTAAGTGTAAGTGTTTTTATTTCTAATCCTTCTCAAAGGGAAAAGGGCCTGAGGTAAATCAGATAAGCAGAGAAATCCAACTTTCTAAGAAATAAAGTCCACGGTTACCAGGTGAGTCATAGTGAAGACCTGAGAGAAAGAAGACAAGAACAGAAGAAAAGTCGGAAACATAAGCAAACGTTCATGGTCTGCTGAGCAAGGTTAGATGCGGGGGTGTGGTGGGGGTAAAAGGAGCAACACAAGTTACTGAGGAAGAATGAACAGAGGACCAGGTCCACAGAGGGGACTAAGAAAGATCTAGACAACTTTTCTCCCAAGAGCAATGTCTAACAGAAGTCCCGGTTACAATATCTAAGAAACATAATGGCTATCATTTACTAAATGCATATTGTGTGTTGGGTACCACGAAGGGGCTTCCTAGGGTCATTCCTCAGTTTTACAGTAATACTGCAGACCGGGTAAGAGGACGCCACATGATGGGAAAGTAAACTGTAGATCCAGTAAGTGGAATATGCTGCCCATAGGCAACTGGCCCAGGGGTGTCTCTTCTTGACCAGGTCTGGCTATCGAAATGTGTGGTCCCTTTGTTCTTCATAGGGTTCTGACATATTATACACACACACACACACACACACACACACAGGCACACATTTAAGGTCATTTATTCTTCTGTCTTATAAAACTAAAATCTCATTAAAGATGGCCTGAAAAATACCAAAGATTAGGAGAAAAAAAGATAGTACTTATTCATAGTTCCATGATATAAAGACAATACTGCCAGGAAACATTCTCCCTTCCTGTTTCTAATCCAGGCTTAGCGACCTTCCAAGGATAAGATATATTTTAAAAATGTGTTCAGTTTGATAAACCATAACACATCAGCACTTAGTAACAGACCACCGTCCTAGCATCCATCCCAGAGGCTGCTACTGTGGTCACTTTCAGCCACTTCCATGGCTGAGATAAATTCTATTCATACTTCTGGCAGCATAAATTAGTTTTGTCTATTTTTATACTTTTTATGAACAGAATTATATCCTCTTTTGGGTCTGATCTCTAGCACTCAACATGTTCTAAAGCCTAATATATTTCACCTATAGTAGCTAAATGTTATTCAAATAAGATTTCATGCCACATTTTCAAATCTTGTTCATCTTCTTAATCAAAAGAATATACTGAAGGATTTGAATGTCATCAACTAATCAAGTATAGAATTAAAAATACAAACAAGGTAAGAAATATGGCACTTAGGGGTGCCTGGGTGACTCAGTGGGTTAAGCCTCTGCCTTCGGCTCCAGTCATGATCTTGGGGTCCTGGGATCGAGCCCCACATCGGGCTCTCTGCTCAGCAGGGAGCCTGCTTCCTCCTCTTTGCCTGCCTCTCTGCCTACTTGTGATCTCTCTCTCTCTCTCTCTGTCAAATAAATAAATAATCTTTAAAAAAAAAAAAAAAAGAAATATGGCACTTAAACACAATGCCGCTTTACTCAGAGGAAAATCAAGTCAGTTGAAAAATATCAAAAAATACAGACTATACAACAATTATTCCATTTCATAAAATGAACCTAAACTTTACTTCTAGTTCATATGGATAGGCTAACTCAAGACAGGAAATTTCAGATATATAGAACTTAAAAGTTTGTTTCACAAGGTAAATGAAATTCACATGCTCAGAAATGTGTAAGATAAAAGGATTGTAAGCGAGTCCCCTAATGAGAATTATAAAATATAAAGTAAAATCAAAGGCTCATTTGGACCACTGAAGAAGCATCAAACTTGAGGAGAGTCTACCAAGATTACACTGTAAATAGAATAATTAATGAGGAAAATAGTTTTCTTTCAACTACATGTAATGGGGAAAGAAAAGAGAGTTAGGCAAAATTTACTCCTCAAATGATTACTACTGGCACTTTTTATATTCATAGTTGCACACTGCTAATTAATTTAGAATGTGTAACAGCAGAAATAGATTAATCCCCCAAACCAAATCAACAACTCCCAGCATAAAATTTAACATGAAATCTCATTAATGTCAAGTGTGTTACATAGCTCAAAGGTTAACTTACTAAGCATTAATAGTATCTTTCAGATTCTCCAATAGACCCCACTAGTGCTCAGGTTCATAAGAACAAGAATAGCTCCCCATGTCAAGCTTGGCTTACAGAAACGATCCTTGCTGAACCATTACTGTAATGAATAGTCCGTTCTGGAGTTGCTTTCTCTGGTGTCTGGTAACACGTGTTAATTTAACGAGAAAAATCTGTTTGCCCACCATAATCTTTGTGTGATGTACACACAAAGCTAGGTAAAGATTACAAAGAGCTCTCAAACTGAACTCACTCACTACCTCCTCTCCTTCCACAGATCGTTAGATGATCCAAAGCTCTTCCCTGTACCTAACACAGTAAATTTCACCTTGAACTCAAAATATTAAAAATGCAATCTTTATTACTAGTGCTGCTACTTTTAGAAGGATCTGTCAGAAGAAGCAGGAGAAAAATCCCCATGAAATAAATCACTCACTATAAAGTCTGACTCTGCTTTAGTTCATCCGCTAATTAACAGGCCAGATTACAATTTAGATGTTTTCACCTTTGCAAGTCATGAATCCCCTATACAATTCTGACGAAAGCTGTAAGTCCCTTCTCCAGAAAAAATGCACAGAAGTATACACACACATTAACAAAGTCACAAGCAGACACATACACACACACCAAATTTGACACACAATGTCAGAGGCTTTGAGAATCAAACCTTCTTGAACCTCCTAGCATTCTTGGGTCAAGATTAAGAGGCATGTAGTTAGGAAAAATAGAGGCATTTGAAGTATATTTTTATTTTCTTTTACCATACCCAATTTTTAAGTCAATTTTGATAAATGATTTGCAGTTCTAAATGCGTCCACAAAATAAATTTACTGAACACATACTTCTGGCATGCCTATTATGTTTAAGACCCAGTGCTAGGCAACAGAGTTACCATGATGATTAAGATGTGGTCCCTGCTCTCAAAGAACTCACACTACATTAGGAAAGAAAGACAAATGGGAAATTTGCTTTATTTTACCAATGAACTGAGAACTTATCAAATTGGACCCCATTCAAATATTCCTCTCCTTATAATAACAGAATTTACCCAAACCCATCATATCTACATCTTAAACTTCTTCATCTATTTTATTCACATATTCAACAAATATTTTTGACATTAAGTATAACAAGAACAGACACTGTTCTAGATGCCGAAAATAGCAGTGAACAAAACATTGCTCCTGTCACAAAAATCTCCCCTTACATTCCAAGAAGAGATAAACAAAAAATAAATAGAAAGCATGCCAGAGAAGTCTACCAGATCAATGATAGGGGAAGAGCTAGGAAGAAAAATCCAGTGTATGGAAGTGTGTATGCAGAAACCAGAGAAGCTCTCACTGAGGAGACCGGGAGACATGTGAGCAGAGACCCGGAAGAAGCGAGGACAAGTCACCTGGACATGCGGGAGAAGAACACGGCAGGGCGAACACAGCGAGTGCAAGGACCTGGAGGGAGAACTTGACGGAAATGTTTCAAGAATGGCAAGAAGGTCAAGACCGGAGGATGCTAAGCAAAGCCAAATTTAAGGGAAAGAGGGCAGAGGGCAGGAGAGAAGAGATCAAGTCAAACTGTTAGTAGGGAAGACAGATCGCGGCTGTCCCTGTAGGACGGAAATCATAAAAACTTATTTGTACTCTGAGGAATGTGGCACAATCTGATGTATTTTTGAAGAATCACTCCGGCTGCCTTGTTGAGTCCAGACCACAGCAAGGAAAAGAACTCGAGCAGGCGGGCAAACAGGACACCACCATCAAACTCTAGGTGAGACACCAGGAGAATTTAGGCCAGGGCGGTAGCCGTGGTAAGAGTAAAATATGGCCCAATTCCAATTCCAATAACCGCATGTGTTATGTAGGACAGAGAAGGACTGAGGAGGACAACAAGGTTTATGACCTAAACAACTACAAAGATGGAGCTGCCATGTTCTGATGTAGGACACGGCACAGAAGGAGCACCATGTTGGCCTGGGGGGGTAGCGCGCATGGGGTGTGAAAATCAGAGGCTCACGTTGACCACACTGAGATGTAAGTCCGTGAGAAAGGGAAGTACAGATGCTGGGTTGGCGGTCGCACGGACAAGCCTGGAACTCAGAAGACCAGGGCTCGAGCCATAAGCAGGGACTCATCTGCACTAAGTTGATATTTAAAGTGATGATAATGGATGCAATCATTCAGGAATGAGCACAGCAGAGAAGAGACTGAAAGACTGAGACCCGGGGTATCTACCACTTGAGCTGGGGAAATGAGGAAGGACCAGCGAACACGAGGAGACCAAGCGGACAAGGAGGCATAATGAAGACAAACAGGTTATCCCTGAAACAAGTATGTATCTGAGGTCAAGTAAGATAAAGGCAGATGTGACCCATGAATTTAGCGACAAGAGGTCACTGGTGATCCAAACACAAGCTGTTGTGATAGAACACGGAGGAGGAAAGAGACTCGTGGTGAGTAGATAAAAGGGAACAGGAGAAAAAGGAGGTGAGGCCACTGCTAGTGTCAAACAAAAGCAGAGGGAAAGTCCCCCACAAGAGTGCGTATGAGCCCCTCCAGGGCTACGTGGTCCTATCACCAGGCCTCCTCATAGAAGGAAAGCGGGATGCCTGGGTGGCTCAGTTGGTTAGGCAGCTGCCTTCGACTCAGGTGATGATCCCAGAGTCCTGGGATCAAGTCCCGCATCGGGCTCCTTGCTCAGCCGGGAGCCTGCTTCCTCCTCTCTCTCTCTGCCTGCTGGTCCCCTTGCCTGTGCTCGCTCTCTCTCTCTCTCTGTGTCAAATAAATAAATAAAATCTTTAAAAAAAAAAAAAAAAGGAAAGGAAACTGTCAAATCCCCTGGAATTCACTGAAACTAAAAAATATTATTTACAGAAAGTTATCTTTTCAATGGATTTAAATGGCAAGACTAATTAAAAAGTAAAAACCGTATTTTCTTTGTTATGAAAAGAGTCAAAGAAACGTAAAACAAATATGTTAGAAACGCATGAGCCCTACGAGGAAAGGGCGAGATGAAAGAACAAAGCCGGGACACCATCGGAGGCGAGAAAGGAGGCAGCGACCCCAAGCCTTTGTGAGGAGTGGAAATCTGTGAAAGAGATTCTCCGAGCCAATCAGAATGACAGGCTGCACACTCCTGACCACCAAGCTAGCAACCGAGCAAACACATAATGCCATGAGCACACCAACGGGCAGTGCACGTCCTCCTCTGGTCACCTATGACCAGTACTGACTGACTGACGTGCCCAAGTGTTCGGAATTGGGCTGATGCCCTGTTATCATCCCGCATGCGGACATCACAGATTACCATAAACTCAGGTTCCCATAGAAAACATCCCTCGGGGGGAGCCTGGGTGGCTCAGTGGGTTAGGCCTCTGCCTTCAGCTCAGGTCATGGTCCCGGGGTCCCGGGGTCCTGGGATCAAGCCCCACATGGGGCTCTTTGCTCAGCAGGGAGTCTGCTTCCTCCTCTCTCTCTGCCTGCCTCTCTGCGTACTTGTGATCTCTACCTGTCAAATAAATAAAATCTTAAAAAGAAAAGAAAAGAAAAGAAAAGAAAATATTCCTTGGGCAACATTATCCCCGCCCAAAAAAAAAAAAAAAAAATTTAATGAAGACCTAGTCTGTTCCCAGTGATGTGCTAGCATCACAACAGTGGAGAAAGCAGAATCAGCACTTACACAAACTTACCGAGGGCACACCACAAGAAAACAAAGAATTCTCTACCTCTGGAGTCCATTTCTACCACTTTATTCCAGAGCAATGCTAGTATAACTGTGCAAAATGTGTACATAAAAGGCTCAGTGCAGCTCAGTCTAAAATAGAGGAAAATCAAACACAATCTAAATGTTCAAAAACAGGGGCTCCTGGGTGGCTCAGTGGGTTAAGCCACTGCCTTCGGCTAAGGTCATGATCTCAGGGTCCTGGGATGGAGTCCTGCATTGGGCTCTCTGCTCAGCAGGGGGCCTGTTTCCCTTCCTCTCTCTCTGCCTGCCTCTCTGCCTGCTTGTGATCTCTGTCAAATAAATAAATAAAATCTTTAAAAAATAAATAAATAAATGTTCAAAAACAAAGTAAAAGGTAAATAAATCATTGTCTGTGCATCAAATGAACACTAACCCACCCTTATAGAAATGGTCTGTATATAATGAGAAAAGCGTATATCCATGACAAATAAGATTACATGAAAAAAATTAGCTTCAAGTTATTATATGCAGTATGATTCCATTTTTGTTTATAAGATAAAATAATAATTCTTCAGGAGACAGACAATAGCTGCACATCTCTTTATACTCAAAAAAAAGTCTGATGGGGCGCCTGGGTGGCTCAGTGGGTTGAGCCTCTGCCTTCGGCTCAGGTCATGATCTCAGGGTCCTCGGATCAAGCCCCACATCGGGCTCTCTGCTCAGCGGGGAGCCTGCTTCCCTCCCTCCTCTCTCTCTCTCTCTCTCTCTCTGCCTGCCTCTCTGCCTACTTGTGATCTCTGTCAAATAAATAAATAAAATCTTTAAAAAAAAAAAAAAGTCTGGAACTTTTTAAAATAAACTTAAATATGTTTTACCTCTAAGCAGTGAGATTCATGGTATAGGTAGAAAAAACGAAAAAAAAATTAATCATACTATTTTATTTTTGATTAAATTATTTCACATTTTTTAAAAAGTAGAAAAACCAAAGTTACCACAAATTTCCAGTACTTATCAAAAGTTAACAAATGTTAATATTTTATCACAGATATTTCACATTTCTTTTTTTTTTTACTTTTAGGAATAAAATATACCAAATAATGTCAATTATCTGAACCATGTCTCCTCTTAAAGGGATTCCTAAAATAAGAGCATATATTAATTTTTGCAATTTAAAAAAAAATTATGAACTCCAGTTAAGATGGAGAAACGAACTCGTGCTTCAGTGTGCTCATTCTGCTCCAAAATACTGAGGATAATTGATGAAAAGGGTGGAAAAGCACTCAAGTTCAATGGAATTCAACATTTGGGGGCTCAGAATTCGAATGCTGGCAGTGGTTGCCAGATGCTCCTTTCTAGAGAATTGTGAATTGAAAGGATCCCCAGTAAGAAGCTCAGACTCACTGCCTGGGACGATGTATTTATGTAAAACTGTTAAGTCTAGAGAGCCAGAGAACTAAGACAGGGCCCAAACCCTTCACTGGCTCCACGCTTTTATTTCTCATAGATCCTCAACATTACAAGAGGGAGTCATGTCAAAAGCACTGTAGGACATGGTTCTAGACTGAAGCACCAAGGGTTTAAATTAAAGAAAACCACAAAACTACAGAATCCTTAGACAGGGTCTAAGTAGCTAAAAAGTAAACTGAGCAGGATTTCTCCACAATGAGATTGAAAACCAAAATTCTAAAACACCAAGGGAAAAGAGATAGTAAAGTGATAATTATAACAAAAATCCATTCCGGGGGCACCTGGGTGGCTCAGCGGGTTAAAGCCTCTGCCTTCGGCTCAGGTCATGATCCCGGGGTCCTGGGATTGAGCCCCACATAGGGCTCTCTGCTCGGCAGGAGCCTGCTTCCTCCTCTCTCTCTGCCTACTTGTGATTTCTGTCAAATAAATAAAATCTTAAAAAAAAATCCATTCCAGATGAAACTGCTTCCTTTAAAACTTCAAAATATTAATTTGTCTTTGTGCATACCAAACATAAGACTTGAAATCCTTCAAGAAGGAATAAACTATCATAAAACATAAAACAAAACAAAACCATCCCATTGAACTAATTTTTATGTATGGTAAGATATTCTAAATTCATCTTTTTAAATGTAGATATTCCTCAAACTTATGGTTATTTCACATAAAAAGTGGTTTATTTTTACTTACTTTTCAATAAATGTAAGAGCTAAAACTATAAAACTCTTAGAAAAAAGCACAGGGATAAATTTCTGTAACCTTGAGTTAGGCACCAATTACTTAGCTAAAAAACCAAAAGCAGAAGCAATAAAAGAATATTGGTAAGCTGGACCTCAGCAACATTAAAAGGTTTTGCACTTCTAAAGCTACCATTAAGAAAACTTTAAAAAATCAGAGGAGTCAAGATGGCGGAGAAGTAGCAGGCTGAGACTGCTTCAGCTAGCCGGAGATCAGCTAGATAGCTTATCTAAAGATTGCAAAACCTGAAAATCCATCGAGAGATCGAAGAGAAGAAGAACAGCAATTCTGGAAACAGAAAAACAACCACTTTCTGAAAGGTAGGACCGGCGGAGAAGTGAATCCAAAGCGACGGGAAGATAGACCCCGGGGGGAGGGGCCGGCTCCCGGCAAGCGGCGGAGCAACGGCGCACAAAATCAGGACTTTTAAAAGTCTGTTCCGCTGAGGGACATCGCTCCAGAGGCTAAACCGGGGCGAAGCCCACGCGGGTTCAGCGTGGCCTCAGGTCCCGCAGGGTCACAGAAGGATCGGGGGTGTCTGAGTGTCGCAGAGCTTGCGGGTATTGGAACGGGAAAGCCGGCTACAGAGACAGAGCCGACAGTAAGCTCGCAGCTCGGTGTTACCTTGAACCAGTCGCAGGCACGGAGAGCTCGGAGCGCGGCCGGAGGTCAGGCAGACGGGAGTAACTGGGCGCTGTTCTCTGAGGGCGCACTGAGGAGTGGGGCCCCGGGCTCTCGGCTCCTCCGGGCCGGAGACCAGGAGGCCGCCATTTGTATTCCCGTCCTCCGGAATTCTACGGAAAGCGCTCAGGGAACAAAAGCTCCTGAAAGCAAACCCAAGCGGATTACTCACCCCGGCCCCGGGTAAGGGCGGTGTAATTCCGCCTGGGGCAAAGACACTTGAGAATCACTACAACAGGCCCCTTCCCCCAGAAGATCAACAAGAAATCCAGCCGAGACCAAGTTCACCTACCAAGGAGTGCGGTTTCAATACCAAGGAGAGCAGCAGAATTCCAGAGGAGGAGAAAGCCAAGCACGGAACTCATGGCTTTTTCCCTGTGATTTTTTTTTAGTCTTGCAGTTAATTTAATTTTTTTCTTTTTCATTTTTTGTTTTTTTTTTTCTCGCCTTCCGGTAAAATTTTTTTTTTTTTAACTGTTACCTTTTTCTTTTTTAACGATTTTTTACTAGTTTATCTAATATATATATTTTTTCTTTTTTACATTTTTCTTAGGTGTTTTCCTTTTTTTTTTTTAATTCTTTTCTTTTCTTTTTTCTTTTCTTCTTTTATTTTTTTTTCTTTTTTTTTCTTTCTTCCTTTTTGAACCTCTTTTTATCCCCTTTCTCCCCCCTCACGATTTTGGATCTCTTCTAATTTGGTTAAAGCATTTTTTCCTGGGGTTGTTGCCACCCTTTTAGTATTTTACTTGCCCCTTCATATACTCTTATCGGGACAAAATGACAAGACGGAAAAATTCAACACAAAAAAAAGAACAAGAGGCAGTACCGAAGGCTAGGGACCTAATCAATACAGACATTGGTAATATGTCAGATCTAGAGTTCAGAATGACAATTCTCAAGGTTCTAGCCGGGCTCGAAAAAGGCATGGAAGATATTAGAGAAACCCTCTCGAGAGATATAAAAGCCCTTTCTGGAGAAATAAAAGAACTAAAATCTAACCAAGTTGAAATAAAAAAAGCTATTAATGAAGTGCAATCAAAAATGGAGGCTCTCACTGCTAGGATAAATGAGGCAGAAGAAAGAATTAGTGATATAGAAGACCAAATGACAGAGAATAAAGAAGCTGAGCAAAAGAGGGACAAACAGCTACTGGACCACGAGGGGAGAATTCGAGAGATAAGTGACACCATAAGACGAAACAACATTAGAATAATTGGGATTCCAGAAGAAGAAGAAAGAGAGAGGGGAGCAGAAGGTATACTGGAGAGAATTATTGGGGAGAATTTCCCCAATATGGCAAAGGGAACGAGCATCAAAATTCAGGCGGTTCAGAGAACGCCCCTCAAAATCAATAGGAATAGGCCCACACCCCGTCACCTAATAGTAAAATTTACAAGTCTCAGGGACAAAGAGAAAATCCTGAAAGCAGCCCGGGAAACGAAGTCTGTAACATACAATGGTAAAAATATTAGATTGGCAGCTGACTTATCCACAGAGACCTGGCAGGCCAGAAAGAGCTGGCATGATATTTTCAGAGCACTAAACGAGAAAAACATGCAGCCAAGAATACTATATCCAGCTAGGCTATCATTGAAAATAGAAGGAGAGATTAAAAGCTTCCAGGACAAACAAAAACTGAAAGAATTTGCAAATACCAAACCAGCCCTACAGAAAATATTGAAAGGGGTCCTCTAAGCAAAGAGAGAGCCTACAAGTGGTAGATCAGAAAGGAACAGAGACCATATACAGTAATAGTCAACTTACAGGCAATACAATGGCACTAAATTCATATCTCTCAATAGTTACCCTGAATGTTAATGGGCTAAATGCCCCTGTCAAAAGACACAGGGTATCAGAATGGATAAAAAAACAAAACCCATCTATATGTTGCCTCCAAGAAACTCATTTTAAGCCCGAAGACACCTCCAGATTTAAAGTGAGGGGGTGGAAAAGAATTTACCATGCTAATGGACATCAGAAGAAAGCAGGAGTGGCAATCCTTATATCAGATCAATTAGATTTTAAGCCAAAGACTATAATAAGAGATGAGGAAGGACACTACATCATACTCAAAGGGTCTGTCCAACAAGAAGAATTAACAATTTTAAATATCTATGCCCCCAACGTGGGAGCAGCCAACTATATAAACCAATTAATAACAAAATCAAAGAAACACATCAACAATAATACAATAATAGTAGGGGACTTTAACACTCCCCTCACTGAAATGGACAGATCATCCAAGCAAAAGATCAGCAAGGAAATAAAGGCCTTAAACGACACACTGGACCAGATGGACATCACAGATACATTCAGAATATTTCATCCCAAAGCAACAGAATACACATTCTTCTCTAGTGCACATGGAACATTCTCCAGAATAGATCACATCCTCGGTCCTAAATCAGGACTCAACCGGTATCAAAAGATTGGGATCATTCCCTGCATATTTTCAGACCACAATGCTCTAAAGCTAGAACTCAACCACAAAAGGAAGTTTGGAAAGAACCCAAATACATGGAGACTAAACAGCATCCTTCTAAAGAATGAATGGGTCAACCGGGAAATTAAAGAAGAATTGAAAAAAATCATGGAAACAAATGATAATGAAAATACAATGGTTCAAAATCTGTGGGACACAACAAAGGCAGTCCTGAGACGAAAATATATAGCGGTACAAGCCTTTCGCAAGAAACAAGAAAGGTCTCAGGTACACAACCTAACCCTACACCTAAAGGAGCTGGAGAAAGAACAAGAAAGAAACCCTAAGCCCAGCAGGAGAAGAGAAATCATAAAGATCAGAGCAGAAATCAATGAAATAGAAACCAAAAAAACAATAGAACAAATCAACGAAACTAGGAGCTGGTTCTTTGAAAGAATTAATAAAATTGATAAACCCCTGGCCCGACTTATCAAAAAGAAAAGAGAAAGGACCCAAATAAATAAAATCATGAATGAAAGAGGAGAGATCACAACTAACACCAAAGAAATACAAACTATTATAAGAACATACTATGAGCAACTCTACGCCAATAAATTTGACAATCTGGAAGAAATGGATGCATTCCTAGAAACATATAAACTACCACAACTGAACCAGGAAGAAATAGAAAGCCTGAACAGACCCATAACCAGTAAGGAGATTGAAACAGTCATTAAAAATCTCCAAACAAACAAAAGCCCAGGGCCAGACGGCTTCCCGGGGGAATTCTACCAAACATTTAAAGAAGAACTAATTCCTATTCTCCTGAAACTGTTCCAAAAAATAGAAATGGAAGGAAAACTTCCAAACTCATTTTATGAGGCCAGCATCACCTTGATCCTAAAACCAGACAAGGATCCCACCAAAAAAGAGAGCTATAGACCGATATCCTTGATGAACACAGATGCGAAAATACTCAACAAAATACTAGCCAATAGGATTCAACAGTACATTAAAAAGATTATTCACCACGACCAAGTGGGATTTATTCCAGGGCTGCAAGGTTGGTTCAACATCCGCAAATCAGTCAATGTGATACAACACATCAATAAAAGAAAGAACAAGAACCATATGATACTCTCAATAGATGCTGAAAAAGCATTTGACAAAGTACAGCATCCCTTCCTGATCAAAACTCTTCAAAGTGTAGGGATAGAGGGCACCTACCTCAATATCATCAAAGCCATCTATGAAAAACCCACCGCAAATATCATTCTCAATGGAGAAAAACTGAAAGCTTTTCCGCTAAGGTCAGGAACACGGCAGGGATGTCCATTATCACCACTGCTATTCAACATAGTACTAGAGGTCCTAGCCTCAGCAATCAGACAACAAAAGGAAATTAAAGGCATCCAAATCGGCAAAGAAGAAGTCAAATTATCACTCTTCGCAGATGATATGATACTATATGTGGAAAACCCAAAAGACTCCACTCCAAAACTGCTAGAACTTATACAGGAATTCAGTAAAGTGTCAGGATATAAAATCAATGCACAGAAATCAGTTGCATTTCTCTACACCAACAGCAAGACAGAAGAAAGAGAAATTAAGGAGTCAATCCCATTTACAATTGCACCCAAAACCATAAGATACCTAGGAATAAACCTAACCAAAGAGACACAGAATCTATACTCAGAAAACTATAAAGTACTCATGAAAGAAATTGAGGAAGACACAAAGAAATGGAAAAATGTTCCATGCTCCTGGATTGGAAGAATAAATATTGTGAAAATGTCTATGCTACCTAAAGCAATCTACACATTTAATGCAATTTCTATCAAAGTACCATCCATCTTTTTCAAAGAAATGGAACAAATAATGCTAAAATTTATATGGAACCAGAAAAGACCTCGAATAGCCAAAGGGATATTAAAAAAGAAAGCCAACGTTGGTGGCATCACAATTCCGGACTTCAAGCTCTATTACAAAGCTGTCGTCATCAAGACAGCATGGTACTGGCACAAAAACAGACACATAGATCAATGGAACAGAATAGAGAGCCCAGAAATAGACCCTCAACTCTATGGTCAACTAATCTTCGACAAAGCAGGAAAGAATGTCCAATGGAAAAAAGACAGCCTCTTCAATAAATGGTGCTGGGAAAATTGGACAGCCACATGCAGAAAAATGAAATTGGACCATTTCCTTACACCACACACAAAAATAGACTCAAAATGGATGAAGGACCTCAATGTGCGAAAGGAATCCATCAAAATCCTTGAGGAGAACACAGGCAGCAACCTCTTTGACCTCAACCGCAGCAACATCTTCCTAGGAACAACGCAAAAGGCAAGGGAAGCAAGGGCAAAAATGAACTATTGGGATTTCATCAAGATCAAAAGCTTTTGCACAGCAAAGGAAACAGTTAACAAAATCAAAAGACAACTGACAGAATGGGAGAAGATATTTGCAAACGACATATCAGATAAAGGACTAGTGTCCAGAATCTATAAAGAACTTAGCAAACTCAACACCCAAAGAACAAATAATCCAATCAAGAAATGGGCAGAGGACATGAACAGACATTTCTGCAAAGAAGACATCCAGATGGCCAACAGACACATGAAAAAGTGCTCCATATCACTCGGCATCAGGGAAATACAAATCAAAACCACAATGAGATATCACCTCACACCAGTCAGAATGGCTAAAATCAACAAGTCAGGAAATGACAGATGCTGGCGAGGATGCGGAGAAAGGGGAACCCTCCTACACTGTTGGTGGGAATGCAAGCTGGTGCAGCCACTCTGGAAAACAGCATGGAGGTTCCTCAAAATGTTGAAAATAGAACTGCCCTATGACCCAGCAATTGCACTATTGGGTATTTACCCTAAAGATACAAACGTAGTGATCCAAAGGGGCACGTGCACCCGAATGTTTATAGCAGCAATGTCCACAATAGCCAAACTATGGAAAGAACCTAGATGTCCATCAACAGATGAATGGATCAAGAAGATGTGGTATATATACACAATGGAATACTATGCAGCCATCAAAAGAAATGAAATCTTGCCATTTGCGACAACATGGATGGAACTAGAGCGTATCATGCTTAGCAAAATAAGTCAAGCAGAGAAAGACAACTATCATATGATCTCCTTGATATGAGGAAGTGGTGATGCAACATGGGGGCTTAAGTGGGTAGGAGAAGAATAAATGAAACAAGATGGGATTGGGAGGGAGACAAACCATAAGTGACTTTTAATCTCACAAAACAAACTGAGGGTTGCTGGGGGGAGGGGGTTTGGGAGAAGGGGGTGGGATTATGGACATTGGGGAGGGTATGTGCTTTGGTGAGTGCTGTGAAGTGTGTAAACCTGGTGATTCACAGACCTGTACCCCTGGGGATAGAGTATTATGCCTCCATCAGAAAGGATGAATACCCAACTTCTGTAGCAACATGGATGGGACTGGAAGAGATTATGCTGAGTGAAATAAGTCAAGCAGAGAGAGTCAATTATCATATGGTTTCACTTATTTGTGGAGCATAACAAATAGCATGGAGGACATGGGGACTTAGAGTGGAGAAGGGAGTTGGGGGAAATTGGAAGGGGAGGTGAACCGTGAGAGACTATGGACTCTGAAAAACAATCTGAGGGTTTTGAAGGGACGGGGGGTGGGAGGTTGGGGTACCAGGTGGTGGGTATTATAGAGGGCACGGATTGCATGGAGCACGGGGTGTGGTGCAAAAATAATGAATACTGTTATGCTGGAAATAAAATAAATAAATTAATTAAAAAAAAATCAATTCATACACGGAGAGAAAAATATTTTCAAATCATGTACTTGAGAAAGGACTTATAACCAGAATTTAAAAAACAAAACACCACAACAAAACTCTTACAGCTCCATAAGCAGCAGCATATAAAAAGATGTTCATTATCATTAGTTATTTGGAAAAAGCATGCCAGAATGATAATGGGATATCACATACATCCCTGAGATTAGCTTTTGAGAAAAGCCAAGTAATAAGTGTTCATGAGAATGCAGAGACACGGGAATCTTTTTTTTTTTTTTAAGATTTTTTTATTTATTCACTTGACAGATCACAAGTAGGCAGAGCAGTAGGCACAGAGAGAGGAAGGGAAGAAGGTTCCCTGATGAGCAGAAAGCCCGATGCGGGGCTCGATCCCAGGACCCTGGGATCATGACCTGAGCCGAAGGCAGAGGCTTTAACCCACTGAGCCACCCAGGTGCCCCAGGAATATTAACTCCTCCTGGTGGGAAAGGAAAATGGTGCAGCCCCTTTGGGAAATATTTGGCCACTTCTTCAAGTGTTAAACAAATATATACATGCAATCAGCAGTTCCACGCCTACCTACATACACAAGAAATCAAAGCACATTTCCCTACAGAGACGTGTGCACCAATGTTCAAAGCACCATTATTCACGATGGCCTAAAAGTAGGAACAACCCAAGCTGATGTGCATCAACTGGCGAATGGAAAAAGAAAGGGTTGTCTCTGATACTGAAGGACAACTGCCCTTTTGCTCACTTCTAGATATTTCTAAACAATCCTTTTATAAATCCAAAATCACTATGCTTAGCCTATGCCCCAGTTCTAAACATTAATTAGTCCAGTTGTATAAATCTATATAGCCACTTAAAATGTTCATAACAAATTTTCCCACAGTGAAAATGATTTTTTAATGGGAACCTTATACATAATCCATTTCGAAATCTAATTAGATTTATCTGGGGGAAAACATCATTGGCTAAGGTATATAACAAATACTAGCTAAACAAATGTTAATACACTCTAAATGGTGGAATATTGCTACATATAAAAAAACATAATAACCAACATTAATAAGAAACTGGAAAACTGTAATTTTGGTAGTTATTCACAAAATATGCATTCTGTTCTATTTATAAAGTAATATCTTGTTCACGCGGATAATAGCCAATATCTTCAAACTTGTAGGCTCCACTTGAACTAATGCAAATGTTACTGTGGAGCAATTACACCTTTACTTTGCCTGGATATATAAATAAAAATTAGTATTTTCACAACCTAGTAATGAAAGTCTTGAGCATTAAGCAGTTTACACATATCGTCAGCTCTCATTTACAGTTATAATTTAATGCATTTATTATATCTACTGTTAATGTGTAACACGCAACATCTTACAGCTAAGCACTGCATTTTAATCTAATAATAGTAGCTATAATATTCCAAAATGTGCTTTAAGAATCAAAGCTGTAAATGTTCATTGAGGGTTTGAATTTGCATTTCAGGAGATCTAGATTTCTTACAACTTGCTGAAAAAGGACAAACAAAGACAAAAAAGCTTTTAAGGAGCCACCGGTGGGGGGGAATAAAAAAAAGCAGAAGGAGAAGGGGAAAAAAAAGAATACTTTGGAAGAATTCTTTTTCCTTGCTAAGTAGAACGCGTTAAAGCCGACTGGTGGTCTCCTTCATTTACTAAGGAGACTAATGAATAAATACACGTCCACTTGCAGTGACACAGCATGTCCCATTCCAAAGAAGCCATTAAAGGGCCAGGTTGACACTTTCTAATTCATTGTAGAAAGAGAAAGCAGGAAACCCAAAAGTCACAAAGGCTTTTCCTGGATTTTATAAAGAAGGATGGGGATTCAGAATAAACTTACAGAGCTGATCTCAGCAGAAATACTTTGCAATTCTAAGGTGAAGAGAGAAATGACACAACCCTTACATGGGCCAAAACATAATAGGATCTCAGTAGGTACCACAGCACATATATGTGAATTAATTGGGAAATCCCTTTTATTTTTATGCTAAAATCTATTTTCTAATTAATTTTTACCACAGACTAATCTTTATGCAGTGAAGTTTCCAAGTGAGCATTAGCAAACATTTCCTAGGTGTTCACATGTAACAACCTCTCTCCAGAGAGACAGACATAAACAACGTCCTTCCAGTTAGCACACAAGAGCTGACACAATGCCGTGAGAGTATGTGGGAGATAAAGAAGGAGGAATTAATTAGAGGACTCAAGGAAAACTTTCCAAAGGAAATGATACTTCAGGCAGGATCCGCGGGTAAGAAAGACGACCAGAGCACAAGGCAAGAAGGGCAGCAGAGGGAGGCAGAAAACTTGCATTAAATGACACCAAAGGTGTGACAGAGGCGGAAAATGGTGGTGAGTTCGGTAGGACTGGAACCCAGAGTATGTTCGTAGGAATGGAATCCAGGCATGAAAGAAGATGAGGCTAAAGAGACAGACAGAAGAAAGAAAGATGCGGCTGAACCAGTGGAGTGGGACGAAAGGCTCAAAAGACACAAAACTTGGGATAAAGAAGGTGCCATTGAAAATGGGTCTTCAATTGGACCTTGAAAGGTAGTAAAATTGGCCAACTTCCTTCCTCCAAATATATCAAATATCTCGGGACTGCTGGCCAGTATAAGAACTGCTTTGGATCCCACAGAGAAAACACTGGAGAACTTAATGTGTTTTCATATCCAGTGAAGAAAACAAACAAACAAATCAAGAGTAATCAGCATGACTACAAGTCACGACATGCCAAAGACAAAACATGTCTCCAACACTCCAGGCCCCTAGAAAAACACGAGGGCTTCCATCCAGAGGGCATGCAACGACACAGTCACTGTGTGCAGCTGATGGCAGGAGGCAAGGCTCCATTCTGTGTCTGATCTTCGGCAACTGTGGTAGCCGTCTGGTAGCCAGGAGCCTCACATGGCTATGTCCATTTCACTTAATTAAGATTAAGTTTAAAAATTGATTCTTGAGGGGCTCTAGCCATATTTCCAGTACTCAACAGCACATGTGATTAGTGGCTGCGATACTGAACAGTGGGGAGACAGAAGGTCTCCCTCACTGTGGGAAAACCTACTGGGGGCGGTGCTACCCCGAAGTCACCATCACAGAAGAACAGGAGAAAATTCCTCCCAGACAGAAAGGTCCCATTATAAACGACTCTGAGATCCTCAGATCACTAAGCACTGAATGAGGGTTACAAGGGTATATTCAATATGTTTGTCAAAGTGAATTTTAACATAAAAGAAAGAATTACAGCGTAGTCCATTCTGCACAAAAACTAAGTCACTCCATCAACTGACTCCACAGCTGAAGCTTTGTGTCAGATTTCCAGAAGTAACTGTGTAGTATGCAACCACATATCAGTTTGGGAAAATGGATACAGCCCATTTAAATAAATAAATAAATAAATAAGATTAGGTGCAGCTCGCTCATCACAATTAGACATCTTCCATTATGAATGACATTTCACATTTTGAAAGCAAAGCTAACCATTTAAAGGAATCCTGTGGAAAACCAATCTATAAAGAGGGTTATCATCTCTTAATTGACCTTATTAGAATATCAAAAACTGGGCTACTTTCTTCAACCTAAAAAAGAAAATGCTAATTTTATGTCAAGAGGGAAATGTCACAGAGCCAACAATGACCAAAAGGTGTCAGGGGGTGTGTCTCCCAGGATGAACTATTCTGAGACAGGTACATACTTTGGTGGTTCAGACTATTATTCGCATGTCAATGAGGTGAGGGAAAAGGTGAAATGTCCTGTAGAAAATGGGCAAGAGAATGCAACAGGTACCTCACAAAAGAGGATCTCTCCTGAGCTAATTCCGTCTCATCAGCAATGGGAAAAATGCAAGTCAAGATCATAAATAAGTATCACTGAATACTTCAGAGAACAGGTAACATTTTAAAAAAATTAACAATGTTGAAGTGCTAACTCGGAATAAACGGCAATCCTCAGTGCTGTTGTTGAAAATGCCATGGGTAAAACCACTCCAGAAAATCATCTGGGGTTCCTGAGCGAGGCTGCAACTAGGGATGTGCTAGCATCCACCTCTGGGGGGGGGCGGGGGGCGGATAAGCAGACGCCGAGGACAAGGCAGGGCCGGAGCATCAGTGACGTGCAGTGCGTGATGACGCAGCTGTAGTTTTAACCGAAACGGAACAAACCCGACGCCAGTCCTCACCGGAACGCGCTGGGAGAGGCGCACAGGGCAGTCCTCCACCGCAGCAAGGATAAATGTGTCAGAGTGTGGACGAGTCTCCCGAAGGATATGGGGGGCAGCTACTTCTGTCCCGTACAAAAACGGATGAACTTAAACCACCACATGGGGAGAGGTGTGAAGGGGCATTAAACTTCTTTAAAACAAGAACAAAGGCCACAAAGACCTGGTGTCAGGACAGCCGTGATCTCTGGAAGGAGAAAGAAGGGCCAGAAATGAAACTGGGAGACGGTGTGCGGGGCCCTGCGGAAGGCGGCCCATACACTTTCTCCGATGGTTTCATCGATACTGTCTCTGTGCTCATTTACTGAGTTGAACACTTTCGTGTACTTTTTTTTAATGTATGAATGTTGCATCTGACAAAACACAAAAAGTTTGGAAGAAAAATGGTCTCTGCACCCCATCCACAGGGCCAGGCGATGCCCAGCTTGCTCTACCCCGGCTGGCTTCAATCTGCTCCCCCACGCACCCTAACTCACCTCCTGCTGCGCTCGACCAGTTAATGGTGAGACACTGATACTCTCCCCGCCTTCTGGGTGGATCTGGAAATTCACTTTTTGACAAAGAATCTGGAAAGAGAATATGACCTACTATGAAGGAATTGTGTTTTGAAATTCATGGCACTTCACAGTGTAGACTGGAAATTTAAAAATGACTCTTTTAAGGAAAAATCTGCTATTTCATAATGAACAGTTTTTTGGGAACAGGCTTACTTCAGGACTTTCTGAATACCATGCCCAGCTGGTATACAATGTATAGAATGACAAAGACATGAAAAATGAGAATTCCAGAAGCTCTTCCTATAGTCTTATATCCTGTATTGATCTCTTCCTATATTTTTTCAACAAGAGCATTAACCTACCCTCAGGCAAATCTATCCTGTGAATTTTAGGAAATTTAGCATCTCCCCAACCAAAAGTCTTTTCCCTGCCATTTCCAAAAGGCCTCTAAAGAACGCTGTCACCACTGGTTTTAAGTCCTATGATTTCCTCCTATGAACTCCTCTGACCATTTCTTATGTTTTATTCTCAACATTAACCTCCCCCTTAACATTCAATAATTTACTTCTTAATATTACTTCCTGTTTTCCTCATACTTGCCTTGGACCCTTTCTTCCTTACTATAAGCCAAAAATATTATTTTATATCCTACTATCTTCAAATCCTTTTCACCTAAGTGATAAGCTACTTTTCTTCCATAAATTAAAATTCTATTATTTTAAAAAATGATCACAAATCTCAGATCCACACACCCAACAAAATACATTTCATACAGTTCGAGATTTACTTTACCGGGAACGCTTACCTCTCTCTGGAGAGAGCTGCTAGCTGCCAAAAGAGGTTCAATGCTGCTAGGAGGGCAATGTGTCAAAGCAAAAGCCATGAGCTCCTGACAAGTGGCCAAGTCCTGGTAACTTTCGGATTGTCCTAACTGGCTACAAACATCCCAACTCTTAGAATAACCTGCAAAATTGGCAAGCAAAAAAAAAAAAAAAAATTGATTTATACAAGAAAAGTCTCTAAGCTGAGAGGAGAAATCCAACGGCTTTCTGCTCAGGTCTTGTGTCACCAAAGCACAATTGTGGTCATTAGTGATACATAACATTTTCATAACCAGAAATACATAAGGAACTAAAATAGGAAAGAAATATTAGACTTGTTTGTTATCCAGAAAGTTCAGCAATATCCCAGACAAGTTTTTCTGATAAACGCTGCTTCATTTTAGAATACCTAGCAATGACTATAAATAATCGACCTGGCTTTGACGCTAAGTAAAAAGCTGGATATCTGACTTCGGAAGACCCAAGCGTATGGCCCAACACTGCTACTAAGCACTTGTGTGAGCTGGAGAGAGTTCCACGTGTCACACTTTTTCTACTACTACAAAGTGACAATAACAATGCTTTCCTCCTTGAGTTGTTGAAGGATTAAATAACATTTCTATTTAAAAGCACTCTGTAAACTACGAAGTGTGAGAAAAGAAAAATTACCAAAGGCAGCCACACAGAATCATTCACTTTACAGAAGAGAGAGATCCAAGGGCACAGCAAAGCATACAGTCAGCCCTGGCTCCCAGCAGAGATCTTTGTCCTACACACTTATACTCCAGATTTGTAAAATATGTTTTTATTTGTAGTTGAAAGAGTTCTCGAGTTTTGTCTGTTTTTTTTTAAGTACCAAGTTCTAGTTTGAAAGGGTTTGTTTTTTCTAAGTGCAAAGGCCTTGGTCCAGAATAATTTCTCTAAATGTATTAAGTAAAAATCTGGGTATTACACTGATGGGAATAAAATTCTTACAAAACTCTCTAAATAATTTTAAAGCAATATACTGTTTTCTCAAAAACACCATAATTACTCTGAATTTAATGTTACAAGCCCAATATTGGTTAATAGTAATACGTACTTATTAGTTAATATTAAATAATTATAATTAGCTAATATTAATACTAACTAGTTACTATTAACATAGTATTACAGAATGTAGCTCTTTTATGAAACTGATTTTCTAATGCTGAGGTTATAAAGCATTTTTTCCCCCAGAGTTTTAAACATTTTCACAAATGTACTCACAAAGAGTCTCTCCTTGACCAAACATTATTTCAGGCTCCTTTGAAACCTCTTCACAACTAGGCCCACACCTTGGCCCACGCTGACTGAACCTGCATAGTCCAGCACTGGCGATAATCCTACAAAGCCCATTTAGAGAGAATCTCCCACCCTTGATAACTGATGACTATTGATATCTGATCCAATTCCTCCTCTCTCATCCTTGAATTTGATCATCCAAGCCCAATCTTCTTCAGCAAGAATCCTGTTAAGTCAGATTAGCAAGAATCCCACTGAACTTGATGTCTCAGAGTTTTACATCCACCGACCCCTCCCTATGCTCCTTGGCTTTAAGTCCCCAGCTGTCTTTTCTGTATTTGGAGTTAAGTCAACCTCTCTCACCTACTGCAATACTTTTAACATCTACTGCAAAAGTCCTAAATAAAGTCTTCCTTATCATTCTTAAGAAATATCAGAATAGTATTTTTCTTTAACAGTACACATACGAAAAGTGCAATGCTCCTAAATGCACAGCTCCGTGACTTATCATGAGGTGAAGCACGACATTTTTAACCGCTTGCCATGAAAGCGCACAGACAGTAGGTAAAAAGATTGCTTGGGCTTTCGTATACTCAGACACAGCCAGAGAAAGCAGATCATTTAGTAGAGAGTCTATGATAAGGCAACATCACTTCCAACCCCACTGGGGAAAACCTTCTTTCGTAGTGAGATTATGCCACAAAAAAATCAGATCTTCCAGAGAACAGACTTTGAATTTCCATATAGAAAATTTAAGGATCCCATACTACTTCCTATTTTCTCAACATCAGTTTGAAAAGCACTATGCTATCCCTTTAAAAACAAAGACTAGAGATATTAACTACTCATGAATTATAGATCTTCAAAATGTTTAAATTTTCTTTTATATAACAAATACATGAAAAGGCATTAAAATATTTTACATAAAAGCGTTCTTAAAATTATGAGCATATTTTTATTAGGCAACAGAAAGCAACCAAAATCTCAGCTAAAATGTAACTCCAAGCCCATTAAAGTACTTATATTAATACATAAGCACATGTTATACATACTGATCAGGGCTCATAAAATGTTTCTCATGTCTTTTGAAGAAAATATAGCTGCTTCCCAATCAGGCCAATTGATTTCAGAAGAGACCTTTTCCATTATTCATCATGTAAAAAGGACCTGAGCCAAGTGTTAAGTAATTTGTCTATTTCACCTGTGGCCATCAGCTCCTGACAATGCACACTGGCTGCTTTGTAGTCATGGAAACGAAGTGCCTGCTCCACTAGAAGGATCAGAACCTGTCCACGCCTTTCTTCGGGGTCTTCACCTGTAAACACATGCAAATCACTTAAAGATTGTGGCAGCATCAATTGATAAAAGAGCTCATTAACATTGTGTTCTAATTAATTAAAAAATAAACGGTAGAGCTTGAACTGATTTTTTAAAAGATTATAGGACAAATGTCACAGCAACTTTGACCTTCCAATCTATTTATTAATCCTGGAATTAGCTTTCAGTCTCCTAAGAGATCAATGACTAGTATCAGCCCCAGACCAACCATTCCAACCTAAGTGCGTAGAGAAAAGTTTTCCTCCCAACAAGAACTTGCAAGTATTTGTTATTTCCTCTTTTACATTATGCCCTTTGAATGTTCTGTTTCTAATTATAATTAATAAATGACAATAACAAGGTGGGGAGACTTACACAGTAAACTGGAGAGAATTTTATAGCTTCTCTAATGGTACTACCTTTTATTTATCCTCATAAGCATCTAGGCTCTAAGAACACAGAGCAAAATTCAGTTTACGTTAATACAAATATCTTAATTTTCTCAAGACTCTTGGACCTCAACTTAGATGTTATGTCCTTCTCTGACATCTCTACGTAAGATTTCTTCACAAGAAACACGTGGGTAAAGAGTCCCTCTTTCATATTCCTTTACTTTTCATTCTATGAATACCATTTATTGAGATTATCATTTTAAAAATCTACATCTTCTATCAGAATTTAAGGTCTCTGAAGACAGGGATTCCATCCTTGTTAAATTCCCAGTGGCTGGCATCAAGTCACACACATAACTGGGGCTCAAAAAAATATATCCTCGGGGCACCTGGGTGCAGTGGGTTAAGACTCTGCCTTCAGCTTAGGTGATGATCCCAGGGTCCTAGGATCGAGCCCCGCATCGGGCTCTCTGCTCAGCGGGGAGTCTGCTTTCCCCTCTCTCTCTGCCTGCCTCTCTGTCTGCTTGTGATCTCTCTCTGTGTCAAATAAATAAAATCTTAAAAAATAAAAAAAAAAAAATATATATATATATGTATATATACATATATATATATATATCTCCTCAGTGAAATGAGTAGAGATTCTATCCCGAATGTGATTTTCAGGGGCGCCTGGGTGGCTCAGTGGGTTGGGCCGCTGCCTTCGGCTCAGGTCATGATCTTGGGGTCCTGGGATCGAGCCCCATATCGGGCTCTCTGCTCAGTGGGGAGCCTGCTTCCCTCTCTCTCTCTCTCTCAGCCTGCCTCTCTGCCTACTTGTGATCTCTGCCTGTCAAATAAATAAATAAATAAAATCTTAAAAAAAAAATGTGATTTTCAACTATAAGACAAATAATTCAAAGTTACAACGTAAACACAATGTGTATACTTGAGACTAAAAAAAAAAAAGTAAAACGTGTTTTATATTTTAATGAGGTAAAGAAACCTTAAAATTATTTTCAATATTTCAAAAAAAAAAAAAAAAAAAGAAAGAAAGAAAATACCCAATGGCCCCTGCATTTTTAGGTTACAATGTGGTTTGGAAGAAAAAATATATCACAGAAAGGTCTGAAATCAGTTTAAAAATATGTCACCATTAATCTCCAACCTGTACTGCATAGGTTTAAATGAAATCCACATATTGGCCTCAACTAATCGAAAAAGATTTTTTAAATATTGAAGAAACACTATGATTCATAATAATATTATTAGAATAACAAACCCATGTTCTGTAACACTGGAAATAGAATACATAAAAAGTTTCTCAATAATAAATGCACATATCACACTTAATATAAAACCTATTTCCTAGATAATACTCTTGAAATGTTTTAATTTACTCAGAATATCTAAATCAAAAATAAAAAGGGCCAGGGGCGATTCTTTTTTTTCCATGAGACCACTTGACTAGGTTGCAAAGATATTTCTGCAGATATAATTAAATTTCTTAATCAGCTAACTCTAAGTAATGGGTCCATTGATTACCACCATCCAAAAACCAAAAAAAAAAAGGAGGAAACAAAGAATGAAAGATTCGGGGCACCTGGGTGGCTCAGTGGGTTAAGCCTCTGCCTTCAGTTCAGGTCATGGTCTCAGGGTCCTGGGATCAAGCCCCGCATTGGGCTCTCTGCTCAGAAGGAGCCTGCTTTCTCCTCTCTCTCTGCCTGCCTCTCTACCTACTTGTGATCTCTCTCTGTCAAATAAATAAAATCTTAAAAAAAAAAAAAAAAAAGAATAAAAGATTCAAAGTGAGAAAATTCTTAACTATGGAATCTTCAATAAATTAACTTATTTATTCCTATTTTCTCACATTCTAAATAAGTGTCATAACTCTGCTATAAGGGACATAGTAAGAAGTAACTCAGATAAGTATAAAAGCATAAAACGAGATTATTGTTGTTAATATAAACTTTTAAATGAAACTTAGGTAAGTATAAAAGCATAAAATGAGAATTACTATTATTATTAATATAAACTTTTATAGGAAGATGGGTTAGTCACCCTGAACTCCAAAGCTCAAATATTTAACTGCTTTTAATTCTAGAAAGTTCCAAACTGAACAGCTGAGTAAATGGGAAAACATAACAAAAAATAATCTATAAAATGATCTAGAAAAATATTACAAATGAGACAAAGAAAAATGAATTCTTAACAGTCAAGAGTATGGCCTGACAAGACATCTATTAAAGAAAATGACTCAGGTATTTAGTCTGAAAAATGGAATATTAATGGTGGCATAACAAGGCTTTGAGTTTATGAAATATAACTTAAGCTATGTCCATAAATTCTCTGCCACTCCTTTCTAAAGATGGAGATAGTTGCCCCTCCCCTTGATGGAGGCTGATTAGTGATTTACTTCTAAGAGAATAAGGTGGACAGGATGATGTGTGACTTCCAAGACTAGATCATACAGGACATTACAACTTCCTCCTCACTCTCTCATGGATCAACTGCTTGAGGGGCAATTAGGTGTCAGGTAGACAGAACAATTAAGAAACCCTGTGGAGACTTCCATGTGGCAAGGAACTGATGCCTCTTCCCAGCAGCCAGGAAAAAACACCGAGTCTCCTCCAACCACCCAATGAGTAAGCCAGCCCAGAAGCAGATCATCTAGGCCCAGTCAAGTCTTCAGGCAGAGCCCATGCATACTTCCCTTAAACTTGAAAGGGCCCATATGATTGCCTCATAAATAAGACATGATGGCAATGAAACTGCCCAAATTCCAAAGCCAGATCAGAAAACCCCAAGAAGCTTTTGCTGGTTTCTCTCAGAACATGGACTCTGGGAGCCGTCAGTCACCATGTAAGGATCGTGGTACTCTGCAGCCACCATATGGAAAGACCACAAGGAGAAACCATACAAAGAAGAGATTCAGCCCTGGCTACTGTATCCCCAGCTATTTTAGTGTTCCCAAACCAGGTGCCAGTCACGGATAAAGCAACTTTGAGATGAGCAGATCCATCCCTAGACACTACGTGGGTACAATTTCATAAAAGATCCTGAATTGCCTGGCTGAGCCCAGTCAACCTCCAAGCACTGAGAGAGATAAAAATTAAATGATTTTGTTTTCAAGTCACGAAATCTTGGGAGTGGTTTATAAAGCAGCAGCAGATTATCAGAATGCCCTACAAGACTCGGATAAGTATCACGAGCATTGGGATCCCCTTCTTAATTACCCTCCTCGCTAGGCAAAATACTAGCATTGCCTTTCTTACAAGCTCTATGAAATCTGTATGCAGAAGCCAAGCACACACCCCATCCCGTGCTGCAACGTAATTATCTGCTTTCTCAGCCCTCAAAGATTCTGAATTCCCAGGGGACAGAAGCTGGGCGCACCAGACCTTTATATCCCAACTACTCAGCACAGTGATACTACCTCGCCTGTCTCTGCTTCCATTTCTTCATCAGTAAAATGTAGCTAACGAGAGGCCGCTGTACATCATGAAAGAGCCAATATGTAAAAAGAGCAGAGAGGGGGACTGAAAGGTTGTTAATCCCATTAAAAATTCCTACAATTTACCAAGATCACAGATGATCCTGTTTCCATGTCAACAAGGCAAAGGACAAAAATGGAAATCGGTCTTTGTAGGCACATAAAAAATGCTTGACAGCATCCCTGAGCTGCTTCCTTAGTTTCTGAGAAATTTCCTTATGAAAGTCTTCCGTGATGATCAGACTGCTTCAAAGTTTACAAGATGCTTTTCTAGCATTCACTCATTCAGGGGTCCTTGGAAACATGAAGGGTGAAGCCAGCAGTATCATTCCCATTTTCCCGAGACAGAAACTGGAGCCAAAGTCACTTTGCAAGTGTATGGGGTAGTCAGGACTGAAGCAGCCTTCTGACCAAATCCAACCTCTCCTCTGCCATCCAAGATGCCTCAGGATGGGTGATGGGTTCCAAAGCTGCCAAGAGACCCACGGGTAAAGGTGCTGATGCTCTGCTTCCGGACAAGTGACTCAGGAAAATCGACTACAACTACAGACCTTCAGAATGAGTCCTCCATATTAAGATTTTAAGAATTAATTAATATATGTCCCCTAGTACACTAAATATATGTTTCTTTAAAGTTCAGAATATAAACAGAAATCCTGTTTACTTTTGAGTCTACAATATATGGTTTGGATGAGCCCAACTTCAAACCACAGCTTATAAAATATTTGTCTAACAACTCTTTGTTGTTTCTCTCTCTCTTTTTTTTTTTTTTAAGTTTTATTTATTTGAGACAGAGAGAGAGAGAGAGAAACACAAGCGGGGTGGGCAGAGGGAGAAGCAGACTCCCCACTGAGCAGGAAGCCCAACGCAGGGTTCAATCCCAGGACCCTGAGGTCATGACCTAAGCCGAAGGCAGATGATTAACTAACTGAGCCACCCAGGCGCCCCTGGCCAGCAACTGTTCATGTAGAGATAATTGTAAGTCAAAAATACAAAAGAAAATGATTAAGAGACTCTGCTCGGCAGAAGAGTGCGGTTACAGAAGCATGAAAGGCAGAGTCAGACTTTCTTTGGGAGCCAGGGTCTGCTATTTAACCCTGCCAAGCAAGACTTCTCTGATCCTCAATTCCCCTCGTAAGATGAGAAAAATACCATCATCCTTATCTTTTAATAGATGAATAGAATGATTGAATGAATAGATGATCACCTATGTGCAAACCCCACCAAATAGTAAATGCACAAGTTCTTCTAAGAAATTGCACAAACTCAAAAAATATCACTCCAAATCTGGACACTGAAAGTGAGTGGTAGGGCTGACTTGTCTATATTTAAGCTTTTTTTTTTTTTTTTAAAGATGTTATTTATTTATTTGACAGACAGAGATCACAAGTAGGCAGAGAGGCAGGCAGAGATAGAGGAGGAAGCAGGCTCCCTGCTAAGCAGAGAGCCTGATGAGGGGCTCAATCCGAGGACCCTGAGATCATGACCTCAGCCAAAGGCAGAGGCTTTAACCCAGTGAGACACCCAGGCGCCCCTATATTTAAGCTTTCTGATTACAAATATTAATCCCAACTTATACTCCTGACCTCACAACCACCTCCTAGCACCCTGAATGAGCCTGTCCTCATTTAAAGGACAGAGGGACCAGCAGCTCGGTATGGGGACACATTCCTCCAACACACTGATCTTTGCAGAAAAGATAAATCCTTGGTCAAGAGTGGCATCCTGACAGCGGCAAGCACATATTCTGGCCTTTGCCCAGGATGATGTCAAGGATGGCATGGAAACCTTCCTCTGCAATTCAGCATGCAAAACTTACCTGCTACCCTCAGCAACTCAGCAAGGCCCAGAAGCTTGGCAGATTGTTTGTAGCATGTGGGGGACTGCTGGAGACACTCCTTGATGAGGCTGATCCGATCAGAGCACAATCGCACTGCAAGAGAAAGACTAAATACTTGTAACCAGGGACATCACCGAGGAATGTCATGACGGTCCCAGTTTAGGTAAGCAAACATGATGTAAACTCTTAGCCTCCAGATCAAAAAGAATTAAGAAAGATACAATTATTTTTAAAATATTAAAGTTATTGTTGCTTCTGAATAAATAATACACAGCTAGGCTAGGCTCTTTTGTCACCAACCTTCTGAAACAGCAAAGGCATCGGTATCTAGAAGCTAAGAAAACTGTCACCTTTTCAAGTGCCATGTAGGGTCTTAGGGAAAATTATAAGGAACTCAGTGTTTGCTCTGAAAACTTCATATACTTGTTCTTATTACACCAGAGCCCTCATTCAATTTGCCCCCCGACCCCAAAAGCCATTCCATGTTCCAAACATGCATCTTCCACCTCTACTTCATCACCCCCATTTAAAGGGTAAGAATCTTCAAACTGCTCACTGTTCCAATGTACTACCCTTTCCCAAACAGGTCCGATCTTCTCGCTTGAGCCAGATATTAGGAAAACAAAACATGTCCGATCATATCGGTTCACACTACGAGGTAATTAAGGACACTTAAAGGGAGGGGGGGAAAACTTCAGTAAAGATTATTCTACATATGCTAGGAAGGAATGGTTATGTAAGGGAGAGCTGTCAACATTTAAGAAGGCTGGCACTACCTAGGCGGCTGGGCCCCCAGAAATACAACAGTAGCAACTCTAAGGATAGCGGCTGACATTACACGAATACGACCTACATCCCAGGCACTGTTGTAGGTAATTTACATGTATTAATCCTACAAGACAGAACTTGACAAGGCAGGTGCTATCATCTTCAGAAAAAAAAAGCGTGGAAAGGTCACTGAACAAAATGATGGAACCAGAATTCAACCCACCTCCTTATATGTTTTTTAAGCCTTCATTCCTTTGTCCATTACTAAATCCATGGCTAGCTCCCACACATTCTGTGTTCTCACCAAAATTTCTTAAAGGCAGTAGAGGGCCCAGGTGTTGGGGAGATAAAGGAGAGAGCTGGCAGTTTTTCTTTGGAATGGGCTCATTTAAGTTTTCATTATGATTTAATTTCAAACTTACAAAATGGTTGCCAGATGCTACAAAGAACTCTTTGTCAAGAATAATCAGCTGTTAATAATTTGCTCCATGTATACATGCACATGTACCACCATACACAGGAGCCCCCCCATACATTTATATAAACACTCATACACATACACACACACACAATCTGTTTTTTTTTGAACTATTCAAGAATAAGCTGCATATATCCTATCCTTTAACTCCTAAATACTTCAGTGTGTACTGGGTTCCTTTACAATGGCTATTTATACATCTGCTAGTACAGTCATCCTTTGTCACCTTTACCATAAAACATAAAGTAGATAAAAACTTCAATTACTTACTTCACCATCACCACAGCCAATGTGGACATCTGAGTCTAACTTCGCTAGATTGTATTATTACTCCCAGTATCCACTGTAATTATTTGTACCCCAAATACCCACCTGACTAATGGTACGCTTGGCTGTGTGATTTCTTGGGCAATGAAATGTGAGTGGAAGCGACATAAGCCACCTCTCAGCCAATGTTTCATGAGACTCACCATGGGACCCCACTACTGACCCTTGCCCCTCCCATGAGAATGCCATCTCCCACGAAATGGGGCAGAAATGCCTGTAAGCAAGAAATCAACTTGCTCTCACGTGTCATTGAGGCTTTTGAGAGACCTGTGATAGCACAGTCTAGCAAAAATTAACTGATACCATACACTTCAAACTTTTCCGTAACTTTTCTCAATCAAAAAATTGGGTTTTTACTTTTCCTTCAACATCCACTACTGTTTGGGGTCTTCTCCTTATATGTATTTTAAGGAAATGTGTATTACTACTTCAATATTCTAGATTCAATTACTGTGAGAAAGGTACTTTCTACATGTTTCTAATTTTATTTCAAAACAACACCCACCACAGATCTCACTCCACATATGTAAAAAAATCTGAGGTTTTCATAGATGCTTTTACAGCTGTACTTGATGAGCTGGTACTCTTAGAGAAACTGTAGTTTTAATAAATCTGGTAAGTGGATTTCCTTACTGTCACCATTCTTTTTCTAGCTCCATAAAATCAAAGTAGAAAACTAAAGCCATACATAGCAGCGGATCCTCATTTTCTCTGAAGTTCCAAGTTTTTTTTGTCTGATTCTTGCATAACTACTAATATTTCAAATACATCAAGTAAATTTGGAGAGTGGGACTCTACGAGAATGCAGCTGTCATTTTCAAAAGTCATTTTACTTTATTTATTTATTTACTATTTTTTGAGCCTCTGGACAATCACTATACTAATTCTCTCTTACTGCTTATCATAGGACATGCTAAATTATATTTCAAAATGTAATTTCTCAGTTAGGTAAATTCAAGCCTTAGATATTATTATATTTCTATGAAGGAAAGAGTCTTCTTCTACACCTAACATTCCTTTTCAAATGGAATTAATAATAGGGATAAACATGTATGCATGTATGAAGGTCTCTCATTTTCCTGCGGATGTCATAAGTATATATCCAGTGTTTAAAAAAAAAAACTATAATGCACACAGACACATGCACACACATAAACACATAAAGGAGAATCTGTGTAGCAGATGAGCTACACACCTGCACTCTCATCAACACCTTCTACGAGACACAGACAGTGAACCATGCCCAGTAAACTACAGACGCAAAATACCAAATTCGGTCACTCGTGAATGGCATCAAAGGGACATAGCAACCTGGGCAGCTCTGTGTGCCACTGCTGAAGTACAAATCTGAACTGTGCAGGTGCAGGTGACACTACCCAGAAGTCACTTAGCTGATGAGTGAGAACACCTGAGTTTCCTTCTTGAATCTTAGTTTCACAACCACTTCGTCAGTAGAGAATGGTCTACTATTTACAAACACAGGTTTGAATTCTAGCTCCACGTCTGTGTGATCCTAAGCAAGCTATTTAACCCCCTGAACTTTGATTTCATCATATGGAAGTTGAAAACAATAATAGCCACTACTTCATAAGGTATTTTTGAGAATTAATAAAAACCTACAAATAGGGACGCCTGGGTGGCTCAGTGGGTTAAGCCACTGCCTTCGGCTCAGGTCATGATCCCAGGGTCCTGGGATTGAGTCCCTCATTGGACTCCTTGTCCAGCAGGGAGCCTGCTTCTCTCTCTGCCTCTGCCTGCTACTCTGCCTGCTTGTGCTCTCTGACACATAAATAAAATCTTAAAAAAAAAAAAAAAACCTATAAATATATTTAGAACACAAAAATCACTCGATCAATGTTAGTTATTGCTATTACTACTGCTACTGACCTAGTCACAGAAATGCTTATGAAGTATGGAATCCTCTCGTGCAAAAATGCTCAGTGTTTCAGATACAACTTTCAGGTCCAGCTAGAGAATCTTTTATGATTACCTCCATCTGAGGAAGGTGAAGCTCAAAAACATGACGATGGCCACAGGTCACACAGCTCAAAGTGGCTGAATCAGAATTCAAACTCGTACATGACACCAGTGTGACTCTGTCTTGCCTTCAGGGTCAGTCCTTCCAAGTCAAGAATGTACCTTATTCCCTTCATCATTTCGATTTCTGGGATAGGGGAAGAAGCTAATTCCAAATGGAAGGAAAGCAAATGGAAAGAGGAGAACAGAGGAAGAATGAGAAAGCAGGTAAGAGACTCTAATTCTACCACCAGTTAGAAATGCGGACCTCCATGAGAAGAAACAAAAATGACAGTTGATGACTAGAGCTCTTACGAAGTCCCAGGCACTGTGCACACGTGGCCTTAGCCCTTCTGAGCAATTCTAGAAGGTGCTTCTTAGCATCCCCATTTTGTAAATGAGGAAACTTACACAGAAAGCAAGGTCAGATACCCGTCCAGTTACACAGCACTAAGTGGCTCCAGACTGGCTTTACCCACAATGCTTGGCGACTAAAAAACGATTTACCCTACTACAGAAAAAGCATGACGGACAACTGAAACATCTCAAATCTGCTCATGTGAACAGCAAGAATAATTTACACAAAACATAACATCCAGGGCGCCTGGGTGGCTCAGTGGGTTAAGCCGCTGCCTTCGGCTCAGGTCATGATCTCAGGGTCCTGGGATCGAGTTCCACATCGGGCTCTCTGCTCAGCAGGGAGCCTGCTTCCTCCTCTCTCTCTCTGCCTGCCTCTCTTCCTACCTGTGATCTCTCTCTCTGTCAAATAAATAAATAAATAATCTTTAAAAAAAAAAAAAAAAAAACATAACATCCAAATTATGGGGGAAAACACACACATGTGCACACACACAAATACTTTGTAGGAGACTCAAACGTAAGGACCCATTTTTACATATTTCTTTCCCTGTTTTCTATTAACTCCTTAATTATAATATAGCTAGTACCACTAGCCCTCCCTTGGTGACTACTAGCAACTCCTGGAGTGTAAGCAAAGGTGGTCTTAAAACAAAGCAAAGTGACAAAATGAACAACATGTGCTACAAAAATACCCAGACCATGAATGTTCAAGTATCAAGTTACTTTGTCCAGTATTCCCGAGAAGTACAAAAGCAGCTTACACCTAAAGTGTATCTGCAGCATAAACACAAACAGGATACAAAGGCAATATCCCATCTTCCATCTAGAAGGTCTTCTGACATTCATTTTAAATAGGAAATCAATAGATCAAACTGGAAAGCTGTCAAGACATGAGAGCAAATGTCTTTCTTAACACACACTTCAGTCAGGAAATTTCTCAGAAGTAAGCACACGGTAGCAGGTTGGTTGCAGATTTTCAAACCCAACAGATGATGTACGAATAATGCCGGCAAAAATACTGCTAACTGGGCACCACAGAAAATTAAAGTTTTATTTATTATTTCAAGTCAATTGAACTAAATCTTTAGCATTTGGGGGACTGCAAGAAAAGGTTTTTTGGTATTACATTAGTCCACCTGGAATAAATAAGTAGCTAAATACACACATATACACAGAGTCAAAGCTATAAGGACTTGGCCTTAGAAGAGATATAAGAAGGGCAAGCTTCATAGTGTTCTGGACTCCCCCACCACTGAATTCTTGATTGAATATGTGTTTCAGGGGAGATAGTTCATGATGTAACACATTTGAGAACAAAAGAAAATATTTTTAGTAACTGATTTATTTCCACAATTTTAAAAGCTTTGGGCTCAAAAGTTACAGGAACGATACTACAAAATAGAATTTTCCAGTAATTTAACAATCTCCATACTTACTTAAGATGCTACAGGAAATGTATAATCATGTGGAAATTATTTCTAATGCTATTCAAGGTAACAGAAATACTACCTCATTCAAGTCTAATAAATTCACCTGACAAGCAGAGCTTTAATTTTTAGTAGAACTATAATGGAAACCCACAAGAAAACGTGAGAATGTGTCTAATGACTTACATCTCCTAAGATCCATCTGACTCGAAACCCTCAAAACACATGACAAAGACACCGAGAACCTGTAACAGGACCCTGTTGTCCAAAATTACCAGGAGTTAAAAAAAAGAAGAAGAAGAAGAAGAGAAGGAGGGGGCGGCAGAGGAGGAGGAAGAGGAAGAAGAGGAGAGACAATTCTCATGAAAATTTATCAAAAACCAGAAACAGAAAGAACTTCGCTACACCTCCCCCACTCCCAAGCCCAAACATTTCCAGGGTTAAGAGTGAAGAAAAGAGATTACATGGAAGGCACCAAGCATACTGCTGATAACCATGCTACCCGCTTCACTTAGGGCACTGAGGTCCAGAGTTCAAGGCAATAGGAAGTCTACTACCCACTTGTCGGGTAAGGTTCAGGACACTGGGAGACACACACTGTCCTCATAGCACAAAGGAGATAATGACACACGACTGCATATCAGCATGCTTGTTTGGGTGGTACTACACAGACGTGTGCACTTAGGTAGAAGAATTTGAGCAACGTTAAGATATCGCTAGTAATTAAACTCTAAACAAGAACTTTCTGTCATTCCTTTGAATAAAATAGTATCAACACAATTAAAGAATATTCCATAGTAAGCATAAAAAATCATCTATGATCATGTGTAGCTACTTCCAAATCTATGCAACTGAAACAAAATACAGAAATAAACTGTACATCAAAACTGATGGAGATCCGAAACTCTAATCCACAATATCCATTTGGTTTTATCCAAAAAAATTGACCGGCATTATTTCTTTTAATGATATAACTGAGAAATTACAAAATAAATTTATGATAAAATGTTGGATATATTTCTTCTTTGAGTTTCCACTTAAGGTTTCCTTTGAAAAATGGGGCAGAGGGTCAGATCTATTGCTAATGGATTAAATGACCAAAAGTACTCCTTAATTCAAACAACTACAAAAGAACTATGCTAGTGAGTCAATGCAAAGTAAGTTAATACTAAGTTAATAATGCAACATTAAATAGAAAACTCACCTTGCAAAGGCAGGATCTTTACCCCAAACTCTTCAAGACACCCAAGGGCTTGGATAAGATCTAGCTCCTCCTGAATGGCTGCTGGTCTATCAGTTATCAGCTGTAAGCAGCACCTAAGGGAAATAAGATCAGCTTTAACAAAAAAAAAAAAAAAAAAAGTAAGAGATGCTTGGCTAAGATGCCTTTCTGTATTCAACAACATGAGATCCAACACATATTTATCAAAAACCTCCTACATTCCAGGTATCCTGCTTGACGTTTTCCGTTATCTTACTTAATCCTCATAGCAAGCCTGCGTGATGGGCAAATAGCATCACCCGCTTCCTAAGGAAGCCAAAACCAAAGCTCAGAGAGGTGAAGTGATCTGTGCAGGGTTGTACCGAGGGCAGGGAACGGTATCACATTACAAAGCAAAATACATTAACTGCCTTCAACGCTCCTTTTACTGCGGACTCCGAAGGTAATAATCATACAGGAAGGATTTAAAAAGGGAGACAGAACTCAGATAATTTCCAGTTATTCTTCTACGAAAAACAAACATCTTGTTTGGTGACAACTTCAACTCCGTTAAAAGAATACGCTGAGACACTGCACAAAGGATATTTTTCTGATCACAGGAAGAGTCCGTTTATAATGCAGTGCTGAGATGAATACAGGAAAGAGGGACTTTGCTAAACCAAGAATCTGTGACACCTGTGGGGTATTTTAAGCACGTTTTTTAAAAATCCAGACAACGTGCACTTAAGAAATCTTTTCATTAACAAATAAACTTACTTTCTGAAAGGTGCCTGTGGCGAACGCTGGGACACAGGACTAGAAAGAGGCAGAGATCGGGCCAGGAAAGGCTAATGGTGCTAAAGTCTTGAATTGTCTTGAAGATCCCTGGGCCCCGGGATGCATCTGTGGGACCGAGCGATGGATGGAGGCCTACCTTGCTTTGCAAAATTGTAAAACTGAGCCAAGATGAGCACTAACGCATACTACTGATTCAAATGGAACAAGGGACGAGTCTATGTGCAGCAGCTACGGAAAATCTACCGCGCTACCTTCAAACCCACAAGTTCCCAGTTCTGGCAATTTCTACCACAGACAGGCTCACACACACCCACATGCCCACCCATAATTAGGGATGCTTACTACCAGTGTTTTTACAATACAACAGGATGAATTTTTATCATGAATGAAATAAATTGTAAAAAAGTCGAACAAAGGGATATTCTACAACCATCAAAAAGAATAGATCAATCTGACATGTCCTCTTGAAAAAAACCATCAGTATAGATTGTAAGTGAAAATAAGGAGATCCAGAAAGGTACTTACAAGTCGTAAGCACTCATTTGTGATTTTTTTTTTAAGATTTTATTTATTTATTTGACAGAGAGAAATCACAAGTAGTCAGAGAGACAGGCAGAGAGAGAGAGGGAAGCAGGCTCCCTGCTGAGCAGAGAGCCCGATGCGGGACTCGATCCCAGGACCCTGAGATCATGACCTGAGCCAAAGGCAGCGGCTTAACCCACTGAGCCACCCAGGCGCCCCAGCACTCATTTGTGATTTAAGAAAGAGGAAGGTAACATTGAAGAAAGTATTTTGGAAGGATATATAGGAAAATGATTTAAAAAGACATCTGAGGGGTAAAGTTAGGGGAATGGGACCGAGAAGAATTATTGTAAATACATAACCTTTTTTGTATTGCTGAATACTTTTATCCTATGGATGTATTATTTCCTCAATTTAAAAAATTAGTTCATAATAATTTAATCAGTAAGAATATATTGGTATTAAACATAACTGTGAACATTTAAATATATCTAGCTCACAGATCATCATCAGTCTGGTGTCACCTTATATACACATACAACATGTTTTCCAAATTAAGATGTGCCCTTGTGGGAGAAAAAGGGAAATATTGGAAGTGTAGATTTAAAAATGATCTGTGAGAACATCGGCCAAAAAGATTTAGGTCAAACACAACTCCCAGTTTCAAAGGCTATTCTATTTGATATTTTCATCATCTGAAATAGAAATATAATCCCTTAGGAGAGAAGAAAAAAAATTTACTATTTTTAACAACTCTGTCAAGTTCAATAACATGGTTTGAGAAAACATGGTTCTCTCTGTGCTAAGATATCACTGGGGAAAAAAGTGTCCTTTAAGCTTTTAGCTGCTAGTCATTTGATGGAAAAAAAATAAATCTAAGTAGCCAACACAATCACTACATCAAAATAAATTCCAAATGGGCTTAAAATTTCAAGGTGAAAATGTAACTATCAAAGTAGTAAAAAAAAATGAAAAATTATTATAATGGTCTTGGAAATTAAAGGTCTCTCAAAGGATAACACACAAGACAAAAACTATTAAAGAAAACATAAAAATCTTTAAAGATTTTGAATAGCAATTTGAAAGATAAATCATATATACAAAAACTTGACAACATGGTTAAAACAAGTGAGAGAGGAAAAGGGCAAATGTCCTCGTAAGAATCAATAGTAAAAAGGGGTGCCAGGGTGACTCAGTCAGTTGAGCGTCCAACTCTTAGTTTCAGCTCAGGTCACAGTCTCAGGGTCATGGGATCAAGCCCCACATTGGGCTCTGTGCTCAGGAGGGAGTCTGCCTGAGGATTCTCTCTCTCTCTCTCTCTTTGCCCATCCCCCCACCACATGCTCGCACACTCTCTCAATAATAAATCTTAAAAAAAAAAGAATCAATAATAGAAATATTGACACTAAATTTCCAGTACAACAGGCCAAGAGAGAAACTGAATCCACAGTCCAGAAATTTCCACCAGGAAGGGACTTCAGAGCTTTATCATCCAATTAGGTCCTTCAACCCTAAACAGAGCACAAGTCATGTAAAGCAGACAGCCACTGCCTCGATGTGCTACAAATTCCTAGAACTTGAATTTGCAGGCTAGCGCGTGAATCCTTTCTAACAGAAGCAATGTACAATCTCACCGATAATGGGCAAGAAAGACTGGGAAGGCATGCTGGAGAAAAGCGGTCAGGAGAAAGTTGATGAATATTCATAAGGTAATTATCTTTCTGTATGCAAGCAATAAATAACTGTGCCCCATACAGTATAGTCAATCTGTACTTGTGGCAATGTGTTTTGTAAAGGAAAGAATAAAAACCAACAATGGAGTTTGTGTATTCTGACTTGTCCCCTCCCTCCCATGGAAGAATACAGAATTACTCCACCTGGCCAGATCCATGCAGCTATCCGTGAGGCTGGTAGAAGAATTAAAGTACTCTCTGCTGGCAGCCAAGACCAAGTCAATACTCCTTTCATAACCGACCCTGTACTGGGTTTTCCCTTTATGGGCTACACTAGCGGGTGGATTTATGGAACAGGCGCTGCAGTGCATCATCTGCCCAGCTAGGTGGATATTTTCAAGGCGACTGGAACACAAAAGGCTTTCTGTAAATATCTGGGGGAAAGAAGAAACTTTAATTAGTTAAAGAGGGCAGATTCAGTTCTCAATGAAATGAAGATTCTGACATCCAATGAAATCAATTAAAAATACAACCATCCTAAAAGCAGCAGTAGCATGACACTGTGAATGCACTAAATGACAATGAAGCACATGCTAAATGGTTAATTTTATGTTATGTGAATTTCACCTCAATAAAACAAAATCGTCTTTTAGAAAGAAGAAATAACTTAATGGAACAAACCAACTGGAAGCCTAACACAGTTGATCCTTGAAAGCATGGGCCTTAGGGTGCTGAACTCCCATGCAGTCAGAAATCCCCCTATAACTTTGGACTCTCCCAAAACGTAGCTACTAATAGCCCACTGTTGACCAGGAGCCTCACTGATAATATGGACAGCCAATTCACACATTATTTTGTATTTTGTATCTGCTATATTCTGTAGCAGAATTATTTTGTATTTTGTATCTGCTATATTCTGCTTATTCTTACAATAAGGTAAGCTGGAGAAAATATTAAAATCATAAAGAAGAGAAAATACATATAATACTGTACTCATTTAATACTGTACTCATCAAAAAAACAAACACCCATGTTGTTCAAGGATCAATTGTATCTTGATGTATCATAAGGAATGTTTAAGTAAAATATCTGGAATTCATACTCATTAAAAACAGGATTCCTTACTATGCAGTCATCAAAAGAAATGAAATCTTGCCATTTGCAATGACGTGGATGGAACTAGAGGGTATTGTGCTGAGCGAAATAAGTCAATCAGAGAAAAACAATTATCATATGATCTCCCTGATATGAGGAAGTTGAGAGGCAACATCGGGGATTTGAGGGGTAGGAAAGGAATAAATGAAACAAGATGGTATCAGGAGGGAGACAAACCTTAAAAGACTCTTAATCTCACAAAACAAACTGAGGGTTGCTGGGGGAAGGGGGGTAGGGAGAGGGTGGTTGGGTTACCGACATTGGGGAAGGTATGTGCTATGGTGAGTGCTGTGAAGTGTGTAAACCTGGCGATTCACAGACCTGTACCCATGGGGCTAAAAATATATTACATGTTAATAAAAAATAAAAAATGATTTAAAAAAACAGGATTCCTTAGACATACGGTCCCATATTCAATAGGGCCCACTCCACTTAAACTATAACATTTTAATTTTTTAAAGAAAATCTTTGAATACGATAATTTATAACTGCTATAGCATCTGAATTTAGTCTTACAAACTAAACTGTCATGCTATTAATACAACATTGACTTTTTTCCAATCTGCAGACCAAAAACTATTTAAGGTATTCATGCAAGTATCATTGTATTCTACTAGGCAACTAATAGCATCAATTAACATAGAATTTATTGTGTAACTGAGAATATTTACTCATTACCTAGTCCAGAAAAGTCTTAAACAAAGAGATCTACACTAATAATGTCAATATATAATTAGTATAGGAATTTCTCCAAGAATGTTCACCCCATCATCTGCTGGATGAGGATAGCACAGAAATAGAAGCAAGAGATGAAAAGCAGATTTCATGGAGAATCAAGAATCTTCTTATGATTAAGACTACCCAATTTTCATAGGATCCCCTTATTTTCACTTATTTCTAGGCCTCTAGGGAAGGTAGTATTTTTAGACAGGACTTTATTAAAATGACTATGATAACGATAAAATTACTAACATCTATAAGGGATCTGATACAAAATACCTATTGTGACAGAAAGCAAATTACTAATGAGCAACCCTAATCATTTATATCTGACAGGTGAAAATGGCTTACTCGAGGTGACCCAAATGACTTAGATATGACAATTTATTCCTTTGGTTCATTCAAGTAAGCCATAAAGAGTTGAAAGATTGAGAAATGCAATTCACACACTCTAAAATTTAAGTTTTTGCTAAAATGAACAATATACATTTCTGCTCTACATGCTGTAATGGAACCTTTAACTTTCTCAAAATTGTGCCATTGAGCTTTCAAATTATTTTCCAAGAAAGCAACCTCTAATATAATAGCCGAAAGTCAGTGAAACAACATAGCATAATTTAAAAGCTACTAAAATAATATTTAAAATGTAATATTTAAAATGTAAGTTAAAAAAAAATGTAATTTGCCAAGTCCATATTACCTTCCTCTATAACCATTTCAAGCTGTTATAATGTGCTTTCAAATGTTCTCTCAGAGGAGAGAGGCTAACCACCAGAAATCATTAAAATAGCAAAGCTAATAAAAAGGTGTTAAAATATAACAAAATGTAACAAAAACAGGGGCGCCTGAGTGGCTCAGTCAGCTGAGTGTCTGCCTTGGGCTCAGGTCATGATCCCCAAGTCCTGGGATGGAGCCCCGTATCGGGCTCCCTGCTCAGCAGGGAGTCTGCTTCTCCCTCCGCCTGGGGCTCTCAGTGCTTGTGCTCTCTCATTCTATCTCAAATAAATAAATAAAATATTAAAAAAATACATAACAAAAAGAATAAGTCAAGTTGTTATGAGCCAGTTCAAGTGTAATATATTTATTGCCAATTTCCAATTAGAAACAGAAACAGGAAAATAGCAAAACAATGCCATTCCAACTTAAAAACACTATTGCAGACGTATAAATGATGGTTAGGCTTTGGAGCCCATGTGAATACAGATTTTCTCCTGGAATTGGAATTCAAGTTTCACTTTAGACACAAAAGGGGAAGCTACTGGCAGTTTTACATACATGGTCTGAAAATATAATCATCAATGTAAACTTCACACTCCTTCAAGAATTTAAAAACCTGACGTTCGAATATAAAACCGTTTCTCAACAGTCTATATTAGCACTCTTTTGTTAAAATCACCATGAATAAAAATACCAACCAATTTCACAAAATAGAGACCTATTTGTATAACTCATTTTATCAAGGGGTCACACTTTATGATGTCAGAGCAGAGCAACACAAGAAAAGATCCTAAATGATTTCATGTTTGGCTTATTGAGAAAAACTCAAAAACCTGCTTTTAAATAATATCACATTCAATGGGTGAGTTGGATCATTTTTCCACATTTTCTACAAGAACTAGGAGTAATTTGGTGGTAAGATACACACCCTCCAAAAACATTAATTAAAGCCCCCTGGGTCACACTCCTACGTCAATCAGCAGGCATTGCTTAAGTAGCCTTTGTGTTCCAGACAGGACAATAGACCCTGGGGGGACAGGAGGCTGAACATGAATATGATAATGCCTACCTAGGGGCTCCTGACCAAAGGGAAAAACCACACATGGAAACCAGTTACTGCATTTGAAAGAAAGACTGTAATAGAGACACTTTACATGAAAGGACAGAGGCAGGCATCCCGGAGGGCATAATTAGTGAAGTGAGTCCTGAAAATTACCAACAATTTTCAGATAAAGGAAAGGGGAGTAGATCCAGGCTCAGGGAACAAGGCAGGTGGAGTCACTGGACATGAAGCCAGAGTCAGGGCAGGTCTAGGGGGCGCAGTGGAGCAGGGGGAAACATGGCGTCCCCTGTCCGTGCAGAGTGGCACGCGTAGAGAGCGGCGCGGGGGGGAGCGGGCACAGAAGCTCGTCTGCCACGGCCTTCTATGCCACGCCAGGAAGGACGGCTACTCTCTGATGCGGACATGGAATAAGAAGGGGAGTGTCATGGAAAGGTGTTTTAGAAGAATGCCCTGAATCAGTGTAGATTAGAAATATGGAAGCGGGGAGACAAGGGAGGAGGAACTGCAAGTTGGCAGAGATAGGACAGATTGGAAAGGCTTTTCCCAGCTACATCAAACAGGCATTAGTGACCACCAAGACCACGGAAGTGAGAGGAGCCCAGGAGCCCAGGAGTCCATTTCCAGCTGAGGATTAACTCGCTGGATAACCGCTGGTGCAATGATCGAAGACGGAGGGACGGGAGGTAAGACACGTGAGTGCTCAACCAAGAAAGCACTGCTGGATTCACGGCTATGACTCAATGGTATTACTCAAGAGTGAGGGTCATGGTCACCACCTCTGTGTCCAGGAAACACACTGTAACAGTCAAACTTCCCAAACTAAAAACGAGGAACTTACCTCATAGCAAGCATCAGAATCCAGGCAGGTGTAAACATTCTGCTGCATAGTTAGCATGTCTTGCAGCAATGTTCTCCAATGAGACTCACTGACAGGAGGTTGCCTGGTTGGGGGCGGGAGGAGAGGAAGGGAGAAAAAAAAGGATTTCATGAAATCTCTCTTCAATTGGCCAAAAGTTAAAAAAAAATTGGTATCACCATTCTATATGGTAAAACAGCTCCCAAATGACCAATAGGAATAATCTCATTTGAATTTCTAGGGAAAAACATCAATCAGAAGGAAAAGTTGAACGGCCCTGTGTCAATGCTAGAGACGCTGCCCAAGCCACCTTGGTCTTCGGCTGCCTAGACACAGAACTAGACTGGCATTAAGTGATAATAGCAAAGATAAACAAGCTGTGAGTTTCCAAGACAAAATAAAGCACAGAAAGGTAGGGCAGCTGAGATCTAGCAGAAAAAGCACAGGGACACAGGAGAATTGGTTTCAATTCCATCTCTATCAGACTGCAACCCCCACGGGGGATCTCCTTAACTTCAACTATATGTACAGACCTGGAAGGCCACCAGAGGCCACCCCTGGCATCAGTCAAGAGGCTGGGGACCCCAGTTCATCGGCAGCACAGCACTAGTGGCTGTCTCAGTGGGAGCCCTTGCAAGGGTCCACAGAGTGACGGACCAAGCTAATGCACATCCCAGGGGACAGCCCTGGTGCCAGGAGAGAATCTTATAATATAGTGCCAAGAGCTGCCCCATCTAACTCAGGCAGGAGTTTCATGGCCCCTAAGAACCTATATTTTATAATAATTCCACAGGCACAGTTCTTAGAATCTCCTCAAGGACAAGCCAATGACCACACTTAGGAAAGCCCAAAGCACAAAGCCCCTATTGGGTTTTCCAGTCCATTTCCAGTTCCTTGAGGTCAGAAGCAATTTACCAACCAAGAATCAGGTTTATACAACCAATGAGGCACACACGGTCTTGTTGATCAGAGCGCATTTTACGTGGGTACCCAGGCTTACAGAGTTAGAGAATTCATGGTTCAGGTTCTCCTGCAGCAAGGAAAGGGTTTGTTAACAAATTCACAAACAGACACATGGTAGCTGCATGATCATGAACTCTTAGGGTTCCTGACTTCCGGTTTCCTCACTTAAAGCCCATCTTGGAGAGTGATAAGAAATGGAGGAGATTAATTCTGATAGAGCACAGGCATTGAAGCAAGACATTCCTAAGTATAAAGACAAGCTCCATTACCTATACAGTTCTGAATATGTCTCTTAATTTCTCTGAGCTAGGTTCCCTTTTTGTACCGTGTGAAGATTAACTAAAACTAGAATGTATGAAAAGATACTCCCCCCGTTTCTTCTGGTATAAAATAGTATTCAATAAATGTTAATGAATGAATCTGAAAGTTACAAACACATTTCTGTGGTTTCTATAGTTACATACATGATTACTAATATTGTTTAGCAGGAGGGAAAAAGTGTTGTAATTCTCTCTGCTTCCCCCAAAAGCTCACCTTTGTTGAATATATATGAATTTGGAACCATTATTTATATTTACTTGCTAACCTTGATGTTCTGCATAATCCTGAATATCACTGTTTGAAAGGGAGGATTTTATTTTGTTTTGTGCTTGTCAAATACCATTTGGATGTTTCTTTCCCAAGTCTCTTCCCCTTTTTTATGCATTAAAAACAGGGCAAACAGACTATATGCATATAATAGTATTGCTATGGGGAAAGCATGTATTTGAGATCATTCCTATGAAATTTCTGGTCTTCATGAAATTTTTCACCAAAAATTTTTAATAAGCATATGCTTCACTTGCTTATAGTATTTTATATTTATTTCACAAAATGAGTAATTACTTCTATCGCCTATGCAAAAAGCACAAGAGAATACTTTTTTTTTTTTATCTCAGCATACAAATGGAAAAAACAAACTGACATATTATCATGTCTCCCAGGACAATCCCTGAAGTGTGTCCATTAGTTAGACCTTGATACGTGAACTCTTTGGGGAACTTTAAAGAACTGGAGAGCTCCTTCAGATCTGGCTTGCAGGTAAGTAAGTTGCAAAACGTTTGATGCAGAGAGTGTCCATCTTGCACCAGCTGGATAAAATCGAACCTAGGCATTGTCTAGCTGAATTCAAATTCTCATATCCCAGCTGTTCTTCTGGAAGCCATCAACACTGGGACAGATGGTATTAATGTTTTCTCACACATGGCTAGCCGTAAGTACAGGTTCTAATTAAAATAAATTATAAGACATTATTTACAACGGCCTTTTCAGAATACATTCAGTAAATAGGAACCAAGAGTAGAACCTGAAGGCACTATACCAGAGAGTTGCAAATTAACAGAGAGATCCCTAAGTATAAATATGATGTATTAGTTACAGCCTTGGAACTGAGGGATATTTTCCAAGGAGAAACAGTGTTGCACTCAAGATGGTAAAACTTGATTTGCACAGATTCAGTGAAATCTGTTACCGTTTAGAATATGCCTAAGAATATTCCCATAGATGCTGAAGGCCAAGCCATGGTGGCATATATGAAATAATTAAGATTTACTTCAAATTAACTAGTTTGAAAAAAGAGGCCATATTCTCTTACATATTAGAGTAGAAGAGCATGAGTAGAGATTAACTTCAAAGGTTTCAGAAGTGCTTGAGGAACTCAAGGAAAACACAAGAAGTGTTCTAGCTATAACAGCAAGGCTTTCTTGAAGAGTGGGTACTAGAGTAGAGTCAGCATGATCAGAAATACTGACCATTTGTTTCTAGCTGTAAAAAAAAACAAATCTTAAGACTTGAGTTGCCAAAACCTTTTAAATTGTTCATTTAATAATTTTTGAGAGAGGGCCATTGATATAGATGGTCCCATATTAGATGTATAGGAACTCTATCACTTGCCCTAGAGAAGCTTATCATCTCCAAAGGAACATAAGGCACATACATCAATAACTATAGTTCACTGTTAAAAAAGACAGATAGGGAGACAGACAGATACAAAATGCCAGGGGGTTTCTCAGGAAGGAGAGTTCCCTGAGCAAGCCACTACTGGCTGCATTCCGTAAGCAGTTTACTACTGTTGGGTGAGCCTGGGATTTCTGGAGCCATCTAGGTGGTGCAAGTGTAGCTCTCGTAGGGCTTGGGTAGAAGTAGAGCAGTCTCTACTTGCATGGGACATGATACTGTATACAGAAAATCCCATGGAATAGCCAAAAAAACAAAAACAAAAACAAAAAAAACCCTACTGGAACTAATACAGATGCCCCACAAGGTTGGAAGACACAAGCTTACTATATCAAAATCAAAAAAATATATGTCAACATTTCTACACACTAGGAGTGAACAATCCAAAAATGAAATTAAGAAAATTCTATTTACAATTTTAAAAATTAGAAATATTTTATAGTACACAAATGTCCATAGCTTTAGCTGTAAAAACCAAAACTCAAAACAACCCAAGAAGTCCATAAACAGGGGCACCTGGGTGGCTCAGTGGGTTAAAGCCTCTGCCTTCCGCTCAGGTCATGATACCAGGGTTATGGGATCAAGCCCCACATAAAAAGGTGAACAGTTCAACAAAGTGTGATAAATCCATAAAATGGAATACTACTCGATAAATAAAATGGAATTATTATTACTGATCCGTGATACAACAAGGATGAATGACAAAATGAGTACAGAGAAGCCAAACGGAAGTGTGTACTAGATTCCATTTACATGAAGTTACAGAAAATACAAAGTAATATATAGGAATAGACTACATATCAGTAGTAGTCTAGAGAGGGGAGAAGGAGGTGATCAGGAGAAGCAAAAGGAAGGGGAATATAAAAGGGCAAGAAGAAGCTTCTAAGGGTAACATAGTTATTACCTCAATTGCAAGATGGTTTCACAAGTATCTACATGTATTGAAACTTATCAAATTCTACACTTAATACATGGAATTTAGTGTTGGCCAATTATAAATCAATGAAGTAAGTAAAAAAAAAAAAAAGAAGAAGAAGAACAGTACTTATTTTTAATCATATACAAGTGTCAATTAATTTTGTTCATTACTTACTTCCGACCAGTGTGCCTGGTCAGCCTAACCATCAACTTGCGTGCCTCTTCTGAGCTAGACTGAGTGTTCTTAACAAATGAAACTGGTCTCTCGAGTCCATGTTTCTCCAAGAGCTCCGACACACTAAAAGTGAGAGAGGAATTTTTTAGTCTTGCTATCAAACAAAAAAAGTCTGAGAGTCTTGAACATACAACCAGCACGTAGGTGTTTAGTACTAAAAACAAAAAGTAGCATATAGAATGACCCAATTTCACATACTGCATTAATTTTCAGAAAAAAAAAAAAAAGCTAACAATCATATATCAAATCTTATTTCCTGTACTTTTACTACAATGTACTTGGAATTAGTAGTCAATTTTTTAAAAAAATATGACATATCTTTATCTAAAATTTTTTTTATTATTTTCCTCTACTCTAAAAGCATCAAATCAGTAAAACAAGCAAATCTATCATTTCAATACTCAGCTTTTACTCTGAACAATCCTGTGAGTAATTTGTTAGAGGTAAGGTCAATAGAAAAGGAATAAACAATTTTAGAGTTGGAGCCAAAGAAACATCACAAGGCTCAATCTCCCTCCAGAATCTATTCTATAAAAATAAAAAAATATGTCACAAATTTTGTCCCAGATGAACCTTCTTGAGATATCTCATTCCCCAATCATCAGCGTCATATATGTATGATGGGTGACCTCACCAAATTTCACATTTTTTGAATTAACTACTACTGAGTTTATAGAGCGTGACCGGCTAGAATTCAGTAGCTCATCGTAAAGACAGGTTTCATGGGTCATGTCACCTGACATCACATATGCTAAAACATTTTTCAGTGATTAGTACCTATGCGGTGGAAGAGGGAAAAATTTCTTATTTTAAAAGGTCATTAACTTAAACTAAACAGGGAAAGATGTGGGTATCATGCAGAAACTGACCACATATAACTGTTTCCTTGAGGTAGAAAGAGCATAATGTGATATCAAGACCACTCATGGTTACACCCAGGAACATACCATGAAATTCTGTGAAATACTATGAAATTCACAGTATTTCACCATATCTTTTTTAGATCACTCTTCTCAGTTTCATTACGGAAAAAAAAGTAATCGTGCAAATTTGTAAGGAATGAATCCATATTGTCTTAATCCACTAAATTTTACTCAAACTATGTTCAACTTCTCAAGACACCAGAGATAGGAGAAACACAGCCAATCTAAAATAAGCTAAGGTTGAAAAGAAATTGATTTATTAAGAATTTTTCAAGGAAAAATAACTATATAACTTTCAGGACACAAAGTAACAAGCAGCAAGGTAGTAATAAATACAGAAACAGAGGTCCTAAGGATAGTGAATGATGCTTCATTCAACTCCCATACACATATGGCACAAAAACACTGTTTCCTTAAATACAACTTGAAATATTTTTATACTCAAGTCCCTTAAATTCAATGAATAAAACTTCTAATTAGTAGACTCCAAATTATTATACTTTTCTATCATATCGCCACTATAAACTGATGGTATTACCTTATAATTCTATAATTATGTGTTGGAAAAAAATTTTTAGTCCTAAAATTTTTAATACAGTTATTTAAAATTACTCATGCATCTTCATATATGCATATAAATGCTAGTAAAATATATTTGACTTCCTAAATGCCAAATTAGGAATTTCAGGCTCCAACACAGAAAGTTTCATGCTTCATTCTGACAGTGAAGAATATTACTGTAGAGTTACTTGAAAGTTCTAGCGCAGTTTGATCTAATCTAGATATCCTATCAGAGGTAATATGCCCAAAAAACGGAAGTCAGGAGTATAATAAACACTATTTGCTGACAGACATAATAACTGTTGCAGGAACTAACATTTCTTGTGTACCTTATGGGTAGGAAGCACTTTAAATGGTTACTCTAACATGAATCCCATTAGCTCATGGGTTAGATATTATAAATAAGAAAACCCAGGGTTCAAAGAGCACACAGCTTCTGAGTCACCAGGCCCATATTTGAACACAGGTCCACCAGTCTTCAAAATCCAGGCTCTTAATTACCCTGCCACAGCTAGCGATCCCTTTGTATTAAGAAAATTCACTCCCAAGAGAGTCAAACAAATAGGAAGTCAAACTGCAATCGACCACTGGACATATGAAAAGTAACGTTTCTTGGGCAGACCTCCGCATCAGCACACAGCCAACAGACTAACATTTTTCTCACCTGAGAATTTGTTCCAGTTGGTCTGCCATGTCATGAAGAGCATTTGTTACCTCTGTTTTGTGACTGAAAGATTAAGAGAAAAAAATTAAAATTAAGTTTTAGTAGTAGTTTCTTACATAGAAATAATACTCAAGTGAAAAAAGATATGATGTTTCCCTTATAGTTAATATACAACAATATTACATTGCTGGGCAAAATGTTGGTCTTATTTCTGAACATCTTCAGCTCTGCCTACTTGTGCTCTATGTCTCTAATAAATAAATAAAATCTTAAAAAAAAAATACAGGGTTTTTCCTTTATGAATTGACATCCATAAACATAATTACTATAGATGTTTTTTAGCCAGTGGAATATGTTGCCTATATAAGATGCACAAAAATTAATTAGGTTAAATAAGTGTTCATTTCCTAAGTGATTAAAAAAAAATAACAGTTTACCATTTGGTAAATGACCATGTAACTACTAAAAATGAACAACGAACCACAGGCAGAATAAAATTGATGAACTTGGCATGAAGAGAATTACAGAAAATATTTGGAAGCTCTATATTTTAATAGTAGGCTAATTTAAAAATGTTACTTAGAAAATTGTAAATATGAAACATAATCATTAAGAAATACATGGAAAACAGAGTATCAATCTATTTTTGTATTTACAAAAAAGTCTGTTAGATCAAAAGAAACCATTAATCTGAAGCCAAGATTTCTTAGCCTACACTCTCTTCAAAAACACACTAATTCTGTAATTATAATGTCTACATAAAATATGTTCTTTTAATATCATCATTCATTGATACTTCATGGTAGGCAAATTACTGTTTAAAAATTAATAGATTAGCTCTAGTTGATATTTATGCTAGTTTGATCTCACTGAAAAACAAGGTCTAAAACACTTATTCCTAAAAATTATACGTGTCACTTGGGAGTCAATGAGCTTGACGAGTTGATTCAAGGACAACAAAGGAGGCACAAAGCTGAAAGACAGACTATCAAGTTTCCCAGCAAAGCCATTTAAGGAAGAGACTTCCCACCACTACTGCCCTCTGTCACAGACATTAAGAGAAGCCTCTGCATCTCTTTTTACCCTCTAGGGAGAGCAATTTTACTACTAACACCCTGATAGCCACTGGGTTGAGGTTTCTAAATGATGGGTAATGACACTGCGCTACAAAATCTGTCCATACAATGCCTTTACCAGCCTTTTGCTACCTACTGACAGCCCGTATCTCTCAGAGAGATACCTACGGTTCCCAGAGGCACACCTGCTATTCCTGCCAGTCTTTACTAAGGATGTGAGATAACCTATGGTCATATTTCTATAAGTCTGGGTAATAAACACGTGCTGAGGCCCCCTACATGAAGATTCCCTAACCCTAGATGGAGGAAGGCAAAGACATATTAAGCGCTACCACAATCTCCATTCAGCTCTACCACTGACAAGTCTAACTGCTTGGATTCCTTCTGGGTGGTCAGTACTGAGACCCATGATGAGGCGATGAATGATCAGGATCTCTAAACTACCCAACATTTCTGTAATATACTAGAATCTAAGATGAACCTACACACAAAAAAATCAAAGCTTAAACAAGAAGACAAGCTAGGTGCTCACATACGAGGCGACTTCTCAAGCACTCCTACACTGAAAAGGCTTTATCTTGTCACAAGGCTTACAATCAGTTTCTTAGTGTCTTAGATATAAATTAATGATCAAGAATCACTCAACATGGAGGACAGTCCCTAACAGTAAAGGCAGATATACAAACAACCAGGATATGAAAAATGAGAGACCGTGGTGAAAAAGCGTGTAGTGCAGGGAGCAGAGGAACAGAGTTTCCTACTCTGAAACAAGAGTAGGACACTATCTTATTTTAAAAGTTCTTAGAATTTAAATAAGAAAGTCAAAATAAATCTTAAAATTCAAAATATGGATGAAAAGATAAAACTGAAGAAACTCCCAGATCATTTAACAAAAGATCAAAAAGTGGGAAAAAGAATAAAAAAGGCAGTAAATAAAGAAGTAATGTAAAGTAAATAAAGAAGTATTAAAAAATAGAGAAAGAAAAAGGAAGGGAGTACAAATAAAATTACCAAGGAAACTTATCAAGGAAAGAATGTAAGAAAATTTCCCAAAGCTCTAAAGGGCAGGATTTTCCAGATTGGAACAGGGGGTCTAAATGAACAACATAACAAATTCAGAGTCACAATGAAACACATCCTTACGATATTTCAGAACATCAGAGATGAAGAGAAGGCACTGAGATATCCAAAAAGGAAGAAAAGCCATCTAGAAAGTAGTGATTTACAATGGTGTAGGACTAATTGACAATCCTGGGAGGAGGGGACAAGACTGATGCTTTCAAAACTCACAAGGAAAAGATTATAAACCTAGAACTGTATATAGCCAAGGTTTCTACCAAGTTCAGGGGACAATTCTGGTAACTCTCTCACATGGAACAGTCTTAAAATAAAAATGCCTCCATGTAGGGGCACCTGGATGGCTCAGTGGGTTAAAGCCTCTGCCTTCGGCTCAGGTCATGATCCCAGGGTCCTGGGATTGAGCCCCGCATCGGGCTCTCCGCTCAGCGGGGAGCCTGCTTCCCCCTTTCTCTCTGCCTGCCTCTCTGCCTACTTGGGATCTCTCTCTCTGTGTCAAATAAGTAAATAAAATCTTAAAAAAAAAAAATGCCTCCATGTAATCTTTGACAGGAAACTGTTAAGATTGTGTTCCATTAAAATGAGAGAATAAGTAAAGGAAGGAGAAAAGAAATTTCAGAAATGCAATATGTAACACGAGAGAGAGGCAAACCCAAGTCTCAGGATGGCAGCTGTACAGAATATGGAACAATTAACCCACATCAAAGCAAGAGAAAAGACATCCAAGAAGGATGTTCCAAAAGGTACAGAGGGAGAGAAAATGGGAAAAAGGGAAGGAACTGAGATGTGTCTGACTACAGAAAAGAGCTTTCTATTTCCATCAGAAGAGGGAAGGAGATAAATGGAAACAAACAAAACAACAAAAAAGGAAAAGGAAATTTCTAAAAACAAAGGGGGAAAAAGAAAAACAGGAAAAACAAAAAGTTGCATACAAAGGAATATAATCATACCCAGATCTGTAGAAACAATATTTACATAATATAATGATGAAAATGCTACCCTAATTATACTGAAAAAATGGTAGAAGTAGGTATGGGGGATGGGTAGACTTCCATAAAGGAAGTCAACAATCACATAAAACTGCAGCCACCACATGAGCTGTCTTAGAGGAGGCAGGCAAAGACCAGAAGAAACACATTCTCTAGCTGGTGTTTCCTGTGAGGAGACACGGGGAAGGTGGGGCAGCAAACAGCTGTTGATCAATTACAAGTTTTTCAATTTCTTCACTTTCATTATGTGCATATGTTACTTTATAGCTAAAAATTAGGAGAGGATTATGTCTCTTTGGACTCCATCTTTTTAAAAATTTTTGTTTATTTAAGTAATCTCTATACCCAGTGTGGGGCTTGAACTCATGACCCAGAGATTAAGAGTCACATGCTCTCCTGATTGAGCCAGCCAGGCACCCCCTAGACTCCTCGATCTTGGATCAGCACCTCCATCACACAGACTTCACAAAGTGGAAGGACCAGCTGACTTGGAGAGTGTCTCACACTTTGCATTTACTTGACCGTTTCCTTCATGGTGTGATTTAACTTGTTCCCCCTTCTCTGCATCCGCTTGTCATCCTGAAGGCCCAGAGGACTGACTAGAGTAAGAATGAACACCTTTACTTCAGACTGGCACCTCACAGGAGGCATGTAACACCAGGCTGATTGTGATAGCACATCCGGTAGCTTAATTAAAGGTGACAGCATTCAGCTTCTATTTTCGAAAGCTAAATTTCCCTTTTGAAATGACAAAAAAAAAAAAAAATGAACTTGCTGAGGGAATACTTCGGTCCCACGCAAATATCCTTTACCCATCAAACTCACATCTGATTGCAGTACCATTGGTGACTGCATGAAACTATCTCACAATGGGGTGCAAACTTGGTGATCTCTATCATTCAGTTCACAGAAAATTAAAATTTCCTTAGAAGGAAAAGAGAGAGGGAGCAGCATTAGTCACAGTAGCCGAGATTGATAAGAAACAACCTAAGGGCCCATCAAAAGATGTATGAATCACAAAAATCTGCCATTTTCATATACACAATGGAATACGAAAGCCATTAAAAAAAAAAAAAGGAAATCCTGCCCTTTATGACAACATGGATGGACTCTGAGGGCATTAAGCTAAGTGAAAAAAGTCAGACAAAGAAAGACAAATACTGTATGATGATCTCACTTATACGTGGAATCTTTAAAAAAAAAAAAAAAAGAAGAAGAAGAAGAACCTAAAACAACAAAAATAACAAACTTACAGAAAAAGATCAGATTTGTGGCTACCAGAGGTGGGAGTGGAAGGCATGGGAAATGGGTAAAGGCAGTCAAAAGGTATAAACTTCCAGGTCTAAGATAAGTATGTATGGGGGACAATGACATACAATGTTCCACTCAAGGAACAATTTGGGAAACCAACTAAAAACAACAAAAACACTGTTATATGTTATGTATGAAAGCTGTTATGAAAGTAAAAGATCTCATCACAAGGAAAAAAATTTTTTGTTCTTTTTTTTTGTATCTGCATGCGATGACAGATGTTAACTAAACTGTGGTCGTTTCATGATGTTCGTCGAGTCATTACAATGAACACCTCAAACTTATGCAGTGCTCTGTGTTCATTATATTTCAATAAAACAAAGAAAAACAAAGTAAAATAAAATTATGTATATTCATACATTACTACTTGAACACGATTATTATAGGCAAGGGCCAAGAACAGATAATTCGCAGAATACCACAAGCTCATAAATACGAAAAACGCTTAATTAGAAACAATTTAAAACAGAGTCATCACTGCCTATGCGCTAGATGCAAAGTACTTTTTGTTGTGGTGGTTGTGATATTTTTGTTCTTTGATGGATAATTGATCAAGGTTGGCAAAATTATAGTGATTGCTCAAACACTGCTGGAAAAACAGAAGTTTATCTCTAGGCAACAGGTTTGCAGATGATTCCATTTTCTTCTCTGTATATTTTTTATATGCCCAAAATTCTGTCTAATGAACCCTCTGGGAAGCAACATTTTCATTTTAGCTGGTAGGATGAAAAGACAATAAGCCTGGCACGCTGTAGGTTCTTACCCATATCCTCTTTGTGGAAGACATTCTAATATGTCATAGCAAAGAGCCAGCTGGTCATTTCGTTCACAGTTGTAGATGCACTCCAGAGCTACTGCCATCAGTTGGTCCTGATCGGGAATAATTTTTTGCTGCAGCTAGAGAAAAGAAAGCATGCTGTACTAAATGTCAGTAGATTTACAGTCAGTTTTTCCATAGCCCAGTGCAACTGTCAATAGAATATTAAATAGTGCAATTAATCAGCTGCAAAAACAAATCTTGATTTTTCTTTAGCTTACAGACTTTTGGGGTCTTTAATAATTCTAAATGAAATCACATTTTAATTACAGAATCAGCTAGAAAAGATAATTTGTACCCATAAGCTTCGCATCTGCTAAAAACAGATTCTTCAATTTATGACCCATTCAGGATAAAGTAGATAGAAGAAACATAGTGAATTAAAAAGGCAATTCATTAAAAGCATTTCTAACCCTAAAGCCAAATTTTATGTGTTTCAATTACAAAAATATATAAAATTCCTTAACTAATACTCAGAGATGTTTGAACCTACTATTTTCCAGGATGCATTATATATTAGTCATGTAACTAAATAGCACTGACATTATTCAAAACAAGTCACATTGCAGTGCAGCATCACAGAACATATTCTGATGCAGAAAGCCGGCTACCACAGGTCACTGTCTCTAAAGGATACAAACTTCCCAGTACAAACCAGACTTTCTTTCTTATTTTCTGGAATACAAACATACTATATTTGTGCCTTGTTTTTCTCATCTCTACTTCTCAGCTCACTGGATATTAACATCTTCCTAAAATCATTGTTGTGAGGATGAAATTAAGACATGAAGAGTGCTTCCATTATTACAGAAGACACCAAAATGGAAAGCTGAACCTATGCTCTCAGAGCCCTATTCAATGACAAAATAAGTTTAAAGCAATTTCCATAATAAAGATCTGGTGGTTTTCAACATCTTAGTAGAAACTGAAGAAAGTGATAGAGAGAAGCTGCCAAACAAGGCATCTGCTCAGTAGAAAAATCATATCAATAAATGCGAAGAAGAAACATTCAAGTAACAGGGAAGTGAAGTTTTCCAAAGCAGCAGAGTTAACGGAGTTCTGTACCTTTCTTCAAGGGGTTAAGAAAAAAACATGGCGTTAATTTGACATCAACATGTGACAGAGTAATCCAAGGTTGCCAAGTGACAGACTGGTGATACAGAGCCAGAACACAGTAAAAATAATTATTATTAAAAATTAATTAAAATCACTACTTTTTCCTGATTTCTTATCGTGTGCCAAGTGCTACTTCTATGTGCTTCCTGAGCATTCATTCCTAATTCCTCAAACCATTTCCCTAAGGGGAGGCTGGGGCACTGACAGGACACGTCACTTGCTCAAGGTGCAGGGCTGGTCATGGCCAGGCTGGGAGCCTAATGCAGGCAGCCGGTCCCAAGGCCCACACGAAGCAACATGGTCTCTCACACTCCTGCATATACAGGAAGAATGGGAGAGATGGAGGAAAACTACAGTCGTAAGCAACTCATACAGGAAAAGGAAAAAACTGAAAGCAGTTTCAGTGAAAGGAATACATTGGAAAACCAACTGAAACAGAAGCCTGTGTTTCTGTGTTTCTGGGATGGTTCCCTTGATTTCCTGGCTTCCTATCTTTCCCTCCCTGCAACATTTAAGTATCACTTGGAAGTTAAATGTTCTAGAATCCACAGCTGATCACGTGTGTTCAAAACCTTGTTGGTAAGCCTTAGCAGGCCTACACTGTGAAAGGTAAGAATAAGCCTTCCATCCGGTTCCTCCACGGCCTGGCGCCAACCCACCCTTCCTGTCCTATGAACCGCTAGGCAAATTTTAGTTCATGCAAATTAAATTACTTGTCTTATGTAAACACGATATTAGTCTTTTGTCTCTTTGTCTTTTTCTACTCCTACATGGAACGTCTTCTCAAAAACTTAGTTTTGCCCTATCTAAAGCCTCCCAGAGAATCCCACTTTATCTCTATTTGCCCTGACTTCAGTCGGGCTTTTCCGGATGTCTAGTCTTGTGCATAAGCTCCATAAATGCTGGTCTAAGGAACGCGTCCTCATGATACTCTCAAACACGGATCCTTCTCCCCTCTGTATTCCTACGGCTTCTTTTTGTTCTCTTCCTGGGCCATTTAGCAAATCTTTCTTAAAACAATCTATAATGCACATGAATCATAATGCTCAAAGTTTTAAGACACTTTCTACTATTCTTGCTCTGTTCAACTCTACGAGATGTCTAACTTCATAAAGTGTAAGACACACTTCTTATTTCCATCATTCCTGTCCTAATATCTCAGTGGTAACTATTAAACCATCATCTGCCCCACCTCAAGCCGAAAGAAGAGAGCGCCTCTAAAACTTTCTAGGAATACAGTAAGTCTTCCCCACCATGGGCAGCAGATTATTTTCCATACTGCAGAGCAAGGTAAAATTTAAGAAAATTATAATTTGGCTTTTTAAAATGGTCTTAAAATTATGGACTACACATAAGTACATAAAGAACAGATGATAAAATATGATACCTGGAAAACCCCAGAGAACGAAGCAATACAAAAAATTAAGTGAAGTGGCAGAATGCAAAATTAGCATACAAAATTAAAAGCTTTCATATACAAAAACAACAAACAGAGGAGTGAAGGTAGGGAAACGTCGCTTTAAAATAGAAACAGAAAATTAAATGCTTAGGAATAAATTTAACAAGAAATGTGCATGACCTACATAAGGAACATTTTCAAACACTCCTGAAAGACAGTACAAAAAGACATGAACAAACAGAATGATACCCCCTCTTCTTGAATAGGATGACTTAACATTATAAAGATACTGGTCTCACCAATTTATAACTTTAATATAATCACAGTAAATATACCAACAAGCTATTTTATGGAATTAGCCAAGTTGTTCAAAAGTTCAGATGGAGAAACAAACATGTAAGAGTATCTTTTTAAAAAGTTCAAAAAACAAGCAAAAAACAAAAAAAACCTAGGGGGAAAAAAATACAGAGGAATACTACCCTTACCAGATTTTTATAACCCATTATAAAATCTCTATGATTAAAACAGTGCACTCTAGAGGCACCTGGGTGGCTCAGTTGGTTAAGCATCTTGATTTCAGCTCAGGTCATGATTTCAGGGTCCTGAGATCAAGCCCAATATGGAGCTCTGCACTCAGCAAAGAGTCTGCTTGTCCCTCTCCCTCCCCCTCTGTGTCTGGCCCTGCTTGCTTTTTTTCTCTCTTAAATAAATAAATTAATTAATTAAGATAAGATACAAAATAAAACAGTGTGCTCCTAGTACACAGACAAACCAGTAACAATATAAAAACTCTAGAATGAGGGGCACCTGGGTGGCTCAGTGGGTTAAAACCTCTGCCTTCAGCTCTGGTCATGATCTCAGGGTCCTAGGACCGAGCCCCATGTCCGGCTCTCTGCTCAGCGGGGAGCCTGCTTCCCCCTCTCTCTCTCTGCCTGCCTCTCTGCCTACTTGTGATCTCTGTCTGTAAATAAATAAATAAAATCTTTAAAAATTAAAAAAAAAAAACTCTAGAATGAGACGAATGAACAAATGGATATTTGGTATATGACAAAGGTGGCATCTTAAATCACTCAAGAAAAGACAAAACTTTTAATGAATGGTGCTGGGACAACTAGGTAGCCATCTGGGGAAAAAAAATTAGATTCACATCTCACCATACAAAAGAAAGAACTCCAAGTAGATTACTGATCTATCATAAAAATAAAACCATAAAAGTACTGAATGAAAATGAGTGAATTCTTCTTTAACTGCAGTAGGAAAAGGCTTTCTCACCATGACTCAAAATACAGAAGCAATAAAAGACTGTTCAATTTGACTACACATAAATAAAAAGATAAAAATTCTGGCCTGACACGAATCACCATAAACAAAGTCCAAAGACACCCTACCAACTGGAGAAATATACACAATACATACCACAAAAAGGGGCTCTAATTACACCAACAAATCTGAATTTCTTACAAAAGTAAATCACAAAGGAACAAAAGTCCCAGTGAAAAATGGGGGAAAGACATGATGGACAATTCACCAAAAAAGAAATAGCTCCCTCAAATATATGAGGAAATGTTCTAATTCACTCATAATTAAAGAAAGGCAAATTAAAAAAACACTGAAATATCACTTTTCACCTACCACACTGGCAAAAATTTTAAATACAGCAACACACTCTGTCCACAACGCTGTAGAGAATAGGGATGCTCCTACACGACTGGTGGGAAAGTCCAGCGGACCAAGCCCTCTGGAGAGAAATCTGGCAATGACAACATGACCCTGCCTGCCTTTAGGCTCAGGAGCCCAAATGTGTATGAACAAGGTTATTCACTGTAGCATTGATTGTAACTACCAACTACTAGAAATAGAAAACTAGTGAGACTGAAGAAATGAATTTTTTTATTTTATTATTTTAATTTGTATAGCCACCCATGCTAGAGGCTATCATACTGAATAGCACAGTTCTAGAGGCACTTTTCCATTCCCTAAGGAGTGTGGGCCCAAAGCAGGCAAGCAGGAAATTGCAGGCAAGAGTTTCAAGTGTTACGTAGACTCTCCCATCTCTACCAGTGCTGGCACACAGGCCTAGGTCCGCACCCAAAGCTTCCAAACTCGGGGCCCTGGAGTACTGCACTGCAGGAACATGTGAGAACTGGGAGCGGGAGAGTCCTTTTGGAACTTGACACAGTTCCATTCCTGATCAGATGAAAGTGACCTTTGCCACTATAAGAACTGCAGGAACTGCAAACCAACATGCAGAAATAATTGTAACACAGATCAAGAGGCTTTCTATCAGAATCACTGGATAAATTGTCAAATGCATATCCCAGGTCCATATCCCCCAAATTCTAATCCATTGTATCTGGGTTCAGCCTAGAAAACTCTATTTTTTTTAAAGCCCATAGCTCCCATACACAATGCATTAAAAGAAGAAGAAGAAAAATGAAATGCTAGCACAGAAGACTGAGAACAATACAAGAAGGCAGAGTATTTTATTCCCAAATCACCTTCATCCAGACTTGCTTATGTTCCTCTGTAAATTCCACTTTCCAAAGGGCCATGCAAATAAAGAGCAACAGCTTAACATCACAGGTGAGCCAGAGGAGTGCTTAATCAGGATGGTATAAAGGAGAGGAAGAGTTTGAAGCACGTGTTACAGTTAAAAGGATAAATATGTGTTTGTATTATTGTTCCCGAGTGCTCACTCCCTTCTTTCCAAGACAGGATTATGCTTCCCTCCTCATTAACAACAGGCTTGGCTCAGACCTACTCAGGCCTGTGAAAAAAGAGAGGATGTAACTTGATGCACTCGGAGCTAAGCTTTAAGAGTCACTGTGTGGTTCTGCTTTGCTCTTTCGGTCCTGGGCCACAGCTTCGAAAGGGGCCTGCTCTTTTAGCCAAGTCATAACAAGACATGGAACAAAGCAGAAGCCCAACCATAGCCCATACTGTGCCTGTGGGAAATGAATGTCTGTCATTCTAAACTACTCAGATTTGGTGATGGTTTATTAATGCAGCATAATTTAGCCTGAGCTGTCTGATACAGAAATCATTGCTCCTGTTTCCTGCTATATTCTATAAACACTGTGCTTGACTCATGGCAGATCCAAGGTACATTCTTTCCGTGAAGAGTCAAGTAAAATAAAATAAAAACAGTGCTCCAAGCACAATCCTAATAAAGCAAACAAATGTTAGCAAATGGTCTAGAGCATCATCATGAAACCCAGTTTCAATCATTCACCCAACAGTTGCTTGACTAAATTTACTAAGCACCTACTCTCTGCAAAGGGCTAACTTCCTGGTAATACACAGAAGCCTGAGACATAGAGAACACACGTAGGGAAAAAAAGGGAGGAAAAGAGAAACACGCGAACATGAATTATGACACAGTGTGATGTGGGTTATTATAGAGGCAAGAACAAGACCTGTCATCGCACAGAGAAGTCACAGGTCTCCTAGCAGAGAGAATCCTGAAGGACAGACAGGTGTCTGTAAAGGGAAGAAAAGGGAAGCTGACCACCCCAAACAAAGGAAAGAGTCTCTAAAAGCAAAAAGAGGCATGAAAAGCCAGACAGCATGAAGACAGGTGGAGAAGGTCAGTGTGAGTGGACTAGCACAGTCACTCTCAGAGGGAAATGAGGCTCAAGAGACAGACTGGAAAGAGACCACAAAGAACCTTCTAAGCCACCCAGAGAGCCCGACATTTACCTTGTAGACACTGGTTTCCCACAGATCATGACAGGATCAAATTTCCGTTGGGGAAAGATAATATTGATAGAGATAAAGAGGAGAGATTGGAAAGGAGGAGCCCAGCAACCCCATTGTTTTCTGCTTTGATGTTTACATATTGCAACAGAAGCAAACGGCTGCATGTTTTATTCAAAAGGCACATACTAAATTGCCAAGTAAAAACAACGAAAAGCTGACGACACACAAAGGATTTCCAAGGCTCTGTAAGGAAGAAGAATCACAAACAAGATTACTGGAAGGAATTTAAAGTCACTTCTTTCTTCCTCATAAAACATTCATATTCAATCCATCCTGCTGCTCGAACAGTGCTCCGCTGTCAGAAGTAACCCACCCTCGGCTAACAGCAAACCACCCAATTCAAAATCAGAATACTAAGTGGGAACTGCCTACGAAAAGATGGAAAATTTTAAACAGCCAAAGAACAGAGACACGTTTGACAAACAACCCTTTTTCAGAAATGAAGAAAATGTGTAAGGTTAACTAAGCAATGCTTTCTTGTTTTTATCCTGGTTATATGGTCTGTGGCCATATACTTCGGAGGACTTCAGACTGCTGCACAGGCTAGCTCAAGGAAGTGCACTCACTTAGAATTTAGGATGGAAGGGGCCTTACATGGCTTCTGCTTGAAACCCAATCCAAGGCTCTGAATGGGACTACAAAGTCAGTGCCTTACAGTGGCGCTGCTATCCTACTTCCTGCTCGAGCCCCCTCCAACAGAAAGGGAGCCACCATCTCTTGAAACAACATATTTGATTTATGGTTAAATTAAGAGGTTATTTACTTCGCAAAAATATGCTGCACTTAATAAAATGACTTACGGCCACTGAATCTGAACAACCATTTGAATCCCGCGGAAGTACAGACCTATAAATACAGCTGACCCCGGCACTGTGAGGGTCCGCTGACTCATAAACAGAATCCAGTACTGTAAATGCATTTTGTCTTCCATATGACTTAATAACACTTTCCTTTCTCTAGCTTACTGTTTTCTAAAACTAATCAACTGTTTATGTTATTGGTAAGGTCGACAGTAGGGTACTGATCGTTAAGTGTGGGGGGGGGAGTCAAAAATTATGCACAAATTTTCGCCTGCATAGGGGGTGGGGGACTAGTGCCCCTAAACACTGCATTGTTTGAGAGTCAACCATATAGTACTCTCAAGCAAATATAAAAATTATTAAGAATAATTATAGATTTCCTTACGAGATTTTCATAAATATTTTCATAAATATGAAGATTTTCATAAATATTTTGAAGGTCCTAAGGGGCAAGAATCTTTTCCTCTTCTGTTGGTGTTAGGATAAAGCTTAATGATGAAGAACACAGCTGTGAAATTAGAAGACCCATGTGTTAAAAAAAAAAAAAAAGAAGCAGCAGCAGCAGCAGCCCACGTGTGAATCCAGACTCCACTCTTTACTGTGTGACCCTGGGCAACTGCCTGACCGACTGCTCTGTATCACAATTTTTCTCTCCCTCCGATGACGAATAAAAATACCCACCTCACAGGATTGTTATAAGGATTTAATGAGTTAACACTTGTACAGAGCTTGTCTATAATAAGAATTCAATGCTCTATCAAGTATTAGTTTTTCTCATCTTGACATATATCAATACATATAATCAACAGAAACAGAAAGTCAACAAACTTTGGAATAAAGAAACATGAACTCCTAAAAAAAAAAAAAAATGGACTGAATTGAAACATGTTTAAAGAATACATGAGAACCTATGATTTTACTCATATGTGGAATTTAAGAAACAAAACAGATGAATATAGGGGAAGGGAAGGGGAAAAAATGTCAAATTGAGAGGGAGGCAAACCACAAGACACCGAACTCTAGGGGCACCTGGGTGGCTCAGATGACTGGGCGTCTGCCTTCAGCTCAGGTTATCAAGTCATGTTCCCAGGGTCCTGGGATCGAGCCCTGACAATGCGCTCTCTGCTCAGTGGGGAGTCTGCTTCTCCCTCCCCCTGCCTGCTGCTCTGCCTACTCATGCTCTGAGCGCTCTATCAAATAAATAAATAAGATACTTTAAAAAAAGGACACTGAACTCTAGGAGACAAACTGAGGGTTGCTGGAAGTGTTGTGGGTGGGGGTATAGCTTAACTGGGGGCAAGGTCATTAAGTAGGGCACTTAATGGAATGAGCACTGGGTGTTGCATGCCAACGATGCATCACTAAACTCTACCTCTGAAACTAATAATAGACTATATGTTAACTGCGGCGCCTGGGTGGCTCAGTGGGTTGAAGCCTCTGCCTTCGGCTCAGGTCACGATCCCAGGGTCCTGGGATTGAGCCCTGCATCAGGCCCTCTGCTCAGCAGAGAGCCTGCCTCCCTTCCTCTCTCTCTGCCTGCTTGTGATCTCTCTCTCTCTCTGTCAAATAAATAAATAAAATCTTTTTTTTTAAAAAGGCTATATGTTAATTAATGTTAAATAAAATTTAAATAATAATAAAAAAAGAAAAGAATAACATGACATCCGTTTCCTTTTGTTTAAAGGGGAATTACTTATAAATCCTATTATAACAAATAGGCAAATAAAACCTAATTCTGCAGAGAAAGAAGCACAGAGGTTCTTAAAAAAGTTAGTTTCTACTTACATCCGGTTTGGAATGCTGAAATATCTTCAGGGGAAATTTTAAGTCCCCTTTAGCTAACGTTACTAAATACTCCTTTAATAGCTCGTTAGCCACACCAGGAGACTGTTTCTCACAACGATGAAGAAAGGGAACCATCCACTGGTATGCACTTGTCACATATTTGTCCTCAGAACACTGCAAACACAATTAACCAAACAAACACATTCAATACCTGATTATTCCAGACAATGAGTTCTAAACCTCACATATGATCAAACTAATGTGAAACAACAGAAGCCCAACACTTACTAAAACAGATACCCCAGCTCACCTCAGAGGTGAGTTGTGAGGGACCCAGCGTGATCATGGTCCCTCACAACCTACACGCTGCTCTGGAAGACCAACATGCTACTACTATAATTTCAACATGAGGTCTCCCAGAGCAGAGAGAGATTCTACCCCAAAAATGTGTGTGAGAGAGAGAGAGAGTGTGTGTGTGCGCGCGCACACAGAGTGAGAGAGTGATCATGGATAGGAAGAGTGAAACAGAAAAAAGAGAGACAGAGACAGGATCACTGCAGAGCTCTAGAAGGGAACCACTTGAGGACCATCTTCTGTATAAAATCCCAGAATCTCTCCCTTTTCCTTTCCTGTTTTGCTCCTTTACATCCACCTTCACAAAACTCCAAATGATACACATGATTTTACTCATTCTCCCTGACATTACACAATTCCTTCTTTTATTTAATCCAGAAGATCCACCTAAGTCCTGTAAAAGGAGTCTTACCTGTAATACAAATTAGTTTTCACTGGGTGGGTTTCTCGGGGGTAAAAATTACTAAGCCAAAGGGAAGGGAGCACCTGAGGGAGAAAGATGACTAGAAGAAAAAGGAAAGAAGATGAAAAAGGAAGTACAGGAGGAAGAAAGAGAAGAGACGAGAAGAGAAGAGAGGAAAAGAAAGAAGGAAGGGAGGTCGAAAGTCAGTCAGTCAGGGAGAGAAGAGAGCACACAGGGCAGCCGTGGCTCCTCCCCTCAACCCACCCACTGGAACCAGGCTGCCCAAGAGCGAAGACTGCACGAGGTGTCCCTTGACAGAAAGCGCCCGGAAGCACCACCATTATTGTCTCGGGTGTCTCTCTATCCAGTGCGCTCGGCAGAAACCAAATTCTCCGAAGGTCATGAGTCCTAAGCCATGATGTTTTCTTCTCACAAGCACCTAGCCCTATAAACGCCAGTATTTCTGTGTAAGTGAAATATTTAAGTAATTGGGAATTTTAACATAGTGAAGGACGAAATTTAACATAGTGAAGAAGGAAATTTAACATAGTGAAGGACCATGATTATTAGAATAGCCAGCTAGTTTAGAAATATGCCTAGCTAAAAGAAAAAAAAGTTTTATACAGAGGAGTATGAATAAAGGGCAAGCAAGGTATAAAAACAGCCAAAATAATTTGGGGATATTCTCAGTAATTTATTCAAAAATTAGATTTTTTTTTAATTTATTTTTAATTTCTTTGTAATATTTAATTTATTTCTTATTTTTTATTTATTTTTTAAGACAAGAAACCTTCCTTTATTTACTAAGTGCTCGGGTCTGGAGGACATTTTATCTTCAGCTTTGAGACCCACATTAATCAAAGTACATAGGGAATGCTTAAGAAGAAAGTTAAAATAAAACCTACACTATTCATCAGTAGTCTTAGTTTTTCAATGTCTTTCATCTGCTGGAGTTCTTTCAAGGTCAGGGTTAAATCACACCCGGCTTCGTAAACCAAAGCTTCCAGAGTAACCAAATTATCACACAGAGCCAGCAAACCGGGAATGTTCCGCTCCATTCCAAGTCGAATGAGTGACAACGCGCAGTCAACCTGAAACAGAAAAGCGACAGTAAATCCCAGTGTTCTGTGTCTCGCGCATCTTCTCAAGTAAAAGCCTCCAGCACAGAATCTAATTCTGCTAATCACCTTATATAAAATTATATTATCAGCAACGTACATTTACTTAGTGTAAAAACAGTAGAGTTCTTCATCAAATATATCGTCAAGCTGTTTCAAAACAATCAGCAAGAAATACTAAAGATAATAAAAGAAAGACAACTATCTTATATTCATAAAGCATGACAGTTTTAAGAGCAGTTTTACATATATTTGTCAATTTAATTCTCACAACATTAACAAGCGGGGGGCGGGTAGCTAATTGGTGGTAATGCCAAATCAATCGTACTTTCACTCTATCACTCGGCTCCGGAAACAAAGACTTTTGCTTTTACATCCCCGTTCAGTACCTACCTCTCCTTCCACGGCGCCCCCCAGAGAAAAGGCATTCAGAAAACATTCGCCGAATGGTGCACTCTGGGAGACACCTTCTCTGTCTCAGTGCAAATATTTACGTTTCATTTAGACCACAGTGAGGACTGATCTTCGTAGACATGCTCAGGACACAGCAATGTGAGTCCCTAACCCTTGACTGGGTTGATGAAAGGATGTACCTCTGATGGCAAAATCAATGACCATGACCTTCACTCCTGGCACCTTGCACCCCTCACTTACTCCCTTACTCCTACTCGACCCGTTATGTACTGGGGGCCTCCTGTGAACCGAGCACCATTCTCAGGGCTAGGAATATGAAACTGAGGCAGAGGAGGTCTCCCCTGCAGGGATCGCTCCACCTCATCGGAAAACTGACCTGTCACGTCAAAGGCTGAAGTACAGCGAGGTGAGCGGGACCTCAAGGAAAGGCGCGCAGCCCAACCCATCACCAAGCCTCCCCGGGGAGGAAGACTTGAAATGCACGTGCACGAATCCATGGATCCAGGCAGGTCAAGAAGGAAGGAGAGGAAGGCGGGCAGGAGCACAGCATGCAAGGCCGAGACGCGGGATGTGCCGTGAGAGTGGGGTTAGTTCCCTAAGGCGGGGAAGATGGTCTGAAGCGACAAGAAACATGGCTAAGGCAGCAGGGAGGGGCCGCAGAATGGAGAATGCTGTTCCCTGAGCTAAGGAAGTTGCCATTTATCCTGAAATGCAAATACTACCACAGACTTTCCACGGGGGCATCCTAAGTTGGTTTACACACTTGAGAAGGAATGCTCAGTATTCACTGAATGACGGACTGGAAAGGAACTGACCAGAAAACAAGCAGGCCAGTGGGGAGAACCGCAGTGACTAGTATCAGAAGACTCTGGACTAGTGACAAGAGCAGCCCTCTGGGGGACAGCAAAATTCAAGGGACCAGCCAAAGGATGTGAGCCACCCAGAGATGAAAACGGATGGACAAGAGGGAAAGCACCAAGACCCCTTAGAAGCCGCGCAGAGGAGACTGCGGGAGAGGAAGCAGTGGTTTCCAAGGACGATGTGTGAAGTAACACAGGAAGGGAATCGGACGTGAAGAAGCAGTGTCCCTGGAGTGGCAGGGGTGGCCAGACTCCAGACAAATGAGGAGACAAGAATCACTGAGAAAGTGACAACCGGGAGCACAGGGGACTATTTCGGAGTTGAGCTGTGACAGAGGGAAGACAGCTGCAACCAAAGCCAGGGAGATTAGGACTCTCAGCTTTTGCTGTTGTATTTATAAAACAGAGGCGGTTTGAACTTTATGGCCCCAAAAAAAAAAAAAAAAAAAAATAGGAACAAAGTAGAGAAGGAGGGGTTGAAGACACTGGGGAGAGAGCCACGAGCCGCAAAACAGCCCTGAGCAGGCCGGGATGTGGAATCCAGAGCACAGGTAGGGAAAGCAGTACCCTGGAGGCAAGAGAGGAGATCTCTTCCTCTGGGAAAAGCTGGAAAAAGTAAGGACTAAGGGAACCGAGTCGTCAGGTTCCCCAGTAACACACAAAGCAAAAACATCTGCAAATGAGGAGGTGGTGGGCTGGGAGGAGCAGAGAAGGTGGGGCAGGGCAGCGCATGCAGGGTTAGGAAGGACACTGAGCAATATTAAAGGACCGCCCTTAAAGCCCTTCAAAGCCCCAGGGACTGCCCGGTACAGATGAAATAAAAAGAGAAGAAATGCATTTTCACTTAGAAAGAACAGTGCCAGGAAACACAAGGTGGGGGGAAACTATCGGTAGGAAAGGCTTGAGGCAAAACAGGAGTGATCAGGTAATACTTCAACAGGTAAGTATTTTTTTACCTAATTTCTAGTAATAAAAATACAGTTCACATCTGAAAAAACACATCTACCTGTATACCAATTTAAAAATATATATATATATATATATATCACAGGTGAATTTTCCGAAAGCATGAAGAAAGCCTGATGCATGAGACACAACTTTGTGCTAATGATGGTTTAACACATACAGCACATTCGCCATTTGTAACACTCTCCAATTTTGTGACCCAGATTTGTTTTCCTGGTATCAACTTTGAAGTTGTTGCTTTCCCAGATACTTACAGAGGTAAAAATGTTTTAAAACCCAATTATTGACACCTTAAATGAAAGCAGGCTCTAATGCAACTTGAATTATGCCACGTACCCCAAGCCCTCACTGGATAAATTTCACTACTCTACACACTTCCTAATCCAACAAACAGGTTTTGCTAAAAGGCATTTGTAGGCACCAAGGAAAAAGAAGTCCCACATCAATTAAGTCTCTAAAAATGAAAAAGATAAAAACTATGTTAGATATCACTTTGTAGCATAAGCCACATGAAGCATCAATAAACAAAATGAAGCTGGAGAATCATGCTTCCATTAGGAGTGTTTTTATATAAAGGGGCGAGATGAAAGAACAGAAAGGGCGGCTAAACAGAGCACCCCAAATCGCTTCTCTTCATAGTTAGCCCTACTTCCGCACAATGAATTCAAGATGTCTAGGAATTATAACTAGACTGCTAACAAACTTAAATTTCAGAACGCTCTATAGTTTCCTTCCTGTTTATTCTTTATAGACTTCACATTTTAGAGCAGCGTTGACAGCAAAAATGAAGAAGTCCAGCCACTTCCCCCAGAGCCTCTACCCCCACCTACCCATGACCTCCCACGTTATCTAGAGCCCACTCTGGAGCGGACCGCTCGTTACAGTCGATAAACCTCCACCGGCACATCATTATCACTCAAGGTACAAAGCACATAGGGAGTTAGGCCAGAGCACCTCCAGAGAATTTTCTCATCCCAGTATCAGGATTCTAAACATTTTCAAATGTACTATGGTCCTCAGCCATCTTCAAAGACCTGGAAAGTCAATAAAATATTCTTGGCCCACTCTCCCCAAAAGTTTGATCTATAGTATCACCATCAGCTCCAACAAATAACTCCTCTTCAGTTCTATGAACAGTAAAAGTAGGAGTCAGATTAAGCAGAAATTCAAGGAGACTATCAAATGGAGACACAGGGCCACACCAACCACCAAGAAGGAACGTAAACAAAGGTGCAGATTCCATCCCACAGTACTGCTGCTCAACAGACCTTTTAGAAATCACCCTTCCTGTCAAATGAAAAACTGATGGTAGGATAGGTGGTCCAAGGCCAAGACTACAAGTAGAAAGAAAAAGGCATCCAATGACCAGACCCTGAATGAGATTTCAATGTGCATTCTGCCATTATTCCCTCTGAACTGCCAACTTCTGTTCTCTAAGATAAAGATGACTATTGCACTCAATTAGCAGAATTTTTAATATTCTCTCCTGTGTAATTTCTTTGTTCTCACTGCCCTTGGTATAGGAACCAAGACCATCAAAAAAAACCCACGTGCAAAAAAGGTAAGTGGCAGCTCCAGAGTCACAAGGTGCGTTAGTGGAAGAGCTGAGATTAGCATTCAGACCTCCGACGGTTCAGTACATCCTCATCCCTCTCTTCCATTGTCCCACGTGGTTCCCTTGCAGCTCCATAAAGGCACAGGGGAACTGAGGGGAATTAGGCTTAGACTTGAGGAAAACTAATTAGAGAGAGCGCCTCAAACAAGGTTCCTAAAAAGCAAAATGAAAACCAACTGCATGACTGCACTAGGACAGGGAGCTGGTCAAGTATTTCTGGGCTGATCCAGTCATTGCCACTAAGATGGTATTAAGCCTATTAAAAACAAATGGAAAATAAAAAATAGTAATAAATACAAAATAAAATAAATAAATGGAAAATCATGGATAGGATGTATCCTATTTTGCAACTTACATTTTAGAGAAAGATTCTGAGCAATTTTTCTTCTATGTATTTGCTTTTTAAGAATCCCCAGAAAAGCCACAAAAGCTTGTGAGGCAAAGAAGGAAAGAACAAAAGCAGTAAGACACGTTTACTCCCTTTCTGCAAACTAAACCCATGATCCCTGGCTCCCCGGCCAGCTGCCTGGACCCACATGGAGTCCTAAGGCCCCAGCGCGGTACGGAGGATCCACTGTCACCTCCCCTCACCTGTCGGGCATAATGCTCTATTTCCTCTGCTCTGGTCTGATACCAGTCCATAACCTTGTCCACTGTAAGCTCCGGCGTCCTGTACCTCAGTAACTCGGGCTGCGCGGCATACAAGAATTCGCTTTCATCTTGGAGACTCGGCTCAACCACCATTCTGGAAACCACAAAAGAAACAATTAGTAACTGACTGGAATGCGGGAAAAAATTAGAATTTTGTGGAAGAGAGAGAGAGAGCCAGAACAGAGATGGGGAGGGAGTGGTGACAGAGGCAGGGAGTATGCACGTATGTATGTTGGGGGGTGGGGGGTTGTTTTCCCGTTATCTGTGGGCACACTTACAAGATAAATGGGACATCTGGGGGATGCTTAATTGATTTTCCTAGTAGACTTCCCAATTTAAAAAATCAGAATGGACAATAAATCAAAAGAGCCATGCCACAAATCAATCAAGTAAGTATTAACGAAATCAAAATCACCCTGGGAGGGTTTTACCAAACGCACACGGCTGGGAGCCTGCCACGGGCGCACTAAATCAAGCCCCCTGCGATGGCCAGCCAGGCCTCGTGTGGGAAAAACACCTCCGGGTAGGTCTAACTCAAATATAAATTCAGAAACCTTGTTTTCCATGTTCATCAAAATCAGAGGGAATACGCCTTATTTGCACTGATAATATATCATTAGTCAGTGTCACAATGTGGCCCCTCGCTGACATTTGTGAAGTACAGGACCACTCTGGGCCACTCGCCGTAGGTAAAGAAGAACCCCCAGAGGAATGGACCCGAGGACAGCAGCCCAGGGATCACAAATTATGAGGAGCTTTTAAGAGGAGGATCCTGGCCAACTGCCCTCCATAAGCAAGGACTAAAAATAGGACTTGAACCAAGAGAGTTCGGAGCGACCTACGGAACACTGCTGCACGCCGCTAGGGACACCATTCATCTGAGCTAGCCCGTGGTAAGGGACAGGTGCTCTCGCGGTGACCATTACCAGGCAGCGGCCTCTGGAGTCAGAACCGAAGCACATTCCACTGCTGAAAGCTCTGAAACTCTGCATTAATTACTGAGCTAAGCCTAATCTCAGACTCATTTTAGTCATAGAAAATGGGTAGAATACAATGCCAGAGTATTCAAAATAATATAAATTAAGTACACAGAGAAGTTCGTGTGGCCTAGAGCAGGTGCTTCATTTTTCATTTACAGGTAGAATTTTTATTGGAATTATCAGCAGCTGGAATATACGAGCAGACAAAGCCCGTAAAGACTTGGGCATTTTAGTCCCAGGCCTCAGACAACTCACTGGGCTTGTAACTGTACCCCTTCGCTCAGCTAGTGTCACAGCTCCATTAACAGTCTGACCGGTGGTTTTCCCCAGTCAGTGTCATAAAAAAAAAAAAAAAAAAGTCACATTTTCCCCTGAAATCTTTAAAGCTGCCCATTTTACCAGAGAAAAAATACCCATGAGCAACTCTGAGGTCCTTTAATACTTTTTTTCAGTCCTTAGTATTTCGCTCTCACCACGGACAGAATTTCACTTTCTCCTGCCAGAAACTGGCTTCCCTTGCTCTGCTATGGGGGGCGGTCTGCCTCCTCTCGTCTTCCTGGCAGCTCCTTCTGGGCCACCTCCATCGGACGAGGCTCCTCCAGCCGACCCTGCATCCTGGCCCCTCGCCACACCCGGTGCAGCTCTCTCCTCCCTGCTCACGCCCGACTCTCCCTTCATCTCGCCCTTGATCTCGCCTTGGACTAGTGCATGAGCTACCGCACACAAAATAATGCCGCTATTTGACCCCCAAGCCACACTCCACTCAGAAGCCCCCTATTTGCTCGTCCATGTTTCACAGGCACTTCCAATGCAACAAGATCAAAAGTGAATTCAGGATCTCCTTGGGTAATACAGTTATCTTGATAAAAACAGAAACCTGATTTTATCATCCCCGTGCCTACTTTTATACCCTGTAAATCTGCTGTAAAATATTCTAGCCTCATCTTGGTGCCAATCTCACTTCTGTTCTGGCTCCTTCAACAAGGTAGGTCTTTATTTTTAGTCCTCGAAGGGGACATCGCCTTGAGCGTTCTTCCAACATGTTCTCCTCTCTGCTTAGAACACACCCTGCTCTCTTTTGCCATACTTGTCCTCCACTAGGCTAAATGAAATCCTGTTCATTCTTCAAATCTCAGATTTCACAAGATTTTTGCCAGGACGACCTTCCTTGCCCGCCTCCAAGCGGCGGTCTCCCTGTGACACGCTCCCCACGGCCCCTGGCCTGGGCTTTCCGAGCACCCATCATGTCGGTCATGTACAGCAGGACCGTTTTTCCCACCAGAGTATAAACTTCATGAGAACAGGACCTGCGCCTGCTTTGCCTGCTTCGGTATTCTTGTATCTAGCAGGGGACAGACACCAATTAAGAGAAACAGCAACACCATACGTTCTGTAATCCTATAAATCTGTACCATCTTCAAAAGCATCTTTTCCTCTGTCAAACTTCTCCTGACTTTTCATTTTCTGTTTTGGGGGTTCTGGCACAGCAAGCCTGCTTACATTTCAGCCTGCTGCAGCTGGTCAGAAAAGAAATGCCCTCTTGCCTTTCATCTACTTAGAATCACACAAAGGTGCGCTGCGGGGAACCGGGAAGCACGGGATGGATGGGTCGGTGCTCTGCCCGCGCTACTCTCTCAAAAGCCCATCTGGAAATGAGAGAATTCACCTGTCGACAGTCTCTCCACGCCTCTGCCTATCACCCTGCCCGCTGGCCCTGACCTCATACCATCATCAGTTTCGGCCCTGACCTCATACCATCATCAGTTTCTCTACCTCTTCAACCTCTCCTTACAGTTGCTAAGTGATGACTTCTAATTCAATACGGCTGATGAAGATCACACGTTTAAGGTCCACTGTCCCCCGCAACTCCCCTGAAATGACAGCACAAGATCGTTAAAGGGAACAGCATGAAGGATGTCACACGCACGCTCGGAAGGCGCAGGCTACGTGCTCACCATTACCTTCTGTTCTAGGAAGCCCACAGTTAACGGCCAGGACTAAGGAATCAAGTACCAACACAATTGTTACTCCGAGATACGGAGTTAATAGCAAAACTATCATCTGAAAGAATTAAAAGTAATTGCTTCAGGTTTGGGCTTTGCTTTTTTTTTTTTTTTTTAACAACAAGCTTTGTAGAAATTTTAGCTCTTTAATCTACTTGCAAATATATACAACTCTGATTAAAAAATGAAAACTAAATTAAAAATTTTGAAGATTTACTTATTTTGGAGCGAGAGTGAGAGCACAAGGAGGAGAGGCAGAGGCAGAGGGAGAATCTCCAGCAGACTCCCTGCTCAGCACAGAGCCCGACGCGATCTCCCAACCCCAAGGTCAAAACCTGAGCCCAAATCAAGAGCCAGACTCCCAAATGACTGTGTCTCCCAAGTACCCCTAAAAACAACTTTTAAAAAGCAAACAGCAAAAACACAGCAGGACACTCAATTGCCACCACACTAAAACCTACTGGAGTAAAAAAGGTAACTAAGAATTACTTACTCCATGATCTCAGGTATCCAAACCACAATAAAATGAAAGGAAGCAGCCAATGTTACCAGTTACATTAAGAGAGCTTCCAAATGATTACACTACCACTTAGGGCTTTGATCATTTATCAGACAGTATACATAGTTTCAACAATCCAAAAGCATGAAAAGACCCCTATCAAGTGAAAAGCCAGCAGTTCCATACACAGTCCATACTACCGCCGTCCCTGCCGCCGTCTACACCATGTTCATGTCTGTCAGTCATCTTCCGGGATTTTCCTCTACGCATCTAACCGGTACATACTTGTGACTATTTCTGATTTATCTACCCTACGTGCTATTCAGCTGTCTTAAACCACAACCATCCACTTTCCCTACACTCTTTTCTTCCACCATGGAAACATCACAATTTCGATTAAACCACTAATTCTTTGCATTATTATGACTATGTGATTATGATTATCTTCTCCTGAGCCAAGTGGTACGTTATCACAACTATTGTTCTTTTTGAACAACTTTTCATTTTCTGGAGTTAATAAATGCCAAGTGTCCTCCTGTGCTGCCCACTGATGTCTATGCATTCATTGCTATGTTTTCCAAATTCTCTAAAATATGTATTAACAGCAAAATATGAAAGACTATAAAGATTTTTCCCAATAGTCAAATATAACAGGTAATATTCCTGTTCCATTTTTAAAATTTTTCCAAGAGAGCTGGCTCTTGAAGCCATCCACACCCTTCCAGTCTGTGACGGCTGCTTGCTCACCTGACAAGAACGCAGCTGTCATCCTGGGCCCTCCCGTTGCCACGGCCTATGTTAGAGCCCAGTTCTCAAACTAATGGCTTTTTTTCCATTGATTCCTTAATTTTAATAAAACACATTTTCTATGGCTTCTTGAAATGAGATGTACATGGGTGGTAAATTTTACAAGACCTTACATGATCAACTTCATACCTGATTGATGATTTTAAGCTAGATCTAAGAATACTGATCAAAAAAGATTTCCCACCAGAAGTTTCTCTTCTAGCTTCTACTGCTGTTCTGGAGATATCTCAGGTCATTCTAATTCAAACTTCCTTTTATGTAATGTGTTTTCCTCTCCAGTAGACTGCAGCCCGGATATTCTGGAGGGTCATGATGGTATGTTTTAGTGCAATGGGCACTGCAATGTGAAAACTTCTGGCCTTCGATTCTAAATAATGGGCTTGAAATGTTTCTTATAAATTTCTTCACTACTATTATGTCATCTCTTTCTGGAATGCCTATAATTTGAATATTAGGTTTGTTTTTATCTTATCTAGCTCTCTTACCTAGCTCTATAATATTTTTATTCTATTTTCTGGAGAAGTACTTTGCTTTTATTTTTCAACCCTTCTAGTTTTTAGACACTATCATATTTTTTTTTCCCGAAAGTTCTCATAGTTCTTTGTTCCTATTTTATAAAATCCTTTTGTTACTTCATAATTGTACTATCTTCTCTTATCTCCAGGGCAGTATTAATTTTTGAAGTTTTCTTTTTCTGTGGTCTCTGACTTTCAGTTCCGTTTCCTACGTGTGCCACCTGCCAGCGCCCGTCCTCAGATATCTAGGAAGCTCCAGGGCTGTGGCAGGACTTGTCCGCTGACTTCACTGCAACCTCGTAATGCACAAAGCTTTCGGGACAATATGTGAGTATCTAGAGGCCTTTTCTCAGAAGCTACTCCATTTCTCCAGAAAAGAAATCTCCAAACTTCTGTTTGGGAAATATGTCTACACTCCAGGAGCTAGGAGGTGCAGGGAACCAAAGCTTCAATGTTCAGAACATAGATTCTCACTAAATGCTCTGATGTTCAACTCTAGCACTCCAACCCCATCCTATGCTGTGCTTGGTGCCAGGAATCTGTAGGATTTCTGGATCACTCTGAAGGTTCTTAGCCTCAGTTCATGAATCCGAAAAATTAACCTCTGATTTCATGTAGAGGAAATATAGAAGGAAAGATGGCAAGGGACTATTTACCTGACTTTGAGGAGTGAGCAAAGGGAATTCGAATGCTTTCAGCCCCACAACTCATCTCCCACCCCCTTGCCAGTAGTGGATGACTCCACATTCTGAGGCTTTCCAAGGTTAAGTCTTACCAAAATAAAAATTTAAATTGAATCAGAAACAAAATTGTGTGCATACCATAACAGCAACCATGAAAATTTTATTTCTGTGTATCAAAGACTAAAAGGGAATATTTTAAAAAGAAAAGAGTTGGTGTATCAGGATCATTTTTTTGAATACTTTGTATTCTTCCATTAAAAAAAAACTGTAATGTGGGCGCCTAGGTGACTCAGTCAGTTAAACCTCTGCGTTCGGCTCAGGTCATGATCCCAGAAGTCCTGGGATCGAGCCCCCCATCTGGCTCCCTGCTCAGCAGGGGGCCTGCTTCTCCCTCTCATCCCTGCTCACGCTCTCTCTCACTATCTCTGTCTGTCTTCCTCTCAAATAAATAATAAAATCTTTAAAAAAAAAAAGTCATTAAAAAAAAGAACTGTAATGTAACAATTAAGTATTTAAATAACTCCACTCAAACTCTGTAAATCAGGGACTATCAAGTGCAGGGTCACCTACTGCACACCACCGCGACAGGCCTTCTACCCATGCATCCCGGAGAAATGAGGGTCCCTTGCACAGGCTCATCCTTACCTGCACTCCAGCTCCTCGCACCAGTCTTTATCTCGGTGTTTGTGTTCATGCCAAGGAATGAGCACCAAGGAGTCACCATTATAACTTAAAAAAAAAAAAAAATAATTAAAATACTACATTAGCTCAATGATCGGCTGCACAAAGAACATGAGGCCACAAGTATTTCTACAATCTTAAATCTCCTCTCCTGCTTGTGGTATATTAAGTGGTCCATGCTACATACCATGTAAATGGAAAATACCAAATTGTTGACTTCTCTCCAATCGAAAAATGGTCCAAGAAAAGGGTACGATTTCAAAACTGAAAAGTTGGCAAGGAACTAACGGACAGCATGGGTGTGCGTGTGTGCGTTCATTAACACACTCTAAAACATCAGGAGCCTAAGTTTTATGTTCTTATTATCAACATATATGGCCCCTTGCCCTCGAAAATCTTATAGTCTAACTTCCTGGGATCGCAGAAATGTTCTATAACTACACTATCCACAATAGTAACCAGGGGCTACGTGCACATGCATTAAGCACTTGAACTATGGTTAAGAGAACTTTATTTAATTTTAATTAGTGTTAATCAAAATTTAAGTAGCCACATAAAAGTTTAATTTAAATTTAAATAATGGCTACCATATATGACAGCACAGACCTGGAGGTCCAGTAATTATTAAGAGGGGAGAAATCATTTTGCGGTTGAAAATAACACTCAATGATCAAAAGGTACAGATTTCTAGTTAGAAGCAGTACTAGGAATGTAATGTACATGATGACGAGAACGGACCCTGCTGCACGATATAGGGAAAACTGTTAGGTCAGCAAATCCTGAGAGTCCTCATCACAAAGAGGACTTTTTTTTTCTTTTTCTCTTTCTTCCCTTTATACTTTATCTACAGGAGATGACAGATGTTAGCTGAACATACGTTGCAGTAATCATTTCACACTGTATGGAAATCAAACCATCACGCTGTGTGCCTTCAGCGTACTCAGGGATGTATGTCATTTATTTCTCAGTATAACTGGAAAGAAAGCACATCGCTATAAAATGAAGAGGAAAACTAAGAAAGGGAGAAAAAATAAGGCCTGGCAGGATGGAATTAAGAATAAATTCAGAATGAACAGTGAGATATGTGGACAGTGGAGTGTGGTAACAGCAGAGCACCATGTCACACGCATCGGGAGACATGGAGCACAGAAACCCAGCAGGCTCGCACCTAGCCCTGTGGTCTCTGGCACAAGATTTTCTAGAGCGAAACACTTCAAACATTACCCTGAAGGCCCCTTTCAGCTATCATATTCTAGAAGCCCATGACATTTGAAAACTTCTGAATTAAGAAGACAAAAATTTTAAGAACAAATTCCAATCGCCCAGCTTTCTAGTTCAATGGAACATTTTCCCTGCTGTTTCTCAGTATTAATAATAGTTGCAATTTTCTAAAACTTAACATAGCGCAGGGAAAGGATTGTACTTTTTTATAATAAGTTGTATTTGGCATTTTGTTCTCTGCCAAGGTAACACAACATGCCTTGCCCAAGAAACACTTTGTAAACTTTTGAATATAATATCGGTGAAGTGATTAGTTCTCATGTAGGAGGTAGCAGGAGCCCCCTGGGTGGTTTCAGGTAGAAGACGGAAGCCGAAAGGTCTGAGAACGGGCAGTGCCGTCCATCGGTCAACAGCATCCCTCTCCAATGATTATTATTGGTGCAAATTCTCCAAAGTCAGAACTCCCCATTAGATACAGACAAGAAGAAATGTATTACACCCTATTTTATAAACACAGTGTTTTACCCACTTGGCAGCCGGCACATAATGTCCTTGCAAACTGTATATCAGTGACACATTTGGGAAGGCAGCTGAGTTCATAGTTTTAAGTTTCTGCGTCACATGGATGATTACTCAGCAGGGATGCCAAAATCACACTATTTCAGTTGTCACCAAATAAAAAACTATTTTATTTCCCTCTGTGTCAATAACTAATACTTGATCACAGGCTACCGAAATGGAAAGTAAAGAAGAACATGGGATACAGTAAGGATGGCAATGCTCACTCTTCCAACAGAAGAATAAATTAGAGCAGTGAATTGAGGAACAAGGAACAAAAAAAAAAAAAAGAATGCACAAACGATTACTGCCTTTTCTAATTAAAGCAGACATGGTTCCATAGCTACACAAAATGCTTTCAAAAAGAATTTTAGAAAAATGTATCACAAGTCGAGATTTGTACTTTCTATACAAAGTACATATTAGATACAAGGGTTATTACTGAAATGATTAATAGTGGCGTGGGACCCTCAGCAAAATAATATTCATTTGGTATTTAAAGACTAGAAAGCTATAAAACTTTGTTAAGCTTCACTGAACAGAAATGGGTAAGAAATCATACCTATTTTTATCAAAACGTGTAGTAATGACAAGTTCTGCTCAGAAGTACACTCTAAAAGGTAGGCCTGAAGAATCCTGAGTTAATAAAGTATTTCTGCTGCATTTTCAAGGCAAAGCATAACTAAATGTTTCTAAATGTGCTGATCACCACTGACGTAATAACAGAACTACTTGTTCTACTATTAGTGTATCTGCAATGATCGGTGACAGTTATCTTTAACATTTACTGATCTCTTCCTATGGACCAGACAGGATGAAACACACTGAACATTCAATACCTCATTTAGTCCTACCAATCTAATGTAGCTGGTGACAGGCTCTTCCTCCTATTATAATGGGAAAACTGAGGCCCAAGTTAATGTGCCCATCCTCATAAAACTATTACATGACAGTGCCAGGATTGCAACACAAGTTAGAATCCACAATTTAGACTTCTAGCTAGTACACCTCTCTAGAAAGGGCACCAGGGCTACAATCTTGCCCCCAACGGCAAATCCATCCATTCTCATTTCCACATCCCCTTGTTTCATACCTAAGAGCCACCAGGCAAGATGCGTAGGTGGCAGGGAGAGGGTCATTTGAGCCTTCCCGAAATTTAACTCAGACAACCCAGTAAAGACCACTTACATGCATATTTAAAGTACAATATAAAAACCAAACTCAATATTATATAGCTTACTGATATGACGAAACTAACTTCTGCCAAATACGGCAGGACCTTAGGTCTGATCACCAACACTCACATAAAAGCAAAGGAATAAAAACTTTCTTTCTGCTCTTTTCTTACAGGATGTTTCTGCAAAGCACACTCTTTTAAAACAAATTTTAGGAGTTTAAAATACTTGCTATAAAAATACTGTAGATTTTTTATCATGCTTCAAATAACTGCATTTCAAAAAAAAAGACCTCCTCCCTACCCAGAATATAAATTCTTTGAGGGCAGAACTTTTGTTTTGTCTATTGCCCATATCCTCAATACCTAAAATAGTGCCTGGCATTTAGCAGACTCTAAAATAATGTGTTACCTGAATTACTAAATTAAAGCACAAAGATTTTTTTTTAAGTGAATACTGTCAACTATATTCAATTTTTTTTTCCAAAAAATGCTCTCAGGAGTATCACAGAAATTCAAAATTGGCATAAAGCAATGAAAGGGGATAATCTGTTCCTAAAAACAGATGTGCCAAGGAAGTACATATATCTATATGGAATCCGCAGATCAGACAGCGAGAGCACTTTTCTAATACATACCACGCCACTGCTGAAAGACTATGCCACACCAGCACAGCCGTCCAGGTAGCGGGACAGGTCATGTTCTAGTTCAGGCGGGGAAAATATTTCAGAATGCGTATCTCCCTAAATCTCACCATTCTTTACACTTGAAAATAACCAACGGGTTCTATCATTAGCCTTTTAAAAATGCCCAAATGGTAGCTACTGAATTCTCTCATTAGATAGCAGTGATAGCCCATACAATAAAATTCAGAGAAAACCTTTTTCATTAATTCTGTTCACAATAAACATCCTAGTCATGTCACCAGCCTAGTCACTGGGCTAGGTGAAACTGTGATTCAAAAAAAAAAAAAGCTAGAAGAAAACATACTGCTTCCTTCTAAAGAACTGTAGGAAGTCTGGGGAGTTGCAGAAGTTACACTTTGAATCTAAAGTTCCACAAACACAAAACATTAACATACACTTTAGTTCATCTTTGTCTTTTACTGTTTCTGCTTGGCTTGAGAAGACTTAAAACTTAACTTTAAGTGCATCATCCCCCACTAAAAAAGTATAGGGTAAACTTAAATTATCTCTTTACAAAATAATGACTGCTTAATTTTAAGATTCTTTCTATTAGAACCCTGTCCATTGTTTTATTCCAAACAATAAACTTTGCTGGTTCCATCTGAAGGTAACATTTATCTGTCAGCAGGAAAGGAAAGAATATTACGAGTTCTATTATGTTCGACTATTCTCTCGCCAATTATTTCTCACACTAAATTTAAATGTTTTATTTCAAAGAAATTTTTTCAAGAATAAACTTACAGAAAGTTCTTTTGTTCAGGTTCTATGCCATGGGAACAAAAGGCAAAACAGACCGAGCGTTACTACTAATTGCCACCTTTTATGCGTTGGTATTAAGATGTGGAGTTCTATTTATTTCTATTATTTAGCATAGAAGAAAATGTTCTGGTAAATAAAGGACAAGAAATAATCCTAAATTGAGCCCACACGTAGAGCTACATTGCGGTGATGGCTACGGAGCAGATCACACTGGTCTGAAACTCCGTGGGGACCAGTCAAAACGCTGTTGTCATTCAGAAGGCCAGGCTGGAAAAAAGCTGTCTAAAGGCGTCACTCAGGAGTTCTCCTGTGGACCGATGGCACTCACTGTCACTTAGGGAATACAGCAGGACTTAGGGAATACAGTAGATTAAGGAGTTATTTGGAAACTTCATTTGTAACCTCGATGTTAGCAACGTATACGAGAGACCAGAGCAAAAATACCACCTCCGGGAGCTGGACTCCCCTCCCCCTCCACCAGCCACTTCACCTGCTCCCTGGGACCCAGCTGCTTCGTCTAGGTAGCAAATACTGTAATATTATCTGCCCCAAATGAAGACAAGACTAGACAAATATCTTCTTGAGTTCTAACCCATCGCAATTCAGAGGATGCTCTTAGAAGTCTAACCTCTGTGACAGGCGCCACCCTACACAGCTGTGTAACCTTGATGGGAGTTAATTCAGTTGGCCTGTGCCTCAGTTTCCCCATCAGTACAACAGAAAGAATAACAGTATTAATCTCGTTTGGATTTGTGGCAAATCAAGTTAGCAAGTCTAAAGACTTTAGAGCAGTACTGATACATGGCAAGAGTTCAACTGTCATAAAATCATCATTATTCCTAACACCAGCAAGACGGTTTTCACAGGGAGTAAAACACAAGATATATGTAAACTGGGTGACATTTCAAGATCTACCTTATGATAAATAGTAACACTGTATAAATAATGCTAATGATTGTGTTTACAAATACCTAACAACCGTAATAAAGTCTGCTGACACCAGCCTGAGTATATCCTGATCAACACGGTAAGCAGTAATGAGAAGTGATGAGCCGATTTATAAGGTAGAAACAAGCAACAATATCCACAAGGCATCATCCCTCTCCCAAATGCTTAAAACAGAGCTTGAAAATAAATTTGTTACCATAAGCAAAGGATGATCTGATTATTTCTGAGAACAAGTTGGCAAAATCATTTAAGTTTAAGGGACAGCCATAAACTCTAAAAAATTCTTCCAGAAAACCTAAGTGAGAAAGGCTACTCTTCACCAAGGTGTTTGTTGTCAACAGAACAAAGGGCAACAGATGACTAGAGAGGTCAGTGATTGAAAGATTGACCCGTAAGCACTTCACCCATCCCTTGGAGAGAGGACCCTAATTCTGAAGATGAAGTATTCAAAGTCCTCAGAATAATGAGGAATACTTAAGTTTGCTACAAGGAAGGTTACTAGGGGGAAAAAGGCATCCTCAAACCCAACTTCAATGGCATACACTTTAATAAGAATAAGCTAAAATAGATAACATTTTTTTTAATCCCCAAAACTTTTATGAAGCAATTTTTATATTCAGCATGTGGTGTTATACACAACAAATATTTTAAAATGTTTCTTCTTAAATTTGTTTTTGTCATGATTTTCACATTTATAATACTGCACCTATGGGAAATAGAGGTGAATTAAAACTGGTGAATAATAATTTTCATTTATACATAAACTCACCTATAGTTTCAGAGTTGCCAGTATTACATTCAGGAAGGACGAACACATATTTGATGTGACTATACTGAAAGATTTGAGATCTTAGAGTCAACTAAGCATCTATGGGGACTATTTCACACGGTGGGGGGGGCTCAAAACTACAGTGCGCCAACCACCATCAAGGAAGTAGAGAAATCGAGTCAATTTCAATCCCCATTCTGGGACATAGACTGAATAGCAGCAAAACTCTTATTTAATATTACTTAGAGATAACAAGACCCTGACAAATCTTTGCTCTATTAATTAAACCAGTGAAGCCTACCAGGACAAAGATAAAGGTATACGACATCTGAATTTATCAACTACAAAACTAATGAAATGTACCAAACTGTTTATGAATTGTATCAATGTACTGTACAAACCCTGACCCTATGTAAGGTTATCATGCTAAGAGAGTCTGAACCAAAGGATTAGGAGGAAAACAAGAATGTTTCAATCTTCCTTTTACTCATATAACTAAAGGAAACAACAAAATATGCCTATGCAGATCTCAAGACACAGCAAGTGTGACTTCCCCATCATCACCCTTCAAGATCCCGTATATTCCCATCTCTAGACGTGCACTGAATGGGCATTTCACACATAGCACTTCCTATGTTGGAGCACAAATACAAAGTTCTAAGCAACATATACATACATATATGAAGTCAGCACCCTGACAGACAGACACTCTCTTTCTCATTTTACTGGAGAGAAGACAGTGGCAGAGGAATGTTTACTAACAATGCAAAGTCACACAACTAATAAGCTGCAGCTGGGATCTGAACCCAGACAGCCTGGTTCCAGAACATGACTTACTGAGTGAATGAATAAATGATCAGTAGAAACATATCCCCTGATATTCTCTTCATCCTAATATCAGAGTTCTCAAAAACAAATAATAACAACAACAAAAAAATCCTTTTAAGAACTGTAAAGATTTAATCAAGATATAAAACTTAGTGAACCACAGGAGAAATGTGTTCAACATCACTAATCATCAAGGAAATGCAAATCAAAACCACAATGAGATATCACTTGACACCTGTCAGAATAGCTAGGAATGAAAAAGATAGGAAATAACAAGTATCAGCCAGAATGGAGAGAAAAAAGGACCATCGTGCACTGTTGGTAGGAATGTAAATGGGGGCAGTCAATCTGGAAAACAATATGGAGGCTCCTCAAAACCATAGAATCCAGTAATTCTGCTACCAGGCATTTACCCAAAGAAAATGTAAACTACGTTTACTGCAGCATTATTCACAATAACCAAGATATGGAAGGAGCCCAAGTGTCCATCAATGGATGAATGGATGAAGATGAAACGGTGTACATATATGTGATGGAATATTACTCGGCCATAAAAAAAGGTTGAGATGTTGCCCTTTGTGAAAACATGGATGGACTTAGAAGATATTATGCTAAGTGAAATAAGTCAGACAGAGAAAGACAAATACCACAGGACTTCACTTATATGTAGAATCAAAAAAACAAATGAGTAAACAAGCAAAAAAGCAGAAACACAGCTCCTCGTGTTATATGCAACTGACACATCATTGAACTCTACATCTGAAACTAATGATGGACTGAATGTTGGCTAATTGAAATTTTAAAATAAATAAATAAATAACCACAGAGAATTGATGGTGACCAGAGGGCAGGTGAGTGGGGGGGGGGGGTGAGCAAAATGGGTGAAGGGTAGTGGGAGATACAAGCTTCTAGTTATGGAAAGAGTAAGTCCCAGGAATAAAAAGCACTGTGTAAGGAATGCAGTCAATGGCATAATAACGTTGGAAGATTACAGACAATAGCTACCCTTGTGGCGAACATGGCATAAGGTATAGACTTGTCAAATCGCTATACTGTGAAACTAATTTGATGTTGACACCAATCTGAAGCGAATGAAACATCGTGTGTTGACTGTATTTCAACTTTAAAAAAGAAAAAAATGTAATCTGAACAATAAATGAGAAATATAAAAGTCAACTAAGACTACAGAGCTGAGGCTGTGATAGTGTCGCAGCATTTACCTCACTGCTGCTGTGGTGTTTGCACACAAGTCATGCCAAGCGGGGCCTCTTTACCCCTGCAGGAGCTAACTGACAGAAGAGGCTTAGCAAAATGATTCAGTCAAGTAATTCAGCATGCTCCTTTCAAAAAGGAAGCTTTGTATGACTCTAACTTTAAAAAAAAAAACTCTTCAAAAAGAAAAATTTACACTTCAGAAACTAAGTTGTATAGTGGCAACAGAAGAAAAAGAAGTGGATTGAGATTATTTAAAAAGAATTTTTAAAAATTATAAATTCAGCACTTAATCTCATCCAAATGGGTAGAAAAGAAGTTTGATTCATGGCAGGCATATTTATAATGTTGTCTTTAATTGACTCAATCAATGTGGTGATTCTTAGAGGAAAAACAATTGAAACCCTCTATCATATTCCCAGGTAAAGCTTACCTGACTCTCTTCCACATTACTAAGCTTTGTATGTACTCCTGTTACTGCTATCACTGCACAGAATTATGGATGGTTCCCAACTTAGAATGGTTCAGTTTACAATTTTTTTACTCTACAACAGCATGAAAGGCATATGCATTCAGTAGAAACTGTACTTTCAATTTTGAAGTCAGATCTTTGCCTGGACTAGTGTTACGCGCTATGATATGGTCTCACGATGCTGGACAGTGGCAATGAGCCAAGGCTTCCAGTCAGCCATGTGACTGACCACTAAGGACAACACCCAATTTACTTGCAACCCTTCTGTAATCATACAACCATTCTATTTTCCACTTTCAGTACAGTATTCTATAAATTACCTAAGATCCTCACCACTTATTTATAAAATAGGCTTTGTGCTAAATGATTTTGCGTAATTGTAGGTTAGTATTATGAACATATTTAAGGTAAGCTAAGCTAAGCTATGATATTCAGTAGGATAGGTGTACCAAATGAACTTTCAACTTAGTATTTTCAACAATGGATTTATCAAGATATAATCCCATCATAAGTCACATAAGATAGGTATAATTATTTATTTGTGTCTTGTTCCTTTATTAAACTAGATGCTCTTCAAAGTCTGAGTCATTTTTATACTCTTAGAGCAATACCTGGCATTCATTTAAACCCTGCTAAATACTTACTGGATGGATCGATAGATGGATGAACTGAAGGAATGAAGAAGAAAAAACAAACTAGTAAACAAAAACAACCACTAAACCACAGGGGATGTACAGCTCAAGATCAATATGCTTTTTCTATAGCTAAAGATTTAGACAATGTGCTTTAGGGTTTGTTTAAATTTTTCTGATTTAAAATTTCTGAAATGGGCTGTACAATCTCCTACCGTAGACCCATGGCAACAGCAACAGTGCAGATGCCGTATACCGCAGGTGGCTCCGTGCCCATGTGTGAACACACAGAAGCACAGAGAAATGAGAAAGGTCCGGAGCTTTAGCTAAACAAAGAAGCACAAAAGGTGGTTTGCCCTAAGACACTGCGGTACAAATCTTTTTACCACCACGAGTTCTTTGGATCTAGGCCAAATTACACTGCAGACAACAGACGATCGCAACTAAAGAAACGAAAATCCCAGAAATGAAGACAGACAGACTCTGATGTCAATTCCGCAGGCTGTGGTTGGGAAGACAATGAATGGTCTACGTATCTGTGGTGCAAGGAATTCTAACACATATAGTTCAAAGTTAAATTAGAGATTGCAGGAAGAGAAAGAAAGCAAAGCATTAGAGAATTTGAAGGAAATGGGTCTAATTATGTTTAAGTATAGATTCCTACTGCCTAGCCAACACTCATTCACACAATCAGAAACAAGAAGGGCAGGAAGGACACAGGAAGAGGAGAAAGATTTGACCCTGGAATAAAAAAACGGGCTCGGGATTGTTTTTAACAAGACACAGTATCAAATCATTAGCCCTATAACTGCATTGCTAGATCATTTGCTATGGTTTTCAAATCAAGGAAACCTTTTACAAATTAATTTTACTCATTATAAATTAAGAAATTCACTTAGATCAACTTCACAGAGAAGCCAACCTTATAGGAGACGGAGACACACACACACACACACACACACACACAGTGTGATGAAATAAACAATGCATTATGGGAAAGGAAAAAATAGGTTCCATAACAATAGTGACAGGAACTCAGCTAGTGAGATGAACAAACCTGCATGTCTGGCATCCAGTAAAAAATACCAGGTATACAAAAAAGCAGGAAATTATGGCCCATAACCGGGAGAATTATTAATTTCTTAAACCAGACCCAGAAACACCAATAACATGATATAGAAATAGAAAATATTTTAAAAGTCCCAACCTCACTCCTAGGAATGAGAACTCAGCCACTCAGATGAAAACACACCAAGGGCAGAAATGGCAGAAATGGCAGAAGCAAAGAGTAGTCAAGTTTACAAAAGACATAGTAATAGAAACTATCCAAAATGAAAAGCAGAAAATGACTGGAAAAAAAAAAGAATTGTAGTAAGTCAAGAGCAAGTGGCTAGCACACATATAAGTGATGGTCCAGGAAAGAGTGTGTGTATTAAGGCGGGGAGATAGGGGGAGATAAAAAATACTGGAAGAAATAATTGGCATGAATTTCCTAAATTCGGTGTAGATTCAAAGAAGTCAATAAGCAGCAATGAGAATAAACACGAAGAAAACCACATCAAGGTGCATCGCAATCCAAAAGCTCAAAACCAGTTACAAAGAAAATCTTAAAAACAAAGAAAATAAGACACACAATGGCAAGAGAAACGGTCAGAATGACAACCAGCCTCATGGAGGACAATGGAAGGCGACAGTGGAGTGACACCTCTGAAGAACTGAAAGGATAAAAATGACAGCCTAGAACCCTATACTCAGCAAAAGTATTTTCCAAAACAAAGGCAAAACAAAGACTTCTTCAGACATACAAAAGCAGAGAATGCATCGCCAGCAGACTAGTCCTAAAAGAGATGCCAAAGAAAGCCTTTCAGACAGAACAAAATTGATACCAGATACAAATCTGGACCTACAAAAGGCAATGAACAGCAGTGGAAATGTGCAAGTACAAAGCACATTTTTAATTTTTTTAAAAGTTACTGATTAAAGCAGAAATGATAAAAATGTATGGTGGAGTTCATAACATACGTAAAAGTTAAGTGGAAGCCAAAAATCACTCAAAAGCCAGCAGAGAGATAAATGGAAAAACACTGGGGCAAGGTCGTTACATTATACATGAAGTTCTACTACATTATTTGAAGGTAGACTATGATAAGTTAAAGACCTATGCTGTAAACACTAGGGTAAGCACCAAGAGAAAAAAAAAAGGGGGGGGATAGCTAATAATCCAGTAAAGGAGATTAAATAGAATTATAAGAATAACCAATTCAAAAGAAGGCAGCAAAAGAGAAAAAGGCAAACAATGAATAAATTGAACAAATGATAAACAAATACCAAGATGGTCATCTTTGAATGGAACCATACTAAACTTTGCACCATATATAAATAGCCAAAGTATGACAACATAGAGGCAGAGATTACCATACCAGATTAAGTAGCAAGATTCAATTACAGTTAACCCCTGACCAACACTGGGTTGAACTATGTGGCTCCACTTATACACAGATTGCTTTTTCCTATAAATACAACTCAGTACTGCAATTGTTTTCTCTTCCTTATGCTCTTTTAATAACATTTTTATTTCCCTAACCTACTTTACTGTAAGAATACAATATGTAATACATACAACATATGTGTTAATTGATTGTTCATGTTATTGGTAAGTTCCGGTCAATGGCAGGCTATTCGTAGTTAAGCTCTTGGGGAATCAAAAGTTACACATAGATTTTCGACTGCACTGGGGGGGTCAGTACCCGTAACACCCACATTGTTCAAGGACCTATTGTATATTTCCTATAAGAAACACACTTTAAATATAAAAAGACAAAATGCCAATGTACATCCAGCATTAGGAAAGTATTTAATTTGAAAGACAACATAAATCCGAGCTCTGCTGAGAGGTAAGAATAGTTAATTAGGCTTTTCCAGAGTTTAGGCGAAATAGCCCACACAGGCCACTCCAATTCTTTTACAGACAAAACTAAGCTGTGGCGTCAGAAGACAGGGTAGTGGTCCTCTTGGATGAGGGGACAATGAGAGGGTAATCAGGTCAGGGTATAAGGGACGCTGATAATGTCATTCTTCTTCAACTCCTTCACAAATTCCCCAAATTGTACATTCACGGTTTATTCATTTTCTTGTATACGGAATTCAATATGAAGCGAAAATAAAACCTTTAAAAATGCATTTGAAATAAGGTTCACTATGCAACCCCCTGATTGATCATCCGGAACTACAGGCACCTGATCCCAGGAAAGGGGAGCTGTCCTAGAGGAGCATCACCGCATCACTGTCATCGGGAGGGATATTCCCTATTCTAATTTTACATTTTGTTCCTTCATCAGTCTCTTGTAAGTCTCCTTAATCTGCTTGAGCTAGAAGACATAACACCATGGACACTGGTGCTGCCACCACGCCCTGCCATACCCTCAGCTACTCTAACCACCGGCGGACACCGGAGCCCACCTCCATGCTCCGAACAGTGGCAAGGGGACATGGCTCACGTTACTCGAGCGTCAGGACACCTCCACAATGTCCCGTCCCACACATGAAGAAACGCAAGTTTAGAGAAGCTAAATGACTTCCCAAATGTAACACATTTGGGAAAGTATCAGTTAGCTAGCAAAGTATCAGGACCAAGACACACACCCGTGTTTTTGACGAAAAGCCTTTGCTTTCCTAGAGTACCACTGTTCACTTCTCTGCCTCAAACAGATGACAATACCATGTCACGTGATCCCAACATTTACATAAGTCATGCAGTTTTTTCCCTACAGTTATTACATATAGTATCAAAACTTCTGGGATTAAAAATTGGGTACATATGGAGGTCAAAACATTCCTTAAAATAATGCATGGATTTTGTGTATGAAATATGAATTTGATTCTTATTAGAATTTTTCTTATTACAAATACAATATTTAAACAGGCTTGTCTATATCAGAAATTGGGAAAGTGTCTCACAGGGTTATTTATATGTTAATTAAATATAGTGTGATAAAGAGATTCACTGCTGTTACAGACAAGTATTTACATATTAATGAAATCTTGACTAGAAAAGACATTGTGTGATCAAGAAGAATTATAGGGACTATTTCCCTAAGGGAATTCAACCATTCAGAAGATGTTATAATCTACTTAAGGATCACATGTTCAGAATTATTGGGCAAGGTACTTAAAGTTTGGAGGAAAATGAATAAGGAAAGAAAAATCTCATCTCCATGAAAAGAGTATCATTTGTACCATGAGGTGATGCTGAATCTAGTAACAGATTTTTTGGAGAGTTCATTAATTTAAAAAACAAGTACCCTCTCAAATAGATCTTAATTTCAAGTAAAATCAGAAACTTTGAACCGCATTAAGCCATATTAAAAACATTTGACAGTGTTACATATACACTAAAATGACAGTGCAATTAAAATTATTTTTTAAAATAACTCCCTATTTCAATATATTATTTCTACTATGCCTCTCAAATTTTTGCCCTGAAAGCAGGATAACAATCCTTTTCCTATTTATCCCTTAAATATGCTGTGAGAATTACATGTGAAACATAAAATTGGTTCATACTTTTTTTTAAAAGTTCCATACTCAAAAGAGAAAATGAACAAATCAGTACACCTTCATTTCTTTAGTATTTCTCAGATACTAAATACATTACAAATATCAGTATCAACATACTTTCCAAAGCCATAAAAAATCCTCGAAATAAAATTCATTTCCACCTTCTTAATCAAAGAAATTACCCTAAATGCATTTTATGGCTTTATATAAATAGAAAAACAAGAACTAATTGAGTCAAGATCTAACAGGCCCATAATGTCAGGAGACAAGCAAACCAATTATCCCAGTGCCAGCTCCAGACCCTGCTCCCAGACAGTTGAGGCCATTAGCTTTTCCTTTCTGATCCGAACACCAGGTTAGTCTTGGATTTGGAAACCGCCAACATAGCCCATTTTGGAAAGTACTCTCTACACTCCTCTCCCCACAGAAGGCCAAATACTTATTCCAAGCCTAAAATACAAACCAATTTATTGCTCTTTGTTCACAGCAGTTCAGATATAAACTGCACATATGGGAATTGAATTTTGATTAGATAACTAATCAACTTTTCAATTTTAAAGGGAAAAGAAACACTTTCATTTTTCTCTCGAGAATCAAACAAGTGAATGCAATGCCCCAATTTTTTCCATAATTACTTCATCATCCAGGCTACAGTTTAGGCGATATTTCCATTCCAACAACAAAATTACAATGGGAATGACCAATAGAATGACCAACAGAGGCTGCTTTTTAACAATTTCAGAGAAGAAAAAGAAATCTTTATGAACAGGAGTAGGCTACATAAAAACATAAAGAAAACCAGATTCCTGATTGTTTACTGGGAATCCTGTGCATTAATTCATTTCATTTCAACTAACAAATTCACTGAGAACATCTTTTGTCCAGGTGAAGACTGAGTGGGTAAAACAACTTCATGTTAAATATTCAGACGAGGGCGCCTGGGTGGCTCAGTTGTTAGGCACCTACCTTCAGCCCAGGTCATGAGCCCAGAGTCCTGGGATCGAGCCCCATATCAGGCTCTCTGCTCAACGGGAAGCCTGCTTCTCCCTCTCCCACTTCCCCTGCTTGTGTTCCCTCTCTCGCTGTGTCTCTATCAAAACAATAAATAAAACCTTGGGGCATCTGGGTGGCTCAGTGGGTTAAAGCCTCTGCCTTTGGCTCAGGTCATGATCCCAGGGTCCTGGGATGGAGCCCAGCATCAATCAGGCTCTCTGCTCAGCAGGGAGCCTGCTTCCTCCTGCTGAGAGCCTTCCTCTCTCTCTGCTGCCTCTCTGCCTACTTGTGATATCTGTCAAATAAATAAATAAATCTTTTAAATAAATAAATAAATAAAATTTTAATAAATAAGTAAGTAAATAGATGACTCCTTCTCAAACTTCCCAATATCAAAAATCACACTCAACTTTCAGCATCTAAAGCAAACTTTCCCTCTTCTCAGAAGGCTTTCCTGATTTATCTCCTTTGTAACAGAAAGTAACCTCTCCCATCTCCAAACCTACCTGTATTTCTCCTATATCAGGTATTTTAAAGATAGCTTTCTCTGACCTAACCTGCCTGGTATCTTCCCTACTACATTTATCTGATGACAGGGACCACATCTGACTCACATCACACAATCTCAAATGCCTCCTCCATCTTCTTCAAACTGTTCTTTCTGTGAAAATGAAATAAGATAAAGCAATATGGAAATGCTTTAATCTTTAAATCAGTTCCAAAGGTACTCATGATTTGTTATAAATTTCACTTAAAAAAGATTAAAATTCAAAAATCAGCATCTGCTTTCAAAGAAACATTAATATGTTTCTTATGGGGGAGAAACTTCCAGAATATTCCTAAAACTATGAAACTTAGCCACCATTAATTGGTTCTGGTACAGTTTTCTGTTGCTCTTCAAGGAAAATAAACAAAACTTTATAGCTTGGATTTAAAAGCCGCTTAGGGTCAACTCTGACTTCAACGAAAACATAGTTCAAATTATTTCTTTAAAAAAAAAAAAAAAAAGATCAACAACTAATGTAAAATTTCAACGCATCAACAATTTGAAACTGCAGTGTAGTAAAAAGTAAACCTCTACCTAATCTTTCCATTATGAAGAATGGGAACAGTCTCATCTGATGATCAAAGGATAAATTATTTATTACTGATTAAAGTTACAAGAGATGGGGCACCTGGGTGGCTCAGTGGGTTAAGCCTCTGCCTTCAGCTCAGGTCATGATCTCAGGGTCCTGGGATCTCAGCCTCTGCTCAGCAGGGAGCCTGCTTCCTCCTCTCTCTCTGCTGGCCTCTCTGCTTACTAGTGATCTCTCTCTCTCTCTCTCTCTCTCTGTCAAATAAATAAATAAAATCTTTTTAAAAAAATAAAATAAAATAAAATTATAAGAGAAAATCAATTTGACTGAAATCAAATTCGTCCTACTGAGAATTTTAATAAAATACATATTGATGCTTTGCTATTTTAGGACATAAATTTTATGTTGTTGTAATTATAGAAAAAGTCTCTATATTTGGCTACTCAAACCCAAGATTTAGAAAACAAAATGTTAGAGGAGATACCATTAGTTCCATTCAGTTTGTACGCCCTCTTTACCACCAAGAGACGAAGAAAAGGTTTTCCACAGGAAGTTAGGCAATAATGGTAACCTTGCATCCCAAACTAGAATTCATCTTCATCCTCTACTTCATTTGGGAAGTACTTTTGCAGCATCAACAGAAAAATGACCCACAGATGGCAAGCCACTCTAAATTTTATTTAATCATAATATTAATTTTACTGAAAGTGTATTATACCTTGAGGATATTAGGCTAAGTGAAATAAGAGAGCCACAAAAAGACAAACGCTGCACAATTCCACTTCTCGGAGGCCCCTAGAGTAGACGGTTTCATCCAGACCCGAAGCAGAATGGTGCTGGTCAGGGGCTGGGTTGAGGGGAGAAGAGGGAGTTGTTAATGGGCACAGAGTTTCAGCTTCACGAGATAAAGAGTTCTGGAAACTGCCTGAACAAGGTCAATGTATTTACTGTTGAACTGCATGCTGAAAAACGGTTAAAAATGGTAAATTTAATGTTATGTGTTTTTTACAATTAAAATTTTTTCTAAAAACTTAAAAAGTTTATAATGGCCACATGGTCTTAACTATCCCTGCACTTAACAGAGCCAAAAAAAAAAAAAAAAAAAAGCAAAGCCAAAAATAGGACCTACAAATGCACAAAAGACATATTCATTCTGAATCAAACTGCTAAAGAACACAGTTAGTTTAAACCCTACTGCATTATCAAGTGGGGCAGAGCGCACCACAAAGGGATTACGGCCTAGGAAAAGCAGGTGATTCAGGGTTAGCAAGGGAATAAAATGCCAGGGACAAACATGTGTTACAGCATGCGTGGCGCAAAGAGGACCTGGGTCTACAGGTCATGGGGAGAAATGCTTCTGCCAGTCATGCAATCCATCGTACTGTTTTGCAGTGTTGCTATCAATGAACGCAGGTGAAAGAAAGTGCTTTCTATTTCTATGCTCTAGAGAAAGGGCAGTTCCTAAATAGGCCGATATGTAGGCTGACATCCTCCATGATCTAAACAGCGAATGACTTAATGTCTTTTACCCACCCCTTGTGATTTTTAGCCTTAATGGGATGCCACATAAATTACTGTGGAGCTGAAGGCAGAGAATGATTAGAAGCCAACAAATAATTCTCGCAATCACAAACTCAGAAAAGAAATAAACATCTGCAACACACTTTTATGGTTCACACAAGTATAATCGCATCTGCATGTTATAGCACGCTTTTCAAACTTTCAATCACCAAATAATCTCACTGAACTCAGATATTTACAAGCAAACAAACTGCCAAGTTACTACCGTAACAGCTTGTCTAGGACAAGGGCAAATATCTCCCGGATATTTGACTTCCATCAATCCAGTTTTATCACTTACAACTATAAAATATTTTAAATATTGCAATATCCCCAAATACACTAAAAAATGCAATCTTTCCTCACTGATGTGGAAATAATCCAGGAATATAAATATGAGTGTCAATTTTCATTATCTAGCAAATATAGGTGTCAAAGAATTTCCTGACTGACATATATGTACGGCAGAGTTTATTTCCACATATTAAAAATAAATGAAATCCAAATGCAATGTGGTTTCCTAGTCTGGATTCGGTAACAGAAAAAGGGTATTAGCAGAAAAACTAATTATATCCAAATAAATCTGTCATTTACTTAACTATTGTGTAGTCTGTTGCACTATACTTTTTTGAGGGTGCAAATTTGTTCAAATGATATATATGAGGGAACAATCTGACCATAACAATAACACAAATTTCACATTTGCTGACACCCAATTTCATCCATAACAAATGTTGTGCACACAGAAATACAAACCCAGCCACGTCGAGTTACGCGTGCAGGGTCACCCAAACATCTTCCAGCAAGCTCAGTTTCCAGAATGTGTTAGGAAGCTCCCCCCCCCATCCACAGCTAGTGGCACAACTTTTCTCCGAATTTCTTACCAACCCCCCTTCCTCCATTCCCCAATAATGCACGAGTACAACTCTTCCAACACCCACTTCCACATACAGTGTCTAAGGGCTTTAAGGTAAGTGCCATATTTTAGTATTTGGATGTCTGTTACCCATGTAACACATGTAAAAATATGTGAGGACTTTCATTTAGGTTCCTAACTTTGTTTCACCGACCAAAGCTTTTGAGTGCTGGACCATTAATCCCGCTTTTCCCATCAGTGCCATAGTTTGCACTGCAAGGTTCTGCATAGCCAGTAATCGTTAGAGGAGTGCCTATGGCATGTTATAGCAGAACTGACTACTCCAGTGACAGTGTCTTAGTTTTGACAAATGTGCTATGATTATATGGGAAGAAAGGGGAAGCCCAGTGAAGGGTATCCAGAAACACCCTGTATTCTCCATTCTACTTTTCTACAGTTATAAAATTATTCCAATAAGAAATTTTAAAACAGTAAGCATAGGAAGTAGAGAAAGCCAAGGCTCAACTAGAGAAAGTCAAGGTTCTGCATTAAGAACGACTGCTAACACTTACGTAACATTTACTTGATGCCACGCACTGTTCTCAGTGTTGTATAAACACTGACTCATTAGGCATTCTCACAATGCAAAGAGGTAGGTGTTACAATCATGCCCATCTGACAAGTGAGAGGACTGAGGTGCATCTAAGAAAAGGTATCCAAAAAACACAAACTAGACACCTTGGTTCTAGAATCAAAGCTCTTACTCTGATCCTACTCCAACAGTCAACTGTTCAAAATACAACTTTTTAAACCAGGTTACTTCCACCACTCTAGAAAGATTCTACAATAGGAAAAGAGGCATAAAATAAAAAAATTAAATAATCTTTCTAAAACACGCCATAAATACAAAAAATCCCAAAAGTTAAAAAAATCCCTTTTATAAAAACCTATGAGCAAAAATTGTGGAAGCTAATATAGTAAGAAATATCACCTTTGTACTTCAACTAAAACAGTCCACTAGAATATGAAGTATACACATTTTATAGCAACAACAAATGATAGATAACTAAGAAAAGACGTATCGTCTATGATAGAAAATGTAATTTCGAAGTTTTACAAAAACTTGCTCACATTTCATCATTGTCCAACACACACGATAACTTAAGAGTGACAATATCACACAAAATTAACACATGCCACAGAAGTTTCCCAGCAATCACACTCATCAAATTTGGTTCAAACAAAACTGCAAACTTCGGGTAAATGCCAAAGAGAAAGTTCTGCCTACAGAATCTCAACATGGGGCAAGTAAAAGGCCACTTTGTTGATGTAACTTACTATTACTTCTCAAGATATTACATGGCTTGGACTCTAAAATGCAAAACCCTACTTACCCTCCCATGTACACTCTACACAGTGAACAAGACACAAGGTCCTTTCCTTATGGATCTGCTACTCATTCATTCATTTATTCACTCAACAAGTGGTTCCTGAGTACCTACAACGTGCCAGGCGATCTTCTAAATGCAGCAGGGGCTAAGGAAGGGAAGAAAACACAAGTGCGAAGTAGAAAACAGGATAAATAAATAGAACTCAAACTAAGGTAGGGGTGATAAAATCTAGGAAGAAAATAAGGCAGGAAAGGAGAATTTAAAGTGAGGGTAAAATCATAAATAGGGTGGCCAAGGGAGATGAGACAGAGTAGAGAGGACAACCAACCATAGGCTGGTAGGTGTGCGTACGGGGAAGAAACACCTGCTCAGGGCACAAGCAGTGGGAGGGAGCGAGGCTAGGGAACGAGAGTGGTCACAGAAGGAGACTGACCTGTGAGAGGAGATGCAGAAGAAGTAAGAGGCCTCGTCACCCGAAGATATGGGAGAAGGGCGCACCAGGCAGGAGGCATAGTGGCCACGAGGCGCCAGGGTGGCAGCAGGCATGGCATGGTCCTGGGCGGAGGGGAGGAAACGCGGGACTGGACACACCATCCTAAGGGTAAGCTGAAGACCGTGCAGAGTTCACAGCCACGCTGCCTCTGGGAGCCATACACTTCGAGGTGGGTACCTGGTGTCAAACCATCTAACCATCTAACAGATCACTGGAAAGTCATTTCTTGCAACATACAAGTGGAGGGGCTGACAGGCTGATAAAGCGGGATGACACGGGCGCAGCTGCTGCGCAGTATGTACGCTCTGAGAAAATCGAGCATGTGTACAGAAAGTTCTACCGTCCTTGAAGGCACTAAATGAGGAAGAAAAATTAGTTTTCAAACAATGCAACTGAAGAGGCTTTAAAAAAAAAAAAAGGCAGAAAAGGCTGCAAATGTATTTAGAGTCTTTTCAATTCTTATTTCTTCTCAGTTTGAAAGCACGATGCTGTATGCAGGCAATTCTCTTGCTGCCTCAAACATACCTGATTAATTCCTGCTAAAGAGAAAGCATGTTTTCCTCACTTCAGAATCCCTCCCACAGAGCCAGGCATACAAAGAGCGCCCAGCTCACCGTGGGTGGGGACAAGAGCGCTGCTGTTCCGACAGAACAGACACTTTGTGCTGCTCTGACTTGAAAGTGATTGAAAAATAAATACCAAGTATCTGAAGAAGAATAAATTTCCTCAAAAAGGAAATGATTTCTATAAATAGGTCTTATTGATCCACACATCCATTAGAATGAAACTTCAAGCCGGGCAAGAGTCAGGCTTTAACCCTAAAATAGCACTGGACTCAGGAATTAAGGCCATCGGAGCCTCAGTGAGACACTAACCAGGGCACCTCCATTGTTAGAGGTAAGAAGTCTATTCTGTTTTCCTTTCTTCAGGACAACCCTTGAGCGCTCTTATAAATGGACACAAGAGCCCTAATTGACCCAGCCAGCAAACATTTTCAGAGACTCAACTACACAAGCACCACCCTAGGCCATGAGAATCCAAAAATTTGGAGGAGATGGTCTCCACCTTAAAGAGTTAGTTTTGGGTTAAGGTTGGATGCTTATTAAAAAAGGAAACAAGGGCACCTGGGTGGCTCAGTAGTTAAGCCACTGCCTTCAGCTCGGGTTATGGTCTCGGGGTCCTGGGATCGAGCCCCACATCAGGCTCTCTGCTCGGCGGGGGGGCCTGCTTCTCTCTCTCTCTCTCTCTCTCTGCCTACTTGTGATCTCTCTGTCAAATAAATAAATAAAATCTTAAAAAAAAAAAAACAACAGAAACAAGAGGGAGAAAAGCTGAACTAAAAATGACTAACTAAAAACACACTGTAAAAGGGTTATAGAACAAGAACAAAGAATGATGAAAATATAGGAAAAGGACTAAGTGTATGGAAGACCTCACAGAAGAAGCTACGCCTGAAACGTAACCACGGGTTTGCTTTGCAGCCACATAAAATCATAAGGAGACAGACATTACTGTTATAACCTACTGTTGTTCCTCATTCTTTCTAATTAGAGCAAAACTACACTCAATGAGACTTTCTTGAGAAACAAAAATCTTTATTTCCTTAACACGTTAAAATGAATATAAAGACTCCTAAAAAACCAGTCTTTTCAAAATTTGTCTAAGCAACATATCCCAACATGATGATTCCGAATAACCTTATCTTCTATTACCCTCTGCTATAATATGGTATAGTTCAAGTATTTGTCACAATTTAAATTGGTTACAACAGCCAGTAAAGGAAGCAGAGGGCATTCAGAGATAACCCAGCACTGGGCCTTGTAAAACTATTTTGCATACCAATTGTGAAATCTCAGAAAAATCATATGTTTATCTAAGCAGTCATCAGGAGACAATAACCACAATGAACTCAAATCTGAGGACAGATTACCTTTAAAAAAAAGAAACGTCAAGAGATGATAGCTCTCCCCCTCCCCCCCACCCCCGTCTTTTTTTTCTTTTTTTAAAGATTTTATTTATTTATTTGAGAGAGAGAGACAGTGAGAGAGAGCATGAGCGAGGAGAAGGTCAGAGGGAGAAGCAGAGCTGGGAGCGGGGAGCCCGATGTGGGATTCGATCCTGGGACTCCGGGATCATGACCTGAGCCGAAGGCAGTCGTCCAACCAACTGAGCCACCCAGGCATCCCAAAACCCCCGTCTTTTTTAAGAGAAAGCCCTTCTCTATACTAACAATTTATAGTGGAAAAAAGTCATTTATATTCAGATTAGATCTATTTTGCAGAGAGCAAGAAAACAAAATTATATTCAAAAATACCTATGAATATACATTCACAAAATACATTTTACATATCACTATAAGGATATAAAAGAAATCATATGAAAATGAAAAGAGCACCTTAAACTTCTCTTTGTTCACTTTTATCATGACAAAGACTTTTTTTTAGTACCAAGAGTAGTACAAAATGAGGAATTTAGAACTTGTTTTTTGAGCTTCCTAATCTACAACTACAAACAAATATAAGTTGCAAGTCTTGGCCGTACTTTATACAGAGTCATACTACTAAACCTCTGTAAATCTCAGTTCTCAGTAATAAGAGGGATAATACCAAAAGTAGAAACCACATATACCTATGTAGGAAATACCTACTGATTACTCTATAAATGTTCATCTTCACCATCGATACCCAAGCCTACAAATAGGATAGTGCGTGGGGGTGACAGGGGAGAAAGAAGGAAGCTGAATGATCCCCTAAATTCCAGTAACATCCCTTAAAAGAGTTAAGTTGCCAGTACCTAAAATTTGTAACAATGATTTCAACTGGAATGGTCCTAATCTCTTAGAGCGCTTTAAGATCATGGGAGGACTTCATAGATCAAGTCACACGTTACTCAACATAGGCAACACGAACAAGTAGCACAGGGACTGGCAATAAGGTAAAGATAAGCAAACTCAAAAAAATCCTGAAAGGATATAAATCATGCAAATCAATGATGAGCCACATTTACTAGTAGATGTAAAAGTCTCACATTTACTGACCTAGTTCACTCTTTGGATGCAAAAGGTCACGGTCTTGCCTTTGACCTCGGGGCAGTAACGGACACGTGGAGTATCCTTCGCACTCCTCTCCGCCTCAGGCCTGGAGCTAATAGGCTACCTACCCATTCTGAGCTAGGCACGGAGGCAAACTTATTCTCTTTTCTTCATTCTCATGAAGAAACATTCTGGCCTCCACAAGCCTACTGGGTGATACAATGAGGACCACTGAACTTAGAGTCTATGTCCCACACCGTGACCCAATTCTCAAATAGACTTGAACTGAGATAAAGAGCATCAGTCCAATTAATAATTAAAGGGAACTTTGATTTCCCATTTCTCTTTCTCCCACTACAATTTCACAGAGGGGAAACAGTTATTAAGAGTCAAGATTCAGACGTTTCTGAGTCCCCTGGACCTACCACCTGATATTTTCAGAACTACTTCATTTTTAAAAGATCTAATTCACAGACAGTTATCCTAAAAACTGTTCTTAACCAAAAAAAAAAAGAAGAAAGAAAAAAAACACAAAAACAACTGTTCTTAACCATAAAAACATATGGAGCACACACCAGGAAAATCAGAAGGCCTTCATTAAAAAAATAAAAAGTAAGGTTCATGTTCATTAAGTTAAGTTGATCCTCCTATGTTAGACACATTTTGGCTTTGAGATCATTTAAAAATAAGTTAGAAATAATTTTATAATCAGAAAAAAAGTTTAAAGAGATTACTTTAAAATTAATTTTGTTTAATTCAAATTATTTAGCATGAAACAAAAAACTGTTATGATTTCAAAAGAAGGTAAAATTCAGTAAACCCAGTCACATACCAAGCTTCAGGCAGCAAAACAGAATATTCATGTGGAGAAGTGGTCTCTGGGAAGTTAGAGAGAATGGCAAGGCGATGAGGAAGCAGGTCTGATCCATGATAAGTGAACAGAATTTCTAGGGCTTGTACGTTACTTTCCTGTACAAACAGCAAGGGGTAAGTTTCCATTGTAAGCCTTAGAAATAAAGGAATGACTTTGTAGGACAACATTCAAACTCCTAAAAGTAACTTTTTATGCAGTTCTGATTTAAGGTACTTTGAAATATTTCTAATTCTTTGTAGTCTGCATCACATTTCTCAACCTAGTGTCATAAAAATCACTTACTTTTAAAAGTCAGAATGATGAATAAACACTTTTTAAAATTTTATTTATTTGAGAGAGAAAGAGAAAGACTCTGAGCACGGCAAGGGGCAGACAGAGAGGGAGAAACAGACTTTCCGAGGACTCAGGGCTCGATCCCAGGACCCTGAGATCATGACCTGAGCCAAAGTCAGAAGCTTAACCAACTAAGCCACCCAGGTGCCCCCGTCTTTTTTTTTTAAAGATTTATTTATTTGCCAGAGAGAGAGAGAGAGAGAGAGAGCATGAACAGGGGGAGGGGCAGAGGGACAATGAATAAACATTTTTAAAAATATAATTCCATCTTCTCTACATTAATATTAAAACAAAAAAATGAAATGATGGTAAATGCATGCAATAACATTAACTGTGAGGCTCAGAGATTTAGAAAGTGTTAATAACCATAATTATTTTATTTACAAAAAAGAAATTACCCGAGCATAAGTTCTTGCTGAGAGAACAATATTCTGATTTCTGAACTTCTTAAAGAATTCAGCATCATATCTCTGTTCAGATGCATGAGGCACTCCTAGGATTTCCTGAGGGGAAACAGCGACTTCATAATGAAAAGGCTTTTAAATATGGGTGACAAGAAAATATTAAAAACCTTTACAACTCTGCCTCCCTAAATAAATAAGCCTTGAATTAATTAAACTATCAACTGTTAACTGAAGTAGTACATCTGCATTCTTGCCTTTATTTTGAAAATAGCTGTATTTATAAATACTGTTAATTAAAAAAAATTAAGAAGTAAATGAAATGGGCAGTAGAAAATTAATTACATTAAGACAACCAAAACCCACCACCTGCTGAAAACAAGTAAGCCACCATTATACATGGCAGTGCAGTATGAACACCTGCATTAACTTCACGGCTGCTGGTGATCGATGTAAAATGCAGCCTGAACCATTCATTCATTCAACAAATATTTACTGAGCTTCTACTATGCACTAGGGGCACTATGATAGGCAGCATTGATGCCATGAGCACGACATATTTCCTGCCCTCCAAACTGCTTAAAATCTAGTGGGAACAGGCAGGCACACAGGAACAGGCGAAGGGAAACACACAGGAGAGTACTATAAAACTGGTCCTGGGAAGACGGGGAAGGCTTCCCGGGGGTGCCCCAAAGCTGGGACATAAAACACAAACAGGATGGCCATGGCAACTGCAAGTAAGGATCTGCCCACGGCAACGTATGACATAGGGCTCGTTGTCTGTCATGCTTAATGCTGAACCCCAGATCCCCAGCAGTCTGCTTTTCATATAAGAAGTAACCAATAACTACTTATCGACTGCATTAATTTACTGAGGTAGGAGAGAGACAAGGAGGAGGTGTGGAGGAGGTGGGGGGAGGGAGGCATTGAGAAGGTCGCTTGCAAATATGCTAGGCTTGGAACTCAAGCACATCTAGAAGGAGTCACCCAGAAGGCAGGTGGCTAGATCAAGAGTTCTGGAGCGAGGTGAGTCACATACATGCCACACTTACTAACACAGAAGTGAGTATGATTTCAAGGGAGATCAAGTTGAATGAAAACAGCCTTAAGGAGCAACATCATTTAAAGGATCAACACAAAAGGATAAAAAAAAAGGGTTGGGATGTGGTGGAGGACAAGGGAAGGTCAGGAATAGGCATCTGAAAAGCAAAGCAAATGAAGCAGGAGCTGGAGAAGCAGAGATGTAAGGGCAGGAGGGGGTGGGGGGGGCTGTTTAACACATATTCATGGAAACCAAGGAAGAAAACATTTCAAAAATGTTCTCAGTTCCCGGACTCCCCATCCACAAAAACCGCTCCCTTTGTCCCACCCCAGTTATGCATCCTACCAGCTCCCTAGCTCTTTAGCATCCCCCGAAGGAAGTCTCTGGGACATCTCCATGTCCAACAATGGATTCTTGAGCAACTGATCCTTCCTCCACCCGCCAGCTCAACCCAACACATGGCATTCCAGCAATCCCGCAATGTCACTGAGACATCCGGCCCACTGACCCTACATCTTTCACCTGCTCTCTCTCCTCCAAGTCTCTTATCCCTTCCAACCGGCTTAGTCCCTGGTCCACCATTCAGAGATTTCTTTAATCCCTTGCTTCTTTCCCTTCATCATACTCACCTGGCAAAACCTCATCCTTAATCCAAGGCAACTAAGAACCCTGATTACAAGGTACCAGGAGTCTGAAAAAATACCACAAAATCAAGCTGACAATTCTCATTTCAAGATCTCAGCATGGTTGGAATCCTGATGCAAACGAACCGACTGGAAAACCATCTATGAGGTGACTAGGGAAATCTGAACATGAAGGGGATAGGAGAGGATATTAGGGAACTGCTACTAATTTTCTTAGAAATAATGTTATTGGGTTATTTTTTAATTCTTTCCCAGTTACAGACACATAAGTATGGGTGAAATGATAAGATGTCTAGGATTTGCTTTAAAACAACTAGCTGAAAGAAAAGGCAGGAGTCGAGAGTAAAAGATACAAGATTCACAGAATGGTTGAACTGGGCAGTGAGTACACCCGGGTTCATTATACTCTTCTGCATCCTTTAAGGAAGGTTGGACATTTTATAAATTCAATTCAAATCTGCCATCCCTCCACGGTACTACATTTCCCTAACATGTTTGCTCCCCTATGCTGTTAGAAACTTCTCCACCGTTCTTCCATTCTTTCCAGACCTCCAACACCTATCCCGTCTCCATTCTCAACTGACAACTTGCTTCATACACTCTGATGGACACTGTTAGATGGGATATTCGTTTTCCCACCCACTGAAACTGCACATCTACCTGCATCTCTACCAACAGGATTTCCTTCCTTCAGCTACAACAGAAAAATTATAGCCATCTGCTCCCCAAACCCTGTTCATGCTCCAAATCCCATTTCTATAATCATGCCATTATCGCCTTTTTCTCCTGTTGGATAAATTCCTCCTCACCCTCGCTGCTTCCTTCCCATTAGCATACAAACAATACTTCTTTCTTCTATCAGGGGGAAAAAAAAAAAAATCTCCTAAGTTCACATACATTATCTTCTTGGTGCCTTGAAACAAAACTTCCAGAAGGAGCTGCCTACAATCACTGTCTCCCCTTACCCACATCCTGTTCTTCCCTAAACTCACTCCACCTCCTGCAATTCAAGTCCACTCCTCACACGGCATGAGAGACCTTTCAAATGTGGCCAGAAACTGTCCTAACCCCCTCTTCTCCCTTCCGTCTGTGCTGGGCTCCCTGGTAGCCCAGCTCCCCCCACCAGCTCACTCAGTCAGGAACACCCCACCCCCTTTCTTCATACAGCGCATGGGGATTATCAGCGGATTATCAGCGCAGGCTAACAAATCCGGCAGACCTTGTTGTGAGTTCCTGCTTTCTCCTTAAGCAAATCACTTTCCTTCTCCAAGCCTCAGCTTTCATATCCATAACACTAGAAGGAAAACACTACCTGCCTGAAAGACTGCTGGGAAATAATCCGGATTCAGTGGCCAACAAACAGTAAATCCTCAACAAATGTGTTGAAATTTAAGGTAGTCTCTTACCTATCAACTGCCTCAACAAATATTTGCTGAGCTCCTCAAGAAGCCAGGTACCTGTCTGAGCTTGGGGATACAGCAGCCACCAAGACAAAACCCCTACACCTTTCTGGAGCTTCTGCTCCCATGTCTGCCTTAGAGCAGCACTCCCCAGTCCCCTAAATTTACCTGCTTTTTTTTTTCTTTTTTTAAGGACTAGTTGGGATGACACTTCCTATATAGTGTCTTCTAGGACGTCCCCAGGAAAAACCGAATGCCCTTCTCCACCACGTTCTTTCCTAAGTTCTTCACGCGTAATTGTCACCCTTTAGTGCCTACATAATGTGGACTCCAGGACACTTCCTTGTTCTTATCTCCACCTCCAGCACTGCCATGATGGCTGGTACCTACCAGGCACTTGTGTCACATAGAAATGAATCCACTTTTATCTAATTTATCACAGGATTCATAAAATAAGCTTGCCTCAGGATTAAAATGCAATGCCTATCTCTACTACTATCTAGCTGGTGAGCTATCGTGTCTGAACATCTTCATTTTTAAGTTTTAACACCCAAATTCATCAACTTCACCTACTTCTTGAAAGCCTAGTTAGCCTAATTCTCCAAGAAAGTGGGCTCAAAAAATACTTTAAACCAGGCACTAGTGAACATACTTCCAACTGTCAGATAGGGAAACAGCAATTCGATAACTGAAGGGGAATGAAAGAAAATTAACTGAATAGTCAAACTCTGAACATTTCAAGGAACTCTTCAAGATCTCAAATCAATAAAATTTAGTAAAACAAAGGCTAAGACAACGTAATAAACCCTATCTGTACTGCCTTCTGCAGCTCATAACATGCTTTTATATATTACCTCCAAATAAAACTCCAGTACAGTAAAACAATAGGCTTTAAAATAACAGGACCATCCAACAATCAAACTAGTTGTACCCATAGATAAAAGTATTAAAAAATTTTTGCAACTTATTTGTATAACTATCATGTTTTCTAGTAACCATAAACAGCCCTCTTTTATCAATGGTATTTTGTTTGAAAACACTTATTTTATTAGCAGGTAGGAAATCAAATGCTTTTAGATTTGCCTATAGGCATTAGAAGTACTAAATATTTCCATTATTCTGGGGACAAGCATCATAATATTAGAGGTGACATTTACTGAGCACCTGCTGTGTGCCATTACCAAGAGCCAAGAGAGCTGTTTCCACAGAAAGGAGGACTAACATAGATGGAGGAAGTAATCTGCAAGTGAAGTCAAACTTTAAAAAAGTTAGGAATTTATATCAATTTCTGGGTAATGTCAGCTGTGAGGGTCATGTGAAAAAGCAGCCTAAACTATGTATTTTTCCTGAAATACCTTTAACAACATCTGAATGTTGGAAACGGTCAGTGTTTGTGTTCCTAAAGAAATAAAAATAAAGTATACCTTTTTTAAAGTTCAAGTGTCTCCATGAAAAAATGTTCATCATCACTAGGCATCACAGAGATTCAAATCAAAACCACACTGAGATACCACCTTATACCAATCAAAATGGCCAAAATCAACAAGACAATAAACAAGTGTTGGAGAGGATGTGGAGAAAGGGAAACCCTCTTACACTGTTGGTGGGAATGCAAGTCGGTGTAGCCACTATGGAAAATAGTGTGGAGACTCCATAAGAAATTAAAAATAGAGCTACCCTATGACCCTGCAATTGCGCTACTGGGTATTTACCCCAAAGATACAGATGTAGTGAAAAGAAGGTCCATCTGTACCCCAAAGTTTATAGCAGCAATGGGCACGGTCGCCAAACTGTGGAAAGAACCAAGATGTCCTTCAACAGACGAATGGATAAAGAAGATATGGTCCATATATACAATGGAATATTATGCCTTCATCAGAAAGGAAGAATACCCAACTTTTGGGTCATGGACGGGACTGGAAGAGATTATGCTGAGTGAAATAAGTCAAGCAGAGAGAGTCAATTACCATATGGTTTCGCTTATTTGTGGAGCATAAGGAATAACACGGAGGACATGGGGAGATGGAGAGAAGACAGTTGGGGGAAATCGGAGGGGATGAACCATGAGAGACTGTGGACTCTGAGGAACTAACTGAGGGTTCTGGAGGGGAGATGGGTGGAAGGTTGGGTGGCTCTGGTGGTGGGTATTATGGAGGGCATGTTTTGCATGGAGCACTGGGTGTGATGCAAAAGCAATGAATTCTGGAACACTGAAAAGAAATTTAAAAAATAAATTAAAATAAAAAATAAAAACAAACAAAAAAAATAAAGTTGAAGTGTCTCATTTTGGCCATAGTTAGGACCAAAGTTCAACCAACTAAATTCAATGCACTAGCAAATCACTAAAATAAAATGAGTCAGAAATATTCATATTAGGATTACTAAAACCCAGTGTATACCGAAATTCAGTACTGGAGACAGCTATATGCCATAACCTTAAAATCAAAATGTAAAATCAAAGTAAATAAAAAGCATCACATACCTAGAAAATACAGATACACTGAAATGGCTAAAGTGTTTCTGCTCCCTAGACTAACATGATTTCTGCCTTCCACAGTCTCTTAATTTTTACCAAAGCAGTTATATAAGAGAAACTGCTTCTGCACAAAATGAATTTTTCCCAAAACATACATAGTTAAAAAGATCAAGAACGTCAGATATTAGGGCAGCAGTATCATTTATAATGATAGACTGAATAAACCTAATTGGTTTGATTAAAACTACTCCTTACCTCATAGGTTGCAAGCCGATCTAAGTAGGTTAGTAATTTCCGTCTACAGCGGCAGAGTTCTTTTTGTTCCAGAGTTAACCTGTTGTGAATAGCTGTGTTAGGCACTTACAATAACACAGAAGCGCACTTCTCTACGAGTTAGAATAGAATAAAAATAACAATGTTCCACTGAGCCCCAAACTGACAGAACAGTACACAAAAGCATGAGGATAAAATAACACCAACTGCGTTTGGTTTGCGTTGCTGGAATAATTCATAGCAATTAATCCTCATGAAGAGCACACTTAAGTGACCAGTTATTTTTAAGAAAGTACCAAACAGTCATAAATCATTTACTTTGCGAAGTTCACTAATTTAAGTAGTTCTCGTCTCTTGTTGATCTTTTTCTCCTTTTTATTCCTGGAAGGCTCTTCACTGGGTGGTGACAGCTCCTCATAGGGGATATTGTCAATGTCTACTTCACCAGGCAATGTAAATCTGGAAGGAAAAAAAAACCCCAAAGCTATTAGTGAAAGCTGCTTTCCCCCACTCGGGCTGATTTTATCCCTAAGTTGCTCTCCATAGAAACAGAAAGAACCAACTATTTGAAAGAAAGCTTTTTTATTGCAAGGAACGTGATTCACTCATTATATCCACAGGATGGGCAAAAAAGTCATCACTAATCGTCATATACAATAATTTTAACATCATGGCAATGAGAACTACTTCGGAAAACATGTGAGGTTTATACTTATCCAATGTGAAACAGCCCATCAAGAAAATGCTGCCCAGAGTTTACAGTCGGAATCACTTCTATTTAAGATTTCAAAATGGTTTACTTAAAAGATAAATAAACAGGGGCTCCTGGGTGGCTCAGTGGGTTAAGCGTCTGTCTTCGGCTCAGGTCATGGTCCCCGCGTCCTGGGATCGAGCCCAGCTCCATACTCCCCAGGGAGTCTGCTTCTCCCTCTCCCTCTGCCCCTCCCCCTGCTCCCTCTTGTGCATGCTCTCTCTCTCTCTTACAAATAAATAAAGTAAATGAATAAATAAATAAATAAAAGTAAAATAAATTTATGAGGTGCCTGGCTAGCTTGGTCCATAGAACATAGGACTCTTGATCACAGGGTCACGAGTTGAAGCCCCACACTGCGCATGGAGATTACTGAAAATTAATTAATTAAAGTACAAAAAAACAAGGTCTGAAAATGACAATGAACGTCAGTCTCATTTACAGTACTTGTTAAATATATCATCACACTTATATCTTTAAAAAATTCCAAATGTCTAACGAGCTATGACTCCTGTCAAATAACTTTACTATTATTATCGACAGAAACTTGTGTGGTACTTACAGGTTTACAAAGTGCTTTCCTAAGACACACGATTTACTCACTCGAATTCTCTAAAGGAGGTAGGAAGCCAAGACAAACAAAATGAATGAAGCTCACACTTGCCAAAGGGGTGCTGCTGACTGGGAAGCCCTCCCAGGTAAGTGCCTTTAGCCCACAGCTAGAAGCTGCCAGCATCCGATAAAGGTCTGTAGAATCTGCTCTTTTCTTAGCATCAAGCTATCATACATACACACATTTAACTCAAAGGAAAGAAAGCTGTGACCTCAGATAAGATGAGCATTGATCGAAGGCAACTGTCTCATTACAGGATAACCTAAATAAAGAAAAGTTTACCCTCTGCCATGCCTCGGCTTTAATATTTTCACAAAGTCACCTTTCCTCGTGGATCCCGATCTGTCTCTGACCCACCTGCCGTCGTCAGCTCCTCTCCCTATGGCCACCAGAGCCTCCAGGTCTGTGCCTTTCAGTCCGTACTGAAGCAGCTCCTTCGCAGCATCCACATTTTCAGGAACTCTTTCCAAACACTCATGGAGAACCCAGGATCGTTTCTTTATTTTGCTCTGGATACAAATAAAAGAAAGCGGCATTAAAGAACCCAGGACATCTGATAGCATAGGACAACTGCTTTCCAGAATCATGAAGCTAGACCTAAGGAAGTAGAGCTACCCTAGTCCTTAGCCACAGGTAGCTGCTAGAGAAGCTTGACAGGAAAAAGCTAATTCCCTAATGGTGACTGGAATGAGATACAGACAATGAGATTCCTACAATTTTCTTTTTTTAGTTCTACTGAAACACAAAGTTCAGGACTCCTTCAGAAACATAAAAAAGATCTCCGCAAATTTTTATAGCTGCTTATTAGTTTGCATTTGGGCTATCTAACAGAGTAGAACAGCAAGCAGAAAAGCAAGATAAGACATAGTCTATTTTAACGACCATTCTGCACTTTGAAACAAAAGTAATGAGGCACAGGGCATCAGCGTTCTAGATTTACTTGACCATGAGATGTAACACAAAATGTAGATGATAATTTCATCATAAAAGCCATGATGTGCTATTCTTTGGAAAGACCAAGGCCCCATTCCTCCCTCCCAACTGCTTCCTCCGACTCCATCCAAAATCCCTGATTTAGCCTCTTCCAAGAAAGGGTCATTGTGGTTATAAATTTTAAGTAAGGTTTGACTCTTACCCAGCATTCCTTTATACATTCCATTCCATCAGTTCTTTCCTCATATGCCTCTTAACTCATTTTCCCTTCTCCAGGTCTATGGCCTCCAACCCAGTCCATGAAATCACCACATGACACCTAGGACATCTTTGCCTTGGTAGGGATTCCCACCAACACTCCCCCTCCATGCCAGTTCATCTTCTACACCATCTACTTCTGTGCCTCCAAGAGTCAAAAATCCACAACACTTCCCCATTACCCTAAGGATAAAAAGCCTAAGTCATCACAACCCTTCCACATCCTTCAGAACCCAAGTCAATGTATCTTCTAATCATATTTCCCAAAGTTCCCTGCTGTTGAATATCTGATGCGGCAGATGGCTTGACTTACAGAGCTCGTAAGGGGGCCGGGTGCTAATGCAGACATGAAACGAAGATTATGACAAATTTAGTCGATGTCACAAGTCATGCTCATTTCCTTTGAATTTGTTCAAACCATTTGTTCCATGAAGAACAGCTTCCTCTCTTCTAATTCCAGGATGCCTGTTCTGAAGTCTCTCAAATCTACTCAGAGTGTCTTCACTTTACAGCCTTCCAGAACCACTGGGTCTAAAATGATTGCTACTTTCACTGGGTTCCCACAGCCTTTATCTGGAATCTTCTTTATGGTGATTTATATTTTAGACATGAATCTTATCAGAAAGATTATAAGCTCCCTAAAAGGGAAGGCCAATTTATGCTTCTCCTGTGCTCCTTTCGCCTTCTCTCGCCTAGTACTTTTACTCTTAATTGCCTACTTACGTAGCTGAATTAGGTATTTCTCCCAATAAAAAATGTACTTGCTTTGTCTCTGTTAATACCTGTCAGCTCCTTCAGGGACCAATATTGTCCTTTACTGTGTTCCAGAAAAAGCCCACATAAACTCACAACTCACTGTCCTGAGTCACAAAAGAAAGATAATACAACTTTGGTGTTCTGATCTTCTAAAGGAAATACAAGGAACTTTCTCCTTTATTTCATTATTTCTCATGCTTTCTCTTCTCTGGTGTCTTACTTACTAACAGTTTGTCTTCCGATTTGGTTGAAGCATTAACTTCTTAAAACTTTCTCACATTGTGTTATTTTTAATTACTCATGTACAATAATTTTATGTACAATTTTGTACATAAATGTATATACATTATGTATAATTTTAAAATTATCACGAAATTTCCCCAACATTTCTTAGATCTTCCTAAATGCAAAGGCATTTTCCTTTTTTAACGTCACTTGAGAAGTCATGCCCTCTTGAAAACAGGCCATAACTCCAACTGTGTCCTCACAAAGGTGTCGAGGGTTCCAATACACAGGCTACGTAACAAATTTAACCCAGGCAGCGGGCAGCAGGAAGAGTCCAGCAAATTTGGCAAGCCTGATATGTCAAATATCTAATGCCTCTCAGCTTCAAGAGCTCTCCTCATGGCCAGTCATGGGATGGACAGCATTTCCATTTGCAACTGACAGAACATGGAGCTTCATCAAGAGAGGGCGCTGGAGGGCCATTGTGGAGGAAAGGCTCTGGTTTCTAGCCCTAATGTGCTCAGGTTCTAAACTTGTCCCTACGGCTTAGCAGCCAGCAGTGCATGTAGGGGACCCCTGGAAGGGGTGGCTTCCGCCCTTATTCCCGCTGAACAGTACGTCCAACTGAATTTCAGCTGTAACCCCCACGGGCAGATTCAGTGAATCTCCAAGGCCCAGGGGGTTGGGAGTCTTCCTAGATGATGCCCATCTGCAAACTAGGAGCTTTTTTTTTTTCAGTCCTGGCTATGGTTCCTTCTCTGAGGTTTTCCAACCCCCAGGCCTCAGCTTACCAGGGCGCCCTAGCCACAGGCATCAGCTTGCCCATCCATCCCACCTCCTCCAACCTGCCAACCTTGGCAACCAAGAACCAGCCCTGGCCCGCGGCATCCCAAAGAACTCCTCCATCCAGTGGGCGCCAGCCATTCCTTCAAAGGTCAGTGAGGTCTGAATCCCATCTCAAGGGAGCGGGCCTCCCCTCCAAGTCTGCTTCCTCCCTGGGGATGCTCCTTCAGCCCAAAGGTACTCCCTAGGGTTCTCTTTACCCCCTTATAGTAAATCTCACTAGAAAAATAAGGCTCCATATTAAAACTTTCCCTGTTCAAATTACTGGGTGGCTTCTAGCTCATGAGCGGACCCTGAATGATGTAGGCGAAGAAAAGTAACTGAGCTAGAGGAAAAGAAAGGGTTAGACAAAGTAGTTAACTGGTACTTAACTACCAGTAAAACCAGGCAGTTAACTCGTTTATCAGTGACTATCTGTTCCCCCATCTTCAGCACGAAGTCCAGCTGCAAGGCCAATACAACGAGATAAAAGAGAACTTCTCCACACTGAATAAAACACGCTTCAGCTATAGAAATGTCAGCAACATAAAATGCTCCAATATGAAGCCCCAGCATTCCCCCCACCTACAAAAAAAGCCATGCATTTGAATTATACCATGTTACCAAAACATTTAAACATACCAGGTAATTCTGGATCGAAGCGATGTTGACTGCAGACTTCCTCCACTGCCTCTGATAGACTAGATCCGTATCCAGGCCGTAGGTCTGGGCCAGACACAGGGCTTCCTCATACTCTTCACTTTCAATCTTGGAATAAGGAAATGGGAACAGGAAGGTTACATTACTGACTGGTCCACAGTGTCGCCATGATGAGGTCACGGATGAGGATAGTCCCCTCACCTCTGCAGCGTGTGACCCACTGATAACTAGTCTCATGAGCACTGGAGGTGGGGGGGGGGGGACCAGAAGCCCACCAACCTGCTGAGCGGCACACAGAGCACGTACTTCTCTCCACACTCAACAGAAAGCTGAGAGACAGCTGAAGTGCCCACACGTATAGAGTAAAACGACAGGAAAGGGCAGCCAGCAGCCTGACTCCTAGTCCAGGGCCCACCCAGGACACTGCAGGAACAACAGACATAACTGGAATGCTCAGTGTGGATTCAGTCTGCTTCCCAAGCAAACCCCTGACTGGAGAGCAAGCCTGCGCTTCTTCCCCCACCATCTGCAGTCGGAGCAGACAGCGGCACTTACCAAGGGTAAGGGTTAAAGTTAGGGTTAGGGTTAGGGTTAGACACCTGGCTAAGCCACAAGTGGACAGTCTAAGTGGATTCATCCTTCAATCACTGTTTTCATTTCGATTCCTCAGGCACCAAAGCCAACACTATTTTCAAAGCTCTACCCTACTGGTATTTCTAACACATCAATGTTAGGACAATCCCTCTTGGAATTTCTGTTTTAAAAAATTGGGTTTTTTTTTTTCAAAGAAAGAAAAACAATTAGGTTTTTCTCACTGAAATAAAATCTGGAGGCTTGTGAGAACTTTGATAGTGACAGCAGGTTCCCTCACCTTTCTCTGATAGAGCTCCTCTGGGGTCGTGGAGCGTAAACTCACGAGGCGGTAGTTTTTGGTGATAGTTCGCGGGCGTTTCCGCGGAGGTGCGAATCGCTCCATTTCGGTCACCAGATACAGGCCCTGTTTGATGTAGCCAAAGTAGCGCGCCTTGGCAGAAACTTCCTGATCAGAATCAGAATCCTCCTCCCCTTCATCTTCATCTCCAGCCCTGGTCTCCAAACGAGATCGTTTGGGGGCAAGTTTAATCTCACACTAAATTGAAAAAGGAGATGTGAAATCAGTAAATCAGTAGTGAGGAACTCAAGACAAGCTCTAGAGTCCACGAGAAAAATATTTTTAATTCTATTCCAGTTCCATGAGCCACATGGTGAAGACAAAGAACAGACTTCAGAGGAACCCAACAACAAACAGTATACCCATCAACAGTTCCAGAAATACCCATTGCATTATTGGCTCCAAATCTCCAAAACTAAACCCTGTTTTCATAATGGCTCATTAATATAATCTCCCAAATATAGGTCTGGCAATTATTTTAGGAAAATAAAAAGAATGCTAATTCCTTCACTTTTGACATTTTTGTACCTGCTGTAGAGAAACGGGATTTTTTCATCTATTTAGAAAACGAACATGAAGGTATTTATTTGCTTTACTGAGAATGGCTCTCCTGCCCTCCTTCCCTTTTTAAAAAAAATGTCTAACAGCTTCACAAACTTCTGAGTCTGAAAGCCTGACTGTTAAAGATAACTTTCATTCCCAGACTTAATAGAGCTGCCTTCAATTTTAAGCCATGGCTCTCTTTAAATAACATCTGTAGACTCAGTAACAAACTTTGAGGTAAAAAATACTTGTGAATCTGCACTGATGTGAAAACTATTAAAGGTCCTTAACCTTGAAAGGCTTAGAATAAGAATCTTTAATGACCAAAACATAACTTTAAATTAATAGCCTCTATTTTCCAGTCTTTTGACATGAGACAAACAAGTTTTCTTGACTAAAAAGAACCAGAATTTTTAAGTTCCCAAACTTCATGGAAAGAGTTTGTTAAAGACCATATTTAAATAGAAATACCTTTTACATTTTAAGATGTCTAATCTAAGAAAAAGGAGGAAAAAAAAAAAAACTATCATGCCAGTGAAGAAAAAATGCTTTACGAAGAACAAAATGACTCCATTTTCTTCAGTCTTCTACAATGCAAGGTTTTTAATCGAAACAATACATCTTTATTATACTGCACTCAATCTCTGATTCCAATCACAGATTTTTGTTTTTAAGGACAAGATAAGATAATGGGATTGCTAAAATTTAAAAATCAAATGGTTAGCCGTACTTCGATAAAGATAAATGGACAGCCATCACTAAAAAAAATTAAATTTACATTAAAATCAGGTGTTTCGATTTTTGGTGAAGTACATGCTTATTTTCCAACACACCAGCTTCTCTGAAAGGGAAAGCATTACCTCCAAACTTAAAAATCCTCCATCATGGGTAGCAGTGACTTGAGGTGATGGTTCGAACCACTCACAGGATTTTCCCAGTAAATTCTTCAAAGTTTTCACTGATGAAACAGTCAAAGCACCAGAGCAACGAGCCAGAGTCACTGCATTGGCTGCCCACCAATTTACATCTATCAGAGGGTAAAAGGACTCTTTATCTAATGGAGGGAAAAAAAAAATCGATACAAGTCCATCCGTTGACGTGGCTTAAATACAACACATTTAGTCCAAAGATCAATTTAAAAACTGTATTTGGGCCCTAAACATGTTAAGTAAGAAAAAATAAATTGTTAAGTCATCACTCAAATTTTTACAAAATGGTAATTTTTTCAATAAACATCTAAGTGCCAACAATTTACCAAAGTCCAAAATTCTAAGGATTCAAGAGTAAGTGTTCTTAGGTCTTTCCACTTAAAAAATGAAGAATGTAGGGATAATATCAGCATTTTCAACAGAGTAAGCTGAAAGTTTGGTACAAAGTATACATATCATTAGGTATATCAAAGTATACATATCATAAGATTGATACAAAGTATATATATCATCAGGTTTAAAAAAGGTTTTAGAAAATGTTCATATATCCTTTTTCAGACAAGCAATATGAGAGAATTATACTCAATAAAAATTTAAGAAAGACATATAACAGTTTTCAAAGCTGATTTCCTCTTAAACTTGGGAAGGAGCTCAGAATCACCACCTCAAAAATATGCCATTTTGACATAAATATTTTAAGAAATTTGAGAAACCCAAAGTCCTTTTTCTTTGTCTTGTCACTTCTCTTAATAATTTTATTGTTCCTTTGCCAATATTCTCTATAAATAAGACCAATCTCCAAAGAACCCTTGGAGTTAACTCATTTCTGGGTATTCCCACGTGTAAGCTCAAGGTACACGCTAGAAACATCTGTTTGTTTTTCTCCTGTTAACCTGTCTTGTGTCAATCTAATTTTAGGGCCTCAGCCAGAGAACCTTGGAGAGTAAAAAGAAAAAGATTTTTTTTTGTCCCCTACATATATCGTCCAAAGAGTACTTCTACTATACAACTGTAGTCTCTTAAGGTTTTAATTATCATACTTCATACAACTCACCTTTGATTTTTTTCCTCTTCTCAACAGAGAGTCTCCAATCAGGATTAAGGTCATCATAACCTGGCTAAATATGAAAAATATGCATAAGACTTCTTGAGTCAACAATGTAAGAAAATCAAGAGAACATCAAGAACTGTGGATTTTCTGAAGTAACAAAATATGGAAATGATGCTTTCCTTCGATCTCTTAATTATACCTAGCTGAAATCTATTCCTCTCGATAATCTTGTTCTTACACTTCAAATGAGCACATGCAACTACTGTGACTCAATTTAATGAAGAAAATAGCATGCACAAGAACAGTAAGATAGCAAGTATGCAATTAATACAAATGAGAGCAAGATACGTGAACAGTTCGCACTCTCTCTCTCTCTCTCTCTCTCACACACACACACACACACACACACACACACACACACTTACATTTTGGGAGGAGAACAACTCTGCTGTTGTAAATAATGTCAGCCTGGATGCAAGTCCTACTCCCACAACTTGTAAGATGAGCAAACTCTTCAGGCCTCAGGCTCCCCAGCTCTGAGACAGGACTCTGCAACCCCCCGTTACCTGCTGTTCTGACTACCCAGGACTAGAAATTTACTAAGTAAAAAAATATAGCCATGCAATCTTCAAACCTGATCTATTCATATTCTAATTTCATGGAACATAATAGTGTGCCCACCTTCTAGAATCTCAAATATCATAAAACAATTGAGACTAAGACACTGCCGGACATCCTCTTGGCTCATTCATTACTACATTTTCAGAATTTTAACAGTATGGGGAAAGGCCAGCAAAAATCATTTGTGTATTTATCTAAAATCGTAAGCCTAAAAAAAAATTGTTATATTTCATCAAAATATGCTTTTTCATCTAATGTAACAGAACAAGCATATATGTCTTATTAACAGTTTCTCAGTGGCTAACCCTTTAGAGCATGAAAATTAATACTTCCTTCCATGGCCTAAGAGAACTTCCTGATCTCCACTATGATAAATCACTCAGAGCAGCCCAAGAACAGAAGACATAATTCTTTAAACTTTACCCAAAAAGTTACCATAAAAGACAATAAATAGATTGTCCTGGTTTACTTTATCAAAAAAAAAAAAAAAAAGATAATTAGCTTTCCAAGACTTAGAATACCAGAAGGTATATATTAGTGAAAATAACCAACTAACTGAACTTATTTGATCGTTCATAGTGCACTTCAGTCATTTTCAGTCCCCCTGAAACCAATATGGCTCCATGCAGATGGCTTCAATAACAGGTGTGTCTTGTGCTTTCAATTTCTAACCAGAAGGTGAGATTTGTTCTTCTGCATCCACAGCTTTGTCAGTCGTCCTCATATTCCCAGACCCATCATGGTGCTCACGTGTCAGAATAGCTAAATGCTGAATTAGGGAATGGATTAATCTCTTAAATCCCTACACTCCAATTAGAATGCCTAAGGTATAGGAAAATGAGTTGACATAGTACTAGTATTCCTACACCCTCTAAGAAGTGTGGTTTCTTTTGCTCCTTAGTCAAAGCAGACGGTGCCCTCACACTGTGAGAGGGGGAAAAGAAACCAGATATCGTAGGCCCCACAACTCAAGCAGGCAGAGAGCTAAGAAACAGATAAAATTTACTACAACCCAAATTCAAATTTGGTAACTACCCAAAAAGAGGTACGGATAAAAGCACCAAGGGTATCAAAGGAAGAAGAGACCATTTTGCATACAGGCTTGAGAGAGAGGGAGGGGGTTAAAGAGGCACAAAGAAAGTGCTACACTTGGTGCTCTAAGACTGGATAAAATCTGGACACGGAACATGGGTGGAGGAAGACATTCTAGTCAGAGAATATAACATTAACAAAAGTACAAAAAAGGTTAAAAAACGACTAAATTTATTCAGGAAAAAGAAAGTAGGTCAGGGGGCGCCTGGGTGGCTCAGTGGGTTGAGCCTCTGCCTTCGGCTCAGGTCATGGTCTCGGGGTCCTGAGATCGAGCCCCGCATCGGGCTCTCTGCTCGGCAGGGAGCCTGCTTCCCTTCCTTTCCTTCCTTTCCTTCCCTTCCCTTCCTTCCCTTCCCTTCCTCTCTCTCTCTGCCTGCCTCTCTGTCTACTGTGATCTCTGTCTGTCAAATAAATAAATAAAATCTTTAAAAAAAAAAAAGAAAGAAAGAAAGTAGGTCAGAAGGCGCCTGGGTGGCTCTGTCGGTTGAGCATTTGGCTATTGGTATGTTCACCATGATGTCACTTCCTTTCAGGTTCCAACACTTCCATCTACCCAAAATAAAACCACGAACCCAGCAGACAGTTAGTTCCCACTCCATCTCCCCTCAGCCACTCCCAGTATGCTTTCTGCCTCAGATGGATTTACCTGTTCTGGATGTTTCATATAAATGAATTCATAGACCATGTAACCTCTTGTGTCTGGCTTCCTTAAAGTCATGTAACATTCTCAAGGTACAGCCACATTATAACATGTATCAGTACTTCACTCATTTTTATGGCTGAATACTATTAATATTCTGTCATAGGTGTTAACCACAATTGATTTCTCCAGCCTTCCATTAATGGACATTTGGGTTTTTTCCACTTGTGGCTATTGTGAACAGTACTGCTCAAATACCTATATCAATGTATTTGTTTGAGCACCTGTTTTAAATTCTTCTGGATATATACCTAACTAACTACATGCTATCACCTTTGCAGTACACCTAGAATTCACTCTAGATATGTGAACTAAATGTTAACCTCACAGTAGGTGTGAGTCTGATGAAATTATCTGCACAGTTTATTTAAGAAAGAAGCTCAAGCAAAATTCCAAACTTCACTCTGCTTCAGGCTATGAAAGCCTGAATGAAAGAAAATTTAAGAAAGCAAAGAAAAATACTAATTTGAAGGGATAGATAAACCTTAGGTTCACTAAAACATTATTTGTAATAGCCAAGATAGGGAAGCCACCCAGTGTCCATTGATAAAGGAGATAAAAAAGAGGCGGTATATACATACAACGGAGTATTACTCAGCCATTCGAAAGAGTGAGATTTTGCCATTTGCGTGGCAGCATGCACGGACCTTGAGGATATTATGCTACGTGGAGTCAGTCAGACAAAGAAAGACAAATACTATACGGTTTCATTTATATATGGGATCTAAATCACAAAACAAAGGAAGAAAATATAAACTGACTCATAAGTACAGAAACCAAATAGGTAATTGTGGGAGTGGGGAGAGATGGGCAAAAGTAGGTAAAGGGGATTAAGAGGTACCTCACCGCCCCCCAAAAAAGCTGATGTTCCCACTGCTTCCCCCAGACTTAGACTTAGCAACCTTCGTCCCTAAGAACTCTGTCAGTGAGGGGACCCGTGATCTGGCCGTGCTTTAGGACATCTGATGAACACTCCGTAGGCTAGTGCTTTGAAAGCAGAGTCACCAAGAACCCAGGACTTCCATGAAAGCACGCCAGGGGTACTCACAGCTGGGACCATGTTGACATATGTGCAGAAGTAACCTTCATGTCACTCTGCTTAGTAGGACGTGCCACACCAGGGGTACTCACAGCTGGGACCATGTTGACATATGTGGAGAAGTAACCTTCATGTCACTCTGCTTAGTAGGACGTGCCACCCCGTGTCTGAAAACAGCCCGAGGTGCCGCCACTTCCGGTACAGCAGCAGCCTAGAGGAGAATGTCCTAAGAGTGCACTTACAGATTTTGTACAGAAAGGCCCTCATGGCTACAGCAACATTTTCTTTAGATTTAGGAATTTTATTTGCTGATTCGTTTTAACGGCTGGAAGCGACACATAACGAAGGACCTGCCTCCAGGAGCATAAAATCAACCTGTCAAATGTTTTTGTTTTTTGTTTTTTTCATTCCACAAACTCTTATTAGTACTTAATATGCCAAGCTCTATGTTAGACCCCATGGAAGAAATGTATATTCTGCGTCTATCCTCCAGAAGCTCACAGTTGAATGAAGCTGTGAAAACAGCTGTGGCTTAAATCAGATTAATCACACTAACTGTCATCTTCCCACTTACTCTTCATGGACTGATCCATTTAACAAAGTTGCTCAATACCGACTAGTGTGTCAAAGAGCAAATAAAATTGTAGGAGATGTGAAACTTATCTGTTCCATTTCATCTAAGAAATACAAATAGAAAAATAATAAAACTTCAGACAAAAATTAAGGTCAAAAATGAGATGGAAATATATAAACATAACATATGGGAAATGTTTGAAATGAAAATCACTTTGGCAATTTTACTATATTCCAGACATGAACAAAACTTAATACTCACAGATTTCTTGCCAGATGGATTTTCATATTGACAATGAAAGCTGAAGTATTTAATCAACTCAAAACTGGAAAGAAGTAAATCAGAATAGGCACTTCCACAACTATCCTTAATCATTAGATTTTAAAAAGAAAATACTCAATCACACAAGGCATATTATGAAAAACTAATAAAGTGACAAATTACACGAAGCCAGCCCCACATGAGCTGCATTCACAGTTTGGTAGAAGAGGCCAAGGTTGTAGAGGCAATATAACTCTAGTTTCTTCTCTGGCCATGTTTTAGCCAAAATGAGAAGATGACTACACACTCTATATTACCATGTAATCAATGTCAAACTCATCGGCTCGGCTATTCATTTCCTAGAAGAGCCACGTGGAGAGGCAGAGCCCTGTCCTACCTGGCTGACCCAAGGTCCCTTGACTATTGCTGGACTGAGAAAGAAGCACTTGTGGAAGTTTCTCAGCCAGTGATGAGTACACAAAATGACCCCAATATATCTGGTAAATGACTTATTTATAGTTTCACGTTTCCGGGGTCTCAGCACAAATTAATGACCCAACTCCGGTGATGTCATTCACATAACCTGCAAGGACTCTCTCTCTTGTTTCCCATTAATATCATCGCTAGTGTCTAACTGGCCCAGATGAAAATCGGCACCTCTCAACATAAGGGCTACAGAAGATCTTCTGAAAGAAAGTCTTAACCTATGAGGGCAGAGAACCCCAGTCCAACTGGAATCTTGATTCTAACGTGCAGTGATACAAGTTTACTTCCTTTAGCACCAGTTCCATCCATTAAAATACGAAAACGCTTATCACTTAACTAGGACTGTAGTGAAGCAACTGAAATAGGTGACAGTCGCTCGGGGTGGGCAGCCAAGCCTCACTATACAAACACTACTTACTCCCAAAGGTCCTTCCCCCACCCTGACTCTACCAACTGGATTGCGTGTCCTTCCTCTGAGCTTATCTTCTCATAATATTAACATATTCCTTTATTGATTTGTTTATAATTTCCCTTGCAAGACTGTGAACACCTTAAGGGCAAGCACTGGGACTCAATGCATTTTCTACTCTGAAACTTGGTAAGGAGTAACTAGTTGAACTCTATTATTTTATGATGATTAATATGAATATAGTTAAGAGCTCGCTCTTTACAGAACTGCTACACATAAGCTTTAAAACACTTACCATAGTACACTAGATTTCAATGACTCCCTTCATATAGCAATATCCAAATCCAAAACAGCCAATCCAAGGGGACGAACTCCCAGGATACAGTTGAAGGACTCAAGCAAAGTAGAAGAAAGAGTTACCACCCTCACAATCTCCCAGCACATCCTAAGTACTGTATATATCTCTTGTGAACCTAAGGGTTTACCAGTAAGAAACTACATCAATTATTTACTCTAGCTCTTGGTGGTACACCCCAACTAGGGCTCAAGAGTTCAACACATTGGAGAAGACTGAAGAAATCTGTGTTATATTCACTGAGAAAAATGATTTATCTCTATTCTTTTAAAGATCAAATAAATAAAGCCTAATAAAAAACCTAATAAATGTGTTTTTTCCACCTTTTTAAAAATGTATTTACTTCCCCACAGTGTCATGGAAAGAGCATGTACATCAGAGTCAGAGAGAGATGAAACCAAATCTCAACTCTACTGCTTACTTGCTAAGTAACCCTGGGACAAAATAAGTGCTCAATAAATAATAATTGAGGTTATTATTACAGCAAATTTTGCAACAGCTATAAGAATACTGTCTATATAAATTGCAATCTTATTGAGCTACATAAGCCTGAAATGAGTGTATCATAAGAAACCAGAGTGCTCTTTCTGTGAAAATGATGACGCCTCATAGGAGTTTATCACGGAATAAAGGTTCAGAAAGAATAGGAGAAAGGATCGGACAACAGCAGGGAGCAGCGAGAGGAAAGTTCAGGGAGCAGGTGTGAAGGAGCCTAACGACCAGATGAGAAAAGACGACAGGTAAAAAATCAGTCTGCATTTTGACCACAATCTTAGAATTTTAAAGAAAAGATTAGATGAAATTCAGTTTTTCTATGCTTTCAATTTTGGACAAAATTCCTTTTCAGACTAAAATGAGCAGGGATCTTGGAGCACAAAATCTATTCTATTCAGCGACAGTCTTTCCATGTGCTGAGCTACAGCAAGAAAACAGAGGGGTTGGCAGCCACCAGCCCAGGATGGGACGAAATGTGGAATGAGGTCGTGTGCTTAGCGCCAGTAGAAATAGCAATAAAGGTAGGATTAGGTTCAGGAATTCTCACTAAGCCACTGTTCCCTCAGCAAAGGAATCTACCACCTGCAAAATGTCCATGGTAATGGCAACCGGATCCCTGGTTTTCAGTTTTGTGAGCCCTTAAACCTGTTTTTTTCTCTAGTTTTCTTAGGCATTCAAGGGAATTTATAGCAACCCAATCTGAAAAGACAGATCTATCACCCTAAACATTGGTCAGGTTGTATTTACAGATATAACTAGCTTGAAAACCAAACTGCATCAAGAGATGGTCTCTGCAGAATGTTTGGGGGTGCTAAACCAGAGCTAGAAGGGGCAAGATGGAAGCTCACTGCAGGACAACAGAATGACCCCTCCACAGCAATTCCTGACACATCGCCCTTCTAAACTCTCAAGGCAGAGTTCAAAAGAGTCTCCCTGGGACACAGAAGACCAGCTTCTGGCACGAACTCATCTCTTCCCACCATAAACCTCTTTCTCCCTTCTTTCCTCTCTTTCTTTTTCACTCTCGCACTCTCTCGCTCGTTTAATTGCTTATCTGAGTGTGGTGGGAGGGAGCTGAGGGAGAGGGAGAAAGAGTCACAGGCAGACTCCAACTGGCAGAGCCAGATTTGGGGTTCGATCTCATGACCCTGAGATCATGACCTGAGTCGAAATCAAGACTTGGAAGCGTAACTGACTGTGCCGTCCACACGCTCCTCTCGTCACATTTTCTGGTGGCATTTTCCAAACTACTGAGATATTTACATTTAGTTATTCAAGATTTTTAAACAATTTTAACTCTTTTGACAGAATCATTATAAAAATCTAATGAATAACATTAATGAACTAGAGTAATTAATTATACTGATATTGATTGGCAACTAATGTTAAAATGACGTCGAACCAGTTAAAAAGCTGAATATATGCCAATAAGGACTATAAGGACTATAATAAATACACTTTGTCCTTTCAGGTAAAGAGCGATATCCAGAATTTCAGTAAACGAAAGAGCGTATTAGTGAATTTTGTCTAGACAGACTTTGCACTACACACATAGGCCATTCTGAATACTAACAAAATGAAATACTAAGTGTGCCTTGAACTTCACCAGTATTTCTATTAAGTGAATGAAATAATTCAAGAAAATAAGTAAATTCAAAAAAAAAAAATCACCCAAATGTAAAATTTCACACATATAATAGAACAGGGTATTCCCAAATGACAAATTTGTCACCATACATCAATGACCATAACAAACACACGATACTTTTTGGATCAATAATCCAGTGTGTGTAGCTGTATCTGTTACACAAATGGTTTTAGAGTTGATCCACTCTACTTCTAGGAGGAAGATCTAAATCAAGCTAGCTATTTATTCTGCAGAGAGAGAAAGAATGTTCCTTGTATTGAGCTGCTGCGGTTGAAGACTGAGGAGCGCCTCTTCTGTTTAGGACAAATCTAGATCCAGTTAGAGAATGCTGTAGACGTGTGGAGACCAAATTTAATTCAAAGTGAGTGGGAACTAGAGGGAAAAAAATCTCCCCAAACTTGTGTATAAAAACAAAAAAGCTGAAGAAGAGTGAAAACAAATATAAGTCTATGAAAAGTATAAGAAAATGTAGAGACAAGTTTCTCTTTCCCTCTGCTATTCTGGGAATAACAAAACACTCTTTGCTTTTGAAAATTCTTTTAATAGCTCAGTTTAACGGATGAAATGACATTAAAAAGAACTCTGAAAAAAGACATCAATCCATTCAGACCATTTGGGGCATAGGCTCCAATCCTGGAATCATGAAAACAGCCACCGAAGCTGGTGACAAGATATTCTTACAGAAAAGGGGTATGGGGAAGTATAACCCTTAAGTGCTGAAATGCTAAACAGTCATCAGATGGGTAAAAGATCTAGAACATAAGTTGCATCTAACTGGGAAAGATTTTTCTTTAAAGCTTCACTCTAACACAATACATAGCATTTATGGGCAGTCCTTATTCGCCCATCAGGATTTTAGATTATAACATATTGAATCTGTTGTGAAATAACTGAACGTGTTCATTCTTTAAATCTGTCATGGGCGCCTGGGTGGCTCAGTTGGTTAAGCAACTGCCTTCGGCTCAGGTCATGGTCCCAGAGCCCTGAGATCGAGTCCCACATCGGGCTCCCAGCTCCATGGGGAGTCTGCTTCTCCCTCTGACCTCCCTCTCATGCTCTCTCTCTCACTCTGTCTCTCTCTCTCTCTCTCAAAATAAACAAATAAAAAATATTAAAAAAAAAATCTGTCATTTCAAGACATTAAAAAATTAACAGACTCTGTCTTCACTATTTACCTTTTGAGTGAAGAGCCAAGCCTTAAGCCTTACATAAGCCCAATATTACAGGAGCATTGCAACATGTGGGAAGAATTGGAACCCTTTTAGAATACTGACCCTCTGAAGCCTTCATATTAGTTGACTGTTGCTAAAAAATTAGTATCTCCATTCTGTATTTTTATAATGAGAAAAAGAGAAAAAAAGGAGAGGTTGGTGGGCAGATTACACTCCATTTATAAAGTGTATTTCACTACAAATTAAAGTCCGTGCTTTACGCACAGCCGTGACTCTATTCTTAATTTATCCTACTATATTGGTAATATTCTATATAACTAAAGCTTTGGCATGATGAGAATAAATAATAGCTATGTGCTACAGTAAAATGTCAACCAAATGAAATTACCACTGTCAGTACTCACCCTTAAGCGAGAATCATTCTTAGAATAATAATAATCAGGAGACATACCTGCTCACTTTGATTCCATTCCCCCTGCTGCTTCAGAGCCGGGACGGCCCAGATGCTTAGCTTCCCTGAGAAGTGAATGGCCGCAAGGAGGGTCCCGTCCGGAGAAAGGCTCAGCTTAAAGATCCCATCCTGTACAGTGATTATAGGACATTGATGTCAGATCAAGGAACTGGTAGCTGAACAAAAGTAACCTCCAGAATTTAGTAACACTCTCCAGGGGGTGCCATGTCATAAATGATCTCTCATAATTAAGGGTTTGAACAACTTCATAACACTATAATGTGCTCCAGCATAAAGAAACTCCTTCAGGAGTTTTTCTGTGATCTCTTTTACAATGTTGTATTTACATAGAGCTGAAAGCCCAAATATGTGCGCATTATACAAATACTCTCTTATATCACACATCAGTTACCATGAGTTCTCATGAACTTTTTAACGGGTTGATATCGGCCCGATTGTGAGTTTCCTGAATTGGGGGTCCACATTTTCACAAGATTCTGTATGCACACAATGTCTGGAATATTCTGTCGCAGAGACGCACAAATTCATGCTGTGTGGACAAAAGGAAAGGGAAAGGAGGAAGAGAGAGTTGGCAGAAAAGAGGGTCCGATGGTGATGGGAACAGAAGGAAAGGGGGAAAATGCATTCCTGAATTTGAGGAACACTAAGAGTGTTTATTTTCCAGATTTCCCGGTAAATCTGAGGACTGTAACTGTTGCTACAGGAAAGAAAACTTTGTAGCACACACATTTCACAAGGCTAACCTCAGTGTGCACAAAGTCCTACTCATGTCCCAACAATCTCTAATCCTTTCCCAATCAGAATACTAGGTTGCTCAGTCACAAGAGAAACCACACAAGCAGAAAGGTCTCCTGCCTATTGCCTAGGCAGAATGAGAAGAATTGAAAACTAATTGGACATCTAGTGCCCTTCAAGCATTTATTAAAACCAGGGTTTAAGGTAGTTGACCCATAAATAATAAAAACGGACCGAAACAACAGCGTTCAACCGTATTTGTCCTTAACATTTAGAAAATCTGGCAACATAAGGCCCACCACCATCAAATGACAGTAGTCAGGTGGGACTGGGTGGCACGTGTACACTTACAAGGGTCATAAGCTTTCTAGTTGGCCAAAGCCCCCACCGTTCTTGGTTATGGCCCCAAGATTAAGGCCAAGTATCAGCTATAGAAGTAAAAACTAAATGTGACTACACTAAAAAAAAGAGAAAGTATGCCTGGCTCAATTCATTACATTATCCACCTGGTCTCTACAGACACAAGAGTTTAAGTCCTCAGGTCTACAATGGCTAAGATATATTAGCCATCAAAAACAAAAGAATGACTTCAGAAAGTGAGAAACTGATAAAAAGATGAGCATCCTCTAATCTCACCAAGGACTGAGATCACGTCAACTGGGTATAACGCAGCTAGTCCTGAATGCCAGAATTAAATAGAAGAATAAAATACAAAAGCCTGAGAAAGAGAAGGAATAAAAGCACAAGCACTAACAGCACCATGTTAAATAGAGCCCATCCCCGCCTCCGTGATGGAAAGGAGGCTAGGAGCAGAAGGAGAGGGGCCGGGCATCTTCCATTCACGACTCTGGTCCACGAGCCCCGAGATTTGGTGTGAGGTGGGCCTCACAAGCACTGATTCTCATTAGCTAGGAGAACTCTCCCTCCGTCATGCAGAGTTTATAGAGAAAGAAACTGAAGACCTCAAGGGTTAAGACTTGCTGAAGATCATTCAAGTACAGACCGCAGACCCTGGGCTAGAAGCATCTCCAACCCCAACCCGGGTCATTTCCATTGCGCCGTGATCGCTGCCCTCCCCTGGGCCGTAGACCTTCCAGGAGCCACAGGCATGCTCCTCGGGAGAAGTCATGGTCAAGTACACTTGACTGTTTTCCTCACCTACATAATCAGTCATGAGTGATCTGCATGATCACTCCCAGGTGTTATAAATGCTTCATTAACCAACTCCCTTAAAAGGGCTCTGAAAGTAAAGAGGAAGTTTATGAATCTCTTTAACAACAACAACAAATACGGAATAATGTGAAGAATTTAACAATAGCACTGTGAGCTAGGAAACACCGAATGAAGCTGCTAAATTATCCTTTGTTTTACTCATTCTCCCCCGCCCTCCTTCCTTCCTTTTCTTTCTTAGACATGAAGTAGTAAATACATTAACTAAAATATGACCACTAGCTTTTAACCTGGTGAGTTCTTAAATCCCCTTAGTTTTATTTGAAACTGGGATAGCCACACTGCAAACTTAGCATTGCTTTTCCTAAGCATTTTGTTGTAGAAATGTGCATTTACACAGACCCAGAAGTAGAAATTATGGTACGATGATTACCCAGGGGCCCAACAACCAGCTTATAAACAAATATCAACATTCCATACTTGTTTCACGAATTCTTCTCGAATCACTACAATAATCTTGGGAATTTTTTTCCCAGAAGTGTTTTCTCTTTTTTTTTTCTTTTTAAAAGATTTTATTTATTTATTTGACACAGAGAGATCACAAGTAGGCAGAGAGGCACGCAGAGAGAAAGAAGGGGGGAATCAGGCTCCCCACGGAGCAGAGAGGACTCGATCCCAGGACCCTGAGATCGTGACCTGAGCTGAAGGCAGAAGCTTAACCCACTGAGCCACCCAGGCGCCCCCCTAAAATGTTTTCAAGCAGATCCCAGACATGAGATGTGTATACATTAAGCACACACCTCTTTAAAGCCCCAAATCATCTAAGTTTCATACACACACACAGGGAGAAGAGACGGTTCTCAGTGGCAGCTGAACTACAGTCAGTCAGCAATAGACAAGTCACCTACGTTACTTGAGACACACAGGTTTTCCTTGTGAAATAAAAACTCCTCTTTTATTTTAAGAAACACTTCTGAGTGTCTATAGCACAAAGTATTTCTGACTCAGGGAATAATTTATTATCCTGACAGTAACTGTTATACAAGATCCAAAGCCACAGTTAGAAAATCCAGGCTAAATTCTGTGAACAGAGTCTGCAGATTTAGAAGTCTGAATGCTCCCTGGTTGGCCAGGGAGAGAATTTCAGAGTGTGTGCTCTGGCAGTAAGAGGAAATGGCTTTTCAATCAACTGCACATGACAGTAAAAATAAACCTCAAACCTTCAAACCGTAATTCCTCATATTATATTAAGATTTCTCAGCATAAGTGAATAATAATCTTGGTCTCATCTTCTCTATCTGAATTAGGTAGCTCCAAAAGCAATAAAATTGAGCTGTAATTTTCACTTCACTTAAAATGTGTCTGAATTTTTTTTATATTCCTCAAATATGAATGTCATGTTTATTTTAATCATTACAACAGCTGGAATGTTGGGTCAAGAATATATAACTTGGCAGTGAAAAGCAGAAAGCTTTTTCTCTGAGAGCAGGAATAAGACAAGAAAGCTCACTCTTTCTCCACATCCTCTCCAACATTTGTTTTTTCCTTTCTTGAACCCTCTTACACTGTTGGTGGGAATGCAAGTTGGTGTAGCCACTTTGGAAAACAGTATGGAGATGCCTCAAAAAATTGAAAATAGAGCTACCCTATGACCCTGCAATTGCACTCCTGGGTATTTACCCGAAAGATACAGATATAATGAAAAGAAGGACCATATGTACCTCAATGTTCACAGCAGCAATGACCACAATCGCCAAACTGTGGAAAGAGCCAAGATGCCCTTCAACAGACGAATGGATAAAGATGTGGTCCATATATACAATGGAATATTACTCAGCCATCAAAAAGGATGAATACCCAACTTTTGTATCAACATGGATGGGAGATTATGCTGAGTGAAATAAGTCAAGCAGAGAGAGTCAATTATCATATGGTTTCACTTCCTTGTGGAGAATAAGGAATAACACGGAGGACATTAGGGGAAGGAAAGGAAAAGTAAATTGGGGGAAATCGAAGGGGGTGATGAACCATGAGACTGTGGACTCTGAGAAACAAGCTGAAGGTTTTAGAGGGGAGGGGGTTGGAGGGATGGATGGGTGAGCCTGGTGGTGGGTATTAGGGAAGGCACATACTGCATGGAGTACTCGGTGAGATACATAACAATGAATCTTGGAACACTGGAAAAATAAAATGAAATTATTGAAAAAAAAAAAAAGCCCACTCTTGCTAGTTTTATTCAGCATTGCACTGGAAATCCTAACCAGAGCAATTAGGCAAGAAAATAAATAAAAAGCACACAAACTGGAAAGAAAGAAGTAAAACTGTCTCTTTGCAAATGACATGGTATTATATATAGAAAACCCTAAAGACTCCACCAGAAAGCTGTCAGAATAAACAAATTCAAGTAAAGCTACAGGACACAAAAATCAACATACAAAAACCACTTGCATTCCTATACACTAACAGTGAACTATTAGAAAGCGAAATTAAGAAAACAATCCCAGTTATACTAGCATCAAAAAGAATAAAATACTTGGGAATAAATGTAACCAAGGAGGTGAGAGCTCTGTATAAGAAAAGCCATAAAACATTGATCAAAGAAATTGAATACAAATAAATGGAAAGATATTCCATGTTCATGGATTGAAAAAATACTCTTAAAATGTCCATAGTGTCCAAAGTGATCTATAGGTTCAGTGCTATCCTTACCAAAATTCAAATGTCATTTTCCACAGAAACATAAAAAATAATCCTAAAATTTGTGTGGTATCTTAAAAGATCCTAAGTCCCCAAGCAGCCAAAGCAATCTTGAGAAAGAAGAAAAGCTGGGATGCCAGGGTGGCTCAGGTGCTGATCCCAGGGATGGAATCCTGCCTCAGGCTCCCTGCTCAGCAGGGAGTCTGCTTCCCTCCTCTGCCTGCCTCTCCCCCTGCTTGTGCTATCTCTGACAAATAAATAAATAAAATCTTAAAAAAAAAAAAAAGAACAAAGCTGGATGCATCACACCTTCTGATTTCAAAATACTGTTTGAAATGTATGTATGTTAATCAAAATGTATGATTTAAATGTATGTTTAAAATTAAATGTATGTTTATCAAAATAATACCGTATTGGCATAAAAACAGGCACAAAGATCAATGGGACAGAACAGGGAGTCCAGAAATAAGCTCATGCATAGACAGTCAACTAATTTATAATGAAGAAGCCAACAATATAATACACAGTGGGGAAAGGATACTCTTTCAATAAATGGTATTGGAAAAAAATGGATAGCTACTGGACCCCTAATGTACATCATATAGTAAAATCTCCTCTAACTGGATGAGTCTTGAGCATAAGACCTGAAACCCTAAAACTCCTATAAGAAAACAGGGGATAAGTTCCTTGACTGGTCTTAGCAATGATTTCTTTGGATTCGACCCCAAGAGCAAAGTCAAAAAAACCAAAGATAAACAAACAGGACTACATCAAGTTAAAAACATCTACACAGCAAAGGAAACCATTAATAAAATGAATGACAACTTAGGAAATAGGAGAAAATATTTACAAATCAAATATCTGATATTACAAACCAAAATACACAAGGGACTCCAACAACTCTAACAAAAACCCCAAATAATCTAATTTAAAGATGGAAGAAATCATCTGAACAGATATTTTTTCAAAAAAAGACACATAAGTGACCAAAAAAGTACATGAAAAGGTGTTCAACTAATCATCAGGGAAAGGCAAATCAAAACCACAATGAGGTATCACTTCACACATGTTAGGATGGCTATCATCAAAAAGGAATGCTGGGGAGAGGGACGCCTGGGTGGCTCAGTTGGTTAAGTCAATGCCTTCGGCTCAGGTCATGATCCCAGGGTCCTGGGATTGAGTCCCACATCGGGTTCCTTGCTCGGCGAGGAGCCTGCTTCTCTCATTGCCTCTGCCTGCCACTCTGCCTGCTTGTGAGTACTCTCTCTCTCACTGACAAATAAATGAATAAATAAAATCTTAAAAAAAAAAAGAAAGAAAAAGAAAGAAAGGCTGGGGAAAATGTGGACCGCACACAATGACAGGCAGTCTCACTAAATCATTTGGCCTTAAACAAAGAAGGACATCCTGTCATTTGTGACAACACGGATGAACGTGGAGGGCATTGTGCTTGTGAAATACATCAAACACAGAAAGACAAATATTGCGTGGCATCACTTATGTATAATCTTAAAAAAAAAAAAACCTCCTAGAAACAGAGTAGGAAACTAGTTGCCTACAAAGACTGGGGGAGGGAGGAAGTATAAAGAAGTTGGGTAAAAGGGTAGAAACTTCAGTTATAAGAAGTTCTGAAGATCTACTGTATAACATGATGGTTACACTTGGTAACACTGCATTCTATAACTGAAACTTGCTGAGAGAGTAGGACTTAAACATCCTTACACACAGAACAGAAAGGTAAATATGTGAGGTAATGAATGTGTGACTTCAACGGGGGACAATCCATTCATATTGTACACATATACCAAATCATCATGCTGTACAGTTTAAATATCTTACAATTATACCTCAATAAAGGTGAGGCAAATAAAAAGAGAAAGAAAATGATGACTATCACTACCTGCTTTAGTCTACTCTGTACTGTGAGTAGCCACTGACAGGCAGTCTCACTAAATAATTACTTGGTATGTTGTTATCTGCTTGGGTAGGCAACGTGGGACAAAGTAAGCTGGTTGACCAAGACCATTTACACAGTAGATGGTCTTCTTCCACCAGAAATCAATCTATAGCCCTTTTAATTATCAATTCTATCTACCTCCCTGTCTCAAATCTCTTCTCAAAACTTTTCAAAAGGTACTTTCCTCTTACCTCATTGATTCTCTTGCATGGTAATGCAATACTAATACTACTGAAACTAATAATACCAACAGGATTTTAACTTCCACCTCTATTTCTCATTTATTAAACCACTAGCTCAAACGTCCATTTGATCTTTTGTTAATTAAAAACACTAATTAAAGCCTTCTACTACTGGCAGCAATATTTAGAGTGGAATTGTGCCTGCTTTCAAACACTGCAATAAAACTTTTAACTGTCCTTTCTAAAACCATAATTCTTTTAAATGTTAAATATCAGATCTTTATACTGAGATCAGTTTAAATTACCTAACTTTCTTCCTCTGCATATCATCTACTTAGAACAATTAAAAATGAGAGATTTCCTATTTCATTACACCTTTCAAATATACAAGCTATATAAAAATTAAAGTACTGAACTGTAGTGCATACACTGAAAGTGTTCTGAATTACTACGGAGCCTTAAAGGCGAATTCATAAGCCCTGCCCTTCCAACAATCAACAATTATTTATTGAATAAACTCAGTAATACAATATCCCGTGTCAGGCACCATTTTACACTCTGGGGAGTCAGCAACCAGCAAAACATAAACCTCTGCCCTCAAGAAGTCCAGTAGATATTCTTGCCCACTATGGTTTATAAGTCTGACCCCCCCAAATCAATCAATCAATCATTCTCAAAAGCATGGCTAACAAACCTGGGAGCAGCAGAGGCGGGGGAAACACTGCAAAAGTCTGTAGGAAAGAGAAAGTCCTTGGGAAAAAAAAATTGTCCAAGCCAATATTCTTTATAGAAGAACATATATAGCTTTTAATATATTCTTTGAAAGATAATATTATATGGCAAACAACCAGCAGCTCGTTATTTGGAAACATATGAAGGCCATCTACAAAAAGCCCACAACGAACATCATAGCCAATGCTGAAAACCTTTTACTCTAAGACCATGAACAAGACCAGGATGTCCACCTCGCAACTTATATTCAACATAGTACCAGAAGTCCTAGTCACAGCAATCAGATAAGAAATAAAAAGCATCTAAATTGGTAAGAAAGAAGTAAAAAATTTTTACTATTTGTACATGAAATGATATTATATATAGAAAATTCAAAAGAATCCACAAAAACTACCAGAACTGATAAATGAATTCAGTAAAGTCACAGGATACAAAATATACAGAAATCTGTTGCATTTCTATACACTAATAATGAAGTAGCAGAAAGAAAAGTTAAGAAAGCAATCCTGGGGCATCTGCGTGGCTCAGATGGTCAAGCTTCTGCCTTCGGGCTCAGGTCATGATCCTAGGGTCCTAGGATCAATCCCCATGTTGGGTTCCCAGCTCAGTGGGGAGTCTGCTTCTCCCTCTCCCTCTGCCTCTCCTCCTGCTTGTGCTCTCTCTCTCAAATGAATAAATAAAATCTTAAAAAAGAAAAAGAAAACAATCTAATTTACCAAAACAACACAAGAACAACAACAACAACAAAAAAAAACACCTAGGAATAAACTTAACCAAGGAAGTAAAAGACCTGTACCCTGAAAACTATAAAACACTGGTGAAAAAAATAGACAATGACACAAAGAGATGAAAAGATATCCCATGCTCATGGGTTGAGAGAACCAATATTATTAAAATGTTCACACTACCCAACCCAAAGCAACCTACAGATTTAATGTAATCCCTATCAAAAAACCAACAGCATTTTTCACAGAACTAGAACAAATAATCCTAAAATTTACATGGAACCACAAAAGACCCCAAATAATTAAAGTAACCTGAAAAAGAAAAAAAACTAGATGTATCACAATCCCAGAGTTCAACACAAAGCTATAGGAATCAAAACAGTATGGTGCCGACATGCACACGCAAACACATGCGGGCGTGCGCGCACACACAACAACACACACACAGACACACAAAACCACATAGATCAATGGAGGAGAATACAGAGCCCAGAAATAAACGCAAGTATAGAAATTCCTCAAAAAATTAAAAATAGAATTGCCATGTGATCCAATAATTCCACCAGTGGGTATTTACCCAAAGAAAATGAAAACACTAATTCAAAGAGATATATGCGCCCCTATGTCTACTGCAGCACTATTTAAAACAGCCAAGCTAGGGACTCAACCCAAGCGTCCATCCATACACAAATGGATAAAGAAGATGCGGTATATTGTAAATGTTGGAATATTGCTCAGCCACAAAAAGAATGAAATCTTGCCATTTGCAACAACATGGATGAATCTGGAGGATATAATGCTAAGTGAAATAAGTCAAAGAAAGGCAAAATACTGTATGATTTCACTTTTTGAGATTTAAAAAATAAAACAAAGAAAAAAGAGACAAAAACACTCTTAAATACAGAGCAAAACTGGTGGCTGCCAGAGGGCAGGTGGGGAGGCAGGAAACATGTGAGATAGGTGAAGGGGATTAAAGTGTCCACGGATGATGAACACAGAGTAATGGATAATATTGCCTAGTCATTATGCTGCACACCTGAAATAACACACTGTTAACTATATTTGAATTAAAATAAAATAGGCATCATAATGCCAATAATGCAAGCTTCCTGTGAGACCATGTAAAAGTACATATAAGCTAGAAAGCTTTCACAATAATAGGAAATTATTAGATAAGCCATATGAGGCCTTTCAGCTCTACAATTACAGCGCAAAAAAAAAAAAAAATCTATCCCCCATAATTTTTTCCGGGCTAGGCACTATGAGGTACAAATAAGATAGTACGTAACATTCAGATATTTACTGAAGGCATTGATTTAAGAATACTAATTTCATAACATCTTTTTAAGGATCCTGGTACAATGTGCCATTAAGATAGATCAAAATATAAGGAAATGAGTTGTTTGCGTCTCCTTTGTGCTCAATCACAGAGGGTACTCTGATTGAGGAGAAAAAGCCACATTCCACACAAGAGAACTGCCAATAGTAGGGTCAAGGCAACGTACAACTTAAGTTCCTGGGTAGTAAAAAGGTTTTGTTTTTTTTTAAATGGTCTTTCTACACTGGTTGAATAGTTACATTTGCTTATTAATATCCCAAATCAACTAATAAACATAGTATCTAACAATTACACAGGATATAATACAAAGGAGACGCATGAGTAGCAATTCCCAAATAATTCCTGTTCTAAACGTACTACAGCTACGCTGGTCCAAGTGAAATAAGCACCAAATACAAACAGCGAGCATCTGTGGGTCCCACAGCCCAGCCAACGAGAGTCCCAGTGCTGCTCTCTGACCCTTCCAGAACTTGCCACATGATACTGCCAGCCTGGAAACACCGAGAGCTCCTCCCTCTGCATGAGGAACTCTTACTTCCAAATCAACTATCCCCTCCAGAATGAAAGGCTCCCTCTTCCACACCTCAGTGGTACTTCATATGATGTGACAGAAGGGGTCAGAAAACATGTAATATTGTGCTATTTCCCCGCTTCTCTAACCTTCTCCCCCACTACACTGAGGGCTCCTTGAGGAAAAACAATACCTTTTATTCACCTATTTATTCTCTGCTCTAACATTATGCCCAGGCTCAAAGGAAGAGTTTGCTGATTGATTGAAAAAAAAAAGAATAAACACTGAAATGACATGTTATTGTTTTATTATAGTCAACAAAATAAAATTTAAAAAAACAAAAACAAAAACACAGTGAGCCCCTTAAATTTTGTTAAAGACAGTAACTTAGGAGTAGATTCTACTCCTGAAATCAACATTGCATTTTATGTTAACTAACTAGAAGTTAAATTAAAAATACAAAAAAAAAAAAAAAAAAAAAGATAGTCATTTAAATAGTATTAAGGAGGCCGGGGGGGGACGCCTGGGTGGCTCAGTGGGTTAAGCTGCTGTGTTCGGCTCAGGTCATGATCCCAGGGTCCTGGGATCGAGCCCCACATCAGGCTCTCTGCTCGGCGGGGAGCCTGCTTCCTCCTCTCTCTCTGCCTGCCTCTCTGCCTGCTTGTCATCTCTCTCTGTCAAATAAATAAATAAAATCTTTTAAAAAAAAAAAAGGAGGCCAGGGAAAGGATGCAGGGAGAAAAAGCAAAGGAACACTCTTGTGCACTAAATTGGTAACAGACCCACAAAGGCAACACAGTAAATTAGAAAAACCAAAGAACCAAGTACAAGGTAGAGGCCAAGTCACTTGATCTTCCATATGTTTCTTCATCTGCAAAATGAAAACAAACCCCACGAACTGGCAGTAGAGAATGCTAACAGCAAAATTAGTACAAAATACGGGATTCAACAAGAAAGTGACTTTCCAGACATAAACAGTAGTGGTACTGCTTGCTTCTACAGATAGCATGCCAAACCAATTCAGAATATAGGATTTAGCTGAAGTCAAGAGCAGAGAAATAACTAGAACTCAACATTTTAAATATATTAAATACAAACCCAGCAACAAAATGCTCATCCTATTTCTTATGGTTTCTGTATTTTCTGATGATTTCCTTCGCGTTAGTAAAAAAAAATTGAAGAAACAGAAAAATGAGGTTGTCCGGTTCTCCCCAAAACGGGAAGAGAATGATCTGATGCCTCCATATGGGCCAAGACTCTTGCAAGAGCCAGACACAGAGTTAATAGAACCTTCGCCCGCAGAGGCTGCTCCTGAGTGTCTCACTCGCATCAGGATGAAACCGACAAACATCCTTCCCACAGAGCCATTCATCTCTTACTGAGGAAAAAACAATATAACAATGGTACCTGAAGCCCAGAATCAACAGGGCTTGTTTCTTCTAGGATCTTCAATAATCTCAGATTTTTTTTTTTTTAATTAACAAAACAAACTGAAAAGGATATGTTGTGGACAAGGATACAAAATTCACAAGTATTGTAAAACAAAAAACTTCAGATAATATAATGATCCCAGGAGATTTCTTTGGCTTACAAACCCAGATTTAAAAGGACTAGGTTCATTCTTTTTTTTTTCTTTAAGTCTCCTTATTGAGATAATGATATATAGTAAAACCCAGAAATTCCAGCAAACAGTCCCATGAATTATTACTTACATATATGCCCACATAGTATGCAATTAAGAACACATCCAGATGAAGTATATTCAAGGTTCATTCAATTATCCTTTAAAGGTACTCAGGATGAAAATATCTGAGAAGCACAGGTTAAGCTGATGAGTTACCTGTTCTTGTCCTGGGCGACTATAAAACTTGACACTTAACATCCTTAATAATCCCAGTGTCTTTGGTACCTGCAAAATAAATGCACATCAGACAAAGAAGAATTAATGGAATGCTTTTTCACTGTAAAAAGTCCTTTAACATGAAATGCAAACTATAGCAAACCTAGTACTTTAAGAAATAGTTGAGAAAATAGGGGAGCCTGGATGGCTCAGTCAGTTAAGCCTCTGCCTTCAGCTCAGGTCATGATCCCAGGGTCCTGGCGATCCTGGGCAGTCTGCTTCTCCCTCTCCCTCTGGCCCTCCCTCCCCAACAAATAAATAAATAAAATCTAAAAATAAAAAAAGGAATAGTTGAGAAAATCATCAGTAAGTGTCCAAGATCTTGGTGAGACTCTATTTTTATTTGGGAAAAAAGAAATCCAAATGGTAAATTTGTCAACATACACCCATACTCAAATGTTTTTTTTTAATGTTTTGTTTTTTAAATGCACACATAACAAGTCTACTACAATCTATGTGAATTAGAAGCCACTCAAGCTCTTCTCAAATGAGATCCCCCAGGTTATCATTTTTATCCCATCATCATTATGGAAAAGTCAAAATTTCTAGTAGAAATTTCATTCATAAGGAATTGATCCTATGCTTAAAAAATACCCCCCCAAAAATCAACATTTAGAAACCAGTATTCAAAATAATATAACACAAGACTATTTATCTTTAGATTTAAGAGATACATTTACAAAAGCAAGAGGGGGAGAAGGCAATAATTTAAGAAATGGAAAACAACAAGTTTTGTTGGAACTGCAGAGAATTTAGTACACTACTGAGGCAACATCAAGCAGTACAACTGCTGGGGAAAAGTTTGATTGTTCCTCAAAAAGCTAAACATGAAACTACCATTTGACCCCGTCATTTCATCCTAAGTTTATACCCAAAAGAATGAAAAACAGGTATTTAAACAAAAACACTATATCAAACAAAAGTTCACAGCAATACTATTAAGTGGAAACAACTCAAATGACCATCAAAGAAGGAATGAACAAAATGTGGTATATCCCCACAACGGAATACGTGCAGTCATCAAAAGGAAATGAAGCACTGATATATGCTACAAGTTGGATGAACCTCCAAAATATTATGCTACATAAAAGAAATCAGATACAAAAGGTCACATATTTCATGATTCCATTTGTAAGAAACAGAACAGGTAAATCCACAGAAACAGACTAGTGGCTGCCAAGAGCTGGATGGAAGAACATCAGGGGTTTCATACCTTAATAGGTGTAAGGTTTCCTTTTGGGGTGATGAAAATACCCTGGAACTACATCCTGGTGGTGGTTGCACAACACTGTCGATGTACTCAATAACAAGTGAATTGTATCCTTTAAGTTGATTAAGGGTGGATTTTATATTATATAATTTTTCCCTTAAGAGAAAAGGGCAAAAAAAGAGTGCCGTTTTGTTGAGGTTAAAATTTTCCCTACTAGAACTTCGAAGTAGCTAAAGCCATTAGTGATGGCCTAGCTCCCTATCTTCCAATATTTCCTCCAACAAAAAAGAGTAAGAAGATAAAATATGAAGTGCATGGCTGACTCTGTCAGTAGAGTGTGCAACTCTTGGTCCCAGGGTCATGAGTTTCAAGCCCCATGTTGGGTGCAGATATTACTTGGATGGATGAATGGATTGATGGATCAAAGGAAGGGAGGGAGAGGAAGAAAGACTTGTTGATCTACAAGAAAACATGGCCTCAGGGGTGCCTGGGTGGCTCAGTCAGTTGGGTATCCGCCTTCAGCTCAGGTTATGATTCCAGGGTCCTAGGGTCGAGCCCCAAATCAGGGAGCCCGCTTCTCCCTCTCTATCTCTGTCTCTCCAATTACACACGTACTCTCTTTCTCAAATAAATGGGAAAAAAAAAAAAAAAAGTGCCCTCAACTTAACTTGAAGACTGAAGATAACCCAAACTTCAAAATAATTTTAAGTAGAAAAACAAAAGTCACAAGTCCCAGTTGTCATCTCTACTGCTCCTTCCAACTCCCATGTCCCCACAAGGCCTGGTGGTGAGCAAAAGCAGACTGTAAAAATACTGCAGGGCCTGGGAAGGACAGACAAGGGAAGGTAGCCAAGGGATATAACATCCCTCTAAAAACATTGTCACAGTTATCATCTAAGAAAGCTCACCAGACATAGAAAAAGATATGAATTTATACATTGAAAGAGCAAGCAGGGGTACCTGAGAAAATCAGTCCCCCTCCCAAAAAAATCAACTCCAAGAAATACCCCAGGAAAACTATTAAATTTCACACAAAGAAAACAAAAATCCTCAAAGCAATCTAAGCAAAATGGCCAAATAACATTTGTATGTTATTTCTATGTTTCCCTTTGTAGGGAAAATAATTTAAGGTAAGTGAGAAGTTTCAAATTCCACAGACAAAGTAAAGCAATAATAGAGTAGTGGCTATTTTTTTAAGTTCAGTGAAAGGAATGGTAAGCTAAGGATTTTATATCCAGACACGTTTTCCTTCAAATATTCAGGCTATTAGACAACAATTTTGAAGATCCAAGAACTTAAGGACCCTTTAGACCTTCTTAGAACGTCTACTAAAAGAGAGGCACCTGACGGGCTCAGCCAGTAGAGCATGCAGCTCCTGATCTCAGGGTAGTGAGTTGAAGCCCCACGTTGGGTGTAGAGATTATTTAAAAATAAAATCTTAAAAAACAAACCAAACCACATCTACTAGAAAATAGTTTCATCCAACCCAGTGATGACTGGGGACATTTCAACAAAAGAAGTAACGGCATTCTGTAAAAGACACGGACATGGAAGACTAAAGAAAGGTGAGGATAAGGTAGAAACTAACGTGCAAAAATTACAAGTTTTGCCCACGTAGCAATAACACAATTTTAAAAAGGAAGAGAACAGAAAGGGAAAAAGGAAAATCAACTGATTTTTGTAAAAGCAATCAGCAGGGATTAAAGAATACCAACCGGAGCGTCTAGGTGGCTCAGATGGTTAAGCGTCTGCCTTTGACTCAGGTCATGATCCCAGGGTCCTGGGATGGAGTCCGGCACTGGGCTCCCTGCTCAGCAGAGAGTCTTGCTTCTCCCTCTCCCCAAGTCGTGTTTTCTCTAGCTCTCTCTCAAATATATAAATTAAAATCTTTTTTAAAAGGAAGGAGAGTGGGGACCTGGGTGGCTCAGTGGGTTAAAGCCTCTGCCTTCGGCTCAGGTCATGATCTCAGGGTCCTGGGATGGAGCCCCGCATCTGGGCTCTCTGCTCAGCAGGGAGCCTGCTTCCTTCTCTCTCTGCCTGCCTCTCTGCCTACTTGTGATCTCTGTCTGTCAAATAAATAAATAAAATCTTTAAAAAAATAAATAAATAAAAGGAAGGAGCAGAGGGAGGGAAGGAGAGGGAGAGAGAGAGAGACAAAAGAAGGAAGCCAATAAAACTGATAAACGTAAAATACTGGAGGGCACTGATAACATCACCAAGATAGTTTCTGTGAAACGAGGGAGGTAAATTCCCACATAAGTTAATTCAAATTCAAGAGAGAAAAGAAAGAGGAAGCGTAAACAAATACAGGCAGCTCTTGAACATGTTGAAGAAAGGGAAATAAATGGAGGTGGTAACAGGATTTAGCGGGGTCTAAATCCCCCAAAACCAAATGAAAATAAATAGTTTTTATGATGGAAAAATAAAAGCATGTTGTATGCTGGTAAATCTAATCGACTGGAAAATTCATGATGCAGGAGAAATATCAATAAGCAAGAGTGTGAGATCTGGAGGACAAACAGATGGGTTGTCTTAGTTGGTACAAAGACAGTTTGTGTGTAAAAATGAGAGAAAAGGTACCGTGTACAGACAGAGACACAGGAAGGGGGTGGGATCCTGTGAAAACATTTCTCTGATTATTTCTAATTTCTGAAGGAAATGAGATTTCGCAGGGAAACAGGATTCCAAAAAGCCTGTGTTCTTCCCACAAAAACATCCTTCACCCAAAAAGCAGCAATGTCAATAACATAAAAATTAAGTTTTGTTCATTTTTATATATTTTCTAAAATCCTGGTCTTAAAAATACAAACAGATAATAATAATGAACACTAGAGATCATTTTATGGCTTACCAAGGGTCTTCACATATATTAGCTTATTTGTGTCAAAAGCCTTACTATACAAGTGTTAAGTGAAAAACTAGAATTCCAATCCCAGACTTCTGACTCCCAAATCTGGGTTCTCTCTTCTCTCCCAGTTACTGAAATAGAGAATGCAACTTTACAGTGTACTGCCCCTATTTGTGGATATGGCTACATCCTCCAGTACAGTAAAAGCCCTTGAGGGATGCTACCTTCCTATTACCAGAGCAGTGATTCAATGTTGAACAAATGAATAAATAAAACTATCTCACATTAATTTGGAAACTTTAGTCAGTGCACATATTGAATCTTGCAAAGTCCCTTTTTACAACCTAGCAGCCTTGTGAGAGACTAGAATGTATATGTCAGCAGCATTTTTTCATCAATATCCACCCAACACAATAGCAACCTTAAGCAAACGAGTTTGATGAGGGCAGTATCTGCCACCAGACAAAAGAACTAAACCTGTAATTCAAATTACTTCAAGGCAGGGGCAGGCTATGCAGAATGACTGTAAGTTTAGCAGCGGGACACATTTAATAGCCACTAACGTAATTAAAATACACTTGCGGCATTTGAAGAAATTAATCATACAGCCAAGCATTCAGTTTGCAATTTAATGTTTTTCCCCACTTATTCTGTCAGTGCACAGGCAATTTTCTTCTAAGAGACTGCAATCCCGGAGCTTCAGCTGGAGAGAGAAGGACCATAGCAAAGCAGATTCTAATACTTGAGTGAGGAGCAAAGTGAAAGCACAAGAGAATCAAGCCAAGGTGAAGGAAGGTTTCACGGTATGCGACCATACTCCGGGACTCTTCCTTTCCCAGGCCATTCTGTCACAAACACGCCCTGTTATCCTGTACTGAAATGGACTTCCACCATTTGCCTACTTCATCTCTCCTTGTATTCTCCACACTTACCTATTTTTTTCTTTCTTTTTTTTTCCCCTCAACCTTTAATTTTGACAAATCTCATAGCTATGGAGAGGCTGAAGTGAATGCACAACAAAACACCAGTATGCCTTCCGCTCGGGCTCACCAGTTATGAACGCGTCGCCACGCTTGCTTTATCTCTGTGTGCGTACACACATCTTTTAAATTATGGGTCTGACTGGGGCGCCTAGCTGGTTCAGTCACAGAGCGTGCAACTCTTCATTTTGGAGTTATGTGTTCAATTCCTGTGTTGGGTGTAGAGATTACTTAAATAAAACTTAAAAATTATGTTTTTGACTAACCATTTAAAAATAAGTTGCAGACATCACACTTTGATTCAAAAGCCAAAACAATTTCAAACTCCAAGATCTGCCCTGGCGGATATCACAGAAAAAACTACAAGCTGGGTATGGATTAAATCAGAGAGAGAAACAGGACTAACCCTGCAAAAGCGAAATAGTATATTTAATATGTATAAACAACTCCTACCTTTTTATGAATTATGGGATAATCATCAGAGATAAATCTGACAGGACCACTGATCTGTATATAATTTCAATGGGGAGCGGGGAAAGGTACTCAACAGTGACTACAAGATCTGTTCCACCTCTGTTCCCCTATTTTTAGTTCTAGGGTCTTAGGCTCCTTTTCTGTGAAGTGTGGCTACTAACACTCAATGTGGACTCCTCCCTGCACCCTGCAGGAGAAGAGGCAGGATCTAGAATGGATAGGCGGGTAAAGCATGGAAGGAAAAGCACAAAGCACAGTCCTCAATTATAAATTCATGCAGAGGGGCGCCTGGGTGGCTCAGTGGGTTAAGCCGCTGCCTTTGGCTCAGGTCATGATCTCAGGGTCCTGGGATCGAGTCCCACATCGGGCGCTCTGCTCAGCAGAGAGCCTGCTTCCCTCTCTCTCTCTCTCTCTGCCTGCCTCTCCATCTACTTGTGATTTCTCTCTGTCAAATAAATAAATAAAAATCTTTAAAAAAATAATAAAAAAAATAAATAAATAAATTCATGCAGAAATACAAACGGTTATAAGATCTAGTGGTATAAAAACGAGTAAGGTGAGCTAATTAAAAAAAAAAAACAAACCCTACTTTGTTGGGTTAAATTCACAATCACGTACTTCAAAATATGTCAAAAGCTGAAGAAAAAAAAAATGAATGAAGCTTTCAGTCATTGCTTAAGATTTCTTTTTAAAAGTACTTCTTCAGGGGCGCCTGGGTGGCTGAGTTGGTTAAGCGACTGCCTTCGGCTCAGGTCATGATCCTTGAGTCCTAGGATTGAGTCCCGCATTGAGTCCCGCATTGAGTCCCACAATGAGTCCCACATCGGACTCCCTGCTCAGCAGGGTGTCTGCTTCTCTCAATGACCCCTCTCCTCTCATGCTCTCTCTCTCTCTCTCTCTCAAATAAATAAATAAAATCTTAAAAAAAAAAAAAAAGTACTTCTTCATTATTTCCTTTTTTATACCTAACTTTTAACCATTTGTGGTTTTAGAGGATTAATTTAAAATCAGTGCATTTTAAACAAAAATAATAGAACAAATACATTCACTGCAGGAAAAAACAACATGACATATTCACTTAAGTTGTGTTTTCCTTTCCCCTCCTATTAACTGAAATACTTGAACCTCAAGAGGCTGCCAGCCTGTGTGGATTCTCTAGTCATCACTTGGAACAAACTGTCCAGGGGAGTCATGGCACCAAGAGAAGACTTCGCCACAAATAAGGAATGAATGGTTATAGGGTAACCCACAGAAACACCAGGAGTTTACATCTGTTCATGGGATGGTTTGATTATCACAGCAGAACCTAGCCTATACTGACTATTACAGCATACCAGAGTGCTCTGCTACAGAACAAAGGGATGAAAGGCTGGGTGTCAACCAGGTGAATGCAAACCAAAGTATTAGCAAGTGTGCCATGGTAGTAAACAACTTGAACAGGGGAACTTGTGCCGGAGTTTGTACTCTGACTCTGCCACTTACTAGCTCGGTGACCCAGGGAAGTTACTAAACAAACACTCTACTTCCCTCATCAATAGACAGGCTAGTAACAATACCTACCCCAAGAAGTCATGAGAGTTAAGGGAGCTAATACACACCGCAGGAGTCAAGACAGTTGTCAGCCCATAAAAAATGCTGAATAAACATTAATGTCTCAATAAGCAAATGCAAGTAACAGGATTCCTGTTAGGTTCTTTTTCTAATATCTGCCAATGCTGTTAATAAAAATGAAAGCAAGTGAAACCAAAAACACTTTAGATAACTCTGATATTGGAAAGAAGTACTAAAATTTCACATGAAGTCGCTTTCCTCACTGAGACAAAGTACTTCATCCTGTTCCTGCCTGAGGCCTAGTCGCAAAGTGAAATGCCAGATACTTACTGCAGTGACCCTGTCTCCACCATTGGTAACCTGCTTATAATAAGGCGATCCCGAAAGAACTCTCCAGGCAGACAGGCCATAGCTAGAAGCTTTTGATATGCCCGCTTCAGCAGTTTCACATCCACCAACCAGCAAAAGTCTAAAAAAAAAAAAACCAGAAAATTAAGAACTGATAAATTGCGGTCTGAATAAGAGAACATCAAAACAAGGAGAGCTGAAGCAGTCACCTTCCCAAAGAAAAGTAAAGCAAAAGTACTATATATACTAAAATTACTATAAACTATAAATATAGAAGTTCATTAGAAGAAAAAAAAAGGAAATGGTTTTTCAATTAGAATTTTCACCTTCACTTATACAGAGGAAGGCTTAAGCATTCAAGTACCTGAAATCCAGATGGGAATTTTACAAAGAGTAAAAATGTTTGAAGGTTGAACACTGAACACTGAAAAAACTGTATCGACACCAGTGAACTTGAACACACAGACCTGTCACCCAGGCAGGTATCTATTGGTTACAGCAGTGGGTTGTATACAGCTACAGGTGTTAGCAAAGGCTGCTGGGAGAGCAACTCTGCGGTCTAACTACACTGAAACAAGACTATTTAACACTTTAGATGTACATTATGATCTGTTTACTATTTGTTCTACTTCCTTAGCAGCTAGAGAGGAGGTACCAAGACGGCAAATAGTCTAACATACTAAAAGTTCAAAGGCTCTGTGACACTACACAAACTAATTAATAATAATAAAACAATAATAATAAAACCCATGATTTTTTTTTTTTACTGAGTTGCAGATGATATATAACATATATTAATTCAGGTGTATGACACAATGATTCAAAATTTGTATATATTGTGAAATGATCCCCACCATAACTCTAGTTAATATCCACCCCATACACAGTTTAAAAATTTTTTTTTCCTTGTGATGAATGCTTTTAAGATCTACTCTCTTAGAATGCAACACAGTATTTTTAACCAGTCACCAAAAACAGTCATGATTTTTAAAGTCATGTTCACTAAATCTGGCAGGGAACTATGTTACAGATATTATAATCATCCATCTAAGAAAGACAAAAGTTGGGAAGTAAAGCTCTAATATAGTAAAGGAAGCACTACAGTTACCAGTGAATTATTTTTGTTCCCAATGACAATGAGGCAATACAGTAAGGGAATAGACAGGACACAGGTTTCACTGGTCTTGTGCATCTGATGCTCCCCCAATGTGAACTACAACTGTTCCAAATGACAGAAAACAATTATCAAGCTCCTTTTAAAGCAAAACACACATAGTACTGTTATCACCATGTTCCGGTTTTATAAGAGGATGCACTCCATCACACAAGTCAGCCTTTCCCTTTTTCTAGACCATGCCCATATAAAACCAAACCTTAAAAAACGTCAGGTTCTATATAGAAGTTGGAAGGTAAAAGAAAACAACACTTTGTACGGCTCTTCAAGGTTGGCATGTCAAAAGGATTTACTTAGAAGTAATCCAGAACAGGTGGGTGGGGGTGGCTATCTATCTCATAGGTATCTGTGAAACAAAATTGACCACGAAATGATTGTTGAAACTGAATGACTGGCACAAAGGAGTCAATATCTATTGTCTGTAAGAACAGACTTCAAATATTCCACAAAGAAATTTTTTTAAGTCAATTTGTTTATACAACAACAACAACAACCCTGGAAACACCTGAATGGGGCTCAGTTGGTGGAGCAGGCATGGGACTCTTGATCTCAGGGTCATGAGTTCAAGCCACGGGGCACAGAGATTACTTAACACACATACACATACACACACACACAAAACAGTCTTCTGAATAAATAAAAACGCAACAGGTAACTGAATATCTACATTTCTGAATTTAATCTCAATGTTTTTTCAAACAGGAAATACGTGATTCATAAAACGTATCTTTAAAAATTAGTAACCTGTAATTATAATAAAAATAAAAACACTGTTTGAGAATTCAACAAATCCCCAAAAAGGCCAGGATAAAGCAGATTCTGATAATTAACTTTCCTCAGCTCAACGTACAACATATATTTACATTAACATATAATTCTTTTCTCAAGGAACTGGACATTATTTAATCTGCACTACTATGTCATGGAGGGGACATATATAATTTTCAGATTTAAAAAGTAGACATAGTTTTCGGCCCTTGTGTTGGCAGAAGCAAAGCTGCAACTCTCTCCAGTCATCCAGAACCCAGACACAGCCTCCACCATGTCACCTGAGTTTGAGGCCAATGAGATCAAAGATAGACCTGAGGTGCACTTGGTAGCAAAGTCAGTGCCACGCTGGTCCCCAAAATTGGCCCCCTGGGTTTATCTCCAAAAAAGTTTGGTGACGACACTGCCAAGGCAACTGGTGGTTAGAGGGGTCTGAGGATGACAGGGAAACTGACCGTTCAAAACAGACAGGACCAGATTGAAACGGTACCTTCTGCCTCTACCCTGATTATTGAAGCCTCAAGGAACTACCAAGAGAAAGAAGTACGAAAACATTAGCAGGGTGGAAGTGTCACTTTTTTTTTTAAGATTTTATTTATTTATTTAACAGACAGAGATCACAAGTAGGCAGAGAGGCAGGCAGAGAGAAAGGAAGGGAAGCAGGCTCCCCTGATGCAGGGCTCCATCCCAGGACCTTGGGATCATGACCTGAGCCAAAGGCAGAGGCTTTAACCCACTGAGCAACCCAGGCGCCCCATGGAAGTGTCATTTTGACGAGACTGTCAACCCTGCCCAACTTATGCAGTACCATTCCTTAGCCAGAGAACTCTCTGGAACCATTAGAGAGATTCTAGAAACTGCCCAATCTGTGGGCTGCAATGTTAATGGTCACCATCCTTGTGACATCACAGAGAACATCAATAGTGACCACTTCATGACATCACAGATGACATCAACAGTGAAGCAGTGGAATGTCCCACTAGTTAAGAACTACAAAAGAAAATATGTTAATAAAGGATTATTTGATAACCAAAAAAACTATATATATGATATGTAACAAATATATATATTTATTATATATGTTCATACATATATACATATGTATAGAACGAAGTTGTCTGACTACTGAAGGAGATACAAAGCTAACTAAAATTTCGGTTTTTTTTATCTCTTGGTCTTAACACTAGAAGATACTTCCTCTCTCTGATTTTTGATAAATACCACAGCCACGCACACATCAAATTGGCTACAGGACAAACTCCAACAAGAACAAAAGAGATTTAGTATCTGCTTCCAAACAACCTTTCCTCCATTAATGCCCAATGGAGGAGTAAGTGGACAAAGAAGCAGAATGATGGTACTAGTCATGTACGGTCCTCACTAGATGGTAAAATGATGTAATTCGAATGAAAACAGTCAATGAAAGAGAGGGGCGAGAAGTCCCAGACCCAGCACAGCACACAGAACAAATGGTTCCTGAGTGACTGAATTTAAAACTCCCAATTTGCTCCTTAAGTAGCACAGGGAAAGGTGCTATAGCGACCCCACTTCCCCCGGCCTGTCCCAATGCTTGCTAGGTTTCAGCAGTAAGTACCAGAAGATGAGGCAGGGAGAAGGGGAAAGCTTACGGCCACAGGGATGGGGAGAAATGGGGGAAGAGGGTGATTCACTGATAAAGACAGCACTAGATAATGCTAAACTGATAATCTGGTAAAGCAAAGAATTGGGGGAAAAATGTCAAGGTATTAGTGAAAGACAAAGCCATGAACAAAGACAGAAAAATACCATGCTCTTCGACAAACTCTCAAAACCTTAAAGATGTCAATTCCCCTTAACCTATAAATTGAATGCAATTTCAAATAAAATCCCAACAGAATCTTTCGTGGAACTGAAACTGATGTGACAGAATTAAACAAGTCTAAAATTCACAAGGGCGTGTACAGATCTGAGAAAAGCCCACTCCATTCACACGATAATCTTTCCCTTTATGACCTGTGCTTTGTGCATCTTGGCCTGCAAATACTTTCCTACTTAGTGTCATTAAGACATTCTCCTTCCAATTTCACCATATTGAAATCTAAAACTTCTATCCATACAAAGATAAATCACACACCAGGAAAGTACATAAGAGTAATAGTATAGTAGCAATTTACATACCACAATCAGCTCAAAAGAAAAAGAATAAAGCAAATCACAAAAGGTGAAATCCAAGTCAATAATGTGGATTAAAACAGCAGAGATTTAGGATGTAGGGGCTGGCTCAGTTGGTAAAGCATGTGACTCTTGATCTTGGTGTTGTGAGTTTGAGCCCCATGGTGGGCATATAGTTTATGTTTACCAAAAAAAAAAAAAAAAAAAATCAGTAAAACAATACAGAGTATGTTTAAGGACACAGTATCTCTTATAAAGTACTGATGAAATCGTAAACTGGAGCAATCATTTTGGTGAATGATATGACAATACCAAACAAACACATACACCTAACAATACCACAAACTGTTCCAAGGAAACGCTAGAGAAATTCTTGTACGGGTATATTTATCTCTTGGTCAAAGAATATTTCATGCAGCACTATTTATAATAAAGGAAAATTAGAAGTATTTTAAATGTTTACAAGGGATGGATAAATTCAGTAAATTGGTCAGGGAAACATGCAATGTAACTACAGTAGAAAGACGGATGGATGGATGGATAGATAGAGAAGGCTATACAACAAAATCATGAGTAGTGACCTCTAGAAAGGGATAGTGAGACAAAGCAATGGAAGTAGGACGTTTCATCTGTATTGCCTTTTTTAAAAATTTTTTATTTCTTTTCAGCGTAACAGTATTCATTGTTTTTAAACCGCACCCAGTGCTCCAAGCAATCCGTGCCTTCTCTAATACCCACCACCTGGTTCCCCCAACCCCCACCCCCCGCCCCTTCAAAACCCTCAGTATTGCCTTTTATTCACATATGTGTATGTGCACACACCCACACACCTTAAGTAAAAAAGAAAATCTTAGTATCTGTTAATTCTCAGTAGGTACTTAGGTGTTCATTACATCACTCTCTCTCTTTAGCCTAAAAAGAAGAACGTCAAGATAGAGTGTTCCCAATTATGTACATAAATCTTTCCAGTTAATGAAGTCCAGGAGAGAAAATTCAGTAAATTGGCTCTAACACAGAACACCACGCCACAAGTCTAGCCAAATACTGAAAATAAAATTAGCATATCATTTACTTTGTGACATTTTGAGGTTGTTTATACATTAATGGCTACAGCTTAAGCATTCTGTGATTCACTCCTGAAGGGACTGTTAGATTTTCACAGAAAGTAAGTCCACAAACAGATAATACTGTAGAAAATAACTTTTTTTTTTAAACTTTACTTTTTCAGTGTTCCAAGATTCATTGTTCATGCACCACACCCAGTGCTCCATGCAATATATGCCCTCCTTAGTACCCACCACCAGGCTTTTATCATTAATGTTGTTCTGTTGCAGTAATTTCCTCCACCCAGAATACTTACATGCGGTGGTAACCATTACCTCCTTAAATATACAAAGTAAATATACTGGGCTCTTAGGTGCTTACTTTAAGAATCATATCTTGAAGTAACTGTTTTAAAATCTTTCTATAAAAACATGAACCGGGACACCTGGTGGCTCAGTGGGTTAGAGCCTCTGCCTTCAGCTCAGGTCATGATCTCAGGGTCCTGGGATCGAGCCCTGCATCGGGCTCTCTGCTCAGCAGGGAGCCTGCTTCCTCCTCTCTCTACCTGTCTCTCTGCCTACTTGTGATCTCTGTCAAATAAACACATAAAATCTTAAAAAATAAAACTAAACCAAAACAGATTTTCCAGAGTACAAAGTAAGTTCTCTAAAGTAAAGCACATGATGTGTGTGAATTAAAACTGTACTTCTTACTGAAAAAGAGGGAAGGCAGGAGGCAGACAGAGAGAGAAAGAGAGAGAGATGCAAATAATCTTTGCCCAATAATCTTTGGCCTCAAAATTTTGTGGAAAATAGGAAAATCTTGGGTCTTAGATTCTAATAACTCTGCAACAAATGTAATCTTAAGACATTAGGGCGCCTGGGTGGCTCAGTGGGTTAAGCCTCTGCCTTTGGCTCAGGTCATGATCCTGGGGTCCTGGGATCGAGCCCCGCATCGGGCTCTCTGCTCAGCGGGGAGCCTGCATCCCTCTCTCTCTCTGCCTGCTTCTCTGCCTGCTTGTGATCTGTCAAATAAATAAATAAAATATTAAAAAAAAAAAGAAGACATACCCTCCATCCCATCAATTTTTGCTACATGCAAATTGTGTGCTAAGCAATGAGGACTATGCTAAGCAACTAAAAAAGCTTCTTAATAAACCATTTATAATTCTTCTTGGCTTTAATTTGTGGTGTCACATTTAGCTTTCCCAGTTCGTCAGGATCAACACAGTGTGGTGCTTAGGGGCGCGCTTCCTGTCCCTAACTTCCATTCCATGATGGCCTTGGAGGCTTCCTGTCCCTCCCCTTACCTTCCGTTCCTCGGATGGCCTTGGAGATATATTGACACACAGGAATGAAAACGAGCACAGTCACTCCAGGGGATAGGACAAGTCAACACAAGCCACTACTGCATAGAACCCCGTCAATGACCTTGGAGTTTGGTATTAAGACAGTCCAAAGGACAGAGAAGTAAGCTGCATGGAGGAAAAGGCCAAGAAAGGCTTCACAGGCTTAACATCAGCAAAAAGTTTACTCTTCAAACAATTTCCCAGACAGATAAAGGGATCAGGTAAAGAGCACCCTATGCCAAGGGAACTTGATGTCAAAGAAGAGAGTCTAGTTTGTAAAATGGCGTGATTGGAGAAAAATGAACGCGGTGCGCACGTCTAACCTATAAATGGAAGCAGGAGGATCAGGAGACAAAGTTCCAAGGGGTCCTTAACATTACAAAATAGTGTGTCTTGCTCCCTCCCTGGGCACTTATCACCTTCTCCCTGTACACTGGAACAGTCATTGAAGTCGTGCCTCCCTTTGTAAACCTGGAGCCACTTGGGCACAGAGATTGTATCTGTATTCTCCACAGCGTTTACCACAATTGCTCCACTCAAGAAACCTCTATCTGCACGCTACGTGCAGAGCACCACAGGGCACAAAGATAAATAAGACACAGTCCTTGTCCTTGGCTTAACCTCCCCAGGCTTCAGCTCTCCCACCTGAGAAATGAAGGGGCTGAGCCAGATGATGGATGAACCGCTCTTCCAGCTCTGACAGGCTAAGAGTCTAAAACTCAGAGCAGGGACACAGGGATCAGACAACAAAAATAAACTGTGACTGATGAAGCCAAAAACACCAGAAGGGGTGAATTCCATGAGCGGGCATAAAGGCAGAGGCCGGCACAGAACAAGGGGCAGGGACACAGGGTGGTCAAGGCCATCCGAAGAAAGGGACAGAATGTGTGTCCCTCAGCACCACACCACACGTGATCCTGATGAACTGGGAAAGCTAAATGAGACACTACAAATTATTTCCAAGAAGGATCACAGATGGTTTATTAAGAAGGGCCTTTCATCTAGTAACTGTTGGAGGACTCTGCCATCTAGTGGCTCAAAACTTCTTAAAGCTGAGGAAAGTCTGGAACACAAGGAGACACACCTGTACACACTCTGTCCAGTGACCACTGGGCCTGCAGCATACAACCCGCAGAAGGGGAAGAAAGAAGAAACTGCAGGTCTCAAGCTTAAGAAGTGTCTAAGATCTGTGCCTGTCAAAACTTGGGCTCAAAAATTGTTGCCTACTATTTCGCAGCGAGAAGTTAGTCCTCTCCTGGGATAATGAAAACAGTTTCCCCATTTTAACTCATTTTTAGTATAGCTTACGCATTCTTTATTTCGAAAATCTTACCACTTCAAAATTTAGAATTCTGTTTATGTCTATTTACTAAATAAAGGGCTTACAGGAAGAAAACATTCAAAATCGTGACTCCTAAAATAAAAAAAAATCGTGACTCCCTACATCGGTGGTTCTCAGACACACGTATGCATCGGAATCAACCACGGTGCTTGTAAAAGTGGAAAGCTGGGCCAGTTCCCCAGAGGTCTACATTTGGAGGCCTAGGATGGAGTCCAAGAGTCCACATGTCTAACAATCTCTCCCAGTGATTCTGATGCTGCCGATACAGAGAGCACATGAGAGCGCAGCTTTCCATCATGCTTGAATCTGTAATGTGAGCTCTGGAGGGCACAGTTCACTAGAAAACAAATTCTGAAGCATGACACTATTCAGTCTATCCAACTTAAGAATGATCACAGAAAACTGATTTTCGTGAATGGTTAGTTGTTGAAGGCAAAACAGTGAGGATTTTTCTTGGATGGGAAAAGAGTGCTTAGTTTAGTAATAAAAGTCATCACATTTTTCTAGCAATTTAATAATTATACATCTAATGTATTTAAAACTGAGTGGTAGCTGATTAGAAACTCCTTAAAATACAATTTAGAATTTAGAACCAGGGGGTGTAAGGAAATCTATATATAAAGTTCAATGCTCCTTATTTTACATCTTCTAAGCAGAATTTAACCCATACCCAGTTAGAAGGTTGGCTGGCACAGAGTAGACATCAGCAAACATTTTCTATTTAAAAAAAAAAAAAAAAAAAAAACAGAATAGGGGCGCCTGGGTGGCTCAGTCAGTTAAGCGTCTGCCTTCAGCTCAGGTCATGATCCCAGGGTCCTGAGATCAAGCCTCACATCAGGCTCCCTGCTCAGCGGAGGCCTGCTTCTCCCTTGCCCTCTGTCACTCCCCCCACTCCCCGTGCGTGTTCGTTCACTCTCTCTGTCAAATAAATAAAGTCTTTAAAATAAAAAAGAGAGACAACACATATTTTAAGATCTGCAGGCCATAATGGTCTCTTTCACAACTCCTCTGTCCTAGTACAAAAAAGCATAGATAATATATATATATATTTTTAAGTATGACAAGTTGTAATAAAGTTATTATTTGTGGACACTGAAATTTGAATTTCATATAGTTTTCATGGGCTATAAGATACTCTTTTTTTTTTTCCCAAACACTTAAAAAAATGTTAAAGTCCAGCTTTGGCTCCCAGACTACACAGAAACAGGTCAGATTTGGCTACAGGCCATAGTTTTCCAATCCCAGGTACAGAGAAAAGCCTGCAGAGCGTGATTATCAGAGGACACGAGCTTACCACGTAACAGTCGCATCATCTTACAGAGTCTCAACCTCTCAGAGCTCAGTTTCATCTACACAAGAGCAGTTAGGATACCGTCTTACTGAATTGTGAAGACTGAGATTCATTAAGTATATGGTAATCAGCAAAGGACTCTAAAATGTCTCAGTTATAATCTTAAGAACTTCAGGTTAAGTCAATTCCATGTCCATCTAAGACGTACCCAAATTTTGCGAGGGACTGTGCTGGCAGTGTAAGAAATGCTGTGTAAGGAAACCAAATTTTCCCTGCCCTGAAGGTACTTATAGTCCCAGAGGTTAACGAGACTGTAATTTTGTCTAAGACAGGTTTGAAGAAAAAAACAACCTGGTTCAGGCCTTCTATCCATACAACTCTTCAGCCAATTATAAGAGAATATTATGAGCAATTATATGCCAACAAATTAGACAATCTGGAAGAAACGGATACATCCGTAGAAACGTATAAACTGCCAAAACTGAAAGAAGAAAGAAAAAGCCTGAACAGACCCATAAGAGCAAAGAAACTGAAGCAGTAACCAATAATCTTCCAACAAACAAGAGTCTAGGACCAGATGGCTTCCCAGAGGAATTTTACCAAATATTTAAAGAAGGATTATTACCGGGGCGCCCGGGTAGCTCAGTTGTTTAGCGTCTGCCGTCAGCTCAGGTCATGATCTCAGCGTCCTGAGATCAAGCCCCACATCCGGCTCCCTGCTCAGCGGGAAGCCTGCCTTCCCTCTCCTAGTCCCCCTTGCTTGTGGTCCCTCTCTCGCTGTGTCCCTCTCTGTCAAATAAATAAAATCTTAGGGAAAAAAAAGGGGGGGGGTATTTTGAGAAATATAAGAATTTACATAGGTCTAGAGGAATCCAGACCGGGAGTCGGTAACTACAGAACGGGGCTCACAGCACTTCTCGGTCCAGTATCCTAGGCAGCCATAAGCTATAGAAAGGCGGTAACACCTCAAATGAAATTTATTCCTATCCTTCATTAGGGCCAACTTCAATAGCAAGGACAGGAAAAAAAGTTTTATTCATTTTATTTAATTTTTCAAAGTCTTATTAGTAAAAGTGGTGGGGGAATCAGAATCCCCTCTAACAAACAGATGCTACCAGCCCATCCTATACCTTACCAAGCCTTTAACAGCACAGCCTCAGTATATGAATATTTAAAACTTGTTTTCCAATAGGTGATTCTGTTGTCCAGACCTTGTTAAGAACTGCTACCCTGGTAAGCAGAATGTCCACAGAAATACTAATTAGCAAGTTAATTTAGATTTCCCAGCAGTCTTGGACCTTGTGTCTTTCCCTCAACCCAACAGCTGATCCCAGTGATCATCTGAAGACTTCATTCCCTCCCAATCCTCAGGACGGATTTAAGCAACAGGGCTGCAAAAGCCCAGTACATTCAGCATCCGTCCATCTGGTCCACTCCATGTCTACCTTAGATCCTGATTCCAGAACTACCCAGGGTCTGAAACCCAAATTCCCCTTCTATTCCAGTATAAGTAGTTCAATTACTAAACTCTTTCTCAAACTTTTTTCCCAGGAAAAGAAGTTTGGTCTTTGAACCCCTACTGGGGCCTGCCAAGTATCCCTGACAATGGGTCTGTCTCGAATGCATTCTACTAAACCCCCTACCACAATCCTCCTCTGTTAAACGCTGCCTGTAGTCTGCACCATCCCTTGTATGTATTTGAGCAGCTTACTAAAACCATGTACTGCCTGGACCCAGCGCAATGCCAGTACCTGGTTCAGAAAGAGCGACTTACCTTGAAATTTCACAGCTAGTAAGTAGAATCAAGAACAGAATTCAGACCGCCTGTGCCCTAACCCAGTACACATTCTATTAGGTCAGAAACATATTGTTTTAATTTTCTATTTGTCCATCAGACATAATTAAGGGACACTCCCTCATTCCTATAAAATAAGCTAAACATAACTCAGGAGTCTTCTTTCAGCTCTTACTCCCGAAGGGAATGCGCAACAGCTAGCATCGCTCCAGAGAGAAGAAAAAATTCTATCTGGCCCAAGTTACTTCCTAAAATTGCATTCTCGTAAAGCTTTGCAGAGGAATTATAAAGTAGTCCTTCTAACTGGAAGGTGGGGGGTATAAACAAGGTACAAAATATCTTGCCTAAAAAGTTATAGCCACTGGGTCATAGGTAGATTCGTTATACCGGTCACTGAATTTTTGTGTATGCTTGAACATTTCCATCATAAAAATTTGTTAAAAGAAAAAATAAAGTTATATCAAATTAAACTATAACCAAAACACTCCAAAAGAAAAATATGAGGCAAGGGGGAGTGGGAACCAGATGACAGATTTATCAGTTGAACAGAGTAAAAAATTTATAAAGGTCTTCAAAGACCTATTTCTATGGAACTGTAACATAAAGGGAATGAGCCCCTCCTATCAAAGAATCTTCAAACACGAAATCTTTGACTTAAAAGACAGCCAGGTAGAAGCTGCGAAGGGCAAGGACACTTCAGAGTCACACACGACTACCTCTCTGTAACACCTTCTGGATGAAAACAGATCACGGGCTACGGCCAAGACTCCCCACTTTCCCGTCTCCCCAAAAGAAACGCCTGTAGAATCAAAAAATTTAGTCTGTGAAGCTCAGAAGTCCCTTATTCACACCCAAGAGCTTTCACCTCTACGAGACCATGCAGCTCTGTCTACAGACTACAGCACCCTTCATTTCTCCTCAAAAAACTGACCTGCACTCAGAAAAAGGAGAATTTTCTCATGCTGGAGAAATGAGAAATTGAGAGGCAAAATGAAAAACTCCTTAATAGAAGGTCAACTCAATTACTGACATTCACACTTCTCAGGTACAGGGCTACACATTCATCTCTCAAATGCCAATAGCACCCACATTATCAAAGGCCACGTGCACTCTCTCACTGCGGTGGGAGATAATCGGCAATGATCACAACTACAGGACTCTCTTTCCTTTTCTAGAAGGGATCCTTCATAAAGTTATTAATCTTATCTAGTTACGGTTTATGAAAAATATCTTAATGCCATTTATCCTTAACTGGTCCTCCAGCTGTCAACAGAGCACATCTTTTCACTTAGCGATGCCATGATTCTCAGAGAAGACGTACGACCTTAGGAACCAGAAAGATGGGCAACGTTACAGCAATGTAATGGCTGTGAAAATCCACTGACTGGCTTTCACGTGCATCTCATAGATCTTAATAGAAGTTCTACCTCATAGTAGGAGAATAAAATACACTAAGCCCTTGGATAAACCTTTAAGGTAGGGAACACTCAACACTACCCTCTTCACAAGATCAAATTTAAACATTTGAGGCACCCATGTACAACTTCCCTAGACGAAAGTGATGTATTAAGAAGAGACTGTGGCCCTTCAGCACCCTCTCTATCTCCAAGATTGTTTTCCTTCCGTTCTGTTGCAGTGGAAGTTATCATCCTGTCGCTTGAGAGCTCATTCACACAACAAACATTTTTGATTTCCCACCAAGCACTGTTTTATTTGGGCGTTTGCCTTTACCCCATGAGTATAAAGGGCTCATGTATTTAAAATGGCTACGATTCTGTGTAGGGGAAATCAGAAACCCACAGGAGATGACCAAGTCAACATACATAAAGCATGGCCCATGAACACTGAAGCTGCCAGTGCCTGCAGGTATTCCTCAGTCTCCCCTGAAAACGAAGAGCCTTCTGGAGACCACGTCCCAGTCCACCCTGAGCTTCCCTGAGATCAGCAGTTCCTCCAACTGGTGCGTCAAATCCTAATTACTCTCCAAACGGAGCCCTTTGTAATCTGACTGTAACCTAGTTTAAGGCAACCATAGCTTATTATTCCCTAAAAATGTTGTCTTGAGTTCTTTCTGTATAAACTGTATTTGCCCTGAAACAGCTGACTGAGAGAAAAAAAATTTTTGCCACCACCCAAATGTTTGGATTCTCCCTTTGCACAACTGTGACACACATTATTAGTCACGGCTCTTCCCCACAGACAGCAGGAGTATCTTTCTTAACATAAAGCTGAGTATTTTTCTTAACATCAAAAATGTTCAAATGAATGCTTGTGTAGGGTTGTTTTTTTTTTTCTTATTCGTTCCTTATTTACTACAGTTTCACTGATAGAGAGTTCACATTCCATAAAACTCGTGGGCATGAGAGAAAGTTAGGGGTGATGGAAGTACCCGAAGCGAACGGCACAATTATGAACACTTACAGAAACAAATCACTGACTCACACACTTGGGGTCAGTACCAAAAAGTCATCAAGGATTCTGGGCATGGGTGGCTTCTCAAAGGGGTCAGAGAAAGAAGGCATATTCTCCATTGTCACTGCTGATAAAAATCAGTGTCTAAAAGAAGTTACCTTCAAACACTCTTTGTGTTTATCAAGGAACTTTTAGACATCTAAAGTTGGGTATGTCCAACTTTTTTTTTTTTTTTAAGATTTTATTTATTTATTTATTTGTCGATCCCAGGACTCTGGGATCATGACCTGAGCTGAAGGCAGTGGCTTAACCAACTGAGCCGCCCAGGAGTCCAGAGTATGTCCCATTTTGCTTGTAGAAATTCACAATGAAATTAAAAACAAAAAAAGCTATATTCTGTTGGAAGCAATGTCATTTAAAAATAAACAGATAGGGGCACCTGGGTGGCTCAGTGGGTTAAGCCTCTGCCTTCAGCTCAGGTCATGATCTCAGGGTCCTGGGATCGAGTCCCATAGTGGGCTCTCTGCTCAGCAGGGAGCCTGCTTCCCCCCTTCTCTCTCTCTCTGCCTTGCCTACTTGTGATTTCTCTCTCTGTTAAATGAATAAATAAAATCTTTAAAAAAAAAAAAAAACACACAGATAAAGTCTTCTACTTGAACTCAGCTGACACTGCGTGCCCTTCTCTGTGACTAGGACTCCCAAAATCGACTGTAGACTGCCAGAGAGAGGCACTATGTGGGAATCCCCACTGAGCACACAGTTCTACAGAATGACTGCAGTCCCCTCTAAGAACACCAAGGAGACAAGAAATTCCTTAGTTGTAATCAAGGTGTAATCTAAACCACTATTAACAGAAAATCCGAAGAACAGAAAAGATAAGGCAGGGAGGTTCTGGGGTGAGTCTCAAAGGGATGCAGGCAGAGGACAGAGTCTGAGGGAGGGAAATAAAACACATTCATTAGGCAGTGAGGGCATGTAAAGAAGGAAATGGTCGAAATCAGCAAATCCACAGAGTTAACCTGAAGCTGCTCAATTAATTTTTGTTTTCTATTCCCCAATTTACCGCCTCGATTTTTCTTCTTCAACACTGCTTGCAGCATCAGGCAAAACAATGAATTTCATAAAACCTTGAGTTTATACAATACCAATTTATTCCAACCCCACTCTGGCTGATTTATTTCACATTTATAAGATCCTTGTAGATGATATATATCACGGGCTCACATTACTAGAGTAACCAAAAATAAATAAAATTGTGATGAATATTTCAGCTTCTTTCATTTAAAAAAGACTGCATAATGGAAAAAACAAACAACCTAGCAATATTTTTGTCAGGCACACCAGGGCATTTACACATACCCCGTGCTTTGTAACAATTTTCATTCCGAAACCTTAATCCAGTCATCCGTCTCCCAGCTGACTGCTATCAAGAAGTGTATGTGAGTGCAGAACCCACACATATGTGATGCCTTCTTTCTGTGGTTTGATATATAGTTACAATTCCAAAATTTTATAGAAACGCCCCCCCCCCGCCAATAAAAACACCTACAATTTGCATAGCTCCTGGGCCATAAAGTGAAACTTTTAAGAGTAAGAAAGAGAATTCAACTTGTGACAAATTGATATCATGTAATAAGCATTTAGTGAATGATAATTTCAAACCTATGGCGCCAAGTGAGCCCCACTTACCCTCCTGAAATCCTGCCAGGAAAAAAGAAATCAAATATTGACCTTTGTAATAAATCAAGACAGGGGAGTAGTCCGTATGAAAAAAACTAGGCAAAACAAATAAAACAGGGAAAGATTAAGATATAAAACAGACTTCTTTTAAAAGGGACAAGAAAAATAAAACAGAAATGCGAGAATGAGGGCGCCTAGGTGGCTCAGTTGGTTAAGTGACTGCCTTCAACTCAGGTCATGATCCCAGGGTCCTGGGCTAGAGTGCCACATCGGGCTCCCCCTGCTCTGCGGGGAGCCTGCTTCTCCTCCCTCTGTCTGCTGCTCCCCCTGTTTATGCTCGTGCTCTCTATCAAATAAAATCTTTTTTAAAAAAAAGAAAGAAATGGGAGGAATGAATAAGAATACAAAATAGAAGAAAAAGGGAAGAGAAAAAAATCAAAAGAAACTTAATCTTTCTTTTCCACTCAGGAAATTAAAATTACTTATCCAAGAAACCCACAAAGGGAGAGTTATCAATCAGCAAAACAGAATCTTATTCTAGAGGCAAGGGCTTCTAGAAAAATGTACATTACACATTCTCTGCCTTCAGATATTCGACATTCTAACTGGAGATACAGGATTTAGTTCATCAAAATAGAAAAAAATAAAGTGTGATCTATACCTAAGTCGTGCCCAAAATGTTACACAAACTGAGAAGAGCAAATCTATATAAGAAAACAAATAGGCACTGGTTGGCTGTGGCCTGCTGTTATCAGCTAAGAGTCACCCAGACCCTAGTCTCTCCCAGCTGAATCAATATTCCTCTTAGTATAGACAATCCTATTTTCTCTTCTCAAAAATCTGAGTTTCCTGAAGAAGAAGCTGCCACTCAAGGTCTCAATTATCTGACCTCAACTTGCATTTCCAAGACCCCACCTCCCACCACAACCTCTCCTCCCCTGCCACACACCCCCTACACTGTCAGCCAAACCACACCACCTGCAATTTCCCCCATGTAGCTCCCTTCCTCTTGTCACTGTTCACACGGTCACCTTGCCTGGAACAGCCAACATGCCCAGACTGTAGCCATTGTCTGAAGCAATGGCCTACCATACTTCTTTTATCTTTCAAGAAAGGAAGATCTCCTTCTTCTGGATTCCCATCACCATACCTGCACCCTCTTAAGACCCTTACACATTTCTAGCCTGCATTCCAATACACACACACACACAAATATAAATATACATATATATTTGTATAAACTTTTATTAGAGAAAATGTATGTCAGACATTAGAAATATATATATTACACATAGGTGTGTATGTGTGAGTGTGTATATATATATATTATATATGTATATGTGTATATTATTTCTCATTCAAGAACATAAGGCCTTGAGGTGCCTGGGTGCCTCAGTGGGCTAAGCATCTGCCTTCAACTCGGGTCATGGGCCCAAGGTCCTAGGATCGAGCTCCACACTGGGCTCCCTACTCAGCAGGGAGCCTGTCTCTCCCTCTGCCCCTTCCCCAGCTCATGCCCTCTCTCCCTCTTGCTGTCAAAAATAAATAAATAAAATCTTGGTGCGGGGGAAAATATAAGGCCTTAAGGTCAGGACTTTCAATCCCTCTAACAGAATGCACTTTCTAATGGACAATAGATTAAATTTTCATAAATGTATATATGTGCTAAGAAAATGAAGTAAAATATAAATTTTTAAGAAATATCTATGTACCAAGAAAGGTATTAATACCTAGGCTTTAAAACAACAAAACCAAGTTGAATAAAACAAAGGGCCTTGGGGCGCCTGGGTGGCTCAGTGGGTTAAGCCTCTGCCTTCGGCTCGGGTCATGATCTCAGGGTCCTGGGATCGAGTCCCGCATCGGGCTCTCTGCTCAGCAAGAAGCCTGCTTCCTCCCTCTCTCTCTGCCCGCTTCTCTGCCTACTTGTGATCTCTGTCTGTTTAAAAATAAATAAATAAAATCTTTAAAAAAAAAAAAAAAAAAAAAAAAAAAAAAAAAAAAACAAAGGGCCTTAAAAGAACAAAGAGCAAAACCTGGCTTGAACATAATAAAACACAGTATCAAAGAAGATGCAAAGAAACAGGCCCACCTCACAAATCAAAGCGGCAAGCAGAATGCCATGGGAATAATACATGCACCGTCTGGACTTGACAAAATTTGCCCCAGAAAATGGAGCAGGGGAAAGCAAAACACATGCTACCCCCTTTCTAACAGCAAGATTTAAGTTCAAGACTTAATGTGAACCTATGCCAGGAAATACGGTATCTGAGCTATAAAAACAAACTTAAGAGACCACACTTCATTTAAGAAGTTGAAAGAACAAAATAAAAACAACACAATTTTCTTATACTTGTAACGTGTTTATTTGATAACGAAATGTTTGAAGAAAATGGCAGTAATTTGCAGCAAATACAATTAGATTCAATTTTATAAAATGTAAAGACCTCTAACTGTGCATGTGATCACTCAACTGTATCCAAAATAAAATAAAACAAAGGTCTATTATTTCAGATCGGGAAACAATATGCAAAATAAAATAAACAATTTTTTTAATTTTTTAATTAACTGGACTTGCAACTGATTTTCAAATTTTTTTTTTAAGATTTTATTTATTTATTTGAGAGAGAGACAATAGGCAGTGGGGAGGGGCAGAAGGAGAGAGAGAGAGAAAGCAGACTTCCCGAGGAGCAGGAAACCCGACGCAGGACTTGCCCCCAGGACCTGGACATCAAGACCTGAGCCAAAGGCAGATGCTTAACCAACTAAGCCACCCAAGCAACACGATTTCCAAATTTCTTAAGGATGATAGAGCAAACTGACTCTTTAAGGCAAGAGTACAAACAAAGCAAAAGGAAAAAGTTAATAATATTACATTTATCCACTACTATCATATCCTGAGTACGTACTGTGTACCTCAAAACAGGGATGCCTGGGCGGCTCAGTCAGTTAAGTAGCTGCTTTCGGCTCAGGCTATGATCCCAGTCTCCTGGGATCAAGTCCCACATTGGGCTCCTTGCTTAGTGGGAAGCCTGCTTCTCCCTCTGCCTGCTCTGCCTGCCACTCCCGGCTTGTGCTCTCTCTCTGACAAATAAATAAATTAAATCTTTAAAAAAAAACTAGTAGCTCACTGAATACTCATTTCAATTATTTTCTTCCCTTAAGAGAGATTCATAAAATAGCTACAGAGAACATCTAGAATGAGAAACAGAAAAACTGAAACAAAAAAATCACAATGTGGGGTGCCTGGGTGGCTCAGTGGGTTAAGTCTCTGCCTTCAGCCCAGGTCATGATTTCAGGGTCCTGGAATCAAGCTCCACATCGGGCTCTCTGCTTAGCAGGGAACCTGCTTCCCCCTCTCTCTCTGCCTGCCTCTCTGCCTACTTGTGATCTCTCTCTCTATCAAATAAATAAAATCTTAAAAAAAAAAAAATCACAATGCCTAGTTCAAAAAGAAAGAGCAACAGAAAATTTAAAAAAAAAAAAGATAGATCAGAAAAAAATTAACCAGAATATAGATTTTTCTTTCTAAATTGTGTATCTTACATATCACTAATTCATTATATTTATAATGGATCTCAAAAGTGGCAAACTACTTTCTTCGTTAAGTATATGCATTTATATAGAAAGAATAAAAATAATCTTTTACTTTTCTTTTTCAACAAAAATAAAGGGGGAAAAAGAGAATAAGAATAAAGGTAAGTTCAATAAGACTAGCATCTGGAGAATAGAAATTTCAGAGAGGAAAAAGAAAACAGAGGGGAAGAAAGAATCAAAGAAATAATTCAGTAAATTTTCCCAAAAGTGAATATTCAAACCGAAGGGCCAACAGTATGGAAATAAACAACTCCAAGACATAACACGACCAAGCTTCAGAATACTGTGGGGAAATAAAAAAGAATCTGAGTTTCCAGAAAAAGGGAGGACGAAAAAATAGAGGGAAAAAAACGTGCATGAGGATTCTCAAGGGCAGCACTAGAAGCCAGATGACAACGGAGCGATATCCTCAAAATTCTAAAAGGAAAATTATTTCCAGCCTACAATTCTATCCATGCTAAATTATCATTTAAGCATGAAGATAGAATAAATGCCATTTTCAGGCAGGCAAGGCCTCAAAAACTACATACTTCCCATGTACTCTTCCTCAGGGAATTACATAAGCTCACCAAAACAGCAAAATAAATCAAAGAAACGCAGGTCCCAGGAAACAGGTGATGCAACAAAAAATATGGAAGCAATCCTCAGGATGGTAAAGTGAATTCTTACAGGAGTTCTTAAGGAAATAGCTGTGCGGCAGAGGCAAACCCACATCACAGCAGGTCAGAAAGTTCTGAGAAAGACTCCAGGAAGACGAAACTTACAGAATATCTAACATATATGGTGTAGGATCTATACCAACGGGAGTGAGTTCACCATTAAATCTGTAATAAGCATATTTAAAAACTTTGCAAACTAAGAAAGGAAGGGAGGGAGGGAGGAAGGAAGGAGAAAGAGAAGGAATTTAACTACAAGAATATACACAGGCAAGAAGTTACCAGATAGGCCTTACTCTAGCCAACAAAGCCCCTCCAAGATTTAGCCTGGTTGTATCTCTGGGACATCTATAGATTACTCTACTCAGTCGGCTTCAGCCAAAATGGCCTCCTTGCGGTTTCTAGAAAATGGCAGGTACGCTCCCAACTCGTTTTGCTTTCACTATTCTTTCTGCACAGAACACTCTTCCTTCAGCTATCCAAGTAATGAATATCCTCACCTCTTGCAAGCCTCTGCACAGATGTTACTTTCCCAGAGAGGGTAACCTGTCTACCCTAGTTAAAATTACAACCCATAGGGCGCCTGGGTATCTCAGTAGGTTAAAACCTCTGCCTTCAGCTCAGGTCATAATCTCAGGATCCTGGGATTGAGCCCTGCATTGGGTTCTTTGCTCAGCAGGGAGTCTGCTTCCCTCCCTCTCTCTGCCTGCCTCTGCCTACTTGCGATCTCTGTTAAATAAGTAAATAAAATCTTTAAAAAAAAAAAAATTACAACCCATAATCTACTCACCACCCTGCCACTGCCTTTTACCCTCTGTTCATTTTTCCCCACAGCACTTCAACCAAGCATCTAGAACAGCATGTGGCACAGAGCAGGAAATGAATAAATGTTTACTGAATGAATGAATGAATGACTAAGAATGAAAAGGCAATCACACAATACTACAGAAGGTTCTTGTCTCATCTGTGAAGAGCATCTACATGACCATAATATTTACCCTACAAAATCACAACTGAACAGGTGAACAAGAGAAGGCTAGGTTTGTGTATGTGAGGACAGAGTAAGAAGACAGAACATCTTCCATGAAGAGACATTAAGAGGTAATGGGTAAAACAGAGAAATCAAGAAGCAACAACGTAAGCATTTTATTTTTATGTATGAAAACAACAGATGGTATCAAATAAAACAGCCAAACAAAGTAGCTCAAAGTAGTTATCTCTGGAAAGAAATTAGGTGAAAAGGTCAGTTTTTAAGATTATTTAACAGCCAAAACTAAAGACAGATCTAACTCAAAAAAGGTAAATTTTTTAAAAAGTCATGTTGATGGATGGAACTAGAGCATATCATGCTTAGCGAAATAAGTCAAGCAGAGAAAGACAACTATCATATGATCTCCCTGATATGAGGAAGTGGTGATGCAACATGGGGGCTTAAGTGGGTAGGAGAAGAATCAATGAAACAAGATGGAATTGAGAGGGAGACAAACCATAAGTGACTCTTAATCTCACAAAACAAACTTGAGGGCTGCTGGGGGGAGGGGGGTTGGGAGAAGGGGGTGGGATTATGGACAATGGGGAGGGTATGTGCTTTGGTTAGTGCTGTGAAGTGTGTAAACCTGGTGATTCACAGACCTGTACCCCTGGGGATAAAAATATATGTTTATAAAAAATAAAAAATTTAAAAAAAAAATTTTTTTTTAAAGCCATGTTGGAAAAAGATAATACACACAAAATCCAGAATTAACATCCAGATCACATAAAGAATGTCAAGATCATATACCCAGTAAAAATTAAGAAATTATATTTTTTAAAAAAACACATTTCATAGATGACAAAACATGAAAGGCCAATAACATAAAAAGCTATCCAACCTCATCAGTAATCAGGGAAATGAAAATTAAAGCCACAATGAGATCTTCTTTTACATCTAACCAGATCAGCAAATATTTAAAAGTCTGATACCAAGAGCACTAATAAGAAACCACAGAAACTTTCATGGCTGATGGAACTGCGCACTAACGGAACCACTCTGAAAAACATGTGCATTACCTCGTATAGTTGAAGCTGTTCTTACTCAATAATTCACCAATTCCACTTCTGTTTCTATATCCTGCAGAAACTCTTACACACGTGTCAGAGGAATGCATAATCATTTTGGCCGCAGAACTATTTTTATAACCAAAAAACAAAAAAACAAAAAACTGGAAACAAACCAAATTTTTATCCACAGGAGAATGAATAAATATGCTGCAGCACATTCATAAAATGAAATATCCTAATGGCAGTGAAAATTGAATGAAGTAGAAAAACACGCATCAAAAAGCAAGCCTCAAAGCAAGACTTGTGTGTCTTCCATAGGATTCTATTTATATAAAGTCAAACAGCACAACCACATAGGAATAAGTGGTAAAACTAAAAAGAAAGCAAAAGAATGATAAAAACAAAATTCAGGACAGTGGTTATCCCTAGTAGGGAAGGATCAGGGAAGAGCATGAAGAGGACTCTGGTGGGTGTTGGTTCCTTTGCAATATAAAAATTTCATAATCATAAAATTCTGAATAAAAAGGACAGACCTATGACTGAATAGAACATAAAAATTAAGTCTTTTTGATTAAAAATGTATGCAAGTACACAGAGGGTCAGAGAGCTTAAGGACTTACAAACAGACACAGAGTAAGTCTCAAAATTCAGAATTTAAGCTACATTTGTCTGATTTACTTGATAGTGTCCCCATTTAGAGAACCAAGAAGTTAGCTTGGTAACTTATAAAATAGATGTAAATTTCACCCTCAAAATAACAAAATGAAATGAGAGAAATCACCAGAAGTAGATGATGCCCAATTTTCAACTAACCCTCAATGCAGGTGGCAGATAATATGCAGATAAGTGGCCTCTCTGAAGAATGGGCCACAGGTGTAGGGATCAGCTGTGCCACGAGGGAAGCAGCCCTAACCTGCAGAGGAGGCATGCGGACGGAGCCCTCCTCTTCAAGGACACTTCAGAGGCAGCTTTTTGTGAGTTCTCTCAACACGCCAGAGCGCTAGAAGTTAGGTACATACTCATTTCCCAGATAAGGAAAATAAGATTAAGAAAGTGAAGAGAAAAACTTCCTCGGGGAATACTCCCAGTGCCCGTGCGGATCCGAGCTCAGTCAGCCCGACGATCAGAAATGCTCAGAAGACAGCTACCACCGTATCACAGATACTTAAGATAACTATGCACAAGAGGAACAAACGAAGCCAAACTAAGCAGAGTGGACACCGTCTTCTCCCTGAAACTGTGCCAAGACGTCTCCATCCACCTCACACTCCGCCAAGGAGAAGACACGGTTGCTCACCTGTGACCAGGATGGTAAACAGCTGTGTTGATTCCACGAGGATAATGACCACTGAAGCTGAAACAGTGACTCTCTTGATAGCTCTGATTTGTCCCAACACTAAATTTAAGAAGAAAGAACACCAGTAAGACACCGTGAGAGGCCAAAAAATACCCACCACAGTGTCTGTAATGTAGAAGACGCCACCAAACACTGCTGAGAATACAAAACAACTCTGACATGTAATTAGTGGGAATATGAATGATATAAAAACTCTGGGAAAAGGTCTGGAAGTTTCTTTTACAAATAAACTGTATCTACCCTATGATTCAGCAGTTCCACTCAAAGACAGTGGCTCAAGAAAAATGAAAATACATATCCATAAATACTTGTACAGCATGGTCATAATAGCTTTATTCATAGTGGCCCCAAACTGGAAATCACAAGTCCATCAAAAGAAGAACGACTCAACAAATCATGAATGTTATGGTCTGAATGTTTGTGATCCCCCTGTGGGCTGAAGGTCTGTGTCCCCTCAAAATTCATATGTTAAAACCCTAATGCCAGTGTGATGGTACTTAGAGATGGGGTCTTTGGGAAGTAATTAGGTCAGGAGGATGAAGGCCTTACGGAAGGAAATACTGCCCTCAGAAAGGAGGCCAGAGAGCTAGCTAGCTCTCTTTCTACCACGTGAGGGTAAAAAGACAAGTCAGCAGTCCACAAAGAACCCAAAGAGGGTTCTCACCAGAACCCAGCCACGCTGGCACCCAGAACACAGACTTTCACCCTTGGGAAGTGTCAGCAGTAAACTTCCATTGTTGATAAGCGACCCCGTTTTTGGTACTTCGTTGTAACACCTCAAACTTAGACACATGAAATATTCATACAGTGAAATACATTATATTATAATAAAATGGAATAAACTACTGATACATGAAAAATACAAATAAATCTCAAAATATGCTAAGTGAAGGAAGACTCAGACAGGAGACTACATTCTATGAGTCCATTTATGTGAATTACCAGAACGGGCACAACTTATCTAGGATGGTTAAGCTGGGGGGAGGGGGTGGGGGGGCGGGTAGGTGTACATAGATTTACTAGGTTGGAGCATGAGAGAACTTTCTAGCATGATGGTAATGTGCTGTATCTTGATAAGGGTTTGAATTGCACAGTATTTGCATTTCCCATAACTCACTGGCTGGCACACTTAAGATTTGTACATTTCACTGTATGCAAATTTTATTTCAAAAGAGAAAACTGTAAATAAACCTTAAACTTTAATTAATGGCATGCATGCTTAAGTATATAAGGACTAACTCTGAAATCCATTAAAAAATAACATTGACTAATGGCTAGACAGAGGGGTGGGCAGTAATGTAAATAGCAAGTATAGTAAAATGCTAATTATGGAATTTAAGTGAAAGTATAGGAGCATTTGCTATAAAATGGTTTCAACCTTCCTGTTATATTTGCAATTTTTTTCCACACTAAAATGCTGAAAGAACAAAATAAAATTTGACCAAGCCAGAGAAAAAACATTATTTCACATAGGAGTTCCCAAATAAAATGTATTTTTACCTTACAAGGTAACTTTTAAGTTCTCCTCGGTAATTGATGACCAGGAGTTCTGCAGACCACTGTGCACTGGCTTTATATTCTAAAAATATCAACCCAGCAATAGCATAGCTCAGATCACCTGGTAAACTTGATGCCTATAAAAGAGGGAGAATTAAGTTACTAAAAAGATACCAGATAGAAGTTAACACATGTATAGTTGGAAGACATCCCAGATACTGGCCTTGCCAGGTACACATTGAGACAGTCCCAGAACTGCTGTGTGTACTGAAGAATCATGCAGATCAGAGTGCCTAGAATCAGACATCCAACTTTAGACCTGCCCTCCCAACAAAGGCTATAGCCACACAACCCTCTAGATGACAGATTTGCCTAGATAAGAGAATTTCTGTTGAGACTGTGCTTCTCGTGGGGGTGGGGAGGGGTAATGCCACCATTCAGCCTCAAAGAATTCTAAGATACTGAGTTTAGATATAAGCTCCCAAATGTTGACTTTCATTGCCAGCAGTAACCAATGCTTTAAAAAAAGCCTTGGGGCACCTGGGTGGCACAGTTGGTTGAGCATCTGACTCTTGGTTTCAGCTCAGGTCTGATCTCAGGGTCATGAGATCTAGCCCCAAGTTGGCTCTGCACTCAGCATGGAGTCTGCTTGTGTTTCTCTCTCCCTCTGACCACCTCCCCACAATCCTTTCCCCTAGGAAGCATACAGCCACATGCTCTCTGTCAAATAAATAAATAAATCTTATTTTTTTAAAAGAGGCATCAATTATTTCCCATTTTCCCATCAGTAACTAAAAGGAAAAGACACTTAAAACATTCACTCAATGGCAATGTTTTTCCATGAACTAAGTATCAGGCTGTATTGCTAAGCACATGAAGGCATGTGCACCTTGGGAAGTACACATCCTACAGTTTACCACACCGAATGCCTAGACCTCACTATCTAGAACCTCAAAATAAATACTGTGGCCACATGCAGCTATGGAACACTTGATATAGGACAGTCCTAATTGAGATAGACTATAACCATAAAAAGAAACAGGACATTTCAAAGACTTGGTACCAAAGAAAGTAGAATATCTCATTAATAATCTTTACATTGCATATTGAAATAATATTTATGATATACTGGGTTATATAATAAATTCATCTGTTCAACTCTTAATGGAACTTCTAGAAAATTTAACATTACAACGTGATCATATATATTATTCACATTACTATCAGACAGCGCTAGTCTAGAAAACAGTGATGCAAACTTGTTAGTTTGGTTCCCCTGGACTTCCGTAATATGAGTCTAACACATTTTTTCAAGTTTTTCCAGTCATTATTTCTGAACAAAAATCATTCTCTATATCACAGGTTCTTATCCCCAGCTTCTCATTAAAAATCAGCTGAAAAATTTGTAAACAATACTAATGCCCAGAGCCCACTCCAATCAATTAAATGAGAATTTCCGTGGGTTGAGCCTAGACAATCAAGTAATTTTTCTGTTGCTTCTCTTTTCTTTACAAAGCTTCCCAACTGATCCTAGAATGCAACCAGAGCTAGCCCTGTGGTTCTACCTGCCTCTGTACCTTGTTCATTCAAGAAAGAAGGATACAAAGTAAAAAGCACTGGATTCCTGAAAGAAACACTTATTAACTGGATGGTCATGGGAAAAGTCATTCAACTGCCTCTCGATTTCAGTTTTCTAAACTGTAAAACCTGGATAATATCTGGCCAATCTATTCAAAGGGTTGCTGTGAATATGAACTAAGAAAAAGAAAAAAAAATTATATATATATATATAACTCATTAATAAAGTATAAAACATTATACAAATACAAATTATTACCATCATACATTTTTTCTCCACTCTCCCTTTCAATTCCTATCCCCTTGAGGGTAACAGATCCTAACTCCTCGGAAAGCTTTTCCTACTATGACAGCTCACTGACTACTTTCCCTCACTGGAACTTCCTAATATTTTTCTGTACCTCTGTTTACCACCATGTTTCCATACTGATGGATTACCGCTGATTACTGCATTACAAAATGCAGAGAAAAAAATGTTTCACGTACAGATATCTACTAGATTCTCAGTATCTTAAGTTCACAACTTATTCAGATTTACAGGTCAATTTCCCCTCTCTTCACATTTGGTCACTCAAGTACCTTCATATATTTTTTTGAATGTCTTTTATGTAATCGGTCTAAGGTTATGCACGCACCGGGGCAATAACGAAGAGTTCACTTCCCGTGAGATCAAACACCCTCACTGTTCCTGTGCTTTCAGCATAGGCCAGCAGGGTACAATCATAACTCCATGCCACACGTCTCCACTGGGGTTTCGGGTCTTTTGGAACTAGAATGAAAAGGAAAGAAGTACTTTTAACAATGTGTTATACAGACAGTTTAGTTGCAGTAACTGTAGATGTTAACCAACTATTCAACTATGTTACCTCCTTTCCAAAGGATTTCTAATGTTTCGGTTCAATAGAAAAGAACTCTTTCCAGAAAGCCACTCCAAGTAAGACTGGTAAACATAAACCACAGCAAACTCTGCCCCACTTATTTAAGAAGCAAAGACGACTGACACCAGCGGTCAAATGAATGCTGGACAGGCCCTAGTTGGCAAAAGCTCAGAAGAGCACACCTCAAAATACTTACAAAATTACAGATCAAGAGCATAGAGAGTGTGGGCAGAAAATAATTCCAATTAAATGAGTTCAGCTCCTCCAACAGAAAAAAATGAACATTTCAACTGTTATCTTTCAAATACATCAAATATAGGTAACTAAGACATACGACACAGGGTTATACAAACACAGCAGTGGAGAAGTATGTAGATATACACACATATCATACATCAACATGTGGATTAGGTGAATCAAGTACTATCCCTAATCAGTCCCACAAGTCTAATATTTTAATAATCAATCTTAATAATTCAACACCTTTTTTCTGCTCTGAATTTTTCAGTACAATAATGAAGAGAAAGGCTGTCAGCAGTTTAAAAATAAAGGGGGGAGGCTGTGAAACTCTAAACTCCATTAAATTCATTAGAGGTTTCTGAGGACGTGCTCGCTTCAGTGTCCCCACATTAGAATCCCAGAACTGAGGAGACCAGTAGAGCCAGTGCCCTCTCTTTACCAGCAGGGAATCCAGATGATCAGGGGACTGACAGGGGGACATCCAGAGTTGAGAGTCGAGAGCAAAGAAAGCCCAGAACTCACGTGTCCCGCCTTCCCAAACAGTGAGCATCTCACTACCACATGTTGCCTCTCAGTCCGAGTTTGGACTGAGCCTCAGGCCTGCCCCAGAAGGTTCCTGAGATCCAGCTAATAAGCCACCAACAACACAGCCACCTGGCAAATAAGCAAACCATGCATACTGGGGTCTGTCACCCACATGCTGCCTCTGCCTAGAATGTTCTTCCTCAGTACTCCGCAAAGCGTTCACTTTTGTTACAACCACCTGTGGTAACAAATGGTTCCCTCCTCCTTCCTTGGCCCTCTTCGAAACTGACTGCTCTCCTCTCTGAGCCCAAATAGGCTGTACAAAATTCTTTATCACACCATGTTCTGTTGTTTACAGGACTATTTCCCCCACGAGCCTCTGAGCTCCATGAAATCCATCGACACTGTCCTATTCCACACGGCCATGCTAGAACCTGGAATGGAAAGTGATTAGTGTTTCACTAATGAGTGAAGACTAACACTTTCAGGAAAATCTATGCTAACAGGGCAAGGTAATGGTAAGAGGTCACCATCTCCCAGGGACTACCAATTAAACATGAATTACATAACTGGTCTTCTCCTCACCTAGAAGAGGTACTTTAGAATTCAGACTTTTCTCTTATATCTGTAATACACATAATAAACGTTTTTGTATGGGAGGAAAGTGTGCCAGACATCAAGGAGTTTCTTTATACCAAATAAATCCAAGTAAATACCAAATCCAAGTAAATACCAAATCCAAATGAATACCAAATCCAAATACCAAAAAAATTCCAAGAGGGCCCCTTGGACACAGTAAGGTCTAGTGGATACATTAAAGACTAACAAAACACTACACACATTTTAGAAAAACAATGTTTTTAATGGGAATAAAATGAGGGAAAAGATCAGTTCTCCATCTTTATAAAGCTTCAAAAAAAAATCAAGCTTGGAAGTAAACAAAGGCACAAAATGATAAACAATACAGAAAAACAAGACCAGCCTGCCCATAGACGCTACACAAACACCAGAGGGGATAATTTAATGCCCTGAAATATATTCATGTGCTAAAGAAACACAGAAACATTTTTCCATTATTACTGTTTTACCTGAGATAACAGGTTTTTTCCTCTTATCTCATTTTGATAGGATAAACAGATTTATGTACCACATTCTTCATCTAAAATAAGTTTCATCTGAAAGGGATTTCTTTTTACTATTACTTCTAGTTATAACCAGTAGCTCCAGAAAAATCAGCATAAGTTTTGACCCAGATAAAGACAGGTTTTTCATTACAAAGTAAGATTTCACATAACAATGTAAAAACACGGTTTTTATCACTGGGCTTTTCCAGCTGTGTGGTTTTGGAGAGGAATGAACGGTCTAGATTTGTACAAAGCCAGTGCCAATGGGGTCAACTGAAAAGTATTCAGAAAGGCTATGGGCAAACTGAGCCTGCCCTCTGACACCTGCCACGTTCACAGTGAAACCGCTTCTTCTCACTCCCGTCTTGCACTGGCTGTGGCCCCTTCAACCCGCCCAGTTGCCAAGATCTTTCTCACCTTGTGCTTTTATCTGTGCTGTGTTCTCAGCCTGGAGCCCCTTTCCCTTGAGCCCTTTCCTGGGTCCTTTCCATCTCCCACGTCTCAACTTTTTCAAGATTTTTTTCAATTTCTCAAATCTCTCCGTGATACATACCACTTCCACGGGAGGCATTCTCTGACCATGCCGCCTAAGCAGCCTCAAAGCCCCATTATTCTCCGCTATCAGATGAGTTCAAGGCCCCATTATCTCCGCTACCGCATGAGCTCAAGGCTCCATTATTCTCCGCTATCCGAAGAGTTCAAGGCCCCATTATCTCCGATATCCGATGAGTTCAAGGCCCCATTATCTCCGCTATCTGATGAGCTCAAGGCCCCATTATCTCCGCTATCCGATGAGCTCAAGGCCCCATTATTCTCCGCTATCCGGTGAGCTCAAGGCCCCATTATCTCCGCTATCCGGTGAGCTCAAGGCCCCATTATCTCCGCTATCCGATGAGCTCAAGGCCCCATTATTCTCCGCTATCCGGTGAGCTCAAGGCCCCATTATTCTCCGCTATCCGGTGAGCTCAAGGCCCCATTATCTCCGCTATCCGATGAGCTCAAGGCCCCATTATCTCCGCTATCCGGTGAGCTCAAGGCCCCATTATCTCCGCTATCCGGTGAGCTCAAGGCCCCATTATCTCCGCTATCCGGTGAGCTCAAGGCCCCATTATTCTCCGCTATCCCATGAGCTCAAGGCCCCATTATTCTCCGCTATCCGGTGAGCTCAAGGCCCCATTATCTCCGCTATCCGGTGAATTCAAGGCCCCATTATCTTCGCTATCCGGTGAGCTCAAGGCCCCATTATTCTCCGCTATCCGGTGAGCTCAAGGCCCCATTATCTCCGCTATCCGGTGAATTCAAGGCCCCATTATCTCCGCTATCCGGTGAGCTCAAGGCCCCATTATTCTCCGCTATCCGGTGAGCTCAAGGCCCCATTATCTCCGCTATCCGGTGAGCTCAAGGCCCCATTATCTCCGCTATCCGGTGAGCTCAAGGCCCCATTATCTCCGCTATCCGATGAGCTCAAGGCCCCATTATTCTCCGCTATCCCGTCAGCTCAAGGCCCCATTATCTCCGCTATCCGGTGAGCTCAAGGCCCCATTATCTCCGCTATCCGGTGAGCTCAAGGCCCCATTATTCTCCGCTATCCAATGAGTTCAAGGCCCCATTATCTCCGCTATCCGGTGAGCTCAAGGCCCCATTATCTCCGCTATCCGGTGAGCTCAAGGCCCCATTATCTCCGCTATCCGGTGAGCTCAAGGCCCCATTATCTCCGCTATCCGGTGAGCTCAAGGCCCCATTATCTCCGCTATCCGGTGAGCTCAAGGCCCCATTATCTCCGCTATCCGGTGAGCTCAAGGCCCCATTATCTCCGCTATCCGGTGAGCTCAAGGCCCCATTATCTCCGCTATCCGGTGAGCTCAAGGCCCCATTATCTCCGCTATCCGGTGAGCTCAAGGCCCCATTATCTCCGCTATCCAATGAGTTCAAGGCCCCATTATTCTCCACTATCCGGTGAGCTCAAGGCCCCATTATCTCCGCCATCCCATGAGTTCGTGTCCTTCACATCTCTTAGTCCCATTACACGTGTGTGTGTCTACTTTTATCAACTATTCATTGAACTATAAATTCCAAAATGCCAGGTGCTGGGCCCATTCCGTTCCCTACCTGCATCCCCAGTGCTCAGCACCCTAGAGGTAGCATCAGGTGCTCAAGTGCTAACAGAAGACATTCTACTCTGGTTCACCCACCCAGACTGGAAAGGGAAATGGAGAAAGATGAAGAAGCAAGGAACAGTGGGTCCCGTTCTTGGTGCTGCCATAAAATGAAGGGGTGCGACCCTGGGGAGATCATGGAGGTGCAGCTCCCTCATTTGCAAAATGAAGGGCTGAGTGTACAATCTGGTCCAGTGAGCGAAAGCCAACAAGTGCAGCTATAAAAGCTTGCTGAGAGGCTAAATATTTGAATGTTTGCAATAAAAGTGTCAGTAAAGACATGAGAAAAGTGGTTACAATCCTGCAATGAGAAAGGTCTAACCACAAAGAGAAACCCTGAAATTATATGGGGGGAAAAAAGCGACAAATATAGTTATAAAAACAAACAAACAAATAAAAAATCCGTAACAAATTTAAAAGAAAATCAATTGGCTGGAAATATTTGCAACATGATGCGAATCAGATGATAAAGAGTTAACATTCATACTATCACACCAATAAGAAAAAGTCAAGTAATCCAAGAGAAATATAGGCAAAGGATTTGCTCTAACAATTCACAAAAAAAAAACCATAAAAATAGCCACTTAACATATGCTCTACCTAATAACTAAAAATATGCAAATTGAAAATGAGATCTTTTTCTTCCTTTGCCTGTGAACATAATATTTTTTAAATAGGTAACATATGGTGCTGACAGTGGAGAAAAGAAATGGCTTCCATCATTACCTTTTTCATAGCTGTACAAATAGGTGTAACTTTCTGGAAAGAACTGCAGCAGTAGCTATTTTGAATACTGTACCTGGAGACAAATAGTATGTCTTTTCCAGTGTTGGAGGAGGAAGACAGGGGCAAAGATGGGTAAGAGAAAGAGGAAGAAGAGAGCCACTATAAACAACCTAAATTTCTATCAAGAAGGGAATAAAAAACATGTGGTTCACATTGTTACAATGAAATCCTGTGGTTACATTTGAAAGACTGATAGGCATCTGCACATACAGACTAGGAAAGACAGTGCAGTCAGAGGGCAAGCAGGCTGGAGAACAAGCTGTACGAGATGATCTTGTTTTGTTAAAGAAAAAAGTCAACCCACATACATATAGGTTTATATAAGTATGGAAAATTTTATATTAAGTGATTAAGTTCCTATGAAAAATTCAAACTGAAACTTGATTTTTACTTTTTCTACTTCGGTATTGTTTGAATTTGTTACACACATGTACTGCTTTTGTCATTTAAAGAAACAACAGCAGGGTAAGTAGTTTCAGATTAGATCTTGTACCATAAAAGAAAAGCAGGTCAAAATAACTATTTTCTTGCTATACAACAGGCAGTGCAAGACTGTGATCACTGTGAGAAGCTATTCTCAGCCAGTAGGCACCTTCAGGACCATGGTGCATGAAAAGGGACCTCCAACAGCACGTGCAGTCTCAGTGAACACAGCAGATAAAGGATGGAGTTTAGAGCTACTAAACTAAATACAATCTGCAAGGCAGCATTCCAGAGGGGAGTAAGGCAGAGAAGGAGCTATAAAATCTGCAGAGATGAACACTAGGTCTTCAGACACACACACACACACACACACACACTCTCTCTCTCTCTCTCTCTCTCTCTCTGCAGGCTGCAGGGCCAAGAATAGGAAGACTATTGGGGAAAAACAACTGCCCGAGCTTGGAGAAGATTTGGAAATGTTAGAATTCCAACCCATCAGAGTGGAGAGATATCAGTGAACACTCAGAATTCTCATAAGAGATCCCAGAAAGACCACACCTTAAAGGAGGACTAATCTAACCCCAAAGTAAAAGCTATTAACCATATCCACTAACACTTAAAAAGAAGTCTTAAAAGATTAATCTGATCCACAAAAAAAAAAAAAAAAAAAAAAAAAAAAGAACCACATCCCAGAACAAAACCCAATACTCTATTAGGGAAGATAACAAAACTTAGTAATTCAGCTCCATAATGTTGAGCATATAAAATGTTAGAAAAAAAATTAAAATAGTAAAAAAAAATAAATAAAAAAGGGGTGCCTGGGTGTCTCAGCCAGTTAGATATCTAAGCCTTGATCTCAGCTCAGATGTTGAACTCAGGGTCATGAGTTCAAGCCCCGTGTTGGTTTCCAGGTATGTAGGTAGGTAGGTAGGCATGTAGCCTACCTAAAAAAAAAATTTTTTTAATAAAAAATAAATAAGTTAAAAGCACTGGGTGTTATATGCAACTGATGAATCACTAAATTCTACCCCGGGAACTAATAATATGGTATATGTTAACTAAATTGAATTTAAATAAAGCATTTTTTAAAATATAATAAATTGATCACAAATAAAAATATATAATTAAAAATAAATTTAAAAATAAGGTGTTAGCTATATGAGGCAGGAAAATATCCATGAATATGAGAAAACTAAACCAATAGAAACACACCCAGAAATGATACAAATTAAGGACTAAACAGACAAGGGCTTCAAAACAGCTATTAAAGTATTTGGGAATTCAAAGGAAAACATAAACATAAGGAACATACAGAGAATCTCAACAAAAATATGATGGAAACTACAAAATATCAAGCCAATTTTAGAAATACAAAAATATACAAGAGAGTATCTGAGCGTAGGCTGTGATGGGGCCCACTGGGCCACCAATGGGCTGACGGGATCTCAGCATACTTACAACAGGCAAGCTGCTCCTTAGCACTGGAAGCTCTGGTTTATGGGATCTCAAAATCAGAAATATGGAAAAAATCTCTTAACACAGTACAGCCCAAAAAAAAAAAAAACTAACTTCTAATCCCATATGCTATTACTTAGGCCCCTATTCAAGGCAGAAGGAGAAGGCTAATATTTATGGCCTGGCAAACAGAGCCAAAACAAGTTGCAACCCCATTTAAAACATTCTCAAATGGCATTAATTTTATAAAGCAATAATTGAAAAATATCAAAGTGGAACTAAAGAGTTCCTATTTTGGTTTGCAGACTCTGCAATCCGTAGTTTCAAAAAATGCATTAGCAACAATCTGGCTCCTTCTCTCCAAGCATACACAGGAAATATCATTTGGCATATGAGAGTTATTCCCATAAAGATGAGTCAGATAATAAGCAAATGATCATTACCTCAAATTATATGAAATGGAAAGAAGCCATTAATGCAGCATTAAGGTCATAAATTCACACATTTGGAAGCCAACAAAATAAAACATTAGTTCTCAAAGCATTATTATCCCATCCATGCTGCCACATTAACTGTACACACTAAAACCTCTAACAAATATATTATAATTTGTGTGAAATACAGAGGGTTAATCTTCCCATTTTCGTGTTAACTTGCAGATCTCTGTTTACACACTGGCTAAGAGTGAGTGTCTAAAGTCACAACTGAAAAGAGCCCTGCAGGTCTGAATCACTCCAACATTCTGAACAGGCTTCTCAACAGCTCACCACAGGTTCCCCAAGCCCCCGCCCAACAAAAGCACGGCACTGGGAAAAAGGTAATTAAATACCTATTCCTAAATTTTTCTTCTGGGAACTTCTTGATCCTTACACATTATGTAAACTGGGTCTGGTCTACTTTCATAAGCACTGGTGAGGAGGTAACTGAAAGCAAATTCAGAAGATGCTAGAGCTTGCACAAACACTGCTCTCCTAGTATTCTCAACAGAATACTACGCAAACAGAACCCCTTCTCTATTCTTTGTGGTATGTATACACGTTTGTGTGCATAAGGAATAAAAACCCTGAATATTATGACAATTATCCATTTTATATACATATATACAAATTTTTATAAATATATATACAGTCATAAATTTCTAGAATTAACTCACAGGAGTAAGCGAATATACTTTGTTCATACATAAACTCATAAAAGTCACTGTAATAGTTCCCAAGTGCCATTACCCGCTTGACAGCGTCAGGAACTGGGTGACTACTCTGTAAGACAGCACACTGGGCATCAGGAACAAAAAAAGTTGAGTAAGATGGGAGCCCTGCCTTCAGAGAAGAATTTTCAATCTAATGGGCAATCAGACAAGCAAATCAACAATTAGGGGAAAAAAAGATTAGCTTGAGCGTAGTGATGCATGTACAAACCAGTCCTAGGAAAACATTAAGAAGGATGTCCAAATGATGAGGAAGAGGGCAGGAAGGGAAGGTTTCCCAGGAGAGTGGATCCCTGAACTAAAATACATGAGACTCATTAATTAAATAGAAAAGCAGAGCTTCCAGGCAAAAGGAACCATCTGTACCAAGGCATGAAAAGCACGATGGGGCTGGGAAAGCACGAGCTGCTTTGTACTAGAACATGAGCTGTACGGCAGGAGGATCTTAAGGGACAGACTGACTGAAAGGTCAGAAAAAATGAACAGTATTCTACAGTCAATGGGGAACAACTGAAGATTCTAGGCAGAACAGGACTAGTAGCGGCGGCGGTAAAGCTTAAAGTCTCCTACGTACTTAGTATGTGTCAGACGTTATCCTAAGAGTTTTACATATATTAGTTTATGTTATTTTTGTCCGCAAGTCAGTCTATAACATTGTGCCATTCATGACAGGTAACTGAGGCTCAGAGAGTAAGGCAGCTTGTCCAGGGTCACACTTCTAGAAAGTAGGAAGCCAGATCTGAAGGATAACCGAATGGAATTTCCATTTAACAGCAATCAGTTTGGCAAGTGGTATGAACTGTGGATCAGTGAGAGGCAAACAGAAGAAAACCTGGTCAGGAGACTGTTGCGGAGGGGACAACTTTTTAAAAATGTTAAAAGCCTGAGCTAGGGCTGTGATGGCGGAAGCAGAGGCCGGAGACATCTTCACAGGTTCCCAGGGCTTGAAGTTCCGCAAAGGCAATGCTTCCCCACTGTGTCAGTACAGCTGCAGTGAAGTATTTCTGTCTTCCCCAACAGACTGCAAACCCTTAAGTCAAGGTCGCCTGTAGCTTCCTCCTCATTTTATACACAGCACCTAGGAGTGCCTGGCACATGGCAGGAGCTTACTATTTGTCAAAGAAAGAAAAAAGAGAAGGAAAAAGAATGAGAAAATGTGTTGACTTCTGGCCTGGTACGGACTATGGTATCACTGACAATCCAGGGGACAGAGCCAAGGAACAGATTACAAGAGATCAATTTATATAAACAAATAGGCAGTTTTATATTTGTTTTTTGTTTGTTTGGTTGGTTTGGTTTTTTTTTTAAAGATTTTATTTATTTATTTGAGAGAGAGACAGTGAGAGCATGAGCGAGGAGGGCAGAGGGAGAAGCAGACTCCCCATGGAGCTCGGAGCCCGATGCGGGACTCGATCCCAGGACTCCGGGATCATGACCTGAGCCGAAGGCAGCCGTCCAACCAACTGAGCCACCCAGGCGTCCCTTGTATTTGTTTTTAAGTTACAATACATACTGTGCAACATACAGACAACTCCATAAAAACGATTACTATCTTATCAAATAGCAGCTGTGGAATTACAGAAGTACAGCAATTCTGACATACTAATAGAATACCACCACTCATAAGAAAACCGAAAACATCTTTCGCACATCTGATCTGTAATTTTCTGAACACATGTAGATGAACAAAATGAGAAAGATGAGAAGGAAACTTGCCCTGAGCCACACTCACTAATGGCACACCTGACAAGGACCTTAAGACCACCACTGCCACAGAGAGGTTGGGGAAATCCTCTGTATTAGGATCATTTTGTGGATTTCAGAACTATCCATGTCTTCCTTCTCCTTGCTCTTCAACTGTCAAGGATTTATCATCTTAGCCTCATGCTACCTTGGAGATAAAATACGCGCACTACGTTCTTCCAGTTAAATGACAAAATGCATATAAAACACGGTGTCTGGCACACAATAAGGACACTCCAAATGTTTGTCATCATCACAACAACCAAGATTACCATCATTAGGATTCCTACAACTAGGACACTGTTAAACTGACCCAAGGTCAGACGTAAAACACAGAGAATAGCTGCACTTACCTAACAGCACCCTCCTAATTATTTCCTTCCCGTAAGATTCCCTCTGCCTTTTCATACCTGCTCCTGCAGACAGAAACACGGCCCCAGCTTCTCCTAACTTCTACTCAACCCTTAGATTGCTTTCCAAAGTCACTTTTTCTCAACAATCTCATCTCACAACCCTGGTTAAGCGCTCACTCTGCTCTATATTTTTCCTTCATCAGATTTATCAAAGTTAGTAATTATATTCTGAGTGTCTCTATACCTCAAGAGGTAGGGGACCGTGCCTTTTTGCTCACAGTCATATCCCTAGTACCCTGCAAAATGGTTCAGGTACATAAATGATAGTAATTTGTGCTGAATACATCAGAAGAAAGAGCAAATCCCAGATTTTTTTTTACTGGTCTGTATCTAATCAACTCTTGACTTATACATAATTTTTTTTTTTTGCATTGATTTCAAAATAAAAGCCTAGAGGCACCTCACTGGCACAGTCAGTAGAGCACGTGACTCCATCTCAGGCTCAGGAGTTTAAGCCCCATACTGGGTGGAGAGATTACATTTAAAAAAAAAAAAAAAAAAAAAAAAAAAACCTACAGACACAAATAAGTTATCCCAAAACTGACACAGACTTTTATCTTAAAACAGTTTCAATTTCAAATCTCTTCAAAATGTCCAAAATGGACAAAGCAAAACATTTAAGGCAGTAAGAGAAATCAATTAAGAAGTTTTAAAATTATTTTAATAGAGTGGCAACAATCCTTATCAATATTTAATAACTACTCTGCCTTTTAAGGAATACGGTTAACTATTGTAAATTTAAAATTTTCATTTTTTCCCAATATTTTGGAAACTCTTACCTTGACATTTCCCAATAATAGATGTAAAATCATCTTTTGCAGACCTGCAAAATATGTGCAAAATTAAGCCAACAGTTTCACCCCAACACTATTTTGTCATACGAGGAAACCCCACAAAAATGTTAGACAACTTGTCTGCCCAACACTAAACCAGTCCTTCTCTCAGACATGGATTTGTGCTCAAATAAGACCCTTCCATTGGTGACAACGTTTTCTTCCCACCTTATTTCACCAGAAACAGAGCTACACCTGGAATAGTTTATATACGTATATAGTGTATGTAAGTATATACATAAGCATAAGTTAGATAAAGCATGGTCTTTTTTTTTTTTTAAGATTTTATTTATTTATTTGACAGACAGAGATCACAAGTAGGCAGAGAGGCAGGTAGAGAGAGAGGAGGAAGCAGGCTCCCTGCTGAGCAGAGAGCCCAATGCGGGGCTCCATCCCAGGACCCTGGCATCATGACCTGAGCTGAAAGCAGAGGCTTTAACCCACTGAGCCACCCAGGCATCCCAATATTTTTTAAAGCTCCACAGATTGATCTTGGTCAAGAACCATGGTCTGCATCATATTATGAAGTTTAAATCACTTAGGGAAAAAAAGTCTTGCTTTAATAATCAAATAGTTTTAACAGGTGACCATAGTTGTTACCTGTAACCCATGTAAAATCTGTGATCTTGAAATATTTATCAAAGTAATATAATTATTATATGTTTAAAAATAAAAATTGGTAAACCTTCTAGAATATAATTAAGTAACAATTCTCAAAAAACCTTAACGCCCACAGTAATTTGATCTAGCAGTTCAACTGCTTTAATAAAGTTATCCCTGGGAAATAATTACAGATACACACAAATCTCATGGAAATTCATGCAGCCTAATTTATGAAAGAGAAAAATACAGCCAGTATAAGATTAGATTTTGCTAATGCTCTCAATGAAATATTATGCAATTACTGTACATGATTTGAAAATATAACATCTTCCCATAAGTTATCAAGAAAATAAGTATCAGGGGCGCCTGGGTGGCTCAGTGGGTTAAAGCCTCTGCCTTCGGCCCAGGTCATGGTCTCGGGGTCCTGGGATAGAGCCCCACATCGGACTCTCTGCTCAGCGGGGAGCCTGCTTCCTCCTATCTCTGCCTCTCTGTCTACTTGTGATCTCTGTCAAATGACTGAATAAAATCTTAAAAAAAAAAAAGTATCAAATAGAATGTACAGAATGTTATCATTGGACTGAAGATCACACACACACAGAAAAGGTGCAAAAACCATAGAGCATTTTGGCTGACCTGTAGGTAATTTGTAGTTCTTCTTTCTTAAATACTTAATGATAAGCATCAGTTTTAAAACAAATTATAAAAAGTAATATTTATTAAAATATGACAGACAAAAGCTAATTATAAATACAGTAATAAATTTCTTCAAGAAATTGACTATTCAGCCTCCAAGTAGAATACAGGAGAAAGAACACAGGCTTTTGGGGTGCCTGATGGCTCAGTTGGTTGAGTGTCTGCCTTTGGCTCAGGTCATGGTCCTGGGGTTTCGGGATCTGGGGATGGAGCCCCACGTCAGGCTCTCTGCTTGGCAGGAAGCCTACTTCTCCCTCTTCCGCTCCCCCTGCTTGTGTTCCTTCTCTCACTGTCTGTCAAATAAATATATAAATAAAATCTTTAAAAAAAAAAAAAAAAGAAAGAAAGAACATGGTCTTTGAAGTGAGGTTGACCTGATTTCAGCTCATCCAGGTAACCTGGACAAAATATTCAACAGGAGTTTTATTTCCTCTCAATAACATAGATTGGGTAAGAGCAACTTCATAGCTTAGGGAAGGATTTAAAAAGACATTACGTATAAATTAGCACAAACTAGACCTAAGTCAGTGTTTATTACTTTCATCCTTAATATCATCACAAATAATAGCTGCTCTTCTGCTGGGGAAATGGAAAGACAGAGACGAATTCAGTTCTGTCAAAACTTCACAAATATATCCACTTAAGCAAATTTGGGGGAAAATCCCCTTTTTTTGAGTCCTTATTTAAATGCTTTTTGTTGTGTTCTGAGATGGCTCCTAATTAGTTCCTGTATTTGTAGCAGCCCATAATCGTAAGAAATTGTTACTTCACTCTTTAGGAAAAAAGGAAACACATATTATACTTATAATATGTCATTACTGCCAAATTAGAAATTAAAGTAGCAAATCACAAGTCAGCTTTTTATCCTCATGAGTCCCACACACAAGCAGGTTAGGTGTGCTGTACTGACGCAAATGACAAGAGTCATCGGCCACTCACTACAGAAATGCTGAGGAACAGCAGCCCTGGTACAGTGTTGCAAAAGGCAGGGCTCTCTCTCAACTAAAACTAATATGTACTTCAGCTTTTCATTTTTTTCTCCTCAAAAAACACTGCCTATTTATGACTGCTTCCAAGTATGAAATAATGACCTCAGACATTAGAGTGCTCCTTCATATTCAAATGCAATCAACAAATAGTGACCGAATCCCACGTGCCGACTAGCACCACTGGAGCCAATCTGACCTTCTATGTGTCTTCACCACAGCACAAAAAACAAACGTGCAATAGTGAAAACAAAGGTCTTAAACTCAGGCATAGCCATTGTGCATAAGGTTTTACTTTGAGGATCTACCCCGCACTTTTCCTTTCCTAACCATTCTGCATCTTTGCTCAAACACTCTTCCTTGGGCGCCTGGGTGGCTCAGTTGGTTGGATGACTGCCTTCGGCTCAGGTCATGATCCTGGAGTCCCAGGATCGAGTCCCACATCGGGCTCCCAGCTCCATGGGGATTCTGCTTCTCCCTCTGACCTTCTCCTCACTCATGCTCTCTCTCACTGTCTCTCTCTCAAATAAATAAATAAAATCTTAAAAAAAACAAACACCCTTCTTTTCAGGTTACTACAAAGTGTGGATCAATTCAACGAGGGAACTGCCTGCCGGCTCTGAGCGCGTCAGCGGACTGTGCCCTGTAATGCCCCCCCAGCATCTGCTTCTTCCACCCCACTCACAAACACCTCACTTATTCACCAAACATCAACTAGGCGCCTATTACCTCCAAGGAGATAAAAGCTATTGGGGAGGGGTGCCTGGCTGGCTGTCGATTAAGCATCTGACTCTTGATTTGGGCTTGGGTCATGACCTCAGGGTCCTGGGATCAAGCCTTGCATTGAGCTCCACGCTCAGCGGGGAGTCTGCTGGAGAGTCTCTCTCTCCCTCTCTCTCTGCCCCGCTCCCTGCTCGTGCATGTTCTCACACGCATGTGTGCGTGCTCTCTCTCTCTCTCTCTAGCACTGCAAGGGGAAAAGGGCAGGGGTTGCTTCCAAGGAACACACAGTGTGACTGGACTTGGAGACACCAGATCCCACTCAGGTGGAATTTTAAAAAAATGACAACCCTGGAGTTGCACAAAGCAGAAGAAGCCCTAACTGTACCAGGGGAAACCAGAATGTAAGCACACACACGCATATACGGCTCAACAACATGATCAAAAGGTAGTAGAGATCAGTGGTTGAAAGCAGGAACACTGAGGCTAGAATGGTAGATTTCAAATCCTCAAGCAAGTAATTTAGCCATATTGTGCCAGCTTCCTCATTTCTAAAATGGAGAAAAATAGCAATACATACCTCACAGGGCTTCTGCAAAGATTAAATGAATTAGCACATGCAACGCACTTGTAAGAGTGCCCAACGCCATTAGCATTAGCCTACCATTAGGTATAACAGTGTTGCTTTCAGGAGCAGAGCGGATTAGTACTTAAGCAGTGAGGGGAGGGATGGGTCCACGGGGAGTGTGTTCCTGAAAAGCTTCCTGATGGAATCCATGCCTCACCATGTAAGACTCCTTAGATATACTAATGTTATCAAAACCTTTTGCAAATTATGCATCAGATGAATAAGATTCTGATGAGCATACTTCCATTGCCCAGAAATCCTCCCTCACCACTTAGTCTCAAATACATAAGTGCATTGCTAGAGTTGAATATGTTTACAAGTTTTATAAATATTTTACACTCTAACAATCCAGTAGCAAATCCTTTTATGAAAGCAAATTTTTTTTTCATCTCATCAAAAATTGTACTAACAAGTTCCATAAATCCTTGGTCAAATTCTTCTCCACTGGCCTGTCAATCCCAACCCCACACGCACATTCTGACCCGAACACCTAAGATCTTTCCACCGATGTTCTCACTTCATGGAAGGAAGATGGAAATCTTGAGGATTAACTGCTATATATAAAGTCACACCATAAGCATATTTCTCAAAAAGATAGATATCACATTCCTGCAACAAACGCAATAGCAAGTACTCGCCCAGTCCTACAAACGGAAGTTCAAAAATTGTGCCAACTTGATGCTTACTGATGCTACAGGAAAAAAAGAGGGACTTGACTATCAAAGTCATGCCAAATTAAGAACAGTTTTGAAAGGCTGTCATTATTGCCAATCATCTCCATCCTGATGATTGTACGAGGGATCAGGAAACAAAGCCTCCACATCTGAAGCTGATGCTCCAATGGGGGCAAACCTCTGTCTACTCCCCCACAAGTGGAGGGGTCCAGTTCTGTTTGGATAACTGGAAAAAGATAGTACACAAACAGAAAGCTAAAACCAGTGTGGTAACAATTGAGTGTTCATTATACTATGTTTAATCAAGAATAATGAAGTAGGGGCGCCTGGGTGGCTCAGTGGGTTAGGCCTCTACCTTTGGCTCAGGTCATGATCTCAGGTCCTGGGATCGAGCCTTGCATTGGGCTCTCTGCTCAGCGCAGAGCCTGCTTCCCCCTCTCTCTCTGCCTGCTGCTCTGCCTACTTGTGATCTCTATCAGTCAAATAAATAAATAAAATCTTTGAAAAGAAAAAAAAAGGAAGAAGAATGAGGTGTTAGGAAAAAGTCTGGACTGGACATCCAGAAATTTGTCTCATTGTTTTTTGCTTTTTTTTAAGATTATTTATTTATTTATTTGATAGAGATCATAAGCAGGCAGAAAGGCAGGCAGAGAGAGAGGGAGAAGCAGACTCCCTGCTAAGCCTGCTGAGCAGAGAGCCCGATGCGGGGCTGATCCCAGGATCCTGGGATCATGACCTGAGCCGAAGGCAGAGGCTTTAATCCACTGAGCCACCCAGGTGCCCCTCCCATTGTTTATTTTTAAATACCAGGAGTTACACTTTGCCTGAAGGAGTAGCCTCTAATTTTAGAAATGCAGCATGTTTAGTCTGCACTATTCCTAATTTCAAAAGAAAAAAAAATTAACCAGTTTTCCTGAATTAGTGCTATTGTTGCTATTTCTTTTACAACTGATACATGACTTAAAAATAAAGTACATAGGGGGATGCCTGGGTGGCTCAGTCGGTTGATCATCTGACTTCAGTTCAGGTTGCCGTCTCAGGGTCCTGGGATCGAGCCTTGCTTAAGGCCCCCTGCTCAGCGGGGAGCCCACTTCTCCCTCCCCTCTTAGCTCCCCCTCATCCTGCTCTTGCTCTCTAATTAAAAAAATAAATAAATAAAAAACAAAATTTAAAAAAATAAAGTACACGGAAAGCCCAGCTTAGAGAAGCCTTCTAGATGTGAATATAATAACCGTTGAATGTCTCAAGATAATAGACTATCATTGGCCTCAAGTAATATATAGTCTTTGTCTTTTGCAGACTCATATTCCATCCAGAGCTTTATGCCAACAGAACAAAGTGGTCCCTACTTTAATACCTTGTTGATAATCTGCTTTAGGTTAGTTAGCAGTAACCAGTCAAATAAGAAAGACTAATTCTAGAGTTCTGATCTATTGATCTAGAGCCTGGTCTATTGAAAAAGTAACACTTCTCAGGTAACAGCAGACTGATTCAGGGAGTAGACTCTGCTATTCTGACAAAGTATCTCTCACCCTGTAATTGGCATAAGTGATGTTTGAGGCCTCACAAAATTATGTGCGCTAATGGTAAAATTCCTTTAAATTCACCCTCCAAAACTCTTAGTTCCCATAAATCAAGTAAAATTTTCTCAAGGGAAATTTTAAAAATGAATAACATTAACAATTACCTGATCTCTACACACTGATCCTGAACGGCAGCCAAAAGTTTTCCATTGCTTTCATGGGAGAGAAAGAGAAAAAAAATTCTATATGATTATGTGTAGCAGTCTTCAACAAAGATGGAATGACTTTAAGAAGTTAAAAATCATTTTTAAATGCTTTCACATCTTCCATTACCCAACTTTTGATCTTAAAGGAGTATAAAGGTACCAACGCGTACACAAAAATGATCCAACAAGGTTGAGTTAATCCATTTAAGAGATACCCAGTCATATGCGACAAAGTGAATTCACATGCAATAAAAAAATAAATAAAATCAAAACTGCAAGCTAAAAGAACCCAAAATTAATATCCATAATGAAATTCAAGTGCTAATCCCGGTAGAGAAACACAAATTTTTAACACCTTACCTTGCAAGTACCAAATGCCAGTTTATCTGTTTATTAACCAAACGAACCAGTCCATCAGGGAGCAAAAAAGGCACAGGGCTGAAACAACACATTAGCCAACTTAAAATCTAATCATGAAAGACACAAATAAATAAATAAATATTATAAACAGCATATAGAGCTATAAAGATTTTTTCCATTAGAAGATTTGAATATTGGTAAACCCAAAAGAGTTATTAGTTATCTAAAAGTTGACCACATACATATATCTTTTTCCAGAAAAACATGGTAGTATGTTCAAATACATAAATTTTATGTCCTTTCTAAGGAAAAGACATCAAAGATACCAGTAACATAGCAGAGTAAGCCTGTAAGAAACCCTTCCTGTTATACACACCTAGAAATCCTGACTCACCTCTAGCAAATTCTAGTATACAGCTAAACTCATAAGAACAAAAGGAGTCCTCAAGTGTTAGAAATGAAAGAGGAACTTAAAGTTAGAATTGGGTAGAGGTACAAGAACTCAAAAGAGAAAGCAACACCTGGGACAGGAAAGGAGCTGCGGGGGCCTAGAAAGAACAAGAGCTGGAAGGGAGGTGCTGGCATGGCCAGCACCACCCTTGACCCCTTGACAGGACTGCATTCTCAGAGAAAAGAAAACCAGACAAACTTCAACATGGTGGGGGGGGGGGGGGTGTCATTGTCATTCAAGAATACCATCTCTGTGGGAGGATGGGAATGAAATCCCCATAAAAAAGAAAAACCCCAGCCCTTACTACATGCAAAATCAGACCACAATTTCAACTCACTCAAGGCATGTGAGAATAGCCAAGTATAAGCTCACAATAACATGATTCACAAAAGACAGGAGGAAAGGATTCATGGTCAATGCATGGGCAGATACAACAAATCAAGAGTAACACAGGAGGAAATCAAGAAAAGAGAAGGAAAAGAAGAATAAAGAAAACAAGCTGGTGAAATAAAAAGGGAAAAACACTATGGAAATTAGAAAACAAAAAAGTAGGATAAAAGTATCAGTAACAGACTTTCAGCATATTTACATTCATGTCTGAAAAACAAAATATTTTATGCCACGGTAGTTACAGGACTGTTATAACAAAGATGAAACATGCATGTGAATGATACAATTTCCTCTACAGGGGAAGTGGGGGAGGGGGGCAAAGATTTGTAACAGTTTGCATAAAAAGAGGGAAAGGCTATCTGAACCAAACAGCAACAACTGCCTAATTCCCATGCAGATAACACTATAATAAATTGTTTAGACTTACAGTATCTATAATTCTCAGTCTGTTTATAATAATTCACAATTAAAAGAAAAAAAAAACTTTAAAAGAAAAAAACCACCTGAAGCAAATATTGCCCCCAAAACCTTTAGGTTTCTTTACTATAAACTCAAGAGCAAAAGCTGAACTTTTCTCAGTTAACTTTAGGTTACTTATGAAAGTCACATATCATGTAGAAGATTAAAAATCACTTCATGGTGCATTGGGGTATACTAACATTATTTTCTGCCCACACTTCCCTTTATAAGATGTTCAGGACTAGCAAGCTAGAGTAAGTGAGCTCAGGAAAAACAGTCCACCTCTCAAATATTCCTCCCCAACCCTGCCCCTCGAGCACCTCTTAACTCTTTACCCTATCATACTAGACACACACCTCTAAAAAAAGATAAAATTCAATAAGAAATTTAATTTACAGGGGCGCCTGGGTGGCTCAGTGAGTTAAAGCCTCTGCCTTCAGCTCAGGTCATGATCCCAGGGTCCTGGGATTGAGCCCCACATCGGGCTCTCTGCTCAGCAGGGAGCCTGCTGCCCCCTCTCTGTGCCTGCCTCTCTGCCTACTTGTGATCTCTGTCTGTCAAAAAAAAAAATAAAATCTTAAAAAAAAAAAAGAAATTTAATTTACATACATACACACACACACAGACACACACACAGCAAATGAAAAAAAAAATCAGAGCTAGTCTAGAGAAGAGCCAAAGGTTGCTTTTATAAAACTTTATTATCTCTGGAGCTTTTAAGATTAGATATTCTTTTTTTTTTTTTTTAAGATTTTATTTATTTATTTGACAGACAGAGATCACAAGTAGGCAGAGAGACAGGTAGAGAGAGAGGAGGAAGCAGACTCCCTGCTGAGCAGAGAGCCAGATGTGGGGCTTGATCCCAGGACCCTGGGATCATGACCTGAGCTAAAGGCAGAGGCTTTAACCTACTGAGCCACCCAGGCACCCCAAGATTAGATATTCTTAAACAATCTGTGTTAAAAACATCTATGAAACAATTCCTATACACCTGTCTAAAAGCACAACTATATCATTTGTCAAAAGGATCATTTCTTTCCTCCTCTGAAGGTTGAACACTCACAACATGTCTAAAAAGACTTAACACTCAAAAGAATGAAAAAGTACCCAAGATCTGAAACACAAAGGACCTTCCCTGATGCTCGGAAACTGAATATTGACCATAAGAACTGTTATTACAATAAGAACAAACTCCTTTTTAAAAAGATCCCCAACATACATACATAAATAAGTAAATAAATAATAAAGTATAATAAAATAAAATAAAAAGATCCCCAACGGGGCACGTGGGTGGCTCAGTGGGTTAAACTTCTGCCTTCGGCTCAGGTCACGATCTCAGGGTCCTGGGATCGAGCCCAGCATTGGGCTCTTTGATCAGCGGAGAGCCTGCTTCTCTCTCTCTCTCTCTATCTCTCTGCCTGCCTCTCTGCCTACTTGAGATCTTTCTCTGTCAAATAAATAAATAAAATCTTTAAAAAATAAAATAAAATAAAACATAAAGATCCCCAAGCTCCAGACCCATCATGTGGGCATTCAAGATAAGGCTGACAACACTCACCAGAGAAACCAGAAGTCCTCCAGAGATATTCTGATTAATGACTAAAGAACAAAAATTACCCGAAGTCGACTGAGATATCTTGTCAGTGTATCAACTATTTGAAAAGGTCTACTTCATCATCTGAATGTCAGCATCTGGATCACAACCTGAAGTCTGAATTCTGAAAACTTAAGTCATAAGTAGGATAAAATTTATATTTGACATTTGGAAGAGACACTTACCTGTACCAGATGTATTGACGTAAAAATAATAAACGATCTGTAATAAAAATAACAAAACGAAATATGAATCAGCTATTGTATAGGAATCGCTTCCAAATTAGCTTCAGTGATAAGTCTAAAATAACTGCAGACTGAGTCATTACAAAACATGGAGAACAAAATTCTTAAAATAAAGGAATATAATCTAATAAACACTGTAACTTTTATAACATCAGACATTTCTGTATATTAAGTCCCAAGTTTGTGTAACTCGAAACTTTCAAGTATTTCCGAACAGTACAAAAAGGAAATGTGGGAAATGTGGTTTGAGATGTTAAATGTCACCAAAGAGGCTTTAATAAAACCAAGGAGTAGAAGTCATAGTAATCACCCTTTAAAACCAAAATATTTGTATAAAAATTAAGGTATTACTTTGTACTTTACAGCAAAGATTTAAAAAAAATAATAATAACACTTAAAATGCAGAACTCCAGGGGAAACAAAATCTCTAACACACTGAAAATAAGGGGACATCTTGAGTGGAGTCAGGAGGCTAGAAGGGGGAGCAGGACCTCTCAACATCGATTATAGGAAGAAGTGTCAGGCCTCAACAGGAGAATCAAGAAGAAAGTATCATCAGTTACAGGCCCCAAGAAGGAAGAGATGTACCTGTACCAATGTATCGTCACACCGCCTGCAAGAAACAGACTCCCCCTGCAACTCAGGGGATAAGAAACCATCATCACCCTGAAAGCTTTTTTCTACTCGACCTTCATTCAAAACAACCCCTCTCAACTTCCTCCTCTTCCAGAAAATAATGTTCTTCTCCTCTGTTTGTTGGACTTAGCTATAGTTTTACTATAACTTGCTTGTCCTGAAATGCAATTCTGTTATTCCTGAATAAACAGGTATTTTGCTGATAACTGACAGTTTGCTTTTAAGATTAACTACACTATTGACAAACAATGTTTTATATGATCTCATTTAAAATGTGTATGGGAATGTGAATATGTAGGTGTAGATCAATGAAAAAAAAGCATGAAGGGTAAGAGATTCCCTCCAAGTGGTAAAATGAGAAATTATATATCTGAATTTGTGGCTATCCATAGCCTCTGAATTTCTCTATATGAATTTTATTACTTATGTACATTTTCTTAATTACCAAAATTTTAAAACATTCATCACAATGAAAACTGAATATGCTAGTGCTTATAATAGAAGATAAAATTAGAGTTAATTTCAAGTACTTAGCTCCTTTGAAACTGAATCTGCTCTGTGTAAGTACCTCAAATTCATCAATTATTACAAGAACGAGCTTTGGAGCCAGAAAGACAATGCAGTCAAATTCCAAATGAGTGACCTTGGGCAAGTTTCCTCATCTAAAAACATGAAGTCCTAATAACACCTACCTTGCTGATCTAATAAAGGATTAGATCAATAAATAAAGTTCTCTTGGCACCAACTTAATGCAACCAGTGCTCAAGTCTTTCTCAGATACCCTGAGCTCATATGCAAAGTCTGTCAGGAGTTACACGAATGCTCTGGTTAACCAAAATTTTAATCTGAATAACTCAACCAGATGTTGCTGGAACATCATGTAAACCACTTAAAACAGCTTGTCACTTTCAGTGTCCAGACTCTGAGACACTGGGTTTGATTTTCTTCAGTTCTTCTAGAACACATCCATAATAGTTAACCTTAAGCCATACTTTAGCTCTAAACTGGATTAAAAATGTGTGCGTATACTTATACATATATACACATATACATCCACATATCACATATAGTCAAAATATATACATATATATGTTTATATATATAATTAAACTCAGGTAACATGCATGCTATTCACTTTTATCTGGCGTTATAAGTCTAAAAGAACGCTTTAAAATTCCTAAAGTTTTTGGGACACCTGTGTGGCTCAGTTAAGTGTTTGCCTTTGGCTGAGGTCATGATCCCAAGGTCCTGGGATAAGGTCCTGGGATATGGTCCTGGGATATGGTCCCGCATCGGGCTCCTTGCTCAGCGGGGAGCCTGCTTCTGCCTCTACCTGCTGCTACCCCCTGCTTGTGTTCTGACAAATAAATAAAAATCTTTTTAAAAGTAAGTAAATAAATAAATTTCCTAAAGTTTCAAAAACAGGAAAGTTATAAATGAAATGAAAAAATTATCTATCATTACATAAAGAAAAATAAGCTGTATTTACCTCTAATCGCTTTTGTGATGATAAAGGATGCACCATGTTTTCGGTTGCCTCTAGACTGCAATGGGAAAAAAGAATCTACATTTGAGAATTTTCTAGGAATACTTACACAATACGTAAGGTTACGTTTTCTTTGCTAATATTCAGTGCAGGGTACAAGTTACCAATATTTAAAAACCACTATTTAGAAACAAAAGAAGTAAAAGCAGGACTGAAAACCGTGACAGCAAAAGTAAGCATGGTAAAGTTATAGGCATTTGTCCCAACAAATTTTGAGGGGAGGACAAGGATTGAAGGTGGAAACTCAAACACCAAATATCAAAACACCAGTACAGAGAGAGTAGTCATCAAGGGCAAAGACCATGTTGGTTGTCAGCTCAGCAGTCTACTTGGGTGGGTTAGAGAGGCCTAAAGTAATCTTTGCTTGCAGGAGAAGTGCTCATGTGGATTAATAAACTCGTACCTGCAGGCAAGTTTGAGTATTTGTTGTATATCCACAGAGAAAATGCTACCAACATGCACACTGATACACAAGTGGTACACTAAATAGTTCCCAAGTACAGACTAAACACTAAGCTGAACAATAGCAGGCACTACAAATAATGAATACGATGTACTCATGTGCTGCTAAGAGAGGAAAGAGAGGAACATGGAGATGCAGGAAGTGCAGACAGATATAACTGAAAAGCACAGAAAAGATATTTCACTCCACTAACATGAATTGATTATCCACTGATCAGTAATACACAGTTTGGTCCTGGGGAGGGTTATAAAGAGGAAACAGATGTAATCGTCCTCCAAGAGCTTGAAGAGGGATAGGTGAAATCAATCGATCCAGAACAAAAACAAAACCAAAAAAAAAGTGCTATGCATTTCAATGTAAGTTGATGCTGTGCTTTTTAAAATTGATTTATCATGTGAAGCATTCTGCAACGTTCCAGTAAAGAACCAATGGGTGCTAAGGAGTGAATATGCAATCTTTTTCCACCAATAGCAGCAGCAACATACTACATACAACATCCTAACTACATACCCTACAATATTCACATTGTTCAAGACCAACAGAAACTAAGTAAATACTTGAAAAACAGTATGTACAGCCTAAAAAAATACACTATTCAAGACAAGCAGAGAACTGCAATAGAAAGGAGGTTAAAGAAAAACTACAAATTTTATAGATCAGAGAATGAGAGAATGATCTCCGGCAAAGAAACAGGAAAAGAGTCCATAGGTCAGGACTCCTTGATCTTTAATAAAAGTCCTTCTGGGGGCGCCTGGGTGGCTCAGTGGGTTAAAGCCTCTGCCTTCGGCTCAGGTCATGATCCCAGGGTCCTGGAATCGAGCCCCACATCGGGCTCTATGCTCAGCGGGGAGCCTGCTTCCTCCTCTCTCTCTGCCTGCCTCTCTGCCTATTTGTGATCTCTGTCTGTCAAATTAAAAAAAAAAAAAAAAAAAAAGTCCTTCTGAATCTTGTTGCATCCTCGGAGTGTAAAACAATGACAGGCACTCAGTAAACATGTTGAATAAATGTGGATTCCTGGTTCCTACTGGTCACCTTATGCTGGGAGTCCCCTCTCTGTGCAACAACTGAAAACCCCAAGGTCCAGTTAAGGTTACCAACCCCTTGAACTCCTTCTTCAGGACGGAACCCAACCCCAGGTCAGCCGCTCCTCACTCTTTTCTGTCGCTTTGTTCAAACCGCTATCACAGCGCAATTACACTAAGTAGCAAAAAGGGCTCACTGGCTGGTCTCCCATCTAGACTGCAGACGCTACAAAAGTTATTCACCTTTCCATGCCCACCGCCCGAACAGTATCCGGGACGTGGACGGACACACACGTAAATCATCTGGGACACGGACGGACACACTGGCACTTTTAAATGACTGTTTACTGAAATGCGCAGGGATGGGTGCAATTCAGCCCCAAGGAGGGGTGAAGGTCTGACGCCGCACTCCGCGGCGGCCCTCCAGATGCTGAGTGGACTGCAGGGTCATGGAAAGTTCTCCCGCTGCAGGGAGGATCAGCCGCGGTCCGCTCTTGCCTCGCCTCCCGGAAAGGACCCCCGAGAATCCAGGCAACAGCAGGACCCTGGAGTCCAACGTTGTGCCTCCCCTCCAAACTGAGGAGAAGCGAAACTGAGATCCCGAATGGGAAGGTTCGTGCCCCAGAGCCCAAGGTTTTGCCCCGACGACCAAATTCGGAAGCCCGGGGGGGCTCTCGGGCACCTTCCGCTTTAGGGCACCCAGACCCCCGTTAGCTCGCGGCGCCGTTGCCACGGCGACAGCACAAGCGGCGGAGCCCTGCTCCCCCTCCCACCCGGCTCCACTACCCTACGTGGCCCTGCTACGTGGCTCTCCCCGGACAGCGCCCGCGCCACGCTGGCCGCAGCTCCGGAGGGGCCTGGTTCACCTGCACTTCTGTCTCCGAGGGCCACTCGGTGTTGACCAACAAGTCATAGAGAATCGTCTCCTCCTCTCCCTCCGCAGCGGCTGGATTCACAGCCGGCGCCGTCTCGGAGGCCGCCATGTTCGCCCGGGAGCCGAGCAACCGAAGCCGGGCCACTACGGCATCGCGCAAAGGACAAACTTCCCAGGCCGCTGTCGCTTTGGATTCACAGGGAGGAGGTGTGGTTAACTGGGCGTGGAAAGGAACTACTGGATTAACCCTTTAAAGAGCAGGAAATAGTGACTATTGCTTGTCAGGGATACGACTTAGGTCCGGGTCCCTGGGCACCCCTTGTTTATTAACCTGCGTGAGATGAACTTGTCTGAACCCCTCCTATCCAGACAGCTTCTCCAAAACAGAAGTGGTACAAGTATCTAAGATGCTAGCGTTCATTTGCCTATCTGTGGCCAAATACAAAGAGTGCTAACAGTGGTTTTTAAATAAGCAGCAAAAATGATGCAACTCAACATATTAAGCAATGAAAGGTGTCAGAGGAACGATACTATGGGAGCTCAGAAAAGGCAACAAAGCTCACAGAGTCTGGGCCAGCTTTCTGGAGGAGGGGAGTTTGTCTTTGGTCTGTAAGTGGAATTTGAATCAAGCTGCGAAGGTTCGGGAGAGCATCTTAAGTAAGGGGAAACTGAGTGAACAAAGACAGGCAAAAAATTGCATAGTTGAAAGAGCAGGCAGCTGAACATAACCCAAGTGGGAAAAGGGTATGGAAGCAATAAACTTGAAATAACACATTGAGGACCTACTTGGAGCTAAACTGCCAGCCTCATTTGTTCATTTATTCATTTAACAAGTGCCTCTATGTAACCCTAATGAATATACAGTGTACAAGAAATTAGCACTGTGTCACATTCAAAAGAAACACAAATACTGAAGATTTCTTGCAGAAATTATATTGCATAATATCCCTAAAGATGCATTCGGCAGTAATGAAATTAAAAACCTCAGCAGGGGGGCGCCTGGGGGGCTCAGTGAGTTAGGCCTCTGCCTTCCACTCGGATCATGATCTCAGGGTCCTGAGATCGAGCCACGCATCAGACTCTCTGCTTGGCGGGGAGCCTGCTTCCCCCTCTCTTTCTGCCTGACTCTCTGCCTACTTGTGATCTCTGTCTGTCGGATAAATAAATAAAATCTTAAAAAAAAAAAAAACTCAGCTGGTCTGCCTGCCTCTCTGCCTACCTGTGATCTCTGTCAAATAAATAAATAAAATCTTTGAAAAAGAAATTTAAAAACTTCAGCTGGGAAGCCTAGGGACCCCATTTCTTGCAAAGTTAAATGACTTCAAAGCCTGCCCTATATCACCTGTCCACTCCCCTTACTCTCCCCACCTCACTCCTGCTTCTCACCGCTCGACCCACCACCTTCAGCCACACTGACCTTGCTGTTTGGGAACACAGCAAACACACTTTCCTTCAGGGACTTTGCAAGGGTTGTTCCCTCTGTTTGGAAGGTTTTCTACCAGGTATTTGTCTCTCTCTCTCTCTCATTTCCAAGTTTTTATTCAAATGTCACCTTCTCTCTGGAAGCCTACCCTGACTGCTTATTTCTAAATTTGTAACCACCTTCCCTGAACTCCAGATCTCCAGATACCCCCTTACCTTCTGTTTTTTTTTTCCTATAACATTTATCACCAAAACACTATATAATGTATGTTTCATTCTATTTTTGTATTGTCTGTCCCCATTCACTAAAATGTAGGCTCCACCAGGACAGAGTGCACTACCATATACATACCACTGCTAAAATGGAAAAAAAAAATCAGAATTTCCCCTGTGTAGGGAAAATCCAGTTCTTCCCTACTACATGTTTTTTTCCTATGAACCTCCTACCTACACCAAACACTTCTTTTTTATTATTATTAACATATAGTGTTATATGTTATATGCATATGTTATATATATATATAGCATATATGTTAACATATGCATATGTTATATGTTATATGTTTCGGGGCATCAGTCTTACACAATTCACAGCACTCACCATAGCCCATACCCTCCCCAATGTCCATCACCCAGCCACCCCTTCCCTTCCGCCTTCCTCCACTCCGGCAACCCTCAGTTTTTTCCTGAGATTAAGAGTCTCTTATGGTTTGTCTCCCTCCCCGGTCCCATCTTGTTTCATTTTTTTCCCCTCCCTTCCCCAACAATCCCTTGCCCTGCCTCTCAAATTCCTCATATCAGAGATATCATATGATAATTGTTTTTCTCTGACTGATTTATTTTGCTTAGCATATCACCCTCTAGTTCTATCCACATCCTTGTAAATGGCAAGATTTCAGGGGCTTTTGATGGCTGCATATTATTCCGTGGTGTGTATCTATATATATACCACATCTTCTTTATCCATTCGTCTGTTGATGGACATCTAGGTTCTTTCCATGGTTTGGCTATTGTGGGCATTGCTGCTATAAACATTCAGGTGTACATGTCCTTTCCAAATGCAAGCTCGTGCAGCCACTCTGGAAAACAGTATGGAGGTTCCTCAAAAAGTTGAAAATAGAGCTACACTACAACCCAGCAATCATACTACTGGGTATTTGCCCTAAATATACAAATGTAGTGATACACCAAAAACTTCTTTTTTTTTTATTTTATTTTCAGTGTAACAAGTATTCACTGTTTTTTGCACCACACCCAGTGCTCCATGCAATACATGCCCTCCTTAATACCTACCACCTGGCTCCCCCAACCTCCCACGACCACCCCCCCGCCCCTTCAAAACCCTCAGATTGTTTTTCAGAGTCCATAGTCTCTCATGGTTCACCTCCCCTTCCAATTTCCTCAACTCCCTTCTCCTCTCCATCTCCCCTTGTCCTCCATGCTATTTGTTATGCTCCACAAATAAGTGAAACCATATGATAATTGACTCTCGCTGCTTGACTTATTTCACTCAACATAATCTCCTCCAGTCCCGTCCATGTTGATACAAAAGTTGGATATTCATCCTTTCTGATGGAGACATAATACTCCATAGTGTATATGGACCACATCTTCTTTATCCATTCGTCCTTTGAAGGGCATCTTGGTTCCTTCCACAGTTTAGCGACCGTGGCCATTGCTGCTATAAACACTGGGGTACAGATGGCCCTTCTTTTCACTGCATCTGTATCTTCAGGGTAAATACCCAGTAGTATAATGGCAGGGTCATAGGGAAACTCTATTTTTAATTTCTTGAAGAATCTCCACACTGTTCTCCAAAGTGGCTGCAACAACTTGCATTCCCACCAACAGTGTAAGAGGGTTCCCCTTCCTCCACATCCCCTCCAACACAGGTTGTTTCCTGTCTTGCTAATTTTGGCCATTCTAAGTGGTGTAAGGTGGTATCTCAATGTGGTTTTAATTTGAATACACCAAACACTAATGACAGTTCTGGTTACCAAATGTGTGGAGGTTTTCCCCCACACCATCAAGTAATTCACAGACACCAGCGGAATGTCCCAAGAGTTTGACACTCTCTTCGAGAGGTGGGATCAGATACCACAGGTTCGGGCTCAGTCTCACAAGACCACCCCCCATACACATGCACACTCCCATACACTTCAAATGCCAATGGAAAGCCCAGGTGCTTCTGTGTAAGCAGTGCGTGCTAACAACACGGGCCACGGGAGCACCTTATCACCTGTGCCTCCAACCACCAGCTACAGGTCAGATTCCAAAGACCCCTCCCTCTTCTTGGGTTCGATTAATTTGCTAGAGCAGCTCACAGAACTCAGGAAAAAACAGGTTTACCAGGTTATTAAGGAATATGATAAAGGATACAGATGAACAGCCAGATGAAGAGGTACGTAGGGCAAGGTCTGGGAGGGTTCCAAGTGCAAGAACTTATAGTCCTGCACAGCTGGGGAGTGTCACCCACTCCTGTGGTTGTATTCACCAGCCTGGAAGCTCTCCAACCCCTCCCCCCATCCTGACTGTTGAAGATTTTATACAGGCTTCCTCACTTAAGCATGATCAATGATTAATTCCATTTCCAGCTCCTCTACTCCCTCCGGAGAAAGGGACTGAAAAGTCCAAGCTTCTAATCATGGCTTGGCCTGTCTGGTGACCTGCTGCCATTAAAGAGTCATCTAGAAGCCCACTCAGAGTCACTTTGCTAAAACAAGACACTCCTAGTGCTGTTATCACTTAGGAGTTTACAAAGGTTTTAGAAGCCCTGGGTCAGGCATGCGGTCAAAGACAAATATTGGAACAAGAGATACACCTAGTATTATCCCTTAAGGAATACAAGGATGTTAGGAACTCTGTGCCAGGAACCAGGGGAAAAGACCAATAGCTGTATTTTCCTTCTATCTCACAAATGCCATATACCTCACTGCTATATCCCCAGAATATATACCAGTATTTGGCACAGAGCACAGGACAAAATATATATGTATTTGCTGAATAAATGAAAAACGTCCCCCAGTTTTTCAAACTTTGTTTCCCCCAAAGTACTTCTCTTCAGAACAGTGGTGTTTTTTGATCAGATTCTCAACGGCGAACCCCAGACATTTGCACGCAGATGTGGCATGCGGTAGAGCATTAAGAGGTAGGAATGCCATTCAGTGGAAATACACTAGGAGGGTGGCCCCTGGAGCTGCAGGTCCTCCTTGGTCCTGCCTTCACCCCGTCCTGCACACCAAGTCTCCTCGGCTCTCCTCTCCTCCCCGGCTCATCCAAGAGTCTGGGACAGAGACTGAGATCGCTCTCTGCTTCCTCCATGCCCTTCACCGCCATCAGCGGATCAGCGCCCAAACGGCCAGGAGGTAATCGGCCAAGCTTACACAGCTTGGTATGTGAAGGGGACAGGTGCAAACATACCACCAAGAAAATGGTTTTCTTTTAGCATCATCACACTGTAAATTGCTTTATCTGTCCTCACGCAGCCTCACTTGCCATAGTCTATACAGCGGAACAGGAGACCTAAGGCCACGCCTGACTCATGCATGGGAGCTCCTGGTCTAAAGAAACAGCAAGCATGGGCTGAAACCACACCACATGACTGCACGTTTAAATTGGAGCAATTTCTGGGAGGAAAATTCTACCCCCAGACATGCTCTGAGCAGATGGATAAGCAGGTTAGGTAAGATAAGCCCCCTTCGCCACTACTTAAACTCTGGAATAGTTTTTGGAAAAAGAAGAATGTGAGGTGCCCACTAAAAGGGAAGAAGGTGGGCAGAATAAAGAGGTCCTGAGAAGAGCTCCAACTCCACAGCATCAGACCTGCCGCAGAGGAGATCTCCAGAGAAGAGATCAATTTCAAATCAAAGTTCAGCTGAGTTTAAGGGTCAGGATGATTTAAGACAGGTGGGGGGGCGGGGACTCAAGTCAAGTCGCTAATGGATCTTATTTTCAGTAACTATATGATTAACTGTCCAAACTGAGACACTTTGAGAATGAAAAGGAATGATTTTAATAATTCACCTAGGAAAACAGGCAAGAAACAGGACTATCTTGGGCAAGCGGACATGATGGGCACGCTAATCTAGAACAAGAGAGTGGCGACACTGTGAAGAAGGCAAGGGTATTTCACAAATACAGCAAGACTCTTCCTGATTCTCTAAGGGTGACTGGCGGAGTGACAGCGACCATCCTTGCCTGCTCAGGCCATTAGCTTTTAGAGAAACTGTTTCCCTCACTCTCCGTTCAGACTCTGCCTCCTTGATCCAAACCTCCCCACTCAGAAAGCCCCATTCCGCTGACCTCTAGCACTGGGCGGAGAATTCTTCCCTGGCCTGGACTGATTGACCTTACGATGGAAGTGGAGGAAAAGCATTGCTCCTTTTCAGATCACAGGGTTTAAAAAAGACAAATTGGGAGTTTTAGCAGCCCTCTTACTCACCATGTACGGAACCTTCTCCGCAGGGAAAGAGAATGAAGCCAATGAGAATGAAAACAAAACAAACAAACAAAAAACCAGAGGAGAGATAAAGACCTCAGGCCTGAGATAAAGTGACATCTGTGTCCTTCCTTCGTGACCCAGGGAGTTCACCTGAGGCTAATTTGAGTTGAATGTCAATGCATTCACACCACTCCTCTGTCAACATTCCTACAATAGACTTTGCAAATTTCCCTCATTTAGAATCCTTGTTTAGGGTATGGATCTCTGCAATGTTGCTTCTGACATACTAGAACTAGTATTAATAAAACATAAATGGTATTATTACAGCAATACATTGATAATAGCCATAGCTTACAAAACTCTTACGTCCTGAAGCTTGGGGCAATGCCAGATCACAACAGAGCCAAAATTCAAACACATTTCCTCCAGTCCTGATCCTCTGATCTTTTCTTCACATCATAGCATGTCACTGACAATACAGATAGAGCGCTTAGATGATTGAAAGTGGAAATGAACTGTCCCGGATGACAAGTCCCAACACGTGGAGTGGGAGAATTGTCAACGTGTTCTGTTGGGGGGTGGGGGGGTAGATAGAGACTTTGGTTGCCACATATTACCGCGGTCATCCAACAAATTCTTAATTTAGCTGAGAGTCCAGGTCTGGTTTAAAAGTAGTTTAAGGTGGGCACATTGGTTAAGCATCTGCCTTCAGCTCAGGTCAAGATCCCAAGGGTCTTGGGATCCAGCCCCACATCGGGCTCCCTGCTCAGCAGGGAGTCTGCTTCTCCCTCACTCTCTGCCTGCCACTCCCCACTTGCTTGTGCTCTCCTGCTCTCTCTCGCTCTGTCAAATAAATCAATAAAATCTTTAAAAAAACGAAAAAATAATTTAAGTCATGAATAAGTTATTTCTCAAAAGAAAAATTTGTTTTCCACATTACCAACACAAATAGTAACTCTGTGAGCGACTTAAAGAAATAAGACTGAAATAAAAATTGAGACAATTTCAAAATAGGCATTTTAAAGAGAAGCGATTTGATGTTTTTATAAGCCTTGGATGAGGGGAAGGAAAAAGATAGAAAAAAATGTTTCATTTCTTGCTCTCCTCACATCATATCATTACACCTCAAATGAACTAAAATGTAATTCTCCTTCTCTTTGCTGAAATAGAAATAGACATTTCTACCTTAGAACCAAACAAAACTTTTTTATTTACTTAACACTACCCTACATAAAGGAATCATTTTTTTCCCTATTAATTCTTCCATGTAGAGCCATCATTAACTGATAGGTTCATTTTGTAGGACCTCTGTGTTTTAGCTTGTATCAGCGAAAAAGCCTATTAATCCAAAAGCCATTAATGATTCAGCATTTAACCCATTATTCTTCTGCATATTAAAGATTTAAGGAGATAAATGCATCATATGAAGTTGTTTCCATTTTTAGTTTGAAATTGCATAATAAAATTGAATTTGGACTTTTTAAAAAAAGATTTTGTTAATTTATTTGAGAGAGAAAGAAAGCATGCACACACATGGGGGGTGATGGTAGGGCAGAGGAAGAGGTAGACTTCCCACAGAGCAGGGAGCCCAATCCCAAGAGGGACTCCATTCCAGGACCCCCGAGAGATCATGACCTGAGCCAAAGGCAGACACTTAAATAACTGAGCCACCAGGAGCCCTGAATTTGGGCATTTAAATGCTACCTGTTACAAGTGTCATACATTTGTATTTGATTGAATGGTAAACTAGCTCTTTATGAAGAGAATGTTAGTCGTAATGATAAAATAATATTCAGAGCAACTTTCAACATTCTATTTCCTCCAGAAAGCCTGGAGAACCCCAATCAATTCTATAAATCTCTTGGCAGCCAAATAGACATCATAAAGCCCATGCATGGTATTACCTAAGAAAAAACCTCCAGCCCCTTACTTAAAGCTTTTTTCCTCTAATTTGCTGCACAATTCATATAGGCCATTACCCACGCCCCACCCCCACCCCCGCCAGTTTCCTCACTCACAAATCATATGGAACAACCAGCTAGGCAATAGGCCTTACCAGACCCACATGTAGCACAGGCAGCAAGTGTGAGAGCAAGTAAATAAATTGATTAAAAAAAAAGAAAAGGGAAAGAAAAAGTGAATGTATTTAATTTAGATAAATTCATTAATTCATTTACCTTGGTAAATTAGTCAATATTGACTTACAAGTAACTGGCCATTCTGTTTCATTTGGTTTAAAAACAAAGGTAGATGATCTGTAATATACTTGAAAGCATCAAATAGAAGATGAATTAATGAATGGATTGAGGATGAATACATGGAAAGATGTGATAAAACGAGAGTAGAAAATACTAACGATGGAATCTGAGGGCTGGGTGCACGAGTGTTCAGTATAAAATCCTTTCAGCTGTGCTACCTATGAACACTCTTACCATAAAAGATTGAGAAGCGGCTAAATCCGCTACTTTACATAGGGCGAACGAGGGATATGGGGAAAGGGAGTCCAATAACTAGTGTGATAAAGTCCTTTGGGAGCAGGATTTGATACTAAATAACGCCAGATTTTGATAAGAAAACATACTGTAATTATATATTTGGGAGCAGGATTTGATATCAAATAACTCCAGATTTCAATAGGAAAACCTACTGTTATTATATATTTCCTTCAAAAGAAAGAAGGAAGACATACGTCTTTCAAACCAGAGGATGGAATGGAATAAAGGAAATTTTTAAACTATCAATTTGAGGCAGGGAAAGAATAGGCCAATGTAAAGAGAAAATCCTGCCACTGGAGTAAGGTGGTACAATAATCATGAAGCTAACATCACTCACATGCACATGGGAGCCCCCCCACACACATACACACGTGTGTGTCCTCACATATGGCAAGCACATCCAGCATACTCCCTGCCTGCCTCACCTTGGTTTATTAAGAGTGGTTTCAGAAGTTTGGGATTTCTTCCCTGCTCCTTTCAACTGTTTGAACCACTTATTGGAAATTCTCGGTCGTTACATCTTCAAAGGTTGCCTGTGCGCCATTGTCCTTAGAGCCAAGAGGAACGTCATAGCCCCTTTAGCCAGAGCCTCCCTCCCACACCCGGCATCTCTTTGTGTTTCTGCTCTACATTCAGGATAATGTCTTCAGTTCGCTCTTCCAGTTCCCTCTGGCTCATTTTTCAGGCTAATCTATGTGTAATTTTCAGGCTAAATCTATGTGTTTTTAATATCAATTATTATAGATATTTTACTTCTGGAAGTCCTTTTTTTTAAATCAAGTATGCTAGTCATTTTGTTAGTTTGTTGCTTATGTTTCTATTCCTACTTTTAGAAATACCTCAAATATAATTTGTATTCTCTACCTCATATTTCCAAAACCTAAAGTCTTCAAGGGCCTTTCTTAAATTTCCTGCTGACTCTTGCTCATGGTGACTTGTTTCTTTGCGCACTGTGTGTGCACATGTTCGTAACTGTGAGTTGGAATCCATTCTGGGCGTTTAGAGGCCTGGCTTGGATGGTGTCTTCCCCTGGGAAGACTTGCAAGGCACCCATGAGACTTGGATCCCCTTTAAATTAAGACTGTAAATTATTTCACATGTTACAAATTCTGTAAATTCAGGCAGGCTGTGGCCACAAATTCTCAAAGGAGAGTTTTGTAGCCACTCAGATTTCAGGCTGAGCAGACAAGTTTATTTGCTGTCTGGCTCTGTTTTAGGAGACTTTATGTTAATAGGGTCGCTCATCCTAATTTTTTGTAGGTTGATTGGTGCTCTAACTCCCCTTCCCTCCCAAGTCTGACGCCTTGACCCAGCCTCTCCATCCCACCATACCTCCATCACCAGCCCTGAAACCGAAACTCATCCCCGAGGCTGCTGGTGACGTCACTACTTCTTCTGGGAATTCTCCTGGCTGTTGTCAGGACTCGGAGGTTCTTTTCCTTCTCACAAACTCATCCACTTATTTTAAAGCTGTGTTTCTGCTTTTATATTCTAGCCAGCACTCTCAGTGTTTGTAAGAGTCTCTCAGGATGTCTTGTCTGACCAATTATCTGAAATGAACCTCCTGAACTTCTCAGAGGGAAACACGGTGGGGAAAGGCATTCTCCCCAGCTTTGCCACAAACAGTCGTGCAGCTGGGATGCACAGAGCACAGACAGCAACGCAACAGTGGTTCCAAAGAGAGGCAACTGTCAGCATCCAAAAGAGATGGTGTTGTTTGCCAACATGGAGAGGACACCTCTGGGGCTCCCCAGAAATATTTGGGAGGGGAGTTTACAAATGGCTGAGGTGCCTTTGTCACCATCTAGAAGCAAGACCAGTGACATGACAGTGCTTCATGTTACAATGATGACTACCATTCCTGTCCACAGACTGGAGACACCTAGGGAGTCTCAAAAAACACCAAAAATTCAAGAATTCAAATGGTAACTACAGAACCAAAATACCATAATTTTTTGGTGGACAGGAACAATGGCTTTTTAATCTCCACAAACCCAGCTTGAAGGTTGGCCCTGAATACATTTTTCTTGACTGCATGAATTATTCATGGTTATGTTCCCACTGTTGTAGATTAACCCTTTTCTGGTTAAAGGAGAAACTGCAACTTTTAAAAGTCATCTATTTTCTCCAATAAAATAGTAATTTTCTCAAGGAAAATTTCTCTGGATAGCCCATGTCTGAGCTATATTTTTTACTATGGTTGTATTGAAATTATGGTCAAGTCCAGTTTATCCTTGAGTTACGGCTAATGGAACCTACACTGGGAATATTAACCAACAGAACAAGGATTCAATGAAGCCGATTAGGAATTAGTAATGTGTTTGGTAGAGCAAAGCACTGACTTTTTAGAAGCTATTACATAGGATCAGACACACTCTCCAAAGCTAAATTAAACACCAAGGATTAAGAACCATTTGAGGTAGAATTATTAAATGTCTTCCAATTTAAATGATGTTACCTCTTCAGTGGAATCTCATGCAGCAAACCATTTCCTGGTGAAGTCCTTATCATTTCAGGTTTCTCTTTAGATAAAAATGTATACTCTGTGTTAAACTCTCAAAGTTTTTTAAGTTTAAGTTGTTATACCCTCATACAGACATGAGATTAATGATTTTAAAAGAAGCTTCCCAACTTAATTAAGTCCTAAAGGGATTAACCAAAAGAAAAATTAAAGGCATTTGAGGTGAGACACAAATCTTTACCAAAGTTAGGTCACTGAGAAAGAACACAGTATATTAAAGTCAAATATACTGATATGCTAGGAATTGATCTGGAATTCACATTGAACCTAGGAGATAAAACTCAATAGCTTTGCAGTGAATACACATGTGTAGAATGGCATCTCTTCTACCCCAGGTGATCTTGACTTGTACAACCTTCCAGTATCTTCTCTGCCTCTGGCATAGACTCTAGATTCTTTTTTTTTTTTTTTAAGATGTTATTTATTTATTTGAGAGAGAGAGAGTGAGAGAGAGAATGAGAGGGGAGAAGGTCAGAGGGAGAAGCAGACTCCCCATAGAGCTGGGACCCCGATGTGGGACTCGATCCTGGGACTCTGGGATCATGACCTGAGCCGAAGGCAGTTGCTTAACCAACTGAGCCACACAGGTAGCCCCTAGACTCTAGATTCTGAAAACTTTCCTTTTGAATCACAGCTGTTACTGACTAGTTCTACTATTGGTTTGCACAAATTAATTAATCTATCTGTGTCTTGGTTTCCTCACTAAAGAAGGAAGACCTAGAGTAAGACATTGTTCTGACAAAAATTCTCTCCTTGACCAAACTCTGGATGTTCTCCCAAGTCTCACTCTCTTCAGACTGAGCCAACCCTGTGCCTCCTCTGAGTCTACATTAAAACATGTAGATTCTCAGCACAAATGATTTTGTCCACCCCCTCCCCCCACCATTTAGAGGCTTAAACACTAATAAAAGTTTCTAACAGCTCAAGATACCTCCCAGGATAGTCCCAGCATCCCCTCTTCCCCAAAGTGCCTGTTAGAAAGAGCTACCACTGTTTGTTCGAGCCAACACCTGGCATAGGTCCCTGACCACCCATTCTCATTCCCTAAAACATTTACAAATTGTGAATTCTTTCCTCTATCCCTTTGAGATGTATATATTACCTACTGTAACTCAGGAGTGTATTTTTCAAGGACCTGAAAGCTTCCTTTTGAAACGTAATCCTCAGAAAGGACAGGGCCTCTGTCTCAGAAGTGTCTGTGTGAGGACAGAATCCTAACTTCCATGATAGCCAACTAAGTGATACAGGTGGCCTAATAGGCAATTACACGGACCAACCCTTTGTAATTTTTCACTCCCCTGACTTTGTTCAACCTTCCACTGGTTCCCTTCCCTAGTTTCTGATTTTCCTTTTAAAATGTTCAGCCAAGTCTGTATAAATCAAAGTTGAGCCTAGTTCATTCTGGACCTCCTTCCCTAATGCAACAATGTATTACTGACTAAAACCTATCCTCACCACTTTAACCAGTGTCTGGCTTGTTCTATCTTTGACAATTCAAGAAGTGAGAAAAGAAAATTTTTTAAAAAATAGAATAAGATATGAAATAAAATAATACAGTAGACATCTAAGAATAAAGTCATAAACTCGACATGACCAAGTAGATAAACTCGAATAAAAAAATCAATTCTAAAATCATCTCTCTACGTATGTGGTCCACGGATGCCCGCATACAACAAAACGTGTTTAAATGCACATTTCTGAACTCCACTTCAGATGGGAGCAATCAAAATTCCTCACGGCGAGATGAAGGGATCCGCAGTTGAAAGAGCTCCCCAGAGTAATTCTGATCTACTTGAGTTTAAAGATCAGTGGCTTCATCGATTAAGTATAAATGTGCAGGTGGAAAATTTCTTCTAAACAAGCAGTGAGGGCATAGTACATATTCTTTTGGCCTTAGCATTTATTACGTATGATTTCTCCAATAAAAATTGGGGGGTGGGGTGGGGAGGGAGAGAAACAAGTATGGAGTTCTGCCCATTTTCCGTCAGAGCCTATATACATAGGAGAGGTCTGGGCCAAAGGCCCACAAGTCTTCCAGTCCTTCTGTGGGCGGATCCAGTCCCCTGAATGAATACATGAAGCGTGTATGTCCCCTGTTCTTGAGTCTGAATTGGGTCTGTACGTGACTGCTCTTCCATCCGAGCCTAGACTTTAAGGCTTGGCAGCTTCTGTTTTCTCCGTCTTAGATTCCTGAGCTGCCAGGAAGCCTAGGCTAGGCTACTGGAAAGAGAGAGATCCAGGGGAAAGGCTCCAAAGGGAGGCAACTGGCAGCCTCCCAAAGAAATCGACTTGTTTGCCAACCTGTTGCCCCACCGTTAATCTTTTTTTCTCCGTTGATGCTAACACCATTCACCCAGTTATCCCCTCCAGAAACGTGGGGGTTGTACCAATGCCTGCCTTCCTCTCTCGTGCGTCCTGCTTCCTCTCCCTGCCCCCCGGCCCCCAGGCAAATCCATCGCTGCCAGTTTAACGATGTTGCCCTTCTCTCTCCCTTCCTGACCGACATCCTTTCATGGTCCTGGTTCAAGTTTCAGTTACTTCTTTTGTGCGCTGCTGGGATCCCCTGTGCATCTACAAATACATTCGTCACATGACCACCGGAAAGAGTTATAGGAAAGGAAAATCTGATCATGTCCCTGCCTTCATTGCTTTCAATCTGCTTCGCCCAAAACAGTGGTTCTTAAACTGTGGTCCCCAGACCACCACCACCACGACCAGCAGCAGCAGCACCTGGGAACTTGTGAGAGATGCCAATGGGAGGTCTACTAACCTCAGACCTACAGAACCTGAAACTCTGGGGAGGAGAGCCCCATGTCTGCATTTCAGCAACCCGTCCAGGTGATTCTGATGCACACTGAGGGTTGGGAACCACTGACTTCCCAGATTAAACCAATCTTCTTCATCTGACAGACATAGTCCTCCCTACTCTAGTCCAGATCCAACGGCTGTGGCCTTATTTGTATCCATTTGAGGATTTGAATGTGACGTCTGAAGAATGGAGAAATATTTGTTATGTTCAGGTGTAGGAGCTCATCTCCAAAAATGCGCTCCAACTATCCCAGCCTCCTTTTATCCAATGCCCTCGTGTAGCTCCTCCACAGAGAAGAGGGCTTGTCCATGTAACCAGTAGGATATTGCCTCAGTGATGGCATGAGGTACAGGCAGGGAAATGTGGAGTGGGTAGAGGAAGAAGGGTGTTGTAAATAACAGCTATGACTATGTGACCAGCTTGAGAAATGTGACTGCAAATGTCATGAGCGTTTCTTCCCCATTTTGTGATGAATGTGTGTGTGTTCTACACACTCTAAGCAAATATCTCTATTTCCTCCCCTCTATTATCCCGTCATCATGTAACATAAGAGGGATTTATTTTATGTCCCAGTATTTAAGTTTTGTTAACATCATGGTATTCAAATTACAAGATACTGAAAAGAGTCCAAGGACTTTGCACCCTCATCTGGGGAAAGGGTTAGTGAGTTTTCAGTTGTGCACAGGATAGCTGTATCATATTAGCTGGGAGTGTAACCTTGTCATGGTCTTTGTTTGGAGATTGCATATAGTTTACGAAGATACCTATGGGGGCTGAGTTGACGAGGAGTGGATTCGTGGTGCTAAATTTTATCATCAAATTGTCTGGGTAAAGTTGGGCCTCATTCAATCAGTGGAAGGCCTTGACAGAGCATAAGGCTGACCTCTGGCAAGCAAGAGGAGGTTTTGCCAGTAGACAGCCCTCCGACCTGAGCTGCGTTATCAGCTGTTCCTGGTTCTCCAGTCTGATAACCCATCCTGTAGGTTTTGAACTTACCAGCTTCTGTAATTACAGGAGCTCATTTCTTAAGTCTCTCTACAGCTATCTCTATCTCTATGTATCTATCTCTATGTCTATATCCCGTTGGTTCTGTTCTCTGGAGAACTCTAATACATGGTCACACAAATTTACACTCTGTCCCACATGCTTTTCTTGTAATGAAATGTTGCCACTCACATTTCAAGGGATAGTATCTAGAATCTCCTTGAACCTGAGTAAATCTTTGTAAATACCTCAATTCATAGAACAGGGAGGAGGGGGTACTACTTGACTTCAGAAGCTTGGCCATTAAAGATGACCTGGTCCTTGTGATGCTGCCTTTGGAATATTACCATTATGTTGTGAGAGAGTCCAAGTCATATGGAGAGGTCACAACTGGGCAACAGCCCCCGCCAGGGTGTTAATGACGTGAGAGCATCAATTATGTCATGTGAGTGAAGGAACCTTCAAATGATTCCGGTGCCTAGTCCTCGAGTCTTTCAGTTGAAGCGATAGGTATTGAGGAACAGAGGTGAGTCATCCCTGCTGTGCTCTGCCCAGGTTTCTCACCCACAAAATCTATGAGCATAATAAATGGGTATTTTATGCCACCACATTTTGGGGTAATTTGTTATGCAGCCAAAGTACCTGGAACAACACGATTCAGAGCTCTACTTAAGGCAGCCGCCATGAATTCCCAGCCTTATTATAGCCATATCATAGGAACCTATGACCAGGTAGTATAAATTTCCGTATTCGTGATTATTTTCTCCAGGCATTTTGAAGAATTCTCGGCCATCTTTCTTATTGGTCTTAAAATAAATAAATAAATAAATAAATAAATAAATAAATATAGCACATTGTCTTATTTCAGCCAGCTTTAAATGAAAACCACAGACCTTGTTAATAAGAAAACCTGTGATCGGTTTCATAAACAGGAAGGAGGGGCAGGGAAGCAAGGACACTGGGAGGGAGGCTGAGAAAGCGAGCCTGAAGCCTGTGTGCAGATGTAAAATGGCTCTCTTCTGTGGGTAATGGAACTCAGGGGTCCTGGCGGATGGTGGGCAGCTGGATTCAGAGCATTTTTCCGGTGCACAGTCTGTTCTTACACACCCACAACCTCCAGGCCATGTTCTCTTGCTCGGGCTCCAAGTGCGGCACCATCTCCCCCAGAGCCCTCAGCATCGCTCACGGGGGCTGATGAGGGCTCAAGATGGCGGGCATGGGAGAGAGAGTGGCATTTATGCCTGCCGGCCGGTCAGCACCCAACCATAAATCATGTCCCTGCCTGGCTCGCTTATAATGAGACCGACACAGTTAGTGAGATCTCTTTTTCTGTTTTACAGTCCCTCTGAAACTCATCCGGGTTGTCCTTTGTCTCCCTCTGCCCATATATCTGGAGTGATGGACTTTATGGCTACTTCTTCAGGGGATAGAGAATTATAGATCTCTGGATTTATGTGTGTTTGCCAGGCCCCCTCTGGTCCCTGCACCATAAGGTGAATGCTGGGGCAGCGAGAATGATGTTGCATTCTAATAGATCTGGACCAGTTTCTGACAGCTTATTTTGACAAAAGCATAAAATTCAATGATTGTTGCTCAGCTTAGAAGCTGGAGGAAATTCAGAGGGAAAAAAAGAGGATGTTTAAATGTGAGCCTCCCTCTCTCCAAACCACTTTCTGAGTCAGGCAAATGGAGAAAAACAGGATAAGCTAACATCAACAAATTTAATGACAACAGTGCCTGGTTTGGAAGGAACCCGATTTGTCCCAGACGATGCCTTACAAATATATTGTTTCCTGATTTTGAGGGATTACCGCCTGCTACTTGAATAGACCAGGGGTCTGTTAGGAAAGCAAGGGGGTGTGGTGGCCAGCCTCTAAGATGGCTGCCCCCAAATGATCTTTATCTACTGACACTCACACCTCTTTGTGTTTCCACAGTGACTACGCCTTTGTGACCAATAAGGTACTGCGGAAGTGACTGTGTGATTTTGGTGGCTAGCGCGTGAATGATAATCTCACCCTACCTTGTTCTCTAAGACCACTTGCTCCGGTGGCAAGGGAGTGGGTTTTGGCAGGGGACACCAGCAGCCATACCACAAGAACATCGCAAGCAGCCAAGTTAGAGGTCTATGTGGAGAACAGAAGCCTCCTGTTAATGGCCACACAGTCGTGAGAGCAAAGCTACTTTCACAAACTGAGCGTCTCCCCAGCCTCAGATGATTGCAATCCCCGCCAGCAGACTGACAACAATAGTAGGAATGACTCCCAGCGGAAGTGCCCAGCCATGCGGCTCCTGAATTTCTGTTCCACAGAAACTGTAGTTACTGTTTTAAGTCACTAGATTGTGGGGCACTTTGTTTTGTAGCAAGAGATACCTAATGGTACTCCTTATTAGGGACTCAAGCTACTACTCTCTTTGTGTTCTGCCATCCTCAATATATGGCTCTCTTTTCATAGGTCAGTATGGCTGCTCCACCTCCGGACATCACACCCACAGTCCGGCCAACAGAAAGGAAGAAGAGTAAGAAGAATGTATCACCTCTTAAGTTCCCTTTTGTGTATATGCCATTGACCAGAACACAGGCCTATGGCCATATAAAGGTCCCAGGAAGGCTGGGGAGTCCTTATTCTGGGAAGCCGTACATCCAGCTAAGAGTCAGAAATATAAGGAAAAAGAGAAATAAATATCAGGGGAAACTAGCTGGAGACTGGCATCAAAAAGGATTTGCCGCTGGGCACTAGCTTAGCTGAATCTCAGTAACAACCAGGAGTTTGCCCTGAAGACAGGTGTGGTTATCCTCTGCATGTCTGGAAACTCTTTACCAAGCACTGCCTCAAAAGATAGAGCCTATTTCCCCTTTTTATGAATCTGGGCTGGCCATGTGATTTGTGTTGATCAACAGAATGTGACCAAAGTGACAGTTACTACTTCCCAGACTGATTTAAGAAATACGCATGGTCTTCTTTCTATCTTTAGAACACATCCTCTCGGAACCCAGCTGCCACGTAGGAAGTCTGTCTTCCCAGGACAAGTTTTGCTGTGAGAAGGTCCTAGCTGGCCTGCGGAGAGAGGAAACCATGCATGGAGGCGCTGTGGTACCACACACAGCAGTGAAGTCTTCTCAGACTGGCCAGCCCAGCCAGAGGCCAGCTGAAGGCAGCTCACAGAATCATGAGCAAAGACATTGGCTGCTGGATTCATTTTGGAGAGGATATTACACAGCAATAAGTAACTGACACTAAAAAAGAAAGGCTCTGCTAGCTAGGGAGTGGAGGGAGCATAAGCAAACACATAGCAGCAGGAGGCAATCTGGTGTAGGTAAGGAATCCTACAGCATTTAATACGCTGGAGGACGAAATGACTCCAGGTAATGAGCTGGCTGTAAGCAGGCACTAGATGTGGAGGTTCTGGTGTGTGCCATCCTAAGGAGGGCGGATTCAGGAGCCTTATCAACCCTGAACTATATCAAAAGGAAGGGGGTTTCCTAATGGAAGGTTGACCACATCAGGTATACTGAAAGCAGGATTCAGGATCCAAAGCCAAGTCCTCTAGAGCCCTCTATTCTCCTAACCTGTGGATGGGAGGGCCGCATTTGAGGAGGCGGAAGCTTATGGTTTCATGGCTGGAATGATGGGTAAGTTTGTATCATACAGGGAAGGACTTGGGCTTCATCACGAAGACATCGCATTTTCTGATCAACTTGTTTTGCATTAAGACAACCTTTTCTCCCTACTGCTTCCATCTTCTTGGGGGCTGGATCCTTAGGAACTAGGCCGTTTGCTTTATCTTTATCAGGAACCAGATTGAGGTCTGGGGAGGGGCTTGGGTGTCCATCGAAAGGACAAAGTAAACAACCTGATTGGACAACTATTTCCCGGGCTGGATTCGGGGTCACTTCCTCCACTGTATAGGACACATTTCATTCTTATTCTTGGTTGTGAGGAGATGACCATGTATTCAAGAAGTGTTTTTGATGCTATCTTCATGCCCCAGGCCAAAATGTCTCCTCCTCCTTAGAGCCACAACTGGTTGCTTATTGCTGAATTCCAGGTCACTTGAAAAAGTTTTATGAATGACGCATTCCACTAAATCCATACCGGTGAATTTTGCATCTCTGTTCTTTTCTGTACCTATTAGCAATGGGTTGGATTTCAAGCAAGAGAGAATTATCAGTGGCTTAAATACATAAGGCGTTCTCAAACTGCAAGAGGTCCAGAGGTAGCCAGAGCCGGACTGGCAGCTGGGATTGTCACTGTCATCAAGGATCCAGTCGCCTCCTATTTTGTTTCAACAGCCACAGCATGAAGCTTTCATCTCCAAGACGCACTGCTACCTTTCCAGGCACCACGTCCATGTCCCAGAAGGAAGAAGAGCCATGCCACTTAGGTCTTTCTCTTCTAAGGAGTCCCTACATGGAACTTCCATTTACACTTCTCCAAGCAGAGCCAGGGCTCATGGCTCTCTCTCTCTACAAGGGGGTCTGCAAAAGTGATGGGTCTCTTCCCCCTTGCCCCTCCCCCTTCCCCCTCCCACCTCCCCCCTTCTCTTCCCTTTCCCCCAGTCTGTGTAATAGAGAACAGCAAGAGGGAAGGCAACTGTGTGTGACTATTGGGTGGCCCGTCTACAGAGTCCTTCATTAGACTCCTCCTCTTTCCACTGTCCTGGTGTCTGAAGGGCATGTTTCCTAGGCCTGTCTCAGTAGTTGCAAAATCAACCATGTGTTCTGCAAGGACTACAACACAGCTTACTTGAAAATACACAGCGCAGTCTTTCTGGGTACAGGGATCATGTAGTAAAATTCCACCACAACATGATTAGTGGGGTTCAAAAGACCCAATTGTATAAGATGTGGGGTTCTATGTGAGGTTCTAGAAATAAATGTCCAGGGGAAGCCCCAGCTGGTAGTTTTAAAACCAGTGCAAACTTCACCAGGCTCAGCTGCAGTTTGGCGCCACCTGGTGGTGGTTGTCGTCCCCTCCCCCCCCAACCGATCTAGGGAGTGGTTGGATTTCTGGGCTTCTAGGACTTTCCCTGATAGGAGGCTTCCATGTTATTAGCTTGTTCTGGTTAGAGTAGACCAGGAGCATACTGGTCTGAAGGCACCCATCCTCTGCCTCTTGGTTTAGCGAAGGAGTTGCCTGCCACTTCTTTGCTTGGCATTGTCCTTACTTGCTAAAGTGGGCAGTCAATCACATTTTATCCCAGTGCACATTATTTAGGCTATTACCACACCCACACCCGCCCACTCACACACCCACACCCACGCCCACACACTGATATTTATCAAAGTAGTATGTTAGAGCTAAACTTGACAGGGCATAAGCTGAAAACATCATTCATTCCCTTCAAACTCTCTCTGTGGGTATTTCTTTTCCTGACCTAGATAGAACTTCTGGCATCTTCTGAAGTTTTTCTGGTTACTCTCAGATAATGAAAACTTGTCTGCTTCCTTCCATCCCATTGACAGCCTCATTTCTGTAATTAAATTATTGAGTCCAGTGTCACAATCAAAATTCACAACTTGCACCAAAATTGTAGCTTCCTCCCTCCCCGGGGTTGGCAGTAGGGTGGGGTGTGGGGTCAGGCTCTGCTCTCGCCTCTCCCATTAGCGGTTTTCTCTGGGTTCTGGGGAGAGAGAAAGTCATGTGGGGTGGGGGAGATACCTACCTTCATCTGTCTGCTGCCGTGTGATCTGATTCCGGTCCTCTCTGGTTCAGTCATGTGCAAGGTTGATTCTCTGAGGGTGTACTTTCTGTGGTTATCTTGGAGATTCTTTTTCTGGTATCTTCCAGGTACAACTCACAGGAGGCAGGTAGGTGGTATCTCTCCACTGCTTAGAAGGTATGAATTCAACTGGGCTCTTTGGGAGTCTGCCTGCCGTGTCACTTAGCTTCTCCAGGCAGCTCTCTGCAGCACATTTCCTTTGAAGACCACTTCAAGTCCGTTCCCACAGGTCCAGTGAGCGAGAGATCCACTGGGAGAAAGGTCACACGGGTTCGCCCACAGGTGTTGGAACTGTGACCTGCTCTGTCAGCAACCTTGTGATTCCCTTTGTCTCTGCCTGCCACAGCTTCTCACAGCAGGTCTAATGCTTCCCCAAACCCAGAGATCAAAAATTCTGAGTAGTCCCCCGGAAAACGCTTTCTGTCTTGAGAGAGGAAAAATGCCAAGGATCTCAGCAACTATCTTCAGAGAAATCTCTTTTTCTTATACTTTCAATCCTTTCTTGGCTAAGTCCTGGGTGATGGGTGATCTCCTGTCTTTAGAATGTGACATCTATTCAGAATTGCTACATTGCATAACTCTCGGGGGTATCTTTTGCCGAATTATATATAAAACGTGTGAGGATATAGAATATAATGTAAATGGTGTCCCCTGGAGGTGTGAAGCTTGGGGCGGAATGTATTGTCCTTGGTTTTTGGAGCTTCAGGCAAATCCTGAACATGTAACCCTGAACATGTAACATGTAACAAACGCTGCGCATGTAACAGTAACACTAATACTTGCCAATCCTTACCACGCACTGTGCTTTACCTGTTTTATGGAATCCTCCTAACTACCCCGTAGGGCAGGTGCCACCATGCCTGGCTGTTTTACAGGTGAGTGCCCCTAAGGAAGCCCAGACTTGTGCAGGTTACATAGGTTGCTCAGGAAGTGGGGGTCCTGCAGCAGCACCTCTAACTCCATCCATGCATCTTGTTCGAGGGGTTCACTTTCCTGCGTGTCATCCCGGGGCGGCCTAACGGTGGCACAGCAGGCCCCTGCCCTGAAGCAAAGGGCGCTCAGACCCCACGGGCCCCTGAGCGGCTGTGTGTGGCCTCAGACGAGTTCCTTGACTTTCCTGACTCTTCCTGACCACCTCCAAAAGCACCTACACTACCTGAGGGTGTGCGGGGAGCATTAAACCCTCACTCATTCCTCTCTCCCTGCAAAGAGAAAGGAGTCCAAGCGCAGGGCGGTCAGATAACCTGGGAACGCTCAGGACCACGTGGGACGCCGGGGCAGGGAGGTTGGGGACCTTCCATCGAAGGCACGAGGGGATGTCTTGGGGGCAGGCACTCCGTAGTGTAGGATTTCTGGGCGATGAGCTCAGAGCATCTCCTCCATCCTTCCCACACCACAAAGCCCCGCCGATCTTCAGAGGCTGGGGGTGATGAACCGGGCCGCCGAGGGAGCCGTGTTTTACCATCAGATCACCCTGGGCCACCGGGTGCCCCTCATCATTTAACATCTGTTTCCTCGTGTGTGTTAAAGTGGTCCTGATGACCCATGGCACGCCCTAAGTAAACGGTAACCACTAGCACGGCTAATGACGACGACCAGTCCTGGCTACCGGGGGTCCTGCTGCACTCGGGCCCCGCGCGGCGCGCTCCCGGGCGGGCCCTTTTCTTCGGCCGGAACCGATCTCCCGGGACTGGGGTCCTGCCCGGACTCGGAAAGCCGCAGACCGCAGGCCGGAAGCGCGCGCTGCCACTGCGAAGCGTGTCCGTGCGGAGGGAGGGAGGGAGAGCGGAGCCGCGCGCGACCCGGCGAAGATGGCGGCCTTCTCTGGTGCGTCTCGGGAGCGGGGAGGGGCTGGGGCGAGCGGCTCCATCCGCGCTCGGGCGCCGGGGGCAGGCGGCCGGGAGCCGTGGGGGCGGACCGGTGCGGCGCGGGCCGGGAGGGAGCTGTCCGCAGCGGCGTCCGCAGTGCGGTGGGGGATCCGCGGCGGCCTCGGGGAGGCCGGGCCGGTGCGCCTCGGGGGTGGCGAGTGCCTCTCTCCGCGGGTCCCGGCCGCGCGCCCCCGGCTCCCCGTCGTCTTTCTGCCGCGTCGTCGGCCGGCCGGCAGGCCCGGGGACCCGCGGCCGCGGAAACGGGGCGGCGGCGCCGCGCCAGGCCTCCTGCCGCTCTGACGTGGCGGCGGTGCTCGGGGCTCGGCCCGGCCGACGGCGGCCGCGCGTGGGCAGGCGCCGCGGACCGGGCCGCCCGGCCTCGGCCCCCGCGGCTCCAGGCCTCGGCGGGGCGGAGAGCCCCAGGCACCCGTCTGGCGTCTGTTCGTGAGACGCCGAGCCGGCCGCGGCGACGGGCCGGGCCGAAGCGTGGTCGCCCGCAGACGCTCGCGCCGCGGACGGGTGGCACGTTCGCGTGGTGTTGGTTGGCTCCGCGACCCTCCCCGTGACGGCAGCCGTCGCTCGAGGTGGCGTCTTTCACCCCGGAGCCGTGATCTTTCCCAGCCGCAGCTTTACGGAGCTGCCACCCGCGTCCTGCCTCGGAAAGGCGCGGAGTTTGTGCACAGCCCGTGTATCCGGCGGGGCCTGGGATCCTCCGTGTCTCCGCCTGTTCGGGGGCCTCAGGTGGAGCACGGTGCGGTGCTTTCTTCCCTCTACTATAAACACACGAGGAATCCCACTTCTTTAAGTCGCCAGAGAGGATGTCTGGTTTGTGTGTGTGGCATCTTCTACGGGGAGGCACCGCGGCGCCCACCCGGAGTGCTCGCCGGCTGCCTGCCCCAGCTCCCCCCAAAACAGGATTTTAGAGCCCGGGTGTGTAGAGCAGCTCCAGATTGTCATTGCATAGGTTGGCTTCTTCCCGGAGGCATGCCCAGATGTCAGGAATGTTAGGGGAAAGGACCAGAAGAGTCTGTGATAGGAAATCAAGACATGGAATCACAGAACAGGAGCATTCCTGTTTTCCCCTTAAATATTAAAGTGTTCTACTTTTTAAAAAAGATTTTATTTATTTATTTGAGAGAGAGAGAGAGAGAGATTATGAACAGGAGGCAGAAGGGGGGCGGTAAGCAGACTCCCCCCTTGAGCAGGGAGCCCAAAGCAGCACTCGATCCCAGGACTCTGGGATCATGACCTGAGCTATAAAGGCAGACGCTTAACTGACAAACCACCCAGACACCCCAAAGTGTTGTATTTGGAGAAAACATGGTTCCAAAGCAAACATGCAGAGAAGGTGACCAGAGTGGAACAGAACATGTAGAATTTGCTGAAAGCGGTCTGTGGTTGCTGCTTGCAGTCTAACAGTTTGACAAGCGACTTCAGCTTGCCGTAGACTCGGCAGCTTTTTTAAGAGCATCGCTTACTTTTTTTCAAGCACTATGGATTTTAGAGTGAGGATGTAGCTGTATCTAATGGGACCAATTCTTAGAAAGGCCGCTTGGGTATTCAACTTCAGATCTTCATTAGTTTTTTGATCTGTGGATTTTCCTGGAGGAGATTTAGAGGTAGGAGAGCCTTTTTTTGAAAAAGATTTTCATACTTTCCCCTATCGTTAATATATGTATTAATGAGTTGACTAGGTACCGAAGTTTTAGTGTTGTACCTCTTGTGTTAATTGCTAGTATGATTCTTCTCATGTGCAGCAAAAAAGCTGTTTATCCAGTGCATATGTCCAATGTGTAGATTTGTGCCTTTTCACATTACAAGAAATAAAACATCTCCAAATTGGCTATTTCTGGGGCTTAAGAATGTTTGAGTGTTGATAATTTTTTAATAGAAATGTGTATTTTTGTGATAATAATAATAAAAGTTTCATTTTCCTAAATGCAGACTTAAAAATTACTTATTTGGAAAAGAGGTTTACGCAGTCCAGCTATCTACTTCATGTGTAACTATTTGAGAAAGGACAAAATACAATCAGAAGCAATCTTAAGACTGGCTTCACAGTGAATTAATTATTCAAATACCTGAACAGTGAAGAACCATAGTTCTTCAAGTGTGATTTCCAGTTACCCAAGTTTTCACCCCGGCGCCATTTTTAGTTAGCCAGTTTGATTATGGTTGCCAGTAAGGCTGGGCCCCCTCTCCACTTGTCTGCTCACTTTTCTCGGATTGCCAAGGCTAATCAGGTGGTCCTTGAATAGTCAAGGCACATGACTTCCCCGTTATCTTTCTATAAACCAAAGTGTTGGTTGAGAAACCTCTCTCCGGCTTTTTCAGCAGTCACAGGAGGGAAGCACTCACTGGCGGCTACTGTGTATCGAGGGATAACTATGTGTCAGATGCATTACATATCACTATCCGTAATCTTCCTGTGGCTCTACAACCTAGATCACATTAGAGATTTTGTCAGAAGAAAACAGGTTTATAGCTTCGTAAGCTTTAGAGCTTGCTCAAGGTCACGTTGCCAGGGAGAGTTTGTATTTGAACGCAAGTCTTTCTCTGTTAACTATATACTCTTTTCAACAGTGCCATGCTCTGGAGGTACTAAATAACAGCTACGCTCCAAAACCTCTTCCCTTTTCTTTGGACAGTAATTTTAAAAGCAATATTATTTACATTTAGTATGTTCAGTTTTTTAAAGTGAGTTTTTATTTTCAGAGATGGGTGTTATGCCCGAGATTGCTCAAGCCGTAGAAGAGATGGATTGGCTGTAAGTACATAAAGCTTAAATGTACCTGTGACTACAGTGTTCAGTAATTTAAACAGTTGCTAGTGATCTTATCAAATATTTTTGAATCTGGTTGAGTAACTAAAATTCAGTTTATCTTAGGATTCTTTAAATTATAGAAAGCTTCCTTTTTCAACTCTGATGTGTTTTTAGCTAGAAAAGATTGGTGCTGTTTACCAAGTCAAATACTCTTTTAAGTTTATCGTTTAACATAACTTATTTAGCATAGGTGATTCTCTTTTTACTACTAACTAAAATTCTTCAAAATATTCTTTTAGTCTCCCAACTGATATCCAGGCTGAGTCTATCCCCTTGATCCTTGGCGGCGGTGATGTACTTATGGTATGTTTGCTTTTGGGGAGGTATTTGGGAGCTGAGGACACAATTCTGTGGCAGTTTGTGACCCACTTGAAGAGCGCCTTAGGCTTAGAAATGGTATTTTCACCAAAATTACTTTTATTCACATTGAGGATACATACACTGTATTCAGAGTAATGAGGCAGAAGTTGTGGGGAACACAGAGATGAGTAAGATGCAGTCTGTACCCTTGAGAAGCTTAAATCCAGTAGCATATTAAGACAGGTACAGAGAAGTGTTTGTCATACAAGTGGTCTATTTGGGGGAGGTATATTTTGGGCAAAGGAAAGTTGAAAGAGAAATGCTCCGTAAGTAGAGACTATATCAGTAAAAACTGTGAGTAGGAGAATGCAGTATATGATCCCAGAGTAATTCAGTCAGATGTAGCGTAAAATGTGGATGTGGGGGGGAGGCGTATAACTTGAGATAAGATGGGAAGTATGTAGTGGGTTTGATTATTTGGACTCTCTGAAGTGTCATATTAAAGAATTGGTATTTGTTGGCAGGGGGGAATCAGAAGTTTTTTTTAAAAATTATTTATTCTAGAGAGGGAGAATGTCTGCATGAGCTCTGGGTAGGGGAGGAGCAGAGGGAGAGGAAGAGAGAGAATCTCAAGCAGACTCCACCAAGACTGGAGCCCCATGCAGGGCTCCATCCCACAGCCCTGGGGTCATGACCTGAGCTAAAACAAGGAGTCCGATGCTTAGCCTGCTTAACCAGCTGAGCCCCCCAGGTATCCCGGGGTCACTGGAAATTTTTAAGTGGGGCTGTTACATCGTTAGAACTGTGTATTTATGAAGACTGTGTATTTATGAAGATATTAGCAGTTTGTAGTACAGCTCAGAGATTAGATTCTGCTGGGATACTTTTGTAGTAATCTAGATTAGAATGATGATGGCTTGGATTTGAGTGGTAGCCATGGGAAAGAAGAGGGGAGGGCAGATTGTTGAGGGATGGGGGAGAAGTGACAAGATTGGCAGTAGTCACAGTTGACTGAAGAAACCTGAGGAATCTAGAGGCATTGAAGATTATAGTAGCCAGTCAAGTCTTAAAAGATTTCTCCATACTGTCATGTTAATTTGACTTTTTAAATTGACAATCTAATTTGTAAGCTTTATTATTTTTTTCCTACTCAGGCTGCGGAAACAGGAAGTGGAAAAACTGGTGTAAGTAATGAACTTAAGTTGACTTACTTTGTAAGACTTGATTTTTAAAGCGAGTTTGAACAGTAGTTTTTACTTTGAATACTTAATAAAACAACCATTTCCAAAATGTGAGGAATTGATTGCTTGCCCCTGAGAATGATATTTTAGTTGGCAGCTGATTTCTGAAATAAGATCTGCAGGAGTATAGGCTTAAAACTAGTACAGATATAAACTGATCTTGAATAAAGAGTTGCAGTATCTTTAATTTCTGAATTTTAATGCAATGGCTCTAGTAATAAAGAGACTGCAAATAGAGGTGGCTTTCTCATTGGCCTGGACCAGGGTTGGTCAGACGAGACCCTATTTTTCCTCTTTAGGTTTGTTCTGAAAGTCTCCATTGTTTATGGTTTTGGGTTGTCAATAGCCTCCTGTTTCCTTCACTTAATCAACTCTTTTGTTATCTTGCTGGTATTTTGGACTTGGGCAAATGAAATTAGAGTAGCAGTCTGGAATATGTAATTATTTAATGCGCATGTGTAACTTTTATAACATTGATTGTTAAATTGTCATTAATATTGAATATTAATGTAGAGAACTATTGTTTCTTTGATAGGCTTTCAGTATTCCAGTTATCCAGATAGTATATGAAACTCTGAAAGACCAACAGGAAGGCAAAAAAGGAAAAACAACAATTAAAACTGGTGCTTCAGGTAAGTTTTGCATATTAATATTTCCCTTCTATGTAAAAATAGTAATTCTCATTCCTGGCATTGACAGATGGGAGGTGAGAGTGTGCATTTTTATTGTCAGTGTTTGGGGGATAGGGCTGTTGGCATTTGGTGCCCTAGAAATCAGGGATGCTAAATGCCATTTATAGCATAGTAAATGGTGAAAGATTGTCTCTCCTAAAATACTAACAGTGCTTTCTTTGAGAAAACTCTGGCATTTGGAAATTATATTTAGTTATTTTAATGTTTTTCATAATGCCTTTTATGTCTGATATTAAAGATAAATTGGTATAGTATTTTACAAAAGTATTGAGGATTTTATAAAAAATTGATGGAATTAGAGTCCATGATGGTGGGACGTATTTCTTCCACAGGGGAAGGAGGCATGCATTGTTTTTCCTTTAAGAAAGGAGTCCAGGAAGTTAAAACGTAAAGTATAAATTTCAAAGTGCGTTATGTTTAGTCCAGTTTACCTGGAGATCGATCCTTTTACTAGGATTTCCAGTCCTGTCTATGCCGTGGATAATGTTACATCAGTTTCCTCATCTGTAACTTGTGTTGCTTTCATTAAATGGTTCTATTTTGTTATATTTTGACAAAATTTGTTCTGTATTTTAAGTTACTTTTGTTTCATGGTACAGAACACGATTGTGACAAAATAGCAAGCTTAAGTGGAATGAACTTGCCAGATCAACATTTCTCAGCAATTTGAAAGTAACAATGTTGCATAGTTCATAGAATGAACTCATAAATAAATTGTGAGCTAATGAGTTCATTTAGGAAAGGTGGTGGTAAAAGAGAATGCTTTCAGAGGAGGGTAGTAGTACCTTCCAGAGGAGGTAGTAGTTTCAAAAATCATGGCCTGTGAGGAGAAAAGACACTAGAGGTCTAAACATAGAGAAGCAAGTGCAGAAGAGATGAGATAATTGTAAAATCACTGAAGGGATCTCGAGAGAAAATAACTGTTTCAGAAAGGACCAGGACTAATTAGAAATAATCTAATGAAGATTTCTGTTTAAGAACTTACTAGTAATTACAAGGAGCAGGGAGAGAGAGAACCTCAAGAGTAAGTTACTTCTCCATCAGAGAGTTTAAGCAGATGGTAGAGATTGTTGGGCCACAAGAAATCAAGAAAAGATTTCTGCCTTGGGCAGGAAGTTAGGCCTGAAGTATATATAGAGTATCTATAGAGTTCTCGAGCTAATACAATTCTTTGGTTATGCATAGACTATTAAGATGTTTTAAAAAAGGAAAATGTTGGTTCCATGCAAGTGAGGAGGGAGAAAAATTGTGACTTTCGAATGTGGTACTGATATAAAGGACTTGCTTTTCTTTTAAAAATGACACAGTGATACTTAACTAGATCCTGATACATTGGTCATTTATTTTTTTTAAAGATTTTTTTTTTTTATTATTTATTTGACAGAGAGAGAGATCACAAGCAGGCAGAGAAGCAGGCAGAGGGCCCTGAGCTGAAGGCAGAGGGTTAATCTAGTGAGCCACCCAGGGGCCCAACTTGGTCGTTTATTTCAATGTATTTAGTTACCAAAGCTTCATTTTATCCATGCCTTCTTAGTTACGACAGAGATCAGTGCCATCTACTACCAAGTGCTGTGAAGCAAGTGAGGAGAAAAGGCTTTAGCCCAAGGGCAATGATTATTGCTTTTCACTTTCAATTTTGCCTTTACTAGAAAGAGCAAAACATTTACTTGTATGTTCCAAATAATTTGTAAAATCATATTAAATCTAGGTATAAATCTGAATTAAGGTATCACATAAAATATATTTTATTTTTTAGAGAGTGTTTTTAATTTCGTATGATTGTGTGTGATTTATTTTAATTTTAGTTCTCAACAAATGGCAAATGAACCCATATGACAGAGGATCTGCTTTTGGTAAGTAGATAGATTTTAGCAGCTTATTTGTAAGAAATTTGTTTTTATTTTTTAAATTTTTTTCATAATATAATTTTTAAAATTTTTTTATTTTTTATAAACATATAATGTATTTTTATCCCCAGGGGAGAATTTTTTTTTTTTAAAGATTTTATTTATTTATTTGACAGACAGAAATCACAAGTAGGCAGTGAGGCAGGTAGAGAGAGAGGAGGAAGCAGGCTCCCTGCCGAGCAGAGAGCCTGATGTGGGGCTCGATCCCAGGACCCTGGGATCATGACCTGAGCCGAAGGCAGAGGCTTTAACCCACTGAGCCACCCAGGTGCCCCGAGAAATTTGTTTTTAATAATACCTGAGAATAGCAAGAAAATTAAGAAAAAGAATAGTATTAAATGAAGATTTGTGGTGAAAATGAAAATGAAAAATAGTATTAAATGAAGATTTAATTTACCAGATACTAGAATGTAGTTGCTGTATTTGAGTAGTTGAGTAGTGACATAGGAATAGTCAAATGAGTCATTGGAATATAATGGAAATGTGTCCTAGTATATGTGATAAGTTGATATGCATGTTTCAGGATGCTTAATTTATATACTGTGTGCTGACATGGTTTTTTGTGTTTTTCTCAAATCCAGCAATTGGGTCTGATGGTCTTTGTTGTCAGAGCAGAGAAGTCAAGGAGTGGCACGGCTGCAGAGCGACGAAGGGGTTAACGAAAGGTATTCAAATAGCATTTGCACTTGTATCAACTTGTGAAGTACCGTATTAATACATGAACTTTCTTCAGGTCGCTTTAAATCAAGGATCTGAAAAGATTTCTAATGTTACACAAAGATCTATAGTTCTTCATTTGGAACATAACAAATTGTAATTCAAATCGTGGGGAAGGGCCTTCATGGTAAATGGTTCATAGGTGTGTATAAATCGCACAGTATTTTGCCCTTCTAGGGAAGCACTACTACGAAGTGTCCTGTCATGACCAAGGATTATGCAGAGTCGGGTGGTCTTCCATGCAGGCTTCCTTAGACCTAGGTGAGTGTTTCTGAAATAAACTGAATTTCCTGGTTTATATTTGTGGATTGTTGACATTTTATGATAGTGGGGAGCAAAATAATCTTAACCACACAAGTTTCTATTTTCAAGACTTGGAAATAATAAATTTATGTATACCTCACTGTGTACCAAAAAGATTTGAGGTACTAAAAATGTATACCATTACAGTGTAAAACAGGAGGAAGAAGGTTCAGAATATGAGGGAAGTCGGAGTACAGTTAGTATGCAGCAATATGTACCACACGAAACTGCATAGATGCTTTGAGTTTTTGTAGATTTTTAGATTTGTACGGAGCTTTTAGTTTTATCTTTACTCTTAACCACATAAATAAAATACATTTTAAAATCTAGGTACCGACAAATTCGGATTTGGCTTTGGTGGAACAGGAAAGAAATCCCATAATAAACAGTTTGATAATTACGGAGAGGTAAGTTGTATTTCCGACCTAATCGTAGCATTAGTAAGTTTTCTTGTGTACTTATTTGGTCACTGTGACATGTCTAGGAGTATAAAAGGGACTCTGAAATTCAGGTGGATTTTCTGAACATTTTCCACACAAAGTTCAGATTCAGATTTCCGTGAAAAAATGTTTAAAATGAGCTGCATATTTTTTTTCTTACACCACTTATTAGTCTTTCCAAAGTATATTACTTTGTCTCTATTTTCACTTATTTTGATTTTGGCTTTGACTTGAATGTATATGTTCTTTTCTTATTTTTAGTCATGGTGAATCTAAATGTTTCTTTGTCAAGTCTTAGTCTGTAGTAAGGAGGATGAGCCTGGATGTCATGTTGATTCTAAAAAGCCTATCAGGACGTCTGTGCTATGATATATGATATGCTGTAATAAGCAATTTGTTTCATTTTTAAAGACTTTATTTTAAATAAACTCTGCTCCCAGTGTGGGTCTTGAACTCAGAACCCAGAGATCAAGAGTTAACGTGCGGGCGCCTGGGTGGCTCAGTGGGTTAAGCCGCTGCCTTCGGCTCAGGTCATGATCTCAGGGTCCTGGGATCGAGTCCCGCATCGGGCTCTCTGCTCAGCAGGGAGCCTGCTTCCTTCTCTCTCTCTCTGCCTGCCTCTCAGTGTACTTGTAATTTTTTTCTGTCAAATAAATAATAAATAAAATCTTTAAAAAAAAAAAAAAAAAAAAAAAGAGTTAACGTGCTGCATCAACTGATCCAGCCAGGTTCCCCAACAGGCTCTTTTTAACACCTCCATTAGGGCTTCAGGGAACTATTTTGAAGCACTGACTACTTTTGATGTAGCTGTACTGAACTTTTAGCTTTTTTTTTTTTAAGATTTTATTTATTTATTTGACAGACAGAGATCACAAGTAGGCAGAGAGGCAGGCAGAGAGAGGGAGGGGAAGCAGGCTCCCCGCTGAGCAAAGGCTCCCCGCTGAGCAAAGACCCCCCTGATGTAGGGCTCAGTCCCAGGATCCTGAGATCATGACCTGAGCTGAAGGCAGAGGCTTAACCCACTGAGCCACCCTGACGCCCCTGAACTTTTAGCTTTAATTACGATTTTTCTTTCTATTAATAGCACTGCACTTTCTGCTTTTCTAGGAATTCACTATGCATGATACCATTGGATGTTACCTCGATATAGATAAGGGGCATGTCAAATTCTCCAAAAATGGTAAGCTTTCAGTGGGTTGTCTTGTTAGATACCCAATATTTGTGATTTATAATTCTCTTACCCTCTTCTTCAGTCCTCCCTCCCTCCATGCCCTTTTGAACCAGTATGTTTTGAGCATTTACTCCATGCCAGGCACACCAGCAGGTGCTCTATCTAGAACAGAGGATGGAGTCAACAAACATTGTTTCATCTTGTGGATTACCTACTGGTGGAGAAAGAGAGATGCAGGCTGTGTTAGGTTGGAACAAGTACATTGAAAGTTGTGTAATCAGGGTAAGGGGATGGAGGGTGCTAATAGTCTAGGGGCATGCTCCTTTATACTGGGTGGTCAGTAAGCCTTCTCTGATAAGGTGCCATTTGAGTAGCAATCTGAATGAGTTTGGTGGTGGCCTGTATAAAAATCTTCAAAGAGTATTTCAAGCGGAGGGAACAGTAAATGCAAAGGCCTTGAGATAAAAGTGTGCTTGAGGTGTCTGACATTGAGGAGGCCAGTAGGTCTGGAACACACTGAGCATGGAGCAGGGTGGTGGAATGTTAGGTCAGTTGAGGTAGTGAGGCCAGGCCATATAGGGCCTTCTTAGGCCATGATGTGAACTTTCTGAGTGAGATTGGAAGCCATTAGGGTTTTGATTAGAGAGAGAATTGATATCCTCTCTCTTCACTTTCACTGTTTCATGGCTTCTGTGTTAAAAACAGAGTGGTATGTGTGGCAGCGGTAGATAGGGGGCCAGTGGGTTGCTGGGGATTGTATTTGGGGCATATTAAATTTGAGATACTTACTACACATCTAAGTGGTGAAGTCAAGTCAGTGGTCAGATGTGTAAGGCCTGTGTAAGGTCAGATGTGTAAGGCCAACCCTGTAAGGTCAGGGTTGGCGGTACAGCTTTGGGAGACAAAGGCTTATAGATGATACTTAAAGCTAGAAGGCTGGATTCCCTACATAGGGAATGAGAGTAGATAAGGAATAGGAAGGATCTGAGTCTGGGGAATCTTTCAGTTAGAAGTCAGCAAATTGAGGAGAATCTTAGAGGTGAAGGAGGAGGAGACTCGAGAGATTGAAGTCCTGTAGTCCGCGTGATGAAAGGATTTGAAGGAGGGAAGAATCAGATTGTATCCAGTGCTTCCGGTGGGTGTAGCCTAGAAAGAAAGATGGAGATTAACCACTGGGTTTGGCAAGTACATATCACTCATGATCTCTGTTGTGGTGAGCTTGATGGGTGAGTTGGGGGAGTGTGACTGGGAGTCACTTCAGTGATGAGAATGGGATGAATTGAAATGACACAGGGACAGTGGAAATCAGGGAGTTTTACTACACACGGGAGAAGAAAAATAGAAGGTAGAGGAAGATGTCGATTCAAGGAGGTTGTCTGTGTTTTAATGTTACAGTATGGTTGTGTGCCATGGGCTGTCTCGTCGAAGTGTCTAATGGAAGTGATCCATTATGAAGGGAAAAATGTGGAGTGGGAGAAGGGGCACTTGTAGGAGTAAAGTAAGAAGTGAAGAGTTTGACATTAGGCAGCCCAGTTTAGCCGTGGGAGCAGGACGGGAACGCATGCATGTGGGTGGGTTGAGAGATTTGATGATGTGAGCATACGGACGTTCTTTGCTGATCATTTTGTTTTCCTCAGTCTCTTTCTCTCCCTCTTTTTTTTTTTTTTTTTTTTTTAGGAAAAGACCTTGGTCTGGCCTTTGAAATACCACCACATATGAAGAACCAAGCCCTCTTTCCTGCTTGTGTTTTGAAGGTAATCAGAAAAATGTTGCTATGATTATAAGCTACTTTGATCTGCTTTATTTTATACTGGTTAGTTTGCTGTTAGGTTAAGAATTTTCATTTTCTCCCTTTCTTCCATGGTAGAATGCTGAACTAAAGTTTAACTTCGGTGAAGAAGAATTTAAGTTTCCACCAAAAGATGGTTTTGTTGCTCTTTCCAAGGCACCGGATAGTTGTGTTGTCAAATCACAGCACACAGGTATTGCTTTTGAGTGGGTAAGAATTGCAAGAATGGGGTACTGGCTAAAACTCCGGTAAGGAGGCTTCTCCTAGTGAGTGAGTTACACGTGCTCCCTCTGCTGCTTTAGTCACACATCTTTACTTAACACGTCAGTAAAATTCAGTTTCAAAACCTGATTCATAAACTTTTGAGTATTTGGTTTTGTTTAGGCATTTTGGGGAGACTGATCATGGTGATGGTATCTAGTATTTATAAAATTGTGCTTAAGTGCTGTGGCACTGTGTTAAGTTCTTTACATAGATTATTTAATCTTCACAACCCTATAAGGTAGTACTCTTCCCATTTTACAGACAAAGACCTCGAGGAATAGGGACTTGACGTAACTTGCCCAAGGTCACACAGCAAGTAAGTGGTAGAACTGAATTTAAACACAAGCAGTTGGACTTGAAAGCTCATACTCTTACCATTGTGTTGGCTAATCTATGTCAGTTAGTTAAAGTAACTGAATTTCATAGCTTGTTTCATAGCGTGTTTACTTTATCACAAAACATATGATCAGTTGTAATCATGCAAGTAAATTTAAAGAAGCTATAGTTGATTTTAGGAATCCTAGCTTTATTTTGTTTTATGACCGTGTCCTGTAGTTTTTTGACAGTTACTGAAATTTTTGATACTGGAATATTTGTGCTCATGCTTTACGAGTAAAGGTATTGAGATGTGATTTGAACACGTTCCCATCGTTTTCATTTTCTTAAGGTAATGCGCAGGTGGCACAGACGAAGTTTCTCCCCAACGCTCCGAAAGCTCTCATCGTCGAACCCTCCCGAGAGTTAGCTGAGCAGACTTTGAACAACGTCAAGCAGTTTAAGAAATACATTGATAATCCTAAATTAAGGTAAAGCTTCCTTTTGTGCTCAAATGCTTTATTTTTAGGTTTGAGGTGTTTTGGAAGAAGAGTAAGAAAAAAAATGAGGTGGAAATTCAGTATGCACATATATGCACAGGTGTGAGTGTGTAACTTTAACTTTGATATATAGTAGCAAGTAGTTTTTATATAAAAATTTTTTAAAAAAATATTTTTGTTTTGTTTTGTTTTGTTTCGAAAGAGAAAGAGAGAGCTTGCGTGCTCCCACGCTGCGGTCGGTGGTGGGGAGAGGTGGGGTGGGGTGGGAAGGGCAGAGAGACTCTTGAGTGGACTCTACTCCCAGCCCAGAGCCTGACAGGAGGCTGGATATCACAACCCGGAGATCATGACCTTAGCGAGTGAGACGCCTTCCAGGCACCCCTAAAACTCTTATTTGATAAGTTTGTTCAAAGATAAGTAAATTGAGATTTTTCTCGTACATGAAATGCCATGGTTTGCAACACAATATCAGTAATTTTAATTATTTTGTATTTTTAAAAAAAATTTTTATTTATTTGACAGATCACAAGTAGGCAGAGCAGCACACCGAGGGCGATGGGGGAAGGAGGCTCCCTGCTGAGCAGAGAGCCAGATGTGGGGCTCCACCCCAGGACCCTGGGATAATGATTTGAGCTGAAGGCAGAGGCTCAACACACTGAGCCACCCAGGCACTCCATTATTTTGTATTTTTAAAAGATTTTAGAGCACATGTATGCACGCAGGGGTGGGGGGTGCAGAGGGGCAGAGGGAGAGGGGAAAGAGAATCTTAAGCAGACTCCTCCCTGAACACAGAGCCTCAAGTGGAGCTCGATCTCATGACCCTGAGAGATCATGACCTGAGCCAAAACCAAGAGTTGGAGGCTTAACTAACTATGCCACCACACACCCAGAAATTAATATTTTTAAGGGAACATTTCATTCACTGTTAGATCCATCACTTCATTTGTGTAGAAAATAACACTGTTTCCTTCATGTTGGTAAACAGTTTGGGGAAGCTGAGTCTAGCCTGTCTCACAGGAATGAGAACTTTCCATTCGGGCTTTCACTGGTCACTGCCTAGTCGGAGGGCTCCCGGAACCCCTGGAGGGAGACCGTAAGTGAAGTGATCTTGTGGAGCTCCTTGCTCAGTAGCAGTCCCTTTTGTCTTGAGGAAGGCCATGCCTTATAAACTACTGTGTGAGTTGATTTGTTACTTGATTTTTGTTAATTACCTTTTTTATTGAGACATAATTCTCACACCATAAAACCCTCCATTTTAAAGTGTACAGTTGAGTGGTTTTTGGCACAGTCAGGTTGTGCCAGCATCATCACTCCCTGATTTCAGAAATTTGGAATTGCTGGCATTTTTTTTTAATATTTTATTTATTTGTCTGTCAGAGAACGAGAGAGCAAGCGGCAGGCAGGAGGAGAAGTGGGCTCCCTGCCTGCCGAAGGAGTCAGATGCAGGACTAGATCCCAGGACCCTGGGATCATGACCTGAGCTGAGGGCAGATGCTAAACGACTGAGCCACCCAGGTGCCCCAGGACCATTTTTTTTTAACACTGATCTTTTTTTAACTTATAAGTTAAACTTACTCAGGGATAAATTATACTTCATACAGTTTTTTAGGTGAAATAATTCTTAGTTTTGTTTTGAGGATTGATGCATATGTCACTCATTGGGGAATTATTTGAATATCCTACTGTGTGGAGTCTTAGGCTCTGGATCAGCGGCATAACAGTGAGACAGTCTTTGTTTTCACAAGATTAAGTGTGGGAGTGGGGAGTGGGGGGATTGTGTGAAAGGGAGAGAAACAATGGAATAAATGGGGTAGAATGCCTTGGAGATATGATAGGGAAAGTCACTGTAGGAAAACACAACCAGGACATCTGCTTTATGTCAGGGACTTGGAATTCTTCACAAGAGAGTGTGTTTTGAAAGAATGTAAAATGCTAATATGAATGGATTTTTGTGCTGTAATTATGTGTAAAGGTTAACATACCCATGGACAGGGACTGGAAGGGAAGATGAATAATAAAATCTATTTATTAAGAAGGTAAAATTGTAGGGGTGCTTGGGTGGCTCAGTGGGTTAAGCCTCTGCCTTCGGCTCGGGTCCTGGGACTGAGTCCCTCATCGGGCTCTCTGCTCAGCGGGGAACGTGCTTCGCCCTCTCTTCCTGCCTCTTTGCGTACTTGTGATTTCTCTCTCTCTGTCAAATAAATAAAATCTTTAAAAAAAAAAGGTAAAATTATGTTTTACTTATTTTGGTATTCTGTATAAATGAACCTTCCTTGAAAACCCAGCTCAAGTCCTAGTCTGTGAGGCTAGCCTGGCTGTACCAGCCCAGTCCTTTCTCCCTCCTTGGACACCTGACTGTGTGCTTCACCTTAATCCTTATACACTGTCACATGTTAGTGTTCTTGTTTTAAATATGCATAGTTTTGCTCATTCCAACTTAGTTTTGTAATCCTTAAGTCAAGGGCTGTTTTTTTATATTCCTCAAGCCTACAGTGCTTTGTACACAAGGATAGATTGGGCTATGTGTGTATCTTCTGCTAAATTCATAGGGATAAATACAAGTGATAAGGAGAGTGGAAAAGAGTATCGTAGCAGAAGAAATGATAGATTTAAGGATCATAGTTTCCAAACCTGGGAACTTAGGGACTTTATTTAAAGATACAAATTGTTTATTCTTCTCTTAGGTATTTAATATTAGATATTTATTCTCTTAGATATTTTGAATCAGAATTTCCAGGGGATAGGAATTAGAATTTTTTTGTTTTCTTTAGGAAGAATGGCAGCTCTTCCAGGTGATTCCTATATAAATAATCTGGCATCTAATATTACCATATTTAGGAAATATAACAGCTCTAGAATGGTACATGGTTAGGGAATACGCCAAGGTAATGGACATTCATAGGTGAGAAAGCACTTTGTGTTTTGTATTTCTTGTAAATTGTTCAAGATGAGGATAGGAAGCCATAAAGCCAACTTTTAATCAGTTGTAGTGTTACAAGACTTAGCGTTAAGGTCGTCTACTTTCTTAGTGTGTTCTAGGATTTTTTAAAAGACTGTGGTCATTAAGAGTAAAATTAATAAAGGAAGATACATGGTAGGTATTTCTGATTGGATGTTGCTGGCTATATCAGGAAGTAATTTTGCTTGCTTTATAAGGAGGAGACAATCTTTTTTTGTAAATAGCTTTAGTGCATCTAATTCACATACCCTACAACCCACTCTTTAAAGTGTTCCGGTTGCTTTTAGTTTTTCTGTTATATTCACAGAGTTGCACAGCTGTCACCAAAACCGTTTTTAGACTTTCTCCTCACTCTCAAAGGAAGCACTGTACCCGTTAACAGCCATTCGGTTTCCTCCTGACCTCACCATGCCAAGGCAGCCACTGATTTATTTTCTGTCTGTAGATTTGCCTGTTTTGGACATTTTACATAAATGGGATTGTGTGATACATGTTCTTTTTGACTGCCACTTGCACTTAGCGTGATGTCAGGGTTCGTTCATGACACAGTGTGGATCAGTGCTTATTTCTTTTATATTGCCAAAAAGCATCCCATTATTTGCACGGACCATGTTTTTACTTATGCGTCCATTAACTGAGGGCGTTTGGGTTGTTGCCACTTTTTGGCTACTGTGTTATGAACATTAGTATGCAGGTTTTTGTGTGGACTCATTTTCATCTCTTCTGGATATATACCTAGGAGTGGAATTGCTGGATCTTATAGTATTAGCTTCATGTTCAGTGTTTTCAGGAACCACCAGCTGTGTTCTAAAGTGACAACATGGTATTACGTTCATACTAGTAATGTTGAAGGTTCCAGTTTCTCCAAATCCTCAACACTTACCTCTCATTTGATTGTAGCCATCCTAATGGGTATGAAATCATATCTTATTATGGTTTTGATTTGCATTTCCCTAATAGCTAATGGTGTTGAACATCTTTTCTTAGGCTTATTGGCCATTTGTAATGTCCACATTTTATTGCCCATTTTTCATTTGGGTTGTTGTTTTGTTGAGTTATCAGAGTTCTTTATATATTCTGATACGCATATGATATTATTTATTAGATACAGGATTTGTGGATATTTTCACTCTCTTGATAGTGTCTTTGAAGTACAAAGGTTTTTATTTATTTATTTTTTTTAAAAAGATTTTATTTATTTATTTGACAGAGATCACAAGTAGGCAGAGAGGCAGGCAGAGAGAGAGAGAGGAAAGCAGGCTCCCCGCTGAGCATAGAGCCCAATATGGAGCTCGATCCCAGGACCCTGGGATCATGACCTGAGCCGAAGGCAGAGGCTTTAACCCACTGAGCCACCCAGGTGCCCGGAAGTACAAAGGTTTTTAATATTGAGGTCTGATTTATTTTTTTCATTTGTTCCTTTTGTTTTTGGTGTCCCATATGATGAGACTTTGCCTGCCCAAAGTCATGAAAATTTACCCCCTTGTTTTCTTCTTAAAGTTTTAGTTTCGTGTCTTGTAATTGCACCTGTAATTTATTTTGAATTAATTTTTGTGTGTAGTATTAAAAAGAGGTCTAACCTCATTCTTTCGCACGTGCATATCCATTTGTCCCAGTACCATTTGTTGAAAAGGCTGTTCTTTCCCCCACATAGAATTGCCTTGGCATAATGTGATCTTTTTTAATCTAAACATTAAAAAAAATTTATTTGGAATGAGAAAAATTCAAACAATGTGAAAGAATATCCTGTGAAAAATAAGTATTTCACCTAGTCCCCCAGTTTTTAGTTATCCCATCTGGAGGCAACTTTTAACAATTGATACTTCTATATTTCAGAGAGATAATTTATACACATACAACCACAAATGTTCAAGAAGGTAGATTGGAAGCAGATTTTGGAGCCCTGGGAATTAGCCTAGTACAGGAGGACATGGAAACGAATGAGAACTGGTGTCTTCTGGGTCTCGGGTGTTCACGTGCTCCTCTGCACGGCCTGTTCTAGCATTTATGCGTCTGCTGCAAGAGAAGTGCTTAAATTCCACCCTTCTCCAGCCTCTGGTTGTAGATTGTTTCTCAGTTACTTAATTTACCCTTAATTTCCACCGAAAAGAAACGGATACAAGTCAAACAACACGGCCAGCTTGAATCGTTTTCTATGTTATCATTATGGTATTTATTTCAGGGAGCTTCTGATAATTGGAGGTGTTGCGGCACGGGATCAGCTCTCTGTTTTGGATAATGGGGTAAGTTGTACTTTCAATTTTTAAGAGGTTACGTTATGAGCTATCATTTTGGCAGTTGTAGTTCTGTTGTGTTTCAAGAAAAATCAAGTGAGTCTGAAATTAGAACAAGATCAAAACAAAATTTGTTCAAAAACATGTTGCAAGTATGTCTTTTCTTTTCCCAAGTGTATACAGCACGGTAGTTTCTTCCAAACCCCTCATGCAAAATTCAGCATACTTTTTTTGTTGTTGTTGTTTTGTTTACCTTTTGAGCACTTGAGGATTTTCTTCTTGCTTTCTCATGAATTAAGAATCCTTTCTTTTGGGGCACCTGGGTAGCTCAGTGGGTTAAGCCTCTGCCCTCAGCTCAGGTCATGATCTCAGTGTCCTGGGATCAGGCCCCGCATAGGGAATTTCTGCTCAGCAGGGAGCCTGCTTCCCTCTCTCTCTCTGCCTGCCTCTCTGCCTACTTGTGATCTCTGTCTGTCAAAAAATAAAATCTTTAAAAAAGAAAAGAATCCTTTCTTTTGGAGATAATGGGAAAAAAAGAAACTGGAGTTAAGAATAGAAATGGAAATCAAGTGGATTGCAGAGAATGTGGACATTTTGGCAGTGACCCAAGGGACGGATGAAAAGTGATACACTCTGGCTTCAGGAGGAGGGAGATGAGTTCAGATATGGGTCAGGGGAGTCTTACAAAGGGTGCGTAGGCATGCAGTTACAAAAGACAAAGCTAGGACTGGGATCCTTCTTATAAGGTAATATTCTTAACTGGGCTCATCAATCCTGTGGCGCTAGATATAGATAGGACTTCATAAAATATTTCATATGTGTGAAGTAACTTGTCCCTTTCAAATTTCTCTCCCATTTCCTTCCCTAAATATTTTATTATTTAATCTAACCCACCTGATACTGAGTCATGGCGAGGAATTATGTCCACTTCTTTCAGTTCCATTGGTGCCCCTGTCAAATGAAATTTTATGCTGTGTGGTTTAGATTGACCTGGTATGACATATTAAAAGCAAGGAATCCTATTACTATACTTGTTAATACTATTTTAAGATCAAGTGTATTTTAAGATAGTAATATTGCTTTGATCTTACTTGCTGTGCTATATTTTTTAGTGGTTGTAAGAGATTTAATGTTCATTTCCATTCTTGGCTCCTCAAACCCAAATCCATTTTCCTCAGAAGTTATTAAGTTTCTTAACTCCTGTTTTCCAGCTGTAGAGATTTTAGCGAATTCTGTATGCTTCTGTCATTCATATCTAAATTTAGTACTGGCTAAATCCAATGGTAGTTTTATTCTGTGGCTTTCTTGACACCTTCAGAGCCATTCTGCTTAGGGAATCTAATACATTCTCTTTCTGCTCTTTCCATCTGTATTCTGTCCTCCTGTGATCTCCCATCATCCTCTGGCTCAGCCATAGTCCTGTGTTGTGTCTTGTCCTGGGCTAAAGTCAGCTTTTGGAGTGAGAGAGTAGAACTGTGTAATTTTTACAATTTTAAAAAGTTGCACAGTTAAGCAACATGTGCAGTTGACGCCCAGAGGAGTAATTGGTGCTATTATACAGGTTTTTCCAGCTTATCATTTTTTAAACCTGAGAGACCTAGTATATATATTTCACATAAAGTGAGTTTTCATGCTGACTTTAGCTGCTGAAATTGAGGAGAGTGGAGACTGATATGTAGGTTGGAATCCTATTGTAAAGAGGTGTTACAGTAAAAAGTAAAGAATCAGAGGGATATTTTGTTCATTGCTATGTATAGGACCTGTCACCGTGCTTGGCACATAGCTGGTTCTTAATACATTAAACAGGCCTTATCTTCATATTTTCAGGCAATATTCTCTACTTTGAACTGAGACTTGCTTATAGTTATCAGTACTAATGAAATAGTATTCTCCCCATTTTTATAGATTAGGAAGAGGACTTATACTGAATATTAAGTCACTTGCCCAACATCTTATAGCCTCTAGGTAGCGCTTACTTTAAAACCCATATTCCTGATCACTGTGAACTTGATTAAAAGATGCATGTGTGAATGTAAAATACTGTTCATTGTTTGTACTGGTGTGGAGTTTATAATTCTCTTCCCTTTGAGTATGTTTGAGAATTTTTACAATAAAAAGTTAAAATAAACCTTGTTCTTGAGTTAGACCTTTTCTCTTGTTTGTACCAAGTTTGAAATTCCAATTTGGATACTTACAAGCTGTATCATTTAAGTTCTTGTGATTTTTAGTATTCTAAACTTCAGTTTCCTCATGTAAAAATATGAATATTTAGGGCATCTGGATGGCTTAGTCAGTGAAGCATCCGATTCTTGATCTTAGCTCAGGTGTTGAACTTGGGGTCATGAGCTGAAGCCCCCCTGGGGCTGTTTTGGCTTCCCACTGGGCATGGAGCCTACTTAAAAAAAACAAAAACAAAAACAAAAATGAATAATAATAGTAGTGTTTCCTTTCGTGGTCATGAGATGATAACAGTAGTTTTAAAACATTAGCACGGTGTTGTATCAGTTGTCAGAGCCATCTTGCATCGCCAAAGGTGTTGCCCATTTCAAAAAAAGGGAAAGTTGAAAGTAGAAGAGATGAGGTCACACCACTGGGTGGTGGAGCTGGCGTTTGAATCTGGCTGGACTTCAGAGTTCCCAAAAATTCATTCATTCACAGAATACAAATTTTATGTATTAGACTGTACGTAACAGTTAAGGATGTCAAAATCAGTTATCCAAAATCTTCACATTAATTCCAAACCAAATACAGGTATGGTAATAGGGCATTATCTACAGTTCCTGTTCTGAGAATTTCGAGCTGATGATGACTGCTTCAGTGTGCATGTTTTCACCGTAAGTAAACCACTGTTTGTTGCTGTTTTACAGTGATCAGAATAGTGGTTTGGTTTTCATTAGGTGCTTTTGATATTTTTCAGGTAGATATAGTCGTTGGCACTCCAGGAAGACTAGATGATTTGGTGTCAACTGGAAAGCTGAACTTATCCCAAGTTAGATTCCTGGTCCTGGATGAAGCTGTATGTTGAAATATAGTCGTACTTAAAAAAAATTTTTTTGCTTGTGTTTCGGGAGATAAAAATATGTAAAATGATGGAAAAAACCACAATTCAGTCATGATTCTAATACCTAGAAATAATCATTACTAGTAGTTTGGTATATTTTCATCCACTCCTTGTATTTATATAAATACTATTTTACATGGTAAATCAAGTTATGTGAATCTAGGAAAACTTTTTTTTTTAATAAAGTCTCTTAAGTATTTCATGTCCTTATTTGTGAACAGTTTTTAAAGGCTGTCTAGTGGTCTATTATATGGATATTTCATGGTTTATTTAACCACTCTTGTCACTAGATATGTAGATTTGTTTTTTACTCCAAATAGCTATCTTTGTTGATACATAGATTATTTTACACATTATAGTTATTTTTTCATGTTAGAGTGGCACAATGTAAAGTCTAAGAACATTAATGTCTTGGAAGCTCTTTTTTTTAAAAAATTTTTTATTTTTTCAATTTCTTTTCAGTGTACCAGAATTTGTTGTATATGCACCACACCCAGTGCTCCATGTAGTCCGTGCCCTCCATAATACCCACCACCAGACTCTCCCAACCTCCCACCCCCCGCCCCTTCAGAACCCTCAGATTGTTTTTCAGAGTCCATAGTCTCTCATGGTTCACCTCCCCTTCCAATTTCCCTCAACTCCCTTCTCCATCTTCTTGGAAGCTCTTGAGACATACTTTCAAAGTATTTTCAGTATGAGTTGAGGTGGTTTCTTAATACTGAGGATTTTTGTTTTCATTTTTTTCATATTAAAATTACATGTTTAAGGATATGTGATAGAAACTGTCATCTCTAGTATTCATTTTAGAATACTGGAGTATAGTTTTTGGGTTGTTTATGGTCAGCTTTTTTATATTCTAGTCACATGGAATTAAAGTTGAATTTATAACTTGTCTTCATCTGATGGGAAATAATCATTTTGAGAATATGGGGATATGTATGCTTATGAATACATTCCCATTATCTTTCTACACTTGATTTACAAAAGAAAGATTCAGGTATTGATTAAAAAATTTATGCTTTTCTTTGCTTCTCATTCAGGATGGGCTTCTTTCTCAAGGTTACTCTGATTTTATAAATAGGATTCATAATCAGATTCCTCAGATTACCTCTGACGGGAAAAGACTTCAGGTATGAAATGACAGATGCATCTTAAAATACATGTGGACAGTTGTTATGTGTTAATGCTTATTTTGTTTTGTTCTACATTTTGTTTTGGTGTCTTATGATTACATTAACTGCCAAATAAAACATTTTCTTTATTACCTGAGTAAATAGTACACACAAAGAAACGGTCTTGAAAGCTGCGCCTAGAAATGAAGGAGAAGGGAACTTAAGAAAATTAGGTGTCACAGAAGATAAGTAAAAAATTCTTAGTTTTTTTTCTACAGAGCATTTAGAGTTTATATTTCGGACTGTGAGGAGGACTGCTTCGTGTTTGAGGGGGCAATATCATGAGCTGTTGAAAACAGCTGTTGTCATTATTTCTTAAAATATTACTCTTATTTTTCTCACCTTCAGTTCCTAGGAAGAATTTGAGAGGTAGAAGAGGCTTTAAGGGGGAGAGAAGGGAACAAACAGTAACCTCTTCATCTTAGTCTTCTTAGGGCCTCGTGGACTCGATGGCATGGTTTCCGTAGCAGCGAGGGGACTCAGGGGGAGCGAGGGGACGGCCTGTGAGCGAGGGGACTGTAGTTCACAGAGATTAACCGGCCCAGAGTTCTGTCACCAGTTGCTGCTGCCCGGTTCGGTATTAAACTCATCTGTAGATTCCAGGTTAACATGCTTTGGGGCCCACATTAGTATTCATATGGTGGAATTATTACTGTAAAATAAAAGTTGATCTAAACTTATTTTTCCCTCTTAGGTGATTGTTTGCTCTGCTACTTTGCATTCTTTTGATGTGAAGAAGCTGTCTGAGAAGATAATGCATTTTCCCACCTGGGTTGATTTAAAAGGAGAAGACTCCGTTCCGGACACTGTACACCATGTGGTTGTCCCGGTGAATCCCAAAACTGACAGACTCTGGGAAAGGCTTGGGAAAAACCACATTAGAGTGAGTACTTCACACTGCTAACATTTATGGGGAATAAAACTTACATAAACTAGCTTAACCTTGGGCTCTTAGTGATGCTTACAGCCAGATACTGTACCTGAGAAAAGAGAAATCCACCCAGTGACCGCAAAAGGTTAGGCCTTGAGAGCACAGAATAAGTGATGGGCTTTTATTTTTTTCTCTGTAAGAGTTACTTTTTTTTTTTTTTTTTTTAAAGATTTTATTTATTTGACAGAGAGAGGTCACAAGTAGGCAGAGAGGCAGGCAGAGAGAGGAGGGGAAGCAGACTCCCTGCTGAGCAGAGAGACTGATGCGGGACCTGATCCCAGAACCCTGAGATCATGACCTGAGCCGAAGGCACTGAGCCGCCCAGGCGCGCCCCCTCTATAAGAATTACTTTCAATGATCATCTTCCTTGATGTAATTTTGATAAATGAGTAGGATAATATATATACCTAGATCTAATTTCAGATACAATGATGCTGTTTTCAATAATATTTTAGTGTCCTCTTGAGGTTCTTTATTTTCCTAAAAAGAAATTTCATGTGTCTACCTAGTGTTTTTTTCTTCCGCTGTTCTTAGATTTACCTTTATAAAATAAGGGTGTGTTGTATATTATAAGTATATAATTTCTAAAAGCCACCTTTTTTATTACATCTAAAAACCATTTTTATTACATTTAAAATTGCTTAGTCTTAGACTTACAGTTAATAAAGGGTTTTCTAAATCTGAAGAATGCTTTTGCCTAGTCTGAAATGCAGTCTAAAGTTAGGTACATTTTTCCCTTTAAAAAAATGATACCTGTTTGGAATCCTTACTTAGCCACTTGCTACCCTTTGTTAACCTTTTCTTTTAATAGACTGATGATGTACATGCAAAAGATAACACAAGGCCTGGTGCTAATAGTCCAGGTAAGTTGAATGAGTGATTAAGTGAGGGAATGAATGAATGGGTGAATGAATTAATGAATGGTTTTGAAAGATTTTGAAAACGAATTGGTTTGTTTTAATTGAATTTATGCCCCATCTATTCTCATGAAGGATTTGAGGTGACCTATAAAATTAGAACAGGAAATCTGAAGATAAAAGCACCAAAAATAATAAGGAAATGAGGGAAATGTTGATACCAGTCAGCTAAGAGCAGCATTAATCACTGAATTTCAGATGTTAGTCTCCTGACAGCTAGGTCACACATACTTTGGATTTTGGAATTCTTTTTTTATCATAGGATATTAGCAAAATTCTCTGGCAACAGATTTTATATTGGTCCTGAATTTCTGGAGAAATGTCACATAGATTCTTCATTGAGGGAATTAAGTAATAAAGGAAAATGTCTTTAGCTTACAACTTTGTGGAAGATACAGAAATTATCTTGAAATAGTTTATTCTTTTTGTAAATGGTAAGGTATATCTAACACAAAATTTCCCGTTTTAACCATTCTGAAGTGGATCAAGTTCAGTGGCATGAAGTACATTCCTACTTTGCATCCATGGCCACCATCCATCTCCTGGCCGTTTTCATCCTCCTAAACTGAATATCATTAGATCATTAAATATTTATTGGTTTTTAAAAAGGTGAACATTGAATTCAGTGAAGATATTTATTTGCAGAGCAGAGACTTTGTTTCAGGTTCATAATATTTTAAAGATCTATGAGTGTACATTCTTTTGCAAGGATAGTGCTTATGGAATGTTGAGTAGTTCTTAGACCCATTAGGCTGCATGTTTGATGTTTGATGTCTCACGTGGGTCATTGGGGAGGGTGAGACTGCATTTGCTTCACGGTTGGATCCATGGGTAGGTTTATGGCAAGTATCTGAAAGGTGAATTTTCTGAAATCTTGATTAAATAGAGTCCCTTTGAATTCAGTTTTATATGCAGTTCCAAATTTATAAGGTGCATGCTCAAATAGCCTTTTTGTTGGAGAGGAGCAGAGACACTGATGATTCAAAATAATGTGTCCTCCTACTCTTTGAGAATACATTTTATAAAGTAAAAATTGTTACTTCATGTATTTTTTCTTGTAAATGTTTTGCTTAGTTTATATAACAATTAGATATGACTAGAGAGACTTGAGAAATATGGTGGGTTACAGAATTAAAATTTCCCATTAGATAGTTGGTAACTGTAGCATTAGCTTCCCACTGAAACAGATGGGGGGTGATGGCTAAGAAAGGACTTCGTTTGACATACAGTTTTTTTATTCCGTAGAAGTATGAACTTTCTGGTGTTAAATTTAAGAAGTACATTGATTATTTTTAAAAGGGGTTAAAATAATTGAGTAAACATTTATTGAGCAGTTAGGGGAGTTAATGCAAGGCAGCATATGATTAGTTGTCTATAAGAGATAGGAACAGAGTTTTGTTGTAGGTATGAAGCTCTGTTTGCTTGTGGTTATATGTCTGTTTCCCTCATAAGAGGTACGATTATAGGTGTTTTGGTGCCCATAAGGTGGCACAAACGCACATTAACAGAAACAGGAATAAATGAGTGAATGGATATTCTCACCATTTCATCCTATCTTAATCTCACTTATTTTTTATTAAAGCAAAGTGTTGTAGGTGAGTTAAGCAGTAAGTCTGTGACTGTAATTATGTGTGTTTATATCAGTTTTAGATTGAAATTCTTTTTCTGTTTTTGTTGTTGTTATGGTATTCAAGAGATGTGGTCTGAAGCTATTAAAATCCTGAAGGGGGAGTATGCTGTCCGGGCCATCAAGGAACACAAGATGGATCAAGCAATTATCTTCTGTAGAACCAAAATTGACTGTGATAACTTGGAGCAATATTTTATGCAACAAGGAGGAGGTAATGTTTCCTCACTTGAAATAAATTGTGTTTATTTCCTCATTTAATAGATTATTAGTCTCATGTTGATGCAGTCTCGAATGCATGCACAGAATTTAAAGTAGCAGTGGTGCATTGTAAGTATCTGTGCTTATCTAGTACTTTTTCATAGGATAAGCCCCACGCAGACAGTGAGGGCTTTCCACACAGGTATAGATGCATTACAGTGTTCTGAGGTCCTGCTGCCATTTGGAAGAAGGGTAATGTTATTGATTAACTTGAATGTTAAAATTTCAAGTATAATCATTAAATAAGAGAATGTATATTTTCTAAGCCAATAAATGGAGAAAAAAAATATCTTAAAAAGGCTAAGAAAGCTAGAGGAAAAATAATAAGAAATAGCAGAATGGTTAGCAATTACAGAGTAAGATGGCTGGTGGAAAAATCTGAGTGAGTAAACACTATATAAGTCCTTGGTTAAAAGGTGTAGATGGTTAGACTGGATAAAATCTAGCTGTTTGCTATTTATAAGAGAGATACTTAAAACCTGAGGACATGGAGAGATTGAAAGTGGCTGAAGAAATATATGTATCATCTAAACTACTAGTGAAAAGAAACTCGGTCTAGCTATGTTAACAAGAGATGCAGTAAATTTAAGACAAATATTAGCGACATGCAAAATCACAGCGTAATAGCACTGTACGTTCTTTATAATGGCTAGATTAAAAATCCAAGGCCACTTTTTGGCGGGGTTGTGGAGCGCTGGAGTACTCACACTGTTGCTGGACAGCCATGTCGGTACAAGGGCTTCCATTTTCATTTGTATTTTTTAAAAATATTTTATTTATTTATTTATTTGGCAGAGACACAGTGAGAGAGGGAACACAAGCAGAGGGAGAGGAAGAGAGAGAAGCAGGTTTCCCGCCGAGTCGGGACCTGAATGCGGGGGCCTGGGATCATGACCTGAGTTAAAGGCAGACGCTTAACTGACTGAGCCACCCGGGCACCCCTGGTCTTACATTTTTAAATAAAATTAACATTGCTATCTTATGGCTTAGTAATTCAACTCCTAGTTACTCGAGATAAATAAAGTTTATCCAAGATTTATTGACAGAAGCTGTGAGCAAGAGGGGTCATAGCAGCTTTATTTATAATAGCCCCAAACTGAAGATATACCAGGTGGCTGTCAGTAGGGAAATGGCTTAAACCAGATGTGAAATTTTTAGTCACTGGAAATACTGCTCAGTGATACAAAGGAATGGACTATTGGTGGACTCAGCAGCTGTGGGTGAATCTCAGACATCTTGCAGAATGAAAGATTCTTTATACAAGCCTATATTCTGTATGATTCCATTTATGTGAAGTTCTAGAAGAGTCAGAATTAATCTGAAAGGGGAAGAAACCCACAACATTGGTTTTTCCCCAGCATAATGGGAATGGGGGTACTTTGTGGAGTGACATTCATATTTTCTATCTTGATAGGACTTAGGGCTTGCATAGGTGTGTGCGTTTGTCAAAACTCACCAGACATCTGCTTAAGATTTGTACATTTCCTTGTATGTAACTTTCACCTTGAAGGAAAATCATAAAACCTAGACAAATAACTGCATTCTAGTTAATGAGATGCATGCTGAACTGTACAGATATTTGCAGTTTATATTGAAATGCATCAAAAATATAAAAATGAATTGATAGGAAAAAGAGCTAGACAGGCAGTAAATATAATAAATGTTAGTGGTATAATCTAGGAGGTGAAAATACAGCTATTTACTTTGAGATCTTTTCATTGTTGCTGTGTTTGGAAATTAATGTTGAAAAATATATAAAGCAAAAATTGACAGATGTACAAGGTAACAGATGAATCCTGCTTACGTAGTGGGGAGAACTCGAACACATCTCTCTCTCTCTTTTTTTAAAGATTTTATTTATTTATTTGACAGACCGAGATCACAAGTAGGCAGAGAGGCAGGCTGAAAGAGAGAGAGGTGGGACGCCTGAGTGGCTCAGTTGGTTAAGCAGCTGCCTTCGGCTCAGGTCATGATCCCAGCGTCCTGGGATCGAGTCCCGCATCGGGCTCCTTGCTCCGCAGGGAGCCTGCTTCTCCCTCTGACTCTGCCTTCCGCTCTGTCTGCCTGTGCTCGCTCTCGCTCGCTCGTTCTCTGACAAATAAATAAATAAAATCTTAAAAAAAAAAAAAAAAGAAAGAAAGAAAGAGAGAGAGGAAGAAGCAGGCTCCCTGCTGAGCAGAGAGCCCAATGCGGGACTCGATCCCAGGACACTAGGATCATGACCTGAGCCGAAGGCAGAGACTTAACCCACTGAGCCACCCAGGGGCCCCAAACACATCTCTTTTTATAATTGATGTACGTCAGGGAGCTAGAAAACTCAAACAGTTTAAAAAGTTGAACTGATGGTCATATGAGGAATAGGTTCTATTGCTCATCACTGTGAACAGTTTAGTACCATCCGGTCCCCGCCCCCGCTGCCCCCAAGTCCTAGCAAACAGCCTTGCTTGGTGGTTTTAGTTACAGTGACTGTTCTGTAATACTTCTTCCTGTCCATGTTGGTTTTGAATGGAGAATTTGATTATTTGGTTAGAAAAGCCATTGCTTGGGACACCTGGGTTACCGAAGTAACACAGTTTATACCAGAACTTCAGAGGTTTAACAGAGGAAAATAAAGGATTCCTCCTCTCTCTATACACGGCTTGACTGGGGAGTAGGAGTGTGTGTGTGTGATACTTCCCTAAACAACTTGAATTCAGAATGCAGTAAGGCCTAAGGGGTAGGCCTCTGGAAGTTCTGATTAGCTATTATTTATTCTCTGCAAAATTAGTTCTTGTATTCATTTTGGGTGGGTAGCTTTCATGGTCTATTTTTCTTGAATGCTGAAGTAATTTTATTGAACTTAAAGTTTACTATGTAGAGTAGTTAGTTATGGTGTAATTGTTACTCTGCATTCCTGCTGGAGCCTACGGGTTCTTTTGAGCTCTAGACAGCTGTTTATTCTTACTCTGATCAGGACTGGATGGATTTTCTTACTGTATCTACTTGAATTTCTTTTTTAGAATTGGCTTCCAGTGTATATGCCTCTCCATCCTACCAGTTTGCTGCTCCTAAACTGCTTTGGCCAGGGTACCAGATCATGAAGCTGTTAGGACATTCTGAGGGGGGTAGGCTCGTGGGCGTGGCCTTTAGGAAGGGCCTGAAGTTCATCATGCCTATTTTGGTTCTTCCAAGATTGATCTCTCTTGTCTACTTTTTTGGTTCTTAGCTTTCTTTATATGGGATCGGAGAGGTTCCTGGTATACACATAGGTTTTCCTTTTAGTAACACATTTGGTATACTGTTCTGTCTGCTATACATCAGAAAGAGTGACTTAAAAATATCCTTCAAAGTAAATCAGTTTTAATGCTCCTGGAGTTTATTTTAATGGCATTTCACTTATGACAGAAATTGTGTTAACTGTGGTTTGTGGCAAATTGGGGTGTAGAGTTCTGTGGAATTATATGGCACCATTGTAGTCGGAATGCTATTGGTTTTTTGATACAGTCTTTGGTGTATTGTTTTCCAAGGTTAACTGTTTAATGTGCTCTTCACCAGGACCTGATAAAAAAGGACATCAGTTCTCATGTGTTTGTCTTCACGGGGACAGAAAGCCTCATGAAAGGAAGCAAAATTTGGAAAGATTTAAGGTACTGCTATTTAGTTGACTGCATTTCCTTAATAGCTAAGGGGGGAATCGTAGCCAATTTTAATCAGTTACATTTAGTATTAATAAGCCATTCTTGTTCTCGAAATTTCAAAAGATTTTTGCTCTGTTGATATATCCTTGATGACAGGGCTTAGTCATCTTTAGTACGCAGTGGTCAGTTACATGTTCTCCATGCAACACTGCTATGGTAAGAATTTTCAACTTAAGTCTTAGTTGAATTCTTTCAGGTAGGTATTTTTAAGAGAAGTGTCATGGGATAGTTAAACCATTTCTGTGAGTCTTATTATTATTATTTTTTTAACAGTTCGTAGTAATACCCATAGCGAAGTTAATTTGTAGATTAATTTAAGGGAGGTAGCAAGAGTACGGTTTTGTGGGATTAAAAACTCTTGTAACTGTTTGGGGCGCACTGTCCCACTTTCATGCTGGCAGCCCGCGGACAGGTGGGTTAGCTCTCAGTGGAGGTGGGGAGGGTTTGAGCCGTCTTGAACACAAGGGCAGGAGCCTCCACCCACAGCATTCTCGTTATTTATCGTGTGTTCACCCCAGTGCAGAGTACAAATAGCATTTTCTCTCAGACCCATCGTATGAATAGAAGGTGGAAAGTACTGAGCTTAGGAACTTTGGATTATGCTTCCATGTGAGCAGAGTGTGCATATGGAAGCATGTTGTATGGTCGCATTTCAGTGTGTGTATGTTTGCCCTTCTCTACCCAGGCTCGTACGCTGGACCCCAGGTCAGCATTCCTTCCCCACTCTGTGTCTAACTTTGCTGTGCCTTGAGGCACAAATGACGTGCAAAAGCTAATTTGTATTTCCTTGGTGAGAGCACTGGGGCCCATTCTCTGTTCCTTTGTCTTAGAATTTTGTCTGTTGTCACAAAAAGTGTAACCTCAAGGTGAAATGCCTGGTATTCTGAATTTATTTTAATACAAGGTAGAGATAATGTTTATATTTTAACATTTTTTTCCTATTTTCTCTTTCCCTTTTTTTTCTTTTAAATTTTATAAACTTTCTTTGGCATTACCAGTCAGGATTTCTAAAGATAAATCCAAATTATAAGCAGTTTATCTTGGTGTGAGAAAAAAGCAAATAAAAATGAATCCAATTACTGATTTATTCACCTTAAATGTCTTGTTTTAGTGGATCATAACTTAAAAATTTAAGACAAGGTCCAGTGAATTATGAGTATCTGGACCTCTAATCTGATAGTAACACATTAGTTAGCGGTCTCAGTGGTATGGTAGTATTTGTATTTATTTTTTAGCATATGTCATAATAAATTCCTTTCTCCCCTCTCTGTTCTCTTTAGAAAGGAGATGTAAGATTTTTGATTTGCACAGACGTAGCCGCCAGAGGAATTGATATTCACGGTGTTCCTTATGGTAAAAAGAAAGTTTTTATAACTTCAGTTTAAATTTTACGGAATTCAGAGTGAACCCTCTAGTGTTTTTGAAATATTTAGAACATCAAACATCTAATATGGTTGAAAATTTTAGAAATTAATGGCAATTGGTAATAATTACTTTTATTTGCAGTTATAAATGTCACCTTGCCTGATGAAAAGCAAAACTACGTACATCGAATTGGCAGAGTAGGAAGAGCTGAAAGGTACTGCTGTAATTTTTTTTTTTTTTTTTCGTTTCATGCTTTTATGCCTCAGAGTAAAGTCTAATAAAGACTTCTAAAACTTTTCAGGATGGGTCTGGCCATTTCCTTGGTAGCAACAGAGAAAGAAAAGGTAATCTTCTCAGTGCTGTATTATATTCATTGTTTGTTGTCGTTTTAGATGTTGGAAGTAAGAGCAGTTTGATTTTTCCATTTACATTGAATTCAGTTGCATATGGATATAAGTGAACTTTTTAATGGCATCTTTTTTCTCTATAGTCTTGTATGGACCAGCAGTAGGATGTAGTTTAGAAAGGAAAAATGCAAAATATAATTTTCACTAATAGCCTTAGTGTACTTGATTTCACCAAAAACTATTTAAACCCTCCCTGACATCATGCCACAGAGAACTTTTGTGGTAGAGGGTGTAACTTGTGATTTTGCAGTATAATTTGATGCAACTTTACCAAACAGTTGCAAGAATAAGGAACTCCCATAAGCTCATTGTCCAAAATAGTTGTTCATTTTGCTTTTTGGTATTTATTATAGAAAGCATTTGGACTTTACTTTTTGATATAATTTTGATAGAGTATTCTCCAGTATTTACTTTTTCATCCTTGTTTTTATCTGAGAATTCCTTTCTGTAATTGGCATGCCTTTTAGGAAAACTTCAGGATCATTCTCAAAAAGAAGTCTTAGAAGACCTAGTTAGTGAGCTCCTGAATGGTGGAAGTCATTGGATGACATATAATACTGCAGTCTCCATATATGTTAATATTTTTTCCATATTTCATGTAGGTTTGGTACCATGTATGTAGCAGCCGTGGAAAAGGGTGTTATAACACAAGACTCAAGGAAGACGGTGGCTGTACTATATGGTACAATGAGATGCAGGTAAGACTCCTAAGAAATGTACGAAATTGGCAACAATAGACCACAATTAATTATAAAAGTAATACCTTAGCTTTATTTGTTAGATGTGAGGAAAAGTAGTTATTGATTATAATGTTAGTTATAGTTTGTAAGTGGTAACTTGTGAGTTTATCTCTTCAGAAATCTAACTTCCATTTATACTATTATAGTCTTCCTAGTTTCATTGGACATCGTTAAAGTGCAACTCTGTCTAAATGAGATTTTTATTTGAAAATGCTTTTTATATTTCCTTTCCCATCTTAGTTGCTGTCTGAGATAGAAGAGCATCTGAATTGCACCATTTCTCAGGTTGAACCGGATATAAAGGTACCAGTGGATGAATTTGACGGGAAAGTCACCTACGGTCAGAAAAGGGCTGCTGGTGGTGAGTTTTGAGTTCCTTTTATTTCTATTCTAAATGTGAATGTGTCCTTCTTGGGCGTCTGTGTGTAGAAGAGAGTAATTTCATCTCATCACGGTTAGTGTCTATTTTTAGTTTATTAATCATTTCCTCATTATTCTCATAGCACTTTATCCATACGTGTCTTGTAGCATTTTTGGGTTGTGATTTGTATGTGAATGAAGGATGGAAGCATAGCTGTTTCTCTTGAGGTATTAATGTCACAAAGACTAGTTGAATGTTTTTAGAGTTATTAGGAAACAAGTATAATGGTCTTTGAACAAAGAATTGAAAACATTTGATTTAATATCAAGTGGTAAACCAGCATACTGTTTCCTTTGCCTGGAATGCCCTTAGCTCATTTCTGAAAATTTTTTTTAAGATTCAGTCTACTGAGCTAGTGGTTTCCAAACCAAAAAAAAAAAAAAGGAGAGGCGGGAGGTTGCTAGGGGCCTTGGGACACTGTTAGGCCTGATCATTCATATCTGTGGATTTAACGTCTTTAGAACTCACTTGTGGAGATGACTTGCCCAGTAGTACATTTTTATTGCTAGAAGCAATGTATGAGCGGATGTAATTGAGCCAAAGTATTGCTGACAAGTTATTTCAAGCATGTCATTTACATTACTTTATAATTTGTGTGTGTGATGCAGGTGGAAACTATAAAGGCCATGTGGATATTTTGGCACCTACGGTTCAAGAGTTGGCTGCCCTTGAAAAGGAGGCTCAGACATCTTTCCTGCATCTTGGCTACCTTCCTAACCAGCTGTTCCGAACCTTCTGATTTTAACATAACACTGAATAAGATTTGAATAATAAAAGTCTGTAGTCTTCAAACTCTAGAACAGTTGTACTGCTTCCAAGCAGTAGTATTTATAGTAACAGGAGCTATTAATGCTGACTCTTGCATGTCAAGAAACATTAATCTTAGGAATTCTCCATAAAATGGCAACCTAATGAGAATAATAAATTTGATGACTATATTTTTATGAAGGTTTGTGTCTTATATTTGATGGTTTTCTTTTTCAAGAAAACTATGGGTTGACCAAGTAAAGTTTCTGGGTATGTGATTTTGGCGGAGGGTGTGTGGGGAACCACCAGTGGTTTCTTGGGTGGAATTTATCATAGGAAGCGATCCCAGATGCAGATGTTCTTGAGATGGTTATAGTTGCCTAGGTATACACTGAAGCTGGAGGAGACTCGTGACAGGAAAGAAAATTGGATGATCCTAAGGCAGAAGGACCACTTGGTTAGTTTTGGGGGCCTGGAGTTTTTTAGAGGGAGGAAAGGTTCTGTGTCTAAGGATTGAGGAGGAGTAGTGTGTGATGGTTACAGCAAGGATGTGTTTTGGAAGGTTTGTCTTCTTTCTAAGAACCTTTCTTTCCAGAGGATAGTTACTATAAAGATAAAACTATTTTACTGTTCCTCTATGTTTTTTAAAATTTTTTATTTTTTTAAAGATTTTATTTATTTATTTGACAGAGATTGCAAGTAGGCAGAGAGGAGGGGAAGCAGGCTCCCTGCTGAGCAGAGAGCCCGATGCAGGGCTTGATCCCAGGACCCCGGGATCATGACCTGAGCCGAAGGCAGAGGCTTTAACCTACTGAGCCACCCAGGCACCCTGTTCCTCTATGTTGTAAAATTAAACATAGTCCTTGGAATATGTTTCTTCAGTCCCTTTTGCCTACAATACCCAAAGGAAAAGAGAAGATAAATTTGAATTGTTATTTTATGCGTTTTGACTCTTAGTTAATAAAGTCTTATTCCTGTGCTAGGATTCTTTAAGAACACAGGCTATTATAAATTCTTGTATGATGGTTTCTAAACCTTTGAGCACAGAAATATTTTCTTTAAACAAAATCTTGAGTGAAACTCAGGGTAGACAGTAACAGTGGGAGAACCATTGCGTAGATTTTGAGTCACAGTTTGTGCGAAATGATGAGAATAGCATCCTCTCACATTTAGACCACGTTCTCTGGAGATGTCCTAGAACCGCCCCAGCTGATCTCGGAGCTGTGCGATGACAGCGCTCCACAGCGTCCACGCATATTAATCACTGCTTTAGAAAGGGGTTATTTTAACCAACATAACAGCAAGGAAAAGACTGAGATCTGGACCATTTAAATACTGGAGCTGGGGGAGGCAGAAGCACGGTTTGGAGGAATTATAGAGGCAGAAGCACAGTTTGGAGGAATGCATGCCCACGTGGCCTGGTTTGGAGAAGTGGAGCTGGAACTTGGGTTCCTGTCTCAGCTTTTACTCTTGTCTCCCATTAGAAGACGATCCTCAGGTCCAAATGGGTAGCCCAGGGAGGCATGGAGACCGGAAGTGGGTATTTGGATTTTCCGATGCAAATTACTGTCCAACTGCAGTGACCTGCACAGAAACTCTGAGGGCAAACTGTGTGCCCAGCAGAGGGGTTGTCGGGAGACTTGGCCGGCCCTTTGTACTCACATCACCGGTAACCCTTCCCTTTATTCTTAGTCCCTGCCTCCAGATACCCATTCCTTCAGGCCTCAGGATTCATGCTAAGAATGTAGAGAACTGTTGAAAGTCTCCTTAAAGAAGTGGTCACTGAGCCCTGATGGTTCTATTTGCCCCCCTTCTTCCTTTTAGAAACAGAACCTCCTGAGTTTTCATCGATAGGATTTCCTAGCTAGGGACTGCCTTCCCCAGGTTCTAGTCCGTGGGGTACGAGTCAAAGTGATGCGACAACTTCACGTCCTCTGCCTCCCCTTTCCTTGCTCAAGCTGTACCTCGGAGGTGGTGGTAGTGAGCCTTTGTCCACGTTAGGAAAGTGTCCTACTTTGGGAATGCAGAGGGACAAGGAACCTGGAGGACCTTGGAGGGGAGCTGCTGCCCTCTCTGGCTGGCCCACCCGTTCGTGTAACTTAATGGTCTCTGAGCCACCGTATGGTTAGGCCTCCACCCTGGCTAATAAAGAACACGAGGGGTGCACGAAAGCCCGGGACATATTAAATATTAACCATCACCTGTTCGTCTTTCTGACTCATAGCTTCAGCCTTTACCGTGTAAGAGCTTGTAAGTATACTCACATACCTTGCGCCTGGAATTCTGTCTCCCCGCTACACAGAAGTACAAAGACTTGCCCCACCTTCAACATACCCCGCACGGCCTGGGGCCTAGCAGTCTTGCCACATTCCTCCTCATTATCTAGTCTTGCATTCTGTTCTCTTCGAAGCTAGCTTCAGGCTTTGATTTATGGTAGAGTTATACTTTCATAGTGACTGGTTTTGTGTTTGGGGCTTTTTTTTTTTTTTTTCCAAATTCAAATACTAATAAACTTAAGTGAGCTGGTCTCTTTGTGGATCCACTCAGTTCAAGAGAACTGAGTCTCAAGGACTCTAGCCAGTGGCATTAGCTATAGAATTGCAAAAACCTCGCTTACCTCATGAGCACATATTTTCCTATTATAAACAGAAGTGGAAATTTCTGGTTAGAACAGTGCCTACCCCTCCATCCTTTTGACTTCTGTTCCCACTCTCAGAGGAAATTACTAACATGTTAGTTTATTTTTTGTGTGTGAAATTTTTGGTGTACTGTTTAGGTCCTACTGTATATACAATTTTGTATTTTCATTTGACATAGTATTTTCCTTGTAAATACTTTATGGCTCCGTAATCTGTGGAATGTGCTGTTATTTACATGACTGCTGTGTTCTTACTGCCCATGAGCCCCAAGGGGATGGAGGCGGGTGTGAACCCGAGGGGGTGATTCTGGCCCTAACCCATAGGAGCCAGATGACAGAGGCCGGTTCCTTAGCCTCTCTTGAGATTTAGTTTCTTTATAGAAATGGTGAAAGTAATTCTCATCATTCAAAGGTTGTGTTAAGCATTCAGTGAAGTCCAGCACCTAAGAGGTGCTCGTCGCATATTTTATAGTATTTATACTGTTCACTGCTGTGAACATGTTTGATCTCTTTTGGATTGCTTGCTACTGGATTCGAGAAACTGGATTGTTGCATTAAAATGCGTGATGCTTCTGACTCTTTTTCAGGTTCATTACCAGATCACTTCCTGCAAGGGTTGTATTGGTTGACACGGACACTAACAAGACAGGAAGAATATTCTGCACAGTGTATTTTACACATGGCACTGGTTGCATTGGAAATTTGTTTTCATACTCGTTCTTGGTGTGGTGTGTGAGTTGGTGCCAGCGGGCAGAGGTCACCCAAATCTTATATGTGGCTTCTCTTCACATGACTCCTTGCTCTCACCGCTCTCGCTCACCACCACCGGCATTGTTGTACAATGATCCAGCTTGTAAATCAGGTGCAAAACTGCTTTTTTTTCCCCCCAAGGTAGAAGTGTGTGTAGCAGTGACTGATAATAGCCTGGATTTAAAAAAAAAAAAAAAAAAAAAAGGGTTTCCAGTTAGTTCTAAATGGTAGAACAATTTAGTAACATTTTTTACCTTACTCTTTGGACTTAGGAGGGAACTATGCACCTCACTGTAGTCTGAATGAGATCGGTAAGATAGGAGAACTGTGTAGGTAAATAGAAAATGTGATCTGGGGTAGGTTCACTTACAGAGACATTTTATTATTTTCCTATAGATGCTGACAACTACCAGGGATTTTTCCAAGTGACCTTATTTGGGGGAAAAGGAATATTCGTTAGAAGGGAAAGAATGTGGTGGAACAGGAAGGAAAGGGAGGGATATTATTTGGCTCCTCTAGAGTAATTGATAGAGGATTCCTTTGGAGGGAGGAGTGGAAGGGGAATTTTTGCTGTTGTTTTCCGTTCTATTGCTTTAAATAATTACCTTTCATTTAAAGTCATCTAAAGCTCTGGTTTTCCTGACAGAGATCCCACTCTTACTGGTCAACAGTTTGAGGGGAATTTCAAAGAACGGGGAGTCGGACAGGCCTGGATCTGACCCTGGCAACAGCCCCCGACTTGTCGTTAGCTAATCACATGCACAGATCAGTAGGTCTCAGGTGGGACCTGGGAATCGGCATTTTAACGCATTCCTCTGGAGATCGCGGCACAGATGCACCTTGAACCACAGATCAAGAAACACCATTCCAGAGAAATGGCTCTTAGAGCTATAATTCTCACTACAGTCTTTTACCCTAAGATCCAGGCGAGATAATTCAGAAGGACAGCTGAGAGAGAGGCTTACTGTCCTAGAATCATCTGTGGTTCAGTGCTGGTCGGCTGCCTTTATACTAACAATGATACCTTGTTTCTTTCTGTAGGCTGGTGGTTCTCAGCCCTAGCTGCACAGTGGGAGCACCTGGGGAGTTCTGGAAGACAATGCCAGTATCTGCACTTCACCTCCAGAAACTCTGATTTTATTGTTCTGGACTGGGGCCTGGTGCCCCAGGTGATGGTGAGCCGCTACGAGGCTCAGGCTCGGGGCTCGGGACTCTCTGCTTTAAATGGAGCCTGACTCTGGCTAGTTCTTGATTCCTTTGCAGATGGGTGTGCCCTCTGCATACACCCAAGCTGAAACATGTTGTAAGATTAAATAGAGTTTAGGTTCAGGCTGGAATCTTGCATATTGTGTTATACGGTAGAGGTTATCGTAGAGAAAAATATACATATATAAAAATGGCGTCCTATCATTTTTGAGAAACTGAGATTATCTTAAAAATAAATTTTGTAGCCAGATGTTTCCTTCAAAATAGTGATTTTGACGATTCAGACAAATCTTTTAAGGATGCTTTAATCTTTTCCTTCTGTTTTTGGCATTGCCACTTTGCTTTTGCTAAAAATGGAGCTACCTTATAGACTTACTGAAATCATTGGTTCAACCTGTTATTGTACCTCTGATCGTGTTCCCCTGCTTGGTAACTCATCCTGTTCACCAGAAAAGGCTCTGGTTGGCTGTTAGCTGTATGTTTCCTTAAATCCCAATCAGAGCATAAATACTGGCTACCTCCAAAGTAGGACTTTGGCAGCCAGAGGTTGTCTTTCTGAAGGCAATAGATTGGGTGTTGAGGGCTTCCCAGCCTTTTGTGGTGTGTCAGGATCTCCGGGAAGAGGGTCCGGCACGGGATATCCTGATCAGAATAGGAATTGCCTGGTTGGAGGTTGGAGTCAGAGAGAGATTGCCGGGAGGAATGGGTCAGTTAAGTGTGGGAACAATGGGGTCCGATAATGAATTTGGGGTTTCCTTTTCTACATGGGGATCCCCTTGAAATCCTCAAAAATTTGCTATCTTGTTAGCAAGTAGGTATGTCAGTATGAATTGGGTATTAAAGGGAGGGCGCTGTGTTTTGACAAAATGGTGTTGGAGGGTGTGGGATTTGGTTAGGACCCCTAATTGCAGGGGTTAGGGTGGGGAACCAGAAAACCCCTGAGCAGTTGTCTAAACCAAAGCTTACAAAGAATGACAGTCCGGCTTGGTGGCAGTCCGATTTAGCAGGCACTCCCAAGAATTCTTGGACATATTTGGGGCAGAACTGGCTAACCTGTAGTCATACAAGCTGGAAGCTTTGAGGTATTGTTTGGTACTTGAAGGCTAGCAATTTGGAGACACTGGATTATACACAGCGTTAAATTCTGTTCACTTAAAACGTCAATTCTATTGGTTGTAGTAACAAACTCCATCATATCTTTCTGCCCATAAATTGTTATTTACTTTACCACTGTCAGCTCACCACCCCTCACCGAAGTAATACTTTTCTACAAAATGATTAAAGGCAGCAGGACCCACCTATGCTAGCTCTTGTGGTTCTGTGGTTTGTCATTTCCCTGGTAAGTGCACCAGGTGGCGCTAATGTCACACCGTGAATACCCACAAAGTCCTAAACACTTGGGCTGGTATATTTTTACCACTTGGGGTCAGTTAAGGATTACCTGACTTTCCTTTTTTTTTCCCCCTTCTGCTAGGCAAATCATAGATTCAAAGGAATTATTTCCCATTACATCTGTCAGAGTCTGTGGTCTTTTCTTGTGGATCCTGAAGGCCAAGAAACGTGCATTAGGATTTTCCCCGGCAGTTGGCTGCACACAGTTTGTGCACCAGTGGTTTCTTCTGTTACAAAGCACTTATAAGATCACAGCACCCACTTTCTTTCCGACCCAGCATTTGGAGTTCTCTGTACAAAGAACTTCCACACACGTCAAAATTGCATTAATGCTAATTGCCATTCTCATTACCATCTCTAGAATGCAGAATGCACTTCCTCAGTCACTTCCTTTGATTCTGCCTGTCTCTAAAGGCCCAGATCTGAATGAAGTGAGGTGGGGTAGCGGGTTAGCGCCCACTCATCTTCCTGCCGCTTCCCCGCTGATCCCAGGAATTACAGCATTGCCCTTTGAGAGCATGGTGGAGATTTGCAGAATGATCCCAGTTGACTTAGCCTGCCCGTGGGTGGGGATGGGTGGGGGTGCGGGCAGGATGTGTGGGCTCGGACAGACAGCCCAAACAATGAGCCTAGTCACTTCAGAAAGTAGCTCATGGCTGTTTAATTTGAGAAGTCAGAATGATGATCGGCCGCCCCGAGTGCCAGTCTCCCTGAGGACCAAGTGATGTCTTGGGGTTGCAAATGAGAGACCAGGAAAATGAGCAGTCACATGCTCTGTCGTTTGGCTTCTGCTTTTCTCCCCAAAGAATGCCATCTTTGAGGGGTAGAGGCGGGAGGAGACTTGAGTCACTCTTCAAGAACAGCCTTTTCTGGTGTCATGTAAAGCTGTGACAGGAACTCGTTTGAGTCTATCATTTTCAGCTTACCATGAATCCATGACAGCCTCCATTCCGGAACCTGCCATGGGCCATTATTGCCTTAATTAAGTCCAGACTACCTTGGGCACTGAGGGTTCTTTAAAATTTGGTACCAGCCCTCCTGCTGTCATCTCCCGTATCTGCCAGTCCTCCCGAATCTCGGGCCTCCTCACACCCCTCTGTACGTAAGAAAAATAGCTGACATCGGTTGACCCTTCACTATGTGCCAGCTATTGTTCTGTGCTTACTCATGTTGAAGAATTCTCCTGACCACCCCAGGAGAGAGGTTCTGTTAGCTCTTCCATTTTATGGATGAGGACACCAAGGCACGCAGTGTTTAGTAGTTGCCTAGGATTTCCTGGCAAGTGAGCGGCGGGGCCCAAGTTTGCATGCAGGCACTTAGCCCCTGCGTCCCTGTGTTCTCGCAGCTGGGACTGCAGGGCTGCTGTTGCCTGCGGGCAGACCTTCCCACCTCCCCCCTGCCTGTCAGGATGCCACCCATCCTTACGGGGCTGAGTCACTTCTGCCTCCTTGGTGGGGGCAAGAGAACACCACGTTTTTGAATGCCTGCCATGAGCCCGATAGTTTATATTCAGCCTCATGTAAGAGCCAAAGTTCTTTTTAATTTTTTTGAATTTTTAATTTTTTCTGTGTGTGTGCAGATAAGAAACCCAAAGCCCAGAGAGGTGAGTCCAAGTCCGTTAAGCTGTCTGTCAGGCCCGGCACCTGTGGCTTTCCATCCTAAGCTCTGCCCCTAGGAAGCCTTCGGGTCATCCTTACACTTTAGGTGGCTCTTAATTTTTAAAAACTGTCTTATGACTCTTTTTCTCCGGTGTGTTCAGGTGACTTGGCAGTTCTTCCAGGGAGGGGTGGGTGTCTGGGCTCCCTTCTCTCTCCCTGCTGTGTACCGAGTGAGCATACAACAAGTGTTAGTGACTAGCTAAGTTTTAGGCTATGACAAGTGTCCAGTGACTTAGCCGGTGGCATCAGTTCTTCTGTAGGGGTTGAGACCCCGAACAGACAGGGACCCGAAACCTCCTGCCTTTCAACCCTGAGCAGGCGCTGTTCCTCTGTGGTCCCCGCCAGGCCAGGATGGAACACCAGCACCACTCTCAGCAGGAAAATAGAGCTTTTAGCTTCTTTAAGAAAATCTTGACCAAAATATGAGCATGATTTTGAACATATGGGGCCAAAAGCTCCAATTTCCTATGGCTAAGATTTCAGTGTTATGGCGGACCGATACTCGCACAGAAATATGTGAATTCATCATGGTTATTTTTGCAGCATTGATGTTGGCAAACTTCCAAGTCAAGAACTTTCTGCCTTTGCAGTTCTTGGTTATTTGAGGTTGATGACTCACTTTGTGTAACATCCTCTTGTTTTCCTCCTTTTCCTCCCAGGGGCCCTCCTACCTGAGAGGACCGGCAGGGCAGGGAGGGTTATGGGACTCCGCCGCTGGTGATCTGGTCAGTTTTGTTAATGTTTGTTGTTTGCTGTCTTGATCTCGACCTCTCTTTCCCACACCAGGCAGGTCGCTTCCCTCTTCTGGGCCCTGCAAACCTTTTGCTCCTTCACGACAGCAATTTATATGCCTACGTTTTATTCACCTGTTTACGTATCAGTGTCTTTCCCCAGGTAGGGTGGGCCCTTTACAGCAGGTCTGGTTTCAGTATCCTCGGTCCTCAGGGCAGAGTCTGGCCCAGACAAGGTTCACAAACATGTGTTGAGAAGGAGGGATAGGTGGATGGATGGATGAATTATCACAAGAACCTTCTATGAAGGAATTTTAGACATTAGCTAACGATATAAGGTTGGGAAGTTAAGATTGTTTGCTGCTCAGTTTTTGTGTTTTGGACGGGAGATCTGCGTATCTTGACTAGAAGGCCACAGAAAAAGACAGGCTGTGAGCCTCATCTTTCTCTTTAAGAGAGCTTATGTTTTTCGGGCTGAAGCTGTGCTGGCTTAACCTAGAACCACCTTTGGAGGACATCCTCAGTACCACCGTGCTATAGTCTGTCCAGTTGTTCCGCGACACAGCAGCGATAGCCACTGTGTGAATGGCTGTGCCACCACACTTTGCATTCTTGGTCTCTACAGCTCTGCAAGGCAGGAATCATTATTCCTTCAAAGACGTGATATAACAAGTTGACAGTAGTGCTTGGGCCCTTCAATACCCCACTTTTAACAATGGATGGAACAGCTAGACAAATGATGAATAAGGAAATAGAAGACTTGAACAACACTATAAGCTGACTGGACCTAACAGACATCTCCAGAACGTTCCACCCAACAACAGCGAAACACACATTCTTCTAAAGTGCACAGGGAACACTCCAAGACAGACCATATGCTATGCTAAGCCATAAAGCAAGCCTCAAGCACATTTGAAAAGATCGAAATTACATAAAATATGTTCTTCAATCACATTGGAATGCAACTAGAAATCAGTCACAGAAAGAACTTTGGGAAATTCATGAATATGTGGAAATTAACACACTACTAAACAACCAATGAATCAAAGAAGAAATCAAAGGGGAAGAGGGAAAGTACTTTGAGAGGAATGAAAACAAACACAACATAGGAAATCTTATGGGGATGTAGGTAAAGCAGTGCTTGGAGGGAAATTTATAGCTGTGAGTGACTATATTAAAAAGGAAGAGAGTTTCAAATCAACCTAACCTACTTTAAGGCATTGGGGGAAAAAATAACCCAAAGCAAGCAGAAGAAAGGAAATAATAAATATTAGAAATGAAATTAGTGAAATAGAGAACAAAAAAATCAATAAAACCAAAGTTGGTTTTTGAAAAGATCAACTGAGTTGACCAACCTTGGTTAGAAAGAGGTGAGGTAATTTCCCAGTGTGACTCCGATAGTAAATGGTAGAGCCAGGATTCCCAGCCAGCGTTGTCTGATGACAAAGCTGGGGTTGGCCGGGTTGGGGGCTAGACTGTCTCAAGGATCAGGAGCTTGCCTGGTCTATGAGCCCCACTGCCTTGCCCTGTGCCTGGCACACGCAAGGGCTCAGGAAATGTTTGCTGAACTAAAATGGAAAGTAAACCTCCTCCCCACCCTTAGTCAACCATCTGTGTGAGATGATAAATTATGCTTCCCATGCAGATCGGGCTGAATTGCACTATTTCTGATGAGAAACGCTGAAAACAGCAAACTGCTTGTCCTTAAAAATAAACCCTCAGCTTCAGGGATTTGGCCCAGAAATGAACCGTGTTACAGCTCAAGCCCCAAGATTGAGTGTATGACCCTGGAGCCAGGGGTGATGGGGCTTCTGACTGGAGCGAGAAACTCGATCACCTTGACCTGGCCCCTGAGTGCGGACTGGCTGCCTGGCCGCCCTCTTCTCCGCCTCGGTTACCAGCGCTGCCGAGGGCTGGCTGGCTCAGAGGGGGCAGCCGGTCCCACAGCACCGGGAGCTGAATCCCGCCCTGGGCTGATAGGTTAGGAGCCAGGGTTCAGCAGTCGTACCCCTGCTGAGCCAGACCAGCCTCCACGTGGAGTCTAGCTTTCTGACATTTCACAAGGGGTGAAATGTTAAGAATGTTGACTTTAATTAACCCAAGTGCACGTTGGTACGTCCTGAACGGCGGAGGGGGGACTGCGATCCCAGGTAGATTACATGGCAGAACGCGACCACATGTTCAGGCTGGAGTGACAGGGCCACCTGTCCTGGGGGCAGGGGATGAAGCGGGGTGCCTTCACTAACGGCACCTCTTCTTGGCTGGAGAACGGCTCCATGATGAAGGCAGGAGGCAGGCACTTGGCCCATTTTCGAGAAGGACTAGATGAGTCCCCTAGAAGTTGCCCAAGGCTCGCAGTGGGGAGGGCAACGAATCCATCCCGGGGACTCCCGGGTCCCGTGATTCCTGGCACACCCCCGCCATTTGTGAGTTTCCCATGAAGGGCGTGTGTGTGGTGCCGGGCGGGAGGGCGGGCGCTGTGCACATTCATGTGTGTGATTTCCCCGGCTTACGTGCAACAGCCCCCTTGTTTCTTTTCTTAATTTAAAGGTGACTCTCCTGGAGGCCCCAAATGTGGAATTGACCCTAAATTGAAAAGAAGATCTTTTTAGGGCCAGAGCTTTGTTCTTGTGAATTTTCTGCCTCACCAACCGTGGGGAATGTGAGCTGGGGGATAGTGTGATAAAGAAGCTGCGCATTCATTTCAAGGGGCCGAGGAGCTATTCTCAAGGAGAAAAGTCTCCTCATTCTCTTGGCCTTTTGATCCACTCAGGCTCCGTGGCAGGAAGACGTGGAGGAATTACTCTGATCGCCCAGAGCCCTCCCACCTGCTGTTGATGGGGTGGACGGGGCCAGAATGAAGCACAAGGAAATATAAGCCTTAATTCTAACTTGAAAATTAACAACCTCTCATTTCCATACCATAAAATCAGTAAAATAATACCCTCCCTCTCCCTGCTCTTTTCTCTTTTAGAGAAAGTGATAGGATTGTAAAATGTCTCCCTCTCCTCATTCTACGTCCGTGTCTCCCACTGTTTTGCCACCAGAATATTCGGCACACACGCACCATCCAGAATGCTGGACATAGATTTAAAATTTTATTTTATAGCTAGAATAAAATAAATGCCTATGATCAACGAATATTAATGTAAAAATTCGGTGAGACATCCGGATTAGGTTCCTTTACATACAGCAGTAAACTCACCAGGGTGGCTTAACCACAGAGGAGGCGTCGCTGTTTGTTTTGGAGGCCGGCAGTCTGAAGCTGATGTAGTTGGTCCTTTTTCAAGAGACCCAGCATCCTTCTGCTCTGCCATTCTGAGCTCCCAGCTTTCATCCTCAAAGATGCCTCATGGTCTAAGCTTGCTGCTGGGGCTCCAGCCATCGAATATGCTCTAAAAACAGTAGGAAGGGGGAAAATAATGGAGTGGGGAGCAAAAGGGAACTCCCTGCCTGACAGCCTTTTGAAGAGTCTTCTCCAAGTCTGACCCGACAACTTCTGTTTCCATCTCATCAGTCAGAACTTGAGGCCACATCTCTGCAAAGGAGGCTAGAATATGTACGTTTTCTCCATTTTCCACTTCTTTTCTTTCCTCCCACCATCCCTTTCTTCCTTTATTAATATCTGGGCATGTTGGGGTCAGAGCCCCCCTGTAAATGAGCGGGATGAGCAAAGAAGAAGGTCCCCCAAGAGAAGTTGCTAGAGCCAGAAGGAGGAGCCTGGGGCCTGGGTGACATAGACCCCAGACCTACTCCCGATGCGCCCTGGGGGTGTGGACATTCACTGATGAGAATGATTAGGTTCACAGAGGTTAGATAACATATCCACGGGCCATGGCTGGTGAGTCGCAGGTTGGGATTTGAGCCCTGGAACTCAGGGAAGACATCAGAAGGTGAAATGGGGTTTGTGTCCTGAGGCACCTGTAGCTGTTGGTCCATTTTCCCTTCCACGCAACATGGCGGGGAGATGTCCATCCGGGCATGTCCGCCTCTATCTGAACCTTTGAGGTGAGGAGGCATCTCCCTCAGCCACTGCTGAGGAAAGCAGTGCCCGGCTGCCCTCGGTCGAGTGTGGCCGCCTGTGGGACGTGAGGCGCAGAGTCAGCCTCAGGGAGGGGGTGGTTGGCCAGGACACCAGAGTCTTGGGGGATTAGCACGTCGGTTAGGAATAGGCGAAGGCCGTCCCGCTACCCCGAAAACGCTACGTGGCAAATGCAGGACCCAGAGGCAATCACACCCCAGCCTGGGGACGGGTCCAGGCACTTGCGCTGGTGGGCGGTCAAGAAGGACAGCCCCGCTGCCCTCAGGAGCTGGATGGCACCTCACGGAAGGGTGACTGCTTGTCCTGGCGGGATGGGAATGGCTGAGAACGCAGACACCTATAGCCTGGTGGCTTTGCTCTGGGACGCTACTGAGATGGGCCTTAGAACTGAGAGGAAGAAGCAGCTAGCCTGACCAGTGCCTCAGTTTCCCCATTGGCACATCAGACACAGTCCTTTGAATGGTCTGTCCCCCTTCCTTAGGGCACTTTTTGTCTTTTATGATCTTGGTCACTTCATGACCTGTGGCCAGCGAAGCCAACCCCATATATTCAGGCTCTAAATTCCCTAAACTTAGAGCCGAGAGACCCCTGAGTCCTCCCTTAGGAAGGGGCTCCAAGGTGGACAGGCTCCTTGAGGCTGTGCTCAGGCCCCTGCTGCTCCTCCTGGAGGACAGACAGCCTGTTCCCCACTGGGTGTGGAGCCGCCTCCACACAGAGCCCTCCTCAGGGACAGACCCCCAGGCCTCTGTTTCAGAGACCACCTCTGTCCTTGCCTGCTCTGTGGTGACCTTCCCGCTGGCCACGCGGCCTGGCACATGGCGGGAGCCGGGCTGTGTTCCGGGCCAGCATCCAGCACCCTGGGAAAGGGGTTTTACCAGAGAGTTAGCTCAGGGAGACCGAGGGCAATGCCAGGAAGGCAGAAGGGTCTTTTCTGGGGCGGTACTTCCTCCTGCCGTGGGACGGCCGCTCCCCAGCTTGTCCTCGGGGACCAGCTCCTGCCCAGTTTCCAGCCTCTCCAAGCACTGGGATGTCTCGGGTCGGCACCGAGGGCTCTGCCAGGCCTGCACCCCTGAGAGGCTCCAGTGGCCCCAGTGACCATCACAGGACGCCCAGCCAGACGAGAAACAGGATACCAGGCCGGGGAGCCCTGAGAGGGACCAGAGCCAGGAAGTGCTTCTTCCTGCTGCAGGGACAGCTCCGTGACCTGGAAAGGTGTGGGCCGGAATGTTCGTGTTTCCACAGTGACATCACCTCTGCTGTGGACCTGAGGCTTGGCACCTTGGACCTCATGAGCATGTACAGCCCACATTGTTGGAAAGGAGACGGGCAGCCGATGTTTCTGCATCCGGACGGGCACATTTTGCATTGTAACCTGGGGAAGCATTTGTATTTAACCACAGAATCTTACCTCAAAGATGCAGGGAAAGACACAGGGGTTCACCCCTCCAACCATGCATGTGGTATTTGCACATCCCAGTTGCATGCTCCCAGGGATGGGGAGCTCACTCGGTGCGAGGCCATGAGTTCCTCATGTCTTACCACCCCACCCCCTACCCCTCCCAGCCAGTAGACCGTCGCCTTCAAATTGCATCTTGAGCCCAAATCTGTGGCTTGTCCTGGTCCTGGCAGAGATTACCTTGCTGGTCCCAGCGCATCAGGGTTCCACGTTTTTGAGTCTGTCCTTGCTCCCCCCAGGTGTTTCGCTTTTTACCTCATACAGGACCATGGTTCCTTCTGCCGGTTTCCGACCATGGAGTCTTTGGTAGCATTTCAGCTTGGATTCATCTTTCCATGCAGCCGCTGACTGACTGAGCAGTGGGCCAACTTTGGTGCAGGGCTGTCTCTGGCAGCCCCCAGCAGGGAGAGGGGAGACCAGGGCTGCCTGAGGCACTGGGGACCCCCAGCCTCCTTCTTTCCTTCCTGTTCTCCAGAACCCCATGATACCTTCTTGTTGCTTTACAGGCTGTGAATAGGGTTCTCTAATATTCTCTCTCTGTGTGTGTCGCATATTAGCTCTGTCTCTCCTAACTCAGTCCCACATTGATCCTGTGCGCCATTTCACTCATCAAGCACCATCTTTGGGCACAGCACCCCACCAGGGCTCAAAGGCAGGGCTGGGCCCCACTTTCTCTTCCTTTATCACTTCTAAGGACTTACCACATGGAGGGGACATAGAGACACTAGTGACAGGGGAGAGCCCAGGAACCGGAGACAGTCACCCTGGAAGGGCCAGGGGGATCGTCTGGTCTTACCATCTCTGGTCAGCAGGGAGTTGGGTCTTGACACAAAGCTGGGCTACTCGTGACCCCACAGGGACTGTGTATCCCTCACCCAGTACGCTGGCCCTGATCTGACCAGTTTCGGTGGCTTTCAGCACTGCTTTCCCGCTGCTAGTAAGCCTTTGTTTTTTCTCTCTTTTAAAAAAGACGGGTTCCTTCCAGCTCTCCAGCCTCTTCAAGCTGCCCTGCACATCACTTAGGGGATAAGCAAGCCATGAGACGGTTGAGAACTCTCACGGGGGAGGTCAATGCTGCCGTCGAGGTGAGCCTGCCGTCAGCCTGAAGTCGGAGAAGCGTCAGCTAAGTCCGGCCCCTGCCTGCCCCGGGGCTAGCTTAGACAGCCCAGGGGCACCCTGAGTAGAACCAAGGCAGAAGTGGAATCACAAGCTAGCTCTCCAGTCCCAGCTTGGGCTGCCGGGGTGCTCATGAATCTCCCTTTCATTTAACCAGTGCAGACTCGAACTCGGGGCCGACGATCAGAAATCGGGCTGTTGTCCCAGAGCCAGTTTTCGGATTCAATGAGAGCAATGATGACAGGTACGTTTTATCGAGCGCTTTCCCTGAAGCTGGGGCTCTGGGCTCATTATCTATTTTTACTGCCCCCAGATTTCTTCAGAGGAGGCCATACTGTGCCTTCACTTTACAGATGAGGAAAGGGAGGCTTAAGGAAGTTCTGAGAAATGTCCCCAGAGTGTCACCTGGTGATTCTGAGCCTGGGGTTGGAACCTTCATATCTCGGAGTCTCGGAGCTCCTGTTCCTTCAGCTCCCCGGCCCTGCATCCCTGGAAATAATCCTGAAGAACATCCTTCCCCCCCACCCTGCCCTGGCTGCTGGCCCACCAGGCCTGTAAGCTCAGCCCCATCCCTTTGTCTTGCCCTGAGAGGCCAAGGTAGGCCCGGGCTGGTAACGGGAGTCCCTCGGGGTCCGGGCGCGGATGGCCGCACCAATGCACTCGGGCCTCAGGCCGGAGATCAAACAGGCCAGCCTCCAGACAGAGCTCCCGTAAATCAGCCCTCAAAGAGACCCAGTTCCAAATGACCGGCGGACTCGACAATTCCCACAGACACCCAACACCGCCATCCAGTCCTCCCTGCTGCCCCTCGGGGGTGAGCCGTGCCCCTCGCACACCCTGGGAACCCAGACACCGAGCCCTCGCAGGCTTCAGCCCCCCACTCTGGGCCTTTTCTGAGGCCGAGCTTCGGATCGGGGTCCCTTTAGGAGCTGGTGCTCTCACACCGTCAGGGACACGGGGTTGAGTGACCGAGCCCAGTTTCAAAGTTCGCGGCCCCTTCCTGGCTGACGTGAGGCGGTTAAACACTACCTCCTGTAACACAGGCACACCAAGAAGGACTTTGTGCTGATGCCAGGAGATGAGCAGGGATTGGACGCCCAAAAGCCCGGATGGACGGCTGACACCTAAGTGAGGCTAGTGCCCTTGCCCGCGCCAGCCGTCCCCAAGAGGATGTCACCAGCCTCAGCTCCTGTCACCTTCACCACGCCCAGCAGAGTGGGCCTGACTGTCTCTGCTGCCCAAGGAATTAGAGAGGTTCCGTGATTTCACCAAGGTCACTCAGATGCAAAGTGTCAGCCTTGGGACTTGAATCTGGCTCTACCTGACAGTTCCCTCTTCTCTTCCTGCTTCTTGGGTTAGCTTGGCTCGAAGAGATTTGTCCCTCAAATTACTGATGACCTTCTGAATAATCTTCCCTGAAAGCCATCGCACCAGTCGTGGTCCCTAACGCTTGAATCCCTGCGTTGTTTCGAGAGACCACAGACGAAAGTGTTTGCAAACACGCTCCGCAGGGTGTCCTCCAAGGGAACCCTGCTGCATCTCCCATGACGGGCAACCCACTGTATGTCTCGGAAGAGCTCGGGTATCGTTAGGAGACCTTCCCCGGCCGTTTGGTGACACACGGGGGCTGAGATGTGGCGGCCGGGAGTCGCAGGCTTCCCTGGGGCCCCCCGTGGAGGTGACTGCATAGATGGACCCATTCTGTGGCCTTCACACCTCCGGTCCAGCTCAGGCAGCTCTGGAGCAGCGGCCCCTGCCCCAGGGACGCCGGGGGGTCCCAGCAGACCCCCTTTCACCCCTGGGGCCTGCTTCTCATCTCCCAGCGCCACGGGCAGTAGCCCTTCGTCTTGTGAAAGCCGAAGAGGGAGGAATGTCACATGAAAGGTGCCCGGGGAGGCCTGGTCATTGTCAGGCCACCCGGTGGCAGGTGCCAGGTGGTTAGCATTAATGGAGTCCGAGGGGGTGGGGACTGGAGTCCAGAGGGTTTCTGGGGAGGGAGCTAGCGCTGTCCCTGACTGCCCCTGCAGCCATGGTCACTGAGAAAGGCCTGCAGAGTTCCTCGCCTTACCTCCGGCACACACGTCCTTGCCTGTCTTCTGCCACAGTGCTCCCTTCAGTGACCTCCTTCTCGTGGACATGGTCCTAAAGGCTCCTTAACTGGGCTCCAGGCTCCGGGCTTGGGGCCTCGACGCTGCCACCCTGCTCTTCCTGAGACAGTCTGAGCCTGTTACTCTCTTCCCTGGGGGCCCTGCGTGTCTGCCTGAGGCCTCCAGGCTCGTGGTAAGGCACCAGGGCCTCTGAGTGCCCAGCCCGCGCCCTCCCTCCAGCACCTGCCATGTTCCAGCCCACCGCCGTGCCCACCGCGTGCGCACGCCCAGCGCCCGTCTTCTCTAGCACTGCACGCCTCGCGTGATCAGACAGAAGGACAGTGTGCTCCCGTCCACTGTGCCGGGCAATCGGAGAGCCCACGCTAGTGTGAGGGGTGCTGCTCCCCTGACCCCAGGCAGTGATTTCCCAAATTAGGCGGAAGCCCAGAAGAAGGTGTGAATCAGGAGTGCCGGGGCCTGTTGGGCTGGTCGGGGGTCCTGGGCACCGGTGGTTATTACTGAAATATGTCAGTTTGAAACTCCCCTTGTTCCCCCTTGATTGGATAGAACGTTCCAGATTCAATTAGTCCCCAGATACTTATGAGGTTTCATTACTCTATTATCCCTATTTTTGAAACATTTTTGATATTTCGTAAAATACAAAGTAAAAAAACAAATGGAAAAATAACAAACCCCTCATCCCCTGCTTCCCCACCCGGGGCTGCCTGTGCCCCTTCCTTGAGGAGAAGCAGCTCTTACCCAGACTCCTTCCCCGTTCCTACAGAACAAAAGCCAACCTCGGCGCCTGGTGTTAATGTCCTTCTTGACTCACGCTGCCTTTACGTCCCTGCTCACGTCCCACTGTGACCTTGACGTGCCCGACGCTCTGGCCACGTGGACCGTGTGCTTCCGTCACTCTCCAGTCCCACTTCCCTTTCTCTCCGTCCGTGCCCTGGCCGAGGCGGGCAGACGGGTTTCAAGAGCTGAGAGGATCTGGAAAGTTTTCATGGAGGTGGTGTTGGGGGGTGAGCCTTGGAGGGGAAGTAGTAACATCCATGCCTCAAGGGTGTGATGCAGAGGAGAGGGGGCCAGGAGGCCAGGCTGGGGTCTCTGGGGGCCATGGGGGGCTGCAGGTGCCTCTGTTCTCCGGCAGCGGGAGCCACGAGGTGGTGTGACCAAGAGAGAGACCCCTTCAGCTTTGCATTCTGAAGAGCTCCTGCGGACAGTTCCGTGGAAAATGACTTTAGAGAGGGAAGAATCAAGACTTGAGGAAGGCAAGGGACTTGCTGTAGTCCAGCGTGAGGTGACAAAGGAGGGACACTCAGGAGGACTTAGTGTTGTGGTGAGGGAGAGGGGACAGGGCCCAGGGCAGCCCCTCCATTCCCGCGGGAGTGAAGGAAGTGATGAGGAAGAGGTACGGATGGAGAGAGGATGCGTTCACTTCGAGAACATTCTCAAATGGTCTTTAATAAGAGCCTTCTAAGGGTGCAGTATGAAAACACATAACCTTAGGGCCTGCCACTCACCTATGGCCTCAGGATATTTGGAGAGAGGGGCCCGAAAATCCATGTTTCAAAATGTACCTCAGGTAACTTTTAGTGGGTTTGGGAAACACGCTCACAGGGGTCAGCACGCTGCCTGGCTTAGGCCGGGCCTCCTTCCTGGGGCGTAAGGCCCCCAGCCCTTGGTTCTGCCCACAGAGCCCTGCTCAGCGCCTGGTGGGGCACATGGTCAGTGTCTGTGGGAGGAATGAACCCATCTCCAGCCCAAGACGAATTATTTCCTCTCATAAAAAAAAAATTATTTCCTCTCATACTCATGGTGAGTATCACCCATGTCTTTGACCCTTGGCGTTGGCTGGCCGGTCCTATGGTGTGATTTGTCTGAGTTTTAATCAGACTTTCTTATTGGATCTCAGCATCTGCCTGTTGGCTTCCAGGGCTTCCTGTGGGCACAGCAAGTCCTGCGTGCTCCGTATCTTCCAAACTGAACCACCAGAGGCTCTACCTTTCGGTTAAGTTGAACAATAGTGAAAAATAATTGCTTTTTTTTTTTTTTTTAATAAGAGAGGAAATGTTACCAATGGCAAGGTCTTCAAAAGGCCACTTCGCAAACTCAAAATTTACTTGAAAGCGCACAATCTTTTGCTGGAGGCCAGGCTTGGTATGTTTCTGATTACATCGGTGACCCTCACCCTGAAAAGCCTTTGTAGATGGGCCTTTTTTTCTAGACAACCTACCGATGAGCAAATGATCTAACAGATTTCACACCACATAAATTTCAGCCTAATAAACGGCTTCAAATTCAGAGCTCCTCATTCTGGGTTCAGAGAGGTAGTCTTTTTACAAAAGCAATCATGGAGACAATTAATAAACCCACACACACAGCACCGGGAAAGAGTGAATTCTGTCCCCATGCCCTGATCCCCTGTCCCCAAACTCCAAATGACTAGCTTCCGGAAATGCAGATTTGCCTCGAGCTTCACGTGGGGACGGAAAACACGTCTGAGGGCAGGTCCACTTGGCAGCAAACATCTTCTGCCCTGACCAGAACCGTAGCCACGAGCCACATGGGGCTATTTCAATTTACATGTGTATTAATTAAAATTAAAAATCCTGTTCTTGGGGCGCCTGGGTGGCTCAGTGGGTTAAGCTGCTGCCTTCAGCTCAGGTCATGATCTCAGGATCCTGGGATCGAGTCCCACGTCGGGCTCTCTGCTCTGCAGGGAGCCTGCTTCCTCCTCTCTCTCTCTCTGCCTGCCTGTCTGCCTACTTGTGATCTCTGTCTGTCAAATAAATAAAATCTAAAAAAAAAAAATCCTGTTCTTCTGTTGCACTGGCCACATTTCAAGTGCTTGATGTTGAACCATTTTCTTTCCACCAACCACATGGTTGAACCAACCCCATGTTGCCAGTAGCTGCTGAATTACAGCACAGAAGAGAAGACTCCCAACACCCCAGAAAGTTCTATTGGACAGCGCTGGACTGTTCTCCAGGAAAACCACTCAGGGTCCAAAGTGCTTCTGTTTTGTCTCAATTATCAGTAACTCTTACCCCCGGCCGTGTTTTATTACATTAGCCTAGGTAAGCAAAATGAGAAGAAGTTCATACTGAAGAAGAATGTAGATTAAAAAAAAAAATCTATTGTTAATGGGAAAGAAGGGAACTTTGTTTCCAATCTGCCGATGAGCTCATTTTCTTTGCATTCTTTACTATTCTGGGAGGCATATTTACAGCTTCGGGGATGAACAATCTTGATTATTCAGGGCCAGGAAAATAAAATCGGCTTTCTCATCCCAGTAAGATAATTCTTCTATATGAATTAACTAGGTGATTGCTCTGGCTGGTTGTCCTTGGGCTGCTGAAGGCAAGCACACGTAGAACCTATGAGGGATGGTAAGGGCCTTGGAGAGCCCTGAGGTCCCCAGCTCCTGTAGGGCTGGCCAAGGCAAGAATGGGAAGCACTTATTGAAGGCCACATGGCTAGCTCGTGGCAGAGGGGGTCCTCCTGACTCCTGTTCCCGGCCCATTCTCCTTAGCAAACAACAGAAAACCTCTCTTTTGACCCTTGCACCTTGGGCTAAGTCACTATAAATGGAGAAAGACTTGCTCTTGCAAGGTAGGAGGAGCTGATTCAAAGTCAAGTCCAATCAGGAGCTGGTGGGACCGCAGAGGTCCTGGGTCTAAGCGGTTGTAGGTCAGCCCAAAGCTGGTTTTCTCAGCTTCTACAGGGGCAGGTGGGTTTTGCTTCGTAAGATGAGGGACTCTCCAAACAGGAGAAGGGGGTTTGGTGGGGGACAGACAGCCAAAGTAATGACAAGTGTCCCCTAACTTTTATCCACAGGTGATGATGTCTGCTTACATGTTTCTGTCCCACGCCTCCAAACCACTCTATTTTGCTTTCTGTCCAATATCTTTTGAGGAGGTATTTTAAAGACACCTCAAGTTTAACATACCCCAACCTGTTGAAAACCCTTCTCAAATTTGAATCTTCCTATGCACCTGGTTAATGAAGGACACCACCATCATTTGAGCTAAACCAGCTGGAGTCTCGGCATCATCTTCAAGCCCGCCCTCTCTTCCTCTTCCCAGAGCCGATCCATCACCAGACTTTGCACGTTTGATCTCCCAAACATCTCATGGGACTGTCACGTCTCTCCATATCCTTGGTCATTGCCATGCTGGGCTATTGCTATAGGCCCCCACTGGTAAACCAGTGCCAATGTTCCGCATTGAAGCAGAGTGTTATCTTTGAAGTGAAATCTAACGTGTCATCTCCCCATTTGCAAACCTTTAAAGACTTCCATTGACCTTAGGAGAAGGCAAAGCTCCTGGGTTAACTTCAAAACCTTATATGACCTGCCCCTTCCTCTCCTCAGATGCACCTCTCCACCCTTCCCTGCTTTTCCCCATTTCAGATACATCCTTTGGCAGGTGCAAGTTCTCACAACCTTGTGCTTCTTTCTCCCATAGAAATGTAGCAGTTCCATCTTGCTGAAACACTCCTCTCCACCCGCCCCCCCAGGGCTTGGCCATCAACTCCACTCACATCCTATTTCCATTCAAGCATTACTTCCTTAAGAGCATCTTCCATCACCTCCCTGTCAAGGTCAAATCCCTAGTATAGTTTTTTTTTTTAAATTATTTATTGGGGCGCCTGGGTGGCTCAGAGGGTTAAGCCTCTGCCTTCGGTTCAGGTCATGATCTCAGGGTGCTGGGATCGAGCCCCGCATCGGGCTCTCTGCTCAGCGGGGAGCCTGCTTCCTCCTCTCTCTCTGCCTGCCTCTCTGCCTACTTGTGACCTCTCTGCCCAATAAATAAATAAAATCTTTAAAAAAATTATTTATTTATTTGACAGACAGAGAGAGCATAAGCAGGGGGAGCGACAGGCAGAGAGAGGGAGAAGCAAGCTCCCCACTGAGCAGACAGTTGGATTTGGGGCTTGATCCCAGGATTTGGGGATCATGACCTGAGCCAAAGGCACACGCTCAACTGACTGAGCCCCCGAGGCGTCCCTAGGACGGGTTCTCAGAGCACCAAAGACCTCTCCTCCAGAGCTCACATTACTGCTGCCACGTCATTTTTAGTTGTGAGGGAACTGGACATTTAGGTTGTAAGCTCCATGCTGGCATGGGTTCCTGTCGGCATGTTCACCAAAGAACCCCCGGCCTGGCCCAGAGCGAGCGCTGTGCGATGTGGGCCGGATGAATGCAGGCCGGCATGAAGGAGACACGCCACTAAGTCAGCCTTGGGTTTGAGTCTTGATTCCACGACTTCCTTAGCTGTGATCGTGAACAATCACTTACTGACTCAGATACCTAATACACAGAAGATCCTGATGCTTGCTTTGTAGGAACTTAACGAGGACAAAGGACACGAGTGAGAGGGCCCTAAAGTAGTTACTGTGTCTGGTACAAGGCAGGCACCCAAGTGATGCTTGTAGACATCATGCAGATGGCCTGCCCCGTGGAAGACGAGGTATCCCAGTCAACAGCCTTGGAAGTCTACATTTTGGTTCGTACTGGTTTGTGTCTATTTGCAACCAGAATTCCTACGTGGGATAAAGCTCTAGTCCAGACTCACAAAGTAAAAGCATTGCCTTCCAAGTTCAAGACACTGCTGCTTCTAATACTAGCTCATTCCATTCCATAAGCATGTCAACCCTCTGGGCTGCGTATTATTATTCTTGTCTTACCTGGAGGAAAATGAGACACAGTCAAGCTAAGTAACTTGTTGAAGGTCACACAGCTAACAGGTGTCCGAGCTGGAACTCCAACCCAAGTCGTCCTTGCTCTACACCCTTGCATTCTGCTATTTTATCTATATTTTGGAGAATTAACTCCAAAGCAGTTAAAAGGTGAGCTAACAAAATGCTGGCAATACGTTCATAAACTACCCCATCCACCGCCACCACCAAGATCCAAATTACGTAAAAGAAAGAAATGTACGTGTGCTCATCCCATGCACTGAAAAAAGACTGCAAAGGATTATACCAGAACAGCACTGATTTCTGAGCGATAGCATTTTGTATAGTCCACTTTTTTTTTCTTCTTTTGCTTTTCATCGATTTCCTACATTTTCAACACTATAAAAATGTATTATAATTAACATCTAAAAAACCAAACCTTATGTTTCTGAAAAGTGCCTTTCCTCTTAGTAAAATAAGAAAAAGAAGGAGAAGGAAAGCAAAAAGCACCACTCCGTCCAAATCCAAACAGGAAAGGAACAGAAGGGAGCATGATGTCATCGGGGTACTGAGAGCTTTGCTGACGAGGCCTGTGACTGCGCACCCGTGCTCTGGGCCTGAGCAACGGCTGAAATTCTCATTTTCCTGCAAAGCTCTGGGAGTTTTCAGTAATAAATAACCTTGGACCACAATTAGCTCACTCAATATCGAGCGATAACGGTAGAGGCTGATCATGAATTCGATGTCTGCAAAAAGCCTTGAGGGGGCATCTCGGGCTCTAGCCTGAGCTTGGCTGTCTCCCCTCCCCACGTGGCTTGGAGAATCGCTGGCCTCTTCTTCTGCCAAATGGGAAACCTGCCAAAAATGGAGCTGTATCTGTTTGGAAATCTGCTGTGAGTTGCAAGAACATCAGTGAGTCCTTGCTGTTGTTTAAGTGTTTGACATGAGTCCATTCCTGGAAACTTCTGGGCCAGCCCGTGGATTAGATATTAATACCACCCACCCCACACAGAGTACTTACAGGGCCTGCCCACGATCCCATCATTGGTAAGTAGAGAGCTAGGACGCAAGCCTAGAGAGTCAGGACTTAGCACGACGGGTCAGTGGAGAGCTAGGAGGCGAGAGCAGTCTGGCTGTCTAGTGAATTCCGTGTGGTTGCGAGGACCACCCGTGCCAGGGGACATCTTTCAGCCTGCGATACAGAAAAGTGCTTGGAACAGCTCAAAAACACGAACAAAATGCAAGCTGTGAGTTTGGGGGCATTTTCAAGGAAATGGCTTCTTGGTTTGGGGCGATGTTTTTGAATGCTTGGTGATTAGGAAATAGGTATAAACCTAGGAGAAGCTGCACATAAATAAAACATTTCCACCTCTCGTTGGGAAAGAAAACGTTTCCACCAAGAGCACAGGAGAGTCCCCAAACTGGAAGAGACACTCCTTACCCAATAAAGTAGTGATTTTGCATTTCTATGTTCTGCCCCGGCCACGAGCCGCTCAGACAGCAGGTACGTTGCGCAGCCGGGTTTATGAAGACGGCCAGGAAAAACAAGCGTGCGGCTCTCTCCCCTGTCCACACATCTGTCTATCACCCATGTGTCTAGCGAGCAGAAATGTGGGTAAATCCATACTCCAGAGGGGAGTTAGTCACCTGTGATAGGAATCAGACAGTGTCCCCAAGAGGTGTCTTGGGGGAAAAGACCTACAGTGGTCGCCTGGTTGCCCCCTGTCCCCTTGTCCCCTCTTCCACCGAAACGGCTGCCAACGGACGAGGTGAGGCTCTGTTTGCAAGGACCTCCCGGAAAAAGGACGATCTGGCCTCCCCCCCGGGAAGCCCTCATCCGTCCTTCATCAAAATGTGTCGGGCCCGTGGGAGAGCTGCAACAGAGGCTTATCAAGGTGGGATTTATTTACTTACTGTCCAAATCAGTTCCCATCAGATTGGCTTGTTGCTGTCTCCACTCACCGGCTGGAGAGCGGAGGTGACAGATGACTCCATTGCTTACTTAACCAACCATAAACAGGACTTGAAAGGAGGGGGTTTGCTGCTCATCGCTCATCTTTGGGGAGTCTGACGAGCATCAAATTGCCGGCAAACCTCTGCTCACTATCGAAAACGCCGTTTCTGCTTTCGCCCTCTTTCTGTTCCCACAGGAAGGCGTTGACCGCGGCAGCAGACTCACTAGTTTCACGGCGAAGAGAGTGGGATAGTGTGGGTTTTAGCCGGAAAGTTGTGTCCAGTCTAAATGGCCTGGGGTTGATGAAAGTTCTCTTTCCTGGCAGCTGACAGAATTTTGTGGAACCTTCAGCTTATTCAGTTTTCCCCCAAATCCCCGAAATTCGGATTATCTATAATTTAGACTACAGTAAGGTTAAGTTATAATGAAGTTATTGTATCTGAATAATGCTTGGGATTTCGACGACATACACACGGAGTAACACGTTCCACGGTTCATGGAATAATTTCAAGGGATGTGGTTCCTGTCCACATTACCCTTCCCCCGAGACCGCTCCCCTTCCTGCGCCAGAACAAGAGAGAAGATGGGGTGCTGACTACATGGGCTAAACCCACCGCTGTGACAGCTGCTGGGCTTCTAGAAACATGACTTAATGAAATTAGCCGAACGAGCCTGCACGAGTTACGTCATCACCCCAGGTGAGACGGTGGAGGCAAAGACCGGTGATGTGTGTTGCTTAACCTCTCACTCGTGTGGCTCGTGTCACAGTTGGGCTTCAAGCCTGAGACGCGTGAAACCGAAACCCTGGCGTCTCCTCTTGCTTTTGTCATATCTGCCGGAATGTGGGGACTGATGCGTGGTCGGAGGGCTCAAGGACGGTCACCAGAGGCGCGCGCAGGCCTAGCTGTCTATGCGTGTGTGTATGTGTGTGTGTGTGCGCGCATGTGTGTACATGCATATATGCTCCTGTGTGTAAGTGTGTGCACATGCGTGTGTCTGTCTGAATATGTACATGAGTACATGTGCTTGTGTGTATGTATGTCTGTCTCTGTGGCATGTGTGTATATGTATGTGTGTGCACATGCATGTGTGCATGTGGGAAGTGGCTGACGTACAAGAAGCTAAAGGATTAAAGAAAAAAACGAAGATTAGGATAAAATATGCTGAGAGAAATTATTACTCGGGGTGTGACAAAAGTAAAATAAAGAACACAGCCAGGGGAGAAATGGGCATGATACCGTAGACTCCTTTAGCATGGAAAGGGTCGAAAGGTGAGGTTCTATGCATATAGCAGCTCACACCGAAGAACGCACCTGTGTGGTACCTACCCCATTTCTGGAATCAATGAGTGCCCTCTTAATGGGCTAACATTCCCTTTTGGAGGAAAATAAGCCTTTTTGGCTAGTGAGCGTGGTGTCGGTGGATGCGCAAGGGGAAAAGCCCTGTTCCTCCCCGACTGGCTGGAGACTGGCGGACACTTCTGGTGCTCCCTCTCCCGTGGGATCTGTGGGCTGTCAAGCCGGGCAGGGTGTTGCCCAGGCCGTCGGGTCCCCAGCTGTGTGGCATTAGTTAGAATGTCATTTAGCAATGTGTTGAGACCTCCTTGGGGCCATCAGACCTCATGCCATTCCCTCTACATTCTCGAGTCATTGGGGGTGCTGGAAAGAGCAAGTTAGTCCTCGGTCTGAAGGGCCAGGGTTTAAAACTGTGACACACAGATTCGGTGTGACCATAAATCCCTCGGCTTCTCAGTCTATACTAGGTGGATTGTCCCTTTAGTGATGGAGCACTTCTGTGGGGGTGGGGGGCAGTGGGAACTAGGTGCCTGGGCCTACCACTCGCCAATTGCACTCCTAGGTCTGCGCCTAAAGAATTGAAAACAGGCGTTCAGACGAAAGCTTGCACAAGGTCACGGCCACCCCATACACCGTAGCCAAAAGGCAGCAGCAACGCAAATGTCCCGAGACCGACGGGTGACTCACCACCAGGCCGCATGTCCAGAGAGCGGCGTGATCTTCAGCCGTGAAACCAGATGGAGTGTCGGGCACGCGCTGTGACACGGATGGACAGCGAGGACATGCTAGGTGAAGAGGGAGGGGCGCAAAAGTCACAGCCGGTGTGGTTCCATCCACAGGAGATGCGCCAGCACAGCCGAATCTCTAGAGACAGAAAGCAGATTAGCCCTTGTCGGGTGCTGGTGGGGAGGGGGGACAGGACGGAGGAGTACACGGTTTCCTTTCGGGGTGAGGAAAATATTCTGGACGTAGAGGGTCCTGGTGGGCACAGGGCATGGCAAAATGTACTAAGTGTCGCTTTAAGAGGGTTACAATGGTGGATTTTATGTTGGGTGCATTTTATCATGGTATTAAAAAAAGAAAAAAGAGGATGGAGCCGTGGATGTACTCTATAGCACTCCACCGTCCTGCTGGTGGACGCTGATTTTTAAATCCGAAGGGAACCTTCTCGGAGGACACGTTCCCTTGTGCGGAGGTCCTTCCTCACGGTCGGGCCTCGAACTTGCTCTGGGCAGGGATCCGTCTGCCTGCGGCCGGGGGCTCACACAGCCTGTGTGTCTCGGCCTGCCCACCCGTAGGGTCTCCACGCTGCTAGACAAAGACCCTTTCTTTCCCCGTGGTCAGGAGGAGCCGAGGGGGCACCGTGGAGGCATAAACACGGGCAGGAAGGCAGGCCGCCTGAAAGCTTCCAAAAGCCCCTTTTTGACAAATGAAAAATGTTGGTGACTTTAAGTCACAGGCCAGGCTTTTAACAACCCTCGGCGTATTTATTTAACCCAGTAAATATGTTTATTAGCGAGCCGCCGCCTTTGTAGAGCAGGTAATGGATTCCCCATATGTTTCTGCTTTGCAGAGCGGGGCCCGTCGGCCAACACCTAGTCTCCCCCAGCCTCCGAGGTGGAGGCCCGGCGCGCGGCCTCTTTACGGCCCGGCCCCTCCGTGCGCGTAATTACCGCCCCTCCCGGAGCGAAGGAGCTCCCCGGGCCGCGGCCCTGACTGGTCCCGGCGTTCCACTACCAAAGGGCATGTCTCAGAGGGGGGAAGAGAGGGGTAATAAAGCCTTCACGTTATTAACTTTTTCTTTCTGAAAAGCAGCCTGAGAAATACCACCGCACCACATTAAAGGCCTTACGTGAGAGCGGCCTCTGCCTAATGAGGGGCTGGGACCCCGGCCCCCTGCGAGCGCTCCGAGGGCCCCCGGGAGCGGAACCTTGACACCACGCCCGGGGCCATGGGCGTGAGGCTGCGCGGGGGTCGGGCTGGGGTTTGCACCTGACTCGCCCGTACCCCCCTCCCAGGCCCCCACCGGCAGGGGGCCACCCAGAGGCCGGGCCCTCCCCTCCCTGCAAGGGCTCCTTCCCTCCGGGGCTTTGGAAGGCCATGCAGGAGGGGACCGGCAAGACGGCTGATGCCATCAGAACGGCGGGCTTCCGGACAGGTGTGGAAGATCCTGAGCAGCGGCCTCAAGGTGTGAGGTGAGAGCCCCTGGGCCAAGCTCTCCACCCCCAGAAAGCTCAGCCTCAGTGTGGGAGGCCCCGGGGGGAACTGTGGTGTGGCCCAAGATGCCCCCCAGGGTGCTCTCCCCGGGCCCCACCTGTAGATTCCCCGCCAGCAGAAGGATTTTGAACTTTTGATACATTTGGGTGTCTTGGCAGTGGGGGGAATTGCCTCCCTGGGCATTCCGGCCAAGTGCAGAGCTGGGCTAGATGCTGGTGGGGCTGTGGGAAGAAAGGGACCAGGACTAATGACAAACGGTTTGGGCCTCAGAGCTCCATTTTGCTGGTCTCGTGAGTGGTCCATGCCCTCAGGCTCTTAGGGCCTCATGAGTTGACTTTGAGCTCACTCATCCACACCGCAAGGCCATGTGCTGAGGAGGCCATCAGCATCCCCGGGGGTGGGGGGGAGGAGGCTCTCCGTCCCCCCCTCTGCCACGCCCTCGAACTGGTCTAAGGACTCACCTATCACTGGATGAGAAGAAAAACAGGCATAGCCTTGGGTCTGGAGAAAGCGGAGGAGGCCATCTAGATTCTAGAATCCTGCTGGAGGCAGCCTGCCAGGTCTGGCGGACTTCACCAGTCCTGCTCTCTGGAAAGATTGCCTCCTCTCCCGGAGCTCCTAGTGGTAGGGAACTACTTTCTTATCGTCTTCCCCATCATAGTGCTGACATCACGGTCCCACCAAAAACAGGCCCTAATCTAGAGCTATTGGGTCCAGTTGTGCAGGCTGTGCACTGACCATTCCTTGGGGTTCAACACTCTGTTGCCTATATGATGGACCCCGTAGACGCGTGTAGTGCGAAAGCTCTGCCAATCAACGGAACTCCTGATGGGATAGCCGGCAGTGCCCACTGCACATTCTGCATGGATGAGGGAGGGAGGGCCGGGGAGCCTTGGTTCAACTGGAATTTAATTTCCCTTTGTGATTAATAAAGCAATGCTGCCTGCCTTATCTCGCCTGATTCTCTCCGTGGGAGCAGGTGGGCATTAGCCATTCCATTTTACATACGGGTAAAGAGAGGACCACCCAGGGTGGTTCTAGAGCTAGGACCTGAGATCTTGCCCAGTGCTCTGGCCGCAGCACAGTGCGCAGCCTGCAGGACCCCTCCTCCTCTCTCCTTTGCCGGGGAAGGATCTTAGGGCCTCTGCCTCATCTGCATCTGTGTATCCCTGGGAGGGAGCTGTTTGCAGGCACCTCAGCTCTGGCTTCAGATCCCAACTCTGCTCCCTGATTGCTTGTCTGCAAGTTCGTTCGTTTGTTCCTTCCTTCACTCACTCATTCAACAAGTATTTCCTGGGTGTCTGCTGTGTACCAGGCATGCATGTAGGCCCCAGGGATGCCCAAGTAAGCAGTGTGCACACACACACGCACATGCACACGCACACACACAACCCTGCAGCAAGGGCTCTAGAGCGTTGTAGCCATGCGGTGACCTCTCCCCAGGGATCAGAGGAGGAGGTCAAGCTCTCTCTCTGGGCAGCCTCAGCCTTTGGGAGCAGGCAAGGGAGGCATGGGAAAACCATCCGCTCATCCCCGTGCTTACACTTCCTGGCCTGGGGTGGCTGAGCGTTTCACGCTTGAGCTGGTGATAATGTGTCCCACCACCCAGTGCTTGTGACATTAACATCCGTGCTTGTCTTGGTGAATGATTTTCCCCCATACACAGAGCATTTCCTGCACCAGGCACCGTGCGCTGTTTATTTATGGGGTCACTAAAGGAAGGGAGATGCCAGTTTCCTCGTATATAAAATGGGGGTGGGGTGGGGCAGCTTGGAACAGTTCTCGGTCCATAGGAGAGAGATTGCAATCGTTCAATTAAAAGGTTGATGTGAATGACCTCAAACGGTGCTCAGTGTGTAGCACGCCATCAGAAAAAATGCTACCTATGTTTGTGTTTATTGTTATCGGAGACATCAAATTCCATACAAGGAAGGAACAGGTCTTTGCTTGCAAAAGATCAAAATGCCTGCCGGTCTCTGCTCCATCATTATTTCAGAGGGGGGCTATCAGGTACGGGCGAGAAGAGAGAGGTTTGGTGGTCTCAGTATGAAACTCCTGGCCCCTCTGCGTGGCACAGTCCCAGCACGTTCCAGCCCTCGCCAGTCTGCAACAGCCCCTGTCTCCTCCAGAAACTTTCCTGACGTTTGAAAGGGGGAAATCGGAACAGGCACGCCGAGTGTCTGGGCTGGAATTCTGCGAGGCAGCAGCTCCTTGCGTGTTTGCCCATCAAAGGCTGCTTGTTGGGACAGCGGGCGGGGGGGAGAGAAGAATTTGTGGGTAGCAGGGAACTGGTGAGTGCACGGAACAGCTTCTCAGACACGCTCGGGAAGAGAATGGTAAAGACAAGAGCAAAGTCTGCTCGTGCTTGGGCTGGATATGAATCACTGTAGGAGTGGGAGAAGGTGATGCTTCTGGAAACATTAAAGGGAATTTCGTTTTCAATCTCAAGGGCACTCGGGGAGTGATACAGCTTCGTGCCATGTCAAAACGATGTTGAGCGTTTAGTGATTGTTATGCTCATCTCACAGATGAGGAGTTGAGGCTTGGAATGGTTCAAGGGGAGGACCACGGAGTCAAACGACATGGGTTCAAATCCCAGCTCCGCCACTTAGTAGCTCCAGATCACTCTGGGGAAGTTATATCTTATCTATACATCACTTTTCTCCCTCTGGGAATTGGGGATGATAAAATAGTACAGGCTTGTTGTAGAATGCTTAGAACAGTGCCTGCCACCCAAACCAGCAGTGGGTAGCTGTGGGCAAGGATGGTGGTAAACTCATGGTGTCCTCACTGGAGAAAAGTGGACTCAGGCTCTGGACCCAAGTGGGCCAGGATTGGGGTCTTTCCATGAACCCGATGCTGCCTTAAACTTTAGTAAAAGGTACTGAAGAATATTAGGCAAATATATTAAATTAAAACCAAAGTATGAAGAGACAGTTCGCTCTACCCCTTGTGTTAGGGGGTGCACCGTTGGCCAATCAGGAGAAAATTTGGTAGAGCCGCCCTTGATCAAGGCCTTAAGCTCATTAGAAATGAAAACCACCACCATGACAAAAACCGTACATTATCCAAAAACTCCCCCATAGCTTCTCAGCTCACAGAACTGTTTACTAAGATGAATTATTTTTTTTTTTAAGGGGCAATTTCCTGAACTCACTTTCCTGTGCCTCTACTGTGCTCACTCCGATTCTCTTCCCTGTGCCTGGAAAGCCTCTTTATCTCTGAGTCCTGCCTATTTTTCAAGATCCTGCCAAGTCCCACCTTCTCCAGGAAGACTTCCCTGACCACCTAGCCCGCAGGGATGGCCTCCTCCCTTGCATCTGGGCGCCCGCTTGGCCAGGAGCACACAGACTTGTGAAATGTAAATCCTTTACGTGCATATGGAAGTCCTTTTCCGGAAACGAGATGGTCAGCTCCCCGGACTGGAGCCCTGCCCTGTGTCCCTTTGCATTTTTTCTTATCACTTTTGACTATGGATTATTGAATTTTCCTGAGTTTACACGCTCCTCTGCTCCTAGAGGTCTGGAACCCTGGAATGACATTCTGTTTTCACTTTTGTGGGTTACAGCATCCTGTCCCGGCACCCATCCTGCAGACGTGTATTCAGTCAGTTTTTCGACAAAACATGTGTTCAAGACCCACCAGGTGCAGACTCTAGGCGACTAGCGATGATGGAGGCCAGTTCCTGGGACGGGGGTGCGTGGCAGGGAAAACCAGATAGGAACACATAATTCAAGCCTGCTAGGGGGTGGGACGGAGGAGGCTGATCGGGAAGACTGCGGTCTGCCTGGAAGATGTGAATTGCCCTGAAAGTCAGCGTGAATCCGTTATCAGGAAGGTTCTCGTGAGTTCGGAAGGATGCGTGGGCACGGGGCACAGCAGGGTGCCCATAGGCTTCTGGCTTCGAGGAGCTTCGTAGGATTAGGGATGATCAGAGAAGGAACTGGCAGGAGACGGTCAAGTGAAAAAGAACCCGGTGTTGGGCCAGTTTTCCGGATTTCAGGCAGGGTATGTAATCAATTGATCTGAGGTGACAGATGGGGAATTAATTCTGCCTCTGTTGACGACGGTGACCTAAATGTTAGTGAGTCGGGGGCTGATGAAATATTCCCCAGGCGAGGACAAAAATATGTAATATGGCCAGTCCAAGACAGTCTTGACTGGCAAAGGCAATTTCTGTCCTGTCCGGGAGGGAGTTTGCCTCTCTGGGCTACGTCGCTCCTGGGAAGCTGTCTGTCCCGGGAGCCGCCAAGCCCCATGTTTTTGTGCCCGAAAAGCCAGCTCTGGTCCACCACAGGCGGCTCATAGCTTTCAGCAGAGGATTACTTAGAATAACAAGTTAATGACTGTCCTTAGATCAGGCGAGGCTTGCTGGAAGAAGCAGGCATGCCCAGAGTTCATTTCACTCAAGTCTGGTGGGGGTGGGTTGAGAAAACACGTTGCAAATTCCATTCTAGGGAAAAAAGAAAAGAATTCTTCGCCTGGTCAAGATGGCAATTTAGAAGAAGCGTGTGGGACTGGGGTGTCATTTAAAAATATAAGAGTAACGGTCACCATGTTCCGAGGGTGGCGGGTAGCGGGATGGCAGACCAGCCGGGAGCGAGGAAGGGAGGGCTGTCGGCTGTGTTGTTCTTGGGGTCCACCGATCTGGGCCCCCTGCTCCCCAGGAAACAGCTGGGGGCTCACATGGGATGTAGCGTGGGGAGACAGGGGGATGTAAGGGTGAGGGGAGGCGGGCAGAGGAAGGGCAGAGGTGAGGCTCTGCTGACTTTCCTCCATCAACACCGGAGACCACCAACAGGTCCGAGCTTCTGCTCTGCTCCCCACCGCTAGCCCTGGGCCGGCCCACCTGATGCTCTTCTCGAAGTGTTGAAGGTGTCTGTGCTCGCTCCTTCGTTCGCCCAATAAACTTTTCATGTCCTGAGCCTGTGAGGAGAATCAAGTGACACAAAACCTCTTGGGCAAATGCTAATTCTGGAATCTGTAAAGTCTGCTAAGGCGCCAATGGCTGTGAACACATATGCAGGAAGAGACACAACGTGTGTGTGTGTGTGTGTGTGTGTGTGTGTGTGTGTGTGTGTGGTGGGGGGTACCTATGTTACCGACTTACATAGCGCGTCCCCATCTTGGAAAAGCTCCAGGGCCTGGTGGGCTGGTGTTCTAGAAACTGGAAGCGACGCCCGGTGCAAAGGGCAGGCAGATGTGGAAGGAGAAAGGAGGGCCGCACAGGAAGACAACGTGAGCTTCCCACGAGCGGGCCCGGAACACGCGTGGCTTCTAGTCTTTAACCACCTAGGCAGTTCTTCCCCGAGGGAGGAGGTAGGCCCAGAATCGGACCCCTTCCTGTGTGTGGAGGTCACCGTTGCACATGGCAGGGTACTTTTACTCCTAAATGGTCCCCCCCCTTTTTTTTTGTAGTTTTATGATTTTATTAACACAAATACGATGTGCACATAGGCCGTCTGTCTACTCATTGTCTTCTCTGGGCAGCCTGGCGTCAGGACTTGAAGACTCTGAGGGCCGGCTGGGCCGTTGGTCCCATGACAGTCCTGTGGTTCTCAGAGGAGAACCGGGAGCCTTCTCTGTCCAGGGCCATCTGCGGTCCTGGACCTTGTGGACGAGGAACTTCTGGAAGCGCTTGGGCGGCATGTGCTTGGTCTTCCTGTAGCTCCCGTAAGCTCTGTTGGGCATCAAGATCTGGCCCTTGCACAGCCATGCACAGCCATGCCTCTGGGTTTCTATGCACAGCTATGCCTCTGGGTTTCCTCCAGTTGTGCTTTGTTTTGACCTGTCGGCCTCACTGAGGAGCTTCTCGGTCCCCTTTTCCACCATCTTGGGCTTCACCAGAGGGCTGAGGGCGGCCAGGATGCCGAGAGAGAAATGCTGCCACCTCCCCAGCAGCGCCACAGTGGACAGGAGAAGCCCTCTCTCTTTAAACAGAACAACCCTGAGGCTCAGAGAGTTGACTTTAGCTACACTGTAGCTGGCAAGTGGCGGAGCCGAGACTTAACCCCGTTGGTCTGACCGCGGCCTGCGCATCTCTCTACTGCTCCGTGAGGAAAGGGCCTCCCGGACTGGGCTGCGGGCCAGTCCGGTGCCGCTGGAAGGTCTGCCCAGGAGCTTGCCGGGGACGCGGGAGGAAATGGGGATTTCCAGGCCCCACTGGAAAGGAAGGTTTCACCAAAGCGTGGGCTCCGGCTCCCTGAGTCCCCTGAGGTCCTCATCCTGCCTCCTTGGCTCAGCTGGAGACTCCGGCTCAGAACCTGGAAGTTCCTGAGGGAGGAGAGTCCGACCAGTCTGCTGGGACTTGTACACAGGAAGAGGAAAACAGTAGGACTGGAAGCGGTATAAACACATGACTCAAAGCCTTCCCTGGTCTCCTCGAGGCTGGCTTGGCCTAACTGCCCGGGGGCAAGTCTCAGCCCTCAGCCCACTCTCGGCTCTGGAGTGGAGCCCCTGAGAGCCTCTCTCCTGCCGGAGATCCAGGTCTGAGGTCCATGCAGCGTGGCCGGCTGGAAGCATCCTCCTTACCGGCAGAGGGTGTCTGTTACGGGGACCAGTGGAGCAGCAAGTACCCTGGCTTGGAAGTTAGAGATTCCTGGGCTTGAATCACAGCTCATTCCTTTACTGGCTGTGTGACCTCGGGCAAGTTGCCGAACAGCTCTGGGCCTGTCAGTTGTCTCACTGATGACAAACAGAGGGGACTGGAAGGTGGAGGGTGTGGGTTATAATATCTGAAAGGACTGGTCACTTACACGACTTTTTTATTGAGTTATTATGCTGCGCGGGCAAAATGCCAGTGCTGCATGCAGATTTTAAAGGAGTAAAGGTTTTTACCCACAGTGGTCACCTTTCACAGCATACAGTAGAGGCCTAATAAGTGCACGTTGTGGTAGCGAGCCTTCAAGGTGGCCCCAGTGATCCTTGCTTCTTGCTATTCGTGTTCCTGTGCAGTCAGTCCCCTCTTACACTGACTCAGGACTGGCTCCTACTGACCAATAGGATATGGCGGAAGTGATGGTGAGTGACCTTCGAGCTGAGGTCACGCAAGCATTGCAGGTCCGGCCCTGGTCTCTGGAATCACTCACTTGAGGAAAGCCATGCCGTGCATGAGGACACTCAGGCACGAAGACTGGCTGAGACTTAGGACCGACTCACCAAGCACGTGTGTAAGCGGCCCTCGTAGGTCAGCTGACATCTGACCATGACCTCATGAGGGGGCTCCGCCCAGGCCGATTGCTCTAAAATCCAAACTCCTAGAAACCGGGACACATAATTAAAGACTGTTGCCGCAGAGTTTTGAGGTGATTTATTACATAGCGATGGACACTCAAGCAAGTTACTCTCTCCTCTTTCCCCAAGGTTCCCCCTTGGTTCTTGGACTAGTTTACCTGCCAGTGTGTTTTGAGAAGCCCCTCTGCCCTCATCCCACTCTCTTTGTCTCTGTTGGCTTCCTGGGTTGCTGAGAACTACCCTGGGGCCAGCCCACAGCCCAGTGGACGGGTGCCTTGTGGCTCCCTGGAAAAAAGCAGAAAGAAAAGCTGGGAAACGCTCCTGTAGGTAGTCACCTCCATCAAAGGTTTTGGAAGCAGAGGAGAAGCACAGAGATGAATAATGAGGATATCAATGTTTTATTTCACCGATGGTTGTAACAAAGTGATGGGAGCACAGATCTTTAAATATTTTTCTCTGAATTTCTACTAACTAGCGAAGCCACTTCTGTGGCCTCTTCCTTAAAGAGGTCAGGAAGAACTTGGTGTGGACCTTCTCTGAGCAACCACGGATGTGCACAGGAAAGACGGTTCCAACAGTCCGCCATGAGTCTGGTCGCATCTAAGACTTCGGGAGAGATGGTCAGAACAGCCACCAGCTGGTCACAGACTTTGGTCCCCCGGGGGGCAGAATAATTGAGACAGATAAGGGTCCAGCCCTGACTCTGCCATCTCTGGGGGTGGTCTTGAGAAATCCCAGGGTCTCCCTGAGCCTCGGTGCCCCTGGTTATGAAATGGGGATGATGACGCCTGGCCCGTGGAGAGGACCTGACGTGCTGTGTATAAAGCCACCGGAATACAGCGCGAGCCGGTAAGTGCTACTTACCATCAATCCCCATACCAGAGTGACAGCTGGAGGCAGGGAAAGAACCCATACACACAACATCAAAAAAAAAAAAAAAAATTCCTTTCGGGGAAAAAAAAGAGAGAGAGAGAGAGAGAAGAGACAGGAGCATTGGAGAGGAAGAAAGGAATTAGTGCTGTCAACAGCAGGCCAGTTTGTCTTAAAACCTTTCAAATTGTGGAAAGAACTGAGCAATGTCTTTCCTGGGGCAGTAGGCACTCGGCCGAGGGGCTGTGCACCACTTCCCCAGCCCAGGTGGCCTGCACAGCATTCCGGAGGGAGGGGCACCGGGGCTTTGGGAAGCCTTCTCAAAGGGGGGACCAAGGCTGCAGCCCCACCCGGACCGGGCAGGGGAACCCAGGGAGCCGGGGGCAGAAGGGGTTGGGAGACACAGCTGGACAAGCTGCCCTGTCGATGGACTTTGAACTCATTATGTGAAGGAAAAGAAACCAGACATGAAAAACCATATAGGAAATGTCCAGAATAGGCCAATCTACAGAGACAGAGAGTAGATGAGTGGTTGCCTAGGCTGGGAGCGGAGGGTCCTGGGGGAAAACGAGGAGTGAGTGCTAGTGGCTATGGCTTCTTTTTAGGGTGATGAAAACAGTCAATGTACGATTGTGGCGCTGGCCACGCAAGTCTGTGACCCCCTAAACCCACGGGATTGTGTGCTGTCGGGGCGGGGGCGGAGGAGCGAATCGTACGGGACCCGGATCTTAGCTTGATAAAGCCATATTGAGAAGCGACCATCGTGTAAGGATGAGATGGCCCGTGTCTGTGAAATCCGCGTAGTGCTCTACGCTGACTGTGTCATTTGGCCTGTGCGGGTCACCCTCTAGCCACAGAGACATGCTTCCTGGCACTGAGAAGGTCTTCGTGCCACCCGAAGCAGAGGCCCCCGTGAGAAGCCCACGTCCTCATAGGGAAGGGAGAGCATCTCCCGGAAGGGACCAGCATCCGGGCTCTCGTGCACGATGGTGACCTGCCTGTCCTGAGAGCGTGGCCCCTTCAGGCCCCTAGAGGGGTTAAGAACAGGCCCAGCAAGGAAGAGGGAAGACAGCCAGCCTTCTATGTCTTTTGGTGTTCACAATCTTCATGGCCACCGTTTAAGTCGCATTCTAAATTCCAGATGTGCAGGGTCCCAAAATTAGAATGCCCCAGTCAGAGAGGGTTAGTAACACACTCAGGGTCACTCAGCTGGCAGAGAGGGGCGGGTGTGAAAGGCCAGGTCTGTCCAAGCCTAGAAGCCCCCTGTCCCTCCGAGCAGCCCCGAGCAGGGGTGCTGGAGGCGCTGTTTGCCCACAGTCTGATTTGGTTCCGAGCTGGCTCTGAGCCAGGCCTCTGAGTTGACTGAAATGTTCTGAGAGTTGCTGAGGGAAATGGAGCTTTGAACTTGCCTAATATAACACGGGCTGGTTCTCAGGATCATAAACATGTTTCTGAACCTAATTAAAGAGTCTCGTGAAAAGAGGGAGAGCAGAGCTGAGACATGACGGTCCGTCTCAAATCTCCCCGTGGGCCAGAACGGGAGCTTTGCTTTTCCCAGACTCGGGGAGAACCAGCCCTCTCTGGGGGCAGAGAGTTAAGAGGCTTTAGAAAGAAGAAAAGGCTCATTTACGGCCCTGGCTGGGGACCTGGGCTGTACTGGGGAGGGAATGTAGGAGGCATAATTGGGGCTTGTAAAACATTTCCAGACAAAATCACTTAATGTGTTTTGGAGAGTAAAAGGCAACAGTCCACATAATCCATAAATTTGGGTAGTTTTCTACCATGTCGGTGGAGCCCGAGCAGAGGACCTGAAGGATGGCCAGACCCGGGATCCTTGCGCCGTGCTGGTGGCAGGTGGACTTGGTCTGAGAGCGGGACCCCAGAGCAGCCAGAGGCGTGGGCTTGGATTCTGGCTCCCCTCCTGGGGCAGGTTAGTTATCCCACTGGGCCTCAGTTTCCTCTTTTGGCAAGAGGAGATAAAATAGTCCTCACCTTCTGGGTTTGTTGGGAGGGTTCCTTGTGTGGCTATGTCGCTTTGAGAATGTGTACCTGTTGTTAGTCTCTGCCTTGGAAATGGGCTACCACCTGGTGAGGGCAGAACGGTGGGTTCCTTGAATAGTCCAGGTCTGGGGGAGCTTCTGGAGCTGGGGCCATGTCATGCTTCTCTCGAGCGCTTCCCCCCATTTCTTCCCCGGCTTCCTTTCTGCTGGTATCGGTCACTCTTACCGACTTCCCAGCAGCCTCTGGTGCTGATGTGCGTCATGGCCCCTCCCTTTTCTCAGCGAAAATCTCTGATAATTCCTCACCCACTTAGTGTGACATTCAATGCTCCGAGTCCTGTAGACTAGGTTCTACTTTATGCTTTGTCCAGCCATGTACCCTATGGTTGTCACTGGATGCCCAGGGTTTCCAGGCTCCTCTTTTTCTGAGAAAATGGTAAATATTATACTTCCTGACTCCCATATGGTTGGCTGGGGCCAAATAACTAGTTTTAGCTATGCATTGTGAACAGCGCTAACCAGCTGGTCCCTTCCCCCTTTTTACAGTGACACCTGGGGCAATGGTCTAAAGCAGGTGTCAACACGTTGTCTGCAAACATGTTCAATCTTGAGGCCTACATGGTCTCTCTCATAGCTTCTCAGTTCTACCACGGTCATATGAAAGCAATCATAGATAATACACAAACGAATGAGCATGGCTGGGTGCCAATAAAACTTTATTTATAGAAAGAAGAGCAGATTTGATTTGGCCAATCAGCCATGGTTTGCAGACCCCTTGAGACCAAGCTTGAGACCAAGCTGTGCAGTAGAACTTTCTGCAACGATGGAGATATTTTATAATATCTATGCTGCCCGATATGGTAGCCACCAGCCACATGTGTCTATTGAAAATTTAAATAGCCTCTTGTGGCTAATGCTTATTCTATTGGACAAGTAGTCCTAGACAGTGGCTGTGTTATCAGCTAAGGTCCTGGAGGGAAGGTGACCTGGAGGGCCATCACTGACCATGAGGGACATGTAGTCTGTCTAATCCTTGGCATTATAAGCAACTGAGATTTGGGGATGTTTGTTACTGCAGCAAAGTGTAACCCTTCTTAACTTTATCCCCACGCACATCACACATATCTCATGGGCTCTCACCTAAATATTCCATACCAGTCTAGGCTTGCGGGCCTTTGCTCACACTGCTTACCTTGTCTGGAATGCCTCTACTATCCCTTATGTCACTAGCACGTGCTGCCTCATTGTTCAAAATTGGGTCAAGTATTACCTCGTCTCAGTGAGGTAATTATTTTCCGATAATGCTCCATCCTACCTCCAAACAATTAAGAATCTGCAGTTTCCCTGGGACTCCTTGCTGGTCTAAAGCAAATATAACACGTCATGCAGTCGTTTGTTTTCTTGTGTTTTCCACCAGACTGTGAGTTCTTGGCTCAACTTTGGACCATTTCTCTCCATCTTCTTCCCACTGTCCTGGCCATGGTGTACTTCTCCTTCTCCACAATTCAGCGGCTGTGGTGGTGGAAGATGAGGAGAAAGGGAGAAAAAGAGGCATCTATCATTCTTCCGAGGTAGTAGTATAAAAATAACATGTTTGATTCTTTTCTAAAAGTGGACTCTTGGTAAAGAAAAATTGTGACCACAAACCCGGCTGGAAACCTGCGTGTGGTTCCCAGGGCTGACCGTAGGACCTCAGAGCAACTGACCCACCAGGCTGGACTGTGCTGGAGAAGTATGTCATTCGGGACCTTTGTCTTAAATTTTCTTTTCAGTGGAACGTTTGTCAAAAATCCTACTTTACTCTTTTAATTATTTTCATTCTATATGATTAAAGACATTTGTGTTTTGGTTTTCACCATCACCTTCCCTAACCTATGCATTTCTTTGTAGCTAAAATACATTCCACCCATGTCCCATTGAGCCTCCCAGTAGCATGGGGAAGAAGATAGGGCAGTATTTACTGGCCACATGTTATGCATGGAGAAACTATAGTTGAGCGCAGGGAGGTCATTCACCTTCAATCTCAATGAGCTGGAGCCTGAGTGTGAACTTGAACTTGGACTCCAAGATAGTAGTTCAGTGCCCTCAGCCCTCAGACATATTCTAGCCTGAGGGCCACTGTGACCATGTCCCATCCATTATCACTGCTATTATCCCTGTGCTGGAAAGCTGGGACAGAGTTCTAAGATCCTTGCCTAACTCTGAAGTCAAGGAATTCCAGAGCCTATCCCTGTGGTAGACTATTAGTCAGAGAAATTTAGAGCAGGTAAGAATTTTCCTTCTTATGTTTTGCAAACCAATGCTCAGTTCCTTAAATAGTCTGATACTTCCAAGTGTTTGAATTATTTAAAATGAGTTTGAGAATTTGGGGATAGGTCTTTCAAGGGGGTGATGGGCCTAAACTCCTTCCAGTAGCAGGAAGACATGTTTTATAATGTTCTGCCTATCAGAGGGCTCATTCTTAGTCTTCCTTGGGTTTCAGTCTACCTAAAGAACAAAACAAAGTAAAATTATGTTCCTGCCAGGGGGCCTCGCGTGGTGGTGATGGGGAAGATCTGAGTAGCTTCTTCCCTCCCAGCTTGCTGTCCTCTCTGTCACTCTATATACCTTCACCTTTGTTCCCTACATGTAGCTTTCCACGCTGTTTCCCACTCCACCACGATCAAGAAGAACACTGCGCCATCATACTAGGATGGGGTATAATAACATTTTATTTTGGTGACTTAAAGAATCCAAGGTGGTAGAAATAGCAAAGTACTGACTCTTTTTTTCAGCGTTAGTGTACAGATTATGAAATTCTTTTGCTCACTTATGGGTACCTGATTTCCCGAAATGTGTGTTGGAAGCATAAATCTTCTAAACATGAAAGGTCCAGATAGGTCTACTAAAGACAGAAGAAATCCCTAGGCCAGCAATAAATGTATGCAAGTATCCAATAAAGGTAGAATGAGGTAAAACATACACTTGTACACTATAAATTGTTATAAGATCAACTGGGGAGAGTGTGATTGCATACCCTTCACATGGTATATAAAGATACAGTTTCCAAAATAAATAAAAAATTGTATTCATAAAGACATTTATGAAAGTGGGTCCAGAAGAGCCCAAAGCTGGACACGATTGAAGGGAGCTATAATAGGAGAAGTGCTTAATAAGTTATAGTACACTGTAGCTATTAAGAAAAATAATTATGAGGATTATTCAGACCACAGTCTTCAGACCAAAAACATTAATGACAGAGGTATGTTGTGCAAATAGTAGAATTCACATCGTGATGGAATTTATGAAAAATGTTGTCTCCATGAGAACCAGGACCAGAGGCAAAAATGTGAAAAATAACACAGCATGTACAGTGGGGCAGAGAGAGACTGCAATGGTATATCTAAATCTCATGTAGATATTATTGCTTATATTCTGATTTCCTGAGATTACTTGTCAGTGTACCCAGAACAAAGAAACCACCTTTGTTATCTGTACGATGATCTCTGAATTAAATCATCTGAACATGAGATATATTAGGCCTGACTCCTGAGGGTTTATTAAATTGTCTTATCAAAAAATACAATGAAAGCATTTATACATACCAAAAAGGACACAGAATAACAAATATTTATTCACTACCTGACTCTCAAATCCCAATACTGTGGCAGGCTCGCTTCAGTTCTTCAAAAGAAGTAGCACATTATAGACAGAGCTGAAGTCTGCTGAGAACCCGGGAGAGGAGCCTTTTGTTGGTTTTGTATTTTTGTTATTTTTGCTGCATCGTCTTTTCATATTCATAATTTTCAAAAGAACGGAGGCTGCAAGCGTTAACAAGGTTTTGTGTTCTCCGTTTAGGTTATGGCTCTGTTTCTATGCTGCATCTCTCAGTGTTGACGATCGGTAAATCCCTTAAACAGTCTGATCCTTGGTCTCCTCACCTGAATGGTACCTGCGTCAGAGGATAAGGACCAAATGAATCGGGGAAGGTGGGGAAAAGCTTTCCAGGTGGAAGGAACGGCTTCAACAAAAGCCCAGAAACACAGCCTGGAGGGAACTGGCAGCAGTCTTGAGGGCCGAGGTCTCAGCTCAGAGTATAGGGGAGGGAGGAGTTCATCACTAAGATCCCAACCTGTCCCCCCGCCCCCGTTCATCTACAGTGGTTTCTCAAGGCCCTGCCCACGTATAGATCTCCAGGGTCCAGGCCCTCCTCACCCCCTTCTTGGGCCTCTCCCGGCCCCATATGTGACTCACGGAGCCCCCAGAGATCTTCCTGTGGTTGTCCATGTCCCTGCCGGCTTCCTCCGCTGGACAGATGGCTCCCCGAGGGTGGGAAATGCTTCTGATTTATACGCGTCCCTGTCCCTAGCGTGGCGGAGGCCCACGTCAGTAGCCGTTCAATCACAGATTGGGGGTTGCGGGGAGAAGGTTAAGGCTACCACAGCTCCACTGCTCACACCTCTCCCAGGAGCAGTCTTGTTCCCTTGCCTAGCAGGGAGGAGGAGGGTGCTAAGCGTTTTCTCCAAAGATAATTCACAGATGCCCCATTGGAATCTGCTCAAAGGAAGAAAGAGGAAAGGAGGAAGACGATCCCAGGAGGGAACACTCAGCTGCCTCTTCAGGTCTAGGCATTCCCTGCTCATCCCAGCTTCCTCTGTGCCCTCCTGCCACACACTTCCTTAGGCTGGATCCCCGGAGGCCAGTCGTGACCCTACTCCATACACTGTGTCTCTCTAGCAAAAGTTCGGGCTGCTGGATTCAGAAAAGCCACAGAATGAGAGGAGACTTTGCTGCTTCCCAGAGCCAAGCAGAGCTTGTCCATAGCAGATTCTGAGAGGCCCAAGACAGGACTCTGAGCACTTGCTGTGGGGGCAGAGGTCACTGTGGCGATGGAACTGGGCAGAGACGGGGGCCCAGGACTTTGTGTCTGTCCTGTTCATCTCTTGAGGCATAATGGCCCATTTCAAAACTCAGTGGCCTAAAATAACACAGTCATTAACTGTGCGCACGAGTTGATCATTTGGGAGGGTTCCGTGGGGATGTGTCCTCTCTGCCATGTGGTATATCCGCTAGAACAGCTTGACTTGGGCAAACCCTTGAGATCTTCAGAGGACCTTTTGTCTGTCTGAGAGTTTCCACGAGGCACTACTGGACATGTTCCTGAGGTCTTAGCCGAAGATCTGACAGTCCCATCTGGATTTATGCATGGCCTGAGCCCCTTTCTTAACTGAGAATTCTTTGCCATCTGGGAAGACTTGAGAATGAAAAACAGTTTAATTTTTGGACCCAACCAGCCCTGGTTCCTTCCGCTCATGCCTCTCCTCTTACATTGTGTCATAACTAGAGGGAGGAAGCCAGGCGGCATTCTCAGCTAGCCCACTGAGGTCATTAGGTGCCTCCCTATTTTCCGTGTTGCTGCAGGCTGCAACGTTGCCAAACTTTCTGTAACATTCTATAACAATGACCTGCGTTATTTCAGGATTCCTGTAACATTTTCATGACTTTCCCCACAGCCTTCATTGACAGGCTTCTTAAGGCCCTTTTGACTTTCAGTAATGTTCTCCTTGAGGTCCTCTAGCCTTGTATTTGCTGCCTGGTCTGAAAGCCAGGGTCATACAATTCATGATTTTATTATGGTAACATCCTACTTCCAGGTCCAAATATCTGTTCTAGTTATCTGTCACTGCCTAATTGCCCTGAGCCTCCGTGGCTTAAAACCCCCGAGAATCACTGAGTGTACCTACATGTCTGTATTCTAGACTGGTCTCAGCAGAGACAGGTCATCTCTGCGCCACGTGGCATCAAGAGGAATGATTTGACTGGTCCGGAAATTCCACTCCAAGAGCGCTCCATCACAAGCTGGTGCTGATGGTGGCTGACTTTCTACCTGGGCCTCTGTACGGGCACATGGGCTTCCTCATGGCACGGTGGCTGGGTTTCCAGAACAAGCATCCCAAGGAACGACAATCAGAGGCTACCAGCTCCTGTAGGTCAAGCAGTCTGGGAGTGGGACTCGAGAGTAGGAACTGGGTCCCTGAGTCACACTGTAGGAAGAAACTGGGGGATGGGCTTTGTTGTCGTGACTGTCTTTAGAAAACGCAGTGTGCCAAAACATTCCTATTCTCAGAGGTTCCGATTGTTGTTTAAAGCCACTAGGGAGCTAAAATGATACCAAATCCCAGCATAAACTTTATGTTCATGGTGCCTGAATGTTTCTGTGCCCCAGAGATGAAGCTGACTTAACCCAGGATTGGTTTCAGAGGCTACATATGGCCTCTGAACTTCACTCCAGACAGGCTGCGCCAGCTTTCCTTCAAACCGGCACGTGCATTATCTCCCCTGTAGGCGTTTCTGCTGATGTGAGGTTGAACCCTTCAACTGGAATGCTCCTCACTTCCTGCTACTTTCATTTACCCCCTTGTCCTCTTAATGCCCCCGACACTCGGTTCCCAGCCTGCCCAGCAGGTATGCCTCACGCAACACTTCCTCCTCCACCCATGTCTCGGTGGCCCCCTCAGCCAGAGACAGGTGCAGTGGACCAGCTAAGACCACACACACCCTTTGGAGCTAAACCCTCTGGGGTTACCTCGTGGTTTCACTGCTTATTAGGTGTGTCTGTTGCTTTGGGCAAGTTATTTAATCTCCTTGCACTCATTTTTCTTTTCACTTATAAAATGGATTTTATACTAATAGCCCCTCATGAGGATTGTCAGGAGGAAGGAGTTGATACATTTAGACCAGTATGTGGCATTGACTTTTGTCCTCGTTTTAGTCCATCACCGTTGTCTCTTTGGGATGCTGAGCGAGGCCTTCCTTCCAACTGTTCTCTCATGTCCTATCAATGTTCTTTTTCTTCTTCAAAATAAGTATGGATTTTTAAGCAGTACCGATCTTCTGTGTGTGTTCAGTGTCGTTATTTAGAAGACAATTTCACAACCATTATCACATTTAATCTTGATACCTATCTCGGTAGGCAGAATTCCAAGCTCCCTGAATGCCTGTCCCCAGGGCACCCAGCATAATCCCCAGGACCACGAAGAGGATGGGGATTGGTACTACTAGGTTATGTTACGGTGCATATGTTGTGTGTTACATGGCACAGTCAGCTTAAGAAAGAATGATGATTCCAGGTGGGGCTCTTCTAATCATGGGAGACCGTCATACTTGGGTCTAGAGGTGAGTGACAGGGCATGACAGAGATCTGAAGCAAGAGAAGGATTTGACATGAAGAAGGGCTCCTAGGAGAGCTCCCCATGCTGGCTTTGAAGGTGGAAGAGACCATGTGGCAGGGACCACGAGTTGCCCCCTGGCCCTGAGAGTAAGCCCTGGCTGACAGCCAGCAAGGAAATGGGGACCACAGTCTGACAACCACAGGAAATGGAATTCTGCCCACAATCAGGTGAAAAGAGGACTCTGGGCTCCCGCTGAGAGGGCGGCCAGCAGACACCTTGATTTCAGCCTCGTCTTCTGATGAGAAGACAAGCCAGTCGTGCTGTGTCTGGGCTTCTGATCTACAAGACTACAACATAACAAATGGGTGTCTTTTTAAGCTGCTCAGTTTGTGGGAATTTGTTACAGTGCAGTAGATAATTGTGTTGGTTTCCTAAGGCTGATGGAAAACATTATCACAAATTTGGTGACTTCAGGCAGCAGAAACGTATTCTCCTGCGGTTCTAGACACCAGCAGCCTGGAACAAGGTGTCAGCAGGGTTGTGCTTCCCAAAGGCTCTAAGAAAGAATCTTCCCTTTTCTTCTCCAGCCTCTGGTGGCTCCAGGGGTTCTTTGACTTCTGATCTCTGCCTCATGTTCTCGGGACTTCTGTCCTCTTGCTTCTGTGTCATCTGTGTCTTTTCCCCTTCTGTCTCTTAAGGACATTTGTCAACAAAGTTAAGGTCCTTCCAAATCATCCAGGGTGATTTCCTCATATCAAGACCCTTAATTTAATGACCTATGCACAGGCCTTATTTCCAAATAAGGTTGCATTCACAGAGTGTGGGTATTAGGATGTGGACATGTCTTTTTGGAGCCACCAGAAATCCACTGTACTAACTATATGGAAGTAGGTCTCCATCCTACCCTGCTATGGAAACCCAACCGCAGAGGAGGTAGACACGGGTCTACCTCCTCTACCTTCCAAGTTCAAGCCCAGCTCGCACTATACCACCCTTGCCTATTTCTCCCATAGCATGTCATACCACATTGGATAGACAAAAGTGCATGTAGATTAATTGAAATTCCAAATTAGTCACGAGTGAAGTTGTACTGTGTTCAGAAAAGGATTCAGGATTGAAGGGAAAATGATCTCTTCTGCAAGATCTTTGAGTCTGTGTAAAGAAGCCTGGGTAGGTGAAGATTCCCACTCTTGATGAAAGTGATGAAGAGTCCTTATGGAACAAGAGGCTTGGCAGCTTCCCAAAGAGACACCTTCCCATAAGGATTCGAGTTCAGAGATGGAAGGGGTTACCTTCCCTTGCCTAGAGCAGTAAGGAAGCAAACAGCCCCAGGATCAAGCCCTGGTTCTGTCACTTCCCATCCAAGTGACCCTGGGTAAGTCACTGAGCCTTGCCGCATTTCCCTTCCCTGAACAATGACTACAACAATATACCTATCTCAGCATGGGTTTTTAAGGACAACCTGACGGAATTACGGGTTCTCTGAGGTGGTAAATTCTAGGTAGCTTACACATAATCAATTATGTAAATCTCACAACCACCTTATGAGGTAGACAACTCACTGATATTTTATAAATGAAGAAACTGAGGCACACTGTGGTAAGATCAAAGGTCAACAGCTAGCAGGTAACGTGGCACAATCAGGATTTGAAATCAGGATGTATGGTTCTAGAAACCACCCTCTTAACCATTGTACTGTACCAACTATATCCATTAGGAGTTCCCTACAAGAGCAGAACCATAGTAAGTGATATAAAATAAGGATTTTTAAAAAGTAGCAATTAGATGTTCTGCAACTTGGGAGCGGGTCAAGCAGTTCATGCAAGACTGTGTACAGCCATGGGCTTGACCCAGCAGAATTAGGAGGCCTGGGCATGAAGTAGGAGAAAGAGCAAGGTCAGACTGGGATCAACAGGGAAAGCAGAGTCTGCATCTGATCCTCAGTGGTCTGTCCTCAGTGATGCGGGTTGCCTGGGGGGTGAGTTGGTCTCCTTCACCGCACAGCTGTGCATACACCTGGCCAGGATTTGGAGACCCTGCTACAGCAGGAGCTGTTGTGGCTGCTGCCACCCCATGCCAGCAGAGTGAATGCACCCATCAGTGACAACACGTGGGGGCAACAACAGCGTCTGGCCCCAGGCCCCACTGCCTGCGGAGCATAACCCCAACCATCCACATCTCCCCAAAATGTCCTTTACGCAACCCTGAATCTGAAGAGTGTATGGCAGGGAATTCTGGGAAATGTAGTTACAGTTCAGGTAGGCTGACACAAGGCACAAGCCTTTAGATACTCAAATATGGAAGTGCCCAGAAGAGCACCAGTATGTTCTTTCCTTAGGACGTGGTGAGTATTAGTTGTCTTTTTCCTACAGTTCTTGATGGAGGAATTATGGACACGTCTGCCAATGTGGAAGGGCAGCTGTGAATAAGGATTCTAAAGATCAGGGCAGATGGGTCAACAATGGCAGCAGGGATGAAGCGGGTATCCAGCCTCCTCGTAATCTCTCCATCATTCTCCAAACCCACCAAGGACACCTACTGTAAATACATAGATGACCCCATAAGGAAGTGTTTCAATCATACCTCCCTCCCCCGCAGCAAATCGCCAGAGAAATTCATAATGGCCCAGTTGGGTGAGGGTTCTACTCCAAGAGGCTGGGATAGGACAAGGGGTCCTCCCTGAAGCAAGTGGGAGAAAAAAGGTGGGCCAAGCTGAACTCGAGCGCAGCCCGGGTCCTAACGCAAGGTGCCTGCAATGGCGGGGAGTAGGGGTGCTGGGCTTCAAGGTTGGGAGCGAGAGCAGGAACAGGCCCAGGCTGTGGAGGAGGGCTGAGGGTCTTGCATGACTGCCTTGAAACCTGGCTAACCTCTGGGGGAAGCAGGTGTGTGGTGTGGGGTGTACTGATGTGCTCAGGCAGGTATCAAGCCACCGAGGATGGGCGGGGCATTAACACCCATAATCCTGGTGGATTGGAGAGAGGACAAAGCCTGGCTTGGATAAGTGTCATTTCCTGCTCATTCCCCCAAAGCCAGTTGCTGAGCAAGTAGGGAACTTCTCTGTCTCTTGTCACCGATGATCTGGCCATGATTCTTCCCAAGAAAAACACCCAGACCCTCTTCTAAAGGTATGCATATATTGTATCGGGCAATCCTCGTCCTAACTCTGCACATTAGAAATTATCATCAGCATTTTGTAGAGAAGTGTTTACAGAGCTTTGGAGCAGTGCATGGCTTGCTTGAGGCTGACCCCCAGCCAGTGGTAAAGCTGGGATTTGAACCCAGGCCCCTCTGAATCCAAAGCCACTGTTCTTCTCACTAAAGAACTGGCTGGAGTTTTGGACTCTGAGGCTTTTCCAGCTTTGAAAATCTAAGAGATGCTCAAGAGTCTGAAACTGGGTCTTTAAAAAAAATACATTTTCAAATATTCAACTGGGTTTCTTAGGATCTGAGAAAAGAGTACAGAGTTGTTTCTTTAAAAAATGAAGGAATCTGCTAAAGGCTGTATTCATTATAGTTTTTCCTCTTGAAGCTCAAATTCAAAGCAAAATTATAACAATAAACTCAGACTTTTTAGAAATCAATTGCAATCGCTTTTTTGTGACTTTAATTGAGCCCTTTGCAATTATTGGAGGGTTTTTTTTTGTTGTTGTTGTGTGTGTGTGTATGTGTGTGGTTTTTTAAAATGAGCACATTGTACTTCTTTCACCTGACAATTCCGATTCTTCCTTTGAGAAGAAAGGCAGATCCTCAACAGGTATTTTTGGCCAAAATCACAAAGAAGCAAGAAGGGAACAGTGTGATGAATGGAGCTCCTGCTGCAAATGTGCAGGGGACATGTGTCCTCGTGCTGGAAGCCATCCCTGGGGAGCCAGCAGGGAGCAGCACAAACTGATATTCAAGGGGCCCAATATGACTGGGCTTTGTCGCTTTTGGCTTTTATTTCTTATTTCCCATTTGTGTTCTCTTCCCTCCAGCAATTCAGCATTCAGAAATGGGCATATCCGATTATTTCTCATCTTTGCAAAAAAAATTTCCCCTTTTATAATAAGAATCTTTGCCTTTGGGGACCTGGGCCCAAGGACCCAGAGTGAGAGTGTCGCTTTGCTGGGCACTGAAAGGACATTCATTCATTCCACCCCCCGGGAACAGACCCGGTTCCCTGCCCTCGAGGGAGCACACGCTCAGATCGGTCAGATCGCGCTGTTCAGTGCCATCAGCCGCCTCGCAATTCGCACCGCGCATGGCTGCAGACCCCCAGAGGAGGCACAGAGCTCCTGCAGGGGCGCACACAGGCACTGACGGGCACCAGCACTGACGGAGGGCATCCTCTGGGCGGCACAGATCTCGAGAGCTCATAGCAATTCCAGGCAGAAACCGTCAATGCCATTTGGAAGATGAGCAAGCCCAGGCTCAGAGCCGCGGAAGCCCTTGGTCAAGATCACCCAGCAGGTCCGCGGCGCGGCTCCTCCCTCTGGGGCAGGCACGCTTGAGAACCCTGCCGCCTCTCCTGTGCTCCAGGCTCCCCCGCATCCTGGAAGAAGGCACAGGTGGGCAAGCTCCAGTGCCTCAGGCTCCCTCTCTTCCTCCAAGGCCGATTCTTCGTGGTCCTGGTCCCTTTTGCATCAAGGTTTTACTTTCTTCTTGAGGAAGGAGAGGGCTGCCTAACGGGGAGGGGTGGGCGAAAGCCCCAGTGGCAGAGCAAACGTTCTCCCTCTTACTCCTCCCCATGCTGGGGCCTTGTGCCCTTGCGCAGCTCTGATGGCAGGTGGGCCACTGGCAACGCAGGGAGAGAAGACAGGGGCTCCTTTCAGCGCAGTAGTGCCCTGGGCTAAGAGGTGGCTCATCTCAGCAGAAGCAGAATGGGTGTCTGTAGGTACTTCACCCTGAGCACTGGTTTTCCTCATCTTCCCACCTGGTCACATGGAGGACTTGACGCCCTCAGGGTAAAGCCATGGTGCCCAGGGACAGACAGGCTGGCCGGAAGCCCAGGGCAAAGAAGACAGTCTGGGGAGGAAGGACAGAAGGTTTAAGAGACAGGATCTCTTTGGTGGGGGGCAGGAAGGAGGGACAAACAGGGCGCCAGGTAGAGACTGGGGACAGTCTGGGTCTGGCAAGGGCGTGGTTAACCCACGCTTCCGCGGGTGTCTGCCTCTCCCGCCCCCGTCACCCTCTGACTGAAAGGCAAGGGGCTCAGAACCAGGCTCCAACAAAAAAGCCTTGATTGTTGGCAAGAGAGGTTTTCTAGAACAGCTTCCATGGCAACCGAAGAGACCTGAGAGAAACAGCCCAGGAGCTCCTGGTTGCTTAGCAAATGCTGTCTGCTCGGCACCTGCCTAAAGGGAGGGGAGGACAGTTTGGGAGAGTTCTGCAAATAATCTCTCCTCTTGTGCTGGATAAGCTTGAGGTCACAGGAGGACTGAGATTTCTAGGCCTGCAGCCTGCCTCCCTTCTCTTTCCACAACTCTGGCTCTTTCTCATGGGGGAGGGGAGCTCATTGAACATTCTAGTTCCCAGATCCAAGCCATGTCCACCCTGACCGCTCTGACCCCAGACACCCTTGGACTAGAAGCAAGCACCCCAGTGACCTGGTCAGCCCTTAGAGGCTCTAGAAGCAGGCTTGGAGCTATGCGGACAGCATGGCGTTCCGGCAGCTTGGTACTTGGAGCACAGTCTAGGAAGCAGGTTTGGGGCATAGATCCAGGCTAAGCATGTTGCCAGGCTCCAGACAATTCCATGCCTGATGGAGGGGTGGGGTGGGGGGCCCTCTAGAGCCTGGGCTTAGGGCACCAACCTGCTCCCCTGGGTCTCAGGGGGGCACTATTTATGGTCTGGCTCCCATACGGTTGCTGAACAGTAGCATCGGCTGATGCTTGGAATCTGGGAACCCCACTTTTATGCCACTGTACGCGAGCATGCCGTCTAGAGGGGGACGGCTCTGGTGGCCTTCAAGGGTGGGGGCCTGGAGGGGTCCAGCTGGTGGCCTGCCAAGTAGTCTCCTGGAGATGGCAGCTGTGTCTGGGGGGGCCCTCACCCTTCCCATTCTGGCCCCAAGTGTTCCATTTCCTCCAGGAGGGGTGACCTCAGATGGGCACAAAGTCTCTCCCCGCCTCAGTTTTCCAAATTGCCAGAATCTGCCCTAAGGCTGGCTTCCCTCTCCCTTCATTCTTCTCACCTAGCACAATCTCTGTAACCTTCATGCCGGGAAGGCAGCAGGGGTGCAGAGAGAAGCTGCACAGACAGATCGTTTCATTCATGAGACTGCCACCGGCCCTTGACGTTGGCCTCCTTTGAGGTACGAACCATGTCTGAGTCATCTCTGGATCCTTAGGACGGCAAACAGAGAAAGCTCCGTGAGTTTTGTTGAGTGGGAGTAAAAGGGAGGAGGGTCCTGGCTGGAGGCTGGCTAGAGCCTTGGTCTCTAGGTCGAAGCAAGTGGCTGGGGTAGACATGGGGTTGTGGCGGGGGGCGCAGTGGAGCCACGGTTGGAAAGCTGAGCCCTCAGCAGCATTGATCCTTTGGTCTAGGCGAGGGGGGTACAGACCTGCAATCGTCTTCTCCTTTGTCACTCTACCAAAAGAAGCCCTAAGGTTTGTAGGACAGCCAGCCTTGGAGACGAGAGCCACAGGCTGACCTTCCGGCTCAGGCCACTCCAGGCCTGGACCAGCATTGCTCCCTCTGAGCCATGTGGCTGGTTTCTCGTCAGCCTCGGACCGCCGGCCACTGCAGCGCCAGGCGGGTTGGACGGCTGACATCTCCCAGGAAAGTCATTCGTGCAAATGGCCGGGAGTGCCCTGAGCAGGGGGTTTCCCGGACACAGTCTGTGGGCATGAAGGTGGGTTTTCGTGTGGGATGGAAATGAGGAAAAGCCCACAGATGATCTGGTGAGAGCAAGACTGATGGGGTCCACCAGAAAGGCTGATTTCAAGTGCTGGCTCCGCCCCTGGCTCCTGCCGGTCAGTTTCCTCATCTGTAAAAGAGCGATCTTCGTCCTGACTCAGGCGGGGGGCAGGGCGTGGTTACTGTGAGGATTAGACAATACAACCCAACATTGAGCCTTTGGCAAAGAGCCTGGAAGCTATCATACTCAGCTTCATGAAGGCCATGAAGTCACAGAAAGATGGAGCCTCCGTATGGGAGGCACATGGGACCCACCTGCTCGCCTGCCTTCCACCTGCGTTACAGAGGCCAGGAGCAGCCAAGCAGCTTAATTTCAACAGATGGTCCTTCTGTCCTCCAAAATTCTGCATCCCTGAGCCCAGAGTTCACAGACCCCAGGACCCTCTACTTCCAGGATCTCATTGCATCTCTACACCCTGCCTGTGAGCTCGCGGAGGGTCTCCCCATGGCATTGGCCCATCCATGGCCACCCAGGCAGTAGAGATGGAGCTGGACCCCAATGTTGGACCCCAGGGCTCTTCTTAGGCAGCGAGCCTCCCACGTAGGTGGGTGTTTCGCACCTTTCGGTTAACGCAGGCCTTCTGGGTTACTGATGTCCTGCCTGTCCCTCATCCTGTTCCTGACGTGGTCTTTCACATCAGGTCCACTGTAGACTGGGTGCTGCGCTTGGTACTGGGGTAAATAAAACCAAATAGAGGAAAAAGCCTCCCCCCAACCCCCCAGGAACTCAGAGGAGAAGCCAGCATGTGGTCCTGGGGCCCAGAGGGGTAAATCAGTTAGAATTTAAACCCACACAGATCTGGTCCTTAGTGGAGTGCCTGCTAGAACCTGTCAACTACTAAAGGACTCGCCTTTAATCATGGCGAGAATTTTCCCCTAACTCCAGCTCAGCTGATCTGGCTAAGGAACCAGGTTTCCCTGGAGAAGCTGCCTTGGGCTACCATGGGTCCCCTGGCCCCAGGGGACTCACCGGCCAGCTGCACGGGGAGGTCTCTCCTGCTGATCCCCACACTACTTTCGATCACTATAAAAAAAAATGCTAGGAGTGGATTTAGCAGTTGTGAAATGTAAAAAAGCAAGTTCAGAGCTGGGAGGCATTTCCTTAAGCACAAAGTAATGAAGTGGCTGGCCCGTCCACCCAGCGTGCTACACACACACGGTCAGCATTACCAGCAGGTGCAAAGCCATTATGCAGCCCCGACCGGGGCGGGGGGGTCTTCCCCAGGGGAGAAGAGCCCTGCTTCTCTGTTACAGACAAGTTGTTTTTTTTTTTTAGAGGACTTTTAGGTTCGTGGTGAAGTTGAGAGGTGGGTATGGAGATTTCCCACATACCCCGCCGTCCCACATGTGCCTCTCTCCCGCCCCCCGATCCCCACCAGGGCAGCACCTGTGCTCTAGGTGATGAGCCTGTGCTCACGCATCATTACCCCGCGAAGTCCAGAGTTTACACTGGGCTTCCCTGTCGGTGTGGCACGTCCTGTGGGTTTGGACAAACAGGTCATGGCGTGGTCACGGCTGAAGAACCCTCCGGCCCGCGGGCTCGTTCATCCCTCTCTTCCCCTATCAAGCCCGGGCAGCCGCGGATCTTTCCGCAGCTCCATCATCTTGCTCTTTCCAGAAAGTCTTAGAGTTAGAATCAGCCCTTATGGATTGGCTTCTGTCACATAGTGATAGGCATTCACATTTCCCTTTCATGGCTTTCGTGGCTTGCAGCTTTTCGTCTGAGGTGGGTGATTCCCCATCGTCTGGATGGGCCACGCTTGTGTATCCGTTCAGCAACGGCAGGACATCTGGCTGCTTCCAAGTTGTGGCAAATCTGGGGCAAGTTCTCTCCCCTCCAACCCAATAGGCATAGCCTCCCATATTTTCAGCATCTCCCCCCCCCCCCCCCCGGCCAGTGGGACATCAACATGTCATGATCACCCAAACTTTTGGGTGCTAGAAACATCCCTCCAAATGTTTTTGTGTGCACATTAAGTTTTCAGCTGAGTGGGGTCCAGCAGAAGGCCCAGTAGAAAAGAAGATCACAGTTGGCTTCAAGGAGGATGTGACCTTGAGGAATGGGTACGTCTGGATATAAGACTGGACCTGGGAGGAACAAATTGCTCAAGGTAGTTGAGATGTAGGAGAAAAGGCAGAGGAGTAAGTAGGAAGTCCCTGGCCTATACAAAAGTCAAAGTTAAAAAAATTTTATAAGGCTAAGGAGCGAATCATAGACACCCCTGGGTGCCATGTTTAGAGGTTGTATTTTGCCTCGTAGGAAACGGGAGTCATGGAAAATGTTCACTTTTACTCTTTCCAGGCCAGACATGAGCAGCTGTGCTGACCATTTCAATGAGTTTTGGCCCTCCTTGTGAGCGGCCCCTTGTGTAGGAAATCTCCCAGGGTCTAACAAGACTCTGGAGTTTGAGGTTCCTTCACCAAGACCTTGGTGAGGTTCCTTCTGGAGGCTTCTGGCTGGCAGCTGACCATGGTGCCCAGACCCTCACCTGGATTTCCCAGCACCTTCAGATGGCCACTCCCAAGCAGCTCCAAACTTTTAGGACTCCATCTGGGAACTGGCCCCCAGGCTTAGGGGCCCTTTCTGCAGAAGGGCGTTGATGGAAACATCTGCTCAGGCCAGAGAGCAAGACCTCTTGTTGCCACTTGTCCTTCTCCCTTTGTTTCTCTTAAAAACAGTAATTACTGTTGCTGTTTCTTAGGAAAGACACTGAGGCCCACAGGGCTGTGGGGTCCTTGGGCACACATGAGTCATTAGGGCTGGGCCTTGATCCCCCCTTGTCCCAGGAGGCCCTGACATGCTGGTTACAGGTGACTACAGCCCTGGTTTCCCAATTTCTGGGCCTAGAGGAGCATGTGTGGGGGTGGGGGCACACTGGTGTGTGTGTGTGTGTGTGAGAGAGAGAGAGAGAGCTTCCTGGGCTTTTGTTATTAGAGAGAGGGGGCCCATATTTGGCTTTCTCCTCTGTTGCCACTTATTTCTGGGACCCTCCTCAGATCAGAGCCAGTCGAGTTCAAGGCCTGGGGGCGAGGGGTAAGGTGGGCTGTGCGTGGAAAGAATGCATTCTTTCCTTGTTGAATAGCCCTCTGGGCCAGAGTTGCTTGACCATTAACCTAAGTGCAGGGTCCAGGTTCTATTAGCTTTCTAAGGACCTACAAAAATATTTGAGGCCTGAAAATTTTATTTGTTCCTACATATGTAAAGCAAACAGCCAAACTAAATTTCATAAGTATTTAATTGGACGTCTATAAAACACTTAGTCTGCTGGAACTCAACTCTCAGAAATATATACTTCATCTGGGAAGTCTGATTGCTATGGAGGGAATGTGTCTCTGTCTTTGCCCCCAAATTCGTATGTTGAAATCCCACCCCTACAAGGTGATACTAAGAAGTGGGGCCTTTGGGAGGTAGGGAGGTCATGAGGGTGGAGCTCTTCTGAAAATCAATAAAAGGAAACCCTTTTAAAAAGGAGTCAGAAAGCCAGAAGGGGGACGGGCCTTACCACTGGTGGCCAATTGGAGACCCAACAGGATGAGACATACTGCGCAAGTTGACACCCCTTTAGCTACTATTTTATCATCCTAGCAGGATGAGGAAGAGAGGTTTCCTCCTCCCCCAGCAACAGCCCAACGAATGAGAGACAGAGCTCAGCCCATGAGAAGCCAGTGTACTCTGAGGTCCCAGTTTAGTCCAATGAATTTTTTGTTTACAACAGCCTTCCCAACTACCCTTTTTCCTCTGAAAAACCATGCTCTTCTCTTTTGTTCTCCTGGCTTGCCCATGGTTTTGTTAGAGTTTGTAGATCCTGGACTATAATTGTCCGTTATTCCCAAATAAACTCATTTCTGGTGGTAAAATAACTGATAGCTTTGTTTGTAAAGTCAACGCCCTCACGAATGGGATTAGGTCCCCTATAAAAGAGTCCCCCCAGGAGCTCCCCTGCTCCTTCTACCATCTGAGGATCACACAACAGGGGGTTGGCCATCTGCATCCCAGAAGAGGGCTCTCACCAGAACCCAGCCTTGCTGGTGCCCTGATTGTGGACTTCCAGCCTCCAGAACTATGAGAAATTAACTTCTAATGTTTCTAAGCCATCTAGTCTGGGGTCTTTTGTTATAGGAGCTCAAATGTACTAGGGCATTGATGATCTATAGATGTCTTTATTGTGAATTAAATCAAGCATTTTCTTTTGAAAGGGGTCAGAGTTTCCAAAGGTCCGACTGGCCAGACCGGTGCATGATTAAAATAATTGTCCGGAGCGTAGGATGAGAGAAACAGGGACAGCTCTGGACGGGACCCAGGCATTGCTATGTTGGCTTATCCCTCATTGCTCAGGAAGCGAGAAGCCTTTGTACTGCCACCACTTTTCTCACCGTTCTTCCTATTATCATTATTGTACAGATTTTAGCTTATTTCTAAATATTCACCACCATTGCTGCTATGACCATAAGACCACTGCCCTGCAGTCACACCTGTGGTTCTCTCTCCACCTCTGCCTCAGCTGCTCCCACCCCTGTAACTGCAGCCTGTAGACTTACTGCCCCTCCCACCACCTTTGCTGTTACCATCGTAACTAAAGCTGTTATTACCTTCAATTCTACTATTTGCTCACATTTACATAACACTTCCTAGTTTATGGAGCTTTTCATACCAGTTAATTAATTTGACCCTGCTCACAAGCTGACAAAGCATCAGATGACCCAGGGATGTGGATCACCTTGTCCGCCTGCCATTTTGGACCTGGGGCCCCTCAGGGAGCTGTTGAGCGAGGGCTATGCAGAATGCTGTTAAGGTGAAGCCACAGGTCACTGGGCCCACTCACATTTCCCAACCAAACTGTGGGGGTATTGGACATCTAGAGGTGCACTTGGCTCTTTGTTGAGCACCTGACATCTCTGTAGCAATCAGACACGAGTAGAGCGCGGTTCTCTAGAAAGTCCAAAGATCTGGGTGCCTTCCACCATGTTGGGCCAATGGAAGAGCACTCAAGTGAAGGCAAACCAGAGACTGTTGGGTGGGTTTCCTGCTAGGACTTGGCCTTGGCTGTATTCTCTGTGGTTCCGTACCTCCTGGCTCATTTAAGCGAAGCTTTCAGCCATATATTGGAGTCCCTATTTTAGGCAGAGAAAACTGCTCAGAAAGGGGGCATGACTGTCTAGCATCACACCGTGGCCTACCAGTGTCCCCTGTACAGAATACCAATTTGTTCAGGTATTAGAGGCCATGTACATAAGGAGAGGTAGGGTCCTTCCACAGCCCCTGGGAAAGAAATGTGAGTAGTCTGAGAACCAACAGTGCTAATTCCATTTCCTGGACCAATAATTTTTTTTTTTTTAAATCACGGAATGGCCATATGATGCAATTCTAGCCAACAAGGAGTCTGCTGGGGGCCTTCTGGAGAAGGTTTGCACACTGTAAAAAGGAAGCACAAGAAAAGGATATGCTTCCTTCTGGTGTTTTGATGTTGTTATATGATGCTGTGATGTTTGGATCTACTGCAGCCATGTTGTGACCATGAGGGGACGAGCCTGAGAATAAAAGTCTATCATTGAGCATGGCAGGAGAGAAAGATAGAAGGAATCTGGATCTGTGGTGATGCCATTAAACTGCTGAATTAACCAACCTTGGAACTGCCCTCCCTCTGGATTACTTATTATGTGACATAAATTTAGCTTAATGTTTTATTTTTGCATACATATTTGTTTTATTTAAGTCACCTTTATTGGAATTTTTTCCTTGCAGTTGAGAGCAATAAAAAATGATTCATTGAAAAATATTCCATTTACTCTGGGTCTTTGCACATGTTATTCCCATTGACAGAATTGAGAATATTTTCTTATCCGTCTGATGAATGCTTAAGTAAGTCCCAAAAGTCAACTTGGATGTCACCTGCGGAATATTATTGCCCAAAGAGTTTATCATTCCTTCTTTGTGTGTTCACTATACTCAGTCCACACTTGTGTGTGTTTTTTTTAAATATTTTCTTTATTTATTTGAGATAGAAAGAGAGAGCGAGCATAAGCAGGGGGTGGGGGCAGAGGGAAAGGGAGAAGCAGATGACTCCCTGCTGAGCAGGGAGCCTGATGCGGGACTTGATCCCAGGACCCTGGGATCATCAGCTGAGCCAAAGGCAGATGCTTAACCGACTGAGCCACCCAGGCACCCCTACACTGGTATTGATTGCAGACATATTGTAACGTGGTGTCACCCCTCCCTTGACACCACTGTATCCTAAGGGCAGATGAAGGGTTGTGCTTTCTCTGTTTCTCCAGCTCTTAGGACAGAGCGTGGCACAGAATAAACCTCACTAAGTGTTCAATCGAACTGAATCGAGGGGCATGAAGCATGAGAAGTTGAATTAACTACAAGACAGGAAACAAGAGAGAGGGTCCAGTTGACAGATGAAGTCACTCAAGTGTTCATTGTCTTTTAATGACCTTCATTCAATTAAACAGATACTTATTTGGCTATTGATGTAGCTATCTGTGTAGCCAATGGAAAACAGATGCTTTCTGACAGTCTCTCTCTCTGCCCTTCCAAAGACGGTCTTAAGGACAAGATCGCCATCCAGCCTCCCCATTGCCTGGTTATTCCTCTTCTCCCAGAAAGGCCGTGAGTTGTACTTGAAACAGGACTCTGTGAACATTGCCAAGGGTGCCTGCAATTAATCCCAGTTCTACTCTTGCTGGGCACGACCCTGGGAAAGTCACATCACTCACTATGCTTTTAATCACCTATAAATGCAGATTATTAATTCTGCCCCAACTACCTACCGAAACTGCCCTGAGACTTCCAGGAGGCCGAGGCTACACAAACCTCTTTGATCGCTGTCAGGTGCTCCATACCCTTTGCATGGAGATCACTGGCATCCACCACCAAGGCTGTTCTCGGTCCTGTGAGCCCTTGTATTAAGCACATCTTTTTATTCTGATGCTCTGATGTCTGAGCCTGGCTGACCCTGGAAGGACGCCCTTCTGTGGGTCAGCTAATTCCTAGAGACAGTAAATGCCTCACTGAGTGTGTCTGTCCTACGTAAACCCACCAATCCAGAGCTGACACCCAACGCCTCCTTTATCAGCCTCTCCGATACCCCAGGGCCATGTATCAGACAACCAGGGCCAGCCCCCGTGCCCCAGAGCCTGCTGAAATGATCCAACCTAGCCAATTCTAGGCCAATTTACCTGCCTCTCCCCTTCCTTCCCATGAAAACCATGATAAGAGCTTTCACCCCAACTCCCTCCTGCGCGACTATGGTGCTTCCTCTGTGGTGTGGTGGCCCCCTTCCTCTTAGGATGTGTGGGCAACAAACTATGTCTTCAGCGGCCTCATCACACCTGACTCATAATAAAACCCATGTTTGAGAACTGCCCGGGCAAGCAGGAAGCCCGGCGAGGGAGGAGGGAGCAGGTGAGAAGTCAGAAGCCATTCACTTCTCTCTTTTGGAATTTCATCTCCGAGCCTTCTCTGTGACAGTATTGAAGAAACTCAGGAGGAGTTTCACTCTTTTGGCTCCTGTGGCATCCCAGCCCAGATGAGGGGCAAAGACAGGAGCCACCGTGTCCCTTGCAGCCTGGGCCTCATGGACCGTTTGAAAATCTTAGAATATTGAGAAGGAAGGGCGTGCTGGTTGTGACTTTGGTCCTTTCGAATGCACAATACCAACCCCAGCTGTGCTCTGGAGAGTTGATTAGAATCCCCTCAACACTGGACCAGGGAGGGGCCTTGGGAGCCTGAAGGAAGTGGGCAATGGAATTTCCACCCCTGCTCTTCATCCTTGGAGCCAAAGGCTGTGCCCTGGATCCCTACTCTTGCCTGGGAGGCTTGCTTGTGAAGCACCAATGAAAATGTCTAGGGAAGGAGAGGACTTGGGAGTCTGATCACAGCTGCCATAGAAGGCCAACAGCTCCTGATTCCCCCAGACAGAATGAGGGGGCTCTGTGGTGGGGCAGCTGCAGGATATCCCCGGACCTGAGGCTCTGGGACCCTCACCCGGGGGGTCCCTGACGAGCAGTGCATGGCGGGCAGGAGTGGAGGCCTGATGGGCTTCATCAGGGCAGCAGGAGGTTGGGGGGGGGGCGGTGATGACATTGTGGAATTTGGTCTTGTGGTTCGAATCCTGTCCTGACCGTGGGCACGGCCTTCCTGGTGCCTGGAAGCTGAGGTGGAGTTGATTTGGGAAGAGCTCAAGCAGGAGCTTTCTAAACAAAGGCTGAGGCGGATTCACCTCCTCCTAGAGCTTTGTTTAAAGTAAATACCAAGCCAAAGGGTGATTAGAACAGTGGGGCAGGAACTGAGATCATCTGGGCCCCACGAGTCCCAGGCCGAAGTAAAAGGCATCTGGTGCCTCTCGAAATGGCCTATCCTGGTTCCCTGTGGCTGCCTCTCCAGACACCAGCCTGGGGGTGCTCCCTGAATGCAGCCTGCAGCCCTCTGGCCCCTTGGTCCTCCTCTGGAGGCAGCTGATGCCCTTCTCGAGCCTGTGTTAGGCACAAGCACCAGACTCAGCCCCAGTGCCAAAACGCATCCTTGGAGGGGAATAAACACATCCTAATCAAAACAAAACACTTCCAAATGGGAGTTTCCTGTTGGAATTTCCTGGCAGCTCCCAAGGCAGTCGTGATTATGGAAACACTGATTTTTTTTTTTTTCTCCTGCGGGGGTGTGGAGGGCACATGACAGTGATAGTCTTAGCTTCCCTTTTCTGGACAGGGACAGCAGTGGTTATCAGAGGAGGCAGCCTGCGATCGGATGGTAGATGCTATCACAGTAACCCAGCGAAGCTGCTGCTCCTGGCAACTGGGGAAACAAGCTCCTTTTGACGGATGGGCTGTGTTTCCCTTCTTTAGAAATGAAAGACACTTAGAAAAACCTGTATGCAGAAAGCTGGGCATCATCTTAAACCCCACCTATCTCACACGCCACTGGTGACGAAGCCCAATGCATTTACCAGCTGAAATTCTTCCACGTGCCTCCAGCACCTTCCAGATGCAGACTCCCACGTCCTTGATTCAGCAGGTGCGGCCCTTCGCAGGTCGTCCAGCCCCGGCCTTCCTCTGCATCTCAGTTTCTGCTTCCCCATTCGTGCCTTGTGCCTCAAGCTCACCAGCTGGTTTATGCCATGGTGTTGCCCTCAAGTAGGTTTCCCTGGGTCTGCTGACTATATTCATTTCCCAGGGCCCCTGTGATATAGCTCCACAAGAGGAATGGTGTAAACCACAAAAATTTATTGGCCCACAATTCTGGATGCTTCTAGTCCAAGGTCTAGGTGTTAGCATGCTCCCTCTGAAGGCATTAGGGAAGGATCTGTGCCCCACTCCCTCCTGGCTGGCTTGCTGACAGTCATTAGTGCTCCTAGAAGCACCACTCTATTCTTCGTCTTCATGTTCACGTGGCATTCTTCCTGTGTGTCTGTGTCCAGACTTGCTCTCTTTAGAGCTCGCCTTAATGATCTCATTTTAACTTGATTCCCTCTATAAACACCCTCTCTCTGAGTAAGGCCCCATTCTGGGATATTGGGGGCTAGGACTTCAACATATGATTGGGGAGGGGCACAATTTAACCCATAACTCCTTTGTTTTTAAGACTTTCCTTTTCTCATCTCCCCTCTGCCCTCTTTCTGCTCCCTGGAAGAATGGGCCACCCCTTCTTTTGTGCCTTCACTGGATTTTGTACAAAGACCATCAGAGGACCCAGAACTTGGCTTTTGGGCTAGGCACAGATTTCAGATTTCTCTCACTTATTACACTGTGAGTTTCTCAGGGAGAGTGCATTACCACTGTGTGTTCTTGGGGTCCAGAATAATGACAAGTGCCCAATAGGTGCTCAGTGTTTGCTGGATAAATGGGTCACTGAAAGCTTGTAGCTCTTAGTGAAGACATGAGTTGACTCACACTTCTGCCACCTGAATTACCTGCAGGGCCCTCCAATTTGTTTCTGTTGATGCAGCTGGTTTCCCTTCTGTCGACCATCCCCACTTCTGACTGAGTAATCTATAAATACAAAACTGATCAGGTTATTCCCCAGTGTCAGTGGCCTGCCATCCCTACTGAGCCAATCAATACTTCCTACACTGTGGCTATTTGTTAGTATAATTAGTAAATAGATAATGTTGCATCCATGCAATGGAACTTTATGCAATCATTTCATGTGTAAAGACAGTCATTAGTGGGGCAAAAGCTTGGGCTATATTCAAAATAGTTAACGACTGGCCAATCAGGCAGGGTGTGGCCCAAACAACGTCCAGCCATAAGTAGCCAGTGTGATGATTCACTGTCATTGTCACTCTAGTGTGAGGGGAGAGAAAGGGACACAAATTGAGTACACAGTGTATGGTGGGCAGAACTTTACAGTGGCTCCAGTGACCTTTGTCCTTGGCAGGCATTATTTTATGTTCCATGGTGAAAGGGAGATTACTCAGGTGCGTCTAATGTAATTCCATGCACCTGGAAAGCTAAGAGTTTTCTCTGGCTAGCAGTAGGAGAAGTCAGAGACTGAAAGTATGGGAACGATTTGACATGCTCTTGTGCTTGAAGATGGAGAAGACTTCAGGCAAGTCCTGGAGAGAAGCTGCTGTAGAAGCTGGAAGAGGTCCCTTGCCAACATCCAGAGGGAAACAGGGACCTCAGGCTTGTCACCGCCAGAGACTGAAGTTGGCCAAACCAGCTGAGTGAGCCTGCAGGACAGTCATCCCAGCTCCCAAACACGAGACGGGGGGCGGCCATGTGGCTCAGTGGGTTGGGCCTCTGCCTTCAGCTCAGGTCATCGGCTCATCGGTCATGATCTCAGGCTCCTGGGATTGGGCCCCACATTGGGCTCTCTGCTTGGCAGGGAGCCTTCTTCTCCCTCTCTCTCTGCCTGCTGTTCTGCCTACTGTGATCTCTCTCTCTCTGTGTCAAATAAATAAATGAAATCTTATAAACAAAAACAAAACCAAAAAAACCCCACAAGGCTGGCTTACCCTTTGACTTGGACCTAAGGGACTGTAGGCAGAGAACCCAGTTGAGCCCACTGGGACTTCAGACCCCACAGAACTGTAAGATGATAAATGGGTGTTGCGCTAAGTCCCTGGGTTTGTGGGAAATTGTTACATAGCAATAGAAACCAGTACAGAATGGCATAATCACTTATAAGAAAATGAGTGAGAAAACCTGCTGGCACGTTAGTGGGGGTTGCCTTTGATGATTGTTTTCCTATTTATGCATTCTTTACTGTAGTCCCCAAGTGCTTTATGGTGTGTATACTCTGCTGCCATAACGAGCAAACATATTTGTCTCAGCCTCTTCTTATTAAGATCTAGGCTTGTCGAGGACAGGGGCTGATGATCTTTGAGAATGACTCAACGGCTATTTGAAGAAACAAATTTGGCTTTCCAAACCAAAATGAATTTGCATTTTCAGACATGATCTTTCATCCCAACAGCAGCATTAGGCCCAAAGTACAGGCATGGAAGTGGCAATCCCACAGGGTTAAGTGACTTGGTCTGAGACCCCACACCCAAGACACAAAGAGTCCGCATTTGAACCCACGGCTGTTGGTAGACCAAAGGAGCCAACGCATGATGCTCTTTACCTTCCTGGTCTGCTTCACGGCATTTGCTGATGCAGGCCCTGTGTCCCACCCAGAGCTGGGAGCTGGGGCCTAGACGACCAGTCCTTGTTCTTAAGCGTTCCCAGACCGGTGCAGACCAGCAAACGTAGCTCCAATTCGCAGCCCCCTTCCCCGCATTGCTCCCCAGGTCCAACCACAGGCGTGGGGTCCCTTTCATCTCTGCTGATCGCTGCTCAGGGCCTGGTGAGTCATGTTTTTCGGAGGCCCGATTTTCCCAGTATCTTCAAATATGGAATAGCCAATTGTTGTGTAAGCCAGGCCCTGGTGGCTCCGGGAGGCCTGATGCAGCGCTCAAGAGAGGACCCGGCACCGTTGCCTGACTCACCATAACTCTATGCCTGTGTTTACAACAGATTTTAAACAATTTGTATGCTGTCGACACCCCCCCGCAAAAATGCAGCTGCACAATCCCTCCTTCCTGAGCTGACATCCCTGTTTAGAGAGGGACATCCGGGCTTTTCTTTTTTCTCTCTCTCCTTTAAAGTGTGATTTGCAAACAGCAGAGAGCTCCCCCAGTCCAGGGCCAAAGTCAGCCTCTTATCAGCGAGAGGCCCTGCAGGACGATTTGGAGGGTCCACTTCCTGTCCAGAGAGGAAGTGGCTAGGTCTTGACCTCGGACATACTCTCATTTCCAATCATTTTCCAGCCTGGAATGCGGTGATTCAGTTTCCATTTATAAAGTGAAATTAGTGCCTGTTGAATACTTTGCCTGAGGGAGGGGGGCGGAAGGAGGAAATGAGAGCCCCTTCCGAGCAATTCTCTCCGTTCAGCTTGGAGCTGGTCTGCGGTGGAAGGATTTCCTCATGTTCAAGGTGTTAGCAGCTTCTCTCCGGAAGGGCCCTGCTTTATGCTCCTCTGCAGTTTAGAGAGAGAGAGAGAGGAGAAAGGTGACCTGCAGCAACGTGCCCGCAGAGGTCTGGCTGTCGTTGAGACACGTGTTTCTACAGCACCTCTTGCTCCTCTAAGAGCTGTCACACTCGCTGCCTCAGCACATCCTCAGAACACCGCTGGGAGGGAAGCTGGGAAGGCGTGGAAACTTCTTTGCCAAGCATGTGAATTCGAGAGCTTCTGTGGGAATGACCAGGGAAACGGCGGGGAGGTTCAGCGGACCCAGCCGGGACAGGCAGTCAGGAGACCTGGTTTCTGGACCTTGCTGGGTCACCGTTTCCTTGTGGGACTCTCTGGACTTTGGTTTACTCACCTGTGACGTGGGAGGACAGCCCGAGGCACTGGGGGTGTGTAGCCTGCAAGTACGAGAAGGTGGGGTTGACAGTTTGGTGGCAATCATCGTTGCCTGAATAAATAGTTCTAGATGAGCAGCTCCCCTGAGCCCTGGAGGGAATCCTTAGAGAGCCGGAAACAGGGCCAGGGGGACGCACTCAGTGTCAAAGCTCGGTTGACCAAGAGACCGATGGCTGAATGCACCCCTCAGGTTAACTGGGGGTGCACGGGGGCATGCAGGAGCTCTGAAACCAGGGGTCAAGATCTCTGTCTTGCCCTCCAAGGCATGGCCTTGAAGGGTGCAGAGAGCATGGTATGAGGACAGGCTCTGGAGAGCAAGGTGAAGTGGCCCAGTGCTGAGCAAGGGGCTCAGACACGAGAAGAGCAGAGAAAACCCCAGGGCCTGGACAGTAAGTGACAGAGGATTCAGAAAGGTTGGTGTCTGGGTTCTGCCAAAACCTACGGAGCTAAGTAACTTTCCTGATGCTTCGTGGCTAGTAAATGCGGATTCAGGACTCAGAGACTTTTGGCCACGCCTCAGAATCTCGTCTCTATGGACCTCTCTTCCATCACGCTAAAGTGAGAATGACTGATAAGATGTGCCTCTCCGGTGTGTACTGATATCCTGGAGGGTGGGTGACTTGAGCGGCATCGTGGGGACCCTTGGATGTCCCCTTGCCTCACACCACTAATCCCATCTTCGTGAGGGGACAGACCAGCAAGAGCATAGGACCGCAGCCCCTCTGGGAGCTGGTGGGGGGTGCACCAAGAGCAGACACCATGGTGGGAGGGCCCCAGGCAGCCCGGAGAACTGATTCCAAGGCCAAGGGCTCCTCCAGGACTTGCTCCCTGCCCTTGGGTGACTGACATGCCCTACCCTCGTCCTCACTGCTGCTCCGAGTGGGGAGATAGGGGTGCCAGTGAGCTGGGAGTCGGGGGGCTGGGCAGGGGATGTGTATTCAGAAGTTCAGCAGGCTTCTCCGGAGGCAGCAACCTCCTGCCCCCCCAGGAGGAGCACACGTACCAGCAGGGCGCGGCATCCTTAACATCCTGGGCTTTGGCGCACCCGACATTTGCTATTCTGGGGTGTTTGCTCTCCTGGGCCTCGTGGCATGGAGACCTGTCTTCCTTCTTTCCCTCCCTCCTTTTCTATATGGAGAAATTCAGCATGCCCTCGAAAAGACAGGCCAGACCCCTGCTCCTCTCGGCTAGCCCTTTCTCTTAAAGCTTGACACTTCCTTCCCCACTTGATTGTGATTTTATATCTGTGTCTTACCTCTCCTGCCAGGTTCAAGGTGGGGAGTGAGAAGGAGTTCTCCCTCATTCTCGACCCACCCGCAGCCAGTTCCGCTTGTCTTTCAAATTGATCAGAGGTGCCTGGGCGGTTCACTCAGTGAAGCATCTGACTTCAGCCCAGGTCGTGACCTCAGCGTCCTGGGATGGAGCCCCACGTTGGGCTCCACGTTCAGTAGAGAGTCTGCTTCTCCCTCTCCCTCGGTCCCTCCTCCTGCTCATTCTTTCCCTCTCCCTCTCACCCTCCCTCCCTCTCACAAACCTTAGAAATTGATCAAATAAAATCAGGGGAAAAAAACCCTAACCATGTGAATTTTTTTTTTACTATAGCTTCTATGGGAGCAGCGGCAGAACCGAGGATCAGACCAGAGCCTCGGGATAGAACAATGCGACTTCCCCTCCTGCTCCAGGACCTCTGCTCTTGGGGATCTGATGCTCACCAGCTGGGAGCTTGTACCCTGGGAAGTTATACCCCAGGCTCCTAGGAGCCCAGAAGCTGGGGGCCTACTGTTCCATGAGAATCTGGACTCTGCCTCTGACCCCGGGCCCGGCATTTGCACCTGGGGCCCATGATTCTAAGAATAGCCATGAGCCTTTGAATGCTGCACATATGAACATGAGTCTATTTTTTAGGAAAGAAGCTGACATACTGTCGTCCAGTTCTTAAAGGATTCTTCATAAGGCTCTTTTCCCAGGACTCTTCTAAACCAGTTACTTTGACCCATATTCTTGGTCTCCTGTCTGTTCTGTTCTACGTCCTTGAGTTTGAACTGACTTTTTTTTTTTCTTCCTGAAAGACCAGTCCTGCTGAATTCAGAAGAAATTATTAATGAGTCGCCAAGGACTATCCAATTTTCCTCTTAAATTTCTAGAAAATGTGTCTAGAAGCACTTCCTGAACTCTGTCATAGATGGTGGGGCTAAAGACATAAATAGACGCTGACCAAACTCTGCAGTGACAAGTGGTCCGGTGGGAGAGGCAGACAGATAAACAACTCAGTGGCATTGACCGTGAGGGAGGCAGACGGGCGAGGAGGGGCAGGTGCTGTGCTCCGTAGAGGTGGGAGGCAGGGAGGCGCCACAGGCAAATAGGTCTCGAGCCGTCTTGAGGGACAACAGGGCTACAGGAGAGGAAAAGTCTTCCAGTCAGAGGTACCAACCTACGCTGAAACGCGGGGTATAGAACAGTGTGGAGAATGCTAGAAATTTCCAACACTTCCATACAGAACGTGGCGAGAAAGGAGACAGTGGAAGCTGATGTTGGAATGGAGGCAGGGGTGGGTCATGGAGGACACTTACGAGCTTGGAATTTCTCCTGTGGGATGTGTTGGTGGGTAAGGATCGCAGTGCTTGAAGCGCAGAGAGGGGGCCGCAGGGAGAGAGAGGGTGAGGGTGGAGAGCTCATTACAGGGTGTGCAGTGGTGCGGCTGTGAGGGGACGGACGTGAGCTGGGAAGGATTCAGGGCCGGCAGGGGCCTTAGCACCTGATGGCAAAGGAGGTGTTTAGGAAAACCAGTCGGTTTTGCACTGGGTAGCCTGATGGAAGATGGAGCCATCTTCCAAAGAGGGAATATAGGGGCGTACCAGGTTTTGGCTGGGGGAGGGACAACCTCCTTGAATATGATCAGAGTTCAGCTCCCTGTCATGCCCCCTCCATCACTTCTGAATCCTGATTGAACCCAGGGGGATTTCTCTACAACATGTGTATGGTGTTAGCTGCACATGCCGAATGTCCCGACCCAAACCAGACCTACAGGCACCTTACAGAACGTCGTTCGTGTCTTGAAATCATCCCGAGCATGTCTCTATCTGAGTGTGGCCGCTGTCCCAGCATCTCATGCACACACTGTCCTAGCCACCTAAGGTGGGTTTGAGGACACCTACAGAGTGTATCATGTGTCACTTAAGTACGCAGCCAGCCTCTAAAGGCTGATGGAATGTAAGGGTGAGCTCTGGAGAATGGGCTGGATTTAGGTAGGAAAGAAGGATTTAGGTTGAAAGGCATGAGGGTGTTACCAGAAAGTTCCTGAAATGCCCGCCTTCTCCCCTGCTCCCCACAAGACAGCTAGGACACGCAGGTCTGTGGACTCCTGATGCAGGCTCCCAGGATCCGTGTTGGGGTTTCCGGTATGCATGGAATCTTCTCACCATGCCTGCCCAACCCATGTCCTTGGCTTAGGACTTACCCACCATTGCAAGAATTGATATTTACTGATTGTTTTGGTCTCTAAAGAATAGAATAGAATCTTCCCAGTTCATTGGAGTGGGCCACAATCTCTTCGGAACATATGGAAAATTTGAAAGAGAGACATATTCCACAGTTTTCCTAAGAAACAAGGCAATAACTACCTATATATGTCATATCTGGGACGGATTGCCTCGTTAGGAAATGTCCTCCCAGGATATGGGTCTAAATTATTGGGAGACTCATCCAGGCTTAAAAGCAGGCTTTACTACCTTCATTCTGTAGGACTCTAGAACACGACTAGCTTACAGTTTGTCTATCTATATTCACTCGTCCCCTTGATTTTTCCTCTCAAAACCAAATGGCTCCAAATATCTTTTTTAAAAAATATTTTATTTATTTATTTGACAGACAGAGATCACAAGAAGGCAGAGACACAAGCGGCAGGGGTGAGGGGGGAGCAGGCTCCCTGCTGAGCAGAGCACCCGATGCGGGGCTTGATCCCAGGACCCTGAGATCATGACCAGAGCTGAAGGCAGAGGCTTAAACTACTGAGCCACCCAGGCGCCCCTCCAAATATCTTATATATGTCTTGTGGAATCCATCTGGAAACTTTTTCTTTATATGTATGTAGCTCTGACTTCTGGCTCATAGAGTATATCCGTCTTCACCATGACTGGATATCGTCAAATTGTTCTCCAACAAAGTTTGCATGCACTCTCCGTAGTGGAGACGAGGTCCTCTGGCTCTCCAGTGTCCTCAGTCCTTGATGCTGTCAGACTGTCTGCTCTTGCCAGACAGATGGCTATGAAATCGGACTCTTCCCCACTTCCACTTAACAGACATCATCCGTTTGAGTCCCTTTTCTGTGCACTTCGGTCTACACTGGGCACAGGCCACACTGGCGCTGTAGTGTGTTGATGGGCTGAACTGGATACTTACTCCTAGCCTTTATAAACTGTGTGCCCTCCTCTGTTCTTTTCCCAGATTACCCCTTACACGCACAATAACCTAAAAAAAGAGAAAAACTATGACCTCCATTCCATAGATTTTTGTTTTTCTTTGTTGATTCAGCAAAATCCTGAAGGCCTGTTGTGGACCAGCCACAAATGGAGGAGACCCTCAGGATTCCTGGAAGTGCAGCGTCTGAGGGCCATTCAGTCCTCCTGCCTGCCCAGATCCACCATCCCTTATGGTAACAACCCAGCTTCCCGTGGGGGTCAGTTTACCCTGAATGTATGGTCTTGGTGGAAGGACAAACCCAGATAAGATCCTTCCACTAGGGAAGCTGATGAGCAGGATTTTCCCTGTCCTGCCCCGGCACAGCAGGGAACAGTGAGTTAGGCTCCATCGGCTAGGACCTGGAGTCTCAATGACCCCTTGGGGGTTGGGGAGAGATGGGAGTAGTTGCAGATCTCTTGGGTGTCCCCATGGGCAAGGCTGCAGACAGCCCTGACCTACACCGGGGGCTGTTTCATGCCTTCGCTCCTGCTTCGTGAGTAGTGTTGTCCCTGGGTTCACCCTCCCGGTCACCTGTCTGTTAGACGAAGCTCCAGACGAAGTTTCTGAGGCCCACAGCAAGACCCCACCTGACACAGAAGGTTTGGGCTGGGTTCTGGGCCACATGCCAGCCACAGGAATGAGGAACCAGAATGAACCTCCATCCTTGGGACTGATCTCTTCCTGGATCCGTGAGCCATCCTGGGAACTGAGCAGCTCTTCGGCTCCGAGCTTATTCTGGGGATGGGGCTTTTGGTGGTGGTCCCACAATTCACCAGGAGTCTACGCTCCATGGATGGAGCCCATGCAGCTGCGTTCCTGGTTTCCCAGGGCCTGGAAGGGAAATCTGCCCTTTTAGGGAGGAGACAAGCCCTAGCCAGGGGTGTGGGCCCTGCCTTAACTCAAGGTAGGAACTTCTAGCTCGTAAAGGCACTGCCCTCCCAGGGCATAGGCCCAATAACCCACTAAACTCAGAGAGGATTTTGTTTTTGTTTTTGTTTTTTCCCAAGCACAGATAGATTTTTCCTGGAATTTCCAAAGCAAAACTGTTTTCTCTTGGAACATATCATCATCCCACAGGCCAGTAGCCCAGAGGAAGCTCCTTACCCTGGATCTGTGCTCACCACCACGGCGTCCTGGGGTCCGTGACCGTCTCCCTTTCTCAGCCTGGTTGGGAGCTCCCTAAGGGCAGGAATCAAGTTTTTTATCATCTCTCTCTCTCTCTCTCTCTCTATCTCTCTCTCCACAGTGCCTGGCCGGGATGCTGCCACAGAGAGTTTCAGCTGACCGAGGAGAGCTTCCTACCCATGTGACACAGGATAGGATAAGATTTGGCCTGGATGTGCTTTCTTCCTAAAGGACATGGGAATCGGGAATCTGGGCCTCAAGAAATTGCAGTCAGATGGAAATTTGCAGAACGTTCTTAGACGCCAGCACTGTGCTGGGTGCTGGGAGGACAGGATCAAAAACTCTACAGTCCTTGACCTGGAGGAGCTCACAGTCTCGCAGGAGAGGCAAAAAAAACCCAAACGAACCAGTTCAATGATGTAAGAGCTGCCATGGAGGTACCGAGAACAGATTTTCCCAGACTCACACCTCACTCTGCAGGCAAGAGAATGGAGGCTCACGAGGGCGGTGGTCTGCCCACCATTCTCCCTTCTCCCTGGTGCTATCTAGGAGTTGATGACGCCGTTCATTCAAAGCCTGACTGAGGCCCAGCCGTGAGTCTGATGCTGGGTTCGGTTGGGAGCCAGGGGCAGGTGGGTGCTGACCGTGTCCCTGTAGTGTTCTCAGCCCGGTGGACGGACAGCCGTGAGGGTTGACCGACCCTATTAGGAGGGGGTCCTGGGGATCTAGGAAGGGGGGGTCTCTAACTTGGCCTGAGGGGCTTCTACAATCATTCTCATCCTTTTCTCCTCATTCTCATTCCTTTCATCCCTTCCACAGCTGTTAGGGAGCCTTCCCCGTGCAGGCATTTGGTACCCTCCTTTCTAGCACATCACTCCCAGTTTGCCCACATCCTGGCTGCAAGCTAGAGAAATAAAAACTTCTAGTAACACAGGGCATTTGCATGAACAGGAGCAATCGATTCTGAAGCGGAGATATTTATCAGGACTTTTTAACAGGAATCTAACTGTGCGTCTTCACACCTTCTGTCTCCAGCTGAACGTTCCATCCCGAGCTCCAGATGATCCCTCTCTTGTATTCCTGTGGTAGAGGGAACACAGGACGGTCGCTGCTAAATTTGGCGTGTTTGGGAACAACATCACAACATCGAGACAACAGGGATCCAAGGAAGCGAGCTCAGGGCCATCTGCCTGAGGACCCACCTGCTGGATGTGCGGTGGGAGGAGCAGCCTTGCCTTGCCCAGAGCACCTGTTTCCTGACCCAAAGTCCTGGGCACCAGAACTCTCTCTGGAAGGTCCTTGGGAGAATCTTCGATGAGATCAGTGGCCAGGGTGGCAAAGGGCCACACAAGGGGTTACAACGGAGGAGCCATGAGCGGAGAGATGCTGGAGGAAACTCAAAGCCAAGGGTGATGAACTCAACCCAGGGTCAGGGGAGGTTCCCTGGAGGAAAAGGGAATTTTCAGGAGGCAGAGGACATGTACTGAGAGGGGAAGTGTCTTTGGGGAGGAAGCCGTATGCACTGAAGCCTCGGGTGTGGGATGTTTGGTTTGGCGAGGGGTCCGAGTGGATGCTGAGGTTGGGCCAGGGATGCCTCCGGGGCTCCTGGTTTCTGGTCCTTTGCTTCCTTTTTAGCGCACATTCCGTATGTCCTCCTCCGTCTTGCCTCTCAGGACCAGACCTTTAGGCTGCATGCCCTCCCTAGCTCTGGGGCCTCACCTCTCCTCTACCAGTCCCCCTAAGCTTGGAAGATTCGCGGAGGGGCAGAGCCTCCTCCCTGCCCTCAAGTAACTCACAGCCTAGCAGGGGAGACCAGCGAGAAAGAGGCTTTCATCAACCCAGCATGCAAAGCCATGCGATGGGAATAAAAATCCAGAGAACAACTCCTTCTGGTCTGGGGCTTCAGACTGGGCTCCAAGCACATGGGCTAGCTGGCTAGGAGTGTGTTACGATAAGAAGGAGAGAGGTTTCTAGGCAGAGAGAAGAGCCCATGCCAAGGCAAAGCCTTGCGACATTGCAGGAATGCAGGAGGTTCCATGGGGCCGGGGGGCTGTGAGGCTTTTGGTGGTGGTGGGGCCGTGGGTTGGGGTCAGTGATGGAGCCAGATGGGGAAGAACTTCGCTGAGTACTTGCCATGCACCTGCTGCCGCGGGCCTGGGCCTGGGGTCCTCACCTGTCTGTGTCTGGCTGGTAAGGACAATGAATCTCACAGCAGCTCAGAGCTGAGCCGGGATCTCAGAGCCTCCGTGAGCGCGCTCCAGCTCGGGCTCCCCCGCCCCTGGCCAGCAGGTCTGGTCTCTCTTCTGAGACGGCTGAAGCTCCCTGGAGGTCTCCAGGCGGGGTCCCCTGGCCTCCTTCTCCCCGGGGGGTGGGGGTGGGATGGCGGCGTGTTGACGGGAGTGGGGTGTAGGACTCCGGGCTCTCCTGCCCACCCCTGCACGCTTGCCTCCCCTCATGGCCCCTGGGCACCCCCCCCCCGCCCGCCAGGCCCATCCTGTGGCCACCCGAGGCCACGGGAGCTGGCCACGCTTTTCCGCTCGGCACGCGTGTGTTTACGTTTCTGCCCCAGACGGCCTCACGCTCCTCCCCGGTCCCGTCGGCTTCCAGGGCATTTATCAGGCCCTGTGTATGTTTTTCTTGTGTGGGATTTGAAATGATTTCTTTAAACAAGGTCTAAACTGGGATTGATTTCCTCTCTTTATTTAGAGTGGTTTGTTTTGTAATACGGTTCTTTTAACAGTCTAAATTGTGGGAACTGGGGAGAAAAAAAGAGAATTTGCTGACTTCATATAAATACAAATTACTTTATCTCTCTTTGAAGACTTCCATGTCTTTTCCTTGAAAAGGCCAGAGCCAAATTCTTTGGGGGTCCTTTTCTTGTCTGGATTGCTATGATGAGAGCAAGAGACTCACCGCGAGACTTCCACTCCGGGGCTGAGAATAAAAAATGAAGCTGGCCTTAGACCGTGGCTTCTACTCTTCTTTCAGAGCCAAATCCTTCCATTCATGTGATCTTCACAACATAAAATTCTCCTTTGATATGATATTTATGGCAGCCCCAAGAGGGGAAGAGGGAAGAAAAAATCCGTTCGCCCTGATACAGGGGGCGATGGCTTGTTGGTCTGATCATGGTGGTCCTGGCCTGGGAGGTCCGGGTCCCTGGCCGAGTAGCTAGCTAGCTCATCCATGCATTGATGGTGCAAATATGTTTGAGTACCCGCTGTGTGGCAGGCTCTAAGCTGGACGTGACCCTGAAGATGAACTGGCGTTTCCCATGGACCGTTTGAACCCTCCTGCTTTCAACAGCTTGCAGCTTGTAGTTCCCCTGCTTGTGCTTGCTTGCATGCCTCCAGTGACAAGGAGCTCACCATCTATCAAGGTAGACGGTGCCAGCTATGGATGGTTCAGATTGTCCAAATCCTCCTGCACACTGGGCCGAAACCATCTCCCTGTATCCCTCACCCACGCTGCCCCACTGGGTTTCCTGCTTCCCCACAATAGATGGGATCATGTCCCTACCTTCTCTGGTGGCGGGGGGGGGGGGGTTATCTTTGGTCTGCTTGGCACTTGACCTTTGGGTCCCCTTATCAGGTCGGAACAGTCCAGCCTGCTGTGGGCTGGGGCCCTCTCCTCCCTTCTTCCAGGCATGCTATCTCTCTCAGCGCAACACTTGCTTGTCTTAGCTCACTCAGACAGCCTCCTACCTATTCACTGACATTGTCCTTGCTCAGACGGAGCCCCTCAGTCTTCGCCCTATAGCTCCTCGTGGAGTCCTTAGGCTAGAATGAGGAACTAGATTTCACACTTGTAGCTGCTTTCTTGAATTCTGTTACGGGGGGTCCATCACCCAGCCTCTGGGGGTCATCCGTCCTGTGGACCCTAACTTAACTGTCACTTAAGATTACCTTTGTCCTCAGGGTGATTCCCCCATTGACCAGCCTACCCCCCACTTCCATGTCCAAGCACTCATTAAATCGTTGTAGAATGCTGTGCCCAGGGGGAGAAGCCCTCTCTGGTTGGCTTGCTTGGGTTCATTAGTGAAATGTCTAGCTTGAATACAGGTTTCTTTCAGCTACTGGATCTTCCCGATATTGTAGGCTGGGAGTCTGTTCAGAAGGGAATGAATTTCAAATAACTTCTTAAAGCACATTTGGTGGTTCCCAGGACCCAGTGTTGTCCTGGTTTCTCTCCAGGTGTTCACCGACCGTCCGTTTCCTTCTCTGTTCTAACATAGGATCAAGGTAGCACTTTCCACCCCACTACGGTTGCATGGGGTTAGGGAAGGGAGAGTAATAGAAGAAGTGAGACAAGTCGGTCATAGCCTTGGAGTCAGTGCCGCGGAGACTGGAGGCAGTTCTGTCCATTTCAGAGCAGATACATGTTCACTGCTTTGTTGATTTTGGATTTCTCTCTCTCTCTCTCTCTCTCTTTCATATCGGGTTTGCCAAACAAGGCTGGCAGGGCTGTGCAGCTGATGGCCTTGGTTTCCGGATTCCATACTCGGTAGCACTAACCCCTTCTGGATCGCGTGTCCACATAATTTATCTTGCAATCTATCTGGCTTATCTGGGACTCTTGAGGCGAGGATGGGATGCTGTTAAATAATCGGGCCAAGACACCAGGGGTAGCCTGGGAGTCATGCCCGGCATTGCTCACCCACAGTCTCCGACCAAGGAGTGGGGAGCGGGGGGTGGGGGGCGATCGTGTTTCACTCTGCAAAGGTAGAGAACAAGGCGCTGAGGGTTTGGCGAAGTGGCCCAATGTTTTGGGTTTGCTAACGCCTCATCTGCGGTGCGCCTGGAGCGGTTCCCGCACACAGACAAGGTTGTATAAACTCAGGGGAATCATTTCACGTGGTTCCAGCTTCTTCACACTAAGCTCCTTGAGACCCTCCTGGGACAGGCTGCTTGCTGCCGAGCGAGCTCTCCTCCGGGGGAGGCACGGCTCTTTGAACTTGGACGCCTGTTTATTTTTGGACTGGAAACTAGAAACTTAGAATTCCCCAAAGCCACAGGCTCAGATCCTTCTTTGCAGTGATAACCTGTGGAGCTTCCAGAATGATAGACTCGGGAAATGTCCCTGAGGGGAGAACCCGACAGACCATTTCATCTCCTTGTCTCACGTTACGGATGGGCAAAGCCGGGTTCGAAGAGGCGGGAGGGATTTACTTATGTCATGATTTTGTCCCTGCACTGTCTCCCAGATTACCACCCCACCTGGTGTCCTGTAGGAAACGAAGCCCCACGGTGCAAATAAAGATCCATTTATTGTAGGCAGCCTCACATCCCTCACGATCTCGAGGAGTCCCGAGGCCGTGTGCAGAACCACATGCCAGCTTTTAGAAATCCCAAGTCCCTTGTCAAGTGCAAGGCCAAGGCAAAGGCCATTCATTCATTATGGAAGCAGAGTGGGGACAAGACGGTGTGGATGACTGGCTGTCCAACAAAGCTGGAGAAGGTTCTCGCAGCCCCTGGGATTAGGAGTGCGGCCTCTCGGGAGACCTTCTGTAAAGAACCCCCGTCTTATTTGACCGCAGGGCTCAGCTGTTTTCTCCTGAGAGCACGGTCTTCTGGGGACCCTCTGAGAAACACCTCGTTCCTCTCTCTGCCTTGAGGAAGCACCACAGTGTGTAAAGGAGGATGGTTTAGCCTCAGCTAGGCTGGGTTTGAAACCTGGTCTTTCTGTCTCAGCTTACGTGCTGTGCCTGAGACTCAAGTCTCCTCAACCTGAAAACCATCCTAAATTCCTTCTCGGTTTGCTGTGGGAATCCGTGGCGTGGTGTATGTCAGGGTCTTCTCTCTAGGCCTGACTCAGCCACTGGCTTTTCAGTAAGGTGATTATGGCCATCACCTTAATACAGAATTAATTTCTTTCTTTTTTTTTTTTTTAAGATTTTATTTATTTATTTGACAGACAGATCACAAGTAGTCAGAGAGGCAGGCAGAGAGAGAGGGGGACACAGACTCCCCGCTGAGAAGAGAGCCTGATGCGGGTCTTGATCCCAGGACCCTGAGATCATGACCTGAGCTGAAGGCAGAGGCTTAACCCACTGAGCCACCCAGGTGTCCCCTTAATACAGAATTTCTAAACCTTGGCACTGATGGACGTTTCTTTTGCTTGGGGGTGTCCTGTGCACTGTCGCCTGCTTCATGGCCTACCCAGCCCCCCCCCCCACAAATTGCAACAATACGAGATGTCTCCAGATATTGCCAAATGTCCCCTGGGGAAACCAGGCCCCTACCCCCACCCCCAGGTGGGCACCTCTGCTTTTATTACCAGACATTCCTAGCACGGTGCCTGATGTCACGATGTTGTAGGAAGAATACGGATTGTGAGCTGGACTGTCGTGGGCTCTGATCCAGGCTGGACTGGTGACTACCATGTGGCCTTGGGCAGGACCCTGAGTCACATCCAGCTTTGTTTTCTCCTGTGTAAATGGGCATCATATTGGCACTACCCGGTTTGTAGTCCAATGAGATGACTTATGTGACTGTGTCTGGCCCGGGGAGGAAGCTCAGCGTGTGTCCATTCCGTTTGCTTTTCTCCGCACAGTACGACGGGGCGCACCACGGATCGCATCTCACATGTCCCTCCAAGGTCACCCGGTGGTGGAAATTTCACGACATCTGAATCTGAAGGGAAGTAACCTAGAATGTGGTCTGGAATGTTTCGAATCTTGATTTCTGGTTCCAGTTCTTGAACTTGCCTCTCTGTGTTGTTCACTGGTTCAAGTGCACTGGGTAATTCCTGGCTTTCGTCCCCCTGTGGCTGCCCAGGTGACTCTCCGCCGGGACTCTCACCTTTTAACAAACTTGTGTCCGGTCTGAATGACACGTAACCCTCACCAGAATATGCTTTGCCCAATTTGGAGGATGAAAGAGGCCCTGAGAGGGAGAAGTGCATTTCTCAAGGCTACCCAGAGGGTCTGCTGCTTGCTTGGCTCTGAACCAAGTCCGCAGGCTCCTAGGAAGTCCTCGAGCTCTGGCGCCACGGGAATCAGGGGTCGCTGTGATGAGGCAGGTGCGACAGCAGTGGTCTCAGCGCTGGTGGCGCTGAGAGCTTGGTGGTGGGGGGTGCTGGGAGGGCACGGCCAAGGCGGGAAATATATTAGCGGGCTGGGGCTGCTGTTAGCAAATACGGCAGGTTGGGTGGTTTAAAACAGAAACGTATTTCTCACGGCTGCGGGGGCTGGAAGTCTGAGGTTAAGGTGTTGGTGAGGTCAAGGTCGACATCTGCTGAGGCCTCTCTCCTTCACTGGCGATGGCCATCTTCTTGCCATGGCCACACGTGTTTGTGTCCACATCTCTTCTTACCAGGACACCTATAGGACTGGATCAGGACACACCCCAACAGCCTTGTGTGAGCTTAGCCACCTCTGTCAAGCCCCTGTCTCTCCTGTGGTCACATGCTGAGCTACGTGAGGCTTTCAGCCTATGAATCGTGAGGGACAAAGTCCAGCCCCGATGGCAGGGAGGAGGGAGTCTGGGAAGACGCAGGAGGGAGCTGTGAGAGAGGAGGCTGGGACACAGGCAGCCTGAGGTCCGGGAAGCCCACAGGAGGGCCATGTTTCCGGTTGGTGGCATCCCTTGGCTCGTAGACCGCTCACTCTAATCCCTTTCTTCGTTGTCACCTGGGGTGCTTCCCTCTAACTGTGTCTTGTCTTCGCCTCTTCTTACAAGGACATGAGTCATAGAGGATTTAGAGCCTGCCCTGTTCCCGTCTGAGCTCATGGTCATGTGACTAATTATACCCCACAACGACCCTATTTCTAGGTCAGGTCCCGTTCTGAGGTTCTGGGAAAGATGGGACTCTGGGGGTGGGGGGGGGGGCACGATTCCATCCGATCCAGGGTCCAAGGGGAGCACGGTGGCTGCGGGACGCGTAAGCACAGGGTGGTGGAAGACAAAGCGAAAATCGACACGAGGCTGACCCAGGAGCTGGGATTTTCTGCGGCGGTAGGTGAGCGCCTCCACGACAAGGACAAGATGCTGTGAGGAAGGTCCCAGGGTGGCGGCAGCCCTTTTGTCATTCTTTATGAGAGGTGGAAACTGGATGAGGCTCTGTCTGGTATGTGGTCTGCCTCTTGGAATAACGGGGATTTGAGAGCGATCTATGTCCTGAGCTCGTCCTGGGTGCTGACCTGCAGGCAGAGAGGGTCTGTGGGGGGTTGGCTGGATGCGATCGCAGCTCCCCATGGTGGAAACTACTCCCTCAAAGGAGGACGCTTCTGGCAACGCTGGTGTGCTGTCATACACCCCGCAAGCAGCCTGGGACCCCTACCAACGGTGACAGAATGGAGCCTCTAGGGAGCATCAAGGAGGAGCTGCCAGGCCAAGCTTGGTGGCCCTGGATGAGCCAGTGTCCCTCTCCGGGCCTTCCTAATCTTGGGGTCCTTGGCCTGGATTCTCAGTTCTCCTTGAGTCAGGTATTAAAAATATCTAATCATTGTGACAGCGCCATTTCTCACATCAGCCTGCTTTACATGTACAAAGGCTTTCTTATACATTTTACTTTATTTAATCCCCTCATGCTTATAGCGTCAGGAAGACAGGAGAAATGCTCACATTTCCTGGAAAGCCTGAGTGATTGAGCAAGGGCCCAGCACTGAGCAGATCGAAGTACTTGAGATTAAACACTGGAATGACTTAGTCCGGTGTCCTAGTTCCCCAAATAGTTCCTTACTAAGGAACTCATCTGCTAGCTCTGTGTCGAGTGCCTGTGATTAGCCGAGCTCTGTGCTTGGCACTGGGTGCCTTGGAAGGTAACAAACTGACAAAAAGAGGAGAAAATGAATAATAAACACACTGATGGCATGTCAGATGGGGAAAACAAGGCAGGACGAGAGGGTTAGGGACCATCTTCGAGCTAGGACTCCCCGGCCAGTCTGAATAGAGAACAAAAGGAAGACCAAGCCAAAGGGGAATGAGGCTTCTGTAGTGGACGCCATGAGCAGAATCACATGGGGGATAATCAAATGTCTGGCCTTAACAGTCATCCTGGCAGCTGTCTAGGGAGCTGACCGTGGGCCTGGGTGAGAGATGGATGGATGGCCATGTAGGTCGGGTAAGCTAACTTCCCTCTGGGCGGGGCTGGGAGGAGGGAATCTAGTCCCACTCGTGAGACCTCCTGGATCTATCATGGTCCTAACCATGGGCTCTTGAATAGGGGAAAAGCCTCCTTCCCCTCCTTGGAATAGAAGTCACTGAATTCTTAGACTTCATTCAGTGCTATAGAGCCATGGGGTTGAATAAGAAAATCTGAATGGTATCCATCAATTAAGGGTGAAGCAATATTTGTCAAGCTCTTCCTAAATGTCAGGCTCTGGGTTTAGAGCACTGAGGGACAGAGAGTCATAAAACCTGGCTTCTTCCTTCCTGGGACTTGCAGACTCGCTGGAGAGACAAGATTTATGTCGCAGAAGGTGAAGCAGCAGCCGGAGAAGGCGTAAAGCAGTCCGAATTATTCTTCCTTTGCCAGATGTGTGCTTCTTAGCCTTGACTGCATCAGAGAATCACCTGGGGGCGGTTTCTAATGCAGCTCCGCAGTGCTCTCACCCCCAGTGATGGGGAAAGGGACCTGCGTGTGTCCTAACCCTTGGGGTGAGCAGAATGCATGGAGGGCTCTGGGCAACAGACATTTGAGGGGTGACAGTGTCTGTGGGAGACAGAGCCTCAGCTTTCAAGCCCAGCAGATAAGGGGGGGAAGTTCAGAGGGGGCCTCTCTTACCCAAGGTCACACTCCAGAGTCAGTGTCAAAGTGGGAAGAGGACCCAGGTCTTCTATCTGTCTTCTCTCTGTTCTTCCAGACCTGCCTCTGGTCTCTGAAGCTTTCTGATCAGTTCTTGGACCTCATAGTTCCGTTCACCCTGGGTGAGCTCAGCGTTTGGCTCTTGGGTCCACAAGGGGCCTGCTGACCCTGTCTGCAGAAGGATGGTGTCCTTCCTGTGCTACCCCTTGGAGGACAGGAAAGGGACGTGGGGCTGGGTCCGAGGGACTGTGACCAACGGATGGACTGGGGGCCAGTGACAGTTGCAGCGGACACCACAGTGACATCCTTGGAACCCTGTTTTCAGTGGAGGGTGGACAAATTAGTAAGTCATGACAAGACAGAGACCAGGGCAGTAAAGAGGCATGGAGATATTGCCTTTGGAGATCTTTAGAAGGAAGCAAGGGGCTTCATCTCAGAGTTGAGGAGAGAGAGCCGGAAGAGAGATCTCTCTTATCTGTCGGGCTGGAAGGAGTACTCGAGTTTTGTTCAAGCCCCGGGACAGACACCTTAGAGCCTCGTGTATGGATGGTTGTTCCGGTAGAGCCAGAAATGCTCTCAGTTCTGGTGACAGTGACAACAGCTAACATTCCCCAGGTGTTATCATGTGCCATGTCCACTTCATTGATGTGGACATTAATGAACTCATTTGATTCTCCCTACAGTGCTTTCAGGTCGGTACTGTGGTTGCTCCCATTTTCTAGACGGGAACCTCGAGGCACAGAGAGTCGCTAACTTGCTCAAGGTTGTACAATACAGTGTGGCCCCAGGGTCTGAGCTCCTGCAGCCCTTGACGAGGGTGTGAGCAAGAAGACCTTCAAGATTTTCCCCTCCCTGAGACTTGCAGGTTTTAGGGGGTTCCCTGAGGGAATCATCCTCAAGTCGTTTATTTCTTGTGGCCCTTGGGTCACGCTCCACCCCAAGTCGCGGACATGGGGCCCTGCTGACTCATTCTTCCCCAGCTGTGCTGGCTGGGAACAGAGCCAGGTCACTCGGCCAGCCTGGTGACAAGTGCTGGTGACTGTGGTTTCACAGCAGGTCCACAGCTGGGATGAGGGTCAGCGGCTGACCTGTGGGGATGGCAGTGTGTCCACAGGAATCCGGGCTCTGGGCCGCTTCGGAGAGGGGCGGGCCTGGGGAGAGGAGAGAAATGCAATCGGAGTGCGATGAGACAGGTGCACGGAGCTGAAAGCCTGTGCGGACGTTGCTTGGGGTCCGAGCTGAGCCTGGTTGATTCCCGTCCACATGGGTGACCACCCCCCAAGGGCAGAACTGCTCACAAGCCTTCCCGGCGCTCTTCATCTGTCAAGGTCTATCAAACACCTCAGCCGTGCCTGGGAGGAAGAGGTGCCGGCTGGAAGGACGTCCCAGCCCAGTGCTCCTTGAACGTGTCCTGAGGGGTAGTACCATGCAGCAAGCGTGGGGGCACCTGCGGGCTGAAGGGGGGCTGTCAGGTATCCCCTGCTTCCTCGGAGACAGGAACCCCAGCTCCCCAGCCTGGTAAACCGACGTCCTGAGGACTCTCCCCCTGCAGACTGCTTCCTTCAGGTTTTCCTTGGGTTGTGTCACCAGCCTTCTGCCACCTGCTGGGACGGTCCTTTGCCTGGGCCACCCTGCCCCAGTTCCTCAGGGCCCGACTCCTGGGGGCGCTCAGAGCCCAGCTTAGTAAGTGCCTCCTTTTCCAAGACTCCTGTAGCATCCCACGGCCTGAGACCGGCTCTGGGGACCCTCTGTCCAGGCACTTACCATGCAGCCCTGTGGTCCCTGGGTGGTCGGCCTGTGTCCCCTGAGGACAGAGCTGTCTCTCGTTTCAGGTGCTGGACCTTGCAGCGTGGGTTAGAGAGAACCACGACCTCTACTCTAGCTGCTCACAGCCCGACGGCCCCCTATGGTTCGTAATGGGCTTCTCTCGTGCACTTGACTTTCCCAGGATAGTGTGGGCTACTGTTTCTATTTCACGATGTGAAAACTCATCGTCACAGTCACAGAGGAACGTGACTTGACCAGGGTCACGCGGCGCTGGGCCTGAGCCCAGGGGTACAGAGCCGGCGAGTGCGAGGCTTCCCCCCTCCCCCCCTGCAGCACTGCTTAGCAGGTCCTTGATCTCAAGCAGGTCCCTAACTTTGGGACACTTTCCTCCAGCTCTCGAGCTTTGCATTCTCGTCCCTGTCACCCCTGCCCCCCCACCCCCGCCCCCCGCACTCCCTGAGTCCTGCCCAACCCATCACCGCTCAGTGTCCTGTGTTTGATCAACTTACTTCCTCTGCCGGGAACCTCTTGCCTCCACTTTTCTGTGCTGTCAGCCCAGTTTAGTGCCTCTTCCTGAACGCATCCCTTCGCCCCCGCGCCCAGGGTCCTTTGCAAACCCATCCACTTCGACTTGACTATCCCGGGTCACGTGTTCCTGCTTGGCTCTTTCCACTAGACTGGGATCCCCTGGAATTCCGAGCCAGGCTGGTATTTATTCCTTTATACCCTTGGGGTATCTGTTATGTATCAGGTGCTCAGTTGGGGAATGAATGAATGAATGAATGAATGAATGAATGAAGAGACTGGATTGAGTTCATCTCAGCTTTCCCAAAAGGGCAGAAAGAATACAACACATGAGGGGCACCTGGGTGGCTCAGTGGGTTAAAGCCTCTGCCTTCAGCTCAGGTCACATTCCCAGGGTCCTGGGATCGAGCCCCACATCAGGCTCTCTGCTCAGCGGGGAGCCTGCTTCCTCCTCTCTAAATTAAAAAAAAGAAAAAAAAGAAAACAACATATGAGCCTTAAGCTCATGAGGCGGGGTGTCCGTGTAATTGGCATAAATGAACCACTCTGCCAGGTCCCACACGGCTTGGGACCCCTGCCAGCTGCCCAGTGTTTCTGGTTTCTGGAGAGGAAGCCCAGCTCAGCTGTCCCCGGGGACTAGGTCACCTCCTCCACATGGTGCAGGTGTGGGACACAGCTGCAGGGACTGAGCAGGAGGGACACGGGCTCTGCCTGTCCCTTTGAAGGGCCGGCTTGTCCACGTGGCCTGGTTCCGCGTGTCATCTGTGTGACCGGGACCTCATGCCCCATGTGATTTTCATCTTCTAGCCTCTCCAGCCACTATACGCCTGTCGTTGTGAGATGGGCGTTATCATGGTCTCCATTTTACAGACGGGAAACTGTCCTGGTCAGGGGACTAAAGACAGGGGCGTGGCTAGGTCACATGTCTCCAAACAGCCCAGTTACGTCTCTGAAGTCTGGCCTCTGCCAAAACCCCCAAAGATCTCGATCTTTTCCAACCAGCTCTGACCCTGATTTGCATCTTCCTTTTGAGAAAGTCTTTAAAAATACATTTAAAATCCAAAAAGCTGGGTGCCTGGGTGGCTCAGTTGGCTGAGCCTCTGACTCTAGGATTTGGGGCCGGTGGTGTTCTCAGGGTCCTGAGATGGAACGTGGAAGCAGGCTCTGCCCTCTACGTGGAGTCTGCGTGGGATTCTCTCTCTCCCTGCCCTTCTGCCCCTCCCCTCCAGCTTGCACTTGCTCTCTCTCAAAAACAAAAACAAAAACAAAAAAACCCAAAAAACCCCAAACTCGAAAAGCTTCTTACCCGAGCTCGTCAATATCTTTGGGCGATTCTTTCCTGCCTAAACCATTTGGGACGATTTGAAGCCTCTGCCAGGTGCTGCCGTGGCGGTAGGAGGTTTTATCGGAATGGAGCTCCGGGCAGGATAAAATTCCCAGGATGGGCTTCTCTTGATTTCCCCAAGACCCACTGTCCTGCCTCTCCTAAGGGAGGTTTTGTACAGGAAATTCCCTTCTGTTTTGGTATTGGACACTTGGGTGAGAGAAGAAATAGCTAGAATCCTGGCCTGAAAGAAAGCAGCCAGTCAACCCCTGTTATTCCTACTAATGGGGAAGGAATTCCGTGTGCTGCTCGAGGTTCCTGGGCTTGTCCGATTGTAAAACCTGCTTGATCCCAACCTCTCAGTGAGGAACTTGACAAATCTCCATTGGAAAAGAGGAGTCCTCCTCCTGTTCTGTGTGTTGAGGAGTAAGGCCCCTGAGGAATGAAGGTTGAGCTAGAAACTCCCTTCACAGGGGTGGGGCTGGGGGCCTTCATCAGGACCTTGAGCGATCCCCAAGGTTAATCTATACTCATGATCTGCTAAGACGGAAATGTAAATAAAGGACCCAGTGACTGCAAGACAAAACCTCGAAAAGGCTGGCCTTTGTCCACCTTTAATTTTAGTGCTGCTTATTATTTCCCAAGCACCTACAAAGCCCTTGCTCTAAACCAGACAGAATGCTTTACAAATATTTGCTCAATGAATTTTGTCGAAGCCTGCAGAGGTCTAGTGAGGGTAAGCCACTTGCCCAAGGTCACACGGAAGCGGTGGGGCGAGAGCCCCAGACTTGGGCGGTCGGGCTCTGGAGTGTTTGATCTAAACCTCTAAGTTAGATGTGTTTTTAAAAATCTCTTTTCATTTGACCACAGGGCAGATTCTGTCTTCTTAACCGTTTAAACGGCCCAGCAGCCTTGTCTGTGTGATTTCGGCTGGTTGCGGGTGTGTCCAATCAGTGAAACTGTTACTGTCTGCGGAGCCTGATCTGACTTTCTCTTTTGATGGAGAAACATGCCTATTGTTAGGGCAATCCCAGATGCTGTGTGGAAGCTTTAGAGAGGAGATTCAGATCCCTTTGTTTCTCACCCCAAATGTTGAAACAAACCTAAGAGCTCTGCTGATTCCTGACAGTTTGAGTCTCTCCGCATTTCAAATATTTCAGACCAGCTTGGGAGCAAACACATGATAGTCTTCTCTCTCTTGCAGGGTTTATTTTTGAAGCATGCATCTGGCTGCTTTTTCGTTTCCCAGAAGGAGGAGGGAAATTGCTCCCCAGAAGGCGGGTGTTGGATCGAAACTTCTCCAGGAAGGCAGGAGGCAGCTCTATCGGGGTCTGGTGCCTTTGGGGACTTGTCCCTTAGCAGGTGTTGTCCCGTAAAGGGCTAGTCCCTCAATGGGGCTTGTCCCGTATGCTCTGTCTCAGAGCTTGGAAGAGCCCTCTGACCCACAGGGCTCCTTGCACATGGACACAGAAGAAGTTGGTTGCTTGCATGTGTCCATCTTCCCTGAGGAGCAATTTACTTGCCCTCTCATGGTCCCCAGTCAAGTCACATGGAGAAAAGTCCTTTCTGGCCGGGAGAGCCCATTGTTACAGTGCTACAAAAATTTCTGAACATTTGTTACACATCAGGCCATGGGCTAGGCGGGACTAAATGGAACCATGGAATAGATACTCTAATCCCCGCTTTTTTTAAATCAGAGACTGAGGTCAGGGGATCTACGGTCCTGGAGCTTGTGAGAGCAGAGAGTTGATGGGGGTTGGGTTTGACATCCACGCCTCTGCTCGCTGGGCCATCTCAGTGGGAGAAAAGGAATGGTCAGTGCCCATGATCAAGGATGATGTATAGTCTGAGATCTTACGTCTTGGTTTTAAGTATTGCTTCATGATCTTCCTGGAGAAAACTGAGTGTAAGGTGTGAAATTCATGAAATTCATGAAAGCACATGTAAGGTGTGGAATTCACATGGCATTGTCGGATTCCAAGTGCATCTTCACCAGTGGCCTTAGTCAAGGGAGATCATGGGACCTGAATCAGGTGACGGATGACCTCTGAGTAGCATCCCATGGTTGCTGGTTATTATCCCGGAGAAGGTGATGCTGAAACTTTTGGGGCCGCTGAAGGCAAAAGAGCTCTGGCTTGAAATGTGGTTCCCCTCAATGCCCCTTCATCCCCAGGGCCACAGCATTCCCCAGCTGCCATCCTTGAAATGACGGACCCCTGAAGAGTGCTCTGTCTCCAGGCTTGTCTTGTAGGCACTGGTGTCCACTCTGGCTGCAGGAAGAACTTACTGAGACGTCCCTGCCTCAAGCAGTTCACTGGTGCTCATGTCTTCAGTTTGGGTTCTAAGTCCCTGCCATGGAGCACGTGGTCCCTGGTAATCTGGCCCCCTGTGGTCTCAGAACACCTCATCTCCTGCCTCAGTCCCCACCACAAGGGGACATTTCTGTTTCTCGAAAATGCCATATGCAATTTTAATGCTTCTGTATGTTTGCCCTGGATCTTCTTTTGCCCAGGAATGCCCTGCTAACAGCTTGCCTACCCGATGAGCTAGGCACGCTTAAAGATGACCAAGACCTTCTTCTTCTGCCTCCCTGGGCAGAGACCTTACTCCCCTGCCCCTATGAGACTTACTGCTCCGTGTTGTAATGATTGATTCAGGCGTGTGCTCCCCTGTTATGTTGGGAAGGAGGCCCCACCATTCCTCATACGGCCTCGCCCAAGGTCAGTGCTTAGGAGTTCTGCGGAGAAAGCAGTAAGTGAGGGAGTGACTACAGGAAGAAAGGAACACAGGAACACGCACAGCGTTTGCAAGGGAAAGGCCACAGTAGAAATGGTACTAAAGGCCCCGGTGCCTTCACATAGCTTCTTATTTGAACCTTACATGAGACCCATTTTGTGGATTAAAAAACTGAGACTTACAGAGTTTAATTAATTGTTCACAATTTCCAGCTAGGAAGTGAGAGAGCTGGGGAGCAAATTCAGATTCAAGGGCCTCAGAAGTCCAGCCTCATAACCGCCTTATCTTTGGTGACCAGCTTGGCTCAGCTCAGTCCCATATTCCCGGTCTGTGGCTGCCTCGGGTCCCCTCAGAGATGACAACAGTAGCCCTTCCAGGGAGGAGACAGAGGGCAGAGATTTCCTCTCTCTCTCTCAGGGGATCCGTAGTGCCCCTTCTCAGACTTGGTTCCCTGGGACCCATCTGGGCCCAAGCTGTCAGTGAAGATGGAGGGAAGGGGTGGATGGGAGTGACGGGGGTGCAGGGGGCCATCTGCTCCCGGTATTTCCCGGGTATGTCTTCGGCTGCCCCAGGAACCGCACGGCCTGGGGTGCTGGGGAAGTCTCCCCTCAGAGAAGCACCCAGCTGATCAGAGAAAACTTTCTTGCCTGGGAGAAATGTATTTCCTCTTCCTGCTGTAGGAAAGTCCAAATCAGGCCCTCTTTTTGCAATGTCATTGGGCTTGATTTCATGATACCAATCCCCTTAAGAACAAAATAAATGAGCGCCAGGACATTTGAAGCGTGTGCAAGGGTGATGCAGAGAGTATCCGAATGGCATCTCTCCCGAGTCTCATCTTGTCTCCCAGGGCCTGGCGGCCACGTCTCCCTCTTCTCTCTATGCACACGACCAGACATTTCTCTGCCTCTCTTGCAGCGAGCCAGTGCCACAAAACAGACTTCCAGCCAAAGGAATGTCAGTGATCCTGCCAGTCTCGGTCATCACAACAAGATCAAACAAATGCAACAGAAGTCCTAAAGGCTCTATCCCTAAGCTGACAACCCCAGGGGCTCGGTGCTGAAAGTGAGTTCTAGGGTGGAAGGAGCCTGGGTTTCTGGATCATTCTGCGGAGGTCTAATGTCCACTCACCAAGGGCCTGAAGACAGAGACTGTGTCCTGATCATCATCGTAGGCCAGTGCTCCTACAATGCCCAGGGCAGGGGGCCACTTGATAAATGTGTGATGCGAAGGAGTTTTGCATCTATATCATATTTGATGCTTATGCCTACACAAGAGTAATACCACTTGGCTTTTTTACAGATCTAGTAACCAAGACTTAGAGAATGAAATGACTTGCATAGCTAATAAATGCTGGATGTGTTCTCCCAACCCCAGACGATGGCCTGCATGGCAAAGCTGGTGTGATCTTTAATCCACGACTAGCAACAAAGCAGTTCCGGGCTCTGATCCTGGGGTATAGGTACGAATTGGCCAAGAGGGAAGTGGCCCCAAGGACAGTGATTCTTACGGGTCTTTATAAAACTGCCAGGCACCTCAGAATTCCTCCTGGAGATTTAGAAACTGTAGCTTTCTAGATCCCATTTCTGGAGACTCTCTTTTAGGTCTAGAATGAGACTCTGGACTCTACATTTCTAAAAATGCCTCTGGAGGATTCCGTATGTAGCCTGTCTGGTAACCAATTTGTAGAGGAAATGAGCATGCCCTTAGTGGTGGGACCCAACCCCAAATCCCAGCTCTGCCGTGTACAGTGGGGGCACTTTAGTGAGCGTCCAAGATGACCATGCTGAGCCACAGATTCCGTGGCTGTAGATTGGAGGTCATAACTCCTCCTAGTCACACCGTCCTCTCTAGATGGTCCCAAGGACTGGATGACACAGTGCCCATGAAGCCCCTGGCTCTACGAGGCATGTCCTCTCTGAGGGTCTCTGGGACCCAGCAGAGCACGTCTTCCATGAGCATTCTCTCTAGCTGACATCATGGGGCCTCCTGTTTCCTGAGCTCTCCAACCTGTTTTAATTTCCTTAAACCCTCAGCGTGTCCCCCCAGCCCTGGGTGTCTTCCACAGCTCCAGCCTGCTGCGGTCCCTGTCCTTTAGGATTCAAATAGCGTTTACCTTTTGGTGGATGTCCTTTTACAGACCGAGGAAACTTCCTTCTATTTCTAGTGTGCTAGGTGTTTTTAAATGAATGGGTCTTACATTTTGTCCAATTCTTTTTCTTCATCAGTTGATATGATCGCGGGGTGTTTCTTCATTCAAATGTTAACATGATAGATTATATTTTTTAAAAGATTTTATTTATTTATTTGAGAGAGAGAGAGCATGAGCTTGGGGAGAGGCAGATGGAGAGGGAGAAGCAGACTCCCTGCTGAGCAGGGAGCTCCATGTGGGACTCAATCCCAGGACCTCGGGATCATAACCTGAGCTGAAGGCAGGTGCTTAACGGACTGAGCCACCCAGGTGCCCGCCCGCAGTGGTAGATTTATGTGTCTAGAGTTATTTGTACTCTTTCTTTATTATCTTTCACATGTCTGAGCTCTCCCAGTGCTTTCCTCTCTTTTATTCCTGATTTTGATAATTTGTGCCTTCTCTTTCATTAGCTTTATCAGTCTTTGTAGGGGCTTATGAATTTTGTTGATCTTTTCAACACCCAGCTCATTTTAACAGATTTTCTTATTACTTTATGTTTCAATTCCATTGGGTCTATTGACTTTTATTCTTCATTATATCCTTTTTTCTGCTTGTGTTGGGCTTATATTGCTCTTCTTTTTTCTTGTTTCTTAAGGTGGGATTTTAGATCTGTGACTTGAGATTTTTCTTTTTCTGTCATGCAAACATTTTGATGCTTTAAGTTTTCCTCTAAGTACTGCTTTAGCTGCTTAGTACAGATTTTGACATGTTGCCTTTTATGTTCATTTCAAAAGATTTTCTTTTCTTTTCTTTTTTTTTTAAGATTTTATTTATTTATTTGACAGACAGAGATCACAAGTAGGCAGAGGTATGCAGAGAGGGCGGGGGGGAAGCAGGCTCCCCGCTGAGCAGAAAGCCCAATGTGGCTCGATACCAGGACCCTGAGATCACGACCTGAGCTGAAGGCAGAGGCTTTAACCCACTGAGCCACCTAGATGCCCCTCAAAAGATATTCTAATCTCCCTTGACGCTTCCTCATTGACCATGGATTATTTGGAACATACTGTCCAATTTCCAAGTACTTAGAGATTTTCTAATTATCTTTCAGTTACTGACTTCTAATTAGTTTCATTATGATCAGAGAATATACCAGCAAAATTTTAGTTCTCTTAAATTTGTTAAGGTTCTTGTTTAATGACCCAGAGTAAATTATATCTTGGTAGACGTCCCATGTACACTTGAAAGGAATGTGTATTCTGCTGTTGGGTGAAGTGCTCTATAAATGTCATTTAGACCCACCTAGCTGATGTCTGGTTCAGTTTTTCAACATTCTTGCTGATTTTCTGTTTATTAGTTCTATCTATTATTACTGAGAGGAGTTTTGGCTTCTCCTCGTGTGATGTTTTTATACATTCTGTCCAGGTTTCTTAGTTGTGCAGTGGGAGAGACAGAGCAGACTTTGTGTACTCTTCATTGTTCCGAACTGGAGCCCACTTGCCTCTTGATCTCAACTATATTTGTGCCTGCTGTTGATTGACAGAGCACATGTCTCTCAGGAGAGCCATATCCTAGTAATGAAACATCTCCTTTTACTTTCTGAATGCCTTAACCATAAGTCAGAGTTTGGAAAGAACAAGTTAAGAGCCTGCGTCCAGAAAGGGGGTTCCTCCCACCTGTAAGAAGAGTCTATGTGTTCACAGAAGGGTCCCCACCTTCAAGGGGGACTTTCCATTGCAAGGGTCAAGGGTCAGGAGAGGAACCCCAGGGGAGAGGACACCTGAGCGAACTGCAAGACTGTTTCAGGTTCATAAAGATGAAAAAGATGGAGGGACAGCCAGTCTCTACAAAGGCCTGGAGCCAGGGGGAGCTCTCTCTTGTGCAATGCTCTGCCGGGTGCGTTCTCCTATGATCATCTCGCTGTGAGAGTGGGGTTCATCCCTCCACTCAAGGATGAGAACACGGAAGCTTTGCAAAGGAGCTTGTCTAGATCCACTCTACAAAACAGTCACAGAACATTCTAGAACTCAGGTCTCTTCTCTCCTGCCCTTTTTTTTCCTCCTAGGATAGGGACATGGATGTGTATTTTTTCCAGCTTTATTGAAGAATAGTTGACAAATCTATTTGTGTATATTTAAAGTGTACAACTTGATGCTGTGATGCATACGTGTATATCAAGAAATTATTGCCATTATCAAGATAACTAACATGGGGCACCTGGTTGGCTCTGTTGGTTAAGCATCCGACTCTTGATTTTGGCTCAGGTCATGATCTCAGGGTCCTGGGACTGAGCCTTACATTGGGCTCTGAGTTCAGTGTGGAATCTGCATGAGACTCTCTTTCACTCCTCCTCTGCCTGCCCCCTTCTTTCTCTCTTAAATAAATAAATCTTAAAAAAAAAAAAAAGAATATAATGACATGTTTAAAACCTTATACAGTTGGCTCTGTTCTGTGTGTGGTGAGAATGGTTAGATCTAAAATTCCAAGTATACGATACTGCATTGTCAACTCTAGTTCTCGTACTCTCTGCTAGACCCTCATAACTTACTCTTGTAACTGCAAGTTTGGGCCCTTTGACCAATTTCTCTCTAGTCCCCCACCTCTACCCTCCAGCCCCTGGCAACCACCATTCTACTCTCGGTTTTTATGAAATCAGCTCAGTTTTTAAAGATTCCACATCTAAGTGATGCCATACGGTATTTGTCTATCTCTGTCTGGCTTATCTCAGTTAATGACCTCTGGGTTCATCCCTGCCGTTGGCAATGGCAAGATTTCCTTCTTTTTATGACCGAATAATTCGCTGTCGTTTGCGCGCACGCACCTACCGGTTTTCTTCCTCCGTGCATCTGTTGATGGACACTGAGCTTATTTCCATGTTTTGGCTTTACTGAATAATGCTGCATTGAGTACGGGAGTGCAGTGAGATCGTGATTTTGGTTCTTTGGGTGGGTACTGCAGTATCATAGCTGGATCATATGTGGTTCTATTTTTAAATTTTTGAGGAACCGCCATGCTGTTTTCCATAATGCCTGTCTGATCTTCTTTTCTCCAAATGCTCCCACCCATGGGCTCTCCCAGATCGGAGGTTCCCCAGCATTTTTGCCTTTCTCTGTGTCCATGTGCAATGACTCCCTGCAGGTGCCTGTGCCTTGAGGGGGCATATCAGAGTCACTAGAGGACGACTGTATAGCCTAGAACTTTGTAGTGTGAGAAATCACCTTCTACCTTAAAGGGCGTGCCTTTTCTCCCTGTGCCTGGAGAGGAAGCTCTGATTTTATTCAAAACCTTTCATTTTAGAGGAGAGTGGAATGCAGGCCCGGAGAGAGGAAGGGATTAGAACCGAGACCAGAGCTGGGGATCTGGATTCATATATGCGACTCTAATAAGAAATTGATCATGGCTAACATTTATGGAGCACTTACTCGATCCTGTGACATTCTGATAATCCTTTTGCATGGACCAACTCATTTTTTTCACACCCTAGGGGAGAGATTCTACTCCCCCCCAACCTTCTATTGAGCTCATGTTATAGATGAAGAAACTAAGGCAAAGAGGGGTTGCTGACTTGTCCAAGCTCATGCAACCAGTGCCTGGAAAAGCCTGGAAGCCAGCAGGTACTCTGGGTGCCATGCCTTTGCTCCAAGTCATGCCCGCCTCTCCAGTTTTGTTGCCTGTCCCCCTATTTCTCAGCATCAGGATCCTTCCACAACCGAACAAATGGCCTTTTATCTGCTTTGTTTTCCTTTTAGGGGCACGTTATCAGTCAGTGGGGCTACCACAGCGTTCGTTCATGGCATTGACCAGGGATGCATCAGGGTCTGCACAGAGTAGGGCCCTACGTGGCAAAGCCCCTGCCCGCGTCCGGCTCCCACTGAGGAAGGGCCCTGACTGGGCCTGGCCTCCCATCCTGCTGGCCTGGCCTCCTTCCAAAACCCACATCCTCTCAAGGTCTCGAGACCAGGAGCCCTTCCCAGCTCAGGCAGGACCTGGCTGAGAGGTGGCCCAAGGCAGGCATGACAATGTGTCTAAAATTACCCCAGCTGAAGGCTGTGTGCCCTCCACCCTTCCTGCATTCCTCGGGAGGCTGGGCCAGCCCAGAGAGAGAGCTCTGTGGGTTTGAATGGTTTGCACTGGGAGCTGTCTCCCAGCCACAGGGTTTCCTTAGGCTAGACAGCTGGAAGGGCTCCCTGGAAATGCAGCCCATTGGGGGCTTAGTGCTCTGCCCCATGTGTCTTGAGTGGCGGAGGGTTTGCTGGGGCTCTGTGTTCCCTCTCATTGGCTCCCATTTGCCTGGCTAACCCTTATTTGTGCCAGAGTGTTCCCCTAGATGGACCTTCCTCCAGGATGCCCTCTTTGCATACCTCCCTCCTGCATCCATCCTGGCTGCACGCCTTTCCCCATCCAGGGCGCACTGCTCACCCTTCCTAGGATTTTTCCACTGTTCACACTCTGCCTGTCCACGAATCTGCTTCCTTGAGAAAAGAAGCTGATTTGTTGCTGTGTCCTAAACCCCCAGCACAATGTCCAACATATAGAGATACTCAGTAATGTTTGTTAAATTTATTAATTAAAGCAAAGATGTCCTGGGTGAAGACTGAACAGTGCAGGTTTCTCTAGGCTCTAGCTTCAGGATGTCCAGAGGCATAAAGACGTGAGACGTTCCAGGACTTAGGTCCTGGATGAGGACCCAACCCTTGCGCAGCCTCTGGGTTCAGGAGTAGCACACACTCGGTAGTTTCTGCTGGTGTCTAAGCTTCTTTCCGAATGGGATGATTGGGATACAGGTTTTGGAGGTTGTTGCTGGCAGGTCTTTGGTCCTACTTACCCCTATTTAAAAAAAAAAAGGCGGGGAATAGAATCTTAGGTTCAGTACACAGCTAGGGTCACGCGGGGGCTAGAAAATGGCAGGTTTGGGGCCGTCACGTTGTTCATAAGTTTTGTGTTGTTCTCATCACAGGGTGTTCGTGCAGCCTAGAAGACACGCAGCTACTGGGATGATGGCGGGTCATTAGAAGGAGTGTCGAGGCAGGGGGCTGGGGGAAGTCGGAGGGAGGAGGGCACTGACAGCTCGAGCGTCTGCCCCGTGGAGCAGGGCGGGAGGCACCGGGCAAGGCCTATGGGAGGCCAGGAACCCTGAAATGCAGGGCTTTGCAGGGCGGGACCTGGGACTCCGGCCCCCTCGTGGGCAGCTGCGGGGATGTGGTGGCAGGAGCGAAAGCCGCCTTCGCTGTTCTCTGACGCGAGCTCTCGGTGTCGCCATGGAACTGTCCCCTTGGCCCACTGAATCTATTCACCAACAACAGCAAAAGCCATCGGCCCTCCTCACCCTCCTCCCCATCAAACAAGCCGAGCTTCCTGAACGTCCGGATTTCTGGATATATAGAGGCTTTGCCAAGATGCCCAGAACAGCTCTCTTGCTCGGTCTTCTGTGTCTGGTGTCCTGCTCGGGCCCCTTCCCGCCCCTGCGGACCGTGACTGTCCTTCCATCCACCCGTTCGTCCTGCCCCAAACGGGCAGGTCGGGGCAGGAGCCTCGTCCGGCCCGCTGCGGGGTCCCCCCTGAGCCACACACAAGTGATGAATGTGCCTAGGATTAGCCGAGGGCTCCTGGCCCTGGTGGTGCCAGGACAGAGCGCATTCCTGAAAGGCCGGAGCTGATGGATGCCTGTGGGGGAGGGGGAGGTTCTGGAGAGAGGGGAGCCTTGAGTTTGGGAGGGGATTCCTAGCATTCCTGGGGATGGGGGCAGGAGTGCCTGGAGCCATGATGGACAGACAGCTGAGAGACCAGCCCCAGACCCGGTGGGGGTGGGGGGCCGGCGGGGTGCCTTGATCTGGACCTCCTGGGCCTCCCCACACCAGCCCCCTGGAATGTTATCTTTCCTCTAATCAATCAAAGGCCCGGGAAGAAGGGAACAATGAGGACGGGGCACCTGTGCTGCTGAGAGGTGGCGTTAGCTCTTTCTGGTTTGGGCGGGGGGGGGGGGGGGTGGTGGTGGTAAGGAAGATCTTGGCCTAACAAGGCCGGAAGGAAGGGCACTGGAGCTTCCCGAATCCCCCCACATGCTTTACAGGTGAGCCGGGGAAGGATGCTGAGTCTCGGAGCTTCTCACGGCATCCTCTCTCTCCTTCACCCCCTCTATCTGGTGGCTGAGGGCTCTCCGGCCCCAGGGCAATACCAGGACTCTGGATTTTTTGGTTTCGGATCAAATGTTCTTTCTCAGATGCCTCTCGCCCTGGGCCTCAGTTTCCCCAACTCTAGAAATGAGACGGCTGGACCTGATGGTCTCTGTAGACTGTTCTGGTGCTGATGCCCTCAGACCTCTAAGGGAACTCACCCAGACTACTCACAGGCAGAGGGGAGAGCTCGGTGCTAGCTAGCTTGCTCTCTTCCTCCAGTAAAGCCTGTGGAAAATTCCGGAAGGAGGGAGCCCTTGAAATCTCCATCTAAACCCCGCTCACCGAGGGGGGAAGGTCAAGCTCAGGTAGAGGCACAGTTCCCCCACGTGTTCCTCCAACCTCACCTCCTCGACTGGAAAACAGGGTGGGCAATAGCCGTGAGCTCTCGCGGTGGATTAAGGCGGGAGTGAGCTTGCCTCCTCCCTCTCCTCCTGCTCCTGTCTGGTGCAGGGTCTCTGAAGCGTCGCTCAGACCGGGTGGCCCCAGGTCCTGGAGTTTCTGAGATGGCACGGGTTTCTTCTGTGGTTGTTCTTTTCTATAAGGCATTTTGCTCAGTATCTAAATGTGATTTCCTTTGTGTGGCTTTTAATACTTCTCATTAAAAAAGCTCCTGGAAATTAGAGGAAGGAAGGACTTGCAGGGTTGGAGACCTCAGACATCTCCCCTGCCTTTGGCTGAGCACTCCCCCGCCGGGAGATCCGCACGCGTTGCTCCCCCATCCCCATGACAGCCCCCAGGCAGTATGTCTCCCCTTTTTATCAATGAAGAAAGTGAGGCTGAGGGAGGGGAGGACCCAGTCAAGGTAACACAAATCCTATGAGGATTCAGAGGCAGCTGGGTGCGGCAAGGCTTTGCTTTTGTCAATTGGAAGCAGAGGAGCCCCCCCGCCCCCGCCCTGCTAACTTCCTGTCAAATCTCAGAACAGACGGAAGATGTATAGTATGTCTGCAGAGCAGACATGCAACGACCACAACTATTATTTTGTGGTGACACAATGATTTGCATAAAGACAACCGACCTGGACGTTGCTTTTAAAGTCTCAATATTCGAGGGGGACGTGGGTGGTTCAGTCGGTTCAGCATCCAACTCTTGATCTGAGCTCAGGTCTTGAGCCTAGGATTGTGAGTTCAAGCCCCAAGTTGAGTTCCACATATGGAGCCTACTTAAAAATAATAATAATTAAAAAAAATCTCAACATTCGAGATCACGTTTGCCACGATTATTTTCACACATCCATTGCAATATGTACAACATGGGAAGTGTGCGCTAGGCACGGTGTGGGCTGCACGCGTGCGCAGGCATGTTTGTGATAGTCCCAGAGGGACCGCTCCCTGCTGTCCCTCGCCTACCCTGGCGCTGTGCCCGCCACTGCTCCTGGAGAGCACAGCTGGACTCAGCACTCTTTAGAGACATCAGGGAGCCCAGGCCGGCTGGCTCGATTTTCCTTCAACCCTTGAGTGCTAGCTGGAAAAACTCATGATGACTCTTGGCGCTGTCCCTATCAGGGTTTCCTGAAACCCTTCAAAGGAGCAGAATGGCGAGTGGGTGGTGATATACCCATGACCTCATCTCCTTGGCTGTCCTTTTCTCTGGTCGAATCAAACAAAAACAAAGCATTTGCCAACATCACCCTTAGGAGCTGTTCTGTATTCAGATGAGCGATGGTGAGGAAATCTAAAATTAGTCCAGGATTAATCAGGTCCTGTCGTCAACAACAATCAGTTTCCAATTCCCCCAGTTATGACTCCCAGTGGGGCTCTTGGACACCGATGGAGCCTGACGCTGAGCCACCACGCAGCGGTCAAGCCTGATCATGAAGCACCGAGCGTAGACTTGGGTTGTCTGGGTTCGAATCCCGACCCCGAGCCCCGCTGCTTTCAGATATGAGGGCGGCCTTCTTGAAGTCTTTTAACCTCACATTCTCCATGGGAAGAGAGGGGCCCAAAGCACCCATTTCATAGTGTTATGGTACCAACTCAGTGAGGCCGTGCGTGGAAAGGGGCGCCACGTAGCTCCGGGACAACGATTCTCGGAATAGGTTGTTTTCTCCCTCCCTGTAAGGTTGAGTTCCCTGGGCCAAGTCACCATGGCAACCAGGGAAGCTCGGGTACCAGTGCCACCTGCCCCCTCCTCCACGAGCTGTGGAATCTCGGCACAGGAGGAGACCTTGGATGTTCTCTGACTGGACTTCCTTTCTGTACCCCTTCCACTATGTTCTCCTGCTCCCCTGCCTCGGAGGATGGAGCCCTCATTGTTTCTTCCTCATTCCATTGACTAATGCTTATTACACTCTTTCCTGTGTTCAACGAAAATACACTTCTTTACAGCTTTTCCTCTTGGGTGTGCATAGGAGTCTAGGCCCTGCCTGTCTCCGGCCTCCTGTTGTCTGTATCTCAGAGCTGGGGCTGCGTGGACAGGGCCCGCAAACCCCAGCGGGACCCCACATCCAGGAAGATCTAGGAAGGACTGGAGGGAACAGGGATTGAACGGGTTCCGACCGGGGGCCTTCAGCCACCCTAGCCATGCCCTGGTGTCCCCGTCCTGCTTTTCTTAGCCAGACTTTTTTTTTTGAGACCTAGACCTTCCTGGGTCACTTCCCGACTCATTCACTTCCCAGGCATGACTAGGCACGGGGAAGGCTGATGCGCCAGCAGCTCTGACATGCCCCCTATGTCAGAAGCCACACCAGCGACGCTGTGGGACAGTGGTTGGCTTACAACAGAGGCAGACCGAGGCTCAGCTCCCAGCTTGCTATTTCCTGGGTGTGACCTTGATCAGTTTCTTGACCTTTTGGAGATTCCCTGCCTTCTGCTGTTTAACCGGAAATTGGATTTTAAAACTTTTAGGGAGCTCTTTTATTTCAAACATTTGGGAATATATTCTAGAAAGAGCTCCGTGTGTGTGTTTGTGTGGTATTGACTTGTTACCTTGAAGAGATCACCAGTCTTCTGTACTTGGCTACTGCATCCGCAGCTGGATGAAGGGAGGGACAGTCGAAGAGCTGCTTGGGGTGCCGATCGACCGGTGCGGGGCTCAGAAATGCAGGAAGTAGAATCAAATGGAGAGATTCACCAGGACTTCTTTCAGAGAGGGGCAGAACAAAGGGGTAAGCCAGCTGGGACAAAGGTGGGGAGGTGAGGTCTTTAAGAGGGATGCTGGGCAAATTGCCGCATCAGGAGCGTAGCTCTGTGAATGGCAGGACTTCGGTTTTGCTGAACGGTGTGTGCCAGTCAAGGCCAGAGCTGAGCTATTTGGCTCAATGGAAGAGAGCCTGAGAAGTGGCCGCTGGGCTGGTGTCCCTGCCCTCCCTGCATGTGTCGCTCAGCTCCTTCCTCTTTATGAAAATGTTGGAGTATTTATTCATTTACTTTAAAGATTTTGTTTATTTATTTGAGAGAAAGAGAGGGAGTGCATACGAGCAGGGAGAGGGGCAGAGGGAGAAGCAGACTCTCCGAGCACAGAACCCCACGCAGGTCTCTATCCCAGGACTTGGGATCATGTTCTGAGCCAAAGTCAGATGTTTAACCAACTGAGCCTCCCGGGTGCCCCAAATATTGGGCATATATTTAGAGACTGTCAATTTGAAGGGGTCTCACGTTGCTGATCTATCTGCCATTAGCCTGCCCAGGACGCTCCCATAACTTGGCATGCATTTCTGCGGCAACATGCGGGGCTGGTAGCAATACTCCTTATGAGAAGGAGCCCAGCAGAGACAATTCCAGAAACTTAACAGGTGTCTCTCTTGGGCTCCTGGTCCTTGGTTTCCTCCTCAATGCATCTGTCTTGAAGCATTCTGTGTTTATGTTGGCTTTCCTGCTGGTCGCACCCAGCCCTGCCTCTCTGCTCCGAGGCCGAGGTTCCTCTCCCTCTTGTGTCCAGGACGAGCCCAGCACGCTCGTTGTCAGACATTTCAGTCTAGCCCGAACGGCAGTCTGCCCTGTGCTCCTCTGATGGTCAGGCTGCGGGACCTCTCCACTCTGGGGCAGACCGTCGTCCTGGAAACAAGCAGAAAACGCACCAGAGTAACAACAAAAATAACTTCCGCAAAATACCCGCGGTCTTCGGTGTAGCCGATCAGTGCCGGCCTCGGGCGGCCTGTCAGGGCTCGACGGCCGAGGACTCTGTGTGGAATGTAAATTACCGAATCAGATTGAGTGTCTGGTTTCTTCTGGGAAATGTAATTTCTTGTGAGTGTGAGTAGTAATGGTTTCGAAGCCACTGAGGACACAGTAAGAGAAGGATCTGAGAAGCCATGGTTGGGGGCCGGGGTCAGGGAAGGCAGCCAGGTCACCGGTCAGTGAGGGGCAGCAGGTCCCGAAATCTTGGGTGTTTTCAGAGGACATCAGTGTGTCCAAGTCTGTTGAAAGTCACCAATGCTGTATGTACTTTATTAAAAAAAAAAGATTTTATTTATTTATTAGAGAGAGAGCAGGGGGATTGGCAGAGGGAGAAGCAGGCTCCCCATTGAGCAGGGAGCCCAATGCAGGACTCGATCCCGGGATCCCGGGATCATGACCTGAGTCTAAGGCCGGTGCTTAACTGACTGAGCCACCCAGCTGGCCCTCCTTGCCTGTCCTTCGTTAAAGCAGTGAAGAACGCCTATAAACCAACCACCTTATACTACCAATACAAGAGGCTAAAAATATAAAAGCTAATCGCCTGGAACGGAAAATGTCAGTTATCTGGAGGACTTTGGTGGAACAGATGACTTGCCTCCCTCGCCCAAGGACAGGGAGTGGCTGCAGGGAGGGTTTTCCTGGGCTTCTGAAAGGAGCAGGAGCGTGTGCAGGGACAGGGAGTAAATGGGAAGTTTCTGTGCGGTCTCTGCTCTGAAAACCAAAGTCCATGGCGAGGGGGGAGAGGAATTAATATGGGATGGGTGCAGTTTGGTTTTTGATGTTCCTGTCTCCAACACTGGATACATGAACATCACTTTGCACTTGGGGTGAGTGAGTGCAAAACGCACCTCTTTCTAAACCTCTGTCTCTCTGTCTGTAAAATGGGGACGAAAGCATCTCCTCCCCGACCCCCACTCCCCCCGGGGCTGTGGCCAGGACTGAGCGGAGCATAGTTTAAAAGCTCCAGGATAGTGAAGGTCCCTTTTCTATCTCCTTCCCTCAAGCCCATACACACCTGAGAGCTGGGAGGGAGGAGGGAGACCGTGCCCTGAGCCCCAGCATCTTTAAGCTGGGCTGGAGTTCACGGGTCCCTCCAACAAGGCCTGTAAGCATTGAGTGATGGGCCTCTCCGGTCTCTTCATCTGCACCACCTGAAGCCCCCAGCAAGGCAGCAGACAAAGCTCAGACAAGGTAAGCTTTGGGAGGCGGGCTTGGCCTCCCGAGGAGGTAGGCAGGACAGGGATAGAGGACACCGGGACAAGCAGTGACGTCGATGTGGCTTCTTGGAGCCTCAGTTTTCTGCTGGGAAAAGCTGAGTTCAGAGTCCTCACCTTGATCGCCTCCCAGTGCTTTCGAGGACCTCAGCCAGGATACCCCGCTGGCCGTCCTTGGCGGGGACTGCCGGCTGCAGAAGTTGGGTCTGCGGAGGGGAAGGACTGTTTCGGACACCGTGTGCCTCACTGTTGTAGGGTGTCACCGTCTGCGTCTCGCCTCTCGTTGAGGTGTGTATCCTTTTGTCCCAGCTCAGGTCCACATGACCCATCCCCCTGTCCCCCGGGGGGTCAGCCTGACCAGGTTGTTGCCATGGGGGCCGTGCTGGGTACACTTCCGGGGTCTCCTTGTTGGTTAGTGCTGAGAACCCGCCAGCGACAGTGGGGACGTGCGATGCTCCGAGTCACGTGGCCTGGGAGACGGAGGTGTGGGTCGGGCTCGGCCCTGGGTCCCCCGGCTCCCAGCCCCGCCTCCACCACTCTGAGTTGGTGCTCATGGCCTAAAGGTCTTTCCATCCCTCCATCTCTCAACGCCAAGAGCACATTAACGGAGACATTTTATCTCTTGACATGAGGTGGAGGGTGTGTCTACAGGACACCTTCCAAAAATAATATTTGCGCTCTCCAGCAGCAAAACACACTGCATCCATTCTCGTCCTTTTTGAGTCTTTGGCAACCACTCAACACATTCTTATTTAGAACAATATAACAATCCGACTTCTGTTTTGGCCCCTAAGTTCTTTTGTCCCTTCCAGCCAAGTGTGAAATAAGCACTTCCCGGCCATTGGACAACGGCTCCAGAAACAATCACACGCCAAGCCAGAGGCAGGTGCACGCACTGGCACGGCGATCCCGGCCCCTTGCAAATCCTGTCTGGGTTCCAAGGAAGATCAAAAACAAGCAGCTATCAGCAGCAGCCTGGTTACAATGGGGCCGCGACATTTTGTGGTTGTGGTTGGCAGTCAGGGATGGCAGGATGTCAAAGGTCGTCCCTAGCAGACCTCCGTGATCTCATTTCCGCTGATTTGTTAGGTCACCTGGCACAAGGTGACCCCTCTGCCTGAGCATCTCCTACCCCTTTATCCTGAGTCAGCTATGGTGTTCTCTCTTCTTTGACCAAGGCTCCCGTGACTCATTCATTATTCAACACATGTTCGCTGAAATGTACAACGAGCCGGCATTTCCCGAGTGGTGGTAAGCGTGACCCAAAGTCAGGCTGATATTCCCTCCTTTGTGCTACTTGTTTATTGGGTTCCTCCACTTTATGTGTAAAGAAAGAGGTCTAGAGCGGGAGGTAACTAAGCCGAAGAGAGGTAGCAAATGAGGCACTGAGGGGCCACCTCACTGCCCAAGGTACAGAGATATCTCGGGTTGCACACGTGGCCAGCTTGTCATCCTTCATCCCTGGGCAGTGGTGGAGGGTTCCTTAAAGCCTCAAGGGCAGGAGGACACAGTGGCTGTGCCTTCCCTCACCCCGAGGTGGCAGGTGTAGTCTGATGGGCAGGAGGAGCGAGGGCAGGGGTTTGGGAGAGTGATGTGTGGTCCGGGAGGAAGTGGTAGAGGCTGGGGGGTGCGGGTACCTGCAGTCACGAAGGCTCCAAGCTGCCTCCCTTCACCTAGAAGCGCGCATGATGGGTGGTCTTCAAGCCCTTGATGCCCATGTAAGGTGACATCCCCTCCTCTGAAGGGCAGGGTGACACAGCTCTCCTCGACCCGTCCCCCTCCCACTGCACGCCTCGACACTTTCTCTACATTCCTTGCCTTCCCCTGTTCCAGCTCGAAGGGCTAATTCAACTCAGCGTAAGAGCTGCTGTTGAGTGCTTGCTCTCTGCCAGGTACTACAGTAGGTCCTTGGCTAAGTTATTAAATTTCTACGATAGCTCAGGAAGGAAGTTATATTTATTCCCACCTTGTAGATGAGAAAACCAAACATCAAGGAGGCTAAGTGGCTTGGCTGAGATCACTGGGTTGGTATCCGGTAGGCACAAGACCCCATGGAGGTTGGGCTAGATCCCAAGATCTGGAGTGGCCAGTGTGGGACCTCGATTCAGTCACCTAGGCTTGAATCCTGTTCCCACACTGCCCTGGCACCTTGAGTCATCTTTCTGGGAGCGCTGCTGACTTATTTGCAAAATGGGAATGCTAATCACATACATTTTGTAATGTTATTGGGAAAGTCCAATGAAATGATGACATGAAGACAATCAAGAGGAAAGCAGCTCACAAGATGGTAGCCATCATTTTTGTGGTTAAGTCACAGTATCATTTATATAAGGAGAATAGGGGTGCCCTCGTCACTGTGGTTGAATATTTGTTCTATGTGAGTTGCACTTTCTTTGTGAAGGCCTTTCTCCAAGATTTTGGGGAAAGAGCTTTGATTCTGGCTCAAATCGTGGCGCCTCAGTTTGCCCATCAGTAGACTAGAGAGAACCAGTCTGCTGAAATAATCAGTGTGAAAGTGTTTTGGGAGCTGCCAAATGCTGAAGACAAGGGACCAATTATTCATCTAGATAATCCATGCATCACAGCATTTTGAAAAAAAAAAAAAAAAAAACCCAGAAAGCCACTGAGACATCCCTTCCTTTTTGCTTCTTGCCAAAGCCACTTGTAGGGCCTCATTGTTGCTGAGAGTTTAGAATATTTTCTTTTTTCAGATTTCCTTCTTACTCTCAGCACCTACCTCTGCCCGATATGTGATTTTCAGCAGAAGAGGGCAGAAGGGAAATCCCTCTGGGTGGGGGAGGGGGTCCCCACAGTGGGACGTCTTCGGCCACTAACTGATGGAAAAGGTGATAACCCAGTGAGGTGAGGCCCTCATTCCCAACCCTGTTGGCTCCACTTTCAAATTAGAAAGTGGGACGTGGCCCCTTCTCACCCCTTCAGGGTTACGCCCTGCCTGGGCCCTCATCAGGTCCCCCTGGATGACTGCAGGTGCCCCGGACCCTGCCCTATTCATACCTCCCCAGTCTGTTAGCCACACAATAGCCAGTGTGATACCAAGAACATAACCTCTTGCTCTGAAGAAGATGTACAAATGGCAAAAAACTCATGCAAAGATGCTCGGCGTCATTAACCATTAGGGAGATGAAAACCCAAGCCCCAGCAAGATGCCCTTCCAGATTCCACGAGGATGGCTAGAATCACTTTTTTGAAGAGAAAACAAGTGTCAGTGAGGATTTGGAGGAACCAGAGTCCTGCTGGCCTGCTGGTGACGAGGACACACGGAGCAGCGGCTGTGGGAAATGGCGCGCTGGTACTTCCAGAAATTCACCATGGAGTCCCCAGATGACCTGGTAGTGTTGCTCCCTGGTGTCTGCCCTAAAGAATGGCAACTAGGCACTCAGGCAAACACTCAGACCTGAATGTTCGTAGCAGCAGCACTCAGGAGAGCCTAAACGTGGAAACGACCTGAACATTGATCAGTGGGTGACCAGATGAACAAAAGGGGGTAGGTACACACCCTTCAGCCTTAAAAAGGAATGACACATCCTACCGCTTGGACGAAACTCAAAGACATGCTTCGTGAGAGAAGCCAGACGCAAATGGTCGCGTATTGTGTGAGTCCTCTGATGCGAGCTATCCAGAATAGACTTGAGTCCGTAGAAGCAGATCCGTGGTTGCCAGGGGCTGGTGGATGCGGTGGGGGAAGGCTGAGGGAATGGAGAACAACTTTTTAATGGGTGTGGGCTTTTATTTTAGGATCACAAAAATGTTTGGGAACTAGCTAGAGGTGGTGGTTGTACAACGTTGTGAATGTACTAAATGCCACGGAATTGTTCACTTTAAAATAGTTAATTGGATGCTGTGTGAATTTGATTATCCTTCGCCTTAAAGAAAATGGGCAAGGTTTGGACTATTTACAGAAAAGAGGATATTAATGGCTTTAAACCTATGGACAGAGACTCGACCTCACCACTAATAAAAGAAATACAAACAGAATAAGTCAGATGATCATGTCACTTTCTGACTCAAACTCTGCTCCTCTTCTGTCTCCTCAAAATGGAAGCTGAGGGCTTATAATGGCCTGCAAAGCTTTCCATTGTCATAGCCCTGTTAGCATTCTGAGCTCATCTTCTTCGATTCTTCCCCCAGGTCACTCCTCCAGCCACCCTGCCTATCTGCTGTCCTTAGACTCCATGTGTGTCCCTGCCTCAGGACCTTAGCATGTGCCTGAAATGTTGTTTTTCTCATATATTTGCCTGGCCTGCTCTCTCATGTCAGTCTCAGCTCAAGCATATCTTTTATCTGAAAAGTCTCTTTGAACACCTTATATAAAATAGCGTCTGCCTATCATTCCCTATCACCTCTCCCTGTGTTGTCTTCTTAACACCTATTGTAGAAGAGAGCTATGTGTTTGGTGTCTTTCTCCAGAAAGTGTCTCACAGAGTGAGGATTTGGTCTGCTTTTTTCACTGATAGGCCCTCAGCCCCTAGACCAGCTCCTGCATGTGGGAGGCATTCATAAGTATTTGCTGAATTGAAAAATTGCATTATTCTGATGACCCAGGGCCGAATTCCCATTAAGGTGAGATGCTTCTTTGGTTCTACATGAAGAACAAGATGGGTGCTTTTTGGACAGTCTTTTCTGAAGCTATTCACAGAGGCAGCGCCATGATGATGTGGTGTCCTGAGGATTAGGGAGGGAATTCATGCGAAGCATCTAGGAATGTGGTGGTTCCTAGGTCAGCCAGGAGAGCGTGGTGAGGTCGGGGAACGTAACCCACTGGTTTTCCCGTGGTGGAAAGAGCACCAAATGATGCTCCAGAAGGCTGGATTCTGTTCCCAACGCACACACTCGACTTCGATTCTGGGCTCAGTCACCTTCATTGTGAAGTCAGGGATGTTATGGGCTGAACTGTGCCCTTTAATCTGGGCTCTGTTAAAGCCCTAACCCCCAGCATCTCAGAATGTGACTGTATCTGGAGCTAAGGTCCTTACAGAGGTGATGAAGTTAAGATTAGGTAGTGAAGGAGGTGCCTGGGTCCATTAAGTATCTGCCTTCTGCCCAGGTCATGATCCCAGGGTCCTGGGATCGAGTCCCACATCGGGCTCCCGGCTCAGTGAGTGGGAGCAGCAGGGAGCACCTGTCTGCTGCTCCCCCTGCCTGTGCCCTTGCTCTTTCTCTAACAAATAAATAAATAAAATTAGTTCGTGAGCATGGGGGCCTGAATCCAGGTTCTCCGGAGTCCTCATAACAGAGGAGGACATAGCAAGGCTGCATCCACGAAGAAAAGGCCATGTGAGGCTAGAGAGAGAAGGCGGCCGTCGACAGGCTTAGGAGAGAGGCCTCAGAAAAACCCAACCCTGGCAACGCCTTCACTTTGGACTTCTTCCAGAACTGTGAGAGAAGAAAGCTCTGTTGCCTCAGCTGCTCGCTCTGTGGTACGCGGTCATGGCAGCCCACGGCAACTCACACACGAGGGCACCCTGGAATCCCGACGTGTCCTCTGGTTCTCCCGTTCACTCCAACCGTACCACTCGCCGGGTGTGGGACTGCGGGGCTGTTACTGAATGTCCCTGACCATTTCCCGTCCGATGACCATGTGCGGGGGGCAGTGCTTTGCGTGGTGGGGAGGGCGGTGAAGGCTAATAATGTCAGATGCTTGGCCCAAGGGTGTCGCCTCGCTCAGGTCACCGAGTCCTGCTGGGTCTTCATTTCCTCATCTGTGTAACAGTTATTTTAAGGATGAAGCAAGAGCATGCCTGTGCCCGCCACGAGGTGAGAGCCCCACAGCTCTTAAGAGCTTATCTGCGATCCGTAGTAACATTCTGCTTTTTTAGCATGAGTTCAGCAGCGGCGCACATTGAAACTCAGTGTGAACATTCATAACACAACAGCTTAATGTTTCCTGAGGACTTGAATGGTGTCAGGTGTTAGCCTAACGTTTTACACAAAGTACATAGTAAAGAACAAAATAAAGTGCAAATAACCTAAAATTTCTTTTTTCACTGATTGTCACGGTCTGAATATTTATAGGCACCTCCCCCCCATTCATATATTCGGACTCTAACCCCCAGGGTGATGGCATCAGGAGGCGAGGCCTTTGGGAGGTGCTTAGGTCACGAGGGTGGAGCCCTCAGGAATGGGATTAGTGCCCTCCTGAGGAAGACCCAGAGAGCACTCTTGTCCCTTCACGGGACGACGGAGCAAGAGGTGGGCCTCTGTCGCCTGGAAAAGCCCTTCACCAGGACCCGGCCATGCCGCCAGCCCGATCTCCCACGTCCAGCGCCCAGGACTATAAGAAACCCATTTCGGTGGCGTATCTGCTCCCCAGGCTGTGGCATTTTTGTTACCGTGGTTGGATCGGACTGAGACACTGGCCACATTCAAGTGCCCGCAAATCCAAGACCTCCAGCAGAGATTTCAATCCGAGCGATGCTTTCATCTGATTCTAGGTGCACTTTGAATTCGCCTGCTTCCTCATTTTGGAGAATCAGTAAAAATGTCTGAGAGGACTGGATACGATCATTCAGCTTCCACGATTTAAAAAAGGAGGGAAGTGTGTCCCCCGCTGTCTATACCCTAAAGTGGCTGCCGCCGGACTTGCAGGGGTGGGGGGAGGGGAGGAGACCCCGCTGCTGATGGCCTCGCCTACGGTATGAGGATGAAGCAGCTCGTTTGTCGGTTTCAGAAAACAGTTTCACTAACAGTTTAGTTTTCAAGTCTGCCTCTTAAAGCACCAACCCTCCCTTCTTAGAGTATGCTCTAACTCACATTCATCTCTTTGGGATTGAGGTCTCCCTTTTATTATTATATATTTATTATTTCTCTGCTGTCACCAAAGGACCTCCGATACAGACCCCTGACTCGAACAGCTTATGATTGCAGCATGATTTATATTTTGACAATGTTTGCAGAGCTACTGTGTATGGAGGGCTTAGTCCGTGCCATTATTGTTCTGGGAAACATCTCATTCTCTTCTCCCTGAAGTTACGGATCTCAGAGAGGAGGAAGGCAGAGCTCAGAGAGATCAGGTGATCTCTCAAGACCACCGAGCTAGTGCAGATGGGCCATGTCCCACCTGATCCGTCCTGAGGCTCCGTCCCTTCCCCGTGTTGCCTCCAAGAAAACATCTCTCCTACCCCAGAAGGAGAGGAGAGCACGTCGGGTATAGGGACTTCCAGTTTGGGTCCAGGGCCCAGGTACCCTACTGTGCTTTGCGAAGACTGAGACATTTGTCTTTCGAAGGAATTCTGGTGGGATTCCCTTCAGAGGTCGTTCTTCAAGTGTGTTTGGAATATAACTCGATGTAGGGAAATTCACTTGCCCACAAATCTCCGGAAGACTCATGACCCAAGGAGGGCCAGTGTAGAATTAAAGCCTGCATAGAATTAAAGGCCAACCTGCTATTTTAGCCCAGAGAGGTGCAAAGGAATCGGTCCCCTGTTCACTCACGTCCTTAAGACAGCAGGGAAATGGGACAGTAGATATGCCAAAGGTTCTTTTGGACTCACGGATTTTAAAATCAAAGGAGACTCTGCAAGTTTGCTAAACCAGTCTCGTTTGTTCATGAAACAAATACTAAGAGCCCACTCTTTGCCAAGAATGCTTTCAGGTCCTAGGGCTACAGCGGGACATGGTCTTGCCTTCAAACAACTCATAGGAGAGGAAGATCCTATCAGGAGAGGAAGAGGAGTACCCGGAAATGTATACTCCATTGTGAAGGGTCTGGAACAGTTAGAGAGAGAATAGGGTCTGTGGAATGGGAGCTCAGGAAGGAAAACCTAGTTCTTTTTAACTGGCCAGGGAGGGAGGGCTTCCCAGAGGAGGTGACATTTGACTTGGACTGTCAAGGAGTTGGTTAGGCCACGCTAGGCAGCAGGAATGTCATGGGTAAGGGCAGGGACCACATGGTGGCCCACTGTATTTGCTGCTAAATGGGTTCTGATGGTGGGCTGGCGACATGGGAGCCTTCCTTGGGTTGTGATGCCCTGGACTGTGGGCTTCTCGAGACTTTGCCCCTGCCTGGATGTGTGGGCTTCAGGCAAGGCCCTTACCCTGGGGAGGCCTCAGTTTCCTCTCCTGCACAGCGAGGGTGTGGGCTGGAAGGTGTCCAAGAGCTCTTCCCCGCCCTGTGATTCAGCCTTTTCCAAGGCCTGAGGTCACCTTAGGCTGGCTGATTTCACTTTCTAGTGAGGATGGGGAAAAAATTGCAAATTATTTGTACTTCAGGAGAAAGTGAGACCAATCATTTCTTTGTTCGTGGAATTGTCTTTGTCAACTTCCTCAGCGTGTTCCCTGCTTTGGCACCAGAATAGCCCCCTAATTATCTACAGGCAGCAATTGTTTCTTCCCCACTAAAGTGGTTTTCTTTTCTTTTTTTCTTCAAATTTTTTTTTCTTAGAATAGACATTTGTATGGAGTGAAGAAATTGTGCAAAATAAGCAACAAGGTTGTAATATTTCTGGAATATCACAAAAACAATTAGCAAACAACTCCCACTGAAGTCCCTTGGTCCGCGGAAAGAATACAGAGAGGTCGAGTTTCCAAGAGAGGGCGGCTCGGTCAGGTGCAAGGGGAGGCACTGGGGGTCGGGTCCGTACCTGGGAGCAAACATAGGCTTTGGGCAAGTCATTTCCGATCCGCAGTGGTTCTCATCTTTTGCTGGGGATTAGGCCTGGACCTTGCACTGAGATGCACCCTCTGGAGCTTGCAGAGCTGCTGGCTTCTGCTCACGCAGATGGCGCCAATCCATGCTTCAAATCCTCTTCATGGGAGAAGAATTCTTCCTGTGGCGTGTTCAGGCCCCTGGCTGTCCCTTACGTGGCCTCCTTTACTCTCGAGCCCTCCCACGGGGTCACATTACAGTTTGCATTGTTTTTTTTTTTAAGATTTTTATTGATTTATTTGACAGAGATCACAAGTAGGCAGAGAGGCAGGCAGAGAGAGAGAGAGGAGGAGGCAGGCTCCCCGTGGAGCAGAGAGCCCAATGCAGGGCTTGATCCCAGGACCCTGAGATCATGACCTGAGCAGAAGGCAGAGGGCTTAACCCACTGAGCCACGCAGGCGCCCCTACAGTCTGCATTTTACCGAGAAGGCAGCGAAGGCTCTGAGGTTAGCTCTAATCTCAAGGTCACACAGAGGGTCAGGACAAGGACAAGACCAGAACCCAGGGCTTTTGACAACTTGGAACACAGGTGGCATGGTTAGCTGCCAGGGTTCTTAAGTGCCAGCCCCCAGACATCCCCGCCGATGTGAACACAGAGGGAGTTCACTGAAAAGGTCAGAGAGTCCAGGAGGGCTGGAGACTGAGGTCTGGGGCAGGGATCCAGTGGCAGAAGCGAATGCGTGGACACAGATGCCTCCGCTGACGTGCCCGGCACTATTGCTCCTTGCGGATGGGGCTGGCCCTAGGGACTGTCCTGGTGACAGTCACAGCCACAGCCGCCTGCCAAGCGGCCACTGCTATTCAGGACCTCCTTCGGCTGCACCCACTGCTTCTCCCCGGACCCACCCCCACCCCCACCAGACAGTGTCCCCGCCTCCTGCCTCCCCGACCCCGAGTCCCATCTAGGCAGTTGCTGCTGGCCGTAACCAGGCCAGAAGCACATGCTCTGAGCTGGCGGTTGGGGCTGGTCGTTTTCAGATCGTGTCGTGGGGGTTGGATCTCTGCCTTCCATCAGCACTGGTGTGTGGTTAATATGTGGAGGGGGTTTCCGATTCTGGGGGCCAAAGAGAATGGCAAACATTCATTTAACACGGTTACGGGGCACACGCTGTATGCGAGGCCTGACCGCCGGGGCTTCCGGAGCAGAAGCTCAGCACCCGAGCTCTAAACCCAGATCGACCCCCACGGGCCCTCCAGCGCCTCAGAAGCACTTACAGGACAGAGCTTACAGGGGGAGAAACAGAGGCCCAGCGAGGACCAAGGAAGTGCCCAAGCTTACAGAGCTCATGAAGGCAAGCTGGCCGGCTTCCTACCCTGGAATTCGGATTCCAACTCCAGCCTCTTTGCAGTATGTGGAGACCAGAGGGCGCAGCGGGCAACAGGGCTCGACTCCGAACCAGCCTGGCCTGTTTGACACTCGACCTGGTCTGGGGAGGCGGGGTGCAGGGACCGAGCATCAGATCGGAGACGTGGGGCGGCCGAGCGTTCTGTGTGTCTATTGTGCCCGAAGTGAATTCACCTCTTGTCCAGGCTTCTCGCGGGAGGGCCGTGTGGGAGCACAGTGTGGGAGCACGGTGTGCGGGCGGCGGAATTCAAGAATGCCCGTTCTTTCAGCGGGGCGCGCAGCCAGCGGCTCCTGGTGCGTCGGTCGGTCTCCGCGGGGACATGGAGGGCATTTCTCCCAGACCACAGCTGGTGGCATTTTTGGCATGATGGGGTCTCAGCTGACTCTAAGTTCAAACAGCAAAGGGCAGGGCACCCTGGCTGGACTTCACTGGTAGCCTGGCCCGTGGTTCGTTTACTGAGGTCCCCTGAAGGCAGCGGGAAGGTTCTGGGCCTCGACCTTGGACCTTGGGGTGGAAACGCATCCTGGCAAATGTGTGTCTGTTCCCGCGGCCCCCAGCGCAGTTCACCTTAGCCCGCGCACCTGCCTGCGCCATCAAGAAACCCCTGTGGCAGCTTCAGGCTGGGAGTCGGGAGAAACACCCGGTCCTGGGGGAAGAGCACAGAATTTGGAGTCACGTGACCCAAACACCAGTCCCCAATCTGCTGCAGCCTATGTGCCCAGCCCTGGGCAAGTCACTTAACTGTGCTAAGCCTCAATTTTCTCTCCCCACAAATGGGATAATAACAACGTGAGGAATGATAGCACTGGCAGGTGTGAAAGCTTCAGAGCACGGGGTACATGATAGGTCCCTATGAAAACCCATGTCAGGAGTGAACCAGGGAAGGAGCCAACGGAGGGGACGTGGGGGGTACTTCCCCCTCCATGAGGTCTGCGGCAGGGCCCTGGGGAGTGGCTCATGTGTTTATCTTTCATGCCGTGGTTTGTAAGTGTCTCCTCCAATAGCATCATTCTAAAGGCAGCAAGACTGAGATCTAGAGACAGGAAGAAGCTTTCCCAAAGTCACATGCCCTTATCCCTGGCCCCGTAGTCTCTTTTCCTTTATTTTGTTGTGTCGCCCACCAGCTTGTGGTCATCAGATATATGGGGGGGGGGGCGTGGAGTCTCATTGGGAAAACGAGTAACACGGCCTTACAAATCCATCAGACTTGTCAATCCATTACGACCCCTGGGGGATTTTCAAGGTCACCTGACTTCACGAACCTCAGTCTGTCTTATCTGTAAAATGGGGATAGTAGCACCAACCTCCGTGAAGATGAAATGCCTGGTTTCTTGAAGACGGTGGAAGGAAAGTGAAGACAGGTGTGGCCAACCACGTAGAATGAGAGCCCATGTGTCTGTTTCCTGCCGGATGCTCCCAGTCCCCAAGTCTGGCTGGGACAAGTCACCGAGAGGGCACAGAGGAGGGGAAAGTGGCAGGTTCTCCTCTACTGGAGGACAAAGTCAGACTGCACACAGCGATGGGGTGGGGACAGGCCAGCTGGTGTGACCCAGGGCGAGTGACTGCCCTTCTCTGGCCTTGGTGTTCCCTTCTATAAAAGGAGGCGGGTTGTGGTTTGCTTAGATGATTTTAAGAGCTCTTCATCTCTGATGTTTAAACATTCTCTAAATATATTAATTTCAGAACCCCTGGCGGTCTTTCCAGGGGCCAAATTTCCTACCAGGTCAGTTTTGAAATAATGATGAGGGAGCTTATTAGTGCCTCTGCCCATACAGGCAGTTCCTGGTCTGGGGGTGGTGGGGCGTAGGTGGCGCGTAGGGAGGGGCACACTTTCTGCATCGCGCACAGGCCAACTTTCCGGCTTCTCATGTTCTCAAATAGTAATAACTGTGATTTCTACAAGGTCTCTCTGTGCCAAGGCGCCCGGGGCTGGGGTCTGGGCCCACAGCTCTGGCAGTCTTTTCCCTCTGAGAATGTGTCTACACCTGCAAGACAATTAACCAGATAATTTAAGTGAAAAACCCACCACTTTACACCTCAAATATGCTAATAATGGAGAAGAAAAAAAAAACTTTGTGGGAGTGTTTCTAACATTAATTACCTGAATAATTGCTTCAGATATTTACTTGGCCTATTTAGAAGAAACCTCAGTAAAGTGAGAGTTCTCCCCAAACCAAGATATGGGGTTTCTTAAAGCTTCCCTGAAAATCGGTGTGGAGGGAAAAAGAGATCGTTCTTTGGGTTTGGGAAAACCTGGGCTTGAATCTCGACTCTGTCCCTCACCACGTGCTGTATCTCCTGCGTCCTGCTCTCTCTTGGTGCTCTCCTGGGTCACGGCCCAGACCTTCAGAGGAGTCTCTCCCTTTGCCTAGAATGTTCTCGTTCCCTCAGCAGCCTAACAAAATGCCCCTCATTCCCTGAGACCTTCCAGTGTTTTTCTTTCTGTGAAGCCTTCCCTGACCCCCACCGATCTACACACCCCGTCTGAGCTGCTCAGCCCCGCATTCCCCCTCTGTGTCTTCACAGGGCCGAGGGCGAGGTCAGTCCTTCCCCACGATGGAGCGCGTCGGTAAACTGGAAAAATCCTTGTGCGGAAGCACGTAGACCTGAGTGCGGGTGAGGAGGGAAAACTCCTTGGAGCTCGGAGCAGAGTCTGGTGTGTGGAGTGTATTTGAGGAATTCTTGCTAAAACACTAAGAGAAATAATGAGTGAATGAATGACCTGGAGACTCCATAATTAGGTCAGAGGCCATGCAAAGTAGCTCAATCATTCATTCAATAGGGATCATGAACACAGACGTCAAGGAAAAAGTCTGACATGGTTGTTGCCATCATAGAATTTACATCTGTGGGGAAAGAGTCATTACCCGGGAAGCTGCAAGGCAGTTGATAAAGGTAGGAGGATACGGGAATGGACTGCATCGGAAACCCGTCTAGTCCTCCTGACACAAGTGGCTCTTAAGCGAAAAACTGAAGAATGGGAAGAAACTAAGTGGATGGAGGGGTAGAGATGACAGTCCCTTAACGGAGACAGTAAATACAAAGGCCCAAGAAGGCTGAGGGAAGAGGACAGTGGAAGCTGACGGTTATGGGGGAGTAAAGGACGTGTCTGGAAAAACCTTAGAAGCCTTATTGAGGAGTCTGGTCTATGTCAAGGGAAATGGGGAACCATCCAAGGATATTAAGGTTGTGAGTGACAGGTTTTTAGAACTGCGTGTAGCTGCGGAGTAAGAATCGGAAGCCAGCAAGAATAAGGAAAGAGCAGCCCACGTGAACTTCATCCTTTGAAACGGTGAGATTCTCCTGACAAAGACAACAGGTAGAACAACAACAAAAACGTGTGGGGTCGAAATGATCATTGAAAGTACATGTATCGCCAAATAGTGGATGCGGAATTTACTGTCGCTCTGATCCGTGGTTCCAGAAGCTCACGGTGTGACTGGGCAAGGCCCCATTCACACTAACAGTGAAGGACACCATAGTCGAAGCTTTCACCTCAGCCAGGAAGGGTCTCAGGAAACGTGAGGGAAGAGAATGGAGAGGGAAACCGCGTGCTCCCATCTCCGGGGAGGTCATCCTCGTCAGAGGCAAGCGTTGTCTAAGCATTGACACTGATGGGTCGATACGAGTAGGAGGAAGGAGAGGTTCCCAGGGAGATGCTGGAATGGGAATAGCGTGCTGTAGAGACCACAAAAAGACCTACCTTGAAGGAATTATTGGAACCCAAATGGTTGGAGACGTCACAAAGTGATTTTCCTCAGATTTGATTTCTCGTGTTTTAAAAATTGTTTTTAGGGGCACCTGGATGACTCAGCTGGTGAAGTGTCTACCGTTGGCTCAGGTCATGATCTTAGGGTCCTGGGATCAAGCCCCATGTCGGGCTCCCTGCTCAGCGGGAGGTCTGCTTCTCCTCTCCCCCTGACCCTCCCCCACTCTGTTTATTCTCTCTTTCTCAAATAAATAAATAAAATCTTTTTTAAAAAAGCATTTTTATCTTCAAGATACGTGTGGAGACATTTGCTCAGGATAGGTTGGACTGTTTGGGGCTGGGAAGCATTTGCGGCCGTTATCAGTATGAATTAGACGGAATTGGATTAACACGGGCGAGGGTGATTGTTCTGAGATAAGCTGAATGGATGGGTTGGGTTATGTCGGATTGGGTTGTTCGGGTACTAACTGGAATCTGATGGAATTTGTTGAGATGGAAATATTGGACTGGTATGGGTCAAATTTAATCGAACTGTGTTTATTGCCCTGAGTTTCTCTGGTTATTCTAGGCTTCAAGGAGTTCAGATGGCAGGCCTGCATAGAATTCCGAGCGGCTGACTTGGGATGAGTTGGAAGAGCCTGGATTACATTAGGTTAGCTTTGGGTGGCTCTGGCAGGTCTTTGGAAGATTCCCGAAACTTCCTGAGAGTGTTTGGTGAATCCATTTGGTGCTACCTTTCCAGAGGGAGAGTTAGAGCTGTGGTCTCGGGGCAGTTTGGTGAAGCCACATCTCAGGCAATACCACTTTGGGTCCATTTGGCTGCCCTGTCTAAACTCTAATTTTTTCTCTGAGCCTCTGTCCCAGCTTCTGCGAAGCACTCGTGTGTGTCGCTCCCTGGGACCTGGGTCTGCATCCCTGTGAGGTCCACGCTGTTGACCGCAGATGTCACTGCGGAGGATGAAGGCTCTGACAAGTCACACGGCTGGGCGGGGGGGGCACCTGCCACTGTCAGAGCCCTCCAGATGGGGCTCCTCGCTGAGCCTTTAGGAACCTTGCTGGAGCTCGAGGCTGGAGGCTCGACAGGGGTTCCGACATGCCTGCGAATGTCTTTGGTGACGTCTGCCCACGGCGTGGCTTAACTTTGTCCCCCTTTGGCGTTTGCGTGGACACAGCACAGCGACCCTGGAATGGAGAAGTCCCGGGACTCATGGAGAGGCGTTGGGGGAGGACAAGACTGGGGTCCCTGACAGAGAGGAGGAGGAAGATGGCGAGCTGGGCTGCCTCTTCTGACCTGAGCCCCCAGCTAGAAGAGGCATAAATCTGTCCTGGTCAGTGGAGCCCTCCTGGTCCTTGTGTCTCGCTGGACAAGTGTGATGGGAAGACAGTGAGGCTGGCAGTCAGGAGACCTTGATGTGAGTCCCGCTAGGTGTCATGTTCGATGACCCATCCCTGCAACTCCAGACCTCGGTTCCCATGTCTGTGACATGGAGACATGGATCATCTGCCTGTCAAGACTATGGGTAGAAGGATCCAGAAGGACTCAGGACCCGGTGCATCGTAGGAGCTCTGTACGAGATCACTCCTCCCTCTCCCCCTCAGGAGCCCCACCATGGAGCCGCTCCGGCTGAGCAAAATTCGTATCTACTCTCCATCCCCAGGTGACCTCCGGCAACCCCTTGCACCCTGGGCAGGTCGACTGACCTGTGACCCCGAGGTGTTGACAGAATCTCTGGCCTCTGGGAAGGAGAGGGTCACTTTACTGAGTTTGTGCAAATAGATAAAGAACAAAGTGGCCCATAAATCAGGGCAACAGGAAAAACAAATAATTCTCTTCCCCCTTGGGAAAGGAGCAGCAGGGACGTGGGTGGGTGGGGTGAGGGGAAAGCTGTCCAGGCAAGTTCCCTCAGCGGTCTGTCCCCATGCAGCAGACCCCTTGCCCCCCGGCCATGGGGAGTGGCAGTCTTGGGAAGGGGAGGGTGAGGAGGGGACACCTTGTCCCTTCCTGGCAATGCCCCTTCCCTCAGCTGCAGCCCTAGCTTTCTCCCTCTTTTTCTGGAATTCGACCCCTGGAAGGAGGCCGGCCTGGGGTTTGAGGAGAGAAGGTCTGCTTTTCCCTATGGGCATTACTAGTTACGACGCCATGGAACCAGCAAGCCAGGAATGGGCCTCCGAAGGCCTCAGTTAGAATGTCCCGATCCAAACAGACTACCGCGTTGTACACCAGCCGCTCCCAGCTCTGCCTCTGTTTCCTCACCTGTACCCTGGGAGGTCACTCCCTGTCCTGCCTGCTTCTCCAGCACGTGGAGAGAGTGACAGAGACATTCCCTGCCCGACACCCCGGAGCACGCTGGGGCCCCGGGCAGGTCCAACCCAGGCTTGGGGCCAGGAGAGCGGACAAGCGACTGAACACGCCCCAGCCTCAGTTTCCTTCCCTGTAAAACAAGGGTGGGTTCTGTGCCTGCCTCCTGCGGTTATGCTGACGCATCACCTAAGACACCAACTATTATTGTAGGGGTTTGCTTTAAAAAAAAAAAAAAAAAAAAAAAGCCTCTCCATTCTTTTCTCATTGAAAACACACCCTGACAGCTGATACATTTCAGGGTTGGCTCTTGGGGGTTTAGGGAAGGGAAAGGCCTGGGAGGGGCAAAGCCCATGGGGCTGACACTGTCCGCGCTCTGCCCACCAGGCCGCATTTCCTCCCTGCTCTTCTGGCTGCATCTGTGCCGGCCTCCTGTGCCCCCCACTCAGGGCTCTGCGTTTCCTGTTCTGGAGTGACCAGTGCTTGATTTCCCCCACACTGAGGGGTTCTCTGGGAGTGGGACTTGCAGCGCTAGTTCTTCCCACTCCCCAGCCCCCCCACCCTCGGGAGCCCACGCAGGCTGCAGCCGCCCCTGAGCTCGGGCCTCCTCTGACCGCCAGATGGGACACAGCGCCCCTCTCACCTTGCCTTCCTCTGGGTCCAGAGCTTTTATCAGCATCTGGAACAGCGTACGCACGCCTGTTTGTTTGTCCCCCTCTCTCCTCTAGAGTGTAAGCTCCATATGAGCAGGGAATTTCATTTTGTTTTTAATTTTAGATAATGTGCCCTTTTATTCTCTAAATAAGCCCCAGGGGCAGGTACTGTCATCGCCCTGGTTTTACAAGGAAGAAAACAGAGGCTGGAAGGGGTTCAATCACTTGCCCACACCCTCCGGAGATGAGCCTGGATTTGAACTGGGTGGCCCCATTCTATTTCTGGTTTTGCTTTTGTTTTCTCTCGCTCTCTCTCTCTCTTTCTTTCTTTTTAACTTTATTTTTTGCTGCTGTAGCCCCTGGGGCCTAGATCAGAACTTGGCGGGTAGGAGACATTCAATCCATTTTTTTCCTGAATGAACAAATACGTGAATGAACCTGTGGTCCGCGGGTGTAGATAAAAGCCGGGAAAGGGCCAGATGGGGTTGCTTTTTAAAATGAGAATGAAAAATAAAAGTTTATGTCTGCCCCGGGCTGACTGATGAGGTGTGCAAGCTCACGGACAAAGCAGGAAGCAAGGCTGGGACGCCGAGACTGGAAACAGAGGGACAGGGAAAGTGAAGCGAGACTTCAAAGCGCCAACAGCTTCTCCTAGGCCGTGTCTAAACACGTAAGGCCCAGAAGTGAGGCAATTAATCAGGTAATTTCAGCCCCCTTCCACCCAATGGCCTCAATTATCTGGCTATTTGAAACCTACCCGTTTTATGGGTAATGAGTGTTAATAGGATATTGTCCGGAAACGGTCTCTCTCGTCCATTTCGCTCTTTGGCATTCAAGGGGCCCCAGGCAGCAGGAAAGGTTCGGGTCACTCCTTGAGACTCGTGGTCTGCAAGGATCTTCTTCAGCAGGCCGCCGTCGGGACTCAGTGGCGGGCACAGCACCCACGGCCTGGAAGCCTGGCTGCGGGACTTAGCAAAGCGTTCGCTGCGAGGTGGCGGGCCGCGTCCCCGTCCGTCCCCATCGGCCTGGAGCCAGGCCCTCCCACCACCTTCCCTCCAGGCCTGTCTCGTCTCCTCCGTTGTGCCAAGGTTTCCAAGAGCAGCTGGAGGACTTGGAGAAGTTGAGTTGCCTCGCCCCCGTCCGCCCCCTGCCCCTGATTCCCCCTTAACAGAGCTCGCCCTCCTGGGGGAATGACTGAGCTAGGAGAAACAGAGAAGCGGGACAGAGAGGGAGCTCCCCTCTCTCCAGGCCCTCCTGTGGGTCAGGTAGTGACTGTGCCGGGCCTTGAAAAGCACTTTCCCACTGAATCCTCACGCCACTCCTGCTAGGGTGGCTACTGTGACGATCCCATTTTACAGCCCAGAAGACTGAGGCTCAGGGGTTTAAAGGGCGCGTGTGACGTGAGACAGGCGGGAAAAGGTGAGCTGGGGCGGGACTCAGGGACCGGATGAGCTGTCCACTCCAGGCCTTTCAGAATTCTGCAATCACAGAACCGAAGAAACCAGGACTGGGAAAGTCTTGTGAGACGGTGGAATTCAACCCCTTGCTGCGCACACAAGACAACTGTAGCCAGGTGCACGTGCCTCTGCCCAGCGCCAGCCCCACTCGGGCCTCTCTGTGCTCAGCCTGGCCCCTGCCTGAGGTCCCTCCTTGCTGGCTGTAGCTGCCCTCTGGCGGGAGCCACCAAGGGGGTGGTTTGGTTCCGCTACAGAGTTTTCTGCGAGGACGTCCCCGCTGGCCGCCCTGCCTCCTGCTCACTTCTGAGCCCTTCTATTTTCCTCTCTCAGATCCCCACACCGATTCTTCTGGACCAATTTCCTCTGGCTTTGGAAATGTGATTCTGAATGTGGTTTTCCTCGACGTGCCTGGGTCTATCCATGCCTGAAACCCTCATGTCCCTCCTGGGCGCCTGGCCTCGCAAGGGAAGACACGACCTCAGAGCTAAACACTCAGAGCAGCAAGATCTTTGCTTTGCAGAAATGCCGAGAAGGCCAAGCCCCACTCCTTCCGGAGCACCCCGGACCACTGCGCTGGCCTTTGCCTTTCCAGAGGTAAAGGAGAGAAATCAGGGCAGTGCTAGTGAGGATGTGATTCCTCCAGGGCCAACTGAGCACAGCATTCCTGAGGAGGACCCGGAAGCTTTCCCCAACTTACTTCACAGGGACAAATCCTGCCCGGTCCTTGGGCCTGGTTCTTGCCCCAAGATGCTCCCTCCTCGTCCACCTTTGGGCCCTGACAGGCCCCACTGAAGCCTGGGGGCAGGGCTAGGTGCCCAGTCTCTGGGCTCCCCCAGCCCCCAGCACGTCCTCCTCATTCAGGAACGTCCTGTGGGGGCCCTGCTCACGATGGGCCCCTCTAGTCACCCCAGTAGAGTCCGTTCCTTCTGGGTCCCTTCTGTACCTCAAATGGTGGCAGTTCAGGTGAGGAGGGACACCTGGGCTGGACAAAGAACGTGGTTGTGACAGCCATCCTTCGGGTCTGAGTGGCGAGCTCTTCCTCTGTCCCTGAAGAGCTCCCCCTGCCTTACTTTCTTCAGTAGGAGGACAGGATGGCCCGGAGCTCGAAGCTCACGAAGTCCAGCGGTGTCTCTGAGTCACCTCGCACAACAGTGACGGCATCAGGGCTGGGACACGGATCTCCCACTGGCCCAGCAGACTCTCCTCAGGGCCAGGACTGCACACCCTTCCCCTTGCCAGTCCCTGCGAAGGCATTTTTGTCTCATGGCCTCTCCCCCCAACCCCTCCCCGGCCTGTTTGTCCCAGTCAGGTGAGCCACTGACAGGAGTGAGTCAGGGCTGGCTTCTAACCGCAGGCCAGGAAGACCCCGTCCCTCTGGTGGCCTTGGATCCTCCCACGAAGGGAGACGGATCCCTCTCCTTGGGAGCGAGGCTGGCTGGGCTCTAGCACCCCCGCGGCTCCTGTGGGCTTCCACAGGCAAGTGCTGGTCACAAGGCCTCGAAAGCTGGCTTCCGTGGCCCTCCCCCGGCGGCTGAGTCCAGGGCCTCGGGCGCACTGCCTGAGTGTGAGGAGGGGGCGCACGGATCGGCAACGTGAAGAGAAGCAGCCCGGGGGCGGGAGGCCTGAGAGCTTCCAAGGGGACGACACTTCTCTGAAGGAAGCCTTTGGGGGCTGAAAGGATGTGCTCTGCCTCTCACGGGCCTAAGAGTCTGAATGGACTGGCTAATCAAGCAAGAGTCCAGAGGGGAAACTGAGGCAGCTGCATACAAACCTGGGAGGGGTGCTGGGGAAGACTGGAGAGAAGGCCTGACTGGCTCGTGCTGCGTGTCAGGGCAAGTCCTCGCCAGCCTGAGGGTCCTCAGCCGTCGAAGGAAACATGACCCCACACCGCCAACCTCGGGGACCGCTGGGGGCGTTCCAGGAAGGAAGGGATGAAGAAGGCTCCGGGACTCTGAGTCACAGAGTGACTGTCCCCGCCAGACAAGCCATGGTGGGGCAGGGCCCGACCGCAGACACGGTAGAGGGGGACGGGCCGCGCTACCAGCAAGAAATGAGGGGGAAGACGGAATGTCGGGCGAGTCTCTACTGCGCGGGGAGAGGAGGAGGTCAGCGTGTGGCCGGTTCTGCTCTGGCAGCGACACACGGGTGGTGGGAGCCGGGGGGGGTTCCTACGCGTGCACCGTGTCCCTTCCACAGGCACAGTCCACTCTCCGAGGAAGTGAAAGCCTGGCACGAACGCTAGAAACTGGGACCCCCCCGGGCTCACACGACAGTCTGTCCCGCTGAGGAGATGGGGCGGCTTCCTCGTGCAGCTTCAGAGGGGAGCATGTCCACACTCCCTGGGCATGTGCTGACATTGCAGATCGTGTCATTTGTCCCGTTCTGTTGGCCGGCCCGAGGCACCCGGCCCTCTCCCCTGGGGACACTGGGGGGGCCTGGGTGCTCCCGTCAGCCCATGGTACCGCCCGACCTGCTGGCCAGCTATTTAAGTTCTGACCCACGTAAATGGTCGAGGGGAAGGGGATGGCCCGGTTACCCTTGGGTCGACTCTCCAGCCAGAAAACTGGGTCGGCGCACGGAACAGGAGGACAAAGCTGTGTGTGTGCGGGCTCCTCTCACTGAACCCTGTTGATCTCCCGGCACCTCTTTCCCCCCGGTAAAATTTATATAACATAAAACGTACCGTTTCAATGATTTTTAAAAAGATTTTATTTATTTCCTTGAGAGAGAGAAAGCACAAGATTGGGGCAGGTCGGAGGAAGAAGCAGACTCCCTGCCAAGTGTGGAGCCCGATGTGGGACTCGATCCCGGGACTCTGGGACCACGATCTGTGCCGAGGGCAGACGCCCAACAGACTAAGCCACCCAGGTGCCTCCATTTCAACTATTTCTAAGCGTACAATGCAGCGGTGTGAAGTACAACATTCGCACGGTTATCTGGCTGTCACCATCATCCGCTGCAGACCTAGTTCATTGCCCTGGACTGAAACTCCCTCCCCAGCAACAGGATGTTACTACCCATTCCCCGTCCATAGTAACAGCAACACTAACTTTCTGTCTCTATGACTTTGACTCTTATAGGGATTATCAATATATAAATTATAGTTTGCCCATGTTAGTCTGTGTCAGAATTTCGGTCCTTTTTAGGGCCAAAGAGTATCCAATTGTATGTATGCACCACGTTTTATTACCAGCCTATTCTTACTGTCGTCCACTATCTGTCTGGCTCTATTCCAGGCACTTGTGAGTATGGGTTGGAAGACTTGGGACATGGACATAGCATTTTCCTTCAGGCAGGATGGCTAGACATTTTTGAAATAACTGGCAAGTAAATCAGTGTGTTACCAAATGATGGTGGCTTTTTGGTTAGGGGATGGAGACATCTTCCAAAGACTGGTCTAGTCTGCGATTTGGGAAGGGACCTGAAATATACAGTTTTCTTCCTACCTATTGATTCTCTCTCTCTCTCTCTCTTTCTCTCTTTTTTAATGATTTTATTTGTTTATTTCAGAGAGAAAGAGACAGAGACAGAGAGAGAGAGAGTGAGGGGAGGGCAGAGGGAGAGGGAGAAAGAATCTCAAGCAGACTCATCGATGAGTGTGGAGCCCGACGTGGGGCTCGATCCCACGACCTTGAGATCATGACCTGAGCCTTCACCAAGAGTCAGACGCTGGACTGACTTCACCATTGATTCCCCCACCTAAGTCATTCTTCTCTATATTTGCGTTTGGGCGGGCAGAAAGCAGAATGAGTTACCTGTGACATGTCAGCTTCCCCCGGCGTTTGTCAACAGCTCTGGTGTCACCACACCTATTTCATGCCAGGTTGGGATACCTCAACTTCATTAGCTCTTTCTCTTAACATCTGCTCTTTAAATTTTTTTTCTCCCTACCTTGACAAGTGTCTTTTGGAATGAAGCAAAGGATAAGAAGTACACCTTGCCTGTTATCAGTCTGTCAACTTGATTTCCTTTTGTTTGAAGTTATTGATCAGTCTCTCCCAGCGCTTCCCCCACCTTCTGCCCTCTGTCATCTCTCCGTCTCTCCTCTCTCCTGCCCCTTGTCCTGTTGGCTTGTTTCCTTTAGAGCCAAGGGCTGGACATCTGCTGGGGGTGCATCTTCTGGTCAGCAAAGTGGCCAATTAGAGTGTGCCCCGAGTTCCCCAGGCTTTTCTTTTTCCTTTGTTGTTCATTATTCTTTCGACTGGTGCTCTTTTGGCTCTCTTAGATGAATGGGAAGTTAAACTCCGATAAGTGAGGGTTTGTGGTATTTACGGATATGAAGGTAGTTTATTATGATTTATAACGAGAAAAGTCTTTCAGGACTCTCATCACCTAGAGGACAAGGACCGATCGTGAACATGGCCCACAGCGCTGGTCCTGTCCCCCAGGAATATGCCAGTGATACTCAACTAACCGCTGTGGTCCCTTACATACACGTTTCCCCCTCTTCGCTTTTGCCCAACAGCTGCCATGACCTTGACGTTTGAACAAATACACTATGCGCTCGCTCTTCTGCCATGGCACCTTGAAAACTTGGCTGCCTGCATCTGTTTAAATGTCTGCCCTCCACCCCTCTCCTGTCTTGATCTGAGCTCTCCCAGAGCAGGGACGGGTGCACGACGATGAGCAAGTCACACTCCTCTGGCTCAAGCCGCCAACAATGACATGGGAAGACAAACATATCAAAGCCAACTACAAAGTGAAGGCGTAAGGAGTATGCTTTGGAGGAAGAAATAAGTGTACAGAGGGGGTGAGTGCCGTGGGGAGTTTTTGTTGGAAATTGAAAGATGAGGGACACCTGGGTGGCTCAGTGGGTTAAGCCACTGCCTTTGGCTCAGGTCATGATCTCAGGGTCCTGGGATCGAGTCCCACATAAGACTTTCTGCTCAGCAGGGGGCCTGCTTCCCTTCCTCTCTCTCTGCCTGCCTCTCTGCCTACTTGTGATCTCTATCAAATGAATAAATAAAATATTTAAAAAAAAAGAAATTGAAAGATGAGCTAGATCTGTGGAGGAGGAAGAATCCAGGAGGGTGGGCGTCACATTGGCTGCTGAGGGGAAGAAAGTGATGCGGGAACTGGGCCAAGCCTTGGGTTCCCAACCGGGAGACCATCGGTTTTCATCCTGGGGCAACACGGAGCCACTGAGGGTGGTGGAGAAAGGGTGGCTGTGGTCTCAGCGTGCCTGTGGATTTGGGGCGGCCGTGCAGAGCGCAAGGACAGCAAGGCAGAGGCTCTTCCTAAATAAAGCCAAGTGGATGGAGGTCAGGAGGGGACCTTCCCTGAGTAGGAGCGTCACCTCCCGCAGCTGCGTCAGTGAGAGGAAGAAAGTGGGTGAAGCCGCATTTCTCCGCCAACAGGGCCGTGGCCAGAGAGCACGCCGCTCTGCCAGGCACAGTGTTTATTGTTCTCTGTCACAGTCTATTTCGTTACATAATGCATCAGGCTGACCCTACCCGCAGACTCTGCCCCAGAGGCCTTTGTCGGCCTCCGCCTGTGGGCCTGGGGTTGGGCGGCCAGGCGGACGGTCCCCCGCCCCGCCCCTCCTGGGTCCCCCGGGGGTGGGCGCGTTCGGCAAGGCTGGTGCTGGCCGAGGCCCAAAGGCAAGCCATTCGAGGGGTCTCAAAAGGGGTGGGGGGGGAAGCAGCTTCCACATGCAATTGTTTGCCCTGCAATGACTGACTGTCCACTCACTTGACTGCAAGAGAACAGGATTCTGTCGAAATGGAAAGTGCCAGAAAGAGATCACTCAGTGTTGAAGAAAATAAAATAGCAACGGTACCGTCTGTCCCTCAGTGGGCCATCACCTCCAGCACTGATGTTGTGATGGGCCCTCCTTCCCCTTTGGTCTTCCGAGGCTGTTCTGGAAACCTCCTAAGCAAGGAGATGCCTGTGTGGTGTCAGGACCGTGCGGGTCCCAGGAAGCTGTCCCTGTTCTCTAGACCAGCCACAGCAGAGCCCTCTGGGAACGTGCGTGTGTGTGTGTGTGAGTGTGAGTGTATCGGGGGTGGGGCAGGAGGAGGCTGTGTTTTGAGCTGGTGCCAGTTCGGACCCACCCGGTGGGGCCTGGTCTGCCTGGCACGTGGAAGCCGAGGGTGGGCCCAGCGCCCGGCGGCTGAGTGAGAACGGGCTTTCCATCCACTGCCAGAGATGCCCCCCAGGGAGTGGGGGAGGCAGACCCCTCAAAGCCAGAGCAAGAGACCCTTGAACCTATGTGTGGGCACCGAACCAGCTCCCCCTTACCTCCCTGGCGTAGCCCAAGAGCCCTGGAGTCCGCCCCCCGAACTGTGTGTCCTGCTAACAAACACGCGGATGGCCCGTCTCAGACTCCGTGCTCTCGCTGGGGCTGGGGGCAGCAGGGCACACGGTCCCTCCAGAGCGGCCCTCCCACAGAGAAATAAATGAGAGCTCGCACTGGAGGCAGCAGCTCACAAGCATTTCCCAATAGGCTAATGCGTGGCGGTGCTGCCACAACCACGTGAGACTCTCCGTCTTTGGGAAGGCGAGGGATGGAGCCCAAGTTCAAACCAGATAACGTCACCCAGAGGCCCTCCTGCACCTCCTAACTCCCAAGGGTTTGTGACGAGCAAGTAAAAATAAGTAGGAACGCTTTGCAAGCTCCCGTGCACGGAAGGCGATGGGGTTCTTCTCAGGAGTAGGGAGGGGTCGGGGGAGCCCGTCTGCAGGGGGGCCGGAGGTGGACATAGCCGCCCCCCGGGTGGGTTGGGCTCTGCCCAGGGGCATAAGGCTTTTTGCTCCCCTCAAGGGCCTGTATCCTGGATCCCCCACCGAGCTTTCTGCAAGTGTTTGTTTGGAGGCCGAGGACCAAACTCGTACCAGCTCAGATGGGCTCCCCTCTGGACAAAAGGCAGTGCCCTGGGACCCCTCTGCCCACAGGAATTCGTCCTGTCACCTCTGTGTACCATCCATAACCCTAAAAGACTGCCCTGTCATCTTATCTGGCCAGTGAGGTTTTAGCAGTCCCTTCATTAAGCCTGGAGAACAAAGGCGGCTGGGTGAGGGTCTCCGAATGTCCAAACACCCTGTCACCCTGAGTGTGAGGCAGAGGCAGCCTGGGGAGGGCCAGGCGCTGTTTACAGATGGGGGCAGATAACGGCCGCGGGAGGTCGCCCAGTCCTCTTTCCCATCTCCTGGTCTGGGGCGGGGGTGCTGACCACCCCGACGCTCCCGCTGGCTGGAGGGGGGTGGGCAGGGGGCGGCTTTCTCAAGCTCCGCAGAGGAATGCAAGCAGAGCTCGGGACCCTCTGTCTTCACACCCTGCGGGAGAGCGGGGCTGAGCTGTGGGGGCAGGGAACCCCACGGAGACCCGGAACGGGATTTTATGGATCTTGTGACAGCTCGTCCACTCCTGCTAAGGTCTGCTCGGGGTGGGGAGGGTGGCGAGTAGGAACGGGAGCAAGGGGCTTAAGGTCTGAGTCACCCTCTGGGGGACGTATTCTGAGAGATCCCTGGTTCCTACTTCACCCAGCCAAACAGCCTCTCCCTGGGACAGGAATGCCCTCTACGTTTTCCGAGACATAGGGCTAACCAGGGCAGCTTGGATGCCACCCGTGGATGGGGAGCTCACTCCTCCAAGGAAGAGAGGTTTATCCCTTGAGGAAGGCAGCTTGGCAGAATAGTATCCCCAAGCCTAGGCTATCGTCTCCCCCCACCCCCCTACAGCAGGCTGAATGTTTGTTTACCTCGGCTTTGTGCTCTAAGTTGCTCCTAGGTTTAGAAACTTTCTACAGATGAATTATTTTGACTCTCACTACCACCCAAACTAATAATGATAATCATCACGTTATTAGTGATAATTCCTTGCGCTGAAAGAGTGCCACCGACTTCTCAGTGCACGGCAGAGTCGATTTGCTCTTCCCCACAGTCGTATAAAATGGGCATAGATTAACCTCATTTTTTTCAGATAAGCAGATTGAAGCCTGCGGCGATGAAGTCACAGGCACCAGGCCGGTAAGGAAGGGGTGGGGCCAGACCCCCGGTTTCCTCCCTCGTCATCCGTGACTAGCTCTCACCATCTCTAGACAATCACAAGGGCTAACTTCGTGTCCCATGCTCAGAAAGAAGCCGTCTGCCCTGAAGATGATGGTGGTCCTATTTCCCACAAAATGGACAGGCATTGTCCCAAGATTCCCAATGCAGTATTCAGAAATACATCTGAACTTAAAAGCTGGGAACGTTTGTTCTAAAGAGTAGTGAGGTCCCCGTGCCTGGCGTTGGGCTCATGTGAGTTGATGAAGGACTTGGCACAGCTGTGTTCCAGGACATCTGAGGGCTGCCTGGGTGCTGGAGCTACGAGAAGTCCTTTTGAGCTTCAGCTGCAGGAAAACTTGCCTTCCAGGCCCCACCCTCAGCAGCATTTGCTCTGTTCGACGCGGAACATCATCTTTTCCTGCCCTCAGATGCTGGGGCTCCTGGTTCTCAGACCTTCCAACCCAGAGTGAATCACATCAGCAACCTTTCTGTTCTCCAGGCTATGGGGGGCCAATCATGGGACCTTCTGGCCTCCATAACTGCATGAGTTAATTCCTATAATAAATTACTCTCTCTCTGCATCTATATCTCACACGGTTCTATTCCTCTGAGAACGTTGTCTATTCTAAACCTTCAAGACTCCGCTCAAACCACGTTCTGTAGGGACAGCATCTTGACCACTGGCCTCCCTGTCGGGGACTTAACCATGTCCCCCCTACCTTGCATTTCCGCTGTATTGTGTACACCCACCCCTGGGTGTGTTCCCATCACCGTCTGTCCGTGAACACGCTTCCTGGGTTGGGGGGGGTCTGGAGCCCCCCTAAGAAAGCATGTTCTGCTCAGAAAAGCTTCTCTGTAACTCCACAGTCTCAAGCTAACTGCCTGATGGTCCCAACAGCTTCGTTGGTCCATATGAAATCTCCCATCCACTTTTGCCCTACTCAGTAGCAAGCGAGTGTCCCTACACACCACGGACACACATACACACCAAACCCAGCTACGACAGACACAACACCCACGACACAACACACAATACACAAGGCACCTGTTGCTCATAAGCACTCCCCACTTCAAGTTCCAACATATCTGCGGCCTTTTTTGCCAACTCAGGTCGCGAGCACAGTCACCAGCTCTCAGGCAGGCTCTCAGGGCTTACTGTGACTGACTCACTGTGTGACCTCGGGTAGGTCCCCTGAGGGACCTCTGGGCTTTATCTGCACACTGAAGGGATGGTTCTATGATCTGAAAGGCTCCAGTCAGGTCTAAGAAGCTAAGATTCGAAGAACAAGTGAAAAAAGGAGCGCTCTCGGAGTCCTGCCCCTCAGGAAATTTGGGGAATGCTTTCTCAGCCTCCCCGGAAGACAGACTCACGAAGGGCCGAGGGCACCACCGTGGGAACATAGGCCAAGGGGAGCAGAGACTGGAGTTACAGAGAAGCTTCGGAAGAAGGAAGCATTTTGGAGGGAGACCTCACATAGCACCCCCAGATTGGGGAAGTGGCGGGGTCCAGGGGAAAAGTGGAGGTGGCTGACCCTTTCTGTCCCCGCCCGGCATGGAGTGCTGTTCGCCTGCCTGCAGGGACAGTTCTGCTGCCCTGTGATGGACAAATCACCCAGCCGTCACACCCGCTGGCGGCAGCCGAGGCGTCTCTCTGCCCTGTCCGCCCACCCTGGGGCTCCTGTCTGGGCAGGGTGGGAACCCACTTTCTGGTGTCTGAGCAGAAGCTTCCCTCAGCAATCCCTGCCTGGTGCCAGGAAACTTTCATTTTGGGATTCTAGGAATGGCGGATCTCTGTACCAAAAGCGGGAGAGGGGCCCCTCTAAGGGATAAATGTTGAAGTCCAAAGTCCGTGTGGACAAGGGTCCCCCCAGCCAAGAGGCAGAACATGGGCAGCGGGGGAGCCCTGGTCCTTGAGGACAGCGGGGGGGAGAAGGGGCCTGCTCAGTGCCTGACCCAGGGCTCTCGGCTCCCAGCCTGGCTCCCTGAGAATGGAAAAGAAGGAGCCCACGGTACGTGGTGGTCCGGGGGCTGTCAGCCGGCCCCTCATCTGGCCTGGTTGTGTGGGGACTTGGGCTCAAATTTCCACCCCACCAGGAAACAGCCCCTTCTTGGGAGAGATGGCAGGAACTGTGGGAAACGGATTTGGGGACATTAGCCTCGATATTACTTCTTCCGATAAAAAGGCGTTGGCTTAACCTTTCTGTCTTCTGCTTAATCACTTTCAGAGGCTCATTAGACTTCGAGGAAGTAAAGTTTCAAACTCAAACCACATGCCGCCCTCAAAGCACAGACACCGCCCCCCTCCCCGGCCGCTACCACCGAAGTGGAAGGCTCATCAGTCCCCAAGCACAGAACCGGTTCCTCGGAGGGGACGCTGCGGGAGGCCACAGCGCTCTGAGGCCACCAAGCAGCATGGTCAGAGTAGGGCCTTGGAGCCTCAGCTGAAAGCCACTGGCCGGCTCTCCCCGCCCTTCCAGCAAGCCTGGCGCTGTTCTGAGCTCACAGTGTGCGCTCACTCACGATGTCCTCCCCGGAGGCAGAGACTGTCCTGATTCCCCATGGAGCAGAGCCGAGCACAGAAATGGGAAGTAACCTATTTCAGATCCCCGGCAGCATTGTGGTGGAGCCGAAAGCCAGACTCCCTGGATGTGCAGCCCGGCCTTGCTGTGTGACTTCGGGCAGGTTACTTGGCCTTGCTGAGTCTGTTTCGTGTGTGAAGTGAGCATAGCACCACACCTGTCTCCTAGAGGATGACGAGTTCGGGTGCACACAGGCCTAACATGGTGCCCATATGTGAGAGGAACGGCTGAGTCAGTGCGGTCCGTCTGAGATGCCACCTCCGTCGTAAGGTCATTGTCCCTGAGTCTGCGCCATGTAAGTCTGCTCAAGAATGGGCAGCCCCAGGAAATCTCTGCCTTTCCGGCTGTACCGTTGTAGAAGACCACACAGCTAGGTGGCGGGAGAGCCAGGATTCGCATTCAAATACCGTGGTTTCGGGGCAGTGTGGAGTGTGGCCACCATCACACGGCCTTGCCCCCACCCGCGGACTGTGGGTCCTTGAAGGCCGGAGTCTGGTGATTTACGCTGATTTCCCAGCTCCTCACACAAAGCCTGGCCCAGAGTGCGTGTAGAATGTATTGGTTCAAGGAATGGACCGATGCACGTAGTCAATGGAGACCTTCACACTCCGCGAGGTTTTCAAATTCCATAGGCAGACAACAAAACAGGAAAACATTTTCCCTGAATTCCTTTTTGGAGAAATTCTAGCTGGCTTCCCTGTTTCTCCCAAATGCAGTGATTGGACCCAAGGTCCCAGAACTTATAACTCTTCTCTCTCTGATTACATCTGCCATTTCGTTTCCCCCAGGAAGAGGGAGGAAACAGGTCGGTTACGGAAGCTTCCGCAGAGCAAGTATTTGTACTGAGCCTTAAAGAATGCACGGGGATGATTTGGCATAGGGATGCTCCTGTTAGATTTCTTTTCATGTGGACAGAATGCTGAGTCTTGAAACCAGGGGCTGTGCCCGAGGCCTCTTTTTATCGTCTCTTTCTTAATTCTTTGTGTCTGGCACAGGCTGTTCATTCAATCTAGTCTCTATTATCCATCCATCCATCTACCCCTCCTTTCTCTATACAACCTGCTTCCTCCAATCACCCGTCCGTCCATCCGTCCGTCCGTCCATCCTTCATCTATCCAGTGTCCTTCATCCCTCCATCCATAGAACACGTACTAAGCACATACCTCAGAGGCACACTGAGGCCATGGATGGGGGTCCCAGAGAAAAAATATTATCTTACTATTAACAAGTAAGCATGTTGAGGTGCTCTGTAGCCCAGTTTGGAGGTCAATGAATTCCTGGCCATGAGCCAAGGTGGTCCACACGGGATCCTAGGAAAGGCTTCGACTGTCAGTTGAGGGCTGAAGGAGAGAGCTCTTCCTCAGGTTCCTTCAAGCAGAAAGTGCTCATGTGGCACTTGTCAGAGTATTAGGATACCCTCAACACCGAATATCCTGATATCTCATGTCCTTAGTCACTCAAGAATGAAACAACTCCCTCTTTAGAGGAGCAAGTCTTACTTGGCCCAGAAATGGCCCTTCCTTTCTGTTCAGGCCTCACATCCCCCACGTCTGTTCCTTCCTGGCCAGAGGCTCCGGCCCCCGCTTCTCGGCATGGACGGTACGCGCCTGGCTCACCAAACACACAGCCCCCTTGTTCCCGGAATGCAGGCGGCTCCTTGGAGCCACTGCTGGAAATGGCCTCCCAACAGATGTGCCTTTAATTTGTTTCCGGGTCAGCAGCCCCCATGCCCCGAGGAGGCCGCCTCCCAGGCAGGAGGCCCCAAAATAGCCCTGTGTGTGCGTCCCTGGATGGGGTTATCCATCACTGCCCGGCCTCTGCCCCCGGATGCCTCACTCCGGTGGCTGGCTCTAATCGGACCACTTGATGTGGAGGTGGGGGGGAGGCCGGCTCCATCCCCCCGGGTGTTGGCCCCTCAAAGGGCCAATTGTAACCACATGGAAGTGAGGCCTTCTGCCCTGGTCCCGGGGTCAGCCAAAGATCTCCCCCCGAGCAGAGGCTTCCGGGAAGGAAGTGCGAGAAGTTTGCAATAGTTGCTACCGCGGAGTCTGCGATCTGAGGTCGCCCTGCATTTCTTTCTCCAGGGTCCGTTTACGGCGCACCCACTACACGCCAGGCGCCATGCCAGGCATCGGCACCCATCCTCTGGTTCTCGGGGAGATCCTGCGAGGTGGGCCCAGTAGTCCCAGTTTACAGGTGGGGAAGCTCAGCTCCAGAGTTCAGGTCTTCTCCAACCTGAAGAGTGAGTGAGGAACCAGGATAAATATGTAGGTCGGAAAAACAGGGCCTTGTCCCACAACACCAGACCTCCGTGTCTAGGACAGAGAAGCTTGAGCCCAGCAGGCACCTACTAAACCAGAATGTCCCCTCTATCAACGTCCTTGTCTAAAAATGCATAGGACAATAATGTCTGATGGGACTGTTGGCGTCAGAGCCCGGTGTAAGGCTTTCTTCTTGTGGTGCTCCATTAGCAAACAGTAGGTGCTCAATCCATCCCTACACAGAAAAGACTCATCAGGAGGGGTGCAAGGACGTGTGGGTCACAGGGATTTGTATCCCCCGGGAGCACTCACAAGGCGCGCCTGACTCTTCCCTCTACTACCCTCCCACCTGGGCCACACAGTGGGGACATCTGCATGACAGAGAGCCAGAGAGGGACTATGACGATGATGACGATGACGATGACAATGATTTCACCAATCCGGAAGGCACTCTGCCACGCTGCCTGCAGAGAAGGGACTGCTGGATGGCACTGTCGCCAGATGTGTTCAGCCGATCAGAGGCGGAGCCGTAATCATGTCAACACCTCTTTGCAGACACTTTCCTGCGCACCCACCGTGGCTCCCCGTTGCTGTTGAGTAAACCGCAAACTCCTTCTCCTGGCCCCCCGAGGTCTTTCCAATCAGAGGCCCTGGAGTTGCCAGCCCGAGTTCTCCTTTCCGGTACGCAGCACCAAGGCACCGCATGAACTAGATTGTTCCATGTGCTCTGAACACACCTGTGATTTCATGCTGACCATCCCTTCCTCGGGTTATTTCCTGGGCTTGGGAGCCCTTCCTCTCCCTCCTTCTTTCCTCAGTTTCTGCCTGTTGAACAGCCCGTCATTCCCTCCTGGAAGGCTGTCCAGCACCTCATCACCCCCCGAGGGGTAACCAATCCCTCCTTCCTGGGGTCTCCAAATTACTTCTTCTATAACCCATGCCCTGGGTCAGGAGGCTGCAAACTACTGCCTCAGGGCCAAATGTGGCCCATGGCCTGTTTTTATAAATAAAGTTTTATTGGTCCATAGCCATGCTCACTTCTTTACCTGTATTACCTATGGCTGTTTTCATACTACGGTGGCAGAGGTAAGTAGGTCCTGCGGGGACATTATGGCCCACAAAGCTGAAACATATTTTACCTGTTCCTTTATAGAGAAAGCTTGCTCACCCCTGTCCTAGAGGGGTCAAATGATCTGTTTCTGTTTCCACCATAACTATCCAGTTGGGACCAGGTGAGGTCAGGAGCCCACCGTATTTTCCTCTCTACCCGGGGTGCCTGTACTGTGCACAGACGTGTTCCAGGGAGGGTGTGCATACACACGTGGTCCGTCGTCTTGGTTCTCTGTCATGCTGTGGTGTGGACACAAGCTGACCTGTGATTCTGACACTGTGTGGTCCAGGGCTGATCAGAGGTTTGACTCTGTCCTGGGTACCATCAGAAGCACCAGGGAAGAGTGGTAGGTGCCACTGGGAAGTCAGTGGTTGACTGAGGGTCTCCACTGGAGCAGAGGAAGTCGGTGTCCCCCAGCATACATATGTCTACGGGAAGGAGCGGGAAATGCTGGGTTTAGGCGTAAGGCTTCTGGATTTGGGTTCCAGATGCTGTCTTCAGCCACTCAGCCTGTGCAACAGGGTGCTGGACCATCCCTGAGGCCAACACCTCTGACACTTCATGCTCTGCTCCCACCCCCAGCCCGGGGCTGTGCTGAAGCCCCAGGGCCCCAGGGAGGCTGGAAGCTTAGGTTTGTGGCAGGGAAAGAGCCAGCAAGGATCCCTCCAGCCAGAGCGACAGCCATGGGCTCGCTCTCATAGTAGATCTTCGGCGGGACTTCTGGTTCCATGGGAGGTCTGGACGACCCAAAGCCATCTTCCCAGGGAAGAATGACAGCCTGGAGCCCCGCTACCTCCTCTCCTGGGCCTCCTCCACTGCCCGGCTCTGCTCAAGCCCCATGCTCTGCTATGAACTCAGAGGCCGTACTTCCAGAACTCCAGTCTGGGCTGCGAGGATATTTCAGGCGTGTGCTGGGATGTCTGGGCTGGGAGAAAGACATAGGAAGAGGGAAGATGGAGGGGAAGGCAGCAGGGTTATCTGGGGACAGTGCTGATTAACTTAATCTTGACAAAAACCTTATGGGGTTAGTTACTAAAACTATCTCTGCTTCACAAGTGGGGAAACTGAGGCATAGTAAGTTTAGTGAGTTTTTTCAAGGTCACATGGCCAAGAAGTAGGTGCCGTGGTCCAGAACCTCAGCTCTCAACCTCTGTGCTGCCCTTGGCCATGCCCCCGTCCTTTGACCCAGAAACCCTCTGGCCACCAGCATGGGCACCACAGGGAGCTTGATAGAATTGCACACTCTTAGGCCCCCACCCCGGGCTTGCTGAATCAGTCTTTTAACAGGACTCCCTGGAAAATTCTGATGCACCTACAGCTGGAGCAGCCCTACCTGAGATCATGGAGCCTTCCCAGGGCTGATGAGGAAGCTGGAGCTCGGTGAGATTAAGTGACTCGGTAAAGGTCACGTGGGGAGGAAATGCGGAGGTGAGATGCTAGGACCCGGGTCCAGGCGCCCAGCTGGAGGCGCTCTCACGGGCATGCACAGCCTTTGGGGAGAGCAGGAAGCTTTCGGAGAGTTTCAGTCCAAGTTCATATTCATGTGCTCAACAGATGAAGCTTTCCCCATAGAGGACAGGCACGAGGATTGAGGAGCCGGGCGGGGGGGGGGGGGGGGGGGGCGGGGACAGCTGGATGAGATTAGCAGGCTGAGTGTTCGTCCGGGCTCGAGGTAGCCTGGCAGGGGGCAGACTGCGGGTCTTGGAGGGAGAGTAGCCTGGTGCGAGTTTCCACCAAAATAACCTGTGGTAAATGGAGAAAGGCCTGAGTGTCGTCCCACGTGGGTTCAGGCCAGGAGCAAGCAAGGGAATCCTCCACGCTGTCCCACTGGGACAGAATTTCCTCCGGAGGGTGGCAGGGACTGGAAACTCCCAGCTGAATCCCAAATCCCCTTTGTGATATTCTTGCCAAGGGACCGCCCAATTTCTGCTTGCATACCTCCAGCATCAGGGAGCTCACTTCCGCTTGAGGAAGCCAATTTCATGTCCCAGCCCCCTGACCCCTGAAAAGCTTCCTTTGAAGCTGAAGAGCTGAAAGAAGCTGAAGCCTTCTTTCCTGAAGCTTCCAGACTTCCACCTTAAAGACACCGACGGCTCTACAGATACGGGAAACCAACACCTCGCCCAGTTCTGAGGGTTGGGGGACTGAGAGGGATACCCCTGCCTTTTGTGTGGTCCTTGTGGAGGAGGGTCCCAGGCTGGGGGATAGGGGGTAGGAAACAGAAATCATCCAAGACCGTCTGCTGGGGAAGTAAGGAGGGTAGGCAAGGGGGAGAGAAGCCCGAGACTTGGGGGCAGGAGGGTTGAGGCCAGAGAGGCAGGCGGAGGTTGGACGGGGAGCGCAAGCAGCTCCGTTGTTGGGCGTTTGGTCCAGAGCCTCCCGGCATATGGTGCTGCGCTCAGTGCTGCGGACACGCACAGGGACCGCATCCGTGGGTCAGGAGTGCGTGTCCCTCCGTCCCCAGGCCAGCCGGGAAGAAGGGGCTCCTCGCTGGGTGTGAAAGGGCCCAGGCTGGACGCTGCCACCCCTTGGCCCTGTGTCCTGGAACAGAGAACACCCCTTTTCTTCATTTTAGTTTTTTCATCTGTGGAATGGGAATGACAGTAACCACGTCCAATGACCATGGTCCTTAGTAAAGTCTCAGCCACGCAGAATGTCATCCTCATGGGGCCCAGTGCCCAGACGAGTTTGCAGCCTTTTAAAGTATTTTTTTCCCCAGGCAACAAAGGGAGGAAAAGATAGCTTGGTTTCCGAGGCACGTGTGGAGCCAGCCTTCACTTTCTAAGGAAAAAGGGTGTCCCGGCTGAGTCCCTATTTTCAACCAGAAGCCCTTTCCCTCACGGGCGGGGATGCCAACTTAGATTCAATCCGTGTCTGTTGGTTCCCTGATGACTCGGCCCCCGGGGGCTCACGGGCGCCCTCTCACTTCATGGGATCCTCCCCACGGCTCCTGGGCGAGGTTTCCATTCCTTCTCTGCGTTCCCGGCCCAGGCTCCCAGGGAGGGCTTTCAGGGAGCCCCATCAGAGCGGAGTGCTTTCTCTAACTCCCTGACCGCCCCCAGTCCCACTGCGCTCCCTCTGAGAGGAGGCACCACGTGTGGCCGGGGCTGGGGCTGTAGATCCCCCCACCTCTGCCGTGTGGAGGAGGGGAGGAGGAGGGGATCTCCCCACTTCATCCAGGGGGGCCCTCCCTCCGGAAAGTGCAATCAGCTGCAGCTAATCTACCCAAACGGGGCTCCGGCCCCACCGTCCAGTCCCAAATACAACCCCCCGCCCCCCCCCCGCCGGCCCCTCTTCTGAAATCTGTGATCTTCCTGCTTGAAATCACCTTTAATTTCCCCCAGGAATGAACAGGCATTTGGAGGGTTGGTTTCAATTACACCTGGAAAAAAAAAAGTTTGACACAAATTTCAAGCCAAATAAATTAGGAAACCACAGAGCTGGAAATACACAGTGAGGGACGGAGAGAGGCCGACCTTGGCTCTCTGGGTGCGCGCAGCCCTTCAGCCTGGCCACCAAGGCCACCTTCTGGGGCTCACGGTTCCTGGAAAACTCGGGCCGGCTCCCTGCTACTCCACAATGCGGGGCGGGCCTGCCTTCCTGTTCCCAGCCCCTCTCCCCTAGGAAGCCTTCCTTGACTGCTCCAGCCACCGCTGTCTCTCCACCTCTGAGCTCCTGGATCCCCACTTCTATGGTGACTCCCTAAGAAGACTGAGGAGGACTGTGTGAGGACCTCTTTTCTCCTAGATTTCTCCCATCCCCCCAGCAAACGTTCACAGGTGGGGAAAGCAGCAAACCCACTTTCTGCTTTTGTGGGACGAAACTAATTTCCTTTAGCTGAACCCGCCATTGTTCTTCCTTCCTTCACGACTGGTCCCACACTCCTCAGTCTTGGCTTCAACATCACCTCCCCAAGGAAGGCTTCCGTGCTTGCACCAGCCAGGTGGAGGATGAGTGCCAGAGGGCATCTGAGGTGCCCTGACTATCCAACTCCAAGGTCCCTGGGCAGCCCTCTGCCCTCATTGCTAGGTCCGGCTGGAGATGCCGGACTGGAGACCCCCATGACCACAGGCAGCCCAGCACACACAGGTGGGCAATCACCACCTGCCTGTGATCCAGCCCCCTGGGGGATGCGGCCTGTGAGGGCCATGAGGTCCCAAATAGATACAAGTGGCCTAATAACCAGGTCTCTAAAGATGGGCCAGGATCAGACACGTAGCCTTTCCAGAAAAACAAAACAAAACGAAAAACCCAGTTCATTCTGACCCCTGGAAGAGCACCATGGGGCCGGCGCGGGGGTCTGGCCGGCTTCTGTCCGGTGGGGAGGGAGGGGGCGGGTCACCTGGCCGTGGTCTTCTCCTTCTCTCAGGGCTGGTCCTGGGCTCTGGAGCCCCCCACCCCCCCCGGTGTGTGCCGGAGCTCTGCCTGCTCCCTGCCTTGCCTCCGGCCCGTGCGTTTCATTCGGTCTGTTTCACTTGGCCCCTGCCATCCTCCGGTCATCGGCAGGCCAGCCCCCCGGGGGCTGCCGCTGTCCGCATACCCCTGGGTGGTCCAGAGAATTGATCTCCTGATCGCAACATGGCAGCCAGACCGAGCTTCTGTCAAGGAGAAACCACATCACCTCCTCTGCTTGAGGCGCCGAGGTGGCCCTGGGTCCCGGCAGCTCCCGTGGCTGGCGCACAAGACCCCTCAGGCTGTGGCCCGTCAGCCCCCCATGTCTTGTCAGATGCTTCTCCCCCACCCCAGCTCCATCTCCCATTCCCACCCCGACTCCCTGCCTTCCCCACTCCTGCCCCTTCTCACACTCCTTTCGCCCTGCCTGGAGGACCTTCTCCCAGCTTCCCCTCTCCCCGTGCTGAAAACTCTCAACTGCTCTTGTCTCAGCTTAGAGGGGGCCTCCTCCAAGAAGTCTTCCGGATTACTACGTGGCTTTGGTTATACACTTTCCTCCATGTTCCCACCAAATCTACTTGTATCACGTAATGCAACACACTGTCTTATTTGCTTGTGTTGATGCTTATTTGCTTGATGTTGATTTTCTCCATCAGACTGTGACCTTTTTGAGGATAAGGCTTTTATCTGGTTAATCTGCGAGTTAATAGTCTGGACCTGGCAAGTTCCGTAAATATTGGTGGAAGTAAGGAAAGGAGAACTAGAGAAAGGGTGGAAGAAAAGCAGGAAAGAAGGGAGGGAGCGAAGGAGGAGGCGCTGGAGGAAATCCTCGGGATCCTGAGCCAGGTGGCCCTGGTCTTGGCTGGGGAGCAGAGAGGGTGACGAGTCTCTATTTGTAAGAAAGCTGAGCTGAGCTGATTCGGTTGCTTCTGGGGAAAAGCCCGGCCTCCGAAGTTTGAACTCCAAGACCCCCTTGGAGTTCTGGCCCTAATCCTTCCAACCTTATCTCTCATTATGAATGAAACACACACACACACACACACACACTCATACAAATGCTCCCTCAAACAGCTGCCCGTGGCCTGGCTCCATCACTAAGCTGCCTGACTCCCCCTCCCTGGCCCACCTGGGAGGCGCCCTGCCAGGCTTTGAGGGGCCGTCCTTGGTCGTCCTTGGCATCCAGCACGAAGAACTCTCGGCTCTCCGAAGACAAAGTAGATGAAACACTGCAGGGTCGTGAGCATTACAGCAAAGGGGCTTCTGGGATAAGCTGGAGCTTCCGAGGCTGCTCAGGGCAGGAGTCAGAAAGCGCTTTGCCCAGACTAAGACTTGGAGGCTGAGAGAGTGACCTGGGGCACCCTGGACCCAGGAGGAGTGTGAGCTGGGCAGGGAGACACAAAGGACATGTGCTTTGAGTCACCTGCTGTCCTTCCTCTATCGCTCTCTGAGAATTCTGTTCCATCCTAGAATTCCCCTTTCCCTGAAATTCTTCTCTGATGGGTACAGTCTACCTGTCTCCTTCCCACTTAACACTCAGCACCCAGCACCCAGACCCAGCACTCAGCACTCAGCACCCCACACCTAGCACCCAGCACCCAGCACCTAGCACCCAGCACCCAGGGCTGCCCTCTCTCAGCCCCTGGCTCCAGCTCCAGTTTTGTTTTGTTTTAGGGTTAGCGGTGTGAACACACGTCACTGTCTTGCTTCTACTGGTCTGGGGCTCTCTCAAGTGGCTTGTTCTTCCCCACGTGGTCCCATGTGCTCAGTACTGACCTGACGAACCCAAACATAAGCACAGCTATGGCTTCAAGACATTGTGCTAGGTACCATGCAAGCAAAGATTTTTAAAAACCCATTGATGAATGCATGTAGCCTGTTTCCCAATTGGGATGCTGTAACAGAGAGAAGAAACCCATGCCTCCATGAAAATCCCCAAAAGGTCCCAGTGGTCCCAGTGGTCCCAGTACCAGCAGGAAGATTGTATGCACAACACCCAGAGGTCTCAGAAGGGCTTTGCACACTGAGACCCCCGCCATGAAATCCTGGCTGCTTCCTGGATGTGGAGGCAATGCCGGTGAGGGCCCAGGTGCCTGGTGACTGGGATCCCAGCCTGATTCTCCCTCTACATGAGTGACAGGGACCACAGCCTCTGAAAAGCTCAGAAGTGTCCCAGGAGGATTTGGAAATTGGAGAGCAAAGTCAGAATGTCCCACATTATCCAATTTTTCTGGCACCAAAATTCCTATGCTCCCAGCTCGGTGGCCATGAGCCTAACCCCGGGCATACCGATTCAGTGATGTCAGCGCGTGAAATCAGAATCAGAAACACATGCATGAAAGGGTCTGTGTGGGTTCAGTGAACCTGGGAAATTGCACTTTGAGGGGAAGACCCACCGGATGGGACCCTTAGAACTCCAGAGCTGTGTGCTGTGTGTGTTTGGTGTGGCCCTTGGCCTTAGACACACCCCTAGCCTCACACCCCAACACCCACCCGAGGGCAGTGATTGCCAAGGGCTTTGAAATCATTTCAGCAACTGCTCGGTAGCCCCAGAGCATATAACAAAGTCAAAGTAGGGTTCCAGGACATGAAGCGTTTCCGAGTCTATCCCTTTCAGCCGTATCCACAGCACTGGGTACTGGGTGCGCGGGGCCGGTCACCCCCCTTCCCAGGTGGACAGCCGGCCAGAGAGATAAGATGTCTTGCCCGGTGGCTGCTCGTCCCTTCAATTCCACAATCCCTTCTTGGCATTGACTCAGCACTGCGGTGGTGACCCTTTGCAGGCTTCCTCTGATTTGATTTCTCACGACAATCTCGAGAGGCAGAAATGAATATCCTCATGTTACAAAGGGGAAACTGAGGCACAGGAGATAAAGCAATTCGGCCGGAGTCACACAGTGAGTCGCCGGCAAGGCCGGGACTCCCACCATCTGTCAGCCCGCCAGACAAGCCGTGTCTGCAGAAAACGGAACCTGACAAAAACGGCACGGGTGTCCCCAAGCTACTCCTTCTCCGCCCAGGGCGACAGGACAGCCTGGGGTGGTATGAGCAGAATGAAGGGTCAGGAAGCGAGCCGACCCACAGGGTGGCGGCAGTGCCTCCGGCGGTGCGCTCCCGGCTGGCCCCACCGGGAAGGCCCGCCCGGCATCTCTGTCCTCCTCCCCCAAGAATCTGAGCAATGCTGGACAGTGACGCATGGCACAGCCCCTCAGCTGCCCCCAGGGGAGGATTGGGCTCTGAGCCTTCCCAAGCCAGAGTGGGCTCCGGAGGTGGGGGCAGAGGGGGATTGGGGGTCCTTTGGGATGAATGGAGCCCACGTGATGGAGCAGGCCTTGGGCCGGAACCCAGAGGGCAGCCCCGCCGGCATAACTGCCTCATTGTGTGGCCCCCATCACGGGGACCCACAGGGCCACATGCTAATGAGCCAGCTCGTGGGGGGCAGGCGGCCAAGGGCCAGACTCAGCCCCAGAGAGGAACCCTGGGCACGCAGCCTCACCCTTCAGGGCTGCTGCTGGCAGAGACCCAGGGGAAGGCTGCCTGGGCCTGCGCCCCTCCGCGGAGACAAGTCTCCAATGCCACAGGAACGCAGATTGGCGGCCTCAACACCTTGCTGGTCCAGGCTCCCTCCAGAACTGAACAAAACCCGCGTGTGCACTCACGCAGTCTTGCCCACGCACTCGGGCAGGAGCACACGGGGTCAAGGCCTAGGTGCATCCCTGGATGCAAGTGGTTCCCCGAACCTTCCTGGTAACCTGCAAATAATCCTAAGATGACCTCAGAGCTTGAACGAACCCACCTGTGCCCTGGCCATTCCCCTTCTGTTGTCTCACCTGATTCCACAGCCCCCTTTGGAGCTCAACAAAGCAGAAGACCTCTCCCCTGAAAACATCTTCTCCAGACAAAGCAGCTCTGGTTTGGCCAGTATAGGGACTTACATCAGGTAAGATGCCCGTGGGCGACAAAGCTGGCATTAGAAACGAGCTCTTGGAGGCTTTTCGGCAAACATCTTCCTTCCTCTCCTATCCGCACCCATGCTGGGGGTCCCTGAATCTGCCCGTCTGCCCCGGGCCTGGGTTCTCCCCATAGGGGGCTCCCCACTGGATGCCGCCCAGCCCACGATGCTCCCCATTCTGGTGTTGTTCTGGAAGCTCACGGCAACCTGGGGTCAGCCTTGGCGGCCTGGCTCTTGGGTCCCCTTGCCCCATCTGAGACCGGTCCCAGGGTTTCCTCCTGCTCGGGGCCAGCGAACGGAAGATTGTAATGGGTAAATGACAGTGACCAGGAGAGAACGCTTCACCTTGGTTCTGCTGGGGGAGAGAGCTGTCCACTCGGACACCCAGGGCAAAATCACCCGTGTTAACTGGCACGGCAGAGGTAGGGACAGGGCAATGGGCGACAATCCTTCTGGCTTCTGGGGCCCGAAGCCCTCATGCAAAAGATCTGTGGAGTGTACTTGGCCTAAATATACATACCAGGCTTCTCCATTGAGTTTTGTTTTAATTCAGAACTCAAAAAACAAAAACAAAACGCAAAAGACACTGAAAATATTTTACCCCTGCTGTCAAAGGCGAGCAATACACCTCGGGCCTGGGCAGTCATCTACCGTCCCCACGCCAGAAATGGCTGAACCATCCCAGCCAATGGATGCAGTAGGAGGGGCGTTGGGTGACCGTCCGCGGCTGGCCGGCTCACCCTGGGGTCCTTCGCGACCCGCACAGAGCTGGACAATCTCGTGGGGGTCATACACGATGTGGGAGGCAATCCTTATTCTTCATTCCCTCTTATTTGGGTTGGAAATAGACGTGGTCTTCTGAATTCTTTTGTCCTCATCCGAAAACAGGACAGATGTGAAAGGCCTGGCAAGTGTCTGTGATCAGGGCGAAAACATCTGCTTCCAACACAAACTAAACACATCAGCAGGAGCCAAGAACGTTCCACTGCCCTTGCTACTGTTTGCCTTCTTTTATTAATAACTGGGGAGGATTGCAGGCAAGGAGTTCTGGCAAGAATGAAAGGAAATGATCCAGGGGGGAAAAAAATCTAACCCATAAATAAGTTAAAGTCACCGGTGGAGGGCGTTTGATCTTTTTTTTTTTTTTTTAAATGAAATATGGGAACTTCCCTTCAGAGCCCTACAGATGGAGGGAGAAGCCAAGGAATCTGTGTTTCTGGAGGTTATGGGGGGTGGAGGGCAAAGACATGTCACTTTCAAACCATGGCCTCCTTCGGTCTGTTGGTGCTGGGAAGCCTAGCTCTGCTCCGAGGCAGCCAAGAACACAGAGTGGAAGAAAGATCGCAAACCTCGGAATCACATAAAACTGAGTTTCGACCTAGTTTCAGCCTAGTTGTGTGATCTTAGCGAGCTCCTCGGGCAAGTTCCTCCTGTTGGTTTTGTGTCACCTGGGGGGAATAATCCCTGCCTCGCGGATGTTTGCAGAAATGGAATCCGATGTTGTGACTCTATTAATCAGGGTAAGTATTCACTAACTGCCACCCACAGATGAACCTCGAATATTCGGTGGCATGGTACAGCGCAAATTGTCAGCTCCGACGCCGGTGCGGGAGAGCGGGGACTCCCCACTATCCTCCGACCCAAGTAGGAGGACCACGTATGTAAGGATTGCCTGGGACCATGTTGGTTTACAACTGTGATCCCACCTAAGTGATCATGGGCCCCTCTCCTTCATTCTCAAAAGTGTCTTAGTTTGGGTGATAAATTACGTGAGCTCTCAAGACTCAGCGAGCCCAACTCCCTCGATCCCTGGAGGCCGCCATCTCTACATGGGACATCCAAGGTCATCCCAGCACAACGGGCCATTAAGTTCCACAGCCCAGAAGGGACTCTTGTCACCATTCTGCTCCCATTTTGTTGGCTAGACTGGTCTCATGGCCTCACTTCCCAGCCCAGGTGTCCTGCCTGGTGCCCAAGAAGGAGAGGTAGGCCAGATACGGGTGCCCTGGCCTGAAAGGAGCATTGCAAGATACCTTTCACCTCCATTCTGTTCTTCCCCACCCTTCCCGGGGGGTGGGGGGTGGGGTGGGGAAGGAATGTGGTAATGTAGACACATCAGACCACAAAACATCAAGTATTCTGGGAAATACACATTTTTAGGGTAAAATGAAATCTAGCCCTTTACTATTTCCAAATGCCTTTCACATGTGACCTCCCTTGAGCTTCCCAACAGCCCCAGGGGGCAGGTGGTGGACTTTCATTTACAAGAGAGAAGACTGGCCTTCAGAGGCACACACCCATTTCCCAAGGCAGGGATGACCCCGGCAGGCCTGGAACTCCAGTCCCTCACTCTCCTCACTGCTTTATCCCTCGCTCAGCCCCCTGCTGGATTTCCTGTGGGGCTGAGACGGGGGTGGGGGGGGCCAGGATCAGCATGGACAGAATTAAAGAGGACTTAATTTTGTAAAGAAGGTGATCGTTCGTAATTGTCCAGAGCAAGGATTGAGCAAGTGATCCTGAGAGACGATGCTGTGTAGGGAGACACAGCAAAGCAGATTCTGCGGGACCTTGACTGTGGAGAGTGAGTACTCGGTCCTATGGGCGAAGGGAGCCATGGAAGAACTCGGAGCGGGAGAGCGCCATGATGGACGAGTGTCTCAGCGTGTCGCTCTAGCAGCTGCCGGGAGGATGAGGCTGAAACTGGCCCGGAACCAGTATTCTTTGTGGACAACCCTCTCGGCACAGTGGTCTGGTGGCCGTCATCTCTCACCTCTAGCTTTGCCCCAAGAGGTCGGGTGACGGCTCCTGCTGAAGGCCGTCCGGAGTTCGCCTTGCCTCCAGAGAGTCCGTGCGTGGTTTGGTCACCGGTCACCTGCCAACCCCAGCCTTCGCCACTCTTCTCTCAACCTGTGTACCAACAAACCCGTTGTTCCTCCAAAGAGCACGTTCTAGCTCTCTTCTGGGCCCACAAACATGGAGTTTCCTGTTTCTCCTCACTTCCTAACCCCAGCCCTCTCAATGCCACTCCTCCTGAAAATCTTAACTTAGGGTCCTTTCTATTTGGAAAGTGTTTCTGTCCCCCGGGGCCAGGGGAGCTGCTCCTACCCTGGGTTTCCCCTGCAGTCTGCACTGTTTTGGTGTTTGCCTCCTGACAGCCTGTGCTCCCACCAGATCATGGCAACGGGAAGATGCACCCAGAAAAGCAGGCCTCTCTTGGTGACAGTTCTACTCTAGCGATGGGTGCATTCTGCAACAAATGCATTTATGCGGGTCTTTACTGAGTGCATGACCGCAGGCGGGAGACCCCCTCATGGTCACACAGGTACACAAAGCAGAGGGTTCACGGACCAGAATGGGGTTAAGGGGATAGAGAGAAGAGAGGGGTCACGGGCCTTGCTGAAGACCTTGACCAGTGAGTGGGTGGAATCTAGCTACCCTTCAGCTTTCCCAACCATTCCCGTCAGGTGTGGCCCAGGAGGCCTGGCTTCCAGGAGTGTGTCCTGATGGGAGGAAACCATAAGGTTGTGTGGCAGATTATAAAATCATCCCTCTTTACACACATGTGCAGGACAATCTTCATCATCTAGACTTCTTCCATCATGTCTCTAAGCTCCTCTCCTGCTGGACTAAACTGTCCTTGAGGGAAGGACTAGAGCATATCAAGGTCTCCATCCCCAGCTGTACACAGCAGACTCCCTGGAAAAGCTCACTGCATCCATCCGAGTTTGGCTGAGATTCAGTTCCTGGCTTTAAGGGGCTCACAGCGAGTTTCGGGGGTGCTGTGGACACGAATGACTCTTCAGAGCAGGGGTTGGCGGTAGATATCGAAGGCGTTGGGATTTCTGGCAAGCATGGCAGAGTGCTCTTTGGTTCGGTTTTGGGGGAGCGTGGAGGGCTGCCTGGAAGGGACAAGTATGCCTCCTGTCTCAAGGTATGTATCTAGTGTCAGTGAGCAAGGTGTTCTTCCAAGGGGGCTGACCCCCTAACAAACTGCTACCAATTCTCAGTGACTCAGCCGATACAGGTTCATGTCTTGCTTCAATCCAAGGACAGCGCAGGCTGGCAGGGATCCACATGATCATTCAGAGACCCAGTCTCTTTCCATGTCGAGCCGGGTTTCTCAACCATGGCTTACCAACCCTGTGGACCCCCGGAGTTCTTTGCTGTGTAGCCGAGGCTGTCCTGGCTTTGCAAGACACATGGCAACATTCCTGGCTGCTCTCCAGTAGATCCAGCAGGGCACCCACACTCATGGTTATGACTCATGGTTATGACAGTGTCCCCTGGGTGGCAAAATCATCCCCAGCTGAGAATCGCTCATGTAGGGGCTCGACCCTCCTCTAGAGTCTGGAGTACTCCTCTGGATCCCCCACGTCCACCCAGCAAAGGAGGAAAGGGAAAGCCCACTGAGGGCCAGGACTGGAAGGGTTGTGTAACATGACTCCTCACATTCTGTTAGACAGCATCAGTCACGTGAGTATGACTAATTGCAAGGGAGTCTGGGAAAGGTGACATAACTGTGTCTGGGAGGAAAGGGAAGTAGTTTGGGGGAAAATGAGCTAATCCCTTCCACTCTTAGAGTTCATGTATTTTATTTTCATTCTTGAGGGTAAGAAAATGTGAAAATGTTTTTTCCCAAATCACAAATGGAGGCTTAGTAAGTTTCTCAAGCCACCCAACCAAATCTTCTAGGAGGTCATGGTTATCTGGGAAGCCATGAAAACAGTCTCCTCTCGCATCTCACACCATCCTCCTGTCTTGGATGACCGATGTCAACTTAGTGACAACCAGGATTCTTGGCGCCCAGCAGCCACTGCATGGATTTTGTGTCTACTGCGTGACCGTAGCATCTTGGAGGGCTGCTGGACCCAGGGATGTCAGTCCCTGCCCTGGAGGAAGGTGTTTCCCAGCTGTAGCCTGAGCCTTGCTCATGTAACAATGGTACTGAAGAGTAGATATGAACAAATATCAAAAATAATTCAACAAGAGCCACAGGGGTAAGAATCTACATGGAAATGGGGGCATCAAGTGGGATTCCAGGTGGGGACGTGGTGTGGAGAAAACTGTGGGGCGCTGGGTGAGCCTGGTACTTACGGGAAGCAGAAGGGCTTTCAGAAAGAACCCTAGACAGAGGATGGGGAAGACCAGCGTTGTGTGGATAACTTGAGGTCATAATGGAATGTCAACACCAAGACTTCATTCTGTGTTTTGCCATTCGTGAGCGAGTGCCCTTGACTCTATGGATGGACTGAACTCCTACCACCAAGAAGAATTTATCCTGGAGCCCCTTGAGGACAGTGGCCATTTGAACCCAGCCAAGAGGCCCTTTCTCCAACAGTGTGCGAACTCCTGGAACCCCTCCACACAAATGTTTCATGTGGTGTAGCCGAGAATTAATTAGAAAAGAAAAAAATTCTCTCAAGTCAAAACACATATCTCACAACCTATTAGCATTAAGATTAGCATTAAAGAAAGTTGGAAACTATAACATTTTAAGCACAATTTATAAGTCTAATTTCCTGTGTGTCACTCTCAGATAATAAATGCTTTTCCTTCAAGCTGAAAAGTCTTGGTGGAGAGTGGGGGGCTTGGGGGGGGGGAAAGAAAACGTTAATTTAAGGCCTATTAGTTTATTTTTAGTCGCCCAAGATCTGAAGGACTGAGAACATTTCCCTTTTCTGATAGAACATGCCTTCCTGTGTAGCAAGGAAGTCCCCTGACCTCGGGCCTCCTCAAGGTGCTACTGATTTTTGACAGAATTCCTCAGGCAAGGCCTTTGAAAGAGGCTAAGCCGGGCCTGCGCGGGGAGGGCGATCTGAGGTCCTGAGGGACAAGGTTAATTGCTCGGAGCATTGGAGAATGGCGTGGAGTGGAGGGGATGCCGGGTGACCGGGAGGCCCGCTTCCTGTATTGCTCTAGAAGAAGTTCGTCGCCCACGGCTTCCATAATAAGACATTCCTGCTAATTTGCCAGGAGCTGAAAGGGATTTCTGTTTTTAGCTTTGGGTCTGTGGCAACTGTTTTGTTTTAAATGAAAATTAAATGGGGACACGGAGCTGGGGCTGGGGGATGGGAGGCAGAGCCATAATTGAAGTGCATTACTGGTAATTACCTCGTTCTTTCTTTCACTCATCATGTTGACAGAGAAATCTATTACCCAGCAGCTCCGTTTCCACAAATTGCCCTTCCCTGAGGACTTGGGGAGGGGGTGGGCCATGGTGGTGCTGGAGGAAATCACTGCTTTGTTCACGAAAGTGGGCCTCCAGCCACCCTCAGAACATGGCTCCGCTGTCTCTCACCCGGAGGGAGGCGGCGTGGGAGAGGACACCGGGAGAGGGGGAGGGAGTCACCTGGCGAGAAGGGTCTTGTCCCAACTCGGCCTTATCAGGCAGATCCGTTTGGAATGTGTGTACACGGATGGAGATAAAGCCTCAGGACTGCGTCAGAGAAAGAGAGGAAGTTGGAGGGGAACCAGCGACTGAAGTACCGGCCCTCTTTGGAAAGCTCTCGGGTATTTGTTCAACAAACTAGAGCTCTTCACGTCGGAGATGCTCTGCGCTGAGCCTTCTCTGTCATGGCGACTGCCGGGGCCCTGCCTTGCCTCCTCCCTCCGTCTCTCACATTTCCCAGCCCCGGTGTGGACTGCCCTGTCCCCCTGCTCTCGCCTTCCTTCTCCACCTCCAGCCCATTGTCCTACTTTTTCCTCTTGTCTTTGAGCCCCGAGCCCCATGTGGCTTCACGTCCTGGAGGGCCCGTTTCCCCTCGAACTAAAACTCCGCTCTGCCAACAGACCTGGAAAGAGCGTTGGCACTGGCTTTCCTCGCTGCCCTTCCCAGTCCTCTCTGAGACCGAGGTCTCCAGCATGTGCTAGCCCTTTGGAGGCCTACCAGGCGGTGGGAAGGAGAAATGATCAGGGGCCTAGGACATGCCCTCAGCCCTCTTCCACCTTCGTCCTCAGCACTGGCTCCTTCAACGCCCCATACCGAGCCCCCAGTGTTCGTGGGGATTCAGGGACAGAACAAGACACTCACCAGGCCCTTGAGAAGCTCGTGGTTGGCCCGGAGGTCGAGGTGGGAGTGGGAGAAGGCGTTTCATTACACTCTGAGCCTAAGGCAGAAGGTCGCCAAGGCTAAGGGGCCACGAGGCCTGGTCTCTGCCCCATGTTTCATCCCATGAACAACAATCCAACATCCACAATAATTTGAAAAGCAACAGAAATCATAACTTCAGGGTCAAGGGGGAATATCCAAGGAAGACTGCACTTTTAACATAGGGCAAAACATTTTTAATAAAGGGATTGCAATCTTTTCCTAAAACCAGCTTTCCGTTCTCTTAGCTTCCGCGCGTCTCCCCGTCTCGGCCAGTAGAAATGCAGCTCCACACCTTGGTCCTTCCAAGTTGTCAGCCTGGTGACCCTCGGCTTCCTTGTTCCACATGATGCCCTGGTGGAGGCTGCCTGTTCAGGGCGAAGGGAAGGTCTTGTCTTGGAGTTATTTCTTTGCCCGTCTACAGTTACTGTGGGCACATCACCCCATTCCCCAGCCCACGAAGTTCTTGAACTTGAAAGCCAGGTTGCAGGTGTCCAGCACAGGAACATGGCTCTGCACTGAAGCCTGGCTTGACTACGCCTTGGGGGAGGGTCTGAATGAGGCCAGTGGGTACGGACAGAGTCCTGAGAGCTGCCTGGTACCAGCGGGGAGGACCCACACGGCTGTCCTCCTGCTTCAGAGCTGGCACAGAGCAAGCGCAACGCGGGGTGAGGGGGGTGGCAATGTCTGCCAATGGGACTGGTCTGAGAATTACTTACCAAAAATTTGGAGAAGTATTAGCATATAAGGAGCTTTAAGGGTCTGTACCAGATTCTGGGTAAATAACACCGGAGGGGATCCGGCAATGGGAGGCCAAAGTCCTAACATACCTCCTCCCTGGGTATCCTACGGGGCAATGGCGCTGCCCCCTGTCCTCACTCCCTTCCCAGGAGACCCGTGTATCCTCAGAGAGGACCGGCCTGGGGGTGGGGGGTGGTGAAGGGGTTCAGATGCACTTTACAGGGAAATGATTTCTCCTGACTTATCTCTTTTCAGGGCCTATGTAGCCAGGGAGAGTCCCAAACTGTCCAGATGTCCTCAGCTTACTTGGCTAAGATCCATTTGAGAAGCATGTTGTACCCTCCAACTGGAATTATGTGACTTGTCTGAAGTCACCTTAAGACAACAAAGTCAAAGTGACCACTTGCTGAGTATCCACCGTGCACCAGGCTCCTGCATTCTTTTCCTCATCCTCAACAACACTATGGTGGGTACTGTTATCCTTATGTTATGTTGTTTTATTTTATATTTAAAAGATTTCATTTATTCTTTTGAGAGAGAGAGAGAGAGCGCACAAGCTGTGGGGACGGGTGGGAGAGAGAGAAGCAGATCCCTGCTGAGCAGGGATTCCAAACTGGAGCTTGATCCCAGAACCTGGAGATCATGACCTCAGCTGAAGGCAGAAACTTAACCATCTGAGACACTCAGGGGTCCCCTGTTATTGTTATTTTAAAGACAAAGAAACTGAGGTTCAGAGAGAGTAAGTAGAATTGCCCAAGGTCACATAACTTGTTACAGATCCAGATTTTGAATTTTTTAAAAAAAGATTTTATTTATTTGAGAGAGAGAGAAAGAAACAGAGATGGCGAGAGAGCAAGAGCCAGTAGGAGAGGGAGGAGAAGCAGGCTCCCCACCGAGCAGGGAGGCCATCTTAAGGTCCGATCCCAGGATCCTGGGATCATGACCCGAGCCGGAGGCAGACCCCGCAGTTGAACTGAGCCACCCAGGGGCCCGACAGATCCAGATTTTGAACTCAGATCTTTCTGACCCCCAAACCAAGGCTTTTTCTGCCAGCCTTGTTCCTTCTCCAAGATGAATGGCAGTCCCCTTTGTCATCATCCTAAGGAAGAAGGAGGAAGACGAGCCAGGTGGCCTTTCTGGACACTTTCTTCTGTCATGGCTCTTCCATCCGTCTTGAAGTCGTCACATAGCATCCTTGCATGAGACCCCTTGACAGTGGAGATGGGGGTGGTCCAACTACTGTTTCAGACCCTTGTGCTAGAAGGCTGCCTCTGGCCATTCAGAAGAGAACAAGGACAAAGGACTCCACGAGAATGTCGTTCCGTCTCAGACTCAGGCTAGCCCGCCTCAGGACCGGGAAAGGGAGACCGCCCTGCCAAGCTCTTACCACGCACAGAAGCTCCCGGGGGGGCCCTGAACCGTCGACCCCACGTTATTATCTTGACAGGCCACTGTGCACATTTTAAATGAATGGAATCTACCTGAGTCAGCTGAATTGAGTTCAACATTCATGGACATTCTTGGCCAGGGGCTAGGCTGGAGGAGCTGGGCATTGACAAAGAAACAGGGCGCAGCCCTTGCCCTCAGGGAGATGGACTGTGCAAGCCAGCTTGGAAAGCACTTTTAGAGAAGCAAGACTAGGGTGTGGGGAGCAGGGGAGGCACAGCGGACCCAGTGCGGTGGAGAGGAGGGCAGGGAAGAAATGCTTCTTGGAAAGCATGTGCAAGACTCCAGTGACATCTCAAAGGCCCCTGATCTGACAAGTGAAATGGGAACGCACAGATACTATGGACCCGCTCTGTTTGCTAAAGCCAAAGACGTAAAGGAAGGAGTGGGGTGTTTGGTTTGTTTTGATTTTTGTTTGCATCTTTTTTTAAATCCTGAAAAATGTCCACCTATAGATGAATGGATAAAGAAGATGTCACATGCACGCACGCACACACACACACAGTCATGAAAAGAATGAAATCTTGCCATTTGCAATGACACGGATGGAGCTAGAGTGTATTTTGCTAAGTGAAGTCAGTCAGTTAGAGAAAAACAAACACCGCAGGATCTCACTCATATGTGGAACGTAAGAAACAAAACAAACAAAGGAAAAAGCGACTAAAAAAACAGAATCTTAAATACAGAGAACAAACTGGTGGTTGCCAGAGGGGAGGGGGTTCGGGGGATAGGTGAGAAAGATGAAGGGGACTACGGGTTCATTTATTGTGCAGAGCACTGAATAATGTGGAAAATGGTTGAATCACTGTATTGTACACCTTAAATTGATATAACACTGTATATTGATTATACTTCAATAATAATAATGACTAAGAAAACCTCTGGGAAGAGTTCCCTTCTTTGCTACCCAGGGTCCTACACACAGAGTCAAGGAGGTTGCAAAGACACAGGTGATGGTGCCCTGGGGATGGTGGGAAGGGTGCCCCCTGGATTTGTGCTGGGCACAGCCTGTGCAACCGTACAGGGCAGCCCTTCTCCAGTGGGTAATTCTGATGTTGCGCAGACACAGAGCCTGCTAAGAAGATAGACAAGTTTCCCAAATCCCAATCTTTTCTTTGGTTTCAGGTGATAACATAAGAAAAAAGGAGAAAAGAAAAGGAGTGGAGGGTGACGAGAGTTTCCTTTAATTCCCCGTTTCCCCAAAGCACCGTTAGCACCGTGTAAGCCTCCATTTTAATTGAACAGACATTTATGGGGTGCTCACTGTGTGCTAGCAACTGTATCGTATGCCTTATATATATTACCTAATTTAAATCTTCAGAACAATCCTGTGGTAGGTAATGTTATCTCCATTTGTGCAGGGAGCGAGCAGGAGACCTGACAGGTCACAGAGTACGTGTCTTTTCCTCTAACCCACGCTGGCTTCCAGACAGGTAGAATTTGTTGCTAGCGTGCCTTTTCGTTGAATTTCTGCGATGGTCTCCAGGTTCCGCAAGGTTCCAGGAATCATCTTCCTTCTGTCTGAATCCTTCTTCTGAGCTGACTGTCACTGCTGTCACTGCGGCCAGCTGTTTGGTTGTGCCTCCCTCCAGGAGCTGGAGGGACCTCACAGAGAAGGGGGCTGGGGCCACCTCCGAGCTCTCCCTTGGCACGGAGCTCTCTAAAGGCCTGGGACAGGGTGGGTGTGGTCTGCGCTGAACTCGCTGACCACCCAGTTACCCCCTAAGTACAGACACCATCCCTGCTGTTGCACAGGGAACTGAATTTCTTGAAGGGTCACAAGCCATCAAAAAGGTCCAAGTTTATGCAGAGGTAGAGGCCACGTTCATAGACAGCCACGGGTGGGAGGGAACCGAGAGACACCCACTTCAATTCTTCATGGGACTGATGGAGAAACATGGACCCACACGGGGCCAGGGGTCTGTCCAGAAACACACAGCAAGGGCCCAGGTCTCCGAGTTCCGGCTCCTGAGTTTCCTCGCTGGGCAGCGCTCACTGCCCGCCACCGCCCCCCACCGTGACAGGACTCTGTTCACCAGGAAGAGTGGAAAAGCCCCTCCAGGATGGAAGATCTCTTGACTGTCTCCACTTGGGCTCATTTGTTTAGAAATTCACGGACACAGATTTCAGTTTTCCAAAAGGAATGCTTAAAACGCAAGCATCCTTTGTTCCGCTTGATCCGGGAAGAATAATTTTAGGGATTTCAAGATCTCACTTAACCAGCTTTACATCTTGATGAAATGCTGATTTTCATATTGTTCTGAAACTGCACAGTTGCAGAAGCCAAAGCCAAGTGCAAGCAGGATATTTCAAAGGACTGAGTTTCCAGTGTACGTCCACGGTGACAAGTCCGAGGGCAGACGCAGGGAGACCCACGGTCCTGGGGCTTCTCGGTCTGCACCGAGGGGTGGCAGGGGGAGGCGAGAGACGCTGCAAGTGTGGGCAGGGGCCTGGCTCAGCCCCGGCTGGCCGCGGGGTCTTCAAAGAAGGGTCAGCCCACTCAGCATCCTCATACATGACACGGACTTGCCTTATGGCATCGTGTGCATTTGGGTCATCACAGCCTCGAGCGGTACCTGCTGCGGGGCCTGGCACCGAATAAACAAACCCGTTTTGAGTGAACCAGTTGGCAGCGGCTGTCCCAGGCCCTGTGTTGAGGAGACTAGGGAGGCTTCTTCCTGCTGTAGCTGGACAGTGTATGGCGCTGAATGAGTGCTGTCAGCCACGGGCAGGGTGGGGGTGGGGCACGGGCCGTGGTCCTGACCTGGACCAGATGAGCTCTTAGCTCCTGTCCATGGTTCATGACATCAGGCTCTGCGTCCATGCAACATCAGAATCACCCGCTGGAGAAGGTCTGCCCCATTCAGCTGCATAGGCTGTGTCCTGCACAAAGCCAGGGGGAGCCCTTCCCATCGTCCGCAGGGAGCCGTGTGGCCCAGTGGTGCTGGCTGGGAGGCAGCGCTGCTCCACCCTCGGAGCGCTGGCTTGGGAATCTGGACACTTGGCTTCGGCTGGTCTGGGTCAGGGTCCGCCGCCAACTCCCCGCAGGGCCATATTCATGTCCCTCCGTCTCTGGGCATTAGCTCCCTCTTTGTGTTCAAAAGCACTGGCTCCTTTGGGCTCTCCTTGGGCCCTGTTCCAAGTTCTGGGATGTTAGGGGGATTCTGTTTGCTTTGCGCCATGGCCAGGCCTCCAATTTAGAACTTTTTTCTGGGCGGCTACAAAGCCGGCTGACCCTTCCGACCCAGAGGAGGGTGGGGGTGTGCGTGGTGAGCTTCTGGCAGAAGCAAATGCCACCTCTGAGGCCCTAGGGCTCCAGACCAGACTCCTTCTGGCCTTTCTCAGGTGACTGTGACTTTTGGATCCTGGCATGGGGTGGGCCTCAGTCTGTCCTGGCTCAGGAGATGAGTCTGGCCCCTCCTTTGTTCCCGTGCACCTGCCAGGGCCACAGCAGTCTGCTGCCCACACCCTCCTGGGCCCTCCCTCTGAGCCTCTGTGCAGGCCATTCCTTCCGCCTGGAGTATCTTCGCCTTCCCTCACACTTACCCTACAGAGTGCCCCCCCTTGAGCAGAAGCATCTCAGCGAGGCACACCCGGCCTCCCTCCCTCCCAGAGAGAATTGCCTCCCCTCTCCCCTGCGTCTCTGCTTCTACCGCCAGCTTTTCCTACGGAGCCCGTGATGCCGTCTCTGCGTTGTCTTTCCCTGCAGGGCCTGGGGGCTTCTTCGAGGGCCGGCAGGTGTCTGCACCAACGAGGGAGCGGCCACTTCTACGGGGCGCGGAGCACGCGCCTGGCCCGTGGCTAAGCTCTCCGTGGGGATGACTTCCGGAGACTGTGATTGAACTTGACTCCATTTTGGAGAGGAGGAAACTCAGGCCCAAGGTCATGGCAAGGAAGTGGCAGAGTGGAATTCAAGCGGCCTGGCTGTCCTCTCTCGGCCTTTCCTTGCTCCCTCCTGGGGGCACGGGGCCAGGCAGGGGGGCCTGGAGGAGCGGTTTTTGAGTGTCCTGGGGGTGGAGAGGGGCAGACCGAAGCAGGACGGGTGAGAGGAGCAGTTTGCTGGGTGAGGCCGGGTGAGGCCTCTCTGATCCGGGCACACACAGCTGTGGTGCACAGAAGTCAGTTCCTTCCAGGCAGGGTTTTTTTCTGGATTCCCTTCCCTCTTTCCTTCTGTTCTTTCTTCCTTTCTTCCCTCCATTCCTTCCTTCCTCTTCCTCTCTTCCTCCTCCTCCTCCTTCTTTTGTGTGTGGCACGTGTTAAAACTCGCTTTCCAGCTCTGATAATGAATGCCAGTGTGCTTATGTTGATACCCCCATCAGTTATGCAGAAAACCAGGTAACCAGACTATTTACTGTATGTAATAGATGTGTGGGCTTCTCATTCACTCTCTGAAAGAACATTCCTGAAAGGGTCATTTTTTATTTCCTGAGATGCCTTTTTCCCTAATTGCTTGAAGGTTTGAAAATTGCTCCCTTTCCCCCATTTTCATTCTGTGCAAATGCATTTCCTCGTGTCACATTTCCCTGACACCTCCGGTCCTGGAGAAGCAGGGCCCCTCCTCCAGCCTCCCACGTGCCTTCTGTCTCACCAGGAAAACCTCGGAGAGATTCGAGATTTGAAACCAAGTTGGAAGAAATACAGCTCTTTTGGTTTTTCTCTTCTGTAAACAGATTTGACAAAACCAAGTGGGACGAGCCCGAGCCCGCATCCGAGGAGAGCTGGCTTTTAATCTCAGACCTGCCTTGAGTTTGCTGCGAGATGGGCGCACCCCTCCTCCCCTTGTTTCCTGGAGGGTGGGATGAGGGGCGAAGACAATCTGTGGGTCTAAGAGGAGGAATGAAAGCCCGAGAATGGAAGGCCCTGGGGCTGGGTTTTACTTGATTCTGGGGAAATCTTCCTCTCGGAGCTACCCCCTGCCCGCCTGGTCTGCCTAGTGAGATCATCTGGGCCCAGGCCGGGCAAACCTCATGGGACAGTCTGACCAGGGAGCCGAATCGTGAAGGGTTTGGCCCAGAGAGCTGAGGCTGGCAAACCACATGGTGCAGAACAGCGGTGGACTTTGCTGGGTGGCCCTCGCCTTGCCAGTCACGTGCTCCTGCACCTGCCAGCGCGTGCTTCTCTGGCTCTTCCGGTTCCCCGGCCCCTCTCCCGCCCCTGCCCCTCGCCTACCCAGGCGGATGTTATAGACCCGAGCTGAGCACACACACCCCTTTGGGATTTCATCTAACCCTGTCGCAAGGACAGAAAGTGGACATTGTGGTTTTTCCAAAAAGTGACTTGGTCTTCAGAGAGCCAGCAAGGAGTTGGGCAAGAAAGGCAAATGGAGATTTTCCCGACTGGTGTCCCTTCTCATCCTTGTTGAGTATTGTGTGTGTCGACTCTAAGGAAAGCCGCTCGTAGGGTCTGCCTGGATGGGCAACCCTGAGCACATACTCAGTGCCTGAACTCTAGCTTTCCGCCACCCCCCGAGCCGGCTCAGCTGGTCTGCCCTGGAACTGCTCATTCCCTCCTCTCCTGGGGGAGCTCCCCGACTCCCTGGCAGGTCCTGTGCCCGCGTCCAGCCTCCTGCCAACCAATACGCGTGCACTGGACATTTCATGAGTGCGAAATAAACTTCTATTGTGCGAGCAGCTGACATTTTAGGGCTATTGTTGCCGCAGCCAGCGCTAACGCAGCGACCCCGTCCATTAAGTCATTGCTCTTGTGTCTCCCTCGCTAGACTGGGAGCCCTCGGCGTGAAGGAGCCAAGTCTGGTCTGACTCCATATTTTTGCAGTGGGTGATCGTTCCTAGAACGTGTGTCAGTGGCATGAATGGATCCTGAAAAATGCCGGCTACTTAGAATTGTAACCAGGAAGAGAAGCTGAACGTGTTGTTTGACATTTTTTCCATCAAAAAAGGACTGGCAATCCTCGAAGGCTTCCTGGAAGAGGTCATTGGACATTAAAACAAGTTTTTCAATCAGACCCATAGCAGGGGAGGCACACCCCTGAAGCAGGGACCACGGAGGAGATGTGAGAAGTTGAAACTGGGGGCAAATTTGGGGTATACGTGAGCGGCGGGTAGGATCTTTGGGAGGGAGAGAAGAAGCACGGAAAACCTGAATGGGAGGAAAAGGAAGCAGTAGAGGAGAGCCGTGACCCTGACTGAGCACACAGCGAGCACAGGTGCTGGCCCATCCCTTGTTCTTTCCCCTCCAGAGGCTCATCTCCGGGAGGCTTTGCACAGGAACCTGGGGGGCTGACGTCCGAGGCCAGGCCGCGGGGAGACCAGGTCTGTTCCAATCCGACGCTGTGCTTTCCCTCATCACAACCACAGGACTGGGCGGCTCTACAGCTGACAGAGGGTTCCTCGTCCCATTTGGTCCCTTCTCGGCAGCCAGGTTCCTCTCCTTCTCACTAAAGGAACCCTAGCCTGGGAGTCGGGACACCCGGCCCTAGGCCAGAGCTGCCTCTGACTGACTGATGACCTTGGAACCGTCCCCCTCTGAAGCTCATCGTGTCCCTCTGAAAAATGACTGGTTTGGCCCAGAAGACCTCCAAAGCCTTTGACTACATGGACACAGGATCCCTGCCTCCAGGGAGGGTTGTGCTCTTACACTAAAGAGAGGCCGAGAGGTCCAAAGGCCGTGGCCAGTCTATAGCAGGGAGGGCTGGGAAGCAGGAAGACCATGGCGTGGGGGCAGAGTCAGAGTCAGAGCAGAAGAGCAGGAGAAGAGATCGAACTGGACTGCAGCTCCGTGTGGCCTTGGGAGTTGGAACAAGCCCTTGGAAGAAAGAGCAAGACACAAGGAAGGAGGAATGGGCCGGGGGGTCAGCAGTCCCAGCTGTGCCCGCCCAAGAACGCGGCCTCAGGGATCAGGTGTAACAGAGAATTCACTGCTTCTGTGAGGGTCTTTCTGTTGTATGGGATGCACAAAGAAACATCTTTTCCAGAGCCAAGTGCACACCATGAATGCTTTCAACACTCCTCGTGTTTGAGATAAATACATTTATCTCCCCTGCCGGCCCCCACCAGCTCTGCTACTTTGGTTGTGAGAGGAAGCTGAGAGTGGATGGTAATTCACTTACCTGTTAGTTCTGTCATTCAGTGGGTCTTTATTGAGCACCTAGTATATCCTAAGTCCTACGCTAGGGACCAGGCATACAGTAGCAGACATGTCGATCTTCATGGAGTTGGCACAGTGCGGGTAACCAGATCGTTAACAGTGTTAAATACACAGATTCTGTAAGATAGGATTGCGTGTGAAGGCACTAGATCAGAAAGATACTGAGACCGTAGTCAGATCTAGGCGCTTCCTTTGGGTAGAATGCCCAGAGAAGGTTTCTTTCTCTGGAAAGGGCCGTCTGAGCTAGGACGTGCCTGGTGAGAAGCAACCAGCTGTGCAAGCGGCTTGGAGGAGGAAGCCCAGGTGGAGGGGCCTTTGTGAAAAGACCCAGAAGACCTCAGAGACGACTGATGCCATCTGGTACCCAACACCACTGAGCTTTTGCTCCTTACTCCCGGGGACAGAGGCACTGGGGGGGGGGACGAGACCCCCAAGGAAAGGCCAAGACCACGCCAACTCTCTGGTCCACAGGAAATCACAACCTCTGATTCCGGCGTCTGTCCTCATCAGTCCCGATGTTTGACAACTACTTCCTTCCCACCCCGGGCCCAGCCTCCAAGTGCAGAAACCCCGGAGCACGCCAATGAAATTGATTTAGTGCCGGCGGTGCATTCTCTTCCCCAGCCTCGGGCAGGAGAGATTTACGGCTCCTGGAAGTGCCACCCCTCCCTGCTTCCTGTAAATCTCCCACCACATTTCAGGCGGCTGGAGCTATTTGGGTAACCTTTATCTGAACCAGAACTTCCTCGCTAGGAACTTCAGAGGGTACGTCCAGGAAGGACGGGAGAACCCCAGGGGCCGACTTGTTTTGGGGAGGATTCCAGGCCTGCTGAGGACAGCTGCTGTGCAGGCATCAAGAGAACAGACTTCTTCTTTGATGCCGTGACTGCCTTTGTGGGGATGGCACAAAACCCCAAAGGAGCATTTAGGGTTTATGGAGGGCGTGTGGATAGGCGGCACGTTATTAAGCCTGGATGTCGGGCCCCTGGAAATAAAAGGGATCAGGGGAATCGTCCAAGGCCAGATGCTCGGGGCTTGCAGGGGAGCTGTGCATTGTGGGAGAGAGAGAACAGCTTTGGGTCTTACAGATGTGATGTTATATTATAGATCAACGTGTTTGCGGGCTGTCTCCCTGTCCGGAATCCCGTCTCTGTGCAACCAGGTCCCTGATCATTCCCAGACAGAGCCTCAGCACCTAGAACCATGCCTGGCTTACAACGAGCGCTCAGGCAGTAATTGGTGGGTGAATAAGTAATTCCAGAATATATTCTGGTCCCCTTGCTGCGTGACCTTGGGTAAGTCACTGCCTCTCCAAGCCTCAGTTTCCTTCTCTGCACATTAGGAATCAGGACCGATCCTTCAAAATACATGCTTATACACGTTCAGGAGATGTTAGCTCCCTTCTCTTTCCCCTGCTGCTCCTCTCTGAGGCGTGGGAGCCATGACAAAGCAGCATGGGTGCTGGTCTGCGCGGAACCCCCTGGTATGGGGCACTTCCCATTTCAGAGGGTCCCCGGCCCACCAGATCGTCGCCCAGAATGTATGTTTCTTTGTGATTCGGTGACCAGCTTGTGATTTTTGCAGTCGGCCCCCCACCCCCACCCCTGCACAGAGACTGCAGAAGTGGGGCGGTGAGGTGCCTGTCATCTCTGCACGTGGCTGGGGCGGCCATCTCACCAATGCAACCGCAAGAAAGGGCTCCGCACCCCACCTTGCGACCTCCAGGTGGGAAGCCTTCCGGGACGAGCCCTTCCTTTGACCGAGGGAAGCCGGGCTCGGGCCTCCAGAGCACCCCTGCCCCCCGCCTTCCGAGTGCTGTCCCTTCTCCAACTGTTGCCTTCCCAGACCTCAGAGACAAGGTTTGCTCCTTCCTGATCTTCATTCCTAGGCTCCTTTCACAGAGTGAGGTGACACGGGAGGGGGTGGGAGCTGGTCCAAGACCCCCGACCCTCGGCTGCCCGTGGTGACATTTATCCTGAACAGGCTGGCCGGTGGCTGCGGTCTCTGCCCAGAAGGAGCAAAAGGAGCCAACTGAAATTGCTTCAGTAAACAGCCCAGTCAGAGCAAACCCCGGGCCTCATTAACCACAATTAGGATTTCTGCTCTGGCTTCGAAGGACCCCCGCTTGGGACCCAGGACTGTTTATTTGAATAAGACCGCGGCTGGGGCTGCGGGAGGGGAGGGACAGAGGTGGAGGTGGAGGTCAGGCGGCAGGCGTTGGATCTTTCTGTCATTCTGGACACTTTAATAATGGGAAAACCTTTGACCTGAGCCCTCCCAGATCCCTGGATTCCAGAACTCAAATGACTATGGGGAAGGCAGTTTTGAATCTCCCTCAAATTCCTAATTGAATGGGATAAGGCACCAAACATGCCCGCGCATCGCAAGGGCTCAGGAGAGGTGAGGTCCCTCTTCGCAGCTTGGCCACACTGAAGCCACAAAAAGAAAAGCTCGTTTTTCACTAAAATTCTAGTTCAGGTCATAGGATCTTTCACTTGCCCATTATAATTATTATTATTTTTCTAGGTGAAAAGCAAACAAACCAATGAACTGCCAGAGCTCTTAGAGTATATCTTATCTTTTAGGTTCTAAATACTGTATTTCTTCCGACATTTCCACCTCCCCTCTTCCCCACCCCCCTCCCCCGAGATCATGCTCAGCCTGATGTGTCCCTCTGATCCCGGGAGCCCCATGGACTTCTATCACTTCGCAGGCCTGCAACAGAGCTAGTGTTTTCCTTGGGGTTTTGTTGCTCGCAAGGTCTTTCTGCACATGATGTTTTTGGCTGGAGCCTCCTAAGAACCACTGCACATTCCGGTTATTAGTTTTCTCGTTTTAGTCGTGAGGAAGGAGAGGCTCGGGGAGGTTAGGTGATCTTGCCCACCATCTTCAGGCTGGTACGGAGCTCCCCGACTGACAGGGCATTCAACTCACAACCACTTAATGAAGCATGTGCGACGTGCAGGCACTTAAGGTACGAAATGAATGACACGGTCCCTGCTCTCGGTGGGGCCCGCCCACTGGTGGTTTCTGTGCGTCTCTTAAAGCGGCTTGCACCGGACGAGACAGGGTCCGGTTGCTGACGTCTGCTGCTTGAGTGATGGCTGGTGGGCTCGATGAATGAGTGAACGTGGGAGACTTCGAGCTCCCCCAGTGCCCACTGTCTAAGACAGACCCAAGGGTCCCCCGGGCCAGGCCACGGAAGGCTCCAAACGGGCTAATCATAGTAATGGATGGCTCTGTGTTTGAGTAAAATCCATTGACACGTTCGTTCTATTCTAAATGAAAAGCAGACTTATATTCCCTGAAACTTGAATGACTGCCTGCCAGTCTATATTTTTGGTAGAGCTCTAGAAAATACAGCTGGAAGGTTGATTAGAAGTCAGCAGCAAACTTTCTTTTTATGGTTAAGAAGACTGAGGCCAAAAGAGAGTTTGCCTAAGCTCATTTGGCATATTCTAAGACCTATTTTAAGATGGGGGTTGGAGACTGTCGTTGGATGAGGAGAGAAGAGCCTTAGCTCCACCATTAACCTCCTGTGTGACCTTGAGTCGTGCACCCTCCGTTTCTGGGCCTTAGTCTTCTATCTGGAAAATGGGAGGTGGTCACTATAATCCCGCCAACCCTAAAAGGTAAGTGAACCTAGATTTTAGGCCCCCTCTGTGTTCACCTGCTGCAGACCAGAGGCCTCTCCTCGGCCGCCATGGCCCGAGGTCTTCCCGAGAGCTCTCGGGACTTGTGCCCATGGGGGCCCCGGGTGGAACATGAAGGTTGAGAGCAGGGCACATGGGAGGAGAGCACGAACTTGACCGGCCCCAATCCCACAGCCCTCAGAATGCATACCCTGCCCCTCTCCACCTCCCGCTTCTCGGGGCTCCCACGGAAATTCTTCCTTCCCTCTGCTGTGTCCTCTTCTTACTCTGCTTCGTGTGCAAGCGTGTGGATGGCGGTGTCCCCCGCTGACCTGGGAGGCTCTGCGGCGTCTTCATCTCAGCCCCTTCCCTGGCCCAGACAGGGCCGGGCTGGGCCCCTCGTCATGCAAGGAGCGGACGAATGAATGACTCATCCCACCATCCACAGCTGGTGGTCCCTGGACCCCGGAGGGCACCAAGTAAACGTGTGTGGCCCCCCACTGGGGTGGAGGCCATTTTTCTTGCAAGTGGGGATCATGGTGTGTATGTTAAACGCCACTGTTAGGAAATGGGTTTTATATTTGAATGGCAATACTCGCCTTAGCAAAAAACCCTCCTCTTGGCATAATCCTTTCCCGTTTTTAATGTTTTATCTCCATTTGCTCATTTTCATCGTGTCTCTGACAGGGAGCTGGGATCGGGATCATCATCTGGCATTTGGGGAAGGATCCGAGGTTCCTGGGAAGCCAAGTAACTTGTCCAGGATGGCGTTGAAGGTCAGGGACTACATTAGGATCAGACCCAGCTTTCCCGGATCCTGGCTCTGGACTCTCCCCAAGTCACCGTCTTCTATTTCCACGTGCCCCCATGGCCACGTGTAAAAGAAACTAGAAGGTTTAAAAAAAAAAAAAAAGAAAAGAAAAGAAAAAAAGAAAAAGGTTCGATCAAAGAATGTTTTAAAAGAATGATGTTCTTAATTAATAATAAAAGCAAATGCACACTCTTAGGGGGTTCATAAACAGCAAGCTTAGACCTAATTGATTAAAATGCCCCGGCACCAAATTAACAATGACTTCAAAAACAATGAAATCCAGCCAAGGCCACAATAAAACTGTTTCCCCCCTTTTTAATTATCTTTGTTGTTTTCAAATTTGCCCGAAAGTCTTCCGTATGTCTGGGCAGGTCACACCTGCCGCGGGGACAAGAGCAGGAAGGCAGCGTGGGGGGTAGAAGCCCCAGATGCGGAGTTTCACCCTGACGCTTGCCAGCTCTGGGACCTGGAGCAAGTCACCAAACGCCTCCAGCTCTCGGCTCCTCCCCCTCCTTTTGAAGGGGGGAGGGCAGCACCTGTCTTATTCATCAAATGTGGAAACGGTAGGTCAGACAGCCAGCAAAGCGTCTGACCCAGAGTAGGTGAACGATAAACGGACTTTCCTCCCGCTGTATACAGTCCAGGAACGAGGGGTCGCGCTGCCCAGAGGTAGAAGCCTAATGACCAAACTCCCGTGGTCCCCACTACCTGTCTCTTGCGGGACTTTTGCAATCAAAGCTCTCTGAGCCTCAGTTTCTTCCTCTGCTGAATGGTTATTCTAATACCAGCAGCGGAGGTTAGGATCGAATGAGAACATGTGCAAAACCCTGGGGACCCGTGGATGCACTGCAAGGAGGGCTTGGAGGAAGGTGCGAGATAGCCAGGTTCAAGTCCCAACTCTGCCACTTACGTGTGTGCTGGGTCTGTCCACGGGCCATGTTTTCCTTGTCTCTAGAATAGGGAGAATGAATGATTCCTGGGCCGCCTACCTGTGGGAAGCTTCAGGGACAGGGGTCGATGGATGGGTCAACCTTGGCTCATCACAACCACCCAAGGAGCTTAAAAACTACTCTGTGCAGGGGACCCCCCCTGCCTCCGATCAACTCCATCGGGATCTGGGTGGCTGGGACGCAAGCAGGTGTGTTTCTTAAACATATCGAAAGGGGAGTCTAATGGGCGGCCGGGTCATGAGTCCCTGAGATCAAGATGCATCCCTGTTCTCTAACTCAGAGAGCCCTGCACACATGCGGGGGTCAGGCAGGAGGGCTCCCCTCCAGGTCCCGCTCCTGGTGTGACAGAGCATCCTCGGGGTCACCATTCCTCCCTCCGCTGGCTCGAGAGGCATCAGCTTCTTTGATTCCCTTTCAACACTTCCCAGGATCCTGTCCCGTCTGAAGAGGAAAGCAGGGTGCTGGCAGTAACCCGGGCGTGCTGACTTTAACCTTTAAAAAAACACGCTTTATTGTGAAGACCAAAAGGTCTTATAAACCTTAATGAGCGGCATATGTGAAACACATACGTGAATTGCTTGTTTGAAAAATATTTCCCAGCTAGCCTTCAATAGCACAGCCTTATTATTCTAAACGGGGAGCTTGTCTTACCAGAGGACTGAACAAAACCCCAGTTGGAGATAATTATCTTAGCAGAATTCCCCGTGGGTCCCTGGAGAGGGGATAAGGGTGGAAGGTTCTGGAACACATGTGCTAACTTAGGCTGCCCTGTGTACACAACAAACACAAAAGCTGGGCTTTCGCAGCGAGGAGAATTCCGGCTCCTGAAGTGATGACCTCAGCGTTCATTCCAGGGAGGGCAAATAGGTTTGTCTCTGAGGGTGGGGGCTGGAAGAGGGCCCGGGGGGGAGGGGGATGGAAGACACGTGCGTGTCCAAACTCATGTTCGGGGTCGGGGGTGGGCGCAGTGGAGTGGCGGCGGGACAGAAGCCGGGGGGCGGGGGGGGGGGGGGCAGGAGCTGGGAGGCCCAGGGAGAGAAATCATGGAGCCCGAAGTCGAAAGATAATTCAGGTTCAGGGATGTGACTTGGAGCAAATGGCCCCCCCCAGGGTAGGTCTCAGTTTCTCCGTGTGTGAAATGGGGTCACCGCGGTCATGACCACAGTGACTAGAAATGATCTCATGCTACTTCCTAGGAAGCAAGCAGTCTCCCCATCAGTAACTCCCGTAGGCAGCAACCTCACGCACAAACTGCCTTCTTTACCTCAGAGAAGCCGAGGCTGAAGACGCGGCCTGCGGGATGAATTTCAGGTTCCCTGAGCCCCCCTGCTTCAGGACGCTGCTTCGCCGCCATTACCTGAAGGTTTGGGCTGTCAGCCTTCTCAGCCTGGCACCCAGATGTTCAGGGAAAGTGGGCCACTGGGCCTCAATTAGCTGGGTAATTGTTTCAATTCCCCACTGCTCCCTACCCCTTAATTATCTCCCTGCTGCCTCCCGTTCCTGAGCTCAGGAATGCCACAGCCCTGCCTTTTTCCCAGCCTGGAAGCCACAGGAGGAAGCCACGTCCGTCCGTTGTCCCACAACTGCAGGCAGCCTGAGGAGAGGCGGACAGGCCCCGTCAGGCCCAAAGTCCTCTTTGATCCCCGTCTCCCCAGCCCAGACCTCCTCCAGAGGTCCAGGATAAAGCCGGTTGTGTCGGTGTAAGCAGGGGCAAGCGGCAGAGCCAGACAGCCTCTCAGGCCGCCGGGTGAAATGGACCCAAGCGGAGATTGAGAGTAGTCACGTGGGCAAACGACTTCACGTTCCTCAGCCTCAGTGTGCTCATCTGTAAAATGGGGCGAAGAAAAAGTTGCGGTTGTTCGGGCAGAGTTAATGATGCAGCGTGCGTGTTTAATGAACTATGTGCTGAAACCTAGGCAAGCTGTCTTAAATAGCCCCTCTCCCGGCTACTTCTCGACCCCTTTCATTGATAGTGACTCTTGATGGCCACGAGGCAGGGAGGGGGTGTGGGAAATGTGGCGGAAGAGGGCCCGTGGGCAGGCAGGCTTTGAGCCTTTGTTTCCTCGTGTCCAGTGCTGCTCCCTAAGGGAGAACATCTTCCGATGTTCTACGAGGAGAAATGAGAGATCCTCCGCCGGTCCCCCAGATTCCACACCCCATTCTCAGCCCTGGGTTCGGCTGCTCTCCTGGCCTCCAACGCGCGCACCCCACATGTTTTCCCACCAGGGTAAACAGAGTCATTAACACTTTATCTTAATTGCCACTAATGATGGTAAATTTGCTTGATTACGTAAAACGGGGCTTTTCTGGTCTGATTTGTTTCCTAAGCTGAACTGGAACATTTAAAATTTCAACTAATTCCAGCTTTGCAGCTGAACCTAATTGGTCAATTGTGGGTTATTAATGGAGGGTTTGACTTCTCCTAGGATAGGCTGCTGGGGACAAGCACAGGACAGGAGTAGCAGGAAAGAACCAGCACCCAGACGAGGACCAGCCTCAAGAAGCAAGAAATGGAGAACGCATTTTTCCTCCGGGACTCCATGTGGTTCCTGCATCAGCTGTTTCCATGAGTTTCCTTAGGTATTCGTGTGTTGTTGGGTTTTTTTCCCCCCACATTCCATAAAGTGCTTTAAATCCATCAAATTGGCACTTTTATGAAATTTATTAAAAGATTCCGTGTCACTTTTACCTTCTCCTCATCTCCTCACTGTTTTATAGATAGAGCGATAAATTGATTTTATATTAAATATTTCTTCCATTATTTTTTTAAACTGAAATTCCTGTTTTGGGTTTTGTTTTTTTTTTTTGACAATGCTCTCTGATCATAATGCTTAACTTTTTTCATTTAAATCACTTCCTTAGAAAAAAAAATTGTTTCCTTTAAAGGAAATTCAATAAATTGCTTTGAGGCCCCTGGCGGAGTCTGAATGACAAATGCATACTACGTCTGTTTTCTCCAACAATCTAGAAGTTCGTTTGTCAGGCTCTGTGTTTGGGAATTTTAACTTAAAAAATCCATCCAGCTCCCCTGCTAATTTTGTAGCCACAAGGGACTGAGACTGTGTCCCACCCCTTCCCCTGCCCAGTGCACTCCTCCTGTGGAGCCCTGGGAGCCAGGCTCCCAAAACACGCAAAGTCGATGCTCAAGGGTACGGGTGTATATGCTCTCAACTGAGTAAACCTGATCCTTGTGGGTAAATTTGCAACCTGCCTTCACCATTTTCTTCTCATTCTTTAGGACTTTTCTGTTGATAAAACACCCTCATGTCCATGATTCTCGATGCTCCTACAACCGCTTTATGAGGTTGAGGCAGGTCAGTGGTTGAAAATCCACTTCCCAGATGAGTCCACTGAGGCCCACACAGAGTTCCTCAAGCCTTTGTTCATACAGACTCACCTCCAGCTCTTTCGAGCCCAAATCGTCATCAGCTGTTCTGCTAACACAGGAGGCTGTCAGGTTCGAGAAGACTGCAAAAGGGAGACAGCAGGGGAGGGAGGGACCCGGGTCATCTCTGCCCTCCCCATAGGCTCCCTGGCATCAATCCCTCTGTCTCTGCTTGCCCTTTGGAAAACAACGGCTGTGAGTTCACCCACGTGGGGCCTGGTATGGCCCAAGTTGCTCCCACCCCAAATTCCCATGTGGGAGCCCGCCTCACTGCGTGTCTGTATTTGGAGACAGGACTTTAAAGAGGACGTGAGGACACAACAGGAAGACAGCCGTCTGCAAGCCCAGGAGAGAGGCCTCAGGAGCAACCAACCCTGCCCACACCTTGGCCTTGAATCCCCAGCCTCTAGAACTGTGAGGAATCCATTTCTGCTGTTTAAACTACCATCTGTGGGACTTTGTCATGGCAGCCCAAGCAGACTAATACAGGGCCCACTGGAGTCACTCCGTGTCCCTCCCTCCAGCCCGGCCGCTGGGTAACGGGGGGAGGGGTGGGGAGGGGGCAGTTCGCATGGCTCAAAGCGCTGCAAGCTTGTCATCCTTAGAGCACATTACTGCTGCTGGAAAGCAGTCCCACTGCAGGCAAGGGGCTGCCCCTGGCTGGGGACCTTGACAAATGTTGTTTACGGAAGTCCTGTCTACACGAACAATTCTCATGACTAGTGAATTCTGAAGTTCACGAGCCCACGTGAGGCATAGTTGGCTCTTATGCTCTTGGTCATTATGTTTTACGATGTGAATGCAAACACCAAATTAGTGGACGTTGGACCACTACTCCCCGGGGAAATACACGGGTAGTTCTCGAGAGCCTCGGATCACATTTTGTGACCTGATCTGATCAACACATAACCTTACGTATTTCTATTTAAGGATAAGTTATTTAATATGTATCCTTGATTTGACAACATCGAGCTCGTGGACAAGGGCACTGCAACTCACACCTGACCATGCATCTTCTCTGTTAGGCACATCACAGCCTTCTCAGGCTCAGGAACCTGAAGACATTTTGGCACCGTGGTTGACAGGGGGGGCATCTTAAACGGGACATCACCAAGGAAAAGCATAAAAATTCAGAAAAAAAAAAAGTGACACTAAGTGTCATTGAGAAGGACATTTTTGTATAGTAAAGAACCGGGACCAAGAAGAGAACCATCTTATCCAGCCTCATCTGAGAATGTGCACGTTGGGCCCAAGTTTGGGACCCAAGTTTTTACTGCTCTAGACATACAAGCGAAGAATGCAAAAGCACCTTGGGTACTCCTTTGGGGGTTATCGCTAAATTTAGTGAAGAGGCAGATTTGCAAATAAAGCATGTGTCAGCAATGAGAATCTACCGTCTGGTGGTTTCTTGGTGAAGATTCAGAATGATGGTAGAAAAAAGGTTCTTCTATGTTTGCTTTTTTTTTTTATCTAATCAGTGTCTCTGAAGATTCCTAATCAGTGTCCAAGCAGCATGTACGATGGCTTAGATCCAGGGATCATTTCACTGGGGTCTTGACTGTCAGATGGCTGGCCCCTGGTTAGTTTCCTATCTTCTACTTTGAGGAAAAAAAAAGAAGAAGAAGAAGAAGAAATGCTATTGGTGCTCATAATGCCATGGCTGTTCAGAATCTGCTTGCATGGAAACAATCTAGAAATTCTTGTCTCTGTGGTTCCCTGATAGCATTTATTGAAGGCTGGTTCCATCATCACCAATGTAAGTCTCATGCAGGAAGTGGTGACTGATAACTCATTTTTCCAGTCATGTTAAATTTACTGTTCTAAATTTTGTAGCACAAATGTACGATGACACGTCTTGAGCTCTGTAGGCCATTATCACTGCATTGTTGGAATGTAATCTCTTCCAATGTTGACCGTGCCTTTCACACACAGCTATCAGTGGGAAGGATAGGCAAAGGACCCGTGGGCACAGAAAAGAGCTTTGCACAAGAAATGTCTGTCCTCATCTTTCACAGCTTAAGATTGCCTGGGGAGAGCAATACATCCCCACCCACATTAACTGGAGGCAAGAGAGGACTTTGATGGGAAGGTCCCAAGTGATTTGGGAACAATGGTCACAGAAAATCCCCAGGAGAAGACAAGGGCAGCCACCTACAGAAGATGACTCGGTGAACAGCCATCCACAGAGGATGGCTTGTGGAGCCAGTGGAGGGAGTAGCTTGTTTCTCAGGGTCCCAACAGTTGGGCTACGAGGGGTAAAGTTTGTCTGCTGCCCTCCCCCACCCCCACCATACCTCTCTTGGATACGGTAGATTGGATAGTGAGGCACTGTGATGGGAATATGTGTGAGCAAGAGTACATGGTACATGGGCCCATATGTGAAGTTCAAGCCCAAGGATCAGCAAAAATCTCCCAGAACCCTGAAGTCACCCTGTATTTATTGTGAGTCAGAGTCACCTGAAATCAGCAGGTCACCTGCACGTTGGCAGCCCATTCTTAGGCAACTTCAGAAAAAAGAAATACCGTGTTGGCAACAAGAGTGATCTGGTCACCAGGCTGCCCTTCCAGGACTGACCATAACCATAGGAGCCCAAAACATCCTCATGGGTACAAGGCCTAGAGTTCTTCAAGGCATCTGGTCAACCCCATGTGTGCGGTAGATGGAAAGGAAGGACTAGAAAGTCAGAAAGCACTCCAAAGGGGAGAAATGAGCTCGAGGGCCCTGTCCAGATGGCTCTGCCCGCCTCCAGCATCCCAGGCACGAAAGAAGGTAGTGCTCAGATAATTTTGAGAAGGCATTCCAACTGCAGAAAAGAGAGATCAGGGTTTCCGCTAAGAGTGTAAATCAGTCGATCTCCTTTGGAAAGCATGTCATAGTAACTACCAAAGCTACACATACACACCTCCCCTATGATCAGCAATTCCTCTCCTGGCTGTATACTCAATAAATACAAGTGCTTGTTTCACTGAAGGACTTGGGCAAAAATATTCACAGCAGCATTATTTATAATGTAAAAACTGGAATCAACTCAAATTTCCATCAACAGTGGATGGGGTAAATAAATTGTGGCCTATTCATACAATGGTACACTATGTAACAGTGAAAAAAAAATCAACGTGCAACAACATGGATTAATTTCCCAGACATTATGTTGAGCAAAGAAGCCGGCACAAAAAAATACATGCTGTATTGTTCCATTTCTGTGAAGTTCAAAAACAGGCAAAACTAACATATCATGCTAGAGGTCAGACACAGGTTACCTTGGGGAGGTATTAATTGGGAAATGGCACGAAGGAGGATTCTGGGGGTACTGGAAATGCTCTAAATCTTGATTTGTGTGGTGGTTACATGGGCGTATACGTACGTAAAAGCTGATGAAGCAGTGCATTTAAGATTTTTACATCTTCTGCATATAAGATATATATTAGTTAAAAAGCCTAAAGGACTGGGGTGTGTGTGTGTGAAGGGGAAAGGGGGCTGGATCAAATTAGTGGCAATGGGGGTGGTGAGTCATGGCCTAGTTAACTGGAGAGATGTTGAGGTGCTACAGCCTAACTTAAATCGTACAAAGTGGGTCTCACTCAACTCATAAAGGAGGAAACTGTGGCTCAGACAAAGTAGGTGGTGAAGTAGGGATTTGAACCCCACTCTGCTTAGTTCCAAGTCTGGGAGCATCCACCCCTCGCTGTGGCCACATGCTCAGGGAAGGTGACCCCATCTTCTACTCTTGGGTGACCCCTGATCACTCTAGGCCGGTTAGGACAGCCCTATCCTCCTTGCCAGAGAGTGGTTTAGGGGTTGGCAGGCGACCAAGATCTTCTCAATTGGATGTGAAGAGAAGTCCATTGGGGTTTTCCAAGAAAGTTGTCCTTGCTCTTAAAAGGAGACGCAAGGAATCTGCACTTCTTTCCTATTTATGGTCATTGTTGTGTCTGGATGTGTTGGCTGGAAGTACAGCTGACATTTCTGGAGCACAAGGGGACCAGCTAAAGCCAAGGCCAACGCCCTGAAAGAACAGAGTAGAGAGACGGCACAGATCTGAGCACTCACGATACCTTTAGCCACTACAGCCCATGTAGACAGCCCTCCCTTAGGATTTTTCGAAGTCCTTCGGACTACAGTGAACACTGTGAAGAATGCTTCCTGCCCCCTTGGGATCAAACATCCTGGCTGCTCCTGATCGCATTGGTGCAAACACAAAGCAAGCCCATGGGAAGGGTTGGGAGCCAGGTGGTCAAGGAGGATTTCAGGGTGAGGGGGTGGCTAGAGGGTGGCTTTCAAGGATGCACGTGATTGGAGCAGGGGAGAATGGCAGAGGGAAGGCCAGGAGGAGAAGACTTTGCAGCATGGGACAGAGATAGGTGCTGTTAGTGTCCTGTGCCACCTCCCCTTGACCTACTTACTGTCCATTCTGCTGCTGGACCGTTCCTGTGCCTGCTGCCTGCTTCCTAGTTCTAGCGCCCACTGTGTTTCCTAGCTCTGGAACTGTGAGCTTGTTCATCTCAGAGGTAGATACAGCCTAGAGGGGCGTGCGCATGTGTGCGTGTGTGTGTGTGTGTATGAAGGGGGCTAAAGTTTAAAGTGAAACCCTTGTGGTGGGCAGCCTCTAAGATGGCGCCCAGTGGCCTCTGCCTCCTTGTGTTGTGCCCCACATTGTACCAGAGTGGATCACGTGACCAAACATAAGGGATCAAAGTAACAGTAGGTCACTTCCGAGATTAGATGATAAGACTGCAGACTCCATGGTAGGTGCTCATCCTCGCCTCCTCCCTCTCAGATCACTCTGGATGAAGCCATGCTGTGAGCAGCCCAATGGAGAGGCCCGTGAGGTAAGGAACTGAGGTCTCTTGGCCACAGCGGGGTGAGGGTATCATCTTGGAAGTGGACCCTTCAGCCCCAGCCAAGTCTTCAGGGTCAACAGCCCAACTGACAGCCTGACTGTGACCTCATGAGAGAGATGGTTCCAGACCTGGAACCATCCCCCAGAGCCACTCCCAGATTCCTCACCCAGAGAAACTGTGACAGTAAATGTACATTGTCTTAGGTCAGTAAATTCTGGGCTACAAAACTGTCACTCAGGAATAGATAACAAATATAATTCTTAATCAATGGGAGATAAGAAGACATGCCTCAGCCTTCCATCCTTTGGAGGAATAAAATTCCGTGTCATGATTCAGAGGGTTCCCAGTGAGACTGGGCCCCAGTTGCCATGGTGAAAACAACAACATACCCTTTCTGACTTTCCCTCTAACCCTGTCTCCTCCTCCTCCAGCTTGCCAGGATCATTACCTGAATGGGCAAACTGCACTTGAATCCTTTTCTCTGGCTCTGCTTTGAACAGGGAACACAAACTAAGACATGGGACCTTATGTTCCAAGTCTTAGCTGCTAGAATATGCAAAACTCCGTGAGGGGAAGGGGAAACAGGACTGGTTGGCGTAAAAGTTTTGAGGGATATTACTGGACAGCCTGAAGTTCCAGATTCATTCACTCTCCGGGAAGACTAGACAAATCCTCGTAGGCTTTTGAACGGGCTGCCGGCTGTGCTGCCCACATCGTCACAGCAGTGGGGAGGACATGGGGGGTTGTGTCTTGATTCTCCTACTAAATTGCTCTATTCAGAAGCTCGCTTGTCTTCCCTGGGCCTTATTCCCTAATCTTAAATAAGGCTGGAGCAGCTCCCCTCTCTAGACAAGGGAAGATTCATAAAAGAAGGATAAGGGCCCCCGAGGTGGTCTTGAAGGCCCTTGCACTCAGATCTCCTGGGACCAGCCTTTTCTCCCCCCACACCTCAGGTTGCCTCCTAGGGGAGGATGACCTGGTTTTTGAACCACATCAAAATCCTGGGGACTGGGCATGGGGCCGGCTGCGAACATTAAGATCTCTCTGCTCATCCTTCTGCCATGTCGCTCAGAGATCGGACGGGAGGGGCAGATTTCTCGCGTTGGAAAGTGACAGCATCATTTCCTAATTATCACATTTGGGGGAACAGATGGGGAAGCATGTGGAGGAATTATGGGCTTCTTTAAAAAGGGGGGGCATGTTTTCTAAAGAAAGTTGCCACAGAACATTTCCACCCAGTTGTCCTGAAAGCATTTGGGGCTTACCAGGCGTTTAGTAAATAGGATACATTTTTACAGATGAGGAAACAGAAGTGGGTGAGGGGAGGAAGAGCAAAGCATTTACCGAACACCTGCGGTGCGCCAGGCGTTTTGTATTATTAATACACTCATGGTTTACAGCAGCCCTGGGAGGTAAGTATTATGATCTGCTTCAAAAACAAGAAAACAGAGGCTCAGCTAGTGAGAAGTGGAGCTGGCATTTGAACCCGGGGTTGTCTAATCCCCAAAGACCCCTTTAGGGTTTGCACGGGCTCTGCTATGCTCATACTCCTGGGTCAGTGTGCATGTGGCCAGAAAAGGCTCGGCAGAGTTCCTCGAAAAGGTCAACGTAAAATCACCATAGGATCCAGCAACTTCCCACCCAGGGCGATTCCCAAAAGGACTCAAATGGATCTTGCACACCGATGTTCACAGTGGCATTATTGACTATGGCCACAAGTGGAGACGACCCACGTGCTCGTCAACAGGTGAATGAGCGAGCCACACGTAGCGTATGCATATGATGAGTACGATTCAGCCATCAAAAGAGACGAAATTCTCACACCTGCTACAACACAGATGAACCTTGAAAACATTACGCTAAGGGAAATGAGCCAGAAGCAGAAGGACAAATATTGTATGATTCCACTTATCCACGGTGCCTGGAATAGGCAGAGACAGACAGACAGAACGTAGGGCCTGGGTAGTGGGTATTGGGGGAGTTGTTAAATGGCTAGAGTTTCAGTTTGGAAGGAGGAACATTTTCTGGAGACAGCGGAGATGGTCATACACATCGTGAATGTACTTGATGTCGTGTTACTGAACTTACACTTACAAATGGTTCCAATGCTAACATGCATGTGATGTGTATTTTATTGCAGTTAAAAAACAAAAGGCCTGGCATAGGGCAGATTTCTGCTCGCAGCCTTGTGGGAGCCTGGATGGCGGGAGATGAGCTCCGACGGGACACACCTGGGAGGCTTCCTGGAGGAAGCGAGATTCAGTTGGGTCTTGAAGGGTCTGTGGATTTCCTCAGGCAGCTCTGGAGACAGCAAGGGATTTAGGTACCCATGTGAGGATGGGCGGGGAGGGCCAGACCCAGACCCCTGTGGCTGGAGTGATGTCCTCGTGTTCGACTGAAAGGGGACCAAGCCGGGAAGGGATGGGCTAGGGGGCTCTGCAGGACTCTGAAGGCCGAGAAGTGCCCACCTCTACCTGAGGCCGAACCGGAGGGGTACCGGCCGCTTGGGTGACACAGAGACCCCTCTTCAAAGCAAACAGACACCGAGAATGCCAGCACGAGCAATGCTGTGTGACAGCTTCATCCTCGTCCCCATCATTGATCACCACCGCCCGGGACAGGCTGGTGGTGCCTCTTCCTCCACTCCCCATGGCCTCTGCTGCTGAGACCGGCTCAAGGTCCATCCGCAGAGATATCCAGAATGTTGGCTTTTCCAGGTTTAGAATCACGGCCACGGCTGCATCTCTGAAAAAGCACGTATACACACACGGATTAGGGAGGAAGGATTTGCTCCTCACTGTGGGATCGATGTTTACTGTGGCTGTAGTCTGACGGTTTGTGTCTCTCCAAGTTCATCGGTTCATCACCCAAGGTGATGGGACTAGTGCCCTTAGGAAAACGGCTTGAGAAAGCTCTCCAGCCCCTTCCACCCTGTGAGGCCCCAAGGAAAAGTCTGCGACCCAGAACTTGGTCCACATCATCCCAGACTCGAACATTCCAGAACTGTGAGAAGGAAACTCCTGTTGTTTGGAAGTTACCCAGTCTGCGGTGCTGTGTTACAACAGCCCAGTGGGCGAAGGAATTCCATCGTGTAACTGACCGTGGAAGGCTCCCCACGTGCAGGCACCGGGCCCACAGCATGGTGCCTCCTATGTCACGGTCACAGAGATCTCGCACCTGCTGTCCTTCCGGGGTCCTGCTGGGCAAGCTCACCCCTGGGCATGGCTTGTCTTTTCTCACCTGTGCACAGTTGCTCCTGCTTTTCCCACCGCCTGACATGTTTTCCCCATCCTGTCTTCCCATGCTTGAGTTTGGCTCTCCCTTGTATGGGAGAGGAGCCCCAAAGGAACAGGGCTTTGCTTTCCTGATCGCTTCCATGCTCTTCTATCCTTCTGGGATTCGCCGTGGTCTGGGAGAATGCTTACCCCCCATCCTGGTCCCAGTCAGGAGAACTCCACTGGGGTCTTGATTCTGACAGTCACTCAGTGTGACTGTGCCGAGCCACCTGCTGGCTGCTGGATCAGAAACTCTAGTCCCCCCTCTGTGAAATGCAGGGGAAGATCACGCCTGGCCATCCTATGGGGGAGTTTGAAGTCAAAATCAAATAATCTACCATGAATATATAAATACCTACTAGAATGGCTAAAGAGAGGAAAAAGCAAACAGAACTGACAACATCAAGTGCTGGCAAGGGCATGGACCAGCCCTCCTGACGCTTTGCTGGAGGGATGCAAAATGGTGCAGCTACTTTCCGAAAACAGCAGGACAGCTTTTTAGAAAGTTAAACATATGCTTAGCATATGACCCGATAATCTCCCTCCTAGGTTCTTACCCAAGAACCTAGAGTTCTTCCTATTGTCATAAAACCTGACTGTTCCCACTGCCATGAAAACTAGGATGTGAATATTTATATGAGGCTTTATTTGTAATCACCAAATACCAGAAGCAACTTACATGCACTTTGGCTGGCAGGACGAGAACCACTGTGGTAGACCCACACGATGGAACACAGGACATGCTAGAAGAGGTAAAACTAGAGGAACAGGAAACGGAGCAGTGGTTGCCAGGGGCTGGATATGGGGATAAGTGTTGATAACGAAGGGGTCCCTTGGATTCCCAGACTATTCCACCAACATAGAATCCTATCAGGCATGGCTTCCTAGGCGACCCCCCTGGGCTCCCACATCTGTGGAACGGGGGTGTGCTGCCCCCGGGCTGGGCACCCCTCTCCACCTTCTGTACCCCTACAAGAGCATCAAGATGTGGAGACTAGTTTCGAGACTCATCTGTGTCGTGAGGCTCAGCGATGCTGTGGGATGGAGGGTTCATTCGCATTTCAGCCTTCAGATTGAAGGCGCAGTGGGATAAAGAATTCCTTTTCTGGGTGAGTCCTTCCTGGGGTCCTGAGCTTTCCGCTCCCCGCTCTGCAGAGGCCCACCCGCCATGACCTTTGTCTGGAGGTCGGGCCCTCTCTGGGCTCACCCCCGTAACCCTGCGTGTGTCTGCGGCGCTGAGCTGGCCATGATTTCTTGGGATCCTTCCTCCTCCAGCCGTTCGTGCCTTATGCTGGGCTCCCCTCCCGACGGAGATGACTTCAGGCCCAGGGAATGCCAGGCTGGAGGCTGATTCAATTAAGGGGGGAAAGAAGAGCCTTGTGAAGCCACAGGGCAGGCGTGTCACCACACTGACCCCTCAGAGGCTGGGGATAATGGGGCGCGGTGCCGGGAGGAGGCTGGGGCTGGCCCCTGCAAACCTGATTACGGGCTCTCTGGCCGTCTCCTGGCTGCGTCTCTCAGAGAGAGCAGTCTTTATTCCCCCAGGCAGGTCCCGGACAGGCAGGTTTAAATTGAACCAGGCCCTGGTCCCTGGCTCAGAATGGGCCATTCACTGGCCCTGCCGTCCACTAGCAAAACAGAGCCCTACACCATATGGCCGTGCGGGGAAATCGGGCGGCCGGGTGGCCAGGAGCCAGGCTTTGCGGCAGCCTGCGCACACCAGCTCAGAACGGCTGTCTCCAGGGTTCCTGGGCCCACGTGGGGCTGGGGGACAGATGCTGGGCTGACAGCCATGGGGAGACGGGGCAAGCCGAGAGGACAGGGGCTGAGAGAGCGAGCCAGGAGGTCCAGCATGTCATGTCCCAGCGAGCGCTGGCACCATGGAAAGTGGCTCTGCCCCTAGTGTGATCTGAGAACCATGGTCAGGGCCGTGGTAAGGATGATGGTACATGAGGAATGTGCCTGGAAGCCTGGGCCTATGTCAGGGTGTCACGGTAGTCTGAGGACCCCGTGAGCAACAGGGACCCGAGGCCCAGACGCAAGGCTGGCCCTGTGCTCTGTCCTCCTTGCCAACCTGGCGGGCCCTCACCCTGACATCGAGCTGTCTGTACGGCTGGCCCTTAGCTGGTCAGGTGTCTGCTCCTGCCACATCTTCCAAAAGGGACCTGAGACACCGTGCACAGCCTTCTGGGTGGAGGAATGACCTTTCAGAGAGGTTAGGGGGGTCTGCCCACCTGAGAGCCGAAGGAGGGCCTGGAATGTCGACCTCAGCCCCAGAAACAGCAGCTCTGCCCTGGTCACTAGTTGAGAGACAAGGAACTGGTGGCCGGAGAGGGGAAACGACTCCCCGGGGTGCGCCGTGATCATCCGCTGTAAGGCTGACCCCCACTCCGGCTGCCTGGCCTCCAGCACGCCCGGGGCTGGCCAGGGCCGGGGCAGAAAGACCGGGCACGGCAAGTCATTGCTCTGGAGGAGCCTCGGAGCTGAAGCATTGAACGCCCAGGAAAAAATGCAAAAATAAATCCTTAAATACAGGTTAGGTCGCCACAGCAAGTGTGCTAAGCTCGGACCTAGAGACTCAGCTCCCCGACAGGCGGTGAAGCTCGGACCCCCGCCCCACCCTAGCCCGCCCACACCAGGGCAGGCTCCAGGTCTCCGGCCCTTGCTGGAGCAGACTGAGGGCCCACCAGTGAACACCCAGAACATCACCCTGGTGCGCTCGGCTTCAGATCAGACCTGCTTCCCTCCTCCTGTTTCCATGGAAACACCTCGGGACCCATTGATCAACTCTCACTTGAGGCTTTCATTAGACCGAACGTTGGAATAAGTTTTGATTCAAACATGACACTTTTTAACGCAGTGAAAAACTCGTTTTGTACAAAACCCCATTATGTGGAACAGACACGCGGGTTGATGGCCAATTTAGTTAATAGAGCTTTGCAGCTGACATTGAATTAAATCTGCAGGAAGCAGCCTCCGTCTTCCCGGGCAGAGTCACGTGCAGATCTGCCGAGGGCTGGGGATGCAGAGGGAAGGCTGCCACCTGTCCGCCCCCTGCGCCACCGGGCTTCGGCCGCTCCCTCCTCCCCAGCTCAGGCAGGTACCCTTGCTCCAGCACCTCTCGGGGGCTCTGTCACTGGAGGACGAGCCCCAGCTCTCTCGTGGGGACTCACGCCTTCCCCTGGAGGATTGAGTCCTTCCTTGCTCCTGCTCTCTGGCCCTTCACCCCCCACTGCTCGCAGCTATCAGAACTCACCCCACTCGGTCCAGCCCCCCTATATCTGTAGGTGTGAGCGTCACCCCCCCGTACAAAAATGCATTTCATATGAAGCTACCTGTGTCTTTGTCTCTCTCTCTCTTCATTTGTAATCGTCGTCAGGCATTGCTCATTATTTCTGAGCCTCAGTCTTCCCCTCTGTAAAATGGGGACGGTAACGTCTATGGAAAAATACCTGTAAAATAGCCAGCGCGTGTCTTCATGCAGGGCCGCACTGCTGTGAGCCTGCTTTTTCTCCTCCGTAAAAGGCAGGTAGCAATGCTGCTCCCTTCCCTGGATTGCCGGGAGGGTTCGATGACGTAATACACAGGGCACGTCTGGGGTAGTGACTCCAGGTTGTGTGCGTGCCACAGAGCGACAGAGCGTGACCATCTGCTCTGCGGAATGGGGCTCCCCTGCCGCCGCCCCTCATTCCTGATAATGAGAAAACTGTTGCAGTGTGGGCCTCAGAGTTACCCAGGCATCACCTCGGTGTGCGGGTCTGCACAGACCAGAGCGCTTCCCTCCCTGGTGGGGGTCCCTGGGAACCACGGGGCAGGCTGGGATTGGTCCCCTCTGACTTGTGTTTATCGCGCGATTGTCCAAGAAGCTGCTGCTGTCAGCCAGGGCGAAGCTGGCCGACGCCACAACCCCCCGCCCCCGCCCATCCTGTGCTCTTTGGGCCTCAGCCCAGGACACTCGCCTGTATTGTAGGACGCCCAGGAATTCATCCAGACCCTTCCACCAACTTGCTGACAGCCATGCCCCCCTTGGTAGTCCGTTTTGCCTCTCATAAACTTCTAGCTGAGAGGGAGGGTGGGCGATGCAGGAATGTGACCGGATGATGTGCTGAGGGCCTGACTTGGGCACCGTGTCCTGGGGTGGCCCCACGCTCCCTCGGCGTCATGGGGTGTTGAAGGCTGACAGCTCCCCGCCTTGGCGACTGCAAGGTCCCATCCTCTTCCCAGCCTTCACCCAGGAATGGGTCCGGCCCCTTGTCCCAGGGCGGAGCAGCTTCCCAAGTGCAGGCCGGAGCCCCTGATGTGAGGGCATGTCTGCTTGACTTCTCCCCTCTGCCCGGATCTGCTTCCCTTGCTCCCGGGGAGTCCCCTGTGTGATAATCGTGGATTCAGAGTTGGCTTCCAGGAGCCTGACTTGTGAAGTTAGAGGAAAGTCCCGGAACATGTAAAAGGTATTTCACCCTTTCTCTGACGGGCTAAGTAGAACAGGAATGAATGGGAGTGAGGAGGGAGAGAGACAGAAGGTTGGAGGGATGGGCAAGACCGAGAGGGGTAGGGTGTGAGGGGGTAGGGGGCGGGGAAGACAGGGAGGGATGGAGAGATGGAGGAAGCGGGAGAAGGAACAAGGGAGTTCTCTAAATACTTAGAGGACAATCCGGTTTCGCTCCTGAAACTATGGGAGGTGAGGGTGAGGGTCGTCTGAGCCGCTGGGACATCCCTAGCAGCTGGAGGGGGCGCATTTGTCGTTGGGCTGAGACGAGCTCCAGGAAGCAGGGTCCAATCACGAGACAGAAGCCGCACCAATTTGCGAATCCAGAGAAGGTACAAAGAATCACTCACTAGGTATAAATCTGTGGACTAGGAGATGGGAAGACGAAAAGAGAACTCTGAGGTATCACAGGTAGCCACGGAAGAGGCAGCCCAGCACCCCTAGGGCTATGGGAACGAAGCGGAGAGTCCGGGATGTCGAACGCACTGAAGTCCAGGGGAGGGTCCTGCAGAGGCGAACCCCGGGCAGGTGGGGCCTTGTTTGGCTGGTGTGTGCGTGTGTGTGTGTGTGTGTGTGTGAGATGGGTGGGGGGGGGGTGTCTCTGAGCTGGAGGCAGGGTTCTGGGAGCCAGACCTCTCTGAAGAAAGGGCTCTGCTGCTGGTGTTGGGGTCCGGGGGCGGGGGGCAAATTACGGCTGGTCTGCAGGGGTGAGAAAAATGAATACTGGATTCAGCTGGCGCTACCGGAAGGGCAGGCCACGGTCACATGAAGGGGCACGGGGTGGGGGGAGGACACCGGAGGAAGAGCCAGTCCCTTAAGCCCTTGGGCTCCCCACATGTCCCTATTAGCAGAGACCTCTGAGGAGCCAGCGGGCAAGGCAGAAACGTGGTTCGCAGAGTCCCATCGCCAGGACCATGGAGCTGATCCCGGAAGTAGATGTGGAGCTGAGAGACAATATGGCTGCCGCGCTTCCGGCTTGCCACCGGAGGGCAGGTCCTCTGTGTGTGGGAGGGCAGGCAAGGCTTGTGTTGGGAAGAGGAGTATGAATGGGTCTCAGTATAGAAAATGTGGACCACAGAAGGGAAGAAAAGCAAGAAAATCATCCATAATTCTGTTCCCCCGAATGACCTCTGTTAACATTTTGCCATATTGCCTTCCAGCAATGTTTTATGCATAGTCTTAAAAAACAAGGTTATGATCTTACATCTATAATTTGACCTCCTAATTTTCTTATTATTTGTCACATCACAGTATGTGATGGGTTGAACAGTGTTCCCCCCCCTCCCCCAACACACAAAAGTTGTCGAAGTCTTAACCCCCAGTACCTGTGATCATAACCTATTCTGGGAATAAAGTCTTTGCAGATGGTCTCTTGGGGATGAGGTCACATGGAGTCGGGTGGGCCTCTAATCCAGTAGGACTGGTGTCCTTATAAAAAAAAGAGATTTGGGAGTATAAAAAAAGAGATACACGCGCAGTGATAATGCCAGAGGTTACAAATAGTGCTTCTATAAACCAATGAACAAACCAAGAATCGCCAGCAGCCTCCTGCGCTGGGGAGAAAGGCCTGGGCCAGATTCTCTCTCTGAGCCCTTGGGAGGAACCAAACCTGGCCACACCTTGACCTCAGACTCCTGGCCTCCACAACTGGGATACAATCAACTTCCGTTGCTTAAACCACGGAGTGTGTGCTATTTTGTTATATCCCCTTCTCTCCACCCGCAAACTAAAAGGAAAAGTATAAGCAAGTTTCCATGTTACTGGAAGCACTTCCCAAACATAATTTTAATTACATATACTATGCCGCTAGGTGGATACAGCCTACCTTACCCGATTTGGGACATCTTTCAGCAGCTGTAATCAATATAATGCTGGAAGCACTGGGCTTACCCTCCTCCTCCTCATCATCACATTGTTTTCTTATTATTTCCTTCAGATAGATTTCTTAAAGTGAAATGATTGGGTCAAAAGCTGTATATTTCCCTAAGGTTTCAAACAAAACTTTTTGCTAGTGATGAAGTTAATACACTTACAGATAATTTTTAAAATAAAGGGAAAAACGAATATGATAGATCAAATCACACCAGCCAGAGATGTTCCCAACAATCTCAGCCCATTTTCTTAAAATTATTTTTCAGGATCTCAGTACTTACTTCCAAATTGCTTTCTGTTCAGTTATATTTCCACCAACACACGGTATATGAGAACTTAATGCGTCCTCGCTGGTAATGACTACGATCACCTTTTAAGTTCTTTTGGGGGGCACCTGGCAGGCTCCATCGGTGGAGCATGTGACTCTCGAGCTCAGGGTTGTAAGTTTGAGCCCCATGCTGGGCATAGAGATTGTGTGAAAATAAAATCTTTAAGAAAAAATCTCGGGGCACCTGGGTGGCTCAGTGGGTTAAAACCTCTATCTTCTGCTCAGGTCATGATCCCAGAGTCCTGGGATCAAGGCCGGCACTGGGCTCCCTGCTAAGCAGGGAGCAGCTTCCCCCTCTCTCTCTGCCTGCCTCTCTGTCTACTTGCGGATCTCTGTCTGTCAAATAAATAAATAAAACTTTTAAAAACATCTTTTCAAATTTGATTGGTGAAAATCATGTCATAGTTTTGCTGGAGAATTTGATTTTTAGGGGACTGAATGTTATAACCCGTTTTTCATCTATTGTTTGTCCTAGGGTGCACTGTCTAGTAAAGCCCATTTTTCCTTTTTTTTTTTTTTTATATAAGCCTTAAGATGGTCTTCTTACATATTTGTATAATCTCCTTTTACATTACATACTAACCTTTTGTTCCACTGGTTACAGATCTTCTCCTCTTTTTTCCCTTTTTTTAGCTTTTCAGTATTTGTCATCTTGAATGCATGTTTGATGTATTCCAATCTGCAGATTTTACTTTTTTGATTTCTCCCACTGTGTTTAGTTGATATCCCTGTTCATAATGTAGTTATTTATATGTCCAACATTTCTTATGGTTTTGTGTTTTTATATTTAATTCTGTAGCCCATCTGAAGTTGACTTTGGAGGATGAGATGAAATGTGAATCTAGAGTTTTGAGGGTTTTTTGTTTTTTAGCAGCTCCACACTGTCCCCATATAAGCTACTGGGTGACCTTCTCCTTTGTGAGGCCCTGCAGCAGGCAGTAAGTTCTGAAGTATTCCAGAACTAGTTTTGGCCCAACTCTTCTGTGTCTTTGATTTATATGTTCATATTGATGCTATACCTTGCCCTAGAGCATTATGTTTTAGAAAGCAGTAGGGCTAGTTCTTCCATTTCTGTCTCTATTTTTTAGTTTGTTTGTTTTGGTTTTGTTTTTACCCTCAATTACATATATCCCACGTGGCATTTGGGATGGAGGGGCTACCCTTTGAGCCTCATCTCCCAAAGCAGAGTTAGTTCCCCTCCTACGGATAGAGAGCAAGCAGCGAAGCTGTGAGCGCTGAAACTCTGCTCATTTCGGAAATGGAGAAATCGGAGTCCCTCGAGGTCTGAGAAACACAGCAAGGACAAGTCTTGGAGGAAAGGGAAGGAGAGCGTGCACAGCTCCCCCACCATTCCGGACTGACCGGTGTGCCTACCTGGACCAAAGGTGGCAGCATTTCCCAAGCCTGTCAAGACTCACCCAGGACTTGCCTCCAATCCTGGGTCCAACCCAGACCTGGGGAATTAGAATCTCCAAGGGAAGGGGTCAGGAATCTGTGTGCCTGGGTGATCCTTCCTATCAGAAAAGGCTGAAAACCACAGTGCTAGGAGAAGAAGGCAGATCAAAAACTAAAACCAGGAAACCATCCTGGACTATCAAGATGGCAAAATTGGCACCAAGAACCCAGTGAAGAGCAAACTCTAGGAAAGACTCCTAAATGGGGCTAGATCTCAGCTGGGCCTGAGATCTCAGAGATAAGATGAAATGGAAGGATTGATTGATAGCCATCACGGCAGAAAGGAGTAGAAATTTGTCAGGCCTGGGCGGAGCAAAAAGGACATGTAAGGAAACAGAGAAGGTTTCCAAATATCTTCAGCAAACATTTACAGAGCCCTTTTCTGGGTAGGAGGACACAGAGACAAATTGGGTGTAGCCCTGTCCATAAAGAGCTCAAAGACAGGTAAACAGGAGATTACAACAGAATGTGATAAGTGCCATGATAGAGGAATGTAAGGAGGTAGAAATCCATTCTGCCTAGAGCAGTTGTGAGAGAGACTTCAGAGAGATGACCTTGCAGGGGGCTGGAAGGTTGCATATAATATTGTGGGGCAAAGACTGGGGTGGGCTTGACAGGGCCAGAGAGAAAAGTTGGAGGAATTTTAAGAAGGAGAAGCAAATTGAGGAAGGCTGGAAAACTTGGTGTCTTGAAGAAGTGTAGGTGGTGCAGTCCAAGAAGTGCCGTGTGTGTGTGTGTGTGTGTGTGTGTGCAGAAGCCAGGCTAAGAACCTTGGTCTTAACTCTGAGTTTAGTAGGGAACCCCAAGAGGATTTAAAAAGCACCAGGAGGTGCCCAGATTTACATTGTAAACAGACCACTCTGGTTGCCTGGGATAGATCCAACTTAAGAGGGACAAAATCAAAAGTAGGACGACTAGAAGGTTGTCTTAGAAGTCCAGGCATATACATATAAAGAAACAGGAATGGGTATGTCCAGAGCAGGGATACAGATGGAAAGAGAGCAGATTGAGGTAACTTGGGCTGTAGGATTGGCATTTCTCTTAAACATTGCTCCATCTGCAGGATTTCCAGCTCTAGAGGATCCCTTGGGTGTTACTCCAGGCTAGAGTGACTTTCTCCTCTTGCATCATTTTTTCTTTCATGCCTGTCTGGAAGGCAAGACACCGTGATAAGCCTACTGAGGGTTCTATCTGGTATGCTTTAAAAATGAGAATAAACCAACATTTATTCTAACCCTGTCCTAGGAACCTACATTTTCTTAACCATTAAAACAACTCTATAAAGCTTATAAATTTGTTGTTGTTTTGCAGATGAGAAAACCGACCCAGAAAGTCTAGAAAGATGTCCACGTATATAGAAATGTAATGGATTTTTGTATATTGGTCTTGTATCTTGCAACCTTGCAAAACTCGCTCACTAATCCTAGTAGCTGTGTGTGTGTGTGTGTGTGTGTGTATTTCATTGGCTTTTCTCATAGGTAATCATGTCATCTGCAAATACAGTTTTGCTTCTTACTTTCCAGGAGGATGCCTCTTTCTTTTCCTGCCTCATTACACCAGCTGTACAATGTGTGATGTTGAATGGAAGTGGTGAGAGGGGCCATCCTGGTCTTATTTCTGATTTGAGGGGAAGGCATCCAGTCTTTCACTAATAAGCATAATGTGAGCTGTAGCTGCTTTGTAGGTGTCCCTTGCCAGATTGGAGAAGCTGCCTCCTTTTCCTAGTTTACTGAGAGCACAGTTAGAAAGGACAGATGTAGGATTTGAACCCAGTCTCTTAGACGTGAAAGCCTGTGTGCTCAGCTTTTACAGCAGCAAGAACGACTACTTTTTTTCCATTTGTTGCCAGCTCATTTTACAAAACGCCATTCTCCCATCCCCTGAAAAAAAAATTTTTTTTTTTAACTAGGCAGTGGGGAGGAACAGATTTCTCAGAGGCTGTTTCATCAGAAACTTGATGAACGTTCTGTGTTGCTCTAATGTACAGGTTCTTATTTCTCATCAGCTAGACTCTTCATTAATTTCATGTAAGTGGTGTAATTAAAGTAACTGTTAATTGGTGTATTACTGAGGTGCCATTATGGTATGTGACAAGCCTTAATTAGCATGTGGTCTGGCACTCAATGTTCTCAACGAATCACTCGGAAACAGGGATCGTTCTCTCAAGAGCGGCACTTAATATGAACAGAAAGGTAGTGCAATTTTAAAGCAATGGGGGGAAAGGGGAGAAAAAATAACTTCCAGTGTTTTCTCTCTCTCTCATTTTTTTTTTTCCTCACGGAAGTGGACTCTCCACTGCCCCACTTAGCAACACCCTCCATGGTGAAATGCACGGGGCTAGACATCACGTGTTGGACTCCACTAACGGCAGAATGGTATACATAAAACCATCTCCCATTATCTCTCTGTAAACACAGACATCTCTTTAACCAACGTGACTGACCTATAAACAGAGGACCTCTAGGGCTTCTGGGTGACTCAGTTGATTAAGTGTCTGCTTTCAGCTCAGGTCATGATCCCAGTGTCCTGGCATTGAGCCCCACATTGGGCTTCCCTGCTCTTCAAGGAGGCTGCTTCTGCCTCTGCCCGCTGTTCCCTCTGCTTATGCTCTCTCTCACTCTCTGTCAAATAAATAAATAAAATCTTATATATCTCTAAAATAGGGACCACTAGAAGCACAAGGACCTCATCACTTCCTCTACCTAGAATGTCCTAGAAAATTTTTACCCACCTTGGAATATAGGAGTCACCTAACTTATTCTCCCTTATGTCAATTCAGCCATTCTACATCTAACAAGTGTTTTCTGAGTACCCACTATGTGCCCAAGGCTCCAAGGAGATCAAAGGAGAAATAGGACATGGTCCTACCTTGAGAAGATCCCGGACCCTGTCTGCACGCGGCACCGGCTAGTACTCCCAAAGGCACTCATCACGTTGCGCGGTTCCGGGCTCTCCACCATCAGTGTCCCTCAGGGATGTGCAGTCCTCGAGAGAGCTCTTACTTGACTTTGTAGCCTCAGTTCTCAAACACCTAGTATAACGCCTGAAATCTGAATTAACCCACTGTTAATGTGAATCATTCTGTTTTCCTTCATGGCATCAAAATGGATGGCAGGATGTAGAGGAAGGCGTATCGCTTTAGAAGTTGGACACTTGCCAGAGGCATGAATCTTGACCCATCACTTTATCTTTTTGAGCTTTGGCTTTGTTTTCAAAATGGGAATGTAAATAAGTCCCATAGTATCAAGATGGATGTATGGCTCAGATGATACAGTTTAAACAGTGACACGTGTTAAACTGAAAAGCGCCATTCAGATCAATTATTACTAAATTATCAGTTATTAATAAGAAATTCTATCCTGATTATCTTAAGATAATGCCCCAATCGCTCAAAAAAAAATTAATTGCCTTTTTTGTTCTGAAACGTTTCCATAATAGTTGATTTCCACAATTCAAGGAACTCTTCTACTATCTAACAGCCTTATGCTTTAGAAAGAAAATCTTTTAGACCAGGCTCCATCCAGTTTACTAGAGATCTCTATTAAATGCAAACTCAGATTGTGTTTGTTTTTTTTTTAATAAACTCAAAAGAGATAAATGATCCATTATTTTGATTCAATGCAATTCTATCTATTATTTCTACTACAAAACTAGTACAAATAACTCAAAACCAATTTAATTCTCTAGCTTACAAAATTTCAATTTTAATTTAGTTAAAACAGGTGACTGTGGGGCTCAGTGGGTTAATTCAGTTAAAACAATATTAACTGAGGTTGTGCCAAGCACCGAGCTAGGTGCTCAGGCTACAATAGGAACACAATCGTGTTTGGTTTATAAATTGGCTTGATTTCTAAGTATATTCACCTACTAGATTGCTATAATAACTAAAAACTATAGCCAGTGACCAGAAGTCTCACTTCCACAGAAAATATTGAACAAGCAGTAAGTAATGGTAACTAAAAACTGAAAAGATATCTTCCAGATAGGATGTATTCTGGAAGATTCTTTTTCCCACTTAGAACCACAGGTAACCATATAATAGCTTCTGTGGAAGCAATGCTAGAAGGTTCCACTGGATTTTCATACCCTCACAGATCCTGAGGTATTTAGAATGTCCATGGCCAAAGGAATGGGGAAAAAGAGTTGCTATTCTTTGTTTGGGTAGAACACATCAGTTCTTTAAAGATTAATCTGGGACATTTGCAAATAGAGAGTCTGAGAGCACTCCACAGGGAGTGCAGTAGCAGTGACACTGGAAAGCGTTGGGTTACAAAACGATGAAAATGGAGAGTCCAAAGAGAACGATATGAGGCCCAGGGCTGCCAAGCTGCACAACTTGAGTGGGCACCGCTCACATCCCAGACCCCCGGGGATGTCATTCGTGCATACAGCACCTTGCACAGGAAATGACTGTGGCTCTTGGTAAGAATGTTCTTTACCAAGCCCCTACTTTTGGGGATTAGTGTTTAATTAACACCAGAACCATATCACAATCATACATATATGTTATTTTACTTAGAAGTTATTGTATTTGCATGTATGTAAGTGTATAGTTGTATTAATAAATTTAGCTAATCTGTACATAACTCAATCTGTAGACTAATTCACGTTCTTGAGAACCATGTCCTTGAGTGTGAAGTTAAACAGGCCTACAGATATCATCAAGGACAGAAACCTGAACTGGGTAGACACAAGTGGATTTCCTGGTTGGGTAGGTCAATTACCAAGGTATCACTGAGTTGGTGAAACCATGTCTGGGTCAGCCAATGTCTACCCTGTGAAACTGTTGGGAAAAAAATTGCAATATCCTGCAATGTAATTTATAGACACTGCTGAATTTATAAATTGAGAGCTTGTATTTTAGAATACTTGACACTTCGTCCAATAGCTTCCCCAAAAAAAGCATATAATTATGATCAAAGGGTTAATGCCTAAGAGTTTTATTCTGATATCAAATTATTCAAAGTCAAGACAAGAGAACTCTATAAATATATTTTGTTATGGCAGCCTCTCTCTGACTCTCAAAAACTTCTCTCGATGAATGTCATTATCCAAGGCTGCAATTTTCCGACTGTGCACGCACAGATAATGGCTATTCATTCACTGTGTAACTCCCGGTGAGGAAACGGTCTCAACTCTTCTTTTAAAAAGCTCAACAGGCTAGGAAAAAAAAAAAATGATTGAAGACAATAGCTTTTTAGGTCTTTCTAAAAGGGCATAATTTTCCAGAAGGATCTTCTTAAACCCTGTAAAAATCCAGTGTTTCTTCTGCCCAAGTTATTCTTTTGAATCTTTTTAAGTAGGTCGGTGCTCCCACATTTTACTTTGGATATCAACTGACCAAGTAAATGTATATATACTCAAAATAAATGTTCAGTTTTGCTTTTGTTATTCCACTGAGAAAGGCAGCATTAAGAAAGAGTTAATCATGTTTATTTGGGGCCAGTGTTCTAGGCCCTGAGGATCCATGGCTGAGCTGGGAGACAATGATCCTGGGCTTCTGAAATTTACATGGGGTGGGGAAGAAAGGACTAACAACAAGTATATTTCAGGAGCCTGGGTGGATGGGTCCATTAAGCCAGGCTTGCTGATTTCAGTTCAGGTCATGATGTTGGGGGTCCTAGAGTGGAGTCCTGTGTTGGGTTCCTGGCTCAGCCAAGAGTCGGCTTGAGATTCATTCTTGCCTCTGTCTCTGCCTCTTGCCGCTGTCTCTGCCCCTCCCCCCAGTTCCTGCTTGCTCTCTTTCTCTCTCTCAAATATATAAATAAATCTTGGTGGGGGAGGGGAGTTCTTTTTTTCTTTTTTTTTAAAGATTTTATTTATTTATTTGACAGAGATGACAAGTAGGCAGAGAGGCAGGCAGAGAGAGGGGGGAAAGCAGGCTCCCCGCTGAGCAGAGAGCCCAATGCGGGGCTTGATCCCGGGACCCTAGGATCATGACCTGAGCTGAAGGCAGAGGCTTTAACCCTTTAAGCCACCCAGGCGCCAGGGTAAGCTCTTTTGAGCAAGTATATATCAATGTGTCAGATGATGAAGGGCTATTAAGGAAAACAGCAGGTGAAGTGATAGTGACAGAAAGTCTTTAAAAGCATGGTTGTTGGCTTTTTTTCTTTTTTTTTTTTTTTAAAAGATTTTATTTATTTACTTGACAGATCACAAGTAGGCAGAGCAATAGGCAGAGGAAGAGGGAGAAGCAGGCTCCCCACCGAGTAGAAAGTCCGCTGTGGGGCTTGATCCCAGGACCCTGAGATCATGACCTGAGCTGAAGGCAGACACTTAACTGGCTGAGCCACCCAGGTGCTCTGGGTTGTTGGCTTTTTTAAATGAAAGGACATGGAGAAAATATTTGCAGTATATGAAGCTAACCAAGGAGCCACATCTAGAACCTCTAAAGAAATTTAGAACCCAAGATAAGAAGACAAGCGGTCCAGTTTAAAAACAAACAAAAAATGCAATAGATATTTCAGAAAGAAGAGACAGAAATGGTCAATGAGCTCATAAAAAGATGTTCAGCACCTTCAGTCGTCAGGGAAATGTAAATCCAAGCTACAGTGAAATACTACTACAAACCAATCAACACAGGAAAACATTTTTTTTTTCAAGACTTATAATGCCAAGCATGGGTAAGAGTGTGGAGCCACAAGAGTTCCTGACTGCTGGTTAGGGTGTAAAATGGGAACAACACATTGGAAATCAGTTTAGCTTTTTCTTGTAAAATATTAAACATCAACTTACCCTCTGACCCATCAATTCAATTTTAGGTAATTACCTAAGAGGAATGAAAACATCCGTCCCCAGAAAAGACATGTGAGTTATGTTTATAATAGCTTTATTCACTATAATAAAAAACTGGGGGAAAAAAAACCCCAGTGTCCATGAATAGGTAAATGGACAAAGGAACTGTGGCATAGTCGTGCTATGAAAAAGAACAACTGTGAGACTTGCAACAACATGGATGAATCTTAAACTCCTTTTGCTGCAGAGGAAGGAAGCCAGCTGTAGAAGAGTCCATAGGCTAGGACACGGTTGATCTGAAGTTCTAGAGCAGGCAGAACTAATATGTGGTGGTAGGAACAAGACCAGAGGTGGCCTGGAGAGAGAGTGAGGGGCCGTGGTAGCTGGTAGTGACCACGGAAAGAAAGAAAGAAATGTTTTGTGGTGAGGGGGAGGGGGGCGAGTGATGGACACATTCGATGCTTTAATTGGGGTAACACAGGTGCGTATGTATGTGAACTCACCACATTGTCCACTTATATATACAATGGGATATTATTCAGCAATTAAAATAAGTGAGCCACCAAGCCATGGAAAGACATAGAGTAAACTTAAATGGGTATTTAGAAGCGAAAGAAGCCAATCCAAAAAGGCTATGTATTGTAGGACTCCAATTGTATGACATTTCTGGAAAAGGTAAAGCTACGGAGATGGTAAAGAGATCAGAGCTTCCAGGGGTCTGGGAGGGAGGAGGGATGAATAAGTGAAACATAGGAGACTTTGTAAGAATGTTCGGAGTTGTGTTGTTTGAGTAAAAAACTGGAAACAATAAAAATCTCCACGAACAGTAGAATGGGTAAACAACGTACAGTAGGTTCGTATCATGCACTACTATGTAACTGTAGAAATTAAGGACATCAAGCTACATGCAGGAGCACAAATGAGTTTTAAAAGCACACTGAGCGAAAGAAAAAAGTGTCTGTAGAATCACTGAACTCTACCTCTGAAACTAATATAACATTATATGTTAATTAATTGAATTTATATAAAATAAAATTAAAAAGAAAGTGCCTACATGGTAAGAGTCCATTAATGTAATGCCCCAAACGGACAAAACTAAATTACATTACTTAGATTTATATATCTGGGTAGCAAAGCTTGGAAGAAGTGAGCAACTGTTCACCATAAAATTCAGAATAACGGTTACTTTTGGGAGATGGGGAAGGGAGTGTGCCCAGGGAGGGAACCCCCTGGGGGGTTGGGGGGGTGACCTTGACCTGGGTGATGGGTACACAGATATTCACTCTAAATGCATTTATTTTGCTCTACACTGTTAGGCTTTTTTCTCTTTTTTGCATTTGTTATATTCCATAGTTTAAACAAAATTTACAAAAAGTTCAAGTCGCTTTCTCGGGGTCAAAGGATGGTTCCTCACAGGTTCATACAGAGCAGTGTTTAACCAAAACCTCTCAAAGTCTATGCTGCAGAGCTGTCTGGATTAGTTACTACTGATTAGTTAAATACAGAGACCTCTCAGTTAATGCTTGGGTTGTTTTTCACCTGTTACCCTTTCTACCTGCCTGCTCAATGACTTTCATGCAGGTGTCAGTCTTCCCTTTGTTAGCTTTCCAAATGTGCTTAAAATAGTAAAAGGGATTCCACTTTTGCTTTTCAAGAGCTAGTTTGGAAGTAATAATAAAAGGAATAGGTATGGTTTCTTTCTCTTCACATTATCGCTGGGACAACCCTAAACTTCCAAAAATTCGTATGCCTATGTCTACTAGGAGGAGCCCAGGAGCCAGAGGAAACTGAAAAAGAGAAAAAACCTAGAGATTTTTAGCTCACCGCATATATTTTTGCCCAGTGAAGGAATCTGTTTCAGTTTGGATGCTAATCCAGAAGTGACTTCTCCAGCCAAGAGGAGCTGGAGTTTAGTGCAACCCCTGTCATCAGAACAGAAGCAGGATGGGGGGGGGGAGGGGGGGAGGGGGGAGGGGCTGGGACAGCCAGCTGGTTCACTCTACCCTCACACTGGAGGGAGAAAGGGTCAAAGAGAGAATTGACACAGAAAATGGAAAGAGAAGCCATTCTCTGTTGATTCGAACAAACAAGCAAACACTAGCTCCACATCTAGTAGACTCAGCAAAGCCGTCTCAGCCAAAGGATGTATGGAGTGTCTGTAAAAAAGTATGTAAAGGGAAGAGCTCTTAGGGCACCTGGGTGGCTCAGTGGGTTAAGCCTCTGCCTTGGGCTCAGGTCGTGATCTCAGGGTCCTGGGATGGAGCCCTGCATCGGGCTCTCTACTCAGCAGGGAACCTGCTTCCCCCTCTCTCTCTGCCTGCCTCTCTACCTACTTGTGATCTTTCTCTCTCTGTCAAATAAATAAATAAAATCTTAAAAGAAAGAAAGAAAGAAGAAAGAAAGAAAGAAGGAAAGAAAGAAAGAAAGAAAGAAAGAAAAAAAGAAAGAAAGAAAAGTGGTCTTATGTCAAAAGCAACATCCCCCCAGCATAGCAGGGCATAGGACAAGAATAGTGTGGAACTCTCAGAAGATGAACTGCCTTGGGTAGAAATCATATAGCCCTGGTCACAGAGCCCAGAAGGATCTCGAATCCAGGGCCTTCAAACTCACAAACCCAGCAGTCTTCCTCCAGCCTGACTGCCTCCAGAGTTGTAACAGGACTGGCTGGAACATGGTGGGAGATGTGAACACTGCAATATCTCCGTGGGCTCTGCAGACTAGGAGCAAAGGCCAGGCTGCTGCTGCCCAGCAGGGGAGACCGTCTGAATGAAAGGCAGGTACCTGGTGGTGAGGGGTGGGCGCCATAGGCTGCTGGTGAAGCTTGGAAGCTCCTTAAAAGTAGCTGGGTGTTGGGGAGTAAAGGGGTTCGCACATGCCACCCCAGAGTACGGCATATGGTTATTTTGACCTGAAAGACCTTGAGTAAGTCCCACTTTCTACCTAAGATTTCCCGTGAGAAATGTGTCCTCCCTCTACTAGGAAAAGAAGAACATTCTTATCGCTGGAGACTGGCGTCAGTGCCAGAATGGACCAGTACAAACAAACCTACTGAAATGGCCTGTATCTTCAAGTAGCTTCCTGTATCCATTCCCCAGTCACTGTCACACAATTGACTATCCCCAGCCTGAGCCCTTTTGTCTTGTTACATCTCCACGATTTATTATCCTTTGTGGAAAAAGTATTTAAGCCCTTGAGCCTAATGCTTCTTCAGTCTTCATTTTCCTTTTGATGACTCCCAGGTAATCATGCAAATACTAAATAAAACCTGTGTCCTTTCCTTCTGTGAACCTCTCTTATGTCCATTTAATTCACAGTTCTGGTCATAGAACCTAAGAGGGTGGAAGGAAGATTTTCCTCCCTTCTAGGAACAAAGTCAGCTGGACCTCGATAGCCAGTTTTTCTGGCCCAGAGTCTCTTCCCTCACAGCTTAGTACCGAGGAACAACCTCTGCTAGATCATTCCAGTGAGCCAAGCATATGTATGCAATCAGGATGAAAATCAAGTGCATGGAAAGGCCTTCACGGTGTCCATGAAACTAGAAAATGCTTCTTAAAGAGGACGGGACTGTTAACTTTCTCGAATACAAGCTGTCACATGACCGACATTTGGCAGCGTTCTCACATCTCTTCTCTCGCTCCTCTGACGCTGTGGTTGGCTGGAAGAACGAGACTGTCCTACCGCTCACAGTGGGGGCAGACCCCGACAGCAAGGGCACCTTCCTCAAGGTGACTCCGCTGGCGGATTCCCTAGTCACTTACATGGTAGCTGTTCATTATGGTGGACACGTCACACACATCATTGGGTTCAATCCTCACAACACCCTGAGAAACAGAAACTACGCCCATTTTAGAATGATACTTCACTCTAGGGATACCTGGGTGGCTCAACTGATTGAGCGTCTGCCTTGGTCTCAGGTCATGATCTCAGGGTCCAGGGATGGAGCCCCTCATCGGGCTCCCTGCTCAGCCGGGAGTCGGCTTCTCCCTCTCCTTCTGCCCCTCCCCCTGCTTGTGCTCTCTCTGTCTCTCTCCAGTAAATAAATAAAATCTTAAAAAAAAAAAGATAAAGATAAATAAATCTGACTATATAAAATGTAAAATTCCTGTTTAAAGGACACCTTAAAGAGAAAGAACAGGGGGCTCCTGGGGTGGCTCAGGGGGTTAAGCCTCTGCCTTGGGCTCAGGTCGTGGTCTCAGGGTCCTGGGATCGGGCCCTGAATCGGGCTCTCTGCTCAGCAGGGAGCCTGCTTCCCTCTCTCTTTCTCTCTCTGCCTACTTGTGATCTTTGTCAAGTAAATAAATAAAATCTTAAAAAAAAAAAAAAGAGAGAGAGAGAGAGAGAAAGAATAGACTCTCACAAACTGGAAAGGGGAGTGGGGAATGCCCACAAACTTGAAGAATTCATTTCTAAGACATGTAACAGACAAAGCATTAATTGTTATCTACACGGTAAAATAAACCCCATAGAAAATCTAGCAAAAGCCTTAAAGAGACACTGGACCTAACAAGAATCTTTTATAATAATCAACAAACATATCAAAAGATGCTCCGTTTAATTACCAATTAGGAAAACACAATGTTCAATCCTAATGAAACACATTTCACACCTGCCAGAGCAGCAGAAATTTAAAAGTCTGAAACTATCCATTGTTGGTGACGTTGAAGCAGGCAGGATAGGTCGGTGCTCGTGGTGGGGGGGAGGGGATGAGTTGGTGTCATCACTTTGGAAAGTAACGTGGCCTCACGTGATAAGTATCTGCATGGATCCAGTGGTTCTTCTTAAAGAACACCCCAGAGAAGCTCTCCCTCCTGCGTGGGGTAAGACAAGGAAATGGGTAATCGGGATAGCACTGTTTGTCATAGCAAAACCAGAAGCAATCGACAGTCTGTCGATAATGACTAACCGAATTTAGGACGTGTTTGTACAACAGAGTAGCGCATGGAAAGGAAAAGGAGTGAGTGGTAGCTGCGTGAAGCGTCACGGAGAAAGCTCAGAACTGAATACTGAAGAAATGAAGCAAATCACCGAGGAAGACCTAGTGCGCGTTTCCGTTCTCCTAAGTTCCAAATCATGTGAAACGAAAGCAAGATACTGGGTGCGGACACAGGCGTAGGTGGCAAAACCCGAAGGGAAATCAAGACAGCACTGAGAGCAGCATTCCCAGAGGACAGAAACTTCACGGTGGCAGGAAACAGCCAGGTTATGGATCGCACACGGGCGGCCTCAAAAACACTGTTCTGGGGGTGATGTGGACCCGGGTGTATAGTCCAGTGTTGTTCGTAACGGCAAGAGAAGAGAAATGACCTAAAAGAAATGAATTAAATGTATTATGACATCGTCCTACAGTGAAATAATAGCCACACAAAAAGAATAAAGGAGTTTTTTAATGAACCAATATGGAAAGATCTCCGCTATGTTATTTGGTGGAAAAAAAGGAAAAAGGTTGAGAACAGTGCTTTCGATATACTGCCGTTTGGGTGACAAAGTGGGAAAATGCCTCAGGTATCCTGGGTGGGGGGTACAGGGCCCAGATAAGACTAGTTGCATCTGGGAAAGAACGAGGTAGATGAAAATCTCACGCTTTAGGGCATGGGACTAAGACCTGATTCTAAACTTAAAAACTTCAAATGTGACATAATTTACAGAAAATTTTATGGTTCAGGACTTACTTGCAAACACTCCAGCAAGTTGAAAATTAAGAGTCTGAACAGATGAGAGAAGATGAGCAAAATGTTGATAATGTTGAAGTGAGCTTAGGGAGGGAGGGAGGTCTGCCTTGGAAATTTTCTATAACAAAACATTATGTAGAGTTTTGGGTCAGAACTCAGACTGAGCACACATGTTGAAATCCTCTCCACCTCCAGATCCCACAAAAATAACATGAAACGCATCTTAAAGCTCTATGCACAACGTAGCTTGTCATTTACAATTCTGTCAACAGCAAAGCCAGAATCAACGTCCAGAGATGGTCTTATAAATTATTGTAGAGCCACCGGAAGGGAGATTATGCAGCCGGAGCCCAGAATCCAAAGCTAAATAACTCTCAGGAGGGATTTGTTACCTTTGGGGACCGAGGTCGGTAAGGCGTTTCCATGTGGTCTCCTCCACTCACAAATGGAGGTGGGGGGTGTGGAGGAAGGATGCACGGGTTCCCCTCTGCTCGGTCCTGGGGTGAGAGCAAGTGTGTCCTTCTCGGGGGTGACTCGATGGAATTCACAGGGCTGAGAAAGTGTACATATTCTAGGACAGAGTCCACCTGTCCAAATTGAGATAGATCGCACATCAGTTACCAAAAGCCTTGAAATGATCCACGTTTCCATCGGTGGGCGAGTAACTGAATGAGCTCGGATCTATCCACGCAGTGGAGTAATGGGGGACCGAAAGATGAATGAAGGACTATCGACACTGAAACAGAGACATCTCCAGAACGGGTTATTAAGTGAAGAGCGCAAGGAAGGAAAGTGCCTGATGCTCTCACTCACCCGGGGAGGACCGCTTTGAGTGAATGTACTAATTCATTTACCTAAGGTGCTTTTTTTTTTTTTTTAAGATTTTATTTATTTATTTGACACACACAGAGAGAAATCTCAAGTAGGCAGAGCAGCAGGCAGAGAGGGGGCGGGGAAGCAGGCTCCCTGCTGAGCAGAGAGTCCCATGCGGGGCTCCATCCCAGGACCCTGACATCATGACCTGAGCCCGAGGCAGAGGCTTAACCTACTGAGCCACCCAGGCGCCCCAACCTAGGGTTTTTTAAATAGAAGGAATAATGTGAAGCAAATAAAAATTGCTACCTGGCTGCGGAGGAGGCAACTGCAGGGGACGCTGAAGGAGGGAGACAGGGAGGGAAGGCACATTTCTCTGCACAGACCTCTTCCGGCCCTCAGCTCCTGCAGCGGCTACGCGCCCCCCACCCTCGCTACCTTCCTCTGCCGGCTCTGCCCAGGGCTGGCCCCTGGATTCTGCTCCCCACTTCCTGGAGCTCTGCTTCTCTGTGAGGAATGTGGCTTTGCGGACTTTCTTGACTGTGTGGCCTCGATTGCTGCTGCAGGACCCCCGGCCCCCGCCCCCATCCCCACGTGGATGCCGGAGGAAGCAAACCCAGATGTTGTTGACCATCCCAGCTGTTGTTCCTGAGCGCAACCGAGTTGCACAGAACAATTTCAAGGGCCAAAAAACCCACGTCCGATCACCAGATAACGCGGCTCTGAGGCACTGAGATCCTCCCAAGACTCCTGGCCAGGCCTTTGATTGCCGAATCTGTCTCTTGCTTCTGGGAAGAGGCCACCAGGAGGCTCATGGTCAGCTCCACTCGTTAGGGAGCAACGGGTAGGTGTTTTGCACTCAGAGGGAAGAGGCGGGGAAGGTCAGGGTGCAGAGGGTCAGGGGCCTAGGGCTCAGACAATTAGCAGGAAGTGTGTGCGTGCGTGTGCGTGCACGGGGAGCGGGGGAGGGGGTGTGCGTGTGTGTACAGGGCAGAGAGAAATTGTTCAAAAGCTGTAAAGAAAGCTTCCTCTTTCCCATCATAAAAAGAAAAAGATACTCAGACTTTCAATTCTGGCAGAGACTGTGGCCTTTCTCAGACCCCGTGCCTCTAGATGGGGCCCCATGATGGTGCTCCCCCCGGCACGTGCGCAGAGGTGATGCGGGTTCCCTCGGGGCCCAGGAGGCTAGGAGCAGGGATCTCTTCCTGCTCTCCTTCCCCTTCCAGGGCCCGATGGGCAGCAGCCTCTTGGAAGCCATGTATTAAAGGCGGTGGGGAAAGAGCCTGGCTGTTGCATCGGTCCTCAGAGGAAAGTCACCAGGAGCACCCATTTTAGACTTTACGTGGGTGAGACACAAAGCACAACAAAACAAAACACCTCTACGTGATGTGAGTCACAGCATGCTTTTCAGTTGAGTTGTTAGCGCTGCTAGCTTTCCTTAAAGTAATACGTGTAGATTGCCCAATGGAGTCCCATTCAAAATCTGGATCCCCAAAGAAGAGCGTGGGCCTCTGCCCATGAAAGGGCAGCGAATATTGCTCCCATTTTACAGAGTGGAAAACTGAAGCTCACGTAGGGGAAGTGACTTGCTCTCCCTCTTTTCACGGGGCCAGAAAGCCGCCACCGCCGAGCTGCTCTCACTCTGTGGGATCCCCGGGAGCCCCAGTGACGAGTGTGCGCTTTTCTCGAAACCACACTTGGTGAGAAAGGGGAGCCAGCTCCCCAGACGGGACAGGACTTCATGATTTGGCTTGGAGCTGGCAGGGCCTCATTCTCCACCAGCTCCGGAGAAGCCCCCGGGGGATGGCAGGGTGTCCGTGGGACGGAATCACAGAAACCTCCCAGAGACAAACGTCTGTTTTCACACCAGCTGCAAAGTGCAAAATGATATTAAATTGTCAACATTTCTCCCCTGGTCTAAAGAACCTGAAATCCTGTTTGTGTCTGTCTGTCATCAGATACGGTGGGACGAGGGGGCCATGACACAGAGTCTCGTGCATGGAGAGTAGAAGCCACTGTCGCCGGGCTGTGGGAGCTGGGGCCGGGCCCCCTCACTTGCCCTGACCCTCAGTTTTCTCCTCTGTAAAGCTGCCACATCAGGCCTGAGAGGTTTGCAATGAGGATTCTAAAATACGTGTAGAAATCTTTGGTGAGCTATGAAGGACTCAACTGACATTATGTCACTGAGCGGGATACTGGGCATCAAAGATCTACCTGGTGCCTTCTGTGTAAGCAGATGGTCAGGTTAAAGCCACCTTCACTGATGTCCTAGGATCGTTTCACTAGGAATATTATTGTGTCCCAAGACCAGTCCCACAATGTGAGATCTCAGAGGATCTCAGGACTCTTCTTATCCTGTATTATTGCTCTGCTTATTATCTTCCAATGGCCAATCGTACTTACCAAAAGTGGCGACAGCCATGTTTTCAGTCCCCCGTAGCCTTCTAGAACCTTGCCACCCCTGGTCCAGATAGAATTTATTTCTCCTCGAACCTGGGTGGCGTACTGTGACTGCCTTTGTCTAGTAGAATGTGGTAGAAGGGATGCCTTGTGATTTGGGTGGCTAGTTCATAACAGGCAGTGTGGTGTCTCCTAGGACCCCTGGGGACACCTGTCTTTGAAAGCAGCCACCATGCTGTGAGGGAGCCCAAACTAGCCCACAGGGGAGTCGGCATGGAGAAACCCATTAAAAGGGACTCAGCAAGCCCCCCCCCGCTCCCTCCCCTCCCGCAGCAGCCAGCATCAACCAGCAGACAGGTAAGGGGATAAACCTTTAGAGGATCCCAGATTTGGGGTTTCCAGCTGAGACATCATGGAACAAAGACAAGCTGTCCTTGTCTCAACTCCCCAACCCACAGAATCCGTGCGCATAATCGATGGTTCCTTTGCGCTGCTAAGTTCCGGAGTGATACTTGGCGGAGCCATTGTGCCTGTGACATTTCCCCTGTAGACCACAGACCTCTTGAGGAGGGAGACTGTCTCGTCTGCCTCCTCTTTAGCAAGCTGCCCCCAAAGACTCAGGAAATGGGGGCATTCTGGTCCTTCTTTAGGGACACTTGACTACTTTCGGTCACTTTGGAAAGCTTCTGTGCTCGGTGAGGCCGGGACTTCTGAGCTATGCAAAGAAGTTTATTCCTTCGCTGAATATTTTCTGAATGTGTAACAGGCCAGAGGGCTGTGCTGGAGATAAGACAGGGAGGAGATCAGAGGCAGCCCTGGCTCACACGGGGCTTCCGGTGTGGTTGGGAGTGGACAGGCTACAAGCAAAAGGGGACACACAATTACTCTAAATTGTGACAAACGCTACTGAAGGAAACACACAAGCGAAGGGACCTGCTTGGGGGTGATGGTGAGCAAAGGCCTCTCTGAAGATGAGTGTGGGGGACGGGGGAAGAACATTCTAGATGGACGAAACCATACACGCAAAGACCTGCACGTGGGAAAAGCCAGGAATGTTTGGGGAAATGTAAGATCAGTGCCGTGGGGTGTGGGGAGCCAGGGAAGGGCTGGAAGCTGGAGAGGCGGGACAGGCAGGCCGCCGAAGGCTGCTTGGACTTTACCCTAAAGGGTCTGCGCCAAGTCCCCGTGGGAGGACAGCCCTCCGCTGTGACGTGAACTCCAACCTCGGGCTAGGTGCCCTTGTCGGCGGCCTTACCCTCTTAGTTACCAAGCAAGTGGTCACTTGTGACTCTCTCTCACACGCACGCAATCACACACAGAGCACACCCACGTGATATTAGCCCAAAGTAGGTAAATAAGAAATAAGGATCTTCTGAACAACAGAGTCTTGGCCACCCAGGGACTCACAATCACCACACCCTCTACTGTTCCAAAAGCCTCTTAGGGCTCACCGAGCCCACTCTCGCTTCTCCCCCACTTCTGGCAACCCTGGTTCTCTGCCTGCTGAGCTGTTAGCAGCAGCAGCAACCCAGGAGGGACTCCTGGGCCAAGCCACAAGTGACTCCCAGCCCTGAGTGAGAGAGGAGGCAAGAACTTGAGGGTCGGGTGGTGGGAGCCAGCATCCGACCCCTGCGGGCCCGTCTCTTCCAACGGCAGGACACGCTCTTGGTTTAATGAACTCAGTGTCTCCAGATGAAGAAAGCAAGGCCATTTGCAGCATTTTAATTTTTTCAATGAAACTTTTTTATTAAAGCCTGTGTAACCCACATACAGTGTCCACAGCATGTTCTAGAATCATTTCTATTCAAAATGCTAGAATAAAATTTCAGTGTTTAAAGTGACAAAAGCCACCATGACGATGACTGGTGTTTGTATTTTATGCTAGCTCCTGTTTGCCAGGCACTGTATTTTACCCATTTAATCTTCACGATGGGCGTTAGCTTTCTAGAAGCCTCACCTACATGGCACCACCCCCCCCCCCAACCCCCGGCATGCCTCCACACTCTTCCCGGCTCAAACACGCACACGTGCGGAACCTCCAAGTCAGCATCCTCGTGGGTGTTTGCTTCTTAGCCCTCGCAACCCCCCCAAAGAAAATCCACATTCCGCTTGAGCAGGAGCAGGGAGCAGCGTGTTGGACCCAGGACAGGACGGCCCACTCCGACCAGGAGCTGCAGGGCAAGGGCAGTGGGAAAGGCAGGATGATCGTACGGCCCCGGGCAGGCAGGAGCAAGGGCTTGGGCTCCGCTGTCCGTGCGCTGTGTGGCCGTCTGTCGGCTGTCTTCTGAGTGTGGTCCCCTTCCCATCTGTTGCTGCCTGAATTGTGTTTTCCCACGCCCGGGCCTGCCCAAGTTGTCACCAGCTGTGACCAGCTGTCAGCCAGTTGTTAGCCCTCGGCTCCGCTCCCTGCCACGTGACCACCCCCCTTGTCCGCCAGAGCCCAGAAGAGCTTTACTGACAGGCAGCGTCGGAGACAGACGGCGTTCAAGACCTGAGCACCCCACCGTCAGGGCAAGACCCAGGTGAGAGACCCACGAGCCTGCGAGACGGACCCCCAGACACACAGGACCGGAGTCAAGAGTGGGAATCAGAGAGAGAGAGGGAGGGAGTGAGCAGAGAGGAGCCTAGAGGTAGATGTTTACTAGCAAGCAGGGACACACACACACACACACACACACACACACACACACACACACACACTGGGCAGACAACGAAGGATCATTTCTACCAGAAGCTCCAGGGCATTGCGGGGGCCTCCCCAGCCAGCTGCTCAAAGTGTGGCCCCCCAACCCCGACCGGGAGCCTCCACTCGACATCGACATCGCTGAGAGCAGCCGGACCTGCAGAGTCCCCGGCCCCGCCCAGGCCTACAGATCCCAGATCCGCGCGGGCACACTCCTGGGGGTGCCCGGAGATCCGCGTGTGCACCACGCAGGAGAAGGGCGGCTGGGACTCGCTGGGCGGGTCTCCCACACTGTGAACTGAGCTCGGGATGACTTGAGGAGCCGCAAGGAGCAGCTGTCCTCCGGGCTCCCAGCACAGAGGCAGGGAGAGGGCCTGGCCGCCCGCCCTTCCACCTGGCCCTTCTCTGTACTCTGCCTTCGCCCCCGTGAGTCCCCCCCTCCCGCCCTAGCTCGTAAGCTGTCATTCCCTCTTCCGGAGGGTCCCATACATCGCCTCCTTCGAGGCCAGTCTCAGACAGGAGGTCTCCTTGGGTACCCCCACAAGCGGGAGCCCTCCTCCCCTCACCCCTCCCGACCAGAGCCGGACTAGCGCTGGCTGCGGCCCGGCTGGACGGTGGCGGATTCCCAGGCTGTTTCCCCGACTGCTCTCAGGGCCCACAGCAGAACGGAGCCGAGCTCTTTAATCATGCCCATTGCTCAGGTGGATACGAGCGAGCTTCAAGGGCCACCCGGCTTTCCTCAGCCTGCTTCGGGGATACCGAGTATTGTGAATGCAGAGGTGGGAGACCCGCTAGTCTAGGGGTCCTGATCCGTCAGACTTCTGTATCCAGATGGTGTGCCCCGGAGGGTGGGGCAAGGCCAGCCCAGAGGAGGGAGCCGGAGCCCACAGAGTCTCCTCGGCCTCCCAGCCTCACCGGAGATAAGGGCGCTTGTGCTCCAGGCTATTCCCAAAACCAAGGAATTCCGTTCAGGCCTATAGGCTGCCAGCGGCCTGCCTCCCGGGGGAGGGGCGGCTGCAGAATTGCTTCTGAATCATCAAGAATGAAAATTATTATTTATTCAAGAGCTCAGGACTGCTTGGTCTTCCCTGGAAGAGGCCCCTTTCTACAGCTCTCAGCCTCCAGACCCCGAGGGGGGGGACCCTCTGCCCTCAGCCTGTCACTGACTGAAGTTGGATGGGGCATGGGCGTCCCCCCGCTACTGGAGGCTGCTAGGGTGGCCCTGGACAGGGGCAGGAAAGAGAGGCCACCCAGGGACACCCCCAACCCCAGTACTGGGGTCCACAGACCCGGTGTGGAGACAGAAGACACCACCTTATCCGCCTATCAGCTGGGTCTCCTGGGGCAGCTGACCTCACCTCTCTGGAAGTCAGTTTTTGGACTGTAAATTGAGACCTTGGTCCCGACGCTGCCTATCTAGAGAGGGCCGGGGGAATCTGAAGAATGTGCAATTTCCAAGAAGCACTTAAAAGCACTAAAAAGATGGCGGGTCAGTTGCCCTTCCACTGGACGGGCCGGAACAGCCCCTGCTAGAGGAAACCACTACTGGCTTCTATTTTAGAAATTATATATGCATTATGCTGATCACCGTTCTCACCTTTAAAAAAAAAAAATCTTGTCCCTTTATAGAAATCTGGACTTTCTTGTTATAAAGAACAGGTGACAAAGGACAGAGGGCCCTCAGCGGTGAGAGTAAAGTGAAGCCGCTGGCTTGCCAGAGCCACTGGGAGGGGACACAGGGATCCCTTGAGGGCTCTAAGCACATGGTCGTGGGGGAACTTTTTTACTGACATTTCTGCAGGAAAAATCACTTTATTTTTGCTGGTGTGAAACCTTCATTGAAACATCACTTTTCGCACGTGGTTTCTGAGAGGTCATATGAATACAGTGCTCATGCTCCAGTAGGACAGCCTGCTTGGGGTCCCTACCATGGGCTAAGCTCTTCTATCCTGTTCTATCCTTCCAGCTGTGGCACAAGGTGGTGACCATCTCCATTTTCCTGGTAACAAAACTGAGGCCTGGGGCACCTGGGTGGCTCAGTGGGTTAAGCTTCTGCCTTCAGCTCAGGTCATGATCTCAGGGTTCTGGGATCGAGCCCCACATCGGGCTCTCTGTTTGGCAGGGAACCTGCTTCCTCCTCTCTCTCTCTCTGCTTGCCTCTCTACCTACTTGTGATCTCTCTCTGTCAAATAAATAAAAATCTTTAAAAAGAAAGAAAGAAAGAAAGAAAGAAAGAAAGAAAGAAAGAAAGAAAGAAAGGAAGAAAACTGAGGCCTGGGGAGAAGCAGCTTAGCTAAGTTTGCATAGTTGGTAGCAGGGAAGGAATACGAAGGCAGGGCTTTGGCTGTCATGCTCAACCCATCTTCCTCTGTGTGGAAGGTTCCCTACGTGACTCTGGCCCACACCCAGCAGGTGATGGGACTGGCGGAGGCGACAGTGTCTTATAAACTGTGACGCCCTCCACACAGGTTAGAACTTCTTACATCAAAGCTCTAACTTATGACACGTAATTTCGAGTTTGTTATTTCCTCCAACGAAGCCTTGCTTTTACAGAAAGAACACCACAGGGTTCCTGGAATAATGAGCGTTTAAAATATACGAAACACAAATTTCCAGGAGCACAGTGCGCGGAAAGGAAGGGAACGTACAGCAAGCTGTGGGGGAAACTTTCGGAACTGTAGGATTCTGCAAAGGAAAGGCAAGAGGAGCTCAGCTGAAGCCTCCTCAGGAGGAAGAATGCTTTTTGGTCACCCCAAGCTGCTCACAGCGCTGGAGCAAACAACTGATTTTTTTTTTTAACCAACATTATTATTTATCATCATTATGCATATAGCGACTTGGTCTATGGTAGGGCCAGAGACAGTTCTTATTTCCATTGAGGCTCAGAAAGGTTTAATAACCTGTCCACGGTGGTAAGACAGTCATCACTCACTAGTAATGCATAACCATATGGTCCAACAACTCCACTTCTGGGCACATCCACAAAAGAATTGAATGCAGGGATTTAAACAAATACTCATGTACCCATGTTCATAGCACCATCGTTCACAATGGCCAAGAGGTAGAAAAAAAACCAAATATCCATCCCGGGGTGAGTAGATAAACAAAATATGGTAGGTACATATGATGGGCTATCAGTCAGTCTTAGGAAATTAAGAGAGACTCCAAATGTTACCACATGGACCGATCTTAAGGACATTCTGAAATAAGCCAGACGCAAAAGAATACATATTGTATGATTCTACTTAGATGATGTTCCTAGGGGAGTCAAATTTAGAATGACTGAAAGTAAAATGTGGGTTGCCAGGGGCTGGGGGGAGGAGGCGGAAATAGGGGAATTCATGTTTAATGGATATGAAGCTTCTGTTTGCAATAATGAAGGGTTTTAGGGTTGGAGGGCAGTGAGGGTTGCCCAACAATGTGAATGTACTTAATACCACTGTACTGTACACACAAAAAATGACTAAAATGGTAAATTGCGTTTACATTTTATGTTATATGTATTTTATCACAATTTAAAAGCAGAGTCATTGCTCAAACCGAGTAACAATGATGGTTGCCATTTACTGAGTACTCAGTACATAGCAATACATCCTTGTGAGGTCGTTCGTACCCTTCTGATCCGAGATGAAGAAAAGGCTGAGTGGTTCAGGACTACCCCAAAAGTCATAAAGACAGAGAAATAAAGTTGGGATTCAAAGCCAGGTCTTTCTGGCCATCTCTTTGACTTCTGGGTTGCCTCCTCCCTTCTGAGAGCCTTAGCGCCCTCTGCGTGGCCTTTGTTAAAAGGATTTTGTTTCTTTCACAGAAAACTATCAGCAAAGGGCATTCAGCCTTGGGTGATTATCAGAGCTGCTTCTGGCACCAATTCAGTGTGGCTTGGGGTGAATTCCTCCCCATGCTGCACCTTGGCTTTCCCATCAGGCAAACTGGTGGCTGGGTTTCAAGGGCACGTCCAAGACCCTCATTTCAACACTCTCATACTGCGTAGCCTCTCAAACAGAATGTCTAAAAAGAAGCCAAATTCATAGGTCGACCAGAAGTCCCATTTTGCTCCAAACAGTCCTAGTTTCCAACTGTTGCCTTTCCAAAGTACCCTGGTTTGGAGAATATTCTCACCTTGCAAATGCACTAGCTAAGTTTGTTTGGGCAACAGTTGGCTTCAGACCTTACAGCCAGAGTTGTCTCTTGTAAATTCCTATTACTGTTTGGTTTGAAGTCAATGAGGTAAAACCATCCAAAGGTCAAGATCGATACTGCAGATTTTGTTTTGAAGTCATTCAGTGGGGACAGTTACACGCATCTTTGTTTAGAAATTGTAAGCCAAGATCCCTAATGATTTGTTTGTTTCGGTTTCAAAGTTTTAAAATGCTTCTATTGTCTGTTAAGGATTATTCTCTGATTTAAAAAAAAATCATTCAATAGAATGATTTTTTTTAAAAAATCTGAGTGTAGGACCGGCACATGCAAAATGTTTCCTCGAGGAGGATTAGTCAGAAGAGTAACTATTACGAGGTATTTAGGAGCTAATACTTAGAAGAACCACACTTCTATATAAGTAGAGTGAGTCAAAAATTGTCTAGTTGATATTCTTTGGCAATTTGTTGTCACTCCGTGAGGGTTTTAAATTTTTTTTTTTATTTCATTGGAAAGCAACATATATTTCTTTCAGATAATGTGAAAAATATAGAAAAATATAAGAAGACAGTAATACCATTACCCAAGATCCCTATTACATTTTGACATATATTCCTAGTTATTTTTGTATTCATGTTTGTATCATTTATCCAAAAATAGCACGCATGCTACATTCTCTCCAATAACATAGCTTTTTCATTTATATGTGAAACACTTTTTCTATTTGTTAAATATATCCTATAAATATCACTTTAGTAGCTATGTGGTTGTCCATTATAAAGATGTGTCAAAATTTACTCAACTCTGCCCCTACTGTTGGACGTTTCTTGCCAATATTTTTTGCTTTGAAAACCCAAAAAGAACTGAAAGTCATTCTTTTGGTGAGCATTTTGTGCACATCTAAATTATTTCTGGGGAAATAAGTTTTTGGAAATGCATCTGCTAGGTTAAAGGAGATGCCGTTCTAAGGTTCTTAATACATAGTCCTACCATAGTCACTGGGGAGATTCTAAAACTTCCAAAATAAACAACAAAAAAACCAAGAGACATCGAAGGGATACATATTCTAGACCTTTTCCCATTAATGCACTTCCTCTGTGCCTCATCATCATGGGTTCCAAACCCAAGTTAGCCAGCCTGTTCTAGTCCCTGCAGTGTCCCAAGATGGTTGAGCTGCAGAGGGGAAGAATCCAAGACCAGAACACTGGATGCCTGGCTTCAGATCCTGGCTCAGCTGCACTACTTTGGGTCATAAACAAGGTGTCTGGCCTTCTGGACCCTATTCATGAAACAAAGGGTCCAACCAGAAAATTATGAAAAGTCCTTCCTGCTCTTACATTGGAAATGAAAGGAAATTGATGAAATGCTGTAAAATATTAACATGAACTTCTAACTGATCTTAGCTGGGCATGCTTCCTTTCCCCTTCCTTTCAACCTCCTGGTGTCTCACATCTTCCCCGTGCTTGGCTGCATTTTACCTTCTCTTGTTTTACCTTCTCTTGTTTTACCCTAAAGCTCACCCTTGGACAGGCTTCAGCTGGGTGGCCAACGATGACCAGAGCCTTTTGAGTCATTAGGAATTAGAAGTAATCTTTCCCCAATGTGCTTTTTTTTGCTGTGGTTTAGGGCCTTTGAAATGCAAATCACTCCAACCTGCAGCTAAGGAAACTGGGTTGGATAGGGCCTCCAGCTGACCTCCACAGCCCATTCTAAGTCCCAAGTAGGCAGGACCCTGTGGCCTGCTTCCGAAGATCAAAGGGACATTGTTCATGGAAAGCTCACCACCAGAAAACCTAGATGAGCTAGTAGTCCCACCCCGCCCCCTCCAACACACACACCAGTTTAATATCAAACCTCTGTTAACATAGGCAGGACAACAAGGGCTCTGGCCACTAGGCTTGGAGCAGCTCAAGGAGAGAAACTACTGTGACACTCAAAAGAGGGACAAGGTAACAGGTAAAGTTGCTTCTCGGATCTCTCGTGATCATAGAGCAAATCTAAGCGGTCAGGAGTGGGGATCCTGGAGTCGGTTGGCCTGCACTTGGAGGGAGGAGAAGCTGATATGTGCACATGGAATAAACAAAATGAATTCCTACCCCCAGGCCTAGGTGACAGAAGATTCAAGTATTTCAGTGATGCGTTGGCCATCTCTGCCTTGCTCCTCCTGGAGCTAGTCCTGACTGGTCAATGGAGTGGATTCTGACTGGCCAGTGGGGTGGCTTCTGACTCTCCTGACTGCCACAGTTTCCCGCACTTCCCAGTCTGGGAGTCTGGACCCCTGCCCTCTCTTTCCCTGTGCATGCCCGGTGGACACACACATTATCTCCACTCCCTCCTGGAATCCCACTAAAATGATAGTAAAGGAATGCAAAAGGCACAGACCACAAGGACAGATAGAAGAGGAGAAGAGACTCCAGCAAACAAGAGATACCCACGAAATTCTAGGAACTGGAAAACAGAGGGCTTAGTGGTGACTGACTAGCAGATAGAAGAATGGTCTTTCGTCAGGAGGTTGAGTATACTAGAGAGGAGACAATTGCAAACAAGAGATGTCAACACATTTCCAGCAACACAAAACAGTTGGATGAATGGTACCTGACTAAGAAGAGAGAAGACAGGGGAATCTAATGTCCTTCAGGAGACCAATTAGACGTGAGCTGACATGAACCCAAGAGCTATAGAAAAGCTCCAAATGGGAGGTGAGGACTCAGAACAAAGCTGGAGGATGAGTGAAAAGCCTTCCTGAGAGCAGCTAGACCCCCGGTTGCCCACCCATCCCCGAGGGGCCCATTTGGGCAAGATGCTGAAAGTTTACTTCCTAAAGAAGTCGCATTGCAAAGGTCATTGTGGAGATGCCAAGCTCAGCTGAAAACAGGACACCGTTTGGTCTTGAAAATAAGGGGACCAAGAATAAATTACACACACTGGCCAGTGAAAGCACAGCTTGCCCCACGACTCTCGTCTCTGCCTGACTCTCCAAATGGTGGCATGCCACTTACACCACATTTGACCCTGTATGTTCTGGTGAGAGAATGGAGAAATTGTCATCCCACAAACTGACTGATGAAAACAAGAAAGAAAATCTGTAATTATTGGCATTTGAAAGTTTACCCAAAGACCCACTCAGCCCCCCCAGACCTCAGGGATCACATTATAATAAAGCCTACCCGTTAGCAAATGTCATATGTGTGCACAAAGCTATTTAGGGCTTCAGTCTTAAATAAGGATGTGCAGCCAAAGATCATCCCATTTCTGTAGGAAGCCTCTAATATGACAGAGAAGCCAAACAACGTGAAAAAGGGAACCCAGACCAATCAGAAGATCCTTATTTGAATTTTAGGAAGTCTGGGGTCAATTTTCAGAGAAATCATGAAAGAAAATGTCCCAGAAATAAAGGATTTATTTATTATCATTATTTTTTAATAGAAAGGGTCTTTCAAGGGCCCAACACAATGTCTGAAAAAGGACATGGGTGACTGGGTGGCTCAGTCAGTTAAGAGTCTGCCTTCAGCTCAGATCATGATCTAAGGTCCCCACATCAGGCTCTACACTAAACAGGGAGTCTGCTACTCCCTCTGCCCCTCTCCTTTGCTGTGCTCTCTCTCTCTATCAAATAAATAAATAAAAATATTTTTAAAAAGACACATCGTTACAAACCTTAGTAATAGGAAGTATAGAGAGGATATCCTAAAAGTTTTCAGGGGAATAAAAAAAACAACAACAGAAAATTAGAAACTAAAGCACTAGTTTCCTTCAGAATTAAAATTTCTGAGAGAAAATATTTTGCCAATACAGAAAATAATACTTTCCTAAATTATTAATCAGATGTAAGTTGAGAAAAAAATTCAGACTTGAAATATCGCAAAAGCTCATCCCCCACAAACCTTCCATCAGAAAGTTGCTGCGGGGGCGCCTGGGTGGCTCAGTGGGTTGGGCCGCTGCCTTCGGCTCAGGTCATGATCTCGGGGTCCTGGGATCGAGTCCCGCATCGGGCTCTCTGCTCGGCGGGGGGCCTGCTTCCTCCTCTCTCTCTCCGCCTGCTTCTCTGCCTACTTGTAATCTCTGTCTGTCAAATAAAATAAATAAAATCTTAAAAAAAAAAATAGAAAGAAAGTTGCTGCGGAATGTTCTCCATCAAAATGAGTTAGGGATGTGACAAATTTGGATGATGGTAAAGATGGAGGAGTGGGGACCAGATTTACTGTCCCATCTGAAACAAACAAAGAATGAAACAAAATATAGGAAACAATGGTTCTCAGGATATTGGACACGCAGGTAACGAAGGCTAGTGATCCCTGGAAGATGGAAGGTATGGTATAGTGCAGAGAGGCTGAAACAGGTGACACCCAGATATGGAGTTGGAAGTCTGGGGAAACCAAGGCAACTGGCATTCACAAGGCAGAACGCTTGAGTAAAGACAACTTTGCAGAAAGGGAGTCTTAGAGATCTGAAGAAGGTCCCCTCCAGTGTTGAGCTGTGCACATGTGTAAGAAAACCAGCCAGGGGCAGGGAAAGAGCCATGATGGGGTGAGAGGGAATGGAGATGACATCCTGTCTGGTCCCAAACATCAGCCTGCACTGTCGCATGACTCAGGAATCATTTACCAGGGAACTAAGCAGAGATTTGCCCCAGTGGTGGGGGAAAATGAACCCTAGATTTAGGGCTGGCTTGTTTCAGCCTACCAAAGATTAGAGGCAAAAACCAAAAGGATTGTTTCCATATAATTTAACCTCAACCCAGAACAGAATTTAAAAATGTCTTTAGAAATGCAATAATATCCAGCATCCAGCTAAATAAAATTAATGGATAAATATATAGACTACTATTATCATTGAAATGTCTTTAAGAGGTAAAACTACAGTGAAAATATAAAGAATGTATTATGAGGTTGACAACGTATATAGAACTACAGCGTATGAGAATATCATCACCAAGTCCTCACCAGAAGACTGGAAACACCTTGTTTTAAGCTTCTTATATGTGAAGTAGCGTAATATCACTTGAAGGTAGCTGTGGAAAGTTAAAGATGTACACCATTGACTATGAACAACTAAAATAACACAACAAAGATTTATAGTTAAAAGCCAATGAAGGGATTAGAATGGAATAACAAAAAAACTCTCAAGGAATTCAAAAGAGTGCAGAAAAAAGGGAAGTAGGACCAAGAACACATGATGGAAATAGCAAACAAAGAGTAAGATCCTATATTTGAACCCAACACCTCAATAATCACATTAAATATAACTGGCATGAACACCTTGTGGTGGCCAGACTCTAGTGTGGCCACCATCGAGACGTACCTTCTGGTGTTCACATCGCCATATAAGCCATTCCCATTAAGGGTAGACTGGGCTTTGTGACTTACTAAAGACTAATTACAGACAAGATAAGGCAGATGGGATGGTGTGATTGCAGGTGGGATTGTAAAAGTCAGGGTCACGTTTCTTTCTTTCTCCCTCTCCCCAGGATCAGTGGCTCTAGGGCAAGCCATATTGTGAGCAGGCCCACAGAGAGGCCCTCACAGTGACGAACAGCAGCCTCCTGCAAACAGCCTTGGTGGTGAGCTCAGAAGTGGAGTCTTCAGTTTCAGTCCAAGCTTCAAAGCCTGCAGCCCCGTGCACAGGTTGATTGCAGCCTTATCAGAGACCCCAAATGGCCCAACTAAGCTGCTTCGGGATCTCTGCCACTTGGAACCTGGTGATAAAAAGTCTCGGCAAACTAGGAATCGAGGGGAACTTCTCCAATTAGATTTGGCGCATCTACAAGACCCCTAAAATTAACATCGCACAGTGACTGAATGCTTCTCTCCTAGGATCAGGTTCAAGGTAATAATGTCCCCTCTCAGCATTTCTAGGCAGTGTTATACTGGAGGTTTTAGCCCTTGCACAAAGGCACAGAGAAGAATTAAAGGACATCTACATAGCAAAGGAAGAAACAAAACTGGTTTTATTTATAGAGGACATGATCACCACCACACAACATTCCTCTGAATCCACAATAAAGCCACCGGAACCACTGAGTTTAGCAGCCTTGCAGGATACAAGATCAGCATATGAAAACCAATGTATTTGTATAGATTAGCGGCAAAGAATGAGAGCTTAAAATTTTAAAGAATCAATATAATTTACAACGACATCGAAAATATTAAAAAAATGAACTGCCAAAATATTAAAAAAAATATTAACTGCCTACAGATAAATCCGACAAAAGGTGTGCAAGATCTATGCTCCGAAGATTGCAAAAATATGGCTGCAAGAAATCAAAGTAGACTGAATACAGGGGGAGATACAGGTGTTCGGGCATCCAATGACTCAATGTTCTTAAAAGCCCAGTTCGTACTGAATCTCTCCAGATTCAACACACTTCCAATCAAAGTCTCAGCTATTTTTTTTTTTTTTTTTTTGCAGGAATTGACATACCGATTCTAAAATTCATATGACCAAAGCTCGGGGCTACACACAGAAAGAGCATCTCATCGAAGAAGGAATAAGTGAAGGTAAAATTAAAATGTTTGTTTTTCTTATTCTTGATTGATTTAATGGATAACAGTTTATTCGAAATAATACCGGAATATTTGATTATGTATATGCCTATATAGATGCGTATGTGTATTCTTATGCATGCTTATATATACATGAAATGAGTGACAGCCATTATTCAAGGGACAGGAGGGAGGCATTGAGATTATTTTGTTGTTATAAGGTACACTATCTGGGAAGTGGTATAGAATTATTTGGAAGTAGACTTAATCAGTTATAAATGTGCGTTACAAATTCCAGGGTTTTGGCTAAAAATAGTTTAAAAAGAAAAGTATAGCTGATATGCTAAGGAAGGAGAGAAAATAGAATTGTATAAAATGCTCAATTAAAACCACAAAAGGCAGAGAAATAGTGGAGGCAACATAGAACAATAGAGAGGAACATAGAACTAGGACAACAAATAGAAAACAGTAGCAAATATGGTAGACATTACTCCTGTTCTACCAGTAATCACCTCAAAAGTCAATGGTCTAAATGTACCAATTAAAGACAGGAGATCAAAAAACAAGACCCTCTTACATGTTGTCTGTAAGAAATTAAAACCACAGTGAGATACCACTAAACATACAACAGAATGTTTAAAATTAAAATGACTGTATCAAATATTGGCAAGAATGAGGAACACTAGAACACTTAGAACAATGTTGGTGGTACAGACCATTTGGAAAATAATCCAGCAATTAAAAAAAAAGAAAACAGCAAAAACAACCCCAAAAAACTATACGACTATATGACCCAGTCCTTCTAAACTCTCTACCCAATGAAAACATATGTCCATACAGTAATTTTACATGAATGTTCATAGAAGCTTTACTTTTAAAAAACCAATGAACAGAAACAACACAGATGTCCTTCATCTATATAATGGGATACTACTAAAAAAAAAAAAAACCAAAAAACCAACAACAACAAAAACAACAACAAAAAACAACCAGCTATGACACAAGCAACATCATGGATAGACCTCCAGATAATTATCCTGAGCAAGTAAAGCCAGTTGAAAACACATACTATACGAACCCCTTTATAATAAATCCTCGGAAGTGCCAGCTGCTCTGCAGTGACAGAAGGCAGAGCAGTGGTTGCCTAGGGATAGGGAAGGAGGCAGAAGAGAGGGATTAAAAAGAGACACAAGGAAATTTTAGGAGGTGATGGATATATTCATTACCTTGATTGTGGTGATGTCAAAATTTACATGTCAGTGTATCAAATGATACATTTTTAACATGTGAAGTTTACTATCTGTTAATTATACTTCAATAAAGCTGTTGAAAGGAAGAAGAGCCTCAAACCCTTATAAAGAAGACCTAGAATATAGGATTTGGGGGGTCCAACACAAGAGATAAGAGAAGAGGGGAATGCCAGGCAATGGGTAGAAGGCCTAAGACCCAGCGGAGCCGGGGAGCTGTCAATCCGATGGGAACAGGAGGACAGAGCGCTCTGGGAACAAATGAAAGACATACTTTGTGTGTTTGAATGTGCTAATTGAAACACTAAGAAAATCCAGTTTTACTGGAGAGTTTGGGCACGGATTAGATATACAAAAAAAGGTCAAAAAATACGTGACGCTAAGTAAACAAAATGAGGCAATTCTTAATTGCAGGGGAACCAGAACGTTGCACCAGGTAGGAAATATGACGGGAATGCAAAAAAAGTGGCTCTATTCTAAGCACACTTGCCGAGTCGTGAGGACATAAGGTCAAGGAGCCAATGTCATACATTGGGAGAAACGGAAGGACAGAGGTGGAAACTGGTGTGTGGCTGAGCCATTGGGGAAAGAGGACGCAAGAGGCCCCACATTTTAAGGCCAAAACCAAGAAGTCAAAAGACAAAAATCTCATAGTAACGTATTGAGAAAGAAGATAACTAGGTGAGGCCATAGGTACATTAACGAGTCTTAGTGTGGTCATGATTTCACAGCATGTACGTGTGTCAGATTGGCCTGTTGGACTTACACACACACAATGTTATAGGTCAATTATGTGTCAGTGAAGCTGAGGGAAATGGTGACATCGCGTATCCCGTAGACAGACGAGCGTCACTAGCAGAGATGGAGCCGAGGGACAAAAGAGCAGGTGCCTCCCGGAAGCCGGACTCGGGGCAGGTAGGAGACTGAGGTCGTCATCCTCAGTCTCCTACCTACAAGTCTTCTACAAGGGGACGGCTGCTCATCATCAGAGCCAATACTCTGGCTTTTCAAACTACGGATAAATATCCCTTTGACAAAACTAAACCCGAGAAAATGCAAGGCAAGAATCCCAGGAGAACATCAGTGACAACGAAGACAGCAGGCGTGACCATCTCCCCCTCCTTATTTGTGCTTGTCCAGACTTGCCCCAGGTCTATTTATTACTTTCATTTTTTTTTAAAAAAAGGGGGAGTCAATAAATGAAAGTGAACAAAACCCATCTTGTTTACAGTTCTGGGTAAGGCAGAGGAAAAGACTTGGAAAAGAAAGTAGAAACCGTGCTGGAAAATCCCAGAGTCCTGAGCAGCTGGGGCTCCTGGTCCGCAGTGCCTCGGACAACCTTCCCTGGGAAATCACCCCGGGGCCGCTCGGGGCTGGGTGCCGGGCTTCCTGCGGTGGGGGTGCGGGCGCCAGCACGCCAGGGGCGGGAGCCCTCCAGCCCCATGCATGCGCGCATGCACACACACCCCACCGCTGCCAACACACACACACCCCAGCACCGCCAACACACACACACACAGCACTACTGCCAACACACACACTCACATTCACCAGCACCACCAACACATACACACGCCACCACTACTGCCAACACACACACACACACACACACATCAACAAAACACATACATATCAACTAAACACACACACACACCACACACACACACACACCCTAGTGCCACCAACATACACACCCCACCACCACTACTGCCAACACACACAGACACACACACACACATCAACAAAACACACACACACCACACACATACTCCAATGACAACACAGACACATATACCACCACCACTGCCAGCACATACACATAGGCTCTGGTGGAGCGGGGTTCACGGGAGCAGGTGGTCAGGAAGGGCCTCTGAGAATGTGATGTCTGAGCTGAGCCCTGAATGACAAGCTGGGGAAAGGCAGAGGAGCAGAATGTCCCCGCCTTGGGGCAGCTGTGGGGCTTCTATCTGGTGGGCGGGGGCTCCCTGGGACAGTGACCCTAAAAGTGTGGGAGGACTCTTGGTGAGGGCTCTTGGGAATGACACCTGTGAGGAGGCGTGCTTGGACCATGCTGGCCTGGCCCCCTGCACGAGGACCCTGACCTTGCTACAGCGGCCATGTCAGGGTTGAGAATTCAATCATCTCCACTGGCTGAAAATTAAGTCCCTGAATCCGATACTCAGCCTTTTCTGCCTTCAGGTTACAGGAGATGATTGTCTCCTTCTGTGCCACCAGGAGAGTCCTCGGACGCTCACACTTGACCTTATTGATTAATCACCCCCACGCTTCCACTGCCTTTCTCAAATGCATCAGTGGTTCTCAGCAACGGCCGTCCTACCCTGTGTTCCTCCCCACTGCCAGCTTCTTGAAGACCTGAGACACTGCCCTCCAAGGGCTTTCCTGTCCATAGATATTCCGTCCAAGTTCATCATGGACTCGGAACGATGGATCGGCTCGCCTGGGCCCTCGGGCTCGACCACGGTGACAGGGTCCTCATGGCCACTGGCAGGTGAGTGACCTACTTCCAAAATCCCAAGCAGAGTCGGCCTCCCCAGACCACGTGTGTTCGGTAAGCCCATTGGTGAATGCTGTCTGCACCAACCCCTGGGCGGCAGGAAAGGAAGTTCACTAGAGAACGTGAACTCCAGCACGTTGGTGACAAGGGCCCAGCTCACCTCATGGAGAAATCTGGAGCTGAGGTGGCACTTCACAGAAGGAAGCTGGAGGGCTGGTCTCGGGTAGTTTCACATCAGTGGATTACTGGGCCGCCTCCCAGGAGGAGGCCATGGTTTCCAAGGTGACAGTGTCCTTCAACCAAGGGCGGTAGGTGTTGGGGGCGGGGCTCAGCGGGGAGGCACCTGTAGGTGACATTGCCGATAGCCGGGGAATGAGCACGTCAGTCCTGAAGGGGGTCTGGGGGAGTGTGCGGGGACAGCCTCCCTAGCCCCACGTTGGACACTTCTATTATGAGAAACAACTAGCTTCCTTTCCTGAGGCATCGGTAGAGTCAACATCTGGAGGCCGAGAGCCCGAGGCCCCAATTACAAGTAGCAAAAGAATTTGGACAGGATGCATTTAATCTTGAGTTAATGGTACACTGCTCCGCCAAGATAAACTTCTCAACCTCGACATATTTTATTTTGAAAAAAATGTTATTGTCAGGTACGAGGGAAATTCATCCTCACTGCGGCCGCTGCGCCAGATGACATAATCGCTGCATGGGGCCACGTGTTTGCTGCGCTATCTTTCTCATCTAAGGAGATCTCTCCCCCCACAGACCTGTCTCCCAGAAAGCTGGCCACGGTTACTAAGTAATTCCAGCCTCTGGCAGCCGCAGGAAAGGAAAGCAATGTGACTGGAAAACAGACATTTTGGCATGTCACAATTCTAAACATCAGACATGTTGGATTTCCCCCCATCCCCAGCTCTGGGGGGAATTCAAACGGGAATTAAAGGGAGTACTTTGACCTTATGTTTCGTTCCTGACGTACCTTTATATTAAGCACATCCCATGGGGCCAATAGGGTGTATTTATTAATAATAACGCCCACCTTCGCGGCCTATCATGGGTCCTGTGCTGTACAGACATTACTGTATAACACTTGTGAGGACTGCGGGAGGTAGATGCGCGCCAAAATTATCTCAGTTGTCTAGCAAGGGACATGGAGGCTCGTCTAGATTAATCAACTTAAGCAAGGGAAGTTCAAGGGCTTTCTATCTATCACAGAGTCTAGTGAAGTCAAGAAATTCAGTAAATGAGTTCTCTGATGGCCCCATGCCTGCTGCCACGGTGTACAGGGTGACACGCAGATCTGCTTCTCAGGAGGGGCCTGGCACTCTCGGCCCACTCTAGACTAGCTCTAGAACTCTCCTCCGGACTGCCACAGGTGGGCGGCCTGAATGTCCCTTCTATGGTCTTGGTTCTTTCAGCTTCACCCCTGAGGCTTTGCTTTAGGGCGAGGATAGAGCTAAAAGTAGGATAGCCCTGGGGGGCTCAGTTCAGCTGAGCATCCTGCTCTCGGTTTCAGCTCAGGGCATGATCACAGGGTCGTAAGATTGAGCCTTGCACTGGCTCTGTGCTGAGCCCAGAGCCTGCCTGAGATTCTCTCCTTCTCCCTCTGCTTCTTCCACTGCTCGCTCTTGCTCTCTCTCTCAAATAAATAAATAAATAAATAAATAAAAATCTTTAAAAAAAAAAAAAAAAGGATAGCATAGGACGGGGGATTGAAGGGAGGGTTCTACAGCCCACGTTCACCACAGAGCTCAAGAGCACACAGGGAAGGGTTGGAATAAATACCTTCTTTGTTTTGGGCAGGGTTCAATGTCAAATCCTGGGTATCTGGTCCCTCGGTCTACGAAACTTTTCCAGAGACATGTTTCTACCCAGCGAAGTCGGCAGGGCTGGGATCACCAGGGCCATTTTGAGTTAAGCAAGGGAGACTCAGCAAAGCTACCGACATGCCCAGGATCACCTTCAGATGCCGGGGTTAAGGCCTCCTGCAGGGCCATGGAGCCTGAGGCAGAAATCTGGAGGGACACCGTGTAACCCGGGAGAGAGAAGACAGGCTCTGGAGTCAGAAGAGCTGGATTCAGATCCTGCGTTGCTAGCTGGGTGACCGTGGGTAGGTCACTTAGCTTCTCCCAGCCTCAGTTTGGTCATCTGTCAAATGGAGCGAGTATCACAGCTGTGAAGAAGCCAGCCTGGGCTGTTTAGAAGTCCTACATCTCTTCTCCCTTTCTCAAAGATGAACAATTATTCTTACACAGACATTGGTTATTATTAAACAGTTACAGTTCCCTGCCTTCTAAAACTAATCTGAGGCCGCAGATGCAACGCTAAGGCCAAAGGAGCCAGATCCTCATTCTCTTTAACCCTCGCTCCCAGGCGCGAAGGTCATTTCATAGAGGCAGGAAGTAGATGTACACGGCAGTCACTGGACCGACACGGGGCCAGGCTGAGCACAAGCTGAGCTGAGCCCGACCCCCAGGACGCTGCTTTCTCTCCAGGATCCTGTCTCACTCTGCCTTCTTTTCCCTGGACGCCGAACTTCTGCCCCAACCACGACAGTCTTACCTCTGAGCATGTTCGATGCTCTTCCCTCTGCCAGGAACACACTCCAGCAAGTGTGTTAGCTCAAATGTCACTTTCCTCCTTCATTCCTTTATGCAGGGCTTACTGAATACTTACTAGATTCTAAACAGCGTGCTGTTCTCTTCTAGCAGGAAAACAGACAAGAAACAAGCTCACACGTATATCATTTCTGTTGGCCGTAAGGGCTGGGAAGACCCCAGAGGGGCCGAGGGACAGAGTGGCAGGACACGATGCTTGAGGGACATGTGCCTCAGAGTGAAATTGAGAAGGAAGAGGAGGATGGGGTCTGGGGGGCATGGGCAACTAGGCGGGAGGAAGTCCTCAGTGGGAACTAACTTGGAGTATGTGCAGAAAGAAAGGAGTAAGGCCTGCGTGCCCACCCCCCCATCCCTTCCTGGGCCTAGAATCTGGGTTGCCAGGAAGGCGGTGCGCTTGTTTGGCTTCATGAACTTGCTCAAGTTGTCATGTTCCGGGAGTCAAAGATCGCCGAGCCCATGGCCAGCCGCACAGAGAAGGAGGTGAGGACCCTGGCATCGCAGCTGGCCTTGGTGACCCTGTGCTCTGCTCCGCAGTGCAGGCCACCTGTCCAGAGCTAGACGGAGCCTCAGTGGGACCATGAAGTGTGTCAGGCAAACCCATCACCACCAGCCTGGCTTGGGGACAGAGGTGCAGACTCTGGGATCATTGTGCTCACCTGCCCACCCAAGGCTTATTCTTTCTGTCTGAGGCTCCCAGCGCTGCCATAATAGAGCACCGAAACATGGGGGACTTCAAGCAATGGCAGCGTATGCTCTCAGAGCTCTGGTGGCTGCAAGTCTGAAGTCACAGTGTTGGCAAGGCCATGTTCTCTCTGAAAGCTGTAGAGGAGAATCCTTCCTGGTCTTTTCTAGCTTCTGGGGGTTTTCTGGAAACATCTGGGACTTCTTGGCTTACAACGACACAATCCCAGTCTTTGCTTTTGTTTTCACGTGGTGTTCTCCCTGCGCGTCGCTGTCTTGGCACGGCCGCCTTCTCAGAAGGACATCAGCCATATTGGATCAGGGCCTCACCCTACGCGAGGATGACCTCATCTTCACTAACGACACCTGCCACAACCCTGTCTCCAAAGGAAGTTGTATGGAGGTCCTGGTGTTTGGGACTTCAGCATGTCTTTTTTTGGAAGGTGGGAAGGGGCATCGTTTAGCCCACACCACCTCTCCTTCCCCCGCCAGCGAGGGGCCTCGTGGCCTCTGATGGGCACTTGCACTAATGGGAGAAACTGGCCTTCAGTGTATCGAGCTCAGTTGCTGGAGCTTTTCCTCTCCTGCTTCCCTCCCGCAGATATTTATCAAGAGATTAATGTATTCCAGGAACGGTGCCAAGTCCTGGGTGCCCAACAGTAAACAAAACAGATGGTGGAGAGCCTGTCATTACATCATCCTTGCTGGTGGGTCCTGGGTCCCCTCTGAGGCCACACAGAGCACCCCGGGCACACTCTGCATGTGGCTCTGAAGACGGGGATGGGTTCCCCCAAAACTCCTTTCAATTGAACAACTTTAATATCCTTACTTCCTCCTCACTGTAGGCCGACTAGATATTTTATGGACCAAAGTAGGACATTTCTGAGAGTGAGAGTGAGTTCTATTAATAATTACACCAAGACAACATGCGTAAACCAGCGATGTCCCGGGCCAACCGCAACATATGGTCACCTCATGGGGCACGGGTTTCCAGGTCCTTCCTCACCCCTGGCTGCTCTCTTCTGGGTGTTTTGTAGTCTGTCTCCTTTTAAATCATTGCTCCCAAAAGGAACTGCCATATGTGTCTGGCATAGTGGAAAAAAAACAAATAGGCAGGGAGATCATTTTAATAAATGCGCGGAACACCGTAACAGAGGCAAGGGGGAGGTATTTTGGGAAAGCAGAGGAAGAAACAATTAACCGTTTCTGACAAAGCCGGGGATGGCTTCCCCGAGGAGCGCATACTTGAAATGGGTCTTCAAGGGTGAATAGAAGTTTCTCATTAGGGGAGTGGTGGGAAACCTTGAGAAGGACATCTCCATCCTGTTGCCAGGTAGAGTAAGAGTGGGGCTCCTGGCTCACCTGTTGCTGACGGAGAATCATGTTATCCTTCCTAGAGTCTTGTGAGGTCTTATCGGATGCAAGCTCTTTGTTGGGCTAAATGTGGAACATAATGGGAAGGACGTACTTGTCTTGGATGCCAGGAGTTCTCAGTCCTACACCTGATCTTCTGGTTTGTTCTAAAGAAGAACAGCCAAAATACAGGCACGATTTGGCAAATAAAGCATGAACAACCTGGTCCAGGATCTACCGCACTTCTAGACCCTAGTAGGATTGAGTCATTTACAAGCATTTGCTGAGAATACACTTCCTTGACGGGTCAGGCTGGTCTCTGGGGAGGCAAAGATCACACAGTGTCCCGGCTTTCAGAGAACGATCCTTTTAGTGAGCAAGACACCCGCATACAGCGAACTGTAAGTTGATAAACTATCCAAGAACTGTCACTTACCTTCATGACTGTGTTGTGTATTTTGTGAACACAGGGCAAGTTTTGAGTAATTCCAACTGGTAGAGAATATGGTTGACTTTCACTGAAGAACTGTGAGGGCTTTGATGGAGGAGTAAGACTTCAGAACTAGAGACAAAGTGGCCCAGAGGAGTGAAAACACAAATGTGAAGTCAGAACAGCCTTTGGGGCCGGAGCGCAGGGCGGGTGGGGAGACAGGGAAGGTCAGGGGCGCTGCCTCGGGATGTAGGAGCTGCCGGCCTAGTGAGCCGCCATCACGCCTGGCCAGCCACCCGCACGCACGCCTGCCTTCCCTCTGGCCAAGGTCTCAACATCAGTCTGGTGACTGTCCTGGGCAGGTGAGAGGGCAGTGAGGAACAAGAGAGATTCCTGAAGGCTCCACAACCACAGCACATCCTCGCACGGCTGGTGACGTTTCCCCCACCCTTCACGAGATGACTGTCCAGCGGATGCCATGGGCTCCCTCCTCGGGGTGGGCAGTGGCCGTTCTCCAGAGAACGTTACCCTGGAGTCGGCCTCCATCCAGATCCAAACACTCTGCACAACCCGGGCGATTCCCCACGATCGAATCCTCGTCAGCCCCCTAGAAACCGTAGCCTGCCACAGGGGCTCATGCTGGGCGGACCCTGGGACAGAGGTATGGGCACACATGGTCACTGGGGGAGAAGTTCAACCACTGACGTGGTCCTCGCTCTGAGCCTTCCTGTCTGTGCGGAGAGGGAAGCTGAGGCGTGTCTCCTGGAGCTCAGACAGTCCCCGCTTTGGAGAGGCTTCTCCTCGACCCCCTGGCGTGGAGCAGGGTCTCTCTCTCTCTGGGGCACCCTCGCACTTCTCTTGAACACCCGCCTCACGGAACGGCAGTTGGCCTGAGGGCAGGGAGTGTCTTGTTCATTTCCAAATCCCCAAGACGGACACCCAGGGACTGGTCAGCAAATGGGGCTGGTGGCAAAGCCAGGCAGAGAGGAAGGAAGGAAAAAAAACATGATAAAATAAAATCTTCTCTTCGTGGAGAGGAGAGATGGTGGGGAGAGAGAGAGGGGCTGGGATCTGAGTCTGCTTTTGTTCCCGTCTGCCCCACTAAAAACACTTACAAATGATATTTTACGGGCTGTGTCGGTACAAAGACGAATCTAAGGCAGGCACCATTCATTGTTATGTATTCATCATCATTCCCTTCAGGGTTTCCTTCTGATTCTAAAGGACAGTGAACATAAGACATTTTGGTGGGCCCCCTAAAGTACAGTGGGTCTCAGGCACCGGGCTTACTGTGCTCTAGCCCGGCAACCGTCCATGAGCCATGAGCATGGTGATTAAATATGGGTAAATGGTCTCACCTAGGCACCAACCAATCAAAACCCAACTTTGCAGGCTCAAGTTCCTGCAAGCCCCTTGCTGGGCCTGGCATTACCCCTTTGGTGGCTAGATCTTGGGAAGGGCCAAGGTTGGGGGATGGGGAGTGGCATTGTGACTCATTATCTGCTGGTATGGAAGTACCAAACAACCGGCATCCAGGACAGTTATGTCCTTTCCATTGTATTCTAGGGTTAGCCCAAGGTAGAGCTAGCATCAGATAAGGCATGGACATTCTGGTGCCTTCTATAAGCCCCGGGTGGAAGTAGAAATAATAAAATATGGTCACTGCAAAAAGGCAAGATAAAGAAGGAGGAGGAGATGAGCCTCACTGCCAGGCTTCTGATCTGGGTCACCCCCGGTGCCATGACTGAAAGAGGGAATTCAGCAGGAGGAGCAGGCTGGAGGGGAAAGATAAGCAGCTCAGTCTGGAATACGCTGACTGTGGTGTATCTCCGGGATTCCAGGAGGCAATGCCTGTGAGTGGCAAATAGATGGGTGTCGTTTTTTTAAAGAAATAAGGTAGGGATGCAAAGAGAGATCTGGAGGTTTCCGTGGGTGCATAGTAAGCCCTCAATAAATCTGTCCTGGGCTGAACGAGAACCTCCCTCCCCGCCCCCAGTATTTCCGCCCCAGGCTCAGGGGATGATCTGGAGGACCCCACACAGTCTGACACATTCAGGGAAAACACAGAACATTCTTTGTCTGATTATGATCGGAGCAGACAACTGCGGGGCGCGTTTCAGCTGTGAGTACCCAAGGTGTGGGGCCTCTGGGGGCTCGCCACTGTCAGAAGTCAGCATGAGGGGCCAGCAAGAGCTTGTCTTACTGTCTTGTACCTTGAAGATCTGGGAGGCAGAAGAAGAAATTGCATTTTCCAACCCCTGAAGCCATACTTATTTTCCCTTCCCATCTATTTCCCTAAGTGTGGTTTTTTTCCCCCCCTCTGTTGATAGATATTATATAATCACATTGTTTAAATATTTGAGATGGTGATTACACCACCATTCAATTTTAATTGCTACTTCTGTTAACATGTCAGATGTTCTCAAGCAAAATTAATTAGGACCAAACAATTGATTGATGGTCTTTAAAATCCAAACGTTCAGAAACTAAGCGGTTTCATAACCCAACACTACAACTGTAGAGAGAATTTGAACAATAGAGCGGCTCACCTCAGGGACGGCCTCCCCTAAGGCCACATGTTAGTGTTATCAACGATGAATAAAAATGCAAAGCATGCAGTTGAGAATCACAGAATTTATTTTTATGCAAAAACCCCTTCTATTGCAGGTTGGATGTTTCACTCGTTTCTTTTTGAATCCTTTAAATGACAGGCATCTCAATACCTACCAAGACAGCCCCATCCACTGTTGGCCTCTTGTCATGGTTACCGAAGTCTTTATGTTGTACAGGAAGGGAGTTGCTAGTCACTTCCTCCTGTCGCTTGTACATTTCACACTCTGAAACAACATGGAAAACTTCACTTCCGGGGAGGCGGGGCGGAGGCGGGGGGCGTGTGGTGCAGTCAGTTAAGCTTCTGACTTGGGTCGTGGTCTCTGGGTTCTGAGACTGAGCCCTGGGGCAGGGCTGCTTGCTCAGCACAGGGTCGGCTTGAGATTCTCTCCTCCTCTTCCTCTGCTCCTCCCTCTTGTGCTCTCAAATAAATAAATCTTTAAAAGAAAGAAAGAAAACTTCCCTTCTGATCTGAGGAGTCCATTGAGAATTGAGATCTACAGGGAAATAAACAGACCCACTAGATACCAATTCTGCCCTCGGTGATTACATTAGGGAGGGGGAGGTCTCAGGATTTCCCTACCAGATTTCTTTTCACATTGTGTGGTTAGAAGTCCACAGACTTACAGGATTTGAGAAATCTTTGAGAAGGCATTCTGAACAGATTAGTAAATTGCCATGCCTTCACTTAGATGTCATTTTTGTAAAGGACAGCAGACCCTAAGATCTACCTCTGCCTTTGCTCATTTTGGGGAACAGGGTCAAAGTTTGGGGAAGAGAGTTAACATGCTATGTTGACTATACACTTAAAAATAAGGCACGGTGCTCCTGGGGGATTCAGTCGGTTAAGCATATGCCTTTGGCTCAAGTCATGATCCCAGGGTCCTGGGATGGAGCCCCACATCAGGCTCCCTGCTCAGCAGGGACCCTGCCTCTCTCTCTCTTCCCAGCTTGCGCTCTCTCTTGCTGTCTCTCTCTCTCTCTCTCCAATAAATAAATAAAATCTTTAAAAAATAAAAGTAGGAATCAGGTTGCATGTACAGATATATATTTATTTTAAAATTTGGGGGGCATCTGGCTGGCTCAGTCGGTGGAGCATGTGGCGGTTGATCTTAGGGTTGTGAGTTTGAGTCCCACGTTGGGTGTAGAAGTTACTTAAAAAAACAAAATCTTAAAAAAAGAAAGTAAAAAGTTTTAATTATATATCTGAGGCTTCACGCAGTCTTTAAGCTGACATACGGGAAACTGCTTTTATAAACAGAGGGGCTGTTATAAAAGAGGGGCTTTTATAAACAAATGTGTACTTTGGTCAGATGGAGTCAGACAGCACCAGCTCAGAATTCCAGCTCTGCCACTTATTAACAATGTGGCCTTAGCTTCTTCAGATGGAAAATGGGTATGAAAATAATTAACCTTGCAAGGTTAGAGGGCAGATTAAGTGAGAATAATATATCATGTGCCTGCCACTCAATCTGGGTTGTATCAGGTGCTCAGTAAAAATGGAATGCTTAGGATTATAGGTTCCAATTTTAAATATAAGGAAGAGTGTTCAATTTAACTGACGTAGAAAATTAAATAATGAGAACAGACATAGGCAACCGATAAAAATCTATTTTAAGGTTGTATATTTAAAATGTCTGCTGATGTTTAAAAAGTTCATTAATTTAAAAAAGTAATATCAAAACATTTTTAATTAAAAGATTTTTTTAAATAAGTGGTAACCAATCATGGCTAAAAAAAAAAAAAAAAAATCCAAATATCAGAAAAACAAGTGAAAATTCCCTCACCATCTCTCTACACTGATCTTTAATCTCAGCCCCCAATAATCCCACCAAACAGCCTGGTGGGTGACCTTTCATATATGCAGAGATAAGTCCATTTATAAGTGTGATGTTATTGCTTCAAGAATGAGCTTGTGTTGGGGTCCCTGGGTGGCTCAGTTGGTTGGTTTTGGCTCTGGTCGTGACCTCAGGGTCCTGGGATTGAGCCCCGTGTTGGGCTCCATGCTTGGTGGAGAGTCTGCTTGAGGATTCTCTCTCTCTATCTACCCTCCCCCACCATGCTCGCTCGCTCTCTCTCTCTCTCTCTCTCAAAAATATCAATACATCTTAAAAAAAAGAACAATCTCATGTTAGACACTGTTTCTCACAATACACGATGGACCTGAGCTCAGTCCTCCTCATGGACATGAATTGTTCTGTTAGGTTTTTAAAGAGAGGATTCGGAAGAAATAGTGCCAGTGAACTGTAGTATTTTCTTTGAGTCCATGATCCTAAACAGCTGGATGAAAACATAAAAATTCAGGTTAACCTGATATTTCCTCTCTAAAAGAGGGCAGGAAGGAAATACTCCAGAGGAGACAAGAAGGGGATTCAGGGGGCGCCTGGGTGGCTCAGTGGGTTAAAGCCTCTGCCTTCAGCTCAGGTCATGATCCCAGGGTCCTGGGATGGAGCCCTGCCTGCATCAGGCTCTCTGCTCAGCAGGGAGCCTGTTTCTTCCTCTCTCCTTTCTCTCTGCCTACTTGTGATCTCTATCTGTCAAATAAATAAATAAAATTTAAAAAAAAGGGGGGGGATTCAGGATGAGTGGTAATTATTTCTGTAATACTGAGAATCGCCCCACAATCATATGACATTTTGTCATTTATCTCACAGTTGGCACTGATGGTGCCCCTGCAAGGACAGGACCCACTGTCCCCATCTTCAGCCTAAGAAGACTGAGGCTCAAGAAGGTTTCCTGGCAGCTGGAAAGCGAGGAATGGGGAGCAAGGTGGAAGAAAGTGGGGGGGTTGATCTCTCCATAAACCTGCTTTTTCTTGATCTGACTCTTCAAAGCCCCCCCTCAGCAGAAAGACCATTAAAAAAAATACGGAGTGACCCGTTGGCAGCAGACCTTGTGTCTTCTGCCCAGTCAAGGCTACTCCTGGTTTTGGAGGAATGCCAATCTAGGACATCAGGCTGAGTGCTGGGCTCTTCTTCATCCAAAGGCATTTGTAAAGGGTCACAAATTTGTTTTGTGAGCACCTTTGAGGTGTTAGAAATCACCTGTTAGACATCACCAAATTCGGGACAGTAGAGCCTGCATGGGGCTGGCAACAGGGCTTCTGTCCCAACCCGGGCACATCCCCCCAGCCCCCCAGCCCCCCAGCCCCCAACTTCCCAACCCCCACCCCCATGTGTGGTATCCTAAGCCAGAGGATCACTCCTTGGGGTAACACTGGGGTAGTCGGGGCCTCCGTGAGTGCCGAGAAGGGGAAGGGACCTCACTTGCCCCCCAATTCACAGAATAGAAAATCCCCACACACGTCCCCATGGTTTCAGCGGTGAGTGGAGAGCCTGGCATCATCTAGGGCCGACCCCGGGCAGAGGTCGGACGAGAGGCAGAGGGGATGAGAGACTCCGTCTGGCACGGATGGAGGTATTTAGAAAATTTATGGAGGCATCAACCATGTCCTGTCTGCAGAAGTCCGGTGAGACAAGTGGACTCTGCCCCTCTGAGAGCGTGACGAGGGCCCTGCAGGTCTGGTTTGTCCTTGGCAGCGCTGGGAGCAGGCCCTGGAAGGCTACTCACAGAGGGGATGGTCACTCTCGTCCCGCAATGTTGTGAGCCAGAGCGGAGGAGAGGCCTGGCAGCTGTCTTGCCGTCTCTGCAGGCTGGACTGAGAGAGTCTCAGATGGAGAGAAAGACAGTCTTCCTCCAGATCTGAAGCAGACTCTGCAGAAAATGTGACAGGTAAGAGGACTCCTGCCCTCAGGAGGCACGGGGAGCCCTGCTTAGCCGGTTTGTCTTCTGGAGGAGGCCGGGCGCCGAGACCTGCAGGGCGCACCATGATGAAGGGGCCTCAGCAGGGGGCTTCTCTCAGGCCTCTCCTCCTGCAAACGCACACACGGCTCTTTGGAACACTTCCTTCCCTACTGTGGGGTTCAACCCACCACCCCTCAAGCCCCGGAGGGGCTTCCAGCGGGAACAAGAGATGCGAGCCAGGACCAGGGCTTGGGTGCATGAGAAAGTGCTGAGGTTTTGTCCTCCGTGTGATTTGATTGATCCAAAGCAGTGGCCTTCAGTCTGGGTTTGAAAATCCTCAAGAGCCCTGAAGTGCCTCTAGAGGGAGCCGGAAGGAGGCTGGAAAGTGGGGTCCAGGGTTCCCTTCTTCCCAACCCACCCCCGCCAGTCCACGTCTATCTCATTTTTTAAAAAGTCGGGCTTAGTATCAATGTGACTTGTTTTTTTTTTCAAAAGGGCTTTGTTACTAAAATCAAATTCGAGAACACAGGTCTGTTGCCTCACTTTTCCACAGGACTCTGGTCCCGACATTCCACGCATTCTTAGAGAGGATCAGTCCGACGTCTTGCCCCGGAGAAGAGAAATTCATTCACTCGTTCCGCAGATACTCACCGAGCTTTTCCTTTGTGCCAGGCGTGACTGAGCATCATGAGAATTTCAAAGGTCTAAGTGCCACCCTTGAGTCCGTTGTGACTTTTATGTCCATGTCGCAAGGGTGTTCAGAGGAACGCTGAGTGTGGGCTCAGGAACAGGCCTGGGCTTCTACCCAGGAATAATCGGATTTTTATCAGCTCCAGCCACAGACACAATTCTTTTCAAGACGCCTCTTTCTCTCCAGCTGATTTTCAGTACCTTCGGCTTCTTGGGGCTCATCGGTCTGGCCATGCTTTTCCGCTTTCTTCCCCACACTGCTTCGGCCAGCTGGAGGCCATCTTAATCCAACGGGAAGTTTGAACAAAAAGTTTAGCAGCTGCGCTCTGAAAATATTTTTTTTGCCACGGTCTTTCTTCAGGAGGGGCTGCTGTCTAATAAGGACGCAGTCATATGTAATGAGAACAAAAAATGAAGCGTTCGTTATAAGAAGCCGCTGAGATCTGGGGCTGTTTGTTATTGTAGCACGCGCTCACCCATCCTGATGGGCACGACCCTATCTACCCTTACCTCCTGGGCCAAGTCCTGTTTCTCATCTCACAGCTTAAATGTCTCCCAGTCTGTGTGGGGGCGAAAGCTCATTGCTCTGTGCACGTGCTATGTTATAGCACAAACTAAGTTTACCTGAACTTCCTTTAAAGGTCTTTATTACCCCCACTGGCTTGTAGGTACCCTGAGTGCATAAGTTATAAATCATATGTAAATGTTTGTTGATAGACTAAATGAGTACAAGTACAGTGTTTAGAAATTGCTTCTTAAAGCCCAGCACTTAGTGCTCCTTCCTGAGCTGCAAAGAGACAGTCTGTCACCGTCTCAGTGACAAGGTGCCATTGTCAGCATCTGCCGGACCACTTGGGTTGGGTATGGAAGCTTGAAATCGAGGGGATTAAAAGAGAGGGTGTGTGAGATTTCTTTAGACACTAACAGCCAGGGTCCCGCGAGCGTCGCCGAACCAGACGGAAACCTTCCTTAGCAAGTGTCAGGGAATATAGCACAGGCCTCCCCGCTGAAACAATTTGTTAGCATTTACAAGCTCCCATTTTTCTGTATTTTAACTTCTAATTGGTTTCCTCTTTTGTGCTAAGAATGCCATCTGTCCCTGTGACAGGTTTTTGGATTTGATACCACTTACCAGGAAATATGACCATCATAAATATTGTAAGATGATTCTAGCGTCCACCCCAACCAGCCCTGTCTTAGTTACTTCACACAGAATCCCACATGGTTCCTGTGTAAAGATTTTACCATTTTTCAAGCACTTGCTATGTTAAAATAAAGACCTTCACCCCCATGGTTTCTCGGTAATGTGCATGGTCTTATTTTGATTGCGGGTCTCTTATCTGCTTTGTTGCAATAAAAGGGGTGTTATTACCCCATTAGTAGGTTAGAAAACAGGCTGATGGAAGTAGACTTGCCTGAGATATAGAAACAGTAAGGTATTAGGATGTTAAACTTAATTTCTGAACCTAAACCTACTTCTCCATGCATACCATCCCTCCCTTAAGGAAGAGTAGGAGGGGTGCCTGGGCGGCTCCGTAGCTTCAGTCTCCAACTCTTGATTTCAGCTCAGGTCAAGATCTCACGATCTCTGAGATGGAGCTCAAGTCAGGCTTCATGACCAGACAGGAGTCTGCTTGAGATTCTCCCCCTGCCCCTCCCCCTGTTCACTTGTGCGTATGCCCTCTCTCTCTTAAATAAATAAATAAATCCCCCCCCAAAGATTTTATTTATTTATTTGACAGAGAGAGAGATCACAAGGAGGCAGAGAGAGAGAGGGGGAAGCAGGCTCCCCGCGGAGCAGAGAGCCTGATGCAGGGCTCGATCCCAGGACCCTGGGATCATGACCTGAGCTGAAGGCAGAGGCTTTGACCCACTGAGCCACCCAGGTGCCCCTTAAGTAAATAAATCTTGAAGAAGGAGGAGGAAGAGGAGGAGGAGGAGGAGGAGGAGCAGAGCGGGAATGGGACTCATTATTCCCATTTTATGAACCAAGAAAGTGAAGCCAAGAGGAATTAAAAGACCAATGTGACATTCTTCAACAAGTAATTCCCAGCTCCGGGATGTGAGGCACTCGTTCTCTCCCTTATGATCTTGTGCTGTTTCTGCCTTATGCCACCGTGACTTGGCAGTACCTTCTTCCAAGTGCGGGTACTTAGGTCGAGGACAAGTTAAGAAGAGGGAGGGGGCCCACCCAGGGGTGGTTTCTGGTAGGAGCAGGGGTCATTAACTAGTCCCCATACATCCAAAGAACTGCTTCAGAAAGCTCAGCCTGAAACCCAGAGGTTGTGGTTTCTTGATGGAGGGTTCGCGGAGCCCCACCACAAGTAGGCCGGGGCAAGATCGAAGGGAGGGAACTAGACCGTTACTGCACCTTCATAATAAACCGAGGACTTCATGGATGCTACCCCCAGTTAATCCTCAGGAAATGCTACGTTCAAGGTGAAGACGTTAAGACTCAGAGTGGCTCTCGGGGTTACTCAGGCTGGCAGAGCTCGCTAGCCCTGCTAGCTTTTAAGCTCAGTTCTTGCCATTATTCATGGCAGCAGACACCGCGCAAGGTGCGAGGGTGAGGGGGGATGGGTTCCGTGCACTCAGGAACTGCTAACCTTGTGCGGAGTTGCACACAACAGGACCCGGATGAAGAATGCGAGTGGATTGTGCAAGCGGGCAGCAGGCCGTGTGCAATCAGTGGAGGGCTGGGGTGGGGGGAGGCGGGGAGCAGGGTTGGGGGAAAGATCAGCATTCCTTTCTGGAGTCTCCAGCTAGGGTTGGGAAGATCAGCATTCCTTTCTGGAGTCTCCAGCTGATCTTTGAGGAAAGGACTTGAAGCAGAAAAGAAAGAGGCTTTCCTAGGCCAGGAGCAGCAGTTTCTGGAAATGGACAGATAGAGGCTTATCACTGATCACTATTTAAACACAGGGAAACTGAAAGGGCCCCCAGGCAGATATTAAGGTGAGCCTGGGTGGTCCCAGGAGCTCTAGGGAGTGTCATCAGCACTGAAGGAAATTGAATCAATGGGCAAATCAACCATCTATTATGGGATCACTTGAAGAGGGGATCTGAAAACCTCAAGGAGTAAGATGGTGGATACACCTGAATTCAGTCACGGGGAGGGGAGAGAAAGAAGATGGGATGTACAGAGTTTCGCTCCTTCTCCCGGGCAATGCCAAGGGGATTCGCAGAGCGGATATGCAGTGAGGATTCTCTGCAGCCTTCTGGGCTCCTTGGAAGACTGGGTTCCCCTCTGCGCAAACCCTTGAGCCTACAAAGGGGCAGCCTATAGCCCTCATCCATTCCCAGGGTGCGTGGCCCTGAGCAAACCATCTGCTTACCCGGACAGCGTTTCCGGCTTGCCTTTTCACCTGGAGAACATAAGATGAATGGAAAATTCAATCCTACAGCAGTAAGAGCACCTTCTATCCACATCGATCTTTGCAGTTGATGGAGCATTTCACGCACCCGACCTGGGTTGGGTTCTCTGCTTCCCCGGGGCTGTGTATTGTACTCAGCGTAGGGAAGGCTTCCCAGGGCAGGAGGAGGGCTGCTCGACCTGACCTGCTTCAAACATGGCAGAGTCACAGTTGCGAGGGGAGTGCAGGTCCTGAGGGATCCTTCTCCTTTTCTGAATCTGTCAATTACCAATATTCAATGAGGATCGTTTTTTTTTTTTGTTGTTTTAAAGGTAATTGTGCCAATAACATTCTCCACCGCAAAACCCTTTCATTGCTGGATCTCAGATTTTCCTTCAGCCTCAGAAATCAATCAATCAATCGATCGATCAATCGGTCCTGCTTTGGGTGCATGCAACACCAGTGGCTTGGGCTGGCTTGATTCTAACCCTAGTTAAACCAGGGCCATTTTGTCCCATCTAGGTCTCTTTGACTTCTTCTGCTCATAGTTCAGCACCACCTTGGTCTGAAAGAATGCCAACCAGCCAGGGAAACCACCCCCCCCCCCACCCTCGTCACCAATGATGAGCTTTCCTGGGGTATAACAAAAATATTTTTTTGAAAAGTAATAACCAAAACAAAAAATTAAATTTGCCCATAATCTCCGTGGTTAAAAAACAAAACAAAACTATAAAAGTAAGAGGAAAGTCTCTCCCTCTGCTTGATTCCACTCTTCCAGAATAAACCACTGTTAATGACTTGTTGCACATTCCATCCACTTGGCTGCTGGGTTAGTGTAGACGGACCTAAGTGCGAGTGTACTAAAGTGCCGGACACATTGACGTACATCTTGCTTATTTCCCTTCTTAAGCACAGAGATTTTTCCAGACATTACCTGTAGATCTAATCCATTACTTTTAGTGGCTGCCTATTATTCTGCTGCACGGATGTGTTAAGACAGATTCAAACCGTTCTCCTACTGATGGGCATTTACAGGGTTTTCAATATTTTTGTTATAAAGAACCATCCTGCCACATGCATTCTTGTATACATATTTTTGTTTTATTATATCTCCTAAAACGAGTGGGATTGTTTTTACTCCTGGAGCTGGAACACCAGCCCTGGGGGACAGGCCCCCACGCCCTCCTCAGCCTTGCCAACACTTGGGCCAATCTGCTAGACCAAAAAAATGTTAATCTCCTTGAGATTTAATTTGCATTTCCCTGACTACTAGTGAAGCTGAGCATCTTTTCATATGTTTATGAACAATTTGCATTTCCTATGCAGTGAATTACCTACTCTTATCCTGAAGTCTTACTACTATCGGGCTGTTTTTTTCTATTCAATGTGTAGGATCTCTTTTAATACATGGGATATACTTTTTGTCTCTTCTGTACGAGGCAAGTATTTTCTATCACACTGTTGTCTTTTGACTTTGCTTAGGGTGCATTTTAACTGTAAATTTTAACTTTTATTGTAGTCAAATATATTCAGTTTTTCCTTCCCTTGTTTCTGGGCTGTGTCTCCCAGAAAATACTCCAATCTCTATTTTCCTCTTTTAACTTTTATATTCTGACTTCTTTCTATTTAAATCTTCAATCCAGGCTTTTCTTTGTTGTTGTTGTTTGTTTGCTTTTTATTTTGCAATTGGGTAAGGCAGGGAGCTAGATTTTACTTTATTCCAAATGAAGAGTCAAGGATTTACAAGGATTTAATCAGCAGAAATTGATGCATTTTGTTGTTGTTGTTGTCGTTTGGGGAAGAGACTCGGTAAAGCTCCTCGGAGAAACCGTGGGCCCTGGACCCATCAGACCCTTCCCTCCTGGTCAGGAGATGGGGCAGTTGGAAGGTTCCGAGATGTTGTGGATCTCCTAGCCAGTCATGGTTTGGGCCCTTCTGAATGTGTGTGTGGTTTGTTTTGTTTTTAATAAAGAGATTTGTAGGCCAAAACATTGTCTCTCAAAACTCTCCTTATTTATAAACCCAGTCCTGGGTCTAACTATGTAACCCATTGGTTCTACTTCAGGAGTGTGTCCCTCTGAGTCCACGGTGAGCTCGCTGACTCATCTCTGCTCTGAGCTGGGACAGAGCAGCAGTGTGCCGAGCCAAGCCTCTTCTTCCAAGCCATCTGAAGATTTATTTAATGTGCATTCACGTAGCCCGAGACTGTTTCCACGTTTTAAAAGGAAATAGGCAGGTTTCTCCACATGCCGGCTAGGAAGCAGCCGTGGCCAGGTTTCTCGGTGGAAAGACTCTTTTATCTTTCCATTTGCAAATAAAGGCACCAATAAACACTTGTTGAATTTTATCATTCTGTTAACCTTCAAATTCAGACTTGTCAGTAATTACTGGTTTGCATTAAAAGGAGGAGATTAGAATTGAGGTCTGGAAGGATACCTGATTTGCTGGGAGGCACATGGAGTCCCCGGGTCCCTTGTTTCCCTGTCCTCTCTTCTTCTTCTTCTTCTTTTAAATCAAGGGACAAAAAACGAGTGGCATGGTGCAGGGCACAGGTCTGGTCAGAGAGGGCAAGGAGAAGACTTTTGAACCCTGTAACGGGCGCCATCTTGGCCTATTTTAATATCCTATCATTTTGGTAAAATGGTAGGGCCGGCTCTTTTGAGTGTCTTTTCTGGGTCCCGCTGCTGCTGGGGGCCTGAAGAAGATTCTGGAATGACACTCATTTGTCTCTCCCGCTGTTTGCCAATAAAGAGGAACTATCTGGGAAGAGGTGGCCGCCTTAGGACTCATTCAGGGATCTCAGCCTTGAACAGTGTCCCGTACTTGCTGTAGACAGGTACGTGGCTTGGCCTCTGAGGATCCGTCCTCAGCAAAACAGACAAGGCCTGTCCTTCCGGAGCTCCCAGGTCTAGCGAGGAAGGTAAAGGCAGTTTCCCCCGCAGCCTCGTGGGGGAAGCGGGCACTGAGCAAACATTCCCAGGCATATATAATTACAAATGGCCCTGAGTGCTCGGGAAGAAAATCCAGGACACTAGCAGAGAATACAGCAGGAGGGCTGGGTTTAGATTAGGGGGTTAGGGAAAGCAGAAGTGGGGGTGTTAAAGGCTTTTGCAAAGGCGAAGCGTTTTACATATGTGAAAGAAATAATAATAATAAAGGTGCTTGGGAGGGCAGCTCTCAGCCTCATTCATGGGCCACTTCCTAGATCTCTGGGGATCTGCCTCTCTCTCCCCAGAATTATGTAGGCATCCGGGCTAGGGGCTGGAAGAGCCCTTCACAAATGCTAATCCGGGAGCAGTTTACAGGCTGCCCCCTGACCCTCGGCAGCCTGGCCCGCAACCAGTTTGAATGCCGAGGTGAATGGCGGGGATGAGCTGCATTTCCAGTTTGGGAAAAGGGAGATGGAGAAGCTTCCTCACTCCACTGGGGGTGGGGGGTGGGGGGTGGGGGGTGGGGGTGGAGGTTCTCCTACCCCCAAAGCACCCCGGGAATGTTTTCCAAGGGAAAACCCACCTCATGGTGTATTTGGTTGTGAAGGGGGCTACCCAGGGGGTCCGGGGTTTTCCTGGGGAGTTTTGGGGTAGGGGCAATCATCTGCGATGCCCCCACCCTTCTACCTGTAAAACAGCTTGACCAGAACGAAATGAAGATTTCACAGGGGGCGGTGGCAATAGAGAGGGCCATACAGCGGGATTTGGGGGAGGGGGGGGTGTCTTCATTTCCCCGGAGGACTCGCGATCAGGTAGCATCAGTCAGAGGCTCACACTCACTGGGTGTTCTGCACTGTTCGAAGCACTTTTACAGCGCTCTGTTCCCAAAACAACCCCATGACGTAAGCGCCATTGCTAACTGCAACTTCACAAATGAGGGAACTGAGGCACCAAGAGGCGAAGCAGCGATCGCAGCTTTCCTTTTTTGGCTCCAACCATTTGGAGTCCAGGGTTTGGTCTCGAGGAGGCGTGGACCACAACTTCGATGGGAACCTGCACAGCTTCCCCCGAAATTCGGGGAAATACTAGCTTGGAGAAGGCTAACTCGAGAGCCCGTGGGGACGGGTCTTCCGCTCCTTCCCCCTCGGAAGCTGCGCAGTGGGGAGGTCCGGGTGACAGTGCCCCGGGGGCGGCTGGGTGGCCCCCCTCCAGCCCCCAAGACCCGGCCCAGCGGCTCCGCTTTCTGCTCGGTCTCCGCGAGGTGTCGCTTTCGGCCGGAGAAACCGCCGCGGCGCCACCCTCGTAGCCCGAAGTTATTTATTTATTTTCAAACAAGGGGGGCGCCCCTCTCCTTTCAATTTAAAACTAGAAACATCCTGCGGTCTGGTTCTTAAATGGGCGCGTCCTCCTCCTCCTCCCGTTTTGCACCCTCGGTGTAGCCTCCTTTCGAGATCACACACCAGCTACCCCACCGCCGGGCCTGGCTCCACGCAGGCGTCGCGCTCAGCCGAACACAAACGCAGTCCGGGCGGGGGCTGGGTGAGAAGCCTCAGCTTCCACCCCCCGCCCCCGCCCCCAACCCCCCGCCCCACTCCCCCGGTACACACCCCCGGAGCCCTCCGGAAAAAATATTTTAATGCCAAGCCATTGCCAGGCCCGCAGGGTGGGTGCTGCATTGCACCGCTCGGCGCGCAGCTGGTTCGCAGAGTGCACCGGGTGCAAGCCCGGGGGTCTAAAAGCGAGGGAGGAGCACACCCCGGGCTTTCCCAGCTTTGCAGCCTCCTCTCTGCAAAGAAGAAAAGCAAGTGGCTTTTGGCGCGAAAGCCTTGGCGCCTCCCCTGATTTTTATGGAAATCAAGAGGGCGGGGTAAAGCCGCTTTCCTCTGCCTTTCTCCCTCCCCCTTGTCTGTGCCGCAGCCCCCTTCTCTCCCCGCCCCCCGGGTGTGTCAGATTTTTCAGTTAATAATATCCCCCGAGCTTCAAAGCGCAGCCAGTGACAGTCATCTGTCTGGACGCGCTGGGTGGATGCGGTGGGCTCCTGGGAACTGGGTTGGAGCCGAGCTAGCGCTAGCCAGGCGCAAGCGCGCACAGACTGCAGCCACCCGAGGACCACCAACCCCGGGCCACCCGGAGACCCCCGCGCAGAATCGCCTCTGGATCCCCGACTGTCGGCGGGAGGTAAGGAGCGGGGGTTGCAAACTGCCCGGCGCCCCCCGGGCGGCGAGCCCGGCGGGAAGGCAAGCCCCGGACGGGATCGCGGCTCGCGCACAGGGCGCTCGAATATCCTCGGGGGACTGTTGCTGCTTCCGAAACAAAACCATCTCGGGGGTTTTCCCTGAAAAGCCAGTTCCAGCCTCGAAGGCACCCCGGGTGGAAGAGACCCGCCCTAATCCTTTTTACAGCCTCTGCCGGGGGTGTGTAATGGCTTCATCGGGAAGAAATTCGCCCTTCTCCAGAACATTTATCCGTGTATGAGCTGACGGGGAGCCGGTGCGTCCCCACCCCGAAGCTGGGGTTCTCCAGAGGGTGCCCCTGGAGGAAGAAGAGAGGGGTTAGACAGGGCGAGGCCGCCGCGGTGGTAATCTGGGTCACGACTACTCCAGCCCCGAGGAGACGCGGCTCTCCTGGCGACCCCGCACCATTCCTGGGAACTGGGGTTCAGGCGCTCCCCTCTCCCAGGAAGACGACATTGTTGGGGTTTTGGAAGAGTGGGGGTGGGGTTAGAGAGGTTCAAAATAAGCTATTGGCAGGACTCTCCCTGCAGCCGACGTATTGCTGAGGGGCGTCTGTTCTAATTTGCGGGGGGGGGGGGCGGTTGTCGGTTTGGGTGCCCCTCGTTGGTCTCGGTCTAGAGAAAGGCGTTTTTCCATTTGCAAAGTTTCCTAAATGCCCCGCTATCTTTTGCACTCCGAGGTTGCAATTTTACAAAGGAGGGATTGAGGGTACTCCAGATCTCACGCCCGGTAGCTGGGTTTGGAGCCCTGGGCTTCCTCTGAGCAGCTGGACCTCCGCGGTGCAACTGGGTTGTCGGGGAGCTGGAGAGAGCTGGGATTCTGCAGCCCGGAGCAGCCCCCTCCCCCAGGCACTGCGGAGTGTGAATGAAATGGCAGTTTCCAAAGTTGCAGAGCCACGCCATCACCCCCCGCATCTGCATGCCCCCTCCCACCCCCTGTCGTAGACAGCTTGTACACAAAAGGAGGGAGGGAGAGGGAGAGAGCGAGAGCCAGAACTTCCTCCACCTTCGGGAGCACCAGGCGGAGTGGGGGGCTCGGAGGGGAGACCGAGGAGCCGGGGAAGTGGGGGGCGCCCATTGCCCGCCCCCCCCCCCATTCGGCTCCGCTTGCCAACCCTCTCCCCGTGTGTCTGTCGGTTGCAGTGTCGGAGATTGGCGCGGGCCCCCGCCCTCCGCGCCCCCCACGGGAAGGAAGCACCCCCCTAACTAAAAGGAGCCGAGCGGAAAGAAGCCCTCATTCGCCCGCCCGGAGGCGAGCCGATGCCAAGCTGTACTGCGTCCACCATGCCAGGGATGATCTGCAAGAACCCAGACCTTGAGTTTGACTCGCTGCAGCCCTGCTTCTACCCGGACGAAGATGACTTCTACTTCGGCGGCCCCGACTCGACCCCCCCAGGGGAGGACATCTGGAAGAAGTTCGAGCTGCTGCCCACGCCCCCGCTGTCGCCCAGCCGTGCCTTCCCGGAGCACAGCCCCGAGCCCCCGAACTGGGCCACCGAGATGCTGCTGCCCGAGGCCGACCTGTGGGGCAACCCGGCCGAGGAGGACGCGTTCGGCCTGGGGGGCCTGGGCGGCCTCACTCCCAACCCGGTCATCCTCCAGGACTGCATGTGGAGCGGCTTCTCGGCCCGCGAGAAGCTGGAGCGCGCCGTGAACGAGAAGCTGCAGCACGGCCGCGGGCCCCCGGCTGCCGGTCCTGCGGCCCCGGCCCCGGGAGCGGGCGCCACCAGCCCTGCGGGCCGCGGGCACTGTGCGGCGGCGGGGGCGGGCCGCGTCGGGGCCGCCCTGCCCGCGGACCTCGCCCACCCGGCCGCCGAGTGCGTGGATCCCGCCGTCGTCTTCCCCTTCCCCGTGAACAAGCGCGAGCCCGCGCCCGCCGCTCCGGCCGGTGCCCCGGCGGCCGGCGCTGCTGCGGTCGCCTCGGGGGCGAGTGCCGCGGCCTCGGCCGGCGCCCCGGCGGCCGTGCCCCCGCGCCCCGGCGGCCGTCCGGCCAGTGGCGGTGACCACAAGGCTCTCAGCACCTCCGGAGAGGACACCCTGAGCGACTCAGGTAAAGACCGGGCCGGAGGTCGGCTGCCTCCCGGGAGCACTGGAGCCGGAGTCGCGCTCCCTTTGTTACTCTTCCTGGGTTTGGCTTTGCGGAGGGTTGTGGGGGAGTATTTTAGAGGTAGTGCAGGTGGCAGAGGGCCAGGTTCCTCCAAGCCGAGCCCCGGGATGAGGAGGAGAGGGGGGAGTGGGGGCTGCCAAGAGGGTGTACCCCAGAGTCTCCCCCTCGCTGAAGTTCCTTCCACCCTCTCTCCGAGCCCCTGCTGGCGCGCTCACCCACCCCGCCTCTCCGTTGCAGCCAGTCCAAGGATAAAATTAGGAAACGCTGGGTGGCGAAAGCTGGGTGGGAGTGGAGAGGTGCGCTGGGTGTGTTTTCAGGGCAGAAACCTGTTAGCACGAGGGTGGAGAGGGACCGCCTCCCGGGTCAGGGGAGGGCAGGCGCGGGGAGAAGACACAAAGGCGGCGCAGAATCCTATGTAGGGCGCTGGAAGGTAGAGGGAGGTTGCACAGATGGCTACTACCGGTTTTATTTATTTATTTTTTCAAGCCTGGGTAGTCTTCCCCGCCCTCCGTGGGTGGTGGGCTATTTGCTCCTGGTCCGTGGCCAGCAGGCGGCAGTATGCTGGCCAGCGGCCGGCGGAGGATCTGAAAGGCTGGGGGTGCTGGGGGCACCCACCTCCCTCCCTCCATTCAGCAGCTGGTGGCAAGGACCGCAGCGGTGGTGTACATTCTTGAGGGGCTGCCTCTTTACGGGGTGCAGTGGGAACTGGGTCCGGTCTTTGTCTCTGGCGAGAATTCCGGGACTAATTTCAGGCCGGAGTTACTTTGTGACCCAGTGCCCTTCAAGGTGAGGGCGGCCACTCAGGGCCTCCAGGAATCCCCCCGCGGGCTGGAAGGCACCCTTTGATTGCTTCTGTTGTGTGCCTACCTCTGCCTTAAATGGCAGGGTTGGGTTAAAACCCAGACTTTGCGTGGGACTCTGGAGGTAAAGAAGTTTGTCCAAACACTTGGATAGCCCTTGTCCTGGTGGTGGGGAGCTGGGACCCCAGGGGATCGTGAAAATGTGCATTCTCGGTGCAGGTGGATAACAAGCTTGCATTTCCTTGAGGGCTGAGGATGGATCCCTCTAAGGCTCCTGGAAGGAAACTTGGTGATAAGCCTCCAGTTTGAATCGGGTCTGTCCCTTTAATGTCTGTGCCTTGACAGCTCTCAGTGAGGAAGCACTTCCTTCCAACAGCTGTCTTCTTGGCAGAAAACCAAAACATGGGCTTAAAGGGACCCACAGACTGGAACAGCCTCACATTTCGGCTTTAGAACAAATCCCACAATTGTTCAGCTTTCCGGCCCCCTTCAGATCAAGCAGAAGATGTGTTTTGATTTTCATGCTTGCATTTTAAACAATAATTTTCGATCCCAGCGAGGTGGTAGAGGAGGAGAGAGAGGGAAATGCAGACATGATGCTACATGTTTTTGGGTTGCTGTTTCTGCCGCGGGCTTGGGGGAAGAGGCGCCCCCTCTTCGGACTTTAGAGTTCCTGTGGATTCCGACTTAGTTGTTCGGATTTGGTTTTTATTAGATGAACACCTGCTTACTGGATGGAACTCAGGTTTCTGGCAGGCAGCTAATTTCTCTGCCTCAGACCATTAAGTGGCCCTTTCATTGTAAGGACTTAAAATCAAACTTTGTGTCAGTGGCTTAACGAGGCTCCTAAAACGGGGAGCCCCAGTTCTTAAGTGTGGAGTTGGAAATAATGAGCGAGTCTTTGGGTAAAAGTGATGATAAAAGCTTATCGTTCCTGAGCGTGTTTGTGTCTCCTGGACTCGGTTCTCTCTGTATTACCTGTGCAACTCCAGAACCCCGTTACTGTCCCCAATGAAATTGAGGCTTCCACAGTTTAACTTGCCCAGAGTCCCCCAACTCGTGTGTGATGGAGTCAGATGCCATCTGACGAGCCAAGTTCCTAATTTTGCCACCTGCTAAAGTCTGAGCGGAGGTTGGAAGGTCTAGGAGTGTGGGTAAGGGGGAATTTCCAGATGTGTTTCCAGGCGTTGGGTAGGATCCTGTCCACCTCTGTGGGCGGGTCACCGATGATTGGCAAGCCCTGTGCCTGCCACAAGAGACCCAGTGGAGAGATTGGGGGTAGTTCGTGTGTGTCACCAAAAGAATGACTCCCATCTTGTTCATAGATGACGAAGATGACGAAGAGGAAGACGACGAGGAGGAAATCGACGTGGTGACCGTGGAGAAGCGGCGGTCCTCCTCCAACAGCAAGGCTGTCACCACCTTCACCATCACTGTGCGCCCCAAGAACGCAGCCCTGGGCCCTGGGAGGGCCCCTCCGGGGGAGCTGATCCTCAAGCGCTGTGTCCCCATCCACCAGCAGCACAACTACGCCGCCCCGTCGCCCTACGTGGAGAGCGAGGACGTGCCACCCCAGAAGAAGATCAAGAGCGAAGCATCGCCCCGCCCCCTCAAGAGCGTCATCGCCCCCAAGGCCAAGAGCTTGAGTCCCCGCAACTCCGACTCGGAGGACAGCGAGCGCCGCCGGAACCACAACATTCTGGAGCGCCAGCGCCGGAACGACCTGCGCTCCAGCTTCCTCACGCTCAGGGACCACGTGCCAGAGCTGGTGAAGAACGAGAAGGCCGCCAAGGTGGTCATTTTGAAAAAGGCCACCGAGTACGTCCACTCCCTCCAGGCCGAGGAGCATCAGCTTTTGCTGGAGAAGGAGAAGTTGCAGGCCAGGCAGCAGCAGTTGCTAAAGAAGATCGAACACGCTCGGACTTGCTAAACGTTTCTCGAAACTGGACAGTCACTCTGCCACTTTGCACATTTTGATTTTTTTTTTTTTTAAACAAACATTGTGTTGACATTAAGAATGTTGGTTTACTTTCAGATCGGTCCCCCGTCGAGTTTGGATCTGGGTGGGGAGCAGGACATGTGGGGGTTCTGCGCGATGGGATGCTTGGGTGGCCGTCGCCGTGTCCTCCCTGGCCCCTCCGAGACCGTGGTTGGAGTTTGTGACCGTTGGGAGCCTCTGGGCTGTTGAAGTCACCTTGTTTGTTCCAAGTTTCCAAACAACAGAAAGTCATTCCTTCTTTTTAAAATGGTGCTTAAGTTCCAGCAGATGTCACAGAAGGGGTTTGCCATTGGATACCCCCTGGGGAACATTTCTGTAAATACCATGGACACACCCGCCTTTTGTATACGTCCTGGGTAATGAGAGGTGGCTTTTGCGGCCAGTATTAGACCGGAAGTTCATACCTAAGTACTGTAATACCTCAATGTTTGAGGAGCATGTTTTGTATACAAATATATTGTTAATCTCTGTTATGTACTGTACTAATTCTTACACTGCCTGTATACTTTAGTATGATGCTGATACATAACTAAATTTGATACTTATATTTTCGTATGAAAATGAGTTGTGAAAGTTTTGAGTAGATATTACTTTATCACTTTTTGAACTAAGAAACTTTTGTAAAGAAATTTACTATATATATATGCCTTTTTCCTAGCCTGTTTCTTCCTGTTAATGTATTTGTTCATGTTTGGTGCATAGAACTGGGTAAATGCAAAGTTCTGTGTTTAATTTCTTCAAAATGTATATATTTAGTGCTGCATCTTATAGCACTTTGAAATACCTCATGTTTATGAAAATAAATAGCAATTAAATGATGCAGCTTTTTTTTTTTTTTTTCTCCTTAATAGCACTAGTGAAATCCTATACCCTCTGTCCCTTAAATGTGAATATAGTACATATGTTTTGGTGGGATCTTGGGTTTACTGGGCAGCCCTCACTGGAGAGCGGCCCCTCTCCCGACCTGGCTTGGAGAGAACGGAGTTGAGGAAGGTGAAGGTGTTTCTTCCAGAATGGAGACATCATTTGTGAGGGCACGGTAACAATGAGCATTGAATAATTTACAGAGCACTGTAAATTATTTTTAAAAAAAAATGTTGACCATTTAATGGAGTTACACTCAGACACCAGTCCCAGTCAACCCTGTAGAGTGAGAAGTATAATCAAGACGGTGGTGAAACTTGACTATGTTGGTAATACTTGTTCCATGGGTGGCTTTAGGATGTCATGAAGTTTGTCTCCAAGTACATATTCTTCAGAATGCACTAGGATTGGATTGGACTGCATTATATACCAGAGCGGAATAAAAAGATGAAGATGGTTCCTCCCCTAGAGGAGCGCTCTGATGCACCAAAACGCCCCATGAAGCAACAGGTGTTTGGCCCAGATCAAGTGCTGTGTGCCTTTAGGAGGGACTGGGGTGCTGTAGCGCTGTTAACTTCACACAGGTGTTTGGGCTGCCCTGTGGTAGCGGGATTAACCTTGGCGGACTCTGGAGGACAGCCGGGGTCTGTGGAGTGGAAGGAGGCATAGTTCAGTTCTGGAAGGCATTTCTGAGATTCTCTGATGGAAGGTGTTACCTTGGCTTCTGAGGCTTTGAGCTCAGAACTGAAAGCTTACAAATAACCTATTTCTCTTCGGGGTGTAAAGTAGCGCTCTGGTCGTAACATCAGAAAAAGGCCTTTGCTTTGCCAAGAAGATAGGTCCAACGATGGCAATGCTTGTCTTGGTCACGGGGCTTGTGAGGGGCAGTGATGGGAGAATCCAGGCCACGTGAGTCCCTGTCTGCTTTGGTTATTGTATACAACAAGCCAGTGGGGGATTAGAACTCCCAAGGTCCAGTTTACAGCTATGCAACCTAAAGCTAACAATGTTGGTGGTGTTGCCTTGGACCCTGATGGTCAAAGCGGAGAATCATGAGACTCTTGCTTAAATCTCTCCACTTACCCTATCCCCACACAAGAAAATCATGAAACTGCTTTGAAAGTCCTTTTCAAAGGACAGTGTCCATTTGCGTTTCAAAGGCCCCAATTACCCTGCAGCCTGGGCAACTTGCATGTGTATCCATGAGCCAAAAGAAAGTTAAGTGACCTCAAAGTCATGGAGCTCTTTAAAAAGATTTATTTATTTTAGAAAAAGAGTGGGCATGTGTGCTTGCACGTGTAAGTGGGGGGAGGGGCAGAGGGAGAGAATCTTCAAGCAGACTCCCCACTGAGAGCAGGAAGTCTCCATGTGGGGCTTTATCTCAAGACCCATGAAATCACGACCTGAGCTGAAACCCGAGTTGGATGCTTAACTGACTGTGTCACCCAGGTGCCTCAAAGTCATTGAGATTCTTGAAGCTCAGTTCAATCATCGCTATTTCTCTATTTCTGGGTCCATAAGGGACCTACCTACGCGTTTTTGGATGGGACAGAACTCTAGCCACAGAAGAGGAAAGCTTGTGATGAATCAGGCTCTAAACTAATTCCCACCAGGCTCTGTTCACTGTGGCTGCTGGGAAGCTCAGAGACCAATTCCGTGCTCTGATTCTACATGCCTGGTGCCCAGCCTCTGTTTTCTTCCAAAGCCTACCTACCATCTTTTGTTTTCCACTGTTCATTTAATCGCTCTTTCTATGTTCTTTACTTTGTTTTATAAAAGAAATTTTTCCATTAGGTGGATCATATGTATGAATCATCACAGCTAAGGCGAAATGCCACTTATTTGCCTTTCCGGGACCAGCTGAGGGAAAGCGGCACCCAGTCGAGCTCTGCACTTACCTATCACCTGCTGCGCTCAGAAGACTCGAAACCCTCGTGTCAAGCACAGGAGAAACCATCTCTGTGTTCCGAGAGCAGTTTTGAGACTGAGGAATTACCCTCCACGAGTTAGATCAGTAAATCATAAGACTTCGATGGAGCACTGAATTATTTTACTTAATAGGAGGGGGTCGTGGGGTCCCCTATTGAATGAGCGGCCAAACCCAGGACTTGAGTCGGGTCTTTGGATGGTTTTCTTTCCATGGTGTTGGCTTCCCCGCTGCTTACCCTATCGCCTTCCTACCCCCTGGCCTGTCCGTCCACATACAGTATGTGTCTGTGTTCATTCTAGATGACGGACCCTGCATTAGAAGCTTTCAGGAGCCCTCCGCCATGAAGAAGATAAAGTCCAAAGCCTTCAGCCTGGCCCATGGGGCTGCTTTGCCCCCCCCCCACGCCCCCCCCTCCCAACCGGGTTGAGCAGCTCAGTCATGCCCGCCCCTCCGCAGTTGTTCCTGTTCCGGCCACGCCACACAAGGCCACGCTTTCTTACCTCTTCACTCGTTTCGGCAACATCTCTCCTCCTGGGCTATCCAGTTTCTGTTGATTGAAATTCTTTCAACCTCAATGGCAAACCCGCAGTCGTCTAGTTCCGGTGGGCTTTCTCATCCCCCCTCCTCCCCAGGTGGGCCTCATGAAGCTCCTGATCTGTTGTCGCTGCCGGAGGCACATCACCCCCAAGACCTCCTAGACTGTGGGGCCCCTAAAGGCAGGTACTGTGCCCCCTTCCCCTCTGGTCCTTCAGCCCTCCTGGCTTGGTGACTGGAGATGGCGGGACCTTGGTGGACGCCGGCAGAACGGCCGGCGGCTGAGGAGGCAGCTGAGGAAGGAGCCAGGGGAAGATTTCCTTTATGCGCGTGCCTCTTGCCAGCCCCGGTTTGGTTCGAGAACTCTCCCGCTAATCCAAATGGGGGAACATCCCTTAAGGTATCGCTTCTGAATGCCCGGTACTGGCTGCTGGGAGGGAAGACATGGAGGCCCGTCTTCTGGAAGCCCATGGTCCGGAAGGGCGTTCAGGCCCGGTGCCTGGTGCAGAAGCGGGCAGATAGGAGGGCCGGCGGGAGCGTGGAGGAGTGTTGAGCCAAAGCACAAGAGGGGTTCCATGGCTGAATCAGGCTCTGCAGCTGTGAGCTCCGGTTCGGAGCCCTTGCTCGGTTAGAGGAAGCTGGTTTGCTGGTCTACCGCAGGCCTGAGGAGGCTTGGGGACTCTTCTGAGGCCATTGACGGGACAAGGCCCCCCGGCCCTGGGTAACACGAAGCACTCACCGAGGGTGTTTTACACCCGAGTCTCACCACCACTCAGGAGTGCTGGTGAGTTCATCGTACACCCATTTTTGGGAGTTGTGGCTTCTGGGTTTGACTTTCACTAATTTCTGTGGTGGCTCTCCAGAAAATCCTAGTTGGGTTGTTTTTAGAAGCTGAGGTTTGGAACCTCAGCTTTGGAACAGGTTTGGAACAGGCTTTGAAGAACTCTAGCTCCATCTCCCACTTCGGAGGTAGGACAGCGTACAGTCTGCTCACGGGCACCCTTTCTTCTTTCTTTCCACCACGCTCGCTCCGTCCCTCCCTTCCTGTCTTTCCAGCTCTCTCACAGCGAATACTCATTTAGCGCCCATCCTGGGTCAGGCACTGATTCAGGCACTTGGGAGACATCAACGAAAAAAAGAGGCAGAACTTCCCCAAATTCCCGCTTTTGTGGACTTGAGCGTCTAGGAGAGAGTGACGGCAGAGAAAAGAAACCTAATAAGCAGAAAAATGGAACAGCGTTCAGTAACGTGGTGGAAGCTTTGAAAGCGAAGACGAGAAGGGGGAATTCAGGGGTGCAGAGCGGGAGGGAGGCTGCTGCCAACTTTGAGTAGACATGGGGAAGGTGCACTGGGCAGGAGCTGAGGTGTGGGCCCCCGGAGGACGCCACCCAGCTCTCAGGATTGTCACGGTCGCTCTGCTGGTCACTGGGCGTCAGGTCTCAGGTGTTGGGGCGCTTCCTCCTGCATCTCCCCCTGGACATCGGCAAATGTCCCCCACAGCTTCTCATTCACTCCCTCAAGGGAAAGCAAGGGTCTCTGAAGTGAGACCCCCATTGTGAATGTGCCTCCCATACTCACAGGCTCCAGGTTGTGCCATTTCCCCACTGGTACAACTGGGGATAATGGTGCCCCCCACTTCACATGGGGGCTCAGGGCGTGGGGGGGGTGGCCACAAACAAACTTTCATCGGCGCCCACGATAGCCCTTGGCACAGGATGGGTGCAATGTGTGTACGGCTGTTAAATAATCTGATTTCTCGTAGACAGAAGGCTTCCCCTCGCCCCTTCCCCGGTATGTTACTAGGGCAAAGAATCTCTAAGGGACATTTGCTGGTCGAGCAAACTCACAAGCCTGAGCGCCACAAGAAGTTTGCAGACTTTTGTTTCTCCAAAGAGGCCTTACAAAACCTGAAAACGGGTACCTTGGAAACAAATGAATGTGAGCTTTGAAGCCTATTTTAAGACGGAGCCTAGGAATTCGAGTGCCTCGGAACATCTACGCCTTCTACAATGGTTTATTAGTTTTCCCTACTTGTAAAGGAAATCTCTTCATAGGCCACTGACCAGGGTTACCTGATCTCTTTTGATATTGACATATCATGCTACAAGACATTCAGCCTGAAACCTTTGACCAGGAGAAGTAACAGAGCCTTTTTATGGTTGAAGCCGACAGACCTACTGTCTTTCGGAGAAACTTCTGGAGAAACGCACACAGCACATACTCCCATGATAAAGACAGACGATTTGCTGTGGGACGCGCTGTGAAGAGTTGACACAAAAAACATACTTTCGTCTGCTTTCTAGCAGACCCAAGATTTTCAGCAGCCTTTGCGAGGCGGTGTGGGCTCCTTCACAAATCGGCAGCCCGTTAAGGGTTGAATTTCGTGGCGTAGGCTACCCGCCACCATTCTCCTGAGGGAGGGCCTTCTGGCCAGCTCTCCGCTCCACACAAGGTGAGGTGCCAAGCTGACGGGGAGGCAGTCCTGGGTAAGAGAGATACTTAGTTTGGAGGCAGAAGCCCAGGGCTTGGGTTTTAGCTCGGTTATTTGCTGTTTCCAACCTCGGCCTGGGAGGGTAACCTCCGGTCGCTCCATGGTCACGTCTCTAAGTGGAATGACCAGGAGCTGGTGTTCTCCTAAGCCCTCCTCAATTCCAGAGAATCACTGATCCTCAGGGACGGCCTGAATTGCTCCAGGTGTCGCCGTGGCTGTGAACACCCTCCAGTCCGAAAGGCCTGGGCACGTGTCTTGGCTCTGCTGTTCGCCACGTCGGTGGCTGAGGGCAAGACGCTCCCCTCTGACGTGCACCTGCTTCATCGCTATAGCACCGATAATAATGACCACCGCACAAGGTGCTGAGAAGGATCAGAGGACACCAAGTCCAGGAGGGACTTTTCCAGCACCCTGGAAACTGCCATCCGTAAGCCTGCTATGAACTCGGATCACCATAGTCGGCTCTTGTCCAGCATTTACCTCCTGCTTCACTGTCTGTTTTCTGGAGTCACTTTCTTTTTTTCCTTCTTTTTTTTTTTTTTTTTAAAAGCAGTCTCCACACCCAGCATGGAGCCCGATGTGGGACTTGAACTCATAACCCTGAGATTAGGACCTGAGCTGAAATGGCGTGGGACGCTTAACCAACTGAGCCATCCTGGTGCCCGTGGAATCACTTATAAGTGGGTTCCCTCCAGGTAGTAAATGTCCTTAGCAATGCCTTTACTTCCTAAGAAGGCATACCTCTGATTGTGACACCGTACCGAGAACAGGGCTTTGTTCATAATATTGGCTCCGTAATGTTTGTTAAAAAGACTTGACTAGTGGTTCAAAGCCAGCTGGGGATTCTCAATTTGTGCCGAAGAACTGGGTACAAAGGCTTGTCTCACCTGGAACTAGAGAAAACTCTGGTACATTCAATTTTTCACTGGGTTACTCCAGTGAGAACAGAATATGATAACAAACATCTAACATCTTGAGTTTTTTGATGGGGTTGGTTTAGCCACTTTTCTTTGGCTCAAAGCCAAGAAGAACAGAGAATTTATACCAGAGACTAGAGATATGACAGTGCGGGAGCTGTCGTTGGAAGCATTTCGTTGGTGAAGAGAGCAAGGCTGAGACCAGAGTTTACTGCCGGAAATGGTTTGATTGCCTTTCGGTTTGGGAGTAAATCTTTCCCATCCTGAGTTTATCCTCCTCCTGAATTTGCCAAACTAATATTTCAGAGTCTGTCTGGAGGGTAAATCATCTTTATATCAGAAACCCCCTCCCCTAAACATCTCATTAAAAAAATGAAGTTGGAGGGTTTCTTGGATGTCTTTAACTGTAAGCTTCCGGGATGGCTGTGAATACATTTCCTTTGACACTTCTGTGAGATGATTTCTCCTGGAGTGTTACCTCCCTTGGAAATTCCTCTGGGTAATAAATGTGCACACATCAATTTGTCCCCACAGCTCGAGCCTCTGTCGTCTTTAGCCAACTGTGTGTGCGGGCTGCAGCGTCGGGTGTGACCACAGGATCTGCTGGCCAGGCGACCACCGGAGGACTTTTGTCTTGCCCACAGCGACGAACCACAATGTGAAAATGTTGAAGCAAAGAAACAACATTTAGCTCAAGTGCAAATTAAGCCCTGGCTTCATCGGAGGCCTGGATGCTGAGGACTGGATAATTGGAGTGGAAACTGCCATAAAAAGCTTATTACGATGTTCGCTGCCATTCAAGGGCTCTCCCCACGGCGTGTGCATTTGAGGGGGACAAGTCCTTCTTCAGGGATGTGGTTTCTTTTTCCCTCTTTACCCAGGATGACTGATTTGTCCCAGTTTGCCTGCACCTGTCCCAGTTTTAAAACGGAAAGTCCGTGTCCTGGTAAACACTCCGACACGGGCGAGTGACGGGCGGACAGTCCCCTCCTCTTCTGTCTCTTCAGGACCTGCTTTTTCTCCCTGCAGTTTGGCCAGCTCTACAAGGCTCCCCGCAGAAGGATGGGGACAAGGCTGGAGCTCCCACCGCACGGCCAGGCTGCCACCGGCGCCTGGAGGGTCCAAGGCAAGCAAGGAGGGGCTGGAATGGACATTGTCTTGGATTTGAGCTCTGGAAACACCATCAGGTGACTGGGAACAAGTCTCTCTGAGGCCACACTAAAGGAGAGATCTCGGTCAGCCCCGTAGGGGACAATGAGTGTGAGGGTCGCAGGTCCCACCCAGATGCCAGGGACCAACATGGTGCTGGTCTGCCCACCCCACTTCTCCCAAGCCCTGGAGTTCCTTCTAGGTCATGAGGATGACAGCAGTTGGAGGCTTGACCATAACCCTAGCTCTAGTCTTCTGGCTGCGCCCCTTTCAGTCTCCTTCATTCTTCAGATCTTTGCAAGGGACCAGAAGGAGCAATTTTTAAATTATCAAACCATCCCAGGCTGAAGCTCTTGGGGGTGGGCTGGTCGCGGAGACAAGCAGGGCACACGTGGAATCAGATCCTCCTGAGGTCTGCGGCTAGGGGCTCCGTGTCGTCAGAGAAGCTGCAAGTTCGGGCATCTACAAATGGACTTGGACCTTCATTCTCTGAGTCAAGGACCCTGTGATGATTTTGCCACGAACCTGGTCCATGAAATTAACTACTTCCTGTGGTGCGGGTTTTCCTTTTATCGGCCCTCGTGAAATCATGTGAGCCATGTCTGTCAGGGTGGAGGGTAGTGGAATCGCATTCGTCAGGCTGTGTATGTGTGTTCTTGCACTAAAAGACCAGGACGGGAAGTCTAGTAGACCTTTGGGCGACCTTTAAAAGAGGCATTCACCTCTATTTCCATTTTGGGAAGAAAGCCTGCCACTACCTTGCAGCAAACAACGGCTTAGAGAGTTTGAGAACGTTGTTTGAGGGGCACAAGTGCCCGGCTGAAGATCCAACCCAGTCCTGGGCCTCCTGAAGGAAAGAGGGTCTGTCATGTTAATGACATGTGCATCTTATTAAGGAAAGGGACAAAGGGCCTGGAGCTTGGGAAAGAGTGCGGTTCTGGGGACTCTTCAGTCCGCAGATGATCCCCTTATTATAAAGCCGAGGTGGGGAGGGCCCTGGGAGAGTCGACCCATAAAGCTATCTGGTGGGGAGTGGCTCTCTCCGCGGACGTGGAGCTCCCAGCATGCTCTGCTCCCCACCCACGTATAAAGTGATACTCCACTATGTGGTCAGAATACATTCTGGAGTTGAAACGCAATGTTGCTTTGATTTCTTTGAATTAAAACTGGCCGGTTGGACAGAACGCTCGGCTTCCCAAAGTCTTCCAAGCCACGTAACGCTGGCCCCCGCTTGGTGGAGCTTAGCAGCCAGGTGTACACGGAGGCTTTCTGTCTGTCCTTGCAGGGAGGGAGCGTAGGCCTGTGGCTGAGACAGAGGGCAGACGGAGAAGAGTTAAGGCTGCCGTTGACTCTGACCTTCACCCAGGGAGGGAGGTGAAAGGTGAACACGGATAATCGCCAGAGAAGAGGCTGTGGGAAGCGGTGTGGGAACACAAGGGAGCCTTCCCACGGCAGGATGAGATACACGTTGACCTTGAGGGATGGGAAAGGGTTGGCCTGGGGCAGGAGGACAAGAGGGGCTTATAGGTTGAGGGGGCAGCCTGAGCGGAGCGCATGGAGCCTCACGGAGCCGCACGCAGGTGCATGGAAACGCTTGGAGCCACGTGGAGCTGCACGGAGCCACCTGCAGGCGCACGGAGCAGCGTGGAGCTGCGTGGACGTGCATGGGGCTGCACTGAGGTACAGGGACATGCAGGGCATGTTTAGGGCACAAATGAGTCCTGGAACCCCAGCTGAGTTGGACGGGTTGGGCCTAAGGACTGCCTCAAGGTGCAGCCAAGGTGTCTGAGAAGGAGAAGGACATGATCAGGGAGCAAACTACATAGCTGGGTTAAACCCATGCAAAGTGGCCCTGGGGGTGCTTGTGGGCCTCAGTGACTCGTACCCGTCATGCCTGCTCCCGAGGGGGCCTACCGACCACTCCTCGGCACGGTGGGGAGAGGGCCGGCATGGGCCTTTGGGGGCCTGGTTCTTGGCTCGGCAAGGCCGCCCCTTGAAGTTTCTTGCTCCTCAAGCCTTGCTGATCTTATGCTTTCCCCTTCTGACCTCACATCTCCCCAGTCTTACAGGCCAGAAGCTCACCTGTCTTCCAGGGCCCAGCTTGAGGGCATCTTCTTCACGAAACCTTCATGCTCTCCTTTGTAGAAAGTTTGCTCCTCTGCCTCTAACCACCCCCGGCCTCTCCCCATAACCCCACAAGCTTGAAAGGTGACAACAACCCCTCCTCCCCTAGCACAGCCACTGTGGGGAGAAAACAGACAATGAAGGGGAAAAGAAAAATATTTCCCGTGACCTACCTTTCGGAGAGGACTATTAAAATCTCAGTGTGCATTTTTCTAGATTTTTCCATACACACTTAAGCTCCTATGAATGTGTCTGCTTGTTTTGTATGTTTGGTAGGTCATTGATAACTTCTCATTCTATATTATAAATAATTATATTTGGGCCTTATCTGTCTTACTAGGGACGAGGGGCTGTCGGCTTTGCGTGTTATGCACCAGCAGAAGCCAGAATGGGTTTTGCCCCTGGCAGAACGACTGATGAATGGATGAGTGAGTGGATGGGTTTCTCTATCTCTACCTGTAAGATGAGGACGTTGGATTGTGTTATACCTCAGGGCTTTTCTAGTTCCAATCCTTGGAAGATTTCTGATCATTACATTTCTGACATGGGTAGAAGAAAGAATTTTTCTGCGAATCTGGGGACTTGGTATATCCTTTTTAGCTTGACATTGTTGGGGCCCCAAACTAAAACAAGATCAATGATTTAAAGCACTTAGGCTGCGTCCACACAAAACCCAGGGACCACCGGATTGAGAGTGGACTTTTACCCTTTTTGTCTTACCCAAAGCGAACCAATCTTGGGATCTCAGCGGACACTTAGAATCTGAAAAGTTTTGAATACGATAGATTCCTCATTTCTTCTGACCTGCGGTTGTCACCAATAGCCTAGGTGTCATCTTCGCATGAAGTACGAGAAGTCTTCCTCTCCGCCCCCGGGCAGGTGTGGCCCCACCTGGCATGCACGAATTGGCAAATGGAATGAGCTCAGTACTTCCCCCTCTTTCCCCCTTGGTCAGGCATCTCTTGGGCACGACACAGCCTGAACAATTGTATTGGCAGCCCTGGAATAGAGTACTTAGAACTGAAAAACGGAAAAACTGAAAAGAACTGGGACGACTGGGTGGCTTGGTTGGTTAAGCATCTGCTTTTGGTTCAGGTCATGATCCCACAGCCCTGGGATAGAACCCCACAGCAGGCTCCTTGCTCAGCGGGGAGCCTGCTTCTCCCTTTGCCAGCTGCTCCCCCTGCTTGTGCGTGCGCTCCATCTCTCTGACAAATAAATAGATCAAATCTAAAAAAAAAAAAGAACTGAATACTGCAGTTACAAGGTTGCTATCTATGTTCACAATTCTTTAAACAAATAAGCAAGAATATGTTATAAGAGTCAGAAATACAACATTCGTGGGATCCAGTGGGGATCCAGATACTCCCCCGACTTGGTGCTTGTCCTCTTGCTGTTCCCACTATCCAGAAGCAGCCCTGTCCCCAGTTATTCCTTTCTCAATTTTACCCATTTTTCAAGACTCAGCTCAAAGGCTGTCTCTTCCACAAAGCCTTCTGTGACACCCATTTGTTGGAATTCACTGAAACCTCTCTTGTGTTTGGTGTTCACAGAATTTATTTGGAACAGTTTGAAAGGCCTTAAAGCGTATACATTGTCATCTGTATAGCCTCAGAAAACCTCCTAAATACACGGATCTACTCTTTCCCTTCTCTCTAAACCTACATGTCAGGTGTATTTTTATTCCTTATTCCCTTGGTCCTTTGCCTTTCTGTAGCCCTGTGTAGTTTCCAAAGCTTCACAATAAACCAACAGGGATGGTATCATTATCCACACTTAATAGGTAAAGAGAAACTAAGACTTAAATTTACACATGTAGAAGGTGGTGGAAGCAGGTTGTGAATTTGGACTTCAGTCTCAAGGTTCAGCCTTCCCTACTCAAAATGCTGCCCGAGCACTCATGGGAAACTATTTAAACTCTGGAAAGAAGCTCTGAGTTAGAATCATACATCCATGTTGTTCCCGAGCCAAAGATTGAGGTGTCCTTGGAAGAGTGACAAGCCATGTCTATCCCCCACTGAGCCTCTTGGAGAAGGAGAGCAATTTGAGGGGTGATGCTTCGCCTTTCTAGAGATTCAGTGCTTATGTGTAAGCTGCCTTCACCAGAGACAACCGAAAGGAAAATTCTATCACCTATAACCCAATTTTGTCCTTTATAGCAGGAAAGGACTGTTCAAGTCTTAGGAACACAGTCCATTAAGGCATGTTTTTCTCTCTACCCTCAACTCCATTTCCTCTCCTTTGAAGGAAAAAGGATCCACAAAAAATTGCGAGCTGGCTTTAAGGATTTGAAAAAATACGGAATGCGTAGCCACTAACCAAGAAGTTGATCGCTGCAGGTATGATGGGGTTCCCGGCACGTAGGATTCCTCAAAAATGAAAAGACACAACCTGTCCTGCCGTTCCTAAATGTGTCTAGCCCGGAGCTCACTGACTGAGTCTGAACGGGGATAAGAAGTTTGGAGCAGAGCAAGACTTTCTGTTTAGGAGAAGAGTGTATCACTGTTCAGGGAATGAAAGGACAGAGAGGGCTCCCACATTCTGCCCCCACCGGTCCCCAAAGCCGCTGTGAGCTCCTGCACTGTCCCTGAGGTTCTCGAATGGTGCAGCCCCAAGGCTCTAGGTAGTACGACAACTCTGCACGTGCCCCCCCATTCTGCTCTAGTGAAGAGGCTGGGGGTGCCTGTCCCCACAGCCTGTGCTCTGCGGTCTTACTGTGGTTTTCATCCCTGGTTGGACATGAGAAACATCTAGAAGCTTTTAAAAATCCCAAGGTCTCCAAAACCAAAGGGCCCAATTTAAAATGGGGAAAGGTCTTGAATAGACACATCTCCAAAGAGGTATGCAAGTGGGCAATAAACAGGGGCACCTGGGTGGCTCAGTGGTTAAGCGTCTGCTTTTGCCTGGGGTCATGATCCCAAGGTCCTGGGATTGAGTCCTTGCTCAGCAGTGAGTCTGCTTCTCCCTCTTCCTCTGTGCCTGCTCTTTCTCTCAAAGAAATAAATCTCTAAAAACAAAACAAAAAACAAATGACCAATAAGCAGATAAAGGGATGCTCAACATTCCGGATCCTTAGGGAAATGCAAATGAAAACCACAGTGAGATACCACTTCTTACCCAATGGGATGGTTATTATGACAAAACAAACACAGGGAACAGTGCTGGTGAGGATGTGGAGAAATTAGAACCCTCGTGCATTGCTGAAGGGAAGGTACAATGGTACAGTCACTGTGGAGAACTATGACTACCTTCAAGAAGTTAATCATCGAATTGCCATCTGACCCAAGATTCCACCTGTAGGTAGACACCCAAGAGAATGGAAAGCAGGGACTCAAAACCGTATTTGCTCGCCTATGTCCACAGCATTATTCACAATAGCCAGAGGTAGAAACAACCCAAAAATCCATCAACAGATGAATGGATAAACTAAGTGTGGTTATATGTATGTATAATGGGACATTATTCCGTCTTTAAAAGGAGTGAAATCCTGTCACCTACTACAACGGGGATGAACCTTGAAAACATCACGCCAAGAGAAATAAGCCAGACACCAAGGGAAAAGTTCTGTGTGATTCCACTGACATGAAGCCGATAGAAGCACCTAGAGTGAATGCACGCAGGGTCCGTGCGGTACCAGGGACTGGGGGAACAGGGCATTAGGAAGTTATTGCTTAAGGGGCATGGAGTTTCTGTTTGAGGTGATAAAAAATTCTGGAATTGGGGGGTGCCCTGGTGGCTCAGCCGGTTAAGCATCTGCCTTGGGCTCAGGCATCCGGCTCCCTGCTCAGCGGGGAGTCTGCTCCTTCCTCTCCCTCTGCCCCTCCCCCTGCTTGTGCGCTCTCTCTCTCTCTCTCTCTCACACACACACACACTCTCTCTCAAATAGATAAATAAAAAAATATTTTAAAATACCCAAACAACCAAGTCAGTCTAGCTAAGAAATTCCAGAATAAATCCGAGCAGACACAGGCCAGACTTGAGGATCCCGCCCCCGCCTCGCGGTTCTCAGCTCACCCAGGTGTGCCTGCCGTCTTGGGGAGCACTCCGGGAGCACGGAGGCTTGCAGCAGGCTCTCCCTCTGCGCTCAGCCTTGGGTCCTGTGAGCTCTCTCAGGTCAATGACCTCATCCCTGAAAGGACCAGGCAGTGGTAATTCTAATCTCACGAAGTTGTGAGGAGAAGATTAAAGGAAATAAAGGGCTCCAAAGGGTATGTAAACTGTAAAGCACTGGAATCCAAGGGACCATTGTCATCCTGTAGCTCACTTGATTTGCATAATCACCCCAGGGGAGTGCAGAGGTTATTCCCACTTTATGAGTGGAGAAACTGAGGTCAGCCCAGCAGAGGTGTGGCAGAGCCCAGGGGAGGATGTGGGTCTCCAGAGGCTCTGGCTCCGGGCACCTCTGGGGTGTGAGTGGGGAGCCTGTCCTGTGTGCTCCAGGAGCCTGGTCTGTGAGAGGCAGCCCCGGGCATTCTCTGTGGAGCCTCGGGTGCACCCCCTTCCCGGGACCTTGGGGGCGCAGGGTTGAGCTGCTCTTGGAAACTTTGGATGAGTCCATCCAGCCTTTGGAGGCGGGTGGGTTGGCCTGAGACGGTGTCTTCCTCCCTCACCACGGAGGCCAGTCTCCCGTCGCTTTCTTTAGAGGTCTTTGTGCAGCCCTTTCTTTCATCCTGGGTCCAACACAATGCAGGGGTGAGCTGAGGTCAGAGTTTCAACCTTCAGCTCTGGATTTCCTGTCTTTTGTGGGGAGGAGGACAGATTATGCCACCCGGCTTCCTGTCACCTCAGCACCGGGGGCTTTCGGTCCCTGGCGCCAATCTGCCATGGGAGACGGGGAAATGCTCCTGGGAGGCGAGGAGAAAGGCTCTGTCCTTGCTCCCAGTCACTCAGACTCAGGCTTTGGCGGCTGCTGGATACCTACTCTCCAGGTCTTTCAGTCACTGAAAATAGCTTCTTGTGGGATTCGAGTTCTGATAGCGTCCTCAATGCCACTTGAAATACTGTAGGATTAAAAAAAAAAAAAAAGACAATTCCATTAAATAGCACCAAGCAGATGCCAATCCCCTTTACCCTTCTCACGGCCTGGCTTATGCAGTAAAAATGAATGAGAGAGAGGCCCCCAGTAGCAGAAAGGAGTCAAGAAATGAAGTCGTTCTGAGAGAAGGCTGTGTTTCAGGGAAAGAGCTGGGGCATGGACCAGTGTCCTAGGACTGTCACAACAAAGTGCCTCAGACTGCAGGGCTTCCAACCGTGGATATTTATTCCTCCCACTCCTGGAGGCTGCGAGTCTGAAATCAAGATGGCGGCATGACCATGTACTGTCTCCAAGGCTCTTGGGGAAGCTCTCTCCCAGCTGCTCTTGAAGGCAGGCGGTAGTATTCCTTGGTTTAGAGATGTGTCACCGCCTTTGTCTTCATACAGTGTTTTCCCTGAAACCCTGTGCTTTCCCTCTGTCTGTGGCCCAAATTTCCTCTTCTGGTAAGGACAGCTGTCCCATTGGATTAGGCATCGACTTCACACCAGTATAACCTCATCTTAACTAGTCACTTCTGCGATGACTCTACATCCAAATAAGGTTGTATTCTGAGGTGCTGGGGGCGGTGAGACTTCAACGTATTCTTTTAGAGGGCACAAACCAACCCCGGCACAGGGGGCCTCAGGCCAGTCAGCTGTGTTAGGCCCCATGCTCACTCTGGGGCAACAGAGATGCTCAGGACAGTCTCTGCTTTCAGGGGACGCAGTCTAGCGGGGAGAGACAGACAAGCAAGGAGTGGACGATCTGAGCAGTGCAGGGAACTGCTTGAATGCAGGGTGAGGAGGGCTCTCCTATGGGTGTCCCCCTTAATCCCACCTCATGAGCAGGGAGGGGAGGCTTCCTTCAGAAGGAAGACCTGTGACTCAGGACCAGGGACAAGAATGGGAAAGAGGCTTCACAAGTGCCAAGAATGCTTTATGACACCGAATCTGCCAGGAGACCCAGGAACACCTCAGACCCGAGGAAGAGAAGGAATTTTCTGTAGCTCACGGGGCTACAGAGCTGCCCCAAAGCCCTGACCTCCACCCCCTTCCCAGTCCTTGGGACCCAGCGGGAATGGCTAGCGGGCATGTGTGTGGGATCTGCCTGCTTTTCTTGCCTCTCAGGTCTTGGGGCCCCAGGTGAGAGAGAAAAGCCAGCACCACAGAAGCCAAAGGTGATGCTTTTCACCGTTTTCATGAAGTCTTTTGATTCTTTTTTGGAGCTATAAATCATGACTCAGGCCATATGAAATTAAGTGGTATGTGCACCTTGAAAGAGCGTGTTCTGTTGAAGACAAACACTCCACCATGAATCCTGGTAAATTTTGGGGGGTTGGTGAGCACGGGGTGCCTGGGGAGGGGAGGGCTGCACAAGGCCAGCCCGAGGCCTGGACTAGCACAGTCCACAGCCTGTGGTCCTGACCCACTCATCTTTAAAATCTTCCCACAAAGAAACCAGGAGAGTCTGCGTGTGGCTTCGTCTTTTTCAAGAGCTGTTCAATGAGGGCGCAAATTGGTCATTGCTGAATCTAGAGCGCAAATCCTCATACCCAGAAATGTGTTTACTTGAAGCAGCTATTAAATATCCTGGGCAGAAGCAGAACCCAAGAGAAGAGCATCTCTTGGCTGAAATTCTGCTTTTTCTTTTTTTCTTCCTGTTTGAAGACCCCTGGCCCCACCCCGCCCCCAGCCCTGCTTTCTCCTCTTTGCAAAGGCCTTTCTAATGTGAAATGGGGTTGATTCTTACCTGGGCACTTCATGGCTGTCACCAAGGGACTTTGTCCCCTTTCATAGATGCGGAAGCCCGGGTGTAGGTAAGTCCTGTGACTTGCAGGCCCACATTCCCCGTGAGACTTCCTGCACCCGCCCAGGATCTCCCCGTGCAGCTGGAGTTTCCTCGGGAATCCAGCCCCTCCCTGCCCCCTTCCACCTGATCTCTCCCGGCTTCCACTGATCCTCCTGAACTCTGGTCTGGGTGGGGAGGGCCCAGCGTGGCTTCTCTTAGAATCAGATTAGAGTCTGCACCAAGCTTAACGGGGGAATCACCGGCTCCCCGTGGAGCCGCTCTGCCTCTCCCTGCCTCTGGGATCCCAGGTAAATCTCAGTCTGTCCAGGTTTCCGTTTCTCCATCTGCAAGGGGGGCTAACACGATCGAACTCCAGTATTATTAAGAGGATTAAATTAGTTGATTATGTAGATTTCTTGGGACAATTCCTGGCATGTAAGAAGTCTCATACAATGTTCATTAAAAAAAAAAAAAAAAAAAAAAGTCCCCATAGGGACAGAGACTTTTGAAGATCCAACAGTGGCAGGTCCAGTGATGGGTCGTTAGCCACTCCACACTCTTCTTTGTTTGATTTAGTAGTGAACCAGCTGGTACCCAGATTGGTCCTTGCGTCTTTCATCATGAACACTTCCTGGTCTTGGCTTTGGAGGCAGGGGATCTGGATTCTAAAGCCCTCTCACATTATATTAAGGCCACTCTCCTACTCACTGCTTGCTAGAATATCTGCTTCTCTAGGGCAGGGCCATGTTTTATCCCATCTGAGTTTTGGGCACCTGATCCAGGGTCTGGGAAGCTGCAGAAACCTGTCCTCATACTCCTAATTGGGGCCTCAGTTCCCACCTCTGTACTCCATCCACTAAGGAGCTTACAGCTGAGGACTGTAGCTCTGTCCGCCCATCCCACTAAGAACTTGACCTCCTTACAGGCACTTCTAGCGGGGCCGTTTGGAACCACGACCCTAGGATATTCACGCTGGGAAAGAAACACTGGGGTCAGGAACACTGTGACTAACTTGGGTCTATCTCTGTGGGAGCCACAGGGTAGAGATCCCCATGGTTCAAAGTTTCCAGAAGGGGGGAGAGGGTGTGTATGTGTGTGTGCGTGTGCGTGTGTGTGTGTATGTGTGTGCCAGGAACCGAACCCTCATGGCAGGGTTGGTATGATCCTTGGTAGGGGGTGGGGACAGAGCAGGGGCAAGGCGGATTGAGGTTTATTCAATTTTTGGAATCCTCTTTACGAAATTATAAAAACAGCATTGATACAAAAAGAAATATTTATTTGGGATAAAAGAAATCACAAAATAAAATCACAGCAAAAACGTTGCACATCCTAATTATCATAAATCTCAGAAAACTCATGATAGTTCTTTAATAGCTTTATTTATTAGAAAGAGAGAGAGCACGCCCATGCATGCACACACACGCAGGTGGGAGGAGGGGCAGAGGGAGCGGGAGAAGGAGATAAACAGATTCCCCCCTGAGCGGGATGACTCAGGACTGGAATCCGTCTCAGCACCCTGAGACCACAACCTGAGCCCAAACCAGGAGTTGGATGCCCAACCGACTGAGCCACCCAATCGCCCCAGAAAACTCAGGATTGTTTTATTACAGAGGGGCAAATGATACCAGGGAATGCCGTTTTCTACTTTTTTTTTTTTTTTTTTTTTGGTTGCCTTTTCATACAACAACAGTTCGTAATATCATTGTCTAGAGGGAGACATTCTCTAGCACAGAATGGATCATCCTGCTTTTAAAAAAATGATTTAGACTTTGGAAAGTGTCTGTTTCACTACTATAAATTCTGAAAGACCCTCCACCAAGCTTCTTTGGCAGATGAGCTGGTAAGATTTCAAGGCACTCTCATGCAGTGATGAAACTTAAATATCCTTTGAACTGACAGCTTTCATTAGCACGTTGGTCATCAGTATCACTGCTGCAGTGCTGTGATGTTGGTTTTAGCCTGTATTTGTGGACGCAGTATTTCATGTCAATTTCTCTTTAGCCTGGTCGCCGTAATGCCACCCAGCCATACGGGAGAGAGAACCAGGGGGAGTCAGGGAGAGAGACCTTGTTCTTGACCAATCACTGCTAGAATAACTTACTGGCAAGTTTTATAAAATCAAATGAGCCCATTACTACAATTACTACATCCCTAAAAGGAGTCAGTGGACTGGGGACCCTGAAGCTGAAAGTTTGTTAACCTTACGGAAAATCCACCCTGCTTGAGGAAGAGGAGGACCAGGGACCAAGCAATGACTTTGTTTGCAATGCTTGTGTTCCACTTTATGGGACAAAGGAGAGGACAGAAAGGTGTCATTTGGTTCTCTTTAGCCTTGAAAACCTTCCCCTCCCTTTCCTCTGGTCTTTGCTTTGGATTTCTCCTTTCTGTCACCAATGACTTTCCGGGACGAATCACTCTTCCTCTTTGCCAGGTCCCACCCAGCCCTGTGGCACGTGAGATCCAACCCCTGCCTAGGAACTCTCTCATCTTCTGCACTATCTTCCTCTTACCAAGTTTAATGAAACTTCAGAATTTCACTCGGCCCTGCTTCTTCCAGCCCAGCTTATTATAACTCCTCTGTGCTTCTCAGAGTCGGCTTGTCCTGTGCGGCTCCCTTTTCACCTCAAGCTCCCGGAGGGAAGCGGGGCTCACCCATTAGCCCCTCCAGGACCCACCAGCACCAACTGCCCGAGGCTTCACACATGTGTTATATATATCCATTGTGAGTGGCTTGAAGAACATCACAACATTGTGACTCAACCAAAATGATTTTCACTTCAAGTAGCCCAATAACCCATTAGGATTCATCAGACAAAATTTTACAAGACAATTACTTTCAAACGCATCGTTGCGAATTATAATATTACCTGTGCCTAAATAAACACAGTGAAGAAATCAGAGGCTTTTAAAAGTTCACTTAGACTTCAAATGAGATTATAAATAATTCTAAAAGCCCTGCAACTTTTATGACAGGGCACTGGAAAGGCTACTGGGAATGAGGAAGGAAACAAAATAAAACCCAAGCCTGGGATGAAAGTGTGCCCCAGACATCCTTTGTGACCCTTCGCTGCGCAGCTAGAAACTGATACAGCAGGACTGACACGGTCACTTACGAGCTTCCAGACTCTGCTAAGGAGAGGGGAGAGGAAATACTACCCCTGTGTGCTGTGGGGCCCACCGCAGAGGGGGTTGTGGGAGAGCTCAGGACTCACCAGGGTCAAGCGAGAAGCAGGGACTCCCCTTAAAGTGCGCTCCAGTTGCAAAGCAGGTTGAACCCTTTTGAATGACACCCTCCATCCTGCTCGGTTGCTGCATTGGGCTGGGAGTCAGGATGCATGGGTTTTAATCCAAATGCTGGGGTGAATTGACTTTGTGAGGCCAAGCAAATCACTTGGCCTCTCTGGGCTTCACTGTCCTTGGCAGTCAGAGCTCCATGGCACACCTGCTCGATGCCAACCACTGTGCCAGGGAAGGCGGATACAGGCGCGAGTCTGGTGGGATCCCTTCCTTGAGAAACTGGGGGTGTAGTCCTGGCTGATGACAAGCGTGAGGGAGAACTCCCTGGAGGAGGTAGCACTTATCTTCCAGATAAGAATGAGGTATTCAGGGGAAAACACTGTTGAAGGAAGACATTCCAGAAAGCCAGAAGAGAACAAAGGTGCAGAGGTATTAGGCAACTCAGTTTGCATGGAAACTGCAGATTCTATGAAGGCAGAGAATGATGAAAGATGGGACCAATTTGGGGTTGAATTAAAAGAAAAAAAAAGAATATTACAAATTCCATAGATCTGAATGAGTTCTATGGAGTGAATGATAGAGTCGACATGAAAATGCTTTAAAATGTAGAAAATATCATACAAATGCAATCTGTGATTGCCAGCACAAACAAACACACACATGCACGCACACACATGCACACACATACACACACACACATACACTGTGATTTGTGATCTGCTGGTGGTGGTAGTGGAGTGTTGTTACCCTTAGAAACTGCTCTATTTTTTTTATTTCCCCACACTTTCTCTGGGTCAGTTTCATGAATATACTGGTTTTCAGCTAATGATCAGCATGGGCTGTCACTGCCCCCAGTCAGGGTCAAGGCTGTATGTTGTATCCCCAACACTGAGTCAGGGGTCTGGGAAATGTGAGCAGAGGGTCCAGGTTTCCTGGAGGAACTCTCAGTTGTTCTTACTCAAAGTGGAGTTGACCATTGAATGACATGGACTTGAACTAACTGGGTCCACTTATATGGTTTTTTTCCAGTACAGTAACGTCAAGGTATTTTCTCTTCCTTGTGATTTTCTTTTCTTTTTTTTTTTTTTTTAAGGGGGGGAAAGAGAGAGAGAGAATCTTACGCCTGAAGCAGGGTTTGATCTCACAAACTAGATCATGACCTGAGCTGAAATCAAGGGTTGGACGCTTAACTGACTGAGCCACCCAGGTGCCCCCTGTATGATTTTCTTAATAACAGTTTCTTTTCTTGGGCTCACTTTAGTATAAGAATACAGTAGAGAATGCATATAACATACAAAATATGTGTTGGTCGATGGCTTATATTATTGGTAAGGCTGCCAGTCAACAGTAGGCTATTAGTTTTGGGGGAATCAAAAGGTGTATTTTCAGGTAGGTGGAGAGGCAGAGTGCTGGTGCCTCTAAGCCTGGCCTTGTTCAAGGTCAACTGTCACTGCACCTCGGAAGGGTCTCCCAACACAGAGATGCAAGGGGTGGTTCTGAACCTCAGCAAGGAGGAGAGACTCCGCTCTGCATTTTCCTGCAGCAGAAGGAAGAGTGTCCCGTGGGAATTGAGTCTGCTTTGCCTGCGTGTGGCCACTTCCTGTGTCCGAGCCTCAGTTTCCACATCTGCAAAATAATGGGATGATGCGGTCTCTAGCGTCTGTAGAAATACGCCTCAGTAGCCCTTCTTGTGGGACCACTAAACGGTCTTCCGAGGTCCCGGAGCCTCTCCTGTGCCTGCCATTGGCCAGTTACTGAGTGCTGGCCGTGGTTCGTCGAGGCAGAATTAAGCCAGGCAGCAGGAACACGCATTTCTTCCCCATTCACCAGACATGCATCTGAGCTCTGGTTGCTGCTGTATCCAGGACTCTCTCTGTATCGTCTTAGGGAAAACAAAAATCTCTCTGAGACTCAGTCTCCACGTTTATCCAGCAGAGAGCACATTTCTCTCTGGAGCTGCACCCCGAATCTTCCTGACATCCGAGCCCCATCCAGCAGGCATATCTGAGTTTTGCATTTGTCGGCTTGGCCTGACTGCTCCTCGCCCTCGCATGTCTGAGACGGAAGCTCCAAGAAGCTGGCAGCTCGTGGAATTGAAGCCCTACATGGGGGCTTGGGACGGAGACATCACAGGGCTCCCAGGAGGCTCAGGGAGGCAATAAAACTTTGACGAGGTCTATTGTTTTTTTTGCCACATTAAGTCATATGCCGGAGGACGCCCCGAATCCTGGCAACATTTTGTCCATTTGTGTCTGGTTTCGGTTGTTTTGTAAACAATATAATTTCAAAGATTCTCGCCCCTCCCCATCTGCCTTTTTTTTTGGTGTCCTACAGCCTCGCCCACCTTGGGTAAGGCACTTTACCTAACGATCGGCAAGACTGTTCTGAATTTTTCTATTTGACAGATGAGGAAATTGCATTTTGGGGAAGTTCACTTTCTTAAGGAACAGAGCTCAGCTGGAAAGCTCGAGGTCTTTCCACGACTTAGGTTTCAGTCAGTCTGGAGACCAACCAGCCATCGCATTACGAGGAGCAAAGGCGCGCTGGGGTAGCTTTACTTGGTGCCGTCAGTGAGGGTCCAGAAAAGTTGTCAACGCATTTTTTTTTTTTAAATAAATCAAATTCTCTGTTTCGTGCCTTAAGGGAGCCCTGTCTGTAAAGGGAGTGTCTAGTGACTCCTTCTGTGACGTGAGGATATGTTCCCTGGCAACTTTAAAAATTTCCCTCCGGTTTATCTGCTTTCTAGCCTGAAACTCCGATACACAGTATTTCCCCTTCAGTGGGGTCCTGTAGGTATTTGTCCCGCGTTTGATACTGATTCTTTATAAAATCACAGCAGAAATGAGGGTCCGAAGGATTTGAAGATGTAGGTATTGTTGCAATGGTTCACATAAAAACAATTCATTTTGAAAAAATTCAAATGTTTAGACTTGCATTTAAGACTATTTTTGACCTGGTTAAACCCTTCTTTCTAGCCTCATTTTCTACCTTTGCTAACGTATCTTAGGCTTTGGTGGCCTGTGCCTTCCTCCTTTCTACAGATCTTAGCTTTCCCCCCGAGTCTGTGCTTACCAGAATTCCTTCCCTTCGAAGGCTCCTATTTCCAACACCATCCGTTCAACCTCGTGTGGGTAAGCCTGTGGGGGCACTCTCTCCCTTTCTCTCTCCCATTCTCTCTCTCTCTCTCCCTCTGTCACAGACACACACCCACACACGTATACGCCAACACACAGACGTGCCCAAATCCTGCAAACGTACAGTGTCCAATATGGTAGCCACCAGCCACACGTGGCCATTAAAATTAAAATTCGTTAAAATGAAGTAAAATATCAACAGATGAGTAGATAAGCAAAATGTGGTATCGACATCAATAGAATAGTAGTTAACATTAAAAAGCAAGGGAATTCTCCACATGCTACTACATGGAGGAACCTTGAAAACATTCTGCTAAGTCAAATAAGCCAGACACAAAAGGACCCAAATTATATAGTTCCATTTCTGTGAAGTACCCAGAACAGGCAGTTCCTACAGAAACAGGGAGCAGAATAGAGGTAACCCCGGGGCTAACCTGGGGGGAAAGGGGAGTGGGGAATCACGTGTAATAGGTACCAAGCTTCCATTTGGGGGGATAAGACATTTCTAGAAATGGATAGAAATGATAACCCCACCTTGTTGTGAATGTACCTTGTGCTGCTGAATTGTGCACTGAAAAACAATTCAAGGGGTGCCTGGGTGGCTCAGTGGGTTAAGCCTCTGCCTTTGGCTCAGGTCGTGATCTCAGGGTCCTGGGATTTAGCTGCGCATTAGGCTCTCTGCTCAGCGGGGAGCCTGCTTCCTCCTCTCTCTGCCTGCCTCTCTGCCTACTTGTGATCTCTCTCCATCTGTCAAATAAATAAAAATCTTAAAAAAAAAATTTAAGTGGTAATTTTAACATGATATGTATTTTATCATGATAAAAATTAAAAAAATTTAAAGATTAAAAAAAGACCCTTAAATAAAAGATAAAATACGGGTCTTCAGTCTTTCTTGACGCATTGCAAATGCTCAACGGTCCCGTGTGGTTGGCGGTGACCGTACTGTCCAGAGAAGATGGAGAACATTTCCATCATTGCTGAAAGGTCTTGTGGGTCAGGCTGCTCCAAATCCTTCCAGGCTCCCTTTTTTTTTTTTTTTTTTAAACATTCCTGGAAGATCCAATCAGCTGTGATTACTCCTTGGAATTCTTGTAATTATTTGTTGTGACCTCTTTCAAGGTTTTATCAAATTCTTCATTGTATTTCAGGCAAATATGCAGGTAGCTGATTTTCTGACAAGACTGCAAGCCAGTGGAGGGGCAGGGTCAGAGTCTGGGGGGAAGTTTAACGTCTCCGGGGGTGCTGTTCCCACCCAACCGTCCGCGCCTTCCCACAGTACCTTGCGGACCCATCAGCCCTCCCCATACAGGTGCCTGGGAATGGACGGATAAGGCACAAAGACAAAGGGCTGGACAAGAAACCTTTCACGTTATGGTCCTCACTGGGAATGTAATTCCACCTCGCATCTTCCAGGAGCCATTTGAAGATGACATATTTGCCTCCTATGAATAAATTTGTATCACAACTCGCCGGCCATAAATCAGACGTCATCTGTGCATTCCTCTGGGAATGAAGGGCGTGTTTCCTGGGAACTTTGGTAAATTGGATAGAAATCTGTCCTATGTATGTGTGAAGTCACCTCTCGACTACTTATTGAAGGGAGCTGCCAAGTCTTTCTTCCAAAAACAAACGGCAAAGTCACTTTGTTTTCTGTAACACAAATCCTTTTGCAGCAAATAGAGCCCTCCTCTGCTCATTATCTTGTCATTAAAACCTCTGGCTTGATGTATTTCTCTATAAAATAAACCCGAGACCTTATTCATAGAGGAAAATGCAAACATGGGCTTTGCCACATATGAAAGGGACCCAGTGTAAAAAGAGCTTTCTTTTGCCTCTTGAGTTCGATGATGAGATCTCGTGGCCAGACAACATTTTTTGACTGGTAAGAGCAGAAACGACCCTCTTGAGTTACTGTTTAGTGAATGAGGGCCTTTGTTTCCCACAGAAGAATTAAAAACCCATGGGCCTCCCCCACGCAAACAGGAATACATTTCACACAGCGGGGTTGGATTAAATGGCGGGATCGTGAAAACAGCCAGAACAATGCCCGCTCACGTTTTAATCATCTACCTGGCATGCCAGTTGAGACAGTTTCACGGAGAACTAGAAGGTTAGGTCAGGGGTGACCTTCCCCAAATGCTCCTTCTGTGCGCATCTCTGCTCCTTTCTGCGTCTCTCCAAAGTACAGGGAAATTGCCCATTTTCTGCTGGTCAGATCTGAAGATGAGAAGAGAGACGCTAGAGGCTGGCAGGGGGCTCTGAGGGTTGCCACGTCATCCCACGGGTGAGGAGGGAGGCTTGCAGAGAAGACGTCCATTCGCGGTCATACGCAGTAAATAGCGGACCTGGGACGAGCCTGTCCACCATGGTCTCCAGGCCCAGCGTTTTATTCTCCTGCGATCATTGGCCAATTCGACATTTCTAGAACTTTGAGTGATCTTCCACTTCTTTAAAGTGATTCCTGATACCTGTTTGAGAAAGAAGAGCAATCCTTGGCAAGAATGGGACATGCGCGTAGTAGGACCGAGAGTTAGAGGGCAGGACGGGAAATCCACTGGGTTCTCCCCTGATTCTGTCCCCATCAGCAGGCTGACCAGGAACTGGAAACAGCCCGAGTGCCCGAGTGCCCCTTTCCTGCATGACGTGAGAGGGAGGACACGGTGCATCCCGTGGGCTTGCTCGGAAGAGCCCACCGTAGACAGGAGAGTGCTGTAGCAAGTTGCAAGCGCTAAGCCGATGCTCTTTTTGCCTAATGCGGTGTTGGGGGTCACCAGGGGAGGTGTGAGGAGCTGCTCCCGAGCGAAGTGTGGTTTCTTAGGGACGAAACCAGTCCTGGAGGGAGAGGGACAGACTCTGGAACTGAGATGCTTGGCAGAAGGAGGTGGCGGCGACCGGGTGGGCGGTGGTGGGACGCGAACTAGAAGGGGATGAGCTCAGGGGGTGGGGGAAGGGGGAGTGGAGGTGGGGGCTGAGGCGGGGAGAGCTGTACGCAGGCGTACAGCCAGAGGAGGCTGCATCCCAGTTCTGCCCCGCACCCGATCGCTGAACCTCTCCGTGCCTTGTTTTAGTCTTTGTGAAATGGGCCCACTGATGTGTGCTCTGGGGCGGGGCAGGATCGTCTACTTGAAAACACTCAAAAAAAGAAAAAAGGATCTTATTTATTTATTTTAGAGAGATAGAGAAAAGGCCTGTGAAGGAGGGGAGGGGCGGAGAGAGAAGCAGACTCCCCGTTGAGCGCAGAGCCCGAGGACAAGGGGCTCCATCTCAGGGCCCTGAGATCTTGACCAAAGCCAAAATCCAGAGTCAGACGCCCAACCTACTGAGCGACCCAATGTCCCTACCTGAAAGCCGCAGCGCAGGGAGGCTACTGCGCTCATGGGGGAAGGGCCTCTGAGCTTAGCCAGGGAGCGGCTGTACGTCACGCTGGATAAGGTATCAGGCGTCAGTTTCCCAATCTTTAAATTAAGGTCCGTGAAAAGATGATGGAAAGAGACAGAGGCAGAGAGAGACAGAGAGATAGGGAGAAAAACTAAAACTCCCTATCTTCTACCCATCCCCACCCGGCCTTACCGAATAGTAAGGACAAGCAAGCAGTAAAACCGAGACTGACTGACTTACTTACTTTCTTTCTTTCTTTCTTTCTCTCTCTCTCTTTCTTTCTTTCTCTCTTTCTTTCTTTCTTTTTTTTTTTTTTAAGATTTTATTTATTTATTTGACAGAGAGAGAGAAAGAGAGATCACAAGTAGGCAGAGGCAGGCAGAGAGAGAGAGGTGGAAGCAGGCTCCCTGCTGAGCAGAGAGCCCGATGTGGGACTCAATCCCAGGACCCTGAGATCATGACCTGAGCCGAAGGCAGAGGCTTAACCCGCTGAGCCACCCAGGTGCCCCAAGACCCAGACTTTCTAAATGATCCTTTTGGTGTTGTCCAGGGAGGCTTAGGGACCACGTAGGGTAGACCCCTCTGGCAGGATATGTCTGGGAACACTAGCCACTAGTTCTCTTGTTTGCCTTTTCATAGCCCAGGGAGCACTGAGGGAGCACTCGGGGAGCACTCCCCTCTGTGCAGAGCCCAGTGAAGGGCACAGAATATAAGGGCTGGGAGGGACCTCATTGTGTCGTTCAACCGCCAGTCTGAAGCTCGGCCTCTGTCTGTGACGTGCTTGTCCACCGAAATGTGGAAGCCCCTTCCGGAGGTGGTCCCCTTCATCTTTGAACCTGGGAGTCTGCAAGGAAATTCTTTTAATTTTTGAAAGCTCTCGGGGTGCCGAGAATTAACACGGCATTTTCCTCATATACAATGATTTCCTTATGCCCCTACCTTCCAGGTCTCTGCACAACTACTTAAACCATTCCCCTAATAACAAGAAACTCTCAAAGTCCTTATTCTGTGCCCTGCACTGTCGTCCACGCTCTACAGATATTGGCTTATGCAGTCTTCTCAACAATCATTGGAGAAAGGAATTGCACTGTTTTTAATCCCTGTTTTACAGAGGACATTGGAGCATAGAGAGGTTAGCACTTGGCTCAAAGTCACACAGCTGTGCCACTCTGGAGTCAGGGCTGGAACACCTGCAAGCCACGGGTCTTGAAATCTGCTCCTGGGACCTAATGCTTGTCCTGATCAAGCCAGGTGGAGCTGCCATTTCCCTGGCACTTTCTGTGCTTTTGCCAAATGGCCTTTTGCACCTCCTACCTTGTGTGAAGCCCTGGTACCTGTGATTTAGCCTCCTTGGGGTCAACCAGCCAAAAGCCCTACAGAAAGCCGGCCCTGGGCAGATAGTGATCTGAATTGTTCGCCCAGCCCAGCGCGCACCATTTGCATCTCAAAGAAGCTTTGTGATTTTCCACTGATTTCAAAGCTCTAAGTACAGGGAAGGGCCCCACGGTATTTGCAATTTTGAGGGTTTGCAAGTGGCTCGGGGCTGACCCTGGATCGCCTTCACCTCTGAGACCCCCCCCCCCCCCCCCCACCCCCCCCCCCCCCCGCCAAAGAACTCTGTGCCTTTCACCTGCTATTTGGAAACTGAGAAACAGCTGTAGTTCAGTTTGGGGTTTTTGTTTGCTTGTTTTGCCTATAGCCATTTGATGACTTTGAGAAAGAAAATGTCCCTTGTGAGGAAATAGTCTTATATCTGCTTGGTTCCCAAAGCCAGGAGAGATGTCCAGTTTCTCATTTCTGCACCTTGTCTCCCACGATACTTACGACTCTAGTATGGACAGACCCCAGGACCTTGGTTGTTTCCCATCTCCACCTTCTGTTCTCCCTGGGTGTGCTTGCCCCAGTCTCTGTTAAGGAAATTCTACCCTTCTCTGTCACCCCCAAGCCATCCCAGGCCCAGTGGGAACAAGCCAAGGCCCCTTACCCTGCACCCCTCCCTCCCATGGGACTGAGCCCTGTGCCGGCCAGCACCCCTCCCCAGGGGCCCTCAGGAGCCTGCCTCGTTTTTCCTCTTGCGTCTCTTCCATGTCTAGAACCTCGCACAACTCATAGTCAGTGTTTGGGTTGAACCGAATCAGATTAAACCCAATTGAAGCAAATCTAATTTAATCTTTATTCGAGCTCTCGCTCTGTTGGATGGCTGTGGGATGGGAAGAAGAGGTAGCTTCCTTCCTGCAAATTCTAGGCCAGCACATTCTTCTACTCCAGAACGCTCCCTCGCCTGTCCTGAAGGGAGCAAAGAGAGCCGGCCACCAGCCCACTGGGGCCACCGGCTAGGTTTAAGAATTCAAAGTCCTCACTACACCTGGATCTAGGAAGCCTTTGATAAGACTTGACACCAGAGAATTTCTGTCCCTTATAAGCTTTTTCTCTTCTGTGCCTATAAAGGATAAAGATCTATTTGTCTCTGTGTGTATGTTACAAAAATGAATGGGGATTTAATTACAACAGCTCATTTCCTAAAAGGAAGTCCTGTTAACGATGCACCGTATGTTTTGCCAGCGGCCATACCCCCAAGGGCTGCAGTCTTGTCAGATTTCCTTAGATAAGTGGGGTCAGTGGGCCTGGCCTCTGCCCAGGGACCCGCGAGGACAGGCCCAGGGTTCCAGGAACTGGGGAGGAAGAGATAGGTGGGCTCTCGCCCGGCAGCGCTCGGACCACCAGAGCCCTGCCAGCATCAGCCAGTGACCGGGGAGGCCGCTTGGGCTTCAGAGGATGCAACCAGAAGCTCAAACAATTTGTGATGATTAGAAATCGCCTGGCTTTTTTCATCTACTAAAGTGGCTCTTGAGGGGAAAGAGTCTCTCTCTGATCCTTCCTTTCGTGGTTTTAATTCCCTCTCTGCCACTTCTGAGCCAGCACAGATGGTTTCCTAGGGCTTCCAGAACTTCGCAGCGAGATGTTGGGCCTAGGGGGAGACGGGGGGCCGGCTGGGTCCTTGTGCTCCCTCTGTCCTTTTCCTATGTTTTACCTTTGGTGGTGCCCATAGTTTCCAATGCTGGGAAGCTGAGGGTGGGGCCTTTGAGATGTCTGGACTGTGCTTTAATGTGTTCGCTGGAACCTGCTAGAACAGGGCTCCATTGATGAGATTAGTGGGAGACACCTCTTTGCACCCAGTCTTCCCTTTTCTTCCCAAGCCCCTTCCCGTTTGCCAAGTGCTGTTTTTCTTTTCTCCTCTCTCTACTCTCTTTATTTATTTATTAAAGATTTTATTTATTTATTTGACAGACAGAGATCACAAGTACGAAGAAAGGCGGGCAGAGAGAGAGAGGAGGAAGCAGGATCCCCACGGAGCAGAAAGCCCGATGCGGGGCCTGATCCCAGGACCCTGGGATCATGACCTGAGCCGAAGGCAGAGGCCTTAACCCACTGAGCCACCCAGGCGCCCCTCTGCTCTCTCTTTAAAACCAAAGCAACATCCTGCCTTATTCCCCTTTTTCTTACTCCCCCGACTCCCACTCCATTGCCTCTCCCTGCACTGCTTGGAGGTCAGACTCCCTCAAGGTTCCCCTTTCAGCTCTAGCATTCACCTGCTGTGATTTTCAAGTAGATCCTTTCCAAACTGGGGAGTGGGGAGTAGACACTGTAATTCCTCAAATGTGCCTTTCAGCTTTCACACGAATCAGGCCGAGTCGTGGGTGGTCCTGTCTTTTCTACGACAAGGATCTAGCCGGTATCTCCCTGCTCTGAAGCAGGAAGGAGTCCAGCAAAGCCACCAGAAATCAGTCTCCGGGGAGGTGCAGAACGTGATGGAAATTGGCATGGAATTGCCTGTCCTCGGGAAGGCTCCCTATGCTCCCAGACCTGGGTTTTTGTTGTCAAAACAAGGATGGGATCCCCAAAGAGGGACTGGCTGGCTGATGGAGGGGAGAGCGCTGCTCAGGGTTGGGTTCCCTCTCTCAGTTAAAAGATGGAGATGACTGGGCTCCCTGAGGACCTCGCCACCTTCCCCGGGGTCCTGAGGGCCTCCTGGAAGGGTCCACGTGCACAAAGGAAATGTTCAGGAACGCCGGGACCACCCCAAGCAGAGCCTGCCCCCTCCCCGCTGCATGGGCCCACGTCCGGTTCCCCCCACCCTCATCCCTGCACATTCCCTCGCACCTCCTCATGCCCCTCAGGCCTCGGGACACAACTTCCCTCTCTGCTTCACATTCTCTCTAAGGAGGGATGACACAGGCTTCGGGTCCATTCATAAAGGCGTCTTCTGAGTTCCTGGGACCGAAAGCTCCCGTCAGGTTCTCTTGGCGACCCTTCCCTAAGTACCAGGGGATTTGTTTGCAGATGCCTTTTGCTAATTAGAGACCCCCTTTAGTTCTCCTGTTCTGTAAGAACCCGAGGTACCACGTGACCCTCTGCAAAGCCGGCTAGTTTTTAAAACCTATTTTTAGCTGGGATCAAATGGTGAGATTTTTGCTCAACTTTGCAGCCGCGAAGCTGGGTTCCCCTTCGCCCTTGCTTCTCACCCTCTCCTTGGCCTGGTCCTGCCCTCCCTCTGGACCCCCTGCTTCTCCCTCCCGCCGGCGCCCTGCTTCTGCCCAGCAGGGAGGCCGGGCTGCGGGCCCGCGTGTGCGCGCGTGCGTGTGTGCGTGCAAGCGTGTGCACGCGTGTGTAGGTGTGAGGGCCGGCGGGAGTGCGGGGCCCGTGGTGCTGGGCGGCCACGCTGCGTTTCTGGCTGCTCATTGTTCAGTCCCCGTCGCCATGGCGACGGGAGCAGCTGCTCCATTCTGGGCCTTGGCTTGGCTGTGCGGGGCGGCCCGCCCGCCTGTCTGCCCGCCCGTCCTCCTGCCCAGCCGTGGGAGCTGCCAGCTCCTCGCCCTCCCGCTGCCCACAGGCCCTGCCAGGCTGGGCGCAAGAAAGCGTGTTTACTAACACCATCCACACGGCTCCCCGGGCACCGCGGCTCTGCCCAGAAGATGTCAGGCCCAGGGCACTGGGAGGTGGGCCTGGAGCCAGGCTGTCTGCAGCCGAGGGGACACTGTCCCTGGCCGGCTGCTGCCCTGGCCTGCCAGCGCGCCGGGCGAGGGGCTCCCGGCCTCTCTGCACAGTCGCCGTCCCGGGGGCCCAGAGGCCCCAGGGAGGCCCCCTTTCATGCTTTCCTTGCCTTTCCTCTAGGATGCCTTCCCAGAAGCACCTCAGCATTCCCGGCCTCGGTGCCCAGGCTCCCTGACACCTTTCTGAAAGCCTTCTCTGGCAGCTGGGCTCTGGAGGCCTTGCCGCTGCCTTGACTCATGGAGTCGCTAATGTCAGAAGTGGTCATGACCATCCAGAAAGATCTGTGGGGCAGGAGGTGGCCCGGGAGATGTCTTACCCATCGGGGATGGGGGGACGGTACGCGGGAGGGTCTCCTTGTGCAGATGGAGAAAACCAGGACCGGTGGGGAGGGGGCCATGGAAAGAGGTTCAATTCCCAGAACGAATCACAGGCAGCGAATGGACCGCCTCCCCACCCGGGCCGTGTGCAGGCACCGCGCTGTCCCAGCGGCCCAACCCTTTGGGCTTGGCCTCAGCCCCAGTTCCTGAAGACTCGATCCCTTTCTGCCCCTCATCCCTCTTCCCTGCTTCCTGTCTCTCTCACCTCACTCTCTCTCCCTGCCTGTCTCCCTCTTGCCCCCCGCCCCGCCACCCCCCCCCCCCCCGCTTCCGTCTAGGGCAGCCTGGGCTGTGTGTAGATGTGTGCGTGTGTGTGCATCCTGCCTTTGGTCAGAGGAGGATGCTTCTCCTCCCAGTTTCCCCATCAGCATCCAGCCCCAGGTGGGGCCTCTGATTGACAGGTCACCAAAATCAGAGTCCGAAACCTCAGAGCCAAGGGCCATGTGGCCCTGAGCTGCACCTGTCCTCCCCCACAGTGACCCCCCAGACCCCAGGCTTCTCTACCATGCTGGGAACCCTCACATAACTGAGAACTCTCTCTCTCTCTCTCTCGGTTCTCCTGATAGGCCACTGCCCAGCAACTGACCATGTTTCCTCCCATGGGGGTCACACTGCTTGATCTCTCACCATTATTTCTTTTTTAGCAATTTCTGGTGAATGCAAATCTGAAAATTCTCTCTTTTTAAAAAAAGATTTTATTTATTTATCTGACAGAGAGGTAGAGAGCACAAGTAGGCAGAGCGGTAGGCAGAGGGAGAGGGAGATACAGGCTTGCCGTCAAGCAGGGAGCCTGATGTGGAACTCCATCCCAGGACCCCAGGATCATGACACGAGCTGAGGGCAGATGCCCAACCAACTGAGCCACCCAGGCGCCCTGAGAAATCTCTTCCATTGCTGCTTTGCCTCAACAAGCGCCTGTTAAGTACCTGTCCTGGGTTAGGGACTAGAAATCCAGACCTAAGCCAAGGAGGACCCAGACTTCGCAAGACCACTCTGTCTCCACAGGGTTCAGCTTGCTTCCTGGGAGCATTCTGTCCCCTGCCGGTGTTGAACTTGGACCTGTTCCTTCAGCCTCTTAAGCCACACATTCTGCACCCCCCCCCCCACCCATGAAGGAAAACTCTGGCCTCCATCCCTGGCGTGTGGGCTAAGGCACTCTGAGACAAGTGTGCCCTCTTTTTTAGGACTTTGTGCACTGAATCTGATCTGGGCGTGGGCCCAGGGGTCGCCTGTGTCCTGAGGAAAAGGATCTCAGGCCTCAGCAGACAAACAGGGAACATGACTTTGGGAGATTTCCAGGTTCCTGCGTGACTCTTGCAGTCCTGGGAGGCCGGCCCCACCACACCTGGGGTCGGTCCTCTCGGCGGGGAGGGGCTGGGGGCCACACCACGGGCAGCCCTGATAAGGGGGTAGGAGCAGGCTACTTCAGGCTGGGCAGGATGGCTTATGTGTTACCATTCCCCCCGGTGGAGATCTACTCTGTGCAACCGCCACATGAGCCTTGCATTTACTCCTCACCGAGACCCTATGTGGCGGGAGCCATCCCCCAGGTTTGTAGATAGGAAGGCGAGGTTCAGTTTCCCTGAGCTGCACAGGGCGACCCAGCTGTGGAGCAGAGAACTCAGCTCTAGTCAACCAAAAAACACATTTCTCTTTCCCCAGTCATCCTGCCTTACAGGATTTGGGGGTGTCCCTTCTAACCTATGTCCACAGAACCAGTCTCTGTTGGAGAACTCAACAGCATGCCCTACGTGACTCCATCCCACAACCAACCCATCCTTTCCTTGGAACCAAGGGCAGGCTTCTGCCATCAAGCCCCCACATTTTCCTGCCCCCAGTTTTCATGTAATCTCTAGGGGGAGAATCCTAAAATGCATGTGGCTCAAAAACACAATAAACTAGAAGAAGAAGAAGAAGAAGAAGGGGGAGGGGGAGGGGGAGGGGGAGGAGGAGGAGGAGGAGGAGGAGGAATGAAAAATAATAGCAACTCGACATCTTTGTATGACCCGCACTTATGTGAAATCATACGTATAACTATGTCTATGTCCACAAACACGGAGATGCATGGAGAGAGACAGAGACAGGAGAGACAGAGGCAGGAGAGACAGAGATTCAGGCCTGTGTGTAGTGTTGTGGAATGACATCGATGTGTGTTAGGTACTAAGTTGACCTAAATAACGAGCATAATGTGGTTGTTTCCCAGTTGTACGTCGACCAACCCTGTGTGTGTGTGTGTGTGTGTGTGTGTGTGTGTGTGTTAAATGCTGAAGTGAAAGAGAAAGCCATGGTTCTAGGGTTGGGGGAAGAACAGAGGGAGAGTCAGTCAGCGACAAAAGCTGGCTTTTCCTCATTTATTTTTATATCGTTTCACTTGTTACAACAGACACGCACATATACACACACATTACTTCGGCAACTTAAAGCTAAATAAATTTTTAAAAGACCCAAATCTGATTATGTCTCTTGTTACTTAATATCCTTCAATAGCTCCCCATTGCTCCTGGGATATCATCCAAACTTGACAGGGCTGGCAAGGCTGCTCATAATCTGCCTCCCGTCTGCCTCTCCCCCCGATGCCTCCGCCATGCCAGGCCGCAGCCTGGCCGGCCGCCAAACCGAATTCCACCCCGTGTCTCCGCGTGGCCTCTGGCTTCATTATCCCCATCTCCAGCACCTAGAAGTCTCACTCCCATCTTGCTCCTTTCCCTGTGCCTTTCACAGAAGGGCATTACGGCCCTTCGTGTTCACAGAGGGGCGCTTGCTCAGGGTGTTGGAGGAGAGAGCATCAGGGAAGGTGTCTTACAAAAAGGGACAACCGCCCTGGGTCTTGTTCTGTTTCTTGCGGTTGGGACTGACTGCTTGGAGAATGGTCATGGAGGAGGCTGATACGTGGAAATGCATGGAAGACCAGATGTCCTTTACCAAGGGGCTGGACTTCTGCTCCCTGACAGGGGCCCACCACCAAATCAGAGCCCCACACTTGGACGAGTCCAGGGTCCGAAGGGGTGGTGTTTCTGGCTCTCGACATTGGGGAGTTCAGTCCAAGACAACTGATAGTGTGAGAAAACACGAGGTAGGGGCGCCTGGGTGGCTCAGTGGTTAAGCTGCTGCCTTCGGCTCAGGTCATGAATCCAGAGTCCTGGGATCGAGCCCCGCATCAGGCTCTCTGCTCAGCAGGGAGCCTGCTTCCTCCTCTCTCTCTCTCTGCCTGCCTCTCTGCCTGCTTGTGATCTCTCTCTGTCAAATAAATAAATAAAATCTTTAAAAAAAAAAAAAAAAAAAGAAAAGAAAACACAAGGTAAAGACAGTTGGAAAAAGGCCCTGAACATCTCCTTAAGGAAGAAAACTTTGTAAGGACTTGGAGCAAATGGCCCCAGGAGATAAGGGTCATGGACGTTTTGGTATTTTTGACTAAAGTTCTGAGAAAGTTCTATAGGACAAATCACACGCTCCTGGAGGGTAGGATTCAGAGCCCTCTGGTCTTTGGCTGGACACCTTAGACAAGCCGTTGACCTCTCGGGTTGGGCCTCAGTTTCCTCGTCTGTGTAGGCGGACATGCTCTTTAAAAGCCCTTCCGTCTCTCAGATTGTCAGAATCTCTTTTCTGGAACTCATAATTCATCTCCGTTGTGACTGGAAGGCCAGAGTCATAACTGTAACACTTTCAGCAGAAAAAGATTAAATTAAAACAAATAATTTGCACTTTGACATACCAACAAAGTGAGCAACAGGGTGACACAGCTTGACAACAGCCCACAATTTAAACAGAGATGTGTGAAATCAAGAAATGTCGAAAATCGTTTCAAAATCCTGTAAGTATTCGGGGCTGAGCTTACCCAGTGCTGTGTGTGTGTGTGTGTGTGTGTGTGTGTGTGTGTGTGCGTTTTAAAGCACTGGTTTTCATATATTTTAGCTGTTCTTATTCAAACCGAGTACCTCATGTGTAGAATTGGTAGTTATTGTAGTCAGTGTATGAACTGAAAGAGATCAGCCCAGGGGATACAGCTTTCATGCTTATTTATGGGAAAATGCTGTTTAACTAACCTTGAAGTAAAATCTTTTGGAAAAAAAAAAATCTTATGCCTTGCAAAGACTTTCCCTTGAAACACAAAAGGAAGAAAATGGGATTTTTAAAAAAAAAAATTAAAAACAAGTATGTACAAGAAATCATTTTTTTCCCTCCTTCTCATCAGGTATGTACTTCAACTTGAAATCCTGAAGAGACGATGTTTGGTCAAGGAGCTGTGGGTGGGGGTGGGGAGATTCCTGTTGGCCCGATTCTGGTGGCGCAGGAAGACTTCGGCAGGGATCCTTCCAGGAAAGTTCACCAAGGACTCTTCTGTCCTTGGAGGCTAGCGAGCCTCCCAATGCACTCACACTACCGGTTGAGCCACATTCTGAAAAACCTTTTATACCAACAACCGATTCCAGCAGGTTCTCCCAGCTTCGTGCTCGTAGCAACAAGAGTTTGTGAACCGGAAAGGGACTTAGAAATAGTCTGAGCCTTAGTTTACAAATGAGGAGACAATGGCGCAGAGGAGAGACGGATATGCTGAAGGAAGTGAGCCGGGACCCCAGACAGGGAGCATAGGGTCCCCCTCACCCTCACAGGGTGGACGGTGATCTCAGGGCTGGGCAGGGGCTCCTGACCCCGTGAGGGTTTCTGGCATCTTCTACTGGGAAAAGACGGTCTGGGGCTTTGGGGTCCCTGTGTTGGGATGGCACCTAAGGTTTTCTGTGGAGGCCACAGGCCAGAGGGATGAAAGGGGGAAGAGCCTGGGTGGGAAGGGGGTTGGTATGGGCTAGAGGCACAGGAAAGGCCTTAGAGAGCCAGTGCTGGGTGTGTGGTTGGGACCCCCGTCCCTGCTTCGTGATCCGGTTTCAGCCTGGGCTTCTTCAGCAGGCCAGGGAGGGACTCTCCACTGTAGGCCCCGGTGGTTCCCTCAGGATTCTCAAGGGTCCCCTCTGTGGCCATCACCCCAGCTGAATGCTGTGTCACCATGTCACCGCAGCCCTATCGATGTGTGGATGCCATTTCCCTAACATCCTCTTTCCTGAAACCCCAGTCTCTGGTTGGAAAAGCTGAGAAGCAGAGATGGGAAGTGACGGGCATGAGGCCTGGTGGCTGGGCATGTAGAGCAAGGGTCGGAGTTCACGTCTTCTGACGCCCAGCCCCATGGACCCTGCTGTCTTGCCTTGGACACCATGCCTGTGACTTAAAGGTAAAGACCTGTTGACCCCCCTGAGAAAGCTGTCGACCCCCATCCTCTGTGCCCATGTGGTAAATGGATGCTTCTCGGGCCTTGCCAGCAGAAGGAGGAGGCCATGATGGGACCCAGAACATGGTCAGCGGCCTGTCCCGAGGGCGTCCAGCGTGCCCCGGCCTGCACTGGGCCCTCGGAAGATTCAAAGCGACTTAGGACAAAATGCAGGATCTTGAGGATCTTTGGTCTCAAGGACTCATTATTTCTTACGACACCACATCTCGGGAGACAGAAGGAGATGACAGAAGGGGCCTGTGGTTTGGCTCTGGGTGACCTGGGTATGTTACTCAACCCCCGTAGGGCTCCGTTCTTCATCTGGGAAACGCTGAACGGAAGGTGCTTCTTGGGCTGCCTGGGGAGGATGGCCCTAGACGGTGTGTGCGAAGCAGTGAGCACGGGCCGGGCACGTGTGTGTGTCCCTGGCTGCCCCACCTCCGCCCTCCCCCACTGCAGTGGCCCTCGGTCTTGCTGTCCTGCCCCCAGCCCGGTCCTCACGGGTCGCTCGTCCCCATCTTGCCACATCCCCTGACTCGGGGGCCATGTCTGTCCACTGAAGCCTTGGACCCCGCTCCAACGCCCCTAAGCGGGGAGACTGGATGCCACCCTCTTTCTTAAGGGAACGACCCTACCCCCCAGGCCTTCCCGTGGCTTAGGTGCCGTGCCTTCTGTCTCGCTCCTTCTCCTTGTCCTGCAGGGAAAAGGCAAAGGCCATCGTTTTGAATGAGCGCTTTCTCACCGCAGAGCTCTGCGACTGTGGACCCGGGACTCCAACATTCCCGGGCACCTTGATGATCTAGAAAGCGGGGAGCGCAATCATGACGGCCCCAGGTTGGGATGGAAATGAGACTACAATCCTCTGTGAGACGGCCTGGCGTCTGCCCCACGGGACTCGCTCGATGAACGGCAGACGGTCGTTATTTCTACATGTGCCAGTTGCGGGGTGGGGGGGGATCCGTCTGCGGCTGCTGGATTCTCGCTCAGCCCCTGCCGTGTCTGCTGGGCAGTTCATGCCCAGGGCTGCAGGGTGAACCAAGATCGGGGTGGCTTGGGAGGAAGCCCGGCCTCGGAGTCAGCGGCGTCCGGGAGAGAGACACAGCCTCAGCCTCGGTCTCTGCTGGGGGATTAGCCTCACCCCTGTTTGAATCGGAGCGCGGACACCCACCCGCCGTGGGACCCTCGAACACATCGCTCTGTGTGTGTATGTTGTTTTTTTGCAACCTAAAGTGGAGACAGTCCTGCCAACTTCAGGTGGGAAACCCCGAGCCCCTTGCGGGGACCTCCAAGTGGCAGCTGCAATTATCAGAGCGAGGACGGGTTTGGCGGAGGCTTCTCCAGGGGCATTCCAACCCCAGAGCCGTCCTGAGACGGAGGGGACAGGTGAAGAGCTGGGCTCTCCCGCGGCCAGGCTCCAGGCTGCACGCTTCCCCGGCCATATGGCACGAGGGACACCGATACAGTTGTCTGTGCGCAACTGTAACTGACAAGCGGCCGATTGTCTGTGCTTCAGGGCACCCCCGGCATGGGACAGGTGTTCTGTACCACACTGGCCGTGCTGTGGGAGTCAGAACACACCCTCGTTGCCCTGGGGCCCCTGCTGGAGAAGGCACAGAAGCACATGGAATTGCTGACGGCAAGCGGTGGGACAATCTTGTTATGGAAAACGCTGACCATTGGGAGGGGGCGGCCACCTGCGGAGGGCTCCGGGAAGGACCATACCCCCCCATGCCTCAGTTTCCCCTTCTCTAAAGTTGAGGGGTTCGGCTAGCTCAAGGCTGAAGGCCTTTCTAGGTGCACCATACTGAGATTTGAAGACAGATGCCTTCCACACCTGCCCATTGGCTTAAGACCTTGGTGGAAAGGTCTTAAGGCTGCCTGTCCGTCCACCGTGTCACTTCCCAGCTGAGAACTCTTGTGGCTCTCTGAGGCTGAAATCACCCCCTGCACTTCTTGGACTGGCCGTTTGGGCCTCCGTGCTCTGGCCTGTGCTTCCTCCCTGTGGGCCAGTGCTTTGCCCTCCCTGCCTGCCCGGTCTTACGCTATTCCCGTGACCCCAAATGACCTTCCCGTGCTTTTCTCCTGACTCGCTCAGCTCAGGAGTGGGCTTTCGAGGCAGCCTCCAGGGATGTCTTCTCCGTCTCCTAGCTCAAACACCCCTCCCCACCAACCTCCCCATGCAGACCTCGGGCTGCCGCTTAGCACACTGTTTGGGAATGAAAGGTTTTAAGGTCTGTCTTCCCTATTAACCAGGGAGCTTCTGAAGATTCCCCCCTCACTGTCACAGAAGCAGGAGGAAAGACAGGAGGGGTTGGGGATGGGTACACAGCGTCCCTGGCAACTATAGGAGGGAGGGAGGGCAGAGACCCTGAGGGCAAGGAAGGAAGGACAGGAAAGAAAGAAACAGAGGGGCTGAGGAGGGAGCAATAAGTCATTTCCCTCTTCCGGGCCTCACTTTCACATCTGTAAAATGGGTATAGAAACCTTCCTGCCTAACAGCTTCACAGTCAGACCAAAATGAGAGTCAAGCAAAACCACTGAGACATCTGATGATAATCTTGGGGATAATGTCATTCTGACGAAGGAAGGAAATCACCCCGTGTGTATGAGGAGGATCACTTCTTTGGTGGCTATTGAGACAATCAGAGGTCAGGTGTATGACACACCCAGCCTCCTGCCTGCCCCTAGCGGATGCACAGTAGCTCGGAGTTATATGACTTCAGTAATTGGTAGTATCGGTCTCTTGAAGGCATGTCTACCAGGAAAATCCGACTTCCAAGCTTGGCCCAAATTTCTGAAAATCTGGCCTCCTTTTCTGCAGATTTCTCTGGGGTGTCAGATCCTGAGCCCGGCCCTGGGAACGCAAAGTCCCAGAGAACACTGTTTTTGCCGTCGTGGAATGGATGGGCATTAAAATCTCAGACGCAGGAAATGCCATAGCTTTTGGGATGCTTGAGTCGCCAGACCCAACTTTCTCCTTTTCTGGGTACAGAGGGTTGAAACCCGGAGAGGAGCCACCCAGGCCCGGCCACACAAGGCCATACCTTCTCCAGAGCCAGAGCCAGAAGGGAGCTCATTTCTGAGCAATGGTGTAGAACTTGTTCTGTCAAAATGCGAGGGGTAACAGCAAAGACCATTGATTACTAAAGTGACCATGGCCGTGGACAACCATGAGTACTGAGCCCGTAGCGAGGGAAATGGATTCGGTTGTCGTTTTCCTCTTAATCCGTTCCTAAGTCACTTTTTGGAATCAGGCTCGTGTTTTGGTTTGGTCCTCATGGCGCTTCGCTTTCGCCATCAACAATAGAACGATTTGTGCGAATTAACCAGAATAGAGTCAACTTGTAACAAGCTCTGGGGATCGCCTGGAAACCATTCCACGTCGTAATGCGTAGTCATTATTCATAATATGTTCAAAATGCACTCCTTGGAACCCCAGCTTGAAATACCCAGAGATCAATTTTCAATAGGGCTGGCAAATAGAGGACATGAAACATTATTCATAGAAACAGTGTTTATTTAATCTTTAATGCTACCTAATGCATTTCGGTCAAAGTCATCAGTTCGCGTTCAGGCTTTATTGCGTGGAAAATGGATGTGCTATTAATAAGTCAATACAAATACAAATATGGTTTCAATTGGAAATCATTATGTTGCATTAAATGGTAAATGAAATCCATAGGAAGGATTTGTTTTATTTTGTTTGTAAGGAGGAATAGGAGCCCTGAGAGGCATTTCTTCGCTTGGTAATGAGGAGAAATGATTGGTTTCTGCGGAGCGCTGGATTAAGGTCTAGGCCTTACTTTATGCCCAGGATGGAAATAGGGGCGGTGCCTTTCTCAGCACAGCTGCCCAGCTGTTCGCTGCTGTGGACCCAGCCAGCAGTTGGAGAGTGGCAGAAGCCACCAGGACACCAGGACGTGGAACTGAGCCGAGACCTCTCCCCTCCCCAGCTCCAGCCCTGATGGACCGCAGCCCCCTCCTGCAGTGGGGCCCCTCCATGGGGGCTCTGGCCTGGGCTCCTCTGCTCTCCTGGCTCACCAGCGGCCCCTGGGAAAGCACGTGCAGGTCTTTGTGGGATTAGAAACTCATTATGAACAAAGGACAGCCTTTGGTGGCCAAGAGCGGGACCTTTGTTTAAAAGTTAGAGATACCTGAGTGGTTGGGGGGGGGGGGAGTGGGTCAGTCCCAGGCCTTTCCGGTGAGACGGGAGTGGAATGTGAAGCTGAATAGATCTAAGATTCAATCTCTGGTTCCTCCGTCCATCATTCCTGCGACCTGGGGAGAGCCACGGGGGTGGTCAGCTCTTTGGAACCCTCATCCTCCCAAGGATTCCGTGAGAGGACATGGACAAGCTGCCAGGGAAAGAGTTATGCTTCTGGGTGTGAGCCTTCTTCCTGATTCTCGTCCTTGGTCTCACTCAAGGGCAAGGAACATTCGCGCCTGAACCAAAGTAGACGGATCGATGTTCCGTGCTTCCCTAGTATTTTTAAGGAACACTGTCTGTTTTTTAACTCATCAGATTATTTCTGCTGGGACAATGTGTCACCTTGACGGGGTGGCCAGTGTGCTCTCCCTGCTTGCTGCCAGGGAGGTGAGGCTTTGCATGTGTACATACCGGTAGGGGCCCCTGTGCTGGCCGGGCCCCAGTCATCTGTATGTTTCGGTGAGCGAGCAGGTCAGCTCGGACCAGGGATGGCCGCCTCCGGTCCCCAGCCCCCGTCTGCCGTCTGCCAGCTGCTTGCGAGAGTGTGTATGTTGGATGGATGGTCAGGCTCCAGGGAGTTCCAGCGGACGAGCGTTATGAGGCACAAAGTTGTGGAGGGATTTGCTCCCAGTCTACAGAGGATCGGATACCAGCGGGGCTGTGGCCTGGGACTCTCATCTCCAGCACAGGTGCAGAAAACCTTCCAAGCAGTTTAGTGATAACTAACACTCGTATTGCACTTACTAGGTCTCAGGCAAGATCTGAATGCTTTAACTCTGTTCATTCTTCCAATTCTCTCTGTTTCACTAGAGGAAACTGAAGCACAGAGAGGTTAAGCAACTTCCCAAAGGCCCCACGGCAAGGAGAGGCAGAGCTGAGGTTAGAACACAGGTCTTGCTCCACAGTCCCACCTCTTAAAACACTACTCCACCTCTCATGGTGTAAACGTTAGCTCTGCTCAGGGGGAGACATTCTACGTCCGGTGCCTCTAGCACCGTTCTGCCAGTGCCGGGCCATATGACCTTGCCAGACCACTAGGTCTCTGAGCTAAGTGTGTTTCTTTCAACTACCCGTGGGGATTGGATGAGGATTTAGAGACTGGGAGCAATGTTACTAAATGTCTGCAGAATTCCTCAGAATAGCGCGGACGCAAACGCCTCACACGGAGCTGCGATTCTTACGATTTCGATAGAAGAAGAAAGGCCCCATGCACTTTCTCGCTGGTGGTTGGCGCTTGGTGGTGTCCGAGTGGTGATTTCCTGGGACAGGAAGTGCCCCTGGAAGTGGCGGGTTCTCCCACCTAACCCTTCCGGATGCCCTCATCTGGGTGGCCCCGACTGTCTTGCCCTTGGCCCCTGGCAGGGTCATGGGACTTGCTGACATGGGCTCTTCCTAACACAGCTGTGGAGTCCGGCAGGTCTGGATTCCAGTCGGGCCCCTCCTTCCTCCCGTGCACCGGGCCCAGCCCCGTGAGCTAAGAAAGGTTTATAATCCTGTTCGCCTTACTGAGTTCTTGTAAGGATTAAGGGAAATAATACTGCTGGTGCCCAGCGGAACACCTTGACCCATGCTAACGATTCAGCAAGGGCTAGGGGAGCTCCGTGTGCATCCCCCCACTCTGCAAAGCCTGTACTGCACAGAGCCGAAATCTCTTCTCCGGCCCTTCCACTCACTTCTTGTTCTTCCCCTGGAGACCACACGGAGTAAATTAATCCTTCCTCCATATGACAGTCCTCAGGCATGCAAAGGCACCTTGTGCCACGCTCCTGAACATCCTCTTCCCCAGGCTGAGCGGCCCAGGGTGCCGACTCATTTTCCGGCCCCAGATTTTTGCTCCTTTTGTCCTTCTATGGCCCATCTCGGTGACAGGACACGCTCAGGATCTATGGGGTTGAGTTTTATTTTCCAGACTGTGGTCCACCCCTGGATGGTGTCAATAACCCCGGGCCCCGGGGAGGAAAGCAGGGATCAAATGCTCCTTCTGCAGGGACAGCCGCCGCCGCCGCGGTGCCGAGAGAGCCGTGCACGAGAGGGGCTCGAAGATGACAACTGCGGCTTCCCCTTGACCTCTGGGGAACCGGAGAGTAATTTAGGGCTTGCGATGTGGGATGCAAATGAGTGTCTGCCTACTCCCTGGCTTCAGGAAAATGGCTTTCATTTTCCGAGGTGATTACAGTAAATTACACCTGGAAGAGAGACTCTAGAACTGTGCCTCAAAGTGCCATGAATTAATGAAAGACGACTCGGCACACATCCGCGTATCTTGGACGTGGCGGCGAAAGATGGAGATGGGGAGAGAGTAGGTAATAGATTAATTAGGAACAGAAAATGGCTCAGCCCCCCGCTTATTGTGACAGTTTCTGAGTGCCTATGTCTTAAGTATAGGAATAATATGGATAATCATTAGCACTTGAATATATTATCCTAATATAACTTTCACAGATACTCAATAGCAGTGACAGCTTGCGCCGAGGCTTGGTACGTACCCTGAATCAATGCGTGGTGAAGCCGGATTCAGAACGTGAACCTGCCGGTAGTTTCTTTTCTGAAAAGAGGGTCTGGTGTGTGCCTGACGTCCCAGGACGAAATGCAGAAAGAGAGACGTTAGAAGACCCTGGGCAAGGGGAAACGTGTTCCACATTCTTCCCCTGGAGTCCAGAAAGGGGCCGGGAAATTGATACGAGGACAGCCCTGGAAGTCCGGGGAGGGAACGTTCAGGGAATGAGGGTCAGTTAACCGGAGGGGGCCAGCCCGGGGCGGGGGAGGGGGCGTCTCATCACAATGTTGGGGGCCGTGAATGGGTGTCATTCAGAAGAGAGCCCTGCTGTGTGTCTGCGGGCTGAGAAGGGATGGGGCAGGGCGGGCACAGAAGCGTAGCCCCCGGAGCTGAGGGGCCCGTCAGCGAGAAGGTGCTGGGAAAGAGGCTGGTCCTCTACAGAGGATTGTTTAGGGAGTCACCACATTGCTTTGGCTAGAATTTTCTCCAACTTGCAGATCTTATCATCCAGAACGATACAGCCCGAGTCCTGCTGGGAAGCGGATCCAGTGGCTTTGGCGTTGCTTCCCCGTGGAATTTTTCCCGCCGTTCTGATTGGGAATGTCTCCTAGCCACGAGCTCCGTGGGTGCCTGAGCAGTTTTCCAAGGATGGGGGCTGAGGGCACTTCTTAGGAGCTGGTGCCTGTAGGCAGACTATGTGAGGGCTCTGCGGAGCGCGGCCCGTCCCGGGGCTCCCACAGGAGGGGATCCAGATTCAAGAGGGCAGGTGCAGGCTTCCTTCGCTTTCCAGACCGCTTGGTGCTGTTCGACTTCAAAGGAAAATCACAGATGTGAGGACCTGGGTCTTTGGCTTTGGTCACCTCCTTCCCCCCTCCGTCTCCCCCTCCTTCTCTCCCTACCTCCACCCGCCACCTCCTCCCTTCCTTCCTTCTTCCTTCCTCTCCTTCTCTTTCTCCCTTTGAAAATCCATGTGTGACAGGTACGGTCAATGCTTCTAGGGAATATGCTGGAAAAGGCTGATGGCCCAGCCAAGCCAGAAAGCACAGAGACCGCACCCTGGGAGCGGGAACAGAGGATTGGGCATCTATAGCCACATAGATTAGACAGACCACACTGACGAGCTAAGTCAGCAGCCACGCGTCTCTAGAGTCTGTGCATCTGTGACAGGAGACGCACTGAACCCATTTCTTCCAGTCTCTTTATTTTCAGATGTGGTCTAGAAAAACTGGTTGACTTGTCCCGCATGGGTTCCCAGCAGATATGAATCTAGAACTTGTCTTCTACTTCCCAGGGCCATTCTCTCCTTCTCCTCATATCCATGCACGCACAACATGCCCACGCGCGCGTGCGCGCGCGCACACACACACACACACACACACACACACACACACACACGTTCCATGATGTTTTCTAATCTTCCTAAAACGACATCTGGTCTGGAATCACATTGCACAATGTAGTTCGTTCTTTCTTTCTCTGTGTGTTCCCCGGCGTTTGCACTGGGATTCTGCCCTCTGGACTTTCTCAGAAAGAAGGGAATGATGGCGAGTGACGGGCCAGGCTCTCTGGGGCTCACAGCCCATTCTGCGACACGGAGCAGAGATGGGCTGGGTTTCAGTGCAGCCTGGGCCTTGCGGCCCCTCAGTATCCAGAGCCCTTCTGGTCTAGGCTGTTGAACGCCCCAGTGCTCTAAGTAGACAAACTGTTTGTAACCAGAGTCAGTGTTTTGGAAAACTGGGGTCCCCCTGTGTTGGAGGCAGATAGCATGGACTGGCTAATGGAACCAGATGGGAAATGGCCGTGCCCAAATGTTCTGGGCAGCCCGATGAGCAGGTGGCCTTTGAGAGTTTTAGGAGGGCCAGAACAGTCTTTCTGCCTCACGTTTGGGGTCTCTGCATGCCTCCGCTTACCCGCTGCCCACCTGTGTCTTCCTGGGACCAGCGGCTGTCTCATCAGTTGCTTCCTTGGTCATGGGTTCCGCCAACAAGGCTTGTGATGACTCCCGGCTCTGGACCACGTATGCTAGGTTCTGCCCCGGGCACACGTTATTTCACTTAATTCTTACAACAATCCTTGGGGGGCAGTCCTTTATTCCCCTTTTCAAGTCAGGAAACTGAGGCTCAGAGAGATTAAGTGCTTTGCTCATGGATCTAAAACCCAGGTCCGTGTAACTCCATTAAGAAAACCTAAGTTGCTCCCCTGGTGCCTAGACCCGGGGCTTCTGGAAAAGTCAGATGGGCCTCATGGTGAGAGACAAACAGAGCTTGGGGCCTCATGATACCATCTCATCTCTTGTCCGCCTCGGACCCACCAGGCGCTGCCATCATGTGGGGTCGGGAAAGTCCTTTTGTGGGTTTAGAGGGACTCAGCGAGAAGAGAGGGAGGGATTGCATTTCCCTCTGGCACCGTCCCAAGCAGCTCGATGTGTCCCTGTGGAATGCAGCCTTACCGAGTTCTTTTTTTTTTTTCTTTTAAGCCTAAACGAGCCTCAAGTTAAAATAACCAGATCAACAAATACTTCGGGGCTCGATTTAGCTTCTTGAAGGAAGTGATGGTGCTTTATTCATCCCTGTGTCCCCAGAGTCTGACCCAAAGTAGGATTTCAGTAAATGTTTGCTCAAAGAACAAAGAAGCATGCCTCTGGACCAGCGGACTAGGACGGTGGGGAAGACAGAAGAATAAGACCCAGAGCAGGGCCCCCAAACCTAGGTCAGAGGAGAGAGTGGATTGGAATCTCCATAGGAGAGTTTCAGGAGGTGGGGCCCCCGGGAGGTGATTAGGTTGGGAGGGCGGCGCTCGTGAAGGAGATCGGTGCCCCCATCTGCAGAGGAAGAAGGTGTGAGGCCACCGCGAGAACAAGCCAGGAAGAGGGTCCACACCAGAGCCCGTCCACGCTCACACCCTGATCCCAGCCCTTCAGCCTCCAGAGCTGAGAGGAGGAAACCGTCTTTGCTGTTGAAATCGTCCTGTGCACGGTCTTCACGCCAGCGACCCCAATGACTCAGGTGGGAGAGAAGGTCCATTTGCACGTGGAAAATCCACTAATGGTGCATTACCCACGTTAGGGGTCAAAAGAGTTTTACTGTCAGAAAAGTCAAAAGAGAAAAAGATTCCCTGGAGTCAGAAGCCTCCTGGCAGATGTGAGGAGTCTGGATTCTGCCGAGGCCTAATCTGAGTGGCAGGGTCCTGGCCAGAGGAAGAACTTCTTGGTATGCAGAGCTGTTCGGCAGAGCTGCCGAGAGCCTGTGGGGCAAGATCTTTCCCTCTTGCTGACAGGATTCGGGAGACGAGAAGGTGGGAAAGGTGTGTGTTCACGCACGGGGGGCTTCTCGCACTAGGAGAGAGATCAGACTTGAGGATCTCTTCTGTGTCCGCATTCCTAGTTCCAACATGGAGTCACAGGGCTTTTCCCGCGTGTTGTTTGTAGGACTAAAACCCAACCCCCAAAATGGTACCCGTACAATAACTCAAAGACTCTTCTAGAATGTCGAAAAGAATTCCTTCTTGCATATTTCCATTCTCTATTGCATCTTTTGTAAAATTACCAGTCTCACATGGGACTTGGGAAGGGGAAAGGACCCCCAGTCTCAAAGGATGGTACATTCTCATAGACAGGAGGACTCTGGTGGCCTCTCTCAGAGCTGGTTTCTTTCACGTCAGTGCGGATGTTGAAGGCCTGCTCTGCTTGGAGATACTGAAGTCCTGCGGCATGTGGGCCTGGAGCCAGGGCAGTGGGGCTGCTAGCTGAAGATGGAAGCTTAATTAAGTCCCATGGGACTACTATATGTCCCGTCAGGGATCAGGGGAAGGAGGACCTTGGGCTTTCAAGATCACCTTGCTTGAGGATCACTCATGGAGCCCACTCTTCCTCCATGGCTTCTTTGTAAGGGCCCCACCTGCCCCTCCCAGAGGAGCTGGGGAGGGGTCCTGAGGCATCCTCCCAGTAGGAGGGAGATACCCACCTTACAGGTGGGGGACAGAACCCTGTGGGAGGAAGTGTGTTTTCTCCAGGTTCCACATTGAGTGTAGGTCAGGTTCGGGGACAAAATGAATCATCTTATAAATTCTGTATTCAGAAGCTTATTCCCCTACCAAAGACCCAACAGGCAAATGTTTGCCCAGACCCTATTTTCAAGTGGTATCATTGAAAGAGAACACGGCCAGAGGTGAGATGAAGTTAGAGCAGAATTGAATGAGCAAGAGACCACCTTAATGCTTAAGGACCTGTCCTCCATGGCCACTTCAGGGAGGACGAAATTATTTTATTGTTGGGGGCATGGTGAAAGGGGTCACATGGCTGGTGTGGGTTAGTAAAATGGAGGTCATGGGAGGCTTCTTGGAGGAGGCAGCCCTTGAACAAGAGCTTGAAGAAAGGATTCAGCAACTGTCCGTCTGTCCCCTCCGTCCATCCCTCCATCTACTAGTCATTCCCCCGTCCACCCTGCCTTCCATTCTTCCATCCTTCACTGAGTCATCACTCATAAAACAGATACTGAGATCCTACCATGTACCGGACCCATTCCCATACATTCCTGGCTTAATTATAGCCCTTCCATCAAGTAGGTAATAGTATCCCAAATTTACAGATAAAAACGCTGACTCCAGGCGACAAAATTCTTCTCCTTTTGCCCCATTCCAGTCCTCCTCATCCTATATCAAGGAAGAAACATCTACTTATCTTGAAAGGCCTCCGCCCTTTGCTTCCCCACCGCCGGCCCCTCTTCACCGCTCCAGCCCCCTCAAGCCCCTCCAGCCCGAGCTGGCTGAGACCTGAGTGGGTCGCATTATGGACCCGTAGCTCCACGGAGCTTCCCATTCACCCAGAACCAGTCCTACCTCTTGACTTCGAGGGTCAGGGCACCACGTGACCTCCTGTTCCTGACGTCATCGAAGTACTCCTTTCCCCACTAACTTGTTTTAGTTGGATCAGTCAACCCACTGTTCTCTGAGCACTTCTGAATTTCTTCCCTTTTTGGGTTTTTGCTCACCCTGTATAAAATTACTCATCCTGCTGATGACGGCCTCTCTGCATATTACCAGAGTGTTAGGTTGAATTCAGGGTCCTTCAGGAGGTATGCAGATGGGTCAGTTCCTAAGGGTCTGAAGCCTGATGACAGGAGGCAGGAGACAGACCCAGCACCGTCCATCATAGGGGACATTTTGGCTGTGTGCTGTCAAACTGCAAAAGTAGTATTCGTTATTTTTTAAAAAATATTTTATTTATTTATTTGTCAGAGAAAGAGAGAGAGCGAGCACAAGCAGGGGGGGAAGCAGCAGGCAGAGGGAGAAGCAGGCTACCTGCTGAGCAAGGAGCCTGATGAGGGACTCGATCCCAGGACCCTGGGATCATGACCTGAGCCGAAGGCAGATGCTCAACCGACTGAGCCACCCAGGCATCCCAAGAGCATTCGTTATTATTGGTGAATATGTGCAACAGGCATCCTGTCCTGTCCCTGTCCCCAATCCTTCCTTCCCTCAGCAGATGATCCAAACGCCAGCAGACCCTTCCTCCTCCCTGATTCTCATTTCATCCCAGCCTTGACTTTCTCCATTGGAGGTGTTGGCATAGACATTGGTTTTGCTTGGTGGTTCTGTTTTCATTAACCAGCAAGGAGTGTTCCTCATTGTTCCTATGGATTGACTAGGTAGGAACCCCAGCAGCTTTCCTAGAGCATTTCATCTATGTTGTCACACAATTCATTTCATATGTTAGAGCAAGAGCCTTGCAGGTATGGCCCCGAAGCCTTTGGCTCCTACAGGAAGTAGTTCGTGGCCAGTATAACCAAGCAAGGAGCTCAGATTTCATGAGAGGATGAGATGGGCTGAGAATCAGGGGCGGGTGGGGTATGAGATGGGTGGGTAGCGGGTCAAGGACCGAGTGACAGTACCAGGCCAGTACTTTATTTGGAAACAAATAAGGATTTTTAGGCCCAGTGCAAATGTTTCTCTAAATAGGCTGGCGAGGCAGTGGTCAGGTTAAGCAGAGACCAGCTAACTTTGAAGAAAAGGTCTGCCCAGCACTCCACAGCTCAATGCTGGGGGCCGGGAGACCAGGGTGTAGTTTGGTCTCTCCCCACTTCTCCTGCCCCCAGCTCCCCTCCCCCCATCAAATCTCCATCTTCACCGAAAGTCAGCCCCCTCCCGTGTCCATGGGGAGAAAATACCCGTTCACAGAGCCGCTGAGAGCATCTTGAAGCTTGTGTGTGTAGCAAGTGTCTGAAACCGTGGGGGACTCTACAGCAGGGTGACCATGGCTTGTCTGCACAGTGGACCCTACCCTTTCCCACGCTGAGGGCAGACTGACAGAGAAACAGAACTCTCCTGGCTTCCCCCAGTCCTTGGCAGAGGCCAACCTCAGCTGGGCTTGGAGACAGCACGCAGTTTCGGGTAGAAGGAACTCGTAGCCCTGGCACAGTGTGGGCACGTGAGGCCAGGCAGGAGGTGGGGCAGTGGGGGGCAGGGAGGGGAAGGGTCCCCAGGAGCTGAACCCACCTTGGCAACTGTATATGGAGCAGTTGTGAATGTTGGTAGCCCCTTCCCAGATTTTTGTCTTTTTTTTCCTTCTAGTATAACACCCACCCCATGTCCTGCCTTTGCGGAGGTCCTCCTCGCTCTGCGGGTGGGAGAGCACATAGTAGGCACTCAATAAATATTTGCACAGCGCGTGAATGGATGGTAATCCAGCACTAATCCCCTCTCTTCTGCTCCCCACCCCCGGGAAGAAAGAAAAGATGTCCATTTGTGGCTCGGCCACATTCAGGCAAACTTCCATATTGCTGCCAAGTCCCGCCATCTGCCGTGTCCGAGGTGCAGGTGCCGGGCAGCCTCGGCACCCACAAAGCCGGGCTACGGGCACAAAGGCCCGATGTGCACTGATAATTGCTGAGTGCGAAGCCCGCCGGCCGGCCAGGCTGATGCAAGTTTGCTGGGTCTGCAGAGATTTGCATACAGATGGCCGGTCGGGCTGCAGGGCCGCCCGTCGCAGCCGCCGCGCCACCACCGCCCGCTCACGGGTAGACCAGCCCGCAGCCCCTTTAGAAGTGTGGCGGCTTTGACTGCGGCCCCAGCCCGAGAGAGGCCTCATTCTGCCTGCCCTGAATAGTCCGTCATTCAAGGGCTTGCTTTGAAATCTGAAAAAGAGGGAGAGAAAGAGAGAGAGAGAGAGAGAGAGATTGAGAGAGACTGAGCAAGAGATGCAGACACAGAGACAGGGAGAGGTTGAAAGAGAGACACAGAGACATGGGAGACAGGTGGCAGAGATTGAGAGAGACACACAGAGAGAAGGACAGAAACAGGTTGAGAGAGACAGAGAGACTGAGAGGCAGAGAGAGAGAGAGATGGAGACAGGGACAGAAAAGGAAGACCTTGAAGGATGGAAAGCAGCCAGTCTTTGTGAGGGGGGCTGTGGTGGGAAGGGGTCCTGGCTTCAAGGATGTGGGGAGCCCCCTGGACACCGAGGAGATCTCTGTGGACCCTCAGCCTGGGACACACGGCATTTGCTGGCTCCTGTTCCTGGCCCCCAGGGACCAAGATCTTCCAGAGTCCCAAAGGCAGAGGCTGCAGGGAGGGGAGGGCCATGGGGCAAGAGTAGGGACCTCGGTCACACTGAGACAGGAGGGGCAGGTGGCAGCTGTTTTGAAACCAAAAGAAAACCCATGCACAAAAATAAATGTTAAAAAAAAAAAAATCCCTGCAAAGAAAACAAACTCTAAAGGCGAAGCCAGGGGAAGTGTGTCTGAGGCAAGCCCTCGCACTCCCCAAACTGCCCATGGGGCACAGGCTCTGCTCTTTTTCTCCAGCTCCGTTGGTTTGGGAAGAGTTGGCAGGGTGCGCAGCCGGAGCTGGAGCCGGTGGCAGAGGCGTGGGGCGCCCCACACGCGGCAGGTGCTCCGCCCGCGCCCGGCTCTCTGTTTAACAACCCCTGCGAGGCTTTAGCTCCGTGTTTGCTAATACCCTCGCCCTCGCCCTCCACACTGCTCCCTCCCTGTCGCCTTCAGTGAATGACCAATGCCGCTGAAAAGAGAAAGGCGTCATTGAACTCCTGTTGCCTCTCTTGTCCAAACTAAATGAAAGGGAAACAGAAAAGCAACAGAGAGGAGCTATTTCTCATGTTCCTCCCTGGACATTTTCAACCTGCTTCTCCCCCCACCCTCGTGTCGCCTGTATGGGAGAAGTCTGGGGGTCAGCCTTGGTGTACCCCCCCCACTCCTGCCCCGTCTCTCACCCCAGCACCCAAGCAAGCACCAAGCTCTGGGGGTTCCTGCCCTTACAGCACCCGCCGCCCGCCATCTGCACCTGCTCCAGCTTCCCCGCCGTCTGCCCCCATGACCACGGGCTTCTTCCCACCGCCCTTAGCGACCCCTCTTCCCACCGACCCGTCCTCTCCCCTCTGCGGCCAGAATGCTGTTTCCCAATCACAATTCTGTATATCTCGCTCTTGCCTAGAAATTGTTCTTTGACCCAAGACTGTCATTTAGAGAATCAAGACCAAGCTCCTCCTCTGAGTGTGGGAAGACCCTTGGTCCAGGGTCTGCCCCGCCTGCTGCCCCCCCCTTCCCTGCCTGCTGCCCCCCCCTTCCCCTCCTTGTCCCCTGGCCCCTTGTACCACGATTCCACGCCCCTGCCTGTTTGCTCACGTGGCTGCGCTGCTTGGCCTGCCCCCCTCCTATCCCGATGAGCAGGATGGGGGCTCCTTCCTTCTTCCTGCCCCCCTCCCTTCTTCCATCCCGCCAACAAATACGTTACCCGTGCTGATGCTTTGCAGGGTGTCAAGTGTGGTGGGTAAAAGGATTGGGGAAAGAAACACTGTTGCCTCCCGCCACTCTTTCCCTGGGTTGTATAAGGCAGTCCCGATATGTATGAGGTCCCCTGCCTCAGTGTCACCGGCTCCCCTTCCCCAGCCGAGCCGTGTGTGTGTGTGTGTGTGTGTGTGTGTGTGTGTGTGTGTTTTTCCAGGCAGTGAGCGCTGGTCTATTGGAGGCAGATCTTCATGCACTTGAGACCAGCACGCGGCTGCACCGAAGGGTCTTCTTCAATAGTTCTCTCCTGCCTTTCGATGCCAGGAACTCAGGGGAAGTCATTCAGGGAGGATCAATTCTATAGAAGGGAAATGACTGACAATTTGAGCCAGACACGAACACAGCTTTTATGATGCCTGTTTCCTTTCACCGCTTGAAAAGTCAGAGCAAAATTTACTGTAGATGCTGGATTTCATTCTTTGCACGAGTACTGAAGTTGAACGAACGAGGCTGCGAGGGAGCTGCTTGCGCGATGGTTCTTTTTATGAAACGAGCTCCGAAATATTAATGTGTTCGTGCTCGGAGACGTCGCCCTCCTTGATGACTCCGTCCCTGTCCTTCTCACTCACTGTAAGGGCTGCAGGGACTTGGGCCGAAAGCAATGCAACATGGTCTAACGAGAAAGGGGAACACGGGCTCTAGGTAAAGAAAGTGTCGCGGGGGACGGACCTCCGAGCACAATGCTTTCTTCGGGGGCGGAACGTGCGGGGCGTCTTGGAATGGTAATCCTCTGGGCTCGAGCTCATCCCCTGTCACCTAGCCATCAGCGCATCTGTTTCGAGCGTGGGGTCTGAGGCTGGGGTGGGGTAGAGAAGAAAAAACCGTAAGTGGAGGAAACGATCTCAATATTGTAGGTGATTTCAAAGTGTTAAATGAGTCAATTAGATTGCATTTTCAAATCCACTTTGCATCATTACTGGGAAGATACCGAGGTAAAAACAAAGAAGAGAGACAGAGTTGGAGGAGCTATGGAAACCCTGTTACTAGGGATGTGATCGGGGGCCGGGGACATAAGTTTGCCGAGCACCATTTTCCATAGCTCTGAACAAAACAACACCTACTTCCTAGGCTTTTTGTAAGGAATCAAGGAAAGAGAGAGAGAATAGTTTTTGTTACTCTTGAAATTTATTATTGCTAAGAATAAAATTTTATTTTATTTATTTTTTTTTAAAGATTTTTATTTATTTATCAGAGAGAGAGAGGGGGAGAGAGTGAGCACAGGCAGACAGAACGGCAGGCAGAGGCAGAGGGAGAAGCAGGTTCCCTGCTGAGCAAGGAGCCCGATGTGGGACTCGATCCCAGGATGCTGGGATCATGACCTGAGCCGAAGGCAGCTGCTCAACCAACTGAGCCACCCAGGCGTCCCAAGAATAAAATTTTAAAAAGGGGGGGAAATATACCTACTCTCAGATTGGATCTTTTACCTGCATGAGAGTTTTAAAACAGAAATAAACATCATCCGTCTGCCTCCCTGTCTGCAACAGTACTTCCAGTTACAATATTCTGAGTGTAGGAATTTCAGAAGCACGTTGTCCCAACTTTATTTAGAGAATGCGATGCTGTGTTTCTGTTTCCAAGTCACTTCAGGAGGCAAGCAGCCACCGAAACGTAACGTATCATAAAGCATCGTGTAGTTCAGCTCAGTTTAGTTCTGTTCAGCAGTTGTTTCCAGAACACAACAGACGTTTCTAGAATAGCAGGCCTGGGATGCGGTGGAATGGATGGATGAGCAGAGGAGTAACGGACGCTGGAGAGATGGCAACGCATTTCCACGGAAACAGACCCCAACGTCTGGGCCTGCCCCGCCACGACCTGGGTGACTTTGAGCAAGTCATTTAGCTTCTTTAAGGCTATTCTTTCCTCAACTCGAAAAAGGAGAAGAGCAAATCTTCTCTTGCAAGGTGGGTGTGAAGAGGAGAGGAGAGTTGGCATTGGGGGCACAAGATGCTTGAAGGCTTTTTTTTTTTTTTTAACTTTTAGGTAGTTACTGTACAGTGCGATATTGGTTTCTGGACTAGAATTTAGTGGTTCCTCACTTACATCCAACACCCAGTGCTCAACTCCTCACGTGCCCACCTCCATCCCCATCTCCCTGCTAGCCCGTCCCCCGCCCAGTTCCCTCCGTCAACCCTCGGTTTATTCTCTATCATGAAGAGTCACTTATGGCTTGTTTTCCTCTCTTTCTTTTCCTTTGCCCCCTTCCCATATGTTCATCTGTTTTCTTTCCTCAGCGCCACATAAGAGTGAGATCATATGGCAATTGCCTTTCTCTGACTGACCTATTTCGCTTAGCATAATACACTCTAGCTGCAGCCCTGTGATTGCAAATGGCAAGATTTTGTTCTTTTTTTCTTTTAAATTTTTATTTATCTATTTGAGAGAGAGAGAGAGAGTGTGTGTGTGTGTGCAGGAGGAGGGGCAAAGGGAGACATGGACTCCCCTCCGAGCAGGGACCCCAACGTGGGTATTGATCCAGGACCCTGAGCTCATGACCCGAGACAAAGGCAGGTGGTTGTAAGCCACCCAGGTGCCCCAAGATGACATTCTTTCTGATGGCTGAGTAATAAATACTCCTTTGTATATAGACGCACCACTTCTTCTTTAGCCATTTGTCAGTTGATGGACATGTGGGTTCTTCCCATAGTTCGGCTATTGTGGATAATGCTGCTATAAACATCGGGGTGCATGTGCCCCTTCGAATCTGTATTTCTGTCTCCTTTGGGTAAATACCTAATAGTACAATTGCTGGAGGGTAGCTCTATTTTTAACATTTTGAGGAACCTCACGCTGTTCTCCAGAGTGGTTGCACCAGCTTACGTTCCCACCCATAGTGCCTTGTGGGCTATTTTAAGTCTGCAGGGAGGTACCGAGGTCCAAGAGGAAAGGATGATTTGAGAGTGGACCCTGGCAGTGGCGACTTCCTGACCGTGAGTGGGTATGAGAAGGTGTCCCCTTCCTAGGAAGCCCCTCTCCATCCTTTCTTCCCTCTGCTCCAGGCCAGAGGCCACCGGAGTTGTGGGCTGGGAGCTGGTGGTGAGGACAGGCATGGACAAGGTGAGTCGGTGCCACACAGACCAGAGGTGCTTGGAAAGTGGGGACCTCCCTGAGCCTCTCGTTCCTCCTCTGATAAATGGGGAGATAAAGTTTCCTTGAACTACTTCGTAGGGTGGGCGGAAGAGCACTGAGGACACAAAATGACCCGGTAAATGCTAAGTTACTGTACCAGTGATGGAGGTTGTTATCAGCTCTCCAAAAAGCAGGAGGGACAGAGAAAATCCCATATATTAGTGAGCTTCCTGCATTCCACTGTGTTCTCCCAAGGAGGTTGGGCTACAATGAGCAGGTGGGGAGCAGGTGCCATTCCAGCCTTCTAGGCCAAGTGTGGTCTGTGGACCAGCAACATGGGCATCCCCCGGGAGCTTGTTTGCAGTGCAGGATGGAGATCTCCATTTTACATCGAGTCAATCGGCACCAGCATTGGAACAAAATACCCCAGGAGCCAAAGGCAAAGTCAAGTTTGAGCAGCACTGGTCTAGAGGCCTTGGTGTATAGAGAAACACAACGTGGTCAGCAGGAAATTCACCAGCGCTAGACAAGAAGACACCTTTGGTGCTTTGGGGTTGCTCAGGACAAGGCCAGAATGAACTACACACAATACAAGAGAAGGGGGAAGAGAGTGAGCACCTGTCTTCACGCAGGAAAGCTCAGACAACATTAAGCTGCGGCGAATTCGGGGGCATAGACTGTCGCCTGTTCCCTGGAGCTTTCCTCCTCCACTGGGGTCCCACTGTCCCCTCAGGTGCTCAGCAGGAGAACCCCAAGAACAGGTGTCTCCATGGAGCCTAAATGCTTTGGGAGCTCCTACTTAGTTCCATCAACATCACAAAGGCTTCTAATGAGGAGATAGCACTTAGGGACTCTTTGTTATCAATTAGTTAATCATTAGGCCCACCAGCCCTTCCAGACCGCAGGACTGGCTAGCTTAGAGGCACGCTGACATTTTTACTGTCCCAAGATAAATCAGAGGGGGATCTCATGGTCTCCCCGGGGCATCGCCATGCTTTCTCACCTTTCTTCAAGGGGGTCCTTCTGCCAGAACTCTTCTCCATTCTCTTCTCAAATTGAATGCTTAAGGAGCCTTTTGGACTTAGCGCCCTGTCCACCTTGGTCTCAGCTTGACCCTGAGCTCAGCAGGACCCCCGGTCCGTTTCGGGTGAGAGAACACATGGAAGCTGAGGATCTGGAAGGGGAATTTATTTTCTGAGAACATTCCTGTACCCCAAGAAACCCCATGCAAAGTCTTTGCGAAGCGGGGAAAGGTGTGATCCCCTTACCTAAGGGTACCTCTGGAGGGCACTTTCTTGGTGTTTTATGGGGACCGGTGTGGGTGGCCGTCACAAGGAGGATCTGACCCTATTTTATACACAAAGAAAATACACTTGGAAGAGCAAGGATGTGTACCCATTTGTCCCGCTCCCAGGCTCTGCCCTGCTCCCTCTGCAGATTCCGGGAGGGATGGAAGATGAGGGGAGAATATCGCAGGCTCCCAGGTAAACCCGGAAGTTCAGTCTGGGAGGGGGTGTGCGTATGGTGACTGGTAACACGGGGCCCCCCAGACCATTCGTTGTCTTTCCCGTTTTCCTCCCAATTTCTCTCGAGGGAGAATCAGGATCCTCTAACGTCAAACATCGGATGGGAAGATGGGGGGCCTTCTCCAGTCTGAACGCTCCGCAGCTCCACAAGAGGACAGGAAAAATACATCTCCTTTTTTTCTTTCTTGCCTAGATTTTTCTCTTTTGTTCCCCTTTCTTTCTTTTCCTTCCTTCCTTCCCTCTGTCTTCTTTCTGTCTTCTTTTTTCTCTCTCCCTCCCCCTTTCTCACTCTCTCTTTCTCCTTCTCTTGTTTTTCTCTCTATCATTCTCTCTCTCTCTTTTTTTCCCTTCTTTCTTTTTAAAGTGGGTGTATTTAGCTATTATAACTGGTTAGAAGCCAGAGATAGTTAGGAATCTTCTGGTTGGAACAGAAACAGCCCTGTTTGCCGTGGACTGCGTCCAAGCTGCTGATCAGCCCCCCGAGAAGATCTCCATATAAATGGTTCCTTCAGGACTCCCCTTTGAATGCTTTCTTGGTCTTGGGGGTCTGAAATGAAGCCAATTTGAGAGAGTTTCAGGCATTTCCCACAGGGCCTCCTTCCCAAAAGCCTTTCAAAGCACTCCCAGAACTCCAAGCATCCCCTCTAACTAGGGACTCCCATCATGACGAGGAGTTTGGAAAACTTGCCTTTCGGCCCCTGGCACCTCTGCCCCTGGCCCACTGAAAGCGCACAGCGCTGGCTGGCTTCTCCAGTGCAGTGTCGGGGCCCACGATGTTAACTGGCACACAGCAGTTTTGCAATAAATATTTGTCAGCTTTTAACTCTAGAACAAGTAGGGGCTGTACCGATCACCTCTGGAGCCAAGGCTTGTGTGTAATTCCCAAGCTCTCCAACGCCAGAAGGGTTTCTTGGTGTCCATTCGGTTACTCACATCACCTTTGGAATGAATGAAATAAGCGAGTGACAAATGTGTAAGAAACAATTTGAGTTAATGCGTTGATATTTCGAGTTTTCACAGTGTGCATGTGAAACCTACAGGTCTTTATTGTGTCTACTAACTAATCATTAAATAATAATAAGACCAAGGTCACTCTGGCAAAGCACAGCCAGAAAAGGCCTGGACCTGGCAGAACGGGTTTGAATCTGTGCTTGTCACCAGCAGGGCAGATGACTGCCGGTGAGTCCCTTGGTATCTTTGAACCTCAGTTTCCTTGTCTTTATTAGCCATCTTGAAGACCTTTGCTCAAGCAGATGATATATTTAGAAATCCTGTGCAGAGTATCAGCTTAGTCATACTTCCGTGAGGGCCCAATTTTTGAGGTCAGTAAACGGAGCATTAAAAAATAAGGAAAAAGAAGCCAAATCCAAATCAAATCAAATTCTAAAGGAACCCAACCTCAGCTAGGAAGATTCTACTGGGTTCCCGTACCTCTGCAATCGGTGGGGGGAGGCAGTTGAGGCCCAGAGAGGGGTAGCAATCACCCAAGTCTTCCCACCTGTATGTAGCCAACCCAGAGAATATTCTCTGGGGCATCTGGAATGCCATGTTCTCATTGTCTTCTCCTGGTGGGCTCAGGCAACTCCCCTACCCTCTCTGGGTCTCTGCTTCCCCAGCTGTAAAGTAAGCATCATGTACCTGAAGCTCCAAAGGGCCCTTTCTGGGTTCCCATCTTTTTGCAGGCCGGCTTATACCCACCAAGAGATCTTTTTAGAAAGAGTGTGCTCAGTTGCAAAAATCTAGGTCTCCTCTTAGAGGAAATTGATCTCCTCTTCAGCTGTTTCGATAAAGGAATTTCTGTAGCTTCTGCCACCCCAGGGAATCCCCCCGTGTCACCGTTTTCTAGAGGGCAGGGAATAAATCCCACAGTTATTTTTCTCCTCTGACGATCAGGACAGAAAGGACGGATTGGGACAGAATGGGCCCAGGTTAGGGTTCAGAAAACGTCTGTGGAATTGAAAACCCATCTGCCAGTGGGTTGGCACCTTGGTAGCCTGGTTTACCACTGCGAAGATGTTAAAATTAAAGAGAAAAGGGCGTCATGGAAAGACGACCAAGGTATGGGACCGATGAGAACAGAGACACTGAGATGGTTTCTAGGCTCTGATTAAACTGTAAAATGTGCACATCTGGACAAGGGTAGGAGTGGAATGCTAATAATAATGCCGTCAACAAATATCTATTGTGATTATACGTGTCTAGTGGTTTTCTCAGCTCTTTAAATACATTCTTGTTCTTAATTGTCACAAGATCTTCATGAGGAATGCAGTAGTACTACCCCTGTTTTATAGATGAGGAAACTGAGGCCCAGGGAGTTTAAACGACAGCCTGGGTCATATAGTTAATAGATAACACACCCGGGACAGGCATCAGAGCACCTCCTAAGTGGCAGGCACTTCAGTGACTAGTTCCAACTGGCTTCAAGACGCCTTTCCTAGGGGGTTCTTTTTACCCCTCATTTGCACTCAAAGAAGTCCTACACTTGCGAAGAGATTTGGTAAAGATAGGATTTGGTAATGGGATATCAGCCCTTGAGGCAGGGCCGGTTCCAAGTAAGGGCATGGCCTCAGGAAGCCATTCTGCCCGAGTTCCAGTCCCAGCTTTGCCCCGGGAAGCCCTGGGGGTGTGGGCAAGTCGCTCAGCCCTTCTGCGCCTCCATTTGTCAAATGAGGATAATTTCAGGCAGTGACAAGTGCCTCGGAAGGAATCTGACAGAGTAATGAGAGAGACTGTGAAACCCACGCCAGGCTTGCGGAGGATGGTGTCCCAGCTGAGGCTCAATGTATCCGAGGGACAGGAAGTCCTGAGGGGCTGGCTTCTGGAGAGAGAAGAGCTGTGAGGAACATCCTCTAAACAGAGTCTTGCTCTAACGGTGCGAGGGAGCCTCAGAGACGGAAATAATGCGGACGGTGTGTAATGCTTGGTTTCGGCAGACTGTTTCATAAGAGGTGCAGACCAGTGGTTCCCAAACTTGGCACATGTTAGAATCACTTGGGGAATTTCCAATGTTCCCAATCTCCAGGCACACCCTCGACAAATCAAATCAGACTGGCTGGGGATAGAACCCAGGCATCGATGTCTTTCAAAACTCCCCCTGTGATTCCGCTGAATAGCCAGGTTGGGGAATCAGTGGTACAGAGACCACCAGGGTCTGGGCAGGGTCCTGGAAGTGGGTCGGGAGGGTTTCACTTGAATGAGGTCTTCTCTTTGTTGGCTCCTAGAGGCTCTCCACTTGGCTCAACCCACCTTAGAAGCTGAATCACACCTTCAACACATTGTTGGTGCCTGTGATGTGCGAGGGACAGAAGATGCATTCCTGAGCAAGGCGGGCTATGTCTTATCCTCCTGGAGCCTGCACTAGAAAGCAGGGGAGGAACACACAGTCAGAAGAGCAGATACAGTGTTCAGGAGAATAGTGGTAAGCGCTACGAGGAAGAGAAAAGCAGCGGTGTACGGTAGGCTCAGCAGGGTGTCCTGTGAAGTTGATATTTGAGTTGGCCCCAGAGGGAGTGATGGCAGCAGTCGTGTGGAGAACGTTCTTAGACGGTAGCCACAGCTTCACGCATTCAAAGACTAGAAGGGCCGTGCGGCTTGTGTACAGTTGGGGAGGAGGGGGGCCTGGGCAGGAGCACAGAGAGGCAGGGGCTTGGTGGGGAGGCTGAGGATTTCATTTAAAGGGCGGTAGGAGGCTACTGGGGGCTTTGACTGGGGAAGTGATAGGGTCCAGTTAACATTTTAAGAAGATGATCCCTGTTGGGAAGGGCAAGGGGGTTCAGGGTGGGCTGTGAATTGAAGGGGAATGGTTAGGAATAGGTACAACCCAAGCTGGAGGTGACTGGTTTGGACTGGGCTGGTAGTGGTGCAGGAGGATGGCTTTGGAAGTGATTTGGACGAAGAGCCAATAGGACTCGCTGGTAGAGGGACCTAGAGGGGGCTGGATGCTGCAGGGCCCTGATGACTCCCAGATGCTGGCCTTGAACAGCTGAGCGGAGGGCATCATTGCTGGTTGGGGGGACTGGGGGAAGAATATTTAGCGAGAGCATGAGAGAGAGAGAGAGAGAGAGAGAAAAGAGTGAGAGCAAAAGAGAGAGGGGACGAGACAGGAAGCCCTTAACTCTACAGCCGACATGTAATGGTGACTTTAGACAACCCCGTGCAAGCGGAGTGGTCAGGTTGAGATCTCAGTGTTGGCGACATCCATGTTTTCATGTCACGGAAGCCATCGCACTGGATGAGGCCATCCTCTGAGGCTCTATCTCAGCTACTCTTTGAGCATTTTGGCCTAGCTATGAATCCCGCATGCTGTGAAGGCTCCTTGCCCATTGGACTGAGACATGCAGTGAGGTTTTCTGCTGGTCTTTTCTTTGCATGGTCTGGATGCCCTGGTGTTGGTACCCATGGCCGGGCTGGGAGTGCAGGGTAGGGATTTACAGCTCTTATGCTCCCTCAAAATTCCAGGCCCTTTCTGAGCCTGTACACAGCTCTCTGCTCCAGGAGCATTTGGGAGAAGCTGTGATTTCCCCTTGACATAGCCACAAAATTTCCACCAATGACATTCCAAACACTGTGCAGAAAAGCACCCGAGAACTGGTATTGCCCGGAGTGACTGAAACCACTCTGGTTCTTTTTTTTTTTTTTTTCCTTTCCTCCTTTTCTCCAGATACAGAGCTGAGAGCCTGACTGCCTCAGCAAATTCTGCAATCTTAAAGTTAAACTTTGATTTCTTTTCCAGTGACTTTCCCAGAAGCAGCACAGTGGAAAGAATCCCAGGCTGGAGCCCAACTGACTGGTTTTGTGATCTTGGGCAAGTCACTTAACCTCTGGGAGCCCCGGTCCCTTCATCTGCAAACAAGGCAGTCGGATTGAGTTTTTGTGACGGTCCCTTTTAGTTCTAATGACCTGGTTTCTTAAAGCAGATTTCTTCCTCTTCTCCCATCAAAGAAGTGAGGCAGAGAGAGGAGGGGAGGGAACTGCCTGCCTAGATCAAAGTGTGGCCTCCCAGAGCCCTCGCCTTCTGCCTGTGGAACTTACTCATCTTGCCTCTTACCAAGTCAGAGGTAGAGGAATGTGAGGTTGGAAGACTTTGGTGGATTCGGAGGTGGAAATTGACCAATACTTGTGGCGTACCTACTCAGGGCCTGAGCACGACCTGGTCACTGGAGAACAAGAGACAATCAATCAAAAGAAGGAAGGAATTAAAACACACAACAAGAAGAAATTAATTTCTTGCCCTCAAAAAACTCACATTCTAATTGTTCAGCAAAGCATAACATTCTTGAACCCTGACTCTGTACTAAGAAATGAATGTGAGATAAATGGGTTATTTAACTCTCTTTTAAAATGATAGATTCCTCCTTTTCATCAATTTTCAGAATGCCTTGGTGCCTAAACAACTCTTTGATGAACAGTGAGATTGAAAACATTATTATGAACTCATGAATTTTTATATATTTCACATTTCATTTCTTTTGGCTTTTTTCCTTCCTTCCTTCCTTCTTTCTTGCTATTTTTGTGTTTTTCTGTACTTCTGGTCATAGGCAATCCTTCTTTTCTCTTGTGTCTCTCTGACACAGCCCTAGTAGTTTGGAGACCTTCCTTGCTTTCTGATACAATATTTCATCCTTACAACAATCCCAAAGAGATAGATTCCATGATTATTGGCATTTTAAACATGATAAAACTGAGATTGCCCAAGGCCACAAGACTAGTGAAGGTACCACTGGGATGTGATCTTCACCCCTGACTCCAAACCTTTGACCGTTACTCCACATAGTCTAGTTGAAGAGAAAAAAGAACACAAAAGAAATAATTAGTAAATTGCAAAGAGCATGTTAAATTAATTTCACTAGGGGGCCATTAGACTAAGGTGGGATTAATGCTTAGCAAAGGAGCTCCTACCTAAACCTGCATTGCCTTGAGGTTAAGAAATCGAAACCTGGGACGCCTGGGTGGCTCAGTTGGTTAAGCAGCTGCCTTCGGCTCAGGTCATGATCCCAGCGTCCTGGGATCGAGTCCCGCATCGGGCTCCTTGCTCCGCAGGGAGCCTGCTTCTCCCTCTGACTCTGCCTTCCACTCTGTCTGCCTATGCTCGCTCTTGCTCGCTCTCTCTCTGACAAATAAATAAATAAAATCTTTAAAAAAAAAAAAAAAAAAGAAATCGAAACCTAAGGACAACCAATCACAAAGAGCCAACTAGGCTTTTCCAGGTAAAGCACCCCCTCGAGCAATAGCCAATCAAATAATTTTCTTGCTTTGCTCCCGCTGGTTTCCATGAAAGTCTTGCCCCAATTTCTGTCCATGGAGCGCTCCTAACCCTTCTGGTTTGGTGCTGCAGTTGGAATCGATTTTTGCTCAAACGTTCAACTCCACAAATTTTAGCAAGCCTCAGTTTATCTTTGAACAAGTGGTGTATGTGTTTTGACTGATTCATTAGACATTATTGGGTTCTGGTTGCATGCCAACTTCTGTGAGTTGAATAAGACAGGGTCCCTGTGGTCAAGAGGCTCATGTTTCATTGAGGGCTGACCTTTGTGGTCATGGCAATGGGTTTGAAACGAATTCACTGCGGGATGGGGAAGCCCTGGGGAGACTTCTGTGATGGGACTGGATCGGGCCTTTGGAGGCTGATTAAGAACTTTTCTGGGATGAGGCATTCATGGGGGGTGGCAGGTGTCTACTGTCTCAAATTACTCATGTTTCATAGGCTTGACTCCAAGAAGAGCAGGGATCATAGATCAAGCGTGCCATGTAAATGACTCTTACATGGAAGTTCTTACACAGAACTTCCAAGCTCTGTGTTATGGGGAAGTCCAGAGTTATGGGAAGACTCCCCACGTCCCACCCCTGCCTCCATTGCTCTTTAACACCACAGTGTGTTACTTGTTAAACTGGGTCAGTTAAACAGAACGGCAATGGGGGTCCATTTAGCAAGGGGCTTGGGTGGTACGTGTGCATATGTTCTGTGAGCTCTCAAAGTGTAGGACCATGATATGGTCCCTGGATGCTCAGTGATTACCATATGGGTTGGTTCTTAATCATTACTAAAAAATGGAAATGAGGGGCACCTGGGTGGCTCAGTTGGTTAAGCCTCTGCTTTCAGCTCAGGTCAACATCTTGGGGTCCTGGGAGCTAGGCCTGCATCAGGGTTCCCTGCTTGGTGGGGAGTCTGCTTCTCCCTCTCCCTCTGCCACTACCTTCTGCTCATGCTCTCAAATAGATAAATAAACTCTTTGAAAAAAAATGGAAATGAACTTTCTTCCAAAACATTCATACCCTTTGATTGGATAATTTCATTGTATGTTTCTGAGACTATTGCAAAGCTATAATCTTGCACAAAGGGATGTGCCAAAGATGTTCATCATAGAACCATTTGTATCAATGAAATATTAGACACCACCTAAGGGTGAATGCTTAATCACACTGTGGCCCATTCTAGGCTATACTAGGTATGATTTTCTTGGACCTTGATGTAGATATTAAACATCATGTTTATGAAGAGCTTTTAGTCTCACGAGAATATTAAGACACACTGTGAACTCAAAACATTCAGGGTATGAAATTAGAGGCACACAATGACCCTGGCTATGTAAAAACAGAAACGGAGAGAGAAGCCCGACAAGAAATACACCAAGGATGTCAGCATGTCAGCGAGAGCTTCTCTCTGGAATGGGTCCTTCTCCTTTTCGTTTTTCTCGATTTTCCGAAGTTGGGTTTGGATGGCCCACTGAGCTCTTTCACCTACTGATTCGATGTTCTAACAAGTTAAAAACTCTGTGGCTTTTGCCACCTCAGATTGAACAGGGAAGGCTGGAGGTGTGGCGGATGCCCTGGGAAGCATGGCTGGGTGAGGGGGTGCGCCCAGCTGAACAGCGTGAAAGGGGGGTGCGGTCACTGAGTCGGTGAGATGAGGCCCGGGGGTCCCCACCTTGGTGGCTCCCACCCCTGTTCTCGGGCTACCTGAGGAGGTCGTTCACCCCGAAGCTGGTGGAAACTCCAATATAACAGTCATTAGGGGCACCGTGGGCTGGGTGATCAGCGGGGGCTTTGATGTGGTTAACCTCGCTGGGGGTCAGGCGACTCTGACCTCGGCAGTGTTGTGGCTCTAAAGCCGAGGTCGGGTCAGCGCTCCCATTGTGTCGCTGGCCTGCATTAACTCCTGGGCCAGAGAACAGGGCCCACTCCACTCCGCCCGCCTCCCGCCCAAGTGGGCCAGCTTTGTTCCCTCCCCACCGGCTCCCATTGTGCCTACTCGGGGGGAAAAGGCCAGCATTCATTTCCTCACTCGAATGGCTCCTTCCTCTTCCAGCCCATAAGCATTTTGTCACTGTGACCCCAGAGGTGATTCGGGTCTTTTGATCTTGCCTACCTAGGGTCCCGCTCCTCTGCGGCCTTCAGGGGCCTGGACGCGCCCACTGGAGGGAGTGCCCAGCGGCCCCGTGGGCCCCGAGCGCGCTGGAACATAGCTAACCAGAGAGGGTGGCTTCTCATGGGGTGCTTTCCAGCCTTTCCTCCCATCGGAAGCTCCCGTTCCTCAAGATGCCAAACCCAGAGGGCCTGGGGGCTTCTTCCCTCCCTCCCAGCCTCCACAGACCCGCCCAGCCTCCCCTCTGCTCCTGGGTCCCTCCAGACACAGCACGTTTCCCAGAACTCCCTGCTTGTTTGCCGTCCCCTGCAAAGTCCCGGCCCCCTCGGCCTCCATACCAGTGTGACGACTCCTGTCCCCGTAACTCAGGTCTTGTGGTTCTGTGACAACCCCTCTGTGCCCCGCTGTGGGCAGTTTCAGGCCCTGCCCCTCTGCTCTGGGGCTGCCTGGTTGGGAGCTCCTTGAAGGTGCCCCTCTTCTCCCTCCTTAGGTCCCTCCGCCCATGAAGTGACTCCAGCAGCGCCTGGAAGAGAGAAGAGCGGAGTCGCTCCGAGCCAAACGTAGGGTGACTTCTGACCCCTTTAACAGGAGCTTTATAATATAGGCAGGAGTGAAGATGGTTTATGATCTGAGCACTGCCGGCAGGTCTTAGGGCCTGAGAGGCGGGAAGAGGTGTCAGGAAGGGTTTGGATGAGTTTTTAAAAACATTCAAGGTATCCGTTCATTGGCTGGCTTATTTATTCAAACAGGCATCGAGCATCTTCCCTGGGTAATTATTAAATTGCTTGGAGCACTGGGCATGCAGAAGGGGAAGAGAGCCCGGTCCCCATCCTTGGGGCCGCAGGCTGGTGGTGGTCACGGTCCAGAGGCAGGAAGGCAGGGCCCATCTGGAGGTGTGATGACGGGTGAATTCTGGCGCATGTCGAATTCTATGTAGAGGGAGAAGGAGCTGGACCTAAGCGGGAAGGTGAGCTTCTTGGGACAGGTGTAATCGGCCCACAATAACACATTCATTAGGCAGTGTTGTACGGCTGGGGAGAATTACTCTATTCCCCCCAAAGTGCATGATCTTGGTTCAAATTCCCAGTGGTGGTTTGGAGGAAACGACACAGAGGCATCCAACAGTAAGTTCAATGCAGCCTCGTCTGTCTGTCTGCAGACAGCAGGACGCACTTTACTGACACTGGTCTCTAGGCCTCTGCAGGAAATTTGGGCTGGCCCGTGGGCAGCCAGCCGGGGCTGCCTCTGCCCTGTGCGAACCCTTGGGGACCCAAGGGGCCCAAAGCTTCTTCTGCAGCAGCGGCGGAGGGGGAGGGGTCTACTGATGGTCTCCCAGCTGCTCCTTTCCAGCCCAAGCTTAGCGCCGTCCGACGGTAGTCTTGTCTTCTCTCATGAATACACTCATTCCTTCATTTCTTTCTAATCAATAATCTATCCTTTGTCCGTCGATGAGTTATTTTCATGTATTCATTCCACAAATGCTTTCCCGAGTGCATGGAACCACATTCACTTTAAGAGCAGTAAAATGGTCTCTGCCTTCGAGAATATCATTTTAAGATTTTTACTTATTTATTTGACAGACAGAGATCACAAGTAGGCAGAGAGGCAGGCAGAGAGAGAGGGGAGGAAGCAGACTCCCTCCTGAGCAGAGAGCCTGATGCGGGGCTCCATCCCAGGACCCTGGGATCATAATCTGAGCCGAAGGCAGAGGCTTTAACCCACTGAGCCACCCAGGCGCCCCCGAGAACGTCATTTTAGTGAGGGTCACTGGCCAGGCCACCTGGGAAGAGCCGCCATGAGGGAAATAGCACATGTTAGCGGAAAAACTGAGAGGAGCCTTAGCCCTTTCCAGGGTGAAATCAAAGAAAGCAAAAACGTTTTGTTAGCTGAGATGATCACACTTGCAGCGTCTTCGGGAGTTAGCCGGATGAAGGAACAGGGCGGGCGGAGACTCGGGTTTGTGTTCGGGAGGAAGGCGGGCATGGGGCAGGCCCTGGAACCCGGGAGATTGAAGCAGAAACTCAGGACAGCCCCGAGTGGGTTCTGGCCCTTGTTTCTGAAGGGCCCTGAGGGCACCGGGATGCGAACTCAGGTCCCTCAACTAGCACCTGCCACTGAGTCCTGAGGATGGAGCCGGCTGGGACCATCTCCTCCTGACGGAAGCTGTCTGCTGGCCTCCGCCTGCCACTTTCAAACAGGACCTACTTCTGTCCTATGGAAACACCGTAGTGGCACATAAAAACCTTGGCCTCCTCCGAAGCGTGGCATTGTCTGTGCGGCTAATTTCCGAGAAGCGTTAGTGGCTTCAAAGAGTTCCGTGTTCAGCTGGGTGGCAGCCCCCCCTTGCCTCGGCTGTGAGGGGAGATGCTTCTGAACACGCCGTCTGAATCGGAGGCAGAAAGATAATTATTTGCCTTTCTCATAAGGAAAAGCTAATTACTAGAAGGAATCCCAGCATAATTACACAGTTAGGCTTAGTGTCTTTGTACACATCGCTTCCTGACAAAGACGTCCCAGTTAGCCTGTAGCTGTTTGAAGGAAAAAGGGATGATCATTTCTGGTTCTTTCTAGCTTGTCCACTCTGTTCCCTGCCCATTACTGATGCCCCTTGGGGTAAGTTGAGGCAAGCCGCTGGGTAATAGGAAAGGGAGAGTGGTGCCCTACAGACGCTTGCTCCTCACAGTTACCCTATAAGGGAGCTACTAGAATGTTCCATAGGTGAGAATGTTGGGGCTCGGGGACATGTGTCGCTTGCTCCAGGTCTCTGCCTCTGAGAGTTGGAGTTGGAATTGGTCTCTGGCTGGAAAGCTTGCCTTTGCCCCCCACAACACGCTCACTGTTAGGTGTGGACCTGCCTCTTGGGGTTCCCTATGCCAAGTAGCAGTGCATCCTGGAAGGGATGAAGAATGTGCTTCTCAGTGTGGCCAGGAGTCGAGGGCTGGGCTGGGGCTGGGCAGGGGAGGAAGCAGGTGTTCAGTATTCTTGAACATTTGCCACGTGCTCTTGAATCGAGACAGGCAACCCCCTGGAAGAGAGGGTGGGATCAGATGTGTGGTCTTCAGGGCGGGAAGGGGGTCTCACCGGTGCACCTTCGGATTCCCGCAGGCCCCTCATTCTGCTGGCACAGATGATGACCAAGCAACAGGGAGGTCTTGTGGGCTCCCACCCGTGGGACCTGACGGGTTTGATGTCTGTGTGTTTTTCTCCACATGGAGAAATGGGCCAGGAAGCATTGGGAGGATATTCCAGGCAGAAGAAAGCAAAGCAGTGAGCAAAGGCCAATGCACATCGTGGCTGGACTTGAATAAAAGGCGGGGGGGGGGGCATTTTGTTGAGCGAGTGGTGGCTGTTGGCCGTGATCTCCTGGAACCATGGGGATTTCTCATCTGGAAGGAGAAGACAATGAACCGGGTGATTTCAAAGCTTCTTTCCTATTTCGACACTCTGTGAGTCAATGTTTGAAATATATTTAAATATTTATAATGCTGTTTGGATACATCTATTGAGAATCTTAAACTCTTCCTACACTTTGATCATGTAATTCCACTTCATGAAATTTTCTGAAGGAAATTTATAAACAAGTATGTTCATTACATCATTGTTGATAATAGGGAAAAATCGGGACTAATCTAGAGACCCAGCAATAGGGGATTCGCCGTGAAATTGTGTTCCCTCCTCACCGTTGGCTTTATACAGTTATTGAAAGGATGTTTACAAAGACTTTATAAGAACGGAGGGAAAATGATTATGTTGTAATACTAAGAGGGAAGGACAGGGTACAAAACCTCATTTAGTCATAATAATGAAAAAAGAAAAACACAGCCTCATAGAGGAGCAGACACACAATTACGCCCAGAAAAAATGAGGAAAAAAAAAAAAGCAACCCATTAATGGTGGCCATACTTAATTGATGGAACTGTAGCGAATTTAAAAATTAATTTTACTAATTTTTGAATAAGAAGGACAAGCCTGGTGGCTCAGTCAGTAAGGAACTCCCTTCAGCTCAGGTCACGATCCCAGGGTCCTGGGTCCCTGCTCGGCGGGAGCCTGCTTTTCCCTCTTCCACTCCCCTGCTTGTGTTCTCTCTCTCTCTCTGTCAAATAAATAAATAAATAAAATCTAAAAAAAAAAGGGTAAACTTTATTAATATATCAAAAAAAAATGAGGGACGCCTGGGTGGCTCGGTGGGTTGGGCGGCTGCCTTCGGCTCAGGTCATGATCCCAGCGTCCTGGGATCGAGTCCCACATCGGGCTCCTTGCTCCGCAGGGAGCCTGCTTCTCCCTCTGACTCTGCCTTCCACTCTGTCTGCCTGTGCTCGCTCTCTCTCTGACAAATAAATAAATAAGATCTTTAAAGAAAAAAAAAATGAAATACTGCAAAACAATGGCAACAAAAACTCTCATGGAAAGACCAGGTAATTCCTTCTCTTTTCCTGGCAGGCGGCGACGGTGGCTCGGTCCATGACTTGCCAGAGGCAGCTGGAGGCCGTAGAAGAGTGTCTGGGGGAGAGATCATGCCCCGAAGCCCTTGAGACCGTGGTGGTGGGGGAGGCGTTGGGTGCTAAATGGAAGGGCAGGTTTCTGAGGGAGACCATCCTCAGGGGCTCTGACAGAGGCACCTGGGGGTAATACGGAGTCCCAGGCCTCTGTCAGGACCTGCCGAAACCACCACAGACATGAAGACTGTGGCGAGTCTGTCTATCTTGGGTTTTGTGAAATGTTGAAATGGCCTAATTTCTATCTTTAATCTTCTTGGGAAACAGTGGGGGCTGAGAAGTTTCATAGCAGAGACTAGACTTTGGGCCAGAGATCCTGGCTCACATCCTGCTTCTACTTGTTCCTTCTGGGGTCCTGGGTCTCCCTCATCAAAGAGGGAATTACAACAACGACCTGGTGGACCGCCTCCGAGGCAGGCCTGGAGATTTCAGGCCCAGTACGCGACTCGGAGGAGGAACTCAGGTCGAGGGAGCTCCTGTTGAGCTCCTGTTTCAGGATCTTATAGCTGATCCTTCCTCCTTTATTGGTGAGGGGTGACGATCCCGGTTTTAAATGAGCTGGTTTGGCTCAGGACACAGCAGCCTAGTGTGCAGGCCTCATTGTGTGAGCAGGCACTAAATTATTGTCCCACAGAGGAAATTGCTTTACTGATGTCCTGCACTGATACCAGTGAGAATGTCCCCCTCCCCATGAGGCAAAGCCAATGGCCAATCACGTTGTTCTCCTGAGGGGTCCCGCAGGATCTGAGCACGGGAGGTGAAACCAGCACGTACGGTGGCTGGCAGGGTCCTTGGCACGACTTCCGTGCCCTCTGCCGCTGTCCTCTACCTGCCTGACACAGGTACAGTGAACAGTTCCAGATTCCATGGATAGAGGCAAATCTCCCTGTTGTTGCCAAAGGGGGATTTCAGACGTGCTGATACAGATTTTCTGGCCAGATGGCTCTGAGAAGCCCTGGGAGCCCCGAGATGACCCAATAAGGTAGGAGCTTAGGGCTGGGATTTGTGGGGTGCCCAGGGATTGTCGAGTCTGAAAACAGCAAACCTACCTGACGCCTGCCATTCCACAAGATAGCAGCCACGCCCCGAGCCTTGAAGGTGATTCGGCTTCATGGCCTCCCTTTAAAAGTCAGATGGTCTTGGGAAGGTCGCATCCAATGCTAGAAGTAACCGCTATTAAGTTGGGTTAATAGGGACAAATAAGGACAAGATGCTGGCCACGTTCTGAGAAGTTGGGACAGTGAGAGTGAAACCAGACAGGAGACTAGAAAGGGGAGACACTGCAGGCCAGTCCTCTCCAATGCACTGGGGTTAGATTTCATCCGCTTTTAAATTTAGTGAAGTTCAACCTAGAACAAGGTTATGAGGAAGGTGGGAGAGAATCTAGGAGGACAAGTCAAGGGCAGGGTGGGGTCCTTGAGAGTCCTTGAGACAGTGAGGCATGAAGGCACGGTGCACGGGAGGGAAACTGGCCGTTCATCTAGGGATTGGGGGTATGTGTGTTTAGATGATCTCCAGAGCCCCTGTCACCCCCAAAGAGTTTGCCTTCCATTTTGGGGGTCTGACTCCTGGGACGGAATTGGCGCTGGCCCTTTATGAGAGTTATAGCCGTGGTCCAGGCCCTAAGCTTTCTAGCCTGCCTGGGCAGCGAAAGCAGGCTGCATCCCCCGGGATGGACAGGCTTACTTCTGATATGCGGATTTCTCAGGACATCAAAGCACTGGGTTGTCAAGGAGCCAGGAACCCCTGGAAAGCCAAGGGGGGGACTACGGCGAAGTTCAAGTCACATCCATGTGCCGGTTCACATTTTACATGTGACGCTACGAAGGGAAGGTTCCTGCTCTCCCTGTCCCGCCCAGGCACTGACTGTGAAAGGGACTGGAACAAGTCTGAATCATAATCTGTAGATGGGGAAACTGAGGCCCAGCAGAAGCAGTGACTTACCCATGGCTACTCACAGAAGGAACGAGAATGAGTCACTACAGCCTTGTTTCCTCCACCTCCAGGACTCCTGTTCCTCTCACCGTGCTGCCCAGCGTCAGATCACACCCCCAGGCAGAGAGCTCCCCGGCGTTTCCTGCCTCATGTGTACAATTGTGAGGATTTATTGTGGCTGGGATTTTGTTTCAAGCCTTTAATATGATTAGCAAACATCAAATATCAAAAGCTTATCTAGTAAACACCTCCCGTCCATGCCATGGATGTTATGGTCAGCTGCGGATTGAAGTCGAGTCACATTTCAAAACAGATGCAATTTCAAGAGGCCAGAGCGAGGCCGCCCACATCTGCTGGCTGTGATCTTTCGTGTGCAGTAAATGGCATTGTTGGGGAGCGGGGCTGTAAAAGACATCAGCCTGGTCAGCAGGACCTGCTTACAATGCCTGGAGCTTTCCGGGGGATTTTAAAAACGCAGCCGAGCACTCTGGGGCTGGTGGGCAGTCTGCCGGGGCCCGCACAGGCTGTCCGTTTAGGACTGGGATGTTCAAATCAAATATTTATTATCTTTGACCAAAAAAAAAAAAAAAAAAAACAACCAAGTGATACTATTGATTCCGGCAGAAGTGGAAGTGGGGGAGGGGAGACCGTGAGTGTTGGTAAAATAAGACTATTGTGCCCTCCAAATCTCTCCACGAACACCGAGAAAGCGCACTTCCGTCCTTGCCCTAGAAATGAGATTAAAAAAAAAGTCTTTGTCCCATTTGTGAGTGAAAGTGAAGTGTGAACTGAAGGCATGCTGAGTGTGTTTTCCCTGGGGTCTGGGGATATGGTGGCTAATGGCATGCGTTTCCTTAAATGTGTCAGGACCAGAGGTTGGTCTCTGCCTGGGGCCCACTGAGAGCTCTAGCTCATCTTCAGGGATGCGGGGGGTGTGTGTGTGTGTGTGTGTGTGTGTGCAAGAGAGTTTGTGTGGGAGACCCTGTTCTTCCTAGTGATTCCAATCACTGCAGAACACTTACTGCCCTCACCAGGCATGTCTCTCTCTCTCTCTCTCTCCCTCTCGACGGCTCACATGGGAAGGAGACACTCTATCTGGGGGACTAATGTTTCTCTGGGCGCCACAGTCCGTGGATTTGAGTGACCCATTCCAGCTGTTTCTGGCGGCAGCTCCGAGACTGGCCGCAGCCCAGTGGGTGGCAGGGTGGTTTACACCGTGGAAAATGCGTTCCTAATGGGGCAGCAGCTGCCACCGGCCAGAGCTGGAGGAGTCGGTGTAATGAGAGAAATTGTTCTCTGCCACCGGGTCTGGCGGAATTCACCCGTAAACGAAGATTTGCTGCTTCTCACAGGGGAGGCATTTACTCGGTTTCGATTCCTAGAAGCTGAGGAGGAGGTGAGGCTGACCCAGAACTCCTGCGAGGAACACGGCGGTGGCGCGCCCGGGAATCCAGGTGGGTGTGAAGGGGCTGCTCCAGGTCCCACCTGCAAGGCTGCGGTGTTGCTGAAGCTGCAAGTCCCAGGGCTCTGTCGGGATGCCGGCCCCCCTGGGGGCGGAGGCATCTTGAGGGATGCAGGAGCCGGGGGAGAGAAGAGGGCTCAGGGCTCGAGGGAATGGGTGGCAGAGGGGTGGGACTAGAAGGGATTTTCAGAACTGCTGTTCCACCGTCAGAGACGGCAGCGGCAGTGGCTCGGGGTGTTGGCACCACTACGAGAGCTAGGACTCAAGTCCCCGGAGGATTTACTTTCTCTTTAATTTTTTAAATTTTTAATTAAATGTTTAAGTTTTTAAAATTTAAAATTTTTTAAATTTAAAATTTTTTAATTTTTAATTAAAATTTTTTAATTTTTAATTAAAATTTTAAGTTTTTGATTTCTTTAAAAAATCTAAGTTACACATGTGCAGCATTTCAACCGTTCTGCAAGGCTCCTTAAGAAAGGCAGCTTTGCTCCCAACACCTTCCTACCTATTTGCTTTTCCTTAGAGGTGACAACCTTTAACTCTTAAGACTCTTGTCATGTTCCTCCACCTGTTTCAGTAAAATATTGTTTCTCGATGTGACAGTGTGAGTGCGATCTGTTGGCTTCCCACTATGGAAGATGACGATTTAGCTTTTTTGATGACTGTTCTTTTCTCAACATCTGTTGATGGAAACACTGTGTTCCTCCCATACATCACAAATTTGGAAAGGGGCCAGTAAACGGGGTGCCAGAAACGGAACATGGAGCTCAGACTCCCCAAGTCAGGTCAAGAGAAAACTGTTTCCCAGTGAACTGTGGCAAATGAGGATTTGGGGGCTAAAACTACCCCAGTGAAGGATGCTTGGTACATCATATGGTGTATTCCACAAGGCAGAGGATTTCTAGAAAAGTTGTGTGTTGGTGAAGTGTGTAATCCCTACCTCTCTATCCCTTGCAATACCTTGTGGAAGGGGACCTAGTAGGGTCAGAAACACACTTTGCTCAGAGTGCGAGAGACCCAGGAGAGGCAGGCAGAGGACATGCAAACAACAAAAGAACTATGGCAAATGCATTAGAAGTGAGCCATGTGTCCCCACTGGAGAACGGATCCAAGAAAATATGATTCTGATCACAAGGTCCTAGGAGAGGAAAGAATCTGTTTACATTTATGACAGACAGGACGTGGAGCATTGTGCCCAGCATAAAATAAGATGTTAAAGACATTCTTGCCTTTAATAAACAAAGCGGCTCATTTTGAAGATGTGTGCACTGAAACTCCAAGAACTAAGACGGCAAGCTCCAGGTCATACCGAAGATGGATGGTGGAGCTGGTAGAGGGAACCGGGACCCTCTCTCCCTCCATCCTTTTCTCCCTCCCTCCTTCCCTGTATTGGTGTATTGAGGACTACTCAGGCCACGTATTGTTAAAGATGCTAAGGACTAAAAAGACAGAAGACCAGTCCCTGAGCCAGAGGAGTGGAGAGTCCTGTCGAGAGATAAGTAAACAAACAACGCAGAAGGGTATGGGGGATGATAGAGGCATAGTCCTCGAGGAAGGTACTTGAAGAAGACAGGGAAGGGACAGGTAACTGATCAGGAATCAAGGAAAGCTTCCCAGAGAAAGTGATAATTGAGCTTTACCACGAAGGAAGAGTAAATATCAGCTAAGAAGAATACAGTCAGTCTTCCATTATGTGAGCACTTGACAGTGTGAAGGGAAGAGTCTGGAGGCAGGAGCTCGGGTTGGAGACTACTTCAGGTGAGAGATGACACTGGTTTGAGCAAGCAGGACAGTGACTGGGAAAACCAAGGGGGCAGATGGGAAAAATACTTTGGTATGAGGACTGACGTGACCCAGGGATTGGCTGGTTGGGCAGGAGAGGGAGGCTTGAGACTGACTCCCAGATTCCTGATTCAGTTAGGGGCTTGGGTGGTGAGGTCATTCATGAGGAAAGAGAACACAAGAGATGAGAGAGGCTTTTTGATGGGGGAAGAGGGTGAGTTCAGGCTTGAACTTGTAGAAATCTAAGAGGAAATGTGCAGCGGACACTTGGGTTTGCAGGGGCCGCGGACACAGAAGAGAAGACTGAGAAGGGTCAGAGGCTGAGGCTGGCCACTGGAAGCCATAGAAAGAAACATCAACCAGGAGCATGGGCAGTAGGAGAAGGAGAGGGTTGAGGACAAAGTCCAGAGGAGCATCCTGAGGTCAGCGATGGTGAGAGAGAGCATGCATGAGGACGTCTGCAAAGAAGCATTCAGAGATAAAGGAGGAGTTCCTCTCATTGAAAGAAACAGATTTCAGGAAGGAGATGCTGGTCAATGTGTCTAAGGCAGCAGGAAGGTCTAGAAAGGAAAAGACTGACAAAGCCCACGGAGTTTAGCAATATGGTGGTAAGCAGTGTTGGTGAGGACAGTGTGGATGGAATGGTGGAGGGCGGAAGCCAGAATTCAGTAGGGTGGTGAGCCCTTGGGCAGCCACTGTCCATGCCTTATAGGATCCATGCCTCATAGCCTTTGGGATGAGCAAGGTCAGTGGGCCCGGAGGACACCACTCTGCAATCCGAGCTCCTTGGGACCCACTGAAGAGCTGCCCTAGAAGACAAAGGGCAGAGAATGGGATTCCAGTCCAGGCTGAGGCCAAGCCAATGGGACTGGTGAGAGAATGAGGCCCATTTCTGCCTTCTGGTGACCATATGCCCTGGTCAGTGTGTTCTCTTCTACTCTGAGTGGTGTGCACATTTAGCAGCATTTAGTGCCTGACATTTCCTGCTGCATCCAGGTGGATGGAGTTCCCCGGATGAGGTATTGCCGGGCCAGAACCCAAGGATTAAGTGCAACAGAGTTTCTAGGTCCTGGGATTGAACCTGACCTTTGGTGGGGGAGGGGAGGTCCCTGCTCAGCTGGGAATCTGCTTCTCCCTCCCCCTTAGTCCCTCCACCCACTCCTGCTTCTCTCCCTCTGTCGCAAATAAATAAATAACAATCCTTAAAAGGATGTAAAAATGCACATATATATACACACATACGCAATTTATAGATTCTGGGTTTTTGTTTTTTTTTTTTTAAAGAAGTTCATACATGTGAAGTTCTTCTTCTTTTTCCCTTTTGACCTTCACCCATATCTTTCACCCCTACCCTCTGACTCTGCCAACCACCAGTCTTTTCTTTGTATCCATGAGCTTGTTTTTGTTTATTTGTTTTGTTTTGATGCCATATATAGGAGACATGATATGGCATTTGGATTCCTCTGACTTATGTCACTCAGTATAATGCCCTCGAGATCCATCTCTGCTTTTGCAAATGACAAGATTTCATTTTCTTTTACATCTGAATAATATCCCATTGTATATATGCACCACATCTTCTCTATCCATTCATCCATCAAAGGACATTTAGATTGTCTCCGTATCTTGGATGTTGTAAAGAAAGCTGCAGTGAACGTGGCGGTGCATTTATCTTTTTAAATATATTTTTTGTGCCTTTTGTTTGTTTGTTTGTTTTTGTTTTCTTTGGATCAGTACCCAGAAGTAGAAGTGCTGGATTATAGGGTTGTCCTATTTTTAATTTTCTGAGGAAGTTCCATACTGTTTTTCAGAGTGGCCACACCAGTTTGCATTCCCACCAACAGTTCCAGAAGGTTCCCGTTTCTCTACATCTTCACCAACACCCGTCATTTCTTGTCTTTTTTATGGTGGCCATTCTAACAGGTGTAAGGTGATACCTCCTGGTTTTGACTTATACTTTCTTCATTACTAATGACCTGAGCATCCTATCATGTACCTGTTAACAGACCATCTGGATGTCTTCTTTAGGAAAAATGTCTATTCGGATCTTATGTCCATTATTAAATTGAGTTGTTTAGATTTTTAGCTATTGAGTTGTAGGAGTTCATTGTATATTTTGGATATTAGCCCTTTATATTGTATATCAATTTATTTCTGCTTTTTTTAAAAAAAATACTTAACACCTCATAAATATTTTACCACGATGTTAGGAATTTTTCGTAAATGTGATTTTCAATACTTAGAGAAGTTGCTATCATATGAATATATTACATAGCGAACTTATCTGGAAGATTGGCTGGATTCCCTACCCCCAGTAAAATCTACCCCCGGTAAAATCTGCTTAAAGTTATGTATGACCCACGTCAGTGGGTAGGCAAAATGACCCCTTCCCCCACTCCCCCACCTTCTAGCTTGAAGAGCTTGACTATACTTCTCACGTGGTAATATTTGGGTAGCGGTTTCCAAATTCCTGAATGACTTTGGTCATTTCAGTACTTTCTGCCCCTGAGAAAACCAGGCTGTTTCCTCTCCTCTTGGTTCTCACACCTCAGCTTGCATAGAGTGGCCCTCTGTGACTGTGCCAGGAGCGCTCTGCTCTTCCCCACTCAGCCCAGGAGCAAAGGAAAAGCCATGGATGTTTCCAGCACCGTTAGTAGAGTCGCTGAAGGGGTTTTGCATTTACTAGAGAGAAAGATTCTTTGGAATTTTAAAATGGCCAACATGAAATCAATTCCTACAAGACTAACAAATTAGGAAAGAGTGAGGAAGGATGCTCAGAGAAATGACCTCGGGTCATTGCCAGGTCCTTAAAGTGCCTCCTGAATCATCAAAGAAAGATTGCCTTACTGCCCCGATGGTTATAATGTCAGGTTCAATTTATTATGTCTGGATGCCTTGGAAATTAATCACTGAAGTATAAGTATTTTATTATTTATTTATGATCTATACCCTGCTGACTTCAAAAATGAACCAGAGGTAGCATGCCCCCTTTTAGTTCTGTATTTTATTTGTATTTTTGTTTACGTGAATGGCGCATTGTTTTCGCCACAATGAAAATCCCTTGCTCTGCTCCTTACCTCCTAATTTTGCTCCTTAAAAGCAACCAGTTTCAACACTATGTTGGTTTTTGCATGATTTATTTCCATTTTCGATGTGCTTAAATCGCTGTTTTTAAATTTATTAATGCTAGGCATTATCCATATTGACTGCCAGCATACACCTCTGGTTGGTTACTATGCGTTACTGACTCTTGACGGAGCACATCCAGAGTGAGATAGTACAGCATCAGAAGCCAGGAAGAATATGTTTAACCTTCAGGTTACTTTAGTAGAGTTGAGAATTTAAATCTCCTAACTGTGCCCTTCACTTCGACTCGTTCTATCCTCCCACTCTAATTACTTGGTAATCTGTAGTTAAATCAATAGTCAGTATTTACATCTTTACTATGACAATGTTGCTCACCGAAGAGTCAAGTAGAGTATTATGAACACTCTCCTTTTTCAACATAATTTTTTTTTCTTCTGGAGTTAGCAATCCCCTGCTTAAGACTAAATGCTTATTTTTAATTTTTTTAATCATTAAGGTTTACCAACAGTGTTTTGTAAGCGCTTATATAATGCAAACCACCTAGCAGTTGCATTTTCCCACTTCTGGAACATTCTCTCATTGCTTTTTGTCTTGTGCCCCAATTTAGACTGCTTTTGAACCTGACACTCAGCAGTCATCCTGGAATATGGTAGACCGCACTGTCGACTGTCCCTTCCTGGAGAAGATGAGATCCCTGAGTCCCATTGATGTCAGGTTTAGTCCTATAGCCTGCTTTGGCCAATGAAATGTGAGTAGAGGTGGTATGTGTGTGTGTCACTTCTGAGAAGAAATCTTAGAGCCAGAGTATGGTTTGCTCTGGTCTCTGTTCTCCTCAGCCATGATGGCTGTGAACGTTTCATTTCAAGTCAGATCTGGACCAAAGATGACATGGAGCAGAGCCACAGCCAACCCAGAGTGAGCATGTAGCAAGAAATAAACGTTTGTAGCTGTAAGTCCTAGGATACTCTCGCCTATTTTGTCTGGGACATGTGTCCTCATTGTCGCCTTTTCCTGTTGGCTCTTCTGCTCCTATTTGTTTGTTCAACTGATCTATTACCTCTTTCTCTCTCTCTCTCTCTAACCAGCTATCTACTGATCTGTTGTTTAGTCCCTGGTTTTGGTGTAACACAACCCATGCCAGGATCCCAAGAACTGGGGAATGGTTGTAAAATTTTTGAGTTCTTGCATAACAAAAAATTTCTTTATTCTATTTTTATATTATTTAGCAAGTTGGGCTGGGTATGGATCTACAATGAAAACCACTTTCTTTCAGAAATATGAAAGCATTGTTTGTTTTCTAATATTCTGTGTTGCTATTGAAAAATCTGATACCATTCCGACCCCAGATCTTTGGATGGAATTAAAATTTTCTTCCCTGGAAGGTTTTTTTTCCCTCTTTAGTTAATGGAAGCTTTAAGATATTTCTTCATTGCAGTAGTTTGAAGCTTTACACTGAGGTAACTTACTGTGGGTATTTTTTCTTTCTTTTCTTTTCTTTTTCTTTTTTTAGGTGCAGTTTCAATCCTAGAGCTCATGACCTTCCCTTCTAGGAAATTTTTTTTAAAGTAATTATGTCTGTAATAATTTTCTCCCCTCTGCTTGTCCTTTCTGTAAATAATATTAGTCAGATATTGAATATTCTGGATTGATCCCAACATTTCATCTTTTCTGTCTTATTTTCCAATTCTATGTAATATATATATCTAGATATAGCGATATCTAGATATATCTATCTCAAAGTTTCCTAAGTTTATTTTCTGATCTTTCTATTAAATTTTCTAGTTTTGCTTTGTATTTAAATCAAAGGAATCATTTACAGAAGAATACAGAAGAGATGACCTTGGGGATCTAAATCCCAGATATCTAGCCTTAGAATCTGTATGAACCTAGAAGCCACCGAGTTTAGCACCTCCCAGGTGAAGATGATAGTTTCCAGAAAGAAAAAAGAGTTTTTAAAGGCAGTGTACCATGACTTCTTACTTCCAGGACGATTTGCCTTTCCACCACAGCATTGTGCCTTTTCATCTTATCATGGCTAAAACTTTGTTTCAATTCTGGAAAGGGCACTTTTAGAGTTAATTTCTGAATGGGAGTGGATAATAGAGATTGGTTGGGGAGGCATTAAAAAGTAGGCACTTTGTGTAATGGTGAACGAACATCACTCAGAGACCTGGAAATCTACTTCCTCTTTTGTCTCTGACTTGCACTCTGATTTTAACAATTCCTTTCATCTTTCTTAGACCGCGGGGTCCTTATCTACAAACGGAGAGCATGGAATAGGTCATTGCTTCTCAAAACTCAGAGTCCCAGAATTTCCATGGTTGCCTTCACACTTGGTGGCTTGGGGAGGGGGCTGAAATCCGGAACAAGAGGCAGAGTTCTGGGACCTTCCTCTGCTTCTTCCTGAGCTCTTCCCCTTGGGTCTGTTTTATGTATTTGGTTTTATGTAAGATTTTATCTCAAAAACAAGATTCTGTGGTTAAATGTTTGAGAACCACTGGACTACACTCCTCTAGCTTTTCTTTTGGCAATGTGTTTTTCTGCCTCTATAACTATGGATGTTTTCTCAGAGACTCATTTAGCCAGGCTCAAATTTATATGCTGTTGAGCTCTTTGGAGTTCCTATAAATTAGGATTCACATCGAGATAATTACCATTCTGGAATTCTAAGCACTTAAATACAAGTCAATCCTTATAACCCCCTTTTAAACCAATTGCCTCACTGCAGACATGGCCACTCAATGTATATTATCGAATGCCAATAAAACAGGAAACCCAATCCTGCCATTTTCCCGATTAGATAGTACAGACAAGCTAAAGCCAAAATCTCAGATGTCATTCTGCGGGCGGGATCTTGCTTCTCTCTTCAGTCAAACTCTTGTAGTCAGGCCAGGCACAGAGGGAGATTCAACATGTTTCTTCCCCTTGGCTCTGGAGACTCATGGAATAGACCAGCTTGTCATCCCTTGCCTTTGGGAAGGAAACTAGTTTTCTGCTCTGTTCCCATCAAGTCAGCTGATCATTAAAGGACACGATAGATCCAGGCTGAGCACTGCTATGCAGGGATGGGGCTGGGAGGGAGCAGGTCCATGTCAGAGCCTGGGGTTAAGGAAGTCAAGGTCAGTGATGGATCCCAGAGGACCACAGAGATGACTTCTCCAGGGCACACTAACTCTGAGGAAGAGTATGGAGACCTGGGGACTGCAGCAGAGATTAGCTTTAAAATCAGAAGGAACTTCATAGAAAGCCCTTAGAAATTATACGATGGAGCCTTTTCACGGAACACACAGACAAACTAAAGCCCAGAGAAGTGACAGCCCTTACCCAGGGTCACCCTCGGTCCTAGGATTTTGCTTCTTGCAGACTATATGGTGAGTCCTCAAGCTTTTCCTGGCAGGCACTGGGTGCGTACATGAGGTAACTGGCCAGGAGTGCTTCCTTGAGGGGTAGCCTTCAGGAGGAAAGGTGAGCGGATTCCCACCTTGCCCACAAGGAGCCATAGCTCAGCAAGCAGACGGCCATGTTCTGGTAGCCAGACCCAGATCCAACTCATCACAGTTGGAGACTCTCCGCTCCACCCAGCACTAGGGACTTTGGAGACTACCCAGTGTGTGCGGAAACTCACTCCCGCGCGTCCTGGCTGGCTGCCCACACCAGTCCATGACTCTTAAGTTTCTCCTCAGCTAAAAACATGACCACACCCCAAACCCTCCATCCTTGGGCTCCTCTGTACGGAAGCCTCTGTTGCGTGTGTTACAGATGGAGCATCCTGCCCTTTCTGAGGGTGACAGTCTGCGACGATCCTGACAGGGACAGGGAAACTCACACATATCATTTACTTCCGTAAATAGTCACGCCATTAGTGGGCATCCAGCGAGAGGACAGGGTTCCTCTGCGGACTCCCCGATCACAGACTTTGATTTCCGGAAAACGCAGATCAGGACAGCAGATGAAATAAAGCCATCACCAGCCCACAGGACAGTCTCAAGAGGAGTGACGGTCCCAGTCCTCCGGCAGTTGTTGCCGGGGAGTAATTTGCCCTTGAATCCAATATCGCATCCCGAACCTGACAATTTCATTTCCCTCCCAGCACCCCCCCCCCACCCCGCCCCGAAGATCTGCTGAAACCGCGAGTTCCATCTAAAGAGGCGGCGGGAGAGTCGGGGAGTCCCATCCGTCCATCAGCGATAATAGTCCCAGACACCCATGACGCCTTTTGTCTGCTGGCTTCCCTGAGGACGCAGGCTGGGGACCTGGGGTATTTACACTGCCTTTGTGTGTGTGCGTGTGTGCTTTCAACAGCAGCCCTCTTGTTTACTTTCCTGCCTTCACCCAGGCTGTTTACTACCTTCGCAGAGGCCCAGGCACTAAGTCAACACGCATTAAGACCCAACATCAAAATGTCATAATGCGAATGAGCAGAATTCAGAAAGGCCAGGGACACTGGCTGCTCTGTTGGGTCCTGTTTAGTCTGAGGGTAATGAAGAGCTCACAGACGACCTGATTTCATTAAACTAGGTCAGATTCGGCTGAAAAGCGGCTATGACTCTCACCCAGTTATCCCGCGGGCTCTCCCTGCCCCCACCCCACCCCCACCTCAGGGCTTGAATGCTTTCTGGGAATTAACGCTGAGTTTTGTCAATACAGTAGCTAAATCTCCATGGAATAATTGGACCTTTCCCTTTGGCTTCTGTTTGTGCAGTGCTGAGGCCAGGCCTGGGAGCAAAGGGGGCAGAAGTGATGGAGAAACCTGGAATTGCCTTTTGGAGGACATTAGCACAGGCCCTATGACTCAGTTGTAACAGATTTTTCTCGAGCCAAACCTTCTGAGTTACAGCGTCTTATCTGTATTGACTGAGGCCACTGAACAGGCTCAGAGAAAAGTTTCCAGGCAAACAAGGCTTTGAATGTGTGCATTCTCCCCAGGAACCCTCTGGCCCTCGAAGCTTCAAAAAACTCTGACTGCGGGGAGCAGGGAAGGGACCAGTTTGAGGGTGGAGCCAGGAAGCAGTCCTGTCTGCAGGAATTTTGGGGGCCTAGGGGCTGTCCTTCTTCTCGGGGCTCTGGAGGCAGAGGCCAGATCAATGGTGGGCATTCTGGGCAGGCAGAACTCAGCTCATCCACACAGAAAAAAGCTTTTCTAATAATTAGAATGGAACAGAGATCGGATGGGCTGTCAGATGAGATCATTTAAATGTTAGACTTCGGTAAGCATCCACTGTGACTCGGGTCTGATGCTGGGCACTTCGTCACCTTTTCTCTGAGCTGAACAACATCTCAGTTGAAGATGAGAGTTGAAGAAACTGAGGTTGAGATGGAGTAAGTGATTTGTCTAGGGACTGGCGGGGATATGTGGCAGAATCGGGACTTGAACCCAGATTGTTCTGTGCTCATGCCCTGTCCATGTCCCCTAGCCCCCAACCTCTTGCTTGAGAGCAGGAGAGTAGAGCATTGTGGGGCTTTGACAGATGGGTCGTGTGCATTGCTTGGAGGCTGGGCTAGATGTTTCTCCAGCGGACTTCCTCAGGGAGAGCTATAAGTGTTGAGGATTGAAAAAGTCAGCTGTCTTGTTCCCAGAAGAACCTGAGAAGATCCTTGGAAGAAAAGAATAGTTCTGAAGCACGATTTGCCTCACCCCTGCCTCACCCCCTTACCTATCCAAGTCTTTCCAACCTCCCAGTGCCATTTCTTTTGGGAAGCCTCTTTGGGGGAGCCTCATGCCCGATGAATCCCTTGTTTGGAGCGCCCGCAGTGCCCACTGGGCAAGCTTCTTCTGGGTACTGAGCTCACTGGGTGCTGAGCGCTGGGCACTCTGTATCCTTGGCTCCTAGGGATGGACCTAGGAGCCAAGGATACAGGATGCTGGACATCCCTGAGTCCAACACAGTGACGGGAAAGGGCTGTGGACATATAATTGGTTTCTGAGGACAAACCAGATGTCACCTCCCCATTTCTCCAGAGCAGGAGGAAGAAATGCCTCCCAAAGAGAGCTTGGCATTTGGAGAGAGAGGACAGGTTCTAGTTCTGGGTTAACGCCTGGCTCTGCCTATGAGTCTTGCTTGTGTCACTTTCCCTGGACCTCCGCTTCTTCTTCTCGATGATGGGGGTAATAACACACGTCTTACAGAGTCCTGGTCAGGATTCTATGAGATCACGCATATAAAGAGGCTCGGTGGGCCGTAAAGTGCGGGATAGACGTGAAAAATACCCTGAGGCTGCAAAACCGGACCTGAGCAAATGTAAGCAAGGAAGGGGGAATTTATTTCAAAGAAATGGCTTGGAGGCCACTCCCTGAAGCCTCAGGAAGGACTGGAGTCTAGAATTGTGAGTGCTCCTGAGACCTGGGCAGTATACTTTCTCTTCCCTTCACCTCTGATTTTCCCAGTGTATCTGTCTTTCTTCTTCTCTGCTTGCCAGTCTAGGCGGCGTGCAAGATGGCTGCCCCGGAGCTCCTGAAGTTACCCGTCAGGGGACCCAGTCACCGCCTGGGCATCCATCTCCTTCTGAGTTCCACATTCCTGAGACAGGACTTGGATTGGCTCAGTTTGGTCAGGTTGTTACTCCTCATCCAATCCTCTGTGGCCAGAGATGTGCGGGGCATCCTCCATAGAGTTACATGCCGGGGAAAATGCATCTGGAAGAGAGTTCTAGAGAAGAGCTGGGAAAGTCAGTATTCTTGGGCTGGAGAGGCGTCTCACAAGTATCGGTCATACTTGCTGAGATTATCTAATGTTGCATTACAAAGTGCCCCAAATTTCAGAGGCTTAAATCAACCATTTATTATGCTCACTGATCTCTGGGTCAGAAATTCTGATAGGGCACAGAGGGGATGACTTCTTTTTGCTCTGTGATGTCTGGGACCTCAGCTGCCAGACTCAAAGGTTGGGCCTGGAATCATCTGAAGCCTTGTTTGATCAAGACTTGAATAAGCAGGGGGGCGATTGAGGCTTGCTGTTGGCTGTTGGGGGTCTCGGTTTCCACACGGGCTTCTTCATGTGGACTCGCCACATGGGCTGCTTGGGCTCCCTCACAGCATGGTGGCTGGGTCCCCAGGGTGAGCATACAGAGAGAGAGGTGGGCTGAAGCCACATCACCTTTTCCACCTGGTCTTAAGAGTCACACAGCATCACTTCTGCCCACTGTATCCCGCAGCTTTCGTTAGAAGGGAGTCACTGAACCTGACTCATGTTCCACAGAGAAGGGAAGTTAAACTCAACCTTTTAATGAGAGGAGAGGCAAGGTTCTCAAAAAATCAGAATGGGACTGGAAATATTGCTGTGGGCTCTTTGGGGGGAAAATACCACCTGTCACAGTATTTATAATTGTTTCCATTGTACTTTAATAATGTTTTATAAGTAAGAAGCTGAAAGGCCCCCTCTAGGGTTGTAGGCTAGGTTGTAGGTTTCCCAAACTATGTTGGTTCATGGGGCCCCTAGGCCAAAAGAAATACCTAACAGTTCTGTGTATTAAGTGGTTACATCAAACAATGTAATAAGTATTTATCTCCTAACAGATCAGCAGCCATTTAACAGTAGCCAAAAATAATTCCGATAAATCGGAAGAAAAAGAACCATTTTTATTTCATTCTTTTTTCTTCTAAAGATTTTATTTATTTATTTGAGAGAGACAGCATGAGTGAGCACAGGGGGAGGGGCAGAGAGAGAGGGAGAGAGAATCCTCAAGCAGACTCCCAACTGAGCGTGGACCCCAATGTGGGGCCCGATCGCAGGACCCTAAGATCATGACCTGAGCTGAAGTCAGGCTTAGCCCACTGAGCCACCCAGACACCCCGATTTCATTCTTAAATGGCTATGGCAACAGGAGGTGTGAGCCTTGTGAGCCTCCTGGGTGCCACAGAGCTCCTCGGATCCCGGCATCTGACAGGAACCCACCCTCTCCATTTCCTGTTTCACAGTGATTGTCACACTTCACATGCTTGGTGTCACCGAATTGCCAAGCCCTGCTCTGTAAGGAAGGATATGATGTCGTGGAAAGGAATATAGCACAAACTAAAGCCACATGAAGGAACACCTACAGGCTTGTGGTTTGTTTAACTGTTGTCAGGCTTTGCTCCAAACTACAAAATAGTCTTCAGTGTTTCCAGAGTTTGTGTGGGCCTCAGGGTACCTCAGCACTCAGTTTGGGAATCATGGGGTTAAACATAGTAAACCCAGAATTAGGGACCGAGCCATAGGCCAAAGGTGCAGATTCTCAGCAAATATCCAACTTCCAAACAAGGGCATTCGGATTTCAAATTTTTTTGGATACTCTAAACTCGGGTAATTCGGAGTCTCTGTGTGATTTGTTGAAACTGATGAATTAAGGAACCACTTTGGCTTTCTTTCATATGTAACAGATGAGAAACAGGGATCTCTTCCCCCCCATCCTCAGGGATGGTGAGCTATGTGTTATTTACTGTCTTTAAGACATGGACAGCTGCCCTGGAGAATGTCATACATGGAGACTGAGGGAGTGACACAGTATATGGGGAACACGTCTACAGGGTCAGCTTTGCCCAGGCCAGGCCACGCCGCTCACAGAAAGGCAGAGTAGTTTCATCCCAAGCTTAAGGCGGTCTTCTTTCCACGACCCTATAGTGCCACCCGATATGAGGTGAAATATTACTTAAGATGGGCTCACCCCATTTCCAAACCAAACAATTCCCGAGACCCCTGAAGCTAAACCATCAACATAGTCTCCAAAGCAACTTCCTGCTTAGCTGAGAACTTTATATATGACCCCAATAAGGTCATTTGATAGCTCTTTAAGTTTCTTTAAATAGAGCACCAAAGTAGTAAGTTTCTTTAAATAGAGCACGGAAGTAGTAAGAAGTCATTATTTTTCTCGAAAGTCACTTAGAAATTGCAAATGAAAGAGAAAATACACATGCAACTAGAGAGTTTGTCACCTTGCTGAACTAAAAAATATGGCCCAATTTCTTTTCCTCCCTCCCCCCACCCCATTTCTCATAATTCTCAGCCAAGACAATAGGAATCATGTGATGTGACCGAGAAATTGGGCCAGTTAAAAATAGAAGGCGCACTCCACCAAGTTCATTAGAAAGTTGAAGTCTTATTGTTGATTGCTGTTAATTTATCTCTGCCTGACACATGTGTGAGGGAGCAGGGTGACAGACAATTGCCGACTCTGAGAACTGCCTCCAGCCCCCGCCCCGCCCCTCGAGCCTCCTGCCTTGTCTGAGCTCACCTGGGCCTAGATAATCCCCTCCACCAGCCCCAGGGGCCTTTCTCCACTGGGAGCAGTTTTAACTCTGCAGAAGTTCTGGTTGGCTTCTCCTCTCTCTCAACAAGAGTGCTCAACTTCGGCTTTTTAAAAAGATTTTATTTATGTATTTGACAGACAGAGATCACAAGTAGGCAAAGAGGCAGGCAGAGAGAGAGGAGGAAGCAGGCTCCCTGCAGAGCGGAGAGCCCGATGCGAGGCCCGATCCCAGGACTCTGGGATTATGACCTGAGCCGAAGGCAGAGGCTCCAACCCACTGAGCCACCCAGGTGCCCCTCAACTTCGGCTTTTATGAATGGGGAACGCAGGTCCCCAGGCTCATTGACTGGACATGGCCTTCGTCCCTTCGCACCTGCAAAATCCGAAGGACTTCTGGGCAAGCCGTGTCTGGGTAGGTGTTAGAGCCACGAGGCCACAGCGACGCCCACTAGTTTTGTCCTCGGGACCAAGTCGTTTCCATCCACCTCCCTCTCACAATGTACACGCAGCCCCGTGTGTCAGGCAAGGCATGTCTCCCGGATGCAGCAAGGGCACGGGTACACACTTCTGGGCCTTGAGTGCCCACCGTGGAGGGAAGTGAGCCTCGGAGAAGACTCCTTCCGGTGGTGGCAAATGCTCTTCACATCTTCACACCATTCACACCGGAATGGTCACAGGGTAGGGGCTCTAATCCTCCCTGCCCTGACACCCCACGAGTCCCCCGCACCCAAGGTGCCCAGACAGTGTGGTTCCCATGACCCACTGGGCTGAATGGAGCTGTGAAGTCCTAGACCATGAGCAACATACAAACAGCAGGGTTCTCAGCATTGTCTGGGGCTGCAGAGGACTGAGGGCCTGGCCCCCACATGGGGGAGGTGGTTCATTAGAGAGCAGCTGGGCCCACCTGCCCTCCAGGTGGGGTGTTAAGGCTCAGCTAACTTCAGGGTGTGTGTCAATGGGACATGCTCACTCCACTCAGCTGGTGTTCCCTGGAGGACCTCTCTCCCCCCAGCGCAGCTGGCAAAAGGAGATGGAGGGGTGGGGGGTGGGGTTCAGCAGGGAAGACGGCGCTGGGATTGCTTACCTGGGGAGTGTTAAGGTATATCCTTCTGCCACCAGCTCCCTCCACTGCCGGGAAATTGCGCTAGCCTAACTTCTATTAGAAGGTCTGGGAAGGGGGGTGGGATCTGTACTGAATGGCGGTCAAGAACAGAATCTTGGGGGATCACCAGGAAATTCTTAGAACCCTCTCCTGTTTTTGCTTTTATTGTTCTTTGTAGGTTCTCCTCTGGCGATTTCTAAATCACGTGGTTTCTGATGCCACATCACCGTCCTATTACTGCCAGCTCCATGCTCCCCCTCTCTCTCTTTTCCCATAGACCTCAGGGGAGCAGGACCCAATGCCAGGGTGGGACAAAACCTTAAAGCTCCATCCAGTCTTCAGATATTATAGGTGAGAAAACTGAGGCCCAGAGCAGAAAAGGAACTCCTTGGACGTGATACTTATATATTGATAGGTCCAAAATGAATTTATAGAAAATTCATTTCTGTGTAGCAAGGAAGAGATGTTTTCTGAGCCACCATTTCCTTGTGTACAAGGTGCGGTCCTAGCCAACCTAGGGTACCTGTAACACATACCGTATGAAGGGGCTTGAATATTGCTTCGCCTGCCAAGTGGGGACAATCGCTTGTCTGTGTCCCAGGGCTGTCCCCAGTGATGAGTGAGCTAGTATATGGAAAAGGGCTAACATAATACCCAGCACCCAGTGCTCTCGTTTCTATGCAGCAGCAGAGCTTGGTAGTTAGGGTACGGGTTCGGGAGCCAGATTGCCTGAGTTTGGATTCTAATGCTGTAATTTCCTGTCTATAAAGTGAAGGAAACAATCATACTGTTCCATATGGCTGGTGGGAGATCGAATGCAGAGTAACAGAAGTAAACACCAGCAACAGTATGGGAAGCACCAGTACTCAGTGAATGTTAGCTGCTGTAACAAGCATTGCTATCAACAGACCATGATCATTATTACTGTGCTTGTTATTCCATCTCCCAGGATCTTAGGGTGCTTGGCGATGGAGAAGCCAGAGTGCCTGCAGAAAGACAGGACTAAGAACAATTCCCCCTGCTTATCATCACTTGGGGTGTCCAGCGGAGATAGGGAGCAATGATTTTTTCTGAGCTACTGAATGAATTCCTGCATGATCAGAGAAATCAGAGCTAGTGTGCCTTTCAAAGCCTCCATGCTTCAAGACAATACTGTGAATTTTTAGCGTACTTAAATAAATTTGTAAAAAGATATTGCAACTTCTTAAAAAGGTGCTGATCTCTGCAGACGCCCACTCCTTCATTCAGTGCATAGAACACCTTCTATGTGGCAGACACAGCATGGGGTCTGGGGACCCGGCAATGGACGAGATAGGGCCTCTATCCCTGGGAGAGACAGACATAATAAGCCCATGTTTTCAGTACAGTGTGTTGTGTACAGTGAGTCTACGTGGCGCCGTAGATGGCAAAGGGGAGGTTGTGACTACCTGGGGGAGTTCTACCAAAGAAATCTTCAGAGAAGGAAAAACATTTGCCCTGGGTCTTGCAAGCCCCACAAGTGGGAGTGCCCCAGACAACTAAGAGGCAAAGAACATTCTCAGAGGAGGGAATGCCATCTTCTCTCTTCCTTCCTGATGGCTTCATGAAACAGAGAACCTAACGGCTGTATAACTGTTTTGTACAATAGCAAATAAGAAAGCTTACTGACAGACCAACTGGTAGACCTCTGAATTTACAAGAGGCCTCTCTGACCTCTGTGCTGGGACTCACCACCATAGCTCAGCTATTCTACTGACAACACCAGCCTAAGGGTTTATGCCAAGTACCCATCATCCTTCCCTGGCAGGGGGAAGAGTCCCAGGCAGGGTGATCCCCCAGTTTTAGAAATGCAGATCAAAAGGAGCAAATTTTATTTCCATCCTTAATTTCCCTTACCTTTTATAAATTTCAGTAAAAGACCCCAAAGTGCCCCCAAGCAACTCCCAACCCATTCAAAATCCAACCTTGAGAAGTTCTTGGAATCCAGTGGCCTCTGCCTTCCTGGCCTCCTCATATCCATTCCCACAGCCCAGGCAGGTCAGGTGCGGGTTTCAGTTTACCTGAGACCAGGAGTTGGAAGCCGAGTGCCCACCAATTGATGCTATACAGGCAGGGCCTGGGAGTGAAGGGTGGAGACAGACACCACGTCTGTCTGTGTGATTATGGGAGAAAGGAGGAACTCAGGTGGGAGGGTGCTGACAGGTGGGAAGGAAGCAGAGCCCCAGGGATTGGGTGTCCTGTGGGCTCTATAGGAAGCGGACTGCTCCGCTTACCCCGATCCGGGGGCTGCACGGCTGTGCCCACCCGGCTCAGCACATACTCGGGGCTTCGGCCTGGTGCAGCCGAAGGAACAGGGGTTGGGAGTCACCAAGACCTGGGCTAGAAGCAGGGTGATGGCTCTGGTTAGTATGTGACTTTGAACTGAAGACCTTTCTACGTCTCCGTTTCCTTACTGGTAAAGTGAGGCTAATAAAACTTAACCTCCAAAGTAATGTGGATTGAACAATTTAATGAAAGTAAGAATCCAGGGGTACCTGGGTGGCTCGGTGGGTTAAAGTCTCTGCCTTCGGCTCAGGTCATGATCCCAGGGTCCTGGGATCGAGCCCTGCATCAGGCTCTCTCTTCAGCAAGGAGCCTGCTTCCCTTCCTCTCTCTCTGCCTGCCTCTCTGCCTGCTTGTGATCTCTGTCTGTCAAATAAATAAATAAAATCTTAAAAAAAAAAAAAAAAGAAAGAAAGTAAGAATCCAGACCTGGTGTTTGCAAAGTAACAAATGTAGGTGATCAGCAAACAGAGGTGATCAGCAGATGTTCGTATGTCAAACAATAGGCATGAACTGAACATCTACTAAGAGTCTTCCATGTTGAATCGATGGTCCCTACCTTAAGCTATTCATTCACTCAACAGACATTTATCTGAGATAAACTATATGTCAAGCCCAGAGAGGGCTTATCCAGACAAGGATATTATCTGAACAATACTAAGATGGACACGTGACCTTACGGAGTGCACATACCTTATACTCTCTGTGGCTTTGTCCATAAGGTTGATATATTGGAAATAACCCAAAGACCCAGCAATAAGGGAATGGTTGAGCAGATGGTTTATGCACACAAAGGAGCATTATTTTACCATAACATCGACAAGTATTATTTATATAATAGTAACTGAAACAAGCAGGAAAAGAAATTTTTAAAAAGGTTTTATTTATTTATTTGACACAGAGAGAGAGAGCACAAGCAGGGGGAGCACCAGGCAGGAAAGGGAGAAGCAGGATCCCAGCTGAGCAGGGAGCCCGATGCAGGGCTTGATCCAGGACCCTGGAATCATGACCTGAACTGAAGGCAGAGGCTTTAACCCACTGAGCTACCCAGGTGTCCCAGGAAATGAACTTTTAAGGATAGTTAATTCTCAGTGTTCATAGTAATGTTCTGCAAAGTCACTTCAAACACTGACTTCATGAGCATGAACCACTGCTCCTAGGAGACATACATGGCTACATTCCTGTGAACTTCTGGTTACAGCATTTTTTTAAAAAAGATTTTATTTATTTATTTGACAGACAGAGATCACAAGTAGGCAGAGAGGCAGGCAGAGAGAGAGGAGGAAGCAGGATCCCCACTGAGCAGAGAGCATTATGCAGGACTCGATCCCAGGACCCTGAGATCATGACCTGAGCCAAAGGCAGAGGCTTTAACCCGCTGAGCCACCCAGGCGCCCTGGTCACAGCATTTTTGTCAACTGATCAATCCTTAACTTTATTTTATGCATGCTTCTGTTTAAAGACACTTTATTTGATTCCTATTGTTGATTCACTAACATGGAACTTGTGGCCAACGTGCTATGGCTCCCACCCTAAGGGAGCTTTTATAACGTGTACTTTCTTTATAAGGCACATCGCAGCTTCTTGCTCTTGGGGACACTTGACAACACAATGGCGGGTGGCTGTTTTACATGGTGAAATCACCAACAGAAAGCACAAAAATACAGAAAACATTGCACTAAAAAGACCGGGAAGAGGACACTTGTCAGCAGTCTGGAGCTGAAACACAAAGGCACCTCTGTGTTCTGCCTTGGCTGGGAACCTGGATGTGGGGCCAGGCACGTTCCTCACTTTGTGCCTGTCTGTGAACGACCATGGAAGTGCTCTGAGTGCTGGTTTTGGGGTTACAGATACATTTAAGCAAGTAGGCACGTTTGCCAATAAGGAATCCACAAATAAGGAGTGTGTGCTTGTGAATAAAGACTGGAGATAATGTAGAAGAAAACAAGCGCGGCGTTCCGTGCGTTACTATCGACGCTCCTCTGTCGGGGCGCCTGGCTGTAGCAAGTGGTGCAGTGTCTGATTCGATTTCAGCTCAGGCCATGGTCTCAGGTTCCTGAGCTTGAGCCCCACGTAAGGCTCCACACTCAACATGGAGTTTGCTCAAGATTCTCTCTCTCTCTGCCCCCCTCCTGTTCACGGGCATGCTCTCTCTCTCAAATACATAAGTAAATCTTTTAAAAAATTTTTCATTAATGTTATCAAGTTGTTTTTTTTCCCCCTACATTTTATAATAAATACACCTCAGGGAAAATGAACATGAAGCCTACGGGTGGCTTCCTAGACCCTCCCTACCTACTTTGCTCCCTCGGCTTGGTCAGTGGACTCAGAGAGGGTGGAATGAGGCATCAGCGTCAGCAGCTCCCAGCCTGGGCCTCTCCACACTGACAGAAGTTTCTAGAGAGGCAGTACGTGCAGCCTTGAACGCTTGCTATGGCTGCCCGGTGGGGCTGCCATCCCACCCCGAAGGAGGACCCCCCTCACCAAGAGCGCAGCACTGGACGGTTTCTCTCAGGCTGTGATCCTGTCCTGTCTGTGGGGCAGCCCCCGGGACCTCTGCCCTGCCAGAACCTCTGATACTCCGTTTCCTGTGTTTTGAAGACTAAAGTCTGGGAATGCTGATGAACATAGGGCAATTTGTTTAATAGAGTCTTCCTAAAACTTGGGCTCCTTGGAAGAACGATTGACTCTCGCTGTGATTCAATATGTCCGTGACTGAAATATTTAGAATTACTGCTCTAAATGACGCAAAAGACACACTTTTCAGCTCCTTTTTAAAACTACTTGTCAAGAAGCCGGCTTACCTGTTGATGGGACCTAGTATTCTCCATTGAATTGTTCTAGGGGTCCATAGGAAGCGGAAGATCCCAGAAATTTCTTCATTGATACACGCAGAGGCTAGGAGCAGTATTGTCCTAATTTCTGACTATGGGGGCAGGAAATTCCAGGCCACTAAGGTTGCTAACATTTTTACCTGATTTGCCTCCGGATTTAAAGTTATGTGAATGGCTTGTTTGTCTAACTCAGCTCTGCTCAAATCAATCTTTCATGGATCCCCCCCAGTAAAGATCACCTTGGGTCAAAGGTCATAGGTCATCATGGTTCTCAAATACCTACCCACTTTGTAAGACTTCCAAAAGTGGACAATTACCCAGAAATCACTGAGGAACAAAAGCAAGTATTTCAGAAGACTAACTGGGAAGAAAAAAATGAGTGCGGCATGTACAATAATGCTTCAGATGTTGTCTTTATGGCTATCCCCATGAATTTCCAGTTTTTCTCCAACCCCATTTACAACAACATAGAATATGATAGAAGGCACTGCTGTTGATATTAGGGCTCCCCTGTGCTATATACATCACGTGAGTCTTGATCTATGACATTAACCCTTCCTGTGCCTGTCTGTGCTCATGCACACGGTGCATTCTTAAACATGTGTGAGCTCGGACAGCCTTACGATGTCTTAACAAAGGTTTCCCTCAAATAATTCATTCAGGGCTACCACAGGGATGAAACAAAACCAAAAAATACAAAAAACCAAAGACTTAGAAGGACTTTCAAAAAATCTCATGGTTTTGTAGCTCATTTCTGTTTTCTTAGGGTGCAAAGCTATTAATTTTGATTTAATAAAAAGTCAAAATGTTCATAGAAACAAACCCAGAATAAATAGGGGCATTAAGATTACATGGATGGGAAGAAACAGACATGAGCTAGAGATTGTCTGAAACGTCAGGTTACGGCAGCACGCACAATGTGAATGCAGCAGGTTGATTAAATCTGTGTGTATTAAAAGGTGGGTGGTCACACACGGCTCATTGTCTCTGTCTCCTGGAGAACCAGGGACTTTGGATGAGAGGAAATAATTTTTTTCCCCCCCATGGGGAATGAGAAGATTTTTAGGCTATTGCTTCTCTAAACGTTCACATTAAGATGCCTCATATTTGCCGACATGCTATGCTTCAAAATCAATTTTTGGCAAATTTTAACATTTCTATTGTCCATTTTTAGGGCAAGGGTGAAAGAGAAATCCATCTATGGATCCTTATTTTTCTTGTCTTTCATTAACCAAAGATGTTTTGGAACGTTCCAGTTTAAAGTCATGACTTCTATCTGCCTTGGTTGGGGGCAGCTGCGGCAACTTGGGCTCTCATCCTATGTGGACAGGATGCCTTAGAAGGGGCAGAATATGGTGACCCTGGCCAGTGACCCTGTATCTTCTTTACTCAACAAAGTGAGATTCCCAAAAGTATGAGCTTGGCCCCAAGGTGTTGAATGGATTCACTCCAAATGGTGGTTTCTTCCCTCTGCGCCGAAGGGAAGAGAAGTAGATTTTGCAGCACCTACCGTGTGCTAGACACAGAACTGTAGGCCTTGCCAATTCCTACTGACATCTTTCTAATGATGTTGCAAGGTGGACATTAGGACTGTCCCTGTTTAAATGAGGCGGCACAAGAGAGGTTAGGTAACTTACCCGTGATCATCCAGCTACGTGGCTGGGTTTCAAACCAGTTATGTCTGTCTCTGTGGTGTCTATTGGGTCACACTTCCCAGAAACTCTGCCAGCCTCATCAGGGGAGATGGCGTTCCTGAAAGCCCACCAAGGAGGGGAGAGGGATGAAGGCCCATTTAGCCAGTATGGGGGAGGAGGTGGGGTGGAGGGAAGAGCCAGATGCCACAGCCATCTCGGGTCAAATGAAGCCTGATCCTTCCTCAGCTTGATTTGACCTAGAACTGGGAAACAGATGGGTCCAAGCTGCCCGAGGGTCTGAGGGAGGCTGAGCAGACAATTGGTCCTGGCTGCAACCACTCCTGTTCTTAAGGCCTGGGGCTGGGGGCTGCCTTGGGAACTGAGCTCCAGTGTGTACCTTTTGACTTATAAAACCTTAGATAGGAATTCATGTGTGAGGCTTCGAGTCCAGAGAGCTCAGCGTTTCCGAGGACAGCAGACTCAGGGAAAGCCTGGGCAAAATCAGAGAGACAAGGCAGATGTCAACAGATGCGTTACAAACAATGTGGCTGGTTGCCCGAAGAGATCGTCGAGAAGATAAACAATGACCGGGAAAAGATGCCTAATGGACTTAACGCTCATTCAACAGCAAGGACTCAACTTTTCGCCATGCTGGGTAGTAGAATTGTTTCGAAGAGATATTGGGTTGTTTAGATACACCCTGCAGTTGGGTGACTGGGGGACCCAGCTCACAGATTTTTATTGTACAGGTATTGAATGAATGAATGGAGACTGGATATTTATTCATTCAGAACTCACTTCCCAATAGAAAAACCAACCATCGGGTTTTCTTAGGACCTCATTGTTTTCTAGGACACAGGACTTTCAGTCCTAAAATGAAGAGTGTCTTGGGGGTCCCTGGGTGGCTCAGTGGGTTAAGCCGCTGCCTTCAGCTCAGGTCATGATCTCAGGGTCCTGGGATCAAGCCCCACATCGGGCTCTCTGCTCAGCAGGGAGCCTGCTTCCTCCTCTCTCTCTCTCTGCCTGCCTCTCTGCTTACTTGTGATCTCTCTCTATCAAATAAATAAATAAAATCTTTAAAAAAAAAAAAAAGAGTGTCTTGGGCACACCGGGGGTAGATGGTCCCCTGCTTACTGAGAACCCATGATAGGCCAGGCTGTGGGCCCCCACCAGGCATAGTCAGACACTTGGGCCTAAGTCAAACACAGTCCCTGCTCTCAAGGAGTCCGCGTATGGCCAGAATAGATAAATACAACGCTGTGGCAAATGCCATGATAGGGCCGTGTGTGTGCGAGAGAGCAAAGCCGTGGAGTCAGATGTACCGGGATGGCTTTTAAGAGGACGGGCGAACACTGGAGGCGAGTCTTGATGGAGGAGGAGCTCACCAGATCTCCAGAGAAGCTTGGGAAGGGCCTTGGGGCTAAGGGACAGCTGGGATCAAGGCCTAAGGTCTCGTAGGACAATGGTTTGGTTCAAGAAGCAGTGGGCAGCATATGTGTATATGTTTACGTGTGTGCATTGGGGACCAAGAGGGGAAAACGGGACAATTGTGAGGTTGGAGAGGCATTTGAGGGGCCCCGTGACAAGTTGGAGACCTTGTCAAGAAAAATAAAATTTATATCACAGGCAATAGGGAGCTATTGAAGGTTTTCTAAGCAAGGAGAGATAGAGTCCGATATTATAAAAGTTTACATTCCCTCAACGAATGTTTACTGAGCACCTACTGTGTGTCAGGCACAGTGCTAGAGGAGTGGACGAAGGCATGCATGGCTATCAGCCAGAAAGTTTCTTTTTAATTTTCCAGTGGCGGTGAGGGTCCTTGAAATCCAGGGCCTAGCTGATATGATGTTTGGGCCTGTGGCTTCTGTCAGAAAAATTGTTCTGCAGTGAGCACATCTAGCGAGAAGACTGCCAGCACTCGCTCCAACCTCCGCCCCCTTATCTGTTTTTCTTTTTCCAAAAGACCTTGAGGACTGTAGTCAATTCCACTACAAAACGGTTACACAATTTCCCCCGGAGAAAGCGAGTTTCCACCTTAGGGGATGAATAAGCCCTTTCTTTTCTGGAGAGCCAAGCGATGGAGGCCCCGGGCCGGGTCCTGCAGGAGGGGCGGCGTGGGGAACAGCAGGCCTCGGTCTAATTTGGGGGTGACTGTTTTTTCATTAAACAAAGTCTGCATAGTGGGGGCCATGGCCGCAGGCGCCCCGGGGGGCCGATAAAGCAGGGGGACGGGGCTCGGCCTGCGGCGGGGGGCCAGGGAGCCGAGGCCCACCAGCTCCGCGCGGCCCGAGTGGCCATTCTTCCGGGGCTGCGGGTCCTATAAATGGTGCCTTTGAGGAGGCTGCCCGGGTGACAGCGGGACCCTCCCTGCAGCACCCACTCGGCCACTGCCTTCTGAAAGCTGATTGTCCCTCCTCAAGCCCTGCCCTCCTGCGACATTCTTCACGCTGACCATTGTCTGCAGAAAGAGCCCATTGTCTGGGGCTCACAGATCTGCTGACGGAGGCCCCTGCACCGAGCAGAGCTTTGGGGAGAAAGAAATCCGCCCAAAACAACAACAAAAAAACCTGAGCCTGGCCGGAGGGCAGGGTTTAGACGGGGCTTGTTGAATTTCCTGATTTGCTGGTGTTCTTCCCAAGAGGAAATGCCCCCCATTATGGGAGGATCAGAGTTTTATCTCTGGGCTGGAATGACACCATTTGTGCCTTTGTGTCAACAGCACAGAGAGGTATTGTTTAGGGGTCCGTGGCTGGCGCTGGGAAGGGCTTGTTTGAAGAGAAAAAAAGAAAAAAAAAACCCAGAACAATGTTTACCCAGCAGGCAGCTCCTGCCAACCACCTCCGCACTGGGATGTCAGCTGGCCGGCCTGGGCCCTGTCGGCTGGGCCTTGGCCTTGAGTGTGGCTGGGCGGGCAGCTGGCTGGGACAGGTATGCTGTGCCAGCTCTCAAAGCACCAACAAGCAGCCCCCCGCACCCCCGCCACCACCACGGATCCGGAACCAAAGGTTAGCACTGGGAGCGCAGAATCCTCGGCCCAGGGTGCAGACAAGATCCTGGCATCTGGTGAATTCCTTCGCGAAGTTGGCTTCAGAGACTTGGGGCTCCAAGTGTGGTCTCAGCACCAGCAGCATCTGCATTACCCGGAGCTGGTTAGATCTACAGGCTCTCAGGCCTTGCCCCAGGCCTGTCGCCCCGGGATGCCGTTGTAAGAAGTTGTCCAGAATGAACTGACACTCTAAGCTTGAGAAGCTCAGGTCTCAAGCAGGGGTTCTCAAGCAGGACTGTGTATTGAAATCACCTGGGGAACCTTTAAAAAGTTCTGGTGACCAGGCGGCATCTCAGGCCAGTGATGTCAGGATCGCTCGGGGAGGCCGGAACATCACTATTTTCTAAGACACCTCAAGGGATTCCAACTTAACTCCAGCTTCGAGGCAGAGGAATGTGGTTGATGCTCTCTTTCCCCTGTCTTAGCACGGAATCTGCGCTGGTTACGATGCCGCAGGTTCTGAGCATTTTCTAGGTGAGAAGTGCTGAGCCTTCATCCATGAAGATGGTATGCATCTGTGACTTCAGTGCTTTTCTGGCCCTCTGCAGAGAACTCCTGTTCATCCTTCAAAACCCAGTGAAAATGACTTCTCCTCTGTGATGCAGTCCTAGATCTTCTGAAGAAGAAAAAAAAAATGCTTCTTCCTCTGAATACCCACTGCCCTTTGCATCTTTCTATTACTGTACTTGCAACATTAAATTTTAATGATCTGTTTACCTGTTACTGGACTTATTTATCTTTGTATTCCCGGGGTTTGGGCACAAAGTAGGTGCTCAGAGTAAATGAAGTGACAACATGAACAAGAGGATGAGTACCTAAATGAATACAAGGATGAGTGAAGATATCTTCCTTGCCTTTAAAAAACCACAATTCTAGCAGATGAGGCCACCTTGCACCCAGTTTATGAGCTATTAACTCTAAATAGGTGTTGTGATTGAGGTTCAACCAGGGGAATGCAGAACAGGGGACAGGAGCTCCCTTGGACACACTACTCCAGGCCTGCTGGGCAGAGGGTGGCCCACACTCTTTGTTCAATGTTGCATCTCTGGGCTGTACCCCAGACATCACCCTCGACTGGTTCCCTTGGGCTCCTTTCCTTATCCTATTTGGAAACAGGAAGATCCTCCAACTGGTGGAAGGGACAGATTCTGTTTTCATTTCTCAGTGTTGCTGGTACTATTACCTATAAGACAGGTGACTGTCCTTGTATGGTCAGGCCCCAGAAGACGAGCCTCGGGAGGCTTGGAGGAACCTAATAGGTCTGGGCAATTGCTGACCAGATAGGGAGGCCACCGTGGCTACTGTGTGTCTGTGGCCGTTGGGCCTGTAGGTGAGCTGATCACTGCAAAGGTCAAGGCCCGACTGGCTGAGGCCTTCCCTGGTCAGAGGAAGAGCGGGCTTCCCAGTAGGCCCAAGCTTCAGGCTGAAGCAGGCTCCCTCACTGCTGAGGATGTATCAAGTCAAGAGGCCTGGCAGAGGTCAGCCAGTCAGATAAATGGGTACAAAAGAAGCCAAGGCAGATGGTGGGAGTTGGCATGAAGAGAACAGGGGTCAGAGGGACCAACGTTTGAGACAGGAGTCGGGAGGCAGAAACAGACCAACTGGGACGACAAAGTCAAAGGGTCAAAAGCCAGGAGAAGGGTCTCAGTTGCAGCTGAGTTTTAAACCCTCCTGGTGGTATAAGAAGGAAGAAGAGGGCCCAGGGAGAGGAGTGGGGCCTGTGCTGGGCAGAAGGGAAGAGAAGCCAGCAGGCTAACACCAGCATCGTTAGATGGCACTTGGCGGCCATCTTCCCGAGGGTATCCTCTAAAGGTCTCTCCTGGAGCTTGACGGAGACACAATTCTGGAACCATCTCACTGCTCTACTGTGGGTGGATCCTCGGGGTCCTGGGACATTTGCGAAGGAGACTTCCCTCCAACTTTTCTCATTTTCCTGCATGGGCCTGGGTATACTTTCTGTGTCGAAGAAATCCCTTCTACCCTTCAACCGTGTATCTCTGTATTCCCCACATGCAGCACACAGCATCTTGGGTGTCAGGAAGTCAAGATTTGCTGAAGTGAATGTCTCCTTGCAGTCATCAAATTCCCCCACAGACACAACCCCCAGTGGTTTCTCTGGGAAAACAGCCTTAAGAGCTGAAGGACAGAATGTTGAGGACAGGCTAGCGGCCATCGTCAACTCCCTCCAGAGGAAGGAAGCCTGGTGGTCTTTGGGGCATGTCCTCGTCTTTGGTTCTGTCCTTTTTAGCCCCTCCAGTGCGGGGCCAGCTCCCAGGGCTGAGCAGGGAGGGGCACCAGAAGAGGCCAAGAGGGAAGAGCCCATGAATTCCAGAGAGGTTACTGGCTGAGCCTGAGCATCAAATTCTGTGCATCTCATTCAAGGAGGTCACAGGGGTCAAAAGGGACTGAGCTGTGGTGTAGTAGATATTCTATGGAGACATCCTGGACTGAGCTGGGAGTGAGAGCCAAGGCTGAATCAGAGTCAAGGAGCCTTGTACGAAGCTTCCTTCCATAGGAAGAGGAAGCCTAAGGCATCCTTTATTGGTTACTGGCTAAGAAATGTGGGAACAGGGACTCAGTTCAGGAACCTGGCACTCTTTTCCAGGAAGATCTCCCTAATAACCATAGAAGGAAATGATCACACCTGATTGACCCTAGGGGTTGACTTTCCTCTGGTTACAGATATGTATCTCCTTGTCCTACCATCCACAGCCCTAGTACCTTCTCCAGGGCTGGTCCAGTCTTGTCCTTTCTCTGGCCTCCTGGGTGCCCAGTGTGGGACCTGGCCTGGCCTAGTGCACAGTGAACATTTCCTCTATGGAATGATTTACCTCTTGTCAAGGGTGCATTATGTTGGCATTTGGTAATAGAGACAGTAGAAGAGTCTAGAATGTTGCTCAGAGCACCTGGCTTCTTTGATTTCTCAACTGGCTGAGCATAGGAATCCCCTCCTTGCCTGCCCTTCCGCAGGGGCTACCAGGAGCACATAAGAACCTGAATGTCAAGTACGAGAAGTCCACCAGCAACGTTAGGTAAGGGGTGGTGTAGAGTAATGATTAGGGCCTGAGCTCTGTCACCAGGCTCCCCAGGAGTAAATCTGGTTTTGGTGCTGGACAGACATAGGACCCAGGGCAAGAAGAGAGATCTCCCTGTGCTGCAGATGTCTCACCTGTAACAGGAGTTGTCACGAGGACTCCATGAATAAATTTTGTGAACCCCTTGGAACAGTGCACGAAGGTGGGGGATGGATGGAGGCAGGAGGCTCCAAACTTGGGGACCCTCTTCCTGATTTCAGGTAACCAGTCTTTCAGGAAATACTATTGCATTCTATGCTCTATGAGTCATCTTGGTTCACTGATGAACCAAGCTGGGAATGGGCAGCACAGCCTCCAGAAGGGAGCTGGGTTGGCCTGGTTCTGGTTCCTTCTAACTCTGGCTCAATAATTCTGGGAGCAGACAGTCTTCTTCGTATGGGGAAAGCAGGCCTAAGCACCTGCCCCTTGAGTGAAAGCATCCACTTCCTTTGGCACTCCAGGCCTTTGGCATTTTCCCTGAATCTTTTCTGATCTTGTTCCTTGTTCTTCCCCTACCCGTTCCTGTAGTTGCTGGAAATCCAGATCTGAGCAGGACGTGGCTCATGCCCAGGTGAAGAAAGGAAGTTCAACAATGAACAAATAATTACACTGAACACTACAGGGTATCCTGTAGTGTCAGAAAGTGCAGTACGATAAGACCGGGCAGAGCAGGGCTTCATGACCTATGGGCAGGGGACCAGAGAGGCCTCCATGGGGAGAAGCACAGCCAGAAAAAGCAAGGATGGAGAGTGTTGCACCTAGAGGAGTGGCAGGTACAAAGGCCTGGTGCTCATGAAGAACGGAGCAGCCCTCCCTTGTGTCTGAGTCCGATAGTACGGTCTTGGGATGCTCCTGTGCTTGTCTGGGGATGGATCACCATTTGTGGAGTCCTCCCTTTTCTTTTTATCCCTGGCCCTAGCCATGAGCTTTTAGTCTGGAACAGGGTTGACAAATATTATCTGAAAGGATTACTTGGTAAATATCCTTGCAAGCTGCCCAGTCTCGGCGGCGGCTCCAGAAGACACCACTTTACGTGGAAGTCGCCATTGTTAGGCGGCGGCCGCCATTGTTACTGGGAAGCAGCCGTGGGTGCCCTGCCAATGAAGGAGCATGGCTGCGTGCCAACAGGACTTTATTTACACAGATATTGGGTTGGATTTGCCTCACGGGCTGTAGTTTGCCAACTTCTGGCCTAGAAGGGAAGGCAGGCAGTGACCAAGTCATTATAAGTGGGTTGCGGCTGTCTCTCTCCTGGAGGTTTTTCACCCACGATGGTCGATGGGTTGATTCTCTGAAACTCAGTGCAGAAGCTTGAGTCAATCATCGTCTTCAGTTCGTGCAAAATCCCTCACTGGTCCCCGCCAAGCTCCTCTTCTCACTGAGGTACTCATCCGTCCTCGTTCCCATCCCCCTCTCTTCACAGATGACTGTCCCAGTGCATCTGCTCTGCGCCCCGGAAATCACAGGTGTCTCTCTGAAGGAGGTTGCTCTGTATAGTGTATTTTGAACTTATAAAAATGACACCGTGCTATCCACAGTTTCGCTTCTTCCTTCTTTCCCCCATTCCACACTGCATTTTAAAAAAATCTAATGCTGTGCATACATTTAGGTCTTTGCTTCTAAATGCTGGAAACTGTTTCACCTTGCACATCATCACGCCCTCCTTATTTCTTTCCCTGGGGATGATCACTATGTTTGACGCTAGCTCTTTAACCCCACAAACACCATCACATCCTCCCCAGTGGAGGTGCTCAGACCTGCCTTTCCTTTTTGGTACACCCTGCTGTCGTAGCACGCATCCTCTGGGTGTCTGCCTCCGCTCTGGACTGTGAGGTCTCGAGGTCCGTTGTCGGAGCCGTATCTTTACCCCAGAGTCTAGTGAGATGCCTGGTACTTTGGAGGGCCAATCGTGTTTAGCGAACGAATTAGTCTCTGAGGGAAGGGGTCTGTCAGGCATCTTTTAGATGAGCACCAGGTTGTTCTGGCTGTTCTCCAGCAGCAGATTGGATACAGCCCTCATCCCAGGGCTACCTTCTCTATAGGACCCTTCCTGCCACCCGCACAGAGTGCTTTCCCATGATTGCTTCCTGTTTAGTTACATGTTGATTATCTGGTGGACTGATTTCATTTCATGCTGTAACTTGGGGAGTAAAATGGTTACTTTGATGTGTCAACTTGGCTAGCCTATGGCACTCAGTTGCACCAGTCTAGATGTTACTGGGGAGATATTTTTTAGAGCAGATTAGTGTTGAAACCAGGACATTGAATAAAACAGATTATCCTCTGTAATGTGGGTGGGCTTCATCCAATCAGTTGAAAGCATTGATAAAAAGAATGAGGTCCCCCACAGAAGAGGGAAGTCTGTGTCAAGATGGCCTTTGGACTCAGGACAGCAGCATCACCTCTTTCCTGGGTCTTCAGTCTTCTGGCTTGCCTTACAGATTTTGGACTTGTCATCACCCATGATCACATGAGCTAATTTCTTAAATTCTTTCTCCTTCTCTCTCTACCCTATGTCTGTTTCTCTAGAGAACTCTACTAACATGAGGAGGGTAGGGATAAATCTACTCTAGAGTAAGATCTTTTTTATGACATTTAAGGCCTTTAAGGGACTTCAGGAGACTCTGTCTATGACAGCATCTCAGAGTCCCCATAGCTGAGTGCCATCACACACAAGCACAAGCCCCAGGTTGGGTTAAATCAGTGAAATTCAACAAAGACCTACATTAACTCCTACTTCTGGCTTTAGATTGTGCAAATTCTCCAGTTGATCTGGGGACTAATTCTTACTGAAGCCTTGATCATTATTAATCACCCATTAATCCAAACTCAGCCATGATACAAGAACCCCAACAACCAACCTAACAGGGCATAAGAGCACTTCCCTCAGAGCAGAGAACACCAGAAGCTGGTTAGAGGGAAAGATCTACTAGCGGATCCTTAGTATTTTCTAAGTTTATGGACCATCCTTTGCTGTGTCCTAGGCACTTGGTGATTTTCACAAACAATCCTGCAAGGGTAGATTAACAGCCCCATTTTATAGATAAAGAAATGGAGCCTAAAGATGCTGAGTCTCTGTCAGGACCATGAGGGTAGTGAGTAGTGGATCTGAAATCAAGCTCAGGTTTGTGTTGGGAGACCAAAGTCTGTGCTCACCCCATTGTGCCCTGAGTTTTTCTCTCCTTCCTTCCTTTTTTTTCCTTCTTTCTTTCTCTCATTCATTCATCAAAATCCTGGGTGCCTGCATATGTTCTAAGTGTGATGGAATCTATGGTTATGTTTTTTATTTTTCCCCCCTACGGTTTCTTCTTATGAGGCCTACAGGCACAGAGGAATCTGGGGATGGTGAGACAATCCTATCTTGGAGGTGTGTGCAAAGAGAGCACAGAAGTACAAAACACTCTTCTCTGCTGGAGGTGTTAGGGGTCAGGGATGTACATGGGAGCATGTGTTGCAGGGCTGCTGATGCCGTGGACAGGAAGGTGGCTAGGCTGGCTGGCACTAGATGAGAAGCTGACCAGGAGGTGTAAAGATCCCAGAGGAAATGGGGACTTTGCAGGACAGCATGTCCCAGGGCCAGGCCAAGAGCCGGGCATCAGGGTGGGGAGCCATAGGGGTGCAGAGCCTGGGCCTATGGCTGAGGCCATTGGCAGTGTGAGGAGCACAGAGGGGTATGGCATGAGAAATGCTGGTAAGACCTTGGAAGGTGGTGCCCAGTGGTTGGACTGGGGCTTTTGCTCAGGGCTAGGATGGAGGTGAAGAGTGTGAGGAACTCATGCAAAATTTAAGGATGGCCAAAAAACTCAGCCACTGAGATATAGAACATCAGAAATTAGCGCAAAGGACACAAATGTAGTGATCTGAAGGGGCAGCTGCACTCCAGTGTTTATAGCAGCAATGTCCACGATAGCCAAACTATGGGAAGAGCGCAGACGTACATCGACAGATGAATGGATAAAGAAGATGTGGTGCGTGTGTGTGTGTGTGTGTGTGTGTATATATATATATATATATATAATGGAATATTACTCAGCCAACAGAAAGGATGGATTCTTACCATTTATATTGGTATGGATTAGACTGGAGGGGATTAGGCTAAGTGAAATAAGTCAATCGGAGAAAGACAATTAAATGGTTTCACTCATATGTGGAATTTAGGAAATAAAACAAAGCATCATAGGGGAAGGGGAGGAAAAATAGAATAAGATGAACTCAGAGAGGGAGACAAACCATAAGAGACTCTTAACTACAGGGAACAAAGTGAGGGTTTCTGGAGGGCAGGGGGCTGGTGGGATGGGGTCACTGGGGGATGGGCATCATGGAGGGCACTTGATAGAATGAGCACTGGGTGTTACACGCAACTGATGAATCACTAAATTCTACATCTGCAACTGATGACACATTCTACATTAACTAATTGAATTTAACTAAAATAAGTTTACAGAAAAGAAAAGAAATAAGTGCAAACGTAGCTATGACGAGCAACAGAGCAAGATTCTAAAGAAGGGGTCTGACCCAGCTCTTGCCTGACCCAGCTCTTATTCTCCCCTAATCCTGTCTCTATTTGTTGTTAAAATTCGAATTCCTGGGTCACCCCTGGGTGGACCTACTGTTGCTGTCTTTCCAGGAGGAGCCTTACTAGGTCCCAGCGGCGCAGGTGGGTCTTATGGCTGTGTTTCTTCTTATCCATGGCATTAACCACCTGTGGGCCCTGGGCCAAAATGCAGCTTCTTGTCTCACTTCCAGACCTCCTACTTCCGACCAGGCAGCACAGGGACCTTGGTGGTTAGGGGGTTTTAAGGGCCTTGGGAACTTCCCACCACCAAGGCAAGAGGGCCTGTAGCAGGGACGGCAAGGAGATGTTCATGCTGATAGGTCCCAGCTTCCGGAAGCCCACTCTGGCCGGCCCAGGTAACAGGCACTGTTTGGAATGAGGTTTTCCAGTTTTTAGTTTCCAGATGGGAAAAGATCCCGATTGTTCAATGCTGCACATGCATCTCATCCCTGCAGTGGCAACTCCAGAAGGTTCTGGAAGGACGCCCTAACTCCAGGCCAGACAGCGAAGGCCCTCCACACCTGCTCCCTCCCTTGGCCCCTAAGGGCTTTGCGGTGGGGGCTGCGGGTCTGTGAGCATCACCACAGTCCCTGTCCCTGCGCTGACTTCACCCTCGGAGTCTCCCCCAGGCAGGTCCCTGTGCTGAAGTCCCTTTCCTGGGTCCTTCCATCTCTCTTTCTGGGCCGCTCTGTCCTCGAGGCTCGGAGGCCCTTCCTCTCCCAGGAAGCTCAACTTCTCCATCCTCGGAAGTCAGGCTCTGTCGCTCCCCCGGCCGTGGCTGCTCTGTCCCTGCTCCTGTTTCCCTGGGGGTTTATCAGAGCCTGGAAGCCTCCTCCTTCTTTCTGCCTTCCGGGAGTGTTCTTCCTGAAGCAGCGAGATGCTCCTGAGAGTTCTCGGGCCACAGAGTCAGCAACCTTGGCTCCAGCTCTGTGCTGCTGCTCCTCTCCCAAGCCTGGGTGACCTTGGAGAGGTTTGCCGCCCTTTGGTTTCTTGGGACATGATAGAGTTCCTTGGTGGGGGACTGAGGGTCAGAGGCGACCGTGGAAACCGCAAGGTGGGGTGCCTCCCAATATTGAGGCTGTTATTATTCAGAAGCGACCCAGGAAGGGCCTCTCCCCACGGACCCAGCCGCACCCCTGCTTCCCATGAAGCCATTCCCGGGGAGCCGCGAGCCACAGACAGACCCGCGTGGACCCGCGTCCCCAGCCAGCACCTTCTGCTTTGTCCGCAGCTGGCCGTGGTCGAGATGTGGGCCTCCCGCTCCTAGGGCACCAAGCACTCTGAAGAAGCTTAGTTATCACTTATGTTATTCTAAAGCAAGAAATTTTACAAAGACCGAAGGTGAGGTGGAGAAAATTTCTTTTAAATTCTCTTAAATTTTTAGTGTTCCAGGAGAGTCCGGGAAACCCGCTTTTGCAGAAGGTGCTGGGAGTCGGGGTGGGGATGGGTGTTTCCTCGGTCGCTGTGCCATCTTTCGAGGACACGGGGGCCTCTCTCTCGGAGCACTCCACGAGGACGAGCGCGCGCGTGGGGCTGGAGCCACACAGCCCGTGGCTGGGCCGTGGGAGATGCCCAGGCTGGAACCGGGGGAGCCGGCGCCCAGAAACACCCCCTCTCCCTTGAGTTCCAGGGCCGGATGTCGGTGTGAGGCCGACGGATTTGGCTTGAGGTTTCATCTGGGCAAAGACAGAGTCAGGAGGGGCTTATTTCTTTGTGTTTCAACCCTGCTGATGAGCACGGATGGAAAACTCAATTATCAGTGAGGTTAGGGGCAGGGCGGGAGGTCAGGGCCTAACTGCCCGCTCTTCCTCTGGGCGCTGAGAGAGCTGGTCTGCTCTCCGCTGCCCCAGGAGGAGGATGCATTGATCAGAGTCAAAGGTCATGTGTCATCAAAGGCGGCCCAGGAATAAAGGGAGCCCTTCCCAAGGATTCCAGGATGGCCCCCGAAAACCCAAGGCAATTCACTCCTTTAGTAAGCGCCTATGTGCCTTCCCCTCAGAAAGTCCAGAATTCTCGTTGCAAAATTTACAAGAAAACGTTGCTTTATTCTAGGGTAGCTTTCAAAGATTTAGGATTTGAAGGGGGAGGGGTTGGAAGCATTCTCTTTCTATCCTACTCAGCCAAGAATTCAGAGACCTCTGGGGGAGACACTACACATGTCTTCCTTTTTTTGAGGAAAAACAATTCATTAAAAAGTTCTTTGTATGAGTCTGGACACCTCAAAGATAGGACCCTAGCCACCCTTGCTTCACACTTATCTTTTCCCATGGGAATATTTCCTTTCTAGACGGGGGTGGGAAACCACACACACACACACACACACACACACACAGCAGTTTGAAAGTTGGAAGTTAAATTTAAACAATCGCATGGCCATGGATTGTATAGAAAAACCATAAAGACAGGAAGAAAAGACAGTTCACCAGAAGACAGACCGACAGAAAGAAATTCAGAGAGAAAAGGAGAAATGCCTGAAACCAGAAGGTAAAAAAGAGTGGCATATAGGCAGATTGGGTCCTTGCCAATCACCATCAAGTGATTTAAAATAAGACAGATATCCCCATATGCAAAAGGCTGAACGACTGGGAAAAAGGAGTTTCCCAGCAGATGTACCTATATATTTTCCCTAATTTCTTGTTCTTTCAGTGAAGTATGGAAAATGAACAAAGGGCTCTACTGTGCATTTCACTTTCCAGTTATCAAAGCAAATTGAACACGCAGAGGATAGAGTTGACGACACATGAGAACAGGTTTTCTTTTCAAGGGCAGGTCTGAGTCCCACCTGAGAACGGGGATGACCAAGGCAGCGGCATCCCTACAGCCCGCAGCTGGGATCCCCATCCCCGCCCCACACAGATGCTGGTGTGACCCCCCTGGATCTCTACATGGATGCTTGCCCGCGTAGGTGTACACAAGAGCATATTGAAGTGTTAGCCTGAGTCTAACTCTACGTCAGAAGTCCAGATCACCTGCCTGCGAAACTTGGCTACTATCCCACATACAAGGCCCAGAATGCATTTCTGGATTACGGAAAAGTGAGCCCAAGGATAATGGGAGCAAGTCACTGTGTTCCTGAACCTGTCCAAATTTTACTTAATGGAAGGTTCACTCTAACCACCCTGGTAAAAATGCCATGTTGCCTAGAAAGCCCTCCCAACTCAGGCTGTCCTAGCGAAACTTCTCTCCGTGCCTCCTCTGTTGACGGGCCCCGCTGAGGGCTGCTTGCTGCCACTGCCTTGGCTAGAGGTCTAGCCCTTTCTTCATAAACTCTTTCTCTTGTCCCATCTCCCCACTGAGTTTGGAAGCTCCGGGGAAGGGACCACCATGGTGACCTGAGGCCCCGCTGCACCAGGTTAGGGCCCCTGTGAAGCCCTGTTGGCTAATTAGAATAGTGGCCCCACCTGGAGAGCAATAACTCTGAATCAAACTCATGTCCCAGGTCCCTGTTTATCTTGTAAGCAGGATAAGAATGATCACTGGAATCATCTTGTCTAGTCCCGCTAACGTGGCACTCTTGGCCATTCAGCCTAGGGTCTAGTTTAGCTGACTTTTTTTCTTTTCTTTTCTTTCTTTTTCACAGCAAGACCTTCCCAGTGAGGGGGGCAGGGCAATGATTTATATTCTAGCACAAGCTCCTTGTCTTATGCTAGTCTGATGGCTACACTTCAAGGTGCGCGGACCAAGAACATCCAGTCTTCACCGTCTTTGTTGGACAGAGGTGGGCTTAGAGGTTGAAAGAGAAGAAGGAACCTGTCTGAGGTCTCACAGCAAGAGACAGAATCGCAGAGGGTACCCAGGCCTCCTGACACGGTGGGCTAGGACACTACCAAAACAAGAGCACGGACATGTCTGTGGCTCTCACACCTGCTCGCACAGCCTCCGTGGAGAGAGGCCAACAGTTGGACGTGGCAGGATTCAGTTCCTGCCCATAAGGAAAAGGGAGCTCAGGAAGGACAAAGACTTGGCCTCAGGCATCGAGGAAGATGCTGTCAAAAGAGGGTCGTCCCTGGCCCCACCCCATCCTCCCTTGTCCCCACGTACCCAGCTGCGGGTGACGTAATGTGGTCCTTCCTGTTCCAGCAATGGCCAAGAAGTGTGAGGACAGGCTGAATTTCCAGGACTTGTTAAGACTAATTGCAAGGAGGAAGATCCAAGTGCCACATTCGGGGAAGGTCTCCGCTGTGGCGAGGCTGCATGTTCTTGGCGGGACCTTCTGTACCGGTGTTTCACCTCAGGGAGGCCTCATGCCCGCGTGTTGTACGAGCAAGCCTATGCAAGCCTACCCGTTGCCTCACACCACCTTTGGAGCGCAGTATGGTGACGATAAATACAGATGTCACAGTTTAACCTTAGCCCATGCTAGCAGCACGCACGGGGTCTGACGCGAAATACTTCGTAAATGGTGGCCCGCAAGCAAATGGTAGGTGTTATTCTTATTTCTGAGCCTAAAACAACCAGGTGTTTGACATTTTCCAATTAAAACTACAGGCTTGGGATACTTGCCCGTTAAAAATGTAACACCACCCATAAAAATCTCAGTTTTTTCATTTTCATTTTTTTAAGAACACAAATTAGGCCAATTAAATTGTTTAAATGATTTCTTTTTTTTTTTTTTTTTCTTTTGAGCAAAGTAAGCCATACACAGGAACCAGTGGGTCCCTCACAAAGATTTGCTTTTCCCCTGGAGCAGACCCACCGAAGGGACAACCACAAATAAATCCCTTTGCCGTTTTTACAACCCAGGGTTGGCCGAACTTTCACGGGCCTTGCATAAACCCCTCATTGCACGTGCTGAACCTGTGAACACTTTAATTTCTACTCCAGCTTCCCATCTGGATGCTAGTGCCCAGTGGGCCGGGAATGGGGTCTGTGGTCTCGGGGTCTCCTTGGTACCCACGGCTGCCTAATGAGGCCTTGTCTGTTACACTGAAGTGAGCTGACCTCGCCGGTGGGCCTAGACTTCCTGTCCTTTCTTCCGCAGGAGAACTGAGGTTGTCTGTGGAATGAAGTCTGACCTTTCCAGAAGGACCCCAGTCTGAGTATGGAGAAGAATGGGGAAAATCTCTGTTTTCTCCATGTCTGGTTTTTCTGGTGGAAGTGTCCAGCAAATATGATGGCTCTCAGAGTGCGTCTTTGATGTCTAGTTGGGGCTGCAGCCAAAAGCTGACAGTTCCATGGTGGAAAATCCCTCTTCTAATGTGAACACTGCTTTGCAAACTCAACTCACAAGTTTTCAAAAAGATTTCAGGGTCCACTGCCTCGGGGATGAAGTTGAAACTCCTGGGCCAGTCCTGGTGGACCCGAAGAGCCCCGGCTGTGGAAGCGCCTGGATCTCAGCGTGACTAGCTCCTCCTTAGTCGAGGCTGGTTTCCTACTTTCTGAGATGAGGTTAATGATGACACGGGAACTCGTCAGGTTTTTGTGAAAATTGAAGGAGGTCATGACTAAGATGTCGGACCTCCCCAAACTCTAAAGTCCTCCATCCCTCTCTCCCCGCCCCCCTTTTTTTTTGGCTCAGAAGGGGAAGATGTAGTTTCCAGCAGTTTCCACTGTCCCTCAAGGTCCAGGTGACAGCTCCCCCAACTTCATGCTTCCAGCTGTCTTCATCTCCATTCCTCTTCTGGACAGGAGTGCTCTTTGGTGTCGGGGGGGGGAGGGTGTGCACAGCGGAAGAGGGACACAGTTGGTCATAGCCTCCAAGGAGAACTCTGAGGAGATACTGGCGGCCACTGGTCTGCTCCCAGGTGACCAGCCGTGAGGGAAGCCCTAAGAGGAAGAATGTGGCTACTGTCCCAAGATGGGGACAAGGGGCTCTGTAGGTGACAACCTGCAGCTCCAGCTCAGGAAGGACAGGCAGGAGGGTTATTACCATCTGTAGGTCACTTCCCAGTAGTTGTCTGAAGGGAAAAGGATTAAGTTGAGCTTGTGTAGAGAAAGAAGATTCAACTAGAATATGAATCTGAAGATTCGGCCTCTCCCTTCGGTCCTCAAAAGGCCCCAGGAGTGGCTCTCAGTGTGCTGGGCGGGCAGAGGTCTCAGAGGTGGGGGCAGTGGCCGAGAATCAAAGGCCCTCCATGCCCCCAACTCACGGAGTCTTGGAGGGCAGGCGTGTCAGCCCGGCAGGCCCTGTCCAGTGGCCACGACTTATCAAGTGCCCCCCATTCCCGTCTCTCCCTCGAGCACAAAAGCCTGTTGTCTGGGGAGCTGGGAGAGTGGGCACAGACCATCCTCTCTGTGTCGTGAACGTAATCTATTTGATCTCGAGGGTGGTTTTGTTTCAGTTTCTCAAGGGAGTGGGGGCAGGGAAGAAGGCCCTTCTTCTGACTTTAAAAACTAGAAACACTTTAACTTAAGAATTAAGCCGAGGATGAAACCCATCTTGGGTCCTCTTTTCCTGTTCAGAATAGAGCTAATTCTTGATATTTCTTGGAGAGTCACCTCTTCTTTGGAATCAAAGTGTTTTTCTTCTCATTACTGTTAACAGTACTATAGTTTTCCCCTTACATTTCTTTATGCACACCTTGCCTCTTTAAAAAAAGAAAAAAGATTTTTTATTTATTTTTAGGGGGGTGGGTAGGCAGAGGGAGACAGACAGTCTGACGCAGACTCCTTGCTGAGCGCAGAGCCTGACTGGGGACTCGATCCCACAACCCTGAGATCCTGATCTGAGCTGAAATCAAGAGTGGGATTCTCAACTGCCTGAGCCAGCCGGGTGCCCCCATCTTGGCTCTTTTTCACAAAAGGCTTTTGGCATCCAGTTAAAGAGGCTTACAATGAATAAATAAAAGAATCATGACTAAAAGAAAACAAAAACAGAGGTAAGATGTGACAGAGAAAAGGTAAGAAGACAAAATTTCCCCTCCAGAGGCCTGGGCAGTAGCTGGATGTGGGTCAGGACTCAAGTCTGAGCTCCCTGGTAACCACGGTGATGAGGGAAACACTTGCATACGTGGTTCACAGCATCAACAAAAACCAGAGCTGCTTCTGTCACAGCAGACTCTGGATGGTGTATGAAGAAATAATATCAGGAAAATTCTTGAAAATATCTAACTATTAGGAGATATGACCGTTTGGGAACTCTTAAATTCATATATATCCTTAGGGCACCATTTCCTGAATTGTGTTCTGTGAAACACCGATTCTGGGAGACATCAAGAGTTGGTTCCTCAGAATCTCATGCTGGGACCAGATAAACTTAATTGGTGTTCACACTTAACGTCCCTCTTGGAGATTCACGATGCAGCCATTCTCCTGAGGACTTGAAGGAGTTTGCCGAGAAGACACCTGGCAAATTTGGTTTAAATAATTATTTCCTCGAGGGTTTTTTTGGCCACAGAACCAGAATTTGGAGGAATCCCTGAATTCATGCTGCCAGACTGATCTTCCTGGACCTTTTGTGAGAACTGGAATCTGCAGAAACATTTCCCACAAAGAAAGCCAGGCTCTGTGTCCGGAGGAGAGTCACTGTGTACACAGGATGCCACTGACCTTTTCCCCTTTCTGCCCCTTGCGTGGAGACTGGGCTCCCTCAGCAGCAACATCTGATCCCAGGTCCTGCTCGCATCTGGCGGGGGTACGCCAGGGAGATGAGGCCTTGTGGCTCCTTCAGAGCTAAGCATCTACAAAATGAACAAAACTGTTGTGGCCAACACGGACCCTTCCTGTTGTATAATGTCTCTGCCAACAAATCACAGTCTCCGTTTTACCAAAGACTCCCCAGGGCACCCAGGGTGCCATGAAAGGAAGGGCAGCGAGTGGGAGAACGCTGTCTTGCTACATCGAAACAGCAAGATTAATACATGGGGTGTATCTGTGGGATCTCCAGGGCGGGGGAGGGGGGGCAGAGGCAGAAGGCGGGTAGTTTCTGGAAGGCTTCTTGGAGGAAGTGACACTTTAGCAAAGATTGAAGAGATTGGCAGGAGTTCTATGAAGGAGGAGGTATGGGGTTCCATTTGGGGCCTGGCAGGAACAAATGGTCAGAATTGGCTTTAGGAGGAACAAATGGCAGGAGACGAGCAGCTGGCGAGGAGCTGAGACAGTGGGCCTGTTTGACGTGTTTGAGCTTCCTTGTCCGGGGACCCGAGGGGAGGCGTAGAGGAGGCCCCAGGGGGGAATGGCAAGGCTTTCCTGTTAGAAAGAGCCTCTTAGTGGTGATGGACAATGACAGGGAAGGACACATAGGGACTGGGAGGCTGCGGACAGGATCCTTAACAACCTGCCCTGGGCAGGAGTGCAGGAGAGCGGCAGAGCTCCAGCCCTCACTCTTGGTTCCAGTGGTTCATGGGGGGACACGACAAGCATTTCGCGCTCCTTGGAGGACTGGTGCTCTCCTTGGCTGCCCGTCAGAACAAATTAAGGACACTTGTGTCACAAGTCCCACCTGGCCGGCAGCATGGTCAGGCCACACAGGCAGGGAAGATGTGTCCCCAGCAGCATCTTGGACCTTAGCCACTGGCCTCAGCGCGAGGAAGGCTCTCGGTGTCCTGCTTGTTTAGTGAACAGCATCCGGGAGTACAAGATCCTTTGGCAACCGAAGGCCTGTGTCAGTGTCACGGTCTGAGGATTTTCGTGCTCACCAGGGTGGAAAACAGAAGCCTCCTGCCTGGTGAGAACCGTGGCTGGTTCACAGAAGCAGCCGGAGGCGGCGGTGACAGTGGCAGGCCACCACACCTTGCATTTCCATTTCGCAAAGTGTGCTCATGAAGATGATCTCATTTGATTTCTGTCTTAGTCGGTCCTGGCTGCTGTAATAAAAATGCCAGCTGGGGTGGGCAGGGGTTTCAACAACACACATTTGTTTTTTGTGGTTCTACACTCTGGGACACCCAACATCAAGGCACTGGAAGATTCCGTGTCTGGTCACAGATGGCCCAACTGCTCTCTGCTTAGTGTGTCCTCACAGGGCAGAAGAGAAGGGAAGGGACCTCTCTGGGGTCTCTTTCATAAGGGAACCGATCTCATTCATGACCTCATCACCTCCCAAAGGCCCCACCTCCTCGTACCATCACCTGGGCACAAGGATTTTTTCTTTTTATCAGATTATATTAATTTATTTATATGCAAGAAAGAGAGTGGGGGGGTGGGAAGGAGCAGGGGGATAGGGACAAGCAGACTCGATGCAGGGCTCAATCTCATGACCTGGAGATCATGAATTGAGCCCAAATCCAGATTTGGATGCGTAACTGACTGAGTCATTCAGGGACACCTGGGGGTCAGGATTTCAACCTAAGGCTTCAGAGAGGAATAAACATGTGGTCCATAGCTGGATGCAGTCTACCTTGGGACACGGGAATTCCTTCAATCCCCGTCGGTGGATGCTGTTATCCGTCTCTAGGCCTGGCGCACCTTCTCTGCCCACTCACGGTCTCAGGTGTCCCCTCTCGCAGCCCTCATGCCATATTCGGATCAGTGCTCCATTGGTATTTTTCATTGCATGAAGGCAGAAGGCAGAACCCTCTATCAGTTCATAGCTGCATCCCAGCGCCTAGCCCCATGCCTGGTCCATACAGGGCTTCATCACCATTGGATGAAGGAATGAACAGAAGTTTTACTTTCCCATGGTTAAACAACCACAGCAGCCACAGCAACAATAAAAGATGCTCAGGCCTCAGGAAACTTGCTTCTGCTGCGGAGCTGCCAGGTTGGTGGATCTAACTATCGGTGAACACGAGCATCGGATCCACTTGTGTCTGCTGAGGTCCCCTGTTGTTTCTGGAGTCTGTCCACCCATATTAGCTTGTCAGGATTCCGGGGTGAGCATTATTTTGGCGACTTCTGCAGAGTCCATTGCTGGAATTCCGTGGAGATATGAGCCTATGCCTTGTGATGCTTTGAGATGGTGGGGAGAGAAGGGGAATTAAAAAAAAAAAAAAAAAAAAGACTTATGTGAGGAAAGTAATATGTTTGCTACAGAAATTTTATAAATGTGGATAAACAAAAAGAATAGAGGAAAATGAACAAAACGATGACCGCCCCACTTAGGGATCTGGAGCCTTAGTACCTGGGCCAGTTGGGTGTCTTCTCTGTCTCTACATGGTCCCTCCAGATCTGTGGCTTCAGGGTGGCTGGAATGCTTACAGAGCAGTTCAGGGCTCCAAAGGGCCATGTCCCGAGAGAGAGTCAGGCAGAAGTTCCATGATCTCTTGTGACCCAGCCTCAGAAGTCGCTCGGCCTCATTTCCCCTGGATTGCATTGCTAGAGGGAGTTATAGATTTCCATTCAGGTTGGAGAAGACCCCACCTCTTCGTGGAGGAATGTGGCCATCCCATAGTAGGAAGGGCATGCAGGAAGGGAGACACGCTCATGGGGTCGTCTTGGGGAAATACAACTTTTCACAACTAAATCTTAGTATTTACTGTTAAAATATTCAATGAAGCTGCAGTGATTCCAGCTGGGAGTGTTTTATTATGACACTGAAGTAAAAAACAAATTCTTGGCTAAATGAGCTGTAACCGTGTTACACCGTACAGGGTTTCTTGGGTTTCAGAAGAGTTAGCAGAAGGCATTTCATTTGTTGCTCCCATGTTCCTGGTAGGGATCATCACCCCCATTTTACAGAAGTCCAGAAGGGAATAAAAAAGAATTTCTGCAATGTCAGCCCCAGATGGGGTTAGGAGCGGATCTAAATATTCTATTCCAGTCTCAGAGGTCCAGGTAACGCCACCTGCTGTGATTAAACTCCACCAGGGGTCACATTCCACTCCCAGAAAATTGTAACACTGACCCAGGAGGTAAGACTTCCTTTTTAATGTTTTAACTTTAGAGTGGCCTTCAGCCTTTAACTCTAGACTGGTGTGTACTGAGTAAATATTCACCCAGTGCTACATGACTGGTGTTTTATTAGCTGAAAGAATGCTCAGCAGAAGGGGCTGGGAAAAGGGTGAACCAACATTTGAAAATGTGGCACCCAGTTCTTGGGCAAGCAAATCTCTGAAAGTCCTTACAGCTGTCTGGGCATCTATGTCTGTGCCTATCTCTGGGTGAAAAGCATCAGGACTGATCAGATGATGATTTGCATTCTTGAAAGACTTTTAGAAACCCTAACTCTCTCATTCTTGGAGCTCCCACCCAACCTCCGATCATAGGTGATGAGGCGCCGTCATTCCGTATTATGTTTTATGGGGTTTTCTTTACTTCTGCGACAAAAAAGTTCAAAAGAACTTCTGCAGTTTTGCTCTTGAAATTATTTAGCAGTGAGTAACTTAATGAATTAATTCCTTTTTTTCTTCTCTTGATCTATTTGGAAATTCATGCCAAGTGAGAAAATATACGCTACACACTGTTTTCTAATGTAATGAAATGTTCACAAGTGATAAATTTAACAATTAATGAAGTGGCATATGAGATAATGTTACAGTTTTTGGCAATTAATTAAACATTTATCTACTTTGATTTTGTTGCTTTCGTTTTGTGTTTTAGAACATATACATATATTTAAGCTTTCAAAACCCTGAAAAGCTCATAAGCCAAATCCTGTAGCTATGGAGACTGACAGATAAGATGGCTGAGGCCAGTGCTTTCCTAATAGAAAGAACCCCACAAAGTCCCTGTGGTTATGGCTTCAAAACTGGAGTCTCTATGAAGAGGAATCATCCCTCATTACAGGCTGTCCTTTGGGTTGAGTGTGCAGACTCCCTCTGCTCTAAACGCTCTTGTTGGCAGGAAACTCTCCTGCTCAGTCAATGGAACAAGCTGATCTAGGAAGATGACCAAATAATTCAGGAGGCTTTGAATTCTCCATCATAAGTTCAGACTGTCCAATTCTGATCATTGGTTCAGATAGATCTGGAATACCAGTGGGCCAGAGAGTGTGATCATTGGAAAACTCTTGCAGAGAAGTAAATGGGCCAGAGAAGTGGACTTATTTAAGTCTAACGGTGGTAGAGAAGGTCACTCACATCATTAAAAAGCCCGTGCTGTGGCAGAGACTCTGATGAATTTCATCTGGCAAGTCCAATGTCTTGTCGAGGGGAGCCTCAGCTCCATTTTACAGACTGGACCCCTGGGGCTAAGATAAGTCTCTATCTGCCCACGAAGACCCAGAGACCCTGCCTGATTCCGAGGCTCTGCTCTGTCTTCCTGCCATTGGGACAGAGAGAAGCTTATGATTTTTAGAGGAAATGAGTAGCATCTTTCGAGGTTTGTGTTTGGAATACCGGAGGCTTAAGGGGATTGCAGGAGAAATGTCTTTTAGGATTTTCTGTTTGCTGAAGCCACAGTCCTTTAACAAACACTCAGAATGAAAGAACTGGAGACAGGTAAATTAAGGGCTTAGAAAGAGGCAATCAAGCCTTAGTCTAGAGTAGTAGAACCAAGAACCCAGGTGGTTAACACATGCTCACGGAGCCACTTACTCTGTGCAGAAGTCCTGAGGGATGATGACCTCTTGGTCTTGGGCCCTCTGTTCAAGACAGACACAGAAGCAGATAGAAAGAGCTCCGGTCCACTGAGTCAGAAGCTCAGAATATGCAAACCTCTCTACTACCCCTGGCTGTGTGGCCTTAGACAAATCAGTGGACCTCTCTGGACTTTAACATTTTGTAAGTGAGACATGATAATTCTTACCAAACCCACCTCTCAGGCCTGTCACGTTCTCGAGGATTCTTGAAAAGCTACTGTGTGGTCAACCCCCGTTGTCCATATGACTCTCCCCAGAGCAGACGCACTCTGTAGACAAGAGGTATGTGCTGTTTCTCTGTCAGCACAGGCCCTGGCCCAGGGTGGACAGTTACTTTGTGGGTCCAGGATGAATAAAGCTGTAAGTCTCTTACATCTTAGCTGAAATAGCCTTTTCTAATGCACATGGACCTTAACTAGAGTCTTCCTGCCCTGTTGATACTTTAAATAATGAGAAGTTTCTTTTTGGGGCATCTGGGTGGCTCAGTTGGTTAAGCGTATGCCTTTGGCTCAGGTCCTGGTCCCAGAGTTCTGGGATCGAACCCCACTTAGGGCTTTTTGCTCAGTCGGAAGTCAGTCTGCTTCTCCCTCTCCATGTCCCCCGCCCACACCCCCCACCCCGCTCTTGCTTTCTCTATCTCAAATTTTAAAAAATCTTGAAAAAAAAAAAGACTTTCTCTTCAAGATCCAAACTCTTAGTGCATTGATGGGGAGTCTCTTTATTGGTCCAAAAGACGCTTCATTAAAGTCGACTTTGTTTGCATAACAACTTTACAGCTTTTTCTATAACAGCTACCTGAATCCCACAGCCCTCACCTTGGGAAGGGGGTCTCTCCTTTTTTGTGGTTTGATTTTCATCACAATAGTCTCTTCTGATCCATATCCTTATTAGGTGAGGGTCCTCTGTAACTCCTGGAATTAGAGCATCCCACACTGGGGGCTCCAGAAGGGCCCCCGGGGTTCTGTCTTCCTACTCCCCTACTGCTGCAGAATGGGAAGGGACTTGTTCAAGGTCATTGAACAGAGCCAGTCTTGGACCTGTGTCTTTTTCCCTTAATTCAATGGACATGACATTTTTACAAATGGAAATAACTCTGGACAAAGCCAGTGGTTCCTTCTGGAGACCTTGAGTCTCAGAGCTGAGTCCTAAGGGAGGGTCATCATCTGAAGGCTTCCCAGCTCTGTCCAGCCTGGTACAGCCCTCTGCACCAACGCTCCAGACCACCTCTCTCTCTCCTCCAGAGAGGGATGAGAGCTGTCCAAATGTTCTTGATCTAGCTCGAGGTCAGAGTAGTTGGTGGTCTGAGTGGCCCACCCTGTTGTGCTGTGCGGTACGTGTGGAGGGATTTTCCTTCTCTACAGCCACTGACTCACAGGGCCGTGGGAGGGGACAGGAGTCCTGGGGGTCGGGGCTGAGAACGGTAGAGCACTGGTGTCTGCAACAGTGTTTCCAAACAGCCTGGGCCACACCTTGATCTGGAACATGGACAGGGAATTGGCTGCAATCACAGATCAGTCCAATTCCCAGCTGGCATCTCCGAGCGGGGCGAGGAAAGTCCTGTGGCTTCCTTCCTCCTTCACAAAAACAGGCCTGCAGAATGAGACCCTTGCACTGTAATTACATGTGAGCAGGAAACAAATAGCTAAGACCCGTCTCTAAGTGAGGAAGGAAGGAAAACATACAGGGCTCTGGGGGTCCTTTATCTTCTGGTCTTGAGGCTCTGGGATAATAAGAACAGCTCTCTGCCTTTAAATCTTTGCCAAGCCCGGTGAAGGAGACATTGCTAGCTTCGTCCGCAGCTGCAGGATCATGAGTTGTCCACGGCTGCAGTGCTAGGAGAGGGTGCCACGGGGCTGGGACAGCATCATACTTCGGCCCGATGGTCCCCCGATGTCCCGGCCCGTTGGTCCCCCTGGGCTTTACGTGGCCCGGACACTCGATCTGATCAGCTCAGGGTGGCTGCTGTAGCCCATGCAGAATGCCGCACCAAGGAGGCCCCAGTCCCGGGGACGCTTTCCCTGGGTGTGGGGCTCAATTCTGCATCCGCCCTGAGGAAGGGCGCCTCCCCCTCCGTACCAGAGCTCTATCCGCTCAGACGCCCATGCCCATGGGGCCTCATCCTTTTCTAGCTCACACAAGGGGACTGAATTGGCTGCGATGGCTTTATACCAGCTGTGGTCATTGTCACTTCTCTGGGCCTCAGTCTTCCCTCTTGGGGAACTTACTGGGACTCTTACTCCATCTGCTTCAGGCTCTCAGGGCCACGGGACCATCTCTGCTGGGCTGTGCACAGAGCAAGGGTGAGGGCTGCCTGAAGCACTCTGGGTGTATTTGTAACCTGACAGGGGGCGAGGCGACACGTCCTTGAATTCCTGTCTCCAGTGGGGAGGGGGCTCATGAAGTTTCCTACGGGTCATTCCAGTTCCGGGGTTGGGTTTCCATCAATGCAGGCCATCCCCGCTGGACCGTGTGGGTAGGGAGGAGGTGACTTGGCCCTCACCACGGGGCTTCCTATGAGCCCCTGATGGGAGGAAGCTGTGTGTGTGTGTGTGTGTGTGTGTGTGTGTGTGTGTGGTGTCTCTGATTTAGTCATAGGTCAAGGGGCTGAGACAACAGCCAGCACCTCTTTCCCCTGCAATGGTGCAACTGTAAAGAGAGGGACAGAGCCCAGCCCTCAGGCCTCCCCCATGGCCTCTGTCACCTGCTCTGTTGGCACTTCCCTAAGTCACCAAGCTTTGCGTAGGCACCATTTTCTTGTCCAAATGTCTTCCCTTCCCTGTTCTTCCTCTTCCTCGTCAGGAAGCCCCCTCTCTCCTCTGGCAAACCTCCAGAGACCACAGCAGGTAAGTCGGGTTTCTCCCTGCGCTGAAGGCCCCAGCACCTCCAGCAGTGCTGCAAGTAGTAGGCCTTCTAGTTCTGGCTCTTAAAGAAGTGGGTAAGAGAATGCCTTAGCCCTTCTGACCTTGCTGGGCCATCTTTGGTCTTTGTGGCCTTGAGTTGCTCCCCCTTCCTTGAGCAGAGCCCGGGCCTGACCCTCTCTGATGGTCTCCCCTTCTCTGCAGGCCCAGGCCCAGCCCATTAAGCCGCCATCTTCTCTCACCTCATTATCGCCTTGGCCTGGGGAAGCCTTCGGGACAGGGAGCCCCAGAGAGTTCAGAGGTTTCCCCTTGGCCCTCCCCCCAGAAGACAGAAAGCCAGCACCAGAGGGAGGGTCTTCTTTGTGGTCTGAGAGAGGCCTTCTTTCCTGGAGCTCATTAAACACACCCCAGAGGGCAGTGGGAGCCAGTGGCCAAGGCGCCTTCGGGTGGCTGTGGGCTTTCCAGAGCCCTGGCCTTTATCTCTCTGGCAGATAAGAATCCAGGCTTGGCTCTGCACTGAGGGAAGGGGAGCAGGAGCCATAAAGCAGGGCAGGGCCGACAGTTTAGGCTGGGGTCCTGGGGAGCCAGAGCTTTGAACTCTGCCCTCTGGGGGGAGGAGGTCTTTATGGCCGGGGGCTGTGGGGCTGATGGGCCAGTAGGGCCATTAGGGACAGGAATGAGGCCCCTAGCCGGCCCCTTGGCACCCTGACTGCGGGGGTGAGACAACAGATCCCCTGAGGTGGGACCGGCTGCGGAAACGGGCTCCAGGGCTTTATTGACTTGTAAACGACACCGCTAAGAGGAAGCCCGCACCTAGGCTGGAAACAGCTGTGCGAGCGGCAGTAAATCTGGCCAGGGCCAGGCCTTCCCCGGGCAGGGGGGGGGGGGGCGGCGTGGTGCCCCCTCCCAGGACTGCACTTGTGATCCTTCACGGGAAGGGGGCTTATTAGTGGGAATGTGCATGGCCAAAGAAATAGTTCCACAAAAGGGAAGAAAAGCATTCCCAGAGTCTTTGAGTTCTCTTGGGCCAAGTCAGCCCGGAGGAGTGGACGCTGAGAAGCCCGGGACAAAAGCTGTGGGTGTCCGGTGAGGAGAGGGAGGAGCCCATCTTGGCTTCCAGGGACAAGTCCAAGAGCAATTCTTACATAAAAAATAAGCATAATAATACCCTTCCTAAAGGGTGGCCCAGGTTATTCAAGGAGGTGGTAGAAGCAAACCTTGCCCATGCCCACGGAGGTACTTGAGAAATGAATTTTCTTTCTTCTTGATAGATAACAAAACAAAATGGAAATTTGGGATCTTCGCTTGTTCTTTTGTGTGTGTGTGTGTGTGTGTGTGTGTGTGTGTGTGTGTGTGTGTGTGATTGGGGTGGATCTTGGTGTTTCTGTAGAATTAGGTAAATTGCAAAACAAAAGACAAGACTACTGGCTGCCTAAGGGCAGGGACCGTCCCTCCTGGTTCAGTTTTGTTTGCTTAGTTGCTAATCAGGAGCTTGGTACTGAATACTGAGAATGTGTTCCAATAAATGTTTGGCTGATTAATAAGAGAGGGAAGGAAGGACGAAGAGGAGGGGGAGAGAGGGAGGAAGGAACGGAGAAGGGAGACGGAGGAAGCGCGGACAGAGGAGGGATAGACTAGAAGGAGCCAAGGAGAGAAAGAAGTCCTCCTCTTTCAGATCAAGTCTAGAACCAAGAGGAAGAAGGAAGTCGGATTTGCTGATTCCCACTGCGAGTCAATACATTATAAAACTCCCTTCTCAGAGCCACCAGGAAGATCCTGAGGATAATTGCCCAAGTCGCGCCATTTACTTATTAACCAGTAAGTAAATTTGCTTTATGGGTACGTTATTTACCCAGCGGTAAAACACCTTCGGGGTGCCCCTGTTTTCTCCTCTCTGAGGGTGAGATTTAAATGAGATAATACACATAAAGCTGTGAACACAGTTATTGGCAAACAGTAAATGCTCAGCAAATGTTGGATATTATTATACTTCAGCATGGAGAAACTGGCTGGGAGCAGTTCAGTAACTTGGCTAACTCACAAAGCTGAGAGGTATCATAGCCCCGATTCCCACTTTGCTTCTAAAGCTCACGCTCCCAATTCCGCCAGGTTCTGGAACGACTGAAACCCCCTAAGGGGTGGTGTGTGGAATCCCCACAGCTGGATGGTTTCAAAATGAATTATCCGATGAAACATCTTCGGAGATACACCTTCTGTGCTCAGCTCCTGCAAATTTCCTGGGATCCTGGGGATCCTTATCTCTGCTTGAGAAATACCTTCATGTGTTAATGAGCAAACAAACAAGTAAATAAATAAATACGCACAAACAAGTAAATAAATAAATACGCACAAGCAAAGGGAGGCCGGGATATTAGGCAAACATTTATAGAGCGCTGGCCAGGGCCTGGCCCAGGCCTGGCACTATGGTGAGTCCCCCACCCAGATCCCCGTGACATTGCCTGGAAGATGGAAAGCCCCCTTTAGAAAGCCCCTGGGGCTACCTGGGACTTGGTATCCCAGAGATGCCTTCTCTCTCTGGGCCTCAGTTTCTCGCCTGTGTGACAAGAACCCGGGATGACACATGGCCTTTCACTTCATTTGTGACTCCTTAACGATTCGCAGGGGAAGAGGTGTCAACCCGAATTACCAGGGCGCCTCTGTGTCTGAGGGTCTGGGCTGATTTTCGCAGTGCCTTGAGTCTTTTAAATGATCGAGGGGGATCGCCAAATGCAGATAGAGACCCCACTGCACGCGGGGCTCTATTCTAAGTATTTACAGATATCAACTTATTCGGTCCTCACTTCCATGCCTCGAGAAAGTCAAGTTTATTCTCATTCCCCACCAGGAACAGAAGCCTGGACTTCGGAGGTTTTTAGCCCGGGCAGCCCCGCTCGAGAGTCGGCCATGCTTTGCCATCTCCTCCCCAGACTAATCGAAGAAGAAGGGATTTCAGTTTCCCAAATGAGGGGTGCATTGAAGGAGGTAAAGATGGGGGCCGAGAAGGAGGAAGGTTACCGTGTAACAAACAGAGGTCTGTTGGAGAGAAAGCTGGTGGGAATGGCTTGGGGTTTTGGGGGCTCTTTTTATTTGGGCAAAACGGAGGCTGTCTGGGCACCTGCTCTGGAATGGGCCGTCCAGAACTCACCCTTGCTCCCCAACAACTTCCCGACCATCCATCGAACAGTTCTGTGTGCCTCTCCTTGATTCTTGGGGCAAAGCTGACAGCAAGCAGTGTCCTACGAGTCCTGTTATGGGGTCCCAGATGGGCAAAGAAAACTTGGAGGAGGCTGATGGCCCTACCGCTCCAGCCTGGGCCTACCTGCCACATTCCATTCTTTAGGTCTTCAAAACCTCCTTTTTTTTTTTTTTTTTAACAAATCACTGGTTCAGGCCTAAATTATCCAGATAATTGAGCCGCCTGGCCCGTCACTTTGTTGGCATAGACACCATTTATGTGTAATCTGAGAATATTCTATCTGCTGTAGAGTTTCTTCCAAAGGCATTATTTCTAACCTTCTTTAAGAACAAATTTCCTGTTGCCATGGAGATCATTTTTAGGCTAATTTTATCGGGTGCAGGAGCCAGGGCTGGAAGCAGCTCTGGCACGTTCTCGAGTTGTCTAGTCTGGGGAGTCCTGGGTTGTCTTTGTCCGAGAGGCTCCCCAACCTCAGTGTCCTTTGAAAAAGACAAGTCAGGGGATGCCCACATTTGGGTTTTGAATTTTAAAAGCCCTGACATCCTTTGTATAGGCATTTTTGATTTGTTTTAATGAGAAAACACTTCAAGATGGGTGGGGAGGGGGGAGGTCTCAGTTTTATAAATACGTGCTTTCTGAAACCTGCTTGTGAACAAACTGTTAAAATGAGAGTTTTCCCAGTTAGAAAAGACTAGAAAATGCAGGAAGCGTAAAAGGCAATTTTAAACACCAAACCTGGCCCCCGCTGAGGTGCGCCAGGGGAAGCAGAGGGATAGGACACGAAATCTGCCTCCAGGAAGTTTGCAATCTGGTGAGAATTGAATTGCTTTAGAGCTGGGAGGGCCCTCAAGGATCATGCCTGTTAATAGGCTCATTTTACAAGTTGGGAAATTAATCCGCACTCTCAGAGCTGGTACTCGGGAGAGTTTCAACCCGAGGTCTGTTGGCTCACAGTCACGAAGGAAGGAGTTGCTGGAAGCTGGACCACACCTCTCCTGCAGGCTCCCACCCAACTGGCTGGGTTCCCTGCTGTCCTCTCCTCTGGGCCTGGGACGTTCAGGTACCGCTCTCTGGAATACACTGTCACCCTTTTGAATGTTTTTTTGCTATCCTTCAAGGTTCATTTCAAACGTCACCTTTCCTGGGATTAGGGGCCAGTTCTGTTCCAGAGACCGTGCTCCGCTGTGATCATTTGTGCGAGTGCTTTCCTATCCCTTGGTCCTGGAGTGCCCGAGGATGCTGTTCCATTCATCCTTGTGTTACGGTGTCGTGGACCGGACCTGGTGTGGACGGGGCACTCGAGTATTTGCGCGCATCTGTCATCCTAAAAGCTAACATGTGAGAACCTCCTCGGCCACCAGACACCGTAGGAGTGTATAAACTCTGTTTTCGTCCATTCGGGCTGCCGTCACCAAACGCCACCGACCGGGTGGCTTACACATAGTGGAAATTCGTGGCTCACGGTCCTAGGCTGGAAGTCTGAGATCACGCGGCCGGCCCGGTCAGGTGAGGGCACTCTTCTGGGTTGCAGATGGCTGACCTCCCTCCGGGGACATCCTCCCACGGTGGAGGGTGTTTAGATGAGGGTGCGAATCTCCCTCCAGAGGGCTCCCCGCTCACCATTGAAGACCCACCCAAGGCCCCACCTCTTAATACCAGCACCTTCTGGGGTTAGAATTTCAGCACACGAATTCTGGGGTGGGGTGGGGGGCGCGGAGCGTGGACATAGACAACCAGCCCATGGCTGACTCCCTTAATACTGTCACTAACCCTGGGACACAGGTGTAGGCTTATGACCCTATTTGGCTATGGGGGCCCCGGGGCCTTGCAGAGGCATGAAGCGGGAGGGCACTGGAGTCAGGATCCCATTCACTGCCGGCAGCCTTGCCTCCAGACCTTTCCCCTGTGGCAGCTTCCCTGGGAGTCTTTCTGACTGATGTGTTGTCCCGTGCTGTCAATATGAACCTCATTTTGTAGCTGAGGAAGCAGACACTTAAGAAAGGCTGAAATGACTCTGCCAAGGTCACACAAGTAGCTGGCCATGGATCTGGGATTGGAAGCCGGGAAGTCTGGCTTTGAAGCTGCTGCTTCTGTCAGTCACCAGACTGTGCTTAAATTTAAGTGTAAAACAACATGGCACCGACCATAAATAATTTAGAGGCAGCTTCTCTCGTGAGACTTTCTAATTTTCTCTTATAATCCCTACTTTAAATACGTCAATTCAGAGCTAGTTCCTCCTGTGTAGTACCGAAGACCCCAAGGCCTTTCTGTTCTTTGTGTGTCTGAGACACGTATCGTGCGTGGGTGTGGAGTAGGGGGTCAGCGCTCTCCATCAGAGGGAGACGTCCCTGGTCCTGAGACGGTGAGCACATGGCTCTTGATAGTATTTAAATAATACCTTTCGCTTGAGATTCCTTAACTTGAACTTTTTAAAGGAATAAATGAAAAGGAACTAGATGATTTCCACCAGACAGAGGAAGGTTCTGCTCCCCGCCTACCCTGGCTGTGTCGGGGCTCCACGGGAAGGCCTGACCACTGTGCACTTGTGTGACATGTGAGGCTCACTTAAATTGCTTCTCTTCCTCACCAGAGGAGTACGGAAGTCCTCTAGCCTGGAAATGGAAGACTGGTTGGAGGAACCATCCGTCTCGGCTTTGCTGCTGATGCCATTCTCTCCTGGGGACTTGGCTCGTCCCGGTCAGGCTGGTCGGCAATATGAGGCAGTCGTGGTTTCAGAAGGGGAACGGGCTGTCAGTTTCCTCCTGTGCTGTGACCCTTACTGTGTCTGCAGCTGAAAAGGAAAGCTCAACATGCCCATGTCTTGACCACAAGAGCTTAGAGCTACACGTCCAACGAGTCTTCTTGGTGACTCCTTAATTTGTCCTGATGGTTCCATCCCTGCCATCTGCATCAACCTTTAGTTCTTATTGGGCTCCTCGAGGCCCATTTGTGTATTACTTCTAGTTATCCTCTTCACCACCGACCTGCCCGTGGGGGACTCTGATGAGAGCCCACCAGTCCTCCCTGAGCAAACATCCCTGATCCACGCTCTCGCATCACAGGGGTGGGTTTGTAGGAACCGATGCAGGTCCAGCAGAGTCAGGGGACGGCCGGTAGTCACGACGCTAGGTTATCATGGCACGGCCGCAGACCACACAGACAGCTGCCCAGAATTTCTCTGCGGTCTGTTTTGCTCCCTAATCAGTCACCATGACCTCCCTCCAGCTGTTCTGACATTCCATTCTCAAGGCCTAAGGAATGCTCGGTGGCCAAGCTCGATGTTACATCGTTCGTGGGATTCTGAGGACGGGATGCGAAAATGGGATCCAGAGGGGAGAGTCGTGGTGGAGACAGGACTGGCATTAGCGAGGGAGGCAGGGCAGGGGCAGTGTGGGAGGAGGGGCAAAGGTCTGAAGGGGCCGTCATGAGGCCAAAGGACAACGGAAGCAAATGGGAAGAGGCAGCTACTTGTAGTAGTTGTTGGGTTTGATTTTTGTTTTTTTGTTTTTTTTTTTTTTTTTCACTCTTGCAGGAACCCCATTTAGTAGGCAATCTCGTTCCCAGTTAACAGGTGAGTAAAGTGAGGCACAGGCAGACTGTCACCTGGCCAAGTCTGGTTCCAAAGCCCGGCTTCTACCCACTGCACAGCCCCATCAGAAGCAGCCCTTAAACAAGGTTCACAATCCGAGTCGTTCATTATACAGGGAAAGAGCTTCTGAGGCCTGTTGAGGTTGATTTGCATAATTCATTTTTAGAACATTAATTAGCCGGGATGTGTAATAGTTCTTGTGCCAATTTGTGTTTCAATTTCAAATGCAAATACAAATTAGCAAATGTTATTCCTGTGGCACCTTAAGGATGAAACATTTGCTGCTTGTAGTGAGTATTAATCTTTACATTTCTGAAACGATGACTGATAGAAGCGATAATATCCTCTAATTTGCAGGATTGAGAAAAAAACCCTATGTTAAATGTTGGGGGGTGGTAAGAGATAATTTTTTTTTTTTTTTTTTTTTTAGTTAAAGCAAACAGCATGTTAGGCATCCATCCATCCATCCATCCACCCATCCATCCATGCGTTCATCCACCCATCCGTTAAATACCACTGAGCGTGAGCTAAGTGTCAGACTTTGGGGTAGGAGACAGAGGTGGCTCGAGAGCTCGCACACGGAGTGGGAGAGCGTTGTCACTAAACAAGCTCACTATATTGGGATCATCTTTAGAACAGAGCTAAACTTCCGGGTGGTGGAATGGAAAACCCAGAAGCACCCAGGAGCGGCTCCCAAGGAAATGGACGCTGAGCAAGCTGAATCTTGGAGTGGCAGTGGGAGGGAGCCAGGTAGAAGGGCGTCGTCAGTGGTGGCAGTGAGAGCACTACGAGAGAAGACCTTCCATGAGATCTGGCGTCGTTGGGCAACTCTAAGCTATTCTAGCCAGCGGGGATGGAGGCTCACTTAGAGGTGTGGGAACAGTGGGAAGATGCTGGGCAGCCCATCTTCAGGCTGCGCAGTTTGGAATTCCCTCCACAGGCTCTTGAGAGCCATCGGTTGAGGGAGCTGGTCAGATGGACATTTCAGAAAGCTCACTCTGGAGAATGTTCGTGGGAAGGAGACTGTAGACAAGGCGTTAAGAGACCATTGGAACAACCATTCAGAAGAGATGTGTTGACCATAGCAGTGGCTGAGGAAGGGGAGAGGAGAGGACATCATAAAGAGGTATTCCAGGAATATCATTACCAGGGAGGTAATCTGGGCTTAAGAGCAGAAGCTGCAAATCCACCTGCTCCTTTTCCATCCTGGCTCTGTCTTTGGGCAGGTCCCATAGTGCTTTCTGCTTCCCACGTCCAAGCACATTTATAAACCAGATGAAGCTTCAGTATCATGTTGAGGGAGGTATGCTGGGGAGATTGCTGGGACACTACGCTGCTTTTCCGTAGATAACAACTACTTAGTCACTGAAACATCGTCATGGCTGAGGCCACCTTTCCCTGTGGACTCTAAAGTTGAGGAATGGGATTCCGTACAGATGGTTGGTGTTAAGTCTGTAGAAAGCTAGACTGGAATACAGGTTAACCAAATGTAGCAAGGAGTAGTGGCAATTGACAAGCCGATGTCACATTCTTGCGGGATTTTCGGTAGGGATGACACTCAAGAGATGAGTCCTTGAGTGGACCCCACAAAGATGACTTCAGCGTCAACCTTCAAGTATTCACCTCCCATTTCATTTTAATGAAGTGATGGGAAGGGCTGAAGCTTCCGATCAGAGCTCCTCCAGGACTCAGTTTATCCGGCTGACTAAGGAGGTTAGGTGGGATGTCTTTCTGAAGGCCCAGTTACTCTTTCTAGAGGTTCTTAAAGAGTCATTGCCTATGCATATTCTGAATCTACCAGCCCCTTGTTATTTATGTTATCATATCATGGCGGTCATTTTGTATTCCAGGATTTCCTCACAGAGAGAAGGACAGTGTGCTTCTACAGAGAACACTTCCTAAGGGCTTTGACAGATCTAGATTCCGATATTTACCTAAGGTCATCTCAACTGACTTGTTCTGACTTTCAGAATTCTACTCTTCCCCCACTCCATGTCCTAGGCTCATCCCGGCAAGGCTGTGAATTCAATCGATATTGTAATTCTGCAACCTGTAGACGTACATTTTGGGTCTGACTCTATCCTGTGTCAACCTGGAGGATATGAGAAATTGGAGGTTCTCTCATGGCTGACACCAAGGTTTTCCAGCTTTCAGACTGTACCTTCAGCTACGTATTAAAGTTCCTTAAGCTTCTCTCAAGGTTAAGGTCTCAAGTGAAGTCAGAGAAAGCCCCTCTCCATTGTGCCATTTCTCATAATCATTCTGTCCAATACCACCAATGACTTCCTCTCTGCAAACGTTGCTTTCAAGGACCACGTCATCATAGACAATCACAGATAATAACTTAAGTAACTAGTCCTCATATGGCTACGAGTTGCCCTCTACTAGTACTTTCTAGAAAGCCGCCTGCTCGCATGCCATTTGGCCAAATGTCCAGATAACAAACTTTAGGAGGCCAGTTTGGAGAGCTGGTTGCCCAGAGTCCGTGACTTCATGGCACTGGCGTGCTGGTGTGGCTGCTGGTGCCGTGGCAAAAGCATTGCTTCTAGGCAGTCGGGAGCCCAATGTTGTTAACCCCATGTGATCTTGAGGGCCCATGGCCGTGCCTGCTGCTGTACGGTGCCTCTGGAGTCAGAGCCCTTGGGGACCACGTCACCAGGATGGCTGACAGGCTGCTGCCGCTCCGGGAGCCAGAGCCCGTCAGCATCGCGCTGCTGGCACGTCCCTTACCTGCTGGTCATTGCCAATGGAACTGTGTTACCTGAGCAGAAACACCAGAGCCCACGTCTGTCTGCTGCTTCTCTCGCTGTTGCTACAAGCAAAAGTAGGAAAAACAAAGCGGCTTCTCTCTTCCTCCTGCCTTTCAATCTCCTGGCAGGGCCTCTTGTTGGCAGAACCAAATCCGAAGCCATCTGGCAAGGGAATCTGGGCTTGCATCTAGTTTCCAGGCTTCCAGCCTCCTGCAATTCAGAATAGAGGGGGGAAGAAGTGGGAATGAAGCTGTTAGCAATCAGTGAAATGGTTGGTGCATACATTATCACCAGGCAAGTGATGGGGCACAATATCGAATTGAAACAGATCGAACCTCCATGGCAACGATGGCCCCTGCTATTTCCTTCCTGTATCCATGCCACGTACCTTTTCAGCTTCTTTCATTAAGAGGCGGGGCCTCATTTCCCACCTTTGGAATCTAGGCTGGCTTGGCGATTTGCTTCAGCCAATAAACTTGAGCAGAGGGGCTGGTAGGCCCGTTCTGAACCCAAGCCTCAAAAGGGCCCGTGTGCTTTTGGTTACTCTCTTTGCAGCCTGTCTCCACCATGAGAAAAAGCCCAGGTCAGCTAGTTGGAGGTTAGACTACATGAGCAGAGATACATTGAGTCAACGGAGCGAGCCCTAAGTCAGCCTGGCAGCGTAACCATCGGCACAGGAGTGAGCTCGGCTACAGACAACCATTTGCGGTCCTTCAGACAATTCTAGAATTGTGATTTTGAGTCACAGAGTTTTGGGTGGTTTGCTATGCCATAAGGGTTCACCTTGGCATATCCATCTGCTCCCAAGAGCGTAGAATCTAGCAAAGTGATGATGTGGGCGCAGAAGGGAAGAAGCAAGGAGTAGAGTGTCAGTGAGATATGCTGTGGACGCCTTCCGAGAGCCTTTCAAGGGGCAGGCCGGCCCCATGGGCCAATTTTCCATGGAGTCTTCCAGTAAGAGATGATAGATACTTGAACAGGGCATTGAAAAATAAGCAATGTTTTAGTTGTCCCTAAGGCAGCCAAAGATTTAAAACGATGGTTATGCCAACGGAGCACAACTGAACACAAAGACATGTGACGCCATTAGTGACAACTTTGAAATTACCACCATCTTCTCTTTCATTACGTAAATACTCTTTGTTTGGCCTGTAACTGAGTCCTGTCCGTACCTCCATATAGTGAGACGTATGAACCCACATGTCTATATTTTGAAACGAGGTAAAGTGCTGTAAATATTTTTCTAACTGGAATGCTAATGTAGAAGTACTGAAGGAAATTTGGAATTTATAGAGAAGAAAAATTTCTCACCTAAGCTGTAATCCAATGAGCAGATGTAGTCATCGTGAATTGCTTTTGTGTATTTCTTTCCAGTCCTTTTAAGATGCATTCTTTGCAGAGCTGGTATCAAGGGGTAGGTGTAATTTTCTGTGGCTCTTTTCACTTTTTCTTTTAAGATAAATGTTTTCTCATTTATGACATTGTCTTAAAAATGTAATTTTAAGTGACTTCGTACATTTCATCTTTCAAAAGTGCCATTATTTATTTAATTTCCCCCATTTCACTGGGCATTTATACTGTTTACTATTTGGTTCTATTCTGAGTAGCTCCGTGAGAGCTACTGTTCTGTAGAAAACACATTCTGGTTATTAAGATGGCTTGAGAGAGGCCAAGTTGATGCATTCTTAAAGCAACCTGGTTTGTATTGCCAAATGTCTTCTTTTCTGAGAAAGGGTACCCTAACTTTTCCCCCTTTACAAATGAAAGATAACTTCTCACCCCATTGTCTCTTTCCTGTGTTGAGTAGCATCTTACGTGTACCTTTTTGCTATTTTAATAAAAGGCAAATTGATAACCCATTGTTGCTTTAATTAACATTTCCCCGCGGTGGAGATAGATTGGACATTTTTCAGGCAGTTATTGGCTCTTTGTTTGCCCCTCCCCGAGAACTGACTGGTCATGGTCTAGAGAATTGACATTGACATCAAAGTCCTTTTGTGGTTGTCCAGCTGCTTCTTGCCTCCCATGAGATATGGGCTGTGCAGTAGGAAAGCTGTCACCTCCTATAAAAATGTCTATAGGATGGGCTGCCACCCACGGTCATTGCTGCAGCTGTCACCTGGGTGGCATTGCCAGGGATTGGCGAGACGCAGTCCTTCCCACAGGATGACATGGAATCTCAGACCCGAGCCTCCGCTCCGTGCGGTTGTCTCCAGCCCCTTGCGCGTCTGCCCTGGGGTTTGTGTGATCCTCATGGCAGAAGCACGTCGAGAGCTTTCAATGTCCCGGGGATACAAGGACCTGCTGTGGCCAAGAGGGAAGTGGGCGCCATAAGGCCGTGTTGCTTGGGTGGTTTTCAAGGCGACTGTGGGCTGCTTGGCCTGAACTGTCCCCTTTCATCTCTGGCTCCATGGTGTGAGATGCTGAAGGCTCTGGGAGAGAGCTTTTGAGCCTCATTACCCACCCGAGTACCATGCAATTCCTCAGTAAGCCACCTGTTATTGTCAAAAGGAGACCCAGACTTGTGTGTTCATACTGGAGGGGACACATCTATTATGGGCCAGACAGCTAGAGAGCGTGGTCGTGTGAGTGATGAAGGCCACGCAGAGATTTGCTTCTCCTGTTCTGTACCCTATGGCATTTGGGACTCCCTTTTATTGCAACATTTATCATTCTGTGGTGTAATTATCCATGGACTCGAATGCTTCTTCCTCTAGAGTCTGAGTTCTGCACGGAAGTGGGCAGCATCTTATTAATTCTTGGATCTCCAATGCTCCGCACAGGCCCTGGCACTTAGTAGCTGCTCTGTAAATATTTGCTGAATTAAAGGGATGTTATCATTTGGGCTGTGAGCAAAAGAAAACCTTATAAAACCTTGCATGGGTAGGCTATTTGCTAACAGGGTTCTCAGAAGCCGGTAGTGATGGAATATAGTTCTGGGGCTCTTTCTCAGGCATGTGCTCCTCAGCCAAAGGGACAATGATAGTGTCTGACGGTGGGAGAAGGAGACAGAATGAATCCATTTCTTGCCCAATCCTCATAACCAAGAATTTTTTTTAAAGATTTTATTTATTTATTTGTTTGACAGAGAGAAAGCACAAATAGAGAGCATCAGAGGGAGAGGGAGAAGTGGGCTGGAGCCCAATGTGGGGCTCGACCCCAGGACCCTGGGTCATGACCTGAGCTGAAGGCAGAGGCTTAAACATCTGAGCCACAGCAAGCAAAGCTTGCTTCCTTGCATTCGTTCATTCTTTTTTTTTTTTTTAAGATTTTATTTGTTTATTTGAGTGAAGGAGAGAACACGAGGTGGAGGGGAGGGTCAGAGGGAGAAACAGCTCAATGCTCAATGCTCCCCATCAAGCAGGGAGCCTCATGCAGGGTTCAATCCCAGGGCCCTGGGATCATGACCTGAGCCACCCAGGTGCCCCTTCCATAACCAATATTTTTTATCTGGTTTGGTATGATGGGTTACATTGTGCTGCTCAGAAAGATATGTCGAGGTCCTTGACCCCAGTACCTTAGAGTTTGGCCTTGTTTGGAAATGGAGTCACTATAGATGTCGGCAGGGAAGTCGAGGCTCCTATTCCGTAGATGACTGGTATCTTCATGGGACGAGGGAAGTGTGGCCACAGAGACCCACAAGGGAGAGCTGAGACTAGCAGAAGCCGGAAGGGACAAGGAAGGTTCCTCTCTTAGAGACTTCAAAGAGAGTGTGGCTAGCCAACACCTTGGGTTCGGACTTCTGGCCCTCAGAACGGAGACAGTAATTTCTGTTGTTTTCAGGCTCCAAGGCCCCGCTTTGTGGGACTGCGTTTGGTAGCCATAGGAGTGTGACACCTGTGGTGTGGCCCGGCCCACTCTCCGGAGGCGGCAGGGGCGGCGGGAGCAACCGCACGCGGAGGCTCGCGCACTGATACCCTTTCCCAGTGCTGACCTAGTTTCTGGGAAACGATCAATACACCTCGGGCAAGTGCACGGCCTGCGACTCATCTGCAGCCACTCTGGCCTTGCGTTTTCTTTCTCTTGTGGGGGTCAGCTCGAGCGCTTGGTTTTTAGCGGGAGCTTTTTCTCTCTTATCCAGCTAAGTGTGTGGGGGTCTCAGGTGGTCCCTGGTGCGCTGGTTTTGTGTAGGTCGTTGCGGGGATCTTCTCGGGTCCTGGAAGGCAAAGGTCCAAGCCTTGCTTCTTGGGTTAGAAACACTAACCAGATGTCCTAAATAGGGTTTAGAAAGCAGACTGGAGGCCACATCCTAAAAAGGAAAGGACCTAGAATCTGATGTCTTGGGTCCTGCATCCCGTTCTGTTCCTCGGCACAGGACTTAGGACAAGTCGCTCCTCCCCGGACATTAGGCTCTCCGTGGATGCAGCTGGTTGCAGTCTGGGCCCATTCGGTGTTCTAGTGGCTGGGTCCCCAAGGGGGGACAGTCTGCCGCCCGGTGTGTCCAGTGGGGCAGGAGTACCGGGACCCAAGTACAGAGTGCCTGAGAGCGGAGGGAGCCGAGCATCTGGTCTCACACAGGAGGAGCGATTAACAGGACACCAGGTGCTTGATTTCTTAGTGAAATTTCTCCTGCTTCAAGGACAGGCTGAGCATCAGGAGGCCTGGCTTGAGTTTGAACTTGAATAGCGTCAGGCTTGCAGCCTCGTGCCGACTCCCTGCACCTCTCCGAGTCTTGTTTTGCTGGCCTGGGAGACACGGGTACCCACGAGGGTCCGGTGAGCGCTGGGCATGGTGCACCCGGCATGGTGCACCCGGCAACGCCACGAGAGGCCAGGGCGGCTCGTGCCTCCGGGTTGTCTTCTCTTCTGCGTCCCCTTCCCCCACCAGCGGAGCCTCTAATGGCTTTGGCATCTCTGCGGTCCATTTCCTGGAGGGCGTGAATTATTTAGTGGATGAACACATCTGCCAGCAGGCCGAGGCCGCCGCCTCCATGCATGCCCGCGGGAGCAGGCTGCCAGTTGGCCCGACCAGGGCCTGCTCCCTGCTCTTCCGAGGCCGCCTTGCATCCCTGGTGACCCCCAGGATGGGGACTTCGCGCCGCCTGCTGGGGCTGTCCCCAGGCTTCCTTTGCTGGCCTGGCTGGCTGCCCTCCAAGCCATGGGTCCCTCCCTTAGAAGGAAGTTTGGCCTCTTAATGGCCATGAATAATCGATGAGCTCTTAGGGAAGGGGCTCTGATGAGAAACGCTCCTCCCCATTAGTGACCCTGGCATAACCCCTCCCATGCACCCTCCTCACCTACCCCTGCCCCCTGTGAGCAGGGTTTGCTCTGAGTGTGGGTGGGGTGGGGGAGGGAGGCTCTGAGCGTGGCCGGGCTCGTCCCCCAACAGGGAAGGGGCCTGCAGGACAGTCACCCCCAGGGGAAGGTGTGCACCTGTCTGCCTGAAGTTGTTCTTGACTGTGAAGGGCAGGCAGAATGGTACACAGAATGGGCTCTTTTGAGGGTTTTAGGAAGCTATAGAGGCTAGTCCCGGGGAGCTGCCTGCATACACAGACACATTGCAAACCATCTTGTTTGGTCCCGGGGGGCGCTGGCCTCCTGACTAGTGGCCACTCAGACTGGGGTGACCCAGGTTCTGAATTCAGGCTATCTGTCTGCCAGGAACAGTTCCCTCTCTCCAGACCTCTCCTTGCCTCTGCCTCCACCCTCCAAGGCCAACTCGGGTCCCCAAGATGAGCTTAAGCCCAGGCGCTCCGGCCTTCCCTTCACTGGCACTTGTCACGTTCCCTCTGATGGTGTTATTGTGGGTCCTCTCCATGAGGACAGAACCACTCCTTCCTCCGGGGCATCTCAAGTGTTTGGAGCCATGCTTGGCACATAGCGGGGACCCCGCGAATGCTGAAGGGGTAAGTCACGTCACCGTTCACACTGCTATTACTCATGGAAGGATGGATGGGAATCCACTTCCTAAGATGTAAGTAGGTTACAAACAGGATTTCTAGCTTATTTGGGGCGCGTTAGGGGGAGGTTGAGGGATGTTCTTGCTAAAACGCTAATGCCCTGGGGAGCAAATTGTCATCAAAATAATGTCCCTGTAGGAACAGCTTTTTTGAATCTCAAGGCACTTTTGTATCCACTACGTCCTTTGATGCCCCCAATAGCCCTACAGCATAGGACATATCATGCCCATTTTGCAGAAGAAGCAGCTGAGGCTCGACAGTTTTGTGTGACCCACTTGGGATCCCACTGCTGGAGGGTTGTGGAGCCAGGATCCCCATCGACCCCGCTTCCGGTTGCTAATGCTCAAGGTCAATCCTGGACCATCCAGGTCAGCAACCTTGGCTGTCCTTTGATTTCCAGCTGGCATCGTGCCCATTTTCCCCAGGTGGACGGACTGCCCCTTTTCTTTTCAAACTTGGCTGACAAAGAAGAATTCTTCTCCGGCAAACTCAGGGACTTGCTGGGAGTCCTGCAAAGGAGACACCCATTTCCTCGGCGGTCGCAAGGGGCCCACGGGGCCTCGGCCGCTTGCTCCAGGTCTGGATAACGGTATCTGGAAATGTCTCCTCAGCTCCCTGCGTCACGCCAGGGCATGGCGTCAGCCGGTCACAGAGAGGGGGACACGTTCCAGTCTCGTGTCCCTCCCACAGAAAGCGCCTTGCAACCCAGCTGAACAACGGCACAGACTGTCTCTGTTTCTGGCCCCTCTTTTCTCACTCTCTCTCCGCCGCTTGCTTTAACAAGAGTAAGTTCTGAGTGAAAATGATGAATAGATTATTTCCCTTTTTGATTCCTTCTTTCCATGAGTTGCCAGGAAGAATCTGCTTTCGGTTTTCATAAAAGGTGCGTCACAGGAGCTTGGAAACCTTCGAAGGTAAGGTGGCTGCCGGGTGAGTGTCCCTAAGGAGAAACTGAGGCGCAGACCTTGGCCCAAAGTCCCTTGAGTAGCAACGGCAGGAAGTGGGGAGGGGGTGTTTGCGGCCCTCCGCGTCCTCCCGGCAGGCACCGCGTCCTCCCGGCAGGCACCGCGTCCTCACGGCAGGCACCGCGTCCTCCCGGCAGGCACCGCGTCCTCCCGGCAGGCACCGCGTCCTCGCTGCTTGACGCCGAGTCGGTCCGGCCCGCGTCCTCTTCCCACTCTGAGTCCTCTTCCCTGCCTCGGGTCAGGACTCCTTCAGCTCTTGCTGTGGCCACTTGCATTCTGGTGTCCTCTCTCCCCAGCCCACCTGCCAGCTGGCCTCCAGAAGGCCCCTCCCCAGCCACAGTGTGACCCGACCAGCCTCCTGCCGAAGGCCCCCACCAGCTCCGAGTTGACCAGGAATACCCTTCTGGTGGGAGGGGGGGCGGTGCAGTCGAAGCTTCTCACGAGGCCTCTGCTGGCCTTCCCAGGCTTCAGATGGCAGCTAACATTTGCAAGATCAGTGCACTTCATGGAAGAAGATTTCGCATATGTTAACCCCAACAGCTTATCACACTTCTTGTTTCCTAGCCAACTGGTCTAGGCACAGCTTTTGGAAAATCTTTCCTGTGTTCCAGACTTGTGGCATTTCTTCCTGAGCTTTCTCCTGCCTGGAGATATTTTCCCTCTTGTATGTGTGTGTATGTGTGTATATATATGTATAAATTTTTTTTTTTTTCCTTTCAATGCTTTTCCTAAAGAAACACCTCCTCCAGGAAGTACTCTATGATCTCTCTGGCAGATCAGAATCCTCCCTTGAATTTCCACAGAATCACAGAATGCCAAGCTTTTGGAGGTGAGGATTTGTGTGGAAGTCGTCACTATCCCCCCACAAGATTCAGAAAAGTTTACTTAAACAAAAACACCCACTAAATGACATTGAATTAATTACTCTCAATCGATACTATTGCCTTTTGAATGAAAGCCAATTGGCTTGGATTATTATTATTAGCCCAAGACTCTAAAATACAATGGAAAGAAAGGGATTACTCTCGGGGAAAAAAGAGGACAGCAGAGATGGGACCCCTTGGGTGTGCCCCTGGTGAAGCAGTGGGGAAGGGGTACACACGCTCTATATCTGACCCAAGGGTTTCTAGAGCAGGGCCCAAGTTCTGCGCTCTACGGGCCGGCCCTGGCCCTCCCCCAAGAACCTTCCAGAACACCCATTAACCCACGTCTCTCCCCAAACGCATACCAGTACTCTGTGTAGCTCGCAGCAGCAGAGGGGTCCCTGGGATCATAATAAGGAGGGTAGAAATAACACCCCTTGACAAAGGGTAGCCGTATGTTCCAGTTGCTATGTGTTCTGTTCCTGTGTGATTGGTTCTTTTTCCCTTTCTGGTGAATCCTGGAGATGGTCCTTGACCTATCTTTGGTATCCTATGTGCAGAGATGACGGTGTTTAAAAGGTAGAGAAAGGGGCGCCTGGGAGGCTCAGTAGGTTAAAGCCTCTGCCTTCAGGTCATGATCCCGGGGTCCTGGGATCGAGCCCCACATTGGGTTCTCTGCTCAGCGGGGAGCCTGCTTCCTCCTCTCTCTCTCTCTGCCTGCCTCTCTGCTTACTTGTGATCTCTGTCTGTCAAATAAATTAAAAAAATCTTAAAAAAAAAAAAAGTGATCAGATTAAATACCCCAATTCCCTAGAGAAGAAGACCTTCTGCAGAAACAGGAGATCTGGTGTAGGGGGTGGGGTCGGGTAATAGGGTTACGGGAAGGAAGTACTGGGTCAGAGGAGCCCAGGAGAGAGAAGGGTGAGCCGGTGTCACTCGCTGGGTTGGGCTGGAGCTCGGGGACCAGGGGACTGGTTAGAAACTCATCCTTTCCCTGGCACCCTGTGCCATCTCTGTCAAGCCTTCACCTCCCGGGCCCTCCAGTGTCTCACGCATGCAGGATAAGAAGGGATCAGATTTGTTGTTCGAGCCTCCTGAGGAAGTGGGGATTCTCAGCAACCACCCCCCCCCCCCCAAGGTCACTGTCTGAGCTGAAAGGGGCATGTTCGCACAAGGGGAGGGGCCTCAGAGATGGGGAAGGGCTGGATCATGGGGCCCAGCAAACTCCAGTCCAGTGAGGCCTCTTACTAATGGTGAGGCCAGGAGTTCTTAACTGGTTGGGAGAAATGGAGCTGACCATCCTGGGCGCTGTGGTGAATGTGCTTGGGAAGGGGGAGGGCGGGGCTCTCAGAGGCTGGTGTGTTAGCAGGGGTGCTGCAGGGAGGGAGCAGGGGGGACAGGCCTGGCCCACCTGACAGGGCTCAGACCAAGGCCCCCCGGTGGACTGTGGGAGGGTCCTGTGGATCAGTCTTCCTGCCTGTTGACTGGGAATTTTAGTTACTGCCCTGTCTTCCTCCTGGGCCCTCCAGGGTCTGAAGAGAAGACTTACAGCGAGGTCTGGGAGCACTGGCTTCCCAGCTGAGGGCTGGTGGTGGGAGTGCAATGCCAGCCAGATCTCGGCCTCAGGCTGGCTCCACCGCTCACCGGCCGATGACCTCCAGCCCCGCCACCTTGAGTGTAAAAGGGTGATGATAAATATCACAGCCCTTCTTCCAGGTGGTGGCCCACACTTTTTCAACCATCCTCTGTACAGGGGAACTGCATTACATATGTAAATGTATTCCTGTCACCCTCTTAGCACCACAAGGAGTCCGGGGTTGCTACGTTTCCATTTGACTAATGGGGAAACTGAGTCCCAGGGCAGGGAAATAACTTGATACACGGCTAGGGAAGGATGGGCTGGGGTTCAGAGTGGGCAGTCCAGCCACGCATAGCTCTGTCTCACCTACGCTGTGTGGGGGAAAGGAGAAAGGCATGGAGCCCCCGAGCACCTTGGGGTTCTTACATCTGGTTGCCTTTCTGCTGCTGCTGCTGATTTTGCTGGGGACATAGGGCTCGTTTCAGAAAAGCTTGGACCCCTAAAGGCATGGCTAAGGGACCCGACTTCCCAAATTATGATCTGTCTTCTTTCAAACCATTTTTCACGCTGATATCTTTGTTTGCGGCTTTGGGAAAATTGTGAGTCTTTTGAAACAGCTGGATCAGAAAACCGAATGTCTCCTTCAGCCTGGCCTCTTCCACTTGGCATTTGAGGACCCACGTTGCCGGCTTGCTGTGTGCACGTGACAGTCCATTATAAATGCCACAGGTCTGCAGACATGACTTTCTTCGTGCAAACGCAGTCGGATGGGTGTTTGGTTCCCCCTCATGGCTTCCCCCGCTCACCCTTGGAGAAGGCTCCTTAGCAAGGTAACTCATCAGTATGATTCAGTGAAAAGGGTTCAAACACGAACAAAAATGTATCTTCTAGATGCTTCTCTCTGGAGGGTCTGGAAATTTGGAGCCCACTCTTGGTACTGGGACAAGGCAAGGGAGGCCACTGGGGCACACCTAGGTACTAGCTCTGTGGAGAATGATGTCTCCTTGGATCTGTGCCCCATGTGCCTTTCTGGTTTCACTCCGAGTCCTGGGCAGGGGTTCCAGGGCACGCTGTTATGAGGAGCTGCACTCAGCTCTCAGGATGGAATCAACACTGAAGATCTTTGTGGTCCTGACTTCAGAGTGATCAGGGAGGTGGTGCTCGGCCATGGATGACAGAGGGTCAAGGCACAAGAGGCTGTCTCTGCCCAGACCACTGGGTGACTCTGTGGACAGGGCACTGTGTGTATGTGGCACCCTGGGCTCTGTGGACTTGGGATCAGCTGATAGATTTTCCCGGCAATGTTCTGTCTCCATCACTTTCATACTTTGTGGGACATCATGGAAAGGTCAAAAATAAGAAATGAAACAAAAATAAAGTGCCGTGAAAGAAAATGAGATTTAAAAAGTTCCAAGCCTCGTTGGCCCTCTCCTCTGATCACTTTGGCTCCATGAGGACCTGGGGCTTCTGTAGGGTTAGGTCTTCAAACCCTTCACACTGTAGGGTTGGGTCTCCTTGGAGCATCATTAAGGACTTCATGGGAGCCCCTCGGTGGGGAGGGGATGAGACAGAGGAAGAGAAGGCGCCCCCTTGGGTTCCCACTCCTGGTCAAACCCGAGATCCTTTAGTTTTATTAAGTTCTACCGATAAGAATCAGAACATCTGATTTAATTTTTCATAGGCTAAGAAAACAGTTTGAAAATTCCTCCCCTAAGAGCTGTTTTATTAATTCTTTTTGAGGACTCTTCTTGGCCTACAAATCACCTATTTCCCCCTTTATTCCCTGATCTGTTGAGGACAAACCACTGTTTCCCCGCGACATGAGACACTGGAGGCCGGGCGGTTAGAGTCAGATGCTTGACTGTCTCTGGCGCAACAAGAGGGAAAATTCTGTACTGGGTCAGTGTGGTACCTGAGAGCCAGCTCGCTTCCTAGTACTAGAAGGTCACCTCTCACCTCAGTGCACGGTCCCCAGGGCTCTGTCTCAGTGCCTCCCCAGGAGCTCTTCTGGACTTAAAATAAGGCCTTGAGAAGACGAGGCCTGGAGAACTTTGAACTAAGTGGAAAGCACTCCCGTCTGCTCTGTGCTCAAGACTCGATTCCACATCAGAGGGTCCCGGGTGAGGCCTACCTCTTCTTAGGCTGCATGCCATGTGGATGTCCGCTCCTTTCAGGACAGACCCTCCCTATCCACAGGGGATGGCCGTAGGGGCCTCCACGGGCTGCTTCTCGGAACACAACGCAGCCATGTCCACTTTCAAGGGAGGCGTCTCTTTTACTAGTTAATCATCACCAGGGCGACCGTAAATTCTGATTTGCCTGGGACAGTCCCATTTTATGCTTGTTGCCCCAGTGTAATTATTAATAGCTCTCTTTTCACTCCCAAAGTGTCCTATTTTGGGCGATAAATTATATGGTCACCCTAATTATCATTTTTACGATCAGAGTGCTTCCTGACCCTCAATGCTCACTGAGAGTTACCCCCCCTCCAGGAAGCCCTCCTGCCATGCTCATTCAAGCTGATCTTCCCTTCCAGGCAAAGTGCACTGGTGCTTCTCTATCCCGCCCCACCATGCGGGTCACTAGTCTTGCCCCTACCTTGATCATCCAACAAGGACCTCATGCCCACCTACAGTGAAACGTAGCCTTCCAGACCATGGCAAAACAGAAGGGGCCACATACAGAGAAAGAACAAGTATATGGAGATATATTGTGTTCCCTGATGGCTCAGACGAGGGACCATAGTAGAGCTGGGTAGCGGTGGGTGTGGAAGGTGACGGGAATGTGTGTGTCCTGGCTTTTGAATGGAACAGGCAAAGCATTCTCTGCTAAGATGATGTTTGCTGAGGAGCCTGGAGGAAGTGAGGGTGTGACCCCAGTGGGGAGAAAGCATTCCAGGCTAAACGAGCCACGTGGATAAAAAAATCCTCAGAAGGGTGAAATATTGAGGATGCTTACGTGCTGGTGTCAGTGCCGGGAGGGTGGTCAGCGGGCACGACATTACAAGTACCGGAGGGCCGTTTCTCTCTGCCCTCCTTGCTGGCTGGCTTGACATCAAAGCTCACGTCTCGGTAACCTCAGTGGATGCAGGGCTTCTTTTGGTCACTGTGGCTCTGGCTCAAAGCTTCAGGGGACAGCCCGGCCCCCAGCCAGGGTTGGGGGGGGGCGGTGAGATCACTGACATTTTGTTACGGGTTTGCTGAGGTTCTCGAAACATCTGAACCCCAAGCCACACCCCCTCCCCCAGTCACCGAGGGCTTCTACTCCAGAACTGGCTGTATGATACCCGTCTGTACTTTGGTCTGCTCCGCAGAACTGGACAAGGGCAGATCTCGGGCTGATGACCGCTTTGCTTGATATCGCGCGGCATCGTTCGTCATAAAGGCGTTGGCCAGGCTGGGGATCCAGAAGGCGAGGGCGAGGAGTGCGACCTGCTCCTTAAGAGAGGCCTCCTAATACGGGCTTGCTGCAGGCCATTCCATTTGTTCACACTGCATTCTTCTTTTTAAGTGTATTTAAGTCGATACGCTCTGGACCATGCAGACTTGGCAGCGGGGCACAGCTCGTCAGCGCCGGGGACCGTCAGTAATAACAGGGCCAGAGTGACCGGCAGGAACGTCCCTGAATGAGCTCCCCCTGGGCTCTGACGTGCCATGCCTCCCTTTGCTTTCACCTAGATTAATCATTCCTCTTGGGAAACCAGTTTGAATCTTTTTGCAGGGTTCTGGGTCTCAAACGAATCCTTAAGTAACTAACTTTCCCCGACATCTTCACGTGTAAATAAGTGTTAAGCACCGACTGTGTGAGGTGCGTTGGCAGGACATGGGGAAGAGGCCACCAAGTGTCCCCAAGTCCCTGCCTGGCCCTGCCCTCCAGCTCCAGCCCCCCGCCGATCTGCCCGGCGCTTTCTCCTGGGTCAGATCTCAGCGAACGCCGGCATTTTATCCAAAGAAGAAGCTGACCTCCAAATTCCATCCTTCTAAAGGATTAATTATTTGCATAATTTACTCTGTTAATAATGGTGCTGGGCCTAGTACCTACCGAGAGGAAATAGGTTTTTAAAAAAGAAGATGGTTGGGTTGTCATTACTTCAGCATGTCTGTGTTGGTGTCTTTGTCTTGAATGTAATTAAGAGCCTTGGTGTGAGTTTTTAAATGTCTGATCGACCATCCCCCACACTTTCACCCAACGTGGCCACAAAGGAAGGTTGAGACTCATTCAATCCAGAATTTAGCAGCCTCATACAGTCCTATGCATGAGGGGGGAGGGAAGGGGCTCGGGGAGAGAATATATTGAGATCTGCCCTTTGATCGTGTTCAATGCGACTTTGCATTTACCTGAGGGATTAAAAGTTCTCATTGACCAAGGCTCCCGGCTTCCTACTCAGCCTTTGACGGGACAAGTGTTAATTGGACAATATAATGGGGACAATGTTAATTCCCCTCTTAGAGTTCCTTTTCTTGTTCAGTCAAATAGAAAGGCCCTTTTAAATGGCAGAGAGAGGAAGAAAGGAGCTGGTTTATAAGGGTAATAGACTGCACATCTTCTCCCTTGTCTCAGAACAAGAGCTATGAAGTCAGCAGAGAGCAGGCCCTAAACAGCAAGAGAAAGAGAACGATGCGGTGGTTTGCCTGGAGTGTCACCCTGGATTAGGGATCTGGGAAATAGGGCCAGTGGGCTCTGTCTGTTTTTGTAACAGTGGGAGCTGGTGGGTGTGTGGGGGGGGGGGGCAGAGCTGGGGAAGGCAGATGCCCAGGAGAGGCAGGGTGAGGAAAGGACACGTTGTTGAGGACGGAGATGCAGGGGACAGGGGGTGACAAGGGCAATGGGACATGGACAGTCAGAAACCTGGTGGGATCCATGGAGCAGTTGGACTGGGGCTGACATTCCCAAAAGCCAAGGAGGTCATGACTGTGCCAGGCTGATGGGCAAGACGCAGGGATTCTAGAAAGAATAGCCCACTTTCAGGGGTTTCTGTAATTAGAGTTTTCCTTCTGCTTGATCTTAAAATAGGCTGATGTGCCATTGTCTGTAGATTCTGGGAGCCACTTGGAGAAACTAACATTTCCCCTACCGGGTTCCATCTCATCAACCCCGTCTGTTTCTCTGCCCAAGAAGTCTTTCTCCTGTTGAACTTCAACTAATACTTCTATCCCTGGTTTTTATGAATGATGACCATGGCCCATTCGTCTTCCCATTGTTAATTTATTCAACAGGATTTTCTAGGCATCGGCTATACTATATCTATGCAGGTTCTCCGCTGCGTAGCCTTGAGCAAGTCACTCAACCTTGCTGTGCCTGAACTTTCAGTCGTGGAGATAATGGGTGTAAAAACACCTTATGAACTATAAAATATAGGAGATGAGTTATTCTCCTTATGACTTTTCTCCACCAGGGAGATAAGAAGAATGCACGAGAAATGATGAGGAACAAAGACAAGACAATCCGTATGGAAAGGCAAGCCTGCCGGGTACAGACAGAGCACGAGGCAGAAAGCAAAGGCCCAAATGATGGTTGTCCGAGGCAGTCACCCGTGGGGAAGCTCCAGGCCCTGGCCGGCAAGAGTCAGCATCTTTTTCAGCAGCAGTGGCCTAGCTGAGAAGACACCTCTGATGGCTCCAGAGCCAACCAGCCAGCATCAGCAGGACCTCAGCAGCAGGAACGGGCCTCTGAGCCCTGGCCCAGGAAGGTGCTAGTGGTTACCTGCTTCTTTTCTTAGTTCTACCAACGCCACCTTGTTTTCTTATTTGATCTTCCAGTCCTCCTACATTATTTGTAACCAATTGCCTGTATTAAATTCCCTCCATTTGAAAGACTAGAGTCCATGATTTCTCACCAGTACGAAGGCTGCACAAGAATTCTTTGTTCTTTCTGGGCAGAAAAAAAAACAACAATTCCTGCTTAGAAGTGAACAACTTAGTCAATGGCACTCCTCGCTGACCCCGAAATCCAGGCTGATTCCTTCCACCGCTCTGAGCCTCAGTGTTACCATCTGTGACATGCACACAGTAAGTTTGTGTGGGTGAATCATCATGCACATGCAGGACAGCCCAGTGTGGCTGTGCACAGTCTCAGTTCTGGGTAGCCGGGGGCATCCGAGTTCAAGTGCACTCGGCACACTTACTCATCAACTTGTCTTCATGCACCTGCTTCATCATCTAACATCCGGCTTTTGACGGGGCTCTTCTTGCTCTGAGCTGGAAGTTGCACACTTCAGCCTCACCAGCCCTTAAATATTTCATAGCAGACTGGCTGGAAATAAATATTTAATCACAGACTCCCTGGCACGTAAATATTTAATCACTGATATGGCTGATGAGGAATGAATCAGCACCCAGGAAAACGTTTGGCCTCTGGTACCAGTTTGAAAAGATCTTTGGTTTTGGTCTCAAAGGACAGAGGTACCAACAGAGATTTTATTTCTACACTAAATTTCATATTTTTAAGTGCTCGAGAAAATGGCCTTCACACTTACCTGAGGTTCTGGATCAGACAAACCTCAACCTCAAAAACCATAAGCAAAATGGGAGGAGCCAGAGTTTGGGAAGAATTGGGTGGCAAGCAAAAGTAATAAACATTTCTGTCGATTTACGTCCTGAGGAATGACGGGCACTGTGTATGAGGAAGGGAGATCCTTGGAGGAAGAAGAATGGGGCTTGGCGGGGGAAACAGGCACTCCTTATGCTTCCAGTGCTGGCTTGTAATATAAAGTGAAGAGGAGATTTCATGGAAAAGTTAGAAATTCTTTGACTCTAACAATAGGAGCACAAGGGAGGGGAAGACACTGAGGTTGGCGACATCCAGAGAGTTCCATGTTGAAAAAGTCAGAGCAGTCAGCATTTCATGAGTTGGAAGGCCAAGAAACTCCTGGGGTTTGTGGGCTCTGAGAAGAGTGACTTCATCACCGGAGTGGCTCCTAGGATTTTTGAAATGTACACCTTGATTAGTCCAGGACAACCGACCAGTGCTTAGCTTTGTGCGGCTGTGGTGTGGTTCACGACTGGGGAGGTAAAATCACAGCGAGCCTGTGCTATAGCCCTGGGCCACTGTCACAGACACTCAGTTCCAGAAGGCCCGACTTAATTCTAAAAATGGTAGTCCCATTTTCTTTTCCCTGACAATATTTCTCTTCCTTCTCTGCCTTGCTCCCAGCTTCCTGCCTTTGGGGGGACTTCTCATTGCCTGAGTAACATGGGCTTGGCACCTGTCTGTTGCACGAAGGGGGCCTGGCTCATAGGTGGTCAGGTTATGTCAGCCTGCAGGTCCCCAGAGATGCCTGCAGATGCTAACCCGATGGGGGACATGGCTGAGCTCCGGCACAACTCACAACTCTCACTTCCGGTCACTTCCGGCTGGTGGACTGGACCGTAGGAGCACCATACTTCCCTTTTCCAAAACACAAGTGTCTGAGAGGGCCTTGGACCTCATCACTCTGTTCTATACAGTGTCTACTGTCTTCCACGGGTTTGGAAAAGTCCAAAGAGAAGAAAAGGCCAAGGTCTCCTGCCACAGGCCCAGGCTATAGGGGAGCTGATTCTCTGCCCCATCTACTCACCTCAAAGTCCCTGCTCATGTCTCTTCCCTGACCTGTGCAGCCAGCGGCCTTCAGACACACAATCCTCTCTGCCTTTCCCACTCACGCCACCCCTACCCTGCATCCCTCCGATGACATCAGCTTTCCTTTCCTCCTGAATGCTGGATTGAAGGCAGGCATTTTTTAAAGTCAATTTTCCATTTCTTTATTTTTATTCAATGAATAAATTAAAAATAGAAATAAGGGAGGGAATGAGGGACCAAAGGAAACGATCATGATTCCTAGGACAGAGCGGTGATCCCCCTGTCTGTCCCCTCACCCCCCAACTCCATCCAACGCACATGAATGTGTCTGTATGGGTGTGAGGGGGTCTGGGGCTGAGCTGTGACCCCCCAGCTGCTTTCTTACTAGGGGAGTCCTAGCCAGTCTTGGTACCCAGAATCCTCCGGTGGTTGATCTGGAGGGTCAGAATGTTTCTAGAATTCAGTGTTTCTACATTTCGGCCTTAAAGGACCTCATCCTCCAGTTAAACTTGCTTCTCAATGGCCATTGTCCCCAGGCTACTTTATTGTTAGAAAAGCTCCAAATTTGGGAGGGAAAGCTTACACCCCATGTGCTTAGAGGAAGGGGAACCATTCTATCCCCAAGGGTGAATGTTGATTCACCTAAACTGACCATGAAAATTCTATTCCCTTCTCGTTATCACTTTAGTCATGGGTATGAACGCAATCCTAACCAATATGGGATGAAGGGAAATCAGGGACGTCTGGTCAGGGGGCTTCTAGAAAAGGTATTCCTCTCTGATAAAAAGACACAGAGGAGGAGGAATAAACTGCCTGCCTTTAGGTGCATTTGTGTGACCTTCTGGGCGGGCTACCTTGCCGCCAAGAGACAGGAGAGGGTCAAAGCTGACGATGAGAGAGTGGAGAGAAGAAGCAGCTAGTCCTAAGTTGACTGTGTAGTTATTCATGTTCAAGAGCATTCTAGTTAGTATACCATATGGATAGGGGAGGTAGAGTCAACAGCTAGCAAGATAAAGATTAGAGACAAGTGGCAGGTGATGGAGAAGTAAAACAGTAATGGGAAGCCTTTTCATGCCCATTGGATTGGCTAATAATCAAGCCCCATACCTGCTGACCTTTGGTGAGGGTATGGAGCCCTCTCTCCCAGCAGCCTGCAGAAGTGTTAAATGGCGCCATTATTTCAGGAAACAAGCTGCAATATTTATGTGCCAGGAGATGTTCATAATCAGTGATCCAGCAGTCCTCTTGGGCAAACCACTGGAGATCCCCTTGGACACCGACAGAGAGAAGCCTGTATAATGATCCCTATGACAGCATTTTCGTGATAGGGGAATTTGGAAACAAACCTTAAGGGCCGTCAACTTTAAAACAAATAGATCACTTGTCGAGACTTTGGCCCAATGAGTCAATTTCAGCTACATGTGTCGCATGATTAAATAGAAAAAGTACAATTTTGAGTGAAGAAAGGTAAGTTTCAGAAGGGTACACAGGATCTGAAACGATTCATATATTTAAAAACACACAAACAATATGATAAAGTAAATGTAAAGAAATGGGTTGGCGTGATAAGCACCATATTCAAAAGGTTGCTTCTTTTGAAGAAAAACACGGGGAAAGGGACACAGGGAGCTCTATAAGATCTAATTATTTTCTTTCTCTAAGCAGGATTGTGAGTAGATGGGTGGATATTATATTATCATTTATGCTTTTTTAAATACATCTGAAATATTTCATGAAAAAAATTCTTGAAACTGACATTATGGGTTAAAATGAATGAAGTGAAATTTGACACAGACGAGCATATGGTCCTTAGCCAGGTGCCTACCATGAGTTTTTTAAGGTTAGGAGGCAGGTGGTACCTGGATTAGCAACAGTTTATGAGCAAATGAACCAGAGGGCTTGGCTGTATTTTTTGCCGCAAGATTATTGTGAACCAATGCGGTGACGTAGTTTCCAAATAAGTTGATGTCAACTTAGGTTCTAACAATGAAATTATGGTGATAACTTTAAATGAAGTGAGCCCAGCTCTATTTTTGCACTGGCCAGACCTTGCCTAGATGATGATGGGCAGGTCTAGATTTGTCACATTACAGGGAATATTGTCAGAATAGGATAGAACAGAATAGAAGTGAATAATGTAGTGAAAGCACTTGAGACAATGTCACGGAAGCGTGGTTGGGGAAGAGAGGAGGTAGGCAGTACAATCCCTCTGGTCACATCTTTCATGGCCTGCCATGGAGCAGAGGGATAAGAAATGTCACATGGGACCAGAGGGCAGAGACACACTCAATATTGGAAGACATTGGGTGCATGTGTTAGGTGGGGGGATATTTTATTTCAGTATGAGCCAGAGCTATGTAATATTAGAGGTGTCCTATGACGGGGACAGTGGCCTTGGGAGATGGTAGCATCCTGTCACTTGGAAAGACCAAGAAGGTTTTGCGGTGGGGTGGGGGTTCCAACACAGGGTAGGTGGCCATTTAGAGAGTCTCTGAGGTTCTAGTCCTACGGTGTACAGCTGTGGGAGAGAGCACACAGTACTACGGAGATGCCAACCGCTATTGACTAGACATGAGACCTCCTAGAGGTAATTCCAGGACTGTTTGGCTATCTGTCCTCTTTGGGATTAGGCACATCAATTATTCCTTGGCCTTTCTATTTGCTGAAAGGTGGAGGAGAAAACCTAGGACATCGGTGAGGGGTTGTTTTCCCAAGTGAAGGCAGCTGATGTAGAGATGGTGGGGGGAAGTGGCCCAGCCTCTGCTCCCATAAGGAGGCAGAGCTCAAGAGCGTGTTGCAGAGATAGTATGATATTGAAGGATTTACGGCCTGTGGGTGCAAGTCTTGCCTCATGGTCTGGGTGTTCTCAGTGTTGGAGAATGAGGAAAGCAGAGGGAACTTAGAAATAGGCACCTAAGTAGGCTGGAGATAGGACTTGGAGAGTCTCTGCTCAATCATAATTTTGAGGTGTTGAGATTTCTCCATACATACTCTAAAGTCCTGAGTTCTGGTAGCTACAAAGAGGCAGATGATGTGAAGATAAGAAGGAAACACTTCTCAGAGTGTGAAGATAAATAGGTCTTTATCAGTCAAATTTTCTCAGTGGGTGGTGTTCTCTATTGTGTATGTGTGTGTGTGTGTGTGTGTGTGTGTGTGTGTGTGTGTGTGTTTCTTTTCCAAGGGCTTTGGCAAAGTCTTGTTTTACTGTTCTAATCAGGTCTTGGCTGTGTTTGGCAGAGAGTTAAAAATAGAATTCCAGATGACCACAAGTATTAAGGATCTGTGCAAGATAACCCTTTTCCACATTCATTGGGCCTGTGAAATCTCTGCACTAGAGGGAACCCCATGGCCCAGGATGACCTTCTCATGTCAAATGCGGAGGCCATGGATGCGATATTTCCTTCCTTCCTTCCTTCCTTCCTTTCCTTTCCTTCTTTTCGTTTCGTTTTTCTTTTCTTTCTTTCTTTCTTTCTTTCCTTCCTTCCTTCTTTCTTCTTTCATTGGGTTTGATATATTTTATTGTTGGGATATCCCAGGGCATCTGGGATGGAAAGTGGGTCAAGGTAGGGAGATGAACAGTATGCTGGAAGATGTGTGTGGGCAAGGACCCCCCAGCAGCTGAGGCCCTCCCCCTTGCTCCTGTGCTCTCACTGGGGCTGGTAGTCCAGGGGTTCTTCCTCTTTGGATACCACGTGGGCCATAAGACCCACCACCTGGCTGCTGTAGCCAAATTCACTGTTGTACCAGGAAATGAGCTTGACAAAGTGCTTGAGGACAATGCCAGACCCATGGATGTCATTTTTCAAAGGAAAGAGAGAAATCCTCTTAAAGGCATGTTTGCATATAACTCAGCATCTTGGCCCTGCTTCGTTTTACCTGCTCCTGGGATGGGGAGGCTGGGCTGGGGAGGCTCATCTCTTTCCTCTAGCCAAGGATCTGGAGGCCATTTAGTGGAAACATGGTAATTATCTATTACTGTGTAGCAAATTACCCCCCAAACTTAGCAGTTAGAAACAGCAATCATTTATTATCTCTTACAGTTTCCGAATGTTGGGGACCGCTTGTGGCTTTGCTGGGTTCCGGCTCCGGGTCCCACACGAGGCTGCGGTCTCTGAAGGCGGGGTCTGAAGACCCACTTCCAAGCCCACTTACACGGCTGTCGGCAGGAGATGCCAGTTCTCGCCATGTGGGTCTCTCCTTAGGGCATGACATGGCTTCCCCAGAGCAAGTGATCCCAGAGCAAGAAGTGACAGAGCGGCAGGAGTGGAAATTGCAGCTTATGGTAACCTCGCCTCGGAAGGGACACGCCATCACTTCTGCCATTTTCCTCGAGTCTCAAGACCAACCCTTGTTCCAAGTGTGAGATGTGGATTCCAGGAGGCAGCATGGGGTCTTGTGATTCTAGTTGCAAACACGAAAATGTAAATTAGCTCCAGAATGATCCATATCTGGGCAAAAGGAGTGTTAATATTGGTTCGTTCATTCAATAGGCTCTGATTAAGCGCTTTGTGCCAGTCACTGTTCTAGGTGCTGAAGATACCACGGTGAGCGAGATACTCAGTTTCTTTCAGAAAATGGTTAAGTAATCCTAAGTACCAAGAAGAGAATAAAAGGAGGCATGTGATAGGGAAAGAGAGGATACTTCTGTGTGACATATTTACTTCCAACTTGACTTTTCTGCACAACAGCCCTCGGGGGCAATGTTATCCGTACCCCCATTTGCCATGTGAGGGGGTCGAGTCTCAGAGAAGGGAGGGGATCTTCCTAGGATCCCAGTGACCAAGAGGCGAAATGGGGTTCACACTGCAGTCCTCTGCCTCTTCCCCAAGCCTGCATAGACCACTTCTGAGGGTTCAGTGACCACAACAAGAAGCCCGGCCAGCTGGGTTTGTGCTTTTGAATATCCTTTGAAGGTCTACTATGGTAAGGTTTTAATCCCTGCAAGATTGTAGGCTTCTTGAGGGCAGGGCTGGTGTTTTCTTAGACTCTTTTCACTGTAGACATCTAGGTATTATAAGACAGATGGGTCCTCAGGCTCTTGTATTGATTGTCCTTTCTGGGCTCTGCCCGTTGCCATCTACAGCGTATTTCTGTGAAGGAAGCATTCTCTGGAAGCTTCGCTGGCTGTCTCCACTGGTCATGACCCACGAGGGCCCGTGCTGGGGAGCTGTGGTCACATCTAACATTCTCATTTCCAATAAGAGCACTTTGTGAGAGAAAAGGTTCGGCCAGTTGTCAGCAAAAATGGGTGCTCAGCTAACGCGCTTTCCCACGTGTTAGCTCGAGGCTTCTCGAAGCCGACTCGAGAAGTGGGCAGAACGGGGCTCATGGATCAACTTTGCTGATGCAGACACCATGCCTCAGAAGGAGAAAACTGCTTTTCCTAGAGCCTCATAGCCGTGACTGTGACGGCCAGGGTTTTCTGATCCTCCTACTTGGGTAGATGTGTCTGCCCCACTCTGAAACTGTCCAGAGATCATGTTCGGCAAAATGGAACTCCGTGCGGTCCAGCTAGCGAAGTGCTTCTCAAACTCCCATGTGCAAACTAGGTACCTGGGGATCCCGCTTAATTGAAAATTCTGGGATGGTCTGGGATGCTGCCTGAGAGTCGGCGTCTCTAACACTTCTGGGGGGTGCCCATGCTGCTGCTCCGTGGACCGTATTTTGAGGAGTAAACATTACCTTCTGCTCCACTGTCCCATGTCAGAAACCCAACCATCCTTTAAGCATGCGGACTGGTGATCCCAGCACCTGTGGATCCTCTCTAATGTCTTTAGCTGGATATTAGGACTTCCTCTCTCAAGGCCGTCCTGTGGTGGTGTTGCTCCCCAAGGAAGGGCCAGGTCCTGTGCTATTTGCACTAAAGTGACATGTGGTCTCGAATGCTCCTTGCTGGGCATGGCTCATGTTAGCTTGGGTTCACTGTGGCTCCAAATTTCTTCACTGTTTGGTTACTGCCCTTTTGCACCTCGTAGGCAGTGTCAGTGGTGAGAAAATGGGACTGGGTCGCTCAGCTGAGCTGATGTCTTCATTCCCCATTTCTTTTCTGCTGGGACATTTTACAAAGTGACAAAATCTTACAGTAATATTGACAAGGCTGTGCTTTCAGGCTGTTGGGCTGCTCTATGTTTAAACCGATCAGACAGCTGATAAACAGACACTGGGCTCTGAGACTTCGTCTAATCTACAACACCAGCAAATTTTGAGTCCATTGCCGCTGACCTTTCCTTGGGGGAAAATCTCTTCTCAGAAAGTGGAAGGTCTGCCCCTGGGAATAAAAATACTATATATATATATATATATATATATATATATATATATATATATATATTTTTTTTTTTTTTTTTAAGATTTTATTTATTTGAAAGAAAGAAATTGCAAGTAGGCAGAGAGGCAGGCAGAGACAGAGGAGGAAGCAGGCTCCCCGCTGAGCAGAGAGCCCAATGCGGGGCTCAATCCCAGGACCCTGGGATCATGACTTGAGCCGAAGGCAGAGGCTTAACCCACTGAGCCACCCAGGCGCTCCACATTATATGTTTATTAGAAAAAAGAAAGAAAGAAAGAAAGAAAGAAAGAAAGAAAGAAAGAAAGAAAGAAAGAAAGAAAGAAAGAAAGAAAAAAAGAAAGAGAGAGGAAGGTCTGAACCTATGTTGAGCTTCTTTGCTGCACCAGGCTCTGGTCTGGAGCAGATACAAGATTCTCCGGGCAGGAGCCAGTGGATAGTCGTATCTAAATCCCCATTATCTAGAACCTTCTAGAGATCTTCTCAGGAAGTTCTCAAGTGCTGACTACGCTGGGCCATGGACATAAGTTATTACTTTAAAAAACAAAAATAAAAACAAAAACTGGAAAGTATGATAACACGTCTTTCGAGAATCTCCGTTTTTGAATTTCTCTTTTCAAAGTTTAGAATTAGGTAATCTTCTAGACGGAGAAGTTGGTTATTCCTTTTTTGCTGGACAGATGGGCACACAGATGCTCTGGGGAGTTCATTAACCCCACCCTGACATTTTTGCGGTCCTGGCTTTGTCTTACAGTGGATCTTGGAACGTATCCAAAATATACTTAGACATACTTCTCTGGGAGAAAGGCTTTTACACTTCAGAAACACACACACGCACACACACACACACACACACACACACACTCTTAATTTGAGGTTGAATTTTTCTGCCCTAATTAGCTGCGTCTTTGAGCTTCAAGAGCTAGTTTTACTGTGGTTATTAACGAGGCCAATCTCTGATCACTGGTCTTTTTCAAAAGCATTCCAGCCTGCTAAACAGTGGCCTTTCATGATTTACAAGTTTGGAATCTTTGAGAGTTTTCAACAATTAAGGTGCTAACTTTTCGCACTCTCCTGGTCTCCAAACTTCTCAATCACAAAACCTTGAAAATGGTCTGTGGTGAGGGGATCCTGCTCCTGCAGTCGCCTCTGAGATGTGGGAGGGTCTGGTGGGCTCAGCTAGTCCAGCAGGCATCGCTTCTAGAGAGGATGTTGGCAAGAAGTCACTGGCACCGCTCACGAGTATGAAGCCTGTGCTAACTTAGTATGAAGTCATGGCCAAGGGCGAGTGCTGTCAGCGTGACTTGGAAGGCACGAGAGTGAACAACCCTCCCTTTAACTTAGCCTGCCACTGTTTTCAAAGTGTTTGTGGACTTGAACGCTCATCTAATCTTTACAACAAGGATGTATGATGCGAGGACAAACGCTGTTACTACTGGATGGGGAAAATGAGGATCAGAGAGGGAGAGTGACTTCCCTAAGGACACACAGTCAGTGGCAGAACCAGATCTAAGGGCTTCCTGCTTCCTAGTCCAAAGTGCCTTCCAAAAGGCGCATCAACTCCTTCTGTCCAGAAATGAGCCTCTTTCTTGGAAAATAATTTAAAATGCTGCTTTAAAACTTCTTAGTCACGCTCAACAAACTGCATTGTACGTTCACAAGACCTGTATGGATTCTTTGACTTCCTATGATCTCACTTGATGTATTGAATCCTGGGGAACCACACCAGTAAAAAGTAAAGAAATCAACTGCTCGAGGTTTAAAGGCATTTTTTTCCTTCACAGAATACACTTTTGGCTAGTCTTGGAAAACAAGCACATAGACGACGTGTTGTGGGAGTGAAGAAAATGCAGTCGGACCCACCGTCTGTATTATGAATGTGTGATGGGTTGTATGTTATCAAGACAGAAAAATACCTAGAATTCCATTGCTGTGTGGGCTTTAGTCTGAAACAAAGTATGTGACTTTATGTACATTTTGTAAATGTACATAAAAAGTGCTGGCTACATTTTAGCTCTTTTCTGCTGTGTTCATAGTTACTGGTACCTGTCAAGTTCTTGGTACACTTCGGTTAGTCTTCCTAACGGACTAAAGAGCATTGTTCCTGTAAAAGGTAATATCTCGACATTTATTTATTTATTTATTTAGAGATTTTGTTTATTTTTTTTGACAGACAGAGATCACAAGTAGGCAGAGAGGCTGGCAGAGAGAGGAGGAAGCAGACTCCCCACGGAGCAGAGAGCCTGATGCGGGGCTTGATCCCAGGACCCTGGGATCATGACCTGAGCCGAAGACAGAGGCTTTAACCCACTGAGCCACCCAGGCGCCCCAATATCTCGACATTTAACTGGAATTTTGGACTTCTCCTCAAATCTACCTCCGAAATATCTTCATATCTACCTGCTTCTCCCCACACCTAGTGGGTGTAAGCCTCTTCTGTTTCTTGCCCAGGCAACTGAGGAAGACTCCCCAGGAGTCCACCTGCTTCCCTCTTTCCTCAGCCCATCAACTTTCCACACCGAAGCCACAGCGGACTTTTAAGCCACACTCCCACTCAGAACATAGCAGTGGTTTCTGATCACCTCGAGAAGAAAACCCAGCCCCTGCCAGGGCCTGTGGCATCCCTTGGGATCCAGCCTTTGCCCATCTGGCCGTCCTCCCCTCTCACCCCTTGACCCCTGGTGAAAACGCCTCAGCACCGCTTCTGGAGCGCGGCCTTCGCATCCTGCCTCAGGTCCACGTTGGCCTTCCGTGGTCTGCCCCCAGATCACCACGGGGCTGAGGGGGCCTCCTTGGCCTCAGAGTGTGGCCTTCCCTGAGTGCCCTTCCTGAAGTAGCTCCTCGTCCTGTTTCTTATCAGATTATCCTTCCCTTCTATCCACTTATCCTCACTTGAAAAACACCTTCTTTATGGTCTTTTCCCTCCCCCTAGATGGAGGCTCTGAGAAGGCGAGTGGATGACTTGTTTTACTCACTCCTGTCTCACCCGTGCCTCAAACAGATGTTCCATGAATATTGTACCTCAACAAAACACGGGCAAATGGGGGAGCAAAGACAGGGAACATTTGTTGAGCATCGACTATGTGTGAAGTCTCTTTCACCTTCCTTATTTTTTATCCACCGACAGGGCAAGGTCATGTGAGCTCCCTGGGCACCGAGGAGCCAAGCGAGTCCCAGAGAGGCTTCCTAATGGGCATCAAGATTTGCAATTATTCACAAGACACATCGGGTGGAACATCAAGGTATGGGACTCTCCACAGTGTGTGGCTTGCACTGGTCCAGATGATGTCGTTCATCATGTGACCGGAAGCCAGGCTTCTGCCCCGCCCCTATCAGCTAGCACTCCTCAAAGATGTGCCACGGGGAAACATTACTGTGTTATGTGTAGAAGGAACCAAGGACTCATGATTCAAACAAACTGTAAGAATAAAAAATTTTTAAAATGACGTGCAGCAGCTCCCCTGGCTGGCCCATTTGGTATACGACACTCCTTCTTTGGGATTTTCGGAGATGTGGCTGATGATCACAGTTATGAATTGGGAGGAAAGAAAGCACATCCCCCTTCCACCATCATGGCTTTTCAGTACCATCTGGCTCAGCAGACGTCCAGCTCTCAAGGTACCCCCCATCCGGGTTCCCTTACTAGATAAGGAATCTGAAGGGTAAGGAGCAGAGTCCCATGGTCAGCCTGTTCTCAGGGCTTGGTGGAGGGAAAGCACACTGTATGTGTGTGTAGAGTGTGAAGTGAGTCAACAACATCTCATCTCATCTCCAACCTCTTAGGAAATCAAGAAAGACTTTGTAGCTCCTGTCATTGGAATTGAATGTGGGAGGCAACCCCACCATGGGTGACATGACCATGTGAGGACAAACCTTGAGTAGACCTCTTCACTCCACACTGTCTTCTTTGTCCAACCTAAGCCCATATCAGTCTTCCTGCTGCCAAATGGTGAGGGATATGTCAAAGGTGGATAAAAGTGCAGATGGCCATGGATCTTTCTGGCGCATGCTTATGCCATCAGCTCGCAGAGCCTACGGTAAAGATTCAAACCTGGTGTTACAGGTTAGATTGTGTCCCCTTAAAAAGATAGTTTAAAGCCTTAGTCCCCAGTACCTCAGATACTACCTTATTTGGAAATAAGGTCATGGCAGGTATCATTAGTTAAGTTAAATGAGGTCATACTGGGGTAGGCTGGGTCTGCTGTCCAATATGACTAGCATCCTTGTAAGGAAAAGGGAATTTGGACACAGAGACACATAGGGAAGGTGGCCATGGGAAGAGGTAGGTAGGTAGGAATTTGGGTGATTTAGTTACAAGCCAAGGGCCACCTGGGGTTACCAGAAGCTGAAAGAGGCAAGGATGGATCAACCCTTGGAGGTTTGGAAGGGAGCGTGTCCAGCTGGCTTCTTGATTTTGGACTGCCAACTTCTAGCACTATGAGACAACATGTTTCTGTGATTTTGAACCACCTGGTTTGTGCTAATTTGTTAGGGCAGCTGGAGGGAACTAGTAAAAATCTAGGAATAAGTATCACCATTGGCTGGTTTGATTCTTCTAGGCAACTCAGCCAATCCATACGAAATGAATGAATAAGTTAGAGAGAAGGGAGCAAATAAGGAAGGTCCATTTATCTGTGGATCTCTACGCCCAGTGTGCTCCAACAAGAGTCCTTTCTATGCCACATCCCCAGATTTGTAGAATTATGAGGAATGTAACCCAGCTTTCTGGAGCTATTGAACTCACTATCCCAGCTCACTGAGTTTGTACCCAGAAGAGATTCTCCATCTTCCTTGAACGTGGCTAAGTCAGAGACCTCTGTGCAAATTTGTTTGTGTTTGATGTTATTCTCTCTTCCCACTTGCGTATCAAGTTGATCTTGGTTCCTTCCTCAATCATGACTCCAAGTCACCCAATTCATTAATCCAAAAAAACTTTCAGTTACCTTCTTATGTGACACTTAGCAGCCTTGAACACTATTAGCCACACACTCTCCTAGAGCCCTCTCTTCTCTTGTCTCACTGAAACTTCTTCTGTGGTCTCCTCGAACCTTACTCTTAAATGTTGAACTCTTTGATACTCTTCTTCCAACTGGGTAGGGTCAGCTTGTTCCTAACCACCTACCATCTAGACTCCAGCTTCCATCTAGGCACTGAGGACTTCCTGAATTTCAAGACCCATCTGTCCATCACTCCCATGACATCTCTACTGAGATAGAACAAACACTCCTTAAACTCAATATATTCCAGAAAGAACTTAAGAGTGTTTTCCTCAACCTGGTCTTCCTGGTCTTCCTTGGTATGACCATGGGATGTCCCTGTCATCCAATACTGAAAGCCTTAAATGTCAGGCTCATCTTGGATGCCTTCTTTTCATTCCTTCTCTCTACTTTTCCCATCCAATCAGTTGCCAAGTCCTAGTATTTTGATCTTATCTATTTGTCCATTGATCTCTGACTACCCTACCATCACTCTTACCCAACTTACGTTCACCAATCTCCTACCTTCCCACCTACAAATCCATTTTGTATACAATCTGCCAAACCAGTCTTTGAAGAGCACAGAACTCTTCACAGTGTTTCTCTGCTTAATCTGCTTCAGTGATAATTCACTGTGTTTAGAGTAAGGACCAAATTCCTTACATGTCCCATGAGACCTCGAATAGCCTGGCCCTTGAAACTCATCCAGTTTCCTTCCACGTCTCTGCCCTTCATCCCAGTGTTGGCTTCCCTCATGAGGCCACGGGGCTACAGAAGTCTTTTATGTTTTATACCCACTAACTTCTCTGTCCAAAAGGACTGTAATAGCTGGTTTGTTACGGCTCCCTTAAAGAGTGATGATCCTTGCGCCCTCCTACCCTGCTCAAGAGACCATGGAAAATCCCCTTTTAGGTCTTTTTGACTACACTGCTGGTTCCTGAACTGATTCCTTGGTCACGGGAGTGCTATGTATACATTAGAGTGAGCCTAAGTTATCTAAATGGATGGCTGGTGCAAGGAGGACAAATTGGGTCAAAATAACCAGGATCTACCCCTAGACCCAAGGGTAAAGGAAATCTCTTTCCTCTCTCCCTACCACCACACACAAAACCAACCACCTGTTGGTTGGTTCTCCAGCCTTGGGATGGTTCAAGAGAGTGGAAGGGATGCCGAGGAAGCTACAGTATGAAATACCACTGTATTGACCTCTTTCTCTTTTTTGTCTACAATGAGCCCTACTCATTGTTCAGAGCTGAGCACAAACACTACTTACAGAAACCTTCTCTGAACCCTTCTCAACACCCCCTACAAACCCCCTGGACCTCTCTGTTACACCCTGACACAGAACCCTGCCCCCTCTTCACATTGCCCATGACCATGGCCATGAGTAACCGATTCTGCAGTTACTCTGTTGTCTGTGTCCTGCCTCCACCTCCTTCAAAGAACACCAACTCCAGAGGGCACGTCCATGTCTGCTTTTGTCTTGGCGGTGTCTCTAGCTACTAGCACATGTCTGACACATCAGAGATGCTCATTAAAAATGTGTTGATTATATGTGTACATTATAGAAAGTATGAAGAAATAGCAAATCCTTCAATCATCCTATCCTTGTCTGGAAATCATCAATGCCAACAATTTCTTCAAATTTTCTTCCAGTTCTTTTTTCTATGCATATATATACACATATATATGTGCATATATATATATATACACACACACACACACACACACACACACAACTCATGATTGGGTGTATACAGCTTATATAGTTTTGTATGATTTTTTAAAAAATGATCTTATTTATTTATTTTGAGAGCGGAAGGTGCAGGGGGAGGGGCAGAAGGAGAGGGAGAGAGAGAATCCTCAAGCAGACTCCCCGTGGTGTTTGACGCGGTGTTCGATCCCAGGACCCCAAAACTGAAACCAAAGATCAGATGTTTAACTGAATGTGCCACCCAGGTGCCCCTGTGCTTTGGGTTTTTAAACTGACATCATCACACTGATATATGTGTGTGTTTATGTGTATATGTGTCTATATGCCTCTGCCTAACAGTATTCACGAATACTAATATTATACTAGAATACTCATATTCTAAAAACATCCCTTTGTATTTGGGAAGGGCCAAATTTCTTACAAGATTATGCAAATGTGGCATTATTTATTTTGAGATGCACTGGGAGTATTGGAAGATGTGTAGTATTCTTTATAACAATACTAAGAATACAGTTTCTGTTCTTTTTTTAAGGGAAAAAAAAATCTCCTTCAGCATCCTCGCCACCTCCAAACCCCTGTGTTCGTTCACTTCGCCTTTTTACGTTTCCTTCTTTCCTCTTCCTTGTTTTCCGTCTGCTGTGATAAAGCGCAGAGTCTTGGAAGCACAGGCATTTGGCTGCATTCTGACTGACACAGAGTCTGGGCTAATTTCAAAAGAAAAAGAAAGGAAGGAAGAAAGAAAGGAAGAGAGAGAGGGAGGGAGAAAGGGCGGGAAAGAAAGAGACCAAAGCAGGTATTTCTTATGAAACGGACTGGAACTTGGTGGGGCCCTGAACCCAGCCTCTGAGACTGGATGAGAGCTCTTCTCTTTCTTTGTTTTTCCTCCCTGTGTCTGCAGCAGGTGAGCCCATGGTGTTGCTTCTTCTCTCCTCGGGCTCTGAGCTCTTCCAAGTAGACCTGCATGACTGTGCGGCTGCCCGCAGAATCATTCTTTTTCTGAGAAATTGCCCCATCTTGCACAAAACTCATTCACCCTGTCATTTTCGCACAGAAGTTCAGTGTGCCCACGATGGGTGCTGAGATACAGATCTGAAAACTCCGTTTTGCCCGCAGGGAGCCTGCCATCTGGTGGAGGGGGGAGCCGATCAGGGCGTTTAAGGGAGAGTTGCCAAAAATGGGAGAGGAAGCTGGCACAGGGCTGCTGCCCAGGGCAGAGGAAATCAAGGTGAGAGCCCAGAGGAGGTGGCACCAGAGGAGGGTCTCAGGGGTATGGGATTCCTGGACACAATAAAGCGTTTATGTGCCCTGACACCTGATCACGTGCATCTCTGGGCCACATCATTTCGGGCTCAGATTCTTACCACCTCACTCAGAGCCCAGACTTCTGGGTGTTCTGATCAAAGCTGTAGGTAGTTGGGGATCAGATCTGAAGGAACACAGGAGTCCGAGAGCCCTGGGGTCGAATTTCAGCACCACCATCTCCTTACTGTGTGGCTTTTTTCCCCAGCAAGTCCTCTGAACTCCTGGAGCCTCAGTTTCCTGCCCTGTAAAATGGGAATCCTCACGGCTACTGGAAAGTGGGAGGTGTGAGTAGGAAGGTGCACACAGGGCACTCTGCCCAGCCCCCGGGGTGTGAAGACTTCAGCACTGGGCACAGTGTCACATCTCACCCCCGGCGACTCTTCCGATCCCCTATCCCTGTGCACACCGCTGAAGGGCTGGGTGGCGACCCAAAACCCCGCCCTCTGTGAACCGGTGACCTCCCTGGCCACGGAAGCAGACAGGTCATTTAAAAAATGTAATTTTCGCATTGACATTCTTCGCGCTGAGCCGGGGGGCAGGCATGTCCATTCTGCTCAGGGAGAGCTCCGGGGCAGTAACCCAGAAAGAAGAGGCAGCCCTCCCTTGGCCGGTCTGCGCCCGGGCTCCTGACAAAAGAATTGTGCAAATGAACCTTTAAATCCGTAAATAGTGCCCCCACGATGCCGGGAAGAATGCAGCGGCGACAAAGGGCAATATTCACAGTTTATCTCAGGGTGATGGATCTGAATGGACGCATGAACGCGGGTTTGTTAGAGAAAGAGCAGGCCACAGCCCCCCGCCGGGAGCCCAGTGGCCGCAGTCTGCCGTGCAAACAGTCAGTCCAAATCCCGAACAATTAGGGGAAACCAAGCTGCCATTATCTGAACTTCAACTTGTTCTCATGATTGATATGGGAAATGAAAAGTTGTACCCGGCTCGGGGAAGGCGCGGCTCGCCCTCGCCGCACGCGGGGCCTCGGGGAAGGTGCGCGATGTATATTTCATACACACGGCGTGAGTGGCCCGCGGGCCGCCCGGGGGGCAGTGCGGGGAGGGGGCAGCCCTGACCCCGCACATCATCCCCTTGGGCTACCGGCCTCTGACCACTCAGGTCCCCTTCGTCCTTCGGAGTTCTCTGAGCAATCCCTCCACTGATAACCTCCCATACATGACCAAATTCTTCAAAGTTGTTCTGGGGATGGGGAGGGATGTTTCTGTGCCAGTGGGGGTTGCACTGGGTGTTAGCGTCAAGCCCATGGTCTGGTCAGCCAGTCAGCGAATCTGTCTGTACCTCAGTTTTGTCAGCTGTAAAATGGGGATAAGACCTGCTTCACAGAAAAGTATGTGCCGTGATGAGTCTGAAAGTTCTTGATAAAATGAAACGCTCCTATTCGTTCATTCAACAGCTGAGAGCCCGAGGATGTGCTGGGTACCAGTCTCCCTGCTCGGTGGGGAGTGAGAAAACCCTGGCCTTCAGAGCTTAGAAGCAAGCTGGTCCCTGACAGGCTGCTTCAAGCTTTTCAAGGTCAGGGGCTGTGCTACTTCTCCTTTGAGTCCCCAGTTTCTTGGCCCAGAGGAGGAGCTCCCTGGTGTCTGTGACCCTGAAGCCAGCTCAGTGCTGTCGGGGAGGGCCATGGTCTAAGGAGGCGGAAGCACCTGCACTGGGCGGCCGAGGGTGAGGAGATCAGAGAAGCGGCCGTGCCGGGGAAGGACCTCATCCCCAGCTGCAGAAGAGCCCCAGCCAAGGCTGGAAAACAGACTGCAGAGAGCCCGGCAGCTGGAGGGTGGGGCTCCTGGGAGGCGAAGGTGGGAGAGGAGGTCGAAGAGGAAATTTCCCTTTCATCCTGTAGGCAACAGGGAGCCCCAAGATGTTCTGCAGCAAGTGAGTGACGCCTGGCTCAGGCGCTGGGAAAAGTCCTTCTGGGAGGCTAGGCCTGCAGTGGGACAGGAACGGGTCAACAGGGCCTGGCAATACATTGGAGGCAGGGAGGAAGGGCACAAAGGTGACAAGACTTCTGGGCTTTTAGCTCCTTCTCTCCCATTCATGACTTAATTGGACTCTTCTTTTCCCCTCCATCAGAGAGGAATGGCAGAATTCCACACCAGTTGCCAGGAACTTATATAATCAATCAATCAATTAACTGCATACACACACACACACACACACACACAGAGTTTCTGTAATCAGTTCTTGCCACACACTCACGTGGGAACTCCTCTCACTTCGATTTCACAGATAGGGAAACTGAGGCCCGGAGGACGACATGAACGATAAGCTCACGTCTGAGCTGGGATTTGAACCGGGGTCTTTCCGATGAGAAAGCCGTCCCCTTCCCTTTCTGCGGAGCTGCCTCTGGTGAGGCCGCCTGGACGTGCATGCCATTGCACAAAAAAAAAAAAAAAACAAAAAAAAAACCCGCACTCGGGCCACCGGGACAGCGGCTGAAACAGAGACTTCCAAGAAGCCTCTTCAAAGCGGCCAGAGGCATTCAGCAAGGCCCGGCATTCAGGCTGGAAGGATTTCTCCATTGTCTCCACCATCAGAGGTAAGTGACATCTTGAACGCCTCAAGAAGATTAAATAGGCCGGCTCGGTCGGAAAGCTTACAAAAAAAGGGTGAGAGAGAGAGAGAAGAAAGGGCGCAAGTTGGCTATTATAGAGCTGGTCCTTTTTTGTCGGAGAAAGAGCTTTCAAGGAGCACTATTGGAAGAAGCGGGCCCAGAGAAGAAGACAATGCCGGAGAACCGGAGAGAACTCCTCCAGGAACCCGGGGCCGGGCGCTGTGAATGCGGATTACTGCGGCTCCGAGCCGCCAAAGAAAAGGGGAACCCTGGTCGGGATGAAAATGAGGAATTACTTTTTTTCCCTTCCCCTCGGAGCCTCCAGTTCACTGCGCAGCGACAATGCGTGATGGGGGGCAGTTGACATGCCCCTCTTCCAGGCCATGTTGGCGCCCTATGTGGGGCCCCCGGGGAACAAGGGCGGCGCAGACCCAAACAAAGCCGATTTTAACCCGATAAACTCACCCCGCATTCTCGAATAGAAGCGACGGGCGCTGGACTGCTGAATGTCTGCGCTCGGCCCTGACCACATGGGACAAGTAAGGAGCTTGGATTTGCGGATGTTTGAACATATGTAAACTTCTTCATCTTTTTAAGAGAATTTCTTTCTTTCCCCCCCTCCCCCACTTTTTTTTTTTTTTTTTTTGAAGTTTTCAGTGGGAGCAAGATCAGGGATGCTGATGGCACTGTTTGCAACCTCAGAAGAGCTTGTTTCCAGAAGGCGAGGAAGCTGAGGACTGGGAGGGAGAAAGGGATCTAATTTGCTCAAATCAGGGAACCTGATTTGCTTTTTAAACATACTCTGTCCCCATCCACCTTGAAATGGCCACCCTGGCCCTTCCTTATTCTTGTACAAACTGTGTTCACAGAGTTGTGGTGCCGAGAAGCAGTAGGCGACCCGGTCAGGAGATCTGGGTTCGAGGGTGTCGTCCTCGCTGGTGGTTGTGTGAGAATCACCTCACTTCCTAGGGCTTTGAATCTCATCTACCAGGCTTTGAGCCCCTGGCTGCGTGGACAAGGGTCACAGTGCATCCCTCCGGGTCCCTGGTACCTCAGACTGATAATGGCTGTTCCATAAATCCCGCCTCCTTCTCTGAGGGAAATCACATGATAGGATAGTTGCAAAATTGGCTCTGGGCCTGTCAGTGCATTTTGAAAACCTGAGATATCATATTTATTATTTTCTTCAATGAAAGACCATCATTCAAACATATTTAGGAGGGACAATCAGTTACAGAGTCCGAGTCCCTGCATGCCGGTCAGTCCAGTGAAAATTCAAAATGATTTTCATTCGCCTAAAGTAGCTTGTGGTTTTAAAATCTTGCACTCTCGGAGCACCTGGGTGGCTCAGTGGGTTAATCCTCTGCCTTCGGCTCAGGTCATGATCTCAGGGTCCCGGGATGGAGTCCTGCATCGGGCTCTCTGCTCTGCAGGGAGCCTGCTTCCCCCCGGTCCCCCGCCCCCCCCCATCCGCCTCTCTGCTTACTTGTGTTCTCTCTCTGTCAAATAAATAAATAAAATCTTAAAAAAAAAAGAACACAAAACAAACCCATACTATCTCGGGGCACCTGAGTGGCACAGTCGGTTGAGAGTCCGACACTTGGTTTCAGTTCAGGTCATGATATCAGTCTTGGGATCGAGCCCCACGTCGAGCTCTGCGCTCAGCGAAGAAATCTGCTCAAGTTTCTTTCTCCCTCGGTCTCTGCCTCTCCCTCCCACTCTCTGTCTTTCTCTCTCAAATAAATAAATAAATCTTTAAAACAATAAAATCTTGGCCCTCTTAAAGAGAAGCATATGACAGCTGTTGAAAGCAGAGATGTAGCAGAAACCTGAATGATGGGTTGGGTCCGCCTTCCAGGGTTCTAAGTCAGCGGCCGCCATGCGGGTTTCACGTGTCTTTTATAGGCAGTCTTGACTGGTTTTTTCAAATCTGGTTTTCACCTGTGTGTGTGTGTGTGTGTGTGTGTGTGTGTGTGTTTTAGTGATTAGACTTGGCATGCATATCAGAATTTAAGGTCACAGCGGAAATGAGATTTGTCATCTCAGGTGGAGAAAATAACACTGATAGGCCTGGAGAGTTCCTCCTTTTTGCACTGAACCCACACCTCACTCAGAGGCTCTCCTTGCTGAGAAGGACTGACCGCCACAAAATGGAGGAGAAGCCCCTTCTCTCACAGATCCTTTATTTGGCCCTGGATGTGCCCTCACGTGAACTGAAAATATCCACCTTAAACAGGAAGCTGTGTGACGGTTGGGAAGGGTGGTGGGTTTTGGAATAAGGTGCAAAGGAATGGACCCCCCACCACGTGCTCTCTGGATGTGGACCCTGGAGGGAGCCATTGGAATATTCTGGGACTTGGTTTTCTGGGATCACACCAATGCCTCAGGGCTGTTGGGAGGATGGACCGAAGTGACGTCCCTGAGAGCTCGGCGAGTGGCTCACTGCAAGTTGGGGGAACACGTGGGGCAGGCAGGGCTGCAAACAGTGGTCAAGTGTATGGTGGGCCATGGAATGGTCTGGCTCCATCGCTTAGTAGGCGCAGCGTTTCCTGTGCCTTGGACAACAATTCATCTGTAAAATGGGTCTACGAACGGAAGCTTCTTCACGGACTGCTGTAAGAGTTTAGAAGCAACATAAGGAAAGATTTTAAAACAGTGCCTGGCATGTCTTTTTAAAGGATCCTGGCCAAGGAGCTAGGAAGGAAGTAGGAAAAACGGTGATATCCGGTGGGAAGATTCGCTGGAAAATTCTGACTACTCTTGGTTCCAACCACATCTTCTGAAGACGGACTCCAGGAAACCAGGATTTAAGTGACAGTCCGTGAGGAGGGTGATGGGAAACCGAGTAGCTGACCTTCTTCCTCTGCTCACCTCCCCCTGGCACACGTCCATCTTCTGGGATTGCAGGTAGAATCGCTCAGGCCTTCCTGACTTAGAGGCAGTGGGACTGGGTTGTGGCAGGGTTGGAAGGGGACAAGATTATTACCATGAAAATTTTCAAATGTTGTTTCAGCCTGCTGGCCATGAAAATTTCTATTATTTCTGTTATTTATATAACGATTGTTAGCTTTCTCTACATAACGCACTGGAGAACAGTGCTGCCCTTCCCCAAATCCCAGGGGCTCATGCAGGCCAACACTTAACACTCCCTCAAGTTGCCCACTAGGAGCTGCTTTACTAGAGCTTGGTTTTGCTTCATGTGTCTTTTTTCAAAAAGCTTTTTTGATTAACCAACATTTATAATGGGAAATAATATTAGTCTTGTAACCAGACGGTACTGAGCCCTCGTTATATAGAAATAAACCTTTAGTTTCAAATATTTCCACTGGCAAAACTTCTCCAGTAAAACTTTTATTACCGTTGATGTTATGGGGGAGACATTTTAAATAGTTAAAACCAATATACCGCGTTTCTGGATTATTTTAGTCAACAACAACGAAAATCGTCTCAATACGCCACCTACAAATTGGATAAAATGGAAGCCATTTGCACGCAAGATTCATATTATATACTCTACAATTATAACACGTTAAGCTCACAATTGTGGCCCACTGTGTTTCCACTGAGCCATGGACTGTATGATCCCTTAATAAAATAATACTTGAAGAGACAGAATAAAAACATTTTTGTGGAGAGAGAGAAATATATCTTGCTGTTATTCTGGGTCTTCCAGGAGACTCGATGGAAGGTAGATCAACCAGGAGGGCAACCCACTTCTGTTTCCAGGTGATATGACGGGAGAGCAATCTAGGGTTGGCGTGGAGGAGTTTCTTGTTGCCCGGGATGTCAGTGCGGGGCAAGCCAAGACCCCGGTGGTGGGGATTCTTGGGGGAACTTTGGGCTTTCTAAATAGAGGGAAGCACGTGTGTCTTCATTTCAAAAACTTCCTGCTGGGACATCTATTCACCTGCTGGCCTCGGGCAGCAGGAACCGTGAAGGAACAGAGCCTGAGGTGGCTGTCCCTCTGGCAGTTGTGGTGATTAAGTCAAAGGAAGAGAGTGAGCTTCTGCCTGTGGAGGAGAATTGAGATTGTCTTCTTCTCGTGGAGCCCCTGCTGACTCAGGGTAGCGTTGGTCTGACTGGAGGCCCTGCCACCCCCCATAGGGTTCTGAGTGTCCCACTGTCACAGTCTGATGCTTTTCTTTCTTCCAGTATCTGGTTGTTAGAAGGTCTCTGGTTGACCTCTCAAGCCTCTGTCAGATTTCCCATTTGGATCATCGAGGACAGAAGGATACTCTGTAGAATGTTTACATTTACCTCATTCAATTTTTGTGAGATATGTCCCTTTTTTATGTCATTGAGTTTTTTTGTTTGTTTTTTGTTTTTGTTTTTGTTTTTGTTTGAGTTGACAGGGATCTCATCTTAATATTGTGAAATCCTCAGGGCACCTGGGTGGCTCGGTAGGTCAAGACTCCGACCCTTGGTTTTGGCTCAGGTCATGATCTCAGGGTCCTGTTCTCAGCAGGGAGCCTCCTTGAGATTCTCTTTCCCTCTTCTTCTGCTCCTCCCCCTTCTTTAAAAAACTCCACCCCCCCCCAAAAAAACAAAACCCGAATATCTCGAACTCCTCCTCCTAGGGAAATAAGGTGGCTTTGATGTCGTCCAGGGATCCTTCTGAATTTTCCTGAGATAACTTTGGCCTGAATTATACAGGCAAGCTACCCTTCACGTGCTGTGCTGATGTTCTCAGCTGCACTGGAAAGAGTCTCCTCTATATTTACGGGGTAAATTCTCTATAAATCGGAGATGGGGTAAAAATTTCTTTATGTTTTTGCAGTCCAGGGGTGATTCCATGTTTCTGCAGGAGGTTTGGTTACCCTCCCTCCTCCTTCCAGCAGGGTTGCTCTCTGACGGCTGTGAAGCTTTGGGTTTGCGGAATTTCCATATGACCTTTCCGTGCCATTGATTTTTCTAGCTTCTTCAGTTCATGCCGCATTCATTCCATTTCTTCTCTATGAGAGAGTTTTTCAATAAAAATTTAACTCTGCCACATAAATCAGATTCTTCACGATGCCTCTGGCTCATTTTGGAAGGGCTTTCCCTCCACGAGGTGTCTTCCCTATGCCTGGTTCCAAATTCTCGTACTCCCTGTTGATTGACCCTTGCCAGTCGCCCAGCGGGCTATCTTGAGCACACGTGCACGTATAGACTTGACCTGATTCTCTTTATGGTTCAGAACTTGCTCCATAGGCTCTTTAGGATTTTCCCAGATTTTCTTTCTCTTGAATAAGTCTGCCTACTCTTCCTTCCCATTTTTGAGATTCTTGTGAATGCAGCTTTAGGCTTCTACGAAGATTGGAACTTTCCTCCAAACCCTGTGTTGGTGTTCCTGACGCTATGCTGCACACTTCTGATGGGTTTTGAAGGATGTTTTGGTTGTAGCACCGGCTGTTGGATCAGCTTAGCTGAGTCTTCTAAGGATGGAGACTTACCTGTAATGTCGGCCCTCAGCCCAGCTTGCTGTAAACATTTGGATTTTCCTTCTCTTCACGCTTTTCCATAAGAATCTATTTTTTAAAAAATATTTTATTTATTTATTTGACAGAGAGATAGAGAGAGAGCACAAGTAAGAACAGCGGCAGGCAGAAGGAGAGAAAGAAGAAGGCTCTCTGCTGAGCAGGGAACCCAATACGGGGCTCGATTCTAGGATCCTGGGACCATGACCCGAGCCGAAGGTGGATGCTTAACCAACTGAGCCACCCAGGCACCCCCATAAGAATCTATTTTAAGTCCAAATAGGGGATTGTCACTTTCCAGCTCATCATTCGTGGTTTTCACATTTGCTACTTCTGAGAGTTTGTTCTTGAGTCTGACTTCTAGAATAGTTGATTTAAGAGCTCCAATGTCTCTTTCGATGTGGCTCAAGCTCTTAAAAATTTGATGTCCTTCCTCCAGAAAGGCAGAAACTCCAATTGCCAGTACTTTGTCTCCCCTCACATAGTTGTACAAGTTTTAAGCATGAAAAGCTCCTCCTAGGACTGTGCAAGCTGTCCTCTCCCACATAGCCTTTGGGGGGCTGGGCCTGGGCTAAACTCTCCTGGCATGCTACCACAGCCTGGCACAGGGGTTCCAGCATCAGTGTCACATAGAGCTTCGGGGCCAACAGAGGACCCTCTGACCCCTAGGTTGTCAGGACCCTACTGGCCACAGCTGATCTCAGAGCCTGGTGGTGAGCATTCTGCCCAGAAACCCCTCCATGTCTGGCAACCAGGGCTGACCCCAGTGGAATGGGGGAGAGGACATGAAAAACAATGTCTCCCAACTCCCACATCTTAACCCATAAAAAAACTACCAGATCACATGACCTGGGGAAATGTCCTAGGCTCTGTCCGGTAGAGGGAATGACCAGGGGCTCTGGCCACCTCAGGCTCTTCTGGGTGCCCCCAAAACAGAGGATATCAGTGTGTTTCCAAATCTATAACCATCCGGGGTCACTAGTTGGGAAGGTCCAAGTGGGAAGACTTGTAGCCTCCTATTCCTATTCCTTTTTATCTCTTTCTTCTTAAAAATGAAGGTGACATGCATATGATGTAATATTTTAACTATTTTTTAAAAGATTTGTTTATTTATTTGAGAGTGGGAGTGAGGAACAGAGGGAGAGGGAGAGAGAGAAACTCAAGCAGACTCCACGCTGAGCACGGAGCCCAGTGCGGCTCAACCCGTGACCCTGACATCATGACCTGAGCCAAAGCCAAGAGTCGGTTGCTTAACCTACTGCACCACCTAGGCACCCCTTACCCATTTTAAAGTGAACAACTGAGTGGAATTTAGTACATTCATAATGTGCAACCACCACCTCTGTCTCATTCCAAAATATTTTCAGGATTCCAAAAGGAAACCCTGTAACCATTAAACTCCTTGTTCCCCTCTTTCCACTATAGCAGTGATTTGTGATCTTTCTCTGTGGGCCAACTTATTCCGAATATCTCATATGAATGGAATCATACAATATGCGACCTTCTGTGCTGGCTTCTTTCACTTAGAGCAGTGCTTTTAAGATTTATTCATTCATGTTATAACACCAAGTAGCTCCTCATTCCTTCTTATGGATAAGTATTACTCCATTGCGTGGATAGACCACAACTCATTTATCTACTCTGTTTGGGCATGTTTGCACTGTTTCTACTTTCTGGCTATTGTGACTAGTGCTGTTAGGAACATGCATTCTTTATGTATTTGCGTGAGTATCAGTTTTCAATTTTGGGGTCTGTATTTTCGAGTCTGTACTGTGTGAAATTGTTGGGTCATATGGTTTTTTGAGGAATCACCAAACTACTTTCCACAATGGCTATACTACTTACAATCCCAACAGTCAGGTATGGGGTTCCAATCTCTCCATACCCTCACCAACACTTGCAATTTTTCATTTTTAGAGTGATAGCCATCCTAGGGAATGGGAAGTAGTACCTCACCGTGGTTTTGATTTACGTTTCCCTAATGACTAATGATGTTGAGCATCTTTTCATGTGCTTGTTAGCCATCTGTGAAACTCTTTGGAGACATGTCAGCTCAAGCTCTTTGCCCATTTTAAAACCAGTTTTTGTTGTTTATTGTAAGAGTTCTTTATATTCTTGGATGCTATACCCTTAGCAGATATATGATTTGCAAATATTTTCTCCCATTTTGTAGGTTATCTTTTCACTTTTTTTTGGTCTTTTTGCTTTCTTGACAATGACCTTTGATGCACAAAAAGTTGTAAGTTTAGTAAAATCTAATTCATTTTCTTGTTGTTGTTTAGGTTTTGGATGTCAAAACTAGGAAATCATTGTCAAATCCAAGGTCATGAAGAATTACCCCTCTGTTTTCTTCTAAGAGTTTTGTGGTTTTAGCTCTTGTATCTAGGTCATTGACCCACTTTGAGTTAACTTTTACATATGGTGTGAAGTCATGTCTTCTTCATTCCAAGATCATGGCAAAAAGTGCATCCTCCAACTGGAACACGACATTCTCATAGGAGAGGGAAAAGAACAACAGATGAACCATCCAATGACCTTTCAAAACTCAGCCTCAAAATGGTGTGTGATGTGTCATTGCTTCCGAAGAGCCTGGAGTCAATGAGGTAGGAAGTATTCTTTCCTGGGAATCACTGGAGACCCTCAAGACAATGGCAAGAACGTATAATCTCTTATGTTATCGCATATAACCTCTTACATTACAAGAGAGAGAAAAGCTGATAATGGGGAACAATGATATGATCTACAACACCTGCCCTAGAAATTACAATACATGAATCAGAAAAATAGAATTCAGAGTACAGATATTTTACAGGAAATTTCTGAACTTTGAAGGTACAGCTCCATAATCCCTTACCTGCAACCCCTGGGGCACGATGGCTTTAGAATTCAGAATGTATTGGGTTTTTGAAAAGAAACATAGTACATTTACTATGTGTATAATATACAGAGCTCCTGGCAGGACCAAGGCACATTAGTATTTTTGCAAAACAGATGACTCCCCACATACTAAAAGCTTCACTTTAGTTTGGGGTCAGATTTTGCTGGCAAATGCGTTTAGGTCAACTCGGGTGTCGCTGCCAAATGAGGTTAATCACAACAAAAACCACTTTTCGAAAGAGCTTTTTATAGGTTGGATGGCAGATGAGGGATTTTGGAGAGTCACACACATTTCTTAAAGTAATTTAGGAGGAAGCAATCAACAATTGCGTATGTCCTTTCCAGATTTTTCTAGGTGGTCATCAGACAAGAGTTTTCCTAGACCACTGGATGAATTAAAAACACTTTTTACTAGGTATTATTTGCCAGTGGTAGGAGAGCCTTTGGTGACCATATCTTGGCAATCTATTGAGTGATATTTCTACTCTGCACAAAGATCTCCGTGAGCGTCTTTGGGGGAGACCAGGAAGTATGTGGCCTGGTCATGACCCTCACGCTCTGGGTGGGGAGAACAGATGGTATGTTTTAGGGTGTGGTTATGTAGTAGGAGCTATGAGAAGAGCTTGCTTGGGGAGAGGTCTCTGAGGTGAATCAGAGCAGGGCCCTGGAGGATGGCTGGGAGAATCTGGTTGCATCAAGAAGGTCTCCGAGCATTCCAAGTGTGGAGAATCCCTGGAGTAAAGATGGGAGGCAGGAGAGCCAAGGCAAGGCCTTGCCAGGGAGGCTGAGGCCTCGGGATGGAGAACTGAGATGCCACAAGACCAGTTCAGAAGTCCATTTACTTATTTCCCATATTTGCCGATAGAATGGCCTCTTTAGAGCAATTCCTTTCTAGTGGAGTTATTACAGAGCAAAAGACATGTTTGCTGGAAAGTTTAATTAAAATGTACTTCCTTGGAATTATGTTCAGGGAGCAAATGAGTTTATGCAGGTTACTTGGCACGTACCAGTTGGGAGGTGCCGATCTCCTCATTCCTGACTCCAGAGAGAGGGGAGGGGGGCAGGAGAGGAAGTGGGGTGGGGGCTTGGGAGGCAGGGAAGGGAAAGGTTCCTGCAGGAACTTGTCTGGTGTAGGCTTTTCAGGCTGTGGGTAAGCAATTATTCCTACAGTCTGGGAGCCAGCCTTCTGTCGGGGCTTAAAATGCAGCAGACACCTGTTTCTGCGATCTCCCAGGGAATTTTCCAGACAAATGCTCCCTGTCTGCTCAGTTATGAGTCAGGTTCTCCCTCATCCTTATCTATGGCGCCTTCCACAAACCTGTAGGAGCCTTTGAAATGTGAAAATTACCTTACGGGACCAAAGCTATAAAAGGGCAAACTCTGGGGAGATGGGGGGAGATGAGATAAGAAAGACAAATAAATACATGAGCTGGGTGTCGCTGACCACCCAGAATGCTCTTGATGCTCAAGAACCCGCGACAAGATATGAGTGATACTTGTTGGCTTTGCTTTGCTCTCTTGTTGGGGAAAGATGATGTTCTAGGAAAACTTGCCATGAGTTCTTGCCATGGTCTGACCCCTCTCTACTGTGATTGGGGTACAAGACCAAAAATAATTGCTTGATGATTGGTTTAGCTTCTACACTTTTGGAGAATTCTGAAAAGGGTGGGATTAAAGAAGTCTTCTTGAAGGAAGAGGTTGTTGGACTGGTATTGACTGATCGGATAAGGGAGTTGGCTCACACCATGGGGCTGGTGAGTGGTGGAACAGAGACTCAAGCCAGGCTTCCAGACTGGGAACCTGATTTGGTCCTCCGTCAGGATTTCTAAAGAATAGAAACTGAGGCAAGGAAAGACATGTTTCCTTACTTGTGTATTTTGTCTTCACAAACTGTTTCTTCTGCTGAAGTCTCCTGCAAAGACTTCCAGCCATGGTAGGAGGTGTTCCCAGGGCTCCACTGAGCTGGCTGAACACTAGCCTGTTAACTTTCCCCCGTTCATTGTCACTTGTGCTAGACAGTGAGCTTCCTTTGAAGACTCGTCAGAAAGGACGGAACATGTCACTCTCTTGCCCAATATCTGTCAAGGGCTGCCCATTGTCTGCTGAGTCCAGTGGGATCTCAAATTGGGGCCCCAAATCTAGCTGCAGGAGGTTTTTCAGGGGATGAGACATGTAAGCTTGAGTTTCGAGTGAATATTTACAAGGCAGTAGCAAGGGCAGTGGGAGTTGGCGGGTGGGGGGAAGCATTCCCAGGAACATCTCAGCAAACTATCATGTGTGGAGGCACGGAGATATCAAACAGCAAAGTGGAGTAAGGTAGTGGCAAGAATTGTGGGGTGGCTGAAACCGGAGGGTCTGGAGGTGCCAGGGACTGGATCCCTAAGGATCTTGTATGGTAACCTAAGTTCAGATGTCAATGGGGTGCCCGAAGGCCATCTTTTTCCGGTTACGATACCACGTATCAAGTACAAATTTGAAAGAGAAAACCAAAATGAGGGTCTTGACTTCGCATCCCCCTTTAACCATTCAACAACACATTGGGAGCATTTTCATGCATCCTAAGTGCAAATCCTTCGTGAACATTTTTGTGACTGTGTGAGGGTCAAAAAGATAGCAAAGTGTGCTTACCATTTTTTGACTTTTGGATATTTAGGTTGTTTTTATTTTTTAATACTAAAAATAGAGTGGCAATAAACACCATATGCATATGTCTTTGGTTTGCATCTCTAATTATTTCCCTGGAACTGATACAAGAATAAAACAACAATGTTGCACACATTTTATATTCTCTATCTTTGGGACACAGACTGTCTGTCTCATTGTACCCTTAAACAATGAGTGTGATCATTTGAAAAATAAATTGACATCTTTGAAAAAATAGTTATATTAGTTAGATTTTCCTTGATATTTGAACTAAAACATTTTATAAGTATTCATTCACCTTACGTATTTCTTCTGAAAATTGATCCTTTCCTTCACCCAGTTTCTATGGGATTATTTTTATTGTTTACTTAGAGAAAGACTTCATATACCAAGCAAACTCTTCATAGTTGTTTTAGCTTTTTCCAGTTTTATACACTTCTTTTGAGTTTCATGAACATTGTCATTTATTTTTTTATTTTTTAAAAGATTTTATTTATTTGATAGACAGAGATCACAAGTAGGCAGAGAAGCAGGCAGGGAGAGAGAGAAAGAGAGAGAGAGGAGGAAGCAGGCTCCCCACTGAGCAGAGAGCCCGATTCGGGGCTCGATCCCAGGATCCTGGGATCATGACCTGAGCTGAAGGCAGAGGCTAAACCCACTGAGCCACGCAGGTGCCCCACGTTGTCATTTAAATATCGAGACAATAGCTTTTATAGAACATAAAGACTGTGGGTTGGTGGGATAACAGACGCAGGGAGAAGACCGGAGCCCAAGATGACTTGTGGTTTCTGGCTTGGAACCTGGGGGACAAAGGGGTGATTCAGGCAGCCCAGGAGGAGGACACGATACGCCGCACTGATGAGCAGGTGAGATGTCTGAGAACAGCTGGAGACAACATCTGAGCCTCACTTGCAACATGTGGCCAAGGAGCGTTTATAGAAAGAATGAACGGCTACCTGGATGGAGAGCTCGTCGTGGAGAGTTTGGGGAGGAGGAGGCAGAGCCAGATCAGAATGAGAGCTCTGGTCTCTCCACTCCTCGTCCCAACCTCATTCCTGAGAATCACGCGGGCTGTGTGGCGGGCAAGGGGATTGAGATGGTCAAATCCAGGTGCTGATTTTTTGACTTTGCTTTTTTTTTTTTTTAATGAAAATCTGATCACGCTCCTTTCCAACCTGTAATTGGCTTTTCTTTTCCCATGGGGAGGTGCGCAATGTTTGGGATACTTCAAGCCAAATTTATCTCAGAGGCTGACAGGAACTTATCAAATGTTTATCAAGACGAGACTGCTCTCCATCTGTGTTCGTTCCTTCAGCTTTCTCTACACGTGGCATTAACGTAGCATAACTGACTTTTCCATTACGCTGGATTAATTAACAGCAATCAGTGTGGTAGGAACAAAGGATAGAGCAGTTGAAGCTCCTACAATTAGTTTTCATTCTCTTGAATTTCTGTCACAGAGGGAGAAAAACCACCACGACCACCACCAAGGTGCCCCCAACTGTTTGTGTAAACAGAGCTCTTTCTCATCTTCCTCTTCCTCCTTGTTCTTTTCCTTCTTCTTCTTCATGGCTTGGCAAGATTGGATAAAACCCCTGGTATTTTATTTGAGAGCATGCGTATAATAATTTGACATCATTGGCATCAAAATATTCCTCTACCAGATTAAATCGTGCCATAGTGGGTTTCCCTTGGGGCTGCATCATTTTTAAAGGTGTGATAATGGTGGATTCACAGTCATGTGTGGTGGAGCTGGGAAGGTGTCTGTGCAGGTTGCCCAGCGGACGTCAGTCTCTTTGCTCTCCCACTGACCTGCCACCTCCCCCTTCACCTGAGGCCACCACTGATGCTGCAGTGCGGAGGCAAGGAGCTTTACATGGCATTGACCTTCTGTGGGGTCTAGTCTAGTCTGTGGTCTTGCACTTCATGCCCTGCCTCGCCATGCGGAGAAGCCGGCCGGGGTGCAGGCCATCCTGCAGAGGGGCTCAGAACCTGAGCTCCGTGGTGTCTATCGTTTTTCCTGAAGCTGATTCTCCTCTGTGCTTCCGCTCCAACGTCTGAGCTCATGGCAGTGTTGGGGCGGCGGAGGGGGGGTTTTCTTAGCAATTAGGGACAGATCCTTGGGAAGAACCCAGACTCAAGAACCAGAACTCCAGCTCAAAAACGACTGGAGTTTGGAGCTCCAGGCCCAGAGGGTGCATTCACGGCAGTTATCTACGTAGCCCTAAGTTTTGGTAGAAAGATCATTTCCAGAAAGCAACGCTGAGCCTAGATTCATGAATAACATGATGATGATGACAACATGTGTGTTGAATTTCCGATGTGTTTATTTCCTCTGTTTGAATTTTCTCAACAATTCCAAACCGCTGAGTGCCATTTCGAGTCTCCCAGGCACACAGAAGGGAAGAGGGGAAGCCTGAAGAAATACCCCATGTGCCCGTGGGCCCACGTTCCTGGGCTTGGGCCTCCTCGACTGAGCCTGCGGGGTGAGGCCCAGGCAGCTGGCTGTGCCTGGGGACGCCAGCCCTGCTGGGGCCTCCGGGCGTTGCCTGGAAACCACGCAACAATGCCTCCCAAGCAGCCCCGCGATGATCTTTTCTGAAGTGGCAGCCCCTTCAATTATTTTATTTCCATTATATTATGTTAATTAAATCAGCAAAAAGAACAGAGCACATCCATGTCCCAAGTGGAGTGGCTGGGAAGGGTTAATCGGAATGGCCCTGGCTGCCTTGGGGCGAGCAGAAGCAGCAGCAAAGCGTGTTCAGATGGACCGGTTTCCAATTGGTCCAGTCCCTGGGGGATCCAGCGGAAGCCGAGGGGTTTTCGCAGCTGCCTGCACCTTGCCGTCTGTTTCCGACGCTCTCCCGAACTGCTGGCTGCTCTGGGTGGGCCTAGATGCCCCCGGGCACCTGGCGTGGCCAGACCAGAGAGATCTTGGGTCGCTTTGAAGGGCAACTTCGCACTGCAGCCAGACTCTGGAGAAGTCCCCGGGCCTCCATGAACTGTTGGAATAAAATCATCGTATATTGAATCTCTACAATACAAAGCAGACAGTAGAGAGGCTGCTTTGATGGTAGTCAAAGCCGGGGAAGGGGAGGGGGTGGGAAGCAACATGCCCCTTGCCCCACCCAAGGTGCAAAGCACAGTTGGGGAGCCTCGGAGCATCTCAGGGGTACCCGAAGCATAGGTTTGTTCGGAGCTGTCTGCTCTTAGACATTCAAAGGCCACAGGGCTCTCCCGACCTGATGTTCCCATGCCCTTAGAAGTAGGTTTCTGAGGTTGAAGACAGAAATTATATATCTGCCTCGATTTACTTGTCTATATAATGGACATAAAAATGCAATGTGGACTTCTGGGCTCATAAACTTTAAGAACTGACCAAAATGGCTCCTTCCAGGCCTGCAGCGAGCAGTCCTGGGAAGGTGACCCTCCTTTCCTTCAGAACATCTCTTGAGGAGTGTCTTTGTGTTTGAAGAAATGCTCAGAGTCTCATCCCCCTCCACCTTTTTTTGGCAAAATGGTAGTGGGGTTGCTGTTTTAGCTATGATTTTACTCTTGTGCTTTCTTTGTGGTCTGCAGAGACCTGTCTGGTGAGCCCGGAGACCTGCGACCTGGTTCTGGCCTTGCCCCTGACTGGCTGTGAGGGACGGATCCTCCCCTCTCCGGCCTGTGGTTTCCTCCTCAGCCAAGCGAAGGCCCCCTTGGCAGGGATCCCTTAGCGTCCCACAGCTGTGGCCCCGTCTCATTTGAATACCATCAGCCGAAACAGCACTGCAACACCTTCTGTTTCAAAGACGACAGAGCAATTACTCTAAAGTTTATTTCCTCTCCCTCGCATTTCCAATATTGCAAATCTCCTCCGTTTTAAAATTAAGTTGTAAATGAGATTTGAGTCCTACATCATTACTTTGTTCTCTCTCCAACAGAAAGCGTTGCATAACCAGTTCAAAGAAAATGTACACATAACTGAAATTCAAAGGGGGTTGGAGGGATTTTCTTTCTCCTAATCTTGGTTCCTGGGCTCGCCATCTGATTAACCTTTCGCCGGCACCCCTTTGAGGGTGGTGAGCCGGCTCTCTCAGTAACGCCCCTTGTGTTTACAGCCTGAAGTCCCAAACCAACAGCCCCCACCCCCATGATCACAGAAATTAGAGAAAATCGTTACCAAGTGCTCGCTGTGGCCAGCCACTTCACATATACGAACTTTAAAAAAATGCTCTCAAACACACTTTGGGGTGCATGTTCTTCTGCCCACTTTACGGATCAAGAAACTGAGGCACAGAGAGGTTAAGTGACCCCTTCAAAGTTTTACAGCTGGTAAGTGATGGGCCGGGATCGCAGTCCCAACAGTCTGCTTCCAGAGTTCTTTGCTTTTAAATGGCTGAACTTGACTCACGTAGAAGCGCTGTGCGGGAAAGGAGAAGCTAAATGACCTTCTGGTCGGACTTGCTTTGTGAGGTTCCAACCTTTTGCAATTCTCTCCTGTTGAGGGCGGTCACTCATTCATTCCACAAGCAGGCACAGGCCCCATCTGAGTGCTCAGTGCTGGGCCATAAAGATGAACATGTCATAGTCCCTTCTGCTAAGGGATTCGCCATCTAGAGCCAGCCCTTTAGGTCTTTGAGCAGCTCTGATTGCTAGAACGCTCTGCCTTGGCTGAACTGGAAAACATTTCCCTATAACTAAAAGCATTGTATGATTGCTGTCCAAACCAGGACATGGTTGAGAGTGAACAGAGGCTCTTACAGTCATTATATCACAAGGACAGGCATAGCACTGGCCTGTCCCTGGAGAACAAGGATGTACATTCTTCCGTGCTTGTCTGGCCTTCGAGTCCACTCTGAGTCCGCCCCTGTTTCCTTCCATGCATCAGTCCTTCGGACATTGGAAGACCAGTGTCTGGCCGGCTCTGAGTCCCTTCTTCCCCAGCGCACAGCAGTTCTTCACGGGAGTCCTCATCTCCTTAGTCTGGAGCCCAGCCTCAACAGCCTTACTCTCCTTGAGACTCTCAGGTTGGCTTTCTGATCCTGCTCTGATATGGCCCCAGTTCAGGTGGAGGAGAGCGAGGCTATGTTTGTCGTGGAGGGGGAGGGGCTGCGGAGATGAGGAAGGCTTGCTGCTCGCCAGATGCGCCTTGAAAGCCTGGGATTCCCACAAAGCCAAGAGAATGGGGGTGAGAACAGTCTCGTCATGGTTCTGTGACTGACGGGGGTGGCAGGAGTTAGAAATTTAAGATGAAAACATTTGGGGAGAGAGGTTAGAAAAATGTTTTGCTAATATTTCTGAGGCTTAGAAAACTTTGGACAAGCATATTTGTTTTTAGATGAGAGATGATTTTAACAAATCAGCCCAGAGAGCCTCTGTACATCAGTCAGTCAGTCAACAAACGCATATTGACTAGCAGTTAACTGTTGGGTGTGCGGACTACATCATCCTTGCTCTTAGGGAGCTCAGAGTTTGGATGGGGGCAGAATGTGAAGTGTTCAGGTAGCATGTGCCAGAAGGGGAGCAGAGGGGTGGGGGCATCGAACTCCTCCCCGCCCCAGCGGTGTCGGATGGCTTACAGAGTAGCTAATACCCGAACTGGTTCACAGAGGATGCCCAGAAATGTTCCTGGCAGAGAAAGGAAGTGAGTGACATTCCGGGCAGAAGGAACAGCATGTTCAGGAGACAAGAGACAGCAGGCATGTGACCATGTTGTGTGGGCAGGTGGCTCCCGTGGCTTGTCAGGGTGGGGGTGGTGGTGACAGAAGCTAGACCCACAGGTGGACTCTGGTGCTGTTGGAAGCATCTGGATCCTTGCTGGCGAGACCCAGACATTCGGGGACCGACCACTTTGCAAGGCTGAACAGTGGTGGGTGGATTCAGATGTCCCTGTAATTAATTAAAATGGGTGCCAGGATGAAGCCCAAATGAGAAAACGTCTTTCAAGGAGATACGTGTTTCTCGCATGTTGCCGAGCCGCCGGAGGACTGTGTGCTCTGGCAGGGGTGGCGGATGACCCTCCGCTCCCTTCAAGCACCGTTAATCTGCCCATTTCTTTCTGCCTCAGGTTCCGCTTCAAATACGCAGCAGCTCCACCCATTCGTGAGGAAATCAGGGACTTATAATCCAGTTGGGACCCAACACGCCTCCCGTCAGGGGTTCAGCGTGGGTTGGGTCGGACCTGAGGACCTTCCCGAGCCTGTGAGAGAAAGACGGTGGCTTCCTGCTACTTCTTACACACACACACACACACACACGCCCACACACACACGCATGAACACACAACCGCTCATTCCTGGCCTACGCCTTCAGGCCCTCCCTGTGACCATGTGGGGGTCCTGGGGGAACGGAGAGGCCCGGCGCGAAGGACAGCACCCCCAGGCCCTTCTGGGGGTGAGCCTCCGCATCTCCCCAGAGCAGCTCTTCGGAGTCAGAGGACACGGCCGGCCACCATTTACTGGGCACGTGCTGTGGGCCTAGGATCGTGCCAGATACTTTATTTGCATCATATCTAAGTTCATAATGTTACGCAAGGCGAGAATGTGTTATCCCCACCCTTGGTGAAGAGAAGCTGAGGTAACAGAGAGGCTAAGTGAGGTGACAGGGGCCAGTTTAAATGGAGCCAGTGAGAGGCAGAACACGGATTGGAACCCGTGGCCCAGGGCGGGGTGGGGGTTATCACTCTGTCCTGGGACCTGTCCGGGCCAGTGCCACAAGCTCGCCTCCTCTGGGTGTTGAGGTCAAGAAGCCAATTGCTGCCGTGGCTGGTGGAAAGACCTTGGGTGTCAAGATTAGTAGAATTCAGTGATACATTTGTCAACCGGCTTTTTTCCTGAGGGCCTCTTGGGCTGTTGGGTTCACTGGGGTGTGCAGACAGGCACAAGGAACTGTGGAAGGGAATTATAGGGATGACCCGTGTGATACCGCAGGCTAAGAGCTGGTCTCCAGAAAGTGGGCCGGGGCTGTGGGGCTGGAGGTCCAGCCTTGCTCTTGTCGGATGGGCTTCCTGGAAGAGCGGACCTGGACCAGAGGTGACAGCTGTGCAGAGGCACAGAACCCATAAAGGGCAGAAGCACCAGAAAGGGTGTCCCTGTAGTTTATTGTTTAATTGAGACTTCTTCCAGATTTTTATTTTGAAAAATTTCATACTACCTAATAGTTGAAAGAACAGAGCAACAAACACTTGTACATGCCTTACCTAAACTTGGTAATTAACATCTTGTCATGTTTGTTTCTTGCTCAATCCCTCTCTGTATATGTGGGATGTCTACATGTTATATACACGATATATATACATTTTGTATGCGTGCATTGCTTTTTGCTGAACTATTTGAAGATGAGTTGCAAACGTGACATTTGGCTCTGAAAACTTCCCATCGGTCTGTAAAATGGCAGTAGCTGTATTCCAGTGTTGGTAAAATGATTAATGGAATGGAGAGCTTGTGAAAAGCCTGGTACCATGGCTTAAATATAGCAGGTACTCAAGAGAAGTAGCTCCTTCCCTCCTTCCTTGAGGGTAGCAGGTCTCCTTTAGATGGGACAGAAGATGTTCCTGTAGGTGCTGACAGGTGGGATATTGGGTCCTGGTAGAAAGTGAGAAAAGGGGGCGCCCGGGTGGCTCAGCTGGTTAAGTGATTGCCTTGGGTCTGGTCACGATCCTGGGGTCCTGGGATCGAGCCCCATGTCAGAATCCCTGCTCCCTGTGGGGAGTCTGCTTCTCCCTCTCCCTCTCTGTCCTTCTTCTGCTCATGCTCTCTCTCCCTCTCTCAATAAATGAATCAATAAAATTTAAAAAAAAGAAAGTGAGAGAAGGAAGGATCTAAGATGAGAGCATCAAGGGCACCTGACGGTGGGATCCCAGGTGTCTGGGATGTGTTCAATGTATTCTCAGCATCAGCTCAGCATCCGACAGACATCCACGTCCCCGGTGAGTCCACCTTCAACTGCCTCCTGAACCCATGCTCCCCGGAGTCAGGCCTCCTCTGGGTTTGCCTGCTCTTTGCGGGAGCTGCCAAAGTAGTAGGGAGTAGCAGACAGGATGAATGACTAACGAGGGGTTGTGTTGTAGCCTTGCCCCTGAGGTCCCTGTCTCCACCTCCCCACCATCAGGGCAGGAACAGGATCCACCATCCCAGGGGAAGGAGGCCACACCCAGGGGTGGAGCCAAAGTGAGCAGCTGGGAGGGCTGAGGAAAGGGAGAGGGAGGAGTCCTGGGAAGCCCCCCTGCCCTCTCAACAAGGTCTTCTGTAGCATTCCTAGCCCAGGCCACTGGGCCTGGCCAGGGTGGCCCTGGGAGCCTGAGATCTGCTTTTGCGTCACCTCAGCCAGGATCCAGCCAAAAGCCACTGTTTTGAACCTGGTGCAGGGTGGCACCTGGGAGCAGAGCGACAGCTTCGGTCCCTTCCGTCTGGGTTGGTGCAGTGACTGCATTTCCCCACCCAAGTGTTTCCCAAGTCTGACCCCCAAAGTGGACAGAGCTTGAAAGGGACTCTGCCTCATCACCCATGTGAGTTCCAACTAGAAGCTCACTTTTCTTTTCTTTTCTTTTTTTAGAGAGAGAGAGAGAGAGAGCAAGCAGGTGTGAGTTGGGGGGTGGGAGAGAGGCAGAGGGGAGAGAGAAACTCAAGCAGACTCCACGGCCAGGAGAGCCCCACATGGGGCTGGATCTCATGACCCTGAGATCATGACCTGGAGAAGCTCACTTTTCTCAGCCTCAGTTTTCTCTCCTGTAAATGGGGTTTTCTTCGCAATCTCACAGGGTTGTGAGCCTCCCATGAGGTTGGCACCACAAACCAGCTCCTGAGACCTCCTGATCCGTGGTAGATATGACCGACTCTCTGTCCTGATTTGGAGGTGGTGTTCTTCTGAAATACCAAGGTAGCTCAGCATGTAGGAGATCGGGATGTGTGCTTCCCGAATCCGTGGAGATACCGGCCCTGGGATCAGAAAGACGCCGTTAAGCCTCAGCGTCCTTAGAGGGTCAGGAACACCCCGCCCTGGTGAGAACATGCCCACGGTTAACCTTTCAGTTTCCAGGGGAGGTTGTAGGACCCAGCTGAATGATTCTGTGCCAAGCCTTTGGAATTCTGGGCAGCCCTTGATCCCTAGCTCTGTGGGCTGGGAGCATGAAGGGTAGACGGCAACGTGTGTGTGTGAGTGTGTGTGTGTGTGTGCGCGCGCGCGCGCTGCAGACAGCCCTCCCCCTCATGCCTCGTCCCACCCCAGGGCAGCAGGACTTCAACCTTCCAATCTGTGAAGCTGAAACAAGAAGGGCAAGTACTATGCTTCCTGCAGCAAAGGTTGTTTTTTGAAACCTTCCTTGGTGCTTGTTGTGCTGGAGAAATGAGGGATTGCTTATGATCTTTCTTTGATACACATGGGACTCAAATGTCCAATGAACAGGCAGAGGGACCTTTGGAAATGGATGCTTTGGAGGAGTGGCACCAGACTGAAGACCTGGGGACCTTAGGAAATTTCTGGATGATGCCCCCCAAACAGCAGCTGGTGGCATTCGAGAGGTCCTCTCTGGGCTTGAGCTGTGGAGAGCACACTCCTGTCAGGACTGTTACATTTCCAGCTGAGTGTCCAGGTCAGGCTTTCTGTGGATCAATGCTTCCCCAGGAAAACCCGGTTTAACTGACACCCCGTTTGTAGGGTGGGCATCACTCTTGTCACATGGGGGAAAGAACCATGGCTCAGAGAGAAAGTGGTTCACCCCAGTCTTACAGCTCTTAGCTAACAAAGCTGTGTTTCAACCCAAGTCTGCCCAACTGCCAGTGCCGCATAGACATGAATTCTCATTCTGCACTTGGGATGAGCTTTCTGTGCACAGAAAATAGGCCAAAGCTGACTTTAGCTTGATTCAAGGTTTACAGTTCATTTCACAGCTGTAGATGGTACTCACTGGGGAGGATGGTAAATGGCACACATTTGTTCCAGGAGCATCTCTAGGATCCTTTGGCAAAACTCTGTCAATGAAAACTGCTCATAAACATGAATCACATTCTCATGAACTTATCTGAGCCGTCGAGAACACAGAACAGGAAGGGTACTGGGCTGTGAATCAGGATGCTAGCTGGTCCTGTCCCTCCATGGCCCTCTGAACCTGCACCTGTCCCTTCCCCACTCTGAGCCTTGCTTTCCTGTTCTGGAACATGGAGATGATAGACCCTGCCTTGTCTATTGGAGGAGGTATTGAGACAATCCAAACAAGCGATGAAGGACAAAGCAGTTTGTGAACTCTGAAGGGCGGTGTGCCTGGCAAGGATTGTTCACAGTCTTGGAGGGCTGTGTGTGCGGGGCTCCCTTAGCAGGGAGGCAGCTGCGATCTGAGCTGGAAAAATTTCGTGATGCTCCTTCTTTTTCCTTTAGGGAGGTAAGAGGAGGATGATTTTTGGCTGAGACCTCCGACAGCACTAAGGGATCAGGACTTCCCAGATGCGTCTCTTGGAATGTAACCTCCTGGGAAATGTAAGCTCTGGGAAGGCAGACACTCTGCCGTGTTTACTGCTCCGGCCCCAGCACCTAAAATGATGTCAAACATAGAGTAGAAACTCAATAGATAGTTAATGGATTTAATGAATTATTAGCCATAACTGTTAGACAACAGGGGGGTGTGAGAGAGGAGAGGGAGTCTTTTTTGTGAATGTATCTGCAGCACAGAGCCTCCTGACTGACCGAAAGATTAGATGGGTCCCTATTCTATGGAAAATTCACACACATCTCAAACTTCACCGTATGACCAAAATTCATTTTCAACCCAATCACGTTTCCTCAAAGTCATGTGACTCAAACCTGTATCTGTCAGCCTTTGCTAGATTTTGCTGTAGTAACAAACATCACCAAAATTTCAGTGGATGATAATAAATACTAATTATTGTTATTTCTTTGCAGGTCCTCATATTACTGAGGCTCTGATCCAGGGTTTCCTCATTTTGGGACAATGACTAGCCCCTCATCCTGATCTTGTGGCAAAGGGAAAAGGAGACAATGGATTCAGGCAATGGATATGGTGACCTCTGTGGGATGTGGAGAATCACTTTTGATCCTATCACACGGGCCACAGTAAGTCATGTGACCAAACCCCATGGTGGTGTGAATGGGGTGTATATGACTCATGCGGGGGTCCTACAGAACCATGGTGGGAGGTGGGGTGCACCATCCTCATATATGTGAGAGGGGTACACGACGGCCCTGGCCATAAAAATACTTTGACTCGTTTGGAGGGCCTTCTCTCTTTCAATCCCAGAATCCCAGAAAGCCTGGCTGGAAAAACCTTGAAAATGAAGTTCCCATATGATCAGTCAGGAACCTGAAATCCTGAAAATTGGAAGGACTTCATCATGGATTCCTTGTGTATCATTTCTGCCCGACTTCATCAGGTTTAAATAAGAACTTCAGAGATAGATCCTATCTTACAAGTCACGTGGAACACAATAAAAGCCCCTGCCTCAACAGGGATGCCTGCACCCCTTGCTGCTTCTTCTTCTTCTTCTTTTTTAGTATTTATTTATTTATTTGAGAGAGAAAGTGTGTGAGTGCATATATGAGGGGGAGAGGGGCAGAGAGAGAGGGAGAGTTCTTCTTGACTCCATGCCGAGTATGGAGCATGATGTGGGGCTCCATTGCCATGGCCTGAGTTGAAATCAAGAGTCAGTCACTCAACCAACTGAGCCACTCGGTGCCCCATTATTTGTTTATTTTTAAATTAAACTTTTAAATTTGGGGATAATTGATTCCCATCATTGTTTCATAGCTTCAAATCCCTGTTTTGCTGCCTACCAGCTGGGAGCTCCAGGGTGAGTGAACTAGAGCACTTCTGTTCTCTCTCCTGGAGAGTTGGGGATATTAATGGCATCCATGCCTTCTGGTCATCCCTAGTAGACTTCCCATTATGTTAGTGGCATTCTTACCTCTAGGAGTACTCTAAACATTATATTGGCTTTGTCCCTTTGGACCCCATCTCCTTATAAAACAAAGCCTCCATAGGAGATAGCAGAGTGGGGTGCAGGGTATATGGGGGGTGAAACTGAACAAATCTGAGTGTGAACTCAGTGCCACCCTTTATCATCTGTGTGACCTTGGCCCATCTGAACTTCAGTCAAACAAGTGTAATGGCACCTTCTCTAAAGTGTTGCTGCAAGACAGAAGAGTTAATGTGTGTTTTGTACCTCAAAGTCATAGTTGTCCCAGGGAGGGAAGCCTGATCACCTCTGTCGCCTCTCTGGAGCTTACTTGCCCACTACTCCTTTTCCCCTTCGACCCTGCTTCTTATTGGTTGATCCCATAATTGGTTGAGTTAAGGTGTTAAAGACTGGCCATGGCTGTCACTTTAATAAGCAGTATCCTGTCTTACTCCAAAAGGAAAGCTAAGTTGCTATGTTTTGTGCTAGAGTCAATTAGGGGAGAGGTATGTTCAGGCATGGGTGAAGGCAGGAACCCTGGAAACCTTACTATGTGGGGGGGCTACCTACTTCACCCACACCAGGGCCTCTGCTAGTCCATATCATAATTTTATGCAAATTAGAAGCCAAAGCAAGTCTTGCCACCTACATACTCTGTTGGGGTTCTTGTTCAGTGCACAACCTGTTCAACTGCTCAGGAGTGACCTGCAGGTTGGTTCAGGCTGCACCTGGCACTAAGGGATCCCTCATCAACCAGCCCGCCATTGCAATTTCACCCTCTGACAGAGGACTCCTGAAGTCACTAGAGACTGTCCAGGGCTGATGCCGGAATGGCTGCTGCTTTCTGGGCCCAGTCTGTTTCTGCAGGAAAACAGAAGACTCCGACCCCCACTGAACCTTACTCCCAATCTCTCAGTTCAAGTGGCTTTTTCTTATCTGCAGCCTCAGGACTTTCTGGAGTCCAGTTGTCTAATGAAAGAGGGGCAGCCTTTTTCCCTTTTTAGGCTCATTTCCCACGAAGCTCTGAGCTCACCTTCCTGGCAGTTTCCATTGTGGTTGTGGTGTGAATGGGTCTTTTCATTCTTGGGAGAGGCACGGGAGTCACCTGGAAGACCCGCTGGACATGGCTGCCACCTCTGCACTCCCAGTCTTCATCTTCATTCCCAGGAATGCTTCCCTGTTCTGCCTGCCTTTCTCATAGGGCTGTAAGAAAGAGTCAGAGAAGTTATGAGGTGTGTGGAGGTGTGTGAAGGCTTTGTAATTTTTAAAGCCTGGTGCAAAGGTTAGTGCCATGACTTGTTACACAAACCAGTCACTTAAGCTCGTCCCCTTCAGGAGAATAATATAACAGCACAAATTAAGACCATTTCTAATTACAAATTCTAAACAATAGATGCAAATGTCCACATGAACTATCCTATGATGTGTTACAGGGTGGCTGGAATAATTCTTTTGTCAGAGGAGACCACAAGAAAATTCTTTTCCTTTACGTTCCTTAAGAGCCAAAGATTCACTTCGTCTGGACATTTCTGGCCCTGTGTGGTGGTGGGGCTGGTCCAGAGGGTCTCAGAGGGCTCCTTCTGACTTTCTGCCACCAGGAACGATAGCGATTTTGGATGAATAGAGACCCCTCTCTCATCAGGAATAGTAATTTGGCAGGGCAGTTCTCCCTTGCAGTAATTTTTTACAGTATTATCAACAACGTTTTCAAATAACTAGGATCTTCATCTTGGCTGCACTAAGGGAAAATAATCGGTCACTTACAAGCTCACTGTCGACCCTGGCCAGTCCTCTCCCTGGGCCTCGAATTAAATTTGAGTGATGTTTGCTGCATGCCAGGCTTCTGCGAGGCTCAGAGGAACAGACGAAATAAATAGTGACAGGTCCTGCCCGTGGGGAGGTTGCTGTCTAGTAAGGGATACAGGATGGATCTGGAAATGTCCGTAACAGAATTAAAAAGCACTTTGGGCGAAGCGGCTGGGATAATGGGGGAGGCATAGGCGGTTGGTTATTTTTAATTGGGAGGTTTGGAAATGACTTTCGAGGGGAAGAGGCATGGAGACAGGTCTGGCAGATGCCAGGATTTTAGCTGGTGGGTATGGGAGAGGTGAAGGACATTTCAAGAGGAGGCGGGTATTTGCAGGGGTAGGTGGTGAACAGTAGGCCTTCCGGAGGGCTGGCGGTAGGGCCCTGGGGAGACCAGAGGGGGCTCTGAGATGGAAACAGCACTGGGCCCGGGCTATGGAGAGGCTCCTGGCTGTGGAATTAATGCACTCACTCACACCTCCCTCGTGTACCAGCTTCTGTCCACGTGTTAAGTCTTCTAAAGAGAGATCATCCGCAGTCCTGGCCTCAAAGAGCTTACAGTTCCGTTTCGGGAGATAAAAAACTAAAGAACTCTAAGAATATAACAGGATGCCTTCTATAAGAGAGATGGGACCAGAGGGGGAGTCACTTTTCTGATCCAGAAGAGGGAAATCTGCATAGAAAAAAAAAACCAAACCCACCTTTGCACTGATTCTTGAAGAAGGATGGGAAGTCATGTTAATTTCGCTCAAATTTCAGCTAATCGAGTGATTTCCAACTGAGGGCAATTTTGCCTCCCAGGGGGACATTTGACAATGCCAGGGACTCAGCTGTCCTGACTGGGAGGTGTGGGCGCTGCTAGTCTCTAGTGGACAGAGCCCAGGGGTGCTGCTAAACATTGCCCAGGGCACTGGGCAGCCCCCTCAAGGACGAATTCTGCTCAAACCTCAGTAGTGCTGGGATTCACATGCGATGCTCCTGCCTGAGGCTTATATCAAATGACAGCCTACGGGGCCCAGGAGACTGCTGAGTGGCGAACCATTTCCTGTGACTTCGAGCAGGTCCCAGGTGCATCTGGGGGGGGGGGACATGAAGCTCTGGACTGCATGCCTGTGCTCCTCCAAATCTGTATGTTGAAGCCCGAACCCCCATAGGACGATATTTGGGGGTGGGGCTTTGGGGAATTAGGGTTAGATTAGGAGTGAGGGTGGGCCCTCCCGGAGGGATTAATGTCTTTACGAAACCTGGAAGAGACCTGGGATTTGCCTGTCTCCCAGCCCTGGGACCGTCTGGCCTCCCTCTGCAAAACCGGAAGGGGGTCTTTGCCCGGAGCTGGGTCTGCCGGTGCCTTGATTCTGGACTTCCCATCCTTCAGGAGTATGAGGAATGAACTTCTGTTTCTGAAGGCACCGGGTTTGTGTCCTCTGCTCTGATGGTCCAAACGGACCAGACCCTCCCTCGGTCTCCCCTGTCTCATGATGAGTCTGAGGCTGGACCCGTTCCACACGCCCATCCTGTCTCTTGTGTCGTGGGAAGCTGTTCAGCCCGCGTTCAGCTCACGCATTTTCCACTAGGGCACGTTTTTCCTCTGTCAGCAGAGTTTTGGCTTCTATGTTCATAGTGTGTTGAGGGATAGTCTTACGAACCACTCTGGTTAAGGTGTTTCGTTTGTTGGTTATGTAGGACGGATTACTTTTACTGCCAGATTTCTACAAGACCTGGGCCCCGAAAAGTACCCAGTATTAGGGTCCTCACTCTGCCCCACCCCAGCTGATTTTCCTCCGCGCTCTTCTCCACAGAAGCCACTCCCCCGGGTTGGAGGGAGCCTTCCTCCCGACCCCAGCCTCCAACAGCTGTGGCTCTCTTGCTGAATTCCCATTTCCTGGCTTTCCTTTCTTGGCTCTCTACGATTTAACTTGGGTGTCTTCTGTGCCTCCTGCCCTCCGGCTGCCCCACGCTCTTGGTTTCGCCACAGCTACCCCCACAGCTGATCTCGATGCCACCCTAGTCAGAATGTGGTCTCTCACCCAGCCCCAAACAACCACTGGCAAACGTGAATTAGAGTCGCTTTGAATGAATTAGACCAATCGTGGTTCAGCCCCTGAACCGGGACCCTCTTTCCCTGACTCCTGAGTGGAGCCGCACAGCTAGGAGGGCGGGAGTGTGGGTAGCGATGAGCAGGTAGGCCCCCGACCCTGTCTGCCTGAGCTCTGATTCACACCACAGCTGAGTCACCCTCTCTCTCGGAACCTTGACTTAGGCTAGAAGATTTCCAGGGATCTTGGGCTTGTGGTCTGCCGGGACATTCCAGCACAAGTCTTTCCAGCTGTGACTGTCAAATACGCCGGCCAGCCAAGCGCACTATTGCTTCAGACATTGGCTGCGTAAAGGCAACCCCATGCCCTCTTTGCCCTAGAGTGTCTTGTGTGAGGATATGGACCTGTGTGTGACTTTCCAGACCTGGGGAGCATGTGGCTGCCCCTGGCAGGTACCACTCTACAGGTCCCACAGCACAGGCAGGAAATTGGGGGAGCAGAAAATCTTGGATTATTTTACCCTGAGTCCACCTCTTTGGGCTTCAGATCGGATAATTCGCTAGGAAATATTCTAGGGAATGGTCGAGAGTCTGGCAAACTTTCTTTTGCAGGAAAGTGAATGAGAAGCAACAGCCATCTGATAAATCTTGTCTGCGTTCAGCCTCCTTGAGCAGCCAAGGGTTTCTCTGGGCGTCTTTTTATATTTTACCTTGGCCGACCTCCGGCATCCTCCCATGAATGCCAGAGCAGAGCTCCTGAAGAGAGGCTGGGACCCTAGGTTCTAATCCTAGCAAGACCTCTACACAGTTGTGTGACCACGTTTTGTGGGCCTGGAGTTTTCATAATCTGGGAAGTCTACTTAAAAACAGACGAGAAATGATAAATTCCTCATTAGGTAATAGGGCTGTGATGGTTAATTTTATATGTCAACCTGGCTGGGCCATGGTTCCCAGATATTTGGTCAAACATTATTCTGGATGTTCCTGTGAAGATATTTCTTTGTTTTGTTTTTCGGGTTTTTTGGGATGAGATTAAATTTTAAATTGGTGGATTTTGAATAAAGGAGATGGCCCTCTATGAGTGGGCCCCACCCAATCAGTTGAAGGCCTGAATAGAAAAAAGACTGACCTCCCTGAAGGAAGAAAGAATTTGGCCAGCAGACCGCCTTCAGATTCGAACTGGAACGCTTCTTTGGGTCTCTAGCCTGCTGGTCTACCCTGCAGATTTTTATGCTTACCACAGCTGTGTGAGTACAGTGTCTCAAAATCTGTCTCTCTCTGTTTCTGTCTCTCTGTTTCTGACTCTGTCTCTGTCTCTCTACATACAGAGACGCACGCGCGCGCGCACACACACACACACACGCAGTATTGGTTTTATTTCTCTGGATAACCCTGACTAATTCAAGGGCCTTGGAAGGTTCCCAGCAAGTGAAGGGCCCCTGTGCTTAAGGCTCATTAGCTCCACTGTGAAGCCCTCTCCGTGCGCCAGACTTTTCCCGCTCTGGCCCTCAGCTTTCTCTCCATAAGACGATGAGCTGTTGGCCCACATGACTCCTAGGCTCTTCTCAGCTCAGACGGTGGTGACAAGGCCTCCGCACAGGCTGGCTGCGTTGCTACAGCTCATGCCTCTAAGTCTTTGCGCGCCCTGACGGTAGAATGTCAGGGTCTCCCGGCTTGTCTCTAGCCCCCACCTACCATGCTCCATGGCCCATGTGGTGTGAGGGGGTGAAGCAGCAAGGGGCAGAGCAGAGGGTCACGTCCTCACACAAGGAGCTATCAACGGGCTGAAGGACCCAAGGCTGCCACAGATCTGGGCCCACCCGTGGCTTCTATTTCTTTGTCTGAGTTCTCGTCAGTTTGTTCCTTTCTGACCGTCATCCTCAGTAGTCTGTGGACCACAAAAAGAAGAATGTGGTGATTCCGAGGCCTTTAGCTATAAGAAAAGACTTTTGCTAAAGTCTGATGTCGTCTGTCTGTTCCAATGAGAAAGAACTTCCAGAGAGACATGTTGAGGTAGGCAGAGCCCTGGAGTGGAGCCGGGAGAGCCCAGCGCGGCGCTGGGGGTGTGGCGCACCAGCCGTGTGACCCCCGCCAGTCACTTCTCCTAGGAGCCCTCAGCAGGGTGCTCGGGCTTCACTGTGTCCTCTGAGGTCCCTCCAGTCAGGATAGCCCTGGACAGACTTTGCAGCTTGCTCTGCTGCCCCCACGTGCTGGGTGACCTGTCCCTTGAGAGGACAGTGGGCCTGGGGGAGCCTGTGGCCATTGAATCTGGAACTCTTCTGGTGTGGGCTGGACTCACCAGGAAGTCAGAAATCCTGGAAAACAGGGAAGCAAGCAAACAAATTCACACTAGTTTACGGTTGTGCTTTGCTCTGTGTGTGTGTGTGTGTGTGTATGCGCGCACGTGAGCACAGGAATGGAAGTGGGAGGAAATGACCTTTTCCTGGCTTGCTTACATTACGCAGGGAGCCCTCCCCCTACCCCACCCCGCCCTTTGGGCAACCCTCCAGCAAACAGCCAACTTGCGGGATGCAGGAGAGGGTCATCGGGCCTTCTCTATCAGAGGAAGAATTCCTCCGTCTGGCTGGAGGGGAGACAGTGCATGAAAAATGGTGGCAAGGGGTCAGGAGGCGAAGGCAAGTGAGAAAACACTTTCATCTATTATCCTGGGGTCAATGGGCTCCCATCAGGGAACCTTGAGGCCGCCATGAATGGCCCATTGCGGGAGGGGTGGCATTGTGTGGCTGCCGCCCCGTGGACCTGACGGGCAGCTCGCAGGCCGGAGCCCCACATCACAACCCCCCAACTCAGGACAATAGCGCCTAAGAAAGTGGTGGGTGGCTCGCCTCCCAGGAGCCTGCTTCTTCTTATCAAAGGGCTTTCACGGGGAACGCCCCGGCCGCTCGGGAAGGAGGGAGAGCTGTTTGTCCCATACCGCGAAGGCATGTCAGACTCCTTCCAGAGTCCCGGTCATGGCGATTAGGTCAGCCTGTATTGAGTTTCGTCCAGAACCAGTGTGGGTTTCTTGGCTGTTACTACCCCCTAGAAGACGCACATATTCTTTGAATTGAGTAATTTTTGTTTGACATACAACACATTTCTGTTTCAAATAAAGCCCAAATCCTATGATGAAAAGGAGACACGCATTCCCTCCAGAGAAGCTGTCTGGAGGGTCGTGCATGTCCACTTGCGGACAACAGGCATGTGTCCCAGGGAGCCAGCTCCTGGTTTGGGCAAAGCTGTTCTCACCTCCTTCCTGGCACCCCCTTGTCAATAACTCATGGGTCTGTGTGCTGAAGTGCCCTGCGAATTTGTCGTAAGTCTGACAGTGTGACTCCTTCATTGAATTGGGCTGGTTTGCTTCTGTGTCTGTAGAAATAGGTCAACTGTATGGAGACAACACAGCATCCCTGTGGTACCCCCATACTCTCTACCCCCCGAGCTCTGGGATTAAGCCTGGGAAAGCTGTGAGCAGCAGCCAGAGATGTGATTCTGTGGCACCATTATCACACCTGGCATGGAGCCGAGGACCTCCCATCCCAAAACAAGAATGCCGGGCACCGAGCAAATTCGTAGATTTGGATCCAGTACTGATACTTTCTTGGAGACCCCCTTGGCTGCAGAGGCTTTCCTGGGGGGCATATGTGATTGTGTACAGCTGGGCAATGCTGTGCAATGGTATGTTGGCCTTTAAAGCCCAAAGGCATTGCAAGTGGTCCTTCCGCATGTTCACTCAGCAATTTATTTTGCGAGATTGTTGAGGGCCAGGGCCTCAAGGAACTGAAGGTAGAAGAAAGAAGTAAGAGTTGGTTCCTATGCATGGTAGAGACAAATAGATATAGAGATGCATGCAGACGTATGTGATTAGTATTATGAAAGAGCCTATGCATAAGGAAGACTTACGCACAAGGTGCCCCTTATACTTGTAGCATCTTGAAGGAAGAGTTATTTTGAATGTACTTCCACAGCACAGCAAAGAGTAGATATAGATATCACAGATACGATGAGAACCTCAGATGTGATCTTATTTGGAAATAGGCTCTTTGTAGGTGTAATTAGTTAAGATGAGGTCATACTAGATCACAATGGCCCTAAATCCAATGACTAGTGTCTACACAGGAAGGTTACATGAAGGCAAAGGTGGATATTGGACTGGTGCCCGCTAAGGAATGGTTAGGACTGTCAGTCACAACAAGTTAGAAGAGGGGCATTAAACAGATTCTCCCTCAGAGCTTCTAGAAGGTACCAACCCTGACGACATCTTGATTTCTGACTTCTGGCTTCCAGAAATGTGAAAGGATACATTTTTGTTGCTTTAAGCCACTCAGTTGGTGACCGTTGTTACAGCAACCCTAGGAAACGAACGAACATAGTGTGTTGTCAATGGAATTTCATCGAAGGGATTGAATGAAAGCTGCTCCTGTTGCCTGGGGTGGGGGCTGTGCAGAAAGCTAAGCCTGGAGGGAGGTGGGGCAGCCTCCAGGTACGGGGGGGATGGAAGCTGGGAGACATGGAAGAGGATGAGGGCTTCGGTCTGGTGGCTGGCAGATGGCAGGAATGGAGGAGGCATATGGGAGATTGGAAGACGGAAGTGGAAAAAAGCCAGACCATTAAGGCCTTATGAGCCATACAAACAAGTCTGAAATTTATCCTTTTCCTACCTTCCTCACCTTTCTCCGTCCAACGTGGTCTCTTGTCACAGACCTCACACTGGAGAGCAACAGGCTGATGGATGTGGCCAGGAAAGACAGAAAGAGCAAGCTCCCTGCTTCTCTATTAAATAACATTGTACCAATAACTAAACAAACACAGAAGCCAGATCACAGTGGTAAGGTATACCATCATGATTTAAAAAATAAAATAAAATGGTAATTCTTAGAGTTGTCTGTTTACTTTTTCCATGGAATACAGAACAAAAAAGTAAACAACTTTCTCTACTGGGAATCATATCATACCAAAAGATGCTGCAGAAATATCTCTTTAGGGAATTTTTACTCTAAAATAGAGATGCATCTTGACTGTGTCTTTCCAGTGTGGCTCAGGTTATGAGGATTTGAAAATCATGCACTTTGAAGTTCCTTCAGCACTGGAAGATTGGGAAATTCTTCATTAATGAATTAACAAATCAATTAATGAATCCATCCATCATCCATCTATCCAACCATCCATCCATCTATTCATCCATCCAGCTACCAGATGATCCATTCAGAAGGAATTCTTGACTTCTGTTCTTGCCAGTCACTGCCTAAGCCTTCTAGGAAAGGCAGAGAATCAAGCCCTTGCCCTTGTCTTTGGTCTTGAAAGGCTTACAGTGGAATCCAATCATATACTTGATATGATAAATTATATACTTGATGCCCAAAAGGACCCACTGAACAATTTGTGTGTAGTCTTCGAACTTATCATTCCTAAGATTTAAATATCTTTCCAAAAGAGATTTCCATAAGATTCTTTAGTGGCTTATTTCTTCTAGTGCAGAAAGTGGTTTCTTTTCTGCCCTATCTTTTTTAGACATGGCAAAAAGGCATGACCCTAAGTGCTTTTGTATGCCATGCACATTCTGAGCCCTTTGCCAAGAATGCCTTCCCTTGGCTCGTCTGACACATGCCTCCTTGCTCTTCAAGATGGATCAGGTGGTCATATCCTCAGTGATATGTTACCTGACCCTTAGGTAGAAGAAGATGCTCTGTCTTCTGTGTCCTCAGAGCACCCTATGATTCCCACGATGTGACCTCCATCTCTCTTCCTGCTGTACTACAAAGCCCTTGAAAACAGTGATTGCATCTGATTCAGCAGAACCTGGATGAACAGAAGGTGCCAATTCACTGCGGGCTATTAGGTCTGGCTAGTATGGCCCAGAAAGACCTTTCCTGGGAGATGGGTGCTAAGGTCTGGCAAGGGTAAGAGTAGAAGGGAGAGAAGAGCGTGGGGAAGGTAGTGTTCTAGCCAAGAGAGATACCATGCAGTAAGACATGAACAGAGGATGTGTAGGGTATATATTGATAGATATGGCCATGGTGGTGAAATTTACAAAGTCTATTAGGGTCCCCTGGAAAGTGTCTTAAAGTGCAGGCAGGAGAATTTGGGCTTCCTCCTACAAATGAGAGGAGACATCTATGGTTTCTGAGCAAGGTGGTTTGTCTTAATTCTTTTTTTTTTTTTTCCTTTTTTAAAGATTTTATTTATTTATGTGAGCTGGGGAAAGAGAGAGAGACCACTCAAGAAGGGATAGGGTTAGGCAGAGGGAGAGGGAGAAGCAGACTTCCCGCTGAGCAGGGAGCCCAGTGCTATGGGGCTTGATCCCTGGACCCTGGGATCATGACCTGAGCCTGAGGCAGATGCTTAACCTACTGAGCCACCCAGACACCCATTAATTTAAGTTCTTAAGATTGCAAAACTTACGGTGTTACTTGAACTTCCTCTCACTGACATGTCTGGTGCCTGAGCTGGAAAGCCTCAAACTTCTGGGGCCCAAACAGCTAGGCCTACGTCATCTTCTCCAGTCTTCTTGGACTCAGGTCTGTGCTGATTCGGTTGGCCCTCAGTGAAGCTCAGAGGATGATTTACCTTGAAACAAATGGCACCTAGTCTCCAGGGCCCCTCATCAGCGTGGAGCCTTACAGGGCATCTCTACTGGCTAAGGCCCAGGCCCCACACAGGCAGGCTCTTTCTTGCAATCTTTCTTGCATGCGAAGCTGGATTAGTGGTTTAGAAATTCAGTTAGATGCTTCCTACTCTCCAGTTTGCTAGAAGTATCAGGATGCTTCCCACAAAGGTCACAAACTCAAATGCCTTCAGGCTAGGCAGGCAACACAAAGGTGTGAAGTGGCCTCAATAGGACACCTGTGGAGGGTAGAGTCTTGGGTAACTAAAAAATGCCATAAAGGCATCCACATTCACTTAAAAATTTTTTTTTTTTTTTTTAAATCACTTGACACCAGCCAACAATTGCTTTGGATCTGCTTTAGCCTGCAGGAGGTGGTGATTTGGTGAACTTGACCTACATGAAAGAAAACCACCTTTCCGTCAAGTTCCCCCTGCAGCCTGCCTTCTCCAAACTTCTGTCTACAACCACGCTGGGAGTCGTCACAATCTGCCAGACAGGAGTTTTGCTTCCTTCCTCCTTGATCCTGGTTCTGTTTTCTTTTTGTTGGATCGCTTTCTCACCTGTTGTCCTAGCCCAGCTCAGATCTCCGCGTCTCCTAGAAGCTCTCTGGGACTCCAAGATCGCTATGGTTAATCCACATAACTAACTCATCATGGAGCCTTGGGGGTGTCTCTTGTGTGTGTGTGTGTGTGTGTGCGCGTGAGTGTGCGTGTGTTTTGGGGGGAGGGTCAAAAAGAGAGGGGGAGAGAGAGGAAGAGAGAGAGAATCCTAAGTAGGCTCCACACCCAGCCTGCAGCCCAATGCAATGTTCAATCTCACAGCCATGGGTCAGGACCTGAGCTGACATCTAGAGCCAGGTGTTTAACCAGACTGAGCCACCCAGGCAGCTCTGGGGTGTCTTTTCTGAGTCTTGAGATGTCAAGGAAATATTTTTTCCCCTGCCTCTCCTTTTTCTTTGCAACTAGAGTGGGAGCTCCCTGAGGTCGGGGGTTCTGATTTTAAGTCTCCATTCCCCCACTCTTCGAAGGCCCTGCCACAAAGCCTGGCTCATAATAGATGTCACCAAACCTCGCAATTTGATTGATGTTATTTGGTTGTGTAATTTTTAAGTATCATTTCCAGTTCCATTGTGAATATGATCTAAGAACTTCAAAATAGTTTTATCAGCTGCTTTTTTGAATTGGGCTTTGGGTTGAAATTGTTTTTCTTATATCATATCCTTGACATGGCTTTGTCATCTGTTGGTCTGCAGAGCCCTTTGCTGAGCCTCGGGCTTCTCTGGTCACCTGCATCCTTTTGCTGCTGTTTCCTTCACTATTTCTCATTCAGGGCAGAGCACCTTCGTAGGCCCCCTGTGTTTTCTGATTTGCTGATTTGTTTATAAGCAGGGAAATTCGGGTTCTTGCCATCTTGTATAGGAATATTATTTTCCAGAATAAATTCAGATCACTTGAGGCCTGCCAGTCTTTGGAAAGCATCCGAGCCTTTGAGGGGGTGCTCTAAGTCATTTCCTTCTGGGACCTTTGTGGAAGATGCAGCTCATGGAAAAGTTCTGAGCCTCGCTGGTCCTCTGATGGCGTGGGCCTAAGGGAGGCTCCGGAGTGGCCTTTGGATGCTGAGAAGGCTAGATGTCAGGGCCGGGAGGTCATTGAGCTCATATACACCTGGGAAACCCCAGTCCTAGCAAGGGGAAAATGATATTAGTCACTCATTTACTCAGCAGCTGAGAACCTACAGAGGACAGAGAGACCTATGGTGTCTACCTCATGGACTTGGCTTCGAGAGCTGAGAGACCAGGAGAAAACAGGTTGCAAGTCCTACAAAGAACATGGAATGCTGTCCTGTGACCAAGTGTCCGGACTCGGGCAGACACCTGCTGCAAACAACAGCTCATCCATGAAGGCAACCCTGAGAAGACCTTTAAGTTGAGGACTGAAGGGGAAGGACGGGGGTCAGGTAAGGGGCAAAGAGCCTTCCAGGCAGAGGAAGGGCACACGTGAATCCTCTGAGTCAGGGCGGGGCATGGAGAATTCTGGCAGGGTGGATGGAACTTGGCAAATGACATGGAGGGAGTGAGCAGGCCAACTGGGAACAGCAGGAAGGGGATAGATACGGCGGGCCTTTACAGGCCACCAAAATGAGTTCGGATTTGGGTTTTAAATACAATGCGCAGCTATCGGAAGGTTTTGAGCATGGAACTGATATTTTAAAAGAATCAGATGCCTTTGGGGAGAATAGAGTCAGGTTGCCCATCGGAGGCTGTTGCAATTTCTTGTCCAATAAGAAATGAGGGGGTGAGGCAGAAGGGCAGAATTAGGGTATTTTTGGGACAGAATGGACAAGACTTGATGAAGGTTTATGTGGGGGCAAGGAAAGAATCAGGGTGACTGGTCTTTTGACTTGAGCAGTTGGGTGGGCAGCGGCAGGAGTGATCAGAGGAAGAACAGACGATGGAGGAGGCGCCATCATTCAAGGGTTAGGAATGTGGTGGTTTGACGGAGGTGGAGCTGTCAAGTAGGCAGTTGCGTATATGAACCAGAAACCTAGGAGAGGACCTTAGATGAAGAATGGGATTGGGGCCCTGCAGCAGGGAAGGCAATTGGCTTTTCAGTAGTTTCTTCTCTCACTTTCTTAGTAAGAAGAACTAGAGCGAGATTATACATTACATGCCTCAGCTTCCCTATACCTGGTCATGGCTGTGTTTTGGCCATTGAAATATAATCACAGGGAATCATCCTTTAAAAGACGCTTTCTATCTTTCCCCTTCCTCCATCTTGATATCTGGAACCTGTCTGTGATAGCTGGTGCCCTCGATGTGACTTTGGGTCAGGAGGATGAGGGCCCTCTCTCGGACAGGGTGAAGAAGGAAGCTAGAGAAAGCCCCTCTCTTGGATTACTGTGTTGCCTTCATAGTATCTGCATTTCTTTTGTATAAAGGGAAAGTGAACTTTTAGCTTTTTTTTAATTTTTAATTTTATTTTCAGATTAACATCCGGTGAAATTGATCTTTGGGGACTGTAGAGTTCTAAGAATTTTAATCCATGTATAGATTTGTGTAGCCACCACACAAGGAGGATCCAGATGGCTCCCTGGCCCCCAGGGAACCCTCTTGTGCTAATCATTGCTCTGATCTGTTCTCCATCACTATAGCTTTGCCTTTTTGAAAATGTCATATAAAGGGAATCACACAGTATGTCAACTTTTCCAGACTGACTTTTCACTCAGCTGAATGCACTTAACACACCTCCATGCTGCTGTGCGAACCAGTAGCTCATTCTTGTTTATTCCTGATTACTAGTCCATCAAATGACTGCACAATGGTCGTGTTTTCTACATAGAAGGACATCTGACTTGTTTCCAGTTTTAAGTGATTATGGACAGAGCTACTAAATACAGACATGTAGAGGTGCTTACATGAATTTATGTTTTCTTTCCCTTGGGCGAATGTCTACGAGTGGGCTCTCTGGGTTGTGTGGTGAGTATATGTTTGACTCTAAGAAACCGTCCAGCTGTCTTCTGGAACGCCGGGATCATTCTGCATTCCTGCTAGCACAGCAAGAGAGCCATTTGCTTCACTCCTCTCCAGCCACGGGTAATGCCAGGATTTTGTATTTTAGCTGTTCTCATGGGTATGAGGTGTTACCCCCATCATGGTTTATTTTTTATTTAAAGATTTTACTTTTTTATTTGAGAGGAAGAAAACATGAGCGGAAGGGAGGGGCAAAGGGAGAGGGAGAAGCAGACTCCCTACTGAGCAGGGAGCCTGACTCGGGGCTCGATCCTAGGACCCCAGGATCATAACCTGAGCCGAAGGCAGAGGCTTAACTGACTGAGCCACTCAGGTGCCCCGACAGTGGTAAGTTTTATTAAGAAACTAACATTGGTGATGTGATGGCAAGTATCTGGGCCTCTGGGAGCTGGCCTTCTCCCCTTAGCACACATTCACCTTGCACAGGCCCTACCCTCAGAAGAGGCTTCACAGCCCTCAACCAGCCTGGTCACGCAGGCTCCAGGCTCCAAAGGTGCCCCCTCTTTGTCTACTGTTCTGCTGTCACATTGAAATTCTTCCTTTTTGAACGAGGCATCCCACATTTTTATTTTGCAGTAGGTCCTGCAAAATATGTAGCCTTTCTTGCCCACACTGTGTCCAAACAGCAAAATAGACAGAAGCAGGGACAGAATTCAACACCTCTCTATACCATCAGCTGCCCTGGGGCACAGACTGACTGCTTATTTTGATTGCACAGACATGAATCCTGAAGACACACTCACTTTCAGAAATTCACAAGACAAACAGTCCGTCCAGACTTGTTGGGTAGAAGCCACTCCGGCCATTCCTTACTGTCCCTCTTTTATGTCTCCAGGTCTCTTTTGCTTGATTAGATTTTCCTTATCAGAGTTGCAAGACCCCCATTAATAAACACAACAAATGTTTATCATTGCCAGGGACGCAGGTGAATTCTGTCCCTAGAAGCACATTACAAGAATGCTGTATCAGACAGAACGCCGGTTATTTTACTTATTTATTGACATTTAACCCTCTAAACCCTCTGTTTAGAGATGAAGGAACTGCACGCCAGAGACACTATGTGATTTTTATAAAATCATACTGCTGGTAAGTGAGGGAAGTCCTATCCAGCTTCAGCACCGGAGGGGAGGGGGTGGATTGTCTTTCTGATATTATTTGTCTGAGTTCTGATTTTCTCTAGTGGAGAGGAGATTTTGGGTATTTTGGACATCTTTAATCATCTTCTGGATCTCATAGGCAACAATTCCCAAGAAAGCTATCACTCCCTTTCATGATACACCGAATATCTCTGCTCTGTTGCTAAGTGTGATTGTTGTATCAAGAGTTTCAACTATCTCCTAGCAGAATGTCTGAGGAAGCACCATTATCCCTTCAAGTGATGGACGTCCATATGAAGAAAGCTATTCATGAAGTTGGGAGTCTCCTTTTCTGGTCGGAAAATGAAGCTTTGTATATTTTTCTGTTTGGGCTCATAACTGTTCTCGAAGAGGGAGGACTCGGGCAGAAATGATGGGGCCTTAGGTATTCCGGGAAGCGGAAGCTGGTGGCACTGGGCCACGTACTGGTCCACCCGCCCTGCCCTTCACCCAGATTCCTCCCTGCTCCCCGGGCTCTTTTGGAAACTGGCTTCCGGAGCCTGACACATGTTTCTTTGTCTGGCCCCAGCTGTTAGAATCTGTCTTCATTCATTAAACAGGAAGGGAGTTCTCCGAAAGGCTTCTGCAGTCTGATGTCAGGGAGCAGCCGTGCTCTGACCGCAGCAATTTCAAATTAGAGATGTCAAAATAAGCCAGGGGATGGTCTCTGAGCACCGCCATGCCCCCGGCAGGTGCTAGACAACTTCTCCCCTGGTATAATCATCAGTGCCCACGAGAAGGGGCAGGGTGCACATCACTGTCTTCACTTTACAGAAAAGGAAACTGAGGCTCAGAAGTTCGTTGGGAGTCTCAGAGCTCCGGCAGGAGCTGAGCCCAGGCTGGCGGGGCTCCAAAGTTTTCTGAGTACCCAGCTCACTGCTAACACACCAACAGAAAGCTACAGCCATCTTCCCTGCTCGGAAAAAGGTCGTCTTTAGGAAATAAACATGCATCTTGGGGCCGGGGACAGGGGTGGGGGTGCAGGGAAGTACTGGCTCTCCCCTGGGCAGGGTCCTGTCCCAGGGGGTCTGGCTCACCTCTCTGCTGGGAGGAGCCCCAGCCCTCAGTCGGTGTGGAGGAGCTGCATTGTCACCCCGATAATTGTACAGACCCATTCATCAGCGGGAATCTTATTTCAAACAGCTCTCCGACTCTAATGGCACGAAAAGCGTGAACTAAGCACAGTTTAATGAATTCTGATCTCACAGACAGAGGCTGCCTGATCAGGGACAAGGGTGCTCACACACGAGGCTGCAGAGAGTGCTGGGGCCTGAGAAGCAGGGACGCATTCAAATGATCTCCTCCTTCCTTCAAGATGGATAATCTGGGTTTTAGCAAATTTGTCGGAGACGTCCGTTTTCACCGTGACTCGCCCTCCTCTTTCTGGGAAAGTGTACCTTTTAACCCGGAGAACAATAAGGCCCTGTGATCTCATTCGCGCCGAGGGAAGGAAACGAACTGCTTTACTTTGGGCCTAATAACGGCACCCCCAAATTCTTGTAGATTTTTATGGGAAATCTTAAACATCTTAGAAAACCCATATGCATGATCTCGTCACCCTGTGGTCTCTGAGAAAAAGCAGGAGGAGTTATTATCATGTGAATTCCAAAAAAAAAGATACACGAGTCAGGAGAGCAGAACAAGCCTCATGTTCCTCCTGCCAGGGAGCCAGAGGCCTCCATCCCGAGACCCACTCGCCACTGTCTCGCCACCTTCTCAGTGCTGCTGTGAAGGGGAAATGGAGGGTAACATCCAGAGAGGACTCAGCGGGATTCGGAGGGGTAGGTTCTGCCCAGGGCCAGGGCCATACCTGGAAATCGTCAAGGTTCTGCCCCATAAATCACCTCACTTACACCTTACAGCTGCTGCATGGGCAGGACACTTCCCTTCATTTCATAGGTGAGGCTACCGTGAGATGGCACAGAGAGGGTAGGCAACTGGCACAGGGTCACACAGCAACGGAGCAGCAGGGTGAAAGCCTGTCCCCATGTCCCAAGTGGACCCCTGACATTTACGGCAGGCCTCCTCCCTTCTCCGAGTCCCAGCTGTCCCATATGTAAAATGAGAAGGCAGGGTTGTCTGAACGCTAGAGAGCTTTCACCAACAGTGGTTTCTGTGTCCTAAGAGCGCCTGTCTTCTTCTGGGAGTGGAAAGTGCATGCTTTATTCCTTGCGGGGGAGGGGGGCAGCCGGGCAGGCAGGGTCAGAGTTCAGCTTTCTCTTCATCCTTCCGTGCGCTCAGCCCCTCCGTTTCCAGCCTTGGCTTCTGAGCTTGGGAATCAGAAATGACCAGGATACTGTCCCTGCTTGTGAGCTCACAAGCCTCTAGAGAAAACAGGCACCTTTAAAATAAAACCACTGGATGTGGGAGGAGATGCTCCCACAGGGATGGGCAGGGGAGCAGGTGCTCCCACAGGGACCGGCCCAGCGGGGAGGTGCTCCCGCAGGGACAGGCCCCGGGTGCCGTGGGAACAGAACCAACAGACCAACTACCCCTGACTGACGCTGAGTAAGTCCTTTAAATGATTTGGGGTCTGAGTGTCTTCATCTTTAAAATGGAATACGGACTTCACAGAGTGGCAGGGAGCATACTCAGCCCACGGTGGTCGTGTTGGGAACCCGGTGAGTCGCGCAGGGATCCGAGGAGGACGATGGGTTCTTCTAGGCCACATCCGCCTGAACCGCTCCGCATCCTTTCCGCAACAGGCCAGCGAGCAGTAAGCCTTCGGGAGGCCCTGTGCACCAGACGGAGAGTTCTCTGTCCTCCATTCGCTTCCTCTGTGATGGGATCCCCGCACGTTTCCCCCGGGCCTTCTCCGCAGGTGGTTACTAGCTAGGACCGGCTAAAAGCTGGAGCTCCGGAATCAGGAGGGTCCTGGTGCCAATCCAGCGTCGCTACACGGCTCGATGTCACACCTGCCCAAAGCTGCTTGATGTCTCCCGGCCTCAGTTTCCTCGTGAAGGAGGGGTAATGAGAACACGTCCTGTGTGGGCACTGGGGTGAGGCAGAGCGAGGGCACCCGGGCAGCGCACTGAGCTAGGGCTGGGCCGCGGGGGGGGGGGGGGGGTCTGAGTAAGGACCAACTTCCCCACCTCCCTCTCCCCGCCTCCCCTTGCCCACCTCCCCTTCCCTCTCTTCCCACCTGCCCCTCCTCTCCCTCCTTGTTCTTATTAAAGGGAAGGACGAGTATGGTCGGATTCTCACTCTGTACTCACCATGTTCAGTTTTGCGCATGTTCCGATGGGGACCCCAGACCGGGTTTCGGGGTGGGAGCCCACATTTGTTCTATCTATCCAGAGGCCCAAAGATGGAACTGCGGGCATCCGGGAGGCATGCGAAGGTGGGTTTAAATCCCTATCAGCTGTGTGACCATGGGCGAATCACTCACCCTCTCTGAGCCTGCACTGCCCCAGTGGGAAGATGGCGATCATGAAACCTTACTCACAGGCTTGCTGTGAAGAGCAAATGAGATCGTCTAAGGGAGGAGCTGCCTTCTCTCTCTGGTCTGGGGATCCAAGGCCTGCTCTGCAGACTACACGTGTGTCACCCTGTCACCAGCCAATGCTGTCACGTCCTGGAGAAGTCTGGCTGCTTCCAGTGAGAGTCGTCCTCCAGGACAGCCCCTCTCTGTGGCCTCTCTGCTTGGCTCTTCCACCCGGCACAGCGACGGGTCTGAGGAGCCTGGCTTCTTGAGGATCACCTGGCTAAAAGGGACACTGGTTTGCTGTGGTGCAAGGCTGTGTCCTTAAGGAATACCTCCCGGACAGTCCCTTCTATCTCGTGGGCATCTCCCCTCAGTTCCAGGAGTTGTGTGTGAGGATGACAGAGGTGGCAGGCGCACCAGTATCGAACACACAGTAAGGCTCATCGCGTGCCAGGCACGGTGCCGAGCATGTCAGGGGCGGGACGGAGAAGGGGGCTCCCAGGGCTGGCCACGAACTTTCCATTTTCCAGGAAGACTCAGAGGCTCTGAGATAAGCAGAACCCCAGCTGCTCACACCAGGTAGATCTGGAAGACTCTGGCCGGCGCTGGCTTTCCTCCAGCCTTCTCTTCTCCGGGGATGCTCACGTGGGCTTTCGCAGGTGAAGGAGAAGAGATAGGACAGAGACCTTGAGCTGGGGGTAAGCCAAAATGTTTCACGTCCTGGTCTCTGGGTGTCCCTCAGGATTTGTCACTTGTCTCCCTGAACGCCGTCTTAGGATCCATGTTGGCAAGAATTCAGCGTCCCGGGATCAATGCTCACTCCGTCCACCTCGGGCCACGTCTCAGGGGTGCTCCCTGCGAGCGATGCCATCCTTGAACCCCACGTCCTCTCCGTGTTATGGGCCCAGACCAAGCTCTAGCTCCCCACTAAAGCCTGCCCCAGCCACGGCAGCTAAGGGATTCTCTCCTCCTCCCCTGCACACAAGCCTTGTGGGGTCTTGAGGCTGTGTTCTGCCCTGGTCGCGTGAGAGGCCAGAGAAGTGCCGCCTTGAGCAGGGGGCAGTTTCTCCCCTGAGTTGAGCAAGTCTCATTTCCCTGCCTTCTCTGTGCTGTCCCAGTCTGAAATCCTCTTCCCATGGGCTCTGTCGGCCACGTCTTGCTCCATGGGTCACTTTCCACTCCCCCTCTTCCCCGGAGGCTTAGCGCAGCTCCCCATGTCTGGTTAGGTGCCCTTTCTCTTGCTCCTGCAGCCTTGGACTTGGGCTAGGCCAAGCCCCAGGACTGTGTCATGTCACAGCCGCCATCAGGCTGTGAGCTCTCTAAGGCATGGGCCTTTGTCATCTATGGATCTAGCCTATTCTTGGAACCATCGTTGTGGCTGGTCAGATAGGACCAGCCACCCTGCAGGGACAAACACCCCGACATTTCAGTGGCCTCGTACAACACAGGTCACTTCTCGCTCACATTAACGGTTGCTCCTGGACGTGCAATTCTCCCCAGCCACGCTTCTTTAAGCCTGGGGGTGGGGGGCACCCGGGCTCCATCCACGGGGCTGAGCCGTGAGGAGCACACGGCTTCATCCTTCCCGGTGATCCCAGAAGGTGATGTTTGGGACCCGGTCTGGGGGGACCAGGCCCCCCTGCTTGTCCCAACCCAACCACATGTCCCTGTCCTGCTGCACGGGAGGCTGGGAAATACTGAGGGGCATGTGGGGCTTTGATGAGCGCAGAGCGTCTCTAAGGGCGGCCTTGAGAGGTCGGCTTCAGCGCTGTCCCAGGGAGGCCTTCTTAACCGCCAGAGTTCGTGATGGAAGAAGTCTTGCTTGGCCTAAGAGTGTCAGGACTAGCTAGCTGATGGGAATAAAGTTGCTTTCCTTCACCTCAGCCCGAGGCTGGAGTTCAGACCAAAATCAGCTTTTTGAAAACAAGGGGCTGGGCCCTGGAAATTCCGTTTAGCCCCGTCAGTCGCGAAGAAGCGCCGGGTTCCCAGCTCGGAGCGTCCTTTGTCCTCCGTGAGCTCCCGAAGCCTGGAGAGGTGACTTCTTTATTCTCGGGAGCTGCTATTTATAACTTCCAAAGGACCCTTACTCCTTTGGTTCTGTACTGAGGCTCAGAAAAGCGAGTCTGCCTCCCCCGGCAGCCCTCCCCCCACGCCAGGCCTCTCTCTCCCCCCAGAGCTATCCCGTAAATAAAGGATGAAAGGCCCCGTAATTATTACCATTCGACAACACAGAGACTGTCAAAACCAGGAGTCCAACAAAAGCCTTTACATAAATCACAGCTGATACAATGGCTCTTGGCTGAAGGGGAGAGCGCCTCCGAGCCTCGGTCTGGGTTTGGAGGTCTGTGTTTGGGGGAGGGAGAGCCAGAGTCAGCGGCCCCTGGGGGAGAGACGGGGCCTGGCGTCTGCACACAGAACAGCCTGTCCGTCAACCTGCTTCCCCGACCGTTCGGGGAGGTCATAGCACAGGAGTGAACATCTGGGGACACTCTCCACGGGGGACAGCTCTGGGGTGCTGAGTGGCCCAGAGAGCCGGGACCATCATCTGGGACCAGCGGCGCCCTCAGCAGGTCACGCTTGCCTGGCAGAGTGATTTGTCCTGGGAGACACACCAGCCTGCAGTCCCCCGCTGGTGGTGGAGACATTCAGGGCTCTGGGGTCCTAAAGGGGGGCATCGGAGTCTGCTGTTATGCTCAGAAGAAGCTTCCTAAAAGTGGATGTGCCTTGTAGGAAAGGTGATGTCCTGCTAGGCAGAGAGGAGACGGGGCCCCCTGGGGTGGAGCCATGCGGCTGAATCCTGCGTGCGGTGAGGGCCCTGTTTCTTGTGAATGTGTGCACAGAGCTGGAGTGACCCCGAGGAGGAGTCCTGCTCCCGAAAGACCGAGACCTCTGCAGGGGCGGGGGCCATTCCAGAGAGAAAGGGAAATTGGTAAGCGAACTTGTAGCTCTGGGCACGATTATTCCTTCCGAAGAAGCCATTCGGTGGGTCATGGAGAATCCAGTGACACCGAATGCTGGCGGCCCCACCGACGGGCCAGTGCCCCGCGCTCCTCCTGCTGCTTCTTCCTCTGAAGATGAATGAGACATTGCCCTTACGGTTTTCGGTCCAGAGCAGGAGGTAGACACAGTCACAAGAGCTGTGAGGCAAGGTGTTCATGCAGACCGCCGTGCCAGGAGGCAGTGCGGCCCTTGGTGGGGGGTGTGGGGGGGCGGTGTGCGGCTCTGAGTCCAGCTTTCTGGCGTGGCCTCTGTGCCCCGCTGTCTGCAGGCTTGGTGATCTTGGGTGATTTATTTACCCTCCCTGGGCCTCAGCCACATCAGTGATGAGGATGGAAAGAGAATCAGAATGATGTCTGGTATCTCGTTTGGACTCTTATTTTAAATTGCTTCGATGGCAGCGGTTTATCGAGCATGTCAGCCTCTGCTCATCATGTGACGGAGCTAATCCAATCTCCCCATCAGAAGGTGAGCTTCCAGAGCCCCTGAGAGGCAAGCTGACATCCCCGAGCCCAAGCGGCCACGGTGGCAGAGCCAGGGCTCGCCCCACACGGTGTGACTTCTGTCCCAACGTGAGTGCCATAAGGGGTCCTGCCTCTCTGGAGCTGGGGAGCTCTGAGTTAGTGCACAGTTTTGAGGGGACCCTTTGGGCCACTGGGAGCCTCATTCCTTGCAGCTGGGCTCTGACAGAAGTCAGATCTGACCTTCCTGGGGTGTCATACAGAAGGGCACCCCATGAGCTGAGACGCCTGCTCCAGGTGATGGCAACTCGCTGGGGCCCAGGGAGACCCGTGGGGCTCAGGGTCTGCTTCCCTCTCCGTGTCGATCCCCGTGGCAGTGGCCCAGGGTAGCAGCATGTTTCTGCACTGGTGTCTTGTGGGGCCTGGCTAGCTTCATCCTCTCTCACCCGGAGTGGCTGGATTCCCACCAGAGCTCTCTACTCCATTCTCCCACGACGGAGCCCCTAGGTTATCCTCTGGGGAAATCCCATATGAAGGATTCCCCTTGGATTTGCAAAGCCCCGTGCCCCGACCTGCCAGATGTAGTCTGACATTGAGAGTGAACGCAGGACCCAGTAAGGTACATGGTGGCTCCTTCTGCAGAAGATACATCCCGAGCAGGAGGCAGGCTGTGTCCAAACAATGCTTGCAGCTCATTCGTGAGGCCTGATGTCAATTTGGGAAGCCGAGATCTGCGATTCAATATACAGAATAGTATATAAGAGAATAAAAAAGAGTGCGTGGCACATGGTAACGCCTGAATTATTTCAGGAAACTTCTGTGCATCCAGATGTCCGGTGGGATACGACAGAAGCACTATTTTGTTATTTCATGATGAAGAAAGGTTGAAATCCCTTCTGTGGTGTTTCGGGTCCTGAAATAGGCTGCGTCCCCATGTTCAGGCAGACCTGGGTTCGAACAGCTCCCGGCCCCTGGACTGGGAAACTTCACGGCTCTGTTGCAGGAGGCTGACACCGCGTGCGCGCTAAGGGCCGCTGTGAGCATCCCACGAGACAAAGCCCACGCAGAATGACCGGTCCGCGGAAGAAGTGCACTAAGTCTCTGCTCCCCGTCCCTTTCCCCATCCAAGCTGTGGTGTTGCTGGGCAGGAGGTAGGGGTCCCCGGGGGAGCAAGTTGGTGTTCAGTCCCTCCCCTTCCTCCACCAGCCACGTGGGGCCGTCCACCCCATGGAAGCTTCTTTCGGAACCAGGCTGAGATGTCCAGAGCTCTGTCAGAGGCCCTGGTGCCCTGGTCTCACTGTGGTTAAGATCACCCCCATTTCCACATGGGGGCTGCGGACACCAGGGGCCGCCCTCCTTCCCCGTGTGCGTCCCACGAGGGCCTGGTGCTGAGGCTCGGGGTGGGGTCGGGCTCGGAACAGGGCATCTGTCTGTCTGTCTGTGGAGCAGCATGGGTGATAGGACCACCCTCTGCTCTCCTGTTCTTTCCCCTTCACGCCACCTGACAGACGTACGCGGAAAGCCAGCCTCGCCAGACCTGGTCCCTGAGCTGGTGGCACGGGGAAAGAGGAGGGAATTAACTTCTGGCCTGCTGACAGGGGTGCGGCCTGCCAAAGCCGCCCGGGGAATTTGGTTCCTTTCCTTGGCTGACTCGGTGCCAGCCACAAGAGCGGATTAAGCAGGGAAATTCTGCACGGAGAACTCTCCCCCTTGGCGCTCCGGTCCCATTGTCTCCCGAGAATGACGGCCGCTGGTGGTGCCAACGCGCACCGCTCCAATGGCACGTCCCCAGAACAGATCAGCTTCCCGTTCCTGAAAAGAGGGATTTGTTAAAGAACGGGAGTTAAAAGAAAGAAGGAGAGGCAGGAGAGGACGAGGCCATGGAGTCAAAGTGATGCCGGGTCTGTTAATGAAAGGAGCGAGGCGTCCGAGGCCCGTGCCGATGCCGGTGCTTTGCAGACTCCTCTGAGGGGCACTTGGATTCTGCCCTCTCTTCCCGAGCGCCTGCTTGGGGGGAAGCACCGGGCGCAGGGCTGGCTGGCGGGGTAGCGTTGAACAACGATGCCCCTTAAGAAAGATGTGTGAAAGAGTCCTTCCTTCCCTCCTTGCTCTCAAGGACATAAAATCCAGGGCGAATAACAGATGATATTTACTGAGCATTTACTATGTTCCAGATACTGATGTCAGCTTTTTCTTCTCATCAGTTAATTAATTAACTAATTAATTAATTTTTAAAGATTTTATTTATTTATTTGACAGACAGAGAGATCACAAGTAGACAGAGAGGCAGGCAGAGAGAGAGGGGGAAGAAGACTCCCCGCTGAGCAGAGAGCCCAATGCGGGGCTCGATCCCAGGACCCTGAAATCATGACCCGAGCTGAAGGCAGAGGCTTTAACCCACTGAGCCACCCAGGCGCACTTCCATCAGTTAATTTAATCATAGTGACCTAACAAGGTCCATATTATTATTATTATTATTATTATTATTATTATTATTATTTCACTACTTTTAAACACGAGAACACCTAAAGCATATAGAGTGGTGGGCTGTGGATAACAGCTGATCTCTGGGAGACATATCAAAATAAAAACAAGCCCCAAGGATAGCATTTGCCAATTTCTGTGGTGTCCGGATGCCTACCTGGCCCAATTTCAACCTCCCAGGGTGCCCTCGTTGGGCATGGAGTTGGGAAGACTCTAGTGTGTGCTTGTGGCTCACAAATGGTCTCTGATACACTAATGGTTATTAAAAGGCTCAACCAAGCACCTGCCGTAAGTTGCGGAGTCAGTCTGAGTACTGAGGTCCCCATATTCCCAAGCCCACTCTCTCCATCACTGGGCAGCCCCAGCTGGGGGGTCCCAGGGAAGGGACCAAATGGAGAGGTCATTGTTCTGGAGACTAGATGAGCTGGGTGTGATGTGCCTGGCAACTCTGAGTTCTCACCTTGCCGGGGGTCCTTGCCCCTCCTGCTTCATCCTCCCTGACCACCAGCTGGCCCCAGGAACTCTGGCTTTCGGAAGACTTGGGTAGAACACAAATTTTCTGGTGCAGAACAAAACTGTTGAGACATCTTTGGTCCCAGCTAAAAAAATTTGGTAACCTCCGATGAGGTCTTTAAATCCTCTTTTTGTACATTGTTTTCATTTCATGATCACAGCATGTTTGTGACAAATACAGTTATATTCGCCAGTATAAGAGTGGAAAGATAGTCTCCTGCTGTCAGCTTCCCCCTTTCACGTTATCCTGTGTGCTGGCTGATTTACTTTCTTGAATCACTATCCTCTCGACCGTCTTCTGCCAGAGACCTTCAGGAGCCCTCATTACCTCCAGTGTGAGTCCAGGCTTTTGAGTTTGGCATTCAAGACCTGCCAAGATCTTAAGGCATCCATCTTCCATCCACCCATCCACCTATCCATCCATCCACCCATCCACCCACACACCTATCCATCCGTCCATCCGTCCATCCATCCATCCATGCATTCATCCATCCATCCATTCATCCATCCATCCATTCATCCATCCGTCCATCCATCCATCTGTCCATCCATCCATCCATCCATCCATCCATTCGTCCATCCATCCATTCGTCCATCCATCCATCCATCAATCCATCCATCTATCCATCCATCCATCCATCCATCCATCCATCCATTCATCTATCCATTCATCCATCCATCCATCCATTCATACATCCATTCATCAATCCATCCATCCATTCATCCATCCATCCATTCATCCATCCATCCATCCATCCATCCATCCATTCATCAATCCATCCATCCATTCATCCATCCATCTATCCATCCATCCATCCATCATCCATCCATCCATCCATCCACACACCTATCCATCCATCCATCCATTGATTCAACATGCATTCAGTAAATACCGAGTGCCTACTAGTGACAGGCAGGCACTCTACCAGGTGAAATATGACCATCCCAACTTTATTTTCTATTACCTTCCATTCACTTATTCACACCATCCATCAGTCCTCATCGAGCATTTATCATCTGCTGGGTTCTAGGGACATGAAGATAAACAAGACAGTGACTCTGCTTTTGAGTGCCATCTCAGGGACATTTGATTGTTTGCTCTTGCCAAAATGTTTTCCTGCCTCAGTGCTTTCACACCATTTTCTCCACCTGGGAGGCCTTCTTTACATTTCTGAACATTCCAGTTGTCTGCACAACTCAAGACTACAATGATGCCTCCTTCATGAAGCTTCTCCCAGTCCCCTGAACTTCCTAGTCAAGCTGGATGCTATCATGCCTTCCCTGGACCCTCACTGGGATCTTTTTTTCCTCTTAAAGCCCACTTCTTTCTGTTTTGTATTAAACCCATTTGTATCCATGTCAATTCTCTGTTGCTAGAAACTGACCTTCTGGAGCTCTGGGATTCAGGGGACTCACTCACATCCCCGCAGGGAGCAGGTGAGCAGGAGGGGTACATGGGATGAACGATAGAGAAACCCTAACGGTGAGAAAATGCTGGCTTCTCTTCGTTGCCCTGCCCCTACTTTTGGCGCAGGAGTACAACGAAGGCCTTTGTCAATAGAAAACCACTCTAGGGCCATTTACACTCCTTACAAATTGCATGGTGTATCTTTAATTCCTCTCTTAAATTTTTTTTTTACAGTAGTTTTATTAAGATGACAGTCACTCCTGAGAACAAATTAATAAATTCAAACATTAGGTATTAGAACTTGAAGAGACCTGAAAGATCCTTTGGTTTTAGCCCCTAATTTCAGATCGGAGAAAATCTGGCCCAGGTTGGCAAAATAACATAGTCAGATTACCCTGGGAATGATCACAGTGAATTCATTGTACACTACACCATAGCGGATCATTTGGAGAGGGTCATTCGTCTCATACTGACCATTCTGTATCCGGCAAAAGATGACTCTAAACCATCAAGAGAAAGGTGAAATGTATTGGTGTGTAGTCTAATTCTTTAGAATTGTTTTCAGGGGTGCCTGGGTGGCTCAGTGGGTTAAAGCCTCTGCCTTCAGCTCAGGTCATGATCTCAGAGTCTTGGGATGGAGCACCGCGTAGGGAATCTCTGCTCCTCAGGGAGCCTGCTTCCCCCTCTCTCTCTGCCTGCCTCTCTGCCTACTTGTGATCTTTCCATCTCTCTGTTGAATAAGTAAATAAAATCTTAAAAAAAAAAAAGAAATGTTTTTATTAAGAGGAACAAACCTGGAAACAAATGACAGCTCACAGAAGGTAAATTTCAGTTATCTGTAAAAATAGCTACATGAAGGGCCCTATTTTATGGGCTAGGACAGCAGTAAGGTGGGGTTGGAGACGCCCGGGACAGTGTGTCCTGGTGTGCCAGGGACACTCCAGGTCCTCCTCTGATCCTGGCACAATTATAAATAGTACTCGTGTCCATTCTCAAAGGTGTTCCAGTTTGGACAGGAAATTACACGATCATCCTATATAGAAAGCTGCGTAGTTTGTGTTCGATTTGTACCTCTATGGTTACAAAAGTAGTTTTCTATTAGTGGTGTGCTCTAAGCAATGTGCCACTGACCTGTCTGTCACTGTGGAACCAAAGACATCTCCAGGCTGACCACCCATGGGGAGCCCCAGGGAAACCATCAGAGGGACAGGATGGTGCCCTCTTTTCTCTCAGGGTCTATTTATTGTGAAGATTTTCTATTCACAAATCCTATATCACATCTTTTCAAATCTCAGGAAAATAAAAGGAACCCATAAAAGCAGATGGGTCAGGTTTGCCAAAAATAGAAGGTACGAGCAGTCTTGGGGTTGGGGTGGTGGAGGATGTTGCCGGAGTGTCATAGGCCAAATGCAAATCATTCCAGGTACTTCCAAGTTAAAAAAAAAAAAAAAAAGAAAAAAAAAGAAAAAAGAAAAGAAAAGAAAAAGAAATCCCCTCCCAACCTTCCTACGTGAACTTGTCATTAGGTAAATTGCTTCAAAATATTAAATGAACCATAAAATTATCCATCTGGGAATTGCTAAACTTCCAGAAATATGCTTTGCCAATTGTAGATACTCAAAAGGATTGAATTCGCTTTTACTGTCCAAATCCCATTCTCTGGGGTTGGTGGAAATTAAGATGATGTGAAGGAGGCAGAGGGGATAACTCACCTCAGAGATCTTGAGAATGCTGATCAGAGGCCATCACTGATATCATGGCACCCATTCTCGACTGCGTCTTTGCGGAAAGGGTGGTTATTGTGGACAGGGCGTCCTGGAATGACGAGGAAATAGGAGGCCTAATTTCCATCGATGCCTTGCTTCATGGCAGTTGTTTCTTAGCTGGGCTCGTTTCCAGTCAGTACCTCCACACCCTCCTCTTTCTACTGCCATCGTAGAGACCTTTCTGGAAAGAGACACAGTCAGATCGGGACCCTGCTTTCGACAGCCTGTGGTCTCACTGCCTGCCGAAATACTGTCCAAGGAGACGATCGCCAAGCTTTCGCCAAGGTAAGCCCTGTGTTTCTTGCTTGTTTCACTTTTCAGTATAAACTTTCTTGGATGGTGCACATTGAAGTTAAAGTAGAAGCAAAGGTGTGCATCAGAATCAAAGGCATAATCCTTCCCACCACCACCAGATAGCTTCTGCCAGACCTTTTCTAGTCTTGCTTAGGCTTCAGAATAGACGTGTTTTAGAAAAGACTCTTGAAACCAACTTCTCGGCGAGCAGAGGAACTTCTTTTTCTCCAGCGTTCCCTTCTGACCACGCACATCAGTCCGATGATCCTTCCCACTTGCACCTTCTTTCAACGCTCATCGTCTGCTTGCTCTGTGCCAGACCCTTGAGGTCTGTGGTGAGATGAGTTGGTTGAACAACACAGTTTATCTTGGCTTCATGACACTTAGAATCGAGTAGGAAATGACTATTATGAACACGCTGTCCCTTGCCTCCGACCAGGCAGTGTGCTGTACCCAGAAGGACATTGTACATATTCTCTATCTAGAAAGGGCTTTCTCATTCCCGAGACCTACCTGAAGCACTGCTCTCTGAATACATTGGCATCTCCTCTGAGCAAGAACGCAGAGTCAAACAGATCCTGGAAAAATCTTATGCAGTCAGAGAGATCCACAAATATCCTTTTTCCCCTTCAATGTCCCCGAGACCTTGAACTAATCACTTAATTCCTATAGGTGTCAGTTTCCGAAGCTATAAAATGGGAATGATAAAAATTGTCCATCTCATCCCACGGAGTAGTTGTGAGGTTCAAATAACGCCTTATGATCAGTGATGGTTTGCTGATTCATCCATTCCCTGAACGTTTACCAGGAACCTGCTCTGCGGGCCAGACCCTATGTTCGTGCTGGGGATCCAGGTTTAAGCTGACTCTTCCCACAGGGAACACAGAGCAGGCTACAGTCATGAACAATGACCGTGCAGTGTGAGAGGAACAATGGGAGAAAGCAAGCCAGGGCACCGTGGGAACATGGGGAGGATGTGCTCAAAGACAAAAATCATGTGACTTAAAGGGATCAGAACAAACCCTTACATCACATTCTGCACTCTGCCCTGTTCTAAGAAACTTTAAATGCATTAATCCATTCAGGTCTCATATTTATTAGCCCACCTTGAAGTAGATAAATTTATTATCCCATTATACTGATGGAAAACACTTCAGCTGAAGATGGCAAGGACAAAGAGTGTTAGAGGTAGGATTTAAATCCCTTGTGCCCTTTATAAACAAGGGCCACTGGCAGGCGTGAGTAGCCGTCGGGCCGCACTGGGACAGAGCAAGAAGGTTGGCCTGACCAGAGCAGGGGAAGATGAACAGCAGGGAGAAGGTCAGTTTCCTGAGAGCGTGCAGCCTGGCAGAGGAGTCTACGCTTCCCAAGGCTTCTCAAAGCAGGGATGCAGTGGGGCAAGTCCAGGCCTTCTAGAAGCTTGGATCTTGCTTCCTTTCTTGTCCTCCCTCCAGACTCCCCTGCTGTTCCTGGGAACACAGCCACACTCTGGGACAGTGGCCTTGAACAAGGTGGGCTTCAAACAATGGCCAGAGACTCGATTATGTTTCAGTTTGGCCAGTCATTTCCCAGCTATGTTAGCATGTTCTGACCCTAATACATTGGAGAGAGTGTGGGAAAAGTACCTATTCTTCTAGGCATTTCTTTACCCATTGGACTCTTGGCTATATTATAGAAAGTTACCAAGCGGCTGACATCTTTTTTTTTTTTTTTCTTTTTGTCTTTATGCCCCTAAAAATTTGGGTATTTGATATCACTCAGTCAACAATCAATGTAATTCGCCCTGAGCTGCTCTTTGCTAAGATTCTAAGCTGGGTTCAATCAATGATCTCTTTTCTTGTCTCTCAAATTAGATTGCTTGGGGGAATTTTTCTTTGAAAAGCTTTTATTGATTTTTTCCCCAAAGAAGAAGTGACACATAGGATTCTAAATGCGGTTCCCTTTCAGGGGAGTTGTGAGATCTCCACAGTGAGTGAAGAGCTTGAAGCTGAAAATGTGCACAGAAGGCGTCCACCCAGCAGCTCTCATCTGTCCTCAGTCTCCGGAGTCACGTGGGAGCACCAGAGACAGACTAGCATCAGAGCAGCAGCAGGAGGAGTAAATCAGACTTACGAGGGTGTATGTATATGTGTATGTGTATGAGCACTAGGACTCTACATCTGGAGAATGTGCCCAGATGTTTCTGTCGCACCTTGTGTGGGGACCTCTGGAGCTGCTGGTCTACCCAACAGGACAGCTACCAGTAACTGTGTAAGTGTGGCGCTGTACCCATCTAGGGAAGCAGGTGGGGGCTGAGATCTAGCCCAAGCTCTAGAGGAGGGACCCCTTTTCCTTTGTGACTTTGTCAGATGGTAAGATGTGCCTCTAGGAGTGGGTCCACGCAGAAGGGGCCATTTTCCTAATTTACATGCAAGCTCCCCATAGGCTAAGAGGGGCGCTGCTAAGACCTCAAATACTGTGACTATGTTAAGGACCCTCCTGACTAATGGTCATATTGGACTGCTCCAGGGGCAGCACAGTCCACCATGGGAACCATGTGATTGTTCGTTCTGTCTCTGCCTCTGCTTGTTTATTACCTGCAGCCATGAATCCTGCTCTGAACCCCCGGATCCCCATGGAATACACGCAGTCCTTCTTCCCCAAGGGATACCCTCAAGGACTTGAGAATAGTCAACATGTTCCCTTTGGTCTTGGTTTCTTGATTAAAATAACTTCACATCCTTCAACCATCCCCTGAATAACCAGTTTTTGGCTTCTTTTCCCCATTGGTAAAAGTCTCCCTTTGCTGGTATCAACCATTGGATGGACACTTCATTCATTCACGTGTTCATTCATTCATTCATAAGTTCATACATATGCCAAATATCTAACAGTCACTCAACAGATATTTCTTAAGTGTCTACTACGTTTTCACCTCTTCTCCAGCCTTTGGGGATATAGTGGCAAGCAAAATAGAATATGTCTCTTATCTCATGGATCTTAAAGTCTGGTAGTAAGGAAGACAGATAATAAACTAACAAACCAATGAATAAAAGAGACAGCTCTGACCCTCAAGCTCTGAGCTAAGGATTGAAGGGTTAGGCGATGAAAAAGATAACATTCTGCAACTTGTTTACAGTCTAGTGGGGAGATTCCTGCAACCCTACAGCTCCCATCTGGCATGGTTATTGCTGAATCCAAGCCATGTAGGAGGGCTGTGGAAGGATGGGGTGGCAAAAGCCTAGGGAAGAGGAAGAGCCTCTGGGATCAGGCTTCCTCAGTTATCCAGTTAGAATAGATTTTCCTTTTTTGTCTTAATTTTGGTTTAGTGTACTGTTTGTAAGGTCGTGCTGGGTAGAATTAATTTTAGAGTCTGTGTTCTTTTAGAGGTAGAGGCAGTTTTCCATGAGAAAAAAAATAATATCCCATTTTGCAATTCCCTTTTCAGTCTGGTGGACCTTGGAGCCAAAATAGTCTGTGCACTCACTACTAAGCTACGTGGAGATGGGAGCTATTCGGCTCCTTCAATCTGGTAGGCTTGGCAGGGCAGGCTCTGGGTAACAATGACTTCCTATATACCATCCACAGTATAAAAACTGTGGCCTGTGTTTTGTCTTGCTCTGTGCCCTCTGGGGCCAATTCCAGCGCCAAGCTCCCTTTGAAGCCTCCGTGTCTGGACCAGCTTCACAGGCTCTGAAGTCAGATGAGAAATGGGCCCATTATTAATGGGGGCAAAGCATTTGCACCCTCTTCATACAGTGTGGGTGGCACTGGGCTTCCATGGGATACCCTAGGGCAGAGTGTCAGAGTGCTCAGAGCTTGAGTGCTGGGCTTGGCACTGGCTTCTTTTGGGACTGGTTGGCATCGTGTGTCCCTGCACCAGCAATGCCTTCCCTGTGTTTAGCTGCTCAGCGGTGAAAAGTGCGGACAGAAGATCAGCTTTGGAGGTCATACAAAATTTGGGGAGCAGATTCATTCATCATTTAATTGATGGATTCTTTCATTCACATGTTGGCTGAGCATCTACTCTGTGCCAGATTCCACGTCCCTTCTTTTCCCAGGGAGCAAAGATCAAGAAGATTCTAGTGGCGATGGCTTGTAAGCCAAATGATGCAAAGCAGAGTTATGGGCATCCTGGAAAAAAGGTGGGGAGATGGGGGTGAGGCACAATGGGGGGGATCAGTTTTCCCTGTCTGAGGGTGGTTAGAAAAGGCTTCAAGGAGGAGGTGGTATCCAGTGGTAGAGAAATCTGGGTGTATTACTCTGTAATCGGACATGTTCTTCTCTGTTCACAAAGCTTTAATCAAGTTTCCTGGGTGACTTGATTCTGAACCTACAGAGTGTGTTAATGACCCTGGTCTGTTTAGCACAATGTCACAAAGAGGAGAGAGAGCCCTCGTCCTGTGATAGGGAACCTGAGACCGGGATGAGTTCTCCCTTCCCCTCCTGGGCTTCAGTGTACTCACCTATAAAATGGCTGGCGCAGATGATGTCAGCCGTGTCTTACCATTTACTGGGAAGAGTAAAACGTTTGACTGGGATGGGGAGGTTCTGCCTCCTACTAGGTTTCCCCTAGGTCCCTGAGGGGGCCCCTCGAAGGAAAGCAGGTCTTTCAGAATACATCTCATCACCTGTGATCAAATGATTTCTAAGACCCATCCTCGGCTTGAGCTCTCAACTCTTCGCTGTAAGCTCCCAGCTGTGCGACCTTGGACCTGTCCCTCCCTTTCTCCTTCCTTCATTTCCCCATCTGTTTGGTGATGGGGTTCGACCAGAGAATCTGGGAGCTCAGACGCTGCTGGCTTTACAGTCCAGGACCCAGAGACCCAGCCATACGGGCTGTGTAGGCGGATTTGGTTATCGGGGAAGAAAACCGATGCCATGTATCCCACACTTCCTAAGTACCGGGCAGGGCACGAAGGGTTTTGCATATACTACTTCTTGGAACCAGCACAGACATCTCTTCAGGCAGCTCTCATTTCCATTGTTTTGGAGATAAGAAAACAAGCCCAAAGAGGTGAAAGGTTGGGAGAAAAGTCTCTGGAGTGGTGTGCATGACTCGGAGCTGGAGGCAGGGACTCTGCTCCTCACTCCGGGCTACTTTCCTCATCCCAATCTGTGGTACTGCTCACTGGTTCTCTCTCCTAGGTTCTCTGTTCAACACCGTGGTCTTCTGGGCAGGTGGAATGCTGGCCTGAGGTCCAGGGGACCCCCCCCCCCTTGCCGAGTCCTCTGCTGTCCATACACCTGCCAGCCCAGAGCCGGCCTGGCTGGGCAGTCAGACCACACACCCCAGGAAGGACAGAGGCCCCACGTGAGGGATGCATCTTGTAGGAGTTGCCTGACCAGACAGACAGAAGAGGCTGTGATGTCCCGATGGGAGAGTCCTGGTGTGAGTTCGGGAAGTCTCCACCCCTCCCATGTAAGGGCAGGTGTCTTGTGTTGGGGAAACAAAAGTGCGTGGATCCAGTCAGAGCCACACTTGGAGTTAGAGTTTGGAGCAGTAAGTGTTGCACAGAAGCTCGAGGGAAGGAGATACAGCTTACGCAAGAAAGAGCAGTGTGCGTGTCGTCTGCCTGTCTTCCCAAGTGTGCTGTAGGCAGCGTGTTTATGTGTGTATGGAAGGCAGTGTATAACCATTGTGACTGGGTATGAATTGGGAGTGTCTGTGCTCTGGGCCTTTATCACATGAACTTGTGTGAAGGAAGTTGTGTGCACACGTTTGCTTTTTTAGAGCACGTACGTATAATAAGAAGGTACTTTGGCTATACGCTCTGGGTTGGTTTGGAACGTGTGGGTCCTGAAAAAATGAAATCTTCAAAACACAGATATGAGAACAAGTCTGTTATGAGGCCATGCATAATTTGGGAATAGGGAACTCATTTATATTTATTCTTAGTATCTTCTTCAGGGCCTAGGGAGTAAAGAGTTCTTACTTTGGCTATCGCCATAGGCACTGTGTGTGGGACACGCTGGGCTGGCTAGAACTGGCTGTCAATTTTTACTGTGAGAAAAGCTCTTGATTCAAGCAGAGCAAGGCCAGACTTTAATGAGAAGTATTTTCAACTCCCATAAAGAGAGCTCAGAGGAGACCGTGGAGGATGTGCTGTTGGAAGCCCCTGGACGGCACCAGGGATGAGGAGTGCTGCGGACCCCGGGGTCAGACCTCTGTGGGGCTGGTGGGAGGGGGAAACGGGAAGCAAGAGGAATCTCAGAGGATTCTGGTCTAGAGAAATCTGTGTTCAGCTACACAAGTGACTCATGGGGCCTCCTTTCCCTCCCCGTGGACCAGACTTGCCTTCTCCCTGCCAAAGAGAGGATGAATGAGGTAATGTCTTCTCTGGGCTTTGAGCTCCTTTGGGAATGTTGCTGTAAACCCATAGGCTGTTATTAGAATGGGGGACACCAAGAGGTCACACGGGAGGGAGGGTGAAGGTTATAGTCTGCAAGGCCTAGGGGAGTTGAGGGAGATATACGTCTTATAATATCGGTGGTGGCCAAGCACACTTCGCCCTTAGCCACTTCACTCTCCTGCCTTCTCAGGGAAGGTGTGATCCAGTGTGATGTGTGCCTTATAGGCACAGAGATGGGAGAAACAGATTTGGCCGAAGAGGCTGGGAGACATTTAGAGAGCGTGACAATGAGGCTGACACACTGGAAGTGTGGTGGCATTTATTATCGGCGAAGGCACCAGAACTAGGTCAAGCAGGCCCCATCTCCCTGCCCAGGGATCTGTGCTTTGCCTGTCAAGATGAAGAAGTTGGGTAAGTACAGTCAGCTGTGATCCACGGTAGGCCTGTTCTGTCAAGTCACTGCAAACACTGAATTAGCGAATACAGAGCCGTCACTCTGGGGCAAACACAGGTCCCTGGGAGCCTCTGGTCACAAGATTTTCATCCATCAGTCAACGCCATACATTGTTTTTTGTGTTTCTGCTCAAAGATACCTTACTGAATGTATTTATTTCATATGATTCATTAACACTGAACTCAAACCAGTAGACCTGTGGGTAGCTCACGCCTGAAGGAGTCTCACCTAACACACATATTTTCTCTGTAAGATGCGTCACAACCTTCTCTGGGTGAAGAGCACTAACCAGTCTTCAACACTATGTTTGAGGGCCAACACCAACAAAAAGGGCACAAAAATGTGAAAAACATGGTGCTACGTAGACCACAAAAAGACACTTGTTTACAGTATGAGAGCTAAGAAGGCAGAGTTTCATCCTGTTTGACCTCTGCTGGGAACGTGCCATCGGATCAGTCCGTGTTGGGCAGGTGTGTGCAGGTCCACAGAGGACCATGGTAGTGCAGCGGGGACACGTTCAGGGAGCAGGCAAATTCACACTTTTGGAAGGCTTGCGTAATGAGGATTGCTCCTAGTCATCAGCAGCAGGAGCAGTGCTGGGCGTGAGGAATTGTCTCGCAGGAGCATGGCTGTCTCACGGACGTCCTGGTCCACCTGGACTCCAAGAGTCTTGAAGTGCGAGCTGAGATATCCTGTGGTCCGCGCGGTCGGGGGGCCCTCCTATTTTCCCACAGAAGCTGCCCCCAGTCAACAGACGGGGATTTACATGCTGGTTTCCCTCCGTCGGTGCCTCCTTAATGCTCTGTGTTCAGAGTTTTGTGGCAGCCGCAGGAAGCAGCCTGGGAAAAGAGCGACCCTCACGGGGGGAATGGAAACTGAGTCTCAGGGGAAGTGAGTGTGGCCCAAAGCCACTGCCCCACAGATGCAGAGCTGAGAACCCAAGCCCTTCTCTGAAGGTACCTCTGGCTTCTTGCCACTTCCTCTTCATGTCTCAAATATTCAGGCAAAATGATGCCTTAAAAGTGAAATAGTATGCATTTGCCTAGAAAGTGGGGGGTGGATTCAGTAAAATGAACTTGCAAAAAAAGAATAGGAGCTACAGAGAGGTGGCTTCGCTTCTCATTACCTGCTGCTGTGTGTTCCCTCCACGAACAGGCTAAAGCACGCACGGCTACATTATTGTTCTTGGAGACAGGATTTATTTGTCTCCCATAAATATCCCAACATCAGAGCTGTGGTTAGCACTTGCTGCTGCTGTTTTAAATAAACTTTGGATCTGTAGACTTTCATGACTCCTGAATATAACTGCTTCTACGTTTCTTTGTAGGGTCATTTCTTGATGCTCTTAAATTGTTGAAAATATTTCTAACTATCCTTGACCTCAGCTTCTCCCACGTAAGGATGCAAGAATAAGTCATACTTTGTCTGGCGAGGCCTTCTCACTCACTTTAGTCAACCACTTGTGGGTGGGCACGTGGGGGGTTCAGTAACTGGGAAGGTTGGGAATTATTCCTTTATCCTATTTTTCTTTCTGAGTAGGAGCATTGTGGGATTCTGGGTCGGCTTGACCATTTTCACAGTGGAACGTGGTATGCTTTTTAGGCATGCACCCCCCCAACCCAAACTCTCTGGCCTCATTCCTTCTTCTTCACAAGGGAGATGGAAGCACCACACCGCCTCTTCCAGCATTGTTTTGAGGGTAGCATTCTTGAGTAAGGTAAGCAAAAACCTTTGTGAGTGGCAGAGTGCTATACTCTTCTACCTGTTACCCAAGAGTTATCCTTCTGGAAAATGAGTAAAAGGGAAACATTGTAACTTAGCAAAGGCAGGTTCTGTGTTTTGACTGACACATAAAATTGTGTAAGCTAAAAGATGGCTTTGGGTTAGTTTATCAAGTGCTGTTACCTGGAATTTATGTTGAAATCGTGGTCAACGTGATCCTGGTACGCACAGGTACGTAGTCAACGAGACGAACACAGTTATACTTTGCATATATGGGAAGTCAGAGCTGTGTGTTCCTTTTTGTATTGAGAACTACCAATATGGAATATATATAAGAAAGAATAGCACTTATTTTTATGCCTGTGTAAATTCTTGAGCCAGACTTGCCACTACGTAGGCAGCCTCTGTGAACACACATGGAGTTTTAATACAAATGTTGCTACACACACATGGCTTAGAATGTTCCAAAGAAAAGGCCCATTGTCTCAACCCCAAAGCAGGAAGGTCTGGTGCTAGCTTTTCCAGGGACTCGAACTCCGACCTCATGTAAGGTACTTATTTCTCTTTCCCAAGTCCCTCCTCTCCAGACTTGTCCCCTTTACAGAGGCATCCATTCACACAGATGCGGTCACTCTCTCTCAGGAGGGAGGCCACGCGGTCACGTCTCCGTCTTGTCCCGAACTCTTCGACCGTAATGCAGTCGAGCTGACTCCACAGATGCCCTCTAAAGATGCCTGTTATCTGCAGACCTTCGGGGGCAGAGAAGCTGGAAGGACACACATCAGACCAGGAAAAAACCCTCTCCCGCCTGTTTCCAGTAACATGAGGAGGAGGCCTGGTCCCAAAATGCAGGAATTTCCTCAAGCATCCTCCGCTCCAGAATGGCCCCATTTACAAACCTGGCTAAGAAAACATGGGCAGAGGACTCTGGGAGCTTCATGCCCTCCTGGCCTCGCCATTTATCCAATTTACACTGATCAGACCCACATTGGCAAATGAAAGCCTCCTCTTTCCTTCTGTTTGTATGAGTTACTCACGGGGGCAATTTGAACGGATTGGATTTCCCCTTGGAAATGCTGGTATTTCCATGATTTGAAAAGTCTGGCTCAATTAGAATAATCTTCAGGCACTTCCTCTCCTTTTATGCAGGTAAATCATGGATAATTTAAAAGCAAAAGAACCTTTCGGACCATTGGGCCTGCTTCTTTCATCTCCTCGCCCTGGTAATTGCTCTTCCATTGTGAGACCTCGGTGGTTAGTGGGGAGCCTGATTAAGAGGTGAAGGGCTGGGCCCAGGAGAAGGGAGGGTCGAGGGCCACCACACATGGCCTTTCCTTCAAAGACACTTCCTCTGCAGCAGGTATGTTAAATACCAAACCTGAGTCGGGTTACGCTCTCAATTGATGCCATATGATCCCAAGTGCCCAGACAAAGGCAGGCCATGATTAGAAAGTTCAAGACTGTGAATGCTTCTGGGGGCAGGGGGTAATCAAGCCGGCAAGGAGGGCTGACAGTGGTATGTGGCACCCCCCAAAACATGTTTGGAACAAGAGAAAATTGTTCTTTTACCTCGGCTGCCCACGCTTCCATCTGGCGTGTGATGAAAGCTCACTTTGCCCCACTTTCTGCTGCGTTGTGGGGATTGGGTGAATCACACAGAGAAATGCTGTTTTGACTTCCAGCCTTAATTAGGCATGTTTGCATATTCCCTGCCCCATCCACCCCGGAGAGGGGAATGCGTTGTTGTGCCTGGGGTGGGGGCCGTCATGGGAGAGGATTCCAGATGTGCCCAGCTGGCAGAGCGCTCGTCGAGGCTGCTTGCTTCTACAGATGGGGAAACTGAGGCCCAGGGTCGCTCTGTCTGCAGAGATGTCTGCGTGGGCCTTGACCTCAGTGCCCTGACCAGCCCCCTGAGGCATCCTGGCTGGCATGGAGCTGGAGGGGGAGACGATGCCCTCTGATTTCTACCAGGGATCCAGCCTTTGGCTCCAGTCCCCACTGGCCCTGGCCGGGCCTCCTGGGGCCTCAACAGCGCCCCCAGCAACACCCCCCAGACGGAATCTGAGACTCACCCCAGAGCTGCAGAGTAGGGAGCCAGGTAAGAGCAGGCAGAGCCAGTGAAATGGGCCACATGTTTCCAGTACAGTCAGGGTCACTGCCTGGGGCAGAGGAGGGAGCAGGGAGTGGGCTCAGGACCCCCAGAATCAAGTCCCAGCTCCAACACGCACATGTTCCAAAGCACTTTGGCGGAGTCTCTTTCCCCTCGCATCTCCTATTTATCTCTGTATGATTGTGGGGGTGGAGTTAGTGATCTCGAAGGATCTCACAAGGGCTCAGATTCAGTCACCTATAGACTTACAGAGCTTTAGCAAGAACCCTCGTGGTGACTCCTCTTAAAAAGGCTGGAAGCCCCCAGCCCACCCTCCCTGTGCGGGGTGTGGGGCAGACGGGCTGGACACGTGGACACCACGAGTGAGTGGGAAATGGCAGGTGGAGAGCAGAACTACGGCCAGCCCCGTGCAAACCCCAGGTCTGCAGGGACGGACCGCGAGCGGCGGGAATGCGGGGGAAGGACTATGTGACCGAGCACACGAGGCTGGAGAATGTCAGCGATGGGAAATATAATTCAGTGCAAGCAAATTCAATACATATTTATTGGACAATCTGCAAAGCAACATTTCCTTTTCTTAAACAGATGAAAAGAGGTGCTTTCTAACCCTCTTTCTTCAGCTGCAAGAACGCTGGGAACCAGAGGCCTTAAGCTTCTCAGAGCCTCTCCGTTGGTTTTGTTCTGATTCCTTTACTACTTCAGAGCATGTCTGCTGCTTCGCTTGTTCCATTGTGAGCATATGCACATCGGCCTCGGCCTCGGGGCCGACTGAGTGCAGCTGGAGGGCAGCGACAGGCATCGGTCCCCCGGGGCCCCTCCGGCCGGTGCAGAGTGTCTTCCGCGGTGTTAGCCCAGCGGTCTTGAAGTTTGTTTCACGGGTGGGTCCAAAGGTCCCATTTTAGAACAGAGCGAGCTTCAGAGCCTGAGACCTTCCACACTTGCCTCATGAGTTATTTCCTGTGAGGCTGGGGACCTGTTACTTTAGCACCCCCCTGTTGCGAAGGGTGTGACCACACACCCACCAGACGGCAGCTGCCCCCGCAAGTTCACGGCAGTAACAGCGGACCTTTGCCACTTTCTAATTGCTAGGCACTGCTCGCGCACTACAGACACATCGTGTTCTGTCATGATCTCCACAACTCCGTGAACTAGTTACCCTGGCCATCTCTGTTTTACCAGGGAGGAAACCGAGCCACAGAGAGGCTCAATGACTTGTCCAAGACCACACAGCTAGCAGGCGATGGAGCCCCGATGTGGACCCGCGCGGGGAGTCTGGGGTCGCAGCCCCATGGGCTCTCTCTGCACTCAGCGCCTAGTCCAGGCCTGGCACAAAGCAGGTGCCGAAAAGCAAATGTTAGTTCCTGGCCTTCGTTGACTTCTGTGGGCGATGGGGGTGCGGGCCCCAGAGGATACATGGGAGCCGGTTGCCCAGAACGTCTGGGGAGGCCCTCAAGACTCCCGGCTGGGAAAGGAGTCCGGAGAAGGCCAGAGCATCCCTGTGAAACCCCCTCCACCCTACTCCCCCGCCTCCCCGGCTCCCACCCGCACCCCACCCCCACCCCGCGCTGCTTCTGCGTCAGAACTGTCAGAGCCCCGGGGCCTCCAGAGACTAGTCTTCAGTGTCAGCGGTGCTCCTGCACGCCCCTAATTAAGTTAGAAGAAGATCCAGGCCCCTGGGTGCTCCTTTCTCCGGGAAGCACTTGAAAAATGCGGGGAGGCAAAGAAGTTCAAGGTCTGGGTATCTGCTGCCCTTGGTTCTGCTTAGGAATTCTTCAGCTGATTACACGGCTCTCAGCTCAACAACACCAGCTTTGTGTCCTGGGCTATGGGAAGGCTCCCCTCCGCCACCGCCCCGCCACAGAGGGTCATCCTGTCGGGGAAAACACATCTGGAGGGAGCTATTTCCTACCAGATTTAAAAATACTTCAAGGGCAACATTTTCTTGAGCAGTTCTTCAATTTCTTATTCCTCTTTCCTTCTTCATATGGGCTAATCGTTATTGCTGGGCGCGTGCCTGCCTTAGAAACCCCCAGAACGTAACTGGGTTGAAAGCCACTGCAGAATGAACATGGTGTGCCCCGTCTCTGAGCCTCCGTGACGCGTGGCATTTAAGTTGTGCTCAGTGCATAAGAGACGGCCTCTCGGAGGCCCAGGCTTGTCCATTCGGAGTCCCAGGAGCCCCCCATGCTGTTTCTCGCTGCCCAGGAGCCCAGGCCGAGGGCTGAACTTAGCCTGCCTTTTGGGCTTTCTTTGGGCAGATTTTTCTCGAGCACTGAATGCTTTTGAGAATTATGCTTAGACGATCGTTCTGCATAGAGCCAGGCTGCACACATTTTCCTCATTGCTCTGAGTCTCCTTGGTCTCTTTTACTTTCTGAAGATTCCTGCACTAACAGCCCGACAGGAGTGTGTGGCCCTCATCCTTGGGAGATGTATGTCAGACTGGGGAAATCCAAGAGTCAGATAAAAGGAATATTCAATTCCACATGCAGAGCCTGCATGAGGCCCAGGGAGGGCTGGGTCAGAGTAAATAATGACAACAAATGTTTCTCCAGCGCTTACTTTCAAGTCAGTCACCATCTTAACTCGCTTTACCGTATGTAATCCGTGCAAGAACCCTATGATGGTTACTCAGAAGCAAATGAGGATACAGAGGCCAAGAGTGGAAACTGTCCCTGGTCTTACTCTGGAAAGTGGTCAAACTGGAATTCAGACCCAGGCTTATCTGACTTCCTAGTTCTTGCCAATGACTATACACCTACTCTGTATACCCCTTCAGGGGGTTCACCATCCCCTAGAGCAGGCCCCATGTGCCATGCTGCGGCAGTGCAAGACAGAGCAGTGTTCACGTGCAAATTAGGCACAGGTCAGCACCACTGCAGTGGTGGGAGGTACGAGGAGAGTGTGTCCGTGAAAGCATTAAAAGCTTGCTATTCTTTCTTCTTGGAATGTCTCCCCCCTCTTGTGTCTTCATAGCCAAATCCTCTGTAAACTTCAGGGTCCGTGTCGCCCCTTCCAGGAAGTCTTCCTGAACTGCTCCAATCTTCAGGCTTCTCCCTCACCTGGTTTCGTAGAGCAGGTAGAGTCAGGGCTGAGCCCGACTCAAGCTAGGACGGTACCCTTCTGCCACAGGGGTCTTGCCTTCCAGGCTAGTTTGTAAATTCCCATCAGCCTGTGGGGCCTGGAGCTTCCATCCTTCTCTTTTCCAGGACATGGCAGCCAGGACTAGGCGAAGGGCTATAGAAGGAAAAGAACGCAGAACTCTGGTGAACAAGGGTGACATATTGGGGCATGCTAGTGACGGAAAGGAAATGGTCAGCTGAAGTGCGGAGGAGGAAGAGACTAGTGTTCTCAGAGTCACAGAAATAGTTTCAAGGTGATGCTGTGACCAGCTGGGTGACATGCAAGGGCAAGATGGAGGAAGACAGAACCAGAAAAGACCCACTGGCTGGCTGGGATTGTTCAAGATCACTGGTGACAGCTGTACCAGGACCCTGGCGAAGGCACAAGTCAGGTTGCAGTGGGTTCAGGGGTGAATGACAGACGATGGCATGAAGTTTTGTATTTTTTATATTTTAAATTTTTATATTTTATTTATGAAGTTTAGATGAGAAGAACAGGAAAAGTCTGGATGCTAGCCAGAGTTCAATGTGTCCTTCAGTACTTCTTCGCTCTATGACCTTGGACCAGTAACATCCTTGCATTTGAGTTTCCTTTTACGTAAAGTACCAATAGTACCTTCTTTCCAGAGTTGGTCTGAGGAGTCAAAGGAATCATGCAGGTCAAGCACTTAGCTTAGTGTCAGAGGAAGGGAAACAGTTGGTAAAGGTTGGTGAAGACTGCTTTTCAGGACAGGAAAAACTTCAAGGCATATGTAGGGTTTTGGAAAAGTCAGAGGAGAAAGAAGAGGACACAGGCAACAGAGCTAACTGCTAGAGCAAGCATTCCAGAGAAGGGATTGAGTGGAGACCACAGCAGAGAGGATGGCCCTCCATCTTGGGACTGGAGGAAAGGATGGGACTTTTCAAAGTTGTAGAGCTGATTCTTGTTATTCATGAGAGTTGTATTTTACCAAGTCACCTCAAACATTGAGTTTGTGAACACTGAACCATTGCTCCCAGGGGAAATAGATGTAGAGTGCGGTTCCTGTAAACCTCTTCACGTTTTTGTCAACTGATTGCCACCTAACTTTGTTTTATGTGTGTTTGCTTTTAGAGATACCTTATTTAATACGTTTGTTGGTTCACGAACATTGAACTCATGGGCAACAACTCTATAACCCGAACAAACCTAAAGTCTAACACTGGTCTCTGCAGCCTTCCCACACTTATGAGCGGGAGACACAATTTCCCCCACTTCCTGTGGCGGCCATCTTAAACGGTGAAATCCTGATGCAATGCACAGACATGCAAAAACCGTGGAACTAAATAGCCAAAAAGGAGACTTGTTCACACTATGAGAGCTAAGCCAAGAAATAGAGTGCTGCCCTGGTGGGCTTCTGCTGGGAACGTGAGTCTAGTGGGGCCACTCGGGTTGTTCACCGCTGGGTACCCGCCCATGAAAGACGACGACCGCCGGGCTACGGACATTCACGTGGGAGTCACAAATACATTCCAGTGGGTAGGCGAACCCGCAAATATGGAATCTGAGAACAGTGAAGACTGTGCTTAAGTTTGTAGTGAAAGGTGGCAAAGGTTGAACAACGTCAGGTGGGGGCGGGGAACACTGAATTTTCTGTGTGAGACAGAAGTCAGAGTTGCCTTCTGAGAGGGAGCAGGAGAGCCAAGGGAAGTGGCCCAGCTGGGAAGATGGCTGAGAAGGTTGGGAGGAGGACGGTGGGATTGGCAGGCGCAGCTGCCCCACAGCCGGCAGAGGTAGGAGCACTGCCTGAATGTCAGCTCCTCCCTCCGCAGGGCTGCCTTCTGGCAACTCCCCAGGAAGTTGATAACCTGAAGAAATGCACCAAAAGCGGAAGGCCTGGGTTTCTATTTAAAGACGCAGAGCTCTCTTTTTCTCCCCTTTCTTCACAGGGAGCCCACAAAAGAGAATGAAACACCGAAGAGTCAACAAAACTCCATTTTCACTCAAAGAAGGAGGCTATAACCCCAAACCACAAACTACAAAACAGGCTAGCCAAATTCTGTGAAATCTGTACCAAAACAACTTGAAGAATCTGATATCGTCACCTTTCTCCTCACACCTTGAACATAATAAAACACATTTTTTTTTTTTTTTTTCTAGAAGTAACAACCCAAATCTCAGAAGCCATGGCCGCTGGTTTTCTGTTGAGAACTGCATGGTCTAGGGAAGTGGGCCAACCTCCCAAGCCGGGAACGTATCTCTCTAGAAACTTCAGGGAAGGTCGGTCTGAAGAAATACAAAATACCAATTCCATTCCCTCTTACCAGCTTTGGGTCGGGGGTGGGGGGGAGGCAGTCCCTGGAGGCTCAGGGAGGTAAATTGGTGAGGAGCACGGAGTTCCCATGTCAGCCTCGCCACGGAGTGTGCTAAAATGCAGAGCTCTCACACCTAGTGAATTGGAATCTGAATCCTAACAAATTCTCGAGGTGACTTACATGTACTTTAAACTCTGAGAAGAGCTGTCCAGAGGGCTTTGAGGGAGCTGCATCTACCTCTTACACACGAGGTATGTGAAGACAGGCTCCGAAGGTAAGGAGAGTAATAGATCTAGGGAACAGGTGTAGAGGTAATAAGTCTAATGCAAACCTGCTGATTGACTTAGCTCTCTTTGTTTGCCTTCCACAAACTCTTCTTCAGTAGGCATCTGCCCATATTTAAAGATGAAGGATGGGACGCCTGGGTGGCTCAGTGGGTTAAGCCTCTGCCTTCGGCTCAGGTCATGATCCCAGGGTCCTGGGATTGAGCCCCAAGTTGGGCTCTCTGCTCGGTGGGGAGCCTTCCCCCCCACCCCCGCCTGCCTCTCTGCCTACTTGTGATCTCTGTCAAATAAATAAATAAAATCCAAAAGAAAAAAAAAAGAGATGACGGAGATGAAGAAGGAGCCTAACGTCCAATCTCTGCACAGATACTCCAAGGATGGAAGGAAGGGACGTGAGAAAAGGCAGACGGAGAACATATATTACCTAAGGGAACAAGAATGCAAATAGTTCTCTAAAGTTGCAAAGACATTACAGATAACATGAATTTTATTTTACTTCCCTTTAAAGCAGGCTCCACATCCAGTGGGGAGCCCAGCGCAGGGCTTGAACTCCGAATCATGAGATCGAGACCTGAGCTGAGATCAGAGTCTGGCACTTAACCAGTTGAGCCATCCAGGTGTCCCAGACAACATGAATTTTATTATTACTTTAAAGAAAAAACTCAAAGACAAAATTTAAGAATCCAAAGATTGGATTAACATCAATTCAACGAGATTAAAAACAAGCTGGCAGAACTCAAGAAAGAAATAGAAAGTGAAGTGATCGTAGGCAAGAAGGCACTGGAAATAACCGAAAGACTGGTGAGTGGGGGGACTTTTTCCTGAATGAGAATTGACGCATTTGTGCACTGCTTTGATGACGCCAAGGACTCTGTGTCCAAGGATGCCATTCCCAAAGATCTAGCTCGAATTAGCACTCAAGTGACGGGTTTCCAGAAGGTTGGTCATAGAAGATGTTGGGATAATCCCCAAATGGAGAGACAAATTGTTTGGGGGCATTTATGATCTACCAGATACTTTTCTCATGTTTATCTTTGAAACACAAGGTAGGTGCCTTTACTAAGTTAGTGACTTAAAAAAAAATCATAAAATAATTCAATGAGACAGTTGTAGAGAAGCGAAAGGAAGGAAAGTGAAACAATCACGTCCTATCATCCAGCCATAACCTTTTTGAGGATCTGTTGCATATTTCTAAACTTTTATAAAATACGTGTGTATTTTTTCCCAAATGGGATATTATATATGTTGTTTTTAACATGCATTTTTCCAAGTTAACCAATATATAATGACTATTTTTTTTCTCTCATTAGATATTTTCATCTTAGTGCCGCAGTGTATTTCATTACCTTGAGGTGCTTTGATTCACTTCGTCTGTTATGTCCATGGCCTATCGCTTCCTAAGTGCTTAGTAAATATTTGATGAATGACGTATTTGAATGAATGCCGAATAGTTAGGTTGTGTTTCTAAATATTTGCTGTTGCAAACAGCGCTGCAGCAAACATCCTTTAGCTAAATCATTAACATGTCTGTAATTATTTCCTTAAGATCAGTTCTCAAGAGTGGAATTGTTTGCTTAAACAGTAGGACTATCTTTAAAACTTTTGGATCATCTCCAGAAAGGTTATGCCAATTTATATTTCTACGTACAGTATCAGACTATGCACATTTTCTTTCATCCCAGCCAACCCTTTGTGTTTTAAAAAAGTCTTTTCTAATTTGGTAAGTCAACGTGGAATTGCATTTTGGTACATTTTTGTAATTCTTTGATATTTAGTGAAGTTGAGTACTTTTTCACATGCGTATTGATCGTTTATGTATCTTTTATGAAGTATCTTTTTATGTCCTGTGGTGCACTTAACAATTTGGTTGTTGACTCTTTTTATTATTAACTTACAAAGCAATCTGCGTACTAAAAATGTTAACCCACCTAGTGCATATAAAGTTGCAAAATTTTTTTTCTAATTTGGAATTTTCTCTTAATTTCTTGATTGCTTTTAAAAGACTGTACTGTCCTCCATTTGTGTTTCTACGCTTGGACTTTGTGCTTAGAGAGAGCCCTTTTCCACTTCTGAGGTTACAGCTTACGCAGTTACAGAAGTTGAATCCCCGTGTTGCCTTGAGTTTAAAGTCAGAGAGCTCATGAGTAAGATTTTATGTTTGATTTCAAAACCCCAAGCTCTTTTCTGCAAAATCAGGCTGGCTTCTTTCTCCAGCAGTGTCCTGCCTTACTCAAGTCCGTTCTGTGGAGCTACACATAAGGGTGGAGGCTGGGAGGCAACCCTTTCAGGAGTCCATTCCCAAGGAGAGAGACAAAAAGTTCATCTGCAAAGTCACCCCTAATCTCCTCTCCTCATCTCTGCTCTGTTGGCGCCTCCTGTGTCGACCCTGCCTGCTCATAACTCAGCACGATTTCCTACAAGGGTGTCCTTGGAGGAATATGCCTGGCCTCTGATGGGAGTGAGACATTTCACCTGCTAGTAAATTACTCTGATAACGTGGACCCTGCAAGTGGAAGGACAGCTGTGGCCTTGGCCTTCAGATGCTCTGTGTAACCCCAGCTGTGCTCCCACTGCCCTTCCTGCCCACATGCCAGTCCTGTACGCCGAGCTCCAGGTTTGGGGGAGAAGGAGCCCCAGGGGTTGGGATCGATTTCCCTGCAACGTCTTCATTCTGTAAAGGACACTGTTTGGCCTTCATGCTTTTTGGGACTTGGCCACTGGCCTAGAAGCTGAGTGGGGAAGAAAGTGGGGCTGTAGGAGAGGCTTTTTGAAAAGAAATACAACTTCAAGAGTTTGGCACTTGTGTTTCCTCTACTGGGCTCCTGGTCACCCCTGTAAGTAGTTCTCACCCACTCCCAGGGCCTACAATTACATAAGAAGCTAGCAACCTTAGAGCAATTTTGTTTTCATCTTCTTTTCGTAAACTTCTTTAAAAAAGTCGATAATAGTCCTTGTACCCTCATAAGCACAAAATGAGTAACAGTCTTTATGTTGTGATTTATTTGCACCATTTCCCTTAAGAAGTAAAGGGAGGTACCATCGAGGAACTGGACAATAGTCCCTCCGAGCCCATGTTTCTGGAAATAGAACATATGACTTGTTTTTTGTTGTTACTTTGTTCTCTTAAAAAATGTATCATGATGGCACCTCTAATAGAGAGTAATAGTAATAGTCAGATTTTTGGGACTGATAAGAGTATCAATTTTGAGTATGTATTCAACCCCATGACTTTCAGGAGAGGCCCGGGCGAAGGTTCTGCGTCACTCCATAGTTAATTAACAGCCATTGTGGAGATTTTCTACCCGTCATAAACCACATACGCTCCCTAAGGCCTGGACTCGTCAGTTGGGTGGGCAGGGGGACCGGTAGGGGCCCGCTGCAGGAGCTGACGGTTACACAGAACATCTTTAACTGCCCTGTGTCACTCAGTACCCATCCACCGAGAGCGGTGGGGGGGGGGGGTAGGGGATGTCCAAGACGTCAGTATTTATTGCCAGTCAGTGCTGGGGATTCGGGTAGGTTGACAGGTCTTTTGTCGGACTGGGACATCCCCACGGGGCAGGAACCCTCCCCGAGGGTACTCCCAGCTTGGTGGGCAATCCTGCAGATGGCATTCAATGTGACCGAGCTGGCATCCTCGCCCACAGACTGCCACCGAGTAGATGCAGCGGCACGAGCCTGTTTTTAGATGCCTCCCTCGTTTCTGGTAATCCCACAACTAATATAACTTAATCCAACGTCAAAGGGAAGACGTGCGGACACCATGTGAAAACCCCGAGCCTCTCCTTTCCTCGGGCGTGAAGACTGGAGTGGGAGTGGCGTTCTGGGGCCATGGGACTTCCTGCATGATTGGGGACCCTCCCTGTCCCCATCTGTGTGGAAGAGTCCCCGAGCCTGCGGACTGAGGGCTTCAGGGCCCGTGACCTGGTAGGTCCGGGAAGGACGAAGCTTCCATCCTCCACCTCCTCGGAGCTCATTTTTATTCCTTGGATAACTAAGGATTTGAGGAATGAGAGGTGATTTTGGTGTTTAAAAAGGCAGGTAAGATAAATGTCAGGACTCCGGAATGAAACTCTGAGCTCTTTTTCTTTCCACCAGCAGCACTGGCTTTGGAAAGTCGCAACGCTCTGGAAAGTGATAAATAGATTCTCATTTGTGGATTTCCATGTCTGGGACCCTACCTATCTCAGGTTCTTCTAGTCAGTTTCCACTTGTTTCTGATATGTATGTTATTTTGTTTTTAAGCTGACATTTGTGGAAAGTGACAGAGGTGCCAAACCTCATGGAAAAGCCCAGCGGCACTAAGGTTACATTCTGCTGTGATGGAACAAAGGGAAAGAAATCAAAGGATGACCCCAGATTGCCCTTGCCCCCTGCCCTAGTCCTAGAGACCATATTTCTGCATCCAAACTGCCTCCACAAATAATTTTCCTGACTTTCCAGCTAGAATCTTCCTGACTAGGCATTTCCAACGCTGGAGCTGACTTTCTACCAGTTTCTGGGCAACCTTGGCATGTCTGCCTCCGAAATGAGTACTTTTGCCAACTATATGTTTGGTTCGGATCTTGCATATGGTGCGCCCAGCATGCTCCCGACAGAGCCTGGGAGGGCCGAGGCTGGGCACTCCTGGCTGCTCCGGGCAGTTTGGTGGGGAGCAGACCTGGTTTTCCTCCAAGATGTCTCAATCAGCAGGGCCTCCAGGAACTTTTTTTTTTTTTTTTAAACACTGTCCTCTCATTGCCTCTGTTCGAAGGATCAGACATGTGAGTGATTCTTTCATCCCTTCCAGGGAGTTTGTGGGGATCTGAACCAGGACTACAGGATTTGGAACCTGGGAGGGGTTTCCATTGTCTGCAGTGGCCTATCACCAGTCAGATCCAGTGTGTAGGTTAATAAGGCTTAAACTTTAAAGGAAGGTTGAACATCTGATTGACAAGCTAGTGAATACGAGTCCAGGGGGAAGTTCTGTGCTTGGAAAGTTACCCATTTCCTGAGATGCAGTTGAATTTCAAAGAGCATGAGTTATGACTTAGGTGGAGGCAGACACCTCGGAGAGTTTAACTTGCACTGAAACACCAAATTGTTTTGCTAGATCTTGGTTTCCAGTTGGTTCAAAGGCTGGCAAGTCAATTGCCTCAGTTAATTGCTATTTATTGTTCTTGAATCAAAATGTGGCTAGAACCCTGTCCTCAAGCCAGACGGTTGAGATTCACGCTCCCAGGTGGCCGAAATCAGATTCACACTGGCACCAAAATGTTTATGAGTGTTTGTTCTCCAGAGGACAAGTCATGTATCAAAACCTTTCACCCTGAGATCTACAATAAGATTATTTGGAGCTTTTTTTTTTTTTCCCCTCAAAGGGTTTAAAGCAATACTTATCTTGGAGCTTGAAATGTTGTAACCTTTGCAATTTGCTTCAAAAAATGATCTGAAAGTTACTCCAAGATAGTCCATCCAGGTACCCTGTAAATCCTGATCCAGAGCTTCCTGGGACAGCCATTCCCATGGAAAGAGTCAGAAGCTTCTTGTAGACAGGTCCATGGTAACACCAAGTAAGGAGAAGTGGCTTTTTTAGTGAAAAAAAAAAATTTATGAAAGATAAGGTTTTTTCTTTCCCTCTTTCCTTTTCTTCCCCTTCCTTCCTTCCTTCCTTCCTTCCTCTCTCTCTTTCTTATTTTAGTTTCAGTATAGTTAACATACAGCATCATATTAGCTTCAGGTGTACAATATACCAATTTAACAATCCTATTCATTACTCAGTGCACATCGTGGTAAGTGTACTCTTTGAAAGATGAGTTTGTTTTTTTTAAAAGCTTTTATTTATTTATTTGACAGACAGAGATCACAAGTAGGTGGAGAGACAGGCAGAGAGAGCGGGGGAAGCAGGCTTCCCACTGAGCAGGGAGCCTGATGGGGCTTGATCCCAGGACCTGGGGATCATGACCTGAGCCGAAGGCAAAGGCTTAACCCACTGAGCCACCCAGGCGCCCCTGAAAGATGAATTTTTAAAATGGAAAAAACTCGTTCCATTCTCAAACACAATTTTTAAAAAACATTTTTTGTGAAACTGTCCATTTCTGTCCATATACAGACATACCTTTACAAAATCCTAACCATGGTGAAAACAACATTTGGTATCTTGCCTTTTTTTTTTTTTTTTTAAATCAAAGTTCCTGTAAGAATATTTTATGAGGATCACAGTCACCATTTTTGATGGCTGCCCAATATTTAAACACATAGATGGCTATCTCCTGTTTGGGGAGTATTTAACATTTAGAAATAATTTTCATTAAATGCTTATCTTTATATCTTCAGAAAAGAAAAAAAGAGACATAAAGGGCATGAGCACTTTTGTGACGTTAGCTCCGTCTTGTTATAGAATTTCCTATAATTTATAATATAATCAGAATATGAATGTACTAGTGACACCTCTTTGTCAGCACTGAGGATTATAAAATTTAAAAAATTATACTGGGGATTTGCTAAGCGAATAGATTTCAGATGCTCTTAACCACACACACATACACAAACGGTAACTATGTTAGATGATACGTCAGCTAGCTCGACTGTATAATCATTTCACTATATATGTGTAAATGTATAATATTTATTGTATATATATAATCATGTTATACAACTTAAATACATATAACTCTTATTAAAAGGTAAAATAAAAATTTTAAAAGAAAAAAGAAAGGATTTCATATAAAATCTCTGGTTATCATTTGCTTTAAGGATTTTAGCAGAAGACAGAACGTGAGAAGTACATGTTAACATCAGTCACCAAACGCAATGAGGAGCTAAACCCAGGCATTGGAAGAAACAGATGTTCAGAGTTCAGGGAGTGAAGTCAGGGAATTAATGGCTATTGAATTAAACGGGGTGGGAATAGTTTCAGATTGAGCTGAACAGTTAACTGCTGCTCGAGGGGAAGTGGGTAGAGTCAAAAGGCTTACTCCTCTGAGAAGCAACCCAAGCATCTGGCTTGATGAGAGGAATAATCAGTCCAGTGTATTGGAGAACACATTAGTGTGTCACTGGTCTTGTTATTTTTAGGGAACCAGGCATAGCATAGAAATGGAGGCAGATACCAAGCATTTTTAGTGGGAGTCATCCTACAAATCCCAAACACATCAGCCACACAGCCTCCATCTGTTCTTAGCTCTGTCATCTTGGGTAGGTTATTTCAACCTGTGACACCTGAGCTCCCAGGGAACTAGGACTGAATCAGCTCTGCCTCCGAGGCTTGTTCTGAAGATAGAATGAGAGAAGAGGTGTTGAGTCTGGCCTGTTGCAAACACTTAACACATGTTAGATATTGTCACCATTACCATTATTCTATACAACCAGCACAAGTTACTCAACAGACTCTCCCCATGTCTAAGGGATTTTACTTTTGGGGGGAAATGAGAGTGTGGGGCCCTCCTTGTTCATCGGGATTAGAAGAGTTTGGGATTGTGGGACTCAGAGGACCTTATAATGTGGGTGTTCGGTGTGCTACACCTTCCTGGCAATTGTCGCAGTATTCACAGGGTCACCATGCTGCAGGCTGGGACCCTGGGCAGGGCAGGGTGGGGGCGGGGGATGTAGGGAGGGTTGTCCTGAGATAGGAGGTGCCTCTTGTCCCCATGCTAAATGGCCCCAGAGGGTTGTCTCTCTTGCTGGTGCCTCATCTCCCTCCTTTCTGAATGTTGGCTGCCCCTTCTTGGTGGTTATGTCTCCCCAGTACTTCCCACCTCTGCTTGTTGCCCTTTCTAAAAACCTCATACAGCTTTTAACCTCTCCATTCTAATTTACTAGAGAACTGGATATTATTAAGAAATTAAATATCAACCACATATAAATTTACTAAATTTTATATATATATATATGTACATACATATATATATATATAAACACGTATTGATTTAGTAGTCCTTTTTGATTTCTATGTCAGGAAGGGGGAGGTCTCTGGATGGGGGGTGGTTTCCTCAGCCTTGTAGAAGGGTAAGGGATTGAGGTTGGGGTAATTTGATGACAATCAAAGGTGAAGATCTAACAGGACTAGACTACCCTTGAGGAAGACTCACAACCTTGTGGAGGGTCAGTGACAAATTTGAGACCAGAATCATGAAGAGACTGTCAATGTTCTTGACCCTTCAGGATGTCTTCACAATAGTTATTTTTGTTACTTACGGTTTGTCTAGTGGGGCTTATTTATTTAGTAATGATTTCAAATTATTTATATTTAAAGAGTTTAAAGAATTCTCATTATTTTAGCTGTAGTTGGTTGGGTACCCACCGTATGTGAGACCTTTTGCAGAAAAGCTCTACCTACATTACACCCAATCATTACGGCAGCTCCATGAGAGAAGTGTTGTCGGTCCTCCTGCCCTCCCATGTCACACTCAAGGAAACGGACTCTTAGAGCAACTGAGTTGCTAGCCCAACCATCGTGTCGGTTGGAATGCAAGCCCAGGTCTGACAGACCACTAAGCTAGTATCTTTCATTATACTAGGCATCCTTTAATATTCCTCAAATGAAGGATTCCTAGTGTTTGTTTGGAGACAGGGAGAAACATGGAGTTGGTGAGGTGGCCTATTTTTTATGCATTCTGGGGGATAAATGGTTATGAATGCCAGGGATTCAAGAGGGACAGAGTAGAGAGAGCTCTTAAGAAAAGAAAAAGGAATAAGGATACATCCTAAAGGAAGTTGTTCTAGGGGCTAACCAACAGGAGTTTTTTGGGGTGCTCAAATATTTCAGAGCCCACGGGCTGCGGAGAGAATGCCAGCTGCTTACAAGATGGCACGAGAATCTTGTGACCACCGCTCCGTTGCCCATCAGGAGGTTGTGTGTTCACTTCGGCATTGGTGCCTGTGCTCAGCACGGGCAGTTGGCCAGGAACCTGGATGCTTGATAAGTGATGTCGATTGTGTCCATGTGGCTTTGTTTCAAAAGGCAGAAAGCTGCATGTGCACAAGCAAAATAATAGAATCCAGCCTGAGCTGGTTCAGTTGGAAATCCTTCCCCAGCATGTAGTGCCAGGTGAGTCTGGAAGGTACATGCTGCAGACACCTGATGCCAGGGGGTGCCAAGAAGGGCTCCTCAAGCCAAAAGACTTCAGAACTTAATCTTTACCTTTCTTTCTAGCTCATAGTTTACTCTCCTCTTTCCCTCTTTTCCCTCCCCTCTTTTTCCTTCCATTTCCTTCTTTCCCCAAATATCTATTGAGCATCTTCCCTGCCCCTTCTCTACCTGCATTTGTGATATAAAACTGGATAGCATGAGGTCTTTGTCTTGAGGATCTTACACTCTTGCAGGAAGAGGCAGAAACAATTCTCAGTTGGTACCATTAGAGCTGCACAGAAGGGCCAGAAAATCCTGTGGGAGGACCAAGGAGGAGTTTGCAATCCACTGGAGGGTGGTACTGAGCCTGGTTAGAGGACATTATTAGTTGGACTTAGCCAGAAGATGGAGGGGGAGAGTGTGCAGACAAAAGGAATAGTGTGGGCCAGTGCATAACGGCAGCAAAGCATGAAAACTTAAAGAACTATAGAATTTCATTATGACTGGTCAGTGCAAGGGGGTGGGGGCCATATTGGTGGGTGAGGTCATAAGGACAGCCAGACCCCGGGAGGAGTCAGATCCTATTTTCTGGAAGGATCACTAGAGCTGATTATTTGGCAACTGCATTGGTGGAAGGGAAAACAGTTTGTAGGTAGGAGTATTACAGGGTGTCCCTGGTCTGGGGTGTCCTTTTGAGAAGACTGAGCCATCTTCTGGGGTCATTACAGAACCCAGGAAGTGAAAACATGGCCTATGGGTCAAAATCCTTTTGAGACATTCATTCTAGAGCCAAGAAATCTATTTGCAATGGCTGAGCAGGCATCCTGGCAAAATGTGTGACCTCTGTGAAGGTCAACAATCAAGGCTTTCAGGACTGAGCGGTTGCAAAAGTTAACTTCAGTTTACAAAGATCAGTGTTAAAAATGCATGGCTTTTCTTGCGAATCTAAATGCCTCAGGACTTTTTTATTTAGAGAACCCAGCAGGTTAGAGGCCCAGAAATACCCGATTCTACCAAGCAAGACTGGTATAGGCAAAGCTTGGTTTTCTCAGGACTTCTACCTTTATAATTAGTCTCCCTTTCCGCTGAAGCAATTACCCACTTAACTGCTCCAGTGAGGTACCAGGCTGCTGTCAGCAACTGGGGTGCAGGGGTCCCTCACCTGGCTCTGCAAATTGCTAGTGTGCTTGTCCTGTGTTCAAATTTTTCCTGTTACACCTACAATGTGTCTAGGTGCTCAGCACGCTTTCATTTACTTCTCCTATGAAGTCCCTCAAGATAGTATTATTATCACCCCTATTTTACATTTGAAGAAAGAGAAGACTCGGGTTCAACGTCAAGTTCACAAAGCTAGTGAGTTGTGGAACAGGACCCGAACCCCAGGTATGAGGCTGGAGCCACTAGCCTCCATCACCGTGGCCTAATTACCTGGAGAGCCAGAAATGCACAGAAGTTCAGAGTCTGATTTTTATTTTAAAGACTTTATTTATTTATTTGAGAGGGAGACAGTGAGAGAGAGAGCATGAGAGGGGAAAAGGTCAGAGGGAGAAGCAGACTCCCTGAGGAGCTGGGAGCCCGATGTGGGACTTGATCCCAGGACTCTGGGATCATGACCTGAGCCGAAGGCCGTTGCTCAACCAACTGAGCCACCCAGGCACCCAGACTCTGGTTTTTGAAGTCAGATTTCCCTGCACTGAATTCTGTCTTTGCCATGTACTAGATACAGAATTTTCTCAAGGAGTCATAGGTTGGAGATGAAATGAGACGAAATGATGAAGGTAGAGTCTTCCACCTGGGGCCGAAGTGGACCATGAGTCCATCTTACTCATAAGAATCGCTGCAAGTCCTCTCTGAATGAGTCCCCCATGATCATAATATTTCAGGTAAGTGTGACAGGATCCTTGGAGTATGAGGATAATTTCTTACAGATTTAGAGAGGAAGTATTTGTCACATACCGGATACCATTCCAGTGTGTTAATCTGTGCAATCCTCGGCCACAAAATGTCCAAGTCAAGATTCCATTCAGCTGTTGACTCCGGAGCCAAGGTGTTTTACCTGCTATGCTATGCTGCTTGTCCTCACTTCTGTGTCTGTGGGCACGTTTGGAACAAGACTCACCTTAGTGCTTAGAAATCTAACTTGGCCAGAGAAAACTTGTGTCTCGCTAATTTGAAGTTAGCTCTGAAAGTGCTGGCCTTTTAAGGGACTGCTTTCCACGTAAGATTTCAAATGACACCCGTTTGTTCTGAATGATTAACTTTGCAGAGCATGGATAACAGACTATTTGTAGTAATATAAACAAAAGCAAGATGTTAATTAAATAGTTACTTTTAAGAGCTGTCGTCTTTTAATGGCTTAAAAAAAAAAAAACTACCAGCTGCATTATTCTATTACCACTAATTCAAAAATTTCTAAAGAGAAACATTTAAAGAGCATGGTTGCACCGGGTGTCTAGATTTATATAAACTCACCACCGAGCTAGCTGTTTACTATCCTTATGCTCTCTAAGCTTCGCCACAAACTCATGATTGTTACTGTTACCCCCACAGGTGAGGACAGGGAGCCTCAGAGATGTTTTGGAACTTCCCCAAGATCCCAGAGCCTGAAACAGAGGAATGGAGACATGGATCCAGAATGCCTTGAATTCCATGACCAGTAGTGTTCTTTCTACCTTACCGCGTTCTACTTTGAACAGACATAGGGCTGCTGAGATTGAAATTAGTGGACACTCGTGGCCTGAACTGGATTTTCCAAACTTTCATATGGGAAACTGAGCCCCCCACCAACCAGCCAGAGGCCAAAAAAACATCAGGAATATGCATAAAGCGTGGAGCCCTTCTCGAAGAATTGCAGCTTGGAGTCATTTGAGGTTGGAGCAGGATAATACACATGCAGGTAAGTAAGGGATTCAAATGTATCCGAGGACCAAAGGGATAAGATGTGCAAAAACATTAATGCAATGAGGCACTAGTAATTAGATTGTTGGATTTTGAGCCTGGTTCTGCATACTGATTGCCTTTTAAAATTAAAAAAAAAATTTTTTTTAAAGTTTTTATTTATTCATTTGAGAGAGGAGGAGGAGAGAGAGAGAGAGGCAGGGGGAGCAGCAGGCAGAGGGAGAAGCAGGCTCCCCACTGTGTAGGGAGCGGGATCCGGGACTCTATCCCAGGACACCAGGATCATGACCTGAGTCTGAAGGCAGATGCTTAACTGGCCGAGCCCCCCGGGGGCCCCTGCATTACTGATTGTCTTTGGCAGGACTCTTCCCTTTACAGGATGGAGGGCAGTTCTCAGGGTTGGTCAGGCCGAAGCCAATGAGCCCAGGTAGGAAAGAAGCTGCATCTGCCACACAGGGATGAGAAGTAGTGAAGCGGTTCTGAGGGCAGGAATGCGGGATGGGAGAGGTAAAGGACTTAGGGAGAAATTCAACTTCTAAAATGGGGCAAAGAGACAGAACTTCCTGTGATAATGGGCATTTTCTATATCTGGTAGCCACGACCTGCGTGTGACTATTAAACACTTAATATGTGGTTAGTGTGATTTAACCACATATTTTCCTGAAATAAAGGACTGAACTTTTTACTTAATTATTTTTTTAAATATTCTTAAACATTTTAAGTAATCTCTACACCCATTGTGGGGCTCAAACTTGCAACCCCAGGATCAAGAATTGCCTGCTCTACCTACTGAGCCAGCCAGGAAAACCCACTTTACTTATTTTTAATAATGAAAAATTTAAATTGTCATGTATGGCCAATGACTACCATACTGGATGCCACAGCTCTAAAATGAAAGTATGAGGCTGCCCTGAGAAACTTAAAATATTGTAAATTTCTTTGCTCAGGGGCTACTTAAAAACTGAAGGAGATTAAGCTGTGTGGTGGCAGAAAGACCTTTGATACGTTAGCAGAGCCCTGATTGGGTCAAGTGAGAATTTATTTTATGATGGATGAAACAAGATAAGAAGAGCCTATTTGAAAGTAGAAAAGATATATATTTGTCCCAAATAAATTCTATAAAAACACTTTCACTCCAAAGGCCTACTGGATACTTCCATCTGCTAGGTCCGGATTTTGTTGTTATTTTAGGGGTAAAGAGGAAGCTATTCATAAGGAAGGGAAAGATAAACTAATTTTGGAACATTCATCTCAAAGAATGAGTATTGTCATCACGTTATAGGAGAATAATTTGTTATATGGTTAACTCTGAATTTTCAAGTTGTTTTGATCCTGAACTTCCAAAGGGAAGGGCCGAATGGCACATGAATCTCCCAAATACTGAAATTAAAATCTGGTCAGTTCTAGGGGCACTGGGTGGCTCAGTGGGTCAAGGGGCTGCCTTCAGCTCGGGTCATGATCCCAGGGTCCTGGGATGGAGCTCCATGTGGGGCTCCCTGCTCAGTGCGGAGTCTCTTGTCCCTTTCCTTCTGCCTCTCCTTCCCTCTTATGATCTCTCTCACTTGTATGCATAGTCTGTATCTCAAATAAAGAAATAAAATCTTAAAAAAAAAACCTTCTGGTCAGTTCTCTGGTGTCGCTGTGTGAGCAGCTTGATCTCAGGGGCCTGCCTCAGCAACTCAGGTGTGGTGGTCAAGGTCACAGCCACTGTTCTACCAAATGATCCTCCTGGCTATGGCGGCTGGTCATGGGGAGGCTGTGGGCTCTGGGCTTCCCTTCTTCTTCCAAGGATAGCGAGTGGGCCTTCTTTCCATCCTCAGCAACTCAAAATTCTGCAGGTGGGAGAAATGGAGACTGCTGTATGACCTCTTAGCGGGGTGTTTGTGATATTGCTTCTTCTGAAGCTCCCTCTGTCCTTGAGAATTTGTGAATGTCCTTTGGAGCAGAAGATTTCCTAGACCCTGTAGATGGTGCAGATCTTCCCTCTCAGGAGACAGAGTAAGTAGCTTAATAGGCCTATCACATCTTAATTTCTTTTTTTATGATTTTATATCCCGAGGTAATAGTGGGGAAGGCATGATTTTATTATTATTAATTATTATTATATTATTACAGTTTTCCAGTCTGGCTCTTTGATGTTTACAAGTTCAGACAACATGTGGTTTCCAAGCCAGATTTCATAACCTTAAACTACCTTTCCATTTGGCTTGCATCCATCCTATTCTGTTTTAGATCTTGTTTACGTTTGGCTTAAATAATGAACCAGCTGTGGTGTTTATTTTGCCACACGGCTTTCAGGCATCAGGAGAAGACAGCACTTTGGATGGAATCTACCTCGAAGCTCAGTTGCAAAGCTTGGGTGTCGATGCTTGCCAGCACCTGCTGGGGGGTGGGAGGCTGAGCCCCGGATTGCCTACTGAGTTCAGCCTCATCCTTATTACTCGTCTCGTAAGGGTATGAGCTTCACACCTACAGTCTGGATTCTCTGTTCAAACCCGAAAGTCTCTGTTCTACAAGGATACTTTGCTGCGGGAGTCACAAGTAATAGGTCTATGTGTGTGTGTGACGTCACTGGTATAAAATGGAAAAACTACGCTGGGTAACAGCTTGTCAAGGATCCCTAGTGCCAGGCCGGGGTGGGGGTGGGTTACATCCTGGCGTGTAGGGCCATGGCCCTGAAGCGTGGTCCCCAACACAGCAGCGTCAGCATTACCTGGAAACCTGGTACAGGTGCAAATTCCCAAGTCCCGTCCTCAGCCTATTGTATCAGACACTCTGAGCGTGGGTTTAATAACGTGTGCTTTCTCAAGCTCTCGCGGTGACTCAGACATCTGCTCATGTTTGAGAACCACCAGGGGATGGGGTGGGATAAGCGTTGGGTAGTAGAGTGACATGGTCATTCTATTTGTATTTTAGAGGGCCTCACTTGGAACAGAAGAGGCACTGGGGTGAGTGGAGGACAGTAAACTGACTTTATCTCACAATTCTGAGCAAGGACATGATGGGTGTCTGAGCCAATGTGGGGTGATGGGGCAAAAATATCCTGGGCACTTCTGAAAGGTGTCAGGGAGGTAAAATTTATAGCAGTGGGTCTCTGGTCAATTATTGAATCTGAGGACAAGATGCCTGGGATGACTCCTAGCTTCTGTTTTAGGTGATCTTGATGCTTAATAACAAGAGAGAAAACAAGGAGAAAGCATTTTTCCTAGAACCAAGGAGAAGCCACAGTACAAAAATTCAACTTCTAGTTGAATTCGTATGGGTTTGGCCACTTGGCCAGAACTCTGGAGAAAGGATTCTGTTGACAGGCAAACAATAAAGTACCAACCACAATGTCATGAACACAATGGGGCATATTGAAACCACATGCCTCGTGCATCTGAATGTATATTATGACGGTTCTGTCATCACTTCTGTTGGGCACCTGTATTTTCAGTGGTGAATGAGTTGGTGGTGAAGATACAGACCAAGAACATCACCATAGACAGGAGTGTTCTATTAGCACACCAGTGTCGGGACTGGTGTATGTCGGGACTGGCGTATGTCGGGACTGGTGTATGTGGAATATTGTACCCTCTCCATGGTGCGTCAGCTCTCTGACCTCGGCGACGCTGCAGTTACCAAGAATATGGCTTGGGCCATGGTCTGCCTAAACATAGGCAGTAGGAAGTCATGTCAGAGAGTGATTATTCTGTGTGGTTGTCGACCTCAAAAGGCCAAGGCAAACCAGAGTCAGAGAGCAATTTATAGCAAAAGGAGATGTCAATCATAAGTAATGAACCCACTTATTTACTGAATGGGAGAAGTAAGGCCCATGAAAGAAATGATTTTCCTTGGGCCAGGGACCCCATCTAGGGCAGAGATGCCTTTCTGCATGATCACTTCCTGGCAATCCCTTCTTTCAGTTCACATCTTGCTCAGTAAAGATGACGAAGAAGGACATCTACTGAGTGCTCTTCTATGCCAGCAGGCACAAAGCTACACATTTCCCGTGAGTCATCTCATTCAACCCCCAGATCGGTGGTATATGTTGGGGACTGATTTATTCCCATTAGAGTAGATAAGAAGACAGAGGCTTAGAAAGATTGAGCTCTTGCCTCTGTTAACCCAATGAGCTAGTGAGCGTCAGGCCTGCTACTGCAAGCCTGGTGCTTGAGTCTAGAACCCGCAGTTTCAGCGTTGGTGGTATTGTGCCTCTTATGCATGAAGCTTTCCTGAGCCCCCTAAGAAGAGCTGGCCTCCTCCTCTGTGTTCCAGCAGCTTCCATGTCACTCCTTCCCATGACGCTTATCTCACTTTTTTGTTATTAACCGTAGTGTCATCTACACATTGGTGAAACCTGGCACTCCCCTCATCATGATTGTCATGGTTTGCTTACATGTCATCTCCCAGGTGACTGAAAGCTCCAGGAGAAGGACACACAGCCTATCTTGTTCCCGGCCACACATATACCCGACACCGAGTCCATGCTCAGTAAATTGGGAAGAATGAGTGTTCTAGAGGGCTGTGGGCTTTCTGGGGGCCAAGACCATGTGCCAGTCATCTTTCTTGCTCCCCCAAAGTCTACCTCACTGTTACCACACAGTGGGGATACCACAAATGGAGGATTCCTCTCAGAGCACAGAACAAGGTGCGTCACAAGTGGCTTCAGGAGGAGTGTGAACCTTCAGGAATAGAGGAGTAAGTGAACATGGAGTTCAGAAGTGTTTAGAAGAATCAGAAGTGTTTAGAGAATCCACGGACGAACTATGGTAACTGTGCAAATAGTGCCCGCAGGTGGGGCCCTGCCAATCTGAGATGCATTCTCCATAGGGACTAGGGGGAAGGGCGGAGCGAGGTCTGCCTTTGCTCAGCACAGACAGGGAGAGCCTCCCCCTTCCTGGTCACGCAGCCTGGGGGAGGGATGCCACGGCTCCTTCCCTTTGGTGAAAGAACCTCTACCGTACCTGTGCGTAGTAGGTATACTGTCAACATCAAATGAATGCATGTGAAAAACACCAATAATCTTGGTTAACATTTACTAAGTACTTAGTACAAACCAGTTACTAGGAGTGTTTCATGTGATATGTGGATGGACCAACCGTGGCTTCCACTTATAATTTGTCATTACAGTGGTGCAAAAGCAATATGCACTTGGTAACAGTCGTACTTTGAATTTGGCTCTTTTCCTGGGCTGGCAATACGTGGTGTGTTACTCTGTCGTGATCCGGGGCAGTGGCCGTGATGATTTTACCCAACTGCAAGTTTAAGGTAGGCTAGGCTAAGCTGTGATATTGATAGGTGAGTTAAATGCATTGGCAGCTTAAGCTATTTTCAACTTGGGATGGGTTTATTGGGACATAACGCTGCCGTAAGTCAAGGAAGATCTGTGTATGTCTTTATCCTCTGTTGCCTGTGGAAGAACCCAAGTTCCCAGAGATGGAATTACCTGCCTGTGACGACACAGCTAACGGGGGTGGGGCACAGGATTGGGACTCAGTAGTACAGCTTGGGGCCTGTCACCATCCCCGAATTCAGCCAGCTGTGGGTGAGATGTCGCCGTGGCCCAGGTACGCATCTTTACACAGGCTGATGCTCAGGGAGCCCGTATTTCTCTGCCTACGTGGTAGGGGCGAATCTGGGGTATTCTATCCCAGGCTATTGTAATGCGGGAATGTCCAGTGAGTGTTCCTAGTAGAAACCTGGAAGAATCACGAAAGTCCCCTGAACAGGGATGGTGGGGGCTGGGTGAGAAGGAGCAGGAGTCCCTGTGCCCCCCGCCATAGGTGAACTCTGTCTCCTCCCCACCTGCTGTCCCTAAAAGATGACCCAGAAAGTCCTGCATCTCTAAAACGTATTCTAGTTTAGGTAAGGGCCCGTCAGAGAGATCCAGAGGACATCTTTCCTTAGAAGAGGCAAAGAATGAAGCCAGAAGCCAGAGGGTCACAGAGCTGCGAGGGACCTCTGTCCCTGGGAGGGATCCGTTCTGCCCCCTCACCTCTCGGCCCAGACCTGAGACTCAGTCGCAGCGGGGAGCTATTCTTGGAACCAGGGTGAGAAACTCCGTGGAGCCTGCGCCTTGTCCACTGGCCGGGGGCTTCACCTACGCAGCAGGCTGCCTCGCTGTGTGGTCCCAAGGAAGCCCTTTAAAAGCTGGGGCCTTTTGTGTGTGGAGAGGGTGGTGATAATGCCGTCCGGCTCCTGCAGGCCCAGAATGAGAGTCAGGGACTGAAAGGAGCGCGTTGGCTGCTCGGGTAGGGACACAGACACAAGGTGGTTCCTTGCGGGATCTGAGGCTGCTGTGAAGGCCTTGCTCATCTGCCCCAGCGCTCCGATGACCGCACCCGCCCTCCTTGCAGTCTGGGTGTGGACGTGTGTGCATCTGTGTGTACACACCCGTGTGCTGGGCCTGCATGGGGGCGGGTGTCTGTGGATGTTTGGTGCGGTTCTGGCCCGGGAACTATTTCTCTGCGAATGGGCTTTGCGCAGAGACAGGCAGGCTTCGCAACTTTGTCTGATTCTCTCTTGACGGACACTATAGGCTGGACTCTGCCTTTCCCTCCTCCATTCCCGCCATCCATCCTGCGACCTCACCCTTCCGTGTCTGGGGTCCTTGGCCATGAGCCCTGTCATAGGAGCAGAACCTTCCTCCACGGTGCACTCTGGGTGGGCTTTTCCAGTCCCAGTTTGGGACCCTTGTGGAGGAATGTTCCTTGAGGCACAGTTCAGAAGAGAAGGGAGAGTTGTCTCATGAGAGTTTACTCTATGCCGGGCATTAAGCTAGACATTTGACGTGAGGATCTCGAATTCTCCAAAACGATCCCGAGTGGGAGGTACCCCTCTCCAGATGAAGACGTCAAGGTTCTGAGAGGTTGAGTGGACCATCGACCGGTATCACACAGCTAGGAAGTGGTGGAGCTTTACCTGGTTGTACTGTCGAGATTCAGGAGGCAGAGCAGTTGGTACCAGGGAGACGGACCCTCTGTAATCTCCTCTCTGCCCTGGGGTGAAGGGTGGGGGCTCCCCAGGAAAAGACTGTGGAATGTCAGTTCCTAAACCTGTTTTCTCTCTGATGAGCCAATCTCTGTGTTTTATCCTGTGATCTCAGCTGTGCCAAAAAGCAGGCAGCCTTTTGTGGAGCACACGGAGCTGATAGAATGTGAGTTCTACCTCCCCGTCTGTACAATCGTGGGCCAATCTTGGAACCTCTCTGGGCCTCAGTTTCCTTGTCAGTGACATGGGATTGTGCCAGAATGATATTTTAGGATCTTTCCAGGTCTGGCTTCATATTATTTCATTTTATCTCTAGACAGGCGCCCAGCTCTGAAATCCTGGGATCTGTCTCCTGGAGGCTTCATCCCTTCTGGCTAGCCTGTCTTACAGTGTAGCGCCACCTTCTGGTGATCTGTGTACTCCCCCCTTTTTCCTTTGGCCAACGTGGAACTGAGGTTCCTTCCTCCCTTCTTCTAGAAAGGAGACCAAAGGTTTGATGACTAGTAGCAGTTCCCTGGGTGTGGCATCTCTCCACAAAGCTCACCGGCAGGTTCAGAGGTGGGTTGTGGCTGAACCCGATTTCCTCCCCTCGGGATGGAGCTGGTGACTTTTTTGGAGCTGAGACCACACCATGAGCCTGGAGGACAGGCCACTGAGGCTCAGAGACCAAAGGGCCTTGGGCAGCAGCAGGCAAAATTACATGATTCATGAGCGATTTGCTCCATCAGGAACAAGGGCGTGAGGAGATGACATCCGTGGCACTTTTCCTCTTTCCTTTCTTTGTACTTTTCGGTTTTGTTTTTATTTTGAGGCGAAGAAACCAGCCTGAGAAAAATAAATATTTGGCTAAATTTAAGAGGGTCTTGGACTCTGGGCTTCTTTTTGGTTTTGTTTTGGTTGAAAAAGAGGAAGAAGTCGGACGTGAGAAGGGGTATGTGTGTAGACCGTTTTTCTAAGGGAAATTCAAAAGGTTTCTCCGAGTGTGTGGCCTTTATCTTTCTGATGCGCGTTTCCCAAGCAGGTCGTATGTCTGCTAAAAAAAAAAAAACTGTACTGGCAGGGGTGGGAACAGACTCCAGAATCATCAAGAACTAGCTACGCATTCTTAAACAAGTACTTTCTTTCCCCTGAAGCCACAGCTTCCTCCTCTCTAAGGAGAAAGCAGGAAGTGAAACTTCTCCAAGGTTTGGAACTCCATTCCACGCCATTATTCTGGGGAAGTGGAGGTTAAATGATAAGCGTTTTCGTTCTGACTCTGCCACTTCCCTGGTAAGCCCGGGAACATCTCTGGCTCTTTAAGGGTTGATCAGTTCAGGGAGCATCATCACAGAGACCACACGTGCCCTGGAGTGTGGCGGGGGCAGAGGTGGGCAGAAACCCCGCATCATCCTGTTCCCCTAGACGCCGCTTGCTTCAGGGCTGTAGGGCGTGCGAGGAGGGGTGAAGCATTCCTGCTATGGACGAGGTGGGCCAGCACCCAGACCGGGTGCTTGGGCCCAGGTCATGCCGGGGAATGCCGGAGAGGCAGACGGACCCAGCAGGATACAGCACGTCCTGTGCCAGGAGTCACTAACCAGCCACAATTAAGGCTCGGATTTCAATGAAAATATGGGAATGAATAACAATTTCAAGAGAAATACACACAGGATGGCAGAGTGTGCATTTGCTTGTCTGTCTCCATCTGGGCTAGCAGTCCGTGTTCGCTCTGCACCTGGGCAGGTACACGCGTGTGCGTGTGTGCCCGTGGGGGAAGGGGCTGCTTTGAACCCGGCCAGCAAGGTGATGCCCGGATGCCAGGTCTCGGCCCTGTGGGGATTGGCAAGGAGCTGTTGGTGGATCGCTTGGGATTCTGTGGGTACAGGCGCTGTGTTCATTGAAAATATCATTAACGCCTTTTGTCAGGAGCCAGAAGCCCACAGTGGAGTCCGCAGATGCCTGACGTAGCTTGTCCAGTAGCGAAATTAACATAATAAAACTCAGTTAGCCGAGATGCTATGGGTTTAATTAGTTCCTTAACAATTAACGAAGAATTATGAGATCGTGAGCATTCCATCTTCAAAAGCATTTCAGGTGGATTGATGTCACCGTCTGACATCTCCACCGAAATTCAGGGTTGCCAAAGTCGATTTGGGAAATTGCTCCTATTACCTGCTTCCGGGCAAGTACGTACACTTTCCTCCTGCCTTGAAAGGAAGCATGTTGAGGTAGCCTCCCAACGGCTGCCTCTGGAGCCCGAGGCTACACGGACAAGGTGTAAGTTCTGTCTTCAGGGATCTGGGGCTTCTCCTTTGGGGCACCTCACCTCCCTGGCCTCCGTTCTCACGGCCCAGGGATCCCCTGCCCATCGTTTCTCTTCTGCAGGCGCTGAGCAGAGAAGGGTGTTGGAGTTCCCTACCGTTCCTGTCTCTTCTTGTTTCTTAGGCCCTCCCCGAGCTTGTATTCGATGCTATAAAAGAGGGCGTGGCTACGAGGTTCTTTGTGTTTGGCCGGTTGGTTTGGCAGTGTTCACCCCACCATGGCTGGTGACCCTGAGCTGGGATGGCTGGAGAAGTCCAGCAAGGCTCCCTCAGGAGGCTCCTTCGTTCCTTTGGCCTCTTACCTTCTTACCTCCGTCAGTATGGGAATCTCAGTCACAAAGTAGCCTCTTGGGGTAAGAGACTTTCTGTAGGAAGGGCCTCACCTGGGAGCTTATTAGGAATGCAGACTCACAGGCCACTCCCCAGACCCAGGGACTGGCATCCTTGTTGGAAAAAGGTCCCCAGAAATTTGTAAGCATCAGGGTGTTTGAGAAGCCCTGGTTTATAACCCTCTGTCTGGGGCCACCTCTTTTGTGAAGGGCGCACAATTTGGTGATCAAGTTGGCTGTGGGGGCCGGGTTCTTGCTTGGTCCCAGACACCCAAGGTCTGGCTCTCCTGGATTCTGAGGAGACCTCCCTGCCACCGACCCCTCATCCCTCCCTACCCCCAGCTCTCTCTGGTGGCAGCAGCATTGTCTTTGAACCTTCCTTGGTGGTCCAGTTTCAGTGTCATGCTGGTCCCATGAAGGCACCACGCCACAGTGACAGGTGGCCCAAAGTAGGACAGACAGAAGAAATGTACGTTCATCAAATTTGGGTTGAAAAGACTGCGTTCCCCTAGCAAAGGCTGTCACACAGCTGTCATTCAGGAGCATATGGCCCAGCGGTGAGAGGGCAAGGACACGGCTAATCCCACTCTTGCTGAGATTAGCTCTGATGCGTAATAAGGGAAGAAGGTTGCGGCTGTCGCCGGGGGTGCTGCCTGGGAGGAGGTGGCGTGGCCGAGGGCCCGTGTGGGTGGTTCCTCCCTTGATTCACCTCTCTGATGAGCCAGGCTCCGCTCTCCCAAGGAGACACCAGAGGGAAACGATGCAGATAGAGAAAATCGGGACAATTGCAGCGATGACAAGTCTGCTGTTTATCCAACACTGGTTGTGCATTGTTATCGATTTCTACCCCTGTGCGTATTCTGGGCCTGGGCCCTTGCAGGCACTGACTACTGTCTCCAGGTCACAGATGGGGGACATAGGTCTCCGGGATGCGATGGTGGGTCCACCGATGGTGCTGGCAGGTCAGAACCCGGCACTTACATAGCCCATTGTGGCCCCATGGAGGAGAAATGCTGATAAATAAATGGCAGAGGAAGGGGTGATGCTTGCAGAGCGTAGGGATGGGGGAGCCTGCCGAGAGCCCCGGGCTGCAGAAGCGGGGTCGGCAGAGCTCGAGGCTCTTTGGGTCAGCTGGAATCCTGGCATGCCTAGAGCTAAAGCATGAGAGACGTGATTCCTGATGCCTTCATCCCCAGATCAAACTCTACACCCCAGTGTGCCCTCCAAGGTGAGGGACCAAAGGAGCAGAGATCTTGAAGACAGGAGCACGTATTGTCGTCTAAGAGCTAGGCCCTCCTCTAGCCCCATTGCGGATCCGGATCCTGCTAGAGGGTTGGGCCTCTGCTCCCTCTGCAGGTGAGGGGCTTTGAGGCTGCAGGGCTGAGGAGAGATGGGCGTCCTCTGAAGGGGCTGCAGGGATACAGCCTTTGCTGCATGTCCAAGATGACTCCAGATGGCAGGTGTTCTGAAGTGTTTCCACGCCCTCAGCTGAGGTTGGTCATTGAATTGCCGTGTGCAGCCAGTCCTCCCTCTGCCCATGAGTGGAAGCTGCAGAGTTGAAACACCGTCCAACTTAGCAATGAGAGAGAGCAGAGAGGCTGGTCTGATCGGAATGAGGGAGAGACGGCTAACTGCGATAGAGAAATTAAAGCATTGTTGAGTGTACCTTGTCCTTGGGAAAAGATCAAGCAGGTCATTCCTTGGTCAGATGTTGGACAGTGTCCCTGAATGATCTTGTAGAGCTCTTGTTCCCAGTAAAGGTAAGAATTTCATCTCAGTGTACAAGCACAGAACACATCCATGTGCCAGGAATGCAGACATGACTAAGACGTGGGTCTGGCCCGAGAAGGGGCAAACGAGCAAGAGACAATCCTTCCCAAAGTCTTGGTTTTATCATTTGAGCTTGAGATTATTACAGGAAAACCCAAAGATGAGTGATACGTACTTATCTGTAACATATTGGGACATGCGGTAGACAGTGTCATGGCACCCTCGATGACCTCACACTACTGCCTGGATCCTGAGCCTGGTTCACCGTCCATGGCAAAAAGCACCATGCAGATGAAATGAAGTTAAAGATCTCAAGTTGTGGAGACTATCCTAGATGATCTGAGTCAGTCCAGTGTAATCACAAGGGTCCTTGCAAATGAAAAGGGAAGAGAGTCAAAGTCAGAAAAAGAGAGAGGGCCTTCTCCTTGAGTCTCCATTAGGAACACAGCCCTGTACCTTGATTTTACCCCAGTGACACCCATTTTGGGTTTCTGCCCTCCAGAAATATAAGCTAATATATTTTTGTCATTTGAGGCCACTGTGTTTGTGATAATTTGTGACAACAGCAAAGGGAAACTACTAAAGGATGCAGTCTGAGTCATACATGTGAGAATGGCAAGAGTAGTATATTGCCAACTAGCAAGTGACTAGGTCAGCCGCAGACACCTGCCCACCAATAAGTGGAACAGTCACCACTTGTCATCACGTATGTGATACAAGTACGGTCATTTTTACAGCATTTTATGGGGGGGGGGAATGGTATGTTAGAATACTATTTAGAAATTTGGGATGTGGTGATGGTCTCAGACTCTAGTCCTTGAGAATGTCTTTGCTCTCCTGTCCACGTGAGCACAGGGCCCTCTGGGAACTCAAAGGGGGGATCTCACCATCCTGGGTGAGTCGGAGAAGACCCTTGCAGGAAAGAAACCTGTTCTCCGTTCTGAGGGATCGCTGGGACTCAGCGAGATGACTGGCTGCAAAGACCAAGGAAACCACATGAACTAGCACATAGAGGTGAGATCAGTTCTCAGACATGGCGGACATCCTATGCCATGGTCCATGGTAAGGGATTTGGATTTGACCTATTTTGTCAGTAATGACAAGCCATCAAGATATTTTAAGTAAGAGTTACAAGATCAGCCTATGCTTTGGAATAATCATAACTGATCTTTGAAAGTTGAATTCGAGGGAGCAGAACTAAGTCTAATTATGAGAATCCCAGATGAGAAGATGTGGGTTTCCTTAGAAAGATGTCACTGGATGTTCCCCTTTCCTTCTAAAACTAGCATCATGGAGCTCTTCCTTAGGATGCCTTCTCTTACCTTGGTAGTTAAGAGCCTTTACTTCTCCAGAATAATGAGACCCATATATTTTTCAAGTTCTGGTCCTTGGAATGGGCCCTGATGTAAGCACTCAAAGTCACTGTGAATGATTTAAAGAATCCAGGCTTGAATGCCTTCTGTTCTGGAGGTTAAAACAATTCTAGAGATTTTGTTCTGGACCCCTCTTGTAATCTATTTTAAATTCTAAGAGCTGGGTTTGTATAAACACTGGCAAATAGTCAATACTATAGTTTTTTCCCTACAATGTACAAAACCATGGATTCTGGAAGCTGTAGAAGGAGAAGACTCCAGCTGATTTGCTGCAGAATTCTAGAACAGGTTACAAAGCAGATTGTTAGCATTTTAAGAAGAGATCAATGCTCGTAAGTATCACTTCATCAATTCATCGAGAATAAGATCCTCCCTTCCAGCCCCCAAACTCTAAGGAGACTAGATCTAGGGAAAAAATCCAAAGAACCCACCTCTTTAGCTTGCAATAGCAAGAAGAAATAGACAGCCCTTTCTGACTTGCCAGGTTTCTGTGGATAGGTCTGATGTTATTCTGATGGACCTTCCTCTGTACATAAGGACTCGCTTCCCCCTAGCTGCTCTCAAAAGCTCTTGTCTAAAATTATGATTCATCAGTCTTACAATCAAGTGCCTCGGGGTCTTTCTAGATTCGTTGATCTTGGGGAGTGCTCTTTCTACCTCTAGGACACAAACGCTGGTTCCATTCCCCAGACTGGGAAAATTTTCACGGAGAATTTGTTTAACTATATCTTCTAGTCTTCTTTCTTTCTCCTCCCCATCAGGGATCTCAATAATTCTGACATTGGAAAGTTCCATGGCATCATTTATTTCCCTAATTCTGTTTTCATGGCTTCTAAGCTGTTTGTTCCAGGCCTCCTCCTGATCCTTTTTCTCTATCAGTTTTTCCTCTAGATGACTAATTCTATCTTCTGCCTTGGTTACCCTAGCTGTTAGAGTATTTAGATTAGATTGGATCTCATTGATACCATTTTTAACTTCTTCTCGGGTGGCTTTCACTTCTGCCCTAATCGATTCCACGTTGTCACTAATGGTTTTCTCCAACCTAGCCAAAGACCTCAATGTGAGGCAGAAACCTATCAAAATCCTAGAGGAGACCATAGGCAGTAACCTCTTCGACAGAGGCCACAACAACTTCTTTCAAGATATGTCTCCAAAGGCAAAGGAAACAAAAGCGAAAATGAACTTTTGGGATAATGAAAGTGAACTTTTGACAGATAATCATGTCAAAAAATGGGCAGAAGACATGAACAGACATTTCTCCAAAGAAGGCATACAAATGGCTAACATACACATGAAAAAGTGTTCATCATCATTAGCCATCAGCGAGATTCAAATCAAAACCACATTGAGATACCACCTTACACCAGTTAGAATGGCCAAAATTAACAAGACAGTAAACAATGTGTGTTGGAAAGGAAGTGGAGAAAGGGAAACCCTCTTACGCTGTTGGTGGGAATACCAGTTGGTGCAGCCAACTTTGGAAAACAGTGTGGAAATTCCTTAAGAAATTAAAAATAGAGCTTCCCTATGACCGTGCACTATTGGATATTTACCCCAAAGATACAGATGTAGTGAAAAGTTGGGCTACCTGTATCCCAATGTTCATAGCAGCAATGGCCACAGTTGCCATACTGTGGAAAGAACCAAGATGCCCTTCAACAGACGAATGGATAAAGAAGGTATGGTCCATATATACTATGGAGTACTATACCTCCATCAGAAAGGATGAAAACCCAACTTTTGTAGCAACATGGACGGGACTGGAAGAGATTATGCTGAATGAAATAAGTTAAGCAGAGAGAATCCATTATCATATGATTTCACTTACTTGTGGAGCATAAGGAATAACACAGAGGACACTGGGAGATGGAGAGGAGAAGTGAGTGGGGGGAAATAGATGGGGGAGACAAGCCATGAGAGACTGTGGATTCCGAGAAATAAACTGAGGGTTTTGGAGGGGAAAGGGGTGGGAGGTTGGATGAGCCTGGTGGTGGGTATTAAGGAGGGCACATATTGCCTCGAGCATTGGGTGTAGTGCATAAACAATGAATTTTGGGACACTGACAAAAATAAAATAAAATAAAATAAAATAAAATAAAATAAAATAAAATTTAAAAAACCCCAATAACAAATATACAAATATCTGTTGTCAGCCTATGGTATGTTGGGCAAGGAGGAGATGCCAGTTCTGGGAGATGTCAGGAGTGGATCTAAAATGCCACAGCCAACAGGAACATTCTTAGGAGAGAAATTCCTTGCTTGCTCCACATGGGTGTCTGTATGATGGTGCATAACTTTGCCTTGGAAGAAAACCCAGGGAATCAGAGGGAAGGGAGAGCAACAGAGAGATTTTAAATAGGACTTGAAGACTTGAAAGGTTAAAAGGATGGAGAGTATTTATTTTTGTGATCATATTATTACAGAATATTAGAGCTGGATCCTCTAGATGGCCCATTCACTTGTGTATTTAATGACATGTTTCTGAGTGACTTTAGTGCATCAGGCGCTGTGTCGAGCTTAGAGGATATGGAACAGCCTTCTCTAACAGGTGTTTCCCTGGCAACTGGTCTCAAGGTAGAACAAGAAACAATGATAAACAGTAATTTTGTACCGAGCCCCTGTTCATACCAGTTAGATGGATGTTTCTGGTAGGCTCAGTGTTGCAACTTGCCATGGGGATTTAACAGCTCTTTCATAGTATTTGACTTTGAAAGATATTTATCCCACTGATACTGCATTAAGATGTTGTTTTAAAATACCACAGCATCAGTTTCTTAGAGAAGAAAATCATGAAGAAATCATTAAAAGTTGCACCGAAATTCAGCTTTTTAAAGGAATCTTGTTATCTTATTCTCAACACAAACACACAGGACGTGCACGCATGTATTCTGATCCTGAAGTGATAGGTCCAAGATTTCAAAATGTTGCCAAGATGGAACTCACTGGAGGAAGCCATTTGCAGTACTGGAAATGATCTTGAAGTATCAGCATTTTGCAAAAAGGTCTTAATCAAATCACTCATTTCAAAGCTTGAATGGGAACCTCTTCCCTACACAGCCAGGTTTTTATTAAGTCTGAGAAAGCAGACTGAACAGTTTCACCATTTCCTCAAATTTTGAATCAAGTTCAGGAGACGTACTACTGATGTCCAGTGTTGTCTGAATGATGGCAGAGTCAACATTCAGGTATAACCTTTTATTTTCATCTCTTCTTGCCATCTCTTGTGGTACCTGTGGCTAGTTCTCCTCCTGCTGGATCTCTGTATCATGGTCCACAAAGCAATCATTACTGACAGGAGGAAAAAAAAACAACAACATTTATTTACAGCGTGGTTTTCAGCCATAAATACAAGAAGTCACCAGGTAGTTGTCACTGTGCTACGTGCATGCTAGGAGCTCATTCATTACCTTTTTCTCAATAATGATAATAATTGTTGTTTAATGTCGTATGCCACTGATATTCTCGATCGCCCATCAGAATTGGTTTCTAAAGGAAGTTTGCTACTTTCTTTCTCTCTCTCTGTGAGCACAGTATTTGTCATTAATTTGGTGGGAGGTTTTACAAGCTCCTTGGCAACAGCATAATTGTCCGTGTTTTTGTGTTGTGAAAGTTTATCTTTGAATAATGATCCTTTGATATCTGAGGCTTTTTTTGTGAATTTTAGTGATACAATTCATTAATTCACTACTGGGAAGCGTTTTATCTGTGTGTTCTGAAATGTTTGGATTGGCTTAGTAGAAAAGTCAACAAACTGGGATCAAAAATGACTCTATGACACTCTACAACTAATATCTTATTATAGTCTGCTGGGACTAAGGATGACTGGACACCCAATCCAGAAACTCCGATTTTTGAATATATCATTTTACTTATTAGTCACATTTTTTTTCTCTTCTTTTCCTTTTTTTTTTTTTTTTTTTTTTGGCTGCTTGAGCAAAAACTTCAATGGCAGCATCTGTGTTCTTGTATTCTCCCATATATGGGGTCACGTTCTACATTTGATCCATGCAACCTTCACTCATTTATTTATGACCTTGCTTGGAGTTGTAGTATTTACTACTATCCTCACAACTTCTCTTCTTCTCTAAGCTATTTTTCAGCCACTGATTCATACTTTTGGCATTTGGAGATGAATACAGAAAAACAATTTTTTAAAAAAGATTTTATTTATTTATTTGACAGAGAGAGATCACAAATAGGCAGAGAGGCAGGCAGAGAAAGAGGGGGAAGCAGCCTCCCCACTGAGCAGATACCTGATGTGGGGCTTGATTGCAGGACCCTGGGATCCTGACCTGAGCCGAAGGCAGAGGCTTTAACTCACTTAGCCACCTAGGCACCCCCAGAAAAACAATTTTATGTGTACAATGAAATGCAAGGAGATGAAGGTGAAGAAACAATGAGACGAAGAACAATTCTTTTGGGGTGTCTGGGTAGCTCAGTCGGTTAAGTGGCTGCCTTCAGCTTAGGTCATGATCCCAGGGTCCTGGGATCAAGCCCCGCATCAGGTTCTCTGCTGAGCAGAGAGCCTGTTTTTCCCTCTCCCTCTGCCTGGTGCTCTGCCTAGTTGTGCTCTTTATCTCTCTGTTGAATAAATAATAAAAATCTTAAAAAAAAAAAAAAAGAACAATTCTTTTAGTGTGCCATCTTAGGTGACCTGACAACATAATCCTCACAGCACATGCAAAACCATTAAGCATATAGTAGTTAAGCAAATCACTTAATTTTGTGATTTGAAAAATCATAAATCTTTTTTAAAATTTAAATTCAACTAGCGAGCATACAGTACATCATTAGTTTCAGATACAGAGTTCAATAATTCATCAGTTGCATATAACACCCGGTGCTCATCATATCATGTGCCCTCCTTAATGCCATCACCCAGTTACCCCATCCCCCTACCTTCTCCCCTCCAGCAACCCTCCCTCTGTTTCCTATAGTTGAAAGAGTCGCTCTTGGTTTCTCTCCCTCTCTGATGACTTTCCCTTCAGTTTTCCCTCCCTTCTCCTATGATCCTCTGTGCTGTTTCTCATATTCCACATATGAGTGAAACCATATGATAATTGTCCTTCTCCGATTGACAAAAATTTTTCATTTTAAATTTGTGAAATATATGTGAACGTGGTTGTTTCAACAGGTTTTCCGTTGAAACCACTACGCCACCTGTAGACCATTTGCAAGACCTCTGGGAAACATTAGAGACCTATGGACCACACTTGGAGGAACTCCCAGTTACTTGGAACTACATCCTTTCCATATGGCATCCTCAAGCTCGGACGTGGAGTCCTTGGATTTCCCCCAACCAACAGTATTTGTCTTCCATATCCATCTGTGGCCTTTCCACAACTAGGTTGCTGTGATGGTTGTCCCCAAATTCTTCAGATACATCTGGGCATTTTGTGATGTCTTTTCTCTACATGACACATTTTTTTTTTTTTAAATAAGAGATCTTTCTGTATTATTTTATTTTCTCTTTATTCAATTTATTTATACTACAACAAAACAATAGTTTACCCATTTCTTTTACCTGTTATTTCTTTTTTCTGACAGTCATCAATCCATTTTCTATACCTGTGAGCTTAGTATCTGTCAACTATCTTTTATAGGTTCCACATATAATTGAGATCATATGGTATTTTTATTTTCCTATCTAACTTATTTCACTTAACATAATGCTTGTGTGTTTCATTCATCTTATCACAAATGGCACGATTTCATTATTTTTTGTGGCCAATTTTATCTATCTACCTATCTATCTATCCATCTATCTATCTAATCACAGTTTCTTTATCCATTCATTTATCAGTGGACAGTGAGGTTATTTCAATACCTTGGCTATTATAAATAATGCTTTAATTAATATAAGGTTCCATATATCTTTTTGAGTTAGTGTTTTTTTTTTTTTTTTCTTTTGGATAAATAACCAGAAGTGGAACTGCTGGATCATATGGTAGTTCTATTTTTAATTTTCTGAGAAACTTCCATACTGCTTTCTATAGTGGCTGCAGCAATTTATATTCCCACCAATAGTGCACAAAAGTTTTCTTTTCCCCACATTCTTGCTAACACTTGTTATTTCTTGTCTTTTTGATAATAACAATCCTAATGGGTGTGAGATGATATCTCATTGTTGTTTTGATTTGTATTTCCCTGATGATTAATGACATTGAGGTTTTTTTCTTGTATATTGGCCATCTGTATGCTGTCTGACAAAATATCTTCAGAACTTATGTCCATTTTTGAGTTGGACTTTTTAAAAAACTATTGATTTATATAAACTCTTTATATATTTAGATATTAGCCCTTAACAGATATGTGCTTTATGAATCCTCTCTCCAATTTAGTAGGTTGCCTTTTGGTTTTGTTGATGGTTTCCTTTGTTGTGCAGAATCTTTTTAGTTTGATAGTTCTACTTGTTAATTTTTACTTTTGGTATCAGTTTCAAAAAATCATTACAAAGACCAATGTCAAGGAGCTTACCACTAATGTTTTCTTCTAGGAGTTTTATGGTTTCAGGTCTTACACTCAAGTCTTTAATCCACTTTGAGTTAATTTTTGTGCATAGTGTAAAATATTTATACTATGTTAAGTTTTTACACTATGTAAGGCCAGTTTTATTCTTTTGGATGTGACTGTCCAATTTTCCTAACACCATTTATTGAAGAGATTGTCCTTTCCGCATTGTAAACTCTTGGCTTCTTCATTATAAATTAATTGACCATATATCTATATGTCTGTTTTTATGCTGCTACCATACTTATTGTTTTAATTATTATAGCTTTGAAATGTAGTTTGAAATCAGAGTGTACAATGCTTTCAGCTTTGTGCTTCTTTCTTAAGATTATTTTGGCTACACAGGTTCTTTGATAGTTCCTTACAAATTTTAGGATTGCTAGTTCTATTTTTATGAAAAATGCCGTTGGAATTTTGATAAGGATTGGACTGAATCTGTATATTGCTTTGGGTAATATGGACATTTTGACAGTATTAGTTTTTCTAAACCATGGCAAAGAATAGCTTTCCATTTATTTGTGTCTTCTCTAATTTCTTTCTTTGATGTCTTGAAGTCTTTGATATATAGATCTTTTACCTCCTTGGTTAAATTTATTCATAGGTATTTTTTTTTTCTTTTTGGTGCAATTGCAGATGGATTTTTTTTTTTTAATTCTCATTCTGATAGTTCATTATTAGTATACAGAAATGCAATAGATTTTTGCATGTTGAGTTTATATCTTGTGACTTTACTAGGTTTCTTAATTAGTTTTAACAGTTTGTTGGTGGAGTCTTTAAGGTTTTCTATAAGTAATATCTTACTATCTGAAAATAGTGACCATTACTTCTTCCTTTCCAATTTGGATAATTTTTTTTTTCTTGTCTAATGGCTGTGGCTAGGACTTAAACTACTATGCTGTATAGAAGTGGTGAAAGGGTCATCCCTGTCTTGTTCCTGATCTCAGAGACAAAACTTTTAGCTTGTCACCATTGGGCATGATGTCCCCTGTGGGTTTCTAATATATGACTTTCATTATCTTGAGGTATGTTCCTTCTATACCTACTTTATTGAGAGTTTTTTTGATCATAAATGGTTATTAAATTTTGTTGGATGCTTTTTCTGCATCTATTGAGGAGATCATATGATTTTTATCCATCATTTTGTTAATGTGGTTTGTCACATTGACTGATTTGCAGATGTTGCACCACACTTGCACCTCTGGAATAAATCCCTCTTGAGCTCGATGTATGATCTTTTTAATGTATTGTTGGATTCAGTTATTTGTATTTTGTTGATGGTTTTTGCACCTATGTTCATGAAAGATATTAACCTGTAATCTTCTTTTCTTGTGGCATCTTTGTCTGATTTTCTTATCAGGGCAAAGCTGGCCTTGCAAATGAGTTTGGAAAATTTATCTTCTCTTCTATTTTTTGGAAGAGTTTGGTAAGGATTTGTATTTATTCTTTGAATATTTGGTAGAATTCACCAGTGAAGCTCCCTGGTCCTTGACTTTTATTAACTGGAGGTTTTGATTACTGATTCAATCTTCTTACTAATATTTAGTCTGTTTAGATTTTCTATTTCACCCCAATTCATTCTTGGAAGGTTGTATGTTTCTAGGAACTCATGCATTTTTTCTAGGTTGTCCATTTTTTTGGTGTATAGTTGTTCATAGTAGTTATGATCCTTTGTATTTCTCTGGTATTCGGTGTAATATCTCCTTTTAAAATTTTTATTTTATTTGAGTTCTCCCTTGTTCTTTTTTGGATGAATCTAGCTAAAGTTTTGTCAGTTTTGTTTATCTTCTCAGAGAACCAGCTCTTAGTTTCAGTGGAGTGTTCAGTAGCATGTTGTTTAATACCCACATATTTGTGAATTTTCTGGTTTTCTTTGGGGAATTAATTTCTAGTTTCACACCATTGTGGTCAGAAAAGACACTTGATATTATTTCAATCTTAAATTTACTCTTAAATTTAGTAGAATTTGTTTTGCAGCCTAACATATGTTCTCTTCTTGAGAACATTGCATGTACACTTGAAAAGAATGCATATTCTGTTGCTTTTGGATGCAATGTTTTATAAATATCTAAGTCCATCTGGTATAATGTATTGTTTAAGGCTGATGTTTTCTTATTGATTTTCTGTCTGGATGATGTATCTGTTGATATAAGTGTGGTATTAAAATCTCCAACCATGACTGTATTGCTTTCTATTTCTTACTTTAGGTCTGTTAATATTTGCTTTATATATTTAGGTGCTCCTATGCATAAACATTTAAATGCTATGTCTTTTTTTTTTTTTCTGGATTGACCCCTTTATCACTATGTGACACCCATATTTCTTTCTTAATACAGTGTTTATATTTAAAATCATTTTGTCTGATGTAAACACAGCTAGCTACTCCAGCTTTGTTTTGGTTTCTCTGTTCTTTGACTGTCATTCTGTATGTGTCCTTACATCTAAACAAATCTCTTGTAGGTAGAATACAGATTTTTTTTTAATCCATTCAGCTCCTCTGTCTTTAAAAAAAATTCTAATAAACCACATCTTTTTGAGGATTTATTTATTTTTTTTTGAGAGAGAGAGAGTGCACAAGCATGGGGGGAAGGGCAGAGAGAGAGGGAGAGAGAGAACCTCAAACAGACTCCATGCTAAGTGTAGAACAGGATGCTGGGCTTGATCTCATGACCCTGAGATCATGACTTGAGCTGAAATCAAGAGTTAGACCCTTACATGACTGAGGCACACAGGTTCCCCTACTCTATTTCCTTTGAATGGAGAATTTAGTTCTTTTACATTTAAAGTAATTATTGATAGGTATGTGTTTTATTGTCATTTTGTTAATTGTTTTTCATCTGTGTTTTGTAGTTCTTCTCTGTTCCTTCCTTTTTCTCTTGCTCTGTCCCTTTGTGGTTCGATGACTTTCTTTATCAATATGCTTATATTCCTTTCTTTATATCTTTTGTATATTTATTAAAGGTTTTGGCTTTGTGGTTACCATGAGGCTTATGTATAACAAGTTATATCTGTAACAGTTTATTTTAATTTCATAACAATGTAAATTTGATTCTATCATTTTTTAAAAAGATTTATTTATTTGAGAAAGAGATCATGTGAGCAGGCAGAGGAGCATAGGGAGAGGAAGAGAAGCAGACTCCTCTCTGAGCTTGGAGCCTGACACAGGGCTTAATCTCATAAACCTGAGATCATGACCTGAGCTGAAAACCAAGAGTCAGATGCTTAATTGACTGAGCCACCCAGGGGCTCCTGATTTCTTTCTATATTTCAATATTTTTATTCCCTTCATGTTTTGTTTTTGATGTCACATTTTACATCTTTTTATCTTGTGTATCCTTTAACTAATTATTGTAACCATACTTATTTTAACTACTTTTGTCTTTTAATTTTCAGACTCACTTTATAAGTGATTAATCTACTAACTTTACCATATATTTACCTTTCCAGTGAGATTTATTTATTTATTTTTCATATGTGTTCATGTTCTTAATTAGCACCATTTCTTTTCAGCTTAAAGATCTCCCTTAACATTTCTTGTAAGGCCAGTTTTGTGGTGAGGAAGTCCTTAATTTTGATTGTCTGGAGAAGTCTTTATATGTCTCTTTCACTTCTGAATGATAATCTTGCTGGGTAGAATATTCTTGGTTGGAAGCTTTTTTCTTTCAGTACTTTTAATATATTGTGCTACTTCTTCTGGCCTGCAAATTTTCTGTTGAAAGATCTGCTGATAGTTCAATAGGTGTTCCCTTATTTGTAACAAGTTGTGTTTCTCTTGCTACTTTTAATATTGTCTCCTTTTGACATTTTAATTATAATGTGTCTTGGTGTGGGTCTTTTATGGGATCCTTTTATATGAAACTCTCTGGAATTTGTGTTGTCTGAGAATCTGTTGTCTCTTTCCTTCTCCAGGTTGGAGAAGTTTTCAGCCCCTATTTCTTCAAATAAGGTTTCTTCTTTTTCTACCTCTTTTCCTTCTGGGAACCCTATAATATGACTCTTAGGCCATTTGATGTTGTCCCATAAGCCCCTTGAGCTATCTTCATTTTGAAAATTCTTTTTAGTTGTTCTCTATTGGGTAAGTTCCACTGCTTTGTCTTCAAGTTGACTGACCCTTTCCTCTGCTTCATCTAGTCTGCTTTTGAATCCCTCCAATGCATTTTTCAGCTCAGTTATTATATTCTTCAGTTCGGTGATTTCTGTTTGACACCTCTTAAATTTTCCATCTCTTTGTTGAGGTTGTCACTGTGGTCATCCATTCTTCTCCCTACTTCTGTGAGCATCTATATGGTCATGACTTTGAACTCTTTATCAGGCAAATAATTATCTCCATTTCATTTAAATTTTCTTTCTGAGGTATTGTCTTGTTCTTTCATTTGGAACATATTCCTCTGTTCCTTCATTTTGCTTGATTCTCTGTGTTGGTTCCTACACAGTAGATAAAACAACCACCTTGCCCAGTCTTGAAGGGGTGGCCTTGACTAGGACATTAACTTTGTTTTTCAACCTTGCCTCAGGTGTTGGTTGTCTTTCAAACTTTTATGCTTGTCCAAACAACTTGTTATGTATTTATTTAATAGCTCCCAGTAGTTGAGGATGCGCTAAGACCTCTCTGTGTCCCACTGGGAATGATTTTGGCCCCTAGGTTCAGGCTGACTAGAACCCAGATCTTCAGGCATCAGCTTTTAAAAGCATACAAATACAGTTTTAATTATACAGTCCCATGGGACTAAAAGTGTAAGCCCAACAGGCCATCAGGATCAGGTGATCTGGAGGCATTTCCTGGGTGGTAGTTGCAAAAATCAGGGTTCCAGACGAGGGTATAAGCTTTTTCTGTGGGTGATATCAGCAAGCTGGAACAAGGCAGAGAAAGAGCACCAAGATGATGTTCACGTCCTATACTCCTTGAGAGCACCTCCACAGGCTCCTAAGTGTGTGCTGAGCCTAAAGTGTGCCCCACAGGCTGAAGTTCTAGGACAAGCAAAGAGACATCCTTCAGAGAAAGACTGGAGGATATGCCTCAGTCCATTGCCTGTGACATGTTTTCCCTTTCCACTCCCACAGGCCTGTGTGAGAATATATGATGAACATATGCTTTCCACCTGGGAGATACCAGTTATAAGGCCAAGAGGAGTATGGCCTTCTGCCTTCACATTTGTAGGGAGACTCTGGTGTCCTAGGTGTGAAGGCCCCTGGCTTTCATCACAGCCTACTCCCAAAGGCTTATTTTAGCCCAGGGTTTGGATCAGAAGAAACTTTAGGTGTCATTACTTTGTGATTTTACTTAATGCATCCCTCCCTTTAATCCTGAGTGTTCTTTCCACCTGGGCTATGTGCCTGCCTCATCTGCCACCAGGTAGTGGTCCTCATCTAGCCCCACATACTGCTAAGGAACTAGGAAGTGGTCCTTTCTCCTTATGATCAAGGCCAAGGGGTCAGTGTCCAAGGATTTCATCCTTGTCCATCCCAAGAGGTTCTTTGTTTTGACCTGTACCAACACCTCTCTGAGTCCATCAAATCGGCTGTCCATCATATCCCTGGACATGACCAAATTTGCAATGAGGGCCTAACTTTGTCCTGGACTCTGAGATCCCATTCTCGTTAGTCCTCACTGCTCACAGAATGAAGCCCAAGCTCCTCACTGTAGCTTTCAAACCTTCCACAAGGTGTAGCATCAATTCTTTGGTCATCAAGCATCTATACTTTCTGCACTGAGCTTATTTCCAGTGCACCTGACCTCGGACTCTTCCTCAGGTATAATGTGCTATCTAATTTCCAAATCTTGCCTCCAAATTCATTTGGCCTCTCCTTCTAGAACAAATGTGTTTTGCTGGTTTCCCCAGCTCAAATGCCATCTCTCTCATATGGTCTCCATAGATTTCCACCAGCATGGGTTTTGACGTCAGAGTTCAAATTCCAGATCCGCCTCTTACTTCTTGTGTGACTTCGTATTTTTCCCTTAACTTTTCTTTGGTTGAGCTTTTCCATCTGAAAAACAGGGCCTATGATTCCCAAATTGTAAGGGAATTGTCGAAAACAATGACAACAATGTCTTTAAAGTAAAGTGCCCTCTGCAGATACTATGCTTGATGTGTCCCTTCCCTGCTCCTTCCCTTCTCTGTTTTCTTTAGCATGTTGATTTCGCTTCTGTTTTGGCTCCTATTTGATTTTCTTTATAATTATTTATACACCAATTTGTCTTCTACATTAGTCTGTAAAGTTTCTTTACGGGAACTTTAACAGGAAACGTTTCTTTAACCCTAATTCTCCTCTGTGCTTAGTTTAGAGTAGATAATCAGTAAATATCCATTTACTGGAATTGGAATTTCTGTTAAATTAAATATATATATATATATAATAAATAAATAATATGTATTTGTTTATATTGTATATACGTGTATGTATATATATACACATACACACACATATATACATCTTTGTATATTTGTATGTGTTTCCGATTTATGAATTCACCTTGGAAAGCAATAAAAATGCATACAGAGTAAAGGATTTAAGGGATTGCTGTTTCAGCTAAAATCATGATATATCTAGTATCACAGGCTCTTAACTTTTAAAGCATGCATGGCATTGAGTGAAGAAAAGAGAGAAGTCAGCTTCCTGCCCCGTAAGAGCGCTAGAAAAAAAATGAAGGGACAAGGTGGCAGGCCCATTGGAGGAAAAAGAGCATTCTATGCAGAAACTCCTTACCCCAAAGCGTCTCTGCACAATGTCAGCGGTGCTCTGGGCAAAGAAAGGGCAAAGGTGCCAAGCAAAAACACCTCTCTTTCAAGTTTAGCGCAGACATTAAGGGTTAAAAGAACCATGCGCATGCGCACATGCACACAGCTGTTTGCCCTTGCGCTTTTACGCAGGACCTGATTTCCCCAACCATGTTCCAATGCGATGATGCTTTGCCCCACACAAGACTGTCATTGTATTTTCATTCATTAGAGATAATGATTTTGAGGCTCTGTCCCCACTGACCTGTGGACAGACGGCTAGCATGAATGCCGCGTTTATCTGAAGAGCAGATGAGCTCCCGCAGCCCTCTGAAGGATCCGATCACCCAGGGCCCCTGCCTTGCCGACCTCCTCTTTTCTCCTCCCCTCCTGGGGGGCTGCCTGATGGGGTGCACGGAGCAGCGAACTTCTGCAGAAATGGGCCTTTTGGTCATGACCCATTTGGCTTTCTTTTCGTAACCATCTGATATATGTCAAGACTGCTCAGAGCTAACCATTTAAGATTGGAATGAAAACAACTTGAAGTTCTAGAATGTAAAAGAATTACTCAGCTCTGAATAAAAGTTTCTCCTGTCTCTATCCTCTCTTTCTCTCCCTTGGTCTGTCTTAGTGCGTGAGTGTTCAAACAAAGCTTACAAGCTGAGGGGAAGGGATGGATTCGTGAAACATACGTGCCCAGCTCCTGGGTGAATTAAGCATCTGCTTGCAGCCAGGTGGAGAGAGGCCCTTCCTTGGGGGATAACTGATGCGAACCTACTTAGTGAAACAGGCAAACCACTAATTTGATATTTGTGGCGATTACTTTCTTTTAACAAAAATTAATTATCTTAGCCAAAAAACTTATGATAAGCTTGTTTTAATGAACCATTTCCTCTATTGCTTTTAAAACGATACTTTGCTCTACTAAATTTCAGAAACAGATTTCTACCAATGAACAAAGCAGACTGACTTTATTTCACCACGCCTGCAAAGCCTCTTTCAAGGGTAGTTACAAGCAGGGTTTCTGACAATTGCTATGTCTTCATTAATTTATTCAGTAAACAATTTCTACTGCTAAAACTTGGCCTCTACCTGTCAAGGCAGTTTCCCCTCTCCCAGGAAAGACTGACTATTTCTCAAAGTTTACCAGTAAGAAAAAAGGGTAATCTGAGTTCAGAAATCCCCGTGAGAGATTTTAGAATTCATTCCCATTAGCACGCTACTAACCGTGATCTCTTCCACAATATTAGTTTTTAATAGTAGGTCCTACTTTGTTGGATGATATCTCTTCCTCCTGTCACCCCACCTCCTCCTCTTTTTCATCACTTCTGTGACCCAGAACCTTTGTCCCCAGCTGAATTCAATGTTAAAAACATCTTAAAGTGCAACAAGGCTACAGATCCTTCCACTCAGATGGAAATTTTTTTTTTTTTTTTTTTGAGACCTTCCATCATTTGTGTTTTTTTAAGTTCCTGGGTGGACTACCTCCTTCTCTACCTTCCCAATTCTTTTCATGCTTTGAGACCCATCTCAAGTACCACTTCCTCCACCTCCTTCCTCCTTAACTCCCAGGCATCTTTTCCCTCCCTCCTCAATGCTCCTGCATCCGTCAGTCCTTCTTTCTTGCAAATTCTTTCCTTCCAGCTAGCAAACTCACTCCGTGCCTTTCCTTTATCTTGCCGCTCCTCCCAGCAGATCCACATGGGATCAAGATCACAGACTGACCCGGCAATATCATCTGGCTTCATTTTTTTTTTTTTAATTAACATACCTTATTTTTTAGGACAGTTTGGGTTTATGGAAAATGGAAGAGATGGTGCAAGTGTTCACAACACCCTGCGCACAACGCCCTCTATATTAACATCTTACACTAGGACAGTCCCTTTGTGACCGTTTGTTAACTAATATTGGTATCATTACTGGTATTGATGCTATGATATTATTGATAGGATTATTATCTCCAGACCACAGTGTGTTCAGATTTCCATTGTTTTTGCCTAATGACTTTCTTTCTTGGGATGCCACATTACCTTGAGTTGTCATGTGTCTTTTGGCTCTTCTTGGCTGGGATGGTTTCTCAGACTTTACTTGTTTTGATGATCTTGATGGTTTTGGAAACACTGGTCAGATATTTTGTAGAAGGTCTCTATTGGGGTTTGCTTGATGTTTTTCTTCTCATGATTGAGTGGGCGTCGTGGACCATCAGGGGGAAGAGCATGGAGGAGAAGTATCATTTTCATCACATCATATCAAGGACAGAGACTATCAACATGGCTTAGCATTATTGATGTTGGCTGAGGTCATGTTTGTTAGTTTTCTCATGTTTGTTCTTTTCATCACCCGCCCCCTCCCCCACTCCATACTGTCCTCTTTGGAAACTTGGCATTCTGTCAGCCCACACCTAAGGAATGGGGAGTTATGGTTCAGCTCCTTGAAGGTAGAGTGTCTACATTAACAATTTGAGTGAATGATTTGTATTGATTAATGCTTCTGCATGGGAGATCTGTCTCCTGGCTTGGTATGCTCCAGGATCATCCTCATCCTGATGCCCACCACGCCCCCATTCAATCAAGATGCTAGTTCCGTATCAGCACCCTGTGTTCCTTGGGCATCTCTGTCCTTTTGCTCACCTCTCATGATAACTTAACATCACCTACATAGCAATGCAGAAAAGGCCTCTATTTGCTGTTTCTGTCCTGCCATTCTCATCTCCCCTCACTTCCTTTTTCATGCCCTATCTTTGGTGCAAACCAAATGAATTATTGTTCCTCCAGAGCTCCACACTATTTCAAGTCTCTCCAACTTTCCACATGCTCTTCTTTCAGCTGGAACACCCCTTTCCTCCTTGTCACCTGTTAACCCTTAGGGACACCCCAACCTTCCCATCCTCCAGGAAGTCCCCCTCCCCTGCAAACTCATCAGAATTCATCTTTCCTTTGGGCCATGAATCTTCTCGGTAGATTCTTGTAGCACTACACTTACCAAGTGGCATTTAAATTATTTGCTCATAAGTGTGCCTCCCTAAAGGATTCTGACTCACTCGTCACTTTGCTTTCAGAGTCTAGCACAGTATCTGACATTTAGCATCTATGAAATGAATGACTGGCAGAATCATTATGTGACTTCTCATACATCTGCCTATAAATATAGTTCTCCTACTGGCATGACAGAAGACACCATTGCTCACTATTCTTGGTGTCCCTGCACCATGGGTGTATGGCTGAGGCCCACCTACCCATAGTAGGTCATGAACACCTGTTATCTGTTGCTGACTAGGAGCTGGGGAGAAGTCCTGGGGTGGTCTCTTCCTCAAAGGCAAGGATGTCCTGCGTACCCAAAGAGCTGCTGATTATAAACAAGCTATTGAAATAAGTGGCTGCTTCATCTGAAAGTTGGTTTTGGTTGCAGAAAAGTGCTGACCATCCTTTAATACTGAGACAGGAAAGAGGCACCGCAATCAAACATAATTGGAAGATTACAGGAGCTCAAAATTACCCTATAGCAGAAAATTCTCTTTCCTGCTAGTCAGAGAAAACCTGTGCATTGATTCCTCCCCCCATCTTTATGGGAGGAAATCTCTTGAAGATAATGAGATTTCACTGAGAAGATACAATTACAGATTCTCCCGTTAAACGAGTACCTTACTGGACATTCAGATAGATTATCTGCAGTGGTGTCAGACATGACACAGAAACCCCTCATTAGGGTAATTCAGATTTGTATGAATCTGTGTGTTTCCAAGACTGTCACACTGACCTTCATTTACTCCTTGACTGTTTCCCTGCTGTTCAGGTACAAGGCCTCCAGGTATGTGGTCACAACTGGGCCAAAATATCCCGTAATAGGCCATTAGTCTTTTCTAAAGGCATAGGGAACTGAGAAATACACATTCCTATGTTTACTCAAGCAAGATAAAGTCTCTTCAAAATGTTACATCCTCAGCTCTCCCACACACTGTGGCTGGGGCTACCAATTGCTACAGCTTATGGAAAGCAACTTGACAATATATTGTAAATGCCTTGTAATAGCCAGTAATTTTATTTCTGGGTGTATTGTTTATTTTGAAACAAGAACAAGAACAACAACAGTAACTTGTCGTTGCAGGAAATTTCTAACCAATACAAGAACAGAAGAGAAGAATGAATGCCACGTACCCAATTCAATAATTCTCAATTTGCAGCCAACCTTGTTTGAACTCTATCTAACGACTCCTCTCGAACTGGATTACTTTGAAGCAAATCCAAGACATCGTATCATTCGTATTATTTCTTCTGGAAGGATTTCAGTGTATCTCTTTCAAAAGGATGGGATTTATAAAATGGCCACAGTCTGGTTACCGTCCTCCCCGCCAAATCACAGTTCCTTGATATCATCAGGGATCTTGTCACCATTCAAAATTCTCTCATTATCTCTCATTATCAGTAAGTTCAATGCTAGGTTTGTTCATTATGAACTTGAACAAGATCCACATGCTTCACTGGGTTGATAGGCCTGTTAAGTCTCTTAACATATTGGTTGTCATCTCTGTCTTTCGTTTTTCCTTTGTACCCTATTTGTGAAAGAACCTGTGGGGTATGGACCGTAATTTGCCACATTCTGTATTTTGCTGCTTTAAATCTTTTGCTCTTGTGTGACCTGTCTCTGCTCTCTCCCTGTGACACGTCTACTCTGGTGCTTAGATCTGGGTGCCTTGCCAGATGCAGGTTTGATTTTTTTGGGAAGGGATGATCTCAAAAGTAATGTTGTAGATTTCCGCTGTCTCTCCTTTCATAATGTTGAAATTGATCAGCGCCTTCAGGTGATGCCATCATACTTAAGTTTACCAAGTGACCAGCTTTAATGATCACCGGGGCTCATTGCCTGGGACCACTGGTTCATCAGGAGTTACATAATGTGGAGGTTCTCATCTGCCCTGCTTTCATGATGTATTTGAGGGATTACTTCTTTAAAAAGAAATGTTCTGTCATCAATTATGTGACCACTCTGAGGTACAGTTTGTAGAGAAAAGACAGGATAAATACTTAAACATTATTTATCAATTTTTTCAATGAAGAGTTGGTTCCCTTGTACTCTGTGTGATGGCTGGTTGCTAGAATAATGGGCCCCAATGAAGTCCATGCCCTAGCCCCCGGGAACTATGAATATGGCAAAAGGGACTGTGTGGATGTGATTAAGTCAAGGATCTTGAGATGGGAAGATTGTTCTAGATTATCCTGCTGGGCCCAGTGTAACCACAAGGGAGCTAGGCTGGTGGGCCAGAGTTGGATTAAAAGATGGGATGACGGAAATAGAAGTCACAAGGATACAGGGCCATGAGCCAAGGGCTAGGGACAGCTTCTAGAAGCTAGAAAAGACAGGAAATGATTTCTCCCTTCAGAACCTCTTGAAGGAAGGGAACCCTGCTGACCCATTTGGAACTTCTGACCTCCAGAACTGTATGATAATGAATTTTTTTTTTAAAGCCATCTCGTCTGAGAATTTGTTACAAGATTGAGAAACTAATCAATGACTGCATTTTTAATATGCTCAAATTATCCCATCGGCTCCAGTGCCCTGTAGACAAGATAAAGTCCTTAGTTTTTTGTATGATAAGACATTTCAGGTGTATCTGGTACATTTTCTGGCATGACCCATCTTTTTCAAGAAATTCTACTTTTTTTAAAAAATTGAGAAATATTTCCAGAGACCGTAGTTTGATGGGTAGGGATGTTTATTGCCACTGGGTTTGTTATTTTTTTTTTCCTAGATCTTTACAACATGCAGAGCTAGGAAAGAATCCATGCTAGTATTTCAAATTCAGATTTAGAAGTACTAGATTGTTAGTTGTTCAATATTATATTTATGTCTCTTTTTTTATGCTGGAAATTTTGTTTCTTCACAATCTTATACAATTTCTCTATTTGAATATTCTGTGCCTCTGTGTCTCTGCCTTCCTCCTTCTATTTATATATCATATAACATATATTTAAAAATATACCCATATATATTTCAGTATATCATATATTTGGAATAGATTCCATTAAGTGGGATTACTAGGTCGAAGGGTACATATACATGTAATTCTGAAAGTTTGCCATAGGGATTCCACCACATCCTTTCCCACCAGCATTTTCTGGAAGTGCCTATTCTCTGCAGATTCAACAACAGATTATGTGGTCAATTTTTGAATTTTAGAGTTGGCAACTCAATGTACTTTTAATTTACATTTCTCTAGTTCTAAATAAGGGGAACATCTTTCCCTGTGTTTAAGAGCAGTATACCTTCTGTTCTCTGAACTCTGTTCCTTTTCCTCCAGCCAATTTTTTTTTTTTTAATATGGCTCATAGCTTTTCTCCTTCTCTATTTGTAGAAGCTTTTTATTTATTAGGTATATGAACTTTTATCATGTAAGTGGTATAAGCTTTAAATAATTTTTTCCAGTGACCATTTGTCTTTTTACTTCTTGTGTTGTTGTTTTTATCATACAACCAGTTTTGTTCTTTGTGTTTTCTTTTTTTTTTTTTTAACATTTTAGCCATATTTATGTAGGCAAATATATCTGTTTTTTCCCTTTACTACTTCCAGATTGGGGAGATATAGTCAGGAAAGTTTTTTCACTCCTAGGTTCCAGGGGGAGTTCATCCGTGTTTCCTTCTAGTATTCTTGTGTTCTGTATTTATTTATTTGCACTTTATTTCATTTTTTATTATTTTTACACTTAACTTCATCTTGTGTATACCATAAAGGCTACATCTTATTTTATCTGTTTCCATATAGCTACTCACTTCTTGCAACAATCCTTCTGAAAGTCCATCTTTTCCCACAGATTTGAAATGCTACCTTTATCACATACTAAATTTCCATGTGTGATGGACCTATTTCTGGATTTCTGTTTGGTTCCTTTGGTCTGTCTGTCTAGGCCTGCTCTGTGACATCTTGGTTTTATTGTAGGGAGCCAGCTGCATGTTTCATAAATTATTCTTATTTTATTTTATTATTTGTTTAACTTTATTTTATTTTTTCAGTGTTCCAAGAATTATTTATTTATTTTAGAGAGAAAGAGAGAGCATGAGAAGGACGAAGGGCAGAAGAAGAGGGAGAGGGAGAGGGAGAAACAGAGAATCAGACTCCCTACTAAGCCTGGAGCCGCCTGTGGGGTCCCATCTCAAGACCCTGAGATCATGATCTGAGCTGAAATCAGAAGTCAGATGCTTAACCCACTGAGCCACCCAGGCTCCCCTAGATTGTTCTTATTTTGTAAGGTTTCTTAATGTTATTGCTTCTTTGTCCTTTCCAACAAATTTTACAATCAACTTAATTATGTCCGTAAAAAACTACAAACCTCATATTATGTTTTGTTGTATCATACTAAATTTAGAAATAAAACTCTCCATCTTGAAGAATATGGTGTGCCTTTCATTTGCTCAGGTCTACTTTTATATCTTTTGGAAGGTTATTTCCATAGATTTTTAATATATTTTTTAAGATGTTATTTATTTATTTTATTTGAGAGAGAGAGAGAGAGAGCAGAAACAGGGGAAGAATCAGGACAAGTGGACCCTGTGCCGTACACGGAGCCCCAGGGAGGGCTCGATCCCAACACCCCAAGATCACCAGCCCAGCTGAAACCAAGAGCTGGGTGCCCAATGAACTGAGGACTAGGTGCCCCAGATTTTTAATATTTCTTAAGTTGTGCCTAGGTAATTTACATATATATAAAATTATAGTGTAATAATCACTTGTTTTTATTTATATATATAAAATACACATATTTTTTGTTATTCTAAAAGGAGTCTTCTCTTTTATTGTATCTTAACTAGCTTTTTAATTTAATATTTAAAGTTGCTAATTTTGATATGTTGATTCTCTTAAAGCTCACAGTAATTTTGCACTGATTCTTTTAGTTTTCAATGTAATTAATCAAGTTTTATTCAATTCTTAAACTTTTATTTCTTTATATTATCTATTTTCACTGGTTATTTAATAATGGTGAAAACTAGTGAAAAAGTAGGTATCATGTGCTGGTTTTGAGTTTAAGGAGAAAAGCCTCAAGTATTTTTGTATTTCCTCATTTAGATGTGGGCTACCTGGTTGAAATGTGTGTGTATGGGTATGTGTGTGTATAATCATAATATAATAATACTCAAAATTAGTTCTTTATTGAGTAATATTTCATGAATGAGTGACACACTTGAGATACACAAATAGAAGATAAGTCTGTCATTATTTTTCTGCCCAGCTATATTTAGATTAATAGGTTTCCTAATGTGAACCATCCTTGAATTTCTGGAATAAACACCACATTTTGTGTTTCATTTTTTTAAATTGTGTGCTTGTTTGTGCTGGTGGATTCTGTTCGGTAATGATTTATTCGATTTTCTTGAATGAGACTGATCTTTAGTTTTCTGTTTGGGTCTAGTCTTTGTGAGGTTTTGATGTCAATGTGACACTCTTTTAATAGAAAAGAATTAGGGAGTTATCTTCTGTCACCTGTGCTGTGAAATCTCTCTAGCTCTATCTTAAAGCTGTGCCTCGAATTCATACACCCTTCTCCATCTGTAGGTCACCACTCTATATTCAACCCAATATCATCTCACACTTAAACTTTTGTTATAACATTCTCATGGGTTTCCCTGCTTTCGTTCTTGCATTCTTCTTCTCTCTTTTTAAAAAAAAAAATTAAAGCTTTATTTAGTTATATTAGAGAGAGAGAGAGATAGCACAAGCAGGAGGAGGAGCAGAGCGACAGAGAGAGAATCCTAAGCAGACTCCCCACAGAGTGTGGAGCTCGACCAGGGGCTCGGTCTCATGACCCAGAGACCATGACCTGATCTGAAATCAAGACTTGGCTGCTTAACTGAATGAGACACCCAGTTGCCCCATTATTGCATCTTTCTAATCTATTCTTCTCATAGCAACAAGGCTTATGCCCCTTGCTTGCATGAAACCTTCATGTTCTCCCCTTGGCACCTAGAGTAAATGCAGGTGTCTCACAGTGGCTGGGAGAAGACAGCCAGCATGATCAGATCCCTGCCTACACTTCCCTTCCTCGTAACTGTCCACACAGCTTGACGTTTTTGTTTGTTTTTCAATTTCTGGGACACAGCAAGATATTTGCATGAGAGACATTGTTGCCCTTCCTCTACCAAGAATGAGCTTTCCAGAGACAAATGCTATGCCTGAAACATAATTGGCTTTCCATAATTATGTCATAGAAAGTACTAGTATTTGCTGTTTCAGTGTGTTGGGAAATTCTCTCAGCTCAAGGATATTGGCTGGTGTATCTCTGTATCCATGATGTCCAGCCATTACCAGGTGCTCAGTAAATGTGAACTAGATGGACACATCAATGAATGGAAAAATATAATGACAAACAAGATATAGAGATGAATTAGTGAATGGGTAAGAGAATGGGTGAAGGCACGTATCGTCTTCTGTTTCCTTAGCTTATTATTTAAACGGGTCTCTAATAGCTCAGAGAACTTGGCAGAATTTCACAGCAGGACTGCTGAGGTCCTCTCTGGTCTATAAACAGAAGAGGAGGGAGTCTTAGAATGTTTGATCCCCATGAGCACAAAACCCAACCATGGCTTTTCCCTGACCCCTTGGACCTGTTTTGAAATCCTTCTCTCTTGGAGTCAGAGTCCCTGGGAGCAGTATGTCAGTTGGGGGTGTGCATTAAGGACTTGATAAGAGATGCTATCAACTCTTTTTAAGCTGAAAGCAAACCTTAGCAGAAGCTTCACCTCAGTCCCCTTGCAGAGCTGTTGAGCACTGTTGAACACAGTTAACCAAGAGTGCTGTTTTGTTGAAACCAAAGCCAGAATGTTTACCTGCAATCTCAGCCCCTTTTCCTGTTCTGTCATTCATTCATCTGTTTTGTGCATGGTGAGGCACACTCTGTTTTCCACATTATGATGATGTCAGTGATCAGTTTTTGAACTACCTTATATTGTGGGAGGCAGTTTACATGTATGTTAAAAACAAACAAGCAAACAAACAAAGCAATACAGCACAAGAGCACTCTTCACATCTTACAGAGTTTTGGAGACCCAGACTCCCTCGTTTTCTGAAGGCTGTGATCCTTTCCTTTGTGTTCTGGTATTTGCTCTGTGATCCTTTCCTTTGTGTTCTGGTATCTCACTCCTAGGAACCAGAAAGCCCAGATGTGTATGAGTGGTCTTCTGGCCATGTATTCTGTTCTCAGAGCCTTCCAGCCACCTCTGTAAACCTCCCCTGTCCTTGGCCACAGCTATTCAAGATCCCCACTCGGGTAGATGAAAGATGTCAAGCTATTAGTAACAAAGAGACATCAGAGGGGAAATGAAGATATTCTGGATAAAGAAATGATATGGGGGGGCACCTGGGTGGCTCAGTGGGTTAAGCCTCTGCCTTCGGCTCAGGTCATGATCTCAGGGTTCTGGGATCGAGCCCCACATCAGACTCTCTGCTCAGCAGGGAGCCTGCTTCCTCCTCTCTCTCTGCCTGCCTCTCTACCTACTTGTGATCTCTATATGTCAAATAAATAAATAAATAAAATCTAAAAAACATAAATGATATGGGGGAGTGCAGAAGAAGAGAAGGAAAGAAAAAAGTCATCAAGCACAACTTGGCTGTAGTTTAAGTGAGATCTTTGTGTAGACCCACACATTGATTATTACATCCTGTTTTTAGTGCCAGTAATATGACCTGCCTTTGCAGATGACAAAACTAAGGTAAGACAGGTTATGGCCTTGTCCGCTGACTCAGTGGCAAAGCAGGGACTCTAGTTCAGGCTGTGGATTCCAAATCTGGAATTCTTTCCACCATGTTTCTTCCTACTCCCAAACAGAAGTACAAATCAAAATACATCAGAATCCTTCCAGAACCTCAGACTCAGCATTCAGGACTGGGAAATAGGGAAAGGGTTTCAACCAATTACATTTCTGGGAGCAGAAAAGGGATTTCCACTGAAATAGATTCCAGGTTTCCTGTTGGAAATATGGGAGTTACTTACAAGAAGTTAGGAGACACATGGAGATATGCACACCTCTCATGACCTAATTGTCTCTGTTGAGTTCTTTACAAACTGTCCCACTCATGAGTCCCAACTTCCTTGGGACCAAGAGTCCATACAGAGGAAGGGAAATCAATGGATCTTCTAAGGTAATGGGACTCCCAAAGCAGATGGTCACCAAATATCAGATGTAAGACGTGTTGCAGAATGAGCTTATACAGATGTCACAAGTGAAGACACTGAGAGTCCAAACAGCTAGAGTCATTGATCCACTAACACACGCATGTATCCGTCCATTAGTCATTTGCTCATTTATTCATTCTTCCAAAAATTCACCGAGCATCTGCAATGTTCCAGAGATGGTGTGAGAAACCAGGAATGGAGAAATAGAGAATGAGACTCGGACTGTCCTGGATTCTATGGTCAGTAGGAAATAAAACAATACAATGAGTTATCACAAAATGGTGGAAGAGGTGTTATAATCGAAATTGCAATCGAAGTAAGGTTGTGAAAACACATCGGAGGGAACAAATTTTCCCATGGAGAGTTGTACAAGTTTTCACAAAGGAGAGAACCTGTGATTTTTGGTCTTTTAAGAATGAGCAGGTGTCTGCCAGGCAGATGCATTTGCAAAGGGTAGGTGTGCCTGAGTGGTAGAACAGCAGGTGTAGAAGTACAGAAGTCATAATGGGCTTTAGTGCGGTGACGTTATCGAAAATTGTCTTTGTGTTAAAGGTGGATGGAACTTGACCAGTTTGTAGGCACTGGGGTCTGAAAGGCCATAGAACACAAGAACCCCCCCCCCCCGCAAAAGATACGTGCTGCCCCATAGATGATGGGGAGCTAATGCAGATCTGCTCAGGTGTTGATCTCTTCATTGGCATCATTTATTAAGCTCATCAGTTCTGATTGGGGGTTCTCCAGAATTTGTTCCCTCAATCTGGGAACTTGTGTGATTAATGTGTATTAGTGAAGAGAGAGCAGGAATTATGTTTGGGAAGCATGAACCATTTATAGAGTTTTGCCAATAAATACAATCAATTTATTGGAACTGATTATCCCATTCAGTCCCATCAAAACATGCTGATTACTCTTAGGAACATTAAACGTGTCATCCTTGAGATGTAAACCAGAGGCCAGTTCCACTGTTGGGTCACAGTGACTGAATCTGGTCATTTGAGCTCCAGTGACTCACTGAAAGCATAAAATATGCTGGATCTTTTCTATATATTCTGTGTCGTAATCCTGATATCCTCCTATATATGAGTTGTTTTTTTATCCTCTTTATCCATGAGAAGAAATTGAGGTTCAGGGACCTGAAGTATCCAGCTCAAGGTCATGCAGCCAAAAAGGGGTGATGTGGAGATTTAAGGTCAGGGCTGGCTGCTTTCTGAGCAGAAGTGGGATGAAGAGGTCTTTGTACCCTCCCCTGATGAAAAGGGGTTCGCACTGACTTTAGACAATATCTGGATTCGTGACTCTATTCAGTACATTTCGCTGAGCACCTTCTACGAGCCAGGCACTGTTCTAAATCCAGAAAAAAACAAATGAAAATGCAAATCGCAGAACAGGAAGGAATGTTTGCAAACCTCTCTTTCACACTAGGATTGAATCCAGAATATATAATGAGCTCTTATAACTCAAAAATGAGGCAATAAAAAAATGGACTAAAGGTTTGAGAAGATACTTCACAAAGGAAGGGAAGATATTTCATGGGGGAAAACACATGCTCAGGCGTTCAACATCATTAGCCGTCAAGAAAGTGAAAATCAAGGACAGTGAACTGCCCATACACACCGTCCACACTGGCTGGAATGAAAAAGACTGACGACAAATGTTGGTGAGGGTGTGGAATGCTCAGACCCTGCTGGTGGGAATGTGAAATTGCATCACGTTGTGGAAAAGTGATGAGTGGTTTCCCAAAAAGTTACATACACCATATAGCCCCTCGGAGGTATTTTACCCAAAAAGGTCTACAAAAGGTCTTGTATTCAAATGTTGACAGCAGCTTGGGTTGTAATAGCTAACAACTGGAAACCACCAAAACATCCAACAGTCAGTAAATGAAAAGCCAGCTGTGGTATGCCCATACAATAGAACGGCTCTCCACAATAAAAAGGAATACACTACTGATATAATAAACAGTGTGGCTGAATCTCAAAATAATTAGGCTGGATAAAAAATGCCAGGCAACAAAAGCACATTTTGTAGGATGTTGTTTATATAAGACTCTAGAAAATGTAAGTTGATGTATAGTGACAAAAGTCCATCAGCAGTTTTCTGGGGCCAGGAGTGAGGGGAAGGATGGATTGCAAGGGGCAAGGGGAAATTCAAGGGATGATGAACATATTCTGTATCTTGATTATGGCAGGTTCAAAATTAAAGTCATCGGATGCTTAAAGTAATCGAACAAGGCCCATTACCCGTTAGCAGTTTACTGTACATAATTATACCTCAATACATTAGATTGAAATGAAATCGAGAGATGGGATGTAGACCCGAGGACTGAGAACTCAAAGGACTTTTCCTTTGAGTGCACCTGCTCCTCAGCCTGGGGCTGAAGGACTGAGGAGGCCCTGAGGAGGGGCTGTCCTGTCCTAGATCTGAACAGCAGACAATTCCTGTTTGTTTGTTTGTTTTTTTTTCCTGTGTCAGATATTTCCTGCTTTTCAGAGATTATTGCCTAGAATGGAAAGGAATTTTGGACTGGGAGTCAGCAGATAAGAGCTATTTCAGTAGCTTTTTTGTGTGAGCTTGTTCTTGACCTTGATCCCTCCTTCTCTGGGCCTCAAAATTCAAATCTGAAAACTGAGGGAGTTGACCTGGAGCCTAAGATGATCAGGAAGGTTTTTCTATAATCTTGACATCAAAAGTTTTCTCAAGCTTCCTTGCTTCCTCCTCCCCTCCCTCAAGGAACATATTTTTCAAAGATAATGAGGGAATTCCAAGTCCTTGATAGAAACCTAATGTGCTCATAACCTGGCCCAAGTTTCTTCTCTGGCTGGGCTCCTGCCTCTCTCTTTTGCTTCTCTCTACCCCTCTGCTCACCATTTGTACCCTGCGCTGTAGGCACACGGATCTCCGTGCCATTGCTCACATGCTGCCAGCCCTTTTGGACTTCTTTGCTTTTATATGTGCTCTTCCTTCTGCCTCTCCTTGGTTCCCATTCTGCCACTGGGGCTGAGAGAGGCTGACTGACGGGCATGTAATTTCAGAGATGGTGAGAGACATCCATCCCGCAGACAATTTCTGAGTGCCCATATGTGCCAAGCACTTGCTTGCACTGGGGATACAATAGTGAAGAAAACGAATTCCTCACTCTCATGGCTCTCTCCTTCCAGATGGATAAATATGCACATTAGATGGGGATTCACGCTAAGGACAGCAGTATGAGGTGGGTAAGGCCGGAGGGGAGGGGTGGGCTCTTGGACATCAGGAAGGGGACAAGGCCTCTTCCTCTGGAACAGGGACTGGAGGGAGAGAGCCATGGATATTTGGGAACTCTTTTGGGTTGAGGAAATAAGAACTGCAAAGTCTTTGAGGTGGGAGTATGCACAGAGTCAAGATACAGGAAGGAGGCCAGGGTTGTTGGAGTAGATGGACAAGAGGTAATGGGGCAGGAGATCCAGTCAGAGGGCAGCGGAGGTCAGCTTGCATAAGGCCTTGTGGCAAGGAATTAGATTTTACTCAAAATGAGATGGGATGACACTGGAGAATTTACCTCAGAGAGGAGGTATGACTTGACTTATCTAATGCATTCATTTATCAAACTTACTGGCTTCAAACGACAGAAATGTATTCTGCCACAGTTCTGGAGGCCAGAAATCCAAAAGGAAGGTCTCAACAAGTAGTGCTGTCTCCAGACGCTCCAGGGGAGGGCGTTTCCTGCCTCTTCCAGCTTCCAGTGGGTCCTGGCACTCTGTGCCTTGTGGTCCCACCACAGAGAAACCTCTGTCTTCACAAAACCTTCTCCTCTGTGTCTTCTCTTCTGTGTCTTCTAAGGACACTTGCTGTTGGATTTAAGGGCAGAAGTTTATATTCACAGAGACTGGGTATGAAGACATAGATACATCTCTTTTGAGGTGGTCATTCAGCTCACCACACATGGTGGAGAAGTATAGTGTGCTTTGTGGAAAGCAGTCTGTCAGAGGGCGAGGATGGAGGCAGGAAGACCAGTGAGGAGGCTCACGCCATTGTCCGGGTGAGACATCCTACAGCTTGGGCCCGGCAGAATGGGGGTGGTAGAAGTAGACAGCCACCTTGCAGACATAGAACCAAGTCTGAATGAGGCTTGTGAGGGAGAGAGCGGTGACAAGGATTTCTCCAAATATGGAAGGAAGTTGGCACTAATGGGGATGAAGATAACTGGGAGGAGCCCATTGGGGGCGGGGAACAATCAAGAATGTAGCTTTGGATTAAAAAAAAAAAAAGAAGAAGAATGTAGCTTTGGATTCCTGTACCTATTTTTCCCCAGTTAGACATCAAAGTGGTGATATTAAGCAAGTGTTGGGTGTATCACTGGAGTTCACAAGAGAGTTTGGTGCTTTAGATGTAAATTAGTAGGTCATCAGTGCAGTCGGGTAAGATTGCCAGTGAAGTCAGCGTACAGGGAAAAGAGCAGGTCAGAGAATGGAGCGTGGGCTCTCGGATATTGGACAGTCAGGAGAAGTAAGGAGAAAGCAGTAAGAGGCAGAGAAGGAGCAGCCAGTGGTTAGAGAACCAAGAGTCAGCATTTGGGTGGAAATCTATCTGAATCCAGACTCCTTGCCCAACACCACACGATGGAAGATCTGGATTATAAATCTCTACGTCTCCTTTGGCTACCACAGGGCCAACACAAAGCAGATGTCGTCCATGTAACTGGCTTATAATGAAAAAGCTATTATATAGGCTGGAGCTTCTCCAATGGCGGCACCCGGAGTGACGAATGGGGCTGGTGGAAAGGAGGCAGGAAATAAAGCGGGACCTTGACTTTCTCCACCAGCTGAAGCGATCCTCAAGTTGGCATTTCAGGAAGCCCTTGGCCATCCCAGGCAGTCCTGGGCAGAAAGGCTGAGAAGGGAACCAGCTAGGCAGAGGAAACGGCAGTCTGGTATATAGGGTGGGAGGAACTAAAAGGCGGAAGAGGCTGGGCAAGAAAGGAGAGACCGTGTGGCCACACTGAAGGGAAAGGTAAGGCTCAGGGGAGTGGAGAAAGAATGAAGCAGACAGAGCTGCCTTGGATGACTTGGGAGTGGCATGGCATGGCCTAACCAGACTGCTGGACCCATTCCAGTCTAGGCTCTACACCTTCACCTCAGTCTTCCCATCTGCAAGTGGGGCTGCTTGCAGGGACCCTGCTGTCTTCATAACTTTGTGATGAGGATCAAACGAAATTATGCAAGTGTAAATGCCTTGCAAAAGAAATGTACTGAGACCAGGAAGGGGATCGGTTTTGAAGGTGGTAGCTTAGAAAGTGATCATCTACCATTATAAGAATGCTAGCTCTTATCGTGTCATCCAGTCTTTTACAAGGGACGTATAGAGACTTTCTAATCTGTGCCAAGCTCTGTACCCAGCTTTGGAGGAACCAAGAAGGACCAGACAAGATCCTGACTCCCAAGGGCTCCTTGACCAAGGGTGGTGGGATTGGGGGAAGTCAGCTCAACTTACTCATAATGAGTGTCTTACATCCTTCTAATATTTACTGAGGGCTTCCTCTGACAGTGGATGCATACTTGTAAGCTCAAAGGATATGGTGGTGAAGAGCGGAGCTTACTTATGTATCCCCAGGCTGGGGGCCAGGGGTGAGGTATGGGACAGGTGTCTTTATAGAGCTGAAGGAACCCAAGCTGTGGCATATCGGCTGTTTGGGTATTATGTAGGAGTTTATAGAAATGCAAATTCCTGGGGTTCTCCTTAGATCAGCTCTATCAGAATCTGCCTTCGAACACAGCTGCACATGGTTTACGGGCACATAAAATTTGCAGAAGCCTTGACACTATTGACATTTTGAACTGGATAATTCTTTGATTTGGGCAAATGGCCTCTGCATTTGTAGGTTGTCTAGGGTCATCCCTGACTTCTACCTACTAGAAGCCAGCAGCAACTCCCCCCCGCCACCCCGATCAAGTTGTGAAAACCAAAAATATCTCCAGGCATCCTCCAAGTGTCCTCTGGAAGGCCCAAATCACTTGTCATTGAGACCACAGGACTAGAGTCAGGCTTCTTAAAATGTGGTCCTAGGCCAACAGCATCTGCAGCACCGGGGAACTTCTTAGGAACGCAGAGTTCCAGACTTCACCCAGACCCACTGACTCAGAAACTCCGGAGGTGGGGCTGAGCAGCCTGTGTTTTAACAGTCTTTCCAGGTGCTTCTGATGAACGCTGAAATGTGTTACAACAGTGGTTCTCGTCCCTGGGGGCACAAAAGTTTTGAAAACCATGTAATATCTGGGCCCCACTCCAAACCAATTACCTCAGATCTCTAAGAGTGAGTGACCCAGATGATTCAGATGCTTAGCCCAAATTGGGAACCAATCAAGACAAATGCTGGAGAAGGGGTTCACCCAAACTCACAGAGATCGCCAATAAGAGAAGACCAGAACTCAAATCTCCTGACCCTCCAGTCCAGGGGCCTTTTCTCACTAGGAAGATGACAAGGTGACAGACAGCCTCTTGAACTGGCTCCTGAGGAATTCCACACCCCAGGGCACATTTAGACACATCTTTGATCAGGTGTCTCAGTGTGTGCAAAACGCTCTCCTTTCTGAGATGTTCTGTGACTCAAATCCCCCGGTTGGTTTCCCAGATAGGTCTGAAGGAATTCACTGTGTTCAGTTTTCTGGACACCAACTAAGAGTTCTGGACCCAGATGTTCCTCTCTCTGTGTGCTGTCCCCACCCCAACACCCTGAGGTTGGAACGTTGGCTAACTTCTTTCCACAAGGCTCCATAGGTGATGTTGACCTATCAGGAAACACCAGAAACGTCAACACTCCTATAAAAATGTTTGTCACAGGCGATAACCCACATACTCACTCAAGCACCACAGGACAAAAATAGGCAGAAGGAGCTTTTGAAATTCTTTAGGGGAAGATAGGCAGTAAGTGGGCTTCACACTCTTTCCTCAACATCCTCACACACTGTTAAAAACAAGCTCAGAATATGGCTCCTGGTGAAGCCAGACATTGTCCATGGAGGGCTCTCATGTTCTGTCATGACCCGAGTCCAAACAGCTCACGGTCCACTCACATCCATCATCTTGGTAATCATCACGATAATTCTGTGGAGAGGAATTCAGCTCCACTTTGCAGCTGTGGAAGCTGAGGCTCAGAAAGCTCTCACTCCTCCCGTTCGATCGGCCAGTCAACACTTGCTAAGTGCCAACCGTTGAGGTTTGTGCCAGGCACTGGGCTACGGGATGGTTTTGGCCAAACTTCACAGAGTGCGTAGGCAAACGCAAAGGTCAGGAGATAAACAATGTGGTGTGGGCTGGTGCCACTTACTTCCTTTGGTCTCTTGGCCAAGCCCATTCCATGATCTGCTCTGTGGTGCTGTGGCTGGGAGTCCTCCAAATACATTTCCCAGACTCCCTAACCGGCCGGCTTCCTCTTGGCTTCTGGCAGCTGGAGGGAATCTAGGTGGGGGGAGTCTCTTCCCGTTTTGTCCAGATGCTACAGGGGCAGTGGAGAGCTCCTGGCCCTTGCAGATGGTAACACTACAGTTACCAGTGTGCCCTCACGTTGCGCTCTGAACCTCTTGGATGTCCCCTCTCTCCAGACGTGTGGTGTTCAGCGCAAAGCCCCACAGGCCTGTTCTCTGAACTTCTGGACCCCGGTAACTGCATCCCTTCCTCTTCAGTCTCCTAGCCCTGGGGCTAGAAATGGCTCCCCAAGGGTACAGATCTCTGGGTTAATTTACCGCCGATTCTTGAAAGTCTTTTCAGCCCCTCAACACCCCTGTAACAAATCTCCATAAGAAATCCCGTCTCTTTGGCATAAACCATGATGGCTTCTAGGTCCTGGCTAGACCCTGGCTGATTCGGGGAAGCCAAATGTGGGGAAGTCCTTCTTGAGAAGGTGGCAAAACTGAGAACTAACAATAGCAGGAGGTAGGCGGGTGAAGAGCGGATGGAAGATTGTGTTGGGAAGAAGGAAAAACACGTGCCAAGGTCCAGGAGGGGGAGAGAAGACCCAGCAGAGCTGGAGGGTATGAGAATCCATGAGGTGGAGGCTTGGGAGGCAGGGCACCTGACCTCCCCCTGGGGGAGCCTCGGTGCGACTAGCATCTCCTGGAGTCCTGTTATGCGGTACCCTGGCTTGGAGATCGTGTGGAAGGTGCTGGGTCTTGTCTCAGTGCTCATGGAGGATCACAGGCAGGACAGTACCAGAGGTGGTTTGTGTCTATTTTATCTTGGTGTAGCGGATATATGGGAGAAGGGCCACGTGGTAAAGGGAAGCCGGATAAGAGGTGGTTGTAGCAGTTTCTTCAGGAAGGGGGCGGGGTGAATGGGCCTTTAGTGCGGGGTCACTTGCTTTGTGACCTGGGGTTGGCCATTCCCTCTTTTTGATTAATCGTCTCTAAAATGAGGAGGTTAGACCAGAGTTGGCATTCTCAGCTGGGGTGTGAGCTCTGGGGTGGCCCGCACCTGCTTGGATATGTGTCCACGCACACCTTTATCCCACAGGGAAAAGGGCCCCTGGCTCCCTGGCCGTTCTCTGAGAGGTTAATTGTCCCAGAGTTTAAAATCACCCATTTAAGTGACAATCGCAAAAGGCACTTGCGGCTCAGATGGTCTGTGATGCCGAATCCTGTGCCCTTCCTGAGGGGGTCCAGACCTCCCTTCTGGGGAGCGGTGCGTTGTTAAAGGTTCGTGCTGGCCGTGAGACATGAGTGAGGAGGAGGAGGGTGTCCTGACACAGTCCTGGAGGCCAAGGTTGATCACCTGGGAGCTGCTCTGTGCATAGGTGGGGAGGAGAGGCTCATCCGGCGACGTTTTCTGAGCGGGAGGCTGGAGGGCCCCATGTCACGGGGGCCTCGCAGCTCAAAGAGCCGACACATGAGGGGACAGCCGTTGACACTGCTTTGTCCACTGTCCAGAGGCTCCTTGAGGCCACCACGCCACCCTGCTGTCCTTCACCAGGATGAGGGGCAGCCACGGGGCCAGAGGGGAGCGTCTCACACTTTCCCCATCCCCCGCTGCCACTGCCCACCCCTGACGGCTCCCCGCCCCCTGCCGATGATTTCCCTGACAGCCCAGTTTCCCCTCTCCCAACACAACTGTGTTTTCTCTGGAAATACCAAATCTAAAATCAGGCTCATCCTCAATCTTATGAATTGAGGTCACTGGGTCCCATCTCCAAAGGGAAATGCAGCTTCATGCAGCAGTCAGGCTGGAAATTTTGTTCCTTTCCGCGAAAGTAGGTCAGGAACCGGGACGTCAGGGGGGCTGAGGTCCTTCCGTGGTGCCCCCGAGATCCCAGCAGGCCGGGAGCAGCTGAGTCCTCTGAGGACGTGCCCACGCCATCCCGCCTGTCGAGCCCGAGGGCGGCATCCTTCAACCCAGGCTGATGGCAAGAATACAAATGCCTTTCCTATGACTCCCGCATGCCCCATCTTGCTGGGATTTTTCAAATTTCTCTGTGGAAGCTCTTTACGGTCTGTGACCCTGGCCACTGCCGAGCCGAAAAGACAACAGATTTATGGGGGGCCGGGAGAGCACCAACCCAAGGATGAGTTTTCCCTGCTTTCGGCTGGTAATTTATTTTAAAATGATCTTTCTGTTATTTATGGGTCTCGGTGACTCTGGCCGGGGTGACCTGCATCTTATCAGACTAGCAAAACTAACCGGATTAAAGGGAAACCCTCACGATTCATCAAAAGGAAGATTCCGAGGGCTTCTTTAGAAGAGCAGCTGAACTGCGCTGTCTCCTTTTGTCCTTGAACAGTGATGTGGCTAAGGGCAGAGCCTTTGGGCTTTGGAGCCAAGCGTACGGGGGTCAAGACCTTACTCAGCCCTCAGTGAGGGCTCCTGCCTTGTCAAGTGGGGCTCGACACACCCCCAGCGGATGCTAGTGGTGACGATCAGGGGAGACCATACAAAGCATCCAGCATGGCCAGATTCAGTAAATGCCATCTATGTGGTCATTATTCCTTCCTTACCTTGCCCTAGGCCCTCCCTCTGGGGACACACCAGTCAAAATCCAGGGTGTAAAGACGATCCTCTTCACGTGGGGTTCTAACAATTTCGGAATATAAGTTCACACAATAACCTCACTGAGCATCCTCACCCTGGGGTTCACGGAACATCCGAAGACAGCCCGGAGAGGAGGACAGTTTATTTCTTGCACCAAAATGAAGATTCGCTGTTACTCCGGCATAATTACAGTTTAGCGGGCCTTGTCTGAGGCTGATGCTTTTCGCAAGTACACAACTGTCTATTGTTCTCCTGTAGCTCGTTACCATGGCGATCTAATTAAAGCACCATCTGATGCTGCCAGCGCATAGGCAGGGGCCGCGTGTGCAGCTCCTAGGGGCGGGGGGCGCGTGGCCTGCCCTCCCGAGGCCTTTCCCCAAATCCTGAAAAGAGGGCTGGTTGTCCAGGATATGACCCAGAAAAATGCCTCTAGTTTCTGAGATGAGCTCCGAGTTCAATGCCACTCCCCGTGTGTGTTTCCTGAAGGGAGGGTGACAAGCCGGCGAGGTGCTGTGGGCTTGTTTTGTGACCTTGGGGAAGTTGCCTGGTCTGGTTCCTTCTCAGGTTCCTAGTGTGTCACCGGTGATGACAGAGAAAAAGAAAGTCTGTGAAGGGAGGCTGAATGAAAACGCGTGGGGCCGATCACCCTGCCCACCGTTCCGCATTGCCTCTTTGAAACAGCAGCAGCCGTGGGGCTAGGGAGACAGCGCAGGCTTATGTCCAGCAGAGCCATGTCCAGAGCAGAGCCCGAAGCAGCAGGCTGGAGATCTCTCTCCAAGGTGAGGACCGCAGTAGCCTGCTCACGGGGTTATGACGTGGTGAGATTTCGTCAAGTGCCCAACACAGGTCTGACCTCCAGGAGGCCCCCCACAAATGCCAGGCGCTTGGAAGGACCATTCAGTCCCCATGCAAGGGCCAGGGGCTAGAGCAATCTGTGCACAGGCGTGCCTTGCAGGTGGCGAAGAACGTGGGCCCTGCATAAGTGATTCAGGCTTCGAATCCTAGCGAGGGCGACCCTGGGCCAGTCACTTAATTTCTTTAGCTCCCTAGTCTTGTCTGCAAAATGAGAATGATACACAGTGGCTCTGGGGCTGTGTGAATGGCAAACGTGGTATATACCTGGAAGATACCTGACACCGAGTCGAAGTTAATGACTATCTTCCCCCTCCGTCAGTGCCTGGAGTACAGTAAGCCTCCTGCACTCTTTGAACACAGCTCTCAGCGCTTCCAGATCAAAAGCCTGTCCCCATTCACCGAGCTCTTTCTAGACGCCAACATATGCAGGTGTCACCTGTTTAATCCCAACATCATCCTAAGACGGGAGTAGCATCGTGACTCTGGTTTTCGGAAGAGACGTGAAGAGGTAAGGTGCCCCTGGTACGCCGCCCGTAGGTAACAGAACAGGGCCAGCCTGAGCTCGTGCATTTCCTTAACCACTATTCTCTGCTGCCTGTCATCACACACCTGTGTGGCTGGCACCAGTATTCCCGTTTAAGTGGGTGAATGAACAGATCCAAAGAAAGGTCAGGTTCTGTGCGGGGCCCAGCTGCCCTCTGATAGTAGGGAGAGGATGTCTGTGTTACCCTCCTCCCAAATTCAAGGGCATGTGCCCTCCGACCTCACCGCCCCACTCCAGCCCTATCGAGCATCACTGATAGTGGCAAGCTCTCCATCTAGCCACCTGCCAATGTCGTTGCCCTGCCTCTCTCTACTGCCTCCCCTAGCATTCCCCCAGCACCGGGTGCGTCACGCAGCGCGGCGTGGACATGTGCTACTGATTATTTACAGGGCTCGTCAAAGGCCGGGTCTCTTTCCTCGTAGCCAGAGCAGCTCAACACCTCGTCCACCCACCGCAGCCCTCATTTCCTTTTTATAAAGATTGGAGAGCAAAAACATTTCAAAGGCTACCAATTAAATGAACCCCGCCGTGCCCGTAACCACAGAGCACCTTTGGGGAGCTGGGGAGTTGTCCAGTTGGTAACTGACAGGCCGGCACATGTGTTCTTTACAATCCTGCACTTTTTTCCCCCAGAGGTTGGCTGCTTTCCCCTCGTTCCTGATGCTCTGTATTCTTCCCAGTCTGTCCCAGGGACAGAGCTATGGCTCGACCTGGCATATTTGGAACAGGTTTCCGCTAATCAGACGTTAGCGGAAACCATCAGACATCAGACATTGTAGGTCCCTACCAACCCAGAGGCCAGGACAAGCTTGTGGCCCTGAATGACAGTTTAAATGAGAAAGATTAAGTTCTAAACAATGAACTGGTTACCTATGCCAATTGTCCGACATCCCCTGAGTATCTTGTGAACCTTTCCCTTTTTCCCATCTCTAGCACCCTCAATTAAAACTTCGCATCTTCCTTCTGGGATGTTTTAAGAGTCTTGGAGTGATTTCTTTTCTGCCACCACCTCTCACTTCAATCCCCTATCCATGGTCAGCTAAGGAATCATCCTAAGCCACACAAATCTTTGCTACCATATTTAAAATCTTTGACTCCATGTCACCACATCCTGGAGCTGAATCTCCCTAGATTGGCATACACATCTCTATGATAGGGTCTCTGTCCGTTTTCCTAAACCGGCCACTCTCTAACTTAGCCTCTCTGTTCCAGCGACTTTTCTGTGCTCAGCAAACACTTTTTTCACCTCCATACCTTTGCTCATGCTGTGCGCTCTGGGCTGATGCCTTTGCAAGCTCTGCTTTCGATCCCTAATCTATTTACTCTGCAACACACAGCTCAGGCATCCCCTTCAACCGATGATGGCCTCACGGTCACCAAGTTCACAGCAACCTTGCTTTCCACGCTTCTCTACATTTGGGGTCCCCCTGCACAGCATGCATTGTCTTATACCCTGATGATCTGATTTCTCATTTTTCTCCTCTGGCAGGCTGACAGACTTCTGAGAGTAGAAACTCTACCTTATTCATTTTTCTTTTTTAATCATTCTGACATCTCACTCAGTTACTGGCTCAGAGTAGACACTCAATAAAAGTCTGTTGAACTGAGCCAAGTCTGAGTTGGCTCCGTGAAAAAGGAACAGCTGGCAGTCTAAGGAGAAGATCCTTATCATTTCAGGCTCGGCTATGTGTTTCATTGATCTTGAATAAGAAACCAATAAAAGAGTTCACACGTTACTGCTCCCTGGGAGGTTGGTGTTTGACAAAACAGCAGAGTGTGTATGTGTGTGATTTTTATCCTCCAAACCTCATCCAACCAAGAATGGGCTGAGTCTTGGCGGGCTTTGGATCGCATGCTTTAATGTGTGTCTCAGGGTCGGAAGCTTATTCTTCTACGGTTCCCTTATGTCCCAGAGGGATGCTGAATGGAAGAGATGGCATCCCCCGGGGTGGTGCATTTGGAGCTCAACTTAATAACATCACCAGATAATGAGCATCGACTTTGAGCTGGGCAGGGGGGAAGGTCCTGGGGAGATAGGAGTGAATCACACTGATTTCTGCCCACAGAAGTTCATGGCGGAGGTGCAGGTGCCGGCACCAAGGGAAATCCAGGAGGCTGCGGGAAGCCTCAGGGTCAGACTGTGTAGCCTAGAGAAGGGTGCTCCCACACTCGTTTTCAAAGGGCTGCCTGAAATGATCTGTGCGCTGAGTATCACGTGCATAGCCCAGGTTGCCCCACGCACACAGAGAGGGGTTCCCTCTGCCCCTTCTGGTGGTCTCTCTGTTTCCCTTAGAACGTGGCTTCCAGGCTGCTCTGCTCAACAGAGTCCTAGTGATGCTGCTCCAGGAATCTCCCTTCAAAGCATGCTGCAGGGATCGCTGCTCTTAAAGTAAAGGGAAGATCCGCATTTAGCAGATGTAGCCTGTGAAGTGGAATGATGGTGAGGGTGAGGCGGGGGCGGGGATCCAGGCTTCCAATGTTCACTTCATCACACAGGAGCTGTCGGTCTTTGAATTCGTCTTCCTCACCTCTTCAGGCCTCAGTTTCCCCACATGCACATGATCATCTGGCTCCTTTGGCCATTGGGGGGGATGTCATTGCATCTTTTCCCAGTCAGGTTGGGCTAGAAATCGAGTCCTGGCTGGGCTCGGCTTCGAGTCCCGGCTTGGGTCTGGGACGTCAAGGCTGGGATGTCAAGGCTGGGGTCAGGGAAGGGGAGTGGTCGTCCCCGGACTGTCGTGTGGTCCAGGCGGGGCTGTAGGTTGGCGGGAGCCCCTGCAGCTTGGCCAGTCCCTGCAGACACAAAGTCTCAGAACCACCCTGCCTTGCACACAGGTCACGAAGAAATAAAACGCCTTTTAAAATGTCATCTGCTGAATCGGAGATTCCAACTAATAAATCCCAGTGACCTGGAGGTACCTGGGGGTCAGACATTTGCAAAATGGCCCCTGGAGCAGCCCTGCTCCCTGGAAGGTGAACCCGCTTTATGAGCTCGCTGCTTGATGGTTCCTACTGAGGCCAGCCCCTCCACACTGGGAATAGCTTAATATCCCAGTGAATCACTTGTCAGCACCCACAGTGTGGGAGAAATTGGGGGCTGCAGCTCTCCAGGAACCAGCTCTGTAACCTATAAGACAACGTGACCACAGTCTGAGCCAGGGGCCTAGTTGGCGGGGCTGGCTCTGTTTTCAGAGAGCAAAGGAAAGGGAGAGGAGAAAAGAGACAATGATAGAGGGCAACAGGGGGGAGGCCAAGATGAGTGACCTTCCGGGAATGGGGCTGGGTCAGTTCACCTGTCTTAGCTCCCCGTGCCCCCCTCTGCTGGGAGCTCTCAGAAGAGGCACCCTAGACCTCTTTTAGGCCAGATGGTGAAAGTGAGGCTCTAAGAGCCTATTTTGCATCCTGCGGGCTCTCCTGAGAAGAGGTAGAGAGGCAACCCCCCTCTGGGTCTTTCTGGCTCTTTCCTGGTACCTGCCAGGGTGGGCGCCATCTTTGTTCATGCTCAGAACAGCCCTCTCCCCCAGGGAAGAGGAAGGCCATTCTTTCTGCTGTACAGATGCAGGAGTAGAGGTTGGGGAGCTGAAGGGAATCATGGAAGGCTTCCTGACCTGAGCCAGCTTTGAAAAGTGGGGTGTGGAGTGTCACGCGCTGACAGAGCAGGAGCGTAGGCCCGCGCAGCAGGCACCTGAGGAGGGCTGGGCCCAAGCCGCTCTGTGGCTAGAACATGACTTTCCATGGTCTCCTTGCTGCAGCGAGCCCCTTGTACCTACGTACCACACACAGAACGTCAGGCTGTCGTGGAATCACCTTCATAGGGCATGCGCAGATGCACCCTTGAAAGACAGGTGCCTTGCCCCCCTGCTGACCCGGAGAGACAAGCTGCTGTCTGGCTGCAGCTTCTGTCTCTAGATGCTTGCCTTGCTGAGCGCCTTGGCCAGGTCTCACCGCCCTGTTATGTGTCAGCCCATTCCTTCTGCTGTGTCTGAAGGCACCTTCCTTCTCTCATCCTTCCCACCTCCCCTGGCCTGGGGAATCCTGCTTCACCTTCAGGGCCTACTCCAAACCCCCACACCTCCAAGAAGCCCATCTGGATTGCCAAATCTCTGAATGCCCCTCCCCTACCACCAACTGCCAAAGGAAAACAATCCAACCTCTTTTTTTTTTTTTTTAAAGATTTTATTTATTTATTTGATAGAGATGACAAGTAGGCAGAGAGGCAGGCAGAGAGACAGGCAGAGAGACAGGAGGAAGCAGGCTCTCCAAGGAGCAGAGAGCCCGATACGGGGCTCGATCCCAGGACCCTGGGATCATGACCTGAGCCGAAGGCAGAGGCTTTAACCCACTGAGCCACCCAGGCGCCCCCAACCTCTTTTTCTACTAGGTACTGAGACTCATCGTAAGAATACCTACCGATTTATATACAGCCTATTATAATTTATATAGAAACTGCTTTTTTCTCAAGACTTCACAGTCCCTATCTACTAAGTTGCAATCTCTAGTATGTTCTTCCTGTGTTGACCAGGGCTAGGTGGGGGGATTGGCAGTGATGACCAGGAAAAAAGGAAAATGGAAAGCTGGCCGCATCTCATTGTTTGGGAATGCGGTATCATTACAGTGCTTTATGTTGACTATGGAAGGTGATGGAATCAGTCTTCAAATTGGAGCCCAACTGTTGCAATCGAACGGAGCCCAGGGTTGGCAGCTCTAGCTAATTCGTACCATCATGGCTCATAGACTACAGGAAAATACCAGTATCTGTATCTCTTACACAGAAACACCCACTGGGTGACTCTTTGGTTTTCTACCTTTATTCCACAGTCATTGCCAGTTCAGTTAAACTGGGGACTGGGTGGTCAGCCTACGTCCATCTGTTTCCCCTGCGACCCAGGGCTCCTCCATGCATCCTGGGTGGACTTCTCCTTCACTGCTGCTGCAAAAAGGGGCTGAGAACAATGATCATAGCGGCCTCTCCTAGGGGAAGTGAGGAAGGTGTAGGGGTGGATTGCAATTTGTATGTAGATGTCTGTGGCTTAAAGCTGACTTTGCCATAGGGAGATATTGATGGGGCCTTAAAAATAATGACCCAGCTCATTAATGGTGAATTATGGAGCAGTCCTGAGGACCTTTTCATTCAGAGCATAAATAAGAAATTCATTCAGAGCATAAATAACAAAGTATGGGGAGTAGTGGATCAGCCTGGTGCCAGGCTCTCAGCTTCGGCTCGAGGAGGTAGAAACGCAGGAGATTTTGCCTCCATCACCTGTCTGTGACTTGAGGCTTTGAGCTCTGGGTATGTGATCCCAGGCAGAGCACCAATTTTAAGTTCAGAAGTAAGATAAATGGAGTGGAAAGTGTCCATGAGCCCATGACTCTGATGGAGTCCAGTGGGGAGAAGATTTCACGTAAGGCCACCTCTTCCAGGAAGCTTTCTCTGACTAGTCCAGCCCACCCTGAGCTCTGCCTCCCTCTATTTTCTCATCTGTTTGTACTGCTTCTGTGTTTTCAGCAAGACCACAAATCATTTTGTGAATCTGTATTCCATGTTAGAAGACCTCGATCCTAGGGAGCTCTTCTACTTACCGTGATCTTGGCAAGTCACGGAGACTCTCATAGCCTCTGTTTCTACGTATGTGAAATGCGGATGACAATACCTGTTTCTTTGTGTTGTTGTAAGGATCAAAAACGCATCATGAGTTTCTTGCAAAAGCCCGATTTATGGGTAGAGTAGTTATCTCTGAAGTATCTTAGGATGGCATTCAAGCTCTCTCTGGAGAGTTCTATCTTAGCACCGTGGCCTCTTCTCCTTCCCTTCATCCGATGTTCTAGACAAATCGCACTGTCCCGCTGTCCTGTAAATGTCTCCTGTACATTTCAGCCTCCTCTTCTGTGTTGTTGTCTTTCTCCCTACTCTGTACTTCCCTATCTTCCCGGGCTTCACCTGAACTTCTTGGAGCCGTGTCCATCCACCCTCAGTGGAGAAGGTTTCTCTGTCTCCTCATAGACCCCTACCAGGCACTCCTCTTCAGCCTGCAAGAATGCCATTGGGGGTGGAGGATGTGAAGCTTGGGAAAGGGGACCCTCCTGAGTCGTAACAGGTGAGAGATAATGTGAACGTCTCAGCAAGTCCCAACCATGGGCAAGACGCCCTGACAGCTGCTTTATAAACATTGTTTCTCTTCCTCCAAAGTCAGAGAGGAATTCACCAGATTCTCCAAAGAGGAAGCAGAAGCTTACAATCAGAGTGATTTGCCTATTTCTAGATTGTGGAAACATGGAGCCAGGTTTTGAATCCAGGTCTGTCTGGCTCTCGAGATCCTACTGTTTGTTCAGCTGCAGAAGGCAGCACAGAATTTGCAGGCTGGGCATTCAAGGAGGGGGTGCCTGGCTGACTCAGTTGGAAGAGCACTGATTCTTGATCTCACGGTTGTAGGTTTGAGCCTCAGGTTGTGTGTAGGGATTAAAAATAAGTAAATATAAATGAACTTTACCAAAAAAAAAAAAAAAAAAAAAGGAAGGAGGAGGAGGAAACTTCCAATCCAATGGAAGCACACTCTTTCTAATCACGAGAGCTGCTCCCCCCGGGGATGGACACAGACTTTCAGGATGGCGAATTGCCCCACACTGGGATGTGTAGGCAGGAGTTCCAACCCACCGGTGGGAGCTGCTGCAGAGACTTGGGTCCCTTGCCATCATTAAGCTCCATCAAATCCAAAGAAACGCTTTGTTTTCTCTCCTGCCCTTGACTGCTTACAGAATCGCACTGTCTCTCTGACTGATGCCCAGACCCAGCCAGCTTAGGGGCTGAGAATCACTCCTACCCTCCCGCAGCCCCTGGGTCTACACAGCAAACCTCAGAAGCTAACGGAACAGGCACCTAATAGGGCTGTTTTCTAGCACCTTCTCTCCGGGGCCTGGGCTCTTGGGCAAGGGGAGAGGGGCGGGGCTGCCTCTAGACCAGTGGCCCTGGTCCCCTCTGTACTCCTCACCAGAGTAGGACCTGGGGGCCCCCCGCCCTGCCTGCCCAAGAGCTCCATCTCCGGAATGGTCCCCGAAAGACGGGCCCCACAAGGGGAGGCTTTGGCGGGCCTGATTGCATGACAAACACCACACATATTGAAACACTCTGGCAGTTTCCCGGTGCCCCCAGTCAGAGCCTGACCCCTGTGACCTTCAACATCTTATTAAAGCCCCTAGAGCCCCGCGTCTCTGTGAGGGAGAGAAGGAAGCAACTCCTGGACTCATTCTCTTCCCTAATTCATTCAAGTAAGCCTGGCTGAGTGGGGCCTGGGCCTTTGATGTTCAAGGCCCCTAATTGCAAGGAAGTGAAGTGTTAGCCTGTCAGCCTTTTAGTCTCTCATCAAATACTTTAAGAGGTACCCGCACAGCGCAGTTCTCACACTGGTGCCGAGAAAGCCTGGAGTGGACTGCTTTTTGTTAAAATGTTTAAACTTTGCATCTGTCTAACAGAAAGTTCCATACAGATGTCACAGTTCCCGGGGGGGCTCTCACCCTCCCTCTCTGTCCCTCCCGGCTCCTGCCTCCAGTCTGGGGAGAGCTCTGCTGCTGGGCCCACAGCGCTCGCCCACCTGCCCGCGCAGAGCTCCAGTGGGGAGAGGAAGGTGGCGGCGGGAGCTAATTACTGACCCCAGACGCAGGCCTGCGAGCTCCTGGCTGGGGCCTCCCTCTGCGGAGCCCCTTTGATCTCCCAGTTCGGAATTGTGTCACTCCCCAGGAATGCTGCTCCCCCAGCCCCCATCTCTGAATCCCAGCCTGTTGCAGCCAGAAGAGGCTTGGAGTAACCCTTTAGTCTCACCTCCTTGTGTGACAACCAGCCAGTGACCAACCCCAGAAAGGGAAAGTGACCGGCCTGACGTCATTCCTCATTCTCTGGGAACTCGCGGCATAAGCCAGGGCCTCTGGGCCCCAGGACAGTGGGATTCAGCGAAGACCTCAGTGCAAGGACTGACATTGTTGGATTTGAGAAATTGCATTTATGTGCAATGCGTTACCACGACCATGGCCGTGGTGCACCACAGCCTCAGTGGAAGCCAAGCAGGGGGCAGACGTCTGGTGCCTGAGGATGGACAGATAGAAGAGGGTCTTTCCCCTAATGGGTAGACCCTCCCCTTCCCATTTGGCTACAGAAAAATAAAGAGGGAAGGAGAAAGGAGAGAGAGAGGAGGGGAGAGAGTGCCTGAAGTAGGGATGATGACGTGCGCACACGCAGTCAGCGCGGGGCCAGATAACGCGGAAGGAGGTGAGGGTGTTGGCAGAGAAAAGGGAAGCCGAAGAGCAGGGTGTGTCTGGGTCTCAAAGTTGAAAGTGGTTTTCTTTCTTCAGGGTTCATAGGGGTGGTGGGGTTGGTGAGGGGTTTCTACCATCTGGGGAGCATTGGCCTCTTAGGACTTTGTAGGACCTTCGGACCACCCTCCTGTGTACCAGCTCTCCTGTGCTCAGCTCGGATGTGGATGGAAAGGGGATGTCGCCAGGCCAAGCAAGGACTGAATGGTTTTATGGATTTAGGAGAAGAATTGGTTTTATGGATATAGGAAGTGTCTACTGATCTCTTGTTGATGGAGAGGATAGCAAAATTCCCACTCAGAGGTCTCATGGGGGTCTCCACCTGAGCTATTGTGACTTAGTAGAAAGCATCTAATATCTAATAAATACCAAATAAGTGTCATTTCCTAACCTTTTGTTCTGCTTCTCTGCAGTTAGGGGACACCAAGCTCTGGTAAGACCCTGGTCAGAAGTCTAAATTAAAATGTAAAACGTTAAAATCCGAAACAGCACACTTTCATCCAGTTTATTCCTGGTCCTAAGGTTGCCCCAAGTAAGGTGGCTTTTCAATGTATAAATGTAAATATGGTTTGATTACTGGTTTTCAAGGAATTTGTTTATTTATTCAAAACGTACTTATCGCATTCCTGTCACGGGCCGGAATGGCACACTTGGTGTCCCATTTTCTCTTCGGTGAGTGTTTACTCTCGTTCGTGTCTCCGTCACAGAAAAGGGGAAGAGCTAATGTTCCCTGTGTTGAGAGTGGGAATCAGAAGTAGGAAGGCAGGGTTGTCATCTTCTCCAGGGACCTTCTGGTAGATTCTGGTCTCCTGTCTCCACTTGACTGATGAGAGTTTCTGTTGTAGACACTGTCTCTGCTTTGCTTCACCAAAGCTTCCCTCACAGGTAGTAAGTCATACATTCAGCCCCATTCCAGGCTCCAGCAGGGGAACAGATGGGCAAAAACAGAACACCAAGAGACCTATCAGTTCACACCAGGATAGCCCTCAAGTCAACTCACTTCATTGGAAAACCCAGGGCTTGAGAGTAGACCCCAAATCTGCTACCTTTGGTTTTGAAATCTTGACAGACTAAGGGGTGAAAAAGTCAGAGAAGGCCAACTATTCATGAGACAAGGGACCCAGGCAGGGTGCATTGGCCTGATCAGGGGGCAGGCCTCAAATCGGTCCAGGAGATCTTTCAATCTGATCTATATTCACTTATGGTACTTTCTGGAAAATTTCTGAAGAAATTTCCAGAGCAAAGCCCCTGTCAGTGAAGCTTGCCTGGGCCCAGGTGGGTTTGCAGAAGGTCTAGTACAGTGGCCAGAGTCCTCATTGAGGGCTCAGCGGACCGGGTGAGAGTCTTAACATACCCCTCACATGTTTCTAAGTCCTTTAGACCCTTTGAGCATTTAGAAAATGAAGCTATTAGACCAGATTAGCTGCAAGATCTGTTCCAGAGTGAATGTCTCATGATATTATGAGAATACCAGAACACATGGAATAGTTTAATTATCATTACTAAATATAATAGTCTCCAGGTTGCCAAGTATTTGAATAAAAACAGAAAGAAAAGGCCCTGTTGTTCCTAAGCCTGTTTTTATAGTTTCATGTCAGTTTCAGATTATTCAAATTCCCTTGAATATTCCGTGCCAGTAGAACTCCACCTTTATGTTGGGTTCTTGTGATGTTCCTGTGAAGTTGACCTGATCACCACCTTTCCTAGGTGGGAAATCGGGGCTAGGATGAAAGGGCTTAGCTTCTGATCTCCCAGCCGTGCACAGCTTGACTGGAGCCCAGAGTCCTAATCACTCTATGACAATACCTGATCGAGCCCCCCACAACTGGACTCCAGCCCGATAGCTGCTTTATGGCGGGAGCTAAGAAGAGCTGCCTCTTCACCCATTGGACTGAACTTTTCACTTTGTGTGGCTGTTTGCATGTTGGAAGCAAAGCGGTGAGTTACTCTCTTTTCTTCAAGGTGGTACATCATAATGGCGGGGAGGGTCCGATCCTTTCCTTGGAGTTCTGATTCCGTGGAAATACTTTAATCTCATTGAATCAATTCATTAGTAGCATCTGAGACTTTAATCAAGTCAAATTTTTGGGCTAAGGCAAAACCAAACAAACTATTTTAACATGAAAAAGAGCCATTTCTAATCAAGTTGACTCCCACTTAAAGCACTTTAGCTGGGAATCTTCTTTGGCCTTCTCTAATTGTCTCATTAATGCAATATTAAATTGACACCAAGCAAATGGGAGTTGAATTGTGTGCTAACAGTTTGGGCAAACTGAGAAGAAGTGTAATTTCTGCGAGTGAGCCAGATGGGAGGAGAGAACAGGAAGGAACGTGTGCATGCTAATTTGCAGTTTGACGGACCCTCTTTGTAAAAATAAACACTTTTGCAGAAGTCTAAGGAAAGCAAATGTCATCCATTTCATATCACACAATGCCTACTGCTAGATATTGAAAACGTGCTCATTTCCAACTGCATTGTACAATGGGAATCACATCTAATTAAAGCAGAGACGTTCGCCTCTTTCTACTGTCACTGCAATGTTGGCTGTTAGATGTAGACACTTGAGCTGAACTAAGAGATGCTCCCAGCATTGTGTTGGGAGGAAGTGCTCTGAGTTCCTTGCTCTGGAACTGGCCAGAGGCCGAGGGGAGTGAACAGTGTGCTAGTTTACCATGTGGGCAGATGTACCAGGCCCACTGGAGATATTTTACAGGGAGAGCGCCTCATTCTGGCCTGCCTCCTCTGTCAGATCGTGGATACCTAGTCTGAGGGGGAAGGAGGATTTGTTGCACCCCCATCCTTGGACACCCAATAGAAGCAAAAGTGGATTCAAGAGTTATAGCTCCAGGGCAGTGAGCATATAGCCCTTTGAGTCTACAACCCTACCAAAGGACATCATAGGGATGTCCCACTGGTTCCCTTTCAATGAAGGACTTGTTGCCCGGGGCATTGGGAGTGAGGTCAACAACCTCTAAGCTCCTTTTGAGTCTGCTGCAGCAATGGGAACTCCAGGGGCAGCCTGTATCAAGTGATTGAGGGAGGCAAGAGAGGCACGGAGACATAATGATGTCACGGTAATGTGGGATGCTCTGAAGGACAGCACTCATTTCACATAATCCCTATTGGATGACAGTGTCTTTGCCCCACCCACATAAGAGTTTCACCTTTTTTCCTGTGCCCAATCTTGCAGCCTGTCCTTCCCTGCACAGGCATCCATCCCTAACACACATCTTGCTCTCCAAACTCCCTCTCACTGTCCGCTTCTGGAGCATCCATCCACCATTTTATTCTTTTGTTCCTGTCTATCTTCTGTAGGGATTAGCAAAAAGATCCTGTAAAACAGAGTCATCCCTGTATTGACTTTTGAGGATATTGATAAAAGCTGAGAATATTTTTGTTCTGTTTGGACTCCTCGGGACTTGAAAGCTTGGTTTAGGAATCCTAGTGGATGACTCTTAGGATGGCTTCAACAGTGAGAACCATGGCTCCATGTGGCTGTACCTCTGTGCACACCAGACTAAAGGCAGATCAAAAACTGCATGTGAGTCTCTTGGCAGGAGCCCTAATACTCAGGAGTTAAGGAGGTTGCCTTGAGCGGAAGCCTCTGGGGACATATTTGGATTAATTTAGATAGTGCAAGCAATGATTTCTGAGTGTGTTGCGTGACACCCAGCAGCTGATTCAGGGCTGAAAAGCAGCCTGGGTATTTGTGTGTTCAAAAACAAACAAGGTTCATTTCCATTAGAGGGCAATAGATCTGCAGGGTGGGATTGAGTCTGATGACCACATAGCAAATTGTTCAGAGAGACACAGCTACTGACTGTGGCACCATGTTGTCCAAATATCACGGACCATGTGAGTGAGTAGGTGGTGCTGACCTTGAGAAAGAACTCCCACAAACACAAAATGTCCACCACCACTGCTAGGAGGAAGGTAGCCCCCACACTGACCCTCCATAAGCCCTCAAGAGTCCCAGGGAACTCACTTTGAGGGGTCCTTGCTAGGATTCAGGATCCAACGCTCCACAAGAAATTAAAGCCATCGCACCTGGACATTTTACCAGGACAAGCTCTAGAACGTCAGAAGGAAATGCTACAGCTTGGTATTTACATAAACATAATTGCTATTTTGGCTTTATCTGTGGCTTAGAAACATAGCTCGTAATAAAGGTTGAAGTGTCCTAGCTATTGATGCTGTGGCGGGGGCTTCAGACCCAGGGGCAGAGGAAGCATGTTCCGTTGAAACCTGGCAAAATGAGAATTATTAGAAAACATACTGGCATGCAGTGATTAGAAGAGAGTGGACCCTAAATTGAAACCAGGAGATGAAACCACCATGGACTTTTTCAGCAAACCACAGAGTAGGATGCAATTTCAGCTGAACTGAAAAGAGCAAGACTTCAGAATGGGGGAAGATTAAAGATAACTCATTTAGGGACGTTCCAATGGCCCTCATTTGGTACTTGATGGTCCATTAGAATTCTTGGAAAGTATGAAAGGAGAAATGCATTGTTGCCAATTTCCTAAGGGTCATCAGGCAAACACCTTCTGGCCTGCCTTCCTGGTGGCCATTCTGTGTTGCATAGCTCTGTTGTCTCAAGGACAGAAAAGAGGGAGACTTCAAGATGCCTCCACGCTGTGGATGAGAAGACTCACATCTACAAGGGGTGGGACTTGCCGAGTGCACAAACTCTCTGCTCCAGTGTGGAGGGCAAGCTTTCTACCTTCTAAGCCATATTCCTTGTATTCCAATGGAGTTACACTGACTTGCAATACTTGTGTTTCGGATTCTCCAGGAGCCAAGCAAAGAGAATCCTGTATACACCTATGCCTTCTCTAGAGTCACGATATGCTATCTCAACCTTTGTTGAGCTCCTGAATTAGATCTGTGATTCGCTTGCAATGTCTACCCTTAGAGACCACACTGAGCCTCGTCTGAGAAAGACCTCCAGCTGGAGGGGACCTCTGCAGAGCATGACTTTTTCTGTTTTGAATATTAATGAAACAAGTCTGGTTGGTTATTTGAGGAAAGCACAGCAGGAGGGAAGAAGAGAGAACCTCTCTGTATACTTGAGGGCAAACAGGGGTGGTATAGTGGGTAAGAGATCAGGACTGACTTACTGCTCTTTCTGTTGGCTTGTCTGCTCTCTTCCAGAGGGCTCTGTCTCATCCTGCTCTAGACTCATTAAGAGGCATGAGTAGCAGTAGGACTTTGTCATAAGTCTGAGATTGTTCCCAGTTGACACCACATCAGACACGGGCACATAGGATCCAGTGCAGGGAACCCTGTGTCAGTTCACTTAATTCCCTTCTCATAAAGTTTTATTGTTTCTTTATAGGACACTATGTGTGTGCATATGTGTAATGCACAATGCTATATATGTGTATTTACATAACAAATGATAGTATATATGAGTAATATACCATAGTATATATGTCTCTCTCCTTATATATATGTCTATATACACACACACATTCTTTTTAGTTGTCTTGATTTTTAGAAAAGGGTAATATACTCTGTATAATCTTTGGGGTTTACTATTTTCACTTAATAATACATTGTTAAGGTTGGTTCATGTTGTTATATGTCAACAAACTGTGTTTGTTATCTAACTGCTGTATAACATATAAGTGTGAGAATGTGGCATAGTAGACATGCTCCCCATTTGATGGGCATTTGGGTCATTTCCAGTGATTTTTGCCACATCACTGCGCACATGTATCCTGTTGTATATGCACAAAATGTTCTTAAGTTACGTACATAGGAATGGAATACTGGATCAGATGATACGGGAATATTCAAAGTTAGGGGTCATTACTGTTTTCCAAAGTGATTGCATCAATTTATACTCTCACTAGCAATGCATAAGAGGCCTTAAAGATTTACATACTCTTCAATGCTTGGTCTTGTCAGACTTCTGAATTTGCACTAATAAAAGGATTATAAATGATGCTTTTCATTTTTCATTTCTGTTATCACCTAAAACGCTAAACATATCCTCCTATGTTTATTAGGCATAAATGCTTCCTTTTCTGCAAAATGCTTATGTTCATGTCTCTTGTCTATTAAGGAGTTCCAGAAGTTGCTTGAAACTTCTTCTCATTGATTTGTAATAGCTCTTTACATTTATAATGATAAAATTTTTTAGATTGTATATTGCACATCTCTTCTCCCAGTTTATCTTCTATGTCTTGCTTGAAGCATCTTTTTCTACTCCAAGTTCTAAAATGTATTCACTGATATTTTCTACTAAGAGTTTTAAGGTTTGGGTTTTAATATTTTAGTGGTTAGGCCCGTCTCGGTGGCTCAGTGGGTTAAGTGTCTGCCTTCGGCTCAGGTCATGATCCCAAGTGTCCTGGGATCAAGTCCCATGTCGGGCTCCCTGCTCAGTGAGGAGTCTGCTTCTCCCCTCTCAACCATCCCCCCATTTGTGCTCTCTCTCTCACTCTCTCCCAAATATATAAACAAAATCTTAAAAAAATAATATTTTGGTGGTTAATCCATCTGGAGTAGCATTTTGTATTTGGTGTCGGATAGAAATCCGTTTTATTTTCCAGTAGTCTCTCTTTTCCCTTCTGAGATGACACATTGCCTCTGTCATATAATAAATTCACTTACAAGGATTTGTTTGTTTCTGAGTTCTCTATTCTGTTCCACTGGTCAGTGTATTTGTCCTTGCATCAACGCCAGACTGACAAATTATTATAGCTTCATAATAAGTCTTGATGTTTGGTAAAGCAAGTTCCTTATCCTTGTCCTTTTCCAGAACCCTCCTGCCTACTTTTAGCATTTAACTCTTTCATATATACCAGCTTATCAAAACTCATTTAAAAGCACCTCAGTTGTTGCTGGAAGGGAGGAGGTGGGAGGAATAGTTGTTGCTGGAAGGGAGGGGGTGAGAAGGGAGGGTGCCTGGAGGCTGGACATTGGGGAGGATGTGTGCTGTGGTGAATGCTGTGAATTGTGTAAGATTGATGAATCACCCACCTGTATCCCTGAAGGAAATAATACATTATATGTTAATTTAAAAAAAAAAGGACTCCTATAACTCAAGAACAAAAAGACAAACAACCTAATTAAAATATGGACAAAGGATCTAAGGAGGTATTTTTCCAAAAAAGATATGCAAATAGCCAATAAGCACATGAAAAGATATAAGACATCATTAGTCATTAAAGAAACACAAATCCAAACCACAGTGAGCTAACAATACTTCACGCCTGCTAGGAAGGCAGAAAGAAAATAACCAAAGTTGGCAAGGGTGCAGAGGAGCTAGAACCCTGGTACCTGGTTGGTGGAAGTACAAAATGGTGTAACCTATGTGGAGAACATTCTGGTGGTTCCTCAGATGGCTAACCATAGAATTACCATACATCACACCAATTCTACTCCCAGGTGTGTTCTGCCCCCCCCACCCCAAAACAAAAAAATTGAGAAGAGGGACTCCTATACTTGCATGCCAGTGTTCACTGCAGCATTATTCACAAGAGCTGAGACAATCCAAGTGTTCAACCACAGAAAAATGGGTAAATGAAATGCACTATGTATAGACACTGCATATTATCCTACCAGAAAAAGGAGTGAAGTTCTCATACATGCTACAACATGGATGAACCTTAGAGAGATTAACACTAAGTAAAATAAATAAAAAACAAAAGGAAACAATAAATAAAAAATGATATACATACTCAGTTGTGATTTTGATTCAATCTATGGATTGACTGGGTTGAGAATTGACAAATCTCAGACTGTTGGTTCATGAGAATATTCTCCATTTATACGTGTTTCTTTTAATATCTCTTTGTGAATTTTTGAATTTTTTCCTCTGAGAGGTCTTGTCTTCCTTTGACATTTGTAGCTTAAATAATGTTTCTCTTTAATTATTTTCTTTCTTTTTCTTTTTTTTTTTTTTAAAGATTTTATTTATTTATTCGACAGACAGAGATCACAAGTAGTCAGAGACAGGCAGAGAGAGAGAGGAGAAAGCAGGCTCCCTGAGGAACAGAGAGCCTGACACGGGGCTTGATCCCAGGACCTTGGGATCATGACCTGAGCCGAAGGCAGAGGCTTTAACCCACTGAGCCACACAGGTGCCCCTCTTTAATTATTTTCAATATGTTTCAGCTTGTTGAAATTTTTATGTTGATCTTGCACCTAGTCACCTTGCTAAGTTCTATTATTTTGCCTCATTTTTAGGTAGATTATTTTGGTTTACCAAGTAAAAAATGTTATCTGCAAGTGTTGACAATTTTATTCCATCTTTCTAAATTAAAAAACAAAAGCACAACACTATTCCCCTTTTTCCTGGTCTTTAATTCAAGGATGCCTCGATGTGATGACAGAAGAAATTTTTCTGTCATTCTTAAATTTAAGGGAACATTTCTAACAGTTCCCCATTAAGAGGGATCTCTGTTGCAAGTTTTTAGTAGACATCGTTTATGGAGTTAAAATTTCCTTCTGTGTCAATTTACTAAGAGTCTTATTGTGAATGGGTGTCAAATTTTACTGAACGTTTTCACGGACTTATCAAAATGCTCCTATAGGGCTTTTCTCTTTTAGTTAGTTTTAATCAATGATGAGTTATTTCTTATGGACTTTTCTAATATTAAACCATCCTTGTATGCCTAGGAAAAACTCACTGTAGTTATGATTTATTATATCTTTATACATTGCTAATTATGGTTGTTAATACTTTAGTAGTTTTTAAAAAGATTTTATTTATTTGAGAGAGAGAGAGAGAGCTCACTAGCAGGGGGGAAGGGCAAAGGGAAAGGGCGAAGCAGATGCTCTGATGGGCAGGAGCCCAATGCAGGGCTCAGTCCCAGGGTTCTGGGGTGGAGACTGGAAATGAAGGCAGCCACTTAACTGACTGAGCCACCCGGTACCCCGATACTTTACCAGTTTTGATTGCATGTTCATGAACAAAATACTTGCATCTTGTAAAATGCCCATCTGGGCATCAGGGTTGTCCCACCTTACTAAGATAAACTGGGTCATTTATGGGCATATTCTCCCCTTTTCTGCTGTCTAAAAGAAGCAATATATTCCTTGAAATATATTTCAAATTGAAAGTTTGAAATAACTTGAAAGTTTGGCATAACTTGGTGTAAATCATCTGGGCCTGGTGTTTCCTTTGTGGAAAGATTTTAATTGCTGCATTGATTTATTTAATAGCGGTAAGACTATTCAACTTTTTATTTTTTCTTGATTTAGTTCTGGGCATTTATATCTTTCTATAGATATGTTCATTTCACCAAAGTTTTCAAAGTTACAAGCCAATAGTTGTCACAGTATTTTCCCAATCTCTATCTGTATTTATGGCCTAAATTATGTCTCACTTTTCTTTTTTAAAGATTTTATTTATTGAGAAAGAGAAAGAGAGTGAGAGGGAGGGGTAGAGAGAAGCAGACTTCACCCTGAGCACAGAGCCAGTCATGGGGTTTGATTCCACAACTGTGAGATCCTGACCTGAGCCTAAACCAAGAGTCTGACACCTAACTGACTGAGCCATCCAGGTGCCCCACTGCCTTTCAATTATTACTTAATTTGTGCCTTCCCTTGATCCATCTTTTCAGAGGTTTGCTTATTTTCCCCCCAACTTTTGACTTCACTGATCTGCTCTATTATACCTATCACATTTTGGTTCGTTGATTTCTGCTCTTAATTTTATTATTTCTTCCCTCTGATCCCATGGGTTTATTCTGTGTTTCTTATTTCTTAAGATACATATTTAGCTCCTTAATTTTGATGCTTTCTTCCTTTCTGATATTATTTATAGCTTGTATTAGGAAATAGAAGTCATTGCATTTCACACAGGTTTTGACATGTTTTCCTTGTTGCTGAATTTTAAATATTTACAAATATTCATTATGATTTCTTCGACACTAAGGTTTTTAGCATTCATATCAAAATTCCAAAAAAATTAAAACACTTTTTTAAACTCATAATCTAATTATTTTGTGTTCAAAGTTCATGGTTTTATAATTCTCTTTGTGATTTAATTTGTAAAAGTTTTCTGCCTTCCTTAATAGCTGATCCATTTTTCTAAATATCCTGTGTATCATTTAAAAAAAAGTGCCTACTCTCTAATTATTGGAAGAACTTTATCTTTGCTCCTTAGTTAGGATTCTTAACTAAGTTTTCCAGATCTTTCATATTGTTCCTATTTTTTTTTTTCTGTTTGTATTACCAATAGTCAAGAAGGATTTCTTGAAATCCCCAATATGATGGAGGATTTTCCCATTTTCTTAATGTACTTTGCTCCATGTAGGTCATGTCTATGTAAGTTCAAAAATTTTTGAAGTGTTATATCTTCTAAATTAATTGAAATTTTTATCCTTCTATAGTGCGCTGTCCATCCTTAATAAAATTTATTTTCAAATGAATTTTTATCTCAAAAGTTATTCTATCTTATTGATGTAGCTAAACCAGGTTTTTAAAGTTAACATTTGTCTAATATTTTCTCCATCATTTCGCTATCAACCTTATGCTTTAGGTGTGTCTTTTGTGAACAGCATAGACATAGATTTATAAAATCAAATCTAATATTATCTTTCTATTAAGGAATTCCATCCATTTACTTCTACTTGAATTATTCATATGCATGAGTTAGATTGAGGAAGATTATTTTAGAGTGCCACATCTTTCATGACTAAAAAATTAATCCATTATTATGTATTTTTAAGTTGACATCTCTATCCACCTATATAAGATGAGAACTTAGCGGTCTCTCATATTCCTTGAGCTCCTGTCCTAACCCGCCATCTTGATATTATAACAGTTTTGAAAATTTGATAAACTATGGATTATTATAGTTATATATCCCCTTTTCTTTAGTCTCAGATTTTTTTTTTTTTTTTTTTGGATAACTACAAGTTTTACCAAAAAATTTGATCCTTTTTCAATGTGTGCCTTTGTGAGGAAACATTGTATGCCAAAGAATATTTTTATCATGCCTTCATATGAATGACAGTTTGGCTAGAAATTAAACTTTGGATTCTGAGTTTCTTTTTCTTCAATACTCTAAAAATACTGCTTCGTTATCTTGCATCAGTGTTGCTACTGGAAAATCAAATGTCATTTGATTCTTGTTCCTTTGTATACGATCTGTACTTTTTCTTTGGAAATTTTAGAACTTTCGCTTTGAATCTCATTATAATCTATCCAGATATAAATTCCACTCTTAATCTCTCCTGTGTTAATGTGATGTCTCTCCTCTTTTTCTAACTCCGAGAAATTACTTCCATTACTTATTTAAATTTTTCTTGTTGATGTTTTAGTCTTCATTGGGAAAAACATACTTTTCTAGGTGGGATCAGGAAAATGGGGATGGACTGATAATAATTCTGAGGGAGTACTTGTGCTAATAAGCTTAAGGTCTGGATAATTGAGACCTTTTCTTTCCCTGCCTTGACAATGTATTGGCTGTAAATACTTTTACCATTAAATGACCATACTTAAAACTTCTTAAATTCATTTCTGGCCTTTAATTTTCCTGTCTTAGACCTCATGGCCAATTCTTGTCCCTAATGTTCTGCTTTTCCTCAGGTGGTCTTATGTATATAAAGTGTGTGTAAAGCAGGTATGAATGAACTCCATGTGGGATACTGGCACATTTCCAATGAACCATTAGCATAGATTTTATGAAAATTTTTGCTTGCTTTTTCCTGGTGTAATACATAAAGGATTTAATTTGTGCATTTCACTAATGGAAAGTGAATATTAAAACCTACTTCCATGTATATGTAGAGATCATAATCAAAGTGGAACAGATGATTTGTACAGCCTTACCCTAGGTATCAGGAAACAGAGGCTATCTGGGGGTGAGGAGCAGGATTGTTAGTCAGTAAGGGATCCCTAGGGCCATTCTAATGCTGATTCTGTAACTCTATGAGACCAATCTGACTTTCAGTTCTAGCCCCCCATTAATTCACCATGTGAGTTTGTGCAAGGGAATTACCTTCAGTGGGTCTCCGCTTCCCCATCTGGATAGGGGGGATCATTTCAAATACCTCTACCACCCCTTCCAATGCTGAAAACTAAATATTCCCAATTGGAAGAAGATGAATTTCTTATAGTTCTATAATCCAATGGTTTGGCAAAATATTTGTGATAAGCTACAAAGAAAGAACCAGAGCAATTACCATTTGCCCCCAGGGTTTTTGTTCTGGTCCTAAGTTGCTTGCCTTCTCATTTTCCAGGGGTGTCAAATAAAGTCTTGCTGCAATGTCTGTACAACTGAGTCTTTAAAACTAGATCTAAAACATCTAATAACAGATCAGATCACCTGATGATTTGACACTAACTGTACAGTTTCTCTACATCATACCAATGGTAGCCATCTCAAGAGATATAGCAAACTGGTAAAACATAGACATTTTAGCATGCATTGTTGAGATTGTACAGGTCTTCCCCATGGAAGGAAAATTAAAAAAAAAATTATTTTACTTATTGATTCATTTTATTCATGAAGAAATAAAATGCAAATCATGTTGAACACATTGAATTTTCCATTAAGATTTAGTTTTTTTGAATATAATTTTTAATAGGAAAACTTATCAGGGCTATGAAGACGATTAATCATTTGTGGATTACAGTGAAAAATACTGTTCAATACTGTCAAGTAAAGTTTTCAGATCTCCTGGATCAAAATTCTTTTTCTGATCATGTTTCAGTGGAAGAAAAATTTCTCAGTCCGGTCTTAAATTTCCTGGTGAGTTGTAAACCGGACTCTTCACATAATATGGTTTGTTAAAGAACAATTACTTCTGGTTTAATAAATAATTTAACTTTTGCATTTTGGTGACACAAAATAAAAATTTACAAAAATCTTTGAATTTAAATATAGAGATCATCACCGGTGTGGGACTTTGGGGAGGGTAGATATTTATTGACAGAAAGAACAAGTATTTCTTCAACTCTCAGAAAGAAAGGTAGCTGTGGAATAAGCAAAAGTATCAGGAACAGTTAACTGACAAGCGACACAACATTTTCATAAGTTACAATTAAAATCTTTAATCAACCTGCTCTGGGATGTCTGGCTTGGTGGGCTATGAACAAAAAAGGCAATGTTTATGTGTGGCCCTTTTTGGGCCAAGGCCAAGCCTGCATGGCCCGTTCTGGATGTTGCGTCAGGGAATGCTCATGACTGATAAAAGAAAGGAGACCTGAAGGTCCAGGCTAGGTCTAGAGGTGCAAAGAGTTGCCCCTAAGAATTGGCTTTTGTCTCCTCTTTTGCATATTTATATAATCATGGGCTGTCTCAAAAGAAACTCTATTGGCATTTTTTAAAAAAGATTTTATTTATTTATTTGACAGACAGATTACAAGTAGGCAGAGAGGCAGGCAGAGAGAGAGGAAGGGAAGCAGGCTCCTCGCTGAACAGAGAGCCCGATGTGGGGCTCAATCCCAGGACCCTGAGATCATGACCCGAGCTGAAGGCAAAGGCTTAACCCTCTGAGTCACCCAGGCGCCCCTCTATTGGCATTTTGTAAATGCAATTCTTCTGTGTGCTAGGCTGATCTTTGTACTGCAAGATATTCACAGTCTCCAGCTCCCTGCCCACAAAGTGCCAGCCACTTAGCTCAGTTGTTTTAATGAAAAATAACCCAGGATGTTCTGGAATGCCCCCTAGAGGGCGGTACTTGCTCTGGTTGATTACCACTGACACCTGATGATCTCTCTAGCCTACTTCATGGCCGAGAAGTGTGGTTTTTCTCTGTTATGCATTTTCACCATATGGAAAAATACATTGGGTGTGGAAAGAACCCATTATATTTTGGAAGGCTTCTAAAATACCACTTGTTTTCTTGACTTGGGTTTTCTACCACTGCCATCTGGAAGATTTCTTCGATCTCATCAAACCTAGGTGATTCCTCCTCTGGGCTCCTCTAGACCCAATTCATCCCTCTATTGTCGCAGCTGTCATATTACTGTCATTACCTGAATGTGTCCTTCTCCTCAACCTCAGACGGTGAGCTCTCCGAGAACATGCACTGTGCCTTATTTATTCTCTATCTCCAGTAAACAACATAATTCTGGCGTATCACAGGCACTTTATAAAACGTTGCCAAATGAATAAATGGATGAGAACACAGCTAAGTTGAATCTATTGCATTTCCACATGAATATTTTCTCACCAAAGGGATTTTCATTATATTTCCAGCTTAATGAACAGAAATAGAGACCTAAGAGATTAAGTCAGCTTGATTAATAGCAATAAAATGACAAAACTAATAATAACATTAAGAGAAAGTCAGAGTCATAATAATAAATACCATTACCTACTTACTATGTGCCAGGCACAGTGGAAACACTTTGTTTGCCTCCTTTAATTACTCCTCACAGCAGGGCTGGGGCTAAGGAAACATAAGGGAGGAACCTAGAACGTGGGTTTTAAGGCTTCACTCTACAATGCTGCATGAGCACTGATCCCACACCGGCCTCACCCTAGTCCCAGGCCTGCCCCACAATAATTCTCTTCAATATTTGTATTCTCATGTTGTAGGCAAAGAAACTAAGCTTGAACAATGAAAATAACCTAGCCATGCAAACAGACAGTAAGTGATGGAGCTGGGAATGAAACCCAAGCCTACTGGGTACTGAAGCACATGCTTTTAACCATTAGGAACAGAGCTGGTGCCAGGGTGGGAAATGGGTGTTGCTGGTCTACACTAGGTGAGTTCAGAACAAGACTGAAAACACTTAGAAACTTCATAGCAATTTGACATTGCCCCTACCAGCAAGCCAGTGATCAATATTCTTACTATCTTGGCTCAGGATCATGCCTGCCCATCTTTTATTTGTTGCTGTGATACAATAATACAACCAACACCCATGAATCATAACTCAGGAATCAAACCAATTCCATTAATTCACAACTACCTAATCTCTCCCCCACAATGCTGTTTGCTTCCATCAACCTTTCTTCAACATGATGTTACTAAGAGTCATCATGTTTTGCATCAGGTTTTGCATGGAGTTGTAATTCATGTTCATGGTGATAACATTTCATGATGTGAATAGCTTCATTTTCTCCACGGTGGGCAACTGGGTGGTGTGCCAGCCATCAATCTGCTGCATCTCAACTCCAGAGACATCCTCTGTTGCCTGTTCTTCGACAGTAGAGTTGGACCTTATCAACATTTCACCTTCGTCAGGAATGGGCAGTGACGGGGGGCACAGGGCTTCTCTTCCAGTTCCTGTGTCCTCTTCTGGGAGGGCTTCTGCCACATGTATGACTTCCCCAGTGCTGGCCTCCTGCGGTACATGGCAAGCAGCTGCACCTGGAGGCCAGCAGCATGTGGGAACTTTCCCATGGGGTTCTGCAGGTGGCTTTAGAGTGAGTTCTGAGATGCCACCACATGCCTGTGGACAGTTTCCACTAGCATCCCAAAGAGTGGATTTCCGTTGAGTTCCCTGGCATGGCGCTTTCCTGGACTTCTTGACCACCCATGAGCCATCATGTGTCTTCTCTGGTAAAAGGTGTGTCTCAGCCTTGGGTGAGAGATCCTCTTCTGGATGTGTTCCTTCCTCCAGTGCTCTCACTCAGCCCTGGGGAGAGCAGCTGCACCTTATATCTGCAATTTCTGCATTCTTTAATTTATTTTGTCATATAATAGCCAATTCCCTGTTATTCCAGTCCCTTAGTATAGTTAATATTTTATTAATGTTTAAGATTCTCTGCTCAAATCACTGTGTGATTTTTGCCTCTTGATTGGACCCTGACTGAGGTAGCCTCTTTCTACTTCTTTTGCTGTTACATATATACAATGCCTCTATGAACATTTCTATATAGGTGACTTTTGTCCCTGTGTGAACATTTCCTTGGGTGTAGGACTGTTGTCACATATTTTACACTGTATTTGTCTTTCTATGTCTTTCTTATTTCACTTAGCATGATGCCCTCAAGTTCCACTCATGTTGTCACAAATGAAAAGATTTCCTTTCTTTATGGCTGAATAATATTCCACAGTATATGGTTCCCTTTTCCTCACACTCTCACTAACTCTTGTTATTTCTTGTGCTTTTGATTATAACCATCCTAACAGGTGTGAAGTACATCTCATTGTGGTTTGATATGTACATATTTTGAATAAGATCATGGCATCTATAAATGGAGAAAATTTTGCTTCTTCTTTTCCAAATCAGATGCCTTTATTTCTTTTTCTTGTCTAATTGCTCTGGTGAGGACTTTCAGAACTAAGTTGAAGGGGAGTGGTGAGTGTAGGCACCTTTGTCTTGTTCCTGCTATTAGAGGAAAGACTTTTCAGCCTTTCACTGTGTGTGATGCTAGGTGGGGAATTGTCATGTGCAGCCTTGATTATGTTGAGGGAATTCCTTTTAAATCCAATTTGTTGAGAGTTTTTATCATGAAAGGGTGTTGATATTTGGTTTGTTTTCTGGATCTATTGAGATGATCATATACTTTTTCTTCTTTTTAAAAATCTTTCATTCTGTTTCTGTGGTATATTTATTTTATTTTATTTTTTAAAGATTTTATTTATTTATTTGACAGAGAGACTGAGAGAGCACAAGTAGGGCAACAGTGGGGAGAGAGAGGGAGAAGCAGACTCCCTGATGAGCAGGGAACCCAATGTGGGGCTTGATCCCAGAACCCTAGGATGATGACCTGAGCCGAAGGCAGAAGCCTAACCATCTGAGCCACCCAGGCACCCCTCTGTGGTTTACTGATTTACTGATTTGTTAAACCATACTTGAATCACAGGCATAAATCCCACTTGATTGTGGTTTATAATTCTTTCATGTGCTATTAAATTTGGATTACTAATAATTTGTTGGAAAGTTTTATATCTATATTTTTTAGGGATATCAGCCTGTAGTTCCGTTTTTGTTTTGTTTCTTGTAATGTCCTTATCTGGCTTTGGTATTGGAGTAATACTTGGCGTTGTAAAATGAGATTGGGAGTATTTCTTCCTCTTAGGTTATTTGGAAACAGTCTGAGAAGGATTATTATTAATTCTTCTTAAAATATTTGATAGAATTTACCTGAGAAGCCATCTGGTCTTGGGTTTTCCTCTGTTGGGAGATTTAAATTACTGATCCATTTTCCTTACTTGTTCTTGATTTGTTTAGATTTTCTATTTCTTCCTGATTCACTCTTGGTAGGTTGTATGTTTCTAGGAATTTATCTATTTCATCCAGGTTGTCCAATTTTTTTTGGTCTATAACTCTTCCTGGTAGTTTCTTATAATCCTTTGTTTTTCTGTGGTATCTGTTGTAACATCTCTTTATTTCTTGTTTAGTCTAGGTAAAGGTTTGTCAATTTTGTTCATTTTTTTTAAACACTTAATTTCACTAATCTTTCCTATTGTCTTTCTACTTTATTTCATTTATTTCTTCTCTGGCCTATGTTATTTCTTTCTACTAACTTTAGGCTTAATTATTTCCTCTTCTTCCTCCTCCTCCCCCTTACCCTCTCCACCTCCACTGCTGGTGTTGCTGCTGTTTCTTCTTCCTTTTCTTCTTCTTCTTCTTCCTTCTTTTTTCTTTCTTTCCTCTTCCTTTCCTCTTAGGTCTGCTTTTGTTGCATCTCATAAGTTTTAATATGTTGTTTTTGCCTTTTCATTTCTTACATTTTTTAAAAAAATGAATTTTGATTTCTTCTTTGACTGGTTTTTCAGGAGGATGTTGTTTAATCTCCACATATTTGTGAATTTCCACTTTTCCTCTTATAATTGACTTCTAGTTTCCTACCATTGTGGCCAGAAAAATAGGCTTGATGTGATCTTAATCTTCCTGCATTTGTTAAGATTCACTTTATAGCGGAATGTATGATCTATTCTGGAGAATGTTCCATGTGTGCTTGAGAAGAATGTGTATTCTGTTGCTGCTGGATGAAATGTTCTGTAAATATCTGTTAGGTCCATCTGGTCCAATGTGCAGCTTAAGTCCAATGTTTCCTTATTGATTTATTTTCTGTGTGGATGGTCTATCCCCCGTTGAAAGTGTGGTCTTGGAGCACCCTACTAGTACTGTTTTGCTATCTATTTCTACTTTCAGATATGTTAATATTTGCTTTATATATTTAGGTGCTCCAATGTGAGGTGAGAATTCTGGTGGTAATTCTTAAGAATTGTATGCCTTGGGTGCCTGGGTGGCTCTGCCTTCGGCTCAGGTCATGATCTCAGGGTCCTGGGATCAAGCCCCGTGTCGGGCTCTCTGCTCGGCAGGGAGTCTGCTTCCTCCTCTCTCTATCTGCCTGCATCTCTGCCTACTTGTGATCTCTGTCTGTCAAATAAATAAATAAAAATCTTAAAAAAAAATAGTATGCCTTTTCTTGATCTGGAAAAACCAGGTCAGGTGCGGACAGCCTCCTGTTTGCTTTCCTTAGGGTAGTGCTGAATGCTCAAGTTTGTGCTTTCTTTTGGTCCTGCAGAATCAGGTTAGTTTTCTGTACATGCTCATTAGCTGTCTGCAAAAGCTCACCTTCACTGGGTGCACCGCAGGGAGCTAGGGATAAAGGGTTTCTGTCCCTTCTATACCCTCTGAGAGCTCTGGCTGCTATTCTCCCAGCTGCTCCCCATCCCCCAGTCATGCAGCACACCTCAGTGTTCTGGGTGGGGTGAGAAAAAATTGGTCTCTTTAGCACAGTTGGGGAAGCCACGTGATCATTCACACACTCTCACTTTCCCCTGTGGGTGAAATCATAGCTGAGAAGGTTTCTCTTTGCGCTAAACTGCCACTTTAAGGAAGGGTTGATGGAGATAAAGTAAAGCTGTTCCTCTTACTCCCTTCGATACATCTGATCCTATATACTTTTTTGCTCCAACAATGTGTTAGAACTTCTCCACTGGACCCCTAGACTTCCAAAAGCTACCCTCATCCACGGGTGATAATCTTAATCAGTGTGTTTGGCAGGAAGGTGGTAGGAAACTCTTTTTCTGTCATGTTGATGATGTTGCCCCTAAAAGCATTTTAAAGGAAAATTTCTATAAACAGAATTTTGACATTTTAATGTAGTCAAATTGACCCATATTATTTTATAGTTAACATTGTATTGTCTTGTTTAAGAAATTCTTAGTATGCTATGGTCAAATATGATTTCTCTTCTATTTTCTTCCAAAGTTTTTTGTAATTGTGTTGTTGACAATTAACCCCCACCAACCCCCCAAGAGCTGATATTTGTGTATGGTGTGAGGTAACAACCCCACTTAATTTTTTCATGTAAAAAATAAATTTTCAGGCCCATTTTACCTCTTTTCCACTGTGACATTCCATGCCTCTTTTGTCATCAGTGAGAATTTCATATATAAATAGATCTGTTTCTCTGCTCTCAATTTAACTCCCTCATGGACCTTATTTTCTGTATAAGCCGTAGAGTCAGGATGATGAAAAGCTAATATCTGGTATAAAGTGGGCATTTATAGTTATTAAGAATTGATCAAGCATTGTATTGGGCAACTTATATGCATTTTATCCTTTAATCCTGGCAATGTTCTCCGAATTACACATCATTATCCATACATCACATATGAGGAAATTAAAGCTCAGGGAGATGATGTGACTTGCTTTATCTCAGTCAGCTTGGAACTTGTGGAGGCCAGGATATGAATCCAAATTCTGTGTCTTTCTATTCTACTATATTGTTTTCCTAAATCATCCAAATTAAATTAATTCACTACTTTGAGCATTGGAGTGGGACTAAGATCAATGTAAGAATAATTCTATAATTTCATTTAGGATTTTCTTCTAGTTGGAAGACAGACTTTGGAACACAGAGTGAGAATGAAACACGCAAGCACCTGGAGGCTTGGCCTTGGCATTCAGATGATGGGCTTTGGGCCACAGACTCATTCTGTGACCTACCAGCTGATGGGATTAGGTAGTCCCATACCACCAGGCCTTGTTCTCATTGGTTGAGGGGGAAGGGGGTATGATGAACCCGGGATGGTAGGCTGGAATGAAAAGAGTAGAATCTAGAAAGGCTGCAACTCAGTTCTGGTGCTGCCATTTACTTATGTATACTTGCAAAGCTACATTCCCTCTCTGAGCCTTACTTCCATATCTATAAAATGGAGAAAATGACCCTCATCTTGCGTGGCTGTTTTCAGAACTGGAAATTTCTATTAAATGTCCCACACTGCCATGGGGATGCACCAGACAATTCATAGATACCTGCCATTTTCTTCTCCTTGCCCCTAAGCTCCTTCCCCTTCCACCAATCTACCACAAATACCCTTCCCTGTAGGCATACTGGTTTTGCCTGTGAGAACTCCAGCTCTCTTGGGGACCCAGACCATGAAGCACAGGGCTTACCATGCTCGCCACAAAAAAAGGTCAGATATTTATGGTCTTCCCAGTACATTGTCAAAGGAGAAAACACCCTTGCAGGACAGGGAGGACACTGCAGTTGCCTAGCATGGTCCTTGGCTGTATTACATTTGCTTTCACATTTTATGAATGAAAGATTAAGCTATAAAATACCAGAGGGAAGAAGGATCTCAGGTATCCACTAACTCAGCCCACTTACTGCCCAGAAAGGGCAAGGGAATCGCCTAGGACCACACAGGGATCCGTGGTGGGCTTCTTGCCTACCCAGCTGCTCTGCTACCACAAGCCAGCTCTAAGCATACCTACTAAACATTCGATAATCACCTCCTATTAAGAATCAACTATTTCTATATGCATTTGTTATCAAGACCCCATCTCATCTCTCAGCTTCAACTGAGAAATGGTTCCCAAAAGTTTCAACAGGCTTATAACAGCAATTACATGCCCTAAATGATAGTCAAAATATGTGAGGTACTTATTAATTGTAGGGTGCTATTTATGTGCTACATAAGTTCTAGTGGGTTTAATGCTTACAACAGTGCTATGAAGCAGATAACTCTTATCGTCCCAATTTCGGAGATGAAGTAGTTGAGGCACTGATATATTGCAAGACTTACTCAAAGTGACTTTGTTCCCATATTTACATTTTAACCACTTGGATACAGTGCCTTATTTGCTCATTTACAAAAGCACAGACACTATAATCACACAAAGGGGCGTAAGAAATTTATTGTCCAAAAAAGAAAAGTTGAGTTTTAAGACAGCTAGGGAACTCAGAATTAGATTCAAGATATATGACACCACTGTACTTCTCTTCCATTTTTCTCTCTGGACTTACTTCCCTGGGTGGGAATTCCTAAGCTAATATTTCCATTACCGTGATGGACTATTATTCAAAGAAGCTTGTGGGAACCCATCCTGGGAAATTTGAGGACACACTAGTCTTTAAAATGTGTCTGAAGTGGTGAGGAGACAAGCTCTAAGAAATCTCCCATTACAGATATAAATATCAGAAATAGTTTAAGATAATTTCATTAGTAAACATATATGCATCTCATTAAGTCCATTAAGTTTCACATGTATGCTATAACTATGTGTTATGGAAGTAAGAGTCCCTCTTTGTCAAATCAGAATACATTATCTGAGTCTGGCAGTTAGGAAGTCTCAAAAGAAAGCAACAGCCTTTCAAACAGCAATGATAGCTTATAAAATTAGTCTCCAAACATCCTTCTCAACTTAACATTAGCAATTATCCTTACCGATTGCCTCAATACCTACTGGTCTTTACCCACTGCTTCAATATCTATCAGCCTTCCACTATTTTATAGGTTCTAATTATGTATTAGAAACTGCCAACTATAGCATCCAAATCAATTACAAAGTGAGATTAGTCATTTTGTAAAAGATGTGAAATTTTATGAACTTCATGAAAGTAATATTAGGTATGCTAGGATCATGTACAGAGCTGTTGACAAGTTAGTAACTGGCAGAGACCGTCCGGTTCAACATAGAAGAGAAACCAAGAAAAAAATTAAGGACAGGATAGATGTTTAACGGTGATTGATTTAAACATCAAAGGAGAAATTAATCAAATATTTGACTTTTGTTTTTGCTAAAAATATGATCCTCTTTATTATGATGCAGTGAACCCCAGGTGTGAATTGGAAAATGTTATAATAAACTACGATTTTGCCTAGAATGAACAATGCCCTCCTCAAATTTTAAGATTCATCCAATTTTTGCAACTATAACCTTTTGTTAAATGTAAGCTTAAAAATTTCTCCTAATATTTTATTTTAATATAATTCACAACCAAAACTTACTTCCCCCAGATATATTCCATGAAATGATGTCCCTATATTAAATTTAAATCACTTTAAATTTTTCTTTTCACAAACTCATTATTCTTGATTAGTGAATTCTCTTGTATTTAAGTGTAAGCATAAATTATACTACTGTATAATTGAGGATAAGTTATACTTGGAACAGATTTCTTAGCAAAGAGTAAAATGTAAGTATCAATTCAATTAATAGAGAAGTACTCATTAAGAGTCTACAGGAGTGCCATGATCAGAAACTGAATCATCTGATTATACTCAGAGGGTTTATATTCAGAACATAACTCTTCAGTGACTTCCCTGATCTTCATACAGACAAAAACAAGAAATAAACAAAAATGTTTTCAGTCAATCCAAACAAATAATAGAAGTTCTCAGTTGTGTATATGTCTTGGTCTCAATGCCATAACAAAGTAGCATAAACTGGTTGGCTTATATACAATAGACTTTTAATAATTGTGATTTTGGTGACTTCCCCCCCTTGGAAGATGCAGTTTTGAATTTTGAACAGCATATTATCTTGATGGAGAAATTTTTTTAAAAATATTTTTTAAATTCTCGGTTTTAATTTCTTTTTTTTTAAAGATTTTATTTATTTTTTGATAGACAAAGGCCACAAGCAGGCAGAGAGGCAGGCAGAGAGAGGGAGGAAGCAGGCTCCCCACTGAGCAGAGAGCCCGATGAGGGGCTGGATCCCAGGACCCTGAGATCATGACCTGAGCCTAAGGCAGAGGCTTTAACCCACTGAGCCACCCAGGTGCCCTTGATGGAGAATTTTAGTGAAGCTGCCTTTTTTCCCTAAAAATGAAGCCAACACCCTAGTAAAGCATAGCCTTCCCATTTGGGCGTGGTACCCACTAAAGGAGATCACACATTTACTGAGTGGTGCGTCTTTCTTTCTTTGTCTTTCAGATCCAGACCCGAATCAGTCTGTTTCTTTCCTCCCCTCACCTTGTCTCCTTCTTCTCCCTCCTTTTCTCTCTCTCTCTCTCTCTCCTCGTTCCCTTCCTCCTTCCCTGCTTCTCTTTTCCCCTTCCTCTTTCTTTCTGTCCTTCTTTCATTTCTTAAATCTCTTCCTCCTCTTTTCAAACTTTGAATTCAAAGCCTGGCTCTACCCCTCATTAGCCTAATGACTTTAGTGGTCATCTACTCTATGAATTGCGTTGTCTTTATTTTGAAATGTGGCTAATAACACCTACATAGAAGAGCTTTTATGACACTAAATCATGTGGCACAACACCTAGTACATAGTAAGTGCTCCAAAAAAGGCAGGCATTATTATAGCTGGTTTTTTTTTTTTTTTTTTTCATTTCAAATCTTTCTTTCTGACTCTCTTTTTCTCCCACTTGTTCTTGGTAGCTGGAAAGCCACGCTGCGGAGAAGGTGTTCTGCAGCTCATAGATGTCCAGCACTACTATTATCATTGAAGATTGAAATGGAGATCCAATTAAGAGGCTGCTTATATTAGTCAGTTATAGTTCAATATATTGTAATTCAGTCCAGACTCTGGAAAGTGCTTCAAACCAAGAGGTGATTGTGAGAAATAACTTGATAATATTGGTACCATAAATAGCTAATAGCTAATCATTTATACAATTACACTATTATTTTATGTGATGCGCTAAATAACATTGTGGAATAGTTATTATGCTCAGGTATATAAGAAAACTGAAATTCAAAGTGAGAAGGTAATTGTAATGACTCAGTCCTTGAGCATAGTTCCAGATTTCCTCAGTTACCTGCTTCATTGTATTGGTCAATGCCATGCCCACTTAGTTGCCCCCTTCACTTCCAGTCTTGAATGAAACACCATATAGTGGGCTGTGATGTGGCTTTGAGCCATGACCCAGAAGCTAAATGATGCAAGACCAAAGCACAGGGACATTATCAGCTCCCTGTGGAATGACCAATGAGATGGGAGATGGGCGGAAATAGGTGGGTAACTTTTCTATTCTTTCTGCCCTTGGTGGAAGGTTTGAGGGTACCGATTTTCTAGCAAACTGTATGAGCTTGCTTGGGTTGCCATAACAAAATAGCACAGAACTGGGGGACTTAAACAACAGAAATTTATTTTTCCATAGTTCAGGAGGCTGGAAGTCCAAGATCGATGTGTTATGGTCTTTCTTTTGCATGTACATCCCTGGTGTCCCTCTTTGTGTCCAAAGTTTCTCTTTTGGTAAGGACACCCGTCAGATTGCATTAGGACCCACCTTAATGACCTCTCTGAAAACGCTTTCTCCAAATACAGTCATACTGGGGGCTAAGGCCTCTGCATGAATTTGGGGGATCGCAATTTAGTCCATAACACAGATCTTCCAGAGAAGCCCTGCACGGCAGCCAGGCATAATTTCTGAGTGAGCTGCTATGTGCTAGCAGCTCATGGGGAAGCCTGGCTAGCAGCAGGAGGTAAAGACTCTCAGCACCTCTCATCACATCATCTTGCACCTTCCTTACTTTTCTTCCACCTTTGATCTCATTCTCACGGCACTGGCCTTGCAATTCCAAATAAAGTATCAGCACTTTCATTCTTGCCTCAAGCTCTGCTTTCTAGAGAAACTGGGCTATCACAGTGGTTCATCCGAGGTGACAGCCAAGATTGGACTCCAGCCCTTTAACTCCTCCTGATCTTTTCTTTACCTCCAATTTGTCATTCATTCATCAATGTTCTATGGAACATATGACATGAGAGGCACTGCTGGGCACTAAGGAGATTCTGCAAGGAACAGAAATAGCCTGAAATCGGAAACCCACCATTGCATGGGGAGATATAACTGTACACAACATAAGGACACAGAAACATAAACACACTCTTACATACTTACTGAGCAAAAGCAATCCCCTGTCTCTTAGAAAAACTTTATATTATCACTCCTAGATGCCTAGTTCTAGCATATTCCATGTGGTGGATAGAAAAGGTATTATATGTAAATAAAATTAAAATAACTAGAAACTATACACTAACTGAGCTGATACAGTATCTAAGCTGGATGGTCATGTTAAAGACCAAGAATTTACGGTATCTGCTCCTTATACAAACCTTTCAAATAGGCCCAACATGACCTCTGAGCACAGCTCCTGCTATGTTTACTCACAACTCAGTGAAGCCTGACCAACGGGGTGGTAAAGTAAACAAGACAGAAGATTAATAAAGTTTTTATTATATGAAGAACTGGTACTGAGTTAAAAAAATCGGCAGAGTATGAATAATAAAAATAATGTAAAAATTAAGACAAATAGGTACATAAAAATGTGTTTAAATATTTTCAATAAATATAAGAAAATATATGAAACATTCCATCTTAGATATAATCGAAGCAACCTTAATATTTGTCACACAATAATTTGGTGAAGATGAAAAACGGTAACACTATTTAAATTGGTAAGGGTGCAATGACATGACCATTTACACATATCCACCACCATTAAGAATTAAAATTGGTCACACCATCTGGAAAGCAATTAGGAAGTAAGTTTCAAATGTTCAATTAGTTTAAATTCAATGGAGCCGGTATTACTTAACTTACATATTTAGAGAGTTAAATAGTTTTGGGCCAGAAACCTCAATACAGATTTTTTTTCTTTGTATTTTTAACTAAATAGTTCTTAAATATACAGAAATACAAAGAAAAACACGAGAAACAATCATGTACATATCACTAAAAATTTAAAGAAAATGTTAATATTTTGTCACATTTGTGTCATTTCTTTTTAAAAGTATTTTATTTATTTATTAGACACACACAGAGAGAGAGAGAGACAGAGAGAGACAGAGAGCTAGCACAAGCAGGGGAAGCAGCAGAGGGAGAGAGAGAAGCAGGCTCTTTGCTGAGTGGGGAGCCTGATGAGGGATTTGAAGCTAGGCCCCTGGGATCATGACCTGAGCTGAGGACAGATGCTTAATAGACTGAGGCACTCAGGCACCCCTTGTATCATGTTTTTAAATATAGAAAATTTTTAAGTAAAACTGTGTCCTCCATTTTTCCCATCATAAGACTCATTCTCTTCTGTCCCCAGAAGCAACCATTAAAATGCCATTAAAAATTTGGTATATATCCTTATTTTATCCTTCTAGATACCTATATTTATTTCTGTACATCTGTGTCTGCTATATGTAATTTTTTAATTTAAAGAACTATATAATTTCATAAATTGTTATATTTTCCCAATTGGTTTCAAGTCTTGTTTTTGCAATAGGTCTTTAATTCATTTATTTAACAAATTCTTACTGAGCACCTATTATGTGCTTATACTATTCTAGATACATAGGCTATATCAACTAAGAAAACAAAGATCCATGAATTCAAGAACTTAACATCCAGTGGAGGCAGATAGAACATATACAAAAGGAATTTTCAGTAAGAACATTATGTATTACTTAGAAGGAGATAATGCCATGGAAAGGTAATGTACAGCCAGATCAAGAAAGATGGAATTTCAGGGTGAGCAGGTTTTCATTTTAAATGGGACGATCTGGGTGGGTCTCCTGGAGAAGGGGACACTTGAGAACAACTGAAGAAGGTGAATGAACGTGCCAAGTGGTGACCTGTCGAACGGCTTTCCAGGCAGAGGGAACAGCATGGGCAAAAGCCCTGAATGAGCGAGTGTGCCTGGTGGTTGCTGTGTTTAAGGAAGAGAGAGGAAGCCAGTGGGGTTAGAGGTGAGTGAGGGTCAGAGACCTTACAGGGACCAGGTGGTGGTGAGCTCTGATAGGCTCATACAAGAACTTGGCCTTCTGTTCAGTCCAATGGATAGTCACTGAAGGAAGTTCTGAGCCAATGAATAATTTGGTCTGACAGAGTTCGAAAGCTCTTTCTACATGGAGAACAGAGTGTAGAGAGTGGTTGTGAAGGCACAGATACTACTGTATTTGTTCAGGCAAGAGACGGCAGTGCTGTAGGCCAGGGAAGCATCAGTAGGAATAGTGAGAAGAAGTTAGATTCTGGATTTCTAACATTGAGCCGACAGGATTTCCTGATGGATGGAATGTATTAAGTAAGAGAAAGTATCAAGAATAATTCGCAGCATTTTAGCCGAAGTATTTGGACTAGATGCATAAGCTGCCATCACTTGAATCGGGGAGGGTTATGGGTAGTTCAGAGGGTCAGTTTTATTAAGTTTGAGATATCATTAATCACTCAAATGGAGATGAATTCATCCAGAATTAATTTTCATGTTTGGCTTGATGTAAGAATCTATTTTTTTTCCCTCTGTGAGGGAATCAATGATCCTTAGATCATATATTGAGAGATCTATCTTTTTACCACTGATATACGTGTTACAAGGCAGCTATGATCTCCTCAGATCTCATTTATGTTTGGAACTTTTGTGGGATACATTTTTAATATTCTTACTATTACATTGGTCTACATGTCTTAATTCTGTCTTAACCTTCTAAGTAATCGCCTTACTTAATTACTTCTATTACAAGTCTCAGCACCAGATAGGGTGACTCTTTCTCTTATCTTCATTTTCTTCATTGTCTTGACCAGAACTTCCCAACATTTCTTGGAGCATGACACATTTTGGGTCTTGCTTATTTTTTTTTTTTTTGTGGTTCCCTGGGCCAAAAGAAATACCCACCAGTTGTGTCTATTTCTTGTTAAGTTCCAAACAACTTGATGAGTTTTTATGTTCGAACAATTTAGTAGCCATTTGAAAAACGAATGCACATAAATTGAAAGTAAAAAGCAGTATTTTTATAATTATCTTTAAATACCGCAATTACTTACTAATGGAATGTGTGTGTCTCTTGAGCTTTGTACATCTTCCTAAATCTTGGAATGAAGCTGGATACCAACATCCTCATTTTTTGTTATACATTTCTTTTTTGTGAGGTATTTGCTTTTTTATTTCAGAAACCAGTGAACATCCAATTTTGCGAGTGTCGTATCATTGGTGATAATGCAGCATGATCAATGCTGAAAATGAGAATGGTCCCCGCTAGTAGCACATGGGCTAGCCAACAGATATTGCTGGGTTTCCCTTGAAATTTTTAAACATCCCACGACACCTTTGTGAGTTTTTTCCAGTGTCCAAACTGCCTTGGTGTACTGTTTGGAAACTGCATGTCTTAGTTATTTTGGAACATTTTCTGAACATAAGAATTTGTCAAGTTTCACAAAAATACCTAACAGAAATTTGTTTGGAATTATATTGAATTTGTGCAGTAAATCAGACATAATTGAGATTTTTGTGATATTCTATCTTTCCCTACATGCCAATGAGATATTTTTATTCTTATTTTGGTCTTTCTCCATAATGGCTTTGCATCTTTTTAAAAAGATATTTATTCTTGGGGTACCTGGGTGGCTCAGTGGGTTAAAGCCTCTGCCTTCTGCTCACTTCGTGATCCTGGGGTCCTGGCATCAAGTCCCACATTGGGCTATCTGCTCGGCAGGGAGCCTGCTTCCACGCCCCCGCCCCCCTGCCTACCTCTCTGCCTACTTGTGATCTCTATCAAATAAATAAATAAAATCTTTTAAAAAATAAATATTTATTCTTTATAATTTTTTGTTATGATTAAAAATGGGATGTTTTTCCTTTTCTTATATAAATTTCCTAATGACCGCTTCTATTTATTTTATGTATCGATTGTGTATTCAACAGTATTGGAAAACTTCCTGATCAGTTTTACCCCTTTGTGGATCTTTTAGATTATTTATGCAGACTACTGCATTATTTGAAAAGAAAGTTTGGCTCGTTTCTCACTGTGTATCTTTTTGCTCTTTGTTCCTCTGTTTTCCTTGGTTTCTTACTCTCCATTGGTTAGGATGTCCTATATAATGGGGAATGGAAGGTAGTAACTAAAATCCTTGTTTTGTTACTGATTTTACTGGAAATGTTACCACAATTTCATCATGCAATGTAAAACCGCTCTAGTTTTTCACATGTACTAAGGTTAAAGAAGTTTAAAGAAGTTCCATTCTGTTACTTGTTTGCTTAGAAATAGTTTTATTCACTTTAACATTAACAATTATGCAATATTGTTAACTGTTTTGTTCCTGCAAATTATGAGATGGTCATATATCTTTGAATCCATTTTGAGATAATTTTAATTAATAGCTTTTATGATTGTAGCCATCTTTATGTTCCCAAGATAAACTTGATTTAATCTGATATATTTTTAAAAAAATATATTACTGTACTCAATTTGCTAACACCTGGATTTTTATATCTATATTTACTAGTGAGGTTAGCATATAATCTTATTTTCTTACAGCACACTTGTTCTGTCTTTAGACAAAATAAGTTAATTCCATAAAATGAGAAGTGAGGCTTTCCCTAATGGATATTGAATTTCATCAAATATATTTATTTTTGCATGTATTGAGATGACGGCATTGTTTGTCTAGTTTGTTAGTATGGAAAATTATATTAATTAATTATCACGTGTTGAACTGGCCTTGTGTTCCCTGGATCAGCTCCATTTGGTAATGGTGTATTATCTTTTTCATATATCACTAGATGCAGTCTGTTAAAATTTTGTTAAGAATTTTTGCAGATATGTTCATGATTCAAGATGAATGTGTATCTTTTTGATTAACTTATTTATTTTAGAGAGGAGGGTGAGGAGGGGAGAACAGAGGGAGAGAGAGAGAGAGAGAATCCCAAGCAGATTCCCTGCTGAGTGTAGAGCCAAACACAAGGCTTGATCCCACAACCCTGAGACCACGACCTAAGCCAAAGTGAAGAGTTGGATGCTTAACTGACTGAACCACCCAGACATCCCATATTTTTCTTTTTTTAATCATATCTTTGAGTTGAAAGTTTTTTCGACAATTTTTTGAAAAAATTTTTGAAAACTTTTATTATTATTATTTTTTTTTAATGTTTGGTAGAATTCATCAGTAAAGCCATCTGGGCATGAAGCTATCTGTGGGGAAGGTTTTAAACTATTTTAAGTTTATTTAATTGATACGTGGCTATCTTGATTATCTGCTTCTTCTTAAGTGAGTTTTGGTAGTTTGTGTCTTTTAAGGAATATTTCTTTTTCTCTGAGTTGTCAGATTTTTTGGCATAAATTTCTTCATAATTTTTCATATATTTTTTAACATATGTAGAATCTGTACTAATGTCACCTTTCTCCTTTCTGATATTTTTGTCTACTTTCCTTTTTTCCTGATAAATCTGTTTGGAGCTTTATTAATTAAATTGACCTTCACAAGCATCAGCTTTATTTCCAGTAGGTTTCTCTGCTCTTAAAGTCACTACCTGATTGCTCTAGTATTTCAAAAGATTAAATACATGTAAAACACAACAGTGTGTGACATACTGTTAGCATTCAATGAATGATAGTTATTAATGTTATTCCTTTATAATTACAATCATCTTTCATGATGTTAATTTTCTCCCCTCCTTTGGTAATTTTGGTTGCAAACTCATCTTGTGTGTGAATTTCATTTCATCTTTTCTCTGTAGTTTCTGACAGTTTTATAGTGTCCTCCCCCTGGTGCACTTAATGTTCCTTGTTCAGAATTAGGTCGTATATTAGCAACTTGAATTATCATTCCACAAAAATGCTATAAAATTTTCAGAGCAATGGGCACCTAGGGCAAGCAGATACCTGGGCTCCCTCTCAATCCCTTAGCAACAATTTGTTATCTGCTGCTGTCTTGGGTAGGATCTGTACCTCTTTGCACCTCCTATTCACAGGCAGTGGATTCCTCCCCCTCTTTTTTCCCATAAAGTAGCACAGCTTCTTGGATGGGGTAATGGAGGTGGGAAGCACTAACTTATACTATTCTGTGAATGGCATCTCTGAGAGTTGTATAGTGCACTACCTCCCCAATCACACATGGTAGTCATGCTTATTCTGGTCTTCCACATTGACATCGTGGTTCTGGAATTCAGGAAGATTACATTTCAGCTTTCTACTGATCTATTTCCACAATTTATGGCTTATGGAGTTAATGGCACTATTTTTAAGCAATACTATTTGATATATTTACAATAATTTATCCACTATTAAATCTGTGGAGTGCAAGGGTGGGATGAAGTGGTTTATTTGGGAACTAAAAGCCCCATATGGACTGGAAGCCAACATTAATTTGAATATTAACAATTTTGAAATAGCCTAAATATACAAATAGCTAACATGGTTAACTAAATTACATTACTTCCATAGTAGGGTTTATGTAGGGTTTCAAAGTTATGTTTCTGAAATAATTTTCATATTGTTTAGGAATATTAGTGTTATAATGTTACTTGGAAAAATAAGGTTTTTAAACTGTATGTGTACTATAATCTCAACTAAGTGAAAATAAGTATATAAAGAACCTGGAAAGAAGTGTTGTAAAATGATACCTACTGTTATCATTGCTGTGCATGGTTAAAAGGCAAAATAAATACTTTTATAAACTTTAGGCTGGTTTATAATAAATATATGTTGCCTCGATTAGCAGATAACCATGACTAATAAAATAAAAAAGTCAATAATCCACTCATTGCATTGGTATTGCTTGAGAAAGCACCAAGTCAATTCCGTAAGAAAATCTAGGGATTTTCAAGCTCAAATGGTGTTTCCAGCTGGGTGGGATGGCACTTAGGATCCTAGGACCCCCAAGGTCAGGGTTCTGTTCTATGTTGGTCTGTCTCTTCGTGAACCATAAATGTGCTACACACTCAGCAGATCATTTCTGCCTTGTTAAGGAATTCCGATGGCTATATTATGTCATGTTCACCACTGCAGGACAAAGTACATGTGGTTCAACACTGGTATACACCATATGAATACAGGAGCTACTGCATACGGCAGGGGCTTAATACATCTTTGCTGAAATCATCCTTATGGGTACAATTCTGCCTCTGCCCAGGATGTAATGAAAGGAGGACAGAAAAGAAAAAGAGGGGTTAGGTGAGGTAGTTGAATTCTTTTTTTTTTTTTTTTAATGTCTCCTTTTGCTGTTATAATGTTTTGTGCAATAAAATCAGATGTAGCATGAGTTTTTAAATCTTTTGATTCCTCTTCAGTCGTGGCTGTGGTCAAGTTCTTGTTCCTAGAGGCCTAGGTTTAAATGCTGGCCACTTCAGTCCCAATGTGGCCATAACAACATGCTTTATTCTTCAAGTCCCACAGCCTTTGCTATAAAATAGTAATAATAACACTAGCTTTGAAGGTTTGGTATGAAGTTTTGGCAAAGTCACCTATGTCAAGCCTCTTCTTCTTCTTCTTCTTTTTTTTTTTTTTAAGATTTTATTTATTTATTTGACAGACAGAGATCACAGGTAGGCAGAGAGGTAGGCAGAGAGAGAGGAAGGGAAGCAGGCTCTCCACTGAGCAGAGAGCCCGACGTGGGGCTCGATGTGGGGCTCGATCCCAGGACCCTGGGATCACGACCTGAGCTGAAGTCAGGGGCTTTAACCCACTGAGCCACCCAGGCACCCTTATGTCAAGCCTCTTGTGCGCAGCAGTTAATACATGAGAAAGCTCTTTCTTCCGTCCCCCAGTATAAGGGCAGGTGGGTTTATGGAATAAGTCCACTTTGGGTTCCTTCAGAGGGGTCTTTGCTACAGCTGAAGGGCTTCCAGCCTGAATTCCAGAATAGCTCTATCTAGATGAGCAGACACTCTTTTTGTTAACGTGGCCTCCACTGAGGATACACACTTCAGAGAACTCAAGAGCTTAGACTGTGGATCGCTCCGTTCCAAGGGAATTTCCTCGGGACTATGCAGGGCACCTTTTTTATTTCTCAAACACCTCAGCCACTGTCTTTCATCTCAGGGCCCAGTAGAAGAGTTTGATTGGAACTGTCAGCATCTCTAAGGAGGCCACTTAAGAGTCATTTGAAGAATTCCCACACCCAAGAGCATCTCAGAGTGGCTGGGAAGACCCAGGCAACCTTGAACCTAAAGTCCATGTCTTGCCCCACACTACTAGCTTTTTAACTAAAAAAGGGCTGGTCTGTGTGGGGATTGTTGAAGGCTTCTCCCTGTCTGAGTTAGTGGTTTTGTAACTCATCACAGTAGTGGGAAATTCCACACAGGCTCCTCAGACAGGGAGCTCTTTTTCTGCATAAAACTATATCATCATGAATTATAATATTGATATATATGTAATATGTAGAAAATAGTGTCAAGTAACAAACTCCTATTGTGCTCTAGGCATTTTGCTGGAAGCCTTACCTACCTCATAGGTAACCTTCTGCAGGATACCTATCATCACCCTTCAAGGTTGGGATGAGGATCTCCATGTATAAATGAGAAAACTGAGGTGCACAGAGTTAAATGACATTCCAAAGGTCACTTGAAAAATTCAGGTCTGTTTTATTTCCAGTCCCGTGCTTTGGAAAAATGAATCTAACAGTGTCTCAGTAAATACAAAGATAGTTTGAAGGGGGAGAAATATGGGCAGTCGCTAATATCGAGAGCCAAGATATGGGGAAAAAAGCCAATTTCCCTGGGCTGATGTTTGAGTTAAAAGGGTCTTGCTGGTATGAGCCACAGTTAAACCAGCACCAATTAGAGTCAAGTGTAATGAAAAATAAATACAGCTGAGCTGTTAGACTAGCTGCTATGGTCCAGCATCTGTCAGCACTTCTATTATACGTTGAGTTTTTTCAAGGAATTATAAGGGCTGTAAAAATGTATGCTATGGTGGAACTTGGCAGAAAAAAAAAGTTTCCATTTAAAGAGCTTTTCAAATATATTTTCTAAAGTTACAAAAAATTAGGTTTGACACTTTAGTCATGAAGTTAACAACCATTTAAATAGCCCAACACCTTTTAATCAACTGCTGGAGTGAAAAAGTACTCAGCACCAGGACATACGGCTTTGTGGGGGTTCCCTCAGCTTTTGTCAGGGGCTTCTGCCTAGGCTCTTTCTCCCTGACAGCTCTGTTGTTGGTCTCTACAGCCAACCGGAAATAGCCCCAAGGGGCGCCATGTTCCAGGGACTGAGGGGAAGGGCGTAAGCGCCCAGCAAAGACCGTGGTTGCTAACGCTGGAGAAGTGCTACCTCTGGTGCAACGTGGTGTTCCTCAGAAACCAGACTCAGACCAGAGCTCAGCTTTGTTGCACTGATCTCCAGGCTGGAGGCTCACAGTCATCATGATGAGGGCAAGGGAGCAGGGCTGAAGCTGAGGGGATGGGGACCTTGTCTGGTTGTGGAAAAGAGAGTCAGAAAGTCTTGTTCTGGTTTCAGTCAGAAGAACTCTAAATTTGAAGGTAGAAGATCGTGGTGCTATGGCCTGTGTGCTCCTGAGATTTGTGTTGAAACCCTAATCCCCCAAGCTGATGATATTAGCAAGGGGGTGGGAGGACTTTGGGAGATGACTGGGTCGTAAGGTTGGAGCTCTTCCAAATAGGATTCGTGCAGTTTTTTTTTTTTTGTTTGTTTGTTTCAAGATTTTATTTATTTAATAGAGCGAGAAGGGGAGGAGCAGAGGGAGAGGGCCAAGCGGACTACACACTGCGCACGGACCACCATGCAGGGCTTGATCCCATCACTCTGAGATCATGACTGGAGCTAAAATCAAGAGTCAGATGCTCAATCAACTGAGCCCCCTAGGCGCCCCAAGGATTAGTGCTTTCATAAGAGATTCTACAAAGCTCCCTAGCCCCTTGCAACCACAAGTCTGTGACCCAGGAGGGGGCCCTCCGCTGACCGTGCTGGCACCCCGTCCTCAGACTTCCTGTGTCCAGAACCGTGAGAATTAAATTTCTGTTGTTTGTAAGCCACCCAGGCTGTGGTCTCTTGTGAGAGCAGTCCCAACGGACGAAGACGCGTGGTGTGGCTTCTGACAATGTGTGTGCTTCCTCATCATTTGGGGCCTTAGTTAATATAATTCTGAATGGAAGTGGTAATTTTTATACAAATCACAGATTTGTGGGAGAAGAAGATGATGTGTGTGGAAATACTCTGTAAACTTTAAAGAGATTTGCAGAGATAATGAATGATAATCATACCATAACATTTGTTGCTCTCTTCCTAAGGGTCCTCTCCAGATAGCCAGGAACTGTGAAGCGTAGAACCATGAGTGGGACATGTTGTCTGCACACAAACCCTAAATAGCAATTGGACCAAACGGTGTATTAACAAATGCCCACATCGAAGGCTGATGGGATAAAGCCAGGACTTAGTGGGCTCCCCACAGCTGCCTGCCCTCAAATTTCACCAGAAAATTTCTGGTGAGAAGAACAAACGTTAAATCCCATCTGGGAGCCTCACTTATCCAGAATCCAAGCCTTGCCCATAGAGCTAGTCATGCAGGGTTTCAGTGTTTCTTGTTGTAAATTCACAACTAATGCCACGGTCAGCACCAAATAATGTTTCTGTGGAAGCCAGACATAGACAGAGTGAATGCCCATGGAGGTAGTCTGACCAAACTTGATCAGTTTGGATTCCCTGTGGAGCTTCTTAAAATGCAGAGACTCTGAACCTTCCCATAAAGATCCCCACTCTGTAGGCAATAGCCCTGGAATCTGTATTTCTAAGAAACTCTCCAGAACCTTCTGTCAGAAATGGCCATACTCTGAAAAACACTGTCTTAGATTTCCCTAAAGTGGACACATGAATCCCAAAGGTCAGAGCTAAAGATCTCTAATATAACTTCCTCATTTTATTGCTGAGAAAAACTCTACAAAGGAGAACACATCAGTGTTCACTGGGCACAGATTCTATGTCAATGCTGTGCCCCATTCAACTTAGGCTCTCTCATTTCATCTTCATGCTGTGTCGGAATCCTTCCACTGAAGGATTTTGGTACATTTCAGCTTGGGATCAGTGCATTCACCTGTTTCTCTACCCTAACACCTGGTACCTGTAGCACTATAAAGTAAAAATAAAGGAGTCTGGACCGACTACATGACCATGTGTTCCATTATCAATGAGGTCCTACGAGCCAACTTCCAACCATGTAAGTTGGGGAATTACTTCTTTTCTCATCCCTCAGGGAGTACTTTATCATCTACTTCTCTCTTCAAGCTCCTTATCTTACATCAGCTCTTGGCTCTTTCTCAAACAAAACAAAACAAAACAAAAAATCCTCCTCTATTCCTATCCTTAGGAAGAAAACTGTAATCATAGGTCACAGTATCCCTCACATTTCCAGCCATCACCACAGATTTATCTAAAACCATCAACTCTCCACATCCTTTTCTCTAGGTTCTAAAAGTGGGACCCTTTTCCCCTGCTTAAGGACATCTTCCCCTAAGCCTTGTACTTGAGTTTTCCCACCATATTGGTTTTGTTAATTTCTCACCATGCCCACCTGTGTCTTGTCAGCTTTCTGTTGTTCTGTCCTCAGAATAGAAATATTTTCAAGCCTCTGCTTTTCTGAAATACAACCTCTTCTGATACATGTTCCCCCTTTAGCCATTGTGTAATCTCTCTTTTCTCTCATCAGAACTTCTTGAAAGAATATTCTATTCTTACTCCTTTCCTACCTCCCCCATTGATCATTCACCTGTTCAATCTGGCTTCTAGTCACTTTCCTTTAGTCAAATTCATTTTGCTAAGGTTACCAGGGATACGTGGTAACCCAGTGAATATTTTTCAGCTCTTCTTCATTTATAATGTAGAGAGATAAATATTTATCTCATAAAGTTGCTCTCAGGATGCCTGTATATGCCTATGGGAACTGTTTGGTACAGGGTCTTGTACAGAACAAGAATTTACGAATGGTTCCCTTTCCCTTTCTCTTCCTCCTCCTCCTCATTACCATTGTTGTTGTTGTGATAATTATTTCTGGGTCTTCCAGTTGTATCTCATACCATCTACCATTCCTGTCATTTGGGGAACTCTTGAATTTCATGACATCATGAATCGTGTCAGGTGTCCCTGTCTTCCTTCCGCAGTGATTGGTGTTCCCCTGGGCTCTACCTTTTGCTCTTTTCTCATCCTGTTCACACTTTCTCTGGGTGAACTTTCACATTTAATCCTTTCAGCTGTCATCCCTATGCCAATAAACCCCACATTTTCCTGCTAACTCAGACCTTGCCATGTCATATATCTTGTCTTCTTATACTTCAGGGCCTGGCACATTGGAGATGCTCAAAACTTTGCTGATGCTCAAAACTAAAGCCTCAGCCTGTTCCCTTACACTGTAGTAAAGCCTGTGGCACAACAGCCTCAACTTCAATACAACAATGTGTGTGTGTCTGTGTGTGTGTGTGTGTGTGTGTGTGTGTGTAGGAGAAGCTCTAGGTTCTGCCGCCTTCTGTTGGAGATGGAGCACATTTGGCAAAGTGGCTCCTTGGGCACAGCTCCCAGGTGGCATGTAGCCACCTGGAGAGAAAGGAAAGAATGAAGGAGAGGGAGCTGGGGAGGGGTCTGAGCCAGCATTAGGCAGAAGCAATTTAGAAAGCTTTCCCAATGATGTGGAGAGCCTTGGACCCCATGTGTCAGAAATCATCACAGAGAGAAAATGGAATTTAAGAGCCTGGAAGGCTAAAGTGAAAGTCTGTTTCCAAGTTCAAGTCACAATGCAAATTTCCTATATGCTTAGCTTCCGACTTCCCATAAATGTGGGCAGAATGTTGGCCCTCAGAAAAACCACATCCCTAAATCTGACATAGGACACACATGTTAGTGTTTGGATTCTGGATTTAGACAGATCTAGGTCCAAATGTTGGCTTCTCTTGCTAACTGCGTGACTTTGGTTACATTATTTAGCTTTTCTGAGCCTTGGTCACTGGCAACACAATGAAAACACTCACCTCAAAGGATCCTTCAGTCATTAATTTAACATTTATTGAGAGCCTAGGAAGTCTTTGACAGCACGCTAGGTGCCACCATGCTCAGATTGACTCAGACATGTCCTCGCCCTCAAGGATTCCAGAGAAAAGTATGCTGTCACACATAGGAAAGAGGTGCAAGCTGGCTCCAGTGATTCAGGGAAAAGAAGAGGTCAAGGGTTATGTCCAAGCTTTTGGCTTTGGAAATGAGAAAGATGGGATCATTCAGGGAGAGAATCAGGCTCAGGGTGGGGAGCATAAGCCCCCCTGTGGCATATCCATGTAGCAAGTTGACAATACACCTGGAGGCTGGAAGAAATTCTGGAGTTAAGAAAAATATTTGGAGTCTTCAGCACTACCGTGGTCAGTGGAGCCCTGGAATGGATGGTAATGCTCAGAATGTCTTCAGAAAGTTAACGCAAATCCCCCAAACCCCACCATCTAAACAAGTGTGGAAGGCCAAGGAGTCATGGGAGAGCCATCGTGGATGCTGGAGAGCATGGAAATATGAAAACCAAGAGAACTGAGAGGGTCATGAGTTTCAAACACAGTCAGGGGAGAAGATGGAGACAAAACGCCTCCACTGGTTCTGCGATGGAAAAAGTTCTTGGTGACCCTGGCAGGAGCAGACTCAAGGGGGTAATCAGACCGACGGCCTGACCTGAGTCAAGAGAGCTCTCCTGTCTTCCAACAACATTCATGGGAAAGGGAAGGACTAGAAATGTGAGTAAGCAGGCAGGTAATTTGTGAAGACATTGTAGGATTTTCTTTCCAGTGCTTTCAAATTTGTGTGTGACACCATGAGTGATCTTTGCTACTGGCTAGGGTAAGCTCATGAGGTGTGGGTCCAGAAGAGTGCGGGTCATTTAACATGGGCTCTGGAAGATGGGCATGAGCCAGGCACCACAAACGTGGAAGGATTCTAGGCAGCCTTGCAGAGCGACAGTTTGTAGTGATGGTAATCTGCTTGCCTGGGATTTTCTGTGCTAACATACCGCATTCTGGGGGTGGGTGCAGAGCCTATGGCTGGCTGGCTGGATCCAGGGTTTGAATGTTTCTAGATGAGTCTGAAGAAAGAACAGCTGAGGTCAGGGCAAGCTGATGGAGAGGGAGCATTTAAAGAGGGCCCAATGAAGTTAGATGAATGGAATGATGACCCAGAGGGAAGAACAAGAAAGAGGAAGAAGATGCAGGAGATTGTGGCCAGAGGTCTGTACTCCCAGCTTCAGAGCTGGCTCAGCTCCAGATAATGGTGATTTACAAGGTGCTGTCACGAGAATGGGTAGCTGAACTGGGGTACTAGGCCCTGTGACATGAACTGAGCTGATCCAGCCACTGGGAGGTCACATGCAGCCAAAGTCATTCCTGATGAGAGCTGCCTGGCGTGGAGAGCAGCCCTGGGATCCAGGAGTCAAGGTCTTCAGGGGCCAGACAGTGTTCAGGGAGCTGAACCACTGGTACAGGAGAGTTGATAAGTATTATTCAAAATGGGAAGAAGGAGAATGTGAGCTCCTGTGCTAGGGACTTGGCCTCAGCCCTTGGGTTCCTTAACCATGGACACTTTTCAGAATGTTTTTGCAGGGCTGTGTGAATCAGATTCTTTCTAGAGTTGCTGATGGCACCGGTGCTGGGCTGATCACCTCGCTAGCCATCCAGGTACAGCCTGGGAGGGGTATGGTCTGTCTGGAGTCCTGGCCATGAGGCTGGGAACCATAACCACTTGTCAGCCGGGACGGAGCTGCGCCATCGCTCCGATGAAGACTACTTCCTGCATTCAAGGGCAGGTTTTTGTTTAGACACAGAATGAGCATGGCCATTGGAAAATGTCTCAGGACTTGTAGCTGGAGACACGGAGGCCACAGAAGAATGAGATCGAGCATTTCAAAGCCTTCAAAAGGAACATCAGTGCCCAGTGTCACCAGAATGTGGGCACGCGGTGATGGCGGCCCCGTGTCTGGGCCCGATAAATGGGCCAATGCTGACAGCAACCTTAGTCACTCACAAACGGAGCTTGGTTTAAAGTCCAAGTAATAATTGGACGGTGACCATTTGTCTCTGACCAACACTCCGCATCAAAAAGGTTGCACTTTTTTCTAAAAGGCAGCAAATGTGGACAAATATTAGCTCTTGGAAATAAAAGGGGAAGTTATTCATTCACTCAGCAGCATTTTCCAAGCCATCAATCTTCTTGGGATTTCTATTGCTTTAATCATCAAGGTTGTTTATTTGGAGCAATTTCTGAGAGAATAAAGGTACCTTTGGCCTTTATCTGCTGTCATCAAAGCATCCATTAGGGGGCTGAAGCCCTGTGGGGAGGCTCAAGGGATTACTCACAGAGGTTTCCTGAAACGCGCAGGAATTCCGTGTTTTCTCCTCCCTGGTGCGGCCGTGGAGTTTACACTGTAATCTGAAAGGTTGGGTTTATCGTCAGGTTTAGACCATTTGAACAGGATTTTTGTTCAAGGCAAACCTGTAGATGAAAGCATTCTAAGTGGCCTGGAACAAAGGCCTGCCAGCCCGGAGCAGCGGTGTGGTTGCTGACGGTCCCTGGGCCTGGTGCGGTGACCGCCCAGCGGCTGCAAGGTCACGGGCAGCGTGGTCCGGGAGCAGGGGCCCCGGGAGAGGCTGGTGCGGCCTGACTGCCCTGTGCCCTGTCCCACAGGCGATGTCCGCCACAGAAGCTGAAGTGGAGTGAGAGAGAATGGGAAACACGTAGACTCCGCGGGTGCGTGTGCGCGTGCACACAACTATCCCACACGCACTCACGTGTGCTCGCGCGGCATGTGAACACACGCTGGCGCCGTGCATGCACGCTCACGCACACGTGCCCACCACACTCACGCACACACTCGCACACCCTCCCGGGTCGGGTGTGGGGGGTCCCGCTCCGCTGCCTTCGGGCTCCCTCCTCCCTCCCTCTGCTCGAACTCGGTACCCTGCGGTCCTTCCTCCCCACCTCACCTTTCCAGGCCTCGGAAACCAGCCCTGCTGTCAGCATGGACGGCTCCGAATGGCAACAGGACCCCTTGCCGCGAACGCCCTTGGCTGTCCCTTGGCCCTGCTCCCCCAGGGGCCTCTCCCAGTGAGCAAGGGCTGGGTAGTCTCACTGACTAGAATGTGTATGAGCAGCTGCTTGCTTTCTCATCCCGTGTGTGAGCGATGCTCACGATGGCTTCCTCCCCAGGCGTCTCCGTCAGTGTTTTGCTATGTCAGCTGAGTTCTTGATGCTCGTGGAAAAGCCTGATCAGCAGTAATCGGCATGGAAGCGTGCACACACGTACAGACACACACACACACACACACACACACACCCTCAAATCACAGGGACGTTTATACGCATATACACACATACCACGGTGACATCTACACACAGAGCAGGGCGATCGAACACATTCCCACACCCCAGAGAATAATGCACTCCCAGTCCACAAGGCCACATACACACACATTCATGCCCCACACATGCACGATGGAGATATCTCGGAACAATCTACGTATGCTGAGCGCAGGACAGAATGTGTGCACACACACCCCTCTCCGCTGTATGTCACAGAGAGAAGTGCCCCAGCACCTGCCTGTGCTCATCATCACGGTCGCACAGACCACACGGTCAGGCAAGCATTTGCCAGCTCCCTCTGGGGACCCTCACGAGTAGACAGATCACGTGCACAAACTGCACACTCAACTATGTAAACTCCCATGGATCCCCCAAGTCAGCTTGTGTCAGATGTATTTCTGGAATGGCCCAGACCTGGAAGAGAGAAGGGCGGGGCTGTACCTGCCGACTCAGCAGAAGAGGCGGATGGTGTAGAAGGACGAGCTCTTCAGACCCTGGAGATCTTATGACACCAGATCATGGGACATCAGGTTCCAGGTCAGAAGGGGATCAGAAGTCCCCTCCTGGGATGGCCCCCGATGCCTAGACCAGAGCAGGAGGAGGGCCAGGCCCTTCCCATCTTGGGCCTTCACTCAGGCCCTGTGGCTGACTCTGCTTGTGGCCTTGAGCAAGAATCTCCCTGCTGTGAGCCTCAGCGTTCCCATATCTAAAATGGGGCTAATGTGAGAAGCAAATGAAGGAAACAGAAGTACAGGTGCGTGATAACATCACGGCTGCGAGGTCCTTGGTGTCTTGTTCCTTTCCTGGCTGTGCGTGGGTGCGGCAGGATGAGCTCGGAATCCAATGCCCAGTGCCCTCCTCTTTTCTCCATGGGGCCCTGACTTCTTTCCAGCAGTGCTTTTAGGATGCAGGTGATATTTTGCTTTCTGTCTTCTGCCCTGGGAAGGTGTGGCTTCATTTGTTCTGGACCTATGGACTTCATCAGGTGTGGCGTCCCAAAGACAGGCCCCAGCTCCGAATGGATCTCTTTCTGGATGTTTGATACCTAGCTGGGCAGCTTTTGGGAAGCCTACACTCTTCTTTGCACATAGCACTGTGACAAGCCCTTGTCACACCACAACAGTGATGATTCACTTATTTGTCTGCTTCCTGCTCTGAACTGTGAGCTCCTGACTCAAGTTCATGCCTCTTCAGATCTTGGCGCTAAGCAGACAGTAGGTCTCCAGGGAGGACTTCCTAAGGGTTGAAGGAGGGAACAGCACACAGTAGGCCAGCTGGAAGCTGGCAGCTCAGAGCTCCCTGGATGGAGGGTGACTGTCCCCGTTTGCCCTCACAAGTGCATCGCTTCCCTGTCGAGGAAAGGAGCGGAAGCTGTCGGGAAAGGAGAATGGCGGAAAGCAGGCTTTTGTATCCACATGGAATGTGCCCAGCATTCACAGCAAAGAGGGTTTGCCTTTCTTATATTGGGGAGAGTCAAAAACAGATACTGGGAAATAGAGCTCGGGCTCAGAAAATCCTGACCGCTTGGAAAATGTGTTCTAATGGCCTTTTTTTATTATTATTACTTAAACAAAAGAGCATTTTCCTAAACAAAATGTATTACTGTGGCAAGGAGATTTAATTATGCGGTTTCATTTTCTTCCCGCCCCATTCTTAACGCTTTCTTGGAAGGAAGGGGGGCTATCACTCAGAAAATAACTGAAGTCAGCACCTTCCTGAGCTCAGTGTGTGCGTTTGCCTCGCGCGCCTAACAGATCAAGCATGATTCACCCAGTGAAAGGACTAGAGCGCTGCTCCCGGCATGGCTGTTGTCCTCTGTGCTGGCGGACAACCTTGAAGATACTGGGCAGGGAGTGACGGGCACCAGGAGGGCAGGGGGCAGTATTCTGTCCAGTTAGGGCATGACTGGAGGGCTGGTGGGTGGCGTTCTACGGGCGGAAGGACAAGGGCCCTCAGACTGAACCTTGACTGCCTGTTGGACTGGCTGTGCTGTTCTCTGAACTGCCCTGAGACTCTTTCATAATCTGTAAAATGGGCATTCTGGTAGGTGAAAGAGCATAATTGCAGCAAGCTTAAACCGATAGTATCTTAGGGGGTGCCTGGGTGGCTCAGTGGGGAGCCTGCTTCCTCCTCTCTCTCTGCCTGCCTTTCTGCCTACTTGTGATCTCTGTCTGTCAAATAAATAAATAGAAATCTTAAAAAAGAAAGATAGTATCTGCAGTGTATCCAGTATCATGGTGGCACGTAGTAGATGTTGAATAGTAGCTTTAATTATTATTATTATCATCATTATTATTATTACTAATCATTAATTTTATTTGGGTGAACAGTAGGTTTTTTTTTTAAGATTTTATTTATTTATTTGACAGGCAGAGATCACAAGTGGGCAGAGAGGCAGGCAGAGAGAGAGGGGGAAACAGACTCCCCACTGAGCAGGGAGCCTGATGTGGGGCTCGATCCTAGGACCCTGGGATCATGACCTGAGCCGAAGGCAGACGCTTAACAACTGAGCCACCCAGGTATCCTTGAACAGTAGGTTTTAGAAATTAATGCCATCTGGCTCCCAGGACTTGTAGAAAATGAAAATATCATTTTAAAAAAGATTTATTTGATAGAGAGAGCACGCATGAGCATGCCAGAGTCGGGGACAGGATGGGGGGCAGAGGGAGAGAGTCTTTTAAACAGAGTCTGCAATGAGCGTGGAGCCTGATGCGGGGCTCGATCTCATGACCCTGAGATCACGACTGGAGCCAAAATCAAGAGTCGGACGCTCAATGGACTGTGTCACCCAGGTGCCCCTGAAAATATCATTTTAGGAAGTCAAGAGCTATTTTGTCTCCATCAGTGTCACCACAGACTTTTACCATTTTTTAAAAGGATTGAGAACTTACATTACAATGGTCTATTATATCAATTTTTTAAAAAATACATTATTAGATCAACTCCATTTTAAACCAAATGTAACTTTTCGGATTCCAATTAGATAGAAGGTTATTGGTCCATGTTTACATACAGCAGTATGGACATTTGTATACAGGATACAATACACATGTATTTATAAACAATATGTCACAATAATTTATGAGCCCCAAATCATGCTAACAGCTACAGATGCGAAATAGACTTAGCTAACAGTTGTACCCTTTTACTTTGCATCGCAACCTACTATTGGATGCCAATAGATGTAATGTAATATAAAATCTTATCTAAAGACATTAAGAAATGTACTTTATAGATAATGTGACTATACAAATAGTAACGTGTTTATGTCACATGCCCAACTATTTTCAGATGTTCACGTCCTAGGAGAGCCCACGGTGGGAAACAAACTAAAATACTTGTCCTGAGTCCTGTTGTTGGGGTCGAGCCTATTTAAAGGACAAGCAGGGGCCGTGGCATAAAGCCCAGGAGAGACACTCAGCTGAAGGTTCCAGAGGTCCAGAGGGCTATTTGTAGTGCACATATTTGATCCAAAGTGGGGCCGTGGTTTGTGAGAGCATGACTAGGTCCCATAACCCTGATGACCAGGAGCACTTGACCCACTGGGCAACTCCGTACAAGACACGGGCTGGCCACTCAGAGTGGCGGGGAGGTTGCCTCATTGATTGACTTCAAAATGTCTCTCCGTAATTCCCGGCCATTTCCTTTTCTTCTCTCCTCCAGGAGACTGGAAGAGCAGGTCATGACCTTTCTTATACTCAGGCTCAGCCCAGCAGAAGCCATAAAGATAACGGCCAGCTCTTCAAAGCCAGTCAGATCCCTGATAATTCCTCCGAGGATTTTCCCAGCACTTACAGGGAGTGGGGTTTGGGGAAGCTGCCGCTTATCCACCGTAGGGGGAGTCTGGTGCAAGGACTAGACTCCAGTGAGGATTGAATGCAGGGCTTTGGGGGATGAAAAGGCACTTAAGAGTGACACCTCTGCTGGGGATGCCTCAAGGCGCCGCAGGGAGCAGCTCCGAGGAGAGATTGTGAACACGAGTCTGGGGAGTCCGACTCTGGGAAGCAAACTGCGCTAAGAAGAACGCTGGTTTCCAGTGGCTTTTAGGAAGTTTTCCAAAGTTCACTTTTGGTTTGGAGTGATGGGGGTGCCAGAGGGGAGTGGAATGGGGGTTAAACCCTAATATATACCTGAGAACTTGCTTGGAAGAAGTCTCAGTCCTATGACATTTGAGAGAGTCCTATGACATCGTATATGTCTATGTAGGGGTCCATGTCTAGCACACAGATGCAAACAGCAGAGTCTATTTTCTTAAGCACCTACTAGGTACTCAGCATTTTAATATTCATCATCTAATTGAATCAAAAAACCTTCAAAAAACCATACTCTAGCGTATCATGCTTAGCGAAATAAGTCGAGCGGAGAAAGACAACTATCATATGATCTCCCTGATATGAGGAAGTGGTGATGCAACATGGGGGCTTAAGTGGGTAGGAGAAGAATAAATGAAACAAGATGGAATTGGGAGGGAGATAAACCATAAATGACTCTTAATCTCACAAAACAAACTGAGGGTTGCTGGGAGGAGGGGGGTTGGGAGAGGGGGGTGGGGTTACGGACATCGGGGAGGGTATGTGCTATGGTGAGTGCTGTGAAATGTGTAAAACTGGCGATTCACAGACCTGTACCCCTCGGGATAAAAATATATTATATGTTTATAAAAAATTAAAAATTAAAAATAAAAAAAATTAAAAAAAAAACAAAAACCCACGCTCTATTTCGTCATACCCATTTTATGGCTGTGGGAACTCACACACCAAGAGTTTACCTTGCCAAAGGCAAATCTGGGTTTCAGTCCCAGGACTTCTGATTCCAGTGCCCACTTTTTTTTGGTTTTGTTTTGTTTTGTTTAAATTTTTTAAATTTTTAATTTTTTAAAAAAATTTTTTACCACTGTGATCAGTCAATCTATCCCCTTCTATTATGAAGAGATTTGAGTTTAAAATTACGGAGCGCCACCCCATTCCTGCAAATGCTATCCTGAATTATTTGTTTTTATTTATTTATTTATTTATTATTTTTTTGAAGATTTTATTTATTTATTTAACAGAGAGATCACAAGTAGGCAGAGAGATAGGAGGAAGCAGGTTCCCTGCTGCGCAGAGAGTCCGATGTGGAACTCGATCCCAGGGCCCTGAGATCATGACCCAAGCTGGAGGCAGAGGCTTAACCAATGAGCCACCCAGGTGTCCTGAATTACTTGTTTTTAAATGACACCATATCGAATTAAGAAAATGCACGTGCTCTGTGTGGGAATAGGAAGACTTCGAGAAGGATATACCACCATTCTCTAAAAGTTGCCAGATCCTGCTCGTTAATAATTAGAGCTGTTTATATTACCAGTGCCTGCTATCAACGTAATAATATGATGCTGTAGTCAACAAGTGTTCACAGGGTGCCCACTCTGTGCAGTCCCAGGGAACACGGCAGTGAAATAATTGGTAAGTGTCCCTTGCTTCCTGCAACTTGCAATGAAGGGAAAAATGATGAATTATCAATGACCCCATTTCTCTGTGATGTTTTTTTTGTGGGCTGAGAGAACTCAGCTTGGCTTCACTTGGATGGGGACGTGTGGTGCCTCTCACCTAGCCTGGGAAGAAAAGTGGACAGGTTTGGCATCAGGGATGTCTGGATCCTGGGATGTGGGTTCTGTGGGATGTCTGGAGCCTGAGACGTGACCTCAGGGGTGTCCAGAGCCTGGGACGTGGCCTCAGGGGTGTCCAGAGCCTGGGACGTGGCCTCAGGGGTGTCTGGAGCCTGGGATGTGGGCTCTGCGGGGCTAGGCTGTGCTTCCTCGCCCCCTAGTCCTGGTCTCTCTTGATAAAGGTACTCCACCTGCTTTGACTAGTATTACATGTTTTGCCAAAACTGTGCCAACTGGTCCTCCTTGGCCTCCCATTGCTCAATGTCATTATCAGAGAGGGAATGAATCTATTATCCTGTCTTCCTTTCCTGAGCAAAGGCATGGACTGGTCCAGCTTGGGTCACAAGTCCCTCCCTGTCTCTTTTGACGGTGGACTCCAGGCTGAACCTGTAAAGAGATGACGCTCCCCAGTGGGCAGCTGGACCACGCAGGGCGGGACAGCAGCGTCCCACCCCCCCAGGAGGGGACCATGATGGGCAGACAATACAAGTCCACTACAAATGCTCATTCCCTTAATACTGTATCACATACAATGAACTTTTATGGACGTTACCCTCCTCGAACTAACCCCATCAGCTCTGTAGGACGGAAATGATTATCCTTGTTTGACAGATGAGGAAACCAGTGTCAAAGACTTAAAGCTGGGTCAGAGGTCATGCGGCTAAGGAGCTGAGTCAGAATTCACATGCTGATTTGCGGGATTCCAATGTCAGATCACGAGAGACCTTCTGAGTTTCCAGAGACAGAATCACTCATGCTTTGGATAATTTTAGTATGTTTTTTTGTGCGTTGATGCCTGCAACCCTGGGAATTGTAGTACAGCAACAAGCTCTCGATTCACAGATCTGTTGCGTCAATTCAAATCACGGATTCGTGGCCACAGTGGACAGCCGATATTTTGTGACTGGGTGGTAATTTTAGGTGGTATGTCGGCAAAAGCATTGACTGGATTTTTCTAAACCAACCACTTTGTTACTGGGGGAAATGCTGCAGCATCCATCACGGCTGCATGTCCAAAGCTTTTTGTTTGTTTGTTTTCTAACAGAAACACCTTCTCAAGCGAGGAGAGAACCAGGATTCCAGCAACATTTACTTCCTCATCCATCGCTTCATGTATCCATGCTTCCCTCCAGACATCCCTCCCCTGACGCATTCGTCCAGGAGACCATCTATTCACTCAAAAGTTGATTTACCACGTGTCTGACGCCAGGCACTGAGCTAACTAATGAATGGACTAGACATAATGGGAACCCTTTCTTCACGGAGCTCTCGGTCAAGGTTGGGCAACATCGTCTGTTAACAAATAACTCTATTACCAACAGTAACTCTCCTGAGGTCACCTGAAACTCTGAAGAGCGATTAAATACATTCTCAATGCGTAGTAGGAAGCAGAGTGTTTCCAGGCCAATGAGAAGTGTTGCTTGTTTATAATTTCAGGAGGTGGTAGTATATGAAGGAAGAAGGTACCAGCGGGGGGGCCATAGACATAGGAAAGCAAGAGAGAGGAGTGTCAGAATCCATGTAATATTTTCCAACTATTATCTACATCTGGGTCCTCAGCCACTAATTCGCTATGGAAACCATCTTTCAGAGAGTTAACACACTTACCTCCTAAATTCAGAAGCAATATCCTTCCCACGTCATTCTACTTCTCTTCTGTGTCTAGGCTAACGAAACCACATATGTGCAAATAATTTTAATTCTATAGTACCAGGATTCGAGGATGATGCCGGCCATGTGGCATGGCAAATAGAACTTTCAAATCCCTCAGCATCTGAGTGTGGATAGTTCTCATACTATCAATGAATGGGTTAATGTTCTGATTTATTTATCAATCGTTCGTACTTTTAATTAATTTGACTCGGTCATTGAGATTCTGCTAAGATTAAGCATCCAACAGATCAGGGTCAAAACTCTGGAAGAAAACATTCAATTGAGGTGTTCTCCTTCAGGAGTCCTGCACGGAACCAGACAGCCCACGTGGAAAGCATTTCTATCCACATTACATGCTCCTTTTGTCTCCTTCCCCATGTATCTTCTCCCCTTGCCTCATCAAAACATGGCTGATTCCGGGGTGAATGGAACAATTCAGACAAGCAGAGGAGACACGAGCTCTTGACGAGATTGGAACGGACTGTAGATGGGAAGTGGAATTTGAGCTGAGCCATCAATACGAGCAGGATTTTGACAGGCGGGGAACGCAGGTAACTGCACTCTGGGCTGAGGAAACACAGAACAACTGCATGGAGATCCAGGGTGAGGCACGTCCAGGGAGATGTGCGTGGGGAGGCGACAAAAGCCCGGAGAGTTAGCAGACGAGGATGGGAGTGTGGGTTGGCTCGGTACTGTGGAAATCTGCGATGCCTCGTTGAGAAGTTTGGTTTTTCTCTGAGGGAAATGGGTGTTAAGATGGGAGTATGACGTGATCGGGTGTGTTTTTCTCCTGAGCACCCCATAAGTAGAGTCAGGGGCAGACTGGAGCCTGGAGGCAGAGAGCTCAGTTAGGGGGCTGTGGCCATGGGCCACAGCGATTGATTTCTAATCTTTGAGGCAGAACTAAACTTTCCAGGGACCCTGTGATGCTCTTCATGTATGAGGTCAGATTTACTTCTAAATCATCGTGTGTCCCTCCTGGTAAGCGGCTTTAGTGTATCTTGATTTCCTTAGTTGGGTCTGCCAGTCAAACCAAAAATGCCAGGAAACTGTTGCACATCTCTGTGCATACTTATGAGAAAATAAGCTCATTTCCTAAATATTTACTGTGAGCTGATTCCCCACACAGCAAACCACCAGACTCGTGTGGATGATAAAGAAAAGGCACTGGATATGGGTGTGTTCCCATTTAGTTGTCATTTGATGGGTGGAAGCGAGCCAGGCTGGTGGCTTCAGATCACAGAGTACTTGCCTCTCTGCCCCTCTCCGGACAGACTGGCGGGTCCGTGGCCTGCCAAGAGCCAGGCATGCTGTGGTCAGGTCCCAGGTGGAGAAAAGTAGAGCAAAGGGGCTTTCGGGAGTGGGGACCCTGAGATCAGATTCTTTGAGAACCTGAGATCCTTCCTGAGTGAGACCTTCAGTGAAAGCAGTATCTGGGTTCTGATATGCAGCTCCCTCTCAGTGGTACTTTCCAGAATGAATCATCTATTTATGACAAATTAGATCACAGCTACACAGGGATGATGCTGTCACCGGTGCCAGACTGTATTCTTCTCCTGGGGTGGGACAAGGGGTCACCCACGGGGCTTGGCGGGCTGCCAGGCCCAACTAGAGTAGGATGGGGCTTACCAGGGACTTGTCCAAGAGCAACAACGGATGACCGGGCTCCCAGACGCTTGGCAGTTCTCCTGGGCTTTCCCCCTTTCCTGAAACCTAAGCAGACATTGGGTCTATGTAGCTTACGTGGGGTCTTATGGTTCGAAGTTGCTCTCAGGCAGTGACAAGCTTGGTGTCTTGAGCACCTGTGACGTGAGTAGAGAAGAGAAGCCCTAGGCTGGGGGATGGGAGGCCGGGTGAACCTGTGTGCCACCACCTGTCAGCCGGGCATCTTCTGGGAACAATGGCAAGTATGTGAGCATCATTTCTCTGTTATAAGAGACTTTTCACGAGGCTGCCTGATTTTCTAGATGAGAGAAGCGAGACCCAGGGAGAACATGGCAATAGCCCCCAAGCCTTCAAGACAGGGCCAAGGCCCACTGTCTGCAGCAGCCCTCACATCCTTTCTGCCAAAAAAGAGAGAAGTCCCTTAAACCTAAAAAAACTCTCAGGGTTGGGATTTGTCAACGGAAGATGAGAACATCGCAGATGCTTGTATGACTTTGCGAGAGCTGCTATCACAAGGTACCACAGACCAGGCGGCGTCCTTGACAGAAATCGATTTCCTCCCTGTCTTGAGATCAAGGCGTCCACGTGGCTGTCTCCTGAGGCCTCTTTCCCTGGCTCGTAGACGGCCGCCTTCTGCCTGTGTGTCACACGGTCTTCCTCTGTGCGTGTCTGCGTCCTCATCTCCTCTTCCTGTTGTGTTAGCGGCCATCCCAATGCCTTCCTTGTAACTCGGTTGCCTCTTTAAATGTTCGATCTGCGAAGACATTTGTATCTGAGCCACCGAGGTGAGGCCTTCAACCGATGAACTGGTGGGGTGGGGCGGGGCGGGGTGGGGGGGGAGGCAATCCCGCCCCCAGGGATGTCTCACAAGTCCTATCAAAAATACCCGCTCCACACAGTGAGGGGAGTTCGGTGAAGCTCCGAGGACACAACCCACTCATTCTCTCAGCCACAGGGTGCGTGCTGCGTCCCCTGCTTCAGACATTTTGAGTAGCTCGGATGGAGCGCAGCACCGAGCTTCCTTCCCCATATGACACGGGGACTATGATTCCCACCTCCCCGAGGAAGAAGAGGCGGCTCTACAGGGACCTCAGGCCTGTCCCCAAGCCGCACGCACACAGTACAGTGCAATAAGGATTCGAATTTACATCTTTGCTGTCCAACCTCCTTCCCAGCCAAAAAACAAAAAGGCAAGTGAAAGTGGTTTGGGTTTAACAGCAAATGTGTCCTGTCCCCCTGTCCCTTTCCCACTTGCCCGGCTTTGCTTGTGCTGAAATTATTAAACTGACAAGTACGGGGGTGGGGGGGGTGCGGTGGCTGGAATGCAGATACGACGGCTTTCAGAAAATGAGGCTCCGCTGGGCGACTCTTTCTTACTGTCTCCGCCGGGGGAAGGAGCCCCTAGCCAGAGGGAATCAAATACTTTTCAAATGTCTCATTAAAATAAAAAGGTGATTCTTGCATGGGTACCGTGATAAAGACTACAAAGCAGCAACATGAAAACTCCCTGGTTTTCCCTTCTGAATAGGCCTCAGCTCCAGCCGCAGAATGAATTAGCTGCCACCCCATTATCTGTAAGCCTCAGAGAGGGCAGCCCAGGCTTTGATCTGCCAGTGTCAAGGAAACTGATAAAAACTCGTTCTGTTTCTCAGCTTTCCCGGCCTGAAATTCTCTTTTCCCTTCAGCACGCTATAAATGACCCTCTGAAGTGGCTGGGCATTCTTTTAGGGCCTTGCGTCCAATCTATTCATAACCACGGTTATCAATTATTATACCAGCTGGGATTTCTGAGGGCCAGGAGGCTGTCAGGGGCTCTAATTGTGGTGCACGGATAAAAGCAAAAACACACAAATTTTAACCAATCATAATTAACTTATTCTCCAAGTGCAAGGGGAAAAAAAAAGAAACCCCCCAAAACAAAACCGCACAAAACCCAGGCTTATGAATCCCTCCCCGCTAATCACTCTTGAAAGCAGCCACGGAGGGGGGGAGGGGTGCCTTTATTGCCACCGTGGCTCCCGATTGGCCTGTGGCGCCAGGTTCCCCAGGAAGGAGCCGGGCCAACTGGCAGCCAGAGAAGTTCTCAAATCATGGGGCTTTTTTTTTTTTTTTTTTTTTAAATCTTAAAAAACCCTCATTTTTCAAAGTAGCGTGATGTTTTCCAAGCTTCTGACAGAGCTTTGAATAAAGAGGCATCAATTTCTCATTGAACCCAAACAACTGATGGAGTGGTCCAAAATATTTCATTAAAAGGGAGTTCAGTGGCAGCTCTCCTGCGAATAAAGGAGGCGCGTGTGACCTGGAAAGGGGCCTTGGGGATCTGGGCCCCAGGAGCAAGGTCAGGCGACAGGGTGAGCTGGGAGAAGCCTCAGCCGAGGGCCTGGCACTTAGTAGGTGCTCAAGAGGCTCGAGGTCCTGTCCCGGGCCCCGCTCCCTTCTTCGACTGGCCAACGGCCAAATGTCTTGGAGGCATCTGGCTAGTGGCAACGACATCTGAAAAGACCCATGATGTCATGGAAAAAGCACGGCTTTGGGGTGTGACAGGTCTCAGTTTTTAAGCCTCTCTGAGACTTGGTGCCCTTTAATTGACAATGGTGATAGCATGGCCAATTTGTAGAGTTGCAGTGGAGGTTTGGGGAGGAAGAAAAGCTTTTTTTGCGACGTGCCTGATACAAGGTAGGTGCTAAGTAAATGGCTGTGCTTCCTGGTGGCACTTTGAGGATGTGGTTGCAGGGAACACCATTTCTGGTGGTGGGGGGCTACGCAGGTCACTTCCTCCTTCTCTCTTGTTACTTAGCATTTGCGCAGAATCCTTCGCCAGTGGGTCTGAGGAAGGGCTAGAGTCCCCGTGTGGTGCAGCTGCTGGGGAAGCACATCAAAAGGGGAGACGTTCCTGACCACTTTCCAGGACAAAGGCAGTAAGGCACCAATAAGGCAGTTAAACAGGATCATTATCGCCTCGTAGAGAATCTGACTACGGAGAATGAGAGTTGTATTTTGGTCCTTCGAGTTTAGCATTACAGAAGTTCCTCCACCAGAACTTAGCCTGTGTGTGTGTGTGTGTGTGTGTGTGTTGCTCTGTGATCAAGAATCCGACTTTGTGACAGTTGTTGATCTAGTTGTAACCCGGGAGTTTGAAACTTCTTTTTCTATAATATGGGAAGGTCTTCTTCTGGTGGTTCTTGTTTACAGAAGCAGGCATAATTATCCTACATTTTTTGCAAATGAGGATTTTTCTGAACATGTTTACAGGTGTGGTAAGAGACAGTGTTTGAAGACATGCTGCTCATTGAGTCTAAGTTGGAAGATGGATTGGTCAGGATGATTATTATTAGCTGTCCCAAGTGTCACACTTGCAAGTTGAAATGGTTTAACACAGTAAGGATTATTTCCCATTCAGATGACATCAGATGGGGGTGGACATCCTATTTGTGACCTCGTGGACCGACTGAGGGGACTGTTGTATCTAAGGGTCTCATGACCTGAGAAGGGAGGAACAGAAGAGGCACATAGATTGAAACAACTTTATGCCAGGGGTCATACAGATTACTACTTCTGCTCACTCTGACCTGAGCTGTTGGAGTGGTCCACGCTTGTTGCAAGGGAATCTGGAGAGTGGAGGGAAGAACATGAAATATACAATGGAAGTTTTCTCTGCTGTAGGGATGGGATTGGAAATAGAACTTTGGCTACAGCCATAACACAATGAATGCTCCCAGGAGGGAAGGCGAATGAGCGGGGGCTGGTGGGGTATAGTTTCCTGAATAGAAAAGCCCAGGGAATGAGGTTGGTTCCTTTTGGGAAGAGTGTATAGTCCCCTAAGACCATGGGAACCTTAGCCTGGGGCAGTACCAATGGGCTGATATTTGTGGCTGGGCAACGCAGGGGGCTTTTTGCACCAGATGAGGATTTCTGTGTTAAGCATAAAATAGGAAGGTCCATAAGTGCTCACGAAAGGGACTCTAGAAGAGGGTTGTCAGGACCTTGATGGCGGCAAGCCCCCCCCCCCCCCGACCACGGATGCTCAGAGCTGGGATGTGGCTGCAGGTGGAGGCTGGTGAGAAGTGCGTGACCAGCTAGAAGACCGGGCAAGCACGTAGGGCAGTGATGTACAAGAGGGGTAGGATAGGGAGGCTGTACTACTGTATTTTAATCAAGTAAGTTTTGGTCAGTCTCTCTTTGTCAAAGACAAAAGTCTCGAGGGGGGGATGAGATCCTATGAAAGACACAATGAGGAACATCTGGGAGGGCAGAAATTAACGCCGATTGTGACCCTGGTACACACACTGTTTTCCATTGTTACCCATGAGCTCATTTGTTCCTCCCCAAGATGCTCTTGGGTATGTAAGGATTCTGTATTTTTCCCATTATATATGAGGAAGCCGAGATCTTTTGGGAAAGACAAAGTGATTAGTTCACAGGTGAGCAGCTCATATCTTGGGTGTGGGGGGCTGGAATTCAAACCCAGACCTGATTCCTGCTCTCTTGTATAGGGCTGCCTCTCACTGGGAGGGAAGCATGGCTTTGGGAGCTCCATTTTCTCCATCATCATCACCACTGTCATCAAATCCCCCATCCTAAAGAGGATCTACTGTTCTGCCATCAGCAAACTTTGTCCTCCGCTCTGTCTCCAGGGGTAGTGAATTTGTGCATTCCCTCACAGACGTTCACTGCTTCCTAACCAATCAACACTGAAAAGCAATTGCTCTTCGGTTTCAGATCTTCTCCTCTCTTTGCTGCCTCTCAAGGGGCCGCAGGGAGGTCTATTTAGTTGCAAAACAAGGGGGATAGGAGGGAGGGAGGGAGAGAAATATTTGTGATTTGTTCTGGGAATCCACAGTCCCTGAGCACCTACTATGCCATGTGCGGGCCTGGGGCTAGATGGTGGTTTGACAGAGGTGGTTCATCCCCCGCTGTCAAGGTCTATAACCGAGTTATTACACTTTGCTGGATCTCTGTAGAAGTAGGTTTTTGGTTCTTATTTCATCTCCGAAGTGTACAAGGACTGCTGTCTCCATGTGAGCCCCGTCTTCCATCTCGCCACCAGTTTGAATTCAGAAGTGGAGAACAGACAGGATGATAGATTCGACCAGGAGTCAGCCAAGCACGGCCCATCCAAACCACCTTATGGGGAAGGAAATTTGTATGGGAACATGGCCCTACCCATTTGTTTACATGTAGTCTGTGGCCACTTTAGAGCTGTATTAAAGGAGCGGAGTCATTGTAAAAGAAAACATATGGCCTGCAAAGCATAAAATCATTGCTGTCTGGCTCAGTGGAGGAGAACTTATGTTCTTAGAACCCCTTATTACAGATGAGCTGTGGGCACTAGAGCCCATCCACTCTTGTACACTCAAGGCCATGGTTTGAATTACTCCCCTGACATCAATACTGCATTCTCTACTAGATCATTTCACTAGGATACCAACAGGCTGTTCTTCCTCTCATCTTAGAAAACAAAACCCAAAAAATGCTCCTCCCTACTCCTCCTACTCTGTTGGTTAACACCCATTTTGTAGTACTTCTTGGCAGGGCAACTTTTCAAAAGAGCTGCCAACACTACTTTTGCTTAGGCCATTCTCTCCCCTTTTTTTTTTTTTTCTTTTTAATTATTTATTTATTTTGAGAGAGAGAGAGAGAGAGCGTGAGAGAGCAGGGCAGACAGAGAGGGAGAGAGAATCTCAAGCAGGCTCTACATTCAGTCCAGAGCCCAAAGCGGGACTTGATCTCATGGCCCCGAGATCATGACCTGTGCCAAAATCAAGAGTCGATGCTTAGCTGACTGAGCCCACCCCGGTGCCCTCCTTCAACTTACCTCACAGCAGAACTGGTCTGGTCAAGTTACCAATGGTGTCAAGTTTGGAGAATCTGATGGTCAGTTCTTGGTCCTCGTCTTGCTTGACATCCCAGCAGCAGCTGAGGTTTTCAGTCATCTCCACCTCCTCCCTCATCTTCTTAACTTGACCCCAGACTCGGCACCTTTGCACCCCGTCTCCCACCTCACCGGCTGCTCCTTCTCAGCCCCGTCCCCAATTCTTCTGCTTCTCCTGAAGTCTTCTGTTGGCAAGTCCAGGCTTTCGTCCTTGACCCATCTCCTGTCCTCTCTTCACTCACTCCTCTGATACTCTCAATGATCTCATGGCTTTAAACAAGGTCTCTATACTGAAGACTCCCCAGTTTTAATCTCTACCCCAGATCTTTCTCGACAGAATGCACACCCGTCAGTTAGACAGCTCATAATCAACATAGCCAAAGTGGACATTTTAATAACACTCCTTCCATCCCACAGGAGATGGGGCACTACTACCAATAGCGTAAGCCTCAGAACTCTTCTTCCACAGTTTATATCCAGTTCTCTAGGAGACAATGCCCACCACATTGTCTCCTCCACTGCCACCAGCTGGACTCTAGCCATTGCTTCTCATCTGGGTTACTGCAATTGTCCCCTAACTCATTACTCCACTTGTGCTTTGGGCTCTCCTCATGTCTTCAGTCTATTCTTGACAGAGTGGTCTGTGACTCTTTCTAAAATAGGTCAGTTTATATTCTTCCTTTCCATTGTCCTCTGTGATGGCTTTCCACTTCCTCAGAGTAAAAGCTGAAAGTCTTTAAAAGGTTTGGTAGAGCTACATGTGACCCCATCCTACCCCACCTGGCTCTGGCTCTCTGGCCCCGTCTCCTGCTCCTCTACACCCCTCAAACTCTGCTCTAGCCATTCTGGCCTTCTTCAGTGCCTTGAACATGCCACGCATTCTTATACCACGGGATTCTTGCACAGGCTGTCTCCTCTGCCTAGAGCTTTCTTTCCCTAGATAGGTATCTTTACTCATATAGTACCTGTTCAACCACCTTATTATTTAAAATTGAAAACTGCCCCCTTCAGTGTTCTTCTTCTCTTGTCCTCTTTTTTCCCACATAGCACTGCCCCCTTCTAATATAGTATATCCTTCATTTATTTGTTATGTTGTTATGTCTGTTGTTGATTGTCCATTTCCCTTTGCTGGAGTAGAAGTTTGGCTAGCAGAGGGATCACTGTCTCTTCTGATCATTGATTTATCCCGTGTGCTACGAGCAAAGACTGGCTCAGGGCAGGTACTCAACAAACATTTGTCCAAGGCATGAATCCTTAACTATGAGGCCGTGATAGATTCAGATGATTAATAACATTCTTGACTCTTAAAAGAAAACACTGGTAGCAAGAGATAGACTTGGAAGAACGTCAGGAAGAGGCAGTCCCAGAACAGCCCAGGATGTTTTGGCTTGTGTGCCGCTGACCAGCGGTCAGAGGTTCACAGGGCATGTGGCTGAGTGGGGCTCCCTGCTTGTCCCTGATAAGGGGTATCATGTGCTGTGGCGCGGCAGTAATGAGTGCAGGGACTATTTTTACAGAACAGAGGGGAAGATAATCCTACAGACGTGATGTAAAGGTCTGAAACATGTTGTACCATCTCAGGGAGGCTGGCAAGTAATGTTATTTATCCCAGGGACCGCTCATTCCTGGACAATGTTTGAAAGCCTTAGGAAGGAATTTGTAGGTTGTTTCTGACTGGGGAAGACTTCCTGTAATCTCATGGTGTTCCATGATCTATGCAAGGATTTGAGCTCTCCTAGAGTGGGGAAAGCATGCATTTGGAGTCAGGAGAAAGGATTTGGAGTTATGTCTCTAGTATTGTGAAGTCTATACATTGGGCAAGTTACTTAACCCCTTGGCACCTTGATTTCCTTATCTGTTTAGTGGAAATAGAGGTGTCTATTCTTTCAAGAGTGAGCTTAGGAGCAAATAAAACCACACACATGCATGCTTTTATTCATTGATGGACCAGTTTAAGGTAGTTAAGTAAGAAACAGGGGATGAATGAAAGCTCATGCCAATCTCTGAAATATCATCTAATTAGTAAACTCCAAGACAACTAAACACTATTTACTAACCACTTTTATGTTAGAGCCAACACGTGTTTAGCACTTGAGGGTTAGAAGGTCTGGAGCAACGTCATTACCCACCATGAGCTGAGTGACCAATCTTGTTGTGCAAAAGCATGGCATTGGAGAAGGGCAGATGGCAGGTACTGAGATGCCCAAGGGCAACCGAATCATGCTCTGGTCTTCTTCAGTTCATCTGGTATCTATTGACTCATTACTATGTTCCAGACCTTCTAGATGAATTACTTCATGAGCTACAGCAACCAAGGAAGTGTTTATAGATCTAGTTTGCAGAGGAGGAACTGTGGTTTCTGAAAGGTAGAGTGTTTTTGTCCAGTATTATATAATTAGCAAGAGGCAGAACCAAGAAATAGACCATTAAAAACATGCATAGGCTATAAAAAAAATGGAGGTACTGACAAGGTCAAGTAAGATGTTAGAGTGTATGGAATCTCTGGTCCTCTGATTCTATGAATACAATCTGTCCCCAAGGCTGAAACTCTTCGAGGCAACCCTACTGTGTGGATGTGTAGCTTGATGAATGATATACCTCTTCCCACAACATCACAGAATGTGCACCATCAGACATGCCAAATTAAGTGGGTTACCTTTCACTGAGCTCAAATGTGTCTTCCTTTAAATTCCACCCTTTGGAAGCCATGAGTCTGTGTGCATTTGGATGTTATCTCCTCTTTTTATAAGTTGTTTCTGGGCATTGACTAAGTTCCACTTCTAGTTGAGGTTATAATGTAAAACTCTCCAAATGTAACAATTCTTAACTTTTTATTTATATTTAGCCCTTTCCCAGAAGGTCAGTGGTAGTTTACAAAGAATGAAATAATAGAACAAGTTTAGAAAAGAAGGCACTCTTAATGGCACATGTTAACACAACAAACCTTGCAAAATTAGAAGAGTAACATTGATCTCCAGTTGTATGTTCTAATGTCCTACATGGTGACTTATGTTGACCTGCAAACTTAGAGTCTGAATTGCCTAGTAGCAAGTGGAGAGAAAAGTATGATCAGTTATACAATTCCATCACACCTGATGAACATACATCAAGTGCTCAGGAAAAATGCTAGAAATGAAATAAAGATAAAGTTCTCCCTGAGGGTCCTATAGGACAATTCACTGCTGTTCCAAATCAAGTCCACCACAAGTTTTTGCAATAAATATAGTGGAAGGAGTGTAAAATCCCTTGGTGTTGCACAGTGTTATAATGCCAAAGCATTCTTTGTAGGACTGATGAAGATGAGGGTCAACATAGTATTATCTAGGAACATAGCTTTATAGTGGTCGGATGAAACAAGAGTTTTACCTGAATAAACAGTAGACATTCTTCCTCATGAACCAAGTCTGTATATTTACTTTCCATAAATGAGCAACTGATAAGTCTCAGAGAAGAGAAAGTTTTAGGATATATTTTAGTCCCTGATTGGAAGAATCCCAGAGCCAGGGGGCCTGGGTGGCTCAGTTGGTTAAGCCTCTAACTCTTGATTTTGGCTGAGGCCATGATCTCAGGGTTGTGAGCTTGAGCTCTGCATTGGGTTTTGTGTTCAGCACAGAGTCTGCTTAAGATTCTCTCCTTTCCCCTGCCCTTCTATGCCCCCCTCCCCTGACTACACACATGATCTCTCTATTGAATGAAAGAAAGAAAGAAAGAAAGAAAGAAAGAAAGAAAGAAAGAGAAAATGAAAGAATCCCAGAGTTCAATAGTTGTTTAGGTTGCCAGTCTTCTCCTTGTCATTTCTTCCAAGGCTCATGCCTCAGGTTTCCAGAGATTTCATTCTTTCTCTTTTTCCTTCAACAATGCCTATTCTTTGGAGAGCATCTATTGGTGATTTGAGAGCCAATCTCTGGGTTCCTCCCCTTCCACCACACACTTAAGGGAGCCACTCACGGTTTTAGAAACCATTATAAAACTCCTACTTCAAAAGGTTACCTAACTGCACCTCTTTAGTTTCTCATAATCTCACATTAAAAAAGGCTCTAGAACGCCCATCAGACTCTGCGAAGAAATTCCACCAGCTACAACACTAACAGATACACTGAGGATCCTGATAGATAATTGGCAGAGGTTGCCTCTGAAAGAGATCAATGCAAGGTCTGGGGAGAAGGGAGGGAGCTGCCATGCTTCTCTCTGCAGGTTGTGCCATGAGGGTCTGAACCCTCAATGGCTGCGCCCCACAGTTCTGCACACCTATTTTTCTGATGCCTTGTTTTGACGTAAACCACTTCAAAACAAGCAACTTTTTTTTTTTTTTTTTTTCCAGCATTTCTGTTCTCTACTCTCCCCATCAGAAGCTTCCATTTATAATCTGGTGAAAGAGTCTGATTCTTAGAAAATGAAAGACAAGTGGCAGAAAGGAGTTGGCAGCAGAAGGCTAACTTCTGAGTAGGTACATGTCCGAAGCAAAGCATTATAACTGGGGACAGAGAAGGCCCAGAGTAGTGGCCCAAGCTGGAGCTCCCCCTTCACCCATGTGGCGAGACAATGATAGGAACTGAAGAAAATTTCCTTCCCGTGATAAAAAGTATGTTAAAATCAGCAGCCAACTGCAAACATACCAAATGGTAAGGCATGCTATCTGAAATCGGAAAGAATGAGAATGCCTTCTCTCATAATTTTTACATAACCTTTTGGCCCACGTTGCACATTAGGTTTAATCAATCTGGTTTATAATTGCCAGATATTGTGCTAAATATCAGAGACAAAATGGTGATTTGGAGCCTGGCTTCATGGAGCCTGTAGTCTGTAAGAGGGCTCTGTAGCTATTCATGAGTCCCACACAATACATAAAATCATATTAGTGGTAAATGTCACAAGGAGAGCTCATGGGTGCTTTGAACATACATAATTTGCACATTTGACACGGAGAAAAGTTTTCCCTGAGGAAGTGAATATAGAGCACAGGAGGAAAGATGTTGGATTTGCAAAGTGAAGAGGAGAACCTGATACCGTGAGGAGGAAATGTCGCATTACAGAAGGAGCCGAAGCCGGTGGGGGGTAGTGTGGTCTGAGGCTGATGGGGTAGTAAGGATCAGTTGCTACAGATGGTAAGCTGTGATGGGAGCTGTGTCTTTCTCATGAAAGAAACATAAAGATGCTGTTTTTAGGGAATCCAGGTAGGCATGGTCGTTTCATGTTGAAAAGATCGTCTAGGCCAGGGCTGAAGGTAGACTAGAAGGCTGGTGGAGAAGGTGGGTCAATGTGTCAGGAAGCTGTGGTCTCAGTGAGGTAGGCATTGACAGGACCTTGGGCAAGGAGAAAGAGGAGTGGGTGGGTCCCAGTAGCAGGATGGTGCACGGAGCAGGATCAAGGGGAAGAACATAGAGGGGCACAGTGCTCTCATTGACTGGCGGTACAACACTCACCTAGAAAATCAAAGATAATCAATGCTAATTCTTTTAAGTTACTAAGAGTTCAATAAAAGGCAAGTGATCTAATTTAATATGAAAATCCTGTCTTTTAGCAAAAAACGGATGTTATAAGAACTTAATGTATTTGTAAACAAGATAATTAAAATACTTAAATAAGACATGTGCAAAACAAAAAGAAAATTTTGCTGACTGATCATAAAGAAGACCCAAAGAAATGGGGAAAAATGTATGTATGATATCCCTTAAAAGGAAGACTACATATCATGAATATATGAACTTTTTGAAAACTGATTTATAGCTTGACTATAATACCAATGTCAAATATAACATAAAGATTTAAAAAATCTTGATAAAACAATTTGGCCATTCATCTGGAAGATAAACAAATAATTTAATTGTTTGTTGTCTGTTTTAAATTGTCTTTAAGTAAAAGACTGTGGAAGAATTTTTTTTTTTTTTCCAGATAGTAAACCTCTGAAAGCTACTAAATCATTAAAAGGGATTAAATGTGAGATACTGATACAAGACTCAACTAACATTTTAATGGGAAGAAGCTCTCACCTCGAAGCAGATGGCAGTGTATAATAAAAGTACCATCACAACCCCATTGAGAAGGAGTGGTGTATGTAACAAATGGGGTTGGATTTAACATTATGGTTTTAGGAAAGACTCCCATAGGAGTCTTGTTTTGAGCCATGGTGGTTGATCGAAATTATCACAGTAAGAACAAAATATTCGTGAATTTTCTAAGTTTTGAATTGTGCACTAGAGACTCAAACTCATCAAACTCTTTCATGAACTGTTATCAGTAATAAAGTTTAAGCCTTACCCCAACACTTTTCTTTGTGAATAGAAGGTAAGAAACACCACCATAGAAGGGTTTGGTAATATTCCTTCTCAGCTGTAGGTATTACCCAATTTGGTTATAAAGTGTGATGAGTCCATAAATTGAATATATCCTTTATCTCCATGGGGCCCCCAAATATTTTTGTCCAGTATGTTCTTAATAGTTTTTTATTCTTTAGATTTTTTTAAGTGGTCCCTTGAACAACTGATTCAGAAGTATGCCGGCATACACACATATTTAAGGATCTTCAGTGTATTTAAATATTACTCAATGGGAAAAAACACTAACATATTTTCTCTCCTCTCTCTCAGCCTGCAGTGACTAATTCACTGCCGTAAAACATTCAGAGTAATATAGCTAAAGAGAAACATCTAAAGTTTATGAATATTTCAGAATGTTTCTAATTTTGTTTCCATTCCTTTTGAGACCTACCATTTCTAAATTCATTAAACTTGGTGATTAAACAGTAAGTGTCACACTGGCCTTGTGAAGGGAAAATGCAGATTGGAGCAACAACAGTTTAATTTACAAGGCTTCCCTGAGAAGGTGTGGTTAGGCATCCTGGGATATGTTGTTTAGAGTCTCTGAAGAGTCACAGTCAAGCATGATGCGAGCCCCCACACTCTTGTCCAAGTCTCCTTGACCAGTGTGACCCATGGTCCCCTTTGCCTGTGGGCTGTTTGTTCAATCTGAAGTTTAAGCATTTGTTCTGTGAGAGATGATAAGATTTAGTGGGAATCAAACTTAAACTCCAGTCTTGGTCTCGGGCATGCCACCCTCAACCAAATCCATCGAAACAATTCTTTCCAGTCTAAAATTGGGTCATCATGAACTTGCTTTTGGTGGAGGAGAGGGAAGGAAGTTTGGAACTCTGGTCACAGGACTGAATTCAATACCAGCACTAACTTCTAATTTTTTTTGGACCGAGAAAGAGAAGTTTCCAAGGCTTCTCACTCCTTTGGAACTTCAAAGACTGGGCAAGTGCACCACTTATGGTTAGCAGTGTTGAGTTTCATCTGACTCAGTTCATTCTCTTGACTTCTTTTGCTCAAAGAAATTTCTATTTGGGAGAATGAAGAGTACAAATCATCCATGGGAAAGTCATTGCTTTCAGCAGAGGAAAACAATGAAATATTTCCATTCTGCCCCTTAATGGAAGAAAAAATTTGCTTTCCAAGTTATAGGCATTTTATTGTATTACCTGATCATAACAGGATAAAACCTCCACTTAGAGCTGTAAAGAATAAGGACAATGATCCATGTCAGCCTTTCATGTGTCCTATTAAGGCTTTGGTCACTCTGCACAATTACTCTCTGTTCTTAGCAAAGGCCTGGATAGCTCATTGCTGAGTAGTAATCCCTTTGAACCGGTTCTCCTTTTCAATTGATTTGGCGAGATTTGGTCTAGCGTGTACTATTCAGGTGCCATCCATTCTTTAGAACCCCTGCTATTCATTGATATCTGACTATACGCCACGCACTGAGCCAGGGTTTTGCATACATTATTTTGTTCAATTGTCACCACGTTGGAGTAGGTTTTATAATTTCCAATTCACATATTTAAGAGAAAAATAACCAATCGTGTCTTTGAAAAGAAAGTAAGTGGCTTTGTCTATTGGATTCACCCATTTATAATGAAGTGATTGATCCATGGTAGAAGATTTTAAACTGTTAGCTACTTCTCTACATAGGTGCAGATGGTAATGTCTTGGAACAAATGTTACTTATCATGTGAAGAATCACTGAGATGCCTTCCTAGGTTACAGAACTGTAAGACCGGGAAGTGTGCAATTACCCATTGGCTTAGGGGATGGTTTTAATAGAAGCTTTCAGGCTTGATTGAACCGATTTCCTTGAGGATGGGTGCTGTTACAAGGAACATAGACCATAAACTGCATACTCTCTCTAGGACTTTCAGCGTGGCTGGTGGAAATGCTGGGTGGGGCATAATGCCATAAAAATGGAATAAGGCCCAGAGGGGTAAGTCCAGTGATGACTGATGGGGCTGCCTGCTGGAGCAGTTGCACCAGGACTCTAAGGTTAGAGAAACCTTGAGTATTTGGGAAGAGGGGAGGCAAACCTTCATCTGGAGCAGGACATCCTGATGCTAACCACCTTCGATAGCAAAGCAACGGTCCGTATAATAAAGATGCCTTGTAAGAACAACTTCATTGATCTTTTGTGTCAGGGCTCCAGGTCTGCTTCTCTGCAGTGTCTCTCAGCTGTGTCTTCCTCTGAGCTTTGGTTGGCAGCAGTTCCAGGACCCAAATCCACGCAGGACCCAAAAACCTAGAGGAAAAACAGGACCTTCTCTTTTCCTGCCCCCTTCTTAGGAGCAAAGAGAACATTCCCAGAATTCCACCAGCAGATTTTTCCTTATGGGTCGTTTTCCAGAATCACATCATAGGTCCAAAACTAAACGTACCTCTGGCAATGGAAGGGAGAGTACCTGATTGGCTTGTACCTGTTAGGATTTATTCTTGGACCTGGGGTGAGGTAGATTTGGGAGGGATGACTTTTTGGAAATAATTCGGATTCCTTTATAAAGAAGGATGAGAATGACATGGTGCTGTAGGCAACTAACTGAGTATGTTATGTGCATAGATTTGTTTCTCCTAATTAGTATAAGGAGAAGACATTCTAATGAGGAGCAAAAGTGAGGATGCCTCATTTGAGAAGGAATGATTAACTTGGCTGGAGCTCGAAAGCACGAGGGGCAGCTAGCTTAACCAAAGAGGGTGGAAATTAGGCTGATGGTGTCCTCAGCCTGAAGCATTCCTTGGAACCTGTGATACAGATGCTTCACATGCCTCTTGAGTGCATGCATTGGGTGCTGATGTGTCTCCAGTTAACTGACGTTCTGGCTGAAGGTGAGATGGGTTCTTTGGATGATGGAGAGTTGACAAAATGGAAATAACTCATCTCCAATAGGCTGAACAAATCATCAGAGTTAAGAGCTCAGTCAGCTTTTGCCTTCATTCCAATGATCACGGCCAACTTACCTATAATCCAGGTGACATTTCTGCCTCTTCTCCCTCTTCAAGGGAGCAGTATGGTCATCTCTTTCTCTGACAGTCTGATGACAGCGGTTTTCCAGTTGGAGCCAATGTGGCACCTTCCCAGTTAATCTTTGCTTTGAACATGGAACGGATTGGTGCTCCCAGGCAAGAAGAAGATAAGACATCCAGTGAAGGAAAGTGCTGACTTGTATGCACAAGGTATGTGGTTTGGGATTTTGTATAAAGAAGGGATGGGGTACACTGCTTTGAGATGATGAAATTCTGGATGACAAAAAGATAGTTATGATATCAGAAAAATTTTTGTTTTCCAAAACATTTCATCTGATTCTCATACCAACTGTGAAAGAGAAGGGCACTTTTTCCCAGAGAAATCTGAAGTCCAGAGCCGACGGGTAAAATTTCCAAGGTCACACACCTGTCAATAACTAAGCAGATAATAGAATTTAGGCCCTCTGACTCTCTGCTCTGGGATCTTTTAGCCATTTCTCAGCAACGAGCTGAGACAGCTATATTAGCTATCTATTGCTGCATAGCACATTATCCCCAATAGTGGTTTAAACATTATGCATTATCTATGGTTTCTGGAAATCAGGAGTCTGGGAGCAGGTCAGCTGAGGGGTTCTGGATCAGATGAGGTCTAGTCCAACTATCGACTGGGACAAGTCAAGGCCAAGGCTTACCTGGGGCTGTACGGTCTGTGTTTAAACTCAGTCACATGGCCTTTGACAGGAAGCCTCAGTTTCTCAGCATGTGTACTTCTTCATAGGGCTTCTTGAGTCTTCTCATGACATGACAGCTGTCTTCTACCCGGGCAAGTGATAAAAGGAAAGAGCAAAAAGGTAGTTACAGTGACTTTCATGACCAACCCTGGGATGCCACACTCCATCAACGTGGGACTTAATCCTCACCTCTTGATGGGAGGAGTAGCAAAGAATTTGTGGTGCATTTTAAAACCACCATAGCCGTGAAAGCACCGCCTGTATCCTGACATCTGAGTTGAATGAAGAGAAATCACCAAAGTTGGAGGGTGTTAGAATACAAAAGTGACAACTCACAATAGTAGGGGCACCTGGGTGGCTCAGTCGTTAAGCATCTGCCTTCGGCTCAGGTCATGATCCCAGGGTTCTGGGATCCAGCCCTGCATCAGACTTCCCCTTCCACTCGCCCTCGCTTGTTTTCCCTCTCTCTCTGTTCTCACTCTGTCAAACAAATAAATAAAATCTTAAAAAAAAAAAAAAAAAGTAGTCCCCTGAGACAACTCAGTAGGAAATGTGGAGGCAGGGGGGCGGGGATGGGGAGGGGGTTACTGAAATTTGACTAAGGCTCATCACCGAAACCTTTCAATCATGTTGATTTCGTATCTATGGACAAGTGAGGAGAGAACATCTCCCATGCAGGATGGTGGGGAGTGGGTGCAATTCCCAGCAGCTCTGGTAACACCCCATAATTGTTCACTATTATAGGCAGAGTAACACTTCATCCTGACTTCTGCTGGCTGTGGGACCACAGGGTGCCTAGGTTTCTTTCCCTATGATCAGAAAATATAAGGTCTTTTTCTTTTCTGTTTTTCATTGAGGTTTCCTTTTTCTTTTTATTCTTTTTAATTTTTTTGAGTTATCTTTTTAATTTAATGTAACATTCAGTGTTATATTAGTTTCAGGTGTTCAGTATCGCAATTCAACTGTTCCAAGATCTTTTTGTAGTACCGCTGACCTTTGAACAACAGGACCGGGGGTGCAGGAGGGGTAGGGGTGGGGTGCAGTGAGGGACGCTGACCTTCTGCACAGTCAAAAATTCAGGTATAACTTTGGATCCCCAAAAGCTTAACGACTAATAGCCTGTTGTTGACAGGAAGCCTTACTGATAACGTGAATAGTTGATTAACAAGTATGTTGTATGTTATATGTATTAGATATTGTGTTCTCACAATAAAGTAAGCCAGAGACAAGGAAATGTCATTAAGAAAATCCTAAGAGAAAATACATTTACAGCGCTGGACTGTATTTATCAAAAAAAAAAAAAAAAAAGGCATTCACATATAAGTGGACCTATGTAGATCAAACTTGTGTGTTCAAGGGTCAACTGTACTCTCTTAGCAGTTTCCGAAGTTGTGGAGAGAGCCCGGCATTCTTGGACTAGAAAGGCAAGCACGGAGTGGTACCTCACCTTCCCCCACCGCCGCCCCAGCAAGGGCTTCATCCTGGGGAACCTTGAGAGAGCTGGCAAATACTCTAAACAGATAAAAGATAATTGAACAAGGAGTGAGTCGTAACCGGTGACAAAGTGCTATTTCCATAATAAGCTTATCTGAGTAAACTTTCTCAGAGCCCCTGAGTTCCCGAGCAGGGTGTGGATTTGGCAATAGTCAAGAAACAGGCCACGCCAGGAATGTCTGGGGAGCTAATGAATGCCCCTGAAGTGGTTGACGTTCCTATCTCTGCTTTGGATCCCTGCCACCTTGACGCTAATGTCAGCCGGTGTTTAATTGGCAAACAGGGCTTCAAAGGGTTGCGGGGCCCTGCTCCCAGGGCCCTGGGGCCTGTTAATGTTTAATTGTCATGTGCTAGGGCCCACTAGCTCTTGGTAGGTTTGGGCGTTTTATTGCACTTTGAAAAAGCAGTCTTATGAGGCTCCTTCTTGCTCTATGGGCATTTTTACAGACATGCCTTGGGGGTCACATGTTGCCTCACCTAAACTCCGAGGAGCAAAGGCTCCACGTTAGGCAGCACAGGCAACAAGAAGTCACCTTCAAGCTGGAAGTACTTCGCATTTACTGTTTGCCCTAAAATCAAAGAAGTATCCAGGGAACATGTGGAATATCAACAGAAAAAATTAAATGGGTTAGGGATTTCGGGTTGGGGGAGGGGAGAAGGAAAAGTCACAGATATGCAATCACTGAATATGGCAAAAATGATACGATACCATGGAGTTGCGGTGGGCCTGCTCTCCCTGAAGCTGGCTCTGGGGCTCAGGGCCCTGCTAGCAATGCAAAGTTTCTGTGTGTTTGCTTTTTGTTTTTGTTGTTGTTGTTGTCGTTGTCGTTTCTTTTCTTTTTCATTTTTTAAAAAATTTCTGCTCTTGAAAAAAGCCTGTCTGCTTTATATTGCTCATGTAATTTAAAAAATCAAAAGAGACTGTCTTAATAAGATTATATTCATCTAACTACAGAGGGGAAAAGAAGGAATAACAGAAGACAAATGCATTTTCCCCGAAAGTACGTGGAAATTGTGAGAAAAGAGTAGCTTCCAACTTCCTGACATTCGGAAAGAGCTACTTTGAATTGAATATGAGTGATTTCTTTGAATTTTCAACTCCATTCCACTTAATTGAACACATCTTCACTGAACGCTTATTTAAGCGTTCATATCAAATGATTTCTTTCATTTTGAATTAGTGGCTTTTATAGAAATTGTTTCTTTTGTTATATCCTGGAAATATATCAGTTTGTTGTTTTAATCATTTTTTTTTTCTGATTGTGAATATCTCTCTAAGGAACGAAAGGAAAAATATCTAATTATTCCATTTGTATCAGAATGGCAAAGCGTGTATTTGTCTTGTTTGTTAATTATATATGTCACAGCTAAGGACCAAACATCAGCTCATGTCGACATTAGCCAGGAGGTTCTGGTAAACATCGAGAAGTAGGTGAATAATAAATAAAAAATGATACAGCACGTGGAAAGCATGTATATCTTTTAGATGTTTAGCTTAAATCAACATCTCTTTGTTCTCCCTTTCTGCTCATTTCTGCTTCCTGGACATAATCAGATTTTTATATCGAGGCTCTCTGAGAAGTATGCTGTGCAGCAGTATTACCTCTATGAGCACGTTTCAGAGTTGCCCCTTGTACGGTCAAGTTTTTAAGGCAATGAGATAGACACTTAAAGTCTTTCAAAGGATTTAATCTCTTTCCTCTAGCTCTCTTGTTTGCCTTAGTCCTTAGCCCTTCCGTCCTCCTGCTGACTTAGCCATTCCTCTCCTCTGCCAAGAGGAAGGCAGACAGCGCCCTCCAATCAGAGCCAGCACCTTGAAGTTCGGTCATGGTCAGGGTTCCCAGCGCCTGAGCTCAACCTCTTCGGAATGTAGATTCAGGAATCACCTATTATGCACAAAGCATGTGCCCTCCAAATTCATATGCACAGTTAATTAGTTTAGAGCCCTAAAATGTTATGTGATTCCTTTCTTAATAGAAATGAGAAGTGGTAAAGACGAGAGGCCTTTATTCACACTTTATCAGCTATTTTAAATTAAGGGGTATATTATCCTCTGGGTAGATTTACAGGAACACCCATTATGCACCTCACTCCTATGATTATTAATGGCAGTAAATGCATATGCACACACAAGCACAGCACTCCGGGGTTCACACAAGAGGCCACTCTCTTCCTTCTATTATTAACAATTGCTGCTGCGCATTTCTTAAATATCTGCCCAATGAAATAAAACATTGTTCAGGATTTAGAGGCTATCTGGGTATATATTTTTCAAAGGAAGTTGGAAAAGTACCTTACAGAGTTTTGCAAATTTACTTTATGATAGCAAATGATTATGACGGATGCTCCCCCTCCAGGAACTGCTCTGGAGGGGAAAGCATAGTGCTAGGGGTGGGGGACCCATCAGGAATTTTCTGTGTCAGCACAGTATAAGGCTGGGCTAGCAGGAATTAACATCTTTCACCTATTGACTATTTTCTTTCAGTGTTGGCAAAGCCAGGATGAACGGGAGACAGAGACAGAAAAGTGGGAGAATAGGCCATTTTCCCAGTTATGGGGAAGAAGCTGTACCATATACCGTATATGCAGCCAGCCAACAGCCAGCCAGGCACTTGCTGATCCATTTACCCATTCCTTTGCTCTTTACGTGTGTTCAAAACCTACTGGGGTGCTGGGTAAGCAATGAGGACATAAGAGTGAAGAGGATAGATTAGGTCTTCCCCCGCCCCTCCGGAAACTCAAAATTTTGGGAAAGAGAGAAATTAAACAATTAATTGCCCAGTTAGCTCTGTTATCATCGCCATGCAGGAGAAGTACAGGGAGCAATAAAGAACTTGAATGGGGAGGGGCAGGGAAGCAGGAGATGCACTTGGAGGAATAAATACTTCTACCTGAAGGAAGTGCAGATATCATCACAGTGATGGGAGATCACTGAGGAAGAAGGGCTGGCCAGGTAGGAGTGGCAGCATGTGCAAAGATCCACCGGCAGGCAGGATTCAAATTCTGGCCCTGCCACTCAGGAAATAGTAGTAACAGTGACTGATCCCTCCTTCCCAAACACTCAAGGGAAGGGTGCATTTACCTTCTCCTCCTTGCAAAGAAAGAAAGAAAGAAAGAAAGGGCTGACAGGGTATCCCCAGGTGTCCCCAGGTTCATGACTCCTTTTATAAAGACTTTGGTGTTAATGTGAGACCCGGGATTCTAAAACGAGTAGAAAATCTGGAAAATCTGGGCTGGAGTGGCTCGGCACTCAAGCTGGGGCTGAAGAACCTGGGGGTTCAGAACAGGAGGTATGTTTAGGCTTGTTGTTCAGTGGCTAGGCCTGGCAGTCTAGACGGGAGTCTAGACTGAGGAGAAAGACAAGCTAAGGCAGGAGATGGGCTCCCAGGCAGTAATGTGGTGGGGTCCTTGGCAGAGCTCTCTTTAGGCAGAAGGTCCCTGGGCTCTGCTGTAGGAGCAGCCAGGAGCTCATTCATGTAGAAGTTGGGGCCATGAGTAGGGAGCAGCCCCTGAGAAGTCTGAGGTAGAAACCCAGCTCAACTCCTCTGTCTGCCTAGCTGGCTCCTCTTCCTCTGTGTGCTTCTGTGGCTTTAGAGGATCACAGTGCTTAGTGGACATCTGTTTTGCTTCCTTACTCCACACTCTCCTTCTAGATTGTCTTGTCTACCCGCATGGCTTCCATGATTTCATCAAAACCCACAACTTGCAGAGCTTATCTCTGATATATGTTCTCTTCTGAGCTCCAGGTTATGTATCACATTGACCTCTGACCCTTCATGGTGGGCTGAATAATGTTTTCCTCAAAGATGACCATGTCCTGATCTCCAAAACCTGGGAATATGTAATCTTTACATGGCAGAAGAGACTTGGCAGAAGGAATACACCTTGACTTTAGCCAATGAGTCTCTTTCCAGACTTCAGATCTCCAGAGCTGTGGGGTAAATCGCTCATAATGTTTTCAGCTCAGTGTGGCAAAACAGGAGAGTGTGGCATTGTGGCAGGGAGATGAGGCAGCTGGGGCCAGCCCATAAAGACTGGGAACACCATGTTAAGGACCCCAGTCAGGCCACATCCTTCCCATTGGCTTAGGAAGGCAGAGTCCTCCGTCCTCCTGCTGCGTCTCCACTTGCTTCCCCACCCTGAAGAGATGCATGCAATTCACTTAGTGTCAAGTACCCAGGGTATGAACTATGACCAATCAGGTCACATACTCGCCATGAACAGCCATAGATCCTGGCTGCATGTGAGCTCAGCTTCTAGCCCCAGCCCATGATGACCCTCACTCCAAGGCTGCGGAGATGCCCGAAATGAATTGTATTTTGTCATGTCATAAGAACAGAAGTATGGGAATACTCACTTTCCAGAATCACCTTCATCCATGAAGGGATTGCCACATAAAGTAAGGAGGGAGTCTGGCATAGGAAAAGAGGCAGGGACCAGGGTCCAAAACCTGGTGTACTTCTAGCAGACCCTGGGAAGTTGATGAATTAGTTTTCTGGATTGGAAGTCCTTTCCTTACCTGTAAATAGAGTTAATCACATATATGCTACAAGGTTATTGTGAGGTTCAAATGAGAACAGGTATAGGAAAGTGTTTTCTTCACATGTTGCTGTTTAGAGCAACATATGAAAAACACAAACAGAACAAAGTAAAAACAGCAAAAGACCACAAATCTACCCCTGCAAGTTCTTAATTGAAAAGGACACAGGCTTTTGGGGGGTCCACTTTAGAGACAAGTCATTTCTAATCAAATAATGATTGAAGCCCTACCCTGTACAGACTTCGGTGCATTGCAAGCATTGTTCTTATTTCCATTCTTATCCATTCCGGTTCTTATCCATTGTGCTGAAGACACTGGGAGCACATCCTCTCCATTGGGACCCATGGCTTATCTGGTGCCCTCCCCATCTTCTTCCTAGGGATCCTACCTGAAACATTCCTAAGTTCTCTCTCCAACATCTATTTCCTAGGTCCTCTTCACTGGAGGTAGCAGCCGTAGCCTCTGCTTTTAAGATGAGCTCAGCTTATCTAGAGAGTGCAGAGAAATGAGTGTAGGCCTGTCTATAGAGGGAGCCAAGTACACTGTGCTTCTCCTGGTTAGGTCAGACCCTCGCACTTTCCTAGAGGCCTTCCAGAGTCACAGCATCTTCAGCTTGTTGAGCAGCTGTTGTGTGAGGCACCCGGGTACTGGGCTAAGTCAGTGTTGAAGCCACTTGCAGGTAGAGTGGGAATAAAGGAGATTCTTTGAGCACTGTTCAATCACTATCATCTTCTAGAAGAGGTCTGCATTGACTATCAAAATTTCTGCACTGATCTTTCAAGCTCAGCCATCTCGTTGGAAAAATTGGGATTATGACTGTAATATCCTTCTTCCAGAACTTTAAGAAACAGATGGAGATGCTGTCTAGGAATCAGATTTGTATCAGGGAGCCAGGTATCAGGGAGCCAGGGCTGCCACAACAAAATACCATAGCCTGGGAGGTTTAAATAATAGAAATTTATTTTCTCATAGTCCTAGAGTCTGGACATCCAAGGTCAAGGTACCAACAGGGTTGGTTTCTGGTGACATCTGTCTCCTTGCTGTGTCTTCACATGGCATTTTCTTGGTGTGTACACAAACTTGGTGTTTCCCCTCTTCTTAGAGGGACACCAATCCTACTGGATTAGGGCCCCACTCTTATCATCTAGTTTAGTCTTAATTACCTCCTAAAAGCCCTATTTCCAAATACAGTCACAAAGAGCTTTAGGGATTCAACATACAAATTTGGAGGGAGACACAGTTCAGTCCATAACACCGATCACACAAGTAAAACAATATTATTACAATGCTTCGTGCTCACCTTGGAAACAAACATGAATAGGCCACAGATTTTTTCCACAGTGAACTCTTTGGAAAATGAATCATTAGTAGGCACATTTCCAGAATGAAATTAGAATGTATCCTTTCTTCTGTTTATCCACCCATCTTCTAGCTCTATGTCCAGCCTTATCCGACTGCATTTCTTCACAACTAGTGCCCCTTGGAGATCTATGCCTTCACTCAACAGTGACCCACTTCTCCAGGGACACTGCTGGGCCTCACCGGAACTCCGAACTTTCTTGGCTTTGGGCTGAGAGCCCCAGTCTGAGCCCTGGACTTCCCAGGGCGTCTTCCCACCAACTTCTCACTTGGAGCTCTGCCCTGGAATAATTCAGTTTCTACCTCCGGGTTGGCATAACTGATTGAGAACAATTTTATCCTCTCACCTGAAAGTTTGCCTGGTATTGAAAACCCCAAATAAAAAAGTCACATGTTGGAATAGAAATGTCATTGTGAGTGATTTCTGTCAGAGGCCATCTCATGGCCATGGACTGTAGAAGAGAGACCCAGGTGGCAGTCCACTGAGGGTGGTAGGAGCCTCATTTCCTTACTTAAGGAAAGTAAGATCCCTGTTCTTGCTCAGTCTGGGCATGAGGAGAAAATGAGTCAAAGGCTCCCATGAAGCAAAGAGCAGCAGGAATGGAACGAAATTGCCTATTTTTCTTGATAATTCTTGGATGAACTAAGCTTTTTATTTCAGTGTTTCTTTTGTTCCTAAATATTTCCAGCAAAAAACAGAGTTTATAGACCATAAAAGGGACAAATGACTTCTGATATTCATTTGGTATTCTGATATTCATTTGGCTTAGCCTGTGTCAGGAAGGGGATAGGTCAAGTCTTCCAACCTGGAGCTGGGGATTGGTGGAGACAACAGCTGGAAACAGCTGTGTAAAGAGCCAGCCTTCTGGTGTGTCCTATGCTAGGGGGTGGAGTTGGGGGTGCTCTGGCTGAAATTTGCACCCTCCCCTCCATTCTTCTGAATTGCTATTACCATTTCTCCATTTTGTATTTATTGAACAATAGCAATGGAACAGGGGTGCTAGGCACTGGGAATGCAGAGGTCACTGGGAAACCTTAAGACACTTGAAATCTGGAGGGGGATACATAAGCTCTGGGTAGAGACCAGCTGCTTTAATATGTCACAAGGACTCAGCTCTCTGTTCTACCATCCTCTCTTCCAACCTGAAGCCCTTGGCTTATAATGGTTGCCAGTTAAAAAAGGGGCCACTCACTGTCTATACCTGCAGGAAAGAGAAGGCCTCTTTTCAAACCATAAAACTTCCATGGGACCAACTTAGATGCACAACCCTGGCCTTGTCACTATTGTCAGTACAAGGCCATCCTGTGATCCAAAGACCATCCTGATCCCAGCCCTGGAAGAAGTCAGAGGTACCAATATTGGCTGAGACAAACCAGAATTCTCAGAAGAGCAAGAAACCACATTGCTGGTCCACTCTGGGAAGACAGGATGGGGTTGTAAAGGCAACCATGCCACAAACCAGACCAGAAGCAATTCTTCCTGTTACTTTAATTAAATTTACTTGAAATTGACATGCACACAGTTTAAGAAAAATCAACTAGTACTACCATATTTATGACAGTGAAACAAATAACAGCATTCTCTTTTCTCACCCTAGTCTCTGCCTCAGAGACAGCCCTTACAAGTCTTCTCATTATTTTCTCTTTGGATATAACATCTTGTCTTGTTTTAAATAATATACTGATTTTTCCTGATGAACACATTTAGACGTTATCGATTAAAATTTCTCTACTAGCAGGTGAGGACTCGTCATTTATCCCTTTCCTTCCCACCTTCACCACTCCATGTATGTCCCCTTCCCTCCCTCTGTTCCAGGGGACAGAGGTCTGCACACTACCCACTGTGGACCAGATCCAGCCAGCAACTTGTCTCTGAGATAACAATGGTTTTTACACTTTTAAAGAGTTATAAACATAAATATGTTGAAGAGTTAGAATGTAGCCTGCAAAGCCTAAACTATTTAAACTATTTACTATCTTACCCTTTATGGAAAAAGTTTGCCAAACCCTGCTCTATCCTGCTGATAAAAATAGTGTTAACATTTTAGCAAAATCAGAAATGATTTTTTTACATTATTATGGTTAAGTAAATATCACTTGTTATAGGCCCAAGTGATGCACTAAGATAATATTCCCATGTACATTTTTTTAATCTGGTCTTAATAATTGTACTGCTTTTTCACCAGACCAGTTTTTCAACTTTCTTCAATCACTGCCAGGCTTTAGCAAATGTATTAATGTCTACTAACATTATTTTAAAAATCCCCAAAATGTCATGTGTCGTGGGCCAATGTTTGTGTCCTCCCAAATCCATATGTCAAAGCCCTAAGCCCTGATGTGATGGTATCTGGAAGGGGGTCTTTGGGAAGTAACTAGGTCATGAGGGTAGAACCTGGTGAATGGAATTAGTGCCCCTAAAAGAACAGACAGAGAGAAGATCTTCCTCTTCTGTGCACCTTTTCTATTTTTACCTAAAAACTTGATGAAATCTAGTATCTGCTTAATATTTCCTCTCCTGTTCTCTTTGTCATTGTGGGTTTATACTTGTTTTTTCCTTTGTTAGTATTTTAGTTGGAGAAGAATAAATCAAAACATATGGTTAATATATTCTGTTTAACTATAGGTCCAGGTAACTCTGACACAGCTAGAATGTCAAGGAAAAGAATGAGGCACAGAATATGCTATGAGAGATCCAAAGATTTCCCTTTGGTGACAGTAATGGACAATTTCATGGGAAGAGGGAATATTTGAGCTCAACCTGATGGATTGATGTTAATTGGGCAGGTGGATGTGGGTCTTGGGAAACAGTTCAGGCAAGGGAAAGAGCTAGAGTCAAGGCCATTGGGTGGGAAAGGACGGGACACTCAGGGAATAACATACCCAAACCCTTGTCTGATTTGCCTAGAGTCTTAGTTGTTTATTCCATGAAGAGGAAGGGCAGAGATGAAAGATGGAAATTAAAAAAAAAAAGCCTTTTGAATATTAGGAAGGAAAGAAGTGGCTCATTTTTCACGGAAGACTATAGGTCTACGGAGTGAATCGTTAGGAAATAGTTCACAGTAGAGGGCTTCAGAGATGATGGTGTCTAATATTGTGATTGATAAGAAATATATATTTGATCTTTATCCACCATTCCAGGCTCACAGTTCCCAAGACCCTTGGAATTTCCAGAGCAGTAAGAACAATGGGAGCATCTTTGTTATAATAAAAATTTGATCTCTTAGTCCTCAGTTCCTAAAAGTCTCAGACACACAAAGGTGAAATGGGTGTCTTATTATTCATAACAAGTTCCTTTCCAGAACAACAGGGTTTATGTTAATGAGGTGACTTTTGGAAAGCCATAAGGAAGGGAGCCCGTTGCCAGGGAAACCAACTCTGAATAGAGGGTTGGAACTTTCAGCCCCACCCCCTGACCTCTGGGGAGAAGGGGAGGGAGTGGAGATTGAGTTCAATCATTAATGGCCAAGGATTTAATCAATCATGTCAATGTAATGAAGCTTTCACAAAACCTTGAAAGGACGGGGTTCTGGTTTGGTGAACACATGGAGATTTGGAGAGAGTGAAGTGCTCAGAGAAGGCATGGAAGCTCATCACCCTTCCCACATACCTGGCCCCATCCTCTCTTCCATCTGGCTCTTCCTCAGATATATCCTTTTATAATAAACTGGTAAGCTGGTAGGTAAAACTTTTCCCTGAGTTCTGTGAGCCACTCTAGCAAATTAGTCAAACCCAAAGAGAGGGTTGGGGGAACCTCTGAACTATACCCAGTTGGTTAGAAGCACAGGTGTTAATCGTGCTTGGGACTGGTATCTGAATTGGGGGGTGGCCAGTGGGATCCAACACTATCTCCGGGTAGATAGTATCAAAATTGTGTTGAGTAGTAGGACACTCAGCTGGTGTCCTGAGCATTGCTTGATGATGACTTGGGGGAAAAAGTCCCCCACATGGTGTACTTGGTGATCAGAATTTTTAGTGTCTCCACATTTGCTCCAACAATGGAGTTCTGATGTTCTGCTTCTGTGTGAGGGGATAAATCTGTAAATCCATTGGTCCCTACACTCATGGAGCTCAGAGCCCGGGAAGAGTGGGCTGGTTGGTAGTCAAACACACATTATAAACATAAAGATGTGATTGTGACAAAGAAAGTTCTCTGAAGGAGAGAAGTTCATGGACCATGAGTCTGGATAAGAGACACTTGGCTCAGGAAGTTGGAGAAAACTTCCTGAGGAAAGGTTGAAACACTTGAATAAATTCTTCAGTTAGTTGGATAAAATGGTAGCCATTGGGTTTCCTAGAGTCTTACAAAGGCTGGACAAACCCATATTTCTTCACTGACGAACCTGGCTTGGGGTGTCCTCCGAGTTCGGACTCTGTCCTCTAAACACAATTCAGTTTATCAACACAGGTAGGGCTGAGCTTAGTTCCCAGGTGTGGGGCTCAAGGTTAGCATACAAGCCAATGCTTCTTGAGTCTCATGTGTCAAAAACTGTACTGTTTCTCGAGAATTTATTTCATCAAGTGCTCATTATAATTTTATGTTAGCTACATCTTAATATTATTTCTACTTTATAAAACAAGAAATCTGGAGTTAGAGAGATGGAATATCTCGTCGAACTATCTTCCGTAAGTGGTGGGGCCAGAAACGAACCTTAGTCTGTTTGAATCGTGAGATTATACTCCCAACGACTAAGATCAATTGTGTCCCATTTTAGGGAGAGCACTGATGTACTAGATGTCCTGAACACACACTTACACTCAGAGTGTAAAACCAGCACAATCTCCACCCCGCGTCGACCTTGTAAGGTAGAAGGTATCTGCGTTCATATAGAACAACATTAGACTAAAGGTCTAGGGGAAAATGTCATCAAAACGAACAAGGATTTTTCTCTAACTGCACAGAACATGAGAAAGCATTAGAAAAATGAGGACTTTCTCCCTACTTCCTAAAGCTCCGAGTTGGCTAATGAAATTGGTGGGTCAGGGCCCACTGACCCCTGAGGTTTATTAGTCTGGTGTTTGAACTGATCCAAACTGTAGTTACTCCAAACAGAGGCCACAAACCACAAGCTGAGGCCCCACTGATCACACTGCTCCTGGATGGCCCCACAGGACAGACAGACCCTGTGGCCTCAGAAAGAGTTATGAGCTTTGGCATCCTGTAGGGAAAGGAACAGGCATCTTCCTTCAGTCAACTGCCCTTCACTTGCTGAAAACATGATTCATGATTCATGAGAACTATTTCTTTCTTCAGAGGGACCCTCTGGCTTTGCGTTGGGACCAGGAATAAGTTGGCCACAATCAACTCCCCTGAAGAAGTGGTTTCCCCACCACATAACTCTTCCTTCTGAGGACAATGGCTTTGCTCAGTGTGGTAAAGGGGAAGTTTAACCAAAGGAAAAACTGAGCCCACACTGATAAAACATCACCGTTATCAACAGACTGCCAGGCGTGAGAGCTGAAGAGACATCGCCCTGTGGTGACTCCTGAACAGTCCTCTCTGTGTGTTTCCCAACTGCCCTTTAGCATGGATGTGTTCCTCCCAACCTCCTGGCAATGCCAGACTTCAAGCAATTTGGCCTTTTTATCTTACACTTCCTCTCCAACCCTCCTGTGTTGGCCACATAATGACATTCACCAAGGTTCACAATTAACACATTTACTAAAGGATGCGATGCTCCCCTTTCTGGAGCTGGCCTTTGTGGCACCAGGGAAGCCCCCCAGGGCTTGAGGTAGCTCCTGGTGTTGATCCCTTCGTGCCTATTGTCTGTCAGAGAGCTCTCTATTGTCTGAAAAGAGTAACAATGGTCTATTTTTAGAAATGTGTTCAAGGAATTGAGCTACTTTCTGAAGGTAGCCTAGAGAGTCCCAGAGTGGGATTTATACCAGGGCGGTCTAATGCAGAGGGATGTGGTGCTAAGGCTGTCGTGCAAATGTCTCTGTTTTAACACGTGAACCGGAACTCAGAGAAGAAAGAATGGAAACCATGTATGTTCTTATTTCCCTGAATCCAAGAGTATAAAGTTTTACTCATGAAGAAACAGAAATGCCCACGTTAACCTCCATGTGGGAAAGTGCCCATTTAGCTGACACCTCCGCTTGCAAGGAGAATGTTTTTCAACAGAATTAATTAATTAATTTATGAGAAAGAGGTGGAGGGGGGAGAGAGAGAGAGAGAGAGAGTGAGCGCATGTGTTGGGGGCAGGGCAGAGGGAGAGAGAGAATCTCAAGCAGATGCCACACTGATCAAGGAGCCCAAGCAGGGCTCAATCTCACAACCCTCAGATCATGACTGGAGTGGAAATTGAGAGTCCAAAGCTTAAATGACTGAGCCACCCAGGCATATCACACGGTGGGCCTTTAGGTATGACGATGGAATGATGTGTGGGGTAGGAAGTCTCTCCTTTCTTCTCAAAAAGGAAGTGAAACTTGGGACTGGCTCTCTCAGCCCCATTCCCTGCCCAGGCAGTTAAGGTAAATACCGAGGCGGCTTCAGAATCCCAGAAGGCCATGCTCCCCTCGTGAGTCCATGTTCCCGTGTCCTTCCAGAGTGAAACTGTCACTCACTCTGAGAGCAGCAGGAGCAGAAGGGACCCTAGACACCAGGTCCCCCATGTCCCTACCTCTGCTTTAATCTTCTATTTTAATCACTTCATGGTAAAAAAAGGAATACCCACCTCAGATAAGCATAATTTCTGAACTGAATTCTATTAGACAAATTAACTAGAAGAAGATTTATTTTTGGTCCATGCAGTAGGCACACACACAGAATGCACAAAATGGTCTTCAGGACTATGGGAAAATATTAGAACATCTTTTATCCCCTTCTTTTAGGTTTTTATTTGGTATGTAACTTATAATGCATACAGCTAATTATATGGCAAGTTAACAAGGTAGACATGAATGTTATTTACTTAAAAAATCAATATAAAACAAGACAGCTAGGTGACTCAGTCAGTTAAGCATCTGACTCTTAATCCCAGCTCAGGTCTTGATCTCGGGGTTGTGAGCTCAAGCCCCATGTTGAGCTCCACATGGATATACACATATTTGGGGAGGCACATGATCATAGGGGTTTTTTAATATTTTGAAAAATATATATTTTCTTTTTTAAATTTTAAGAGATTGTATTTATTTGAGATAGAGCAAAAGAGCGAGCATGAACAGAGGGGAGGGGCAGAAGGAGAGGGAGAAGCAGGTTCTCCACTGAGCGGGGAGCCCGATGCAGGGTTCAATTCCAGGACCCCGTGATCAATGACCTGAGCTGAAGGCAGACACTTCACCAACTGAGCCTCCCAGGCACCCCAGCAAATGTATATTCTTATAAAAGTTTTGAGATAACCATACTCCAAGGAGGAGACCAAAACAACATGAAAGCAGCATGAAGTACCTTTGGAATGATTGCAACACTATTTGTGCCTGGTCCTGGGGAAGAGGCATAAAAGGTACAGAAGGAAAAAACAACAACAACAACAACTATTATTAGATGCTATTATTATTATTATCATCATCATCAATGGTGGTGATAATAGCACCGGATAAACAAATGAACTGTTTAGACATTTAAACTATCACTAGATATTATTTTCATTTATTTAGATATTGTTGTTAGCAGCACTGTTTAGATAAGTTCTTTGAATTTTCAGAGTTCTCCCATCTTCTTTTTACAGGATTTTGGAATGTCTTAAAAGCTGCATGTAGAACATTATGTCTAAGGACGGCAGTCTCCTCTTCAGCAGAGGCCTGCGCTGTTGGGAGCTTCCCACTACCCCCAGCAGAGCCTCTCCATACTGACCCTGCCGTAGGGTCTGAGAAGGAAGAGCTGGGGTCCAACATCATGCTTCTCTCTCTGCCATTGCTCCTCCTTCCCCTTCTTCTCTTTTGGAGGATGGAGGCATTGCTCATCCTCTTCTTGGGGGCACACATGACCCATCTCTGAACATCTGCTAATCATCAAAATGTCCTTTTAGAGTCAGTTTCTGGATATTCTGTCTGTCACCTCCTCCCTGCCTCTATCAGTATGACTCTACTTCACTCCACCATCATTTATTGCCTAGAATTCCACAATAGTTTCCCAAGCTTCCTCCCTACTTCCAGACACACAACTTCTAATCAATCTTCATTCTATGGAGTAAATTTTCCAAAGCACACATGTGGTCCAAGCACTGCTGTTGCAACATTCTTCCTTCCTTCCTCATTCCCTAACTTGGTCAACCATACCCTCCAGTCAGGCCACAAGCCCGAGTTCCCACCCTTCTCTGCCATGCTTCCAACATTCCCACTGTACATTCTACATTTGGCTTGTTTCTAGACTCTTCTTCAAAATGTTCCATGCATGTCTTTCCCTTTCCTTCTCTAATCTTTCCCTGTCCTGCAAAGCCTTATTCCCAGGCTTTGTTAACTCAGTTCCTAGACCACAAGCACAACTGATCTGCCTGTCTACATCACCATATCTCTTACCACCCTGCTGTCACTGTATATTTACACACCTTTCTACCCTGTTAGATGAAGAGCTCCTTGAGGGTCAGCGACTGTGTTCTTTCATTGTAGTCTCTGCCTCAGAGGCTCTAGGCAGTTTTGAGTACCACAGTTGCTCTGATGAATTCCTTCCTTCACTATAGGTCTTGACTGTCTCAACTTTTCAATAGTCATACGTTTCCTCACTGGGAAGTTTAAGGTCACTCAGACAGATAAATGGCCATTCTTGGATCCACGCATGGTTGGCTGACTACCAACATGGTTCCAGTAAGTGTTAAGAAATTCTTAACATTGCTTTGGAATCTAGAAACAAACCATCCTAGAAGAAGCAGATGAATTCTGGGGAGAGCAGGTAGTATTCCAGAGAACTATTACCTTTCATTTATAATTGGACTGCAGGATAAAAAACTATTTTCTGTGCTTAATGTCCACCCTCTCTTGGTGATTCAGGGAACCCCAGACATATGTGGGAATGGCGAACATCATTAGAATCAACTGGTATATATGCAAAAGGGAGATGGAAGCCAGAAATATTGGGATGCAATTCAGAGATCGACATATTCTGCTGGGTCCAAGAATGAAGGTATTTGGATGGAAACCCACACTGGGTGAAGGCAGCTAGAGAAGGGAAGTTTGGAATGTAGGTACCTCTTTCAAGTCATTACCAGTATGAGGACTTTCAGGTTTCTCTCCTACACCAGCTGTCCTTTTCCCTCTATTCCTCTTTAGATTCTCTTGTGTACTCTTTCTTCCTCAGCTCTCAGAGGCATGGCAGCTCCTCTATATCTTTTCTAGAGACTGGGTGAGGGGGAGTGATTTTCATCTCCTCTAGGCAGTGGGAGAAAGATGGAGCTAGAGGAGGAAAAACTAAGGGCATGAAGAGGAGCCACTTGACTGGCTACTTCTCATGTTCAGATTCAATTGTAAGGCTTTAAGAAGCTTTATTGGCAAGGGTAAGAGATAGACCAATGCTCTGAAAAATATCAGCTCTGGTTGCTGCAAGAAGACAGATCTCCTGAACTCTAGCTTAAATTCAGTGGATGGAAGACCATCAGCTGATTTCTTCCCTCCGACATATCTTATCCATGGGGTGGAGAAATGATGTTTATCTTCTGAAAGTAAAAATGTATGTGTATCTGGCAGGAATGTTGACTGAGGCCTGGTATCTGGTTGGCTTTATTGAAAGCTAGAAAGGATCTTGTGCTGGGTTTAGAACTTTTGCAGACGGTTGCATAGACTGTGCTCTGTTGAACTTTAGGAGATGCCACTTGCTTCATCTCAATAAGGTGATAATCACATACACTCTAACGTAAATAACCCTACTAGACATTAGCAGTGCAAAGGCTACCCAAAAGGAGAGCCTCTGACATGCCGAAGACATGCTGGTCCTCCTGTAACATAACTCCCAGGGTTCAGTTGGATGAGCTTGATTTTTGTTTGGAAGGATGCACACAAAGTCTGGGGAACTTCTTGAAATTAGGACCCATGGCTAACAAAGGACTTTTCTTGGGAGTCTCTAATGTCAAAACTGATATCATTTGTTTGCATAAGAAAATCCAAACAAATAAGGGAATTTAAAGAGATTTGTTGTTGCCCTGGAATTTGGGGTGGTGCTTGGGGTAGGGAGAAGACTTATTCAGGGTTTTGGTAGTATTGGGGCTCCATTCAATGCAGCACTGGATGTGCAGGGATAGGGATACCCCAAACCATACATCCACTCTACTAAGCTGGGCAGTTACTGATCTTGCTTCTGGGTCTAAAGAAAGCCTCAGTAGGCCGAACAGGGGAATAAGGTTTGCTTTTGACTAGCATCTCCCAACCCAAATTTGACCATAAGCAAGGGTATCCATTTGGTCTGGCTATGACTCAGAACCCTGTCCAGGGCTTCCTGCTTTGCCAATCTGAATCTCTGCATTTTCTTTTTTTCAGTCTGGGCAGTCTCTGTGTGATTATCTCTCCTCTCATGGCTTCAGTTATAAGACATAAACTGATGATTTCCACAACAGATCTTATCTCCAGCCGATTCTCATCTAAGCTCCAGACCCACACCTGGAATCATCCAGTAGACAGCTCTAGCACTGAGCCTCTTTCTCCAAACCCACATCATCAAGATGGATTGATATTTGTTCTCTGTCTCTTTGTGACCAATTGGTTCTAAGCTTAGAGGTGGATTGATGAAAAAGACATGATTAACATCAGTCCTTAAAACCCCAATAATTCCCACTTTACAGATGGGAAAAAATAAGATGTGAGGCTGACATATCCTGAGCCCCGAGGATAAAAGTCTCCTATAAGGTCATTTATACTAAATAATAGACTTAAAATCACAATGTACATTTTTATGAAGTCCAAACTTCTGGTTTTTAGTATAGGGTTCCTAGAGAAGATTAACTTAGGTTAGAACAATTTGTTAAACTATATTGGAATATAACATAAGGCCATTTATTGGGAGCTTTGAAATTTGGTTTAAGTATCAGTTGAAATTATCATTACTATGCCCTTTGGGTTTGGGATAATAACAGTTACTGCCTCCAACCAACTCTAGGCAAGCAGCCTCCAGAATTTTGTGTTTCAGGTGTTTAAGGATAGGCTTCAGCAACAACAACAGAAGTGTTCTCTCACCAGTACTTAACATTTATATCCAATACTTAAAATAGAAATGGTAAAGAATGTGTTGCCTTAGGTAAACTGTATCTGTTTATGATAAACCAAGGTTTGCAAGAGGATATTTAAAAAAAAGACTCAAGACATATCTCTTTCGTACTTCAAAAGCCATTTGGTCCTGGGTCCAACAGGCAAAGTGGTTATTATGGTCCCATGTGGGAAAAGGCGGGTAAGGCTGGAATGTGCCCAGTAAACATGAAACCCCATCCACAGAACTCCACTTGCTCCCGCTGCTCTGGTGAGGCTAATTGGAGGAGAGCAACCTTTTTTTTGAGAAGAGAAAGAAATTTCTGGATTTGAAGCAGATGTCTGGAGCTTGCCGAATCTCCACTGCAGGCTTTTAAAGGAAATATTGCAATAATTAGGAGTCCGGTTTGAAGTCAATGTGTTGCTGTAAAAATTAAGGATGTTTATAACTGTGGGAAGGTTCTCTTTAAAAACCCAATTCTGATTCCAATTTGCTAGCAAATTGCATCCTGGCCCCATGGAAGGAGTGATCAGGGGACCTGTTTAATAGATCAGGGTCCTCAGTGTCCGATGAAGAGGAGACTATTCATTGATGTTGATGAAAAGTAAATATAAATTCTCATGGAGTATCCAGAATTTAAACAGAATGTTTTCTCAGTTGATAAAGAAAGAAAGAAAGAAAGAAAGAAAGAAAGAAAGAAAGAAAGAAAGAAAGAAAGAAAGAAAGGAAGGAAGAGAAAAGAAGAAAAAAAACCCCAAAAGCCAAACAGAAAAGACGAGTTGGCTTTCCTTGTGTGGTCCCTGGAATGGGAAATCTAGTATTTGCTAAAATCACTGCCATTTCTCGGATAGTGCTTGGTCAAGAAACACTATATTATACTCAATTTCAGGATAGTCAAGGACGAGAAATTAGACAATATGTGGATTGAGTTTCCCTGCCGGCATGGATAATTATTAAGTATGAGGGACAAAAGTTTGACTTGCATATACAAAAAGGGGAAAAAAGTCCTAAGTTTATCAACCAGTTCAGAATCAGACCATATGCCAAAAATGCTATTGCAAAGGGGGCTTGGAGGTAGAGGTACCTGAGTGCAAAGCCAGTTTCTGCGGCGTACTTTTGTGACCATAAAATTTTTGAAACTTGATTCCTCACATATATTAGGGATAATATCTACCTTTCTCTGTTGTTTTGAGAATTGATGGTAATAGTGTACAATAAAGGAATTATCATGGCGTGGACACCTCATAGGTACATAAGGAAGAGTGACTCTCCTCCACACCCATATATACTCCCGCAACACATACATGCTCCCAACACACTGCCTTATTTGTCAGGCTCTGGTCTTCTATTCATATCTCAGTAGGTCAAGGTCATTGTTGGGACAGTATAGCTTACATTAAGTAGTACAGAGGGGAAGGGAAAGAAACTATACTAGAGACAATTAAATGTTCTTCAATAGCCTGTCTTCTTTATTGTCACAGAACACCCAAGTTCTAGTTGGGCATAGGATTTCTCAGCTAAAGACTACATTTCCCAATATGACTAGATTCTACCTATGGAAGTTATGATGGGCACAATTTCCATACCATGCCACTTGCCATCTATCTCTTCTTCCTCTTCTCATTGGTAAGAATGTGCACACAATGGTAGTAAGTCAATTTTACTCTGTAGATGAAGGCAATATCTCAATAGGTGGAAAGACACAAACATAGAAAGAGCCTGGGTGCCCGAATGACTTTGTGGAGCAGAGCTTCTTGGGCCACTGGGGACCATCTAACACTTCAGACTCTTCTGTTAGAGAAAACAAATAAAACTATTTTGCTTCAGTCTTTTTTATTTTGTTCATTTAAAAAATATTTTATTTATTTATGAGAGAGAGAGAGGAGAGGGAAAGAGAGAGAGAGAATCTCAAGAGACTCCTTGTTGAGCATGGACCCCGACTTGAGGTTCAACCTCATAGCTCTGAGATCATGACACTAGCTGAAATCAAGAGTCAGCCACTTAACTGAGTCACCCAAGCACCCCTGTTTTGCTCATTGTCAAAGCACCCAAACATATATCCCAACTGCAACAGGAACTTATCTGTACTGTGTTCTAAAATATGAGTTAGGTCATGTCAGTCATCTGATCCAGAAACTGCTATAGCTCCCCACTGCTCATCGGTGAATTGAGTTTAGGGCATTGTAAGCATCACTGGTGGCAGGATTGAGAGTGGCAAGCTCTGGGGCTGGGAGGAGACCAGCCTACTGCAGGGTGGCTAAGGGCTTTTGAATAAACAGAGATAACTCTGGACAGGTGGGCTGAGACCACCTATGAGAGGCTCTATTTGATTATGGAGCCAACTTCAGATTGTTAGATTTAGCAAGTAATTTGGGGGACTTCTGTGTAGCCTGGCTGAATTCTACATGACTGAGTTTGATATCTCTCTCTAGATCTTCATTTTTCAGAGGGCCCTTTTGAATATGCACACACACATTGATTTGGCAAAGAATGTATTCTTTAAGGTCCACTTCAAGTGCCACCTGATTCTAAACACTCCCCTGATTTCCTCAAGTATCCCAGTCAGGTTGAATTGTGAGTTCCTCTATGCTCTACAACATTTGGTTGCTCATTCGTTAATTTAGAACACAATAACGTAACAGTTTATTGAGCATTTACTACATACCTTGCCTGTGTCAGATGCTGAGAATACAGATAAACATAAAAAATGGCCCTTATTTTTTATGGAATATGCAGTCTCAAATCTATCAATACTCATTTTCAATGACTGGGCTTTACTTTCATGACAGGTCCTTTGAAAGTGTTGTCAATAGAAAGAGAGCCTTTGTCTTCAGGAAGCCTATGATTTACAATTCTTATTAGACACAGTCCTCACTTAGTTCTACCTTGTAATTATAGACAGTTGTGTTGGACTATCACGAGACGACGCTTGGACCTATCATTAGATGAGGTCTTTGCTAGTGGAAACTGTGTTGAATTAATCTCTGGTCCTCTCCATCTCCACAGAAAATATCTCTGGCCTAGCGTATAGTAAGTATTCTGCAAATGTTTGTTGAAATTAAGTCCAGGCAGCAAAAGACATCCCTTCAAAATTAGGCTACTCCATTTTACCAAAACAAAGGCACATGTAGAGTCATTTTTAATTTTGGAATCATCATCAAGCACCATCAAATTAATTATTACCAAGGGAATAATTTTAAAACACAAAACAACCATATCTGCTTCAATGCTCTTCCTCACTTTCTCTTTGCTAGTGGGAAAAGATGGTGATAATCCATTTCTTCTCAATGTTTTCCAGAAACACTCTCTTTTGTAACTGGTAACATTCAAGTGGTTTTTCAACATCGTTTATGAGGCAGTAACTATGTGAGTGGTTTTTACACTTTATTTATAAGGTAGGAACAAGGTAGATGTGTAAAAGTTGTTTTGAACTAATTTGTCAAGATTATTTAAATTTTGGGTGCCAAAATCCACATTTGTCTAAAAGAGAAAAAAATTCATGTCTCGAGACAATACTTGGGTCCTAACTCATTTTGTTTAGAGGGAGATAAAGTTAGTTTAGAAACATGCATTCCGATATTCTAATAAAATGGTAACTACAATAACATTAATTTTGTCAATGTTAATTAAATACATGTCTAACATACAGTGACACAGATAGGCCAGAGCTCTATTGTTCCCAATCAATAAAGAGAAAGTTGAAGAACTAATCTTAAAGATTGAGTATAAAGAAACGCTGAAAATTTCATTTAGAGGCTCAAGGAAATGTCCTGAAGAATTCATCAAACAGAAACATTTGCCTAATACCTGGCTCAGTTAAGCATGGTGCCTCTAGCAATTACCCAAAATACAAAAACCAATGACCTAACATAGTTTTTTTTTATTGGTGATTTAAAAAGAAAATGTGGGGTTTATTTTAGTTGGAAGGGGGATAAAAGTCAAAATAACTGTCTCATTAGAGAAATACTCAATGGTCTTCTTTAACTCGGGGCCTTAAGGCCTTTTGCTTTAGACAATTAACAGAGCCTCTGAACTGGTCCCCCTGCCTCCCACTCACCTACAGAATCCCTCCTGAATACTGAGGTCTGAATGAGTTGTCTAAATTGTGTATTTGACTCTATTATTCCTCTACTTAAAGTCTTAAAACTCTCCATACCTTTCAGATATCATAACGTGATAAACAACAGGGCTCTCCAAGCATGAACTCAGCTACCAGGGTTCTCCAAGAGCCAACCAGGGTGGACCCATACTGCATTGGTCCATGGCTAAATGAGACAAAAGAAGGGCAATGTGGCAGGTTGGTCATAAAGCTACATTGATTAGAATTGATTCAGCTTTTTAAAAGCTCTGTTCTTTATTCCAAGGTAAAATCAGTCTGACTTTTGGAAGCCCCTTATTTTATGAAATAATGGTTATTGGTAGTTAAAAAAAATTACTCTTCATTAGTAAATTTAAAATTTGAGGATGGGGGCACCTGGGTGGCTCAGCTGGTTGGGCATCTGCCTTCGACTCAGGTCATGATCCCAGGGTCCTGGGATGGAATTCTGTGTCAGGCTCCCTGCTCAGTGGCGAGTCTGCTTCTTCCTCTCCCTGTTCCCCACTTGTGCTCTCTCTTTCACTATCTCTCTCTCTCCCTCAAATAAACAAATAAAATCTTAAAAAAAATTTTTTTTGAGGTTGGCTGGAACTCTGTGACCCTTCTTGCTGCATGGGCCCCCAGTCCCTTCTCCCTGACCTTGAAGATCTCTGCCATGCCCTTCATTGGACTTAGGGTCTGGGATGTCCTCTGCTGACCTCCACTCCAAAGTCACCTACTGGCTCTCATCTCAGCTTCCATGTTGTACAGGACCTAAGGCAGTCTCAGGAACACTGAGGCCTTTCTCTCCTGATTGTGCCTATTTGTCTCCAGAACTGAGCTAAGGCCACTCTGTCTCCACAGAGGCAAAGAGGTGATCAGGGTAAGAGCCCCTCCACCCCCTATCTGACTTAGTTACTATGATGATAGTTAGGTATATACGGTTATTATACCCATTTGTGCCCATTAGGAAATGGCGGACAGTCAGCTCTGTATTCCGTGCAATGCCCAGGAAGAGGGAATCCCATGCCTATTCATTCATCTTTCTATCCCCAGCATCTAGCAAAGTTCTGGCACATAGATAATATTTGGTAAATGACTTGAGTAAGTGAATAAATGATTTTTCATTTTTTAATCATTAAAAATATAGTTTATTATTTTTCCTGATAATAAATGTACTTGAATGTTTTACATAAGTCACACATACTAAAATGTAAAGAAAGAAAAAGTCATCTGAAATCTTTTCAGTAAAAGTAACCTTGTGCTAACTCTTTGATGATCATCATGTCATATATTAAGGGCAAATACATGGTCTCTTTACAAAAATGTCATATAAATTAGATATTATACATATTTTCCATAACATATTTTTCACTCAACAATTTCTCATGGAGAAAACTTTTCAACCAAAAAATGTAGATCTGGGGGCGCCTGGGTGGCTCAGTGGGTTAAGCCACTGCCTTCGGCTCAGGTCATGATCCCAGGGTCCTCGGATCGAGTCCCGCGTCAGGCTCTCTGCTCAGCGGGGAGCCTGCTTCCTCCTCTCTCTCTCTGCCTGCCTCTCTGCCTACTTGTAATCTCTCTCTGTCAAATAAATAAATAAATTCTTTAAAAAAAATGTAGATCTGTATATTGTAATATTAAAGAGTTCAGATTATTGAGTCATTTGGATCTACCATAGATTAAATAACCATTCTTTCTTTTTAATTAACCATTTCTTTAACTACATCCTACGAATACCAATATTTTTCAAAAATTTTTATTTAGTTCAAAATATTTTCTAACTTCCATTATAATTTCTTTTTTTTAACAGAAGTAATTTAGAATCTTTTCAGTAAGTGTTTGAGTGATTTTTCAGATATATTTTTGCTATTGATTTATAGTTTAATTCTGCCATGATCAGAAAGTGTATGTTATATGATCTCAATTTATTTAACTATTTTGAGATTATTTTATGGCCTAGGACATGATTTACCTTGTGGATGTTTTATGTACATTTGAAATTAATTTGCATTCCACTAATGCGTTCCCTAAATGTTGATTTGATCCAATTGGTTTATAGTGTGGCTCAATTCAGCTCTGCCCTTCAAGGTTTTTCTGTTTTATCAATTACAGAGAAAAAAGTGTTGAAATGTCCAAATACCATTGTGGATTTTTTTTTTTTTAAATCTCTTATTGCAGTTCTATCATTTACAGCTTAAGATTTTTTGAAGCTCTGTTAGTTGGTTTATACTATGTTAGGATTGTGATAGCCTCCTGATTAATTTGCCATATAATATTTATAGAAATCTCTCTTTCTCTCTGGTAGTTTCAAAACTACTCTGACATCAGTATAGACACTCCATCATTCTATGGGTTGGTATTTGCATGGTGTATCTTTTTCCATTCTTTAATGTGCTATATCTTTACCTTTCCCATGGGCTTTTTGGTAGAAAGCATATCCTTAGATCAGGTGGGTCTTAATCTATCAATCTCTGCATCTTATTGGGATTGTTAAGTCATTTCATTTAATGCAGTTGTCAATATGGTTAAATTTAAAGCTACTAGCTTGCTATCAGTTTTCTTCTCACCCTTTGTTCGCCTTTTCCCCTCTATACAAGTTTTAGTATATTTTTAATTTTGTGTATTTTAGGATTCCATTTTAACTCTGTTTTGTTTTTAATTGCTTCCATTTTGTTCTTTAGTCCTTTGTACTTTTTCATACACTGTATGTGTTATAAATCCACAAGATAGTTATAACTCTTTACCTTAAACAACTCTGCAAATTAAGGAAGTTCAAAAAAAGAAAAAAAAATCTTTGAAATTTACCCATATATTTTGTCATTTCAGGTGCTCCTCATTCCTTCATATAGATCCAGATTTCTCTTTGGTATCATTTTTCCTTCTACCTGAAGAATTTCTTTTGACACTTTTTAATGGCACATACCTGATGTAGGTGAATTCTTTCATGTTTCCTTAAGAAAGTCTCTATCCCCTTTTTATTTTTCAAGTTTACTTGGTAATAAATTTGAGATTTATATTTTTTTCTTTCACTACTTTAAAAATATTGCTCATTATCTTCTATTTTGCATAGCTTCTGTTATAAGTCTGCTGTGATTTTTTGTTATTATTGTTCCTCTGTCTGCTCCTACTACATATTTTTTTCCTGTCTGATTTAAAAAGTTTTCTTTATTATTGGCTTTTAGAAATTTCATTATGATGTGCTTTGGTGTGGTTTCCTTTGTTTAGATCCATTGAGCTTTTGGGATCTGTGTGTTTACAGTTTTCATCAAATTTGGAAAAACTTCCAGGTATCACTTCTCGCTCCCAACCCCATATATTTCTCTTCTCCTTCTGGATCCTCACTTATGTGCTTGATATTATCTTACAGGCCACTGATGCTCTGTTTATTTATTGACTGATTTTCATTAGTTTTCTTTCTGTGTTTCATTTTCTTTCATTTTCATTGCTATATTTTCATGTTCTGATGATTTCTTTTGCATGGCTAATGTGCTGCGAATTCCTTTTCATGTGTTTTTCTTGTCAGATAATGCATTTTTCATCTCTTAAAAGTTACATTTGGAGCTTTTTATATCTTTCACTTAACTTCTCAGCACATTGCTGTTTTCCTTTACATTTTTGGGTTACCAGAGTGTATTTGTTATAGCTGTTTTAATGTTCTCTCTGCTGATATCATCATATCTGTCATTTTAGTGTCTGTTTCTACTGATTGATTTTTCTGCTGGTCACAGATCATATTTTCCTGCTTTTTTGTATGCCCATTAATTTTTATTGGATGATCTACGTTGTGCACTGTACAGTGCTGGGATGTAAAGTTGCAATTCTTTAATTAACACGGAATATTTTTTTAATGTAGTTACATTACTTAGCATCAGCCTGAGCCTCCTTAGGATTCCTTCTAAGCTTTGTTAGAAACCACTGTGAGCAACTTTTAATCTAGGACTGATTTAGACCCATTACTAAGTGCATACCTTATGGTTGGCTACACCTGCGATGAACAGTCCTTCGTGACTCCCAGAACTGCTCAGCCTCCAGCTCTTTGCTGTTCCTCCCCCTCCTCTGCACCCGTTTCATCAAGTTTCCCCCATTGCACGTCCTCCTCACTGGTCAAAGATTGGAGGGAACCTCTCTGCAGATCTCTGGACATCTCTCTGCAGTTTCTTCCATTTTGGCATTCATTCTGCAAACTCAGGTCCTGCGAATTGGCTTCCTGGAACTCTGCTCTCTGTCCTCAACTCAGTGAGACCGTGGGTTTTGCTTGGGTTCTCTGTTCTGCTCTGTGTCTTGAGGGCTCCCTCCAGGCAGCAATGTGGGCAACGGTCAGACTCATCTCATTTGTTTCTCTTCCCTCAAGGATAGCAGCCCTGCTCTGCCTGTTGTCCAGTATCTGGAAAGAGTTGTTTTATGTGTTTGCTTGGGTTTCTAACTATTTGTGGTGGGAGAGCAATTCCCATAGCAGCTAATCCTTCATGGTCAGAAGCAGATGTTGGCATCAATATTTTATAAAGTCCTTTGGGTTATTCCACTGAGCAGCCGGGGTTGAGAACCAGTGCTTCAGACACTCCTCAGTATCAGTTTTGTTTGTCTTTTGAATCCTTGTCAATTCTTGGGATCAAAAATGATACATCCATATTTTGTATTTCAATGATTTGTGAGGTCCAGTGACTCTTCATATTTCCTGGCCATTTGCCTTTTTTTCTTCATAGCCGAACCTGTTTATGCATTTTTTAACCCATTCTTTTTAAATTGGGAGATTTGTTTTTTCCTTGTAGATTTACAAGAGCTCTCTACATGTTACTGATAATTGTTTTTGTTTGTCTCTTAAATTGCAAACAATGGTTTCCCCATTGATCATTTATGTGTTCGTCTTGTTGACGGTGATTGTGCTGTGGAGGGAGGTGAAGGGAAGCTCCTGGTTGGGTCCTGTGCTTTTAACTCTGCATGTAGCCCCAAATATTGGCTGTTTCATTTATGATTTCTGTGTTTCATCTTGGCTTGTGAAAGACGCTGTTCTCTGGCTCAGTAGATGGATTTCTTTTATTTTCAAAAGCTTTCTTTAGAAATAAGCACACCTCCCCCCCTCCCAAGGAACATGCCAAAAAAGGGGGCTTCGTTTTAGTAGTACTTTGCCTTTTTTTGGTGAACAGATGGAGGAATATGATAGAAGAATGGATTGTGTGACCTGAGAAAGCTGTGCATGTCCACACATGCTCCCAATGGGCATGTAGTCATGGACTTTGGGTTTCTGGTTTAGTGACCCAGAGTGTAGTCTGGCTGAAAGAGAGGACTCCGTCCCTGACACCTGAGTGTGAGAGCCCGGAAGACAGAGTGAACTTCCGGCAGTCACCTGGGAAGGCTATTGTGGGAGGAGGAAATCCTCATAGGATTCCCTGTAGAACTGAAACAGGTCTGAGTTAGGAATTAACAAAGGTCTGAGGTCACATGGAGGTCAGTGGGATTCTGACTCCTGCAGAGCAGCTAAGGTTTGGTTTTACCGATGAGCTCAATTCCCTACAAGGTCCGCCTCTGAAGACTTAAGACTCTCAGGATGTGTGGAATTCACACAGGTTTCCTAGCTGATTTAATTTAATTTTTTTTTTTTTAAACCTCCTTTCCCTCCATTAGGTGACACAGGAAGACGAACGGGGCTGAAGTGGGAGAAAGGCCTCCCCCAGATGGGATAAGGCTGTGGTAAAGCCTTGTCTCTGGAGAGTAGGCCTTTGTCTTGGAGGACACTCTGGACTATTTCTAAATGGTTGCTTTTCCTTTCCCTTTGCTTGAGTTAGATGGGATCTTTCTTGGTTTTCTGTGATGAGAAACTTGTAGGGGTCCCAGAGGTAAACCCCATCTCTGTCTCACAGTGCAACCTTGCCTAACAGTTGCCTAAGCACCAGCAGCTGACAGAAAACTGGCAGTCTTCCTGCCTGAGAGATTGAACTTCATGGTTCCTTGACCCCTGGCAGGGACTGGTCTTTTCTGGAGTTTAAAGGAGAAAGGTGGCCCTACAGAGAAATGAGATTTGACAAGTGGGTGGGGCCCAGGCCAGGAAAAAGCCTTTGGTCTCTCTCCTCAATGCCATTCAACCTGGCAGTGGAGAATCCCTGAGAAGAGGTTGGAAGTGTGAAAGAGGCTTTCAGATTTGCATTTGCAAAAGGTCACTCCAGACAAGGGGATTGGAGGGGGATGAGCTGTTGTCACTGGGGCCAAAGAGTGGTGGCCTTGGAAGTGGGGAGGAGGTTAAGGACACAAGAAAAGTGAACGGGCAGCATATTTGGTGACTGATGGTGTGTGGTGACAGAAAAAGGCACAAAATCCTGGTAGGCCCTGCATGTGCAGCCCCGAAGTCCCCCAAATTCCTCCCAGAGGGGTTTGGAGGAGCCTTTCCTTCCCGCACAGCAGGTCCCCCTCTTCCTCCAAGGAGGCGATGAAGGACAGGGTGTGGGGTTGCCTTTAGAACTCTCTTTATCCATCATCAGACACAAGCGTCAACGTGCTTGCAGGTAATTGCTGAGCAGGGTCTAGTCAGATTCTAATCACACCAGGAAACACTCATTTGAAATTCTTAACACGGGAACAGTCCTGTTACACTATGAAAGACTGGCAAAATATAAAAAGAACAGGGTTTATATGACTAACCTGAAATATGCCAATTAAGCTAACTAGCAGAAGCTTATGCAATTGTTTTGCATCTGGGAAGTCTCCGCATAGAAATGGGCTCAGCGGTGTAAGAAGAGTTTATAGAGCACAGGCTGGGATAACACTAGACCAGGTGGGTACCTACACCAAGTGTCCTGTGACAGTCCTCAGGACAGCAAGGACCTGCCAACCACAATGTGGACCAGCTCCCTGCATTTAGGAAGGGACCACTGACATTTAACTGATGGGCCCTGGGTCACTGTGACATTAGACAAACACACCCAAGTCCCCTAGAAACAGGCATTTCAGACCTCAGGAAGTTCTCTTTTGTAAAATTAAAGGATAAGACTATCAATTCCACTTTAAGGTAAACCTCATTCTTTTCATGTGACTGCTCTGAATTACTATTTAAAAAAAAAAAATGAATGTTAAAATGCCTGTGGCAATTGGAAAAAGATTTGAAGTTTTGGGGGAAGACAAGAAGGTCAAGAGGATAAGAAGTCTCTTTCTCTTTGGGCTCCTCTCACCCAACGTAGGGCCTGATACATAACAGGCATCTGATAAAGAGTGCTTAAAATTAATTATTTGTTATGTCAGATCATTTAAAAAACATTATTCTTTTTTTAAAAGATTTTATTTATTTATTTGAGAGAGAAAGAGCACAAGTAGGCAGAGCAGCAGGCAGAAGCAGAGAAGCAGGCTCTCTGCAGAGCAGGGAGCCCGATGTGGGACTCGATCCCAGGACTCTGGGATCATGACCTGGGCTTAAGGCAGTTGTTTAACTGACTGAGCCACCCAGGCACCCCTACAAGACTTTATTCTTAAATAATTTCCAACATAGGGCTTGAACTCACCACCCTGTGTGGTCCAGCATCACATGTTCTACCAACTAAGCCAAACAGGCACCCCATCAGATTTGCTTCAAATAGGATTTAGCCACCATTTTTCATGTTCTCAGTCATAATCAGCCCTCTCTACTTACTTCTATCAATAGTCAGAATAACGTTTTGATTTCTCCTAGCACCCCACCCCCAAAATGACCTCAGTATGCTATGCTCACCGATTCTAGGCCATGTAGCCTTCTGGTAGCGGAAGGCTGTTCTTCAAAGGACAGATCATGCATGTCCTCTTGACTCCAAATCATTTGCAAATGCTCATTATAACCATTTTTAGGACTGCTTTGGAATTTAAACTTTCCATGAGACTCAGTGTTGATTTCCTCAAAAATTCTTGCCATTCATTACATGGGCGCTCACACCTGCTGAGGCCTTCCTATCTTGCAAAGGACTTTCCTTTTCAGAGATGATTAGTTTGGCATTGTTGAACTGCTGGCCATGTCAGAAGGTGGTCCAGACTTGGGTCAGCCAGACCTGGATTCCAGTCCCACCTCCACTACCATCTCTTTGCAAGTATTTGAACAAATCACTTCTCGCTCTGTACCTCAGTTTTCTCATCTGGCAAATGGAGGTGTAGTCAAGGTTCATGATGTGAGCATCAAAAGAGGAAACAAGAAAAAAATGTGAACCCTTTTGATAAATGTTAAATCAGTACATAAATGCAGAAAATCACTTTATTTCTATGTAGTACAGAGTATTTTATTTGATACCAATCTGTCCCCAGTTGTATTACCTAACTAGAGAGCCTGGAAAGAAATGCCTAAAGGGGGACAAAGGACAGACAGACAATGCTCAAGATTGATAGCCTGTTAGTGGAATGCTCATGTGACACGATGACCTATATACTATTTATTTATAGTAATAAATAATGTTATTTATTACTTGTAGCATGTTTACTAGTGAAGTACTACTGAGCCCCAAGTCTTTTTAGAGTCTCCAATCCATGTCTGTCAGAATTCCAGTGTCATAGGTCAAAGGGAGGGAGCCAGACCTAGGCCTCGTGGTTCCCAGTCTCTGATCCTATCCCTGCCTGTCCAAATACATCCTTTAAAATCTGTAGCCAGACAAGATGGAACTGCTTCTGAGGATATGAATTCCCCATATTCAGAGGCTTGACAGCCATCAGTGAGTGATACAGCGTAAGTCATGTCAGTCTTATAGTTGGGAGTCGGTGGGGGGGTGGATGGTGGTAGATCAGTAACACTTAAGGATCTCCTAACCTTGAGCTTCTGGGAAGTTCTGGTCAAGTCTGAGCTCACAGATCCAGTTCTTGGCTCCTGATAATCACAAGGACAGGAGGCTGATGGAGAGGGGGAAGGGGGTAACCAAAATGGTTCCTGAGCTGGGCTCATGTGGGTCCAGACTCAGCATCCAAACAATGCATTTTAGGAGATTCCCAGGCTCATGCACAGCTTTCACTGTTGTGCACAGGGAGCCCAAACAGACATGCAGGTAGGCAAAACCATATCTCTTCCCTCCTGAACCCCAACTCAGTCCCTGCATTCTATGTTGCCTTGACAGCAAGGCAGAATTTATTTCTAGATTCATAATCCAACAGTCTGAGCTGGCTAGAGGTGGTGGGGAGGTAGTCACAGTTCTGTCATCCTGGACAATTACAGGGTGACCTTAAAGGCAATTGATCCATTAGGGGTTTCTTCAGAAACATGGAGCCATGAGCAGCAAACTCCAGAAAAGAATCAGTTTGTTCTACTCAGGAGAGGGCTGCAATCCACCCTCATTTCTCCCCCAAATAAAACAAGGCTCTGTTATGCTGAAACCCTGGGACCTTGAGTGGAGTCTTAGGGAATATATTTCATCAGGAAGACTTCCCTTGCATGTAGAAAAGCCACAGTGCAGATTCAAAGTCACATGGTCTGAGGAGTAGCTGCACAACCTCGGCCTGGTCAACACAGAGAAGAGATGTTTGGGAGAACATGCCACTGCCTGCAAACTTCCACTGAAGGAGGTTATTGGTTCTGAGTGCCTGTGTAGGGCGGCACTGAGGCCAATGGCATGGAAGTTACATCGAAATGGACTTAGATCCAAATTCAGGAGGAAATTTCTGATGGCAAAAGCCATTCAAATGAGCGAAGGGCTATCTCATGAGAAAGAGTGCTCCCAGCTACTGGGTGTCCATGAGACCAGGCTGGCAACCCCCTCAAGCACTTACTCAACAAAGAATGAATTAATAATTACATAACATTTCCTGAGCAACTTTCTGTGCTTACACTGTGCTTGGCAATGGAACAAGAGACAAATAAATTGCATTCCTTACCTTTTAAGAATGCGTGGCTCAGCAAAGCTATGGTGACAGTATTAGGATGTTGTGGAGGAACTGGGGTTTGGTTGGGGAAAACAGATTGTCCTCAGTGACCAGTATAGGTACGCCCTATATTTAAAATCCTTTGAGATTCCCTCATCTACTTCTTTTCTCCCCAGTTCAAAGCCCATGTCATCTGTGCCTCCTTCAAACCTTCAGAAGAACAGATAGAGACAGACAAGAAGCATAGACCCATGAGCAGGAGCAGACCAGATGGCCCATGTCCCTTGTTCCATAGCACAGCTATTGTCTCAGTAGATCTGAGTGGAACACAGGATTTAGATAGCGCTCCTAAAATGTAGAGGGCATTCTTGGTGCAGAAGGCTGTGTGAGCCAAGACAGGTCCATGGAGAAGTTAGGAGAGGAGTCTGCCTCAGGGGAGAGTTTGTGTGGAAGGTCAAATCTTCAGGGGCGTCCACACTGGGAGAATCTGCATTTCCACAGTCCAAATCATTAGCCTAGCTGGAGATTTAGAAAACAACACACCTCCCTGTGCTGCTGTATGCACGTTCTTTTTCTAAGATTACTTGTTTGCAAACACAACCCGAAGTTATTGTGAGCATAGTTAATACAATACAGATCATAGTAATTATCAAATAGGCCAACCAATAATCACACATGGTAAGAGAACCCCCAAATTAGTAATTAGGCAGTGATGAATAGTATGATTTGGGGATACTGACGGTTGATATATAAAGAACATTACTCACTCAAAGGAGCATGGTCACGTGTGCACACACATACAGTTCACCGAATGAAGTCTTTTTCTACTCTTGGGCTAGGGGAATTATTGTGCAAACCTGTCCCCTGACTTGTCACCCAGGCGCAGGTGCGGGGCACTCAGCCCAGTGCCCCGACGGAGAGAAGAATTGCCAATGAACCAAAGTAACCTGCCCGGTTGGCTCATTTGGCTCAATCTGGGCTCAGCTAAAATGTAAGCCTGGGGTCGCATATCAGCTCCGCAGACATGAAGCCCGTGCACATCCGTGAAAGTCACGTTCTTTCCCTCCAGGCTAACAAAAGGGAGAAGCAACTTATTTCTCTCATTAGAGGCAGAAAGACAGTCTGAAACTAGGGGTGAAAACAAACCTCCAGAGAAATTCAAGTCCATGATGAGAAAGAGCCCAAAGGCCACCCACAGGAAAGAGACAATGGGCAGAGACCCAGTCCCTGGTCACAGAGGATAGAGCAAGTGGCTGTGTGCGGAACAGATGGAGGGACACTGGCCCAGTTTCAAGAGCTCTTTAGGGTTTGGCTAGCTGGTTCTCACTAAAGGCCGGGACAGAAAGCATGGTCTCAGCTTCCTACTGACCTACCTGGGGCAAACCTACCTCTTAAAGTTGAGGGGGGAAGCTTCAGAATGTACTAATTTGTATAGAAGGTCTGTTGTTGTATGTATGTTATCGGTTCTACTTCTGGAAATTGAACTTCATCATATCAAAGACTTTGCAGTATAAGGAACTTGAAATTTTACGCTGGTGGCGGTTGATTAAGACATGATTGTATATATCGTGTGTATCATTTGTTCAGGGGAGGCTGGTCCTCACTAGCCCTGGAGGCTATGTCTTCTCTTTTTCCTCAAGCCAGGAATGTGAGACAGCTTAACTGCAGCCATATTGTCAAGGCCAAGGTGAAGTGAGGAAGAAAGTCAATGAAAAGGAATGTCCCTAATCTAGGTCTTTCGAATCCCTGGAGGGATTTCCTCAGAGCACACACTTCTAAGGCATTTTTTTCTGTTTCCTTAGACCTGTGTTCTAATTTCCAGCTCTCTTCACCCCTGAGCCTTGCAGCAGGTTGAGGACATAAGCTGACCAAGGAGAATGATCCCATTTTATGGATGTGAATGTTGAGTCCCAGAATGCTTACCTGACTGGGAAGTGTCACAGAACGCAGGGGTGGTGTCCACCTCTAGCTAGACTTGAGCTCTGTCTCAGAGATCTTTGCTTTTTTTTTTTTTTTTTTCCTGGGGCCTATGTCATTACTGACCTGGAACGCACTGGGCTACCGAGCAAGAGAGCTGAACTCTCCGCTCCGCTCTGTCACACCCCCACTGTAGGATCCGAGGGAAGCCATTTCCCCGTGTTGGTCTCCATACTACATTAAGGGCTTACGTCTTCCCAGTGGGTTATAACACAGATTCTTCACTAGTGTCTCTGCCTCGAATGCATTGCCGCATGCAGAGCTGCTGGAACAGTCGTTCCGCAATGGATCTGTGCATTACACCTGCTCGCCTACAACACGGCCATCCCTCCCCATCCCCCAAAAGATAAAGGCCACGCTTATTTAGTCTGGGCCCTCAGTGAGCTAGCCCTGGCTTCTCTCTCCAGCCTCATTTCTTGTTCATCTTTTCTCCATGCTCTGTGCTGCTGACCTATCAATATGAATGATGCCTGGATACTTCTCTGCCTGTAGGACTTTTTCTCATCCCTTTCATCCTCTAGCTCCTACTCTAAGACCTGAGCTGTGAATCCCTTCCCCTTAGAGACCCCCCTAGGACCTCTGCATAGCCCACCCTTCCTAAGTAGAGGTTTCGGTTGGCGTTTCCCCTCTGGGGTCCTGCAGTCCCCTGTGAATATCATTGCCAGATTGGACTTCTGTTAGAGTTAAATAGCTTATTTTCATGATTGCTCTTCAGTTTACTAGGGCGTTTCATTTCAATTTGTTCTGTTTTTTTGAATTAAGATTGTGTTTGAGTCATCTTTCACTCCTTAACATCTAGTATTGTATCCGGCACTGGATGTTAAAGAAATGTCTGCTAAGTACGTGAATGAGTGAATAAATGAATGAAAATGAGTTAGAGATTCTCTCTGGGGCTTTCTACTTAGACATTTTCAGAAGTCTGATCCACATACACGCCCAGGACATCTTGCCAGAACAGATTTTCTCCCCCCTCCCCGATGGAGATTTTCTTGCCTTTCTAGGGAGCTCCATACCAGCAAGCAGCCAGAAGACCTCAGAGATGAATGCCTTGCACCAGAACCCCCGGGAACAAGGAGCTGGGCAAGAGCCATTGCGGCTGGTCCAGCTAATCCTGGTGGACAGCTCTGCCTGCAGTGACAGAGAGGCCACCCAGGCTGCTGTCTGATGTGGCCAGGGCAGGCTTGAGCCTGGGTGGTCAGTTTCTCTGGTTGGCCGAGGTGGGTGTGTGGGAATCCGTTCCTCGCCCACGTAGCCCAGGATGCCGGGTCTTGCCCAGAGGCACTCTAGGGCGAAGGCAAACCCACTCTTCCTGGGAGCCCTGGCAGTTCGGGGCCTTTCTAGGTTTTCCAGGACCTCAGAGGCACAGCCGAAAGTGGACTCAAGAGCTGAAGAGAAGTGGAAATATCTTCATCTTGAAGAACAGACAGGTGAACTGGAGGCACATTTCCTCCAACATACTTGCTTACAGGATAGGAAACGGATTTTAGAGAGGGGAGCCTTTCACAGTCACTTAGCAAGTGAGCTGCAGAGGGCATTTAACTTTGCAGTGCAAACAGCATTGAAGAAGAGTGCCAAGGCTTGGAAATCCACCAGGCCCCGTCCTAGGGAGTTGAGACTGTCATGTGCTCCCAGTCCTCCCCCCTACCCCTCCATCGCTCCCCCAACCACTGCCCACCACGCTGCCTCTTCCAGGAGGCTCTTAGTGTACATGGAGATAGACTCCCCTTACTCAGTTCACAGAACGCCGACAGACAAGCCAATGCAGAAGGTATGAGCCAAACTGGGTGGGGCAGAGGGGGCTGGTTTATGTGTCTGCTCTACCACTTACTAGCTCTGTGGTCTCAGACCACTTAGCTACTTGGGGCCTCCATTTCCTGGACATTTTAATTGGATAATAAGCATACCCATCTCATAGGGTGGTTATGTTAGCCACGACCGCCTTTCGTCGAAAACCTACCATGTGCCACAACCTTTACCAGCTAGTCCTAAACAAAACACTGTCAAATGTACCCTATTATCCATCTTACACAAGAAAGTATCAAGTCAGCCTGTGGGAGGCTGACTCCATCTCAGCTTTGTCTGACCTCCAATCCAAAGCTCTTTCCCTCTACCTAGCATGATGACAGATCCCAGTTTCCCTGGGAAGTTCTGTTTAGTATCTATTGTCTAGAATAATTTTTTTTTAAAGATTTATTTATTTATTTGAGAGAGCATGCATGAGTAGTGGGGAGGGGCAGAGAGAGAGGGAAAAGCAGACTCCTCACTGAGCAGGGAGCCCGACAATAGCGTCACCCCAGGGCCCTGGGATCATGACCTGGGCCACAGGCAGACGTTCACCTGACGGAGCCACCCGGCGTCCCCTAGAAATAATTATTGAGTGATTCTTCCACATTCAGAAGTATCATGGTTTGGGCAATAAATTATTGGGTTTCCCTGCATGCACCATATTTCCTCTCTGTAAGGAGATTCTACTTTTCTATAAAAGACATATTTACCTTAGAAATTCTGTCTGGAAGTGTGGCCAGGCAGGCTGACCTGACTGGGTAAATAGACTTGGCATCTTGTTTATTGGCTGATTTGGGGGCTGGTTGGAAGGAAATAGAGGAAGAGATACAGTCTCCCTTTATCTTTTCAAGTTTTACCAAGATACACCTGTAATCACCTGGCCTTCTCCCAGACTACTGTGGAATTCAGAGACCTGTGTTTTGATGGTTACTTGAAGTATTTGCCTTTAATGGGGTGTTCTCTTTCTGCAATATTTCGTAGGCTAGACACACAGCCCGGTGGGAATGCAGAGTGGTGGGTTCAGAAAACTTTCCTATGGACCTTTACCTGTTGTTATTTCTGGGTCCAGAGTTCTAATCCTTTCATAACATTTATCCTTATTTATAGATAATGTTGATATTGGATAGAGAAACAGCAGTAACAACAATAACAAAAGAATCACAATAAAAACTGGGGGGAAAAAACTAACAAAACTAAAACAGAAAAACAACAACAAACCAGTGAAAAGAAAGTGTCTCCTATTTTGAATTCAACATTGGAAAATTATTCTTTTTTTAAAATCTTCAATATTTTATTTATTTATGAGAGAGAGAGGTGGGGGGAGAAAGGGAATGGGTCGGGACAGAGGGAGAGGGAGAAGCAGGCTCCCCTCTCAGCCCAGAGCTCCACGTGGGGCTTTATCCTGGGACCCTGAGATCATGACCTGAGCTGACGTCAGATGTGTAACCAAGTGAGCCACACAGGCATCCCATGGAAAGTTATTCTTGAAAGAGGAAGGATGTCCATTTGGAAAAGGATCAAGGGAGAAGAGCTGGGATCTCATGAATGCAGATGACCTCAAGGGCACCATATTGTTTCCTGTCTAGATTTGCACTTGCTCAGAATTCCAAAGAAATGGAGTCTCACTCATCCCTCATCCATACTCATACACAACAGATTCCCAACTATCTCTGATTCTTGATCTATGACCTTGAACAAGTCATTCTCCATGTCTGCCCTCATAGCTACTCTGTAAATTGGAAGACTGAAAGATGATTTCCAAGGCCCTTGACTCTCTAAGTCACCACGATTTAACTGTTATGCAACTTCCCACCTTTTGTTTGGCCAAGTCACTATCCAATGCTATTGTGATGGGGAATCTGTCAAGATGAATGGCTAATAACTCACTAGGTTATTCCACTTATTAAAGCTAGGATTGAAATTCTGGATCTTTCCTTCTCATATTCTTTGAGCCCATTGTTTCTGTGTTACTTTCTTTTGTCAAAATAGATTTTTTAAGATTTTATTTATTTATTTGTCAAAGTTAAAGAGGGAGGAGGGAGGGTATAGGCAGAGGGAGTATCAAGCAGAGGGAGAAGCAGCCTCCCTGCTGAGCAAAGAGCCTCATGTGGGACCTGCTCCCAGGACCCAGGATCATGACCTAAGTCAAAGGCAGATGCTTAACTGACTGAGTCACCCAGGTGCCCTTATTTTTTTCAAAATATATTTTTGACATTTTATTTATTTATTTGTCTGAGAGAGAGAGAAGAATTACATTACTTTCACCACAGTATCCCCAAAGTCTGGCATAAGAACCTACCCCATAATTATCTGTTGAATCAACGAATGAATGATTAAATTTTTATCACTGGGTGGAAATCTGAAATCTTGCTTTAAATTGTGACACCTCTTAGTGATGCGTATGAAATAATCACCATCATTTCAAATCCTTTTGAAGAATTAGGTGGGAAAAAATAAAAGAAATGTTAACAGGCATGTATCCATTGATGTGCTTTGCTTTAGTGGGTGTTATTTTCAGAATAAAAATCTGACTTCCTTAGGCAGCATGTACTCCGTGGCTCAGTTATGGCCAACCTAATCAGCTGGTTCATTTGGCCTAATCTGCACTCAGCTAAAATGCAAGCCTGGTGTTGAAAAGGAAATACATACAGTAATCCCGAATCCCCTGGCAACTATGGGCACCATTGTCTGAAAAACACCAAGGCTGAAAATCCAGAGTTGGCAAGAAGAATAAAGGTCTTACTGCAAATAAGGTGTTGGCAAAAATACTTGAAATGCAGTGAATAAAACTTCTAGGAAACGTCTCTGCTTTCAAAACAAAGTAGCTCTGTTCAAGGTAAACATTTCATCCCAGAGGCCAGCCTTCTCTGGTTATTCTTGAGCGGCTGGGCCAGCTTCGTGGATTTTCAGTTTTGTGACAATCAGACTCATTTTACACTGTTTAAATCCACTCTTACCAACTCACATTGCACTTTTAGTAACGCCCCCCCTTTTTAATTTTCGCATGTCTTGGCAAACATGCATTGGTAATCACCCTGGACTTTCCACAAATGATTGTGGATTTGACAAACCTGGTTTTTTGGTGGTGCTCCAGCCACCTGTCTTGAAAAATGGGATATTTTCTCTCCCCTCATGACCTGGGCAAAGAGCAAAGAATGGTAAGACCTCAATTTTGTCATGTTCTCATGCCTAACAAGACTATATAAAATCTGGAGGATTTAAAAACAAAACAAAACAAAAACAAAAAACAGTTGTGCGTTGCACATTTTGACGGATGATTATAAACCAGTATCAGCGCTTATCCTGAAACTGGCAAGAGATTCTGAGAGCTATTGACCTGAGGTGACACCTGACTCAAGCAGACTGCTCCTACCTCCCAGCCTTTTCTCTCTACCTACTCCCGACAACTCCCCAGCATTTTCATGGACAGGGTGAGCAAACGCCATGGTCTTATGGGGTGAGGCAGGTAGCCAGGTCACCTCCTAGCACGTTGCAGAAGGGAGGTATTTGGAGGTGTGCAAGTTGAGATCTATGGATAATAAAACTGGAGAAAGGGACCAAATAGGTTGTCAAAACAAGGAGGGCCCCAGGCTTATTTGAGGAATCAGACAAGAGAGTCAAAATGTGGAAGAGACAGTGAGATTGAGCAAAGGTAACTTTGGGAAGGAGCTTGTAGGGGACGTTCTCTGGGTGGCTTTCTGTCAGGGTGCGATTGAGCATGGCTGGCTCTGCCATGCTCCCTGTGCAGGGTTCTGGGGTGGTTGGAGGCCAACCCGCATCTTCTTCCCTTAGCATCTCTAATCCCCTCACCTTTACATCCTCACTTCTCCCTCACCTTCCCTTCCCATGCCATAGCCTCTCTCACTAGAACTTGTGATCTAATTTAGGTTTCCTAGTGCAACATATCTGATAGTCTCACCAGGGCAAGGGCATCATGTGAGTGAGGAGTGCGAGTCGGTATGTGGTGGGGGCCCTATGTCCCTGAGGGTGCTAAGCATCACCATTGATGACGTTCTTCTAGAGGCCTAGTGGGACGTGGAAGAAAGAACACTGGACTTGAAGGCCAGGTCTTCAGTCCTCAAATCCAAAGCTCTATCCACGGCACTGTACTTCAAATCTTGACTAGGTACAAGTGCTGACACTCCTACATACTCTAGAAGAAACAGAAATGTGGAATCCCTTTCCTTAAGTAGAATACTGTCTAATAAAGGAGATGCCGCTAATGTCCAGGGCAGTGAGACAACAGAAACAAGACACAAAACTCACAAACTGTCTCAAGTGTGGTCTGGCCCACATGTGCTGGGGAAATTCAAAGGATCAGAGAGGGAGGATACTGGAGGAGCTCATGTTTAGAGACAGGACCCAGACCCCAGGAGAAAGTTCCAAGTGATGATGATAATGATAAAACAATTATTAGAATGATAGTAACATAACTACCATTTTGAGTGCTTATTGTGTGTTAGGGTATTGTCCTACCTGCTTTATTTTGGTTATTTTCTATTAAGTTTCATACAAATCCATAAGGTAGAAGTTGCTGGCTATATTTCTTAAGTGAGGACATTGAAGATCAGATTAGGATTCTGACCAATGTCGCATAGCTAGTATGAAGCAGGGCAGGGGATGCGTCCCAGATCTTCCTGTTGGTACTTTCTTTTGTGCTACAGGGTCTCAAATCAACAATGGAATCTTAGTCCAAACCCTTTCATTGAATAAAGTGAAAACAAATCTTTCCTTCAGTGGCTCCAGCCCTCTGAATCTCAATTTAGTCACCTGGCTTCTTCAGGTCACTCATAAAAGGACCTGGCTGCAAAGCATCCCACAAATAGGATCCTTAACCAAAAAGCAAAGTGGAGACAGAAGGCTCTGGAATTTCTTTGTGTAACTTATTTCCAGCGGCTTTCCTGGGCTCAAAATAACCTACCGAACTATGTGGTCGAAATAAATTGACAGAAATATTTATTTTAATTTCCACTCTAAATCTTTCATCATTCTTATTAACTTGTTTATTTAAGGATCTAATTTTAATTACTAAGTGACATACCCGTTATTAATTCCATTTGGTTTTTGTAAAAGAAAGCATAAACCCCACATGCTCACTGAGAGGTTGGCTGCCTTGGCTCCTGCGGCGTACGGTTGGTCTGACCCAGAGAGAGTATCTTCCCCCAGCAGCAGGGACATGTTTGTTCTGAGCCAGCAGGGAAGCCACCAAATCTGACCTCATTCAGTTTGCTGGGATGAGAGAGGGCTTTTGTGTGATCCTGCAATCGAAGACAATATCATCAAGGGATGAAAGCCATGAGGACAGTGTGTATAATGTATGCATCCAAGAGGAGTGGAGGAAATGGTGTTTAATGTAGAGAGAGAGAGAGAGAGAGAGAGAAAGGTGTGAGGGAGGGGGAGGGAGAATGACAGGATGAGAAAGAGAAAGCCATTATTTAGTGCCAACTCTCTGCTAGGCTCTGAGCTGGGTGCTTTGGCTAAATCACACGTCATCCTGACAATGTTGAAAGGTATGTGACAGCATCACCATTTGGTAGAGGAGAAAACTGAACCTGAAAACAAAGTGAAGAGACCAAGGCCACAGAGTCCCCAGTTTGCCCTCCTTCCCCCACTCGTTCAGGAATCTACTGAAAGCCTAGGCCTGTTCAGTAGAGGTGGAGTAGGGTAAGACTGGGAAGTGGTGAGATGAAAGGGCCTGAATTGGCTTGCATTCACGGAGCATGTGAACTGAGGAGAAGGGCCCAAATGCCTTCTAACAGTTAAAAGTCAAAGCCAAAGTCTTAACAAAAGTAGTTTCTGCAAAAAGGATATGTTTTATACACTCCTAAGTGTCAAATTGTGAATGCACAAAATGGGAGATGGTAGCATTAATTCTTTTATTCGGAATGGAATTCTAAGAAATGTGGCCATTTAAAAATCTTACAGTGATATCGAATAAAACAGGAAGAGATGACACCATTAATACTGTAGGATAAACTATCTGACTTTGAAGACCAAAAAAAAAAAAAAAAAAAAAAAAAGCAACCTAAATTCAATGTAGAATTAAGCTATCTCACATTATGATAACATATATTCCAATAATAAATGCACAGGGCATCAAAAAAAGATTGGTTTATGTTAAGAAATATTCATTAAGAAGATCAGGAATTGTTCTTACATGGTAAAAAATATTTTCACCCAAAATAGAAATATATGGTTACATATAGTGAGCTATGGACACAAATATAATATTCCTGAGGTTCTAAGCTTCAGGTCAGAGACAACAGGTTAAGTGGAAACTCCTATCTCCTGGGATTCAGGAGAAATGGGTTGGAGTCCAGCCTTCTCCATTGGAAGCCACAAATTCCTGGATTTTACCTATCTGTGCTGTAGTTTCTCCTATAAATGGGAAAGAACACTCCCAACCCACCTCCTCTCCGAGGACTGTTGTGAGGCTCACATGAGAGATTGGTTACCAATGTGTTCTGTTTGAAGAATCATGGTCATGATTACCAACAGGAAAAATCTTATTTCCTGACAATTCAGGCTCTACGAAGTAACTTTGCACCTGGAGGAACTGCATGATACCACCTGTAGTCCCATTAGAGATTTATTTCACTATTTTCCAGAATCCCTTCAACCTCAGGAAAGGAGGACTTCGCATTTTGACTTCTATCAGCGGTGTAGCTATGAACATTCTGTGCACGTGTTTTGGTGCATGTGCACTTGCATTTCTTTAATGCATATGCCTAATGAGGAAATTGCTGAAAAATGGGGTTTAGGCATCTAGGTACATAGAAAGCTATGTACACATGAATATGTAAATGCTGGCTTCCAATCACTCTAGTATGCATGAAGAAGTTGCCAGAAGTTTGGACCATGAGGGAGCCTGGGTAGCTCAGTGGGTTAAGCCTCTGCCTTCAACTCAGGTCATGATCTCAGGGTCCTGGGATCGAGCCCCACATCAGGCTCTCTGCTCAGCCCAGAGCCTCCTTCCCCCTCTCCCTCTGCCTGCCTCTCTGCCTACTTGTGATCTCTCTCTCTCTTTGTCAAATAAGTAAATAATCTTAAAAAAAAAAAAAAAAAGAGAAAGAGAGAGATTTGGACCATGAGATAGAGTCACCACAAATGTGCGAGCTATAAATGCTGAGTAGTAAGGGAGTATCATGTTGACAACTCAAGTCCCATAAGTGCCATTTTCTTTGGTGACAAGGCATGATTTTCCGAAGAGGTGATCAAATCTTGGAAGAGTTTCATATGAAAGTACGGTCTTCCCTTGATTTAAACAATGGAAAATTCAGTGTGCATTGAAACCATACACAAAGGAAGATGTTTCATGTGTATGTAAAATGGAATTAGGCTCTCAGCTCAGTTAATAATAAATGGATTTGTCACCTAACCTAGAAGCCCGATGGATCATTAGACGATTGTACAGAATGAGGGAATATTTGTCACGCAAGCTTATCTCATAAACTCCATCGAGCTTCCTTGGTCTTCCTGCATTAAATGCCAGGCTCACCTCCCAATTACTGTGAAATAAAAATATCCTTAACATTTACCAGAACAACAACCCTTGCTAAACAGCTCTAGGTCAACTCAAACTGACTTAAAATAAGAAAGGTGTTGCTAGAATTTTCTTTCCTTTCTTCTTTCTGTGACAGTTTCGACTTCACTGTAGCAGCAAGATGGCTGTGGCTGTTCTGGGACATCACCTGTATGAAGCCTCATCCAGAAGAAGAGAAGCTCCATAGGTCTGGGGGCTCTTTAGAGTGAATTACTTTTGTAGAAACACCAGCACATATCCCTTAGGTCTCATTGGACCACGTTGTAGCCTTACAATTCCTGAACCAATCAGAATTACTCTAGATAATCCGGCCCACTCCTGGACCCGAGAGAGTTCCGTTGGCTTTCTTTGAAGTACAGAAGCAGACTGTGTAGATGTCTGGGTAAAAGCCAGGGTTAAGGGGGGAATGGAGTCTGGGTAGGCAACCAAAAATGTTCCCACCATATTTGTAGGATTGAGGATTGATTCTACTCAAGGAGATTCCAGGTTAGTTTGTGCCTTAAAACACACACACACACACACACAGACACACACAGACACACACACACACACACACCAAACCTGGCCCAGAGGTTACATAGATGTTAAATGTGATGAATTCCAAAGGGATAGTCAGCGTAGCTGAGAAAGGGAGTGGGAGCCGGGGAAGAGAGGAGGCGGGCCCTACAAGTCTGGACGAACTGCCTCATAAAACGATCAAAGTTCTGTGAGATCCCTTTGCCAAAGTTCTTGCAGCGTGTGACAGGAACCCAGGTGAAAGATGGGTGTGAGTGGAAACTGAAAGAGACCCCTTGATGATTTCCTGAGGAAACTCACCTGTTTGGCAATGACTTTGCTCTGCAAGTTTTCCTCTTGCATCCACATGTTCTCCTCAAATCCAAATTCACAGGAAAGCAGGATGGTTGTGAAATTAAAAGGCAACTTTAGGCAGATGCAGGTAACTCAAGTTCAAAATTAGAGGTTATGCAGTACTGTTTAGTACCTATATCACCATTTTGGACTCCTTCCTCTCCTTCTCTATGCTCTCACGCTCATCTCCAGTCCTGCCATTCCATCCACATTGTCTCTCTCAACCCTTCTAATAATTACTTCTGCTACAAGGTGTCTTAGCACCATTCCCCAGCCCCCGGTGCCAAACATCTGCCTTCAGCATTATCCCTGCAATTCCTCTGGCTTGTCACTGTCATCTAGATTCTCTTAAAAACAACAACAACAACAACAACAACAACAACAACAACAACAACAACAAACCAAACCAAAACTCTTAACTTTGACTCCTTCTGCTTAAACACTTTTGGGAGTGCCCATTGTCTATGAAATGAACTACAAAGTCTCATTCTGAATGTCCATGGTCTGGCCAAACCCAAATTAGTTCTAAGTGGCAGTCAACAGCTGGGCAAACATGTGTTGCTCTGCACCAGGCATTGGGCAAGGTGTAAGAACTACAGAGCATGATTCTTCATCCCTCTCCTTCTTATAGTCTGTACATCACATCCATACATTTTCTGCCCATCAGAACTTGTGGGCTGTGGACTCTTCTTGAAGCCCTTCAGTTATGTTTCTCCCCTGGCACCTACATTACGGTCATGTGTATTCCTGATTAGTATCTAAACAATCTAGACCATGAATCAGTCATCACTGAATTCCTTCACCTCTTTCTGATGATCCTAGCTTGTGGCTCAGTTTGTGGTAAAAGAGATATATTCCCTGAATATCTCTTCTAGTTCTGGGATTATTCTATTCCTCTGGCCTCCACTCCAATGAAAGCAGAGGAAACTGACAATGTTTCCAATACACACATTTTATTTTTAACAAATTACTTTTCAGTCCTGAGCTTGATTCCCCAATGTTGAACAATTTAGGTGAAAATAAAAAGAAAAGCTCTTATACCATTTTTTTCCCCATTGCATATTTGGAACTCATAATACCACCAGCCTGAAACAACAACTGTTAATATTTTGGTTTGTCTCTTTCAAGGCTTTTATCATAAATAATATTAGTAGCTCAGAAATCTCATAGAGAATAAACTTTTTTTTTTTAAACCTTGCTTTCTTTACTTGATATTACACTATAATTTTTCTGCCAGAAATATTCGCCTGGAATATTTTACCTCTTGCCTTTCTTTGCTACAATAAACAACAACGTGATGAACATCTTTGTGTACAAAACCTTTCTTACATTGGTAGCAGTTTCCTGATGATATAATTCCAGTATTGCAGTTGTTGGGGCAAAAGCATCTAAGGACTTTACAATTCTAAATTCCTACCCTGACTTTGTTTTTAGACACACACTTGAAAAGACTGCCACGAGCAAGGATGGCTACTTAGCAGAGATATGAGCAGGGGTCGGGGGGTCCAATTCCACCATCACAGCCTAATTTATCTCATGATTATGTTAAAGTCTGCCTTTGCTGTCTTCTCAATTTCAAGAAAAAACACAAAAGACTGTAATTGGATTCAGAACTAACCTCTCCCTCTCACTTATAAAGGGTGCTTTCTTGATGTGAGAGGGTGAGAACTTTAAATCTCTCTCTGGGAAAACATGCAATGAAACTGGAGATGGGGGGACCCACGACTCAGAGTCATTTTTGAATGGATGTGTTTTTCCAGTGCTTTGGGAGGATTGGAAACTCAACAAAATAAAATTCAGGGCAGTCCCACATAATTCAGCTTCTTAGCAAAGAACCTTATTTCTCTATTACTAAGGTAGTAATAGTTTTGCTGAAGCAAAATACAGACAGGCTGTCAGTGATTTCTGTTGAAGGTCATTTTGCCTAAGAAGAAAAGAAAAAGATTGGTACTTGGCAGGGAGGCTGTTGAGGTTGGTGCTTCTCTGCCAAGGACCTTTGATATGGGCACCCCAGGAGAGCTTCCATGTTACCCCAGAACAGGTCATGGCCTGGTTTACTGAGGGGGGAAGAAAGAAGAGGAAAAGGGTTGGAATAAAATGAAAGAGAGAAGGTTATTCTCTGAAACCTCTGAATTCTAAAATTAGAATCCTCTTAAACAAATTTTTTAAAAAATTATAAAAAGCACCTGGACCCTCAAGATAACATATCTTAATCTATCTATACAATCCTCTTCACAAGAATCACTTTATTCTAAAAGAGTCCTGTTTGAAGGGGAGAGTTTCTCTGCTCTAGATTTGTGGAAGTTGCTGGACACACTTCTTCTGGGCTAAGCACCTTCTATCTAACTAACTAAAGAGAAGTCAGAGGAAAAAAGATCCCCCCTCTCCCACCTACCACTGAGCAGGGGATTTTCTGGGATGTGAGGGTCCCAAAGCAGTTATGATCCTTTTATCCCATCAGAAGGCTCAAGGAAGGCCATGCAGGAGTCCCCTCATTCTTGTCTAGTGTCAGACTGACATCTTTACGCCGCAACTCGTGCCCATAGCCCCATGCACACAGCAAATCCAACATGTACAAAGCTATACTTTCCTTCTAGGACAGATTCTTCCCTCGCTATTTATCTCAGTAAATAACTTTATGAAGGGTCTTTTCATCAACCCGGAAAGCTGGGTGCTTCTCTCCTCCCTTGTACCGTGATGTTTGTCAGTTCTCTCTCCCTGGCACCTTTTCTTGTCCTCTCCTTCCAGTCACCCAGCTCTGGTCTGGGTGATTTCGTATTCAGACTTCTGCAGAAGTGCCCCACGTTGGTTTCCCTTCTGCACTCTTTCCCACTTCGCCCGCCCATTCTCTGTGCTACTCTCACGCTCCCATCCATGACCCACATCAGCCCCAGAATGATCTCTCTAAAATAATCCCATCTAGTTACTTCTCTGTTGAAAACATTTCAGAGACTCCTCAAGGTTTTCAGAAGGAAGATAACCCTCTTAGCCTGCACACCAAGCCCTTCCTCCATTTCTCAAGCCTTCCACATGCTACCTCAAATTCTATACTTTCACATATCATATTCTCCACATACTCGAGGCTCTTTCAAACTGTAACCCTCCGAAATAGGTACAGCTTCTGCCTGGAATGCCTTTCTCCCATATTTCTTCACTTATCTGGATTCATTGCCAGACTCTTCTAAAAATGTCAATGAAGGGCTCTCTGTGGTCCCAAAGCTGCCTATGCAGAGCCTTCTCACAGCTTCTGTCAACTTGCATGGCAAAGACTAGTCTCTCAGCCTGTCTTTCTCACTATGTGTGAGCTCTTTGAGAGCAGGGATCATCTCTTCCTCACCCACATATCCTAAGAGCCTTAGATGGCCCTATGTATCTAATTCTTAGTAAATTGAATGAAAGAAAAATGATGAAAAATTATTCCGTGTTCTGGGCTGGTTCTTTGGCTAAACCATACTACTTGCACTCAAGTTCTCTGTGGGAGAATAGGGAAGATCTTCTTTTTATAGATAGTCAAAAGCTGAGAACAGTGTGTGTGTAAGTAGATATGTGTACGAGTCTTTGCATGTGTAAGTAAGCATATGAATGTCTGTATGACATTACACGTACCTGGGTAACTGTGTGTGGGTTGATTATGGGCATTATATTTTGGGAAATATTCTTGGGATAGGGTGTTTAAGAGCTAGAAATGAATGATCCTTGGTAAGGGCATTTTCAGTGAAAGTGTGACACTTCCTCTGGGATAAGATCAAATTGGAAAACATGAGATTCAGAATGAAGAGTTCTGGTCTGTAACGAGTTGATTGATGAACATGATCTTGATGTACAGAGTGGTACTAATTTGAAGCTTCTTTAGCATAGGGTCTTGCCCATTATATGAAATAATATTTAGGCTCCCAGTGTGACTTCCCCAATACCGTAGATTTAACAATTCAATTAGTCATTCCCAAGTGAAGCATTCTAATTGATTATTTTTCAGTCTCTGTTGATGATAAAGATAATGGATGTTTTTGTGGAGTAAATTGGCTTCCTTGCTTAATATCTGTTTCTTGATGTCATTGCCCAGCAAATAAATGGTGAAGCCTACTGCTAAAAATAGCATGATGGCTGGCAGAAGAAAAAAAAAATAGCTGTGTTTCCTGACAGTGCAAATTTCACACTGTTTTAATTACCACAAACGTTCACTCCTATCTCAGAGAGCTGGGCAGGAAACTGGGAATAACATTTGTAAATGCAGCAGCAATGACAAGCCTGAGATACGGCCTCACACCAGGGTGACCATATCCCTATGAGAATCTCTGGGAGCTTGGAGTCTGAGAGGTGAATGTGCACCTTCTGGGAATCAACCAGATGAAATATGGAAATTTATCCTGCTATTTTGCTTTACAAAAAGAGAGAGACACCTGTCTCCCTAAAATAGTTTGAATTAAAAAAAAAAAAAAATCCCAAACCAAAACAAACAAACAAACAAAAAAATAAAAGCACAGAGTGTGGGAATTTTATTTAGGCAAACACCTACACAATGTTCACACCTCACAATTTTAGCAGTGGTAGAGAAGAAACTGGAATAAGGTGAAGATGTTCTCTGAATGCTAGACTTTCTGGGTGCCTCCACTGAGTGGGGAGGCCTTTCTCTTAGAGGGCTGGCTACCTTTCCATTACCATTTTCTTACCTGCTGTCCTTCTGACCTTTCCCACTCTGCCCCATTACCTGGAACCACCTCTCTACTTTCTTGAATTCTGGCTACCTCCAGGCTTTCCTAAAATCCTGCTTCAACAGAGAATGCTGTGAAAAACTTTATTTGTTCCAGCACTAGAAATCCTACTCTTGGGCCTTTTGTTGATTTTGAATTTGGGATGAGAAATCTCTGGCTTGTGCCCAGAAACTTCTACTACAATACTTTGTAGTAATGGAAAAAGCATGCCTTAGCACAGGCATTTGTAATTTATGCCAACCTTTCTCATACCTTTTCCCATGTGAGGGTAAATCTCACTGGATTTAGACCCAATAAAATTGGAAACAATAGTATCATATAATTACTCAGAGGAGTCTCAAGGCTTAAGCAGGTGGTAAAGAGGGTAAAATCTTCATCTCCCATAATGATAAAGATGTCATTTCTTACAAAGGACAGTAGATAGGTTCGAAAGCCTTAGAAAAGGTCCAGGAGGGGCTGACAAAGACACAACAACCCAGTCAGTGCCCCAGCTCTATAGACTACAAGGAAGTGGTCCTTCTCACCTATCACGGAATAGGCATTCAATGAATATTAATTGATAGTACAAATAAACATCCAAATTAAATAAATGGCACAAAAGGATGTAACATGGATTCAAAAACATTACTCAAAGTTTTCTTTGGAAGTAAGTTCAATAAAAGACACCAATATGGCCAAGCCGCCAAAATTCATACCATGATGCCATGTTTTGGTACCAGAGGGCTATCCACTCTTAGTTTAAAAAAAAAAAAAAAAGTGCTCAAGAAATGTAAGTAGCAGTTTTAGTATGTCACAAGAGACATGTTTTAAGTGGCCCAAGAGGTAAACCTTAAGACCACATTGGTGGAAGTTGCAGTCAACCAGACGTTAGCTTCCTGTAAAGAATTGCATATGGAACCTCAATGATCAAAGGGGTGGACTGTGCTAATTACCAAGTTGCCTCTAACTTCCCAATTCCCTCTTTTGGTCTGCTCTTTGAAAGTGGAGCTAAGTTCTTTCAATATTTTTCCTTTGCTAACCAACAAAGGAATTGGATGTTAAGCATTGTCATTAGAGAAGAGTGGAGAGAATTGCTGGAGGAAAGTCTTCTCTTCCTGGTTCCAGTATGCTTGCCCAGCAGCCTCCTGAATGCACCTGACTTCTCCAGGATGAGTCTCCTGCAATGCATGCAGCTATCCCAGCACTAACCTCCTGCAATGTGGTGGCTTCCATAGCATCTGGCTCTTTCAACATGAACAGATACTGAAAGCAGAGCAGCACGTAGGAGCTAGCATCTCATGGTACTCCCAGCCTCAGGTGGTTATATAACAAAGTAACTCTAATACTTAGAACTCTAGAGGTTTCATTGATATGGCATCATCACCACCTGTCTCTTATCTTTGAGTCCTGGACTCTCCAGGAAGGTCTGGACCTTGGCCCAAGAAAACATTCCCCTTAGCTCTACTCTCTCAGTCCTAGTGGCTGCTCCTTATTCCTGTAGCCTTTGGTGTCCTCTTTATTTCTTCCAATCTCTCATTACTACAATCACCTGTTATAATTAATAATTCCTTATATTTTCCCTGTTAAAATTAAAACATATAGCTTTGCTTCCCTGATTGGACCCTGACTGATACACCAAGCAATGGTATGGGGTCCTGAGAAATGGGTAGAATTTAGATGGGTATGGACAGAGGAAGAAGAATGAATATTCATAGTAGAATGAAAAAATTAAGGTCCATAGTTTATATTACTTTGTAAGAATGAAATAAATACACTCAATCTGATTATAAATTTTTTGAGGCAAATATTATGTCTGATTCTTCCATATTGCTAATAATATTGTAATGCTTGACGAAGGAACACAATCTTCTGGACATTAACTGGGCAATCCATTTAAATATAATTGAAACCTAGGAAGGAAAACCAGATTTCATCCCAGTGATTTGAAAAAAAAAAAAAAAAGTAATGTCAGTAATTTAAAAATCTTTGAAAAAAAAAAAAAACCTGATGTAATACTAGGTACCAGGCTTTCTACAAATGAGTTCATAAGCAAAGACCCTCAAGATCTTTAGAAGATAAATATTATTATTATGTCTGAAGCACAGAGAGGTTATGCAACTTATTTAAATTCATACAACTAATAAGTGGCCAGGCCAGGATTTAAGCCAAGGCTGTCTGGCTCCAGAGGCCCTGCCCTTGATCACCACACACTGCCACCTCCCCACTATGCTTATAGCTGTGATTATACACCACAACAGTAGAGATCTTTCCCTTCAGTTCTCTAGGGGAACAAAAGAGGAGTGGATTTTGAAAACACATTAAAAAAGGGAACTTTTTCTTTGTAAATTGGGATGCCTTCCATTGAGGGTAAGGAAAAGAAGAATTTTAACTCTACTGTTTAAAATACTTGACATCACAACACTCCATATATTACTTGATACATTTCTTATGAGGAGTTAGATGTCCTGGGCTTCTACCCTCCAGAGCATTTACTTTTTTAATCCCCATCCTTAAGGAATTGTGGCTTTGAATGTTTGGGTCCCATTTTTGAGGTTCAGAGTACAGTAGGCAGAACTCTTCTTTGAAGCAAAGATTCTTTCTGGATCCCCTGTAATGACCTCTTCTCATTTCATTCAAGAGGTTCTCTGATTTGCTTGCCCCCACGATGAAGTAGCTGGAAACCCACATTGGCCCACATCCAAGTTTTCCACTTATACATGATGCACTGTTGTTTTGCAGAATCCTGCAGAATCTGGATGCATTTTCTAGATTCCCTGGTTATTAATGTCCCATGAGACCAAACTTGGGCTAATAACACTTGAACTGTCTTGACCCATGAAACCTTGCACATATTCTACATGAAATGTCTCTTTCCCTCTTCTTCTCCTTATATAAGTCTCTACTCAAATGGGATGACCTTTGTGAAGCTTTTCCCAGCCCCTTAGAAGAATTAGAGGTCCTAGACTTCATGGCTACCTTCTCTCTGTTAGGTCCTCTTCTGTTACCCTGGGACTGACACATGCATTCCTCTCCTCCAGATAGGAGGCTATTGGAAGGCAGAAGTGATCACATATCCATATTTGTTTTCCCATACCCTGGTGTAATCACTAGGACTGAGTGGGTGCTCAGTAGACATTCTCTGCTTAATTAAATACAAGGATCAGTGAATGGGTTGGGGCCATTTTCAATCCATATAGGATCTGTGAACTTAGATAGATCACGTCACTCCCTTAGCTTCAGTTTAATCATTTTAAAAAATGCATCAACATGGTTAGATGATGTCAAAGTTCCCTTTAAATTCTGGCAACTTGTGGGTATGAAATTCAGTAACCATTTTCATGTGTTGCCTTGAGGCTGGCTGAGAAACTTCTATAAAGCCAAAGCTTTTTATCATTATTATTTTTATTCCAAACATTTTAAACAACCTGAACTCCAAAGATCTCAGGTAGAGGCATTCTATTTATATCTAATTCAGAATACCCATGGGCTCAAATGTTTGCCCAGAGGCAAAATAATCCACTGCATAGTGAAAGGGAAAAGTCATATTAACTATTTAAGCATCTTTTGGTGGTGTTAACCTCATCAGCCGCAGCTCTGAAAGTTCTGATACAAACCTCTGAATCCAAGACTAGGGATGAAATTGGCTCATTTGATACTTTTATAAACACACCTACAACATACCTTCTTTATCACTTTCTTGGAGAAGCTTGGAGAGACCAGTTGCTTCTCATGCTGCCTCTGTTGAAGTAGTTGGCGTAGGAAGCTTTAATCTATAAAATCCAATTAAAGCCTCCCACCCCCCCTATTTCTCTCTCTTAGTCAGATCCTGAGTTTAGGAGAACATGGAAGAAATGTCCCTCCTAAGGACTGTGGGCTTGAGATATTTGCACAAAAGGTCAAACTACAATTGCATGAGGATATACAGTTGGAAGGGATGCTACATTCACAGGGAGACTTCTCTGTGTCCTCATGCCTAGAGCAGCCCACACCACACTCCAAGTCCTGGGACTTGGGCACAATTGGAATAACATCCCTGAAGATTTCTTATCTATGAGAGAAGATCACCATTTTAGTTCCTTCCTCTATTTGAGCCCTGTATTGCATTATTTTTATTTTAACCTCATTGAACTATGAAATCATCCATTTCTGGGAAGCACAGTCTTCCTTTGTGCTTGATCAAGAAGTTAAGTGTACAGTTCACATTACAATCCCATAATCCAGGAGGGGATTCTCTGCTCTTAAATTAGAGCCTGTGGTAAGAGTTAGCCTCTTCTCTCCCTTCCAGATGCCAGGCATTACACAACTTCAGATTATTGGCTGACCAATGCCAAGGGAGGCAACGCCCCCATCTGGCCAGACAGAAGAAGCAAGATGAAAACAGTGATAAAGAAATTGGAGTGTGTTTATTGACTTTCTTTTATAAATGAATAAATTGTATAAGAGAGGTTAAGTAGCCAGCCTAAGGTTACAGAGCTAATAGAATTAGCTAATTCTGGAGGCTGTACTTCTGTGAGTATGTGGGGGTTGGGGTGGGAATGGAGAGGTATGAATGGAACACAAGACTATATTTAAAGATAGGAAGTCTTAGATAGTCTCTGTTCAAGTCCATTCACATCAAAGAAGAAGACAATTGAGATGAAACAGGTGCTCAAAGCCATAAAGCAAACTGGCCCTAAAGACAGAATTAGAACCCACCTCTTTAGTCCTGACACATGGTTCTGCGTAGAGCGCCCTCATGATGAAGCCTGGCATATCTGAGGGGGGAGTCCTTGGCAAAGCGGTGGCCACACTTAGTTAACATTACACAACTGGTTAACTGTTTGACCAACTTAGCCATCAGTATTTTACCAATGAAGAAAATCACATCTAGAGAAGATAATGATCACATTGTACTTGTTTTATGGCAAGGAAGCTGATATGACACATATGATGCCTTTATATGAGGATCTCAATTAAATGTCACCCTCTTGGGACAGGGCCATTTAATTTTTAAATATCATTATTATCACTTACAAAAACAATTCATACACATATGAAAAATTTATAAAAGGTGCAGAAAATTTATGGAAGGAAAAGGTGATTCTCTCCCCAAGCCCATTTCCCAGTGGTAATTATTTTTAGCCATTTCGGACTTCTGTCAGTCTTTCAGTTCGTGCCATAGTTCTAAATATCCTAGTTACAGGCCTATTCATTTATTTATCCACTTGCCTATTTTAAAGGGCATACCTAAACTTGCATCGCTTATTTCGCCAATCATCTTCTCCTGTATGACAGGTTGAGAACATTGTTACTCTCTGTCCCTCATTCATCTAACACTTTCCAAGGTCCAAAACGGCAGCTCTGCAGTGACTTACATTGTCGAGGTTTATAAAACAGTTACATTCTATCTGTACTATGAATAATTCTTTCATTTTTAATTTATATGTGAACTTTATACTTTATACCAATAAGCAGAATTTTAAATATTTGATCTTATTAATATTATTCACTGTTAGACCAACCACTGTATCTGGACCAATAAAGAAGAAAAATAGAATCCTTTGTCACTAATACTGTGTGATTAAGAGAGAGTCAAACAATATACTCAAAGTGATTTTTTTTTCTTTTGCTTCACTAAATACTTCAAGTCATCTGATATTTTAGTTTGCTTTGTTTGATTCTTAAATTTGTATTATAGTTATATAGTTCTTTTGGTGTCCCCAACTTCTTTTCTCTTGATTATCAAACAAGCATATGCCTTCTTTATAATATGTAATAATATCCATGTTTTCAATAAATCAGATTAATTATCTAATGATTTCATTTGGGCGGATTGCTTTCCTAGAATACTACTATACAGTATGAATAGGATTTTTTTTTCCATTTACTTTTGGATTTGTTTCTATGTTTCTTAACTTTAATGTTTTCTTTTTTAGTGTCTTTGTGTTTATGATTTTGCCACAGTGTACCTTCAATTATTTTACCTCCAGAAATAGTGGATAAAAAGCAAGTTTCTGAGTTCTTGTATAAATGAAAATGCCTTCATTCCATAATTTTAAGGGCTTCTCCATTTGTATCTGATACTATTGATGAGAGGTCTGTTAATAACCTGGTTAGCTTTTCTTGTTTGTTTGTTTAGTTAAAGCAACTTTGTTTTGTTTAGATTTCTCTCTCTTTCTCTAAACATCTGAGCTTGTCTTCTTGTTCTTGATATGCTAAACTTGCACAAGGATATATATATGCATTGAAATGTGGATTGTGTTTCATTCATTCTGCTTCTTGGCTTTTAGTGGTCTTTGCAACTAGAGGATTGGTGGTCTTCCATTCTGGAAATTTTAATTCTATTATTTATTTGATAACTTCTCTTTTTTTCCTCTGTTCTTTTTTCTAGAGCATCTATTAGATTATGAACATCTTGAATTATTCTTCCTTATCATTTAATTTTCCTCTTTCATTTTTAAATTTTTTTTAATTGTGTTTTTCTTACTGGGAGATAACCCTGATTTTAGCTTTCATAATTTCTGTGGATTTTAAAAAAATATCTAAACTTCTCAAAGGATGATATGAAGTTTTTGGCATTTTCTCATCGGTCTTTAAATGGTGTATCTTGAGAAAAAAATTTTAAATATGAGTTATATTAGTTAACCCTAAAGGGATGCTTGGTTAAAACACAATAGCAATTCTGAGTACGAATCAGTAAGACCAATTTAAGCCTGTGATTTTCAAAAATAGAATATTAAATGCAAAAGACAAAGAGGGCAACACAGCTAAGTAGTACAGATGAAGTCACACACGCATGTGAAGACACGCGTGCATACACACACACACACACACACTCTCTCTCTCTCTCTCTCTTCTCTCCCCGTGGGTGTCAGGACCTCTGAGACCCCGGCACATGACTTCAAACCCGTTTCTTTGGCTGCGTATATTTGTAGTCCGACCTTGCTTGTTTTATCTTCTTGGCAAGGCACATGGCGATTAAAATGGCACCGAGGATTCCCCCACCTGCTCTCGTGCGGTAGGAATTGAGGTTAAGGGAAGATTATGCTAATGGGGGAGAGCTCAGAGTGGGAAGGGCTTTTTGAAGGCAGCTTGTTCAGTTCTCCGACTGACACAACCCTCTGTCTGTAATATCCTGCCTAATGGTCTTTTCTTGATCATCTCCAGTAACGAGAAGCTTGTAACCTCCAGAGGCAGCATTTTCATCTTTAGACGTGCTGTTAAAAGGCCTTTAAATGTAACCCTGATGCGGCTCTATGTACCTCCCGGTGTGTTCACCAGCTGCGCACCCTGCGTTCTGTACAACGTGTAGCAGGAATCTAAACCGCTGTCAGAGGGAAGAGGAGTTTGATATCCTGCATGTTTAACAGGACAGGTAAGAGAGAGATCTATTTAATGTCAGAGACACTTGTCACTTCTCTAGCTAAAGATGCTTACGTTCCTCAGGCGGGTCTTTACAAAGAGCAAGGCTGTTAAGTGAAAGCTTTAAAAATAATTCCATTACCCACTTTACAAAGACAGAGTGACAGCCCATCATTAGAAGAAGAAAGTCTTCACGGATGATGTACAACTTGCAAAAGATGTGATTTCACCCATTATACAGGGAGACGCACCATAACTTCCCACCAAGAAGAGTGGTGTTTGCTTGTGGCCTTTATCATTTCTGTGGCTTCAGTCCCCCTCACACTGTGAAATGAATTAGGCTTCCTTGAAACGCCTGAAACTTCAGGTGCCTCTGACGGCCTGTAAAGAGACATCCAGAAAGTTCGGGAACACGGGCATTCGGGAACGCCCTGCTGCTGCTCTTGCTGATGTGCATTCTACTCTCCACTCCATGGGTTAAATCTGAGAAGCATCGGCAAGGTCTGCAGACTGTAGAGCGGGGAGGTCCTTGGTCACCACCTTCAGTCCCTTCGTCATATAGATAGGAAGCCTGATGCCCAGCGGGGGAAACTGGACACTCAGAGTCACTCAGGAAGTAAGGTGCAGAGAAAAGTCTAGAAGCAGAGATTTGGGTTCCCTGGTCCAGAGATTTTTTTTCTTCCTCTAGCCATCACTCCTCTGTTATGGACTGCATTTCTGTATACACAGGCCCTGGTCCTGGCTGGTGCCATCTTAAGAACCTCTCCCCTAACTTCTTTGGTTCCAGCCAAAGGGTATCTTACTGTTCTTGAAACATTCCAAGAAGACTCTCTTCTAGGACCTTTGCACTTTCCCTGTGTCCACCAGCCATGCTCTTCTTCCTCATCGCTCTACCCTCCTACATCATTTATGTAGCTGTGCATACATCACCTCCTCAGGGAGGCCTTCCTTGATCATTTTGTGTCCAAGTGCACTCCCAGCACGATCTATCTCCTTCTCCTGATTTATTTTTCTTCTTAGCACTTCCCAGTATGCTGACATACGAGATATCAAAATATGTATGTTACGTTATGGAGGCATATACATCCCTCCTGGGTAAATGTAAGTTCTTTGAAGATGAAGACTTTAGGAGTTTATCCTTTCCTGTATCCCCAGCATTTAATGGATGCCGTTATTTCTGAAGGTCTAACTCAATGACATCTTTGAAAGCATTTGACGCTGTTTAAGAGGTGACGCAACTGTGAGTTCCAATAGCACAACACACCCTTCTAGTACTGGGAGCTCAGAAGCTCATGTTACCAAAGATGAAATGGTTTCTTTGCTCTGCTCTCCATTTCCAGTGCCTCGCTCCACTCAAATAGTCCCTGACCCCACGCACACTACAGATATTTGGTAAATGAAGTAGCTGACATAATCACACATTCAAAAGGCACTTTTTGTAGCAGAATAGCACAGCAGACTGGGTACCAGGAGACCCAGAATGCTAATTCTTGCTCTTCTACCAGCTGCATCACCGTAGGCAAGTGTTGCGTCTTCAATTAATCACCAAATAATCAATCAAAGGGTAAAACAGATTAATTCCAAGAGACCTTCCAACTCTGACATCCTGGAATGTCATAAAATACTCTCTTAAGTTCTATTCTTCTTGCCACTGGCTAGTGTTAATTGATTTTAGAAATGTCATTGCATTTGCAGACCTGTAGGAAACTTGTTCTTTACCCCAGCCATGGCCAAGGTCCTTTCAAGTAGCCAACATACCAGGCCACAATTAGACTCCATTTATCCACGGGTCCATTTCCCAGCAATCTGACTCACTCAGGACCTTTTGATCCTAAACTCATCAAAAGAGTCCCCTGGGTACCCCCACAAGCGGTCAGAAAGCCCCAGCGTTAAAGAGTATGTGCATAGCTTCCCATACCCTCTTTCGAAGCCTTATAGAGTCTGGATTCTTGTTATCCATCAATTACCCAGGGTGCTGCTTCCTCAGCTGGAGATCGTCTTCCCGGGGTGTTCTTGCTAGTGCACGCCTATGTAGATTTCAAGCTCATCTCAAATTTGTACTCTTCTAAGCAGCTACTATAACCTCCTCCTGCTGCCCATGGAATATGTTGTCACTCGGTCACTGCCTGCCTTCATCGTAGGGTTTGTCACTCTGTGTTACTGTCATGCAGGTTGAGACTTTCAACTTGTTGAGGTTGGTGTTAAATTCTATTAACCCTGCTCAATAGCATGGAGGCTGGTGCTGAGTAGGTGAGCAGGCAGTGTTTTCTGGAGACTTCTACTGACCTGGTTTCCCAGACCTTAGTAAAAGAACCATAGTACCCCAGAAGGGAGATGTTGGTGAAGGCATTCAAGAGAGACAGACACGTGAGCCATAAGCTAAATCCAGGTGACATGGCATGACACTGAGGGAGGAGACAGAAAGTCTTCAAACCGGATGCAGATCCGTGATACTGCTCAGGATGTTAATGGGTCTTTAGAATGACATCTATGAGTGATTTTGGAATTACTTAGTTCTGTATGGAAGATGGGAATTCAGAATTTCTGGAAATGTCAAAAACATTTCAGAAAGATGTCTATTAAAAAGAGATAAATTTATTTGTTTGGTGTTCAACGGGCTTGACTTCAGTTATCTGGAAAAGGCCAAGATGCCGGAGGAATCTGACCTTACATCAAGCCATAAACTGACTTTATTTGGTTTAATGACATGCTGTTTGTGTCCAACACTATGTGTGTACAATAAAGAACCAAAGACTGCACTCTCCAGGAAGTGAAGAGACCAAGGTGAAACAGCTAAAACGGACAGCATGCAAATTCACACCCAACTGAATGGCCCAGATCGCAAGGACAGTAGTCCTTTGCAGATGGAAGGGACGTCAGGTGTGACACTAGCCTGGAAGATATAGGGAAGAAAGGTGGGACTTGGGCCAACCCTTACAGACTGGAGAGGATCAAGATTAGTAAAGAAGATAGCTGATGGAGACCACTCAAGGAAAGACCCTGGGGTGGGACTGGTCAGATGTAGTGAGATCATAGACTTTGGTAGAGTCATGCGTAGGATAGTGTACTACATGGGGTGTCAGATAATGGGGACCGCTGACAGGTGGGCAGGAGTATTTGGTCTAGATGCTATGGCCAAGACAAAGAAACAAATAGACCATTGCGTGAAAGGGGTGATTATCTAGCCTAATTGCTATTACATAGCCTGGTCACAAGTGGCTTGGTGGCATTAGTGTGGGTAAAGGCCCCAGTGTCTAGAATCCCTCCAGTGGCCTTCTGTGCTACTCACAGCAAAACACACTGCCTCTATAAAGGCCTGCAAGGTTCTGAATTACCTGCCCTGTCTCCTACTACCCTCTGCCATGCTTAGACTCCAACCACTCTGGCCTCCACTCCTGCCACCTCAGGGCCTTTGTACGTCCATTTTTTCCTTCCTGAGATTATTTTTTCCAAGATACCTACATGGTTTGGCTCTTCTTTTCTTTCTTTTTTAAAGGTTTTATTTATGTATTTGAGAGAGAGGGAGAGAGAGAGAGAGTGCGCACATGAGATGAGGAGGGCAGAGGGAGAGGGAGAAGCAGACTCCCTGATGTGGGGCTCCATCCTAGGACCCCAAGATAATGACCTGAGCCACCCAGATGTCCCTCTTCTTTTCTTGCTAATATTGCTCAAATGTTACCTCATCAGAGCACTCTTCTGACCACTCTGTGCAAAAGAGCACTTCAGTGGAATGCTCTATCTTTCTTATGCTGATTCAGTTTTTTCTTCCTGACAGTTATCATCAGCTAATATTTTATATATGTGTTTGTTTATCTGTTTAATGTCTTGTTCTACCCCTCAGCCTCCAGAGTGTTAGTTCTTTTAAGTGCTGAAACTCTGCCTTTTACCACTATGTCCCTAGTGCTGTGAATGTGTCTGGCACAGGAAAGTGTTCAGTCAGTGTTTCCTGAATGAATGAAGGACCAACCTATAAGAGCCTTATAAGCCCATAGAATTCTATCCACAGTTGTGTCATATTTTTCCAAATGACTTCCAAAATCAGGAGCAGCAGCAGCAAATCCAAAGGATCCATGACAAATAATTTTGAAGAAGGATAGAGAACCCAAGTAGATATCATGGGACCTCATCCTCGCTTCAGGTTTTCACCTACCTGAGGCTGTTTATTTCATCTATAAAATGGGAATAATAATACTTGCTTTGTTTCTGTTACATTTGCAAAAGCCAACGCTGTTGAGGCTTCTTTGGGCATATTGCTGTGGTCGGATAAAAATCAAGATATCCATCTCTCTAGGCTCAAGGAGCTTGCAGTTCAGTGAAACGCTGGGTGGGGAAGAGGTGGGGAAATTCTATCAACTGTGAGTTGCTAATAAGATCGAGTGTGAACAGTCTTGCTCAATGCCCCTCAACTACAAAGAGGGTCTCCTTGGAGGTCTCCTTGGGTCTTCTTGGCCATGCCTGCACCACCCCTCCATATTTTAGTGGCTGTTTCCAGGGCCCCAACTAAGACTAAGCCTGCCTTTGCCACTATTACCCAGCCTTTAGATGAACCTTGGCAAAGAATGTCTACATGCGTAGAACACATGTGACAACTTGTCCATTGATCCTACCTTATCAGATTGTTATAGTAACTAAATGAGATAATACCTATACAGGGCTTAGTACAGCACCAGAAATATAATTATTTTTGTTAGCATAAACCTGCTAAACTTCTGCTAATGTTGAAGATGGTACATAAGTGGTATTAGAAAGAAGAATTTAGAGGGATAAAAGGGAAAAGAGAGGAAATTTATATCTAAGTGTATATACAGGTGTGTGTATATATGTGCATATGTGTGTACATATATATGTGTATATAAAATTTGGTAGTTTGTTTCATCTAAAACGCTTGTAGATGAGCTTCATATATTTAACTGGTCAGCTATTTATTGTACATGTTTCAAAATCATAGAGATACTGTGTAAAGACACAGACCCTGACCTTAAGGGAGGCTCTAAAAAGACTGACCCAGATGTGTGTCTAAGATGGATTCAAACAGGGATAGGCTGAAGGCAGGGACACAAAGCAGGGCTCAGCGTAGTAGTTCTGGTGAGAAACTGTAAGGAACTGAAAGAAGATGGTCACAGCAGGGATGGCAAAGAAGGAAAAAAGCAGAAGGCGCATTTGGAAGGAAAATGTGATTGAGGTGTGGCAAGTTCATTACTTAATCACTTCCTCTGGTTCCTTTTACTGGACTCTATCCGCTAGGCTCTGCAGCACACCCTGGAAATATAAGGATAGGAGCATCACAGTACACTGTGTTTGTTTTGTCTTCCCAGCAGCCAGACGTAGGATTAGGAACCCCGTGCACCTGCTGGCATTTCTTGTTTAGGAGGTCCCTGTAAATAGTTACTGTTATTCCCACTCCACAGTTGGGGAAATTGGAGTGGAGACAGAAGGTAAGGACTTGTTCAAGCCACACACCTAGGCTGGGCTGGGGTTAAAATCCAGCCTGGCTCTTTCTACTGTTGCAGAGATGAATAGGGCATGGCTCATGTGACCCAAGGGCTCAGAGTCTAGTAAGCTGGGGGTGGGAGACAGATATGGTAGAAGAGGACAACAGAGACACACCCAGAGCCTCTGGAAATGGAACAGAGTCAAAGGGGAAGGAAAATCCCAAGCTGCTAAAGTGGTTTTGACTCAGAAGAATTGTGCTCATCTCCAACACGGCAAGAAGGCATGGAGACCATTTGGGAAGTGCTCTGGGCTGAGCCACAAAGTGTTGGGGGTGAATTCGGGCTGCTCCTTACCTCCTACATGACCATGGGCAGTTGACTTTCCCCCAGTGGGTTTTCTCCTCTGCCAGGAGCAGTGGACCCAGGGTGCCCCAAAGTCCCTTCCATCTCCAGGCTGGGGGTGACACAAGGCCAAACTGAATTCCAGTGGGCTGACCAACAAATAAGAAGTGCCTAGAAGGGAGACTCAGCTGGCCTATTTTGGCGCTTACTCTCTCCCCCATGAGGTATCTCTTCTATTGCGTTCCCATCCATCCCTCACGTGTGACATACAGAGTCACATGGCTGGAGTCCGGGAAGCATGATTTGAGGAAGCTCAGAGGGAAACCAGTTGGGGAGCCTGGACCAGGCCTCCTTCCCTGGGGCCCGTGACATCACTCATATTTCCATGGAGTGTGGGGAACAGAGTGCCCTATTCACTTTATCTGAATAGAGAAAGGCACAGTGGTAGGCTACATACGGGAAGCCTGGGGACGGAGCCCTCTGCTCTCAGCACTGGGGATGGAGAATGAAGATCTGGGAGATGGGGATGAGGTGGAAATGCATGTGGGGAGACCGCACACTTCACCCCCCTCCCACTCTGGGTCTCTCAGCCAGCACTCCACATGGGTGAATGGGAAAGCTGAACGCCCGGCTATCGCCGAAGGCGGAGCTGTTATACACGTCTGGGCAACAGCAAAATTGAGGCAGAGAATGGACGTCTGTTCGGGCAGGACTTTCAAAGGGTTTGGTGCCCACACTGATGGTTTCTGTTGGCACAAACAGTGTCTGTTCAGTTGAAACTGAACTTCTCCATAAACTCTGTTTCCTCCTACCCACTTTCCCTGTCTCTTTCCCTACCTTTTACTGAACCAGATTAAGAAATAGGACAGTTTTTACCCAATTTTCAGTGAAAACACATTAACAGCGGTGTTCTCAAGCCAGCTCATGAGCCAGGTGTTAAATTGTCAGAAATTTTGTCAGCCGATGGTTAAACATAGCCATTGTTTACAAGTTAAGTGATAAAACTTAAATAAATTACAGTGAAAACAGCAATAATACATATTCAAAGTCATCACTTCCTAATTATTGTACTCTAAAACTCTTACCATTTTCTCTGCTCTTTAAGTTACTTCCATCCACTACTTCTATATGATGAAAATATTATTTGATGGTGTACACAGAACTTTGTAATTCCGTATTCAGCAGGATTATCTTGGTCAGCTCTAAATTGGTCATGGTTGGGAATATTTGCACCATGGAAATCCGCAAACATCACACATGAAGGTTTGATTTAATAATTTGTTGATTTTTGAGACGTAAGATTGTTGGATAGCTGTCAATAATGCAAATTAAACTTAAAAGCCTGCCATGTGTGTAGCTTTTACTTTGTGAGCAACCCACAAAAACATTCCAGAATATTACTTTAATTTTCAAAAACCATGATCTGAGTCAGCATAGGGTTCATGTCCTTGATGAACAAGTGAGATTCCAACGCACATCTTTATTACTTCACTTCCACCTTACTTGTTAACTAAAATGAAAACATCCACTAATATTCATATCTGGACTGCTTGCATTGTTCATGAATAGCGACCATAAGTTGGCAACAGATACCTGATTTAGGCAAAAATCAAGGCAGGCATTTCATGAGAGTGAATCGGCTATGTGAAATTTACAAGAGGAATGTTTATATGTTTTCTTATTATTTGTAAGTTGTGTACTACAATATTTTACATTAGCAAAATTTATAATTGACTTATGGATGAATGCATATATACACACACGCACACACGCATGTATCCAAATATATTTTTTCTCCCTAGAGAGCGGATTGGCAAAAATATTTACCAGCATACCACTGACTCTTGGGATCATAGCTTGAGAAATAGAAAAATGGACACTTAGTATCACTGTTTATAACACTGGGCTGGGACAGCATTGCACCCAGAGTAGATACTCTACTTAAGTGACGTGGAAACGATATCAAGATTCCATAATGTTACTAGACTATATTAAAATACTCTACTATTTTTGTCTCCACCGCTTTCTAGTGACATCCTCACTCTCAAACAAAAATTTATGACAGTTGTCTTAGGCACAAAGGACTTCTAGCAGGGTAGGAACACGCAGGGAGTAATAGGAAGGAGAGAGCATGCTGGGAGTTTCCTCCCTTGAAAACTTGGGTGCCCAGGGAGTGGGGCCCATGCCAGAACCAGTGGCTAGTTTGAAAGGCTAAACCCCCGGAAGCTGACTCGCACCCACCTGTTTACCTCTAGTTGGGTACACACAAGCACACCGTTAAGTGCAGAGTTCACGAGAAGTCAACACAAACTCCATCCGTCGAAAAGAGCTGTGGTTTATTAAAAGCGTGCTCCCAGTTTTCTTCAGTGCTTGGTGTTTCACATCCGTCACCTTTCACCTTTCCTAGCTGTGGCCATGAGTGCTACTGACTCCATTTTATGGATAAGAAAACTGAGGAGCAAACATGTCGAGTCATTTTCAACAATTGAGATTTGACAGATCTCATTGCCTTCCTTTACGGGCCTCTCCAGCCCCAATGCCTATTCTCTCAGCCCTGTAGCCCGGCATGGCGGGTAGGGAGGTGGTATGTGAGAGCAGGTGCGACAGGAGCCAAAGAGCGTGTGAGTTTGCGTAGCCTGTGGTCTGTACATGTCAGAAGAAGCGAAATACTGGGCCCGCAGTACTAGAGGCTTCACTCAATCCCCCAGAATGACTTAAAGAGCGTCTGGGAAGGATGCTTTCCAGGAAGCTTCGCTGTCAGTAGAGAAGCAAGAGTGATTCGGGAAGCATAAGGCCACCTTGTGCCTGAATTTGCTGGGCTGTGAAAGGGGACAGTGTCCCCTGCACTGTTGGCTGGAAAGCCTAGGGAGGGTTCCCACACTGTACCTTTGATGAATTCTTTGAGGGACAAGAATAACAGGAAACCTCAAACTGCCGCATATGGTTGTCATCTCAACCAGGTGCCTGGCACCAGCTATTCCCATATATTAAACTGATTTCATCCTCAAGAACCCCTACAGCACACTGACAAGACCACTGGCTGGTTGCTGTGATCCATTCTCTTCACCCTGGGCACACGGCTAAGACCGTATCTCTAGTTCCCTGGGGTCAGGTGTGCCGCGTCACTCAGCCCTGGACGATGGAATGTGAGTGGACGAAACAGGTGCGTTTTCCAGGCCAGGCCAGGGAACGTCCACGGTCCTCCCCTTCACGGGGTTTCGGGAAACCAAATGTTATCATTGGCAGAACAACTGTCAGCCCGAGGCTTCTGAATGACTGGGACAGAGTTCCCTGCTCATCCGAATCCGCCCAACTTTGCGAATGAGGAACTTTTCTACTGAGCTCATGCATGTTTGAGTCTGTTACCCTTCCTGGTCTCTAACCCGACTTTATACTACCATCACCATCGTCATCATCCCCATTTTACAGATGAGGAAACTGAGCACAGGTAATTTGCCCAAAGTCACATATCTACACTGTTACAGCAGGACTTTAAACCCAGGCAGTCTGGCTCCAGAGTTCACGCCCTTGATCATTACACTGTTACCCCTCATTATGGACCAGAAGAAAGTGGTCCATGAGAAATCAACTGGGGCGTGGGGGACAGGGGACACCGGTTACCAGGTGGGCTCATCCCCCTTCTGTCCAGCATGCCTGGATGGGTAAATTGAAATGTTAGGAAAAGAGGCTTCCTCAAGACATGTTAACAAGGCAGTCAGATAGGAAGGATTTGCGTTCAGGTTTGCAGATTCCCTAAGTCAGCCTGCTGCACCATTTAACCTATGAAACCAAGTGTAACCTTCTGCACCCTACAAACCTGTCTCTGCTCTAGCAACAGAAATCTTTAAAACCCACACTCTTACAGATAGGGAGTGGAGTCTCGGGGAGGTGAGAGACCACGTTTAAGAGGGTAGTGCTCAGGTTCAAATCTGTCCCATTTCGGGGAGCACCCAATGGGCCTCACCTGCACCAGGTGGGAGAGAGTGAGCTGCTGAGAATCCCAAACCTATCACTCAAAGTAAAGGGAGTGGTGAAAGGGCCTTTTAAAAAGCAAGCACACTGGCCTTCATTTATCTGTAATAACCAAGATCACAGACCCATCATCCCCCGCCCACTCCCCACCCCCAACCCCGCGGGGAGGGGGAGCGCCGGGAAAGGTTTGCCGGATGCGGGCGTGAGCAAGGCAGGACAGACACCTGCACCCCCATTTGGCTGGTGGGCCCAAAGGAGGTCGCAGTGGTGTCATGCCTAGGCCCCGGGCTGGCATGGCCTCTTCTCGTGAGTTACTGCTCGTGGCCCTCGCAGCCCAGAATCTTCAATCAATGATCTGGGAATGAGCAACAGAGGAGTCTCAGTTGGCAGGGGGCAGGACCTGCCTTTTCGAGACGCCAGGACCAACGTGGCCTTGCGTGAAGGAAGGGCTTGCGCCTCAGCTCCCCAGAGAACCCCCTGGGGAGCTCAGCCCACCTGCTTCCTTGCAGGGTTGGGTGGCGGGGTAGGTGGGCCGGCGCAGCCCCGACTCTACGACCCTCCGCCCCCCCCCCACTCTGGCTGCACGCGGACGCGAGAGGCGGCGGCTCCGCCTTGCAGGGGTCCCTGCGGGCCGCCCGCTCGCCGCCGCGCCCCCGCCGGCCCTTCCAGGCCCTTCCTTTGTCCCGGCCCAAGGTCTGATGCAGCCACGGAGCGTGGCTGCAGGCGGGGCGCGCCGAGGCCCTGCCCGGTGCACCAGCACCATCTAGGGGCGGCCGGGGTCGACGGGGTGGCGCCCAGAAACCGGGAAGAGGGCTCTGCCAGCATCCCTGGGGTCGCCCCGTGGGCTTGGGCAAGTGGCTTCTCCAGCCCTGTCGTGGTTTCCGACATCCGTGTCGAGGTGACACACATCCCTACCGCTCTCAGCTCCCCTAACGTTTGGTGCCATTGCACTCCCGATCATGTTTGATCGATTGGACAGCCCCTGGCAGCAAGGAGGGCAACTGAGGCTCCGAGAGGTTAAGTGACTTGTCCCAAAGGGCACAGCAGGGGAAGGGAGAACCTAGAATCAAAGCCAGGTGCTTTTGCGCCCCATATCTGTGCCCTGCCTGGGTGAGGGCGGTTTCTCTTGACATTTATGTTTATGTTTATCTGGCTTCCTTGTCCTCTGCCAGCTGCTTCTCGTGTGATCTTGGCCATGCCACGCAACCCCCTGAGACAGAACCCGTGTCCTTCACCGGTAGGGATCACCCCCAGACCTTGCTTCATCCCAGCTCCCAGGGATGCATCTGTCTACATGGGAAGGTTTCTAAGTCAAAATTCTCCAAGCAGGGAAAACAGATGCTGTGAGTCATATGAGGATCAAGAAGGAAGGCCCTCTGAAAAAAAGAGCTGAGTTCATAAATATTTGAAATTACCATTCTCACACACCGAGCTCCAGAGCCTTCCAGCCGGAGGCAAAGCTCCTTTACACCTGGGCTTTGAGGCCAGCAGCCTGTCATTATCTCCATTTTACAGCTGAGAAAATCGAGGCACAAAGAGCCAGAGCTGTTTTCCCAGAGTTGCCGTCATAGGTGAGCCAAGACTGAGGTCACTGCCTGCCGCTGCTCAGGCCTCCTCTTCCGGGGGGGTGGGGGGGGCTCCCCTCTGAGGATTCTCGAATGGTCTGAAAGGACAAGGCCGTCTGGGGCCCGGATGGAGGGTGGCAAACGATTGTGGGAGGGTCTGGTCTGGAAAAGAGAAGACCCCGGAGAACACAGAGTCTGTCTCCAGAGGGCAGAAGCATTGCCACATGGGTGAGTAAGCCAAGGAACGAGGCAGAGAAGGGATCTATAGGGCAGGCGATGGGGGGAGAAGGAGCAGAAGCAGAGACAGACGATGGCCAGGCACCAAGTAGCATGTGCGGTGATCTTCCCGGAGCTGCCTGGAGCCCACGCCGTCTCCCTGAGCTCCTCTGGCCACTGGCATCCTTACTTTATTCTCAGAGCTTCCTGACAATACACCTGTGGTTACCAAGAGCAGGTGCACAACTTGGGAGCGCATCTTTGTCACGTCCCCCGAGAGGGCAGGTTTGTTGCGATAGGCAGTGCAGCCCAGGCCTCCTCAGGAACTGCGGGCCGCCATTCTTGTAGACGCCTCCTCCTCTCTCCCATCAGCTCTGTGTAAACTCCATCTCCTCAGGGAGGCAATGAGTTTGCTTCTTACAACCCAAGGACCCAACTGACGTAGCCACAATCTTCTGTCCTTTCGTGGAGCCATGGCCTTGGTGTGAGTCATGGTCCCTAGAACCGGGACCATCCAGACTTCTTTGTTTCATTCTTTTTTTTTCATTCAGTCATCCCACGACTCCTACTCTAGCATGGGGCTAATGAGAATCTTGTAGAAAACCTGGTGAGGTGATAGCACTTTAACCCCTGCTGACATCTGCAGTCACTGGAGGGACTTACTGCCACAGACGCTGGACGAGGGTCTCCCACGTGCCAGGCGCTCTGACAGACCTAGGTGATATGCTGGCAAATCCTTCCACCACCTTCGTACAGACAGGCTGGGCTAACACCACCATACCTATGACTCCCACCAGCTTGGGAATAGATACAGTCAAATATTTCTAGTTTTCCTAGTCAATCTTCCAAGCCTCGTTTACCCAGCTTAGCAGGAAGTTTTCCATCCCCTTTCAAGGCCAAATTCTACCCACCCACCCCTACTTGTTCCCCAGCCTCTGAAAGATCTTTAGGTCTTAGTCAGACTCAAGGGATCGGTCCTGCTAACAAAGGCCAGATGAAGAGAGAGCTGGAGTGTGGCAGACATCAGAGTGGATTGTAGTCTGTATTGGCTCTGGACACACAAATGTGTCTCTAGCCACTGTTCCCAAGGTGCCCTTTACTGGCCCCTGTCCTGCCCAGGCCTCATGTTCCCCAGGCTACAGCTCGTGTAGTTTCTACTCACACACTCAGTCATCGCAAATAAACGCCATCTCCTGGGCCACCAAAGCTGGGTCTGCAGGGACGTCTACCCATCCTTAGCCTGGATCTCCCCTTTCGCTCACAAGACCCCTAGCTTTGAGCCTTGCTCACCCAGATCCTTCCACCTTCCTGACAGTGAACTACATAGGTGTTTTTCTCATTCTTCCGGCAAAGATCCAGTAATAGAAAATCTCAAAAGAGGAGTTAAAAGCCCAGCCTCTTTCCAGAAGGTTCCTTGCCTCCTGCATTCCTGTGAGTCAACTCTACTAACCAAGAGTATCAGAAGGCCCTGGCTTTGTTGCTTGAGGCAGAAAAAGTCTCATAAGTTCTTTCTACTCCCAGAGCAGTGGGGGGCAACAATTTACCAAATTTTTACCTAACCAAAGGCAGCTTCTTGGCTGATGGAGCAGAGAGCATGTCCTGGGCCATCAGAGCTTTTCTGCTGTTCCCCCTCACTAGCAAAAACAAATAAATAAACAAGTAATGAGCTCCACTCCCCAGACACCTTGTCACAGCAGATGGGGAAGTGCAAGGCAGCCAGGCTGAGTTTCACCCAAGGTCACACAGCTAGTGTGGGGGGAGCTGGTGCTCAGATCTGGGTCCATTTATCCCTAAAACTGGTGGGTTTTTTTTATCCCAGTATTATTCTCTCTGGTGGGGATTTTTGGCTGTCTCAAGGATGACTCCGGCTTGCAGTTAATTGGACATCTCATATTTTTGCTGCCAATACTATTTAAAAGACACTCATCTTCCCCAAACTCTGGTTATGGTATATTGGAGTTAGTTGTCCTATTTCTCCTCTCTGATCCTAAACAAAGTCTGTAGTCTCTGGGGGATCTACACTGGCTGATCAGGTAGACCAGCGTGGTGCCCTATCTCACACCTGAGCCAGCACAATGGGGTATCCCAATGAACCTGACCTGACCCTGGACTTTCCTTCTTGGCGCACTGACAGGTCTCCGGGGAACTTGTCCAATCTCTTCTTTGCTGGGTTGCTCACATCTCCTTGGGGTGAATAGGGTGCTGGGTCTTGGCAGAAACTGACGGTCGTAAGCTATCAAAGCTAAATGAGGCCCAAAAGACACTTGGATCACCCTTTTCATTATACGGTCGAAAAGACTGGAGCCAAGGGAGGGAAGAGGATACTCCTTTGCCCACACAGAACTCTTGACAGAAATGGAAAGAGTACAAAGATCCCACGTACGTGTATCATGAAGCCTCTTTGGTTCAGCCTTGACCTCTCCAGATACTATCTTATACATACATCGGCACTGAAAAATATGTACGGTGCAAATTAATACCACTAATTTGTAAACAAAGTGCTGGGGCTCAGATGGTTGAGATGTCTTTCTCAAGGTCACGTGGTTGGTAGTGGAGCCAGAACTAGGATCCAGGTCTTGTAACAAGGAGGTGCTTATTCCTGTTGCCTCTGCTGGCCAGGAGTGGAGCGCTAAAAGGGTTGTTGACCTGGCAGATTGATGCCACTTTCTGACTCTTTCTGTAGACACAGCAGTGATATTTTAGTATGACTTCAGAGAAGCTCAGACCTCTGGAAACCAGCTCAGCAAGAACCCAACTCACCTCACACAACACCTCTGTGCCTTTTGACCATAGATCATGGCAAGGGAAAAGGACTCTGGTTTGGTGTCAGAATGAAGTTAAATCCTGACTCTGTGTCTTACCACTCCCATGATCTTAGCCACCATTCTTCAAGCCAGAGTGTCACTTCCAGTTTCCAGAAGCAATAAATGTCTTTGCTTCTTGGCCCTTGTTGCTTGATGCCAGCTTCATTATCCACTGCAGTTGTAGGATCTACAGTTAGGCCTGGGGTTTAGATTGAATATTCATGGTACCTTCCTTTAGGTATGAAGCCCAAGTTGGCATTGTTCCTGTCTAGTTTTTACTGGGCACAGGGGTTTCTTAGTCTTGGCTGCCAAGACAGGGACCAGGCCTTCATTAATTTCCAAATCTAAAGAGGCATATTAGAAGTTTCCTGTGGGGTAACCCCTTTGGTCCAAAGTTAAGATGATTGCTCAGCCAAAAAAGATTGCCCATCGTAGTCAATGCTACCAATATTTGAGGTCTTCTAGACTGTGAGTTACCTGGAGACTATAGCCAGGTGGGGTTGAGGGTAGTTTCTAGGTTTTTTTTTAAACAATAAACATCACCACCACCACAATGGTGTTTTGTAGACTGGCATCAGAACAAAGGTTGAGCCTACGCACAAGGCAGATGATAAAGAGACCCAAGGCAAATGAGAAAACCAAATGGTACTTGAACTTGAAAAAGGAAAGTAGAGTGAAGGAAAGAGTGAGAACTAGTTATTATTCATAAATGAACCACATTATTCTTATTTTTTGTAACTTTGCACTGAACAGTATCTGAATAAATAAGAGGCTTTTTAAAAATGTTATATTTAGCTAATTAAAAATATTCCACATTTTAAAAAGAAAGACAAGTATAAATTCTTTTGTTCTGATCCAAATATCAGATTAAGGCACAAGGCTTGATGTTTATATATCAGCCAGTTAAGGGTGGTGGACAATCTCTATGTTGTGTTGGCAAAGAGATAAGCACCTGACCTAATTGCACAAATGCCACTGGCTTGTTTATTAAACAGCTTCAAATATTTCTTAAATGGGGATGGACAGTCAGCCTGTACCCTATAGGTGATGTAATAGGCAGGGCCTAGGGGTACCAGGAATCAAAGACTAATTGGCACCATCATTTACTGAGCCTATATTCATGGTCCTTTGGGGAAGGGTCATCTCTCCTTGATTCAAGAACACTTGATGTCTTGCTCCTCAGTGTCAGTATCAGGAAGTCTTGGCTGAGCCTTGGTCCTTCTTGAGCAAGGCAGGATGTGTGAACTTCAAATACACATGTGCCCTGTCATCATTGTCCCTCTATTGATTGTCCAGAAATGAGTTTAATGAAGACAGAATGTCTCCTGTAAACAAATCATTATCCCTGATCAAGGACGTGTAAACAGAGCCCAGCCTGGGAAGCAGGCTCTTTGTCTCTCCCTACCACAGATATGCGAAAGGCCTGAGCTCTGGGGATTTCCTCAAGTCTGGAGTCAATAATGGAACTTCCTGGAGCATAGGGGGAAGACCCAAAACCCAGACTCGCTGAGAGCACCAACAGTGTCTTCAACATCAAATCTTACTCTAAAAATGGAAAAGTTGGGTGAAAGCAGGACGAGGTGAACCTTGTTTTAAAAAAATTAAGTGATCATAAATGTTTAAAATGTTGATATGAAGGGGATGGAAATATATCACAAGGCATTTTCTCTAAGACTACTTTGAATTACAGGACCTAGAGCGGGATTCAATTTACTTCATATTACTAACATCAACGTTTACTTTCACTGTGCTCTTATATAAATCATTAGACCCCCTTGATGCTTCATTTATAATACATACTTCATCTACTTTGTATTTATAATACATACTCTAGGAAATTTGTTGTGTTTCTTGATGAAGATAAAGCTGCTTAGATAATTACGAAGGGCCAGGTAAACAGAAGAGGTTATATTTATTCAATGTCCAGCACACCTGTCCATAATAGGCGCTTGTTCTTATCATCGTTATGATAATTATCATGATCAGCATCCTTCTACCATTTAATTACCTTGGTGCAAAGTGAAGGGTAGACGTATGTTCAAATTAATAATGTAATAATGGATACCTCTTATTGATTGTAAACTGTATGCCAAGTCCCATACTAGGTGCTTTGCATACTAATTAACATTTCAGTTATTTCAAGAGCCCTGGAGGGAAAGGCATTGTAGTCATCATTTTACTGAGGCTCAGAAAAGTCCAGCATCTTATTATTATTATTTTTCAGGTTGCCCAAGTTATTCTTATTCTATAGCCAAGATTATGAGCCATTGTTCCAGAAGTCTTATGGTCCTCCAGATGGCTCGTTAAAATGAATCCACTCATATTCTTCAGCAAGGGAGGCAAGAGAAAGAGCCCAGCACCTGCTTTCTACAAGATTGTTGTGGCAAGGGATAACTCCTTGGCAGGGGTACCCAGATGGCTGAGGGGTTTGGCACTTGGATATTTCCATGATGCCATACTTGCACCCAACAATCCAAGCCCCCTGATCAGTGCCTCCTCCAGACGAGTCTGCTGGCCCAGCTCGAAGGTCCAGCTATTTCCGAGGCTCTGGTGTGACTGGCGGGTTGTGTCTAACTTTCTGCAGGGTCCTGTCTGTGTCACTTTCAAACTCAGGAATCTGTCTTTTGTGAAGTGAAGATACCAGTTCCTGCCTCACTGGGCTGCTGTGAGGTTCAAAGCAGACAGTGTGGACAGAGCTCTGCTGTGCTCTCTCCTGGAGAAGTACCCATACCCACGAAGTGGGCTGAGTGAGGGAGGAGAGAGACTGCTTTACACCATCCCAGAGGGAGGGAGGTAGAGGGGACAGGCTGAGGAGCCCAGAAGATGCTGAGCTAACCTGTGTGGGCTTTCCTGAGAGTTCCTCCTAATGCTCCTACCTGTGAGAACCCCATGCCTACTCATTCCTCCAGATGGAGCCTGACCACATCAGAGGCACCTTCTGGTGGTTTCTGTACCCATCAACCAGACTTCCAGATTTCAACCTCCTATCTGTGTTCCTTACAGGTAGGAACCTAATTCTCTCTTAATTCCATCCAGGGGGTCAGAATTCCCATTCTGGACCCCTTTGCTAATTCCTGTTATATGAATTGGAAAAAGCACCAAAATATAAAATCTACCAGCTCTCTCTTTCCTCTTCCTTTCTGTCTTCTTTTCCTCCTCATCTTCTTGTCTCCCCTTTCCTCGTTCCTCAAAAATAGGTGTTCTTGTCCCACACCTCAGATGGGGGAATCACTCAGCTTCTATTCTTATGGCTTCTCTGTCCCTCAAAATGGCAAGTTAAGGTCAAAGTGAGATGTCTGGGAGTATGTCTTTCAGAACCAGCATCAAAATCCTCCAGATTGTTCATTCATTCATTCATTGAATGAACGTTCAGTTTCAGGCATTCTTGAATGGGCACTTGCTTGAAGTCAGAGGACAGACCATCTGGAAGCAGAAGGCAAAATGCATTCTGGGATCTGACCATTTTCCAGCATCCCACCAAGCCCAGCCTGGTCCCCATCGCCGCCTCTCGTCTGGATAACTGCAGTGACCCCCTAAATCCTCTGAAATTCCTTCTTTTCTCCTTCTCACCTCACAGGCTAGTCTCAACAAAGAAGTCAAAAGGTTCTTTTGAAAATGCAATTTCTAAGAAGTTACTCCTCGCTCAAAACTCAACAATGACTCACCATTTCACTCAAAGTGGAAAACCAAATTCTTACTATGACATATAAAGTTGCCAGATCTTCCTCTGTCCAACTCAGTCCTACTTAGTTTTCTGGCTGGGGTCCTCACCCTTACCTACTCTGGCCCTGAGCTGTTACACACAGCTCCTTGTCCCCTCCTCCAACACAACATGCACTCCTGCATGGGGGCTGTGTGCAGTCTCTGCTCTCTCTCCTCTTCCCTTATGCTTGCGTCCTTATGGAGGCTGATTGTGCAGTCTATTTAAGAATGTGAAATTCCCAGCTTCCCCAGCCTAGGAGATAGCAGGGCGGTCTGGACGTTCAACATGGTAAGAAACACTAGTCTGCTCATTAAGGATTTCCTAGTCTGCTTCTACCTGAAGCCAAACATCTGGACGAAATATGCACAAGCCAGACCACATAGTTGGGTGTTCTTCACATGTGAGGGTTTGCCAGCAGAACACAGACCAGCTGGTGATGGCTGCACTCTTATTCTGTGTCCTTAAGTTAAGGTTCAGTTACTTTAAATTCAACAAACATTTGTTTACAGCAACCCTTTGCTAGACCCTGTGTTGGTGGCAGGGGATCTAGAGATGAATGATTCCCACCGTGGAGGAGCTGGCAGTCCAGAGGAATGGGTGACAGGGCCACAGTAGATTCTACTCAAGGCCAAAGTATCTCGTAAAGATTCCAAAAGCTGCATTGGGTGGCGGTGGTGTGGGGGGTGTCATAGACCATCAGTGAGCGGGAACGTTGGAAGCTGCCATCTGTCAAGGCCACGAGACAGCCTCCAGAAGCTCAACTGTTAAATCTGTAGAATGGGGAGAAGTCCTTGGGTTGTCTAAGGCTAGAGTGGACAGTGAGGCAAAGACTGTGAGGTCCATGGGGTAGGGGTTCTGCCGTCTTTATCTGCAAGTGGGGGTGTGATCAAATATAGGAATTTTACCTCTTTTGTAAGCAGATCCTCTTCCTGCTCTCTTTACTGGGTAAACATTTACTCACCACTTAAGACACCCCATAACTCTCACTACCCGCCCCCCTGCCCCCATCATGAGAAGTCTTCTCTGATTGTGAGTACACCAGCCACTCTTTGCTGTCCGTGGTCACCTCTCGCCTGGCGAAGCTCCACTACAGTTCCTATCCCACCATGTTCTCGTGGTCTGTGTCCGGACCCCATACAGACCAGATGGAAGGGAATCCATGCCCTTCTCCCTGGACACTTCAGGGCTCACTGTCCTTCACATCCCAGTTGTGATGCCTTCTCCAGACACTGTCTAGGGAGCAGACCCTGCACGGACCATGAGGAAGGGACAGAAGGACCCCAGATGGCTGGGATGGGGGATGGTGGAGAAAAGGGACACTGCCTGGGAGCAAACAGTGCCAAGCCCTTTGGCTTTCTTTCAGCTGGAGACACAGAGGACATCTGGCAGACACCATTCCACGACCAGTAGCCATGTCACGATGCCGGGCGTCTGTGTGCCGAGTGAAGACCCACTCTCCCTTCTTATGCCCCTTTTATTAACTCCATACTGCATTTTATTTTCACTTGGTCTTGCTTCCTTTTTCCTTCTTCCTCATTCACCTTTATCTTGCCTTTCATTTCCTTTCCCTTTCTACCGGCCCCTTTTGATTCCCATGACTTGGGCTGGTCGAGGCTCCTGCTGCTGAGGGGGTACTGAGTAGGTGGAGAAAGCAGCCTTACTGAGCTCACCATGCGCTTCGCATACATATCCTGATTTCATGCCCATCCTCACTCTGTTGGCAGATTTTTCTCATTCCTGCTTTACAGATGAGAAATATGGGGCTGGAGAGATCAAAGGAGGTTTTCAAAATCTTACATATCTAGTTTAAGAGGTCGCCAGGCCATTCTTTGAGTGCCAACGACACGCTAGGTCCTGCTCAAGCCCTGGAGAGCAGAGATGAGTACGTCATTTACTGCCAAGCTCTCATAATCTAGCAGCAGCTGAACCCCTGTGGTTCTGCTGAGATTTTGCTGTAGCACGCTGCTTGGCACAAACCGTTTGGGTGGAAACATACAGAGTAAAAATGGATGGGAGTCCCGGATGAAGCGAGAATGGGAAAATGTTGGTAGTTGTTGAACTTGAGTGATGAGTACCTTGAGGTTTATTGTACTGTTTTGTCATACCTGGCTAATGTTTGAAAATGCCACGTCAGGGGGCTTAAAATTATGCCTTCTCAAAAAAGAGACCCCACTGGGAGCATCCCTTCTCAGAAGTTAAAGACAGACTCCACCAGAACAGGTCTGTCCCTATAAATCCTTGTTCTTGTGTAGGGTTATATGGGTAAGAATAGCCCTAGAGAAAGGAGGAACTGAGTAATATAAACAACACATGTGGGACACAGGCAGGAGAATCCCATGGAATGAGAAGTCTCTGTCAACCAAGACATCGTGGAGTACATTATCTTCTATTTTACAAGCCTTCTGTGATACATGCTCTATTTATGACGATTGTTTAGAAGGCACTAGAAAAAAAATTATGATACCTTCAGACACCGAGACCATTTGTTCTTTTGTCTTTTCTCTTCAGTATCAGAGTCTCCGTTTCTGAGAAGGCAATAGAATAATCGATTTCCTACAAGATTGCTTTGTACAGGAAAGAGCTTGACTGAAAACCAAAGCCACTGATTCCATCTCCCATCTGCTCGGAGGAGGCTTTTCTTTCTGGTTCTTTGAAATCTTGGCCATAGTGGCTTACTGGTAGACGGATCCTACTCTATAAAGAGCCTGGCAAAAGGCAGGGTCCTTTGCTAATGTCAGATCTTGCCCCCCTGAAAGGCGTCCATGTAACGATCTCAGAAAGCTGCTCTTCGGGTTCTTTCTGGATTTAGAAACTGGTTTTAGCTGCTGACGTGGTGCTTCTATGCATGCATAATCTATAGCCTGAGTGTGGCCAAACCCAGCTCTGTTGGTGGGTGAAATCTGTTAGGCTGTGGGGAATGTGGGGTGGGAACATAGGGTGGGGAACAAGGGGAACATGGGGTGATTGTACCAATCTGTCAGTTCAGTGTTGTTTACTGAGTACATTCTACATGCTGAGGCTTGTGCTAGGAGCCTGGGAGAAACGGAGAGGAACGTGGTGGGGTCCTTTCATGTGGGAGCCGGGGAGACAAACAGCATCATTTACGCTGAACATGTTCCAAAGCAAGATTCTCCCATTTTACCCACAGACTCTTGCCTATTTCTGTGAATGATCCCGTTCACCCTCCACCCCCATCCCCATCCCGCTTCCCAGAGACGTGGGATTCCTCCTGGATCGTTCCCTCCTCCCCTCTTGTATAACATCCTAAATGCTCTAGATTACTCTTCCTTCCTCCTTTCCCATCTCATGAGCTCTGCCCCATCAAGTGTCTTGTGTGACCTCTCTTTCCAGTTTCCTCTGTTTCCCCTTCCCAGATGACAGCTCATGTCAATGGCTCTCCATCTCCTTCTAGGTCAAGCCTACCTAGGCATCTGAAAGCCAGGTGCTTCCCGCGATGCAGGCTCATGAGATATTTCCCATCAAATTTCCCACTGTTTTCCTGTGGGAGTCATCCAGCAAGTTCCTTTCCTTCTTCTGGGATTCAGTTCTGTTTCCCTGATGCTCCCCTGCTTCTTGAAATTTATTCTGTCTGGCATGTATCTCTCTCTGTTGAAATGCTACCTATGCTCCCCACTTACTCAATGCCACCTCTTTTATGAAGCCTTGCATCTTCTTCCTGTCCGAAGGTATCTTTCATCTCCAGATCTCTCCTAGAAGCATGGTGGCTAGACCTGAGGCTTAAGATAAAAGAGGCTTGTATTGAAATGTGATTTAGTCACAAAATAACCAGGTGCTGTGAGGGAGTTGACCTCCCCAAGCCTCAGTTTTTTAATCCATGAAATGGGGATGAATCATACATTTATTGTGAGTATGTGAGACAATCATGCCATGTGCTTTAGAACGATGCCTGTAGAAGGTGTTGGGTAAAGAGTGGGCATCATTATTATTCATGACCATCATTAGGTGTGGGCATTGGCCAAGGTGCCTACACTCAGAGGCCCAAGTCCAGCTCACAGAGTGGCTGCCCAGAGCCTGCCCCTATGGGTGGCGGGTGAGGGCTGCACTTACTGGGGGGTAGGGGTTTTGGTCCAGCTCCTGAGGGCACCGAGTGGTCAGGGAGAATAGCAGGCTCAGGGCCAACGCTGTCGAAGCCCTGAGGCCCCGCAAGGACCAGCCTGTTTCATTAAAACAAAGGGAAGGGTTTCCTTGAAAATCCTATTTTTTCCCCAGATTTCCCTCTTGGCTGCTTCTGTGGCCACACATGTTTCCGATGAGTCCACATTCAAATGAATTTCAGCCGACAAATAACTCGATACAGCTCTTCGGTGGGAGAGAATTCCTCCGGGATGAGGTCATGGTTTGGCTACAGTAAAATTAAAAATAACCCAGAGCACGCCCCCACCCCCACCCCCCACCGCCCAGCCTGGCATCAAACCAGGACAGTGCATTTGGGAACTATTATCGGGTTTATCGGGGTAACGTATCGCAGAAAACCTGCTTCTGTTTATAGACCATTTTATTATTCCGTTTTGACATTTCCCTTTTTTCTTCAACCTTTTTCCCCCTTAAGCAAATATCTATTAGACTGAGTTGAAATGTGATCCAACCAAATGTACTCTTTTTCAACTTCAGGCTAAAGCAGGTCTGACTAGAAGCAGAAATGCTTAAGTGAAAAGTTATGATTTACTTTCTTTCTAAAGGGAAACAGTGTCAGAAGGAGAATTTTATGTGACAAGGGAACTTGCAGAGCATGGAGGAGCCGGGGCCAGCAGCTGATGCGGGCCTGGGGAAGCCTCCCTGCTTTGAGAAGGCCAGGCACAACCCGGCCAGGCCACATACCACCGACAGCAGGCGAGCAGAACCTGCCAGTTCCAATTCGGATAAGTCCCCAGATTGGATGGTAGATGTGTGGATGGTCAGGTCAGGAAGAAAACTTAGAGATAACTGACTATCATCTCACTATTAGGTGAACCAAGACCCACAAGGCTGCAATGACTTGCCCAAGGTAACTAGACCGAGCTATGGAGCTGAGAATGCAAAAGCCTGGAAAGCAGCTCTACCACATGACCCTGGGTAAGAGACTCAACTTTCTTGGGTCTCAAGGCCATTGTCTGTGATATGGGATAATGATGATTGCTGTCCTACCCGTATTGCACAGTGATGGAAGGATCCAGTGAAGGAGCAGCTAATGGCACAAGTATTTTCTGAGTGTATGCACTGTTGTAAGCCATCACACACCGACCTACTACTCACAGCCAATCTACCAGGTGGATAACCAGAATTGTGCCCGTCCTAAAGATGAGGGAGCTGAACCAGACTCAGACAGAGTCTGTGCTCTTGACTGTGATGTGGTCAGTTCTCTGTGATCACTTAGACCAGATCCCTGACACAGATGTGAAATGTGACATCCGGGCTGAGCCGGGATAGAGATCCAGGTCTGCTGGCTCCTCACCTCTGCTCCTGTGTCCTGACTGCTCAGCTTCTGTGCAGTGGGGACAGATAGCCAGGCTGCTTTCCTGCCCTTTTGGTCAGGCCTGGAGCAGAGACTGAATTATGGAATGGAAAGATGGTTTGAATTCTCTATAAATGCATCAAAGGACAGACCTGAAAGGAATGTGTGCTGCTGCGGGTTGGGGGTTTGAGAGGCGGGACTTCCCTGAAGGCTGACACGCATAACAGCATTTCATGGACAAGGCTGTGAGGTTGGGAGGTCCCTGCGGTTGCTGCATCAGGCTCTGCCCTTGCATCTGCTCTCTCCTCCCTCTTCCTCCTTCCCTTTGACTTCGGATTGTTCCCAGGCATGACTGCCTCCTGGCTCCCCTCTTCATAAGCTCGTGATGATCTGATGACCTGGTCAGCTTCCTCTTTCATCTCCATATTCTCGTCCTTTTTCCTCTTGGAGTTACAGTTCCACTGCTGTGTGTGTGTGTGTGTGTGTGTGTGTGTGTGTTGTGGTTTGACTACTTCTTGAATGCACCAGGCTCTCCCCCTCCCAAGGACTCTTGCCTCTGCCCAGAATGTCCTACCTCCACTCTGCCCAGTTAATAACTCACTCTTTGGGCCTCCATCCCAGTGTCCTTCCTCAGATACAAACTCCCTGATGCTCTGTTTTAATCTCTCCCTACATCTCCTTTGTTCTCCCATGGAGCCATTTATTTTCCTTTCCTTCTTACTCTTTGGACTCACACACACATTTATTCTTTTTATCTATCCCTTTCCAAAGACCAAAGAGCAACAAACTATCTATCACTATAATAAACAACTAATTAAAGCATGAGTAAAAATGATTTTTACATTGTCAATGGCTACATAAGTGTCTATATGATATCCTTGATTTTGCTTCCTGAGCCTGCAAAACCTAAGATACTCTTATTTATATTTACCTTTTAGGATAAAGTTTGCTTACCCTGTTCTGGACTGTAAGTGCCATGAAACGATAGGCCACGTGTATATTACGTCCTCTGTGTACCTAGTATGTGACTCAGTGTCTGGCGTGTGGTAGGGGTTCAATAAATAATGATTTACTGATCAATCAATTTTCTCCACTTTTTAGTTCCTCCTGGAGGAAGGCAGTGGGCATGGTAGGAAGAATTCAAGTGGCCATCCAAAAAAATCTCATTTGAACTTCAATTTTACTGTTGACTAACTGTAGGACTCTGGATGGTCAACAACTTTGAACCTCAATTTCGTCATCCCTCAAATGAAATTAATAAGGGGGAGAGTGAAATAAGGCGATAAACAGAAAGGGGATTTGGCCAAATATAAAGACTGTATAAAATGTTAACTATTATCATAATAATTGACGCTTCTGTGTCAAATATTGCCTCTTAGCTCTCACCTTTCATTGCTTGCTTGTGATAATGAAAGACCCTGTAAATATTTCCCCTTTGTCAGTTCACGAAATGTTTAGCTTTTCCAGTAGAGGGCGCTGAAGGGACAGGTCAAGAAGAAGGGGTCCTCTCTGTTCTGGTGAGCTGCTTCCTTCTTCTACCATTCTGCTGTCAGAGTCTCATTCAGGGACCTCTGCTGGTGCTCCCCTCTATCAGGGTGTGGGGGCAGCTCTGTGGATGATTTCCCTTTGACTATCAGCACCGCCTCCGTGGGGAGATTCCCAGTGGGTCTCACAGACTCTCCAGAGGCCAGCTTCCCAGCCTTGCCTGCTTGCCTGCATCACCGTAGGCTTCCGGCCTGCCAGGTATGCCTGGGGCTCCTCGCCTTCCATCCTGAGTCCATGAGCGCCCCAGAGGGGCATTTCCTTCTTACCAGTTCTGGCTGTGGGGTCCTGCCCCTCCATCCTGGTCTCCCTCAACCTAGGAGGGCTGTTTCCTGTTTGCACATTTGTTCCACAGTTCCGTGCCTGCTACCCTCAGCCTGGTGTCTCTGCTTCAGCTCTGACCTGTGTCAACCCACCAAGCCTCCCTGCTGCCCACCAAATACAAAAAGCACCTTCTCCAAGGAGGTGAAGCCTATCCTTGAAGAAAGTCCTTTATTTCCCTCTTTATTTCCCCCAAGACGTTCTCCGTCAATCTTAGGGAGTTCTTTAGGATTGCTCATTATTCCTTTATAGGTGAACTATAACTGTTGTTAGTTAGTGATTCCTTGTGTTGAACTTTTCTCTGTTCAAATAAGTGTATGCATTCTGTCTCCTGACTGTACCCGGCTGATACAGAATCATTGTGGGAGGGAGCCTCAGGAGACAGACCACAAAGATGGGATCTAAGGACTGATTTGGCTGGGTCTTCAAACTTCAGTGTCATGCTAGGTTTTTATTTTTGTTTTTATTTTTGCTAATGGGACATGAGATGCTAGAAGTCCATGGCCCGCATGCAGGGACATCCTGGTGAGTCAAGCTATCACTTGTGGTTGGACACGGTCAAGTGCCAACTGGAGACACACCTTGGGGTCCCCAGTGGCTTCTGCATGGGATGATTGTGGTAGTGATGATGACTACAGGAACTGTGGTGCAGGAGCATTCTTCGAAGCGTAACTGAGCAATTGCACAAAGAAAATGATGAACTTTAGTCCTTTCACTATCAGCTCAAGTGTACTGAGGCTCAAGAAGGTTCTAATGTGCCTGGGTGGCTCCATTGGTTAAGCATCTGCCTTCCACACAGGTCGCAATCCGAAGATTCTGGGATCAAGTCCTGTATCAGGCTCCCTGCTCAGTGGTGAGTCTGCTTCTCCTTCTCCCTCTGCTCTTCCCGCGGCTTGTCCGCTCTCTCTCTCTCTTGCTTTCTCTCTCAAATAAATAAACAAAATCTTTAAAAAAAATTTAAAAAGAAGACCCTAAAATGTGCTGTTATTTCTTATAGCCACAGGGATGATGCATGAAAAACAACCAAAAATTTATTGTGCAAGTTGCTGAATGACAGTGACAACTGAATTTAGAGTCTTACTAAGTGTCTTATGTGGAAGTTAGGACATTTTGGGGGGGAAATATTAGGCAACTAAAATTTGGAGTGAGAGTATCTGGTTGAACCCAGAAGCAACTGGCAATCCTGAGCTTCCCAGTGACCCTGCGGTCCCTTTGTCACTGATTAAGCATCTTCTAGACTACCCTTCCTTTATCTGAAAGGCTTATCATAACCCTACCTGGAGTAGGTTATTCCTATCCTGTGCCTTAACAGTGGACAACCATTTTCCTCAGAAATCCACCACAACCACTCCTGTTGCCACTGGATGGACACCCAGAGTTTACACCCCAGAGGCTCCAGCCATACAGACACATACTAAAGCCCAGATGGGGATAGTTGAAGCCAAAACGGATTTAATTTGTGCCTCTATATCAGCAGAAACCCAGGAACATGAATGAGGGCGGATTTTATGGATGTTAGACCAAAGAGGGTGGAATATAACAATAGATTGGGCCAAATTCATTGCTACTACCAAATATTCCAGATCACGTGCTAACTCCTGCATCCAGCCGTGGCTCTCAGAGCTTACTTGGGAACAATGAGCCAGCAGGAGAAGTGGATTTTGTAGAGGGAAAAAGTACAGAGAATTGCAAGCCTCACCTCTACCCTCCACAAGATCATGATTCTGCTGGAGAGAAAACCACATGAAAAGTGAATCAAAAGGAATCTTTCGGGAAGGCAGGCACCTCAGAAGAGTAAGAAAACAGGCAACATAAATGGCCAGAGCTGTTGTCCTCAGAGCACTGGGCTGGAGGAGTCAGCAACTACTCCTTGGAAGGGAAGGGCTTTTGTTGGAGCTGGACAGATGCCTCGGTGTGAGGAGACCATGACAACAGAGCAGGGTAGGTGAAAGAGAGAGGCAGGCTTTTAGATCAAGAGGGAAAGCATGGCCCCAGATCAGGGTCATGGGATCTGTGGAGCCTGACAAATGTCCCACAGATGCTTAGGAAAACTCAAGGTCCCCACAGGGCACAGACTCTCATGTCAAAGTATGACATATGGCTTCAATATCTTCAGCCTGTAACTAGGGCTGAAGTGTCTTCTGTCCAGATCGAAACGGCTTAGAATCATAGTAATAACACTTTGACGAGATACAGTAGTATCTTGACCAGAGATTCTGGAAAAAAGCAAAACAAAACAAAACAAACTAACAAACAAAAAACAAACAAACAAACAAAAAACCCTCAGTCCTTGGGCAAGTCACTTCCCCCTGGTAAACTTGCCTTCTTGCCTAAATGATGAGGAACTTGCAGTGGGCAACACTTCAAGCTCTGAAAATTTAGGATTCCTTATATCCTTCCATTTGGTCCACACCAAGTATCCTACCTGAAGGTCTGGAAATCAGTGAGTTAGAAATAGGAGTGCCGATTTGTCTCAGAAGAGAGACTATCCACGTATGGGTCAGCAGGGGAAGAGTCAATTCGCTCTACTCGTTCTGTCTCCCAGACTCTGATGTTCATGGTCTTGTGTCACTTTCGGCTTCTGAGCATTGGTAGGGGTTGGTGAGGCAAAGCTGCCATTAAAGGAACTACAATCCTCTATTTCAGCTGAATACAAAGAACATATTAAATGTTAAAAAGGTAATTGACTAGTATCCCTTTAGAGGTATAAGCTCCCCAGTCCTGGGGTGTGCAGACATCAACAGAATGACTGTTCTAGGAATGTTGTAAAAGGACATTTCAGAATGGCCTAGAACCCAGGGAACACATGCCAATCTTCCACTTTCTAGATTTACGCTGATTAATCCATGAGATAAATATGTGTGCTGGTCACATAAGGTTGTCTTACTCCACATATCACAGCAGAGAAAAAGACACTTCCTTCATTCATGGGCCCATCTCTGGATTGCATGGACCTTAAAACCTTGATGGTATCAGGATCTGATGCTTTTCTCTTAAGTAAAGCATACCCTTGTGAAAAGAAAGAAGAGAAGACACCAGAAATTGGGCGGCTGCCACACAGCTAAATTGGATATGTCATGAATAATAAAATAAAGATGAAATATGCCTTATTATTTGCAAATTTAACTAAATCTATTAGAAATATTTAATTATAGCTATAAAAGTTGTCATCAAAATGACCTACCCTAATATGAACATAAAAGAGTAGACAATGAAATCTTCATCAGTTAATTAAAATTTCTTAATTTAATGAAGTAAGTGTCATTCTGATAGATTAAGTTAAATAAATATGGTATGCCCTGTAGTTTACAAATGAAACCCTGAATATGAGTTAAAAAAAAAATAACATTCTGTCTTTGTTTTGTTCATCTGTTCATTCAGTGACCTCAGTATGGTCTGATAGGACATGTGTAGTATCAAGTGTCAGAGCTAGAAGGATCCAGGACAATGGTTGGAACTCAGTACAGATTTCTGCATGCACAGATGATTATCTCCTCCACCACACACTGGACACTCAGAGGAGGAAACACCCGCTGCCAGAAGCACTTGCCTTTTATCAAGGATAAAATATATCTTCTACAAGGGTATTGCTGTAATGGGGGCCTTATAGACATTATCTGACATGTTTGGATGAATTGCCCAGTGTTGATGCCAAAGACTTGTTAAGTTGAGCCAGGGGTGAAAGAATGAGGGCGATCGGATGCCTGTCTGTCCCACTACATACGGCATTGGCAATCATCCTTCACAGATTGCTAAGTGAGTTTAGAAACTTCATTAACCAATTCAAGCCCCAGCCCAGGGCTTGCTGAGAGGAATGCATTTACCTTGGCTTCTGTAGGAAAGTGGGCCAGCCTCAGGACCCCAACAGGAGGCAAGATTCCAGCACTGGGATGTATGCCATGTAAACCAGACAGTGTGGCCAGATCCACTTGGTAAAGATTCCCTTGTCCTTCTACACAAATCTGTCCCTTGAGGTGATAGTTGCACATCCTTCTGAGATATTCCATTCCCAGATACTCCATTCCTAGCTCATTACCACTTCCTGAAGCTGTCATTTCCCTTACTCTGTGACATAGCAGTCCATAGACTGTGGAGTCCCCAAACCCTGAGATTCAACTTTGAGGTTTCTTAGGGCCATAACAGCTGTTAAAAACTGCCCAGGAGATGCGTGATGGGACCCATGGAGAACTGGTATCTTGCAGAGCAGTGGTGTGATCTAGTCCCTCACTTGCATTGACAGCAAGTGATTTGTCACCGAGCCTGGCTTACTGGGGGACAATATAACTTTTAAGCCTTTGTACATATGAGTTGTACAGACATTCAATGCATGACCTCTGTTTCCAGCCTCAGTTTATACCCCTGGGTGTATGAAATGGGCCCTGAGGCTATGGCTCTCATAATGTCATTTTCACATTATCTATCTTCTTGTCTATAGGGGTTTAGAACCTCAGAGTTCCTGGGAAGCTTCCATCACTTCTGGACCAGTAGTTTCTAAAATGTGCAGTTCAATATCTTTGGTCTTCCATGTTCAAGGATACTGGGCAGTGAGAAAGTAGGCATCTAGACCTATTCATCCTACCACTTCAGCCAGCTCTGCTTGTCTGTGTTTCACCTGCTGGCATTCCAGGAAAGCTTTGTTAAAGCAAAGGGATTTTTTTTTGGGGGGGGTGGTAAACATGTTTAAAACTGTTACCTACCAGCAGCTGTTGTTGTGAAGAGTAACCGGAGGAAACCAGTCTCAGCGGTTAACATATGGCCTACTCGTGTGGAGCGCTCCTGAGAACCCACCTTGCAAAGTGAAACACAGTGATTGAGAACATGAGTTCTGGAGCTCAGCTTCTGGTTTAGAGTTCTCTACCCTCAATTACAGCTCTGAGAACTTGGAGCATTTACTTAATATCTTTGTGCCTCAGTTTTCTTTTCTGTAAATAGGGGGCTTTAAAATAGTAGGGATTCCCCAGAAAGGTTAAGACATGTAATTCACCTTCTGGGCTTACCTCCTGGTAAGTGCTATATGTTAGCATCCATACTTATTTGTATCCTCATTATTAATTGCTGGTCTGTCTCCAATTCCCTCTTTTCAGTCCATACTTTTCAAGTCTTCCTCCCATAGAGTCATCAAAACAATCTCTGGAAGGCATAAACTCAGCCAGGTCACGTCTCAGTGTAAAATCTTTCCATATCTTCTTTTTGCCCTCATATGTTTCTGCCTTCTTGTCCAGCCTCACCTCCCATTGGACTCTCAACATTTATACCCCAGAAGAGAAAAGCTGTGTTCTCCAGCTGTATGAAGTCCCAGATTGCATCATGCTCTCTGGCCATAGACTGTTACTTCTGTCTGATACAGTCACCCTCTTGTCCTTGTCCCTTTGGAGGTCTCCCTCTAGTCCTCAAAGTTCAGCTAGCTGCTGTCATCAGGATGACCTCTTTGATGTCCCCTCAAGCTGACTAGGCTACAGGCTACATTAGACTTCCCATGTTCTGATGACATGATTTTGTATTTATTTCTACTATAGTAATAATCAAATAGAATCATGTTGCTTATGCTTCCCCTCATCAGAATGTGAATTATATGTCTTCCATAATCATATTTTTGGCAATTAGCACATGGTCTTATACTCAGCATAAGTAATTTGGTGGCTGAGAAATGGACCAAAAAACCCATCATGAGTTCAGAGAAGAGAAAAAAATGTTGTCACGCAGAATTTCCTCCCTTTATCCCTGGGTCAGTGATCTTCCCTTATCACCTCAGGAATTCAGAGATGCTAATCTGACAACCCTCTGAAAAAATCGGGTAAGGGAAATTATAATTTTATAGGTACAGTCTAGCTATCTTGAGGCTACAAGATGAGTTAATAACAGGTAGTTTAAGTCAATATGCCATGCATGGCTGCTTCTCTAACAACCCAACTCAGTCTAAGGCTAGAATGGGACATTTATTAAAAACACTGGCAAAGTCTGTCAGAGTGAGACCTTTCATATCTGTAATTCCTACCATCTGTAACATCTTATGTTACATAAGATCCCCAATTACCAGTAGCAGTGTTAATCCATCATCTGTCCTAAATATTTTTAGCTGTTCTTTATATACCCTACTTAGCTCTTCTTTCTGTTTTTGTAAGTATCTGTTCTTTACTTGCCACAATTAATTTTATGCTGACTTTATCATATTACAGGACTAGCCAAAATCCTTTGGGAATGATTTTTCAGAAGGATTACAGGGTGCAATAACAACTTATACTGAAGCCATAGAAAAAAATCACAAGTCTCTTAGTTAAGGAGAGGCAATCAAGTTTTCCTCTCCTTTTAAATATTATAAATATGACTTCTTGTGGGTTTGTTATTTTTACCTAATTAAACGTCATGCTATAAGTCTGTGTTACTATTTATAATAATAAGAAAAAAATACATTTTCAGGAAATTACTAACACTAATGATTTTAGAATGTATCTAGTCTATCTATTCTTAATGAATACTAGAGTTATTTACTCTTCAAGTTCCAGTTTAACATAAAGAAAATCTTCATCAAATACATGTGCGCAATTATTTACCATTTGTTAAGTGAGAAAATGATACAGAGCTGTATCTCTATTTCTTTTGGGATCTTGATACTCTCATGTATCCCTAAATAGTACTGTCTGCCTTGTGAAGTATTGAACGTCTTCTATGCAAATTTAGAAGCCAAGACTGGAAATCATACCTCAAAATATACTCCTATTGTTAGCACACTTTACAAATGGAGATGATTTTGTGAGTAAGATACAGTATAGGTACCCACACCTGACCCTGTAGGTCAACCCCATGATGTCAGAGGCAGCTGACTGTGGTAAGTGGGCAGTTCTCATGCATGTTGCCAGTGGTCCGCTCAGGGTCTGACCTTGCTCTCTCCTCGTGTTTTTGTTTCTCACTTTCTCTGAAGTCAAGGAAGCTTGCTCAACTCATGTACAGGCACAGCCCAGGGAAAAACTCAACTAATAGAGTCAAGGAAACTGTGGATGAATTCTCCAGCTTCCAGCCGTGTGGTGAGAGAACACGTAGGAATTTCCTGTGCAGTTTCTTAGAGGGTTTTGAGCGACTGGACCCGGGTTGCCACATAATGCACTTTGTTCAATGAGGTGTCAGCTGTTAAGTGCTCCTCTGTTCCTGTTTCCTTCTTTGTTCCCTTGCTCCTCCTGCCTGGTTTATCTCCTTAGTGACTACCTGTGGCTGAGTCCTTATATCGGGTTGTATTTTGGGGGGCGGGTGGGGGTTTGAACCAAGATTAGGCTACAGAGACACCATTGATGAATTCCAAAATGGTAGCAGTAGCAGAGATTACACATTCTGATCATGATACAATAATACTAATATTAATGATAAAATTAGAGTATTAAATCCTCAACTACTTGAATATTTCAGATCACTCCTAAATAACACTTAAATGATTACAAATTATATCTAGAGTATAAAACAGCTTAGTAAAAATGATAATGAGATGCAACTAAGGTGTTGCCATAGAAAAATCCATTTTCTGAGTTTTTCCATGCACAAACAAAAATCCACTAAGTATTCCACATGAGACATTATAAAACAGAAATTAAACATTTAGTAAATGAAAAAAATTTCCCTATGAAAACAGGAAATAATGAAGATAAAAATTACTGCAGTAGACATTAATAGTTATAATTAACAATTAACGATCTGTTACCATATGCAAGGCCTTTGGTTGCTTTTTAATAATTAGCATCATTTTGCAGATGGTAAAACTGAGGTACAAAGTTGCCCAAGATTACACATTTAGTAAGTCATGGGACCTGAATGGAAACTCAGGCTGCTGTTTGAATAAAATGATTCATTCCATTCCATTCACCTCCCTTTTTAAAGCCATGCACAACCACTCGTTTGCTAGTTCTTATAGCACACAGACACATGCATACATGCACAAACACATGAAACAATAAAGCACATGTCTGTCTAATCAAGGTAAAAAAGGAAGAAACACAGATTCAAAAATACGAGTTCCAAGGAAGTGCACGTAACTACAGATAAAGAGAAAATAGTGAAACAATGAACAATTTATAAAAGTTTTTGTTAAATAATTTAAAATACCAATAAAATATATCACTTTCTGTGAAAACATAAACTACTAAAATCAAAAGCAATGTAAATAGTGCACGAACAAGTCTCCCAAATATGGAAGAAATTGGTAATACTGACTGAGAATGCCTCCCTCTAAATATCAATTGAAATAGTCTCTTAAGTAATTTGTTTGAGGCCATCAAACAACATGTTAAGTCTTTACATGTTTTTTTAAATTCTAGAGTTGATAGAAAAAATAAGTAAATCTGATTCTTTAAAGAAGCTAGCATAAATTCTATAATAAGTCTCTGGTACCGGCATACTTACACATGCATGTACACATGCAAGGCTAATATCACTATGAAAATTGAGAAAAAAATGCTAAATAAAACTAAACCAAAGAGAATGCATCTATATCTGATACTACTATACAAAAAAGTATATCCTATGACTATATAGAATTTACTCTAGGATTTAAGGATGGCACAATATTAAGAAATTTGTCAATATTACTCTTGATAACATTTTATCTCACAGGAAAATTTATAATCTTATTAGATACTTAAATGGGCATTTGGTTAAAAAATTAACTTACTTCACAAGGAAGTTGTCTAGGTCTACTATGAACTATGTATTACTAGGCAATTGTGATAGAATGGTGAGCAAGATGGAAAGGGGCTTTGTCTTATAGCTGGCCAAAAAATAATGGTAAAAAGCAATTATAAGTATAATATGTATTATGAAAGAGGAAATATGGTGGGTTATGGCAACATATACCTAGAAAAGATGAAAAAACATCTAAGGATTGGAGATGGGGCTTCAAAAGAAAGTGATTTTAAACTAACACAAGAAGTTTGGGAAAGAATTAGGTAGGTCGAGGAGTTTAGTGAAGGGCGAATTCTGTCCAAATTCTTCCAAAAATTGAAGAGGAGAAAAGACTTTCTTATTACATTCTATGAGGCCAGAATTATTCTGATACTAAAGACAGGAAAAATCATTACAAGAAAAGTAAATTGAAAGCTAAGAACCCTCATGAACATAGGTGCAAAAATTCTCAACAAATTTTTAAAAGCCAAATACAAAAATGTATAAAAAGGACAAAAAAATCTTGAGTAAGTAGAGTTTATCTCAGCATTGCAAATTTGGTTTAACATTCAAAAAATTCTTAAATATGATTCCATATTAATAGTCTAAGAAGTAAAAAAAAAAAAAGATGTGATTATCTTAATAGATTCAGGGAAAGCATTTGTCAAAATCCAACATGTATTATTTTTTAACTCCTTAAACATATTAATAATAGCTTTTTAAAGTTTTTGTCTGCTGGGCACCTTGGTGGCTCAGTCATGAAGTGTCTGCCTTGGGCTCAGGTCATGATCCCAGGGTCCTGGGATTGAATCCCACATCAGGCTCTCACTCCCCCTGCTTGTGTTCCCTCTCTCACGGTATCTCTCTCTGTCAGATAAATAAATACAATCTTTAAAAAAAGTTTTTTCTGGGGCGCCTGGGTGGCTCAGTGGGTTAAGCCGCTGCCTTCGGCTCAGGTCATGATCTCGGGGTCCTGGGATCGAGTCCCGCATCAGGCTCTCTGCTCAGCAGGAGCCTGCTTCCTCCTCTCTCTCTCTCTGCCTGCCTCTCTGCCTACTCGTGATCTCTCTCTGTCAAATAAATAAATAAAATCTTTAAAAAAAATTTTAAAAAAAAGTTTTTTCTAATTTTATCATCTCTGATATTTATGGATATGTCTCTGTTGTACTGATAAAAGTTCTCTGATTCTCTGCATATCAACTGAATTTACTATATATTGTATATTGTAGATGTTATATTTTTAAGGGTCTAGTGCTTTTATTGTGTGATTTATTGATGATTGATTTAATTTCCAGTATAATTAACATACAGTGTTATATTAGTTTCTGGTGTACAATATAGCACACCAGGTGTGTGGTGTAATTCAACAATTCCACATATCATCTGGGGCTCATCACTACAGGTGCACTCCTTAAGCCCCATCTATTTCACCCATCCCCCCATCAGCCTCCCCTCTTGTAACCACCAGCTTGTTCTCTATAGTTAAGAGTCTGTTTCTCGGTTTCTCTCTCTTGGCCCTTGCTTGTTTTGTTTCTTAAATCGCACATAAGTTTGGAATCATATGGTATTTGTCTTTCTTGCACTGGCTTCTTTTGCTTAGCATTGCATTTTCTAGCTCCTTCTAGGTCATTGAAAATGGCAAGATTTAATCATTTTATGGCTGAATACTATTCCATTGTATATATACATATATACCACATCTTATTTATCCATTCATCAATTAATGGACATGAACTGCTTCCATAATTTGGCTATTGTAAATAATGCTGGTATGAACATAGGGTGCACATATCCCTTTGAAATAGAGTTTTTGTCCACTATGTATTCTTGGTAAAAGTTCTCAGCAAGAAAAAGAGAGATTCTTAATCTGGTAAAGGACATTTACATATAGCCTACTACTAACAACACTCACAATGATGAAAGACTAGATGTTTCCCTTTAAGGCCAGGAACTAGGTAGGAATATTTATTCTTACCACTTTTATTCAACATTTTGCCGGAGATTGGTTAGTCTTATAGGGCAGGGAGAAGAAATAAAAGGGATTCCTATTGAGAAAGAAAAAGTAAAGCTGCCTTTACTCACAGATAGTTTATGTAAAACATTTACAAAATCAAAGAGGTCTAAACAAATGGGGGAGATTCACCGTATTTACAGATCAGAAGATTCAATATTTTTTAATGTCCATTCTTCTCAAATTGATGTGTAGATTCAATGAAATCTTAATAAAATTCCAACAAACTAATGTGTGTGTGTGTGTGTGTGTGTGTGTAGAAGTCAATAAGCTGATTTTCATGCAGAATACACTCTACCTTCCTATGGATATTTACAATGAATAAAAAATCTGGTAGTAAAAAAATAAGTAAGAAAATATTGTGTTTGACCTTGTTTCACAAGTACTGGAAAACTGGAAAAAAAAAAGCTTTTTTTAAAAAAAAATAGATCATAAATTAACATCTCTGGGACCAATTTTCAGGAAACTTGCTAAAGGCAATTATATGACACAGGCATGCTCAGATATATGTCACAGGAAGATGAGTGTTGGCTGCATAGAAAATGGGCAGGGGGGAGAGTAAGGACTGGATGATCTTCTAAGGAAAAGATGGTGAAGTATAAAGGAAATAAAGCAGAATGAACTGGGAGAAGTTGATTTTGAGACTTTTTAGAAAAGATATATGTTAGGACTTAATGATCAGCTGAAGGAATTAGGGTAAAGAGGAAGAAGAGTCATTCCTATGAGTTTGGCTTGAATCTAAAACTATAAATATAAAAACCCAAGGTGATACTTGAGCCTTTCCAAAACTATTTTCTTTCCTTTTTTAAAAATTTAATTTTATTATTTAAGTGTTCCAAGATTCATTGCTTATGCATCACACCCAGTGCTCCATGTAATAAATGCCCTCCTTTAATAGCCACCACAAGACTCACCCATCCCCCCACTTACACTCTTGGTGGGAATGCAAGTTGGTGCAGCCATTTTGGAAAACAGTGTGGAGATGCCTTAAGAAATTAAAAATAGAGCTACCCTATGACCCTTCAGTTGCACTACTGGGTATTTATCCCAAAAATAGAGAAAAAGAAAGGTCATATGTACCCGAATGTTCATAGCAGCAATGGCCACAGTCACCATACTATGGAAAGAGCCAAGATGGCCCTCAATAGATGAATGGATAAAGAAGAAATGGTTCATATAATATTATGCCTCCATCAGAAAGAATGAATACCCAACTCTTGTGTAACAAGGGCGGGACTGGAAGAGATTATGCTGAGTGAAATAAGTCAAGCAGACAAAGCCAATTATCGTACAATTTCACTTACTTGGGGAGCATAAGGAATAACATGGAAGACACTAGAAGAAGAAGAAGAAGGAAAGAAAAAGTGAATTGGGGGAAATTGGAGGAGATGAAATGAGAGACTGTGGACTCAGAGATCCAAAACTATTTTTTGCCCATCTTATGTGATATTCGAAGTCTCAGGACAAGGAAAAATGCATTCCCAGGTACCTAGCAACTTATTTTTTGTAATGAACATATTATCTTTAATAATCAGAGTTTTAGAGACAAAGTGAAACCAAGTAATAGGACAGATTCCACGATAAATGGCTAAGGACTGTTAGGACAACACGCCTAGATTGCTATCCAAGGTGCTGAATGGATTTGTCTAGTTATTGGAAACCCTCTGCTTCTGTTGCCCTTTTGCCTTTGCCTAAACTCAGTCCTCTGACGGAGTAGCAGCCTTGTCCCAGACCAAGCTAGACTTCATCTGATAGAATGCCTGTCCTTGCTAGAACTAACTGACTCTGACTTTTGATTAAGACAACAGACTGATTTCTCAACTGGACTCCTGGCATATCAGCTGCAAGCTGTAAGCTGTGTTCACAGAGGTTAAAAATATCCTGGAACGTAGGTAAATATTTCCTCCAGGAATAAAGTTGACCAGTCACGGGAGCAGAGACTTTGTTACTGTGGATAGTTGTGAGCTATAGAAATTCTCTGTGTTTCATTTCAGCACATTCAGGTGTCAGAACCCTGAAGTTTCCCCTTTACAGGCAATTTTTATTGGCTACTGGCTTACATTGAGCTTGACCCTGTTGGGATATATTCTTTTCCCTTAGGAACTTAACAGCTAGTATAAGAAATAAACATATAAAGTGCTGTTCAGTGCCCTACATCTAGCATCAAATAAATCAAATGCTTTAGAGACCAAGAGCAGAGAGGATTAGCATGAATTGAGGGTGGTTAGGAAAAGTTTCTGGAAGAGGTAGAGTATGACCCTGATGTCTAGGTAAACTTCAGGTAGGCAAGGAAGAAGAAGGGGTGCGTTAATGACAATACCATAGGAGTGGAAATGCCCATGACACATGAAAGTAGTAAATACTCACCTGGGTCTGCCTAGAGCTCCCTATTCTTTTAACCTCCCCACCCACATTCACATATAACACTATCGCCTTTATCTACACCCCCACAGGGTTTGCATTATTTCTCTTATACAAAGGGAAGACAGTTTTCCAATGTGGAAAGAGCTTTTTAAAACCACTGATGCTCAAGCCACAACACTGTAGAAATGGCTAATAAAATATAGCTCCTAACTTGAAACAAAGCCCGTCATGGGGCGAACAAGAACAATTAAAAAAATAAACAGTAAGTGCAGGGAGAGAGAAGAACAATCTAGAGATATACAGTTTGTAGGGAAAATTGGAAGATTTCATAAGGAAAAGACTTTCTTAAATGAGTTTACAAGATGTCTCAGCCTAAATGACTCTACAGAAAATTCTGGGATTTATCTAAAATCCTACTTACCACAATTTCAAATGAATTTTTATAGAGTTTGTAACTTGAGGTGACCAGAGCAGAAAAAAGTCCCTTCTTTGTAGTCTGACTTTGAGCTGAAGAGACAGAACAGTCAACACCTCTCTTTATTGCTGTATAAAAGGTGTATGGGCGTGTGATCAGCAAGGCTTTGTTTGTTTCTTTGTTTCTTTGTTTTGTTTTTACTATTAGGGATCAGGATTTTGGCACTGGATGGAATAACGTACTTAATGAATATTAATAGTACAAGTAGATAGTATAAAAAGTATAAGTACATATTATTTAGTATTACTTAATTACTTAAGTTGTGATGAATAAATATAGTACAGACGTTTCAAGCAAAAAATGCCTGCCTAGAAATTCTATCTAGTCAGTGATACCTCAGAGTATGAAGTCAGTGTGAATAGAGATCACATATATTCACTCTTTACCAGGTTTCACGAATGTGACCAGCTAAACTCCTCATCTCCATCCTTTCAAGAAAGCCCTGATTAATAACCAGCTTTTTGGATGGCATGAAGGTATTCCTCATTAACTGTATTCCTCTTAACAATCACACATACACTCATTTTTTTCCCATGTATCTTAACTCTCAACATTCATTTACTTAGCGTCTTTCTCTTTCTCTCTTGGCCCCTTTTCTTCTCTCTCCTTCCAGCTTGAGTCCATTTATAATTCATCAGTGTGTCAGTTTACAGAAAATTTGTCATTCCTACTCATTTCTCTTTTGAGTCCTAAATAGTCCTAATTATTGTATTTTTGTTTTTTGTATAGAAAAGGTCTCTTTTGGAGACTGTGACCCATTGATAGCACACACAATTAGGTCAGGTGGAAAACATAAAATGTCCAAGGATGCTCTAAGCGGTTTCCATATTCAATTTTTAAAAGAATTGCTTTAGAGCTTAAGTTGCCTAAAAAATAAACATATATAGAATAAGGCAATGAATGGCTGATATTGTTGAATCCATATAGGGCTCCTACTCTCAAAAGATAGAATGTGTGGGTATTTATCAGTGTTCCTTAGCATCCTTGGGCAATTAAGTCTCATGCTTCTCTAGATATCAATCTACCTCTTTTTATTCTATACCTTTTTAAATAATGAAAGATCTTTGCTTAAATAAATAAAATATAGCTGGTACCAAGAGCAGAACATTTTTCATATTTTATGTTGTGGGTAAAGAAAGGTGAAAGGCAGATGGTGTGATTTGCTGGTCCTCAGAGCAGTTGTTTAGCAAATACTGATGTTTAGCAAATATCTATGATCATGGGCTCATCACATGGAACATCATGTAAAATAGAGGTATATTTTTAAATATATGTACCAAACTTTAATTTTCATTTCACACTCAAAACTTCTGTACAAAAAGAGGCAAAGCAGGCAAAAAAAATTACAATGACTTTAGCAAACAACATATGACAACTTTAAAACAGGTTTGTGTATGCAACAGCCTTTATAGATGTAATGGAGAAGTTAGGTTCCAAAATGTCTTTAAGATAAAATTCCACTGTTTATTATGAATGCATAGAAAAATTTGTAGCTGGGTGGATACCAGATTGAATGAGAATTCTCTGAATTCTACTTGCACAATTGGATTCCAAGACTGGGTAGGCTTCATTTTTCTTTTGAGGAAGCACGATTCTACTTTTTTAAAACTTAAGTGTGATGATGTATCAAAAACCTCAGTTTACCATTAATGTCTTGATATAATGATGATGACTAGAAGCAAATGATGAAGCATGAGATTAACTAACAATTAAGAGATTACTATCAAGACTTTCTTTCTGGTTGTTAATAAATTCTCCAGCCCTAATGGGCTACCACAATTCAAAACACTCATCTCCACTTGCTTTCATTAGCAGTTCTTAGTGATGCATGAAAAACTTCTGAGAATAATGTCATGGTGTCAAAATAGCAGTACATCTGAGCAATGTGATTTTCACCTGTTGTCTGCCCCCAAATAAATAGCTGAGTAATGGAAAACACTGTTTATTTGAAAACTATGAAACATCAAATATGAAATATAGTTAACATCAACATGGATACTGTGGCTAGCACTTTCCCCTAAACCACCCACGGGTCTTAAACACATGTGCATGCAGCACACACAGGAAAAAAAAAAAAAAAAACCAACAACAAAAAAAACATGATTGTTCACAGACTCCTGGTGCCTGGAGGACAGGCTGTTAAAAGAATTTGTCTCCCACAGTAGCTCAGGAGTGGATCCAAGGTCCATTACCTGTTAGTGATCACAGACGTTCAATTAACTTCTCCTCCTGATCACCAGAGGCAACATTTCTGGCCCTGGGCTTTTGAAAATCCATGTACAGATGAATCCTAGCTTTGAAACAAGGTGGCCTGGCTGTATTGGGGCAGGCCAGCAGCCCCTCCTGTATATTTGGTCCCATTTGATAAAATCTTACTAAAAATTATAAATGTGCTCAACTGTTTCTTCTGTTTCCTCTTTCCTCTCTCCAAGACTTAAGCTCCTCACCCGATAACGGGAACAAAGGGACCCAATGATGATAAACATCGAGAGCCTCTATGATTCTTTTCTTGATGTTGCTGCCCAAAATTGCTGCCCAAAGATGACATGTGGCTGCCAAATAGAGCATTTCTTAAGCTAAATAGTCAATGAATTTGACTATTTACCTTGTTGTTACCCTATCTCCCAGCTTCCTCTAAGGTGTTAAGATCCCCAGATTTGAAAAGATCATGAAGGCCATCAAAGTGCATTTCTGTCCTGATGAGAAAGCCCCATATCCAAGGAGCTATATTTACTCAGCTTGAAAAGCTAAGGAAAATAGTCTTTTTTTCTCTCTCTGTTGACTGGCATTTAGATATAAACCAGAGAATCTGTTCTGCCACTTGATTGGAATTCTTGTTGCTGTTGTTGTTAAAAATAAAACAAAACAAAAGTATGTTTCCCCCTTTTTGGAGAACTCGAGAGAATGCCAGCTGGATCCTAAAGTCTGGAGATCAATTATGTCTGACAGCTCCTTCCTTGGGATATGGTGCATGAAACCCCGATGTACCCAGGCCCAATTTCTGGGATTATCAATCACTCGGCAACACTTTCTTTCTATCAGAAATAGGCAAGTAATAATATAAGCCAGACTGAAGGTTGACTTTAAAGTGTCCAATCTCATTCCATAGTATATATGCATAGGCCACATGGTGAAGAGGAAGAGTCAGGAGTGAGGGATCCTGGGCTCTAGTTTTACCTGGGGTCTATCCTATTTGATTTCACCCTTGTCTGGTTTCTCCACTGGAGGTTGGAATAGGAGATTTCCAAGATCCATTATAAGCTCTGATCCACATAAAGAATGACTCTAGGCCCTGTCTTATTTTCAATCATCAAGACAAGATGGCGTGATGCTTCCTGGACGGTCTTTCTTAAGGAAGCATGTAAGAGTCTGCCATTCTATTGGCTGGTTGCCTTGCAGAGATTGTCTGTTCTATTTGTCCATTTTATAGATGAAGAAAGTGATACACAAAGACCTTAAGTGAATTTCCAAAGATCACACAGTGGATCAGTAAGGTTAGGACTAAATCCAGGTACCCGGACCAAAGTTGTACACATTGCAACAAGCTAGCTATGTGGTCAAGGAGGAGCTACCTTTTCAATAGTAGGGGACTGGAAAATGTAGGGTCTCCCTGCTCTGAATTCCCTAGTCTTCTGGAAATCAGTGAAAAACCTGAGACCTTTGTCACCACATGATCAATCTACAAAGGGCAGGGCCCATTTTAGGAGGGGGGCTGGGTTTCCAGCACCCCACAGACACCTGGAGTGCCAGTAAAATTACCCAAAGCCAGAGGCTTGAAGTGGAGAGAGGACTGTCCTGTTGCCTGTGTCTCCTTCCTCCCAGCCTGTCCCCCACTTCCACTACAACCACCTTCCCAGCTCATCTATGACAGCACATCTATCTATACCCACTTCTTTCAAACGAATGGATTCAAGTGCAGGTGATTTTCCTCTTGCAGAATTGAAAGGGAATGTTAGAGGAACATAAATCCAGAGATAAGGAGAATAGGTTGATAAATAAAATACGTGCAAACAAAAAAGCTGCACATGTGGTTTGCAGTCTGAGGAAAGAGGTGGGGTGGGGGGCGTGCTGAATTCCAAACACTTGAGTTGGAGTCTTCACATGCATTTTTCTTTTCTTGGATTCCTCTCTCCCTCTGTCAGGATAATGGTTGTGTTTCTTGTAGCCAAGCCGACACAGGAAATCAAATAGTTCGTGTTTCTATAAGTAAACTTCCCAGAGAGATTACACATCTAGAATTAAAACACTACCACAAACTATTGGGAATTTCGGATTGTTATAGGGGTAGTTAAAGGACTGCAGTAGGAAAGATCAACATCGCCAAATTTTGGCTTTGGAGAAGAGGGCTTTGTTTTAGACATCAAAGGTAAGGCTCTCAAGTCAATTTATGCTCTGCTGGGTCGAGTCAGTCAAGATACAAATTAAAGTCCATATATTTCAGTGACAAGAATGAAACGGTTATGTAAATACACAAGTATTAACATCAATCTGTATTAAATTATGTAAACATGTACATCTTCTGAGGTCAGTACATAGATCCTCTTCTCTCCTCCGAGCAGAGCTCTACTGAAGCATTGCTCGAATCTGTTTGGAAGTTGATTCATCATTCAAGTGCTTGGTAGTGAACCTGGATGGAGAGAAAGCGACAGGGGTCAGCGTGTGAACAGTCCTCTGCCAAAGCTTCATGATGACTCTCAGCCCATCTTTACCTTGAGAGACACGATGGCTATGTAAAAATCAAACTTGGGCTCTTTCCTTATACAAAGAACCACATTTTGATGCCCAGTGTATTTTCAGAAGGATTTAATATTTGATTCTTCTTCCCAGAGGAATTTTGGGATTGTGGTTATTCAACCATTAGACCTTTTATCTAATCAAATAAATACACGGAGGAGACAGTAGCCGTCTCATTTTCTGGGGAGAGAGACTTGGTGTAAAGGTGTGTGACATTTCAGCCGTCTCAGATCCCCTTGCTGAGTTACAAATTTCAGAATGTGGCTCCGCAACCCAACATTCCCCTAAACCTCAATGCTGATGGTTTTCTACTTTCCTGGGAATGCTTATGCTCATTGTCACCACAAGGGGGCCCGAATGCAGGTAAACACACCAAAAAAAGGTGGGGGGCAGTCTGCAACGTCACATTTACCTGGCACAGGCCTGGGGTCCGGAAAGGGAAGGGAGGGGAATTAACATGTCATCAAACCCCGCCAAGTCCCAGGCACTTTGTGTACGTTCTCACTTCACCACACTAACTCTGCAGGAGAGGGTCCTGTCTCCATTTGACAGGTGAGAAAACTAAGAATCAGAGAGGAGATATCACCCATTTCAGACCACAAATCTGCCCATGTGTGATTTGTGAGCGATCTGTGGCTTCTGATTTGGACGCAAGTCTGTCTGCCTCCAGAGCCCTTCATCACAGACAAGACACCGCAGATACCTGCACTCGTTTGGGACTCACGGCTCAGTCGGTGCCCTGCTCTTCACGAAGCCTTGCTTGACTGAACAAAGTTGGAAAGTTAAAAAAAAAAAAAATTCAGGCATTAACGCCTTACTGTGTATGGGAAGCCAACGTGCCATGAAATGGGCACCAATGGAAAAAAGCTTGGTTCATGCACAGAGTCTGGGAGGCTCCATCTGTTCTGAAGGACAATGACCTAGCAACTCCACAAAACAGCACTGACCTCAGTTTTATTCATTAAATGTGTGGCTGTTTCTTCCTTTACTAAATGGGGGTGACAGATCACCTCCCCCTGTGAGCTATGACGCACTCGGGAGTGGGGCACAAGACACGAGTGTTGCACACAGAAGGCTGCTGGTCCATTCCACTTGTGCTAACTGAGCCCTTCCTGCCCGCACAACAGAGAGTGGGACTCGGGGAAATCAAAGATGAATGAGACAGCGAGGACCTGAAACCTTCCAGATTGCAATCCAGCATTGGAATAATTCACATGGTAGGATGAGTCAACAAATTCCTGTCCATGTGTCATGGCTAAAAAATAAGAATGCCTTCTCTGGAGTGAATTAAGTGCGTGTATCCTTGGAAGAGAGGCCGCTGGGGCATCAGCTGTTAGCAGGGAGAAGCCGAGATGAACCACAGCGACCAAATACTTGGGCATCAAGACAGGGTTGAGCAGGTCCCCCAGGGAGCTTTTGAATGAACACAAAGTGGATGCCTGTGTCCCCACCCTCGAGACTCTAATTCGTTCGGTCAGGTTGGAGCCTGAGTGTCAGGGTTTCCAAAAGCCACCCACCATTCCCAGATACAGTCAGGGGAGGGGACAGGAAGACTTGGGAAGCGGCTTCTGCTGAGTCTCCACTCACCACAAGATGGCACAATGTGGAATGAGGCTCCTGGCCTGTGGGGTGACCAAGACCCAGGGTTAGGCTCTAGCTCTGTCATCTGCTGTGTGACTTTGGGGAAGTTATTCAATTCCCTACATCTCAGTTTCTTCTGTCTGAGAAAAATGGTGCTGACTTCAACTGGTTGTTGGGAAGATTAAACGTGTGAAGACATGCCGGGGGTCAAGCCTGGTGCTCCAGCGCCTGATCCCTAAGAACATCTGAATTTGAAGGCGCTCCGAAGGGTCGTGGGGCTGAGGCTTACCTGAGGGCATTCAGCAGCCCCTCCACGCTGTCCGGGGCCTGTTCCTTTAAAACCTTTATGCAGCCTTTCATCTGCGAAGAGAAAGCACAACATTTTGTGAATAGCCTAGCAACGGTGTCTGTGGTAGCGTCCGTTCACGCTACTGATGGTCTCTAATCAGATCGCGTTGTTTCAGCCCAGAGAAATCAAATCAGAAATGACCCACAGACCTTCCTACTTGCTCAGGGAGTTGCTCCTCGGGGCAGTTCTCGAAGTTGTGTATCACTTTACTGTCAAACACTTAACATTTCCCTTTCTTTATCCTTCCTTCCTTCCGATATAGCTAAAGATCATCCAAACCGGATGATGACCTCATTAACTTCAACAAGTAGAAGTAAACACCACCTCTTTGTGCTCCTAACAGCACACTGGCATTCATCAGAGGACCTTGGAGATTTTAATGCCTAGGTTATTTGGGCTCCCTCAGCAGCAGGGGACTGGTGAAGGACACAGGTCAAGGATATGAGGGGCACCTGGGTAGCTCAGTCAGTTGGGCGTCTGGTATTGAGCCTGGTTTCGAGCCCTGCATATGGGTCCCTGCTCAGCGGAGAGCCTGCGCCTTCGTCCCCCTCTGCCTGCTGCTCTGCCTACTTGTGCTCTCTCTGTCAAATAAATAAGTAAAATCTTAAAAAAAAAAAAATACAAGCCACTTGGGGGTGGATGGCTTGGGTTTCCTCCATCCATGTTTATTTAGCACCTGCATGAACCTGGGCAAGCTTCTTAGTTTTTTGCATCCTTGGAATATAATTTATTCATACTTTGGGGAGTGTATAAAAACTAAGTTTACATGGATCACATTATGCATATCTTAGAATTTTTTTTTTTTTTTTGGACAGGGAAGTATCTTCCTGCAAAAAATATAATCGCTCATTTTTAACTCAGATGTTCATGTGTTGTATTGAACCTGGGCAGACGAAGGGCCTCTTTTATGACGGTCTCCTTCAAATACTTCCTGTGGGACTATTTCTGGTATGTAGGAAGTTTTATCTTCTGGCCTGATAGACTCTGGTAGATTGAAGGAGGCAGCCAGAAGCACAGGGTTGAGAATCATTTGGGGGTCACAGTATAGGCTCATCAAGAAAGAATGTCATGGTCCCTCAGAGATGTCTGTCATAGGTGCAGGACAGCAGACTAAAACATGCCCAGTGTGTGCCATCCCGAGGCTGCTCACTTCCAAGAATGGGCTCCCAACCGAGGGATATAGAGATTTGGTCCCTTTCCCAGTAAAGTTCATGGTCTAGTGGAAGAAGAGACCCTCAAGGTTCTCCGGTAAGTGTCCATATTCTATCAGGAACACAAAGAGCCTGGCCTTCTGGCACCCAAGAATGGCATCTTTCTGTCAATGACCCAACCCTTCTGGGCCTCAGTGACTTGGCTCTGATGATTCACCCTTCCAGGAGCCTTCCTCCTCCCCTCTGTCCACTTGGGGAAATCCTAGCCCTTCTCCGAGATCCACCTCAAACATCACCCTCTGTCTCTTCTCTAAACAGAATAAGCTCCTCCACCATCTGGGTTTCCGGGATACGTTCTTTGTAAGTGCATGGAATGAATGACACGCATCTCAGGGCTTCACAAATAAATATTTGTGTTTTTTTTCCACAGTTGATGATACTCAAAAGATGTATAAATCCAGTGCGTGTAACTGCTGGCTTAGAAGCAGACTAGTATCTGAAAGAGCCCCTTTATGGTGTCCAAGAGCATGGCCCATCTTGAATATGTATTGTATTGGGTAAGCCTGAAACTTTCTCAGAGAAACATGCACAGTTCAGTATGAACAAGTTTTTCCTAGTGAGACCAAGGAACAAACAAGATTTCATGAAGACTCTGGGTGGTTAGATGTAACATTATATAATGATTGTGACCTCAACAGAAAGACTCAGTAAATGATAAGCAAGGACAAGCTTTTAAAAGGTTAGGGATACAAGCCATAGCTGTCCCCAGTGTATTTTGAATTGTTGACTCTTAGGTAAGTTGACAAGTGGCTCTGGTCAGTGAGAATGTCCTGTGGGTTCCAAGTGATAAACTCAATCCACATTCAAATGATGTCCATGGAATTATTAATAGAGTTATTTACATGTGATCCACAGTATGAACATGTTCAAGCCTCACAAAGAATATAATAAAAACGTTCAATGGTATGAAAAAAATTCTGTAAAATACTGTGATGCAAATTTTAAAATAGTAATTACAGCAGGGGGGTGATCTGTTATGTACACACACACTTGCATATACACAAATATCCGCATAAAAGGAAGGGAGGTACATATGCTGCCATGTTGACCATGGTCATTGCCTATGGTAAGGTTACTATAGAAGACACGTTCCATTTTCTGTATTTTGAATTCTTAGGTTTTCCTAATTCTTTTATATTAAATATTTTTCCCCCCGGCAAACAGAAAAATAATAAAGTGATATTAAAAAATAAAAAAAAATTATAACAAAGACTATGAAGAACACAAAGCGGATGCCTGTGTCCCCACACAGGAAGGGGAAGCCAGACCTGCAAAATAAGTCGTCTAAGTTTATTGTAATTGGTAAATTTCCTTATGGTCTTCAGCCTTGTGGTCCCTCTGGGAATGAAGACTTTTCTGTCTGCATTGTACTAAAGTATCAGGGACGTTGTTCTGTGCAGATGAGTGAGAACAGAGTGTGCCTCCGAAACTCTGCACGGTCAGAAGGGGTTAACCCCAAAGGGGCCTTCCTATTCTGCCCCTAGAAGGCTGTATATTAATGTCTGGGGTATGCTATTGGGGTGATGCTGCAGAAGGGAGCTAGGAGGAGATGTGCTTTATGCTTTCGTCAAGTAACTTGTATACCAAAACCAGGTGTCTTCTGGTTATGTGCATTCATTCAGCAAAAACGCTATGGAGTATCTATTGAGTGTCATGCTCTATGTCAAGTACGATGTTAGGCAGTAGAGCAAACGGTGGGTGTACAGTCATGGTCTCGGCCCTGAGAGACACACTGGAAGTCTGTGAGGGAATCTGAAAATCCAAAATGGTTAAGTGGTGTGGGGGTCAGAGGAGGAGAGAGGTCCTGATCACAGAGGGTAGGGAAATGTGTTCCTAAGTGAGGTGACATTTGTGGATTGGTTTAAAGGAATCCACCCATCAGAAAGAAGGGAGGGTCTTCTGGGCAGGGGATGGGGCTCAAGCATCTCCCAATGACAAGAAAAGGCATGGCCATCGGAGAGAGCCACCAGTGGGGAGTGGTAGGAGAGGAAGTTGGAACGTTGCTTGAAATTTGACTATGGTGTCTTGTAATCCAGTCTCTCCCAACTGTTTGCTTTAAGACACATGAAACATATTAATATCGATATATTTGCATGGCACATTGGGTGCAGACAGAAGGGGCAGTTTGCAACTAAGTGACTATTCACGTCTGCTCTGCTCCCCTGCCTGCTGTCAGGGTCAGTGTCTCTGAGCTCCTGCCAGGATTGTTGACTGGATGTTTTGCTGTAAGAACATGCAAAAGACTGTACATCTTGCTATGAGGATAGCTGCCAATCGGGGGTCTTGCCTCCTGGACAGATCCCTGTCTCCAAGTGGTGGACGGAGGGGAGGGAGAGAGAGAGAGAGAGAGAGAGGAGAAAGGTCTGTCTGGCATCATTCATGAGAGCTCTTATTTGGAAAGCAGAGTTCGTCACTGTTCTTACATCGATCTTGGATGTCTTGCAGAAAGCTCCCACGGGGTGGACGTGGTCGTACAGAATGATAACCCCCACCATGACCCTCATGCAGAACATCAGCGTCTCGTCGCTGGTGAACCTACTCCTATATTCCCTGCAAGACAGAAGACATGGCAGCCGTGTTACTTCCTTGCCAGAGCACGTCCATTTCTGGCCACTTTAGGCTCCTCCAATCATCTCTTGAGAACAATCCTGGACCTACAACAACCAGGTTAATATGCTCTTAGAGAAGCCCATGATGATAATTCTCCTTGAATCTATCCAACCAGCAATTCAGTGGGAAAATAAGGTAAATTAGAGGGCAGTAAATTCTCTTCTCTCCTGCCCTTCAGCGGCATGGCTCATCACGCACATCACTCCCCCACCCATCAATCTTGAATATTTTATAGCAGGTCCCTCTGGCTGTCCAAGATTATCGAGAATAATGGCTTCATTATGGAGAAAAAGAATCGGGCTCATTTCTACAGAGCGGCTATCGTGCCTCCAGTCAGAGGAACTTCCTTTGTTAAGACACAGGCTGCAGATTGAATTGGATGGGCAGAGATACGTAAAAGAAATTATGTACCATTCACTGGGGCTGGGAGTATTTGTGGAGCTGGAATTTTGTTCACTTACCTTGACAGGGTCCCTGATGATTCAGATCATTCAAGATAATTCTAGAGGCTTTCTTAACAACTATTTCATTATGAATTCGGCCCACAATGAAGATGATTACTATTTCTGTCTCGGAATAAATCCTAACTTGGGTATAAGTGAAATATTTGAAATGAACACCATCTTACATTTGAACAGAGTGTCACATTTCATATGGCACTTTTGAGGTCTCTGGCCCTCCCCAGCCCTCTGCCGCATAGAGGACCTTACGGGAACCCCATCAGGGGAGGAAACCAAGGCCTGGGCAGGCCATCCGACCTGTCTACAGGCACAGAAGTAGCTAAAGAGATTACAAAGGATCTGCTGAGAGAGGGAGACGGAGTGAGAGGCAGAGAGGGAAGGGAAGGAAGGGAGAAAATGCGAAGGAAAGAGGGAGAGAAGTCTGCTAATCCATTATTCTTGCAACAAGACTACCCCTTGTACTCTTTTGTTCTAAATCTTCTGCCAAATCCCTTTTCCAATATACTTATAATAATAATAATAATAATAATAATACCCAGTCATGTAAGTCAACCCTCCATTTGGCCCTTCCCCATCTTCTACAGCACCTTTGGTGTGAGTCCTGGTTCTGCCAACTAATAAGCTATGAGAACTTTGGGAAGTCAGCTAACCAATTTGGACCTCAGTTTCTTCAACTATACAATGGGGCTGATTACATTTATCACCCAGAGTTCCTTATAAAATTAATTCAAATAATATACCTATTAATGTCAATATGCCGACCCAAATGTTAACACCACCACCATCACCACCATCATCATCATCGACATCAAGATCAACATCATCATCATCATCACCATCAAGATCATCGACATCATCAACAACATCAAGATCAACATCATCAACATCATCACCATCACCATCAAGATCATCATCGACATCATCAACAACATCAAGATCAACATCATCAACATCATCACCATCAACATCATCAACATCATCAACATCAAGTTAACAAGCTCTCTCCAGGCGACCTCCAGACCTTAGACTCTACTCTGATCTCACTTACGGTGTCTCCAGCATGACTTTACAGACGCTTGTCATCGTGCTGAGGCAGTCTGTCGTGTTCTCTATCGGCAGGGTTTTGTTCTGAATGGGAGACACAGAAGTGTGTTAGCCCTGAGAGCAGCTTTTCCGCACAGCTGGGGAAAGCACCTCAGGGCTCAGCTTCACTTACTTCGGAGACAAAGTGCATGGTGGCATTGCTAAGGGTTTTCAGCATTGGTGTGGCTTCTGCATAGAAGAGGGACATTCGATTGGCCATCTCATTATTGACTTCATTCTCAATGTCTAGCTGATGAAAATAAGAAAAAGCAACTGATAAAGACAGGGTCGACAATCCCCAAGCAGTCTCCGCTAGAAGGGAAATCAGAGACAGGGTTGTCTTTTCCTTGGGCCCTGCCTGAGGCAGCAGCCAAAGGACGGTGTGGGGAGTGGGTGCACAGACCAGGAGACCCAGGAACTCACATGCATGTTGTTGATGCGGTTGCGACTTATCGTCCTTCTGTAGTAGCTGAAATCATTCTGAATGGCTGGGTTCCTCATCTGAAATTCAGAAGAGAGCAAAGAAAGTCATCTCTCTGTGTCACAGAGAGGACAGGCATTAGGGTCCCAGACACTAGACTTGGGAAATACACCAGGACATCTCTTGATTATACAACAATCAAAGCAACTTATACTTAAAAATGAATACCCAGCGCCTCGCTGTTTTAATACAGGCCTTGCTTTTCCTGTCAGCTAGATCTCAAGGAAAGAATACTTGTTCTCAATCAGGATACAGATACTTTGAAAAGGTCTCCTCTTCTTGTATTTGGTGGATTTTGAATTTACACACACAAACTGAGATCCTAAGTCATGTGGACTATAGGAATGCAAATTCTCACCATGTTTGATGTCTCTGTAGGGAGGGAGCTACATCCTACTCATCTATCCCCCGCCCCATGGCATTAGCAGAGTGCTGACACACAGTAGGCCCTCAGGACAAGTTTGTTAAACTGTCTTAATGTGTGTGGTCTAACCTTCAGCTCATCAAATCGCAGGGTAAAATGAAGAATTTCTGCGAACTCCTTCGCCAGGGCCTGCTCGCGTTCCAGGTGCTGGGTTGGTGTGTAGGGTGGACAGGTCAGAGACTCTAACAAACTCTGAAGAGCTTTCTCTGAAAGTCAAAGTGATAAATATATATCTGAGGTGGCCCACAGAGATCCTTCTAGAAGCACAGTTCTTAGGCCCCATTGACATTCTCAGAGACAACCTTCTTGGATCTTTCTTTCCCACGTCTTTTCCCACAGCTGTGTACAGTAGGACATGTGCAGAAAGGAGAAGGAGGCCATCAGACCTGAGCAGGTGGCCCCCCACCTGCGGAAGACCCCCCAGGGCCACACAGTTTCCCCCATGTCTCTCAGAGCTCAGCAACTCTCAGTGTTCCATAGTGCTGACTCCTACCACTGTTTGGAACCAGACACGTTTTTGGATCCTGTGCTCAAGAATGTGCAGTGCTTTTCTGCCAAGCCATTGCCATATCAACCTCCATTACTGTCCTTGAAACAGTCTCATTACTCCCTCTTGTCTATTCCTAAACATTCCTTCCTATGTTCCCTACACCATATTTCTAATAATACTGACTCATTTAGCCAATCCTCTATAGCAGGGGTTGGCAAACAATGGCGCACAGGCCAAACATGGCCCACAGTCAACTGTTAGAAATAAAGTTTTATTAACACATAGCCCCACTTTATTTCCATTCCTTAATGTACTGACTGTGGCTACTAATGTGCTACATTAGTTGCGAGGGTTGGGTAGCTGCAACCAAGACAAGGTAGCCCATAAGCCTAAAATATTTATAATCTGCTTTTTACAGATAAGTTTGCTGGCTCCTGATCTGCAGTCCTGAATTGTCTTTCATAGCATCTTTACAAGAACATCTCTTGCCTTTTTCATTTATGGGGACGTACTGCCTTCTGAGGTAGCCCTGACAGGGTGGGTCTTTGTCCTGTTAAAAATTTGGCTCATTAGAATTTCAGTTCAGTGGATCTAGATATATACTTTGGTCTGCTCTGACAGGTGGGTCTTTGTCCTGTTAAAAATCTGGCTCGTTAGAATTTCAGTTCAGTGGGTCTAGATATATACTTCGAAGAAACAGAGAGGGAGGAAACAAGAAGACACTGACCAAGAGTCTCCAGAAGCTCTCTTTTCTTGAAAGACTCTTTTAGTTCATTCAACCATTCCCTTTGGGTCTTCATTTCAAGTTCTCTCAACGCCATGACTATTATTTCCCCAAAGTATTTCAGTTTCTCTGTTTAACTCTTAAAATGTGATATTCACTTACAGCAAAAGTAAACATGACTATCCCTTTCCTCGTTCAAGCTGTATTAAATAATGAAACCACAGACAGCTTAATTCTTGGGGGTTTGCTTAGATCATTCAGGTGGTCACATCGAGCCTATTGTTAACCACACCTAACTTAGCTCTTGCTTCTGCAAAGCCATCCTGTACCTGTACATGTTGTTTTTAAAGCTTAAGGGCAGAATATTGTTTGTTTTACCCATATTTTACTATATTAAATTTATCACAAGACTCCAGCAAATCAAGTTTTTGGGATTAGCAGGTAACTTGTTTGATTCAACTTCTCTGCCATTTAGGAATGTGATCAGCCTATAACAAAACTGTTAGCTGAGAACAAGACCAGAGGACATCCACCAGCAGAGATACGCTCAATGTGCACGTAACTGCAGGGTAAGGATCTCTGAGCTGATTTAAGGAAATGAAAATGACAGGTGTTTCTGTCCATGCATGGCCTCTCCTAAGACACTGCGGACGGATGTGGGCCACTCCCCAGCTCACTGAGCTCACTCTTCCTGCTCCCTAAGCAAACTCCATACTTCACACGCGGGATGCAACCTATAAACACATACTCACCTAGCCTTATGGAAAATTCATAAAATCTCTTTAGCCTCACAACCAGAGGACATACTGCATTCCAAGCCTTTTCTTGAAGCTGAATGTCATTGGGATTCTGAATCGCCTACAAAAACAGGATAAAATTGTCTGTTTAAAAGCGGGAATAAGCTCCACATCAAAATGCCTTAAGATTGAGAAGGGATTTTAGTTTAAGAAAGTACAATGCCTGATGCACTTCACTACTGTGCTAGTAAACTGACATCAGTTTCACCGACTGTCCTGCAAGATGTTCAATTAGAATGGAGATTTTAGCCCTTAAACATAATGCAAATGACCCTACAATTAGATCCTCTGTCATCTTACTTGTTTCTCTGATTTTAAATGCAAAAAAAAATTGCAAATCTAATTGGAAACCATTCAGCTTTCCTCCCTCACATGTTGATTTTACTCAAGTAAAGCCAGTGCTCATTAAGAAGTGCGGATCCTGTAGACATCTTCCTTTCTCTATAATATGCATTACGTGCCTTCCGTTCTGGGATGTTACCTAAAGTATCTAAATTAATGGCGACCCCTAAGTAGAAAGACCACCACTTAAGAGGCTGTCACGATCTTAGAAATGCTGTTTTGTCTGAGTTTCAGCAGCCCATGGATTACGCCAGTGGGATTTTCCCCAGAAAGACGAAAGCGGAGGCAGTAGCGTGTGTGTACGTGCGCGTACGTGTGAGTAGGTGTACGTGTACGTGCGCATGCGTGCGTGTAGGTGTGCGCATGTGCGCGCATGCGTGTAGGGGTTGATACGGCCACGAAACTGATTTCAAATACAAGGAGTGTGAAGTTTTTTGCCTTTAAGGCATAACCGAGTCTTAAAAGCCACACTGACAACCTCCTTTGTTGTTTGGGTGGTTGTTTTTTCAGGGATTTCTTTTTTAGAGCTCAAAGTCATTTCAAGATGACAGGCCTGTAGGCTACTTGAAGCGACCTTGCTTACAAGGAGCCTGCCCTTTGTGATACTGTGGGACCTGCTACAATTATTACAAATGCTGAGAAATTCGTGCAAATCCAGACCTCATGACTTATCGTTCTTCTTCTTTTTTTTTTTTTTATTTTTCGTGACTTCTATTTCAACTTTTGTATAGAGACCGTGCATGTATGTTTCCCTTACCCGAGGTTGTATGCGGACCAACCAGTGTCTAAGCGTCAGTCCTGCGCTACCGCACGTATGGCTGAGAAGAGAATGGCTAACATTTTACACGGTCTACGGCGCCGTGTGCTCAGATGCATGTACCAGAATAAAAGGGACCATTCATTCTTGGTGAGAACCACATTACCCTCCTTGTTCTTCCTAGTACACTAGGAAATACTAGGGTTATTGCTTAATCTTGCAGGGTGTGTGTGCGTGTGTGTGGGTTTCCCTTCTCGTCCAAGGGTGTTGTCCGCCCAGTGTTATCTTTGGCATACATCTCGGATCTCTGGCCCCGCGCCCTTGTAAGCCTGCAGGTCTGCGAGGATGCTCTCCGAATCCTGGAGGACCGCGCTGATCTGGTTCCAGATTTCCCTCTCTCCTTCTGTGGGCTGGGCATCTGAGCAGAAGGGAAACCAAAAGACACAGAGAGCTGATGTTTACAAACAGCTTGGAATGAAGATCAGCATTCAGCTCTACCTGCTAGAGTCCTCTTTGATTCCTGCAGGTTTGGTCTTTACGCTTTAAGGTAATAAGCTGCTAGGAAAGGAAACTAACACAACTTCTGCCCATTACTCAGTTCAAGACAGTCATCTGACTCTGTACATGTTACACGGAGCACACTGGAATCACTGAGAGCACTTTATTTATTTGTGTAGAACATACGTTTTGCACTCCAATTATGTGCCAAGTGATTAACTGGGTGATGGAAGGAATCGATGTTGTGTTCTGGGGACCATGTTTAATAGGAGAAGCTACTGAATAGATCTGTTATGACTAAAAATCTGTGAATCTGAGTGTAGGTGAGAAAAACACTCCCCCCCAATACCATAGAAACAAATAAGCTTAAGATATTAGATAATCCTTCAGAGCCATGACAGAGATGTATCTTTCTGGAACACAAAGACAAGGGAGAAAGCATTGAGATTTATAATTGAATGTAAACTAAAGAAGTACATGAGGTTCATTTGATTTATTTATTTGCTTGTTTATTTCCAGTAAGCTCTACACCCAATGTGGGGGCTTGAACTGATGACCCAAAGATCAGTACTTGCATGCTGTACTGACTGTGCCAGCTAGGCACTCCCAACAGGAGGTTCATTTTAAAGATACTTATACTATTCAACTTTGATCTTGATTATAAACAATTCCCACAAGAGTAAGTGACACATTCAGGTTTACATAAATAAAGAACATATTCTAACAGGCATAGAAGCCTCCTCTCGGCTCTGAATTCCAACTTTTACACTGCATTCCTGTAGCCAATATATATTCTTGTGCCCACGAGTATTTTTTGGAAGCTGGTGAGTGGTAAAGATTGGGTTTTATCCCCGAATACTTACAAAATAGGTTACTTGTCCAGGCTAATAAGGGAATTAATCTCCATCCCAAACAAAGGTACTTCTAATGGAGAAGGGGGATAGATACCACCTCCTAAAAATTCATTTTAAAAATCCAAGTCCTAAGGTAGTGAATTCTCTCAGCAGACCCCACTCATGAAAAGGGAGCTAGAGTTATGTCAGGTAAAACATTCATGAGAACATTATGAGGAACATGACCGAGACCCACCGCGTTATGGGACGGAACCTAGCCTGGGAGGATAGATTACTCCTTTATCCTCGTCTATCCTCCCACTGTTTCTAGAATATTCTCAGGTATAGTGTTACACACAATATCAATCACTTTAGAGCCTATCCTTTCCTGTTTCCGAAACTTTCCCCAAAGTGATATGGGTGTCTTAAACAGAAACCTTTAAAACTTAGTAAGTTAGGAAGCCTGTAACTGAGGACAGCATTTTAGTGAACAGAAATCCAGGGAAATTTCTGAGAAAGAAGAAAGTCTGGGAAGAGAACGTGTGACAAAAATGCAACACGAAGGTATTAGAAAACAAAGAAAAAGGAAAAGCTCATTTCCTCAAATCCTTTTTCCCTTCTGATGAATGCACTGAAAAATCACAAGCTAAAAAAGCCAATTTCCTAGGGAGAAATTTGAAAAGGAGGAAAAGAAAAATAGGCTGTAACCAAGATTCTGGGGGGTAAGCCTCCTTGAATGTAATTATAAAATAGTATGGAAAGAAGAAGACACTTGGGGGCCAGGAAAGGGAGACTTCTGATCTTGGCCATCACCAGGGTTCCATCTGAGCGAGTCCCCACTTGGTGAAGTTTTAGACAAAATAGAATTAAAGTGGCTGGAAGACGAGGGCCAGACAAACACAAAAACCTGTTCTAGTGATTAACACAAAAGGAGAAAACTTTCAGTCAGTTTTTAAAAGCAGAAGCCCTTTCTTAAGTGCTTCAAAAAGAAGAACATCTCCAATAGAGTGGCCTGAATGTGGTATTGGCAAACTTCGCTCTCTATCCCAGGAGAGGTGACACCTTCTGCTATGACTTAGCCCCGACCCTGATGTGACCAAAGGAGCTGGATGAGTGGCATGGGGTGGTGTCACTTCTCTCAGGGTGGCAGAGTTGGGGCTGTGGGGAAGCCCCTCCATCCTAGGGTGACCCTCTCGCAGCATTGCAATGGTCTGTGAAACAGGACCCCTCATTCCCAGCCTTCCTCTCTGGGAAAATATTTCTTTTGGCAAATGTCCTGGTGTCTTATTAAAAGCGTTTTTCCTATAGCCCCACTTCACAGGGGTGGGGTGGGATTGGAGAAACCCAATCCATCTTTCCTTCTTCATCCCAACTTAGAAATGTGTTGCTCATTTTATTCCACAATTTGTTAGTCTTCTTGGATGTTCTCGTTTTTTTACTTCCCCTCTCATGGAGGTGAAATCACTTCTTCATCCAGCTAATGAGTAAGCCCTTGGGGCTGGCAGCATGGCCCCTGCCTTCTGAGGACTCAAGTCACAAGTAGGGTCAACTTCTAAGGTGAAGAGTGCTGACTGGGAGAAGCTCTAATCTATTTGCTTTTTTTTTTCCCCCCAAATAGAAAAAAGACTGTGTAACCCTAATTTGGCAGAGGCTCATGTCCCTATGGAAGTTCGTGATTCATCCTACTCTGATTCCCCTGAGCCATGTGATCAGACAGCCAAGGCTAATTAATGAGAATCTGACCCATGAGGCTGCAGGACTCTGGCTTTATTTGTTTCATGTGATCTTAAATCTCCAGGGCCTGGCATATAGTATATGCTCAAGAAAGAGTTGCTGAATAAAATACCTGAATGAATGATTTATTTCTCACATTACATCTTATGATTTTTCTGCTTGTGTTTGAATTGGAAGGTTTTTGGAGACACAGTCTATATTTTATCCTCATTGCCTCCATATGTACTACTTATTGGAGACACTCAATAAATATGTCAGGACTCAGTGAACATATGAGGACACTGACCAGGTGGTAGAGGAGGTGGGCGTTTGGAGGCAGTGAAAGAAACAAAGGTCCTATTACTTCTGGATCCTCTCCTCTGCCTCTTCTTCCAACTGGTCTCTATACTGGTAACCTCTTTTCACTGTTATTGTTTTCCTATATGTATATTCATCTACAACCAAATTGGCTATTCATCCTTTCATTAACACTTGTGTTTTTAAATCATCCATCATTCATCTACAACTTCAATATCTCTTCAGTAGGGTCAACACACTGTTAGGATATTTGTTGAGTGAAAAACTATGCCTATGTTGACTATCCCAACCCTAAGGCTGCTACCATTTGCTTTCTGGAATATCCCTTTGAAAGGATTTGGGGTCTTTACGTCTGGTTCTCTCTGTATTCAGATTCAGTAGGTAGCCATGTTTTAAAAATGTATTGTGTCTTCAGATGTCAAAGAGAAACATCTTGAAAAATTAGTGATTAAAAAGGTACGCTGATATCTAACCTATCAGCGACCTTCTAAAGCGCCTGCAGAGTGAACATAAATTAGATTTATGGGTTTTGTTTTCCTACTTTTAACACAAAGATTGACCCTTACTCAAAGGTGCGCATACATACACATGCCCACCAGTAATATTACTGATGGACACCAGTCCTTATTTTCAGTTGTAACCAGTGAATCCCTCAGTGATGTTTCTTCTAAGAATCACATTCCAAAATTCTAATCATTGTCCATTATTCCATCTCCATCGAGAAGAACGGTTATACCAAGCCGGACTGCTCTTATCTAACAATGAAGCTGTTTAAAAAAAAACAAAAACAAACCAAAAAACCCCCATCCTGTGATTTACACACCCAATTTCAGAAACCAGTCCTCTGAGGAGCCCCGGAACAAGCCTATCCAGGCCATTCCCCAGGCAATGATTAAAACCTCTGTTCTGGACTTGCTGTTGCACAAAGTATGAAAATGTATCATCTGCACTGTGACCTTGAATACATTGTTAAGAACTTTCTGAATTCCAAGTGCCTAGAATTTTTAATGGAAAAATAACCCTCTTATCAATGAAGATAGTGAGGCGGTATTCATTTTGTTTACAGGGGGGTCTATTTACCCTCCTTTGGCTCAATTTGCTTGCGACTGTGGATATGAACTGTCAGGATTCTGGTGTCGCCAGGTCAGTTGGAGGCTTTGCTGTGGAGGCCTGTGATGTTTACTGAAAGCAGAACGCCTCACATTCCACGGGGAGGATGGAGAGGAAGGTGGTCCGGTGTTTTTGTTTGTCAGGAAGGAACATCTTCGGTGAACATACCCCAGGGCATGGCAGCAGGGCTCAAACCAGAGCAGGGCTGTCAAATCAAAGGGTTCTTATCTTTATAAATCAGTCAAGGACATCCTCTGTCTTCACAAGCATGGGGGAACATGCATACCTTCTCCTCACAACCGACTCAGAACTGTATTGGAAAATCTGACAGAATCAAACAAATTAACAGAAGATAATGTCAGCAGAGGACACCATTTATGTGGAGATGTCTTTGGCTTTGAAGGAAGCTGTGGCCTTTCATCCGTAGGATATGCTTCTCTCCCTGTACCCAGCGGTGTTTAGAAACCCTGAAGACAGTTGCAGCAAAGGGATTCGCCACAGCTGTAAATTAAGCCTCTTGCTCTTCTCCCCCACCACTTCCTTCCCCCTCCGCCCCTTCCCCCTTTAGGATAGATTAAGAAACATAACCAATTATCTATGATTAACATTTGGGGATATAAAGTGGTGATGATTTATAGCAGAATACCAGCTGCTTGAAGCAACCACATAAAATTGCAAAGGTCCATTGGAAAATGTTAAGTGTGACTGGGCTGACATATTTATTTGCACAGGAACATTAGTCATCCCTTTCCTATGGAAGAGTGAATGAGGGCCTGCAAAAAGCAGGGAGGGCTGAGGTTGCTGGAAGGCTCATTTTTTCAACCCCAGGCAGTGGGATCCCTGTGACATCACAGGAAGAGGAGGGAACTTCAAGGATGCAGAGTTTTGAGACTGGGTCCTACTGCCCCCCTGCCACTCAATGAATATGAGACTTCAAGCCCCCCTCCAGTCATCTCTCGGGCTCTCAGATTACTTCATGGCAGAGGGAGGGACACGCACAAGAACCCTGTCCCCTCCCTGTACAGTCTTGTAGGGACCATGGCCTGGAGGCTCCTAATGGGATTTTTTTTTTTTTTCTAATGGGATGTTGATGTCGATCAAAAGCACTTAAAAAGAGAGTGCTGGAAATTTAACCAATCACTGGACTGAATCTCTGTATTGGCATAAATTAATTGCCTCGCAGGTCTGTTCTGTTGCTTTTTGCTTGTTTGTTTTATTCGTAAAGTGACCAGAAAACAGCTTTTATTTTCCCCTCTCCTCTCCCAAGATTATCTAGCCATCTCTGAAGAACCTTAGTGGAAGTGAGGGTACCAGGGAAGGGTGGGGTGAAAGCAAAGCTCAGTAGTATAACTATATTGTACACCTAAAACTGACATAACATTGTATGCAAACTATACTGGGATTAAAATTAAAAACTTACTTAAAAAAAAAAAAAAAGAAGAAGGACGCTCAGCAGTGCAGGAGGTAGCCTGCTCTACCAAGATCATCCCAGACAAAGGTTTCATCTGACACTCCTCCTCGTTTCAAGAGGTGGGAGACTGTCATCCTAATAGGTCACAATATCCAGAGCCTTTCTGTGAATATAATGGGTGGCTTGGAGGCTTTAGAATTTCCTTCCAAACTAGCCCCCACCCTTGCCCCCTGACCACTCTTACTGTTCTTGGTATTCCTATCATGCTCACAGGTGGATTTGTCTTATAAGAAGATCATTTCTCAGTTCCTATCTGCCAAGAAACATTTGCTCCCAGCCCTAGAAGCTGTACTTTCTCTCCTGGCTAGCCTGCCCCTCGCTCTCCCTTCTCTTGTAGGCTTCTGCACTGTTTGTCCTATTGTCTGTTCAATGTGCTTGTGACTCTCCCCAGTAGAGTTCTGTAATCCCTGAAGAAGAGGACATGGTTCTCCTAATGCCCCCCGTATTGATGTGCTCTATGTCATCTCCATGCCTCTCTGCCCCCATTCCTTTGTTCCTGCTTGATGCTACAATGCAGCGGAAGCCCTGCATATAATTACTGAATTAGCATCAGTACAAAAAAATCAAAATTCCTAAACAGATACTTCATGTCAAGCTCTGTGCCATCCAAGGCCTCTCTGCAGGGAAGTTCTTCATGCGAAAGTGAAATGATACCAAAGACATCTAGTTGTGTAAGAAGGAATGGGCAACACCAGAGCCAGCCACTGTGTCCATAAATAGAAAAGATCTATTTAAATTGCGCACACACACACACACACACACACACACACATTGAGAGTTTAAAGGAAAGGAAAAGGCCACCACACACTGCACTAGGCAGTTTCTAGCAGATATAAAAGCAAAACAGAAAAGAGCACAAGGGTGAAGGGATCTGTGACAAGAGTCCTGAATTCTTCATGAAATGAAGACTACAGTGGAAGATTGATTCTAATAAGTCAAAGATGTGTCTTGCAACAAGCATGGAGGGGCAGAACTAAGAAGCCAACAGAAAAGATCAAAGAGAATACCAAAATTATTCTATTTAATCAAAAGGCATAAAGATATTAAGAGAGAAAAATACAACAAGTAGAAGTCAGTATAAAAATAGGCTCAGATACAAACATTAATTGAATATAAATGGGCTAATGACTCCAATTAAAAGGTAGATATTATCAGCTTGGATGGAAGAGTTGGGGCCAACTACATACAGTTTATAAGAATTACGCTGTAAAGATAAAGACACAGGATGCGGAAACATATGTCATACAAACAGCAAGCATAAAAATCTGGTATGGTCAAACCATAAAATTCTTAATGATACACTTAACAAAATATTATGCAAGACCTCTAAAAATTATACAACATTGCTAAGTGAAATCAAAAAATATCTAAACAAATGGAAAGATATAGTATACCCCTAAGTAAGAAGAATCAATATTGTTAGATGTCAATTCTCCTCAAACTGATCATCAGATTTTATATCATTATAATCAATATCCCAGCAAGGTGATTTTGTAGCAATTGAAGGCTGATTATAAAACTTACTTAGACAAGTAAAGAAACTGGAGTAGTAGAGACAATCTTGAAAAAGAACAACAGATTTGAAGGACTTCTCTTCTTGACTTTAAGATTTGTTATTTGTTACAGTTTGGTAATCCTTGGTCAAAAGACTCAAGAAATCCATGGGGGAGAATGGAAGGCCCAAATAGATCACAGGGAGCTGATTTCTGATAATGGCACTCAAGCAATCTACCTGTGCTAGAACAAGTTGATAATGCATGAAAAAATAAACCCAACACCTTGCTCATAAAATAAAAATTAGTTCAGTATTGGTCACTGGCCTGATGTAATGATTAAATTTCTAGAACTTCCAGAAGGAAACATCAGAATGTCTTTAGGACCTTGGAATGGGCCATGATTTCTTATAGAGGAGAGAGCATGCACTTAGCACAGAAGAAAAGCAGTCATAAATCACACTTTATCAAAATTTAAAAGTTCTGTTCATGCAAAAATAAGAAAAAAAGAGGCAAAGCTCTGAGTGAGTAAAAACATTTGCAAGCTATTATCTCACAAATGACAGGTATCCAGAACACACTAGCTCCTACAACTTAGTAATACAATGAAAAACAACCAAACTCAAAATGGATAAAAGATAAATATATTCTAAAAATGCCAAGTGAATATTCAATAAGCACATGCAACAGTGTCCAACAGTCTGAGTTATGATGGAAATGCAAATTAAGCCACAAGGAAAAATCATCCCACAGTCACTAGAACAGCTGAAAGGGAAAAGATCAACAATGCTAAGTTTTGGAGAAGACATGTTACACCTGAGCACTCTAGACTTCTGGTAAAAATGGAAAATAGTATATCCCATTTGGGAAACAATTTGACAGTTTCTTGAAAAGCTGCATATAACTACTCAACAAGTCTATCTTCCATATGTACACGAGAGAAAAGATGCATGCAGATATTCTACAAGAATGTTCACAGCATGTTACTCCTAGTAGCAAAAAACTGGAAGTTGCCCAAGGTGATCATCAACAGGAGAAGGGATGCAAAACTGTCTCACAATAAGAGTATTTAGCAGAAAAGGGAGAAAACCCTGACACATGTAATAACATGGTTAGATCCAAAAAACATTTTGTTAAATCAGAAAAAGGTACCAAAAAAGCATACACCGTATAACTCCATTTATATGAGTTCAAGACTTTAAAGATTAGCGAAATCTGTCTTAGAGATACAAATCAGATCTGATCAGTAGTAGTTTCTGGGTGTTGGTTAAGGGCAGGGGACTGACAGAGAAGAGGCATGCTGGAACTCTTTGGAGTGAAATATTCTGTCTTGTCAGAGAGTATGGCATTGGTCAAAACTGACTGTATTTCAGCCTGTCTAATTCAGCACATGTAAATTATGCCTCAATAAAAATAAATTTTAAAAAATGGAAAAGTCAGGAAAAGAAGAAAAATTATCTATTTTGAGTAGATGGAATGGCTTCTTCCCTTCCAGCAGCAAGAAATCGGATTTTCTAAAAGAAGCATTTTTTTTTTCAGTAGCAGCTTTATTGTGATACAGTTCACATGCCACACAATTCACCGATCCCAAGTGTTCAATGATATGTAGTATATTGCCATTGTACAATCATCACCATCACCAATTTTAAAACATTCTTTTATCCCTCAAAAAATTTGTACCCGTTAGCTATTGCTCCCCATTTCTTCCTAGCACCCCTAGACCCAGACCATCACTAATGAACTTTTTATCTCTGTAGATCTGCCTAATCTAGACATTCCCCATAAATAGGATTATACAATATGTACTCTTTTGTGATTGGCTTTTTTTTTTTCACTTAGCAGAATGATTTCAAGGTATCACTCCATCAGTATTTTACTTTCTATCACTCCGTAATGTTCAAGTGAATGGCTGTTCCATTATGTGTCCATTCATGACTTGATGGGCATTTGGGTGGTTCCCATTTTGGCTATTATGAATAATGCTACTGTGAAAATTGATGTCCGAGTTTATGTGTGGACCTATGTCTTCATTTCTCTTGGGAAGTACCTAGGAGCAGAATCATTGGGTCATAGGGTGACTTTATGTTTCACATTTGAGGAACTGCCAAACTATTTCCAAAGCATCTGCACCATTTTACATTCCCACAGACAGTGTAAGGGAGTTCCAATGTCTTTGCATCCTCACCAACACGTTTTATTATAATTTTTTTGTGTGCAAAGTGCTCTCTTGTGGTGGTTTTGCTTTGCATTTCCCTCTTGACTAATGACAATGAATGTTTTTTCCTGTGCTAAGAGGATTTTTATTCATCTTTGGAGATGTATCTACTCAGATCCCAAAGGAATATTTTGATAGATGCAGTTGTTTGGTGAGACAGAGTGTCCTCGAAGCAAGGTAACCTTGCATACATTGTCACCTACTGGGACTTGTGCCTGTCTCGGACACCATCTACTCCAGAGTGGATACTGGGTGAGAGGCTGAGGAAGCATGTCACTCCATAGAGTTCAAGTTCTAAGTTATGGCTGCCTCTATATCACCTGCCTGGCAGGGGAAAAATAGGGAACCAAAACCTAAAAGAAGTCTTCTGTGACCAATTCTGGAGACCTCATCCCTGGATCTGGGAACTCAAAAGGTTGCCTGGTCAGCTCCGCTGTCCCAGACCCTGGGGTGTGATAATGCTTGACTTGAATGCCTTAGTTAAATATGGTTCCCAAACTTCCTGACCATCAGAGCCACCTGGGAAATGTGGGCAAAAGCTGATTCCTGGAACTAGGCCACTGAATCAAAATTTTGGGAGAGGCTCAGGCAACTATGGAAAATCTATATCCAGCAGATGTTTCTAATGATCATTTCAATCCCTGGAATTGTTTTGCTGGATGGCTAATGCCCGCTGCTTACTTTGGGTGTCATAATGAGTAGATTCAATTGAACAATCGTCAACAGACCTTCAGGCATATATCTTCCTGTACATGGTCCCCAAAGCCATAGCTCAGGCAAGATTAGGTTGCATTTTATTCCCCTCTCTGTCTCCCAGCCTTCAAAAAGGAAATGAAAATATGTCAAGGAGGCAGAGACAGAAAAAGAAAAAAAAAAGTAGTGGGATTAAAAAAAAAAAAAAACAACAACAATAAAAGAGATGTTAAATAGTTGTGTAGAAATGCGAGCACAGAGTGTGGAACTCACTGCAAAGGTCAGACAAGAATTTAAATTAAATCTACACAACTGAAAAACCTTAGGACAGATGTGTCTAATTTTGTCTTATATTTTGACCCAGCTTAATTATATCTATTTGACCCAGTTCAATTATATTCCATCACTGACTTCAAAAAGAAGACTCAACACTCAGAGTAGAGGTGCCAAATTCATTTAAGCTGTTGCTACATGCTGTTTGGCCTTCCTTCCTCCCTCCGTCGCTTTCTCCTTAACTCTTTGCAGTCCAGCCTCTACAGGCAAAGGAATATGTCTTGAATCTGTTCTGCCAGTGGCTACAGTAGCTGGGTAGCTCACAGCCCATGCTGCCATTCCCTTTCCAAGCCTTATCCATCTGGAGTATTTTGCAGCACGTGAATCCATTAACAGTTCCTCCTTCTTTACTGTCTGTGCTCTTCTGGCTGCCTCAATCTAGCCTGTTCTATTCCATTCCTTCACATGGCCAGCATCTGTTACTAAAGCTTATTGGGTGATCTGTTCTCCATGTTCAACATGGGGAGAAGATGCTGGGTTGCAAACCTGAGTGGGGCCCGGACTCTGCCATCATGAGTCCTGGTTTAGTAAGATGTTCTCTTTCCTCTATAATCTAGTCTCTTTTCCTGATCCTCTGACTCATCAGCCTCCTGATAAGCATGAGCATACCTAAAGTTCCCACTTGCCAATCCCTTATCTGCTCTCGAGTTTTCCCTCAGGGAGTTCAGCTATTCTTTTTGAAGGCGAACCCCAATTATGGACCACTTAGCCCTGAGCTTCTGCAACTGCTGTGGTCTAACCCGAGCCAGCCCTCCATTTCTGCCCATACTTCCTTTTCGTAAGCATGAGCTGCTCTGTCTAAACTGGGCTTCTTGCCTTTCTTCAAACACGCCTTCCTATTCCTAACCCTACCTACTTCCACTGTTGGAAAACTTCTGTCCCTATATGCTTGTAGAAAAATCACCCATTCTTTAATGCCCACTCCAAAGGCCACCTTTTGCTAGAAGACTTCTCCAATTCCTTCTGTTGTCTTCCGTTAGCCGAAACTAAATGCATATTGTTTCTTCCTCTTTACTCCCCAGACTACAGAGAGGTATTAAGCCCCTTATTTTTATCTTGTTTTGAAAAATGTGCTTATATTACCCTGCACACCAGCCTGAGATTCCAGTGACGGTCCTTATTTAGCTCTGTCTCCCTGATGTTGCCTGGCTTACGTGGATGTTCGTAACCATTGCACATAACACTGTTGTGCTGAGCGGATATCTACAGCCTACAGAGAAATCATGGCCACAGCCACCTTTGCTATCCTCTGGTCCATTGCCATTCTTTTTTGAAAACCACCTTTAGGAAAGAGAATTTTCAGGATCAAGAAAAACTTATTTTTTCCATGAGATGTTTTAGTTCATAGATGATGGAGAAGCTCTCTACTCAGGAACAGGATGATGGCTGTTGTACTTCTAAGAGGCTGCTTTTGATGGGCTCTTGAGGAGGAGAGCCAGAGACCTGTGCTCCATCTCAGGTCCTTACTCATTCCCTACATGACATCAGCCCAGCTATTTATCTTTTCTTAGTCTCAGGGAAATAATGTTAATTTTCTCCTCAGGATTGACAGGGAAATAAAGAGTTCCCATACATTTTTTAGCAAATTTCTAGGTTTTTTTGTTTTTTGTTTGTTTGTTTGTTTGTTTGTTTCTTTGTTTTCCTTACATACTACTGCTCTAGTCCTAATGAGCCCCAAGGCATGAGAATCCAGTCCACAAGGAACCTTGTTGAAGATACTATGGCAGATCTACAAGTAGAGTTTTTGGTACCATAAAGAACATCATCAAAATTCAAGATATTTAAATGTCCTTTTTAGCCACAATGACCTTTTTAAAAACAAACAGACAAAAAAATTAAGAAACTATCCAAAGTACAAGACCGAGGAGACCAGAGTGCTTGGTCTTAGGAGAGAGAAACAGCAACAGATCCTCTGCAACAGCAGTGGGCCAGGGACCCCCAGGGGGGATAACCCCAGAAGGCTGGTCCTCTAGAGAGCACCCTTTGAAAACCACTGCTTTAAATTCCTATAGACTGTGATTTTCTCACTTGGAAGACTTTTCAAATTAGACTTGACAAAGAACTCAGTATTACTCTTTGTAAAAGCAAGAAAACTACAAATGCAAGAACAGCTAAATAGACAAATAGGGGCCACTGAACGTAGTAGGCATTTGTGAACAGGATGTACAGGTGCATGTGGCATTTAGAGCTTCAGGAAAAGTGCAGGCATTTAACTCCTCTAGGGGTTTATATGCCCCTCCCCCCACATTTTGGGTGAATGGAGTATTTTACATTCACCACTGTTTTGGACCTTGTACATCCTGGACGCAACAGTGTAACATGCATGTGACAAGTGGAAGGAATCAACTAAACATGCAGATAGTAAGATTAGGGGGATGAGATAATAGGCCATTTATCTCGTAAAATTCTTTAAAGTTATTAATAAATCTTCATTAACAACAAGAGCAACAGCAATGAAGATATGTGTTTGCTAAAGTTACACCAGGAAAAAGCAAACAAACAAACAAAACATTCCTTTCAACGTGTCGTATCAATCTGGTATTGATCCCAACTATGGCACTTACCAAACCCAGCCAACCCAACCCAACCCATCCAACCCAACCCAACCAAATCCAACCAAATGGCAGCAGCAGAAAATGAGCTAAGTTAGAAGTGAAATATCCTTCATTGAATATAATCTAAAATCTGAAATATATGTTTAGGACACGTGAGCTTCGGGGTCACTTTTCCTTTTCATGCAGCTCTCTTACACTTACCGAAGATTCTGAAAAGACATCTCTAGGGAGCAGTCGCCTTTTGCTTAACTGTATCTTTGAAGGGTCTTCTAGCATTTCCCTAGAAAATTTCTGTTTGCAAGTTTAATCTTGCAAGTGTATGGAAATGCTAACTTATTTTTTAGTATACATAAATATTTGAAAAATTGAAGCTTAATACAGGTTAAAGTTAGCAACAAATGGTGAATACTGACAAAAAGGACATTTAATGTGCTTGATATTGTGGAATTGCAATTTAGAAAAAGGGGAACATAATAGTGAAGGTGGAAACATAAGCTTAGTTGATAAAACATGAATGTGTCACTCATCTGGAAATATATTCAATCAAAAAAATAAACAAGATAAGGAAAAAAAAAACCCAATGTTTCTTCAGTCATAATTCACAGCCATTTCACATTAGAAAAAAATAAAATTTTTGATAAAAGAAACATAACCTTCAGACAAAAGAAGTATATCTCAAAAGTTTTATATAGTTTTATATAATCAAATAACATAAACAACAGACAGCAATGACTCAGAAATAAATAATCTATATGCCTATTTTCTAGTTTTGATAATTTTTTCACATCTAATGATATTTGTTTTATATTCATCTCTGTAAGTTACTACATGTACTATTTTTCTTTAGAATATGATGTAGTGTTTCATAAGATTTATTAGGAAAAATACATAATGATGATAGATGCTAGCTGATGAAAGTAACTTGTTCTATAATCAAAGAAAACCATGGATACATTAAAAAGATTTTCTATGAGATTTTTAAAAAAAATAATGGGAAAAGAAAGAAATGAAATAATCTTTGAAGACCCAGAAAGAAATGCATAGTGACATTTGGATTTAAGTATCACATAAAATCTTTATGTTATAACTTCTCTATCAACAAGCTATAAAGAAAGCAAACAAGTTCTCCTCATTATCTTTTAATTTTTGGAACTTACTTTCAAAATCCAGGAAAAAGTGTGGATAATTTTCAATTTCCCTGGTAAGGACTTTGAGCAGGTTTCCCATCCCAGCAAACCTAGGAGAAGCAACACAAAACCAAATATCATTAGCAGGATGAAAAACAGAGTTCTTTTTCTTCTTCTCCTTCTTGTCCTTCTTCTAAGAAAAAAAAAAACAACAGACTTTTTAAAGGGCTGGACCTATTTTATTACCTTGCATAAATCACACTGGACCCCCAATAGTTGCATCTGAAGACCAGATACAAAGCAACTCCGTACGAGGCGATGACTAATAACTTAGCAACTTCTTCCTGAATCAGGGACAGATAAACATCTCTGAGGTTCTGGCTCTCTAAAAATTAGGGTTATCTGGCCTAAGCCATATAAAGTATGACAGTGAGAACAATGTCCCAAGCTGTCTCTAGAAAAAAACACTTGTGTTTTACGTATCATTCCCTGTAATGACAGTTAACCAAAGAACATGCTATTCTAAAAACCAGGTATTTTAGTTATAGGAGGCAAAGCTTAGGTATATTCTACATTGTTTACTTCTCCCCTTCATCAGTTCCCTGAATCTTTACAATTAATACTTCAGCGTTGCTTTGTTTCCTTTTCACTGATGTGGGAACATACCATGTTAAAGGACAAGCACAAAGAAGGCATTATTAAAATATCTGTCCAGGAAGGAAAGTTTCTTAAAATTTCTGAGGAAAAGAGTTGAGAAAACACAGATTGAGAGCCCTAGGGACCCCTTATGGTCTGTACAGGAAGCCAGACTTCCCAGAAGTTCAACTTTCTGGCAAGTCAGAAACTCTCATTTTTTGGGACGCCTGGGTGGCTCAGTTGGTTGGGCGTCTGCCTCTGGGATCAGGCCATGATCCCAGAGTCCGCGGATCAAGTCTACATTGGGTCTCTTGCTTGGAGGGGAGTCTGATTCTCCACCCTTCCTATTCTTACCCCGCTCAGCTTTCCTCTCTCTCCCTGAAAAATAAATAAAATCTTAAAAAAAAAAAAAGAAACTCATAATTTGACATTTCAGTGGTAACAAGATTGGCTACTTCATGAAGTGCAAACATGAAAAAGTGTTGCTATTAATCCAAAAACTTATTTTCAATAAAATCACAGTGTAATTGCATAAGTGGATCAAACCAACAGAGAAATGCAGATTTGATATATATTGGCAATCCCAACTTAAAAAAAAAAAGAATAGGGAAAACATAGTTATATTTAGGTTATTGGGAAAATTTCTACTGCTCTCAGCTTCAGACATTAAATTATCTTCTTCAGGAGGCCACTGGTCCATTCATTCATTCGGCACACATTCGTGGAGCCGCCATCTGATGCTGGGTGCTGTGCTCTTTGGAAGGCATTTCTCTAACTCCTGACACAGACCCCTCAGTTCGTAAAGAATCAACTTGAAAAATCACTGGACCAGTAAAAGAAAACCGCAGGGCTGCAGTTTTCTGTGCACGGGGCTTCAGACAGTGTTTATGCTGATACAGGAATTCCTAAAAATACACCACTGTAAGAAAGATGGGAGGAGCAGAGAGTGCTTTGTGTGAGACAGTATGTAGCCAGTAGTTCCCTTGGATGCAGAAGGCGATATTCAAATCCTCATCCCCCTCCGCTGAGAAAACACTTGCACACATCATCCACAGAATAGGCCACTAATCAGCTAAAAAGGAGCTTGGGAAGCCCGATTTCCATCCTAGTTCTGTGTCCTGCTACCTCTGTTAGCCAGGACAAGCCTCTTAATCTCTCTAAATCTCAGTCTTCTCATCTGTAAAATGAATTTTTGAAATGTATCTCTTTCATCAAGTCCTGAGACTTAATGAGATCCAATTAGGAGATGCTCTGCACATCATTTACAGGAAGTACTCAAGAAGGGTGAAGTACTACTAATACGGATAATGATGACGACAATTGCCAGCATCATCGTTATCATGATTATAACAGCCTCTGGACACTTAGGGTTATCCTCTGGAAGATGGGTTAATAGGTTGTATGCAGCTCTAGGGAAGAGAACCAGGGTCACTGAAGGAATAACGGAAGAAGACCTTCATTCAGTGTCATGAAAAAAAAAAAAAATTCCAGTTGTCTGAATAGTGAGGGATTTGCCTTGTAAAATAGTGAGCTTCCTGTAACTCATGGTGTTTAAGTACTCTAGCAGCCTGTAAAAACATAGACATGAATGATGTGTTGGGCAGACGGTTGGCCAAGATATGTCTTAGACCTCTGCCATCTTGAGGCATCTGAGTATGCGCACTCACGTGTGTGCACACACATACACACCCGCCCTTGTGTACTGGGAAGCAGACACCATGCTTCCCTCTTCCGAAAGAATCTTCCTTATTCTTTCTGTCATTTTCTGTGCCTTTAAGCACATTTCTATTTAAGGTATTTTTCGAGCACAGCTCTGTATAAGGTAGATTTTGCCAAATGAAAGCTCAGAACTGGTGTAGTCCATTCCTGCCACGGGGCAACATTCACACACCCTCCTGAGTCTCTTGGAAAGAATCTGTATCCAGCTGAATGAACAATTCCAGTTCAGACCCAGAGACATTCCTGGTAGGAAGATGATTCTACTGTTTAGTAGCGGTCCCAATTTTCACATAAAATTCCTTAATGGAAGTTAAATATTCTTGATTTTTCCTGGTTTAGCGCTATTAATGTGTCGCAAGAGACCTGACTGGATTTAGTTCCCTCCTAAAATTCTGTCTTGTGTGTGTGATTTTACTGTCAGACTACCTGGGCGGGAAATATGTCAAGCCTTTAAAATTGGTAACAGACTGAAAGGAACACACTCAAATATCAGCCGGCTACAGAATTCTGTCTGTTCAAAAGGTCATTTCAGCTAGCTGGCTGATATGGTCAAACATTTTGCAACATGATTCTAACATCAACTGTGGTCAATTAAGGAACTCCCATTATTCTAGATGTTTCATACTCCCAAAAGGAACGATGACTGTGGGATATTATGTAGCCTTAGGGGTCAAGTCCAGTCCCATGGAACCTGCATTTCCAGACACACTCTTTGAATAAGTACAGAAAGGTTTGATGCTTCTTGTTCCTCTTTAAGGTCAGCAAGAACTCATGGAAAAGTATTCTGGTTTCAGGTCTGCAAAGTGAGTTAACATTACACAGACGGTCAGTGAGGTGACCCGGGATCCACTTGGAAGGGACCCTCAACCATGGGGTTTGACCACCGCTCCAGCCATATCCTGCTGGCAGTGACTCTGCAGTCTTTGAAAATAGCTCTTCAGTGCATAGAAAACACATCTTTATGCAGCACATTCCTAGTGAGATACTTTCATTCATTCATACGAAGATTCTTAAAAAATATTTTATCTTGTTCAATACAAGAACATAAGATACATTATTATATGCTATTAGAGAATGCAGATCCATAGCAAGAGTGGGGAGAAGAGAAAAGTAAAAACAGAGTTGGAAGAAGAAGGTAGAGAGGCAAGGAGCACGTGAATTATAGGACATCTGGGCCATACGGTCTTCATGTTCACTGGAGATGAGTGTTCAATTTGGACCTGTGCTTCTGCTTGCCAAAGCGAAGGAGAAAAAATGGTCCTTTTCAAGATATGGTGTCCAGAAAGTAAAAACAAATGGGTTATGCTGAAGAAGTAGAGTTTTACTTTTTTTTATTAAAAAGAAAAAAAAGGAAAAATTGATCATAGCTAAGAAGTAGCTGAGACAAAGAGAAATCTCCTGTGCCTAAGAGTACACGGAGAAGTCGTTCGTATCTGAGGAGGAGCCAAGGCTCTGAGCTCCCAGGGCACAGAAGTGGTTTCACAGCTGAATGGGGCGGGGGGGGGGGCAGAGCTGCTTGGCAGGCAGTTTGGGGCTGTGCTTGAGAAATCAGGAACTCTGGTTTCCATGTTGCATTTGGGTCTGTCCCAAGGAACGCCAGTTACTTGCCATTCTCCCCTGTGGTGCCGGAGCTTCTATCAGAATGAATACAGAAACCCAGCAAGTGCTCTGCTTCTCCTAGGAGGACTTTAACCTGAGTCCCTTAAAATGGGGATGATGATTCTGATGATGATTCTTGGCAGTTTCTATAAGTAAATTTCCAGGAATAGGAAAGGCCTCCCCAGTAATGCACGAGGGGGAGGAGAACCAATGTGAAGGAGGGAAGTATAGCCAAAACTGTAGAAGCTGAAGTACTAAAATACTTGACTAGAAATAGAAGTCACAAAGGAGGATGGTAAGTGGGGCTCCAGGCATAAACGAGATCAAGTCATAATGTATAGAGCATGCTTCTTACTCAAAAGTGTGTTGTCTGTATTGTGAGCTATAGGTTTACTTTACACACACACACACACACACACACACACACACACCCCTCCTTTGGCATCTTCAGAGATTGTTTTAAAGTGAGGCTTTCCTGGGACTTGCTCTAGCTACAGTGTGCATGTCAGGGTTGTGAGATCTGAATTTACTTCTGCGGGAAGAGTCCGGTAGGGGTGCAGCAAGGGAAGAGGACAAGGTCTTGGCTATCAGATGAAGAGAAAGGAAAGGTATATCAGTTGGATAAGAACTTAGGAAAGGGTGAGCCTTGCAAAGACACTCTCTGACTCTTTGACTTGGGAGGTCTCTTGCTTTTGGAGAATAGCGTTGGAACGTAATTCTCTTGCCATCAGTTACCACTCTGGATGGCCCTTTGCTCTTAGAGGCACCAGTCTTCTTCCATGGCTGGATTTTCCAGGACTACCCCTTCTTTACCAAAGCAAAGTTCTACTGGGTTCTTGGCATGTTGACTTTAGCTATTGGCTGGACCTGTTTTCCCACACCATTATAAGCTAGGATCCACCAAAAAAGATTAAGACATGGTCTTGAGAATTTAAAGCACAGAGTAGGTCAAAATAACAATATGGCCCACTGGTATTCTCAAAAGATGAACACCGTAAGTAGCAGATGAAGGAGATCACCCAGAAAATCTTGAAAGAGCTGCACAAATGGAAAGCACCATCCAATTCTCCCATTATTCTAGAGTGAATAATTTCAGTTGTGAGTCTTGGGTTCCTCATCTTACAAAATAGTCAAATAATAACATCTCACAAGGGCTAAATGAAACAGGTGTGAAATGGTTGTGCATACTGTAGAATGCCATGCAAATATTGCTACAATGATTCAGCATTACAACTCAGTTTAAGATATTCAGGGAATCAAAGAAGTATAATATTCCCTGACTCACAATATAAGTTCCCTTTCTCTAGATCTTTCATGCTTGGTCTCTTAAGGTCCATGTTTCTTTATGCAAATCACTTTCATTATCGTCAGGTTAATAAGTATCTAAAAGCATTCATAGTTGACATGGCAAGATATTTTTCTATGGACCAAACAATGTATTTTAGATATATTTTTCTTATTTTATCTTCAAAATATACTTAGGAGAAAGATATATTTTCTAAGGTTTAGAAAACTGAGGATTATGAAGATTAAATATAGAAGCTGATTGAAAAAATATAAATCCTTATTTAAAAAAAACCCCAAATTTTCAGAAGAACAGTATTTATGCAAGTTTGTAATAAGCAGAGGCTGAGGTCTTCAGATAACGTTGTGTACATTATCAGCCATTTCCAGCACAAGAATTCCAAGCATATACAAATGCTTTTGAAAACAGGAACAACTCGGTCACTCTTTTAGTAAACGTTAGAATCGTCATTGAAAACTTCAAATTTTAACCAAATGATTATGTGCCATTTCATAAACATAGCATAAAGTCCAAGGAAAACACAAATATTTAATGAAGAAAACCCCACCAAAGTGACTCATGAAACATCTCCACTGAAAAGGAATGAAGTGCCAAAGGACTAACGTACAGATTTGCAGCAATCTAAAGAAGAGGAAGTTATGATTATTGCCCACTCGGTCCCAGGAGACTTGGTTCCTTCCAGTGCTGGCCTTCTTCAGCACTGATTCTCTTGATGACAGTGACCTATCTAAATAAAAGGCAAAAGCAAAAGCAAGCTCCTATCCCAAGACAAGGGAATCTGATAGTAGTTTGGTGGAAAGTTTCTCTCCGGTCCTCCGCCTTTGCTTGTGAAATAAAACAAACAAACAAACAAACAACCTGTGATAATTACTGGAAGGAACCAGTCAATTACTAGTTGAACACCCCGACTACCCAGGGCACAAGCGTGGGGTATGCGGGGGCAGAAGTCATGGCCTCAGCACTCAGGGAGGCATATTCTATTTAGGGAGATGGCAACAGGCTTAAGAATGTGATCTACCCAGGAAACATATAACACATTTCTGATAAATGATAAGTGCTCAGAAGTGTTAAATGAATGTGAAAGTCACAGAATATACTTGGCACATACTGAGAACCAATCAGGGGGATTAGAGCCTATTATTATGATACCATATACAAGAGGGACCAGAACATCACTTTTTATTGAGTGCCTACTGTGTGCCTGGCGCTACACTTGAGCTTCCACACATTTCAGTCCACTCAAAACTCAGGGCAGCCCTTGAGCTTGCTGTAACTATCTTCATGTTTATTGGAGGAAAAAGAGGTTCGTGCGGTTAGAGCATCTTTCTGAGCACTGGAGGGAAGTACAAGATAGAGTCACATTTGACGTTGAGAGACTGTGAGCGAAGTCTATGCTCTTTTCCCCACAGGAGGAGACCTGGAGCTCCAGACCCTGGGTGGTCTGGGGACTTTGGGAGTCCATGAGCGGGGAAACTGCACGCAAGCGAGCCTGTTATCACACGCATGCGCTCTCTTTTCTTGGAAGAGGAGCCACCGTCTCTGTTCCATTCCAAAGTGGCCTCTCCTCATGAGCACTGCTCAATGCCGTAGATAGGGACGGAGGTGAGAACCACGGCGGGTGGAGTCTTGCAGAAAAGCTGACTTGATAAAAAATGAGCTGCCCCGAGAGCGTGAAGCACCCTACACATCTGGACCGGCCAAGGGCAGCCCTCCCAGCTGGGTTTACGGGGGAGAGGAGGTTATTTAGGGACGAGAGAGAGCAAAGGGCACAAGCTGGGTAACTCGTCACGTCTTCCAAGTACAGAGGGATTATCCCTCCAGGTTCTTTTACTGCTATATAATTGTGAAATGGGTCCTTTCGCATTTTTTTTCTCCAAGTAATCTAGAAGGAGGGCGTTTCTCTAGTCACTGTAGGAGTGTTAATAGTGCCAGTAGAGACAGCCCCGCACGCCCCTGCCAAGGGAGGCCCTCATCTCCCAGGGGTGACAATTTGGGATGTGCACATGGTATTTTCTATGACTACTTTCTTGGCTCCGGGCACGAGACCACTTCCACGGAGTTAGCTCTAAACCTGCTCAGTAGAACACAGAGACTCTTAAAAACCAGTTTTCTGCTAACATTCCCAGTTTCAAAAGAGAGGAGAAAATTAAAGGACATACACACACACACACAAATATAAATATCTATATACATATATAGATATGTATATTTATATGTATATAAAATTTGGAACTCTGCACTGTTTGGAAGGAACAATTGAGTAATAGCATTAGCTATATTCCCATTGTAAAACCGAACAAAACAAATCTGAACTTTGTCTTAAAAATCTTGGTCATAGTTTGTGAGGAAATTAATCTGTTACTCTAAGTGAGAATAACAAGGACCCAGGCCCAGGGTGCGGGCATTACTGGGAAGGTTGACCTTTTCCTGCATCCACCAGAATTTCAACGCCAATGTCCTTGATTAGAGAATAAGCGCTCAGAAGATTTCCTTAGGAGCTATGGCTATTTGAAAGGAGAATTTCAAAGTCAAGACCACCTTTATCAATGAAGAACAGAACGTGAAGAAAAGAATAGATAAAACAGCAACCCCATAGGGTTTTACCTTCTAATATATTTTCCTTAAGGTTTAAGACAATGAATCCCCAATGCCTCTACCAGAAGGGACAGCTTTTGTTAACATATGGAATGAGACGATGTCTTCCAGAATCGATAATACTTGGCATCCCTGCTCCTGGTGCAAAGATTTTAAGAAATCAAAGACTTTGGTTCCTTATCTATAACTCGGTATTTTGCAGGATAAGAAGCCTGGTTTATCCTAACATTCTTCTGCAACATAGCATATAAGCCACCGACCAGTCACAAATATAGCAACGACATATATTTACATAATATCACATCTTTGTCAAAGAGGTGTCTGGCCACAATTACCCTCAACAACCAGCACGTGTCAAATGTAGAAAAGGTATTATTGAACCCATTTTATGGACCAGAAGTCATGGGTCAGGTATAGTAAGTGTCCTTCCCTAAGTCCCCGGATAGATTCTAGACTTTCTGATCACCCAAATGTCATCACAGCACGTTCTATAATAGAACTGGGATCATCTTTTTCTAGCTCCTATTTTTACAAAAAAGCACTTGCTCAAGGACCCAAAATACATTAGGGCCAAAGAAGGGACCAGAACGGAGATATCCTGCCTCTCCATCTGCCAACACAGAAAGTAAATGGGACACCTAATCGGTTCTTTAAGATGTAAGAAGTACAGTGCGACGTACTGTTGTCGATGGAGGGTTTCTGCAGCAAGTTTGTAAGGTCTCATCAGAACGTGCTAATTGGCGACCTAACAAGGACATCCCCGTGGACGGTTCACACACTTGTGCACACTTCTCTGGGGCCAGACCTTGATTATGCTAATTCGGACACTCAGCAGAACTTGTCTGCATCCTGCAAACAGCCCCCAAACTGATCTTCCTGACTCATCTTGTTACCCTGCCATTCATCTCCATGCGATTGGCAGCGCCCTCTCTCTAAGCACAAATCTGATTGTGTTACTTCCTTTTCCACTGCTCCCCAGTGCCTGCAGGATATAACACAACCAGATACATGCACTGGGCACAGAAGAACCAGGCCTCTGGCCTCTGCTCATCGCCTCTGTTCCCTGTTTTCCTCCCTCTCCAGGGAACCTACACCCTGCCCCCCTAGACCCTGTGCTTCTCTAAAGGAGCCCTGCTCTTGATTGCCTCAGGGCCCTTGCACATGCATCTCCTTTTGCTTCCAATTATAATGACAACTAATATTTTTTAATGTTTTGTAGGTCATAGTGATGAGAGCTTTTCATGTATTAGCACATCTTGATTTTTACAACAACCATATGAGGTAGGAACAGTTATTCTCTCAACTTCAGAGATAAAGAAAGAATCTTAGGGATTTAGAAACTTGCTCAAGCCCACAGTGGCAGAGTAGGGTCTGGAATCCAATTCCACGTGACCTTTAAGCACTAGTTTTGGCACGTGCCTCCCTGGAATTCCCTTTGAAGTATGAGTTTGGAAACCAGGGTGTTCAGAAGGAGCACGCTGACTCCTCCCTACTCTTTGACCCCACTCTGGTAAAACAAAATCCCTCCCCCGCATGAGCTCTACCTCTCTGCTCACGCACCACGCTGTGCTACTACGTCACAGTGCTTATCAACCTGGACCCTGACTGCACACTTTCTCCCTTACGTCTCTCAAGGTCAGGTCTTGGGCGGGCTGTTTTATACCTTACTGTATCCCCTGCACTTAGCACAGTTCCTGGCCCACAGTTAACACTAAAACGTAGTAAGCCATCCTTAACTGGTCTGCCCAGTGGTTCCAAAGCATCAATTAGTCTAAAGCAAAATAAGAAAAATAAAGGCTATGTCATGAGCCTTGCCGAAAACTAAAGCTATTCAAACATTTTTATGTAGCAGTGTTTTAATTCATTTTAAAAAAGCAACGGTGAGCGTTACATCCTAAATCCCCAAAGTTTATTTGGAAATTTTACTGGTTTATGAAATTCAGAAATCTCGGAACTGCTAACCCGGTCAGACTTGCCCGGACTCAGGAACAGAGCTCCAGGGGGAGCCTGGTCTCTGCTCTCAGGCCAGTGCCTCTCCCTGGATCCTGTTACCAGCCTTTATCCAAAGTCTGACCTTCTCACTACAACAGTGCTCCAAGATTTGCCCAGCAGAATGGCGAAGGGCAGGCCATCTCCAACTTTATAAGTGTTTCTGGGACTATCTGTGAATTTAGGAGGGCTAGTAAGACAATCTACCTTTCAACCTGAAAAAAATACCTCTCGACTAAAATAAAGATACATTGCTTAAACAAAACAAGCACCTGTTTTGCTGGGGGGAGAGGGGGCTAGGCACCAATGGAATGAAATAGCTCAGCTTATAAATTCCGGGAGCTGGAATTTGCTAAACTAGGTCAGCGATTTCAGATAAGTGGGCTGGGCTGGACTTTCCTTCTCCATCTGCCACTTGTGTACCAGAGTCGTAAGGTTGTCTGTTGTGTTGCCGAATGGGTTGCCAAGAATCCAACAGATGAGTTCATTCTGAGATGAAGGAGGAAAACCGAAGTAGAGTGAGTCTATTAAAGCACTTTCATCTGACAATAAAAATGAGTTAATGGCTAAAATGTGTTTTCAAAATGTTTTAACACTACAAGTAATGGCACTCAAATGGGTATATGCTTTGAATATTCTCACTGATCATTAATACCATGGTGTCCCTCAAAAGGGCTTGGCATTCCCCGTGGAATTCAAACTGCTAGAGTCCAGTCATAAGACAATCCGTGGGAATTCTCAAAAAAAAAAAAAAATATATATATATATATATATAGAGAGAGAGAGAGAGAGAGAGACCATTAAGGAACAGAACGATAAAGTACAGGTTTAAAATAGCCCTTTCAATATCTGAGCTCAGTTTTCTAAAATAAACTATTAACCTCATCATAGCTAATTTCCCCATAAACATCAATATTAAAGCAGCAAAAAGCCTCCAAGAAACGAGGGCAAAATCCGATTCTTTTTTAAGGAGTGAAAGTCAAAATATCCCTCAATTTCAGATGTTTGTGAAGATGGAAACCATCCGACTGGGCTTTACTCTGGACCAGCCCACCGCTGGGAAGTCGTTAGTGAATTTGTTCCCTTCTACTTGTGAAATCAAGAACACAGCACGGTGATGAGCAAATGGGTTGGTGGACCTGCCCCTGCCCGACGAGGAGGGCCGACAGTCTCAGCCACCCAGGCCAGGTCTGCCTAATTTCAAAGGGAAAGTGACCCCTGGTGGAACCAGCAAGGGCTAGTCTTAGAAATGTCTTTTGTCTGGTGGCTAATTTATTCGACTTCTCTGGGATGGCTTCAGTTTAGAAACCAAAAGAAACACCAAGAAGTTACTTAAAATTTGGGCTGTCCAGACCCGCAGTGATTTAATCAGTCTGTCCTCTTGGGTTATAAATCTCCTTTTTCCAGAATTCCCTGTCGGGTAAGCAGCTCGACAAGCAACCAGCCCCCCTTCCTCTCAGGGACGAGCTGCTGCCGAGAGGTCCTGCTGGACGTGCTGGTGCTCTGGGTCAAACCCGCCTCCCCGACTCTGCGTCCGGGTCTCTGCGCCTCTCCCCTCCCTCAGCGTTCCTTCGGAAGTCTCCACCTCCTCCATCTAACCTTCAGATGTCCGTCTCCACCTGTCTCTCCTCACACCTTTCCCGCCCTCCCAGGGGACACCCTCCGGACTCCCAATTTTTGCCTGAAAGACTTCCGACGACTTTTCCAACCCTCGCCCCAAACTCGCCCTTCCTCCTCACCTCCAGGCGCGCAAATCTAAGTGAATTTCCTGAAAGCCCGGCGGTTTGGGTTTGGGTTTTAGTATCTGCTGCAAATATCCCTCCTTTCCCTTATTCAGCGAAAGGCATCGTCATTCAAGCAATGGTATGAGCCGGAAACCCGAGTGTCACCTGAGATTTCTGTGCCCACGACACTCTCCACTCCCCAGATCCGTTCTCTGTCCCAGACTGTCCACGTCACTTTCACATCTCCCCGAGACCTGCCCCTCTCCATGCCTCCTGCTTGCCGCAGTATCTCCTTCCTTATCGCCTCCAGTCCCCATCCCCACCCCCACTCCCTCACCCCCACTGATGCAGCCCGAGATACCCCGAGCACCTCAGATCACGGACTCGTCGCCGAGCTTGTCACAGGAAATGCCACGTGCAAAATGGATGCTGCTGGGTTAAATCTCTTCTGTGTCTGTTACCTTATAATATAACATTAAAAAAAAAGGGGGGGGTTTTCTTCTTGTCTCTGCCTGTTTTCATTCCATGGGCAGCTGTGTCGCACAACATTTGTGCTTGAAGTTTCTCTGCCTCCACGGTTCCGTGTCAGCGTGTGAAATATGTCCTAGCAGGTTGATACGGACGGGGGGCGCTATTGGAAGAAATTCTTCTGGGAAGTGAAAGCCGCCTGGAGAATCCCACCCACCCCAGGGCTGTGGGATGACTTCATGTGTAAGTCTAGATTTTCAGATGTCGAGGTTTCTTAAACTGGGGCCCATCTGTATACCGAAGGAGATTTGGAATTGGCATGTCAAAGCATGAGGGGTATTACTTCCCAGATCAAATTTATTTGGGGGGGGGCGTGGCTGGAAATTAAGAAATTAGGTAAGTGTCAAAAAGACCAACAAAAGGCATTTGGTGTACTAAAAACCTGAAGAATTTGAAGCCAAGGGAGGTTGTCATGCCACATTCCATCTCAAGCATGAAGGGCACTGAAGGGCCTGAAAACCTCCCTTGAAACCTCACAGACAGGAGTGGTTCTGCTTTGGTTTCCAGTTTCCGAAGCCAGCCATCGGCTTGATTTCAAAGTATTGTCCCTAGCAGACCAAATAAACATTTTTTAATGATTTTTAAAAATTTATTTATTCATCAGAAAGAGAGAGAGAGAGGGAGCGCTTGCAAGCACAGGGAGAAGCAGGCAGAGAGAGAAGCAGGCTCCCCACTGAGGAAGGAACACTCTGTGGGGCTCCATCCCAGGACCCGGGATCATGACCTGAGCTGAAGACAGATGTTCAACGGAGCCACCCAGGTGTCCCTAAACTAACATTTCCAAATAAATCCTGGCTTGAACCCCCAAGCAAGTGATCAGGACCATCAGCCTAGGCAGGGACGGGAGAGGTGAGTAGGGAGGGTTTGCTGAGCACCAGGAGACGCGGCATCCAAGCCAGGTGCTTCCTGCGGCAGACTCCATGGCTGCGTGGGACGTGGGGTTAGCTGGGGAGAAGGAAGGTGCGTTTTAGCATCCATGCTTTCCAAGCTGGCCGTCAAATTAAGAGAAGTACAATTTTTTAAAACATGCTGCTGAGGGCCATACCATCTGAGCCAGAGCTCCCTTTCCAGTTTCAGCTCTTTGAACACTGTGTACTTGGGTGGCACCAGAATATGGACAGTGCCAACAGCTCTGGACTCCTTCTTGTTGTTTTCCCACCCCCTTGCTTATGTTATTCCCTTTGCCTGGACCGCCCTTCCCCTCTCTTCTGCCTGCAGATGTTCTGTCTGTCTTTCAAGATCCAAATCAAATAGCATGTCCTCCCAGAAACCTCCTGCCTGACTCCCAGGCTACATAAGCCACCCTCCTTGCTGTGAGTTCTTTCAAGCGCTGGGTCTTCCTCATTCTCAGAATGTCACCCCGTTTCAATCCATCCTCCCTCTCCTCCCCACGGGGCACCAAACGCAGGTCCCGCACAGCACACAGCCCCTTCCCTTAGGTCTGCTGACACGGATCGGAAGAGTGAGACGAGCAGTCACGGCGTAGGAACAGCACTGAGATGGCAGCTGGGAATCCACTCAACAGAGAAAATAGTCATGGGTACAGGGAAGAGGTCAGAGAAAAAGAAGCATTTCCCAAAATAGAAATATCTCTGGGTGCTTGCCTCTTTTGTTTTACGATCGCAGATGACTTCAAGAATCTGATGGATGTCAGCCTTCTCGGGGAAATGCACACATCCACTGACCCACTTTATTATTATTATTATTATTATTATTTTTGCATGTAATTCCAGGAGGTACTATAAACACACCGAAGCCTGGCAATGGAAATTCCTCACCTACTTTAAAATCACCGATTTCAGTGTATAGGCACAAGTGTATAGGACAAGGCAGGCATCTTCACGTGTGTGGATCGTGGACCACACTGGAAAGGAGAAAGTCATTTGGTGGGAATGCCATGTGTTCTGGACACCTTGGGTAAGTCCTTCTACCCTTCTGAATGGGAGTTTTCCTCATCTGTAAAATGCAAATCATAACACTTCCTTTGCCAGGTTGCTATTGAGGAAATGAAGGTAATGCTGATTAGGTGGATTAGGTAGCTGGAGGGGTATCCGGCTGGCAGCCAGCCCCTGACAAGAGATACTCGGTTCCTGCACCTCCTGTCGTGCAGACCAGAAACTGCAGCCACAACGCAAACAAGTCATTTCCCTTTGAGCAATAAATACAGCGCTGCTGTTTCTGGGCAAGAAGAAAGCCCACTCAGATCATCGCCTCCATGAGGACGTGAAGCCGGGTGCTGCACGGCTGCTGCGCGCTCCCGGCCTGGCTATTAATCACACAAGAGCCCATTTATGACAAATACAGGTCCCTCCCTTTGCATGACAAGGCGTATGGGTCCACAGAGCCCCATTATCCAAAAAAAACAGAGCATTGTGGGCGACGCAGGCGAAGCCGAGTGCACACACACAAGCGGACATTGTAAGGCTGTTTGCACAACCCCGCAGTGCTCCTCGAGGATTTCCTGCCAAGGCGACATTTAGATCTCACAGTCTGCAGCAGACGTTCGCTCATGCAACATGGCTTCGGGCAGTGGGCTGGAGAAGCCCGGGCGCGTGGCCCCCTCTGCTGGCCATCTCGGGAACTGCATGCCAGGGATGCTTGGCTGATGGTGCTCTCCAGATCCCAGCCTCTCCCCTTTCCCTTCTAAGTCTTGCAGTGCAACAGGCAGGAGCTTGGGGAGTCTGGAGAGCCTAGTTCAGACCTCTACGGTACCCTCTGTTAGCTTCAGACCTTGGACAAGTCAGATCCTACTCTCCTAGATAGAGTCCACTCTATTCTCCTAGATGGGAGTCCACAGCACTCATTTGCCTGTGGCCTGGTCTACCCTAGAGGACAGCAGGGCAGGGGGAGCCTGCCCATGGCCAGCGTGCAATGCACACTTGTCTCCTGGAGGGTGGGTGTTGTCCTTTGACCTCTGGGACTAGGAAAGGAAATCAACAAGCGCCTCCTGGTAATGTCGTTGCTTTAAACTGTAGCTGGCATTTAGAGCAGAAGCATGACTCTGTCTTGTGTCTCATCTCTGATGCTTTTTTCAAATTGCACTCCCCCCTCCCCCCCCCGCTTGCTTTACATCATACACCCTGTCAGCAGAGGCGGCCGTCCTTGAACTCCTTCAGCTGAGCTCTGATCTGCTTCCTGACTGCGGCTCTGCAAGGCAATGGCAACACGGAGTTGGGTTGAATCCCAGCTCGGCCAGCGTATGAGCTGGGTGGTCTTAATCAATGTTGCTTAACAACATTTATAACCTCCCTGAGTCAGAGTTTCGATATGAGTAAAACAGAGATTATTCCAACCTCTTCAAGGGTGGCTGTTGGAAATAATGAGACAACCATAGCTAAGCAGCCAGATGCATGAACGGTAGCGTCCATAACTCACTACTACTCTTGTTCTTTTTATTTTCCAACCACTGTCCTTAGTTCTGTCCTCCCTAGTTCTGTCCTCTGGGCCATGATGAAGAATTCCACTTTCCCCACAGTGATGGATATCCGTGAGGGTTTTCCATACCATCTTAGAGATGGAGGCGGACGGCTTTCAAATTCGTATCTGTCGCTTTGATCCTCTTGTGTGAACTCCCGACTTGTATCTAATTGACAACTTGACTCTAATAAACAGCTGAAACTGAATAGACCCAACATTACACCGGCCCTGTCCAGTCTTCCCCAGCTCAGCCAGGGACAATTCAGATGCTCAGTCCAAACGCTCAGTCCGAAAAGGCTGGTGTTATCCTAGACGTCTCTCCTTCTCTCATACCCCATAACCAAGCTAACAAATCCCATCAGCTATACTTTGAAGATGTACCTTGAATCCAATTGCATCTCACACCCGTCATCACCAGCACGCTAGACCAAGCCACAAGCCATCACCTCTTGCCCAGAGTATCAGAGTTTCCCCTTAAAAAGATTTCCCAGCCCTGCTCTTGCCCACTCTCAATCACTTGGTTAATTGCCTGTCTGGCAGCTGTAATGATATTTTAAAGTTGCATCGTGTCACTCTGCTTAAATCCTTTTAGCAGTGTCCTATTTTACTTGGAGTAAGGTTAAAGATCCTAATCATAGTCCACAAGTACCTCTGTGATGGTATCTCAACGTGGTTCATCTCCTGCAACCTCCTCTCATTCACTATGCTTCAGCCACCTCTGCCTCCTCACCTTTTCATTTTTGAACTTACCACATGCCTTTCTGCTACAGGACCTTTGCACTTGCTAGTCCTTCTACCCCAAATGCTTTCCTCTAATACATCTACATGGTTTTTCTCTAGGCCTCTATTCAGGGTTAATTTTTCAGTGGAGCCCAACCTAACCACGCAGTCTAAAATAGGATTTCACCTCACCTCACCACCAACCTCCCCCCAACCCTAGTCACTGTCTTTATTTTTCCTTTAAATCTCTATTACCATTGATATATGTACCTTCAACTCCTAGACTAGGGCCTGACACATAGTAGGAACGCCACACATGGTCATTCATTCATGAACAGAACTCCCATGAGCCCATGGAGCTTCTCTGTCAACAAAAGCTATGTTTTTTCCTCCATATCCCTCAGGAAGAGAGGCTGTCAGGTCATTTGCATAAGAATGAGGGAGAAGTGGTCACTGCAGGGGATGGGGAAATGCTGGCCAGTGAGCATGGTCCTAATGAGTAACAGTATGAAGCTGTAAAACAGAAAGTATTTTGGGGGGCAGGGGAGGGAGGGAGAGAAGGTCAGAAGACTCAGCTGAGGACTGATGATATAGGAACTCTGCAACCAGAGAGTGGGAGTAAGGACATTCCTGGGCAGACATGCAGCCTGACACCTTGGATAGGTCCGATGGTTATCGTGTCACCCAAGGCCTGAAGGACACAGGACATGCCATTGACCATAATGCCTCTGTAATGCCACCAAGTGCACAGAGAGCCATGCGCTCTGCATCCTAATCTCATTTTAGCCACTCATTTGCTGCAGAATCTTGGGGAAAGTCATTTCCCGGCTCTGAGCCTCATCCTTATCATCTGTTGCCCGCAAGGACTGGCCCAATGTACTGGGAAGTCCGCCCTGTCCCAGCGTCCTAGGATTTTATACAGTAAAAATGTGCAACAATTTCCAAATATGCGTCCAGGCAACTTAACGTCAGATCACGAGCTGAGTTAATTAGAATGGGGGATGCACTTTCCATGTCACTCACAGCATTCCACACCAACAGCACTTTCTGCAAAAGCTCCCCTGGTCTTGCCCCTCGAAGCCATTTGGGTTTCATGTTCTTTGGCAAGGACAGTGGCGACAGAACGCCAGCACTTTCGAATGTCCCATGCTGCACGTTAATTGACCACTGCTGCCATCAGGGAGTGCTAGAGAGTTAGCCTGTGAAAAACAGCAGTGATTCCGGAATCTGGCGGAATTCCGATACGACTCCATGGTCTGAAGCCCTTGAGCACGTTGTCATGAAACGTGTGGAGGTGCAAACTACAAATGATTTTCATAGCTACAACAAAGTGAACAAAGTGGCCCCAAAGTAGCGCTATGCAGCCATGCTCGGACAGCCTGGTTTCGTCTCTCCTGTGTCTCCAAAGATCTAATAGAACATTCTCTTATTCGACCCCTTTCCTTTGGAATTTGAGAAGAAACTGAAGATCTGCCATGTCCCAGCCTGAGAAGCCCAAATCAGCTCTCGTCGCAACTGTAATAATAGTACAATTGTGACATCAGGGCCCTATGTTGGGGATAATTTGCAAACACCAAAGCTTTGTCTTTTGGCTTTCATATTTAAAAAAAAAAAAACAAAAAAACCAAAAACCAAAAACAAAACAAAACAAAACAAAAAACCACCACGTGATGACAAAGAAGTGATCTTAACACAGATCCCAAGGCTTTGGAAGTCTAGTTACATTGCCCAAGAAATGGCAGCATTTCATTGGAATAAGTAATAAGCTTTTTCAAAATTTCTAGAAAGTACTATTTTAGCCAAAGATTTTGTTTAGTTGGCAATACTCTACTGGTTCTGTTGGGTTACCTATCAATTTATATTCAATATAATTAAGCTGATGCCCCATTGCCAAAGATTTCTAACACCACTGCTCACCCACGCCACTTGCTCCTGAGTTTAAATGAACTCTTCCTTCCGAGGACCCTAATATCCTCAATACCTAGCCAAGTCCTTCAGAGAGTATAGAAAGTTGGTGAAGAAGTACATGAACATTTGCTTATTTTAGAGACCCATGCTCAGTAAGACTCCATCGCTGCAAAGCACAGTTCAGTGAGGGCAAGAAGCCATGTTCAAAGCCCACCATAAAGGATGGGATGTTCTAGGGAGGACTGTGGTTTGTGTTCTGGAAAAGGGGAGCAGGAGGAGAGGTGACGTATCTGGGTTGGAATAAACTGGAAAGTTCTCATGTAGAAGGAAGCGTTGGAGTCTGGAGGAAGAAGCTCTCCGTGGACATCTGGCTACTGGTGAGACCAAGGAGCTGGATGGAAGCCAAGCCCAGGTCCCTCATTGTTGAAATCACACACTCTTGGCGAGACTGGGCATAAGGGATCTTGGGAGTGACAACTGTCACATGCTCAGCTTTGCGATCCCTGGGCAGACCCCAGTCTTCTGTTCATGATGAAGTAGTGGGACTGGTTTTGCTACAAGCATTTACTCCTGTTCTCAAGGTACTTCTCTGCCAAGTAGACTTCCATCCTCCACTGGTCAGGGGCCTGTCCTGGGTGGGGGCCATGTCCCCTGCCCTCGGCTTCTCATCAGACCCCAGGAGCCCTCACACGCCACCCCTGCACATTCTAGTCATTCCTGCTTACCTGTCTGCCTCTCTTCCTAGAAGGTGAAAACCTCCAGGACAGGAGCCAAGACTTATGCTTGAATCCACAGCAGGCCGCTCGGGGAATACGTGTTCGCTAATAAAGGAAAAAAAAAAAAATGAGTGGAGACGTGATGGCATGAATGCCAAAATCGGTATCCAAGGTCTCCCGAGTCCCGGCCATTTACTTAGAAAGAGAAAAAGGGAAGGAAAGAGGATCGGCAGGCAGGAGAGGGAGCGAGGGGGAGGAGAAAGGACCGAAGAAGGGAAGAAAGGAGAGAAGTAATGTTTCTCCCTTTCACCTAGTTTCATAAAGACATAACTAGTTCCTGGCCCAGGGAGACGCAGACAGGGATCTCATGCTATGCTTGAAAATTGAAAGAAAGAAAACTTGAGTCATCCGAAAGGCGAACTACAGCCTCCGGGATGCACCAGTGGACTGAAGCCAGGCGGCAGGCTCTGAGATAGCCTGGGACTCGTTCGCATCAAGAGGAGCCTGGGACCGGCCCCGCCTCGGGCCCTGCCAATGGGCTGCAGCGGCCCAGCTCGGAGAAGCCCAAGGTCAGGGACAGAAATGACAAAATAACATGTCTCAGGGCTGTAATTCCCACTTGTGGAGGCCTCTTTGTTTTTTAAAGATTTAATGTATTTATTTATTTTGAGAGAGAGAGAGAGGGAGAGCGTGGGTGAGCTGGGGGAGGGGCAGAGGGAGAGAGAATCGTAAGCAGACTCTGCTCTGCGTGGAGCCCGACATGGGGCTGGACCTCAGGACCCTAAGACCATGACGTGAGCCAAGATCGACAGCCAGATGCTCACTGACTGAGCCACGCAGGTGCCCCCATGGAAGCCTCCTTGACTCAAAATTCTTGCCCAGTGAGAATGCACCCCCCGGCAGATGGGTTGGCAGGAGGAGTCCCGGCTCAGGGGACGAGGGGCCGCTTTGGTCACCTTTCCTACCACAGGTCACCGCCCACACAGAGGGCTCTGAAACTGAAATCCTGGGGGCTCCAAAGACCACTTGGGCCATCCCCTGCTTCCGCAAATCCTCATGGTCAGATGACCACAGTCACAGTCAATGATCAGTCAGTGATACTCCCGCGTTCCATGCTGTTTTAAGCTTGCCCACAAATTATCTCATTTGATTCTCATGACGCCCTTCAAAAGCAGGTACCTTGTTTAGTTTAAAGAATTGTAAAAGTGGTGTCTTCCTGCTCACAGGGAGCTTTTCTTGGAGCTTTTCTTCCGGCAAAAGCAAGAGCCTGCAGTTAACAGGCTCTCCACTAAGAGGCATTCTCGGCCCATGTTAGAATTGCCAGACCAGGTCAGGGTAGGGCCTTTGTACAAAGCCAGAAGTTGTAAAAAGAACAACTCAGCAGGATAGAGTTCAAAGTCCTGGATATTTTCTAAACTTTATTCCTGTCCTCTTCGTAGTAACAAGTGTTCAGATTCGCAGCTGTATGGCCCAATGCTTACTTAATACTATAAATTTACTTAATTCCCGTTCAAGGTCATTTCCAAAGCACTGATCTTAACCAGGCTGCCAACAGGGGAGCCATGGCAATTGGGGGAAATAAAATCAATAGATTCCACCTTTTGGGTAAGTAATCAGCCTCCCCATCTGCTCTCGCTAATTTCCCAAGTCACGTTCTCCTCCAGGGGAAACATGGCTTGTGGCTGAATCACCTTGACTCCAGCTGGAATGCAAGAGAAAGAAAAAAATGGAAGGGGGTGGAGGGGAAGGCTGAAATTCTATCCCAAGCTCATCAAAATGAGTTTCTCTAGTTTACTTTGGCACACCTGGAAAACCCTCTGGAAGTGTAAATTAGGACAGCGGGAGATCCTCCATTAGTGACGGTCCTGTACCCCAGTGTGAGGCTGTTTTTACACCAACGGAAGAAGTTGCTCTCACAGAGAGAGGATGCTCTGCAGGAAATCCATAATACACACAGACCCCAGCAAAGTCGCCGAGGGACTTCCCTGTTTGGATGGATCCACCAAGACCACAGTTAAACCAAACAAACAAACTCACCGAGTTTATCTCCAGATTTACGCTCAAGGCCAGCCCCACTCTCGATGACTCAACCACGCACTATCCTGATTTCAACTTGACCCTGCAGCTGGGGTTCCCAGGCTGGTGTCCGTGGCCACAAATGACGGTGCTTGAGAGCTCTGCTCTCCATCTGCTCTGGGGCTCGCCGCCCCGCAGACGCTTGATAGGGTTTCGGTTGCATTTTAGTCCCACTTGAAGATGACAAATGTATATGACAATACGAAGTCTGAGGCTGCCCTGGGGTCAGGACCGGCTGAGAAGCCCGCTAAATGAAAGGACTCCAGTCCTGTGGTGCCCAGTGGAGTGTGGAAAGCACCTGCGAGAGACTGGGGAGACACCAGCTCACCTTCCCCGACCAGCCGGTGGCCTCGGCCATACCCTGGAGAAGTCCCGCCCTAGACTAAGGACTGGAAGTTCGAGCATCAAATCCCCTTTTCACCCTGTAGCTCACAAGCAAGCTCTTGTTGTAGGACGAAGATCAGAAGTTTCTCCTGTACTGATTTAACATGTATTTTGTTTTATGAGCGTTTCATTTATTGATCCCACTTGGCACACATGGAAGTTCACAGCATCATCGGGGACAGCGTTTGCCGAGCCCTGCTGTGGGCCAGGTCTTGGCCTAAGTGCTCTATACACAGGATCCCGATTCTGGAGCCTGGGACTGGATAGGTGGGAAGGTTTTTATTCTCCCCGCTGTGTTCACACTGCCTCCTACTTCCCCCAGCCTCAGTCTATTCACCTAAAAAAAAAGATCAGGCAGAAGCTAGACCAGCTGATCTTACAGATTCCTCTAAAGAGTAAGCTTTTCTTTTTAATTTCTAAAAAAGTATTTATTTATTTATTTGAGAGAGAGAGTGAGAGAGGGAGAGCACACAAGCAGGGGTAAGGGCAGAGGGAGAGAGAGAATCTCAAGCAGGGTCCCCTCTGAGCGCGGAGCCTGATGCAGGGATTGATCCCACGATCCTGAGATCATTACCTGAGCCAGAATCAAGAGTCAGATGCTTAACTGACTGAGCCACCCAGGAGCCCCTAAACAGTAAGTTTTTATGAAATTTCGAAGGCAAAACTCTATATAAGCATTCGTTAAAATAGAAAACCCAGGCGTTTTAATGAAATGCTTATTTAAGAAAAAAACAAAAAACAGAAATCAACTCGGTGTATGCAGCGATACTTAAGCTGGCCCCCCAGTATTTGGTCCATTACTGCCCACGCAGCTGGCACCTCAGAACCGCGCCCAGTGACTCCCCCCGGGGGGTTCAGACCAGCCACTCGGCAGTTCAGCACTGGCCCCGGCAGGACCCGTGAAGGCACAGGCGGCACGTGGCCATTGCCACCTCCCTGCCCTCTGCCGGGGAGCGCGTTGGCATGGCGACGCCTGAGCCCATCTTCCCTGGCTCCCGCCCTTCCCTTTCAGGCTATTATCACTGTGTGAGATCTTGCCCCAGAAGAACAGAGAAGTCCTGAGGGCGAGCTCTGATGGTAGGGGAGAACAAGTGAGTCTTTGTCGGCCCTTCAAGGAGAGGAGGCCCGGCCCGGGGCTCCTGGCGCACACAGAGGGGCCTGTGCTCTCTCACTGCAGCCCAGCGGGCCCGCTCCAGTCCTGCCTGCGCGGTGGGGCCTCCACAGCACATCCGGAGCCCTCTGCTTCCCCCCACCCCGACATGGAGCTGGACGAAGTGGAGGGAAGCCCCCCGGGTGCTCTCAGGCCCGCCCACACCAACACCCACAGGCGCTCCCAAGCCATCCCTCTCTCCGGGGCTGTTCCCCACATCCCGTTCCCAACGACTCCCTCATCCCTCCATCACCCCAGTGGAGCTCCTTCTCCTCCTCACCACCCGGCATCCTGCCTCCATCCCCTCCTGGCCACCACGCCCACTTGGAACCACCCCCGTGGCCTGAGCAGCCTTGGGGCTCAGGGCTCTCTCCGACTGTCTCGAGTCTCCTCATACGTTCTGATGGCCACACGGTGCCCCACATCTGAGGCTGCGCTGCTCAACACTGGTGCTGACCTAGGCTCCAAATTGCCTTCCTTTAGGACCAGATCTGCACTCGGAAGACGCTTAATAAGCAGCTCTTCAGTGCTGGAAACCACAGTGCATCCCCAAAACTTACTTTGAATACAATATTCAACAAAGGCTTCAGATCAAAATAAAACCAGCTAACACGTGCTTACCATGTGCGGGGCACCACCCGGAACAGACACCTAGACGAGCTCCTCGAACCAGCACGATAACCCCGAATGGCAGGTGCCGTCGACTTTCTCCCTCTACAGACAAGGAAACTGCTGGAGGCGAGATGTGGTCACTGACCGAACTCAGCAGCTAGCGGGAAGGCCAAGAGGCTTCTGACCCAGACGGGGTGGCTCCAGTCTGAGCTCCGAACCCTAAAGCGACTCCACGTTCCTGAGCCAAACCTCGTCTGCGGTCCTCGCCGAAGGCACAGTACCACGTCATTCCCCCAAACTCGGGACACGTGCCTTTGCAGATGGCATCACATTTCCAGGCTCCAGGAATCCCATGAGATGGCAAAAGCATGTTGGGTTTCCCTGTTCCCCTTCTCCCTGGACGGGCCGCACGGTCCGGAGAAGAGCCAGGTGGGGTGCTGGGGGCGAGCTCTGTGGAGGAGACATGTCCCGAGCCTGCTTTCCGCGGTAACAAATCTCTCTCAGATCACTACTTCCCATTTGCAGCCTGGGCCTAACACCAGATTGCAGATCAGATGAAGTCCCCATCCTGGGCCGCCAGGCCGGCAGTTTCCAAGTGCCAGAGAAAGGCAGGCTCACCCTCGGGGCTAAGCCAAGAACCCCTAGCTGATTCTCCTACCTTCCAACAGAGGGGAGGAGCACGGGGCTGCAGGGAGCTGGAAAACCGGAAGAAGGAGCAGAACAGGGGTGGCGGCTGCGCCAGGGCTCAAGGCATCGGGGTGGGGCTGGGGCGGCAGGCCGAGCCCTTTTAGGCTGAGAACCACTTGGGCTGTTCGGAGGTCCCGGAGGATGGAGGCCTGTCAGGTGAGGGGTCCAGGTTCTCACCTTCCAGAGGCGCTTCCTGGTGGGGCGAGGCAGACGCGAACCCCACCCCACCCCCACCCCACACTGGGGTCCTGCAGGGCTGAGTGCCGACCCAGCATCATTCAAGGACTCTCTCTGGGGTCAAGTTCAGAAATGAAAAACTCTGAACCATCAAGCCCAACTGCCTCGTAGTGACGATGCAGGAGGGTAGGGGTGTCCAAGGTCAAATGGTCAATTAGGACCACAGCCTGGTCTAGAACCCGAGTTAACCCTGATGCCACAGCCGTCCTTTTGGTCCTTCCTTTTCTCTTTCTTCCCCTTCTTTTCAAATTTCACCTTCTGTCTGTTAAGGGCATCCAGAGGAAATGCTTACTTGCCCTGAAAAAGCCAGGGCTGTGGAGTGAAAAGGGCCGGAGAAAGCTCGCGGTGAGGTATTTCCTTAGAGGGAGAAGAGAAGAAATCCATATGCTCTGTCTTCCACTCAGCCTAACCCATCAGGAAGAACACACAGATGTCCCTCAAAGCAAGACATGAGGAAGCCCCAGCTGATTCTCCTGGCTCTCCAGGAGGAGAAACGGAGATGGGGTGTGCGCCATGGGGCTGCCCGTGTCTCCCGGAGACTCCAAACTGAGCAAACCGTCCCTCCCTAAGCTGCTTGCTGTGGAGATGTTTAAGCCTACTAGGAATGAAGGAGTGCCTGGCTGGCTTAGTCAGTATAGTATGCTCCTCCTGATCTTAGGTCATGAGTTTGAGCCCTACATTGAGTGCAGACATTGCTTACAAAAAAAAAAAAAAAAACCACCCCGGGAGTAAGTCGACTGAAAATGGGACAAGGTTAGTTTCAGAGATGGCTCTGTAAGGAGGGAAGGGTCCCTAGTGCCCACAATGAGAACCTATTGTTTTATCAAGTAGTGAGCTCCCCGTCCCTGGAAGCAAGTAGACAGACGCCTGCAGGGCAAGCTGTAGAGAGTTTGCTGACACCACAGGGATCTGGAGTGGACTCCGTGGTGAGAGGCCACTGCTCTGCCCAGTGCTGCCTTTCAGAGCTCCAGGTGGGAGCCATGTCCAAGGGTGATTCTCTGCTGCTCCTCTCTGTGCCGTCAGAAGGGTGGCACAGCACACGGAGCAAACAAGGGGACAACAGCCAGACAGCCTGACTCCTGACCGCCTCGTCGTCACGGGCCTTGGACAAGCTGCCCCGTGGTTGAGTCTCCGTGTCCTCTTCTGTCTGTGGACATCCTGGGGTGCGTGTGAACCCCCGGTGCTGGGAAGCACACAGATCGCAGCACACCCAGGGAGCGTGCAGGTCGGCAAGGCCACCTCTACCCCATCCACTCCTCTCCCAGCCGGCTCGTGTGGCTGCAGGGCTTCCGCGCTGGGCTGCTAGGCTAGCATAGGTTCTAAGCAATACACACCTGAGTGTGTGTGTGTGTACACACATACCTGTATAGACACAGAGTGTACACATATATACGTGTGTCTGGATACACACACACACACACACACACACATTTACATATATATACACACACGCATATTGTTTCCCCCCTAAGAGGAAGCTAGAGAGACTGACATAGTTCTAAACCTCTCTGGCAGTTTTCATGGGGAAGCAACAGACCTAGTTTTCTGGAAAGCTGAATTTGGCTACCAGAGAGCGCCGGTGGGAGCTACACCATCTAGAACATCACAGCAGTGTTCCTGGAAGACGGGGATGGACTCCTCCTCCTCCTCCTCTTTTTACTTCTTTCCGTGGTCCCTCTCAGCCTAGCCCACTCACTGACACCTCCACGGGGTCAGAGGAGAGAGAGCGACTCAAATTAGTCAATCTGATTATTTTTAGTCACTGTTGGGAACAAGGTGGCAGCCTGAGGAGACAGCTACTAATGGGTTCTCAAAAGCAGACTGGAGGCATTATCTTCGTGGTGTTCACTGTGGCGATTTCCTCTCCATCCCCGCCACAGATGTTCGAACGTTGGCCTGTATTTATACGGTGCCATTCGGTGCTGAGGGCGTCTCTGGCCCAGCTCCCCACTCCTACTCACGCTTCAATGCCCAACTCACTGGGCCCCTCCTGGAAGCCTTCCCTGACTTCCCTGGGCAGAGACCATGCTCCCTTTCTGCACTTTAACAAAACCAAAAACAAAAAGAAAACAAAAACAAAATTTATTTATTTATTTATCTGGGGTTGGGGGCACAGGGAGAGAGAGCCTCTTAAGCAGACTCCCTGCTGAGCACAGAGCCTGACACAGGACTTGGTTCTGTGACCCAAGATCATGACCTGAGATGAAATCAAAGTCAGACAGGTTTAACCAACGGAGCCTCCCCGGCGCTCCTCCCTCTCTGTACTTTGTTCGGGCATGGGGCTCCTGCCCACGATCTGCGACTGTGACTGCTGGATCCTCGGTCATTGTCACGAATGTGACCTCCTTGGAGGGGTGAGCACGCTTCATTTGTCTTGATGAAGTTTCCAGGCCTAGCATAGCGTCTGACCCACGCTAGGGACTCCAGCATTCCCTGGCCAGCGACTGTGTCCTTTCCAAAGAGAACATTCTTTTTGTCCCCTTCAACTAGGAGAGGGTTAAGAGATGGCTATTACCTATTTGCTTTCTAACTGGAGGAAAATGTATCAAGGCCTAAATTCCACCATTCCCGCTAGAACAGCACAGGCTTTTGCCAGCCACTCTCCAGTGAGAAACAAGGCTCGTGCTCTAACCATGTCCCAGCAACGTGTGCACTCCGGCTGCACACGAACCGGCCAACACTTACCATTCACGAGGACTACAGAAAGGGCCGCGTATGCATCCGCCCAGACGACTACCTCATTCTCTCCATCCGTACGAACCTACTTAACCCCCGAGGAAACTCTGATCTTACGATTCTATAAGAAGTGCGTATAAAATAAGTCCTTTAAAAACCAACCGGTTTTGATAGATCAGAATAAATTTAGGGTCAATAAAATTAGACCCTTTGCCTCAAGACTCTTTACAGGTCTGAGCTGCCCTCATGTGGACTCGAGGTGGGTGTTCGAGGCCCCCGGTGAGACGTCCATCCTCCCCTTCTGACTGGGACCTTCGGACCTGCCTCACCTCATGCTCCACAGCCACAATGACTGACAGGCGCAGCGTCTCCAACGGGCAGCCCTGCCTTACCCCTTTCCTTTGCCTGGGAACTCCCAGCCCCTTCCCTGTCATTGCGCACCCTACCTGCGGCTCACCCGTCTGACTGCTCTTCACTCTGCGACGGAGTGGAGACGGTCCCCTCTGTGTGGGTCAGCAGCCTCTCCTCAGGCTCCCTCATACCCACTCTTATTACAACACAGACAGTGCCGTCTGGTCCCTAGCAGGTCTCCCAGGAAAACCGCCAACCCCTTGAGGGCAGGGAGGGAATCTAGACATCATCTGTAGCCACTGTCGACACCGACACGCAGAAGAAGCACTCAAATCTTTGCTGAACGAGCTGATTCCCTCACTATCCCGAAGGCAAGACTTGGTAACACACTATGTGAATGCACTCCAAGAAACCGGGTAGAAGTGACCTGTAGGAGGTTCCAATGGGAAATGCCCACTCTAGCAAACTGGTTCCACAGGGACCGATTTAGAACAGTGCCTCACTTTGGCCTAACTTGTCAGTGCAACTTTTGCAAGCAGCCTGACGGGGGGCTGGATCCTAGGGCAGGGCCGCATCTCATTCATCCGTTCCGGAGTCTGCGTACCGAATGCCCAATATGGGTTTTTGACTGGATGCCTTATAATCTATGGGATGAGAGCATCTATCCCTTCTTCGACTTTAGGATGCTTCAGGAATGGGGAGATGATCTGGGGAAGAGGAAGGAAAGGGAGAAGGATCTCTGGAAAGGCCAGCCAGACCATAAAGCCCAAGACCTTACAGTGCCTATGAGGCCCTACGCGATCTGATTGATTTCTCTACCTTCACCTCCTTCCCGTGTCCCCTCATGCCTCTTGCTCCAGTCCTCCTGGCTGCTCGCTGTCCCTTAACGCCCAAGCACATTCCCCCCTCAGGGCCTTTGTTCTCCCATCCTCACTCCCTCGCTCTGTTTGGGTCCTACTCCAATAATGCCTAAGCAGGGACGCCTTTCCTGGATCCTGTTCCCGCTTTCCCCACTTTCCATCTCTCTGGCTTGGCTTTATTTACTTATGTTTTCCTGATTTATTTTTTTTCCATAACATTTAACACTGCCTGGTATAGTGTACATATGCTTACTTGTGGACCATTGCACGATCCCACGAGAATGCAAGCCGCATGAGAGCTACGGTTTGTTCTGTGCTGTAGCCCTAAGATCAAGAATGTCACCTGCCATGTTCTTCAGGCTCCCAACACCCGTGGAATGGATGGCTGGGCGAATGAGTGCCTAAAACTTCTAGACACATAAGGCACAATGTTCTAATAGAACCCGATGGGGGACCAAAGCTATATTTAAGTAGTTCTAAATGAGATTGGGGAGGATAAGGAGCCAATTTTATTTATTTTTTTTTTAAGGAAGAAATTATCTTCTTTGATTCTGATCACAAGGGTACAACATAGGGCATAGGGTCCCCATCTTACTGGTGGGGAGACAGAACCCCACCAATTTAAGGTGATTTCAGCAAAATCACGGAACTAATACATAGCACAACTGAGGTTTGAAATCAGGTCTGATTCCAAAAGCTCTTCTCTTTCCTCTGACTTTATACTGTAGCCTGGTGGCCACCCTAGGAAAAGGAACCACAAGAGGAAGAAAGGAAGAGAGTCCCAGATAATCCTATCCCCCTCAAAGAGTGAGCATGTGGTATCAGGAACAAGTCTAGGATAAAATGATCCTGGGAACTGGGACTGGAAACCACCCGAGAAATCCAGCCTTACATTTTCTGCTGAGCTCAGCTGTATGAAATGCTTCTGCTTTTAGTTTTCAAGGGAACTCAAGACATCTAGATGTGAGGAAGAGCGTTAGGACAGAGGACAGCAGAAGGGAAGACCAGCAGCTGGACGGAAATGAACAGGTACAAAGCCACCTCAGGGTATCAGCATCTCCTTTGTGATTCCTGATCCTGCCAGGGTGGGTGCCATAGGCCAGCTTAAGGAAATGTGCTAGAACACCAGCACCTGGAGCGTTGAGCCCCTCAGTAGATCTTTAGTCATCTGGGAGGGGTGTCGGCTCCTGTCCGGTCCAAGTTCAATGAAGAAGTTCACGGAGGTGTGGCCCAGCCCTTGCAGATAAGAAGTATCCATAGTGAACGGGGAGGGGGTGACAGAGGAGGGAGGGGGGAAGAGCAAAGAACCCATGTGTTGGAGGTAAGGCGACCTGCCGCTGGAGCAGTGCGATTGTCTTGGATGCTAACTGCACAAATGGAGAATGCCTCAAAAGATGTTATAGCGAGTGTGACGCAAGCCAGACCTCTTGCCCGAGACCCAAATCTTGTCCTGGGTTTGCTAATGAAGGCCATCTCCTGCTCACCTAAATCTGCGTGACTGGGATAGACAGAATGGATCCTGGAGCATTCCTCCGCCCCAATGAATTCTGCATGGGACAGTATCCTAGAACTACAGTTCCAGTCTGCTCTCTGCTGCCTACGGTCCTAAGCTATTCTAGTTCATGCCTCACATTCTCCAGACCAGGATAAAAACAGCTCCCACTCAGAATGCAGGTGTAGGACCCAGGCACCTTTAACCACTTCAAAACTATATCTTTGGGTTTTTTTGTTTGTTTGTCTTGTTTTGTTTTTCCTCCTTTTATGTGTATGTGGTGTTAGGAGGCACGACTTTTTTTTTTTTTTTTTAATTTAAATTCAATCAGCCAACTTTCAGTATATTATTAGAGGAAGCACAACTTCTAATCAAGATGACGAATCTGGTGAAATGACCTCCCCTCACGCTTGCCAGTGTTCTGGAAGCACACCTATCCCACATTCTCTCCACCAGCTGTGCTGCTTATCCCTGTGCTGTGTGTTGGAACCCAAGTCATTTTTTTCTTACCTAGAGCTCTCTCTTGTGATTCAGATTCACCCGTCCAGGCTGATGGGACAAAGCAGCTGGCAAGTCTGGCCTCCAAACCAGGGCTATGGCCCCCTAGAGTCCTGTCCGTTTCTCCGTAGTCAAGTGAGTGTTAATCTGTTAAAGGGAATGCAAGTCATGTTACTTTGAGAGGCCATTTCCTGTTCTCTTCTAGAAAGAATACATGTGTTAAGGAGAACAGAGAGAATACCAGAATTACAGATGACCAGGCCTACAAGAAACTGATGCAATCGCCACTTGTGCAATGCTTTCGTTTTGTAGTTTGGGAAACTGAGGCTTAGAAGCAAAGAGCCTCATTCAAGGACTCGGCCACTTGGAGAATTCAAATTGGAATAGGCATCTGAGTCACTGGCCTTTGGAATTTTTTAAAAAGTAGCTCCGTGGTCAGGCTGACTTCTCAAACAAGTGGTCAGTGACCCTGGTTGGGAAGTCTTTTTTTTTTTTTTTTTTTAAACAGATTTTCAAAAAGGGAGGTGGGACTTTTTCCAGATTGCTGTTTTTTTTTTATAGTTTTGCCCCTGGGAGCTAAATGAGTGAAGCAGGCCTGTGTTTGGGATTGCTCTATTTCCCACCAGAAAAAATATTATTGTGGAACATTGGGCCCCAGGAGCACGGTAGTGGGTGGGCTTTGTTTTTCAATGATTTGTGCCCAGCCAGTCACTGTCTCTGTCTCTCTGTCTTTCTCTCTTTCTCCTTGTTTCAGGAAAACACAGTAACAGATATGGACCCTCCTCCCAGGGGTGTCATTTATTATGTGATTTTTCTGGCTACTATATAGTTGAACAGTCACTCCTCTGTGCGGAAAACCAAAACCCAGGAGGGGATCTCACATTTATTAAGCAAATAAGATCTGCCAGGCCTACCATATGAATCTGACAGATACATTTTCCTGATCTGTCCTCAAAAGTCCCCATGAGGTACCGGTAACTCCATTTTTCCAAAAGCCTAGGGAACTCAGTTTCAGAGAACCAGAATGATCTAGAGAAGAATAAAGAGAAGAGAGTGCAGACCCAGAAATGAACTCCTATCTAACTCCCACATCACTGTTTTGTCCATCTGAACTAGACTTCAGTTACTTGGCCAAAACACTAGCAGTTGTCTTATTTTTCCAGTGTCTTAGCTTGAATGCAGGAGAAAGTTCTTTGGAAACTATGACTTGTTGCAAGGACATGAAGCATTACTCTTGCTGGGTTCTCTCTCAGACAGGGGCCTCTAAAGGCCAGGCTTCCTGCTGTGCTCCCAGCAGAGGCTCCAGTGTCCCAGAGAAGCTGGGCCCGTCCCTGGCTCCCAGCAGTGAGAGAGGGCCCATCAGGAAATCATGATTATCTACGCTCTGCGCTTTGTTCCTGTTCTCAGACAACAAGGGACGGGGCTGGAGAGCCGGGCTAGGGGGTGGAGAAAGAGGAAGAAAAAACAGGAAGTGAAGTGGGGAGGAGAAGGTAGGAAATGATACGGAAAACACAGGGACTCTGCAAAGTCCTTGGCCTGATGAGAAAGTGAATCCTGAGCCTGCCTTTGGGAGGCCGGCCCTGCCCTTCGGGAACCCCGGTCGCAGAGGAAAAGGGGAAGAGAACTTTGTCTCTGGATTTGGGGTTGTGTTGGTAAAGTCCCAGCACAGAGCACAGCCTGAGGAAAAGGGAGCCCTGACACGGGGGCTGTTTCCTGTGCACGTGGGTGTAGGCAGCGAAGAAGGTTTCTTCTTCTGAACTAGGATCCGGGGTCAGATGGCATCTCTCACCTTTTGCCGGGTGTACCACAGAAGGACCTGAAAACAAGAGAGAAGAAGTTGAAGTCATCAGGTATCAGGGTCACGGTCCCGCCCCCACCGCTTTCTCTCCCAAACACTCTCAAAATTATAATCCATTTTCTGTGTATATGATAGGAACTTGATTCTCCCCCCTGAGGTCCAGCGAGAATCCCACTTTCTTCCACCATAAAACTAAGAGGGCCAGGCTGGTGAAATGCTAGGTCATTGGCAGACTGTGACTCTCTGGTACTTCCAGAATGTTCCCCGACCCATGGTGTCCTCTCAAAAGAGCCCCAACTCCCACTATACATCACGAAGGACACGGTCACCTGGTTAAGCTAACAACCACACGAATAGATAACCCTAAGCGTAACCTGATCCTTCCACAGGGCTAATACTGTTAGCACTCCCCAGCCTCCTGATGGGGACCAGGAAGGGGACAGTAACGAGGAGCCCTCTGACAGGCAAGCCTAGTCCCACCCATGCTAGCAGTTCCCAAACTCATTGTGCATCTGGAGAAGCTAACAGCAAGTACAATTCCATCCTGGAGTGGCGGTCAACGCTTCTGGAGAGTTTCGATGTCACCATCCTGGCTCTGGTCCACGGACCAGCATTTGGGTCACTTATGATCTTATCCAGCCCCCAGCACAGCCCACCTCCTTCCATCCGACTGATGTGGTCACAGAGGCCCTCAGGGAAGGGCTCGCTCGGAGGATCTGCCCTCAACTCGGTGAGTTACTCCCCCGGCATCTAGACAGAGAGCAACGCGAAGTAAGCCCATCTCCGAGAGGAGTCCAAGCTTTTGAAGTGACGGCTAATGGCTTCCTGTTTGAGTCACCCTTAGGCCAGATGTCCCTCAGCGCAGAGGTCAGCAGGGAAGGACACTTAACAATGCCTGTCTCGGGTCCCCACAAGCAGCACAGCCTCACACAACCCCAGTGCTGAGTGACTTCTGTCCCCCGCCATGCGGACTGTCGCAGGGGCTGCGGCCACGCCCCCTGCTCCACCCGAGACCGTCAGGGACCCTCGCGTCTGTACCTCCCTCATTCTGGGTCATTTTCTAGAAGGGTCATTGCTCCCATTTTGAAACTGGGGACACTGAATCCAGAGACATGAAAGGACTAATCCAGGGTCACACCACAGAACCCAGACGATGAGAGGCATCTCCTGACCTCCTGTCTACGACGTGTGGCTTTTTCTCCACGTTATGTGTCGCTGCCCTGTTCAGTGGAGGTGCTGAGAGCTCAGAACGGCGGTGTGCCTTCCACTTTTGAAAGGCTCCAGAAGTGAAAGGGCAGGGCAGGGGCACACCAAAGAGAAGGCAGAGCCTGGTGAGAAGGCCCCGCATGGGTGGCTTGCTCCCGAGAATCCCCACGGACCAGCAGCAGAGCCTAGACTGGGGCCAGGACACCTCCCTGCAGCCTCAGCCCCACGGCACCAAGAACACTGGGGACATGAAAAAAACGGGAGCGGGCAGGATTTTATGATACAAATAGCCCCCATTCAGCAGGTATCCTCTGGGCATCAGGCATTGTTAAGCTTAGTGACCCCTGATACCTCCCAACAACCACACGAGAGACGTATCCCTCTTGCCCCCTTTCACAGATAAGGACACTGACGTGGTCCTCCAAGGGACTCAGCTTTTGGGTGGTAGGTAGAGCCAAGATTTCAACTCAGGCAGTCCGGGTGGACTTCCTGCTCTCAACCACTAGGGAATCCTCCCTTTCAGAGCAGTCACATTCAAAGAAAAAGAAGAAGAAAGAAAGAAAGAAAGGGCGAGGCATACAGAAAAGCAAATTAATGGAAAGAGCCAGGGAATAAAGCAAGGACCCTGGGATCAGAAGACACCTTCATTCAAGAGGCACAGGAAGGCTCCCCAGGCGGAGAACACTGAGAGGTGCCCCACAGGCCCACCCGGGAATCTGGACCCTGCCCCTTCTTGGGTGCCCCTCCCCCCGTAAGTGATGTTCTGGCCTTGGTGTTTATACAGCGTTGTTCACGGGAAGAGGAAGTAGGCTGGGCCGAGGAGCGCCGGCAAGGGGAGCGTCCTTGGGGTGGGTGGAAGGGGTGATGATGTCTTGGGAACCCGTCTTCCTTGTCAAAGAGGGATGGCCCCACCGGGCAGGAGCCCGAGGGAGCCTCTGTCCAAAGTCCTCGCCTGGGACAGCACGCACATTCCCAGGGACACTAGGTTCTGGGGATGCTACTCACTTTTAGTCTCATGAAGACCCCGGGCGCAGGCCGGGACAAAGATCACCCATCACCATGTCACAGATGGAGGGACTAAAGCCACAGTAATAACGGTCATGAAATAATAATAATAACAAGAATAACAATAGTGGCAATGCCATCCGTTGGTAGCTTATCATGTATCAAGAAATAAGCACTTGCTTGACATGGGTTATCACATAATGACACCAACCGTCGAGTCTCTACGATTATCCCCATTGGATAGTTGAGATAAGCTAAGTAATTTCCTCAAGGTCAAAAAGCCAGCAAGTTATGAGAAAGGATCTAAACCACTCTCTATTTGACATTTTGGCCCATGATTTCACCTCGAAGGCACGTGTGTTACAAGACAGGGACATGCCTCAGTCACAGGGTACAGCCACGCTCTCACACAGTCAGCCTCGGAGCCATTGGAGCACACAGATATAGGTTTTTCTTCAAATAGATCATCCACACTGCATCTCTGCTGAGTGTACATATAAGATGACACGCAATTAGGGTGACCACGTGATTTATCAGCCAAACCCAGATCCTTCTCAGAGTGAAAAGGGGGTATTAATGATGCCTCTGGGACAACAGACAGAGAGCAGGAGTGGCCTGGGCCCACAAGACATCTGGTCAACCCCCACATAATCCACAGGGCCTTATTTGTGGGGCTGCTTGTTTGGATGTCTAGTTGTGCTGGACTCTCCTGGGTGCCCCCCTGCTTTCCAACCCCTATAAATGCCCCTTTGCAGCCACTCACTCTCCTGTGCTCAGCAGAATGCCTTCTAAATCTGCTAGACTCAAAGGTCCTACATATAAAACAGGCTGATGTAATCTGATTATAAAGGAGCCACGCTATGAGTCAAGAAGCAAGGCGTGACGAGTTTCGGCAATATATTTTAAAAGGACCATTGGGTTCCTTGGGCCCTCACACCCAGAACCTGAATGTGCAGCTGTTCTGATAACCAGTCAGTCCCCCAAACGGGAGGGCTCAGTGGCTCTCCTTTCTGGGGCAGCCTAGGGCAGTGTGAGAGCAGCCACCAAGCCTCACTGGAGAAACTGAGGCCCACTGCTAGGTGGACCCCACTTCCTCAGGGATAGCATTGCTAGGACAAGCCAGACTTCCTCCAAGACCAGCAGGCGCTGACCCTGACCTGGGGGGTGTTGAGCTGGAGCCTTTGACCAGGGATCTGGCCTGGAGAGGAAGCCCTACTTAAGAATCAGGCCATAGCAGGTTGCATTCATTTAATCAAGGAACATCACAGCACTTGTAGTCCAGTGATTTCTGAGGACTCTAGAGAAACTCTAGGGGCTAAGGAAGGTTACTCATGCCTGAAGGGGCTGCTCTCAGAGACACTGGCCGCAGGCCTCATCCTGTAGTAACAGGCAGCAACGCCTGCTCTCTGCTTCCTGAAGCAGCTTCTGCAAGTGATGATATTTGAGGAATAAGTGAGACCCTTCTTTCTAAATTAGGCCATATTCACAGGTTGTGGGGGTTAGGGCATGGACTTTTGGGTGGGACGACCACCAATAAAACCACTACTGACATCGGTACTATCATTACCACTATTGATATGACTGTTAATGCCATTCACAGGATCCCTGAGTTCTAGAGAAGGGGAGGGACTTGTCTATTGCCACCCAGCAGGTAGGCGGAGAAGCCAGGACTGGACACAGCTCTCGGGACTGGTTCCAGTTTCTTGCATCTTGGCATGTAGCCTCTTGTGCTGGGGACACAACCTGGGAGCAGGCCAGAGTCCAGATGGTGATAGCCCAGAGTGTCTGGGCTCAGACAACTCTAGACTGTCAGAGGTCAATGAGTGAATGATGGCGAGGGGATCAAAACATGGCATTCATTTGCACTGTGCACTCACTGTGCACCAGGCCATGTGCTCCACATCCTGTGGTCCTCCTGGAAATGGCTGTGCTCATTCAGATAAGGACTTAGAGAGTAACTCCGAGAGGCAGAGTGAGTAGCCAAGGTTGACTGTAAGCTGGGGTGGGCGGGTGGGTAACACCTCTGAGCCCAAGTTCAATCCCTAACTCCCTAATACTGCATACTATAACTCATAGCTGGTGTATCTGGCATAGGGTGAGAGGGCCATCGGCAGTGGCAGGCAATGGCAGAATCAGGACATGAGCCTGGGTCTCGAGCAGAGCTCAGGAGCACTGAGCTCACATCTGTTCCATTTCCCAGGGTCGTGGCTTAACATCTGTCTGTCTTCTCTGTCACACCTCAACAGCGCTAAGGTAAGTGCCCCCCATGTGGAGGACAGGAGGACACCAGCTTCATTGACTGGACCTGTCAGGAAACTTGGCCCAGTTATTTAAGAAGTTCATATCTCATTCTCTGCACACCAGCAGCACAGTGGCTCCCTCCTCTTTGCGAAGAACATGTTTTACAGTATTGATCATGTCAACCGGAGGTTCTCCTCCGGCGTGGGCAGGGGGAGACACTTCTGAAAAGGAGTGGGGCCAGTATCCTCTCCCGGATGACCCTGACCATCAGTATAATTAAATCGCAGACAACAGGGGAGTTTCTATCGTCCCTCCTCCCTCCCTGGGCAGCAACCATAAGATTGCTGCCTTTCTGTAGGGAAAGGGCCACAACCTCATGGGTTTGAGGCATCAACATCTGACAGCCGCCTTGTCTGCACAGGCAGGTGGCAATAAGACAGAGACAGACAGTCCAGCCTGCAGAGGTTGTGCCCAGCCATCCCCAGTGACACAAGCCGAGAGGACACCTTGATGTAGCAGGAATGTTTTATAGGCAGTCAGGGAAACCTAAGTCTACTCCCAATGTGGCCTTGGTTGGGCTGTGCGACCTTTACTTAGTCACTGTTTCTCTCTGATCTGCAGATGGAAAGTCTATTAAATGCAGATCTTTCAGCAATATATACCAGCAGCTTCTCTGGGCCACTTTGAAGATCAAATGAGCTTTGTCTTCTAAAGCATCAAAGCTACTTATGCCCATGTTTTCTCTTTGCCACTGGACAGGGAGCTGGTTAAGAGGAAAGGCATGTCTTACTTCTCTTCAAGGGGGAGTTATAGCTCTTGTAACTAGCCCAGGGTCCCGCAAAAATGACAAGGCTCACTTGTAAAATTTGGCTTCTTTGAAGGCTCAGCGTGTCTGGGGACGAGGAAAAGAGGTAGCAGAGACAGCAGGAAAAGAGATGGGTGTCAGGCTATGAAGGGCTTTACCCGCACTGGTGCTTCCTGGGATGCTGCCCGTGAGTTAGCACATCTAACGCTTTTCCAAGTGTTAGTGGGGGGATGAAGCTGTGGCAAGTGCCTGGGGTCTTCAGCCCATCAGCTGTGAACTGTAACTTCTTTGCACCTTGGCCTCTGTCTGTCCATTTCATGGGAACTTTAGAAAATACAACTGCTCCTCACTACGTGGGCAAAGTGGGCCTAGCCGATGAGAGTAAAGGATTGCTCTGAAGTTCAAGGCCAGGGCTGCCCAGGAGTAAGAAGCTAAGAAATGGTGCCATGGCCAGATTGCACTGAGCGTAATCTGAAAGCCAGTCCAGCTGGAGTCATTTGCCGCCCAAGTCCCTGCGGCGGGGATGGGTTCCTGCATACTGTGCCAACATCGCAGGCACTCAGGCTCCCAACGCTGCACGTGTGTCCTACGTCTGACGCCATCTGAGCGCCGCAAATCACCTATGAACTCCCCACCAGCTCCTGGCCTGTAGCAACAGAAGGCCCTTTCTAGGTGGCTTCTGTTGGGTGTTTGATAGAGATAGCGCCTCTGCCGTGAGACCAGAGGGAGGCAGAGCACTGTGGGTTGAGAAGATCGTGAACCGGGCTCCCATCTCTGCTTTGATCCCACATCTCTACGACAGCGGGCAGGTCACTCCCTGCCACCTGCTTAATGAAGAAGGCCTTGGAACTCGGGACTCGGGCTGTCTAGAACAGCCCGTCGGTGGACCCCATCTACGGAGTAAGAGCCTAACCTAGGTTACATACAGCCATTTGAGAAAGTGATTTCCTTCCAAGGCAGGTCTCTGCTAAACTACCAGGCAAATGGTTCTCCTCCTGCCCAATGGCCGGATCTGAATCCAAATCCATCAGGGACACTCTGAGGTCCAGAGGGTGTCTGGAATCTGTCCGCCTGTTACTGATTCCGGATGGCTCCAGCCGGGGTGAGTCATTTTCCCTTCCCGGTTTACTCACGTGAGCCTCCGAGGTTGTGCTACCTAGCTCGTGCTGTTTCCCAGCAAACTCTTGTTTCCTGACCCTCCACGGGAAGACCCCATCTCTGTTACCTCAGACGCCGTGAGGCTGGCTGTCCTTCGCCTCGTGGACAGGGACAGACACGCTGTCACACATCTGGCGTGTGGGACAACGGGGCCTTTCCATCCTTCTTAGTAAGGGCAAAGGGTCACAGTCAACCCAGGGAGGAGTGATTGAGAACCGACCTGCGTCAGCTGGAAGACGGCTTATCGCGGGGGATCACGGTCACCCTGGCCTAGGCAGACAAACCCTGGGGACTGCACTCACGCACCGGCACAGCTGGTCCCTTCCTGGGCCCCCCACTGCGAGGAGAATCGGGAGTCATGCATCAGCATTCAGCACGGCCTTCACACTCAAGCCTCAGAGAGACGGTGCCCTCCTCAACAGCACAGGGCTGCAGGGGGTGAGTGTGGGCACCCCCTTGTCAGGGTCCCAGACCCCCATACCTTGCCAAAGGCAAAAAAGCAAGTGGGAGCTGCAGACAGGAAAACGCCTCTGATCTGAGCCCTGTGGAAGGATGACCAGAGAATGTGCTTTCCTGTGAGGCGCACGGCCTTCTAACAAGAATCCACTTTCCAAAGCCTTGCATTCAGGTCTCTTCATCACCAGGTCCTTTACATGGCCATCCTTTACACAAAGTCTCAGTTTAAGCCCAAAGGGCTTTACTGCAGTTTGGTGTTTTCTTGCCTGTTCTGCAGCCTTAGGCTTATACCTCCATACAGCTCCATCCTTCCAAGTCAGCAGCCGCCTCACCTCCTCCAGGAAGTCCTCTCTGATACTCTGCTGACCTCTCCCTTCTCTGAACTCCCATAGCATTTTCTGTCTGTGCCACTCCGCATTAGTGTCTGTGGGGGGCTCCCTCACTTTTTTGTCTGGACTGTTGTGCCACTCCCTAACTAGTTTCATCTTGCCTGGACTCTGGCCCTGTGCTCTGCAGAAAGAAATTTCTAAAGCACACTTCTGACAATGTGTCTTCTCTTTCAGCTCTTCTCACCGCCTTCAGGAGAAACTCCAAATGCCACATCATGCTCCCGCCCTTCCTGCGGGGCCGCCCACATTCTAGTCACACTGAACTGCTTCCCAAGGTTATGGAATGAGGTGGTACCAAAGTTGGGATGAGAATCCAGGTCTTTCAAGAACTCCCAGCTCCCCAAGATCTCAGGCTGGACCAGAGAGAAGGAGCATATGGCACTGAACCATGACCAAGTGGAAAAAGCCAAGACCAGCTGAGTTCTTAGGCCTGATGAACTGATACTGTAATGACAACTAATGACAACCAGGCAATCCTTCAAGCAATGGAGTAGGTGAGCACACACCCGAGGCTCCCGACATAAGCTAGTTCTCCCTTCACAGGTGTGGAGACTGGGTCTTACAGAAGTTCAAGTTCATATCCCCACTAAAACTCTAGCCTACTCCCTATTCCCATCTCCCAGAAAGGTATGTGCAATAGCCCTGTGGCCATCACCACCCCATATCTCCAGGCATCTCACACTCAATATGATGGACGCTGACCAACAGCCCTTACGTAGCTCCTGCTCAGGAGTTGATTCAATCCAGGCGATCCTAAGACCGGAGCTTTCCTGCTTCTGCAGATCCTCAGGTGGGAAGATTATGAAATCAAATGTTAACAGGAGAGGGAGAAAATCCCACTCTAACTGTTCTGTGCTTATCCAAAGGGGTGATCAAAGCCTTCACCAGGCTAATGCTTCCCCATGGCACCTTCCAGTGTAAGTGTATCTGTGGACGGGGAAGAGAGAAGGGGCAGAAGCAGTCCAGGAGAGAGCAAAGCTATCTGAGCAGAAGCACACGTGAGCCCAGTGGCATCCTGGAACCAGCTGGCACCGGCCAACCAGAGCCAATTATACACGTCTTCTCCCAACTTCCGGTTCAGGGATGTCTTTTGGAGAAGAAACTGGCCATGGCGGGGGTACTTGCACCATGACATTGGCAACCACTCCTAATCAGGTTGGCTTTGCTTTTGTTTTTCCCAGAGCATCAGTGACTAAACATTCACCACCCCACCACTGAGTGGATCCACAAGAAGGACACTGGGTTGGGAAGACAGCAACTTAAATTATAACCTTAGCTCTTTCCCTGACTCACTGTTTGATAGGCAAGCCTTCCCTTCCTGGCCCTCAATTACTTTAGCTATAAAAGGGGAGCAAAAAAAACCTTCCGCCTAACTACATAAACTAGGACAATAGACAGAAGGGCGTTTCGGTAAATGTAAAGTCTGAGGACGTATTTGGCAATGTCTGTGGACATTTTTGGCTGTCCCAGCTGGAGCGTGTGTGTGGTGTTCCTGGCACCCAGGGTAGAAGCCAGGGACGCTGCTGAAGATCCTGCAAAGCCCTGAGAGTCTCCCACAATAAAGACTGATTTTGGCCCAAATGTGAGTAGCGCCTAAGTTGAAAAACCTTGATGGAAGATTTTCACACACTCTAAATGTCCTGTACTTACCTGAAGAGGTGATCGAAGTCCTCACCAGGCTAATGCTTCCCTGTGGGACCACACAGTGGCCCATTCAAGGTCCCTCAACACATCGGCGTGTGGGAGAAACATTGAGGGGACTTGGATGAGTTTACAGGAATCCTACCCAGACAGCAGATGGGTGCAGAACACTGCGACGCAGGCGACAGAAAGGACCAGGACAAGATACGGTGCCGGGCACAGAGTACATGCTCAATAATAGATTGTGGGAAAAGCGAACGGGTCTGAAATCCTGATGGGCTCCTTCCTGAAAGCCCGCACGCCAGTGCGCATGCGCATCCCCTCCCCCCAAGGTGACACCAGGTGGAAGGATGTAACTAACACAATTTCACCCCCTCTGGGAGGGACATGGTGTCCAGTTCCAGCCCTGGAGACTCGGGTTAGACAAATAATCACCAGTCTGGCAATCGCAGCAGCCGTGGTCAGAAGAGCAATTTTATTAAAGTTACTTTCTAATCGGAGTTGAAACATCTTGAAAGGTGAGGTTTTCAACCCTCCCCTGGGGAGGCAATTGTTAAAAACACACAGCAGGCAGCCTTGCTTTCCACACATTCAGAAACCACTTTTTTTTTTTTTTAAGACAGTCCTTTTATCCCTTCGACCACATGGGATTGCAAATGCACTTAGCACAAGCCACCCGAAGCGGAAATAGCGCTGGGTAAGCTCCACTCCTGTCGCTGCGGCCACCGTGGGGAGCCACAGCCGAAGCAGCCCTGGCAGGCACAACCCAGAAACTCCGGGGGAAAAAAAGCCAGGGCGGGCCACACATCAGTGCTCCCTGAGCCTCTGGGGCCTTGAGCCCGTGCGGCCTCAGGGCCAGGCTGAGCCACAAGCCCTTTCTGGAAGACCCCCGCACATCTCCCAGCTCCTTGCCTCTGTGCTGGGAGAAGCCGCCGATTTCTCAAGGAGGAGATGACAGGAGAGAGGACCTCCCTGCGTGTCTCCCTGAAGATCTGAATCTGACCATAAACCATCTGACTCACAAAGCCCTTTAATTAAAAGCCCAAGGGTTCAGAGCTAATTCTAGATGTGACAGGACCCAGTGGCTTCTCAGGCACCAGAGCTGCGAGCAGAGTAATGAGGGTAATTTGGCCCTTCCTGGTCTGTGAATGACAACTCACTCAGCTATAAATTAGACTCCAAGGATGCCAGAGCTGGAAGCCACCTGGGCGACGGTCTGCTCTCCTCCTGCACCGTGTGGACGAGGAGCTGGAGGCCCGGGGAGGGGGGGCGGGCTGCCCCAGGCCCGCTGCTGAGTTTCTTCCTGACTCTCTGGCTGATGCAGTATTTTTGAGTGCCCAGAAGAGGCTCTTGTTCAGGTACTTCTACCAAACTCCAAGGCTACTTGGAGCTCAGGAATAAGCTGGTTACAATCCAGGCAGAATTCACAGATGGGAGTAGAACAGCTTCAGCGAAAGAAATTTCAAAACCACTTCCTGAGAACCAGCTCTGTCCTTGGCTGCACGTGGCCTTTTCAACCTCTCATCTCTCACTGATTTCTCACGTCCACACCCTGGCAACATGGGTCTCCTTATGCCCGGCATGGAGATAAGGCAACCCAGGCTAAGAGAAATAAGGAAACATGTGGAAAGCCAAACAGCTGGAGATTTTTCTTTGTTATTCTGATGCTCCTGCCTTGAACAGATTCTTTTCTTTTTTTAATTGAAAGTTGTAATGTCTAAAGCAATGCCATGATGGCTTTCTTCATCAGTGACAGTAAAATCCTTTTACTATATTTTTAATAATCTGATTTCTTACATTGGAAGCTGGACTGTTTTTCATACTACTAACACTCAATAGCTTTGAATCTCCTTTAAGTACCAAGTACTTTACAACATAATCTCTTGTCGTTAACAAACAGCTTCATACAACACCTCTCCGTCATTTCACTGAGACAGATACAAAGGCTCCGAGCATTAAGGTCCATTTCCTGAGATCACACAGATCACCCATTCGTGGCAGAAGTGGGATTCTCACTCAGGTCTGTCTGCCTGAATACTGTGTTCCTTCTATCCTAACGACCTGCTTCTCCCCTGGTGACTTTGTTGACTCAGTGATAGATCAGACACCACGGATCTGGAGATGAACTTTCTCAAATGTTTCAGCTGGGCACAGTACCAAAGGCCTGGGTCAGGGCGGTGATAAATGGGGCAGCAGTGATGACCTCATCTTGGGGCCTGAAGGCAGCCACACACCTGATGGTACACAGGATAGTCACCAAACCCGGCCTGGTGGGCTGACTCCTTGTTTGGGGTACATCCGGAGGGACAGTGACAAGGAGGAAGAATCCCACCATGACCCACCCTGTAGCCAATTGCTATCTTCCTGAATTTCTCTAGGATGAAGATTCGGAGAGCAAAGCATGGTGACTCCCTCATGTTCCCTAGCAGCTCCTGAGCTATGAGAAAAGATACATACATGAAATGACAATGAAGATACAATGTGGCAGCTGTTGCAATGGGAATGAATGGGCTGATGTGACCGTGCCAGTAATGGATGCCTGAGCCTCATGGTGGGAATCTGGGGGATTAAGGCTTCCTAGGAGGACCTGCACTGAGTCCAGAATCCACGCAGGACATAGCCACGGAAATGAGGAACGTGAGAAGGAGAGTGGGAAGGGGGTGGTGCTCGGGTTCAGGTAACAAGGAGACAATATGTATGGACAGAAGTGATGTGGCTTACGAAGTAAGAACTCCATGTGCTGGGGTAAGGCTGGGGTCTGCGTACATGATGGGGTGCAGCGGGAGGGAAGCCTGAACGGAAGCTCGAGGCGGGGGCTGAGCTAGAAGACAGAGTACCAGCAAAGCCTCAGAAAGGACCCTCCCCTCCGAATGGGAGCTAGATCGTAGGGTTCCCCTTTTTTTGTTTTCCCACTGCAGGGCGATACCATCAGGCTCGCATTCTAGATCACATGTCTGCCGGCGTGGATGTGTTGGTACAGGGACTGTAGTCCATTGCATTTCCGCTCCAGCTTCCAATTATTTAATCTCTAAAATGCTTAAAAACGTGGTGTGCCCACCATATCCCAAAGCATAAGAAGAATAAAAGGAGACAGTTAATAAAAGGATTATTAAAGATTTAAAAAAGATGAGAAGCCTATATAAAGGATCATAACCAGCTTCTCCCAGGCTATCTCAAGGAGAGCTAGGCACTGTGAAATACCCACTCCAGGAGGATGAATTGGGAGGGAGATTATGGGACCTGGAGCAGAGAACACCCCCTCCTACAGCCAGAGGCGTTCTTATCTGGACGTCCTACCCAGTACTGTGCCCGCAGATGCACTCTACCCTCAGCACTTGTGTTCGGGGCTGATGTTCTGATCCCTTCGAGGGCTCTCAGGAGGCAAAAAAGCAAACAGCGGACACCTGCCTTTCCTCCTGACCCAGTCGATGGCTCCAATTTCAGATCAAAGAATTAGTTTCAGAAAGCCCTTCTTGACTCGGAGAGAAGTCGGGAAAGCACACCTGATATTCAGAGGATATCTGTCCTAAGGGATGGGTATATGGATGCCTAGTTCATGGGTTGTCCCTCTCAGTCAGCCCTGACTCTGTGGGTGTCTGACTCCTGCTGAAATCAGATAGATAAGACAAAGCCAGAGCAGGCCCAGTACCTGGAGTGCAGGGCCACTGGGTGCGGGACAAAAGCTTCCTTCCAAGAGAACAGAGCGGCTTCCAATCATTGCACAATTACCTTTATTAGCATAACGTCTCATCTCCTCCTGCCTTCTCTAAAACACTTTCCTTTTCCATCTAAGGAAGAAGGCAGAGACTGAAATTGCTGCCACTGAGAGGGGGAAAAATATCCGTAAAATTTAAACCATGGGGCATTTGTTCGAGACTCTTGGGTAATAATGTCTCTTGATACGTAATTCATGATAGCCTTGAAGCTTGGCCTACTTCTGACACAGAGATCATACACTTGGGGCAAGTCAGGGAGGCAGAGGGAGAAAATCACTTTTAAATGGTCCCACTGTACTTTGTCTTTTGAGTAAAGCCAGACAATATTTTGGACCATTCTTTTCTACCATAAGGGCTTCCCTTAAAAAGCTTTTTTATTTTTTTTCCCCCTCTTGTAAATTGAAGAGGCAGCATATCATCCAGTTTCAGTTTTATCTTCTGTAACACTAGATAAAAGATGAGTTTGGATCCATCTGTTAGCACATACAGCCTAGAAACTGTGTGAAAGCAATCTCTCTCTCTCTCTCTCTCTCTCTCCCCCTTTCTCTCCCCGCCCCCTTCTCCCCCGCCCCCCCCCCCGCTTTGCAGAAAAGGGGGGAAAATCCACACTTTTAAAAAATTTATCATCAGCAATCCTACCCAATGCCGACCAGATAGCAGCACTTTTCTCCTTTTATGGGCAGAGTCAGGAGGAAGCCAGCCTTGCCACAAAGGCTCGTCCCCCTACGCTGCCACATGAATTGGGATGCCGGTGTTGGCGGCAGGCCAGCCCCTTCCCCCACAGCCCAGGGTTCCAACCTCATGGAGATCGGTGAGGATCCCCCTGGGTGCCATTACCTGCTCGAGTGTGAGCCCACTCGAGCGGAGGCTGAGAGACCGGCAGAGCAGCAGGAGGTTTTCTGTCCTCTGGTACAAAGGCTGTGCTCCTGGGGTGGATTTGCCTGGGGAAATCAGCAGGCAGGCTGCCGGGGCCCCATCTGGGTCACTTGGCATTTCCTATGGCACTGCCAGGCAGGGTGGCACCGTGCATTTCCCCCCTCCCCAGGGCTCTGACTACTGCTTCACCCAACAATTCAGGAAATGCCGCGCACGGCTGATCAGCCCAGACGCAACAGAAAAATCAGAGCCCGAGGGCGGGAGGTGGCCTGGATGGGCCCTTGCTGGCATTCATCTCTCCCATCTCCAAAATGACCTCCCTAAAGTCCAGGAATGCAGAGCTCCTTTGTTTCTTCAGTGCAGAAACTGTGTGAATCACAGAGTTCCAGAAATAAGCATGTTTTATGTCATTAACGAGGTGAAACTCAAGTACGCCTGGTTCAGAGGAGGACTGGGGGGGGGGGGCGGAGGTGACAAGTACCAGTGACCAGGGACTGCCTAGGTCACTGCACTTCAAAAGGCTCCTGTGGTTTTTAGGGAGGGCCCAGAGCCCCAGCTACAGGCCAGGCGCTCCGCACTCCGGAGTGTTAACGTCCTGCGGGTTCTGCCTCCACCGAGTCGCACGTCACCCCTCCTCCAACCTCTCCTCCCTCCTCCCGCTGCCACTGCCCTAATTTAGGTCCTTCTTCTCTTTCTTTCTTCTGGACGGTTCTGCACACACAGCCAGATGACTCTTCCCGAAGCAGCACAGCTATTCCCACATCACTCTGTGGCTCCAAAGCCTTTAATGATTTCCCCGTTGACCAAGAAATAAAGCCCAGAATCTAATTTCTAAGACTCTCTTCATCAGGTCCTGGCCACAATTCCAGGCCCTGTCTCCCACTTGTCTCTCTCCTTCCCACACCCTTCCCTCCAGCTCAGTGCCCCCTTTCCAGCTGTCTCCCCTGCTCTAGCGTTCCCTCTGTCTGAAATAGCTCCCTCTTCTCTGCCTTCTCATTTCCGAATCCTGCCCATCCTTCAAGGCCACATTCAAAGGCCACTTCAGCCATGGACTCAACCTTGATCCCCAGGGGAAACTTCGGCGGCCTCTGAACTTCCATAATTTTATCCTACCTCAATTGCTTCCTGGTGCTGTAACAGAGCCCAGACACCTTGGTTTTCTCTCTTAGATGGTAAGATAGCTGAGGGCAGAGGAGTGTGCATGGGACTTAAACACACTCATGCCACCGAGATAGGTCCTGGTACACCAGCGTAGTCACTAACGTTACCTCAGTAATTAGTGGGGATGGCTCCAGGCTTGCTGACATAAGCTATTTTGTGGGGGCCTGGCTACTTGAACAGATCACGTCGCTGCCGTGTAGAACATCATGAAAGGAGCACACAACATGTGAAGGGCACACACTGGGTGGGCGGGGACCCAGTGGGCCACACCCATGACTTCCAGGAGCCTAAATCCAATGATGAGTTCTCAGCCTTCATCGTCACTAGACCGTCATCAGTGGTGACACAGTTGAGTCTTTGTTCCAAAAAGTCTTAGTTATCCGACCCCTAGATCATAGTCTTCTTTTGCTCCCCCTAGTTAACGTCTGCTCCTTCTTACTCTCTTTGGCTGGTTCCTTGGCTTTCTTCCCAAACTTCACCTTGGCATCTCCTGGGATTCAGGCCTTCAAGCTCTTTCTTCTCTATCAGGACTCACACTTTTGGTGACCTTATGTGGGTTCATGGTTTTAAGTATCATCTCTATTTCGATGAACCTCAAATCCATAATTCTAGCGTTGACCTCTCCCTTATTTACAATAACCACAGCCTCCTCAAAGTCTACACTTGGACGCCTACCTCAAGCGTGTCACAGCCCCAGACTGAACTCCCCGTCTCCTCTCTCTGTGCAGCTCCCCAGCCCCCAGCCTTTCTCATCTCAGCTAATGACAATTCCATCCGTCCAGTATCCTAGGACAGAACGTTGAGTCATCGCAGCCTCCTCTCTTATTTCACGCCCCACATGCAATCCTTCCAAAAATCCTCCTGGCCTTACCTTTAAAATATCCAGCATAGATCAAAACGTATTCCCTTTACACTGCGCTCCATTTTTTTCCATTGCTTTTTTGACCTTCTAATATACTAGAAGGTAATAAATATCACTTTATTACCTTCCCCTGATTTATTATTATTATTGCTTTATTATCTACTTTTTCCCCCTCACTGATGTAAACCTTTCCCCAGAGCCTAGAACTACACATCCACAAAGCAGGCTTTCAGTAAACAGTTGTCCAATGCTTGAATGGATGACTTTAGTCGACGAGCTCTTAACTGTAGCTTAAAAAATACACAGCCTCCAGCCACAGAGAAAGGCATCTGTAGGCAGGGGAAATGTAAGAAGCAAGGACCTAGAGATACACCCTTCTCCACTGTCTTAAGACATAGCACTGTCCCGAAAGCCTGCTGGAATTATATAAAACCACGGAACCATTCGCAACTCGTCCAGACCAACCAAGGAAAGGTCCAAGGGACTTCAGTGAATAATTATGCTTTTGTTTTATGAAAAATAGATACAGTCAAAATGAAACAAAACAACCCAAAGTTGGTAAATAATTGTATCTCAACATCCCCTCTGTAATTTTATTTACCTTCCACATTTTCCACATTTCCTCCCCAGGATATTACAAAAGGAGTATCCGGTTCTGTCTATATTCACCTACAATTCAATATCCTGTGTGTGTTTTCAGGACCAGGCCCGTGGCAGTCTTGCTCCCTGTCATTCCCTCAGTGCCCACCCAGACAGAGTGTTTTCAAAGTATTTATCTGATCAAGGAAGGCATGAGTAAACACCTTCTGGATGTGTCCTGCCAGGACCGGTTCCATGATATAAGAACATATTCTGAGAAACGACTCTCCACCAGACTTTCTTTGAGGCAGAAAATGCATTAGCCCTCCCTTGCCCCCAGGACCCAGCCCCATGGCCAGTGTCCAGCACTGTCGATGCCTAAAATCGAGTTCATCTACCCGTAGGACCGAAGTGATAAAGGATGCCCACATACATCCCACTTGTTGACTCTACGCCAGCATCTCAGCCCTCTCTGCTCTGTTGCTGGGATCTGACCCAAAGCAGAGCACAGGCCTCGGAGGAGGTGGGACACTCCACTTCGCTGTCATGTCCACCTGCCCCACAGAGAGGTTATGACAGGAACCAGAAAGGCTCTGCTCTAGGACCACCCTCTTTAGTGGACAGGTTGAATCACCAGCCTCAGTGCTTGCATCCAGAAAAAGGACACCCTCATAGGCTACGGTGAGGATCTGCATGGCCCTTCGGAGGCTGATCGCATTGATTTCAGCCTCGGAGGACCATTTCTTCTCAGGGCGCTCCCTGCCGCGTCCCCCCGGGGAGCTGGAGCTGATCACGCTCTTCAAGAGGCATCTGTTGTGCGGGTCCTGGGGCTTAACTACTGGTCTCTATCCAAAGACTCCTCTACGCATGCTTCCTTCGCAGATGTTTGTGAAGAGATCTGCCATTACCAAACTCAGAAGCATGATTAGGGGCTTTGGGCTCTGATTAGAATCAGGAATTAACTGGGCTAAATAATAAAAGATGACTCCAGCCTCGCTGTGCATGCTTTCTTCTACTTTTGGAGGGTCTCTACCATAGAAGGGGCGGATTATTGCTATGGGAGATGAGAAAGGGAGCAGAAAACTGAAGCAGGGTGTTCACTGCCATGCCGCCAGCAAGTGCATGCACACACACACACACACAGGCACATACACACAGGGAGTGGTGGCCACCAGGCCTCCCAGGGACCAGAAGCTGATTGGATTTACTTCCTAAAAAGGCAAGACTTATCAAGGACAATGATGAACATCCAAATGAAAAGGTATGAATTCCCATTTTCATTGTGGTAGAAACCAGGGTGGGGGGCAAGACTGTCGGAGGCAGGCCCCTGGCCAGGGCAGCCTCCGCCATTAAAAGATGGCGCCTGGCTAGTTGCCAGGTTAGGATTGCCTCGTGAGACTAAGCGGAATGCCCAAAGAGGAAGTAAGCAGCATTGGTTGCTAGCGAAGTTGTTCGTTTAGGTGCACAGCCTGATTCGCTCCCTCCTGTACCCTGGTCGCTGATTGGTCATGTAAGCGTATATAAGTGTGTAGACTTGCGGAAATAAGGAGAGAGAAGATGCATCCGAACCAGGGTTCTTGTCGTCCTTGCGGGGCGAGGGTGATACAAGACATTCTTGCAACTGAAAGTCACCTTTCAGTAGAACCTGTGGACAAGTTCCAGGGGACAAGGGAGGTAAGCAGAACGCATCCACGAGTGCAAACACTCTTTTCATGTTTCCCCAGCACGAGGGTACTTCTATGACCAGTAACAAAAATCACACATGGCTTATGGCATTTATTTGCCTCTGAGTTAATCGGCTCCCTTCTTCTTGGCTTGTATATTGATTCCACCAACAAGGATGCACCCTGGGCTGGTGCAAAGGGGGACTTGGGGCCAGAAGTTTTGGTCTCAACTAAAACCCTAAAACTTTCTTGGATAGGTAGCTTCACTCTTCAAATCTCAGTTTTCTTGGCCTGTAAGATGAAGCTTACCTGCCCAGTCACCTTGTAGGGCTGCTGGGATCAACATGAGCCTCTGTGACAGCAGACTGCGGGCAGGGTCTGAGGCGCAATTGGCTCTTCTCAAAATATGCTGAACCCAAATTGAAAGTCTGTTAAGTCAATGCCACTGTGTTTCACGAACCCCATGGAGCAATCCCTTCAGAGTGGCTGTATCATTTGGAAGGACAATGGAATGCATTCACCTGTGACTCCAATATAAGGGAGAAAGTCGTAAAAGCACTCAGATGTCACGAAAAGAATGCTCTGGAGGGTCAAAGCAGAGATTATTTATGGCTGGGGACATCAGGGGACGCTTTCTGGCAGAAGGGGCACCTGATGTAGAAGGACGCCATAGTTTAGTTTCAAGGTTACGGCTGGATGGTTGTTCGTTTATACTTTAACACATGGAAAAGTCCAAACCATTATGCTTGATGATTTGGAGGATATAAGAAAAGAAAGAGAACATGACAAAGACTCTGTCCCTAGACCACTGATAACCATGCGAGTATAACACACACACACACACACACACACACATGCACACATACACAGTATCTGTCTCTGGCAATGTGTGGCAAATGATTAATAAATAATTCAGAAATTTGGAGCCATGCAGGGCAATCAACAGGGTGCTCTGCTCCTGCTCTTCCCTCTCTGGGCCTCAATCTTCCCATCTGTAAAATAGATGGCTTAGACTAAATAGACTTTTTTTCAATCATGCAGCAAAGATCTGCTACTGTATGCCCAGACCTGGGGGAGTCAGTTGGTGGGTTCAAGGTGGCCAGAGCCCCCTTCCCCCATCCTGGCCCCTTGCCTTGGCCACAAGCAGCTTCAGCATGTCCTCTGTGGGCTGCACACATGGCACCATTTTCCATGTGACGATGAGATAGACCATATTAGACAATCCTTAGTCCAGGTGATCTCTGAGAATTCTGACTGTCCGTTCAAACTTTCAAGTGGAATTGGAACATTGTTCTGAAAACGAAGGACCTTGAATTGGATAAGAGCAGTCTTAGAATCCAGAGAAGCCGGTCCATACAAGGGGAGAGGGTTGGGGGCATGGTCCCGGGAAGGAGCTCAGGCCTGCCTCATTGCAACTTTCAATTTTCTTTAAGTATATTTGTATTTATAAAAATGGTCCCTGTGATAGTGAATATCCCAGATCAACTTGCTGGGACATGACGTGCCCAAATACTGGTTAAACATTATTCTGCGCATGTCTTTGAGGATGTCTCTGCCTGAAATTCACATTTAAAAAAATATTTTATTTTATTTTATTTAAATTCAATTAATTAACATACGATATATTTGAATCAGTAGGTTGAATGAAACAGATATCCTGTCAAATGTGGATGGGCCTTATCCAATCCCTTAAAGGCGTTAACAGGACAGAGGGCAGAGTATGGGAGAACTTTTGCTCTCTATCTATCTATCTTTGAGCTAGCACACAGGCCTCCTGCCTTCCTTCTGGAAGAGCCATGGGCTCTCCTGGTTCTTGGGCCTTTGGATTTGGATAGAACAACACCAGCAGCTTTGCTAAGTCTCCAGCTTGCCGACTACGGATCCTGGACTTCTTGGATACACATGTGTATCTCCTATTGGTTCTGTTTCTCTGGAAACACACTAACCCTTACCAGGTACCAGGGGATGTGTTAATTTGCTGAAGCTATGAAACCACATCTGACATGCTCTCCCTTCTGAAAAGATGTGTTACGGCCATGATCTGTGTTAATGTGGTTCAGGGAGGAGACATTGAGCTTTCCTACATCATCATAGTTGATACGAAGCAGAGAAATGAACGACTCTATTCAAATCCTAAATGTGGTTGACCTTTGAATAACACGGGTTTGAACTATGCAAATCTACTTATATGTGGATTTCTTTTTACAGGACAGTATTGTACGTGTGTTTCTTCTTCCTTATGGTTTTCTCCATAACATTTTCTTTTCTCTAGCTTATTGCAAGAATGTAGTATATAAAGCATCAGGTACAAAATACGTGTTGACTGTTTATGTTATCGGGAAGGCCCCCGGCCAACAGTAAGCTATTCCTAGTTAAGTTTTGGGGGAGTCAAAAGTCATACAGGGATTTGTGACTACTCACAGGGTGGAAGCTTCTAACCCCCATGTTGTTCAAAAGTAATGTTAATGAACAAATGTTTAAATTTGAGGCAGGTCTGGGATATGTTCCGAAATTCAAAAGACCTTGTCCAATGTTGGTTTTGTCATTTGTGAGCTAACCGATTACAGATAAGCCCCTCAGCTTCCTCACCTATTCCAGACACTTTGGCAGAATTACTAAAATACTCTTTTAAATCGGATGACACCCAGTTTAGAGCATCAGTAGGGCCATGGCTGCTCGGTTCCTGTCAGTTTCCAGTCACCCTGTTAGAGACCAGTTCTGCACAGCCCTTCAGGTCCTGCCCGACTTCCAGCTCCCCCTTCACCACTCTGGCTTCATTTATCCCCCACACACCCTGCTGACACTTTTGAACCAGCAAAACGCACTCTCACTTTCTATTCCTTTTGCCTTGTACAGTCCACCTCTCTCTGCAGACTGGGCCAGGACTCATCTCCCACCTCTTTCAGGAGCCTGCTCATCAGACCACCTCCTCTGAAACACCTGTAGAGACACGAACCTCTTTCACTCTTTCCCGGCAATACCCAGTTCCATTTCTTCCCATGGTGCTCTCCATGGCCTAGCATAGTGCACACGTGTCTGTGTGCCTATGCACAAAAGATAAAACTTGGGGCTCTGTTTTGTTTAGTGCCAAGGGATCGATAAATATTTGTCAACAAACGTAGGGAATACATTAATGAATGAACCAGCAGGTTCACTGCAGTCCTGTTGCCAGTGCACGTGAGTGGAACAGAAAACAGTCAGTCTTAGGTAGAAACTGATGACAGGATGTGGATGGGAAGAACTCACACCCCAGGGAGCCCAGGCTGATTACGCTGACCTCTCTGCTCTCCCATACCCCTGCATGGTCGTAGAGTGGACCCCCTGTACAGGCAGCTGTTTCTCCCAACCACTAAAACCACACTCACATACACACTTCGAGACAAAGTAGAAAGGTTTTCATGAACACAAATCCTAACTCACTTTGGCCTGAGCAGCGAGGGCCAAAGAACCCTCAAAAAGTTCGATGTGAACCTCATGCAACCGACCTCTATCTCAACCCTGTGCGGGGCCAGGGTTGGGATACCCGCATACTACGGGCCGCATCCGCTTTCGGGTTCAAGTTGTGGCCCCTCCCACTGATCAACTTTCAAAACCTGAGCCAAGTGCTCACATGAGCCCGTGAGCTGTAGTTCCCTCTTTGATAAAACGGGCTTAAATAATAAGGTGCCATTTCTAGAGCTTGTGCCCAGTCAGGGAGACAACGGAGATGGGACTCAACCTGGAAAGCAGTGTCCAGGGACCCCCGAATGACACATCTCAGAGCAAAACGTCCTGCCCACCTAATGCCAGCGGAAGGGGAAAATGATTAAAATGTAAATAAGGCCTACATTTTCCATTATTTCAAAAACAGAGCATTCCAAATGAGCTGTTTCCTTTTGCTAATAATACCTGTTAATCTTGGTGACAAGAGAGTTAGAGGTTGAAATGGATTTTGAAATTTCTGGGTGCTCCGGATGGAGTTATTTAAATTCAATGCTGTTAAGAAGAAAGGTGACTCTGAATGACAGACGAACGAGCAGAATGACATATCGTGTTTTTCAAGTTCACAATATGGTACACACTGGCCTCTTAGATCCTTGTCTACTCAAGGTCTTAGAAGAAAAGAGCTGGTGAGGGCTTGGAAAGACCCCCTAGAGGATCTTATATGCATGGGAGGTGCCCCCTGCTGTATGGGGCATCTGGGTGGAGGGGCCCAGGCCTGCCCTTCTTCTGGAACGCTCTCACCTCAAACCAGCTCTGAGCATGCTTCCAGAGTTGCCCACACGTCACATGCAGAGGTCCCACACCTTTGACAGACAGGTGGCGACTGCTTGACCCAGGCCATCACGTGAGGCCCAAGGCAAAAATGAACAACATTCCTGCACAGTCCGTTGTGTCTCAGCTGAGCATTGCTTTGGAAATCTCTTGCCTGAGTCACCATCACACAAATATGAGGCCCACAGCCTGACTGACTAGGAGTCCTGTCCTAATAGGAAGTCTCATAGGCCCCCTGTCTGAGAGGCTCAAGGGACAATGGGGACCAAGGCCCTTGGTCTGGTTTCTGAGGAGTTTTCCAGTCTCCGCACCTTGTTACGAGACTGTTCCAGACAGGAGCATGGCCACGTTGGCTGCAGGGCCCTCCCTTCCTTACTACTCATCTCAGTCCCTCAGTCCCTGGGGTCCCATCTGCCAGCCGCAATCCAAGACTTTACTTCTTCTCTGGCTCTCCCTTCAGTGCCGAGGCTGGACGGGATGGACTGTGGGTATCCTGAGCACTATTGATGCTAAACAGTGTTCCAAACCCTTCCCATGTATCATCCCGTCATCTCCTCACAACAGCCTAGGAGGAAGATACTAGTATGATCCATACTTTGCAGATAGGAACAATGAGACACAGAGAATTTGAGTAACTAGCCCAAGACCACACAGCTGGGGAGTGGAGCAGGGCCCATGCCCACTGCCTGCCTTTGGCTCTGCCCTTGCATCCTGGCAGCTTGGTTTTCTTTTCTCTAAATGTAAGAAACTACCAGGGAGGCAGGTTAGGAACAACAACAAAAGTTAGGGAGAATAATATGAGCTCTGGAAAACCCCAGAGAAAGACACAACAATGGTAAATCGCACTGTTATTGTTACCCCTGATGAGGACAGAGATCCGCAACGGGGCTGGGGACCTTGAGTTAGGTTTGTACCAGAGTTCTTTGATATAATGACATGAGTTTCAACATAAAAGAAGAAAAAGGCTTCAGAATTTAAGAAATATACTGATAACCTTATTTATCTACTATACAGTTGAAGTCTATGCTTTGCCAAGTTTTCTCCTCTTAAATAGACTGTAGAAACCTTAATTATATTTGGCTTTTGAGTTCCCAGAGAATTAGAGCAGCTGTGATCTCATACAGTTATTCAGAACACCTAGTATATTCTGTTATCTACTGTTTTCCAGGCTCGGTGCTAAGTTTTACCCTCAGCATATTGGGGGTAAATGGCATCAAATCTCCTCATCCAAGAGCATCGATCTTCTAGTGCAATCAAATGTTGGCTAAGTCAGCATATTTCAGTTAACTAAAATATCAACATAAACTAGCAGGTCATTATGATTTTACTAAGAACCTAACAAGCCCATCTTGTCCCACAGGTTTATGAGGTATAAACCTCATATAAGCTACACTGTCTTCTCAACCATAAAAAGATTATATTGCCCGTCTGGCTGCCATGTGGCTTGCATGTCTGATCTCCCTGCCCATGGAAGGGGGAGCTCCATTGATAGAGGACCTGGCCATTTGTCCTGTTTAGCAAGTAGAATGTAAGTATAATAAAGCAGAAGTTTCAGGAAGCATTTCAAGTTTCTGTCACTTTGCTCACTCTCTTCCTTCTGTCATGAGCACAGCACACTCCCAGAAGTCACCTGTCCCTTCAGCCAAAGTCCCAGAATAGGAAATGTAGAGTGATATCACAGAAGGCAATCTACAGCCCCCAACATGGGGCATAAGAAAGATGTTTGTTGCTACAACCACTGAAATGTGGGGCTATTTCTTACCACAGCAAAGCTGATGAATACACCACATTATCACATATGAAATCACTTCATATTCACAGGTAGTAGGTTGAGGACAGAAAAAAAATGAATTTATGTTCATTTTCTGGATGAAGTCCTTAAGACATAAGAGTGGTTATTAAAAACACTTGGAAGCTAAAGACCACCCTGCTTAAGAACTTTTGGATCAACCAGGAAATCATGGAAGAACTTAAATAATTCATGGAAACCAATGAGAATGAAGACACTTCAGTCCAAAACTTATGGGTTATGGCAAAGGCAGTCCCCTAAGGGGGAAGTAATAACCATCCAAGCCTCCCTCAAACAAAACTGAAAAATCCAGAATTCACCAGCTCTCTTTATACCTTAAAGAACTGGATAATCAACAACAAATTAAGCCAACCCCACACAAGAAGGGAAATAACCAAGATTAGAGCAGATAGATAGAAACTGGAGATACAGTAGAGCACATCAATGAAACTAGAAGCTGGTTTTTTGAAAGAATCAATAAGATCGATAAGCCATTGGCCAAAATAATCCAAAGGAAAAAAGAAAGGACCCAAATTAATAGAATTATGAATGAAAAGGGAGAGATCACGACTAATACCAAGGGAATAGAAACAATAATCAGAAATTATTATCAACAGTTATATGCCGACAAGTTAAGCAACCTAGATGAAATGGATGCATTCCTGGAAACCTATAAACTTCCAAAAACTGAATCAGGAAGAAACTGACAACCTGAGTAGACCAATATCTAGTAACGTGATTGAAGCAGTGATCAAAAGTCTCCCAAGAAACAAGAGCCCAGGACCTGATGGATTCCTTGGAGAATTCTACCAAACATTCAAAGAAGAAATAACACCTATTCTCCTCAAGGTGTTTGAAAAAATAGAAATGGAAGGAAAACTCCCAAACTCTTTTTACGAAGCCAGCATTACCTTGACTCCCAAACCAGACAAAGACCCCACTAACAAGGAGAATTTCAGACCAATATCCCTCATGAATATGGATACCAAGATTCTCAACAAGATCCTAGCTAATAGGATCCAATAGTACATTAAAAAGATTATCCACCATTATCAGGTGGGATTCATCCATGGGTTACAATTATGGCTCAATATTCACAAATCAATCAATGTGATAGAACAAATCAATAAGAGAAGAGAGAAGAAACACATGGTACTCTCAATTGATGCAGAAAAAACATTTGACAAGATACAGCATCCATTCCTGATTAAAACGATTCAAAGTATAGGGATAGAGGGAACATTCCTCAATTTCATAAAATCTATCTATGAAAAACCCACAGTGAATATCATCCTCAATTGGATGATGAAGGCCGACAGCCTTCCCTTTGAGATCAGGAACACAACAAGGATGCCCACTCTCACCACTCTTGTTCAACATAGTACTAGAAGTCCTAGCAATAGCAATCAGACAAGAAAAAGAAATAAAAGGTATCCAAATTGGCAAAGAAGTCAAACTCTTTCTCTTTCCGATGATGTGATACTTTATATGGAAAACCCAAAAGACCCCACCCCCAAACTTCTAGAACTCATACAGCAATTCAGGAATGTGGCAGGATACAAAATCAATGTACAGAAATTAGTTGCTTTCTTATACTCTAATAATGAAAATATAGAAAGGGAAATTAGAGATTTGATTCCATTTGATTCCATTTACTATATCACCAAGAACCCTAAGATACCTGGGAATAAACCTAACCAAAGAGGTAAAGGATCTGTACTCGAGGAACCACTGAACACTCAGGAAAGAAACTGAAGAAGACACAAAAAGATGGAAGACAATTCCATGCTCGTAGATCAGAAGAATAAACATTGTTAAAATGTCTATACTGCCTAGAGCAATCTATACTTTCAATGGAATCCCAATCAAAATTCCACAGACATTTTGTAAAGAGCTGGAACAAACAATCCAAAGTTTGTATGGAACCAGAAGAGACCCTGAATTGCTAGGGAAATGTTGAAAGAAAAACAAAACTGGGGGCATCACGTTGCCTGATTTCAACCTTTGCTACAAAGCTGTGATCACCAAGACAGCATGGTACTAGCACAAAAACAGACACATACCAGTGCAACAGAGTAGAGAGCCCAGATATGGACCCTCAACTCTATGGGCAAATAATCTTTGACAAAGCAGGAAAAAAAATTAACACTGGAATAAAGACAGTCTCTTCAATAAATGGTGCTGGGAAAATTGGACAGCTACATGTAGAAGAATGAAACTCGACCATTCTCTTACACACAAAAATAAACTTGAAATGGATGAAAGACCTCAACATGAGGCAGGGATCTATCATAATCCTTCAGGAGAACATAGGCAGTAACCTCTTCGACATCGGCCACAGTAACTTCTTTCAAGATATGTCTCCAAAGGTAAAGGAAACAAAAGTAAAAACGAACTTTTGGGACTCCATCAAGATCAAAAGCTTCTGCACAGCAAAGGAAACAGTCAACAAAACAAAGAGGCAACCCACGGAATGGGAGAAGATATTCGCAAATGACACTACTGACAAAGGGCTGATATCCAAGATCTATAAAGAACTCCTCAAACTCAACACATAAAACAGCTAATCACGTCAAAAATGGACAGAAGACATGAACAGACACTTCTCCAAAGAAGACATACAAATGGCTAACAGACACATGAAAAAGTGTTCATCCTCATTAGCCATCAGGGAGATTCAAATCAAAACCACATTGAGATACCACCATACACCAGTTTGAATGGCCAAAATTAACAAGACAGTAAACAACGTGTGTTGGAGAGGATGTGGAGAAAGGGGAGCCCTCTTACCCTGTGGGTGGGAATGCAAGTTGGTGCAGCCACTTTGGAAAACAGTGTAGAGATTCCTTAAGAAATTAAAAATAAAGCTACCCTATGACCCTGCAATTGCACTACTGGGTATTTACCCCAAAGATACAGATGTAGTGAAAAGAAGGGTCATCTGTACCCCAGTGTTCATAGTAGCCATGGCCACAAGTCACCAAACTGTGGAAAGAACCAAGATGCCCTTCAACAGACAAATGGATAAGGAAGATGCGGTCCATATATACAATGGAGTATTATGCCTCCATCAAAAAAGATGAATATCCAACTTCTGTAGCAACATGGACAGGACTGGAGATTATGCTGCGTGAAATAAGTCAAGCAGAGAGAGTTATTATATGGTTTCACTTACTTGTGGAGCATAAGGAATAACACGGAGGACATTGGGAGATGGAAAGGAGGAGTGAGTTGGGGGAAATCAGAGGGGGAGATGAAGCACGAGAGACTGTGGACTCTGAGAAACAAACTGAGGGTTTTGGAGGGGAGAGGGGTGGGAGGTTGGGTGAGCCTGGTGGTGGGGATTATGGAGGGCACATATTGTGTGGAACACTGGTGTGGTGCATAAAAAGTGAATTTTGGAACACTGAAAAAAATTAAATTAAATTAAAACAAAACAAAACAAACAAACAAAGAAACAAAAAAGTGATGGCCCAGAATCAAACAGCAAAGAGATACTAGAAACAAAATCCTGATCATAGCCCAGTGTGATTAAAAACAGGAATGACACATTTTCAGTGTAAAAATTTCCTTGCAAACTGCAGACTGATCGAAACGGTAGCAAACCACACAGGTTTCCCTGGTCTCTGGGCCATTTCCTGAGATCAGGGATGACACAGCCAAAGAACAAGAGACCTACAGTAAGACAAACACAGAACCAGAGGGTTGAACCTCCATCTGCATTGGACTGAGCGGGCAGGGGGTCCGGGGACTGGCCTCAGCTCTCCTGCCCCATGGCTAGAGGGGCTCCACATGGTCTCACTGAAACATCTCAGGGACAGTGGCTATTCTCTGGCCACAGCAAGGCTTCCCGAGTTTGCAGAGTCGCCCCGCAGCAGCTCTGAAACAGCTCCGTGTCACGTATCCCCAGGATGCCTGGCACATGCCTGAAGCCAGCGCTGGGAACAGTGTGTCACTTTAGCAGGAAATAAGACCATAAAGAAGCCCTGACCTTAAAACCTTGTCAGGGAGGTCGTGATTCAGGACCGAGGCTCACCGGATCTGTTTGGGGTGACTAATTCCAATTTTCTTATTCCTATTGTTTTAAATCCAAACCGATTGTTCTCGGTCTCTTCTTTATTTTTCTTCTTTCTCTCGAATTTTAACTTTAAAAAAAAAAAAAAAAAAAAGCTCCTTCCTCCAGGAGTGGGTGAGTGACCTTCATTACTGATTTAGACAGATTTCAGGCAGGCTTTACACTCTCTGTCCCAGCTTACTGACATATATGGAAGGCATTCGGCAACAGCGGATCTTTTCACCAGAAAGCTCAGCTTTCAAAAGCTCTATTTGGGGGTCTGAGAGAGTTGGCACCCTGCGATGCTGCTTTTCATTCACACTATGGGTTTCCTACCCTGACCCAAGCGAGGCTGACTTCTGACACCCGCCTCCCCGCTCTCTACCCACAGATGCTATTTTCATAAGGCAGCCCAGGCTTTTCAGATCCTGAGCGAGCATCCTGGCCGCCTTCTTTCTTTAGTGTAATAGCCACCAAAAATACAATCAGCCCCATAGCCCTCAGGTACACATATACACATGAATGTTTTTAAAATTTTGCACCAAACTGCACAAACCGGGCACTAGCTCGAAGTCAGGAAAAGCCATTGTGAAAGCTGGAGGAAAGCCCATACAGGCGGTCCGAGACACCAGAGAAGCAAAGTTTCTAACGACTGGGTTGCGAACACACGTTAGGTTTCGTCCAAACCTCTCACAGGTGCTACGTTGTTAACGGAGGTCCCTCTCAGGCAGGTGAGTAACACCTCGCGAACTGTAGAGAGCTTTTGACTTGTTTTCAAAGTTTGTTATGTTCATCTGATCCCCGAGAGGGAGGGCTGCAAGGAGAGAAGGCCAAGTCCACCGACGCGGGGGAGAGAAGGGCCAGGCGAGGCCGTGACTTGTTTTAAAAAGGTCATTGGCGCCTAGACAACTCGCTCTCTGTTCTTCTCAGGTACCGTGAATGTGTATTCCCCCACTTTTAAAGATTTGCAACATGCATTAAAAGCCAGAGCATTCGGGGCGCCTGGGTGGCTCAGTGGGTTAAAGCCTCTGCCTTCGGCTCAGGTCATGATCTCAGGGTTCTGGGATCGAGTCCCGCATCGGGCTCTCTGCTCGGCAGGGAGCCTGCTTCCTCCTCTCTCTGCCTTCCTCTCTGCCTACTTCTGATCTGTCTCTGTCAAAGGAATAAATAAAATCTTTAAAAAAAAAAAAAAAAGCCAGAGCATTCAAGAGATCTTATCTCAAGTGCCCTGGAGAACAGTGCTTCTAGAAACCCCTACAGAACGGAGACTCCGTGAGGGCATGGGGGTCTAGACAGACAATCCCCTAGCAAGGTGCCTGTACATGGTTCATTCTAAAAAAAAAAAAAAAACCCAACCAACCAAACAAACAAAAACCTGTTGAGTAATGACAAGCCAAACTTTTCATTTTCCTACTTTATTCCTTCTAACAAAGCCACCACCTGACACACCAGCTATGAAGGAATTACTGTCCTCCCCAACTCTCACCGATGAACGCTCCACAGTTTTGGAAGAATGTCATACACACTTTGACACACAAGTCCCTCTGGTTGAAAGTCCCGTGTCACCACTGCCTTGTTGAGATGCCTTAACAGCTTCCCACCGACTTCAGGACGTCTGGCTTCAGTCCCCACTCCCCCAGACCCCCTGGCTTTGACCCTACTGAGCTACTTGCATCAAGGTCTCTGAGTTGGGCCATTGCACTATGTCCCCTTTATCCTGAGGGTGCTCGATTCTGACTGGAAGCAGAAAAGAAGGTGGGAGCTGATAGCCACGGGCGGTCTCGCAAGTGACGAGTCACCGAAGGCCACATGCTTCTGCCCGGCCCTCTTGTCTTAGCCCATCTGCATTTCACATGTTCCTGCCCCACCTCAGAAGCAGCCCAAGCCTCTCAGAGACCAGAGTTCCGCTCTGGGAGGGGAAAGTCCCGAGCAGGGAAAGTGTTCTTTTCTTTCCAGAAAGGTCTCCAGAGACAAGGCTTTCCAGGTCCCTGGGGGCCCCCCTCCCCAGCTATCCTCTGAGAAGCAGTGAGTGGAAAGTCCTTGCTGGTCTCCTGGCCTGCTTTGAGGGTTTCTCGAGAGCCTCCTGGTTCCAGCCTGTGGTCACTTTCTGTAAACACCAGTACCCAGCAGGGAACTGGGCCGTCCTGCTCCGTCCCTGGGGATTTCGGGTGAGGCCCTCTTCCTCTGGACTCCAGGGAACACCCTCCTCTCTGCAACTTTCGCTTCCAGCTTTTTCCTGGCACCTTGTTCTCTCCCCAGGGAGTCCATCCCTTTGATGGCTGTCCAAGAAGGAAGTGGCTAATTGGAGTTTAGAAGTGGCATTCCTTCAAAATAACCATTTTTTATCAAAAGAATCACAAATAGTCTTTAATGAGAACACTTGGCCTTCCAAAAAGAAGCAGAAGAAAAGGAGTGGACTTCTACACGCTGCACACTTCCTCTCCCCTAGGCCTGAGCCGGGGACTGGGGATGTGAAAACCAAGGATGTAAGAGGCCTTCCCTCCGGGCTGCACAGACCAGTATGCGCGCAGAGCAGTGGAAAAGGTGACCCTAAAAATACAGTGAAGGCTTTCAGTCAGAGGGAAAAACACGGGGTGACTGAAATCACAGGCCAGGGTGCCTGGGTAGCTCAGTTGTTAAGCGTCTGCCTTCTGCTCAGGTCATGATCCAGGGTCCTGGGACCAGGCCTCGCACTGGGCTCCCTGCACAGCGGGAAGCCAGCTTCTCCCTCCCCCACTCCCCCCTGCTTGTGTTCCCTCTCTCACTGTGTCTCTCTCTGTCAGATAAATAAATAGAATCTTAGGGGAAAAAAAGGAAAGAAAATCATAGGCCAGCCCTAGACTGTCATCCCAACACCTCTGTTTACCCCTGCCCACCTGTCTACTCAACGACAAGCCCTGGTCTCCCAGTTGGTCCTTCAACGGGCTGGGTACACCTACCCTGCCTACCCTCTTTCTGGACCATGTCTTCCCTAGCCAGGTGCACGGCTCATTCTCTCACTTCCCTCAGACCTTCCTTCATCCTCACCTTTTGCGGGGACGTCTGTGACCACCCAACGTCAAGTAGCAACCCTCCCCCCATTCACCCCCACTCTGCCCACCTTCTCTGCTTCAGTCTTATGCATGGGACACGGGACATCTAACATAACACGCATTTTACTTGTTCGCATGTTTATGGTGCATCTTTCCCCCGTGGAATAGAGTTTTATGGGGGCAAGGAGCTTTTTTGCCTGATTCACTGCTGAATCTCCAGACGTTGACACCGAGGAGAAATGCCCAGCTCACTGTGAATGCCTGATAAATATTTGTTGAGTAAGTGGATGGATGGATGGGCGGATGGACGGATGGATTTGGCAAGAGTTGGGGCATATATCCAGGAGAGGGTAGTACCAGAACCAAAACTCAACGGATCCTTTTTTTTTTTTTTTTAAGATTTTATTTATTTATTTGAGAGAGAGAGAGTGAGTGCGAGAGAGCACAAGCAGGGGAGGGGCAAAGGGAGAAGGAAGAGCAGGCTCCCTGCTGAGCAGGGAGTCTTATCTGGGATTCAATCCCAGAACCCTGGGATCACCACCTGAGCTGAAGACAGATGCTTCACCGACAGAGCCACCCAGGCGCCCTCAAAGGATCTTCTGGGTCAGTAAAATGCATCTCAGATGAGATCGAGGCCACTCAAGGTGTAAGAAACAGCGCAGAGGATCACAGGGTGAGGGAGAGAAAACTGAATGGGAAGAAATCACAGAGGGAGACAAACTATGAGAGACTCTTGATTCTGGGAAACCAACTGAAGGTTGCTGGAGAGTGGGTGGGGGGGGGATGGGGTAGCTGGGGGATGGGCCTTAAGGAAGGCACGTGATGTGATGGGCACCGGGGGTCATCTGCAACTGATAAATTATCAAACATCTGAGACTAATGATGTACTGTGTGTCAGCTAATTGAATTTAAATAAAAATTTTTAAAAAATCATTTTGGAAAAAGAAGGCTGAGCCCACATGTGATCTTGGCTAAATCATGTTACCGCTTTCTCCTCTGTAATATGACACTAATGCTTAATGTTGGCAAGTCTATGATGAGCAATGAAACTGAAATAGGAGTTCAGACTAACTGAAATGAGCTAGGGACGGTGCAGGCTAATGCAAGATGGGGAAAGACAAGAGGAACACTGCCTTTCTCCACAACCACCAAACTAGGTTCCAACCGCAGCCGACGGAGACTGAGGAAGCCAGGCACAAAGCGGGTGTGAGCAGGGTGGGTCAGCTGAACTTGATCTCACAGTTTCACAAGGGATGCCTTGGTCCCAGGCCAGAAGCAAAATCCCAAGCGCACTCTAGAACTACATTCTAAATTGTTCATTCACAAAGTGAACCATCCCCTTTTTATATGCTATTTGCTTTTGTGTACATCATGGCATCTGAGTCTGAATTTTGCCCTCTGTAAGATAAAGGCCACATCTTTTCCTACTAAATGACACAGAAAAGCTTCTAGAGGAATGTCTGCTACTTTGGAAGTACATAGTAAAAGTTTGTTATATGGAAATACAGTGACTGCATGAAGTTTACATTACAGCAGGGAGAGCCATGGGACTCCATTCTGGAAAAAGGCAGCGCACTCCAACTCAGATTGTATTTTCTGAGGCTTAAGGAGAGTCATGGCAGGGGGAAAAAAAAACGTATTTTCCTAAAAAATAAGATTGTGGCCTGGAAGCAGTGAACTATGTGGTGTGGGTAAGTGTGGGATTTTGAGAGCCGGGCAGTTTGGAGTCAAAATCCTTGGGCCCCTTTCAGTCCTATGTCTCAAAGCAAGTTTGTAAAATTCTCTTGACATCCTTGCCTTTATCTTCAAAAGAGAAATCAACAGATCTGCCTTGCAAGGTTGTCTATAGGGTGAGAAATGCACCTAGGCAGCCTAGTAAAATAGAATTAATAGGTGCTCCTTGTGCACGGAAGAGCGTAACTCATTGGTACTAATATAACTGAACATTTGAGTGGGCTTTGAAAAACGAGGGGCCCTGCTGGCCCTGGGTCATAAAAATAATTCATGCGCATATACCATAAAATATCAAAAACACCATCGCTATTTCTGTTTCTATGAGCTACTCAGAGTATTTCCTGAACTTGAGGTTGAGCAGATAAATTTGTACAACCCACAACCTCGCTAGTAGGTTAGCGAGTGAATGATGTCAAAAAGGGAGGAGGAGATAGCATCTTGACACAGTGCTTTAAAAGGAAGTCAAAATAGGAAACGTGCACAGAACACTTCATTCACTCGAGCACGAGCTTACAGGCTTGCTCCCAGGCACGAGGGAGGAAAGCCCGCATGTGGATGGACCCTCTGGGGAGGGACGCCACCACTGCAGACCGGAGCCAGGCTTTCCTTCTTCCTTTCCCGGAGAGCCTTGGGCCCAGAGTCGGGGGCCAGGATTCCCTCTTCGACCCCAGGAACTGCTCTACTCTTCATCTAGTGAAACTCACTTATTAGTCGGTGACCGGGATCCGGAGAGGGAAGAGGAGTGCAGAAAGTTAGTGAGTCAGGGCAGACCTCAGTTCCCCGGGGACTCCCCAGGCCCTGCTTCTTCCATATCCTGCTAGGTCTTCAGGCTCCTTGGAAGCTTAGGAAGCTAAACTGAGCCAGGATCCCTCGCTTCCTACTTCGGTTCCTTCTGCGCTCTCCCCTCCAGGCTCCCAACTCCACTTAGCTTGCACGAGAGGACCCGAGTACCACGGTTCCTGGGATAGAGGCAGCTGCCACAGTTTTCCTTCTGGGTTTCTCTTTTTCCTTCTCTTGCCTTTCTCCTTCGTCATCTTTTCCTATGTCCCCCAACTGGCTGTTAAACAAAACTGAGTAACTTCCTCGTCCTTTACCTTTGAAACCTTATATTCGGGTTTTCTTTCATTTATTTTATTTTTAAAGTAATAAGTTCAAAGGATTCGAGTATTTTCAAGGATGTCTAGAATAAGACTTGACAGAGGTCTCTGTTTCCCAAGCAAAAGGATGAGCTATTTCCCCCTAAGAAACATAATGTAGTGGCTTCCTGACAGGGAAGCCCAGAATTGCCGAGCGCAGGGGTCACTGGTCCTTGAAACATAAAAGGTTCCTTAGCCCTGAAGAAGCACTTCAGTGGTCAGTCCCCCATTGAGCTACAGAGAAACCAGGGCTCAGGTCGAGGTGGGCCTTGTTCAGAGTACACCTAGCAGGGCTCAGGTCTTGGCAGCGCCTCCCAGAATCTGAAAGGGCTCCCTAACATGTGCATCGGAAGTGCATGCACACACACACACACACACACACACACACACACACACGAGTCCAGGCCTCTCTAACTTATAAGCATCAGCCATTCCCAGAAATACCCCCACCTCAGCGTGCCCTGGTGTCTATGCTCTTTCCTGCTCCCCAGTGGCTCTCACAGTCTCTGCGAACAGAAAGGCAACAGGATCCTAAAATTGGAGGTCACTTCTCCACTGTGGAAAACCCCTGTCCACAGTCAGGCCCCTGGTTCCTAACATGAGTTACCGGGAGGTGAGATGGCCAGGGTGGGTGCTCAGGGAGAGGCCGATCTACTGGAAGTTAGGCCCGATCTAACTTCCACAGTTAGATCCGGGAAGACAGGTGAAATGTTCACCCTGGCAAAAGCCAGAATGATGATACCTGAAGTGTAAACTTAAAAGGCAAAGAAATAAAGAAAGAGAGAGAGAGAGAGAGAGAGAGAGAATGAGATTCATCCCCAAAGCCCTTTCCCTACAGCTTCTATAAGCCATGCTTAGCTCGTGAAGGTACACTCTTCCATTTCCCTGGGCAGAGCTTCCTGGTCCCAAGGTCTACAAGAGGGAACTTTCATGCTCCTTCCTGACTTCTCAGCAACGCTGAGTGGCCTCAACCACTACCCTAGGCAAGAGAGAAGCTGTGGGGAAGGCCACCTCCACCAGGGACCCGGTCACCAGCAATGTTTGCGGGAGTGTCACTGAGTCCTTGCTGGGCAACGGTGCAGGGCCTAGAGCCCCAGGGGATCCCACACAAACCAGTCCCGAGGAATCAGAAGGTCAGTGCTGTGAGAAGGAACAGCCTGAGGAAACCGATGCAGAGTGTGGGGAAGCCTCGTGGCCTCCCTCTCTGGTCCGCATGGAGGCTGGATGAAAGCTACCAGAACACGGCCAGCAAGCCAGCTGCTGAGCTCTTTTCACTCTCTTGGGGGCCCCCCACCTCCACTCCCAACCTCTCAGAGAGGGAGAAAGACTTAATTGACTTAGAAACCACGTTCCTAGGGCCCAGAGAAGGGAAGCAACAGCCCAAGCTGAACGGCCAAGTCAAGAGCAGACCTGTGATAAGAAGCAAGACCTTCTCACGCTCGGCTGGCCGCTTTCACTTCCCCTGGTCCACTCTTCAGGACCTGGTTCCTCCTCACGTGGCTAAAACGATGAGTAAGACTTAAAAATTCCCTTCTACCTTCCTCCACAGGCCAATGATGACATTGGACTAGAAGCCACACCAGACCAAACATTCCCAGCTTATTTTTAGTTCTATGGAATTTTCTGAAAAATCACTTTGTCTCCATGAAACTTTGGAACTGCTGCTTTAAAAGGTTTTGTTGTTGTTGTTGTTGTTGTTGCTGTTGCCTTTGTTGTTTTGGGTCCGTGCCAAGGATGGTCGTTTAATATTTTTTCCCTATTACAGTGGATCCTTGAATAACACAGGTTGGAACCATGCGGGTCCCTTATACTTGGATTTTTTTTTTTTTAACAATTGCAGTACAGAACTATAAATATATTTCCTCTTCCTTATGATTTTCTCAACACTTTCTTTTCTCTAGCTTCCTTTATTGTATGAATATAGCATGTAATACCTATCCCGTACACAATATGCGTTAAGGAATGAATGAACCAAGTCCCCATACCAACTGGTACCAAAAGTAGGATGCTCAAGGGCCCACTCATATCTTCCCAAGCCCCCAACTCAAGGGATGCTGTGTGTTCTTATGGGCTTTTGAAGAAGAAGCCCACGAACCCTTCTTTGAAATCTCTTCCCTACATGTACTTCTAAATTCAGAATCTTTCAGGCTTTAAAACAATAATATAGAGCATGTATTACGTATACCCTGGGTAGGGTGGGGGGCACTCATCCATCTGATGAAAGCTTACCCACCTAGAGCGGTATAAATAAAAGCTACCCATAGTCTCAGGTACGATCAGGCCAGCTTTTGCTTCCAAACGAGCTAGGAGAGATAAAACTGTAACTTTTCAGATGATTTTGGATTTTGGACTTGCGAAAAGGGGAATGTCAGAAAACAGCTTATGAACTCATTTTTCTGTCTAAGACACTCATGGGCCCAGATTTGAAACCTCAACACTCCAGAAAGAAAACACACACACACACGCACGCACGCACAGTAAGAAAAAGACTTAGGGTGACTTACAGAGTCAGCACAACCCTTATACTACACTCCAGCAAACACTACAGCCAGCTTCAATTCAAGTATAAAATGAAGGCTCCCAGCTAGAAGCATCAACCCAGAGGAGTGGATTCGGGGGATTTGTCGGGGGCAATTCAGGAATGTATCTCTAAAGGCAAAGAGAAGCCCCAGGTCATTTTCTACCCCAAACAACAAATAAAGAGGCGCCTAAAGGAAGTAGCAAAAAATTCTCAAAAATTTTCTTCGACAAGCAGGTACAAAAGGGAGACTGAGATAGGTTTAATTGATTTGTCCTTTACAATATTCCTGAGACACAAGTATCATTAACTTCAGCTCATAAATTACAAACCTCAGCAAGCCTGAGGAATTTGCCGAGGGGAAGAGCCAGGATTGCAACCCAGGTTTGCTTTGCTCTCTCTGTAGCCCTAGGATATTCTCCAGAACTTGCAGATGCACATCTCACCTCCAGACCTCTCAAAGAGCTGTAGCCCTGTTGCAGCTTCCATGAAGCCGAATTCTTGTGCTAGCCTTGGAAAGCCTTTGATACTGGCTCCCCAATCTATCTGTCTCTTTCTCTTAACTTCGGTTTTTGTGCAATAGAGGAAGTAGACCAAAGGTGTCGTTCCAGTTTTGAGGACAGGCAAGTCCGTCGTTCTGCAACTGAGCCCACAGTTCTCTCGTGTTCCTGTGACCTCCAGCTGTCGCAGGGAGAGGTCTGAAAAATAAGTTCTGCACAGCCTGCCTCAACTGGGTGGGTTCCACAGCTCAGCAAGGCCATATGCCGCACACACCAGAGGCTCAGCTCATTCCTGCTGGATGGCGTTCTCTGATGAAGTGGGCTGAGCAAAGGACACCCTCCAAGGACATCAGTCTGATGCAGAGATACGGTCCCAGGGAAGCCTGAAAATACAGGTCTATTTTCTTCTTCTCCTCCTCCTCCTCCCTCGCCCCCCCTCCTCCTTCTTCGTCTTTTCAATTTCAAGGTAAGGAAGCACATCTAGCTCTTTGAGATGAGGATTTTAGCCGAGACCCACGCTTATTAATTGCACCCTCGTCACACACACACGGCTCTCATCTCTCGTGTGGGTGACAGAGAGAGAGAGACCAGGCTTTGCAGGCACACAGATGTGGCTTCGGGCATCAGCCCACAACCTTCCTTAACGAGGTGACTTTATGCAAAGCTCCTTAACACCCCTGCATTTCTGTTTCCCCATCCAGAATGGGGATATCCGTTTCAAAAGTTCTTCAGAAGACGGCTAAAAGTGATCCGAAATGCTCATAATTGCTGTGGACAATAATTTCCATGCCTCGGAAGGTGCGAGGGCCCATGTTGGACCGAGAGGACCATGAGCCTCAGACAGATGAGAAGTTGCTCACCTCCCAGCCCCAGCACACTGCCACCCTAGTCTAGGAAACTGGGACCCAGTCCCATGGTTGCTTCTGGAAGGGCCTGTGTTTGGTTGTCAGTGGGAAAGATGGGACTTGATGCTGTGCTGAGAGAGTTGTGGGTTCGTCATTGTTCCTCACAATCCTAAAATGATTGTGCATTTTCATTTATTCCAAAGCTCAGGGATTATCAAACCAAATTTATTCTTTTAAAGGACATTAACTTAAAGCATTTGTGGTAGCCAAGACATCTGTGAAGCCAAGCCCCTATCTCCATGTCAGCAGAGACCCTGGGAAGTGGGAGTAAGCTGGTGACTCCTCCCGGCCTCTGCTGAGCTAGAGCTCCTGCATTCCTTTTGTCTCTCCCTGTTGTCATTGGCCTTGACTTCCACTCATTTATCTGATGGTCAATCAGAATGGCGGATTCCTTTTCTGAGAAGGACAGCGAGGTTTCTCTGCTCTTTGAGAAAATTATTTGAAAATGCCCTTGGCTCTCCCCATCCCCAGCTTGGCCTTGGTGGCCCCCCTGACTAAGGCTGCCAGGTTTGCCCCTTCCCGGGCGTATTAGAATCATCAGGCTCGATGCAGAAGGACTCTTTTAAGCCCTCAAATCCAACCTTTCCGTTTCACTGACAGAGAAACTGACCCAGGCAGCGAGGAGCAGGGCTGAGAGCCACGCCCGGGTCATCAGCTGCCCCAGCCACGCGTTTTCGCCCTCTCCCTGCAACGTGTCAGGTGTAATTCAGGGGATCCATAAATAACACAATAATAACTCTCACTGTGTTGCAGCAAGAGTCAAAATGATTACATTTCCCTCTTTTTCTGGCACACGGCATTCTATAGGACAAACGACAAGGATCCATTTAGGTACGCGGCTTCTCCTCTGCCTCGCCCGAAATGACAGCCAGCTGAGGGCAGGGACGATGCCCTCTTGATCACTGTACCCTACCTAGCACAGCACAGGGCAAGAGCCCACCCCATACCTATTTGTTAAATGAATGAATGATCTCATTTTAATGCTTGATCCACCATAAAACTGCAATTCTTTGGGGGCAGACCATTTCCCCAGTTTCATTTTAAAGATCTAATTATCCACACCATACAGAATTTTTATTAGAAAGTGAAGTCATTAAATAAGCAGACACCAGACTCAGGCCCTGAGATAATTGCAAATAGAAACACATCTGTCTGCAGCACTAAGCTGGACCCAGGAAGCCCGTTGCTGGGCGAACAGGGCACCCATTTTCAGCACTTGGATTCATTGGGACAATGGCTTTCCTAACCAGGGAAATCAGGCTTCTAAATTACCTGAGAAAGGCCAGGAGTGAGCAATTTTTCAATCGCTTTTCAGTACCTCCATCTTCCTAGACATGGGTTATGATGCCTGCATCCAAACCACCCTCTCTTTTAAAAGCCACCCACCCACATTTCCTGACCTTGCTGCTTTGGTCCCTATATATTCCTGGGACGTACCTGTCATGCTTTCTGTTCGTATGTTCAGTTATAAAATCAGTTCAATTTATTTCAATGACAAACCAGCAATCCATTCTTGAGCAAAGGAAGCTACTTCTAGCATCATCGAACATTTTCTCTTAACTCAGACATTTCAGACTCCTCCATTCATCACTTCTAGGAATGAGGCCTCAGCCAACCACACAAAGCTTCATTAATGCTACACTGAGAGCAAAATCCTTATTAAAGGTCTCTAAATATTTACTACGAGTCTAAGTTACTGACCAGTTCCACTCCCGTTGAAATCTGCTCTCCTTCTCCAAACACAATTATTTTAGGTCACTGACACACCAGCCAAGGAAATGACAAGACTGTATACTATGGCAGAAAGTGCAAGCAGGCCCCAGTTTTAAATTCTGGCCCTGTCCCTTACTAGCTGATAGACTCTGCCAGTTACCTTGCCTTTCCCGCTTTCCCGAACTATAGAAAAGGAGACAAGAATACTAACCTCACAGAGTTCTGGTGATGATTTGAGAAAAATGTAACATGGTTCACGTCACAGTGTAGCATGGCACATGTTACAATGTAACATGGTTCACGTCACAGTGTAGCATGGCACATGTTACAATGTAACATGGTACATGTTACATTGTAACATGGTACATGTTACAATGTAACATGGTACATGTTACAATGTAACATGGTAACTTCAAAAAAAAGAAGCTAAACACCCCAGTATAAAACATATGAAACATTCATTTTCAAGCGTTCTCTGACAAAGGAGCCAAGAGTACACAATGGGGAAAGGGCAGGCTCTTCAACAAATGGTGTTGGGAAAACTGGACAGCCACGTGCAAAAGAATGAAACCAGACCATGACTTTGCACCATACATGAAAATGAACATGAAGTAGATTAAAACCTTGCAAGTAAGATCTGAAACCATAAATGGCCTAGAACATACAGGCGATAAGTTCCCTGACACTGGTCTGGACAATGACTTTTTGGATCTGACAATAAAAATCAAAGGCAAAACAGCAAATTACAGTATTCTCACGGATAGTAACATATTCTTGAACTCAGAGTGTCCTTTTGGCCATTTCAAATTCATTCCTCTTTGAGAAAACAAAGTTGGTGATTTGCATAAACTCACTGTGTTTGGAGCATAGTTTATCTGTCGAGAGATATCTCGCAGACTGACCAGCAGTTGAGGAACTGGAACATGGGCAATTTTTAACCTTTCCAGATAATGAATAGATCTCCAAAGGCCAGAATTAGTCCAAAGAGCTCCCCACCTCCGTTCTAAGAGGACCCAGAGGCCCAGTAACTGAGAACTCTTTTCTAATCAATGAGAGTAAATAAGAGCAAGTCTACTGTGAGGTGGGCACCATGCCAGATGCCATAAAGACGTGAGATCATTTCCTTCCTAGAAGGCAAGTATCAGTATTACCATTTTACAGGTACGACAACTGAGGCTCGGAGGGGTTAGACAGTCCTGCAGGATCCCACATCTGGGACACAGCAGCAGCAGAGTCTGGATTCATAGCTGACTCCAAAATCTACTTCTTTCCCATCACCGTTCTGCACTGTCAGGTAAATCATGCAGCCTCTGAGAAAGGATTATAAGCAGGATGAAGGAGGAACCAGAGGATACCATGGGTTGAAGAGTCGAAACTCAGCAAGGCAGGGCTGGCTCCCGGCCGTGGGCCACTGCTGTTCCTGCTCACCACCAGAGGGGCTCTGGAACAATCACCCCATCGCCACGCAGGGTGGACTCGGGATCCCCAAGTGGGCAGTGGTAAGACAACTAAATTGTAGCCACCAAGCACAAGATGCCTGATTCAACATTAATGCGTGACCTAGTCAAGTTGTCTGAGGCCACACCTCTCCCTGACTTTCCTTCAACGCGCCACCCCTCTGACGAATCATAAGGATCTCTTTCTATGTCTGACTTCATTCTTTGAGAAGAGAAATGATGGACAGGGTTTTAAATGTTCAGTTCCCAAAACTTTATTTGGTTCAGAGTAGATGCTCGTTGAAGGTCAAGTGGATGAAAGGTGAATTCAACATCAAGGCTGGACAAGATGACTTCGGACGGTGCCTCCCAACCCTGAGGTATCACGGCTTAATGATTCCTAGACCAGCTTTCCATCTCCAGGCAACAGTTCAGGGTCTCTTCTTCAACACTGAGATTTCCCAAAGGGATGAGAGCATTATAGGTGCTTCAGGACTTCAGCCCTTCAAAACACCCCCTACAGGCTACTCCTTGCCATCCTTCAGGAACAAGCAAACACGGCTATTGGAACAGATGCTGTCAAACCCGTTTTAAAGACTGTAAACTGAGGCCCATAGGACTGAATTGACTTCTCCAGGGCCAACATTTGACAATGAAGCTGCTGATTCCCTAGTCTTTTCATGCTACCAAGCCTGGAGCATAGATAGGCAAAGCTGGGGTGGGGGTGGGGGCAGGGCGGTGGGAAAGAAGAAAGTATGCAAAAAAGTGAAAATAAAAGGGAAGAGGGGGGCAGCTTCTCTGGAGAGTGTCACTGACAGCTGACAGTCGGTGACCTATAGCCCTGGCCAACTCTGAACTCCTCACTCTGGGCTGGCTGGGCTGGGGGTGGGGGTGGGGGTTAACTTGGCTCTCAGTGCCCCTGACTTACCAGTTGCATCTAGGCCCTGAGAGCAAAAGCAAACTGAATGCTTCTTGGTGCTGAGTAAAGAAACAGGAAGTGACAAGTGGCTTCATTCTCCTCTGAACTTGGGTCTCCAACAGTTGGGGTCGAGGGTGCACCAAAGACCTGACAGCAGTTCCCTGGCAGCTTGCCACTGTGGGAGTCAGTGGCACCCCCAGAACACGGGGTTTAGGGGGCCCTGTTGTCCCGGGAGGAGCAAGACCAGGAAGCCTACAGGGTAGGAGGTCAGGGACATAGGCCTTTGGGGGCAGCTCCATCACTGTTCCATTCGTTGAACAAAAACGGAGCTCTGACTACAGGCTAAATCCAGACCTGAGGGAGATGGCTCACTCTGAGCTTGGTTTTGTCATCTGCGAAGTGGGGACAGCCCCGAACCCACAGGGCTGTCACGAACATCAGCGAGCTCCTTCACTACACATGGAGTCTATTATTAGCACGAAGGCAGGATGGGAGGCATGGTGTGCCTGAGACGGAGGCGCTGCCCGCTTCCCAGAGCTGGAGGCAGGAGGCAGTGTGGGCAGGTCCGTCCCCACCTCTCTCCCGTCGCAGGAGCCCGGGGCCAGAAGGAGGTGAAGTTTTGCCAGCCCCCAGCCTGGGCCCAGCGCCCATGTTTATGACTGTTTATTTCAGAGCAAGTAGAAAGGAGAAATTAGAGTCATAAAAGACAGGACAACAGACCAATAAAAACCAGCTCCCAGAAGAGTCAGAAGGAAGAAGAGAGGCAAAACTGTCACCATAGCAACACAAGACAGTCAGAAGCACGCAGGAAAAACAGCCCCTGCTCTGCCTACTCTCATCACAGCCAAGCGAGCCTGGGACCCCACTCGGGGCTCAGTGAAAGCCCAGACCCACCCCAAGGCCAGAGTCCCCAGGCCCAGATACGCAGCCTGACCTGGCTAGCAGCCACCCTCCTCCTGCTGGCCCTTCATTGCAGCACAGGGCCCAGCCTTTCCCGGTCCCAGCCCAGCTTGCTGTGCCCTGGGGACTCAATGCAATGCAGATGGCCCAGGCCCTATCCAGAGGGACGGAGATAGTGAAAGACGGGAAAAGTTTCCAACAGAGTAAAGCAGGAGGGCCACAGAGCTGTGGGGCGACCGAGGTCCCAAACACCTGCCCCTGGAGTCCCTGGGGCACAAGCAGGGAAACAAGGACATGGGTGAGGAGACCAGGCCCTGGAGGGTGGCCTGTCACTGCACGACTCCACACACCCAACACAGTGGCTGGGGGAATTCCTAGGATCTGGGGGTGGACTCAGCAAATACCCCCGGAGGTCTTAAATGACAAATGTTTTCGTTCTGGTCCCTGGGAACACTGGCCAGCAAGTCAGGACAGCTTGAAGAAGGATCCGGGAACCCACTGGCTCATTTTGACAGAGGCTTCTTAGTCTTTTGGCTGGCAGGCAAGACAGGTGTCTCCACCAAATAGCACTGCTGGCCTGGGACCAGCCTTTTGGGAAGTGGGTCAAATTGTTCCCAGAGCGCAAGATCTGTAAAGTCCCTTTTGCCAGACTGGGATTCTCAGGAGGAGGAAGGTGATAGGGCCAGGAGGCCCGGGTCCTAGACACAGCAGTGCGCTGACTGGCTAAGAACATCTAGGGCAGGTGGCCGCAGAAGGGTCCAGGTGTGCAGGCACTGGGGGCAGAGGGGTGGCGGTCGTCCTTGCTCTGGCGCTGTAGAGAGAGGCGGGGAGCCTGGGCCTCTGGTGGTGGGAAGGGGGAAGCAGAAGGTTGGGGTGTCCTGGAAGAATGGCTTTGGAGCTGAAGATACCTGGCTGGGGGCGGAGAAACCGGGAGTGGGGGTGGGGGGGGCGGACGACCGAGTGGCTGAGGGGTGATGGGGGTGACCTGTAACACAATCGGGAAGCAGTCCTGGGGATCGGGGCAACCGGCGCACAGACGGACATCTGGAAGGCGATCGCAGAATTAGGACCGAAGGACTGGGTCCTCCGCTCTCTGTCCCTCCCTCCCTTGAAGGCTGCCGGGGCATCGGGAGCTGGGGAAGGATGGCAGGGCTCTCGGCGGCGCCTCCCGAGCCCCCTTCCCTGCAGATCCCCACCCGCGCTCCCCGTCGCGCCCCCGCCGCGTCCGCGCTGCGCTCACCCGGGGTCGCCGCCGCCCTGCTCGGCCGCGCGTCCGCCGCTGCCCCAGCTGCCGCCGCTGTGGACGCCTCTCCTGCGGCCGCCGCAGCCTGCGAGACGGCCCCGGAGCCCCGCCCCGGCCCGCCCCGCCCCGGCCCGCCCCCAGCCCGGCCCGCTGCGGCCGCCCCGCCCCGCCCCGGCCCGCCCCGGCCCGCCCCGGCCCCCGGGGCTCCCCACCCGCGCCGGCACCCGCCTAGCCCCACACGCGCGCGGCGACCCCTTCCGCGCCCCCGGGAGTGGTGCTGGCCGCCTGCGCACACGGTAGCCCCGGCCTCCTTTCGGCCTTGGCCACTCGGCATTGGCCTCCGCGAGCAAGCCGGGACCAGCCCTTGCAGCTTCTGCACACGGAATTCCTTCATACCCATTATGCCCTCCAAGGAAACCGGAGAAGGGCCTTGCAGTCCACCCCAAGAGGCGCAGGCCACCCTCAATTTAGTGTTCGTGCCCCCAGCCAGACCGCCCTAACCTCTTCCCACCCTCTCACGTTACTTTGGGTTCTGAAGCCGCCTTCCTCCCTGTCCTTCCGTGTTCATACTTTGAACAGATTCCTAGCTTTGGGGGCTGCAGGGATCTGATGGGACCACCAAAAAAGTCTTTCAAATGCTCCAATCCAAATAACGTTAACTGCTCTAAAGAGTAAGCCTGCAAAAACACTTGAAAAAATTCTGTGATGCCAGGGAAGTGTGGGAGATTAGGGAGTGTCACTGTCGTGATCATTGTTTTAAAGCATCTGCCATGAAGGCTTTCTGCATTAGAGAGAGATTCAGGAAACCCGAGAGGTGCAGGGTGCCAAACAGGTTGTGAGTCAGAGCTCTTCTTGGGGGGCTGGGGGCCGCCTTCTCCTACTTCCTTTCCCAGTCAGCCAGAGCATCGTGAAACATTTCTGGAAGCCCATACAATGGGCCTCGTCCTGTGAAGGGAACCCGGTCAGGGTCAGGGGGTGTGTGGGTGGGAGCATAAGGCGTCCCAGGTCCCAGAGTGTGGAGAGCTTCAGGAGACTTTGGTCAATGCCATCTCCTTTCTGAGTTTCCCATGCTTCAGGGGATGTCATCCCTGCCTTCTTCAGACTCTGAAAAGCTGCCTAGCATGGCTCCAGCGCTGGGTTTTGGTAAGAATTCAGGGAAGGCCCAGGAGGGCACAGTCTAGTTAGAATGACTAATAATAACTAGGAGTCTAGTTAGTCTCCTGGGTGGAAGTGTCCTTAGAACGAACGCTTGCCCCTTCTTCATTTGGGAGTCAAGACCCCTCATGTCTGGCCCAGGCCCGGTTGTCAATCTCTGCAAAGAAAATCCATTTTAACTTGGGGTGTCTCTATTAGAAGACCCTTCTTAGTGCCTGCCCATACATACACACACCCAAACTTCTGGCTTATTCTCTCCACCTTGGACCTGGCCGGGCTCTGGACAGGACAAAGATGAGGCAGCTACAGATGCCATGCACCCCATAAAACACTATCATTTCAGACCACAGGAATACTCCTTACTTTACATGGTCTGTCCCTAATAATAATACAGCTTAGGTTGGTGATAAGAGACTATTTGATGTATGAGACTTCACTTCCACACACTTAAAAGATGGCTTCTGTTTCTGTAATTGACGGATACCTGTAGAGCATTGCCTAGCCCATTATGAAATAACAGGGTTTCTAATTATCAGTGTGGAATTTAATAATTAAGTGTTTCCTAAGACACAATAATCAGACGAAATGGTCTTTCAACTTCATTAGTAATACTAATAACAGGTCTAGAGGTTACTATAATAAAGATTATAGTGAAATTAAACTGTCATTGAGGGGGCAGGAAGGTTGAGATTAAATTTTCATTCACAGTATAAGTTTGCTAAAATAAACCTTAATGTCTTAATTAAATTAACTTTAAATTGAACTGCTCCAGTTTCAAGGGCATCTTCTTCATGTATTTATTTTTTTAAAAGAGATTTCTCAAGCTTTGATGCAGGGCCAGGCACTGTGCTAAATGATGGCATAAAGACACAGGTCCCTGGCCCTGAGGAGGATTCAGACAGATTGCCAGTCCTGGTTTATGACAAAGCAGAAAAGAAAGCAGGAGAAAATAGGGGCATTTGCTGTATGGGCCCAGGCCAAGAAGGAATTCTTCGAGATTGGGGGAAATGGAAAGCAGATTCTTTTAAGCTGAACCCCGAGGGATGAGTTAGTCTTTAATTGGCAAAAAATGGGGTCAAGGACACTCCAGGTAGAGGGACAAAAGAGAGGTCCCGGTGGGAAGGGGGTCGGTATGGCTGCAGGGCCTGGGGGACAGCACGAAGTGGCTGACAATGAAGAACCAGGGTACCGGCCCAAGAAGGCTGCCCTTGACCATGGCAGCTTCAGGCAACTGGGTAGTCTCGATCAGAGTGTCAACTACAGAATCTGAAAGGTCAAGTGTACCTGGGGATTGGGTGGAGAAAGAAAGGGCCGCAATGAGGATGGTCAGGTGAAAAATATCATCATCACTGGGGGGTGGGGGGGGCTGTGGGCTGCCCCCCAGGACCAGGTTTGACTCTGTCACATTTGAAAACGCATTCTCTAAAGCATCCCTAGTGCGGAGAACAATACTTGACACAAACTCGGTGCCCACTAATATTTACCGAGTGGAAAGGCAGGGTCATGGAAGGTGAGCATCTTCTAGTCACAAGGACTGGTCTCACTGAGATCCAGTCCAGGCCTGGGGGAACATTCCCTCTAAATTCTGGACTAATTAGTTTTTTTTTTTTTTCTGTTTCTCAGAGCAACCCCCTTCCTCCAAAGGATCATTTCTGCTTCTGAAGCTTTGCTTCCTTGTACACCTAGGATGATTCCTTCTCCCATCTCCAGCTATCAAGGACCACTAGTTCTGAGGCTTATGATGTCTGCGGCCAGTGGTGGCATCTGGGCTTATGCTTCTTGACTCTGAAATCTCATGAAATTAACTGTCTGAGCCACTTACCCCTCTGAGTCACCATGTACACGAGTTTCCTGAGGACAAGGAAACTTCTCTGAGACATGGCTGAAACTTCCACTCGATTTGAAATCAAAGCCGAGCATAAATCCTGGCTGTGCCACTCACGGGCTGTGTGCACTTAAGTTACCTCGGAGTTTGGGTTTTCTCTTCTATAAAATGGAGGTCATAAAACCTACCTCAGGAGGTTGATGTGAAGGCAAACATAACTGCTTTGCAGCTGTGGTGGGAAGAGTAATTGTGTGTGCATGCAAGTGTGTGTGCGTGTGTGTGTGTCCATTGCCTCCTGGTGTCTTGATTAATGCTGGCCATACAATCAGAGTCAATTGCGGCTGAGCTGGTTAGTGGGCTGGTTCATGGATGAGGAGGTGAAGTGATGGCAGAATGATCCCATGTCAGGAAATCCTCCAGGGCTTTCTGCTTTATTTTATTTATTTTATTTATTTTATTTTATTTTATTTTATAGATTTCATTTATTGAGTTATTCAGTAATTTATTTAGCTGTTTGGTTAGAGAGCCTGAATGGGGGGGAAGGGCAGAGGGAGAGAGAGAATCCCAAGCAGACTTCCCACTGAGCGCAAAGCCCCATGCTCTATCCCACGACCCCGAGATCATGACCTGAGCTGCCATCAAGAGTCAGATGCTCATCTGACTGAACCACCCAGGCGCCCCAGGAATCTTGATCTTTGTCCTCCTGGTTTACTTTCCTCCAGCAGGAATTACACAGGGCTTGCTTTCCCTCCTGCTTTACTATAATGGCTTCCGAAGGTAGTGGATGTTCTTGCCAATTACAGGCCAGGGTTCCTTTATGTAACGAGGGGTTTCTACGGAAACATGGCCCCGGCGTCAGAGGGAGCATAATAGATTTGATTATGAATATTGAGCCAATTTTCACAGCTGACATTCTGTACACTTCCTCGTCGCAAAAAATCACAGTCCAAACTGTGTAGAGAAACTTGGTCATGCCTGCAAATTCTGCATGTGGATGATTTGGAGCCCGTGGCTTGAAGTATCTGATTTTAATCACTTTTTCAATCCCGGAGCATGTCAGGCTCTTCCAGATTTCCCTTGCTTTGCACGTGGCTCCAATCTGCCTTGAATAACCTTCCATCTTGGTTCATTCATTGAGTTTCTACTTATTTTATACATTTTTTAAAAATCCCAACTCATAAGCAGCCCCTCTATAACTCCTCCTTCATCTCTCCTGGGTGGAGCCCATTCTTCTTTCTGGTGTGCTTCTGTAGATTTGCATTCATACCTTCACCATTGCACTCACCAGGCTGTGTCTTGTGTGTGTTTCTGTTGAAAACACCTTATTTAATGTGCACCTTGTAGGCTTGATTCATTAACATTGAACTCACAGCCAACAACACTGTAGCTCGTGCTTGAATGAAGCTTGTCTAACGTGCATTTTCTCCGTAAGACACACCACCCCTTTGCACACTTTGGGGCCCCGTGCATGGGGGCAATTTTAAAGGTGCAATTACCAACAGAAAGCACACAAATAAGAAAAGACCATGGAAAGGGCACGTGGTCACAGTATGACAGCTGAAATGGGAAGACAATTTCGCTTCAGTCGACCTCCGCTAGGAACATATGTGTTGGCGACTTGAGTTTCTCACTGCTTGGTGCACAGTGGAAAATGACACATTGGAAAATCACCCAGAGTATTGATTTTGAGGTTACAAATACATTTCAGTGAGTGGGCCAAGTCACAAACATGAAATCTGCAAATAATGCACATCGATTATAGGTGCCTCCTGCCTAGACAATGAACTCTTTGAAACCAGCATGGGTGTTTATTGTTTTTTATATCTTTCCAGTGCTTTGAAGAAGACCCAGTACATGAAAACCCAGTCCTCAGTGAATGCCAGTTGAATGAGTGAGCCGTTCAATCCCGTCTTGTGTTTCTTTAGTGATTGCCCCAGCAATTTATAAACATATTAATAAAGCGGCAAATGTCTCTGGTTCTTCTCCCATATGAATGTCATGGGCCTAATTTGATTCTTTGCAGTTATTTGAGAAAAGCCCTGCCTTTGAAAGTAAAGAGCGTTATATATGGAATAGATTCTCATATGTGACAAATCTGGATAATACAGATACTGGCTTCCAAGATGGATAAAAAATGATACATAACAGAATCTACCAATCTCCTCCCAAAGAGAAGAGGGAGCAACACATTTCTAGGATCTGGAAAAATAGTGTCAAATGATGGCTAACAATGGAGAAAGATGCCATAGCCCAGGATCTGAAAGGGGGATGCTGGTGATGAAGTACACAGTGGTGACAGGGAAGGAAAGTGGATGCCGGGGGGCAGCAGAGTCATGGGAACCGTGCAGGAACTTTGCAGTGAGGTCAAGATTTAAATCTAGGCTCCTTTCTCTCACTCACAGAGCAGTATGATTTTGGGCAGGTTTCTTGACTTCCTGCTTCCTTGGTCATCACGTACATAAAACGAGGATAATAGGATGTATCATAAAAGGTTACTTATGGGACTGACATTTATTGATGCCACTATGTGCCAGATAGAAACATGAAAGAGATAACATACAGGCAGATAATTAATTAGTATATAGCACAGTTCTTTTTAAAAAAATTTTATTTATTTATTTGCTGGAGAAAGAGAGAGCACAAGCAGGCAGAGAGGCAGGCAGAGGCAGAAGGAGAAGCAGACTCCCCGCTAAGCAAGGAGCCCGATGTGGGACTCGATCCCAGGACCCTGGGATCATGACCTGAGCCGAAGGCAGCGACTTAACCAACTGAGCCACCCAGGCGTCCCTATAGCACAGTTCTTAATGTTAACTTAGCTACTAAGTTAAAAAAATGATCTTCACTATTTCCACCCTTAAGTTATTTCTGCATTCATTCTTCTTCTCTCTCCTTCTGTCTCTAATTTTCAAGGCTTCGAGGTACTACTTCTTCCAGTCTCTTCCAAGTCCAAACCCTCTGATACTTTTTCATGGTCAGTTGATCTCAATATTTAGCTGGCCAGGTGAATCCAGAAATTGCTGATGGCATCAATTTTTGGCAGCTTAGACAAAATGAGTCAGTCCCTCTAGGGGACTCTGTCTCACCACCCACAAAGCCCACATCAACTCCAAAATCACCATCAACAAAGTCATGACACATATATGGGGACCTTTGAGCAAAGGCTGGGAGCATTTTACAGGCATTGCCTAGTCATTATGCTGCAGCATAAACAGATGAGTGGGGCTCACTTCTGGCTCTACCCATTTTATAGCCAGGGAAATGAAGGCTTGATGTAGTGGGTACAACTCATCAGTTGAGTTCTAGCCACAGCCAAGAAAATAAAACATAGGTGTCATGAATCACAATTGAGAACCAAGCATTGAATTCCTTGTCCTGATCTTCCTTGTCTTTAAAATGTTTTTTTGTTGTTGTTGTTGTTGTTTTTTTTTTTTTTTTTTTTTTGTTTTCAGGAAGTCCATCAGTGAGCAAACCGACAAGTTAATTTGGACGCAATCTAGGATTCTCTCTCTTGCTACCAGACTTTGAGTCCAGTGTGGGGAGCTGAAAACACAGCTCGGTGCTAAGGTGATGTAAAAATTCTCGCCAAACACAATGATTACTATACTGAACTTCTTTACAAGACCTGCTAGTAATGCACGAGGGTTTCGTGCCTATAGGCACAGAAATGCTGTATGTGACATTCAAAAAGATGGCCATGTTAATGGTTTTCAGCTTGTTGTGTTTGCCTTTGACTCTTCAATCACTTGAAAGATACCTTATAATAATGATGCTTGATATATTTCGACCTCCTGCTGCTTTGTTTTTGTTTTTTAAGTTTTTTTTCATTCTCCGTTTAGCCACTACCCAGATCAACCCCTTATCAGCTCTTACTTGAGTCACCTGGACAGCTTTCTGATGGGTTCTGGGCCTTCACATTCAATCCACTGCACTACCGTCTACTGGAAGCCCCAGCGCCCCCTCGAAGAGAACCATGTGATGGGCGCAGCCCCAGGACATGGTCTCACGTCTCTGTAGAACTCACGTGGTTGTTTATAGTCTGCCCTTGCTTGTTCTTCCTCCTGCACTTCTTTCTACTCCTTGACTCAAAACATTATATCACTCCTCTCTGCCTGCTGTTTCCTCTCCCAGGAATGCCCACTCTCTGTTATGAAATGGACAAACTCCAAGTTATCCTTCCAGGTTGGAGAACGTTATCTTGTAACAAAATCTTTTCTGAATCCTGATCTTCAGCCTGCCTGGGCCCACCGACTCACATGCACTTTATCTCAGTGTTTTAGTTCTGTGCCATACTTCTTGAGCCCCAGAAATTTAGAAATTGTGTGCATGTGTGTGTGTGTGTGTGTGTGTGTATACACATGTATGTATGTATATGTATATTCATATGTATGCATACATATACATATTTTATACATTTATACATATATATATAAACATATAAGTACAAATATACCTGATAGGTATAAGTATATACATATTTTACACACACACACACACACACACACATATAAAACATCTGTGCTTTCAGTTCTTGACATCTAAGATCCACTTGACAAATATCCACTGAGTTTCTCTGAGTTAAACTGCATCCCTCCAGATCCAGAGTCTAGAAAAACTGTGCTTTCAAGTTAGTTCTGGAAAAGTAAAGTACAACCAAGCTTGAAAGAACCCATACAGGATCTTTTTCACAGAAGAATCCTTTTTTAGAGTGCTTTTTTTTTTTCTGATTAAAAAGAACAAAAACCCTTCTACAATGTGCTTTGCTAGCTGTGTGATCTTATAATAAAATCCACGTTAGTGATTATTAAGCAAACCCAACCAATGGTTCTCCACTTCTGATGTTGAAATGATCCCTTTCCTTACATGCCAACACCTCTACATTTTCTTTGTTTTAATTACACTAAGCGTCTTTTTGTTCTTCCTGGGACACTTGCCTGGGAGGCTGGGGTAAGCTATAAATAATAACCGTCATCATTATAAGAAATAGTATTTATAGAGTCTATTCTTGGAGCTGAAGACTAGTTCATGAGCCTGCCCAACAGGGGTCTGGTAGAGATGCCGTGATTTCTTGGGGAGAGTCCTGGGCTCTTGAATATTTCACCTGTCTCATTAACGTCACTCATGTGGCGTGACTGTTCAGATGGCGGCTGCTTCATCCAATAAACTTCCTCAAACTGCTTCCCATCTGTTAATGGGGAGGAAACGGGAGATTTTAGAAAATATGATGATTTTTATGTCTTGTACATAAATGCAATTCGTTTTCTGATTTCTACATTTCCTCTATACCCAAGACTTCCATGAATCTATTAAATTATTTTTTTTTAGAAATAAAAAGAACATTATCTTTTATTACACATATTTAGACTCTTGAAGGTCTTAAGAGAATCTCAGCGCAGGAGGGGTCCTGGAAATAACCGAATTCAGTTTGTTCATTTGACAGATAGAAAAACTGAGGCCCAGAAAGGGTAGGTGATATCCCAAGGTCAAATGGTAAGTAAATGGCAGAAGCTAGGTTTTTTTTGGGGGGGAGTAGATTTAAAACACGATGTGCTGGCTCCATGTTAATTTTTTTAAAAGATTTTATTTATTTATTTGTCAGAGAGAGAGAGTGTACAATCAGGAGTGTACAAGCACGCAGAGGGAAAAACTGACTCCCCGCTGAGCAGGGAGCTCGAACCTGAACTCAGTCCCAGGATCCTGGGATCATGACCTGAGCCCAAGGCAGATGTTCAATGACCTGAGCCACCCAGGGGTCCTAAAACCACAAAGGGAACAACCAGATAGGCCACTGTTTTTTGTTTTTTTTTTTTTTTTTCTCTCCTTGATGCTGAACAAATCTTCACACACCCCCTACTGATCTGAGTCCTAAAATTTTCAGCCTGTTACATATTTAGGGCACTAATCTTTTGCACATGAATTATCCAGTTACCTCCATAGTTTCTTGTAAATCCTGAAACTATTTTATTGGACTGCACTGGGTGTTGTCCTGAAGATGGGCGAGCCTATGGAGGGAGAGACCCAGGCGAGTGCTGGAGACGAGAACTGGAAACTGCTGAGCCAACAGGCTTCATGACCTGGTGGGAAGAGCTTGTTATCCTTAATCCTGGGTTCTAGGAACAGATCTTCTGGATTTGTTCTATGATTTGGGGCAGGTCAGTGAACTCATCTTGCTTCAATGTTTTCATTTGTTCACCATAGATAATAATTGCTTGCCCTTCCTTCCCTAGAGAAATGTGGAGGGAATCAAATAAAATGACAGATGTGAAAAGACTATGAAAAGATAAACACCAACAACAAAAATGATTTTTTCATTTGGCAGCAGAAACAGAGCAGACTCTTTTGCCTCTGTTTATTGCCAAAGTGTCATGTATGGTAATTTCATGCTAATTTCCCGCAGGTGGTCAGGTTTTCCTTGACCCGTATCTGTCTCCTAACAAGTATCACTGAAGTACAAGACACATTTTATATTCTCACATATTTAAGAATTTACTTAGCATTTACTATATGCCAGCTACGCCGACAGGTGCTAGGGATACTAGGAAGGACGCTCTTGTGGATTCACCGCCCAGGTGCGAAACAGACATAAAAATATATGAGAAGCATTTAAGGAATTTAGGGACAGGTGTTCAACCCAGGCTGTGAGAAGAGCTGCCAGGAAAAGTTGTGAAAGACCGAGAACTGATTCAGGGGGAGAAAAAGGAGAAGTTAGAAATAACCACAAGTGCACTGCGATGCTGATGTACCTGGAACATTATGAATGCTTTGGTTGGACAGACATGACCGTGGATGAGAGACAGAGGTTAGTGGTCATTGCAGAGACACATTGGATACTCTCAAAAGCTGATACTAGTCGTTGAAAGTGTGTGGGAAAGTTTGATTTCAGCATGCACCCATCTCCTTTCTCCTATCTTTAGTCCTGATCCAAGCACACTTAAATTCACACTACCGAGTGATGATATGATTGAGATGTGCTTATCCCTTTCTGGAGAGTATGTGTACAAAGGATAGTATAACAAATACCCATGATCCCATCACCTAGAATAACATCTTGTTATTTGTCCTTCATTTTTTCTATTAAATAATAGGATATTGGGCGCCTGGGTGGCTCAGTGGGTTAAGCCGCTGTCTTCGGCTCAGGTCATGATCTCAGGGTCCTGGGATCGAGTCCCACATCGGGCTCTCTGCTCAGCAGGGAGCCTGCTTCCCTCTCTCTCTCTCTCTCTCTCTGCCAGCCTCTCTACCTACCTGTGATCTCTCTCTGTCAAATAAATAAATAAAATCTTTAAAAAAAATAGGATATTAATGATTTATACTAGCACATTAATGATTAATAATAGGATATTAAAGATTAATGATTAAATGTTCCCATGGGTAGTAGAAACTTCTAATGCTAAGAAAATCCTGTTTCTTCTCCCTTTCTGGATGCTGGGGGGACCATACTTCCCTGACTTCTTGTCACCCATTCTGTCCAATGCTTTTTGGGCTGATACAAGTCCCTTCTGGGTTGGAACACTCAACTGACAAGGTGAGACTCCAAAAACTTTTACCCTTCCTGTTCCAAAATGCGATGTTCATCATCATAGGTCCTGGAGAAAGGGTAACGTGGAGAAGCCCACCCACCTGTGCCACCATGGCTGATGGACATATGGGTGAGACATAGATACACCCTGTTGTTTAAGCTGCTGAGACTGAGAATTTGGAGTTTGTTTTGATGGCATTGTCTTATCTAACTGACTGACACGTCTTCTAGCCCTAATCCCAATCTTTCCCATCTAGAGATAACTACTATTGTGAAGTCATAGGGAATATTTGCATTCACATATTCTGAACAATTTTCTAAATAAGGATGTGAACTTAATATCTGATATTACAGTTTGAAAATTTTCATAAAGGCCATCATACGATATTCCTGTTCTCACCTCTCCTTATTCAACAGTATGGATTTTTAGGATAACCCACTGATAACTATAAAATTCTGTAGATTGTGTACATGTTCCATTTTATGAGATGCTGGCAAATTCCTCTTCAAAATCGTTCCCTTATTTCTCTTAGTATTTTAATACTCATAGTATCAATGAGTGAGTGTGCTTACATCTCTACTTATTTCCCAATATTTCTCTTGTCAGTTTCTCTTTTTTATATATAAAATGTAATTTTATTGTTTCCATTGATACCTTGTTTAGTAAAGACATTGAGCATTTTTTCATGTTTATTGATTTTTCAGGTTTTCATTCTTATAAAATATCTGTTCATATCCTTTGCAATTTTACCTATCATGCCACTTATAATTTACAGGCTTATAGTTTGTCTGTTATTTTGTTCTTGATTTGTAAGAGTTACAAATTATCTTCTGAATATATTTCTGTTGCTTATTATGTGTAACTAATTCCTTCATTTAATCTGCTGTTTGTCTTAACTTGGTTCATGGTATCTTTTATATATATATAATTTAATTTTGATGAAGTCAATTTATATTTTTTGTTTCATCTTTAAGAAAACTTTTCCTGACCAGAGATAAAAAGATATTTTCTATTTTTGTCTAAATCTGTAGAGTGTATTTTTCAATTTTGTTTACATCTTTGAGACATATGAATTATACTTGGGAAAATGGTATAAGGGAGATAACTTTTTTTTTCTTTTTTGTAGGAAAAGCCATTTGTCCAAACATGATACTTTCTGCTTTGTTTTCTAATACTTCTCCTAACATAAATCAATTTTACATTTATTCCTCTTCATATACTACACTACTGTGATTAATCTATTTTTTAATGGCATATCTTAGTATTTGGTAGGTAATGTACCTACTTTTTCCTGATTTTTAAAGAAATTTTTGGTCTACCTTTGGATTTTTCTCTTTGATATGGACTTTAGAATACATATCCTGATTAAATTTAAATTTTTTATTAATTTTAAGTGGTTGTCTTTTTTTTTTTTTTTTTTTAAACATAGACTAGGAGTTGGAAAACTACAACATATGGATCAAATCTGGTCCACTCCCAGTTTTTGTAGAAAAAGTGTTATTGGCACACTGTCACATTCATTTGTTTATGTGTTATTTATAGCTCCTTTAAGCTTCAGCGGTAGAGACTATATGGCCTGAAATATCCAAAATATTTACCATCTGGTCCTTTACAGATAAAAGTTGTGAACCTTTGATATGGACAGTCACACCAGTTACAGCCAAGGGTAGCTGAGACTAGGTCTTTCAAGGCCTTATTCATCAATTTCTCTTTCTTATCATATTGTATGGAGTACGGCTTTCAGTGCAATGTTAAATAATTATGCATATAGGGGTCATTCTTATCTCATTTCTGAGTGCATTGGGAATACCGTCAGAATTTCACAATTAGTTATAATAATTCAGAAAGTTCTGGGTAGCTGTTTTTATGAAATAAAAACATTTTCTCCTATTCGTAATTTGCTAAGGGTCTTTATCATAGATGATGCTAAATTCTATTTTTCTACATCTCACATAAGTTTTCTTTTTAAATTTCTTTAATGTCATAAACTATTATTGATGGGTCTTCTGTTGTTGAGCTATTTTTTTTTAAAGATTTTATTTATTTATTTATTTAAGAGAGAGGGAGACAGAGACACAGAGAACAGAGAGGGTGAGGGACAAGCAGACTTTGTGTTGAGGGCAGCCCCTGATGTTGGACTAGATCCTATGACCCCAAGATCATAACCTGAGCCCCAAATCAGGAGTTGGTAGATCAACTGACTGAGCCACCCATGTACCCCTGTTGTTGGACTCTTGAGAATCCTATGAGAATTTCTTTTTTTTTTTTTTAAGGTTTTATTTATTTATTTGATGAGAGGGACAGAGAGAGAGGGAACACAAGCAGGGTCAGTGGGAGAGGGAGAAGCAGGCTCCCACGGAGCTGGGAGCCTGATATGGGGCTCGATCCCAGGACCCTGGGATCACAGCCTGAGCCGATGGCAGACGCCTTACTCCTGAGCCACTCAATCACCTCTCCTATGAGAATTTCTAAGATAAACTTCTGAGTTGAAACAACTGTGTTTTATTTAGATTTTTGCATTTGTGTTTACCAATGAAATTGTTATGTTTATTTATTTATTTATTTTTACTACCCTTGTTTGTTTGGGTATCAAAATTATAATAGTTTTAGACAATTATTCAGGTAGCTCTCTTTGTTCTCAGAAACAGTTGTGTGTGCTTTAAAATAAACAATAATTATCTATTTCTTGAAACTGTACTCACTGTGATGTTCCTTGAAGAAGGGGCACTTTTTAATTATCTATTCAATATCCTGAATGAGATTGATTAGCTCAAGATTTTGATTTTCCTTGAGTCAATTTTGGTAATTTGTATTTCTCAAGAAAATGGTTATATCTTAATTTCAAATTTATTAACATAAAAACTTTCAATGCACTATTATACATTTTTAATTTTTTTGCTCTATTGGTAATTATATAACCTGACATGTGATCTTTTTATTTTTTAATATGTTTGGTATTCATTTTCTCTCATTTTAAAAGTCATGCTAAGGTTGTATATTTTGTTAGACTTTTAGTATGTGAGCTTTCGATTTTAATGGTTATTATGAAGGAATTTCTGTATTTATTTGTTTGTTTTCTTTATTTTTATTTTAGATATTAAGAATCGATTTAACCATATCATACCCTATAATTCCTATATTCCTATATTCCATTTTCTTTTTTTTTTTCCTATATTCCATTTTCAATTAATTTAACTCTCATCTTTGTTATTTCTTATTTTTTTTTAAAGATTTTATTTATTTATTTGACAGACAGAGATCACAAGTAGGCAGAGAGGTAGTAGGCAGAGAGAGAGGAGGAAGCAGGCTCCCCACAGAGCAGAGAGCCCCACGCGGGGCTCAATCCCATGACCCTGGGATCATGACCTGAGCCAAAGACAGAGGCTTTAACCCACTGAGCCACCCAGGCGCCCTTCTTATTTTTTATTTTTTGAGCTGTATTCTGTTTTGCTTTTTTTAAGTTTCTTAAATAAAAAGCTGAATTCACTTTTACTCTGTATCTTTTTATTTATGAGTAAATGGATTCAACAATACAAATTTTCATCTAACCACTGCTTTAGCTATATCCCAGAAATTATGAACGTGAATAACCTAGATATTATACTATGTAAACCTTTCTTTATATTAGGCAATAAATGTTTATAACTTCCCTTTTTTTTAAAGATTTTATTTATTTATTTGACAGAGAGAGAAGGAACACAAGCAGGGGGAGTGGGAGAGGGAGAGGGAGAAGCAGGCTTCCCGATGGGGGCTAGACCCCAGGACCCTGGGATCATGACCTGAGCTGAAGACAGAAGCTTAATGACTGAGCCACCCAGGCACCCCTATTTATAAACTTTCACTTGGCCTTCTTTTACAGTCAGTAGGAGTTTATTTTTTAGGGTTAAAATGTTTCAGTTTGAGAAGTTTCTATCAACATATCTTCACGCTCACTGATTCTTTCCTTAGCCCTGTATGATCTATTGGTGAACCCATCAAAGTCATTCTTGTTTCTGTTACAAAGTTTTTGATGTCTAGCACTTGCTTTTGATTCTTTATTGGTGTTCTCTCTCTTTTTTTTTTTTTTTAAAGATTTTTATTTATTTATTCGACAGAGAGAGATCACAAGTAGGCAGAGAGGCAGGCAGAGAAGTGGGGGGGAAGCAGACTCCCTGCTGAGCAGAGAGCCCGATGTGGGGCTCTATCCCAGGACCCTGAGATCATGACCTGAGCTGAAGGCAGAGGCTTTACCCACTGAGCCACCCAGGTGCCCCTTTCTTAGTGTTTTCAATCTGTTCTTGCATGTTGTCCACTTTTTTCCATTAGAGCCTTTAGCATATTAATCAGTTATTTTATTTTATTTTATTTTCTTAAGAGATTAATGCTATTTTTTTTAAAGATTTTACTTATCCATTTGACAGACAGAGATCACAAGTAGGCAGAGAGGCAGGCAGAGAGAGTGGGGGGAAAGCAGGCTCCCTGCCGAGCAGAGAGCCTGATGTGGGGCTCAATCCCAGGACCCTGAGATCATGACCTGAGCTGAAGGCAGAGGCTTAACCCACTGAGCCACCCAGGCGCCCTAATCAGATATTTTAAATTCCTTGTCTGATAATTCTAAAATGTCTACCATATGTGACTCTAGCTCTGATGCTTGCCTTGTTTCCAGACAGCATTTCTTCCTTCCTCCCTCCCTTCCTTCCTTCTCTTTCTCTTCCTCCTCCTCTCCTCCTCCTCCTCCTTCTTCCTTTTGGTATTTTGCCTTTTAACATCCTTTGTAACTTGTTATTGAAAGCCTACGTGATGTATCTCTCAGGTAAAAGAAACGGAGCTGTGAGGTTGTATACTTATCTGGCGAGGGGTTAAGCCGTGTTATTGTTTCTCGTAGCTTTTGTGCCAGAGGTTGAGATTTCTTCTAGTGTCCTTGTTTTATTTCTCCTGTTATCTTTGGGTTTCCCTAGAGACTTCTTAAATGTGAGGTGAGGCTTGCATTTTCTTTTGGTTTTAATCAACTCTTATTAAAGAAGAGCTTTGTTGATGTTGTGATGTTAGGAAAAGGGGAAAATTCTATAGTCTTGTGATTACATCTTACTCCTGTAAGTGAGGAGCCCATCCTAAGGCTGGGAACTAGGCGTTTTTAATCTATCAAACTAGTCCTCACTTCATCTCCAGATATTAGTTAATTAAACCTAAGTGTTCCCACCACTCTCCACTCAAGGCTTCAGCTTCTGCTTCTGTGATCTCATGTCTTTGTTATATAAAAGGTTGTTGGTTTTCATTTCAGTTTTTTAGATTTTTTTCTTGTTGTGAGTCTGGGAATGAAAATTTCCAAGTTCTTTACATGTTGAAGTGGAAACTGAAAATCTCCACCTTTGAATTTAAAAAAAAAAAAAAGTTTGTGTTTAATTTACTTGCATTTTGATCAAAGAACACATTTTCATTTGTGTCCTAATACATATTCAGTTTTTAGAAATGGTTTCCATGCACTTGAAAAGAATGCATAGTTTCTGTGTTTGGAGTGTCATGGGTTTTTTATTTGTTTTTAATTAACCTATATTTCTAGAATTTATTTTCCTTATTTTTATATTGTCCTTTTCTTATATTGTGATTTCTATTGACTCCTTTATTTCTGCAAACATTTAAAATTACTTATTTTACAGTCTTTTAATTATTATCCTCTTATCCTTAAGATTATTTGTTTTTCCTCTTGCCTCTTCTTCCTGGTCATTCATTTTCTCATATGATTTATAATTTTGGCTGTGCTCTAGTTGTCAGTGAGGATGTTTTCCATGAGAAGCACATGTGACTTGTGCTAGGGGACAGTTTCTCATCTGTATCCACTGGAACTTTATGGATTTCAGTGAGCTGGACCGATGCTTATGTTAATTTACTTATTCTGGGTCCTGAACTATTCAGGTGGTTTAAGTTTGCATCCCTTATTGTGTTCTTTTTTTTTTTTTTTTAAAGATTTTATTTATTTATTTGACAGAGAGAGTGAGAGAGAGAGAGAGAGAGAGAGCATATAAGCAGGGGAAACAGAGGGAGGGAGAGAGGCAGGCTCCCCGCTGAGCAGAGAGTCTGATGTGGGGCTCGATCCCAGAGCTCTGGGATCATGACCTGAGCGGAAAGCAGACACCCAACCGACTGACCACCCAGGGGGCCTCGCTGTGTTCCGATTACCTGCAGATGTGTCTACTTTCATCCATGGGCCTAGGTGAATAGGCAGCTTCCTTATAGCTTTCTTGGATGGGTGGGCAGAGATTTTCTTACCAACTGCAATGCTAGTGGCTGTAGAATCAATTCAGGCCACTCCGTTCCAGCTGCCCACCCACATGTGGCTGCGGCTACGTTTCTCTCTCTGTGTGGGCATTCATCCCTAGTCCCAGCTGTTCAGGCTTATAACAGGTTCCAATTCTCCTGGAACACTTTTCGGTTTTAACTCTCACTTACCATTTTTGAAATTCTCTCTCTCTCTCTCTATTTCTTTTTCCAGTTTGGGGTTTTTCCTTCATGGTCTGAAGTTAGAGCTATGAATTTACAGTTGTTAGCAGTTTTCTTTTCTTTTCTATTTTTAAGGCAAAAATTCTATCTTGTTTTGATAAGAGTAGCATCTTTCATTTCGGCTCAGTGTGCCTTACTTTTCAGTGGACCGGGGTCACGTAAAGGAAGAGACAAAGCCAGAAAGGAAGGCTCTCCTGTGGGCAGCCAGACACTTAGGGGCAGAGGAAACATTGGGCTGAAGCTGGCTTATCCATTTTATTTATTTATTTATTTTATTTGCCAGAGGGAGAGAACGCACACAAGCAGGCAGAGTAGCAGGCAGAGGGAGGGGGGGAAGCAGACTTCCCATGGAGGAGAGAGCCCGATGTGGGGCTCGATCCCAGGACCCCGGGATCATGACTGGAGCTGAAGGTAGACGCTTAACCTACTGAGCCACCCAGTCACCCCTGACTCTCTCTGATTCTTGACTTCAGATCATGCTGCTTGTTTAGCAAAGAGGCAGCCCTTCCCAGTTACACAACTCACCCTTGCAACACACCTTTCTTTGGCTTCTGAAGTCTGAAGTCTGTGTCTGACTCTCCAGGACCTGTCCAGCTAATGCCTGCTCTGAGTGGTGTCCAGCTTGATTCCCAGGAGACACCCAGCCTGGAGTGTGTGGTTAGCCCCCTGTGAAGTCCTCTGCCCACCCCTATAGGAAAACAGAACACCTGCACTTTGAGCCGTGACTACAGTTGCTGCATAGACATTTGTGCTTCTAGAATGGATGTCCCCTTTATTTCAATCTTGGTTAATCCCTAGGCTGAAGGACTTTAGCTAGAATATGTGATTGCAGTTAAAGATGCCTGAAAAAGAAAAAAAAAAAGATACCTGGAGATATAAAAGACCTTTTTTTCAGTCTCAAAATTCATGAACTTGAAATAAAAAGTTATCAATATTGTTTGATGATTGCAGACTTTTAAGGCAATGCATCTCTTACCCCAAGTTTAAAAAAAATTTATTTAAAGAAAATTATCCATACCCCAAGGTTACTAAGGAATGAAAATAACGCTATGTGAGTTCATTAGTCTCTAATACGATTTTTCTCCTCATTTTATTTCCCAATAAGGGAAGCTTTTTCAAATGATGTATTTCAGAGGCTGAGGAGAAAGAATTATGATTGGTTTCTGCATGGCTATTATCAACCATAAGAGAAAAATTCAGCTAGTTTGCAATTTTCAAAGAAGTGGAGAGATTACTTTGTTAATGTCTATTCAGTTCATTTTCTATTTGGGGAATTGAAAATTCGAGTGTGGTTGCGAAGAAATGACGAGGGGGAGCTGTCATTGCTCCGTCGGCAGAACCTCCTTGCAGTCGCTTCTGGTGAGGGTGGGAATGTGAGTAGGAACTCTAGCCTTGTGCCCTAGACTTGCGCACTTTGCCTAAATGAAGGCTTTTGGTAAAACTCACTGCTGTCATCAAAAACGCATTTACTGAGTGACCCTCTGTGCCTTGTTTTTTCTGAAGGCTGAAAATCAACAATGGTTCAATTCGAGATGGTGTATGAACTTGTTGCTATTATTAAAGGAGTGACTATCTTACTCGGAGGACAGACAAATTTACCTAAACCAGTAAATCAATTACATAAAGAGCTGGTGTCTTGAAATTCTCTATGGGCCAAGGGGATGTGCTGGAAAAAAAAACTCTGGAATGAAAGAGGAGAGGCCTGGGTGTTGGGCAGGCTTTGTTAGTATTCAGCTTGAGGGATCCCCCAACCTCTCTGGGCCCCACTTTCCTCCTATAAAGGTGAACAAAATTGGGAACTTAGATTACAGTTATTGATGAAGAAGTCACACACAGGTTCTTTACTGATGGTCCACAAAACCATGGGCCTCTGCCTCCAAGAATCTCAGTGTGTTTAGGAAAATCAAAGATCCCCGAGTGGCATGGTCAAGACCGTGGTCACAGTAGAAAAATCTCCAGCCGGTGTTATGGAACCGCTGCAGAACGAAGCAAGCATTGGCAAAGGTCCGTTATCAGATACGGCTTCTGGAGGAAGTCCCGGGAAACATCTATCTGGAAAGAAGAGCTGTGCGTGAACCAGTAAGGAAGGAAATCCAGGTCAGATAAAGGCATGACTAAAATCCCTGGTGGAACTGTTGTCCACTTATGGGTCTAGCACTGGGCACTGAACCTGAGAAGGCTCTGGGAAACCATGAATACAATTTCCATAAAGAACAGTGGGGCAAGCTCAGCTGGTTTGGAGGAGAGACGGAAAATGGGGTCCCCTGCAACCCCAGAGGACAGCAGTCTGGTTGGAGGTGACATTGGGGGAGGCAGAGCTCAGCCACACCTGAGAGACCGTGTAGCGGGGTCACTCAAGGGTAGGAAGGCGGTGTCGCTGTTCTAGCCCAGACATGGCACCAACTTCCCAGGTGCCTGGGTGGTTCTGGGAGCTTTCCGGCCCCGTTTCGCATAGTACCACCTAGATCTGTGTTCTGGGAACCTGACAAGGCCCTTTTTCCTTCTCTATGATTTTGAGGAAGAACTTTCTGTCAGAGTTGCACAAATTGGAGAGGAAGATGGTGTGGCTGGGACTCCCTTGGCATTGGTCACGTTCAGGCAGAGCTGGTCTGCCATCTGGTAAGGCAACTGGAGGGGGTCCCTTGGGCCCTGGGCAGGGAGAGGGCTTGGGTCACCTCGAACGCGTGTCTGGAAATGCACCATCGGCAGCAGCGCGAGGGTCCGCAGAGGCCAAAGGCATCTGAAAGAAAAGGCTGCGGGGGCCCGAGCTAGCAGGATGAGGGCGGAGGAGGGCAGCTGCTCGGGCCGCTGTGACAGAAGGGCAGAGCCAGCTGGCCCAGAACTGACATGCAGAGGGAAGGGGAGGAGGTGACGCGGCTGCTCCGGGAATGGGAGGGAAGCCTGTGGGCGAACACGAGCCGAGGAAGATGACCGAAGGAGTCTGTCTCTGCCAAGCTCGCTGCCGGGCGGTGGGATGGAAGCTTCGGGTTGGGATTCAAGTCCGCACGTCCTCGCTGAGGCTGTCGAAGGCTGTTCAGGGCGTCACCGCGAGGGCACCGAGGCAGCTGACCTCGTCGGGCCACAGAGAACTCAGGCCTCGAGGGAGAGAGGGCCCCAAGCGCAGAGCCAGAAGCCAGACCCACATGGAAGCCTCCACCCGGAGAAGGTGGGTGCGGCCAGTCTGGTGGGTCCCTGAGACCCAGAGACCCGAAAATGTGCAGGTCGTTCCAGATGCCAATGCTCAGACGTTCCCTGGAGGCTCAGGGGTGGGTACTCACCAGTGACAGATGAAACTGAGGGACAAGGTGACGATGTTTATTGTCACAGCTTTGTTAAGGAAAACAAGTTCAATGTGGATGGTTTTCAGGAGAGCTGTGGCAAGGCAAGCACGTTCCCGTTCTCAGCCATCTCAAGAACCACTTTGTCATCGTCTGGACACAACATCACAGAGCCCGTAGCAAGAGGATGAGTTCTGTGGGGACAGAGGAGAGGCAGGGCTGAGAGCAGAAGTGGGGGATGGAGCAGAGCGTTCGCCCAGGTAGGCTTATCTGGATAACAACTCTCTAGAGGGTCCATGGGAACTCATGACGGGGGCAGGGATTTTCCTTGCCAACAGTGGCACCCATCCCATTGGTAGCCGATTCTGATCTGCACATATAAAGGCCCCCTGTGCCACTGGCCTGGCTGCCCACAGACGGGCCCTTCTAGAAGCGGGCTCCATGAGCACTCTGCCGGCTGCACCGCAGCCCGCCCCAGGTGGAGGTTTCTCGAGCTCTTCTCACAATGAGACTTGCTTTATAACCAGATTCCTTCTCCTCTGAGGGGGCACCATCTAGGAGATCCGGGCCCACGCCAGCCCGGAGCCAGACACCTGAGGATGTGTAAGGCTAAAAAAAGCAACAAGGCCAGAAGCCACTTGATAGGACGTTCTGGAATTCCTGACAACAGCCCGAGCAGGTTCCTCCCTTGATTCCCAGCAGGGTCGGGTCCCCACAAAGGCTCTTTCTGGGCCTCTGGTAGTGGGAGCCTTCTTTTTGTTTCTGCTCGCCGGTTCTTATCTGACTCCATGTCTCTGTCAGGCTGGTGCTTCCGTTTCTACTCAGCTCCACTTTCGATTCCCATTCTCTGTGCCCACCGAGGCTCAGCATTTGATACTCAGACTCTGCGAACTCAGAACAGAAGGGAAGAAAGGGGCTTGGGAGAGGCATTGGGCCAGATGGGAGGAGGAGGCCCCTGCTTCAGATAAAAGAGCAATTTTCTCATGATGAAGGCATACTATGTTTTCTGAGAGACTCTAATTTTGGAAGAAATTATCCTTGGAAAGGGACTGGGTAGACGACAGGAAGAAATGAGGAAAAAAATATTTGAGGGCGGCTTGGGACCGATCATAGAGTCAGTTAAATGTCAGGTTAAGTGATTTGCTAGTATTTTACTCATTGGCCCTTCTTCCTACTCTCCTTTGTTCTTAACAATTTATTGAAAGGCTGCTGTTGGAAGAGTCACAAGGTACCACTCATAGCAACTTGGATTTTCAGAGGAAATGACGATTATTCATTTTTCATTTGCATGTAATTAAATGGACTTGACCCCAAATCTCTACATGTGGGTTAGCCAGAAGAAAACAAACACACTCACAGGCGTGCCAGACACCCATGAAACAAATACTGTCCAGACATAAATTTCAATCCGGTAGAAAGCTTATTCCTATCTTGAAATTTAAACCATTTCTTGAGACATTAAAGTGGATAAAAATTGCTCCGGGACACCTGGGTGGCTCAGTCAGTTAAATGTCTGCCTTTGGCACAAGTCATGATCCGAGGGTCCTGGGGAGTCTGCTTCTCCTTGGCCTGCTGCTCTCCCTCTGCTTGTGCTCTCTCTGTCTCTGGCAAATAAATAAATAATATCTTTATTAAAATATTAAAAAAAAGATAATAATTTAAAAAAAACCCAAAAACTGTTCCATCATTTGGAGAACCTGCCCCTCCATGCTCCCGTGAATGGGAGAGAGTCTGACTATGTAGGGGAGTGAAAGTGTCCTCTGGTGGTTGGAGAACAGCGACCTGAGGCTTTATTCTGGTCTGCACACTCATACCTTGTCCCACAGAGAAGCTGGCCTTCTTTGGGAGCTCGACAGCAAGAACGTCCCTCCTTTCAGAAGAGACAGGTCCCTTCTTACAATCCAGAAGCTAAAGAAAGAATAGAGTCTTTGAATCTGGTGACCCAGAAAGTACGACTTTGAGATAAATGAAAATAAGCAACAAAAGAAAGAAACACCCAAATAAATAAATAAAGGTTAGGACATCCATACCCTTCCTAGTAAAAGCTCAGAATAAAAGAGAAGAGAAATCCTCTCAAACTTCCAGAAATAGGAAAACTATAACCAGGGGACCTTCAGAGGCTTGAAGATTAGATTATCACTTAACTTCCCTGTGGCAGTGTTGGAAACTAAAACAGTGGAACGTGCTTTTTCAAAGTTACAAGATAAAATCGTTTTGAAACTAGAATCCTAGAACAAACTCCAAGCTAAATTTCGAAGGAGAGGACAAAGGAAAGATAGTTGAACAACCAAAGGCCTCTTCCAACTGAGCCGCCGGAGAGCCTTCGAATGAGCTTGTGGAAACACAGATTCTGACAAATACATAATAAACTCAAGAGAGAGGAAAGACAAAGGTTTAAAAAAATGAAGCTGCCAAACACATGAATCAAACCTACAACAACAACAAAAAAGCACACCACACGAACAGCAGCAAGCAATTAAAACTGATGGTCAAAGTGATTATTTTTGCACACATTAGAAATATTTTAGGGCCCATGAATGTAGAAGGAGGCTGAAGTCAGAGGGAGGAAGAAGGTGAAACTATACTAAGGTTTGGCTTTGCTGAAGTGAAGGACATGGATACCAGCTGGGTCAGCGGTCCATAAGTCACGCCACGATTTACAAGCTTTCCCTAGCAAAAGTGAAGTAGGATGCAGAAACATGAAAATGCCAGAGGAGCAAAATGAGCAAACAACAACAACAACAAAAAACAACAACAAAAAAAATCCCAAACTCAGCTGATTAAAACAAACCCAGGGTAGAGAAAGACCATGATGCACTAAGAAAGCAGACTCGGTAGAAAATATGGATTCAAAACTAAGTCCAACAAACATGATTACGATGAATACAAAGAGAGCCTCAGATGGGGTGCTAGCTCTGAATTGTTTACAAGTAGCACACCTAAACAGAAGGAAACTCAGGAGGCACAATTTATTTTTTATTTTATTTGTGTAAGAGATTTATGTGAGATTTTATGTATGCGAGAGAGAGAACAAGCATAAGTAGGGGGTGGAGGGAGCGGGAGAAGGAGACGGAGAGGGAGACTCCCCACCGAACAGGGAGTATGACATGGGGCTCGATCCCAGGATCCTGGGATCATGATCCGCAGAAGGCAGATGCGTCACTCACTGAACCCCCCCAGGCACACCCAGGAGGAACAATTTAAAGCAACTGTTTTATCTACACCAGGCACACAGCTATAGACAATGCTCAAATAGCAACATTAAGTTTAGGCAAGAGAGGGCTGAAAGTGAGGATTTCTAACCAAGGCAACAGGGAGGGAAAATATTTGATACTATTGATAAATCTTAAGAAGATATGGATGAACCAGGGTCTTTTTTAGACCTCTAACAATCTTTGTTGGAAAATATTCTAAGGGAACCAGCAGTCAAACCCACATTCATGTTTGACATGTTAATGCACACTTTTCTGATCTGCAGATGAAGTAAGCAATAAAAGAGGATGGAGAGATGAGCTTCCTGATTCTTCCCCACAGCGGTGGGCCGCAGATGGGTCACTCAAGTGCTGGGATGTTGATCCAAATGGCCATGCTATGGCCTGGTGGGACTTGGGGCCACCACAGCCTTGAATCAATGACTTCAGGCTTCTAGTAGTGCTTTGCATTTTCCCAAGGTGTCATCCTACTACATTTTTATGTGAGCTGTAGATCTGACCTGAGCAAATTTGGGAATGACCGAGGATAGTTAAGTGAAATCTGAAGCATGATGTGATGGGACATCCATGATCTATCACATGTCTTTGTATACGTATTTGCATATAATTTCTGTGAAACTTTATACCAATAAGGAGGAAGAAGATTTTTTTTTCCAAAAGAGTAAATAATACAAAAATATTGACTATGTGTTATGTCCCAAAGAAAATCTTAATAGAATATATAAAAAAGGAGGCATTCCTATAGATCCTATTCCTTGGCAATATTGTAATAAAAATAGAAAATACATCACAAGTATGGGTTACACTAGAAAGCTGATAATTTCAAATTTAAAAAAAAATTTACACATCATCCTGATACTTTTTGTGCACTTTTCTCTGTATGCTATGCTTCAATAAAACGGCTAGAATGAAAAGATCTTACAGATTTGAATTAAAGAGGCAAAATATCTATTTAGAAATAAGTTATAATAAGGGTACTATGTTTTAAAAGCATGTATTTAAAGCATGTCAGTTTTGTAGTCTTCATAGGAAAATATATAGTCTTACTTTCATAGAAGAGGAAAAAATATTGAGAATAAAAGAAGTAAGCACAGAATTTAAAAGGTAGGAAAACCCTCAAAATAGATTAAAATAAGATAATGTTTTTGATAAAGAGAAAAACAAAAATATGAAAATTTTTAAAAAGTGACAAAGCTTGAACAGTTAAATGAAGTAATGATTCTTTGAAAACATCAAATAAAGTGGAAGATCTCTGACAAATTAACCCAAAACCCAAACAGTAGTAAAAAAAAAAAAAATGACACTGATTAAACATGATAAAAATAATACATTTTTTTTTCTTAATGAAAATCAAAAAGTTAAAGGTCATGGGTGATTTTTCTGGTGACATAACATTTAGCAACATTAAACAAACAAACTTTCACATACCTGTCTATTAACATGGGAGAGATGGGGAAAAAGATAGCCAAGATCCAGCCCTAGAAAAGATTCTTCCCCAGCAAGCTTTCATAAGTAGGTAATTCCTGTGATATATTACATATCCTAGAAGCACAGAAAAAGATGGCCACTTCAAAGCCAATTTCATATCTAGTTAATAAAACCTGCACAAAATGATCACACACACACACTTGCAAATCTGCCAATCTCACAAGTATATATCCCAAACTCAGAAGTAGCACACTGATAAAATTGAGTTTTGCAGTGGAATTAAAAGCATAGTGAATTATTCTATCGAAGGTTTCTCCCAATGCTTGCCATGTAATAATGGTTCTCCACGAGAAAAACAAAAAAATTCACTACTGAGCACATAGAAGAACAAGAGCTTTGGGATCTTCTAAATACATACCAGAGACAGCCTTGATCACATACACACACACACTCCTTGGTAGGTGAACAATAAAGGAAATATCCTTCCTCCCATAAGATGAGTTCCCATAGTTCATAATTCCCACAATGGAATCAAGGATCAAGAGGCATAAATACTAGGAAAAAAAAAAAGAAAAAAACAGAAAAACAGTATTTGCAGGCCATGTAATTATTTTAGTGATAACATGATCATGTAAGAATAACAAATTAGCTTAGGAGGCTAGACTCAAGACCAGCGTGAAATCTGAACAAATTCTAATATATAATAACTATTACTTGGAAATTATAAGGGAAAAAATGTACTTCCTATGGCTACAAAGTGAATTAAAAATACCTAGGGAAAATGCTAACAAAAATATGCCCAGCCTTTGGGGAAGATTAGGAAACCACTGAATCGTATACAAAGGATACCTGTATAGAAACAAACAAATACTATAAAAATATCACTTCCCTACAAGTCAATGTATAGATTCAATACAGCCCTACCTGGATCCCCACAAGATTTTTTTTTTTTTTAAGATTTATTTGTTTATTTTAGAGAGAGAGAGAGAGAGAGCCTAGCAGGAGGGGCAGAGGGAGAGAGAGAATCTGAAGCAGACTCCACACTGAGCAGGGAGTCCGACTGGGGGTTCATCACGACACAGAGATCAAACCTGAGTGGAAACCAAGAGCCCTACACTTAACCCATAGGCCACCGCCCCCCCTCCGCCCGCAACAACATTTAAAAAAAATATTTAATAGGTTCAAATGGTTACATGAAATTGAAGATAAAAGTAACTACTGCAGGGGCGCCTGGGTGGCTCAGTGGTTTAAGCCGCTGCCTTCGGCTCAGGTCATGATCTCAGGGTCCTGGGATCGAGTCCCGCATCCGGCTCTCTGCTCAGCAGGGAGCCTGCTTCCCTCTCTCTCTCTCTGCCTGCCTCTCTGCCTACTTGTGATTTCTCTCTGTCAAATAAATAAATAAAATCTTTAAAAAAAAAAAAGTAACTACTGCAATTGACTAACCACGAACTGATGATGTTTTTTATTATGTTCAGTTAGCCACTGTTCAGTACATAATTAGTTTTTGATGTAGTGTTCAGTGATTCCTTAGTTAAGTATAACACCCAGTGCCCATCACAGCACGTGCCCTCCTCAATGCCCATCACCCTGTTACTCCCTCCCCACACCCTTCTCCCTTCTGAAACCCTCAGATTGTTTCTCAGGGTCCATAGTCTCTCAGGATTCATCTCCCTCTCTGATTTCTCCCCCTTTAGATTTCCTTCCCTTCCTCCGTGGTCCTCCGTGTTATTGCCTATAGGAGCAAAACCATATGATAATCGTCTTCCTCTGCTTGATTTAAACTTAACATTATCCCCTCCAGTTCCATCCCTGTCCACTACCCAGCATCTACCACCGGAATCCCTTTAAAAGGTGTTCAGAGGAGGTCATTTTCCTGTGTCCTCTGACGAAAACTCCTGGAGACATACGATTTGCCTCCTCATTCTTAGATAACAGATAGTTCTCTGGTTACTTAATCTCAGTCCAGAAAGTAGAATTTGAAGTCCAAGATCCCGAATTTAAGTCCAAACTTTTAAGTTTACAGTGACATCTCCACCCCTCCCCCACCATGAATGTGTTTTCGTAGGAAGATTTCCCCTCTTTATTTCTCTTTATTTCTCCATCTTACCTTACCTGTCCCCTGTACCCCTCAGCCTACCCCTGCAGACATTGGCTTGGTGCCTCTGCAGACAGGCTTCCTGTTCCCTGGGTCTGGGAGATGCTGGGCGTGCACTCTTTCGATTCGGTAGTGTGCCTGCTGGCGAGCTCCTCTGCTCAGAAGATGTCTCCAATCCGTGCTTCCCAGGTAGACAGCATTTAGAAGCATCCTTCTGACTCCAGTTTGAAAAATTACTTTGTTTTAACCAGGAAAGGATATTAATTTTCTCAAATGTCAGCATGGTCTCTACAAAAATGATCATGGGGGTTTTTCCTTTTTTATCTTGTTCATGTTCTAAATTCCTTTAATAGATTTCCTAAAGCTGAATTACTATGACATAAATAAAACAAATCCTATTCGTTCCATTTGCTGAAACTTCTACAGTGGTATCCACTATGCCCTGAGTAACCTTAGAGAGCAGGCTTGTTTTTAGATAATGATATATACAGTTGGATTTGCTGAAATGAAATTTATTTATACATATGTATTTCCTTTTCAAATGTTAGGTCTGTGGTTTTATTTTGGAAAGTCTCTATAACACTTTGATATTAGAATTCAGTTATAAAAATAATTGGGAAACATTCCATCTCTTTCTGTGCTGTAAAAACATAACAACATGAGAATTATTGAATCCAGGAGCCAAACGTGGGACTTGATCCCAGGACGCTGGGATTGTGACCTGAGTCAAGGTAGCAGCTTAGCCAACTGAACCACCCAGTGGCCCAGAATTATTGAATCCTTAAATGTCCACTTCTCAAAATATTTTGTACTACTAACATTCTAGGGGCTGGTTTCAAGTGACTGAGTTTTAAGTGTCTTTGGAAGTTACTGACCTATTCAGATTTTGGTTTTGTTCACAAGCTAGTTTTGGAAATTTGTGTTTTCATAGAGTTTTCAAATTCATTAACATTCCGTTATACATAGAATTGTCTCAGAATTTAATATTTTCTTTTAAAGTTCTGCTTTTTGTTGCTTTTAAATTCTGCTTTATCTCTTCTTTCCCATGATATCATTTACTAGAGAATTATTATTTTATTGTTTTTTTCCCTCAATTCTGTCTTCTATTTTTTTTTAAACTTAGCTTTTGCTGTTTTCCAATTCATAGTAAATTATGGTTTTATCTTTAGGAATTTATTCCTGGTTTATTTTGTTTGCCTTCATTTAACTTTTTGAGCTTAAGCCTTATTTCATTTATTCTATTTTTTTATTTAATAATGAAAAGTAGGCTAAACTCATGGCTTTCCTTTATCTATGTAAATGGATAGGTTTTTCTGTGCTGATTATTAATTAATTAATAATTTAGGACATCAAATTTGATTTTTTTAAAAACAAAAGCTGTTTGAAAGAGTTTTGTTTTTTAAGCTTCTTTTTTTCCTAATAATTTCCACTTTTGTTGCAATGTGGTCACTGAATATGGCCTATCCATCTTGAATTTGGAACTTTTTTCTATTTTGAGCTTTCCATGACTACTGTTCTGGGTATGTTCGGAAAAATGATTATGTATTTGAGCTTGCTTGATACATACTTTAGCTTACCATGTTACTGTCTATTGTCTATTTGGTATAACAAATTCTGAAGAAATTTTGCAAAAAAGCTTTCTAAGGTACAAAAGTATTCTATGTCCACTATGAAGTATCTCTTTCAGTTATCTGTGATGTCCCATTTACTGCTTTTTCCTTGAATTCCACTTTGTTATTATAATGAGATCACTATGAGTTGTATTCTGTTTGTATTTTTCCTGTGTAGTTAAATCTCTTATTTTATTTAAAACCTTTGATATATTCTATTTTTATAGCTCACTTGCATTTATTATGGATAATGGATAGATACATGGATCTCATTCCTGCTCTGTTATTTCATACTCTCTGTTAGTTTTGCTTTCTTATTATCTCCCCCCTGCTGTTTGCTGTACTGCTTTGGAAGTTGTTAATCAGAATTCATATCTTCTCACAATTACTTTATATTAAAAAATGCACTTGTTTTTCTCTATCAATGTCAAGAATGAAGCAGAACGTACCTATGTACTACCTTCGACTCAAGCAAGACGACAACTTGAGCTTTCCAGCACACAGCAGGTTTTTGTTTGTTCTGTTTTGTGTTTAAGTGTGTTCTCCTTTTTTCTCTGGAGAGTGTCTCCCTCTGTCACATTTGCTCTGAGTGCTGTGCTCAGCTTGATTTTTGAGACTCCTGAAAATTTTCATGTACCCAATGGTATTGGTCCATCAAGACCCTGGAAATCCTACTGGATGCTTTATGGTATAATTATTTCTGTTCCTATCTTGTACTCTTCACTTGCCTAAAAGTTCCTTGAGGGAATGATTCAGCATTCAGCATTTCTATGGGGTGGGAAGTCTGATATAGGGCTCGATCCCAGGAATCTGGGATCATGACCTGAGTCCAAAGCAGACGCTTAACTGACTGAGCCACCCAGGTGCCCAGGTTTTATTTTCTTAAGCCATTGTTTCCTGGAGTGTCATTCATTCTCTCAGAGTATATACTTGGCCACTGTGAGACATCTCCTTGTCTGTAAACAGAGGCCAATGTGGTCATTTCAGCCAAGGGCCAGGGCTCATTTTTCCTGAGCTGGTGGAGTATAGAAAATGCTCACACTGGAGGCACCTGGGTGGCTCAGTGGGCTGAGCCTCTGCCTTCGGCTCAAGTCATGATCTCAGGGTCCTGGGATCGAGCCTAGCATTGGGCTCTCTGCTCAGCAGGGAGTCTGCTTCCTCCTCTCTCTCTCTGCCTGCCTCTCTGCCTGCTTGTGATCTCTCTCTCTGTCAAATAAATAAATAAAATCTTTAAAAAAAAAAAAAAGGAAAATGCTCACACTAGGTCTTCCCTTCTGGAAGATTCTTTGGGGACTTCCAATGGCCACCTACTACTGTCACTTTCAAATGGAGACTTCCCATTGTTGCAAAAAGTGAAAGCTTTCCTGAAGAAACATTCGCTGAACAGATATTCTGGTCTAGACTTTGCATGGATTTGACAAATATACCTTTATTATTATTATTATTATTATTATTATTTAATATTTTTTATTTGACAGAGATCACAAGTAGGCAGAGAGGCAGGCAGAGAGAGAGAGGAGGAAACAGGCTCCTCGCTGAGCAGAGAGCCCGATGAGGGGCTCGATCCCAGGACCCTGAGATCATGACCCTGAGATCATGACTTAACCCACTGAGCCACCCAGGCGCCCCTTGACAAACATACTTTTGAAGATGGATAGCATTTTTTCATTAGAAAATTTTTTCATTTTTTAATATTTTGAGGAACCTCCATACAATTTTCCATAGTGGCTGCACTAATTTACATTCCTACCAATGGTGCCCAAGGGTTCCCTTTTCTTCATATCCTTCCTCATGTCTTTCTCTCGACTTTTAATAGTAGCCATTCTGCGCCTTGTGCTGCTGGTACCATATCCAAATAAATTCTTGCCAAGACTAATGACAAGGCAGTTTCTCCCTATGTCTTCTAGGGGTTTTATGGTTTCAGATCTTACATCCATTTTGAGTCAAATTTTATGAGAAATATAAGATCTGGGTCTAGTTTCCTTCTTTGCAAGTGAATATCAAGTTTTGCCAACAGCATTTATTGAAGTGAATCTCTTTTCTGCACTGAGTATTCTTGTCGCCATTGTCAAATATTAGTTGACTGGATATGCATGAGTTTATTTCTGGGCTCTCAGTTCTATTCTGTTGGTCTACTTGTCTGTTTTTATGCCAGTACCATACAGTTTGGATCACTGTAGTTTTGTAGTATAGTTTGAAATTAAGAAGACTGATGCTCTATGCCCCCACCCCTTTCAGGATTGTTTCAGCTACTTAGGGTCTTTGTGATGCCATATAAATTTTAGGATTCACCAATCTCACTTCTGAGTATTTATCCAAAGGAAATGAAATAACTCTCTAGGAAAGATGTCTGCATTCCTATGTTCATCACAGATTATTCACAATAGTCAAGATATGGAAACAACCTAAGTGTCCATTGATGTGTGAATGGATAAAGAAAATGCAGTGTAATGGTGTCTGGGTGACTCAGTCAGTTAAGTGTCTGACTCTTGATTTCAGCTCGGGGCATGATCTCAGGTCTTGAGATCAAACCCCATGTCAACTCTGTGCTGAATGTGAAGCCTGCCTAAGATTTTCTCTCTCCCTCTTTCTTTGCCCCTCCCCCACTTGCACTTGTTCTCTCTCTCCAAAAAAAAAAAGAAAGAAAGGGGCGCCTGGGTGGCTCAGTGGTTTAAGCTGCTGCCTTCGGCTCAGGTCATGATCTCAGGGTCCTGGGATCGAGTCCCCCATCGGGCTCTCTGCTCAGCAAGGAGCCTGCTTCCCTCTCTCTCTCTCTCTCTGCCTGCCTCTCCATCTACTGTCAAATAAATAAAAATATTAAAAAAAAAAGAAAGAAAGAATAATGAAAATGCAGTGTATTCTTGTACAATGAAATATTATTAAAATACCAAAAAAAGAGAGTAGTCTTACCATTTGCGACAATATGGGCAGAACTTTAGGGAATTTTGCTAAGTGAAGTTAGACAAAGAAGACAAACACTGCATGATCTCACTTATATGTGGAAACTGAAAAGATAAACTCATAGAAAGAGTAGAATGACGGCTGCCAGGGCTGAGGGTGGAGAAAAGGAGGAGATGCTGCTCAAAGAATACATATGTCCAGTTATACACTGAGTAAGTTTTGGAGATCTAATGTACAGCATGATGACTATCGTTAACTATATTGTATTGTATCCTTGAAAGCTGCTAGGAGAGTAGGCTGTAATGTTCTCACCGCATGCACAGAAGTGGTGATTAGTATGTTGTGAATTACATTATATTATGAATGTGTTAATTAACCTAATGTGGTAATCATTTTGCAATATACATATGTGTATCAAAACATCACATTATACATTAAAATTTCCCAGTGGTATATCTCAATTATATCTCAATAAAGCTGGATAAAATAAAAATAAATTAAAATTCACATAGCAAATATTATGGGGAAAAGGAATAGGAGAGAGAACGGTTGAAATGAGACTATCTATGACCTGATTATTGTTGCTGTTGGATAATGGGTTCATAGGAGTTAAATATACTATTGTGTCTACTTTTGTAACTGTTTGAACGTTTCTATAATAAAATAGCTTTTAAAAAGGATGAGAAAATGCCTGAACTTAAAGAAATTCAATATCCACACAACCTGGTAATTGGATTTGTCTGTGAGTAACCCCAGGCCTAGAATTTGACTTATCAGCATCTCCCTGTTTCTTCTGTTAGGAAAAAGCAAAATGCGTAGAACATGAATTTGACTGTATAATGTGCTTAATAAAAAATGATAATAATTATTCAGTTTTACTCAATTCCATAGACTGTTGTAGAATTCCTATGACGGGGATGCCTGTGTGGCTCAGTCGGTTAAACGTCTGCCTTTGGCTCAGGTCATGATCTCGGGTCCTGGAATGGAGTCTCGCTTCAGGATCCCTGCTCAGTGGGGAGTCAAGAGACTCCTTCTCCTTCTCCTACTGTCCCTTTCCCCTGTTCATTCATTCACTCTGTCTCTCTCTCTCAAATAAATAAAAATCTTTTTTGAGAAAAGAATTCCTGGGACACCTGGATGGCTCAGTGGGTTAAAGCTTCTGCCTTCGGCTCAGGTCATGATCCCAGGGTCCTGGGATCGAGCCCCACATCAGGCTCTCTGCTCGGTGGGGAGCCTGCTTCCTCCTCTCTCTCTCTGCCTACTGGTAATCTCTGTCTGGCAAATAAATAAATAAATAAAAACTTAAAAAAAAAAAAAAAAGAAAAGAATTCCTATTATATGTCAGGCAGTGTTTAGGGGAGATTTAACTTGTGAGATTTCTAATTGTGTGGGGACAAGGCTGGGGGAGGCCTTCACAGAAGATACTAGAAAAGATGACTCTGTAGCTTGCAGTACCTCTCCAGCCTGCTGCACATCAGCTTATCTTGGGTGATTAAAATAAACTAATGAGTGACAGAAGGATGGAAGAACAGAGCATGCAACATTTGTTTGTTTGTTTGTTTGTTGTTAATGAGCAAGTTCCTCATGAACTTTCACTACGGAAGGTCATTATTTTATGACAAGTACATTTCAGGATAATCTTTCCTATAATGCACTATAAGACAACTTCATGGGATTAACTACTAAAAGGAATAAATGAAATAAGGATCTAATTTTCTATTAGAAAAAGAAGAAAATGAACACACAAATAAGGAAACCGTAGATCTTTTTCACTTTTAAATCATAGGTGTAAAATCCCCAAATACAACACCAGCAGGCCAGAATCAATAGTGCATTTAACCATGTACAATGATCTTTTAATAATAATATTCTTACTGAATCTATTTTTATTACTTTCCAAAATGTTTTCCATTTCTTTAGAATTCAGATCCATTAACACATAGTTTTTTCTACTCTTCTTTGATTAAAATTGTCTACAAAATATAGAATAGGTCTCTATTTTTTTGGGTAATATTATTTTTAGTTTTCAATTTTTTGTTTGTTTTTTGTATTTTTTTAGGCTTTTGAAAAGAAAACCTTTGGAAAAAACCATTCTCAAAATTCTGTTGACTTATTTTCTATTACTATTTTATTTGTTTATTACAATTCCTTTTATTTTGATTTTTCTTGTTATTTTGCTTTCCCTCACTGCTAATTCATTTGTTTTCACTTTTTCTTGTTTTCTAATTGAGACAGTTGGCTCCATATTTCTATGTCCTTTTTATCTACATGTCCTAATTTTAAGATGCAGTATATTCTGTTTATTTTTAAATACTGAGTGATTTCCCTTTTTTCTATTTCATCATGAATTATTTAAAAATGAATTAGTATTATCAATTTTATATACACTTTACTTTTATGTTATATTTTAGTATTCATAATAAAATGCATATTTACTGAAGTATTTTATCAACTCTCAATTCTGTTGTTTTTCTTCTAGCTATTTCTTTTTGCTGAATTATATCCTTTAGTATATACATTATTGAGTAAATGTTATAATTTAGAAACTGTGTTGTTTCACCTTTCACATTTAGGCAAACAATCCAATGGTTTTGTGTGATGTATATGATAAAAAGTAAGGGTCAAAATTTATGATTTTCTTTATTTCTAAAAAAATATTTTATTTATTTATTTGTCAGAGAGAGAGCACAAAAGCATAGGAAGCAGCAGACAGAGGGAGAAGCAGGCTCCCCGCTGAGTAGGAAGCCTGATGTGGGACTCAATTCTAGGACCCTGGGATCAGGGGCTAAGCAGGCACTTAACTGACTGAGCCACCCAGGCATCCCAAGGTTTATAAGATTTATGACTTTCAATGTGAAAGTCTACTTGAACTAGAAAAAAAAAAGTATTGAAAAGGTCCTTTCTCCATTGTTTTGCAGAGCCATTATGTTATAAATAAATTCTCCATATATATGTGAATCTGTTTCTGAATCTGCTATTATGCTCACTAATTTCTTTGTCCTTAAGCCAATGCCATACACTCTTAATTACTAGAGCTTTCTAATAAATCTTGATATCTGAGAGTGCAATTTCTCCAATTTCATTTTGTTCTTCATGATTATCATAACTTATTTTGGTCCTTTGCATTTCTTTTTAATTTTGTTATCAGTTTATTCATTTTCCCAGAAAAAAAATCAATACAAATGAAAGAAAAAGCACCAGTCTGCTGGTATTATGATTTTGTGTACAATGAGTCCTGAAATAAAACTGTGGAGAATTGATATCTTCATAGTATGGGGCCTTCCTCTCTATGATATGTTATACCTCTGTATTTATATCTTTTTTTATTTAACTCACTAACGTTTTGCACATTTTTGTATAGAGTGTTTTTATATCCTTTGTTAGAGATACGTTTAGGTGTTTGAAACTTTCTTTATGTTCTTGTAATGGAAGTCATTTTAAAATTCATTTGCAATTTTTTTTATTATTGATATATGAGAATACAATTTTTGTTTATTGATCCATGAGGAGACCTACTTAGCTAAAATCATTTACTAATTCTACTAGCTTGTATGTGGAGTCTTTTGCTGTTTTTTTATCTGCAAAATCACATAAGCTATAATAACAAAATAATAATAGTAAATAAAAGAATACTAATACAAGTTTTATGTATTTCAAAGCCTTGATCATTTATTTATTTTTCTTGCTTAAAGGCATTGGTCAGAAATTCTAATACAATGTTAAATAAATTAAGTGTGAAGCTTGTTAGTATATTTTAGTAGAATACTTTATTAGATTAAAGTAGGCTCTCACATTTAAAAATATCACTAATGAGTATTGAATTTTATAAAATGCACATTTAGAAACGAATTAATTTTTCACCAATAACATAAAAATTTTAAGGCAAATGTAAGCATGAAGATTAATGCAAGAGGAAGGAAGGGAGGTCGTATAAAAACTTCCAGTTATGAAATAAGTCATGGGGATATAATTGTGCAGCACGGTGACTATAGTTAAGAATACTGCATTATATTTGAAAGTTGCTGAGAGTAAACTTTAAAAGTTTTTATCACAAGGAAAAAAATTGACTAGACTTAGTATGGTAATTATTTTGCAATGATATACAAAAATGCCAAAGCATTATGTATTGAAATATATAATATTATATGTCGGTTATATCTCAAAGAAAAAAAATAAGAAAAAGAAATGAAAACCTTAAAAGATTACCACTAAATAACTTTCATTTAGAGTTGAAATTACCATTGCCCAACCACCAACCACTCTGTATGTTCCCCGTGCTCATTTGGCTAAAGATAGACATTTTACCAACTGTCAAGGAAGGAACACATAACCCCTAACTTAGAGAAAATATAATAGCTTATTGTTCTAGAGAATAGGGAAAGAAGTAAAGCTGACACATTTTATGAGACAATTAGTACTTTTAGATCAAAATTTGGTCATAACTGGCTTAAGATAACAAATATAGGACAATCTTTTGTACACCTGTTTGATGCATGCTAGAATTTCATATTGTAGTTTCCATTTCTCTTAGATTCTCTTCCTTCTGCATTCTAGACAAATCTCTTCCTTGGATTTATTTAATCAATTAGTAAGTCATTGGGTTTTCCTCCCACTCTGATATTAGTCCCTTATTCTTTTCAAGAATTTACATTTTCTTGTGAAATTTATCCCTTACTTTTCATTCCATGCTATTTGCTTATATTTCCCCTTCCTTAATTTGTCTCTTTGGACATTTTAAACAATGCTGATTAAAGTCTTTTCTTTAAAAATTTCCCTTCTTCGTTGTAGCTGCTAATGACCTCATGTGACATTTCTTCACATGGGTTCTCGTATTCAGTAGAATTCCTTTTTGTTGGAGCTCTTTTGTGGATTGACTTGTAGAGCCAGCCATATGGAGACCTGTGAGATTAATTGGAACTAGGCAATTTTTAATTTCCCAGTTCAGGAGTTTTAACAACTTCTGAGAAGGTTTCATTAAAGCCACATGATGGTACCCTTTATAGTAACTCTGCCTTGATGCCCTACTTGGTTAGGTCATTCTGCTTCATATCCACTGGTTATAATATTTCTAGGTTCAGTCCACAGCTCTGGGCTTCATGCAGTGAATGCTGTTCTAGACCCTTCCAAAAACATGGCCATATCTCTTTATTTTTGCCACAGGTATTAACTCTTGGCTCTTGATACAATAAAAATACTCTTAGGAGTTTACTTATCTGTGAACATTCGAATCTTCTTTTTTCTTTCTTACTGTGGGAGAAGCAGAGGAGTGTTATGGGGCTTGTTCTCAAGCTACTGTCTTGCCTGTATGTCAGGAGCAGGAATTAATACATGCTATTTAAAAAAAAAACATATTTCTCCCATTTGTAAAATATGTCTATTGTTTATTCTGAAATGGGCAAATTAACTAATGAATGGACAGGTCTCTCCCTGAACAAGATAATGAAGCTGTTCTCAATTCAATTTATAGTTTATTAGGTACTTCGTGCATTAAGCATATCAGATTCACAGCATTAAAAGGAATAAAAGCAAATTCATGACCATCAATGCCTCCAAAGTTCCAGTAGAGCTCCTAGAAAAGGCCTTTGAAGTGAATTTAATGGTGACTTTGTTTGGTTCTGGATATTTAAAATCAAATGTGCCAAGAAGTTCCTATCTTTCTTTTTTCTTTGGCGCTAGAGACATCCAAAATGGAAACAACTGTTCAAGCCACTGCAGGAACTTTATACCCCAGGTTCCCAGGCAAAAGCGTGGACGTTTCCAAACCTAACAGTATCAGTCTCGGTAATGCAGCCCACTAATGAAATTTCCATCATGTTTCTGCTGTCCCAGCGTTTTTACTCATACTAAGACTTACAAGGCCAGAGCTGCGGTTCTCACATAGCTGAGGGGTATTAGAGGCTGTATCAGAGCGTACTAGGAGGCTGGGCAGAAGAGGCTGGGCCAGGAGGGACAGGAAATTAGCATTATGGGTTAATTAAGATATAGCGAGTTAATTAAGGAATCGTTTTTCTGCATTACTAGTACAGGAATGCATAGCCAATGTAGATATTGCCACTACATAGAAATATAGAGTCAGAAGGAAAAGGTCAACACACATAAATGTACACAATCTAGGCTATTCCCCAGGGGTAACCACTGTTAACTGTTTGTGGTATCCTTCCAGAACTTCTGCTGTGCATTTGAGAACAAGTACATGTATTATATACGGATGTGTTCATATTAAAAAAAAAGTATATGTGGCTATTTTATATGTAATGATTTGTAACTTGCTTTTTTGATTTAACAAGTTGATCTTTTTAATATTAGCACAAATATTCTGTATATTTTAATTTTTTTAAGATTTTATTTATTTATTTGACAGAAAGAGACACAGTGAGAGAGGGAACATGAGCAGGGGGAGTGGGAGAGGGAGAAGCAGGCTCCCCGCTGAGCAGGGACCCTCCCTGATGTGCGACTCAATCCCAGGACCCTGAGATCATGACCTGAGCCAAAAGCAGAAGCTTAACTGACTGAGCCACCCAGACGCCAGTCGATATTCTATGTATTTTAAAATATTAGTTTTATTCCCTGATATAGACACATCCCCCACAGTTAACTTAAATAATTCTCTTTTGAGTAAAAATTAAGTCTGTTTCCAAATGTCCCCAACTGCAAAACCAATGCTATGTAGGATGTATACATTGCTTTGTACAATTATGTTTTCATTTTATGTTTTAGTATTTGTATTAGCTTGCTACAGCTGCTGTAAGAGAATACCACAGACGGGTGGCTTCAACAATAGAAATTCATGTTCTCAAGGTCTGAAGGCCAGAAGACCAAAATCAAGGTGCTGGCAGATTTGGTGTCTGGAGAGAGTCTGCTGCCTAGCTCCTCGACAGTCACCTTCTTCCTATAAGCTCCCCTGGCTTGTGCTTGGGGAGAGAAAGAGCTATGCAGTCTCTTCCTCTTATAAAGGCACTAATCCTATCAGGAAAGCCCCACTCTCATGACCTCATCTAGACCTAACCACTTCCCAAAGGCCCCATCTCCAAATGACATCACCTTGCCATGAGAAATTCATCATAAAACTTTGGAGGGAGACACAGATATTCAGTCCATCGAAATAATGAATAGTAAACAAATAAAAATATAGTTTTAGATATTGATAAATATTATGAAAGCAGTAAACTAGGGTAATATGATAGAATGTTACAGAAAATAATCCTTCAGGTTGGGTGACACAGACAGGCTTACCTGAGGAGGGGACATTCAGCTTTTGAGACTTAAGAGATAAGAAATGACTGTCCCCTTGAAGAGAAGGGGGAAGGCTTTGCTGACAGAATGGTGAGGAACTAAAATCCCTTTCAAAGTACTCCAGGAAGAAATGGAAGTCAGTGTGACTGAGGAATGGCACGTGACACAGAAAGTGGGACAAAATTAGGTTATAGAGAAAGGCAAGGGAGAAATCCTATGGTCAGTTTAGAATTTATTTGAAATTCAGGGGGAAGTGACTGGATTCTTTTTTTTTTTTTTTTAAGGGAGAGATGTTATTTGACTTATATTTGGAAAAACCATTCCACTTGCTCTGGAAAGCAAGAGTAAGAAATGGGAAAGCAGTGATGGAATTAGGAGTTATCTGGGTAAACCTTCATCATAGTCTGGGTCAGGATGGTAGTGGGGTAAAAGGAGAGGACGGGAGTTAAGATGTGTTTCAAGAGTGGAACCCTTAGGACTTACTAGTAGTTCAGATGTGGGGACCAAGGGCAAGGGTGAAATCCAGGGGGCATGCATAGGTTTTGGCTTTGAAAAACGGGGTGGATTTTAATGCCACCGATGCAGCCAGAAAGAGTGGTGATTTGGGAGGAATGGGATGGAAGGCAGACTGTTTTGAGGGAAGATGAGACTCAAAGGACTTTTTGTTTATTTTTATATTTCAAGTACATTTATTTGCAGGGCCATGGTGAAGCTTAGGAAGAACGCATGTCACACACGTGACCTCTAACCTATACTCAATACGTTAAAGTGATTATTAGGTTGGTCTCCTTTCCCATAGCATAGCCCTAGAAAGAACTGACCATCGGCCCCATGTTCTTTTTGAACCCAAGCTTTCTAAGCTGTCCCTCGCTCTCTCATTCTTTTCTTTTTTCCCTCCTTCAACTTCCTCTTCCCATGCCAGACCAGTTTTCCAGACCTCACAGAATTCTAAAGCAAATAAGAGAAATCACCCATGGAGGTAATACCCTTCTAAGAACACACTGACATGGTCTGTTTTGTGAAGCAGGAGGTACTTTGAGGAGTATAGGACGGTAGTGAAGAAGCCAGTATTTTTTAAATTTTTTTTTATTTTTTTAAATTAACATAGAATGTATTATTAGCCCCAGGGGTACAGGTCTGTGAATTGCTAGGTTTACACACTTCACAGCACTCACCATAGCACATACCCTCTGCAATGTCCATAACCCCACCCCACTCTTTGTACCCGACTCCCTCCAGCAACCCTCAGTTTGTTTTGTGAGATTAAGAGTCTTTATGGTTTGTCTCCCTCCCAATCCCATCTTGTTTCATTTATTCTTTTCCTACCCCCCAAACATCCATGTTGCATCTCCACTTCCTTATATCAGGGAGATCATATGATAGTTGTCTTTCTCTGACTGACTTATTTCGCTAAACATAATACCCTCTAGTTCCAGCCACATCATCGCAAATGGCAAGATTTCATTTCTTTTGATGGCTGCATAGTATTCCATTGTATATATATATACCACCTCTTCTTTATACATTCATCTGTTGAATGACCTCTAGGTTCCTTCCATAGTTTGGCTATTGTGGACATTACTGCTATAAACGTTCAGGTGCACATGCCCCTTCGGGTCACTACATTTGTATCTTTAGGGTAAATATTTAGTAGTGCAGTTGCTGGATCTTAGAGTAGCTCTATTTTCAACTTTTTGAGGAATCTTCATGCTGTTTTCCAGAGTGGTTGCACCAGCTTGCATTCCCACCAACAGTGTAGGAGGGTTCCCCTTTATTCCCATCCTCGCCAGCATCTGTCATTTCCTGACTTGTTAATTTTAGCCATTCTGACTGGTGTGAGGTGGTATCTCATTGTGGTTTTAATTTGTATTCCCTGATGTCTGTTGGCCATCTGGATGTCTTCTTTGCAGAAATGTCTATTTATGTCTTCTGCCCATTTCTTGATTGGATTATTTGTTCCTTGGGTATTGAGTTTGATAAGTTCCTTATAGATTTTGAATACTAGCCCTTTATCTGATATGTTGTTTACAAATATCTTCTCCCATTCTTCTCCCATTCTGTCCGTTGTCTTTTGGTTTTATTAACTGTTTCCTTTGAAGAAGCCAGTATTTTAAATCATATTACATGGGATTTAATTCCATTTCCACCACTCAGAGGCTATGTGAAGTTGGACGAGTTCCTTATGCTTTCTATGTGTCACTTTCCTTGTTCGTAAGATGGCAGTAATGACACCAGCTCATAAGATTGCAATGAGGAATTAAATGGCATAGAGTACTTGGAAGAGAGCCCCGGGTTCAATACTGAGTAAGTGCTCAATGTCTGTGAGCTATCGTCTATATTCAGGATTTCAAGCAGAAGGATGAACAACCTCCCTTCTAGGAATCTCTCCCTACCAGACCTTCATGCCTCAAGAGGGAGGTGTGGGATGGCTTCTGGGGCCCTTTTTGGCTCTGACATTTTTGGAGTTGATGACTTGTGAGACAATGATTTGGGGGGTGGGCTGTGTCCAGAAGTGGAGGGGAAGCAGAAGCATGTGTCCCTACACACAGAAAGCTGAGACACATTCAGGCAAAGCTGTGAATTTGGGTTAAAAAGTCAAAACCACATCAATTTTCAAAAATGCCTTTTATTTTTCAAATGTCAAAACTTCAACTGCTTTTCTGGGCTCATATGTCCTATTTTAAAGTCTTCTTTGATAATTTATCTTCAGTTATAAAAGCAGAACAATATAGAGAAAAGGCCATGAATTCAGAGTTTATTCTAAATTCAACTCTTGGCCCCTCCACTTAATACAGAATGGAGAAACATCGCCAATCCTCAGTTTCCTCAACTTAAAAACAAATAATAACCTTTCATTTTCGGGGTGACTGTGAGAATTAAATAAAACAATGTAAATAAAAGACTCAGCAAGATGGAGATGATGCTTTTCTCTGCCTATCCCACTGGACTGCCACCCCTATGCCCGCTTGTTCCCAATTTCCTCTCAGATTCAAAAATATCAGTGTGGTTAGTTCTTCCAGAACATGGAGAAATACGTCTACATTTGCAGCATTAGGTCCTGTTATTAAGTGATATTTATATTTTAAAAAACCCTACCGAAACCAGACTAATGACTTGAATTAAAAAGAAAAAATAAAAAGAGTAGTTCCTGCATGTTCCAGAAGTAACCCTCAGAAATAATGCTCTTTCCAGATCCCTAATGCTGACTAAGGTAAACTTAACCTCTCAGTTTAATAGGCTCCTGATAAATCCCTTTATGCCAATGGGAAGATAAACTACTGCCAAGATATTTTTAACTGGTCTGCACAAACACATCTTCATTTGCATCCCACAAGATGTAACCTTAGCAACAGTGTGTATTTTTGGACTCCTTTTCATTTAATGCAAATGAAGCACCACTGATGTACCCGGAATCTGATGACAGAATTCAACGTGACCAATTCATGTATCTGAGGCCTCCAAGTCCTTTGCCCACCCGGCCGGATTCTGATTTCCTCTCACCAGCATGTACCAGTAAGACCAAAACTGGCATTATTTTAGAGCACTAATTTCTCTTGTTGCCTTTTTTTTTTTTTTTTTTTAAATCACGTTTAACTGTCACTCCTCTTGTCAGTGGTCTAGATTATGGAGGAAGCTGTCTACTGGATAAAGATTCTAGGTTTCCCATTTCAACAGATCATTAAAAATGTGTCTACACTCCTTCAGGCCTCTGACCTGAGAGCTGTCACCTGTTATCTCCAAGCCACAATATCTTCGATGAAATGGAGGCAATCATTCATTTGGCAATTTGTCTCTGTTGCAAAGTTTTCAATCAATTTTTCTCCATTGCAAAGTATTCAACAGCATTTAATATTTAGAAAGGGTTTCTAGGGAGGTAAGGTGGACACCAGTTTGAGGGTGTGCTTTTATAGTTTGCTACCCTCCATCATGGCGTCCATGGTGCCTGGCACATAACGTTGTGTGTGTTGAATCAAATCATCACGTCTTTTATATAGGGGGAATGAGCTGGAGGAGACTCATCTCTCTGGGAAGACTGGCCCCCTCCATCTTGGTGTGTGTTGCCGGGCTTGATCAATTTAAAGATGGACACCCATGGAATTGTTTGTATAATTGGAAAAACAAGAAACTGTCATTTCCCACCAAAAGTAGAGCAAACAAAAAACCCTGAGTAACAGAGGGCTTTACAAGTCCTATCTGAAGTGCTGAAGCTAGCTTAGTGCTAGTTTCTTCATTTTTCACCAGCTGTTGTTATGGTCTTCCATGGTCTTCAGTAGTCACGCTTGTTTCCCACCTTCTTTGTCCATTGTGTGCTGGAATAAGGGTTTACATGAGTAATTACCCTGTCAAATAGACAATGATTACATTGTCAACTTGTCATCACAACTTACCAGGTTCTAGGGTCATAGATAGGGTCATAAATCCATGGATAAGCCATGAATTAGGACAAAAGAATTTGAGTGGTGAGTATCTCTGTGTGTATGTGAGTGTGCATCTGAGTATGGATATGGGCCCCAGTATGTGCGTTTATGTCAAAGTTCAGCTGTGCATGTGACTTTACGGACTAGGATTTGTGGGCATGTATGGAAGTCTGTGAGTTCATATGATATACCTGTATACATATGTGTTAGTAAATTTATGTATATGTATATAGTTTCTATATGTTTGTTGTGTAGGAGGAAGGGAGGGGTTGAGGATAGACATCGTTTTTTTTGTTCATTCAAAATATATTCAATTAGGAGATGAACAAGCCAGACTTTGAGTCTGTGAGGTCAGTTGAGGGAAGAATCATGCCAAACAGAGGTGGAAAAATAGTGGCTTGGCTTACATGCTTTAAGCAGTGCTGTGGCTGATTCTTCTGTCCATGGATGCTGAGGTGGACTTTCTGGGTCACAGTGAAACCCCTTAAATGATCTTCAAGGTCAGATCCATTACATTGTAAAAGATTCTGTCTTTCCTGCCTTCTGCCCTGTTCCCCTTCATTACATATCCATGTCCCTTTCTGTAGGTCCTACTCTTTTCTAATTCGTGGGGGCATTGGCCTGGTATGCTCCTTCTAGTGCTGTTCAAGGAGGTGCACCCCTGGCCAGCTTGCTCAGGTTTCATTGGCTCAGGCTCAGGTTTCACCCACAATATAGGTTCTAGGATGTCTAGAGGGGCTTAAGAGTCTAACTCACTTCACATAAGTGTTTATAATTAAGGGACTTCATTAGGAACATAAGTAGTATCCCATTCATTGTCAAAGTAGTATATTTGAGGGCTCTAGGGAACAGAAAGAAAAGCTCATCTTTTCCACTTGTATTAGTTAGAACATTAGGAAGAGATGATACCTTCATATTTCTTTCTGGACAGAAGAAAAGAGAACAGCATATTCTAGAAGGAAGACATGCCCTGCCCAAAGCCCTCAGGGGTGACCATTATGGGGGCTCGGGTCTCCCATTTCAGGGTCCTTCCAAATCCCACTCCTTGTGTTTAGTTTTATGTGTCAACTTGACTGGGCCATGGGGTGCCCAGATTAAAAGTTATTTCTGGGTGTGTGTGTCTGTGAGGGTATTTTTGGACATGACTAGCATTTCAGTTGGTGGACTCAGTAACGTAACTCACCCTCCCCAGTACGGATGGAAATCATCCAATTGCTTAAAGGACAAAACAGAACAAAAGGTAGAGGAAGGAAGAATTCCCCCATTTTGCATCCGGCCTGCCAGCTGAAGCTGGATATCAGTCTCATCCTGCCTTGGACTATGATTTACACACTCAGTTCCCTGGTTCTCAGGCCATGGAACTTGGACTGGAATTATACCACAGTGTTCTGGGTCTCCAGCTTGCAGATGACAGATTGTGGGACTTCTTAGGCTCTATGATCCTGTGAACCAATCTCTCATAATGGTTACCCATACCTGTATCAATTCTATTGATTCTGTTTCTCTGGAGAACCCTGGCTCATGTATTTCCTGATCTTTATTTTCTCAGAAGACCCCAAGCTGATTAAATGGCTCCTGGTCTGCCCTGTGCACCCCTGGAACACATCGAGTTAGCTTCACAACACATCATGCAGCCTCTATAACTTAGGAGGCCCTTGGACCAGTGCTCACTCTCATGGGATCTTCCCATGACCCATGTGAGATGGGTCATGAGAACTATCCCAAATATAGAGAAAGTGAGGAACCAGGAGCAGGATAGTACAAAGCAAAACCAGAGCAGAACACTTGAATCCAGGTCTTCCAACTTGAGCATGTGTGCCTGCCCCAGAGACTAGGAGTTACTCAGGCGGGGGCTCTGTCTTCTCTGGGTGCATCCTCATCACTGAGCTTGGGGTCTTGCCTGATATTTACGGTGGGTTCTCCAGGAACCAGCCTGAGAATTTGAGATTAATGTGCAGGAAGCTCACTGGGCAGTGGCTCCTGGGGAGCACACTTGGTTGAATATCCTACTCTTGGCTTCAGCTCTGACCATGATCTCAGGCTTCTGGGATTGACCCCCATGTCAGGCTCCATGCCCAGTGTGGAGTCTGCTTGGGATTCTCTCTCCTTTTCTTTCTGCCCATCCCCCACTCCTCCTAATAAAGAAATCTTAAAAAAAGAAAGAAAGAAAGAAAGAAAGCAAACAAGCAAGCTCACTGGGGAGGCTCCTCAGTGTTGATACCTGCAAGGAACGAAGGACGCAGGATCAAGTAGAGGGAGAAGCCATACTGCAGGGTAGTTGCAAGAAAGGTCTCAGCTCTTGCTCCAGATAGCTCTGGAACAGGGATGTCCCCTGAGTTGTTTTAAATAGAACAAGGGAGTTTGGGCCTTTGCACCCTGTTAACAACCAGTCATTGGACATCGTTGACTGCCTTTAGGAAGGGTGCGATCTTGGGCTAAGTGTTTCACTTTAAGAAAGTGCAATTCAGGGATTCAAAGAGAGGAACTCAACTGAGAACCATCTGCTCCCAACACTCCCAGCAGCTGGGGGAATGAGTGACTCAGCCTTTTGGGGCAATCTGGGTGATACGTCACCAAAGTCAGGAAGGGGTTGTGAAATGGGCTTTTCTCTGTGACACGCTTCCCTTTTCTCTTACCAGTGAGCTCTCCCGGCACAGGTTTGCACACTGCTGCTTCTCTGCCGCTCCTCCCAGGCTCTTGTTCAGGATGTTGCCTCCACGAGCATGTGCCCATACATGTGTGCCTCTCACCGATAACTATGAAGGCTCGTGTCTGTGTTGGTTTCTCAGGCAGGGGACTCAGGATTTCCTGGCTGCCCTGGCTGCCGTGTCAAATCAAAATTGTAATGAAGGCATCGGAGCCCTGGCTCTGCTCTGTTTCTGTGCCCAGGGCCCCAAACTTGTGATCTTGGGACACTGCATGACACTTGCAAGAGCAGAGACTCCACCAGATGGGACCATGTCTCCAGGTTGGGTGGTTCTGGGGCCTCCTGCACCCCCTGGGACCTCTCGCAGAGGAGGACCCCAGCTGGGAGGGTGGACTGCTGCTTTGGCCATGAGGGACTTGGAGGACGGATGCTGAGAGGCGGAGGCCTGTCCCGGAACAGTGGCTCCATTCTCCACAGAGGGTCAGCGGTCACGCTGCGGCGAGTTCACTAGGGCTGCTTCTGAGCCCCTGAATTCAGACTCTGTGGAACGTGATTAACTAGGCCATGGGGCATGACCCTTCCCCAGACGGTTGTACCACTGTTCAGATTTCTCCCGCGTTGAGGGGGTCATGCAGAGGGCCGGGTGTGAAGAGTCTCTCCTCCCCCAGCTCACACGTCACATTTTTCTGTTGGGGGTTGGGCTCAATGATCCGTCTAGACTGCAGGTCTGGAATCTGATAACTCTGGAACTGCCTTCCAGGTTGATGGGCCATGCAAGGGAGGAGATTGCTTCATCCTTGGGCAATGTCGGGGTCTCCAGGAAGACCCTCTGGCTTTGTTTGCCAGGAGGCCCCTAGCAAATGATACCAGAATTCCCGTTTGGTAGACAACAGCATTTTTCCAAGTCCTCAGATATAGACAACATGGTAAAAAGATAGATGGGGGGTATGCAGAGTCCAACCTTGGATTTGGGGGCCCGGATCAGAAGTGGGGCGCTTCCTGGGAGCTGGAATGTGTGGGCAGGGGCAGGAAGGGAGTGAGGAAAGCATGGGAGCCTGGAATGGAGCAGACTACCGAAGCTGGGAATGGCGTCAAAACCAGCGCTAAAAGTTTGCCAGCCCTCAGTATTCATCTGGCTGGCATGTGACTTTGGGAAGGTCAAACAGAGAATCCATGAGCAGGATTTCACAGACAGACCATAGCGTGGACCTGTGCGCCCATGTGCATCACCTCATGGTCACAGCAATGCTGTGCGTCCCCATGTTCCTTATGAAGAAGCTGTCTCAGGAACACAATTTGGGTGCTCATTTGTAAAACAGATCGCCTCTCTTGGAGTCAAATGAAGCTTTCTAGAAGAGCTGATGTCTGAGATGGGGCTTCCAAAACGGTGAGGACTTTGACAAGCAGCCTCTGTCCCAGTCTTGCTCTGTGCTGGGATTTCTCAGTGGGAGGGGGCAGCACCCAAAATTGTTGGGGTCACCCCACCGCCCCACCTCCCCACCCCGGGACCGAGCCATGAAAAGGTCAATAAGCAGGAGCTTCCAGAAGCCAGAACCGAGAAACAAAGGTGCTTTGACAGTTACAAGGAAAAAGTGGGAGGCCACAGCAAAGATAATTTATAAAAGGCAAACATGAAGATGTCACGTTCTTTGACAATAAAAGATGATTTTATTGTACAGAGTTCTTTGTTTCTAATGTCTGCCCTCAGAAGCTGCAAGGAAGGGACCCAGGGAGCACGTGGCCTTCAGTGGTTTTGGTTCCTGGACAGAGATACCTCCTTGTCTTTCACAAAGAAAACTAAGAGGTGGCTAGTGCCTGAGGAAAGAGCCTGGCTACGGCCAGGGCTTGGCTCAGCTCCCCAGCTGCTTGGTGCCCTTGCCATGTGGCCCTGGGCGGGCGCTTTGTCTTCTCCTCTCCGCATCCCCCTTGTGGAAAATCATCAGCTGAAAGGTGCCTTTTCGTTCTGACCCTCTGTGCATCTCTTTTTCACACTAATCCCACTTAACTCCCACACTTGGAGCTTGCCTTAGTGATATCTGTAGTTACACAAACGTCCCAGAACCAGAAAGAAAGAGCATTTGTGAAGTGTCAGCTCCTCAGAAATGACTGGCAACCGGGGGCTCCAAGCCCAGCCCCAAAACCTGCTCCGTAATTTGAACACAGGCGCGGCTGAGCAGGCCGCCTTCCTGGGGCTGCTGTCTCTCTGCGTGTCCTTGCTGACTATGCCACGTGTTTTTCGGACAGAAATAGACTCCGTCTGTCACACAGCAAGTGCACTCCTTGGAGGATGGGTGTGTGTGTGTGTGTGTGTATTTTTACTTAATTTTTTAAAAGATAATTCTCTGGCGTGGAGGGTGGAGGCCCTGAGGAGCCGTTGCCTCCCTGTAGACAAGTCACTTAGCACAGCACCCCAATGTCCCCAGCTACAGACAGTGCCAAGAATGTCCAGCCCTCCTCCTGCAGGCGTCTTGGGCTATAGAGGGGCCTCCTAACCTCTTGGAGATGAAACTCCACTGCAGTGGGAAGTGTTGCCGGGTGTGGGAGTGCAGAAGCTGCCTTCCGAGGATCTTACTCAGGATTCCCACGAGCTAAACTAAGCCAGTAGCTCTGAGCTCATACAAACCATAGACTAGAGACCATGATGCTCTGAGGTCATGGTTCCATCCACCCACTTGAAGAGAGCCGTCTTCCTCTGCTTCCCTGACAAGGGGAAACCAGCCGCCTCATTCACCACCTGAAGTTTGCCTAGTGGCCAGGGCTCCTGCTTGTGTCCTGATCCGATCTCGTGCTGCATCTAGCAACAACGTGAACACTGCATAATAGCAAGTAGAATCGGGAGTTCAAGTCCAAACGCCCCCACACAGAAGTTGTGTGATCTTGGGTGGGCTCTTTATTCCTCCCTGTGCCTTATGTAAATATCACCTGTAAATTGGAGCTCATGAGAACTTGTGTCTTACCGATCTTGTGGGTTATTGTAAACATCACAGAGGACATTGGGTGTCAAACTCTTGCAAGCGTGGTCTGGGCTGAACAAAGGCCTGAGAGAATCTAGTCATGATGCAGGCTAGTCACAGATCACAGGAGGGATAAGAAAAGTCCCCAGAATCACCAGGATGGAAGCTAAAACCTGAAGCAGAGGACAGCAGGAATGTGGGAGAGCAGGAGAGGCAGAGTCGTCTATAAGTGTTTCATGGAGATGACTCTTGTCCAGGCAGCCCCACCTCCCTTCCAGAACTTCTCCTTGAACACCCCTCACCCAAAGGATCATTGGCTTTCTCATATATGTAAGTCCTGTCCCCCGGCCCCGTGACAAGTCCATGAGTGGCCAAAGATGCTTTTTTCCATGTCTTGTCCTTAGAATTGTCCAGCTTAGACCAGCTGGGCTCATTGCAGGGGCTCAGCACCCCTTTTGAGATGCCTCCAGCCTCTCACACCCTACCCCTGCTCTCCTGAGATGTCCAGCTGAGCCAGGTTCTGTCACATGGGCACCTTATTCGTTTGTCCTCCCCTCACCAGGACTCCACAATGGGGCCCCAGCCTTAGCATCAAGCTCCTTCATCCATTACTCAGGTGCTTTGTGCCCTGTCCATCCAAGGAGGATGGACACATGTTAGACACCAGATGGATGCAGTGGGGATTTCTGAGAAAAAGAGTCTTGGCCCCAGTTCTCTCACAGACCTCAAAGGGGACAAGTCCTTACCAGGTCTGGCTAGCTCGTTGCAGAGTTAAGGGTGTGGACAGCCACATTTTAATTGAGTCCATGCCAACAGAGAGCATCTAGAACAACTGGTTACTTCCTTTCATTCACGCAGCAGCTCTGTGAGGATTTCATACCTATTTTTCTGATGGGGAGTCTGAGGCTCAGACAAGGGCAGTTAGGGCAAAGCCAGGATTAGAGATAAACTATTCTGCCACCAGGTAAACTGTCTTCCTAATAGATGAAGACATATCACATGGCGTGCTTGACGAGAGGCCCAAGACAAATTTTGGGATGAGCACAGTGGAAAAAATGCTCAAATAGGTCTTGTTCTGCCTGGGATTAGAAGTTATTCAAGAAGTGAACATGAGTCAGTGGGGAGGTGGCATTTTCTCCCTGGAAAACATGGGTGTAATCTGCAATTAGAGCTTCCAGTAAAGTGGGTGGGCACCTCCTTGGAAATATAAGCCACTTCCAATAGGCAAAGTTGACCAGCTGTAGCTACAGAGGCTGGTGCCAGAGGTCAAGAACTCAATGTTTTATGTCATGACCACCTTGAACCTGCCCTGACTTTGACCAAACATTCTTAATTGGGATTCCTTCTTCTTCTGACTTGCTTCAACAAAGCCCCCTCCTCTCAGCCATGCCAGTGATAATTATTTTTAAAAAATGAATCTATCTATCTATATAATTTGTATATGCATTAGAGTGTGTGTGGGTGTGTGTATGGGAACCATGTCACTTCCATGATTAAAATACTTCATTGGTTTCCTTGATCCACAGGTAAAATCTAAACTCGAGTATGGCATTTGGAGTTGTCTTAGCTTGGATTGTCCCAAGAGCAGAACCTGAGACAAGGATTGGATCCCAGCATTCACAATAATGAGATTTAAAGTCTACAATTTCTTAACATTATAATTTCTAACTATTATTAAAAATAATAATAATATCTATTATTTTAATTGCAGAATTACCTAATTCATAGGCTAATCCAAATGCTTTTTTCTTTTGCTTTGTTTTTTTTTTTTTTTGAATCTATTTCAGGTTGCTTGTCATAAAAATTCCTTGATTCAAAAGCATTTGCTAAATGTCTTTTATGTGCCAGGCCTAGTGGGACACACCTAGAATTTATTATTCCTGTCCTCGAGAAATTTATTATCCTGTTTAGAAGCTGACATATAAGTCCAGGAAATAACTAAGAAATTATTCCACTGACTTGGCAAAAGAGCAGAAGCTCGTGCCATGGGGGAGTTCACCATGAGGTGGGGCAATGCATCAAGGACATGAAGCTTTAGCTGAGTCCTGAAGGAAGAGTAAGATAGGGTGTTTCTAATGTGAGGAGGACATCTTCAAGGCAGACAGCATTAATTGCACAGAGCCACTGTGGGAATGAGCAAGATATGAGAGAGAAGGGAATGAGGACAATGATGAGTGTTCCTGGAGGTCCTGGAGTAGAGCGAGAGAGATGGTTGGAAGGGTCTGCACCTGCCAGCCAATGAGGGTGGCAGGGTCTGCAACCTGCCAGCCAATGAGGTTGGACATCAGACAACACGAAACCAGCCATTTCTTAAGAAACAGTGAGACATGGAGATGTTTGTGTTTGAGGAAGGGCCGTGTGGCAGTTGTGTGGAAAGTGGATTGGGCGAGGATGGGAGGATGCTGTCCCACTAAGCCCTTCAGGACACAAGGCTTGAGGTGGGGGCAGGAAAAAGAGATGCATGCTTGATGGGACATTGATCTGGATAGCAACAAAAAGAAGGATGCTCTAGTGAGGACTTTGAGGTCAGGCTCTTGGCAAGAAAGGTGGTAGAGGTGGCAGGGATTAGGAGAAATTGACCCAAAGAGGTTAAGACTCGTGAAAGTCACATGAATGGGCAGTGTATGTGTAGGGGGCACCGAGTTGTGGTATGAGAACTGATCTGAAGCAGGGAAGGAGACAAAAGGGATCAGAGGTAGGATCTGAAGACCCTGTCTTTGAACATAGCTGTGTTTCAGACATACTTACTGCTTGAGCCACTCTTTGCCCTGACTTCTCAGAGCATCAATAATTCAACATGGAAATTGCAGGTCTATCTCTGGAAAAAGATGCTGGAGTTAGGGAACTAAGCCACTTGAGAAGCCTGTGTTCAGAACCTAGTATGAAATCTGATGATTGGCTTTTCAACATATCGTCAAAGAGTTTCCATACTCTTTCTTTTTGGCTGATGGTGTTACATAGTTTTGTATGTAGATAAAAATGCAGCCATTCAGAGAAACCACAGAAACACATTGACTTAATACTTCTTCCCAACAGTATTTCTGCCATCCTAATCCCCTGAGGGGCATGGTACGTTTGGATCAATGATAGGTCAATTCCTATGTTCCCAATTTCAGTGGGAGAATGGAAGGCCATACACCAGTGCTTGAGTCAGAATCTGGGATAGAGAGAGCAGAAAGCCCTCCAGGTGGTACTGGAAGAGCCCCATGAGGCAGGTCCCCCACAATAGGGAGAAGGAGCCACACTGTCTCCTAGTTCAGGCACAGCCTGGCTCATCCTTCTGCTGAAACTGAATTCCACTGTGTCCCCTTCCCGCAAACCCTAAACTTGGCCTCAACCCTGTACACCCTTCAATACCCAACTATAGTTCTGCTTCATCTAAGCCACAGCTGAAGGAATCCCTTCAATTGCTCTCCTGGCCTTTCATTCAGGATTTGATGATCTGAGGATGAGTCTTCCCTACTAGACTGTGAGTCACTTGAGAGCAGGTGCCATGTTTCCTTCATCTCTGGCGTGGTCCATACCTGGCGTGGTGCTTGGTGCAGGGTCCATCCATCATGAAAGCTTACAGACCAAATGACAGAACAGATGAACCAGCAAGTAAACGAAAGCCATGGTTAGACAAAACAGTCTTCCCAGCTCTGCAGGTTCAGATTGTATGACACATGAGTTGTTGCACATTGCGGCAGTTTTTCAAGAAATTCTCACTTGTAGGAGCATTTCAAAATTCCCCAGGCATCACATCCTCTATCTTATCCTTACCTCCATTCTGTCCCTGGAGGTTAACAGGGAAGGCATCATTATTCTGCTGTCAGGCACAAGAAAGCCAAGGTACTTGAGAGTCAGGGGACATGACTGTGGTTGTACATGAGCAGGTGGAGGAGTTAAGACTCAGACTGAAAAAAAAAAATTTTTCCCCCTTCATCACATTCGATCTTTTTCAATCAATTCTCATTCCCTTGTGTCTTTTCAGATTTGTGTGATACTTCTCTGCCAGAACCAAGTGGGGGACTCCACGCTGAATGCCTGTCCTTGCTGCTTCTGATTCTTACAGAAAGACACCACTTGCCCTGACTGGAAATTCCAACAGGAGCTGTTATTTCTGATGCCCCATGTCTGACCTCTGCCTGCTCAATTTCCCCAGTTCTTGTCCAGAAGACATGTTGACCCAGAAGACTTTTGAGCCACTTTTGGGGCATTGGAGCAAGATGGGTTGGAAAACACCATTTGGTTTCTAATCTTTTAAAATAGAATGCTAGAATATACATTGTTCTACTTTTTATAGTTTTTTTTTCCTTCCTCTTCCCCCAACCCTCCAATTCTTCCTTACATGTCTATTTTTTGAGACATTTTAAAGCTCCTCACAAATATACGTAATTAAACGTATTTGCTAAGTCATCCTTTGCTTTATCATAATGAAAACTAAGACACATTTTTCTTTCTGGTAAAGTTTCTAGATAGAACACAATAAACCTGAATTCTAGTCATCTTCCCTTAGTTATTGGCTTTGTGACTTCCGAGAAGTCATATAATATTTCAGTTCTTTTGTTGATCATGTTGCATTCTCAATTATTTACACAATTGCCTTCATTATCAGGCAGTGGACAACCAGATGGTAGGGGCAGTATATTGTTCAAATCTATATTCTCCACACTTGGTATGGTTTCCAGAAAATATTGGTTGAATTCAATAGAGCACCTGATTGGCAGAGAGAGGGTGGAAAGCAATTAACTGCCGGAAAGGGACACCAAGAAGCCTCCATCATCTATCTGATGCTTTCCTTGATTCCTGAGAATGAAAACAGCGAGATCAAAGGAGGTGGTGGTGGTCATTGTGTGTGTGTGTTGTGTGTGTGTGTGTGTGTCCACTTGAGTGTCCAGATGGCATTTGTTCTGAATGGAAGACTAGAGTTATTGGCAGTAAAAGAGGGGAAGGAACCACAAGTAATAAAAATCCAGACCAGAGGGTGGATCACTTAACATCAGGGTCTGACATGACCAGAGGACATGAGTTTAAACATTCTAGTCAAATACCCAACCCATATCTCATCGAATACCCATGATCTTAGCACCACTGTGTGGCAATAGCTGGGAGTCAAGAGTTCTTCAGACTCATTGAATGACATAAAGAAAGTTATCTATAATTCAGGGTGACCTTCAAAGTTCTATGAGGGCAGAAGTCAATGAAAATCATTTAGCTGGACTTTGGGAAATGCAAAACTTCACATAGGTTATTGAATATATCGTGCTATTTTGGGGGGAAATAGAAGTGTACTAGGATTTGCTTGCTGTGGAGTTGTTTCCTATCAACATTGCCAAGGAAAGGCTACAAGCTACCAGAAAACCAAAATACCAGTACAAAGCATTGCTGGACTGGGGACAGGGAACACCCAGAGGATAGAGACTTTGTCCAAGAGAAAGACTGAGGGGTATGTATGAAGGCAGGGAATGGAACAGAATAACCACATGTGATTATGTAATTGGGACAATGATATTATAGAGAAGGCAATCCTGCTCAATAATTTAAAAGCACAAGAAATACAACAAATGAATCCTAGGAGAGCGCTCAACTCAGGAGATTGGCTGTGTACTAGGAAGAGTACCCTTTTACCAATGGGGAGAGGAGAGTAGATTGTACTTTATAGGAGTAAAAAGGCTTTGCATATCCTATTCTTCTTGGGGAATAATTTGAACACTGAATTGATTTTCAAGATAATACAAATAGTTAAATTTAGAAAACAAAATAGCATGAAAAGGTCCAGATTCTCAGCCATCTCTGAAATCCTTATGTATTTTGAGGCTGCCCCAGTAACAATATTCCTAGGATGAGGGAGCCAGTCTATTTATTGATTCTCAAATGCTCTGCCCATTGCAATGGCCAGTGTAAGATGTGCCATCTTCTTGTAATCATTCTCCCTTTTGAAACAGGGAAAATAAAACACCCCAACAAAAGCCACACAATTCCTGTGAGCTTCACACCTTAAAAGTAAAAAAGTGACAAATGTTGTCTTCGAACATCAAGGCAACTTTTCCATAAAAACTCAGGTTTGTTCATTTTCCTTAAACTTCAGAAGGAGGCTCTTTCCCGCCATGGTCTTGCCATGTTGGAGGCAATAGATAGGCCTGTTTCCTGCATGCTTGTTTCTCGTGGGACAGCTGTCTCTGCACACAGAGGTCTGATAGTTGTTTGGGGTTCCTTCCATTCTTCTTGTCTTCCCAGGATTTTACTGTGAAGGGAGGCTTTATCTGAAGGGTCATTAATCTGAGGACCCATGGAAGAATGATCCAAATACTGCTTGTTCTAAAACATCACAAGCAGTATTTGTTTTACACAGGTAGCCACCTCTCTTGTCACATAAATAAGCCATAAATATCACAGCCGGAATAGTTCCAAGAAGAACTATGGCCCAAACAGGGGAAGAAAATTAAGCTCAGGACTTCCTTCATTTGAACAAAAGTGGATGGAATGCCTGGACAAAATGTCTAAAAGAAAACTAGACGGGCGTCACATTTTCGTTTGTCTACAGAGTGAGGGGGCACTCATTACTGAGATGCACTCACCCATTACTAAGCTGCCAGATGAAGCTGACCATGGGTTGGGAAAACCAGCAAACCGGAAGAATTTGCTTTCATAGGCGCTGGCGTCCATATTCCCTACAGTGATCTGAGATCTGTTGATCCCCAACCTCTTAAGAGCTTGGCATTCAGACATTTTCCACTCAGAGAGGCTCCGAACCACGCCATACCTCTCCCACGTCTCCATTCTCATCGGACTCTGTTCTCTTCCCTCCTCTAAAGTTATCCTGTAAGGTGGACTTCACATCGGACAAGCACTAGTCAGCCCAGAATCGAAACTCCGGCCGAGACCCCAGTGGGGGTCACACTCCAGATTTCTGGAGTTAGTTTTCTGGGTTCATGGAGCTTCTAGGAGTCCTGAGTTCTAATCACTGCCCTGGCACTCACTCCCTGTGAGTGATCCTCGTCAGTGTCCTTCTCTCTTGGCCATGATTTCTCCATGTGAATGTGAATTTTCAGGATTTTTTCTTTTTCTTTTTTTTTTTTTTTTTGATGCTGTCCTCGAAGGCAGAAAGCAACGCTCAAGTGAAAGAGTTTAATATGGTCCTAATGATTTTCCCACCACAGGGAAAAATGTTTCCTGTCTCTTTTCACTGAAATGTTGACAGGCTGTGCCGACTGAGACATTAGCCTCCTTCCAACTCCAGAGACCCTCCTCTCCCTTCCCCTCTGAGCTGAGGTTCACATCCTAACTTCCAGCAAGAGAGTACTGCACAGCTATTCAGAATAAAGATATATTTGTGCCTTACTTAGAATGAATCTCATCCTTGTCACGCACATAAAATATGACATCTCGGGCCATCACAGAGAGGAAATTCCAAGTCTGCTAAATGCCTTCCTGCTCGGGACCCAGGAGCGTGACCAAGGCTCCAAACAGGCTGTGGAAGCCCTCCTCATTTCCCAGCCTTCCCTCTCCCAGCTCCACCGACGCGCTCCCCATGCTTCAGACACGCGGCCACTTGTACTTTTCCATTGTCCATCTTCCAAATGACCTCTGGGCTTGCATACACTGCTGTCCCCTTGACCTGGAGATCTTGCATTCATCCTTAGAAAAAAGACATCCCACTCAATGACGGATCTACCTGTGACTTTCCTGCTTGAAGGAGGCCATTCATTCTCAGCCCTGTCACTGAATATTTGCCTGATTTCTTCTCTTATTGTCCAGGAGCAGCTGCTGGGTACCTCCCTGGGACACCTGGGGCCAGTCACTCTCCACCCTGGAGGGGGCAGACACAGAATGCTCTCTATGGGGGTTCCCAGCTTTCCAAGCCAGAATTCTGCGATGGAAAACATTTAATTTCCTGACTTTATTATAGGCCACCATTCATCTCCTACTTTGGAAACTGACAAAAAAACCATTTCCAATAAGGCATTCGGAATCCCTAGCCCCACCACTAAAAATAATGTAGGTGCCTCTTCTGAGTCTGTTATTAAGTAGTTTGCCTATGGACATGGGGAGAACTTCCATTATTGGGGATGAGTATTCCAGGAGCCAGATCGTTGAAAAAAATCACGTCAGAATGAAAATACGCTACCCACTGTTCATTTTTCCTGATGGTTTATGAAACCTGTTTAGGTCCTCTGGTCTTGGGCATCTCCTCAGGAATCCTGCATTCTCTCAGGAGAGCCAGCCAGGGCGAATTCTTCCACCCAATCACGATACAGAACCACTTCATGGATCCTCAGCCCCAGCGACAGACGAGACCTGCGAGTCTGTTCTACTTAGACACCCCTTCTCCCCGCAATATTCCAAATTGTCCTCAGTTCCTTTCCCTCTGAAGAGTAGAGCTCTCTAGGGTCACATGGACTGCTTTCCTAAGACTCAGTGGCCCCCTTCTGTCACAGACCCATGACAGCAGTCTTCCGTTTGTCCCCTGCCCCAGCTGGCCCGTTTCTTCACTGCACCTGCACCACAGTGAGCTCCTGCCTGGGTGCCGACACGGAACTGGGGGGTGAGAGGGAGTGGAGCTGTGAGTGAAAGACCAGAGTCTTTCATAGCCTTGGGAGGGGCAGGGGCAGGGGTGAGGCGGGGGAGAAGCAGGACTGTGTTAGGACTCCCAAGGTCTTAACTTTGTTAACTGTGGTTAACTGTTAGCTGTTAACTGCTAACAAGGTCCTAACTGTGTTAGGACTCCCAAGGTCCTATCACTTTTGCTTTTTGTGGGCCCTTCCCCTGTTAGACTTTTTTTTTTTTTTTTAAGTAATAGTTTATGACTACATTGGTATAAATACGAATATGACACAGGCTGGGTTCATTATTACATGTTCGTCATCATTATGTTCTGTTGTTCCTCTGACTTTCAAAGAAGTTCAAACATTTTTGTCTGCCCTTAACAATATCATGGGCCCCAGGCCCAAGCCTGAAGGGAGAGTCAGCCATGGGTGAGGTGAGACGGGCTGTATGAGCAGGAGGAGGCAGGGACACAGGTCGAGCAGCGCTGTGTGGCGCCCTGGGCCCCCCAGCTTGGGGCAGGACAGCAAGCCGAGTGTCAAGGCTCAGTAGGATCTAACCAGGCAAATAGAGTGAGCAAGGCTTTGGGAAAGAGCGGACGGCACGAGAGATGAACATGTGGGAAATGGGAGCGTGTGTCCACACAAGCAGAGCTTATTTGATGTTAGAGCAGAAAGTGGCGGACAGGGCTGCTCAGAGACGGGGCTGGAGAGATGGAGTCGGGTCAGAGGACTAGCACCAACTCTGCCCTGAATGAACAGTCCAGAGCACTCGGATTTCAAAATGAGAAGATCACAATCTGGTTTCAGAGCACAGACACGGAGAGGCATGTACATAAATGGACCTAGAGGGGAAGCAAGGCGTGTGGATGGGTGTGTGTATTTATATGTGTGTCTCTGTGTCTGTGCGCATGTATGTTTATGCATGCGTGTATGTGTGTATATGTGCATACATATGTGTGTCTATGTGTATCTGTGTGTTTGCGTGTATGTGTCTGCATGCGTGTGTGTCTGTGTGTATATGTGCATCTGACCCAGGAGAAGCTACAGGGCTACTCTGCTCCCCGGGGCCTCTTTCAAGGACAATGTACTTTGTTTCACTCAAGTTCCGCTGGGCTGAAAGGCATGGCCTCTGACTACATCGGTTTCAGGAGCAGAAGCCACGCAACACAGTCTCTCAAAACTCTTGTGAAAAAGTATGAAGTTAAAGAATGTTTTCCCTGTAATAGCGCGTGTGATCACTTTGGTGTGCTCCTTCACAGAGACGGAAAGAGAACAGTTTCACGTGCAAGCCCCCATTCTCTCCCCTCCCCAAAATGCTTCATGAGAAGGTCAGCCCTGGACCTGCTCCCTGTGGTCCCCACGTGCCTTTGTGCATGCTGGCTCCTTCGCCAGCAAACCTTCCCCTTCTGGCGTGCTCGCTGAACACCTGCTGTATTCTGAAATGGGCAGCTCCCGGCCTCCCACGAAGGTTCTCCTGCTCCTCCCTCCTCCCCCCTCCCCCCATGCCTGACTCATCACACTTCTTCCCTCCTTTGGGCTCTGGCAAGGCATGGGGCGACCTCTCTTTTGAATGTGGCTGGGGCTGCCCGCAGGATGCATCCTTGAAGGCAGGGACTCTGTTTCCCTGTTTCTTCCGGATCCAGGCCACTGCCCAGCAGGCAGGAACTGGGCTAACCTTGAATCAATAGACCTTTTAATCATGAAGCTTTGAGGTTCACGTTCCTAATTTTAGTTAAAGTGCCCCAAATATGAAAAATATCCATGAAGCAGGTTTTTAAAATTTAAGTTGTACGAACGTTTCTTTTACCGAACTATCCATGCTTTTGTCCTTCATTTTTACAGAATTATCTCACGTCTTCACATCTTGTAATTTTCATACTCCAGGGGCAAGAATCACCACTGGAAGAATTTCTTTCTTTTCTTTTTTTTTTGGTATAAAATACTTTCAGGCTTACAATTCCTGTCAAAGCATTCTACTATAGTGGCTTTTCTAATGGAACAAAATGGAATCATGCATGTGTTTAATGAGAGTTCATTTTTCCGGCTTGATTTTTCTGCTTGACACAGAGGAAGGCATTTAGGAATGAGCTGAATGCATGTAATTCACATGGTAAATCTGGAGGATGCTGTGTCCAGGGCCCTCAGAGGAAATAAAGATGATGGAGTATATTCTGGGCCCCGTCAAGATCAAGGCTCTTCTGTTTGCTAAGAATGAAGGAAGAGAGCTAAGTACTTGAAAATCCCTACGTGCGTACCCAAGTCTGCATGCAGGCCTTCTGTCCCAGAGGCCCAGTGGTCTCCTGTGCCTCGTTGTGTCCTCTAGACCCAGAGGAGAAAGACCCAGGCTGGGCTCTGAGTCGGAACAGACTAGAACAGTGCATCGCTACCATTCATTGAGTGAGTGTGTTGTGCCAGGCACTGTGTGAGGGTCTGGACAGACATGATCTCATTCAATCCTTATAGTTCCTTCATTCCAGAAATGTTTCATAAACAGCTTCCAGGCATCATAATGAGCAATGGAGATAGCAGAGATTATTAAAATGTTTAAAACAACAACATCCCGATTTTCTACCGTCTTCCTCCTGTGTGGGAAGGTACACAGACCATAATTAGGCATATAAAGAAGCAAACAAACAAATGAATGTTGTGTCAGTGAATACAGCAGGAAAGCAGATAGGACCAGGAGATAGTGTGTCCTAAAAGGCTGTGTGCTATTTCAGAGATTTGTGGAAGAAAGTCTTTGGCAAGGTGGCATTTTAGCAGAGACCTGGCTGAAATGACAAAGTGAATCACGCAGATAAACAGGGACAACAGCTTAGGGGGAGGCGACCGCAAGTGAGAAGGCCCTGAGTCAAGACTATATGCTCTGTGTTTGAAAAACAACAATTATCCTGCAAAGTAATTACTATTATTCCCATTGTACAGATGAGGAATCACGGGCATCGTTAGGTAGAGCAACTTGTCCAAGGGTACAGAAGCAGTGGGAGGTAGAGCTGTTATTTGAACCAGATTGTCTCTTCCCATTACGTTGCCGTGCTTCAGGGCAGCCCTTGGTGTATGAGAAAAAGAATGGGATGACCCTGAACTTACCATCCTGCATCACCCTCCCAGAGAAGCTTCCTGGATGCTTCCTTCATCGGTATAGCAAGTGGTGTGTATATTGCCTGGGCCGCGATGTGCCCACCTGTGCAGGGCAGCAAGGAAAACCCAGGATTTGAACTGCCTGCAATCTAACTCAGTAGGCAGCTAAACAAAGGGACAAAAGCCAAGTCGAGCAATGGTCAGAGAGGCAGAGGTCCCTTTCAACTTGGGGCCCAGGGAGGCTGGCTGGGGAGGACAGAATAAGGGCTTGGAGCATGAGAAGTGTTAAGGTTCTGGGTTGCTGCCGGCTCAGCTTTCTCACCGTCCTCCCCTATGGTAACAACGTTTGTTGACCGTTTTCTCTTTCTCTCTTTCTCTTGCCAAGGCTTCCCTGTGGGCAGAATGCTGTCTGTCCCGCTGACCATGACCTTGGCCATACGGCAAGCCCTGGTGAATGGATGTGGGTGGAAGTGACAGGTGCCTTTTTTGATCTGAAGCTTTAAAAGTCATGCCCAGGCTACACCAACCTAATTTTATCCCTCTACTCCACCATGGAAAGCAAAACAGCCAGGTAGCCGCTGGCTGCGAATTCGCAGATGGGCGGAGCCAGTCTAAGCCCAACCCACAGTCAGGGAGAAGCTCAGCCAATCCCAACCGACTTGAGCCAAACCCAGAGGACGCAGGCAACATCACAGTGGGCGTGTCCATCTTTGCCTGGGACGTAAGTGTTTTAACGAGCGCGTGAGGTGTTGGGATTGTGCATTACACAGTGTTATTATAGTAGTTTTTGCACAATACCCCTTTGCCCTCAATCATTAGTAAACTCAGGCAAGCTTCTTAACTTCTCCAAGGGGTCAGGGCCCATGATAAAAATCAGCCTGAAAATATATGAATCACTCAGGTTCAGAGATGTCAAGTTCAAGATCCTGTGTCTGATTTCAGAGGGATATCAAGGATTGGTGGCTATAGACCTTACAAAGCACAGAGCAGGGGGGATTTAAAAACCAGAGTTGGTCGTTGTATCCCAGTACCATGCTCCGCAGAATCGTGGAGCACCAGAACCTCCCCGATGCGAGGGGACCAGCCATGGTGTGAGAAAGCCAGGGAGGGCAGGGAGTCTAGCTCCATCCTGGAATTCGAGCTGCAGCTCAAAGACCTCTACTTTTCTTGGTTGTATACAACCAAGTCCCTTCTAAGATTTTGCTTGAAGTTGAAATCCACCAATGAGAAATGTGTGGGATCGCCAGGGGATGGGAAAATATCAAGCTCTGTATTCTGATTTTTAGGAGTCTGTCTTCATGAATTCTCCTTATTCTCTTGTCTAATAGTAAATCCATATCTCTTTGGGCTCCAGCTCCTGCTCCCATGAGGCTGTGCATCCCATCTACTACCCTGCACGTAGGCTTCTCTCCTCTCTCTCTGCGACCCTCCCTCCCTCACTGTCTACCACAGGCACACTTGGGGCCTTGCATCAATGACCAAGAAAGGCCCTCAGGGAGCACCTAGTCCATCCTCTCCAATTTGTGATGCTGCAGCGTTGACTTGTAAATTCCAACATCTACTGCGCATTCACTAAAGACAGGCACTGCCAAGCCTTTTACCTGAATTAGCTCAGGGAAGTGCTCAATATTTTGAGCTGAGAACTATTATTTTTTCCATTTAACAGGTAAGGAAATGGAAGCCCAGAGAGGTTCAGTAACTCGATCAAGGTCACACAGCTATTTAGTTACATAGGCTCCAGAGTCTACATTTTAACACACTCAAAATATCGTCTTCTTCATTTTAGATACAAGGAAGTTGTGGTATTGATGGAAAAGGATTTGCTTGCAATCATACAGATGGTTTATGTCCCACAGGATGGCTACAGAGCTGGACCTCTGGGCTCATTTAGCCCTGGCCATGCAAGCAGCCTAGGATACCTCACCTGGGTGCGTCCACCCTGGGTCTTTTCCCTTCCTAGCAGGTCCAAGCCATTTCCTCATAGGGTTACAGCTCATTGCTAGAGGGCACGCTGAAGCACCTCTGGGCCACTGGCTTTAAACTGACCACTCGCTGATATCATCGGGGAGGTTCAAATGTGTGGGGGTGGGCCCGGGACACTGACGTCATTGACATACTCACAGATAATGCCACGTGCACCCAGACTGAGGTGCTCTGCCCTAACCCTGCCCCCTGCCGCCCCACTGCCTTCCCAGAAAGAGAGACGACCATGCAAGCCCCCCCAGAGCAAAAGCCCAGTCTGGAAGCGGAGACCCTCTGATTCTAAAGCTCGCTCTCTTTCTCACCAAAGGCAAAGTCCTCCCAAACCACTGCAGGCGTCTGCATTCTCTCTCTTCCTGTTGCACGTGGCCCCAGAGCTCAGTGAACACAAATGCCACCTGGCAGGAAAAAATTGGGCAATAAAACTGAATGTCCTTGCGGCTATGCTGGGGGAACCAGTCAGATCCCCAGGGGTCAGGAATTACAGATATCCGCTTTTCCCGTTGTCTTTTGTATCAGGGTTAGACTTAGGAGCTCACCCCCATGACTCCCTGCTCTCTGCCCCTACCTGGACCGTGGACCATGCGTGGGGTGTGGCTGAGGTGGGCTGAGATCTGACCCATTCGCCACCCGCACCACTCACCCCCGTGTCCAGACCTAGCACTGCCTGAAGAGTGAGTTTTTAATACAGTCATAGGGCATTACTGAACATATTTTATTTTTTTGTCCTGGATCAAAGGCCTTTAAAATCTGACATGGCACTTCAAAAAAACAAAATTGTGTGAGTGTGGGCCTGCCAGTGGAACGGGGGGTTACAAACTGATGCTCACTTCTATAGTCTTGTGCTGTGGAGTTGCCCCTGGTTACTGTTCTGCCTCTGTCTCCACAGAGACCACTCTGGGCCCAGTAACCATGGTGATAGGAGAAGACGTGAGCAGATGGGAGCTCCACTTCCAGAATTTAAACATCCTCCTGTTGGGGGAGGTGTGGAGAATGAGGAAGGGAGGAGAGAGAGCTAAGGGGGAGGGAGAAGTCACACTACTCTCAACCCAGGAGTGGCCTGCTATGCCCGGGACAAACCAGAAGGCATGGATTTTTGTGGTCAGGCCAAGCTCTTCTCCGTGACCTCAATAATGATTTATTCCCCTCTCTTCCTTTTGCCATCAGACCCTTCTAGACAATAGTGTTCCTAGGGAAATGGAGACAAAAGGCTTCTGTAACACACAGAGTTGGAGGCATTTTAAAAACATATCCAATATATTTTTAACGATGCACTATTCAGTTTGGAAAACGTGGGTCTGAGACTGTGTTGATTTCAGTCCAACGGAACAGCAGTGTGTTGGGAAGACCAGAGCCCGGGGAGCTGTGCCATTGGGACTGTAAGCCTGGTTCTGTAATTCACTGGCCCCCCACCCCGGGCATCCTTGGGCCAGTCCCTTCTCCCAGGGGCTTGGTTTCTAGCTCTAAGATTCCCTAAGACTGCTGTTGACTTTGAAGCTATGTGGAAACAAATCATATAAGGTGTTACCCTGAGACTTTCTGCTGAGACCCCAAAGGCTGACCCCAGTAGAATGTATGCCCAACAATGACCCAGGGCGAGGGAATAAGTGGCAAAATTTGTTTTTCAGTCCTTGGCCAAAGAGGAGGTGGTAGAGCGTGCAGGGAAGATTTCTTTAGAGTTTCAGGTTGCTGAGTATCACTCCCAGCTCATGGGAGAGAGGAGTGGGGTGCCCTGCCCGCCCACCTGGCTCCCCAGCAGGAGCGGTGATAAACCCACCTAAGAGCTTGGCCGAAATGCAGGAATGCAGACCTGACTCTGAATGGGGTCCCCTGAATGCCACAGGTGAGAAATATGGTGAGTTCTGGAAATGCCTGGAGAAAAAGGTAGAGCTTTTGGTTCAGATGGAAAAAGACACATTTGGTTTATTTACTGAGGGCGAGTGAAAGAGCAGAGACCAGCCCAAGACTTTTCCCAGGGCTGGTGTGGGAGGGCATGGAGGGGGTGTCCACGGAGAACGTTCATGAGGATTGATGGGAAAGAATGAAGTAGCTCCCTATTTGCACCCTACCATGCCAGCCCACTCTATGAACGAGTTATAGACTGTCATGGGCTGCGTTGTGTCCCTCCTGTTGAACTCCTGACCCTCAGAGCCCCAGGATGTTACTGTATTAGGAGAAGGTATTAGGTCTTCAGAGTGGTAATTAGGGTGAAATGAGGTTTTACGGGTAGGCCTAATGCACTAAGACTGGTGTCAGGACATAGAGACCCACAGCGAAAAGGCCACGTAAGATGTGGGAAGGCGGCTGTGGACCAGCCCAGGAGAAAGGCCTCAGGAGAAGCCAACCGCGCAGAGAGCTTTAACTCAGACTTCTGGTTTTCAGAATTGTGAGAAATCTTCTGTTTTTTGAAGCCACCCAGCCTGTGTTACTTTGTTAGGGCTTTCCTCACAAGCTAAGATCCTTGCTGGGGTGATCTGGAAACTTCAGCGGCCCGAATCGTCGGCCTGAAGAGACGAGAAGCCCCTCCAATGGTCTCTGCGAAGGTTTTACTTGCCGAGTCTGAGGCGAGATGTGAGGTGTTGCTGTTTACTACCTCTTCCCCAGATCACTCTCGAATCAGAACTATCGCCTCTGATTCACCTGCCTCGTGGGTCTGACGTCCTGGCTGTTCTGCCCTCTTGGGTTCAGATATTCGGAGATCACGAACCTTCTCTGGGGCCTCAGAACTAGAAGTTGGTGTCACGGTGGGTCCCCTTGTGGGGGATTTAGGTGGCTGCCTGTGCATGGTAGCTCAGGGCAGATGGGCCACCAAACCTGCCCCAGACCAGGGGAACCCAGAGCTGTTCCCTGCTCACTCCCGGATTCCGACAGTGCTTTTTCCGGGTTCCCTTCATGCCTCTCCACAGTGTGCGAGCCGCGGGAGCCGCAGAGCCCTTCTGTCCCCGTGATGTCCAGCTTAGGACTTGCATTTGGGCATCTACTCAGCCACCTTCTAGTCTCCAACAAACCAAAGAAAAAGCACAAGATATGCAAATAAGAGGATCTCTATCTGCCCATGACCTCTCTCTGATGATTCCTTTCTAGGTCCAAAGATTGATTCTGAAGAGAAAGAAGCTTCCAGGAAAGCTCCTGTACATTGCCCGGTGGCTGCTCATGAAGCGTGCCCCAGCTAATAGCAGTGGTGTGTGTCCCCCACACCTGTCCTGCTTGGACACCAGGCCAGCCTGGACCCAGCATTGGAAAGTCTGGGGAAGGCCATGTCCACAGGCATGTCTGCGGAAGGAGAACAGAATTTTCCTTTTCTACCACAGGCTACACTGCTTCTGGCCACAGGGTTAAGGATACAAAGATGTCCGGGTCTTTGGGACAGCCCTCTGGGGGGCACAGTCCTGAGCAGGAACAGTATCCGAACACGTATATTGCTAGGACCTGTGCTAGGAAGGTTTCCTTTTGGTCCTGGTCTAATGCCAAAGCCTTGGAAAGTTGGCAGCAGCCTCCCCCATCACGCAGATGAAGCAAATGGTATCTGGAGAGAACAAGGAATTTGTCCAAAGCCACCTAGTAAGTTTCAAATAGCACGAGACATGCTAGAGTGCCCTCGTCCTCTGATGCCATGGACAACGCCCGTCCTTCCGCTCAACACTTAGGAAACCTGGAGCTCTGTGATGGTCAAGGAGATTGGTCACTCACAGGTCCTAGGGACAGGGTCACACACTGAAAGAAGAAAAAGTCATAACCAGCTTTCAGAAACCTGCAGTAGACCCACATCTCTTCCTCGCTGCGTGCCTGGCTGGGCTCCAGGAGCATACTGCCCACCGGAAGGGCATACCCGATGGCACTCTTGTCATTTGCTGCACTGTGGGACACATCCTCAGGCCAACTTCTTGCTTCCGCTGATGGCTGAGACTAGAACACACATTTTTCAGCTGCCTACACAGACCTTGGGAGGACAGGCCCTGCCTGAGCTCAGCCTCTGAGATGGGCTGGAAATGAAGCGCCAGCTGGAGATGAAGCGTTCCTTCTCTTTCTGGGGTCCAAACCGTTGACGTGTTCCTCCAGAGGATTCTCACAGGCAGGTGGGTGCAGGTCTAGGTGGGAGTGTCAGGCTCCAGAGAGCTTGACCCATCTGAGAGGAAGCAGGTATGTTCCCAGAGGCCCGGTTCTCTTCTCCCACCAGGCTAGAGACCTTGCCCCAGCAAGCCCCACAGACCCTTCTGTCTCTATGTGCCTTAGCCAAGTTCAGAGCCCCTGGGCCCCCTGCCCTTTCTCAGATGCATCACCTGCTCTGTGTTTCTCAACCTTCGACCCTCCTCCTCCAAGGCTTTATCCCTTCCCCCGCTGGAACTGCTGATCTGTGGGAAACAATTTCTCCTGTCCCTTCAGACTTGTCATCAAATATCCCGTATCCTGAAGTGTCGAAAATCCAGTAATGTTACCCCCAAGGACGCAACTTCCCCAGCTGCTTCCCTTCATGGCAGCTGCTGATTCTCCCTGAGCCCCTTTATGTAGAGGTGGGAGTTGGGATGTGGATGCCATTGGTGCCTTTCCTAAACTTGTATTCACACTGAGGCAACAGACTTGTGCGTCCTGTAAATGTGGGCCGCCAACTGCTCACAGCTGGTCCTTTCTCTGCAGGATTACCCTTGACCAGATGGGGCCATCTTGTGCCAGTGACCAACAGCTGACTGGCACCGGGGTACAAAAGACTGGTCCCTTGCCTTCAGTTGGGGCCAATTTGTTGGTACAGTCTGTGCCCCAGAGATGCCTTGGCTGAAACTAGCCACCAGGCAAGACTATATCCTTGCTTAGCTTTCTTCCTCAGCTTTCTCCTGCTTCCCTTACTCCTCTTCCCCTGAGGGCACCCCCTCAATGAATCACTTTCATAAGAACCCCTGCCTCAGGCTCTGCTTCTAGGGAACCTGACATAGGATGACACCTTCCTTGTTTCTTAAAGCCTGTTTGTCACTCTTAAATACCACCATCTTCTGGAGCCTCTGTCCCTTACCCTTAACACTTGTGTGTTTCAGAACTGCCAGTACCCTAACCCCTCTACTCTCTTGTCAGATCTATTCTTTCCTTCGTTCCTTCCCTCGTTCCTTCCTTCTTCAGGATGGCTTTTAGGGACCATCCCTTCAACCTTCTCTGTGGACATCCTGCCCCGCTATCCTTCTGTTGAATGTTCCCAGATATCCCTAATTCTGCTCCGGTGAAACCATCTCTGAGCCTCACTAGGACCTCTGGGGAAATTCACACAACTGCGCAGAATGCTGCCAGAGAACATTCATGGTCTTCAACCCTGATGCTGCCAAGAAATCCTTCTGTTCCCAAGTCAACTTTGTTTCCCATAGTAGCTATTTAAAATCTTGATGATTCTCAAACTTCCCACCCTCCACTTCCCACTCCTTCCCCACAGATAACCTTATCTTCCACTTCACAGAGAAAATAGGTAGTATAGGGTACCATCTCCCTCTACTTCCTGACTTCACACCTACAGACTACTTGCAGTCATTCCCATCCTTGAAAAACCTCCTCTCCATAGCCGCCCCCCCATGCCCTATTCTTCCTATGACATCTCAGGTCTGATTCCCCCACTCTTCAGTTGCCCATTGACTATCCCCTCCATCACTCGCCTTTCCATCATTCTCCTCGGATCTGTCCCTTTAGCTCCAGGGTCTTCTGTCTTGTGTCCACCTCTGAACACAGCTCCATCTCTCCCTTCCATTCACAATCAAACTTTATGAATATGTTGTCTGTAACGTCTGGAGTTTACCCCCTACTCTCTTCTGAAGCTGTGCTCACTAAGGCCCAAAACCAATCTTGGGAAGCTAAGCCCTTGGGCCACTTCTGGGGACCTCACACAGGCTGCTCCATGGCTTTTATCACCATGCCCACTCCCTCCTACCTCCACCCCTCTCTTCCTTTCTGTGACTCCTCGGGCCAGTCTCAAGCCCTTGGGCTATTTCTTCTCGGGCTCTTATATGAGCTCGTCCTGTCTCTTCTGTCTCAATATGTATTTCCTGGGGAATTTCCTTTGTCCATGTACTAAAGATTTTTGAGTCTCAGCATTGATGGGGACACAGAGCTTGAGATGTGTTTTTCTAAACACCTTTTAGATATCACCATTCAGAAATCTCAATCTGTAATCTCAGCATAGGAAAAATGGAGCTTGTGATAGTTTAGCCATGCCCTCTTTCCCCTTCTGTGTTCCCAACGTTGGTGGGTAGAGTTCTCAAACTTGGTGGGTTGAATGGTGCTTTCTCCCCAAAGATATGTCCATCTGGAAATGTAAATTGTACCTTATTTGGCGGACTTAGTTAAGGATCTCAAGAGGAGATCATCCTGGATCAGGCCCTAAGTCCAAAGACAAGTGTCCTTAGAAGAGAAGGGAAGGGGATAGGTCACATGAAGACAGAGGCAAAGATGGAAAGACATAAGTACAAGGCAAGGAGCACCAAGTCTTTCCAGCAGCCACCAAAAGCTAGGAGAGAGACAAGGAACAGAGCCTCCTTCAGAGCTTCCAGAAGAAATGAACCCTGATGTCACCTTGATTTTGGACTTTTGGTCTTCAGGGCTGTGAGAGAATACAAATTTGTTGTTTTAAGCTACCAGCTCTGTTATAGTATGTTTCAGCAACTCTAGGAAACTAAAACAGCAGGTGGGGCCGCCTCCTGTAAGCTTCAAGGGCTGAGAAGCTGTCAGGGCTCCGCCAAGTCTTGTAGGTTCTTCTGCTTTTTCTTGCTTTACAGTTACTCTCTGCCCCCACCATCGTGACTCTTAGCCCTCGTACAGAGCAGTGATCGTTGCTTGAGGGCCCAAGTGTGGGTTCTGGAGTTGGAGATTTGGCTTGTGTTAGCTCTGACAATTTATTTAACTTTTGTAGCATTTTTGTTTCCTCCCCTTTAAGTTGGGGGTGATCATTGTGCTGACATAAGTCCTTGAGAGGTTAAAATAGGTAATACATGTGAACCGCTTAAATAATGCTTCTAGCCCAGTGAGTGGTCAAAAGCCTGAGCCGTTACCACTACCAGCACCTTCTGGGCATTAAAACAGGAGCATCTGATCTCCCTGCCTCGGAGAGGACTGTGGTTTACACTTCAGCTGGACTGAATGCATTTAATGAGCAAATATTGGGGTGCCTGAATGGCTTAGTCTGTGGAGTGTCCAACTCTTGGCTTTGGCTCAGATCATGGGAGAGCCCCACATCGGAGCCCCTGTTCAGCGGGGAGTCTCCTTCTCCCTCTGCCCACCCCCATGCTCGCTCTCTCTCTCTCAAATAAATCTTTTTAAAAAATTAAAAAATGAAGAGCCTGTATTTCCCTCTCTCCACCCCTCCATCTCTTCAGTCACACACCATTACTTAGGAGACACTCTCCCCTCCTTCATGTGCTGTGTGGGCTCTGATGGTCACGTTCCCATCCAGCTCCACATCTCCCCAGTCATAACCTGTGCTCCAAGCACCATCAGCCCCCAGCTGCCTGCGCCCGGCCTTCTCACCCATTCCCGTCTCCCTTACACTCTCTCCTGGTCATGTGGGTCGCCCCTGACCTACACTTGAGGGGGCAGGGCCAGGCTCCTCAAGAAAAGTGAGAGTTAAGGTGGAATGTGATGCCTCTGACCTTCCAGCATGGCACCAGCCGTCCCGGGCCCGCCCCTGCCGGAGGTCTTCCCACACTCTGCTCTAACCGCCCATCACTCATCGGGGTTTCCCACCAACTCCTTGAAGATGGGAGTGCTTCGTACTCACAGATCCTTTCTGTGACTAATCAGTTCACTGCCTGGCATAGGCTTAGACACCTAGGGACCTATCCGTTCACAGAATGCATTGATTGAACGTTTTCTATACATCAGGTACAGTATTTCCTTGAACACTGGATTGCGAGGGTCAGCCTAACTCACAGAGCACGTCGCTCTGAAATCCTGTGACAGTACGGGAGATGTTTACACCTGCTCCCCCAATAGGACAGGTGGTGGGGGAAGGGCATGGGAGCTCCTGTCCATGAACTCCTCAGCAGCCAGGCTGGCAGGGAGGTCCTACCATCCTGAACACCTGGCTTCTAAGGCCCCTGTGCCCACCAACCTCTGGTGGGCAGATGAAAGACAGGAGATGGAGATCATGTGAGAGGGCTTTATAGGCCGGTTTCAGCGTGTGACCTTGCGCCCACCCTTATTCTGAGGCTGGCACTCGGTCTCCTGGCCCCGCTACACTGAAAAGGGGGCTGGAACAGGGTCCCCTGGTGGGACCCCAGCTTCTCAGCAGCATATGCATCTCTGCCCTACATGCATGGTATTATTTAACCCTCACATAACCCTGCAAGGGACGTAGTGTTGGCCCCATTTCACAGAGGAGGAAACTGAAGCTGACTCATCTGAAGTCATGGCAGAGCCTGCACGGAAACCCAGGTGTGCATAAGTTGCCAATCCTTAGTGTCCCCACTGGGAGCAGTTCACCAAGGCTGCAGGACCTTTCTCCTCTTCTGGCCTCCTGGCCCCGTCCTCTGGACCACCTGTGGCTGCTGTCCTGAGTGTATCAGCCCTTGGTTGCCTTTGGTCATTGTGAGAGCATCAAGGAGTCCCAGCTCCTTCTGGAAATCTCCCCAGAGCTCTGGAACCCAGTCTCATGACCACTGGTTAGCTCACTCCTGGCACAGACTCAGGACCACTCTGCCCCTCAGTTTCCCTGGAAGGGAATGGAATTGACCGTTGGGATGAGGCCCTGAAGTTCACGGATGGCCAGAGTCTGTACCGAACAGGACCTGTGGCTGACTATCTTATAAAAATGAATTTCTGCGCTGAAATAGAGCCTTTGCTCAGTTACTCTCTGAGTTTTCTACTACGTGCAGAGGTCTTCTCTCACGCGTAGATCCTGGGGCTCCTGTCCTCCGCTCGTTTCGGGCAGAACGGGTGCTGACACTGACCTTGGAGCATGGCACTCAAGGCCCTTCATGACCCGGACTCCCGCTAAAATGTCAGGCTCGTTTTCCACCTCACCCGACCTATCCTCCTCAGGGGTGGAGCAAACTACACATCAGTTCGCCACCATGAAGCTCCTTCACGGGGCCCGACCCTGCCCACGCTGCTTCCTCTGCCCACCTGGCCACATCCACCCTGGTGTCTGTCAGGACCCTCTTCTTCCTGCAGCCTGTAGCTTCTCGGGAACCTTCCTGACCCTCCACCGAAGGGTGACTCACTGCCTCTTCTGTAAGTCCCCTGTCCCTCATGCCTTGGCATGGCAGGACTCTGCCACTTTGCTCATGGCTCTGTGCCTCATGGGAGTGTGAGCCCTAGTGCTGGGGCTGAGGGTTTCCCGGTTCAAATCTTTGCTCAATGAGTCACTGAGAGAACTGTGAAGGAACTTAGAGGCCGTCCGTCCAACACTATCATCTTTTACTTGGGGAAAAAATATGCTTTGGGCTCAAGAATTTAAGCAACTGGCTACAGTCTGCGGAGCTGGTTGGCAGTAAAGGGAGGCAACAGTCTTGACATGTAGCACATGGCAGGGAGAAACGCCGGATCTCAAAGGAGCTCCTGATTCGGCCTTTCAGACATTCTATTTTTCCTTCTCTTGTCCCCTGGTGTTTTGGGGACTTTTGTCAGTGGCATGTGGCCCACGGACAGCAGTGGGATCCTGCCAAGGACAGAGCTCCATGTCAGGGGCCGGGCTCAGGACCTGTCCCCTCCCCTCCCAAGCAACAGACGTGGCCCTGGAGGCTGGAGCTGTGGAGCGAGCTGGCACTGTGAACCTGGCCTTCAGGACGGACACTGCCCGCCCTTCCTGGGGGATTCACTGCTGCAAGAGCCACTGTGAGCCATGCAGTGGTTTTGTAGAAAGTTCCCGGAGTAGATGAATCCAGCAGATGCAGAGCAAGGGGCCTTGGAAGGCTCCGTCCTTGTGTCCAGGCGCTGGCTTGTCTCCCCGAGCCCGAGCTGCCTCTGGCCCTGGGCGAGTGTGGGCGGGGAGAGTGGGTGATGGGCCCTGCTTGGAGAACCGGGGCGAACAGTAAGTAAAAACAACTGTGAAGAAGATCCTGGCTGCTTCCTGCTCGCATCCCTTCTGCCTTGGGATTCTGGCTTCATCTCATCTGTTTGTTTTCGACGCTTCATTGAGAGCAGCGGCTCTGGAGAAACTGAAAATGACACTGTGTATACAGCTGAGGTTTGGACACTCCCGAGTCCTATCAAACTTGGGATTTCCAAACGATTTCATCAGAGAAAATCAGCGATCAGAGAGAGAGGCTGACAAGATCTTCAAATATCCTCTGCTGTTAGCCAGAGAAAATGCAGGCTGATTTACACATAAATTACATCTTGAGGATTTCTCCTGGGCCTTTACGGAAAGGAGGATATTTGACCAGCCTTTTCTCAGGCGGACATTGCTGCAGGCAGACAGCCTCCTCCTGGGGCGCCCCTTCTCTGCCTCCTCTCTGTCCTGGAGGCCTCAGCCCGAAGCTGGGCTTCAGCATCTCGCTGCAAAGCTCCCATCCCTCAGGCAGGCTCCAGCCTTCCCAGCACGGCCTTCTCATGAATCTCAGCCCCATGCCGCGGTCACGGTCATTCTTCTGAACTGTCTCCAGGCTGTTCTCCTGCATAAAGCCATTTGGGGACTCTCTTGCTCTCACAATGCAGGGCCCTTCACCAGGGCACACTTGGCCCTCCAAGTTTCATTTGCTGCTTACCTCGGCAGACAGCTCCCTGCCACGGTCCTGTCCACCTGTTTGCTGAAAATCGAAATTCAGCAACATCAAAACAGCCCCCAGACCCTGGGCTCTCTTTCATGACCCTGCCTCTGCCTGGGCAGCTCCATCTGCTTGGAACCCCTGTCTGTCTCCTCCTATACTTCTCGGCTCATGTGTCACCTCTTCTATGAAAGCTTCCACACCGACAGGGTCCCCACCAGAGTTGGAGGGAGCCCTCTCACCTCTGGGGACCAGCTGTGCAGCCACCTGCCCAGAGCGGTCACCCTGTCTGTGTACTTGTCTGTCGGTCTGCTGGGGCAGGAGTTCCTAAAGGCGGGGCCAGCTCTGTCTCAGGAACCTGGCACGGATGAAGGGCTCAGCGGATGTTTGTTGAATTTGTCAGAGAACAAAAACAGATCTCAGACAAGATGGACCACTTGGTCCTCTCCCAGGCCCCTGCCTGCCTTCGCCTCTGGTGGAGACAGCTGCAGGGCCCACAGGCCAAAGCCCCTGGGTCAGAGAAACCTCTGTCTTGTGTTCGCTCCAAAAATGAAGATTGCAACATCCTTGTGGCCTTGAGGTCAGGGCTGTGGGAGGAGGCCACATGGGGTGATGGGGGGGGCGGGGGGTTCTGGGTGGAGATGTGGGGACCACTGAGTAGGACTCCCACACCCAGCTCCCCACTGAGACTGGCGACAGGAACTCAAGGTCTCAGCCTGCTTCCCAAGTTGCACTTTTTTCCCGGATCTAGTTATGTGTCAGTCCCTTCTCATCCCCTGGGAGCCAGCACCAGCGCCCAAACATATTTACTAAACATTAGCCTTGGCTATTTTTTGCACGCCATCCAGCTCCAAGGACATGCAAATGACCTTCTAGCTGGGAAGCTCAGTGACTTGGAGAGCGGCGCCACCTGCTGGCCATAGGGAGTTACTACCCACACTCCCAGTCTGCAGGTGGCTGACTTTTAGGCCCCTGGGACAGCACACAGGCTGTGTGACAACAGGGTCTGTGACGTCCTCCTGGACGCTCAGAATAGATCCTGCTATCTTTGAGACATGTGCCTAATGGTGGCAGGCCCGAATGTGTGAAGCCACGTCTAGAAGAAGCAGCTCCACTTCTTACATGGGCAGTGACTAGGCAAGGGTGTTGATAATGTATTCATCTGGAGTTTGCAAGGTACCTTCACCCGCTCCCTTCTCAGACAGCCAAACTGCAGGCCACTCAGAGAGGGGGGGACTCTCTCAAGAAGAAGAGGGATAAATTACTTGCAGAGTCAGGACCAGAAGCCAGGTTCCGGCCCCTCATCTGATACTCATCCATTCGAGTACTTTAGACCATCATTGGGGTGTCCCACTTTGCATTTGCATTCCTGCTTCAGAGGAAAAGGAGAGCTAAACTGCACTGCAGTATTCGTCTTCTCTCTTCCAAATGCCTGTTGATTGGCTCCAACTCTGGTCCTCCCTCCAGAAGGTTCCCCTACTGCAGTTGGAAGCCTCCCTTCCGAAGCCCACCACCAGCAGCTGGCCATTCACCCAACATTTGCAGGAGGGCTGACCTAGACACCAGGATGCAGAACAGAGAAGACTTCCTTCCATTCCGGCGGTGGTGGGGGAAGGGGAGTAGGGATGGATGGAAATGACGGACAGATGGATAGAGAAAGGCAGACAGACTGGTCGATGGATAGAGCGCTGCGGGTACTGATGAGCACTTAGAATATGACAAATAGAGACATGAAAAAGAATGACTCTGGGGACAGTGAGTGAGAGTGATCAGGAAGGGCTGTTCTGGAGAGAGCCTGCTACAAAGGCAGAAGGGCAGGAGGGAAGAACACTCTGAGCAAGAAGAAGAGTCAGTGCAAAGGCCCTGAGTCCGGGATAAGATTAGCAGGTCTGGTGAGCAGAGAAGACCAGGGAAGGGTTGTCCTGGGGACAAGGGGAAGACTGGAGGATAATGGTATCAGGGAGGTAGGCGGAGACCAGATCTGGGGGGTGAGCTGGGTTTGATGCTGCGTGTGGTGGGAAGTCCCTAGAAGGTCTGAGCAAGGAAGCACCACAACCCTCTATGTCCCCGAAGATTCCCACGTGTGTTCTGCTTGAAGACGCCTGCTTCAACACCGCCCCCTCCGCCTTGCCTACAGAAGTCTTCCCTCAGCCTCCAGGCTGGAGGAGGCCTCCCTTCCCTGGGAGTGCTAAGGTGCTAAGGTGCTAAGAACACCTTCATGTCTCTGTCAATGAATGATTTGCGTGTCTTTCTACTTTACCAGAAAGCCAATTCCTCAGGCAGGGAGTCAGTGGGAAGAAGGCCAGATGTGGAACAAAGTGCCGAGGTGTAAACACGACTCCTCAGTGGCAGAGCGATTTCAGGCGATGTAGTCGGTCTCTCTGGGTCTCTGCTTCTTTGCCTGCAAAATGGGATAGTAGCACATACTGTTTGGAAATACGGCTGTGATTAAACCATTTGTGTAAAAGCTAACGGGGGCGGGCACAAAGCACCCGTGTGTTTTCTCAGGTCTGCCACTGAAAGCATCTCTCAGGGCCTTTGGTAATGGTGAGTATAGCTCACTGAGTGGGGGGACTCTGGAGGCAGGGGGTCCAGCCAGACGGTCAAGATAGTGAGGTTGGAGAGCTAGGCTGGCAGAAGAACGGATGAAGAAAAAGGATGATTTGCTGATCTGAGTATTCCTTTAGTCAGCATGGAGAAGTAAGACAAAATGCCCCATCCTCTTTCAGGACCTCAGTCTACCCATCTGCAAAATGGTCTCAGTGGCCTCTGTTTTGACTGTCTCAGGGTGGGGGTGGGGGGAACCTGTGGCCTCTCAGGACCTCGTCTCCTCCTTGCTGACCACCTGAGCTGGTAGCTCTCCCCCTCCTGGGGTCTCCTCGGTTGTTGGATATGACGTACTCAGCTCAGGTTGCAGCCCAGGCTTACAGCTACACACGTGTGGACACCTCTAACTCCAGCCCCTCTAGAAGGAAATGAATCCCTTTCTAGTAGCCTGGATCCTGGATTCTGTTCTGGAAGATCCTGCCTCTGCCCTAGACTTTTGGCTCCGTGTGTTTGTAGTTGACATGACATCCAGCTGAATGACCACCTAAGTCTCTAACAAACTCCTTCGTTCCTCTCTCCCCCTACTGCCCCTTCTCTAATGTGAGGAACCCACAGCCTCTCATGTCTTTCTATTCCTCCACCCAGTCCCTTGTAGGCCATCTCCTTCTTTCTGCCAAAAGGATCTTCCCAGAATGAAGATGTGACCGTGTTCTCGGCTCTACTGTGACTCTTCTTTGTTCTCAGGAGGAAGCCGGAGATGGATGGTCAAGGCTCTCTCTGACCTGGACTCACACCTACTTCTTGGACTCTCTCCCTTTCGTACCTGATGCTCCAGGGGCCCTGAGTGGCTCCCAGGTCTGTGAACACACCCCTCACTTCACTCTGGAGGGAAGAGAACCAACTTCTGTTGAATCCCTACTACATGCCAGGTCTGTGCACGGTGTTCCATGCATATGTTCTTGAAATCTCAAATTAACTCTTAGTCGTCTAACCGTACTAATTAGAAGGACATAGATGAGTTAATGAGGCTCTCAGAGGTTTGGTAACTCAGTGAAAAGCACGCAGCAAGAATGGTCTGGAGCCAGGCCTCAAATCCATTTGCATTTTCTCCAGACCCTTACTACTGTGGACTCTGATGTCTATGTAGAGTCTTCTGATACCCAAGGAAGAAGAGAATCATTGGTACAAATCACTGCCCCAAATGTCCTCTTCATGATGACTCTGAGATACCAAAGAACTCGGTCCTACCCATTTCTTGATGCCAACTTTCTGTGTGTATTGTCACTTGAGCCTAGTGCCTCAGCCTGAATTTAGTGAGGACAAGAGAACCACTGTGAGCCTTTCGGGAATCAGGGCTTCTGCAAACATCAGAGGAACTAAGAGAGAGAGGTCTGCAAGGCTGCAGGCAGACAAAGGCAGGAAGAGTCACAGATGACCTCAGCCTGAGGCAATGAGACAGGTGGTGAAGCCAGGGCTCACTGGGGAGTCCAAGGAGCTGCCATGTCTAAGGACCAACGTGGGAACTCATGGAGATGTTTATGAAGCCACTTGTTTCACCTTCATGACCACCTGAGCTGGTAGCTTCTGAAGCCACGTGTTTCACCTTCATGACCACCTGAGCTGGTGGCTTCTGCTTCATTTCCACACTCCAAAGCCCATGCGAGCTCGCCTTTGACTTGGAATTGTGTAGGGAAGGGGATTCTGGATCCATAGCGCCGAGCCTTAGAAGAAAGAGGTCATGGAATTGAGTGGACAAAAGACTTTCTAGCACAAACCAAGGGGGTGGGGATTGCTATCTTCATGGTATAGGTGGGCAGGAGAGGTAATCTGCAAGGCGATCTAGGGAGCAAACGTTGAATCCAGGATTCACATACAAGTCTCCTTGACTCTAAAATCCAGGATTGTTCTTTCTAGTTTGTTTATTTCATTCTTATTTTAACCCCATGACACCATGGGTGAGTAACAGCTGGTGTTGCTCAGAAGCAGATTTATTGCCCTAAATGATCATGCTGGTGTCTGAATTCCTAGCATCAGCCCTGTCCCCTGTGCATATGAGGCTTAGCTTCCTCTAGTGGGGCTGGGCTCTTGGGTGTATGAGTGTGAGTTTTCTGCCCTAGATGATGACACTGTGAAGACAGAACGATCCTGTCTTTATTTGGGTCTTGACCCCCAAATGGATATAACATACAGAAATACAGAAACAGATTGGACACTGAAATTCACATTATAGGCGTATCTATCAGATATATATATATATATATATATATATATATATATATATATATCCCTCTTTCAATATGACAAGACCACAAATACAGGCTGTGTTGGGAGGTAGTGGGACATGACAGTCCAGAGCATGGATCCCCAGTTCTCCAGGAGAGTAAACACAAGTTAACTCTGTGTCCAGTTTCCTCAGTTGAGTATAATAACAGAATAACAGCACCCACCTCCTGGGTGCCCTTCACTGCCTCGAAGGAGCACTGGGTCCACTGTTAGGTGCTGGTGGTTGTTATTGTTCTTATTACCACTTCAAAGACAGATTTGAAACCTTATTAAGAAAAAAGGCTGAACATCATACCAGGGAACTAAGGACAGAAGAATTACCAAAATAGGGCACTGTGTTTAACGTTTAAGTGAAAACAAAATGAACAAAACCTTAGCAAAGCCAAGGGTAAGCACAGTATTTCACAACATTCTTATGGTGAAACTATGCCCACTATGACCAACTAGTTGGTTAGAGGAGTTGATTGTTACCTTGTCAATGAAGTGAACTTGAAACTCCAGAACGGCTCTAGCCTTGTTCTCAGAAGCACATGCCTGTGCAGCTACTGGTTTTAAATCACCTGGGCTGGTGTCTCTACCATCACAATACAATACAAGGCAGCCACTTCTCAGTACCTCTAGGGTTGTCCCTCTGCTCTGGCTACCGTCATCTTGTATCTGGATTGTTTACATCAGCCTCAGCCTTCTACTAGGTCTCCTTGGCTTTCACCTCACATCTTCACAGGCTCTCCTCCACCAGATCCCAGTAAAAGCCCAGGTCCTCAGAGCAGCCCATGCAGCCCATAGTGATTTGAAGCTTGAACTTCTCTGATTCCTTACTCCTTTCTTCTTGGGTGTTTCCATTCCCACCATTCTTTTGTGAGAAAGTTGTTTTCAGGATTTCCCATGAGCAGGAACAATTTTCTTCTCCCCTTTCTTTTTCCTAACTTTTCTCTTCTCTTTCCCTCCTCATCCCTCTCTGTTACTTTTATTCCCCAATTACTAAATAACTGAAAATATTTCTTAAACAAAATGGAGGTCGGGATTTGCCTGGGTGGCTGAGGTGGTTACGCATCTGCCTTCGGCTCAGGTCATGATCTCAGGGTCCTGGGATGGAGCCCCGCATCAGGCTCCCTGCTCAGTGGGAAGCCTGCTTCTCCCTCTCCCTCTTCCTGCTGCTCCCCTTCTTCCTCTGCTTGTGCTTTCTCCCCACCGCCCTCTGTCAAAATAAATAAAATCCTAAAAAAAAAAAAAAAATGGAGGTTGGTACCCTTAGTGTCAAAAATCATGCCCATTGTGCTCTGAGTTCCAAGCAAATGGCATCGACATGATTTGGAGAGCCTTAGGAAAAGGTTAAAGTTTGTTAGCAATATTTTCTAGACATTTTGATTGTGAGTTTTATGTTTTTATCTTAAGGAACTGTCTTCAAGGGTAAAGATCTCTAACAGCTCTATTGAAAGGTTCCACTTTGGTGGGCAAATTTTTTGGAAAATCAAAATGGTCAACTATTATTAAACTAGATTTAAGAAAAATAAAATCCTGGTTAAAGATCATTAGGATTTCACTCCAGAAAATTACTTAAATTCTAATTTCTTTTCAGAATGATGTTGTAAATAACCTCATATAAAAACATTCCTTCCCAGAAGAGATTTAATATAATTTTTCCTGCTCACTGCTTTGAAAAATTTTCTCAAAGCAAATCTGGCTAAAACTCTGATCTTCATCTTGTGACACATACATGTCCCCCAGTTGAAAGAGTCAGCACTGAGTCTGAATTGAATGTTAATTGGTTCACGATTTGTACACAGGGTGGCTACAAAGGACCCAAGGGTGTTTACTGAGATGTTTCACAGGAAGCACACCAACGTTCTAAGGTTCTGTTATAGCAGAGGGAAGTAGCCATCTACCTTCAGGCCCAGTGGGAGAGACTGCCATCTTGTCATGCATAATCCTTTCAGAATGAAGTCAATCGTGGGTGACTGACTCTACTCTACATATTCTGATGACTCCCTTGGGCCATAGTAGTAGCCTGAGACTGACCTCAGGCCATGGACATATTTTAACTTAGATTTTCTAGTTGTAAAAAACAAAGAAAATTGTATTGAATAGCATTTACAAATTCTAATAATTATAAAAATAAGAAAAGAAGCTATCTACATTATAAAATCTACAAAATGAAATTATTTCATCACCCCAAAATATTAAGTTAAAAAAATTCATGCCTTGGGATAGAACATCTTGGATCCTTTCTTTCTAGTAGTTTATGGTGTTTTTACATAGTAAATACAAGTTTACCTGTATTTAAAAAATATTTTACATTAACTTTTATAAAAATGTACAGTGTTAATTGATGTAAACATATTTTAAAAATGACAGTTACATCCAAAGTCTATTCTCTTGTAAAATAAATTCTTCAAAAAATTTATTTTTCTTTGTTTTCTTGAAGGCTAAATAGTTCATCGATCATTTCTTTAAAGAAATATAATAGGACAACAAGGTATAAAGAGATCCAGTCCTCCTTACAAGCCATGGTGAAGAAGGTTTTAATGGTGAGCATGAAGTTAAAATGGGGTCTTTGTCAGTTTCACCAGTTTTTATCAGAACCCCAAGCTGAAAGCAGCAGAAAGAGGGGCAGAGAACCTCCCCATGTAAAGCCAGATGTGCAATCACCTGTCTGGGGCATGCTCAGAGATGGTGACCCAGATTCTGCTGCGATGAGCACCCACCTCTGTCTGTAACCTCCCACTGTAAGAGGAGTGGAGCCAGGCATGTGTGGACGTGGTTGTTGGAAGGCCGCCAATGCTTCCTTCCCTGTTTGTCCCAGTAAGAGGAGGACACCCTTTTCCATTCTAGTGAGAGGCTTCTTTGGCATCAAAATCTGCTCAGAGAGCTTTATTTGTGTTCCTCTGGGAACATCTGCCCTGTCTCAGGGGCAGATGGCACTGGGGATGTGAAGGGTGCTGAGAGATTTAATAGCCAAAGTTAGAGGCTATGCCTCTAGCAGTAACTTGAGGACACCAGGACTGTCCTGGGAACAAGCTGCTCTCCCACCACTGCTGGGTCCAATGGTTGAACTTCCCCAAGGACCAGTGAACCCAGATGAGCCTTTAAAGAAACAACGTTCGTGAGAATTCCTAGAGGTGGAGGTGGGGGCAGTGTGACCCAGCAGAATGCATCACACCATGGCCAGGAAGAGAGGGGTCTCCCATTCCAAGAGAACAGCAGGCAGAAGTCCTCAGTAGGGCAATCTCTAAGAAACCCACAAAAACACTCGCCAAAAAGGTCATGACAGGACCAGCCTGGTAAAACCTTTCCTGCCTCTTTTCTCCTTCCATCACTTCCAACAGTAGTGGGTGGAAGACCTGAAGAGTTTATACTTACACACGCACACACACACACATGTGCCTGGGCACATACACACAGGTGTTTGTATACACACATAGACATGCATACAGAGACATAGACACTCATGTGTATATACACACCATCTGTATCTGCTCCCATGACAAACAGGTGGACAGTGTAGGTACCTTCTTACCCCCCTGAGCAGGACAAGACATGTATATGCCTATAGTGGCCCTTCTTCACCCAATCAGGTCTTCTAAGCTTGGGTCAGATCTGCACAAGGACACCGGGATACATCAAACTTGGATAAGAATTTGAAGTTTCCATTAATATTCTAGACTGTTCTTTTTAATTATCAGAATGAGCCTGTACTTACACATGAAAGTGACCTGAGAACGCCTCCTTCTACAAGTGTGACCAAGAAGAGCTTGGTGACCTGCCTGATTCTTCATGCAGGGGACAGGGAAACACCTAACCCAAAGAGCAGAGGGAAGGGACAACATGGAAAGAAAGCAATCAGCCATTTATCCTACTGAATCCTGCCTATTTAATACTACGGGTATACCAGTCCTTTTTAAAAATTCTTCCAGAAGCACTGATTGCAAACTGAAGTGTGTGAGAGCATGGGAGAGGCCAGGTCCACCCACTGTGTCCCTCTCCCTGTCTCTCTCTATACCATAGGCTTTGTCCTGCTAGCGGGGGCTGAGGAGGCATCTCCAGGCTTCCATTTGTCATGGGAGCAGATGCCACCAGCTGGTAGATGTGGAATTGGGGTGGGCAGACAAATTGTTTCCAGCCTGGCTTAGGTGGGACCTGGGGCACTGGAGGGGTTGGTTTGAATTCTCAATCCGATTCTCACCTGGCCGCACACAGGGCTCAGCTTCCTCTGGACAAGCAGGGTGCAGTCCTCTGCCTTCATCTACTCCCCATTTCTCAGGTAGAGAAATCTGAGAATATCAAAGCCCCCTAGCACTTGCGAGCTGTGGGGAACCTGATGCCTCATCATGGCCCCTTCCTGCTTGGAGGGCTCCATCGTTCTGTGGGTCCAGCCTTTGCCCAGTCCTGGTGGCACGAGTGTGACAGATACTGTGGCTTAAGAAAGATCCAGGCACCAACAAGATGCTCCCCTGCCCTTTATGCAGTCACCCACACGTCAGGAGGGATTCTTGTTGGCTCAGTGCCTCTGGAGCCTTCTGGAGCCTTCTGGAGCCTTCTGGCACAGTTTCCCTTCAGTCTACTTACTAACAGGAATGTGGGTGGGGAGGGTAGCTGGGAAAGAGATGACTGTCTCGAGCTGCCATCACGAGTAGATGCTTGCTGTCACTCTGCATGACGTCAGTGTGTGTGAGTATTGCTACCACATACTTAGTTTAGTTACACTGAAGACATATAAACTCTTTGCCTAAGCAATTCCACCTCTAGGGATTTATTTTCCACATAAACTGCAATCTGTGGGCAAGCTTATTTATAGGAATATTTATAAAAGCAAGATGGGAACACCCAAACCATCTACTTCCGTTAAGTGTTAGGTTAAAATACTTACGTAATATCCATATAATGGAATAAGAAGTGGCAATTAGTAAGATTGAGTGAAGACTGTATTTTCAGCCATGTGCTTGTCTGTAAGATGACTAAGTGAACAAAGCTCATTTTCGATTACCGCTGAATATCCCCAAATTTATACATATCATAGATCTAACTTAATGGGACTCACTTATGTGCCTTCCTATGTCTCATGTGTCCAAATAGGATCAGAACAAAGATCTTTGTGTCAGATTTTTGCTGTGTTTTTAACTATTTCTTTATTATAGTCCTGGAGTTAGAATATTTGGATCAGGGACATCTGGTTGACTCAATTGGTTAAGTGCCTTCCTTTGGTGCAGGTCATAATCCTGGGGTACTGGGATTGAGTCCCATATGGGGTTCCCAGTGGAAAGCCTGCTTCTCCTTCTCCCTCTCCCTCTGCTGATGCTCTCTCTCTCTCTCTCTCTCTCTCTCTCTGTGTGTCAAATAAATAAATAAAATCTTTAAAAAAAATTGGATCATATAGCATACACATTTGCCATTTGGACACATATTGCTAAATAGTTCTCCCAAAGAGCTGTGCACATTTACAATTTTATCAGCAGAGTACGAGGGGTTCCATCTCACCAGAACCTTTTTTGTGTTAGGAAGACTTGGAGGAAGTTCCATTTTTCCCATTTCACAGCATCTGTCTGTGTGTAATCCCCTCCCTTGGTGTGGGCTGGACCTGGTGATTTGCTTCTGAGGAACTGAGTGAGGCAAGGGATAGACGATCATTTCTTTGATTTATGCTATGCACAACTGTGGCTTTGTCTTGCTAAACTGCTCTCTTTCTGGCATTTTGTCCCACATTGTCATCTTGCTTGTTGTGATGAAACCCACTGTCTTAGTGTAGCATGCCACCTGCCAAGGAACTGAGGGTGTCCTCCATTCAGCAGCTAACAAGGAACTGAGGTCTATACCCCAACATCCACAAGGAGCCCAATCCTGCCAACCACCACATGAGGGATCTTGGATGTGGATCCTCCCTGGTTGAACTTTCAGATGAGATTGCAGCCCCAATGAACACTGTGATCACAGCCCCAGGAAAGACCCTAAAGCAGAGGACTCAGCTAGGCTAGGCCTGGACTCACAGCCCACAGACTCCATGAGAGGATACATGCGTGTTGTTTTAAGACTTTAAGTTTTGGGGTAATTTGTTATGCAGCAATAGATAATGAATACACCTTACAACTTATTTTAGGTAAGTTCTTTCATTTTGTGGCTTCTTTAAGAAACCTATGAATCCTTCTGTATGCATGAAATAATCTAGAAATAAAAGACCTTCTCATTTCCTCAAATGGGAAACTAAGGCACTGACATATGCCCGGACCTTCTGTCATGTGGCCCCTCCTGCAATCCATTTAGATGAGCAGTGTTGCTTAGGTGGCACTTGGTTTCTGTGACTCTCCCATCCAGATATGGCCTTCTCTCTGTGTTGCCCTCAAAGTGCTCATTCAACACTGATTTGAGATCCTAGTATGAGCTGCAAACCACCAAGGAAGGAGAAATACAGGGAGTTAGTGCATGACTCTCACAAGCTCAGAAGATCCTTCAAATTCTGTGTCTCCTCTCAGATACGCCTCCTCTTGGGGAACCCTTTTCCTCTTCATTCCAACTTCCCCAGTTTAGAAAGATGGTGCCTATTCTTTTCCACTAAATAGCATAGACCTCAGAAGCACACGTATAAAGCTCTTCTACAAGGTAACCTCTGACTTTGTAAGAGGTTACAGTCAATTATGACCAGTGAATGAGTCAGAGGAAGTTATGTTCCTAATACAGAAAGGTGACTCTCAGGCAGGCTTCTTAAACAATACTCCGAGATGGCATTAAGAGATCATGAGATGACCATTTCACCTTATTACAAAGGTTTGGAAACACACTTAATACATTTTAACTCTTAATTATATTTAGTTTTATGGTACTTAAGTCTTTCCATGACTATTAGCTTGGAATTGGACATTAATAATTCACTGATGGACTAAATGTAAACTCCCTGACCCTAGTCAAACAGAGAATTTCATTTTAAAAAAGCATGGGGATCAAATTAGCTATCATACTTAGGTCCCATGAGACCACGTGTGGTGTGTAACTGCCATTATCAGGGATCCTGCTGGTGGCTTACATCAAATGTTGATCTTTATTAAAGCTAAATATAATGAGTTACATATTTTTGAACCATTCAAATCTAATTTCACTAAAAATTACATCACGAAACTGGGATATTTGCAGGAATTTTGGCAGAAGGGAAGCAAGCATGAATAATTATTCAGTGTTAAAATCATGGCACCAAACACAATTGGACTCCTTCAGCTCCCTGTTGTCAATGATGCCAATGCCAAAAGGTGGCCCACATATGGACTGTTGAACAAGGGTTCGCTGTTGAGGAAGCACGCGTGTTATTGGTCTAAACAGTAACCCTGCTATGGGACTATAGGCACAAATATCACCTGCTCAAAACAAATAAGCTAGTTGTCGTTTTATTAGGATGAATCCACCACGATCCACCTCTGTTATGGGATGGGTTATCTGGAGTCTTAGCCACAATAGAAGCCCAAGCTTGAGAGGTGATTCTAAGAGGCCAGATCTGACAAGCAAGAAAACTTGGTTCCCATAAAGTGCTTGGAAACTGACTCCTGTCTCGGATCCTCTGCTCTCTCTGGGCTGTCATCTTAAGTTACATCATAGACAAAACACCAAGCAAAGACAATAGTGTCTCCCAGCATTTACATCAGTAATCTATAGTCACAATAGTGCTGTGTAACCAACCATCCCAAGATCAAAGTCTTAAAATAACACCAATTTATTGCTCACCAGTCTGCAGACTGGTGGAGCGGTTTGGGTCTGCTGGTCTTGGTGAGGTTGTCCCGGCAATTCCTCTCTCCCATGTCCAGCAGGGGGCAGGCTAGTGGCTAATCTCGGGTGGCCAGGGCTCAAACAAATCCCTTTGTTTCTCGGACATGTTCTTTTGATGACCTCAGGGGTAAAGCGTGGGAAAGAGAATACAAGCTGTTCACCCTCTTGAGGGCTGGGCTCAGAAGTGGCACTGTATCGCTTTTCCAACATTCTATTGACCAGAACAAGACAAAGAGCAGTGCAGATCAAAGGGAGGAAAATAGACGCTCCCATTAGAAGGAAGGATTTGGAAAGGCATAACACAAAGGAAGGGACAAATTAGGGCCGTTGTCCAATCAATATATCACAGCCTCCAAAAATGGGTGAACGTATTCATGTTTGCCTTCAGAAAATACACAGTCAATTATTATTTACAGTTTAGTTATGTTCTATAAATTCACTGCCAATACTGAATTTGTCTGCCAGTGCCCTGGTGAAACAGGACAGTCTCATCAGCACAAAAGCATGCTTTTCCATGAAACATTTTTCTTGTATAACATTTAGTACAGATTTGTAAAATTCATCTGCAGCCTTCTGGTCTTCAGAACTTGCCTTGCCTAAGCGTGTGATCTCCAGTACAACCCAGTCTCGTGCTGTGGAATGAACACACTAAAGCTTCTAATTCCATAGTTTTAGCTCCTCTGTTCATTAACAAATATTTTGGCATGCCCTCACCACAACAACACCTTTGTGCTGAGATACTCTAATTTCTCACTGGAGAAATGGAATAGCCCCTTAATTAGGCTCTGTTGGTGTCTGTGTCTTTGACCCACAATACTAGTCTCCTCTCTGTGGCTGGAAGAATGCTTTTAAAATGTCAGTCAAAATGTTCCCTTAAGACACGGTGGAATATTACTGAGCCATCAGAAAGGATGAATACCCAACTTCTACATCAACATGGATGGGACTGAAGGAGATTATGCTGAGTGAAAGAAGTCAAGCAGAGAGAGTCAATTATCCTATGGCTTCACTTCTCGTAAGGAGAAGCTTGGAGGACATTAGGAGAAGGATGGGGAAAATGAAGGGGGGAAATCGGAGTGAGAGATGAACCGTGAGAGACTATGGACTCTAGAAAACAGACTGAGGGTTTTAGAAGGGAGGAGAGTGGGGGGATGGGTGAGCCTGGTGATTAGGTATTAGGGAGGGCATGGATTGCATGGAGCACTGGGAGTTATATGCAAACAATGCATCATGGAACACTACATCAAAAACTAATGATGTACACTATGGTGACTAACATAACACAACTAAACAAACAAACAAACAAACAAAAAACCCAATGCTATCTGCCTTGAGTTTATTTCCACTCCCCCTGTCTTACTCCACTCAAACCCTAGAGGCTTTCTCTGTTCCACAAACATGCCAGGCATTCCTGCCCCAGGGCCTTTGTACTGTTCCCTCAGACCAAAGTGCCAGAAACTCAGACATCAACATGCTCACCTCTCTTTCTTCTGAGTCCTATTAAAGTAATATCTTTCAGCTGGCCCCTAATAACCCCCCAACTCAATCTCCCTCACACAATTTGCTCATTTCTTCTCCCATAGTACTCACTACCTTCTAACATACTGTGTAATTTTCTTACTAATTAAGTGCATTGATTATTATCTGATTACACGAGGGAAGGCATTTTTATCTTTTTTATTTGTGGAAATATTCCAAATTCCCAGGACAGGAACACAATTAATTCAATATATATTGGTTGAAGGGTGGGGTGATTGAATGGCTATATTTAATACGTAGTACATAATACATTACTGATGTTATACTGTATATAGCTTAATAAATAAACATGTATTGGGATATATATCACTTTTTTTTTTTTCCTTATTGAAGTTTTGAAGAAAGACCTTTAAGGAACACTGGCTTAGATGTGTATGATAAGATTTGTCCAGTAGATGGTGCTCATTCCCAACAAGTCACCAATGGTAGACCATGCTAATAGTCTCCTATTCCTGGTGCTTTTTAGAATTCTGCTGCTGTCATGTAATTATTCAGGGTCCTGGTACCATCGTGGGACCCATCCCTGCTGCGTACCTGAATAGCTATGTTCCCGAAATTCCTATCCAGTGGGGAAGGACTTGAGAATATCTCTTTACAGACATCAGCTGCTTTATGCCAAGGTCAAGGGGTGCTAATTCACCATGCAAGGGGTGTGGCAGGCCAGGGTGCTTGTGGGGGGGCTCTCAGAGCCACACCTTCTCCTCAGCTCTTCTGTTAGAGGTCTCTTCCCAGTGTAATGCCGCAGACCTTCCCAGGACTCTGCCTGCGGGCAAGAGCTGTCCCTCCAAGGAGAGCTGCCCCTTGCAAAGTACCATTTGCTCAAGAGGCACAGGGAGGGACCCTCGGTGCAGAGTCAAATACTTCCAACAGCCCTGGAAAGAAGGGGTTCAGAACCCCATTTTACAAGGCAGGAAATGAAGATTTAGAAAGAATCACGGCAAGTGGTGGGGAGGAATTCCTTGCTCAGAAAGGCAAACAACTCTTCTGCCCTGTTCTTTCTCTACACAGGGAAACCCAAGGAACAAAGAACTTGGATGTGAGCAAGTTCTGGTTCCCTGTCCTCCAAGAGTTCACCATGTAGTCAGAGGGACACACACACACACACACACACACACACACACACACGCTGTCACAGGCGAGATCAGATCGCCATGCTCGATTAACAACAGGACCTGTGAACTTGCCACAGGGGTTTTGCCTGCTGAGGGGCGTGGGGCTTTGCATTGGGAAGAGCCCATCAGGTGATGCAGGCGCTGCCCCTTCAGAGGTCACCCTGAATAACAAAAGACCAGAGGGGAGGTTGGCCTGAGGTCTGTTTATGTTTGACCCAGGAGCTCAGGATGGTTTTTGTATTTTGGAAGCGTTGTAGGGGGGTGGTTAGAGGAGATTATGTGACAGATCATACATGGCCCTCAAAGACTAATAGGCTCTTGACTGTGACCCTTCATGGCACAAGCCTGCAGACACACCGGAGTCCGTCTGCTGTCCGCTTTCTGAGCGGCACTGAAGGGCACATTCTTTTGGGGCAAACCGGAGCAGTGGGGATGAGAGAACCAGGCCCCTTGCCTGCTCAGATCCACCCTTCCCCAGACTGCCGCTAGAGGGCGCCTGTTGAGTCCCGCCCCGGGTCAATACTTGGCGTTTCCTCCGTGCCTTTCCTCCAGGTGTCTGTCTCCTTGCTGGTCTCTGGGCAGGCACCACGACCCTAGCCAGCCCTGGCATCCTGCACCCGGCTGAGGGACTCACGCACCGCCGGGGGCGACACCACCAACCGGTTCTCACATCAGAGGGCTCCTTGCAAGTCAGAGTCAGCCTCTGGGCTGGGGAGCTTGTCTACATCCCGGGCGCCCAGGCGCAGGGTTCCAGCAGAAGGCCTTTCTGGTCCTTCCCCGGCTGCCTCAGTGAGCTCCTCCCCGGGGGGCAGCCTTCAGCAACTTGGCAGCCCTGGTCCTGAATCACAGACAAGTAGGCCTGATCTGACAACCGCAGCAGCATGCGTTTCTTGCTCTTGGAGGTGTAACCATGGCAATGAGATCAGATGAAGAATGGCTCCTTAAAGCAGGCGACACTCAAATGCACGTGGCAGTTTGGGGTAGTGGAGAGAAATTTAATTTTAGAATCCAAGCTTTGCTTCATGGAGCAGAGAGCATGAGAACCAGGCCTGCCACAGACCTTTCCTCCCCTTCCAAGGCCGCACACCTAGCTGCTGGCAGAGCTGTATTCCCCAGTGTGGAGTTAACTTTGCCCGTGACATTCTCCTCCTGCTGCAGCCATCATGGCGGGGCCGTGATGTGAGCAAGTCCTTCCACTGTGGCAATTTCCAGGAGCAGTAGCAGAGCACTGAGAACACTGAGCTCGAAACATGCAGGTGCTCTCTTCATTTCCTAGTCACAGTAGCTCTCAAAAGTCTCACCTCAAACCCTCCATGACCCACGCGGTTACAACCCCCATTTTACAGAGGGGGAGGTTGAGCATCAGAGATGATGTGACATTGGATCCAAGAGGCCGGCTGAGAGCCTGGGCTTTACCATATCGTCGTGGGAGACAAAGGTTCCCTGGCAGTTGTGTGTGGGTGACCGGGCTCACGTCCTTGGACCCAGCAATGGTAGAAACCAGGCTGGACCCCAAATTTAAAAGCACAAGAAAGGCTTTAGTGGGGGGCTTAGGCTGGAATGGGGGGGCACAGAAGAAAGGGAAGCACTGTCAGGCTGACTCCCCCAGGAGAAATCAGGGAGAAGCTTTTAAAGAAACATAGGTGGGAAAAGAGTGACCTCTGAGCCCGGAGAGGTGGCTGTTTCTTCATACCTGCATACTTCAAGGTCATGCTTCATCACACATCAGTTGTCTAATTTAACATGTTAACATGTTAAATCTCCACCCCTGGGTGGAGTATTGTATTGTATTTTATCTTTAGTATTGTGATGAGGGGGAAAGTGGGTGAAAGGTCAGCGCTGGGGTCCACCGTGGCCCAGACGGTGTGGTCTGGTCTTCTCCAGGCTTTGTAGGAAGCGCCCTCCTTTTAGTAAGCACCTGCCTCCCCATTCCTGCAAGATACGCTGCTCCGGGATGCACAGAGTTTGAGCTTGTATTCTCTCTTTGCAGAAATAGCCAAAGAAGGCTGGATTTGGCAGTCAAGGTTGAGGACACCAGAGTCCAGTGTCTGCTCTGTCTCAGGTGGGGAGATTTCAGAGATATTGAAGACCATGCTAATATTTCCCAGGCATCCAGAAAGGCCAGTTGGCCCCCTGAGAAACCCATGACGGTTGGTTAGGGTTTCCCAGTGAGGCAGAGGTGGAGGAAACTGAAACCCACTGGGGGCAGGCGGTAGGCGTATAATCAGTCTCACTTCTCCAAAAGCAATTTTTTTTTCAATATGTGTAAAGAGCTTTCAAAATGTTCATATGTGTTGATCCACTAATTCAATTTCTATAGATCTTCCTAAAGGAAAAATCCAAGTTCAGAAGATTTTTTTCTAAAAATATGTACACCACAGCTTTACTTTAAAAAGGTATTTTCAAAAAAAGCCTACATGGTTAAGAATTGGGGATGATCATGTAAACAAATCCATGAAGTAGAATAATAGGTAGTTTAAAAATGTATTTTTAAGAAATTTTTAGGAATGTAGGGAAATATTTCTGATATAAAGCTGTGTGGAAAAATCAGGAAACACAGAACTCATGAACTCATAAATTTGTATATATGTGATCCAGGAAATGGACAGAATGTTTCATAAAGATGGAATGAGGGGCATTTTAATTTCTTTATATTTTCATAATCTTTGTAATATACAAAACTCCTATAAATAACAACAGTTTTGCTAACAGAAGAAATAATAATAATAAAACAACTGTTTCTGTTTATTTAGTGTTTATCATGTGCTTGGCAGTGAAAAAAAGTGATTTACCAGTATTTAAAGCATTTTCCTTACCAATCTGGCAAGATAGGAACCAAGACTGAGATATTAGTCAATCTGCTTCTGATCTACTACAAGGACACATTATTAAAGGCAAAAGGTATAAGGATTTGTAGCATGCACAAAAATCAAGAAACGGTCCATTCAGCTGCAGGATAGAGTTGAAGGAATCATGGGAAATGATGCCAGATGGTGGAAAGCCTTGAATGTCATCCTCAGGAGGGAGAGCCCGTCCTATGGGTAATGAGGAAGCAGTGCACAAATTAAGAAGAAAGACAGGAGGGAAGGGGAGGGGAGAGGAGAGGAGGAAAGGTGTGTGTGTGTGTGTGTGTGTGCATGTGCACCTGCACATCTTCATATATGCAAGGGTGATGGAGTCCTGGGGAAGCAGTGCTTAGAAAGTTTGACAGACATTGCCTATCAGTTCTTGCCTTCAGTAGGCATTCTATTTCCATAGCGTCCCCTCCCCCAACTGGCATACACGTTCTTAAAATTCTAGAGTGTGTTCTCAGACTTTCCCAGGATAGAAAAGTAGAGGTAGCCCAGTGCTCAGGCAGCTGGAGGCAGAGGAACACAAGGGAATGTGGAATTATCTTGGAAATCCTCTTTCTCTGCTCTTTTCTTTTATAGCATCACCAAGTCATGGTGCGTCTCAAACCACCAGGTCTCCAGTTGTCCTGTGTGACTATTTCATCCCTACCTCAGGGGCTAGGGTTTGGTTGATGCCGCAAGCCCGCTTTCCTCGGTCTGTGCTTTCAGCTGGAGGAGGGCCGCATCTCCAGTCTGTCCCCAGAGCACCCGTGCCCCCAGCTGTTCACACCTCCTGAGTGGTACAGCAGTTTGGTCCATTGTCCCTCAAATCATGCGTCAGATGGCACAACATTTCAATGTTTCTCTTTCCACCTGGTTTGTGGGCATCCATGCATATTTAAATTTACAGACACTTTCATAGCACTTACTCTGGGTCAGGCCCGGGTCTCAAGCGTTAACTTGTATTCATGCCAAGAATCCCTGGAATAACTCGTTGAGGTGGGTGCTGTCTCCATTTTACGGCCCAGGAACCCAAGAGGGGGTCAGTGACTCTTCTGATAGGCAGGCATTAACAAGATGCAGCCAGGATTTGAATGCCACAGTTCGGGTTTCAAAATCAGTGTTCTTAATCACGGTGCTGTGCTGCCGCTCACAAAGAGAACAGAACAGATTCTGAAAACAGGGGTGGAGGGAATCAGGATTGTCATGCCATCCTCACTGACCTCCAGTGCCCCAGCCAGGGTGCCTCAGCCCTCAAGTTTTGAGATAAAATTCTGACTGACTCGAGGCAGATGTGTGGATGGTGACACCATTCCGTTAACTACTAGATTTCACGCTCTTTTTCTCCCTTCCCTTCGCCTCTGCTACAGAAACGATCCCATATTCCTCCTCTCCTTTTTTTTGGTAAATTCTTTTCTAGTGATCTCATTGTGCCCAGGATTTTACTACCCACCCCTCGTTTATGATTTCCCTTCCCAGCCTCTGACTTGCGCCCACAGTCCAATCTGAGGGTCAGGCGCTATGCTGCACCTTCCCTCCCGTGTGTCCCACAAAGACCTCAACTGCAACAAATTCCAAACTGGACACCCACTTCGCTCTCCTGTCTTGCTAATGGCATCGCTGTCATTCTATGGCCAGCTCAGAAATCTCAGAGTTAATGGTGGCTCTTGCTTTGCCTGTCACCAGCCTCTCTTAAGCAACCTATCTCTGTTGATTTCTGCAAATAGGCAATGTCTGTCTGATAGGCAATGTCTGTCGATCTTCCTCTGGGGATGGTCTCTGGATTTGGCATAGGGTTAGAGACTCGGGGGTCGTGGGCTTCCTGCAACACTGTAGTCCTTCCCATTTCCCCATTCCCACCAAATTCTTCTCTGGATAGTGCTTCTATGCCAGGGTAATGGAGCTGGAAAATGCAACAAGAGGCTGAGTGATTTCTATCACGGAGAGAGGCACAGCACATGAACAGGCCAATGCAAGCGTGGAAAGCCATTGAGTCTCTAGAAATAAGGGTTCAGTCATCACTTTCCACCAAGTTGCTGCTCAGCCCCATACTAATACCATACCAGCTCTCAGACATCTGAGCATGTACAACTCCAAGTCATCCCTCAAGGTCCTCCTTCATGAAGCTTTTCCTGCTATAACTTCCCAGCTCTCTAGGCTCCTTGAGTAATTTATTCCTCCCCTTCACATGACACTGAGTACTGACTACATTATCCATTTTTTTTTTTTGTGTACTTATCTCTCCTTCTCTATAGGAGGCTCTGGACCAAATCTGTTCCAGCTTTCTTTTTGGTCCAGAATAAGCCTTGCTACAAAGGTCCTCACTGAGGTTGGCTGAGTAAATGAATCAACAGTCTACCCCAAACCGTGTTCGGCTGTAGGAAAAAAAAAAAAAAAATGGCCACAGTAATTTCCTCCCGGACACTGGGCTTGTGCCTGTGACTTGGTTTGGCCAGTAGGAGAGCTGACAGGGCTTGGTCAGTGAGGGTCCCCTCTCTTGCCACACAGGGGAGGCTGAGGTCACATGGTCTATATATGTTGCCTGTTTCTCTTGGTTGGCCTTAGACTTGAGAATGAAGCTCTGACTGCCCCTCACAGGAAAACACTTCTCTTTCCCTCTTCCTCTATCTCCCTCTCTTTCTCTCCTCACCCCTCTTTCTTCCCTCCCTTCCTCTCTCTGTCTCTCTGCCTCCCTGCCCGGCCCCCTTCTCTGTCCTTCCCAGTATAGACCACTCTTTGCAATTTATATTTATTTACCAAACTGGCCAGACCAGGTAGTACAATATTCCCCCAAATTAAGTCTCACATTGGTTTCTGGGGAGTTAATTACTAACACAAGTGCGTTAAGTACACCCTGGAATTTCTAAACTAATAGGTGTTCCTGCTCTATAAATACTTCTCATCCCCAAAACCAGCCAATAAATAAAAGAGCAACCAGATTAGGAAGACAACCTAATTGTTCTCCATGTGGGGTCTCTTCCTGCTGTTTTCTCAGAGTGTCCATGAATAACCTTAGATGGAAAGATTGGGAGCATCTATTTCTGTCTCGTCCTTCCTCAGGGAATCTGGGAACCCAGAGTTAGGATATTTCTGGGCTGCTGGCTGCACCACTTCACTGACTGTTTACAGTTTATTGGTTAATTAGCCTTGGTCCGTGTCCTCATCACGCTTTTACTCTCTGAAGAGACAGAGTCTAGGAATGACGCTGTGTGAGCAGGGGCTGTGGTTTACACATTGGAAGAGTAAGTAAATAATGTTCCGGGCACGAGGCTAGACATGTCATGTGTTTCAATGATGCAGGAAATTTAAAAATAGTGAAAACCTCATGTAAAATCGACCCCTTTCTCGCTCTCCACTCTGCCCCCGGGACCTCATTTCCTCCTTTTTCTTTTTTCCAATCATATCTGGCCACCTAAATTTATATTATTTACCTATTTGTCTACTTTTTAAAAAAGATTTTATTTATTTACTTGACAGAGATCACAATAGGCAGAGAGGCAGGCAGAGGGGTGGGGGGAAGCAGGCTCCCTGCTGAGCAGAGAGCCCAATGTGGGAGCTTGATCCTAGGACCCTGGGATCAAGACCTGAGCTGAAGGTAGAGGTTTTAACCCACTGAGCCACCCAGGCGCCCCATATTTGTCTACTTCTTTATTGTTATCCTCCCCGTGGGACTGTAGGCCCCATGAGGGAAAGAGCTCAGTCTACCTTGACTATTGCTGCCTAGAGCTCTCTCTGGGCTCTAGTTTGCTAACAGTGCAGGAGAGACATGAGAACAGTTACTGGTCTCTCTCACTGAAAGGAATGAGAAGCTCTCCAGGATTTGTTCTGCGTAGATTATGTAACAAAAACTCCCAGCTGTGCTCCAGAAACATCATGGAACCTCCATCAATGTTAGATAACAGAGGACTCTTCAGACTCTACTGGAAAATACCAATATGCACAGCCAACAAGTAGTAACTCCTATTATCTGAGTTTTCCAGACAATGGAAGAAACTCAGCAATTAAGTCCCATTGGATGGACATAATTTAAGTAGCAATTGCCAGGAAAAATTAAATAGATGTATAATTGGTCTTTTTATTAATTCCTTTGCATTCCCAGAATAATTTCGGTTGGTACAACCTAGTTTTGCTGACCCAAGGTTAGCACTGAAAAGATAATTTGTGAAGAGTATGGTGTATTTAAGGGCTGCCATGTCCTTCTCCTCGAGGGACTCAGAACCCTTGGGGATCAATCTTGTCTGATTGATCTTTATATCTTTAATGACTTGCTCGGCATTTGTTTACAGTATATGCTCAGTAAATGTTAAGTTGGATGAATGAGTAGATGGATGGACATTCCTAGTGTCCAATGCTGCGAGTAGAGATTCCCTTAAGGACTGACCAGCCATTTCTCTGGCTGACCAGGCATGCTTGCTCCAGGCTGCTAGCCCTCTTTCATTGCTACGGCCCCATTTGATGTGTTTTCTCTGTTTCCCCTCATGACTCCAGTTATATCTCATTTCTGTTCAGTTTGCTTGTCTACTGAGGATACTGGCCAAAACACTTAACGGCTTTGCCTGCAACAGTATCTTTTCTTTTTCTGACTATCTGCTTTTTATCTGTTATGGGTAGAGGACAAAGGGACACATTTGTTGATGTTTGTGGCAGGTTAAAGAAAGCCAGAAGTTCTCTGACACTCTTCCCATCAAGAAGTGGGTCTGCATCTTTTCCTGTTAAATCCGGATGGCCTTGATGACTGCTTTGCCTCAAAGAATATGGTGGAACATGCTATGTCAGTTTCCCAGAATAGGCTTAAGAAACTGATGGCATCTGCTTCCTGGGGCTCGGGCACGTCTCTTGGACACTGAGCCATCAGGTACGAAGTCCACCTACTATAGTGGAGGTACCCTAGGAGAGTCTCTGAACTGGTGTGGGAGAGGAGAGGCCCCATGGGAGCCCAGCCTCTCAGCCAGACCACCAGGACCCCAGGATGGAGAAAGAAGCCATCTTGGATCTGCAGAGCAAGCCAGCCGCCTGCTGCCAGTGAGTTCAGTGGATGCCACAAGAGGTAGAACCCATCAGTCACAGCCTGCCAAGGATGCCTAACCCACAAAACCATGCAATATAATGAAACAAACTGTCATTTTAAGTCACTACATTTTGGGGTAGTTTATGAGGCAGTGATAGAAAAGCAAAACAACATTAATTTTAAGAGAGGATTCAAGGAGTCTCAAATAGTCATTTAAATAAAATGAGTATGTTACCTTTTATGGTAAAAAGTGCTTTGCAGATGTAATTAATTACTTTAGGATTGTGATATGAGGAGACCTTTCTGGGCGATGCAGATGGCCCAGTGCAATCCTGAGTCTTGATGAAGAGGGGGCAGCAGGGTCAGAGTGTGAAAGAGGTTATGGGCACGGAATCCATGGTAAGGTGATGTGCTCTGAACAGGAAAGAGGATATTGAAAAAGGCAAGGAAATGGATTCTACCCTTTAGCCTCTGAAGGGAATACAGCCCTACTGATGCCTTGATTTTCACCCGTGTTACTGGAATTTGTGTGCTGAGGTCCTAACCCCGCTACTTCAGAATACGACTCTATTTGGAGACAGGGTCTTTAAAGAGGTTGTTCGGTTAAATGGGGTGTTGTGTGTGGGGGGGGCTGCTCTGAATTGACTGGGGTCCTCCCAAGAAGAGGGAGAGAGGTTCCAGGAGAGAATGTGCAGAGATGGAAGACCATGGGAGAACACCAGGGGAAGATGGCCTCTACAAGCAAGGACAGACGCCTCAAGAAAACAACCCTGCCGGGACACCTGGGTGGCTCAGTGGGTTAAAGCCTCTGCCTTCAGCTCAGGTCATGATCTCAAGGTCCTGGGATCGAGCCCCGCACCGGGCTCTCTGCTCAGCGGAGAGCCTGCTTCCTCCTCTCTCTCTCTCTGCCTGCCTCTCTGCCTACTTGTGATCTCTATCTGTCAAATAAATAAATAAAATCTTAAAAAAAAAAGAAAAGAAAGAAAAAAAAAAAAAGAAAACAACCCTGCCAACAATTTCGTCTTGCCCTTCTAGCCTCCAGAACTGTCAGTCCATTTCTGTCAGTTAAGCTGCCTGCTCTGTGGTACTTTGCTGGGGCAGCTGGAGCAGGCTGCCACAGTGGCGGGGTACCAGTCACAGCAGGTCGTTAGCGGCAGAGCTGAGACTCGACCCTAGGAGTTCTGGCTCCTTGCACCTTTCCTGCTGCTTCGGACCCCAGCCCCTCCTGCTAGACTGAGGCGCGGTGATATAAACTTCCTCAATCCTCATCTCAGCTTCCTTCCATCACGAGCTCCGCTACCCTGGGAAGAGTTACTTAAATTTATATAAGGTGCCTGTGTCTATAGCGTATTTCTGTGCTTCAGTCAGGATCAATGATAACCTTGGGTCAGCAAAGAGAGGTTAACCCAAATTATTTTGGGAATGCAAATGATCACATGAATGACTACCCATGGGGTCCTTGGCATGCAGTCATCATTCAGTGAACCTCAGCTTTTGTTTCGGGGCTCTGTATCCCAGATTGAGAGAGGATGAATGGAGTTTACCAGCAAAATCCCTGGGATATGCGGTAGAGGAAAATCAGGCACAAGGTCACCAAGGAGAAACTTCCGTACAGGGTAGTGTGTTTCTCTCGTGGTATAAAGTGTTCAATTTTGCAGCAACATTTCTACTAGACCAGCTATAGAATCAGTAATCATTTGCAGGGGTGGAAACTATTATCCATCAATGTCACTGTCATCAAATAAAATGTAAGGTGCCTACAGAGACACAGTGAGGCCGAAGCAGGCTTGTGAAGAACCTGTAATTACTACCTTGTCGTTCTAAGCAGCAGGAAAGTGGGTGCTTGAAGCAGGAGCTTCTGGCTTCAGATTTTGACCATGATTCTCTTGAACCTTGAAATGTCTGACCCAGGCAACTTCCTGAGGGGGTGCTCCTCCTCTGACATGGACATTCGGGGCTGCGTGAGGATGTTCTCAGCCCCCAGAGAGGCTGGGGAAGTTTCTCACTGCCACTGTGAATCTGTGATCTCAGGCCTAGAACCCAGAGAGGCAAGCCCAGGGAGGCAGAAAACGTCCGCATGCCTCTTTGTGCAGCCCGTGCAGCTAAACACAGTCGTCTCCTATCTCAATGTTTTATCCTTTCTGCACTAAGTTCCTGTGCTCGCTGCAGTGAGACATAATCAAAAGAATGAGCACAACAGCCCGTGGCCACACTCCGCTGCTCCCAAAAGCCCATCAAAACCAGCCATGTGTGGCCACTGCAAGCCAGAGAATATTAAGGCTAAAATCTGGGATAGTCTGCATTAGAAACCATGTATTTTAGAATAAGAGAGCACAAAATGCTCTTTAGCTCTCTCCTCTGGTGATTTTCAATTTTTGTTTTATTTAACTATAATCAGGATTATCAAATCTAATCTTTTCATCAAAAACTCTTTAAAAATCCTCAGGATAACATTATGAGCCCACCCACACCATCCATGGAGTGCTGTTAGTCATGAGAGGCCTTGAGTGCCAGACTAAATGTGTACATTACACTAAATCGTGTGATGACTTGTGACTCATGCTCCTTGCTATCTCTTCATGCTGTCACTCATTCATTCATTCATTCATTGCGTGTTTTAAGGATTTATTCTGAGCCAGATGCTATACCGAATCCTAAGGCTTCAAAGACTACTAGGCTGGAATTCCCACCCAAAAGGGATTTACAATATGGTGGACTAATTGTAACAAATACCATGTTTGGATAGTAATCTATGGTATGCCTCCATAAGAATCTCATTTGTGGAAAACTTTCTTAAAAATGCTGGGGCAGGTGAGTGTGAGCCAAACAGAAGTTTCAAATCTCTTCTGGGCTTTGGAGACCTCCTTCCTGCTTGGCCATCTCTCCGTTAGCAGTGACTGTAAGATCAAAGTGCAAATAGGAAAGTACATCCAAGAAAGAGTCAGCAGACATCCTGAGTGTCTGTTCCTTAAGGGTTCACTCCACGGTTGAGAAGCCCCCAGTGGAAGCAGAACTTCTCAGGGTGGAGCTCTTTCTGGGACACTGGCTACTGCTACAGGCCTGGCTTCCAGAAGGAGGGGCAATAGGGGAAGCAGAGAGCCTGCCTGCAGGAGAGGAAAAGGGGGAAGCTGTCATGGTGAGCAGGCCCAGCATGGAGTTTTAGAATCTTCTAGTAGAGTCACAGTTGCTACACTCGAAACTTCTATTTCACTACACTGGAAACCTCCTGAGGAAGGTTTCTAATAACAATCTCCACAGTATATGAATTTACTCATCACTTATAAATATTGTTTTATCTAATAGAGTAATCTGGGTAAAGATATGCTCTAGGGATTGGACTTCATAACGTAATGAGCATTGCATTATGGATGAAGGATTTATGAAGCTACCTACAAGGCTTTAGCAAGAACATTGCAGAAATAAATATTCCCTCATGCTTGACATGGACTCACTCAGTCATTTAAATAAGTAAAAAAATAAACAAATAAGTGGTATGCACTGGGGAAATCGAGATGATAAGATACGGCCCCTGTGCTCCAGGGGCTCACAGTCTCGTGGTAAGACAGACGAGCAAACAGACCATTATGATTTCGTATGAAAAGTGCCAGGGTTGAGAGCCCAGAATCCTGTGGGATGCCTGAGCTGGGAAATGAAACCCCATTGTTCCTAATCCAGGTAACACTGCAAAGCATCAGTATGTGCAAAGGCCAGGAGGCAAGGTCTGTTCTAGCATTTGCTGGTACCATAGAGGATGGTTGGGGTGCTTGGAGGAGGTGAAATCAGAAAGGGAAGGGCCAGAGGACAAGCAGCTTTGAGGGCTTCCTACTTTCTGGAATTTCCCATGCCAAAAGCCTGCTGAGAAAAATGCTTAGATTTGGCAAACTTTCCTTAGATGTACCTGATCTTCCTTCCTCCCTTCCTCCCTCCCTCCCTCCCTTCCCCTAATCTTTTATCCCATCTGTTCTAGAAAAAAACAATTCTTAAAGTGACTTCTGCAGTAGTTGGGATAAAGTTAGGAGCTCTAATTCCCCCCAACCACTTTGTGATGTTACTGGTCATTTTCCTTTCCTGGCTTCATTTTCCCTATACATGGGAGGGGTTAAATTGGTTGTAATTGCACTTTTAGGCCTAAATATTCTTCATTTCGCTCTTCATAGCTTAAATATGCTAAAGAATAATTTTGAGAAGGGAAGGATCTTATTGGGAAAAGTGTGTTGAGCAGTTCTCTGTCTTGGAGAGGTAAATTTGGGTTTCAGACTCTCGTCAAAACGGGACTGATGGAGGAGGGAGATGTGGTCACTGTTTTCCTTCTGACCAGAGGATCACAGGGCTGCTGAGCATCCAGGACTCCATATCTATGTCAAAATGTCTCCAATCCTACCTCAATGTTGGAAACCAGCCTCTGAAGCCTGTGGCATCAGGTTTCTCCTACAGTTTGGCTATTTTAAGTCTCATATTTCCACATACTGTCTCCTTGTTTCTTTCAGAATCATTAATTTCAGCCATTTCTTAATTGCCTACTATGTGCCATGCACTTGCTAACTTTAAATAAGTTATCTTGTTCATTATACATCAAAGTATGCATTCTTACCCCAGTTTTACATACAAAGAAAATAGTGTTCCTCAGGGAGGTGTGGCCACGAAACTGTAAGGAAAGAACTAAGGACTTGACATTAAATGGGTCCAGTTCTCCAGCCTCCATTTCTCTACTCTAAGCACAGGCTCCCCAGACTCTAGCATGCACGGTAGGCTCCTACACTGGATGGTCTCATGCTGGCCTCCAGGGATCAATAGTTCAGGAGTGAGTGGGACATTTTTAGGTCTTTTTCCGGTCTCCAGGAAAGCTAAGTTCCCAGGGTACCTGTGTGTCTCAGTGGGTTAAAATCTCTGCCTTCGGCTTAGGTCATGATCCCAAGGTCCTGGGATTGAGCCTTGCGTTTGGCTCTCTACTCAGCAGGGAGCCTGCTTTCTTCTCTCTCTCTCTCTGCCTCCCTCGTTGCCTACTTGTGATCTCTGTCAAATAAATAAATAAAATCTTTAAAAAAGAAAATAAAAAAAAAAAAAAAAAAAAGGCTGAGCTCTCAGAATACCACCACATGTCCCCTGGGTTCAAGTGTCCACATGCCACTCGCTTGTCACACTGGCCTAAGCGTGCGAATGTGCACACACGCATACACACACACACACACACACACCCCTCCTCAAGGAAGGGCCACCTTGCCCATGCTGTGCTTTCTGATGTTTATATTTCCAGAGTTAGAGCTGCAGAAAAGGCACGGCCTTTCCCTCTGATGGCTCCCTGGGTTTTCCTCTCTCACTCCCAACTAATCCTTGATGTCTTCAAAGGCAGGGCCACAGTCTCTATAATGAAGCTGGAAAAACTAAACAGAGGGCTCTGAGTCAGGCCTTGCTTGATTCCATTCCACTACAGCTATGGGGCTGCAGGGTGCCTCTGGGTTGGTCCAAATTCTTTTTCACAGGACAGGTCATTTCCCGCCCTTCCCCTCACTGGACAATATCATTAACCGTCATCTTGAAAAGAATCAATGATGAGGAACATCTTCATCCTCCACGGCCAGTAACAGGTAGCTAATAATTGAATCAATAAGTAAGTTTCAGACTTTGAAAAAAAAAATAAACAACTACTTAACACTTAATTTAAAGTAGATATTATCCCAGACACATCGCATATGTCACTTTATGTACCAACATGACCATCTTTCCTTTCCCTCCATCCAACTCCATTTATAGCCAAGGAATCAGGCTCCAGAAGGCAGGGTGTCTGGCTAACCTTCACAGAATTGAGTAGCCACCACTCCGTGACTTCAAACTCAGATTCTTTTATTTCCAAAACTCATGCTCTTGGCATATGGTTGACTCTCAATGCAAATTAACTTGATGGAATTGATTTTTATATTTAAAAGAAGATGGTGCTTTGGCTATATCCTGGCCTGGCCACTCAATGAATATGTGGCCTTAGGCCAAGGGGTTAGCCCCTCCATGCTTCAGTTTCCCATCTGTAAAATACTGTCAATAATGAAACCCAGTGGGAATGTCCATGGTTCTGCAACAAGGCAGTAAGGCAGGTGGTCTGAGTGGACCAATTGTCTCTTCTCCTGTAACTTGTGTAATTTGTCAACTAACTAATGGCTTATTTTCAACATGTGCCCTCCATGTGTGATGCATGTTTTTCAGGAGGGTCTTTCCTTGAATTATATCTCTCCAGGAACTGGAAGATCTTAGGGATACTCTTTCCTTTTACTGATGAGGACTGAAGATCTCTGAAAAGTAAAAGAGAATGTTCTGGTGGCCTTGCCAGGATTCATTTAATGTATCTCCTATCCAAGAAAGGGCAAACAGCTGGTGTTCAGTCTCCTAAGAATGATGCAAATCTCTGAAGCTTCTTAGTCACTGAATAACTAGCAACTTCTTCATTGGAACTTCCTGGGGGGGCAGAGACTGAATTTCAATGATGTTCTCCTTGTGTGACACTAAGTAATGAATAAAAATGGGAGCTAATAGCCACCTCTGAGGCTTAGGTGTGCTTTGTGGTGCAAAATCTGTTTTCTATGAAGTACTCGAAAAAAGGCCATCAAATAAAGAACATCTGCCTGTCTTGTCTGTTTCGACCTCTTAAACTGAGGTAACGTTACACAGTAAAAATAGTCCAATCTCGGGCAAACAGAAATACTTTGTTTTAAATTCTAGCTCTACCACTTGTTTGCTCTCTAATCTTTTGTGTAGTCTAAACAGTCTAGCCTCAGTTTCCCAAGCTGTTCCCCACCTCATGGAACTGTTGTGTTCAAATAAAAAAAGATGTAAAATATGTTGGAAGAAATTGTTATTTATGTATTATCTGAGACATTTTAACAGCATTTTGGGAAGCATTTCTTCTCTTGGGGGTCTATTCCCTCTTCTGGATTCCATTCTTACAGATCTCTATGTTCTTCTCAGATCTGTCTTGTGCCATGAGCCTTCTATTCCTTATTCCTTCATAATACATCATTTTTAAAGGAAAGAGAACTCAGGCTTACTCACTCTTCTAACACAGCCATAGACTTAATGGCACCTGAAGCTCTAGTGAAGAGGGACAGCTGAGATATTCATCAGGCTTTAAACATGAAGTTCAATAAATCCATATTTAGGATTGTGCTAAAAACTCCATTTAAAGAGGAAAGCCATTATTAATGGCTCCAATGTATCAAGGTTTCTTTTATTAAAGTAGTTTAAAAGTCAAGGGCTATACACTGAGAAGAAACGAACTCACTAAAACAACCCCTCAATGTGTCCCCGGGTCAGAAAACAACGTAATAAAAATTGCTACTGTCAAGTGAAAAGTTCTTAATGAAAGAATGCCGTCTCTCAGCTCTTGTGATCAAAATCTTTCCAACCTGATACATTTTCATTGCCAGCAAGTCTGCTGATCTAGTCTAATAAATAGATTTTTCTCCCATCACCTTAGCAATCAGCTTCCCTTGTGCCAGGAGGCAGAGGCTGAACTGGGACTATCTCAAAGCTCTTTAAAATGTTTCCATTTTTATAATCAATCTCCTGATCCCTCATGCAACCACTTACTCCTCTGCTAATTAAAACACTCATTAATTTATCCTGTAAGTAAGAATATAGGAAATATCTATTGTACTCCAGTTATTACCCAATATGAACACAAAGAGGAGTAAGAGTGTCCTTCTCTCAAATAACTGATGTAATTCTAGGGAAAGCAGACACACCAATCCCTCAGTACATTACAATGTCAGAAGGGCTTTGCTGAAGATGGAGCAGAGAATAAGGAAAGTCCAAGAGTGTCACTGAGTGTCAGGAAGCCATCGCAACTTAGATTATTCAAGGATAAGTCATTCCAAGGACTGAGAATGGCATTGGAAGCAAAGAAAAACCCAGATTCAAGAAGCACCTGGGTGCGTTAGTTGGTTAAGTGTCTGCCTTCAACTCAGGTCATGATCTCAGGGTCCTGGAGTCAAGCCCCATGTGGGGCTCCCTGCTCAGTGGAGAGTCTGCTTCTCCCTCTCCTGCTGTCCCTCCCCCTGCTCTCACTCTATCTCTCAAATAAATAAATACATTAATAAAAACTAAAAAAAATTAAAAAAAAAAAGTACAAGTCTGGGAGGGGGCATGACAAGGTTCAGCAGTGCTAGAAAACAAGATGGTATAGTAGATAAGACACGGAGAGTGCATCCCTAGAAGGGCTATCATGAAAAAGACTAAGTCTTGACAGGGACACAGCAAAAGTTGAACCCTTTTACGTTGCTAGCTGAGATGTAAAATGGTAGAGCTGCTTTGAAAAACAGTTTCACAGCTTCTTCCAAAACTCAAATTTTGCATGCAATCTTCACTCTTTCCCAGCAATTCCCCTCTTCGGTACCTCCTGAGAACAATGGAAACACTCCCACCTACAGATTTCTATACAAATGTTCAGAACATGTTTCATAATAGTGATAATTGGAAGGAATCCACAAGTCCACCAACTGGTGAATAGTTGAAAAGAATATGCTATACCCATACAAAGAAATACTCTTCAAAAATAAAAAGGAACAAAGTTCTTGGTGCATGCAGCAACATGGGTGAACTTGAAAGGCATTATGGAAAGTGAAAGATGCCGGACACAGAGGGATTCCACTGCCTGATTCCTGGAAAAGTTGCAGAAAAGGCAAACCTACAGAGGCAGTACTCAGGGCACTCTGGGAGCGGGAGCTGACTGCAATCTCACAAGAGGAGACTCTTGGGGGGTGAGCAGAGTGTTCTAAAACTGGACTGTGATGGTGGGAGGAGTTGGTAAGTCTACTAAACATCATCACTGACGCACACTTACAACAGGCATATTCTGTGGTATGTAAATTATACATCAGTGAAGCTGGGCTTTTGTTTAAGCCCATAAAATGAAAAAAAAAAATTTTTATCTGTGTACTCAGGCCTTTTCAGTGTGACCACGTTACTGATATGTGTTCGGAAGGTAATAGCTTGCTTGCTTTAGATCTTGAATCCAAAATGAGCCTCGTCTTTCTCATCCATTATTCCATCTTCCCTGTTGTCTCCAAGTTTAGTCATATGAATGGTAAAAGATTGAGAGAAAAGGAAGTTACCTTTTCTGTTTAATCAACAAATATCCTTTTAAATATCCTTGTTTTCGAATTAAAGAGCTTTCTTTGCAGGCGTATTCACTCAAGAGTTAGAAGAAGAGGGAGGGAGGGAGGAAGGGAAGAGAAGATGAAAGAAAGGAAGAAAGAAAATATGTTTCCAAAGGTCCTCTGATGACTTTTTTACCCCAAGGATTGAAAGTTCACCAGGAATAATATAGGGAAAAATAATAGGGGAGTATAAGGGAAATTGATACTATATATACATATATATCATAATTAAAATTTAAAAATATATAAAATACAGAGAAAATAATAAATTGATAATATTAATTTCCATTATGTTAGGTAGGCAATGAAAGCTGAAGGAGAAGGAAGTCAGTCTTGCTTGACCCGGAGTTTCCAGGACACTGGGCCACCATGAGATGACCAACGCTGGAGCAGCCACTTGCTCACAGAGCAGGCCGGATGTGGCTCAGCTCGGCTGAGCATGCTGAGGCAGCAGAACACCTTCTTTGGCATGATTAATCGCAGAGGCTAGAAGGCCCCAATTCCAGCACTCCCTGATTTTGCCAAAGTCTCGACTTTCTTAATATAAAACCAGGGGTCCTGAAGCCACATTGCTTGAGATGATTTCATAGCCCAGGATTGGCTTGGAAACACCAAAGAAACGGTTTCATGACCATTGATAAGGTCTTTCAGCAACAGATTCCTCCCAGAACCTCTGAGAATAACCACATGGGCTGAGGGCCCTTGAGGAGCAAAGGTCTTATGAAGTGGGGGTAGGGGGCTGCTCCTTCAGACACCTGGGAAATGCAGCCCCATCTGATGTGAATTAGAACTACAGCTAATTATTTGCCTTGCAGCTTTTGACCCCCAGAAATTTCTTATCATTTTCATTAAAATTAAAGTTTGCCATTGGGAAATTCTTAAAAACATTAAAATAGAACAAATGCATAGCTGACATTTATATACTCACAACCAAGATTGACTAAGTGTTAACTCTTGGCCATTTTTGTATGGTATGTGCCACAGACAGAATGTTCGTGTTCCCCCAGAATCTATTTGTTGAAACCTAATCCACCAATGTGATGGTATTTGGTGGACATGAGGACACAGCAAGACAACAGCCATCTAGGAGCCAGAAGGTGAGCTCTCCCCAGACTCAGAATCTGCTGGCACCTTGAAATTGGGCTTCCCAGGCTCTAAAACTGAGAAATAAATGTCTATTGTTGATAATTTATCCATTCGGCAGTATTCTGTTATAGCAGCCTAACTATACTGAGACAAGGTGTTCTCTTGAAAATAAAGATAATGAAAGTCTACTCTTCTGGACCAAATCTTTCACCCTCCCTCCCCAGAAATAACCATCATCCTGGAGTTGGTGTTAATGGTTACTATATATGTTTCATGTTTTACAACATGTCTACATCTGTATACAGCACACATAGTGTTCTTTTCAAGTTTCAAAATTCTTCTAAATGGTATCTTATTCTGTCCATGTTTAACATCCTCCATAAGTTGTAACATTCATATATTAAAGTGCCCTAAGCTGAAACGTTCCGTGCACTTTGCATGCATGAACTGCTACAGTAGAGAGTTCCCTCATTGCCCTTCATAGACTGTCCCTATTCCCCAATGCTACAGCTACTCTGACATTTATTACAATATAGGAATCCTTCCTTTTATGTGCTTTGCTTTACTACACTTCATAGATACTGTATTTTTTTTTACAAATGGAAGGTGTCCAGCACGTCTATGGGTGGCGTATTCCCGTTGGCACTTGCTCAGTCTGTGCCTCATGTCACATTTTGTTCATTCTCACAATATTTCAGTTTCCCTTGTTCTTATATTTGTTATGGTGATTTGCGATCAGTGGTCTTTGATGTTACTGTTGCCATTGTTTTGGGGAGCCATGAGCTGAAACCCTATAAGATGGTGAAGTTAACTGATAAATGTTGTGTGTGCTTTGACAACTTCACAGACTGGTTGTTCCCTCATGTCTCTCCCTCTCCTTGGCCTCCCCCATTCCCTGAGATGCAACAATATTGAAACTGGACCAATGAGTAACCCTACAATGGTCTCTCTGTGTTCAAGTGAGAGGAAGAACAGTGTATCTCCCATTTCAATCCAAAGCTAGAAATGATTAAGCTTAGTGAGGAAGGCATATTGAAAGGCAAGATAGGCTGAACGTTAGGCCTCTTGTGCCATACGACTATGTAAGCAGTGAATACAAAGGAAAAGTTCTTTTTTAATATTTATTTGACAGAGAGAGGGATCACAAGTAGGCAGAGAGGCAGGCAGACAGAGCAGGGGAAGAAGGCTCCCTGCTAAGCAGAGGGCCCAATGAGGACTCGATCCCAGGACCCTGAGATCATGACCTGAACCGAAGGCAGAGGCTTTCCCACTGAGGCACTGAGGCACCCCAGAAAAGTTCTCGGAAGAAATTAAAAGTGCTACTCCAGTGAACACACAGATGATAGCAGAACTGTCATATTGCTAATGCAGAAAAAGCTTTAGTGATTTGGATGGAAGATCAAACTAGCCACAACATGCCCTTTAGCCAAAGCCTAATCCAGAGCAGGACCTTAATTCTCGTCAATTCTGTGAAGGCTGAGAGGTGAGGCAGCTACAGAAGTTTGAAGCTAGCGGAGGTTGTTTCATGAGATTTAAGGAAAGAAGCCATATCTCTTATATCAGGATGCAAGCTGAAGGAAGCAGCAAGTGCTGGCCTAGAAGCTGCAGCCAAGTTCTCCAGAAGATCGAGCTAGGATCATTCATGAAGGTGACTGCCTTAAACAACAGACTTTTAATGTCGATTAAACAGCCTTCTACTGGAAGAAGATGCTGTTTAGGACTTTCACAGCTTGAGAGAAAGCAATGCCTGGCTTCAAAATTTAAAGGACAGCCTGACTCTCTTGTTAGGGGCTTATGCAGCTGATGACTTTAAGTTGAAGCCAATGCTTGTCTACCGTTTACTGTTGTGAAAATCCTAGGACCCTTAAGAATTATGCTAAATTCATTCTTCCTGTGATCTATAAATGGAACAACAAAGCCCAGATGACAGCATATCTGTTTAGAACCTACTTTACTCCAGTAAACCCACTGTAAACCCACTGTTGAGACCTACTGCTCAGAAAAAAAGATTCCTTTCAAAACATTATTGCTTATTGACAATGTACCCGGTCACTCAGGAGTTCTGATGGAGATGGACAGGAAGGTGTATGCTGTTTTCATGCCTCTTAACACAACATCCATTCTGCAGCCCATGGATTAAGAAGTAATTTCAACTTCCAATTCTCTCTATTGAAGAAATACATTTTGTAAGACTATAGCTGCCATAGGTAGTGATTTGTCTAATGGACATCAGCACAGTAAATTGAAAATCTTCTGGTAAGGATTCCCCACTCAAGATATCATTAAAAACATTTGTGATTTGTGGGAGGAAGTAAAATAGGAACAGGAATTTGGAAAAAGCTGATTCCAACCCTCATGGATGACTTCGAGGGGTTCAAGATGTCTGTGGGGGAAATACCCACCGAAGTTGTAGAAACAGCGAGAGAACTAGAATGAGAAGCAGAGCCTGAGATGGGACTGGATTGCTGCCATCTCATGATCAAACTTCAGTGGATGAGGAATTACTGCTTATGCATGGGCAAAAAAAGTGGTTTCTTGAGATGGAAACTACTCCTGGTGAAAGTGTCAAAAGGACAACAAAGGATTTAGAGTATTACATAAGCTTAGTTGTGTAAGCAGCAGCTGGGTTTGAGAAGATTGACTTCCATTTTGAGGGACATTCTACCGTAGATGAAATGCTATCAAGCAACATGGAATGCTACAGAGAAATTGTTCATGACAGGAAGAACAATGCAGCATCAATGCAGCAAACGTCACTGTTGCCTCATTTTAAGTCTTTGCCACAGCCACCCCAGCCTTTGGCCACCAACACTCTGATCAGTCAGCAACCATGAACCTCAAGGCAAGACCTTCCTCCAACAAAAGGATTACAACTTGCTGAAGGCTCTGGTGATGGTTAGAAATTCTTAGCAATGATTTTGTTTAAATTAAGATGTAAGCCATCCATCTTGCAGTTATCAATAAAGAATACTCACAAGATGGTAAAAACTCTTCTCAAGCTCACCCTGGCCTATGCTTAGAAGCAATACTGTCAATCAGTACATGTTACATCTTGACCAGGTTTTCTAGAATTAATTCCTGAATCACAACCACCTATTGCCTTGTGCAGGATACCATCATCAGTCCCAAGATGAATGAATACTGGGGTTAAAATGGGTTACCTGTCTTCCCCTATAACACCATCAGAAGTAACACTGCATGGCTACCCACCCGGCTGGGAAGTGTAAGACCCCCAGATCATTATCCACCATTCCCAGGACTCTGATCCCAGAGGGCTGTGCACCCTGTCATCTCATTACATTTCCCACCCTCCTCAAACTTCCCACAGCTTCCCTCTGCCCTCCTAGCACTCACTATCTGTCACCAGTAAATTTACTATTTTTGAAATATCTTCTAGCACTATGCACTGTCTTATTGTACCCCCAAAATTGCATTTATCCAAAGTGCTTTGCCCTACCCAGAAGTCCTCCCAAGTTGGGTGCTGTTTTTCTTTGATCCATGAATTGAAGGACATAGAGGTGGGGTAAGTGTGTTTGTAACTTTTGATTGTTGTTTTTGAAACATTCTAGCTTCTTTCAAGCACTTTCCATCTCCGCTCCAATTGCAGTTTTCTTCCCATAACCTGATTACTTCCATTCCACTTGCTTCTATTTTTCCCCCTTCCCTCCTCAGCTCCTCAGACTCCCTATGTGATCTCATCCTTTCCCACATTCTTCTAAGACCTCATATCTTCATTTTCCTATCTGTCATTTCTGCTTGGATTTCTACGGAACGCCTCAAACATAACTTGCTTAAACATAATTCTTGATAGTCCTTCCTCTGAACTAAAGCCTCCCCACCCCAAATCTCCCCATTTCAGAAAGGGCTATCATCATTTAGCAAAGTCCATGGGCTCAAGCCCCTTGATTCCTTGTTCTTCACCTCCTACATCCATTAGGAAGCACTGGTGGTTTTATTTCTAAATAGATCCTATAAATGCTGACTTCTCTTCATCTCCAGTGCTGCCACTGAAGTCCTATCCATCATCATCTTTTGCCTATTCTGCAGTGGCACCCTAGAAATGAGATTGTGCATTCCCTGCTCAAAATCCTTCAATAGATTCACACTAGAATAAAATCTAGAAGCCCTTTTAAGGCCTATGGGTCATAATATGACCCAACATCTGACTTAATTTAGCAGGATCGTCTCTTGCCAATTTTTCAGCACTAACACCATTGGTCTCCTCACCCTACCTTGACTATATCACAAATGTTCCTGCTCCAGGACATTTGCATTTGCTATTCTCTCTTCCTAGGATGTTCTTCCTCCAGAGATTTGCAAGACTGGATTTCTCATTTCATTCAGATTTTAATTCACATATCATCCATTTAGGGAAGACTTCTTCAATCTTCCCATTGAAAAGAAACTGCTCCTAACAATCTTGACATATTTACTGTGTTATAGCTTTCTTGCTAGCACCTGTGAAGGTTTTACTTACTATAGATGTGTTTGCATACTTAGTTTTTTGCATATGTATTTCATTTTCTAGAGTTTAAGTTCTACTTCAGTATCTGGAAAACTTCTTAGCACATAGGAGATGCCAAACCACCATTTGTCAAGATAATACAAATATCTGAGAGTACTTCATATTCTGAATAAGAATTCTGGGCTAGTTCTCATCTAGTTAGAAATGCATTTTCCTGGAATAGGGTTTGTATTTTCTCACCAATTATGGCCTATTTCAAAATACAGAAATTGTTAATTCTATTGTGGTTATATTATCCATTTTTGGATAATATCCATGGATTTTTGTTCTTTTGATTGTCAACACTTTCCAATTGGGCTTTCTGTTCTGGAACAGTCACTCTGAGTGCCACCCCTGCTTCTACTTCCATTATCAGTGTGTCAGAGCAGGACAGGTGCTGGGTCACACTGTTTTTATTGCTTCCAGGATGTCAGAAACAGCTGCCAGTATGTGGTCCTCACAAAGGCAGCATAAAGACACAAGTGTCAGAGACCATGGAATAAACTAGTAGTAGCTAAAATTTGTTGGGTGCTACCATGTTCTGGTCAGTACCTAGATTTCAGTATATTATCTTCACAACAACTGTATCTAATAGATATTTTTATTAACCTTATCCTAAGAATGAGGGAACTAGGGGCCAGAGAAATTATGTGATGTGGCCAACATGGCTATGAAGAGGAAGGGCTGAGATGTAAACCCAGTTATTGGAAGACGGAATCCAAGCTTTTAAACATTAAACCAAGATAGTGTCTTTTTAGGGTTCAGGAGTTCAGGTCCTTACCAGACATTTATTATGAGTAAGTCACTTCTTTTCTTTCAGTTTTTTGATTTGGGACATGGAACTAATGATCTCTGTCTGTTACATATCACAAAGTTTTTACGGAGATCAAATAAAAGTGCTATGATATATACAATTGGATTTTAAAACTTACCTTTTACTTGATAAATGCCTGATGACTGTTACTATTACAAAAGCATCAGGTATAACTACAAAGGAAGGTAACTAAACAATTTTTTTAGAAAGCGCTAAAACGTATTATCTGAATCAAATTTGTTACCCTGGAGGGATTATGGACTTGTCCATTGATCCTACTTGTCTTTAGACATGTCCTTTTGGGTAATCAGTAAGATAGATTGTGGGCTGTATCTTGATTTACATTAAAATTTAACGAACAGTGAAATGTTATTTAGAGTCAAGTCTGGGGATGCCTGGGTGGCTCAGTTGGTTAAGCAGCTGCCTTCGGCTCAGGTCATGATCCCAGCGTTCTGGGATCGAGTCCCACATCGGGCTCCTTGCTCGGCAGGGAGCCTGCTTCTCCCTCTGCCTCTAGCCTGCCACTCTGTCTGCCTGTGCTTGCGCTCTGTATCTCTCTCTCTAACAAATAAATAAAATCTTTAAAAAAAAAAAAAATAGAGTCAAGTCTGGTGATCACTTAAGGGAAAGCTAGCCAAGAGAAACAAGAAATAACAAGTAATAGTGATGGCTGGGTGGCTCAGTCATTAAGCATCTGCCTTCGGCTCAGGTCGTGATCCCAGGGTCCTGGAACTGAGCCCCGCATCGGGCTCCCTGCTCAGCAGGAAACCTGCTTCTCCCTCTCCCATTCCCTCTGCTTGTGTTCCCTCTCTCGCTGTGTCTCTCTATATCAAATAAATAAATAAAACCTTAAAAAAAAATAAAGAACAAGTAATAAAGTTTCTTTTCTTGTTTAGCTTTTAAATAGGTTCTGAAACTTTCTCCAAATGTAACCCAACATTAAGTCACAAAATACTGTTAAAATGAACATATTGTGAACACTCCTCCCCCAGAGACTGACTTCACTTTGAAGGACTCCATACCATGGGCCATTTAGCTCAACTTCCTTTTCCTGCAGAGGTCTCTTTGATGCTGTCCGCCATCCGAGCATCTCCGTGCATGTCTCCAGCCTTGGTGAGCAGGTCATCTTGCGAAATCGTCTGCTCCACTGTGGGGGCAGCTCTGCTATTGAGAATAGTTTCCTTTACATCAGCCAAAATTTGGGTCCTCGCAAGGTCCACAATCATTCTGAGGAATCAGAAACATCTCTGGCAACTTCACACAGCATAAAAATTAAGCTCCTGGGTTGTTGACTCAGACCCAGATTCCAAATCCCAGCTCTCTCATTTTCTTCTACATTTGACTTTGGGCCACATGTCGCTCTTCTGTAAGCCTCAGCGTGATGGAGGTGATAATGACATAACCCATCTACTGGGTGGTTATAAGTCTTTAATGAGAGATTATGTACCCAGTCTTAGCCCAACGGTAACTGGATGCAATTTAATGAGGTTCCCCTTCTTTAAGACCATTAACTGCCCTCTGCTGGAAAATTGCTGTAATAACTACCTAAATCTCTAAGTCAAGGAGCAAAATGCCTGCTCCAAGGGACTGCCCTTACTAGAGTACTTAAGGCACATTGTCCAGCCTGTGGCAATCTCCCCATACATGCTAATAACATTGGTTGCTCTATTTCTGGGACTCCCCAGTCACTGGCCCTGGACAAGAAGAACTGTAGTCTGTCTCTCTGTGGTCCATGTTTCCAGCAGTATTCTTGTTGAGGAGGGTCAAAGAACATCTCTGTCTTCTTGTAGAGGTAAGAATCAGGAAGAATGGATTACAAAATCACTCTAGTGTGCAGTGTTTATTTCAATTGAAAAGTGGAACAGTGATGGGAATTTTGTCTTTATTACCCCCCCATGAGATTTAAAGATAAGGAATATATAGACCTTAAACCTTTAGTTACTGAAAATTGAACATAAAGCACAGAAACAGGAAACTGAAAATGCTTCTGGAAGATTTTATTTAAATTGTAATAGGTTGTCAAGGGAAACTAATGGGCCTGAATTATCAGATAATAGAAGCATTTTCTTTTAGTGCCACCCATTGAAAGCACATTACATGTCAGGAACTGCGTTAAGTGCTTTCCATACAAGGTATGCATTATCTTATTTGTGACCCCTAACCTGTTCCTCCTCAGGTTTTTCCCTCTGTAAATGGCCATACTGTCCCCAAGAGCAGAACCTGGGGGTCACCTTGGAGTTATCCCTTTCTCCTACTCCTATTATGAAAACTTTTATCACATCCTGTCCATCCTTTACCCAAAATATATGAAAAATGCACACATCTATCTCTTTCTCCAGTGATACGTTCCTGGTTTCGGTCCGCATCTTCTCTTTCTCATCTATTGTGATTGGCCTCTTCACTTGTATTTCAGTTTCTACTTCTTCCCTTCCACAGTCCATGTTCCAGACAGAAGTCAGATTATTAAAGAATGTAGAGAAGACAAAATCATCCCCCTGCTTGATATTTTCAGTAGCTTCACTTTGCCCTTAGAATAAAACCTAAACTCTTCCAGATCTACAAGACCCTGTGTGACCTGACTTTGACCCTGTTCTCAGCTCACCTCAACTTTCTCCTTGAACACTGTTCTTCAACCCACTGGCCCTCCCAAGAACTTGCCAGCCCCAGGACCTTGGCATTCACCATTATTTTTGCATAAGCCTCTTTCCTTACTGGTTCCTTCTCAATTCTGAGGATTCTGATTCAGTGTCTTCAGATGGGCTTTTCAGGATAGACTATCCAATATAGGTCTTCCTATCATTGTCTATCCAAACACCTTATTTTGTTCAGAGCATTGATCACAGCCTGCAAGTGTCATTTATTTGCTGCCTTTTTATTCTGTGTCTTAGCCTCTAGAATATAAATTCGAAGAAGTCAGGAAACCTGTGTGTGGGTGTAAATTCCTAGCATGATACCTGGTATGGGATTCCCCTGCTTGTGTTCCCTCTCTCTCTCTCTGTCTCTCTCTATTAAATTATATATATATATATATATATATATATATATATACACACACACACACATATATATATATAGACACGCACACACATATATATGTATATATATAGGTAGAATGATAAATATTTCTTCAAAGCTTTCTTATAACATAACACCGTGTTTCCAGTTTTGCAAATGAGACACTTAGTTTTAGCCAGGCTAGGAAGTGAAGGGCCAGGAAGGAAACACAGATTAATGTGACTTTTCAAACTGAATTTTGTCCTACATAAATAATGGGTGATGTGTTTGTGTGTGGGTGTGAATGTGTATATGTTAGTGGTATGAGTTTCAGAGAGAGTTATCAGATATCAAACCCTAGTTTCCCACAATTATCAACCACAGATCCTCTTGGCATTTATCCAAAATAAATGGAATTAAATAAAAATAAATATAAATATAAATTCCCCAAAATAGAATTATATAGAGGTTAAGAGGAAACTTCATGTCTTTACAGTTCAGAGGGAATCAGACTGATATTTTTTCATTCTGGAGTCTAATTTTCATGAATATTAAGTTTTTGGCCATTTTGTTTTATTCTCCTCTTTATCAGCACACTCGATTACAACAACATTTTGTCATTGTTGTTTGGTTGTTTGGTTGATTTGCTTTCATAAGTAAGTTTTCATTTCATTTATGTGCTGTTTGACTTTAAGACAGACTCCCCTTGCTATGTTCATTTGCCCACTCATTCATTCAGGAATCATGAACGGGGCATGCTCCAGCCTGTGAACGTGCAGGACACTCACATCTGCCCAAAAAGCATCCTAGTAACTGATGTTCTTTGTGCTTGTCTTCCCTGCTCCAACAGAGTATCCAAGGCTCCTCTTCTAGTACAGAAGAGGTCCCAGGTGATATGAGCAAGGTTTATTCCTGGCACATAAATTCTAAAGTTGTTTTATAAAACTGTCAACAGCAAAACCAATACTATTGAATAATAATGCTTGACTCTTCTCCTTTGGTTTGCCAGTGCTGATTCACAAAGACACAAACTGCTATCAATTCTACTAGCAGTGAGAAGGAGGGCAGTTCTTATGAATTCAGGTGGAGTCATATCTCTACTGTTAAATTCAAGCCCCAAATATGTAGTTGTACCTCTCCATTCATGAGAACACACCTTCTGAATCATCAGAGGGGCCATGGATGGAAGATCTGGATGGAAGATAACCTTTGCAGGAAGAGGAGTGTCAGAATCCACTCTTATGAGTAATCTGTGTATTTTAGTTAACATTTAGGAGAGTACATACAAGTCTTGGTAGGGAATTTGCCAAAATCAGAGCTAGCAAGGAATATATTTTGAGCGGATCTCTCTAGAATGGCCTGGGTTGCTCACTGCGGCCCAAGGGTAAGATGACCTAACCCCAGCAGTTACAATGTGGAAATGCAGAAAGACCACTGACCTGGAAGGAGGACACCATAATCCATGAACTAGACCTGCTCTAATACTTCTCAATGACCTCACATAGGTCACGTCTTTCCTGGGTATCTACAAATGGGGATAGCCATGTCTTTATCTCTGATCTGTTCTGAATATAGTATCGGGCATTAAGTGAGAAAGTGCTCTTCTTCCTGTGTGAGAAGTGTATTAACTTCCTTGGATTTCAACTTCCTGTTTTGTAAAGTGGGGACTACACAGTACTTGGTAAGATATTGCAGGATTAAATGGGGCAAAGCATTTAAACCCTGTCTCTTAGAAAGTGCTCCCTTTACAGCAATGGGTATTCACTTCTTACATTGCCTGGCCCACTTCTCTGCTGTCTCTCCACAAAGATAGCTTAACTGGTAGCTGATTCTCAATCATGTCCCAGCTTGAAGGACCCAGATGACCAAAACTAACTTCGTGGCTTATGTTCAGGAGCAAACTTCTGGGTAATGACGCAGAGAGGTATGATTTGGATGTAATGCCCAGGACTCCAGTTTATAGGGAACTTAGTATTATCTCACCTACCCTAAAGCATGGCTATATTAACTCTCTGTACCAGTAAAATGTACAAGAATCATTGCCCTGATCTGGGATGACAGTGGGATTTGCTTTAAGGGCTATGACTTTGCCTTTTGGAACAGCTTCTTACTTCTTCCACTGTATGTAGGGAAATACCCTCAGAGAGCAGTGGCTCATCTGGTCTGCCCCAGATAACTACAGGGAAATGCGTTTAGAATTTAGAATCAGCCTCTGATGCAGTTTCCCTTGAGCACATTATGGCCTGTTTCAGGACTCAGTTTCTCCAGCTGTATAATAGGAGGGTTGGAGCCCTACAATCAACTTTTCATTTGCAATAACACAAAGACCTCAAGTTGGGGAGCAAGTTACAGGATAGGGACTGAGGCAATATGGCATTGAAGGTGGAAGTAACTGGAGAAGGGGACAAAAAGCTATGAAAGAGCTGGAACAGTATTTACTTCTTTCTCAGCCTGAGCAGTTAGTTTTTTGTTTCAGTGAAGAAAGTCATTAACTCTTGGAGCTAAATGAGATGTCTTATGCTTTTTTGAGACTGGGTCCTAGGAGTGTTGCTTCAAGACCCACACTACACTGTAGGATACAGAGTTGCATCACAGCCCCTCCCAATCTTCTCTTCCAGCTTCCAGGATGCAGCTTGGACACCTGGAGAGCTCAGAAGGCACCAAGAAAGTGTCTGTGCCTGGCCAGTGGTGTTAGCAATTGAGACAAGTATTTGCTGCCCTCATAGGAGGCTATGGAACTATCTTATGTACATGTGAAACAACCCCAAAGAACCTAACACAAATAGGCAAGATTCTGACATAATTCACTGGGAACTAAAAATGTGGGCCTTGTTGTTACTGTGCCTTTTTCCTATGCAGGTGTTGACAAACCGGAAAATATTAAGACTACATGTCCTTGAACTTTACATTTTGAAGGTGTCAAAACAGACACAAAAGTAGAATGATATAATGAGCCTGCCCCACCCCACCTCTCTATCCATCTCGATGATTTAACAGTTAACAATTTTAACAGTTAACAATGAAAGGTTAATCTTGTTCTATCTATACCGTCATACATTGCCTTGTCTCCACAGTATTTTTTTTTAAAGGTTTTATTTATTTATTTGACAGAGAGATCACAAGTAGGCAGAGAGGAGGCAGAGAGACAGGGGGATGCAGGCTCCCTGCTGAGCAGAGAGCCCAATGTGGGGATTGATCTCAGGACGCTGAGACCATGACCTGAGCCCAAGGCAGAGGCTTTAACCCACTGAGCCACCCAGGCGCCCCTCCACAGTATTTTGAAGCAAATTCAGAGATCATTTTTTCCATCTTTAAATATTTCTGTATGCATATACATAATAAATGAGGACTGTTGTTTTCAATATAGTCATAATACTAGAATTGTCAGATTTATCAAATAAAAAACACAGGGCATATTGCATTAAACATAGTTATACAGGATGCCTGGGGCTCAGCTGGTTAAGTATTAGACTCTTGGATTCAGCTCAGGTCATGATCTCAGGGTCATGAGTTCAAACCCTGTGTTGGACTCCATGCTCAGGGAGGAGCCTGCTGGAGATTCTCTCTTCCCCTCTGCCTATGCGCCTCCCCACACTCTCTCCCTCTTTAAAACAAACAAAAAGACCCCAAAACCATAGTTACCCAAGCGATTTATATTTTGTTTATTAGAAATTCAAGTTTCACTGGATATTTTGTATTGTATTTGGCCCTTCTACAAAATATCATTTTACAACTTAAAAAATTAACAATGATTCTATAATATCAAATATTCAGTCAACATTCAAATTTCTTTTCTTTTGTTCTTTCTTTCCCTTTCTTTCTGTATCTCTCTCTTCCTCTATACTTCCCTCTCTCCCTCTCTCTCTTATTGTCACTATGCTATACATTATATCCTTATGACTTATTCATTTTATAGCTAAAAGCTTGTACCTTTTGACCCCCTTCACCCACTTTGCCCACTCCCCAAATTTCTAATTGTCTCATAATTGTCATAAATATTTTATTGTGTTCATAGATCACTTTAATCAAGATAGAAAGATCCAAAGAAAGTCCACACATTGCAATTGGTTGATATAATTTCTGATTCCATTTATATCAACAGATTTACTCTCCATTAGTATTTTTCCCCTTGCAAAGTATTTGTTGATGAAAAAAGGCCATTTGTCCTATAAAGTTTCCCACTGATTGGATTCTGTTGATTGCACCCTGTGGTGTGTTAAGCATATGCCTGTCTCCTGGTTTTTGTGTAAATCTATAGCTGAGTCTAGGGGTTTGATATTCAGATTTGAGCTTTTATTTTTCCTAAGACTCACATGACGTATTATGTTTTTGATCAGGAGGTAAATAATGTCTGGTGGTTGTTTTGTTATCTTTGTGACTTTAATGAAGAATGCCTAGATTAATTAATTAGGGGTTGTAAATTAGTGATACCTTAATTTTTTTTTAAGATTTTATTTATTTGTTTGTGTGTGTGTGTGTGAGAGAGAGAAAACAAGCAGGGGGAGCAGTAGGCAGAGGAAAAAGCAGGCTCCCTGCTGAGCCGGGAGGCCAATGTGGGACTCAATCCTGGGACCCTGGAACTATTCCCTAAACCAAAGGCAAATGCTTAACCAACTGAGCCACCTACATATCCCTTGATTCTTAATTCTATTATTTGTTTTCCATTATTAGCTGAAATACTCCGATAACGAGAAGTAAGAATAATACTACCATTAACAATATGGTTGCTGAAAAAGATTTAAAATTTTGGCAGGTCATTCTTTCTCCTCTAAAAGTACATCCTACAGGAAATGTACACATTCTTACATTTTAAAGTTGCATGAAACACTTTTTTATTTAATACTTTTTTCTACCAACTGGTAAATTTAGTTCATTTATTCATTTTTTAAATTTAGGCATTGTATTTATGACTTTAATATTTTATTATCATATAAAATGGTTTGATTGCTTCAAAATCAAATCTACACAACCAGATCCTTTCAAAGAAGACTGGTTTCTATTCCTGTCTACTTCTTTCCATCCTTCTCCTTTTCCTCCTTCTTTTTATACTTTTTAAAATTTTTTATAGTTTATTTGTCTATATTTTAAACATTTAAACTGACATATTTATATGAATATCTTCACATCCTTAAATTAAGATTAGAATGTCACTCACATGCATTTTCATTTTTCCTTTTCTTAAAAATAACTTCTGGAGGTAACTCTGTAGCAAAAAATAAAGATACCTCTTATTTTTTCCCTAGAAAAAAAATTTTGATTTATTACATTACTCCCCCACTGACAACCATGGATAGACCTTTTTTCTCTGCCTTCACTGCCCCAGACAGCCCTGGAGTGAAGGTGATTTGCAGAGCTCAGCGTGGTTCAGGTTTTTCAGGTGAGCTGTTTGGAATATCCTACCACTGTCTGCACTGACTGATTGTATTTTCTGCTTGTGTTCTGTCCCTTATTCTAACAAGGGTTCAGGCACATTATGTAATAATAATATAAGAATATAGTAATAACAGCATAATAAATATAAAAATAGTATTATAGAGGCTTATGAGTTCTCTCGGTGAGAAACAAGAAATCAGTTTGTTTCCTTGTTTATTTATGGCAAAAATGAGAGAATGGAATAAAATGAAATAAGAGGGATGGATTAGAGAACAAAATGTTTTCATAATTTTCCCATGTTCTACATTAATTCTTCATAATGAATCATGGATGATTCCCCAGCATTAGGAAACAAACTAATTTAAAAATTGCTTCTAAGTATTCTAATTTAGCAGATTTTGATAAATTAAAACATACTTTTCATGAAATAATCTAGTTTTTTTTTTTAAATAATGATTTGGGGGTCGAGTGTACTCAGTGGAGTAGAAAAGAAGTATTCTAATTAATGCTATTAGGAGCAAAATTTAGCACAATATTCCTAGAAGGCAGATGATATTTATTAAGATGCTTAAAAATATTAATTTAATGTGACTCTAAGATGGGGTATTTAAAATATATCTTGAGGCTTCAGCTTCCAGTTCTGATAGAAAATCTTTGACCAGATCAGTCCATTTGCTGAGAAAAATTATGAAAATATAACAAAAAGAATAGCTATTTGGTAGTATCAGAGAACAAACAGAGCAGCCATGACCTAAGCAGACCAAGAACCTGAAGAGAAGGGAAACCTTGCAGTGAGCAGGAACTTCTCTACCACTCCCCTGTCATGGTGGGCCTCCACTGGCACGAGGAAGATGTAGGTGTTTCCCCATTGCTCTCTGATCTCTGATAACCCTCTCCTAAAGCTACGATTTCCTTTGGGAAGAGGTAAGGTGCAGTGTGGGAATCCCAAAGAACAGGAGTGAGAGGTTGACCTTCATGCTAAGTTATGACTGGCTCATAGTCCTATAATCCCAGGATAATATAATGTTGGTGGAGGATAGATGTGGTAAACAGGTGGGGACGCTGAGCAAGAATGACGGCATTGAGACAGATCTGGAAGACCATGGGGAGGTGGCTGTGACAAAGGAGAGAAAGGGAAAGGAGGAGGAGGAAGAAGAGGAAGAGAGGGAGCTATAGAAAAAGTCATTGAAGGACCGCTTCTAACTGACCTCATATCCTGGTCCCCACCACCACTTTCCTGGCTCCCACTACAATCAATGTTACCCCTTCACTACCATCACCTGAAGGAGAAAATAGCCAATTCCTTAGTCAGTATCTGGAACATTTATTGAACCCTAAGTTCTATTTCTAAGCCTACAATGAACTTCCTGTGTGACCTTGAGGAGTCACATGCTCTCTCTGTCCTCTGAAATTCCATCTTTCTTGCCAGGCTCACTTAGTCTAATCCATTCTGTACTAAATGTTGGATGAATATGCCTCAGCATAGCTCTGAAAAGTGGTCACTACAAAACACAGAATCACACGCAAAAATATTTTCCTGTGCCATAGAAGGTCCAATCTCCTTACCTAGCATACACCCCCACACCCCCACTCCCTTCATGCTTGGCTACATTCTATCCATTAGTGGACCCATTGCTGATTTCCTAGACTATCTGATTTCCCACTTTTTTTTTTCCTCCACCAAATCAAACATGGAGAGCAGTAGCTTCTCCTACCTGCTGCATGTTTAGAAGCAGGGCAATGCAACTGCCTTGTCTCCCTTTACATTAGGTTCCCAGGGTGCAGAGCTTTCAGTTTTAGAAGTGAGAAAGTTCCAGGCAAATAAGGGAGTGTTGGTCACCTTACATCTAGTCGTGACTGTGGACTGGATGATTTTCCCCTGATACAACCTGGTCTGTCCAAGGAGGGGACAAGCATGCCTGTCCTCAGCATCTGCAAGTTTCTGGTGGGAGCATGGGGTAAAGTGAGGCAGGGATATCTGAACAGCATGTTAGGGTTAAGAAAGCATAGAAATGGACCCAGATCAAGAGGGCCAAGATCAAGGGGTCCCAACACAGGAACTGCTTCAACAAATCCATTCTTTGTATTTTCTGAAGCATACATAGAATCATGTATCCAGACCGATAGAAACTGAAACATCATTGCCATGACAAGACATTATCAAACCCAGTCTTTCACAACCAATCCGTAAAGGATTTCAATTCCATTCTACAATCAAATCCATTCAGAAAGGAAGGAAACAATCTTGCCCAAAGCTACGCTGGGAGTTAGAAGTAAAACCAAGATTAGATTTCTAGGTCCTGGTTCTCAAGTTCATCACACCACACACTAAATTTCTTACCCCACTCCCTCCTGTGGTGCTGGAGAGATCATTGAGGTGATGATACAGTGTGATGTGAGGTTGCTAAAGGAATAGCTTCTCTCAGAACTGGTTTAGGGTCCTTGAGCAAAAAAGGACCTGCCATGCAAATATCACGTGATTTCTGTGTGCCCTTCAGTAGATGCAAGTCAGTCTTTCTCCTCCAAAGATTAATTAATACTTATAGATTGTCTCTTCTTATGCATAGCCATTGAGGTCACATGAGGGCCATAGTTGCTCCCAGGATAAGAGTCCTATTACCCAGGAACTTGGGGTACATTTTATTTATTTTATTTATTTTTTTAAATTAATTTATTTTCAGCATAACAGTATTCATTATTTTTTCACCACACCCAGTGCTCCATGCAATCCGTGCCCTCTATAATACCCACCACCTGGTGCCCTACAGCCCCCAAATATAAGGGTATAAGATATAATCTGAGTAAGACTAAAATTAAGAATAAAAGAGAGATCTGGATCCTTATGTTCAGGGACCTCTGTTCTCTTTCTGGCTTCACTGTTACCTGGTTGCTGCCTTGCCCTTGATCCCCCTCCACTGGGTCCAGTCCTCCCATCTGAACATAAAGTGATGGTACCATAGACCTTCAATGGTCTTGCCATTTTCTGAGAGGCTCTCAGTCTATGGTTCTGCTGATTAGCAACCGACAGCAATCCTTTTCCTATTGGCTTTCTGACACCTGGGATGCCACTGTTGGGACCTCACTTAGTGTCTCCAATTCTGTCCTTTGTGAACATTCTCCTCACTTGTTGGGACTGGGGTGTGATGCTGAGATTAATTCTGTTAGATGCCAACACTTCTTCATGAATGAGTGACTCACTTCATTTTCTTGGCTTCTAGATGCTCTGAAAACCTTCATAAATTCCCTGCTATGAAGAGGATAAATGAAAATCAGTCCCCAGCTGAACCACAGGCAAGAAATCCATGAATGCTGGGGAACAGAAGCAAAGTAAGAGCCCTCATGAGAGTAAAGATGTAGAAAACATATAAATGAACATGTAGTGTGGCCTTGAGACCAGGAGAGAAGCACATCAGGGCTTGGGAGGCTTAGTGTATGGAGAAACCCAGATATCCAAATCAGAAGGAGGAAGAAAACTTCACTCAAAAGTCAGTTGTAATTATTGACACAAAACTATAGACATAAATATATGTACCAATGTAGTTTGATGAAAGGAGTTCTATAGGGAAAGTAGAGTCTTGTTTTCTGTAGTTCTGCTAAATATTTAAGTAACCTTGGGGGGCTTCTGCCCCTTCACTAAATCCTGCTCACTCCACTGTACAAGGCACTGGAAAAGCAGCCCGTTGGCTGAGACTTGAAGGAATGGGAAGATGTGTTTCTGCTGAAGATGTTGTAGAGAAAACAAATGGCTGGAGCATAGTCATGGACTTGGGAGAGCATGGGACATTTGCTGTGAGCAAGGAGTGCATATTCTGTGAGTGAGTATTTGAATGCATGGGGGCGGAGGGTTAGGGCTGGAGCATATTACTGATGGCTCCAGATGATGGGCTAAAAAGCATGGGCTATTTCCTACTGGGGAATGAAAAGATTCAAGGATGGCTGGCTTAGGTTGTCACTGATATACATGTGTGCTCACATGGAAACCTTCACCCTTTCATGGAGGGAAGATTCAACCTAAAACCAGCAGATTCCAGATTCGTGTAACATTCTGAAATCAGAGGAGCCTGTGTCTCTATTCACTCTTCATTTGAGACTCATATTCTCACCCCACGCCTGATCGGAGACCCAAGGGTCTCTGTTTTATTTTGCTCTCCAGAGTTAGTCTTAAAGGCCCTGAGAGAAAGGGGGGGCCTACAATGTTTGTCTATGAAATAACCACATACTTTAAACAATGTCAACTGGGTTTTGAAACAACAACTATCATAAGAAGATTGGGGAAGGGGGCTGCTAAAGAAGAAAGTTTCTCACTCACATATAAAAATGACAAAACAAATGTCATTACATCAGAGCAGAAGAGATGTGTGTTCCTCCAGTCCCAGCATCAGGCATCTGGCATGAAGTGGAACAGAGCCTCACTCTCTCCAGTTCCCCTGAGAAGAGAGAGTTCCATAGAGTAAAGGTTTGGGACTCAGGCACAAAGGGAGGAAACAAACCTGGAGCCATAAGGGCAAGTCTTCTCAGGATGTGAGAAAAACCACCCTCCTTCCCCAGCAACTAGAAAGGGGAGCAGAGGGTCCCAGCTCACTTGCAGAGAGCAAACAGGAAGGAAACCAAGCACAGTGACTATTAGTCTTGCCCATTGGCCAATCCCATTAGAAGCCAGAGGGGTGGGCCCGTTGATACAGCTCATAAAACTCAGCATCCTCAGATACAGAGTAGGGCTGAGAAATTTGGAAGGTAGATCTGGAGGGAGCAAGTAAAACATACTCAGGTGGCCTTGAAAAGTCTTCTCTTTATACTTGATATTCTGGCTCTTCGGTCAGTAGCATCCATTGCCCCAGAATAGACTTAGACGGTAGGTTTACAAAAAGACATAAGTAGTAGATACTCAGCTGTGATAACAAAAATAGACTTTGAATTTCATAGCAAATTCAAGTCTTTAAAGTTTGTAAATATGCAGATTTTTGGAAAAAAGAAAGTGGATTTTCTTTTTTTTTGAATGACAAAATTTAAGTGCTCCAGGATGCTGACCATGTTTATTACATAAGTCTAGAGAAAAAAGGGGCACCTGGATGGCTCAGTCAGTTAAGTGTCTGCCTTCAGCTCAGTTCATGATCTCAGGGTCCTGGGATCAAGCCCCAAATTGGGCTCTCTGCTCAGCAGGGAGTCTGCTTCTCCCTCTCCTGCTTCTCCCCCGGTTTGTGCTCTCTCAATCTCTCAAAATGAATAAATAAAATCCATAAACAAACAAACAAACAAATAAATAAATAAGAAAAGAACAAAATACCAAATATAGCAAGACAAGTTTTCTACTCTAAAACAATATAGTGGGTAAGACAAGGCAAATTTGAAGAACACAACTGGAAGTTAAAGGTTGAGAACCTGGAAAAGTTCTCTGATATAAATCCAAACACAAAGAGACTTTGCCTAGTTTCTATTTTTGGTTATTTTTAATTTCCCATGAGGTTGTTGTAAGGCTCCATCCCTCATAATTTAAGAGCCAGGATCAACCTGGTGCTTGAGGAGAAACTGCTGAGTGAAAAATCTAGTCTCCTGCTGCTGCTAAGATAGATAATATTTATAGAACGTTCACTCTGTGCTGGCTTCTAAGCACATTGAATGTATCACTATCGTTCATCCTCAAAACAATTCTAGGAAGTAAAGAATACTACTATAATCACTTTGTCAATGAAGGAAATTAAAGCATGGGGAGGTTATATGACTGAGGTTGGACCACTGGTTCTTGGTGGGCTGGGATCAAACTCAGGAAGACCACCTCCAATGTCTGTACGTTTAATCACTCTACTCTACTTCACGACTCCACAATGGGCCCAAAGGCAGCCAGACACCATATAATCAGTCTGGGAAAGGCAAATATCCAGTTTTTGTTATGCCTGTGCTTTTGAAAAGGTACAGAAATTTTACACTGTAAGCCAACTGACCGGGACAGGCATTGGAGTAGGGTTAAGGAATATAGAGAATGGCCTGCATCAACAGAGTGACCAATGAACAAACCACAATGTAGAATTTTCTGTTGGCAGTGACATAATAATGAAGAATGGTCTTCATCATAGAAGATGCCAACACAGATACATGTGGATAATTATGGGCTACTTGTCCTCACCACAATTCTTTGAAAATAAAGGTAAATCACCTACTCAAACTCAAATAAATAAATAAAAAGCAATTCCTAAGAATGATATCATCCTGGGGCATACTTTCAGGAAAAGAGAAGGAAAGAGAGAAAATACTGAATGGGCTTAGTGGTTCCTCGAAAGGCTCAATATTAAACCAGAAGTAACTGAATATTCCTTGGTAAGATTAAGTTGTCTTCTACCAAAATGCAATGGTACTTTCTCTGATAAAATAAATTTAGTTGTAGAGAAATAAAGCAAGTGGTATCTTTACTAGTGAGAAATATTGACTGTGAAATTGGTACCTATAGCATTGATACTACTTAAATATTACTTTTCTCTTTGCCTTCTCTATCATAAGGCAGTTGGTAGCTTTTCTCCAAGCATTCTTAGTCCTGCATGTATGTATTTCCAGAATCAATCCTATCATATGCCATCACAATTTAGGTCTTTTCAAATTATCCAACAGTAATACTTTCAAAACAAGGAACTGTTTTTCTTTCTTTTTTTTTTTTCTTTTCTTTTTCCTTCCATTCTCCTCCCCTTCCTTCCTTTTCTTAAAACTTTTTTTGTTTGTTTTGTTTCCCTGAATATTTTCTCCTACCTAATATTTGGCACATTAAGTAGAAACTCAACTGATATTCTTTTCCAACTAGATGAGAGGGTAACAACTGATTGAGACCCATTTTAACCTTAATTTTCTCATCCCTGAGTTTCAAGAAAGGTACATACTACCTGATTTACAGGAGAATAAATGCAATGAAATTAAATAGCTCATGTCTCCATCAAGACTGAACCAGTCCTAGTTTGGGGGGCAAGTGGAGGTGACTATAAGGAACTGACAGCAAGCTAGGCCCAGAGATCCTTGATAATGACCACAGGACTAAGCAGTTATTAATTTTTTCCCCATCATTAGATTATGATCCTGCTGGAAAAAAAATCCAATAAATAAGGAAGGTTAAATATCATCCTTGTGAAAGCTTTAGTATTAAAACATTAACCCATTAAAACAAAATATTAATTGGTGTAGAACATTTTTAGGATTTTCAGCTAACAGTATCTGTATGTTTTTGCATGTGTACATTTCTACAAAGCAGAAACCTAAAATTAAGTGATATATCCATAGAGTATAGTCATAAGCAATTGCATAAGACTTATGATTCTGACTATGATGGAATAACCTAGTCCTAGTTTAGCCCTCCCAATATAAGCAAACATAACATTGAACAAATAGACAAAGTAATTTTTTTTTTGTCATTGATCACCAGGCAATGCAAGACTGCAATCCATAAGAAAGGGAAACTCATGGAGTGAGCCCCGCTTGGCTTTCTGTGAGTGAGAGATATGCAAGCAGAGCATGGTGGTCTCATTGATCCAAGAAGGTAGAGATCTGAGTTCAAGACAGCTGAAATGGCTACCATTCTGGGGCAGAGCTAGAGAAGAGGGGGCCATGGAATGGAGGGCTGATCCAGAAGCTTGTGTGTGGGGGCAGTTCTTCAGAAGTCCTTAGCTGAGGGTTGGGCTGCACATGCATGTGGAATTTTATGATATTTACTTGAGTGGCAGTAATGGATTTGAAAGTAAAACAAATAGCCTAGTGGTCTGAAAGAGCCAGGAGACAGTGACATTTTGTCTAGCCAAAATGGACAAAATCATTAATATCTCATGAACACTGCATGTATCTAGCTAGGTCACCATAAAGGCCATATTCTAGGAGCAAGGGACATGTTCAAGAGAAAAGTCTATTTTAGACCTACCTTCAATGAAACTAAAATGAGACCTTGATGGGATTTATAGGAGAATGCAAAGTTTGAATGTTAAGTCCTGCCAAGTTAGAAGAAGCCAAGCAGCTTGAGTGCTCCACAGGTCTGGCCTACCAAGGTATAAAACCAACTCTGTCCAAGTTCAGTCTAATCAACCAGTGCTTGAACTGCATAATAGAACAAAATTCAACATTCAGTGGACATAGCAACAGAACCCTGAATCTCCACTACATATTGCCAACAAAATCCAGTACATAGATAATCAAGGATCACCAGGCATACAAAGAAACAGGAAATTTTGACATACAACCAAGAAAAAAAAAAAAAAAAGACAGTCACTACAATCAATCTTAGAATGATTTAGATGTTGGATTTAGTATATTATATTTATTTATTTATTTTAAGATTTGTTTATTTATTTCTGAGAAAGAGCATGGGGGGAGGGATGGAGAGAGAGGGAGAGAGAAACTCAAGGAGACTCCACACCTACTCAGCATAGAGCCCAACACAGAGCTTGATACGGATCTTCATCCCATGACCCTGAAATCATGACCTGAGCCCAAACCAAGAGTGCAACTTTCAATCAAATGAGCCACCCAGAGAACACTAGTATATTGCATTTAAATTAGCTATTATAAAAAGTTTGAAGAGTCAAAAGGGGTAAAACTGTTAAAATAATAAAATACAGCTTTAATGTATTAAAAATAATTAATAAATAAAGTACAAAAAAGAGAAAATTTAGTAAAAAATAAAAACTTTAGAAGGAACCAGATGAGTTTCCTGAGTTTAGAAATATAATAAGAAAATTTAAAAGAGAAAATCTTTGCATTGGTTTCACAAATGAAAAAGTCAATGTCAATGAATTTTAAGAAAGATCAGTAGAAATTACTTAACTTGAATGAAAGAAATAGATTTTCTTTGAAGATTTATTTGAAAAAAAAAAAGATTTATTTATTTGAGAGGGAGAGAGAGAGATTGTGCATGAGCAGGGGTAGGGGGCAGAAGGAGAAGGAGAAGGAAGGAGCTGACTCCCCACTGAGCACAGAGGCCAAAGACACTCAGAGGCTGGATCTCACCACCCTGAGACCATGATCTGAGCCAAAATCAAGAGTTGGATGTTCAACCAACCGAGCTATTCAGGTGCCCCCATGAAAAATAGATTTTAAAAATGAATAGAACCTCAAGAAACTATGGGAAAATATAAACTGTCTATTATAAATATAATAGGACCTAAAAAAGGAGGATAGTACGAATAAAGCAGAAAAAAATATCGGAAGAAAAAAGTGGCTAAAAAATTTCCCCCATTTGCTGAAAAATGTTGGCATATAGATCCATGAATCACAATAAATTCAAGCAGAAAAAATACAGATCAAATCAGATGTAATAATAGATAAAGGAAAAATCCTCAAAGCACTTTGAGAAAACAAAACACATTACATACAGAAGAACAATGTATAAATGATAGCTAACTTCTCATCAGAAACAAATAATGGAATCCAGAAGACTCTGGAATGACAGCTTTAAATTGTGGCAAAACCGAAATCTGTTAATCCAGTATCCAGTAACCTCCAAAAATACCCTTTAAAAATGAGAGTGAAAAGACATTATCAGAAAATTGGGAGTTGAATGTTTTCGCCAACAGAATCACACTACAATAAATGTTAAAGTGTGTTCTTCAGTCGATGTTGCACATCTGAAAGTAAATGGAACATTCGGTGTCACATATACTTCAATAATTTTTAAAAGAAACTCTTCCTAGAAATCAAAATAAAGCATGATTTAAGAAAAGTATTGAGGCCAAAGAAAAATGATCCCAGATGCAAACTGGGACTGTGATCTACAAGAAGGAAGAAAAGAGCATATGGTAATTAAATGGAAATACATACATACACACACGTGTATGTAGTTGTAATGCTATGTTTTATTGTTATGTTTTATTATTCCCATAATTTCCATAAAAGACACCTGAAGGTTTAATGCACTATAAGAAAAAAATGGGAGGAGTGGTAAATGGGATTATATTTTTTTAGCTACTGTATTTGTGAAATAGGGAGTAAGAACTGAGAATGGGAAGCATCAGACATGAAGTTAGAAGTGGGAATTGGAAAACTGAATGTTTGAAATGCCAAATGAAAAGTGTGAATTATGAAGTAGTACAATGTGGATTCTAAACAGACAAATATGTTAATGATGACTACTGTTAGCCCTGGGGCAAGACTAGGATAGGTAAGATGACAACAGAGAAAATAAATACTAAAAAGAAAAAAAAATTACAAGGAGAAGGAAAACCAGTAGACAGACGAAAACAAAGCAAAATGTGGATATGAAACAGCCATACCAATAACTGCATAAGGGTAAAAGACTGAAGATTCTTATGAAAAAGAGGAGAATGTCAGATTAGATGCTTAAAAAGCAATACTCAATGGCCTATAAGAAATGTATTTTCAATCTGAAGGAAAAAACAAACAGAAGATGCAAAAGATAATTCCATAAAAATGAGCATAAGAAAAATGTATTTTTAGGAAACTAAATAGAGTTCAAGACAGTATTAAAAATAAAGAGGGCATTTCATAATAATACAAACAACAATTCATTTTGAGGACACAGAAATCATAAATGCGTATGAATCTAGAAGTTGCCTCAAAATTTCCCAGTGCGAAAATTAAAAAACTAAGAAACACACAGATTTACAGTTACAGTGTTACACTTCAACTTTCCTCTCTCTAATTGACAGAACATACACAATCAGTAGGGATAGAGAAAGTCAGAACAATCCTTTCAACTAAAGTTGTCTAACTGAACTTTTTTTCCTTGTCATTTTTGTTGAGAAATAAATTATGTGAAACAAACCCCCTCCACTTAAACTGCACAGTTCGAAGAGTTTTGGTAATTGTGCATGCGTGAAACCACGGCCACGCTCAAGATGGGGAATGCTTCCAACACCATCACCACTGGGAGATGCCCTGAGCCCTCTTGCAGTCGGTCACTCTCTTTGTTCCACCAACCAATAACCCTGGATCTGCTTTTTTGTAACTGCATGATAGATTACATTTTAGATAAATGGACTTGCTGTGTGTGTGTGTGCGCGCGCGTGCACACGCGCGCTCATGGGTATTTATTTTTGCATGATTATAAGCATATGGATTTTTTCATGCATTTTGATGTATTATATCTGTTACATCGATTATTAATTTGGTGTATAAATTGGCCCATGTTGGGCCAGTGGAAGCTTCTTCAAATTAGTTGTTCTGTCATTTAGCCACGGTTCCAATAGTCTTCCACAGCTTATCTATTTTCTGGCATGATAAGTGTCCCAGACTATGTAGATTTTTTTTTTTCCATATTTGTTCTGGTTTCCTTTGGTGTGACATGGTTTTTAGACACCAATATTTGAGTTATGGTGTTCACTTTCTACAAAGATAACTGTTGTTTTTAGATCCTACCAGTGGGTAGAGCTAGGAAATACAGATTACTTTGTAAAGAGAAAATATAGCATGAGTTCACACTTACATCATTTTACAATTTAAAAGACCTAAAAAGATATGGTCAATTGAATTTCAACAGAGTTCTGATTCAATGAAGAAAGAAACATTTTTCTAAACAAATATTTGCAAATCAGCTGGATATTCATGTGGGAAAAAATGAACCTTTACCTCTACCTCTCTGTATACCCCCACAAAATAGTAGTAACTAAATATGGATCATAGACCTAAGTATTAAAGTATAAAATTCCCTGAAAAAGGCAGGAGAAAGTTCTTAGCAACTCTGAGGTAGGCAAAGATATCTTAAAACACAAAAAACACCTTCTATGTTCTCCTCTAGGATTCTGATGGATTCCTGTCTCACGTTGAGGTCTTTTATCCATTTTGAGTTTATCTTTGTGTACGGTATACGAGAATGGTCAAGTTTCATTCTTCTACATATAGCTGTCCAATTTTCCCAGCACCATATATTGAAGAGACTTTTTTCCACTTTATTTTTTCCTGTTTTGTCGAAGATTATTTGCCCATAGAGTTGAGGGTCCATATCTGGGCTCTCTACTCTGTTCCACTGGTCTATGTGTCTGTTTTTATGCCAATACCATGCTGTCTTGGTGATCACAGCTTTGTAGTAAAGCTTGAAATCAGGTAATGTGATGCCCCCAGTTTTATTTTTGTTTTTCAACATTTCTGATTCGGGGATTCGGATTCGGGGTCTCTTCTGATTCCATACAAATTCTTGGATTATTTGCTCCAGCTCTTTGAAAAATACTGGTGGAATTTTGATCAGAATGGCATTAAAAGTATAGATTACTCTAGGCAGTATAGACATATTAACAATGTTTATTCTTCTGATCCAAGAGCCTGGAATGGTCTTCCATCTGTTTGTGTCTTCTTCAATTTCTTTCATGAGTGTTCTGTAGTTCCTCGAGTACAGATCCTTTACCTCTTTGGTTAGGTTTACTCCCAGGTATCTTATGGTTCTTGGTGCTATAGTAAATGGAATCGATTCTCTAATGTCCCTTTCTGTATTTTCATTGTTACTGTATAAGAAAGCCACTGATTTCTGTACATTTACTTTGTACCCTGCCGTGTTACTGAATTGCTGTATGAGTTCTAGTAGTTTGGGGGTAGAGTCTTTTGGGTCTTCCATGTAAATAATCATGTCATCTGTGAAGAGAGAGAGTTTGACTTCTTCATTGCCAATTTGGATACCTTTTATTTCTCTTTGTTGTCTGATTGCTGTTGCTAGGACTTCTAATACTATGTTGAACAAGAGTGGTGAGAGTGGGCATCCTTGTCGTGTTCCTGATCTCAACAGGAAGGCTGCAAGCTTTTTCCCATTGAGGATGATATTTGCTGTGGGTCTTTCATAGATAGATTTTATATAGTTCAGGAATGTTCCCTCTATCCCTATGCTTTGAAGTGTTTTAATCAGGAACGGATGCTGGATTTTGTCAAATGCTCTTTCTGCATCAATTGAGAGGACCATGTGGTTCTTCTCTCTTCTCATATTAATTTGTTCTATCACATTGATTGATTTGCAAATAGATTATGCTGAGTGAAATAAGTCAAGCAGAGAGAGTCAATTATCATATGGTTTCACTTATTTGTGGAGCATTACAAATAGCATGGAGGACAAGGGGAGTTAGAGAGGAGAAGGGAGTTGGGGGAAATTGGAAGGGGAGGTGAACCATGAGAGACTATGGACTCTAAAAAACAATCTGAGGGGTTTGAAGTGGCGGGGGGGTGGGAGGTTGGGGGAACCAGGTGGTGGGTATTATAGAGGGCACAGATTGCATGGAGCACTGGGTGTGGTGCAAAAATAATGAATACTGTTATGCTGAAAATAAAATTAAAAAAATATGTAAGCAAAAAAATGTATAATAGGGGCGCCTGGGTGGCTCAGTGGGTTAAGCCGCTGCCTTCGGCTCAGGTCATGATCTCAGGGTCCTGGGATCGAGTCCTGCATCGGGCTCTCTGCTCAGCAGGGAGCCTGCTTCCTTCTCTCTCTCTCTCTGCCTGCCTCTCAGTATACTTGTAATTTCTCTCTGTCAAATAAATAAATAAAATCTTTAAAAAAAAAAAAGTATAGGGCGCCTGGGTGGCTCAGTGGGTTAAGCCACTGCCTTCGGCTCAGGTCATGATCTCAGGGTCCTGGGATCGAGTCCCGCATCGGGCTCTCTGCTCAGCAGGGAGCCTGCTTCCTTCTCTCTCTCTCTGCCTGCCTCTCAGTGTACTTGTAATTTCTCTCTGTCAAATAAATAAATAAAATCTTTAAAAAAAAAAAAGTATAATAAAAAAATAAAAATAAAAAATAAAAACTGAGGTGTAACAAAAAAATTCTATTAATATTTTCTATAAGTTAAACTACATTTCCATTTATTGAACATGATTATGCATAAATAAAATCAAAGGACACAATTCTTATAAAATGAAGTTTGTCTATTAAAAATAATTAAGTATAAAAAACACAAAAAACACTAATAAAAGAATAAAAATTGATAAATTGGATTTCACCCAAATTGATACCTCTAGCTCTTTTGAAAATTTTTAAATAAAATATAAAGTCAAATCAGAGACTTGGAGAAAATATCTCTTACACATATATCTGACAATGGAATCATATCGATAATAAATGAATAACTTACAACTGAAAAATGAAATCATAAACAATGCACTGAAATATGGACCTGTATGGACACTTCAAAAAAAATAATAATAAAATATGCAAATGGCTAAAGGAACACATGAAAAGAGTCGGTGCTCTTTCTGTAAAGTACCAGACAGTAAACATTTTCTATTTCAAAGGCCATATAGTTTCTGTTGCAATACTAACATTGTCATTGTCCAGTTATAGATAATACATAAATAAATGAGCATGGCTATATTATAGCATATCTTTATTTATGGATGCTGAAATTTCAATTTCCTATAATTTTCAAGTATCACAAAATATGTTTTTTTTCATCTTTTAACTTTTTAAAAATATAAAAACACTTCTTAGCTCATAAGTTATACTAAAACTGGTGTCGGGCTGGATCTGGCCCATAGGCAAGGCCAAGTTTAAGGTCACGTGCCCTCCGCAATCCACACGTTCTTGCACTTAGAAGTGCTTCTTGCTTTGTTCAATGTTCTTCTGCTGCCATCTTGGCATTTTTACTAACTTTTATGCAAGTGTTTCTATTCCACATGTTCTATGTAGTCGGTCCTGCACAGACATAGCTTGCAGATCTCTGCTCTGTAAATCATTCATCAGTCATAAAGCAAATGCAGATTAAAACCACAATGCCAGTATGACTTCACACACACTAGAATGGCTAAATCATGAAAAGACTGACAGTGCTAAGTGTGGGTGAAGATGTAAAGAAATTAGAACTTTTGCATATTGCCAGTAGGAGTGTAAAATGGTATTTATCACTTTAGAAACTGGTGGTTTCTTAAAAGTTAAATATACACCAACCATATAAAACCCAGGAGTCTCAATCCTAGATATTTACCAAGAAAAATAAAAATATATTTCCATGAAAAGACTTACCTAGGCACAGTTATCAATACGTAAAGGGATAAACAAACGGTAGCAAACTCACACTAACTCTAAATAGCAATAAAAAGAATGGGTACATGAGGCGCCTAGGGGCACAGCAGGTAAAGCATCTGACTTGGTTTCAGCTCAGGTCAAGATCTCAGGGTCTTGAGACTGAGCCCTGGGTCAGGCTCCCTGCTGAGTGTGGAGTGGGCTTGAGATTCTCTCTGCCCCTCCTGCCATACTCTCTCTTTCTCTCTCTTTCAAATAAATATATCAAACAAACTAAAAACCAAAAACACAGGGGTGCCTGGGTGGCTCAGTGGGTTAAGTCTCTGCCTTCAGCTCAGGTCATGATCTCAGGGTCCTGGGATCAAGCCCCAAATTGGGCAAGGAGCCTGCTTCCCCCCCTCTCTCTGCCTGCCTCTCTGCCTACTTGTGATTTGTCTCTCTGTCAAATAAATAAAATCTTAAAACAAACAAACAAACAAAACAAAGAATGGACACACGATACCTACAACATGAGTGATTCTGAAAAACATCACATTGCATAAAAGAAGCCAAGCACAAAGGAGTGCATTCTGTATGATTCCATCTACTTGAAACTCTGGAACCAGCAAAAGGAATCGATCAAAACAGAAATCAGGACAGGAGGAATGAGGGAACTTTCTGGATGATGAAATTTAATTCTAGTTTTAATAAAGTAGTGCTTGGATTATGTATATATCTATCTCTTCTCCATGTCTGCATTGAACCAACCTCACTGTGACAAGCAGTATCAGAGTGGTGACCTTGGACCTGACTGGCAGGTGGAAGGCCAAATTTGATTTCCTATGTTTGTCATATTTAGCTCTCTCTCCCATTTTTAAACACTAGCTGACATTTCTTTTTGATAATTTCTCATTCTACTTCAATTTTTTTTTTTTTTTTTTTACTTCTAATCTACCATGCATTTGGGTATCAGTAAACATTAGTTCAGCCCTGGGGAATAAGGAAATAGAAACCGCCCCCGCCCCAGTCAAGGAACAGAAAGGTCCTTCTGAGTGTAATGAAGAGAATTTAATGCACATTTTACTTGCTAGAGATCAGTTTAGTTCCCCTTGCCTAAAATTTTTGGATTAAAGAATTCCAAATTCTCTCCTCTGAAAACTGAATAGCTGTGACTCTCCAAATTGCAGTTTACACCTTGATGCCAAGAAAATACCAGATAGCTGGAATATCGGAAGGAGACACTTCCCATTCTGCCAAGTCTGCAGATGGAGGTCATTTGCACTGGGAAATGGTGTTTACAGTTTGCCTGGTGATATTCAATCCAATTTCAGAGACTGGAGTGAGAAGAGGTTGTTTTCTTGGGAAAGAGCTGCTCGTTTTCAAGGTTTATGAGAAATAAACTTTTTGTTAATGAGTTGGAAAACTGTGCATATGGCCCTCAAGAGCTGAGTCATTTTAAAGCTTGGAAGAGCTTTGTTGAAATCAAGTCCTGGTAAGGGTCAATCTGCTGGAGAGAAGAGGGAGGGAGGGGGGCAGAGAAAGAAAAGAAAAAAAAAAAAGAATCAAGAAATTTCTTAGGGTGCCTGGTGGTTCAGTCGTTTAAGCATCTGCCTTCAGCTCAGGTCATGATCTCAGGTCTTGCGGTCAAGCCTTGCGTTAGTTTCCCTGCTCAGTGGGCAGTCTCCTTCTCTTTCTCCCTCTGCATCTGTCCCAGTTTGTGTTCTCTCTCTCTCCCTCTCAAATAAAGAAATAAAACCTTAAAAAAAAAATCTCTCATATAATATCGTAAACATTGCATAGACTTGTTTGAATTTTTAAAGGGTAGTTAAATCATCTCAATAATCTTTTGATAAAGTGTTGCTAACTCTTTTTCACAAACGGAAAATGCAAACAAAAAGGCACAAAGCTCAGAGAGTTAGGGAACTTGCAAATGGTATGGAGCCCATAAATGTTCAGTCAGCCCAAAGCCGTTGTTCTTGCCCTGCTTTAGGGAGGAAGGCTCTGGACCTTCTTCTTCCCACCATTAAGACATCTGATCAACACATCAGACTTGGAAGACAGTGGGGTAACAGATACCACAGTCTGAGCTGAAACTAAAAACCTAATTACCTGAGTCTGTGTTTTTTTTTGTTTTTTTTTCCCTGTTCATTTTGAATAGAACTCAGCGGCAGTGACATTTCTTATTTTCCTCCAGATACACTTCTATGAAATCTTTTTTCTGGGGCTTACACATTAAAAAAAAAAAAAAAAAAAAAGATGATATGAGCTTGGTGGAACAGTTCATTATTACAGCTTATGTGTATTGACCTAAAGTGTGCCATTGTCTGACCCAGTTGGAGATTGCTGACCATCTTATTTTTCTGCTTTAATAAAATTTGACAAACTCTGCACCTCAAGCTGACCACCCCTTCACCTCCATCCCCGGAAGGCATCTTACTGCTGCTTCTGCTATATTCTCAAAGTATGGCCTCCCACTGAAAGTGCCACACACTTGCCAAGCAAACATGAAACAGGAATGAATTATACATCTCTAGCTTTCCCTTTAGTAAGATCAGAGGCTCCGAGAAGCCTCCGTGTGAAGGATTTCCCTTTGATTCTTAGAAAGACTTGCCATTTTAGAATGAAATTTTCCTAATGGCTTGAAGACATACTCAATCCATGCCCAATTATGACGTTCACAGCTCACTACTACAACTAGCTTCTGTGCTCACCCTTCCATGGAGTGACTCTCCTCCAGGTCCGACCTGATCTTATTCTCCTTAAATCCAATATACACCTTGATCCTCTTCTTAGTTAATTGCTTTGCTGGTTACTACTTCCTTCTGGCACACTGTTACGGGGCCTAGGGCAGAACTTCCTCCTTCCCCGATTCCTCCCCACCTCCAACACCACCCCTGCAGGCTTTACACTGCTGTTCTCCAGGGCTCTTCCCTGGGACCTTTCTATAATTCTATTTCCTAGAGAAATTCTCATCCAGCCTTCAGATTTTAGTTATAACCTATGTGCCGGTAACTTCTAACTTGATCTTTTCAGCACGTTTTCCGCCTACCACCTCAGATCCTTAACTTTAATGGCTGCTAGACCTCCCAGTGGTTGTCTAACAGGCTTATCTGAACTTGCCAATATCCTTCAGATCAATTGTCCTAAACTTTCCTCTCTCAGGGAACATCACTGCCCTCCATACTCTTCTCCAATCCAGAAACCTGGGAGTCATGCTTGACTCATCCTTCTCTCCTGTTCCCTTCTTTTAAAAGTTCTCTTGATTTTTTTTCTCTTTTACGTGTTTCAAGTCTACCCTCTTCAAGCATCAGTGTTTACTAAATGCAATATTAAAAATGTCATCAGAACTGGGTATCCCTTTATTAGCATCTTCTCTAAACTTTTATCCCTTTGGCCACTGGAGAATAATTTCACATGCATGTCAGCTGTGTAAGCCTCCTGTTAAACTCTTGGATGGTTCTTCTGCACCAGTAGAAAAAACTGGAAGCAGAACAAAGCATACAGAATCTTTCCTTATCTGCCTCTAGCCTACAGCTCCAGTTCCATCTTCATCCACATGCTGCTTCTCACTGAATGAGGTTAATACTTCAAGCTGACCTCATCTTGCTGTTTGGGGTCCTAGTCATAGCAGTCTTAACTAAATACAGTATGAGAAAAACTGAATGGAGTTGATCCCAGTGCCTGCCAATCAGATGAATCCAAGTGGCTGGCGTAGTGATGAACTCATGGGAAAACTGACCAGAAACCAAGAGGGTATAAAAACAAAGTAGGGGTGGCTCTTGTTGAAACAAAAATATCAGTGAGTTTCTTGCATTTCTGCATGTTTTGTGAGCAATGATACATTGACAACTTTCAACATGGATGACTTTTTCAAGCTTGTTTCCATAACAATAATACACCTTTCCAGGGCAAAGGTCTGGCAGGATTACAGAGATTATTACAAAAGAATGGGGTTTCCTAAGTGCAGGACTTTTTTCCCTATGAACAACCATCTGCACATACAGTCACCACCTGGCCCTTTTCATATCACCCTTTGAGAACCGGGGTCTGGAAATGGTCCAAGAAAATGATGACACTCTGGCTACTGCCGTTGCTATGAATAAGAAGTCAGTTTTTGTATCTGACTCAGAAATCTCTTATCTTCCAAAGCTATTCATGAAACTACAATTGGATAACTTGCTCATTTGTAAGAAGGGGGAAATCTTAGACCCTTAGCAGTTCTTGATGTTTAACATCAAGAGACAGAGAGAGAGAATGTGTGTGTGTGAGCAGGTGGGAAGGAGCAAAAGGAGAGAGGGAGAGAGAATCTTATGCAACCTCCATGCTTAACATGGAGTCAGATGCAGGTCTCAATCTAACCACCCTGAGATCATGACCTGGGCCAAAATACAGAGTCAAATGCTTAACTGACTGAGCCATCCAGGCACCTCCCATCCATGGTTTTTGAAAAAATTAGTTTAAGGAAACATTTGTTTGAAGGCTTTGGAGCAATACTAAGACTGAAGATTTTTGGGTCCAAGATTTGCATGAGGAAGGACACACAGAGAAGTGAGGTATCTGTAGCACTTTTCCTCTGGGATGGTTTTTGAACCATTTGCCTTAGTTCAAAACTTTGTGGAAAAATAGATTAATTTCTCTTCAAAGTGGTCATGCATTCAGTGTTTTAAAACATCCTCCATATGTCTTGCAGCTTCTCTTATCTTGATTAATCATTCCAGTTCCTTCCATGGACCTTCAGGAGAAATGATTTGAGGCCATTCTTCTGTCCTGGTTTGCCCTTTCTAGGGGAAGTTTCACTTTGTCATTATTCCATGCAGAATGAGGCACTCAGGAACAGGGGCAGATCTTCTGGTGAAATAACTGACACTTTGGTAAATGTAACAGTGTGCTTCTGGCAATAAGAACGAATAATTCTGCTACAAACATAGCAAAATATTATACAACAATGAAAATTATATTGTCAAATAATGTTTATCTATCTATTGACCTATATTTGTACATAAACCTGACTATCTTCTACCTACTAATCTATACTAATCTATACTGTGTTGAATAGTATCCTCCCCAAATTCATCCCCTAGACTCTCAGAATGTGATCTTATTTGGAAATAGGGTCTTTGCTGATGGAATTAATTAAATTCAGATCATAGTGAATTAGTGTGGACACTAAACCCAGTGATTGATGTCCTTATAAGAAAGCCACATAGAGACACATTCACATGGGGGGATTGCCCTGTGATGGAAGCAGCAGACATCGTAGTGATGCATCTACACACTAAAGAATGCCAAGGACTACCAGTTAGGGAGAGGCAAGGAAGGACTCTTCGCTAAAGCCTTTGGGGAAAGCATGGTCTTGCCATGGTTTCATTTTGGACTAATAGCCTCCAGAATTGTGAGAGGACAGATTTCATTGTTTTAAGCCCCCCAGTTTCTAGTGATTTGTTGTGGCATCCCTAAGGAACCAATAGTTTCTATCTGTTAGTTTTATGGGCTGCTCTAACAAATTACCACCAACTTGTGGCTTCAAATAATACAAATTGATTATATTATATTCTGGAGATCAGAAATCCAAATAGGTCAGCAGGGCTGCATTTCTTCTGGAAGTCTAGGGGAGAATCTGTTCCTTGCCTGTCTCAGCTTCTAGAGGCTTCACTAATTCCTTAACTCACACCTGGAGCACTCCAGCTTCTGTGTCTGTCCTTTAGTTCCCTCCAGTGAATCCAACCGTCCAACCTTTCTCTTCTAAGGAGCCTTGTGATTGTATGGGGCCCACCCCATATAATTCAGGACAGTTTTCCCATATCAGGCTCTAAATCACATCCGAAAAGTCCCTTCTGCCATGCAAGGTAACATACAGAGAATCTGGAGATGGAAATGGTCTCATCTTTTGGGGACTCTCTTTATCTGGCTATCTAGCTATTTACACACATTTGTGTGAGAATGAAATGTCCTCAAATGTCAAAGTCATTATTCCTGTATGATCATAAGGCTTGTTTTTATTTTGTATATGTAGTAAATACATAAGGCTTATGCTATACCATTTTATGTGCCACACATAAAAAAATGCTGTGCCAACACTATGAATCCCAATTAAAATGATTATGAATCCCAATTAAAATGTTGTCCTCAATGTCACAAAGAATAATCCAAATTCTCTTTGCATTTCAAATTCCACTTAAATAAATGATATGTTCACTCAGGGGTTTCCACTTTGGGAAAAACCCCTGAACCTGGGGCTAGGAGACCAGCTTTCCCATCAGAAAGCTCAGCAGTTCTTTTGGGTTCAATTCCATTGAATAGATTTTTATTTTCACTGGACTGCTGATTTCTCCTTTACATGTGTCACAAGAGCCCTGATGTCTATTCGGTGTCAAACACAAGTTTTGTAGGTGCTGCTGATGCAGAGATGAGTAACACATTCTTCCCTCGCTCTAGAAGCACACAGTCTATCTGGGGAGACAGTTGGAGAACAAAGGTGGCAACATAATAGAGTCATTGCCTCATCTCAGCCTTTCTGGGAGCAGAAAGGAGGCAGGATAGCATAGCAGACCCCTGAAGGAGATTCAGTGTTAAATGAGTGATGTCAGGTCCATTTTAAAAAATTCTGGAAGACACAAACACATTTCTACAATCATAATGATGATTCTCCTAGAACTGAGAAGGCTTTGGGAGTCTTCAGGTGGCATAATTCACTAGTTGGACCCCTCTGGGGCTAGTTCCTCAATGCTGGGACTTGCCCCAGGCTCTCTTTGTCCATGACTCCTTCCTGCGCCTAGTGAGTTGGAGCCCTTTCTTCCTAAGCTGTCTGCAGAGGAGGTGCAGGTTGGCAGGAAGGTCATGTCCTGTGGCTGTTGAGTTGAATCCCATGTGGGCCTGGCTCACAGAAGAGCTGTTATGCAAGAGTGTTGCCTGGGATTGTACACCAAACTCTAATTGTAGGTCACCCGCTTCACTGAGCATCTCTCTACCCTGGGGGTTCCTCTCCACCTGCTGAAAGGGTGAGAAGTTCCCTGGTGCAGGTGCAGCTGGGCATGCGGAAGCAAGTGACCCATGTATTCTGAAGCTTTGAATACATGCCACAAGTCAGTGGAATTCAGAAAAAAAAAAATACATGCTACTCTTTTGTTCCTGCCATACCGCCAAGTAAGCCAGGAACCAGATTACCTGGGTTCAAATCCCAGTTCAGGCATGTTTATTAATCTCTTCACACTTTGGTGCAAGCATAAAATAGAAATAGACTCACTAAGAAGATTAAATTATGCATGCATGTGAAGAAATTAACAGAATACTTTGCATACAGTGAAACCCCCATGTATTCAATGTAACATTTGATCCTCTATCCCTTCAATTGTGGTTGAATACAGAGTCCTTCCTATGAGCAAGAGATAGGGCTTCACACTTTACAGGAAAGAGAAGATTTCCAAGACTACGGTACAAGCTTTCCATGAACACTGAGTTTAGTAGGAAAAGAAGACACATACCCTAGAAATGGTGAAGGAGCAAAGAAGGCATTTTATAGGGGATGAAATTAAAGCAAACAAGTGAAGATTTTCCCAGGCCTGAAGATCCCTCCCAATTTTATCTGCTCCCTGATTCCAGAATTGGATCAAAGACTGATATCCCAGATAAGAGAAGTTACAGGGCTTGAGAGAATGGAAAGGCCAGGGTAGCATGGGAGGGTGGGGAGGAGAGGTGCAGCGGGGAGGTCTTAGAAGGAAGTGGGGCAGACAACAGTGTTAATGGCTCTGAAGTGATCGAGCCCAATATAGCATGGATTTTCCAAATACCTACTTTGTGAAGTATGTTGTCCTAGTATAAGAAATGTATAAAGAGAAGAAAAATATAAATACATGCACATATTTATATGTGGAGCTAGAGAGAAAAAAAGAGATTTGCCATGATTTCTATTTTCTTTGCTGTCTCCCCACCCCCACTGTGCATGCACGCACACGTGTGTGTGTGTGTGTGCCTTTTCTTCAGAATAATATGCAAAGTTTATAATATATTCTTAGGTCTTATTATGGTTACTACAGGAATCATAAATAATATACATAAATCTGTTTTTCTTGAGGCAGCTACTTTTATCAGTATGTTAAATTTTTTCTAAAAAAATGAGGATACGTTTACATTTTTCTTAATTTCTTAATTGAGAATATTAATGTTCTGATTTCTATTAATTATATTGTCTCACATTGTGTTAGTTTATAATGTTTATGCCTTTTTCTGCAACAATAATTTTTATACTGTTTTTAGCTCTCATTCTCAATTTAAATAGATGTGATGTAAATTTAGTTCATCCATAGAAATGACATCAAATTTCTGACTTCTTTTGTTTGATTAGTCTTTCAAGTTCAGTGACTTTACCAGGATATTTCTTGGTTTTAGAGTTATATATCAGTTTTCTGGAAAATAACAACAATAACAAAATAACCCCCAAAACTGTGTCCTTTCAAATTTCACATGCAGATTTTCTATATTTTAGGAAAGTATTTTCACATTATATATTTGAATACATTTTGTTTCATTTATACTATTCTTTATTTTTAAGAAAAACGATCATGCAAAAATTCAGAATCCTTTGTTGTTTTTGTTTTTTTTTTAGCATAGATATCATTTTCTCTCCAATGATGTTGATCTCTTAGTAATTTTCCAATTACTTTTGCATGATTTTTCCCTTAAGCTTATGTTCTTCCATTTTGAGTCTATTTTAAGCTATTCTATTTTTGCTGCTTTTGAGTTGTTTTTATTTCTATACTGGCTTACTATTATCTTTTTCCCCCCTGAGGTATGGAGTTAAATGTTAACCACCTTCTGTGATCCTGGAATTTCTTATTCAATCTTTTTTTCCTCCTATCTTGGGTAAGTACCTAAGAGGAAAATGTCTGGAACAGAGTAGGAGAACATCTAACATTCAAGATAATGACACAACATTTATCCCCAGTTACATGTTCTAGAGTAATATAAGAGATCAGGTTGGCCTGCATCTTAACACTTGGATTATATGACTTTTTTTTTCCCCCAAATTGAATAGCACTTATATTTTCTACTTAGTTAGATCTTTCATTTTGATATTGAAGTCCTCAGTTCATAGGGAGTTGATTTTTGTATGACAGGCGAGAGTCCATTTCGTCTGCACATGTGCAAACATCTTTGATTAGTCCCATGCCCATTTATTGGGTAGACCTCCCACAAGCACGTGGGGCAAACCATCTCTGTCATTTATCAGAGCTCAACATCATGTCCCATTGGTCCAGTTGTCTATTCCTCCACCAGCACCAGAAGGTCTTGATTACCTTACCTTCTCAATAAGACCTAATATCCATTGGGGCATATCCCCCATTCTTCTCTTTCTTCTCCTCCTCTTCTTCTTTTTCTTTCTAAATATCTTGACTCTTCTTATTTCTTTACCCTTTAACACGTATTTTAGAATGTCCAGCTTGAAAATTTCTACTAAAAACAAAAGAGTTACCTCACAATCCAGACCAGAAGATCAGAGAAGAAATTCAATGAAGTATTTTCTACAGGCAGATTTGGGAGGCACTTGATGTCTGGGTTAGCCTAGAACACAAGGGATTGTTGTGCAGAAGTCTTGAGAAAGCAGGTACAGTGACTATATTGTAAAGAGAGGCTGAGGTTTAATGACAGAGGGTCTCAAGCAACAAAGTTAAATTTCATTCTGCGAACCACAGAGGAGAGATCCCCTTAAGCTATCTGTGTAGGTTAGTTGACTTACAGTGTTCTGGCAAAAAGTACTTCAGAAGACTTTCAGATATGTATTGGTGGTAAACAAGATACCATTTGAAAACTTGAGAGCTTCCTCCAAGCCCCATTTTATTTACATTCGTGCTCCCTGAGCCAGGATCTGTCTCCTATCCCAATCTGGTGCTCTTGTGGCAGTTCCATGTCTGACAATGGCATCTGTTCATGCTGTCCGGTGTTCTAATCTGCCCGCTGCTGAGATTAATATGTTTGGTCACGTTTCACAGATGAGGAAGCCAAAAATTTTGTGAGCTAGTGTGGGTCCCTGCTGTCTCCCAGCCCATGTGGGTGGAGTGGAAATTGGATTTTACTTCGAAAAAAACAGGACAGACAGCTGCTGAACCCTGGGAGACCACACAACCTGTCAGGATCCTTGCTGCCCTCCATCTCGGCACAGCCAAGCCCAATTTTTGTTGTGTGTGAACTCAGCTATGCATGAAATTTAATAGTTTCCATAGATAAATCTGGTCAGCAGTTTAAATACACCCAAGACACTGAGAGAACATAATAAGAATAAATCTTGTTATCAATACTCCCAAGCAAATTCAAAAAAGATAACAAGTTCCTTCCACAGTTACTTCATTTAAACAACCTGACGTCACTGCCTTTCTCCAAGCAATGATTCATCAGAAGACACGTCAGTGGAGTTTGTTGACCGGTGAGGAAGAAATAACAGATACAGTGAGAGATTGCAAAATCCATTTCTTCCTGATAAACCCACTGAGTTTCGACTTAACCGGCTTATGTAACAATAGGCAAAACAGGACAAATGCTCTGGCTTCTAAGGAAAAGGAAACTCAAGTGTTTCATTCTACATGGCAAGCACACAGGAATACATAGACACGCATAAATACATGCACACACACACACACACTGTGGATACACAACCTTCACACATTCACATAGTATTGGGAAATACATTGTAAACAAAACTATATATGTAAATACACACATACATGTATAAACACACGTAGACATGTGTAGTAACACACTTATGCAAACAGGCACACACAGAGGAAAGCACAGACCACAAGTAAAGCACAGCTACATAATACACCCTTTTAAAGTTCTAAAAGAAGACAGAAGTTGTAATTACAAAAGGAATAGTGCGATCACTTTGCAATTCATTGCAAATGCATTAGTGAACCATTTGATATAGGACTTGTTAAAGTCATGAAGACTTCAAGGTGATTTTTTGATCTGATGTTGCCTAAAGAAGTTCTCTGCTTGAGAATGCATTACATAATGGAGGGATTACTCTTTGGTCAGTAGTTGAGGGACTCTTGAAAATAATGGAGGGGAGGAAGACATAGGCCGGTGGCCACTATCTATGAGACCTGGCATTGTGGACTGGAACTTATGGAAATTGAACTTTCAGGAAGATCCTGCTCAACACTTTAGGAAGTATTAAAGCTGCCTTCAGTAAAAGAAGATACAAACAAGAATGCATTTGATTGGCATATTCCAACTCCCGGGTGAAGAGTAAATATGAGAGTGGTGGGCTCTGGAGAGTATGATAATTTTCCTCATGTTGAGAATAAGTTGTCATGTCCTCTGCTGTACAGTACTGTTATAAAAATAGTTCAGGTTTTCCTTAACATGCAGAAGAGAAGGACTTCAGATGAGTGGGAGCATTCCTCTCTACCCCACTGTATGTCTGGAACTGTTTGAGGAACTTTCATATATTTTCTCATGATATTGTTGAGATCAAATGGGTATTATAGAGGGCACGGATTGCATGGAGCACGGGGTATGGTGCAAAAATAATGAATACTGTTATGCTGGAAATAAAAAAAAAATAGACATGGACATGAGACTTGGAAAACTAAAACAATAAAAGTAACCAATTAGAACTTAGAATGTATACCTCTAGTGAAAATATCTGTCTGGATTTTTTGAAAGACTGAAAGTTAAAAATTTACATTGCTAGTTTAGTTGAAAATCCATTAAATAAATCTGGGGAAAATAAAAAAAAAAAATTTCCATACTCACACAGAGTTCTGATTTAAAGTAGAATGTAATATAAACTCAGACAGAAAATTTCAAACTTGCTACTCTCCTCCCAAACTCTATGTGGACTCTTCAAAACAAAATGGATAAGATTTTTCTTTTTCTTTTCTTTTCTCTTTCTTTCTTTCTTTCTTTCAACAAACATGCCTTCACTTTATAGTAAGTTAGAGGTAAGAAATACAGAGAATATATATACATCTGTCTTATATATCTTTAGGAATACTGAGTTTCAGCTTGATGTATTATGGAACCTGTTTTGGTCTTTGGGAAATCTCCAGGTTCTCAGAATAAGGGCAAAGATCATTATAGTAACATGACTATCCAGATAAGATGCTCACTCCCCTTCTCTCTACTCTCCACATAGTTCTGGATGGTTACAGTCTTCTGCAGGCAGGAGGATAAAATTAATGGCAAGGGGTTTGGAAACTTATTGGCATTTAGGAGTTTATAAAATATTTATGAAAGCTTGTCTGGGTGAAAATTGGTCTGGGATATTACCTAATCCTAAAGGGTTGAGAAATACGACAAATTGCTAATCCAAGTTAGCATTTTTTAGGATTCAGCAAGACAAATATTTCTGTTTTAATTCATCCTATTCACAGGACCTCCGGAGCCATGATGACTGACTGGGTGAGAGGGGGTCTAGTTTAGTTTAATAATTATTCCACAGGAGGAAAAGAAGGAAACTAAAATAGTCCCAAAATACTCTAGAGAAGAAATGTTGAATAGAGCCATGAAAGAGATGATGTATCAGAAATTGTATCAGAAACCAGTTCACAGACAGGCTGTGCTAGACACCAAGATGGAGATGACAAGGGAGACAGCAAACTCTGTCCAGCCTATTAAGAAACTAGTAATAGAGGTATAGCAAGGGACGAGGAAGGACCCCAGGCAATATATGCTCTAGAAGTCCTGGAACCAAAGGAAAACTCCTAATAAGCTGGAAGGTTTCCTGGAGGATGTAAATACTGGAAATTGATCAGAGAAAGGTAAGTAGATGTTAGAATATTCCTAAGATAGTGAAGGTCCCATGTTGGCTGGATCCAACTCCAGTCTAGAAGTATTTGGAAACACAAAAATAACAATAGGTATCATACAAGGGTACCAGTCAGAAGAGCATGGGACTCAATCTCAGGGTAGTGAATTCAAGCCCCATGTTGGGTGTGGAAAGTACCAAAAAATAAATAGACGAATAAATAAACAATAGGTATTGGACATAAATTATGCATCAATGGTATGTTAGGTACTGCTATGTTTATTTTCATATGTTATATAATCCTCACCACAACTTTATGAGAACATATATTATTAGTCCTGTGACACATTTAGAACATAATATTTTACCTGTGGAACTAACCCAAGATCACACATCTAGCCCTGGTTTATAGACATTAAAAAGATCATACTCAGATTTTTTTTTTTTTCTTAACAAGCAGAGCTGTTGATTAGTGGACTGCCTTAACCAAAACCTTTGGTCATTAGGAACATCCAAACATATAGGTGGTGAGCTCCAGTTGTGAGCCTCCCTGTACAGGTTAGATTTTGAAATGGATAAGAGTTAAGGTTACCAACAATTTTAAGGTCCTATGGCAATTACCCTTTAATTAATAAACCAAATAGGTAAGGAGATAAATAAATAAATAAATGCAAAGTGAATTTTTATCTCAGCCTTGGCATAAACATCTCCTGGAAGATACCTCCTCTGTTCACTGGTGTTTCAAAGGCCGTTTCTCTGGAAGCTGCTGATGCAGTGCAAATTCCATTTATAAATTCTACCTCTATCTAACTTGTGGTTAATTTGTCTGCAGACCTTAAATCTGGCAGAATTTTATGAGCTGAGACTCCATGCAAGTATAATTAAGAGACATTTTACAATTTTAGGTTCTAAATGATGGCTTAAGTGCAGAAAGATTTTTTTTTTTTAAAGGTGAAGAACAGAAAGTGCAAATTAAAAAAAAATTACCCTTCAGCAGATGTAAAAGAAATGCATGCTAAAATGAAAAATTTGGAGAACAGAGACAAGTAAAGATGTTAAAATAACAATGACCCTTAAGCCCGACATCCATAGATAATCACTCTTAGCAATTCAGGATAGTCCCAATAATTCAGCAAATTCCTTCCAGCTCTTCCTTACATAGTTGAAGTAATATTTTCTAGAACAAGAGTTTACAAACTGTTCTCAGAACCAGTTTCCATCTTAAAAATTATTGAAGATTCCTAAGAGTGTTGTTTATGTGTTTTGTTGATATTTGCTGTTCGATATTAAACTTGACAAATAACTTAAACATTTATTTGTTTAAAATTGCAATAATAGGGGTGCCTGGATGGCTCAGTGTGTTAAAGCCTCTACCTTCGGCTCAGGTCATGGTCTCAGGGTCCTGGGATCGAGCCCCACATCGGGCTCTCTGCTCAGCGGGGAGCCTGCTTCCTCATCTCTCCTCGTCTACCTCTCTGACTACTTGTCATCTCTGTCTATCAAATAAATAAATAAAATCTTTAAAAAATTGCAATAATAAATTCATTGCATGTCAAAACAAATAATATATGTTAGTGAAAATGACTATATTTTTTCAAAAGCAAACATTTAGTGAAAAGAATGATATCGTTTTATAAATCTATTTAATGTCTGACTTAATAGAGAACAACTGGATTCTCACATATGTTTCTGCATTCAACCTGTTGTGGTATATTGCTTTACTTAAATATACGAGGAAAATCTAGCCTCACAGATATGAAATTGGAAAAAGAGGAATATTTTAACAGCTTTCTTCAGATACTCATGATGTGTCCTATAGACTCTGGAAAGCTTCACTGTACACTCATGATAGAAGAGATGAAAATATAAATAATGTCTTAGTATTATTGTGAACTTAATTTTACCATCACATTCTTCCTAAAAGAGTCTTGGGGACACCTAACAACTTCTCTACTAGACTTTGAAAATCCCTACTTCATGTATATTCTGTTTGTCACCCGACAGTGTATTTTAAGCATTAAAAGTAATTTAAAAAAAATTTTTTTTTATAAACATATATTTTTATCCCCAGGGGTACAGGTCTGTGAATCACCAGGTTTACACACTTCACAGCACTCACCAAAGCACAAACCCTCCCCAATGTCCATAATCCCACCCCCTTCTCCCAACCCCCCTCCCCCCAGCAACCCTCAGTTTGTTTTGTGAGATTAAGAGTCACTTATGGTTTGTCTCCCGCCCAATTCCATCTTGTTTCATTGATTCTTCTTCTATCCACTTAAGCCCCCATGTTGCATCACCACTTCCTCATATCAGGGAGATCATGCTTAGTGAAATAAGTCAAGCAGAGAAAGACAACTATCATATGATCTCCCTGATAAAAGTAATTTAAATTAAAATTTGTCATAATTGAGGGCACCTGGGTGGCTCAGTGGGTTAAGCCTCTCTGCCTTCAGCTCAGGTCATGATCTCAGGTTCCCGCATCAGGCTCTCTGCTAGGCAGGGAGCCTGCTTCCTCCTCTCTCTCTCTCTGGCTGCCTCTCTGCCTACTTGTGTTCTCTCTCTGTCAAATAAATAAATAAAATATGGAAAAAAATTGTCATAATTTATTTAGCCATCTTCATGCCGCTTGGGCATTTTGGATGATTCCTGTTTATATTGACAAAGGTAACACTGGAATAAATATCTTTTACCCATAATTCTGCATTTGAATTCCATACTAAGTTCCTTTCAGGCAGATGATAAGAGGTTGAGGATTGTATTTCATAGTACTTAATATATTTTACCAACTTGATTTCAAGAAGGATTTTACCAACTATTGATCAAATAAGACATAAGAGCAGATATCTGAGTCTTCAGCAGCACTGAATATATTACATCAAATAATCTTTGCTCTGCTCTTAGAAAAAAACAATTTATATTTCAAATTCTTTGCACACTGATGTGTGAAGTTGACTATATGCTTATTACCAGCAAAAAACTGTACATGTAAATATTATAACAGTGGGCATCCTGAAATTAGTATTGATAATCCATTCTATCACCATGAAAGAAATTTGTAAATCTGACCAAACACTGCAACAATTACCCTAATAATATATTTTAAGCGTGTGTGTGTGCATGCGTGTGTATTAGTTTCTAAGGCTGCTGTAAAAATGTTCCATAAAAAGAGCATCTTAGGGGCGCCTGGGTGGCTCAGTGGGTTAAGCCGCTGCCTTCGGCTCAGGTCATGATCTCAGGGTCCTGGGATCAAGTCCCGCGTCGGGCTCTCTGCTAAGCAGGGAGCCTGCTTCCCTATCTCTCTCTCTCTGCCTGCCTCTCCATTTACTTGTAATTTCTCTCTATCAAATTAATAAATAAAATTAAAAAAAAAAAAAAGAGCATCTTAAACAAACGAAATCCGGGTGCCTGCGTGGCTTGGTCAGTTTAAGCGTCTGCCTTTGGCTCAGGTCATGATCCTAGGGTCCTGAGATCAAGTGCCATGTGGGGCTCCCTGCTCAGCAGGGAGCCTGCTTCTCCCTCTCCCTCTGTCACTCTCCCTGCTTGTGCATGCACTCTCTCTCTCTCAATCTCTCTCTGAGAAATAAATAACATCTTTAACAAACAAAAACAAAATTCATTTTCTCACAGTTCTGGAGTCAGAAGTTCAAAAATCAAGATGTGGGGAGGGTCTGTTCCTTTGAAGGCTTTGAGTGAGAATTTGATCCTTGCCTCTCTCCTACTTTCTGGCTGTTCCTGGCCATCTCTGGCACTCCATGGCTTACAGAAACATCATTCCCAACTTTGCCTCTATCTTCACAAGTCATTTCCCCTCTGTGTGTTTGTGTGGGTCCAAATTTTCCCTTTGGACTTAGGGACCCACTCTAGTCCAGCATGACCCCATCCCAATTTAACTAATTACATCTGCAATGACCTTATTTCCAAATTAAGTCACATTCTGAAGTGGTGGGAGTTAGGATTTCAATATACAATTTTTGGAGGGACCAAATTCAATCCCTATCAGTATGACTCACAGGCTGACACATTTGATGTAGCATAAAATTCAAAGACTCAGAGTGAACCCTAATATTTACCCCATTCCCAATAAGAAATTTTGTCTTCTGGTGGTCCGTTTATTTGAGCATATTAGTAACATAATTTTCACCACCACCGCCATCATCCAGTATACATGTCCAGAATTCTACTGATTACAAAGAGCTGCTATATGCGTGGCATCACTCTACCATCTCAGCTACTTAAGCAAAGCAGGGCTGAGATGATAAAACACAATTCAAAGGAATCCGAGGCTCAGACTGATTGGCTTGCCCAAGGTCACTGTGAAAGACAAAAGCCTCACCTTGTGTTTGGATCAGAGCCAGGAAGGACAGTTTTAATGACCACAACTGTAGGTGTGAGCCAGTCAAAAAGCTCTTTCACCAAAACTCACTGTTTCACCAAAACATGCTGAGAGGTGAATTAATTAAAACATAAGTAAGAAAATTCAGTTTCCTAGAACAATTGTCTAATCTCTTAAGAAAATAGTTGCAGTTTTGTATGACTTTTAATCATTGTTGTCATTACAAGTTGTGTGGTCCAAAGTTACTTTTATAAGATTTACATTTAGACATTTTTGTTTGAACTTTGTTTGAGAGTCTTTTTTCCTCCCATTAATTATCAGTAAATATAAGAAAAATATATGCATGCAAAATAATCTGAGGCAATATTTCATCTTACATAAGACCTTTGCTCCATCAAGCTAATGTCTAACAGCACTATTGCTTTGTTATATTCCTGTGGTCACAGAAATGTAAATACTCTATAAGTTTCACTTACTTTTTCGATCATGTGGGAAAAGGTGATATAAATAGTCTTCGTATTTTCCATTCATATAAAAAACTTCCCTTCTCTACAATTGTCATTTACATTTGCAATATCAAGAGCAGTTGAAATTGAAAGTTTAGTTTTTGATTCCAATCATGGAATCAGCTAGTGGTAAATCTGTTGGAAAATATACAAAGAGAAGTTATAACAGCAATATGACAATGGCCAAAAAGAGCCCAGCTGTCCACTGTTAAAGCGACGGATAAACACATTGTGATATTCTCACTTAATTAGTGATATAGGACAGGGAAAATGAGTATGGCTGAATCTCAGAAACAGATTAATCACTGGAAAAAAGGCAAGTCATAGAAGAATGCATGGGATATGCCTCTTCTCTTACAAAGTTCAAACACATGTAAAACTCAAGAATACGTTGATCAAGAACACACTTTGCGGGGTTCACACCACAAAGGAAAGCTAGACGATGATAAAAAACAGAACTCAGAATTGGGTTTTCTGTGTGGCAGGAATAGGGGATGATGAGACGGTCATTCACTCAGGAGCATCCAATGTACTCATAATGACCATTTCATAAGCAAGATGGTGACTATGGGTATTGCTTTTGCAATTTTTCCCTTGTGTGGATTTAATATTTATTAAAAATATATTTGAAATGATAGGTCCTACATGGAAACCATATCTGTGTTGGAAAAGTAAGAGAGAAGACACAGTTTGGGTCTTTGAATTCAGCATCCCTGACAGAGAGCATCATATGGGCCTACTAAGTGTCTCCACTTTGTTGAGCACATTCAAAGTGGGTTGAGAGAAGGTCACTATAAATCAGGCCCAGTTTCTGCCTTTGTGGACCTTAGCCATTCACGAGATGACATTCACCTTAAGAAATAAGCAAGGGCTTGAGGCTACCTCTGCTTTCTTCATTTTGTATCTGGATTATTTTGGAATGATATGATTTATAAAGAAAAACCAGTTGTGTTCACCTATGATTCATCTAATACACCACTTTGAAAGAGCTCTTTCTAGAGTCTCTGATTATGACAACTGACACCTAAAACTCTTCTTCCATCATGTCTCCAGGGCTTGTAGCATATACCACGTGCTGTGCCTTGTCCTGTAGGGCCATTTTAAGTCTTAAGTCACCAAACTCACTCTCCCAGCTCTGCCATTGCCCCCTTCTGGCACTGCACCCCTGACTATTTGCTCCTGGACAGAATGGCATGTGCCAAGATTTAAGAGAATGAGAAGGCCTACATGTGCCATTCTGCCCAGATGGAGTGCACTACTGCTGTTAAGTATCTAATAAACACCACCTAGCACCTCAGTCCAGGAAACCTTTTCTTACCCTTTTCAATATCCATCACCTGTACCCTCCATACACCCCTACACTTGCCTCTATCAATAATATATATTTGCCACAATGCTAAGTGATTAGCTGTTGCTTTTCTGCATCCCTGATAATTCTATGAGCTCTGCGAAGTGTACAAATCTCAGGGTTTCATACAACAAAGTATTAGCAACCAATAAAACCAGAAAGGCTAGAAGGCAGTACCTGCAAATTTAAAAAGTGAGTGAGTCATCGAATTCGTTAATTTTCTTAATCTTAAAATGCAGAATGTGAATCTGCTTGGAGGCAGTGGAATTGAACTGGCCTTTGAAGGGGTAGACTTGGATTAGCAGAAGAGCAACAATATACCCAAAGGGGAACTGCATAAGAGAAAGGAGAGGTGGAAGAATTTGAGAGTTCTTCTGGTAACAATGAACACACAAGACTGATGAAGTAGGAAGTTCATATTACTGTGTGTGGCAGGGGAGGTGCGGGGACTATGGGAAGGAAAATTGGGTTAATGTAGGACAAGAGCTGGGAATCGATCCTGCATGACCTAAAAAGGACAATGAAGGACTTAGACCGTCGGAGTGACCTGATGAAACTAAGTCACTGCTGAGTTAAGAAGAGCAAAATGACTCAAAATTGAAACTGGAAATGTCAAATCTAAGCTTGCCTTTCTGGCTCTGATTATAAATACACAAAAAGTCCTAAACAGTACCTGCCTTCATCATTCTCAAAGAGGATGCTTGGCAATTGGGAGGCAACAGGAGAGACTGACTCATTGCAATTACTCTGGAAAATGAAAGAGGTAGAGGAAGTAAACTGACTGAAGTGCTCAGGGAAATTGCGAAGTGCCTGTCAGAGTGTGATAATTGGGTGGCAGTCTTTTGTGAGCTGTGATGGAGGATGGCCCAGGGAAGGTGAAAACCTCAGCAAAGTAACATGTTTTGTTCCCCTTAACAGTTTTAGAAACAGACTGTGTAATGATGATGTTTCTGTGCTCCAGGCAAGCTTCCACAGAGGAAGAAATGTCTTGAGGAGGGGGCCCGTTTTACCACATTGACAGCTAAGAAAAATCATTCCTCTTCCGAATGATGAATGATCCAAGGAAAGTAAACTGGGAGGGCCAGACTAGTGCAGCTCCCTCCAAAGAGAAGAAATAGGACTGGGAAGGTATGGGCCACCTAAAAAATGTTGAAATGTCAGTGATCCGAATCTGACTGGAGGAAGAAGGCATTTTCATAACTGGACGAGTAAACCTGAAGTCTTTATGGGTTTCACTGAATTTAATTTATGGGTAGGGAGATGGGTTGGGGCAGAGGGTCAGAGTGTCAATTTCATTAAAGGAAGCCATGAAAAATTTCATAAAGGAGATGCCATTTGGCCTTTAGCCCAAAGAGTCAAGTGTATATTCCAGACAGAATGGCAAAGGCATGGCTTTTGAAATGGCATGCTATATCTGGAAAATCTCAAGGATTCTGTGTAAACCTGGAGTAATGAGTGAAAAAGAACTGAGATCATAGAGGCACACAGGTGGTCCTATGGTGGGAGGCCTTATTGTCATGAGATGACCTTGTCCTGTTGGAAACAGGAGAACAACTGAACTGGTTAAAAATCATTTGCTCCCTGAGACTCTGACATTTCAGGGATCCTTGAACCCTGATCTTTTGTTTGTTCCCACCTTCAGCTCAGCTCAGCTTCTACTCTGACTGTCACTATAATAGCAGTTTATTTCAGTTGAACTCTCCAGGTCTTATTTGATGATGTACAATAAATTCTTTTAATTCAATTGAGTTGTCTGACCTTTCACTCCTAATTGAGTGAGGATGAAAGAAGCATGAAGATGATAAAAACATGACCCTTATTTGAAGGAGCACTTTTTACAGTGGGGGAAGACATGTGTCTACAAAACTAGATCTAGAACAAATCTAAAACAAATTAAGTACTCTTGGAGCACAGACAAGGAAACACTAAATACTCTGCATAAGATTTCTAGTCCAAGGGATTATGCCTAAAGATAACCACAGGTATAAGAGGGGGCGGTTTTATATGCCAGGCATAGTTGTCATATTAATCTCTGTATTTATTTCTGTCTGCTCTGACTTTGTGTCACACATACTCGTAATCAGTTGGAACTCGTACATAGTTAATGGCATAAGTTGATGAGTGTCTGGAGGTCTGTCAGAAGGTGGGGCATGAGGACACAGACATGAATGATTTATTTCTGAGGTCACATTGTGAGAAGAGCGAGCAGCAGCTTGAAAGTGAGGGAGTGGAAAGAGCAAGGATATGTTGCTGGTGAGTCTGGCGAGGAGGCAGAGATGACTCAAGCCATGAGGATAGTGACCTATAGCTGGTTCAAGGTGTCTGGAAGTAATCCCTGGGTGGGGATGGCTGGTAATCTGTGAAAGAATTTGGAATGAATCAACAAGATTACTGAGTGAACTTAATGGAAAAGTAGAGATTTTGTAGCACCCCTTCTGGCTTCCTTGATTTTACTGAGTTCTCGTGGCTTTTTTGTCTTAGAGCTATAATCTATAGATAATTCAATTTACAGATGATTCTCTCATAGATATGCAAACAGTTTGTCCAGTGGAGAGGACATCTGATATCCCAACAACTTCTTGGGGGTATAGAGATACGTATCTATTTGACTTTGAATTGTCCTTTGAACTGGTTATAACATCCTATTTGTTCCCTCATGAATTGAGTTAAGTGAAATCTTTGACATGTTAAGACTAAATTTATATGAGTCCCGATTTTTTAAAAAAAATCAATATTCCTCATTAATGTGAACTTTATCTTAATGTGGGTTCAAGAATCTAATCACCTTTCTCCTTTACCTCACATTTCTAATGACAGGAAAAGGGATCCCTAGTCCTCCTAGTTCATAACCCAAGATCATGTTGGCTAATCCAGACATCTGGCAGGTGAGAGGGGGTCATTTCTTCCTTTCAGGATGCCTAATAAAGTGACTATTTCTCCTGCTGTTCCTTCCAGGGAAGAACAAGTGTGTGTGCTTAAAGCCTGAGACAAAGATTGCTTGACAAGGACTGAAATGTGAATTGCTTATTTTAAACAAATAATGTGCTCTAGCTGCTTTCTAATGTACTCACATCTCATATTCTCCCCATGCATTTATGAGCTGTGTCTAGAGAAAATTTCCAGACTAACAGAATACAATGGCCCATTGGGGAAGGAGTCTTAAGTATAAGCATTACTTCCATAAAAATAAAATTTAAGAAAGTAGTTTACTGGGTGGAAAGGAATCTTACTTGGGAATATTCAAATAATGGCACCATCTGATGCTTGTATCCTGCTGGTAGATTTGATGGCCCTCTCCTTTGTGGCTCCAGTGTATCCAGTATATATCCCTACCCTGATGGCTGTAATTCTTAATTGGAATTTTTTAAAATAATTTTATTTATTTATTTTAGAGAGAGAGACTTTGCATGAGTGTGAGTGGAATGGGGTGGGGTAGGGAGAGACAAGAGCAGACAGGAAACTGAGTGTAGGACCTGACATGTGGTAGATTGGGGCAGGAGGGCTTATGTGGGAGGGGGCGTTGGTGGAGGGAAGATTCGACTGGGGGGGGGCTCGATGGGGGACTCAATCCCACAAAACTGAGATCATGACCTGAGCCAAAATCAAGAGTCCAACGCTCAACCAACAGAGCCACCCAGGCCCCCCTCCCTGATTGCATGTATTCCTTGATGTGTATCTGTCTTTCTCACTAAGTTGTGAGGCCCTTGAGAACAAGAGACTTCTTTAATCTTTCAACATTAAGCATAAGTTTGGACTATAGTAATTTTCTAATATTCTAATATTTCTAATATTTTCTAATAATCTAATATCCCCCATATACTGGACAGTTCTAACAACTGCAATGGTACAGAGCCAGAATCTATCTCTAATTTCAATGTGTAGGGTACAAGTGTGTCCTTGGAGTTGTACAGATCAAATCTGTGGTTCTCCCAATATCATGGAGATAAGGCACGAGAATAAATTGTTATAAGGGAAAGCAATTAGAACAATGGAAGCCACTAAAATAGAATCTGTCCACACATCCTCCAAGTCACATAGATGGAAAGGAGAATAAGTAAAACTTCAGTTAGACTATGGCTGAAAATACTAAGCTTCAATATATATCAAGGTTGAGGGATAAAGTTTAGAAAGAGTGGATTGCCTTGGGAACCAATGCCAGAGCTGAGGGGACATGGGAGCATATGGAAGAAAGATATCTGTGGTAGGGTCCCAGATGTGACAGAACACAGAGTACCAAAGTGTGTTCACAACCAGAAAGCACGTCCCACTTGAGTGAGGATGGATGTGAGGACTGAAGATCAGAGCTACTGGGGAGTTAACAACTCTGGAGTCCAAGTATATAGGAAGGGATAGAGATATCCATTGTATCATTCTAAATGTTCTGTATGTTTTTAAAATTTCATCATAGTATGTGGGAAAACTATAAAGCTATGAAAAGACCCCAAAACAAGGTAGAGTGAACGTGCTGTGTGAACACAGGAGAAAGGTCATTCCTTGGTGGGACTAAAAAAAGGGGGCTTTGAGAGGGGTCTGGAGGGAAGTATAATTACTTACTCACCTGGATCAGGGCGAGGGCAGACACGGTTGCTCACTGATTTTTGATGTGGTGACTGGTACTAACTTGACCACCTGGGGCTTCAGGGACACATGATTGAGGAAGTTATCCTTTGCTCAGGTGTAGTGTAGGGAAATAATAGTGCTTGAGTGGCACAGGGCCACACATTGTGGTAGGTGCTTTATCTAACTTTTATCAAAATCTTGCCTACAAGCTGAGACACAATCAAAGAATTGCAGGTGTGCTGAGATGTGGATACTTTCCACCTTTGAGGTATCTGAACAGGACTGGAATAGCCAGAGTCCCTGGACCAGATACATTAGGCCACAAAGAGCCCATATTTTCTGGGTTTCACTGTGTTATAGCATTTATTCCTCAAGGTAAACCATAAGGTAAATATTACCATTAACATTTCAAATATAGTGGATTCAGAGGAGGCTCCAAGTAAGCTAGGAACTAGTAAACTAGCCAGCATCAGATCCTCAACAGCCAGTGGGTAGCAAAGCCAGGAGTGCCTAGTACCTACAGCTGAGATTTTCCTCCAAACCATACACTTCAGCTCACCAGGACTCTCATAGGTGGCCTCAGATCCAAAAGGCTTAGGGCATCTCTGCATCATATTTGCAAACTCAGAGAGGGCAAAAACTAAAATTTGGAAGGTGGAGTAATAAAAGAACTGGAAGGATCTCCCAGGTAGCACCAAGTTCTGGAATGTATGGGACTTTCTGGCAAAACAGTACAGTTTGATCACAGCCTACCAGTGGGAAGATCACACCCCACACCAGTTGAGATGCAACTGGGTTCAAATCCTGGACGTCCTGAATGATAGGTTAAGGAGACAGGGTGATGAGGCATAGAGTGGGGATAAAATAACTCATGCTAAGTTATTCTGGGAATTTTGATCCAGTTATTCCTTTGGAAAGGAATCAGGACTGAGCTCATGTAAAATTTCTACTGATGCCTGGTGTTGCTGTATTGCAAGTGAAGACTGAAAACAGTCTGGAATATGAATGCTATTTTCCTTCCCTCTCTCTCTCTTTTTTCCTTTCCTTCCTCCCTCTCCTTGTTTTACACCCCCCTCCACTTCAACCTTTTACTCTAGGTTCTCATGCAACGCTGAGTCCATGAACCAATATTACTTGCTTTTTGCATGCATAAGATTCTTAGCACAGCGGAGTTGGTTGGAAATAAGTGGGTTCAAAAACATTGAAGTAAAAAGCAGTTTCTTTGCCATCGGACAAGGGATGTAGCCAGAACCAGAAGTAATTCACAACCAGAAGTCATTAATTGGTGGTGTTCTCATGTATTCATGGAAATAGGGGATGGGGAATCTCCAAGAAGGGGCAGAACAAACTCCCAAGATCTCACTCATGGTAAGTGAACTCTCTGGAGAAGCTGTGGGGCTCTGCAAACTCAAGAGGAAAATGAGTCTCACTCTCAGAACACACTATTTGTCCACTCCAGTCTCCTCTAGCAAGGGCCCTGACAGGGGGATCGAGAAAGCATGGGATTACTCAGATTCTGGTCCATTCTTCTGTATTCAGCAAGTGTCGTTGGTGAAAGCCATAAACTTAAATCACCAATAAAAAGGAACTACCCATTTTCTGCACAAACTCAATAATATCATGCATTTTATTTGTAGCTCCATTGATTTTGAAAAGCCAATGGCAATGCCTATTCTGGATTAAAGTCTGTCTGTAAATTAACTATTTTAAATTCAATAACAAACCTATCCCTGCACTTGAGCAAGTTATGGGTATGTCTGATTAAAAAGAAAAAAAAAATAGTTGTTGACTGATATGTAAATGATTTCTCATTTCCCTAAATGGACCTTAAAATTTATTCATATTCTCAATATTTACACATTTGCAGCCAAGAGCAGCTCCTCACAAGCCATTACATTCCTGCATAAATATATCCACATGCTTTATCTCTCATATTGCCCATGTGCACAAATATATGTATAGGTAAATCCTCACAAAAAATTCAACAAATTGGATCCATAACCCACCACTATATGATGCGTGCCCATTACTGGTCTTGGCTAAGCACTCTGGCTTCTGTCTATACATTAATTCATAGTGACAACTCATAAGAGTTCCCTTAGTGAATATGTCATTTATTTATCCCATAAGGAAATCAGATTGTCAGACCTGATAGTGGAAATGTGTAGCAGTATCTTTCAGAAATCCGAAGCTACTGCTGCTCTCAAACAGACTTTCCAGAAAAATAAAGGCATTCTGTACTGGTGCCCCCGAGGAAACCAAGACATGTTTTCTGTAGCTTCTCAGGGATAAGCACTGTACCTCCATGATGTGCTTCAAGATAGCTACTGCCTGTGAGACAAAAAGGCCACCAGTATCTTAAAGAAAGATTTTTTGTTTGTTTGTTTTAAAGATTGATTTATTGGGGAGCCTGAGTGGCTCAGTGGGTTAAGCCTCTGCCTTCGGCTCAGGTCATGATCCCAGGGCCCTGGGATCGAGCCCCACATCGGGCTCTCTGCTCTGCGGGGAGCCTGCTTCCTCCTCTCTCTGCCTATCTCTCTGCCTACTTAATAAATAAATAAAATCTTAAAAAAAAAAGCTACATATTAAAGATTTATTTATTTATTTATTGGGTGGAGGGAAATGGGTGGAGGGAGAGATTCTCAAGCAGACTCCCTACTGAGTGCGGAGCCTGAGGCAGGGGCTCAGTTTCAGGACCCTGAGATCATGACCTGAGCCAAAGACAAAGATGCTTAACTGACTGAGCCACATAGGTATCCCAAGAAATTCTCTTTTAAAATAGCTAATTATTGATATATAAACCACATTTCACAAAAGTCACTCATTTAAAGCACACAGTTCAGTGTTTTTTTAGTGTCTTCAGTGTTATGCATCCATCACCATGATCTCATTTTAATCACCCCCAAAAGAAACTCACCCATTAGTACCAATTTCTCATTCCTGATACCTTCCACCTCTTTATAACTTGTCCATTCTAAGCATTTTATGTAAGTAGAAATATACAATGTGTAGTGTTTTATAACTGGCTTCTTCCACTCAATATTATGATTTCAAGATTTATTCAATTGTAGCATGCATGTACTTCGTTTTTTACCACCAAATTTGTATTCCATTGTATTGATATAATGCATTTTATTTATCCATTCATAAATGAATGGTCATTTGGGTTGTTTCCACTTTTTGTCTATTATGAACAATACTGCTATGAAAATTCATGATCAAGTTTTTGTGTGGATGTATGTTTTCCATTCTCTTGGGCATATATGCCAGATCATATGATCATTCTATGGTTAACATTTTGAGGAACAACCTAACGCCTTTTCAAAGAACCTCACATTCCCATTAGCAATGGATATGGTTTCCGATTTTTCTACATCATAGCTCATATTTATATAAGTATATATATATATATATATACACACACACATACATACATATATATATTCATTTATTTATTTATTATAGCCAACCTAGTGAGTGTGAAGTGGTATTTTATTGTGGTTTTGATTTCCCTTTACGTGATGGATAATGAATAACGAAGAATAATAATGTTGAGCATGTTTTCATGTGCATATTGGCCATTTATATAAAAGAAGATATAAGTTCTATTCAAATGATTTTTGTTATTAATTTATAAGGGTTTTTAATTTTTTATAAGCCTCTTATCAAATAGGACTTGCAAATATTTTCTCCCATTCTGTAGATTATCTTTCCATTTTCTTATGTCTTTGGAAGACAAAAGTTTCAATTTTGGTAACATCCAATTTTTCTTATCTCTCTTATGATTTGAGAGTCCTTATCTAAGAAACTATTGCCTAACCATAAGTCTTCAAGATTTACTCCTGTATTTTCTTCTAGGAAATTTACTGTTTTAGCTCTTAGATTTAAGTATCTGGTCCATTTTGAGTTAATTTTTGTGTATGGATGAAATAGGGGAAAAATATTTATTTTTTTGAACATGGGTCACTGGTATGTGAGTACCATCTGTTGTTTGCTGATGAGGGTAACCTATGTTCCCCATACTATTGGGGAAGAAGTAGAGCTACTAATTATAGACTCCTTAAAGCTGATGCTGAAATCTTAAAGCATATAAACCATGTGATGAAAATACACCAATGAATGAATAATTTCTAAATCAATAGTTGCAAAAAAAATAAAAAGATCATTCCTAAAAAATACAGAAATGAGAAGAAATAAAAACAAAAGAAGCAAGATATATAAGAAATAGAAGACAGACATCAATAAAGATAAAAGCAGAAAGTTAACAGAAAATATAAAAATGACTTGAAAAACAGAAAATGCTGTTGATTTAGAAAAAAGATAAAGTAGCAATAATTAATATTAATAATTAAAATATATAAAGTTATAAATTTGAGATTTAAAATTATAAAAGAATAAGTGATAAAATGAACAATTTTGTTGAACATTTTAAGTTCTCAGAGATGACCTAAAAAGAAGTAGATGATACAGATTGGCCTGTAAACACTGAATAAACTGAAACAATAGAAAAATATTGCTCACTTAAAAATAATGAGGCAACGTTATTGACTTCATGGACTAACCTGTCACTTACATAGTTTTTTTTAAGCCTGAGACTAGATAAGCTTTATATAAGCTTTCTTTCAATAACTGATAAGGCAGTAGGAAGAAGGAAAATTATCAGCCAGTCATTTGTAAGTATATAACTATAAAATGTGTATATGTTGACAGAAAGATAAAATGTATCACAGAAATGCAAAGTTTATCAAGTATCAGAATATCTTAAAAAAACAAAACAAAAGAATTCCTTATTTCAATATATGGGAAAATTATTTAAGAAATCATTTATATTCTGGGGGTTACCTGGATGGCTTAGTTGGTTAAGCATCTGACTCTTGATTTCAGCTCAGGTTGTGATCTCAGGATTGTGAGATTAAGCCCTGTGTAAGGCTCTGTGCTGAGCAGGTAACTTGCTTAGGATTGTCTCTCTCTCCCTCTCCCTCTATCCTCCCTCCCCTGATCCTGCTCTCTCTCTCTTTGAAGAAAGAAAGAAAGAAAGAAAGAAAGAAAGAAAGAAAGAAAGAAAGAATTAAAGAAATTTGTATTTTAAAAATGCTCTCATTTGAACAAAAGTAGATATTTCTATTACCGGATAAAAGCCGTGTAGCAAAAATGCACACAAAAATTATACCTGATGGAAAAACTTTAGAAGCATTTCCATTAAAGCTTTGGAAACTATATGTCCACCTTCACTGCAGCTGTTCAACAAGGTCTGAGAAGTTATAGCCCCTTAGTGTGCAGAAGAAAGAAAAGGGTCTAAAGGTTGGGAAGAGACAAAAACACTGTTATTTATCAGACACAGGGAAATTCAAGATTCTACAATGTACTCTATTTAAGAAACTTCAGCTTGTTTTCTGGATTAATATACATATATGCATCAGCAATAACCAATGTAAAATACTGAATATTTTAAAGACATCAGGATAACACAAAATTTATTTCATTTTTCTTATCTTTCTTCCTCCCTTCCTCTCTCTTTCTTCTTTCTTCCTCCTTCCCACCTGGGAGCCCCTCCTTCTTTCCTTTCTTCTGTTTTCTCTCTCTCTCTCTCTCTCTCTCTCTCTCATTTCTTTTGCTTGTTCTCTCCTCAGGCATTACGAAAGACTTCCCTGAAATGAGCATTAAGTGTGTGCTTGCCTTAGGGGAAAACTCAAATACCCAGGCTGGGGGTAGGGGGCCGTGGCAGTCCTCACAGGAGAGTGGACAGAGTGGCTGCAGCAGAAAGAGGAGTCTGTGGTGAAAACAAAGCTCTCTAATTCCTCCAGGGCCTTGTCTTGCTGCCCCTGCCTTTCCTCAGCACCTGAGATGCTGGGCAGGGAGTGGATGTGAGGGGAACACATGTGAGCTGAGTGAAGACCACGCAGCTTCCCCTGCGACAATCCTCTACATAATTCTGACGCTACCCCTAATGAGGAGAAGCAGATGGAGGCTGGGAACAGATTTCCTTAGGTGTTTAATTTATTCCTAATAACCATATTGCAGAGATCTTGGGCAAAAATCAATTTCCTTTCTATTTACGTCAAAATGCAGCTCTGCATTCAGTGTCTTAAAGTCATTGGAGAGGAAAGTTTATATCGATATCTCACTTTGTTTAGACAAACCAAACTGAATAAAATCATTTCTGCCTGCGTGACATACATTTTTGGGGATTTCCTTTTAAGGAGATACCTTAAAAGTTAAAGGTATCTCAGTAGTGTCTAACATAACTAAGAGTAAAATTTAGGCCGAGGACATAGCCTCTCTCATAATGCCTAAATGATATTCAGTAAGTATTTACCTGAAAAATAAGTAGATTTTACATATATTTTTTAAAATTGAAATCTCATTATGACCAAAGTAGAAATAACTTTGGTTGAAAATTTAGTCAACTATTGGCTTGACATCAATAAAAATAATCAATAAAAATAAATAGAAGTAAAATTCATTTAAACCCCATGAAATTGGGATAGGTATATCTACTCTGAGTTATATCTAGGGAACACTAACCAGTTAATTGCAGTGGAAGAGAGAAGAAAGGCCAAGTATCTAAGATCTTATTGAGAACTGCCCCCCACCCCCAGTCTTGGTGGTAGAGGGGATACCAGTCCAGTCCTATGTGGAATGATAACTGCTAAGCCTCATCTGGACTCAGTGTCTCCAGATGTTGCTGGTGGGTTGAGGGTACCAGCCAAACTCAGAGGTCACCTGAAGAAATGAGAGAAACCTACTTGCAGTACCATCTGGACACAGGGCAAGAGCTAGATCTGTCTACAGGCAGCAGGAGCCCAGCCTCTTAATTAGCATTTCAATCCCAAGCCAATTCAAAGAGCATTCAATTCCTGGTTTTGGGAATAGCTGACAAGAACAATGGGGGCTATAGTATAAACTATTCTCTGAGGCAAGTTAATCAGGATAAATCCCTGGGCCCAGGAAAACAAGTACAAGGTGGGTATTAAATAAAATAGCAGCTCAGTTGCCAGGTTATGATCAAGGTCAAGTGTAGAAGATGTGGATTTGGTGTTATGCATTAGATTGGGAAGCTCAGATGATACCTGATTTTGGTTGAATATGGTGTGGGGATTAGGGAAATTTGGGGAAGGAGAGCCTTATGGCTAGAACCACGTAGAGCCTGTAGTAGTCTAGGTTAGAGTTGGTTATGAGAATTTGACTTTAGGCAAACCCTAATACTAAATGCATCAGGCTCTTTCCACCATTTCTAAGAAATTCTAAGATTATTTCCTTATTGATCTCCACATTTGGAAGCTAGAAGGTAGAGTCTGTCATGAGGAAGAAAACATTTCTGGGAAGATAATGAGTGATTTACTAGCTGTTTCCATTGTTTTTTTTCCACTCACAGGGGTAGATTCTGGCCTAAGGAAGACCTGAGCAGAAGAAGGTGTGTCTCACTTGAGTTACCTGTGTGAGGTTAAGTTACTCTCCAGATCTTAAAATGCCAGACCCACCTCCTTGTTGGTGATTTTGTGGTAATGAACATTTATCTCTAGAAACAGAAATGAAATGTCAGCAGCAGCAGACTTTAGCTATTTCTATTTCATGGATGAGTACCTTTCTATTTTATCATCTAGTAGAGAGTGGTTTCATCACTTAAAAAAAAAAAAATAGAATTCTCCTTTTCCTCATACAGTTTAAACATTTTTGGCACACCTGAGAGACACCCACCTCTTCCCTGCCCCATATATGGCCCACAAACCAGGTAATCACTCACAAAGGACTCACTTTTGAATTCACATAGGGACGTGGAACAACTGGTAAACTAGAAGCCCATTTTGAAAGCCATGGAAACATTATTCCATAACTGACTCCATTCTGCCAGGGGGATGCCAGGGGAATCTGAGTTTAGATATTTGAAAAAGTTAAAGGCTCCGTTGGGACATTTTATGAAGTCCTGCCATTAGGAATGGGGGCAATGTCTGGACTGTGTAAGACCACCATGGTGGAAATTGTTTTCAGTGAGCTCAGAAGGTCAGCTGGGTGCACATCACTACAAAAGGAAGCTCCTTGAGGATTTTTTCCCTAGTCCATTTTTTTCATCATAACTTATTCCAACCAGTGGATTCTCCTGCATTGAGCCAGTTTCCTCCAAGTGAACTAAAGGCAGCCCAGGTTAGTAGCAGGCCCACTGAAGAATCCGATGTGTATCCCTTAAAACAGTGTATACCTACACTGGTTGCTGTTTTAAATCTAGCCTGGTGATTTATTTTAACCTGTCAGTTTAAATATTAATGGTAGTTGGTATATTTAGACTTCAAAATCTTGCTCTGCCATTTTTGTCCCTTTGGTGATTCTATCTCATTTTCTGCATTTTAAAAATTATTTTTATTTGCTTGTTGTTTCTTTCATCCTGTCCCCTCCAATTTTGAATTTATGTAGACACTGTGATTTTATCACACATAATTTTAAAAGCCTGAGATTAATGAAGATCTTTTATCTCCCCAGTGATGAAGTTCTTGAACCTAGGTGGGGTTCGGTGGGGTGAGGTTCGGAGCCAACGGCTAAAGAAAGAATTCTTAAGACGTCTCTGGTGCAAAAAGGTGTTTATTAGAGCACGGGGACAGGACCTGTGGGCAGGCAGAGATGCTGCCGCCCCGGGTTGTGAGGGTAGGCTTGTTATATACCCTGCTGTTGGGGGAAGGTGAGGGGAAAGGAGGTTTCAGTGGAGTTTTCATATGCTAAAGAGGGCCTACAAGGTGCCAGGATGTTCCAGGCCTGCCGGAGGCCTTGCCCTTGCTGCTGGATCAATGTTGTCTTTAGACCAGCCATTAACATTAAGATAGTTGGGAGACTTTTTGGTGGGGTGTCCCAATCCTGCTATCAATCGTCTTTGTTAGTGAGATTTAGGACATTTGTAAGCCAAGGGAGACTCCTGTCTAGCAGGATTGTGAGCTCTGCAAGTTAACTATTTGCTTATTGTTCATGGCAGTCAGGGCTGCCTGAGGGATGCTACACTTATGGAGGGGAAAGGGTGAAGAGGGGGTGCAAGGCGCCAGATTTTGCTTTGTCCTCAGCCAGCCTCCTGCTCCCTCATCACCAGGATGTTGAATAATAAAGAATATCAGGACTTTTCACTGCACTCTCTCAAGAATTTAAATCCTACTATTTTATCTCTATGGTGTGGCTATTCTGCTTATTATTATTAAAGATTGATTTATTTATTTGCGAGAAAGTGTGTGGTGGCAAGGGTAGAGGGAGAGGAAGAGAGAATCTCAAGCAGACCCCACACTGAGCATGGAGCTGGATGCAGGGCTTGATTTCATTACCCAGAGGTCACAACCTAAGCTGAAATCAAGAGTTGAGTGTTTAAGCAACTGTACCACCCAGGCACCCCAGTGTGGCTATTATTATTTATACTAATATTAGTGCTGTTAGTATTATTTAAAATGAAAACATTCAATATGTTAACCTACCTATTTACCAATTTCTTTGCTCATACACCTCGTATCTCAGAAATTCCTTCTGGGATATTTTTTCTATTTCCAAAGTACATCTTTTAGAAATTCTTTTTGTGAAATTCTCTAGTGAGGCACTATCTTGCCTTTCCTTATCTAGTAATGTCTTTATTTTACCTCTGTTTTTCAAAGATTATATTTTGGGTATAAAATCCTAGGCTGACAATTATTTTCTCTCAGCTCTTTGAAAGTATTATTCTTACATTTTCTGGCTGTTGTACTGTTATTCTTGATTAATTAGTCATGTGTCAGTTTAACTGATATTCTATATGTGATCTATCTTTATGTATTGACTTTTAAAAATATGTGTTTTCTTGGTTTTGGCATTTTAAAGTTTTACCACAGTATGCCACTGAAATTTATTATCACTTTTGAGGGGCACCTGGAGGGCTCAGTCAATTAAGCTCCTGCTTTTGGCTCAGATCATGATCTCAACATCCTGGGATCAAGACCTACATCAAGATATCTGCTCAGCAGGAAGTCTGCTTCTCCCCATGCCCACGTTTTCCTACTTGTGCTCTCTCCCTCTCTCTTAAATTAAGAAATAAACTTTTCTAAAAAAATATTATTTGGGGACTCTTTTTTCTTCTAGTTCTGTCAAATTTAATTTTGCTCATATTTTAGGCTATATTATTATTCACACACACATTTTTAAGTTTTATATTTCCTGGTAAATTGATCCTTTTATTATTATGAAACATCCTCCTTTGTCTTTAATGCTTCTTGCATGAAAGCATAATTTGATAATAGCATAGCTATGTTAGATCGATTTAGTTAATGTTTGAATTATTTATTCTTTCCATATTTTACTTTCTTTCTTTTTTTTTGTAACCTTTCATTTAAACTATGTTTCACGTAAGTAGCAATAAGCAGGTTCTGGACTTATAAATTGAATTATAAATTAAAATTCAATCTTATAACATTGAAATTTAATGGAAATATTTAGTCCATTTACATTTTTTATAATACAGGCTTACTGGATTTATAAGTATGACCTAACTTTTCCTTTTTATTCCTTATATATTTAATGTGCTTTATATATAATAATTCATATTTTATATGATATTCTTTATACTCCTTTTTTTTCCTTTATGTCTTCTTTTGAAGGGATTGACTGTTTTTATTATTCCATTTCCAGCACTACTGATTTGATAGTTGAATGCTCTTTACTCATTTTTTCTTAGTGATGACTCTAGAAACTATATTATACATCTTTAGTTATTAAGATTTCATTTAAACTAGAACTTTTACTATTTCCTAGAAAATGCAGAACTTAGTGCTTTGAATCTCTTTCCACCTTCTTTTTTTAAACTGATCTATTTTAATACTTTCTACTTTAACCTCCATAGGATATTAGAGTCAATGTTTATTTACATTTGCCACATAATGACCTTTTTCATTGTTTTTCCTTTCTTCTTCCATCTTTACTTCCATTTAGGAACATTTTTCTTGTGCCAGAAGGACACCCAATAATACTTCTTCCAGTATCTGCCTGCTGGTGATGACTCCCCTGTGTGTCTAAAAAGTTTTTATTTCTCTTCCTTCTTGGAGGCCATACAATTCTAGATTTGCAACTATCTTCTTTCAGCACTTTGAAGATTCTTTTCTTTGACTTCTGGTTTTCATTATTTCAACTATGAAGTTAGTTATGAACCTTAATGTTCCTTTTGGGTAACTCCCCCACCACCACCTTTAGTTGCTTTTAAGTTTTTCTGTCTTTATTTTTCAGGAGTTTTTACTGTATTCAACTTGATGTTTATTGCTTTAAATGCCTCTTCAGTTTATCTACTGTGCTGTTATTTTTTTTCTATCAAACACTTCAAATATTGTACTTTAATTTTCTATATTTTCCAGTTAGCTGCTAAAATTTTATATTTATCTTTAGTTTTTGAACATTTTTTTAGAAGATTTTATTTGACAGAGAGAGAGTGCAAGCAGAGAAAGATGCAGAGGGAGAAGGAGAAGCAGACTCCCCACTGAGCAAGGAACCTGATGCAGGGCTCAGTCCCAGGACCCCGGGATCATGACTTGAGCTGAAGGCAGATGCTTATCTGACTGAGCCACCAAGGAGCCCCAGTTTTTGTTTTTGTTTTTTTTTAACATATTAACATATTTTTAAGTGTTGTTACATTTATTTCCTGATAGCTTAAATATCTGTAATATCTGTTGTCTGTTGATCATTATCTGCTTTCCCCTTGAATTTTGATAAATTCTTTTTTTTAAGAATTTTATTTTTTAAGCTTTTTTTTTTTTTTTAAGATTTTACTTATTTACTTGATAAACAGAGATCACAAGTAGGCAGAGAGGCAAGCAGAGACAGAGAGGAGGAAGCAGGCTCCTGCAGAGCAGAGAGCCTGATGCGGGCCTTAATCCCAGGACCCCAGGATCACGACCTGAGCCGAAGGCAGAGGCTTTAACCCACTGAGCCACCCAAGTGCCCCGAATTTTGATAAATTCTTATCCTTCTGCATACCCAGTTAATTTTTTTTATTATATGCTGAATATTGTGTATGAAACATATAGAAATAATTTAGACTCCTGGGTGGCTCAGTTAAGTGTCAGCCTTTGGCTCACGTCATGAGCCCAGGTCCTGGCATCGAGTCGCACATCCAGCTCTTTGCCTGGCAGGGAGCCTGCTTCTCCCTCTAACTGTCACTCCCCCTACTCAGGCTCACTTGCCCTTTCTCTGACAAATAAGTAAAGAAATAATTTAAAGCTCCCAGTTATACTACTGTTCTTGAGAAAGGACTTGCTCTTGCTTCTCATAGGTTCTTTGGGCAAGAGTAGATCACCTTGATATAATCAGCAAATGAACTTTAAATTTGGGCTTTAATTATAGCTCATTCTCACTTCTAAATTCCCAACTCCCAGCATCTTAACTCCATCAAGAGTTCTACCCAAAAGCCTAGGATATCTAAGCAACATCTTTTTGGTGGGGCAAACTTCATTTTTTTTCCTCCTTTATTTCCATGAAAATGCCCACAGCTCTGGCTGGATTTTATAAACAACCTCTGTAGATGAAGGAAGGAAGAAGGAAGGGAAGGGGGGAGAGAAGGAGGGAGAGATACAGGAAGAAAAGGAAAGAATAAAAGAGGGAGGAGGGGAGGAAGTAAATAAAGAAACAAGGAGGGAAGGACAAATGTTTTCCCTTCCACACTATTATTATTTCTACATTACACCTGTTAATAATCTAGTATTTGTTGAACAGCCTTCAAGGTGGAAGAAATTATCTGAGCAAGAGTCCGGTAGGGGAGATGCAAAGGAACTGCTGAGAGATTGTACCCTTTTATTAAGAACATTAAATCCTTGGTACAATTTGCCCCATTAATATGTGATCTGACTGATCTGTCCATGTGGTGTTGAAATTCAACAAAGAGACATGAACAGTATGATTCGATCTGTTGACATGTGCTCACAAGAATCAAGAAAGAACACTTATTTTTGCACACATTCATGAAAGGCTTCGAGCTGAGGAAAAATAGCCAGGGATTGACTGTGACTGTTTCATATCAGGATTGGACAATTCACTGTCAACACCTCAACAAAGTGTGAAGCAGAAAAGGTAACAAAAAAGCATCCTGTGAAAAGGTAACTCCATCTCTGGGTAGAGATAGATCTAGTGCCACCAGTTCAGGAAGTTAACTTCAAACACTAATTCCTCCCCTATTTGTCTATTAACTATCCAATTCATTGTTCATTGTTTTTTGTTCACAAAATCCCTGGCAATCATTCCTTCCTCCCATTTGAAGATGAAAAAGATTGATGGGGTCCCTAGATGGCTCAATGAGTTAAGCCTCTGCTTTCCACTCAGGTCATGATCTCAGGGTTCTGGGATCGAGCAGTGCATCATCGGGCTCTCTGTTCAACAGGGAGCCAGCCTGCCTCCCCCTCTCCCCATGCCTGCAGCTCTGCTGACTTGTGACTTCTCTGTCTGTCAAATACATAAATAAATAAAATCTTTAAAAAAATTTAAAAAATTGAGGCTCATCGAAATTAACTGTCTCAATCAAAGGAAAATAGCTAATAAGTGCGGGTGCTGGGACCGAGCCCACACAGTGTTCACCAAAACTTTCTCTTTCATTGTTATAAGAGCCACTGTCCCTCCCAGTGTCCTGCTGGGGTGAATCTCAGCAGTGAGTACATAATTTTCATTTCTGACAAGTGTTGAGGTACTTGGTTTTCTGTTTTAATACCTCTCTCTGTAGGACTGAGGACAAACGGCTTCAGGAGATACGGTGAGATTGGAGATTCCAGGGAATGAAGGGAAACCTGAATGAATCTGGACAGATCTCAAAATGAACATATTTGCATCTATTAAGAGGAAGGAAGAGAGAAAAAGATGCATGGAGAGAGGGAAGAAGACATATTGAGAGACAAAGTCAGACAGAGAGAGAGAGGAAGAGCACGCCTGATTCTTGATTTTCACTGAGGCCAGATTTCTTGGTGAACAGAAATCCTTCTCTTCCATCTCAAGATGGTTTATAGCCTCATAGTGCCACGAATGCACTGTGCAAGCACATGAATCACAAAATTCTTTCTCACTAAGGTTCTGTCCCTACAGAGAAATCCCACAGTAACTGTAGTTTTGAAAATAGAGTATTTAAATCATCTTTCCAAAAGTGCGAATGGAAATGGTCCCAGAGCACCCAGAACCCTCCACAAATGTTGAGACAAAGCTAACTGAAAAGATTACCAGGGAGAGTAATGTGAGAGACATGATTCCCCTTCCAGTAAATGCTTCTCTGGGAGAGGCACTTGTTAACTCCCACTGAAAAATAGGCCTGCTGTCCAAGTCAGCAGTGAATTACAGAAGAAATGGTGCAAAACTTCACAGCCCGGAGAGAAAACCCCAGTTGCACTGAAGTGGAGCTGTGAAATGATTCCTATATTTCAAGGAGAATTATTTTCTTTGCTAAGTCACTGAACTAAACAATCACAGTTCTAAACTGTGAAAAACAGGAAGAAACACTTAGAAGATTTATAATACACATTAGTACTCCCTGTGGCATCATTAAGACAGTAAACATAAATGCGTTTCTGAAACACCCAAAGTTATTAAAATAATTTCACATGTATTGTCTTTAAATTTTACAACCACCTCTGTGAGAGAGATATTATTATTTTATGTTATAGATGAGAACTGAATGTTCAAATAATTTTAGGTGACTTCTCTGTAGTAACAAACATGAGATGGAAAACAGGAATGCTGGCACTGAGGTCCCTGTCTTCTCAATTCTCATCCAGGTTCTTAAATCCCCACCATTGCTCCTGGAGAAATGTCTCTGAGGCCACAAGTGTGTTACTGTAACCTTGAACACATTTATTCTTTACCTGGATCCTTTACTGGCATTCTTTGGGGATTGTCCTATTTCTGTAATAAGTGTCAGAAAATATTTACTATGCATTTACGTATTTATTATTTTATAACATGTGGTTCTCCTTCCCAAGAATTTGCTTTTTTGGATCCATACAAATAGTTAAAAACCAGGTTTTGACATTCACTAGTGCAGGACAACTCACTCAACATCCTAAGTCTTCTCATATGTAAGTTCTGCATGAGAACATTTGCCTTAGAATTCTACCGCATCTCTAGGCCTGGTCAGAAGTGGGTGTGTTCACTCAATGACAGCTTTTATTTTTGTTTCTGTCCTAATACATGTGAATCAGCATTGTGTGCACAAAAATGAAAGGTAATTAATGTAGCAAATGAGAAAGTAGAAAGAGATGAAGACAGTAGAGGGAAGTATCAGGAACCAACAACAGAGCTGACATAGGGTTTCCCCTTCAGCGTCTTGCAAACCAGGATGGAAGATACACAACATGGTTCTCACTGACAGATTTAGGACACCTTCTCCTGCACCTAGGACTTTTCTCACTTCATTTGAGACCTTTTCCCCTTGACCTTTTTGTTTGTTTGTTTGTTTGTTTGTTTATATTTCCTACAGAACTGTAAGCTCTATGAGACAAAGAACATTTTCTTTTTCTCTTTTGTCAGCAAGTAGAAGACAGAATTTGACATATTTTGATACCTCAATACCTACCTTCTCCTTTTTTTTTTTTTTTTTCCCTACCTTCTCCTTCTTAATAGTTCCCAGAATCACCCCTCCCTTCTTATGTGGTATCTCAGTAGAAGGTGAATCCATGTGCCAACATTCCATTATGTAAGCCTGAGGGCCAAAGACTTCTTCTTCTTGCCCTGGACACTGCAGACAGGTCTAGAGCTTAAAGTCAGCCAATGAAACATTCTCTCCTGGAAGTCTGAATTCAGCATGTATGTCCCAAATCCAAAATAAATATTAGAATGTGTTTCTCCCACAGTTAGTGTCCTGATCAGACTTGCTAACTACTGTTGTTTTGGTTCCAACCCTCCAAACAGGCACTGTTTCTGCCTCCAATTCAGTCTGGGCATGCTCACTATAACCTGCCAGTCTGTGTCATTTGCTTAGTGAGTTAGATTTGGTTTCTAGTCCTCGAAACCAGCGACTCCAAAACAAGAAGATGTAAATATTATTTGAATTACATTTAGTTTCAAAACACTACCTATCAGTTTTCCAGAGAAGTACCTATATTCCCCTACTCCTCAGCTTAAGTTCTACTTGAGTACTTCCTATGAGCTTACAGATACAGAGACAGGCAATGCAACAGCCCTTTGGTATTAGATAGTAGAAAACTCTTTTGTACACCCATTTCTCATATCAAAGCCTCAATAAAACTAGAGGATAAAATGTCGAATCAGAACTCATTGGGGTGTTTTTTCCCCATAAGTTAAATTAATAAGGTGCAGATACATTGCTTCATAATGGCTGATCTGTTATTATAGTACAGAGCTCAGAAGAGCTCAGACTTGTTTAGAAGTACCATTTTCTTAGATGGATTCTCAAAAACCTTTCAACAGTGCTTTTAACTATATTTTCATAACAGTCAATTCAAAGCTAAAATTCCACACTTACCATGTTCAGTATAAAGAAAATTTTATTTATTGTTTATTTATTTTCTTAGAATTCTGTTTTCTTTGACTAGATACTCTCAATCCTAACTCCTAACCTAGATCAACTCATGATGATAGCTGATTTCCCCAAAAAGATAAATGGAAACATTCCCCCTGAAACTCAATGTCTTTCCTGGGGAAAAGCATAAATTATGTTTTCTGCAAATAGTCTCTTCAATACTTGTAAGAAATGCAGGATACAAAAGCCATCCCACTTTGCCAAACAGTACAACATCCTAAGGAAAGCCAACACCTTATCGGCTTGGTCGACGATCAAAGCAGTAGTTTCGGGACAAAATTATACTTTTGAGAGTTTAAAAATGTAGAATAAAATAGAATGCCACGAATATAGGTGAATGTAATTTGAGGGATGCACAAATCAAATCTGATGATCATTTGACATTTACTGCGAGGGCATAACATTTTAAAGTAAATAATGCATGAAGAAAATATTTTTATAGCTTCCTAGCATTCCCAGAATGATATTCCTAGAAATATTACCAGACTAAGAACCAAGATCGTCTGTTTCCAGCCCAGGATTTATTATGTGCCTCAAATTCCCCATTTGTAAAATAAGAGGGCTATATTTAGTGATCCTTAAGTTTTCTTACATTTCTAATGCTCGTAGACATATCTGTGTCTCATGATGCACACAAAGACACTACTTCTCATAATACAGTTCCATAACCACTACTGAGAACACAGTATGGATCTGACACTGCAATAGGCTTTACATTTACAAACTAGCTCTTGGCAAGATTACACAATCCAGAGGAAAAATACTGCCAAGTAACAATTAGTATATAAGAGAATGTCCTGATTGTAGACATAGAGGTAATCATAAGGTGTGGCGGTAGCACTGAGGAAGATGACTTCTCTGGGATGGGTGTCCAGGAAATGTTCCTGGAATAGACCTTGTCTATGCTGTATTGTAATTGGCCAGGCAAAGAGAAGGGATTGGGGCACACCAGGCAGTAGAAACAGCTTGAGATATACACAAAGTGTGAAAAAGCATGCTGTGCACAGGAAATGAGAAGGAGCTCCAGTACTTCCCAGTATAAAATTCAAGGCTGAAAGTGCTAAGAGGTAGGAGAAGCTGAGAAGTAGGAGTCTTTTTAGCATGTAACATATTCTATTATTAAGGGAATAAGGCGCACTTGAAGGATTTTTATAAAGAACAGTAAATTGGTTAGATTTGTATTTGTATTTTATTTTTTGAAATATTTTATTTATTTATTTGAGAGAAAGAGAGAGAGAGAGCAAAGAGGGAGAGGGAGAAGCAGACTCCCTGATGATCAGAGAGCCCAACATGGGGCTCAATCCCAGGACCCTGAGATCATGACCTGAGCTAAAGGCAGATGCTTAATGACTGAGCTACCTGGGCACCCCTGTTTTTGTATTTTAGACCAATTACTTATGTAGAGAACTAATTTGAGGGTACCTAGGTTAGAAGTGAAAAGACCACTTAGAAAGCCTGACAAAGTCTGCACCAGGAAATGGGTGTTAGGATGACATGGAGGGATCCATTTCTAGAAATTTGGAGAAATTCTCCTACAGGAAAATACAGTCATTGGGTCTGTACAGAATTGATAACTACATGGCACATGAGAAGAAACCCAAGCAGTTATGTTGAGCTGAGTAACCAAAGATGCAGATTTCAATGAAGACTGAGATGTGGATGTGATTTTCAGGGCAGAGTATGAAGAGGAGAGAACATGCAGGAAAAAAGTTCCAGAAAATACCATAGGGATTCCCTAGAGTCTTTGGCTGAATACTCAGCTTAGTTTGTTTATGGGTAGACTCCTGAGAATCATAAGCTGAGCAAAACAGAAGCTTGCACAGGTCTGGGAGATGTTCAAGTTCCAACCTACCAGACTAGAAAGCTATGCAGCTCTCTGATGGACCACTTTAGCAAAGCTTAAAATCAAGTTTTGAAAGGACAAAGTTGACCATTCAGTAAATTAACTGCCTGTCAAAACAAATTTTACAAATTTTTTTAAAAGATTTTTATTCATTTATTTGATAGAGATCACAAGTAGGCAGAGAGGCAGGCAGAGAGTGAGGAAGGGAAGCAGGGTCCCTGCTCAGCAGAGAGCACTGAGCCACCCAGGCGCCCCTCAAAACAAATTTTAATTCTCTTCAAAGTAAGAAAACAAAATCTAGACACTCTCAAAATCCAAGACCATAAAAATTCACAATGTCCAGCACCTGATTCAAAATCATGAAATCATCTCAATAAATAAAGAAAACAAAATGATACATTTCAACATCCACTCTTGACACATCCTTTCAGCCAAATAAGAACAGAAGAAATCTTTCTCAACCTGATATAGGGTACCTAAAAAATCCTACAACTAAAACCAATGATAAGCCAATACTTTCTTAACGATAAGCCAAATACTTTCTATTGAAGAAAAAGAGCAAAAGAAGAATTCACCTGTCACTTCTATTTAACATTGTATTTGAGGTCTTATCCACCAGAATAAGGGAATAAAAAAGAATTCAGATTGGAAAGGGACAGGTAAAAACTCTCTTTTCTCCCCTATTTAACATGATGGTATACACCATGAACCTGAAAATAACAACCTAGAAGAATCAACACCAGGATATAGTCTACTATTTTACTAGATTTTAAAGAGGAAAGAAAAATCCTTTTGACATACAGATAAAATGAACAATATTTAATTACAATATTTAGAGTACAACCTAGTATAATATAACCATAAACAAAGACAAAATAGTGATCACCATTAAAGGTAGAATAGTGGCTGAGCAACTGCGTGCCTCAGTTGGTTAAGCTTCTGACACCTGATTTTGGCTCAGGTCATGAGCTCAGGCCTGTGAGATGGAGACCCCTATCAGGTTCTGCATTCAGCACTGAGTCTGCTTGAAATTCTCTTCCCGTCTCTGCTTGCCCCTCCCCTCCACTCTCTCCCAAATAAATAAATAAATAAGCAAAATCTTGAAAAAAAAAAGTAGAATAGTGGTTAATTTTGGAGGGAGAGAAAAGATTCAAGGAAACAATGGAGGGGCTTCTGAGATGGTTGCCAAAGTTCTATTTCTTACCTGGTTGATGCAAAAAAGAGTATTTACCTTATAATAATTTACTAAAATATGCATCTGTTTGTGTGGTTTTATCTATCTTCATTTTCTTTTACAATAAAAATGTAAAAAATAAATGTGAAGCCAAATAGAAGAAAAATGTGTTTGTATTTTATTGATATGTGATCTTTTAAAAAGCAGAAGAAATATTAGTTCCATTATAGTTGCCAAATATTTTATATTTTGTACTTTGAACCAAAGCTACTTTATCTATTGTCTGTAAATGATAATATGTGATTATTTAAGTACATTTATTCAACATTCACTTGACAAATACATTTTGAGCATCTGAGCTATAGGTAGAATGATGCATGGACATATTAAATATGTTTGTCCTTCTTCAGTATAGAGAACAAACTGAGGGTTGCAGGAGGGGAGGTGGGTGGAGGATGGGCTAAATGGGCAGTGGGGATTAAGGAGGGCACTTGTTGGGATAAGCACTGGGGGTTGTATGTAAGTGATGAATAACTAAACTCTACTCTTCAAACCAGTATTACACTATATGTTAACTACCTAGAATTTAAATAAAAATTTGAAAAAGGAATATGCTTGTCTTGCTCATAATTAAAGATATGCAAATTAAAATAACAACATATTAAATGCAACAGGGCAGTACATATTGAAGTGTTGTATGAGCTCAGAGCAAATAACAACTACATGCTTGGGGGCATCTCAGAAAATTTATAATGATGAAATGATAGTTGAGATGTGTATTAAAAGATGAAGAGAAACTTTCCAGGCAGAAAAGGGAAGAATATTCTACATGAATGTGGTTTGAAATATCATTGTTCTTTTGGAAAACATGAAATCATCCATGTAGTTGGAATACAGGGTATGTAGGCTGCCAGGGGAAGAGGTGTAGCTGGTGAGAAAAGTTGTACTAGAAAGGGGTCTTGGATATCATGCTAATGGTATGGGTACTTATACACAAATATAAGAAAATCCTTGTAATTATTCAGATAAGTTGTAACAGAGGTCTGCACCCAGCAGCATCAGGAAGGATGGAGAAGAAGACAGTTTTGTGACTAAGGTTTAGCAATAAATGGACTATGGACTGGAAAGAGATGATGAAGTTTTTAGAGAAACATGGGCACAATTTGAATTTTTAGTTTCCATAAGAATGATGAAAATCAGAAGACATAATATCTTAGGATGAAATATTTGTATTACTGTACTGGCACTAATATGAGGGACTTGCAAAAAGCATGACCAAGATAATGAATACTCCTTTTAAGAAAATATATGTGAGGGGTGCTTGGGTGGCTCAGTGGGTTAAAGCCGCTGCCTTGGGCTCAGGTCATGATCTCAGGGTCTTGGGATCAAGCACCGCATCGGGCTCTCTGCTCAGTGGGGAGCCTGCGTCCCTTCCTCTCTCTCTTCCTGCCTCTCTGCCTACTTGTGATCTCTGTCTGTCAATAAATAAATAAAATCTTAAAAAAAAATATGTGAAAATATATCATCTTTGAGAAAGAAAGACAAAAGTGCTGGTCTCTTCAAGGTGTGTTCACATTTTAGTAGAACATGTATAACAGAAATAATTAAAATACTCTGATTTTCATCTACTACAAAAGAAAGACCTTGTGAATTCAGCAGGTGCCTGATTTCTACAGTAACAAAGTCCCCAAATAATGTCACATGGTTTGAAAAATTTGATGATCCAAGGGGAAAATACTACAGGACAAGAGGATATCAGAGAAAAGGAGTCCTCAAACTCTTAAATTTATGGGACTAGAACATAAATCCACCTAACAGTTATTCAGATACACCTTCCTTTGTAAACTCTTCTCTGATTTCGTTTCCTCAAACTATCTTAATTCTCATATTACTTCACTTACTTGATATATACATTAACATTTGTCATATTCTACCTCTTATTTCAGTTATTGGTGTTCATGACCAGTTCTTCTATAAGAAGACACATATTATATAATTATATGTATATGTGTGTATATGTATCATATATATATAAATACATAATTATAGAATAATAATGATAAACAGTGCTGAAAATGTATAAAGCTTTTTATTCTATGATCAATACTGTTCTGAGCTATATACCTATACCTTAATTTACTTAATAGTCATGAGAACCCTATGGAAAGGTACCAGGATTACCAACTTCATTTTACAGATGAGAAAATATGAGACAGAGCAAGGTTGAGGATCCTTCCCAAAAATCACACAGAGTTACCATTTAAAGAGAGTTACCATTTAAAGAGAGTCCTGATCCAGAAGATCTATATTTAACTACATTGTGTGCTCTCCCATGGTCTATGATTTCCTACAACACTTCAGAGAGCACCACATGCACAGGGGAAATAAACAAACATGTAATCAATAACTGAGCCATTAGCAAATGCCAGAAATTATGGAGTCTATCCTAGACAGAGGGAAAAATTACAGCAGCCTGGAAGTCCTAGATGTCTAGTTTGCAGCCATCTTTGGGCTTCCTGGTGACATCTGATATTTGAAGTACATATACATAGATGGCTTCAGATCTCACTTGCACCAGAAGGGAAGCAATGAGAATAGGAACAGAAGACTGGTAAGGAAAGTTTGGAAAAAGATGCTGTTTTTCCATTAGCTGGACCATCTGCCCCCAGTCATGAAAATGGAAAGCCCTCTTCAATCTCCTAGGCAAGTCATCGAAAGAGAGAGGAGAGCAGATGGCCCAAGAAGGCATGTCCTTCAGGTAGCACATATACAAAAGGAGATGTCATTAATGGGACATCTCAGGAAGGTGGTTTCCTTGCAGACACACAGATCTCATGCCTTTCTTCCTCCAAGTGTGACTCAATAAGCTCTAAGCAGTTATTCTGCTGCTGGAAGCCAAGTGAGTGAATTAACTTTGCTTCTAAAAAGCCAACCCAGGTTATGGCAATATAGAATAGAACCTTGAAATTAGAGGGACTTATGGAGAGTCTCTGCTCCACATCATGGAAAGGAAATCTATCAGAATGGGAAGTAATGCCTAGGTATTTGGCAAAGTGAGTATGCACTTGCTGCTGAGACTGTGTACAAATGCACACTTCTGTCAGAGGGCTGCCTCCAAGCACAATGTCCCACTGTCCCACTCCTAGTTACCCACCATAGCTGGTGCTTGTGTTTGCCGGCTTTCCACCCCTTAGACAGAAAAAATGTTAATTTGAAAACCACTTATGTTAGTGATATTTCTGGACAAATCCAAAGTTTTTGTTGTTTCCACAATCAAGTTAAATTCCTTCACACAGAGCCCAATCTTGTGTTTCCACCGTCTCTTATACTTTATAATCTCATCAATTATGTTAACTCACTTTTCCCCAACACACTCTTTCTTACCCTATCCCTTTACTAAATGTAGTCTCCATTGCCTTCCCCTTTTCAGGATCGTCAGAATTGGTTTACCTGTCAAAAGCAACTGAAAGGGGCACTTGGGTGGCTCAGTGGGTTAAGCCTCTGCCTTCAGCTCAGGTCATGATCTCAGGGTCCTGGGATCGAGCCCTGCATCCGGCTCTCTGCTCAGCGGGGAGCCTGCTTCCTCCTCTCTCTCTCTGCCGGCCTTTATGTATACTTGTGATCCCTCTCTCTGTCAAATAAATAAATAAATAAATCTAAAAAAAAAAGTAACTGAAATATGTCCTCCTCTTTGAGGATTTTTCCTGGCTGGGTGCTTTTTCCTTCTTGATTCTTCAATATCTTGTGTCTATAGTACAACATATCAGTTAAACATGTGCCTTCTTAGACTTGTCTGCCTCTACCAAGATTTTATTTTATTTTATTTTTTTTAATTCTCTCTTAGCACATAGCTTGGTTCATGGAACACGGTAATTGGCCAAGTAAATGTTTGGTGAATTACATGCAACTCAGTCATAGTTGTTGGGAGATTGTGTAATATAATGGAAAGAGGACAAAATTAGAAATTGCAATGTCTGTGTTCAAACACTATTTTCATCACACTAGCTGTGTGATCTGACAAAAGTCACTGAATCTTCCTAAGCATCAGACTTTTCATATGCAAAATCTTGTTAAAATGCTTAACGCATAGATTTATGGTTCAGACTAACCAAAATGATACCTGTAAAAAAGCGTGTTGTAAACTGAGAAGTTCTATGCAAATCGTTGCTGTTAAAAGCTCCCAGTTGATTTGGGATCTGTTTGATCAAGAATGGTTGCTTCACAGGCAAATATGGAACTTTATGCTGTTATTTCAAACCAAAAAAGCTCGTTTGGCTTTGCTTCTTCAGACCCCCCACTCACCATATCACAGCTGGATAGAGCTTGCTTTCTGATTCAATGCCTTTTTATAGCCACTTTTCTCACAAGCCAACAAAACAGAACACACTCTTCCTACTGCTAATCAATGCCACACGTAGTACAATGAGCAATTAAGCCCAGAAAAAGGAAGAGGACATTAATAATAGAATGCTTGATTACTCAGAGATTAGAACCTGAAATTGTGTTTGCGTTCTCTGTTGGAAGGTATAATTTAATTAGCCAACTTGGAAAGGTTTTAGATGTGACAGAAAACTAATATTCCACTTCTGCAATTGCATAGCGTTTTCTTTCTGAAAGGAAAATAATATATAGTTTCTGAATGAAGTCTCTGAGCATGCAGAGGTTGATGCCTCGGGTTATCTACACCCTGGACCCTCTATTATTGTAAGAGCTCTCATATCCTTGGTTCCCACTCTGCCATCTGGCCATAGCAAAATAACCCCAGAAACGTACCAGATCAGATGCCCACCTTTCTGCCAATTTCTCCATGAGGAACATATTTGGGGATGCTCTTTCCCTGATTGATATCACCTGGCTACAAAGTCCGCCATCAGTCTAGCTCTTCTACACAATTAAGGACCCTGTGAGTCATCCCTTCCTCTTCCTAAGCCATTCCTGGTGCTGACTACATGCCCGTTCTAGGAACTTTGGGTGGCCCTTGACCAACAGTGCACAGTAAAAGGCCAGTTTTGCTAAACTGAATTCTTGCTCATGAGGTGGAAATGGCCTAAGTCTGTGTCCACACCCAACATGTTAAAACTCTGGGTGGGGAAGGCCACGGTTAATTTACCTTTCAGGGAGTGGAATGCAAAACCTATCAACTTCCTGGGATGGTAAGAACATGAAGTGGTTCACTTCCTGGAAAATTTCACAAATCACAGGAAGCTGGCTTTGAAGAGGCAAGCCCGAACTGGCTGTTTCCAGAAAGGATAGGAACAAGAATGCTCAGGTTCTTGGCCAGATGCCAAGACTCTCATATTGTAGTAGTTCACAGCAATTTCTAGAGAGAAGGGAGAGAGGACTGGAGTTGAGTTGGGTTTGAACACTGCTAGCTGATGAAGAGGAAAAGAGTCTCAATACAATATGTTGAAACTCTTGCTTATAAATAATCCCATTTTAGGGAAAATAGCATACAGGGAAAGGAGCTGAGAGAACTTTATCTAAACCATTACCCTTAGAATATTTTCTTGCTTGAGGTTAAACACTAGATACGCCATCTCTCAGGGAGCTGACTTGGGGAAAGTATTGGGAAATCCCAAGCTTTCATTATGAAGGCCTATGAAGAAATCCCAGAGAGCTTAACTTAGTTGGCCTTGCCCATCTTGATTGACAAAGATGGCACAGAAATTATCTGACTATAGCAAGAATGGTCAGAACTGTCCAGCTCTAAGGGCATCTAAATAGGAGAGTATGATTCATGAAGCATGTGCGGCAGTAGCAGATTGGGAGGAGGGTTAACTAAATAAATAGATAGGTAGATAAAATGCAGAATACTCAATTAAATATGAATTTCAAATAAACAGCAATGTTATTTTTAGGATCAGTATGTCCTAAGTATGCAGAGGACAATCTGATCCTAAAAAATAATTTATTTTTTACCTAAAGTTCAAATTTAATAGGAAATCTTATATTTTCAATTAGGAAATCTGGCTACCCTACTTAGGGAAATTCTTCTGTCCCGGAAGGTTGGAGACACATGTACTTGTTCTCTAATACCTGAGGTTGGATTTATATGTTCTGTTGTTAACAACAAGCTTAAAGTCACTTATTGATCAGACTTCCTGATTTTGGAATCCTGTATTCCCAACACTAGCTTATAACCTTGGGCAAGTGAATTTTTCTGGGCTTCAGTTTCTCTATCAATTTCCATCTATAAAATGGGAATCATATTAATTGAACCTCTCATCCTGTTGTGCGAATTAAATGAATAAATACATGTGATGTTATCTGAACAGTGTGAGGAACATAGTAAACATTCAGTAAATATTTGTTAAAAATTTAACTATTTATTATTATTATAGCTAAGAGCAGCAAGTAAAAAAGCATTAGTATAGTCGACCATTAGTGTTCTTGTGCGAGGACACCGACCTCCATACCCTAAATGAACTTGGCCTACCGATATGAGAATTTGTAGTAACAAAGTGATGGCACCATGAATAAATATGCTCCCATTTGGAAGGAAGCTGAGAGGACACGGCATGGACAGAGAACAGGGTAGATCTAGATGTTTCTTTAATGATCATTCACCAACCTGCCAGAAAATCTGAAACATGGAGCCTCTTATTTCTGTCTTTCAATTGAACCTGTGCAGATGATGACATGCTTAGCTCAGACTGACCCCAAGTGTTCTGCTTTCCCACCAGCTCAGGTGAGGGCCTCTGCTCCTCTTTTGTCTTTAAAGCTGCTACACGGCATCAATTGCCAGCACTGAGCTCTGTCATAGGATACACTTTCCCGTCTCTTGGTTTAGTATTATTTCTAAAGATAAGCACATATGGTATTAGGGCTTTTGAGAACTTTAAATTTACTCTCTGGGGACAACTGAATAACAGAGCCCTGTCATGGCACCACTGTAGGAGGACTGGGGCACTGGAACTGATAGCTGTGATATGGGTCTGCCCTCTGGCTCCATCACCGACTGTGGTGCATTGTTTGTCTGGCTGCTTAACCCATCTAGGTCTTGGATTCTGCACCTGCAAGAGGAGTATAATTCCATTCCCTGCGCTGTGCACCACCAAGAGTGGTAGTGAACGCCTACTAGAATAATACACGTGGAATAATGGTGCAACCAAACACCAAAACATTGTTGCTTTTATTGTTAGGAATGCTCACAGCCTGTGAGAGACTGAAAGCTTGTGTGTGAGACGTTGCCATATGCTTTCACACGTCAGATTTGGGGCACTTATTCATTGCAAGAGCAACATTCAAATTAAAATTTTAAATTCAAGAGTGAACTGTACCATTTCTGAATCAAATATTTCTTATTTCTATGGCTGGAGTACAGTCCAGAATGTTGCCCTTGAGAGAATGCTACTTCCTCTAAATGAATTTGCCTCGCTCTCACAGTGAGCTCTGAGGAAAAAGTGGCTCTATGCTAGAAAAGAACAGTCTCTAATTTCCAGTAAATAGACCAAGATGATCCTCTAAATTCCTGTGTCCAGGGTAGCATCCCCAAATACCTTCTTCCCAGAACTCCCTGCTCGAAAGGCAAGCAGAGCTCAAGCAAAACTTTAATTGAAAGACAAATTTTAACTTTAACTTGGTGTTTGGGTCACAAAGGCTGTCAAAACTTACTTTGCTTCTTCCCTGAGGTGCTAGCTTAACTGACACCATGAGACACACACACACACAGAGAGAGAGAGAGAGAGAGAGTTTATTTCATATGCCCCCCCCATCCCACCCCCGACACCAGGTATCATCATGTCCTAGGAGACAGCATAGTGGGCTCCCGCCTCTCTTTGGGTCCTTTCAACCAAAGTTGCTCAGCTGTGCTGTTTTTTGTGTCTCTTGGCAAAAACATACAGATAATTTACTGAGTTTTTCTCATGTCTGTGAGGTGGGACAGGCTAATTTCTGTTGCCAACGCTTCCTTCTTTGAAGAGTCTTATTGTTCTCTTTTGGAACATTTCCTTCCTTCTATTTCTTGAAATCTTCTGTCACTTTTTTATACTGTAGCCATAGGAAGAAAAAAGGAAGGGAAGTAAGAAGGGAGGGAGGAAAGGGAGGGAGAAGGGAAAGGAGAGGAATGGAGAATGAAAGGATAAAGGGAAGGAAAGGAAGAGAAAGGAGGAAGTGAAGGAAGGGGAGGAGGGAGCAAGGAATGGAGGGAGAGAAAAGGAAAAAGGAGGAAGCCGGGTTGAAAATTTTTGACATTTTTCTGGCCCCACATTTTGAAAAATACTTTATTGTATTACCAAAACTTGTATCATATTTTTAAGGTGGACAACATCATGATACACATATACACACACAGTGAGCAGATTTTTTTTTTTAAAGATTTTATTTACTTATTAGAGAGATAGAGACCACAAGTAGGCAGAGCGGCAGGCAGAGGAAGAGGGAAAAGCAGGCTCTCTGCTGAGCAGGGAGCCTGATGTGGGGCTTGATCCCAGGACTCTGGGATCATGACCTGAGCCGAAGGCAGCTGCTTAACCAACTGAGCCACCCAAATGCCCCAGTGAACAGATTATTAAAGTAAGGTAGTTAACATTCCATTTCTTCACATCATTACCATTTTAGGTGTGTGATGAGTGCACCGGAAATCTACTCTCATGGCAAATTTCTAGTATTCAGTATGGTGCTATTACCAATTGTCATCACACTTTGCATTAATGTCTAGACTTAGGAACATTACATAATTGAGACTTTATACCCTTTAACGAACATCTTCTTATTTCCCTCACATCCCACCCCTCAGAACTACCTGTTAATTGTCTACTTCCAAGTTTTTGACTTTTTTTAGATTCCTCATGTAATATCGTGCAGTGTTCGCTTTTCCACGCCTGCCTCATTTCACTTAGCATAATGTCCTTTAAAGCTCCGTAGATCACCAGTGGCAGATATTATATGAGAAACTCATGACTCCCGTATTTTATTTATTTATTTATCTATCTATCTATCTATTTATTTATTTATTTAACAAAGATTTGAAGCTAATAAAGCAGAAGAGAAGCCTATCTTTTGTAACCAAACTAACACCTATTTCCACTTAAAAGCCATGATCTCCTCATAAACACCACAACGCTTATCCTCATGTTTGTAGCCACTGAACTAGAATGGAGGAAACAGCGCATTAATTGAACTAAATGCATAATACTGATCATTTCTTCTACTTGAGCTGCACCATTCCTTCATGCCCTGATGTTAATTGTTTCTCAAGAATGAACACAATGGGCACCTTCTTTCGGAGGCTCGGTTTCTTAACACTGCATGTGGGGAGAGCTCTCAGTGCCCAGATATCATGCCAATGTCACAAGATACTGATAGATCTCCACAAGACTGGAAAATATTGCTCACAGAAAATACTCATGGAAGAAGATGAGGTCACAGAGGCAGGCCACGTTCTTTACTGATCATGTCTGCGGTTGACATGATGGAGGAGAGAAGCTGCAGTTGTAGAGAATTATGACAGGAGGCAGTGGGATAAAGTCGGCACCTGCCTTTTGTGAGCTTTGTCTAAGAAGATGTTCTTAGTGCCCTGCCATCATTCTGTGTGCTAGAAGTCTCTGTGTCTCATCTCTATGTCGATCCAGAGGGAACCGGAATATGTAATAGCCACCTGAAAAGGTAGTTCTCTACAGATAACAATGACATCTTCCCCTTCTATTTATACCATTCGCCTGTGTTTGAAGTTATTCTTTACAACATACTATACAAAGATTGACTAGCAAAGAAGTTGCCTCTAGCCATGCTACCTCGTTGCCACAGTTCACAGCCTGCTCTAGTACAAAGGCATGCCGAGAGATTCGGGGGGAGCAGAATGCACCTGGGCTGCTTTCTCAAGAAGAAACAACTAGTCCTATTATGCTCAGAGATAAATAAAACCTCCTTAGAATAAATTAACAAGATTAGAACAAGGAATTGGACAAACGGTGTCCCGTATTTTCATTTAGTTTTATTAAATTTCTTGTTTTTCAGAAGAAGCTAAGTTCTAGATGGAAGGCTTGCTATGAATGTCATTATTATTATTATTATTATTATTATTATTATTTAATGAGTTGTTCAGCCATGCAGTCAGAGTAAATGCTTTCAAAAGCCTCAGTCGACTGGTTCATTGGTTAGGAACGGAAACAGGAGTTCTCACCACCCAAAACAACTTGCACAGTAAGATCCCTTCCCTGCCCAAGGGGGGCTTCTTCCTCTGGCTCCACCGTACTCCCATAACAGCACTCTGGAATCCCATGACTGCTTTCTCAACTTTCTCCTCTCTGTCCTACTTCTCAGTGGTGAGGTCAAGAGTGAAAATCCATCTGTTGGTTGTGTTTAAAATATGCTATTTAGGAGCCCACCTAAGGAGCAGATAAGAGGGTCTTGTTGTTTTTCGGGATCAATGTCATACTTCTCAAAATTCTAATAGGACTCATTTCGTTGTGCAAAGAGACCCAAACATACTCCAGGGGCTTGCGCCATGGTTGGCAAATGAAGTTAAGCACAGAAATATGGACACTGCCTGAATTCCCAATTAGGGAAAAGAGTACCAAGGGAAATCAAACTTTCTAAGGCATGACTCCAGATCTGGAATTAATACACTGTGTGATCAGGAGTGAGAGCCTTCCTATTTTGCTAGAAGGAGGAGGCCAAATACATTATTATTATTATTTTTTAAAGATTTCATTTATTTATTTGACAGATGGAGATCACAAGTAGGCAGACAAGCAGGCAGGCTCCCTGCTGAGCAGAGAGCCCAATGTGGGGCTCGATCCCAGGACCCTAAGATCATGACCTGAGCCGAAGGCAGAGGCTTTAACCCACTGAGCCACCCAGGCTCCCCCAAATACATTACTTTTAAGGTTTATTCCACCTTTGATATTTGTTTCTAATTACAAGTTTCTTGGGCCAAGTCAATAATGTATTATTTTTTCTCAAATGACAGGACCTAACAAATGGAATGCTTTCAATAAATATTTATCAAAGAATGAATGAAAGATGGAATTTCAGGAGGGCCTGAGTGGCTGAGTCAGTTGAGTGTCCAACTCTTGGTTTCAGCTCAGGTCATGATCTCATGGGTGGTGAGACTAAGCCCCATATTCGGCTCTGTACTCAGTTGGGAGTCTCCTTGAGGATTCTCTCTCTATCTCTCTCTCAAAATAAACAAATAAATCTTTTAAAAAATGGAATTTCAGCAAGTGCTGATGGTTAGCACTATCTGCCTCATTATCAACTTGTGGCCTATTGGCTGAAAATACAGCTCCAGTTTAGAGAACTGGTTCTATCTTTTAACTAGTCATAAGCTCTTTCAGGGGCTACAGCTGTATAAAGATCTGTGATGGTTAATTTTATGCCTCAAGTGTCAAGATTATGGTGCCCAGTTGTTTGATCAAACAGCAGTCCAGATGTTGCTGTGAAGGTATTTTTTAGTTGTGATTAACATTTATACCAGTAGACTTTGAGTAAACACATTATCCTCTGCAGTCTGGGTGGGCCTCATCCAATCAGTTGAAGGCCTTAAGAGCAAAGACTGAGTTACCCCAAAGAGAAAAGAGCTCTGTCTCCAAACTGCCTTCAGACTTGAGCTGAAAAATCAACTCTTCCCTAGACCTCCTGACGGCTGGCCTGTCCTGCGAATTTCAGACATGACCCCCAAATCACATTAGCCAATTTCTCAAATCTTTCTGTCCTCTCTAATCCGATATGACACATCCTATTCTTTTATTGGTTCTATTTCTCTGGAGAGTCCTGACTATTACAAACCTCTGTATGTGTCTGATAAAAGAGAAAGAGTTGGTGTATGTTCTTATTTGGATACCTAGAGCTTTTCAAAACCTATTTATTTATTTATTTAAAATTTCTTTTCGATGTTCCAAAATTCATTGTTTATGCACACACCCAGTGCTCCATGCAATATGTGCCCTCCATAATACCTACCACCAGGCTCACCCAACCTTCCACCCTCCTCCTCTCCAAAACCCTCAGTTTGTTTCTCAGAGTTCACAGTCTCTCATGGTTTGTCTCCCCCTCCAACTTCCCCCAACTTAGATTTAAAGCTCATCTTCAACTCCTGTACTACTTTGCTACCATATCCACTTTCTGGTTTACAACTTGTTGTAGAACCATTGATTTCAACATTTTCTACCTCATATATTCTTTGTGAAAAATTAGCAGGTATATGTTCATTCTAGGTTAGAAAAGTCTGACAAGATCTACCCCTTGCAGATCAGGGACAGTGTGTTCAAGGAATATAAAGTAGGGGCATCAGTGACCTACATTTCTATGGTCTTACAACATTCAGCTCCACATCTGCGGCATCAAGCTGTGTATGAGGTATAGTCGTTTCACCATCAACTTTCCTCTCTTCTTGCCTCCTTCTCCACATTAACTCCACAGACCCTTCTAGGATAATCTCATCAACGTAGCACACATGCTTGTAATTCCAATTACTATTTCCATTCACACCTCTCTTAAGAGCTTCAGACCCCCCAATACTTCGAGTTATTCACCCTTAGCACTTTAATGATTATTATATTATTTTGTTAATTGTTTACATCTCCTGCCCCGTCACCAGAGTGTTATTTCCTGGCAAGTAAGGTCAGATTTGATTTTATATGTCCAGGATCTAGCATAAATTAAGGTTGATTTAATGGGTGTGAGATTGCTATCGGATTGGTTTTATGAATTTATTGTGTCTCCACGTTCTGAACTTTTTTTGGCAAATGAAAGGTATAGTGATGATGCATTCTAAGTGGAAATGGACTGATACATTTAATGAACACAATTCACAGAGGGACATGACAACAACTCTTATTTAAAATGTAAAAAAAGGATAAAGTACAGGCATGATTAGAGCTATAAATAAAGTTCCTAAGTCATGCTAATATCCATTCCCTTTGTACTGCTCCAATAAATCCAGGGATTAGGATGGTTGCTAAACGAAGGTACTGTTTTGAATAAATTGCATATTATGGAAAGGGCATCTTGAGACTATACCTAGCTTCCTAAGAATAACCTCCACACCTGGGAAGGAAACATTTAGCACAGCACTAGTTGCTGTATGCTCGTTATCAAATTTATTCTGACAAAAAGCTGAGGAGGTAGGCACAATGACCCGATTGAAAGCTGAGTTTCTGCAGTGTTTCAAGGCTCACAAATGGCCTGACAGTTTACAGGTGGTAGATTGGGCTCTGAACCGCTTCCTGCCTGCCATCAAAGATTGAGATAGCCCATGTTCCTCAGATGCACCATGAAGATATGGTTGGAACTATTGTTCTTTAACAGCCGTTGGCTCCTCAGGGACACAGATTAAGCATCTGTTTTGTTTTTCCTCCATCCCAGCACTGGGCATGGTGCCTTGTGTTTGGGAAGCACTCTGAAAACCTATCACACAATTCCAGCTCTGAAGGACCCAGGGCCATCTTATCAAAGTTGCTTCCTGCCTGCTGCCCCATGTATTATTTATTTCCTATGATTGCTTAATTTTGATACTGAACCATCCCTTTTGAGGAAGCCTCTTATATGTGCATGTATTGTCTTTATATTTCTCTGTTTACGTTTTCTATGGGCCATGTAAATCCAGAAAGGCGAGTGGAAGGTAAAGGGTGGGAAATGCATTGCCAGCCAGCAGAACATGAGACCCTCTGTGTGTCATGGTTCGAGAATATGGAGTCATTTCTACCTCCTTCACAAAGCTGTTGGTTCTCAGCAGAGAGCAGGCTTTCCTGAACCAACTTACTTTGAATCAGATTAATAACAACCTGCCCACAAGTGTTTCCTCCTTACCTCCTTTTACACTTACTATTCTCTGGGCCTGGAAACATCTTCCCTGAGATGTTCATGAGACTGGTTCTCTCCATTCATTCAGGACTCTACAGGTAGTGCCAAATCAGAGAGGCCTCTGTAGGCCACACTTATTGAATAAGGTCCCATCATTTTCTTGCCCCTTCCCTAGCTTTACCTTCCCCAGCACTGCCTAGGATCTGACATATTATATATTCATGGGATGACTTGCTTATTATCTGGCTGCTTCCACAGAATGCAAGCTTCCTAAGAGCACAGTGTTTGAGCTATCATCACTGTAGCCTCGATGCTTTAAAGAGGACTAGTACCTAGTAGGTATTCAATAAATATTCCTAAAAAAGAGTGAAATAGTGCATTATGGTCAATTATGGTAACCTTAAAATCAAGCATTTGATGCTTATTATCCCCTCCCAACACACACACAGTCTTATTATCACCACTATGGATCTCCAGGATGACATATAATACCTCTCTTTTTAGCCTTAGATGGGTCATTTGTAACCATGGAAAGGATCTTAAATGATGTATTTTTGGAAGAGAGAAATGAGCTCTATTGCATTCCATTTTCTTTGGCAACACAGTACATATATTTTAAATTCCTTACAATGCTCCTAGTGCTCATCAGTACAGGTCTGAACAGCACTGTATTGGCAGCAACAAACATCATGAGATCTCTGCTGCTCAAAGGCCAACTTCATTCCTCATCCCTTCCTTGCTCGCTAACGGTCAGAAGAGAAAATTGTATCTCATGCTTAGACTTCAAAATGGTTAAGTGATCAGGGGCTATTTTGGGTGGCAGGCTTCCAGTGGTGGAGAAACTGTAAAACTCACACAAAGGAACGAGGAAAGTGGAGGTGCCTAGGTCAGAAGCGTAGAAGAAAATCCTCTCACCAGCAGAGCGCCATTTTTGTGATGCCATTTTCTACCTGTTCTCTGGAAGCTAAATGCTGGCCCCAACATCTGTGTGGTGAATGCACAAGCAGGAGCCACTAGGGAGACCTCCTGAGTGAACTAATCTGCAACTGAGTCTTTAATTCACCCATACTGATATGGGATTCCTATTTTAACTTTTGTCCTTTTGGTTTTTAAAAAGCAAGTGGTCTGAAAAAGAGGTGCCCAGATTTGATCAAATACAAAGACAGGGCCATCCTTGACTAGGTCCAGGGCTGACTTTTGCAAGGGGACGTGGCCTTTCGGCTCTCAATATAAGGTGGTGTCAAAAGAGATGGACTCTGTCTGGAACTAACGCAGACACAGTGATCCATTCTGGATATTAATATATGTTTGTTTCCATAGATACCAGATTAAAAAGACCAATTATACAAATATCTTTTCCAAATGCATTCAAATTCTATCACTGATTTGGTAAACCTCCTAACATCTTATTCAGTTTCCTTCTCATTTCTCCTTTAATATCATGCAAATGCTTTATTAAGCCTTTAATAGAGATTATATGAACTGAAATAGAATTTTGCCGTATTGTGGAGATATGCATCTGCTTTTCTTCTGTGCAGGGAGCAGCTTGGAACATAAGGATTAAAATTCCCTCCTCATTCTAACAATGTGTTTGTCTCAGAAAATGAGTTTGTTCTAGTAATGAACACATATCTATGTATTTAGGTACATTTAGACATCAACTTGCAGAATTATCTATTCAACGACCATAATGTATAAATAGGAACTAAGAAATCTTGAAAAAAGTATAGCTATTCCCCCACTTTTATCCCAGTACACACTTTCTGAAGGATGACATCCCTGTACTTATAGTAATCTGCACTTATGCTTTTATCTCTCTTCACTGAATACTTTGGGGCAAGAAGGTAAAACTCACAAATAAACCCCGACTTTTCCCCAACTGGACAGAGCACCCCCCCAACCCAGAGCCAACTTACTTCTTACAACATCCTTCCTGAGGCTAAAATTAAAGGGACTGCCATGCTTATTCCTTCTAGATTCTTCTTTGAAGAATGAGACCCACCAGCGGTGGCCCTTGCAACTGTTTGGATATTTCAAAGTGAAGCACGTTCATCAGTGTGAAGATGAAGTGCCATCATGTGTTTGGGTTCAGTTGGGGATGAGTATATCATCCTCTTACTTTAATGCACTCTCATTATGCACAACAATAGTCCCTTGAATGGAAGGAAGGCATTTTCCTTTCCAAAATGCATCCTCACATTTTATTTTGATCTTCAAAGGTACAAATACATCATTATCTGGCTTCTACTGAAAGGAATTATGAAGTATAGAATTTTTTTTTTTTAAAGAGATGGTTGGATCCCACAGAGCCACTTATGCATGGAAACTTTTCAGGTATAGAACCCAGGCCTACATTGCTAAATCTATCCTGTATTCATAAGAATCCTTTTATCTGTGTCTCATAAATGACCAAGGATTGAAGTTACAAATATAATTTGTATTTTTTACAGTAAGTCACACATTCATGTATTTCTCAAATGTCTCAATTTAAATGGCTTAATACACTGTAAACAATCTAAACTGTATGTGCATTTAGAGATACATCACACACACACACACACACACACACACACACACACACACACTTGCCCTATCTTTACCATCTTTAATCCTTTTTACCTCTTCATATTTTATCTAATTTTGAAGCTAAATCCTCTGAATCATTTGGAAATCCAATGAGTGCTATCTCAAAAGTACTCTTTTTGTGGGGCAATAATAAAATATTACTAACGTTTCTATAATGACTTTTGGTCATTTTTCCACCATTCAAGTTATCACAATGCAATTCTTGATCATTTAGAGAGGAAACACATACCAAATTAATAAAAGGTCAGGACATTTTAACAATTGTGGTATCAATCAAGTGCTTGAATCACGTATCTTTTAGTAATTATGATAAGATAGCTATAGAAGGCAGTTTCTTGCCAGTTCTCAAAATACACAATCAGCTGGTAAACTGACTTTTTTTTTTTTTTTGGTAATACATCAAAAATGTGCCAAAAAGCTGTAACAGAACAAAAATGTTCTTTTTCACATGATTATTACCTAAGAGTTCCTGTAAAAGAATTCAAGGTCAATATTTCCTTCATGAACCATCACTTCTGGATGTTCAGTTAAATCCTTTGCAGGATTAAATATTCTGGGCATGATTCACATTTGTTCAATTCATGGCTCTATTGGTATTCACAACACTGGAATCATTGTTCCTTTCCTTATTGATCAGACATCTCTTTGTTTTGCAAGTTTTCCGTACGTAAAACAGTCTCCAGTGATAATAAGTGATTTTTAATCACCTGGAATGGCGAAATATTTGTTTCCAGCACAGTAAAAAAACCTTATATTGATAGTACTATTTATGTTGTATTACCTGTTCGTATATCTCTTGTACTTCCCTCATACATACCTTCCCACTTTACCCAGAATAATTTTGATTTTAGTTCTGGCTTACTAATTTCATACTTTAAAAGAAGGCTATGGGTGTGTGGTAAAAACTGGGCCCAGAATGGTAAAAATATATTATATGTATATTTTTATATTTTATATTTTTATATTATATATTTATATATTTTCTATATTACATATAAAATATAGTATATATAATATTATATACATATATAACATTTATAAGTAAATATATAAATATAAAGATATGTAGAGATATATAGTGTCAAAGGGACCTAGAGGGACTGTTATTTATCAAAATGAGGACATGCCTAATGGCCCTCCAAGCGGGAAGCCAAACTCCCTTGGTTCTTGTTCAGGATTGACATGCAGTATGTCTGTCACTATCTGAGAAGCTATGGAGGAGATCGGGACCCACAGGCTAGCTGCTCTAATTCAGCATGAGGGGACAGGGCTGTATAATGCTTAAGGTTCTAGACTGAAGCCCCACATGGCCGTTCTGAATCCCAACTTTGCTGCTTGCCAGCTGTGAGACTTTGGTGAATGGATTTAAACTGTGTCTTAGTTTCTTTATCTGTGAAATGGGAATAATGCTAATACCTACTTCAAAGAGTTATTGGATAGATTGAGTAAGTTAAGATATGGAAAAGCTCGTCTGTCTGAACCATGGGCAATTTATGAAGGAAGTTAAATTTTATCCAAGAGGTAAACCATCTTTTCTTTTTCATTTAGAAAGAAATGGAAAAATGTTAAGGAAATAAACTCATACGGGGAACACATCACAAAGCACGGTCTCTATGGCCTGTCCTGGATTCTCTCCATCTTTAATACCATCTCTGTCCTTGAAACCATAAAGGAACTCTGATTACAGGGGAAGCTGAGATTCTGAGCAGTATCAGCTGCTTTTTGAGTCAAAATAAAATTAACTCAGGTAAACTGGGTGGTGAAGGCACTTTCTGCTACTTCAATGCCATGGGCAGTGGAACTCTAATTACTGGGGATGTAAGAACCCTATCACACTCCTGTTCATGCAGGAACACACTTACATATCCCCCCCACACACACATCATCATGACCCACAATAGTTTAGTAGCTTTCTCTCTTCTTCTCACTTGACATCTAGATGTTCTCACACAAATGTATTTCTAGAACATCTGACTGAACATCTAGATGTTCATCTAGAACAACTGACTTCTCATAGCAGCTAAATTCTTCATTCAGATCTATCCTATGAACATACCCTCTCTATCTCTGAAATCGCTGTGTTTTTGTTGTTGTTGTTGTTTTTTGTTTGTTTGTTTACATATTTCCTTTGGGGTTAGAGAGTCTAACCACATGCAGGACCTCAACTGATCACACAGCAACTTCAATGGGGCAAACAATTTAGACAGTTACCCCATGCTACTGGCAAGGGGTCCAAGGCTCAAAGAGCTGTGTCTTGGCCTAGGTCAGTGGAGCATTAAGTGCGGGCAGTCTCACTCCTGAGTCTACATGCTCCACATCCTGTGTTTTTGGGCTTCACCCTACAGTCTCCAAGGTGAAAATGATTAAGCGTACAGTGACTTTTAATGACTGACCCTCCCTTCTCTTAACCCAGGAGTTCCCTCAAGCCTCCAGAAGGAACTCTGGAAAGCAGTATTCAGGCAAGAAGCTACCCAAGCAATGCTTAGTTGCCATCCTGCAGTGAGATCCCAGGGTAATGGGAATGCTCTACTGGAAAGCCCCCACTCCAGGAAAACAAGTAAACAAACAAATTCACAATCCTTGTTTCTTTTCTAAAAAGAGAGCTAGAAGGTACGGAGAAAAAGAAGCTCCATTTTTAAGCCACTGCTTGTTCAACTTCCTGAGGCAGAGTTGACAGTCAAGACTGCTTTCTTAACAAAACCTTGTTTTGCACTTCCAGCATCAAAATAATCTTATCTTTCGCTGCAGAAAAACAGGACACTTTGTTCCAACAAAATCTTTCTTTCTGATGCATCGAAGCATCCTCTTTTTAACAGAGGACCAAACTTCTCATTTCCAATTCCTTATTTCATGCTTCTTCCCCTCCTTGTTCCCTCCCCTCCATGTCCTAGTGACAAGTCTCTACACAGCAATTAAAAGGATAATAATTGGGGCACTTGGGTGGATGTAGATGGATTCTACAGGGTACCAGGACTGGGGGACAAATGTACATAGGGCTTTTTTTTTTTTTTTTTAAATCACTATGTCTTTATTCATGGTCCTTTCTTTTCTATCTATAACCCTGCCTTCAAATCTCCACTGATAAGTTTCTTTTGATTCTTCAAAGGCCTTTCCCAATACTCTCTTCCTGGGAAAACAGAAGCTCAGTAATTTGGCAAGAGAGTTTGGCCTTACTGAGATCTTCAAAGAGCAGAGAGGAAGGAAAAGAAAGGTAAGACAAATAACAGGCCATATCTAGAGTACAGTCATTATATTCTCTCAATCCATTCACTGACTGACTAACAAGAGGCATGAGAGACCATTAACATCATAGCACGAATTTTTATGAATAAACATAAGTCAATTTGCAGGATCTTGAAAGGGTGCGTATGTGTGTGTCAATAACACTTCTGTCACCATGGGACTTATACCTTTGTGTAGCAACATATCACTGAGGACCCAGTCCCATCTGTGGGATATTTGAGCAGACTGCTTCACATCTTAAGGTCAGAAATGCAACGCAAACATACCATGAAGACAAAAAAAGCTCTCACGGGCTATTTCTAAGAAAGGCCAAGAACTGAAAAATCTGCTTAGTGTTTTCCCTATGACTCTGTCCCTACAGGATCCGGTAACAGGGCTCACACCCATCTGACACTGGGTGATTAGGCAAGTGCATCCACAATCACTTCTGCCCATTGAGGTGCCGGCTGGTCACTCTTTCCATAATCTGGGTCTGTGATGGGAGGCTCTCCCCGGAGGCTGATTAATATCATGTTTATTTCTCACTCCGGTAATTTCAATTGATACAACCAAGAAACCTGGTGACACAAAACACCCACCTGTGAAGAAAACAGTAGTCCCTGCTTTGAACTCATCCTGAGGCTTTCAGGGACGAATGACTGTTGGTCGACTGATGTTTGTCTTCTTCTGCTAAGTAATGTCCTTCCTATCCCCTTCTTTTAGGAGGGGGTCCAATCTAAGAGCTGCAGGTACGTCTTAGACACTTTGTGGGTCTTCATTCTCCAAAGGTGTATCTTCGTTTACAATTTATCATTGCATCAACAAATGGAAGATTTGATGATGCCACAGTAACTACTGAAATATGCTTTTGACTAAGCACATTCGGGATCACACTGTGGTAGATTTGGACCCCAGCTCTGTAATTTACCTACAGTGTGACTTCCAGAAAGTCATGTTACCTCTCTAAACCTCAATCTCTAATATGCCTAGTACTTTCCTCCTGAGAAGTAAAGCCTATCTGAAGATCATGTGATTACTTAGAAAAGCCAAAGATGTAAGTAGGACATTGTTCAACGGACATTTCATTATCCTTGTGAATTGGAGAGGTTCTATGGGAGAGAAGAATCTCACTGCTCATGTTCCAGACAGTAAATTTTGACCCACATTTATATAGGCATCAGAAGGATATCCTTTCCTGAGGGTACAGCAGGAAAGGCATAGTGATTATCTTTTTTTTTTTTTTAAGATTTTATTTGTTTATTTGACAGACAGAGTTACAAGTAGGCAGAGAGGCAGGAAGAGAGAGAGGGGGGGAAGCAGGCTCCCTGCTAAGCAGAAAACCTGATGCAGGGCTCAATCCCAGGACCTGAGATCATGACCTGAGCCTAAGGCAGAGGCTTTAACCCACTGAGCCACCCAGGCACCCCAAGTGATTATCTTTTTTAACAAGTTTTTTTTTTTTTTTAAAGATTCATTTATTTACCTGAGACAAAGAAAGAGAGAGAGAAAATGTGAGAGAGAGTGGGGGAGGGACAGAAGGAGAGGGTGAGCGGGAATCTTAAGCAGACTCCACACTGAGTGTGGAGCCCAAGGCATGGCTCAGTCTCACAACCCATGAGATTGTGACCTGAGCTGAAACCAAGTGTTTGGTTTAAGACGCTTAACTGACTGTGCCACCCAAGTGTCCCAATTATTATCTTTTTAATTGCCGTGTATTATTTTGTGGTATCTGTGCCTCCGACCATCACAGAAATTTAGAGGTGGAGAATGATACTGTCCTTATTTTCAAAAGCTTAAGCTATCCAAATAGTATTTAAAAAATGAAAAAATAACTCCCTGTCAAGTAATGAGAGCCCAGGTTCCCCTTATTAGTAGAGTGACTAAGGTGACAATATGCAGATGTGGGGACATTTAAATCTTCTGTCTTAGAGTAACCCTCAAACTCTCGGGAGTCAATGGGGAGGAGAAAAGAATTCTCAAATGCTGTGATTTGCATTTACTGTTGGAATAGGGACAATGGACATCTCCTTGTTCCGGCTTCAGGTACACCTGGAAAGATTTCAGTTGCATCTCTGCACTTCTCCACCCTTATCTCCCCACAGGAAGAGGAATCAAGTGTCTGGCAAATTTGGAAGCAGGAACAGCCCTCAAAACTAAACTCATCTCATTTTTTTGTCATCTGCCTGTCTGGCACCCTCTCTAACATAGGTTACAGTACTTTCCTCTTGAGAAGGAGGCCTGCTATTCCATTCATAGAGCTGATTTTCCTAGACAGGTAATTTTGTCTCATTTGAGGGTTCAGCAGCAGCAAACTATCACTGCTAAATTTGTAAGCCAGTTTTCCTCCACTACCAGTTTTAAACCTGCCATTTTGACCTCCATTTTTTCTGCTTTGTCTATCTCTCAATTGATAAAGAGCTTCGGTGAGAAAAAGAGGGACCCTATTTTTTTTTAATTTCCATAAAACCTAGCAAAATTATTTCACTCTAATTTAATATTCAGACTTTACAAAGATAATATCTGTCAACAATTTCTTCATTTATTGGAGAAGGATAGTAAAATGACCTTATACACTGTTATGAGGATAAATTATAGAAATCTATGCCATGCATTCTCAACAGGAGGGATATTGCCTGCCTTTAATATACATCACTCATGAATTTCACTGGTCAGTTTGGCTGGCAGAGGGGAAATGGTCATTGTAGCTTTGCTCTCGCTGGGAGGCAAAGCCTAAGGAAGGATATTGTAGAGTTCAGTGAAACATGTTCTTCCAGAAGTGGTTCAGAGAATGCCCAATAATCGCAAACCAAGTCCAAACCCTTCCTAAGAGGCAGGAGTTGATCTGATCTGAGGAAGTGGGAGTTTCAGCAGTGTGGGTAAAACATAAGAGGCACGGCAAGTCAGAAGACCAAGGTTATGTCCAGGAAAGCTTTCCAAATGTCGAAGGGGAAACTTGAAGTGATAATGATACTGTCATTTATGGACAACATGTACTAAGTACACCCCTCATCTAACCCAATCTTAGGAGCTCTTGAATTGCTATATACATGAGAAGGACATGTCAATTGGCAGGGGTTCCCAGATCAGCTGAGCCTCTGCTGAGCTGTGAACTCCCAAGAAATAATCAGTAATAATGACTGTGGTGCTCAGCCATTGACTTGTGCTGTGAGCTGCCCAAGAAAAATTCATAAGTAATGAGAGTAACAGCCTAAAGTAATAGAACTTGGGAATAGCCAAGCTGAGATTGACACTCCATTGTTATCACTTCAAAACCAGTTCATATAAGCTCTGTCCCAGGACACTGGACTAGTATTTTGTCCTTGAAACTCAGCTGGGGTATTAGACAGAGATCTCACATGGGCCCTAGAAATCCAGAGAAACTGAAACTCAGATTCCTGGGGGACTAATACTGTAATGCTAACACTAGCACTGTCAGCTTAGTCGGCACAGAAGCATATCTGCCTTGTTCCTTGTTTTATCTTTTACACCTAGTGTATTGTCCAGTAAATATCTGTTGAATGGATGAATTAATTAATGACATCTTTCACTATATAATTTCAAGTTATTTTGGTCATTTGAAGAAAGTTGATAAGACCATGAATTGTAACTGTAATTTAAAGCTTAATGAGAGTTACAAATATCAGATTATTAAATGCTAAGAAATTTCTCAAGAACCCTCCAGAAAAATTTGATGGTGTGCAAAGTCAGGTCCTCACTTTGGTGAAGTCCCTGGAAATGAAATTGCTCTTTCCCAGCAGACTGCTCTATAAATGCCAAGCTTACTGCCTGAATTAATTCTAGGTTATGCTGCATGAAGATGGTGGGATTGTTATGTTGGACTTCTCTGGAACAGATGGAAGGATTGCTTCAAATAGTGTTTTCTCTTCCAATCTTTCATCAAACATTCTCTTATCCTTATTTTTATACTGAGTTCTAATTAGCATTTTATCTTTGATTTCAATTTTCATAAAAGACACAAGAAAGACCTTAACAAAGATTAAGTGAAATTGTAATTGTTTTATGTTTTGTGCTTCTTTTTTATGTGCTCAAGTCCCTATTGCCCCTGATGAGTTCTGGGAGTCGAAACAACTCACTTTATAATGGGTTTTGATGCTAAGTAGCTGTTTGATCTTAGGCCAGTCATTCAGCAAACCTCAGCCTCAACTTGCTAAATTCCTAATTTAGGCAATAAACATGTGGTATGGAATTAAATTCAAGGTCATTTTCTTCTCTGAAGGATTTATGACTCCATGTGTGAAGTGCCACATGTAAAATGAACTACTGTGCTGTAAACAATCTTGCCTTGAGGATAAATGATCATCATTGGATTATCTTTGAAGAAATGTCAGGAACCAGGCACTGTGCTGGAAAGTCAGCCAGATAGACACACAGAAAGGATTCATATGGATTTAGAGGAATATCCGAAGAGAACAAGCAGCCCAAATATTGCTGTTTCCCTCGAGTCAGAAAGCAGCTAGCTGGCATTTCCAGATTGGCATGTTCTAATGAGTCCCAGAGAGCTAAACTCTTTCAGGTTGCTTAGAACAAAAGGAAACTCAGCTTACTTCCACAAACTGGCATTCTTTGTAGGACGTGAGGACAAAGGGGAGAGATCCTTTCAGCAGTGAGATAGCCCTGCCCCCAAAGCAGCCAGAATGTCATGATGTATTAGTAACTCTGGCATCATAGACTCCAATGATTGACAAGTTTAGAAGAATGAAGGGAGAAACTATATTAGAACATCTTTTTACATTTTTTATTTCTTTATTTATCTTTTTAAACTTTGAATGGTTTTCTGTTAACATATATCTCAAATTAGGATGAATACCTAAGTCCTATACACATAAAAGCGTAGTATTAGTTGTATGTGGCAGAGAGGGTCATCCTTACAAAAAATACTGCTTCCTTCCATTTCCCAGCCCTATGCAATTAAGGGAATTCATTTTGTAAGACTTGGAAAACAAAATGTGAGCAGAAGTCACATGTGTCATTTACCTGTTGAGGTCATAAAAAGCCCACATATAATTCTTTAGTCTTCCTTGCCTCTGGCCATGACTGAGGAATCTGCGTGTTCTAGATGTCTGCAACTAGAGAGTGGTAGAGTCATGTGTCAGCCTCGGTCTCTGAGTAACCATAGAGGACAGAGCCTCCACTGGCACTAGATAAAAATATGTGTAAGAAATAAAACTTTGGGGGGTGCCTGGGTGGCTCAGTGGGTTAAAGCCTCTGTCTTCGCCTCAGGTCATGATCTCAGGTCCTGGGATCAAGCCCTGCATCGGGCTTTCTGCTCAACAGGGAGCCTGCCTCCCCCCCACCTCTGCCTGCCTCTCTGCCTACTTGTGATCTCTGTCTGTCAAGTAAATAAACAAAATCTTTAAAAAAAAAAAAAAAAAGGAAAGAAAGAAAAGGAATAAAACTTTGTTAGGTCAAGCCATGGAAATATTAGAGTTACTTGTTACAGCAGAATAGCATAAACTTTCCTGACTAATAAAGGATGCCTACTCCCATGTTGAGGGGTGGGTGGGTAAGAGTGAATAATTTATATAATTTACCTGCCTACTTTTGTTTTTGCTGACTAATGCTCTCTTTAGGTTTCCCAAGGGATGCGATCTGATGAGTTCCTCAATTTGTAGAGAGTGACTAAACTTCAGTCCAATTAACTGTGGCCAAGGTGTTAGGCTCAGGAAAGGAGAAAAGTACTCTGTGTGATCTCTTCTGCCATAATGGGGAGGAATTTTCTACCCCTGTTATTTGAAGAATTTTCAATAAGAATACAAATCAACAATTTCACACAGGGACATCAAGTCCAGGAACAGAAGGCAACAAATAATCTTGTGTTCAAGGATGTTGTCAACCCTGCATTCCAATTTCTCATACACCTTGACCAAGAGAAGGCCTTTAATAAGTGATTTGTGAATGAATGGGAAGACTGGTTGGAGAACGATTTGCTAGAATCTGTGGCTTTTACTAAAGGAAGGTGGCAGTGTATTAAGTAGGAGGAAACTGTCTTCGGCAGAAGGCCACTCCTTTGGGGATGAGATCTTCTTAATGTAAAATTCTGCCAGCATTTTTCAATTCACACATTCATTCAACAAATAGTTAGTGAGTGCCCTTTAATGTTCTTGGGTCATTTTCCCAAAATAACTGCAAAGAAATGTTTTCTACTTTTTCTTCTTCATCTAGAAAGATCTATTTTAAAGGCTGCTGGGATTATGGATTTGAGCACTGCTTTTTGAATGCAGTCACGAATCCAGGCATTTGGTCCAGGCAGCGCCGGGAGGAGAATAGGTAATGATTTTAACAGAGCCTGCTGCAAACGCCTACTCATTCTTCCACAAGCAACTAATCTTAGGTCTCAGCAATGTAATATCCCAGTGCATAGAGGGATGAAGTGGACTAAAAGGTGAAATGCTGCCAACATAAGAAGCCCAAAGTACCTCACTCTCCAAGGCTCTCTTGCTGGTGTCAGCTAGGGTCATGACAGTGCTGCGGTGGGCTGTCTATGGGTGGGTACTACTCTGACCCCTTTGCCAGGAGGCGGGGCCTGAGCTGGGGCTGTTAGCTCTCCACATGATGCCTGGGCAATTTCCCTGTGAATGGAATAGGTCAGAATGCTCTTATATTTGCCTTTAGCAATGATGTGCAGAGCATTTTAAGGAAGATTGTGAGGCCTAAGTTCAATAATTCATCAACCAAACATTTCCAAGATACTGACTACATGTGTGTCAGGAGGTAAAGGCCTGAGGGAAATCAAGGCAGGATCCTGTCTTTAAAGGGCTTGTGTTTTTACTGAGGGTTACCAAAGAAAATGATCAATGGATAAAAAGGAGCCAGCACAGAAAAATGATACCAATATTGTTGAGCAGAAGAGTTTAGCAGTCAGGCGGGCAGACTCTGTGGCCAAGTAGCCAAGTAACCTGGGTTTAAATCCCAGCTCTACCACTTAATAAGAAAATAGGTAGTTGATATAACCTTTGTGCAATTTTTGCATTTAAATGATAAGGATAATAAGAGTATGTCAAATTGGAACATGTGAAGTGTTTAGAAAAGTAAGTAGAATGTGGTAAGGAATGACTGTTAGCTTTTATTAGGGGTGAGGAAGATTTACAGGGATATTATTTTGGTTGATTATTTTCTCTCATCAAATATTCTTGCTGTATCATTATCTTCCTGTTAGGATTTTGTTGCCCAGAGGAACTCGACTGAGTTAACATGAACTGCTGTTTTATATGAAGACCAATGGTCTGGAATCCAGGCAGCTGGGATTCACAGCTACCTCTGGGGTCTCCAAATAGAAGGACTGTCCCAATGTTTAACTCTCTCCTGGGCTCCCAAATTGTTTTTCTGATAAAAAAAGAAAGAAAAGAAGGGAGGAAGGAAGGAAGGAAGGAAGGAAGGAAAGAAAATGGAAGGGAAGGAGGGAGGGGGGAAGGAAGAAATAAAGAGGAAAGGAAAAAAAAAAAGGAGGGGAGAGGAAAGGAGGGAGGGGTAGGGAGGGAAGGGATGGGAGGAGAACTAAAACCTTCATTATGTACCTCCTACCTCTTCAACGAAATGGTTTCACTTTTCCTCTACACTGATCTAAAGTCTGTATGTCTCACGATCCAGGGCCCTGAGCAGGATCTGTATTAGGGAGGAGGTGGAAAAAGGGAATGGAGTTTTTGAGTTATAAATTATCTCAGTGCATCTCTGTATGCACCAACCTTTATGAAAGTTTTAGCTATAAGTAAAAAATCTGGTCCATTCAGAGGACACAGCCCCTTTAGGTCCAGAAGATTCTTTCTGATGATATACAGTTATCACTACTTCAGTTTCATCACTGGCCAGATCAGTCCAAGGGGATTTCTTGTTCCAGGCTCTCTGTATCCCCAAGCTAGCCCTGCCTATCACCTGCTGTTCTTTGTCTTAGGACTTTTGATCATTCACCAACTTACTTAGGTGACCAAAGTTTGAAGGCCACCATATCCTAGGGTCCATTGACTTATTCATTAGCATCATTGGTCACGACTATTCCATCCTTCATGTGAGCCCTTCATAGTATACCAGCGCACTACCTCATCTATCCGGCTTGCTTTTTGAAGGTCAGTAGGGTAATTTCATTTTAGATCCCTCCGACTTCTTTTAACAATTCATCTGATAATGTTAGGACTATCTCCCTTTAAAAAAACTCAAAGCCCATTGATTAGGGGCCTTAATTACATCTTCAAGATCCCTTGAACTTTGCTATGGAAGACAAGCTACTCATGGAAGTGATAAAACATCCTACTCACACGTCCTGCCCACATTCAAAGGGAAGGGGTTATACAGGGCAGTAATCTTGGGGGCCATCAGAGAATGCTGCTTACGACAACTTGGGTAAACCTTTAAACAAGTAGGAAAATCCAGCACATTTTTCCATTTCATGCTCCCAAGCACATTTTTTCAGCTTTTCACTTTACCATGCAAATCATAATAACCCTGATATAAGGACTATTAGGGCCTAGTTCTCACTGCTGTGAACCACAGCCATAATATAAAGTCTAGGCCTGGGACTCAAGAGATTCATTTTTTAATTATATGCCTGCCATGTGCTGAAATGTTGAGTCCCTACAGGGGATAAGCTGTATCTCACTGAGTTTCTATTTCTTTTCATTACGTTGAACATATTAACACAAATTACCCTTCTAGCTCTTAGATTCTTTGGTTCAATAATCTCTATGTCCCAAGGTGTAATTGTTTGATAGCAAATCCATAATGAAAAGTAGACTAAGTGGAGGAGGGTAAGAAGAGCCAAGGACCACTAAAGAGGAGAGAAAAGGGTAGAAGATGAGGAGGCTGGAGTTGATTCCCCAGCATTGTCTGGACAAGGCAAGTTCTGCTTGGCCTTAAGAACCTGGGTCCTCCCCTGGGAGGTCTCAAGAATATCGCAGGGAGCCAGGGAAATGTATGTACTCCCAGGCCATGCACTTGCCTTTCAAGCCTCAAGCTGAAACTACCTTTTTCTCGCTAGTATCTGAACTGAGTGTGAATTAGCTTTGCCATTTTCATGGTTAAGTGGTTTTATGCTGAGGGCTTTGAAGCTGGAGGTTTCCATAAATCAAATTTAAAGGCAAATTAGACACATCTAGCTCCTGTACATACTAACCTCAATCTTCAATTTTCAAAGGGCAGTAAAATTTCTTAATCAGCCTACATATCTCCATGGCTAGAATAGTTCCCACAAATATGGCAGCAAGCGTTTTCTATCCAAAGCAGAGTCTATCTGGTAGATGATCAGTTTGTAGACTTTCCTTCAAGCTTCAGTAAAGACAAATGGCAGGGGCTGGCCCTGGGTTGGGTGGCTACGTTACAAAGCTCATTGAATATGGCTGCTCCAAGCCTGATGTGGAATTAATAGACTAAGAGCTCTGGAGACAGCCACCCACACTCTGAAGTTGAGTCTGACTTCATAAGCCTCTGGACTAACTGGACCAGTTTCTTCTCTTATAAAATAGGGGATAATTACAGTTACAAATTCCATCGTCTTATAGTCATGGGGTCACTGTTGCCTAAGGCTGAGCCTCAGCCCTGCATGTTCCAGTGGTTCATTAGAGTTGCCAAGTTCCTGAATAATGATTAGAGTCAATAAGATAAGAGACAATAATCACTGAAGGTCAACATATGATGTGTTAGGTTCTACTTCAGGCACTTCACATATGTTTCCTTTTATACATAACTACATGTTATAAACTGAACTGAGTCTTGCTAAAACTCATATGCTGAAGCTTTCATCCCAATGTGAGTATTCAGAGACAGAGCAGTTAAGGAGGTAAATAAGGTTAAACGCGTTCACAAGGTGGGGTCCCGATCTAGGAGTACTGGTGTCCTCATAAAAAGAGACACCAGGAACATGCACACATAGAGGAAAAGCCATGTGAAAACATGGCAAAAGGCAACCATCTACATTCCAGGAAGAGAGTTTTTTCACCAGAAACAAGCCAAAACCTTGATCTTGGACTTCTAGTTTCCAGAACTATGAGAACATTTTTTCTGTGGTTTAAGCATCTCAGTGTGTGGTGCTTTGCTGTGGCAGCCCTCACCAATGAACACAAGCCTTTGACAGAGGTGACATTTAAATTTTACAGAATCGATTGGGGCTTAGACAAGTAGAGTCAATGGTTTGCCCTAATATAACACATGACCCATTGCAACATTATGAATGAATGGGAGTAGAGGCAAGACGTATGCCTCTTTTTATACAGGGAAACCACATGATGAATACTTACTTCAACTTTTTAGCCCAGGACCTGGAACACAGAAATATTTCGTCAATAAGAAATAAAGTATTCCTGATTCAACTTTTTGATCAAATCCATCTATAATTCGGTGTATGTGGTTGGCAGCCAGCTTCTGGCTTCACAAACTTCACAAAGAATATGTGTGAGGAAATTCTAATTACTGTTGCCTAGATTTTGTTCAGGGAAATCTCTCTGTATATTCTTTTAAAATCAACACTTGGCTAAACAGCTTTCCTAAGCCATTCTTTGCATCAACAAAACAAGGAGGATGTTGCAAAACTTTCTAAGAAAAAACCTCTGGACTCAGGGTCTGCTTTTCTCATCTTTGCAAAGGAAAGAACTAGAAAGGGAAAAGCAATGAAAGAAGGTAGTTTTTTGTTTGTTTGTTTGTTTGTTTGTTTTTTTGTTTGTTTGCTTGTTTGTTTTCCTCCATTAGAGGGGCAATTGGTTCCTGGCCATAGGGAGGTATTAAGACCTAAAATAATTGATAAACTTGTGCAGTAATCACTTCACATCTTCATGTCTCTCTACTGTATCAGAGTCAGTTTTATCCCTTCTTAGGTTTCAGGCAAAAGTTGCAGAGGCCTAGGAATGCTCAGCTCCTCCCTATTGGTCTCGCTTCCCCTCATTTTCCATCATTTCATACAAAAGAGGATTCTACTTAATGAAGGAGTTCTTCACACCTGAGAAACATTTAAATAAGCTCTGGTTTGGGGTTTCTGACATCTTCCTGTTTTTGCTGCTGTTTTCAGAAAAATCCTTTAGACTTAATATCACATTGCCCTACATTGACTTGTATGTTTTATTGGGTTTTGTTTTGGTTTGGTTTTGGGTGGGGGGAGGTTAGCATCAAAGTGTGGATCTCTGATGAAATTGTGCACAAGCATAGCCAGAACACGGCCTCTTTTGCTTGACTGGGGAAAGAAAATGCAGAAGAATTGACCGTTGGAACGATATGTGCTCCAAACACTTTGAGATGACTTAAGAATTCTTCCTTCAAAAGTCTATCTTTAAATTTCGGTGGGAATACCATTTATCAGAAACCACAATATGCTGTATGCTCAGGCTTGAGTTCCTAGAAAAATTAGACCAATAAATCATCTTTTTAGAGTCTATCAAAACCTCCGTATAAATCACACCATGTTTAAAAACTATTCATATACTGAAGTATTCTGAAAATGATAGTTTAAATTCAGATCTCTTGGTTATAAAGTTAAAACACCACCAATATGACTAAATAGTGTACTTATTAACTATATTTCCTTTAAAATGTCACAATTTATAATATAAAATAATAGGATTATTTTAAAGGATTCATTGCATAAAATTAATGATCAAAATATTAAATAGGGATATAATTGAGTACTATGAAAAGATATCTTTTTTATACATGAGAAATTCAAGTTTCTGAAAATATAAGTAAAATACTCAAGGTCACCCAACTGATCTGTGGTGGAGCAGTGTCTTAGCCCAGTGCCATGTCCCTTCAAATATCAGAGATTTGAAGGGTCATAAATTCTCACTCCAGGTGAGACCAAGTGCTCTGATGTGTAACTGAGTGATCTTCTTGGTTTATACCTTGGCCAAGCAAACCTGCCCAATATGCTATGTTTGAGAAAAACACAAAAAGCATAAGAAATAAAGCTATTTTTCCTAAGCAATGCCTATTATTCTGAAGATAGTTACACCTTAATAACAGAGAGGCAAAAATATTGCATGTGGTTTGCTTTGATCATTTCCTTGGTCTGTGTTGTAACAATTTAAGACAGCTCAGATACAATAATAGCTGAACTATAAATGCATAAACATTAAACTTTTAACAATAATACTGAAAATTTGGGTTGTAAATATTTACTATAATTGTATTATGTTCAAGATTATTCCCAAGGAGATGTGGGGGGTCTAAAGGTGAATAAGAATCGGTTCTTCCCATTGAAGAATGTCTGACAGAGGACATAAATGAAAATCACAGGAACTAAAATCACACAAGAAGGGATATGGGCCATAGACCAGAAGTAAGTTCAAGGTGATGAAAGCATCTGAGAAGAATATTATCAACATTCATTTACCTTATTCATGACAAAACTACTCAATTGTCCAGACAGCTTTTCAATTGACTGATTTTGAAGCCTTTTATTCTCCAAGCAAGATATCCTCAGCAGGAGCAACACAATAAAAATAATCGGTAATAGCTTTTCAGCACTGCGCTAATACTCTTATATCAAAAAACTTACTTAAGCCTCACTATAACTCTACTAGGTATGTGCTCTTAATTTCCCCATTTTTAGAGAAGAGACAATTGTGGCTTACTGAGGTTTAGTAAATTGCCCAAGTTTGCCCAGTTATTAAGCAGTGAATGAAGACTTGAACTTAAGCAATATGAATCCTACACCCACAGTCTAAGCTCCCCCACTGTACTTACCAGTATTAACAGTTGCAAAAGATTTGGAATAATAACTCAGTTGGTTGACTTTCTATATGTTGTTATTAAAAACACAATAGTTAAAAATTAGTGGCAGCTCCAATGAATAATGCCTTTGATTTGGACAGCTTGATTCACAGAACCCTTTTCTAGCCAATCCATGGTAGCAATTATTGACTATTTGATGTCCTGTGAATTTATAATAATAAAAGTATAAAATACACATATAAAATATGATTTTGTTTCTATTATCTAGTCGATGATAGACTAGATAGCAATTTTAAAAGCTGAGCTATAGCTCCCATTAATAGTCATAGCTATGTAAATTCAAGCTGGATTATCACTGGCTTAATCATGTTTTCAATCTAATATTTATAGAGCATTTAATAGGTATTAGATATTGTATACTTTCAGATGTTCTGTCTTGCCCTTCAAGAACATTTTATATAAGTATATAAACTTTATCACCAATAGTGAATTTAGTTTTTACAAGTTTGCAATCTCCATAAGTGTATATAATTTTTTACATTAAGTCTCGATTTTTACTCTATCATATAAAGGATTTTTTCATGTTTTGATGTGGTTTACATAACCTTTGTTTTAAGAGCTACCTCATGATACTTCATTAGACAACTCTTAATGCTTGCTCTGTTTCAAAATATTGATCATGGTTTTAATTATTTACTGTTGTAAGTAATACTTCAATGAACACATTTGTATTCATGTCTTTTTGAGAATAGTCCTACAGCTAATTAGTAGGTCAAAGTGTGAAAATATTTTATGATATATGATAAAAATTACCATAAGATTTCTAAGGAATTTAAAAGCTCTGAGCCCAACATTAGCATCATATGAAAACACTGGTTTTCCTGAACCTTCTAAAGCACTGTTAATAACTGTGTTCAGTGCTGACCCTTCAAGGACCTATTCAAACACTTTTCGTGTGTTAGTCATTGTTATTCATGTCAATCCATTTAGTGGATACTGTATTAGCCCCACTTTATACAAAAGAAAATTTAGCAATCATTAGGTTAACCATCTTGCTCCAGGTCACACAGCTAGCTCATGGCAGAGCTGAGATTTAAAAGGTCTGATTCTAAAAACTTTGGTCTTAAATGCTCTGCTTTGGAGAAATCCCCACACCACTCTATCCATTTTACACACAGGAAGACTATGTAGGAAGGATGGCAAGATCCTTAAAAACTTTTCAATCTATAAAATTAACACATAGGGAATGAAATTAAATTTATATAAATACCAATGTGAAGGTAATGTCAATAGACATTAAGATACTATTTAAGGTACTATAAAATCACAGATATGAAGCTCAGATTCCTAACCCCAAATTTAGTTCAATAGTACAGAACAGAAACAAAGTCTCTCTATGATCACTGTTGGGCTGTTACACTGAAATAAGTCTGTACATTAAAAATAATTTTTTCACTTTCTGATGTTTCTAAAGTTTCTAAATGCATTTTCTTAATATTTTATATAAAGATGAATTAATGAGTCTAAAAACTATGGCCAATATCAAATCATATATACTATCACTGCCCAACTTAGCTCATATCTAGTATTAGAATATGTTTATTCACACATTTTATTACATTTACACTAAAATACAAGCTTCCTGAGTGTGGAAATTTTCTCATGTTCATTGTTCTTTCTCTAGAACTTTATACCGTCCCTCACATAGTGGTACTAAGCAAATGTTTTTTGAGTGAATCAGTGAGTCCTTATCATATGCCTATATGATGTGCTTACTGGGGGATAATCGATGAGAAATATCCCATCTTCAATCTCAAAAGCCTTACAGCTTAGAAGGAATAAGTAGAAAAAATAAGTACTAAGTATTGTGAAATATATTAACATACAATGTGATGATGCACAAAGTCCATATCACAGAGTTTGGGACTGGACAGGAACTGAAAAGATGAAAAAGTTTCCTAGGTTGTCAAGGAAATGCATGGAAGACATGGCCTAGAGATGGAAGACAAGGGATGCATAAAGGTATGAGATAGAATGGTCTGTTCAGAGAATTGTTAAGTAGTTCACATACAACCAAATACATTGTAAAAAAAAAAAAAACCAAAATGGAGTACTATATAGATTAAAACATAAACTTGTCAAATGAATGGTATCAAGAAGAAAACAGGTTGTGCAATCTCATAAATTAGTGAGTAATCTGTTTCATTCTTGCATTTGCAAATATTCACAGAGCATCTACAATGGGAGGCTCAGGGCTGGATATGGGGAACAAGACAAACAGCTGTGTTTGCATGGAGGTTAACTTCTAGAAGATGAAGACATACAAGACAGTGAACAGGCAACTAAGCAAAGTAAACAAAGTAATTTCCGATAGTCAAAAGTACGGTGAAAATAAAGTGATAATATGTAAGAAGACTGGGGATTCTTCCTTAAATTGGGTTATCTGAAGAATCAGGTACACAAAGGTGTAGGGACACACAATTCTAGGTAAAGAAAACAGAAAGTGCAAAGCCAAAATTAAAGGTAAGAGTGAGCTTGCCATATTCTAGAAAAAAAGGAAGACAGGGTACCGAATTTTACTGAGTAGAGAGAGGGAAGAAAAATAGCAAATGAATTCAGGGAGTCAATCAAGAATGGGTTGAGTTTTAGGCCCTGGTATGGTGTTTGGATTTTTTTTTCCCCCTAAATGTCATTAACAGTCGTGGAGAGGTTTTACACAGGAGACCTACACCAAATAGAACTGATTTAATGGGGTGGTACCAAAATCAGGGAGACCAGTTAAGAGGTGATTTCCAGTAGCCCATAAGAGATTATGGTGTCTTGGCAGAATGGAGAGAATAGAGTTGAGGCCACTTGGTGAGTGGGGGTGCCATTTTAGGACACTGATCAATACTACTTCTGATTCTGGGCCAGTGCTCATTTGCAAGATGGTCCTAGCCAATTAGTCATAGATAGTTTCTTCAGAGAAGGCCCATTTACTCCCTGTCCCACCTTTTCCTCTTCCCAGCACTGGCATATCAAGCAATTAGGTTCTCGGAAAGAATCTTCTCTGTGACCTATTTATGCCTTAGGAGACAGAAGCTGACTTTTGCAATCTTACAGAAACAATTACACTCACAAAGACTCTGGGTTTTGCATTTCTACAGGACAGGGTTTCACTAGCAAGGGGTATTGCTTAGCTCAGGGACCTACTGGTAGCCCTAGGCATACTGATAAGGAGCTTTTCACAGTGATTCAGCAGCTCATCAGCCTCTTTAGGCTTCTGTCTTGAATACTGCTGACTTGGGTTTAGAAAAGCACACTGATTAGCCCCCCCCCCCCCCCCCCCCCCGTGTCCTTTTCAGGCAGAACTTTGCTTAACCCTCTCATAATGTCTGTCTTACAATACTGACCTGATCCTCACACCTCCTGACCCAGAGGAGACAGGAAATGACACAGCAGTGCTTTGAGCCCTCCCTGTGGCCCCGTCTTCCCTCATGCCCGTGGGCTCTCCCTAATGTTCACAATTCCAAAGAATCCAATTGGTCGTTCCCTGAAGATCCCTCTGTAGTCCCTGAACAGCTCGCTCTTTCTCAGGAAAACCTAAAACACTGACTACTCTATTTTTAAAGATTTTTACTATAACATACAATATGTACACACACATACACACACATTCACACACCTACCTCATGAAATTCATTGCTTAATCAGCTATAGTTATTTTAAGGTTTACACAACCCACCAACCACAACCCAGGTCAAGAAAAAGTACTTCGTCCCAGACACAGAAGTCTCTTAATGTACCCGGACCCAAACATTACCACTAATCCAATTTATATAATCGCTTCTTTATACTTCTATTACCCAAGTATGCATCCTTATCATGAATAGCTTAATCTTCCAGTTTAAAAATGTGTTAAGTCTTTTAAGTCTATTCTAATCTGTAGGTTTTCCCTACATCCTCTTCATTTCCTTATATCTGGTTAAAAACAAAACAAAACAAAACAACACTGGGTCAGTTGGCTCCTAGATTTTCCCACAGTCTAGATTTTGCTGTTACATACTCCAGTACAGTTCAAAACTTTTGTCTTCTGCCTTTCTTGTGAATTAGCAGCTTAATCCAGAAGCTTGATTTGTCTCATGATCAATCCCTTTGGCAAGACTAGAGGTGTTATAATGCCCTTTCATTGTGAAGCAGGAAATGTGGAGTCATCACTTTTTACGATATCAGCAAATGTTGATACTCATGCCGAGGTCTATTCATTCATTGGGGATGGCAAAATGTTGCTATTCTAATTCTGGAATTTCCTTTTCATTTATTAGTAGGAATATTTTTATAAAGAGAAAATGTTTCATGTATTTTTGTATGTTTAGTGGCACAGTTCACAAAAATCAGGGAGAATAAACATTTGATTCTTCCTTCAACTTTTAGAAAGAGGTGGGGTTCAGGATATTGCTTCACTGAGCTCCCTCTCTTGTCTTATTTCATGTAGTTCAAAGATACAGCAGTCTCCTCTCCGAAACCATGTGGTTTTATTTTTTATTCCCCTGCACTTTATTTAGAATTCTTCCACCTTCCCTTGTCCTATTTCTAACCTGCTCAACACTGAATCTTCCCTTAGTAGTTTCTACTCATAGGGGGCCCTGTCCTGGATGGGAGCACTGGTGGCTTTGTCTTAAATTTTTATGGCAGCCAGACTATCCATTGCCCCTTCAGGCATAACTATAGAGAGAATCCTACACAGCTTCAGCTGTTGTTCTTACATTGGTTCACAGCCTTTTAAAGCAAATACCTGTTGGCTAGTTGGACATTGTAGTCTCAGGGTCCCTCTGATACCTTGTTTCTTCTCTCTGCTGATGTCAACACAGATGCTGATGTTACTCATTGGCTATTGCTGGGTGCCCTCAAATGCTTGTATTATGGAGATATTTGTCACTAAGTTTTGTGGCATACGTCCACGGTTTTTGGCTTTGCTATTGAATTTTTGGTTGGCTTCATATGGGCATTCAGAGGGATAAAAAATGAACAATAAAGCTATGTCTCTTACTGCCATCTCCCCAGAACTCCCTCCTATTAGTTCAATTTTTAGTTCATACACAGGCATCATTGCTGTAGTTCTGGATACGTTAGATCAGTGAATACCGAATCTATAATCCTGATATTCTACCTGTCTCAAAAGCCATGATGATATTCTCTTTAAAAATTCCTCCAACAGGGGAAAATGGGTGGCTCAGCAAGTTAAGGATCAGTCTTCAGCTCAGATCATGATCTCAGGGTCCAGCAGTCCAGGCCCACATCAGGCTCCCTGCTCATCAGGGAGTCTGTTTCTCCCTCTCTCTCTGTGCTCTCTCTTTCCTTCTCTCTCACTTTCTCAAATAAATAAATAAAATCTTTTAAAAATTCTTCCAATAGTAATTCAACTAGTTAACCAATCTACCAAGTATTCCTGCTATGTATGATATAGAAACATTGAGTATTAAAGATGGAAGAAAATTAAGTAATTCATTTATTAATTCATGTATTTATGTATTCTTCCATCAAATTTTTGTGACTGATTACAGATACTGTACTGTGACCTAGGATAAGAAGAAGACATGGCTCAACCTTCTCACTGATAGAATTACTCCATTCAGCTCGCATGTCCAAGGGGCACCCTCTGTGTCACCTTTTATGCTGAGTGTTGCTCTAGATTACTACTGAATGTAGAAACTCCATGGCCACCTCCCTCACAACAGGAATTGTTACCTGGGAGCATCATGAGGCTTCTCTGAACTTCATCCTCAAGATGTACCTAGGAGCACTGTTTACTTAAAGATGTTTTTAAAAATTAAATGATGTAATCGTTCAGAAAGTTTTTAAAAAACTTGTTAAGTGCCTTCTATATGCAAGACTCATTAATTCAATCATTTAGTAAATATTTAGAACCCACTGTTTGTCTGGCACTATGTTAGTCTTTGAGGATACAGCCAGTGACCAAGACAAGATACTTGCTTTCACTTGGCTTCCATTCTTATGGAAGAAGAAGGACATTAAACAAATAGACAATCAAAATATCTCAGGTGATGAACACCATGATACACTTCAAACAGAATGAGGTGTTCAAGAGAAACCGAGGTGTTCCTTAGGCTCAGTGGTCATTACTGCCTACCCCAAGGACTTTGTTTTTCTTCTAAGACTTCCATAATTAAAAAGGAACCTTCCATGCTGAGATGATGAAGGTGTATAATGTTGTAGGCAGAGGAACAACTGGTTTAAGGATTATGGTCAGAAACACATTCAGTATGACCAACGAACAGAAGGCAGGAGGGTATGGCTAGAGAGACCGGGAACCTGCTCGAGGTGAGGTAAGAAAGAGGCAGCTGGTAACTAGATTATACAGAGCTTCACGCTCCAGAAAAAGAAGTTGGATTTTTTTAAAGAGAGAGAGAGAAACCATGGAGCAGTTGAGCACTCGGGAAATCATTTCACTAGTCCAGGAAAGAAATGGCAAAATGAAAAGAGAAATGGTGGTGGCTTAGATTGGGGCCATAACTGTGGGGAATGAAGAGAAGAGGTTTTATTAGCAAAATGTTTTGGATATAGACTCAAGAGGGTTTGCTGATGCATTGCTTATGGAAGATTATATAAGATGAGTAATCAAGGATAACTCTAAGGTTTTGGATTAAGAAATTGGAAGGATGGAAAACCCTTTACTGAGATAGGAAAGAACAGAATGGATGAAATTTTAGAATGGGTAGGAGTTGTACTTGGGGAAGAATCAAGAGCTCTGTTTCACATATGTTTATTTTTAGATGCATATTCTACATTTGAATGGATATCACAAGGAAGGCTTAGGTATATGAGTCTGAGCCTGTGCTTCTTGGAGGAGGTCAGAGCTGAGGATATAAGTATTAGATTAATGATATGTAGATATTATTTAATGCTAGATCACCTAGGGAGAGAGTATTGAAGAAGAGGCCTCTAGATTACAACTGAGAAAAGAAACTGGAGAAGACCAAGAAAGAGAGGTCAGGGAGACAGGGAAAGATTCAGAAGAGTATGGTATCTCAAAATCCAATGGAATGATGGATCTCAGAAGAATGAAATTGTCATTGTAGAATGTTGTAGAGAGTTTGAGTAAGTTAAAGGCAGAGAAGTAATCATAGGATTTGGCAACATCAAGGTCATTGTCTTTAGAGAGAGCATTACAAGTAGCAAAACTAGTGACAGTGCAGAGTTCAAAATTGGTATGTGTCCTCAGGTCTTTTTCAGGTGTAGGAAACCAATGAACTACTTCCAAAAGTAAAGGCAAACTTCTCTTAGCATTAATATTACTTTATAAACAGCTGTAGAAGGCAGAACAAATCAACAACCTGGATCACTTATAGCTATATTGTCCAATATGGTAGCCATTAGCCATGTGTGGCTGTTTAAATTTTAAGTTAATTAAAATTAAATATTATTAAAAAATTACTCAATATAGTTAAAATATTCAATAGCCACATGTGGCTATTGACTACCATGCAGGATAGCACAGATATAAAAGATACTTCTATCACAACAGAGAATTCAATGGGATAGTCCTCGAGAGGATGAAGACAGATCCCTCTTCACTGGCTTTAACTGCTAAGGGAAACATAGGGACTTTAGTGGTTTAGTTAAGGAATAAAAAAAAGGGGGGGTGGGGAATCTGACTACATCTCAATCTTCTCTCTGCCTGCCTACAGAGCTATGAAACACACTGACCACAACAGAGTCCTGGATGATTTCCAAGGATGGAGGAGATGGAGAAAGAAATGCCTCAGTGAAATAAACCAACAGCTATGAGATATCATTATCCAGGACACTAATGAGAATTGTATCAAGAAATTCATCTTGACCAGTTAGGTGTGCCAAGGCCCTGAGACAGCTGATGCCAAGCCACTAGCCTCATGTCCCAAGCAGAATCCCAAGAGGGAAAAGAGAACAAACTGGTTCCTTCTGTCACATTAAATTGAAAACTCACTCATTAACTGGCTCTCTGTATGCCCTTGTCTTCTCCTGAAATGTCCTCTCCCATCCTTCCCTTTGTATTGTCACCATAATCAAGTACTTTCTCGGGCACGAAGCCTCCAACAATGCCCCTCTTCATTGTGCTTGCTTGATACTTGTCTAAGTCACACAGAGTTTGACATACTCTGGTTTTTCGCATAGCTTTTTGCAATGGTAATAGTACAGATTTTGGCAGAAAAAGCCCTGGATTTGAATCCCGATCTTACCTATCAACTAGCAGTATGATTCAAACAAGTTTCTTTTCTGATCTCCAGCTTTCCAGTCTGTAAAAACTGGAATACTGATCCCTCCTTTTTTTTTTAAGATGACTTTTTTAACTGAAGTAGAGTTGATATACATTATATTATATATATTTTTAATTTTCTATTTAAATTCAATGTAATTAACATACAGTGTGTTATTAGTTTCCGAGGCAGAATTCAGTGATTCATCAATTGCATGCAACACCCAGTGCTCATTACTTCAAGTGCCCTCCTTCGAGCCCATCCCTCAGTTACTCATCCCCGCTGCCCCTCCCTTCCAGCAACCCTCAGTTTGTTCCCTATAGTTAAGAGTCTCTTATAGTTTGCCTCCCGCTCTGTTTTCCTCTTAATTTATTTGGTGCTCTATCATTCACACACATTATCTCCTCTAAAACTTAACCATCTGGCTCTTCTGAAGGACAGTTAAATTTTAGATGAGATAATGTATGTGAAAGACCAAACACCAGGCCTAACAGAGCACGGGGGCTTGCCGGGTAAGAGCTCAACCCTTCTGAGGCATTTCTCACAAAATGGAGGGATGGCACATAAGCTCCAACTGCTCTTTGGAATTTTGCATCCCAAGATTCTTCCCAGGCTTTTCATTTGCCATACTGTATAACTACCACTTGAAAAAAGCTTGAATTAATTAATACTCTCAGATATGCATGAGATGAAGATTAGCTTTGTCTCTGAAGCATGAATATATAAGGAAACAAATGATCTGCTGGGAGTTTCAACTCAATTGGGACCAAGCTATATGTTTTTTTCTTCTAACTTGTATCTGACCCAATGACTTGTTGGGTCTAAATTCTAAAGAATGAGTCTCAATGTAAAGTGTCAAAATCAGTCAATGCTGCCCAACAGAACTTTCTGCAATGATGAAAATGTTCAATGTGTTCTCTCTCTGACACCAGGACTATTAGCCACATGATTTTTTAAACACAGGAAATGTAGTTAATGCAACTGAGAAAGTAAATTTTTCATTTTATTTCATTTTGATTATTTGAAAATTGAAATGGAATCACTGCCACATGTGACCAGTGGCAAAAATCTTGGAATTCACAGCCTTAGGGTATTAGGATGGTGAGGACTTCTGAGGTCTGTGAGTCCAACTTCATTTTACAAATGTAGAACAACAAAAGAACCAGTATTTCCTGGGCTTTTCTTACATGCTAAGGCCTGTACTAAGGACCTTCATGGTGTTGCTTTTTGGGATTCCTAATGGCCTCGTGAAGTAAGTAACACCAACATTTTCCATTTATGGAAACTCTCTTACAGATACATGGCTATGCTTGTTTCAGTTAGTTTAGCCTAGTGAGGATAGAGAGGTGTGTGTGTAACTGATGTGGCTCATCTTATGTAAATTTCAACCTCAAGCACCAGTCACTCCTGCCACACAAGAGCCCATAAAGAACTGGTGAAATGAAAAGCCATTATCAACATCAATGCAGCAGAACAGGTGAAAATACCACTGAATCACCTTCACTTTCCTGTCTCTTAACTTTCAGCACTAGCAAGTTTGTCTTTATATCTCACCCAATTTCCTGGCAGCCTTGCCTGCCCTAATTATGCAACATAAATTTTACTGCTGGCCTAAGCAGGACATAATCTGGTGGTAGGACTGCTTCAGAAATATGCTGATTGTGCATAGAAAAATAACACCCCAGTTCCTTTGGCATCAGTCAATCCCATTAGTTGGACCACAGCTCCCATATGCAAGGAAAATTGAATGCTGACAATTCTATCCAGCAAATTAGAAAGTTTCTTTCCATTAATTCTTATGTCGACTCTTGGGAGCTCAAACTGATCAGAACCGTATACTGTTTGTGCCCCCTCACTCTTGTATCTAACACCTATTCCCATATTCACAGTTTGATGATATCCTCCCCATTCAATTACCCTAACATTTCAGGCCTTTTAACTCTCTCAGCTTTCAGGGAACAGAATGTGGGAATTTGGGGCATCCATAATCATGTGAGCCAATTCCAATAATTAATCTTCTCATCTATATCCTATTGGTTGTATTTCTCTGGAGAACCCCAGCTAATACCTAGGAGATGGGTAGCTTCACTTTACTGTTGAGAAGCCACCTCCAAAGTCCATCCCATGTGGATTGAGGGGCAGAAAGGAGCCCAGATAGAAGACCAAGAGGAGGAGTTCCAGGGTCATGTCTTCCTCCTGGAAGACAGCTTCAGGTTACCCCTGAAGAAGAAAAAGAAGGGGCTTCACTCAACAGGGTAGAATTAAGAAGTCTTAACACCACAAACACATACTCATTATAGAAGGAAGCATTCCAAGAGTGAAAAAGATAGCTCATTCACACTAAGCAGATCAAGAGGCTCCAGGAGTGGGAAAGTGTTCTTTGTGCTGAAACACAAAGTATGAATACTATTCCTGGAAAGAAAACACTCAAGACTAGCATGAGCATGGCAAGGAAGGTGTTGTAAACTTGGAGAGACAGAGATGTTGCAGTTGCTTTGAGAAACAAGTGATCATCTCTGGAACAGGAAATAAGGAGCAGGAGAGAGGGGAGTCAGGAATAAGTTCAGAAGTTAAAGTTGCAAGAAAGAGGAGAAAGGTTTCCTTCTCACAACCACTGCTGACACATCAAAGGTGGTCCCATAAATGTCATCACATCACGAGTGTGGAATAGCAGAGACACAACATTTGCAAGGTTTTCACTCAATACACAAAATGCCCAAGATGTTTGGCCTTAATGGGACCCCAGAATCCTGCATGGTGAGCAGCCCTGACACAGACTCCCTGTCCTGTTCATGAAGGTCAACAAGGCCTATAAATTTCCATGAATCTGTGGCCCGCCCTTCCAAATTCTTCTACATGAAGGAGTTGGCCACATTTTAACATTGTTCTATTCATGTGTTGCCCTTCCCACAGTACCTTAGGTGGCCCAAATTATCATGTTAAGCTGTAAGAGGACCAAACTCTCATAAAGAAGAGATTTATATAAGATCCAAGATAATTCTTAGCAGAGCAAGGTGAAATCTGTCTGCATGAATGCATAGACAGACATTTCTCAACAGACTTTAATATAAAACAGTGAGAAGGGCCAGATGAAGGAACACCTTATCCACATGCTTATGAGATTAGAGCTTGTTATTCACACCAATTCTCTTTCATAAATTGGTTTCCAGAGTCTGATATTTTAAAATCAAATTAGGTCTCTGAAATCCATTTTAGGTTGATAGTCTCAACAGCTGACTTGAATTGTTTTCTGATCCAGAAATGGAAATCTCAAAGACTTAGCTATCCTCTGCATAGCTTGCCTGAAAACTTCACCTGAATTAAGATTTCCATGCCTCTCCTTTCAACAAAGTCCTGCAGAAAACCTTTTACACAGGGTGAATGTCTCCTTTCCCTCAAATCCTCAAGGTTTATTTTTGCACACCAGGAGAGCTAATTCATGGACATGAGGAATCCAAAGATCTACTTTTAAAAAGTCTTGATTACATTGGGTTGGTAGAAGAGTTACTACCAATTTGAGGAAAAACCAGATGAAGGGAGCAAGATTTTTTATGAAATAAGGCAAGTGCCTACAGCCACCTTAAACAGTCCTGTCTGGGAAATGGGGCCATGAGAACTGGAACTATCGATGCCATGGATGAGGGCAGTTTCTACATTTATTTGGGAAGTTCTAAATGTGGTAGACACAGAGATGTCAGGAACAAGGGGTCTCAAACTGACCTTGATTAGCAGTGGGCTAATTACATAATTCTTGTACACCTCTATTTCCTCTTGGGTACTTAGGTAAAGGTAGCTTTCAGCATTCTTATGGAGATGAAATGCATATAAAAATATTTTTCTTTTTTAAATAACTGGCAGTTTTTTTTTTTTTAAAGGCTTTATTTATTTGAGAAAGAGAGAACACAAGTAGGGGGGAAGGGGCAGAGGCAGAGGGAAAAGCAGACTCCTCGCAGAGCAAGGAGCCTGATATGGGACTCAATTCCAAGAGTCCAGGATCCTGACCTGAGCCAAAGGCTTAACCAACTGAGCCACCCAGGCACTCCACATGTAAAATATTTAAACACGACTTTGCAAAAGCAAAGTAAATATTAAGTATTTGATTTATTATCATTTTTTATCATTCTTGTTTTTCTATGGAACTTCCTAAAAACATCTGCTTAAATAGTTTAGAGCCATGTGGAGGCCTATCATTGACCAATATCTTTATTCATGGCTGCAAGTTTTTCCTTTTAAGTTCTTTGCTCTACCTGTCCTCAGCCACCTCTGGTATAGCTGCCTTAGCTGCCCACAATGTAAAATCCCCACTGATTATTTCCAATGAAGGTCCTAAGGAAAACAACTGCTTGCACAGAACAAATAAAGACATACCCTGAGAGTGGGAATGAGATGTCAAATATTGATAGTTCCCTGGGGATGGGGTTTTTGGGTGAGCTTCAGATCTGTTCCGCTCCCTGTGGTGGCTGACATGCTGCTAGTTTTCACAGCTGTGATAGCTGCAAGGTGATCAGCCTTTAAGGCCATCACAGAGCTGGTACAGCATTTATCCCGTGGCATTGTAACAACTTGTATGCATGCTGACATTTCACTTAGACTTTGAGGTCTTTGAGAACAGAGATATGTTCTGATTTATTCTTTATTCTTAGCCCTTAAGGGTATTAACTTCTTGTGCTCTATCATCTTCTTATTCCAAAATGACTTCTCAGAATGCCATCCTTATCTTTTAAGAATTTATTTTAATATGTATATTCTGGGCATTGTATCTTTAAACCAGTGCATTGTCTAAGTGTGATTTTAACTGACCAAGAAAGACAGGTAATGCAGGAATGTTCTATGTAGACCCCCAGAACTCACTGGACTTATCCCTAACCTCTACCAGTTTGCTTTGGCTTGGTCTCAATCCCTCATGCCAGGATTTTATATGTGAACATGGAACCCGAGGTGTTTACTGTCCTGTACCATGATTGGGTCTCCATTCTTAGTACCCAATCCCATTACTGGTCTGTCTGCCACCCTCTGCTTGCTCTCTGCACTGGCTCCCTACAGAATACGGGAACATTCTACAGCATCAGTTCAATGGCATGCTGGAAAGAGGAGGAGTTCCATTGGATGTTGGCAAATCATAAACACAGAATTGCAGCCCATAGGGAAGGACATCAAATCTAACCATATGGTATGTCAGATCTTTTCCAGATCTGGACAAGGTATGGAGAATCAAAGGATCCCTAGGTAACAGACCAGTGACAATTTTAGAAGTACAGGGTGGTGGGGGGTGTCAGAGAAAGGGCGAGGATGTCCTAGAAATTTTGTCTAAAATAGGGCACAGAAAAATAAGAGAATTCAGTCCCCAGATGGGACATGGCGGCATCAAGGACATGCCAAATTTCTGATAGGCTATTCCTCTGATCCCTGCACAATGACATCTCCTTTCCTGAGGCCCAGGTAGTACCCTCCACCAGGCTGCAGTGCCCTGGAAAATAAAAATTCCAAGCTCAAGGATTTGGAAGTTCTTTCACAGGTGTGTTAGGGGGACTATCGCCACCTGGGAACAGTGAAGAATCATTGGGACCTTCTGCCATCAGACCTAAAACAATGACTGCAGTTTGAAAACCCTTCGTGTTTGAGTGATAAGGGCTCCTGGTACCTTGACTATGTGACTTCTGCTTAGTTTGAGTTGCTGGCAAGTAGCTACAGGTTATTCATTGACTTGTTCATCTGCCTTTCATACAAAAAGTGCTGCTCGGCAGACAAATGTAGAAGAGAGCATAGTCTGTTGATTTGCTGTAGAGAGAGAGAGGGAAAAATAAGAAAGAAAGGGGAAAAAAAAAAGATTCCAATATTCTCTGTGTTGTCACTCAGCAGTTTCAAATGCTTCACTGCCTTTATTCATAGCAGAAAGAGCTGACTGCATCTCACCAAAAGGTGTCTGTCCTTTGCTGACTTGGGTTTGGTCAATTACATTTCCTGAGGTGGGCACTCACTTAAAATGCAGAGAATCGTGTCAATTTATTTTCTTCTTGAGGTTCACTGCCATTTGGACAAAATGTTCTTTCTACCTTTTTTTTTTCTTTCTTTCTTTCTTTTTTTGGGGGTGGGGGTGGGGTATGATAATCACCACATCAGGCCAGTCAGTCCTTTTATGTCTGATGGGCAGGTCCAGCACTGAGGCTAAACATAAATATTTTGAAAATGAGAGGAAGAGACAGACTTCTAGAATAAAGATGGTCCTTGTAACTATTTTATTTGGGAAATAATGAAAAAACATAAAGGCCTGAAAGTACCGAGCCCTGTTGTTTATTGTATTTTTCACCCTTTGTCTACTTTTCTCCTGACATAGATGGTGAGATGACATGACAAGTGTTAGGTGTAGGTCTTATTTTAACTATCCTGAGAAGATATGCACCTTTTTCTGTTACTGACTTAAAAAAAAAAAAAAAAAAAAAAAAAGATTTCAGGGGAAAACTATCTTCTCTGAGGAAGCAGATTTTCAATAACCCAAGGTCAATTACTGGAAAAATCAATGGTATCTTGGGCATTGATCAGATTTGGTTATCATAGTAAGAAATGCACTAGAATTTTCTGAAACCCTTTACTAGGGAAGAGGATTATTAGAAAACAAATCCATTCAACAGACCTAAAACAACCATTTCATCCTAAAAACGTTTGAATTTCTCTGAGAATACTGTAACAGGATAGAAAAAAAATTTCCATTTCTTCAGTGAATGAGGTGGGCCATCTAGGGAATGCTCTGGTACCTGAAGTTAACCCTTTGAGCACCAGAACTTTTCTTTTTGAAAGATTTTAAGAAGAGAAAACCTTAACATTCTGAGGTTAATATTTCCGAAATTTATTATACCTGTTTTTCATAGGGCATTCTCTGGAGATCCAGTTCTGTGACTTGTATTACAAATGTGATAAAAGGATTTTTAAGGACAAATTAAGTTTGGGCAATGCTGAGTTAAACAGGGCAAAAAAGTAAAGAGGCTTATTTATGATTATATTTATTATTTTGCATTCTAATATGCAATGTGAATCATCCAAAGGCTTACATAAAATGCAGTAGTTTAAACCCTTATCTGCCCATAAATCCCTCTGATTTTCAGCAATTCATTGCCGAGGGACCGGAATGTCATGAAATATGCTTATGGAATCTCTTCATTATAATCTTCCCTGCCTTTTAAAATAAACTGCAGTGAGTATTCCTCTTAGGGACCAATATATTGTTGGTGATCAATACAATTTTGAGTTGTCAGGAGGATGAATGACCCTACATGCTGTGGAGGAATTGGAGTAATTTCTCCCTATATTAAATGCAAAATAGTGATGTGGGGGTGTGCGTGTGGAGGGAACAGCAGACAGTGTAATTCTTTTATATGTTCACAAAAAATGTAATTCCCTTGGTAGCTGTAAGTCATTCACATGACTGTGTGACATTTCCGTCTCTTTGCAACTGTCTGTGTGCATGTCCGTAGCAATGCTTTTACCACCTGTTATTTTTTGGTGTTTCAATTGCTGTACATTAGGAAACCAAATAAAGGGTAATTTGGGGAAATAGCATAGGGCAGGGGGAAAGGGCAAGCAGGGCCATTGTGAGTCACTTAGAATCCAGCAGACTTGACTTCAGAATCTGACTCTGCCTCTTTCCAGCTGTGAAAGTCAGAAAAACATGAGACCCCTGTGAGCTTTACCTCACATACACAGTCTAAGTAGAGAATCTATAGAACAGAGAAAACTGCTTCTTTCTTCCTGTCTCTCTTCCCTAGGTTCTTCTACCCGCCATAAAGGAGAAGTTTGTCATCAAATGGCCCAAAGGCTGGCAGACGAATTAAGCAGGGTTTACCAGTAGTCAGAATCGGGGCGCGTTAACTGGTCGCACATGCAGGCGTGAGGGCCCATCTTGAAGCATCATCAGCTCCTTCTCACCCCTCTTTCCTTATTCTAGAGGGTGTGAGAGGATAACAGAATTTGTATGCAAGTCCCAGGGGAAGGTGGAGGCCAGGGACTTTTTTCTCAGAGAACTCATGTGGGCACAAACACACCTAAAAATGAGGTGATTTTTTTTTTTTTTCATTTTCTTTTTGCCTGTGTTTTTCCAGAGTTCAATCTGAAATCTCTAAGAGAAGGGGGTGGGGTGGTCTATAAGTCTGGCGCTTGCTCTCAATTGATCACATTTCCACCAAAGGCCACAGAGACAGAACGTCTAAACACAATTCCCTCACAGTCTCACGGGAGAATTAAAGGAACAGATTCTAAAGCTGTTGCTGGTGCTTACCACTAGGAAGAACTCCTTCATTCTGAAGTATGAATTCGTGAACTCTGAATAAGTTTCTGATGATCTCTTGCATAAACAAAGTGCGTGTGCCTTCGTGGGAACTTCACTGATTACAACTACATTCCAGAGCAAACATATTCTGCACTTGCCCTTTGGTATTCATGAAATATTTAGCTAAATTTTAATAAATATATTATGTAAAACAGGAAATTTTTTCTTCTTAAGCCTGTCATTTAATGCGCTCTATTACAAATGATAGCCTCATAGAAGGAAGGGCTGCCTCCCTGGGACACCACTCCAATTAAGATATTTGGAACCATGAACCACATTAGGGCCTGTTCTTAAGTAGTTCTAATTGATTCAGTTATTAGCTACACATGGGGATATAATTTTCTCCCTCTTGAACCTATACTGTTGAAGGCTTAAATGTCAATCTACTTGATCAAGAAGAATATCATCCCCTGGGACATAGGCAAAAGTAAATATGCCATTGGCATTGTGTGGGTGAGTCTGATCAGTGTATTTGGTAAATAAATGCAGATGTTAAGAGAAATGCTCTGCTCTCCCTGCCCCATTATCCTGGTGAAGACTGGATTTGAATTTTTAAGAATAGAAAATATGGTAAAGAGCTTGAGATAGGATATTTCAAAAAAAAAAAAAAATTCCTGTTGTCCAGGAGAATAGGAATGAGAGGACCTTTGTTTTTCCTTTGATCTATTACTAACTTTGGCAATGACTCTCTTGTTGTTATTGTTGTTGTTAAGAATTTAAAATTTCTTACAGAATACTCTGGGAGAAAAATCTCTTTAGTCTCCAGAAAAGTGAGAAAATCTAAATTTAATACTCCAGAAAAGGAAGCCTTACTATACTATGCTGGTATAGCAATTTTGAATTCATGTCAATTACTTATTTGGTTAAGTTAAAGTTCAATGTTTTTCTTGAGAATTATTCTTTTATGACCTTAAATAATAATAATGCTAAGCAATTTCAGATAAAAATCATGTGTTATTCATAAAGGAGAAGTAATCCTCCCTCACATTTGTGCCTTGTTTTTCCATTTATAAAGCTCTCACATGTGACCTTTCAAACAAACCTCATTACAGCCTTGTGTGGACAGGTTTTAATAAATACAAGGTACTTGAGTACTAAGAAGGTAAGAAACTTACCCAGTGTCAGCAAGATGTTGAGCAACATGGAGATGTATGGAAAGAAGCCTAGACCTCTGGTTCTTACTTCCTTTCGTTTCCTCTTTGAAATTTAACAACATGCATTCATACATGTACCAGGTGTACGTGTATGGATTCATCCTATGAATGATTCATCCTATTCATCCTATGAATCTCCTAGGCCTAGGCTCTCGGGCACCTCAGATGTCTGAAGCAGGCTGATCACTGCTTTTGGGGAGTTTCATTCAGTATTTGGAAGGTAGACTAAAACCATTTAATAAATACATGTAATAATAACAGATAATTGCAAATAAGGAAGAAAAAATAAAATAACTGGGGGTAGGGGTAGGTACTTGGCCATTATAGTTAGGGTGATCATTGGAAGGGTATCAGCTAAGAATCATACAAAATGAAATTCCCAATTAAAGTAGGTTAAGGTATAGGAACAGTAAACATATACACAGTATATGTTTACTACACAATAAAGCGTGTAGTGTACTACATGATAAAATGTGAAGGCATGGACTTTCTTCTTTCCTTTGTGAGGACAAAGGAAATGTCTCTGATGCTAAAATAATAATAATAATAATAATTAATTAAAGTGGGGGATGCCCAAGTGGCACAGTTTGGTTAAGCATCTGACTCTTGATTTCTGCTCAGGTCATGATCTCAGAGTCTTGAGATTGAGTCCTGCATAGACTCCACTACACTTGGCGCCTGCTTGGGATTCTCCCTCTGGCCCTCTGCTCTCCACCTCCTCCACCACTGCCATGAACATGCTTTCTCTCAATAAATAAATAAATAAATAAACAAATAAATAAATAAGGTTTTGTTGTTTTGTTTTGTTAAAGGAAATGTCCCAAACACTAGCTTTCATGAGGCTGGATAGCATCACATGACCATGCTTAAACCCATCTCTGGCAAAGGAATTGAGATGATCAATACTGGCTCAGATTAATCACCAATTCCTCCCCCCAGAACCACAGAGGGCTCATGAAACACTTGGGCAACTGATACCTGCCCCAAAATAGTAGAGATAGCTTTCTGGAGGCAGTGGTATTTCAGCTTAGGTTTGAATGAATTGATGAAAGCCATTGGAAGAAAGTGAGGTAAGTGCATATACAGCCTCAGGGTACCCTATATGTATTGAGCATCTTGTATGGTCCAAGCACTGAGTTATTTGTATTAATTCATTTAATGAGGCAGCACTACTATGAGGCAGTTCCTACCATTATTCTCTCTTTACAGATAGAAAACTGAGACACAGAGTGGGTAGGTGAACCATCAAGATCATAGAGCTAATAAACAACAGAGCTCTGACTTGATCCCAGGTAGTCTGACTCCAGAACCTACATGTTTGACCACACACTAAACTGAGAAACAAGCATAAATATTCTATGGCAGAAAATGTCTGTTGTGCTCAAGGAACAGGAAAAAGGGCACCATGATGAGAATATAGCAAGAGAAAATGTGACATGAAATGAAATCCCCATTTTGAGGCAAGGGCCTTCTAAATCATATGTAGGGCATTCTAGATCACAAGCAAGATTTCAAATTTTATTCTCAATGCCTTGCAGAGTAATTGGAGAGTTTTAGGCAGGGAATGACCTGTTATGATTCACATTTGGAATTAAAGACGGTTCTATTAGTCAGGGTTTTCCAAAGAATAACCAGTTTAAGATCTCTCTATCTCTATGTATCTAGAGCTATTTTAAGGAATTGGGTTATTCAGTTGAGATCATTGCAAATCTGAAACTCTAAAATCTGTAGGGGAAGGCAGGCAGCCTTAGAAATTCAGGTAAAAGTTGACATGAGAGTAATCTGCCTTACTCAAAGTCTACTGACTTATATGTTAGTCCCACCTAAAAATGACCCTCAAACTAGTGTTCACCAAACAGGTACTGTAGACTAGTCAAGTTAACACACAAATGTAAGGTTTTAAAGGAGAGATACACATGACAAAGGCGCCCTCTGGAGAGGTTTCACCACTCAGGAGAGGAAAGTTGGGGAAGTCTCACCTGGGAGGGGGTTGAGTGGGTCTTTTATTTGGGTTAAGACAGGGCATAGGTTCACAGCCATATAAGGTAAGGTATTTGGTGATTGATTGTTCCCACATGTCCATAATCTAGCTTAGATTCCATGTCTCAGCACTATAAATGTCGTATCACAAACTTTCACTTCCCCTCCCCCTCCTTCCCTCTGCTGTGCTTATCTGTTAAGGACAGAGTCCTAGTCCTAGTCTGACTCATTTCACTCCTATACTTGGATTATTGAATGTTAATGGACTGAATTCATAACAGCTCTCCTGGCAAGAATCACCTCCTGCCTATGATCACATATTTCAAATTGTCACTCAATACTGCTAGGTGATGTCACTGCATTTCTCTATTGAATTTATTCTCCCACTCTGCAAGATGGCTATTTCACACTTTTATTTTCTATTCACAACTCTAAAGAATAATCATGACTGTCAGCTGATCATCTCCATAAAGAAAAGAGCTACACAGAGATGAAAGCTACATCATTTTCATGGGACCACAACCTATTAAACCACCAGCATCCAAACCATTTTTTTTTTCATCTTAGTAAATGGAAGAAGTAAGCTCTGATTTCAACCCAAACCCTTCACTTACCCCAACTTCATCCCACCTTACTTTCTATGGGTCTGCACTTTTACAATATATATTTCCTCTCTAAAGGACCAATTCAATCAGCACACTGATGTGCTTCTGAAACTCCAAATCACCCTCCAGATACAACTACATTTCTTGGCTGTTCTTAACAATCAAAACCCTCCAAAATAATAGTTAATACTCATCTTCAATATTGTCTCCTAACATTACCTTCTTACATCACTTCTAGGCTTTTCTACTCCCCATTCCACAGAAATGGCTCTATCACTTCACCGAAAACTACATCTTGCCAAAGACTATGATTAATTTTCAGTCACCTTTATTTAACTTCTTTGTAGCATATGACTGAGTTGATCTGAAACATTCTCTTTTTGAAACATTCTCTTACATAGGTCTCAGTAAAATGGTCCTCAACTCATTTTCCTTCTATCCTAGCATACCTTTCTTCTCAACCACTTTCATGCATCTTCATCCTCTTCTAATTTAAGTGTTGGGATGACCCAAGAATATTTTCTCCACCTCCCCCCTTTTCTCTCTTCTTTATTTACGTCCTGTCCTAGGTAATCTCACTCAATCCCAGAAACTAAATTCCCCCAGACCAAACCTCTTCTTAGATTCCATTCTTCCATTTCCTACAGCCTACTCAACATCTACACTTTGGTGCGTCATAATCGTCTTTGTCCCACTATAGCTGAAACAGTGGCAATGTTTCCACTGTTCACCAAATCTGCTTTTCTTGCCCCATCCAGCCCTACCTCCAATCCCATTTCAGCATTCCCCATCTCTCCCATCCAGTTGTTCAGGCCCCAAAATTAATTTTGATCTTTCTCTTTCTTGTACATCCCAAATTCAATCCAGTACTAAGCTTTGTTGCCACGACCTTCAAAACATACCCTCAATCTGACCATGTCTCACCTTCTGCCATTCTATAAGACTAGCACAAATTGCTGCCATGTCTCCCTGGCCTATTTAATCACTGGTTCTTCCCCTAAGAGTCATTTTGCTCATAGCAGCTACATTGATCTTTCAAAGAACAAGTCAGATCTGTTTGCTCCTGCTTAAAACTCCACAGCAGCTGCTCACAACACTTAGAATGTAATCAAAACTCTGTCCTTGCAAGTTGCTTCTAGATCTCTTTGTCCCCTACCTCTTTGTCTGATAATCATGTCCTCCACTTTTCCCTTTTTATTCACTCTGCATTATTCTGTTTTGCCTCTTTTATAATATTCTTTGGGGGTGTCTGGGTAGTTCAGTTGTTTAAGCATCCAACTCTTGATTTTGGCTCAGGTCATGATCTCAGGGTCTTGAGACAGAGTCCCAAGTTGGGATCTGCAATGAGCAGGGAATCTTCTCTATCTCTTTCCCTCTGCCCCTCCCCTTGCTCATGTTGTCTCTCTCTCTCTAAAATGAACAAATAAATATTAAAAAAAAAAAAACTTGTTCCTTCAAAATATCATATTTATTTTTCACTGTCTATAAATATAGTTTATTGCCTATAAATCCCCACTTGAGTATAAATTCCATATGCATATTTCTTCTATATTCTCTGTTGTCTCCCATGTACTTAGATTAATCACTGACACCTTGGAAGCATTAGTTAAATATATGTTGGCCGTGTATCTTCTGTTTTGTCATTTGGTGGAAGTGGTGATAAAAGAACATCCTGCTTTCCTCTGAACTTTACTCTCAGAAGACAACAACTCAACATCACAAATGAAAATCAACACTCAACTTTGCTGTGGGAACTCTGGGGACTGGAAGGATCTGTGACAATGAGGAAGGTATGCACCTCACAAACAGGGGATGATTGCCACATTCAGCATCTGCCACTAGCCACCCTGAAGGAAGGTGAGCCCAGGGTCACAATAGCTTGATTTTACTTTATTTTAAGGAAGTTTTCCATTCTGATTTTAAGTGTTATCCTTAGATCTGTAAATATTCAAAGTTAACTCAGTTCTTTTAAGACCCTGTATGGGAACCAAATACAACCCATCTGCAGAAGGTTTTTAGTTTGTGGACTTTCATTTTGCAGGTTTTGCTGTAGGTGATTTTATGCGCAAGAAAGAAAAGCCTAAAGAAACTTTGTTGAGCGTCATGGCCGTCTGTAAGGAAGACAGTGGTGTCTGTAGGCAACTCAAAGAAGCTTCACCAATTTCAGATATTTACCCCTAAATACGTCCTGACTAACTAAGCCTTTTGGAATTTGTCCAGTCTAAGGCCTGAAGCCACAACCTTCACTGGCAACTTTTAAAATGACAGAGCATTTTCTCTTCTTGGGGAACATTGGTGCTGTTGCCGTGGCTCATGAAAGGAAAAATCACAGAAAAAAGGAGGAGGGTAAAAATGCCAGATGCTTACAGGGGTGGAGGCAGCCTACGCAAAAATCAGAATCCTTCACCTACGGTTTAAGGGGACGGGGAAATTCATGTAATTTAGCTCATACTTGTGTTCAATTCCTCCATTCTATGAGCAGACTGATGTTGAAAATTTATCTTGAGAAATATTTAAAATCACATTTATAGAAAACAAAGAGTATATACTTCTTCCATTTAAATAAGCTACAAAAGTGTGATTGTTGTAACTCAGTTCCATTCAATTTAAATAAGCAAACTTTCTCTGGCACCTTCTTAGGGGCTACATGGAGCGTATGTTGCTGTAAAAACTGCTTAATTAAATACTATACAGACAGTCCCTAATTTATAATGGTTCAAGTTACAAATTTTTGACTTTATGATGGTACAGAAGTGATATGCATTCAGTAGAAATCACACTTCGGATTTTGAATTCTGATATTTTCTTGGGCTAGCAAAACATGGTACCATCCTTCTCAAGATGCTGGGCAGTGGTAATGAGTGTGCCTCTCCGTCAGACACGTGATTACAAGAGCAAAACACTGATACACTGATAACACTTTCACACCCATACAAATATTATTTTTCATTCTTGGTACAGTATTCAAGAAATGGCATGAAATATACAACCCATTATTATAAAATAAACTTTGCATTAGATTTGGCCCAGCTGTAAGCTAATGTAAATGGTCTGAGCACATTTAAGATATGTTTGACTAAACTATGATACTGGGTAGGTTAGGTGTATTAAATGAATTTTTGAAATATTTTCAACCTACGATGGATTTATCTGGAGATAACGCCATTGGAAGCCAAAGGTGACCTTAATAGGTTTTACCCTTAATGAGAAAAATATATTCTCTACCCCTTTCTCTTATGTCAGCTGGGATCACTCCCTCATCCTTAGAGTCTCCTTGAAGGAAAGTCAGAGAGGATTAGTAGCAGCTGGCAAAGACTTCCACTTAGAGTTAGTTGATTTATTATGTTCATTTTATGTTTTGATTACCTGGATTCTAAGCTTCTGGAGGGAAAGAACTGAGTTTCAAACTTCTCTCTTTCACTTCAAGGATCTAGCATGCATTGGGTCTCCAGGATTTCCTCAATTACCCTATGTTAAACTTGGGACAGCTTAAAACTTCTGTACTAGTCAAGGACACTTGTCCCTGGTTTCCCCAGGAAAGAGAATAAGTGGACAATTGGTCAAACTTCATTTTTTTGTTATCATTCCTCCTAAGGTAGGAAGAAGAAAGTTCATATTCCTTCACGGAAACCATGATCTATTTTTTTTTTTTTTTAACCTGGCCGGTTGTTTTCAGAATTCCAGCAGAAATTCCACCAGAAGTTATACCTTCTAGAGTATTAACTCCACAGAAAATGACAGTTGATTCCACGGTTGGAAAGTTTGGGGGACCCACGGCTTTGCTTGAGGCTTTGAAATTCAAGAGCACCATAGTGTCGTGTTGAGTGCACCTCCTCATTGCAACCTTGAACACTGACAGTGAATTCCACCATTGGAGGGAAGTAAGCAGCTTTTAAAATTTTATTGAGATCAAGTCTCTTGCTAGGCAAAAATGGTAGGATGAGCCTCCAAGACAACAAGAATTGTTTCTCCTTTCAGAGAAGGCAGGAAGAAAGTAGCATGGATGGCACACTTGGAATTCTACGTGGGCCCCCACCAGGGAAACACTGTGAATTACCAAAGCTCGCAGTTAATGTATTTAACACTTCTGTTAGGCAAATTAGTCTATGTAATCCCATTTATACCATTTATACCAGATGCAGATAGACATTAAATGACTCAGAGTCATAGAAGCTGAGGGAAATAGATTCAGCCAGAAGTCAGTCTGACTTGGACCATTTGCAGGAAAAAACCCTGGGTCTTCTCCCCAACCCCTGAATCTATTTCAAGCAACTTCCCCTTTGATGTACTGATCAGTGTCCCTTCTGCTGCTATGCATGAGGAATGAATGGGAGACTGTAGAATGGACCAGCCAGAATCAAAGACAAAGGAGGCTTTGTAACTCTTCAAGGTTCAACAGAAAAGAAAGACCCAGAACTCTCAGATGACCTCAGCAGAACCAAACTTATTTTTATACCTGCAAAGGAAAGAAAGAAGACCAAGACCCCCAGACTGTCTCACTAGGCAGCTTCCTACATTATCTCGTCTGATTCTATTCTCTCAGCAACACTCTGACATAGATCTATGACCATATTTTACAGATGAGTAAGACAGAGCTCAGAGAGGTTTAAAAAAATGAGCAGAAGCTATTAAGTAACAATACATGGCCTGAAATGATTCCAAAGTCTATCCTCTGTAGGACACTGTTCTGCTTCCCTACAGTAATAAGCTGTGTAATCTTGGAAAAATTACTTAGCCTCTCTGGATCTCTATAAAAATGAAGGAGTTGGGATAATATACTGGCAGCTGTAAAATGTCTCTGGCTCTGGAGGGGAGTTACTTTTCTATTTGGGACCTTAGGGGTCAACCCTATAAAGAAATGTGGAGCATCTGTGATTTGACCCCACTTGAAAGCCAACAAATAAGGCTATGGCCATCTCACAGGTAGTGGCAGAAAAGTAGAAATTTCTGGGTAGGAGACAAAGCATTTTATTATTCACATCACAGCAGGTGCCTTGAGTTTCATGTTTTCATCAGTTCCGCTTGTTCCCCAAGTCCCATGGGGGTAATTCAAAAGGACCTAAGTAAATGCTTCACACACTGTGGGCTTGTGTCACTGCTAGGAACCTGTGCTTGGGAAACCCTGATCTTAGAAGTATCTGCCAGCAAATCTTCCCAGCATTTATCCCAGAGGACACGCTGATAAGGAAACAAATTTGCCCTCTGTCTGAAAAGGAGACACTACCGCTCTCTTTTGAGATTGCTGGCTACATAGACATCCTTGCAGGGATAGAGAATCATCTCTCTCCTTGGAAAATCATCTCTCAACAAACTGTGTAAGGAAATGGCAAAGTCCTGTGGCTGGGTTTGAGACTAGTGCCTTCTACAGGTCAGTTCCATGCCGTTGGAACAAAACCTGAGAGTCTACTCTGTGCAGGCACGAGTTGATAAAGAGATGAATGGAACAACTTACAACTGGAGAGACACATGAGTAAAGGCATCATGGCCCAAATGGTAATCATGCTTGGGATAATGTAGAGCACAGGCCAATAAGTGAGGCAAGTGGGATATTTAATATAGCCTAAGGGTCACAGAAAGCTAACACCTGAGCTGAGCCTTTAGAATTTGTAAGCCTTTGGGGGGATGGTGAAAGGGATTTCTAGGTAGAGGGAATAGCTTGAGCCAGAGGTGCTGAAAGGTACTCAGCTAAGCCTGACAAGTGCAAGGCAGGGAAGGAGGTGGATGCTCTTGGCTAAGACAGAAGAGAATGAAGGTTCTTGTATACAAGAATACTTACATGTTTTGCCCTGAAAAGAAAAGGAACCAGTGGAGGGTTTGATGCTGAAGATAATTCTGGATGCTGACAAAGAATGGACTGCAGAATTTGAGACTCTGCACAAGGAGACCAGTTAGGCAGGTGTTGCTTTTCTCTAAGAAGGAAATGAACCAGAACACCATCAATTGGGCTAGGAAAAGAAAGAAAGAAAAAAAAAAACAAAACATGATGATCCTCTTTGTAAATGTACTCCGTTGGGTAGACAGAATTGGGGAATTATGGAGCAATGGTGAAATGACTGATACCAGTAGAATTTGAAAAGAATTCTTAATACTTTGAGATATTAAGTGGTAGTTAAGCATAGGGGATCAGCGTTCCGGTGTTAGGAAGACTTGAGTTTTAAATCTACCTAGTGTTTCTTCTCAGCTTTGTGATTATTAAAACGTTACTTAACTTCTCTGAGCCTAAATCTCCTTATGTGGAAAATGGGGAAAGGTAGTAAGACCTATCACATGAAGCTGTTGTAAAGATTAAATAAGGGACAAGATAACAACATGTAAAGTACTTGACATAGTTTCTGGCACATGGTAAATGCTCAAATAATAATAATAATAATAATAATGATAATAGTTTCATTATTGTGGCCAGAAAACTCCCATCAACTCCCATCCTCAAATCCAAATAGCAGCACAATGGCATTTATATGTATGATGTTATAAATCATATATATATGATATAATATATCATATATATGATGATCATGATCATGATACCAATGATCATGGAATATATATATTCCATTCCAATATATATATATATATTCCATGATCATTGCTCATTAAGTTCATCAAGTCAACAGTTCTTTTGAAACTTCTGAAAACAGCTTTCATAATGAATTGCCAGCAACAATGTCCACAGGTGGCCCATCCATTCCAGTTTTATTACATATTGCTCATATTGGACATTATAACTGAAGTTCCCTTTTTTCTCTCTTATTCATCAGATTAGGTCTTTAAATACAAACACAATTTATTGTGCCTGTTAACCAATTGTACATACAAATAAGAGGACAGAAGAGGAAGGTGCTGGTGAAGACCAAAGTCAAGTGATTACTCTAGAGATTGATCTGAGCCAGCAATTAAAAATAAAGAAGAGGAAAAAAAATCTCATAAAGAGTGTCTGATTTTCCAATTCTATCCACGAAGACAGGTCTGTACAAACTGTGCTCAGCTCCAAACTTAGTTACTACGGCTCTGTGGCTACAAGCAGGGAATTGAGAAAATGTTATCAAACATTATTCTCCATGGCATTGTGGGAGTTTCAGTCTTTATCTAGAATGAAGGAGGCAGAATTGGAGGAAGTAAAAGCCTGATTGAAATCTGAAGACAGGCACAACTTGTTCTGAGACCGCCTCAAAGCTTTGTGGAGAAGCCCCGTGCTACCTGATAATTAGTTTATAATGGAACTGTTCGGATTCATGATGAACTTTACCAGGTCCCCTTCTCTCCGAGCTTGACTAAAGATGACTGATGATGCTCATAAAGTTGGAACACTAAGATTCTCTCCAATTCTGATGTGTAATTCATAAGCAATGTCACTTGAAAATCAAACATAAAAGTACAGGTACCTCCAAAGATAGAGGACTAAGGTTAACTTACTGTAGGATTTTTTTTTTCAAGTAAGTCATGCATAAAATAGGTGAGATGTTTAATCAAGCATCTGAAAATATTCTTCTCCCTCTATCCTTGACTAAAACATTGAGGTAAGCCTCTAGAGGGATTATTAACAGTATTCTCACTGGAATATCTGCCTCCACACTGGTTTCAATAACCAAGGTTGATAACGACGACGATGATGATGACGATGACGACGGTGATGATGATGATGATGGTGGTGGTGGTGGTGGTGATTAAGCTTTTTTTTGGGGGGGGGAGATTTTAGGTTTGTGAAAAAATTGAGCAGAAGCTACAGAGATCTCCCATATATTCATTGTCCTACATGTGCAGAGCCATCCCCATTACCAACATTCCTCATCAGAGTGGTACATTTGTTACAACTGATGTTACACCGAGTGACATAATTACTCAAAGCCCATAGTTTACATTAGAGTTCACTGATGGTACCAGTATACAGTCTACATGTTTGGGCAAATCTGTGACATGAATCCATCAGGGAGTCTCTTTGAGAACAAACATAAAGCAATGCTACAGTAGGAGGTTTATAAGTAACTCAAGGACATTAGGCCAAATGATCATTCAGCTAAAGAAGCTATAGAAACCAAGTTTTGAACATGTAGGAACACAAGAAATAAACACATTCTCCAGTTCTTTCTGGGGAATGTGTTAAAGGATCGGCTCTAGCCAACTAAGGGCTAACTGGGAGAAATTTTAATTTGTCTCAATTAAAAAGAAACTTTTTTTTTTTTTTTTTTTTTTACTATAGCTAGGTAAACTGATACTGAAGCCCCTGTGGAAACATTTAACATACAATAACATAACATTTGTCTCAATAATACAGTAAAAAAAAACCAATGAGGGAGGAGAATTAGTTTTAATGGATATTGAAACACAAAGCCACACATAAACATACTAATGCACAAATAGAAGACCAATGGAATAAAACAGAAAGCCCAGAAACACAATGAACTACATATGAAAATTTAGTATATTAAAAAGGTAGTGTCTCATATCATTGAGGAAAGGGCTTTTTAAGGGATGGTATTAGAATAACTGGATGGCCATTGAAAATTTTAAATAGGAACATTTTCTCACATCATATGTAAGAGTAAACTAATATATCAAAAATGTAAAACATATAGAACTATTTGAATATGAGAAAAAAATTCTTACATAACCTGAGTATAAAAAAAGGTGGTCCATGATACAAAATCCAGCCTCAATTAAAAAAAACTGATAAATTTTACAACAAAAATATTTTAAACTATGGTAAAAGAAACAAAGTTATAAGAAAAATGGACAAATTGGAAGAAAAATATGGATATGTGACTAATATCACTAAAATATGAAGACTTTCTTTTTAGTTGATAGGGAGTAGACAAAAAAAATGAGCAAAGGACATTTAAAAAATTGCAAAAAATGTATTTTTTAATATATGATTAACATATATTCAATCCTATTCATGAGAGAAATACAAATTTAAAACTACACTAAAATATCATTGCTCACCAGTTAGATTAGCAAGAAATCACCAGCTTAACAAACCACACTGCAGGCAAAACTGTAGGAAAACAGCCTTTCATATATTAATGATGGAAATAAAAACAGTATCATAATAGAGAGAAATTTAGCAATATCTAGTAAAACTGAATGTTCATTTATCCAGAAATCCACTAAGAATTTACCTTTTAACCCTGAATCTTCTAAGAATGTATTTGATGATACATGTCCAAAATCAAGAAAATAAATTTGCATAAGGTTATTATTTGCAACATTATTTGTAACTGCAAGTTGTCGGAATCAACCTAAATGGCCAAATATAGAAGACTCACTCAAGAAATTACATTACATCCACCCCAAATAATGCAACGCAGCTGGGAAAATTAATAAGGAAGGTCTCCATGAACTGATAGGGAGGGAACTGCAGGATAAATTGTTAAGTGAAAAAGCCACAAAGTATATAGAGTGTGCTAACATTTGGGTAGGTAAGAGAAGATAAAGCAATATAAGATGTATATATCCGCTTACTGTTGCAAAACAGAACACAGGAAGGATAAACCAAAAAGACCTAAGCTGGTTTACCTGCAGGGGATGAAAGGACAAGTAGACGGGATGTGGTAGGGAGGACATTTCTTTGAGTCTAACATTTTTGCATCACTTTCACTTTTAAAAGCATGCTAATGCTCTACACTTTTACCAAAATACAATGAAATCAGTTAGACTGGGATAAAAGAAAAATCTACAAATGTGAACCAATGAACCCAACTATATTTCAAAATTGATAACATAATACGCAGAAATGTCATCTCCGGTATGAAAATGGCAAGAGCACCCAAGGAAAACAAGGTTTTCCTCATTTGTAAACGAGAGCCCAGCCATTTTCACAAAGAATTTGTGCCCCTCCAGATCCCCACTGCTCATGTGTCAAAGGTCATCCAGAGGGACAGGGGGCATTAGCTCAGGGATATGTGTGTGCCTTGCATGTGTGAAGCCCACACATGGAAAAACGAGCAAAGGAAACTGGTGGAATCCTAAATCCAAGTCTCAGATATGGGATTCGGGGAGTGACATAACCTCTAGTTTCCTCAGACACAAAATGCATGATGAGTGCAGTCACAAGGGACGACTGCACCAAGAATTCACTGAGACAATGTATTCAGAGCACAGGTTGTGAATTCCTATTCCTGGGTGCGAATCCCAGCTGGATCACATTCTGGTTTTGTAATGTCGGATGCAGTATTTCACTTTTTTGAATCTTAAGTTTCCTCTTCTGTAGACTCAAAAGAACTTGTCATACCTACATCCTAAACTTAGGACAGGGACTGAGCGCATTCATGCAAATAGAGGAGGTAATTCATGGAAAGGATTTCACTGGAATAATGTCAGTGCCGCAAAAAGGCAGAGTCTTTTGCATAGTGTTCGCTGCTGTACCTTCAGTTCTCGAGCCTGCCCAGCACACATCCAAGGGCTCATCACACATCTGTGGGATGGATGAACAAAAGCCTTTTCCTGGCCCCTGACACATAAGAGCTACGCAAATGTTAGCTGTGTTGCCATTGTCTTCATAATAAGAACATCCTCATTATTATTAATGTATGTACAGGTGTTTTTGTCTCCAAAAATAACTGGGAAAAATGTACAGCCCCTTTTACTTTCAACATGTAATATTGCATGTCATTGCATAACATAAAGAAGATTGACAACAGAGGAGTAAGCCAGAAGAAAGACATGATTGATGGCAGAAAAGAGTATATGTAGCTTGTTCGCCTGCCTGCCTGCCTGCCTGAATGCCTGCCTGCCTTCCTGCCTTCCTTCTTTTTTCTTCCTTCCTTCCTTCCTTCCTTCCTTTCTTCCTTCCTATTTTTCTTTCCCTCCTTCCTCTTTTCCTTTCCTAATTTATTTTGCAGTTCTTTCTTGATTGATATTTCCACATCAGTTATTATGGGGTTCCCTCCCCTGCCCTAGCTTGAAGAGGAGAAAACAGGGAAAAAACACATTCGGAAGCTGAAATTCTCCATCTGAAACTACAACAATGCGGTTTCCATTCTCAGCATCAGTAATCAGTAATTGATCCCTTTGATGGTTTATGTGAGGAGAAACTCAGGACCAGAACAGAAGATCCTGATCTCATGAGAGGGAAAGTAAATCGTTCTGAAAGAAGTCTTCTTATAGCTTAGTAACTTAGGTTTCAGTTCTCCTTGAGAAGAATGCTTGGCTAGATTATACCCCAGAGCCAGATTTCTTGCAAACTCTGACATCGAAACCTCGGGACCGAACTATGAAATAGTTTGGGGAAGAGAAGGGGAGTTCAGGGTTGGAAAAGGAATTGTCTTTGATGGAAAGTCAAGCCTACACTGTGTGTTGTCAGGCCCGCATGATTAAAATCAGGGAGAAGTTTGTTTGGAGTCTGCTCCGTTAAGAAATGATTTACTTTGGAAAATGAGAACTTAAAAGAGCATGGCTCAAAATGATAGGTGGAGGTCTGTGCCACAAAAACCAATGTGTACTCAGGTCTTCTATAATGAAAAGACTTCACCGGGCTTTTGAGAATTTTATCCAGAAAGAAGCCAGGTCCAGGTCTGGCTCTAATGTTAAAGCCCTGGTTACACTGGGTAGGTTACTTTTTCTAGACTAGTTTCCTCATTTTTTAAAAAAGATTTTATTTATTTATTTGATAGGTCACAAGTAGGCAGAGAGGCAGGCAGAGAGAGAGAGGGAAGCAGGCTCCCTGCTGAGCAAAGAGCCTAATGTGGGGCTCGATCCCAGGACCCTGGGATCATGACCTGAGCCAAAGGCAGAGGCTTAACCTGCTGAACCACCCAGGTGCCCCTAGTTTCCTCATTTTTAAAATACAGAGTGGACAAAGGAGGCAAGATGGAGTGTTTTTACAGTTCCTTTCCAGCTTTTCAGTAACTACAGAAGTGAGTTCAAAGTAGACACCAGGGTTGACGTATGCATAGCACAGCCTACCTGTAGCAATGGCTTGTCAGGTCCTCCTGCACTGGGGACAGGCCAGGCCGTGGCCACCCTTGCCAGTTAGGTCCGTTTTGCCTGGAGAATTCTGATTTCCCAAGCTTAAAGCCTCATTCCTCCCACTAATGCCAGAAAGCTGTCCTAGTTCTTCTAGACCAGTCTCCCTGCACCATCATACTTGGGCTCTCATTCCACACTCCATGCTGAACTATTCCCTTCCTGCTTGGTGATCTCAGAAGAGGAGGGCCCTGGACAGCTCACTGGGTCTTTGCTACTGTCACTGCTCTGCTCATGTAAGTAGCTTCAATCTGTTTCCTTCGTAAATAAATCCATGCAATGCAGCCTTTCCTGAAGGTCCCTTTTACAACATTCTAAAATGGCTCTATGATCCATTCACAAGGCAGCATGCTTTCTAAAGACAGGAAAAGGGTTTTGTATACCTGTGTTGTACAGTAAGCTCTTTACCTTGAGGCCAAACAAAATTTTCTTAAAAAAAAAAAATGCATCTGGGGGCGCCTGGGTGGCTCAGTGGGTTAAAGCCTCTGCCTTCGGCTCTGGCTCATGATCCCAGGGTCCTGGGATTGAGCCCCACATCGGGCTCTCTGCTCAGCCAGAGGCCTGCTTCCCTTCCTCTCTCTCTACCTGCCTCTCTGACTGCTTGTGATCTCTGTCTGTCAAGTAAATAAATAAATCTAAAAAAAAAAATACATCTGTTCAGTTGGAAATTACTTGCTTTCGTGGGCCTCAAAATTTTCAAATTGCAAAATTCAAAATTTCTCTTACTGAAAACAAGCATTTTGTTTTTGTTTTTTTCTGTTTCCTGAAGGATAATTCCTCGGACCAATGATCAGTTCAGAGAGGAAAGAGTGATGTGGGGAGAGTCAGAGATTCCCTCCCTAGGTTTGCACTTACTCTACTCAGGTATACCTCCCATTCAGTCTAATATCAGGTTGGTGGGACACTAAACTTGATGACTTTGGATCCACAGTCCAGGCTGTGCCTCTTTGGGGAGTGAGGTTGTCCCTCATTCTCTCTGCCTTGACACTGGTTGACATGAAGCTGACATCAGGCCTTGATCATGCAGCAGCATAGGAACTAAGTTTGGGTTCTGAGTCATGGACCTCTCACTACCCTTGTATGATTTATTGAATGTTCCATTTTACAGATGTGGGGTGTGGGGGTAGAAACAACATCAACCCCAGGAAAAGCATTATTCTTCATTCCAGCTTTTTTCAGAAAGCCCTACATTTATGGTGGTAGGAGTAACTGACAGTCTGGGCTACTGTGTCCTTCTCAACCATCAATGAAGCTCCTTTTCCTAGTTCTGAATAGTTGCACCCTCCCTCTGCTAGCACTTTTGAGGGGACATCTATGGGTTGATTCTCCAAGGACTGATCATCAGAAAACCCAAAGCTTCCTTATATGCCCTTTGCACTCTATCTATAGCTTTTGATATCTTAACATCCTTGGTCAGGTGACAACAGGTAGAATCCTAACCAGAAAGCCAGGAGACAAGGCTCTAGCTCTTGACCCTTAAACTTACTTTAACTTAGAGTAAATGAGAAGATGGAGAAGAAGGAATGCTAAAAGGTGTGTATATGTGTGTGTGTGTGTGTGTGTGTGTGTGTGTGTGTGTGTATGTTTCCAGTTTCGTGAATGACTAGGTCTGGATACAACAATCTGAGTTCTCTATTACTTCACTGAGTATTATTATGAGCTTGTTTTGGGGAGACTAGGAAGACAAAGGCAATTATTTCCATAGATGAAATTATACTTGTAGCAAAAAACAGATTGTTTAAGTGGTTAAACTACTTTTATTACTAGAAACAAGCTTTCCCTTGAAACTACAGTTAAAAATAAAGGGGACATGCTTAGTAAACCCTAAATCATTAAATTATTGGAGGGAATTAGAGTAGTTCTACACCCCCTTAATTAATAGGGGATGAACAAGCAATTCAGCTGTGGGTGGAATTTTTACTTTAACTCAATTTAAAACCAAAAAAAAATTTTTTCTCTGTTGATTCTAAAATAAATACACTTATTTCCCTAAATCCTAGGAGTATGTACCACACTTACAGGACAACACTTGATAGATACCACTGTACATAATTATAATGTAGCTGACTTTAATCTCTCTCCCCTCCTCACACCCATGAATTCTTAAGTGACAGGTTGTCAGGGTACCTGACAAAAGGATGGAGTCTTATGGAAATGTGTATGCTGTCTTATCTAGAACAATGTCCAAAATATTTGTGAATTTCTGCACCATGTTCCCCCAAAATGTTCATCCCACTTATGACTGTTTAAGCAGTACTGGCATTACCATGGCAGGATGTTATGGATTCCAACAGCTGTAATTACTGTGTTGTTCTAAATAGTAAGCCAAATATTGCCTCCCTGCACCTTGGTAACCCACGATCTGAAATCTGCTTTTTGGGTTTGCCAAGTTCTACTTTTTCCAAATGATGACTCTTGAGATACTTGTTGACATTTCTTACTTCTTTTGCAAGATGAACCTTCTCACATCTTTCAACTGCCTCGTAGAACTCTTAATTCAAGTAAATGGTCCTATATGATCATCTTTGGAATGTGTTCCCATCCCCTGGATATCCTCCTCTTCTGGTTTGAAAATGAGTTTATTGTTTAATTTGAATTCTAGATTCCTTCTACTGGATATGTTAATTATTTAACTGTTGATTGTCTGTTTCCCCCACTAGAATATAAGTGCCATGAAAGCAAATATTTGCTGTGTCCCTTGCTATCCTTGTGGCTTAAGATAATGCCATCACATAGCAGGTGCTCAACAAATATTTACTGTATAAAATTGAATAAGATAAAAGAATGTATCACTTCTCATCAACATGTTAAATCAACATGTTCAAGTAAAAATAATAAAACTATAAGTCATCCACAATTCCATAAACCAGAGAAAACTGATCATCAGTAACAACTTCCCTGAATTTGCTCTGCACTGTGAGGATAAAAATATAAATAAGGTTAGATTTTTTTTAAAGGCATGATAGATAGAACCATAGAAATCTTTAGCAATGAAAACATTTTTAAGTTTATGAAAGTCAGATTATACCCTACTTATTGTCTTATAATGCAACTATTGAGCTTAACTGTAATTTAACAAGCTTCAAAGAAAGTGAAGCAAGTAATTTCCAAAGTAGAGAAACATTTGGCAAAACAGATAAATGTCTCTTCATCTCAAGAGATAATATTTTTTTTTAAATGCTCCCTGAAGTGAAGAAAAGTGATTATTTAAGAGCATCAACTGACTCTGATAGCAATTTAAAAACAAAATAAAAGTCTTTCTGATTTAACTCTAGGCTAGATTACTGATCTTCCTGATATGAAAGAGAATAATGGTCACTGTTATACATGGGGCTGTTCTGCTCCCACTTTGCAATTTCATCGTTTATGGAGTTTGGAGTTTTTGAGAATGTACATTCTAGTCACAATTCACAATTTATCCTCTGTTTTTGGTTTTCGTTCTGTACTTGATGGTTTCTGATGGTTTTACTATGGTTTCTCCCCTCTTATATCTTAATGTTGAGTTATCCTCTTGGTGGCTTTGACTATTAATTACAGAAGTCTGGGAGGGCTATGTCCCCACGTACTTTCATGTCAGCACATCCCTGCCTTTGTCCTCACATAGCAACATGACTGGATATGATATTCAGAGATTGTCCTCTTTTCCTCAAAATGTTGACATTGGGCCATTATCTACTTATATTAAATGTCATGGAGAATTTTTAGGCCATCCAGCTTCTCCCCTGTCTTAGCTGGCTGCTTGGTTTCCTCTAAATACAAAAAGAAATGTTCTTTGCTCATTAAAATTCAGTAACTTCTCTAGGATATCACTTACTCTCAATTAAAACATATCACTTCTTTCTATTAAACAGAGGATCCTTTTAATCCAAAAGTTAAGTACTTCTTTAATTTCTGAGTTCTTTACTTCAATAAAATTCTTCATGATATATATATTTTTCCCTATTTTTCATGCTTAGCATTTTTCCTATAGTTATTTTAATATTTTGTCTTTTTTTTACATTCCCTTAGACTTTTCAAATGTTTTCTTTATGCTATTAGTTTGATTAATTTAATTACTCTATGCTCTTAAACATATACTTTAGACCAATCATAAGGTTGTTTGGGATTTTAGTATGCTCCCTCAAGCAGTAATAACACTGTCTTTGAACTCACATCCTATTGAATTCATTTTTCCAAGATCTTATACACTACAAGCATCTGACAGGATTCATTTCCTTTTTCTCAGCTTTGTTTCCCTCCAGATTCTATTCTTTCATTCAAAATGTGTTTCTCATGCCTGCTTCTCATACCATTCCTTCTGATTTCTGTTAACTCTCTCCAGCCTTCCTATTTGTTCAGTCGATACAGGTTTGGTTTTCTTTGACACATTTCCTACCTTATTTGAGACTCCTTGCCTACATTTTGCTCCAGATTTGGAGGATTTGCTGTTACTTTCTACTTAGCTTACTGATACCTGAGGAAGAGTAGTCACATAAATTATAACTCTGCCTCATCTGGTAGCTGCCAGTGGAGTTTTGGCTCTGCTTTATCTCACGGTCCCATGTTTATAGTCTCTCATTCATTCAACGCCCCCTGGGACATGGAGTCTGGGATTTGGCTTCATTCTGACACCTTTACTCAGAGACCTGGCTTCTCTGTTCAAGTCTGTTTAAACCTGGCACTGAAAAATGAACACAGAACTTACCTGTGCTCTGGCCACACTCTACACATTGATGTGATCGCCTTCTTTGCCCCAGACCATATGCCGATGATTCTGTATTTTCTCCCCAGGTGATCACATCTGCTCACATATCATGTGTCTGTGTGCAGATGTAGATACACACACATTCATATATGCGTGAACACATATACATCTATATACATATTTATGTCTTAAAGGATTACTAGTCCCTTATCTTCAGCCAAGACATATTTTAGATTTTAAACTTATAGCTCTGATTGTCTTTGGGTACCTTCATCTAGATGTTTCCCAAGGCAGTCTATGCTCAGTATCTGTTAACTTCATCTTGAGCCCCCCAAAACTTCCCTTGCTCCTTACTATGTCACAGCCTGTGAACACCTTCCACCCAGCCACCTAATTCATCTCAGCTCCTCTCTCTTCCATATGTTCTTTACATTTAATCAATCATGCAATACTATGCTTTATCTGTAAAATGTTTACTGAATTTATATTAATTAAACTTACTTGAGCTGTGTACAAAAATATGTTTACACAAGCATATAGCAAAGCATTTTTATGATAGAGGACATTGGGAGAAATGTTAAATTATCACGGAGAAAGTACATAAACTATGATATACTCGCACACTGGAGAATTGCCGAGCCATGAAAATAACTTTATGAAAATATTCAAAGGCACAAATATCTCTGATAAAAATTGCATTTAAAGTCAGGGAACAAAGTAGCCTACCATATTGATTATATTTATTGATATATTGATTATAATTATTGATTATAATTATTGATTATAATTCCATAAAACCTTATTGATTATAATTATTCATAAACATACTAGAAGAGAGTATATCAACAAGTTTTTCACAGGTTGCTTTTGTTTTCTCTTTGATGGTTATCTGCCATTTTACTCTCTTCTACATGTTTCTTATAAAAAAGCAATAATTTATACAGTGTATACTATATATCAAGTGTTATACTAAGTGATTTAAATACAGGTTCTTAGTGAACTCTCAATTGTCAAGCATTAGTATATAAAAGGAAAAAAATATTATAAAGATGTTTCTGAAATCAATTCCTTTTCTTCCCTCTCTGCAGGTATTTCTTTAAGTTAGGACCTAAATATCAAGGACAGAGATTCCGAAATTTTCTTGGTTTTTATGACCGTATGTCTGGGTAAGTTTGCCATAGCACACCTAAGCCAGAAGAAACACCTAACAGTTACAGTTTACTCAATAGTTAGGTGTAAATAATTTAATAAGTCTTTATGTTCTGACAACTAAATGATTATTTAGAAATAATATGAATTTAAAAAGAAATAATATGAATGAATTGAAAGAAAAATATTTCATTTCATTCTTAAATAAGTGGTTAGTTACTAACTAGATGTGTAAACCTTCTGGGCTCTGCACATTTTTTAAGCCTTCCAACCCTTGCTTTCTGTTCCAGGTTGATTTTCACATGGTGCTTGCTTTTTAACCCAACAGCCTCTCCAAACCCAGCTTCACATACATATAACATGATGGCAAGAAATGTAGATCCAGTAGATCCATCTCATGTTGAACCCGTGAACAAGCTAGTAGTCGTGTTTTGCTTACATACTCCTATGGTGTTCCTATGAGTTAGCTGAGGCACTCTGGGGGGCCGCACACAAAGCTTGGAATCCTTGAGCACAAGAGTTGTTTGTATGTTTTCCCTAATCATCCTTACTATCCTCCGCTGGGAGAATTTTTGTTTATTTCTTCACCTTAGCCCAAAATAATGACTTTTAGTTTTATCAAAGCTCAATGTGGATTTTTTTTAGATTTGCCTCAATATTTCAACTAGTCAATTACTTTTGTGATCTTGATTTTTCTATCAATTCTATCCATCTTTATCCAAATTATTGCTATATTCTGGATTTAGGATCCAGCTACGATCATCCTTTCTCCAATCGACCCCAAAGGAAAATTTAAGGAATTCGCCTTGATGTATTAGACATGAACCCATTTATACTATACCTGAGAGTGGATTTCTCCCCTTGTTCCCTAGGGGAGATCACAAAGTCCTCACTAAATGCCTTGCTACTTTTTCTTATGTGTCAGACTGGTTACACCATTGGAAAACTAGTTGCATTCATTAAAAAAAAAAAAAATTGCTTTTAACACCTGTCATGTCCAGACACTATTTTTGGTTGTAAAGACCAGGAGTAGAATTTGTCCCTGCTCTCCCACTGCACAGGGGAGAGAGACGGTAATAAGAGAATTAGACAACTGAATGGAAAACTCCACATGTCACAAGTGCTACCAAGAAGGGGTGCGTGGTGCCACACAGTCACTAAGAGATTTGAGCTAATAAAGAGTCTGGGGTAGGAACGAGAAGATATGCCAAAGAAATGATCCACCTGAGATCGGAAAGTTATGCGGGAATGACGTCAGAAAGGAGGCGGGAGGAGTAGCACATTTCCGGGGGAACAGCACATGCGATGTGCGGTGGCCGACGAGGTGATGTTCCAGGCTGAAGAAGGGCAGTGTGGGATGGAAGCCAGGTGCCGGATGAAGCGGGAGGGACAGGCAGGGGATCTACCAGGTATGAGAAGTCAGTCACGTCCTCCTTTTAAAGAGCTTTGGCTTCATCCTTTGAATCATGGCAAGCCACAGAAGTGTTCTACTGAGAGGGGGTTTGGACAGATCTGCATAAACACATGGCTCCACATCTTAGAGCACAAACTGGAGATCCCACTACTGTCCAGAGATCTTCAAGGATTCACCCCAGGAATTCAGTGACCTCATCACACAAGCCCTAGATGTCTTTCATCAAGGTCAAGTGGCTCAAGGTGCTTTAAAGCAACTGAGAGTTCTCTTACAACTCACTTGTGTCTGTGAGGCCCTCTCCCTGCCTAACAGAGCCGTCCTCACCTTGCATTTTGAAAGTCACTAACTGTGCTCGCTTCGGCAGCACATATACTGAAAGTCACTAACTGGGGACCGTGCTGGGTGACTATGGATCACCCTGTGTCCAGCAGCACCACATGGCCACTCCTCTGCATTACCTCCATGGCCACTGGGGGGACACCCTCATTTCACCAAACCTGACTCTGTCAGGGAACATTCGAGTTTGGTTGTGACCAACATGTAGAAGAGATATCACTGTTAATGTCTGTTCTTAGATGAAGCCGAGATCAGAGCACTGAGGGAATTTGTTCAGGGCCATAAACTGAGAATAGAGCTGAAAAAGGATCCATACCTTGGTTTCTGGCTCTGAACTGTATGGTTTCTCCATGAACCAGTGAGGTGGCAGAAGGTTCTGCTGAGAAAATGGTCCTAGCTGCATGGCTGCACTTAGGAGCTCCTGGGGTCATGAAATGCCTCTGGAGCCCAATCACCTCATCTGTAAAATTGTGATAATATCAGATATCTTTTTGAGAATGCCCTTTCCCAGGTGCCTTCCTAGTGCTTTCCATGTACCTAACCCACTACTTCCCACAACCTCATGCCATGTCTGTTATCATTAGTTCCATTTTTCAGGTGGGAAAACTGCACAGAGGTGGAAAGTGACAAAAAACTGTCATCAGAGTCACTGCCCATATATCTTTGTTCCCTGATGTCTCTTGATGTCTGATGGGGAGAATACAATACATGTCAGCCATTTAAGCTTATTTTTTTTTAATTTATTACAAGTTTCTATTTATTATTTTATGCAAAACTGCAAGTGTTTTTTTGTATTTATAAAAAACACCCCTGGTCTGAAGATTTTTCCAACACAGGCTACTGCATTTCAACAATCCCCTTTTTTATTTAGATGCATATTAAGTGATCGTTTTACTAGGGCCTTATGTGGGGAGAAACACTGCACCAAGATTGAGAATACCTAGGTCTTTGTCCTTGCTGTGCCACCAAGTCATAGCATAACCTTGAACAGGTCACAGCAGAGCAGATTTCTACTCTAATAAACCATGAGTTTATTGATCAGGTCTTTATTTTAATTCAGCAGTACTGAAGTAGATGTTTTATAGTCCGTGAAAAAGCCACAAAATCCTGCTGAGATGACCTAAACAAATCAGTTATTGTATTGATTCAGAAATTGAGGCTAAGGATGGGAAAATGACTTATTCAAAGTCATCAAACCAGGGCCAGAGTCAAGACAGGAATATCTGTCTCCTGCTTCCTAGCTAAGTATTCTTTCCTATACTTCACACTGGCTTATGTCCCCTCGACCCCCGCAAAAATCACAGATATTACCAAGAGAGCTTCCATAAAGTCTTAAGATTTATCATCAATACTGAAACCCCACATTATTCACTACTAAGAATGACTCTAGATTCCCTATGATCAACATCGACTGTACCTTACTCAATGGCGTATCCAAAATACCCAATTTTAGGCAAAGATGCTTTTGTAATCTGGGTCATATTGGCAGAAAGATGGTAGCATGGACTTTGTATTGTCCAGGTGTTGAAATTGGACTCTATCCCTTATGCACCTCTGGACATGTGTTTAACCCTCATTATTTTTAAAAACAGAATAAAGGTTTGCATATAATAAATTGGTTAATGTCTGGCAGAAAGTGTACACTGCACAAATGCAACTATTGTGATTTGGGAAAGAAATTCACCATATTTTCCTTAAACAACTTCTAGTTACTTGTGGGGCGATTGGGTGTAAGAAACAGGAATGAATGACACAGTGGCTATGAATGGATATAGCCAGGACTCCCGCCACTGTTTTTATTTCTCTGTCCCAATGTGTAGTGACAGGTACCACTGTACTTCTGTTGCACGTGTCTCTCCAACAAAACTGAAGGAAAATCTTACTCAGCACCTGACAGAAAAATTCTGAAAAGGAAAATGGGCATTTTTCTTTTGAGAGAAAATGCTGCCAAACCTATGGGAGATCGGTTATTCATTCCAGGATCCCACACTACCACTGGCCATAGCCCTCTGTTTACACTCTTCACCAATCGCAGTGTGCTCCACAGGCCAATAGCACCCATACCACCCAGCAGCCTTTTAGAAATTCAGAATCTCTGCGCCCTTGGAGATCTACTGAACCAGATCTCTAGGTGATTCACAGACACATGGAAGTTTGAGGAGTTCTGCTTTAGAGCACTGTTTTTTGCTGTGTTTTGTTTTCAAATTTTCACATGCACCACAATGAATGTGGGATAGAGCCTCTGTCCCTGTAGTTTTACCAAGTTCTTCAGACAATTCTGATAGAGACCCAAATTGGGAAAATATGGCTTTAGAAGACACAGAGATGTAGGAGAGACGGTACTATGAGGGCAACAACATTTTGTTTGTTTGTTTTGCTTTTAAAGAAGGTGTGGAGCCTGATGAAGTCACAGGAGTAACTATGATTTGTGGGAAAAGCACATAGCTGGACACCGGAAGCCTGGGTGAACTACAGGAAGGGGCACACTGGGCAGCAGCCATTGTTATTACATGGTATTGATGGCCAGTGTTGGTGGTCTAGCTCCCAGGCTCTGAGCTGTGGTGGATGTACCCAGAATTCCGGCACCTAAATGGTCACGTTCCCATAGAGACCCAGATCCTGGTCTTCTCTCTCCATTAGCTTGTTCTCTGAGCCCTAATAACTTCCTTAAACCACTGAGCCTCAGTTGTTTTTTAATGAACATGAAAATTTAAAATCTCTGATCAGTCTACCTTACAAAGTATGTGAAAAACGCTATAAGATATGGTCCTTCATGGAGCCCTTATATTTGCCGTTCCCACTGTCTGGAATGCTCCTCCTATCAGTCAGCTGAAAGGTCAACTTTTCAAAGAGACTTCTCTGAAGACCCAGTTGATATTAGAGTCTCTCCTATCATTCTGATTCTCTGCCACTGCATTAAAAAAAAAAAAATTACAGACCTTTATCTTCTAAGATTACAGAAAAGTGGATCAGGAAATGGAGTGTTCCTATATACCCCTCCTTCTCCCCACTGCACGGCCTTCTATTTTGAACACCTGACATTAGTGTGTACATTCGTTCCAAACCACAAAACAATATTGATTTATTATTACTCACTAAAGTCCATAGTTTACATTAGGGTTCACTCCATGTGTTGACAAATGCAAAACACATTATAAATCCGTCCAGATGGTTTCACTGCCCTTAAAATCCTCTGTGTTCATCTGTTCATCTCTTTCGTCCACCTGAACCCCTAACAACCCCTGACCTTGTTACAATCTCTGTAGTTTTGTCTTTCCGGAATGTCACATAAGTATGAAACGCGCCATATGTAGCCTTTTCAGATTGGCATCCATTACATGCATGCACAAGAGTTTAACCTATTGAAGGAAATCTTGATTGCTTCCAATTTTTCCCAATTATGAATAAAGTTGCTATAAATATTTGTGTGCAAGTTTTTGTATGGACATATGTTTTCAACTCATTTGAGTAAATAAATACCTACTAGTGTGATTGCTGGATCATATGGTAAGACTATGTTTAGCATTCTAAGAATCTGCCAAACTGTCTTCCAAAGTGACTGTACCATTTTTCATTCTCATCAGCAATGAATGAGAGTTCCTGCTGCTCCACTTCCTCGCCAGCATTTGGTGTTGTCAGTGTTTTTTTGTTTTTTAATTTTAGTCATATCACTGCATTATGCCCTAATCAGAAATTACCTTTTTGATTTATTTGGTTATGGATTTAATAGCTGTCTTCAACCCACCACTAGGTCATGAGTGAAGATTTTGTCTGTCTTGTTAACTGGTCCACTCATACATAAAGTTAGAAAAAGAAAACCTGGCTCACCAGAGGTGTGCAATAAATACTTAACTAAAAAATAACTAAGTGGAAAAATTTCGTTAGGAATTGTGAAGGCGTTGACTGTTATCTTCATTGAGAAACCCACGCCTATCTCATTTAGTCTCTCTCTAGGCATTTCCCTCTTTCCGCTGTTTTTGTCAACTCCCGATTCTCTACTTTGGACTTGCTGTTAGAGCTGGGGAGGGGGTGAGTACTGCACTATTTTTACCAAACACAAATGCAGCTCCAGAACTTTGAAATTAACTTAGTGCTTTTTTTAAAAACTAAGTTTTCTATTTATTCTGTTATTCTTTGATAGGAGGACAGAACCTGCTTTTCCCTTGTTCCTTCTGATTTGCTATTGTTAAGGGAAAAATCCAAGTGGCAAAATGAATAACTTATTGTCCAGATCCCCAAGAGCTCATCCCTATAGAAACTGATGGGATGAGTTTCTGTTCCTCATCCACCAGAGATAGCACACATTTTCACCAGTAGCTTCCAGGGATCTGTCTGTGTAAGACTCAGAAAGGAAATATTTGGAAGGGTCACTGGAGCTTGGGATAGCATATCAATGAGCTGTCATTGTTTCTAAAGCCCTGCTATAGCTGACTCTAGATTGTAGCTGGGTTTAAGTTGAGACCGTTGAGATGAATGAAAGATACAGAAAAAAAGCTAAGAGAAGGAAAAGTTAAGAACCAAAGAAACTGGGCAAATTTATTTGTCCACTTATCTGCTTTGTGCAAGTTGTTCCTCATCTGGTGTGGCTTTCATAGGATCCACTTCATTCCCTTACCATCTTTGGGCAGGCCACATGGTAGATGAAGGAGCAGTGAAATAGGATTTTTGCTCTGGCAACAACTTGCAGTGTGACTTTAGAGAGGTCATGAAAATCTCTATGATCAAGAGCATCAACTTCAAGGGTACCAGTAAATGATTCTATACTGCTTCCTCATGGACTAGACAAATACATTTACCAGTAAGAATTTAACAGTAAGAATGAAACCAATGCAAAATGCATGATGGTGGGGAAAGGGTATTCAAAAGCAAAATGCTCCCATTGCCCCACCATAAACAGGACTCATCAATAGTTCCTTAGGGATGGTCAGTCATGTGTGCTGCTAATTCAAGTGTTTTAAGGTAGCTTAGGTCCTAGCTACATTTTGAGATAGAGAGCACGAGCCCTCAAAGATACTTCCTTCTTCACAAAACACCATGTCCACCAGTTGTTCTGTACTTTGAACGAGTCTGTAAATTTAATTTAATTTAATTTAATTTATTTAATTGAGAGAGAGAGACAGCACAAGAGAGAGCAAGCATGAGCAGGGAGGAAGGGCAGAAGTAGAGGGAGAAGCAGGCTCCCAGATGAGCAGGAACTCAGTGAGGCATGCAGGCCCCCCTGAGTGGGACTTTCTAAAAGTGCCTATAGTTATCCAACAATAGCCTGTAAATTTAAAAACCGTAATATTTAGGAAAAGAACCTAAATTTGGGACTTTTTAAAAATGGAATCACCTCAGCCAATGGACGCTCTTTATGTTATTAGAGATTTAATTTATTTGAAGAATTTGACATATTCCAAATTCAGAAAACTCTTCAATGTACAAATAACAGAATTTCAAAATCAGGCTCATTCTACTGATGAAAGCATTTGCTTACATGTTTAGCCTCCTCTGAGTTCCTTGGAATAATTGAAACCAATAAAACTTCATTGAAAATGTTCTTTCCAGAGTTTTCACTACTTCAAAATGGTCTCTCTCCAGTTAGCCTGATTCTGTAAAGCTCTCCCATGACAACAGACTTTCCACATGTATCATATGGCATCTTGGACTTGGAAACATCTTGGTAATCATTTTATTTTCCTTAGTTTCTCTGTGAGACTGGAAGACTAGAGGAGATGAATGACTTGTTCAAGGTCACTCAGTAAGTTTCCTGATAGAATCATTGACATTTATCAGCCTTTGTTTATAATTAATTTAGAAAGGTCATTTTTTTTCACTTTTTGTTTTTTCTGTCAGTTTCAAGTTTTTATTTAAATTCGAGTTAGTTAACGTATAGTGTAATATTGGGCTCAGGAGTTGAATTTAGTGATTCATCACTAAGCACCCAGTGCTCATCACAAAGGCAATCCTTAGAGCCCATCATCTATTTAATCCCCACCCCCCCACCTACATCCTTCCACCAACCCTCAGGTTGTTCTCTATCGTTAAGAGTTTATTTCAAGGTTTCTTTCTCCCTCTCTCTCTCTCAATCTCTCTCTCTCTTTTTTTTTCTTTCCCCTATGTTTGTCTGTTTTGTTTCCTAAATTTTACATATGAGTGAGATCATATGGTATTTGTCTTAGAAAGTCCACTTTAAAAAGTTCATGAGGCTGCATAATCTCCATTTCTTTTCAAAGATCTAAAAACTTTCTTAGGAAATAAGAGGATCCAGATAGCTAAATGCATGTACAGAGTTTGGAACCTGTTGGGTCTGAGTAGCACATTTGTAATGACTGTAGAGCCTTGTTTGGTGAATTCCCATTATTAAAATCAAGTAGTATAGAGAAAAAGTTGAAAATAGAGCTACCCTATGACCCAACACTACTGGGTATTTACCCCAAAGATACAAATATAGTGATTGCATGTGCTTCTAAATGTTTATAGCAGTAATGTCCACAATAACCAAACTATGTAAAGAGCCTAGATGTCCATCAACAGATGAATGGATAAAGAAGATGTGCTACATATATACAATGGAATATTATGCAGCAATAAAAAAAGGAAATCTTGCCATTTGCAACAACATGGATGGAACTAGAGGGTATTATGAAAAGCGAAATAAATCAAACAGAGAAAGATGACATATGATCTCACTGATATGTGTAATTTGAGAAATAAGGCAGAGGATCCTAGAGGAAGAGAGGAAAAACGAAACAAGATCAAACCAGAGAAGGAGACAAACCACAAGAGACTCTTAATCTCAGGAAACAAACTGAGGGTTGCTGGAGTGGAGGGGGTGGGAGGGATGGGTGACTAGGTGATGGACACTGGGGAGGGACATGCTATGGTGAGTGCTGTGAATTGTGTAAGACTGATGAATCACATGCCTATACCCCTAAAACAAATAATACATTATATGTTAATTAAAAAATTTAATGGAGAAAAACAACTACAAAAACCCCAACCTCCCTCTTCATTTTATCTCTCCTCATCCCCTAAGCACTCTCAAATGAGAGGAAACCTTTGTGCCCTTGTCCAGACTATTTCCTTGCCTCTATCTGACAAATTATTCTTTATGCTGCTGGGTTTATCTCAAAGGAGATGTCTTCTGAGAAGAGCTCTACCCCTTTCCTTGCCCCAGGCAGTTATTAGTCTCCTCTCTGAAGTCCCTGAACTTTGTATGTATCTGTCACAGCACATTGCATGTTATTTTGTATTCATTTCATATCTGTCACTGTCTCACTGCAAACTGTGAGATTCAGGAAGCAAGTCTTATTTACCCTATATCCCCAATGTCTAGAACATTACAAGTAACATAATAATATGTGCTCCACAAATATTGCTGCATTTCTATCAGCATCCATTCATTCATCTCTGAAATATGAAACAAGCCCCATCACTGCTATGAGGTCTCATCGACAGGTTCCTTCTGAGCCCATGAAATTGTGAAGGTGAGAACAGGTGCAGAATTATTCAGCCCAGACTTCAGCGATATCATCCTTTCAAATGAGGCAAAGGATACACAGCCTCTTAGATGTTGCTTTCTGACCAAGATAGAAACTGACCTGTCACCAAAACATGTGGGTAGGAAATAGTAAAAGTGCTTTTCAGCAGCTGTGAGCTTGGAGTCTCAAATTAGTTCTTGTTATAGTCTTATCCCCCATCCTAATTCCATTGTTCATCACTCAACAAATATTTGCTATGCATCTACTTTCTCACAAGGCAATGTGAGAGCAGAGAAAAGGGATTAAGAAGTTTTCAACTGGTTTTCTGTGCTATGGATTTGCTGCTATGAACCAAGAGTTTAAAATAAATTATTTTCATTTGTTAGACATAATTTTTCTATTTTTACAGAAGGTAGAATTGGGACTTAAAGGGACAAATCAATTTGTCAAATACTGTTTAGCTCTTAATTGCTGGAGTTGGGGATCTGAACTCATTCCTGTTCGAGTTCAAAGTCTGTGCTCATCTCACTGCAATTTAACATTAAGAAGAAAGACACAGCCCTTGTTCTGAAGGACTTTGCAAAATAAGAGTGGGTATCCTGTAAAGAGCCATCAGGTAAAATCTTGCCCTCAGTTATGTGACTATGTAGACCTCAGTTTGGAGAAACTAGAGGAGTCTTGGAACGTTGTCAGGTAACCTTCCTGAGGGGGCAGGCTGGCCAAGCCTTCATTCTTGAATTAGTAGACAGGATATTAATTATCACAACCCTGGGGCAGAATCAGCTTTTCCTCTACATCTGAGACTTTCTCCTGGCAGCAGGAAGCAAGTCAGAATACAACTTTATGGGTTCAAACTAGTCTCTGTCTACAAGTCCCTCTGTAAGGCCCTGACTTCCTGGCTTCTGCATATCTGCTGTGTTCCCCAGCCTCAGCTAGTTTATGGTCATGTCATTGTCATGCATACTGAAGTAACTGTTCTCAGAGAGATGGTCTGGCTTGACAAAGAGTGGACATAAATAAATACAGAAGATGATGGAGAGGAATGGCACTGTTTTCCTATATGTCTAGTGTTATGGACTGAATGTTTGTGTCCCCTCCAAACTTACCTATTGAAGACATAATGCCCCCATCCCGCCTGCCCCCTCCACAATGTGATGATATTTGGAGATGGGCCTTTGGGAGGCAATTAGGGTTAAATGAGGTCATGAGAGGGCTGAAGATGGGATTAATACCCTTATGAGAAGAGACACCAAAATACTTTCTCTTTCTCTCTCTCAGTCTCTCTCTCTCTCATTCTCTCTGTCACACAAACACACACACACACACACACACACACACACACACACACACACAAGAGATCACATGAGCACCCAAGAGGCAGCTACCTACAGCAAGAGAAGAAGCCCCTAATGATACTTATATTGTTGGTGCCCTGATCTTGGAATTCCTGGCCTCCAGAACTATCAGAAGAAAATTTTTTGTTGTTTTAGCCACCTAATCAATGGTATTTTTTTACGGCAGCCTGAGCTAAGTCAAACAACTGGACAGGCAAATTGGGGCAGGATTGTGTATGGGTTTCTAATTTAGTGAGGAAGCCTGGGAGGTATAAAAAAGAGGAAAGAATGCACAAGATAAGATCTGGGATTTCTGAGGACCTAGAATAGAATGGTCCTGCTTCTTGTATTTTGTTTTGCCCAGCCTTTATAGAGAGCATCTCCTCTGGGCATGGCCGTGTTCAAGATGGAAGACTGAGAGGTGGATGAAGCAATGACCCTGACCTTCAAGGTGGCATTCATGGAAAAGCAAGTGAGAGTGGTAGGGGTGAACCTGGAGGGTGGCTGAGTGTATAAGTGTCTCCCTGGGGTTTTATGTTACAGTGCTACTTTTCAAAGACCTGCTCTAACTTCTTTTCAGCCACAACACCTACACATGAGGATCTTGGGATCAGGAGGAAAATAAGTTACCATGGTCACTTAACTCTGGGCATTCTGAAAGAACCAGGCAGTGACCAGTCCTTGGCACTCTTCATAATAGATGTTGCTTCATGTCAACAGCAAACTACTTGCAAATGACAAAAGGTGAAACCAGGACTTGGTGGCATCTTGAATACTAAGCTTCTTGAATACTAAGGCCCAAGGACTCCGTGGCCTCCCTGGTTTTGTTCTTTGGCATTGCTGATTAGATCCCAGGCAGTGTTTGGGGCTTGGTGCCCAGTTGCTGCTGCTTCTTTAGAAAACACATTCATTGGAAAAATGTCTCTTCATGTCTTTTGTCCATTTCTTAACTAGATTATTTACTTTTTGGATGTTGAGTTTGATAAGTTCTTTATAGATTTTGGATACTAGTCCTTTACCATATATGACATTTGCAAATATCTTCTCCCATGCTATAGGTGGTCTTTTAGTTTTATTGATTGTTTCCTTCACTGTGTGGAAACGTTTTATCCTGATGAAGTCAAGATAGTTGATGAAGTCCTAATAGTTCATTTTTGCTTCTGTTTCCCTAGAAAGAAGTTGCTATGGCCAAGGTCAAAGAGTTTACTTTCTGTGTTTTCCTCTAGGATTTTGATGGTTTCCTATTTCACATTTCATCCATTTTGAATTTATTTTTGTGTATGGTGTAAGAAAGTGGTCCATTCTGCATGTTGTTATCCATGTTAACATTATTTGTTGAAGAGACGGTCTTTTTTCCATTGGATATTATTTTCTGCTTTGTTGGAGATTAGTTGACCATATAGTTGTGAGTTCATTTCTGCGTTTTGGGTTTTCTATTCTGTTCCATTGATCAATGTGTCTGTTTTGTGCCAGTAACTGTTTTACTGGTATGTTTTGATGACTACAGCTTTGTAATACAGCTTGAAGTCCTGAATTATGAAGCCTTCAGCTTTGCTTTACCTTTTCAGGATTTCTTTAGCTATTTGGGGTCTTTTGTGGTTCCAGAGAAATTTTAGGATTGTTTATTCTAGCTCTGGGTTAAATGCTGATGGTATTTTGATATGGATTGCATTAAATGTGTAGATTGCTTTGGGTAATACAGATATTTTTAGCAATATCTGTTCTTCCAACCAATAGCATGAGTGTTTTTCCATTTATTTGTGTCTTCTTCAATTTCTTTCATAACTGTTCTGCAGAACTTTTACTTCTTTGGTTAGATTTATTCCTAGGTATCTTATGGGTTTTGGTACAATTGTAAATGGGATGGAGTCCTTGATCTCTCTTTCTGCTGCTTCACTTTTGATGTATAGAAATATAGTAGATTTCTATATGTTGGTTTTTATCCTGCAACTTTGTTGAATTGGTGTATCATTTCTATTAATTTTTTGGTGGAAACTTTCGGGTTTTCTACATAAAATATTATGTCATCTGTGAATAGAGAAAGTTTGACTCTTCCTTGCCAATTTGGATGCCTTTTGTTTCATTTGTTGTCTGATTGCTGAGGTAAGAGTTTCAGTATTATGTTAAATAACAATGATGAGAGTGGACATCCCTGTCTTGTTCCTGACCTTAGAGGAAAATCTTTCAGTTTCTCCCCATTGAGGATATTAACTTTGGGTCTTTCATATATGGCCTTTATGATGTTGAGTAGTCCATCTACCCCACTTTTTTTGAAGGTTTTTATTAAGAATGGATGCTGCTATGAGCACTGGGTGTTATACACAACTGAACACTACATTATTGAATTATTGAACACTACATCTGAAACTAATGATGAACTATATGTTGGCTAATTGAATTTAAATTAAGAAAAAGAAAAAATGCTGTAATTTGTCAATTTTTTTCCCTGCATCTCTAGAGGGGATCATAAGCAGGAAGCTAACAGACACATGAAAATATGCTCAATATCACTCATCATCAGGGAAATACAAACCAAAACCACCATGAGATACTACCTCATACCTGTCAGAATAGCTAAAATTAACAACACAAGAAACCACAGATGTTGGCAAGGATGCAGAGAAAGGGGAATCCTCTTACACTGTTAGTGGGAATGTAAACTGGTGCAGTCACTCTGGAAAACAGCATGGAAGTTCATCAAAAAGTTAAAAATAAAACTATCCTCCATATATGGACCCTTAACTCTATGATCAATTAATCTTTGACAAAGCAGGAAAAAAAATATCCAATGGAAAGAGGAGAGTATCTTCAATAAATCTCAATGGTTCTGGGACAGAACCATTGGACAGCTATATTCAGAAGAATAAAACTTGACTTCTCTTACACTATACACAAGATAAACTCTAAATGAGTGAAGGACCTCAATGTGAGACAGGAATCCATCAAAATTCTAGAGGAAAACATGGGCTGTAACCTCTTCGACATCAGCCACAGAACTTCTTTCAAGACACATCTCCAATGGTAAAGGAAACAAAAGTGAAAATGAACTTTTGGAACTTCATCAAGATACAAAGCTTCTTCATAGCAAGGGAAACAGTAAATAAAACAAAGAGACAACACACAGAATGGGAGAAGATATTTGCAAATGACACTACAAATAAAGGGTTGATATCCAAGATCTTTAAAGAAATTTTCAAACTCAACAACTGAAAAACAAATAGTCAAGTCAAAAAATGACAGAAGACATTAGCAGACACTTCTCCAAAGAAGACATACAAATGGCTAACAGACATGTGAAAAAATGTTCATCATCATTAGCCATTGGGGAATTCAAATCAAAACCACATTGAGATACTACCTTAGATAGTTAGAATGGCAAAAATTGACAAGGCAAGAAACAGCAAATGTTAGAGAGGTTGTGGAGAAAGGGGAACCCTCTCCGACTGTTGGTGGGAATACAAGCTGGTACAGCCACTTTGGGAAACAGTGTGGAGGCTCCTCAAAAAGTTAAAAATAGAGCTACCTTATGATCTGACAATTGCATTACTGGGCATTTACCCCAAAGATACTGATGTAGTGAAAAGAAGGGTTACATTCACCCCAATGTTAATAGCAGCAATGTCCACAATAGCCAAACTGTGGAAAGAGCCAAGATGCCCTTTAACAGATGAATGGATAAGAAGATGTGGTTCATATATACAATGGAATATTAGTCAGCCATCAGAAAGGATGAATAGCCAACTTTTGCATCAACATGTATGAAACTGGAGGAGAATATGCTTAATGAAATAAGTCAATGAGAGAAAGTCAATTATCATATGGTTTCACTTATTGTGGAACATAAGGAATAGCATGGAGGACATTAGAAGAAGGAAGGGGAAAATAAATCAGGGAAAATCAGAAGGTAGACAAACCATGAGAGGCTATGGGCTCCGGGAAACAAACTTAGGGCTTTAGAGGGAATGGGGGTAAGGGATAGGTGAACCTGGTGATGGGTATTAAGGAGGTTACATATTAAGGAGGGCATTGAGCACTGGGTGTTATATACCAACAATGAAAAATGGAACACCACATCAAAAACTAATCATGTCCTATATGGTGACTAACATAACATAATAATAATAAAAAGAAATAGAACTACTCTAGGACCCAGCAATTGCACTACTGGGTATTTATCCAAAAGATACAAAACACTGATTTGAAGGGGCACATGCACCCTAATGTTTATAGCAGCATTATCAACAATAACCAAACTATGGAAAGAGCCTAAATGTCTATTGAATGATGAAGAAATAAAGAAAATGTAGTATATATAGGCATAATACTCAGCCATCCAAAAGAATGAAATGTTGTCATTTGAAATGATATGGGTGAAGTTAGACTATATTATGCTAAGAAAAATGACTCCATCAGAAAAAGATAAATACTGTATGATATCATTCCTATGTGGAATTTAAGAAACAAAACAGATGAACATAGGGGAAGGGGGCAGGGAAGAGAGAAGAGAGAGAAACAAACCATAAGAGACCCTTAACGACTAAGAACAAACTGAGGGGTGTTGGAGGGAAGAGGAATAGGGGATGGGCTAGATAAGTGGTGGGATTAAGGAGCACACTTGTTGTGATGAGCACTGGGTGTCATATGTAAGTGATGAATCACTAAATTCTATGCTTGAAACCAATTTTACCATATCCGTTATTTAGAATTTAAATAAAAACTTGGGAAAAAAAAGTCAACACACCCATTATCAATTAGAGATGATACTAGAATTTAAATGGGAAGGAGGGGCTCTTTGGTGATGCAGTTGATTAAGTGTCCAACTCTTGGTTTTGGCTCAGGTGGTGATCTCAGGTGATGAGATCAAGCCCCGCATTGGGTTCCACATTCAGCAGAGTCTGCTAAGGTTTCTCTCTCCCTCTGCCCCTCCACACACTTGTACTCTCTTTCTCTCTAAAATAAGTAAATAAATCCTTAAAAAATGAGAAGGAAACATGGAACAGAGATTTCATTTTTGCCAAGAAATAACAAGAAAGGAAATCATAAAATACTTAGGAATGAACTCAAGGAAAAAGATTTGGAAACTTTAGGTAGAAACTATAGTCCCATATTACACTATTCACAAGACTATTTGAACAAATAGAGAGAAAATCCTGTTACTGAATGGGGAAATTGAATATAATAACTATTTATTTTAATGCAAACTATTTTGTCAGCATACCCATTTTGCATTAATATCACAGTACTTTAAATATTTAATAAAATTATAAAGATTCACTTAGGAAATTAATGTTAAAGAATTAAAAGCTCAGATAAAGGGACAATAAGTCAGGATTTGGTGTTGGTAAAAATAGAAATATAAGTAGATGAAACAGAAGAGAGACTCTATAAAGAGAACCAATTCTCTATGCTAACTTCCTATAAACTAAATATTCCTCTAAAAAAGATAGGAAAGGAACTGAAAGCTTTTCCGCTACGGTCAGGAACACGGCAGGAATGTTCATTATCACCACTGCTATTCAACATAGTACTAGAAGTCCTAGCCTCAGCAATCAGACAACAAAAGGAAATTAAAGGCATCCAAATCAGCAAAGAAAAAGTCAAACTATCACTCTTTGCAGATGATATGATACTATATGTGTAAAACCCAAAAGATTCCACTCCAAAACTGCTAGAACTTGTACAGGAGTTCAGTAAAGCGTCAGTATGTAAAATCAATGCACAGAAATCAGTTGCATTTCTCTACACCAACAACAAGACAGAAGAAAGAGAAATTAAGGAGTCAATCCTATTTACAATTGCATCCAAAACTATAAGATACCTAGGAATAAACCTAACCAAAGAGGCTAAGAATCTATACTCAGAAAACTATAAAGTACTCATGAAAGAAATTGAGGAAAAAACAAAGAAATAGAAAAATGTTCCATGCTCCTGGATTGGAAGAACAAATATTGTGAAAATGTCTATGCCACCTAAAGTGATCTACACATTTAATGCAATTCCTATCAAAATACCATCCATTTTTTTCAAAGAAATGGAACAAATAATCCTAAAATTTATATAGAACCAGAAAAGAACTCAAATAGCCAAAGGAATATTGAAAAAGAAAGCCAAAGTTGGTGGCATCACAATTCCAGACTTCAAGCTCTATTACAAAGCTGTCATCATCAAGACAGTATGGTACTGGCACAAAAACAGACACATAGATCAATGGAACAGAATAGAGAGCCCAGAAATAGACCCTCAACTCTATGGTCAACTAATCTTCGACAAAGCAGGAAAGAATATCCATTGGAAAAAGACAGCCTCTTCAATAAATGATGTTGGGAAAATTGGACAGCCACATGCAGAAAAATGAAATTGGACCATTTCCTTACACCACACATGAAAATAGACTCAAAATAAATGAAAGACCTCAATGTGAGAAAGAAATCCATCAAAATCCTTGAGGAGAACACAGGCAGCAACCTCTTCGACCTCAGCCGCAGCAACATCTTCCTAGGAACATCGCCAAAGGCAAGGGAAGCAAGGGCAAAAATGAACTATTGGGATTTCATCAAGATCAAAAGCTTTTGCACAGCAAAGGAAACAGTTAACAAAACAAAAAGACAACTGACAGAATGGGAGAAGATATTTGCAAATGACATATCAGATAAAGGGCTAGTGTCCAAAATCTATAAAGAACTTAGCAAACTCAACACCCAAAGAACAAATAATCCCATCAAGGAATGGGCAGGAGACATGAACAGACATTTCTGCAAAGAAGACATCCAGATGGCCAACAGACACATGAAAAAGTGTTCCATATCACTCAGCATCAGGGAAATACAAATCAAAACCACAATGAGATATCACCTCACACCAGTCAGAATGGCAAAAATTAACAAGTCAGGAAATGACAGCTGCTCGTGAGGATGCAGAGAAAGGGGAACCCTCCTCCACTGTTGGTGGGAATGCAAGCTGGTGCAACCACTCTGGAAAACAGCATGGAGGTTCCTCAAAGTGTTGAAAATAGAACTACCCTATGACCCATCAATTGCAGTACTGGGTATTTACCCTAAAGATACAAACATAGTGATCCGAAGGGGCATGTGCATCAGATAGCATTGGCAGGGTCTGTTATACTCTGCATAGCTGGGAAAAAAAAAAAAAAAGAAAGAAAGAAAAGGACACTGAATAATGATCTCTGTCTCTCCAGGAAGGCAGATGGATTTCACCAAAATGTCTCTGCAAAGTGTCTCTGCAGTTTCCTCTTTAATGGAGAGAGTGGAAGATGTGGCCTGGACTGGAAAATCTCTTCAAGAATCTCAGCACTCCACCTTGATCTCTTTTGTAGGCAAGATCACAGTATTTTTTTTTTTTTTTAAACTGGGTGAGTGAGAGCCTGAGTTTGATGGATAGATTGAGAAAACAGGAAGTTGCTGGGTGTCATCACAGGTGGGAAGGAGAAGCAGAGATGAGTTCCATTTACTTGATTTTGTGTAATAATGCCCAAATAAAGTCTTTCTGACATGTCTCCTGAAGCCTAAAAGCCTTTTATCAAGGGATAAAGTCTTAGGGAGAAACTAAGCTTAAATGCAAATTCCAAGGAATAGATCTATACAAGAATATCATAAAGAATTGAAAATGACTGACTGAAGAATATTTTCCAAGTGCAGTTTATAGAGGTATAAAAGGAAATACTAAGGATAATGAAATTTGGTTTAGAAGCAAAAGACATAGCATGCCCTTCCACCAAGTATTATATAGAAAAAGCAAAATAAAAAAAAATTAAAAATAGAAATGAAATGAGATAGGATAATAAAACTAAGCTTTAGAGTTGACTTTTATTAAAACTTTAAAGAATAGTTAATTTAAAAGGAAGGAAGGAAGGAAAGAAAGAGAGAAAGAAAGAAAGAAAGAAAGATTAATTTCAATATTATTCTACCCTGAACCACAGGAGAAAAAAAGATTAAAAAAAAAAATTCCCCAATTCATTTTGTGCTGATAGTATGACTTTACTATCAAAAGCTAATAAAAGTAGTGCAAAGGAAAAAAAAGAATTAGTTCAGTTTAACTTACTAAAATAGGTGCAATAATTCTAAACAAAATATTTTTAAATAAAATCCAACAGCAAGGGCACCTGGGTGGCTCAGTGGGTAAAAGCCCCTGCCTTTGGCTCAGGTCATGATCCCAGGATCTTGAGATCGAGCCCCACATCAGGCTTTCTGCTCAGAAGGGAGCCTGCTTCCTCCTCTCTCTCTCTGGTTGCCTCTCTGTGTACTTGTGATCTCTGTCTGTCAAATAAATAAATAAAAATCTTAAAAAAAAAAATTAAACCCAATAACATATTAAAGAACAGCACATCAAAATAAGACGACTTATTTCAGGAATGCAATCATGGTTTACCATCAGAAAAATCTGTAATTATACTACCTTACACTAAAAAAAGAGAGAGAGAGAGAATAACCATAAAATTATGTCAGTAGGTACTGAAAAGTCACTTGAATCTAGCAGGAACTTCTAATAAAAATGCTAAGTAAATTCACTCAAAGGGCAACAATTTGCCAACATTAGCAGTGAAAATTGGGATAAATAGTAAAATAATAAAACTAATTCTATTAAAATCAGAAATAAGAAAAGGATCTCCTGCATCCACCATGTATAATCTATAGTTTTGATGTTTCTAGCTAATAGAGTCAGAGAAGAGAATTAAACTAACTGATCAGTGTAAAATACTATGAGACAAAAATATATTTTCAGATATTATGATTATATCCCTAGGAAAAATTTTAAAATGCCAGTCAAAATAAAATTAAAAAAGAAATCTTACTTGAATGCTAATATAATAATATAAAAATGATGTTATATCTAATAAATACACATAAATTCATTTATTTTTCATTCAACAAAATTTTTGAATACTTATTTTATGCCAGACATTGTTTTGAGTACCAGAAATACAGAGGCAGATAGAATTTCTGTGGCGCTTATGTTCTAATGGGAAAAATAAACAAGTAAACTTGTTTATTTTTACAGTAGAAAGCAGTTTTCTTAAAATTTGACTGAGGTACATTTCAAAGATTTGTTGTCAATGTAAAGGGACTTTTTACTTTTTGACTTCTAAAGTGTTATTCTTGCAGGAGATCATTGGCTCAGTTGGTAAAGTATCTGCCTTCAACTCAAGTCATGCTCCCAGGGTCCTAAGATGGAGTCCTTAATTGGGCTCCTGCTCAGCAGGGAGTCTTCTCCTCACTCCCCTTTGTCCCTCCTCTGGCTACTGCTCTCTCTTGCTCTCGCTCTCTCTCTTTCTCAAATAAATAAATAAAATCTTAAAAGAATTTTTTTTTTTAATGCCACTGGCATTTTGATAGAGATTACTTTGAAACTGTAGACTGCTTTCGGTTATGCACATTTTAACAATAGTAAGTCTTCTAATCCATGAACATGGGAAATCTTTCCATTTGTTTGTATCTTGTTTAATTTCTTTCATCAACATTTATAGGTTTTAGTATACTTCCTTAGTTAAGTTTATTTTTAGATATTTTATTCTTTCAGTTGCTATTATAAATGGGACTGTTTTCCTAAGTTCTGATCCAGTTAATTTGTTATTAGTATTAGAGACACAATGATTTGTATATATTCAGTTTGTATTCTGTAAACTTACTGAATTCATTTATTAGTTCTAATAGTTTTTTGGAGGGGGGAGTATTTATGGCTTCCTTATAGATGATCATATCATCTATAAGTAAGGACAACTCTGTTTCTTCCTGTCTGATCTGGAAACCTTTTATTTCTTTCTCTAAACTAACTTCTCTGTCCCAGACTTCCAGTGTTATGTTAAAAAGAAGTGGCAGTAATCACCTTACACCAGTTAGAATGGCCAAAATTAGCAAGACAGGAAACAACATTTGTTGGAGGGGATGTGGAGAAAGGGGAACCCTCTTACACTGCTGGTGGGAATGCAAGTTGGTGCAGCCTCTTTGGAGAACAGTGTGGAGATTCCTCAAGAAATTAAAAGTAGAACTTCCTTATGACCCTGCCATTGCACTACTGGGTATTTACCCCAAAGATACAGATGTAGTGGAAAGAAGGGCCATCTGTACCCCAATGTTTATAGCAGCAATGCCATGGTTGCCAAACTGTGGAAAGAACCAAGATGCCCTTCAACAGACGAATGGATAAGGAAGATGTGGTACATATACACTATGGAGTATTATGCCTCCCTCACAAAGGACGAATACCCAACTTTTGTAGTAACATGGACGGGACTGGAAGAGATTATGCTGAGTGAAATAAGTCAAGCAGAGAGAGTCAATTATCATATGGTTTCACTTATTTGTGGAGCATAGCAAATAGCATGGAGGACATGGGGAGTTAGAGAGGAGAAGGGAGTTCAGGGAATTTGGAACGGGAGGGGAACCATGAGAGACTATGGACTCTGAAAAACAATCTGAGGGTTTGGAAGGGGAGGGGGAGTGGGAGGTCGGGGTACCAGGTGGTGGGTATTATAGAGGCACAGATTGCATGGAGCAATGGGTGTGGTGCAAAAATAATGAATACTGTTATGCTGAAAATAAAAAATAAATTAAAAAAATAAAAAAGAAGTGGCAGTAAGAGTTGGTATCTTTGCCTTGTTCCTGCTTTTGGAGAAAAAGCTTTTAGTTTTCACCTCTGAATATTATGCTAACTGTGAGCTTTTAAAAGATGGCATTTATTCTGTTGAGGTAATTTCCTTCCATTCCTACTTTGTTCAGAGGTATTTTTTTCCTTGTCATAAGAGAAATTGCTGAATTTTGTCAAATGCTTTTTCTGCATCTATTGAGATGAAAAAGAAGACTCAAATAAATAAGATCAGAAATGAAAAAAGAAACTTACAACTGATCCTGCAGAAATAAAGAGAGTAAGAGACTACTATGAACAATTATATGTCAACAAACTGAATAACCTGGAAGAAATGGATACATTTCTAGAAATATACACCCCACCAAGATTAAGCCAAGAAGAAATATAAAATCTGAACATACTTATAACTAGTATGGAAATTGAGTTAGTAATCAAAAACCTCTCAATAAAGAAAAGCCCAGGGCCAGATGGCTTCACTGGTGAATTCTATCAAACATTTAAGGAATAATTAATTCCAATCCTTCTGAAACCCTTCCAAAAAGTAAAGAGTAGAGAATGCTTCCAAACATGTTTTTGAGGCTAGGATTACCCTGATCCCAAAGCCATAAAATGACACCACAAGAAAAACTGGAGGCCAATATCCTTGATAAACATGGACATAAAAATCCTCAATAGAACTCTAGTAAACCAAATCCAACAGTACATTAAAAAGAAAATTCATACACCATGACCAAGTGTGATTTATCTCTAGGATAGAAGGATAGTTCAACATTTGAAAATCAATTAATGTGATACACCACATTAACAGAATAAAGAATAAAATAACAGATGTCTCCTTTCTATGGCATATGTTCTCATCTGCTTTCTGATAACAAATTGGATCTCCAGCAGTCATAAATGGAGTTAAGTATCCAACTTTCTTTGAAGAAATCAAGGAAGAAGGGCGTCTGGGTGGCTTAGTCCTTAAGTGTCTGCTTTCAGCTCAGGTCACGATCCCAGGGTCCTGGGATCCTGCCCCTCATCGGGCTCCATGCTCAGTGGGAGGCCTGCTTCTCCCTCTCTCACTCCCCTTGCTTGTGTTCCCTCTCCTGCTTTGTCTCTCTCTGTCAAATAAATAAATAAAACCTTAAAAAAAAAAAAGAAAAGAAACCAAGGAAGACATTTTGCATATTAAAATCAGAATAGGCTCACAGAAAATCACTCAATGTACCTGCTAGAATTTTCAGCAGACCTAAGAGATATTGAGGAGTCTGTTTCTTGGCTAGAAATCTTGCGTGTGATTGTTTTCAAGAATGACCATCAGTAATTACAAAAGTTTCCTGGAGGAATCTTCTTGCCTCTTACCAGGCTTGACACAGTGCCTAAGGAGAGTTGCAAAGACTCAGGTCACTTTGTCCTGTCATACTCTTACTCAAGTTTGTATTCTTAGTCCAGGTGCCTTTATTCAGAATTCATTTTAACAGGGCCCTTCAGCTGAGATCTATCTCCGGTATCTCAGCAAAGACCTTCTTATGGCAGCAGTGCAACACTAAGGACATTTTTCTCTACTCTGATTCAGGACTCAGTACCTTTCCACTCTCAGTCCTCTCCTACCACTTTGACCAGCTACTGAGTCCATAAAAAAAGTCCAAAAAAAAGTTCCACAGGAACTTTTGGTTAGGGGTCCCTTGGCAGCGAGCTGACCTCCACATCTGTGCTGATCCACCCAGTGATACTGGGCCACAGGTTAAAATGGAACAGTGGGGAGTCAGCGCTTTCTCCTATTAAGCCTCTTGCTTATCTAAAGATGACAGTAAGTGATTAAGGCCTTAATTTGTACTTTCATTTTTTGCTTGTTTTAATCAACTACTCTGACACTTGGCAGGTTCAGCTGAGCTGCCAGAAATCAAACCTGTAACTTGCTTAGGAAAATGTGCTAAATTAGAAGGTTGCAAAGTTCTTGGAGCTTGGGACTTCCACGAAGGTTTGGGAGAGCAATGCTTTTTTTTTTTCTCTTGATATGGGAGCCTCTATGGGGCTTTTCACTTTTAGAACATGAATATTAAAGTTGGATGAGACATGGAAAACATATCCTCCAAATACTCTTATTTAACAAGAAGAAGACTGATAACCAGAATGGTGATGAGTTAATAGCAGAAAAAGGACAAATCGTACATGCAGCACCATGCTTTTTTTTTTTTTTTCAAGATTTTATTTATTTATTTGAAAGACAGAGGTCACAAGTAGGTAAAGAAGCAGGCGGGGGCGGGGGGAACAAGCTCCCTGCTGAGCAGAGAGCCCAATGCGGGGCTTGATCCCAGGACCATGACCTGAGCTGAAGGCAGAGGCTTTCACCCACTGAACCATCCAGGCACCCCTAGCATCACATTTATGATTTGTCTTAGAGAAGTAGCCTAGCCTTTGCAGAGAAATGGGATAAACAACAGCTTAAATTCTTATTTCACATTTTTCTTGACCATCTTGACCATCTCGTCATCATCAAGATGTCTCTCTCTTCTGAGCTCTGCCAGTTGTCTATTTCCTAAGGAAAGCCTACTTGAGAATAGGTATTATTTCTTCTTTGAAAGTTTGTTGGTGGTGGGTATTACGGAGGGCACGTATTGCATGGAGTCCTGGGTGTGGTGCATAAATAATGAATTCTGGAACGCTGAAAATAATTTTAAAAAATTAAAAAAAAAGAAAGTCTGCTTGAGAAGTACAGAAATATTATAATCCAGCACCAAATACAGAGGGCCTACGCAAACTCTTTACTCAAAACAGGCACAATATTAACCTATCTTAGATCAGTGGTTCTCCATTGGGAGTGATGCATCCCTACAGGATTTTGATGATGTTTGGAAATATTTTTGATTGCTGTGTTTTGTAGAGGGTGCTAATAGGCATTCAAAGGGTAGAGGCCAGGAATTCTGCTAAACAGCTTACAGTACACAAAAGAGCCTTCCGAAACCAAGAATCACAGGCAACCGTGGTAATGTTGAGGATGAAATCTCCCAGATTAAGGATCCCATCCACAAAATGCATACCTTGGGAGAACACTTCTTCTCTCTTTGCCTCAGGACATCTATCTGTTAAATGCCTGGACAGGTTGATTTCTGAAATTGCTTCCTGTTCTTTTACACTATAATTATACTGTATTTTCAGAAACTGAGAGTGGTTTAGTGTTCCAGAAAGCATTTTTTTTTAAACTGTACTTCCTACTTTTTTTTTCTTTTATGTCTCACAGTCTGATTCTTTGCTGATTAGCCCAGCCCCTGAGCAGGCCGAAGGAGCTAATCAGTACTTCACACACTCTATATTTATCCAGCCCCAACTCTAACACAGAGCCGTCCATGGTATAGAGCCCCACACACCCGACATTAACAAAGAATCCTACCACTGTTTCAGTTAGCTGCCCAGCTCCTTCATTTACATGTCCTGATGCAGCAGAGAAAGAACTGTGTTTCACGGGCATGTGTCTGACTGCCAAAGTGTATGGAAGCTAGTTGGTGGTATGAAGTGTTGACAGGTCCTCACCCCGGGGAGCTGGCTTGCTCATGGGGACTTTGCTAAGTGCTGGGAGTAACAAAAGACATTTTCCAAGTCTCTTTAAAGACAAGTATGAAGGATTGTAAAAAAAAGAAGTAATGAGGACGGGGTCATTACTTTACACCCAGCTGAGTGCAGACCCAGGGGAAGGGACAGGAGGGAAGAAAAGAAACTAGAAGAAGATGATTAAATTTTATGCCTTTTCCCCTCTATGCCTCCACCTTACTATTTTATGTCTGTGTCTGCAGGATAAAGTGAAGTCTGAAAGTGCCTATTCAGATTTCCATTCCTGCCCTTCATGTTGCCCTACCCAGAGTCACTGAATGAGAAAATCATTTAAACATCTGGTCTAAGATATAAAAGCTTATATAGACACATAACTTTCTCACTAGTCACAACAGAGTGTCCCGTACAGGTGCTGGCTTCATGCACCACAGCACTGAGATGACTGAATATTTGTCAACTATATGTCTTTTCTAACCAAGATGACTCTCTCCTTGCAGCTGGCTATACTTTAAATTGTGTTCTGTATGCCATTTTCAAGTATTTGAACATCACAATGGGTGCAAAGAAGAAGAAGGGACAAAGATAGGCAGACAAGCAGGCAGAAGGAAGGAAAGAGGGAAAGAAGGAAAAGAGGAAAAAAAGAAGGAAAGAAAGGAGGGACTTTCAGAATCACCATGCTGTATGGTCAAGAGTCCCTGAGTCCTCAAACGAGACAGGGAATTAAATATTTTGGAAAAAACAAAATTATTTTTGATATTGAGTTTGATTTCTTAGGGCAGCAAAATATACAGAAGCATATGTGAGACTTCCTGTCTATGATAGTACCAGCCTGACAGTCAACCAAAATCTGTGGAAGATGGTTCCAATGGGGCAAAGACAGCCTTTGCAGTCAGAACGTCATCTGATCTGGAGCTGAGAATGAGGTAATATCGGGGCACTGAGAGGCAAGCTGCAGCCCAACCACTGAGAAGGTGGAAGGAAGAAACAATAGATTTTCACTAAACACTTCAAGCACATTCATATTAGTTTTCCCATTTTGCCAAGTGGTATAGGAGAGGTAGAAATTTCTATGCCTGGAAGCTAGAAGAGTGCTTTGTGAATAGGCAGAAAAAAATAATTTTTATTAAATATGGGATTTTAACAAATAATTAGAAGCAGAAGTGGGAATAAAACTGGTTCAGTTTCCCTCCAGTTCCATGGTTGAGGTTGAAATAGTTGTATGCTCTGCTTCCTAGATGATGAAGAGCTTCAGAAATCATCAATAAAACAGTCTATTCTAATGCAACACCAAGAAAAGTATTTTAAATGGATTCAGATTTTCATATTCTTTGAAGTTATGTGTTTATTTTTTAACACCATTGCTAGAAATAAAAAGCTATCATCCAAAACATAGTCTGATGTTGAAGAAAATGAGGGCTGTAAGTCTGCATTGTTAATGGCCCTGTAGTGTCAGTCTTGGTTCGTTAAAGAGCAGGTAAGGGATTAAAGGCATCACTTAGAGATACCCATGGATCATAAAGAGAAGTCTCACATGAACGAACTATGCTTCCTCCTCCATATGTATTCCTAAAACTAGCTATCCAGAAAAAAATATCTTTGGTCAACGAAGATTAGCAATAGCAATTACTATTGACATTAGTCAAATGGATGCAATGATAAGGTGAGGTAAAAGGAAAAAGAGAATAGGAATAAATCCTGTCTGATGGAGGTATAGAAGGGAGGGGGTGGGGGGGTTGGGTGAGCCTGGTGGTGGGTATTAAGGAGGCCACGTATTACATGGAGCACTGGGTTTGGTACATAAACAATGAATCTTGGAACACTGAAAAAATAAAATTAAATTAAAAAAAAAAGAAAATAGGGAAAAATATGAGATGAAGAACACTCAACAGAAAATATATTGTGACACAGTAGGTAAAAATTGTAACCGAATATATCCCCATGGCTTAAAGGAATATTATGAAACAATCATGACCACAATAAGAGAACACCATCAGAGGTATATGAACCCAGGGAACATATGACATGACAACAGAAAGTGATGAATCATGAGATGACTGGGCTTAGGGCAAATAATCATGTAAGTAACTGGGAACAACCCAGAATGGGGATGACAAGGCCAAACATATTATAAAAAATGAGACATGAGACCAGAAATGATGAATGTAAACAACATGAGATTTTTAAAAACAGAAAGAAATGGTAGATGTACTAAAAAGAAAGAGACATTCAAACCATGTCTATTAAAAGCATCCAAAAATATTAATATATGCAAAGAAGAGAAATAAACAGTGGCACCAAAAACTTCAAAATCTAAATCTAAGTGTGTTTTTAGAAATGAAAGACATATACAGATTGAAGGCAATGAAGGACAGTGGTCAATGGGAGATGGGAAATAAATAATGTGAGCCCTATAATTGTCCAGCTTACTGAGTGTCAGCCCATGGATCATGGGGCAGGAACCCAAAACAGTTCTTTGCCAAAATCTCCTCTTGAGTTGAGGAGATGGATCCAACACTTTGGGGAGACCACAGTGGCTAGAGCTCTCATCATAGAGTATCACAGAGAGGAGAGCAGCACAAAGGACTCTGGAGATCTGCAAAATGTCCTCCCAGTATCCTGCAAAATACGGATCAGTGCAGGCATACGCAAAACTTCCCGAAGCTAGAGATGAGGTCATCGGAAAGGATCACAGTGAATAATGCCTGATACTCAAATGCTCACAGGGTCAGGAGAAGTACCTGTTCATACTACCTAGACCTGGATCACAGAGAGAAAAAGAAAAAGAAGAAGAAGAAGAAGAAGAAGAAGAAGAAGAATTATTATCTAAAAACTGGAACTTTTTAATGAAATATGAAACATGAAAACTGGCTCCAGATGAGATAGTAAATCCAAACCAACCCATTACCACAATAGAAAAAGTTTTTAAAGATACAGTCACCAAAAATACTAGATCCAGATGATTTCACAAGGAAAATGTGTCCAAACTTTAAAAGCAAATATTTCTGGCTAAAATTAACAACACAAGAAACAACAGGTGTTGGCAAGGATTCAGAGAAAGGGGAACCATCTTGTACTTTTGGTGGGAATGCAAACTGGTGTTGCAGCTCTGGAAAACAGTATGGGGGGGGGTCCTTAAAAAGTTAAAAATAGAACTCTCCTACGAACTAGCAATTGCACTGCTAGGTATTCATCCAGAAGATACCAACATAGTGATTCGAAGGGGCACCTGCACCCCAATGTTTATAGTAGCATTGTCAACAATAGCCAAACCATGGAGTGAGCCCAAATGTCCATTACCTGAGGAATGGGTAAAGAAGATGTAGTATATATCTACAGTGGAACCTTACTCTGCATTCAGAAAAGATGAAATCTAGCCATTTGCAATGGTGTGCATGGAGTTAGAGTGGATTATGCTAAGTGAAATAAGTCAGTCAAACAAAGATAAATACCATATGATTTCACTCATATGTGGAATTTAAGAAAGAAAACAGATGAGGGATGCCTGGGTGGGCTAAGTGTCCAGCCCTCGATTTCAGCTTGGGTCCTGATCTCTGCTCATCAGATCAAACCCCACAGCAGGCTTGGTGCTCAGCATAGAGTGTGTTTGAGGTTCTCTCCCTCTGTGTCTCCCTGGTTCAAGTTCCATCTCTCTCTAAAATAGATAAATAAAATATTTTAAAAAGAAAAGAAAGAAATGAGATGAGCATATGAGAAGCAGGGAGGAGAGATGGGAACACACCATAAGAGACTCTTAACAACAGAGAACAAATTGAGGGTTGATGGACAGAGGTGGGTAAAGGATGGACTATATGGGTGAATGGGGATTAAGGAGGGCACTTGTCATCTTGAGCACTGGGTGTTGTATGTAAGTGATGAATCACTGAATTCTACTCCAGAAACCAATATTGCACTGTATGGTAACGCACTGTATGGTAACTAAGTAAAACAAATTAAAAAAAAATTAAAAGTGTTTATCTCCAATACTATTTAAACTCACAGAAATAAAAAAAAGGGAAAATCTTTCAAATTCATGTTACAAATTTAGCACAATATTAATACCAAATTCTGTCAGATGACATAAAAGGAAGTTAAAGAAAAATCTCTTATGAATATTGATGAAAAGAATTTAAAAATTGCAATTAAAACAGCATAGTAGCAGATCAACAGGCTATACCAAAATACACAAAAAATTCCTATTATAAGTGGGCATTTACCATAGAATCATTTTCAAATCACTATCGAAAAGATGTGTTATTTAAGAAATGATTGCTTAAATAAATTTAAACTGGAACAATTAAAGAGCAATTTGGAAAAAATAAATAGGACACATTAGACCAAATTAATCCCACAAATAATTTGGACAATTATTTAAACTTGAAATATAATGCTGCAAAAGTAATAGAGGGAAACATAGATCATTATTTTTTAATGACTTTGGCATCTTTAAGCATAATATAAGTCTGAGAAAAGCCTGTTTAAGCATCATAGAAGTCTGAGAATCCACAACATAGAGGGCTGAGCAGCTGGTCCAGTGATGAAGCAGTGGGTGGTTGTAAAGGCTGGAAGTAAAGATGGGATAGAGAGGCCATGGATTGTTGGTTGTTGATGGATGATAAGTTTGCAGAAGCTTATTGTGTTATTTCTGTTTGGGCATAAGTTTAAATAACAAAACCCTTTTTAAAAAGATAAGAGTGTTACACCACATAAATAATTAACCTAAAGTACACATTATTCTATATCCTCCAATCGATTTAATACATATGCTTCTTCACATTAGAAAGAGAATTTATCAGCCATATATGAGTAATAAAAGGAAAATTACATGTCTGTGGAATAGTCCTAGATACTAAGTTGCATAACACAATGTCAGTGGACTAAATTGTGTATCTGTAGACCTGGGACTGAAATAATAATCATATGTGGAAAAATACAAGAACTTATTTTAAGTTTAGAAGAAAACTACTTTTTTACTTGTCAACATAATCACGTAGATTTTAATAAATCATTCTTGAAGCCAAATGAGCACAAAAAATCCAGGACAGTTTTCAAGGCAAAAGACAAAGCGAAAGGACAAATGGTAAACTGGAAGAGAAAGCAAGTGCAAGCCACATCACAGGTTCATGTGCAAAAGGCTCAGGGCAAGCACTTTGTGCATCTTTGGTGATCTATAGGCAGGAGGGACAGCAAGTTGCATGAATCCCATTCTTTTGAGAACTGGAGGGATGTATGCTTGGGTCTGTGCACATAGATTCTCTTTGGAACTCTGCTGAAGGAGAGGAGTTTTGCTTCCTCATTGCTCTCCTATTCTACAAGGAAAGTATCAAGGGCAGTCCTACAAGTTCTGAGAGAGTCTGAGCTCGGGTGCCTGCTGTTCGGCAGAGTTACATATTGTTGCTGGCTCTGCCAGCTAGTTCTACTTCACAACCTTGTGGACAGTGAAGACTGAACCAAGGCCGTGCTACTAGGGAAAGGAGGAGCTACTAACTCATAAGCAGGCAACCAAGAGAGAACTGCCAGTTCTATCCACCAGCATCCTCCTTTGTCTATCCACACAAAAAGGTCATTTCACTAGTATATAAAGAGCTCCTATACATCAGTAAGATACCGACTATATAATATAAAGTGGGCAGAGGTATGAACAGAAAGTCCACTGAAAAGGAAAAGTGGAAATGGTTCTGCAATACAGGTAGAATAATCATACCAAAGCCAATGCTCACTGAAGAGGGGCAGGTATGTAATGGAGAGGGCTATACAAAGGGTTAAACTATATTGTTAATATTATATTACTCTGGCTACTGCTGGGCACAAAGATTTTTGCTGAATTATTTTTTATACTTTTTCTTATATTTAAGTGTTTAATAATATTTTTTGAAGAAAAACACTATACTAGATCCATCCCATATACCACTTACATTTTTAAACTAGGGAAGTATTGAAAATGTCTATCTTGAGAACCTTGTTTAAATTACATTTCCTTCATTCAAATAATAGACAGTAGTTTAAAAAGAATGAGGCAGTTCTATAAGTCCTGTTGAGAAATAATCATTGACATATAAATATAAAATTACCCAGAAGAAACTTGCACATGGAAATGTCTTCATTTGTATAAGAAGTAGAAATTATGTATATAAAAGTAGAGATACACAGACATAGATACACAGTCTCTTGATGTATTTACAAGAAATGAGTAACAATGATTGCTTCTTGGAGCAAAAGTGTGGAGAGACAGAGATGTGGGAGTCCAGAGGAGGAAATTATTTTTCAATATATTTTCTTCCAAACATTTTAGATTTCCTGAAACTTGCATATATTATGTACTCAAAACAAAAATTTAAAATGCATGTGTCAGGAAGATCTTCTATGGTATTCTTTAAGAACATTCAGCATAATATTCTACAAATATATATATTGAATGCCAGCTATAAACTTACTGTGGAAGGTACTAGGGATATAGCAGATCCTGCTTTTGTGCAATTTACATTCTAATGGTGGGAACATTTCTAACCAGTCTCCCTCTCTCCTCAGTCCGAAGTCTTCAGTGTCTTCCCAGTCTCCAAGTCAAGTGTTCTCCATTGAATGTAGACATTCCACTACCACAGTATCCTTCCTTTCCTGTTTATTACTCCCTCTGTTAAAGCCTGTGCAGGAGGTAGACTTGCTTGCTGCTCCTAATATACACTCACACTTCCCTACCCCTGTACATTTGCTCACTTTCTTTCCTCCAGTTGGGACCTACTTCATTTCAACTCCTTTGCCCACATTTTTTTTTCCTTTTTATGGTCCAGTTCAGGGACCATCACTTCTGAAAAGCCTTGCTTAAGCTCCCTGAAAGGATGTCTTTCTTTCTCTCCAGTCTTTCCTTTATCTTACTGCATTCTACCTTATACTACCTTTTTTCATATTTATGATATTTGTGTTAGTATCCATTCTCTTTGATGGCAAGGACTGTTTCTTATTTATCTCTTTATTTTCCATAGTCCCCAATACGTTGCAATTAGTCAACATGTGATCATTGAATAAATTAACCAAAATATGAACAAATTCTGAATTAAAGATTGAAAAAAATAAAAAAAGTAAGTGGTATTAATGCATATTCATCCAAGAAAAAATAATGCTCAGCTAATATGTGGCATTATCTCATGGGAAGGGGATATCTAAAAAAAAGAGTGTATTAAATCTGATTGACCAAAAGAAGTACTCTAAAGAAAATGAGGGGAAGCAGAACTCTTCAAATCCACTGCCTCCACCCACCTCCTAACTCAGAGCAAAGCAAGTTCTCATCATCTGTAATTTATTAAGCTACAGGACTCCATCCATCAGCCTGCCTCCATCCATTGACTTGGTTTTTTTAGGACTCTAAAAGTCTTTATTTTTAGATATAATGAAGTATAATCCCAGTACCTATTCTAAACTATATTAACGTGTTTATTACTTTTAGGTAACAGCATTAGACTACACATTATCCATTTATTTCAGCTGGAAAACTGAGTATAATATTCATTTTAAATCAGACCAAAAATAACTCCTGTTTTAGAGTTTAGAGCTTCACATGTGGTACCTTGATTGGGGCTATCAACGATCTGGTTAGATTCTGCTGCCCATACTTATAATAAACCCTCCACAATGGTACCTCCAGTGTCTCCTTAGCCTGACACACAGCATATTTTCTTGGATGAAAAAGATTCAAGCTGGGAATTCTAGAGTTACTGAATCATTTTATGTTCCATATATTTGACAGTTAGTCCCTGCTGTTTTATCTTCTTTATTGCTAGGTATATGTACCAGATTTATATTTGAAAATATAGTTGGTACACTGGAGAATCTAACACTTTAAACCTCTCTTTTTAATGGGGACATGACCCTGGGAACCTGGGGAGCTCAGTAGGCTAAGCATCTGACTCCTGATTTTGGCCCAGGTCATGATCTCAGGATTGTGAGTTGGAGCCCCACATTGGGCTCCACACTGAGCAGGGAATTTGCTTAAGATTCTTTTTCTTGTGGTGCCTGAGTGGCTCAGTCGGTTAAGCATCTGCTTTTGGCTCAAGTCATGATCCCAGAGTCCTGGGATAGAGCCCCAGAGCCCCACACCGGGCTTCCACCTTAGCAGGGAGTCTGCTTCTCCCTCTGCCTGCTGCTCCCCATGCTTGTGTGTGCGCACTTTCTCTCTCTCTCTCTCTCTCTCTCTCTCATTATATATCAAATAAATAAATAAAATCTTTAAAAAAATTCTCTTTCTCCCTGTCCCTCTGTCCCTTCCCCTGCTATTCATGCTCTCTCTCTCTCTCTCTCTCTGTCTCAAAATACTAATAACAAATAAAGGGGACATGACCCTTTCATTGAACTCAGAGTGCTAACACAACTTGAGGGGAACTTCAGAATTGGAAATCTGGCTTGTCTTCCTATCTTTTTCCTCCAAGCTGCTCTAACTCTCCATTTGAAACCTCCCTCCTTCCTTTCTTCTCCCTCTCTTTCTCTGTGTGTTTGCGCTTATTTAGCTTGGTCTATTGCCAGACATAAAATATACAGAGACCGAAGAACATAGATCAGTGAACATTCTCAAACTGAACTCCTGTAACCACATCAAGAAACACAGTTCTTAGCACCTTAGGAATTTTCCTCATACTCCAATTCTGGCATTATTTTCTCTTAAAAGTAACCACTATGTAGGCCTTAGACAGCATACATCACTAGTGCCTGTTTTGTGGAAATAAATGGAATAATACATAAGTGTTCATTGGTGTTTGGTTCATTTAATTCAGAACTCTGTGTGTGAGATCCTTCTATGTGATTGGGTAAGGTTGTAGATGAGTCATCTTCACTGTTGTATGATATTCCCCCAAGTAAATGTGCTACTGTTTATTGTTTTGCTCTACTCTTGATGGGCACTGGGTGATTTCTAATGTGGGGCTAATGTAACTGTTAGCAGTCTAGTATATCTTCTAGTAGAATATGTAAAATTTATTGTCTGTGGGGTATGTGTAGGTTTAGCTTATAATTTTCAATAATTTGTTAGCATAACACTCTCATCAGTAATATATGAAAGTTTGGTTATTCCAAATATTTGCCAACACTTGCCATTTTATAACTGAAATTTGCATTTTCATGCTGACTAATGAAGGTAAGCACTTTTTAAATTTGTTTTTTGGCCATTTAAATATCCTTCGTTGTGGAGTATCCATTTTAGTTATTTGCCCATTTTTCAATTAGAATGATTTTATTATTGATTTCTAGATTATAGATATATTTATTAAGGATATGGGTGTTTGTTGAATATATGTTCAGTAAATGTTGTCTCCAATTCTGTTGTCTCCCATTGCTTTTGCACTCTCTTAATGATTTTTTTGAAGAAAAAAGCCCTTACTTTTAAGATAAATGCCTTTATCAAGTTGTGTGTGTGTGTGTGTGTGTGTGTGTGTGTGTGTGTGTGTGTCCTATTTAGGAAATATTTGCTTATCTCAAGATTATACAAATGTTTGCCTGTGTTTTCATTTGAAAGCTCTATTGATTTGACTTTTACATCTACAATTAATCTAGAATTCATTTTTGTGTGTATGGCTTGAAGTAAGGGCCCAGGTAATTTTCTTTCCCCTTGAAATCAGTTGACTTAGCAGTATTTATTGAAAGACTATTCTTTCCCCAGTATATTGCAGCATCACTTTTGTTAGAGTTCGGTTACCATGAGTGTACAGGATCTGTTTCTGGACTATTTAGTCTGTCCCATTGTTAGATTTTCTTTCTTGACTTAGTATCACACAGTGTTAATTATTATATCTTTATGCTAGTTACTGGTAGCTGGTACTTTAAGTCTTCAAGCTTATCTTTCTTCTTTTATAATGCTTTGGTTAGTTTTTTAGCCCATATTAATTAAGATTCAGCTTGTCATTTTCTTTCACTTCCCACTCCCACACACACACAAAATAATAATAATAATAATCTGCCAAGACCTCATCTGGATTACATTGATTTATATGTTAATCAGAGGGAAAACAGACATCTTCAAAATACCAAGTCTTCCAGTCCATGAACATAGTTTATCATCATTCTTATTTAGGTCCTTTTAATTTGTTCAGTAAAGCTCTGTAAAGCAGAACCAGTTTTGTTTTCTACCCAGTGCATGTCCATATATGTAAGACTACTGTGCCTTACAATGTCAGAGCTTGTACCTCACATGGCTTACCAAGTAAGCTCAGCAATATACAAACTGGTTTACACACGTTTTAATGAATCAAATCCATGGATCCTAGGCTGAGATACTGTAGAAATGTGAAATAACTATAAAAATTTCTAAATACTTACTCTTAATTTTTGCACATATCTCATTGCTGACAAGTAAGAAACAAAAACATGGACTGGCTTCTCTCCATCAACCATACTTTCTTTAAGTAACAATGGTATAGAGGTTTTGCACATCTTTAGTTTTTTTTTCCTATTTAATTTTTTATGTTTTTGTAAATGGTGTCATTTGAAAATTTTCAGATATAACCTTTGAATTGTTTCCTTCAGCATTTTGCTTCCCTCAAAGAAATAAACCTTTAGATGCCATTGTTTCTGAGAACATCCATTTCAAGCAGATTATCTACTCTTTTTGATCTGCCATGTTTGGAAAAATAAGCTATGTTATCTTGGCATCAGACCTTTTCAGAAAAAAAAAAAAAAGTAAAGTGCTTTTCTATTCTCTACTCCTTACTCAATTTTGGTGACATTGGGATGATATTCATTCACATTAAATATATGGAAGATATGTGCTTTTTAAATGAGCTTAATAAATTGATAACATTTCTACCTATGTAAATGATAGTTTAAAAATTCATGCATCCTGTGGGAACTTAGTTATGATCCATTGGGGAAAAAAGAAATAACAGCATTGGACCGAGCATTATTTCTCTCTTCTACCTTGAGGACTTCTTTTATATCAAATCCAACAATAGTGCATATTTTTAGAGGATATTTGCTAGGACAAAACCTATGTTGCAGGAAATTTAAGTGGTTTATCTAAAGCCCTTAAGATTGTCGAAAGCAGAATAAATACAGAACTTCTGATGGCCATTCCAGCACTTTCCCTTCTCAATTACATAGTTCACAGTCTAAGACAAAGGTTCTCTCCTCAACCTCTATAGAGACAATCTGTAGGGGTTGTCTGAAAGGATAGAGCAGTGTGATGAATATTGCTTTCTGGTTTTAAACCCCTTACTTCCTTCCACTGACAGAAGTTCCTACTTCTCTTCCCAATCTGCCTTTCTCCTGGACTCTCATATATAGCTCTTCTCCAAAGAGTCAGGTACATATGTAATCTGTCTCCAACAAAGTCTTACCTCTGTGTTCTTTATCTGTGGTAGATAAAACAACTTTAAGTTTGTAAATAAAATTTTGATTTGTCATTAAATGCATGGTCACTCTCAAAAATCAATATCCAAAACAAAACAAAAATCAAAATCCAGAAAATCTTAAAGGCAAATATCTCATTAATCATAAAACATGACCTCTAGAGACACCCTAGAGGTCATTCATCAGAAAAAAAAAAAGACCAATAAATATATGGTAATAAATGTGCAAATTTACTAGAAATCATACAAATTAAAACAAGAATTTATTTCTGTTAATCTCTTGAACACAGGTGAGTTACATAATGTCTCACAATTTTACTATCTTCCTACATTATATCAAGAAAAATATTCATACCTACTTAGAGTTTTTGTAAATAACAAGTAAGATGTCTGTGAGCTACTACACAATGGCAGGCATATACTGTGTACACAATAGATATTAGCTCTTACTTACAAGATATTACAATGCACTAGAGATAAAAATCATGTGTTATTCTTTACCTGACCAAACTCCCCTTACCACATACCACTGTAATTCAGCTACTCTGTTCCCTTTCAAATAGGTTCTACTTACACACTGTCTCTCCATGGGCATGGTAAGCTTGGGCTCCGGGAAAAAGATTTAGGCTCTCAAGGGGCCATAAGCAGAAGTTCTGCCTGAAGTCTAAGAAGTAATATAGGTACTCAGCCTCTTCCTTTGCTCACATAAAGCACTAGGAGCACTATCAGCATTACCCAGCCATAAACACCTACTAAAGAGATTTCTGAACTTTAACTCTTTAGTAAGTTTTCACTGGGCTCCTTCTTTATATTCAGATCTGGATGGTGCATCATTTGGACAATAAGGGTTTTGGACAATAAGAGTGAGTGGCGGGGGGGAGGCTAGACACCTGCCCACAAAAAGTAAAATCCAGAAAAGAATCAGGAAAGAGGATGAAGATGTAAGCAGTTTAGTTGTGAGAGAGTTGATTTATTTCTGATCCTCTTTCCTGTTTTATCTACAGCACAAAGGAAGTACAGAATATTGAGGACAAATCAGCTGTTCTTGGAGCTTCTTTTTCAATAAATTCAGCTCCAACGGAAACATGGCAAAGCCCTCACTTCACCCTGAGGATCCACATAAAATATCCTTAGCACATCTCCAAACTCATGGGCATGCTCTGTAGACTGCTCTTCTGACCAATGGCCTAAAGACACTGGGAAATTTACTGAAGCACCAAGTTGGAATAAATCTACAAGAGAGTCGCTGAAGAAGCCAGTGAGTGAGGTCAGCTGACCACACACCCACTACACCAGTCTAACCCTGCTGCGTATTTACCACTAATCAGCTAGTTTGCAGCAACCTGAATTCAGGACTTAAAATGTTTATTTGAATTGTTCATAGTTCACTGTAATTTTGTAGAGGAAATTACAGACTTTCAAGGTGTTTGCAAATTAGAAAATGACACTCATGACAAGCAAGAATTAAAAAACATAAAGAACTTTGAAACAATCTGTAAGTGACCATGTGCACTTGATAGCAGTTTGCTCCTCTTCAAGATTTGGCAAAAAGCCAAATGGTAACATCCATCCATGTAAGGAGTCTCTGCTTTACTAGTATGCACCAGCTCAGACATCACCACTTCTCCCCAGTCCAACCATTCTCTTTCAGAATGCTCACCTGAGTCTCAGTGGGCACAAATCTGCCTTATTCTCCAAAGAGCTGTTTAGAAAGCAGATGCAATTCATAAGCTTTTCTTTTTCTTTTTTCTTTTTTAAAAGATTTTATTTATTTGAGAGAGACAGAGAGAGAGAGAAAGACCATGAGCAGAGGGGAAGGGCAGCTTCCCAGCTGAGCAGGGAGCCTGATGCAGGGATCCATCTCAGGATCCTGAGATCATTATCCAAGCCAAAGACAAAATACTTAACCAACTGAGCCAACCAAGTGTCCCTTTCTCTTTTTTAAAGACATGTTAAACATGTTACTTTCCAACTCAAATGTTCAAAAGTTGCCTATTATCAAACTTCTTAGCTTGGCTCTCAGGATCTTCAGTATGTGAGTGTACAACTTATGTTTTATTTTATAGTTCTGTAAAGTATGATCTATTCCAGAACCACATATTAATTCTTGCTCCTTTGGACCTGTTACTTAGACCTCTATTTTTAAGGTCCACCCACATTATTACCTGCACCCAGAATTTTTCACCATTTCTCTTAAACTCTTGAACAGCTATGTTGATCAAAGAATAGCTAAAATCTCACCCTCCCTATGGAAATTTCTTAGGATCCTTGAGTCTTCCTAATAAGTATTCTTCACATCATCTACTTGGTAGTGTTACTGTTTGTTGTTGTTGGGAGAACATGTGTGTATACCATGTATTCAAATGACATTTATTAAAGGTCTATTCTGGCACTGTCCTGGGCCCAGAGGGAACTTCTATGCCCCTAAAGATCTCTGAGTTTGACAGAGAAAGGTACAGGCAAATAAATTATCAGAAGTACCTACATAGAATTTGGTGGAGTGCAAATAAAAGAATAAATAATAAGAAGAAGGCAGGAAGTTCATAGGAAACTTGACAGGAAAGTTGCCACTTGAGGTGCATCTTGATGTAGAATAAAACAAATAATAGCTAATACTTATTCAGCACTTAATGTTTATGGCAGGTCTAGCTGCTTTCCATCTACCACCTCACTTAATCCTCATACCATCATGTACACATCATCAACACACTTCAAACTTTAGTGTGCATATAAATATACTAGGTATCTTGTTAAAATCCAATTGAGGTTCAGTAGGTCTGAGATTCTGTATTTCCAGAAAATACTCATCAGCTGGACCTGCTAATCTAGGACCACAGCAGAAGTAGCAAGGAATACCATTGTTTTCTAATTTTACAGATAAGAAAACTGAGGCAAAGACAGGGTACATAATTTGTCCAAGGTTGCACAGCTAAGAATGTGATGGAGCCAGAATTTTAATTCAGTCTGTGTGGCTTCAGAACCCACAATAAATAAGATTATGTAGGCAGAAATCCAATCAAGAAATGGGCAGAGGACATGAACAGACATTTCTGCAAAGAAGACACCCAACTGGCCAACAGACACATGAAAAAGTGCTCAACATCACCTAGCATCAGGGAAATACAAATCAAAACCACAATGAGATACAACCTCACACCAGTCAGAATGGCTAAAATTAACAAGTCAAGAAATGACAGATGTTGGCAAGGATTCAGAAAGAAGGGAACACTCCTACACTGTTGGTGAAAATGCAAGTTAGTGCAGCCACTCTGGAAAACAGTACAGAGGTTCCTCAAAAAGTTGAAAATAGAGCTACCTTATAACCCAGCAATTGCACTACTGGGTATTTACTCCAAAGATACAAATGTGATCAAAATGGCACTTGCACCCTAATGTTTATAGCAGCAATATCCATAATAGCCAAAATACAGAAAGAGCCCAGATGTCCATCAACAGATGAATGAATAAAGAAGATGTGAGATACACACACACACACACACACACACACACACACACACAGGAATATTACACAGCCATCAAAAAGGAAATATTGCCATATGCAATGATGTAGAAATGTGGATGGAACTGAAAGGTATTTTACTAAGTGAAATAAGTCAATCAGAGAAAGACAATTATCATATTATTTCAATGATATGTGCAATTTAAGAAACAAGACGGAAGATCATAGGGGAAGAGAGGATAAAATGAAACAAGATGAAACCAGAGAGGGAGACAAATCATAAGAGACTTTTAATCTCAGGAAACAAACTGAGGTTGCTGGCGGGAGTGGGGTGGGAGGATGTGGTGCCTGGGTGATGTACATTGGGAAGGGTATGTGTTGTGATGAGTGCTGTGTACTGTGTAATACTTATGAATCACAGACCTGTACATAGAATACATTATATGTTAACAAGAAAAAATAAAAATAAACTTCAAAAAATGATGAGAAAAAGATTATGTAGGCAGAGATCAGTATGATCAAAATTAAGATGATATGGAAATACTCAACCAATTTGAAGTACCGTAATCATTTATTTTCATCAATAGTTCTTGGTGCAGTGTTCAATGATTCATCAGTTGCATATAACACCCAGTGCTCATCACACAATGTGCCCTCCTCAATGCTCATCACCTAGTAACCCCATCCCCCCACCCACCTCCCTTTCCACAACGCTCAGTTTTTTCTCCAAGTCAAAATCAAAACCCTGAGATACTACTTTATACCAATCAGAATGGCTAAAATTAACAAGACAAGGAACAATAAATATTGGCGAGGCTGTGGAGAAAAAGGAACCCTCATGCAGTGTTGGTGGGAATGCAAGCTGGTTCAGCCATTCTGGAAAACAACATGGAGGTTCCTCAAGGAGTTAAACCTAAAGCTACCCTATGACCCAGCAACTGCATTACTGGATATTTACCCCAAAGATACAGATGTAGTGAAAGAAGGGACACCTGCAACCCAGTGTTCAAAGCAGCAGTGTCCACGATAGCCAAACTGTGAAAGGAGCTGAGATGTCCTTCAACAGACAAATGGATAAAGAAGATGTGGTATATATATGCAATGGAATATTACTGAGCCATCAGAAAGGATGAATACTTACCTTTTACATCAATATGGATGGAACTGGAGGGGATTATGCTAAGTAAGTCAGAGAAAGACAATCATCATATGGTTTCACTCATATGTGGAATATGAGAAATAGTGCAGAGGAACATAGGGGAAGGGAAGAAGTACAAAACAGTTTAGTTAGACTGGAGAATAGAGTACAAGGAAGAAGATGTGCATATATGATGAGCACTGGGCAGACAATCCTAGACCCTTTCTCTTGAGGGCCTCACATCCCCTATGACCTGAAGCTGTGCTATTTCAGCTTCTCCTGAGAACATCAGCATCTTCCTCTTTCTAGGAGCTTATAAACTGGGAAAATTTGAAAAGGAGGGCCATGGAGTGGATGCACTGGAAGATCCTGTCCCCTTCTCTTTCTTCTAGGGACAGAAAGTTCAGAAAGAGAAAGCTATTTTCTTTCACCTGTCACATTCTGACATACCATCATCAGTGGATAGTGGTTCAATGGTGCATGAGTTAGGGCTTCCTCAGAGTGAAGGGAAAATAGGGAACCATTGTATGGGAATTCCTCAGAATGGTCAACTACTCAATATCAAACTAGATGGCACATCGAGGATGTTGCTCTAAGAGGGGCATGACGTCAGGAGGGATTAAGCCCTTTTCTTTCCTCATAAAAACAAAAACATCATAGTAATAACAGCTACTGCTCATTAAACACCCCCAAAGTTCTAGGCTCTTTGCTGCATGGTTTATATACAATATATCTTTCCCTCTAATCAATTCTGCAAATCAAGTCTCCTGTCCCTATTTTGCTTATTCTAAAACTGGAACTATGAGCAAGTCAACTCATAGCCTCAGGTCAGAGAGCTCATAAGGATCAGAACAGAAATACAAATCACATCTGCCTGGCTCTAAAATCCCTATTCTTCTTCCTCCTCCTCCTTCTTCCTTTTCCTCTTCCTCCCCCTGCCTCCTCCTCCTCCTCCTCCTCCTCCTCCTCCTCCTCCTCCTCCTCCTCCTCTTCTTCTTCTTCTTCTTCTTCTTCTTCTTCTTCTTCTTCTTCTTCTTCTCAAAACCCCTATTCTTATCACCATTTCTTGCTCCTTTTATTGCTCAATCTGTCCATGATAACCTTAGATAGCTCAGAAGCAGCCCTTCATCTTGATGCTCTCAGCATACAGATACATAGAGAAAGATATAATTCTTCTCCATTGCCTCCTTCCCACTTTGTTGTACTGGGAATGATTCCATTTAGGGAAAGAGATCATCAATATTTCATCAAGTGCAAGTACATGCTTGAGCTTGCTTTAGAGGAGTCAATTCTAGGCTTTATTATCACATATGAATGGAAACAAATTAGAGGTGAGACACATTTATTGGAAAATACATATATAACCTGTTCTGACGAGCATTCCTCTGAATCAGAGGTCTGGAGGGCAACCCATTCCCAGCATGGGGTCTCTACCCACTCTGCTGGGAGGAAGAACATAGCATCATCAGAGCTGTGAGTAGTTACTCCAGCTTTATCTGCAAGTCTAGACATTGAGGGTCATTGGAAGTCTCCCAGGACAACCCAATAAAGAATATTCACTATATTAAAAAGTTATTTTCCTTTGGGAGAAAGTTGTCATTTTCTCTGGTCTAAGACACTCAGTAAGAAATAGGTAAGAAGGAAGTATTTAGGGGATGTTATGAGAGGTTAGAAAGAAACATCTCTGATTTCTATATAAACTACAATTTAGCTGTTATTTAAAAATTACTTCCTAAGTTAACAGAAGTTTCAAGAACTATTTAGGTACTTCATTTCATTTCATCATCATATGAACTGGATGAAGCACATATTAGCCTCCTTTATAAAAGAATGGGTCTAGTATCTTATTTGAGATCACACTGCAAGAACAGATTTCAAATCTAACCATGGTCAACCCATTTCATGGATGTGAAGCCTGGCCCACCTCTCCCAAATTGCCTCCCATGTAATGTCTAGAAGAGATAAGGTTATTACCTGCTCACTGTGAAGACCATGTGACAAAAACTATGTCCCTTCTAATTGGAAATATTCAAAATTAAAGAAACACAAACATAAATACCTTAACACAATTAAATTTGTCATTTTTATAGACTGAAGAGCTCATCGGGACAACATAGCCTTTTCTATAGAGCTTGTGTAACCATCATTTGGCCAGAGACTGACTTTTTGAAACTTAATAGCCTGTAAAAACTTTAAAAATTCCCCAATTTTAAAGGAGAACCCTCTTACACTGTTGGTGGGAGTGCAAACTGGTACAGCTACTCTGGAGAACAGTATGGAAGTTCCTCAAAAAGTTAAAAATAGAGCTGCCCTATGACCCAGGAATTACACTGCTAGGTATTTATCCAAAAGATACAAACATAGAGAGTCAAAGGGGCACATACAACCCAAAGTTTATAGCACCAATTTCCACAATAGCCAAAATATAGAAAAAAACCCAGATGTCCGTGGAGAGACGAATGGATAAAGAAGATGTAGTATATATACACAATGGAATATTACTCAGCTATCAAAAGAATGAAACCTTGTCAGTTGCAATAACATGGATGGAACTATAGGGTATTATGCTAAGTGAAAAACTCAGAGAAAGATAAATACAATATGATTTCACTCATATGAGTAATGGAAGAAACAAACAGATGAACATAGGGGAAGGGAAGGAAAAATAAAATAAGATGAGACTTGAGAGGAAGGAAAACTATAAGAGATGCAGAACTCTAGGAAGCAAACTGAGGGTTGCTGGAGGGGACATGGCTGGGGGGAAAGGAAAATTGAGGGATGGGTATTAAGGAGGGCACTTGATATAATGAGCACTGGGTGTTGTAGGTAACTGACAAATTACTAAATTTTGCCTCTGAAACTAATTTTAAAAAATCCTTGATTTCAAAGAAAATAGGATTCATGTCTCTGAATCCTATTGGCATCGCTGCCCAGCTATGTTTCCTTTCAGTAACACATCAGTACCCATGGCAGTCCTGCCAAAGCAAAGCCCACTCAATCCCATATTGTTAAAAGGAAGACCAAGTGCCTCAGAAAGGGTGGCAGTCTTAATCAAAAAAAATCTTTTTGTGGAATAATCACAAGTCATTTGATTAAGTGCTCTCTCCCCATGACACTAACATTTCCAAGTTGAAGTTCAGTGCTGAGTTGTCCCAACACTAATTAGTTGGAAAACAGACTGTGTGATTAGAGAGCTAAAAAGCCTTAGGAGGGTAAGACAGAAGTGGCTAGTGGCTAAATTGGTTTCCTACAGAAAGGAATCTTTCTTCAGGAGCCAGCTATGATGCCCAGAGAGTTCTAATATCTGATCCCTTCACACAGGAAACTTGAAAGAGTAGCAGATGGGAAAATCAATTATATAGCCTCCAATAGAGTTGGCCATGGTGAGGCCACAGTGACTCTCAGTGTCAAGGTTGTCTAACCACAATAGAGGACATTCCTTCCAAGCATGACTTGTTTTTTCTCCTCCACAAAGCTAAGGCTAAGAGCTGCCAGATGGGCAGTGTTGCTTACTAATCACTTGAGATTCTGTCATCGATCAAATAAATTATTAAAGGCCTCAAAAATTAAGACTTTATTTATTTATTTAAGACCATATTTTTTTAAGTAGTCTTATATTCAGAACATAATTGATAAGGTGGTACAGATTTCTCAAAAACCCAGGTCCCCCCACACAAATAGCTTTTTGCATTGTCAGTATCTCCCACAGCAGTGGTTCATTTGTTAATGCTGGTAAACCTACATTGACAGAATCACCAAAGTCCATCGTTTACGTCACAGTTTACTCCTGGTGTTGTATAATCTATGCATTTGGATTCCTATGTAATGATGTGTATCCATAATGATGGCATCATAACATAATTTTCACTGCCTTACAAATCCCCTATGTTTCGCCTATTTCTCCATCCACTAATGAACTAATGAACCCCTGGGAACCTGTGAACCTTCTACTGTTTCCATAGGATTGCCTTCTCTAAAATGTATTACAGTAGGAGTAATACAGAATGTAGATTTTTCTGTTTGTATTGCCAGTCTTCCAATTGTGTTCTACCGCAATATTGTGTGTTATCCTGGGACTTTTGCCTCTCTGTAGAAACCTTAGGATGAGGTTGTCCTTATACACAAAAGAACTTGCTGGGACTTTGATTGGAATTACATTACAGCTATCAATCAAGCTGGGGAGAAAGGACATCTTGACAATATTGAGATTGCCTATACACGCACAGAGACATCCCTTCATTTATTTAGTTCTTTGATTCTGTTCATCAAAGTCCTTGTAGTTTTTCCTCATACAGATCTTGTACAGATTTTGTTAGATTTATACCTAAGTATTTCATATTTTTGTCTGCTAATATAAGTGGTATTGTGTTTTAAATGTCAAATCCCACTTGTGCATTGCTGGTATATAGGAAATCAATTGACTTTTGTAGTTTAACCTTGCATCCTACAACACTTGTACAATCACTTATTAGTTCCAGTAGATTATTTGCTCAATCCATAAACAAAGGCACTTTTATTTCTTCCTTTGCACTCTGTATTCCTTTTATCTTCTCTTTTGTCTTATTGCATTAGATAGAACTTCCAGTAGGATTTTGAAAAGAAGTAGAGAGAGGAGATACCCTGTCCCGTTCCTGATTTTAGGGGATACATCTGTTGTTAACTGGAGGTTTTATTGTAGACATTCTTTATGACATTGAGAAAGTTCCCCTCTATTTCTAGTTTACCAAGATTTTTTTTTTTTTTTATCGATGTCATGCTGGATTTTTGTCAAATGTTTTTTCTGCATCTACCAATCTGACCATGCATTTCTTTTTCTGTTTTAGCCTATTGACATGATCAGTATTAATGATCTTCAAAATACATCTTACAAAAAAATAAAAATAAACACATCTTCCAACTCCTCTTCCACATCACTCTTACTGTAATAATTTGTATATGCAAACATGATCATGCCACTTACCATATATTATTCATGAATGATGCCTTATTTCCAACATAATAAAATCTAAAGCAACTGGCTTGGCAAAGAATATCCTTCATAATCTGACCTTTGCTGGTATCCAGACTTGTATCCTGCTTTTTCTAATATTCTTCCAATTTGTATTTCAGGTGAACTCAACTCCATATAGATCATTGAATTCCTGAGCTTAAAATGTCTTCTCCAGGCTTATTCAACTAAACAAAAAATTCTAGTATAACCTTCAAATCTCAGCTCAAATACTTCTCTTCTATAAAACCTTTCCCTGATGCTCCTCAACTGATTCAGGTTATTATGCCCCAGTGCTAATAGAACTCATAACAATTGCCATGTTGCTCTGTAAATATATGTTTATTTTCTATTTCTCCTAGTATAGAGAAAATTATTTTATAGCAGAGATCTATCTTTCGTATTTTGGTGCAAAAATGCTAGATGACTTATGCCCAGTGTGGAACCTAGAACAGAGAAAGTATCTTATCTATACATACATATAAAAGTGTATGTATATATATTTATGTATTATAAAAAATACATCTATACATGCATATAAAGGAAAAAATGAAATAAATACATATCTTTACTTCTCCATTAAAACATGTGGTTTATTTTGTATATGACTTTCTCATTAAACTTGGGTTTCTGTTATATTTGGGTAGCAGTAGCAAGAAGAGAATAAGTAAGCTTCTAAATGGATCCTTCATTATAACTGAAAATATTTGTTTTCCCCCTACTCTCTTCAGCCATCAATCCCAGACCATCAAAAGTACATATAAGCTCATGGTTAGAGTGAGTTGAGTAATTAAATGTTATTTGTACTCCTCATGTTGGAGAACAAGAATTTTCTGGATGTTAGGGCTACTTCACATTTTGATCTTTCAAGCTTTTATTTTTCCTTTTTGCCTTATCTCTTCCTTCACATCCAACCTGCAAGAGGAGACAAAGATATTCTTTTCCTCTTGCCCAAACTTTCTCTCCCTGAATCACTTTCACCTCAGGCAGCAGTTGGCCAAAGGAGAGTTGGAAAAGGTCCTTTGACTATAGCCAGTGTGGAAAACGTCAACACATTAGATGTAAGTGATCATCATCAGTTATATTAATCACACATTCTATTAGTCTAGAAACCCATAAACTAAATCCATTTGCTCATGAATTAATTTGTCACTTATTGGCTTGGCAACTACTAAGTGTCCCACACAAAGGTCAGGCTGAGGAAATCAATTGACTTTTGTAGTTTAACCTTGTATCCTACAACACTTGTACAATCACTAAGTAATTGTACACTTAGTGTACAATCAGTGCTAAGCCTGGGGGTTAGTGGGTCCTGGGACCTGCAAAGCTGCTGATGCAGGCCAGATGGGAGGCAAGGGGCTGAAATAAAAAGAATTCACAGATCAAAGTATCTCAAAGGAATATCAAGAGAGTAATGAACCTTCTAAAGTCAATCTCTAAAAATGGCGAGATCTGGCAGTGATTAGATAAATTATTTCAAAAGGTATTTGGTGTTTATTGGTGCATCTGCATCCCTCCTTTGCCTCACCCCTGCAGCTCTATCGGTCACAGAGTTTTATCTATATCAAAAAGCTTTCCTTCCCTCTGATTGCCACACCTGTCAGTAGACCAACATAAAATAGAGTAGAATAAAGTCAGATAAAGTGAAAGAGGGAAGAGTAAAATGCAAGCCACATGGAAAATTCAATGATCTCAAATTCAAGTATGAGCTTTGTTCTCCCCAAGGAGAGAAGAAATGCAAAGATTCTGGCACGAATCATCAACAAAGTGACTTAATTGATTTTTTTCATATATATGTACATTTTGTGAATCTAAATAACAGTTTGTACTGCAACACCTTGTGTTTTCAAAGTCCTTAACTATTGGTTTATGCTCAATTGCCTAAAATTTCTGTATGTTTACTTGCCCCAGCCTCTTCCCTGGGGAAGCTCGTGGATTCTGCTTATATGAGTTTTTCTAGAAAGGCAGCCTTTAAAGTAAACAGTGTGGACATTTTAAAGTAGACAGTGTGGACATTTCCAGGAAGGAGTGGTGACTACCATGTTGTTATGGGTTGAATTGTGTCACCCCCAAACCCACATGCTGAAATCCTCACCCCTCAAACTGTGACCTTATTTGGAAATAAGGCTGTCATGGAGGCCATCACTGTGGAGTCTAATCCAGAATTACTAGTGCCCTTGTGAAAGGGGGAAATCAGGTACAGACATATATAGGAGAGCAGCAGGGGAAGATGAGGCAGAGAGCAAGGTAATGCCTCTCTGTCGACAGTGTCCAGTCCACCAGCAGCAGCTAGGAAGGAGGTTTGGAACAGGTTCTCCCTCACAGTCCCAGAAGGAACCTGGATCTCAGACTCTGCCCTCCACAGCTCAGATACTGGCTATTGCAGTTGTGTAAACTTCTACCACTTAACACTTTTTCAAAGAACCCCAGTAAGGTTCTAATCTTCCAACGAACTGGCATGGCCTCTTTCCTCTTCTCCTCCTTGGCTCTCTGTCGCATGTGACCTGGCTGACTTCCCCTGCCCCTGTTAGACAGATGGTCAGGGGGCCAGTCTCTCTGAGAGGAGGATCCTCAGAGTGGGGCCCTTCAGTGCTCAGGTCCCAGAATAAATGTCACAATCATGTCTAAATGTAGTTGTCAAGTTTGAAGAAAATTCCCATGGAATCATCTTTTTCAGTGAGGGTGGGAAGACAAGAGTTAAATAGAATAACCTAGGGTTTCTCAATCTCAACCTCAGCACTATTAAAACATTTTTTTTAAGACTGATTTATTTATTTGAGAGAGAGAGAGAGAAAAAAAAAAAATGAATCCTCAAGCAGACTCCTCACTGATCACAGAGCCCAATGTGAAGTTCGATCCCAGGACCTTGAGATCATGACCTGAGCTGAAATCAAGAGTCAACCACGAGCCACCCAGGTATCCTGGCACTATTAATATTTTGAACCAGGTAACTCTTCACACTTGTTCAAGATACCCTCAACTCTCTAAATGCCAGTAGCATTTCTTCCTAGTTGTGATAATCAAAAATGTCCACTGACAGGAATGGGAAGTTGGAGGCAAAATCACCTCAAACTGAGAATGGCTTGAACAGCATACTGAGACAAGCAGCCAAGCAGAAGGCAAAGAGCCCCAGCCTACTTGAGTCAGGAGAGTAGGGTGAAGGGAACAGACAGGAGGAGACCTATTCTAGAGAGCTTTCAGTGGATGGACAGTAGCTCCCTCAGTGCCTCTGGGCCTCTGCTCATGTCCTTTCTCCTGCTTGAAGATGGTCTTATCATGATTCAGTCACTAGCTGTCTTTTGAACTCCAGATGAAGGCCACAACACAGCTGGCCACAACATGGCTCAGAAATCTTTCCCTTCCCTTTCCTTCTGAGTTCTACTGACCTAGTGGAGGCCACAGGAGCTGCTTCCTGGCCCCGACAGCTCTCACTGAGTCCACGGACCCCTTGGCTTCAGGCTTGTGAGAGGAGCATCAGCAAGAGAGCTGGAGGGCTGAGGTCCAGTGGGAACATGCCAGCCAACCGGAGCCATCCCTGGCTCTGGGCATGGGAACCTGTGACGACTCCTGTGAGGTCTCTGTGTCATTCGAGGACGTGACTGTGGACTTCAGCAAGGAAGAGTGGCAGCAACTGGACCCTGCTCAGAGACGCTTGTACCAGGATGTGACGCTGGAGAATTACAGCCACCTGCGCTCAGTGGGGTATGAAGTTCCCAAACCAGAGGTCATCTTCAAGTTGGAACAAGGAGAGGAGCCATGGATTTTGGAGAGAAAAACCCCACATCAGAGCCATACGGGTGTACGACATAGTGATTCCACAAGTCTATACATTACCCAGTGCTCGTGATGATAAATGTGCTCTTTAGTCCCTTCCTTGACGCTCTTTCAAGTGAAGCCAGTAAATTTGAAAACTGAGGTTTTGCTTTCCTAAAAAAAAAAAAAAAAAAAAAAAAAAAAAAACTGTCCCTTTTTGGATACCCAGCCACTCAGTCCTCTCAAGTTGTTATTGTTGGCCTAAGTGAGAAGCTTCCTCTCCAGTTACAAGGTAGCTCCTGGAGGGTGGGGTATAGTCCTTGCCTACAGAGTCTTGCATATCAGGGATGTTCCAGACACCATTGAGGAAGAAAGGAAAGAGATGATTATGAATGGTTGAATGCTTTCTGATACATAAAGGACCCTTTCTAGAGCCACCTTCTTCTGGATTTGCATTACCTTTCATAAGAGAAGGTAAAACCTGCCTGGGGTGGAACTCCTCTGCAGTAGTCATCTGAGAATCAGCAATCAGTTGTTCAGACTCAAGAAGCCACAATTCTCCTTTTGGCCCATCTATAGTAGAAATGATAACCCCGTCATGGCAGTTTTTGTGTTCCTGCTATAGGTAAAGACTAGAACATTCACTAAAAGTTCTGTTTCTGTGAAACTTAGTAAATAGGACTACATGGTTCCAGATTCTCTACCATCTGTGGCCATTGCTGCTCTGCTCACACAGCTTCCATGTATGGCCACGGGTCCATTTGTAACACTCTGTTCCAAGCAGATAACGTGAGTCTTCGCCCATCTAGGAACACCTGGGACTACACAAGAAGCTCTATCAGCAATTTGGCATACAGATTTTTTCTGCACGCACAGCACTCCCCCAAAATAACCAGTCTTTTGACCCACAGCAAGGACTCCCAGATACCAGACTGGTTAGTGAACCAAGCACCTGTAGAATTAGTACCACATTCTTACTATATTTTGTATGAAGGACCATTACAGTGTGGTCCTTGGGCTTGAGTCCTACTTCCCCCTGCTCTGCACCTGAATCCCACAGTATACTTAATCACTTACTGTCCCTCAAACAAACTTGCCCTCTGCCCTCCATTTCTTTCTTCTATTGTTTACCTGCAAAACATCTATCTACTCACAGTTTGAAACTCAGCCCAAAATTTATCTCTTCACTGAAACTTGTCTCAAGCCTCATAAGCAGACCAGATTGCCACTGTCTTAGGCCCCCTCTTTTCCTCACATCTAACTTCATTATGCATTCATTTTATCCTATTTTAATTACTTATTTCCCTGTGTCTCTTTCTTACCATTTCCTAATACCTGACCAAGTAACATTGTCTTATCCATCCCCATAAATTTAGAGAGACAGGTCAGACTTTTTCTCTAAAATATCTGATGTTTCCCACCTTAAATAATGATTGAGAAAACATTTGATACCTAAGTCAAATTATTGGTTAAAACTGACTGACATTAACTTAAGGATTTTATTGTTCCTCATTTCTCTTTCATGGCATCAATAGAACTACCCGGGCAATTTTTAGATATATAATGTTTACTCAGAAATGATGGATTAACATTCATTTGACTAAATTTCAAACTCTCTGAATTATATTAAAAGTTATTCATTAAAACAGATGTATTACATATCAATCTTTCCTCAGAAATAGAATTCCTATTATATAATGAGAAAAATTCTTATTTAGAAGGAATGCAATTAAGCTTTAAAATCTACTTCTAAATGTTCAAGGATTTGGCACTACCAGCTGAAGTGTTTGTACTTGTCAGGAGTTTAATAATTCCCTTTAAAATGCATTTTTTTTTCTGATCACCAAAATTTTTTGACAATTTGTCGGAATAATAATTGCTAACTTTTATTGAGCAACCCTCAATATTATTATAAATCACTTTATTTAATTCTCATGGTGGTACTTTGAGATGGATTGCCCTTAATCTTGCAGAAAAGAAATTTGCAGCTCAGAGATGTAGGTGACTTGTGTAAGATCGCACAACTGGGAGGGGTGACCCTGGGACGTGAATTCATCAGTCTCATTCCAGGAGGCCCATTCCTACCCTCCACTATGTGCTGCATTAACCTGATCGATTTTCAATCCAAGACTTCCGCAGTCCAGCTACTAATGTTACCTTAATGCGCGTGACCCAGTGCAATTGGCATTTGGGCACACACACTAGACAAGTGTGGTAATTCATATGCTTGTTCCTTGTGTTACAAAGAAGTCATCTGTGGCCCAGCGATGTAAGATGACTTGACATAATTCAAAGAGCTAAAAAGCATCAAAACCGGGGACTGGATGCCAGGTATATTCCAGTATTGTTACGTTTAGTTCAATGCCTAATCCACCCGGCATACCTGGTCCACATATTTGGACATTTATATGAATTAGGGAATTCTTCATCAGCATATACACATACACATGCCAGTGTGACCTGATTCTGAGGCCTTTAAAAGTAACATGGAAAAGAGACGATAAGTGGTGAGAATTCAACTCTTATTTCACCCCCAGGCTGGATTAAAACATATGTTAAAAAATTGGCATGAATTCTCAGAGCTGCTTCATCCTCCTAGGGATAGGGAGGGCTTGTACTTACGGGATTGATTAATGCTCTTAAAAGGATTTTTACAAGGTATTATCAACATATGATTCCTTACGTCTGCTGAAAATGAGTCAATACTTTTTAACTTAAAATTTTTAAAAAGACAGAATTTTCTCTGTGGGTTACATATACTCATTGTCAAGGTCATTCAAGACTCCAATTGCTCACAGTACCCCAGAACGCTCACTCAGATTTACTCACAGCCTTACAGTCTGCGTTTGCTGGTGAAGAACACGGGCTACATACAAATGACTTCACCTCTGCAGCACAGAATTTAAATCAGCCAAGAAAGAAGCCAAACAGTCCTTCCACTACATGTTAATCTGACTCCAGAATCAGGCCACGAGCCAACTAAATATTTTGGTGGTGTCAGAACTTTACCATATCAAACATAACTTCAAATGAGGGGACTGTTAAAAGCAATTGATTTTCTAGAACTCCTCAGCGTTTATGGCAGGGAGCCTGGCTCGGTTCATCTCTTGTTTACACCTTTACTAAAGAACAACAGACACACAACAAAATGCACGTATTGAAAGTGTTCAGTTGGATATGACTCACATAAATACCCAGGCATGAAACCATCTCCACAATCAAGATAACAAACCTATCAGTCACCCCTGGAAAGATCCTTCGTAAACACTTGATCCTGCCCTTCTCTGTCTGGCTCATCTCAACCACTGGTCTGATTTCTGGCACTCTATGGTAGTACCACACACGAAAATAGACTCAAAATGGATGAAGGACCTCAATGTGTGAAAGGAATCCATCAAAATCCTTGAGGAGAACATAGTTCGCATTTCTTAAAGTTTTTCACAAATGGAATCAAACAGCAGGCTGTTTTTTGCCTGACTTCCTCATGTAGTGTAACTGTGTTGTCACATATGTTTATAACATATGTATTGCCACATGCATTAGTACTTCATGAGTTTTCATTTCTGAATGTTGTCTCATTGTATGGGAATACTACAACGGGTTCAGATATCCATGTGTGGATAGACATTTGAGTTATATCCAGTTTTGGGTCTTTTTTGGTTATTTATGGTTTTTAAAAATATTTTATTTATTTATTTGAGAGAGAGAAAAAGAGAGAGATAGAGATAGTGAGAAAGAGTACACATAGGAAGGAAAGGGAGAAGCAGGCTCCCTCAGGAGCAAAGAGCCCAAAGCAGGACTCCATCTGAGGACTCTGAGATCATGACCTGAGCTGAAGGCAGACACTTAACCAACTGAGCCACCCAGGCGTCCCTCTAGCTTTTGTACTTTTATAAAGCTACAAAGAACATTTTTGTGTAAGTCCCTCTCTTAGGGCAATATGGAGAAGAGTGGCTGGATCACGTCTTGCGTAACTTTTTTTTTAAGGTTTTATTTATTTATTTGTGAGAATGAGTGAACATGAGCAGAGGAGAGAGGCAGAGGCAGAAGGAGAGGGACAAGCAGACACCCTTCAAACCTAGGAGCCCACTGAGGGACTTAATCCCAGGATCCTGGGATCATGATCTGAGCTGAAGGCAGACACTTAACTGACTGTGCCACCCAGGCATCCCATTCTTACTATTTTTTTAAAGATTTATTTATTTATTTGACAGACAGAAATCACAAGGAGGCAGAGAGGCAGGCAGAGAGAGAGGAGAAAGCAGGCTCCCTGCCGAGCAGAGAGCCCGATGCAGGGCTCTATCCCAGGACCCTGGGATCACGACCCAAGCCGAAGGCAGAGGCTTTAACTCACTGAGCCACCCAGGCATCCCATTCTTAACATTTTTTAAAGAAACTGCCAAAACATTTACCAAAGGATTTGTACCATTTTAGATTCCCACCAGAAGCAGATGAGATTCTTGTTTTCCACATTCTGGCCAATACTTGGTATGGTCTGTCTTAACTTTTAGCTGTTCTATTAGAAGCATGTTGGCCTCTTGTTACTCTTAATTTACATCCCACCAGTGACTGGGGATGTCAGACAGTTTACACAAGCTTATTTTCTATTTATATTTTTTCTTTAGCAAAGTGTCCAAATCTTATGAAAAATTTTTACCGGGTTGTTTATTTTCTTACTGAGTTCTGAAAGACCTTTATCTAGATACAAGTCCTTTAGCACATGCACGTTTCTCAAATATATTTTCTCTACAACTGTCTGTTGTCTTTTCATTCTCTTAGGAATCCCTAATGAGAAGCAGCTGTGTTAATTCTGATAAAGTCCAGTTTGTCTATCTGCTCTCTCGTGGCTTCTGATTTGGGGAAAAATCTTTGCCTAACTCAAACTCAAAAGATTTTCTCCAAGTTTTTCTCAGAAGTTTTATAGTTTTAGGTTTTACATTTAGAAGTATGATATATTTTGAGTTAATTGTGTATGTGTACCCAACATCATTTGTTAAAAAGATGATCACCTGTCAGAATGGCTAAAATCAAGAAGACAAGAAACAACATATGTTGAAGAGGATGTGGAGAAAAAGAACCCTGGTGCACTGTTGGTGGGAACGCAAACTGGTGCAGCCACTGTGGAAACCAGTATGAAGGGTCCTCAAAAAACTAAAAATAGAAATACCACATGATCCAATAATTCTACTACTTGATATTTACACAGGGAAACATAAACAATAATTCAAAAAGATATATTCACCCCTATATTTATTTCAGAGTTATTTACAATAGCCAAGACATCAAGGCAACCCAAGTGTCCATCAATAGACAAACAGACACACTACTTGTGTATTAAGTACAGGTTTACAAACTCGGTTTAAGTGACCTCATTTGGGGCCCATTTGTTTTTTTCTTTAATAATCCAAAGACATGCACAGTATCTTTATATTTAGTCTCTGAAATAAATACCATTCCTACTCTTAAAAAAAATAGACAAATGGACAAGGAAAATGTGGTATATCTACAATGGGATATTACAAAGCCATAAAAAAGGAAAAGACTGTGCCATTTGAGATAACATAGATGGAGCATGAGGGTATTATACTAAGTGAAATAAGTCAGATTGAAAAGACAAGTAGAATATGATTCCACAGAATCTTTAAAAAATGAACAAAAAGCAGAATCATAACTATAAATACAGAGAAAAACTGATGATGGCCAGAGGGGCAGGAGGTGGGAGGTTCAGCAATGGGTGAAGGGGAGAGGGAGATATAGGCCTTCGTTGATGGAATGAATAAGTCAGGGGAGTAAAAAGCAGAGAATAAGGAATACAGTCAAGAATATTGTATTAACAATGCAATGGGACAGATGGTAGCTGTACTTGTGTTGAACATAGAATAATGTATAAGATAACAAAATGACTAAGTTGTACACATGAAACTAAGGTAACACTGTGTGTCAACTATACACAAACTTTTAAAAAGATGATCGATTCCCTAGTGGGTTGTCTCTGCAACTTGGTCAAAAATCAGTCTTCCATATGTGGATGAACCTGGCTCTGGACTCCCTTCTCTTCTATTGATCAATTTATTTGTTTTCATTTTAATTCTATTACAGTTAACACAGCGTAACACTAGCTACAGGTGTATAGTATAGTGATCTGACAATTCTCTGCATACTCAGTACTCATCATGGTAAGTGTGCTCTTAATCCCCATCAAGTACTTCACCCATTTCCTCACCCTTCTTCCCTCTGGTAACCATCAGTTTATTCTCTATACTTAAGATTCTGTGTTTTGATTTTTTTCTTTGTTTTGTTTTTTAAATTCCACATATGTGTGAAATCATATGTTACTTCATTACTAGTGTATAGAAACGCAATGGCTTCTGTATATTGATTTTGTATCCTGAGACCTTAACTGAATTCACGTATCAGTTCTAGTAGTTATCTGGTGGAGTCTTTAGGGTTTTCTATAGGTAGTATCATGTCACCTCCAAATAGTGCAAGTTTTGCTTTTTCTTTACCAATTCTGATGTCTTTCGTTGCTTTTCCTTGTCTGATTGCTGGGTCTAAGTCTTCCAGTACTACACTGAATAAAAGTGGTGAGAGTGGACATCCTTGTGTTATTCCAGATCTCAGGGGAATAGCTCTCAGTTTTTTACCATTAGGTATGATGGTAGCTGTGGGTTTTTCATATATGACTTTTAGTATGTTGAAGTAGGTTACCTTTAACCATATTTGTTATGAGTTTTTATCATGAATGAATGCTGTACCTTGTAAAATGCTCCTTCCACATTTATTGAAATGATCATAAGGTTTTTATCCTTTCTTTTCTTGAGATGATATTTGACATTGATTGATTTGTGAATATTGAACCACCTTTGCATCCCAGGAGTAAATCCCACTTAATAATGGTGAATGATTTTTTTAAACATATTGTTGAATTCAGTTTGCTAATATGTTGTTAAGGATTTTTGCATCCATGCTCATCAGAAATGTTGGACTGTACTTCAATCTCTCTCTCTCCTTTTTTTTTTTATTTGGTAGTATCTTTATCGGGTTTTGGTATCAGGGTAATACTGGCTTCATAGAATGAATTTGGGAGCTTTTATCCCTGTTTTATTTTTTTTAATAGCTTGAGAAAAATAAGTATTATTCTTCTTTGTTTTTATAATTTTTTATTATGTTATGTTAGTCACCATATAGTACCTCCTTAGTTTTGATGTAGTGTTCCATGATTCATTGTTTGCATATAAACCCAGTGCTCCATGGAATACGGGCCCTCCTTAATACCCATATGTTTCTAGGAATTTATCCATTTCTTCTAGGTTGTCTGGTGTGTTGGCATGTAATCTTTCATAGTGTTCTCTTGTTATTGTTTGTGTTTCTGTGGTACTGGTTGCTTTTTCTCCTCTTTCATTTCTATTTAGTTGAGTCCTTTCTTTTTATGAGTCTGGCAAAGATTTATCAATGTTCTTGATCTTTTCAAGGAACCAATTCCTGGTTTCGTCGATCTGTTCTATTGTGGGTTTTTTGTTTGTTTGTTTGTTTGTTTCTATATCATTTATTTCTGTTCTAATCCTTATTATTTCCTTCCTTCTGTTGGTTTTGGGTTTTGTTTGTTTTTCTTTTTTCTAGTTCCATTAGGTGTAAGGTTGGATTGTTTGAGATACTTCTTGCTTGAGCTAGGCCTATATTGCTATAATCCCCTCTTAGAATAGTTTCTGTTGCATCCCAGTTGGACTGTTCTGTTTTCATTTTCTCTTCTCCCCATGTATTTTTTTTTTAATTTCTTTGATTTCTCTTTTGACCCATTTATTGATTAGTAGTATGTTATTTAACATCCATGTGTTTGTATTTGTACCAGATTTTTCCTTGCGATTGATTTTAGTTTCATAGTGCTATGGTTGGAAAAGACCTACGTTATGACATCAATGTTTTTGAATTTATTGGAGTTTGTTTCATGGTCTACTATGTTATCTCTTCGTGTTCCTTGTGCACTTTACAAGAATGCATATTCTGCTCATTTAGGTTGGAATGCTCTGAAGGTATCAGATCCATCAGGTCCAATGTATCATTCAAAGCCACTGTTTCCTTGTTGATTTTCTGTTTGGATGATTAATCCACTGAGGTAAGGGGACACTAAAGTCTCCTCCTATTATGTATTACTATGAATTACTTCCTTTATGTTTGTTACTAGGTGCTTTATGTATTTTGGTGCTCCCATGTCGGGTGCATAAATATTTACAATTGTTCTATCTTCTTGATGAATTGTTCCCTTTATGATTCTGTAGCATCCTTCTTTGTCTCTTGTTACAGTCTTTGCTTTAAAGTCTATTTTGTCTGATATAATCATTGCTACCCTGGCTTTTTTTTTTTTTCCACTTCCATTTGTATGATAAATATTTTGCCTCCCATCACTTTCAATCCATGTATCTTTAGGTCTGAAATGAATCTATTGTAGGCAGCATATAACTATATCTTGCTTTTTTATCCATTCCATCACCCTATGTCTTCTGCTTGGCACATTTGGTCTTTTTACATTCAAAGTAATTATTGATAGGTATGTACTATTGCCATTTTGTTACTTGTTCTATGTTCTATGTTGTTTTTTGTAGTTCTTCTCTGTTCCTTTCTTCTCTTGCTCTGTCCTCTCACAGTTTGCTGCCTCTCTTTAGTCATACCGTTGGATCCTTCTCTCTTAATTTTTTGTGTATCTATTACTGGTCTTTGACTTGTAGTTATCATTAGGTTTATAACATCTTATGATTATAGCAGTCTATATTAAGTTGATGGTTACTTAAGTTTGACCCCACTTAGAAGCACTAAGTTTTTACTCCTTTCCTATTCACATTTCAGGTATATGGTGTTATACTTCCTTTTACTTTGTGAAACCCTTGACTGGTTTTTGTAGATATCCTTAATTTTACTGGTTTTGTGTTTCCCACTTTTCTTACTCTAGCTTATAGTCTTTCCTTTCAACTCAAAGAGTCTCATTGTTAAAGAAATGTTAATTTCTTGTATGGCTGGTTTAGTGGTGATGAGTTTCTTTAACTTTTGTCTATGTGGGGAACTCTTATCTCTCCTTTTAGTCTGAATGATAGGCTTACTATGCTTACTATGCTTACTATGGTTGCACATTTTTTTTTCTTTCATGACACTTTCTTCTGGCCTGCAATTTCTGCTAAAAAGTCAGCCAATAACCTTATGAGGTCTCCCTTGAATATAATTTTCTTTTATGTTGCTGCTTTTAAAATTCTCTATCATTACTTTTTTTTCCATTTTAATTACTATGTGTCATGGTGTAGACCTCCTTGGGTTGATTTTGTTGGGGGCTCTATGTGCCTCCCAGATCCAGATTTCTGTTTCCTTTCCCATATTTAGGAAGATTTCAGATATTATTTCTTCAAATAGATTTTCTGCCCCCTTTTCTTTCTCTTCTCTTTCTGGGATCCCTATAATGTGAATGTTATTACATCTCATGGTATTGTTTTCTTAATCAATTTTCATTTTTTAATTACTCTTTTCTCTCTCCTGTTCAGCTTGATTGCCTCCCACCACTCTGTTTTCCAGGTTGCTGATCCATTCTTCTTCTTCCTCTTACTATTTATTCCTCTAGGGTATTTTTTTAATGGCAGTTATTTGAGTTCTTCATCTCTGATAGGGTCCTTCTTATGTTTCCTATCTCTTTCTTGAGGGTCTCACTGATGTCCTCCATGCTTTTCTCAAGTCTAGTCCATATCTTCATGACCATTACTTTCAATTCTCTCTCAGGCATATGACTTATCTCCATTTCATTTGCTCTCTTGTGATTTTGTCCTATTCTACATTATGGGCATAATCCTCTATCTCTTCATTTTGTCTAATTCTGTGTCTGTTTCTATGTGATAGGAAGGTCAGCTATGTCTCCTGCTCTCGAATGCAATGCCTTGTGAAGTAGAGGTCCTGCAGTGTCCTGAGTACAACATCCCCTGCTCATTAGAACCTGGCAGTTCAGAAATGTCTTCTCTCCAGGCTACATGTGCCTTACTGCTGTGCTGAGCCACATGGCTACTTTCAGTCCAATCATCTGCAATGCTCTCTTTGCCTGTTGTGGGCAGGGTTTGGTCCTTGTGCTGTTTTTAGGTCATTCTGGGGCTGTCTTGGACGTGAGATGAGTCAGCCCTGGTGCTTGCCAGAGGTGCAGTAGCACTGAACTGTTGGGGCACTTTCCCAGTGTTATCCGCTGAGAAGCTTCCATGGGGGGGCAGCACCTGCAGTCAGACAGAGGTCCACCCCCAGTCCACGGCTGGGGCCACAGTCAGACTGGTGTGTGGGGTTATGTTCCGATCTCCCTGAGTCTGGAGTCACTTTGCAGTGGTGCTGGCCCCTGTTAATGATGCTGGCTGTTGAGTAGTGCCAGGCTTGTGGCACTGCTTTGGATGGGTTCAAACAGAGATTGTACTGGTGGGAGAATGTCTGCAGGGTGGTGTGGGGGTAGGGTGTGCAGTTAGCAAGGTTTGTACAGGTCTTCTGTGGAAGGGAATTGAAGCTGGTTTAGAGAATTCTTATGGCAGTGTTGGGAGAGGACAGAGCTGCAGAAAAACATCGGGTGGCGCACACAGTGTTAGCAAGGTTTGCATGAATCTGCTGTGGGAGGAGACCTGGAGTGGAGGCCTGGTTAGAGAGGCTGTGTCTACAGGAGAAGGCCAGGGTTGGGCGTATTGTTAGCTAATTAATGGAGAGTGTTGATGCTGAGCTGAATCTCACAGATGTCCCTGTGTCTAGGTGGAGGTGTGGGAGTGGAAAATGGTACTTCCCAGCTCCTTTGTTCCTGGAGAAGTCTCATGAAGATCCTGGCCCTCTAGCACGTGCTCTGAGATTAGAAAATAAATCTTCCTGTATACCCCAAGCACTTCTCAAACGGTTGCTCCTATGTTGTATCTCCATGGAGCTATTTGTTGCACTAACTCTGTAAGGGCTGCAACTCAGTTTCTTATTGTCCACCAGTTTCCCCAGAGCCAAGTCCACTGATTTTTAAAGTTCCAGGTGTGAAACTCCAGTGATTGTAAGAACTTGGAAAGTAAGGCACCCTCTGGTTTTTAAAGTCAAATATTATGGGGATTCATCTTCCCAGCGTGAGTCATCAGTGCTAGAGTGCTTTATGTGAGGTTCTTTTTCGGTTCTCTGTAGGTACCTCTGGTTCCCTCCCTCCCAGAGACAGTCCCACAAGTCATTCTGGTCCCAACTGGGTCTCTACCCTTCCTACCCTCTTCAGTGTGTCCTCCTTACATTTAGCTATGGAGAGCTTGACCTGCTATTCTTAGGGTAATTTCTGGGCTATTTACACTGATGTGGGTGTATCTAGGTGAATTCGTGGGTTGAGGTGAGCATGGGATCTTCCTATTCTGCTTTTTTCCCCAGAAGTTGAGCTTCAACTTACCTATCTTTATGTCAGTATCACACTATATTGGTGACTGTTGCTGTAACAAGCCTTGAAACTTCCAAACTTGTTTCACAGTTCGAAGGTGTCTTGGCTCTTCTAATTTCTTTGCATTTCAATAAAAGTTTTATAGTCAACTTGTCAGCTTCTACAAAAAGCTTAATAGAATTTTTATGGCGGTTACTTTCAATCTATAGATAACTTGGAAATAATTGACATCTTAACAATAAGGAATCTTCTGCCCTTTAAAAAATGTATTAGGTCTGTTTTCTCTTAATCTTTTGTATTTTTAGTGCACATGTCACTCACAACTTTTGTCAGATTTATCATAATTATTTCACATAGTTTGACACCATGGTAACTTACATTTTAAAATTTTAACTGAATAATCCTTTTAGTCTTTTGGTAGATTCCATCAGGTTTTCCAGATAGACAATAATGTAGTTTAGAAACAAAGGCAGTTTAGTGTGCCTGGGTGGCTCAGTTAGTTAAGCATCTGATTCTTGATTTCATCTCAGGTTATGATCTCAGGGACCTGAGACTAAGCTCCATGTCAGGCTCTGAGTGCTGCGTGGAGCCTGCTTAAGATTCTCTCTCTCCTTCTCTCTCTGTCTCTCCACCCCACTGGAAGGAAGGAAGGGAGGGAGAGAGGGACAGACAGAGGGAGGGGAAAGGGAAAAGAAGGGAGAAAAAGAAATAAAGTCGGTTTTATGTTTTTTTTTTTCCTCTCATTTTAGATGCCTTTTATTTATTTTATTCATTTTTCTTGCCTGATTGTATGATTGTATTTAGCACCTCCAATGAAATGGCCATAGAACTGATAAAAAGTGGACATCCTTGCCTTATTCATGACCTTTAGAGAAGATATTTGATCTTTTACCATTAAGTATGATGTTTTTCATATATGCAGGTTTTTCATATATGCCCTTTATTAGAGTGAGGAAAGTTCATGATATCATTAATTCACTGAGAACAGATGTTGGATATTGTCATTTTTTTCTGCATTTATTGATATGGTAAATAGTATTGTTTGATTTTTGAAGGTTAAATCAACCCTGTATTCTTGAGATAGACAACACTTGATCATGATGTATTATGCTTTGTATACATTTTTGAATTCTTGTTTGGAACATTTTCCTCTATGTTTTTGACAGATATTGCTCTTTATTGGAACAATTCCTGAAATATATATGCCTGGCTTGTGTGTCAGAAAATGTCAGTCTCATAGAATGAATTAGGAAGTATTTCCTTTTTTTGAATATTCTGGGGTGCTATGTGCAGAATTTTATAGTTGGTAGAACTTATCAGTGAAACCACCAAGACCTGGAATTTCTTTTCTGGGAAGGTTTGTAACCACACATTCAATTTCTTCAATAAATACAGGTTACCTATTTCTCCTTCAATGAGTTTCTGTAGTTTGTGTCTTTCAAGGAACTTGTCCATTTCATCTGTTTTTCAAATGTATAGACATAATATTTTTAATAACATTCCCTTTTAATATCTATAGAGTCTATAATGATTTCAGCTCTCTGACTCATAATTCTGGTAAATGATGTCTTCCATCTTCTCTAATCAAATGCTAGAGGCTTATTAATTTTATTCATTTTCTCAAAGATCCAGTTTGAAACCTTGATGTATGAGAAGAAATATTGAAGTATGTGAGGGAGATAAAAGGATGAGTAGAACATTGATAGAGTCTTATAGTATTAATTATCTAAAGTCAAAATATTTTTTAAATTAGTTTTATTAACATATAATGTATTATTTGCCCCAGGAGTACAGGTCCATGAATCATCAGTCTTACACATTTCACAGCACTTACCATACCACATACTCTCCCCAGTGTCCACAACCCCACCACCCTATCCCTACTCATCCAACCCCCAGATTGTTTTGTGAGTAAAATCAAAATATTTTTTGAAAATATTTGAAAAACAACCCCTCAGTTTGTTTTGTGAGTAAAATCAAAATATTTTTTTTTATTTTTTATTTTTTATTTTTTATAAACATATATTTTTATCCCCAGGGGTACAGGTCTGTGAATCGCCAGGTTTACACACTTCACAGCACTCACCAAAGCACATACCCTCCCCAGTGTCCATAATCCCACCCCCTTCTCCCAACCCCCCTCCCCCCAGCAACCCTCAGTTTGTTTTGTGAGATTAAGAGTCACTTATGAAACAAGATGGGATTGGGAGGGAGAAAATCAAAATATTTTTAACATCGAAAACTAAAAACGCCTTTTCAAGGATCCTTGATCTTACTAATAGTAGGTAGCTGAGTGTAAGGATTCCAGGCAAAGGATTGTGGAACCAGACTGCCTACCTTTGTGTCCTGGCTCTGCCTCTTATTAGCAGTGTGAGCTTGGACAAGTCACTTACCCTCTCCATGCCTTAGTTTTCATGTCTATAAACACTGGTAATAATAGCAACATTGCATAAGGTTATTGTGTATGAGTCAGTATATTAGTATACGGGAACTAACTTGAAACCTTCTGGCATATGATGAACACTACAGGAGTGATAACTGTTACAATAAGACAAAAACATCCAGAAATAATTTGCCATACTTCAGAATTACGAAATGAAAGCATTTCATATTGAAGATAAAAACTCTTTATTTTTTTCCTCCCAAGGAAGCAAACTAAAAGTCCAAAGAGAGAAACTGGCCCCAAAGGAAGAATTACTGTTTGCAGAGAATAAATTCAGATCCTACAATATGCCCATCTTTCTCTTCGATACATCTCTAGAATGCTTATGGGTGTTGCTTAAAGTTAGAAATTCTCACATACAGCAGGGCCTGAACATTGTTCTAACTATCCTTCCCATGCTTACAAAACCAGACATAATTTCAAGTACTATGTCTCCATGTCCTCTGTACTTATAAACCACCAACATGTCTCTAATATATCAACATTTCAACATCCACAGTACATTTCCAAGATTGTCATACCATCCAAGATAGGCACCAAAGGCCATGCTCTGTTTCTTGGCTCAAAATGTGTGGTTCTTTGGTTCAAAAGTCTCACGACTTTTGATGAGAAAAATGAGTCTTCCAGAAGTGACCTACTGACAGGTGGACTCTTTCCCTTTCACAATGTAGAACTGAATGAATTAAAGTTTTCCATGGAACAAATATCCTTTCATAAATAATTAATGGAAATTTGAAAATGGGAGTGTTGAGCAATTTCACAAAGTTCAGAGCATCAAATAAAAAAGCAGTGAATATAATCAATGTTTTGACATTTTCACAGCTCTCTGGGTAATAGATGCCAGGCAGGAATGAATAATAGATCTTAACATCTGTAATCCCTAAAAGCATAGCATTCGGACTTTCTAAGGCCCGAGTTTATGTTGGAGAATATCATATACCTTGGACTCTGACCCTATTCAGTAGAAGCAGAGTTGTACAACATACCAGCCATCACAAAAGTTCTCCTTCATGAAGTAGTTCTACTACTTGAAGCTTAAAGCTATTCTGTAAGAGTGCAAGTCGAATACCTAAGGGTTAGAGGCATCTCTTAACAGTACTTTCCATGTTCAGTGATCCTTGGATTAAAGTGGACCATTTAACTTGTCTAGGAATTTGGACATCTGAAGAGGAATATAGAAGCTGGATAGAAGTACATTAAGTCAATAAATAGAACTCTCGCTTAACTGCTGACACCTAAATCCACTCATTCTGTAAGCATAGGTGAGGTCTACAGTGCAAATCCCCAAGGAAGAGAACAGATAGTCTTGTTCACAGTAAAGTGTGAGTGACTGCACTGATCTGATCATTCCTTTATAAACTTGGCAAAAGGAAGCAGACTCCATGAATTCTATAAACTTTTCTATCACTCCCAAAATGTAGTAATCATTTCTTCCTTGTTCCTGAGAAAAAGGAAGTATTTTTAATGGCTAGAAAAATATATCTCTTCCATGAGCACAATGCTGTCTGTCTCCTGAAACTCAAGTCTGACATTTAGTTGTCCTAAGGCAAATAATTTAAGGATATAATTCTCTCTTTGGATGAGAGATTTTACTCTTAGATGTTACTTTTTAGAGAGTAAAGAGAGAGTAGAGATTGATGACTGACAGGCTAAGTCCTCAAAAATTGGAGAGATAATATTCAGCCTAGGTGATTCGCTCAAATCATACACCTGATCTGGAGATAACCTTCCTTCTCTCTCTCTTGACAAGGACCAGAACTCAGAACACACTTGTTCTACCCCAACCTTATATATGCCTTCCTTTCCAGAACTACATATGTTAGTCCTATCTAAGTAAATATTTTTATTTTACAGCTGTCTCATCTTCATAACAAGATAAGAAAAACCCAAAGGTCTGGTGGTATACCCTCATCATTTGCAATGTCCCAAGACAACCTTCCATTCATTTATTATATATATATAATCATTGCTCCTTAATAGGCACTGGGATAAGCCTAGATGATGAAAGATGTTATAAGGCATCTTCTCTCCTGATCAGGGGCTCACAGTCAAATAACAGAGCTCATAGTATAAGGCTAAGTACCTATTATGTGTCAGATTCTGCTCTCCATGTTAGGGAGTTGGAAGTAAACACAAGAGATAAAATCCCTACTCTGTGCAGTTTATAGTATAGTGAAAAGCTTATAAAATAAATTATACAGTATTTTAGAAAGTATTAAGTTCTATGGAGGCAAAAAAAAAAAAAAAAAGTGGGGGAGGGCATAGGGAAGCCAAAGGAGTGCAAACTTAAATAAAACTGGGAGTGGGCTGGGGGAAACTTCATTGATATGGTCACACTGAAGCAAATATCTACACGGAGAGCAAGCTAAAGGAATCTGTAGGTGAAGAGTGTTTAGGGAAGACAAAACATGGAGTGCAAAGGCCCTGAGGCAGAAGCATGACTAATGCATCTGATGCACAAGAAGGAAGCCAGTCTGGTTGAGTCAGAGTGAGCCAGGGAAGAAAGCATATCATGTGATGTGTTGAGCTCTGGGTGTTATACGCAACTGATGAATTACTGTTGTAGAATAACTCTACATCTGAAATTAATGCTGTTCTATATGTTGGCTAATTGAATTAAAATTTTTTAAAAAGCAGATCACATATGGTTTTTAGTCATTACAAGTGACTTTTACACTAGGATCGGGCTTCACCAGAATGATTTGAGTGGAAGAGTAGTAAGATCTGTCCTTAGCTTTGGAAGGCTCACTTTTGTTCCTTGCTGAGTAGAAACTATAAGGCAGGGAAGAAAGAAGAAAGGGTTTAAAGACTATTGCAATAATCCAGGCAAGTGGGATAAAGGCTAGGATTTGGATGAAATGGAGGGAGGGAGAAATAAATTCTGGATGTATTTTGCAGATAGAACCAATATGATTTCAATATAGATTGGATATGGAGTGTGAGACAAAAAGGAAGAGTTGAGGATGACTGGGCGTTTGGCCTGAGCCAGTAGAAAGATGATACTTGCATTTGCTGAGAAGACAAAACTTCTAAGTAGAGCATCTTGGGTGGGGATGGGGGAAGATCAGGAGTTCAGTTTTGGATTTGTTACTCATCCTAGTGGAAATGTCAAGTAGGCAATTGGACGGACTGAGTTCAGGGGAAAGGTCTCAGCTGAAGAGATACATTTAGAAGTTGTTGACATTTGGGTGGAATTTAAGGACGTGAATCTTGATGATATCATGGGAGTGAACATACATAGAGAAGAGACGGACTTGCCCAACACCAGGAGCTGCCCTGCCTCTGAAGTTTATATATGTATCTATGTTTCTAACATAAATCTTCTGTTCTAATCCATTGCAAACTAATACTTTGATAAAAACAAATAAAAGTAAATTATTAGAAAGGGGAAATTTTAAAAAATTACATAATCCCACATTATTATTGTTAGAGTAAAAAAACTTAAGAGTATATTTCAATAACATAATCAGAAAAAAAATAATCAAAAAATGACTACAAGTATGCTTTGCTCATTGACAGTATGCATATAGGAAATTAACAGGAACAATACATTGTAACCTTTTATCCTCTTGCAATTATTATTAAATAAAACATGAATTAAATAGTGATTCCCCATTTTCAAAATCTGAAGATACACTGCAGATATCAATTCTTAACTTTTTAAAGTGATAAGTGAGTGTGCTTCTTGCTTGCTTATTTATCTACTCTAGGTTGGAGTGATGACAAGAGTACTTATTCAAGCTAATGTATACCTAAATTGTTCCTGTATTTTGTTTTAAATATTACTCATGGTGTAAGAAGCAGGTTGGTGAGTACAGAAAAAGAATTTCAAAGCAATATCTAAGGCTCAGAATATGCTTTTTTTTTAAATTTTTGTACAAAATGAAACAAGGGAAGTCTTATTTTCAACATTCATCTTCAATCCTTCACCAGTAATCTCTTTCAACCATTTATTTGATGGTGTTTCAAGGATTTAAGTTCTCTTTCAATGAAAGCAATAGATTCAGATTTTGTAAAGTTTTCAGTTGACCAATGAAACTTAAAATACCACACATCGCAACACGATCATTACTGTGCATACCTAGGATACAGCTTGCATCAGCTCTGACTCACCGTTGGTAACAAGCAGTGTGCAGACAGACTACCGTCCTCCGCTCGGATCACTGCTGCAGTACATCCTGGTCTTTGTGAATAGCCGGTACCAAGGATATATGGATCTCTGTGAAAGCGCCCTCTGGCGGTAATCAGTATTGCACCTAAACCAAGAACCAAACTCTGGTAGAGGCTATGATTTAGAGCTCAGGTTGATGAGAACTCCATGAAGCAGAACAACCTGTGTAGGATAAGTCAAGCCAGGAGATTATCATGTCCCAAAAGGCAATAAATGTACTAGGTCAAATACTACTGATAGGTCAAATAGGACATGCCCAAGAAATGATTTATAGAATTGACCTCATGGTCACTGATGAACTAATAAAAGATGCACAGTATGGTAAGAAGCTCAGAGAAGGGCACCACCAACCAGATCAGTTTCACATGATATTTTCCAATGGACGCTATTTCTATGGACTTTATGAACATTTACTGTTTTGACAATGGAGGGATGAAAAGCCCCCAAAAGGAGGTAACATCATATCCAAGACTATTAGGACACAGAACATAGACAGCCTACTCTATCCCTAGATTGAACTGACCACCAGGCTCAGATCGCACTCTCTCTGGATGCCCTAAGCACAGAGGATTTTCACTGCCAATATTCCTCTGGCTCACAAGTACCCTGCTCTGCTGATCTTCTTAGTCTGAGCCAATGAGAGTGCTATTCTCCCACTACACCCAGCATGGAGCTTGACACCTAGCAGCTATATATGATTTCTATCAACCTCCATAATGACACAATCATATGCATTTTGGGGGCTTTTCCTTTTGCTTTTAATTATCAGGATTAGGACAACTATTTGAAATGAAATTAATTGGGACAATGCCTCTCTGAAATAGAAATGGCTCTGGGGAATCAAACTCTCTCAATCCCAGTGTTCCTTCCATCTATTAATCCTGCTGGAACATTCCCCCAACCTGTGTGTAAGTATCCATTGTCTCATCCTGCTGCTTCTCCACTGTCTTGAAACTTCTAGCTGCAGCTGCTGCCACTGCCACAGGAAAAAATGAATCCAGAAAAATATCTCAGTGATTGAGTCAAGTCCCACAGTTCATTAGAAACACAGTGAAGGCCTTCCTAGAAGAGTGTGCCTTCCTGAAGGTTGTTGTTTTAAGGTAGGCTTTAAACAGCTGCATGTAATCTTGCTACTGCCCACCAGCAAGAGGTGAATTAGGGTGTCTGGTCTGGCAGGACCCAAGAGCATCACAGTGTTACCTCAAGACTCAACATCCTTTCATCTTAGCAGAAGGAAGATGTAAGATAGTTTGAAAATGAAAATGAAACACACTGAGATTGAGGGTTTCCTGAAGGTGAGATGTCTAGTATGAGTTGTTACCTTGATGTTACTTCACAAGAGGTCACTGGGAGCTTCCATGTGACCCAGCATGGCCCCCTCTCTGCTCTTCACCTGTGAAACCTGTGGGCTAGACTCCATGGTCCTGAAGGTCCCTTGCAACATGGGCAGTGGTGATGCCTCATTTCTGTCCTTTACATAATTATTTATGGGGGTGTGGGCTCGACTATCCTGACATTTAAATGCTGAGTAATTTTCTCAAAATATGCTCAGTCTCTAAGAGATGCAGGCAGTTTGAGTTGTGTTTTAGACAGCAGTGTAAATGAGATGACAACAGTGTGTGGGGGGCCCTGCACCGGGCGGGGCCTGGGAGGCTTTTGAGGCCTCAGAAGGCAAAAGTCAAAAGCCCCTTAGATAAATTCAAATGTTTTGTGAGACCTGAAGTTTTAGAGAAAACTTGAGATCATTCATTGGTTGAACCTGAAGAAAGAATAATCAGGAGGCTTCTGAGAAGGAGCAGGGCTGGCAGGAAAGCCCCCTAGGAAAGCCTGACATTGCCTTGAAGGAAGGAGGGGAAGGAAATCTCTCTCTGTTCTGGATCCTGAGGTTAAACCCAAGCCCACCTGTTGGACTGGAGGAGGGTTTCTAGTCTTCAGGAGAAAGTAGAAAACAGCTGTCTCACTGGCAACAATTCTCAGCAGCCCTAACCCTGGCACCAGCCCAAACTTGCTGAAACTAGTACAAGAAGAGCCAACCTCAAGGTTGGCTGCTAGAATCACAATCCTGAAAGGGCACAGTGTTGGAGGGATGGGTGTGTTTCTGCAGCAGCAGGAGTCTGAGTGCAACTATGCTTGAAATAGTCAGCCATCATGTTGTCAGACCAGCGGCTGGAAGTGAAGGGGCCTCCAGAGACATGGAGAGGATAGCAGTGCTTTGCCCTAAGACCACTTTGCACCTGAATCAGGGGGAAGGATTTCAACAGAGGCAGAGTTCCAGTCAATCAACCGGGAGTGTGGAGGGAAAACAGAGGCACCGAAAAATGTCCCACAATGTCGTGGCCTGAGGAAATAATTATCACCCAAGTCTGGGAGTTCACCTTGAAAAGCCCAAAGAACCCTAGTGGAGTGGCTTTAAAAAAGGACAAGTCTGTTCAGTTCAGGGCTCATTGGCAGGTTTTTGTTTGTATTATAGGGACCAGCCAACTCTGGAGAACCAAAATGGCATCTAGTGGAATCTTCCAGATATCTGCCTAGGGGTCTTCACAGGAAACAGATACCAGCTCCCTCTGGTGATTTCAAAGGTTCTGATCAGGCATGATGCCTCATGATTCTATTTGAAATGTCTTTATGAATAAAATTAGACAACAAGATAAATTAATTCTGTTATTTTCTCCCAAATAGGTGAACACTTTATCTCACAGATATTTTCCGAACAACTCCATACCAGGCACCATGTCAGACATTGATGACATCAATGACTGAGACTTAGGGATGCCTGTGGAGACTTCAGTCAAGTGCAGGAGACAGAGAAACAGATATGAGGGTGGTTTTCAGTGTGCCTCTTGTTAACTGCAATGCTAGAGGGATCTGCATGGTACTCTGTGAGCGCCAAGGAAATAATGAACTGTCCTTGAGAAGGACAAGTGTGAGAGATGGATACACAGAGTAGGACGTATGTGAGCTGGATCTGGAGGCAAGAGGAAGATTTCAACAGGCACTGAATTGGGAAAATAGGGCATGGAGTTGGAAGAAAATTCTATGCATAGGGATTGACATATGCCAAGTAACGTTGGCCTGAGATCTTAATATACATCTGTGCTAATTAACCAGAAGTAACCACCATGAGCTTGGACTGACCAATTGCCAATCGGCCAGAAACCAGTCTTCTAGTTCTTTAGAAATGACAAAAAAGAAGAAGGAATGAATGGGAGCAGCTGGGCTCCAGGCCTAGAATCTACTTGTGTCTTCACTGTCAATCCTCCAGTCCACGAATCCCCCTTCTGGGCAGCAGGGGCAAGAATAGAGGAGTATAAATAACCAAGGACATCAAAAACAGAAACATTTTCCTACCGAAGTAAATTATAGACTGATTACATTCCAGAGGATCTGAGTTGCTACTTTGCTTTTGGCAAATCTATAAGAGGAAATGAAACTCTTATGGGTTGGAAAGATGAGAATAAGGCGAAAAAAAAAAAAAATAGAAAGACTTGGCTTTTCTCAAGCCACAGAACACACAGCTGAGAGTGAGGGGCTTGGCAGGAAATGAAGTTGGAGGCATAAGCTAAAGCCAGATTAAAGCTGAATGTATTATGCTAAGGAGCACAGACTTCGCTCTGCATGATGGAGAGCTTTTGAAGAATTTTAAGCAAGGAATTGGCATTATCACATTTGTGTTTCAGAAAGATTACCTTGGCTTCACTGCAGTTGGATGGATATGAGGGCAAAGACTGAAATCAATAAAATGAGACTGCTCAGTGTTTTTCCTATAATCCAGGCAAGGCACAACCGATGCCTAAAAAAGGGAAAGGGGACTTTGAAAAGGCAAGATTTGGTGCCTGACCTGACATCTGGGGTAAGCATGAAGAAGTCATGGGTGACTCTGAGGTTTCTGGACTGCATACCAGCTGGTGTCATCCACTGAGCTAGGGAACACAAAAGGAGAAGCAGGTCTGGTGAGGTGATGTGCAGTGGACCAGAGCAGGTCAGCCATGTTGATTTGAGAGGTCCAGACGGTATCCATGTTGGAAGTCCAGAGGTCCAGAGTTAGACACATGAATACCAGCCACACCCATCCAACTCTGGACATCTCGACAGTACTTGGAAGAGACATGTGGACTGAATAGAGAGAGCTGGGAGACTCTGGGTCTCCCAGGTGAGGAGGAAATCATGTAAGACATCATTGTGAGGAGAACAGCAGAGAAGAACCCAAAGTGGTGCCCAGAAGTCAAGGAGCAGTGATGTTTGGGATTGGGGGAGTGGTTGAAAGGATCAAGGGCAGCAGCAAGGACAGGAAGATTAGAGTGAAAAGCACTTTTGACAAAGCGAGTATTATGGCTGCCTTTGGTGTGGAAGTCTAAACCAGGCTGTGAGGACAGGAGAGCTGGACTAAGGTGAACTGAAGAGTGACCAGGAGGGGAGGAGAGAATCTGAGGAAGGAAGTTGGAGCTATGGCCAGTGCCAGCTCCTAAGCTGCAGGAGACACTGGTGACTGTTGCCTCTCCTTTTTCAGTGATAGGGAGTTTGCATATCAACAGCAGTATAGATGGTCATGTCTGTATACTTTGGAGTGTACTGTGTACCCATGGAGCTTTGGACAGAGCCAAGTCCTGCAGGAGTCCAGAGTGCAGGCAGGGGGACTTCTCTTCACATGGGAGAGAAGGAAGAGAACAAGGGCCATGAGCACTAGTAGATGAGTTTTGCAAGATGGGAGACAGAAGGTAGAGGGATGCCCAGCCTGATTTCCTCAAGTTTTTAAATTAGTCCCCAATTCACTGTCAAATGAAAGTGTTTCATTTTCCACTAACTTTTATCCCGATTTTATCAAGTATCACAAAATGTCACAAAACCCTTTGCAATCTATTTTTTATCCAATTGTATCTGAGGAGGTCTTGTCACGAATGGTGGCTTGGTATGAGTAAAGAAAAGAAATATTTTGGGTATTTGGAGAACACAAAATTCCATACCTTTATATCAACTCAAAGCAAACACATGTACACACACACACACACACACACACACACACACACACACACCTCTAAAAAACTGGTAGAAACTATAGGAACCATAATTAAGTGATAAGAACTACTGAATAATATCAAAAATGAATCTGATCACACCAATGCTGTTCCCAGACATGCTGAGCCTTAGCTTATGTCTCTCTCAAAAACTCTTCCCTTAGCAGGAAATGAATAATAATCAAAATGATAAAACTTGGTACAAGCGTGATGAGAAAAGAGTCCAGCAGAGCCTTTTTTAGGCCAGAAGTGTGTCTTTTCCATTCCCTCATTCTGGGGGGAACCCAACATGAATGTACTTTTCGATGTTCATTCACTAAAGAATGAATAATTTATAAAACTGGTTTTCTAGCAATGCAGCCAAGAAATGATAAGATCTATTTAGGTGAAGAAGTGGCCACAAATTTCAGAAATACTGGAGAAGAGAGAGTAAATGGGGAGGAGCAGGCCAGAGATGAGTTAACAGTGACCTCAGAGCCCAGGGCACTAGAACAGGTTGAGTGAGATTATTTTCCTCACCTAATTTCCAAAGACTAAGAGACAGCTTTTTTCAATATGATTTGGAAGGCACTTATGTATCTGGGTCCTTGTTCTTTGGGAGCTCTGGAGGCTCTGAGTATATCACAGAGATCAGAGGTGATATTTAAGGGGACTGAGTTAGCCACCTCTGTCTACAGCTTTTCCCAAGGGATCATTCCAGCCCCACAGTCTTATCTGTGGCAAAATACAACTTGGGTTTATTGTGTACTCAATCATGTAAATTCTTGAAGGCAAAAGCAAGCATTTGATAAAGACTAAGCTAATTATTAATTTGAGTAGTAGTCTAATTATATTTTATGTTCAGGCAAAACAAAGATAGTTTTCATTATCTTTTGCTTTGGTCACCTGTGTTTCCATACACTACTTGTTTATAATGAATATTTTTTTCTTAGACTATAAATCTCTTGCCTCAGTTATTCTTAAAAAAAAAAAAAGCACCTTAAAATGAATATAGAAGTGGACATCTCTTAAGGAGCTCTTCTAGACTGAGTCACAGACACCCTATTTTCCTGAGAACTGTCTACCCCACTTATATAGGTGGGATGGGGACAGTCAAGTCACACACAAGATCTTGTCCCTGTGGCCAGGTCTAATACAACCCAAACAGACTCCCAGGCCAAACAGACTCCTAGGAGTTTGGAATTATGGCTGGAGATTGCAGTCCCAGTGTGGTCAGGATTCTAGAACAGAGAAGCTATAAACCTCTAAGCTGGGGGGCAGGCATTTCCTGCTGTCTCCACTGAATCATAGAGAAAGCCCGGAAGGAAGAGATGAGAGAAGTACGAAGAGAAAGAACAAGAAGGAGGAGAAGAGAACTCCTAAGCTTTCATTTACTCTATTCCTAGTTCCATAGAATCTCCTTCTTATTTAATAAGGTTTTGCCTGCAAATGCAGCACCCTAAAACTCTACTCAGCTGCCCACAAATGGTTTCCCAGTCTCTGGCACACATTTGCCTTAGAATCAGCAGGAAGGGCTTTAAACTCTTTCCCTCACAAGAGATATAATATTAACCAAAATGAACCTAATTATCCAGGTTCATTCTGAGGAGCCTTTAAGGCTTTTCACTGTATACACACACACACACACACACACACACACACACACACACACACACACAATATATTTGACAATGAAATTACTTCAAATTTTTTTATAGCATTCAATTTGGACCTGAATGTCTTTTGTAGAGTTTCACTTGTATGTGTGTGTGTGTACGTACATGCACAAAGGCACTTGCAGGTTCCTACTACATGTAATAGGACCTTTGTCCCCCTGAAGTACATACCTGCAAATTCAGCCAGGAAAAATCAATGGATTCGATTGTCAGAATCAAGTCTGTTGACCTATCATCACAGTCTAGCATATCAATCAAATGCATATATTTCCTTAGTTGGGAAAATCTTTTTTTTTTAATGTAAGCTCCATGGTGGAGGGACTCATGTCCCTGAGATCAAGACGAGTGAGATTCTCAACTGACTAAGCCACCCAGTTACCTCAGGAGCATTGATATTCTGAAGACATTTTCTGGCTTAGTATCCTTGTGTTCCAAATGTATTCTGGATGGTTACAAAATCCAAGAATGTAGTAACACTCCACAAGGCCAGCATGAACCCTTGCAGCAATGGCAAGTCCTTTACCTCATAAAGCAGTTCATTTCCTTAAGTAAGACAACACATTGCCTTCCAAGAACTTCCTTGAATTCATAAATATGTAAACATTAAGCAAAAGGACCACAGATTTTTTTAAGAATTAAAGCTAAATATTCCATCAAAAAATTATTTCTGGAATACAATCCAAAAACTGCAATTCCAAAGCATTGATTTAAAGATTACATGTGTAATTATTTATTCAAGATGTCTCCTTCCTAAGACTACAGAGGCTCTGTAAACTGATAGATCTCATGCCTCTTAAATCAAAAATTAAATGTTAGTCACAACCAGAATTCCAAGAGCAACATTACAAAAATATTTTCTCAGGTAGTTTATAGCAAGAATATAGCATTAAATATGGATATAAATTCATTTTAGTATGTTTGATATGATGATGAAGTAGAGCCTCCAAAAATAAGAATGTCCAGCACTTATGGAATCCTTAAAATGCTCTGGGTACAGAGAGGTTCTATTCTCTGTTAATCAATGATGTCCACACAAATTGGTGTGGCATTCAGAAGCCAATGATGAATAAGATGGACAGAGCAATCAGAAGATTTTAGCCTGGGTTTTTTCCTGGCTAAGGGAAAAGTTCATGATGTCCAGAAATAGTAAGCAAAGGGACCCCAGCTGTGTGAAGGCTGTTGAGGAACCTGGATGGGGAGGAGATGTCTGGAAGGTGTTTGGCAATTTGCCCCAAACAATATGGGTGCAACATGAGTTAAGTTTATCATTAAGGAAGTTGTCATCTTCCTCAATTATTTATTTTTCATAGACATTTGAGAAAAATGCACCTATGCAACTACTATTTAGTTATTGTACCCACTGCATGCCAGATAACATGCTAGGTACTGCATCTTCTTTGTTCCTTCATAGAGTTTACAGTCTGAGAGGATATAGAGTATAAGCAAATCCACAAATAATCCTCCAATTACAGATTATGGTGAGGGTTCTGAAGGTAATAAACCCAGTACAGTAATAGACAATAGGCAGTGTCAGGGAAAACATTTCCAAGGAAGAGATACCTAAGCCTCAAAGATGAGAAGCAATTAGCCATAAAGCATGGCATGAAGAGTGGTTTGGACAAGAGGGTCCATCTGGCATGAGAATTTCTGCTCTAGAACCCAAAGTCAGCCCAAACTGGCAAGGCAGACAGGGTTCACATCACTGGGACCTTGGCAAGAAATTTGAATTTTTTTTGAAGTACAGTAGGTGCCCATGTCTCTCTTCCACAGTGCCTGGCACATGGTTGCCACACAATAAGTATTTGTTGAATGGTGATTCCATTAATGAAATTTAATTCTTGACCTCTAGCCACCTCCTAAAATGGGACTTGGTTCATGTCTTAGAAGTTCCCAAGGAATGGAGAAGACAAAAAAAAACATTTGAATGAGGAACAGTCATGTCAGGCACCAATACAAAGCACTGGGAGTGAAGAATTAACAGTCCAGGAGCAACAAGGCAGATTAGAAGGCCCTCATTAAGGGAGGGTATTCATATTTACTGAAGCCTACTCTCCATGACTCTTTTAAATGTGACTTCAGTGAACTCATTCAATTCTCACAGCAACTATGATAAGTATCCGTATATTACAGATATGGAACTAAGGCTCAAAGAAGTTATGCAATGCCACTGTCAGGATTTGAAGCCAGGATCATCAGCTTCTAACCATTTGATCTTTCCACTGCACCAGAGAAAAGTAATGGATATGGGGCAAAGTACTCAAGAGGCAAAGGATAGCTTAGAGCAGGTTTTACAATACCAGGCATTAATAATGGCTAACACTGACTCAGTGCATATTACATCCTAGGCCCTGTTCTAAGGGCTTTATATGTATTTACTCAATTAATTCTCATAACAACCTGATAGAGCCCTGAGGAATAAGTGCTGTATTATAGATTATTACACCTTTTTACTGGTGAGGAAATTGACACACAGGCAGGATAAGTAGCTTTAAGGCTGTAGAGCTAGAAAATGGTAGATTTGGATTTGAGCACAAACTGTTTATGCCAGAGCACGTGCTCTCTGCCATGGTGCAATACTCCTAGTAAGTACCTACCGACAGTTAATTTGGAGAACACATCTGTTATACCAGGGAGCTTGCTAATTTGTATTTCGGTCAACTCCCATCCTTCACACAGTGTGAACCTAAGAGGATACTCCCTGAATCAAAAAAATACGTCAAAAGACTTTGATAAAAGGATGCCATGTCTTTGCCTGATCCATCTGCCCAGAAACTCCAGCCAAGAAATAAATCATGGCCATGGCATTAATCTACTCTAAGAAAAACTTTTGTTCCAAATGCTATGCTGTTTGTTAGTCACAGATTCACAAGAAAATGGCCCATCCCTCAGCGATAGGAACATTCACATTCTCTGGTTTCTCTTTAGGGTTGAGATTTTCACAAAAATGAATCACAACCGCCCTGTGAAAATTAACAATTCAGCTCTGCTTATTAATGAATATTGGCACCTCAACTTTTCTGAGAAACATAAAATTTAACCCAGTTAATAAAAAGAGATTGTCAAGGAGAGAGGATTCAGAGCATCCACATTAACCATCTAAGCAAGGCTGATGTTGAGCAGATACACCCAGGGAAAGGGACAAAGCCCCTCTGCTTTCTCCTATAAATCATCACATTCATATCCTGAACCACAGATTTTTATAGAATATTAAACATAATCAATAGGACTCCAGAATAAATTTGTATTTACCATAAAATACAGGAGCAAAATACATTTTTCATCATTCTTATCCATCTTCAATCCCCACCCCTGCTCCTATAATTAGTTTCATAAAATTACTGCCTGAGTATAGACTGAATTTTGCCCATTTCCTAGGATTCTAGAACAGCTGAGATTTGCTATAAACATTCTTAGTACAAAAATATATTTAGAAGTTTCATTAATAAAAAATAAGGAAGCATAAAGATCACAAGCTGCATATATTATAACATCCCTGGGCAGCCTCGACTTTCAAAACTCATTCTCCTGACTCGTTCTCATTAAAATTTACTTATTTTTCCTAGAAGAGGAGATTCTAGAGAGCAGCTTCCCATATTTCCTCTTTCAGTGAAATGCTAAGCCTTAGAATTCAGAATATTTTTGTCAGTACCACTGCAGTCTAACTATTACCTTTTCTCCAGCAACTTCATTACATTTCATAATATTTTATCCTGGAAAACTTTACATATACAAAAAAGCAGACAGTATGCCTTACTATATTGTATAATGACTTCCCATGGACCCATCACCAGCCTGATTATTGTGGAAATTAGTTAAAATTGCTACAATAAATTCCCACAAACTGAGTGGCTTAAACAATAGACTTTTATTTCTCTAAGCTCCCTCACGTCTCTTCCTCTAAGGCATTGATCCCGTTCACAACACTCCAGCCTCATGACTTAATTAGTTTCTCAAGACCCTACCTTCTAATACTCTCACTCTAGGGATTAAGATTTCAGCATATCAATTTGGGGGTACATGAACATTCAGCCCATAGCAATTATAAATTTAGTTTTTACTCTCACCGTCCCCTCCTGCACTCTTTGTATTAGTGTGAAACGAATTCCAGATATTCTATTATTTCTATCCTAAATATTTCTATCTCTGATTGTTTTAACAAAAGAATTACTATGAAACACAGCCACAGTACCAGTGGCATACTATAAAACATTAACAGTTACTTAATATCAGCAAGCATTCTCAGTGTTCAAATTCCCAATTGCCTCATAAAAGTCATAAATTTATTTTAAAGTTTGTTTGCCAAAGGATCTAAACTTGGATCCACATATTATGATTGGGTGATACAAACTTTAAATCTCTTTTATTCTGTAAGTTTCTCTTCCATTTCTGTCTTCCTCTTTCTTTTTCCTTATAATTATTTTCTGGAATAAATCAAGTCATTTATCTTGCAACGTCACCTGTTCAGATTTTGTTGATTGTATCCCCAATTAGTTTAACACATCCCTCCTTTCTCTGATTTTCTTGTAAGTTAGTTTTAGGATCTAAAGACTTGTTTGTCATGAGTATACATTTTGTGATAAAACAGATAGCAGTAAGTTCTTCTGCGAGGAGTATAATTGTTGGCTCTCTTCCAGTAATATTAGCATCCATTGATATATAATGTCTAGCTCCATTAATTATGGCATTATCCTTCCAGCATTAGCTGGAGAAAGTATAAAGAGAAATGTCCTTTATCTACTATTTGGTTGCCCAGTGGTATGATTTATATAGGATAAACAGGATAAATGTTTTACTCTTCTTTCTTTATTTGGGGTGCTGATGCTACCAAAATTCCTTTTTAGGGAGAACTCAATGACTTCTTTTGGTTGCCATCTTGTTTCTTTCTTTTGCCATTTTGCTTTTCCTGCCTAGGCTAGAAAGTCATTTACTATCTTCATGAGGTCATACAATGCACTTTTCCTAAAACATTCCCACATCCCTCCCCTTTTCTATTGAATCCTTGTATTATCACTGCATGCCTTTATCACAGTCTTGTTTTACCACACTGGTGTTAGCAATAAGAGACCACAATGCATTTCCTTATTCTTTCAATTCTAAGACATTATATAGCATAAATATCATTAAAAAGAAGAGACTATGAAAGAATGTAGTCCCCAAGATACTTGAAATAAACAAGTTTAGTCTCTCTGTTTTGTTTGTCTAAAGCAAAGAAATTGTAATCTCTTTATCTTTAAAAGAAATAGAATTTACTGTATTTAATAGAATAGAATATAAAACAATGGGACTGCTATTTTGCATTGTGTGTGACAAGCAGTAGCCGTATGGCCTTTGTTGGCATTGCTGACTTCCCTGCCTTCTTCCTCTGTCACTAGGCAGTTACCCACAGTTGGTCACCCCATCATCTAAAATCAAGCCAGTTCTGGTACAAGTGAACTCAAGGGAAATATTTTACATAAATCCAATTTATAATTTCAGCCTTATCCTGTGGATTGAAATTGTCACCACTATTTAAAATCCCAGTATTCTCATTTGCAAAATGAAAAGTAACACATGCTTCCAAAGATATTATCAAGATTAAATGAGATAATATTGGTACAATGCCATTATGTATTTACCAAGAGCTGCCCTTAAGTAGGAGGTGTAAAGACTATTGTATTTCTAGTTTGTGAAAAATAAGTTTCAGAAAACAGATAAAATGCTTCCTTCCCTTAGGTCTTTAAAATGCTATGAGTATAATAATCACTCCCATTGCTAAAACAAATTCTAAAATCTCTCCTAAAGAGAACTCTCACTAGGCTGCAGGCTCCCCCATCAGATGGTAAGCTTCCTGAAGAGAGGCACTCTATATCTTTGAGCCTAAATGTATGGCACCTGACAAATGTCACATGTCCCATGAAGTTCTTTGAACGGAAGTGATCCAAACTTAATGACAATATCACAACACCTCACTAAGTTACATTAGATAATTCCAAGGCAAACTCCTTTCCTTGAAAGGTTATGACAATTCTAGAAGACATTGTATGGGACCATTATCTATTTCACACGGCTAACACATGGTGGGCATTCAAACAATGCCAGCAGTCACTCTGAGAGTTTCATGAAGTCTAGCTCCACCTCTCATCCGGTCTCCAGCCCATAGGGATTTGGTATGCTTCTGCCTGTCCTCAATAGGATAAAATGCTTCATCTGCCCTACCTCTAACTACAAGGCCGTAAGAATCTGGTCAATTAGGTGACTTATCTCCCCAACCTTATCACCAAAACTGGAACCAATTCATCTTGGTTTAACTGGGACAATCTTGGTTATGCCTGTTATCCACTGCCTTTATCCATGATGCTTCTTTCATTCTCAAAAATGGCCTCATTCGATCATCCAGTGACAACTGGTGAGGCATGCCCTGGGTCTTGTTGGTATTCCAAAGAGCATGATTTACTATTAACAGATGTTTCTTGGTTGAAACAAGAATAGTGCTTTACTAACCAGTCTAAGAAGAGGTAGGTGTCTTGTTTCTGTGTGCATTTTCCCTTATCTCTTCTCTGAATGGAGTATCTTCTCCAGAAGTTTTTATTTTTGACATGGTAATAATGCTTCCCTTGCCCTTAAATAATTGATGAGCTTAAAAATATCAGTCAGTAGAAACAGAGTGATGTGGATTGGAGGAAAACTGATTATTATATGAAGTAAACTCCACAAATGGCGACTTAGTGGCCTTTTCTTTTCTTTTTTTTAATTTATTTTTTATTTTCAGCATAACAGCATTCATTATTTTTGCACCACACCCAGTGCTCCATGCAATCCGTGCCCTCTAGAATACCCACCACCTGGTACCCCGACCTTCCACCCCCCGCTCCTTCAAAACCCTCAGATTGTTTTTCAGAGTCCATAGTCTCTCATGGTTCACCTCCCCTTCCAATTTCCCCCAACTCCCTTCTCCTCTCTAACACCCCTTGTCCTCCATGATATTTGTTATGCTCCACAAATAAGTGAAACCATATGATAACTGACTCTCTCTGCTTGACATTTCTCTCAGCATAATCTCTTCCAGTCCTGTCCATGTTGCTACAAAAGTTGGGTATTCATCCTTTCTGATGGAGGCATAATACTCCATAATATATGGACCACATCTTCCTTATCCATTCGTCTGTTGAAGGGCATCTTGGTTCTTTCCACAGTTTGGCGACCGTGGCCATTGCTGCTATAAACATTGGGGTACAGATGGCCCTTCTTTTCACTACATCTGTATCTTTGGGGTAAATACCCAGTAGTACAATTGCAGGGTCATAGGGAAGTTCTATTTTTAATTTTTTGAGGAATCTCCACACTGTTCTCCAAAGAGGCTGCACCAACTTGCATTCCCACCAACAGTGTAACCCACGGACTGGGAGAAGATATTTGCAAATGACAGTACAGACAAAAGGTTGATATCCAGTATCTATAATGAACTCCTCAAACTCAACACACACAAAACAGACAATCATATCAAAAAATGGGCAGAAGATATGGACAGACACTTCTCCAATGAAGACATACAAATGGCTATCAGACACATGAAAAAATGTTCATCATCACTAGTCATCAGGGAGATTCAAATTAAAACCACATTGAGATATCACCTTACACCAGTTAGAATGGCCCAAATTAGCAAGACAGGAAACAATGTGTGTTGGAGGGGATGTGGAGAAAGGGGAACCCTCTTACACTTAGTGGCCTTATCACAGAATTTTCATTTCCTTTGTTACCAAAACCAATAAATTCTTGCCACATGACTGGTCCAGATGCATATTCAAGACTGACACTAAGATTTGTATGGAAATCAGTGCCACCTCAACTTGTGTTAGCAGAAATGAGGTAGATGACAGACTGACTCAGAAGGGAATACAAAGCATGGCAAGACTCAGCAGGTGCTGGGCAGGAAAGCTCACTAAACCAATTGGCCCCGATTATAGCCACACAGAGAAAAGTATATTACCTAATGCTCACTGACCTGTTTTGTTTTTTTAAGATTTTATTTAATTATTTGACAGACAGAGATCACAATCAGGCAGAGAGACAGGCAGAGAGAGAGGAAGGGAAGTAGGCTCCCTGCAGAGCTGAGAGTCCAATCTGAGGCTCAATCCCAGGACCCCAGGACCCCGGGACCATGACCTGAGCCGAAGGCAGAGGCTTTAACCCACCGAGCCACCCAGGCGCCCGACGCTGACCTGTTTTTATCACTTGCCAGGGATTCAGATATCTTTACCATTGAAAGTGCATAGTATTAGATATGTAGGCTAACTACTCCTTAATGAGGGATCAAGGAGAAAATCAAGTCAAGAACTAATTGCAAGTAATTTCATTTTACTACAAACATCAACCATGTTGACTAAAACTCTAATATTCAAAGTATGAGAATATTGCTATGATTGACACGATAAAATGCTGTCTCCTATAGTCTGATATTAGTGGATCTCTTCTGGGAGTGATTTCTGCCCCACAGGACATTCGACAACATCTGGAGACATTTTTGAATGCCATGACTGGGACTCTGGCATGCAGTAGTCAGAGGCCAGACAGATAGACTCCTAAACATTCTATAAGACAGCCCCTACAACAAGGAATTATTCCACTCAAATGTCAATAGCATCACTGTTGAGAACCTCTAGCCTTTACCATTGAAAGTGCATAGTATTAGAAAGGGTACAATTATATTCAATGACCACTTACTAAGACATTAAGTTTGCTTAATTGATTCTGATAGAGATAAATAGGACACAGTTCTGAGAGATCCTATTCTGACAATTTGATGGTTTAGAGATCTGGAATGCCTCCCGTAATACAATTATGAAAACTCTCCATACACTATTAAGAACACTCTTGTAAAAACTGAAATGGGGTTGGGGGGTGCCTGGGTGGCTCAGTGGATTAAGCCTCTGCCTTCGGCTCAGGTCATGATCCCAGCATCCTGGGATTACGCCCCATATCGGGGTCCCTGCTTGGCAGGAAGCCTGCTTCTCCCTCTCCCACTCTCCCTGCTTGTATTCCCTCTCTCGCTGTGTCTCTCTCTGTCAAATAAATAAATAAAATATTTTTAAAAAATGAAATGGGGACATAAGGGGGGGCAGAATTCTGTTCATGTTAAGAAGTCAGACTACTGAGACCAGGAAGGTAGGCACACACTGAACCACCTCTCATCCTGGGAGTTAATGGAAGTCTATGTATTGGAGTTTCTGCATATTTGGGAAAAGGGGGCAATAGTTTTGTCTTTCAAATCATATCAATGTTTTATATATTCAGAAAATAAAGTTTCCTTTAAAAGAAGAAAATGCAAACCCTGAAACTGAAAACAAATAGAAACAAAAGTATACCAAATATATAATAGCACATTGAACTAGTAACAAAGCTCACAAATAAGCATTCCAGGTGATTTTAAATATATTCTTAGGTGGATATACCTAAAAACAAAATAACTTAGAACCTTAAACAATGATCAGCGATTTTATTTCTGTTGGTAGAAATGTCAGCCTTTTCTGTATTAAAACTATTTTATGTGTTGCAGTTAGAGATTGCTGAGGAAATAAAAAAGAATGTTGTAGGATTCAGAAAATTAGACAATGTTCATGCTATTAGGAATTAAATTTGCAGTATTCAAGAATAGAAACTATAATCCAAAAGGTTGATAAAGGGTATATAAGGTGAGTTTGAATTGAGAATATCTATACGAACACATGATCTTTAAAATATCTTTATTGCTTTCCATCAAAACAGTCTAGAAGCCATGATACCCCAATAGCGGTCGGTACAAAGATGTTATATTATCAGAGCCCAGCAGTGGAGACACAAACAGGAAGGAGAACAAAATTGACATACCTAGTGTGAGCTGGGACTACAGAGGGATGTCTGGAGAAATCTGGAGTCATGAGGAGAAGCCCCCATCATTGGAAGGTGCAGAGCAAGAGGGAGGTGAGCCCTAAGTCCTTTGCCCTCCAGCCTTCCAATAGTCCTTCCTACTAGATGACCTTTCCTGGAGGCCACTTGCCAAGGAAGCCTGGGAAATTGAGTTCACTGTAGACTGACCATATCAGAGAAAAGGAAGGGCTGGAGAAGCCACATGAGGAGCACAGTCACAAATCTGCCTCCATCAGAGGTAACTCTTAGCACCAACTCCTTACTCCAAAAATCAGTAGACATAGGGAAAGAATTATCCTGTCTTTATAAGAGAATCTGTAGTTGAACCCTAGTCTTTACAAAAGAATATCACGTAAGTAATGAAAGAATAAAATCAATCAATTACCATTTTGCCATATTCAATGAATATCTGATTCTGACAAGACTCATGAGTAAATGTTAAAATCATTAGCTACAATGTTGGGAAACAGAATTTTTACACAATGCCAAAGCATCATACCACAGAATACTTGCTACTTATAAAAGGGAAAATGTTCTTTGACAAGGGAGTGATCCTCATGTTATGGTAATAACTGTACAATAATCACCACCTTAATCAAGTGATCACATTCAGCACTACCCAGCCTGACTGTGCTCCCTGAAATAAAATAAGATGAAATACAAAACATTGTTTATGAAATATTATTGCCAAAAATATCCTAAAACCTTTAGGCATACTGTCCAATTTACAGAAAATAGAGGAAGAGGAGAACGAGTTAACCACCACAAAGAAATAATGAGATAAATTCAGAAAATGAGATATTCTATTAGACAACTACATTCTATGAGAAAAATTGGAACCATGATAAATTTTTAAAAAGACAAAGGAGACATATCTCAATAAAAAGCATGAACATTGAGTGGATCCTGACTTTTAAAAAGTTATTGAATAATGTCATGTAATTACTGTTAATTCTCATGTGTGAGATGATAGTGTTGTAGTTATAATAAACAATATCTTTATTCTTATGAGATTATGTTGAAATACATAGCGTCGAATCATCATGACATCTGCAACTTGCTTTCAGATACATGAACATACATACATGTATGTAAATATGTATGTGCATACAACTATATATGTATAAGCATATGTGTATATATGTGTGAGATAAATAGTAAATAATTATTGAATATAACCAGTGGGTGTAAGTCTGTTCATTCTAAGTTTTTTCAGCTTCTCTTTGTTTGAAACTACCAGAATAAAAATGTGAAAAACCGGGCGCCTGGGTGACTCAGTGGGTTAAGCCTCTGCCTTCGGTTCAGGTCATGATCTCAGGGTCATGGGATCGAGTCCCGCATCGGGCTCTCTGCTTGGCAGGGAGCCTGCTTCCTCCTCTCTCTCTTCCTGCCTCTCTGCCTACTTGTGATCTCACTCTGTCGAGTAAATAAATAAAATCTTTTAAAAAATGTGCAAAACCCACAACATATTAACATTTATAAAGGACAATGTAATCACGAGCACATATTTAGGCTTTTATAATCATCATAATTTTTTTTGAAAAACTCACAAATGAGTAAACTAACCCGCAGAATGTGAACCTGCTTGCCTAAATTACAGGGTAAACCGCTCCCTTGGCAGAGAAATCATCAAAGGCAAAGCTGTTCTTTCTGTTATCTGCACATTAACATGTTAAAATACCGCCCTACAAGTGAAAGCTTTCCCTCTTAGAGACTTATTAATAAGCGAACACCAGTTAGATCCTTTTGCACAAAAGAAAAACAGCTTCTGCTTTCCTTTGTTGTAGAATTTTAAACTGCTAGTTGGGACTTTAGATGTCAATTTTTCTAAGAACTAGTTTTAGGACAATTTTCTGGAAATCACACCAGAAAAAATTAAAATTCATTTTAGTATTCACTTGATAGTAAATCATTATTCTGGAATTCCTTCCTAACCAAGGGCATATTCTATAAGACATTTTTGTATCTTCAGCTATTTCATAGATTTTTACTCCTTCTAGATTCTCAGGAAAGAGTAAGTGTCTGAACCAGTATGAATTGAAGGATGAATTTGCTAAGCCTACTTATTTATTGACTTATTTATTTGCCACTTTATAAGATAGGCAATTATTTATAATCCCCTTTTATTTTGTAATAATTGACCATTTTAATGTGCAAGTGAAATCAGTGTTTTCTTTGCTGTTTGTCTCTTTAAAATTGAAATAATTATATTTGGTAGCTTTTCTATTTCCAAAGCATGGCATCTTAAATAATTCTTTGATTTTATTAAGCAAATTTTGTATCATTTCACTGATACACGTGAGATGTGAAATAGCAGTTTTACACGTAATAAAATGTTTAACGAATAACTATCAAACTAGATATTTTTATACTTCTGATATGAGGTATCACCTCACACCAGTCAGAATGGCTAAAATCAACAAGTCAGGAAATGACAGATGCTGGCGAGGATGCGGAGAAAGGGGAACACTCCTACACTGTTGGTGGGAATGCAAGCTGGTGCAGCCACTCTGGAAAACAGCATGGAGGTTCCTCAAAATGTTGAAAATAGAACTGCCCTATGACCCAGCAATTGCACTACTGGGTATTTACCCTAAAGATACAAACGTAGTGATCCAAAGGGGCACGTGCACCCGAATGCTTATAGCACCAATGTCCACAATAGCCAAACTATGGAAAGAACCTAGATGTCCATCAACAGATGAATGGATCAAGAAGATGTGGTATATATACACAATGGAATACTATGCAGCCATCAAAAGAAATGAAATCTTGCCATTTGCGACAACATGGATGGAACAAGAGCGTATCATGCTTAGCGAAATAAGTCAAGCAGAGAAAGACAACTATCATATGATCTCCCTGATATGAGGAAGTGGTAATGCAACATGGGGGCTTAAGTGGGTAGGAGAAGAATAAATGAAACAAGATGGGATTGGGAGGGAGACAAACCATAAGTGACTCTTAATCTCACAAAACAAACTGAGGGTTGCTGGGGGGAGGGGGTTTGGGAGAAGGGGGTGGGATTATGGACATTGGGGAGGGTATGTGCTTTGGTGAGTGCTTTGAAGTGTGTAAACCTGGTGATTCACAGACCTGTACCCCTGGGGATAAAAACATATGTTTATAAAAAATAAAAAATTTAAAAAAAAAAAAAAAGAATTCAACTAGTTTACTTTTGAATGGTAAAACTCCAGTTTGCCAGGAGGATATAATAGTTCTAGATTTTTATGCTTAAAATACAGTCTTAAAACATAAAAAGCAAAAATTGACAGGACTATATAAGGAAATTATTTGAGAAGTATATGTAAAATCATAATCCTGGAATAATTATTGGAAAAAAAAAAACTAAGACTATAATGGATTTCAATATGTTTAACAACATTGGCCTAATGGATAAATGCTGAATATTTCACAATACTCTCCACCAACATTTTTCACAATATTTCACAATACTCTCCACCAACATTCAAATAGCCACAAAGCCTGAATATAGATATATATGATAAAAAGATAACATTAAATGTTATCTTTTTATAGATATATATGTTATGTATATGTATATATATGTCTATATACATATATATAACATATGTTATATATGTTATATAATTATATATTATATTATATATAATATATATTATAATTTTATATGTTATATAATTATATATCATAATTATATATGGCATATATTATTATATATACATGTTATATATGTATTATATATATAATATATATTATATATAATAAAATAACATAATAAATTTTTATATAACATATGGCATACGTTATATATATGTTATTATATATGATATATAATATTATATAAGATATGATATATTATATAATTTATATAATATATACAATATATATCACATATGATATATAATATTATATATCATATATAATACATATTATATAATTATATTATATAATATAATTATATAAAATATAAGAATATAAAATATAATATATAATTATATATTATATATAAGAATATAAAATATAATATATAATTATAAAGTATAATATAAAATATAATTTCTTATATATAAATTATATATAATATATAAAATACATATTATATATAATATTATATATAGTGTATATAATATATAACATATATGTTATGTATACATATGTATACATAACCTATATGTCTGTAAAAAGATAACATTTAAAGTTATCTTTTAATCTTATATATATTTATATTTATAAATTTATAAATTTAAAATTTATAAATATATTATATATACTTATATATATTTATATATATCTTTTAATCTTATATATATTTATATTTATAAATTTATAAATTTAAAATTTATAAATATATTATATATATAATATAATATAAATATATATATTATATATATAATATAAATATATATTTATATATATAATATAAATATATATATTATATATAATATTTATAAATATATTTTATATATATATATAAAGATAACATTTAATGTGTGCAGGCTATTCTGGGGTGAGTAGCTCATTAAGCAAAACTAAAAATACAAAGATTACTAGAAAATGTTCCACTTAATTTTTTTTTACATTAGAAATAACTCATGGGTTAAAGGATATTAAATTATCAAGGTATTTAGAAATTATATAACTGATTTATTGTTAATATGAGAGCTTGAAAAATGAAACCAAAGCAGTATTTTGAGGGAAAATGATAGCTTTAAATTCCTAATGAGAAAAGAGTGACTGAATAATTAATAAGCTAAGAATTTATCTGCAAAATGTAGAAAAGGAAGAGCAAAACAAATTTTAAAAAATGAAGTGGATGGGTCATCTGGGTGGCTCAGTGTTTGTCTTGAACTCAGGTTTTGATCCCAGGGTCCTGAGATCCAGTCCCACACCAGGTTTCCTGCTCAGCAAGGAGACCTCCTCTCCATTTCCCCTCTGCTCCTGCTCTCTTTCACTATCTCTCTCAAATAAATAAAATCTTTGAGAAAATAAATGGAAATAATTTGACAAGATCAAAAGTATTTATTTGAAAAGACTAAAAATTAGCACTTGATAAGACATGAAGAAACAAAGAAAGGTAAAAAATAGTATTATGACAAAGGAGACATATCTAAGATCCAGAAAATACCTCTAAAAGATAAAGAAAATACAATTTAGAGACATTCTATGCTGATTAAGAGAACTTGGTAGTATAAGATCTCTTCCTTCCAACCATGATATCTCATCATTTCTCCTATATATTTAACTCTATCACCTGGCTCTGGGCTACTCATTGTCCATCACTATGTTTTTTCTTTTTCTTTTCTTTTTTTAATTAATTAATTTATTTTCAGAAAAACAGTATTCATTATTTTTTCACCACACCCAGTGCTCCATGCAATCCGTGGCCTCTATAATACCCACCACCTGGTACCCCAAACCTCCCACCTCCCCGCCACTTCAAACACCTCAGATTGTTTTTCAGAGTCCATAGTCTGTCACGATTCACCTCCCCTTCCAATTTACCCCAACTCCCTTCTCCTCTCTAACACCCCTTGTCCTTCATGATATTTGTTATGCTCCACAAATAAGTGAAACCATATGATAATTGACTCTCTCTGCTTGACTTATTTCACTCAGCATAATCTCTTCCAGTCCCGTCCATGTTGCTACAAAAGTTGATGGGAGAAGATATTTGCAAATGATAGTACAGACAAAAGGTTGATATCCAGGATCTATAATGAACTCCTCAAACTCAACACACATGAAACAGGCAAACATATCAGTAAATGGGAAGAAGATATGAACAGACATTTCTCCAATCAAGACATACAAATGGCTATCAGACACATGAAAAAATGTTCATCATCACTAGCCCTCAGGGAGATCCAAATTAAAACCACATTGAGATATCACCTTACACCAGTTAGAATGGCCAAAATTAGCGAGACAGGAAACAACATGTGTTGGAGAGGATGTGGAGAAAGGGGAACCCTCTTCCACTGTTGCTGGAAATGCAAGTTGGTGCAGCCTCTTTGGAGAACAGTGTGGAGATTCCTCAAGAAATTAAAAATAGAACTTCCCTATGACCCTGCCATTGCACTCCTGGGTATTTACCCCAAAGATACAGATGTAGTGAAAAGAAGGGCCATCTGTACCCCAATGTTTATAGCAGCAATGGCCATGGTCGCCAAACTATGGAAAGAACCAAGATGCCCTTCAACGGACGAATGGATAAGGAAGATGTGGTCCATATACTCTATGGAGTATTATGCCTCCATCAGAAAGGACGAATGTGTTTTGTCTTTAGATCAATGATTCCTCATTTGGTTTCAGAACACAGTGTGAAGTATGGTGGAGTATTTTGTCAAATATTAACATTGGCATGTGAAGTTGTTGGTCCCATTTGCAAACGCTTGAGGGACAAATTAACCTCTGAGAATCCTTAGAGAAAAGACTGAGATGAATGTACATTTCAGAAAGAGCTGAGAAACATATTTAAACAAGTAGGATTAGATTATGTACACTATTTTAGAAACTTTTTTCACGTGAATTATCATTTACAGAAATGTTTGTGTTACTAAATTAGGTCTGTCTCATTATGTATGAATATAATGCTAACAAACATGACACAGTTGGGACTATTTATATTCTGTCTGTGCACACAGTGTGTTGATAAATGTATGTATATGTATGATTCCTCTGTTATGCTTATCTATGACATTCTACACTTTAAGGAACCAACAATCATGGTCTATAACTGTGGATGGCGTTTGGTTTTGGGGTTCTTATCCAATGTCAGTCTGCCCAAGGAAAGCAGAACATAGATGAGATAAGGAATTTGTCTTGACCACTATTTTATACCTAACTCTTTGAACAGTGCCTGATTTGGCTATTTCAGACTAAATTTTTTAAAACTGTAAATGCTAGGTTAAAATATATTATAAACACTTAAATTGTTAGATATTATAAAATTGCCTTCTAAAGGGTTTATGCCAAGTTAAAGTTTAATAATAGAGGATGAATGAGTCATGTTTTATTTTTTTTATTTTTTTTTGAAAGATTTTATTTATTTATTTGACAGACAGAGATCACAAGTAGGCAGAGAGGCAGGCAGAGAGAGAGAGAGAGAGAGGGAAGCAGGCTTCCTGCGGAGCAGGGAGCCCGATGCGGGGCTCAATCCCAGGACCCTGAGATCATGACCCGAGCCGAAGGCAGCAGCCCAAACCACTGAGCCACCCAGGCGCCCCGAGTCATGTTTTATTTTTTATGTGAACTTTCTGTTCATATATACATTTTTTACCCTATCTAATTCTTTTTGCATGAGGATTAAAATTTTTCCTTTCAAACTATATTTTGAATTAATTAGCAAAAGTCGTTCATAATATTCTCTTTTCATCTTTTGAATGCCTGTAGGATTTGCACCCCTGTTTCTCCATATTGGTAATTTCTGCCTTCTCTTTTTCTCTCCTATTTTTTTCCTCATTAATCTAGCTTATGGTTTATCCATTTTATTGATTGTTTCAAAAGCTATCTTTTATATTGTTCATCAGATCTTTTTCTTGCTTTTTTCTATTTTCCATTTCTATTTTATTGACTCCCTCTTGTGTAATACAACCTGGAAACACTCTTCAGATGATAAGCTGGTCAATTGTAGGTCTCACTTTGTTTGTTTTCCTTTTCTTGGGGATCATATTCTTGTACTGTCTGTTGTCCAATATCTAATAAAAATGTTTATACATTTTGTCCAGGAATTTAGTTATTAAATATAGAAAGGTAATCCAGTACCTGTCAATCCATCATGGGAAAAAGTGGGAGATCCTTTTGTTTTGGTTTCATTAAAAAAATCATACTTTTCTCCTTCTGAATACAAATTATATTAATAGATTTCCTGAAGTTGAAATATCTTAGCATTGCTGATATGGCTTAGTTGTTCAATTTATATGACTTTAAGTCCCTATTAAATAAAATTCAAATGCACTGCCAAATAACATTTTATTTACATATTTGCATCTATATTCAAATTATAATTGGTCTAAAAATTTCTCTCTTTTGTTAATCTACTTTTGTGTATCAAAAGTTATCAAAGCTCTGTTTAATAAAATTAGAAGTTGCATATCCCTTTTTATTGCATGGAGCAAATCTAAATATATACGCTTATAATATTTCATGACACTCAACCTTAAAAGAGTCTGGGATCCATTTATTTTTGAGGAATAGATATTTTGACAAACACTGTAATTTTTTTTAAACTAGGGTAATACTACTTTTGTATAACATTCTAGGTTTATTTATAGTTTATGTTTTTCTAAAACCACTGATTTTATCCACATTTTCCAATATATTGGTATGATAGCATACAAAATATTCTGATGCTTTTTACTCCCTAATTATACTGCCTTTCTCATTCCTGATACTATTATTTATCTTTTCTTTTTCCTTTTCAGACTTCCTAGCTTTTAGTTATTTTATGGTCCTATCAAATAACTGGCTTTGATTTTATCAAGAAAAATCTACAATTTTTCTTAAACCTCATTTTTCATATTACTCTTATTCATTTCTTTCTACATTTTTAGTTTTCTTTTTTTGCATTTTCTTTTTCCTTCTGAACAGTATCTGAATGCTTTGAATTTTTCTCTTAACTGGATGAAAGCACTTAAGTATGTAAATTTCCTTTGAGAACTGCCTTGGCCACAGCATGAAGTCTTTAAATGAATTCTATTTGTTATGAAACCTTAATAAAAACATTTAACAAAACATTAAGCTGATAATTCAAATGACAACATAAACAAATCTATTTATTTTCTGATTGCTCACTTCAGCAGTTCTTTCCTATTATCTGCATTTCTATTGTACACCAGGTGCAGACATTGACTCCAAAAAAAAAAAGCTAACTTAATATATAATACATAAAAGCCACAAGTTACCAGAGATCCTATATCTGATCACTGCTTCACTCTTGAAGCCTTTGTTTTCATTTTGTTTTGTTTTCTCATAGTACAACTTTTTTAAATCATTTTTTTTTAATTTCAATTTTATGTAGTTAACATACAGTGCAACATTGGTTTCTGGAGTAGAATTCAGTGACTCATCACCTACATACAACACCCAGAGCTCATCCTAACAGGTCTCCTCCCTCTTCCCCATCAACCATCTTGAAGTCTTTGATGTCAGATTTGACAGTAGACCAACTTTCACATGTTACCTACTCAGATGTGGAGCCTCAGTTGAGCAAGATTATGGCCTGGGTTGAGTCACTGTGTCTTCTTCAGCTTCCTTCTCTGCCACCTTGTCAATCAATGATAGCTTGACAGTAGATCCTTAGCCTGCTTCTAAAATTTTCTGTGCAACTCCTGACTTCTTACAAATTATACAGCCTTACACTTGGTTATATAGCCTACACACACACACACACACACACACACACACACACACACACATTCACACACACACATGCATGCACCTCACTGATTTCAAAGTTACTGCTATATTTAACTAAACTTTGCAAGAGCTAGACCTCAAAGCCTACCAGAGGCTATTTTTCGAAACATCTTCCCATGCCCAGAGTTACAGAGCTTGCCCAGATGACCCTCGCTCATTAAACCCCTCATCCACTTCATAACCCCTTGCTGTGTAACAGAGGAACGCATTCCTAAAATTCTGCTACATTTTGATGAAGTCTCTCTAGTCTCTCCCAGTTTGCACTATAAAAATGTTATCCCTACTCTACTCCTCTTTCCACTTATGTTCCCTTTCTTTAAATGTTCAAAAATTATTAGAGTATGACTTTATTTTTTTTTAAAGATTTTATTTACTTATTTGATGGAGAGAGAGAGAGAAAGAGCACAAGCAGAAGAAGCAGGAGAGGGAAAGGGAGAAGAAAGTTCCTCACTGAACAAGGAACCCAATGCAGGACTTGATCGCAGGACTCTGAAATCATGACCTGAGTCAAAGGCAGATGCTTAACCAACTGAGCTACCCTGGTGCCCCTACAGTATTACTTTAATAGTAAATGTTATTTGAAAACATTTACAACAGATGCATAATGGATATATATTTTTAATGTATGACTGTACCCTTAATATTAAAATAATTTTTATATTTTTAGGATATCTTTTTCATTTATATAGGTTTATTTCTTCTTATGGATCTCTGAATAATATTGTGAAATATATTACCTGAGGTCAAGATTCTAGGTGCAACAATATGGATATTTTAAGGCTCAATCCATAGTACTACATACTTTCATTAATATGTTAAACTATTTACAGCAACAATTATATATGTTATATTCCTCTTATTACACACTTGAAATCACTGATTTCTTTTTTACTTCTTCTATTAAATAAGGAAAAGTAGTATCATTTCATTTAAATTTGCATCTGCAATAACTAATAATTTTATAGATATTTATTTGTGCTTATTATCAACTTGTATTTCTCCTTCAGTAAATTTTTTGACATACTTTTTTTTGTTTTAGTTCTTGTAAGTTTGTAAGAATGCTTCACCAAGAAAACATATCAACTTACATTTTATATGTGATACAAATATTTTTAATAAATTAAAGTTTTAAATTTTAATGTAATCAAATACATCAGCCTTTGCCTTCATGTTTTTTCTTAGTTTATATCCTTATAAAGTTCGTGTTCTTTGTAAAATAAATTAATAACTATGTATGTGATTATTTTATAGCTTATAATTTCACCTTTTTAAAAATGCTTCACACAATTAAATTAACTGTGGTGCATTATAAAATTTAATGATTGGTGGAGAATTTTTCTCCTAATCCAACTCTTTAAATACAAACTGTTGAATAATTTTCATAATGCCCATGAGTTTGTGACTTCATAGCTTAATGAGTCAAAATGAGTCATTTAGAAAAAACTTTTTAGTGTAGACTTGATATTTTCAAATATATACCTAAATAATGGATAAATGAATGCTATTATGGATTCCCACTGATAGTCTTGCTATTATTTTCCAAAGCTCAATATTTCATAAAATGAGGAATAGATGATCTCACTATCCTTTTTCTTTATTCAAAATTCAAAAATAAGAGAAATTTATAGGACATCTCTTCCACTCTCAAATTCCAAAAAAATACCTCTAAAAATAAGAATTTGAGTAAGAGATGGTTGAATTCTCAGTCTCCACTTCCCACTTAAGAGTCTTGGATTTAATAGATTTTGATTTCATAATGACCCAAATGGAGTCATTATAGCCATGATGAGTTTACTTATTTATTTATTTTTTTAGCCATGATGAGTTTATAAAGTTAGTTTCTCTATGACTTGAGTCATGGAGATAGAGAATTTTGCCTCTTAGTAATAGAGACTGACGACCCATTATATCTTTCAAGTCACTCCACTCAAATCCTCTGCCATGCCATCTTCAGAGCAGCACACTCTCTTATAAGGTCAAGACACTGATACAACCAGAAGTAAGTGATCTAGCCTCCACCTCAGTCTCACTAGCAATGAGCTCTCACCAGTAGACTGGGGGGGGGGGGGAGTCTCATTTATTGATCAGAATAGCTATATTTGTTTTGAGGTATGTATTTTACCTTTCCCAGTTAAAAATACAGGCATATGCAATTAAATTGTAAAAAAGATTCTCTTCTAAAGGGAAGAGCTAAACTTCAACCTAGTCTTTTTAGATTAAGTTCCTTGTTTTTCTTCCAATCCAAATTACCATTCTTATACTGCTTAAGAGGATCTATTGGATGAAGAGAGTTCACTTAAGAGGATCTATTGGATGAAGAGAGTTCACATAAAAACACATTAAAAATAGAGCTTCCCTATGACCCTGCAATTGCACTACTGGGTATTTACCCCAAAGATACAGATGTAGTGAAAAGAAGGGCCATCTGTACCCCAATGATTATAGCAGCAATGACCACGGTTGCCACACTGTGGAAAGAACCAAGATGCCCTTCAACGGACGAATGGATAAGGAAGATGTGGTCCATATACACTATGGAGTATTGTGCCTCCTTCAGAAAGGATGAATACCCAAGTTTTGTAGCAACATGGATGGGACTGGAAGAGATTATGCTGAGTGAAATAAGTCAAGCAGAGAGAGTCAGTTATCATATGGTTTCACTTATTTGTGGAGCATAACAAATATCATGGAGGACAGGGGGTGTTAGAGAGGAGAAGGGAGTTGGGGGAAATTGGAAGGGGAGGTGAACCATGACAGACTATGGACTCTGAAAAACAATCTGAGGGTTTTGAAGGAGCGGTGGGTGGGAGGTTGGGGGAACCAGGTGGTGGGTATTGGAGAGGGCACAGATTGCATGGAGCACTGGGTGCGGTGTAAAAACAATGAATACTGTTACGCTGAAAATAAATTAAAAAAAAAAAAACAACTCAATGGCCTCTCAATAATTATTTTATATTCTACAGAAAGGCTAGTCCTAAATACAATTGCATTTTACCACTGATTTTGTAGGTATGTCTTGCACTCTCATACCATGTTAAGGCAAATGCACATATATGTTCCCAAGCTTCAAAATTATGATTAAAGGATCTTGGAAACCACTTTTACATTATGTCACTATAAAGGAAAAACCTTAGGATGTCAATCACACCATCTGATATTGGCATCCTTAAGATTTATGAAAACTTGTTGGAAATTTGACCATTTTTGGTCAAATGCCTTCCTATTTCATTCCTATTCTGCCATCACTGTCAAAGCCTTATAGTATCCAAATGCACAAAGCCTGGTAATTTTGTAGACTGGTGAGGGGTTTAGTTAGTTGTCGAGTTTCATGGAGCAAATAACATTCCTCACACTCCCCAGAGGGATGAAGCATCAGAATTTACATTGGTATCATGCTATCCAGAAACGCTTGTCTTATGAGGCAGCATTTCCAACCAACATGTTTACATATATAACTGACATCATACTGAGGAGCAATAAAAGTCCTCTAGATCATGTAATTGCAGGCATTCCCGGGGGGAAAATGATAGTCATTGGCTAGTCCTACTCCCAGTACATATTAAAATCAGGAGAAGGAAGACTGGTTAGGTTGACCAGAAATGGGGTTATATATCTGGACCCTCCTCCCTACATCCCTACACTCTATCTCCTCACTGCTTTTATCCTGAACTATAAATCCATACTCTTATCTGGTAACTTAATCTCAATTTTACCTTATGCTCTTTGCTGCTTGTAGAGTTCAACCTTATCTGGTCCTGACCCTGGACTCTGCAATAGACTAATCTCCTTACCCTACAAACCAATTATATTATTTCTAGTATGTTGCAAAAAAAAAAGTAATAAGAATGCTATTTTGCCTCCAACAAAGTCTCTTGTACAATAAAATAACACAAAGACTGATTTGATCAATATTTTGAGTTAGAATGAGCTGTCAAAGAGCTCAACACTGCTTTCAGTCTTCTCATTTTCATTAATTTTGAGGAAGATAAATCATATTAACTAAATATGCTGTTCTAAATTGAATGGTATTATAAACAAGGGAGAAAGGACCCAAAGAATGCAATTGGAAATGGCTGGGTGGCAGTGGTAAATAAAACACACAGGCTTCATCTCAGCAAAGAAAAACAAACCTCTTAAAAGGAAGTTTATCTGTGTATCTTGGCTGTACTTTAAATAGAAAGAACACAAATATAGTAGACCCAGAAACCGACACTGATGAATCTACAGTTTGTACAGCTTGCAAAAGGGGAACTACAATTTGAAAGAGAAAAGCTGAGTCCATTAAATTTATCAAATCATGCTTGACTATTTGATCTCCAAAGTGTAGTACTTAGGAAATGAGGAAACTCAGGTATGAACAATTCGAGTAGCTGTGTTAGACATACTGTTCTCACTCAACTTCACTATTCTGGGCCCCAGAAAACAATATGTTACCTTGCCAGTTACTGTCCTTGCCAGTTACTTTCCAGTTACTGTCCATGTGACTTTAGGCAAGGTACTCAAATTCTCACACTGAGGGCAATAAAGGTCCTCTCGATCATGAAATTTCAGGCATGCCCAAGGGAGGAAAAATGGTAGCCATTGGCTAGTCCTGTTCCCAGCACATGTTCAAATTAGGAGAAGGGAGACTGGTTAGGTTGGTCAGAGTCAAGTCTCCCATATATAAAATGAGATTATATATTTTGGCCCTCCTCCCTACATCCCTATACTCTATCTCTTCACTGCTTTTATCCTGAACTATAAATTCAGACTCTGATCTGTAACTCAATCTCAATTTTAGCTTGTGCTCTTTGCTGCTTGTAGAGTTCAACCTTATCTGGTCCTGACCCTGGATTCTGCAATAGACTAATCTCCTTATCCTACAAACCAATTATATTATATCTAGTATGTCCCAAAAAAGGTAATCAGAATGCTATTTTTCCTCCAACAGAATCCCTTGTAAACAATAAAAAAGCAATGTCTTATATGCACAAATGAGGATAATAATAATTTCTACTTTGAAGGGTCAGGAATTAGATTTTAAAATGAGTGTAAAAAGCCTTAAAAGTTCTTGTTATTTAGTAAGTGTTTGATAGGTATTCACAATTTTTAAAGGTCTGGGTTTCGTTTCTTTCTGTTTTACCAGATCCCCCAAAATTCTATATAGTGCTGCTTGAAGGTGAGAACAAAGTATTATTAAAAATGATAAGTTAGGGGGCGCCTGGGTGGCTCAGTGTGTTAAGCCTCTGCCTTCGGCTCAGGTCATGATCCCAGGGTCCTGGGATCGAGCCCCCGCATTGGGCTCTCTGCTCGGCAGGGAGCCTGCTTCCTCCTGTCTCTCTGCCTGCCTCTCTGCCTACTTGTGATCTGTCTCTGCCAAAGAAATAAATAAAATCTAAAAAAAATGATAAGTTAAATATATAAGCAAAATAAAGTCTAAATATATCAATCAGGATAGCTCTGTTTTTAACTTTTTGAGGAACTTCCACTGTTTCCTGAAGTAGCTGAACCAACTTGCATTGCCACCTACAGTGTAAGATGGTTCCCCTTTTTCCACAACCTTGCCAAAATTTGTTGTTTCTTACCTTGTCAATTTTTGCCATTCTAACTGGTATAAGATAGTATCTCAGTGTGGTTTTGATTTTAATTTCCCTGATGGCTAATGATGATGAACATTTTTTCATATGTCTGTTAGCCATTTGTAGGTTTCTTCAGAGAGGTGTCTCTTCATGTCTTCTGTCCATTTTTTTTTACTTGATTATTTGTTTTATACGTGCTGAGTTTGAGAAGTTTTTTACAGATCTTGGGTATCAGCCCTTTATCTGTAGTCATTTGCAAATATATCCTCCCATCCCATGGATTGCCTCTTTGTTTTGGTGACTGTTTCCTTTGCTGTGCAGAAGCTTTTTATCTTGATGAGGTCCCAAAAGTTCATTTTCACTTTTGTTTCCTTTGCCTTTGGAGATGTGTCTTCAAAGAAGTTGCTGTGGCCGATGATGAGGAAGTTACTATCTATGTTCTCCTCTAGGATTTTGATGGATTCCTGTATAATTTTGAGGTCTTTCATCCATTTAGAGTTTATCTTTGCAAACACACATATCTTGATAACTTTATCCCAGCTCTTTGCAGCATTTAAAAGCACAGGAGAAGAGATTGAGGCATGGAGGCCTTGGACATGAAGAAGACTACCAAAACATGCCCTGACCCTCTCAGTTGCCCTTTTGGGAGCTTTTGTATTTATCATTGTCTTCTGCATATTTAGGAAAGAAGTTTGGTTGCTTCTAGAGCAAGTACTTTTCTGATTAGCTGTTAATTCCATGGGGCTCATCTTAATATGGCTTTATAGGACCAAAAATATAGTATAGGCTCAAAAATAACTCTTTGGTTTTATTAAAACAATATTAGTCAATAGCTACAGTCTTACCTGATAGCTTTTGACCATCATATTTCTTAAAGGGAAGTTCAAGCAAGTATATGAATCATCTGTTTTAAATGATTTAGTCAATCATCTGTTTTAGTGTTAGGAATTTGCAGCATCACTTAAAAGCCACTGGAAAAACAAAATTCACTCTCATTTCCTGAGTTCCAGACTATATTATCAATAAGGGATGACTAATTTTCTACCTCCACTGCACCTCCACTATAGTCTGATTTTCCATCAGCTTATAAGCCTAGCATTCTTATTAAGGAAAAAAAAATGTATCACCCAAATTTTCAGAATGTATCTAATATCTTCTAGAACATAGGTCTGCAACATTATGAAGAATCATAAATTATTAAAATTAAAATATGGTCATGTCTTTATTTGCTCACTGAATACATAATAAGAGTACTCTCATCTTTATTAAGGGGACTGAAAATGGTACAATGAGAAGAGCTGATAAGAGTCAGTGAGTTTGGCTCTTTGTTAGTTTCTCTGGGGCCTTGAAAAAGTCTCTTCACTCTCCAGTGCCTCAGCTTACCCATTTATAAAACCAGGGTGATGGTTGCCTTAGTAACACTCCAAATTCTTGAGTTTTTAAATGTTATTGAAAATTATAACACACGATGTAAAAGTCTGCTAGAATTATTGGTATTGGAAATGATGCAATTTATGTTGAATTTTAAACTGTCAGTTTATCAAAGACTTGTTTCCAGCATTGAGTTCACTAATGCCTGACTCTCTCTAAAAATAACCAGCAATTTCAGTAAATTGTGAAAGGGGAACATTTGCACAGCTTCCTGTCAGTAAAGACCATTTATGTGCTTGAAAGAAATGCCATTTAGATATGACAAATATAAACCCTGAAATTCTCTATAACTAACCTTGCTCAGCAGAGAGAATATTTCCTTAGAAACTTACCACATCAAAAGGCTCTCCTGGCACAAGTCACTTTATTCCAAAGAGTGAAGTTGAAGACAGTTCATAAGGCTCACTACAGTTTTTAAACTTGTTTCCAAAGCCCAACAATTACTACCTTCTAATTTATAAACCTTTTCCATATGGTGATGATTCCTCAAGTTATTTATCTCTAACCCAGGTGACTGTTGACATTAAGCTCCATTCATTCAACAGCCCATCAGACATTCTATGCTAAACACATTCTTGACTAAACTTTTCAGCCTCCACCTTAAACCATAAGAGACTCTCAATCTCAGGAAACAAACTGAGGGTTGCTGGAGAGGAAGGCGAGGAGAGGGATGGGGTGGCTGTGTGATGGACCCTGGGGAGGGTATGTGCTATGGTGAGTCCTGTGAATTGTGTAATACTGATGAATCACAGACCTGTACCCCTGAAACAAATAATACATTATATGTTAATTAAACAAACAAACAAACAAAAAACCATGTTCTTTCTCCATTCTTCACATGGTTGACTTTCTTTTGCACAAGTCAGAACATGTTAAGTCAACTGAGCCAAGGCTCTATGCCACCTGGGATCCAAAACATCCATCTTTCATACCTCTTGGGTGTCTAGCTCTGGGTAGACACATGAAAAAATGTTCATCATCACTAGCCATCAGGGAGATTCAAATCAAAACCACATTGATGTGTTGTATCACATTGACTGATTTGCGGATGTTGAACCAACCTTGTAGCCCTGGAATAAATTCCACTTGGTCGTGGTGAATAATCCTTTTAATATACTGTTGAATCCTATTGGCTAGTATTTTGTTGAGTATTTTCACATCTGTGTTCATCAAGGATATTGGTCTATAGCTCTCTTTTTTGATGGGATTGGTATATATACACAATGGAATACTATGCAGCCATCAAAAGAAATGAAATCTTGCCATTTGCGACAACATGGATGGAACTAGAGCGTATCATGCTTAGCGAAATAAGTCAAGCAGAGAAAGACAACTATCATATGATCTCCCTGATATGAGGAAGTGGTAATGCAACATGGGGGCTTAAGTGGGTAGGAGAAGAATAAATGAAACAAGATGGGATTGGGAGGGAGACAAACCATAAGTGACTCTTAATCTCACAAAACAAACTGAGGGTTGCTGGGGGGAGGGGGTTTGGGAGAAGGGGGTGGGATTATGGACATTGGGGAGGGTATGTGCTTTGGTGAGTGCTGTGAAGTGTCTAAACCTGGTGATTCACAGACCTGTACCCCTGGGGATAAAAACATATGTTTATAAAAAATTAAAAAAAAAAAAGTCTCAGTGGTTCAAAAAAAACAAAAAACAAAAAACAAAAAACAAAAAAAACCACATTGAGATACCACCTTACACCAGTTAGAATGGCCAAAATTGACAAGACAGTAAACAACGTGTGTTGGAGAGAATGTGAAGTAGGGTAACCCTTTTACACGGTTGGTGGGAATGAAAGTTGGTGCAGCCACTTTGGGAAAAGGTGTGGAGATTCCTTAAGAAGTTAAAAATAGAGCTTCCTTATGATCCTGCAATTGTTCTAGTTGGTATTTACCCCATTATACAGATGTGGTGAAAAGAAGGGCCATCTGTACCCCAATGTTCATAGCAGCAATGGTCATAGTCACCAAACTATGGAAAGAACCGAGATGCCTTTCAACGGACTAATGGTTAAGGAAGATGTGGTCCATATATACTATGGAGTATTATGTCTACATCGGAAAGGATGAATACCCAACTTTTGTATCAACATGGATGGAAGAGATTATGCTGAGTGAAGTAAGTCAAGCAGAGAGCGTCAGTTATCATATGGTTTTGCTTATTTGTGGAGCATAAGATATAACATGGAGGACATGGGGAGATGGAGAGGAGAAGGGAGTTGGGGAAAATTGGAGGGGGAGATGAGCCATGAGAGACTGTGGACCCTGAAAAACAATCTGAGGGTCTTAGAGGGGAGGTGGGTGGGAGGTTGGGTGAGCCTGGTGGTGGGTATTATGGAGGGCATGTATTGCATGGATCACTGGGTGTGGTGCATAAACAATGAATTCTGGAACACTGAAAAGAAATTAAATAAATAAATAAATAATTTTAAAAAAGAAATAATGAAATGAAGCCAGCAATACTTTTGCTTGATCCTGGGACTAAGAAGTAATATTTGACATGTGTACAGATGTTGAATTCAACTATCTTTCCTGGCATTGAGTGAAGAGATTTAAACTGAGTTTAAATGCTGACCCATCACTTACTAGCTTCTGATATGGAGAAGGTCATTTGGCATATCTGACAACATGTCTACTAAAACCAACCAAGCAAAGAAATGAACATATCCACCTATGTCTGTGTCCCCACCCAGTTCCAGGACTCTCATCAAAGTCACTTATGATAGTGAGTAGTACCAACTACCATAAAAACCTTCTAAGGTGCCTCCTTTCTACCACTTTTCACTACTTCAGCCCATTATCCCCAGAACAAAATAATCATTTTAAGATCTACTAGCTTCCATTCCTTTTTCACATTATAACACATCAGTAGCTTCCCATTATTGATACTAAAACCCAGATCTGGGAAAGGTCCACCAGACTTTCTTACTTCTTGAGCATCAGTGCTCTTGCTCAACTGGGTTGTAGGAGCACTGACTTTCTCATAATCCCCCCGGAACAAACACTTTCTTCCCACAGGTGGTTTGATCAAGTACCCTTTCTACTTGGAATGCCATGGGTATTTAAATGGATGTCTCCTCCACCATCAAGGTTTCACAGTAGATATACTTCCCCTACAGAGAACTTCTCTTGTCACCCAATGTAAAACAGCAGTCAATATGTTGGTTTTTATATCCTCTCATTAGAATGTAAAGTCTAAGAGGATAGAGACTTCTTTGATTTTGTGGACTGCGGTATCCGCAAAGACTTAGAATGACACATGATACGTAAAAGTCACATTTCAATGAATAGTAGTTGGTTTATTTCATCAATCCATCAGCGTGATAACACCATGCTTACTTTCTTCATAGTCTCCAGCATAGAACATATTAATATCAACCCTGAGTTTGTTTAGTTCTTGATTGTCTCTCTTTACAAAAAGTTAGGGAGTTTGCCGGTTTTCATCACTGTGTTTTCAGTACCTAGAGTAGGACTTGAAATTCTAGATGCCAGCCTCATATGACTACTCTATGTCTCATTGTACTGTGCACAGAGCAGGCTCTCAAACATTAGGAAAGCTATCATGATGGAAATTTCTTCATTTTCTACTCTAAACATCATAATAGTCACTAGATAGTTTCTCTCTATCCCGAGGCCACAGAGAAACAGACCTTACTCTCTGTCTCAGCAACCACCACAAAGTATTTACATGTCTATATTGGAGTTTTCCTTTTTTAAAAATATTTTATTTATTTATTTGACAGAGAGAGAGATCACAAGTAGGCAGAGAGGCAAGCAGAGAGAGAGGAGGAAGCAGGCTCCCTGCTGATCAGAGAGCCCGATGTAGGGCTCGATCCCAGGACCCTGAGATTTTGACCTGAGCTGAAGGCAGAGGCTTAACCCACTGAGCCATTCAGGCACCCCTGGAGTATTCCTTTAATTCCCACATTGAGACTCTGAGCTGAGTTACAGACATCTACCAGACATACACGTGCAGTTTTGAACATGGCTGTCAGCACCATGATCATTATGTTTGTGCTCATTTGCCTTCTTCTTTGTTTGAAGGAACTATCTGGTTCTCCAGTTTTATTAGTTTTGGGTTTTAAAAGGATATTGCATTTATATATAGAAGATACTCTATTTTAAATAAATGACAGGGTGGTTTTTTTTGTTTGTTTTTCTCCCAATTCATTAAAATTTTGTTTATTATGTAGCATATTTGTTCATAAAGATAGACAGGTAGATAGGTAGATAGATAAATAGATGAGAGCTATAATGGCAGATATTTGTCTAGTGCTATCTTTGGCTTCTATATTTTTATTTTCTTAGTCTGTGTTGTTCTCCATCTTATTCTATGTCTGTCTCGGATATAGACATTCTGTGCATTATTTCGTGGGAATTCAAATGTGTCATGTGATCATCCACAAAATCTTCAATATCTGTTACACTTCCTCGTGGTTTTAGAAGCCTATTCTTTTTATCTACAGGTATTGATGGAGTTGGACTTCTGCTTTTTTTCCTCCATGGATGTAAATTTTACATAAAATTCTCAGTTAAAAATATGCTCATTTGAGAAACAAGATGGGATTGGGAGGGAGACAAACCATAAGTGACTCTTAATCTTACAAAACAAACTGAGGGTTGCTGGGGGGAGTGGGATTGGGAGAAGGGGGGTGGGGTTATGGACATTGGGGAGGGTATGTGCTTTGGTGAGTGCTGATTCACAGACCTGTACCCCTGGGGATAAAAATACATGTTTATAAAAAAATAAAAAATTTAAAAAAAAATGCTCATTTGATTAAGGTATAATGTTAATACAGTTTCTAGCATACAGTTATGCAAATACAAATGCAAACAGTTCTGTGACTGCCATGACTGGAACATAGCATAGCCCCAGCCCCTCAAGGACCTCCTCTTCCCAATGTCCTCCACTAGTCCCCAGGTCTGAGCAACCTCTGGTCTGTTTTCTATATCTGGAGTTTGGCCTTTTCCAGAATATCAAATAAATGGAGGAAGATAATATGCAGACTCTTGAATCTGGTTTCCTTTACTTAGCAAAATCTTCTAAAATTTATTCATCTTGTAAATATCAACTCATTTCCTTCTAATTTTCTGAGTAGCATTCCATTATATATGCATTTATTACATTGTATTTATTCATTACCAATTGTGGTAGGCAGGTTAATGTCTCCCTAAAAATAGCCATGCCCCTAATCCTTAAAAACTAAGTATGTTACCTTATATGGTAAAAAGAGACTTGGCTAATGCAGTTAAGTTACAGGTCTTGCAATGGGAAGGTAATCCTGGGACAAATATAATTATGTGGATCAAAGAGATGGCAGTGTCAGAAGGATTTGCTGCCCTGTTCCTGGTTCTGGAATGCGGGAGAGGAGCCTCTTGGAGCTACAGTGGAACGCAGCTGACCGCCAGCAAGAAAACTAGACCTCAGTCTTCTACCACATGGAGCTGGGGTCTTCCAAGACGCAAATCACTAAGAAAATACATTTTCCCCTAGAATCTCCAGAAAGGAATACAGGCCTGCCAACACTTTGATCTTAGCCTGGAGAGAGAGCTAAGTAGACTTCTGTCCACCGGAAATGTAAAATGATCAATCCGTGTTATTTTAAGCCACCAAAATTGTGGCAATTTCTTGCAGCACCAAAAGAAAGCTAATAGACCAGCTAAAGGACATTTGGTTTATTTCTAGTTTTGGGTAATATTGAGAAAAGCCACTATTAACCACAAAGTACAGGTTTTTATGTAAACTTCAGCTTTCATTTCCCTTGAGTGGAATTTCTGGGTTCTGTGATAAGTGCATAATTATTAGAAATTGCAAAACTGCTCTCCAAAGGGACTATATCATTTTTCATTTTCATAGTCAATGTATGAGAGTCCTCACCATTGCTTGGTGTTTATAGAAAACTTTTTATTTGTTTGTCTGATAAATATTTGGTGGTATATCACTCATTGGTGGTTTTATTTTGCATCCTTAATGATTAACGATGTTGACTTAGAAAGTATTTGTTCAAATCTTTTGCCAAACCTTAATTAGGTCATTTATTATTGGTTTTGTGTATTTTTCATATCTTGTGGTATATTCGTTTCCTAGTGCTGTGTATATTACCACTAACTTGGTAACAACACCCATTTATTATCACTTAGTTTCTGTGTGTCAAAAGTCTGGGTTCTCTGCATATAGTCGTACATGCTAATTTAAGGTGTCAGCTGCTGCATTCTAATCTCATCTGATCTGGAGCTCTGGATCCGCATCCAAACTCATTCAGGTTGTTGGCCGAATTCAGTTTCCAGCTGATATAAGTGGGATCGGGATCCTGATTCTTTGTCGGGTCTTGGCTGGGGCTGCTCTCAGCTCGTAAAGGCCACTCTGAAGTCCTAGCCAAGTAGCATCCTAACAATCTGGCTGCTTACTCAGAAGCTCTCTCCATTCTCTGTGATGGGTTCCTAGTGCCAAAGCGGTTGTCTCATCACATTTCCCTTAATGTGTTATCTAAACAAGGGGCTATCTCATCATATTAAATGGCTATGCCCATAGTCAAAGGGAAGGAATATATAGTACGTATGCATCAAGGGGCAAAAACCCTGGAGAACATCTTAGAATTCTGCCTACTATATCTGGATATAAGTCTTTTGGCAGATACAAGATTTACAAATGTTTTCTCTTGGTCTTTCACTTTTCATTCTTTTTTTAACAATATTTTGATGAATGGAAGTGTTTAATGATGAAGAAGCCAAATTTTTCAGTTTTACCCTTTCGTGTATCATGTTCTTGGCGTTGTATCTAAGAAGTCTCTGCCTAACCCAAGACGCAATGTTTTTCTCCTGTTTCCTTCTTGAAGCTTTATACTTTTCCATTTCCATTTGAATATATGATCAATCTTGAATTAATTTTTGCATTTGGTACATGGGTATGGGTAAATGTTTTGGGTTTTTTCCTCTTTTTGTATATCAATATATAATTACCTAGTAATTACTTAGTACCATTTGTTGAAAATTCCACCCATTCTCTGTTTCTGGACTCTGTATTTGCCACTGTTTTGAATTATTACAGCTTTATATCAAGTTTTAATATCAGACAGAGTGAAACTTCTAAATTTGTTCCCCTTCAAAATACTGTAACTCTTTACATTTTGTATTGTATTTATAATTATAAGGCAAAATATATTTCCCCTACCAGATAACTATAGAATCAGGTTGTCAGTTTCAACAACAAACAAAATCTTGCTGGGATTTTGATTGTGTTGAATCTACAGATAAGTTTGAGCAAAACTGACATATTTGAACAGTAATGAGCCTTCCCATAAATAAACATGATACAGCTCATCATCTGTTTAGGTATTCTTTTCTTTTTTCTAAGGTTTTGTAGTTATCAGCATATAGCCCCTACACATATTTTGTTAGGTATGTACCCCAGTATTTTATGTTTATTGGTGCTACTACAAATGATATTTTAAAAATTCAATTTCTCATTGCTTGTTAATATTATATAGAATGATCTATAGATTGACCTTCTATCCTGAAACTTTCCATTTATTAGTTCAAATAGATTTTTGAGAATTCTTTGGGATTTTTCAGTATAGACAATTATCAATCTATTTAATCTCTACTATTGGTTTCATTTCATACATTTTTTAAAAAGATTTTATTTATTTATTTGACAGACAGAGATCACGGGTAGGCAGAGAGGCAGGCAGAGAGAGAGGAGGAAGCAGGCTCCCCACTGAGCAGAGAGCCCAATGCGGGGCTTGATCCCCGAACCCCAGGATCATGACCTGAGCCGAAGACAGAGGCTTTAACCCACTGAGCCACCCAGGTGCCTCCGTTTCATACATTTTTTAGATGTTTTAGTTTTTGTCCTTGAGTTTATAATATATCAGCAATAAATTATAGTAACTTCAAATAATATCATATCATTCTACATAATTATAAGAACCTTACAATCCAGTGATTCCATCTTGCCTTTTGTGCTGTTTTATCCTATATTTTGCTTCTGAATATTCTACAAACCTAAAATACATTCCTTTTATTTTTATTTTGCAAATAATTACTGTTTAAAGCAAGTACAAATAAGAAAAAAATTATATTTACTTTCATATTAATTATTTCTGGAGAACTTTGTAACTTCTTTGTAGATTCAGGTTCCTGTGTAATATAATATTTGTCTGCCTAAAAAATTTCTTTTATTATGTCTTCTAGTGTAGTTCTATTGATCAAGAATTATCTTCTTTTAGGTCTTATCTGTAAAGATCTTTTCACTGGATGTGGAAATCTGTGTTAGCCTTCTGATTCTCAGTACTTTGAAGATACTCCTTTCTTGTCTTCTAGCTTACATGATTTTAATCATTTATTTGAGAGAGAGTGTGTGAGAGAAAGAAAGCAGGAAGGGGTAGGGTCAGAGGGTGATAGTCTCCTTGCTGAGCAGGAGGCCTGATGCTGGACTCCATCCTGCAACTCCAGGATCATGACCTGAGCTGAAGACAGACACTGAACCAACTGAGCCCCCCAGACACCCTAGCTTGCATAGTTTCTAATGAAGAGTCTGTCTTGTTTCTAACATTGATCTTCTGTGTATGTTTTGGGTGGACTTTTTGGGAGGAGTGGTTTGGCTTTGGGATTTTTTTGTTTTGTTTTGTTGTTGTTGTCAATCTTTACAGATTACCTCTTTTCTTTGATTTTTAGCAGTTTGAATATGATGTATGTGAATGTGTGTGCATGTGTTTTTATCCCTCTTGGTATTCTCTGAGTTTTCTAGATCTGTGGTTTATGTTTTATGTTATTTTTGGAAAGTTATCAATCATTATGTCTTTAAATAATTCATATGTTTAATTACCTTTCCTTTTGCATTCTAGGATTCAAGTTACACATATGATACTTAGACATTTGGATGCTATCCTATAGTGCTTAAATGCTTTGTCTTGTTTTTATTTTTCTATTATCTTTTCTCATTATATTTCAGTAGATTTGTATTGACCAGTTCATTGATTTTTACATTCCTTAGGATTGTTGCATCTTCTAGTGAATTAATCAAAAGAATGCTTCATTTCTGTTACTCTATTTCAATTCTAGCCTCCTTTATAGTTTTCATCTCTCTGCTGAAATTCCCCCATGGATCCATGCAAGTTTTCCACAAAAGTTTTTCTTTAAAGATTTATTTATTCACTTGAAAGACAGAGAGACAGAGCACTAGCAGGGGAAGGGACAGAGGAAGAGAGAGAAGCAGACTCCCCCTGAGCAGGGAGCCCCATGTGGGGCTTGATCCAGGGCCTAGTGATCACGACTTGAGCTGAAGGCAGATGCTTAACCATCTGAGCCACCCAGATACCCCTCTACAAGGTTTTGTTAACATATTAATTATAGTAATTTTTAATTCCCTGTCTCATAGCTCTAATATCTGGTTCTTATCAGAGTCTGGTTCTGTTGACTATTTTGCTTCTTAATAGTGTGTTGGTTTGTGTTTCTTTCTTCCCTGACTTTTTTTGTGTAGGCCTGATGCTGGACTCCATCCTGCAACTCCAGGATCATGACCTGAGCTGAAGACAGACACTGAACCAACTGAGCCCCCCAGACACCCTAGCTTGCATAGTTTCTAATGAAGAGTCTGTCTTGTTTCTAACATTGATCTTCTGTGTATGTTTTGGGTGGACTTTTTGGGAGGAGTGGTTTGGCTTTGGGATTTTTTTGTTTTGTTTTGTTGTTGTTGTCAATCTTTACAGATTACCTCTTTTCTTTGATTTTTAGCAGTTTGAATATGATGTATGTGAATGTGTGTGCATGTGTTTTTATCCCTCTTGGTATTCTCTGAGTTTTCTAGATCTGTGGTTTATGTTTTATGTTATTTTTGGAAAGTTATCAATCATTATGTCTTTAAATAATTCATATGTTTAATTACCTTTCCTTTTGCATTCTAGGATTCAAGTTACACATATGATACTTAGACATTTGGATGCTATCCTATAGTGCTTAAATGCTTTGTCTTGTTTTTATTTTTCTATTATCTTTTCTCATTATATTTCAGTAGATTTGTATTGACCAGTTCATTGATTTTTACATTCCTTAGGATTGTTGCATCTTCTAGTGAATTAATCAAAAGAATGCTTCATTTCTGTTACTCTATTTCAATTCTAGCCTCCTTTATAGTTTTCATCTCTCTGCTGAAATTCCCCCATGGATCCATGCAAGTTTTCCACAAAAGTTTTTCTTTAAAGATTTATTTATTCACTTGAAAGACAGAGAGACAGAGCACTAGCAGGGGAAGGGACAGAGGAAGAGAGAGAAGCAGACTCCCCCTGAGCAGGGAGCCCCATGTGGGGCTTGATCCAGGGCCTAGTGATCACGACTTGAGCTGAAGGCAGATGCTTAACCATCTGAGCCACCCAGATACCCCTCTACAAGGTTTTGTTAACATATTAATTATAGTAATTTTTAATTCCCTGTCTCATAGCTCTAATATCTGGTTCTTATCAGAGTCTGGTTCTGTTGACTATTTTGCTTCTTAATAGTGTGTTGGTTTGTGTTTCTTTCTTCCCTGACTTTTTTTGTGTATGATGGACACTTTTTGTTGGAAAGCCAGATATAATGTATAGGACAATATACATTGAGGTAAAGAGCATTTATGCCTCACATATGAATACCACTTATTCTGTTTGGCCATTAGTTATAAGTGTTTGAGTCTTTAGGCCTGCACTGCAAGGTATGCTTTCTATGATCCCTGTCCTGTGATTAGTATTTTCCATGATTTCTTGGTGAAAATCCAGGAAGAAGAACCTCTGAAAGGTTGAAAACTCCCTTTGTGTCCAGAACCCAGGAGTCTTACATTATCCTACACTGAGACTAACAATTAATTAAACATGTTAGCTGAATTTTTCTTTTCCACTTAAATGGAGGACCAGTCTTCCTTCCCTGTTTTGTAAAGGTTAGTCATTTCCTGTTCCATCTCCCCTTTAATATACCTGCCTTTCCTTAGGTTTAAGGCTAGATACTTACTTTGCAACCTCATCTCTTTGAATTTGATAAAATTGTGATTTTTTAATATGAACTGGGTTTTCCTTATTGTGGTGGTAAAAATAATCTTTCCAACATTCTGTATCCTAAGTGAAAGCTAGAAGACCACTATTTCTTAAGACAAGAAAAATTGTGTGCTTTTATACTACATACTAATCAAACCGATTTAGAAATCAGTGGTAGCTTTAGTTATTATAAATGAATGTATCTTCAATGTTTCTAGAAATTATAGTATGACCAAGGCAACTAAAGAATTATAAATAAGAGTCAAAATCCATTCCTGTTTTTAAAAAGCTTATGATCTTTTGGGAGAGAATAGAATGATAAGGATAAAAGTATAAAAAATGCACCATCAAATTCTTTCTGCTATTCCCTTATATTACCTTTAAACAAGAATGATAAAATGAGTTTTCTTCTATCCAAGATTGAGGTATGGGGCCTAATATCATGAGAATTCAGACAGCCATCTCCAAGAGGCATTAAAGAGTTTGTGGGGAGCCTGGAGGCACCTAACTATTAGTGTCTTGTCTTAGTATATCACTATAACAACTGACTATACAAAACTGTAGAGAGTGGATTAAAATAATGTAGAATTAAATCTGGTTCAAAAACAATGCTGAAAATGATAGTCTGATCCTTGTTTGTCTTCTTTGATGGCATTTGAATATATTTTCAGCAATTAATTACTACTTTTCTTTGATCCTGCCAAGGCGGGAAAAAGATTAAAAAGGAGGTACAAGTAGAGAGGAACAAGGAAAGTGTGAGATCATAAGAACCCAAGGGATAGTTCATATTCAAATATATATGGAAATAGAGTTTTAAAATCCCCTGCAAAACCAATCTTAATCTCGGGTTATATAATATGGTATAAGAACAAACTTGGCTTTTGAAGCAGAGAGAAGAGAACAGAATCAACCAGATGTTCAGACAAATTGCTGAGGCCCCACAGCAGTTTTACTTAATGCCACCCTATCATCCGCTTTAGACAATTTAAGATCGAGAGCACAGTCAGATTGACAAATACATTTGCTCAAGACCTTCTCCATTATAATTCCATTAATATCTCTGGGCCCAGTGCCAGAGGAAAACATCTGGTAGGGATTATATTTTTGCAGAGATAAACTTGCAGATGCTCAAAATTATTTTTAAAGAAAATTTATCTATAAAATATTGTGATAAGATTAAAAAATGGCAAAATGAGATTAGGTATTATATATTATAGAAGCATTTGGAATTTTTTTTACTTTAATATAATAAAATCAAGGTGTTCACACATTGAAAATCAATCCAAAAAGAGGATAAGAGGACATTTAAAATATTTCACCCCAATTCTTTACATTCCCACTCCCCATTTAATTTCCCTTACAACTGTCTTATTTTGATAAAGTTGATAGCTCTCACAATTCCAAAGAGTATACTCACAGCTCTATTTCTTAAGCTAGAAGTATTGTTTAAATATTGGCTCTCTATGTAAAACAGGAAAACATTAGTTTACTTAATATTATTAATATTAAGTATATTAATATTAATATTAATACAATATATAATATTAAGAATAATATTACTTAATATCATTCCACCTATAATAATAATATATTAATATTAATATAATATATAATATATAATATTAAGAATAATATTACTTAATATTATTCCTCCTCTATCTATTCTTCTTGTTACTAGTCTAAATATTCTAGTTATTATTTCACAGTTAAAAATAAAATCCTTGGAGCACCTGGATGGCTAAGTGAGTTAAAGCCTCTGCCTTCAGCTCAGGCCATAATCCCAGGGTCCTGGGATCGAGCCCCGCATTGGGCTCTCTGCTCAGCGGGGAGCCTGCTTCCTCCTCTCTGTCTACTTGTGATCTCTGTCAAATAAGTAAATAAAATCTTTTAAAAAATAAGAATAAAAAATAAAACCCTTGGGGGACACCTGGGTGGTGCAGTAAGTTAAGTGTCTGACTCTTGGTTCCAGCTCAGATCATGATCTCGGGGTCCTGGGATCCAGTCCTGAGTCAGGTTTCACACAGCGGGAGTATGCTTGAGGATTTTTTCTCTCTCTCCCTCTCCCTCTACTCCTCTGAATGTGTGCTCTCTCTCTTTCAAATAAATAAATTTTTAGGAAAAAGTAAAATAAAACTAAAATTCTTAAATAAAATAAATTAAATTCTTAAATTCTTAAACTCCCATTTCTTCATCCATTTTCTCTTTAGCTATTAGATTGCATCTCATACCTCACCACTGTCTAGAACAAGGAAAGGAAAGTCCTTTACGTCTTCTCCCACACTAGTCCCTCTTACTGGCTATTGTCAGCCCTAAAATTATTTCCACATTCATGCATTTATAACATTGGAATCCTGCTTCATAACTATTGTTAAGATATCCAAATATTATCTATAGGAGAATAATAAAACTGAAAACTGAGTAAGATTATTGAAAGTATTATAATTTTTCAATATCATAGAATATGCATATTCAGTAGTGATTGATTCCTAGAGAAGGATATACAAGCTTGTTTTAAACCCTTGCCACTCACAGATTTCAGGCTTCAGGGTCAAAGAGTCTATTTTTCTTTACTGGAGCAACTGCCAAAATACACGATACAGTTATGTTTTCTTCATAATTGGATGACTTTTTTTTCTATGTACTTACTATTTAAATAAACCCTCCTTTATATTTTTATTGTGATTTAATTGTGATTATTCAAATTCTCCATTGATCTGGTTTTTTGAGCCTGAGATTCCATTGCCCCAGAGGGAAGAAAAAGAGCTCAGAAAGCAGTTAGTGTTTGTTTGTTTTACCTTAAAGGTAGGTTTTTAACTTAATTCAGAAAAAAAAGCTAGTCATGAGAATTTTATACCCCACATCCTTATCTTGTGAGAGTAGAAAAAATGTTAATGAATAGGAAGAAATGACAGCTCCAAAATAGGATCCCTTGACTAAACATGGAGTCACAAAGGTATAGAAGTTCTTACACGACAGCCTGGAAGCCTGAGACAGCTCAAAAGAACCAACAGACTGGACTCTGAAAAACAATCTGAGGGTTTTGAAGGGGTGGGGAGGTGGCAGGCTGGGGGAGCCTGGTGGTGGGTATTATGGAGGGCACTTATTGAATGGAGCACTGGTTGCGGTGCATAAACAGTGAATTCCGGAACACTGAAAAGAAATACAAAAATAAACAAACAAACAAACACAACAGACTGAAAGATTCACAGCAAGAAGACAGGAATGGAAAGAAAGTGTTGACCACCTAAGAAGAAGCCACAACAGAGAACAGACAGCAGCAGCCTGTTCTAGCACATCCTGGAAACCAGTTCTCACAAATTGCATCAGCAATGACAGGGGCCAACACCCAAAGACCAAATAGGATAACCTATCTCAATGAAAGGCCATTAAGAATGCATTGGATATCAAGTGGGTCTGAGTAATTAATAAAATGTAGGAAAAAATTAAGTGAACACAGAAGATATAAAAAGTAGAGCATGACTTGACCCTATGTATTTATAGCACAGTGTACAAAATAACCAAAAAATACATTTCTTTTTTAACTGCATATACTAAGTCCATACAGGAAGCCACAAATTCTAAATATACAAGCAGGGCACCTGAATGGTTCAGTCAGTAAGTGTCTGACTCTTGATTTCAGCTCAGATCATGATCTCAGTGTCATGAGATAGAGCCCCATGTCAGTCTTCATGCTGGTGGTGAAGCCTAATTAAGATTCTCTCCTGCACACCCCCCCCACCCTGCCACCTCCACCATTTTTGCTCTCTCTCTCTCTTAAAAAAAAAAAAAAAAAAAGAAACCACCTTACAAAGCACATTTTGTGACTATAACAGTATCAAATGAGAAGCCAGTATAAATAAGACATACAAAAAAGTCCACATATTTAGGAATTGAACATACATCCAAGGAACCATGATGAAAATAGTAATTTAAACTGGAAAACATAAAAACAAACATAGCAAAGTTTATAACATGCTGCTAATAGAGTTCAGAGGGAAATTTATAATTTAAATGTTTGTATTAGAAAAGAGAAAGGACTTGTAAATAAAATATTTAATTTTTCATTTTAAGAAGCTAGAGAAAGAACAATTTAAGTCTAAAGGAGGAAGGGAGGAATTAAAAGAAGTGGTAATTAATGAACTAGAAAACAAAGAATAACAAGGTATAAAATATTTAGGCAAATGTCAACAAGACAGATCAGGACTAATAAAAGTGAAAAAAAATACAAGTTATCAATGACAGGAAAGAAAGAGGGATAAAAATAGAATTGTAGCTATAATTACAAAAGACCTTAAAAAGATAGTAAGAGATTATTATGAATACGTTTATGTCAATAAATTTTTTTTAATTAATTTTTTTATTTTTTTTATAAACATATATTTTTATCCCCAGGGGTATAGGTCTGTGAATCACCAGGTTTACACACTTCACAGCACTCACCAAAGCACATACCCTCCCCAATGTCCATAATCCCACCCCCTTCTCCCAAACCCCCTCCCCCCAGCAACCCTCAGTTTGTTTTGTGAGATTAAGAGTCACTTATGGTTTGTCTCCCTCCCAATCCCATCTTGTTTCATTTATTCTTCTCCTACCCACTTAAGCCCCCATGTTGCATCACCACTTCCTCATATCAGGGAGATCATATGATAGTTGTCTTTCTCTGCTTGACTTATTTCGCTAAGCGTGATACGCTCTAGTTCCATCCATGTTGTCGCAAATGGCAAGATTTCATTTCTTTTGATGGCTGCATAGTATTCCATTGTGTATATATACCACATCTTCTTGATCCATTCATCTGTTGATGGACATCTAGGTTCTTTCCATAGTTTGGCTATTGTGGACATTGCTGCTATAAACATTCGGGTGCATGTGCCCCTTTGGATCACTACGTTTGTATCTTTAGGGTAAATACCCAATAGTGCAATTGCTGGGTCATAGGGCAGTTCTATTTTCAACATTCTGAGGAACCTCCATGCTGTTTTCCAGAGTGGCTGCACCAGCTTGCATTCCCACCAACAGTGTAGGAGGGTTCCCCTTTCTCCGCATCCTCGCCAGCATCTGTCATTTCCTGACTTGATGATTTTAGCCATTCTGACTGGTGTGAGGTGATATCTCATTGTGGTTTTGATTTGTATTTCCCTGATGCCGAGTGATATGGAGCACTTTTTCATGTGTCTGTTGGCCATCTGGATGTCTTCTTTGCAGAAATGTCTGTTCATGTCCTCTGCCCATTTCTTGATTGGATTATTTGTTCTTTGGGTGTTGAGTTTGCTAAGTTCTTTATAGATTCTGGACACTAGTCCTTTATCTGATATGTCGTTTGCAAATATCTTCTCCCATTCTGTCAGTTGTCTTTTGATTTTGTTAACTGTTTCCTTTGCTGTGCAAAAGCTTTTGATCTTGATGAAATCCCAATAGTTCATTTTTGCCCTTGCTTCCTTTGCCTTTTGCGTTGTTCCTAGGAAGATGTTGCTGCGGCAGAGGTCAAAGAGGTTGCTGCCTGTGTTCTCCTCAAGGATTTTGATGGATTCCTTTCACACATTGAGGTCCTTCATCCATTTTGAGTCTATTTTTGTGTGTGGTGTAAGGAAATGGTCCAATTTCATTTTTCTGCATGTGGCTGTCCAATTTTCCCAGCACCATTTATTGAAGAGGCTGTCTTTTTTCCATTGGACATTCTTTCCTCCTTTGTCGAAGATTAGTTGACCATAGAGTTGAGGTTCTATTTCTGGGCTCTCTATTCTGTTCCATTGATCTATGTGTCTGTTTTTGTGCCAGTACCATGCTGTCTTGATGACGACAGCTTTGTAATCGAGCTTGAAGTCCGGAATTGTGATGCCACCAACGTTGGCTTTCTTTTTCAATATCCCTTTGGCTATTCGAGGTCTTTTCTGGTTCCATATAAATTTTAGCATTATTTGTTCCATTTCTTTGAAAAAGATGGATGGTACTTTGATAGGAATTGCATTAAATGTGTAGATTGCTTTAGGTAGCATAGACATTTTCACAATATTTATTCTTCCAATCCAGGAGCATGGAACATTTTTCCATTTCTTTGTGTCTTCCTTAATTTCTTTCATGAGTACTTTATAGTTTTCTGAGTATAGATCCTGTGCCTCTTTGGTTAGGTTTATTCCTAGGTATCTTATGGTTTTGGGTGCAATTGTAAATGGGATTGACTCCTTAATTTCTCTTTCTTCTGTCTTGCTGTTGGTGTAGAGAAATGCAACTGATTTCTGTGCATTGATTTTATATCCTGACACTTTACTGAATTCCTGTATAAGTTCTAGCAGTTTTGGAGTGGAGTCTTTTGGGTTTTCCACATATAGTATCATATCATCTGCGAAGAGTGATAATTTGACTTCTTCTTTGCCGATTTGGATGCCTTTAATGTCCTTTTGTTGTCTGATTGCTGAGGCTAGGACCTCTAGTACTATGTTGAATAGCAGTGGTGATAATGGACATCCCTGCCGTGTTCCTGACCTTAGCGGAAAAGCTTTCAGTTTTTCTCCATTGAGAATGATATTTGCGGTGGGTTTTTCATAGATGGCTTTGATGATATTGAGGTATGTGCCCTCTATCCCTACACTTTGAAGAGTTTTGATCAGGAAGGCATGCTGTACTTTGTCAAATGCTTTTTCAGCATCTATTGAGAGTATCATATGGTTCTTGTTCTTTCTTTTATTGATGTGTTGTATCACATTGACTGATTTGCGGATGTTGAACCAACCTTGCAGCCCTGGAATAAATCCCACTTGGTCGTGGTGAATAATCTTTTTAATGTACTGTTGAATCCTATTGGCTAGTATTTTGTTGAGTATTTTCGCATCTGTGTTCATCAAGGATATCGGTCTATAGCTCTCTTTTTTGGTGGGATCCTTGTCTGGTTTTGGGATCAAGGTGATGCTGGCCTCATAAAATGAGTTTGGAAGTTTTCCTTCCATTTCTATTTTTTGGAACAGTTTCAGGAGAATAGGAATTAGTTCTTCTTTAAATGTTTGGTAGAATTCCCCCGGGAAGCCGTCTGGCCCTGGGCTTTTGTTTGTTTGGAGATTTTTAATGACTGTTTCAATCTCCTTACTGGTTATGGGTCTGTTCAGGCTTTCTATTTCTTCCTGGTTCAGTTGTGGTAGTTTATATGTTTCTAGGAATGCATCCATTTCTTCCAGGTTGTCAAATTTATTGGCGTAGAGTTGCTCATAGTATGTTCTTATAATAGTTTGTATTTCTTTGGTGTTAGTTGTGATCTCTCCTCTTTCATTCATGATTTTATTTATTTGGGTCCTTTCTCTTTTCTTTTTGATAAGTCGGGCCAGGGGTTTATCAATTTTATTAATTCTTTCAAAGAACCAGCTCCTAGTTTCGTTGATTTGTTCTATTGTTTTTTTGGTTTCTATTTCATTGATTTCTGCTCTGATCTTTATGATTTCTCTTCTCCTGCTGGGCTTAGGGTTTCTTTCTTGTTCTTTCTCCAACTCCTTTAGGTGTAGGGTTAGGTTGTGTACCTGAGACCTTTCTTGTTTCTTGAGAAAGGCTTGTACCGCTATATATTTTCCTCTCAGGACTGCCTTTGTTGTGTCCCACAGATTTTGAACTGTTGTATTTTCATTATCATTTGTTTCCATGATTTTTTTCAATTCTTCTTTAATTTCCCGGTTGACCCATTCATTCTTTAGAAGGATGCAGTTTAGTCTCCATGTATTTGGGTTCTTTCCAAACTTCCTTTTGTGGTTGAGTTCTAGCTTTAGAGCATTGTGGTTTGAAAATATGCAGGGAATGATTCCAATCTTTGATACCGGTTGAGTCCTGATTTAGGACCGAGGATGTGATCTATTCTGGAGAATGTTCCATGTGCACTAGAGAAGAATGTGTATTCTGTTGCTTTGGGATGAAATATTCTGAATATATCTGTGATGTCCATCTGGTCCAGTGTGTCATTTAAGGCCTTTATTTCCTTGCTGATCTTTTGCTTGGATGATCTGTCCATTTCAGTGAGGGGAGTGTTAAAGTCCCCTACTATTATTGTATTATTGTTGATGTGTTTCTTTGATTTTGTTATTAATTGGTTTATATAGTTGGCTGCTCCCACGTTGGGGGCATAGATATTTAAAATTGTTAAATCTTCTTGTTGGACAGACCCTTTGAGTATGATATAGTGTCCTTCCTCATCTCTTATTATAGTCTTTGGCTTAAAATCTAATTGATCTGATATAAGGATTGCCACTCCTGCTTTCTTCTGATGTCCATTAGCATGGTAAATTCTTTTCCACCCCCTCACTTTAAATCTGGAGGTGTCTTCGGGCTTAAAATGAGTTTCTTGGAGGCAACATATAGATGGGTTTTGTTTTTTTATCCATTCTGATACCCTGTGTCTTTTGACAGGGGCATTTAGCCCATTAACATTCAGGGTAACTATTGAGAGATATGAATTTAGTGCCATTGTATTGCCTGTAAGTTGACTGTTACTGTATATGGTCTCTGTTCCTTTCTGATCTACCACTTGTAGGCTCTCTCTTTGCTTAGAGGACCCCTTTCAATATTTCCTGTAGAGCTGGTTTGGTATTTGCAAATTCTTTCAGCTTTTGTTTGTCCTGGAAGCTTTTAATCTCTCCTTCTATTTTCAATGATAGCCTAGCTGGATATAGTATTCTTGGCTGCATGTTTTTCTCGTTTAGTGCTCTGAAAATATCATGCCAGCTCTTTCTGGCCTGCCAGGTCTCTGTGGATAAGTCAGCTGCCAATCTAATATTTTTACCATTGTATGTTACAGACTTCTTTTCCCGGGCTGCTTTCAGGATTTTCTCTTTGTCACTGAGACTTGTAAATTTTACTATTAGGTGACGGGGTGTGGGCCTATTCTTATTGATTTTGAGGGGCGTTCTCTGAACCTCCTGAATTTTGATGCTCGTTCCCTTTGCCATATTGGGGAAATTCTCCCCAATAATTCTCTCCAGTATACCTTCTGCTCCCCTCTCTCTTTCTTCTTCTTCTGGAATCCCAATTATTCTAATGTTGTTTCGTCTTATGGTGTCACTTATCTCTCGAATTCTCCCCTCGTGGTCCAGTAGCTGTTTGTCCCTCTTTTGCTCAGCTTCTTTATTCTCTGTCATTTGGTCTTCTATATCACTAATTCTTTCTTCTGCCTCATTTATCCTAGCAGTGAGAGCCTCCATTTTTGATTGCACCTCATTAATAGCTTTTTTGATTTCAACTTGGTTAGATTTTAGTTCTTTTATTTCTCCAGAAAGGGCTTTTATATCTCTCGAGAGGGTTTCTCTAATATCTTCCATGCCTTTTTCGAGCCCGGCTAGAACCTTGAGAATTGTCATTCTGAACTCTAGATCTGACATATTACCAATGTCTGTATTGATTAGGTCCCTAGCCTTCGGTACTGCCTCTTGTTCTTTTTTTTTGTGGTGAATTTTTCCGTCTTGTCATTTTGTCCAGATAAGAGTATATGAAGGGGCAAGTAAAATACTAAAAGGGTGGCAACAACCCCAGGAAAAAATGCTTTAACCAAATTAGAAGAGATCCAAAATTGTGAGGGGGGAGAAAGGGGATAAAAAGAGGTTCAAAAAGGAAGAAAGAAAAAAAAAGAAAAAAGAAAAAAAAAAGGAAAAGAAAAGAATTTTTAAAAAAAAGAAAACACCTAAGAAAAATGTAAAAAAGAAAAAATATATATATATTAGATAAACTAGTAAAAAATCGTTAAAAAAGAAAAAGGTAACAGTTAAAACAAACAAAAAAATTTACCTGAAGGCGAGAAAAAAAAAAAAAAGAAAAAAAAATTAAATTAACTGCAAGACTAAAAAAAAAATCACAGGGAAAAAGCCATGAGTTCCGTGCTTGGCTTTCTCCTCCTCTGGAATTCTGCTGCTCTCCTTGGTATTGAAACCGCACTCCTTGGTAGGTGAACTTGGTGTCGGCTGGATTTCTTGTTGATCTTCTGGGGGAGGGGCCTGTTGTAGTGATTCTCAAGTGTCTTTGCCCCAGGCAGAATTACACAGCCCTTACCCGGTGCCGGGGTGAGTAATCCGCTCGGGTTTGCTTTCAGGAGCTTTTGTTCCCTGAGCGCTTTGCGTAGAGTTCCAGAGGACGGGAATACAAATGGCGGCCTCCTGGTCTCCGGCCCGGAGGAGCCGAGAGCCCAGGGCCGCACTCCTCAGTGCGCCCTCAGAGAACAGCGCCAGTTACTCCCGACTGCCTATGTCAATAAATTTTATACCTTAAAATAATCTAATTAGTAAACGACTTTAAAGAAGCAATAGAAAATATAAGTAGCACTAGATTTATTAAAAAGTTTAAATTTGTAGTAACTTTCTCATAAAGAATAATCCAGGCCCTGATGTTGTCCTAATTAAACTCTAGCAAATACTTAAGGAAAACATAATACTAAATATGTAAGAACCTATCTCAAAAAATATGCAGAAATCTTTTATTCTCATAAATAAATTTAGCAATGTCAAAGGATAAAAGGCAAAAAAGTTAAAATTAACTGTATTTCCATATTCAAGCATCAATTTGAAAATGAATTTTAGAACAATTTAAACAGCAGAGAGACATGCAAAACCTCCAATGAAAAAGAAAAAGAAAGGGAGACCTAGAGACTAAGGGGAAATTAACCAGTTGAAGAAATGAGCAGTGGTTCTTGAGATATGGGACTGCAGGGATGATGAAGTGGAGAAGAGATGTTCCAGGCAGAAAGAACAAAGACCTGTACGAAGGCTCTGGGGAGAGAGAAAACTGGAGCATATCACGGAAACCAGGTGACCTTTCGGATGACCGCACACATAGCCCAAGAATGAAGTGGGGGTGGGAGAAGAGAGGTGAGTAGTAAAGCTGGATTTCATTTTTTCATTTATGTTTAGAGATGAGATTTTATTCTGAAGGCCATAAGAAGAGAGTAAAGGGTTTTGTTTGCTTGCTTTTATCAGGGGAGGGCAGGATGCACTCGGCGTTCCCTAGCTGTCTGTCGTGTCTACAACCAATTGTGTGGGTCAGTGGGGCTGTGGATGACTCAAGGAGCAGTGAAGAAACCTGCAAGGAAACTGATATGCACATGCTGAATGAAGCCCCAGCAGGTAGACTGGGAAGAAATGGGTGGTACGGGTTTGAGAGAGATTGGATCAAACTTGACTCTAAATGTAGAGCCTGAGAAAGGAGAGAATGTTAGGGATATTCTCCATGATTCTGTGTATTTCAAGTTGGAGAAGCTGCCCCACCCTATCTTATGATGCAAAATACTCAAAAGAGTCTAGCAGTCAAAAGTGTCCATGAGTTTGAGCAAGAAGGAAGTCTCTGGTGGATTAAAGAGTTCCAGTGTCATTAATGGGTCAGAAAATGAATTCCAGGGGCGCCTGGGTGGCTCAGTGGGTTAAGCCACTGCCTTCGGCTCAGGTCATGATCTCGGGGTCCTGGGATCGAGTCCCGCATCGGGCTCTCTGCTCGGCAGGGAGCCTGCTTCCCTCTCTCTCTCTCTGCCTGCCTCTCCATCTACTTGTGATTTCTCTCTGTCAAATAAATAGATAAAATCTTAAAAAAAAAAAAAAAGAAGAAAGAAAATGAATTCCAGTTGTTTCAAGAGTGAATAGGAAGAGAACAGGTCACTAATTTTGAGGAATTTTTTTTTTATAAACTTAACTATGAAGAGGGGGAAAAGGCTGAAGTTGAGAGAAACAAGAATAGATATTTTTTAAAGCTGAGATATGAGTGCATATTTAATATATTGTAATGTATAGAATTATTGGATCCCTATATTGTACATATGAAACTAATATAATGCTGTATGTGAACTATCCTGGAATTAAAATAAATAATATAATAGAAAAAAAAGGAAGGAAACAACTAAAATTATGAAGAAGAAAGGAATAATCCACATGGTAATTTTCGAAGGAAGGTGGGCAGGAGGTGGAAAAGAGAAAGACAACAGGGAGATGAAACCCACATCAAGGTGAAGATGTTAGCTTAACCCTGAAGAAAGGACATCTATGTATTTAGTCTAGTAGTTTTCAGGGACATAAGCTAATGTACAAAGAAGTCAGACCATTGTTTCATTTTAGTGATTTTTCAGGTGAGTGTGCCAGAGGATAAGAAGGAAAGCCAAGGTTATTGGCAAGGTAATTGATGTAAAAGACCCTGGTGCATAAGCTGGATACAGAAAAAAAAAAAAAAAAAAAGATGAAAAAGCTTAGAGATAAAGAACATGTATGGGAGTTTGCAGACCATAGTTCTTGATAAGGTCTTGAATTCAGTTATTCTGTGAGAATCATGGATGAGGCACTAGGAAAGACAGGAGATTCTAGTTAGACAGTAGCAGGTTGAGACATAAAATCTTAGGAGTTGGATCATTGGTACCTGTAGGTACCAAGTTCTGGAAGGGCATAATTGCAGTAGGGTGAAATGAACATACAGTGCAACTGGAATCAATAAAGTCAAGGTTTGGAGTGGCCATCAGAGTGGACATGGAAGTGACTCATCATAGCTTGAGTGGGAGTGAAGAGGAGGAGTCAAGTATGGTAGGACAAATAGTGGTGAAGAAAGCAAAAGGAACGATGCACCGAAGTTATCACAAGCAGACAGAAACCTGTACCAGGACACGGACACCTGGAAGAATGCAGCAAATGTCACAAGGACAAATGGTGAGGTCTTGAGCCCAGGGGATAAGAAGAAGGGAGAGGACAGGATGAGGCAGCAGAGGTCTTGGATTCCCATTTTACTACAAGGAACTTATAAAGGTATATTTATTTCCTACCAGATAGAGAGACAAATAAAAAGATGCTGACAAACATCTTCATCTAACCTTTACAGATATAAGTAGCAGGTTGTATGACAAGAGGGAAATGAAATGGCACTGCCATTATACCTGAATTGAAAAAGTCATAGAAAACTGTAAATAGTAGTTATTACCATTTCCAAAATTTGCTTTCAGTCTCCAGGAACCTTCTAGAACCCGGAAACTTGATGACGAGGTGACTTTAAAAAGAATAAAGATGTTTGTGGCAAGAAAAAAAAAATAAAAGAACTGCTGGTGGAGAGAGACAGAGATGGTCCATAATTAATATGAACATCAATCTTTTTGAAATGTCAGGGTAGAAGCCTATTCTTGCTGAAATAATTTGATTCTGTCTCTTAAAATAGCACAAAAAGCAAGAGAAAGGGGGATTGGCAAGGAATAGGTTAGTAAAAAACAATAGCACCTGGTTTCTTCCCCTATTTCCATGGTGTGCATGGTCCTGGGAATTGGTGGGGAGGGGTCTACTGGGAGACGCAGCTACTGGTTTGAGCAGTAGAGATATCTGTAGAGAATGGGAAGTCCCTTGATTTATACTACAATTTGTATTATAAATAAAGTCAAGTTCCAGAGGTATGTTAGCTTAAAGGGTAAGCTTTCCCCATAATACATTCTAGAAACACCCTCTGAAATGCTGACACTGTTCCATAACACTGCTATGGCTATAAAGCATTCCCTTCTATTAAGTGGAATGCACTTTCGACATATGGCTTCTTTTAGTTCTTACATCAGCCTCATGTGGGAGACATAACCCCCGTCTTGAAGAGGTGAAAACAGAGACCCAAAAAAGTTAACAGTTAAATAATACATTTTAGATACAAGTCATTGTCCCTGTGACTGCCCTCCCAGTATTCTTCCCACCATGTCACACTGCCTTCTGAATAAGTCTCTGTGGTCACCAGCATTTTCTCAGGAAAGCCCTGGAAAAGACATGGCAAACTGTACCCTGTTGCTGCTCACAGCAGTGTTCCTTCAGGTTCAATGTCTCTATGGCGATCAGGGATCAGATCCAAGACTCCAGGAGGGTACAGTGAATCCATGCTGTCCTTTCTGTCCACACCTGGGGGCTCATCTTTTCGGGGAAAGTCCCCCCAAGCAAAGCACAGATTTTTGTCTTTCCCTAAGGCTAGAAGGGGATCTTGGCCTCCAAAAAAAGGCCAACCGGTCCTGGTGATGATCCTAATTTATGCAATCTTTTCATCCAACATGCATTTCCTGAGCATGATCTATGGACTATATATGGACTATGACTTGTATTCACAACATATAAATCAATAAAACAGTGCACCTGCCCTCAGTGAGCTCACAGATCAGTGAGGGCAAAGCCATGAGGGTAAATGATGACAAGGTAGCATCGAAGGGGAAAGACAGCACGATGCAGGCAAACTCCAAAGAAGTAGGCAGAGGGAGAGAGGCAAAGATAAGCAGCTACACCACAGCATTCTCCGTGGATACCATAGATGTACTCGTTCTCACACTCACTGCCCCCAGGAACGTTTGGTTTTATCATAAGTTTTAACATCTTACCCATATTGAAAAGAGTCAGAACCAGGGTCTTGAAGTTAATTGAGTTTTTCAGCCATAAGTCAACCCAGGACCAAAGGAAAATTAGATAAAATTTGAAAGACTTACTTTCCAAAAAGGCTAATTGACATTTTTTAATGATTAAAAAAAAAAAAAAAAGTGCTTCTGCTTTAAAAAAAAAAAAAAAAAGAAGTGGCTATAAGACTAAAATATACTGGTTTATTCATTGCTGGTCCCAGACATCAATGTTTTCTTTCCAGATTTCTGAAGATATTTTTATCTAGAGATACATTTTATACATTAGTTGTGCTCACCCTGGGTAACAGAAATCCTGGCAAGTAGAAGGAAGTTCCTTTTATTCCTCTCTTGCCTCATGAAAATGCAAAATCTGGTAGCAAGCTATGGTTAGTATTGACTGAGGGTCATCAAAGTCTTTGGGACTCCCTGGTTTTTTCTTCCAGTCTGTGTTTAGAGCACTATTGCTGTTCCCTCTCTGGTGCTGTAATAATGGAGAGCTTAGCCGATGTGTGTCCTAGGCAGGAAGAAGGGGAGACTAGCCAAGGAGAAGGGACATGTGCCAACTAATTCTACTTTTCCTTCCTGGAAGCCCTGCCTAGTAACTTCTGTTTACATCTCAAAGTAGAGGTCACATGTGTTGTATTTCAAAGACAAACACCACAGCTCTATCATCATTCCACCTGCACGGGGGCTGGGAAGTTTACATACGCACACATACATACATACATCAAATATTACACAAATGTACATTTGTACTGGGCCCATTCTTGCTTCTTCCCTTGTAGGTTTCTGTAAATAAGAAAGATGGAAGAAAGACTATTGAGGTTGAAAATATTAATCTCTGCCATAATCTTTAACATTTATTTATAGAAAACAGTATGGCTTTGGCATTTTAGGAAAACTTTTATAAATCACTCGATATAAATGAATTCTAATGTGGCAGGAAGAGAAACAAGTTAGTGGGCTTAGCTACACTTCCAGCACCATAGAAATATTTATAGCTCTCAAAACACAGACCTGCACACAGGAAGTTAACGTATTGCTGATTCGTTTGATTGAGTCTATATACCTGAATTCATATTTTGTTCTAATCATTGCTTAATAACTTTAAATTAATAAATTTAAGCACTGGTTCATAAACTATGTGTCTTTCTTAGGAGAGAGAGGTAAAGTGTCAAAAGGAAAATTCTTACATTTTTCTGCTTAGATATCTTGAGGTTTAGGGAAAGAGAAAATAGAGCATGAAGTAAAAATGCAATCTGATTTGAAGTTGGTATTCTTAGCCCAGTAATTCCAGCTAGCAAGGCAGTTAGCTGATTCAAAATAGTACCCTTCTTAAAGACAAAACTAGTATCTGTATATGTGTGTATGCACATGTATATGTATATGTGTGTGTATATATATGTATATGTATATATATATATACTTAACAGGTGCCTACTTATATGTATATTTAGAATTTCAAACACATATTTTCTTCTGAAATGAGGCTCACATATTTTGGGTTGTTTTATTGGTTCACTTTGCTATTGCCAAAGAACAAAACCACGCCCCAAGCAAATCCTGTCTTCCATCAGGAGACTTATTAATGTTTCATATAGCAAAAAACTTAAAAGACCCTCTCCTCTATGCAAGGAATATATTAGCTGACTAGCTTATTTTGCTCCCTGCCTTCTTTTTAATAACTCAGTCACTCTAGCAGCTGAATTTACTAACTTTGGAATCATTACTATCCTGGACAAGTATTACTGGACAAATTAAAATATATCAGTAAATCAAGTAGCCCTATCAGCTGAATAACTAATTTATCATATAATAAGGCACATAGTTCATCTACTGTCAGTCAGTCAGGACAGGACATCTGCTGGACTCTAGGAATGCTGGTAGGACATCAGACATATGTGTCTCCAACATCAGAAACACAGGCAGTTACCAAACCCTATAATCAGTTCCATGAGAGAAGCATGTGATTTCTAGAAGGTTTTTTCAAAATATGAGCTGAATAGAGAAAGCTGAAGGGAAATATGTATAACCAAAGCCAATATCTTTATTTTACACTGGTAAATAAATACACAAATGCACTTTCACTTTTTTGTAAGAATGCAATACATAAGCATCTACTCAAGTGGGCGACAATAACTATATTTCTTAAACTAGGCACCAGTTAGTATGCCTTAATAAATACTTGTGTGAATTATACTCATACCCATTTTTTAAAGATTTATCTATTTATTTGAGAGGGGGAAGGAGCACAGGATTGGGGAAGGGGCAGAGGAAGAGGGAATCTCAAGGAAACTTCCTGCTGAGCACAGAGCTGGAAGGATGTGGGGCTCGATCCTGAGACCCGAAGATCATGACATGAGCTGAACCAAGAGTTGGACACTCAAGAGACTGAGCCACCCAGGCCCCACTGCACTCATACTCTTTTTAAAAGGCTCTGGATTCTTATTAGTTCCTGGGGAAAAAAATCATGCTATTTTGCAGAGATACCCTTAAAAAACCAATGCATTCTACTGGTTTCAGAAAGCTAAGAGCTAAACATTATTTTGAATTTGATACAATAATACAAGTAAAAATATTTTATTTTTCTGACCTCGGAAGACTAACTAACATTACTCTTTTTCGAGCTGATATTCAGTGTGCGCGTGTGTGTGTGTGAGAGAGAGAGAGAGAGAGAGAGAATGAGGGAGAGTATCTATGGTGAGGGCTGTGGGAAGGTGAAGGTTTTCATTTTCTGTTAATTTGTTTATAAATTATTTTTAAAAATTTGTAGAAATGAGATGCAACAGTTATTAATTGTCTTTGAGCCTCTTATCTAGAAAGAACTGAAAGAAGGAGCTTCTTCTTTGTGCTAGGACCACACTCTAGAGACATTTTTCATGTCCTGGCAGGTGCTTCAGACTTTTCTCTTCAGGTATTTAGTTTCTATTTACAGGGACACTTTCTATTTAAAGTGGACACAACCAGAGGCTTTGGAGACAGAGAAGAGCAAGTCTGGGCTGGATGGTCTGAGTAGAATGGTCATCTGTGAAATGAGGCCTTAACATTTATTTTATTAGGATATTGCTACTTAATGTATGTGAACTGCCCAGGCAGTATGTAGTAAATGTCCCATGACTAGGAGCTATCATTACTATCTAGCTATCTAAAACACCTTTGTACTTACCCTCCTCGCATTAATTAAGGCTTCTAATTAATATCAGCTGAGTCATAGTCAAAGTAATTGTTTTCTAGTAGGAGAGGGCAGAGACAATCGAAATGGGTCCAATTTCTACAGTGTTATTTACTAATGTTTGATCAAATGTCAAGTGATTTGTATTCTTATCCAGGATACTCATAACTCAAAAATGATCAATTCAATAGGTAAGAACTGCCAAGATAGTAAATGAATGATTTTGGACTAAATAAGTTGGCCAAATATTATCAAAATGTTCCTTCAGTAAAGAATTGAAATATTTATGGAACTGTTTCCTGACAAGCTGTTTAAAGCATATTTTTGCTTTCTGCTACCTCTTTGCAGTAGAAAAAGAGAATATTCATGAATAAACCTAATGAGAATAAAGCATGACCTCAAAAAGGAAAAGTACAAATTACAATTGGAAGTTATAGAAGAATGTGAATAAATGACCAAATTTTTCCTATTCCTAAGAGAAAATTAAATATCATGAAGTTATCAAGTCTCCATATTTAAAATATACCAAGTCCAACAAAATGCCAAGAGTATTTTTCTTACTAGTTAGTAGCTACATAAGTCACCTAAAATTATATATAGAATTTTAAAAACTCACCTTAAAATATATTAAAATACAGCATAATTTTTTAAAGATTTTATTTATTTATTTGACAGACAGAGATCACAAGTAGGCAGAGAGGCAGGCAGAGAGAGAGGAGGAAGCAGGCTCCCTGCTGAGCAGAGAGCCTGATGCGGGGCTCCATCCCAGGACCCTGGGATCATGACCTGAGCCGAAGGCAGAGGCTTTAACCTACTGATCCACCCAGGCACCCCAATACAGCATAATTTTTAAATGATTATATTATCAAATTAATCTGTAGGTCTTGTAGAAGGATAAATATTCCATCAGTAGATCATTTCTTACACTAAAATCTTCCATGGAATTAAGGCAATACCAAAAATCAGTGAGAAACAGAAAGATTTATCAAATTCTTATAACTGAGTACCAATTGGGACTTAAATTCCTTTAGTTTCATGCAACACCATTTACTAATATAAATTATTAATGATTTAAAAAGTAAAAATTTTAAAAGAAAGATATTTCAAAAACACCACTGAAAAAGCCAAAAAAAAAATACCAAAGCAAAACAAAACAAAACAAAAAACCTCTAAAATGAAAGAAGAAAAAAAAAATGCAATTTAAAAACCTGACTTAAAAATCAAGCTCTGTGCTGACCACTACTTCTCATCTGCTGGATTGTGTCCTATCATTCAGAATATTTTTCTGATACATGAGATGTGTCTTTTGTTCTTCTTATTTATATTCCTTTGTACATCTCTTAATAGATATTAGATGTTCTCAGGGTAAATTCACAAAAGGGAAAATACGGAAATGATAACCTTTGTGTGTGGGATGCACGTCATTTGTTCATAACTACTTCCTAGAACTTAGCATCATCCTTGTACATAACTGGCATTCATTCAGCCTTGCTGAATAAATGAATAATTGGATGAAAACAAGAATACCATTGGCGAGTCACGGTAGCTTTGAAAGAATCAAGAAACAGAACAGCACAGCTGGGAAAAAGAGTTAAGAATTGACTTAGTTGAGCCTTTTAATTTGCAGGCAAAAAAAAAAAAAAATGAAGCCCAAAATAAGGAAATGACGTATGCCAGATCACATGGTATGTAATGAGCAGAGGGTAAATAAATGAATATTAATACTTCCCTTCAATATTTTCCTCTCTCTACCAGAACATCCAAAATAACTGAAGTTGTGATTACAAACCAGTTAAGAAACATACTTTTTCTTCACATTTTTAAAATTTAGTTATTTCATAGACTTAAGCAGAGAGTTTACTGAGGTAAATGTATTATTTCTTTAAAGAAACACAGTATGATAGTAAATTTTTTTTGTTCAAGGGCTCACATTGTAAGCATTCAACCAAACATGGCCACTGCATCCATGAGCCTCCATTTGCATATTTAGGAAGAGGAAGCAAATGGTGATCCATGAACGTGGATGAAAACTAAAGGCTCACAGTTCTATTTTTATTTTTTGTATTTGTTATATTTATAAAATATATAGTTTTTCTATTTCTACAGCCTAGAAGCCAGAGATCACAGCTCTTTCAGATCTTTCTGAATGTCCTAAAAGGTATGTGCATTTTTCTTGAGCTGAGCACCCTCATCATCCTTCAGCTTCTGGCTGATCACAATGATTAATCCCCACGAGTCCAGGGTACATGGAAAGCTCAGGAAGACTTACTTCTCCATGCCATATGTTCCCTATACCATCATTCACTCTGGATGAGTGTTGGATAGACTTTCAACATGGATTAGATGAGAACAACCACACTTAATCCAATAGTCCAGCTGATATATCCTTTTACTTTGATGACTTCATAGGCACTTTCGACCACCTCTTATGCTTTCCCCTCCAATTTTCATGGTCATTGTCTGTTCCCATTTCTGGATTCAGTTCCTGGAGACAAACAGCTGACACATTCACTCCACTCCACAAAGCCACATTTGAGTTGCCATATTCTCCCAAAACCCATCCATGGCAGCTGCTGGGATGAATGCTAAGTTTCAGCCATAAAATAGCAAAATCTAGCAGCGTCTAGATTACACTCACTTCCCATCACATGGTGCTTGGGTAATCCATTTAGTTTCCAGGTAACATATGTGAGAATATCCACTGGTTTGGAAACCACAATTATGATATAATCAGGACTGTACTTGACTATCTGAGGAATAATGCATTTGAAGATACTAACATTCCTTGCAACAGATTGAGAGGGCTTTCCCCCTCCTGGGGGCCGACTCTTGCAGTTACCACCACAATATTAGAATTGGCATTACAGAGTAATCCTTATCTGCTGCAATTTTAGGTGTCTGAAGAAATAAGTTCCCATGCCGCAGATCCATCATTTCTCCTCTGAGTTTATCTTCCAAAACATCCATCCACACAAGTTCATCTGCCAGAGGCTTTCCCACAATGTTGATGGCACAGGTCATGCCGACTTGTGTAACACGCACTACAGTGATCTTGTTGTTGGGATGGTTGCTTCTTCTTCTTGCAACTGGTGCAATGTTTTGTTGTTGTTGTTGTTGTTCTAGAAAGAGAGAGAGGGAGAAAGAGCAGTAAAGCTGGGGAGGGACAGAGGAAGAGGGAGAGAGAGAATCCCAAGCAAACTCTATACTGAGTGCAGAGCCCAACATGGGGCTCCATCTCACCATCCTGAGATCATGACCTGAGTGGAAACCAAGAGCTGGAAGTTCAACCAATTGAGCCACTGAGGCACCCACAGTGCAAATCAGTTTTTCCTCAGAGTTGCTATCATGCCCAGGACAGAAACAGCTGGAGGAGACATGAGAAGAAGACAATGTGGTAAATACATTCTACCTACTACCCAGAAAAAAATTTGGGAAGTTTTCTGAACTCTACCATTGTTAGCTTTCAGTATGAGCCCTAGAGATGAAAGCACTCTACCTAATATAAGGTTATTTGTTAGCGGAAGAGGGCAAGAGCTCAGCTCTCCTGGGTCCATGTTTAATGTTCTTTCCACCATACTCATATTAACCAGAACATTTCTGACTGAAACACAAAAGTACTAAGGAGAGAAAACAGGACCCAACAGCATTAAATTTTAAGAATAAGTGAGGGGAAAAAAAAAAAACCTTGTATTTAAATAAACTTGTTAAAATCAATACTTCAAGAGGATATATAAAATAGGATATATTTATTCAATCAGCATTTATTTGGCTAGCATACTTTTATTACTCAGCTACCATAGGAAGACACAATTCAAGGTGTGGGAGATATAATGATTAATAGATCAGAAGTTGTTCCTGCCCTGCCCTAAGGGTCAACAATGAGATTGAGATAGCACAATCTGCCACTCTAGGGATTGGGCAACTTTGGAGCAAAAATGTGACCACTTATCTCGACCATTCTAGTTCACTAAAATTAACTGAGGAACTGAGATTTTAAGAAATATAAGTAAAAAAGAAATCATTTCTAAGAGGAACTATTTTCATGTGACAAGCCTCTGAAGTTAATTTCTGAATTTTTACGTAGAAAACCCTGCACTTTAACAACCACAAATCTAAACCAGTCTTCAATCTCTAGATCAACCATCAGCCCTCACTAAAATACACATAAGGCTGTCTTCAATGACTTCCACTAAATTGAATCAATCCATCCGAAATAAAAATAAGATCTTTGGGGAAGATAAAAGTAGAAAGTTGTAGGAATCTTTGAGGACTAGCAAGTACTTCCAATTTGCCCAATAAAGATCCAGGTCTGTATACATATCCATGCTTTTTTTTTTTTTTTTTTGAAGAATTTTCAGAGCACTGTTATCAAGAAGGCTCCGGTATTTGAATGGCAACATGTTGGATATCACTCTGGAATGGCAATGAAGGCTTTGGCTTTCCTAAAGTGATCTCCTGAAAAGGAAATTCTACACAAGCAACATATAGTAGAGTCAGTTGTTCCTGCCATCGGGCAGCCCTAGTTTCCGGGGAAATATACATAGCACAGAGAAGAGAGCCAAGGATAGATATCAGTTCCTCATGGGGCTTTGTTAAGATGAATCTGGGGGTGCCTATAAATTCCTATACTTTCTCTTCCTTTAGGGCTATATTTTCCTACACTGGAGAGGGAGGGAAGCAGAGTTATGGGGAACTGAATTACAGAAAGAAGCAGGATGCTGTATCAGCCTGAGATGACAAGGTATCTCTAAAACTCTAAGAGAATAAAAGATCAGAAGCAAGGGTGAGAAGGGTAAGGCTACCAGAAAGCCAGAGCGCCCAAAGAAAACTTAGGAAGGATGATCATTCTAGGAACTGGAATCCTACTGTGCTTTAACCAGGACTGCTAAGGGTTTGTAAGCTTTACATAGTACAGCAGGCACTATGCTTACTGCTCTGTATTTGTTTAAATCCTCACAGCTCAATGAGTTTCCATCTATTCTGTCCCTGACAATTTATCCCAGACTGATGTGCCCGAACACCTGTACTCTCCTTGACCCCTTGATTTTCTCTACAGCATGGACCTCCTTTACTATCGGCTACCTAACTCTTAATGGAGTTGTTTTCATATTTAAGTAAAATTACTTCTTCCTTTATTCTTCTTCCCTATTTATGGGTTTTCCAAGAGGACAACTGAAATATAAAATCCTCTTTATTAAATAAGGGGGGAGATATGATATTTACCCAGAAGGCACTTTTTACAAAAGGACTACTGTATACATCAATGAATATAAAACTGTAAATAACCTTGGAAGAAGGTCAAGGTCTTAGCTAATACTCTTCTTTTCTTACCCTGCTCTGTAATCATCAAAGATCTAATGCACGGTTTCCATAGGGCAGCCAGTAAAGAAAACCAGAAGCAGGAACTATGATGTCAGATGACAGAGAAATCTATGATTCCTGGCCTGGCTGCTTTTTATGGTTTCTACAGACATGTAAAGCTGCCTTCCTCATCAGTCAGTTCAGGCCTGTGACAACAATTGCTCATCTCGTCATTAAAATCAAGGAAGATTCAGGAAAGCCAGCTATAAGCAAAGGTTGATATTGACTGTTAACACTAATACGGCTTCGCATCACAGCAGACGTGGCAAAGAAAAGGGAGTGAAGAACAAAGAATCTCAAAATAACAAAAAACAGTCACAGAGGACAGTATATTCCCAGTTCTCTTGTCTCAGTTGGTTCTTTGGACTGAGTATTTTAACCAGCTTCCCTATTACAAAGGCCATCTCTGATTAAAACACAGATGAAGGAAAGGACATTTCCTGTTGTCTGAGACAGCTTCACATCTTATGTGTGTATCAGGTGCACATCTGCATGAGTAACTGTCTCTATGTGTACATGCGTGCCATTGCAGGATTGTGTAGCATCACACTAGCTGCTTGAAACAAGCTCTGTGGGTTACCATGGAACAGCTCTAACAACAAAAACAGCCAAGACACACGCCTGTTTGCCTTGTACTAAACTTAAGATATCTCACTTTATATTCAACTTCTATGACTTCCTCTGTCTCCCCTCTGCTTAAGGATCCAGAACATTTACCTCCTGGAAGAGAAGCTCCAGCTGTTGCCTTTGCTCTCTCTCTTTTCCTTCCTCCAAACTGTCTCCCCACCACCTGAAAGAGTGGCCAAGGTCCTTAGAGGAAGGGAATTTTCTTTTTCTAAAACATCTGGAGAGGGGTGATGTAAACAGACAAAAAAACCCGGATTTACTGGTTACAAACGTAGAGTCTCAGGCCCCACTCCCGACTTCCGGAATCAGAACCTATATTTGATGAGACCTCAGGTCATTCCTAGGCACAGACTTTGAGAAGCACTCTGATAGTCTGTATACCTTATGTTAGAGAGAGTAAAATGAGGCCGAGAGACGGCAAGGACTGCTCAGGGAATAAGATCCTTTTCTGATTTGAATCTTCTTTTCTCCAAACCCTGAAACTTCACAAGTATCATATTTGCATTTCAGTAGGGGCTGGAGATTTAAAAAAAAAAAAAAAAAAGAAAAGAAAAGAAAAAAAAAAAGTGAAATGTGAGAACTGACCCTACTGGTGAATATTTTCAGGAGCTTGGGCCCCAGGTGTGCCTGCCACCAGCATCCACTTCTGAGTGCCTTCTAAAGGTGAGCACTTTTGCTCCAAGGGCAGCCCTTGGTGTGTGCTCAGGTTCCAAAGCTTTCTCAACACAAAAAAATTATTTTTGTCATTTTATTCTCAATTGTCAGGAAGTTCTCATCTGACACCTCTTCTTTTCTTTTCTTTTTTTTTCTTTTCTTTTTTTTTTTTTTTTTCAGAAGGGCTGTTTTCTGCTCCTCTTATGCGAGAGATGCAAATGCTCTCTTTGCATCATTTCTGTGCACACGCTCTCCCCGCGTGTCTGGAACAGCAGCTGCATTTCAGCCCATCACCAGCAGAGCCCTGGCTCACTCTCCCGGCTGTTGTTTTCCTCGCTCGAGCTCCTCAGAGTCTGCAATGCAGCAGAAGGTTCTCCTGTGGTTGCCCTGCTGCTGAGCTGTCCCGTTCTTAGCGACCAGCCAGCTTCCTCCGCAAACTGCTGGTGATGCTGTTCCATTTCTAAGGTCTCCAGAATATGGCTGGCAAAGAGTAGTTCCTTGCTTTAACAACTAGCAGGGAAAGGAGGACTTCAAAATGTTGTATTTTATCTCATGTATTCAAACATCTGCATTTGGAGGCTGGAGTGGAAGCTCTTGCCGGAGGATGATTCTGCCCCCCATGTGACACCACCCGGATTCCCTTCCCCTCTCCTCCAAACTCCGAACTAAAAGAACGCGGAGAGTCTAAAAAATAAATAGGAAAAATCATTCTCAATTCTCACCTTGAGAAAGGCAAAACTGGTCTTTTCTCCCTCAAACAGATTTGAAATATGGCAATTCATACAGACCTCATTCGAATAACGGGAAGATATGAGGGGCCTTTCCCGAAGTTGACAGTTAAGTGGCAGGGACTCGGGAAACAGTGGTGTTTGGGTTTGGGCCACGGCTCTGCTGCTTCCCAGCACTGTGACCTGGCAGGTGGTGGCTGCAAGGGAAAATGGATGCTTCAGCTGTGATGGTGAGTGGTGGCAGCCTTTACTGGTGCAGCCAGCAGTGGTGGGAGGTATACAAATATCTCAGGTGCAGCCACTCAGATAAGTGGTTGTGGACCTAGGATTTAAATTGATTTACAATGCATCCAAGTATATACACAGAGGGTGTGGATAATCAGTCAATGGGGCATGGTAATTAGCAAATTTACGAACGAACCATGGCTTTTTTTTTTTTTTAAAGATTTTATGTATTTATTTGACAGAAAGAAATCACAAGTAGATGGAGAGGCAGGCAGAGAGAGAGAGGGAAGCAGGCTCCCCGCTGAGCAGAGAGCCCGATGCGGGACTCAATCCCAGGACCCTGAGATCACGACCCAAGCTGAAGGCAACGGCCTAACCCACTGAGCCACCCAGGCGCCCCCGGAACCATGGCTTTGCTTGCAGGACCAATAGATAACTGCCGGCTGGCCACATCATCAGGTGACAGTATTGACTGAAGTGGTCCTTGAATGGGCAGGACAGGGCCCAAGCTGGGCAGGACCTCACTATAGCAACAGACATGAAGAAACATTGAAATTCTGAATCAGGATTTCTGGGGTCAGAATTCTGCAATCTGAGCCTTTCATGGGATTTCCATGCACGCTAACTTTCGGTAATCTCTGGTGAAAAAGCATTCCCGTACGCTGTCCACTCAGATGGTATTAATCCCATGAGAAGAAGACCTTGGTCAAAGCAAGTAATTTTAAGTAAGAGAGTCAAGGATTTCCTCATGATTTATCCCTCTTTGTACGTGTAACCCATCTCCATTTTCTGGCAACATATACAGGATTAAGGACTTTCTGAAATGTGCAGAGATTGCCTACCCCTTTGATGGTCCAACTTTATCTGTTTTCCCATTTTGTGACGTTCTAGTGAACTCTATGTAGCACATAACACATTCGATAAAATTAACATCAGAGAAGTACACAGGAATTTACTCTTTGAACTCTACATTTTTAGTGAACACATAATTTGTCTATCAGTCAATTATCAAGTATTTACTAAGCACCAATACCAGCCAATTGCCTAGAGAAGTCAAAGTCTAACACCATTCTTCAGAGATTTTCCAACCTAGTATAGAAAGAAAATGCAAGAAAAAAGTGAAGTAATACTGAAGAAGTTATGAAAACAAAAATAACGATGGAAGAGAAACCCCCATATCCATTTACCAAATGCCTCCTATCAATCAGGGACCATCTTGGATATTTATATAAATTGTACTCTATCCTTTCAAAAGCAATATAAGAGAGGAACCATCTCCTTATGTTACATAAGAAACTGAGGTTGAGGGAAGTTAAGAAATTTGTTCAAGATCATCCAGCAAACAAATGGAAAGCCTGGAGTTCAAATTTTGGATTATAGAGTTCTAAAGCCATTACTTTTAAAAATTAGGAGTATAGAGAAAGAATTCTCAATGATATAAATATGTTGCCAAGTTCTCTGGTCCATGATGACATGGGGATGAGGTTAACGGCTTGGTCAAGGGCATGAAGCTGACAAGAACTCGGGTATCTTGAAGGCAAACTGTGTGCTTTCACAGTTTTTTATTGAACTGTTCAATACCAGACAGTTACTCAGCAACATCCTGTCCAGACAGTTAACTCAGCAACATCCTGTCCTCTTCCTCACCATCTTATTTCTCTCCCTGCTCCCTACACATATCAGTCAACAAGCCTCAAAACAGAATATATTTAAATCAGTGATTCTTGAATATGTTTGGTGCATGGGCCATGTCATCTAGCAAGTGTGTTATGCTTTTCCATTCTGCTCTGCACCTTCAGAGGCAATTCACTGCCTAGAATGCCAGTCATGCCCATTTGGGGCAGGTAAACCTCATTTCATGGCTTATGTATCTGTATGTATGCATCTGTATATGAAGCCCTTTACCAATACACCTATGCCAAGTTACTGGGTAGAAACTGTTTTTGATTCATTCTTTATCTTCAGCTTCTAACTTGGGAACAAGAATTAATAGGTACTCAAAAGTCCAGGTAGATGGCAGATGAAAGATGGGTAGATTCTGCCTCAGTCTTTAGAAGACCCAGAAGGCCCCAGCAATACAGAAACCATCTCGTCCTACTGAGCAATCAGCACAGCACAGTCGGCCGTTACCAGGGCTGGAGAGACAGTGAGAGGAGATCATGGCCATGGGAGAGCACTGCCAGTCAGAAACCCCAAGGGAGCACAAGTGATGGTCCCCATTATTATAATTAAAAGATTTTATGGATTGTGACTGTAGCAGAGAACACTTTTGCTATTAGAAAATAGATATCCTACAGGTTTTCTGGATGGAATGCCTCAGAAAGCCAGTGTGTTTCAAACATCCTAACCTTTTTCTATTAACTTCAGTATAAAATCTCCAGCCTCTCTCTTTGACATTCACTCCTCAACACACTCACATTACAGACCATCTTCCATTCTTCCTGATCATTCTTATGTTTCTTTCCCTTTAATAAAAGCTGTTCTTGGGGTGAGATATTTTAGCAATTATTAGTAACTTAGCATGGATTGGAATAACTCATTCCTATGAGTAACTCTCAAGACTGATTTTACATCAGTTAGTAATAACATGGCATGAACTTGGAATAAATCCCTGAGGAGTCACCAACCTGGAAAACAGGGCTTTTTAGCCATAAGTAAGAGATCAGGTCTGGGGAAAATACCTGAAGTTGGAAGTCACCCAGCCCAGTAGTATTGTTCTCGTTGTAATTGCTTGATTATTGATTATTATTATTGATTATTGATTATTGTGTCCCAGGCACTGTACTAGGCACTTAAATAAATATAACCTATGATCCTCACAATTATCCTATATAGCAACTCATCTAATTCATCCTCTCTGTCTCAACTTTAGGGCTTTCTGACCTCTCCACCCCAAATCTGTACTAGAATCCTCTTCAAACATCATATATTATTTCTCAATAGCCTTTATCACAACTTTAATTGTATGATTGCATATTTAGCTATACAATATCTGCCTTCTCCACTAGAGTCTAAGTCCATTAAGATCATGCTTGTGTCTATTTTATTTTTATCCATTGTTCTATCCCTAGCAACTAGCATAATGCCCTGCCTCATAATAGGTATCTAATAAAATTCTCCTGATTCATGGGTGATTGAAATGAGTGAATATCATATAACTGTTACTAAACCCACTTTACAAAAGAAGTCAAGGTCAAGATCAAGTTTTGAAAGCTTGAGGGTAACTTAACCAGATACCCCAGGACTGCTTGACTCCCAATCCCATGTACTTTCTACTACACCCGCTGCTCTTCTTTCAGCTTCAAGTAGGAACATATTGGTTAGGGGGGTATCAGACATGCATCCACCTTCTTCCTCCTAATCCTTCCACACAAAAATCTATTTAAACATCCCCTGATGCCTGTATTAGAATCTTACTCATAAGCTTTGGATGGGCCAGCTACTATGAACAGATGAAGAGGTCTTCTAGAAGACCTTCCTTCTAGAAGGAAGCTAAATTAATTACTAGATTATTTTCTCTGTTGTTGTTTTTCCAGATAAGGGTGACAACTGGATTTCAAAATAAAAAAGAAATCAAGATAAGAATAGTTATATAAAGCATCCATCAAAAAGGCATTGTACAAGCCGGACACCATTTGTTGGCTTGACGACAAGGCATCACACAGATAAGCAGTAACTGCAGGAAGAATTCTGGAGAGATAAGATGAAAACACGGACACTCCACAGAGGCCATGTAGCTGGAGAACAAGGGCTTGGGCTGGGGGCTCAGATGACATAAGTGAGCTCCAGATCTTCCTCTGCCATGGCGATAAAACCCATAGGACAATGTTGACCTAGAACTAAAGGATGTGCTGTATTTGGAAAATGCTTAGAAGAGCTTTCATAAATGTGACAAGCTGAAGGCTGACAAAACAAAGACTGGGAAAAGCCCATCACATTTTCTGCGACTGACTAAACTCACAAGAAACCCATGACATAATTCGAAGAGAAAGAAGCAGAGCTTATAGAAAATCTTGACATTTCAGTACCTGGGACCAGTGAAGCTGTACAGTATTTTAATCTAAGAATCATTTTTGGTTTGGTTACTGCAGGCTCTGCTTGCAGGAGAAAATAACTCTCAGAATCTATCAGCCTCCTGGTTAGCTTCAAGAGCAAGTTAAAAAGCCATTGGTATCATTCGCAACACAAACAGATTAAGCAATTTATAGGCTGAAGAGAATGTCTAATTTGCACATAACTGATGGCAGGAAAATGAAAAATAAGTCCATAACATTTCGGCTGACTCTGCAGTACAGCTTGGCTTTCCCCCTCCCCCATTTCCTTCCAGATTAAAAGGAACAGAAACAAGCACTATGATTTCACTGCCTGTAGGCGGGATTCTTTACCCTGTACTCCAAACCCTGCATGATCCAGTTCCAAACTTCTGGCACTCCAGCCTCCCATGCAAGCAGTTCACTGATGGAATGACCTATAGGTGGTACCTACCCCCCACCAAGGATACATTTTGCATTCCCAGCTCAGGCTATCTCTTTTATCCATCCACTCACAAGTTCATTTATTCTTTCATTCAAATGAGTCACTTTCTGGTGTTAGGACCCGGGGGTATGCTGATGAATGAGACCATCGTAGCCACCAGTCTCAGAGACTATATAGGCCGACAGGCAACTGCTGTACATGTACCTCCTCAGTTTCCACCAGTTGACATACTGCCCGTCTTTTCCAAATGTTACTTATTTGCTCACATCTTTTCTAAACACTTCAATGGGATACAACTCTCTTGCTCTGTGTCTCTCCCTGACATTTCAGAGTTACTGTTGATTAAGTGCTCCAAGGCTAGTGCTGGGCTGAGTGCTGAGGACAGGGTATTGGATTTAATTTTCAAAATAGTATTATATGGTAGAAAATGGCATGAAATCCAAGTTTACCAAAAATGAGACTCGGGCTTAGAGAGAGATGCACTCTGCCCAAGGTCTTTCCACTGAAAGGGCTAAGTGAGGCAGCCTGACCCAGCATGGGGGAACTACATCTTTACAGCTTTCAGCCCCCAGATTCTATCACCATCATTCTTGTCTCTTCCCACCCTGTGGACCCTAGGCTGAGAGTCTCCTGAAGATCTCATTCTACCTGGCTTGTTGCACCCCACCTCCCTGCTAATGGGGCCCAGCGGGACTAGCTACAGAGTCAATATTTGCTGGATTTAATTGAATTCTATGGGTACCCAATTTAAATTCTGTGATCTATTCGTGAACGATCTAGATGACCTTTTGAGTTCTTACAACACATCAGTTCACTTTGTACTTCAATATTTTGTGGTTTCATTTGCATAAACTCCTTGGTGTTTGTGTCTCCAGATAGTTTATCATGCCCGAAAGCTGGCTGCATTTGCTTTTATTCATGCATCTGCTGTTACAGAAGCTGAGGAGGGAATCTGACTTGTCCAAGGGAGGCAGAAAAGCATTTCAAAGAAATAGGCTGCTGGGTTTGCCAGAAAGACACAAGTCCAGAAATGCTTTGAGCAGAGGTCCCTGCAGACTCATCTTTCTCCATGACAGGTCCTGGGATGGCTGCCTCTGTCGCCACCATCAGAAGACCTAATGCACAGCATTCAACCTGCAAGGTTAACTTCCCTTTTAGCAATTTTCAATGCAAATGCTCTGGAGAAGGTCTAAGGTAGAAGTTTTAAGTCTATTTGCAAGAGAGTAATTTGAACACTGATCTTATGTAACAATTCCCAATCTCCAATCAAGGCCTTCACTGGGGCAGAAAAGAGGTAGCTCCCCATAACCCTACAGTCCACAGAGGCATCAAGAAACTATTTCCTAGGAGACAAGGGTCCCATAGGAAAACTATTTCCTGTGGGTACAAGTGCTGAGGTTTAAGCAATGCCACTGTTCTTAAGATTTAAGCAGAATTGTGTACAAGTCAACCTTTCATCCATAATTTCAGTGGAACTATAAGTTTCCTGGATCTTGGGAATGAAATTCTTAAAGATACTAAAGTTAATGGTTATTGGCTGTTTGAAATTATTTTGCTATTGGCGATATGAGTAGGAAGGCATTCAGAGTGTGAACCAGAGCTTACATTGCATTATCCTTGCTGTCATAGGAATCAAACCCAAAGGATGAAGCAACGGAATTGGGGCACTGCCTTCCAGTTTCCCAGTATTCAAACTCATATCTTACTCGCTTCTGGCAAGAAGTGGGCTCTCAGGAATTATGTAAGATCTGTGAGAGAAACAAATGTGAACTCGTTAACACAGGACAATGTGATGAATCCTCTAGTACAGAAGAAATTGACCAATACTAAGAAAATGAATTAATGCAATTCAGCATAATCATACCCTAGAATATTATATCACATTGAAATACATGAATACTCCTACATGGTAACGTAAAGAAATCTCACAGGCAAAATATTGAGTGAACCCAATGACAAAAAAATACACGTACTGAATGACTATTTAAATGAAGTTCAAGAACAGGTAAAACTACTCTAGAGAGAGGAATGGAAAGAAGGTAGCCCGAGGAAGGGATATCGAAGCATTAGGTTTACTGATGAATAACCGTATTATTTCATATTACAGTGTTTTGTTTATGTTCTTTCCTGCCTGGAGTGTGGCCCCTCTCTTGTGTGCCTGGCAGGAATCTGCTCCTTCTTTAGGACTTAGCCCTGGGAAGACATTCATAAGACTCTTCCTTACCCTCTAGGAAATATCTCTGGTAACTGGTTACCAAAAACTAGCAACAGGTTTTCTTTGGCAAGACTCAATGGATGTCTGATAAAATGAATAATAAAGAGGTTTACTTTTCAATGGATTTTTGTTGTTGTTGTATGGATCATCTATTTAAAACAGAATTGGGGGGGGATAAATAAAAGCAAAAGTTAAGTGCCTGAGCTACCAGTTTACTATAAATTAGGAATAAAGGGGAAGACACCCTTAATCCTCCTAGGAACCTCCTTCCTCTCACCTATCCCAAACCAGAAACTATGTTTTCTTTCTTAAGAACACATGGAGCAAAGCTAGATTAAGCTGAGGCACAGCAAGTAAAGAGGGACTTAATATCTGTAGATTGGTCATAATAAGGTTTTGGTACAAAGCTACAGTAAAGTTCATATATGAGAGCAGAGATTATGAAATAAAGAAGTCCAAAAGAACAGAATTCATTTGTTACCCAGGTTAAATAATAGGGGTCAAATCTCCCCAGATTGACTCTCTCTTGCTTGCATCCCATACATGTCTACACTGTGTGATAAGACATCCTTCTATAATGGAACTGAAAAATTGCTCTAAAACAACATGCTTTTCACCTTTTCAGAGGACCTAACTTTGGAGAGCTGGGGATATTTTTCTGAAATAGGATCCACAATTGATAATGGGTAGCATAAATTTAATGTTACCATCAGCTATGAACCACAGCTAAGATGTTGTCTTCTGGAATTCTCCATTCCAACCTTAAACTGCTCTAATAAAAACATGGGCAAACTGTTTCCCTTCAACCTAGTAATACATATTTATTTTACATTTACTGTATGTAGGATAGAAAAATAATAAATAGCCCCAGTTTCATCACATCACATTTATGTTCTAATAAATTATGAACTGGAGAAAAATAAAACCGAGGGATGAATATGGGATTTCACATGTAAGGGTGCTGGTCGAAGCCACATCTCTCCTGCATTTTACAACGTGATACTAAGTAAACCACTGTATCTCTCTAAATCTTAATTTCCTCATTGTAAAATTGATTAACAAGACTGAAGAAAAGGACTTTTAGGAACATCTAAAGCAACTACAGAATACAGAACACAGTACATATTATACACTAGATCCTCCGTTTCTTTTATGTATTTTCTTCCTATGATATCCTAGCATGGTCTGTACACATCAAGAAAGTACTGCCTTCCACCTTGCCAACCAATCAACCTGTAGAACATAACCATTTTAAAGAGTCAATATGATGTCATTGTTCAGTTTGGGGTAGAAAAATATCATAATTAAAATCTCAATTACTTTCCGTTTGTCGTCAGGAAAATGTTCTGATCTCTAGGAGTTTTCGTCTTCTTATTTCTAAAAAGGGGGCTAAAACCATCTTCTCTTAAGGGATGACGTGAGGCCAGCCTGGGATACGCCCTGCTTACGAAGTCACTGAGTAAGCATTTGGTCTACTGCTTCTTTCCCTTAAAAATCGGTGTGTTTTGCATTTTTAAAAATAATTTTCTGAAATCCATTGAGATAATTGGAGACACCTCAGAATAGAAAGCCATCAGAAGTAGGAGGGGGGAAAAGGAAGAAAAGCACAAAGCTAGAACATGTGTTCCTTGATTCTGTTTTCTGAAGCAGAAGTACCCTCACCAAACTTGCTAAAAACATGGCCACTCTCTGGGGACTGGTCAGTGGTCACAGGTTACCTGCTCAGTTATCCAGCCCTCAGCATGTTCTGGGATTCCTCTTAAGATATGGGCTTCTTCTTCCTTTTCTCCAGCAGAATCCTTCTGCAAAGACAAGGCACTGTTCCAGCATCCACTTAGAGAGCAGCTGCTTAGTCTCAAGAACATGTAGACATCTCGCCAGTTTGATCCCCTCGGCACATCTGAGCTTCAGGTCATCTCCCAAGCTCTTTTTGTATTATTTGTTACCGACCCAGCCATTCACGCTGAAGTACCTACTGTGTAGAAATTCTTGAGCATGTATACAAAGAAATATGTTTAAGAAAGTTCATGCCACCTGGCGATTCACAGACCTGTACCCCTGGGGCTAATAATACATTATATGTTTATAAAAAATTAAAAAAATTTAGAAAGGTTAAAAAAAAATAAAGAAAGTTCATGCCTAGGGCTGAATTGTATCCCTCTCAAAATTCAGATGTCGAAGCCCTATCCTCTTTAGTACCTCAGAAGGAGAACTCGTTTTGCAATAGGGTTGTTGCAGATGTAATAGTTATATTAAGATGAGGTTATACTGGAGTAAAGTAGACCCCCTAAAATAGAAAGATTGGTATTCTTATAAAAAGAACACCACATAAAGAGACAGACGCACACACAGGGAGACCACCAGATGGGGACTGGAGTGATGCTGTCATAAGCCAAGGAACCAGCAGAAGCTTGGAGAAGGGCCTGGGCCAAACCCTCCCCAAGTGCTCCAGAGGGAGCATCACGCAGTTGACACCTTTGAACTTCTGGCCTCTAGAACTATGATATGGCAAATTCCTGTTGTTCTAAGCCCCCCGGTTGTACTAGTTTTTTATGGCTGTCCTAGCAAACAGACACAGGCTGATAGTATGCACTAGTGGAGCTGACAAGTTGTCAAAATACCGAGCTGACTTTTCTCCAACTAGTATACAGATGCTTCTGTCACTGCTCTGAGTCTTCCAGGCACCCCTGGCCTCCCTGCCCACCCTAACCTTTTTCTTGGGACCCATGGGCTTCCCCCATGATACAAAACTGAAGGTTTAAGGGCTCACAGACTCAGCAAACTACATCTTTAAAGTCTCAACCACCTACTCAGGCTGGTTTACTCCCCCCTCTAAGAGAGGCTGGAAAATACCCCCATTCTCCTTGGCTCACCACTTCTTCATGGCACCTTAAGACAAGGCCACATTTTCTTCACATTGTAAGGATTTTACCACGAAGCTCTCTGGAGGAAAAGATGTTTACATATTTACCATCGTGGGAATGTTATAAATATCCTAAATCTATACAACCAGTTCCTGGTTCCCAATGAAAAGGAGATGCTGAAATTGAACATGAGTTAGACTCACCTACCCAATGTTTTAGACCTAAAGATCTAACCAAACATTCCTAACTCATGTCCATTCAATGACTTCCCCTCTCTAGTGGTATTTCCCATCTCTTGTTTCTGCAGCCCCACCCAGGAGCCATTCCCATACAGAATCCCTTCACCAAGGAAAAAAGGACATGCATGCTTCCCCTGTCTCCAGACATCCACAGAAAGCACAGATGGAGTTGCTGTCTCTATGGAACTGGGGCAGGGAAATATTGATGCCACCTCACACATAAATAAAATGCTACAGGCTTTACCCTCATTGTAGGTAGCTCTCCCAGGAACTGATGTAATCCTATGGTTGCTCCCTCCTAGATATACCAACAGCTCACTATGCTCTGAGGGGCAAATGCTCTGTAGACATGATGTCATATGAAGTCACTACTGCCTAGTCGAAACAGGCATCCATACAGGCCAGTGATAACACCTGTGCAGGAAGGATGTGATGTCAACTACAGTTTTAATAGAAGCCCTGAGTTTCTAGAAAGATTATATTTCAGAACCCGTATTCATGCGTTTCAGTTGCCATGGGCACAGGCAGCTGTGTGGGTGTGAAGCATCTTTTAAGTTAAGCAGCCAAAGGAGACCCATGATTAAAGCAGATCTCAGCTTGCTTAATGAGTAATAATAGACCCTAAATCCAATACACCAGCTCTTTGAGAGGACTGTCAATGTAGTTTATTTGCTTCCAGTGACATTTCTTAAGTCACGTCTGTTGCATGAACAAATGAATGAATGAATGGTTCATTTAATGGGTATAAATTGAGGGACTACATGTGGCAGGCATTATGCCAACAGGCAGAGATGCAAAAATGAATAAAATATGGTTTCTGCCCTCTAAGATCCCCCTCTTTAGTGAAGAGGAAAGGTATAGATTATGGTAATTTTTCAAATAGGCAAGTTCTATGTCCTGTAAGAGAAACCACTCCTGGAAGGAAAAGATCCTGTTGGACAAGGCTACATAGGGGAATGTGGCATGGAGGCTTAGTCCTAGTGAATGAGGTTCTCCTCCAATATGTCTGAAGATCACAAGCATTCCTGGCAGAAGGAAGAGTACATAGAAAACACAGCCACGGAAGAGCAAGAACCTTAGGGACTACAAGGACTATTTCCCATTCAGACAGATAGTTCTAGTATCTAGTATCTAGTATCTAGTTCAAGTCCTAGTATCTTGTACAAGTACAAGTACTAGTACAAGTACTAGTATCTAGTACAAGTACTACTAGTATCTAGTATCTAGTATCTAGTTCAAGTACCAACCAGTAAGGTCTTCGATATCTGGTAATCATAATCATCCAGGACAGGGCCACAAATCTGCAATGTGCTCCTCAGCAGGCAGGGCACACTATGGCAAAGTTCATGCACTTGATTTTTTTTTTTTTTTTTTTGAATCCTCAGAGTCAAAACCTAGTAAGGTAAATGCTTCATGTGACATCAAGTTTACTCATTGAACAAACACGGTTTTCAGTAATCTTTTGGGGACACACACAAGAAAAAACACAAGCTGAGAACAAGAAAAATAATCAGAAAAATGCAGAAATCTAGTAATCACCTTTCTAGCCCTTCTCTTCCCCCAATAAAAAGGCATCCAGCTTCCAGAGTACTCACATGTAACAGGAAATTATAGTAACTGATATTTGATCCTTCTGACTAGCAAACTGGTTAAGATTCCAAATTTATAATTTATTAAAGGTAACATGCAATGACTCCACAGTTTCACATCAAAACCACTAAAAAGTCTTGCTTCTCGAAAATGTTAGTTTCTACTCATTTTTAAAGATTTTATTTATTTATTTGACAGAGAGAGAGAGAGAGATCACAAGTAGGCAGAGAGAGAGGGGGAAGCAGGCTCCCGCCAAGCAGAGAGCCTGATGCAGGGCTCGATCCCAGGATCCTGAGATCATGACCTGAGCGAGGGCAGAGGTTTAACCCACAGAGCCACCCAAGTGCCCTTTACTCATTTTTAAAAGTGTTCGTGGAATTATCCATTTCTGAAAGACCTGACTGGAAAACCGAGATATCAGGATATTTTCACTTGTCTCATAACTAGTGAAATAGATGTTGGCCTGCTTATACTATGACTCTTTTGTGTGACAAACAAAGTCATTAGGTAATCAAAAACAGTTCATACAGTTGAAATACATTATTTTTATTTGGATGTACAAAGGCAGAAATATGATTACAATAAGCTTCAAACTGAAAATCAAGTGAGGGTATTAAGCAGGATTTTAAAGAGATAAAATTACATTCAGAAACACCAGAAGAAGACTGCGTGTGCAGAGACAGGGCTCGGAGTTAGGCTAATGGAAGGTTTTGACTGTCCTTATACATTTCTGCAGAGATGCAGAAAAGCACAAGCATATGCAATATTAATCACACACAACAATTACGTGACAGCTAGGATCTGGCTTCCATCCAAAGCAAAACAGAACTGCATCTTAACTCTACTACCTGCTAAAAGTGTAACACTTTCTTCTGAATCTGCTTTCTTCTGAATCACTGTTTAATCCCCAGAAATTGATTTATCCAGCTAGCTTTCAGATACCTTTGAAATTCAAATGAAGTAAGTCTGTATAAATGCATGAGGCTCCTTCCACAAATCTTTTCTTTCCAACAGGAGTCTTTAGAGACGACAACTCTGTCGCTGTAAATCTTTGCTCTCCCAGTCATATACGACTCTGCTGAGATTAGAGATCACATATGGTAAGTGCTGGCACATATGTAAACAGTCAGTAAGTAGTGACTGTTGTTCTTCTATGCATTCAAAGCTCCAGGAAAGAATTCCCATCTTAAATTGCCTTTCTACAGGAGGAGATCATTAGAGAGCATTTCTGATTTAAAAATAGGTACACAGCTATTCTTCAGTTAAAAACCTGACTCATTCCTCAAGTTACAAATATAATGCCCTCACAGGTTTTTTGGTTTCTGCAATGACAAGACTTTCTGTTCAGAAGCAGATTTAGTAAAAAATGTAATCTTCCAGGGCTCTCACTTGAACAAGTCCCCTCAAGGTTCTGGAAGAGGCAGACAATGTATTCAATCGGTTATGTGATTTTACAAAATCTGCAGAATAAATGTGTTTTGGCAGCAGACAGTTAAGACCATTGAATTTCCACTTTATTTTATCTCTGTCACACTTCTGCTCCTGTCACTTACAGAGTATCTAACTAAAAGATACAGATTAACAGTACCCAGGTGGCTCAGTCGGTTGAGCATCCGACTCTTGATTTCAGCTCAGGTCATGATCTCAGGGTCTTAAGACTGAACTCTGTGTTCGGCTCTGCACTGAACATGGAATCTGCTTAAGATTCTCTCTTTCCCTCTCCCTCCACCATCCCCACATGTGCTCTCTCTCTCTCTTTCTCAAATAAATAATAAATAAATCTTTAAAAGGGGCAGAGTACCTAGCTAAAAGGAATGTTGAACTTAGGATACATTCAGTTTAGTCTTAAAGAAATATAGTAATGTGGTTCATAATCACTTCAATGTGTAGATAAGTCTTTGATAGCTATTCTATATAGGAAAGTCTTTCAGGAACACTACCATTCTGAACTATGCCAAATGACCCCATATGTGAAGATATAGGGCAGAGGCTGTAGGCTGATAGGAATATGTACTATAGCACCTGTTGCTAGAATTAAGTGGGTAGTGGAAAAGAGACAAGGTTTGAAAGGTACAGAGCTAAAAATTATTCCAAATCCTATAACTTGATATGAAATATCACATAAATTTTTTCCTAAATTTAACAATGACCCCAAAAAGATAAATACCATTACTAAATTTATTATTGATCAATAATTTTTTAAAGATTCAATTAACCATGGTAGAGAAAAAAATGGAATAATCTTTTTATTCTCTCTATAGATAACAGCATAAAGTATCATCATAGGAAAATAAAAACATGCAGAGCTTAACAAATAAATATAGAAAAAATTTATAGAGGTAAGATAAGCAGTAACAAAAACTATGACTGCTCTCAACTTTTAAAATTTTTCATATGCTAAAATCTTTCATTTTTTTTCACATGTATATTTTTCAGTATAAATTTATGTTTACTTTTATATTTCACTTCCTTTTTTTTTCAAAGAAAGATAAAATAGATCTTTCAAGGCCCATTAAAAGCTGCTTCAGTCAACCTTCCCCCTCTGTACTCACTCCGCTCTTAAACTGTCTATATATACAGTACTTTTGGTGGTCCAAGTGGCAAGTAATCATCTTCTTGACCTCCAGCATTTAATCAGTAGAAAAAAAAGATATCCAGAATAAAATGGAGATCAAATATCACTTTTCTCAATGGATGCCCAATGACTCCCACAGGGTTCCAAAGCATGCAACTGAGACCTAAGGCCAGTCTGGGTGGCCTATTTTTTCCCCCATTTGAGGGAGCAGGACATGACTCATCCATCAGTCACAATCAGAGTAAGCGGGAAATATCTGATGTCTTCCCCAAACTGGAAAGCCTGTTCTATAGGTTCATTTCATAGAAACTGGAAATCCAACTATTCAATGCACCTGGGCACACTGAATTCAAAGAGGATAAGAAATAATGGGAAATCCAACATCCCCATTGCCTTTCCAATGAAATCACTCTGTTCGCTAAAATATGCTCTCCAAACTAGGTAAGGATGTACCCAATTAAATTAACTTCATGCCCTTTTTTGGGGAAATGTGTGTATGAGGTGGCAGCAGTGATGGAGAGGAACAAAACAAGTGTTTCTTCAAATACGTCCTCTCCGCCGTTGTTCCCCCCAATGAAAAATGAATAGAGGGTAATAAAGATTTATTATTGAAAAGACTCTTGGGGTGCCTGGGTGGCTCAGTGGGTTAATCCTCTGCCTTCGGCTCAGGTCATGATCTCAGGGTCCTGGGATCGAGCCCCACATCGGGTTCTCTGCTCAGCGGGGAGCCTGCTTCCTCCTCTCCCTCTGCCTGCCTCTCTGCCTACTTGTGATCTCTGTCTGTCAAATAAATAAATTAAATCTTTAAAAAAAAAAAAGACTCTTTTTTTTTTTTTTTAAAAGACTCTTAAGACTAACTTAAATAAAAGGCTCAAATTCTTTGGGTTTTTTTTTTTGTTTGTTTGTTTGTTTTTGTTTTGTTTTGTTTTGAGATTTATTTGTTTGAGAGAGGGAAAGAGAGAGCTCAGGGTAGAGGAGAAGAGGAAGAGAGGATAAAAGTCCCAAGCAGACTCCACTCTGAGCCTGGAAACCAAGGTGGAGCTCATCTCACAACCCTGATATCACGACCCAAGCCCAAACCAAGAGTCTGATGCTTAACCAACTGTACCACACAGGTACCCCAAGACTCACATTCTTTGAACTGATAGCAAAATATAGCAAAAGCCAATGTATATGTATTAACTTTATTGCAGAGAATACATGTTAACCTAAGTTCTTTGGGTCTTTGCTAAGTCTTGGAATAAATATGGACTTTCTCCTGCCTTATGAAAATTTTCCCAAAGCCAATAGATAGCCAACAAATATAAAACAATCATTCTGTAATAAATACATAACCTAAGGCTGCTACTAAAGTTGAGTTTGCTTCAGGGACTTATACCATTCCAGGAACTTTATCTGTGTAGGTATATCTTTGCAGTATGAAAAGAAGAATATTTTGATGTAGTTTTAATGTCAAGGAGAAATGACTTATAACTCCCAAACAAAAGAACTATAAAAATTTAACAGGAGTTTACCATGAGAAAAAAGAAAACCTCATGAAGTCTGCCTCAGGGAGCAGAAGAACCAGATGCAGAATCAGGAAGCAGAAACTCACTGAGGGATGGGGGTGCCACACTGAAAGGAACAACAGAATAGTGTGGGTGTTCTCACCATAATTATGCTGTTAGATAGCCATAGGATCTTTTAAAAATTAACTATATTCTCTCTGGACCTACACACACACACACACACACACACACACACACACACACACAATGTGAACTCACCCAGCTATTAAGATGTGTGATTTAGGACAGGATTGAGTTCTCAAAGCAGTGCTTCCCAAAGAGCACTTTTCTCAACTCCAGTCCGTGAGAGAAGTTCTGAAGGAGAGCTTGAGGTGGTCAAGTAATTTTAGAAAATATTGCATATTTCCCCCATTGATATATTCAGTGTGCCTTTGCCTAATGTTAGCCTTATGATGTGCCACAGTAAAGTAATAGTTTTATCTTTGTTTAGGACAGTGTCTGAAAAATGTATTCGACTGTGAAAACCTTTTAGCATAATATCTATGACACATAATTTGGGAATGTCCTCTAAGGCAATATTTGAGAGTTTCAAACAAGTTCTTTGGAGAGTCCCTACAATACAGTACTGCATTTAGAGCACATAGTCAGAAGCCTGCTTTGAGCTGTCCACTTTTGATAGTGCTGAACTTGTTATTTGGAACTCCACTAGACAGACAGACAATACTCCTTTCATAACAAATATAAAATGGAGGGGAGGGATGCTGGGGAAGCTAAGAGTATGTTGATCTTTAATGATATTTTTCTTAATGGAGAGAAAAACTATTTTTAATAGCAAGAAATCATGTGGGCTTGGAGATTCATTGACTGTAAGTGTAAGTTTGTTATCATGTTAAGATCTCATTTGAGAAAAGGGGACATACAGCATGAAAGGAAAGTCACAAGTTCTAACTGCCAACTATTTTCTTTGAGACATACAAAAGAGAATGCAAATTTATGGTCTTCATTCTAAAAGGACTTAGATTCTAGTTGGGGAAAATAATGCAAATATATGTAACCCCAAAAAAGGCATTAAAAGTAGATTAAAAAGATAAGGCAGAGGATGGTGAGCTGTAGGTATTTGAAAAAGGTTTTGATCCCTCTGTGTATTCAGAGAAAAATACATAAAGGAAAGGGATAGTGCAGGTCTTCTAAGAACGATTATATTGAGGCTAGAAAGAAAGATGGACACGTGGATGGATGGATTAAAGAGAAAAAGTCAGTAATGATAATGAGAACAGCTTAGATAGGAAAATGATTATGTATCAGAATATCTAGATTGGGAATACCACCAAGAGTACTTGATAATGAGAAATTTAAAGCAACAGCTCTCAAGCCCCAGATACACATTAAAAAAAAAAAAAAAAAAGCAAGGAAATAAAGTCCATACCTGTCTCTAAAATCTTAAATGCTTTTGGAAAATAGGTCAAGTTATTGCAATTCAGTAAACAAACATAGCCCAAGTCCTTGGATGTCAAGTAAGCATTGAACGAATAACAATAAAATTCTTTTTTAAAATTTTTTTAAAAAAATTTACAGACCTGTACCCCTGGGGATAAAAATACATGTTTATAAAAAATAAAAAATTTAAAAAAATATCCCAAACGAACTGACCAAGAAAATCACTGATGTTAATTGACCAATATACATACCAAGTGATTAAACATAAGGCAAAAGAAAAAAAAAATTAAAGACACGACTCTTTCCCTGAACCACAGGGGCTCAGGATATACTGATACAGAAGATCAAAAAATAGGTATATACACAAGTAAGTTGAATAATATAAAGTAGCAATTCAATCTTTGATGTAAGTCAAACCTCAAATTGTAGAGTGCAAAAGAGAGAGTTAAATTTTGACTGTGATATTCTGTAAAGATTATATAAAGGAGGTGACATTTAAGCCAAGTCTCTAAGAATAAATTATATGAAATGAGACAGAGAATGAAGACAGAATATCAAAAAGTCCAGACCAATAAGCAAAGGAACAGAGATGTGAGAGGAAATTGGATGATTAAAGAATGTTAAATAGCAAGTGTTCCTATGACATACCAGTGGCCGTGGATGAGACTGACAGATACTATAGAGAGAACTGAAAAGGATCTTGAATGCCGTATCAGCAGAGGATCTGTGCAGAAGAACATTAAGATTAAGTCTGTTTTAAAACAAAACTTTTCAGGGCGCCTGGGTGGCTCAGTGGGTTAAGCCGCTGCCTTCGGCTCAGGGTCCTGGGATCGAGTCCCACATCGGGCTCTCTGCTCAACGGGAAGCCTGCTTCTCCCTCTCTCTCTCTCTGCCTGCCTCTCCATTTACTTGTGATCTCTCTCTGTCAAATAAATAAATAAAATCTTTAAAAAAATAAAAAAATAAAACAAAACATTTCCAACCTTTCTCTCAGGTTATGCAGAGACCACTCAAGAGCCAATCCAGAGAAGACACGATCAGAAGAAAGTAAGGGAGCCCTTGCTTCCAAATTCCATGTCCCCAACTCAATTTGAATAGCTCTGCCCCACATCTCATTTCATATTCAGCTTCCACTTCAGATTTGGTTTATACAGAAAGATCCACAAGTTTTTTAAATGTTTGCTGTTGGGGTTCATGTAGAGCATGAAATCAGCCATAACAAAGGCCACTGAGGATGGGGAAAGTTTCAGAGAAGGGAATGCCAAGGGTTGTGTGACCACTCTGCACCTGGAATTTAGTGGGGAGTTGCCTGCCCTGAAGCTCTCTTAGCCCATTTCTTCACCCAAAGAGCCACCTATGATCTAAGAGATGTATGCATTGTCTCTTAGACTATGTTTAGCAGAACTCACAGCACACACAGATTAGCCTATCATGTTTTTCCCATGAACAATCCTCCCAGTATGAGTAAGACTCTTTGTCCTACATCACCTGTTTGAGAAACGGTGGTAAGGATTTGTGATTATCCTGAAGGATAAATAAAAGCAGGAGCAAAGAAGAGCAAAGGGTCTTCATCTCTGAGTGTTGAGCCCCTTGCCTTTTCCTCTCTTTCCCAGCAAAGTTTGGAGTCCTCTTTCACCCTTCTGTACAGGGATTGCTGGACATTCCCAGCAGTTTACTATGCAAAGATTTAGAAAGGTAACTCTGGTTGTCAAGTACAAAATACTTTAGAAAGTCAATGATACTTTAGGAAGATAGTGGAACAATTTAGGTAGGATATATTTAACCTTTATTAGAGAAATCAATGCTAGTAGAAAACAGAAATATTCAAAAATATTTCTGAGTTGTAATAAGCAGGAACTGTCTGGATACTGAATGTTGACACTGAGATACGAAGTAGATATACAATGAGGACTCCAAGCTTTATGATCAAGGGCCTAGAAATATGAGGGTATTGTTTGCTGAGAGAAGAATCATAAGCGTAAGAGAAGATAAGCTATGGTACTGTTCAAGCATATACATACTGATTTTAGATCCAGGCTTACAACTGGATACAGAGATATAGTTAGTTACTTCAGGAGAAAAATATGGGTATATATATATATATATATATATATATATATATATATATATATATTCAGGTGTGCAACTGCTAAAGAGTGGATATATGATGCAGATATGAACCCCTAAGGAAAAATCGTTAACAATAAGAGGGATATGATGTAGTTTTTCGTTAACATTAGCTAGGCATTTAATTTAGCAGTAAATGTGCTAAGACTTTTACATGCCCTATTTTAATTAATTGCCCATGAATTCTCTATGAATAAAGAACATCAGTATTGAGGAGAATAATATAGAAATCAATATCTGAACTGGAACTACCTATATTCAGATCCTGCCTTGGCTATTTACCATCTGTGTAATTTGGGGTAATAGTCCCTAGAGCTGTGAATGAGAAGTGATAAACTGTTAATACATATACAGTGTTTATCACCATTCCCGGCACATGGTAAGTGTTTAATAAATGTGAGCAATTATTTTCCACCCCATTTTACAGATTAATGGAAGTTGAGTCATAGAGAAGTTAAATACTAAGGGTACACTGTTAAATAAACGGTCAGTGTTATCAATTCTCAAGCCCACTTTTAACTTTTACACTAGCCTGACTTGTGTGCAGAAGAAAGAAAAGTCAAGATAGTAACCTTGGGAAGAAATATCTACGTTTAATCAGTGAGCACTTGTTAACCAGAGCACTAGTTAATTAGACTTAGAAGGCATGGTCAGACTACCAGGAAAGCCAGGGAGGGTGGTGTTGCTATTAGAGGAAAGGGGTAGTCAGTAATTTTAAAAGCTTCAGAGAGTTTAACAAGGAAATGCAATGAAGACTTCTAGACAACCAGACAATTCCTGGGAACAATCAAAAGAGAATTGAGCGGAATAGATAGGACAAACCCCAAACAGAACCATTTAAGAAATGACTATATGGAAGAGAAATAAAAGCAGTAAGAGTAGAAGTATAAATGGAGAATGTCAGTTTAACATTCAACTTAAAGGAAAGCTTAAGGCCAGTTTTCTTAACATAGGGAAGCCCTCACAATATTTCTGTTTAGAAATAGGAACCAGTAATGGGAGAAAGGGTGAAGGTAATTAGGAAGGGTCTGATCAATGCATCATGACCAAGAGGAATGGAGGAGCACATGGGGAAAAGAGCACGGTGACGTGACACAGTTCAGCCTTGGAAAAGAAACACTCAGATTATTTTGAGTCCAGAAAGATGGGAAGACATGTCTCATAGCTCTCACGTGAGGGAAATGGGTGGAATTTAATCTCTCGTGGCTTCAGATTTTTTGCATGTAGAAAAAAATTCATGTGTGAGCATCAAAACAGGGCTGGTATAGGGACCTAGAGGAAGAATATAATTTCTGCACAAGAATAAGAGAGAGATGGCCTAACAACCCTGAAGACCCCCACTGAGCTTAGAACAAACCAACTGATGAAGCAGCTTGTACGGGGAAGTCAAAGAGATAATGCATCTCCGGTCCACGGAATAAAGGGAAAGGGAGACAGAGGGATCTAAACCACTCATGTGAATGGAAATGGTGCTTCTAAGTCAATACAGATTTCGGAGAAGGGAGAGACAGAATGCAAACAAGTATTTGGATAAGGCATAGCACACGATGTATGTAGTAGTCTGTATGATGCATGTCACTGGACTGCCCAGAGGTACAGGCTCTGCAACATCATTTTCAGATGTGTTAGTCACACGACACACATATGGCAACTTATAAGACTTAGAGTCTAGTGCTGACAGTCACTAACAACTCATTAATGGCCTAACCCAGTCAATATACATTTCCGCTCTCTGGGCTTCCAATGTCCTCACCTACAAAATGAGGTTGACCTAGAAGTTCTCTGAAGATGACTCCTGTTTTAAGATTGCAAGGCTCTACATCACTGCCTGCCTTCTCCACTGGCTGTGCCTACAGGGATCTGTTTTTTGAACAGGATATAACTCTTAATCTGACATTAAAGGGATGTATTAACACTCCGGTTATAGGTGTGCCTCACCCACCTAAGGGCAGGTATGCTGCTGAGGCTGAAAAAGGAGCTGCTTAATTCTTATCTCTCTCTGCAGCTTTCTGTGCTACTTAATCTGCTTGGAGGAAGAAGAAGGCACCACAGTTCCAGAGTTTCAAGGGATCACTTCAAATGATAAGCTAGGATCTTCTGTCCCCATTCCAACTGGCTTTAAGGGATTTGAGCATCTCTTCTAGTTCAAAATATTCTGGACAAAGGGATAATTTCACTATGTATAGACATGTATGTATATGTATATATATATGTATATGTATATGTATATGTATATGTATATGTATATGTATATGTATATATACACATTTCTGGGGGCCCATATTGTGAATCAAATACAATAGTTCTAATCTATGCAAAAATCTATTAAAAGGGCTTAGATCAAATGGTGGCAATATAAGCATGATTAAAGAATGGAAACATTCTTAAATGGTTTTGTCTCAAGATCAGCAAATTGGGGCATCTGGGTGGCATAATCAGTTGAGCAATGACACTTGGTTTCAGTTCAGGTCATGATCTCAGGGTTGTGAGATCAAACCCACATCGGGCTGCACCCTTAGCACAGAGTCTGCTTAAGATTCTCTCTCCCTCTTCCTCTGTCCTTCCCCCTTCTCTCAAATAAATTAAAAAAAAAAAAAAGATTTTAAAAATCAGCAAATTGTTTTATTGCAACCAAAAATAGAACATTCCAGAAAATTATGTACACTGTCCTCTTCCCTGCTCCCCTTAACAAATTCCATTTCACTAATTATTTTCACCATCAGGTCTAGGAACACCCTCTTTCAATCACCTGTGGTTTCTCTTCCTTCCATTTGCATCCTTGAGGCAGACAGGAGAAGCAAGTTAGGTGCACTGTTAAGCACATTGTAGGCATTTAATAATACTTTTTGAAAAAATATGTGGCAGGCTAAACTCGGCCTCTCAAATGCCCAAGAAGGTTTTACTCAAGAGAAAGTGTAAGAATCCTTTTCTGCAGTTGGAATAAATTGTCAGCCTATGGTGACATAGTACCTGGGTCACATGGGTCAAACTGTGGGGTTAGTACTTTAACCAGGATTCTGAAAGGGGGTCTTGTGCAAGCCCACCAGTTGATAAACATGGGTACTTGGTAACCACACTTAAAGCTGAATTTGTGATATGATCTCATGTGTCTGTCTTCTACCAGCCTTGCTACCCTATCCAAAGGAAAATAATTCATAGGTCTGATGATTTCAGTTTCATTGGAAAATATTTTTTACATTGGCATTAATGAGTAACTTCACTTGTTAACTGTGTCTCTTTCTACATAAAGCAGGTGCCCAGGTATAAACAAATGCATTTGTAAGTGTTTTATCAAAGCTCAATCATACATCTATCCATTGAATAAATGTGCACTTACTTCCATTTAGAACTGCAACCACAGATTTCATTTGCTAATTAAATTTCATTTAATTAGCATTAAAAAGGTCCTTCATCAACACAAATCAATCAGAAATGCCCACTCATAGAAATGCTAGTTTTAAGAACTATGGGATAGGTGTAAAGATAAAAAGCACCAAAATTAAAATGCAAACAGATATTGAAAGAACACACCCATTTCGTAGTAAAGCCATAATTCGGAAAAGAACTTTTTTTTGCAAAATGAATATTGCCTCAAAATATAATCATAATCCTCTTGTGAATAACCACTGGAAAACTTACACAGAAGACGGATTACATGTTTCGTAATGATCACACGGCTCTTTGTTGATATAAAATTCTATAAGAACAAGCCACTACCTACATATGGCATGAAAACACATTATTAAGTCTCCATTGTAATCCCAATAATGTAAAAATTCACTAAGACACCTGTATTTAAACTCTGACCCAGATATAAGTATACTAAATAATACTGACATATAGATATAAACATATAAAATATGTAAACATATAAATACTAGAAATTATTTAATAGCATTTATGTACAGTGAAGTTACTGTCATTTGCATTTTGATTTCTTTCTCCATTGTTGCTAAGAAGATACTGTAGCAAAAGTTAAATATCTTGAATTGTCAGAATTAATCCCTACATAAATATGAATAGATAAATCTTCTCAGCCCACTTGTAACCATATAACCAAAACCATTTTGATGGTTCCTTCTATGTTTAAAAACTCAATATCCTTATTACGGTGTGATCTGGTCCTCACCTACCTTTCTGCATATTTCCGTCTCTATACTATGAGCATGTTTCTGCCTCTATGTCTCTGTTCCCTCTAACCAGAATCCCTTTTCTCATATCTTGACCCGTTGAAATGCTGTCTAGACTTTCAAGTTCATACAAATGCCTTCTCATATGAAACTGACTCAGAAGCCTCAATGAAAAGTGTTTTGGTTCTGTGTTTCTATGATTGATCCTTTCCTACCCCTCTGCCATGTTTCAGCCTCATGATTCTCCCTCTTCAGCCTTAGGGCACCAATGGCACTGTCTCAGGTAGCTATGTGAATTCTTAGCTGTCTCCTTGCTCAATTAAATCTTGAAGGCAGGGACTGTCTTTCCTAACTTCTTAGCATATCAATTTTCTTCACAGACTCTGATCCACTTTAGGTATAAGTTAAGTATTTGCTGGATGAGAGAATAAAAATAATACTTGAAAAAATCACCCATATAGTGTTGAATTAGGAAACAATTCTTTAATCTTTTCTGTATTTTCAGGATATTGCACAATGTATGTATAATTTCTAAACAGATTAAGTTAATTTTATAATACCCAGCCATTCTGAAACTAATTCTGTTCACCATAAGAAAATACTCTAATACATCCATACTTGCTGAGCTTTCCTCAGTACCTACTCATTGAAACACTCGGACTTAATTGCCACTGAAATTGGGGAGAAAGAAACACCACCAAGTCTTTGGAAACACAGGAATTCATGCCATACTATGAGAAAAAAATAAAATGTTCAATTGAAAGGCTTAGACAAATATAAATCATTTTTAGGACTCTGAACATATGGATCAAAAATAAGATTAGTTAAAACCCTCTCTTGTAATGGGACCTACTCACCTGCTGTGGCTAACTTTTACTACAGGAATCTAGAGTCTGAGGGTCTGATCAGGTTCATTGCTGTAACTCTCTGTATATCCATCCATACCTAAGTCTAGCTAGCTAGCAATCTAGCTATAATGATACCTGGAGGGAATTCCCTAACCTAGAAAGGTATATAACAAATAATATAGTAATGATAGAATTGAATACATCCCTGGAATGAGAACATATATAGTACACTATTTATACATATATACATATAATTTATTTATTTATTATATTTTATTCTATTTTATTTATTATTTTATTTATTATAGTATTATTTATTATATGTATATATAAAAAGAGTGTACTATATATGTTCTCATTCCAAGGATGTATTTATATATATGTATATATATAGTGTACATATATACTATATATGTTTATATATAATATATATAATATAATATATAATATACATTTAAATGCATATGTTATATAAAATATGTAAATATAAATATACTTACTATGTAATATAACAAAAATAGATATTTTATTTTTTTAATTAACATATAATGTATTATTTGTTTCAGGGGCACAAGTTTGTGATTCATCAGTCTTACACAATTCATAGCTGTCACCATAGCACATACCCTCCCCTGTCCATCAAAAAATAGATATTTTTTAATTTAAATTCAATTATCTAACATATAGTACATCATTAGTTTCAAATGTAGTATACAATAACTCATCAGTTGGGTAACACCCAGTGTTCATCACATCACGCGCCCTCCTTAATCTCGATCACCCAATTATCCCTCCCCCCACCCACCTCCCCTCTAGCAACCCTCAGTTTGTTTTCTATAGTTCAGAGTCTCTCACAGGTTTTATCCCTCTCTGATGAGGGAAAACCAAAAAATGGACACTTAATGGGCTTTGTATCAGATTCTTCATCACCAGGAATCCAATAAGCATGCTTAGAGATTTAAATGCAGCAACATACACTCTTTAGGAGCTCACATAAAAATATCTGGATGACCCCAGGTATATTTTATAAAAATGTATTCAATATTCCGATTTGGTATGTTGAAAATCAAAATGAATGCTTAATGTTTAGTATACAATCTGTGAAAAATAAAACTAAACAAAAGTCCTTAGGCTGTTGAAGTTCTACTTCAACCACCTGCTTTCGTTCACTGCTCAATATAGGGATGGCTGAGGGATGCTTCATCTTCTCCCCACTCCCCTCTTCCTTGCCTGAGTGCTAAGCCTCCTCTTGCCAGCTACCTTCTCCATACTGTGGTCAGACTCTGCACTCTTCAGATATGAAAAAATCTCTTACTTCCCCTTTTTGTTAGGAGAGCCAAACCCTGTCAGGGTCCAGAGGGAAAGTAAATCTCGATTTGGACAGTTGACAAGACAGTTGTTAGAAATATGACCACCCCGAGCATTACTGTTTAATCATGACTGTCTAAGACCATGTGGGCAGCATACTAACCAGGGAGAAATATCAGAATTTTCACAAACAAAAACTGAGCTTCAGTTAACAAGCTTTGGCTATTTCCTTTTTAGATGACATATAGGTCACTAGTATCCAAAGGCAGAGATTAGTAGCAATGAATATAACATAATTCTCCAGTTTCATTCTGTTCAGCTGTTTTGGGGTAACCCAGAAACTCCAAGATGGGAATAAGAGCACTCACTTAGGTAGAAACATTTTTATTCAATAACAGTGAGTATTGGGCAAAAGGGCTAGGTATGATAAAAGGTTGAGTTTGCTTTCATGTCCACATAGTTAAAATCCTTTGTGACCTATTTTCTCAGATTCTGGTAATTCCAAGATGTGGGCACTAATCATGAAAGCCTGAACTTAGCTTTTATGTAAATTTTTGGTCGTGAACATTTTCTTACAGTAGAAGATGTCTTTATTAAGCACTGAAGATTATACAAGATGACTGTCAGTGCTCATCTCCACCCTCCATGGGCCTGACCTGCCTGACCTCTTTGAGCTGATTGGGTTGGTTGTAAATTCAAGCTTCCTTAGAATGTGATGTGAGTGCACTGTGTCTAACTCTCCATAACACCATATCTGGCTTGTGAGCAAAGGATGGTACCACATGTGTCTCCTTGAAAAATTATTAGGAAAATTTATAATATGCAAAATATTTTGCTACAACACCAAGAGGATAAAACCCTCAAAATTATAGATTTCTACTAACTACATCTTATGTGTATCCCCTCATCGGTGCTTCATATTTAACAAGTACTCAGTGAACATCTGCTAGATAAATGGAGGAATGGATTGCAACCTTGTCAAGACAGGTATAAAAATTACCCAAATCTACAAGAGAACTTGAAAAAAAGAAACCATGATTAGGTTACAAAAGGGGGATTATGGGCAATTCTATTTCATTTAAAAATCTTTTAATATCATAGCAATTATGCTTCAATAATAACCCCAAGCTAAGTTGACACATAATTCAATTCACAAAAGATTGTCCAACTAAGCATATAGTTAATATTACAGAACATACCAGAACACTTAAGCCAAGGTCTCTGTCCTTGAATACCACATTGTGTCCTGGAAGATAGGACATAAGGACAGAGAAGTTTCTGAACAGATCATGTCTTAATGGAACTCCCAAATGAGCAATACACAGAACCACTGGAAGCAAAAAGAGCTTTAGCTCCTACTTGAGGAAAATCTATAGAGCCATAAACACTCAAGAGTGAAGCATTTATTTTACCTGCTGCAACAATCAGAAGCAGAAGCTGGAATTAATGCAGCCCACTGGAGTGATCTGCAGCTCAGGGCTGGGGTTACTCATAGCCATCAATTGTCCATTGCTTTTGGGTTTGGTTCACCTGACTCTTACCCCCTCAGATCATTTGTGGCCCCAACATGTCAAGCTCAATCAGGCTTTTTTTTTTTTTTTTTAAGATTTTATTTATTTACTTGACAGCAATCACAAGTAGGCAGAGAGGCAGGCAGAGAGAGAGGAAAGGAAGGGAAGCAGGCTCCCCACTGAGCAGAGAGCCGGATGTGGGGCTCAATCCCAGGACCCTGAGATCATGACCCGCACCAAAGGCAGAGGCTTTAACCCACTGAGCCACCCAGGTGCCCCCAGTCATGGCTTCTTTGAAAATTACTCGAGCATCATTGTGCTCCAAATCTGCAAGAGCCATGGGAAGAGAAAAGTCACAGAAAGACTTTCTGACGAGTGTCAGCCATTGCTAAAGTGTCACTGTTCTGGCTGGTACACACCTCAATCTTACTGAAAGCAACCAAACTGGTTCTTACTACTGATCCTAAAACTCAAAACTCTCCACCTTTAGGGTATCCCCAGATGAACTTCTAGCTTCATCTCTTGCCACGCTATCCTCTCCCCAACTCTCCGTCCATAAATTCAGCCCTAGCAGTCTATTTGACATCCTCCAAATATACTCCAAACTCTTCCGCCCATGGAATTCTGCATAAGTCTTTCCTTCTTCAAATGCATCTTTTAAGATCTTGCTTAAGCCCTACCTATCCCAAATCACGCATCCAACTAACTTCCCATTCTCTTCCCTCTAATCTAGCATACCTTAATTACAGAATATTAAATATTTTCCTAGGTAGGTCTCACTTACTTGATTACTAGTTTCCAGAAATTCACTCACATCTTATCTGACACCATGCCTTTTATTGTGCATCCCACACACAGACAAAAATAAGCCAGGTGAATGTAGCATTGTACCAAGAAAAAAAAAAAAAGTGTCTTTCTGAACACCAGAATTATAGCACCAGTAGTCAGGTGTGGTCCACAAGGTCAAGATATTTATTTACAACCACACCTGCAAGGAAGTCATTAATTTGATTTTGAAACAATGATAAAAGGATTAACTGGAAGTAACAGGAGCCTCATTCTGAAACTTCCGGAATGAGATCCTTAGGAGTGTGTCATGTGAGCACTAACAATGCATGATAAAGAACAAAAACATGGTCTGAACCCAATCTCTAATGCTTCACTAAGAGCAAAGATGGCCGCCTGGACTAGTCCGTCTGTTTTTCTACTTCAGAGGGCTTATGCCACTGAACATGCCAGTCACACTCCATTTTTTCATGTGAACTCTGTGACAGGCTAGGGAAAGCTCCAGGGTTGCCAATGACTCTGTGCATTGGGTTTCGCTTCTATTATCTGAGAATTTTTACTAAAATCTCATTAAACGCTAAAGCCTGTTCTCTGCAGAGCAACAGGGAGTTAATGGGAGAGAACCCCAGGGGAAAGCAGGGTTTTCTGTCTAAGGACTGCTGTAACAGCAGCAGCCAGCAACAGCAGCTGCATGGCAGCTTAAAGAGGAAGCTGAAGAGGTAGGACAGAACTTTGAGCATAGGGAAAACACTGCGTGGAATGTGTCAGAAATCACTGGGAAACACTTTAAGGAGCTTAATGTCTGATAAATTTATTTTGACCTTCTGATATAATGTGGGTTACAGAACTATGCCAAAAAGCTCTGAGTGTGTAAGAAATTTCCCCAGTGTAACATTTCGATTCCCTTCAATAAAATAAGTTATCTGAAAATATATATTTCTATGGGTCAGTGACTGCATTTGATAAATCCTGGTGATTTTAGATCTTAAACCCAATAACAATCTCAAAACCCCCCAATCTTATGACTTTAAAATCCAAATAATGAAAAGCATCAAATGTGATCCCTGAGGTCTCTTTCTACTCTGGTGTTCCAAGGATATGGTGCATTTTTCCTGGGTGAGGTTAAACTGATGGTTGAGAGGACACTCGTGAAGTCTGGGATTAGCTCCACATATTTGAAAAAAAAAAAAAAATAGAAGGTTTTTCGCTCTGAGCAAGAGAGGAAAGAGCCTGTTTGCAGTTTAATTCAGGTCAAAACTTTTAAGAGTTTCTGGTCTGTTTCCACATTGTGTTCCAGATTCTAGAAACTTTAGTCTAATGGGGGAAGCACAAACAATAATTCCCCTATAACATGAAAATGTTATGATACTATTAAGTACAGAATATCCTTGCAAAGCAGAAGTATACTTACCACATCCGGGGTAATCAGGACATTCTTTAGGGAGAACTAGATCTCAGTTTGCACTGGAAGTCAGTAAAAAGTTGGTCAGACAAGGAGATAGACAAGGACAATCCAAGCAGCTGTCACTGAACAAGAAAAGGTGTGAAAGTAAAAACAGTGTGTTCAGGAAAACAATAACACTTCTCCCATTCTAAAAAGTATAAAGGAAAATGACAAGCTGTCAAGGATGTAGAAGTAGGTATGACTTTGCTCTAACCATGTAAAGGAAGGGAGTTGTTTATAAAATTATGAGACAAATTATCCAGAACCTTATGACTAACTCAAAATTCAGCCCTGGTGATTGTACTCTCCTGCTTCACAGAGGACCTGTCATTCTTTAGATACCCAGTAAATATTTTTTTATAAATAAATGAATAAACAGCAATCAATGATTTTGTTCTTTCAGGGACAGGAAGAGAAAACCTATCGTGACTACTCAGTATTTGTTCCTCCACTGCAGTTAGGAGACTGAATAGAAAGTAGACGCCAGATTAGCTCTTTGGTAAAATCCATTACCTAGAATGCCATTTTTAGTCCAAGCAACCCAGGTCACAGCCATATCACTTAAGGAATCCATTCCATGCTGATCAAAGGATCTGGGGAGAAACACTGTGTTTTCCTGAGGAACACATTCCACCGCCATATAAGGGAGACATCAAATTCCTAACCTCATTGTTAGGCAATTGAGGGAAAAAAAGGAACAAACAAACAAACCACTAAATAAGTGAACAAATAAAACAGTGACATCTCTAAAACATTACTAATTCCTTTTGGGGCAAAGATAGATCTAGCAATAGGTAAAGATATCAAAAAGGCGAGGAAGAAGATATGTAATAACAGTTGGTATGATGGTGTCTCGGGTTGATGACTAAACTTTGGGATATAATGCCACATCTTTGCCTTCAGGGAAGTCTGGATATTTCCAACCCGAGGACCATGCTGAGCAAGATGAATATCCTAAAGCTGAGCCATTTGAGATCTACTTTGTGATGTGACAGTTTGATGTATTTTATATCGTTATACTAAATTCTCTGTTTCCTAATTCAATTTTATGACTACTGGTATTCTGAATTAAAAATGTTTTCCCCATTTTACCAAGCAGACCTGTTCTTCATTGGCTGGGAAATGATAGGGAAATTGATGCCATACTCTTCTGGAGCCTCTGCAGAATATTTTTAGGTTTCATGGAACCCCAAATTTGCAGTTACAAGTGTGTTTTGAAGGGAGGACAAATGGGATGCAGGCAGTCACATGTTGTTTTGCACTAAGAAAGAGAATAATACTGGAAAAGAGGTTTAGAAAGGTGGGAAAAGCTCAAGCATGTCATGTATCTGAATATCAGATCAAGGAATTTGGACCGTTCAAGGAATTTCATGAGGTAATCCTTATCTAATTGTGGATTTATGGTTATCTTTATAAGCTAATTCTAATGTAGGTTAGCTTAAATGTGATCACTCTTTTAGATGACGAAGGAATGAACTACTGGCTCATGCTATGAAGTTTGATGCCATCTTAGTTTTTCGTAATGTTACAGAATCCTTTCGAAACCTCAGGCTTTGGGAGCCATTTTACTTCGTGTAATTTTGTGCCTTTTCATTTATAAAACAAATCTGGATAGACAAGAAGACGTGATCTATCAAACATTAATATTTCAGTGAGCCTACTGCCCACTTCTCAAATGTAAAACAAAGAAATTTTACCTCTAAAAATAACCATGTTATGTTTTTAAAATAATTAAATAGACTGAAGGATTTTATGACCAAGCACTCAGCAGTTATGTCTGTGTATGTGTTTACACACACATGAACACACATACACACACACAAAGTCAAGTCTAGTCAAGAGTCAGAAACCACGTCTCTTAATTTAACAGGAAAAAATGCAATAAAAATAATTTACCAGGTATCAAAAATTGTGACTAGATAACTGGTCCTACTAGAGTACTCCAGGACTCTGACTTATCTTCCGTGTCTATAAATTATTTTTCATGTCTTAGCCCACAATGAGCAACACCCAATTCTGACTCCCACTTCAGAGAGTTGCACTGATTTTCATGTACAGTCTTCTAACCACTCTTGCACATTTAAAGTCCTGCAGAATGAGGTTTGACTTAAGTTCATCATACTACAATTTAATTGGATATCTTACTTTGGGATTCTTCATGATCCAATTCAATTGAATTGAACGACTATTTGTGCCAGCAAGTCACTTCTGAGGAAGGATAAGATCAAATGAAAGAAAATCCTACAACCAACTAAAATCTAAAGAAGGATTCTTCTTATATTGTGTTATGCTACTCATCCCCATCCCTTTTGAAAGAATTTCTCATCAAGAAAATTAGCATTTCTGGCCCCTAAAATAAAACTGTCTATGATTTATCACACAGGGAAGAGGGCTTTATGTCATTATGCAAGTGAAAAACACAGTCCAGTGCCAATGTCAATCCCCTGGCTTGTGGCTGGCCTCCAGCCACCACCCTCTCTACACACCAAAACCTGTTTTTTGTCTCAGTGCATGCTACCCAGAACACCCTACTTCTTTTTGAAGCTCATAAGTTACATTTAAAAATCCTACCACACCTCTCTTGAAAAGATTAAACTAAGAATCTACTTTCTCAGTCACTTTAAGGGTGCTAACTGCCTATTTAGATATATTGCTGTGGTTAACTAAGCTCTTAGCAAATATTATTTCTTTGTTCCCATGCACAGAGAGATGGCCAACTGGAAGGAGGGCAAAAAAATAAATCACTTACTTAGGCAAGTGATTTTGAGGAAGTTGTTTATCCTTCTCTAACCTTGGAAATCTTATCTTTAAAATGCATATTATGTGGGGCACCTGGGTGGCTGCCTTCGGCTTAGGTCATGATCCCAGCATCCAGCCCCCGCATCCCATTGGGCTCTTTGCTCAGCAGGGAGCCTTATTGTGATCTCTGTCTGTCAAATAAATAAACAAAATATTTAAAAAAATAAAAAATAAAATGCATATTATTTGTACCTCAACATAATAAAGGCCATGGATGGCAAGCCCACAGCTAACATCATAACCAGTGCTAAAAGCTAAAAGCTTTTCTTCCAAGACTGGGAACAAGACAAGGATGACTGCTCATGCCACTTTTACCCAACATAGTATTAGAAGCCCTAGCCAGGGCAGTTAGGCAAGAAAAGAAAAGAAAAGAAAAGAAAAGAAAAGAAAAGAAAAGGAAAGAGAAGAGAAGAGAAGAAAAGAAAAGAAAAGAAAAGTCGTCCAAATTGGAAAGGAAGAAGTAAAACTGTCACTATTTGCAGGCAGTGTGATATTATATACAAAAACTCTAAAGACTCTACCAAGAAAACCCTTAGGGCTAATAAACATTTTCAGTAAAATTGCAGGTGACATCATTGATATACAAAAATCTGTTGCATTTCTAATATCAATAATAAACTATCAGAAAGGGAAGTTAAGAAAAAACAACCCCAATCACAATGGCATCATAAACATTTAAATACCTACTAATAAATTTAATCAAGGAGTGAATGATCTTTACAGTGAAAACTACAAGACACTGATACAAGAAATTGAGGAGGTCACAAATAAATGCAAAGATATTCCATGTTCATGATTTGGAAGAAATAATATCACTTAAATGTCCATACCACCCCAAACAATCTACAGATTCAACGCAATCCCTATTAAATTCCAATGGCATTTTTCACAGAATATAACAATCAATCCTAAAATTAGTATGGAACCACAAAAGACCCCAGATAGCCAAAGCAATCTTGAGAAAGAATAGCAAAGCTAGAGGCATCAAACTCCCTGATTTCAAATGATATTACAAAGCTACAGTAACCAAAACAGTAATTTATTAGCATAAAACAGACACATAGATCAATGGAACAGAATGGAGAGTCCAAAATAAACCCATGCATACGTGCTCAGCTATTTTATAACAAAGAAGGTAAGAGTATATAGTGGGGAAATGACAGTCTCTTCAAAAAAATGATGCTGGGAAAACTGGAGAGCAACATGTAAAAGAATCCATTGGACCACAACTATCTTACACCATACACAAGAATTAACTCCTAATGGATTAAAGACTTAAATGTGAGACCTAAACCATAAAAATCCTAGGTGGGGGGGAATGTCATTAAGTTCCCTGACATCAGTCTTGGTGATGATTTTTGAGATCTGACACAATTAAAAGCAAATGTAAACAAGTAGGACTGCAATAAGTTTCCGTGTAGCAAAGGAAACTGTCAACAAACTGAAAAGGCGACACTTTCAAATGGGAGAAAATAGTCACAAATTATATATCTGATAAGGGATTAATATGCAAAACATATAAAGAACTCACAGAACTAGATAGAAAAAAATGCAATTTTAAAAATGGGCAGAGGATCTAAATAGACGCATTTCCGAAGAAGACATACAGAAGGCCAGTCAATACATGAAAAGGTGCTCATCATCATAAATCATCAGGGAAATGCAAACCAAAGCCACAATGAGATATCACTCCACATAGGTTAGGATGGCCATTATCAAAAAGATAAGAAATAATGAGTACTGGTGAAGATACGGAAAGAAGGGAACCATTGTGCACTGTTGGTGGGAACGCAAACTAGTGCAGCCACCATGGGAGAGTATGAAGGTTCCTCAAAAAATTAAAAATAGAACATTATATTATCCAGCAACTTTAATGCTGAGTATTTTTCTTAAAAACAATAACAACATCAAAACACTAATTCAAAAATATATATGCACTCCCATATTCACTGGAGCCTTATTTATAATAGGGAAGACATGGAAATAACTGAAGTGTTCATAGATAGATGAATAGAAAGAGAAAATATGGTATATGTATAAAAGGGAATATTAAAGCCATTAAAGAAGGAAATCTTGATATTTGTGACAATATACAGAGACTGTGAAGACATTGTGCTAAGTGAAGTAAGTCAGAGAAAGACAAATACCATATGATTTCACTTACATGTAGAATCCAAAATAAAAATGAGCTCATAGATGCAGAGAACAGGTTTGGCTGTGGGAGTAAAATGGGTAAAGGGGTCGAAAGGTATACATTTTCAAGTATAAAATCAGTAAATCATGGGGATATAATGTACAGCACAGTGGCTATCGTTAATAATACTGTATTGCATATTTGAAAGTTGCTGAGAGAGTAGATCTGAAAAGTTCTCTTCACAGGAAGAAAACTGTAACTACGTATGTCAAAAAGAGCTAACTACATATTGTAGTGATCATTTTGCAATATATACAAATATTGAATCATTATGCTGTACCCCTGAAACTAACATAACAGTATGCCAATTATACTCAATATATAAAAGTAAAAAACAAAAACTTTTCGGCTGCCTCACATTCAAATTCTAATTCCAGGTCTGGCATTGACTAATTATATGACTTTGAGTAAGTTATTTAAACTTTCTGATACTTGTTTTCTCAAGTCTTTAAAATAGAGAGAAAGTTGATAATCATCTGTTAATGTCATTATAAATACATTGATATAAATAAAATTATCTGTGTAAAGTCCTAGACACACATGTGTTCAATACATAGCTATTAAAGTTTTTGTAAAAGAACAAGATGCATTAGCAGACACTTTACCTCATTAAATATTTTGTGACTTCATAAATAAATTCTGATTCTACACCCCATAGTGCCTGAAAAAGTGCCTATGTATTAGGAATTCAAGGCATTTGTACTGAGTGAATAGAAATAATGTCAGTGTTTCAGGACCAGATTATTCCCCTTGCTCTCCTTTCCTTGAAGTAGCCCTTCCAGCCATGGTATTCACCCTTTTTGTGTTCATGGCATTTTTTCAAAAACTGGCATTTTTAACAGAACATATTAAAAGTTTAAATTCCACCCATCAATCATTAATCAGCCAAGTGCATATGATAAAAATTCTTACCACACAAAAGCCTGTGTTATGCAGAATTTTGGTCCCCATGATCTCTGTCCCATGGTCTTACTCCCACAGTTATGTTACGTTACATAACAAATGGGATTTTGCAGATGTAACTAAGGTTACTAATCAGTTGAGCTTAAGATAGGAAGATTATCCTGGATCATTCAGGTAGGCCTGGTATAATCACATGGGTCCTGACAAGCAAAAGAAGGTGTAAGATCAGATTCTGGAGAACTTGATGAACCACTGCTTGCCTGCAAATGAAGGAGGCCAGGTGAAAGACATAACAAAAACATGAATTCTTCCAACATCCAAGGAGTGTGGAAGAGGATCCTAATTCCAAGGTAAGAACCATAGCCCAAGAAGATACATTGATTTTATCATAGTAAGACACTAAATAAAAAATCCAACAGGGGCTCCTGGGTGGTTCAATTGGTTAAGTTTCGTACTCTTGATTTCAGCTTAGGTCATGATCTTAGGTTTGTGAGATCAAGTCCCATGTCAGGCTCTGCACAGAGTGTGGAGTTTGCTTAAGAACCTCTCTTCCTCTCCTTCTGCATCCTCCAACTCATGCTGTCTCTCAAAAAACAAAAACAAAAACAAAAAAGGACAAAAAAACCGTACTTTGTTGCACTTTTGTCCTAAAGAACTATGAGATAAGTAGTGGTGGTGGTATAACTCACTAAGTTTGTGGTAATTTATTTTGCTATGCAGCACTAGAAAGCTAACATAAGGCCAATATGAGAATTAAAGAGTACATGTAAAAAGTCACTGTAATTAAAGCAAAGCTTTGCAAATATCCTTTGTGTATTAGTCAGGGTATTCCTGAGAAACACAACCAACAGATAATTGTATATATTTATCATAAGGTATCAGCTCACATGATTACAGAGGTCAAGGAGTCCCATGATCTGCTGCCTGTAATCTAGAGACACAGAAATGTCTCTAGTGTAGTTAGAAGGCTTGGGAGCCAGAGAGCTGATGGTATAGATCCCTGACTGAGCCCAAACGCCTAAGAACCAGAGTACTGAGGGCAAATCAATGTTGTAGTCATCAGGTGGAGGGCAAATTCAACTTTCCTGTACCTTTTTCTTCTGTTCAGGCTCTTAACAAATTGGATGTTCACCACATTGGAAATGTCCATTTTCTTTATTCAGGCCATCAATTCAAATGCTATTTTCTTAGAGAAACATCCTTGCAGACATACCCAGAGATAATGTTTAGCCAGGTATCTGAGCATCTTATGATCCTGTCCAGCTGACTCATAAAATTAACCATCATACTTTTTGATATGATCATTTTCCCCTTTGATAGTAATTCCCTGTGTCTCTGGTTTCCAAGGGTTTAGCTGTTGTTGGCTTTTGTTTTTAAGGCTTTTTTCCTAGCTTTATTATGGAATTATTAACAAATAAAATTCTAATATAGTTAAAGTATACAACATGATGATTTGATGTAAGTATTCACTGTGGAATGATTACTACCATCAGGTTAATTAATATATTCATCACTTCGCATACTTTTTGTGCATGTGAGAATGCTTAAGATCTACTCTTACAAAATTTCAAGTTTACAATACAATATTATTAAGGCAATGAATATTCTGTACATGAAATCCTCAGAATTTATTCATCTCATAACTGAAATTTTGAACCCTTGACCTCTAAAATCAGGAATAGGAGAAGGATTCCCACTCTTGCCACAACTACTCAAAATAGTACTAAAAGTCTGAGCCACAGCAAAGTAGGCAAGAAAAAGAAATAAAAGCCATCCAAACTGGAAAGGAAGAAGTAAATTGTCTCTGTTTGCAGATGATACGATCTTATGTATAAAGAATCCTAAAGACGCCACCCAAAAGCTGTTAGAATAAATTCAATGAAGTCACAAGATACAATATCAAGATACAAATCTCAGTTGCATTTTTATCACCTTAACAAGGAGGTATATGAAAAAGAAATTAAGAAAACCCCATTTACAATAGCACCAAAATAATAAATACTTACAAAGACAATGAAGGAGGTGAAAGATTAGTTAATATTGATGAAAGACTGAAAGCTATAAAACACTGATGTAACGCACTGAAGAAAACACAAATGAATGGGAAGGCATCCCATGTCTGGGTGTTTGGTTTTTTTTTTTTTTTTTTTTTTTTTTCTGTTCAAAGGCTGTTTATTTATTTATTTATTTGGTTTTAACAACAAGAAGCCCCTTTAAGAAACTGCCCTCTCAAGGACAACTGACAGTTTATCATGCCCCATGCTGGACTGACTAGGTCCGTGTTTCTCTATTAAGGTGAGCTCCTGGGACTTCTTTTGAGGGCATTTTATGGCTGCTGTTCCCCTTAAGATTCTGCATTCTTCCATTTCTAATTACTCTGTAGGTAAGACCTGTTCACCCATCTGGAACTTCATGTTGGCTCTGGGGCTGTCTGGACCTCTGGTGCCTCCTTTTTGGCCCCGTGGGATTAAAAATACCAAGTTGCTCCATCATCCTTTTCTTCCCTTTGGCTGTCTGAAAGCTCCTCACACTCTGTGACCATGTTAGCCTGGAGACCTCATCCCAGATGCTCATTCAACCAACTAGGACATAAGCAGAAATGCTTGGTCTGATTTTGCACTAAAATACAAAAACTGGCTCTTTGTCAGGTACCATTTCATGTATACTTCTCTCCCCAGAAAGACACATGAAAAAGAATGGCTCTTACAGAAAAGAAAAATACAAGATTTGTTTTTCCCTATACTCCTTTTTTACCCATACTCCTGTTTTTTAAAAAGCCATATTCCATTTCTTGCATCATCTATATCTCAAACTTTCTCCAAAAGTAAAAATGCTTCTTTATTAAAATATTTCACATTTCCCTCATGAGTTTTCAGTAATTAGATATCATAATGAAAGGCATCATTTTTGCCTGTGGTAATACAGCACACACAATTACCTCTAAAACTGAGAACCTGCCCTGATTGTCATTAAGAGTGTTCTTAGTTACAAAGTAATTTGGGGTTGTAAATACTGCCAGAATGTTTTTATCTGTATTCTGGCTCAACTAAGTACGCAGAGCATATAGTAGTTGGGAGCTCAGGCTCTGAAAATAAACAACCTCAGTTTTGTGTTTCAGCTCTGAGTCACTAGCCATGACTTTGTGCAAGATATTTAATTCTTTAAGCCTCATGTTTTTCATCTGTAAAATTCATTCATTCATTACACATATTATTGAGTTTCCACCATGGTCATTATCATTGCAATTATGATCATTCTGTTCACACTCACGTGAGCTACCCATGTCACTGCGTTTAACTAAAATGATCACAGAACATTCTATTGCTTGGTGTGAAACATAAATAGCAAAGCCATAGCTCAGGTGGCAAGACTAAGGTCAACCTGAGAGCAGTGTGCCTCCTTTCAATAGTACCATAACACTCTGTGCTTATGAGCTTGGTAGTGTTTTTTCCGAAGGTTTATTGTTGATGGATTTATACCCCCTTCTCTTTGACTTGAAATTAGGGACTGTGTAATTCATGTTTTATTTCCAGCTCTTAGTAAAACACTAGCCACATACAGTAGAGCTTAATGAATAGTTTTTAAATGAGTAAGTGAATGAATGAATAATGAAACATATGTAGCAAGAGATAGGAAAAGAATTGGAGAAAATGAGAAAAAATAGAGAAAAAAATAAAACTGGAGAATATTCCATCCTCCAATTAACCACAGAATGTCAGTAAAATAGACCTCATTTGGGAGGCAACTGAAAGGAGAGACACCTGTGTTTGAATTCTATGCTGTAAAGTTTGATGTGTTCATAATTAAAGGACAGAAATGATAAGCTCAGGAGTAACAGGGATGCCAGAACTCAGAGGAAATGAATCCAGAAAACTCTAAATGTTTTTATCAACAACATAAGAAACAACTGATGTTGGCAAGGATGTGGAGAAAGGGGAACACTCCTGCACTGGTGATATGACTGCAAGCTGGTGCAACCACTCTGGAAAACAGTCTGGAGATTTCTCAAAAAGTTAAAAATAGAACTATCCTATGATTCAGCAATTGAACTACTGGGTATTTACCCAAAGAATACAAAAATACTAATTCAAAGGGGCATATGCACCCCAATGTTTAGAATAGCATTATCTACAATAGCCAAATTATGGAAACAGCTCAAACGTCCAACAACTGATGAATGGATAAAGGTGCGAGATATATATATATATGCAATAGAATATTACTCAGTCAGCAAAAAGAATGAGATCTTGAAGCCATTCACAACAATAGAAATAGAACTAGAGCATATCACGCTAAATGAAATAAGTCAGTCAGAGAAAGAGAAATACCATATGATTTCACTCATATGTGAATTTAAGAAACAAAACAAATATGAATAAGAAGGGGAAAGACAGAGAGAGAGGCAAACTAAGAAACAACTCTTAACTATAGAGAACAAACTGATGGTTACCAAAGGGGAGGTGTTTGGAGGGATGGGATAAATAGGGGATGGGGATTAAAGAGTGCACTTGTTGTGACAAGCACTGGGTGTTCTACAGAAGTGCTGAATTACTAAATTGTACACCTGAAATTTGGAAGGGAAGGGAGGAGAGGATGGAAGGAAGGAAGTATGGAAGTATGGAAGGGGAAGGGAAGAAGAAGGGGAAAGGGAAGGGAAGAGGAGAGGAGATAAGAGGAGAGGAGACGAGAGGAGAGGAGGAAGGGAGGGAAAGAAAAGAAAAGAAAAAAGACAAGACAAGAAAAGACAAGACTCGTATTTTAGACTGAAATATTTTTGTAATTTTATTTTTTTTCAGTGATCCAAGATTCATTGTTTATGCCCAATGCTCCATGCAATATGTGCACTCCATAATACCCACCAACAGGCTCACCCAACCTCCCACCTCTTTCAACTCCAAAACTCTCAGTTTGTTTCTCAGAGTCCACAGTCTCTCATGGTTTGTCTCCCCCTCCAATTTCCCCCAACTCACGTCTCCTTTCCATCTCCTAATTCCTCCATGTTGTTCCTTATGCTCTCTCTCTTGACTCTCTCTGCTTGACTTATTTCACTCAACATAATCTCCTCCATCCCATCTATGGTGATACCAAAGTTGGGTGTTCATCCTTTCTGATGGAAGCATAATATTCCATTGTATATATGGACTGCATCTTCCTTATCCATTCATCTGTTGAAGGGTATCTTGGCTCTTCCCACAGTTTGGTGACTGTGGCCATTGCTGTTATGAACATTGGGATACAGATGGCCCTTCTTTTCACCACATCTGTATCTTTGGAGTAAATGCCTGATAATGCAATTGCAGGGTCATAGGGAAGCTCTATTTTTAATTTCTTAAGGAATCTCCACACTGTTTTCCAAAGTGTTTACACCAACTTGCATTACCACTAACAGTGTAAGAGTGTTCCCCTTTCTCCACATCCTCTCCAACATTTGTTATTTGCTGTCTTGTTAATTTTGGCCATTCTGACTGGTGTAGGGTGGTATCTCAATGTGTTTTTTTTTTTTTTCCCAGCATAACAGTATTCATTATTTTTGCACCACACCCCGTGCTCCATGCAATCCGTGCCCTCTATAATACCCACCACCTGGTACCCCAACCTCCCACCCCCCGTCCCTTCAAAACCCTCAGATTGTTTTTCAGAATCAATGTGGTTTTGATTTGAATCTTCCTGATGACTAATGATGATGAACATTTTTCATGTTTCTGTTAGCCTTTTGAATGTCTTCATTGGAGAAGTGTCTGTTCATATCTTCTGCCCATTTTTTGACATGATTATCTGTTTTGTGTGTGTTGAGTTTGAGGAGTTCTTTATAGATCTTGGATATCAGCCGTTTGTCTGTGTGTCATTTGCAAATATCTTCTCCCATTCCGTGGGTTGCCTCTTTGTTTTGTTGACTGTTTCCTTTGGTGCACAGAAGCTTTTTATCTTGATGAAGTCCCAAAAGTTCATTTTGCTTTTGTTTCCTTGCCTTTGGAGACATGTCTTGAGAAGTTGCTGATCTTTAAGTAACTACGGACAGAGATGAAGTGCTTCCAGCTCTTTGAACAGATTAGCACAGATACTAGGAAATTACTTTCCTTGGTGGGCCAGAGTGAAAGACAAATGCATGAAAATATGACTATGACATAGAACCAAGTCAACCGATGTAGAGATGAATTTACCCAAGAAGACAGAGCTCTAGCTGATCAATGCTAAGCTTCATCAGTACTTTTTTTTTTTTTTTAAAGATTTTATTTATTTATTTGACAGAGAGAAATCACAAGTAGATGGAGAGGCAGGCAGAGAGAGAGAGGGAAGCAGGCTCCCTGCCGAGCAGAGAGCCCGATGCGGGACTCGATCCCAGGACCCCGAGATCATGACCTGAGCCGAAGGCAGCTGCTTAACCCACTGAGCCACCCAGGCGCCCCATCAGTACTTTTATAAATAGAACTGAACATCTGGCCCATGGCCACATCACTCTAATCTCTGCCTGCATCTTCATAGTGTCTTCTTTTCTACATATCCTTCTTCTCCTTATTGGAATAGGGATTGACTGGAAACCAGTAGAAGAGAACTTTTTTAGTGGGATAATGAACATGTTCTAAAACTAGATTACGAATATAGTCATAGGGCCCTACAAATTTACTCAATATCATCAAATTATATACACACTTATATAGGTGAATTTTGTTATAATTCAATGGATTTACAAATTAGATTTAAAATTAAGAACTTCATTTTGTTAAAAGACATTAAAAATTCGGGGCACCTGGGTGGCTCAGTGGTTAAAGCCTCTGCCTTCGGCTCAGGTCATGATCCCAGGGTCCTGGGATCAAGCCTCACATCGGGCTCTCTGCTCAGCAGGGAGCCTGCCTCCTCCTCCTCTCTCTCTCTCTGCCTGCCTCTCTACCTACTTGTGATCTGTCTGTCAAATAAATAAAAATCTTAAAAAAAAAGACATTAAAAATTCAACTGCAAACCACAGAACCAGAGATAATTTATCCATCAAAGGATGTATAATCAGAATATATTTTTATGTATTTTTTTAAAACTACTAAAATTAGAAAAAATTGGCAGGTGATTTTTTTTTTTCATGTAAGTATAATTAACCTTCAGTGTTCTATTTGTTTCAGGTAGCAGGTGATTCTTTTTTAATAGGTAAAAGAACAGTAATTCCCCAAAGAGAATGTCAGAATATCCTGTGCACTTCCTCAGTTTGAGGGCCTTACAGGTGAAACCACATTGCTATGCCATCACACTCCCATAATTGTGGCTAAAATGAAAAATGAGAGTCAATATCAACCATGGGTAAAGAATTGAAATATAGGAGTACTCATATATGTGAATAAATTAATTCCTTTTGGAAAGTCATTTTGGACTGTTTAATAAGCTAACACAGCAACTCTACTTCTAGTTGATATACACTTTATAGTAATGCATATGTCTGTTCACCCAAAGACATATATAAGAATATTCACAGAAATACTATTCATAGTACCAAACTAATGACAGTACAAATATATGGCTAGTACATTTTGTTATATGCATGCAATGGAAGGCTCTGCAGCCATGAAAATTAATGTACTATTTCTGCATGCAAGGGGTGTTATATAGGGATCTACTGGAGGCAATGAGGAGAACCATTAGAATGTTAACTATTCATTTCACAGTATGAGCAGTGGTTACATGGCTCTGTTTACTGTGTGGTAATTTATAAGAAGATGTACAGCTATTTTTTTTTTCATTTTTTATTTGAGAGAAAGGGTGGGAAGAGGGAGAGAAATCTTCAAGCAGGCTCCCCACTAAGCACAGAGCCAACTGCAGGGCTTGATCCCTAGGTCCTGAGATCATGACTTGAGCCAAAATCAAAAGTCAGACGCTTAACCAACTGAGCCACCCAGGGGCTCCAAGACATACATACAGTTATGACTTATACATATAGTTGTGTATATCCCACACTTTACTAAGTAAGTTTGATTGGAAAAGTATGAATGGTGGCATGTATGAGCCAAATGGCAGCAGTGTAGATCAGGAACAGGCTCTCTTATCTTCTGACACTTCATCTACCATCTTATCATGCCACTGTATTCTCCAAAACCATTCTTAATATGGTCAAATCAGACAGTTTCTAAAATTTAAGTTCACCGTTTAAAAAAAAAAAAAGTCATGTTCTTTTCAACATGTGGTAATATATTCTTGTGGTTGGGTTAGTTTATCTTCTCTTGATTCCATCTTAGAATTTCTGTCTACTTATAACCTATAGGGAAATACCTTAGTCTAACAATTAACTCAAAATTATAACACAGAGCTAGGTGCATAAGTAAATTCTACTAGTTGTTAACCCCTGAGAATGTATCATCCAATCTTTTCCTTAGATTCTGTACATAGTATCTTGATGTAGAAGTATTTTTTTTCTTTATCTACTGACAATAATATGTGTTGATACTCTCTTTCATTGATTGTGGATACTTTATGATCTGCATAATACATATATATTAAAAGAAATTGACAAATTTAAACCTTCAAATGTTTGTTTTGGGTGTTTATGCTACATTTCATTCAGGCTCACTGAAACTCTAAATTTGAAGCTTCCTAAAAGTTTCCTATATTACATGAGATGTCAATATCAATTTTTTTTAACCTAGAAAAAATAAAACTGAATTCTTATTGCTTAACCTGGATATTCATTTAAATAAACAATATAAACCTGGAAATTCATATAATAAGTCTTAATTATACCTATATACCCTGCCTACTGTCAAAATAAGAGTCAATTATTTCAGTCTCTCTTGTTAAACTGACAATATGATATATTACTGCTATGATTCTTCATGTAATTAAGCAAAGATATTACCTATTTTGACCCTTAGATATACTTTTTAGTTTTGTTCTACATTGATTTTATATCAGGAACTACACATTCTACCTATAGACTTTTGATCCCAACTAATAGAATTAGGACTCAAAATGATAGATCATATTATTTTACTAGAATTTCTTCTTATAAGGGAATAGGTTTATGAGAAAAGAAAGTAATGGAACCACAATTATTTAGTCAATCTTTACACATAAACTTTTAGCAATACATATAAAATATTTTCCATCAAAACTGACAAGGCTAACATGGTGGGAGCTGTCTTTCACAACACTTGCAACACTCCAATGCTCTTAGCCCTTTTCATGTCAGTAAATGTGAGCATGTTGAGAAGACCATGTGTAATTTATCGTTTTACACTTCACATCCAACAATGGCACATAAAAATTCTTCACAAATATTTGCTGTTCAAATGTCCATTAGTTCTTCCAGAGCACATCTTCCTTCCCTCTGGAAATTTGTGAGCTCTTTCTGTCCCCATAGCTTAGCAAATTTACCAAAACCTAAAGGGAAAGACTAATAAAAAAGCAGACATAGAGCCTACCAGCAATGTGATCGCTGAGGGAGATAAACGCAAACCTTAGCACACTTCTTACAACAGCTTCAGATCCAGGCTTTGAGGACTGAAATGGAGATACTGGAGAAAGACTGAAGTCCAATAACTAAAACAGTAAAATCACAAACCTAGATACCGTCCTTTTCTTCCCTACACTGCAAAGCTTTGAATGCATTTCATTCAACTGTCTCCAATCCTCAAGTCTTTAAAAGCAAAGAGGCTAATGAGGACACAAAGAAACTTATAAGAGTATGTTTGAAGAACCGTCTTACTGTAGATGCCCTAAGCACAGCAAGCATTTACGTGTCTCAGATTTGGTCCTTACTATAGACTAAAGGTTTGTGTCCCTTAAAAATTCATACTTTGAAACCTCACTCCCAATGTGATGGTATTTGGAAGTAGGACTGCAGGCCATAAGGGGGGAGCCCTCTTGAATGAGATTAGTACCCTAAGGAAGGTCCCTCATCCCTTCCATCATGTGAGGATTACAGTGAAAAGACAGTTGGCTATGATCCAGTCTGCAGGCCCTCACCAAACAATGGCTTGATTTTACACTAATCAGCTTCCATGGTGAGAAACAAACTTCTGTTGTTATAAGCCACCTGGTCTATGGTGTTGTACATAAGATGCATGTTACCTTATGTTTATGTTTACCATATACTTTGATACTTGAAATGTTATATGCAGGAAAAGCCACTTACATATCTAGAACAGACTGGATCTTATGAAACATTTTTTCCTTGAGTGAAATAGCAATAAAAAATAATGAAAAGCAGTAACAATAAAACATATAATGGTCTATTCTCTTACTACCCTGGAAGGGACTGGAATCTCTGTCAGTTATAATAATTTTAATAAAAATGAATCATCTCATTTATTACAGTCAGATCTGAATAATCTATACATGGATTATAGAAATTATATCTGATGCTCTGTTTTAAAAGAAAACTGCATCTTCATGGGGACAAGCCTCAACGGAGGCAGTAAGACATCATCCTCAGTGTAAACAGTCAGGCACAGACTAGACAACTGCTCTCAGAGATCCTGTAAAGAGAATCTTTACTCAAAGGGAAAGCAGACAGAGAAAAGCAAATTCTGTATGATCTCCCTTCTCTGTGGAATCTAAAAACAATGAACTTACAGATACACAGAAGATTGGTGGTTGCCAGGGGTTGGCAAAATGAGTGAAAGTGGTCAAAAGTACAAACTTCCAGTTACAAGGTTAAATGAGTTCTGGGAAGGTAATGGTTTTCTCCTTCTTTGGGCATTATTTATTTGTTCCATTGGGCAGTTCTCTCAGAAGTATCTAAGATAGCCCAGACCAGCTCTCTCCTGAGGGACACACAAAGTTTATTATCTATACAGTCCTCTAAATTTGGTGTTTTGACACAGGATGCTTCTGCCAGACTCTCCTCTAGAGACAAATTATGAAACATAGTTTTTCCTTGGTTCATTCCTCTCAAAAACTCTAAGGGACATCAGTCAATCACTCTGATTATTTCTCTAAAGTTCTTTACATGCTCTCTCTTCCTGTATGGGTAAGGAGAAGGGTGACAGAAACACACTGTATGTAAACAACTCTCTCCCCACGAAAGCATTCTCATCCAAAAAAGTTCTCCCACTCTTCATTGGAGAAGTGTCTGTTCATATCTTCTGCCCATTTCTTTATATGATTGTCTGTTTGTGTGTGTTGAGTTTGAGGAGTTCTTTATAGATCCTGGATATCAACCTTTTGTCTGTACTGTCATTTGCAAATATCTTCTCCCATTCCATGGGTTGCCTCTTTGTTTCGTTGACTGTTTCCTTTGCTGTGCAGAAGCTTTTGATCTTGATGAAGTCCCAAAAGTTCATCTTCACTTTTGTTTCCTTTGCCTTTGGAGACATATTTTGAAAGAAGTTGCTGTGGCTGATATTGAAGAGGTTACTGCCTATGTTCTCCTCTAGGATTCTGATGAATTCCTGTCTCACATTGAGATCTTCTATCACTTTTGCAATGAAGACATACAAATAGCTAACAGATGAAAAAATGTTCATCATCACTAGCCATCAAGGAGATTCAAATTAAAATCCATTGACATACCACCTTACACCAGTTAGAATGGCCAAAATTAGCAAGACAGGAAACAACGTGTGTTGGGGGAATGTGGAGAAAAGGGGAACCCTCTTACACTGTTGGTGGGAATGCAAGTTGGTGCAGCCACTTTGGAAAACAGTGTGGAGATTCCTCAAGAAATTAAAAATAGAGCTTCCCTATGACCCTGCAATTGCACTACTGTGTATTTACCCTAAAGATACAGATGTAGTGAAAAGAAGGGCCATCTGTACCCCAATGTTTATAGCAGCAATGGCCACGGTCGCCAAACTGTGGAAAGAACCAAGATGCCCTTCAACGGACAAATGGATAAGGAAGACGTGGTCCATATACACTATGGACTATTATGCCTCCATCAGAAAGGATGAATACCCAACTTTTGTAGCAACATGGATGGGACTGGAAGAGATTATGCTGAATGAAATAAGTCAAGCAGAGAGTTTCGCTTATTTGTGGAGCATAACAAATAGCATGGAAGACAAGGGGAGATAGAGAGGAGAAGGGAGTTGAGGGAAATTGGAAGGGGAGGTGAACCATGGGAGACTATGGACTCTGAAAAACAATCTGAGGGTTTTGAAGGGGTTGGAGGTGGGAGATTGGGAGAACCAGGTGGTGGGTATTAGAGAGGGCACAGATTGCATGGAGCACTGGGTGTGGTGCAAAAACAATGAATACTGTTACACTGAAAAGAAATTTTAAAAAAAAAAAAAAGTTCTCCCTCTCAACCTCCTCATCCTTAAGGGATTTTAAGATCTGAATGTACTTTTAGGTAGATAATAAGATCTCAAAACAGAACTCAAATTTGAGGACTTCCTTGGCCAGCCAATCTATCATCTTTACTTCATATTACTCTCAGTCTTTGGGACCTTTAGCCCGAAACAAAATACCAAGAACCCCATTTTGTCATCCTATTTTATACTGTTGCCACATTAGTTCTCTTTCTTGAGGCTCACCAGAGAACACCACAACATTTCCCTGAGTCAGACTGTTACTGATGAGTATTTGGGATGAAGATGTGCTTTGCAGAAATGCTGTCATCCACATTCCAATCAACTCTTATGTAAGTTTAATCTACTTCTCAGTGGTACTAGACCCAATTAAGCCTCCAGCATTGGTGTCTTAGACACCTCTGGGGATGAAAAAACATAAGGAGAAAGCCATCCCAGAGTAGATATAAACCCAACCAAGAGTGGATGTAAAAGGAATCAGCTTGTGACTATCCAATTTATATATTTAGCACCTAGCATATGGCTGTTATATAGTAGATACTCAATACATTATAGTTCTCTTCTCTTTTCGACTGAACCTTATTTTTCAAATGAAGAAAACAATATAAAAATTTTGCCCATGTTCCCCAACCACTCTGGAGAGAAAAATCATGAGATCATGCAAATGCAAGAGCACTGTGTCACCTCTGTGTCTGTGCATGTATTCTACTCAGAAGTATTTCATGACATTATTATCTCATGGAATGGGTTAAGTGCTAATTTTGAAAATGGGGTGAAATCTGTATTTGCTTCAATCATGTGAAGAATGCACAGGGAGAATATATTCATTTAACACCAGAAAAATAAGACTAAAGGTAACAGGCCTTACCGAAAGTCAAGCAAATCTAAGGCAGTGGGGTTAGTCAGCTGTTCCCAGGACTCCACAATTAAGCTCTATATAAAACAATGAGGGAAGCATGGTAAGACAGTCTCCATTCCAACTTTAGGAGAAAGATTAGGAGTTTGGGTTGATGCCCTGGTAGTCTACTCTTCTTTTGATAAACATTGCTCTGCATCATGGCCCCCATGAGCGTAACTCATGACTGGGAAACAACAGGGCAATCAGTTTTCATCAAAGAAAGAAAGAAAAGATTGCCAGAGATTTGTACGTAACTTAGTATAGCAAGACATTTGTGAAGCCTTTGCAGCAATGCCATTTTACTTATAAACAGTTTAGAGGAGGAATATTTATGGCCCTTCGACCTCTCCCACTGGCCCTGAAAGAAATTGGATTTCCAACCAAATCCATTTACAAGGAGAGAGCTATTCATTCTAATAAAACCACATGGTAAGTACATTAAGTAGGAAAAAAATGTCTTTTGATGAACAGAGACATTATACCCACAGGAGTGACAGCAGCCTCAGTGAAAGTTAAGCTTGGCTGCTTCTCGTCTTACTTGAAATTTTTCCAGCTCTTAAAACATGACAATACAACAGGCTGCTTCAGAGTTGCACAAGTTCAATTAAGCAATAGGCCCAATTTCAGCCTTGATTCATGGGGTGTGAGCTGATGTGTGAAGAAGAAAAATGCCATGGAGCCCTTAAGAGGAACTTCAACTTCTAATCTATATATTTATAGCCCTGGCACCAAAATTAACAAAAAAGGATACCAAAAGGTATGAAATATGGTATTTACCTTTGAGAAATAGTTTGTCTATTTTGAGAGAAAATACCAGCATATACAATATAGAACATTACAAAATTAAGCACAGTTGGAAGACTATTGGGGTCCCTGGCTAGCTCTGTCAGTAGAACATGTGACATTTGATCTCAGAGCTGTGAGTTCAAGCCCCATGTTGGATGCAGAGATTACTCGAAAATAAAATATTTAAAATAAAAAGCAGATTATCAACTATTAGTGTAATTTGGCCAAGTTCAGGTGAACTTCCTTATAGCCCAGCAGTGAGAACTTTGAAAAGAATATAAATTCAAAAGTTGAGAGGAAATATGGTCTGAGCTGAGAAGTTGATAAGTGAGGATAAAGAGGATACCAATGATGACATCCTTTTTTTCTGACTTAACCGGGTTAATGAATGGTGGAGACATTCACTGTGATATGGAAAATGGAAAAATTGACGGGACATAAAATGGGTTAATTTAGATGTGCTGAGTTTGAATGTTCCATGGGGCATTCAAAAAAATCCAGCAATGATCTGGTAACATATATGAAGTCCAGTAGGTATATGTATGCTAGAGGCAAAGAGCTCACCATTGATAGGGAATTAAGATAAGCTCTAAAACTTTAAATCTTTGCTTTTTATTTTTCAAATTATGTAAGTTAATCTCTTAGGACTGTACCAAGTTTTAACCTTGTTTTTTATATAATAATTCATATATTGCTTAAGGAAACACATTGTCAATAATACCTAATTGTCCAGTTGTATGTAAGTGTCTCCTCAAGTTCACTTTCAGTTAGCTTTGGTACCACTTCTGGAATAAATGTCCTAGAAGGAATGAAAACTGGCCAGACAACATATAAATCTAGGTTTTCCAACTTGGGGGAGCCAAGAAATATTTGGCAAGATTCAGTATATTGTGCCTGCTGATTTAGGAGCTACTATGCTCTGGACCTGGGGTCACTCATCCAAGTACTATTAAGTGGAGTATAGGTAGATGTTTCTGTTGGGTGAACTGCAAGCAGTTCAGAAACAAAGACTATAAATCAAACAAAGAGACAAGCAACACATACACACACACACACACACACACACACACACACACACACACACACACATTTCAACCTTCAGTGACTAGGTTGTAAATGGTCATGGATCGCTCCAACTAAGCTTGGAGAAGATGGGGAAAAGAAATCATACATCAGGCAGAAAATGGAACTGTGAGAGTACATAGCAAGAAGGAGCTGGTGCTTTATCTTATACAAAAGTCCTCCAGTCTCCCTAGGTGCTAGAAACCAAAGCAGGTTTCCCTGCTAATCAGCAAAATGAAAGAGCAAGTCTATATGTGAGAATTTAAGAGAAAATTCCAGTTTTTCTCTATACACATAAGCAGTTGATGAACTAGATCAAGCAGAATGAGTCGGGGGGGAGGAGGTATTAAGTGTCTTGAGAAATATCAATATATAAAACATGGACAGAGAATAAGATGCCTACAAAGGTTTTCTGGAAGGAGATAATAGGACTTCACTGAAATTGAAATAATAAAATGCTGGTTAATAAGAAGCCTTAGTGGACCAGATCTAATTTATAGATAAAAGTGCTATGTTATTAAAATATTATTTGTATGTAATTAATGCAATAAGACTATAATTTGGTGTGTGATGTAGAAAATGATGAAAATGGAGGGCTGTGTGTGCAGAAAAGAACTCAAAAGGACAAGATGAATCTCCTTATCTCAAAAGGAAAGAAGAGAAACAGAAGTTCCTCCACATCTGGGGATATTGGAGAAACATTTTATTTTTCACTTTTTAAAATGTATTTATTTATTTGTTTATTTATGAGAAAGCATACACGTGTGAGAGAGAGTGGTTGGGGAGGGGCAAAAAGGGAGGGAAGAGAGATTCTTAACAGGCTCCATCCCCAGCCTAAGCCCCATGTGGGGCTTGATCTCATGATCCTGAGATTACAACCAGAGTAGAAATCAAGAGTGGATGTTTAACTGACCAGGCCACCCAGGTGCCCCAAAGAAGACATTTTTTAACTTAGATGCTTGGGTATAACAAAGCTTAAACAAGCAGTATTTATGATAATGGGCAAAATTCACAGATTCTTGGCAAATGGAAAGTCAGATGCTAGCTCAATGAATCGGGTACCAAGGGAAATGGGAGATGTTCGTACTACACAACAAGAAAGTGAGAAAGAATACTTGACCACAATCAAGACCCTTGAAGACTGATATGAGTTATGCTGGGTGTAAGGATGGAACTTTTATTTAATTTAAAATCAATTAGCCAACACATAGTACTCATTAGTTTCAAACGTAACGTTCAACACTTCAGTTGCGTGTAACACCCAATGCTCATCACATCACATACCCTCCTTAATGCCCATCACCCAGTTACCCCATTACTCCACCCACCTCCCCTTCAACAGGATGGAACGTTATTCCTCTCCTAATGAAGCAATAAGGAGGTCATTGGTCAATGTCAAATGTTCAGATATGGGTCAATATGTTTTCCTAAGAGGTCTCTGTAGGCCCACAAAGCAACATAACCCTGTATTCTGAGGGAGAGGATACCCATTCAGTTCAATGCCCATTTCTGTTCCCACTCAGTGATATCACATAGACTAAAAAAATAAATGGGTAAAGTGAATTGGTGAGCAAACATGGAATTCAAAATATTTCTTAGCCTATATGTCATGGACCCCAACCAGTCAGAAAAGGCCAATAAGAATGTACACAAGCCATGAATAACTGCTATACCCATATCAGTGAGGACCAGTCAAATTTCTACCCCGCCTATGAATCTGATTTCCTCCTCAAGGTCACTATGAGTAGACAAAACTGTTAATCAGCTTCTAAGGGAGCTTCTTCTTTGAAGGAAGCTAAGTAAACACTGCTGCCATATTATTTACTTTGTCAATATCCTTTGTAAACCTCATGTTAATAGGACTGTGCAATGGTAGAATTCTTCCCAGCTCAATGACAGGAAACCTGCTGCAAGGTCCTGCCAAATACATCTCTGAAACTTTTGATCATTCCTTATATTTTTATTTGCATTTTCCCCAATCATTACTTCCCTGGACTCTTTTATCCATATCTGGCTGATTTTTCTATCTATATTTCTTATCTCTTCCATCCGTCCTTCACATGACCACCAGAAAGGAATGCTAAAATTATTAGTAATCTGAATTTCAAAAAAAAGTAACTACTCACTTCCTAAAAATAAAATGCACATTTCTATTCAAGGTACTCAAAATGTATTTCAAAGTTGGTCCCAACCTTCCTTTTCATGTGCAACCTTTATTGTTACTCCATTCTCCATCCCCCCAATGCCCCCATCATCTTTTCCAGTTTGAGAGCTAGAAAAATTCTAGCTCTCCAAAGACTACTTTGCTTATACATTCATGTAATCTTGATGTTGGCTAATGTCTCCCTGCCCTTAGATATTTTTAAAGTTTCGTAACAGTTCTAAGTTATTTACTTCCCCTTTCTGCAAGAAGATCATACCTTCCTGCCACACAGACATCAGGCTTGGCTGTGTGATTTGTTTGGCCAATGAATGTGAGCAGAAGTAATATTTCTTTGCAGAAGCTTTAGGAGCTATGACATAATTCTGACACCACTATTTTTCTTTTGCCATGAGACTAGCACGTCCCAGTCAGGGTCTGCTCCTGCAGCTTAGATGACAGAATAAAACTGTGTGGAACAGAGCCACGTAGACACACACACAACATGAAACATAATGGGCTAGACTGATTTTGCAAATTATGCAGCAAAAGCAGATGGATGCAGTGATCTCCTTAAATAAGGACCAAATACCATTCCCGGGGCTGTGGCAATTCCAAGTGCTCCCCAAGTTCTCATGCTTTCCTTCCTCTTACATTGTCTTCTCTACCTTTACTTCAATGAGCGCTACTTAGATTCTGTCCCATGTAAAATTGAGACCTGAAGACTTACCCCTTCCTTGTTCCCTGGAACAGATCTAATCATACTTCATAGTCCATGAATTTGGAAACACTCAGGAAAATCGGGATGGCTGAGAGATCGGGTCATATCCCACAGTGCACACTCTTCTGCTAACACTGTCTCAGCTCCTCATACTCCACAGGCTTTCAAAACCCTCTCCACCCCACCAAAGATGCTCCCCTGGGATAGTAGTGAGCTCCATGCTCTTATGGAATCTCTGACTGGACAAAGCCCCTCAGAGCAGCCTGTCTTCCCCCAGATCTATTCCCATCATTTATTTAAACAAAAATTTCATTTGCTATGAAATTATATTTTAATGCTATCACAGCTAATGTCTACCCTAGGAGATAATACCTAGCATCCTTTCAGACTTTTCCATTGTAAAAGCACTTTCAAGTCAATTATCTGATCAGATCATCTCTATGTGCCCTCAGTCTCCAGGAAGGCAGGTGCCACAAGGTTTACAGTAGATGGACTCCGTAGGTCTCGGCACAGTACCCACCACATGGTAGACGCTCAGTCAATATCTGTGGGTAGATGATGAATAAATGAAAGCATGAATATAGCTATTATGTGACAAGTCAAGGATCATATCTTCTAAGAGACAGAACCGGGATTCAGGTCATGTCTCAGATTCCAGGCCCCATAGCCTTACAACGCTTCTCCCATGGACTTGCAGCTGTTCACTAGGAAGGGCTGCAAACAGAGGTAAGAGTGCACATGATCTAATGATTTCAAAGAGAGGGTCAAAGTATCAGACAAGTACTAGACTACAGGTTTTGAAGGTTTCTTCCCATCTGCAATTTTAATGAGAAATCTAACAATATTCCAAAAGTTGCTTTAGGTATCTATAAAATGGATTTTCCTCCAGAGCTTGTTTTGTTTACATATATGAAACTGTGTGAATAAAGATCACATAAATTCAGCATATCTGGGTGTTCCAAAGGGACAATCTAAATTGAGATGTCAAAGTCATAAATTCTACCAACAAACACTCCCTTCCTCACTCTACCATGACAAATGACAAGTCGTTTCTATCTGTTAAATAATTCATCCTCTTTGGTGTTTACAAGTTACAAACATAAGAAGGATTTATACTTTCATAATCACAGTAAACTCTCTATTTTGAAATCCTGAGTCAGTTTTTATAAGTGCAGTGTTTCATTATTCACTCTCTGCTGTTGTCACAGAGTGAATAGAGTCCTCACTCTCTTTTAGAAACCCATAATTTGGAGTCCTACAACCTGTGGGGAGGTTTTAGCTCAACTACTTGTTGATTGTTAGACCCGGAACAAGGCATGAAGTTTCAGGTTTGTGATCTGTAAAGTAGCATTAGTCATGAACACAAGTGAGCGATGAGGATCAAATGAGAGGAGATGGTGGCTTTCAAACTCTCGTTTTATGGAGAATCAAGGGCAGGTAGAGGCCAAGCCAGAGAAGCCACAGACTCCTCCCCAACCTCCACTGCTCAGACCGGAGAAAGTCAGCTTTTAACTTTCCCTCAAATTCCCAACTCCGTGATTTGTCAACCTCATCAGTGGTTGCTTCCTTTATAAACACTCCCTCACAACTACAGCCCAACACGGTAGAGTTCACAGAGCTCATCCACATACATTATCTCATATCTAATCTTCACTGTGATACCAGAAAATTATCTTTCCCATGTGGAGCTGAAAGACTGAGGCCCTCCAAGATGAAGTGACTTGCCATCGTTCCCAAGATGAGGCAGCATTAGCTCCCAACCAGGGAGGTGTGTCCTTCCCGTGGCTCAGGACAGCCTTCACACTCCCGTTCTCTCTAATACACAAGATACCATCTTTAATTTGAAAACTGTTTGCCTTTTCAGATGACCTATGTTCTCACAATAAACAAGCCACATTCTCATTTTTCTTCAAAGAATGAAATTTCGGGCTTATCTTAAGGAGAAGGTGAAAACATCAATTCAGGATCTGATATGACTTAGAGCACGGCCCATGTTTCTGTTTCTAAGGCCACAAAGAACACATTGTCCCCGGAGCATGGAGATGGTCCTCCCAGCTCCAGCAGAGCACATTAGGAGGGACAACTGTCCCTCGATGGGAACAATAAATGTATTGGCAACAAGTACCATCTGATTTTCTTGTTAACACTGACAAATTCTTCTCATTTGAGAGAAGTAACTGTCTGGATTTTTTTTTTTTTTCAATTTAACATGTTCTTTCCATCACCCCCATAAGCCCAAATGCCTGCCTACAGATATATTGAGACATTTTCTCTACTCACAGAATTCATTAACTCATCCATTCATCAAATGAGCAGTACCTTTTCAGTGCTGGCTATGAGGAAAGGCATTGTGAATACCAAATTTATTACAATGAGTTCCTGCCATCAAGATGCTTACAATCTTGCTAAGAAGAAGTGACTTGTATAAATACAAAACAAAATGAGATAAGTACCCGAGAGACGTACAGAGAGTTCTAAGAATTCAGTGAGGAAAGATCACTTTGATGCAGGTTATCAGCAAAAGTTTCTGAGGTGAGACAGTCTGGGTGCTCCAAGTTCATACGTACATGGACTCCCAACAGATGAAAATGGGGCAGAGAGGACTATTCATGTTGGAAAGAACGACAAGGCCAAGGAGACAGTCTGAAGAGTTTGAAAGCAGCAAAATATGATAGTGGAAAATGTCAGATGGGGCATCTGGGTGGTACCATTCAATCATTTTTAAAATAGAAATTAGAATAGATGTCATTATAAGACTATGGACCTTCAAACATTGTTTTGCTCGAGTTTTGGGATTGGGTTTTAAAGGTCCCTGACAACACTTATTCTTAATTGAGACACATTCACTGACATTACTGCTAAGCCTTACAAAAGTTGGAGTGATATGAGTGAGCTGATAAATAACTATTTTTAAAGACCTTTTAAAAATTAGAATTCCACACTGAAGTGAACTGTCATAAATCATAACAGAGAAGATTACACTAGTGTCCACGAAAATAATGAAATAAATGAGAGTTCAAAACTTCAAAGGCTTGTATTTACATAATATCATTCCTTTTATAGCTCTAGTGGTTGATTAGGGGAGAATGAAGTTTTCTTACCTTTTACGATATTTGATGCATATTCCTATATTAAGAGAAAGTAACACTTGCACTTCCACAGTGAAAATTAAATTATAAGAATTAGGATTAAAATCCAAGGAAAGTTTCTTTGTGAAAATTGACAGATTTTGAAGTGTATATGATAATTCAAACAGTCAACAATAGCCAAGATGGTCTGAAGAACAATGTCTGAGAATTTACTCTAAAAGTTGTCAAGATTTGTTATAAAACTACAATAATTAATACATGTGTTGATATAAAAATGGACAAACAGACCACTGGTATACTTACAGCATGAGTTCTGAAGTATCTTTCCCTGTCTCCACACTCCCTCGGCAACCATGGTTGTATAGCAGGGTAATTAGAACACAGCTCTGAAATCAGCTTCCTGGGATTCGATTCCCAAAGAGAAGCAGAATGCTCTCACAGCCTTATCGAAGGCTTGCCCTGTAACCCAGCAATGTTCTTTGACATTGACTCTACTTGACACTCTCAGAGACACCTTTCATATTAGAATAGAACTGTTCTAATATAAAATGATACATTATAAAGCCCCTTACTTTGATGCAGACAATGTGACCCATACAGTAAGGGGAAGTATTACAGACTAATCAAAGTCTCAGCGAGTTTCAGTATCCAAATTTTGACCCTTAAATAGGTAGTTTTCTTTCTTTCTCTCCCTCTCTTTCTCTCTGCCTCTCTCCCTTCTCCCTCCTTCTCCCATTGGCTGTCCTCCCTACAACCCCCCTTCCCCTCTCTCCCCCACCTCTTTCTCTTTTCTGGCTGTCTCTCCACAAAAGGGTAAAAGAGTGCTCACTCTTTATCTTGGGAAAATAATCTCTTGGTGTCCTCAAGTTTCTCCTAACTATTCCCCCCATGGTCATCAGCTCTTTTCCCCATGTAAACTTGCATAGCAAAAGCATTCCACTTTGAGACAAACTGCTATTTCCAATATCCTCATCCAGGACAGGAGATTTAGTGATACACAAATGAACCTCTGGAAGTACCTTGGGAACCAACTAAGGGTGAAAATTTTAAAAGAAAACATAAATGATCTATGAAAAATTTGGAAAAAAAAGGAATAATAACTTGCTATTCCTTGAAGGCACAAAAAGGGAAATTTGTTGCACCACAATGATTTAATTCAATCATTGTATCTGGTTTCTTCTAAAATGCATAAATAAACTTCAGAGAAAGAATAGAGGAGGATGTGGAATTGAGAAGAGCTGATCAGAATTGTGCCAACACCTTTGAAAACCTGCTTTCACAACAGCACTGTATCTATATGACAAGTCACTACAAGCAATGAGCAATAGTGATATCAACAACTAGAGTCAAGCGTAAACAGATCCACATTCTGTCCCCATTATCCCCTCTTCAGGCACTCTACACCCTGGCCAGCCACAAATACTCGCTCTCCTTCAAATGTACCCTAGACCATTTGCTCCATATGCTACTTTCATCTGAAATCCTCAATATTCCTCTTTTGCATTCATTTAAATACCAGACCGAGGCCCAGGTAACTTCTTCCTTGATTTGATTTTAAAAGAGTTAACCTATTCGCATGGATCAAAGTTTAAGTCTCCTCCACTTCTGCTCCCCAGAGAATAATAGCAAAATAATAATTTTTTAAAAAAAGGCAGTACACAAAAACTGTGGAATTTTTACAAAAGGTATAAATGTGTAGTGAGGATATCAGAAGAAAAAGGAATATCTGAAACAATAATGACTCAGACTCTCCCCAAATTAATATCAGACACCAAGTCATATATCCAGGAAGCTCAGAAAACACTAAGTAGAACAAAGGTCAAATAAACAAACAACAAACCACACATATACATATCATTTTCAAACTACACAAAATAAAAAATTTAAAAGAAAAATCTTTAAAGAAGCCAAAGGGGGAAAAGCACACCTCATAAAATAACAAAGATAAAAATTACCTCTGACTTCTTCTCAGAAACCATGCAAGCAAAAAGAGTAGAGTGAGATATTTAAAGTGCTGTGAGAAAGAGAGAGAGAGGAAGAGGGAGAGGAAATGGCCAATGTATAATTCTGTACTCTGCAAAATCAGTCCACCAAAGTGAGGGAGAAATAAAGTTCTTTCTCAGACAAACAAAAATGGACAGAATTTGTTGTTAGCAAATCAATCTTGCAAGAAATGTTAAAAGAAGTCATTTAGAGAGAAGAAAAATATAGGTCAGAAATTCAGATCTACATAAAGAAAAGAAGACCTTCTATCAAAGAAGGAATAAGGGAGGTAAAACAAATACGTGTATTTTTCTTATTCTTAATTGATCTATCAGATAATAGTTTGTTCAGAATAATAAAAGGAACATTATGTTTGATTATATAAGCTTATGAATATGTAAAATTATAGAAATATAGATTTATATATTTACATATTATATATAATTTAAATACTAATTTAGTTGCATATTAAATATTCAATTAAGTATTTAATATGTATATGTATATACATATACATATACACACATCTTATATATGTGTATATATGTATACATATACATAATACACATATACATATATACATATATATATATATAATATATATAAAATTTTGCCTTGAATAAAACTATCACAGGCTTAGAGAGGACTCTCAGTGACAGTGGACTCACTGGGCCCAAGAGTCCTTTCACCCTGCATTGTGCGCAAAATCAGATGCACACAATTAAAGAGCATAGGGTAAGCACCCGATAGCTAGAAATCCAATAGGTCTCACTAGACCAGAGAGTTTCTGGTAAGAATGACTTCCTCTCCCTTCCCTTCTACCTGCCAATTAGTAGACAGGAAATAAATTAGATTCTTTATCAGAGAAATTCGATTTTTTTTAAGATTTTGTGTATTTATTTAACACAGAGATAGAGACAGTGAGAGAGGGAATACAACTAGGGGGAATGGGAGAGGGAGAAGCAGCTTCCTGTGGAGCAGGGAGCCTGTTGCAGGGCTTAATTCCACATGATGGTCAGGACCATCATGACCTGAGCTGAAAGAACTAAATACTGAGCCACCCAGGCACCCTGAGAAATTTGATTCTTTATATAACTCTTTAGATTTGTGTTTACAAACATTTAACATTTAACCAAAAACAAGAATACCACTCTTTCCCTAGCTTCCTGGCAGAAGCAAGACCTTGAAGAATAGGATTCTAGATATGGGCTTATGCATGCTTAAATATAAATAAAGTGAATGACAGCAATGACATAAGGCACAGGAGAGAAGACTTAGGATGATTTTGTTATTGCTAAGGTACAAACCCTATGTTTGAAGTGGACAGTATTATTTGAAGATGGACTTGGATTAGATGTAAATGCATACTACAAACTCCAGCACAACCACTAAAACAAATGTAAAAAAAAAAAAAAAAAAAGAAGTATAATGAATATTCTAAGAAATTTTTAAAAAATGAAATCATATAAAGTGTTCAATTAAAACCAAAAAAGTCAGGAAAAAGCAGAAGACAAACATAGGAGCAAAGAATATGGGCAAAAAACAAAAATAGTACTAAGTATGGTAAATATTAATTCAGCTATTTCAATAGTCACTTTGAACATGAATGGTCTAAGTGTATCAGTTAAAAGACAGAGATTGTTAGAATGGATCAAAAAACATGACCCAACCATATGCTGTCCATAATAAATTTACTTTAAATATAAAGACATATATAAATTAAAAGTAAATGAATGAAGAAAGCTACAGCACACGAACACCAAAAAATAAAAAGTGAGAATAGCTATATTAATTTCAGAAACAGGAGACTTCAAAGCAAGAAAATTTGTAAGAGATAAAGAAGGACATTATATAATGATAAAGAGATCAATTCTCCAATAAAACACAGCAATCTTTAATGTGCATCCACCTAAAAATAGAGCATCACACTACATAATGTAAAAATAATAGAACTTCTGGGAGAAATAGACCCAATACCATAGTTGAAGACTTCAACACTTTCCATCAGACATGGACAGATCAGTAGACAGAAAATCAGGAAGAACATAGTTGAACTCAACAAATCATTAATTAACTAGATATAATCAAAATTTCTAGATTACTTTCTCCAACACCAAAAATATAAACATTATTCTCAAGCTCACGTTGAACATTGACCAAGACAGACTGCATTCTGGACCACAAAACACACTTTAAGAAGTTTAAAAGAACAGAAGTCATATAATGCCTGCTCTCAGACCACAGTGGAATTAAAATAAATCGATAACAGAAAGATAAGTGAAAAATCCCAAAATACATGGAAGTTAACATACTGTGAAAGGACATGGAGGTCAAGGAAAAAATCTCAAGAGAATTTGTATGTACATTTTTTAACTAAATGAAAATGAAACCACAATTTATCAAATTGATGGTGGGGGAACCTGGTAGTTCAGCCAGTTAAGAATCGACTCCTTATTTTAGCTCAGGTCATGATCTCAGGGTCCCAAGATCAAGTCCTGTGTTGGGCTCCATGATCAGTGCAGAGTCAGATTTAGATTCTCTTTCTCCTTCTCTTTCTGCCCCTCCCCTTCCTCACACTATAAACAAACAAACAAACAAATAAATAATTAAAAAAAAAATACTTGGGAGCTACTGAGCTGTCTTTCAGTAAGTGAATGGATAAATAAGCATTGTAATATGGCCAGACAATGGATTGTTTTCTAGCACTAAAAAGAAATAAACTATCAAACTATTAAAAAAAAAAAGGAGGAACTTTAAATGTATATTACTAAGTGAAAGAAGCTAATCTGAAATGCTACATCCTACATGATTCCAACTATGACATTCTGTAAAAGGCAAAACTATGGAGACAGTAAAAAGACTGTATTTGCCAAAACCCATAAAATATACAATACCAGAAGTGAACCCTAAAGTAAATTATGGAATTTAGAGAATTATGACATGTCAATATAGATCATCAATTGTAAAAAGTGTATCATTCTGAGGAATATTGATAATGGGTGAGGTTATATATGTGGGGCAGGGGCAGTGGGTTTATGGAAAGTTCTCTTACCTTCCTCTCAATTTTCACTGTCAAACTTCTCTGAAAAAAAAATAAATAAAGTCTTAAAAAACATGTAATAAGTTTAAAAATAAAATGAAGGATTGTCTGTGGGCATGTGTGTGGGAATGGGGGGAAATTGTGGAAATGGAATCTTCTGAGAAATATGAAAATGTATTGGGTTTTCTACATTGTTCAGAAAAGCTGTAATCATACACAATAATCCATTTTTTGTATATATATATTTTGGATTTTGATTAAAATATAAAATTATGTTTATTTGGCAGAGTAATCACTAACTAAATAGAAATGGAATGTTTGGGTGACTCAGTCGGATAAGTGTTGGGCTTTTGATTTCAGCTTAAGTCATGATCTCTGGGCTGTGGAACGGAGACCTGCATCAGGCTCCATTTTTAGAGGGGAATCTGCTGAAGATTCTCTCTCTCCCTCTGTCCCTTGCCTTGTTGTCTGTCTCTCTGTCTCTTTCCTCCTCAAATAAGTAAATAAATCTTTTTTAAAAAAAGAACTAGAACACATATGTATGACCTCCAAACTAGTAAAGGTCAAAGTAAGAGTAATAAAAAGTATATTATTCGAAAATAAAACAAAACTGGAGAAAAAAATCAACAAAGCATGAGACACACAGAAATCACAAATATAAATAGATATGCTAGTAATTATAATAAATAAAAATAAGTTAAAAGTGTTAGTTAAAAGGAAGTTACCTTTAGGTAGAATGGACTAGTCAATAGTAGGTCACTGCTTTCTCCTGGAACAATTTTAAAATCCAAGTTATGAATGAATGAATGAATGAATAGTAAATAGCTTGCAGACTGTTATAGAGATACAAATGAGCCAAAGATGGCCTCTATGTATTGGCCCTTAGGCTGTTTATTTCTTCACTAGAGGCTGAGACCCATTAACTAAAAGCCTTATTGCTCCAACTCAATTTTTTACACATCTAATAATTTTTAAAATAGCTGAAATAACCAGATTTTTAGTCACTGAGACCCTGCATGGTTTTTTTTTAAGATTTTTTATTTATTTATCTGAGAGAGAGAGGGAGAGAGAGCGAGCACAGGCAGACAGAATGGCAGACAGAGGCAGAGGGAGAAGCAGGCTCCCTGCCGAGCAAGGAGCCCAATGTGGGACTCAATTCCAGGATGCTGAGATCATGACCTGAGCCAAAGGCAGCTGCTTAACCAACTGAGCCACCCAGGCATCCCTAACCCTGCATGTTTTGAATACCCCATAACACCTCCCTGGACAGTCACTACCTACTGATAACACAGAGTCTTTGTAGTTCCAAGGCCCCAAGCTGTCTTTTGGAGCTCTCTGACCCAGACATTCTCTACCTACTCTACTCCAGTTCTTTTGTCCACTTGGAGTTCCACTGTCCTCTTCGCCTTCTGGAATATGACACCTATGCTATAAACCTCTGGATTGTCTCACACTGTGAGGGATGCATGTCATCCTGTCCAAGGCCTCCAATAAAGTTTTTTGTGTTACTACTAAACTAGTTGTAGGCCCAGTCTTACCACTAAGGCCTCACACTGAAATAACCCCTGATTAAATTAATGATCTATCACTACTATTTAAAAAAAAAAAAGGGTAAGCCCATTTTAGAAGAAATAATCTCTAAATAGTCTCAGTATAGAAATTAACAGACATACCAAAATAAAAGACAATAACTGAAATCCATGAAAAAAATAGAAACAGATACACAACTGATAATGATATTATAATTATTTCAGAGAGAGTCAATTATCATATGGTTTCACTTACTTGTGGATCATAAGGAATAACATGGAGGACATTGGGAGATGGAGAGGGAAACTGAGTTGGGGGAAATCAGAGGGAGAGACAAACCACAAGAGACTGTAAACTCTGAGAAACAAACTGAAGGTTTTGGAGGGGAGGGGAGTGGGAGGCTGGGTGAGCCTTGTGGTGGCTATTATGGAGGGCACATATTGCATGGAGCACTAAGAGTGGTGCATAAACAATGAATTTTGGAACACTGAAATAAAATAAAATTAAATTTAAAAAAAGATTTTAAAATTTTTAAATAGATAAAATAGTGGAGAATTTACCTGAGAATTTTAATCTTTAGGAAAGAACCAAATGGAAGTTGCCCCATTCACAATTCCCACATCTGACATTAGGGTAGATGCAATATAGGTGTAAGCTAGAAGTCCAGAAGGATGGGATAGAAAGAATGATGAAGAACCATTTGTAAGAGATAGTAGCTAAACATTTTCTCTAACACTGATGAAAGATACCTTCCCACAAATTCAAGGATCTCTGAAAAATCTGTGCAAAGGAACCTGTACTCGAGTACATGATAGTTAAACAGTTGAAAAATAAAGGAAAAGAGAAGCATTTAAATCTAACTCAAGAAATAATGATGTGTTACCTACAAAGAATAATAAAACTGATGGCTGACTCCTCCATGGAAATGATGGAAACCAAAAAATAATGAAAATATATGTTTAAAGCTCTGAAAGAAAAAGAAATGCCAAAGGAAGTTCTATACTCAGTGAAAATGTCATTCAAAAATAAAGATGAGATAATGATGCTTTTAGATAAAGAGAGAATCTTCCACCAACAACATGCACTAAAATAAATCTACTACAGAAAAATGTTCAAACAGAAGGAAAATGATCCCAGAAACTAGCATGCAATTGCAGGCTGGAATAAAGAGAAATAAAACAGGTAAATGATTAAGTAGATATAAATGGACATTGACTAGATATTGACAATGCAAAATATTGCTAATAATTATGAGATTCAAAATGTATATATCACTAAACTATATGTCAAAAGCATACACCCACACTTATACACTTATAAAAATAAACAAATACACTAAGAAAAATGGCCAGAAAGTAATACAAAATAATTTTGACAGTGACTGTTTTGTTTTTTTTTCATAAGTTGCAAGTAATGTGTCTTTAATAAATGATTTTAATTCTCTCTTTATATATTTCCACAGTCTGCTAAGCACACAAAACAGACAAAAATCTCCACTTTACCTCACAGAGCTGGTTGGAAAGATAAACATCAAAAATACCTAGAGAAATCAAAGTGAAATAAGTCAGACAGAAAAAGACGAATACCATATGATTTTTATATGTGGAATATTAAAAACAAAACAGGCAAACAAAGAAACAAACAAACAGAATCTTAAATACAGAGAACAGACTGGTGGTTGCCAGAGGGGATGTGGGTGGGGAGATGAGTGAAAGCTACAAAGGGAATGAAGGGGAACAAATTTCCAATTATAAATAAGTCACGAAGTTGAAAAGTACCATATAGGGAATATTGTCAATAATATTATAATAATGTTGTACAGTGACAGAGGTGAGTATACTTATGGTGAGGAGTATGAGTAATGTATGGGATTGTTGAATCAGTATGTTGGACACCTGAAATTAATATAACACTGTATGCTAATTATACGGCAATAAAAATTCTTAGAGGAATAAGATACGTAATAGAGCAGATGGCAATAAAGCTACAAATGGATTGCTATTAGAGCCAAAGGAAATACACACACACACACACACACACACACACACACACACACACACACATATTTAAAGATGCTGATTAGCATGAGGCCAGCCTCTCCTGCAGCTGACTTTACAGAATGTTCTTCAAAGAGACAGGTTACCCACCACACATGCCTGTTCCACTGCACTGGAACCCAGCAGATCTGGGTGTTCCTAGGCCAATATTACCTCCACCGCCCCAGGGGGTGATCAGCTTTGCCAGAGGACTTTTCTGCTGATAGTACTTGAAAGCCCTGTACCCCAGGAATCCCTCAGTCTCAGACAAACCAGGACAATTTGTCGTCCTATAACTTTATAAAAATAAAACCATTTGTTCCCTCATGCCGGTTAAGTTTATAACAAGATTGTCCCCCTTGGAATTGCTGTTGCCCTGAAAAGCTGGGCTTATTGATCAGAGTAGCTGCCTCTGGGCTTGGTTTTCAAAATTAGAATAACTCTTTCGCAAGTCATGGAGAATAAGAATAGATATGTCTCCATGGCATAAATGTAAACAGTATAATGATATACGTTGGATTGTTACCACTCAGAGTTATTAAAATAATCTTACATATCTCTCACATTTTCCTCCAGTTTTTCTCCTTCATGTTGGGTTAAAAATATACCCCACTTCTGATCAGAATTCCCTCTCCTCAGAATGGTCCAGTATCACTCATTTCAATGCACTTGTGACAATGACAGCCATAATTATCATTTTTCCCAGCACAGATCACTGGAGAGCTAGACATTTCACACATATAATTTTAATTCTCAAAACAAGCCCAAAAGATACATATTGTAACTATTTTGAAGATATATCAACTGGCCTTCAGAGTGGTTCAGTAATTTATTCAGGGCCAAAAAGCCAGCCAGGGCCAAGGCAGGGAAGGAAACCATGGTTTGCCTAACTGTAAAGTTCAATTTTTTAAATAATTTATCCTAAAATTTACTTTGAGAAACTTTATGAGTCATCAAACATAAAATTGAGCTTTTAAAAGTGATTAATTCTTCTAACCTCTAGTTTTTGTTAAACACCCCTTTCCATTCTGAGCTGAATAGATTTAAATAATATGATCTAAAGTGACTTAAATTAGAGGAAATATGCATCCATTTTATCTAGGCGCACAAATGTCTCCCTGCTATACATTGCTCTCTAAATAGAAATTGCTTTAGATAAAAAAAAAAATTAATAGCTGAAATAATTATATACTTTCTAGGTGAGTCATTCTGCAACTTTTAGTCTTTGGGAAGATTCCATATTTCTGGTTATCTGCTATGAAATGGTAAAATTACAGTCCCTTATTAAGCACATTTTTTTTTTACCCATACCATTGACATGTGCATCAGATGTACAGTTAAAGTTTACCCTAATACAAAAGATGTATTTTAAAATTTATATTGGGGGCCTTTCAGTGATCCCATTAGGCACGCCACCACATTTAACTAGATAGTACCCTGGGAATTTAGGGAAAAAAAAATCTGTTGATTAATCAAATTCCACAAATATTTAATGCTTTCCTCCTTCTTATACAGCAGTCACCTCTATTAGAAATACAGAGTCGACATACTGCTTCTGTCTTGATGAACTTTATATCTACATGAGCAACCAATTTGGGTATCAGCAAATACAGCATCACATGGTGTGGCAAATATCTCTGCAGACATATGTATAAGGTATGGAAGTGACAGAGTAGAAAACGATTCTGAAGGTGGGGAAAGCATATCAGGGAAGGCTTTTCACCGGGATTGCCAGAAAGAATGTGGGTGGCAGGGTTGAGTGAAATAGATAAAAGTTATGCACAACCCTAAGAGCACTGAGAAACGTGTAAAACTGTTGAATGTCTAAGCCGGATGTTGAAGGGTGATAGAAAACATTGTGAATTAGAGACTCCTAGGATCTGTTCTAACTGGTTTGATCCATTTCATTTGTTCAACTTTCAAGTCTGGTGAATCATAATCCAGACATCCCACATAGACTCCATCCGTTCTCACCCATGGATTTTTTCTCATATATTCAATTCAGACACACTCTCTCTCATTCAGCTCTGCCTATGTTGCGTGTATCCTACTAGACCATGTTCAGGTGCCACAACTATCTGAAAACTTCCCCTATTACAACTGGGCATAAACTTTCTCTCCCTTTTGAAACAACACAACTCGCTCTGTTATGTCATTATCAAAATTCTAGTTTGTTTTTGAGTTACTGGAGTAACCCTTCTTTCTAAATATATGGTATGCTTTCTGAAAATACAGAATAGACTTCATTAGCATGAGCCCTCCCTCTTTCTCACATTCCTCCACCCATCACTGACCACCACACTGAGCTCATGGTCTGCAACAGAGTAGAGGGTTCCATACATAGAACCTCTTTGATGAAAGGAATTCTGCCTGGGAAATGAGCTATGGCATCCTTGACAGGAAAACAAGAGGTTTTCACTCCCCATCGTGAGCATATATAATATATGCTCTGACAGAATATAAATGGAATTTTGAATAAAATCCAATATTGAAGTATACTAAGATGCCATCCATTTAAATAGATCATTTCACAGGAAACTAGTCTTTCATTAATGCTTTGTTTATGATTTTCAGTCAGAGATAAAGAAACTGCAAGAAATTTGCCTTCTCAATTTCTCAAGGGCTCACTCACAGCACTTGCCTAATTTTAAGTTCTAGCATTTAGAGGAACTCTCTATCTAGGACTCTGTCTGGGATCTAGATAGAAGAATAAGATCTAAAAAACGTTAGAAAACCCAAGGAAAGAAAAAAAACAAAGAAAGTTTTCAAGGCCTCTGAGTGGTCAAGAAAAGAAAGGGCTGAGGGAGGAATTAGGTTTTAGGAGGAGGAATCATTTAGCAAAAGCAACCAAGCATGACAACAAATTGATTTCAGGTAGGAAAGGGAAAACAAAACAGCATTTTGGGGGAAGGTAAATAAGTTCAAACACAAAGGTTATACTACTTAAAGTTAGGATGGGGTATTAAGCCCAGGAAATAGCCTGGCCAGTATCTCCAAGGATCCCATAAATGATTTATGTCTTATTTCTAAGGGATCACAGTACCCGTTTCTTTTCACAACTTCCACAGTGAAAAAAGTAAGGTGTTCTCCTTTCCTTAATTTATTTTTTATAAAATGGAAATTTGAAATGTAAGAATACTGCACATTCCTAAATTTTCCTTAATATTATGCACAATCTATAATTCTTATTTCAAGTCTTGGCAGTCTGCCAGGAACTAAAACAAAACAAAAGGGATGCTAAAAGAATTTCTTAGTGAGCTTAAATTATGCATTCCACTTTCATGCATGGAACAGTTCCTTGTAAAATTGAATATCTCCCTAAAGCTTGCAAGGAAGGTTGATGAAAGATATAAACTTTGTAGTCAAGGTCATTTCTTACTTTATCCTTTTGATTATATTTTATTCTTTTCCATGTTCTCATACAATCTTTTAAATGAGAAAGATGGAAAATTACTTAGAAAAGAGTTATATTTTTATCTGTCATTAAGGCACCTTAAATTTATGTTTAAGAACTTTGATTAGAAGATCTTACAAGATGAAGACAAGTTCAGAGAATTGCTTGAGTAGTTTCTGTGGGAGCAGCCAGTAAAAGTCAGAGATAACCAAATGGAAATAGGAAGCTGTCTCAGTAAAACTCAGAGAGGTTGAATTACTATTTTTTTCTTTATTTTATGACATGAAATAAAGTAGAATATTATGTTCAGGACTTGGAGAATATTAAAAAGGTAAGCTTTCTAATTCCAGTGTATTCATTATGGTAGACCCTACTACTCTAACAAATAAACCTTAGAATAAATAATGGCTTAAGCAAAGACCCTTGTACCAGTATTAGGCTAGTGTAAAAGCCAGTGGAATGTGCACCCTCCATGCAGTCATCCAAGGACCCAAACTGTCAGAAGCTCTGCTAACTTGAACATATGGTTTCCAAGGTTATCCTCTCCATTGTGGGCATCTAGAAGAGAAAAAGAACATGAAGGAGCACAAGTGTTCATGGGTCAGGTCTGGAAGTGATTATAGATTACTTTGAGTCATGTTTGCCAGTCACTTGGCCACACATGGAAGTGGGAGTGGGTTTGCAGAGTTGTAGTCCCAAACGTAGAAGACACTTCTTAAGATTCATCCCACAATGTGGAAGAAGAAGAAGGTGTATTTGGTGGACAACGTGCCATCTCAACTATAATCCTATAATTGTAGAAAGTAGTACTAAGGGCAACCACTTGTCAGAGGACCTGAGACAGTAAGTAGGCAATGTAGCATCAGATAAGGTCAAAATATGCTTTCAAGTTCCTCTATCGCTTATTTGTAGATGCAAAGTCAATGCTTCTTGAAAAATAAAAATGGGAAAATCCTTGAAGCTGTGAGCAGGATAGGAAGGCTTCCAATTCAGAGCTAACACAGACCCAATCATGAAAAGACAAATGATTGATTTTGGGTTAAAGATAGTGCACAAAGTACAATCTTAGGCTCCCTCTCTTAATCCAATAGCTTAGTAATGAAAGAAAAGATATGAAATGTTAAGCTAAGATAAGCAGAGGTGAAAGATAGGGAAACACCAGAGTTATGGATGATAGGAAGACACAACAGAAGGCATCAGCAACCCAAACTCGACAGCACATGAATGAGTCACCTAGGATGACTTTCTGGAGCATATGGCTTTGCCTGACCTCTCAGGTTATTACAAACCTGCGTAACAGCCTTCCGTAATTGGTAGAAACAAAATTTTCTCAGCCTGTTTATTTATTGTTATCAAAATAGGGCATATGATGGTATAATTTCCTTTTCAATTAATACATTTTATGTCACTAAATATTATTCTGAAGTGTTATTTAAATGCTTCATTATATATTATCATAGCATATTCATAGTATATGGCAGTTAAAACAATATATACATATATTCTGTGATCTAGGCTCCATCCTTATTTTTATATCATATCTCAATAAGTCCTCACAATCATGTTATGCAGTGGATATTTTGATTATCATCCCCAACTTAAAAATTTAGAAACTGAGAGTCTCTGAGATAGCATACCTTTCACAAGATCACACATCGATTCCACTTTTATTTACCTGTTCTCAGAATCTTTGTGAAGCTTAACTCTATTTCCTAAGTAAAATGACTGCATTTCAAGCATTCTTTTGTGCTCTAATTTTTAGTTCTGCCACGAAATTGGGAAGACAAAAGCAATTCAGTTCAGCATGGGAAAAAAACAAAAAATCACAGTTATCAGCCTCTACCAGAAGAAGCAGTTTATTGGTGCCCTCAAGCTAGCTTTCGAAAATACTTCCACATGATCTACGGCTTAATCCAGAAATGGCCTAAAAAACTGGACCACTGCCATGCCATGAATCCAAGAAGAGAGCTATTTTAAAGTCCTCTTCTTGAACAACAACAAATAAAACAATACAGACTTCAAATGGTTGATTTTTTTTTTTTTTAATAAGACACAACTGAAAGAAGAGTTCCTTTTGCTCCGTAAGGCACTGAGTTTACCAACAGACTTTAGGTGATATTAGAAATGCACATTTCTGTTGTGCTCACTGTTCACAGACATTTTGGTGTGCTACCTTCACACCATCCGCAGGTAAAACGGTGTTCTGTTGTCAGGAGGTATGCTCACAGTTACCCCCAGAGCAGTGTTAGAACCTCATCCTTTGGGTTCTAAGTTTAAAGTCCTCATTTTTTTGATTACCTCGAGCAATCTTGCGATTTCTCTCCAGTCCTGCAAGTCCCAAGGAAACTTATTAGTTTTATAGATGTACCTTTCTTTCAGTTGGCTTAAGACAGTAAGTGCAGAATTTGTGTTTCATACATAAATTCTAGTCTGATGCAAAAATACTGGCAAATGTCTTAAACCTTAACACTTGTCCGAAGGCAGAGGTCATCATAAAGGGTTCAGAAAACAAAATTGAGAGCATCTTACCAAACATTAAGTGAGAGCCTATTTGTGATAAATACTGCAGGAAAAAGTGGAGAGGAAACGAGGTGTCAGGGGTTCAGTATCAAAAAGAAAGGATAAGAAAATTACAAATTACTCTAACACAAGGGAAATCAAAAGGTGTCATAGCAATGAAATATAAAATGTAACATGCATGTATGCTTAATGGAGGGGAAGATCATGTTTATTTGAAAGGATGATGAAAATCTTTGGGAGAAAGTTACATTTGAAATGGGCCTCCATGGAGTAATATTGTTTGGGGGACTGGAAATGAAATGGAACACCTGGGACTCATTTCCAATGGGGAGAAAGCTTAATACAGCTGAAGGAGAAGAGTCCCTGTGTAGAAGACCATAAAACACAAGGTCTCATGTGCTATAGAGTTTGTATTTAAATTCATTGAACACTTTTACATGAAGAACAATAGATTTGATATATTTGGGACTCAGAGGAGATAAATTTTGTTATTAAGTTGGCCTGAAAGAAGCTTCTGTTGAAGAAGAGAAAGCAGTAGAGTTGTAGCTCAGTTTTCTAACAAAGCAAGGTCTCCACAGGGAGGGGCAAGGCAGGTCAGGATAGTGGGTATATTCTGCAAGTAGAATTTGTTAAGACATGGGAAATTCACAAATTGAGCCCTGCAACTGAATAGGCTCTAGAAACATCAACACACCAGATTCAAAGAGGACAGACTACTGGAAATTTTGGTCATGTAACATACTTTCCATCTCTCTCAGATTTTCTATTAGAGAATTTAAGTGTTTCTTCATTTATCCATTTAGTTATTTTCTCTATATCCTCATATTGTGTCCTTTCTACCAGGAAGGATTTGAAGGTGCCGTGAAACCACACACCTGGGCACTTTACTGTACTCCAGCTTCAGCTGTTGACTGGACTCCTGGTTCTCTGAACTACAAGCCACTAAATCACTTGGTATTTTCTCAGAAAGCAAGATGGGAAATTTTAAGTTCACTTGTCAGATTCTTATTTGAGTAGCTCCCATCTGGGAATGGATTAATTTAAGAGATACCAAGTAGAAATCCTTTGTATCATAACAACCTCTGTAGGTGAGAAGGATTATTATTTTAGCTTTCCACCTTCTGAACTCATCCAAATCCGATTTTCAGCACCATTTATCAGACAATGTAATTATTAGGCACTCACTTTGGAAGTTGACCTTAAGGAGAGGGGGCGCAGCACTGAAAGGGTTAGGAGTGTGACCTCTGATATCAGACTTCTCAGGATTCAATTCCGCTTCTATCATTTTACTATCCAGGTGACTGTGGGCAAATTACTTAATATTTCTGTACCTCAGATTCTTAGGCTGTAAAACTGAGATGGTAGTAATAGTACCTACATTAGAAGCTCCTTCTAAAGTTATAGGCACTGTGGCCTGTACCAATTACAAGAGTGCCGGTCACATAGAATGTCCTCCCTAAACATCAAGCAGAACAGGTAACCATCCTGTTCTGGCAACTAGACAGTAAGCTCCTTGAGAATAGGGAATGACTTTCAAAGTTTATTTTGAACCTCCTAATGTTACTGAACCCCCAAGGTCAGGTTCTTGAGTCTCATTATCATAAAAATGAACACTGGACTCCAGACAAAGAAAGCAGGCAGAGCTTATTTGAGACAACTTGCAGGCAAAGGAGTCCACAAGAAAGAGGAACGCTGCTCTCTGAGGGGGTAGCATGCAAGGCTTATAAAGGCATCTTTTCAAAGGGTGAGAGGCTGGGAGTGGAGAAGCATCCTTCATTGCACAGTCATTATCCTGTGCTCATTACTTTTTAGTGGACACAAGACAGTCACAGGATGCCTTTATCCATGGTCAACATTTTCTAGGCCTCCTGGAAAGTAGAAATACTTGTGCACGTGTGCTTTAAATTATGGCTTCTAATTTTGCTCAACCATTACTCCCTAATACCTGTTACCTCTCATTTGTTTTCTTTCCCCAAAGGAGGTCTTTGTCTCCAAACGTACGGAAACTGTTAACACTTAACCTCAGACCAGTGGCTCTACAGAAGTTAAGTCCCTCTTGTTTTCCTTACACTATCTCAGTACATTTCTCAGCACAATACATTTAGGTTGAATGAAACAAAACTATTCCAGAGAACATTTTTGGTCTTTAAAGTCTGACAGCACACTCAATAGAGGGCAAGGTCTAAATGGGCAATAAACATTTTTCCCTGAAAGAGAAAAATCTACAATTCAGGATCCCAAGAAAATTAAGGTTGTTCAAAGGAAGTTGATTTTTGGTTTTTATTATTTGCCTTCAGATACTTTAAGTAAGCTGTGAGATGTCTCAGTTGAGACAATAGACCAGTGAAATTGAGCTTAGTCCAACAAGCTGGGCCTGAATATAAATTCCTGGTTAAAAGCCAGGCTTAAATTTCAAGAACAAATCTGCAAGGGTTAGAGAAAACAAGGAATTTAGAAGCTTGGATGTGCGTGGAATTGTCCCCAGACTTGCATTAAAATCGGAGTTCCACCACTGACTAGCCACGTGCCAATCATGATATCCATCCTCACATGCACCCATTTTCTCTAGGTTCGCTCGCTCGCTCTCTCTCTCTCTCACCCACACACACCAAATGCTAAGTAGGCTTCCCAAGACAAGATTTTCATAAGATCTCTCCAGCCAATAATGCAGGTAGATAGTGATTGTTCATAAATACCATACATGTTTCTGAGTGTTTACTTAAAATTTATGAAATAAAAATTAGAATTTCTACAATATATAACATGAAATATCTATCATTTATTTTGACCTTAATATGACAGCTCTTGCATGTTTTTATGGATGATAGGTTCCTAAGCATTTTCTTATTTGATCAATAATTGTATGCATCAGTGAGCTTGTATTTTTAAAATATGTGTGTGTGTGTGTGTGTGTGTGTGTGTGTGTGTGTGTGTGTTCTAAAGCTTTAAAAGGTGTAAAAATGGCTGAATGATGAATGAGATCTCAAAGGAAACTAGAATAAATGCTGATGCTACCTGAGAAGAGAGATCAGACAGGAGGGTGAGCAGAAGCTCTTGGATGACAAAGGACCAAGAACAGGGATGAAAGAAAAGGGGAATGGGCATGCGGAGAGCACCTCGCTGCATCTAATGAGGGAGGACTCGCCCAAAGCTACCGTGTGCGTGAGCACTGTATCCAAATCCAGGTTCACGGGCATGGGGGCAGAGTGGATTACAGGGGACAAGCATTCGCTAGATCAGGTAGATCTAGTCACCACGGGGAACTGGTGCAGAAGAGTATGACACACTAGGCACAAAGGATTGGCAATAAAATCTCTCTGACCTTCAGTCCCCTCCTGTCTAAAATGAGAAGACTAACAGCCTCACGTCTCCCTAGGAACCATGCTGGGGATGATCTGTCATCACTGCAGGGAGGGGACTGTCGGCCCCTCCACCTATTTGCCAGCACCTCTCTGGGAAAAGCCAAAGTTTGAAAAAAGTCTCCTCCTCCCCTGCAGAAGAAGTTAGGTTTAAGTAAAAATAATCAACGTGGCTAGCATTTGTTACATGTTCATATTGTGCCAAGAGCTCTAATGAGCACTTTACACACACTATTTAATCCCCACGCCAGCCTTATGGTACGGATGTTATTTCACTTCGTGGCCTACAGAGAAGGCAACGGAGCCCAGAGCTTGGGCACAAAATACTTGGCTTACATGACAGAGCCCCATCTGGCCTTAAACTCAGTGAAGGTGTCCACCCTTGATCTTAGCCATTGCACCACTAGCTCTCCAGAAAGCTGAGTTCTGGATCTCTCTGAAGAGGCAGCTCAACCCAAACCAGAACAAGAAAGCTCCCTGAGTGTGAATCATGGAAGAGCTTAGAACACCAGGTTCTTAAACAGTGTCAAGGACGAGCTGAGCTTCAGACTTAGGAAGATTAATGCACGTTGCCCCGGGAAAGGAAGTCCTGGTAAAGCTAAGAGCCTAGTAATCAGTAGGGGGGAAAAATGGTTTAAACAGAGAAAAGGAGAACTTAACTTGTGACTAATAATACTTTCTTCTTTGTTCTTTTCTCTAATGTTATTTCTGGTGTTGTATTTAAAATTAATATATGGCTCCCCATTCCTACTCTCATAAAGAAGCAGTTTTGGAGAAAAAGAACTAGTTGGGATATCTTTTGCTCTGTATTTGCCTATGAACAAAGCTCTATTTTGATTGGTCACTAAAAATTAAATCTAACAATACCCAAGGCACTCCCTGGGAAGGCAGGCATCAAAGTCGGCTGTGGCGTGCACGACCTCAAATGTGTGATAACAAGCAAACAATACAGAAGATTTATGGGGGCAGCTATTACAAGAGACAGACTTCATGTTAGGGGTCAGCAGATCTGGGTTCAAGGACCACCCAAGTGATATCTGAACTCCACACCTTGGCATGAGAATTCTTCCTGGTCTGTTCTCCCAGCATCATCAGACCAAGTTCTCCTCTGGAGACCTTCCACTACCCTCAGCCATTCAGGTCTTACTGCCCCATAAATACCCAGTTCTGATGCCATCAAGCATGCCCTGAAGGTTCACCTTGTGTCTCTCGGAGGCTGGACAGAATGACATCTGTCACATAGTGAGTGTTCAACACACTTGGCCAAAGCAAAACCCTGAAATCACCAGCTGAGCTCACAGTATCCACTGAACCACCTGGAAAGGAAAATGTTATGGCTGGGCCTATTACATGTGGATATTTGCAGTGAAATAAAGACCACCGATGTAATCTATGAAAATAGAATGAGTTCACAGGTGGTCATATTGTTCTTATCATTTGGGGGCATCTCTCTAGTCCAGGCACTGAGCTCATTGAGTGAACCATAAAGCCAGATCTGAGTATCAAATGCATGATATTTGGCATGTCAGCCAAGACAAGAAAACAAGGACCAAGCAGAATGAGCAGAATGCTGTCAACACAGAGTTGAGACTATACCAAGGGAAGGGCAGCCATGTTGGGAGAGGCTGGTGGAGGAGCCCTTCCAACACACACACACTCATGTCTTCTTCCCAATTTCCTTAGCCAGGAACTCAGGACCAATCAAAGCAAGGTTGCCACAGGTCCACACAGAGCACACTCACTCATCCACAGCCTTTCCTTGGCCCCATGTTTACCGCAGGGCTTCTTGCCTCTAGTAACAGAAGACTGGGGCTGGGACTGAGAAGGAAGCCGAGTTCTTGCCACCCCCTGCGCTTTATACGCAGGCTAACATCACCATTCCTGAGCAGCTCACACTGGTAATCAGTGCTCTTCTATATTTATATTTTTGTTTACATTTATTTATTTTTATATTCACCAGGATCTCTCAGTTCTTGAACTAAATAGCACCAAGAAGGCCATATCCTCTACTAGCAGAGAAAAAGCAGGGTCTATGCCCAGATAACTTTTCTTTTCTTTTTTTTTTTTTTCTTATTAAAGTATAGTTGACATACAAGGTCATAGAAGTTTCAGGTGCACATCATTATGATTCCACAATTCTACACGTTTCTCAGAGCTTTATCACAATAGTCACCATATATTATTATAATATTATTGACTGCATTCTCTAGGCTGTACTTTCATCACCATGACTTATTTATTTTATAACTGGAAGTTTTACCTCTTAATCTCCTTTTCCTATTTCTTGAAATAGATCTTAATGCTGCATTGTGAGGGAGGCATTTGAGAGTGAAAAATCTATAGGCATGGAGTCTTGAAATGAGGCAGATGCATGCCCCTGTAGTTCCTAAGTAGGTTTCATTTACTTTTAGGAAACAATCCGGCTTTCATAATCTCCAGAAGTTGTCCAGGCCTTTACCCTTCGAATAGATAAAAGAGTACAAATAAACCTCACCTTTGACATGAAGTCTTTCTTCCCCAAAGTCATAATGGGCCAGAGTTAGTAAAGTAATAACCCTTAAGTTTTATAAATATGCATCAAAACATGGACAATTTAAATGGAAATTTTCATCTCATTAAATATAAAGAATCTCATTTGGGGGGGTACAAAAGATACTTGGGCTCACTGGGGCAATGTAGAAAATGTGGCTCTACCTCAGGCTGTCCCTAAAGCTCCAAAGAGAGTCCCCAACCCCCTCTATTCCTGGCGCTGCCTCCTCTCAGTGTGGCCTTGAACAACTTGCTTTACCACAGACATTTTCTCACGAGTCCAATTACCTTTAAGTTCACATCTAGCTCCAGCCTTTTAAAATTTTAAATTTAATTAACTCTTAAAGAGCAAATGGAAAGTCATGGCCTCATGAAAAAAGAGCCTGCAAATAAAGACTCCTGGGGAAGAATGGGGAATTCAGTATTTGCAATAAGAGGCAAACCATGAGTTTGGTACCAGTTAGGAAGCTGTCTGTTCCACTGAACAGATATAACCTTAAGCCTTATTTGTTACTAATTCAGAGAAATGGCTGACAGAAAACGTACTCAATACCATGGGTATATAACCAAAGTCCAGGGAAATGTTACATTCTGAGCAGCCACTGAAGATGACAGCCTTAGTTGACAGTGAGATTTGCAGGCTTACCAGTGACAAGGTGGACAAGTGTAGTCTGAGAGCACCCTCTGAACATGTGGTCACTTCTCAGAGGGTTGATCTGAGAACAAAAAGGGACCAACTGAACCTACATGGGAGAAAAACAGCCCTAAGTAATTGTCTGAAGATGAGATCAAAAGATAATATTTAAAAAAAAAAAAAAAAGATAATATTTTTAAATCTATTTCTCAAGAAAGTTGAACACTTTGAAGTCTAACACTCAGAAAGATCACTCTAAACACATTTTGATGGAATGTAAGTCACAGATACAAGGTAGGTGTAGGAGAGCAAAAGCAAAAAGTTACACCGGAGGCAAGGTTTGGGGTGTCGGGATTTGTTCTTGAAATGTTCTTGTTATTTTGTTAACACAAACACACTTAGTCTTCCCAGCTAGAATGTCATGCCAGGGCCAACATCAAGTCACAGAAGTAGGTCAAGTGTGTCTGTGTAGGCCCCCTGGAAACAATAACAGCTTTTAAAAATTGGAGGTAGGGGCACCTGGGTGGCTCAGTTGGTTATGCGTCTGACTTTCAGTTTCAGCTCAGGTAATGACCTCATGGGTTGTGAGATTGAGTCCTACGCTGGGCTCCTTAGCACAGAGTCTGCTTGAAGATTCCCTCCCACTGCCCCTCCCCACTGCTCAAATAAATAAATCTTTAAAGAAATTGGAGTTAATTTATTTTTAAGTCATTAGACTGTATAGAATTTAAAAACAATTGACTAGTCCATGGCCATGGACTAGATTGGAGTCAGAGTGAGTGAGAGAATACAAGCCTCAGTTCCATGCTATTCCTACAACAGTATGCTATTTGCATAGAGAATTATCCCAGAAAACAAAATCACAACATACCCCTTCTTAGGTCAGACTTGTGGTCATCTTACCCAGTATCACAATCCATGACGGGTCCTGAACAAATACATGTTGACCAGATGGACAGAGACCACTTTCCAGGAATATGGAGGTCTGAACCATGACTCACAATCACTCTACAAGTCCAAAACAAGCAACAAGGTCTACTACGTGTCACTAAGTAGCAAACAAAAAGAAAATGGCTATGTTTTTTAGTTCATTTCTAGGACATTGTGGGAGTTTCTCATCAGAAACCAGTCTCCTATATACTTTCCTATCGAGGCTGTTATTCATTCAAGGCAAAGTTTTTTTGTGAACTTTGAAATTTGCTTTAAGTTCTTTCCAGGAGAATGTTGCAAACGGCCCAGAATAGAACTCTTTAAAGAAAGCAACAGCCACTGGCATCATAGTCCACCAAACCTGCACCCTCTGTATGCAAAGTTTCTGCTTTAATCTTAACCACCCTATAAAGTGTCCTTCCCTGAAAATGGAGGCCATTGGCTAGAACCCTGCATGACCCAGACTCATAATTTAAAAGAGCTTATAATTTATGAAAATCTATGTGACTGAAGATTCACAGTGAGTAAGAATCACCTACCTCTAAATGTTAGAGCATCTGAAGACATCTCTATCTTCACTCATTGCAGAGAGTGATCTCATGCAGCTCATGGCTTTAAGTATCGTTTAGGTGCAGGTAACAGCAAATACACATTTCTTTTTGTGTGTGTGTGTGTAGCCTTTTTTTTTTTTTTTTTAGCAAATACACATTTCTTCTCCAAACTTCTCCCTAAGTTTGTTGTCTGTTATGGGCTGAATTGTGTTCACCCAAAAATCATATTTGAAATTATTAACCCTCTTATCTCATAATGTGATCTGAGTTAGAGTAGGATCCTTGTAAACATAACCAAATTAAAATGAGGTTAGTAGGAGGGTCTTAATCCAATATGACTGGTATCCTTATAAGAAGAAGAAATTTGGACACAGACATGCACAGAAGGAACATGATGTAAGGAAGCATAGGCAGAAGACAGTCATCTCCAAGTCAAGGAGGAGGTCCTCAACACATCCTTGCTCTCACATATTAGAAGGAATCAAACCTGCTGGCACCTTGATCTTGGACGCCTCCAAAACTGTAAGACTGTAAATTACTGTTATTTTTTTTTAAAGATTTTATGTATTTATTTGACAGAGATCACAAGTAGGCAGAGAGGCAGGCAGAGAGAGAAAGAGAGAGAGAGAGGGAAGCAGGCTTCCTGCGGAGCAGGGAGCCCGATGCGGGGCTCGATCCCAGGACCCTGAGATCATGACCCAAGCTGAAGGCAGCAGCCCAAACCACTGAGCCACCCAGGCGCCCCAAATTACTGTTATTTAACTCACCTAGTTGAGGTCTTTTTTACAGTTGCCTTGCCAAATTAATACAGCAACTCAATTTGAATATCTAATAAATTCCTTAAACTCAACATATCCAGGCCCATAGCTTGGACTCCACCAGCTCCAACCTGGTGCTCTCCAACATCCCCTATTTCTGTAAATAGCAACTATAACGTGCAGATCTCTATGACCAAAACCAATGAAATCATCCTTCAATCCTGGCTTTCTTTCATGTAACTTAAATAATTCATTCCTTAAATAATTTAGTATTTGGTTATCATACCTTCAAACAATATCCAAAAATGGGCCACTTCTCACCCCTGTCCACTTCTGTCATCCAAATCAAACTTCCATCACCTTTCAACTAGATGACTGTAATAGTTTATTTGTCTCTTTCCTTCCACACTTGTCTTCTTATAATCCAATCTCCACACAGCAGCAAGAGTGATACTTTTAGGTGAGAGCATTTGAATCCTCTGCTCAAGACCTCACAAAGTTTCTTTATATATACATATTTATTTAAAGTCATATCATGGTGTGCAAGGTTCTACTTGTGTTGTCATCCTGAGTAACTCTCAGACCTCTTTTCCTATCTTTCTCTCCATTTCTAGCTCTAGCTCTGTTCCAGTCAGTCTAGCCATTCTTTTGTTCCTCCAACAGGCCAAGCATTGTTCTTCCCCAGGGCCCTAGAACTCTTCTCCTTCAAAGAAGATTCATCTTCCTTCAGATATCCATTACACTACCTCTTCCTTATTCACGATTCTGCTGCAATGGCATCTAATCCAAGCCTTTGTGACCATTTTGCCTAAGTGGTACCCCTACGTATTTAATTACTTTCCATTATGGGCCTCCCACAAGGCTCCCTGAAAGATGGAACATTCTCTCTCCTGTTAATTGCTATGATTGTACCATCTAAACAGTACCAGGAATCTGGTGAAATATTTGTTGAAGGAGAGAATGAAGCAAGAAGAAAGAAAGCAAGGAAAGAAGGAAGCAAGGAGGGAAGGAAGGAAAGCATTTCTACCTTTCTATCAGGAAACCTACGGGGAAGGCTTTCAGACAGGTCTTTTCATGAAAAATGAGGAAATTTCTGACATTAATTCTAAGGGAAGGAAAAGCCTTTCTGAGATTGAGTCAGTAAGTAAATTCTGAGCCATCAAAGGGAAAGTTTGTAACTATCTCTAGGACATGTTATCTGGCCCAATTCTCACTGGCCTCAGATCTAAATCTTTTAATGAAAAGGGTAGCTGTAGGTAAAATCTGGAAGAGTTTTGTCACTAAAATTCTCCACAACATTGGGACAACATTCTGTATGTATTGCTAGAACCCAGGGGAGATAGGCTTCTTGCACCACACATCACAGAGAAGCTTTCATATCTGGAAAGCTCAAGTGATGCTGGTGAAGTCCTTGAGAGAAATTATGATGTCACATTATGCCCAGTAGGGTTGATAGTCCCCAGAGTCGACTGGAGACCTATGGGGACCGTGGGGCACAACAGAGCAAATAGCAGTGGCCAAGAAACCTGCCATGATAGGCAAAAGCAAACACTGCACCCAAAAGGAAGAATTTTTTCTTGAAAACAAGTAACCAACTCCCCGAGGACTTCTAGAAAAAGTTGGGAGGACAATATTTTAGTGAGCCAGAAGTACAATATTATATAGATTTACTTAAAGGGCTGTGAAATTCAGCTCCTGTTTCTTTGACCTCACTTGCCTCCTCCCCAAATTTGTGAGTCCTAGAGAAACTCAGCATATATGTATATGTTTTAATAAAGATATGAGATATAAATTTTCCAAAAAATGGCATGATTTAGCTTTTTCCTATGAAATGAGGATTTTTATTAGGAATATTAAATATGGTAGGTACTGTCCATTGTTGATGCCCTCAAGCTGCTAGAGCAAATATTGTATCTGCCCCTGAATTAAATGTCTCTAGCTCCATCCATGTCATAGCAAATGGCAAGATTTCATTCTTTCTGAAGACTTAGTAATATGCCATTGTATATATATATGTGTTTGTGTATACATACATATATACATATATACATATCTCACATCTTCCATATATACAATATTCCTGTGTGTGTGTGTATTTGTGTGTGTGTGTATATAGATAGATAAATAGATCACATCTTCTTCATCCATTCATCAGTCAACAGACATTGGGCTCTCTCCATAGTGAATGCAGCTAGAGTGTATTATGCTAAGTGAAATAAGTTAGTCAAAGAAAGACAAATACCATATGATCTCACTTATATGTGGAATTTGAGAAAGAAAACAGATGAACAAATGGGAGGGCAAAAAAAAAAAGGAGAGTGGTTAACAACCTGTAAGAGACTCAATGATAGAGAACAAACGGAAAGTTGATGGAGGAAAGTGGGTGGGGGGTGGGCTAGATGGGCAATGGGGATTAAAGAGAGCACTTGTGGAGAGCCCTGTGTATTGTATGTAAGTGATGAATCACTATATTCAACTCCAGAAACCAATATTGCACTCTACGGTAACTAACAAAATTTAAATTAAAAAAAAAAAATAGCTCTGCCCATACTTGTGTCTGCTCTGTTAATTTGTGTCAGAAGATGTTTAAAATTAAAACTATTAGTTCTCACTTTTCATTGTTGTCAATGTACCTGCTTATAGCAATTGCATATTTTCCTTGATCTGCTGTTTCCATTTTGAAAAGGAAACCAAATCCCTGGCTACAATTCTTATCAATTCAACAGTTACATAGAGGTCAAATTATATGCCAGGAAATGCAGAGAATAAAAAGATGAGCATGATCTCACCAATATGTAGAATCTTAAGAAAAAAAGCCAAACTCAAAGTAACAGAAAGTAGGATGGTGGTTATCAGAGTCTAGATGGTGGGGGGAAATAAGTCAGATTGACCGCAGGGTATCAACTTTCCAGTACGAGATAAATAAATTCTGTCAGTTCTGAGATCTGATGTATAGTATGGTGACTATAGTTAATCATGTGTTGTATACTTCAAATTCTCTAAGAAAGGAGACCTCAAATGTTCTTAACTCACACAGAGAAATAAAAAAAAAATTATAACTACCTGAGCTGTTAGATAGATTAACTAGCTTGATTATGTTAATCATTTCACAATGGACACATATACCAAAAATCACATGTATACTCCTTAAATATATACAATTTTTATTTGTCAATCATACCTCCATAAAACTGAAAAAAAAATTCATCCTGTTGAGTTTTACACACTAAAAATAAACAAGTGAAGTAAATCTTTGGTACAGATGGCTAAGAAACCACCTCTGTTCTCTCATACAAGTAGATGAGCATCAGAGAGGGTCTAATCTAAGGGAAATAACACCTTGTTTAATCCATGAATTTTATAACATCTTCTGTGTCTGTTCAGAGGTTGTGTCTACATGGTTCATGGTCCTTAATTGTATTCGAATGAGATATTGCTACTAAAAGACAGCTTCAGAAGACTAAGTTTCACAGTATTCACACACACGCACGCACACATGCGCAAGCACACACACTAACGCACATACATACACACAGGGTATATTCCAGACTTAGTAATGTAGTCCTGGAATGGTTATGGTAAAACATTGTGGGTAATACTAGATCCATCAGGAAACCCATATTGTTACAATAGCTTATACTAGAAATTAACATTTATTAAGTGCTTATTCTATGCTAAGGACTTTACATACCCAGCCTAGACAAAACATCTCATTCAATTCTCAGAGCACCATCATACATTTCATAAGTGAGAAAAGCAAAATTAGAAGGTCACCTAACTCACTCAGACTTAAACCCTGAATAACAAAGGACTTGAACCCAGACTTTAGATTCTTTTTTTTTTTTTTTAAGATTTTATTTATTTACTTATTTGAGAGAGTGAGAGAGAGCATGAGAAGGAAGAAGGTCAGAGGGAGAAGCAGACTCCGCACAGAGCTGGGAGACTGATATGGGACTCAATCCCAGGACTCCAGGATCATGACCTGAGCTGAAGGCAGTCCCTTAACCAACTGAGACACCCAGGTGCCCCAGACTTTAGATTCTTAATGTCCACCTCTGTAGCCCACCATACTCTTCTCTTATTTCAGCCCTCACTGCAGAAAAGTCACTGGAATATAAGCAACTCTCTAGGTTTACATTTATAAGGTCAGGTACACAAACAGCATGGAATCCTTATCTGATGACCCCGTCAGACCATGGGATCTCATACTTGTTAGCACTGAATAGGGAATCAGGCTAACTATAGATTAAGTTTTAGTTGTGGGTCAGAAGGCTGTGGGTACTTCGTAATTACTATATCCCTGATTTCCTTCATTTGGCCTATTTTTCTTTTCCTTCTTCACTCTCCTAAAAGTGGAACTTCAGACAATTGTTCTAGTTAGTTGGGTCCTGCTAATTAAAGTTTTTCTTCCTTTTTTTAAAAATATTTTATTTATTTATTTGACAGAGAGAGAGAGAGAGATCACAAGTAGGCAGAGAGGCAGGCAGAGAGGGGGAAGCAGGGTCCCCACAGAGCAGACAGCCCAATGTGGGGCTCAATCCCAGGACCCTGGGATCATGACCTGAGTTGAAGGCAGAGGCTTTAACCCACTGAGCCACCCAGGTGTCCCAATTAAAGTTTTTCATACATAGAGATATATACCCTCCCCCACCACTGGAAGCAACATGTGTTGCTAAACACTTGTGTTTAGCTGAACATAAATTTATATAAGGTATGTTTATTAATGGGGCTACTTTGTGTAGAATTTTTATATTAGATTCAATAAATATTGCTGATTGACAAATCCATGCAGGAATCACATTTATGTGAGAAAGGGTCCTGCCTTGCCCTATTCTCACAAAGCTTATAATACTTTGTCATCCTTAGAATGAAGAAGAGCCTTTCAGGGAAGCTGGAGTTGAAGAAAGAGATGAAGCAGGGCTATGCTGGTAAAAAATTAAAAAAGAAAGAAAAGACATTGAGTTAAAAAAAAATGCATTTTGGCAAACAGCATTGGCTGTTTTAGAGAGGAATCTGTTCCTCATGCAGGAGGCCTGAATCTCTTGTTGGTGCAGAAGTAAAGGATAACTTGAGAACTAAAAGTAAGAGGTCGTCTGTCTGCACGTCCTCTCAGGCCAACATGATCAGAAGAAGCCAGAGCAAATGAGGTTAAGAGAAAGGTTCAAGAATATAATAGGGCCTCTACTTCTTCTGTAAAGGGAAGCAGGAAGACATTTCTTAGATTTCCAGAACTGAACATCTTGAAAAAGTCAGTTCTCAAGGTTTGAAGTCAAAGGAAGCCCTGGCCTATCCCCCTGCTAATGGGAAGAAGACAGGAAGGGACGAGGGGAGATGGGACACATGAAAAAACAGGCACACGAGCCAAAGCAAGAAGGAAGGGTGATTAAGATGATATGTTTATCATAGAACCCCAAGTATTCCTGGCAGTAAGGCAGAAACTAAGTAGCGTTCTCATAAAAATAAAATTCAAAAATTATCTATCATTTATGTGTCTGTCTATATAAATAGGAATTTCCAAAGAAAGTATGGTAAAGGCAGCTCTTAGTTGCCAATGAAATAGGCTCCATAGAACAGTGGGTATGGATTTGTGTCCAGGATCATCTGTGCCCTGTGTTAACAAAAAATAATATGCAGGAAAATTTTCAACCCCCCCCCATGGCATATATATACATAGTCTGAAAGGTGGGGAGAGAGAGAGACTAGTGTCTGTGTTTCTACGCTCAATAAACCTGCAATACCCCAGCATCTTGTACATCTTGTGCTAGGTACTTGGAATAGAGACATAATCAGACACAGGTCTGAGAAACTGTCACAACTAAGAAGAGTCTAAGGAGATATGATGACTAATTCTAACGTGGTGTCCTGAATGGAATAATAAAACAGAAGCACAGACCTGTACCCCTGGGGATAAAAACATATGTTTATAAAAAATAAATAAATAAATAAAATAAAAAATAAAATAAAATAATAAAATAAATAAAAAATGAACATAAGATAAAAACTAAAAAAAAAATATGGACCTTAATTAATAATAAAGTATAAATATTGATTCCTTAATTTTGACAAATGCACTCCACTCATGTAAGATGCTTATGATAGGGAAGCTGGATATGGTATATATGGGAACTCTGTGCTAACTTCTCAGGAATTCTCGAAATCTGAAATGGTTCCAAAAAAAAAAAAAGTTATTTTTAAAAATGGGATTCCACATTCAATAAAACTGAAATCCTTTCTCATCACTATCATGACCTGCCCCGCTCCCATCTTTCCCACCTCATCTTGCACTCAGTACTTCAAGCTGAGTACTCTTTAGCCAGATCACTCCATCACGGGCTCTTCTGTGTTGGGGCCACCACATGTGCTGTCACAACCTCTGGGGATGCTCTTCTAAAGACATCGATCACTCTTCCTCATCACTCAGGTCTCAGCTCAAGTGTTGCCCCTCAGAGAGAGGCCTCTCCTGAAGTCCCAACGTAAGTCTTAGGACCTCAACTCTGCTACCCTCTCTCTCATAACTTTATATGCCCTTTTCTTTCTTCACAATTCCTTTTGGTTGTAATTACCTGTCTATTGACGTGATTATTTCCTTCACATCTCTCTTACCGCATTTTAAGTTCCCTTGGGGCAGAAATTATTCCTATCTTGTTCACCAATGAACACCCAGCTCCTAACCTAATGCCTGGCCTATGATAAATGTTCGAAAAATATATGTGGAATCAATTAATTAAATGACACATTGTAAGCCTATTTCAATACCTGAATCTTTTTTTTTTTTTACATCTTTGTATATACTAAGCACACAACACATCACCTATCATGCCATACACATGGACTCAGCAACTATCTATTGTGCTAGATGCTTGGGATACAAATATAAATCAAACAAAGGTCTACTTTCCAAGAGAGCACTGATGAACAGAGAAAACAGAAAGCAAATGAGCAACTACAATTCCTGTGATACATTGCAGAAGCCCGGAGGTTGGACAGCCAGCCCAGCCTGAGGTGGAAGTGACTCTCTCTGTCAAATAAATAAATAAAATCTTTTTTAAAAAGTTCTTAAAACAAAACAAAACACCCGGTCCCATTGTATCAAGTGTCCTCCTTGCTGTTTCTTTCTGAACTTGGCATAAGTACCCTCATACACACTCACTTCATTATTAAAGATCAAGGTAATGAAATATGGCAAAAGCATGGTTCTAGAATAGCTCCTGGCACACAGTTAACATTGAATATCTATTCACTTAATAAGTCTATATGACATACTGTATGAGGATCTGAAAACAGCTGACCTGCAGAAATATGACAAAGAGAGACCTAATCCAAAGTCCAATGTTTCAGAAAAAAACAGATAATATGAATACTAGAAAGTACCCACTGGATCTTCCAACACAGGGGTCAGTAGTGACCTCAGAAAAACCAATGAAACTGCAACACTGGGAACCAAATCGAGACTAGAGAGAGCTAAGAGTCACTGAGGAAGTAGAGGGTAATTCCTATCAAAGCTTTGCTAGAATTGGAATAAAGATACAGTGGTAACTGGAGGAGCAGATAGGATTTAGGTGGAGAAATATTTAACTTGGGACAGATTTCTGTAAGATAAAGTGCAAATAATAATAGGCCCATAGAGAAGGTGTTAATGTATATAGAGGTAGAAGAGAAGAGATAATCAATATATCCTCTCTCCTTCCCATATATAGAAGAATCAATACCAGGAGATAATGAGGAGCTGAGGGAGGATAAGCTAAGAAATGCAGGAGGATAGATTATCCTCATGCAGGAGAAGCAAGAGAAGCTCCACCATTTGTCCTTTAATGATAAAGAAGGAATTTAAAAGGAATGCACTTAAACGGGGAGGTAGCAGGACTACTTTCTAAGACTGACTAGACCTTTTCAAGGTACTATGTTCTTATTGGATCTGTTAAATCAATAGGTCCAGTGAAAGTGTGCATTCCTTTCTCTTCTTCCAACAAAATTCTCACAAGCACTTGGAGTAGCAGCAAGAAAACTGGGGTAGAAAGTAGGAAATACAGTTTCAAGTCATGACCCCATTGTTTATTGAAATTTCACCTCTGAATATAACACAAGTGTAGGCTCCCTTATCTGCAAGGGATGCCTGAAACCATGGATAGTACTAAATGTTATATATACTATGTTTTTTTTCCTTATACATACATAAGATAAAGTTTAATTTATAAATTAGACATAGTAAGAGATTAGCAACAATTATTATAATAAAATAGAACAATTATAACAATATACTATGAAAAAGAGTTAAGTGAATGTGGTCTCTCACTTTCTCTATCTCTCAAAATAACTTATTATACTGTAGTCACCCTTCTTCCTGTGATGTTGTAAGATGATAAAATGTCTAGGGTATGAGATAAAGTGAGGTGAACAGTATAAGCATTGCGACATAGCACTGGGTAGGCTACTCTTGACCTTCTGACAATATAGGAGGAGGATCACCTGCTTCCAACCAAGGCTTATTGAGGGAAAGGAGGGTGAAAATGGCAGCAGAGAAAAAGGATCCTAGGCTTACCTCTTCCCAAAGGTACAACTAGGTAACTATCAAATCATCTTAAATACCCCAGAAATTGGTCTGAAAACTGGCAGATGAAACTGCACAACTAAAACTAAAGAAGAAGCCCCATCGAAGAATGTAGAAAGGGCCAAGATATGGTTTGGGAGAGAAACAGGTCATGACCACTGCAGTGGGGAGGGTGCCATGGTCACAGAGAAGGTGAGATACAGACTAGCACACAAGGGAGTGCAAGGGGGAAATGAATCTCCATAGCAATTGGCTTGGAAAGCAAGAGGGGCTGAATTTCATGAATTTCCACAGGTTCATCTCTGATGAACATAGATGTAAAAATCCTCCACAAAATACTAGCAAACTAAATCCAATACATTAAAAGAAAAAGAAAAATCATTCACCAGGGCAGTTCAACATTCACACATCAATCAATGAGATATTTCACATCAACAAGAGAAAGGAAACATATGTGCGCCCAGGAATATTACTCAGTCATAAAAAAGAACGGAATCATACCATTTGCAACAACATAGATGGATCTAAATAGTATAATGCTAAGCAAAATAAGTCAGAGAAAGAAAAATACCATATGATTTAACTCATATGTGGAATTTAAGAAATAAAACAAACAAGCAAAGGAAAAATAGACAAACCAAGGAGCAGATTCTTAAATATGAAGAACAAGGTGATGGGTACCCGAACGGAGATGGGTGAAACAGGTGATGGGAACGAAGGAGTGCTCCTGTAGTGATGAGCACAGAGTAATGCGTGGAACTGTTGAATCACTATACTGTACTTTTGAAACTAATGTAACGTTAACTGACTGAAATTAAAGTAAAAATTTAAAAAACATCAATCTTTACAATTAGGAGAACAAAACTCAAATGGCAAGAAGTCAAGAGTTATATAAATATATAATGAAGTCACGTTTTATTAAATATATAATGTTTTATTAAATATATAATAAAATCAAAAATGTTTTAAAATGTTTTCAGGGGGTGCCTGGGTGGCTCAGTGGGTTAAATCCTCTGCCTTGAGCTCAGGTCATGATCCCAGGGTCCTGGGATCGAGCCCCGCATCGGGGTCTCTGCTTAGCAGGGAGCCTGATTCCTGCTCTCTCTCTCTCTCTCTCGGCCTGCCTCTCTGCCTACCTCTCTGCCTACTTGTGATCTCTGCCTATCAAATAAATAAATAAAATCTTTTAAAAAATAAAATAAAATGTTTTCAGGTTTACTGAGGGTGACTGAAGCCTCGGAAATCAAAAGTATAGCTAAGGGAGGGGGGGACTACTGTATCTGAAATAGTAAAGGAATGTTCCTATACAGTCCAAACCGCGCCCCCAGCACAACAGTGTTCCATGGGAATGGACGCAAATTCCCTACCTGCCTGATGGTGTTGCTAGATGGAAAATAAAATAGTGACATGAGAGTGCTTGATTACAAAGTCAGAAAAATCTACATCCAAGTATGGAATTATAGGTTTGTTTGTATTTTCCTCAGAAAATCAGCATTTCAAAACATTTTCTTGAAAAAAGCAGAGGGCATTAAAAGCTTTAACTCAGAGGACACTACGGTATGAGAGGGTAGGATGGAAGTAGAGCGTGCATTCAATTCTTTTCCTGCACATTCAGAGAGTAAACAAGTGGTGAACCCGAGAGCAGTCACCTTGAGGCTGCCCTGGCGGGCGGGAAGCCCAGCCAATGAGAGGGGCGCCCAATGGAAGAGCAGCAAGAATGGCCTTCAGCCAAGTACAGATCTCACTTTCTATTCTGAGCTGTACTTAAAGCTTGCTTCCCCTTTTGGCATACATCCTATCTTTAATAAAACAGAAGACAAAGTGGTCTGTGTGAGAAAGAGGCAAACCTCAGGAAATATTATCAATGACCCACCCCTGACCCCCAGTCAGGCAGAAACTCAGCTGCCCAGAATTCTCTTATGAATCTGCATGTGGTTTGTCCAGGATGCTGTATTTCCTGTAATCACTCCCACTCTACTCCCTGTCATTGTAGAAACAAGGACATCAGTGATACTGCATCACCTCCCACTTGGCTCCTACCCTCCTCCCAATATGGCTTCCCAAGCTGATCCACAACAGATTTGTTGCCTGGTAAGATCAGTGCTCAATAAACATTTGATGAATGAATGACTGAGTGAATGAATGATCATTCATTCACTGCATGAAGGGGCATGATGAGACTTTGAAGCTTGACCCTGACCTTTGGAAAACTCTTCATACATGAACAATAACATACATGGTGGTTTATCATGAGCTAATATGGTTGGGCTTCCATAAGACCCTCAGCAGGTCTCAGAATTGGTATGTTCTGGAGACAGTTTCAGATCAGTCTAATAGTTCCTTGAAGCACAGTGTCAGAGGGATGCCCATGTTCAGCCCCTCTCTACTGATATCAGAGGAATGTGTCTCTTGGTTGTGATGTATAAAAATAAATCCATAGCAATTACAATAAACATTCATTGAGCATTTATGACTCTTCTAAGAGTTTCACACAGATATACGTATAGTTCTTTCAGAGGATTCAGGATTGTTATAATCTCCAATTTACAGATATGAAAAATAAGACCGAGAAAGGCTAAGATACCTACGCAAGCCATACAGGTTGTAAATGACAGACCCAGGCATCTAATCCAGGCAGGCTAACACCAGAGTTTGCACTCTCAACGACCATACTGCCTCAAGAGGGGATGGGAGGAAACAGCCTGACTCCTGAGGGTAGATAGTGATGCTTGGAGTAGATTTCAGAGACAAGTACATACACAAGGATAAATGTGCTTTACTCAAATTTACAAAATACTGTTATTGCAAAATCGCACTGAGTTCTTATTATGTACAGGACATCCTGCTCTACAAAGTGCCTTCTACGAGCTTTACATACATTCTTGTTAATCTTGACAGGAATCTTGTATTTTTCAGAGGAGGGAAGTAAGACTCAGATACCAGATTAGGTCATGTAACTGGCCTAGGAGATATGGGATGCAAACCCATGTCTGTCTGACCATGTAACACCTGAGCTCTTCCCACAGAAGTACATGGCTTCTCCAGGATGAGATGAAGGTGCCCTGTTTCCCAAATTGGATTTTTTTTAAGATTTTATTTATTTATTTGAGATGGAGACAGTGAAAGAGAGCATGAGAGGGGAGAAAGTCAGAGGGAGAAGTAGACTCTCCAAGGAGCAGGGAGCCTGATGTGGGACTCGATCCCAGGACCCTGGGATCATGACCTGAGCTGAAGGCAGTCGCTTAACCAACTGAGCCACCCAGGTGCCCCCAAATTGGATTCTTGATATCCTTATGGCAACACATTGTAGTGTCTTGGATCTGACTCCCTGCCCCCATTCTTTCCTGGCTGGTTGTCCTTAAGGCTATTTATAAGACAATCAAGTGGAAGTCAACTAAGGTATCCTCTCTTTTCCATTTCCAGTTAAATTGGCTTAAACATGATTCTCCATAGGATTGGTATCCCACATCTTTCCAATATCTCCAAGGAATTTTCCTTTGAGCATATGTAAACTTCTCAGGATCAATCTACTTTTCAGACACCTCCACGTGAAATATCTGAAAGTATGGGGAATTTTGCCACCCATTCAGATGCTGGCTTTCCCACATCCCTCCTTTGATCAACTAAGAAACTTCCACCCTTGTTTTCTTACTGGATGTTTCTTTCTTCCCACATTCCACACAAGGATGTTAATTTCTGATTGGGTCTCTTCCAACGTAGAGAAAGTTTCTATACCTTTAATTTGTCCAGAATAGTGGGCTGAATCCCAGATTTTACCTTCCAATATTCCTCTTCATACTAAGAGTCAGGACTCACTTCTGGAACTTATACATCCAAACAATAATAAGACATATTATCATGGAGGGGAGCCTATCCACTTCATTCTGTTTGAAGTCTTTACCTCCAGAAAAGGAATGGGAAGCTATAGCAACTAAGTTTAATCACTACCAGGGAAATGGATGACTCAGCTCTCCAACCTGCATGCATATTCTCATCCTTCCAAACCCTCAGCTTCCACATAGTTCAAGCCAGATTCTTGTGACCAAAGCACAGTTTCCTAAGAAATATCCATCATCATTCCTCATAGCCAACAAAGGATATTTCCCCTCATCCGTCCCAGGATTCTGCTTCATATGTACTCCCCACTTGGACCTGGGTACTACTTTTTTCCATGGCTAGGTTCATCCCCACCAATGTGACACAATGTCCTGAGCCATTACCAGTGTAATCGCCACAGGCCCAAGTACAGAGAGCAATTTGTGAGTGTAGTCACCAGTCATCTTCCAATGACTACCTCCTCCCAAAAGTAGAAGTGGAAGTCATATAGCTCTCTACTCTCCAGGTCCTCAACTGTCAGGAATTTGACTTCAGATGGCTCAATCATACTCATAACATCATCTTCTCCAATCTGAGCTGTGGCCACCAGTGCTGCTCTTTTGTTCCAAGCTATTCCCTGAGAATAGACAATACCACTTCCCTTTACCTTTTGCCTAAAAATAATCGTTTTTATTAATACTGCAGAAATTCCTCAACTCTAGCTATCAGTTCAAATTCTTGTAGGAGAATTGTACCATAAAAAATGGTAGTCACTCACTTCAGTCATTCTTTGGATCAGTCTCTCTACTTTTAAAACCTCTTCAGAGGTGCTAATGAGTTGGTTCATGGTTTGTTTTTTTTTTTAATGTTTTAATTTTTTATTTTTTATAAACATATATTTTTATCCCCAGGGGTACAGGTCTGTGAATCACCAGGTTTACACACTTCACAGCACTCACCAAAGCACATACCCTCCCCAATGTCCATAATCCCACTGGTTCATGGTTTTTAAAAATGACGTGCAGATAGAAAGAAAACTTTCTTCCTTGGACTCTAAGGAAATTCTATCCAAATTACTCATTTCAAACAATTTTATTAGCCCAATAGTCATGGAGAGAGATATTTGACACTTCAAGGTTGTAGATGGATAATGTAGGGCCTCATAGATTTCCTGTCAGGTAGCTTCTTTCTCTGTCTGATGGATATTTCATCTCCATATTATAACATCTATTCATAATTCACATTCTTTCTGCCCAGTGCCTGAGAATATTCCCTTATTTACACTACAAATGTTTTCTCCCAAGGTATGTTTGCTAGTCACATGAATTCCAGTATGAGCCCAGTTACCTGAATATTATTGCTCAGTGATTTGATCAAAGACAAGCATATTTCCCATGGACCTCCTAAGCTCTGCTAGGACACATGAAATGCAAAGAAAGCATGGGTACAGAGATCCCAGTTTCCAAGATTCCTTCATGCCTACTGTGCTAGAAGATTTCTTGAGCCAAAATGTTTGCAAAGTACTGCATATAACTGACTTTCTGTCTGAAATATGGGGAAAGAGAGAAGCTGAGACTGTGAAGATACCCTTAAAGTTGTTTCATAAATTCCCTCTGGCTTTGGGGTGTTATTTCAAGGACAAGTACAGTATAGGTTGTTTAATTTGTCTTCTCCTCTCCACAAAAGTCTTTAGCAGTCATTGTAAGAACAAATCTTGGCTCTGTCCTAGGGTAAGAATTTTGTGTAAAATAGAGTCGGGTATTGTATAAAAGTGAAAGTTCATACTGAAAATAATTGTAACCCAAGTGTTATTTGATATGCCCTATCTTATGAAATAGCTCAGACCCAATTATACTTTTCAGTAATAAACCTGGAAGTAAGAGGCAGGGCAGTTGGCTTATAACTCATCTCTTAAAACCTACCTATGGTTTATCTGACTTGTGTGTGTGTGTGTGTGTGTGTGTGTGTGTGTGTGTTTCTTTTTAATCATACCATGATTCCCCCAGTAATATCTTTGTTCTTCAATATATTGGCTCTGGTGTCGAATTCATTCCTTTCCTTGATATCACAATATCTTCTATGTTACTCCATTAATTAATTAATTGATAGATAGATACAAAAACAGATCTTAAACAGATGTTTTTTGTTGTTCTGGGTTGAATTGTGACCCCCATCTCAAAAGATGGTGGACTCCTAGCCCTTAGTAACTTATTATAATATAGAATAATGAATATTACCTTATTTGGAAAGAGGGACTTTTCAGATGATCAGGTTACAAACGGGTCCTTATAAAGAAATGAGAAATGAGAGATAGAGACACATAGAAGGAAAATGATGTGAGCACAGGGAGATCACCACCTATAAGCCAAAGAATGCCTGAAGTGACCAGAAGCTGAGGCATAGATTCCACTTAAGATTCCTTTGAATGAACCAAACCTGACACCATCTTGATTTCACACTTCTCATCCACAGAACTATGAGACAATTTCTGTTATTTGAGGCATCCATTTTGTGATACCTTGTTACAGAAGCCCCAGAAAACATACAGTTATGTGGCAGGTTTTACTGAACATGGAGTAACTAGTATGGCAGGGGGTTTGGTTTATACTGTCATGATAATAATAAATTAAAATTAAGAAGTAAACATCCCTTCTCTTTAAATGTCCTCAACTATTTTTGTCATATTAGACAATAGCTCTCTTTCACCATCTCCCATGTCCTTGCTGGACTGCAAGCACACATTATTCATTATCTTAGCGTAGTGATGTAGCTGACCCTTCTGATTTCTAGACACTGACTAAATTCATGGTTTTAGGGTCTCAACCTCCACCTTCAAATAATCAATCAAAATGTTTCTCTGCCCACAGAAGTGCTCTTCTTCATTAGTAAATAGGTGTTTCCAGTAAAGACTCAAATCAGTCTTTAATGCACCTGCTCACCTGGTTGTCTAGCTTGCTACCCATCTCAGAGGCAGAGACTCTCTCTAAGGTCTGAGGCCTTCACTTTAGAGAGCCAAGCAGGTGACAAAGTCCCAGAAGAGACACCAGAAAAGATGAAGCCATTTCTCATATTAGGGCTCTGTTCTTACTCACTTCCTCCTCTTCCACTCAGCTGTTTTGTAAATCTCTCTCTTAAATAGCATACCTTTGTTTCTCTTTGCTGCCTTATCTCTCATGGGGGCAATTCTCTGACTATATTTGAGAATATTAGAAACAAGGCAGCACAGAAGCAGCCCAGAGTTCAACTCGGAAACGTCTTAGGCCTTAATTAGAATAGATAAAGCATGACTTGCTATTGTCTTGCATGAGTAATTTCAATTGTTTTCTTACACATTCTTCACTCTCTTCCCTTCCCTTTCTTTCTTCATAGTAAGTGAACATTTACAAACTATAATTCTTCACTCAGTCAATGAAATGTTTTCCATTATCTGGGCTGTGGGTAAGTATTTGTGATTCTTCATTCATTTTCCAGCTTGGAGGCCATCCGAATTCAATGAGGCCACTCTTTCTACCAAGTCCTAATGGAAATCATTTTTCTCCTCCTGACATTCACTTCAGATCAAAAATAATGAAAACACATTTGGGATCATGAAACAGTGGTAGTAATCTGGAATTAGGATTCAAAAGTCTTGGGTCTGATTTTCAGTTTGGCAATATATTTTTTGTGTGATTTTTGAGCAAGTTACTTAATCTCTCAAGACCTCAGTTCCTCTACCTGTACAATGGAGGTAATAATATCCAAAACTGTTCTTCCAGGTCAGTTAACACTTCCCTTGCTCCTCTTCCAGTTATCTGTGTCTCAATAAATAGCATATCTATTCTCTTAGGTCTGTAGAAACATGTAGAGAGAGTTTTGATCCATACTCCCACTTAAACCCACCCTTCTCCAACTTACCACCAGATAGAGTTAAATCTACTCAAAATTCCTGCAAATAGTCCAGTTCTGTCCAGCTGTACTGCCAAAACTTTAGTCCAAGTGGCATAATCTGTTGTGACACTGAAAGGTTTCCTAACTAATATCCCATTTAATCTCTTCAGACCATGACAATTCTCAGATTAAATATTCTTTAAAAATGTCTTCCATTGTATGTATACACCACATCTTCTTTATCCATTCACCTATCAATGGACATTTAGGTTGCTTTCATCATTTGGCTATTGTAAATAATGTTGCAATAAAGACCAGGGGTACATGTATCCCTCTGAATTAGTGTTTTCATATTCTTTGGGTAAATACCCAGTGGTTTAATTACTGTGTCATAGGGTAGTTCTACTTTTAATTTTTTGAGGAAACTCCATATTGTTTTCCACAGTGACTGGACCAGTTTGCAACCCCACCAATAGTGCACAAGTATATCTTTTCCTCCACAGCCTCACCAACACCTGCTGTGTCTTGTGTTGCTGATTTTAGCCATTCTGACAGGTGTGAGATGATATCCCATTGTGATACACACATGCACACACACACTCACACACTCTCTCTCTTTCTCTCTCTCTCTCTCTCAATGAAATACTATTCAGCCATAAAAAGAATGAAATCTTGCCATTTGCAACAACATAGCTGTATCTGGAGAATATAGTGCTAAGCAAAATAAACCAATCAGAGAAAGACAAATACCATATGACTTCACTTATATGTGGAGTTTAAGAAACAGAGATGGGTGAAATCAGTGAAGGGGAGAAAAGTACATTTATCTTAATGAACACTGAGTAATATATGGAATTGTTCAATCATCATCCTGTACACTGAAAGGAAGAAGACACTGTATTTAACTCTACTGAAATTTTTAAAAATAATAAAAATTTAAATTTAAAAAATGTAAATAATAAAATAAAAAATGTCTTCTAGAGTAAGCTACTCTTTGCCCACAACGGTTTCAACCAGAGATGAAATAGAAGCTTAAGCCTCTGTGTTTGTTTTGCCCTGAAGAACATGTTAGGATGATTTTAATTAGATGATCACCTTTAAAAATCAGATTTCATATAGAATTTAGACTAACATCTCTTGAAAAATTAGAAGATTTGGTCACCTGCATTTGATTTCCTATGGCAACAAGCATTTGGAGAAGAATAGTTATTCAAAATTTGGGCAAGACCTGCTTCTCCAACTTTGTCTCAATCCTCACCACTATTGTCTTCTAGGAGATCCACTCATTACAGAATATACCTGCTTGATCTCAGTAGGCATTTGAGTCTCTTCTGGGTAAAGTGAGGGAAAAGAAGATGGATTTTTCCAGTTTTTATAGAGGGTCTAGCCTAATCAGAAGTTACTTCCTCATGTCTGGGCTGTATCCATGACTGCATATTTAGATATGGAACCTTGTAAGTCTTTACTCTGAAAGACTATGCAGAACAAATGTTTATTGGGAAAGTGGCAATTATACATGTAATTTTTTTCAATAAAAAACCTATTACATGCTAGAATGCAAATAACTGACAATACCAAGATGCAAAGCAATAGGAATTCTCATTTATTGCTGGTGAAAATGAAAAACAAAGTACCAATTTTGGAAGATAATCTGGCAGCTTCTTATAAAACTAAACACAGCCTTACCATACTATCACATAATCATGCTCTGAGGTATTTACTCAATTGATTTGAAAACCTATGTCCACAAGAAACTTGAATGTAAATATTTATAGTAGTTTCATTCATAATAACCAAAAACTGAAAGCAATCACGATGCCCTCCAATAGGTGAATGAATAAATAAACTGTGGTACATCCATTCAATAGAATATTATTCACTGATGAAGATAAACAAGCTATGAAACCATGGAAAAAGAGAGAGATAAATCTTCATCTATTTCTTAGAGGAAGAACCAAAGCTACATGCTTTATGGTTCCAATTATATAACAATGTGGAAAAGGCCAAAGTAGATATGTAGATAAATAGATTAATGATTGTCAGAGAGTAAACAGTTACACAGTAAACTAGGTTCCCTCTGCCACACCAGCTGAGTGAAAAATAAAATATAGCAATAAAGGGGTGACTGTGTGGTTCAGTTGATTGTGCATCTGGCTTTGGCTCAGATCATGATCCTGGGGTCCTGGGATCGAGTCCTTGGGATCGAGCCCCATATCAGACTCCCTGCTCAGCACAGAGTCTGCTTTTCCCTTTCCATATGCCCTTCCCACCCCACTCCATTCTCTTTCTCTCCTGCTTCTCTATCTCAAATAAATACATAAAATCTTTAAAAATATATGTATAACAAGACAAAAAAAAAAAAAAAAACCTCTTCTAAAGATCTACCTTCTATTCTTAGCTAGGAATACCTTAGCTAGGAATACCTGTTTCTTGATACTATTCCTTAACTGGGATCAACCATATTAGTAGCCTACAACAATATATGTACTCTCTATACACACACACTCTGTTAAAAATTGGACTCAAGAATGTAACTTGAACCTGAGACTATAACCACCACATCATTCCACACTAAGTTTGGAATTTACCTGAGGGAAGATTGTCTCTGAAGAATAGATTCCTTGTCCATTTGCTTACTCACTTGCAAGCAGAGAAGCTTACCAACTTGCAGAGAGACTTTGAAGATAGCCCTGGGCCCAGAGCTCAAAGATTCATGAGGAAGGCAATGAAAGAGAGATATGGGTTGAGACAACTGTAAACTTGAGAGGTCAAAGGTAACTCTGTAATTTAAAGTATGACCTATTTCCATACGAATTTTTAGGATTATTTGTTCCAGCTCTTTGAAAAATGTTGATGGTATTTTGATAGGGATTGCATTGGATATGTAGATTGCTCTGGGTAGTATAAACATTTTAACAATATTTGTTCTTCCAACCCATGAGCATGGAATGTTTTCTAAATCTTTGTGTTCTCCTGAATCTCTTTTATAAGTGTTCTATAGTTTTCAGAGTACAGTACCTTTACCTCTTTGGTTAGGTTTATTACTAAGTGTCTTATGAGTTTCAGTACAATTTTAAGTGGGATTGAATCATTAATTTCTGTTTGTTCTGTCTCATTGTTGGTGTATATAAATGAAACTGGTTTCTGTGCATTGATTTTATATCCTGCCATGTTGCTGAATTCCTGTATAAGATCTAACAATTTTTTGGAGGAGTTTTTTAGGTTTTCCACATAAAGTATCATGTTATCTGCAAAGAGTGAGAGTTTGACTTCTTCTTTGACAATGGATAGCCAGAGAAATGTTGAAAAAGAAAACCAAAGCTGATGGTATAACAGTTCTAGACCTCAAGCTGTATTCTAAAGCTGTAATTGTCAAGACAGTATGATAAGTGCACAAAAATATACACATAGATCAACGGAACAGAATAGAGAACCCAAAAGCAGACCCTCAACTCTATGGACAACTCATCTTCAACAAAGCAGGAAAGAATATTTAGTGGGAGAAAGACTGTCTCTTCAACAAATGGTGCTGGGAAAATTGGACAGCCAAATGCAGAAGAATGAAACTGGACCATTTTCTTATACCATACTAAAAAATAGACTCAAAATGGATGAAAGCCTAAATGTGAGGTAGGAATCCATCAAAATCCTAGAGGAGAACACAGGCAGTAATTTCTTCAACATCGTCCACAGCAACTTCTTGCAAGACACATCTCTAAAGGCAAGAGAAACAAAAGGAAGAATGAACTATTTGGACTTCATTAAGATAAAAAGCCCTGCACAGCAAAGGAAACAGTCAACAAAACCAAAAGACAACCTACAGAATGGGAGAAGATATTGCAAATGACATATCTGATAAAGGTTTATTATCCAAGATTTATAAAGAACTTATCCAACTCAACACCCAAAAAACAAATAATCCAGTCAAGAAATGGGCAGAAGACATGAACAGACATTTCTCCAGAGAAGACATACAGATGGACAACAGACACATGAAAAAAATGCTCAACATCACTCAGCATTGGGGAAATACAAATCAAAACCACAATGAGATACCATCTCACACCAGTAAGAAAGGTTAAAATTAACAAGTCAGGGAACAAATATTGGTGATGATGCAGAGTAAGGGGAACCCTCTTACACTGTTGATGGGAATGCAAGCTAGTACAGTCACTCTGGAAAACAGTATGGAGTTTCCTCAAAAAGTTAAAAATAGAGCTACCCTATGACCCAACACTACTAGGTATACCTAGGTATACTAGGTATTTACCCAAAGGATACAAATGTTGTGATCTGAAGGGGCACCTATAAGTACCCTAGTACTTATAGCAGCAATGTCCACAATAGCTAAACTATAGGAAGAGCCCAGATGTCCATTGACAGATGAATGGATAAAGATTATATTTATATATATATATACTATATATATATAATATATATATATATATAAATAAAACTCAGCCATTGAAAAGGATTAAATCTTACCATTTGCAATGACGTGGATGGAACTGGAAGGTATTATACTAAGCAAAAGATGTCAGAGAAATACAAGATCATGTTGTTTCACTCATATTTGGAATTTAAGAAATAAATCAAAGGATTATAGGGGAACAGAGGGAAAATAAATTATGACAAAATCAGAGAGGGAAACAAATCCTAAGAGACTCTTAAATATAGGAAACAAGCTGAGGGTTGCTGGAGGGAAAGTGGGTGGGGGGATGGAGTAACTGGGTGATGGGCATTAAGGAGAGCATATGATGTAATGAGCTTTGAGTATAAATGCAATTGATGAATAACTGAACTCTACATCTGAAACTAATGTTACCCCATATGTTAATTAATTTAAATAAAATAATATAATTTTAAATATAAAATAAATAAAGTATGGCCTAAATGCTAGTAGCTTCTAGACAACCAGAGTAGCCACTTATCCTCCCTTAAGGAAGAGCTACTATATGGTGGAAAGAGATATAGAAGTTCACTCCCTGGTACTTTCCTAAGTTGGAAGACATGGGGAGAGAAGAGCTTCCCATCCATTCTCATTTCACCCAGCCAAAGGAATCTTGCAATTTCACATGTAAGCATTGGCAAATCGATGGTAAGTAAGATCTGTAATGGAGATACTGCATGTTAAATATTTGATGCAAGATTTGCAATGACCAGAGGGCCCTAATACAACGATGGTGGGAACAGAGAAGTTTGCATATATGTGTGTAATAGGTATATTGTAAGGACTTTATATTTCTCTTGGCTTCCCAATTCCTGACCATCTCCCATTTTTCCACACCCATCCACCCTCAACATATGCACATACACAAATCACAAACTGAGGACAGTTGTGTTGCTTGAGTTAGGCAAAAAAGTATCACATCTATGAAAGCACACTGCCAGGAGAGGTCATTGGTCATGGATATCCAACAGGGAACAAGATGCTTCTGTGCCATATAAGGTAACCAACTGTCTAGGTTTACCTGGGACTGAGGGGTTTCCCAAGACATAGGACCTGCTGAGTTAAAACTGGTTAAGTCCTGGGCAAATCAGGATAAGTTAGTCATCCTAACATTTTAGGCAAGTGGATAGATGAACAGCTCTAATCTTTATTATCTTAGACTTATCCCAGTAGTCTCAGGTTCAAGGCATATACTTAGAAGAGTCAAATTCCTCTATGACCAACATAGAGGATGACATTCTTTCCTTCCTTTACTCTTGGGCAAGCAGAGCAGTACACCAGGACGCTGCTGTGTGTCTGCTTAAAAAATGTTCAGGAAAGAAAAGAATAATTACAGTGACTTCTTGCTTTAAATTACCTTTTATAGCCTCCCCCATTCCCACATCCACAAAAATCAAGGTCAGTGGGAATGATATGTAGAAGTCATACATCCTTATGCTCACAGATTCAGGATAGACTCAGAGAGGAGAATGGCTCCTGGGAAGGCAAAAGAAAATATTTCTTGGTGGGGGAGAGGGGGCAGAAGGATGAATCCTTTGTCAAATAAAGATATGCTGTGAAGAAAGTAGAGTAAATTAGGTGCCTGGATGTCTCAGTTGGTTAAGCATCTGACTCTTGGTTTCAGCTCAGGTCATCAGGACATGATTTCATGGGTCGTGAGATCGAGCCCCGTGTCAAGTTCTGTGCTCAGTGGAAAATCTGTTTGAAATTCTCTCCCTCTGCCTCTTCCCCCCTCAAATAAATAAATTTTTAAAAAGAAAGGTAGAATAAATTACATTAGTACACTCCAAAGAAAATACAGTGTCCTGAGAAAATACAGGAAACTGAAAAGAATGGAAGAAACAAGTCAAGATGTGAGATGACAATCTTGTAAATTTTCACAAGGCAAAGTCAACAACCTTCTTGGGCAAATTATATTTAAAAAAGGAAATACTGGCAAGTGTGAAGATAACAGTTTTGGGGGCAATGAGGATCAAGACTATGCAAAGACAAATCATGCCAGACATGTGGTTATTTTTAATTTGGAAATTATGAAGCAGAAGAAAGAAAAACATAACTGTAATAGATCTTGATTTTTATTAAGTGCTTGACATCATCTAATGAAATCACACTTGAAACATTCATCGAAATTGTCTCAGATTAAAGCAGAAATTGCAAAGAAAGATGTGTGGGAAATAGCAATTAACTAGGTCTCTCGGGAGGTGAGTGGTTAGATAATGTCGAGTCTGGTGCTGGGTCCAGCTCAGTTTGTGTCTTCATTAATGGTGTGGTGAAGACAGCCACAATGATTGAACTAAACCTCACCCTGGCTTAACTGGTGGTGGGAGGGGAGGAAACTAGGTTGGGTTATTTGTTAAAAACATATTTGTGAGGACAGATTCACTCATCCTTTAGCACCAAGATGCTAATACAACAGATGAGCAGTAGCAATACAAGATCAAGTTTAATTCTGAACCAACACTTCCAATAGACTGAAGGATCTTCAATTCCCAGGAGAACATAGTTTTGTTTGTTTGGTCTAGTTTGGTTTGGTTTATGACTATAAGCTCTTCTGAAGAGTTATGCTATACAAGAAATAGCTGGAGAGAAATAAAAGTTCCAAAAAGGCTTTAATTTTTTTTTTTTAAGGGGGAAAAGTACCACTGTTTTTTTGTTGTGGTGATGGTGGTTTTTCTGATGGGAATCATGCAGTAGAGAAAACATGGAATTTGAGAGGAAGAGGAAAGAATGCTAGAACAACTGCACTGAGTAGACAAAAAGGCTCAACCTTCCTAAGACTGCTGATAGTTTACCTGTATTAATGGGGACTATTGGGAGAGGGTGGATAGGTGGATATGTGGTAATGGGGCATGAGAGAAGCTGGTTCTGACTGCTCTATTTTCAGGGATATAAAGTACTGTTACTAGACTGTGACCTACAGACAGGCACTGATCCACCAACCATGGGATTCTGGCTTTCAGTGAAATGAAGGTACAAACTTATGTGTTTAGAAAGTATTGTGGCAAATTTTCAGAATGTTTGATGTCTGTTCAATATGTAATCTTAACAATGTTATAATATTAAACTACATGTTTTTTAAAGATTTTATTTAGCCACCTGAGAGTGAAAGAGAGAGAAAGCACACTGAGGGAGAGGGAGAAGCAGACACCCCACCAAGCAGGGAGCCTGACACAGGGCTCAATCATGACCAGAACCAAATGTAGACACTTGACAGACTGAACCACCCAGATGCCCCAGCTGTATGTTAACTAACTGAAATTTAAATAAAAGCTTTAAAAAATTAACTTACAGTTTTGCTCTTTTTCTTCTTTTTTCTTTTTTTGTACACCAGAATATATACCTATTGTATTTTACCAAAGAAAGATATTGGAAATTTTTAAAATTTGGAAATTAAAAATGAGCAACATACTAGAAAAAGAGAAGGAAGGAAGGAAGGAAGAAAGAAAAAAAGGAATAAAAGAAGAGGAAGAAGAAAATAAAAAATAAAGAAAGAAAGAATTGTCCTTCCCCACTCACAGTTTGAGAAGCAAACTGTGTTAGGTGTCAAGACTACCACCAACTCAAAAGCGGGGAAGAATAAACAGGTGTTAGAAATCTGAGGCCAGAGGAGATGTGAAATAATCAGAGAAATGCAAGAACAAATGGACTACTGTAGGGGCTCCTGAAGTGTGGTTATTAGAGGAGCAGCACTTAAAAACTTGTTAGAAATGCAAATTCTCTACTTCTACCCTGAATCACTGAATGAGAAACTTAGCAATATGTTTCTATGAAGTCCTCCAAGAGACTCTGATATATACAAATGTTGAGAATCAATGGACTTGAGAAATGTAGTAGAATTAGTGGGAACAGCACCGGCTTCACTGAGGTTAGAATTCATAAATTTAAAGTGATTTCAGAAAGCACAGCTCAGAATTTTTATCCTTCTGACACCTCCATTTTAGGACTTCTGACTTATAGAATTGTCAAATAATAAATTTGTCTTGTTTTAAGTCACTAACTTTGTGGTTGTTTATTACAGCAACAACAGGAACCCATAAGAATGTACATGATCTTCCACATTCTTTCTTCCCCACCCATAGTTTGGGCACAGAGGATCCAGTAGAAGACCCCAAATCCCTGATGGACAATGGAACTAGAATGCTAGCAGTCTGGGTCCTGGTATCACTACTTAGAAAACCACCTGTCTTAAACTGAAATGTGAAAGAGAATTAAACAGCTATTCTGTTAAAACTTTGAATCTATCTTAGAGGGCCTAGCTGAAACTGACTAATATTGGTGGTGAGATTATGAGTCTCTTGATGGGAGTAAGAAGCAATAAGGAGTCTGCTCAGAAGCACACACAATACTGTGGCTCTCTCTTTGATTCTGCCAATGGTGTTACAGAGGTCACAAGAGATCTGGTAATTTTTATATATAGTAACTACAGCCTTGGGAAGACTATGACCACATCAAAGGAAAATAATTAGCATATATATTAATAAGGGTTTTTTGTGGTCTTATTGTGAATGGTAATTGATTGTGCCCTACAACTTCATGCCTTGATTAGATACGAGATATATGAAAACATTACTCATTCTTAATTCCTTAATGAGGAACATGTAAGTTCTCTTTGCTTTTACTTGGGACACTATTGACTATGGGGAAGACAAAAGATTGAAGTTCAAACAAATCAAGTGAACATAGCCAGCTTAAGAGGGTAAGTGTTAATCAATAAATGTACAGACTCCATGTTCTTTCAGATCTGTCTTCAGACTTAATTTGTTCTTCCTTTTAGACTATTTGGAAAAACACATATCCATTTGCACCAAGCTACATTCTGTCTGCCTTCTACATCTCCCAAGTTCAGTTTCACCAAAACATTAATTGCCTCTGTGCTCTTAAACCCACATTGACCTCAGCAATGGATACACCAAAAATCCTAGGAAGCATGGCCATAGAAGTGGAAACAGATTTCATAAATTGGAACAATTAAAGTGTTTATATGGAATAGTGTCTAAGACAATGGGGGAAATTCACATTAAACTGTCACTTAAGACCAGATTGTAAGTAGTCAAAAATAATTCTGCAGTGTTAGCCTAGATTAAATAGACAAATGATAGTGAGTATATACTTTGTTCTGAAATTTTAAGAGATGAATCATTGACATTTAAATGGGCACAATGTCAGGGTGCCTGGGTGGTCAAGTCAGTTAAGTGTCTGCCTTCAGTTCGTGTCATGATCCCAGGGTCCTGGGACGTGGTCCTATGTGGGCCTTCCTGCTCTGTGGGAAGTCTGCTTCTCTCTCTCCCTTTTCCCCTCCCCCTGGTCCTGCTTCCTCTCTCTCTCTCTTTCTCTATCAAATAAATAAATTCTTTAAAACATAATTTTAAAAAATGGAGACAGTGTTATTTTACTTTTTGATGCATAAAGCAGATTTTTTTTTAATTTTTTAATTTTGTGTTTCTTCTCAGCGTAACAGTATTCATTGTTTTTGCACCACACCCAGTGCTCCATGCAATCTGTGCCCTCTGTAATACCCACCACCTGGTTCCCCCAACCTCCCACCCCCCGCCCCTTCAAAACCCTCAGTTTGTTTTTCAAAGTCCATAGTCTCCCATGGTTCACCTCCCCTTCCAATTTCCCTCAACTTCCTTCTCCTATCCATCTCCCCTTGTCCTCCATGCTAATTGTTATGCTCCACAAATAAGTGAAACCATAGGATAATTGACTCTCTCTGCTTGACTTATTTCACTCAGCATAACCTCTTCCAGTTCCATCCATGTTGCTACAAAACTTGGGTATTCATCCTTTCTGATGGAGGCACAATACTCCATAGTGTATATGGACCACACCTTCCTTATCCTTTCGTCCGTTGAAGGGCATCTTGGTTCTTTCCACAGTTTGGTGACCATGGCCATTGCTGCCATAAACATTGGGGTACAGATGGCCCTTCTTTTCACTACATCTATATCTTTGGGGTAAATACTCAGTAGTGCAATGGCAGGGTCATAAGGAAGCTCTATTTTTAATTTCTTGAGGAATCTCCACACTGTTTTCCAAAGTAAAGCAGATTTTTAAATACAAAGAAGGAACAAAAAGATTCTACATTGAGTTCATTACCAAAGCTCTTTGAGAAGTCGGATGAAGTTGGATACTGAGAGCATAATAATTCCAGAATGTGAATGTAAACCACACTAGAAATTTTCTGAAAAACCAGCATTTCTTAATAATCTCCACATCTTCAGCATCAGTCATGGTACCTAAATAAGTTTTCAACAAATACATTTATCTTAATAAAAATAACATATGATCAATTTATTTGTACCACTTGGCAATACAGGTTTTCATTCAATTAGAATGAAAAGTAATTCTCCATGCAAAAAAAAGCAATAAATCCAATAAAAGTCACTCATTTGCAGAATAGCCCAATTAATTCCATTTCTGAAACTGTATGACAGAATGTAGCTCAATAGTCATCATCAGACAAGGATGGATCACTGACTGCAAAGTGGTCCGAGCCGAGACCCCATCAAGATACTGAGTTGTGTCATGTATATTCTCAAATTTGTATTTGCCTTTTGTCCCTGTCTAATCATGATGTTCCCTTGCTGGAATTTGAAATAACAACTTATATTAGCTGAGACTTTGGGGAGAATATTCATTATCAGCTATAGCTAGCTAAAGGACAAAATCATTGATTTTCAAAAACATTTTGAACTGTGACTAAATTACATGGTCAGAGCTTGAAATGATTAACAGTAAATCACAGAGGGCGATTTTTCTTTTCTAATAGCTGCGCAGCTACTGATGGCCCACACTGACATTCAGCAGTTGAAGCTGTAATAATTCAGAGGTTATAATTGAGCAACTCCCCCTTCTTCCCACCAATATCACATATGAATGCAATCACTTTTATTCCACTTCTATGATCCTCCCCTACCTCTGCCCTGTTCAAGATTCTCTAATAGATCTCTCTGATCTACCATGTTGTTTGGGGCTCAACTGCGGTTTCCCAGAATTCCTATGTTGAAGCATGAACCCCAGTACCTGAGAATGTATCATGTTTGGAAATGAGGCCTTTAAAGAGGTGATTTAGGTTAAAATAACTCAATTAGAGTGGACCTTAATTCCATCTAACTGGTGCCCTTATAGAAAGAGGACATTTGGATGCAGAGGGAAACACCAGGGGTTCAGGCACCGAGAGGAAAGATGTGTGAGCACAGGGCAAAGCCATCTACAAGCCAAGGAGAGAGACCTCAGAAGGCATCAAACCTGCTGACACCTTGATCTTGGACTTCAGCCTTCAGAACTTGAGAAAATAAATTTATGTTAAGCCACTCTGTCGGTGGTATTTTGTTATGGTAGCCCTAACAAATTAATGCACATCAAGTCTGAACTCTTTCTTGCATTAAAAATCTTGTCCTGGTGAATTTCCCAATTCACCAACATGTACCCTCAGAACTCACCCAAGAGCCCTACACATGTTATGAGATGTCCAATCTTTACCTTTCATCTTGAATGCCCCTGCTAGCGATGCTTTTTCTCTTCTTAACACCATTCATAAAGACCAAGTCAGCAGTAGCACAAAATCTGCTTTAATCTAACCCACATTGATCTCTTCCTACTCCTAACAGTTACCCGGTGTTGCCACATTGGAAACTGAACTATTGTATACCTATTCATATTCCCAAACATATTATCTCTAGTGAGAGCCATGAAGGCAGTATCATTAGTGCATAAAACAGAGGGTTGCATGGAGAGGCACTCCAAAACTATGGACTGAATGAATAATTCAAGTCCTCTCCACAGAGGACTTTATTATATTTTGTTTTTCACATGATAATTTTTTTATTTCTTAGTTTACTCAACTTGTTAAGAAATAGTAAATGTTTCTGGCTCTTTACTAGGCATTGAGGATTTAGAGATAAATCGTATCAATTTGGTCTTCTGGCTTACAGTTAGGTAAGTTGATTAATTAGGGCTAAAAGGTCTAGTAAATGTTATTTTCTCTTATTTTGTGCACAATTTATTTTCATAATTCTTACATAGTGAAGTACATCAGCAATCCATAGATACATGCTAAATAATTGAGGAAGATGATAGCCAACCTTGATCAGAGTCCTATATTCTCCAGCCAGGCTATAGCCTTTGCCCACCAAATGCCTGGGCAGCTCACCAAAGCAACTCCGTGCTTCTGGAAATGTCTATGCCACACGGCACAGGGGAAGGTCTGAGTGATTAACATTCATGTATTGATAATTCTGAAAAAGACAGCCAATCCTCTTTCCTCCACAAAAGGAGATGGCCCAGCCAGGACCAGGATAACCGAACTTAGGCTACTTCCTAGGTAGCCCATAAAAAGTTTCAGTCTACGTCTGATATCCCAACTAGCTAACTATGAGATAACTATGCATAGTGCCCTTTAAAGTGTCATAAGCATCCTGTGTAGATAATAAATTGTATGGTTGACCTAGACAGAGACAAATTACCCTGAGGAAGGCTATGGGACCAAGGAGGATCCCTTAAACATGTAAGAGTAGACAGCTTGTTTCATTTGTATCTCTTGTACTGACTTAAGGGAATATGGCAGACCCTCTTGGGCTCTTTTATGGGACACAACTGCCATGGCTTCTCTTTAGTCATTGACACCCCTAGTTCTAGAGCTTACTCCCATAGCAGTTCTCCCACACAGGCTGTCCTAACCACTCAGTAGACTCAGTGGGTATAATGGCACTTCTCCCCTTGTTCTGCTTCATCCTGACCCCTGTCTAGCACCTGTGTTCATGCTTACACCTGGAGTCCATTTTCAGACCGAGCTGGACTTACAAGCCATCCTGAACTCCATCCATTTTCCTCAGTGAGGTTAATGGTATTTCCATATTTCCATATTTCCCCAGAGGCATCCATTCATTGACTCATTCAATGAACAGGCATTAAGCTTGTACCATGTGTGAGGACTTATCCTGAGGCAGATGAATAGGAGGAATACCTGAAGTAGCAGCCACATGGCTTGAGCACTGCTGACAGCCAAGGCTTTCCTAGGGGCCGGACTATTACATTTAACCGTCCCAGGAGCTCTGGGGTGAGTATTGTACTGACACTATGGTATAGATGAGAAAGGTCAGAGTCAAAGAAGGCGGTTGCCTTACTTGCCCAAGATCCTTTGGAGAGGAAAGCCTAACTGTTGAGTTCAACCCCACTGCTCTTAATCACTTTGCTATCATTCTGCCCTGAGGGAAGTGCAGGTACAGTGGTGGTCGGGAGTGTGGTTCTGATGAGCCCGTGGTCGAGCCCTTTGCAGCTGGGAGCTAAGTGGTATGGGGGAGCAGCTCAGCGTTTGGAAATCAACTAGGCACAGAAGAAAATCCAGAGGGAGGAAAGGAACTGAAAGGGCCTGGTTTCCTTAACAACTAGATCTAGGTCCCCAGTGTGAAAGCGGCGAGGAGAGTGTACAAGTAGGATCGCCAAATAAACTGCCAGATGCCTACTTAAATTTGAGTTTCAGTTAAACAATGAATATTTTGGGAGTAAGTATGTTATATATGTGTGTATGTAAATATATTTTATGGTTCAATATTGTTTCCCCTGAGTTTGACATTTTTGTTGTTGTTTTTGTTGTTGTTGTTGTTAAATCTGGCAACCTTAATTTCAAGTCTACTTCTGGGTTTATTCCTCAGGTCAGGAAGTAGGAGGGACTCAGGAAGAGCCCCGCCTAGAGTGTAATATACATTTGGTGAGAGTATTGCCCCTATGTCCTCTCTAAAGAACCTGGAAGTTTGGGACAGAGAAAGAAGCTGACAGGCTGTTGGAGGATCAGAGGACATTAAACACAGCTTACCCCAGAGCCCAAAATGTGCTTCCTCCTCCTGCCTAATCCTATATTTAAAAATCAAATTTCCAAGGTAAACCCAAATACAAAATACCTGCTTATTAATTAGCTCCTGCTTAGATAGATTTAATGCATAAATCCCAATGTGGGCCAAAACCAGATAATCCCACAAAGTACATTAAGCATGACCTTGTTTCCAATGCAGTAACTCCTTATTAAAAAAAAAAAAAAAAAAAACTCCTTGGCATGATATCCAAAGCTGACCTCAAACTACCTTTTTAGACTCGTCTCTCTCCACCAAGTCCAGAAGTTCTGTCAAACACAAAGCACCTGAGAGCAGAGTCAACCAGCAACAGCCTTGAGTTTGCCTATGTTATTTCTCTCCCCAACAGAAACCCTACACATTATTTTTGTTTGTCAATACCCAAAGTCAGAGAAGCAATGATAGTCAAATAGTTCTCCACCATTGCCTTCTAGCGCATTATACCACCAAAATGCCTATCACTCCACTGGAATTATGAACACTCTATATAACCAGAGTCACGAAATGAATTCTCAAGGACATAACACTGATACGGCATTAAGAGTGCAAAGGTTTATTGATCAGTAGTATTTGTGAAGGGAAAAGAGAAAGAACAGGATCAGACAGGAAAAGCTGTCGAGGAGAAGCCAATCTAATGATGCTTTGCCAGCACAAGTGGGAGCTCCAGAACAAAAATTGGCCATCAGAGAAACTCCAAAATGGACATAAATGCCTAGGCCTTCATACCACTGCCTTGTGTAGCCTTTGGCCAATATCCAGCCTACAAATAGTGTGACTATAGCCAGATCTGAGGCAGACCCTGACAAAGTTAATAGTTAGAAGCTGTCAACTAATCACACTCCAAGGCTGAGTAAAGAGTGGGTTTGTTTGTTTGTTTGTTGTTTTTTTAAGAGAGACCATAAGAGGTACACCCCCATGGATACCACAGTTGGGAAGAAACTCCCAGGCAGGGCTAGTCTTAGAAATGTCTTCAGAGACATGTAACTCTGAAATATTCCTTAAAACTCTAGCATGACACTTGAATCTGCCATTTAGGGTACTAAAGATTTTTGAAATATAGGAGATCCTCAATATATTTCTTAAAATACATACACTCCTAGGCTAAACCCATTAGCACATGTAAAAAGTCATGACAACTGAAGCATGTTGGGGTTTGACCACCCGGGGCGAGGACCCATAGGAACTAAGCAACAGATGACATATTTGGTTGAGTTCAGGAATGCCAAAGGGAAAAGAGGATGCTAAAAAAGAGGCAAAACAATACAAGCCCCATTCTGAGCATGCTTCTGGCCCTTACGAGGAACATTAAGATTCCCTGACAGGTTACCTAGTGACCCAAACAAGTTAGCCCTGCCAGTGAATTCTGCTGGAGAGGAAACTCTTTCAATCTGGAAAGTTCATTTCAGTGCAGTAAGACTTATTGGAAGGAGCTTTTAAAGCTGAATAGACATCTAGAGTTCTCTGGCTTCTGCTGGGGCAGGATCTCTCATGGAAGCTCCCAAAGCCCCCAGAGAGCCCTTGTGCATTGCCTAAAGTCTGCCTTAAAGCAAACTCTCCTTACTGGAAGCCAAAGTCTTCCTCATACATGTAGTTTTTCAACAAGCATTTTATTCAGTGCTGACTGTGTGCCAGGCACCATGCCTTGCATTGAGGGTAGAGTAAGGAAATGAGACTGAATCCCTCTGCTAACAAAACTTCCCATTCAGAGGCCAAGAAGCAAATGCTCAGTTTCAATCAAAAATAAAGAGTTCTACTAAATATGTAAGAATAGGACACTGGGGAGGGGGAAGTCTCTTGGGGGGGTCAAGAAATCCTGCCAGAGAATCCAGAGAAACTGGCCTCAGAAAGGGAAATTCAGAACCAGATTCTATAATTTTATAAAATTTGGCCAGAAGAGTAAGAAAAGTTTCTAGGAAGTAGTCTATGCAAAGGCCAAGAAAAGGAAGGTTAACATATCTGGGAGCTGCCAGGAGTTGAGTACACCTGAAGGCAAGAGGCTGAGAATTAAAGGAGAAGAAATGGAGAAGCATTAAGAAATGCAGCTGGAGCGCCAGATTGTGAAGGGCAGAGTCTTGTATTAAGGAATTTGTATTCATCCTGAGGGCAATAAGGTGTCACTGAGTGATCTGAAACAAGGCCAGCCATAACTAAAGAAAGTGGGTTGGGTAAAAAGAGAGTTTCAGGCAAAGAGAAAAACTTGAACAAAGGAAGACCTTGAGGAAAGATGTTGCCTGGCTTGACCGAGAGACTGAAAGAAGGTCGGGGGTCTTGAACTCCAGCAGCTCCAGGGAATATGGAGAGAAGTTAGGCTGAAGAAATGGGAAGGAGCCTTCCCATGCAGAGGACTTGTATGCAGTGACAGAGACTGTAGCCTTCATTGTGTGAGTAACAGAAAGCTAGGGATGCTTTTAATCCAGGTGCCCAAAGAGATGCAAAAAATATATGGCTGTAATTTAGCTTCTGAAAAGATTTTTCTTGTTACAGTGTGGAGAATAGAGTAAGAGAGACAGGTGAACTTTTTTTTTTTAATTTTTATTTATATTCAATTACCCAACATATAGTTTTTGTAGTGTTCAGTGATTAATTAGTTGTGTGTAACACCCAGTGCTCATCAGATCACGTGCCCTCAGACATGTGAACTTTTGAGGACACTAGCTTAGAGACAGAAAGAGAAGATGGTACCTTGGACTTTGGTGAAAGCAGTAAAGATCAGATTTTCCGACTTGGATATCAAAATAACAGGACTTTCATGGGTGAGAGAGGTTTCTATCTTATGTAACTGGGTGGATGGTGCTGTTATTTACTCAGGTGGGATCTTTGGACCAGTCTTGGGGAAGACATGAGTTCAGTCTGAAATACGATGAGATTTAGCTGTTACTGAGAGAACTAAGTAGAAATGTCAGGCACTGATTTCTGCGATTAGATAGATAGGTGATAGAGAAGAAGAGAAAGGGGGGAGGGAGAGAGAGTGAGAAAGAGAGAGAGAGCAGGTAATAATTAATATTGTAAGCAGATGAGCTAAACCAAGGAGGAAGTACAAAGTGAAGTGAACAGATGTGGCTTATGCAAATGTCCCACTGACAACAGTATGAAGAAATGACTAGAAGGAACGAGACTCTAAGACAAGTTAAAAGGGTGCTGGAAGTGTGATGATGATGATGAAGATGATGATGACATAAAATAAAATAATGGCAGTGTGGACAAGGAAAAATAAACTGACTTGAAAGACAACAGGTAAAGTCAACAGAATATGCACAGGAATGGAAAAGGAAGAGACCCATGGTGACCTAAGACTTGTGTCTGGGGCAGTGGGGTGGGTGATGTTGTCATTCACTGAGAAATGAATTTTAGAATGAAGATATATTCAAATGTGGATATGCTTTTAACACCAGGAATCATGCAAGTAAGCAACTAGATTTGGGGTCTGTAACTATCCTTGGGTCAAGAAATAAAGTACCACCCGAAGCAAGATAAAAAGCTGAGAAGTGGCCCAGTTCCATTCAATATAGTAAATATTTCACAATTATAATTTAATTTGCACATAAAATACTATTTCTTTTTTAATTGTCTGGTCTTATTCCTGCATTTTATTCTGCTTTATTTTCTGAAACACTTAAAATACGCAGAGAATTACAGAAAAGAACAATAAATTTTTCATATTAAAAAGAAAATTTTAGGGGCACCTGGGAGGCTTAATGGGTTAAAGCCTCTGCCTTCAGCTCAGGTCATGATTTCAGGGTTCTGGGATCGAGTCCTGCATCAGTCTTTCTGCTCAGCAGGGTGCCTGCTTCCTCCTCTCTCTCTGCCTGCCTTTCTGCCTACTTGTGATCTCTGTCTGTGAAATAAATAAATAAAATCTTTAAAAAAAAAAAGAAAGAAAAGAAAATTTTCTAGTGCATACAAATGGTATTATTCTATACATATGATTCTGTAATTTGCTGTATTTGATCTACATTCTGTTTTTAATATGACTATATTATAGCTTTTTAAATATGACTATATTATAGTTCCATGCCATTGATTTTTAGCTCTGATACATTACTCTATTTCTCAAATATATTGCAGTGTATTTATCCATTATCTGTTTGTGGACATTTAGGTCAAGAACTGTTTCACAGTTATACACAATGCTTCCATGCAATTTCCTCTATGGTCAGGAACAAGACAGGGATGTCTACTCTCAGCACTATTATTTAACATATTACTAAAGTCCTAGCCACAGAAATCAGAAAAAAACAAAGAAATAAAAGGCATCCAAAGCAGCAAGGAAGAAGTCAAATTTTCACTGTTTGCAGATGACATGATACTCTATGTAGAGAAATGAAAAGACTCCACCAAAAAATTGCTCGAACTGATACATGAATTTGGTAAATTCACAGGATACAAAATCAATGTATAAAAATCTGTTGCTCTTCTACAGACCAATGATGAAGCAGCAGAAAGAAATCAAGGAACTGGTTTTATTTAAAATTATGCCAGAACCCATAAGACACCTAGGAATAAATCTAACCAAAGAAATAAAAGATCTATACTCTAAAAACTATAAAACATTGGTGAAAGAAATTGAAGAGGACACAAAGAAATGTAAAAAAAAAAAAAAATTCTATGCTTTTCATTTGGAAGAACAAACACTGTTAAAATGTCTATATTACCCAAAACAATCTACATATTTATTGCCATACTCATCAAAATACCAACAGCATTTTTCACAAAGTTAGAACAAAAGAATCCTAAAATTTTTATGGAACTGCAAAAGACCCCAAATAGCAAAAGCAATCTTGAAAAAGAAAAACAAAGCTGGGGGTATCAAAACTCTGTACTTCAAGTTGTATTAAAAAACTGTAACTGTCAAGACAGTATGGTACTGGAACAACAATACACACAGAATAGAAATGGAACAGAATAGAAAACCCAGAAATGGATCCACCACTATAAGGTCAACTAATCTTAGACAAAGCAAGAAATAATGTCCAGTAGAAAAAAGACAGTGCCTTCAACAAATGGGATTGGAGAAAATGGGCAGCAACATGCAGAAGAATGAAACAGGACCACTTTTCACACCATACACAAAAATAAATTCAAAATGGATGAAAGACTTAAATGTAAGACAGGAAACCATCCAAATCCTAGAGGAGAACATAAGCAGCATCGGCCATGCAACTTCTTATTAGATAGTCTCCGGAGGCAAAGCAAAAATGAATGATTGGTATTTCCTCAAGATAAAAAACTTCTGCACAGCAAAAGAAATAACAAAACTAAAAGGCAACCTCTGGAATGGGAGGAGATATTTGCAAATGGCATATCTGATAAAGGGTTTGTGCTCAAAATATATAAAGAACTTACCAAACTCAACATCCAATAAACAAATAATCTAGTCAAGAAATGAGCAGAAGATATAAACAGACATTTTTTCAAAGAGGACATACCAATGGCCAACAAACACATGAAAAGATGTTCAACATCACTTGGCATCAGGGAAATACAAATCAAAACCATGATGAGATAGCACCTCACACCTATCAGAATGGCTAAAATTAACAACTCAGGAAAAAGCAGTTGTTGGCGAGGATGTGGAGAAAGAGGAATCCTCTTACACTGCTGGTGGGAATGCAAACTGGGACAACCATTCTGGAAAACAGTACAGAGGTTTCTCAAAAAGTTAAAAATAGAACTACCCTATGATCCAGCAATTGCACTACTAGGTATTTACCCAAATCCAAAAATACTGATTTGAAGGGACAATTCCACCTCCAATGTTGGTCAAATATTCTACCCTACTCTACTCTACTCTAATTTACTCATTTGACCACTCTATGGTCAATAATCTTCAACAAAGCAGGAAAAAATATCCAATGGAAAAAAAGATAGTCTTCAATAAATGGTGCTGGGAAAATTGGATAGATCTATACAGAAGAATGAAACTCAACCATTCCCTTACACCATACACAAAGATAAACTCAAAATGAATGAAAGACCTCAGTGTGAGACAGGAATCCATCAAAATCCCAGAGGAGAACATAGGCAGTAACCTCTTCAACACTGGCCACAGCAACTTCTGTCAAGACATGTCTCCAAGTTAAAGGAAACAAAAGCAAAAATTAACTTTTGGTACTTCATCAAGATAAAAAGTTTCTGCACAGCAAAGGAGACAGTCAACAGAACAAAGAGGCAACCCACAGAATGGGAGAATACATTTGCAAATAACACTATAGACAAAGGGCTGATATCCAAGATCTATAAGGAACTACTCAAACTCAACACCCAATAAACAAATAATCAAGTCAATAAATGGGTAGAAGACATGAGCAGACACTTCTCCAAAGAAGACATACAAATGGCCAGCAGACACATGAAAAAGTATTCATTATCATTAGCCATTAGGGAAATTCAAATCAATACTATACTGAGATACCACCTTATACCAGTTAGAATGGCAAAGATTAACAAGGCAGGAAACAACAAGTGTTGGAGAGGATGTGGAGAAAGGGGAACCCTCTTACACTATTGGTGGGAATGCAAGTTGGAGCAGCCACTTTGGAAAACAATGTGGAGGTTCCTCAAAAAATTTAAAAATAGATCTATCCTATGTCCCAGCAATTGCCCTACTGGGTATTTATCCCCAAGATACAGGTGTAGTGAAAAGAAGGGCCATATGCACCCCAAATGTTCATTGTGGCAATGTCCACAATATCCAAACTGCGGAAAGAGCCAAGATACTCTTTAACAAATGAATGGATAAAGAAGATGTGGTCCATATATACAATGCAATATTGCTCAGCCATCAGAAATGATGATTACCCAACTTTTGAATCAACATGGATGGGACTGGAGGAGATTATGCTGAGTAAAATAAGTCAAACAGAGGAAGTCAATTATCATATGGTTTCACATACTTGTGGAACATAAGGAATAGCATGGAGGACATTAAGAGGAAGAAGGGGAAAATGAAGGGGGGGATCAGATAGGGAGATGAACCATAAGAGACTATGAACTCTGAGAAACAAACTGAGGGTTTTGGAGGGGAGGGAGGTGGTGGGTTGGGTGAGCCTGGTAATGGATATTAAGGAGGGCACATATACCATGGAGCACTAGGTGTTATACATACACAATGAATCTTGGAACACTACGTCAAAAACTAATGACATACTCTATGGTGACTAACATAACATAATAAAAAATAATTTTTAAAAAAGAAGTTGTGTCTTTGAGGTAAATACCCAGGAGTGCAATGGCAGGGTCATAGGGAAGTTCTATTGTTAATTTCTTGAGGAATCTCCATACTGTTCTCCAAAGAGGCTGCACCAACTTGCATTCCCACCAACAGTGTAAGAGGGTTCCCCTTTCTCCACATCCCCTCCAACACATGTTGTTTCCTCTCTTGCTAATTTTGGCCATTCTAACTGGTGTAAGGTGATATCTCAATGTAGTTTTAATTTGAATCTCCCTGATGGCTAGTGATGATGAACATTTTTTCATGTGTCTGATAGCCATTTGTATGTCTTTATTGGAGAAGTGTCTGTCCATATCTTCTGCCCATTTTTTGATATGATTGTCTGTTTTGTGTGTGTTGAGTTTGAGGAGTTCATTATAGATCCTGGATATCAACCTTTTGTCTGTACTGTCATTTGCAAATATCTTCTCCCATTCCATGGGTTGCCTCTTTGTTTTCTTGACTGTTTCCTTTGCTGTGCAGAAGCTTTTGATTTTGATGAAGTCCCAAAAGTTCATCTTCGCTTTTGTTTCCTTTGCCTTTGGAGACATATCTTGAAAGAAGTTGCTGATATCGAAGAGATTACTGCCTATTTTCCCCAATGTTCATAGCAGCAATGGCCACAGTCACCAAACTGTGGAAAGAACCAAGATGCCCTTCAACGGACGAATGGATAAGGAAGATGTGGTCCATATACACTATGGAGTATTATGCCTCCATCAGAAAAGATGAATACCCAACTTTTGTAGCAACATGGACGGGACTGGAAGAGATTATGCTGAGTGAAATAAGTCAAGCAGAGAGAGTCAATTACCATATGGTTTGACTTATTTGTGGAGCATAACAAATAGCATGGAGGATATGGGGAGTTAGAGAGGAGAAGGGAGTTGGGGGAAATTGGAAGGGGAGGTGAACCATGAGGGACTATGGACTCTGAAAAACAATCTGAGGGTTTTGAAAGGGCAGAGGGTGGGAGGTCGGGGTACCAGGTGGTGGGTATTATAGAGGGCACGGATTGCATGGAGCACTGGGTGTGGTACAAAAATAATGAATACTGTTACGCTGAAAATAAAAAATAAATTTAAAAAAATTTAAAAAAATAAAAAAGAAGTTGTGGTGTATATATATATATATATATATATATATACTGTGGAATATTACTCTGCCATCAAAGACAACAAAATCTTGCCATTTGCAACAACACGAGTGGAGCTAGAGTATATCATGCTAAGTGAAATAAGTCAGTCAGAGAAAGACAAACACCATATGGTCTCACTCATATGTGGAACTTAAGAAGTGAAACAAATGAAAACAGTGGAAAAAATAAAGAGAAAAAGAGGAAAACCATAAAACCAACTCTAAATTATAGAGAACAAACTGAGGGTTTCTGGAAGGGAGGTGGTTAGGCAGGATAGGTTAAATGGGTGACAAGGATTAAGGAGGGCACTTGTGATGAACACTAGGTGTTGCATGTAAGTGATGAGTCACTAACTTTTACCCTTAAAACTAACATTGCACTATATGCTAGTTAATTGGAATTTAAATAAAAACTTGAAACAAATAAATAAATAGATAAATAAGGAGAAAAGTCTCAAATCAACAACCAACTTCACAACTTAAGTAACTAGAACAATAAAAAAAAATCCCAAAGCTAGCAGAAGGAAACAATAATAAAGACCGATACTACTACTAATAATAATATATGAGACTGCAGTACTGCCTACTGTGCTAAGGAGGCAGGTTACCACTAATAATAATAAAGATTAAAATAGTATAAAGAAAAGAGAGAATAGAGAAGCAGTGGAGAAAATCAATAAAACTAAGTGAGTTCTTTGAAAAGATCAGCAAATTAAAAAAAAAAAAAAACTTAAGCTGGATTCATTAAGAAGAAAAGAAAGAAGACTTAAATAACTAAAATCAAAAATGAAAGAGGAGACATTACTACCAACAGGAGTGAAAAGAATTTTTAAAGTGTGTTATAAACAAGCATATGTCAAAGAATTGGATAACCTGATGTATAGGACAAAATCTGAGAAACACATGACGTACAAAACTAAATTATGAAGAAATAGAAAATCCAGATAGACCTACAACTAATAAGGAGACTGAATCAGTAATCAAAAACTTCCACTTCCCAAGAAGAAAAATCTCAAAACCAGATGGTTTCATTGGTTTAAAAAATTATCACAAAACCTGCTCAGCCTCCTAGAAGAAATTGAAGAAGAAGGAATATATCTTAACTCATTCTGTGAGGCCACCGTTATACTGAAGACAAAACCAGTCAAAGACACTATAAGAAAAAAAAAAAAAAAAACTCGAAACCCTTATGCATAGTGAATCCACAACAAAATACTAGGAAACTGAATTTGTACAGCATGTTTTACAATTATACACCTAGACCAAGTGAGATTTATTCCTGGAATGTAAGGTTAGTTTCATAAACAAAAAATCAATAAATGTAATAAACCACATTAACAGAATGCGGGGTGGGAGGAAAGCAGAAGATCATCTCAACTGATGTAGAAGAAGTGTCTGACAAAATGGGAAATGTGATATTTGATCATATAAAAATTAAAATAAAAATAAGAGAATATTTTGAACAAGTTTATGCCAACTTGATCACAACTTAGATCAAATGGACAACCCTGTGAAAAACACAAACTCTAAAAGTTCATTCATGGAGAAGTAGGCAAGAGGAATAACTCTATACCTATTTTTAAAATTAATTTATAGTTATAAACCCTTCCACACAGAGAAGATCAGTCCCAGACAGTTTTTCTCACTGGTGTTTTGATAAACATTTTAAAAATATATAATGCCAATTTTACACAAAAAGTTTTAAAAATTGAAGAGGAGGGAGTGCTTCTGCATTTACTCTAGGGGTATTACCTTGATTGAGGGAGAGAAAGAAAAAAAAGCAAACACAATAGAAAAGAAAAATCTCAATATTCCTCATGAAATCAAAATCCTTAGCAAAATACTAGCAAGTTGAATCCAGTATATAAAAAAGATAGACATGATGACCAAATGAGATTTTTCCCTAGGGATGTAACGCTGGCTGCGTATTCAAAAATCAATGTGATTTTCAATTAGTACACTGAAGGAGAAAAAAAAAAACATGGCAATTATGATGATTGCAAATAAAAAGCTTTGACAAAATTCCACACTCAGTCATAAGAAAAGCTCTCAGAAAACGAAGAATAGATGGAAATATCCTCATTCTGATGATGGACATCTACACAAAACCTAAACCTGTAATTATTACTAATTACAAACAGAGAATGCCTCTCCTCCTAAGATAAAGAAGAAACAATGGTTTTCTTAAAGGATTCTTTTTATTTTTCTTTTAAATTCAAAGTTGCAGAGATTCTCCACTATGCTAAGAAGGTACTTTTAGTCCCATTTTTCATATAGGAAAACTGATTCATAGACTCTGGGACCCGTGTTCTACCTGACTTTGAAGTCTTTGCCTGATTCACCTCCACCTTATCTCTGTTTGCTATTAACCCTGTGTGCTTACTTATCTGTGTCCGCCATTAGACTGTGAGATTGAGTTCCAAGACTCTGCTTTATTAATTTTTATATCTCTAGGAAATAGCATAGTGCTTAGCTCTAATCATTATCCACAAAATGGCACTTAAAATTTTGGATTAGAAGTTGTATCATCCATCCCGTGGCCTAAGTATTATCTCCCTTACCCAGACTGTAAGATCCAAGAAGGTAGGGGTCACATTTTACTCACCTTGGCATTCTGTGTGTCTCGTGTGATGGCTAACACATAGTAAATATTTCCTAGTAGAATAAATGACAGACACAAGTTCATCCAATTGCCCCGGCCTTCACATAACTGGCAGTGGAATTCCCAAAAGAGCTGTAGAAAGCAGTAAGGGTATTAATGAAATAAGATTCTGTGAATAATTTAGTAATTAACATTGCCTACATTTGCATTCATTTGCATAATGCTTCTTAGCTTATGAAATGCTTCCGCATCCATTTTCTAACATGAACTTCACAATATTCCTGTGAGGTATGCAAATCAAATGTTATCAGGATTTTATAGATGAGATGCAATATTTTGCCCAATGACCGGAGTAGAAAGCAGTGACTCTGGAAATAATAATCAGATTTCCTGTCTTCCCATGTAGAGCTCTTCCCACTGGATCGCTTTTTCACCAAGGTAAAGAACTACACATTCATTTTGGAATCCAACCACTTAGAGCTATAAGCTGGCAGTCAGATCTCAAATTTTTAACTTCAATATCCTCCTCTGTAAAATCATAATAGTGATTCTTAATCTGCCTCCTGCAACATGAATCCTATTTATTAAAATGTTTATCCTTGATATTAGTGTATATTAATATAGTTTAATATATTAATGGGATAATATACCTAAATTATAATATTCAAATCATACCAATGTTATTAAAATAGTCATTTGATATTTTTATTAAAAAATACAAAGAAGATAAAATAATGAGTGAGTACAATGTGAAAGTACTAAAATTCTGGATATAACTGTCAGGAAGAAATACAAAATCTTCCAAAAAGGAATCAGAGAGATTTCACAAGTGACGTTTCCTAAATTCTGCTCCTCGTTTCCTTCCTGAGCCTGGGAGTGCAGTGGGGTCAAGCCCTCTGAATCCCAAAAAAGCCCACATCAATAATTGAGGGAGCCTCTAGGTCAGACCTGGCCAGCTCTCTCTGCTGCAGGCCAAGATATGAGCTGCATTGTTAATGCTATAATCTAGCTCTTCACTATCACATTAAGAAAGCCTTTGGCAATTATGTAGATTTATGTAAACTATCTCATGAATCTAAAAAGGTAAGCTGTTATAGACAGTTCTTCAGTGAGTTTTCTAACTATAAGCCAAACTTACATTTGTTAGCTAGTCTACAGCATGACATCCAGATAAATAACTGATTTAGGATGTTATAGACAGGTGTCGGGATGGTTTCTCCAGCTCAAGTCTAGTTCCAGGCAAAATTTTATTAACCTCCTAGGGTTTTTAGGGTACTCAAATCTAATTTGCAAGAACACATGAAGCCAACAGGCCTGTGAAAATGTCAGAAATACCTTGCCAAGGACAAATGCATATAAGTCAAGGAGTGAGTCTAAATTCACTTCAATTTCCCAATGCCTCCAATACAAACCCTCAACTCCAGCCAACAGCAAGCACTGTTCACTGACTTGCAGCACCCTTTCCACTTCCCTGTCCCTGTGATTATCTCATTCAGACCATACACCTATAATATCATTCCACCTCCTCTGTGACCATAAAAATAATGACTGCCATTTATTATTACAATGGAATGCGTCTATTCCCACATTTAAGTCACTGAAAGAATTTATGTCTCCATTTTACAGATGAAGAACCAGAGGTTCAACAAAGTTAAGCAATGTATTCATAATATACAACCAAAGCTAGAACTAGCATTTAAACTCTGGTCTGTTTAATTCAAATCATTGTTCTTCCCATTATGTTTCTATCAAGACCAGTTCCAAATCCACCTCCTCCAGAAAGTCTTCCTTAAGTATACAACTCTGAATGACCTCACACCTCCTTCATCCCTACTCATTGACTACCCAGCACATTTTATCTGGTGGTGACTCTTGGCTTTTAATGGTCTCTTCTACTAAACCATGAAATTATTGAGGACAGGACATTTTCTTGTTTTTCTAGTACATCTTACCCATCCATCACCTACTATGTTTTTTATCCCATCAAAATAAAAATTTTTGGTGAAGACAAAGATCCTATTTGATCTTTGCATACCTGCATGGGTCTTCAGGCATGCTGTGTACATAGTAGAAAAATGGATGTGGACACGAATTTAAATTATATATAGACAAACTGTCCACTTGAAAGATGAAAGAAGGGCGCCTGGGTGGCTCAGTGGGTTAAGCCTCTGCCTTTGGCTCAGATTATGATCTCAAGGTCCTGGGATCAAGTCCCACATTGGGCTCTCTGCTCGGCAAGGAGCCTGCTTTGTCCTCTCTCTCTCTCTCTCTCTCTCTCTGCCTGCTTGTGATTTCTCTCTGTCAAATAAATAAATAAAATCTTTAAAAAAGAAAGAAAGAAAGATGAAAGGAACTAGGATGCAAAGAGGCTAAGAGCCCAAATTCTCACAGAGATTTTCTGACAGGTCTCCTGACTCACCTTGACTGGATTTTTCCATTATACCTCGGGTGACCATTTAATTTATTACCCAGATGAGGACATTTTTAAGAGCCAAAGGGAAGAGTATTAAAAATTATTTCAGGACAATAGGTATAAAATAGGATGTACCATCATCTAAATATTAATGATTTCTCACTATCTTTACTAATGGCAATAACAGTTGCATATGCTTTTATACAGTGCTTACAATGTGCCAGGTACTGTTCAGAGATTATAAATATTAGTTATAGACAGATGTATAAATACATATATAAATAACAATTTGCTTGATCTCCAACAATGAGTATCATTTTTGCCCCCATTGTACAGATGAGGGAACTGAGGTACAGAGAATCACACATCTAATAATGCTGGAACTCACTGGGTCACTCTCCTCTGGACCTCAGTTTTCCATCTTTAAGGATTTTAGATGACTTTTTCTAGAGGTCTCTAAGCACAAGAGACTACATCGATGGTGGACTTATGGATATGGTTTTACTTCAGGGTTTAGCATTGCCTGGCACTGATGGGGACCAAAAGAGAGAACGCATCTTGGTCTGAATCCAAAGGACAATTCTCCTTGACTTCTAGGGCTTTGATGACAATGCACCACCTTACTCACAACAGCCTGTGAAATTGGTACAGTTTCTCCAGTTACAGACAGGAAAGGAGAAACTCAGGAAGGTTAAGTGACTTACCCAAAGTCACATGGTCAGTTTACGGAAGAGTCAGGATTGAGACCTGTCTATCTACTTCCAAAGCTGTGATCACTGTTCTACAGCAGTCTGGCACAGAAATGTCACCTTAATTATCAAACAAAACTTGTTTTTCCCGCATCTTCAGTTTCATGGCTCAATAGTTCTACAGCTCAGAAATACTGGCATCCAGTAAGGGAAAGAAGCATTGTTGTGGGGGGATTGGGTAAGGTAAGAAGAGAATTTCATTCAACTCAACCACCTTTATGACCTGTCCCCTTCCTACTGCTCACACATACTTAGGAACTAGATATAATTAAAGGTTTATGAAGGTACCACAAAAGAATACTGCTAAATTTCTGAGGCTCCATGGTTGCCAAGGAAACAATCACTTCTCACTTACAAGGAAGCTTCTTTGAGGGACATGACTCAGAGATGCTAGGAATTGGAGTCTTTACAAGGGAACTGTCTCTATGAAGTATATAGGAACATCGCTATACACCTCTCCCACTTGAATTTCCCAAAGTACATCTCCATATCCCAACTACTCTTGCTGCACTAACACTGGGATATAAACCTCCTTACTGCTATTCAGTTTGCTGAGGAACATGGGTCCCAGCCCAGCCTGATTCTTTTAGAAATCTTCTCCCATCTTAGCATTAGGCACCCAAACCAGCAGAAAAGGGGACTTTGGGGGATAAGCAGGGCCTTCAGACACAGACCCTGAACCATCTCTCCAGGCCCTCCTTAGACCTTACTGCATTCCTTATCTCCTTTGTTGGCTTCATACCCCAGTTTCCATTTGTGTCCCAACTCCCTTTTGTCTCTGACCTGCAACATCTACTCCACTCTTGGATGTCTTTGTCTTCTCTCACCCTGGGATGGGGAAAGCTATGGTATTCTGCAAGCCAACCTTTCAAGACACAGTGCCTTCCCAGTCCCTGCTTTCCTTCTGGCTCTTAGAAACTTCTCTCCTGTGGTCTAGCCTTCCAGGCAATCCCCGCCCTTTTCCCAGTAGCCAGACACCTTCTACCATGGGCCAGAGTCAATTTGCTGAAAATACCTTAGTAGTCACTATTTCAGATCTCAGTCTGATGATATTCTTCTCTCTCTACCATCTCAGTAAGTGGCCCATAGGTCCTTGCTGCCTGGGGTGCTCCCAGTCAACCACTCCTACATAGCTCTGACTCTTAGAGTATCTCTCCATTAGTTCTTGACTGCACAGAGCAAGACCTCCTCTCTGTCCCTTCTAAGGCATACAGGCTATTCTCAATCTCCCTGCCTCAGGTCCTCCCTCTAGCGATTCCCCACCTGAGCACACACCATTCCTGAAGTCTCTGGACAACACTTCATTTCCTCATTATGACCTTAACTACTTGAAGGGAATGGCCACACAACATTCACAAGACAACACTGGAACTTTGCACTCAATTCCTTCTGAGGTTTTGTTAGATACCGTCACTGACACTCTTCCCACTGGACCTCAAGTCGTGACTTGTGTTTTCAGCTTCCTTATCCCACTTTTTTTTTTTTTTTTGCCCAGTCTGAATGATATGTATTATACAAATCTTAAATTTAGTCTTTTTCATGCCTCTATTTCTACTTTCCACAGGGAAACAGTATCTTGCCCTATCTACCACCTCCTTTTGTTCAATGTTCTCTCAGATTCAAAGAATGCTTAGTGAGTACATATAGTATTCTCAACTCCTTCTGGCTTCACTAGGTTTTCCTGGATTAGATACTCCCAATTCTTCCATCAAGCACCCACTGATAAACATTGCCTTGAAAGGAAAAAGAGTACCTTGCCTTCTCAGCTATAAGAGTATCTACCTAACTCTATGCTTTTAAACCAAACCAACTACCCCAAATCCCGTGGACTGCTCATAGTGGCTAGTAAAAATGAGCCTGGACATTCCAGCCGCATGGGTGACAATTCTCTCTGAAGTTCCCCTTCACTTTTCTCCTTCTCTCTGACCTCTGGATCTGTTATTCACTTCCCTGACTCCCAGCATCAAAAATCTGCCCCACACTAGTCATTCCTTAGAACAAAACCCAGGATTGTTTTTTAGCCTTCTTCTTCTTGCTGTTATTTCTCCAACAAATGTATGTTTGCTCACCCCATGGTGTCAGCTCACCTGCGCAGAGTCCTGCACAGTTCGAACTGAGCAGATACCAGCACACAGCCTATGCACTGCATCAGGGTTTGGAAAACGCTGCTAAATATATCAGATCCACTTGAGCTGTGGCCCCAAAGAAAAGCCTGTGGGGGTTACTCGTGATTACTCAGCAAGGATTCTTGGTCATTGCAATTCCTCACCAAGTCTCCAGCCATTATTCCAAGCTGATGTTCTTGTCTGCTTTCCAGAGAGATAAGCTGATTTCTAAACCCTAGGACAGAAGCAAAATTCTGACAGTACAGTCAGAATCACTAAACTCCTTCATAGCCAGCCTCGAAGGAGCTTCTGCAGGTGCTACAGCTTGCTCTTCCACACACAGTCCAGAAGGACCGACAGCCACTTGGTGAAACCTTCTCCTGATCAAATGTGAAGTCATCCCCTTCACTCTGCATAGATTAGTTATACCTAATGAACTTTTGGCTAGAAATTTTAATTTTCATTTTTAGAGGATATAACCAACTGACTACAAAAGCATATAGCATTTTTAAACAAATCTCCAATAATAGTTTATGCATCCATTGCACAGAAGACTGATGAGACATACACTGTGTTTGAAGGAATTAGAATCTAATCATAAGACCCTATCCCAAAATATACAGCTGAAAACACAGATGGGAGAGAAAGAATCTATGGAAAGACAAAATGAAAACAGAGCCTTGATGTCTCCAGTTTTATCCTTAGAAAGCACATGTTGTTACAATTTTTAGTCACCAATGGAATGTAGGCTTGTCTAAAAAAATAAAAAAAAAATATATATATATATATACACACACACACACACACACACAGGCACACACATATATATATTTATATATAAACTAGTTAGTTATATATGTTAACTTAATATATTTATTAACTAGTTGTGAATTAGTTAGTCATATATACTAACTAAATATATGTGGAGGGGGAGGGTCAGAGGGAAAGGAAAAGAGAGAATCCTACACAGACTCCCCACTGAGTGAAGAGCCTGACGAGGATCTTGATGTCACAACCCTGACGTCATGACCTGAGCCAAAATCAAGAGCTGGAAATGTAACCAACTGAGCCATCTCAGTGCCCCTATATGTATATATTTAGTTAATATATGTGGTTAACTAAAACCTGAGCCATCTCAGGCACTTAGGTCTTTTCTCCAAGACAGTGCAGACTTAAGTGTAGATCCCCTAGCCTGGCATGAAGGCTCAGCACATGGGCTTTGTGCTTCACTTCCCCTTCCAGCCTTTAGGTTGCTCCTGTTCTGAGCATCTCATCCCTGTTCAACGTGACTAAACCATTTCTAATGCATAGGCCAGACCCAATCACCCTTTATACACAAGGTTTCCCATCTTTGCCCTTTCCAGTTCTTCCCTGTTGTGAATGTCCAACTGAAATCCCTCCTCACTCAGGAAACCCTCCTAAATAAAATCAGCTCCCAAACCTCCCCCTCACCTTCACCTATAGCATATACAACCTGTGTCAGCCAATTAGAAGTCAAATTGGTCCTTCTTCAGCACATTCTCTTGATAATTGTCTCATTTAACTCCTGAACCTCCTAAGTTAAGACTGATCTCACCCACTTTCAAAGCATTAGCCAATCATTACAGACCCATTAGGATGGCTACTATAGTAACCAAAACATAGTAACAAGTGTTGGTGAGGAGAAGAGAAATTGGAACTCTGCTTCAATGTTGGTGGGAATGTAAAATGGTACAGCCACTGTGGGAAACAGTATGTTTGTTCCCCAAAAAATTAAAAATAGAAATACCCTATGAACGAGTAATTTTGTATATCTACCCAAGAGAAGTGAAAGCAGGATCTCAAATAGACCGTTGCATACCCATGCTCATAGCAACATTATTCACAATAACTAAAATAGAGAAGCAATCCAAGTGTCCACCAATGGATAAATGAATAAGCAAAACGTGGTATATACATGCAGCGGATGTTATTTAGCCTTAAAAATAAAGGAAATTCTGACACACACTACAATATGGATGAGGACATGATGCTAAGTGAAATAAGCCAATGACCCCCCCAAAAAGACAAATATTGCATGATTCTACTTAAATGAGGTAGTTCTAGTAATGAAATTTATACAGGCAGAAAGAATGGTAGTTGCCATGGCCCAGGGAGGGAAGAATGGGACGTTATGGGTCAATCATGTGGAGCTTCAGTCTTGCAAGGTGGGAGGTGTTCTAGAACTAGACGGTGATGGCGTTTGCACAACCTTGTGAATGTGCTTCATGACCCTGAACTCTACACTTCAAAATGGTTAAGATGGGAAATTGCACGTTATGTATACTTTATCACAACAGGAAAAAATAGAGGAAAAGACTCAGGCAGAAGGGAAAACAAAAACAAAAACAAAAACAACTAACATTCTTAATGTCCCCTGTGTTAAGTAGCTTCCATACATTTTCTTCTTTAATCTTGGTAATAGCCTAGCTTTTAACTCCATTGTTCAGATGAGTACATGAAACTGAGGCTGAGAAAGTCAGGAATTTTTCCAGCAAGCAGGGAGTGCAGATGTGAAGGTAGGCCTATCTGACCTGGGACCACTGCTCATAGACGACTCTTCAACACTACTTCAACCTTTCACACAAAGCTTCATCCCCTGGGGACAGAGGAATAGGCTTTAAATACCAATTTCTTCTGATTAGCATAGCCATACCTAAAGTAAGTGCTTCTTCAGTGTTTTTTTAATTGATCTTCTCTTGGCTTAGATAGTGGGGGGAAAAAAAATACCAGAACTGGTGAATGACTTAGTGTCATTTTTACCTGAGGTTTCTGGACTTGACTCAGGACAAACCTGTGATCAGCCACGTTGCCCAGATGTGCCCTTCTCCACTGCAATCTATGATCTGACAGAAAGAATCTATTTTAGGATTTTCCATGTCTGCTCTGATTCTGAGTAACGCCTAGACTTGTTATCTAGCAATTAAGCAAGAATAGATGAGAAATTGTATTTACATTTTCCACACTGTGGGGCTTTCTATACCTAACCTTGAATACTTAATACTGTGCTGAGTTATGATTCATCAGGGACTGATGGTTTTATTTATCATAACAAAGCTTAACTCTCAGTAGGATGGGTTTCTGGAAAGAGAAAAGAGAGTAGAAGGTGAATTGTAAAAGTGTCAATGATGAAAATGAAAGATGAATTCCTTCCCTTACTAAAAGTGACACTCTTCAGATCTTCCTTCTCTTGCTTCCCAAACTTTACCAAAACAACCGTAGTACCAATTTCTCCTTTCATTTGGCTGGTTATCCATTTGGAAAGCCCTTGCCTTCACAGCCACATACCCAAAGTCTAGTTTTTCAACAGGCTTCAGCTCCGTTCCATTCTTCCATGAAGCCTTCTCCAACCCACTCCCTATCTCCCTTTCTTCCTGAGTCCACCTCCTGCCATTTAACTTGTCCAGAGGTCTGCACACAGTTCAAGCACTTCTGTTTTCTAATGCTATCGATTTACACTTCTCATTTTCCCTCTGAAGTTGGTAAGACTTCAGAAAAAGATATTTCATTCCTCCGAACCAGAGCCCAAGACGATGTAGGCAGTCAGTTGGTATGTACTCTTGACATATATTACACATATTGCATTTATTATATTTCACTCGTGTATATATAGATTTCAAAGTTTAAACATATCCAAATTTTTTGGAATATAGGGCAGAAGAATGTCTACAGCTATTGTCAGTAATGTAGTTTCAAAGAGCTGCCAGCTTTACTTGGAAAAACTATTTATGAGGAAAATGTCCTCTAATGTATTTATATCAGTGGACCCAAAAGAAGCTGCAGACAAGCACAGACAAGGGTGAACAGGATGTGGTGGTTCCTGGGAATGTTGGTAGATTCCATTTTTAAGACACTTCTAATGCAGGACACCTGAGTGGCTCAGTGGGTTAAGGCCTCTGCCTTCGGATCATGATCCCAGGGTCTTGGGATCGAGCCCCGCATTGGGCTCCCTGCTTGCCAAGGAGCCTGCTTCCTCCTCTCTCTCTCTCCCTGCCTCTGCCTACTTGTGATCTCTGTCTGTCAAGTAAATAAATAAATAATCTAAGACTCTTCTAATGCTAAGGGCATGTACTTTGAGGACATGTGGCTACATAATTAACTCTCCACAGGCTAGGAAATGAGAGCAATATTTAATTTTCAGTGTTTTCTTTCCTTCCCATCTTCTACATAATAGAAAATTAAATTCTGATTCTAGTACAATGCTTTTCAACATAGTTTCACTTTCAAATCATCTGGAGTGATTTAGAAAAAACACAAATTACCAGGCCTTACCTCCACAGATTTGGATGTGATTGGTCTCGGCATTGGCATCTGGTAAAAGCTCCCAGGTTGATTGTACAGAGCAACCAGAATTGAGAACCACTGGTATAGCATTTATTTATTGATTCTTCGCTCTGAACCTGCCTTAAGTAGGGCTCAGCAAGCCAGAGAATATGGGCCAAATGTGGCCATGTCCATGCTTTACATCTGGACTCTGGCTGCTTTTGCCCATCAGCAGCAGACTTGAGGTGGTTGAGACCCTGAGGCCTACAAAGCCGAAGTTTGTGATTTGTCCCTTTATTTAAAAAAACAAAAAACAAAAAACAAAACCACCAAAACCAGGGTCCTGAGTAGTTCAGTGCCAAAATAATTAAATGTAACAATCTGGCTTCCATGCTTCTGCATAAAAATGGAAATGTATTAGGTTGTAACAGAAAGGGCACAATACAGGAAAAGATATGGTACAGGATGGGCAAATGCCCAATGACATTTCCAAAAGTCTGGCTACCGTAGGTCTTAGACACAAAACCATCTTCAGGCTACTAGAATCAATACCTAGCAAATAACCCAGAAAATACCTCTCTGCTAGGAGGATGACAGTCATTACCACGAGGAAAATGGCACCCACACATCACTAGGCACGTTGGTCTTCATTGTTTCTGAGAAAAGTAAAGTGGAGGCCATGTAAAACTGGTTCTGGTCAAAAGAGGAAACTTACTGGTGTCAAATACTCCCTTGAGCAATGGAAAAAAGTTCACAATTGGAGAAGAACAGAGGCAGATAAAGGGTGACTTTATGAACAAACACAGATTTGTGGTTGACCCAACTACAGTCAGAAGCAGCAGACAGGATCCTACCTGCAACGTGCAGGTAAATTAACCTTCCTAAGGGTAGGCAGAAATCTTCTAGAATTAATAATAGGACAGTTCTCTTGTAGCATGATATGAATGATTCTTTAGGTTAGGATCTATTAACAGTTGACCTGGCTACAAGAGGTCTATTGGTCATAAAGGAAAAACATAAAATACATTCATACTGGTCCATTCTATAGGTGAAATGATTAAAGAAACATATATCAACTCAAAACATATACAATGTGGGGACTCTTAAAAGGTATAACAGCAGCATTTCACATGGTGTCCAAAGTCCATCAGATCACATATCCTCTGGTATACAGTTACCTCTACAAGCCCCTTGAGCACTAAAATGTAGCCAATGAAAGACTGAGTGCCACATACATCCTATATCATCAGTCTTTGATGGTAGCACTTTCCAGCAACTTATGCTAGAAGCGTGAAGCTTACCTTGAAGAATTCCTTCCCCTTCCTCCCATCCATGTCAAATTGCTTGACAGGTTTTAACAGCTTTCCCTCTTTTCATCTCTATCAGCTATAGCCTAGTTCAAATCAGTCCCTTATCATTGTTTGTCTAGATCATGTGTTGTCAAACTACAACCCTTGGGAGGCATTTGGGTGGCTCAGTTGGTTAGCATCAGACTCTTGGTTTCTGCTCTGGTCCTGATCTAGGGGTTAGAAGGATTGAGCTCTGTGCTGGGCTCTGTGCTTGGTACAGAGTCTGCTTGGGATTCTCTGCCTCTCCCTCTGCCTCTGCCCCTTCCCCCAACTCACTCTCTCTCTACCTTCCCAAATAAATAAATAAATAAATAAATAAATAAATAAATAAAATCTTAAAACAACAGCAACAACAACAATAACAAGGACTATGACCTGGACCAAGTCCTGTCCTCAACCTGTTTTTATAAAAAAAATTTACTGAATGACAGCCACACCCACTTACAGGCTGTCCAGGACTTTTTCCAAGCTATAATATCAGAGTTGAGTAGTTGCAACATAGACCGTATATGGTCCAGAAAGGAAAACATATCTACTATCCAACCCTTTACATAAACCATTTCTATGTCATAAACCATTTCTCACACTGCTAGTGGAATAGTCTTTCAGAAATACAATTCCAGGGGCATCTGGGTGGCTCAGTCGGTTAAGCCTATCTTCAGCTCAGGTCATGATCCTGGGGTCCTGGGATTGAGTCCTGCATCGGGTTTCCTGCTGAGTGGAGAACCTTCTTTTCCCTCTCACTCTGCCTACTTGTTCTTTCTTTTGCTCTCTATCAAATACATAAATAAAAAATTAAATCTCTAAAAAATAAATACAACTCCAGGGACAACTCTGGGGCACCTGGGTGGCTCAGTTGGTTGAGCATCTGTCTTCAGCTCAGGTCATAATCTCAGGGTCCTGGGATCAAGCCCCAGGTAGGGCTTCATGCTCATTCTCTCTCTCTCTCACTCAAATAAATAAATAAAATATTTTAAAAAATACAAGTCCAATCATGTCCCTCCATAACTTAAGAGAACTGATGGCTCCTCATTAAAATTCAGATCCAAATTGTCAGGCTGTCATTTAAGACCCTTCACTGCATCTTCTCACCTAGTCCCAGGCTCCGTCAGCTCCTTGCTTTTCTCTCCACCAGGCACGAGAGCTTTCTTTCCTGGGGAAATGTATGCTCCAATTTGACATGAAGGTCATGCAGACATGTTTCAACCCCCAGAGGGATCATTAGATCATCATTTCAACAAAGCAAACTTGTCCTTAAGGAAATTTACTTTCCAGTTTACTGTCCTTTATCATACAATGGCCTGGTTAGGGAGGGGGATTAAAAAGTTTTAACAGAGGTAGATCTTTAAGTGGGAGGAGTGCATCATGTATTAGAGATTACGGGAGGGCTTTCAGGGGCAATCCTCTGAACAAAGTTACACAGTTATAAAATGCATACATACATACATACATACATATATATACACACATATATATAGGTGTATACATACATACGTGTGTGTGTGTGATAACTATAGATGATAAACAACAAGTTTGCTGTGCTGAGTAGCCCCTGATGAGGATAAAAATGTAGAAGGTAGTTAATGTCATAGTGGGCACCTGCTACATATCTATTATCAGCCAAACTTTTGATGACGGTAGGTTCTTGGAAATCATCCTACATATGAAAAACCAATCCAAGATTGCTAAGCGGGGAAATGTCAGGATTACATTTTCTTTATAAAAAGGAAACTGGTGACAGAAATAAGTGGAGAAAAAAAATAAAGGCAAACAACTCAGTACTGAAGTACTTCATATACCTCTGTGAAAAATGAAAAAGTTTGACCTTGGGTGGTGGCAGTTGAGACCAAAAATGAAATTAGCAACTAAGTGGATTTGGGAACTCTGGATAAAGGAATTAATATTGAACGTAAGGCTTCTAGTCTGGACAATTCTCTAGCTAGCTAGTGGGACCTGTAGTCAAAATCAGGATTATAGGAGAAGGACCTAATTTGGAAGGCAAGTGACAGGTGCTTTTATATGTGTTAAGTCCCATGCTTTACTTAAGCTGGATATTATCTAGGTCAATCTACCAAAGATGCAGTTTAAAAATGTGTACATGTCCCTCCAATGAAAACCAGTGGCTAGAGACAAAAATACCATCATGATATACTATAGATGACCATCGCTGATAGATGAGACTAGGGGGCATCAAGAGTAAATGTGATTCGTGACTTAATTCCTGCCTAGAAGTGAAAGTGGCAGAAACCCTGAGAAAGTGTAGTCATGTCATCTTGGCTTCGAGGTCGCCCAGGAGGGAAACCATGAGCATCGAGGTCTATGTTGGTTCCATAGACTGCAAGAAAAGAAATTGCAAACTAACCAGAGAAAGAAAAATTCTAACTCTCCCTACCAGGAATAGAACCAAAAAAGATAAGACTACTTAAATTAAACTCAGGATGTTTTTGAACATAACCCACAAATAAAGAAAAGGGAGAGGTATTTTGTAAGGAAATGTTAAGAGAGGATTATTCCTGACTATGTCAAAGTCCTAATTAGTAGTCGATATGGAAAGCTAAAGAGATACAAAATGTCCCCATGTGATGAAAGGTATTGCATCTCTGCCTCCTGGGGCCATCTTAGTTTTGCTAATACAGTACCAGGAAGCAGGCTAGTGAGGTCTATCTTCAGGAATAAAAGCTGAGAGCAGAAGACAGAAGGTCCCATGATCATATCAAGGGACTTAGGATCTAAAAACCAAGGCGAACATAACACTGAGAATTTTGCTACTTCACCTTCCCTTCTTATTTTCCCTTTCCTTTGCAGAAATCAGCAGTAAAACCCTTATAATAACAAAAGCCTATTTTTACATAAGTAAAAATTTACAGTTTATGTAAGGGTACGATAAAGAAGGAAAGGGGTGTGAGCAGACAATCACGATTCGCACATCAGTCTGAAGAGAGGGACTCCAAAGAGATCGTGTAGACAGGGATAGCTATTAAAGGAGAGAGAATTTCTAGGTTTTCCATCAAAGAAAGAAAGGAGCTCCTGAAGTTTTAGCCTGCACCTCAGAAAAAGCCAACAAATTGCTTTCATTCTACCTCAGATTTTTAACAGTGTATTACAGAAGGGACCAGAAGGGCAATGCGTCTAAGGATAAATACAGTGTGTCACAGCTTTATCAGGGCAGGCTGAAACCCAGAAACCACTGAAATTTCTAGAGAAAACCAAAGGGAGTAATGAAGGGGTTCACCATGAGATAATGGTCGGGGAATGCTGGATCCAACACTCAGTGTGAACGGTACAAATAGATATTCAAATAAAAACACAACCTCCACACTTTAAAGGACTCACAGCCCAGGGAAGGAGACTAAAGCCAAGTGAAGACAAGGCCCCAGACAAAAATGAAGTCATATGAGAGCACATGGACACTGTCAGGCCCAGTCAAGTTCCCTAACCCTAAAGCGTGGTACAGGCCCACTGCTCGTGTCTCTGAGACACAGAAGGGAATGAAAGAGATGCTCAAAGACTGGAAACGAACAAATGCAGTCACAAAAAGAAAAAAATATGGGCCTCATCAACAGAAGACCCAAAGCATGCTATTTTTAGACCCTGGCCAGCTGGCAGTTTCTACCAGGCTAACAAAGCCAGAGGCTGCATCTTGGTTATATTCTGATTCTCTACTGTTGCTCCCCCCCTTTATGTGGACTCCTGGGGAGGGGGGAGTCACTTCTCCTTGAAGCCTCAAGATGCTGTGGCAACAGCACAGGCTTTAGCAGTCAGACCAATCCCCCAAATCTTCATTCGTTATCTGTAGGAACTTGGCTAAATTCTTCAGTCTCCCTGAAACTCAGTTTCTTCATCTATAAAATGGAATAAAAGTTCTGCCATCCAAGTTTGTTGTGAAAATACTTTGAGAAAATATGTTCAGTATTTAGTTCAATGTCTGGCAAATAATAGCTGGTCAATAAATATTATTAATTATTATTTCTGCTTTCCTCTTGCCTGAGGTACAAGCACACTCCATTTACCAACTTCCTTCCAGTCTAGCCCCTCCTTGTTTGACTAGGATGTCATGTAGACGTGTATTATGCTACAGAATCTCTCAGCCACCACACTGACCCAGGAAATGGCTGTTCTGTCGGAAGTGGACAGAGCTCCCCCAGCCTGAAGACCTTAGTACTCCACGCTTCTTGCGCCCTGCCCTCTACTGACCAGAGGCAGTCACTGCAATTGACCTTTCAGGTCCCAAGACTGTCAAAACGTAGGAAAGACACTTACTTCGACTGACTTCTAGAATTAGTTGTTGATAAACAGATCATTTATACAGAAAAGAAGGGGATGACCACCAAAATCCAAAACGGACTCACTATGAAAATATCTCCTGCAAAACCACCATCGCCCTTTTTTGATAACAGCATTATTGGTCTCATTATTAGACAATACATTAAATACAATTGCCATAAAATACTTACCCAATGTTTCCTAACACGCTTGTAGAAAAGATGCAGAGCTATTAGCTGAGATAAAAATCAGACAGGAGGTTCCATGACACGGCAGAATAATACAACCATAGAATTCATCCTAATGAATCTTGAAGGTTGGTCCAAGCCTCCATCAACAATCCTACCCCACCCAACATTTTTATAAATAACATGAAAAAAGATAGAAAATGTACCATATTTTCCAATGACATAACATTAGGCTGAACAGCTCACATGATACACAGAACCCACCTTCCAACTAACCTCACAAAATTCATTTTAAGAAATAATTACTGAGTTTCTTCTAAGTTCCAAGCACTAAAGACAGACTGACAGACAAGGACTCTACCTTCATAGACGTTAATGTCTCATGGAAATTGAGATTTTTATTTGGAATCACCTAAATTAAAATATTGGAAACAAAGTCATTTTTAAAAATACTTGGCCTAACAAAGCACACCTCTTGAAATAAATACTCCATAAACTAAAATCGCTCTTTAATCATCATCATCGGGGAAATTCACAGAAGAATTCAAATAAAAGTGAAAGTTCCACAGAAATCTGCCCTAATAGGATCACATATAGATAACCGTGAAACGTTTCAGAGATCAGTCTGTCAGTGTTGACAGACTGAAGAGTCGCCCCAAGTTGTGACTATGAGGACTCTAGACATCTTGCCCCAGAAGGACTGCGCTTAAAGAAAAAAATATGTGTGCTGGGTTAGAGACAAGAAAACTAAGGAAGGAGACAATGTTTGGGGGCGGGGGGCTGTGCATGCCCGCAAGTTTGCTCATGTGGGACATATTCATGACAGACACAGAGGAGCAAATAACTTCTTTCAAACACTAAAGACATGTCATGTCCTTCACCATGGTGGACACAGTTTTTACCACAAGCATGCTATCCTTTCACTATGTCTTCTAGTAATAGAATCTTCTATCCTTTGGGAAATCTATTCCACATGGACCTCTATTCCACATAGAGCTAAATGTTAGGTTCTCACCCCCCAAGCAACACCCAGCCCCTTTGGGGTACCAAACTTGATCAGAGCCTCCACTGGATTTTTGCTAGTAATGTTAGTCTCTTTCCCACCACCTGAACAGAGCCAAGCAGAGAAGAAAACTAACAGGAAAAAGAAGAACGGAGACTTATTTTTTTTTTAAGATCTTATTTATTTATTTGACAGAGATCACAAGTAGGCAGCGAGAGAGGGAAGCGGACTCCCTGATGAGCAGAGAGCCCCATGCGGGGCTTTATCCCAGGACCCTGAGATCATGACCTGGCCGAAGGCAGAGGCTTAACCCACTGAGCCACCCAGGTGCCCCAAGAACCGAGATTTAAGGAGATGAATTACTATGATGTAGTTTGACTACTTGCATTCACCTTATCTGATATTGGACCAATCACTGGGTCTTATTAATAAATTGTGTTTTTCTTTCAAGCACTTTCAGGGGTTTCTATTATTTGCCCTAAAAAAAAGTTCTGACCATCACTTTCACTGAACACTATGTGCCTTATGAACTGAGTCTTCCTTACTCACCTTTGTAACTTCGTGCTAGGCAAAGCCTCTGACATGTAAAGTAGTCAGTAATTGTGGATTAAAATAAGTGAACCAAAATTTCAAGGAGGTTTCTTTTTTTCTCAGTTAAGGCCGTCTTTGTAAAGATTGGCATTGTTATGGACTGAATGGGTACATCCAAAATTCATATGATGAAACCTAACCCCAGTGTGATGGTTAGTAGGTGGGGCTTGTGGGGAGGTAATTAGGTTATGAGGCTGGAGCCCTCCTCAGTGGGGTTAATGCCTTACCAGAGACCACAGAGAGTTCCTTTTTCTTCTGTCAAGTAGGGGTATAATGAGAAGATAGTCATCTGTGAACTAGAAAGCTGGTCCTTATCAGACACCACATCTGCCAGCGCCTGAATCGTGGACTTCCCAGCCACCAGAATCGTGAAAAATAAATGTTGTTTAAGCCACCCAGGTTATGGCATTTTTCACAGCAGCATGAATTCGACATCAGCCATAAACCTACTGGGGGCAGCCTCCACAGAGGTGTTCAAGCCGAGACTATGAGGCTGCTGAGGGGGTGGCTATTGGGGAAAGCATCCTGGACAGGGATTCCTTCTCATCCAGAGTCTATGATTCTATGTCATACGTGTCCTCTCTTGCCACTGACAATGCCCTCTATGATCTTTTCTGCCCGTTGTCATTGAAATTATTTCATCTTTTGGCCTTTTCTTCCCTTTCTATACACTTTAAGATCAGGGAAATAGTAATTACTGGAAAAGGCTAGCAGGAGGTTTGTCTTGACTATCTCCTCAGTTTCATGTTTTGGCTGTTACGTCTGTACCTTGGATATAAGTTAAGGGATAAATTAAAACCTGCAAACAAAGCAAAGGGTAACAATTCATTACCAAAGGTAAGCCAGAAGGCGTTCCGACCACCAAAACTGGGACTTTGAGTAGAAATCAGAAAAGGGGGTCTTGAATGACATGGTTCCTGCCACACTGGCCTAATGGTTCTGCCTAGAAGGTAATTATCAGAAATGATTCTCGTGGACCATTGTTGAAGCTCTTAATCGGCTTAGCAGCTTCTTTATGTGTGATTTACACTTTCCTTGGTTGCCGGGCAGCTGCAGAAAACACCTTTTTTTTTTTTCCTGGTCTTTCAGAAATTGTTTTGTTACAGTAGGTAATACCAACTCTGACAATGCTATTACATTACTAATATAATTTGTGATGTATGCTGAAGCCAGATCCTGCCATCTTTGCCGAAGAACAAAGTTGACTCATTTCTACACCGATAACATAACAGACCCAGGTCCTGGAAAGGAGTGAATCACCGGGAAGTTTCAATAAACACAGAGAGGCATCAATTCCTCTTTGAACCTGACCATCACCTGTAATTCTGTATGACCTGCACAGACCGGAGATAGCAGGGCAGAGGAAGGAGAAGAGGTAGGGAGCCTGAACCGGAGAGAGGAGGAGACATGTTGCAAAGGATAAGGATCTGAGCATCTAATTTCTAGAAGAAAACAATCACAACCTCTAGAATAAAACCAGTGTTGTTTTCATGTACTCTTCCATTCTGAAAAGGAAGACAAACATGCTTACAGGGAAGGAAAGAAAAAAAAAAAAACGGTGCCATAAGATTTAATTCAACATTCTGACCCATTTTTTCTGTTAGATGAAATATACGATCATGTGAGTGCGTCACTAAAAATGATCTTAGGTAAAAGGAAAAGTATAAGACAGAAATCTGTATAAGGCTGAGGGCATTATTTCTTTCTTTTGCAAAGCTCTTATTGTCATATTATTCTTACAATAAAAAACCAAAAGGCCTTCAGACACCAGCAAAGAAATGTCACTTTGACTACTATTTTCTTAGCAATACGGAAAATATTTGGAGGGGTAATATATACAGACAAAAATAACTCATGAGTCAAAAAATCATTCCTGTAGGAAGTACTTTTAAAAGTATATAATTAATCTCAAACAAAGGCAAGTGAAGGACATCTTTCAAAGGGAGCCATTTCCACACTGTAGAATTAGTTCTTTTCTTTCTTTTCCAAATACAAAATGACTTTCTTTGATCCTCCTCCCACACACTAATTCAAGTAAACCATGCGTTATGAAGCTTTTTAAATACGGAGATAAGATGTTTCAAAGGTCATATTAACATCAGAAAATGGTCCTTGAACATTTTACTACTATTTAGAGATTTTACACACCCGTTCACTAATTTTACAATTTTTGAACATTGGCATTTCCTGAAACTGGAGTTTGGAGGACTAAAAAATGCTGACTGTGTAGCTCCCAACCACATGTCAGGACACAGCTAAGGGGAGATGTCAAATTCCAGTTGGAGAGAGAGCAAAGGGAGGAAGTCGTCATTTTGCCTAATCTTAAAATAGGGGTTGAATTCAGCAAAAAGAATTTTGGCAAAGCGAAATGATAAATATTTCACTCTACAAAGAACAAATTAATTGACACAGTAAATGAGTCAACCTTTTATAAAAAAGGAAAGATTTTATTTACTTATGTGATAGCCAGAGAGAAGTAGAGGAAAAGGGAGAGGCAGGCTCCCCACAGAGGAGGGAGCTGGATGCAGGACTGGATCCCAGGACCCTAGCCAAAGGCAGATGCCCTGAAATGAGTCTACCTTTTAGGATACTGGAACAGTAGAGAGGAAGACCCTGAGGTCATTCCAGCCCTGACTTGACTCTTCTTGGCACAGTCTACACAACAGATGTCCCCTGCAAACACCACTCCTACCAGGGCATTATCAACATTGCTAACTCAATGTCAGCAATGAAGTCTCTTTCAGGAATTGGTTAAGCATTTCCTTGGAAATTCTGGGGTATGTGTCAAAGACTGCCCTGAGGCACCAGACAAGCAGAAGAATGTTTTACATGTAAATATGTGTTGTCATGGTTGCCTCAGTGCAATCCTTTCTAAATCTGACCCTACAGGAGAAGCACACAGAAACACAGATTCCTAGGCCCTGCTCCAGAATCCAGCTTTGGAGAAACACCAACACTGAAGGGAATAGAAGTGGGAGGAACATACCAGGCCTCCTTGGGCTCAAAACCACAGGACAAGCAAGAGGTTGGAAGAATCCTAGTCTCCAAATACTTAAGATATGTAGTCACTGTCTTCTCTGGGCCATAGCACATGACTTGCTCTCAAATGAAGTCATTGGATTCCATGATTTCTAAATCCTCCTCCTTCTACTTCTATTCCAATTGCTTCCTCTAGCAGTTACCACAAGTCCAGCTTCCTCACCTCAGTCTGGAGGCCGGGGCCTGCTTCATGAGTCTGTAGCCCCGTAGTCACCAGCAGAAGGGACCCTGCTTGCTCTAATTCTCTGCTGACATCATCTTGAAATCCTTAAGAATTTTCCATAAAGGGGTCGAGCATTTTTCGCTTTGCATCAGGCCCCACAGACTATGCAGCCTGTCACACCCGGAGGGGCCCCACGATCTGGTCCTAGTCAACTTTCACCCCTCTCTCTCTCTGCTCTTCTCTTCCTTTGAGGCACTCTCGCCATCTTGGCTTGATTTCAGCTTCTCCCTCACATGCGCTGCGTTCATTTCCAATTCTGAGGCTCTGCATCTGCACAGGGAGGGGCGTGTGGTCAGGACCTCAGAGGCCCACCATCACCACCCTAGTTTACCCCCATCAGTGCATACTGCATTAACCACTTTATTTGCTCCAGAGGACTTCTGAGCATTGGAAACCACCTTGGTCATTCATACCCTAGTGTACATGTTTAGTGCCTAGTTCTCCACCACTGGGATGCAAGCTTCCTACAGGCAGGGAGGCTCTCGGCCATGCTGACTGCTGTAACTCTAGCTCCCAGGAAGCTGATGGGTGCCTGACATAGAGCAGGCATGCAACATTTATGGGCTTGTCAACTTACCAAATGACAAGCCGGTTCAGATCCCTCTAAGTGCCAATGCATAGTTTCTAAAACTTCTGTCTCATTAACAATATGCCGGGAGCAATCCTAAAGCTCTGGGGTTGATCTGGAGAGCCTAATGTTTAGTCAAATCCAGGAACCACTATGCACTTTTAAATATTTCCCAGGGATCAGCCTCAATTTCTGTCATTTCCAAAGTTATTATTTCAAATTATTATAAAGAGGCAACAGAGGGAAATTAGAGAATGGACAATATCAGCATAGGGAAGAAGGGGCTTTCTAACTCTCAGATTCATTCAACAAGAGTGCAGGTCACCTTATGACTGGTGATCTTCCTGCCACTGGGATAATCCAAGCAAAGGCCCAAAATGGATTTGTCTAGGATGCAGCAGGAAGACCATTTCTACTGGTAAGTAGAGTTTGCCTACGTTTGCTTCAATCCCCCCCCTTTTTCTAAGATTTTATTCATTTATTTGACAGAGAGAGACAGTGAGACAGGGAACACAAGCAGGGGGAGTGGGAGAGGGAGAAGCAGGCTCCCCGCTCACCAAGGAGCCTGATGAGGGACTCAATCCCAGGACCCTGGAATCATAACCTGAGCTGAAGGCATTTGCTTAACGACTAAGCCACCCGGACCACCCAATTTGCTATTCTTAAGTTTCATATTTTTGAAGCTTGAGAAGACCTGGAACACTGCATGCCTCAAAACAGATGGTTAACGATCAGGGCGGGGGCGCTGATGGTGTGCACCTGCGATAACGCACCACTCGTCCACTCATTCCTTCTACTACCTGTGAGATATAATATAATATGTGCACACAAATACAATAAGCGGCAAAACTACCAATAAATATGTCCTGGATCAGGGTCTACTATGATGCCAAAATCGTCTAGAAAAGCTAGGTCAAGGCATAAGGCTCAGCCTCTAAGACTACATGAGGTCTCATGCATCTCTTAATTATAAATTTATGTCTCAGGATCCTACCATTCTCTGACTAAGGCCAAAATGATGACAATGAGACTAGCGGTGTTTGCAAAAAGAAGGACACCAGACCCGGAGAGAGAGGGCCTTTGACTGAGACTGCCACCCTGCCACGTAGGACAGAGGGGACAGAAAGTGCTACTTGCACTCCTGCCTTTTAATCACATTGATCTTTCCTAGTGACAACAAGAAAACATGTCCCAATCAATGTCCTGGGAATTGAGCAATCAAGTTATCAATCTCCTCTTGGATTACAGAACTAGAAAGGCCCAAGAGGGATAGAAGAAGCCAAGATGAGACACACTTTCTCCTGCAGTCCGATAGATTTTTAAATACCTTAAACTGTATTTCTAAGTCTCAATAATAAAAGCTAATTAGGGAGAAAGAGAGGCAAACACAGAAAGTCTGAATTATGGTAAATTTCAAAGAACTCAAGAGCATTGTATAAAGCTACTTAGGAGCTTTGCTTCAAAAAAAAACCACAACAAAGAATTTCCAAGTTTGAAAAGCCAGTTTCCTTGAATAGATAAAGAGACCCTAGCAATTTTACAGGTTATTAATTTGGTAAGCAAATCTGTTCCCTACACACTGAACAAGAATGACTGCAGATTTCAAATCAATGGGGTACTAAATTAATGGCCTCCCTGCATAGGATATTTCTCCTCTCCTTAGTGCAGGACAATTCTGGAGTCAACACTCTATTCAAACGCCCACTGCTACCCAGAAATCTGAACTATGAAATACCTAGAGAAGCATTTAAAACTAGATGTTTCGATTAAGCAATGTGCCTCTCTCCACGATAGCTTCTCTAAGAGACTCTCATATTACAGTCATAACAGAGTGTATTTTAAATATCTTTGGAAGGGCACCTGGGTGGTGCAGTCAGTTAAGTGACTAATTGATTTCAGCTTAGATCATGATCTCAGGGTCGTGAGATCGAGCCCCTCAGGGGCGCCCAGCTCAGGGGGCAGTCTGCTTGAGGTTCTCTCTCTCTCTCTCCCTCTTCCTCTGTCTCTCTCCTCCTGCTCTCTCTCTCAAATAAATAAACAAATCTGTCAAAAAATAAATAATAACTATCATTAAACTATTCATACGTTACAGAGCAATCCTCAAAAGGCTTGGATCCCAAGTGTTGACAAAATGAATTGATGTCAAAGATCACCTTCAAGAAACACAGTAAAGTTCTAGCAGAAAGAGAGTGAACTTCAAAGTCAATCTATTTGAATGCCAACTGTGAGAGGAGGTGGGCAGGCAGGATAACTCGACAGAGGTTTCCTCTGGTGAATGAGGGGAGCACTCTGTCCTGAAGAGGGTTGGTTGGGGAGCACCGAATGGAATAAGGGGCAGATGACCTCCACAAACTATGATTACACAGTTTGTGATTCATGTTGCAGCCAGCTTGGACACACCTGGGTGGGTCAGTGGGTGAAGCGTCTGTCTTCAGCCTAGGTCATGATCTCAGGGTCTTGGGGCCGAGTCCTGCATTGGGATCCTTGCTCAGCAGGGACCCTGCTTCTCCCTCTGCCTGATCCTCCTGCTTGTGCCTTCTCTCTAGCTCTCTCTCTTTCAATCACAAATAAAATAAATAAATAAATTCTTTAAAAAAAAATAAGAGCTGTAAAAGATCACAAGTATCATTTCATATGATGCTTTGATGTAAGAGATGAAAATCGGAGACCTGCTTGGCCTGACTGACACTTCCTTCTCCACTGGAAGCCAAGACTTAAGGACAAAGCCTGCCTTAAGCAGCAGAGCTTAAAAGAAAACCACTTAGTCCAAAGTCTTCCATAGTGCAGTCCATCCTTCAGGATCATAATAAAAACAACAGCTCTGTTGGGTGAGCGTCTGCAGGGTGTGGGACATTGTGCTAGACAGCTTACCTAACCCGCCCTCCTGTGCCCATTCTCGGCAGCCCTGCCCTTACAGACAAGGGAGCTGCCAGGAGCCGGTGTCAGTTACATCCTCAAGGTCACACAGCTGCTACCAGGCAGAACCTGGAATCACATGCAAGTCTGCTTTTGCTGGAGGCCTTACACTTTGCAAGCAAAGGGGTGAAGGAGAAGTTCCTGAAGGAAGTAAATTCGTGGGGAAGTGCCAGCAAGCCCCACAGGCTCCAGGCATGAGAGAGCTACAGCACCGCACCGCCTCTCCTCCCCGCCCCGGTTATGCAACCTGGTCTTCGGGAGGGTGCACAGCCCTGACAGGCGGATGCTGCTGCCTGGGAACCATTACCTTTAAAAGATATTTTTTTTTTTTGTAATTAAAAAGAAAACAAAAACAAAACAGCCCCTTGCTCCATGCAGAGAGAGAGGGAAGGGCACTATGGAGTTTTCAGAAAATCTAAACTGGAAATCAGCTTGAGGAGTGAAGGGAAACTCCGTCTGCTGCGAAGGATTCTATAATGAAATGCTGTGTGCGTTCGGGCTGCACATATGGGGAAAGTGAATAGAACAAGGTCAGAGTCGTTAGCCCCAAAATTGTCTTCAGTAATGAGACAGCGGGGCTTACAGTGAATGCAAGCCCTACAAAAAAGCCTCTTGACTGGAAATACAAGAGACATTTTCTTGCAGGAAAAAAAAAAAAGTGGAAGGGGGGGGCACATACACACACACAAACACATTCAAGAACCCACAGCTGTGTTCACCTCGGGACCACTTCTCTGCTTGGAATTGTTCCTGCAGCGCAAATCGAACATGGTGAAGCGCTGTTCTACAAAGACATTTGTCTAATCAGGATCTTGTTATTGGTCCCATCTGTTTAACAGGATTGCTCATCACCTCCAAGTTAACTAAAATCTGTTTGTTATCAACAAATTACATAAGAGCCTGGTAAATATTTTATGAATCGAACTGTAAATATTTCCTTCTCCGTTCGCAGGAATGAGCGATATTTACCCACGCCGGCCACACCAAGAGCCCTCGTGGCCACTCTTGCAGGTGACGGAGAGGACATGTTCGGCGTTGCCGTGGCTCACCGTGAAGGGCATAGAAATTTCCAGGCTTCAGGGCACAGTGTCTCCCTTAAGTCAAAGGGTCCAATACATAGGGAGGCAAACAACATTTTCCACCAGGGTATCAGTTTAACAGGACAAAAGAAATCCAAGAGGGAAATCATCCTTGCCTTCAGAGGTTGTGTAGTATGGTTGAAAGAATACAGACTGGAGAGCCAGCCAGAGAACAGTGTGAATCCTCGCCCAGTCACCTACCTACTCACTCTGTGGCCTTTGGGCAAGTTACTTCCTCTCTTGTGGTCTCAGCTTCTACACAGGGTTTTGACCACCTGGTCAGCAAGTGCCTGGAACTCTGTGAGACCCACAGTAATAACTGAGACAAGGACACTAACAGCAGCTCTTGTCCCAACCCATTCTACTCGTCTTCTGCCTACCTCCTCTCCTCTCTCAACCTTCTTTCGATGTGTTTCCTGCATTATGTCGAAAGACCTTCTGACCTCTGAGGCATCTTCCAGCTCTGAGGTTCCAGAGAAGCCCACAGGACATGTTAATTACTGGCCTCACCATAACAAGGCTTGTGGTGGAAGCAATACCAGAAATGACATCTTAAATGTGTCCAGATTGTGCCTTTGCACAGTGCAGTATGGAGTCCTCGTGGCTTCAGTGAATGAATGGGTTCCATCCAGGATGGGACCTTGACTTGCAGTTACCAGCTGTGTGGCTTCGGTCTAACCCTACAGGGATCTAGGTTTGGTATCATCCCTGGAAAGACAGGAGCGGGAGACAGAAACCAGAAGGGGCACAGGATACTGGTGCTGGACAGGAAAAGACAAGTCCAGGTTTTCAGCTGCGATGAACCTTACTGCCTGCACCAGAAACAAAACCCACAGTTCTTGAATACCAGCCACAGTTGGGTTTTCTCTCTCCGCTCAGCCCCACCAGCATCTACTTTTTCTTCCCATACCCAGGACTGTGCTCTGCCTTTCGACCTACCTGCCTTTCTACCTGCTAGTTGGCCCTTGTAACACTTTTCAGTGCATATTTAACATTCTCTTGCTGGGTTCTGTAGGATCCCTGCAGTTTGGGGCAAGCTGAGATGGGCTTGTTAATTGCTCCCTGGCCCAGAAACGACCCTGGGAAGCCTAAGTCAATGACGTGCCCCTTCAGGAGACCCACTCTCCAACCTCTGGCTGTTTTTGCACAGATCTCAGCCTCTCAGGAGTCATACACTTGGCTCGAAATGCCTGGGGGCACTTGCCTGGGCCCCACTGAGCTTCCCGCAAAGATTTTCCCTTTCTGAAATGTTATTACAACTGCACCAATCCCTGTGGTTCTTCTTATTACAAGATGTCCTTCAGCAACAACCAACAGGGAACTGTGAAAAACAGAGGCTTATTAACTTACAGGATCTGGAAATGGCACAGCACACCTGGGGCCACACAGCGAGGTCACTGAGGGAGAGAAAACACACAGGCACAGCTCTGCTTTTCCTGGGGTCCCGGCGGGGAGGACTTGGGTGGCGCAGGCTCTCTTTATTGGTGAATTTGAAACATAGGGGTGGGAATTTAAAGTGGGGCAGAGAAGCAGACCAGGGGACCAAATGATCAGTTCCCCAAATCAACAAGATGGCCAAAACAAAGGACCCTGGGTGGGGGACATCGGTCTGCTCTTCATCTAGCCCTGCAGCTGGCAATGTGTTTATTTCAGAGGCTGTCTTTGAAACTGATGCCTCTTTGAAATGGATGCCTCAGCAATCAAAGCTTAAGTCAGCCACTTGCATTATAAAAACGAAGAAAAACCACCTGGCAGGGTTGACACTACAGGGGCCTAGTGGGTTCCCCAAGTCCACAAGACAGATCTTCTGAGGACAGCTATGCAGCTTTCCAGGGTGCCACAGTCCTCTGCTGTGGGGGCTGTGGGGGAGCCTCCTCCTAAAGGGCCAGCACCACAGACCCATCTGTCCCCTCTCAGTCCTGTTTTCCACCCAGAGAAGGTCTGGCTGATGAATGTTTGGCCCCAACCCCTCTGCCTCCTTCAGCAGAAGCAGCAGCTGGATTCTTTCACTCTGACTCCAGGACCCACAGCCCTGAGGGATCTAAAGGGGAGGAGGAGGAGAAATCCAAGGCTGAGGGACCCTGGGCTGCTCCTTTCTAGTGCAGATGAAGACGTGTGTGTGTGCATGTGTGTGTGTGTGCAGGTGGTGGTCTGCTGGATAGGGAAGAGAACGGTGGAGGCCAGACATTCGGCCCCCAGTATTGTGCATGCCCAAAGTCAGGAAAATTATATTGTAGACAAAGGATAATCCTCCAGAGAATTCCATGTGCTCAAAAGCATAAAGCTTATTAGTGACCAGCCTCTTATGACCCAGGGGCCATGTGCCGACATGGAAAGTTGGTGGATTCTGACCCATGCCCTTCTCCCCACTAAAGTGAACAGTAGGACCCTGGAAAGTTGAGCACAGTTTGCTCCTTGTTTTCATCTTCTCAGGAAGGACCTCCAAGTCCCAAGGCCTCATCATGTAACCATGAAACAGGAGTTTGGGAAACCACCAGTCTTCCCTTGCCACTGTCTTTCTTGCCGATTTGAAATCTCCTCCACAGGAATCTCCCTTGGTTTGATGTTCTGACTAGACCTCAGGGCTTTGGAAACGTCTGAGTTTTATCCAACAATTACCAGATGACTCCAGTTACCTCCTTTACCTCACCTTCCTCTAGCCTCCATCTTTACCACAGAGCTGCCAACAAACAAATAAATCCATTAGACCAAACCCACCTGCACTGGGCCATCCCAAAAGAGGTACCCCGCTTGCTCATAAGATAAAAAGCTGTTTTCCAAAGCCCAGCTCAACCCTCTGGGATTTTGCACATCCCTTGGAAATTTGATCTAGGCCTTTTGGGGCTATGATCAAACATGGCCGTGTTTAACTCCTCCCCACACCATCACTGACCACTGGGTAGTTCTCCCAGAAATTTTATCTCCTGAAGGTTTTCAATGAAGGACTTTCTTTGAAAATCAACTTGTTCCCTCCCTGCTTCCCATAGCCCATGCGAACCAGAAGCTTTTTTTTTTTTTCAGGGTGAGGCAGAACAGTTCATATACTGTATTCTTCTGAGTTTTCGAGGCAGCATTCATCCTTTGCCAAAAGTATGGGCTCCAATTGCTAATCTGCTCCATTTCCAGGGCCTGCATTGAAATCCTCAAAATCACTAATTATATTGTGTAGAAATCATGATCCTTCATACCAGCTTTTGGGCCTATTTATTTTCAATGAAGCCAGCAGGGCCCAAATGCTGACTCTCTAGGAAAGTTCTATACCAGTGGAGGAAAAAAAAAAAATAGAAGGGAGAAATATTCTTGCCTTGGAACTCAGAGACTTGGATATTAGTCCCAGTTTTGACATTTATGGGTGGAGTGGACTTCTATTCATCTGTACCTTTTTTCTCAGTTCTAAAATTAAAGATTGGGTATGATATTTTCAGGGCCCCTTCTAGTCCCAAATAATGCTGTTACTTAACCCAAAGAGTCATTTTCCCCTGGGTTCTCAAAGTATCTGCCTACTCAAAGCAAGACATTAAGCCCTGGGTCTGAGACAAGAGGAGGCAGCCAAGACAGTGGTGGAAGCATAAGACCAAGGAAGATCTATAGGCGGGGATATATAGGGTATAAAGGATATGGTTTGCCCAAATGTATTCCAGAAAACACTATTCCCCTGGAAAATAAATAGGTGTTGCTATCTTCTCTTGAAAGAGCATTCTACACTCAAAAAAAATTTAGAAAATATGTAGGTAAACCAATTTCTTCTTTTGCAGGTCTTCTTTTTTTAAAGATTGTATTTGTTTATTTGAGAGAGAGAGCACAGGTGGGAGGAGGGGCAGGGGGAGAGAAACAAGCAGACTCTCTGCTGAGTGAGGAGGCTGAGGCAAGGCTCTCGATCACAAGATCCCAAGAACATGACCTGAACTGAAGTCAGATGCTCAACTGGCTGAGCTATCCAGGTGCCCCTGAGGGTCTTCTCATAGCAATATCCTAATATGAACTGTAGGTGTCCCAATACAGCATGCATGACCTCTCAAAGTTACATTTGAAGAAATCTCTTTGGGAAATGTTAATCTAAGAAAAACTACAACCACCAACAGAGCTGGTAGTGAATAGGGCAAGATGTCCCCGGTTGGAACACCTGAAGTTAGACTGGCATTGTAAATCAAGTAGAAACGGCTATGGATTGCTTCTGCAGTGAAGATTGGAACATATAGGAACTCAATTCTCCGATTCAGTGTTCATTAAATGCTTCCTATGGACTTGGGCCTGCATGAGAAAGAAGAGAGTTTGTATTTTTGTGTGTGTGTGTGTGTGTGTATACTTGCATGTACACTCGTGCATTAAGTAGGGGTAGGGAGTGGGGAAAGTCTAGTGAAAGAGAAATGCATATCTGAGGACTCCAAACCGAACCTACTGAGTTAACCAAAGTCAATCATATAAAACTCTGTGGGGTAATAAGCTATGTGGCCAAGACAATGTAAGAATGTAGATGACGGAGACCAGGAGTAGTCAGAAGATGTGTGGGGAGTCAGGACCCAGACTGGTCTATTACAGGTTCAATTAGTATAGACCAGATGATAACCCGACACAATTGAACATGTAAGATTTATCTCCATTTACAAGTTGAGAATTGACAAATATTTCTCAGCACCAGTAGTGAGTAATTGAAATGCCGCCATAAAGCATAGAATTACTTTTCTCTGCCTGGAGCCAATTACAATGTATGGTTATTTCTCATGAATTCTTTAATGTATAATTCTTCTGGTTCTCCTCACACTCAACACTGTTAATCCTACTACCTGTCCTCTGGTTTTCTTTGATTTATGTAAATGAATTACCATTTCAATTTGTTGCCAGTGTCTTAAGAGATTGAAGAAAAATACCACGTACCTCATCTATTAACTGTTCATTTCCACTGAGGATTTCCTGGTTTCATGTGTGCTCCCTGTGCAAGCCATGCTCATGCGGAGTGTGCCCGTGAACATTTACCCCACTTAAAACTGAAATGAAACCTCCAACATATACTAGGGAAAGGAGACAGTTGGCCATTCACATTTTCTCATACCTATCATACCGAAGAGCCCCATATGTTCTCTTTGCATAACATTTACTTGGGTCAATGAGCACAGACAATGCAACCTGGCAAATTTCAGTAAGTCAGAAATGGAAAGGAGAGGAGAGAGGAGGGAAGTGGAGTGGAGGGGAGAGGAGGAAGGGGAGGACGTGATGCTCAATCAATTGTCATCATAACTGGTCTTTAAAATGACTCCCCCACGAATCACACCTTCCTGTATTCACTTCCTTTTGTAGTTTATTCTCACAGTGAATTTTACCTGGCCCTGGATAACCAATAGAAAGTACCAGAAATGAAGTCCTTGAAGATTTTGCCTTGGTCTCTGGGAACGATCATTCTTGAAATGTTCACACTAGTTGAAGTCAGCCTTCTTTTTTTTTTTTTTTAAGATTTTATTTATTTGTCATAAAGATAGAGAACAAACATGGGGAACATCAGGCAAAGGCAGAAGCAGATATCCTGTCAAGCAAGGAGCCCAACGTGGGACTCCATCCCAGGACCCTGGGGTCATGACCAGAGCCGAAGACAGAGGCTTACGTGACTGAGCCACCTAAGTGTCCCTGAAGTCAGCCTTCTTATAAGAAGTTTGGCTACCTTGAGACTACCAGACTGCAAGAAACTCAAGCCACCTAGAAGCAGCCTAAAGATGCCAGGTAGAGCAGGAAATGCCATGGAACACTGAGGCTGCAGAGGTAAGAGTGAAGAAACCATCCTGGAAGTGAATCTTCCAGCCTTAGCCATGCCAGCTCATGCCTTATAGATCAGAGACAAACTACGAGATGAAGCATTGCTGAATTCCTAACCTAGAGTCACGGGCCAAAGATGTTTGGATAAAGTAAGTTTCAGGTAGTTTGTTATGCAGCAATACATTAGGAGAAGACCTGCTCTCTGCCAATCCAGGTGTTAACTTTAGGTGGAAATTAACACAGAGAAGTTTTGATTATAGACAGAAGAAGAAACTGACATGAAAGTTCAACCACCTGACCAGGACAATGGTATTCATGGGAAACTGTCGATTCCTGTAAGAAGAAACTAGGAGATTTAGACAATCGGCAACATGAATAATTTGAAGCAGCTTGACTGAAGGAAATGCATATGGAACACATCACATTTCCAGGTATGGTTGGATACAATCCCCATAAAATACCTTACTGTAGAATGGTATTATACTACTCACTGAATAGATTAGGAAGCTGAACCAGAGAGAGAGAAGAATGGGCAGGTCACAGAGCTAGAATGAGTACGTAGTTCTTACACAGTGAGGTAGTAGCCCTCCCAAGCTAGTAAGCAGGTATTATTCCAAGTTTTTCCTCAAGGTTGATTCTGAAATTAGAGGTTGTAACAGAGCTACTAGACTATACATAACAACAGGATCCCTTTAAGGGGAACAGTTAAAAAAAGCGGGGGGATATAAAACCTAGTTCCATTGTAATAATCCAGGTTTTAAAAAATAATTTATTACACTTGAGACAGAGAGAGTACAAATGAAAGCATGAGCAGTGCGGAGGGTCAGAGGGAGAGGGAGAAGTAGACTATCTGCTGAGCAAGGAGCCTGATGAGGAGCTGGATCCCAAGACCCTGGGATCACGACCTGAGTCCAAGGCAGATGCTTAACTGACTGAGCCACCCAGGCACCCCAATAATCCAGTTTTAACTCCATGAGCTCCCTCTGACAAAATTTCTTTCCACAGATATTTACTGAGTATCTCCTGTGGAAGGGCTCCAAGCATGAGCAAGAACTATGCTTGACTCAAAGAACGTGAAGTCTAGTGGAGAAAAACATTCACACAAACAGGAAACTTCATCAGTGTTAGGAGAGCTATCTAGAGTGATACAGGGGGAGCTGCCCTCTACCCTACCTGTGGCAGGAAGTGGGAGGTTGGTCTGTAAATTCTTTCCAGAATAGATGCTGACTGTGCTCAGATTTGCAGGACTTAGCAGAAGTCAGCCAGCCTTCAGGAAGAGACTGACGCTGTCCTCCAAGTGGGGAGACATTCCACCTTCGGCCTTCCTGAATACCATTTCTATAGCCCTGTGCTAAACCAGCACGAAGGTGTAACAGCCCTTTTCTTCCCATTAAACCTGTCACTGGACTTTCTAGTACTTTGTCAAAATATAATGCACACACGAGAAACCTGAGTAGGATGATAAATTGGGAGAGCTGAATTCTCTGTGCACTTTGAAAATAAAGCCCAAATGAAAATACCTCAAACACTGATGGGAAGTTTAATACTTCATTTTTATCTTTCTCTCAAAGCACACTTCATACTCCATTGAACTAGTTCATAGGTCTGGCTGAAAATCTTCCATTTCATGTGGCTTTGCTGGATGTTCTTGTTTATCCCAAATGCTCCTACCTCTCATTGTGAAGCGTCATTTCTCATCCCTTTTTAGAGAAAAGCTCTCACTGCTGCTGATGCCAAGCTGGCTGAAACCAGACATAAAGAATTAGAAATGAAAAATGCTGTTTCCTATAACTTTGGTCTGCCCCTTCTCTTCTTCTCATTTTCTGTGTTTTTTCTCTGTTTCTGTCTCTCCATCTCTGTCCTCCTTTCCTTCTCTCCTTCCTCTCTAAAACTATCTCCAAATCCCCCTTCTCTTTCTCTTGATCCACCCCATAAACCCATTTAAATGTAATGGGAAGGAATGTTCTTTTGGAGCCAACTTCTGAAGTCAAGTAGATTCCGGTCTTCTTACTAAACTTCCTTCAAAATACACACACACACACGCACGCACGCACGCACGCACACACACACACGCACGCACGCACACGGCACCATGTCCCTCGCGTGTGCTCCATTTGTTCTCTTCTCTTTCTTCTTTGCCCTCCCAAATCCTTCTGTCTTTTCAGGTCTAACACATGCCCTAGCTCCTACAAGCAAACCCCTCCAGACCTCCTAGACCACACACACTCCTCTGGCTTTGGAGCTCTGACAGCACTTATTTCTGTACCATGTATCTTACCATGACATTAACTATGGTCTAGAATTGTTCTCTCTTAGTACCTTTACTCCTGAGAACATGGCTGCTTCTCCAGAGCTAAACCATTCCCTGCACTGCAGATCATACCGCTCCCCCTGCTCTAGAGCCTTGAGTGTCTCCCTGGGGTCTACAGCAGTTCTCTAACACTTCCAGTGAAGCATCCAAAAACAAAGTAGAATGAACGCATACTCTTCTTGATTCAGGGGGGAGGGGAGGAGGGGTAGCTCAACTTCTTTCTCTCACAAATTTCCTTAGTATTTCATGGTCTTGCTTTAAAAACACGGGCAAAGTGTATACTCTAACTTAGAATAAAATTTGCATAAATTTGTAGAGATGAACTCAAATGCACAAGATATGAAAAATGTAGGAATAGCTGAGATAATTAAATCTAAACCTTAGTCCTCTCATCGAAGGGCTGGAGTAAGGACAGAAAGCCCATGCTGTGATGACCTCTGGGGGGCGGCCATGAATGGCTACATCGGTGCCCTAAATAATATTGTTCTGTGGTTCTCTAACACTTTCATGACCCAGGCAAACTCTCTAACATAGCATTCAGCACCATCTGTGACTTGGCCACTATCTGCTCTCCAGTGTCGTCTTTCATGCTGCCTGTCTCATCTTCACACACACTCTGCTCTAGCCACAAGGAACCACACTCAGTGTCACATGTATGCCATGGCATAGTCACACCGTCATCAGCATGTCTTCTCCCTGAATGTTCTCCCAGGCCAACCCTCTGTACACACCTCTCAATCCTGAGCCGCCTGGTGAACCCTTTCTCCAGGAAGGTATTTTGTGCTTACTATGCACCAAGCAAAATATTCTGAGTGCTTTTTATCACAATGCCTCTTACATTATTTTACTCATTTGTTAAAAAAGAAAAAAACTGTTAGAGCCCTGCTAATAAAGAACCAGTGGACCACAGAGCTATTGCATTGCAGTAGTAATGACAGGAGGTTTTATCAGAATGGTCGGTTTACAAAAAGATGTACAAATAAAAACTCAGCTTTTCATGAAATGGGAATTTTCCCACAAAATAAAAATAAAAATTAAAAAATTAAAAAGTCATTTGATGTTTAAAAAAGGCATGCCTGGGTCGCTCAGTCGGTTAAGTGTCTGCCTTTGACTTAGGTGATGATCCCAGGGTCCTGGGATTGAGGCCCTCATTGGGCTCCCTGCTCAGTGGGGAGCCTGCTTCCCTTCCACCTGCAGATCCCCCTGCTTGTGCGCTCTCACGCGCGCGCTCTCTCTCTCTCTCTCTCTCTGGCAAATAAATAAAATCTTTATAAAAGAAAAAAAGAAAGAAAAACTTGGTTGGGCCGGGGTAATGCAGAGGTTAGGTGTGAGGCCATTCATCTGAAATGTATCGTGCAAACGAGAACACCTGGTACTGGTCCTGGGCAATATTCCAAAGGGGAGCAGACCTCTCTCAAGCACTCCTCTTGCCCTCTCTTCTTCCTCAGCTCTTTTCCCATTAGGTGCTATAGGGAGAGAATGTAGTATGGGTCCCAGACACATATGAGCTTTCTGAGGTGTTAAATGGTTGAGTCCTCCACACGTAATTTCAAAGCAGTGTAAGGACTTTCCAGGGGCTACATAGAGTGCCCACAAGAACTACAGTTTCGGAGGAGACTAAAGATTCCCCAGTGCTAGAGTGGTTTGGGAAACCTTCCTGGGGGACGGCAGAATCCTTCTGAGATGGAAGCTGGTCTCAAGATTTTTCAAGGCAACTTTAGGTTTTTGGGTATTCTGATGTTCAAGAACACATGTCTTTATTCTCATGAACTTTTCACTTAAATGCCATGGCTGTGGGTGGGATAGTCCTTAAGTACCACTGGCCTCGGGAGGTGAGATTTCTGTGAGGGGCCACAATGTTGGCCTATACCTTCTGCACTCTAACTCCCAGGGAAGAAAGGGGCAGACATTTCTTGAGTATCTACCAGTCCCTGCACATATTTGGCACATAAGTACACATTTGCAGTGAATTCTCCGTAAGATCTGAGACATGTGCTCATTTTATAATTAAAGAACCTAACCTTTGACACAGCAGTTAAGCAACTTACCCAAAGTTATACAGCAGTTAAGTAGCAAACCTGAACTTGAAGCCATCTTCTGATTTTAAAGCACATATTCCTTCAACATCAGGAACTGCATCAATGTAGCATTATTCTGTGATTTATTTTGTGAAGGTTCAAATGTCATTGAGCTTATGATTATACATGACTACTATCTAAAATATATGTTGGATTAAAGACCTGCATACCCTGAACTCTGTGAGTCTTAAATACATCTCCATCAACTAACTCTGGGCTGAAGGTTTCCAAGTCACCTCATTCCTGAACTGTGCTAAGGGAAGGCATGACTTATCTGGTGGTATTTCTCATAATTCCTTTAAACTTTTTCTACCCAAAGCTATCTTTGAACTCCTGCACGGGGGAAAAAAATAAAAAAAGACAGCAGAATCACCTGCTTTAAGGTTAGGCATAATTAAATGTTAACCATAAATGGTATGTCTTACAATCCCCATGCTGCTAATGATTGTCTTGGATTTTATCACTAGCTAATTAAAAGCTGAAAGTAATGATTGCATAAGTCAATTTTGAGTATAACATTTAGTCTTTGGTTTTAGCTTCTAACTTACATTGATCATCTCACGCATAAAGAAATCAGTTTGGATTAAACAAATGTATAAACCATGAAGACACTATTCTGAAGTTCTGCCTTGAATCCAGAATACTCCAAAAGATGTGAAACATTTCCCAATTAGTACTTGGGCACAAGTGTTACATAAAAGTGAGGTCATCACATGGAAAGCTGATTATGTGACTCCCTTTGGCAAAACTGTAAGAGCCTTCTTACTTGGTCCTAATACATTTCTTGTGGATAATGTGTCCAAGGAAGTCACCTGCAGGAGCCTCAACAGTATAAGCATAAGCTGGGAACTCATGGGAATGCAGGATCCAGCCAAGATCTAGACCAGGCGACAGGAGTGAGCTGGGTAGTGGACAGGATACAAGCAGAAGTGACTACTCTGAAATTTAGTGGAAACTTACCAAAGGTGCTGTGAGAGTCTACTCAAGGAGGAACTTTCCAAAGGACTGGCAGCAGATGGCTGCGTCTCAATAATGGAATCCAGGATCCATTACTGCATGGCCATGGAAGGAGTTATGGGTGGGCAATGAGCTAAAGCAAGACCAGAGGAACAGCAGAGAGGCTGAGGCAAAATGGACCTAGAAAGGAAGAGGAGCCCAGTCACCAGTGGAAAGGTGCAGGTTAGAACAACCCAGACACGGAGTGTCACTTGATGTTGAGCTACTAAGTAAATGAAGTGTGTCTATAAATAATACATTTATACATTATTATTTACTTAATTTAACCAACTGAGCCACCCAGGCGTCCCTATTTACTTAATTTAAAACAGGCATACTGTTTTCTATGCTTTAGTCACCACTCAAAATGCTCACAAACCCACAATGAAGCATTAAAGCCGATAATAGTATTGTCGCTATTTTAATCAGGAAACTGAGGCACAGAGAAGTTAAGAAATGTGCCCAAGGTCACAGAGTTAGAAATTAATCATTATTTAAAATTTCACCTAGAACATGGAGAGCCTTTTCAATTTGCAAAGTGTTCTTTTCAGCACCATAAAATGAGACGCCTAATACACTTTTATTATAGTCTCTACTGTTCTGTTTATTTTTTCCCTTTGGAATGATTCTTTTTCTAGTGTTAAATATTTGCTTTCTGACCCACATATTTATTATCTTTTTATTCATGTTTTTATTTTGCCCTTTTCTCTGAATTTGAAGAGATTTCAAATTTATCTTTGACTTCTTTTTTTAATGTTTCACTTCTCTTTTTTCCTTCCACTGCAGATTTTTATTGCAACATTACATTTTGATTTTTTTAACTTTTAAAAAGATTATATTTATTTATTTGAGAAAGAGGGCACAAGCAGTGGGGAGAAGCAGAGGGAGAGAGAGAAGCAGACTCCCCACTAAGTAGGGAGCTAAACGTGGTGCTCTATCCCAGGACCCTGAGATCATGACCTGAGCTGAAGGTAGAGGTTTACCCACTGAGCCACCCAGGCATCTTTTAAATTCTTTTATCTAATCCACTTGCCTTTTTATCTCTACCTTCATTTCAATTTGGTCTTACCTTATAGCTGCCCATTCTTTGGGTTGAGAATGACTCATCATTTAATGCCTTTAGCAGGAAGTTTGTAAAATTGCCTTCTGCTTTCTAGATTAAAAATTGTTTTCTGAGGTATCTCTTCTTCTGAGTATTTTAGATAATTCTACTTTCTTAGAAGTGTGGAGGAACAATATATGGAACATCTGTCCAGGATCATCTCACACACACAAATACACACACACACACACACACACACGCACACACACACATGCACAGAGTCCACTTGGGTTCCAACAAATTCCAGCATTCAGATATAGATATGTAGTAAATACTGATGTGCACAGCGTTAAGTCCAAATTCTGAGACCTAACACAATTTAGTGTAGCTCTTGTTGGTCTAGTATGAGATGTTCTGTTCTTGGTGTCAGGTTTCCTGACACACTACAGAATTAGAACAGGCTGTATCTCTTCTTCAAATAAGTAGAGTACATAAATGGCTTCTCAGCTGCGCAACATAGGCAATCGTGCAAAAGAAATTCAAGGGAAAAGAGAAATATGTTCTCTCAAGGGGAAAGAAAAGGAAAAAAAAAAAACCCTAGTCCAAGAAAGAGGAAACATCTGATGTCCATGATGTGCCTCGGGCAGAAGATTCAAAAATTCTTTCTAATTTACTCTGTACTTAGAAAACAAAACAAACAAACAAACAAAAGCCACGACCCATCAGAACAGTGATTAGGCACTAGATACATTCTACTACCCGTAGTTCAGAAGAATTTAAGGCCAAATAATTGGATATTACACATCTTCTTTCAGAAAAAGGAGGTTGACCCTGTTATTGTAGCAGATGGTACCCTGCTCAACATCAGAGCAGTCCTCAAAGTGAGAGAATTCATGCTGGCTAGCTCATTAATCTGTCCCACTTCTGCTTTTAGGTAATCAGGCTTATGGGACATTTAGATTTTGACAATGAATCTTGTTGAATGATACATATAAGCAATACCCTAATATCAAGCCAGAATTTGGTCAAGTAATGACACAGTAAGAGAGAAAAAGGGCAAAGCAAGGCCCTTTGGTCTTTTCAGACAGATAGAGGAGATTTCTAAGAAATCTAATCTAAGATTTCATCGATCATACTGTGAACACTATTCTCTATTCTATCCTTGTCCTATTGGAACAGTAGCCGTAATGGTATGGAAATTCTTGGAATGACATCTCAAAAACAAAAACTAATTTGGATAAAAGAACACAAAAAAGGTCCAGATGGCTTTGCTGTGCTCACCATTATAAACGGGGACGGCTGTCCACAGCAGCCAGAGTGCATCTGTTCGCCATTTCATTCAATTACTTAATTAGGGTAATGTTCTCTCTTTAATTGTAATTGTTTTAATAAAACAGAAAAATCAAAGTAAAGTTGCTATTTGATATTTTCTGATAAGTAGAGTATAAGCACATAAGAAAAAAATATTATCTACTATTTCACTAAGCCCCAAAGACAGGCATGCCCATGTCCTTCTTCCCATGAACTTAATTCTCCATCAGATGCGTAGACTCCCTTTGAGTAAAGGAGAATTTGGGCCAGTCAAACTTCTGCTATCGCCTCCAGCAGATCTATCAATATGTTCTTGGGGAGAAGAAGTTGACAGCAAGGAACAGTATGACTAATTACATTGTTGTTTCTTTAACTCAGATGAATCTATCTTACATCCTTTGTAAGGACTGTCCACTTGATAAAATAGATTATAAATGAACAAGTCTCAGAATGGAAATCCCCTGGTATTATGACAGATATCTAGGAAAACATTTTCTATTTCTTCAGTTAGGACACTTTTCAAAAACCATTCTGCACCTCTACACTTAAATGTACTTATAAGGTTCTAATGAGAGAGCATCTATCCCCTTAAAAATTAAATGTGATTCTTTGGCCAAGTAGCAAGCCTGAAAAAAATGGCAGGCACTCTAAATGGGGGGAAAAAAATTCCTACATCTTCCAAATACCATGGATGGACCATGAACACAGGATCTTGTAGACCTCTAGACTACACAGCTAAAAGAGACCCGGAAGTCCATTGAGCCCACATTAAAGCCTCCTGGGATGCGTTTTAAGAATACTGACCCCTGAAACCCACCCCAAACAATTAAATCCAAACCTTTTAGGAGAGAACTACAGATCAGTATTCTTCAAGCGCCCCCTGGAGATTCTAATGTGCAGCCACGGTGGGGAACCACTTGCCTCTTGCCAAATGAGGCAGAGGGGAATTGGGGGAATTCAGATCACTCCGGTGGAGAAAGACCATCACAGGGGATGGGGATGGCAAATATAAGCATCTGAAATCTCTCTCTCTCCAAGCTGAATGCGAGCTTCATACTTGAGAGAAGGAGGAAGACTGGAATATAAAAAGAAAGAAAAGGCCACTTGAGTGTTATTTAGAAGAGCAGAGAAGGCAATTTAAAACCTCTCTCTAGGAGAAAGTTGCTCTCAGGGCCAAAGCAATACAGCCAAAAAGTCAAATGTATGTGTGCCCTGGAAAGAATAAATGGTTGTAATTTAGTAACCATCACAGCAAAACAAAACAAAAACACTAAATTTTACCTAGCTTATTTTAATTCCTAACCTTTCCTCTGATTTGTGTATTTCCCTTATATTATAATCAGTTGAAATTAGTAAGTAGTTAATTCTATTATATCCAGAGGACATATTCTGGTGGGGAAAGCCTGCGTGGGTACCGGAGAAGCTTGCAGGGTGGTGCAGGCAGGGGAGGGAGCAATTTTGAGAAATTTTTTTTTTTTCTTTTACTGAATCCAAGAGGACAGAGGCATGGTATAAAGTTTTAAAATTTGTTCTGTACCCTTTAGCACTCATTTCAGAAACTGCATCTTTCTCATTCATCACCTACAAATAAGTCCATTAACTGTCCTGGTAAGCTGACAGTATTGCTACCACAATTCTACTCCCTGGAGGCTTTAGGAACCTGAGTGGAAAGAGACCAAGGAGACCTATGATTCAAAGTGGTTTACAATTCAGGTTCTCAGTCTCAGGCTCCCTCTCAAGCTTCTGACCTGGATTGCTACCCCTGTTGTCGCCACTTGCAAATCTCCATCTCCTGGGCTCCAAGCAGACCCTACAGGAGGGAGCTCTGCCATCTGCTCAGGAGGCTGGTGTGGGACAGACTGCAATCTGTGCTTCCATTTGACCACTTAGTCTTCTGTATTGGTTTACCCACTGTTTGCACAAAATCTGATAGGGATCTGCTGGGCTTCAACAAACAAATTCAGGGCTTAGTCTTAGAACTAATGATACTAGATAGAGTCCCCAGAGAAGGTGTCTTCTATAATTCACAGCTGACTTCATGGGAATTTAGCCCAGATAGAAAGGCCATACATCCCACATTGATCTAAGGAGGACTATATTATTCATGCTTCTATCTCTTACTTGATAAAACAAAAACAAACAAACAAACAAACAGAAAAAAGAATATTTTCTGTTGGGGTAGTAATGTACCAACCGTAACAGTGAAGATTCTTTTGAGTATATGGCTTACACTATATTGACACTCTTTCTCCTTAATGACTCCTATTAACACAGTGCAGCTGCCCTTACCAGGCCATGGTCTTTTCTGACCAGTGCACCATCTTATTAGAACTTCCCAGCCCACAGCCCTTGGCTCAGAGAAGTAGTACTAGCCTAGGTCTTGTGCAGAGCTGGTGACACTGAAGCAGCACGGACTCCTGACCAGAAGCTGAATTCCTGTGGCTGACCAACAAATCATGAAAGGATGTGTCATTAAAGACACTGCCCAGTAGAGGTGATAGATTTGGACCAGTCAGAGCAGCTGCTTACTGTCTCGGGACTAGCAACTCCAGAGAAGATTGGCCAGCTAGGACCAAACTGAGAGTAGAGCAATCCCATACAAAGAAGCTAAGACCCTATAAAAAAGACACTACTTGGGCCCCAAAACTGCCCTGGGCCCTGAATAGTTTTCCCAATGCCAGAACTGTTCCACTACAAACCCACCTTTTCTCCGTATGGCCTAAGAAAATTTCCATTCCTGATAATGAATGCTGGACATGCCATTGTGAAAAACTAAATTTGAGTTCTAGTTCTACCACTTACTAGGTAAATGTCCTCAATAAACTTGTTTAACTTTTTTGAATTCAACCTCTTAATTTGTTAAAGAGAAAACATACCAGCTACCTGGTCCCAATGTTAAAAAGTTAATGTGAAAAAAATTTGGTTGAAACTTAGAACAATGTCTTGTACATGGGTTGTCAATAAATGTTAGATATTGTTTTTATTGCCATGATTAAGATAATTAAAGAACAGTTTCAGGCACACAAACACTAATAAATGGTGACAATTAGAACAATCTTTACAAGTAGAAGATAGGCTCTAAAGCCACATCTCTATCATTACCAGGGAGTTGTTACCCATATTTTCTCCTTAACAAGTGGAAACAGTGGAGGAAGTTTGCTGAGAAACTCATAGCCCAGCATCGTGCTGGCAGGCATAGTGAGAAGACCCCTTCTGATACAGAGACCATGTACAGTCTTAGCCACTAACAGAGAATTCCTATTGGGCCGCTATCACTCCTTTTCCCTAGAAGGGTGTTACTGATATGAAACAATTTACATCAAATCTAATTGAAATAAGAATATCTGTTTCAGCAGAATCTCAACTGGCTGAGCTAACAAACTTGGGAGGAGATTCTAGAGAAAGATTGTCATGAAAATCTGGCCTCCTGCTTGAGTCTATTATATAAGGACCAGTGGTGGAACCTGAGTCAACCTCCCAAGAGCCGATAATGGCTCCCCAGGCCACCCAGCTCCAGACTACTGTGAGTCTGGATGGGGCTGGGTTAGCTAAGACACAGGGCGGAGGAGTCTATGGTCTCTTCTCACTGAGAGCTTCCACTGTAGTCTGGAAATGCTGTTAGAGCTCAGAGGACAATGGGATAATGGACCAGGAATATTTGCCAAGGGACAAAGAATAGGAGCTGAGGCTTGGAATATGGCAGGATGAACAGAATAAAAGGAAGAAAGTAAACATGTTTAATATTTATCTAAACATAAGCAGCAAACATTAATAGACTCGATGTATTTTTTTTATTTTATTTATTTATTTGAAAGAGAGAGAGAGCACACAAGCGGGGGAAGGGGCAGAGGAACAGGAAGAAGCAGGGTCCCCGCTGAGCAGGGAGCGCAATGTGGGGCTCCATCCCAGAACCCTGGGATCATGAACTGAGCTCAAGGCAGATGCTTAACCGACTGACCCAACAGGTAACCCAGATTTGATGTATTTATTAAATCTTAGGACAAGCTGTTTCTGTAAGTCTCCCTGTCTGAACCTTCTTAACACTGTTTTTTGATCACTCAGGTAAAAAAGAAAAAAAAAAAAAAAGAATATGGAGAACCTGTGCCAGGCACTTTATAAAATGCGTGAAACATGTTACCTGCCCAAAGCCTTCACCACTAGAGCGATGCAAGAGGAGTAAGTCGTTCATGACTTAACATAGTCTGTTTTTACAAAATTGGTTTGGTTTCACACCTTCTGCAATCTTTAAGAACAGTGGCTACTATTAACCCAATTTAATTGTTTCCTCTGTTGTCATAGTTTCTTAGAAATGAAAGAAACATCAGAGTAGTGTTTTTAAAACTATCTTCCAAGTGGTTCCAAGAAATATTGGTGCATAAGCGGAATCCTTCTGTTAAAAAAGTTTAGGATATCACAATGTACATAAAGATATTAAAGGTTTGGGGCGCCTGAGTGGCTCAGTGGGTTAAGCCTCTGCCTTCGGCTCAGGTCATGTTCTCAGGGTCCTGGGATCAAGTCCTGCATCGGGCTCTTTGCTCGGCGGGGAGCCTGCTTCCCCGTCTCTCTCTCTCTGCCTGCCTACCTGCTTACTTGTGATCTCTGTCTGTCAAATAAATAAATAAAATCTTTTAAAAAAAATTAAAGGCTTTAGAAGTTCTATAGTAAACACACACATACACACACAAATAAACAAACAAAAAACCAATGAAGCTTGGTTTAACTCAACATTCCCCAAGCTGATTTGATGAAAGTATCATGTTTTCATGTAGTACTTCCTTAGGTACTGGAAAACAGGATCCACACAATGCTGACTGAGAAAACACTGGCTTCAAGTTCATCCTTACCAAAATGTCTGGTCCCATAACATTCAGTTGAGACACTACCTAACCATGCCCCATAACTGAAAAGATATCTAACTTCACATCTGGAGATTAATAGTAACAAAGGAATGGAAATTGGAGTTAGAAGCACAGGGATCTGAAATCGTAGTGGCCATAAGTTTTTCTCCTCTGAGGCTTGCAGTACGTACTAAGTCCTGCTGTATAAAATGGCCATCTTGACACTAACTTCATCAAATTTTCTAGCTTTTTGCCTCTACTGATACTCCATTAAGCCAAGAGTTGCTTCCTATCTTTCTATTTCTGTGAGTTTATCTTCTGAAGACAAACAAAATTAGATGAAAATGGTCCACCTTTCACATAGCATTCTCTCAGATCATAGGTACAGCAAACTTCTGAAAATTCCCTTTTCTGGGATGTGCTCAGGTCTTTAACCATGGTTTGCAAAATGAGAAAACATGATATTGAGTTTTTGCAAAACCATGGGATTTTTCCTCTATAGACACAACTGCTTAAGGCCATTCCTAATATTTTCACCAAGAACTCACCTAATATTTCAGGTATGATCTCACCCCAGCAGAAAAGAATAGCACTACCACCAGATACTAGTTAGTAGAGCTAAGTTCGGGTTCATATTTCTAGCCTTGGGCTACTTAGGGCTTGGTTGATTTTCTCATCAATTAAAAACAAGTTCTTTTTTGCTAGAAGCATTACCAAGCTGTGCCTCTCTAATTTGTGCAGTTGACTATTTAAACCTAAAGGCAATACTTTACACTCTTCAAAAGTCAGACTTGCTGGTTTCAACCCAGTGTTCTGGCCTCTTGTGTCCCTCTTTGATTCCAATGTGAGAGGTTTATGTCATGTGCCAAGTTGATGAAACGATCTCTTACTTATACAGCTTCACCTAAGTCTTGGTTAAAAATACTGACCAGAGGCTCAGCAAAATCAGGTCTCTAGCAACAATATTATCCTCAACTTTCAAACCAGATTATAGTGAGGAAGTTATGCTGTTTGTCACACACAGTGAGAAAGGAAATTGCACACTACTGCCAATATTCCACTCTTCCTGAAAATAAATAGAAATGGCCTTTCAAATGCTCACAAAATAAAGTTGAAGGTATTAAAAAAAATTCTTCCTTCAATAGTGAGGTGGCAAAAGGAATGACTGAGAAACTGTTTGTTTACATTTCTCTGAACTTTCACTGTGAATATGGAACCCGACTGACGTTGTCTGCATGATCTCCTCTGAAGGGAAGCAAGAGGATTTTATTTTATGTCCACAAATATTCCATTTGTATATTCATTCCTTCATTCAATCAATAAGGCCTCCAGCGTATATTAAGTGCTTGCTGTATTCAGGAAATGTATTGAGCCTTGGATATTTACAGGTAAAGAAAGCATACCCCTAACCTTGGAAGGTGAATGACATAAAGGGAGTGACAGAAACTCAAATGCATGAAAGAAAATGTTAAAGAGCTGTACTACCTAATTCAGAGTTTAGTAAGGTAATGTGAAATTAAGATACAGTAATACATAATATTCTATTTACACCCATATAACCAAATATATTTGTACATCTACATCTTTATCTATATTCCAGAAGAACCACAAGGAAAGATTATGGAAATTCTCATTTAGAATCTTAACAGATAGTATAATATCTCTGAGGAAACAGTAACAATGTGATGTATTTTATATAATAAAACTATAAAATGTTTATTTGCCCAAGTCGCATAGCTAGTAAGGAGTAGGAAAAGACTTGGGTGTGGGTCATGTACCTCCCAAGACAGGGCTCTAAAGCATGACTTAACCACATTTCCCCCACTAGATCGACAGCAAAACAAACAATTCTCAGTGGTGTTGGGGATACAAGAGAACTTCCAAGAACTGTTAGTGTGAATACAGATTGCATGTTCTCTAAGTTCTCTAAGACCACCCTCCATATATATTAAGATACAAAAATGCATATCTACCCTATAAAATACTTACAAAAGTGGGCAAAGTCATCGGTGGCATGATGGTCATTGTAGAGTTATTTACCATAGAAGATTAACCAAATACATTTTGGAAGGGGTGCCTGAGTGGCCCGATTGGCTAAGCCTCTGACTCTTGATTTTGGCTCAGGTCATGATCTCAGGGTCATAAGATCAAGACCTGCATTTGGCCCCCGGCTGCATGTGAAGTCTGTTAAGATTCTCTCCCTCCCCCTCTCCCTTTGCTCCTCCTCCCTGCTCATTGTCTGTCTGTATCTCTCCCTTGTAAAGTAAGGATATACATACATACATACATACATACATACATACTGGTATGTCCACATAATGGAATACCATGCAATCATTTAAAAAGACAAGAAAAATGGCAAAACTACGGGGAAAGAAAGCTGGCTGGTGTTGCCTGAATGTGGGTTGAGGGTGAGCACTGACTGCAGACAGGCATAAAGGAAGCGTTAGGGGTGAAGGAAATGTCCTAACACTGAATTGTACTGATGGGTGTGCAACTGGAAAAATGTATTAAAAACTCATTAAACTGTACACAGAATCTATAAAATTAAATGCTAATTATCATCCAATGTTATCTCTGAGGATGGAGATTATGAGAGACTTTCACAATAAACATTATTATTTATATATTGCTAAATGTTATAATTATGGATTACTTTCATAATCAGTAAAAGTTGTCAGATAATATCTACCTAAAATCAATAAACAATATCATACGAAATTATAAAAATCCACTTTCCCAATAACAAGATAAAAGTGACTATTAATATCACTATTTTCCAATGAATGAGGCACAAGTATTAAAAAAATAGTAAGATATAGCTACTATTATTGGTGATGATTTGATTATCTGAAAGACCAAGGAAAAGTAACTGAAGGTCTATAAAATTTTAATGAAGTTAGTAATATGGTTAGTTATGAAATAAATGTTCAGAAACCAGCATTTTCCTATATATTTATAATAATTCAAGAGAAAATATAACTTAAACAGAAACTAACAAATACTTAAGGTTAACTCAATAAGAAATGTATACAACCTATGTAAAGGAAATCCCAGACTTCCTACAGGGAAATAAAAGAAATCTAGAATAAATGCTATTTTTCTAAACATTATGGCAGTTTTTTAAAGAGGTAAATTATACACAAACAAATCTGTAAATGTCATGTAATTTCACTAAAATGTGTGTATTTACTCTCGTACACTTAAAAATAACTTAAGGAGAAACTACGTAAGAATAAAAATATTTTCTAAAATCAAAACAATTAGGGGATAATTATTAAGTATTAAAATTCACTATAAAGCCATAAATATAAAGAAAGGCACTGTCATTTGAATATATGACAGATCAGAGGACCAAACTACCATCCCTCAAAAATATACAGAATTATAAATCTTATGATAAAGACATTTCAAATAAACAGGAAAAGAAGACTTATTCAGTAAGCATTGTAGGAGTTGGGTAACCAGTTAAAAAACAAAAAATAAGGTTAGAGCCGTTCATCTCATTTTACCCTCCAAAACAAATCTGATGTGGTTTTAAAACCACAGTCCAAGATTCTAAAGACAATGCTTTCAGTTGAAAAAATGCAAATCTAGTGACAGCACTCCTGTGAACACTGTTGTTTAATGCTATTGGGATCTAATCTAAACATGAAGATCAAAGAACAAGAAAAGTAGAAGCATCCAGACCTTAGGGGGAAAAAATTTTAACTTTCCGTAACAGTGTGGAGTATTGGAATGAACTGTATTTTTATTTTTTAAAAAAAAAGGTTTATGTGTTAGAGAGAGAGGTAGAGAGAGAATACAAACAGGGTGAAGGAGCAGAGGGAGAAGGAGAAGCAGACTCCCCACTGAGCAGGGAGCCCACCTGGGGCTTGATCTCAGAACCCCAAGATCATGACCTGAGCCAAAGTCAGGTCCTTAACCAACTGAGACACCCAGCTGTCCCTGCAATGAACTGCATTTTAAAATCAGACAGGTTTTTTATTTTGTTTTGTTTTTTTAATTTTTTATTTCTTTTCAGTGTAACAGTATTCATTGTTTTTTGCACCACACCCGGTGCTCCATGCAATACGTGCCCTTCCTAATACCCACCGCCTGGTTCCCCCAACCTCCCCACCCCCCACCTCTTCAAAACCCTCAGATTGTTTTTCAGAGTCCATAGTCTCCCCTTCCAATTTCCCTCAACTCCCTTCTCCTCTCCATCTCCCCTTGTCCTCCATGTTATTTGTTATGCTCCACAAATAAGTGAAACCATATGATAATTGACTCTCTCTGCTTGACTTATTTCACTCAGCATAATCTCTTCCAGTCCTGTCCATGTTGCTACAAAAGTTGGGTATTCATCCTTTCTGATGGAGGCATAATACTCCATAGTGTATATGGACCACATCTTCCTTATCTATTTGTCCATTGAAGGGCATCTTGGTTCTTTCCACAGGCCAAAATTAGCAAGACAAGAAACAACATATGTTGGAGAGGATGTGGAGAAAGGGGAACCCTCTTACACTGTTGGTGGGAATGCAAGTTGGTGCAGTCACTTTGGAGAACAGTGTGGAGATTCTTCAAGAAATTAAAAATAGAGCTTCCCTATGACCCTGCAATTGCACTACTGGGTATTTACCCCAAAGATACAGATGTAGTGAAAAGAAGGGCCATCTATACCCCAATGTTCATAGCAGTCATCAGACAGGTTTTTATTAAAATCCTAGTTCTGCCACTTTACTAGCCAATTACTCAATCTCTGTCCTTGTCTCAGCTTCCTTTCAAGTAAAGTAGAATAAGTGGATATATAGTTGACCCTTGAACAACACAGGGGTGGGGTGCTGACCCTCAAACAGTAAAAAATCCATATAACTTTTGACTCCCTAAAAGCTTAATGACCAATAGCCCATTGTTGACCCCAAGCCTTACCAACAACATAAAGAGTCAATCAACAATATATTTTGTGGTTATATGTATTATATACTATACTCTTATAATAAAATAATCTAGAGAAAAGAATATATTAACAAAATCATAAGGAAGAGAAGATATACTTACAGTATTATACTGTATTTATTAAAAGTATTGTACTATATTTATTGAAAAAAATCCATGTGTAAGTGGACCCACACAGTTTAAATGCATGTTGTTCAAGGTCAGCTATAATCTATACCACATTAGATATGAAGATTAAGTGAAATAATCTATATAAAATACTTTGTTAGCACGTAGGCATTAATTCTCCCTATCCATCTGTGTGTTTGTTTTTGTTTTTGTTTTGTTTTTTTAGAGGGAATGAGAGAGAAGTGGAAGAAGATGCAGAGAGAATCTTAAGCAGACTCCACACTCAGCATGGAGCTTGACACAGGGCTCAGTCTCAGGGCCCTGAGATCATGACCTGAGCCAAAATCAAGAGTCAGACACTTTACTGATTGAGCCACCCAGGTACCACCTCCTTATCCACCTCTATTAGTCAGCTTAGACTATTGTAACAACATACCATAGACTGGGTGACTTAAACAATAAATATTCATTTCTCACAGTTCTAGAAGCTGTAAAGTCCAAAATTAAGATTCCTGTCCATTTGATTCCTGATGAAGGTTGTCTTCCTGACTTGCTGTCAGCCACTTTATTGCCGTCTTCACTTGGTAAGAAGAGAGAGAACAAGCTTTCTGGTATCTCTTCTCATAAGGACACTAAACCCACCATGGGGACCCTACCTTTATGATTTCATCTAATTCTACTTACTTCCATAGACCTCATGTCCAAATGCCATCTCACTGGGGATCAGGACCTAAACATGTGAATTTGGTGTTAGTAGAGGCAGGAGCACAAATATTACATCCATCAATACTCTCATCCCCTTTTTTCTCTGAAGACTTGCAGGATAATAAATCTTAATTATATGCTGCTTAGCTATTATTTTTACTGTTTCCCTAATATTTTAGATAGATAAGAATAATCATCAAAAGATTCAGTGCTTTATCCAGAAGACATTGAATAAGTACCTACTACATTCCAGATATCATACTAAGTACTGAGGTTATAAAGATTAATTAATCAGACACAGTTCTAGCTTTCTGGGGGTTCACAATCTAACTATTTACACATATTTTGTTTCTTCCTTAAAAGCCACGATCTCTTTCTCAGTATGGCAGTCTTAATGTTAAGAGTTTTCCTATTTCTTTAGTCTTTTTTTTTTTCTTGAAAAAACAGCCCAGGTTAGCAGATAGCCATTATTATATCCATCAAACACAAGAGGAAAAGAGGTGCTTTAAATTTAAGGAAAAGAAGTAATATTTGTGTAAGTTTAGCACTAAAGGAAGAGATAAGATGAAAAGTCCATGTGTAAGAATGTCCCTGCTTTCTTGCAAGACTGTATTCTTTAAGGAAGCAAGCTCTTTGGACCCTTCACAAAATTAAAACTAAGTATTTTTTCTAAAATGTTTACTAAAGTAATTTCTCCATTAGACCCTCACAACACTTTCATGAGCAAGATGTAATTCTCTTCCTCAGTAGCTTCAAAAAACTGAAGTGAGAAAAGGTCATAGTATCAATTTTAATAAGACTTAACCTGAAAAACAATATTTTATAAGTTTCCAACCATTCCACAGGCCAATCCTTTTCAAAGAAAATATTTCGATTCATGTTGTTTATGATGCAACACACAAGAACGAGGAAAATTCCAGGCCATAATTACTGAAGTAATTATCACTGATTGTTTCAGATAAACTCAAGTTCAGACCATCAAGTGCTATATAAAAGGTGTCACGCAGCTGGAGTTTTGTACATTAATTAAATGTCCTTTTATTTTTCATATAAGTGATTCTAACTCATGGAAAGACTTTCAAACACTAGGAAAAATATGAAGTGAAAAAAGCAAGTCTTCTTCCCCAAATTTGTCCCAAATCCCATTCCCACTAACCAGAAGTGAGCACACTTGCCTGGTCCTTGTGGACAATTAACCACCTAATATTAATGTAAATAAATACCTTTTTTAAATATGTAAATGAGATTATTTTATAAGTAATATTTTATATCCTACTTGTATCAATTAACAATACACCTCGGAGAGCTTTCCAGAACAGTACAGGAAGCTCTATATCATTCTATTGAATGACAGCTCATTTTCATAAGAGTCAAAAATGGGTCTTATTTTTGGTTCTTAGTAACCATGGTCCTTTATACAATTCCAAGTAACTCTCTTCCTTAATGAATTCACAAACTAAAATGAGAAAAGGTCATATTATCAATTCTAACAAGACTTAACTTTAAGAAGAGTATTTTATCAGTATTCACCAGGCCACAGACAACTCCTATTCAAAGGAAAAGTTTTCATTCATGTTGTTTATGATGTAACACACAAAAAATGAGATAATCTCAGGCAACATCTCTCTTACAAACACACAACACGAAACAAAAGACCCAACCTATTTACGGGTTGTATCAGTGCAACACAAACTTCAAGTGACTTTTCCTCAGACCTTGCAGCTGAAAAATCCTCACATTCACAATAATAAAAATAAAAAGTACAAGAGAAAAACATGTAAGGTTTCTTCACACCAGAGATAGGAAGATCAAACAATCTGCTAGTTATAATTCTGAGCTGTTATTTTGACAAACACAGACTTTAAAAGAGAATTTTTAAACATTCAAGTGTAGCCAGAGGTAACAGAGCTAGCATGTTTTTCCTAAACTCAATGAGGACTTTAAAAGGCTTTCTTATTCAATTCAAAAGAGTGGAGTCCCAGTTACAATGAGACCAACGAAAACAGACAAAACTCCAGAAAACTCAGAAACATGCAACTCAGTAGCTTTGCTAGAAAAGAAACCTCATTTAGGTAAAAAGATTAAAACTCAGCAAACATTGGCTTTTCTGAAAGTACAAAATCCTAAGTAATCATTTCCCCTAATCAAATCCTTTCCCCTAGGTGTCCTGTTGCTCTGTAATCAATGATAATGGATGGATTCTGTAAATTAGAGTATTTATAGGCCTTTTCAAAGTTGGAAAGCAGAACTATCCTTCGCAACCTCTCAGAGGAGGGCAGAGATGGAAGAGATGCCCATCTTCCTGCCTCTTGGCTCTAAAGGCCAACAAAACTCATTAGCTATTTATCTACCTGTGCAGAGCCACATTCATCATGAGATGCCATTCTACAAACCTCCACCAAAGGGAGACATGCTAGGAAAGAAAAATCAGCCAAGAAACCCAGACATTCAAACTTCAGAAATCAACATAGCTAAAAGGAAAAAATTACTGGTTTAATTCATTTAGTTGTCACATTTTTTATTAATTGCCTTTGCTCTACCAAGCACTGCCTGTACTAAAATCTGGGTATAATAAAACCCAATTTCCACACCCAAAGAAATCCTAGATTAGACAGAAATGCAAACAATTAATCATTCAGTGCTATAAATGCCATGATGAAAATAAACTACAGGCTATGGGAAAACAGAAGAGGGACCCCCGAATCTAAATGACACACAGAATAAGTGCATAAAGAAATTATTTTTCAATCCTTACTCGAAAATTCATCATAGTGGTTGACTTGGGAGGGAAAAGAAATGACTGAAACAAAGAACTGGAGAGAGACTTACTTTCATTGTATATATGCCTCTTCCAGCCTTTGAAACAGGCACCCTTTGCCTGAGTCACCTTTTTACAAATTAATTAATTAATCAATTAAAAATAAAATGGTGACTGGGGTGCCTGGGTGGTTCAGTTGGCTGGGTGTCTGCCTTGGGCTTGAGTCATGATCTCACAGTCCTGGGATTGAGTCCTGCATCGGGCTCCCTGCTCAGTGGGAAGTCTGCTTCTCCCTCTGTGTGCTGCTCCCCCTGTTCGTGCTCTTTCTCTCTCTCTCTCAAAATAAATAAATAAAATCATTTAAAAAATAATAAACTAAAAAATAAATTTTTAAAAAATGGTGACAAAAAGTGATTAAAAAAATGAATCCTTGTCCAGGGTAAAAAACAATAACTGTCTGTATCTGCTTACTCATAGTCAAGAAAAACAAGACTCTGTTAGCACCCACAAATAAATAATAATGTACCTGAATTTTTATAAGCCTGTTTGAAATACAAAAACGTTCATTTTTAACCAAGTTCCAGGTTTTCATTCAGTGAGATCATGGGCTTAACAAAATATGATGCTGGTCAAAGTGCAAATTGCCATACCTACTTGATAAAACTTGACTTTATCTGTTAAAGTTGAAGAAAAGCACAGATACTAAGTAGATACTCCAAAGGGCTCTCCATTTTTATGTGTCAGAATCATCTGGAATGGGGCTCAGTAATTGGGCATCTGCCTTGGGCTCAGGTCATGATCCCACGGTCCTGGAAGCAAGCCCCGAGCCATGCTTTGGGTTTCCTGTTCAGTGGAAGCCTGCTTCTCCTTCCCCTAGTCCCCCCGCTTGTTTTCCCTCTCTCACTGTGTCTCTCTCTGTCAAATAAATAAATAAAATCTTAAAAAATATATATATATATCATCTGGAAAATTTGTTAAATCCCCAGTATGCCAGGCTCCACCTCCAGAATTCCTGGGTCAGTAGGTCTGGCACAGGATCGGAGAATTTGCATTTCAAATGAATTCCCAGGTGATCCTGAAGCTGTGGGTACAAAGGTCACACTTTGAGGCACTGCTTTAATACACCAAACTAGAGACAACCTACATCGTTATCAATAGAAGAATGGTTAATTGGCAGTGAAATCATAGGGGGGCGGGGGGTGCCTGGTTGCTCAGTCAGTTAAGTGGTTGCCTTCAACTCAGGTCATAATCCCAGGGTCCTGGGATCCAGCCCTGCCTTAGGTGTCCTGCTCAGTGGGGATTCTGCTTCTCTCTCTCTCTTTCTCCCTCGGCCCTCTGTTCTTCCCCACCACACATTCTCTCTTTCTCTCTTTTTCTCAGGTAAATAAAAATCTTAAAAAAAAAAAAAAAAATCATACCCAGCATTACCATCCAGCAACAACAAGAAAAAAACTACTGCAATAAGCTGTCTGCAAAAAAAAAAAAAAAAAAAAAAAAAAAAAAAAAAAAGAATGACTTTCAAAAACACAAGATGGAGCAAAAACTGCAACACCAAAAAGCATATTCAGTATGATTTCAAGAGCATACGTTCCCAAAATAGGGAAAATGAAACTATATCATTTATGGATACAAACAGTAAGTACAATGTAAAGTAAGTAGATGGTTATCATGCTAGGCAGAATACTAGTTACCTCAAGGATGGAATGTGGGACTATGATTGGGAAGGATCACAGGGAGGGTTTCTGGGGTACTAGCAATGCACTATTTCTTGAGTTGGGTGGTTAATTATCCCAGTGTTGGCTCTATAATTATTGTTAAATCGTACTTCAATGCACTTTTCTTTATGAATGTTGAATTTAACAACCAACGAAGGGGAAAAGGTATTCAAAGGGAAGAGATCATTTACAAAATGGGTGAGTCAGGAAAAGCTTCCTAGAGATGCTGAGACATAAGCTTCAGCAAAGGAAGTTTGAATCTGTTTAAAGAGAAGAACTACTAGATTTGAATATTTGGAAATAGAGTTGTGAAATCATTTTTAAAATATATTATTCTATCAGCAAGGTAAATTGTTATATTACTGATTTTATATAATTCAATAAGATGTTCTCTAAATTAATTAACTTCATCTCCTTGCCAACTCAATAAAAATAGATTCATAAAATAATCTATTTTATTACTGCTTTGGGAATAAACAGAAATTTAATTGACTATTATTAAATATGTTTTAAGTATAGATCAGGCTATTTTCTGTGTTGGGTAAGTATTAGGTGCCAAATCGCAAATGGAAAAATCATTTCTGGCATGGGATTTTTCAGCAAATAGTTACCCAACAGCCCAACATTCTGTGACCCAGCACATCTTCCTCTCTCCTTCCCTAGAAACTAGACAGAAATTATTTTCCTTCTCAACACAGAATTCTCACTTTAATCTGTAAGAGACAAATGGTTTTTCAAAATACCTGCCTTTTTACTCAAAGTTTTTAGGTGATCAGAGCACACCTATTGTATTTCCCAGTTTTGTTTTGCTGAATCATTCTTACCTGAAGTAGAGATCACCTTTCCTTTTGACTCATCTATTTTTAGAATGATGGCTTGATTATTTCCAAAGTTAATAATTACCTCATACTTCTAAAGTCTGGAAGGATGAGCCAAATTGTTCTTTCTACCTTCCCAGTCTGCACAGTCTCCTAACTCAAGAAAATCATAGGTTGACCAGGAAGCTGTTTATCTCCCCAAATTCAGGAACCAATACATCTTCCATCCAAAAGTGAATTTTCATAAACTCACTATTAAGTCCCGTATTTTGGATAGAAGAGGAAGGATGATGTTAATTGGCACATCTGTTTAAATGTAGAAAGGCACTTAGAAATGCATTTAGGAAAATAACATTTTTGGCAGTCAGTTCCAAAGTATCATGGTACCCTGTGACCTTGCCTCTCCACACCTCTCATTTTCGGTTTCTTCCTTTACTCTGAATCCTTCTGCTGGAGAACAACAAAAATATCACCTATATCTGGTACCTCTTCACCATCATAAAGCTTCTCTTACTCTAGTCGACATCCAATGTTACTAACTTTCCCCAGAAGCCTCCCTGACTTGGCTCCCTTCTCACCAGGCAGAATTGTCTCCCTCTGTGTCCCCACGGCATACTAGTCTCTTCTATAATACTCTCTCAACAGAGGGCAGTTACTGACACTCTCTCCTCAATTTTTCCACCATCTTAAAATAATCCTTGATCAACAGTAAAAGCTCAGAGCAGATCTGCTAAGTATAAGGTATTTTGTTAGAAATCCAAGGGAGGGGTGCCTGGGAGGTTCAGTCAGTTAAGCATCTGCCTTCAGCTCAGGTCATGATCCCAGCATCCTAGGATCAAGCCTCATGTTGGACTCTCCACTCTGCGGGGAGTCTGCTTCTCCCTCTGCCCCCCCCCCCACACTTGTGCTCATTCTCTATCTCAAATGAATAAATAAAATCTTAAAAAAATAATCTATGGGCATGCCCTCATAGAGACTTTAAATCACAACTGACACTAAACAAAATACAAAGGATGAAAAGTGTTACAAATGCTGAAATAGAATAATAAGCAAAATATATGAGAATGTAGAAGAGAAAAATCTTTCCAATTCATGAACAGAGGAGGATGGGCAAGGAAGTCTCCAGGCAGACTTTAAAACTCCATAAATGACCCTCCAATCTTCAACCCTCAATTATCCAGGTTTGAATTGCATAGAACAATTTTTTTCCCCCACCCCATCTCCATTTTTTATCATGACCCTTAAATCCATCATCTCCTTTGCAATGGCACTCCTACTGACTCATCCATTACTTCTGACATGAGATGAGCAACCATAATAACCTCTTAGCTAATCTCTTTCTTCTTTCTTTACTCCATTAGTTTATCTTATATATTGAGGATTCATCTCAATGTGAAATTATAACCCCATCACTTCTCTGCACAAGAGCCTTTGATGAGTCTCATCAACTACCAAATCAATGTCCAGTTCTCAGATCCAAGACACAGCCCAAGGTAGCAAAGACCAACAATCTTAGCTTTATTTCCAACTATCTCCTTACCTTGACCCCATGTTTTGGCCAAAAGGCTGGTCAGCATTTCCCAACAAGCTCTACATCTTTCTCCTTATTCCGGGTTTCTCTTCCCTCTCTTTGCTTTGGCTGCCCTGCTTATCTCTGCTGGTTAAAACTCTGGCCAACCTGTAGAAATGGCCCAAATGGCTCTTCATCATCAAATGATGAAGACTCCCTGTTGCCTATTTTTCCTGCAAAGCAACATGATATGATCTTTCTCATCCTGAATCATTTTTTGAATTGTGTGGTGTATTTACTGACCCTTTGAATGCAGGCTCATAAAACTAGGTAGGGCCTCCCGTAGTCCACAAAATATACCCCTTCCCCAATCCTTCATGCCCATTAGGTTGGGAATTGCTTTAGCAAAGAACAAAATTATTACTTGAGAACAAAGCAACACCTCATTTCCCTCAAGAATCCCTGAAGTACGTGGCACAGGGTCTGACCTAGAGAGTTTTCCACTCAATATCTGAAATGGATGTTAACTCAGAAACACACCCTTGTGGTCAGATTAAGCTGCGCAAAACTAACATCAACCTTTCACATTATTGTTTTAGAGAAGAAATGTAAGTCTCCCCAAGAGGACAGAACTTAGTGTTATTCACCTTTGCTCCCTCACAGTACCCTATGCCAAGTTGGCTGTGGAAAGCATATGCTTAGGGAAAGTACATACACTAATACTAAGACTTTAAAGATAAATTAGGTTGGCAGATAAGAACTCCCCCTGACTCTTGGAATGCTCTGAATAACAGAGTCTAGTCAAGATAAAATGTTGCCCTGACAAGCAGCAGCTGAATGCAGGATGCTGAGTGGGGAACAGGGAGGTTAAGGATTCTGGGCCTCGGCAGCTCTGCTGCTGAGAACTCGAGGTCAAGATGGCTCTGTTATTGTCAACCACATCTTGTCAAGCACAAGAAGTCAGAAACAAACAGAAATGGGGGAATCTTGGACCCCCTTCAAACCAATATTCCTTCAATATTTGTTCACTGTCAGGGGCGCCTGGGTGGCTCAGTGGGTTAAAGCCTCTGCCTTCGGCTCAGGTCATGATCCCAGGGTCCTGGGATCGAGCTCCACATCAGGCTCTCTGCTCAGCGGGGAGCCTGCTTCCTCCTCTCTCTCTGCCTGTCTCTCTGCCTCCTTGTGATCTCTGTCTGTCAAATAAATAAATAAAATCTTTAAAAAAAAATATTTGTTCACTGTTCTTTTAGTGGGAATGAGACAAAAAGTAATTTTCTACTAATAAAAACTACATACATAAGCAGATTTAATTACTAATCCACCTCAAATCCCTAAAGAGTCAACTTCTGAAAAAAAGAATGATTAAAGTAGTTCCTCACTTGCCTATGGTTACATCCTTGTAATTTTCCAGACTCTACACATTCCAAGAAGTGTATTAAAAATACGAAATTCAGATAACATAATAAATCATTCATTCCCAAAAAATAGAAGCATGGCTTGCATTATTTAGTTTCAGAATTTCAGCTGACTCTGTATGTCAAGGATGAATGCATGTGCCATGTTGCAGAATAATCAATGGAGCTATTACTTCTTCTCCTAGTGAAGTGCGATGCAAATTTCCACTCGGTAATATTTTCAATGTCAGTGGGAGTGGAAATACATTCATCCATTTTATTCTGGTGATGTTTAGCACCCTGATCTTTTATACAGTAGTGCTCTAGAAAAGTGTCCATCTGGCCTGCCCTTTTAGTGGGGTTCCTAAGCACATATAAGTTACATTGTTTGCAGACACAGAAGTCTCTCTCCCTTCCTTAGCTAATTGCCAGTCTCTCTACAAAGTGAAAATTTTGTTTCTTGCTAAAGCAATTTCAATCATCAATAGACAAGTTGGTTTGGGGGAGGCTCCACCTATCCTATGAAGCACAGAATAAACCTGATGTGACTGACAACACCTCTTTTTATATCTGTACATCTGTTCACATATGTACATCACTGAGCGAAGAATCCTGAGTATGATAAAAGTTACTTGCCAGGACTTCCTGTTCTAGATGCTAGATAGGCTCGAAAGCTATCATTGTAAATTACAGAATGTCACAAAGGTGTGAGCCAGACCTAGAACAACCCTCTCATTTCAGAGATAAGAAAATCAAGTTCCAGAAGGAAAAGGGCACAGTTATCAGACGATACCATGGATTAGTGACCAAGTTGATCTCAGGGCCTCAGAAGTCCATGTACTCACCAGCAGTACAGACCTTGTCAAAAAATCAATAGGTGAACCAGGAAATTGTCTTCACAGCATAAATTAAGGGGACTATTCCTCTCCTATCTACAGGCTGATGCCTAAAAGCCCCTGTCTAATTTCTGAGTGAGAACAAAAAGAGAAAGTGGTAGCCCTATGTATATGGGTGCATACATTTTAGATTCTAATGTGAGATCAGACTTTGAAAACAGGCAGAGGATGGAGCATGAGGATCCCTGAGACTGAGGACCCAGAGCGAATACCATCAAAAACGTAAGAAGCTCAGGGGGAAGAAAAGTTGGCAAACACCAGAAATGGGCTTCACTTAACCCAAAAGGAAGGATGGAGAAGACAACTCTGTATGTTCATCTAGAAGCCAGCTGGAGGAATGGCCAAAGAGGCTTGCAAGAGGTTTGGGGGAGAAATTGCTTTTAGAAATGATATGAGTTTAAAAAATAATAAATTTGGGGGGCACCTGGGTGGCTCAGTGGGTTAAAGCCTCAAAGCCTCTGCCTTTGGCTCAGGTCATGATCCCAGGGTCCTGGGATGGAGACCCCGCATCAGGCTCTCTGCTTGGCAGGAAGCCTGCTTCCTCCTCTCTCTCTGCCTGCCTCTCTACCTACTTGGGATCTCTCTCAAATAAATAAAATCTTTAAAAAAATAATAATAATAAAAAAATTTTGAAAATGATATGAGTTTATAAAATTTTGCAAATTGGGTAGTCAAGGAAAGTTCTAGAAAAGGCACCTATTTGGCAATTTCAGTGAAGAATATTTATCCACTAGCCTAAATTCACAGGTACAACAATAGAGCAAAAAAAGAGAAGAAAGGGAAATGTAAGATCAGAGACAATAGTCTATGGTTGAGAAAGGAGCTGACTGTACCTCTCCTGTCCTCATCTGGCCTTTCCTGGAAACCTCACTACTTCTGCTCCAGTGCTGACCCTCCCCGCCTGAACTGACTCAGTTGCTGCTTCCTAGGCAGTACTCTTGCCTCCACAACATCTGTGATGTCAGAAGGTGCTCAGGCCCTCAGCGCTCCAATGACTTACTCCTTCTTTCCTCCTCTCTTGAGTTCACCTAAGTCTTACTTATCATTCAAAGATCTAGATGCTGTCTCATCCAGAAAGCTTTCTCTGATCACCCAGTCAGTCTCAGAAGATCCTCATATAGTGCATAGGTTTACTTATATCTACAGGTATACCCAACACACTAACTGCAAACCGTGATTCACTTGTCTGTCTTCCCAGTAGATTGAGAACAACTTGAGGGCAGGATCTTGTTCACTTCCTCAGTATATCCCACTTACTACAAGGCACAACACATAATTGGGACTCACTAAATGTTTCCTCAATGAAAGAATATTCCTGAATGTTAGGCCTGACAATGTAATTTATCTATTTGCAAATTTTCCTGGGCTTGCAATATAATGAAAGTCCAAATTCCCTTTCTTACTGTAGTAGTCAAAGTTCTCCACAGTAGGAGTCCAGTACCTTTCCCAAATCAGGAAGCCTGAATAAGCATGTATTTCCTTAGCATGTGATCTCCTGTACTTCACATAAATTGTCTGAATATTCAGCTGAACTAATAGGGAACCCCTCCCCCAAAAAGCTTTTCTACCATAAATGAGTCAGAAAGATGAATGATTGCCCACCAGAAAAAAACAAAATAAGCTGGCCAACAAACACATTGGTGTGGCCTTCAAACACAGTGATGAAACAGGACTTTAATACTTCAGGAAATCATAATGCCCATTTCACAGCCACGTACCTGAGTCATTTGCCAGCATCTTTTGGCTTATGCAGAGCCCAGAAGGCATAAACAAATTCAGGTTGCCTAAGTGCCCCTCTGTGAGTTTCAACAGAAGAGGGTCTGATAGCAGGAGAACCCTCTCTCCTCCACCCCAGCCATCCCCATACATATTTTATCACTGTTGTATAACATACAATTCTATGCTCATACTGAAGGATTAAAATTTTGGGGTAACCTAGAGAAAGTCCATCTGTCTGGTCCCAGGGAACAGTTACATGTGGAGATTAGAAATGATGCACCTGGGTGGCTCAGGGGGTTAAGCCTCTGACTTCGGCTCAGGTCATGATCCCAGGGTCCTAGGATCGAGCTCCGCATCAGGCTCTCTGCTCAGCGGGGAGCCTGCCTCCCCCTCTCTCTCTTCCTGCCTCTCTGCCTACTTGTGATCTCTGTCTGTCAAATAAATAAATAAAATCTTTAAAAAAAAAAAAAAGAAATGATGTAATTTTTCAGGAGTATGATTTAAAGCTTCTTAAATAAAAAACAGGGGCCAAAAAGGGCCCCAAATGACCAGGCAGGGTGTTGTTGACATACAGGCACAGGCTAACTATCGCAAGCAAAGAATCCATTTCCCAAAGGCCTCACTCAGGAGAGGCTGGAAGGTAGAGCTAAAACTGTATCCATCTTCATTCTTGACCCTGACCATGACAGATTGAGACTCAACACTGCTCACTTTTCTTGTAGATGGTCTCTACAGTCACTCCTAGATTCTTTGCACAAGCTGATGACTTACCTCACTTTTCTGCCAAATCCAATCTTTCTCACTTGTAAAGACCCATTTATGATGCCAACTCCCTGAGTCTTTATTCCCCAGGCAACCTTGATTGCTTTTATTTCTCAAGCCCCTGATGAACATCTATTTAGCATTTGTGTCATTTTGCCCTGGGATACAATCTTCTGTTTATATCTTCTCCCTTCCACCCTGTGAGTTCCCTGAGAGCAGAGAACAATTCCTTTTCATCTCTTTGCCCTATTTCTTCCTAAAGAATAAGGCCCGGTTAAGAGGGAGGACTCTCTCCCCACCAGGGATATACCATCTTAGCAGGAGCAATGTTCTGATAATCCATTTCCTGGATGAACAATATTCATGAAAAAAATTAATAGAGGAAAAAATACTCCTCTGATTTGAGGCCAATGTGGCCACTCTCTCTCAAGAGCTCTAGAGGTAATTTATAAAGCAGATGTGATAATAAATGGCCATCCCAATACTATGACAATCATGGTTTCTAGCCTTCCATATATAGACCTCTTCTCAACAGCATCAGGGACTTAGCCTAGACATTACTCTTCTCATAAAGAGAGAAAACAGAACAGTTTTTCTATACTTAGTCCAGCTGGATCAAAGTGCTTAGATGAACATCCAGCCCTTACTGAAGAGAGAGAGAGGATGTATTGGCAGGAGCACGGTGTCTGGGGACAAGGACCCCTGATTTGACTTTACCACTTAACACTTGGCATCCAAGTGTTTATCATTTGTAATTTTCTCGTAATGAGTCTTCTGCATTCTTGGGTCAGTAGGAAGTTAGTGACTACTTTTTAGCTGTCTCTTTTTCCTCTTTACTAATAAATGTAATAAATGCAATTGATTTTCTCTATGTGTAACCTTAGTCTTATTCTGTTTTTATATTTTGCACTCTCCTTATTAACTTCTGTAGAGTACATAATTTCAGTTTTTATTTTTTAATCTTTGGCCTAGTGCTATTTAAGAAAGTTGAGTTTGTTTTGGTATAGTTTGTCATTTTTAGGGACTAGAAATTTTGGTTAACTTTTTGTTCTTATTTCTAGTTTTATTTCATAGCCAGCATGCACTTTATCATTTATGAACTTTTGATTGATTAAATTGTTCCTTACACAGTGTTAGGGGTAGGGGATCTACATTCTCTCTTTTGGATCTTTGGAATCGTTTAATTAGTGAGTAAAAAAACGATGCTCATAACCACCACAGCAGAACATACCACAAACATCATTTAATCCCACCTAACTTTACTTGAACCATTTTGCTTTGATTTGCAGACTGCAAATTCATTAAAGTAGGAGCACAGTCTCTATTCTTTGTCCCCAGACACCATCTACAGAATCAAATGGCCAGAGTCACAAAGGAGCTATCTGGCAGCAACATTTATGCAGCAGTGAAAATGCTAGATACTCTATAAATATTTCTACCATTTAAAACCTTTAAACATCCTTAAGAATGCCAACAATATCATAGGTTGATTTGACTGCAACATATCCACATTCTTTTTTTGTAACACACCAAGATAATTCGTGTTTTGGTTTTCTCACAGTATTGTTGCTTCCTTACCTTTTCTGTTCCTTTCCCAGTAGATTTGCTTTCTGTCTTTCATATCTTATTTGGTGCTGGCACCCTGTCCTCTACCCCGCCTTTTTTGAATAACATTTCTGAAGCAGCATTTCTCCAAACCCCGCAGTTTCCAAACGGGCTCATCTAACCATGTATTTACAAGAGCCACCTTTCATCTGAGCAGTTCAGGCTGTCTCAAAGACATTAACTCATGGCTCTTCTGGGACACACTCAGTAAGTCATAATTATATCCAGTCTGAACAGAGGACTGTTCAGAATGCCGATGACTAAAGGAAACTTACCCAAGAAACTAAATGAACTTGGTTTGAAAATCAGTCTCTTGTTCACAGCCTCAGCTCTCCATGTTAAACATTAAAATGTTCATTATCATGGCTTGAAGTTATGTTTCCCTTTAAGTTTAGAATCATGAGTTTTGGAGTTGGCAAAAATTGTAACCCCTACCATTTGTTATCTTTTTTTTTTTTTCCAGCATAACAGTATTCATTATTTTTGCACCACACCCCGTGCTCCATGCAATCCGTGCCCTCTATAATACCCACCACCTGGTACCCCAACCTCCCACCCCCCGTCCCTTCAAAACCCTCAGATTGTTTTTCAGAGTCCATAGTCTCTCATGGTTCACCTCCGCTTCCAATTTCCCCCAACTCCCTTCTCCACTCTAAGTCCCCATGTCCTCCATGCTATTTGTTATGCTCCACAAATAAGTGAAACCATATGATAATTGACTCTCTCTGCTTGACTTATTTCACTCAGCATAATCTCTTCCAGTCCCGTCCATGTTGCTACAAAAGTTGGGTATTCATCCTTTCTGATGGAGGCATAATACTCTATCCCCAGGGGTACAGGTCTGTGAATCACCAGGTTTACACACTTCACAGCACTCACCAAAGCCCTTCCCCTTGCCCCCCAAAGATTCAGAAGAAGTAAGAGATGTGGTCAAGGAACAAATGCTTGAAGAAGAGTAAGACCAGAGCCCTGGTCTCCTAACTCTGGTCTAGGATCTGTCTGCTATCGCTTATAATTTGCTTCATTCACCAGTGTTCTTTCTTTTTGCCTTTTTTTTTAATTTATTTATTTTCAGCATAACAGTATTCATTATTTATTCACCACATCCAGTGCTCCATGCAATCCTTGCCTTTTTTAAAAAAAAAGATTTTATTTATTTATTTGACAGACAGAGATCACAAATAGGCAGAGAGACAGGCAGAGAGAGAGGAGGAATGCTGAGCAGAGAGCCCGATGCAGGGCTTGATCCCAGGACCTTGGTTGGGATCATGACCTGAGCCAAAGGCAGAAGCTTTAACCCACTGAGCCACCCAGGCACCCCAACTTTTTGCCTTTTTAATCATCTCCGTCCTTTCCTATCTTCCTCCCCTCTCTAGTATCTGTCAAATTGTTTCGTACAAAAATTTGTTTCTTTTATCTTGCATCTACAACATACATTCAAACTAAATTATGTGAAAAGGCCATCTTCAATTACTGAAAAGATGTAACCGAATCTCTTCAAAGAAATCCAATTCTGTTTTGCTTAGACCTTATAGGTAATTCAAAGGAGGCTATTAAAATGTTTGCTAAAAGATACTTGCTTTGAAGTTAGGTGTTCGAGGTGACCATATCTTAATCATTAACCATGGATAAAGCTGTGGCATTGCTAATAACTTCCCTACTCACAAGTGTAGTAAGGATGCATTTCCGTGCATCAGTTTACAGAGGACTAAATGTTTTCAGACCTACTAACCCCTTTGATTCTCAGACTCCCTTATGAAGAGAGGAAAAGTCATCCTTAATTCCATTTTAGATACAAAGAAACTAAAGATCTCCAAGGTTACGTGATTTACGAAAGAGCAGGCAACCAGGAAGGAAGGACTGGTGATTGGCCGCCCCCACACCCTCGTCTGTTCCACTGTCGCACACTTTGGTTCCAGCCTCTCCCGCAGTCCACTGGGTGTAAGTTTCACCGGGTCTGGGCTGTATTTACCCCTGTATTGTCCACAAGTCTGCACAGAGATATTGCTCAATAAATGTTCTTTGAACTAAATGTAATTGCATTAAATTGTACCTGGTATAATGTTATCAGTCTTAATTCCAGTTATCTTAAATTGTTATATGTCACAGAAATAAACAGTTCTCTTTGTCAATTGCATTGTGATAGACTCTCATCAGATCTTTAATTGTGGCCATTTCTGTCTTTTGTCACTGTTACTGTTGTACTCTGATGCTTTTGCAAAAGTTCCTTAGCTACAAGAAGGTTCATGGAAAGGAAGGAACTGTACTCTACAATGCAAGTCTCTGATAACTTTCAGATCATACCACTGAACCAGGTATGAACCACAAAACCCTAATGCAGGAACTGATGACTTCATAAAGTTTCTTAAAAATCAAGATCAACAAGAATTAATTACATGGGACTGGATGAACTTTAGGGAAGATGATTATAATTTTTATGACTATTTCCTTGCTGACTCTTTAATGTTTTGTTTTTTCCAGATTTAAAGAAATGTTTCCTCTTTTCTCTTAATCCACCTATGATTTAAAACAAGATGAAACATGTATATTTTTCTCCCAACCTGAAACCTCTAGTATTCAGAAACTCTCAGTGAGTATTCTTATATTTTCATAGCAATATAGTTACTTACATAAATTCAGTAAGAATCTGTTCTCCTTGTAACAGGATACAATTGGAAACATTTGTTATATTACCAAGGCTTTGCCCGGAATATCATGTTTGAGAGAGACATGCATAGACTCAGACATGACCAGGCAGCTTTAAGGAACTAATATTGACTTGATGGAGCTAATAAAGCCCCTTGGATAAAACTGGTTTGGTATCTTCCTTACAGAGTTCCCAGCAGCCTTACCAGGTAAGAGGGTCACTTCCTGCTAAGTGATATTTTGGTGCCCTCGAGAAAAGAGGAATTAACTCAAATCTATAGGTATTGCAGGTAAAGTATAATGGCAAATCATTGGATTGGCTTCTTAACGTTGAGAGGTTCTTAGAAGTTCAATCTCAGATTCCTTATAGAAAGTTCCAGCAAAGCAGATTTTAAATTCTATATGTTTAATTGCTATTCTTATCGCACTTGCATAAATAATCAGCTCAATGTTATTGAAGTGACTTAATTTGTGATAAAGTAGTCTTATTAGGGTGATCTTTGATAGAAATAGGGATGGTTATAGAGCGAAAAATTATGTTTCATTAGAAACTATAATACACACTGGTAGTTAATAGATTGGTCTTTAAAGGTTTTGTTTTCTACTAGTAAACTAGTTTCCTTCAGTATCTGGCTTCAACTCATCAAACTAATGTTTCCAGTTTTTCTTCCAAACTTCTGACTTAGAAACATTAAGAATTAAAACTGCCCTTTTTCAAACCCATACAAACTAAATTTGGACAACTTGATATAAACTTCAGAGAAATAGCCGCAATAGTTTGTGTATAGATAATCTTTGTGCCTGTTGCTGTGTGGGCCACTCAGAAAGATCACCAGAGACATTTAAACTGCAAACCAGGGAAATCTGTTCAGATGGCCACTGTCTGCCCACATCCTCTCTGAGGATGCTTTGAGCCTGACATGTAGATGCCGTCTGGACTGGCTACCCTCGGAACTTAGAAACTGTTTTCTAATTTGCTCCAATCATTAACCATGTTTTCCTCTTGTTTCCATAGAAATGCCTCATTAAATACCTGATTCCTTGAGCAATACAAATCTGACTTCGAGAGCCCAGCTGCATCACCACCACCTAAAATGAAACACAACTGTTAAACTAAACTGACCTATTTTCAAAGCGAAGAGCTTAATTCAGTGAAATAATGGAACAATTGACCAGCACAGTTTTGAATATGTGACACTTCCAAAGAATTCTCAGAGGAGGGAATTCGTGGGGTTCATTCAGGGCAGGCCACTCCAGAACGTGCCATTTTGGCATATAGGTTATTTTGAGCTGAAGACAATCAAGGCCCAAGGGACTTAAAAAGAGCTTTTTTACCTCTCTTTTCACCACCTAAAACAATTTATATCAGAGGCCTGTACCTGGAAGAGAGTGATCACCAAAGATAACTTTTTTTTTTCTTAATCATAAAGACTTCTCCCCGTGGCACAGCAAACATTCATTGATCGAACATTTGCTCTTCCCGTCTTTCTGTGGATTGTCTTCCTCCCCATCGAAGTCCCCAAACTGTACCCCCTTCTCCTTGGTCAAGAAGACATACACACCCCAACTGCCTGACTGCTGGGGAGCTTCTCACAACTTCATGGGGCTCCCATTTGTATGTAATTCAATTTGCTTTTCTCCTGTTAAGTTCCCTCATGTCAACTTAATTATTAGTCCAGACAACGAACCTAGAAGGGCGGAATTAAAAGGTTTTCCTTCCCTGTATACCAAAGTCTCTCTGCCTGTCTTTCGAGCCAATAGTGCCTCATTTGCATGAGGTTCCTGAATTACTGGGGCTCATGATGGATGCTCCTCCTGCAGTGCCAGCCTCCTCAAGAAAGAAGCCTCCTTGGTTCTAGGTCTGCAGGTGGCCTGGTAGGTCGCATCCTCGCACCTCTGCCTTCCTGGAGGCTCATCTCTTCCAGAAGCCCTCTCCACATACTCTCCTCCCGTCTCCTTCCCATTTCTTGCACCTGGTGCTGGGTACTGAACACTCGCAGCTTTAGGTAAAACCTACTCTGCCTTTCTCAAGTGGAAAGTCACCGGGACCAATTTTAATTCCTCTGTCTCTTGCCAGCACTGTCCCGAGCAGCATCTCCTGCATAGGAGTCTCCCAGTAAACACTGACTCATAACAAGATGCTGCAGTGAGTCTACTAGTCTTGCCCCAGCACTCACACAAGTTCAGGCCCTCCAGGGTGAGCCCTCTAAGAGGTTAGAGACACAACCCCGGCCAAAGGGCCAAGGCATACCCTCTGAGCTGCTGCTCCTTTCTGTTTGTGGTGTAGGAACAATACAGGGTCCTCTCTCCTGCCACCCTCTGCCAACTCCAAACTACTCTGCACACTTTGGTCCGGCAAGCAGCATAGAGTGAGTGCCCAGTTCCCCTGCATCAGGGTGCAGAGCCCCCTGAAATCCAAATAGCTCCCCCCTCCCCTGTGCCCCCATGTGAATGGCTCGGGGAATGGCATATGCTCACAGTACTCTTTGACTCTTGATGTGGTTCTGCGGCAAGGCAGCCCGCAGCCCCCTTGCTCTCTAGGCAGGGAGCGCCCAGCCCTCAGTGCTGTGGAAGGAGTGGCAGAGGCAGAGTCGTGCTGCTCATGCACTGGGCTCTTAATCCTGCAGCACTGACAGAAGTAATCAGAGTGGGGGGAGACAGAGACAGAAAGACGGTGGAGAGAGCAGAGAGGGAAAAAAAATGGTGGGTGACAAAAGAGGGAGAGAAACAAAGGAAACGGAGAGAGACGACTAAGGCAGTGAGGGGAGACGTGGGTAAAGAGAGAAGCTTAGCGAAAGACAAGCCCCTAAGGCTTGCTGAGAAAATTCTAAGCCAGTTTTACAACAGCTGATGTCTGGTGGAACCTTCTTCATTTGGCCACACCCTCACAGGTGGAACTGAAACCGTGCATCCTATGCCGCTGAGCGACGGCTGAAATCCCCAGAAAAATAAACCCCAAGAAAACAGCCGGAGCTTAGCTGTAAGAAGCCAGTTTATACACTAAAACCATAGTTTAGTTTATACACTAAAAACCTGTCCTTTGCCTTTCCCTTTTCCACATCCCAACTCAATCCCTGCTTCAGGATACCTTGGTGTTTTCTTATCCACCAGAATAAAACTTGTTTTCACATAGAAGTGTCTATATTTATCAAATACGGTCCTGAGTGACTCATACGTTTTACCCTCCTCCAAGAGAGTGATTATGTCAAGCCTGATCCCTTAGCACAAGAAAGAAAAGCCCAAGAAAGTGTCTCGGGAAAGACACTCTGGGCAGGCAGCCTGGGTTGGTAGGCTAGAGTCTGTCCATGTTTGGGTACTCCCTCCCAACCCTGTGGGTCCTGGAACTGTGGTCCCATCTCCCTGTGATGGGGGAACTGAAGGTCCTTTCCTGAGGACAACGTAACCCCTGGCTATTTACCAGCTTTTTCTAGAATGTGATTTTTTTCCCCATAGTCATTTCTTGGCCATTTAATTTTTTTTTCTTTTTCTTTCTTTCTTTTTTCTTCCAGTTCTGCAGATAGTTACTGGGCACATATTGGGCACCTATATAAACCCAGTACAGGGAGGTCAAAATGAGAAGTCATCGTAAGCCAGAACTAAAATGACAATTTGGGATATGCTGAAGCTCATGAGCATGAGAGGCCACTCCTTGTCCCCCCGCTCTTGTTGAAATCCCACAGTAAAACCTGAGGGCCAAGGAGCAGGACTCTGAGACATTTAACTCCAGGCATAAGTGACCTAAGGTAATCACCTCACTCATTTTTAATTTATACTTAAATTACCTGATATAGCTTTTAGATGACTGAATATAACTTACAAAGATGCCTGTGTGAAGGGGAGCAGAGGAAGAGGTCACACAGAGCTGGGTCAGTGCCTATATTAAGGTCACACAGTTATTAGAGGAACAGTTGGGAATAAACTGGGAGTGGCAATCTTCACTCTCAGCTCCAAGTAACCATGTCACACCATCTAACAAGACACTTGACATTTGAGCTGGACCTGCAGGGATGACAGGAGTTTCCTGACAGAAGAGGGAAAGGTAAGGCAGAATGTTCTGGAAAAGGGATCAAGGATTGAATTCTGCCCCGACACAGTGAGGCTGGAACACACGTGTCTACATTCTCAGGCCTTGGAACTCCATGGCTGGTTTGATGAGAAACCACTGAGACATCCGTACTTTTCCCTTATAGCAAGTCTCATGGTATTATTATGTATTTCTAAGATTTGCTCACTACCCTAGAAAGGCAGAAATTTCAACTGTTTCGCTCACCATTGTATCCTTAGCACCTAACACAGGCTTTAGTGCCTAATGGGGCTCACTAAATATTTGACAATGAACAAATGAATGAATGAACTATAAACACAGTGAAACCAGCTTTATCAGAGGACTCAGTGCTGCACATCAATAAGGCATTGTTATTGGTTTGCAAGTGAGCTAAATGAGGCATCAATTCACATTAAAAGTATCATGGACCATGCATGCATGCGGTATTAATTTTATCATGTTTGAAAATAACTATTTTGTGGATTGTTTCCTCCTCACTTAGCTCCTTTGGTCTCTTCTTTAGAATGAGACCTACTTGGAATATATGTGCATTTTAAAATCTGAGATAAAAGACATCTTTTTTAAAATGTGTAATAAAATCTCACCAATGCGCACTAAAAGTAATGAGACTGATGATTTAGGAGAATACACTAAGGATACTGAAGTTCAGAACTACCTTAAATATGTAAAATTTTAGTAGGTTTATGGATTTGGAAAGAGCAAGCGATCCAAAGAATGTTCTCAATGCATAACTTAAGAGTGCAAGAGAAAAATCTCTCCTTAACCCAAGACAAATCTGTTCAGCAGTGGGCTGGCATGGGAAGAGGGGAGGGGATAAGACTTCTGTGGGTCTCCCTCCTCGCTCTCTGCCATTTAGGGTGCAGGTCAGGGTGTACACTAAGTGCTCCTTACCTGGATCTGGGCCTGAAAGCCAAAAGGGTTTGAGCTGAGCTTCCTCACCCACCCCATTCAGTTTATATAATGTGCTATGGAGGCAATTTTTCCCCCATAGATGTCACTAGCTCCCAGGAAACAACACAACCACATTCTCAGAAAATTCCACTGAAAGTCTTATCTATCTCTGTATCTCTGAGCAATATAGAAGGATAGTTCCATACATCTGCTCTGGTCTTCACTTTTCTGTTTCCTCCTGATAATCTTAATACCCTCTCCCAGCAAGGTAGGCCATGCTAATTAATGGAAACCCAGAGAAGCCCATCTATCCAAACTCTCCCATTTTGCAGATGAGGAAACTGAGAAAAACCTAGAGAGGTTAATTGGTACACTGAAGTCACCAAAGGAGAATAAGAACAGGGACCCCTGCCCTTAAGCTCATTTTCCCCCTTCAATAGCATCTCCTTACATCCTGCCTCTACTGTTTCTTTCTGTTCCCACTGCCATCATCTTACTTTGGTGTTCACATCCTTGTATTCTCAACACTTTGCCCACATCATTCCCACCACTGCCTTCAGCAGGATCCTCTCCATGCTAAATAAAAGTTATCACCACTGAAAAGCCAGCTCAAATCCTTTCACTTTCACAAAACTCTCCCAACACACTCTGGCCCAAGAATCCTTTCTATCTCCAGCACCTAAAGCATGGCCCCTTCTTCAGCACTTTGCATAAACTTTCTTTGTTTCACTGATATCCTTTGTTAAGGGAAATGTTTTTTCCCACTCACAGTGAATCTTTCCCAAGAAAAGAGTTTAATTATTGACATCTCTCTATCCCTATTCAAAGTAGGGGAGAATAAATTCATAATTAGGGGCTCAGCTCCTCTCTTTTCTTCTTGGAAATGAGCTCTGCCACAAACAGTGACTCCTCTCTGTCCCATGGGGGGAAGAGGCACTGCATAGTCAAGAGTATATGTCTAATTCTAGAATTTAATGTCAGGCTGCCTACTGGGATCTATGTTAGACTACGTGTTCTTCAGTCCAGCCTTTATCTACTACAAATAAAGGTCATTTATTGCCCTAATATACATTATACTTGGCATATTTCTTAATTGACCCAAACTCAGAGGTGAAGGGAGGGAATCCCTATGGATAGCATTCCAGATCAATATTTAAATCTTACTTTATCAATAATCACTGTTTGGTATGCTTTGTCTCTCCATCTCTAGTATGAATTCCCCAGGGTCGAGAACAATGGAGTATAATTTTTCATATCCTCCAGAGCACTCAGTTCAAAGCTTTGCACACAGCAGGTGCTCAACCCATTATTTTCAATGAAATATTTGTTGAAAAACTCTGATATCTTCCAGCAATCAAGTAATTTTCCTTAAAGTGTTTTCACCATAATTCTACCACATATAAAGATCTGTAACCAAGGAAACATCTTTCCCAACCTAGCTAAAACAGATCCTTTCAGTTTCTAAAATCTCCTTCCTTAAGTACTTTTCCTCCTCCTCCATCATTCTCTGATTCTCTCTGGCTGGTAGAAATAAAGGGGGAAAAAAAAAAAAAAAGCTCTAAGGTCTTACAGAAGAAGATGTGGCACTAATGCATGGTACCACTTTCTGATCACTTTTCCCCCTCTTTTCATTCACAATACCTAAGAAGACATACTTACTTTTAGACAAAATGACACCTAAAGTTAGTAGAGCTTAAAATTAATTTTTTTTCCAGCAAACCCAATGTCTGTATGACAGATGAGCTTCAGGCAACCCTATAGATTCTCAGTTGCAACATTTCCTATCTTTTATCTCATCCTCCTCCAACCCATCCCCCTGTGACAAAATCCTTTTGCTTTTGCCTCTTTCTGTGTGCATTCATCCGAAGCCATACTTCTATATCACCCAGCCCTAAGTATGACCTGCTGACTGTTATGCCCCAATAAGGGGTCCATGATTAAAGGAGCCAGACTGGTATAAAGTGAAGGTCAAGCAAAGCTTTATTTCACACCAAGCATCAAGAATCTAACCGAACGTTTGGGGACGCACCTCCTACAAGAGAGGGCGACCCTTCTGTGCTTCACAGACTAGCTTTTAAGGGCAAGGGCCATGTGGTCAGGCCTGGCCATGCACAGGTGGCCAATGAAATTATAACATACACAGGAAACTCCACAGTGATACTAAGTGACCAATTGAGTTACAATTTACCCTAGTAGTCATTTGACCCAGCCCATCACCTTGATTGGGATTGGTGCCCCAAAGTCTCCAAAAGGGCAGGGCCCATACTCCTTGGTAACCAGGGAGACAGTATGCATCCTCCCACTGATTGGATGTCTCCACCTGGCCTGACCCGCCCCTGTATTTGAGCTTTGTTACCTGAGGCTGGTTTCTGGGACTTGTCTCCAAGTAAATCCCCTAGGGGAAGGGGAACAGTGACAGTTTAATGAAAGCCTCTTGCTAAATAGGTCCTTACACTGACTGTGATTTTTTCTCTGCATTGCTCCTTTGTAGAATTTGTTCCACTTACCTCCCCAATCCTGTTAGTGACATATTACTATACTTTACCTACTTTTACCAAGCCAGTTTGGCCCATTTGTAGCACCACCAAGTAGCCTCTATTCAAATATTCCTTTATAGATAGTTTAATTCTCCAGCTCCCATATTACCTGAGGCATTTTCTCTAATTCAACCTTCTTTCTATCTTTAACAAATCCATTATTATCCTAACAACCTAAGTCTGTCAATTGTAGTCCAAAATATACCATTGGTAAGATCAGAGCACAAAAGAAGAAATCTCTGAGATGTTCTGATCTGACCCAAGCCCTTTCCTGTCTTCATTTTACAGATGAAGACACCAAGACACACAGGTTAAGTAGGTCACCAAAGTGAGCTAAAGGCAAATTCAAGACTAAATCTCAAGTCTCCTGACAACCAATTTAATACTCCAACATTTTTAAAGAAATAGAAAAAATAACAAAAAAAGATTTGAAAAAAAAGAAAAATAACAGAACAACTGATAGCAATTTGCTATTATTGTATAGAAGAGAGTTGCCAAACATGATACAAATTTCTCACAGACCAATGCCTAAAATCCAAAGTATTTGCAAATTGAAGATTGATTTTCAGCAGTTTTTATGAGATGGATATTAAACTGTAACATACAACACAGTTGAACTGGATGTTCTCCACTCCTGCAAGACCAACAATTCAGTCTTTTAATAGTAGACAATTACAGTAAGAGAAACTCTAGAAGCCTCCGAGGTCTAATATCCCATTAGAAATATAAATAGCAGTTGCAGAGCTTAAAGCAAAAGGACTTCACCATAATATTAAAGGGAGAAATAATCCACAAAATAACATCAAGTCAGTTTAATAAAAGGTATGACTCCAAAGAAAAAAATCTAAATCCATAAACTTAAATAAAAATGTAATGTGTTCCTAAAAGTAACACAAATCCTGTCTCTACCATAATAAAATCATTGTCATTAATTCAAAGAAAATGTCTGTCATCCTCCAATACAATTTTACAGACATAGTCTATATTTTGTGATGACAAATGGTAATATTTATACATTTACCAACACGATACAAAGCAAAAGGTACTAAGATCAAAAATACATCTACACTAAGACTCTATGTTTTTGCTATTAATTTTCCACCATCAAACCACAAATTGTGTAAATTTGTTTTAATTAACTCATCTCTATGTTTTTATCAATAAATGACCCTTGAAATATATGCATATTTAATAAAATTTTCTCCATTAATTTCACATTGGTAGGTAATGTTTCAACTCACATCCATAACTATTTGTTCTATATGCAAGAAAGAGACAGAGACAGAAGGAGAGAGAGATCTCTTCCAAGTTCAAATACAGCCATCCAATTCCTGAAAATAATTACATATTGCTCCCTGTAAGCTGTCTGTCTTCCTGAAATGGTAGGTAATGACAACACTATTGGGAAGTGACTGGGAATTGATGCTTATTAACATTTGGAGGAAGGGGTAGGCTTAATCACTTGAAAAGAGTCCAGCAATTCGGGGTTCCTGGGTGGCTCAGCCAGTTAAGCATTTGTCTTCACTCAGGCATGATCTCAGGTTCCTAGGATCCAGCTTCATATTGGGCTCCCTGCACAGCAGGGTGTCTGTTTCCAACTCTGCCCCAACCAGCCTGTCTTCTCTCTCTCTCTCTCTGATAAACATTAAAAAAAAAAAAAAAAAAAAAAAAAAAAGAATGCAGGGGCCCCTGGGTAGCTCAGTCAGTTTAGCATTTGCTTTTGGCTTGGATCATGATCCCAGGGCCCTGGGATCCAGTCCCATGTCAGGCTCCCTGCTTAGTTGGGAAGCCTGTTTCTTCCTCTCCCTCTGCCTGCCTCTTTCTCTGCTTGTGTTCCCTCTGTCAAATAAATAAATTAAATTAAAAAAAAAAAAGAATACAGCAATTCATCAGGCCAATAATCATACTGCAAAGGATCCTGTGCATGCTAGACTCTTCGAGCCAAAGCCACCCGAACCAATGAGAAATAGTCTCTCACTTGATCCACTCACTGAAGAGGGTAAAGGTGGGCCTGAGTTCTATGTTTGTAAAGGGTACTATTTAAAATCTCCTGCATTTGCATTTGTTGTAAGATTTTGACCTTGTTACTTACTGATTCCTCAACAACTATGGTAGAATAATAATGCTTGACACTCTTTTGAGTGCATTGAATTACATTGATATATTCAATCCTCATCTAATCCTCAAATGAGAGAACTGAGTCACAGGGAAGCTAGGAAATTTGCTTAAGACAATTGGCAGAATTCAAATTCCAATCAAGCAGTCTCCCACTCCAGATGTTTTCCCAACAAAATGTGTTCTCTGTTACTCAGTCTTCCTATCTGTAAAACAGGGAAAATAACTATTCCACTTTGATTTATAGGAGACTGTAAGATTCAAAGAACATAAAATATTTCTCTTAGAGAAATAAGATAGCATGAGACAAAAACAGGTTTATATGTTAACATCAATGAATCAATGTGGAGTATAATACTTCTAAGAACTGTTAAATAAAAATCATTTTAAATTAAGAATAATAATAATAGGTCACATCATGACCAGTAATGTTCTAGTAAATATACTCCAAAGAGAAGTAAAATCAAGGCTGATGATCCAAATCCAACCCAAAGATCAGCACTGATGTGATCATCCATTGACACAGAGTTCTGGACAGAACAAAGGACCAGGAGCCAATAACAGAAGCCTCACCTCAGTTCCCCACCCCCACCTCAAGATGCATGACTTTGAATATATCACTTCCTCTCTGTTGCTTTCAGCTTCCTCATATAAAAGCTTTACCAGCCACAGTTCTTCTATATCACACCACTTTGCTGAGTACTGAGGCCCAATGCCATTGCAAACACTCTACAGGTCTACAATTTTGAGCATCCTTCATCTCTTAAGCCAGGGGTTTAGTTCTGTAAAGTAAAATCTTAATAATCTGGAACATAGAGTAAGGAAAAGATAAGATATGGTTACTATGGATTCAACTTCTTAGATTCTATGCTATCTGTTATCCCTAATCCACATGTCTACAGCTACAACCCTGACTCAGTTCCTCCTCATTTTTCATAGGGATTCTGCCAAGAATATAGAAGACTCAAGCTGATCTCTTTTTCACCAGTTTCTTTAGACTAAACAAAACTTTCACCTTGCCTCCCGTGATCTTCCCAAGAAGCAATTTCATCAGATCAATGCCTGTTCTGAGGCATTATAGCATCAATATAAGGTGATGGTTAAGCACCTTTTGAGTTTGTAGATAAAATGATCTTCTGAAGTAAAATGAATAAAATGTTTCTATTACAAATGAGACTGATCCTCTCCACTAGATTTAAGGAATAAGATAACAGTAGGACAATCAGATAGGACTGGTATTTTGAGCAGATTTTGAGGCAAGAATTTGGGTTCAAGAAGTATATTTGAAAGGTGGTCTCATAAATGATATGAGAGATGGACAAATGACTAATAAATGGGAGAAAGACCAATAAATGTGCACTACTGAATATCACAAGGCACAAACCCACTGGGGACCTTCTACGAGAATGTAAAACATATCTTAGAATTGCCCCATTGACAGACAAGGGAACCCGAATATTAATCCACCAACTCCTGATCCTCATTGGCCAATCATTCTAGACATTTTAACTCCTCAGGATTCCCCAACTACTGAAGGCCAAACATGTTCTCAGAGAACACTGAATAAAAAAGGAAGTCATAATCCTTCAGTAGAAGGAAGAACATCAAGAGAAAAAAGAAAATGGAGAAAGGAGATCTGTGTGAAGGTAGTAAAAGAACACCAGAGAGCAATATACAAGTATTTGGCCAAGTATTTAAAAACAGCAGAATCTACAATCTTGATAATTCCAGTGAAGGTAAAGGCCTCTCCTGCAGCAGTTTACCAATAATAACATCTATAACCTGTCATCTACTGTGCCAGGGGCTTTGTTTGACACTGAGTACTTGATGTCCATCACCTTCTTACAACATCCCAGCAAATGAAGTAACTAATATTTGTGTGAATTCACTGAAGGGTCAGAGTCACAGAGCTAGTAATGTCAGCCCTTTACTCAATGAGTTTGGATAGATTAGATTTAAACTCTCTCATTAAGTTTGTCCTTTTTCCATGTATTACAGAGCACGTCAAGTTTTGACAGAACATTTCTCAAAATTATCTTGTTTCCTTTATTCCAATTCCACATCCATGTCATGTTCACCACTCTCTGATGCTAGAAGGAATCTGGATATGAAACGTAGTTTATTTAATTCAATTCGATATACATTTACTGATGTCCAGTTGTAGGAACCAAGCTATATGCCAGACATATTGGGCACCACAGGGATAAATAAAGCCTGATACCTGACCTCAAGAGATTTATAACACTGTGGTGGGAGAGGAAACCGATATTTAAAAAGCTCTTTTTCAGGGCGCCTGGGTGGCTCAGTGGGTTAAGCCACTGCCTTCAGCTCAGGTCATGATCTCAGGGTCCTGGGATCGAGTCCCTCATCGGGCTCTCTGCTCAGCAGGGAGCCTGCTTCCTCCTCTCTCTCTGCCTGCCTCTCTGCCTACTTGTGTTCTCTGTCAAATAAATAAATAAAATCTTTAAAAAAAAAAAAAAAAAAAGCTCTTTTTCAGAGTGCCTGGGTGGCTCAGTCAGTTAAGCATCTGACTCTTGATTTTAGCTCTGATCTTAATTACAAGGTCGTAAGTTCAGGCCTCATGATGGGCTCCATGATGGATGTGGAACCTACTTTACTAAAAAAATAAAATAAATAAATAAGCTCTTTCTCACCCATTATTTTTAATCATTACTAAGATCCAATAAGATAATAAATAACTATATATTATGGTGACAACTATAGGTTATTTTCCCTTGATCTTTTATTCAAATAGAGTTTTACTGATGCCCACCTTATCTCATGGTCATAAGTTTATATTTGGAATAAATATTCTCAACAATGTGTAGATCCCAATACTTATTCCAACTTGCAGAATCCTCATATGGATCTTGACCTATCAAGAAAGAACTACTTGATTTGAAGGAACAAATGAAAGTATTGACATTACTCCATCTCTACCAAAATATAACTCAAAAGAAATATTTGATCCCTGAGGGAACCATAGAGATGCCATAAAATATTGAAAAGACACATGTGTAATGATTCCCAACATATCCCCCATTTAACTCTAGTTTGGCCAGTGCAAAACATTGATGGAGTTAGGAACTCCGTGATAATGCCTACTGCAGCTTCTTGCCAGGTTATTCTGTTAGTGGAGTTATCACTATCAAGTTTGCAGCAATTGATAAAACCAATGCATTTTAATCCATTCCCATAAACAAAGAACACTAAATGTAGTCTACTTTCACTTGGTGGGAGACAAAAGTATAGCTCTTCTAGGTTGTCAACTCCCCAGTTCTGTGCCAACACAATTCATTCTGTATCAACTCCCCAACATCCCACCATCCTGTTGGACATCATGCTGATTCATTCCATCGAAGACATTATAGTGATGGAACAGAGAGAATCAAGTTGCTTAGGAAAAAAAAGTGTATTGTTTGATAGATACAGTTAGATAAAGAGGAATACCGCATATTATAACCACATATGGAGGTTCTGCTTAGATCATTTTACCAAGTAATTTGAAAAGCTGATGGCTCTAGAGGGGGCCTGGAACAACAGAAGGGACTCAGATAAAACCTACCCTCAGTGAAAACGGCTCTGATATATGCCCTTAAACCTCAGCCCCTTAGAACATGTATCAGAGCAGAAGTCCCTTCTAATTTTGGAGAATAACCACATACCTTCAGAGAAGTAAGCTATATGCTTTTGAGAAATAATTCCCAACTTACCACGCAGCTTGAAAGAAGACTGAACTCACAGCCATGAGAACATGAGACTTCCTCCCCCATAAATTTGTGAACATTTCAGCAGGACATTGGATCATCACAGCATGAAATCAACACCAAGATTAGAGAGGACACCCTTGCTCACCACTGAATTACACATAAAAGAAGGTCATCTCTTAAAGGACGTGTTCACTACATTCCTTTCATTTTCTAGGCTTGTGTTTCATATCTGGTGCCAATTTGTTGCTTAGATAAGAAAGCATGAGATGTATTGTTCAGTATTCTGCACATGATGCTACAGCTCTCCTTCTCTCCAACCTCAGGATCCTGCCCTGCAACTGCGTTTTCTTTGCAGCTGCACTGTCTCTTTAAAATCAGCATCATCTGCTCATTGGAGATGAGAACAATATTATTAAACACTCTTTGGTGGATTTTTTAAAGCACACACTTTCTTTTTGGAATTAAACAAAAACCAAAACCCCATTTCACATCATTATGACAGACTCCTGTGAAGCCCTATTAAATATGATGGCACAGAAGCAGGAGCTCATGGTAATTGCTGTTTAACGGCATTGAGTTCAGTTCCCTTGCAAAGAATACCCTCTGGAAATAATATCCTGAGCAAAGGGAAATATTTGAGCCTGCTACCATTTGTAGATAAAAAATAAAGATAAAATTGTTAAATGGCAAGAGAAGCAGCTGGAGTCACCTTAATGCTCTAGTATCTTAACCATTTTGTTAAGTTTGCTGTTTTTTTTTTAAATCTTGGAATGCTTTAATTATATCCACTGTCTAACACAAAGGAGAGAATGTGACCAGCCTCATAGCCTGAGGATTCTTAATAATGTTAATACTGACATTACTAATAGCCAATAGCATAATTTTATATATATATATATATATATTATTTATTTATTTATTTATTTATATAAATAATATATATAGTATAATATTATATGTATTATATATATATATATATATGATATACAAGCCTAAGCATGGATCCTGGCAACATCCTGGATGTGTGATCCTGAGAAAGTTTCGTAATCTCTCTGACCTTCAGAGTTTGCTTATGTTTTAAATGAGATAATGTAATATAAATGCCTGCTGAAGCATCAGAGAGCAGTTAAACTTTCAACAAACTCCACCTGTTTTTAGCATCCTCTGTGGTCATTCTGCTGGCAAAGCTGCCTCTAAAGGCATCCTAAAATAGTTCAGCTTAAGCTGGGAATAGGAAAATAATGGGAAGAACTGGGACATCATAATGGTGATTCGCATGCACTCTCCCCTGCCCATTTCCCTAGGGAGATCGAGAGCGTTCTTTCCTAACTGCTGGTCAATCCCACAGAATAAAAAGATGGAACTACGCTGAGAAGGCTTAGAGCCTTCCAAGCAGAAGGAGGAAGTCTGAGCTGCTGAAGCTGCTGCCTAAATACCAAGCAAGCCAGCTGGTGGGAGAGGAAGAAGTCAGGGGAAGTCAAAGAATAATACATACTGTGAAAATCTGATGTGTGTGCAGCCACAGTCTGGAGAAGAGTTTCCAGCCTCTTCTGTGCCCGTTCTAATCACCTGGTTTGACGAGAAAAACCTTTGCCCCGGTAAATTCTATAAAAAGGTCCAGGGAATGAATGTTCTACCGTAGCTCTATAATGACTTTTTCTCTGGAGGCCATGGTCAAAAAACAGTCTGGACTAGAAGCAAGTCTGTTTTCAAGGATAAGACTGAGTGAGCTCCAGAATCCCCCGACTATTTTTCTGGTGGAAAAAATAAAGGCCAAGGTATTTTTCATCAGCTCAGGTGGAGACAGATTGGCACAACGTTTTGCATTTAGCCCCATTGTGGAGACAATGTTATGTGCTTCAACCTTAAGCCTGTGGTGACCAATGTGAACAGCATTTTGCTGCTTCAAAATAAAAGAGTAACATTTACTGAGCCCTTCTGATGTTCCAGGTCCAAAACACTTTAAAGAAACAGGGCAGAATTTGTATCTGAGTGAGAAGTCAAGTACAGTGAGCTTTCCAGGAGACTCTGCAGTAACTGTTTTCTCTTGTCACGTGTCCATACATGCAAATGTCTTTCAGGTTCTCTTAGGGCCAGATGCAGACAGGAAGGATTCTGCAGCTCTACCTTCACAGAGGCCTCCAGTTACTCAGATTCTTTCAAATTATTCTTTCCTTAATGAAGACTTCGTTCCCTGACCCAGCCTGCCGACATCCTTCCCTTCCCCAGCAGTCATTAGCTTGATTTTCCACTCTTGGGCTAGCTGCAGTGTGAGTGTCAGCAAATTCTGTGCGTTGTAGAGCTCCTGAAGGGACTGTCACTTCACCCTATAGACTTGCTCCTCCTTGCAACACTGACAGCTGACTTAAGTCCTCGTTATGATTAATGACAACTTGGTAGTGGCTTTACATAGCATATTTCATCTCCGGATGACAAAAGCCTCAGTAAAAATTCTCTCACAGTCCCTCCCAGCAGGATGGAAAGATTTAAGAAGACAAAGAGGTTAAGTTACATGCCCAGTTAAAAGTAATGAAAGAAAAAATAGAAATCTGGGTTTAAGCCATTGAGTCTATTCATGAAGCTAGGATGCCTCCCCATGAAGGATGAGTCATGAAAGTTCCATGTGTAGAAGCTCCTAGCAGAGATGGGAAAAACTGCAGTACTGTTGCTTCACAAACCAGCTCCATACACAAAGGGCAGGGAGAGACTCAAGAGGCAGGCTACTCCAGACTGTAAGCTGGTGGGTTTAATAAGCAAGGAAACTTATATCACAGGCTTAACATGGGTACCACAGGATGAAATCTCTGCATCTAGCTGCCAGAATCTTAAAAGTTTACATAGAGGCATTAGTGGGGTTTAGTCATATATACCATGCAGATGGTCTCAACAATACATTGGTCTCTTAAGGCTGCATCCTTGAAAAGGGCTCCCACTGTGGGAACACGGGGCAGAACATATATTCCAAGGACAGCGCAGGAGGTAAGAAGCCTCAGATTGACGAGGTCCAGCTCATGGATCAAATAACAGTCATGTCCTTTCAATGACCTCCTCCAACAAGTACTCCTCTTTTCTTTGGTCTCTGAAAATCTATCTGTGGCTTTGAAATAGATGCATTAGTCAGGTGGGACTACTGTTATTCTAGTTATTGATCAAGGATATTAAAAACAGCATGGAGAGTTGTTACTACTTTTGAGTTTTGTGGTTTATTTATTGCCAGGCAGTTTGTCATCCTTCTTTCAAGATCAACAATGATCAGAGAGAAACACTCTTTGTGTGTGTTTGAATTGAGAAGAAAATTCAAGACCTATGTCATAAGCCCACCAAAACCACAGTGACTCCAAACTCTTCTTCTTAAATCCCATCAACTTGTTCTTCAAGATAAAGAAGAGGCTCTTGAAGACTATTTCTGACACAGTCCTTTTGGTTTATGAAGGCCAAAGAGTTCAGTGGAAAAAGCTTTGAAGTCTCGTAAGAGTTGACTTCAAACCCCATCTCAGACCCAGATTTTTGTGGAACAGGTCCTTTAATCTTCCAATCTTCTGTGTTTTGGTAGCTGAATGAAAGTTCAGTTCTAAGAAAATTAAGAAACACATTTTAAAAAAAGAATTAAGTTATAGCAAAGTTAACCAGAAGAAAAAATTCCTGAAATGTAGGATATCTAAATATAAATACAGATGCACAGATATATGTAGATATAGATATATATAGATATGATCATTTGGGTACTATTACTTTATTGATAAAGATAATCAGGGGCACCTGGGTGGCTCAGTCAGCTAAGTTATCCCACTCTTAGTTTCAGCTAAAGTCATGATCTCAAGGTCATGGGATCAAGCCCCACCTAGGGCTTCAAACTGAGTGCAGAATCTGCTTGAGATTCTCTCTCTCTCCCTCTGCACCTCCCCCCACTCACACACACACACATACACTTTCTCTCTCTAAAATAAATCATCTTTAAAAAGAGAGACAGAATCAATTGAACATCAATACTAAGTACAACAAAATTGGTCAATGAAAAATTGGTAAATGAATTATACATAGAAAGAGAGAGAGAGGGAGGCAGGGAGGCAGGGAGGAAGGAAGGAAAGAAGAAAGAAAGAAAGGAAGAAAGAAAGAAAAAAAGAAAGAAAGTTCTGTTTAAAACTAAAACTTAATTCTGTTTTAGCACCTAAAGGCTGTTATGCATATTCGATTACCAGGGTAAGAATATATCAAGCTCTTCCAAGGAAAGTGATAGTAACCATCAAAATATTTGATGAAGATGAATGGATCAATTTTCTTGAGTATATAGTATATACAAAGCATTGGGTACTAAGAAGAAAATAAAAGTGTGAAATACAGATCCTGTTATTCTGTATTTTATAGGTTTGCCTTAGATAATAGACAAGCACTCCCTAAATAAGTAACCTAAAAGAAACTTGTGCTGTATAACATGCGAATAAATAGAGATGTAAATGCTATAGAAAATATGTGTGGAAGAGAGGACACAGGAAGAGTTTATGAACTTAATGATAAAAGAAAAGAAAAAGGAAAAAAAAAATAGAAGGGATACTTAAGACATGTTGAGGTATTAGGAAAACATAGGACTCCCTGGAGGAAGCTGTAGACCATTTTGCTAAATACTAAGATGGCTTGCACAAGAGAAGTGTAGTAAATAAAATGGGAAAGAGAAAAATAGAAGACTAGAGCATCAGATGATTCAGGCTGTATTATGCATACATAAACAAAACTCAGTGAGAAGAAATAATAAAAGGGAAAACTGACCATTTATGATATAAGTAAATAACCTAGGCAAAACACATATCAATAAATGTTCATAATCTATTGAACAAAACAATGAAACTATAAAACACTACTGAGCATAAAAATAGACTTGTATAAACCGAAAGACGTATCATGTTCTTTAGTAGGAAGAGTAAAAAAGATTCCAATTAACGCTAAGTTAAATTATAAATGTAATGTGATCTCAGTAAAACAGACTATTTTCCTGAAGCAACATAAGGTGATTATAAAGTATATTATTTAAAATAATAATATGCAATAATAACTAGTCTGTCTCCAAAAACAAAAAAGGGTAACTAGCCCTATCATATAGTAAAATATAAGTCCTCTAAGAGTAAAACATGTAATATTGCTACATGGATTAACAGACATATCACTAAAACAGAATTGAATATCTAGAAACAGGACCAGTTGCATATGGATATTTAGTGAACTTAATAAACAAGTCAGTGGAGGAAAGAAAAATGCCTAATGTGTGATATTGGGGTTACTGATATTCATATCATTTTTTAAAAAAGATTTAAACTGGATTGTTTCTCACACTGTAAACCAAAAAAATTGCCAGTGGATAAGATATTTAAATGTAAAAATTAAAACATGCAAATATTAGGGGGAAAGCATGAATAAATTCTCTGTAATCTGAAAGAGGACAAGCAAGAGACAATAAAGAGATTAATACATTTGATAAATAAGCATTTTTAAATGTTATGGCAAATATAAAGTATAAGCAAAATGAAAAAAACAAATGACAAATAGAAAAATATTTGCAACGTATATGACAGACCAAGATGGGTGTCTCTAAAATAGAAAGACAATACATAGGTAATTACCTAATATGGAGAAGAAAGGCTCCAATAACCCTATTGAAAAATAAGCAAGAAATTATGAATATAGGTTTAAGAAAAAGAAATGCAAATTTCCCTTTAACATGAAAGTAGCTCAACATTATTCATAATAGGAAAGCTGCAGATTAAAACTACAGAGTTACCATTCTCACCCATCAGACTGTCAAAAATTCAAAAGTTTAACAACATAATCTCTTAATAAGGGCTTGGAGAAATAGTCTCATACATGGCTGATGAGAATGCCAAATGTACAACCACTAGAGAACAGAATTAAGAAGTATCTAGTAAAGTTACAAATACATATGCTTTTACCATTTGAATCAGCAATCTCATGTCAAGGATTATAATGTAATTACACTGATAGTCCTCTACCCCCATATACACAAGGCTGTTCATTATGTCACTATTTCTAATAGCAAAAGAATGGAAACAACTCAAATGCTCATTCAACAGGAGATGGCCTGAATAAACTGTAGTACATCTACACACTGGATTGCAAGAAGGGGCAAGAAGGAACAAAGATTATCTCAAATATTGCTATGCTATCTTACTGAATCATATAAATGTTTCATAAAACTGGGAAACAAAATTATTCAAAAAATAAAAGTGATTCTTAGGAGTTGGAAATAAAATGAGACAAACAAACTTTACTGAGTTCTTAACACAAAGAAAATTAAAACAAAACCAAAAAAAAAAAAAAAAAACCACCAACAGTAACTCAACTATTCCATAAAAGGATAGGGTCTTAATAGAGAAACAAAAACAAAACCAAAAAAACCTGTAAAGAAATCTTAATCTGTTTGGGGTAGTAATGTAGGTGTTGTTATTCTGAACTGTTGTATGTGTAAGATATAATAAGTGGACAGTAATGTTGGTATTGGGAATAAAATTTTTGCCACTTGAGGAGACACAAGTGTGGAATCCAAGAAGTTAAGTAAAAGCCCTATAATAATAAATTTTAGCTGAAGACGTCAGTGTAAGTTTCTGGTGTACTTTCTTTAAAATTACGCATTTTTTACTTTTGTCTACAAAAAGATCTAGAAATGATGACCAGTCAAACAGACAACCTTATTTCCCCAACTATCTCTATGGCACTTCCCACCATAGCAAATCTAGGAGAAATTGCTGATTCTGTATCTGGGGCAATAAATGTATAACATTTTTCATTTTGGAAAATCAAGGAAGTTATCAAAGCTTGCTGAAGTTGTATGAAAAAAAAACCTCAAAAGAGAACTTGAAGGGACTCTTAACAAACTAAATGCAGGACAAGTGGAGTACCAAAATCAACAATTATTTTCATGAAGTTTAAGGTTATCATTTTATAATAATTCTAAAAATTAAAGCTAAAACCAGCTCATTGGCCACTATTGGAAGACACTAAATAAACCAATACAAAATTCCAAAAATTATTAACTAAATCCAGAGAACTGAGCATTTGTCTTGCCATTCAGGGTAACCAACTAGTTGATAATGGAAAGTGACTCTTTCTCAAAGAAATACAGTTAATTAATAAATTATAACACCACTTTGCAGCCTGTAATGAACCATGGATCAAAGCAATGATCATCAATGGTTCTGAACCCTTTAGGTAAAAAACTGATGGGGAACTTTATAATGGCTACATTAAGCTCATGATCCACGAGCCCACTGATCAATCTCAACATTACAAAAAGAAAGAAATTAGCCACTTAATTGCATCTAAGGTAATGAAATAATGAAACCCTGACCATTAGGAAGCATTCTTATCACAAGTCTGAAGATAAACCGGATCACACCCCCAAATCTAGTTAAACTTCCCTACCTAATTATTAAGTTGAACCACATAAAATTGCAGTACTTGACTATCCTGATCTACAAAAATATAATTTCATTTGTCTCAACCTAATACCTAAATAAAGGGGGCAGAGACTCATGGTAAGTTCAATTCAATGGTGAGGCAATTGGCAAAATTCAGACCGTATAAATCATCAAGTTTCTGCAGTAACAATAAAACAACAACAAAAATTTTGTTAAGAAAATTTTTAAAGGAGGGGAGACAGTACTTATAGACTAAAAAAGACTTGAGATTTATTGATGAAACACATAGTGTGGACCTAATTAGGATTCTGATTCAAATAGTCCAATTGTCAAAAGAAAATGAGCCAAGAAAATTTTAGAACTGTTTGGATATTTGATGAAAATAAAGAATTATTGATGATTTTCATACTTTAGTGGCATTGTGGTTATTTTACAAAAAAGTACTTATTTTTTTGGAGCTATATATGAGAGTACATTAGAGATGAAATTCAATTAGCTTGAGATTTGCTTTAACATAATCTAAGACTTCACTGTGGAAAAGAATGTAGATATGTTTATAAATGAAAAAGGTTGATAAATGTTGGTAATTATGGAAAAAGGGTGTTGGTAAATGGGCATTTATTAAACTATTCTCTATACATTTGTATAATGTTATATATATGTTTATATATTTATATATTTTATATATATAACATATCATATATATTTATATAAATATTTATATATTTTATATATCTATATATAGATGTATGTATATAGAGATGTGTATAGATATTTACACATCTATATATAATTTACAAACATATAGACACATGTTTATATATATAGATATCTATGTCCATATATATGTTTATATATAATAGATATCTATATATATATCTATCTATATATATATATTTATACCATTTTGCATCACTTAAAAACTAGGGGAAAGATTTAGACACTAGTTATTGAAGGGTCATTGAAAGTCCCTCATCAGGGACTAACAGATTCATCAAATTATAAAAAATGATACTCATTCTTGCTTGGCATTTTTCTATGAAACACATAACAGCCCAATATAACTGCAATTCCTTTTAACCTGACTGTTTGAAGCCCAAAGTAAAGGTATCTCCAAAACGAGTGGGTGGCAGACACAGTTGCCTTACAGCTATTTTTTTAAAGAGAGAAATGAAAGAAAAAAGTCAACAGGCAGGTCAGATCTTTATGATCTCTAATGCTCCAACAGATCAGCAAGAAAAAGGTTTTCCAAATAAATTGATGTTGTATAACTCAAAGACAGGAAAGGTTGTGCAAAGTTTGTGCATCCTTTTTTGAACAAAACTTTAGAAGTGAACCAATTTAAGCTACCCGAGCAGAAAGTTAAAATGATACATTTTTTTTCTCTCTCTCTCTAAAGGAAATAGGTCTACATTTTCAGTAATAGTTCTACATTTAAGTAATGTAAGGCATATTAGCGCATTCTCTGTACAAACTTATTTATACTGTTAATTTTCTTAAGAAAGCTTTTTTTCCCAAAGATACATAAGACTTAGTGTGTCTTTGTTTTTTGTTTTTTGTTTTTTTTTTAAGCCTTAATGTGTCTTTAATTCTATTTATTTTGGATTTCACACATGGCATCCAAGTAGTTTCAAGATCTGATTCCTGCCGCCCCTGAAAACGGTAGATTCATTTTCTGTTGGCTCACTACCAACCAGCTCTTTCATTGTGGCGAACACACCTGAAGGGGGCCCTCAAGGATTTCTGCACCCTGGTGCCCAAACTCTTGTGGAATTCCCCCTTCCCTTGAGCCTAGGCAGGATCTGTGACTTGCTTCTAAGCAATGTCATATACCAAAAGAGATTGTATGCCATTCCTGTGACTAGGTTACTTTTTATGACAAAGACGGGGAAATTCATCACTCCCGTGATTATATTGTAATATAGATGAATCTGTCTGATTAGCACGCACTAGAGAGGCTTTCTGGGTGGCCTTGAAGAAGCAAGTTGCTACGATGTGAATGGAAGAGGACACATGGCAGGGCATCCAGGTTTTCAGGGTCTTGATCTTTCAACCATAAGAAAATAAATTTTGCTAACCACAATATGAACTTGAAAGGGTATCCCAAGCTCCGGAAAGAACACAGCCCAACTGACACTTGGATTAGTCTTGTGAGATTCTGAGCAGAGAATTTAAGTTAGTTGCGTCCAGACTACTGGTCTATGGAGACTAAAGTAATAATAACATGATGTTTAGAGGCACCTGGGTGGCTCAGTTGGTTAAGCATCTGACTTCTGCCCAGGTCATGATCTCAGAGTCCTGGGATAAAGCCCCACTTGGGGCTCTCTACTCTAATGAGGAGTCTGCTTGTCCCTTTCACCCTCCCCCTGCGCGTGCTCTCTCTCTCTTTAAATAAAATCTTTTAAAAAAAAAATAAATAAAGTCATGCCATTTTAAGCTGTGGTTCTGTGTTAGGCAGCAGTAGAAAATAATATACTTGTGATTATATTTTCATGGTCCCCTTCCACGTTCAAGTCAGTATTTCTGTTCAGAATGAGCTCTCTCCCTTATTTACTTTTTATATGATTTTTGCAAATACACATAGTATACTTGCAGATCTTGTTTGAATATCTTCTCTTATGTCTCCAATCCTTGCTTCTACCAATGCTTCCACCAACAGCAGTTGCCTTAGACATACATCTAATCTAATTACATACAATCTAATATTGCATCAAACACTATAATTATTTTTGGCCTGGATCCCCCATCAGGCATTAAGTTTCTCATTTTTCCATTCATTTGTTCAACATCTATTTCCTGTTCACAATATACTAGATAGTATGCTAGGCTCTGGAGAGACGGACTAGAAAAAGACTTTTCTCAAAAGACAAGGCCCATGCCGTATTTATCTTTATGATTCCTGATGAATGTTGCATCTGGAACATAAGAAATGGGGAGGAGAGTGCTCTAAGCCAAAACATCAGTTTCCAAAGATAGTTAGCTAAATAGCCAATTCACCAAAAACTGCCAAGCACCTATACCTGGTTTTTCACAGCCATTTCACTTTGAAAAGCAGAGATAGTTTCAGGGTGTAAGCCTGCAGAAATTGGGAAAGATTTAAGAAAAAGGCCACCCTTTCAATTTTGAGCCTTGTTTGCATTCTATAATAAGAATCCCATGAAACATTGATATTCAGTCAAGTGAAACTCTGTGGGGAGAAAACTCTAGCAATGCTGAGCAAATTGATCATCTGGTGAATTTACTGCAGTAAATTGAATTGCAGTTTATTATTCTTATCTCTTTGGTAGAAACAATAAAAATAACAATAATTTTCAGGAAGACAAGATCCTTGAACTGGAACAGTTGGAGAGAACATTGTGGAAGGGATAGGACATGAACTGATACTTGAAAGAGTAGAATCTAAATGAATGGAGAAATCCAGAACAAGCTAATTTACAAAGGACAGTGAGACTACATTTTCACCAAAGCAATTAGGTCCAAATTTAATTTACTACTTATAAATATTATAAATTATTTTATTAATTTACTCATAGGACACATAATAATTAAAAACAGACAGTCACAAAAAGACTTATGTTTCAGAATGTTGTTTGAAGGGCCAAATGCTGACCTTGAACAGAACTTCATTTCTCTGACTACCAACTTTGGAGAATTTAGAATAGGACACTGGGAGACTTTGTAAGCCACATGTTTACCTTAAAAGCAAAAGCAAAGGCAAAGATATTTTCCTTAATAACAATAACAAAAAATACAACAATATATCCCCCTTTTTGTTGTTTGGTCTTACTTCTGTGTACTACACGTGTCTCTGATGAGAGTATCACCATTGTTCTTTGCTGTTTCTTGATTTCTTACCTATTATCACATAGCTGTCGCTTCACAAAATGAATTCAAGCTATTCTTTCTTTGGTTTTATTTTGTGTTTCCTTCCTTTTAAAGTTGTTTGTGAAGTTTTGGAATGATTTCTTCCTTCAATGAGTAGTATAAATCATGACATAACCATTTTGGCCTGGTGTTTCTCTATCGCTATAGCAACATTCAGATTTTCCATTTCTTTCTGGGTAAGTCAATTTTTTCTTTTTTCTATTCCATCTAGGTTTTAAACATATTGGCATGAAGTTTTTTATAATATCCTTATATATTATATATTTAATTTCTACAGTGTATAGAGTTATGATCACTTTTAATTCTAATGATATTTATTTGTACATTCATTCTCTTTTTATTGATCAATCTTGTCATGTTTGTTTACCCATCTTATTTTTGTCCAAAAAAATGACTATTTTCTTTGTTGATTCTCTCTACTGTACCTTCATTTTCAATTTTTATTAATTTTACCTCATCATTTGCAGTTCTTTTATTTTACTTTCTTTGGGTTGATTCTGTTTTTCTAAATTTTGAAGTTGAGTACTTAGCTTATAATGTTTACCTCTTTAATGTATGAGTTATTTTAATCTCTTTTTTTCTGAATTCATTTTTTCTAATATGCTTTGATTATTGATTTCTAGTATTATGTGGTTTGCTTAAAATTTATTGACTCATGCTTTATGGTCTAGTATGTGATCGATTTTCCTAACTATCCTGTGTGTACTTGAAAATAATTTCAGATTATTATGTACAATATTCCATCTATGTCCATTAGGTCAAAAGTATTGTTTGTAATGTTTAAATATTGTGTATCCTTACTCATATACTTTATTCTGAACTCATATACTGAGAGCCATATATTATAGCCTTCCTCTATGATGATACATTAATTCCTCCCTTGAATCCTACCAAGTTTTGTTTTAAATATTTTGAACATGTTTTTATAAGCATGTGTGTATATATATATGTATACATATATGTATATGTATACATATATATGTATATATCGATATATATGTCTTGAAATATTTGTTAAATTTATATTTTGAAATGTTTGTTCAATATTTTGAACATGTTTTTATAAGCATGTGTGTATAAATATATGTATACATATATGTATATGTATACCATATATATGTATATATCGATATATATGTCAATAAATGTTCAGTCCTTAAGAAAGGCATTATATATATATATATACACATACATACATACATACATACATAGAGATATGTATATATATACATATATATACACACACACATACTTGGCCTTGAAGTCTTTTGGTTTTAATATAGCTAAACCAGGATCTTTGTGGTTTGTTTTTGTCTTTTATATCTTACCAATTTTTTATTGTTCATTTCTCTAAATCCTTGTGCTTTAGGTGTGACACTTATAAAAGCATACCTACCATCAATACACAAGGAGGATAGCATCCTGATTGGCTAGTGGGACACAGACCATCACTGGCACAGGATGGTAAAAAAACACTAGCCCAGTATTTAGTAGACTCAGCAGCACTGAATTCGTCTAAGGGCTCCTATACTGACCTCACAACCAAATTCTAGCAGCTTTACTTTTGCTTTGTCAATACTATTCCCTTCCTTTTTTTGTAATCCTGTATTTTTTTTTCTCTTTGCCTAAGTCATTGCCTTGATAGTCTGCCATAATCTTATTTTTTTTTTTCTAACACTGAGTCCTCTATTTAGCTCTAGCAAATCTGCTCACAATCTCTGATGATATGGTTTCCATTGCTGAGAAGCCTACCTACCATCTGCCTGGTGTTATGTTATCTCACTAATCCTCACAACTCTGCCAGTAGTTATTATTACCACATCTAGGCTGAGACTCAGTAATATTCAGTGAATGGGGTGAAACTGTAGCTTTACCTATGTTCCCATTTACATAGGAGATGAGTGACTTCAGGAAAAAAACCTTAAATCTAGACTAGTATGAACATATACAAGATGTGTCCAACAGACTGAGAGGTCATGTTGACAAAGCCAGTTTGCAGAAGAGATTATAAAGCCACTGAAAGAAAATTCACCAAAAGTAAAGAACAAATGTGTGACAGAGAACCCAACTCATAAACAATGCACAAAGATGTCAAGGAAGAGGTCAGAGAAGATAGAACATGGTAGCTATTACCTTGCCAGTTCTTTTGGAAAGACGCTGGAGGGATGAGTGCTCTCTGAAGGGTAATAGAACTGTAGACGTTCATTGAAAGAGCTGGCACAATCATTGCTGAAGAATTTGGGAACCAGGCAATCTTCCTGTGGATTTCTACCCACAGCCCCCAGCCAAGCAGAAAATAAATAATACAGAAGGAAGCACTGGTGTCTTCATTTTATAAAAAGCTTGGGAAAGGGGGAATGGGCTAGGGAAATGTGCACAGAAGGAGTAGGAAGAGTAGTGGAGTTTCCTTAAGTCAGCACCAACGCATTGGCAGGGAATTGAATCTGCTGGTGGCCGCGGCAGAATTGCGTCTCTCTGGACAACAGAGACATACCAGAAGCAGACTTCCCACTAGAATGGCACCAAGAGGTAAAAGCTGGGAAAGCATTCATTCATTTATCCAACATTAAGGAAGTACTGCATGTACATCAGTCAATAGAAGACTGGCAGTGAGGCGGCATAGGTGTTTGGGGCTATTAGTAAATAAGAGTGAGAAAAAAGCTGTTGTCTCACTAAACTCAGTAATACATTGAGCCCAAATGTCCTATTGTAAAGTCCTACGTTACCGACTTCTTTCCTTGCATATGTTCTAATCATAGTCTTGTTCCATTTATCCAAAAAGTCTTTTCTTTACTGATTTATTGGAGACTTACCTTCAAGGGATACTAACCATTTATAGATTGTATAGATTGAAACTATTCTCATTTTGTCTGTTGTTTGCCTTTTACATTTATTTTTGGTGGAAGCAAGCATTTATTATTCTGTGATCTGAGAATTCTTTATACATGCCTTTGTTGCAGACCTAACCTCTTTGCTCACAATGTCTCTCATTTAAGGTTATGGGAACAATGCTAGACTGGAATCAAGGTATCTGGATTACAGCAGGAGTCTTCTAACATTTCTAGCACTGTAATCTTGGATAAGTTCCTTTGGACTAACATTAAACTCTACAGCATCAGGCACTCTGCTAGGTTTTTTATATATGATATCTGATTTAATTTTACAACCATTTACCTATTTTTCAGATGAAGAAATAGTCTCAGAGAAATAAAGTGATTTACCCAGTTATACACAGCAAGGTAATAACAGGGTTGGGAATTATATTCAGGTGTGACTCCAAAATCTATGTTACCGTCTTCTCCTAATATGTACTTCAGGATCCTCATGTGAAAAATCACACATACACACAAAAAGATAGTTAAATTGAAAGATAATTCCCAAATCCCTCAATGCACTGGGATTCCATGATTCAAAGCATCTATTGAAAACCAGCAACCATGAGACACCCTGGGCAGGGATTGACTCTAAACCCACTGGTTCCACAGAGTAAAGCAATTAACAACAAACAACAATGGAGCAACTGGTATCTTGATTTTAAAAACCATTCAATACTGACTTTGAAGAGGATTACCCCCATAGAGACTAGAATAAATTATTTTTATGACAAACTGTGCAATTAGACTGTGAAAATTACTTAATGTATAGTGGATATATTTTATTGAAATTCTACTGTGCACTAAGAAGTTTACCTATATCATCTCCTTTAATTCTCAAGAGAACCTTATGAGGTAGACATTTTGCTCTCCATTTTATAGGTGAATGAATTGAGACAAAGAGAGGTTACATGGTCCCGCAACTGCTAACACCCATGCCTGTCTCCAAAGCTCCACTCAAAACCAGCCAGTTGTGAACTTCCCCTTATTAGAAATCACTTCAGCATAAAATCATTATCACCTGAGGTTCTTTACTTGCAGCAACTTAGTCTTTTATGACATTATCATTGTTGAAAAAACTCATTAGATCTTCAATATTTGAGGGTTCTTCTGAGTTACAAAGTGAAAAAAAAAAAGCATATCAGAGAGAGTTATGGGTCTTTCCAAGACCGGAAAAATCTATAAATAGACTGGCTAAATTCTTAAGGAAAACTTTAAAAATATTGCTGGCTTTTTGAAAAGTAACGTATGCTAATTTAAAGCTGACACAACTTGTTGAGCAAATAAAAATCTATCTCTTGCCTTTAAAATCTGTGCTAGAAAATTCAGGTGTTTCCTACTTCTCTATTAAAGTTTCTGAACCTCACTTATTATGAATTCCTATGAAAAATAGAGTTACATGTTCATGACATGGTGTCATTTAAAACTGCTTCCTAAAGGACTTAGGTCTCCTACAGGCTGTGAGCTATTGAAATGGAAAATGGTTATGGAAAACTTACAGAAAGTCTACATTCCAGGAAACAAAAGGAGAAGGAGGAAAACAATTAATCACATTTGTGTGCAGTGTAAATTCTAGAAGAGATTCTAATTAAGACTTGTAAAATTATTCCTTCGAGAAGCCTAGACCATGTATATGATATGATTGCTAGCTTATGCTGTTTATACCATCGCAAATTCATCATTGCATTTGAAGACTTCCCTACAGCAAGATGACCACATGATTTTTGAGGTAAGTGTGATTGGCTTTAAACACCCTTCTGACTGAGGTTTAGAGTAAAAAGTATAGCAACTGATGTCCTACATGTTGCTACTCACTGCTCAACTGTATTTGGAATGGTATTTCTCTTTCATTAGGTTATTTTGGAAACTGTCAGAAAATCATCCTGATTTTACTTCATGAACTATAGTCACAGAGTTGCTTTTGATCTGTTATGACATTTGGTTTTATGAATTGGACTTTTTCTAACTCTACTTTTTAAAAAAAGTCTGTTGCAGTTCTCCCAAATGCCAAAAGGGAAAACACTTATAAAGATGTTGCATAACATTTACCTTCCAAATATCAAATTTAGAGTATACACAAACATGATAGGGCATAAAGTACCTTCCTATTATATGTGTGTGTGTGTATTTCATATTCTTTTAGGAAATGTCACGAGATAATTTTCATTGCATATTCAAATACTATTTCCTAAGAAAACATAAAATTCTAAATATAGAAAAGTTGACCCTGAACAGAATTCATCTCTCTGAAATCAAAACACCTTTCAAAACACAAAAGGGCTAACCTTCAGTCATCATTGGCTCCTCCCTCTCCCTTATATCCAATAAAGGATATTTCCAATAAAGGATATAAGGGAGAGGCTTATCTTATTTTACCTCAGAAATGTCTAGTGGCCACGTACTCTTTCTTATCTTTTATTAGAACAATTTCAAGAACTTCCTTTCTAGTCTTCTTACCATCTGTTTCTCCCACTTTAGTCCATTCTCTTTATATTATTACCAGAATAATCTTAAAACTGATTGGTTTATATCCCTGATTGATACCACTTGCTAATTCCTTATTGTCTGTACAATAAAAAAAATACAAAATTCATAGTACAGTGTCTCACAAAGTGTGATTCACAGAACAACTGCATCAGAATCTTAAGGTTCTGGGGCACCTACGTGGCTCAGTTGGTTAAATGTCTAACTTCAGATCAGGTAGTGATATTGGGATCCTAGGATTGAGTCTCTTGAGTCTCTCGTAACCTGCTCTCCACTCAGCTGGGATCTGCTTGTCCCTCTCCCTATGCCCCTCCCCCTACTTATATGTACATACTCTCTTGCTCTTTCAAATATATAAAATATTCAGGAAGACTTTAAATGTAGATATGTAGAATAAGAAATAAATGTTTACAATTAACAAAATGATTATGATTTGTAATTATTATTTCCCACTGAAAAGGACAAGGGTTACTTGGAGAATTGTCTGAGCAAGACCTGAGAAAGAAAATATCAATGTTGATCTTAGAACGCCTTGTCATATCAGAAAGCAATGAAGCTAGTAAAGACTATTGTGGCCATGTCAAAAAGACTCAAGGAACAACAGAGGAGGTCCAATATTAGCCAAAGATGGGAAATTGGGCACAAAAAGAGTAACTGCAATGAACATATCAAATAGTTAAAATCTATCAGTTCATAATATTTAAACAAAAATTCATAGCCCACCTAAAGAGGATTCTAGGCAACAAACACATTATACTGAAATCTGTTAAATAAAAGAATCAAGCATTTATTCCAGAATGTAAATTATACATCAGATAACCAGAGAGTTAATACATTTTTTAAAAAACTCTTTTTAATAAATAAAAAAGCAGTAACAGATTAAACAGATCACCATTTTGCAAGGCTTCATGAAATAATGACTATGTAATGGTCATCAGAGGTCATGGAATCACTAGACAAAAAACATGGGAAACTATAAAAAGGAGATGTCATGTGTTTCATGATATCTTAGCCACTCCTTTCCCATCATCATGCCCTGGAATTCATTACTAACAATTGAAGCTCTTCATAATCTCAGTTTTATGCATTCCTCTGACCTCTTCCTATCTTTTCATTTCACCACTCTGCTGAAACAGTTCTCTTCTAAGTCACCATTGACTTCCACATTCATAAGCACAATGATCAATCTCCATTCTTCTTTTGGGCTTATCAACAGTATTTGCTACAGTTGATCACTCTCTCCTTTATTTGTTATTTCTTTCATTATATTCTATTGAATTTCCTCATATTTCACTGGTTGATCTTTTACAAGTCCACTACCTATTTGACCTTTTAATTTTGTGCCCAAGGACTCAAACTTTTGCAGTCTTCTCCTTTCTATCTATTCTCACTCCTTTATTGGTCTCATTCCTTTTATAGCCTTTTATTTTTTAAGATTTTATTTACTTATTGGGGAAAGAGAGCACAAGTTGTGGAGGAAGGGAACCATATGCAGGACTCGATCCCAGGATCCTAACACCATGACCCAAGCTGAAGGCAGACATTTACCAAGTGAGCCACCCAGCAGCCCACCTTTTATAGCATTAAACACACTTTTTGCCAAGAACTCCTATATTTATATCATCAGCTCAAATTGCTCCTTTAAACTCCATAATTACATATAAAACTATCTATCTAATGAAAACTTCACTATCATCTCAAACTTATCATGTCCAAAATGAACTCTTGAATCTTCCCCCAAAACCACTCACATATAAATTAATGCATTAATCCTTCAAATTGTTCAAGTCAAAAATCTTGGAATCATCTTTGGAATTATTCTTGACTTTTCTCTTCTCATTCTGTATGCAAATTCCTTTCCTTAAGTAAATTCTTTACAAAAAGAAATTCATAATCCAATGATCTCTCACCACTTGTACTACTACCACTGATCCAAACACTATGATCTCTTGCCAAGGTTATAACAACCCTTGTCCTTTGCAATTTATTAGTCCACTATTAACCAAAATAAAAGTTGGAACACATACAATGGCGTAAAAGATCTTACCCATTCTGTACATTCTTACCTTTCTGGCCCACTTTACTCCTCTTTTCCCCACTTATGCAATTCCATACACGTTGGTCTTTTTCTTTTTCCACTTAAGGCCTTTGAACGGACTATTTCTCTCCCCCAGGAATGGTATTCCCCCAGTTATCTCAGGATGAATCCCCTGCCTTCTTCAAGTCTTTGCTTAAAACTCACTTTCTCGATAAGGCATACTGATATCCCCTCCAACTTCCAATCTTTCTACTCTATTCTTTTCTTATAATACTTAATTAGCTTCAAACATAATCTATAATTTAGTTAGTGCACTATTTTTGTTTGTCTTCCTTTATTGAATAAACTCACCAAGAGCAGGGATTTTGTTTTGCTTTGTTTTCCAAAGTGCTCCAATATTCAGTAAATGGCTATTTAATGAATAGATAAATAAACCAGTGAATCAATGAACACATAAATGAATAAGAACTTCCATTCATCAAAAAACATCGTAAAAAATGAAAAGACCACAAAATATGAGAAGATATCTACAACCCATGTAATTAAAGAAGGCTTTATGTCATAAATACTATGAATAGATAAGAAAAAGATAAACATCCTAATAGAAAAATTGGCAATAATAATAAGTTTTTTCAACAGAGGATATGTGAATGGTCAATAAATAAAAAGTTTTTTAGCCTAATTAGTGATCAAAGAAATATAAATTAAAGACATAATAAGATATTGCACACCTACCTACCAATTAGTAAAAAGTATTGTTTGTTGGCAAGTTTGTAGAGCAATAGGAACACTCATGCACTGCAGTAGAGAATATAAACTGGTTGCTTATAATACTTTGGGAAATAATTTGGCATTACATGATAGACTGAAAATATACATACCTATGATTCAACTAGGAATATCCTAGACATAATTCTCTACACGTGCTCTAGGAGACATAGCAGAATTTTCATAGCTTTATCATATAGAATAGCTTCACTATCCAAAGACTGTATAAATATCAACATTCATACCCTGAAATATTTTACAGCAATGGAATGAATAAGCTGTGGCTTTATACATTAACATACAGAATAGAAAGAAGTGACATGAAAAATAAATTTAAATTAATTATTAATTAATTAAATTATTAACTAATAATTAAATTAAAATTATTAAATAAAAATTATTTAATTGAAATTAATTAGATTAAAATTAAACAATTACTTAAAGATAATTACATAATGCAATATTTTTAATAAACATGAGAATGATCAAAAAATTAGGGTAGTAACTATTCAGTTAAGGAGCAGGTGATATGATTGGAATTAAATATACAATTAGCCTCAAATTTTATTGGTGATACTCTCCTTCACAAATTGGGAGGTCTTTTAGGTTCTAGTACCAATTCCAGTGGAGGGGGTTGGTGGAAGTAATGAATATTTTTCCCACACCAACAACAAACAATTCTCTGGACACAAGCTGGGTATCCTACAATTTAACTCAATCCTGATACCATCTACCTGGGGATAGAATCAGATTCCACAGGCTCAGTTCTATAAGACTGCCCTCCCCCATTTCAGATGCCAACTGAAAACCCAGGTTTTTACCTGTGTTTCTGACCAGTTGGCTGCAGATTTGAGGTTCCCACAACCTTCTCCTTGGGTTGGATTAACCTGCTAATATGGCTCCTAGAACTCAGAGAAACATTTATTTTAAAAACACATTTATGCCCATTTACCAGCCCATTTTCTATAATTACCAACACTTTGTCAACCTTTTTCATTTATAATCATCTCTTCTTTCTTCTCCACAGTCATGTCTTAGATTATGTTAAAACAAATCTCAGACTAATTGAATTTTATCTCTCCTTACTCAGTCTTCATTAAACACAAATAATAGACCACGAGTTTGCCCAGAGAGGAAATCATCTCCTTAGAGCTAATAGTACTTTGTTAATTCAGGTACTGTGCTGAGATTTGCTTTACTTTCTATTGAGAAAACTGATACAGAATATTTAAGACCCAGTGATCTAAACAAAAACCAACTTTAGTTGAGGCAAATGTTTGGAGTGAGATGAAATTCAAGCATGTTTATCATAGATTATAGATATTTTCTGATGTGTTTTACTGATGGTAAAAGTAAAAAATGATTCCTTTGATATCAAATTATGTTTATACAAACCCTGTATTTATCCATCTGGTATAAAACCCTTTAACCCCAAGTCTTCTGCTATGATCAAAAATTTGTAAATATGTTTAGAGAATTGCATGACTCATAAGGCATATTTATTGTAGAAAGCACTGTTTTTGAGATGTACCATTATTTACTCTGTCAATTATCTATTTTTCTTCTCCCCTTTCCTGGAAAGAAAACAAAAACAAAAACATTATTCAATGGACTGAGAGTCAAATAAAGTTGACTCTGGCTATTTCTATTTCAACCAAAATGCAAACTTTGTTTAATTTTTTTCCCCCATTTGAGATGACGTTTAAATACATTCAGTTTGATAATAATTGCTTTTGTATAAGAAACAAGATCCTTCTTGTTCTGGACCCTCTTACTGCTGCAACTTCACCCATACCGTATGCCTTCATGTACCCTTTATTCTAGTTTAGGGTTTCCATTATGGACTCCCCTGTCTCTAGGCACATTCATTCCCAATATTGAATTCTTTATCTTTCACCCGTCTGTCTTCATTTACTAATCCCTGACTCAAAGCACATTCCTGCCACATTTAATTTTCATTGTTTCTCAAATCTAACAAACATTCAGTTATGGATTGAATGTTTGTGTCTCTCCAAAATATATATGTTAAACCCTAATCCCCCATGGAATGGTATTTGGTGATGGGGATTTGAGAAAGTCATTAGGTCCTGAGGGCAAAGCCTTCATGAATGGGATTAGTTCCCTTGTAAAGGAGACCTCAGAGGGCTCCCTTATCTTTCTGTCATGTGAGGACATAGTGAGAAGACCGCTATCTATGAACTAACAACTGGGGTCACCTCACCAGATACCAAACCTACTGATAGCTTGATCTTGGACTCCCCAGCCTCTACAACTATGAGAAATGCATTTCTTTTGTTTATAAGCCACTCAGTCTATGGTAATTTGTTGTAGTGGTCCAAATGATTAAGACAAAGTCTATTAACATAACTAGAATTTCACAGATGTGATCTTTCTAATTGGAAAACCTAAAAAAGTCCTACTCATCTTTGAAGACCCTCCTCAAATCATACACCATTCAAGAAGCCTTCCTATTCTTTTATCAGACAAAATAAGCTGTTTCTTGCTTCGAGTTCCCATTGCACTTTGTGTAAGCTTTTATTAACTGTGTCATTGTTTGCTTAAATATGGTTCTCCAAGTGCCATGGGAGCAATACTGTCTTTAAATCCATGCAAGCAGAACCCCTGCCTTGGCCCCACAACTCTATAGGACCCTTCTCCTTAGAGTACCTGCTTGGAAATTCTTTAAATCCATCTCCAGTTTCTGGGACCAGTGGAGTGGGCCAACCCAAAGTTCTGAGCCTTGATCTGAATCTATGTGGGCTGGGGCCCACTTCTCCCATTTGGAGGGCTTTCTGGTTTCTACCCCCCAGATGACATTGAACAAATACCCTGAGAAGCTCACTTTCCAATCTTGACTCTCTTATTAATTTGTTATATGATGACTTTAAATAAATTGAACCTAAATCTCTTTATCCAAAAATTAGAAAATTAAACCCCAGAAAATATTTGAGGTATCTTTCAGATATAAGAATTCATCTACTAGTCATCTAATAAACCAAAAACTTAATTGTAAAAAAGGAACACTCAGCCATATCCTGTATCAATAAAACTAAGAGCTGGGGAGGAGGAGTCAAGATGGCGGAGAAGTAGCAGGCTGAGACTACTTCAGCTAGCAGGAGATCAGCTAGATAGCTGATCTAAAGATTGCAAACACCTGCAAATCCATAGGCAGATCGAAAAGAAGAACAGCAATTCTAGAAACAAAAAAACAACCACACTCTGAAAGGTAAGACTGGCAGAGAAGTGAATCCAAAGCGACGGGAAGATAGACCCCGGGAGGAGGGGCTGGCTCCCGGCAAGCGGCAGAGCAACAGAGCACAAAATCAGGACTTTTAAAAGTCTGTTCCGCTGAGGGACATCGCTCCAGAGGCTAAACTGGGGCAAAGCCCACGCAGGGTCAGCGTGGCCTCAGGTCCCGCAGGGTCACAGAAGGATCGGGGGTGTCTGAGTGTCGCAGAGCTTGTGGGTATTGGAACGGGTAAGCCGGCTACAGAGACAGAGCCGACACTGAGCTTGCAGCTCGGGGTGACCTTGAACTGGTCGCAGGCTCGGTGAGCTCGGAGCGCGGCCAGAGGTCAGGCAGAAGGGAGTTACTGGGCGTGGTTCTCTGAGAGCGCACTGAGGAGTGGGGCCCCAGGCTATCAGGCTCCTCCGGCCGGAGATCAGGAGGCCGCCATTTGTATTCCCGACCTCCAGAACTCTACGGAAAGCGCTCAGGGAACAAAAGCTCCTGAAACAATCCCAATCGGATTACTCAGCCCGGCCCCTGGTAAGGGCGGTGCAATTCTGCCTGGGGCAAAGACACTAGAGAATCACTACAACAGGCCCCTCCCCCAGAAGATCAACAAGAAATACAGCCAAGACCAAGTTCACCTACCAAGGAGTGCTGTTTCAACACAAAGGAGAGCAGCAGAATTCCAGAGGAGGAGAAAGCAAAGCACCGAACTCATGGCTTTCTCCCTGTGATTCTTTAGTCTTGCAGTTAATTTTTTTTTCTTTTCCATTTTTTTTCTCTTCTGCTAAATTTTTTTAATTTTTACCCTTTTCTTTTTTAACGTTTTTTAACTAGTTTATCTAATATATATATTTCTTTCTTTTTTATACTTTTCTTTATTCATTTTCTTTTTTAATTCTTTCCTTTCCTTTTCTTTTTTTTTTTTTCTTTCTTTCTTTCTTTCTGAAGCTCTTTTATCCCCTTTCTCCCCCCTCACGATTTGGGATCTCTTCTGATTTGGTTAAAACATATTTTCCTGGGGTTGTTGCCACCCTTTTAGTATTTTACTTGCCCCTTCATATACTCTTATCTGGATAAAATGACAAGGCGGAAAAATTCACCACAAAAAAAAAAAGAACAAGAGGCAGTACTGAAGGCTAGGGACCTAATCAATACAGACATTGGTAATATGTCAGATCTAGAGTTCAGAATGACAATTCTCAAGGTTCTAGCCGGGCTCGAAAAAGGCATGGAAGATATTAGAGAAACCCTCTCGAGAGATATAAAAGCCCTTTCTGGAGAAATAAAAGAACTAAAATCTAACCAAGTTGAAATCAAAAAAGCTATTAATGAGGTGCAATAAAAAATGGAGGCTCTCACTGCTAGGATAATGAGGCAGAAGAAAGAATTAACGATATAGAAGACCAAATGACAGAGAATAAAGAAGCTGAGCAAAAGAGGGACAAACAGCTACTGGACCACGAGGGGAGAATTCAAGAGATAAGTGACACCATAAGATGAAACAACATTAGAATAATTGGGATTCCAGAAGAAGAAGAAAGAGAGAGGGGAGCAGAAGGTATACTGGAGAGAATTATTGGGGAGAATTTCCCCAATATGGCAAAGGGAACAAGCATCAAAATTCAGGAGGTTCAGAGAACGCCCCTCAAAATCAATAAGAATAGGCCCACACCCCGTCAACTAATAGTAAAATTTACAAGTCTTAGTGACAAAGAGAAAATCCTGAAAGCAGCCCAGGAAAAGAAGTCTGTAACATACAATGGTAAAAATATTAGATTGGCAGCAGACTTATCCACAGAGACCTGGCAGGCCAGAAGAGCTGGCACGATATATTCAGAGCACTAAACGAGAAAAACATGCAGCCAAGAATACTATATCCAGCTAGGCTATCATTGAAAATAGAAGGAGAGATTAAAAGCTTCCAGGACAAACAAAAACTGAAAGAATTTGCAAACACCAAACCAGCTCAACAGGAAATATTGAAAGGGGTCCTCTAAGCAAAGAGAGAGCCTACAAGTGGTAGATCAGAAAGGAACAGAGACAATATACAGTAACAGTCATCTTACAGGCAATACAATGGCACTAAATACATATCTCTCAATAGTTACCCTGAATGTTAATGGGCTAAATGCCCCAATCAAAAGACACAGGGTATCAGAATGGATTAAAAAACAACACCCATCTATATGTTGCCTACAAGAAACTCATTTTAAGCCCAAAGACACCTCCAGATTTAAAGTGAGGGGGTGGAAAAGAATTTACCATGCTAATGGACATCAGAAGAAAGCAGGAGTAGGAATCCTTATATCAGATCAATTAGATTTTACGCCAGAGACTATAATAAGAGATGAGGAAGGACACTATATCATACTCAAAGGGTCTGTCCAATAAGGAGATCTAACAATTTTAAATATCTATTCCCCCAACGTGGGAGCAGCCAACTATATAAACCAATTAATAACAAAATCAAAGAAACACATCAACAATAATACAATAATATAAGGGGACTTTAACACTCCCCTCACTGAAATGGACAGATCATCCAAGCAAAAGATCAACAAGGAAATAAAGGCCTTAAATGACACACTGGACCAGATGGACATCACAGATATATTCAGAACATTTCATCCCAAAGCAACAGAATACACATTCTTCTCTAGTGCACATGGAACATTCTCCAGAATAGATTACATCCTCGGTCCTAAATCAGGACTCAACCGGTATCAAAAGATTGGGATCATTCCCTGCATATTTTCAGACCACAAGGCTCTGAAGCTAGAACTCAACCACAAGAAGAAGTTTGGAAAGAACCCAAATACATGGAGACTAAACAGCATCCTTCTAAAGAATGAATGGTTAACCGGGAAATTAAAGAAGAATTGAAAAAAATCATGGAATCAAATGATAATAAAAATACAACAGTTCAAAATCTGTGGGACACAACAAAGGCAGTCCTGAGAGGAAAATATATAGCGGTACAAGCCTTTCTCAAGAAACAAGAAAGGTCTCAGGTACACAACCTAACCCTACACCTAAAGGAGCTGGAGAAAGAACAAGAAAGAAACTGTAAACCCAGCAGGAGAAGAGAAATCATGAAGATCAGAGCAGAAATCAATGAAATAGAAACCAAAAAAACAATAGAACAAATCAATGAAACTAGGAGCTGGTTCTTTGAAAGAATTAATAAAATTGATAAACCCCTGGCCCGACTTATCAAAAAGAAAAGAGAAAGGACCCAAATAAATAAAATCATGAATGAAAGAGGAGAGATCACAACTAACACCAAGGAAATACAAACCATTATAAGAACATACTATGAACAACTCTATGCCAACAAATTTGACAATCTGGAAGAAATGGATGCATTCCTAGAAACATATAAACTACCACAACTGAACCAGGAAGAAATAGAAAGCCTGAACAGACCCATAACCAGTAAGGAGATTGAAACGGTCATCAAAAATCTCCAAACAAACAAAAGCCCAGGGGCAGACGGCTTCCCAGGGGAATTCTACCAAACATTTAAAGAAGAACTAATTCCTATTCTCCTGAAACTGTTCTAAAAAATAGAAATGGAAGGAAAACTTCCAAACTCATTTTATTAGGCCAGCATCATCTTGACCCCAAAACCAGACAAGGATCCCATCAAAAAAGAGAGCTATAGACCAATATCCTTGGTGAACACAGATGCAAAAATTCTCACCAAAATACTAGCCAATAGGATTCAACAGTACATTAAAAGGATTATTCACCACGACCAAGTGGGATTTATTCCAGGGCTGCAAGGTTGGTTCAACATCCGCAAATCAATCAATGTGATACAACACATCAATAAAAGAAAGAACAAGAACTATAGGATACTTTCAGTAGATGCTGAAAAAGCATTTGACAAAGTACAGCATCCCTTCCTGATCAAAACTCTTCAAAGTGTAGGGATAGAGGGCACATACCTCAATCTTATTAAAGCCATTTATGAAAAATCCACTGCAAATATCATTCTCAATGGAGAAAAACTGAAAGCTTTTCCGCTAAGGTCAGGAACACGGCGGGGATGTCCATTATCACCACTGCTATTCAACATAGTACTAGAAGTTCTAGCCTCAGCAATCAGACAACAAAAGGAAATTAAAGGCATCCAAATCGGCAAAGAAGAAGTCAAACTATCACTCTTGGCAGATGATATGATACTTTTGGAAAACCCAAAAGACTGCACTCCAAAACTGCTAGAACTTGTACAGGAATTCAGTAAAGTGTCAGGATATAAAATCAATGCACAGAAATCAGTTGCATTTCTCTACACCAACAACAAGACAGAAGAAAGAGAAATTAAGGTGTCCATCCCATTTACAATTGCACCCCAAACCATAAGATACCTAGGAATAAACCTAACCAAAGAGGCTAAGAATCTATACTCAGAAAACTATAAAGTACTCATGAAAGAAATTGAGGAAGACACAAAGAAATGGAAAAATGTTCCATGCTCCTGGATTGGAAGAATAAATGTTGTGAAAATGTCTATGCTACCTAAAGCAATCTACACATTTAATGCAATTCCTATCAAAGTACCATCCATCTTTTTCAAAGAAATGGAACAAATAATTCTAAAATTTATATGGAACCAGAAAAGACCTTGAATAGCCAAAGGGATATTGAAAAAGAAAGCCAAAGTTGGTGGCATCACAATTCCAGACTTCAAGCTCTATTACAAAGCTGTCATCATCAAGACAGCATGGTACTGGCACAAAAACAGACACATAGATCAATGGAACAGAATAGAGAGCCCAGAAATAGACCCTCAACTCTATGGTCAACTAATCTTCGACAAAGCAGGAAAGAATTTCCAATGGAAAAAAGACAGCCTCTTCAATAAATGGTGTTGGGAAAATTGGACAGCCACATGCAGAAAAATGAAATTGGGCCATTTCCTTCCACCACACACAAAAATAGACTCAAAATGGATGAAGGACCTCAATGTGAGAAAGGAATCCATCAAAATCCTTGAGGAGAACACAGGCAGCAACCTCTTCGACCTCAGCCGCAGCAACATCTTCCTAGGAACATCGCCAAAGGCAAAGGAAGCAAGGGCAAAAATGAACTATTGGGATTTTATCAAGATCAAAACTTTTGCACAGCAAAGGAAACAGTTAACAAAACCAAAAGAAACTGACAGAATGGGAGAAGATATTTGCAAACGACATATCAGATAAAGGACTAGTGTCCAAAATCTATAAAGAACTTAGCAAACTCAACACCCAGAAAACAAATAATCCAATCAAAAAATGGGCAGAGGCCATGAACAGACACTTCTGCAAAGAAGACACCCAGATGGCCAACAGACACATGAAAAAGTGTTCCATATCACTCAGCATCAGGGAAATACAAATCAAAACCACAATGAGATATCACCTCACACTGGTCAGAATGGCTAAAATTAACAAGTCAGGAAATGACAGATGCTGGCGAGGATGTGGAGAAAGGGGAACCCTCCTACACTGTTGGTGGGAATGCAAGCTTGTGCAACCACTCTGGAAAACAGCATGGAGGTTCCTCAAAATGTTGAAAATAGAACTGCCCTATGACCCAGCAATAGCACTACTGGGTATTTACCCTAAAGATACAAACGTAGTGATCTGAAGGGGCACGTGCACCCGAATGTTTATAGCAGCAATGTCCACAATAGCCAAACTGTGGAAAGAACCTAGATGTCCATCAAAAGATGAATGGATCAAGAAGATGTGGTATATATACACAATGGAATACTATGCAGCCATCAAAAGAAATGAAATCTTGCCATTTGCGACAACATGGATGGAACTAGAGCGTATCCTTCTTAGCGAAATAAGTCAAGTGGAGAAAGACAACTATCATATGATCTCTGAGGAAGTGGTGATGCAACATGGGGGCTTAAGTGGGTAGGAGAAGAGTAAATGAAACAAGATCGGATTGGGAGGGAGACAAACCATAAGTGACTCTTAATCTTACAAAACAAACTGAGGGTTGCTGGGGGGAGGAGGGTTAGAGAAGGGGGGTGGGGTTATGGACATTGGGGAGGGTATGTGCTTTGGTGAGTGCTGTGAAGTGTGTAAACCTGGTGATTCACAGACCTGTACCCCCGGGGATAAAAATATATTATATGTTTATAAAAAATTAAAAATAAATAAATAAATAAAAATAAAACTAAGAGCAGGAAAATGAAATGTGTGTCATAATATTTAAATTAATAAGACAAACATACATGGTATATTGTGTTTTGGGGAATATATTTTCAATAATACATTTCTTAAGATTGTTCCCCTTGATTATCTTAATGATTTATCATAGGCCATTTGGAGAATTTAATTTCACTTTAAGATTAATAAGTCAAGGCATACATATTTTTTTAAAATATGGACTGCTTCACAAATTCGCATGTCATCTTTGCATGACGGCCATACTAATCTCTATATCATTCCCATTTTAGTATATGTGCTGCCGAAGCAAGCACAAGACATCCAATTTTTAATAATCACATATATATTTCTTTTATAAGGACTCTAATATCTAGTATTTAAAATCAATGTTCACAGATATTAAATAAATAAGAAAAATAGAACTTAATCCTGAAATTTATTACGACAGAAAAACAGCTACATTGTCAACACACAGTTTTTTTTTTTAATGTTGTAGAATTGGTTATAAGATAAGGTAAAACAATTCAGATTTCCAACACAAAACATGCTGTTTTATTTAATTATTTTTAATTATTTTGCAATTAGTGCTTGTAATTTTTGTATCTGTGTGAGGAATTTAAAAGCAAATCAGTGTCATAAAGAAAACAAAAAAAGTGGAAATAAATGAAAAAGATATAAGGACAAAGGAACTATAAAAATTAAATATGAGAAAAAGGAGGAGTATGAAGAGCTACCATGCAATCCCTATGTGTAGTCTTTGCAATGTAGGAAATGTTCATTCTTTGTAACACTGAAGCCAAGATGGCAAAATCGAAGCATGATAAATATTTTCTTTAAAATGTGCTTGATAAAATAATTGTGTTGAAGCTCAAATCATATCATTTAAATATAGTATTTAATATGATTGTGTTGTATACATGTGTATAATTCAATTTAATTTATATTAAAATTAATTTTAAATTTTTTGTGTAATAAGAAAAGAAAACCTGTAGCTCTGAGAAAATAAAATCGGTCTCTGGCTAGGAGTTAATAAATGATTGCATATGAATTAGCAAAATTTCCTCTTTGCCCTCTGAGCAGGTTGTCCAACGAGGAGAACACTTTATGTTCCCCAGAGTGTTTCTCTTACCTCTCAAAGTTTCACTCACATTCACTCTGACCCATTATTGTGCATTGGTGGTAGCTCAAGACTGTATGAACAATTGTAAAAATTCCAGTTCTAAAGCAGCTGAAATATTTTAAGGTTTTTACATTCCACACAGGGCTGAGAGATGTCAAGGCTTAAGTTTTCATTAGTTTCACAGAGGAATCTTTGCTTCTCCTTGGTTGTTAGAAAACGTGTCTTTTCTAACTAATTTTGCAACTAGAGCAGTGGTTATTCTCTATTCTCAGAAAATTTTATCTTTGACAACTAACAGTTCCACTTTGTCAACTCATCTGGATATTGTCATTCAAAATAAGGTCAGAATATTGAATATGTATATTATATATATAAATAAGAGAGAAAATTAAACTTTATATTATATAATTTATATATTTATTTATATATAATAAATAAGATTATAATATATAATATCTTTAATTGTGTGTGTGTATGTGTGTGTATGATCTTTACAGCATTGATTTTTTTTTTTTTGAAGATTTTTTATTTATTTATTTGACAGAGAGAAATCACAAGTAGTCGGAGAGGCAGGCAGAGAGAGAGAGAGAAGCAGGCTCCCTGCCGAGCAGAGAGCCCGATGCGGGACTCGATCCCAGGACCCTGAGATCATGACCTGAGCCGAAGGCAGCGGCTTAACCCACTGAGCCACCCAGGCGCCCTACAGCATTGATTTTTAAAGCTAATGCACTCAAGGTCTTTTACGTATAGTTTTTTTTTAAAGATTTTATTTATTTGACAGAGAGAGATCACAAGTAGAGAGAGAGAGGAAGGAGCAGCCCCCCTGCCTAGGAAGAGCCTAATGCGGGACTCCATCCCAGGATCCTGAGATCATGACCTGAGCTGAAGGCAGAGGCTTAACCCACTGAGCCACCCAGGCAGCCCTTACCTATAGATTATTTTTAGCACTTCGCAGCCATTTAGTAAGACAAAGACTCTCTCCTTTTGCTCCGTAATTCATGTGTATGGATACAAATACAAAAAGAATGTTAAGAATATTTATCATAGTTAGTATGGTCCAAATTTTTCCAGCATTGCTCGAATGCATTATGAAATCTGCCCTATTTCTTAGGTCTTCGTTGTAAGAAAGTTCTAAAAACAAAGAAGCAGGCTTAACTTTCCTTTGAAAGTAATTGATTTTGTTCACATTTTTTAATGTTCCTGTGCAACCAATTTTGTTATTATATGTGTATTTTTACAGTGTGAAAGAGCTGACATAAAGACTATCAGCAAGACACTTCTAAAGGACCTTGTCCCGTGGTTGGATTACTTGCTATTAAAAGTTGTTGGGGGGCGGGGGTGCGGGGGGGTGGGCGCCTGGATGGCTCAGTGGGTTAAAGCCTCTGCCTTCGGCTCAGGCCAGATCCCAGGGTCCAGGGAACAGCCCCTGCATCTGGCTCTCTGCTCGGCAGGGAGCCTGCTTCCCTTCCTCTCTCTCTGCCTGCCTCTCTGCCTACTTGTGATCTCTGTCTGTCAAATAAATAAATAAAATCTTTAAAAAAAAAAGTTGTTGGGGATGGGGGGTTGCCTGAGTGGTTCAGTGGGTTAAACTTCTGTCTTCGGCTCATGTCATGATCTCATGATCTCAGGGTCCTGGGATCAAGCCCTGCATTGGTTCTCTGCTCAGCAGGAAGCCTGTTTCCCTCTCTCTCTCTGCCTGCCTCTCTGCCTACTTGTGATCTCTCTCTGTCTGTCAAATAAGTAAATAAAATATTTTTTAAAAAATTTGAAAAAGTTGTCAGGGGATGCAGCTTGAAGATAGATTGTAAAGGAAGTGTGTGAAGTCCTAGATTCATCCATGATTTTATTCTCCACAACCATGGGTAGCAGAATATTAAAGTGAATCTTGAAAACATAAACTGACTAAAGTTTGTGCAGACACAGAACTGAAGTGATCAGATGCACTGTTCAAAGTTTTTAGGAACATGTGCTCTACAGTAAAAAGAGGACTAGGAACTTCACACATAAACTATTAATGAATCTTCTATGGTACTTCTGATGACTTTCCTAGAGACCACTCATGGGAAAAACCTTTAAATACTTCATAAAATTGTGCTTTATTATTGCAAAACGCTAATAAGTCATATGAACATATTCCATTCACAATACAAGAATCTCTACCAGTAGCCCTGAACAAAGAATGTTATCACATCAAAACATAACTGAGTTCACTCAAGGTTTTAGGAAATGATATCACTAGAATGTCACTGAAAGGTTTTCATCACATCCTGCTGACTTTTTGTATATAGTCAATCATCAAGATCTGTCTTAGATTTAAGCCTCCTATGGTAATAGGTTTCTTGCTACTAATCAGTTTTTTTCTCTCTAGACAAAGGAACCAACTCCATTTTATTCAGTTGAGTTGAGACCCAAGATAACAAACAATATAAAGCAACTTATAGAGGTGTGAGACCCTTTAGAAATCTGGCAACCCAAAACTAATGCTAAATAGAAATTCAACACTTGTATCAAAGTTGTTCGAAAATTCCAAAAATTAGTCTATATAAGACCATCACTATCCAAGGAAGGAGCATTCAACCTACATATTCATTAAAAGGAGTGCCATGCTGGTAACTCTATTTTTCCCTAAGAAGTCCTACTTTTGTTTTCATGTATCATATCACCTCAGCATTCTATTGTTTAGAAAAGAAGGAAGGAAAGAAAGAAGAGAAAGAGGAAGGAAAGAAGGAAGGAAGGAGGAAAGGAGGAAAGAAAGAAAGAAAGAAAGAAAGAAAGAAAGAAAGAAAGAAAGAAAGAGAAAAGAGATTTAAATCCCAACTATTGTTCTTAACCTGTTTCTTCCAAGAACTGATTTGACTACTCTCTCATTAAAAAAGACATCCTTACTTGGGAACTGTCACACAATAAAGGGACTGAGCAGGATTGTTAACCCCTCTCTCCTATCAGTGTAAAAGCCTCAATTTACAAATGCTTCTAAAAGCAAAAGTAGCAGGGTGTTTCAGGGAGCACTCTAAAAACTTCTAGCTACTGTACCCTCTCATCTTACCTTATTAACTTGATCACTGAGCATCAAGTGTACGAAAGAAAGAACTTACTTTCCAGAACTATATCACACAATGTGGAACTGTATCACAGTTACTATACCTGTACCTAGTTACTGCTACTCTTTCCATTTCTATGGCAAAGATACAGCAACAACACATTCCTTAAACGTTCCTAGATGCTGGGTCTGCTCTCCGTGGCATGTAGCACTGAAAAAGAAATCTCTGTGACAACAGTGTCTTTCAACGAAGGTGACAGTCCTCCTTCTGTAGGGGAATATTTCCTTTCCTAAACTGTCTGTCCACCATAGAGGAATGAATTAATATTTGCAGAATTAGTAGTTTCCCACTTAGCCCCAAACAAAGCGGGAGTGACTGACTTATGCTTAGTGACTGTTGTCTCTGAACTATTTTTTGTAAAAAAATGAAGAAATTGTTTTTGAAAACCAGCATTAGTAACTATATCCAATGTTGCAATAAAATGTAATGTTTATCTCAACTTTGTTTCTCTACAAAACTCGAAGTTTTAAAACTTTGCAATTCTTTAGCCTCCAAAGATCCACAAGGGAGTTTCATCCTCCTTGCGAAAGAGCTGAGGCAAAATGATCTCAGAGAACAACATACTCATCCTACAGAGTTTCCTGCTCTATTGGAGAGCTCAAGAACCCAACCAACCTTTTAAGACAACAGAGAAATACCAGGACTGCTTCTCTAACCTGGTCACCCCTGAGAGAATGACTTGGAATTTCACATCAGCCATCAAAGGATGGATATTTTCAGTCCTCCTAAGGAGCTCTCCCACTGTATTCCTAGTCCATTTAAAGTGATCCATGATTTATCAAGTCCCATACAAAAGAAAGTTGGCAAGTCACACTGCTTGGAGGCTCAGAACTTACTTATATCAGCTGGTGGCCTTGTAGGGAAATAAGAAATACAAAATAAAATAAACAGGGTAGTGTTCATTTACATGTAGAAGGACTGCTTATGAAATGCTACAAGCAACGCAGCCTTAAAAGGATGCACAACAAACATACTTGCTGGGATACTGAGCATTGTGCTGCAATAAGGTATTTAGGAGAGATTACACAGATCCAACTTTGAGGGAATGTTGATCACAATCAACAAAGAAAAGAACTGTGCATATAAAACATTAGACATCTCATTGTTCCCTTTGTATAAATTTTCTTTGCCTTTTCCTTTTGACATTTTATTTATTTTTTTAAAAGATTTTTAATTTATTTATTTGACAAAGAGAGAATCACAAGTAGGCAGAGAGGCAGGCAGAGAGAGGGGGGAAGCAGGTTCCCTGTTAAGCAGAGAGCCTGACGTGGGGCTTGATCCCAGGACCCTGAGATCATGACCTGAGCTGAAGACAGAGGCTTAACCCACTGAGCCACCCAGGCGCCCCTCCTTTTGACATTTTAAATTGTAATATTCTTAGGCCAATTTTTCTCTGTCCTCTTGGTGCTATGTGTTGATATCACAGTGCTAAGATTTGAAATTGCATGTACTCCAAAATGCTGGTAAGAAATTTCAGAAATATGGAAAGGATAAAATGTCTCTCTCTCTACAGTTGTAGGGGAAAAAAAAAATGTATATATATATATATATATATATATATATATATATATATATATATATATATACACATACATATATGTATGTATAATTCTACCTCATATAGATAGTTCTGATAAAATGGTGAATAGAAAACAATATCTACAGAAGTGTTGATCTTGTATTCCTATGAAATACATGTTAAAAAGTGTAATCTGTTCTGTGTTAGGTTATTGAAACTGTCCTTCAAAGTGTTATTTATACAAAGGGGTCTTTAGAACACCAGTACTTTAGAGATTATTGTTCTGCCCTGAGAAACACAACCTATTATGATCCAGACTTTCAATTCTGATCATTTTTCAACATTTCAATGATTATTTGCCCTTATAATAATACCCAAATTAGCATTCTTGTTTCCTGAAAGTATAAATAGTTGGAAGGTTTCTTTTTTTAGCTGGCAGAGCACTTTTGGAATTCCCTTTCCTCTCTTTTATATATACATGTCACAAAGATACCACATAAATACAGAATTTTTATTCAAACAAAGAGTTCAAGATTTTGTTTCATTTCAATTAAACCTATTATAACCTAAGGCATTCTGAATTATAGTAACAAAGACAAAAACCCTGAGACTATATACCTTTGAATGCAGAGGGAAGATAATCGTTTTTAGCTATTAATACATTTAAGGAAGACATACTTACCATTTTTCTTGAAGCCTGGAGGTTGACTGAAAAACAATATATCTTGAACAACTTTCTCAGTTTTAACTTAAATTTTAAATTTAAGTGCATCTTAAAAACTTAAATCTTAAGTTTTAACTTAAATTCCCAACACTTATTTGCAAAATCATGTTCAAATATAGCATGACATCCCAAATATAGCATGACAGCCCATCATAGCAATCTCCTTTTTTTAAATATTTTATTTAAATTCTAGTTAGTTAATGTATAGTGTAATATTGGTTTCAGGAGTAGAATTTAGTGATCCATCACTTAGCATACAATACCCAGTGCTCATCGCAAGTGCCGTCCTTAATATTATCACCGTCACTGTCTAGCCTATTCCCCACTCACCTCCCTCCATCAACCCTCAATTTGTTCTCCATAGTTAAGAGTCTCTTATGATTTGCTTCCCTCTCTTTGTCTCCCCTTCCCTTATGTCTCTCAGTTTTGTTTCTTAAATTCCACATATGAGTGAAATCATATGGCTTTTCTCTTTCTCTGACTTATTTCAGTTAGCATAACACACTCTAGCTCCTTTTACACCATTGCAAATGGAAAGATTTCATTCTTTTTGATGGATTAGTAATATTCCATTCACTCATACCTTCTTTATCCATTCATCAGTCAATGGACATTTGGGTTCTTTCCATACTTAAGCTACCATGGATAATGTTGCTATACCCACTCCTCATTGCACCCCTCGGTTTAAGTCTAAGTGTTGATCTTTCATCTTGATAAGCAATATTCAAGCGCCTTGAACAACATTCTCTCCAGGGGGCTTGACTTCAGCTGGCTGGCATTCCAAACAGTATCTTCCACAGGCAGCCAACCTCCTCTTCTTTAGGTTCCAAAGTTTAAAAAACTGATTTGTACCTCTCCCCTGGGAAAAATGATTCTGTATAAAACACTAACACTTAATTATAAGCTCCGTTATACCATTTTTTTAAAAAATGCTGCTATAAACATCAGGGTGTACGTGTTCCTTTGAATCAGTACTTTTGTATCTTTTGGGTAAATATCTAGTGGTGCCACGGCTGGATTAACGGGGTGTTCTATTTTTAACTTTTGGAGAAATCTCCACATTGTTCTCCAGAGTGGCTGCACCAGCTTGCATTCCCACCAACAGTGTAAGAGGGTTTCCATTCTCCACATCCTCACCAACATCTGTTGTTTCCTGTGTTGTTAATTTTAGCCATTCTGACAGGTGTGAGGTGCTATTTCATCATGGTTTTAATTTGTATTTCCCGGATGATGAGTAATGTTGAGCATCTTTTCATGTGTCTGTTGGCCATCTGGATGTTTTCTTTGGAGAAATGTCTGTTCATGTTTTCTGCACATGTTTTTACTGGATTTTGTGGTTTGGGGGTGTTGAGTTTAATAAGTTCTTTATAGATTTTTGATACAAACCCTTTATCAGATATGTCATTTGCAAATATCTTCTCCCATCCCATAGACTGTCTTTTAGTTTTGTTGATTGTTTCCTTTGCTATGAAGTTTTTTTTTTTCCTTAAGATTTTACTTACTTATTTATTTGACATAGAGAGAGAGATAGAGGAGGCACAAGTTGGCAGAGAGGCAGGCACAGGGAGAAGGAGAAGGAGGCTCAGTGCTGAGCAGAGAGCACGATCAGGTCTCGATGCCAGTATCCTGGGATCATGAACTGAGCTGAAGGCAGCTTAGTTGAGCTACCTTTTGAGCCACCCAGGCACCCTGTGAAGAAGCTTTTTATCTTAATAAAACCCCAGTAGTTCATTTCTGGTTTTGTTTCCCTTGCCTCTGGAGACCTGTTTAGTAAAAATTTGCTATGGCCAAGGTCAAAGAGCTGCCTGTGTTTCTCTAGGATTTTGATGGTTTCCTGCCTTGCATATAACTCTTTCATCCATTTTGAATTTATTTTCAGGTATGGTGTAAGAAAGTGGTCCAGTTTCATTCTTCTGTGTGCTGCTGTCCAGTTTTCCCAACACTACTTGTGGAAGAGACGGCCTTTCCCCTCCCCCCCCCACTGGAGAGTCCTTCCTGCTTTTCAAAGATTAGTTAACCATATAGTTGTGGGTCCATTTCTGGGTTTTCTGTTCTGTTCCACTGATCTATTTGTCTGCTTTTGTGCCAGTACCATAGTGTCTTGGTGACTACAGCTTTGTAACATAACTTGAAGTTGGAATTATGATGCCTCCAGCTTTGTTTTTCTTTACTGATGAGCAGATTAGAGGATAACTTGTGCCTCGAAATCAGTAACTGTAGTTAATTGTAATGTATTGAATAAATAAAAATCCATGAGAACAATATGATACACATTTAAAAAATGAAAAAGCGAGAAGAGAAAAGAAGGAACAAAGGAAGGGAAAAAAGAAATCCCTTGCTTCCATCGGAAGTAACTTTTATTCTCTTTACTCTGAAAATTGGTGACTGGAGGGAAAGAATTAAGCATTCACATTACTTTTTAAAGATGAACAATATTCCATTGTCATTGATTAACGAAAACACTTTTTTTTTACAGAAAAACAATGTGTGATAAATACAGATAGAATGATAGTTTTAAAATGTAACTAGAAGAAATTATTCAGTGAAGGATCATCAATGGAAGCTAAAACCATTACATGGAAAGTTTATGGGGAGCAGAATATTCACACAATACTGAAGTTTCTCACTTTAGATTAGCTAATAATTGCAAAAGGGAAAACTTACTTTTACAATAGAAAGATCTTGTGATTATCACCTTAACCAAATAATCAAATCTAAGTCATTAATAGTGACATTTTATATCTCCTGATATGATCAGTATATTTGGGAAGAACTCTGCCAAAAATGATTAATTGAATTTAACTGAGACTTTAGACCTAATCTACAGTTATAGAAAATACAGGGAATAAAGAAACAAGTTAAAGGACATCATAGGAAATAAACAGACAAGCTTAAATGCATACATTCTACTTTCCAGGCAACTGATCTAGTCTCTTCAATAGTTCAGTGTCATGAAAAATAAGATTTTGTGTGGGAGAGATATGGTATTTCACACTAAAGGGACATAACCCAAAATTTGACCAGAAATTTGGTAGACTTCGCATTCAAAAAAGTCAGCTATAGGGGCACCTGAGTGACTAGGTGGTTAAGCATCGGCCTTTAGCTTAAGTCATGATCCTGGGGTCCTAGGATGGAGCCCCACGTTGGTCTCCCTGCTCAGCAGGGAATCTGCTTCTCCCTCCGCCTTTGTCCTCCCCCCACCCCCGCCCTGACAAACTCGTGCTCACTCTCTATCCGCAATAAATGGATAAAATCTTAAACAACAACAACAACAAAAACCTAGTTATAATAGCCATTTGGGAATAGCTGGGAAAATTTTAAATATGTACTAAGCATTAGGTAAGATAGGAGAATTAAGAATTTTCTAGGTGCAATAATAGTATTTTGACTAAGGGAGAAAACATGATGAACTGTTTAGATGTACAATTTTCTCTGAAACGATTCTACAAAGAGACAAAAATGTTTGCTGTTGAATCTTGAAGGATGACATATGGATGTTCACTGTATTATTTTTTTTTAATTTTTCTATCAAAAATTTTTCACAACAGGGGCCGCCTGGGTGGCTCAATGGGTTAAGCCTCTGCCTTCGGCTCAGGTCATGATCTCAGGGTCCTGGGATCGAGTCCCACACCGGGCTCTCTGCTCGGCAGGGAGCCTGCTTCCTCCTCCCTCTCTCTCCTCTGTCTCTGCCTACTTGTGATCTCTGCCTGTCAAATAAATAAAATCTTAAAAAAAAAATTTCACAATGGAAGTCAGAGTCTTACTAATATAGCTTAAAACTTTCTCTTTAACAGCTAAAATCTTTCTTTAAACAAAATCTTACAGGGAGTAAAGCACAAGAAGCACAAGAAGTAAAGCAGACAGCAGCTAAGTTATTTTGATTGAAGCAGGTTGATAAACCAGAAATCCATCTCTGTCAGCAACCCCCTTTGCCCTTCAAAGAGACCCCTGAAGTATTTAGTTAAAGCTCTCTAGCTTAGGAATGCTTGGGTGTGAGTCAGTCAATTAAGTGTCTGTCTTCAACTCAGGTCTTGATCTCAGAGTCCTGCCATTGATCAGTTTGCTCCTCACTCACCAGGGAATGTGCTTGTCCCTCTGCCCTACCCCAGTTTATACTCTCTCTTTTTTCTCTCTCTCTCTCTCAAATAAATAGTCTTAAGAATAAAAAGAAAAAAGAAAAGAGTAAATCATTTCTCACAGAAGCTGGTATAGCTACTCTAGGAAGCAGTATAGAGGTTCCCCAAGAAGCTAAAAATAGGGCTACCTTATGACCCAGCAATTGCACTACTAGGTATTTACCCCAAAGATACAAATATAGTGATCCAAAGGGACCCCTGCACTCCAATGTTTACAGCAGCAATATCCACAATAGCCAAACTATGGAGAGAGCCCAGATGTCCATCAACAGATATGAAAAAAATATATGGTGTGTGTATAAGTATATGTGTGTGTGTGTGTAAAAATATATATATATGTATATATACATTTACATAATATATAATAATCATATTATATATGCTGGAATATTACTCAGGCATCAAAAAGGGTGAGATCTTACCATTTACATGAATGTGGATGGAACTGGAGAGTATTATGCTCAAGTCAATCAGAGGAAGACAATTATCATACAGTTTCACTCATATGTGAAATTTAAGAAAGAAAACAGAGGATCATAGGGGAAGAAAGGGGAAAATAAATTAAATAAATAAATAAAATAAAACAAAATCAGAGAGGAAGACAAACCATAAGAGATTCTTAACTATTAGAAACAAACTAAGTGTTGCTGGAGGGGAGGGGTATGAGGTAACTGGGTTATGGACATTAAAGAGGGCACATGACACCATCAGCACTGAGTATTATATGTAATTGATAAATTATTTAGCTCTACATCTGACACTAATGATACACAATATGGTAACTAATAGAATTTAAATAAAATAAATTTTTAAAAAAGGAGTGTGCTCAAAGAAATGGCATAAATAGGGAAAGTGGCAAAACAAAAAGTTAATATATATCTTACATTCTTATGAAGGCCAGCCCTCTCCTAGGGCATTTTGAGGCACTCAGGTAAATTTTCACAGATGGTATATACAACCAGAAACCCATACTTTAGAGAGAGAGAGGCCATTGCCATCAAATCCATAGTGGATTCACTGTAAAGCATAGAACCAAAGTGTCCATCTATCTAAAACATCTCATAAACAAACCCAGAGGGAGGTATTAGATTTACATGGCTGTTTTAAATGAAAGCTATGTACTTTAAAAATCCAATTGAATTGTACTTTAGTTACCAAAAAAATTTTAAAAAAAAAATTTTAAACCAGTTAGAGAGAGCGCACACACACAGGCAGGGAGAGTGGCCAGCAGAGGGAAAAGCAAGCTCCATGATGAGCAAGGAGCCAAATGTGGGACTTGATCCCAGAACCTTACTAACATGACTTGAGCTGAAAGCAGTTGCTTAACCAGCTGAGCCACTCAGGCATTCCACTAAAAAAATTTTAGACTTGGAGCAGTCACTTTAGTACAACAGCCCAACAAAATTTTTATTTACTTCCTATTTAAAACATATTTTACTTTGAGAAAACAGAACACTAAATGTAAGCATATTTTAATTATGTACTGTTTAAAACATAATTAGAGTGTATGAGTTTTAATTAGGTACCAAGCTTTTATTTTCATTCTTTCATATGCTATTGGGTATGTAAGGGTGTTTTTTATTTTAATGACTTCTTCTTAATTAGTTTCTACCCTTTCTGATCTTTCTCTGTAATAATAAGCCAGATCATCTATTGTGTACATCTAAATATGTAAAATTTTCTAAGAGACAAAGGTTTTCTAAAGTGTTGAATTTGTGAACTTAATAAAATAGCAATTTTTTTAGGTTTTTTACCTGTAGAGAGATGCTTGGGTTAAAGATTCATAGGTCACCACTATTACAAATGCATTAAGAATTACTTACATAATAATCAATGCAGTTCCTTGAGATCATATTATAAAAATAATTTTTATAGTCATCTTTATATTTAATAATAATCATTTCTTACCTTTTCTATCAACATACTTTTTAAATTGAATCATAGATTTTAATGCAAATAATCAAGGTCTCCTTATGAATGGAGCAAAAAAATGGTCTCTACTGACAATTCAAAATTAGCCAATATTATCAACACTTTAAAGAAAGAAATACAGAAGGAGAGTAACTAATATTTTCTAAGTATCAACTGTGTGAGGTATTTTTATGTACATAATCTCACTACACAGCCCTACAAGGAAGGTATTATTTCCCCTCTTTAGAAAGTGCTTGGAGTAGGATTAAAATATACATAAGACCTGTCTCATCCTAAAACGCATGTTCTTTCTGAAATATCAACTATCATCTTTAGATATTAAAATTTAGAAAGTAAAATGAAAGCATTACATCTACAAGTATCTACATATTTGTCTGCATACAGTGCAAAGTAAACAGTTTTCATTGTTGGGAAGAAATCACAATGAAAGAAATTAAAGCATCAAAACGGATATTTTTAGGCCTGCCTTAAATATCAAAGAGACTAGGTACAATGAGAAGGTTCTTCATTTTCTCAAGCTAGAAGAGAAACATTTAGCAGTGATCTTCTTATTTGCTTTTTCAAAAACGAAAACAATCACAAGTTGATAAGAAACATTTCTGTATGTTTACTCAAAAGAGGAATACCTAGAATATGTCAATAACTAAAGAAAAATTAATTGTATAAACATCTCCAGCATTGTCATTAACCACTACCCCTCCACCCCCAAAAATAAATGCATCAAGACTTCCCACTTTGTGTAATAGTACCAACATTATTCTAGAAATACAAACATTTTTTTAAGGCTGATCTTTTACCCAGCATACTACATAACACTTCCATGAATAACATTGACTTTTTTAATAGTAAACTTCTTTTTTAAAACCAAAAATTGGACCCAAAAAGAGTATCAAAAGGACAAAATTAAGTAGTCTGAATTTTGAGATCTGTAAAATTTAATAATGTTACCTCATGGATCTGGTATTGGGATTAAACTTGAATAAACACATGAAAGCTATTTTGGTGCCTGGTACACAGCAGATCCTTGCAGTGGGTTGAATGGTCATCGCTCCAAAAAAATATGACCTTGCCCTAATTCCTAAAATCTTTGAGTGTTACTTCACTTAAAAAATGGTTTTGAAGATTTATGTTAAGGATCTTGAAATGAGGAAATCATCCTGGATTATCTGGGTGGTCCCTAATGGCAATGGCATATGTCCTATTAAGAGAAAGAGGACATGATAGATATGAAGATAGAGGCATGACGATAGGGTGATGTGGCCACAAGCCAAAGATACCCAGGAACTCTTCAACCCCCACAAGCTAGAAGCAAGGGACGATTCCTCCTTAGAGTCTCCAGAGGGAGTGTAGTGTGGCCCTGCTTACATTTCAGAAGCCTGGTCACCAGAACTGTAAGGGAAATATTTTCTGTTATTTTAAGTCATTGAAATTACCAACACCCAAGTCTCTTGGTAATTTGTTATGGCAATGACAGAAAATTGATACAGTTCTTACATGGTAGTTACAATAATTAGGTCAAAGTCATTGTTGTGCTTTCCTGCTGATTTAACTCAATGGCTCTTAGCTTCAATGTACATTAAAATCACCTAGTAAACTCCTAAAACATGGATGTCCAGACCCCATCACCTGTGATTCTGGTTTAATAGATAGGAGGTAGAGGAGTGACATGGTTCTCAGGAAATATCCTCGTAAATATCCTAGTAAAAATAATGTGGAGCAAATGTTGAGATTCATGGGGCACCTGGGTGGCTCAGTGGATTAAAGCCTCTGCCTTCAGCTCAGGTCATGATCCCAGGGTCCTGGGATCGAGCCCAGCATCGGGCTCTCTGCTCAGCAGGGAGCCTGCCTCTCCCTCTCTCGATGCCTGCCTCTCTGCCTACTTGTGATCTCTGTCTGTCAAATAAATAAATAAAATCTTTTAAAAAATTTTTTAAAATGTTGAGATTCACTATTAACATTGCTTGTTCAGAGTCTGTCTTCCCAATTAGATTTTGAGCTCTGTTAGGACAGGGAGTGTGGTTGAATTGTTCTTGCTTAGCACAGTCCCTGCCATATAGTAATACATTGAATAAATGAATGACTGTCTAACCCTCTAACATAGTTTCATTCAAATTAGAGAAATGAATGAAACATGGCTCCTAACCTCAGCTCTTGAACATAACAGGGAGAGGAAGGTAGATTGGGGTAGAGAAGAGAGGCTGACTAGGAATAATAAAAATTATACCAACGAAAACCATACTCAGATTCAAATAACAGAAACCCTAAACTAAAATAAACTAAACAAATAGAAGCTTCTCTCATACATAAAAGAAATCTAGCTATAGACTATAACTAATAAGATAGTTTTATGATTATCAAGGACCTAAGCTGTTCCCCTGTTCCTCCTTTTTTCTCAGCATATCTTAACTGATGGACCAATACAGCTGTCTGATTTCCAGAGATGAGAGATACACTACAGTCAACAGGAGGGGGTGAGGGACAAGCACCCCCGCATTAAGGATTCCTTTAATGCACGTGACATGACACTCCCACTTGCATTCCAATAACCACAGTTTACTCATATGACCATTTCTATGTGAGAATATTGGCTGAGAATATTGCTTGATTTCAGGCTGTCATGAACCCAGGTAAAAATCAGTTCTACATATTATTAAAGAAAAGGGAGGGTGCCTGGGTGTCTCAGTCATTAAACCTCTACCTTTGGCTCAGGTCATGATCCCAGAGTCCTGGGATTGAGCCCCTCATTGGGATCCCTGCTCAGCGGGAAGCCTGCTTCTCCTTCTCCCACTCCTTCTCCTTGTATTCCCTCTCTTGTTGTCTCTCTCGTTGTTTCTTTCTCTGTGTCAAATAAATAAATAAAATCTCCTAAAAAGAGGAAAATTTATATTCAGAAGAATGAATTACTACCTCTTTCATTAACTCTAATAGAACAAAGTTGGATACTCTGCTATAATAAAAGTCCATAGAACTTCAGGAGTACAGAGAAAGGAACTGAAATTCCAACTGGAAGCATCATAAAAGGCTTCACTGAAAAGATATCATTTGAGCTACTAAAGAAATAGAACAATTGGCAAGAAAAAAACTGCTCTAGGCAGGGGGAATATTGTGAACAAAAGCACAGGTATGGGAAGGTACAGAGAGTATATTAGAAAAAGGCATCTAGTAGAGAACACAAAAGGAAAAAAAGCATCATGTTGTGGAAAGAAAACAGGAATGTTGAATCACAGAGACAAGTTTGAATTAGTACCTTCACTACTCAATACATGGTTAATGGAAGCTGTGAAATTTAGAACAGAATATGAAACACAGTTTGTAAATAATAAAGTTGAAAAATGTATAAGGGTGAAACAAAAGCCTTAATCAGAAAGGAAGAAACATAATTTTCATACTAAGAATGTTGAGTTCATTCTGCTAGTAAAAATGAGGAAATTGAGTATATTGATAAAAATCATACTATTCCTTCTTTATGGAAAGTCCATTTGGTAATTTTCATTATAAGCTTTGGTGATTTTAATAACAAAAACCTGTTCATTGCAATGGGGAACTCTATATACCACCTCGGAATCCATTTACACCATTTTATTCCTCCTTACAGCTTTCAAGCCATGTAGTAGACACATGCAGAAAATCTGTTTGAAAATGACAAGTGAAAGATGTTTTATAAACTCCAGATGGAATTTGGTCTTTACGCAGATCAAATACGAAAAGACATCCAGGCACCAGGGTGGATATCCAGGAAGTAAATCCTATCTGACTTTGTGAATCAAAATGTTCTGCATTTTACTAATGGAACTTTAGTGTGGAAGCTCAGTAGTTATGATACTAAGGGGAGGGAAGAAGGGAAGGTAGAAGAAATGGTGGAGGGTTACCAATACTTATTGAGAACCCAAGATACCAGGTATTGTGCCAGATATTTTATATCCCATGTTTCATTAAACTTAACAACCTTGTGACCTGAGGTTCAATAATGTTAAGTGTCTCACCCAAATCATTGGATGAAGAAGATTCAAAATTCAGTCTGTTTAATTCAAATGTATTTTATTTTTCCACACTGGAGTTGTGCACTCTTCTTACTCAACCAGACACTCACTCACTAATTCCCATTTCACTCAACTGTTCACTTCACTTCAAATTTATTCCATCCAAATTTTACCCAAAACTTTTCTTCTTCCATGCACCCAGATGTCTCTGATTTCAATATTCACTGATTCTTTATTTCCAAGTTCTTTATTTCCAAGTTATCTCACTTCCTGATTTATAATAAAACATATAAACATTTTAAAATTTAAGAAAAATTTTACCAATGAAATTAATGTATAACACTTATCTTGTCTTTGACAGCTCCCAATTTTTACCGTCCTTTGCATAAACAGCTGCTCATTGATTTTAAATTTGTTCCTTTCTCTTTTCTGCAGGCACTTGCTATGCATCAGTGGTGGGCTGAAATATATGACAACTCTCTCTGCTCAAGAGAGAAACTCAGATCAGCCTAGGTACTAAGCTGATTGTGTACTGTCTAACAGGGAATTTATTTATTCAAAAAATATTTATAAGATGACTACTGTGAGTTAGGAATATTCAATAATTACCAGAAATTGTCCCTTATATTCCCCATGCTCCCACTCTATCTTTCCAACTCCTGCTTCCCACCCCTCCGTCAAAGACAATTGCAAGGAACCGTATTTAAGCTACTGCCATTCTCTAAACACACTTCAAGTTTTCCCATTTCTGAGAGTTTATTTATTCCTTCCTCTCTGCCAAGAAGGCTCTCTCACATCTCATCTTAAAGGAATTCCATTCATTCCACAAAGTTCATTGCAGCCCAAACTTCACTCTCTCCAGGACATCTTTCCAACCACCACAGCTGGAAGTAGTCTTTTTCCTTCCAATTGCTACTATAGCATTGTATTTGTTTTCCCAATCACTTGTAATAATTTTTATTGTAAAATTATACAAAGATACAGAAAATCATATAAACCAGATGTTTGGCTAAATGAATTATTTTAAAGTTAATATCACCCAGGACAAGAAATAGAAATTCCTCTCATGATTCACCTCCCCTTCCAATTTACCCCAACTCCCTTCTCCTCTCTAACACCCCTTGTCCTCCATGATATTTGTTATGCTCCACAATGGACAATACAATCTATGGACTATGGACAAAAACAACCTGAGAGATTTGAAGTGGTGGGGCGGTGGGAGGTGGTGGGTATTATAGAGGACACTGATTGCATGGAGCACTGGGTGTGGTGAAAAAAATAATGAATACTGTTTTTCTGAAAATAAATAAATTTAATTTAAAAAAAAGAGAAAGAAATAGAAATTCCTTCCATGTATGCCATCTAAATCCCAGCTACAACCCTCCTGCCATAGATTAACATTCTTTCTACTGAGTCACTTCTCATAGTCTACCTCAGATTACTGGTTTGAGTATCCATTTGTCTCTCAATTCAAGCACAAAACTTTTCAGTTTTCTTATTTAATAATCTTTGTAACTCTGCAGCTCTATGATAGTTTCAGACTCTGTTAAGTACTATAAAAAATAAACATAAACATTGTGATATGACAAAGACTAACTATAATGGCAGGAAGGGGGTTAGATAGAGAAGGAATTGGTTACCTTAGGAAGGGGTCCAAAGAAGATATTTCTAAAGAGGTGGCCTTTCAGCTGAATCCTGAAAGAAGAGAAAGAGAGCCATAAGAAGGGCTAGAGGAAAAATGGGACAAGTAGTATGAAAAGGTTCAGAGATAAGAAAGAGTTGGCATGTTCAAGGAAGAAAAGGGAGGCCAATGTTACTGGAATGCAGAGAGCAAAAGCTGAGTGGTAAGAAAGGAGGCAGGGGCAGATAATAGAGAGTGTCATTATACGGCTTGAAATTTATTACAAGTGTAATAGGAAGCCATTCAGGCATTTAAACATGATATGAATCACATTATTTAAAATATTATTCATCCAAGTTCTGAAAATATTAGTGTAGTCTCTTCCAAGCTCTAATGTCATTCATTGCCAATCAGATCTTTCTTCATAAAAGACTCACCTTCACCACAGATTCATAAAGCTAAGAACAAACTTTTCTTTTCCTTAGTAATTCATTCAGCTTCCACACTTCCATCATTTCCCTGGTTACTCAACTTCAATATTCTAATAAATCCTCCTTTTTCACCTCCTCCCATACCTCTACCCCCACCCCAAAAGCCTGGGCAGGGCTCTTACTTAGAAACTTCTTATTCCTTCCCACTGCTACTATTCAAGATCAGAACCTCACATAAAACTCCATCCTAAACTACCAAAAAGAGCACCCTAATACATCTCTCTTTCTTTGAGATTCCCCAGCCCTTCTTAGACTTCTCACTATGGTTACATGACATCATCCTCTGTATAACAACTTGCATACCCCCAAAATGTTCAACTCTTCAATGTAGCACTGAAAACCCGTCCTAGCCATAAACCTTATCTTCTACTACTCCTTTAAATAAATCTGCATCCTCCAGCCAATTTGTTCTACTTATATTTTTCCTTCACCAAAAATATTTTTCCCCTTCTTTCTACTCATCAAAATTCTAAGCCAAAGTTCATGTCAGATGCCAATCCTTGAAGGTATAACTGACCACCCCAGACTTAGAATAGTTCTCCTTCCTCTGACCTCTCTCCTGAAAGTACTTTTTCTATCAGTCAATTAGCACTTATCTTATATTATTACTTTTATTTCCATATTTATATGTTTTATCTTTCCAAATGAAGAAAAGGGGGGAACCCTTGAACATACGCTGTTGAGCATAGCAGAGCACTAAATACATAGAGTTACTCATTACCTGTTTGATTTGCCCTCTTGACCATTTATTGGAAATAGAAATAAGAAACAAGTGTCACTGATTTCTTACAAAACCAATTCTTTGAGAAAATAAAATGAGTGTAGGAATCCTGCACTCATTCATCAAATCAGACAAATGCTCAGTTTAGCACATTTGGAGCAATACTTTCTAAATTTTCAATTTTGAATATTAAAAAAGCCAACTTCAATGTGCTGAATGATGTATTTTATCCCTTTTGCCCTGTCATCAAAGCTATATGGAACCTGCATTCACCATCAAACCTAATGATCTCAGCGTATCTAAACAATGTTATCTCCTCATTAATGCTTACTCCTGACCTACTGACAATCCAAATTCACAAATCAAAATAACTGAATTATCTAACCTGTGACCATCATCTCTATAAAACTGACTTTCCTGCAAAGTTCAACAAAAGTCATTTTTCTCAAAAGACGTTTTTCATGCATAGTCAGAAAAAAGTAGATGCTGGGAAGTAGTATTAAAATGCCTTTTTAACTTGAATTAGATGTGTTTCAAAGATTATCAGAGGCTCTGAATATTTGGGAAATAAATGAGTATGTGTTTACAGTAACTATCAGATATACCATCTAAATAATCTCCCTTGGATTTGTTCATGCAAGTTTTTCTATTTGTAGATCTTAAAAGATTAGACACTAGTCGGTTTTTCATAAGTAAAATTTTAAATAATTGTGTGTACTCCCATTGAACTTGCTTTAACACATAGAAGTTTAAGAGACTATACACACAGTTAAAAGAAAGAAAAAGTTCAGAAGAAAGAAAAAGCCTAAATTCTCAAGCATGAAATATTTTCATCTTGAAACTAAAATCTTGATGGAATAATAAAGAATATCAAAATCTCACAGATGACTATGGTTATTTATCACATGATGAATTGGAAGGCTCTAACTCAATATTATACCCATGCCAAAGCAAGTGATTGCGTGTGTATTTCCATATGAAGAGGCTGACTTCTCATGGAAAGAAGGGGATAACTAGGCAAATCAGGACTACAAAAAAACAAAAAACCTTGAAAGGCACAGGTAATAACTTCTTTCAATGACATCTTCCCCAAGGCAACACCAGGAAGCAGAGGAAACATTTAGGGATGGGATACGATAGGACTTTATATTAGGTGCACAGAAAGAATCTGTTGGGTTTGTTTTTTTTTTTAAGATTTTATTTATTTATTTGAGGGAGAGACAGAGAGATAGTATGAGCAGTGGGGAAAGGGAGAAGCAGCTCCCTGCTGAGAGGGAGCCCAGCATGGGGCTGGATCCCAGGACCCTGGGATCATGACCTGAGCAAAGGTAGATGCTTAACTGACTGAGCCACCCAGGTGCCCCAAGAGTTTGATGAATATGATTCCATATTAAAGTGGCTCCTTTGTCCTCTCATCCTAAACGAATAGAAATGTAGGAGAAAGAGCTGTCTGGAGGTTTTCATGACAAACATAAAATAGAGACATTTTGAAGACATTTGGGAGAATCATTTAACATCTTTTAGGTCATTAATAAATTGATTATTGCTGGGGCTCCTGGGTGGCTCTGGTCATGATCTCATGCTCCTCGTGGGGCTCCACACTCAGCACAGAGTCTTCTTGGGATTGTCTCTCTCCCACTCCCTCTGCTTCCCCCTTTGCTCACTCTCTCTAAATTACTTATTTAATTAAATAAATCTTTAAAAATAAATAAGTAAATTGGTTTTTGTTTACTATCACAAATTGAAAGATGAGTGCTATGATGATAAAATGACAAATAGAAAAAAGATGCTCTAACTTTGTCACTTGAGATGAAAATAATATATCTAAAGGCCAAGTTGCCCCTCAAGCCCTGACATGAAAATACTACTGATTATCTACTGCTACTACTAACAATAATGGTATTAATAATGATGATACTAGTTAAAATTTTGTGCCTGGTATTTTACAAAACTTCCTCATTTAATTTCATCAATTATGTTGCCTTGAAGATTTTTAGCTCGATCTAGAAAAGTCATATAGCTAGTAAGTGTTTGACCTTAAGCAGACTCCAAAGCCTATATACTTTCTCATTTCTGCCTCTGTTTGATAAGGAAAGAGATGCATGGTGTGGGGTGGAGGATAACTGTAATTAATTATTCTAATCACTGGGAGTAGAAATCAATATTTATTTTATAAAATAGGCCATAAGCACTCCCATCAGTTGTCAGGGTACTGGCAAGTTATTACATGTGGGTTTGGATGCTTTACCTTCCCTTCTCCTGGCTGGATAAAATTACATGGATCAGATGACTTAGTAAGAGTATAGCAAGGCAGGCCCCCAAATAAAGAACACCTAAAAGAGGCAAGGGAAGCTTCACAGCGGTAAAGTCTAGGTTGACTGCTCAAAGATAGTTTGGATCACTTCTCCAAAGTCCTAGACTGAATGAGTAGAAGGCAGGAATACTGACCCAGCATAGACAGCTGAGGCAAGGATCATAGAACCCATAATAAAGTCTGCTTCCATAGCGATATAGAGCTTTGCTCAAAGCACATTGAGATTTTGCTCTAATTTAAATAGTATCAAAGAATATAATTCTAGACCTTTTTAAAAGGTTCCCAATATTTCATAATCTTTATTATCAGCTTCTTCAGCTCAGTACTGATTCTCAACAGATCTATATTTATTGTATTTTTATTAGTTTTTAAAGTAATGGATATTTATAATTTTCAAGCAAAAATATTTATAATAGGCTGGCAACAAAAATGCCTTTTCATCACAGACTGTTTCGTGCCCTCCCTCTCAATTACCTCTTAAATCCCAACTCCCACTATGATGAAATTAGGAGATGGGGTCTTTTGAAAGGTCATTGGGTCATGAGGGTGGAGCCCTTTTAAAAGACACTTCGAAGAACTCCCTCCTTCCTACCTCCTACTGAAAACACCATAAGAGAGCTTCATGGATCTGCTAGAAAGCAGACCTTTAACAAACACCAAATCTGCCAATGCCTTGATCTTGGACTTCCGAACCTCCAGAACTGTGAGAAATAAATGCCATTTGTGTATAATCCACTTAGTCTATGCTATTCTGTCTAATAGCCCAACCCAACCAAGACAGCTTCCTTTCCTTCATACTCAACACTCTCTAGTTTCAATATCAAACACTTCTGATTATTTCATTTGCTGCTTCTGATATTTTCATCCATATTTTTCAATAAGATGCATATATTCTTATTTCTTTATCACTTGTAGAAATTATCTATTTACTCTCAATTATAGTAGATCAATATTTAACATACTCAAAACTGCCCCTAAATCTGCTTCCCTCCCCTCTATCCTTATAGTGCGATTTTATCTTATTTTTGTCCAACTTAATCAGTCCTTAAATTACTGTTATTCTGTACTTATTCATTATCAGGCTAAATTGTGTATTAAGATTTTATTCACTCCTTTGTATACACTTCCCTCTCTACTTGAATTTAATAACAATCAATTTTTAATTCATTTTCTGATTGTTTTTCTTAATTATATCCAAATGTCCAGATAGAAGTGTCATATATTTATTGTTTTATTTCAAATGTTCAAGGATTTCAAAAACCTATCAATTCCTTTTTTCCCTGATAATCTATCTTCAGAGTCCCCCAGTTGCCTACTCTACTCCAGACTGCTTACTCTCTGGACCTACAATAGAGTTATCTTCTTGGTTCTTCCTTTTCTCTTCATCCTGCTCTCGTCTTGAAAATCCCATTATAAATCCACTATTTTCCCTATCTCATGACCCTTTTTTAAAATTTAGTATCCAGCCATATGTTTATAAAAAATAAAAAATAAAACTCACACTTGATTAAAAATTGTCTTATTAAAGGATTTTAAATAATAAATTATTTTCTATCAGATTCTTGAAATCATTGTTCCCTGTCTTTCCTTTCCCGGTTTGTAATAGTATACTTCCAATAGCTCTGATCTTAATTATTTGGTATGGTATTTTTTCATTCTTTAAGTATCTACTGAACACCTACAATGCACCATGTGCAGAATATCATCTACTCAGCAAGGCAGTAGAGTGTTACTACTCTTTAGTCAAACACATGGAGTAGAGCCAGACTGCCTAAGTTCAAAATTCAGATTTGCCCCTTTATTGCTCTTTGGGCAAGTGTGTTTTTTTTTTTGTTTGGGGATTCTTTTACATCTCTGCCTCAGCTTCCTCACTTGAAACATTGAGAAAATTAATGTACTGGCACATAATATACACTAAATAAATCTTTGTTGTAATCATCAAGACTTTCTTTTGTATGTTCTATCAAGTAAAAATCAGACTTTCCTCAGGTATGCTTTAATAAGCCACTGTTTTTTGTTAGGTGAGCTAGTTTCTCTTAGATTCCAGTTTGTTATTTGTTTCTTTATGACACTAGACTTACCTGAGGCAAACTAATACAAAATATTTTAAGTGAATACAAGAGCATTAACTCTTAAGTAAGTTCTAAAATCCTAGGTTATGGTGAATTACTAAGTAGGACTTCACACTGCATAAAGGTCTAAATGTTCACCTAAGTGAGTACAGAATAACCACAAAATTTCATTATTATTTATGGTAATGCACTACAAAATCAAGAGCTAATGCTTATTTAATATCAGCAAAACTCTAGGTGCCTTGCAGGCTACACTACCCTGCCCAGGGGAATTATAATCTAAAGTGGACTGCTGACATAAGCCGGGAGGATTGCTAGCACCAGTATGTACAGACAACCTGTTGTGTTGAGTGCAAAAATTTCACTCAAGGCTCTTTGTAGTCACACTTTAGGTTCCCACTCTTTCCCTCCAACCCTTGGAAGGATACAAAGTAAATCATAATTGGTTTTGAAGAAGAAAAAAGATAAATATAGCTATCCTAACTTAAATACTTCAGTATTCTTGTGTCACTGAAAGCAGCAAACAAGAATGTTCAGCATGAGATCAAAAGAAGTTTTTAAATCTTTATTGGAAATGCATTCAAGAAGTTATTTACTATAATCTTCGCCACATTGTGATTTCACTTGAGTCATATATCAATAAACAGTTGAGACAGAAAAGCAAAATGATTTCCTGATAACTTCGTTTCTCTTCTCAATATTTTTCTTTAGTAAAGTATACATTTTCCAAAGAGTGTCATGGTCAGATACTACTGTCAAAAAGAAAAAAATCAAGAATTCCAAAAGCAGAGAAAATGAATAAATAAATTAATTAATTAAAGAAGGGCAAAGATGTTATTCTTTTAAGAAAGAAGAGAAATTAATGGAAAACTTGAAAAGAAAGAAAATAACTTGGAAGCAGAATAAAAATAAAAACCCATCTACAAACTTATTAGTTTATTAAAAAAATAACATCTAAAGACAATTTGCACAAATTCCTGGGTGACTCTGCATGTGCTATTGTATTCCCTTAGCTATTTAAGCAGCCAGCTTTACAACAGAGTAAAACTGATGCGGAAGTAGAGCCATCCCCTTAGCCAGCTCCTATACCCTAGACCCCGTTATCCTTCTGGGGAAACAAAGGAAAACAAATACTTGATAGATGTGAAATATTAAAGTCTGAAGCAAAACAGATCAAATCACACTGGAACCATGGGTGCATACTCAAGCATACATGAGGAACTGAGCACTGGGTACTACATAGGACTGATGAATCACCGACTTCTACCTCAGAAACCAATAATACTTTATATGTTAATTAATTTAATTTAATTTTCTTAAATGAAAAAAAGATACCCTCTCTCCCCACAAAAACCTTCCAGTAATGGTTGTACAGAACACAGAAATCACACTTAGAATATATGCTGACTCTGGCCATACGAGGACTCTTGTTTGCATGTCTCTCGAACAATACTGGAATCAGAGGCCATTCCCTATTGCTCTTAACATATTTCAAACAACTTAACTGAAGTATATTTTACTAATCATAAAACATATTTCCAAGTTAAAATTCAATGATTCTTAATAATTTACCAAGTGGTAAAACCATGATCATAATAAGTCAGTTTTAGAACATTTCATCCCTCCAATAACATCCCTCATGATGTTTAAACTTCTACCCTACTCCAAGGCCCAGATAGTAATTACTAATCTACTTTCTGTCTCTATAAATGTGTCATAAAACATGTCATAAAAATGGAATCATGTAATATGTAGTCTCTTGTGTCTAAGAGCTTTCACTTTGTTTTTGAGGTTCATTCATGAAGTAGCATATTGCTGAATAGTATTCCATTATATGGATCTACTATATTTTGTCTACTCATTCACAAGTTGATAGACATCATTTCCAGTTTGGGGTTACAGGAATAATTCTAGAAGCATTCACTCACAAGTCTTTGATTGGACATACATTTTCACTACTCTAGCATAAACACCTAGAGTGGGATTGTTGGATCATATAGTAGCTGTATGTTTAATTTTTTAAGAAACTGCTAAACTATTTCCCCAAGTGGCTGCACCATTTTTACATAGTATGTATGTAATGTATGAGAGCTCACGTTTTCCACATCCTGACTAACATCTGTTATTACTGGTCTAATCTATTATAACTATTCTATTTGGTATGAAATGCTTCCTCCTCGTGGTTTAGATTTACATTCCCCCAACAATCAATGGTGTTGAGCAGCTCATAACATTTTGAAATTTCAAGTTCCCTATTTTACAAATTAGGAGACTGACAGCTAGAGAAGTGCCTTATCTAAGCTGATTCCAAAATTTTATGCCAAAAATAGAACACAACTCTTGAGTCTTTATTGTTTATTTTTCTCCATGAAGCAAAAAATATAACCATTTATAAAGAAAGTTTATAATCTCGTCTAGCAGAAATCAAGATCTGTATCTGTCGCCAAACTCAATACAGTTTCCATGTAATCTTTACATTCTTTCCCCTTGCTGTATACGGATCTGCAACACGCTTGATGCACCAAAAACATCTGAGTAAGTGAACGAACGAATGAATGAATGAATGCCAGTAAATTCTAGATCACAATATAAATCTGAGGAAAAGTCAATAATGTTAGAAAGAATTCATACCAGATATGTATGTGAAAGTATGTTACAGTCCTTCAAATCAGCAGGTAAAGTAATTTCCCCCTTACTCCCAAATTGAATGTGTGCTCACCACCCCCACTTACCCATTCTAGTGAAACTTTCATCATTTCTTAATTGTATTATAGCAATAGCATCAAAAGTATCTTTCCTGCCACAAGTTTCCTCCAACTCCTGCTCATGGTATAATAAATGCCTGAAATCATTTCCCCGCTTTAGAACTGCCTTTTTATAGTCACTATTCTTAATACCCAAGTTATTTAGCATGACACACAAACCTTTGTCACATATTAACCAGGTCTTAAGGGCAAGGGAGCTAGCATCATCAAGAAAATCTCTATTCTGAGGGAAGTTTTCAACCTAGCCACTAGCATCGCTTAAACTTTCCTGAGATGTAATCCTGGATTTGCAAAGTCTTTCTAAACTAGGAAGTAAGTGATGGAGGGAGGGTGGAAGGGAGGGAGGGAGGAAAGAAAGACGGATGGACGGAAGGAAGGAAGGAAGGAAGGAAGGAAAATTAATTGTTCCTGTGTGGGTGGAAAATATGAACACTTTCTAACACAGCATGGTCTAATTCCCATCCTCTGTTTCCTACGGTCTTTCTCCAAAATCATGCCTATTTCTCTTCTCTCCTTCAAACAGAACCACCACTTTGATCCAGCACCATTGGATAAGTCCAGTACTTAACTGAGGTAGGTAAGCTGAACCTTAATGCTTTCCTGAGTTCACAGATGCAGAAATCCTGCTGATACTTTTGTTCTTGAGCAAAGTAATCCAGACTCTACAATGACTCATTTACTATGTTCACATGAATTTTCACAAATATTAACATGGGTTAATGTATCAACTCCCACTTGGCATGAGTTTACAATTCGTTAAGAGCAACTGCAAATTACATTGTGTCAAAAGAACTGTCTGTGCAGAAGAAAACCACGCTCGTTCCAACTTCTGGAAAATGTAATGTTACAGACAGGCCAATCTAGATACCACATAAAGTAACAATATATTTCTGCCTACTGTTAGTTTGTCAGATTTATTACAGATACTTTAAGAACTACCTCTAAATTCTTTTTTAGGAATACATTCAATCAACCATTTTGAACACTATTAGGTGTGATTTCATTTTTGCCAGTCAATGGCTTTTTCACATCTTAAAATGACCTGTAGATTTTGCAACATAATGAATAACATTGAAATTTGATGAAAGTTTGCAACAACATTTCTTGTTATGCAAATCTTACGGAAGTACAATTATATGTATAAATATATTTAGGTATCATGTAAACTTGAGATATAGTTTTATATTTTTGTAGACATTCCAGATGGTAGAACACCTAAACATCTTTAAATAATTTTTTAATCCGTGGCATAAACAGTTTTTGCTGGCATTCTAGAAACCCACGCATTTTATTAGCATATGCCATCCTGTCATATTTTAACAGTGCCTAATAATAACCAAAACAGTTAGCGCATAAATAGCCTTGATAAGCTAAGCCAAACTATAATGTGGAGAGAAACTGTGGCAACAAGAGCATTGAAAAAGTGTCAGGAAACATTGTTTCCAACGTGGCTTTTGCACTGGCTGTGTGACTTTTGACAAATTACCTCAGCTTTCTGGGCCTCCATTTCCCTATCTCCTAGACGAGAAGTGTCAACAACAGGGTTTCTTGAAAGCCGAGTTGAGGGGAAAAGCCCACACGCAAGCAGTTTATGTGGGAAGTGGTCCCAGAGAGAACTGAAGGACAAGAAGAGTGACGCAGGGAGGGAGAAGAAGCCAACAGGAGCATCTATATGACACTGAGTTGGCCGTGGGTGCTCAGAACCTCCTGGGAGCTTTAGAAATGAGCAGTCCCAGAGCTGTCCACCTAGGCGACAAGAGGAGGAAGGAAATTTCTATTCAGCAGCTCAGAGCCTCATCAGTCAAGCATGGCTCTAAGGGCGCTACAGTCCCCACCCCCACCCCCAACCTGGCACCCACCAGAGTTTGCACTTGCTTGAATACAGAGCTGGGTTCCACAGGTGTCCACTCAAGAGATGGCAGAGAAACCCTGGTCAGGAAATGAAAAGTGTGAAGAAAAGCCGAAACAAAGTGCTTTCAGGTTGCACTGTATGGAAGCAGATCAAAGCCTGAACTGAAGTGGTCACCTTCACAGCAACTGGTGTAAAAAAAAAAAAAAAAACCAAAGCCAAGTACATTTGAAACAGAGCACAGCAGGTGCATGATACCAGACAGGTGATCAACACATTTTCTAAAACCTTCCAGTTCTAATGTTATTTAATACTAATATTTATAATGCCCATCTATGGGTTTCTACTAAATAGATAACTGTTTACAGTGCTGTAATCTAACTTTTGCTGCACAACAGTCCTATAAATGCATATTGTTATCTCCGTTTTGTAGATGAGGAAACTAAATGTAGAAAGGTTAAAAATCTTCCTAAGGAAAGGTTCTTCAATGTCAATACTTTGGGCCAGGTAATTATTTGTTAGGGAGCAGGCGGGGGCTGTCTTGCATACTGCAGGGTGTCTAGCAGCATCCTTGGCCTCCACCCACAAAATGCCAGTTGCACCCCTGCAATGGTGAGAATCAAAAATGTCTGCCAAATGTCGCCCAACAGGCAAAATCACCCCTAAGAAAGAACCACTGACCTAATGTCACAGTTTCAACAAGCAACATATGTGTACCTTTTTAAAAAAAAGATTGTATTTATTTATTTGACAGAGAGAGAAAGAGCAGGCAAAGCAGGGGGAAAGGCAGAAGGACAGAGAGAAGCAGCTCCCCACAGAGCTAGGTGCCCACTATAGGGCTGGATCCCAGAACCCTAAGATCATGACCTAAGTTGAAGTCAGACATTTAACTGAATGAGCTACCCAGGAGCCCCCATGTATGCACCTTGAATACAGAAATGACTGACTCCAAAATTCACCTGAAACACAGAGTGTCCCTTTTACCATCTCTGATTAATCAAATCAAGGGAATGAAAGTTCTATGGAAATCAAATAAATCAGTTCTCAAACACTGAGTAAATGCAAAGGTAGAGAAACAGAGTTAGTAATAAGAATCCTGAAGTAAGACACAGATGTCCCAGCACACTTCTGACAATATAGGAAATGAGTGGAGTCCAACACACCATATACTGTTCAGATGAGGTCATAATCACTCCCTCGGAAACTAGAGTAATTGATTCTTATTACCTTGGTAACCAAAATTGAAATAGCTGAAATCAGAACCTCTATTAGTCACTACACATGCACATATATACAAAATGTGTTATTAATTAAGTAAATAGTTGGTATTAATAACTGCTTTCTCTTTCCTAGGCAAGGAAAAAGGAAACCAGTATGATGTTTCTAAGATCTTAAACAGTCCTTACCTCACCTCCAGTGGAAAGTTGAGTTTTGGATTTCAGTAGTCCCTTTTAGGGAATGCGTTATGTGGTCCCAAAGTAAAAGAAGTAAAAGAAGATGGAAGTTACCAGTGGTATTGAAATGAGGAGGGAGCCAGACTGAGGAGATAAAGGAGAAAAACAGAGTATCTGATTTTCCTAAATGCAGGACAGTCATGCCTGCTTAGAAAAGATAGCATAGGGTGGGGGATTGCATTGAGAAGCCCTGCTCACCCAGAACAGTAAGTAAGGGCAAGGGTTTCTGGAAGGGTTTGCCATCAAAATTCAACCAAGACCAGATTCCTGCCAGCTGAAGTTGGTAGAGGTGAGGACGGTAAATTTGGAGTGGATTTCACTTGTTCAAAAAGAAAATTAATGTGCCAAATTTCATACCTTAAAGTTAAAAGTAGACAAATATTCTTACTTAGCTACATATATTTAAACTGTAAATGGTGTTCATTCCAGGTTGACATTCTAAACAAATCATCTGGTCCTTTTTATAAAGTCTAAATTTGAAAGCTTCCTCAGCTATTGCTAAATATCTGGTAGTCTGTATGGTCTAGCTAACTGCAACAGGCAAAGCCCTGGGACATACAGGGGTGGAGTCAGATGAGCAGCTGCTTCTTCTGAATGCTGCTATAGCCATGCTCATTTCTTTTATCATGATTGTTATGTATATTCTTTAATTCAGTTTAATTCTTTAATTCAGAAGTGTAATCATTGATTCAACAAATATAAAAGAGCACCTGCTGTGTGCCAGGCATCATGCTGGAAGCTGGGATTCACTGTTGAGAGAAACAGACGTTGTCAGTGCACTCATGGATCTTAGACTGCTGGGTGGGCTGGTGGACACCTGTAAAATAATCACACAAATAAATGTAAAATTATAGTTTTGCAAAGGAGGAGTACAGGGAAACATAAGAATTAAAATGTGAAGGCTTTACTTGTTTGAAGTCAAGGAACATTTGCTCCGAGTTGTGATGAGAACTGAGGACATAAACAGGAATTAAATAGGCATAGAAGGAATGGTGGTGGACAGTTCAAGTGGAAAGAAGACTTGTGTGGTTTCTGTTGAGAGGGAAGAAAATGGTGAGAATGCAAAAGGCCAGAGAAGTAAATAAAGATGAACATCAACATTTTTAAAACCATGGTAAAGACCTGAGTCTTTAAGAAATACCAGATGCCATTGAAGTGTTTTAAATTTGAGGTTGAGAAGGGAGGGTGGGCATAGAAAATAACACAATCAAATTGACATTTGAGAAATGATAGCATAAGTTAAAAAGGTCTATGTCATGGTGCAAGTGTTCAAGAGGAAAGTTGGTAAGTAGGAGAAAAATTCACTTTCAAGGTCAAAAGAAAGTGAGCAGGGACTATCAACTATTAGAATGAGTCCATTATGTGCCCTAGGAAATCTTAGGCAGCACTGAAGGATAGGAAATGCTTAGAAAAGAAAAACTGTACTAGAAAAATGACTTAACCAATTGTACCACAATTGTTAAAGGTCATCTCACAAAGTCCCCCTATAGCTAGAATAGCCTGTGATATTTTATTTCCTTTCCTTTTCTTTCTTTCTTTTTTTTTTTTTTTTTTGTTGTTATTTGTTTTAGAATTCCCATAGAAGTAATACATGTTCATTTGGAAAGTACAAGTGTTAAAAGGAAGATAATCTCACCATATTTTATAAAGACATTGAAGTACAAAGTATCTACCTGAGGTAACAGAAGACAGTGAGATTACCATTTAAGCCACAGTCACTAGAAAAGAGCAAAAATCCAAATCCTGGAAAAAGTACACATGAACACCAAGTCTAGAGGTATAAGAAATAAGAATTAAAATTAGTGGTACAGTGTGGAAGACAACAGAGTCATATTTACCTTGAACACCAGCTGGTGTTTGCAGTTTATTAATATAGACAGACAGGTTTTGTGGTGCATGGAAAAATTTACCTTGTGCTAACATCTAAGCCGTTTCAAACTATGGCCTTTATAAGACCAGTATCAGAACTACCTAAGATGTTTGTCAAAAACATACTAGAATGCACACATGTACACACATGTGCAAACTCCTGGTACCCTTCCCAAACCAAATGTATAAAAATCTCAAGTTGAGTTTCAGAATTATGCATTTCAACCAGGTTGGAGGATTCTTCTGTGCCCCTAAGTTCAAATATCACTGGTCTGGGCTACTCCTGCCATGCTATAAGAATCCCATTCCTTGTGACTACTCAAGTAACATTGACCCACTCTGCCTATTCAAAGAAGGACTTTTTTCTGGTAACTAGAAAAAGACAGTTAAAGTCCATAAACTCTGGTCCTTTCCTTCAGCATAGCCTTCCCAAAGCCCAAAGTCTAGAAATCTAATTCATCAGTTGCATGATAAACTTTGGATCAGCAATCTTCTACAAGTGAATTTATTAGGTACCAAAAGCTGAGTGGATTAAGACTTAGTTTCATTTAAAATATCATCTTACCTTGTGATCTGGCCCTTGAAGAGTGGATTAAGATTGAATGGATGAAGAAATTTTTTTGTTTGGTTTGGTTTGGCTTGGTTTGGTTTTTCCCAATTGAGATTAGTAAAAACAATTTCAAAAGGAAGAAGGAGTATGAGCAATAAAACGGGAAGTGTGAGAAAACTAACTGCTCAAGAAAGAGGTATATATACAGAGGGCAAGAAGAATTAACATTGTTATTTTGCACAGGTTGTGGAATTTGAGTCACCAAGTTGGGGATCAAGTTCGGAATTTTCTAGTCCTGTGACCCACTCTTTTCTCTATGCTCTATCTTTAGTTATCTAAAGATAACTAAATCAATCTCAAATTTTAAAATAAACTTAAATCCTTTCAAATTTAAGAAATGTACTCCGTTTTCACCCACTTAACATAGGGAAACAAGTGAAAAAGAAAATCTCCTCTAAACTCCTAATATTCAAAACATTCCATTTAATTTAAGAGATTTACTCAAGAACAGTTCACACTCTGTTTAGTTGGGGGTTGACTATTGTTTTTCATCCTCTAACTGTTTTGATGCCAGCAGTCACAGACTATTTATGCTCTACGGTTGTTTTTCCCTTACTAATCAACATAAGGGAGAAGATTTTTATTGTCACACTATTAAACAAATTCTTTGACAAAAAAAATTAGAAGTCAAATATCATCCTCCTTTTTATATCCTAATAGTCCCAACACCAAAACAGTACTCATTATACTACCTTTAGTTAAATTTTCACCTGGGTAGTAGGAGGTAAGTCAAAATCTTCTACACCAATAATTCATACCTTTTCAGTCTTATAAAGTGCTTAGTTAATATTGGAAAAACAAAAACCTGTCACTTGTCATGTCCAATGAGACCGTGTCACTTTTCATTGAGGATTAACACCCAGAAAAGAACTGGCTCTGTGTAAGTATAATAGAATATGATCAAGAAATCACAAAAGACAAAAAGCTGAATAACAACCAACAAAATACTCATTTTTAAAAATCAAGCACAATTTAAATTCATAAGTAAGGTATAAGACTTAAGAATTATAAGATAATCGTCCCATTGTATGCAGCCTCACTCAGATGCTCAAATATTGAATCAAATTCTGAAGTCCTAAAATCCAAAGTGACATGCGATAACCTTATGAAGTATCCAGAACTAAAACCTGAATATAGGCTTGAAAATATTTATTGTAACTCACCTTAGCTGTTGAAAAAAATAAGCGAACCTACTTTATGTATAACCAAAGAAAGATTTCTTAAAACAAAACTCTACAAGAGATGTGATTTGTTTTATCCCTTCTAGGCATTAGAATCTTTATTATTCTGCTTAAAATTCTACACTAATTTATAGGAAAGTTCTTTAACCCAGATCTTTCTTTTCAAAAACAAAAAATAAATCCACATAATGGAATACGCATTATATATAATTTCCTTTTTAGTTAACTTGGGCATATTGATATATGTCAATTTGATATATAATACAATTTGAACTGAATTTTTTTTTAAGATTTTTATTTATTTATTTGACAGAGACAGGGAGAACACAAGTAGGCAGAGAGGCAGGAAGAGAGAGAGGGGGAAGCAGGTTCCCCACTGAGCAGAAAGCCTAATGCAGGGCTCTAAACCAGGACCCTGAGATCATGACCTAAGCCAAACGCAGATACTTAACTGATTGAGCCACCCAGGTGTCCCTAAACTGAATGTCTAATGCATGCAGTCAACAAACAATTACTGGGCAGTTGGGTGCTAAGTATTATTTTAGATGCCAAGGATATAGCAATTAACAAAATCCTGCTCTCACAGAACTCACATTCTAGTAATAATAAAAAGTAAATGCAATAATCTTTTAGCTAACCATAACTCCTTGAAGAAGAATAAAACTGGTGAGCAATGGAAAAATGTCTGCAGGAGGCTAAAGGAAAATGGTTTCTAAACACAAATTTCTTTGCTCGGGATTAACTATTATTCAAGTATAAGGGCAAAATAGACACTTTCCAGGTAAGAAAATTTTCTACCTGTATTTGCCAGGATTCCATCAGGTGCAAGTGAAATAAACCTAATTCAAAAATTTTAAAAAGATGAAGAACTTTAATGGCTCATATATCTGGTAAGAAAATGGGTCATGCAAGCATGACTGTATCCAGAGTCTCAACTATTATTATCGGGTCCCTCTCTTTCTCTCTCTCACTTTATCTTCTATAACTATTTTTTCCCCTATCTTGTGGCATTATTCTGTCTCACTAACTACATCACTCTTCCATGTCATAGATGAAGGAGGAAACATCTATGATTTTATATCATCCCACTCATAACAAACAAAATTACATCAGTAAACATTAAATCCCTGGAAAGACTCTAATTAAACTTAAATCATACACCCATCTCTTTTTTTTTTCACCCATCTCTTTTTTAAAAATCTCTGTGTTCCAGGCGAGGTTGTACTCTAACTGGTTGGTCATGGATCAGATACCCATGTCCATGGTCACTGGCATAAAATATAGTGACTTACAGCCCCATGAAGACCACATCAAATGGCTAGTGCTAGAAAGCAAAAAGAAAAATGTGTTATTGGAATGCCTGGGTGGCTCAGTCAGTTGAGCTGCTGCCTTCGGCTCGGGTCATGATTCCAGGGTCGTGGGTTTGAGATCTGCTTTGGGCTCTTTGCTCAGCAGGGAGCCTGCTTCTCTCTCTGCCTCTGCCTGCCACTCTGCCTACTTGTGTGCTCTCTTTCTCTCTCTCTTTCTGACAAACAAATAAATAAATAAAATTTTAAAAGAAAAGAAAAGTGTGTTATTGCCAGAAGAAGATAGAAGAGATACCAAGCAGCCAAAGCAATAGTAATGTACTATGCCATCTATTTATCCTTTCTGAAAAAAATTCTGGAATAATTTTCCAAAACAAAAACACACAAAAAGCATAATGAAATCCAAAGAGAAATGTAAGAGCAAGCAAAGAAACAAGCAAAATGTTTAATTTCATCCAAATGATTATTTTATTGTTGATAATATGCTTATTAAGTATAATGCAATTAAGTAAAATAAAACAAAGAAAAGGTATCCCAAAAATATCTTATTTGAATTTATAAGAAGGGAAAAGCTTTATACATATTCTTCAATTATCTATATTAGTAGGCTATATTTAAATATACCTATGTTGAAATTTTAAAATAACACTAAAAATATTGGCTCTCAAAGCAGTTTACATCCTTATTACCTGCAATGTTTTATAAAAATGCAGATGTCTGGGCCTTAGAACTTAGAAGCAGTTGTTTTGTTTTGTTTCTTTAAAGTTCTACATGGGATTCTGATAGGCCACTGCAATAGAGAGCCACAGCATAAATGGAAACAATACTTAGAATTTCTGTAACACTTAAAGAGGGAAAGGGGAGATTATCAATCCAGGACAAGTCAGAAAAAGAATAAAGATAAACAAATATTTGACTTCCAGGGAAGATGACAGAGTAGGAGGATCCTGGGCTGCTCATCCCATGGGTACACCTAGATAACATTCACATCAGAAAACAATGCAAAGACTGGCAGAACAGACTCTCCACAACTAACTGTGGAGAAGAGGCCACATCAAAGAAGATAGGAAGGGCAGAGACGCAGTCAGGAGCTAAATGGACCCATAAGACTGTCCGTGGGAGGGAGGGATGCCTCAGGCAAGGAGAGAAGAGAGGAGCAGACCCCCACATCAGGCACCTCAGGCATGGCAGACCTGCACTAAGAATACAAATCCCCATAACATTTGGCTGTAAAACCAAGGGGCCTAACTTCATGAATTCTTACAATTGGTAGGGCTTCAAACCTGGAACTTTGAAAATCAGTAGGCTCAGCTCTGGGAAAGCCAAGAGGGCAATAACAAACTTAGTCCTTGCCTTAAAGAGAGAGCACAACAAACAGCCCCAATGAGCTATAGCACAGAAGAGTCAGTTTGAAAAATACCTAGGATATATGGGAAGGAGATTTGTTTAGTCATCTCAGAGCATGTGCTAGAAGGGCAGAGATCTTTGGGAGACTTTTCCAAGAACAAAAGGGCTGGTGGGTGCCATTTCCCATCCCAACTCCAAACTAGACATAGGACACCGGAAGGAACCAGTACAGTGCAAACATTCTCCACCTAGTTTGTTAACAGCATACCCCGACCCCACATATTCTGCAGATCTCTCCCCTCCATCACAGACTTGGCGGTTTTCCCAGATCTCTCCCCTCCATCACAGACTTGGCGGTTTTCCCAGATGGCTGCAAGTCCATTCCCCCACCAAACCAGCTCAGATTTTGTTGGTAGCATGCACCCTGCCCCAGCATTCTCCTGCAGACCCACTCATCCAACATGCCTCTGGGCAGGACTCTTGCCAAGTGACACCACAAGCAAGTGCCCCAATAGGGGCTAGTATCACACCAAGGTGACTCCAACCCCAGGGAGAGGGTAAGAAAACCACATACACCAGTTCAACTGTTGCCCCAGCCATGGGCTGCAGGCAGACATCTGGTCTGACTACAGACCCCAACCACCAAAGAAAATTCTTGGAAACAACCCTGAGAGAACAACCTGGTGAATGCCTAGTCTGATTCAACTCATGCCCCAAGTGATCCCAGACTGTCTTACAAACAACACAGGAAATAAACCCAGCCTATCAGAAACACAAACAGGAATGCAGACAACAGGACTGAAGGCAAACATGGTTTAACCACAACAATAGGGTTCATGCAACACATGTAGGAGAAGCCCCTAAAGTGCCATGTTCTGTTTAAATGGAGATGCTGCACTATTGGACACTATAGGATCTATTCATGAGGCTACTACTTTCAAGAGTAGGAGAAGTAGCTGAATTTCCTAACACATAGATACAGAGAGATAGACAAAAATGAGGAGACAGAGGAATATGTCCCAAATGAAAGACCAGAACAAATATCATATAAGAAAGCCAAATAAAACAAAGATAAATAATATGCCTGATAGAGAATTTAAAGTAATGGTCATAAAAATAGTCACTGGACTTGAGAAAACAGTGGAGGACCTCAGTGAAACACTCAACAAAGAGACAGAAAACATAAAAAGGAACAAATCAGATACGAAGAGCTCAGTAATTGAAATTGAAAATACACTAGATGGAATAAATAGTAGACCAGAGGAATTAAAAGAATGGCTCAGCAATCTGGAGAAGAGAGTAATGTAAAGCAATCAAGGCTAACAGAGAGGAAAAAAGAATAATAAAAAATGAAAATAGATTTTTAAGGGAACTCAGTGACACCAACAAGCATAATAACATTTCCATTGCAGAGATCTCAAAATGAGAAGAAAGAGAAAAGAAGGCAGAAAATTTGTTTGAAGTTATAATGCATGGGTTGCCTGGGTGGCTCAGTCAGCTGGGCATCTGCCTTTAGTTCAGGTCATGAAGCTGGGGTCCTGGGATCAAGTCCTGAATTGGGCTCCCTGCTTATCAGGGAGCCTGCTTATCCCTCTGCCCCTTCTCTCTGCTCATGATCGATCTCTCTCTCTCATAAATAAATAAAATTTTTTAAAAAAACTAATACATGAAAATTTCCCAAATCTGGGGAAGGACACAGAAATCTAGATTCAGGAGGCACAGAGAGCCCTCAACAAAGTTAATCCAAGGAGGTCCATATCAAGATACATAGTAATTAAAATAACAAAAAGTAGGGATAAAGAGAGAATTTTAAAAGCAACAAGAGAAACAAAAACAATTACATTACTATAAGCTGATTTTTCAGCAGAAACTGCAAGCTATAAGAGAAGGACATGATATATTCAAAGTTCTGAAAGAAAAAAAAGCCTGCAGCCAAGAATACTCTATCCAGTAAGGCTATCATTGACAATAAGAGAGATAGAGTTTCGCAGAATAACAAATATTAAAGGAGTTCATGATCACTAAATCAGCCTTGCAAGATGAGGACTCTGAGTGGAAAAGAAAGACCATATGCAGGAGTAAAAAAAAGTAAGAGCAAAAAAGCAAAAAAATTAAGTATATCCATTAAAAATCAGTCAAGGGATTCACAAAATAAAAGGATATAAAATATGACACCATATTCCTAAAATATGGTAGGGGAAAAGAGAAAATTTAGTGTATTTAGAATGGATTCAAATTTAAGTGACTATCAATTTAATATAAACTACTATATGCATTAGATGTTATATATAAACCCAATAGTAACCACACATCAAAAACTGGTAATACTTATGCAAAAAGTAAAGAGAAAGAAATCCAATTATGTCACTAAAGAAACCAGCAAACCATGAGAGAACAGAGCAAGAGAAGAAAGGGACAGAGAAGAACTATAAAGACAACCATAAAACAATTAAAAAAAAAAAGCAGTAAGTACATACCTTACTTTGAATGTAAATGGACTAGATGCTCCAATCAAAAGACATAGGGTGATAGAATGGATAAAAAAGCAAGACCCATCTATATGCTGCCTACAAAAGACCCATTTCAGATCTAAAGACACATGGATTCGAAGTGATAGGATGAAAAAACATTTACAGTACAAATGGAAATAAAAAGAAAGCCAGAATATTAATACTTATATCAGACAAAATAGACTTTAAAGCAAAGACTGTAACAAGAGTCAAAAAAGGACACTACATAATCATAAAGGGAACAATTCAACAAGAAGACAACAATTGTAAACATTTATGCATCCAACATGGGACCAACCAAATATTTAAAGCAGCTAATAACTAACATAAAGGAAGTAATTGATAGTAATACAATAATAGTGGGGAACTTGAACACACCATATACCTCAATGGATAGATCATCCAAACAGAAAATCAACAAGGAAACAATGGTTTTGAATAACACATTGGACCAGATGGAGCCAACAGATATATTTAGACCATTCCTTTCTAAAACAGCAGAATACACATTCTTTTCAAGTCCACATTCTCCAGATTAGATCACATGTTAGGCACCAAAGCAAGTCTCAACAAATTAAAAGAGATTGAAATCATTCCATGCATGGAAACCAGATATCAACTACAAGAAAAAGTCTGGAAAGAACGTAAGTACATGTTCTTTAGGTTAAATAGCATTCTACTAAACAATGAATGGGTCAACCAAAAAATCAAAGAGGAAATCAAAAAATAGAGACAAAAGAAAATGAGAATACAACAGTCTGAAATCTTTGGGATGCAGCAAAGAACTGTTTTAAGATGGAAATTTACAGCAATACAGGCCTACCTCAAGAAGCAAGAAAATCTCAAATAAACAATATAAACTTACACCTAAAGAAACTAGAAGAAGAACAAACAAAAACCCAAAATAGTAGAAAAAAAGGAAATAATAAAGATTAGAGCAAAAGTAAACAAAATGGAAACTAAAAAACAATAGGACAGATCAATAAAACCAGGAGGTGATTCTTGAAAAAGATCAACAAAATTGATAAACCTTTAGCCAAAATCATTGAGAGAGAGGGAGGAAACTCAAAATAAGAAACAAAAGAAGAAAGGGTGCCTGGGTGGCTCAGTTGGTTGGGCATCTGACTCTGGATTTCAGCTCAGGTCATGATCTCAGGGTTATGAGATAGATCAAGCCCTGCTGGTCGTGAAGCCTGCTCGAGATTCTTTTTCTCCTCCTGCTCCTCCTCTGCCCTTTGCACAAGTGCACACACATGCTGGGTCTCTCAAATAAATAAACAAATAAATAAATAAAATTGTAAAACAACAACAACAACAAAGAAATGAAAGAGGAGAAATAACAACCAACAACAGAAATACAAAGGGTTTTAAGAGAATATTATAAAAAATTATATGCTAACACATTGGACAACCTAGAAGAAATGGATAAATTCCTAGAAACTATAACTTCCTAACACTGAATCAGAAAACAATAGAAAATTTGAACAGACAAATTACCAGCAACGAAATTGAATCCATAATTTTTAAAAATTTCAAAAACAGATGTGCCTGGGTGGCTCAGTCAGTCAAGCATCTATCTGCCTTTAGCTCAGATCCTAGGTTCCTGGGACTGAACACTGTGTCCAGTTCCCTGTTCAGCGGGGAGTGTGCTTTGTCCTCTCCCTGTGCCCTTCCTCCTGCTTGTGTGTTCTCACTCCCTCTCTCTCTCAAATAAATAATAAAATCTTTAAAAATTTTGTAGATGAAAAAAACACTTCCCAACAAACATAAGTCCAAGACAAGAAGGCTTCACAGGTGAATTCTACCAATTTAAAGAAGAGTTAATACCTATTTTACTCAAACTATTTCCAAAAAATTGAAGAGGAAGGAAAGCTCCCTAATTCGTCCTATAAGGCCAACATTATGCTGACACCAAAACCAGATAAGAACACTGTAACAAAAGACAACTACAGGCCAATATCTCTGATGAGCATAGATGCAAAAATCCCCAATAAATATTAGCTAATCAAATCCAACAATACATTAAAAAAATCATTCACCAAGATCAAGTAGGATTTATTCCTGGGTTCATTATTCACAAATCAATCAATATGATACGTCACATCAACAACAAAAAAGAAAAAAACTACATGGTCATCTCAATAGATGCAAAAAACATTTGACAGAATGCATCTAATCATGATAAAAATCCTCAACAAAGTAGGTTTAGAGGGAACATACTTCAACATAATAAAGGCCATATTGAAACCCACAGCTAACATCACACTTAAGGGTAAAAAAAACCTGAGTTTTTCCTTTAAGATCAGAAAGAAGACAAAGAGGTCTATTCTCACCCCTTTTATTCAGCATAGTACTGGAAGTCCAACCACAGCAATTAGACAAGTACAAGAAATAACAGTTATCTAAATTGGTAAGAAAGTAGCAAACTTTCACTATTTGCAGATGACATACTATATAAAGAAAACCCTAAAAACTCCATAAAAAAACTACTAGAACTGATAAATGATTTTAATTAGAATGCAGAATACGAAATCAATGTACAGAAATCCACTGCATTTCATACACTAATGACAATGTAGGGGAAATAGAAATGAAAAAAAAAATAGTCTTGCTTACAATGGCAACAGAAATAATAAAATACCTAGGAATAAACTCAACCGAAGAGGTAAAACGTCTGTACTCTGAAAATTATAAAACGCTGATGAAGAAAATGAATATAACACAAATGAGAAGTTATTCTATGCTCACGGATTGAAAGAACAAATATTATTAAAATGTCCATACTGCCTAAAGCAATCCACAGATTTAATATAATCACTATTAAAACATCAACAGCATTTTTCACAGAACCAGAACAAATAATCCCAAAATTTGTATGGAACCACAAAAGTCCCCAAATAGCCAAATCAATCTTAATAAAGAAGAACAAAATTGAAAGTACCACAATTCCAGATTTCAAGATAAAATACAAAGCCATAGTAATCAAAACAGTATGGTACTGACAGAGAGATAGACATCTGGATCAGTGGAGCAGACTAGAGAGCCCAGAAATAAATCCATTATATGATTAATCTTTCACAAAGGAAACAAGAAAATACAATGAGAAAAAGGTTCTTCAACAAATGGTGCTGGGAAAACCGGACGGCAGCGTGCAAAAGAATGAAACTAGACCACTTTCCTGCACCATAGACAAAAATAAACTCAAAAGGGATTAATGACCTAAATGTGAGACCAGAAACCATAAAGGTCCTAAAAGACAGCACAAGCAGTTATGTCTCTGACATAGGCCACGGCAACATTTTTCTAGATATATGTGCTGAGGCAAGGGAAATAAAAGCAAAAATAAACTGTTGGTACTACATCAAAGTAAAAAGCATCTGCACATTGAAGAATACAAAAAACAAACAAACAAAAAACATTCTCTACTGAATGTAGAGAAGATATTTTGAAGTGACATAAATAAAGAACTTACACAACACAACACCTAAATAAATGAATAAACAAACAAAACAGAAAAGACCCCAGATAATCCAATTAAAAATGGGGAAAAGATATAAACACATTTCTCCAAAGAGGACATACACATAGCCAACAGACTCATGAAAATATGTTCAAGATTACTAATTATCAGGGAAATGCAAATCAAAACCACAATAGGATATAATCTCATACCTGTCAGATAAATAAAATAAGCTAAATAAAAATAAATAATATAGTGATGTCTCTCTCCTTTACCCAGATTCTGCTTTTATTTAACATCTTCTAACATACCATATAATTTACTTAATTGCTATGTTTACTGTTGGTTGTCTGTCTCTCCTAATTAGAGCATAGAGTCCACAGGGCACCTGGCTGGCTCAGTCAGTTAAGTGTCTACCTTCGGCTAAGGTCACGATCCCGGAGTCCTGGGCTCAAGCCCCATGCCACGCACCAGGCTCCCTGCTCAGGGGAGAGTCGGCTTCTCCCTCTCCCTCTGCTGCTCCCCTCCAATTGTGCTCTCTGTCCCTCTCTCTCTCAAGTAAATAAATAAAATCTTTAACAAACAAAAAATGGGATAAAGAAGATAGAGTCCACAAGAATAGTAAATTCTATTTTGTTCACTGGTATATCCAAAGTGGCTAGAATAGTGCCTTACGCATAGTAACTGTTCAATAAATATTTTGGGGTGAATTAGTAAATTAATTCTATTAGTTCTTACATTAATAAATAATTATAATGTATTAATAATTAATAATTAATATTATTATTAATAAATAATAATAAGCATTTGAACAACTGTTCATGACAATGCTTAATTCAATGTTAATTGCTAAGAGACCCTGTATGGCTCAGTCAGTTAAGTGTCTGACTCTTGATGTCAGCATAGGTCATGATCTCAGGGTCATGAGATGGAGCCATCTCCACACCCAACTTAAGATTCTCTCTCTCCGTCTCCCACTGCCCCTCCCTCCTCTACCCCTACCCCCACTATCACATGTATGTGTGCTCTCTGTCTCTCAAAAAATTTTTTAAATAAATATTATTGCTATTGTTTATTAAATGCCTACCATGAACCAAATACCGTTTGACAGTTTACAGTCTTTATCCACAATTCTGATAAAAACCCTGAAAGTTGCATTTTACTATCAACAATTAACAGATGAAGAAACAAGAGAATCCAAGAAGTTATTATGGATTGGAGCCAGATCTAGCTCTAAAACCTCATGTTCTTTCTGCTACAATATGCTGCTTCTGCTTTCAGTTTATGTGTTTCACACCATTTTTGGAAATGCAGAGTATGATGTAACCAAAAGTCATTGCGATGCATTTATTTTCATCTCTTGTCTGATTCCTTTTCTACCACAAAACCATTACCCAAACTGCTGATTATGTCTCCACAAGTCAGAGAAAGAAGTATCAGGCCACATTTTTCCACAGTACTCAAGTAAGAAGAAAATATTTTACAAAAACTAGATATTAGGTTAGAAAGAAGAAAATTTAACATAGACTTTATTTTAAACATCAGTGAGGCCAAAAGGTAGCATATCCTCACTAGGAGAGAAATTTTTATTTCTCTGTCTTGCTTAAGAATAGAAAAACGAGGCAGGCAGATTTTGTCAAATTCTGTAATTTCCAAAACTAAAAACTCTTTCATGACTGAAGGCCCAGCAATGTTAAAAATTTTAAAACTTGAATAGTGAATGTATATATCAAGCAATCTTTTTAAATGTTTAACTCTTTTTACTACATACATTTTACCTCATATAGTTTGCAATTAGGAATAGAATGAAGTATCAAAAAGGATTCTTTATGAATTCATTTTTAGGGATTAACTAATATTAAATAAAATCCTTTCTTACATATTTGTGAATATTGTCAAAATATGACCTTATTATTCTAATCTTGTCCAGTGACAGCTTGACAATTTGAGAAGGTTATATTTTAATTTTTTAGTTTTATGTTCTATGCAATAGAACTTTCCCAACTGGCAAGCTCCATATCAGCATAAATAAAACTAGGGTTAAAATATATGCATATATATATTTAAAGCAATATGAAAATAAGAAAATATGGATATGAATATAATGGATTAATTTATATAATGCTTCATTAAATAATTTTATATGTCTGAATTGAAAATATATATCAATATATTTATTAATGTCTCATTTTTTGCAATAATCTTTAAAAAGATTTTATTTATTTGTTTATACAGTATAAGCAATGGGAGGGGCAGAGAAAGAAGGAGAGAGAGAATCCCACCCAGACTCTGCACTGAGCACAGAACCCTACATGGGGCCCGATCTCACCACCTTGAGATCATGACCTGAGCCAAAATCAAGAGTCAGGCACTTAACCAACTGAGCCACCCAGGTGTCCACCCAGGTGTCATATTTTTAAAATACAGAACTGGCAGGGGGCTAACATTTAGCAATAATATAAAAAATAATATTTTAATTAAAGAAATTAAATTAACTTTTTCCTTAATATGCTTTTCATTTAAACCAAAGCTCTAAATTATGAAAATTTAAAATATAGTTTCATGCATATAATTGTAAACATGAAAATATGATTTAACACTTAAAAGATTCATTAACATACTATGCACTACAGATAGATGAAACTTCTTTGGAGTTCTCCCTTTCTACTTCTTATCTATAAGATTTAAGAAAAAAGAACACTAGCTTTCATTTTTATTTAGCTTTGTAAGGTATGACTACTGTTTCTCCCCAAACAGGTAGTCAACCTCATAAAAGCAAACATGTTTTATACTCATTATATATCCAGCGGTTAAACTTATGTCTTAGATATAGTAGCACTCAGTAAAAAAGGAAATGGGAAAATAGGAAAGGAATGAAGAAAAACAATAGGAGAGTAGGTTCCTTTGTGAATTTAAGGGAAGAGCATTAGCCCTAATTTCATTTCAACCATTATTTCCATGTGCCAGGGCCTATGTTAGGATCTAAAGTCTTATAATCTGCTTTCTTGAAAAGGTTGCTTAATCTAGATATTAATTTCATTATCTGAAAAGGTGGTTGGATAATGAACTGGTGAGAAGATTTAATGGGGCACTATAGAATTTACTGCACTATAGAAAGCGCTGTAAATTTCATAAAAACTATAGAAATATACACAAAAATGATAATGATGAGCTAGCTACAATTTTGCAAACATGATAATGAAAAAGAAACTAGTAGTTTAAGAGATAAACTTAAATTTTACAAGTTTTTATAAAAGAACAGCAAAATAGAAAAAGATATCCTAAAAAGAGATGTCTGAAATAAACATTTATCTTGCATTCCTCAATTATTATGTACTTATAAAGAAGGTAATTAGAGACAAAAATTAAATCTTTACCATCAATGATGTCATAGTATAGCAAGGAAGATGGTCCAGTGAAGTGTGTGACAGTTGAGGGTAATAAGTCTTATACTATTGTGAAAATATTGATCATGAAGTTCCTTTCAGTCCTAAAAGCTTTGACTCCACTGACTATTTAAATAGTTTCCCTCAAGAGAATTGTAAAAGTAAATACGGAAGCAGATCTAACCATGGGTATGTTAGAAAACAAATATAATTCGGGCGAGGGAGAATATGACATAAAAATAAAGATAAAACCTTTGAGAAACTGAATCAGGATAGAAAGAAGAGAAGAAATAGAAAGAGAAAAAAAAAGGAAGAGAGGAAGGAAAAGACGGAAGAAGGGAGGGAGGAAGAAAGAGAAAGAAGGAAACTCGAGTATCCTGCCTTCACTTTGAGTTACTCTCAGCACAGAAGCTTTAGAGAATTTCTTCAAAGGCATATGAACCACTTGAAAATGCAAGCATTCCTTATTCTTTAGGGGGGCTATACTGTGAAAGACTAAAATTTAATTTGTTCTAAATTCTGGAATTTCAGTATACTGCTTCTTATCTTAGAAAACCTCTTTAAATCTTCTCATTTATTGAACACAAATCAAATTCTCAAAATTAAAAAAGACTTCAAAAATAAAATAAAAAATTTTGATTATAAGAGAATTAAGTCCTTCAATATATTTTCTTTTTAATCTATAATCCTCCGTAATTTTATAAAATATTAAAATAAAATAAAATATATAATTAGCAAGTTCAAAACTCCTCAGCTAAACAAAATTACTCATCTTCACTCTTCCCCTCCCCTATCTTAATCTGTAATTATTAAAAATCATGGGGCACTTGGGTGACTCAGTCAGTTAAACTTCTGCCTTCGGCTCAGGTCATGATCTCAGAGTCCTGGGATTGAGCCTCTAGGTGGGCTCCTTGCTTAGCGGGGAACCTGTTTTTCTCTCTCTCCTCTGCTGTCTCTCTTGTGTTCTCTCTCTCTGTCAAATAAATACATAAAATCTTAAAAAAAAAAAAAAAACTTAAGATTTGGTTTAAGTTCTGTGTGTTTCCCATAAATCTCCTCCTCCAGCCAGTATCAATCTTTCAAATTTCTGCACCCTTAGAACACTCAGATTGTTCTGTTCTATATTATATGCCAATATGTTTTCCCTTCAATTAGATTAAAACTCCATATTTTGTAACTCCCACAGTACTTATCAAGTGCTTTATATATCAAATCTTCAAAGAATGTTTATTCAATTGGATAATGTCTTATCTATATTAATCTAACAATATTTCATACTTTCTTTCGAGTTTACCAATATGCATTATTTTTCTATGCCTTACAAAACATTTTGTAATTTTATTGCATTTCAAGTGTAATCTCAGCTACTTTTTTAATTCTATCCCAATTTAAAACTTTCCTCCTGTTGTACTATCTTTGTAAGAAAAAGCTGTTAAGCAAAGGAACTTCACGTCCAGGTTCTAACAAATACCCAAGCAGTTTTCAAAGACACATAAGAATGTGTTAACCATAGCTAACATAAAATCAGTTTGAGTTAAAAACTAGAAAGAATTGCAAAAGTGAGTTTTCTTCCTTCTGTTGTTATGAATTTATGATGTTGCTCTTATGATAAAAAAGGAAATCTGAGCAAATATATATTTTTAAATACAGTGAAGTTTGAAAGTACTATATATAACAATGTGAATGTACTTAATGCCACTGAACTGCATACCTAAAAATCATTAAAATGGTAAATTTGTATTGAGTATGTTTTACTGCATTAAAAAACCACTATATCCTCCTGTTTAGTAATTTGTTTATATTAAATGGACTTCCATGGGACCTGACAGAGTATATTACACATGTGAAAATAAATTGACCCAAACAGGTATAGTGTTTAACTTGTTCCTTATAAAGAAGGTAACTTGAAAAGTAAATATTCAAAACATATGATAGACTTCAGTGCATAAAGATAAGTATTCCTCATCCCATACCTCGTAGGTGAGATTTCTTAAGGCATGAGACCCTATCGGTAATCTTTTTACTTACAGCTATAAGGGATGAGAAACTGAAATATTAATAATAGTTACTAGTAATTATATGCTTGTTATGTAATGGGAGCTGTGGTAGACATTTCATATATAGTATCTCTAACATTAGTCCCATGAAAAGCAATGAAATAACCCCCTCCACTCTCCAAGTCCTCATAATCATAAACAAACACTCAAGTTATTGAAACTCTTTTTCAAACCTAGTTATGGAAAATATGTCACATCCATAGGACTGTCTTCATGGCAGTCTTCAGAAAATCCAAGCAACCATTTTTAAAAAGGTCCATCCTTTATTATTGATATAGAATAATAATTAATTTAAGGGAGAGTTCCTTATAAATTAGGCCCAAGACATTCTGTGGGTAGATTCTCTTTTTTAAAAAATGCCTGCTCCATAGGAAGAATGGTAAGTAACATGCTCTGAGCTTTATAACCAAGAGAATTCACAGAAATAAGATCATTTGTTTGGTTCCAGAATCACAATATGCTCTCTTATCGCTTCTCGGCCTTTTGGCTAAGATCAAGTGCAGAATCACAATATGCTCTCAATAAGTGTAAATTGAGGGCATAAATAAATGAATAAATGAATGCATTCGGAAACAGATAATATTATTCATATTTGAGATGTATGAGAGATAATGGGGCACGTGCGTGGCTCAGTCAGTTAAGCATCTGACTTGGGCTCAGGTTGTGATCCCAGGGTCCTGGGATGGAGTCCACCCTTGGGCGCTGTGCTCAGCAGGGAGTCTGTTTCTCCCTCTTCCTCTGCCCTCCTCCCGCTTGTGCTCTCTCTCTCAAATAAATAAATAAAATCTTTTAAAAATAATAACAACTACTCTAATCTTTATTCTTTTTATATCATCCTTTAATAGCAAATAAAAATGCTAAAATATCTAAAAATATTTCACAATCTTTGTTTTTTACACTTAATGCCTTTCTTTCTTTATAGTTCTCCTTTTATTTCTAATGAACAACCCACAGTGTATTTCATTTGCAAAACAACAGAATATCAGAAGTTATTTTGGTGATTACAATAAAAGCCAAATGAGGAAACATCTGAAAGCCAAATGCAGCTATATGACATATTCAAGATCATGCTGAGAGAGTCAGAACAAAATCTCAAGTCTCCTAACTATTCTTTTAGTTCTTTAGTGGGTTTTACCTCTTAGATTTTGCCAACTAAATTTATATACTCTCTAAATCAGAAACCATGATTTATATATGCATATTCCATATAGCACTTGATAAAGTGCTAGAAAATTTCTGAGTCTAAATACATACTTGATGATTATTAACATTCAAGTAGTCACAGAATGGGAACTACTAATAGTATTCTGATGTCCATGCAGCACATCACAGGGCCTTCATTATACATGATATCACAAAGAGTAACACATTAAAATATTCCCTTATATTGGCTAGTGCTTTTGATTTCCACTTCTAGAAATTTTCCAAGCCTAGCATAGACTTTTACAGCACCATCTTAATGTTGACCATTTAGTCTCTGGTGCATTTTGGCTCCTAAGTGCAGCTCTTGCTAACAAAATAAAAGATAAAACCTTCTTTGGAACCATTTTATCATGGCTTAAAATGCTTTGAAATGTCTCTGTTCAAAGAGAAGCTTTTGTTAATGTTGACAGTGTAGCTCCTTTGAAGACTCCCCGTAAGGAAAATCTATGAGAAAAACTTTCAGAAGTTGATAGGTGGACCGAGCCACAGTTTTACCTGATTTATAATTTCTGCCTTTTTCCCTGAAAGAAAATGGAATGATAGAAGGGAAGGCCTAAAGCATTTGGGACTTTAAGTCTTTTCCTAGAAAAATACCTTTTGCTAGAAAAGTTAAGATCATAGGAATCTTAAATGCATATCGCCATGTGAAAGAAACCAGTCTACATAATAAATAATTCCAGCTATATGGTATTTTGGAAAAGGCAAAACTAAATATAGTAAAAATATGAGTGGTTCCCTGAATTTCAGGAAGAGGGAGGGGTAAAGAGAGATGAATGGGTAAAGCAGAGAGAATTTTAGGACAGTGAAACGATTCTGTGTGTTACTGTAAAAGTGGATATGTGGCATCACGCATCTGAAAAAACTCAAAACTGTACAACACAAAGAGTGAACTTTCATGTAAACTGAACTTTAGGAAATAATAATGTATCAAGGGTTGCCTGGGTGGCTCAGTTGGTTAAGTGTCCATCTTCAGGTCAGGTCATGATCTCAGGGTCCTGGGATTAAGTCCTTGGGCTCACTGCTCAGTGGGGAGTCTGCTTCTCCCTTTGCCCCTTTCACTGCTCGTGCTCTCTCTCTCTCTCTCAAGTAAGTAAAAAAATTCATCTAAAAATAAATAAAAATGATAATGTATCAATATTGGTTCAACAATTGTAACATATGTACAACACCAATGCAAAATGTTAATAATAGAGGAAATTGAGGAGATAGAGGGAGCAGTATAGGGGAACTCTGTACGTTCTATTCCATTTTTCTGTAAATGTAAAACTTCTCTAAGAATTAAGTTCTTCAAGTCAGTACTATAAAAATCTTAATGATTTATGAAACTCTGCTTTCTCATTTCTTTTTTTTTTAAGATTTTATTTGTTTATTTGACAGAGATTACAAATAGGCAGAGAGGCAGGTGGTGGGGACGGAGGAAGGAAGCAGACTCCCTGCTGAGCAGAGAGCAGATGTGGGGCTCGATCCCAGGACCCCAGGACCCCAGGACCATGACCCAAGCCGAAGGCAGAGGCTTTAACCCACTGAGCCACCCAGGCATCCCTGATTTCTCATTTCTTAACAGGGGTTTTAATCTAGCATGAGAGCATTAATATCTCTTTAGATAAATGTATTTTCAGCATTGATGTATCATTGGAGCTGTTGAAGCGTTTATGCTGTTACATCTTATTTCTTTGTAACCACTTCCAAACTGCTCTGTCTTTGTAAAGAGCACCTGTAAAAATGTTCCTAGATCCAACTCCAACTCCGCAGCATTCTAATCAAAATACATATACTCTAAGAAATTTCTTCAGTATGTACCTCAAAATTTCACATTGAGTTAATTTATATATTACTCTGCCACATTCAAATTAAAACTTTCTGTCAATAAGTTTGTGGTTTGTCCTATGCAGAAAAGGAGACTTGAGATGTGCAGAGAAATTTCATGAACGTACATAAAATATTTAAACAACATGCTACTAAAGTAATTAGAAAATGAAGCACCAGCTCTAAGACTCTGACCCACCCAGCAGGCTATAAAAGAATTATTTGTTTGCTCCATTGCAAATAAACAACCTCCAAATTTTGATTATTGACACTAAGTCCATATGTCCCAAGTTGTCCTACTCATAAAGACCCTTGATGGCTAACAATTATGATGATAATAATGATGAGGATAATCATTCCAAGTATAGTATTTAGAATAGCAGTAGATTTGTGAGGTACTATTTTGTGAAGCAAACTTTCAAAGACAAGGAAAAAATAAATTTGTACAACATTCATTTTTGCTTAGAGCTGAAAGCACACATAAACAATTTTGTAAAGTTTTATTGAAAATCAGTATTATCAAGAAAAAAATGAGTGTGTAAATCAATTTAAGTAGGTGTTAGTCATATTAAAAGGTATTTATAAAAGCATTGTGAGGAAGAGTTGGGTTCTACTTTGAAGCTGGTCTCAATATTGAGGGGAAGTATAAATAAGAAAGAGCCAAAGATGAAAATATATCAAAAAGCCCCACTGGATTTATCATATTTTCTTCTGCAAACAAACAAAGAAAAAAAGCTATAAACTTAGTAGATTTACTAATAAAAACATAAAACCAAACATAAGAAATCATGAAATAAATGTTGTATTAATATTTGACATATAAGTAATAAACCACCTTTAATACAAACACTGATCAAATGCTTTAGAGACTGACTATAAAGAATTTTCTAAGATGATGCTTATGCAGAAGCTTAGAAAAGTAAGGGGATAAATAATATGGATAGTTGTATAATAAGTGTTTTTTAAGTGAATTTTAAAAGAATGCCCTATTGTTATTCATAAGACATAAGATGTTCCAGTTGTTGGTGGAAACATTATAGAGGCTGTAGTTTAAGGATAAGTAAGACTTAAATAGGTATAAAAGGAGAGCACCTTAGAAGAGGAAAGACTATGAACAGAATAGAAAATATTAATTGGTAGAAAGTGAAGCATTAATAGACTAGTTAAGTTATAGGGAAATCGTGGGGTGGTCATCTGAAAAGATCACATTATGAAGGCTCAAATGAATGGAAAAGTATGAATAGGTCGGAAAACTCCTAAGGAGAAGGAAGCAACAGGTTTGATAATGGGAAGGTGGGGTTGAGTGGCTCAGTCAGTTAAGTGTCTTGATTCTTGATTTCAGCTCAAGTCATGATCTCAGGGTCATGAAATCCAGGCATCTGTTGGGCTCTGCACCAACAGGGAGTCTGCTTAAGATTCTCTCTCCCCCTCTCCCTCTCCCTCTACCCTTCTTCTTTCTCCCCCACGCCCCCCTCCCACACACACACACTTTACTCAAATGTGCATTCACATGCACTCTCTCTTTCTCCCTCAAAAAAAAAAAAAAAAGGATTTGATAACAAGGAATAAATGTCAGGTAGGAGAGTGAATGAATGAGGACTCATAAGACTTTAGATATACTGAGTTAAAGTTATTGACCCATAGCAATATGGAAATTAGAGCAGTATACTGTAACAGTTAAGAGCTTTGGCCTTGAGGCAGACTGCCTGGGTTTGAATTCTGATTCTGTGAGTTAATACTTTATGACCATAGACAAGTTATTTAAATTCACAGTGTAAAAGAATGATGAAATAGTATTTTACTATGAGGTTATTTAAGGATTGAATGATTTAAAATAGATCAAGAGCATAGACTATCTTCTGACTTGAGGCACGTGACTAGTGCAGTCGGTTAAGGACAGACTCTTAGTTTTGGCCCAGGTCATGATCTCAGGGCCATGAGGTCATGTCCTGAGTAGTGCTCCACACTCAGAGTGGAGTCTGCTTGAGATTTCTCCCTGTACCCTTACTGCCCTACATGTGTCATCTCTCTCTCTCTCTCAAATAAATAAATAAATCTTTAAAAAAAAATAGAAAAAAGACTATGTCCTGACTTATACCATGCACTTAGTGAATATTAAGTTTTTTTTAAATTATTGTTATACAATTGAAATTTGAATTTAAGAAAGACATTATTTGGTACCAAAACCATAGATCTGATATGCTAGATGATGCCATGAAAATTGAAGAGGTTTCTAAGGAATATAAAGCAGAAGAAAGGAGCAAAAGGCCATAGACTAAACTGCTGTTTGTTTCTATCTCAGAATCAGAAAGTAAAAGAACTAGTATGGTCAGAGAAGTTAGGAGTGGTGTATCATCACAGAGTGAAGGTTTCAAGGATGGAAGGCTGCCAACAATTAAAAAAAATGCAAACTGAAAAATTGTCAAAATCCTCAGTGACTCTTAAGAGTGTCCTTCTGGGGGTGTCTGGGTGGCTCAGTCGGTTAAGCATCTGACTTCAACTCCTGTCATTATCTTGGGGTCCTGAGATTGAGCCCCACCATCAGGCTCCCCACTCAACAGGGAGTCTACTTGTCCCTCTGCCTGTCCCCCTGTTAATGCTCTCTTGCTCTCTCTCTCAAATAAATAGATAAAATCTTTAAAAAAGAAAAGAGAAGAGCGTTCTTTCTGGTGAAAAGGAAGCAGGGCAGGGTAAAGAAAGATAAAGACTCTGAGGAGAGAAGAAAGGGATTGTGTATAAACATACAATTAGAAGCATACAAAAGAAATGAGTAGGAATTAAGCTACTGGATGTAAAGCAGTGAAATAAAGGAGAAATTGGAATGGCAAATAGACGGGCAGCAGAATCAATCACAAAGATTTTTTTAAACTATTTTATTTTACTTTATTTTAAGATTTTATTTATTTATTTAACAGAGAGAGACAGAGTGAGAAAGAAAACAAAAGAAGGGAGAGTGGGATAAGGAGAAGCAGGCCTCCTGCTGAACAGGGAGCCCAATAGGGGGTTGATCCCAGGACCCTGGGATCATGACCTGAGCCAAAGGCCGTCTAGACGCTTAATGACCTAGCCACCCAGGTGTCCCAATCACAAAGATTATGGATTATATGATTAAGCATGCTATAAAACTATATTTACTAAAATATAAACCTAAGTGTTATGTTAGAGTAGTATTAAGAACTTTTAAAAAAGTCAGAATTTCTAAAAATACTTTAAAATTACCATAAATTTTGTCAAAATGTCTAATTCATTAAATGCATTTGACTTCTTTTCAAGTTTCAGTTTCTTTAGCATTAAAATGTTTTTCTCCTTTTAATCTTAATTTTTTTTAAAAAAAAAGTTTTATTTATTTGAGACAGAGAGGGAAAAACAAAACAAAACAAAACACAAGCAGGAGTGAGAGGAAAGGGGGGAGGGGAAAAGCAGACTCCCCACTGAGCAGGGAGCCCAACATGGGGCTCCATCCATCCCAGGACCCTGAGATGGCCTGAGCCAAAGGCAGTGGCCTAACCAACTGAGCCACCCAGATGCCCATAAATCTTACATTTTTAACATGCTGAAATTTATAAATTACTGAATTTATTAAGTATGCTGTAAAAAAATGGGTATAAAAAAACAACTAAAAAAACAACTAAAAATACTTTATATGCTTATTAATAATAACATATTATTCTTTCATGGAAATATATAGGGGAAATGAATTGTTAACCATTATTTCCTCTGTGGAGGAAGACTAGATAGCTAAGTGGCAAAAGGGGTGGGAGTACTTGTATTCATTGTTTCTTTTCTTTTTTTTTTATCCTTTGCATTCAGTACCATGTCTAGATATTAACTTTTCAAAAATAAATATGTTTTAAAAAATAAAGCTTAAGAGATTGTTTAAAGGGCAAATATAAAAGTAAAAGGACAAAAATAAATAAAAATAATACTTCTTTTCTACTAACACAAAAGTATAAGTAAATAGGAAATTTTTATTTATTATACTGACTTTATTTATAAAGATCTTAAATGGGATCAGAGATAAAATTGAATTTTGAGAAGTATTTTTATAATTTAGTTTTCTAGATTATACATCCATGTTTTAGCTTTAACTGATTTTTCTCTTCATTTAAATTTAAAGAGAAAAACATTTAAAATTCTGACAAGTTAATGTCTAATTTCTGAAGAAAGATACATAGTTACTGTTCTAGATCCAAGCTTTGTATTCACATACTTGGATCTAGCAGACATTGCAACAAAGAATACCAAAGAGACCTTTGGTATTCTAGGATGACAAACAGTTATATGTCTCAAGAAGAGAAGTTTAATCTGAGCAATGTGTTTAAGACAAACTTACTCTTGTTGGCATTGTTCACTCTTGTTTTCAACTAACATTTATTAGGTCAAGCACCTAGGCACTGGGGATACAGTAATAAAATAGGAAACGCTTTTGCCCTCAAAGAGTTTAAAATCCAGTGGGAAAGACAGCAATAAATAAAATAAATACGTAAAAGACAGAGATGTTGATAGCAAAGTATTAAGGAGGAAAAGATACAAGCAGGGAAGGGGCATATGAATGTTAGCAGGAAGAAAAAGCACACTAACAAGGTGACATTTAAGTGAAGTTCAAGGAAGGGAGTACAGAACAAGCTATACAGATAACTTACGAACATTTCAGAAAAGGCAAGTAAAAAGTCCCTGAGGCAGGAATATTCCTAATGTATCCAAGAAGCAGCAAAGTCAGTGTGGTTTCAGCAGAATGAACAAAGGGAAAATAGCAGAGAGGGCTTTAGGGAAGTAAGAGAGATCACTGTCAGATGATTACATATAAAAGTAAGATTTTTTTTTTTTTCCTCTGAGTAAGATGGAAAGCCCGTAGAAGGTTTTGAACAGAGCTGTGATATGTTATGACATATTTAAAAGAATCATTCTGGCTAATGTGTTCAGAATAGACTGAAGGGCAGCAGGTACTAAAGAAGGGAGACCTATTAGGACTCTACTGTAATCATTCTGGCAAGAGAAGCTAATGCCAATAGAGTTTGTTCATGGGTCAGCAACAGGTTATGAGAAAATAAGAAGTGGCAAGGATTACTCCAAGATTTCTAAGCTGAGAAACTGAATGAATGGAGTGACCATTCACTGAAATGAAAAGCCTGGAGGAAGAGTTAGGGGAAAATAGCAGAAGCTCAGTTTGGGGCATCTTAAGTTTGAGAAACTTGTTAGACATCACAATAGAGAGGCTGAATAGACAGTTATGAGTCAAGTTCAGGGAAGAAGTCCCAATATGTCCCTTTAAAAAAAAAAATGATTTTGTTTGTTTGTTTCTGTAAGAGAGACAGAGAGCATGAGCAGTGGGAGGGGCGTAGGGAGAGACTCTCAAGTAGACTCTGGGCTGAGCACAGAGCCCAACTCGGGGCTCAACCCCATGACCCTGAGATGGTGACCTGAGACAAACCCCAGGAGTCACTCACTCTTCTGCCCATAGCCTGGAGAGGTGCAGTAGTTGAGTTACCATTTCTTCTGAATTTGCTGTTATAGCACATGCCTATGCTTTAAAAAACAAACAAACAAACAAAAAAACCCACCACCATCACCAACAGCAAAACACATGAAATAGGTATATCCTGGCAAGGATAGTCTGAAACAATGACATATTTTACAACAAAGTGAAGTAACTATGATTTGGAACCCTTCTGACATCTTTATATCTTAGTCCTCTCAGCCCAAAAGATACCTTTTTTAGTAGTATACACTAACTCGTAGTAGTATACATTAAGTCATGAACTATTACATGCCTGTAAAAGTGTGTGATGTTTGTGTTATTAAAAAAAAATTCCAAAATGATGGCTGGCTCTATAAATATTCTTTTATGTGGCAATGTAGATGGAACTAAAAATCAACTTCTCTACATATTTTGTTTCACATTTTGCTTAACTAAACAAGGTTAAATAGATATTAACTCAGGGTTTATGTTTATACTTCAGGTACTATCAACATAACTTTTGCAAGTTGTTTTAATAGAATGCTCCTCTTCTTTTCTCACGCTCACAGTTATGCCTCCATAAGCTTGTTAATTTAAACTGAAGTAGCACAGAGATTTATTCTAAGGTTAAATAAAAGCAAGTATTTTTTAAATGGTTTTTCATCCTTTGAATATTTTTCTTCTGATCTGCAAGCATTCAACTTTTACATTTTAGGAATAAAGATGATGGGAACAGGTGGAAGGAGAATGGATTTCAATTTAAAATATCTTCTACCATAGCCATCGGTGCAGCCTCTCCAAACCTGGCTATCAAGACACGAAAACGTAAGAGCTAAAATGTTACCTCCCTCCTATCCTCCAGCTTTCTAATTCCAAAGGCAAGAACTCACAGAAGTAGGGAGAGAGGGTAAGGTGATACCTGTTTGTGTGTGCCTATATGTGTGTTTGGATAAGAAGTACTGGGAGAAGGGGTCTTTAATAAAACTAGCAAGAGAGAGTTTTGCATTTGAAGAGATGTAGATTTCCCTGTTTTTTACATAGGGGTGAGGAGTTTAAACAACCAGCAGTGGTTGTACACTTTGTAAAACTGAATAAAGGAAACTTCATTTAAAATAGAGTCCATGGAGTGCCTTGTAGCTCAGTCAGTTAAGTGTATGACTTCCTGGGTTATGGGATCCAGTCCTGCAGCAGGCTCCACACTCAGCAGAGAGTCTGCTTGAGATCTCTCCACCTGCACCCCCATAATAAATAAAGAAATCTTAAAAAAAAAATATTGAGAGTCAGGATGCCAGAAGGGAAAGATCTTTTATGCCCTATCCTTGGTTGTCAATTGCAGACCTCAAGAGAAAGAGCATATCCTGCATTCTCAGTCAAAGAACCCTGTACTTTACTAGCCCTGTAGGAGGAAGAAAGGTTTTCTCCTTGCCTGGCAACAGCCCAGCCAAGAGACATCCACAGCTTGCCCATGAAAAGCCACTCCACTTTGAACTCCCAGTAAATTTCAATTTTTTTTTAATAACAGCCCCTTCCAACTCCTCTCTTTCCTCTATAAGTGTTTCTTATCTTTGTTCTCCAGACTGGACTATAATTTTGTCATAACATGCATATCTTGGAATGCAATTCTCTGCTAGTCCCCCAAAAAACCATTTTGTTGTTATCAGTTTCTATATCATTTATTTTTATTTTTTTAATATTTTATTTATTTATTTGACACAGAGAGATCACAAGTAGGCAGAGAGGCAGGCAGAGAGAGAGAGAGAGGAGGAAGCAGGCTCCCTGTCGAACAGAGAGAGCCTGATGCAGGACTCAATCCCAGGACCCTGAGCCCAAGGCAGAGGCTTAACCCACTGAGCCACCCAGGGGCCTTGAGACAAATCTTGATTGTGATGAGGTTTGCCTTGTATAAAGATAAAAGGAAAAAATCCAAATGAGCCTTATAATAATAATAAAAAGAAAAAAAGAGATATATGAGGACTCTTTTAGAAAAAAAAGTAAAAGGAACTCAAAGGAATAGCCATATTCCTGGAAACACTCTAAATCACGATCCCCCCCAAAAAAACAAATTTCAAGAAAAAGTCAACCATTCTAATGATTATTAATTATTGAGTAGTTTCTATGTATCAGCATGTTGGTGTTCATTATTGAGAAGTTATTATATATCAGAGCTATTATCAATACATAACATATACTAGCTCATTTAAACTTTGTAATGATCCCATGAGCTATTGTTATACTGCTTTTAGAAATAAGGACTTGCCCAAAGTCATAAGCGATTAAGAATTCAAAAAGGGGCACCTGGTTGGCTCAGGTCATGATCTCAGGGTTCTGGGATTGAGCCCTGCATTGGGCTCCTTCCCACTCAGCAGCGAGTCTGTTTCTCCCTCTGCCCATGCTTGTGCTCTTTCTCAGATAAATACAAAAGAAGAAGAATTTTAAAGGACATAGGAATTATGAGCAGGTGTAGAAATTCTTTCATTCATTCACTATTTTATGGGTGCTTACAAAGGTCAGGTACTATTCTAGGCACTTGGGCTATACTAGTTTGTGGAGAGGAAAGAATCTTGCCTTCAAGGGACTTGCATTCATTCTAACAAGATGTTTATAGTGTTTAGGAATGTTGTGAGTTCTGCCCGGGAAAAAGAAATCAGAACAAGATATTGAAGTTGGAAAGTACATGGCTGGGGGTTGGTAATTAAAGACTATAGCTGAATTTGAGATATTTTTAGTGTGTTTCAGAATCCTAGCTTGTAATAGGATAATTTAATCCATCCAGTCACATATGTTTTGTGAATTGGTACATTTAGTCTTCCTTCTGTATTGTATGCGTTCTGTTTTTTAATGTTTTCTTGATGCCTCCTTCCCTTACTTTTTGTTACTTAGCCTATTTTATCCTTACTTCTTTGTATAGTGTTTTGAAAAGAATTATTCTACTGATGGCTACCTTTAAATTATGTATAATCTACATTTCTTTACCTCTACATTTCTTTTCTCAAGCAGAGAAAATTAGTTCCATAAAGCAGGCTCTTTACATATCTTCTTCGGTATTCTATCTCTGAACTTAACACAATGGTAGTATTAAAATGTATCTGTTTTATGAATGAATAAATTATTAGGTATTAACTACATGATCATAATTCTGCTCTGGGGCCAAAGATAGACTCTGGGGAATGATAAAAATTATAAAATGAATGCAAAGAAAAGTAGGAAAGAATTCTTCAGAGAGTGCCTCTATCCCAATCCAGACACTAATTCTGTGTTCTTAAAAACTTACCCATCCTCTTTGCACCTCTATTTTTCACTTGATAAATTAAGGAAAGTGGATTGATATGGTGTTTTTTTGTTTTTTTTCTTTTACCTTTTTTATGAATTACAGATCCTTTTGAGAAACCTATAAAGGCTATATCACTCTTCTCCATAAAAGTTTTATACACATACATATCATGAAATATAAGTTGACATGTTTTATGAGATCATGAAAAGCTTTTAATGTACATATTATAATAATATGAAAACAATAATAAAATTTTTTAAACATTTAAAGGCAATTATCTAATTCACACAAAGAACACACACACACTAAATCCTCTGCATACTTCGTAATAAATAAAGCTCAAAACTTTCAATCAGGACAAAGCATTTAACCAAAGTAAGAGACAAAAGGTTTATAAATGTGAAATGTTTTGAAATATTAAAGTCCAGTGCCTTCTTTTAAGTTCTCATAACATTTACTTCAAATAAGGATGAAGTTGTTTAAGCTTAGCTTTTCTTGACAAACCAATTCTTATTGGTCGACTGCAGGTCTTAAGAGGTAGTATTCTTGAAATTCCATGTGAAAAATTACTACCTAAAATATAAGACAATAAAAGTACATGAGGGAATAAAAATTACTTGTAGTTTCTAAGCTTAAAAAATTCTACTTCTCATCAACATCTAGCAATATTTTCTGAATCACTGAGCTAAGTGCTTTAAATGCATCAGTTTGCTTATCCTATCTCCATTTTTAAAATGTGAAAACCTCAGCACAACAGAAGTTAAGTAACTTGCCCACATAAGATAGCAACTAAATAAAATCAACATTCCAGTCTGGCAGTTTGACTTAACAACAGCAAAACTATACAGTTAACTTGATGTTGTGGCTTTAGAAACCAAGTCATTTCTCTACTAGAAGCTTAACTGTAGGTTTTACTATTAATGATCTCTAATGGAGATTATTATCAACGATATTGCACAAATACATTTCACTATTATATATAAATGGAGGGCTCTAATTTTGAAATTTTTATATAACATCATACAGTCATATTCAAAGTTCAAAGCATTTCATGGACAACGAACGGTTGACCAGACAGGTAGGATCAACATTCTTGATAATGAAACACAAAAATATCTTTAATTTTCCAAATGCTTTTTTAAAAAAAAATAGTGAGGTACATATGTAAAGCTAAAAATGTATCAAACTTTAAGCCAGCTTCAATCAAGTAGTATGATCTTAATATAATAGCATATTTTACTAAAAATGGTGTAATCAACTTAATACTTTTAACAAAAGATAAACAGCATGATTTCTACTAAGCTGAACCAAGTAGAAACTGTGTGTTTATCTATGTAAACATTAATGAAATAAAATACAAAGCTTAACTATATATAAACAGGGAGAAAAAACTTACTACGAAAATAGTTATAAATATGTTTATGATACTTTGTTCAACATTAAAAGTATACAGTTAATTATAAAAGTAAGAGAAAAAGCGTATTACTAGTTTTTTTCAGTTTTTACAGAAAAAGGGATTGTCCAAATAAAACAAAATTGTTGGATCATTTCTGGATTTGTTTATAAATTTGTTTATAAATTAGATAATTTCAGAAATTTATGCTAAGTGAACTTCTTCATTATGAGATTATGATTTCAGAACAAAGCAAGAATTAGTCTACTTGATTACTTTTTCAAAGAATAGCTTTCCTCTTTCGTAGTCTAATATAAAAGATACTTCTGGTAATTTTGCAATGGGTAGGAAATCACCAAACCACTTTGTATCAACAGCAGGCTCTTTGCAAAGCATATGCCCTTAAAGAGTCATCAGGTTGTGGCTATGAGGATATGCTTCTTTGTCTCCTTGGATTTCTTCCTTTTATATTATAAGTAATTTTATTATTTTATTATTACTTTTATTATTACTGTGCACCAGATTAATTTATTGCTTTGTACTATTTAACAATTCTAAACGTTCAAGCATTAAATTATTTATTTTAAAATTCAGTGTTAACTAACTGAACTTAAATAAGTTAAAAAAGCAGTGTTTAAAAAAAGCCATAAAATGGATTAGTAATCTTTTAGAGATAATATTAACTCAAATGTTTTCTAAATTGTTGCAAGTCAAAATACAGTCCACAGGCTAGCAGTATCTACATATGTTAGGAGCTTGTTGGGCATACAGAATCTTAGGGCCTACCGCACAAAAGAATCAGAATCATTGAACAGGACACCCAGGTGATTTGTATATACCTTCAGGTTAGGGAAGTTTGGGTGCTAAATGATATATAAAGCACCATGTGTACTGACTGGCTGTCATATTTCACATGTTCAAAATAATTTCAAACTACTTTCATTTTCTACACCACAGAGAAAGGAGAGAGAAACAGAGTGAATCCGGATGCACTGGAAATATTAGAGGTAGATTTAACTGGAGGCATCATGATGACAACTGAATAAATATAAAAAACACTTCAGCATCACTGTGAAGCCAACCATTTCCCAATGCCTTTAAGACCACACTGCATAAGCAGTCACCCACTCTACCTAGGCAGAATTAGTCCTTGTTTGCTAGCTCTGCTTCACACCATTTCCCAACTTTTTCCTTACACTATGGATTTTAACAAGTCTCAGGAAAATCACTCCATTTTTATGCACTACGAATGTCAATCCAAGAGGATAGTCTTAACATGGTACTAAATAACTCTGACTGTCCATATGATTTTTCATGTTTCATGACAAGGCTCTTTTTCTTGTAAAAGCACACTAGAGTATTATGGGTTCAGATATTCCCAACAAATGTAACATTTTTTTTCCAATTTGTGTACATACTTCAATTTTCCTCATATATCCATTCCACTGTTACAATTATGACCATGATGACAATAGGAGTATGAGCTACCTACTCTTCTTCCTTTCTATCTCAAACTACTTGCCTAAACCCAATCTCTTCCTGTTTGTCCTAGAAGAAACAACCTATTTCCTTTCCAGGCTAATTCTACCACTTTGTTTTGAATCTCAGAGTATCGTTCTTTCAATTATTCCCTTTATTCAAAGGAGAAGAGACTACCTAGGGGCTCTTGACCTTCCAAGGAATGAGATTAATTTTTAAGATTATCTCATTGTAAACTAAGAAGAGAGAAACAGGCACAGTTTTCAAGTGACTGAATAAAGTTATCAAGGATACATCCTACAGATGATGAAAGGTCAGGAAAAAAATTTTGAGGAATAATGCATGACTAAAGATGTTTTGGTTAATATGTTCACCTATATCATTACTTTTTCTAGATCCAGTCTTGTGGTGTAATGCCAGCAATTTCTGACCATATGAAAAAGTCATTTAGAAAAGTTTCCTAATTTCAACCCTACCTCTACTTCACTCCCATTGGTATCACAAGTTAAAGTGGATATTAGGTTGGGTAAGCCTGGTGGTGGGTATTAAGGAGGGCATGTATTGCATGGAACACTGGGTGTGGTACATAAACAATGAATTATGGTACACTGAAAAGAAATTTTAAAAATAAATTTAAAAATTAAAAAAATTGGATATTAAACTTAGCGTGTTTTATTCAGCTGTCGTAGACCTTTTAGGCAATGGATAAAGTTAGTTGTTTAACTTCTCTTTAGTTTTATTATTTAGTACTAATCAAATTTTAAATGTCATAGTCCTAGATCATGTTAACATATCTAAGTGATAATAACTTTTTAATTACTAAATAAAATATCCATATATAAATCCCCATAATAAGGAACATAGACAAAACAATATGTAATTGGGAATAACATCTCATCAATGAAAATCCAACTTAGATAAATGCCTTTTTTGGTTTTGCCAATTAATGTTACATACATTAGATGTGTATATTAGCCAAAAAACAAACAAACAAACATACAAACAACAAAAAAAACCCACACACTTCATCACCTAGTTATTGCAATGCATCACTGCAAATACAGAACTATGGTTTCGTAGAGCACATTTCCCAGTAATATTCTAAGTGGAATTTTAATTTTTAACTGATTTATAACTACTGGAATGTGCATCAGTAAAATTTAATGGTTACAAAAGTGATAAATCTTTGTATTTATCTTCTCACAACCTGAGGATATTCTCCGCATGCTAAAAAATACAAAATGCAAAAATCATCTCTAAAGGTATTCTAGAAAATAACCAAAAATCTTACCTCCCTTCAGTAAACAATTAGATTTTCCCTCAAGTTCATCAGAGAAATAAGCAGGTCTTTTAGGTGAAGGTTTTTCACAGTCTGCAAATAAAAATCAATATGTTACAGCAAAAAGTAACTTTTACACAAAATGTTAATACTATAAATAAATTAATTTCTCAAAAATGTTTCCTCCTATTGGCTTCTAATATTAAATAAATGAAGCAGAAGCAGGTCTCACCAAGGCTCCTTTTAAAAAAATTCATCACTTGTGTCCTTCAACTTCAGGGTATTATTTAGTGTTTGACCAGCCAGGCTTTCATAGGAAAATAATGTGCATCTGTAAATATTGTCTTACTCTTTACCTCGCTCTCCTTTTTTCAAAAAATTATGTATTTGGCCTACACAGATAAAAGGCAACAATTTTTTTCAATCATGAGAAAAAACGTTTTAACACTAATTTCATACCTTCCTTGGAAGTAGAATAAAATTCCTCTTCCAGGGTTCTTGGACAGCTATATTCATTTGGAACTTCCTGTTCTCCACGATCGGGTATTGTTTTCCATTTAAATGAACTTTGGTGTCTTTTAGGCATGTTAGGACATGTTCTAGCATCACAGAGCAAGGAAGACTCACATACTTTGTTGACTGTAACCATTTTCAAATCTTTTTTTATCTCCATTTTTACCTCTTCAATATCATTCTTTTCTCTAAAGTAATTTTCTTGCCCATTGTTTGTTTCCACAGCACTTGGAATTTTGTTTTCCTTACTAATTTCGTGAAACATATGAAGTTCTTCAAGTACTAAATCAAATTTACTCTTCATCTCACAATCATTCACTATTGTCAGAGCTTCTGTTGATAAACACTCAGCAGTTAAGTCCTGAAAACATTCATTGTTCCCTAGACTCAAATCAGTTTCAAATTGATGATTAACACATTCTGCAGAATCATTCTTTGGATGAAAATGCTTTGAAGTAGCCAACTCACTGTCTTGCAAAACACTCTCATATTCATTTCTGTCAGCCACATTATTTTGATTAACATATTTCGTTTCTTCCAGATTTACTTTTTTACTCATTAAGGAAACTGGTTGCATAGAAAACATGCCATCCACTGAATAGAAATTACTTTTCTCTTCCTTTTCTATCTTAATATCTTTGTTAACTTGACAACTGTTGGGTAAACTTTGTGCCATGACTTTTACTTCTGCCTTCAAAATTAGGTCATGTTTTTTTCCTTTGATTTCACTTAGCAAGTTCATAACATTTTGCACTTCGATTAGAGTCCTAGGATTGGTTTGTTCACTATGTTTTAAGTCGGGGTTTGTTGGTATGGCCAGTTGCCTAATATTGAAGAAATCTTCAAATATGCACTTAAAATTAAAGCTACTGATCTTAGCACACTCCTGTTTTCTTTCAGTGTCTAAATCTGGGTTGTACGAATTTATTTCATAAAATTTTTCACTAACCTGTCTACGGCCTTTCTGTATAAATGGAGAGCCAGACTTAACATGTGTTGTAACAGTATTAGGACTACAGTGAACCCAATTTTCCTCATTTATGAATTGTTCAGGAAAACTCTTATTCTTGTAAATTTCTTTTGTCAAAGAAATTTCCTCCTCCTCATCAAAATCCATTAAAAGAGGAATTTTTTCGTATGTTTCAAAAATTGGAATATGTTTGTTTTTAGTTGTCAGACAAAAGGAATTGATGGTTTTTTTCTTAGACTCCTCAAAATCTTGATCAGTTTTAAATAACTTTTTTTCTAACATAGGTTTCATATCTTCTAATAGTCTTGAAAAAGTTGAAATCCTTGCTAGCTTTACAATATGATTTTCCTCTATGTTTTTTGAAAAATGCAAATGCACTAACCATTTGACAATGCATCGCTCCTCTAACTTAGAATCATTTTCAATTCTCATTAAAGATTCACAGTTACTGAGCAAAGACGTTATGTTGTTTTTCAATATGCTATTTAAAGGTTCTGAAACACTAGTTTGTAAATACATGCATAACATATTCTTTCTAATGACATTCATATTCTTAGTTATTAGATTTTGAAGATCAGTTTCCTTTTTATCCTTGAAATTTTCACACCAGATTAAAATATTATCTTTTTGATTTCCTGAAATATTTTCATGAAAATAAAAAATTGCCATAATGAAACTTCTAAAAATATTGTTTAAATGAGAGTCTTTTTGTGTAGTATATTTTAACTCTAGCATATTACTGTTTTCTCCCTTACCATTTAACCAAAATAAAATTATTAAAGCCTTTTGGCTACCAAGTGTTCCTACCATGAGCGGTTTGGGTTGTTTTTCATGTGTTTTCATGGCTTTTGGATAGTGATAATCTTCTTTGCTTAAATTATCTATTTCTAATAATTGTAGAAAATTCATTTTTTCTCCAGTTGTCTTAGTATTTTCACTTTGAGTCTTGTAATTATCCATAATCCAACAACTTGCCCTCTTTTTTCCCAAAACATGTCTAATGTTACAGTCCTGGCTTTGAGAGTTTTCTGATCCGGTAAAAATGTAAATGTCCAGGCATGTTTCTACTTCTCCCAAGTTTGCATTCCTTAGTATTATAGTGAAATCCTTTTCAGAGTCTGTTACATCAGATATGATACTACTGTGGTTATAGTAGTTTAAACTGATCAAGTCTTTTTTTCTCACACAAATATTTTGGTTGCTGAGTGACTGGTGGTTACTTTCATAGCATGCAGAAAAAATATTTTCTGCATCGGCTTCCACAATGTTTTTATCATCCTGTAACTTTTGCTTCTTAACATCAGGTCTATTTTTGGACCAGTAAATGTTTGTGAAATCCCTAACATATGCCTCGTTTTTGTCATTCTTTTTCTTTGCTATTTCCTTTAAATAGACAGAGGACATTTTGCTATTTAAATCAGTTGGAAACTCAGGGATACTTATTGTGCTGCTATCTCTAAAATAGCTGGCTTTGGCGATTTCTATGCTGGGCTGGTTTTCAGATTTTGAGATATTTAGTGTTGATGCTGAAATGTTATTTTCTTTTTTATTTGATGGCTTAACACTGTCAACTTTACACCTGTTCTTAATATCATGAAATGTTGATTTGGTTTCCTTGGGAAAGGTGACATCCCTAAATAGGTTTTCTGTCTGTTTTACACAACAGTGGTCTTCCTGAATATTGTCTCTCCCTTGGACTAAATACTGGTTTCCGTCCGCGTCCTTAACTCCAGGTAAATCGTGTATTGAGGCGTTGGGCAGAAGCGAACCGGCCTGGGCTTCAGCGCCATCGCCGCAGTGCGCCCTGAAAACCTCGTTGTCACCCAGCCCTGCTTCAGGAGACCTTCCAGAAGCCCTCAAGCCAGAATCAAAACTTTGTGAGGGGAGAGACTGCAAACAACCACTCATCTCCGATTTGCCATTTTGGCATCGCAGATTAGCTATCTGCTCCCCACTGACGGGTTTCCCCGCAGACGAGTCTGTGGAGTGACCAAAAATCACGTTAGTTGAAACAAAGGGCGCCCTGACGGGTCTGGGCGGCAACTGCCAGACTTTTTCCACCTCAGACAAGCGAGGCACCAAAGGGAGCCTCCACTGCGCCTCAGAGGCACTGCCCGGTTCCGTTAGACGTGGCCGCTTACTACTGGGGGGTTGGGAATCAGGGTCCTCGACAGGCGGTAAAAAGCAGAGAGGTTCCCCGAACTCCGCACCCCGCGCGCTGGAGTGCGTGAGCGACATGACTGCGAACCGAGACGTTCTGAGGTGCCTGCGGGCTGGTCTTCGAAGTAGGCTCCAGGCGACTCCGCCTAACCCCAGCCCTCGACGCCCTGGTCACGCCCCTGACACGCCCCTTGAGGCTGCTTTTGACCTCAGACTCCGAAAAAGTCCCGCCCGTGACACGCCCCCGACACGCCCCAGGAATAGGCCCCGCCCCCACTGTGCCTTGAGCTGGGGAGCTCCGAGTCTCTCCCCCAAAGTACAGCGCACCGAGGGCGGTTACGTTGTCTATTTTTAGCGCCTCTTGCTAGTGCCTGGACTGTAGCGGCTCTAAATATTTTCTTCCCTTTGGTAGAATGAAGGGGAAAGTCAGAATCTCTCTCTCTCTCTCTTTCATTTTCCCTCTTTTCAAGTTTGAAAACAGAAACTTTATTTTAAAAATTCTAAAATTCTGTTTACCTCAGAAGCGGCTTCACCACAGTTGCTCTAGAGCGTCTTCTCCAGTTTAAAAAAAAAAAAAAAGTGTAGTTTTGTGAGCGCGGGTCCCAACCGCTCCGTGTCAGGAGTAATTTTTTAAAAAGACTCTTAATCACCCCAGTAGCATTTAAAATCAGATTTCCACCTCACTAATAAAGTGTTGTTTAGGGGAAAGAAGGCACTGATATTTAACAATCGGAATATTTTAGGGGGAAAATGTGTGGAAATAATTACACAGATAATTATTAATCTTCACATTAAAACAGTAGAAAAATCGTTTTCATATGTGCTGTGGGGTTTCCTTCCCCAACATTGTGGATATAAGATTTAAAGATAAAAACTGTGTTTCAACTACTCCAGTTACTGTAAGCATAAATAATGATACAGTCTCGACTCCTACCTAATAAATTGTGCGGACATTATTTTTCTTTTTCCTCTGTTTTGAGAATAATTTATTTATTATTTCAAGTCAGCTCTGATTTTTTTGTCAATTTCGAAGAAGAAAGTGATTTTCAAAAATGTTTATTATTATTATTATTATTATTATGTACATATTTATTAAGAAATACGTGATTACTGTTCATTCATCAAAAACCTCAGTCCCCTTAATGGTCTTTTCAAAGTTGGTCAGTTTTATGTGCCCTGGTAAAAATTTATAAGAACCACAAAAATGTGCTTGAGGAACCCTAATTTTGGAACCCATGGGAGCATATATGGCAAAATGTGACTAGCATACTACTTTATGTAATAAGATGTTCATCAGTCTTGTGAATACTCTTAGATATTGTGATTTCAATTCTGGGTATCTGCTATTACTTTGGCTTGTTAATTCCTCAAGAGAAATGTTTGCTTGGATTTGTAGAAAGCCTTGCAGTATAAGCACTTCATCAACATTAAGAACATGGCAATTGCTTAAATTATACATCAGTGAGTTCTCAAAGTGCTGCTTCTATGTATCTTGAATTCCATTCCTTTTTTTACCACAGACTTGCCACAATTCTACATTCCATACAAATGCAGTCTGTTCTATGCTTGTGATCAGCCCATAAGGACTGACTTGCTTGGCTAACAGTGCACTAACATAATATTAGGAACAAGCTTTCTTTTCTTTCTTTCTTCCTTCCTTCCTTTCTTTTTTTCTTTCTTGTTTTTTAACCTCTGTCCTCAATGTGGGGCTCCAACTCATGACCCTGAGACCAAGAGTTACATGTTCTACTTACTGAGCCAGGGAGGTATCCCAAGAACAAGCTTTCTATTAAATGCCATAGTTTTGTGATTCTAGATTGATTTGTAACTTGGTATCTGTTTCTTAATCTTACTAGTTTTCCAAGAACATACTCTTTTTTTAGATCGCCATGATACTATTATTTAAAAACTATGGATTGTTGGGGTGGGGGGTGGGAGGTTGGGGGAACGAGGTGGTGGGTATAAGAGAGGGCACAGATTGCATGGAGCACAGGTGTGGTGCAAAAACAATGAATACTGTTATGCTGAAAAGAAATAAAAATAAAAATAAAAAACAAACAAACAAACAAAAAACCCTATGGATTGTTTAAGGACTAGAATTCAAATAAAACCCAGAAGTATTATTTGAATTCAACAATTGTTTGAGAATTGGGTCTAAGACCCTGTTAGGTGTACAAAAATGTACAGGGTTTGTAGGTTTGTTTGTTTTTTCCTACCCCAAAGAAACTTCTAGCAATGAAGACAGAAACAAGAAGTCTTTTTTTGCACATACTTATTTAAACATTACATTAATGACCACTGTCATTTCAGTCAATGCCCGTTGAAACTATTATGTTTTTTTGCTTTATTTTTTAAATGTTATCTTGAAAATACACTAGTTATAAGTGAGAAAGGCAAAAAGTTGCATCTTCAACTCATCAGAATCAAAAATACAAATGAGACTTGTTCAAATCTTATCGACCCTTCCAACCCCATTCCAAATGTCACGTAATGACCTTACATGCCTTTTCTTTGAAAGCTCCTACCTCCTTAACAGCAGTAACCTGAGCTTTGAGGGCAGCACCTGCCCTTCCTTTCGGTTTGCTGTCTTATTATAGTCCAGATCTGAATGAACGAGAGCATGAAGTAAACCCATACAGAAAATACAACACAGGCTCCCCTTAGAGTTAAGTCATCAGTTCACTCAGTACCTCAGAATGTTTAGTCTTAATGTCCTTAGCATGGCATGCCAGATCTTCACAGCTAGGTCCTACCTTATGTTTTTTGGCTTCATTTTTCTTTCTTTCTTTTTCTCTTCTTCTTCTTTTTTTTTTTTTTTTTTTTTTACAATTTGCACTATGTTGCCAATACCAGGCTGTTTGTTATTTTCTTGCTTTTCCATGCATGTTTTCAATGTCCTTCTCTTTCTCCAGCTGACAAATTCCTATTCAGCCTTAAATGGTTCGACTCAAAAGTGACTTAAACTGTGAAAGCTTTACCTCCTCCCTGCTCTGTTGGATCCCTGGGCAGAATGACTTGCACCCTTACCTGTATAAATAAAGTTCCTATAGAACTTTATTTTTAACTGAATTATAACCCTTAAAGCATCTTACTCTATGGAGTTGTTTACATCCTCTCCAGCAGATTTTATGTTAACAGGCCGAAGATTTATTCACTTTTAAATTCCCAATGCCTCACACTGAATACTTCAGTTAAGGAGGAAAAAAAAAAGAAACAACAGAATATTGTTACTCTACCTTTACCAATCCAAATGAGGGTTAGTGGTGTCTTGAGAGTGTCTTAAGTTTCCTGTTTCGGTTTTGGTTTTATATGTTAAAAATGGAGACTTGCTTGAGACTAAACTACCATCAGGGCCAAAAACTGACTTTGAATAGTACTGGTTTTAATATCATTTAAGGTTTTGTTTTGTTTTTAAGATTTTATTTATTTATTTGAGAGAGAGAGAGAGAGAGAATGAGTGGTAGGGAGGTGCAGAGGGAGAAGCAGACTCCCTGCTGAACAGGAAGCCCAAAATAGGGCTTGATCTGAGGGCCCAGAGATCATGACCTGACCAAAGGCTGGTGCTTAACTGAGTGAATCACCCAGGTGCCCAGCACTATTTAAATTTAATGGTAGGACGAGATACTTGATATGGCAGTTTTTCTCTTTTATGTCTCCAGTAAATTTTATACATGGTGAATAAATATACTAGACCTAAAACTTTTAGACTGACAAGATAACAAATATCTTTTCAAGACTTAATAAGAACCACTAACAAAAAAAAATGTAAACCAAATACAGGGGCTAGAGAGGAAAATATCATCACTGCTAAAAATATTTAAAACAAATATGGCTGGATGTAATATAAATAGCACATTTTCAAGTCACTAATAAGCACTAGGTGGGAAAATATTTCGGAAAACCATGATGGCGTGTATATCTTCATGAGCAATTAAGCGTTCAGAAGAGCTCTAATGGTAATTTATAACATAAATATAATCTTAAATGAGACAATGTGTGTGCAAATACTTTACACTATAAATCATCACATTATTCTCAATTTTCACTAATGATATCATTATCTCCCCCAGTTTCCTACCCTAGAAACTTTCAGTGTTCTTAACTTTTTCTCTCTTTCACTCTTTACCCCAAATCCAACTCCTATGTAGACATTCATTAAATCATGTTAATTTTACATCAAACATGACCCTGAAACTAATTCTTATTCTTTATCCATATTATCTCAGCTTTATTCTAGGCTGTCATCATCTCTGGGAATATTGTAGTAAACTAAATTTTCTATTAGTCCCCCTCAACTTCTACTCAACACTACTTACTATAAGAATTTTTTTCTTAAAATATTCATCACGTTATTACTTCCTTAAGAATATCTTTTGATTTTTTGATACTTAAAGAATAAAATACACACTCTTCAGTTGGGCATACAACATTCTTCATAGTTTATCTCCGAACTGTTTTTTCAGCTCTTCTGTCTACTTCCAAAACAACTCTCTTTCCTGCAGTTCTACACCTCTCACCTTTCCTTAAATATATAAGGCAATTTCACAATTTCAGTCTTGGGCATATACTGGTTCATTTACCTTAGGTGGAGTGGCAGGCCTTACTCGAAGTCTTCTGAAGTGATTCCAAAGTTTACAGCTACAGTTTTATCTGCAATCCCTTCTTTTTCATTTTTAAATCTTACCTTATTAATGTACTATTATATTTACTGCATGTTTAGCTAGTCAAAAATAACCTTTCTCTTGAAACCTCAGTGTTAGAAAACCAGGTGGGAATGTTCAGCTATTTACAACCTCCATTTGATGTTCTAATAAATTTCAGCATCAATTAAAAGATTCTTTGCTGCTGAAATAAAAGTAAGAGTCTGTATTATTTCTGGAATTCATGCAATTGTAAATAACAGCTTTTTAAAAAATTAATTGTGAATTCTTTTTAATTAACTTTCCCCAAGAAATCTTTTCAAGATTTTGAGATGGTAAAATGTCTATCATTTTTTTCATTATACAAACTTATAATTACATAGATTGCTTTCTCTCTTTGTACAGTTTTTCCACTGAGACAAATCACTTTGTTTTGGTTGGTTGCACAATAAATATTTAGCTGGACATTGCAAATTCATAGAACTACCATTTACCTCCACTTTTTAAGGAATTATACATTTGCATTAAATGTAAAATACATTTAATATGAAAACTATGTTAACCATAATTTAATTTTTTTATCCTGAAAGAAATACAGAATAGTGTTTAGGTGATTAGGCTTCGGCATCAAATTATCTGTGTGTGAATCTATGCTCCACCTCCTCTTATCTGTGTAACGTGAACAAATTGCTTAACCTTTTGGAAATGCAGATTCAAATAAGTGGAAATTATAAAATAGAACGTACTTCATAGGTTATTGTGTAAATTAAATGCAATACACCAGTTAGATGAGTGATCGACATGTAAGTAGGTGTGCACTAAATTTTTTAAAAATTACAGTAGTTATTATTAACATCAAATTAGCTATGTGCTGGGCTAGCTCCTACAGGTTCAGATGAACTGACAGTCAGCATCTCTTCCTAACCATACATTTCAGAAATTTTATGTGAGTACCTTGGATTTGGACCATGACAGAAGTACTTACATCACTGAAACCAGCAAATACCACAAATCAGGGTTTGCTTGTTTCTTCCTTTCTAGAAAGCCCATTGTTAAATCATTACCAGTGTAATTCTGAATCAGATTCTATCTTCCAGTAGTTCAGATACATTACTATGCCATCAATTCTCACAACAGAATTGGAGCTGTAGCCAGCCAGGTAGTTTGTTTTTTTTGTTTTTTTTTGTTTTTTTAAGATTTTATTTATTTATTTGACAGAGAGAAATCACAAGTAGATGGAGAGGCAGGCAGAGAGAGAGAGAGAGGGAAGCAGGCACCCTGCTGAGCAGAGAGCCCGATGCAGGACTCGATCCCAGGACCCTGAGATCATGACCTGAGCCGAAGGCAGCGGCTTAACCCACTGAGCCACCCAGGCGCCCCGCCAGGTAGTTTTTTGTATCTTGTCTGGTTGAGGTCAAAAACAACTTGACAGACTTTATATTGATGCCAGCACATACTGTAAAAACCTTATGTAAAAAAAAAAAAAATTAAAAAAATGAAAGACAAAACAAAACTGTATTAGTTTGTTTTAATCTCATTTGATACTTTTTAGGAGTGGAGAATGCAGAATTTGCCACAAAAAAAGAAAGTATCTATTTCAATATTTTAAGTTGGTTCAGAGTTCTACAATTTCAAGATGGAAATAAGTTTGGTTCACGGAAGAATAATGGATAAAAAGAGTGTTTCTTCCATCATTCTCTAGAGTAGAGTGTAATCACTCTTTACTATCAATCAATAATCATTGACAACGGAATAATAGCATAGTTTTTAAAGTACTTTTAGTGGATACTTTCACTTTTAGTGATTTAACTCCCCTTTGGTTTGCTGAACATTTATTATGTGCAAGGAAGTATGCCTGATACTGAAGTAAATATTATGGCATATAAAATACATTCCTTGTCTCTAAAGAATGTATTCTAGCAAGAAATATGCATATAAAAGGATAATAAAACATACATGGCCCACTATATAGGCTAATCAGCCATTCACAACTTTGTCCTAAACTACCTTCCAGCCTGATCTCCAGCCTCGCCATTTCCCTCTCCAGTATCTATCACCTCTACCACACAAAAGTGCTTGCAAATCCCAACTCATTTTGTTGTTATTGATTTCAGAAGACATAAAAGTATCTTCGTTAAGTATTAGGTATTGAAAAATTTAGTATTGTTGAAGAACAAGCACAATATTTTTTTCAAGGAATTTGTAGCATAGCAGAAGAGGCAGACATACAGGGTTTATTATAGTATAATACATATGTGCCACGGTAGAGCTATACCCAGGCATTGAAGAGAAGGAATCAAATCTAGTCTGGGAGCTTAGAGAAGGTGCCCAGAAAGAAACAGTGCCCTCAAACTGATTCTTGAAGAATACATTCTTTTATTCTATCTCTCTGAGCTTATAATTTTCTATAAAACTCCCTTTCCTGGGGCACCTGGGTGGCTCAGTCATTTAAGCAGCTGCCTTCATCTTGGGTCATGATCCCCAGGGTCCTGGGATTGAGCTCCCCATCATGTTCCCTCTGAGAGGGGAGGAGAGTCTGCTTCTCCCTCTGCCACTTCCCACTGCTCGTGCTCTCTCTCTCAAACAAAAACAAAAACAAGAACAAATAAACCAAAACTTTTACAAACAAAATAAAAAATTCTCCCTAACCATAATAGTTAATTTTTCATACACATATCTATAGCATTTCAGACATCTATTGTAATACTTACAAAATCACACAATGGTCAGTTGTATATATATTATCTCTCCAACAAATTATTATTTCCCTGACAGTTGGAGCAATTACATTATTTACCTTTGTATTCCTGAAGTATAACATGGGATCTGCCATATGATAGATAATTTTTTTTAGTTGTTGGGTTGAATATATATCAAGTGAGTAATATATAAAATAAGTATATTAAGAAATAAATAATATAAGGAATTTCAAGAATCATGAAATCAGTTCTAGATAGGGTAGGCAAGAAGGTATCACCAGAGGACAGAATTGAACTTGGTCTTAAAAAATGGGATTTGGTGGACTCAGAGCAATAGTTTCAAGTAAGAAACAAAAATTGACCTAAGGTCCAGAAAAACAGAGCTCTGTTTTCTCAGAGCAAAGAAGTAGAGAAATAGCCTTAGCACTAGACTGAGCAGTAGGAATAAAGAATAAAGATGAATTAATCAGGAAAGTCATTGACCCAAGGCATCTGGCTACAGGAAGAACTAGCCAGTCAGGATGTAAAAAAAACTACACAGGATAAGGGTTACTTGGTTACAATGTCATCTTTAAGAAATTATTGAAAGAAGGCTAGCTGGGAATATAATATGTAGCTAACAGGGACAGAACCACAGTAATCATGGTTGAGATGAAGGTCCTCTTTCTGGTATGTGAAAAACTGAAAGATAAGAAGGAGAAGCAGAAGCGCTGTGACCATGCATTTCCAAGTTGTACTAACTGGAATTTAAAGGAAAAATAAGTAGGTGCATTCTCCAGTATAAAAATGATAAAATAATCAAAGGATTATAAATAAAATCTTAGTTTAATGTGCTGTATGACCATCCAATTTCTATATCAAAAAATAAAGTCTAAAAAGGCAGAGAGGTTTTCTTCTTGGCTTTTGCTTATGAACCTCTGGAGGGTGGAAACAAACAAAAATATTTCAGTTCAAAGAATATTTTGTACAGAATATGTGCTCAATATCAGACTGGGTGCCATGCTCTTCCAAAAAAGTATAGGCTTATAGTCATGAACACTTAAATATGAATGTGTCTTCCTACTAAATAGCCCTCTTCTTGCATGGTAATATAATAGCAATATCTTTTCCACTTTTGCTCTTCAAACTCCTCTCTGGTTGAATAACTTCTTTTAAAAAGGCCAAGTATTTCAATATCTACATGCCACCGAAGAAAAGACTGCTTCCATTAGGTTTGATTTATAGACTAATTGTCTCAAACTGTAATTACCCATCCTTGAAGTACTGATATAAGGTCAAACTTTGTCGGGAACTTTAATATGGAAACAAAATAGCCAGTTTAAACTCCAAATAGTAGTCGAGTCAGTGTGTCTGCAGGACAGCTTGGTGGTGGAGGCTGGCAAACAGAGGGCTAGAAATTAAACTATGGCATCCTTCACCACGAGCCCTTCCTGTAACATTTCTCCCCCAGTACTGATCTACAAGACCGTAAGGATTTGCATGTGGCCAAAACTGCTTAACTACTCTGTCAAGAAATGTACTTTTACTGACTTTGCCAAAGGAATTGTAGAATTACAAAACTACTTTTGTCTTTTTAAATAATTAAAAGAAAGAAAGAAAAGTACTTCAACTGTCAAGAAAACAACAATATTTAGGCTTTTTTTTTTCCTTCCCTTCTTGTTTTATTCCCTGATATGGCTTTTTGGGAATGAATGCTATATATTTGAATCAGTTAAACTGAAATCATAGTAAGAACTTGAAGGTGGTGAGAAATGTGCAGAAATCCACCAAGAGACAATGCAGAAAGAGGTTAAGAACTAAGACTATGAATTCTGTACTTCAGAAGTCCGATTCATGCTTCAGTCCTCTTTACTTGGGTGGTGTATTCATCTCGTGATATATTTCATTGTGTTGTAAGTTCAAGAACGCTATCTGTTTCTGTATCTATCTCTTATACCCATGGAAGGAAGGAAGGAAAGAAGGAAGGGGAAGAAAGGAAGGCATTGATTCTGAAACTAAACTAGTTTAAGATTTGAATCCTGATTCCATAGCTTCCTATCTATGTGACTTTGGATAAATTCCTTAACCCTCTGTTAGAGGGTTACTCTTCTATTAAGTCTGTTTTTTAAAGTATTATACATATTTATTCATTAATCCTCATTTGATAATAGTTAACCTATTTTTGTGACTGTATATCCTAATTCTTTTCTGCATCAGTTGTCTTCACTAAGTTTTTTCTTTTTTTAAAAAATCTTTTTATTAAAAGATTTTATTTATTTATCTGACAGACAGAAATCACAAGTAGGCAGGGAGACAGGCACAGAGAGAGGGGGAGGTAGGCTCCCTGCCCAGCAGAGAGCCTGATGTGGGCCTCGATCCCAGGACTCTAAGATCATGACCTGTGCCAAAAGCAGAGGCTTTAACCCACTGAGCCACCCAGACACCCCTATCACTAAGTTTTTTAATGGTGCTGCTAAGTATAGCCAAATAAGGCCCTCATTACTGAGGACTCAAAGACCTTTACTCTGGGAGCCAGTTCTTTTTTTTTTTTTTCCCTCAAGATTTTATTTATTTACTTGACAGACATAGATCATAAGTAAGCAGAGAGGGAGGCAGAGAAGGAGAGGGAAGCAGGCTCCCCACCAAGCAGAGAGCCCAATGCAGGGCTCTTTCCTTGGACCCTGGGATCATGACCTGAGCCGAAGGCAGAGGCTTTAACCCACTAAGTCACCCAGGCACCCCTGGGAGCCAGTTTTAATCAATGAAACAATCATTAAGTACTAGTATTTATTATTTATTCAATATTGTGTCAGACATCATACCAAGATGTTATGACACAGAGCCAAGGTATTAACAATAAGAACCTTAATAACAATATAAAAGTTTTTAAAAACCTCGTATGTCATTTTCAATAGATTATGTAAATGATACCTGTACATGTGGTTCAGAAGACTTGAGTCCTTAAGGATTGGAGTATATCTAAAGGGATCACAAAGAATATTTATGATTTGGATATAAGAAGAATAGTTTATATATTCCAGATAAGAACGAAAAAGAGCATGACTAAAGGTATAGACAAAAGTGTAAGGTGTGTTTGGGGAATAGTGAGTAGGCAAGTGCATTTGAGAGAGAATATTTTTATAAGGAGGTAAAAGAAGATAGACAGAAAAAAAAAACTGATTTTAGGATACTCAGAACCTTGAATCCCAACCTTAAAAAAAAAGTGTGGACTTTATGCTATAGGAAAGATTATATCTGTGGGTGTGCTTCAGGAGAAAGACGCATTTAAATAGAATTTGGGGGCCACATGGGTGGCTCAATGGGTTAAGCCTCTGCCTTCGGCTCAGGTCATGATCCCAGGTCCTGGGATGGAGGCATGCATCGGGCTCTCTGCTCAGCAGGGTGCCTGCTTCCTCCTCTCTCTCTGCCTACTTGTGATCTCTCTCTCTCTGTCAAATAAATAAATAAAATCTTAAAAAAATAAAATAACATTTTAGAAAAATTCACCTAGCAGCCACTTTTGGGATGAATTGGAAACAAGTGGAAGAGCATGATCTCTAGCAAAATTAGGATCCATTGCCATAGAATCAGAAATATTAAGGACCTGTATTTGAGCATAAACCATAGGAATGGAAAGGAAAATACAAACGGGAGTGATATTTTTAGAAATTTTTAAGAAGTTTTTAGAATTTGATACTGCTGTGCTGTCATGTGGGTAAGGAATCACCAATGATTTTTAGGATTAAAGCCTAAATGATTAGGAAAGTCAATAGAGATACCATTGATAGAAAAGGCAAATGGAGAGGTTATATTCATTTAAGAGTATACCATAGAATAAAGGTGAGAAGTTTGGGTTTAGCTATATTGCACTGAAGAAATTGCTAGACTTTTTCTAGTTGGAAAAGCAGAAACAGAGCTCAACAGCAGGCAAGACTATAAGTGCAAAAGATTTTGTGTCAGTATGTGTATTAAAATGCATCAGCATGTTTGTAAAGGGCAAAAATATCAGAACTGATGCTCCCTGCAACTTTTTATTGCTGTTATTATGTTCTAACTATACATGGCAATGAGCAAAAGGATATAATTTATATTCTGTGCTACTTATATATACAATCACATCACATCCATAAACTGTGTGGGCATAAAAACCTCTTAACTCTTGATGGAAATTAAACCTCATCGCTTTTTACTGGCATGGTTAGCTTGGTTTTAAAACATGATTGCAAAGTGTGATCCTTGCTTTAATGTAGTCAGATTTTGACTGTTTTGTAAGCTGGCAGAATTTTTACTGGGGGATGATATCATCATCAAAAAGCTTTTAAGCAATAGCTCGTTGAAGATATTTCATTTATTGTTTAATATGGTAAGTTTTAATGTTTGAATTTTGGAATTCATTTCACAAAAATTAGCTTGAGTGAGTGGCAAAGAATCTTCACATCTGTAGCATGTGGATTTCAGTGTTCCCTAACATATTGACAATTTCTCTCAAAATATAAAAATAAATAACATTTCCCTTAGAAAATATAAAAGAAAAAACTACTCAAAGTTTATGAAGGCCTTGAAAAGCTATCTTCATGTCCAAGAGAGCTACCAAACAGCGGGGGGGAAAAAATTAAGTCTAGAACAGCCTTCATTTCTCAATGGGAAAAAAAGAGAGAGAAAAGGAAAAAAAAAAAGGAAAAGACAAGAACAGGACAGATACATAGGGTAGAACAGTAGAAAAAAAACATATTCTTTGTGTTGGAAATTATTGCAACACTTGCCAAAAAGTAGTTCAGTTGCAGGGTCTAATGCCAATTGTAAACACTGTTGACCAAATAAGCCTAGAAACTCCTTCTGTCAAGTCTAACTTCCTCTTCCTTTCATAAATCATATGGTGTTCATGGAAATTAACTCAAACACTAAGTTATCTCTAAATGCTTTTTTAAGATATTCCGCTCTATCTGGCACAAACCTGCATTAAATAATAAAGATAATGAGAATAAAAATAGGGTTACTATATTTTTTCCTCTCCACCGAAGTGGCAAGTCATTCACACAGCTTTTTGGATAGAAAAAGCATAAACATAAATAATACCATTCTCTTAGATTAATATGTTTATTAGCTCCTAAGAAAGAGTTTCTCTCTATTTAGAAGTATTTAGAAAGAACTACTTGTAAAAATGCATGTGGAATTCCTAAAGACGAGTAAATTTTAGCTTTTTCAAAACTGACCTTCAAAACTGAGCCTGGAGCTGAGGGAAACTGGAAGGGGAGATGAACCATGAGAGACTATGGACTCTGAAAAACAATCTGAGGGTTTTGAAGGGGCGGGGGGGTGGGGGTGGGAGGTTGGGGGAGTCAGGTGTGGGTGTTATGGAGGGCACGTATGGCATGGAGCACTGGGTTTGGTGCATAAACAGTGAATTCTGTTATGCTGAAAAGAAATTTAAAAAACAAAAAACAAAAAAAAAACCAAAAACCTGAGCCTGGTTGGCTCAGTTGGTTATGCAACTGCCTACAGCTCAGATCATGATCCTAGAGTCCTGGAATCCAGCCCAACATTGGTCTCCCTGCTCAGCAGGAGTCTGCTTCTTCCTCTGACCTCTCCCCTCTCCTGCGCTCGCTCTTTCTCTCTCTCTCTCTCAAATAAATAAATAAAACCTTAAAAAAAAAAAAACCCCAAACTGACCTTCATTCATTGGATTCAAATTGCTTTCAAAAGAACCATAATCCCAAATTTCAGTTACTTATTTTTCAAGGAATAGATCTATGTATGAAAATTATAACGATTACAGGTAGCAGAATTTCAATAGCATGTGGCCTTTATAGATTAAATACTTGGGTTGTATCTATTTGTGAATGATCTTAAAGATTATGATGACAGTAATATACCATTTTGCTAAAGCACAGATGTGAATCTTATGCAACCATAAAGATGGCACTTGTAACTGATAACCAAATTGGTAAATCTAGGCCACGGGTTATCCTGTGTCTGCAGTTCAATGTAGCCTTGTTGTTCTTATTTAATTTATTGTCTCACTTCATACTCTATAAGGAGGCAATATTATATGGCCACTTTACCAGGAAAGCAATTTTATAGTGGATATTCATATATTGGAGAGTCAAGAGCGTCTTAAGACATAGCCCTCATAAATACCAGGGTCTACAATATATTAAAGAAGGAATACAGTTAACCTTTCATTTAGTCTTATTTTTCATCCAATCCACAATCAAAATGCTTGAATTTCTAATACTATGCTACAATCTCCATAATTGAAATTGCTAAGATCTATGATCACTGAATGTTTCTGAAAACATTGTCTGTGCTGCAAACCTAAAATTTGTCTAACTAGTACAGCCAAATTTAAAAAATCATTACATTGACAAAGTGTTAAATAAGTCTAATTTAAAAATATTGTTTAACATTTCAATGTTACTAATACTCAATTTTATTGGGCCATCTATAAACCAGTCTGGGAAATCTTAAAAGGAATTTATATTACTTCTAGCAATGGTACTGTGATCAATGTACCTAATCTGATTTTTTATGAAAAAACAATATGAAAGGTCTCTAAGGAAATTATTCATAAAATAAACTCAAAACCAAAACCCATTTATTTAATTTACAGGCATGCATACTGGAGACATTGTGGGTTCAGTTCCAGACCACTACAATAAAGGGAATATTGAAATAAAGTCAAATGAAATCCTTTGGTATCCTAGTGTTATAAAAATTTTATTTAATTTTACTGTAGTCTATTAAGTATGCAATAGCATGATGTAAAAAATTTTACATACCTTAACTTTAAAAATCCTTTATTGCTAAAAAATGCTAACCATCTTCCAAGCTTTCAGTGAGTGATAATCTTTTTGCTGGTGGAGGGTCCTCCCTTGATAATGTTTACTGATCAGGTTGCTGAAGGTTGAGGTAGCAATGGCAATTCCTTAAAATACCGCAACAGTGAAGTTTACCAAATCCATTGACTTTTTCCTGTCATGAATGATTTCTCTATAGCCTGGGATGCTGCTTGATACCATTTTACCCACAGTAGAACTTTTTTCAAAATCAGAGTCAGTCCTCTCAAACCCTGCTACTGCTTTGTCAACTAAGCTTATGTAATACTCAAAATCCTTTGCTGTCATTTCAACAATCTTCACAGCATCTTTAGCAGGAGTAGACTCCATCTCAAGAAACCATATTCTTTGTTCATCCATAAGAAATAATTCTCCATTCATCAAAGTTTTATCATGAGATTATAGCAATTCAAATGTAATAATATTCAAAAGTTTAAAATATTACAAGAATTACCAAATATGACACAAAGACACAAAACGGCATGTGCTTTTGGAAAAAATGACAAATAGACTTGCTCAATGCAGGGTTCCTACAAACCTTCAATTTGTGAAGAATGCAATATTTGCAAAGCACAATAAAGCAGGGCACAATAAAATGAGGAGTGCCTGTAGTTTTCAGTTAGAAGAAAATTACTCAATATGATCTTGGATGTAAATTAGCACTATTCCTTTACTATTCAAAATTTTGTGGATGCCCAATATCTTGAGTTTTAGAACTGTGGAGACCCACTTTTTTTTTTTTTTAAAGATTTTATTTATTTATTTGACAGAGAAAGATCACAAGTAGACGGAGAAGCAGGCAGAGAGAGAGAGGGAAGCAGGCTCCCTGCTGAACAGAGAGCCCAATGAGGGACTCAATCCCAGGACCCTGAGATCATGACCTGAACCGAATGCAGCGGCTTAACCCACTGAGCCACCTAGGCGCCCCATGGAGACCCACTTTTAAGTAGAGTTTTAAATCTTTCCAAATTTATAAGTAAGGAAATCAAGTCATGGAGGGAATTTAGGTGATTTGCCCAAGACTGCATCTAATACATAGTAGAGCTGGTTCTTGAATCCAACTCTTAACTCAAAGTCCACTGGTTCTCATGGAGGGGGTGGGAGGGGGGTATATCTATTTGTAGAAAACTTTATCTTTCTATTATTTCACTGGCAGAATATTCTTTATTGTAAACCTAAGTGTCAAATGCAGAATTTAAATGCACTTCTCTCCTCTATATTTCACAGGGCTTCTGTAACAAGATACGATAGAATGGGTATCTTAGAACAATGAAAATTAATGCTCCGACTGTTCTGGAAGCCAGAAATCTGGAATCAAGGTGTCACTATGGTCTGGGGGCTCTGAAGAAGAATCTGTTCCGTGCCTCTCTTCCAGCTTCTAGTGGTTGTTGAAAATCCCTGACATTCTTTGGCCTCTGCATAACTCCAATCTCTGTCTCCAAAATACACCAAATCAGTCTAAAATAATAAACTGTATTTCAATCACCAAATTTCAGTGGATCACCAAATTTTCAGTGGAAAACTATGGACAATTAACCAATGAAATATTTCCATTTCCATTATATTACAAGTAATTTGAATAAAAGTGAATCCTTTGATGGCACTGAGATTGGGGCAAAATGTAAAAATAAGAAATGTTTTAATAAATAAATAATTTGCAGTTTTAGTGTAAAAAGTTCCCTGTGATTATACTGTGGACTGCTAACAGATGCCTAGCCCCTTTGTCTTTGGGTTTGTAATGAATTGTGATTTCTTAAATCAAGGAAAACAAAGTGAGACAAAAATGTGTTTTTTAACTTTAGTAGTGCAAGCAATAGTAATTCACCTTCTTCCTAGATTATAGTCTACTACTTCATGTTCTTGTCATACCAAGCAAGAACCTGAAACTGAAAAGATGGTAACTAGTGGAACATTTGCCAGTATCAGAGAGTAGTTACTTTAATAGAAATGAATTACTGAATTGCACCTATTTCTACCACACTATAACCACATAACTTCTAGAAAGCATTACAATTTGGACTTTTTAAAGAGTTGATCATCTCATATATAAAATAAGGATGGGGCACCTGGGGTCTCAGTCATCTGAGCGTCGGACTCTAGGTTTTGGTTTAGGTCATGATCTCAGGGTTATGAGACTGAGCTCTGTGTTGGGCTCTGCACTCAGCATGGAGTCTGCTTGGAATTCTCTCTCCCTCTCCCTCTCCCTCTGCCTCTCCCTCTCTCTTTCTCAACCTCTCTCTCTCTCAAATAAATAAATGAATCTTTTAAAATAAATTAATTAATTAAATAAAATGAGGATAATGATTTCTAGGGATTGTATAATGTAAGGATGGTACAATCATTTAAAACCTGAAAAGTATAGGGTATTTTATTATAGTTCCATGCTTACAATTTATGCCTAATGTCCAGAAAAGCAAACAAAAAAGAACAATAGAATAAAAAACTTTGAATATCAGTTGGTTTATAAGTGTTTCTAATTATGGCAAATGTGGATTATCTGTGTGATAGTAGTTCAACCAAGGTGTAAGACATACATACATAAATGTTACACATCTCCTTATAGCAGCCACTAACTCTAAATTCAATCAAGGACCATACATTAGTTAAAACAATTCAAGAGTTTTGTTTTTACACCAATATCATATATTCATTTTACCTTTTGAAATGAAAAGGAGAGCTGCCCGGGTGGCCCAGGCCATTAAATGGCCCATTCTTGGTTTTAGCGTGGGTCATGATCTCAGTGTCATGAAATCAACCCCAACTGGTGGGGTTCCACATGAAGCCTGGAGTCAACTTGAAATTCTCTCTCTCCTTCTGCCCCTCCCCATCCCACACTTGCACTCACTTTCTCTCTCTAAAATAAATAAATAAATCTTAAAAAACAAAAACAAACAAACAAAAAAAAACAGACAACATACCTAATGGTAAATTGGACAATTTACCATTACATCCTATCTTATGTTTAAATAGAGTCTCATAGTTTGAAATATTCTCCTATATACAATTTTAGTTAATCTGGACAGCAACTTTGCAAACTGTCTTCTAAGAGTTAGTAAGAAAACGATTTCTCTATTAAGAAATAATATTTTAGCTGAACTTGAAGTATTAATAGATATGTTCCAGGCAAGGCAAAGTTTCCCAGGAAGAGAAAAAGACTAGACTAAAGAGAAGGAAAAAGAAAAAGACAAGACTAGAGAGAAGTAGAAGTACAGTTCTGCAGTGTGCTGGAGCATAGAACACTAAGGAGATGTAGCAGGAGATGGCGTGGGGGGTACGCGAGAGCCAGAATATAAGGAGTCTTGTATGGTGTGCTAAGAAATGTTTATTTTTCTCATTTAAAGTGAGAAACTACTCAATATCTTTGTTCAAAGAAGCGATGTGATTTTATGTGAAATTTTGCACTCGACATGAGAATAAAAAAGAACAAGTCCAGCAGGGAGATGATGAAAGTCTGAGTGAACGATCACGGTGGCAGGGAGGAGTAGATTTGACAGACATCCTGAAAATGAAATTCACGGGATTTCGGAGACAATTTGACAGGGAAGGAGAGATAGAAGAGCTAAAGGTGATGCCCCAGGCTCTGATTTAGAGCAGTGGGTTGATAATGGACACCTTCAAAATGCTAGGGAGCACAGGCAGATTGGTGGAAATGGGGGGCAGAGGAGATCATTATTTTGTAGATATTGAGTTTAAGGTATCTCTGGTAAATTCCCATGTAGATATCATGCAGGTGTTCTGTAGGCAATCATAAATAAGAAACTGGAGAGCAAGGGAAGCCTGGGTGGCTCAGCCAGTTAAGCATCAGACTCTTGATCTCAGTTCAGTTCTTGATCTCAGGGTCATGAGTTCAAGCCCCATGCTGGGCTCCCTTTGGTCATGGAGCCTGCTTGGTGAGAAAGAAAAGAAGAAAGAAAAAACAAAAAGAAAAAGAAAGAAAAGAAACTAAAGAGCAAGAGAACAGTCTGAATTTAAGATCACCAATAGTCATTCTTTCTCTTCTGGAATATTCCTTTAGGAAGGCATATTGAAGTTAAAGGAGAAATACAGTAAGAACAACAACAACTTAAAAAAAAACAATAACAAAAAGAGGGAGTTTCTCTTCAGTTTCAGTTTCTCTTCTCTTTCATGCAATAGATGAAAATGCAGGAACTCTGGGAAAGATGGACTTTTTTTTTCTGGGTCTGTTTCCTCCCTCTCCCCCTTCCCAAATTTGATGCTCTACAATTAAGGCAGGCAAGTAGTCGTCTGCCACATGGTGGAAGATTCTGAATATATGACTTAGGGTTTGAAGTTTTCTCAGGAGGCAATGGGAGACTACTGAAGAAAAATAAGATGATCACAGTATTCACAATATTCAGCTTGCATAGGTATATAGATGGATAAAAAAGGTAGTAATATGTAGAGGGAGTATCATAACTTTAATTGGAATGGGATGGAGAAAGAGAAACCGAGCTAACCAAAGAAGGCATGTGGAGATATTATTAATATATACGTTGCCTCAGCTCCCTCTTCATCTGTAAAATGGGTTATAATAGTGCCTATAGATAAACAAAGTCATTGTGGAATGGAATATGGCATATAAAGTGCCTGACACAAAGAAGGTACTCACTCGGTGTCTGATAAATGAATGAGGGACATCAAAAGGAATTCAACCTGTAGCCACTACCAAACACCACCATTAGTTACTCAGCATTTTTTTTTTTCCTTTTTAAAAATTCAATACAATCCATTCTCTTTGAGATTGTAGTATGGGTACTAAACCTACATTCTGGAGGAAAAACAAGAATCATTGACAATCACTCTCTCTTCCTAAACCTCCTTAGGTGGGTCAAATGAACTTCAAAGGAGAAATATGATAAGAACACTAAAAAATGAGAGAGTCCTTTCCTCCATCAAGCAGTAGGTAAAAATATAAACTCCACTGTGAAAATCATTAGGTAAAAGAGTTTGTTTTTGTCAGTAGTCTCAAAAGAAGTGAAGAATTCACTATTTTTATTTTCCTTTATATGTTATGCTAACATTCTCTGTTGAGTTTAAGAATATCATTAAAAGGAACTATATTAAGGAATATAAAGACTGAAAGTAGAAACAAATTAGTAAAATCTGTTTTAAGCAGGAAGAGCTTTTGAAGAGCCTTTGTCATTGGGTGGTTTTCAAAGTATGGAAGCTCCAGAATATGCATCCATGATTATATTTACAGTGGGTGGCTATTCACACAACTAAAAAAGAGCACAGCCTAGTGTATAAGACCACCTAAAGACTCACTGAAGAAAAAAAATAGACATCAGATTTAGCACACTTCTGCTATCACCCTTTCTTTGGTGTGGTGAAAACACAACAATAATGGTGAAAATTTCCAACTTAAAAACTCTGCTTGGGGGGGGGGCACCTGGGTGGCTCAGTGGTTTAAGCCTCTGCCTTCAGCTCAGGTCATGATCTCAGGGTCCTGGGATTGAGCCCCACATCGGGCTCTCTGCTTAGCGGGGAGACTGCTTCCCCCTCTCTCTCTCTGCCTGCCTCTCTGCCTACTTGTAATCTCTATCAAATAAATAAATAAATAAATAAATAAATAAATAAATAAATAAACTCTGCTGGGAATCTATAGATTAGGCCCAAATGTGGAAGGTAAAATGGAATAAAGCCTTTCTATTCTTAAGGCTGCAGAGCACCTGCATTTACCATGACCATTTCTAAGACTCCCTAAGAAAATTCCAGGAAACTCAAAGGTTTGACAATATTCATTCAGCAGGGATTTAAGGAACTTTTATTGTGGATTGTTCAATTTTTAAGGGAAATTGGTGGCACAGCTAAGAATAATCTTTCAGAATTAATTTAGATTTAGTAATGGTTTAGAGAACCACAGGTCACTGGGATAAATGATCAGTGGAGTTCATTAACACTAAAACTATCAATCTCTCATCCTCATAGAGACCTGGAACTCACCCCCTAACCGCATGGGAATCACTCCCTCGTGGTCTTGCATTTTCCCACGTATTCTAGAAATACATGTAGAAGGAATACAAACATTTAGAATGAAACCCTTTCTGTTAAAAATGTTACTGTATAGTTTTATTCTAGATAATAATTTGCTGTTGACCTCAGGAAGTTATTTTATTTCGTTCATCTAGCCGTGTATTGTTTAAAATAAGATAAGTAAAACAGAATAAACATAATTATCTTAGGTAATGCATCTTTGTAAGGATTAATACCCATAGCTTTCTGAAACAAAGACAATTTACCTACACAAGAAAATTACTATCATTATTCTGCATGAATTTAAATGAGTTTAAATCCATTTTTCCAATTCTTGTCTCTTTTCATTTTCTAATGTTGACTTTCAAACACTTCATTTTCCTTCCAATTTCCTGAATGCCCCATGCCTTAAATTCCGCCCTTCTTGGCTCATATATTTTACACACAGCATGTCTAACAAATAATATTACCGTGAGCTCAGAGCACCACAAGCTCAGACCTGTTAGCCCCCTGGCGTTTTGTAGTATCATTTTCCGTGTTCTACTTGTCTGTCTCCATTAAAGCGGATGCCAATATTACATGAGGTTGTGTACACCTAAAAAATCGCTCTTAGTTTCATTTTGTTTGTTTGAATCTGGGAAAGAGTGAGGTGGGGAAGGAAGGCTACCTCGGAAAACAAATTGTGAGGAAAGGAAAATGGCTCCCCAGGAATTTCTGAGCAAGTGAGGATTCTACTAGGTAGCCCCCCCAAAAGCCCAAACTCTTCTCTACAGCACCTTCCTCTTCTCCCCCCCCCTTGCCCCCCCCCCAAAAACCCTCCAGAGTATGAAAGCTGACAGGGTTATATCCCTCCACAGTGCTGGGGACGCGGTTTTAAGTTCAGAAACTACTGCTACAGCTCGATGGCATTCTGCACTCAGCAGGGTGCGGTGTTACTGTCCCTCGACTCCAGGGCTCAGAGCGCTGGATTGAGCGCCTCTGCTCTTGTGGGATTACCAGTGACATCTGCAAATGCGTAAAGAAGGAAAGAAACAGAGGGTTCCCTCATCGTTTAGTGTCTACCACATTCCTCTTTTCCAGTTCATTCTGTCATCCCAAAGAGGGGAACTGCTTTCTGTAATTTAAACGATAATATTCCTTTGGTGTCTTTTAGAATTAGCTTCCCTCCCTAATTAGCTGATTTCAGGCAGCACCTGAAAACTCGACCAAAAGGCATCTGGGCTGGGGGTGGGGGGTGCGGAATTGACAACAAAACATTAGGGCTTAAGAAGATAAAGTTGCATAATGGCTGGAAGTTAAAAATTAAAATACCGCAGTAAGGACGCCGAACAATGCTTCAGTGCAAATGAAACTTTTTAAACATCGTCTGCCCACTGAGACAAAGCTGCTTCACAAAAGCGCACGCATCTAAATCAAATCTCCCCTACAAGAGAACACGGTTTAGAGTATCAGTGTTCGTTTTTTCCTAAACACAAGTTGAAAGTAAGTTATCTAAACCCGAACATCCGCACGAAAGAGACCGCCAGGGCGCAATCAATAGGCACGTCTCTCCCACGCGGAGAAATGGCACTGTGACCCTTTCCTTCAGCTGATGCAGCTTGCAATGCGGAGGCTGTTCTCTAGAGAGAAACCAGACAGCCCAGCGTAAAATGCTTTAGGAGGGGAAATGGACAAAAGACGAGAAATTACTTTGAAAGCTTTGGAAGCCGTTTCCACGGCCATCCAGAACAGACTTCTGACCCCACCCCATCCCAAGAAACAGAAAGAATCCGCCGACCAGCTCCGCTGCGCACTGCGCACTGCGGCCCGGGAGCGCGGAGCTGGCGCCCGCCAGACTCTCACTGTGCTCGGCTTGCCGCAGCGCGCCCGGGCGCGCGCCCTGTTCCGCGCGAGTCCGCGCTCCGGGTTTCCGAGGTCGCCAGCACCCCGCGAAAGAGCCCCGCCGGGAGGGGACTTCTGCGAGCTCCGTCCCGGGAGTCCCGAGAGCGCTTCCCCGCTCTGCGCCACCTTCCCAAGCACGTTCCTGGGCTCCGGGCCGACCAGGTTAGCTTTGAGCGTCAGGCTGCGGCTTTGGTGTCACTCCGGGGGTCTTCACCGAGCATAAGCATTTTCCAGTGCCAGAGACTGGTGGGGTGGAGGTTCTCCTGGTGTTGGTTAAAGTATCCTCAAGTTCTTCCAACCTGGACTCCCCGACTTGGTAGGTAGGAGTAGCTCCCTCCTGGCAACGGAGATTTGTCCGTCTGGAGACCTTCTGCCATGGGAGATGCTCTTGGTGTCCTCAGAACCAGAAAGGTTTATTAACACTGCAGTTCTCCTGAACGTGCTAGGGTGTGCGGAATTGTAAAGGTGTCTACTTAAGGAGAACCTAGACCTTCACTGTGCCCCCCAGCCCAGAACTCCCCTCCCTAGAAAATAGAACTCCCATCTGAATGTAAATCTGAGGGTGGGCTTTTGTTCACTGAATTTATACCCCAAATAGTGGCTAATAGTAAGTAGTTGGTTAATGCATAATTGTTGAATGAATGAATGTGCAAACATACACACTTGAAGAAGCTGATTGGGTTGGGTACATCTGGGAATTCTTGTTTTCCTGGTAGGGAAGCGACCAAACATTTACTGGGCGCTACTCCTTGCCAAGTCTTCTAGGCTTTGGCAGGACAGTGGGGAGAGGGGGAGGGCTAGCAAACACAGGCGTCCTTAACCGACACAAAAGGGGGCTTTATAATATCACGTAGTCCAAGCTCTCAACCCTGTATTCCAAGGATGGGTTGTTTCCTCTCATCCATCTCCTACCCCCTCACCCTGCGGAGAGTATTAAAATATGTATGTGTGTGCATATATATATATATATATATATATATATATATATATGGAGTTCCCGCGGGAACTCCGAGCCCCTCCAACAGAGCATATATACACACACACACATATATATAAATAATATATTATATATTGATTGATTGATTTTATATATTTATTTATTGATTGATATTATTATAAATATAAAAAATTAAATATTTATTATATATATTTATTTATTAACTGCACACTGCAGGCGCTGGTTAAATGTTCCTTGATGGTTAGCATGATTTGCCCAAGGTCACACAGGGCAAGAAACTTCGGACCCAGCTTCCTTCCAACATACATTTCTCCAGCCTCTCTGGACAGGACGGTCCTGGGCACTGGGGTACGAGAAGGCCCGTCTCCCCCTACTCCCAGGTTAAGACCCTCGATTGAAATGGCCCAAGAGAAGTGGCCACCATAACCACTCCTTCACAGGGAGCCGGGTACATATGCTCAGAGCTAGCTGGGGATACAATTTCATCTAGAGAATAGGATTTCTGCAGTTTTCTCTTCCACCTTCCAACCTGACAAAAGGTGGGTCGAGGGCCCTCTAGGGCTGGGAGCCCTGGGAATAGAAGGCTCCGAGTGTCCCATCTCTGGCCTTCGCCTTCATCATCAGACTTCACAAGGGCGGGGTGTGGTGAGCCCAACGGGCTCTCCCTACCGCCTGCCCAGGTGCAGCCTGCTCCGGTAGTCTGGCTCTCTTTTCCTATGTACTTTCCTTTTGAGTTTCTGCTAAAATCTGGAGACATGGAATCCACCCGCGGGAGCTCCGAGCCCCTCCAACTGAGCATGCGCCAATGCCAGGCTGCTTTTGGTCACCGACTCCAGAGCTCTCCAAGCTGGGGCTGCGGAGCTGGAGGAGGAGGGAGGAGGGGAAGGGGAGGGGGTGCCTCGAGACTCGGCGGCTCGCGCGCCTGCGCATCCAGCTCCAGGGACCCTAGGTTTTCTATGGGATTCCCAATCTGCAGCAGAGACTTACCCGAGCTTGTTGCGGCGGCGGCTGGGCTTGCGAGGCGCGATCCAAGAGGGATTTAAGCAGCCTAGAGCTCCAGAGCCAAAAAGAAAAAGAAAAAAGAAAAAAAGCGCGAGAGAACCGCGCAGAGAGACGGCTTAACCGTTTACCTGAATTATACATATATATAAAGAACTGTTGAGTTTTATCATTTTCGTTAAGTGACCGTGCGCAGCGCTATAACTGTAAGTGGAAAATGCAATCTTCGTTGCTTTTCTGCATGTGTAGTACAGCCAATTGTCTGAGAGATGCTTTGGCTATTGTCACATACTTTGCATAGATGCCTCTGAATGCATGGTGGCGATTGCTTTGGTTAATGCTGGCCATCTGAATGTGTTGCTTGTCAACGGGGGGATCTTTTGGGATAATGGGGGTGGGGGAAGGGGGAGTGTTTATATGCGGCGTGTCTGGGGGACTATCTTAGACTGGATTTAAGATAGGTGAAACAGAGGTGGTTTTTTAGTGTAAGCCTAAACAGATTTCCTTACACGGATTTAAGTAGCTAATTGAGCGATTGTGAAGTTTTCCGGTTGCTGATAAAACTATTGAGCGGTTGCAGTCAAGTACCAACCTGTCATCCGTGGGGCTGGGGCACCATTTTTCTCACCGTGGAAGAGCAGTGAAGGTGTTTGCTAAGTGAAACTGAGTAGACGAGATGCGGGGTGGAAATCAGCGTTGGTTTCCGAGCGGGATGTTCGTGTTCAGAACCACGGAGCGAGGCGCAAAAGAAGCACATTTCCTAGTATTTAGAAACGAGAAGATAATTTTTCGGTTTTGATTTTTCGTCATGACGGTGAATGGGCAAAAAGAGAAGGATGTGCCATCACATAGTCAGCCGTTTTCGACAGAGCCTGAATCTCAGAGCCTCTGAATGGGAACTGTCAGAGCCAAACTAGTTACCTGCCTTTTCATCCCGTGTTCACATTCTGGTATACAGGGTTGAGAAATGTAAGCCCAGATGTGTTAAATTTGGTAGTGTTTCTTTAAAGGAGAAAAGGTCGTTTTGTGTTTTGAGTTAGAATGGGTTGTTCCTTGCCCAGAAGCTGAAGCGGGGTCTTTGCAAGGTCAAACCCCCTTTGGAAACCAGGGGCACTGGTGAATGTGGCTGAGGGTTGGAGGAAATGGTGAGGCTTGGTACTAGTGCTGAGCACTGCACGGATCAGTGCTCTGTGAGATGGGGGAGTGGGAATCCATTTTTCTAGAGTTGTGCTCCTGCCCATATTTTGGAGACTAAAATGAAATGGAAATGCTAGTGGGTGTAGAAAACACAAGTGGATACTATCTGTGTGTCACCTCTCACTTGAAGACAAGAGGAGGGAAGGAGTTATATCTCTACATATTAATTTTTTTTTAAATTAAAGGGATTTCAGGTTGAGGCAAATTAAAAAGGAAACTCTTGTGAAAACATATTTTATCCCCACTATCATCTGAACTGCTTACATGTGTGTGGTAGTGGGGGGGGTGTCCTGTATCACTGTATACTTGATGCGTAAGTGCACTCTCATGAAGCTGGGGTGTTTAATAACTCCAGAAAATGCTGCACTGAAGCAGTTGGCAGAATGGCATGAGGTAGACAGACAAGAGAAGAGCATGGCCAGTGTGAGTTGGATTTCCATGGGAAAAGCAGATTCGATTTCTGTAATGACATACATTTTCCTTTAAATAAGGCAGTTCATTTTTTAGCCCTTTGGCCCTTTAGGCAGTCCAAATATTTCGAACACCTCAAAGGAATTTGTAATTTACAATGGATAAAATTTGAAATAAAAAATTCGAGAATGTTCTCTCCTTGGAAACCCAAAATGTAAATACTGGTTCTTCCTTTCCTTACTTAGGGCAGAAGGATCAATCTCTTGTCATAATTGAGCCATTCTCCCGGTCATCACTGAGAGTTGGGATCTGCTTCATGAATGGTGCAGGTGTTGTTACACTGCATTGATAAATGGGTAGTGCAGGAGGAATGGGGAATCTGGCACTAAAACTGAGAGATGTTTAGTATCAGATACCCTGGCTTGTAGGCTGACAGAGTCACATCAGGCAGAGACCTTCAAAAGCATCTAGTCCAAACCCCTTATTTTACAGATGGGGAAACTGAGGCCCCGCACCACGGAGCTTAGAAGAATCAATTAACTTCTAGTCTTTGAAATAAACAATTACAGAGTAATGGGGATGGAAATGTTCCCTTCTCCCTACACTTTGAGCATCCTCAGTGACATTGCTGAAGTCTTTAAATAAACAATTGTCTGGTCCCCAGCACATCTTTCAGGAGAATCCCAGGGATTCCTTTTCACACTATATCATTTCTCCTTTCTTGTAAGGTCGCTTTCTATCTCTTTCCTATTGTCCCTCCCCTCCAACATACCCACCTTATTCAATGTTTAACGTGGCCTTCCTGGCCTCCTCTGCAAGTCAGTAAATTTGTTTGGAATCCTTGGATTTTTTTTTTTTTTTTTTTTTTTTTTTTGAGAGAACTGAGCTGTTTGAGCACTGGCCGGCCCCTCTCCATCTCCTCCATGCTCTCATCCTTAATGGACTCCAGCCCTCTAAGACACTGCAGGCACCATCCTCACTCCTCGGCCCATCCTGCATCTTCCAAAACTGCTGCAGCTGCAGGGCCTGCGACCTACCGGAGTGAGGCAGCTGCAGTGTGAACACACAATGGGTTCTGCCAGCTCTCCTCTGGCTCCTAGAAGGCAGAAGCCAAATCCAAGATGCCTAACCCTCCCCAGCCTTCATGGAAATCCTCCAGATGCAGCCACCTGCAGAGAAGGGGAGGGGTGGGGGGCAGGAAGACGGAAAGAAGGCGGCCGAAGCAGCTCAGCCTGAAGTGGGCGCTAGAGAGGACAGCAGTGTCGCTTGCAAAGGCTTTAGGGCTCGGAAAGTACTTGCACAGCTTCCTTCTCTGTTTTGCGGCACTGAGACTGCAAAGCAAGCAATCCTACCTGCCTACCTGGGCCTTCTTCTCGTTCCTTCTTTTTATTTTTATTTTTTTTTCCCTCTCAATCTTTCGGCTTCTCCCTCATTTTCTCTCCCGAATGCCAAGACAGTAAAGCTCTAGGCCTTTTAAAGATAATCCAAGCCCTCCTGTTCCTTTTTGAAACATGTAATCTCCCACACCCTCAGAAAGATAGCACAACCACCACAGATGGCCCCTTCAGGGGAATGCCAGGAATTTCTACCTGTGAAAAGCTGAAGCATTAGGGAAGGCTTGAGGAAGACAGTCTGAGTCTTTTTTCATTTGAAAGAGGAGTTAAATACTCTTGGAAGTTTTTGAGGTAGCATGGAGGTGATTTCCTCAACATTCAAAAATTTACAAGTGTTTAAAAATTTTATTTATTTTAAGTAATTTCTACCTCCAGCACGGGGCTTGAACCTAGGACCCTGAGATCAAGAGTCACATGCTCTACTGACTGAGCCAGCCAGGGACCCCACCAATTAACAATTTAATTTAGCCCTTCCCTTCATGGTAAACCTTTGCCAAATTGGGTTGAGCTTTGTCTTGGGTAGAGTCTGTCTCTAACAAATGTCACCTGGTCTTACTATCCCATTCTGAAAATAGTCATGGCCAGACTGTTCTGAACACCAGGTAGCCTAGGCAGAGACTCGCAGTTGCTAAGTGCCCAGCTTTCATTTGCTATGCGGTGAATTTCATCTGTAATGGGATAACACGATGAGAAATGTTGTCCTGTGCAAGCTATAGATTTTCTGTCGGGGTTGCCTATAGGTTTGGATTCCAAACATTGCTGAGGAGCTCCTTGGGGAGTTTCATAAAATGACAGTATAATGTCAATATCAAACAAGTAACCTAATTCAGGAGAGTAATACCTTTTAATGTCATTCTGGAGGTCTTTTTCGTTGTATTGAGTGTTACCTGTGCTCCTTAGATTAGTAAATATTTAGGAACATTGGACGGTTTTCTTAAAAAATGGGTCACATTCAGTTTAGTCTAAGGTTGAAATTAACAGTGTCCATCTCAATTACATTTAGTAGGTATAGATGTATCAATTTTCCAAAAGTATCAAATGGTACACAAATAAGTTAACAAATGGTATTTCTACTGTCCCAGTGGTTAATTCACGTAACTAATGGAGTAAAGGAATTGGATGGGATCCATATAAATTACTGAATCCATCCCTCCAACACATAAAAAGTGCAGTATATCAAGGAGCATTTTCATCTCAAAGACATATCTACAATATGATAGCACAGCCCACAAGGGCAGAGATTTCAATAACCCTTTTCATATTTCCATAAAATTTGTACAATGTCTTTTTTTTTAATTTATTGGACAGAGAGAGATCACAAGTAGGCAGAGAGGCAGGCAGAGAGAGAGGAGGAAGCAGGTTCCCCACTGAGCAGAAAGCCCGATGCGGGGCTCGATCCCAGCACCCCAGGATCATGACCGGAGCCGAAGACAGAGGCTTAACCCACTGAGCCACCCAGGCGCCCCTGTACAATGTCTTTTATAGTAGATATTCTATAGTAGATATTAACATATGCCAAAGATATTTAATATTTATTCCAAGAATCAATTGTATGCACCTTGTTAATTACATCAAGAAATTAAATTATTTTGACTAAAAATAGGCACAATTTACATTACTTTCAATATTATTATGTTACTAAAAGGAAAAGTAGATTAAAGGTCATTATATAATTTGTTCTCACTAAAAATATAAAAGCTCTATAATAACATCTTTACGAGTTCATTTTAATCCATGAATATTTTTCTGTTTATCTCTCTCTTTTTTTAAAAGATTTATTTATTTATTTTAGAGAGAGAGAGAGAGAGAGCACTCAAGTGGGTGGAGGGGCAGAGGGTGAGAGAGAATCCCAACCTGACTCCCCTTTGAGTGTGGAGTCCAACTATGTGTGTGTCTCTATCTTGTGGCTAGATCTCAGGACTCATGAAACCACTACCTGAACTAAAACCCCAAGTCAGATACCCAACTGACTGAGCCACACAGGCACTCCTCCTTCTATATCTTAATAAGTCAAAATATAAGTTATTTTTACCTAGCTACAAGAACTGATATTAACAGGTCAAGAAGGAAATCTAAACCTAGACTATGGTAGCTATGTGTACCATAGTATCTTGCGCTATGGAATTATGGGTCTCCTGTGCTATGGAATTAGGTTAACATGTTCACACTATGAAGGGACCATAACGGTAGTCCTCATTTACAGTTTGTTTCTAAAGATAATTTATGCTCCCTTAAGTGAGTCAAAATAGTTTGAGTTTCTCCCAGCCTGGTTCATTGAGAACTTCTCAAATGGGGCTCCTGGGGGTGCTTCAGAAACTACTTAATGAATGAAACAGAAATGGAATAGCAAATTAGTCAAGAATCCTCGCAGAGGTTTGACACTTTAATAATAAGGTGCCTGTGAATACATTAAGGAGATGTTCTATACCCTTACCAGCTAACTTAAAGCAAACAAGTTGGGTAATTTGTCATGATTCTTATGCTTTCTCTGGATTTCTCCACTGCCTTACTTCACTGTGCTTCGGGCACAGATGACCTGCTAGGTAACCACCAACTGTTTATTTTTTTTAAGACAATGCACTGCATTTATAACCATTTGTTGGATTATCTTCAGGTCAACAATCTATTTCCTTTTGTTCTAAATTACCCTTAAGACTTGGAGCACTCTCATTCACCAACTGGCCTTCAAGCTCAATATGTGTGATACAATAATTGCCGAACTTTTTATAGAAAGTAGGGCTCTCTTAATTAAAATGATTTCATTTTTATGAAGTATTACTCATAAAAGGCAAAGTGTTAACATATTGGTTAAATGTACTTGCAGTTATTACAGATCTATAGAGTGAATTTGGTTTTTCTTTATTCTTGCTCATATAAGGACTTTTTTGAAAATGGAAATCTTTCAGTTTAAATTTTTTTTTTCTCTCCTTTGTTTGGATTTTATTTATTATCGCTTAGACTCTGAAAGACAATGAGCTTTTGAGGAGCTGAATGTAAATACATTTTTGCAAATGATTAACATGTTAAATGTGCTTTGGAGCCAGGGTGGATTTTTTTTCTAACCCAAATAAATAGACTCTAATATTTTTGTTGTTTCATATTTTATTGCAATAGGAGATTCTTAAAATAGTAGACTGTGGTGTTACAGGAGTCCTTGGTATTTTATATTTTGTGTTGGTTTTATTAATTTGTGATTAATGTGTTTATTTCTGATTTTTTGAAACCCAATCTTAAATTATGAGTGAAATGTCTTATTGAAGGCTTATTAAGCATTACCAATAAAGTTAACATGCTTATTAATATATTTTATTTTAATGTACCAAATAGTGCCATGCAAGTGTGACTTTCAGTTGACAATTTCCATTTGTTGGAATCCTTTGGCAATTGGTGTTATGAGTTAATGGAAGACCATCAATTTTTCCAGAAATTCAAGAGTTTTGAAATTTATACTGAAGGCATTTGATGTTTATTTTCTTGCTAATATAGGAAATTCTATACAAAATAAAAAAGAACTTGTGAAATGAATTTAAATTCTATACAAAATTTTAGCTTTTCTTTTAAATGTTTATAAAGGTAATCTTTCCTCAAATAGATGAAAATCATCCATTTAATCTTTACTCATTCTTAGTTTGTGAATGGGAGAATTCCTCAGCCCTCTCCAAGGTTTTAACTGGCTCAAAAGAAAGTAGGGTAGGAAATGTGTATCAGAGTTTTCAAGCTTGATACCCTTGATACCCTTAGTTAAAACCCCACTTCCACAGATTATTAGTTCAATGACCTTGTATAAGTGATTCAAACTCTCAGCCTCACTTTCCATTTAAAATAGTAATTCACAGGATTCTTGAACAGAAAATGAAAGACTACATATATAAAGACATAATGTTTATTTTAAAAATGCAGTAAATGATAGTTACTATCATTCCTTTCCTCAGAGATCAAGTGTTCTGAAACCATTTTATTCTCTTGAGTTGTAGCAGAACCCACATTCGCCATGAAACCTCTAAGGGAGGTGTCGAGCTATGGAAAGCAGTGAACATTCGACAGTGGCAGCCTACCTTGTAAAACAAGTGTCTAGGGAGTGAATGTGCCAAGCACAGTGTTGTCACTGTGCAATCAACATTAAATAAGTTACAATCCCAGCCTCGATGGAATTGATGCCTAGGAAAACAGATAAAAGCAATTCACTAAGTCAAGTGAAATAGAAAGGTGACCTGGATGCATAGAAAAGAGTTTCTGGAAGAAAAGCCTACACTGACACCTCAAGCTAACGTTTTTCTCGTTCTTTCTTTCAGTCCACCTCCTTGCCATTAGACCTTTTCTTTACTATCACCCCCCTGCCGTGTAATACCAGCATATAATTGGACCCAACAGAATAGGGAACTAAGAACACATTTTTACATTTGTTAACTTATTGAATCTATTTTAAGTCCATCTATTATTTTTCAAGGTACACTTGTCTCCCCTTATCTGTAGTTTCACTCTACACAGGTACAGTTACCCCTGGTCAGCCCAGGTCTAGAAGCTGATGATCCTCCTGATAATTGGTCAGAAGACCAACAGTCAGCTAATGCTAAGTCCCATGCCTCCAACAGTTACCCCACTTCATCTCATTACGTAAGCATTTTATCAGCTCCATCATCACAAGAAGAAGGATCTGTACAGTACCATGAGATATTTTGAGAGAAAGGGAAACCACATTCACATAACTTTTATGACAGTATATTATTATAACTACTCTATTTTATTATTACTTACACTTGTTAATTTCTTACTATGCCTAACTGATAAATGAAACTTCATTATGGGTATGGATGTATAGGAAAAACCATAGTAGATATAAGGTTCAGTCCTATCTGAAGTTTCAGGCGTTCATTGGTGGTCTTGGAATGTATGTTTTAGGGATACAGGGAGTCCTACTGTAACTGAACAATGTGACCCTTGTCTCCCACTCAAGCCTCCAACGAATCATAGGACTTGAACAAAAACATTTCAAGAGCGCCCCTTCTTTTGATTTAAATATCATACTATCACACTTCTATTCTCTATTAGCTTCCAAAAAAGGAATTTCTAATACTCTCCCCTCACCTCCCTTATAATTCAAACTAATTTCATGACTTACCTTTCAATGTCTGTCTGTGGGAGGACTTTTATGTGATCTATTCTTTCATTCTTTCTTCCCAGGGATGATAAGGAAAGTATATCTCCCAACCCTTCTTAACTACTGAGCTGAAAACTTGATTCCAACCCTTCTGCATGCGCGCGCGCGCGCACACACACACACACACACACACACACCCAAAATGGTCTTCTTTTCTTTAGCTCTTCTAAGACCCATTTTTCTTCTCAGCTTTTTCTCTCCTCTCCCCATATTTCCTGCTTCATTTACTAGGGAATTTCAGACAGATTTCTAACCTGCGGTTACAAAAGAACATCCTTTTCTCCCTTTGAAATCTACAAAAGTTATTCATACATTCTGAGGCTCTTTTGTGTAGTAAGAGTCTTGGTTGATTCATAGAACTAGGTAGGAATTTTGGTCCTAATTAATTTGGGGGGGCTCATTTTCTCACTTGTGAAATGGGAATATATTTGCTTTAGAGGGTTGTTGAAGACCATAGATATGTGTATAGACAGGTATGCATACACACACACACACACATACATACATATATATACATGCGCACATACCACCTAAAAGAGCTTAGCACAGAGTAAGTTACTCTCCTCCCACTCTGGACCTCTACCTCTCCTCCTGCCATTCTCCTCAGTCTGCATTTCATCGTTTATCTTAGTCTCCTGTTCTATGCTCTGCTCTTTCTAAGTGTACGTGTTCTCATTTGCTGGGAGTTAAATAGTCGCTAATACCCACATATCCCAGGGAGCCTGGTGAGTATGGTCCTAGAAAAAGTTTCCTAACTGAGTCAGCGTCCTAGCTTAGACCTGTGCTCTGCATCTGTTTGGGAAACTCTTCCATTTATTTCAGACATGCCTCCTGCTAAAGCTCCCCCAGCTTCCAATGACTAACGTTCGGTTAATGAACAACCCTTCCCACGCCAATGACTTATGGCATGCTTCATAAATAATGTCAGAGGACGTCTGCCAGTGTTTAATTGTCTCCTGCCCTTAATCCTCTCTTTCCTTCACCTTTTGCTCTGAGGTGCCTCCAGCACCTGTGACACATTCCCATGACAGCCTTACTTCACTTCTTTGGCCAAGTCTAATATTATCACTTAGTCCATCTATTGTCAAATAAATGTCCATCAAATAACACCCAGTATATGGCAGAAGGGGAAGTGTTAGTGGCGCATGCAATAAAGGTTGCAGAATACGTTTGAATCAGGATTAGCCTATCAGAGCCTTCATTGGTTGGGTGTCTGTGGAAGAGCACACTAATCACTGAAGCACATTGGCTAAGAGCAGAAAATGGTTCTCAAAGCAGAGATGAGGGAGTACTGCACACACACACACACACACACACACACACACATATACATATACATACGTGTACAATAAGCTCAAGTACTGTCATCGATCGTTTCACATTTTTAAGCAAAATATTTAAGAGCAAATGGTTTTAGAACAAATCAGTACTTAGGAAAAGGTATTAAAAGAAAGGCCTATTGAAAGTTTGCTCATTCTCAAGGAGGTGGCAGAGTTGAAAGGGAAAGTGGTTTAAATTTGTGGTAAGGACATTTTCAACTTTGTCTCTTTAAAGAAATATTTCAATGACCCTGATAGTTATTGCCCCTCGGAGAGTTTTGTGGAAACTTTTTCTGAGGGACATAATGCTTCCTCCATCCCACTTTCAGATATTCCTCGTGCACGTGCGAACTGAGTTTAGTGTTTCTCTTGTAGAGACTCTGGTAGCCGTTGAGATTTGTTTGGCTTTGTTTCCAAACTTTGCTCAGGAACTTTTGTTATATTATGCTGGTTACCGTCTCAGTGTCTTCTGAGGAACCCAGCTGGTAAAGCTGCTTTAGAAGGACATGAGTGGAACTACGTAATGGAATGCCTGTAAAACTGGGAGGCAGGGGTGCCTGGGTGGCTCAGTGGCTTAAAGCCTCTGCCTTCAGCTCAGGTCATGATCCCAGGGTCCTGGGATCCAGCCCCGCATAGGGCTCTCTGCTCAGCCGGGAGCCTACTTCTCCTCTCTCTCTGCCTGCCTCTCTACTTACTTCTGATCTCTGTCTGTCAAATAAATAAATAAATAAATCTTTAAAACAAAACAAAACAAAACTAGGAGGCATCACAGGTTATAGTCATCATTTATGTGAATTCCTAGAAAAAATTACTTAAACTTTCCTGAGTTTTCATTTCTTCATGTGAAAATAAATATGGGTGTCCCTTTCTTAGGGTATAAAACACAAGCTATGAACAACATACTCTATACCTTATGATATTCAGGGGCTTTGCAACTCCTCACAGTGAATCCAGCAAGGAGAGGTAAAGAGGAGATGCTTTCTGAGGGGTGCAGTGTTTGGAAACATGCGTGGCACATTCCATCTCTCTGTGTGAAGGGCTCTGCCATGTTCTTTGTTCTACTTGTATATTAACCCATTCATTTTCACAACAATCCAATGAGATAGCTCTACTTTAGACCAGGAAATTGGCACAAGGATTAGAGAATTTGCCTAAAGTCATGAGGTTTGTAAGGGATAGCTCTAAGATCAAAAACAGATCTGTGCCCTTTCTGTGTGCTTTAACCTGTTGTTTTTGTATTCACTGTGTTGCTACTATCTATGTTATCAATGCATTCATTCTTTCAACAAATACCTGTTGCATATCTGTCATTTGCCTTGTACTCGCTATATGAGGTAAACTAAAATGGCCATAATCCCTGCACTCATTGAGCTCAGAGTACAGCTAGAGAAACATATATTAAACAAATAACCACAAAATAGCACAAAATTACAAATAAGATTGGGTACAATGGAAGAAAATACATGACACTATAAGAAAATGTGACAGGAAGACCCTATTTTGAGCTGTTGGAATAGATTCCAGGGAAATCCAGTGAGATCTAGATTTCCAACTCAGCCTCCTGGGATTGCTACTAAGATGTGGTTATAGCTGCTGGGCCTTGAGAAGGAGATCACTACTGCATTTCTCTTTGAGAACCTGGGAGCAAGGTTTAAGCATCTCCTACTTTATCCATGACTCACATGGTCCCCAATAATGAGGACAACAACAAAGCTTTTGATGGCAGTACATCTCCAAGAGAACCATGCTGTGATGCATTGTTCACTAGGACAGTTTCCAGGCAGAGAAATCTGCAAGCACCTGTGTGTCCAGTGCTTTTGCCAAACCCTTGGCTGCTTTCAAGTGGTGTACATATTTGGGTCTTTAAACATGCTTAAATGTCTCTATAATTCCATTAAGTTAAACGTGGTTTTCATTTATTCAACAGGTGTTTATTGAACACTTACTATGTACCTTGAGGATATAAGACATTGTTTGTGCTCTCTCGGCACTCACATTTCAACAGTGGAGACCAATAATTGATGGTCTGATAAGAATCATCATGGGGGGGGGCGTCTGGGTGACTCAGTGGGTTAAAGCCTCTGCCTTCAGCTCAGGTCATGATCCCAGGGTCCTGGGATCGAGCCCCGCATTGGGCTCTCTGCTAAGCAGGGAGCCTGCTTCCTCCTCTCTCTCTGCCTGCCTCTTTGTCTACTTGTGATCTGTCTGTCAAATAAATAAACAAAATCTTGAAAAAAAAAAAAAAGAATCATCATGGGAGGAGCATAGAGAACTATGGTCGCACTTCTGGGGCACACAGAACCCAAATCTCCATATGGTGAGGGTTGGAGATAGGCTAATTTCAGAGATGTCAAGAGTAGGAATTAGCTAGACGATGAGCAAAGGGGAGCAGGGATGCTATTATTGATAGAGGGAGCAGGAAACAAAGTATGCGGTACTGGCAGGCCAAACTTGCAAGTTCATGTGTCTGACATAATGTTTTAAAAGGTTATAGAATCTTGATCAAATAAGATTAGCCTGATGTTATGAAAAGAAATATGGATTTTGTAATCAGGCTGTGTCACAAATTATTCTGAATTATATGAATCATTTTCTCTATGACATTTAGATAATGATACCTATGTGGCAGTATTATCCTACTGATTAAATTATAAATATTGCCACATAGTTATCATTTGATGGATTTTAGAGGTGAGTAGTAATGGTGTTTTTAATCAATAATACTACATACGGTTAAGTTATATTGACTTAATTACATGCCTGTATTCATCTGATGCTCACAACTCATGCTAAGAATTTTTTTAAAAAGATTTTATTTATTTGAGAGAGTGAGCCCACATACGGGATGGAGCAGAAGGAGAGAGAGAAGCAGGCTCCCGCTGAGTGGGGAGCCCAATTTAGGGCTCAATCCCAGGACCCTGAGATCATAACCTGAGATGAAGTCAGACACTTAAACAACTGAGCCACCCAGGTGCCCCTTTGCTAAGAATTTTTATTGTCCCCATTATAGAGATGAGGCAGTGGAGACTTAGAAACAGCAAGTGACAAGCCCACAATCACATAACAATAAGTGCCAACAGCAGAAACTGACATTAGAGCTCTTTTCCTGATTGCTTCCCGTGGTCTCCTTGCAGTACTCAATACACAGCTATTATTATTATTATCATTAATATTATTATGATAATTATTTTAAATTTAAAGCTCTTGAGACCATAATCAGAATCCTTTTTTTTTTTTTTTTAAGATTTTATTTATTTGAGAGAGAGAGAGAGAAGAGCCCATGCACAGAGGAGGGGCAGAGGAGGGGAGGGGGGAGCCTGAGGATGCCAGGCTCTATCCCAGGACTCTGGGATCACGACCTGAACTAGATGCAGGCACCTAACACTCTGAGCCACCCAGGCAGCCCGATAATCAGAATTCTGATATCAAACATCTGTTATGCTTTGTTTCTTTTCTTCTTTGTTCTTTGAGCCAGAACTTAGAGATCATCTTTAAGATATTGCATTTACACTTTTGTTGTTCTACCTTATAATTTACTTTACAGTTAGTATTAGATCCAGCTTAAAATGATAGAAAATCCCAAATAACGAGGGCTTAAATAAGAGAACTTACTTCTCACCCATATAAACAAATCCACAAATAAGCAGTCCAGGGCTGATAAGGGGCTTCACAAAATCTCAAGGACTTAGACTCCTTCTACCTTTACCCCTGCCCTTTTTAGCGTGTGGCTTCCATCATGGTCCAATATGGTTGCAGCCTCCATCAATTGGAAGTAGGAAGGGGTGATGAAGAACATACCCCTTCCCTTTGAAGAACTTCCCTGTGCCATACCCAAAATTGATATACATGCCATTGACCAGAGTTTAGTCACATTCAGCAAAACTACTGCTAAAAATTAGGGGTTTTATCACTGGGGTAAAAGAAGGAAATGAATCCGGAAGCAAACTGGAAACTAACTCTAACAAAAATTTAAAGTTTTAATAAATATTTTAATTTAGAGGACGCCTGGATGGCTCAGTTGGTTAGGTGACTGACTTCGGCTCAGGCCATGATCATGGAGTCCCAGGATTGAATCCCATCTTGGGCTCCCTGCTCAGCAGCAAGTCTGCTTCTCCTTCTGACCCTCCCCCTTCTCATGCTCTTTCTCTCTCTCTCTCAAATAAATAAAAATCTTGAAAATTTTTTTAATTTAGAGTTTTAAATTGTTCTTTAGTTATAGTTGTAATATAAAAACAATATAATATAATATTAAAAGTCAGCACAAAAATAATAATGTCTTAAATTCATGTTTACGGTTCTAATCACCAAGACTTTTACAAAGAACATTGTCTCAGGGACCAAAAATTCTTTATATTCTTGCCTGAGCTTTACTTCTAGGTTTTCATCTTGATCAAATCACTTTCTCTTGGTGGGCATTGGTTTCCTTATAGGTAAAAAGAGTAGGATCAGGCTAGAATGTCTCTAATATCCTTCCAGCTCTGTCTACTAGTACTGAATCTCATAGGGAAATCTCTTACATTTTCAGAATTTTAAAGACATTCTGTACAGCAAAAATCTATCAAGGAGTTAATTTCTCAGGAATAGATGCAGATTTGTGTCTATCTGTTTATATCTTGCCTTGTCTCAGAAAAGGTTAAATACTTCTATTTTTTATTTATGCAAAAGCAATATGATAAGAAAATGAAATAAGCTGAATAAATATTGGAAAAATTAAATTATTGTTTTTTGTTGACTATATATAGAGAAAATTAGAAGACTGAAATAAAAATTAAAAATAATGAATATTTGATAAGGAGTTTGGATGGGAATTAAATTACAAAAACAGTCTTTTCTTTTAGTCCATCGAAAAAATTCAGAAATGAAAAGTGGAAAAAAAAATTCTATATATAATAGCAACCAAGGTGATAAAATATTTAAGATTAAAAATGATAAGAAAGGCAAAGGGCCTTGTGGAGCATAACTAAAAAATCTTACTGAAGAATAGAAAATATGATAATAACAAATGAAAAGATAATATGGACATATCATATTTATGTAATATATAATAATTATAATGACATGGGTTTTTCTTTTTTTTCTTTTTTTTTTTTTTTTTTTACTGTAGTCATCATTTATATTGTTTAACCTGGTTTTAAAGTTTATCTGGAACACTACATTCTCAAAATCGAATAGTCATGAAAAGTATTAAAATGAATAGTCAGTGTAGTCTTGCATTACCAGATGTTAGAACATACAAACATTATAGTCAAATTAATATGGAATCGGCATAGGAACAGGCAAACAGACCAGTGGAACAAAGTAAAAATTCTACAAAGATATCTCACTTTTTATGAGATGTCTTCAATTACCAACAAAAGTGCCATTTTAATTTAATGGGAAGAGTGTAGTTTATTTTATAAATGGCACTGGCACAACTTAGAAATACAGAAATTTGGATCCCTATCTCACACTATATAAAATGTATTCCAGATATAGTAAAGACTTCAATTTTTTTTTGGTTTAGAGGAAAGGTTTAGAGGAAAATCCAGGTGATGTATTTGTAACCTAGAGATAGTGAGAAATAAGCAATCAAGAAACTATAGAAGAGTAGGCATATTTGATTGCATAAAAGATGTCATTATGTTAAAAGATGTCATTAACATGGAAACATACAGTATATTTTAGTAAACTTCAGAAGACAAGTTTCTGTATCTGGATCATGATACCTGGTTCATAGCTGAGTTTTAGATTAAAATATGCCAGTAAAATGGGATACTTCACTACAAGAAATATAGATAATTACTAAGAAAATATGGACGTGGAAGAGCAAATTTGTTTTCAATAGGTTTCTGAGGTTGTCTCTTTGGGGCTCAAAATTTCTTTATAAGAATATGACAGTCAAAATCCAGCTCAAAAATCCTGAACTGATTAAACAAGTTTAACAGACTTTGAGTGCTTATTATGGGCCAAGCCCTGTCCTGGAAATATTTAGAAGCAAAAAGACTCTCTTATGGAGCTTATGGTATGGAAAGACAGGGCAAACAGGTGATTAAAAACTGATTAGCCTGGAAAAAAGGGAAGATTATGCTCCTTTGGGCATGCATAACAAAGAGACTTAGTCCAGGGAATCCAGGACAGAGTCAAAATGAGATTTATGCTCGGATCCTAAGTGGGAGTGGAGGTTAGCCAGGTGAAGAGAGGCTCACAGAAAGAGGGCTCCACTCATGGGTCATATCACGTGCATGAATTTGACAGTGAACCCGGTGAGAAACTGACGAGTGGCATTAGATGAGGCTGCAGAATTAGTAGCAAGCAGCCAGGTTCCAGGTTGCCATGAATCTTGCAAGGAATGTTAGGATTTCTTTTTTTTTCTTCTTCTTGTTACTGCATCCTAAGAGCAGTGAGAAGCTATTGAAGATTTTTAAAAGGGAGTGGCTTGATCGGACTTGAATTGTCAAATGATCTTCCTGGAGAATGAATTAGGAAACCAGTTTGGAAACAGTTGTAGTACCCAGGTGAGGAGTGATAGGTGATATTGGCTTGTTCTAAAATGGTGCAGCATGGATTCTGGGAGATGTTTAGCAGGTGATTCATACAGGAACATGACTATATTTGTGAAGACAAGGAGATAACTGTGTTCGTGAGCAAATAGGTTGATAACAGTACAAATCTTCAGATAGAAAACCTATGCCAAGTAGGGAGAGGGTGGTTGGGTTATGGACACTGGGGAGGGTATGTGCTATGGTGAGTGCTATGAAGTGTGTAAATCTGGCGATTCACAGACCTGTACCCCTGGGGCTAATAATACATTATATGTTAATAAAAAATTAAAAAAAAAAAAAGAAAACCGATACCAAGTATCTATTCTTTTTTGTGACTCTTAAGAATGCAGTTTGGGGGCACCTGGATGGCTCAGTGGGTTAAGCCGCTGCCTTCGGCTCAGGTCATGATCTCAGAGTCCTGTGATCAAGTCCTGCATCGCATCGGGCTCTCTGCTCAGCAGGAAGCCTGCTTCCCCCTCTCTCTCTGCCTGCCTCTCTGTCTACTTGTGATCTCTCTCTGTCAAATTAAAAAAAAAAAAAAAAAAGAAAGAATGCAGACTGGAAGTTAATCAAGAAAATGACACCCCCTTTACCTAGTTCTAAATAGGTATACTCACCAGAATAAAACAAACCCTCTCACCCAGTCATTGAGGTCTGCAATACACTCAGCTTATGGAATTACTATTGGAGTCTATTGTGTTTCATTTCAAACCTATTGAGGTTTTCTCCAGTCTATACAGGTTGTATTAGGTGTCCCAATCTTTTCCACCACCATTTATAATTCTGGGACTTCTCTTCAATGCCAACAACTTTTTCAAGCTCCCAAAGTTAGTAAGTTTAATTTCATTCTTAGCTGCTTTGAAAGAACCCATTGCAATAAATAACTACTTTGAATTCAACAATGTCTAAAATTCACATTTAAAGTTTACATTATTGATAGCAATAGCATTGACACACATTTGAAATATAATGCAATGATATAGGAAAGATCCACTATTGAGTTTCCAAGGCTGGTATTCATACCCACTCTCAGAGCCTTTTGAAGAGCTAAGTGAATTCTCCCACCTCCAGACTTCACTTTTTAAAGCCATAGACCAAATTTAATCTTTCAGATGACCATAAACTTTTTTTTTATTTCAAATAAGAAACAAAGCTAATGTTAACATGGACTCTTTGAGAATTGCGCAGTCTTTAGAAATCAAGGAATAAATCTTTGCTCCCCTGTGATGGCATTTAGACAGGATATTGGGATTGTGTAAACAGGTATTCTGTCTGTTCTGGCTTATGTTGGGCCCTAGGTGTAGAACCTAGAGTCTGTCTCCAGTCAGGGCATACACTGCATTAAAGCAGTTTTATCTTCTTCTGAATAATATTATACAAAGGAGGCTTATTTTCCGGATAAACATGAGAACAAGACCTACAGAGCCTCCAGGAACCAGCATAACTCTAGGGATTTGCCGCTACTTCCTTTTCCTGATCTGTGGGATCTGAGATGCTCTTCTCTCTGTGTATAGCACATCAGCTTCTCTCTGTAGTCTAGCTCTGCACTCACTACTGATGAAGGATCTGGTACCATCTCTCTTCCATTCCAAATCTGTGAAAGAGCAGGTCTGATTACTTCCATCTCTGTTTGCAAGCCCTTCCTACCATCCAGCTTCATCAGCTGGCCTGGGTTGTGCCTCTCTTGGGTCAGTGACCCAGCTTTGATTGGATTTGTAGGCCATTTCTGCCTAAAAACAACTTAACTCTACTTTCCTGAATATGAAGTATGGATAGGGCCACTGCAGCTAAAAGAAGAGATGGGACAGATTAATAACTGATGCATTTATTATGTCGGGCAACGTATAACCAAGAAAATGGGATGAAGGGAGAAGGGAATTATTTCATGACAAAAATAATTCTGGTACCTCATCTACATGTGTTACACAATACACTGTCTTCAGGGCAACATAAGAGACTGTTACAGTACAAAGACATAAAAATCATCCTCCTAATATTCAAAGCTGATGTAATTATTTGGCATATTTCTTTCTGGCCTCTTTTTTATTTTCCTATTTTTTACATAGTTGTCATGTTAATATAGGTAAGATTTACCCTCTTTTAAGTCTTCTGTTTTCAAACCAATTCAATTTCTTTAATTACATCAAGTGTTTTTTCCAGAGTCCCGCCCGCTCCTCTCTGTTTCCTTTTATCTAGTTGTCTTCTTTGCTTCAGAAAGGATTTCAGTTAGGTCTGGAAAATGTATCTAATACAGTCAAATTTTAAAAATGAATTTTTAAAAAATGAATTGGAAAAGAGAGGTTTCAAAAAAAGGAAAACGAGGGTTTTCTTTGGATTTGTTCTATCGCACACTTCTGGTTGTTCAACAGAATTTTGCTTATGTGGTTTGGCAGGGTGCTCTGTATCTCCTCTGAGTCTCTCTGACCTAAAATACACTTTGGAGCCTATAAGCCGAAATAAACTCTGTAGTTGGCCAAAGATCTTATTCCGTTTTGGCAAAGAAACGGGTATTTATCATTAAGTGGACTTTATTACACCACCTCATGAGGCAGTTCAGAGAGGCCTTTAAGAAATTATTCCAGGGGCACCTGGGTGGCTCAGTGTGTTAAGCTGCTGCCTTCAGCTCAGGTCATGGTCTCAGGGTCCTGGGATTGATCCCCTCATCAGGCTTCCTGATCAGCAGGGAGCCTGCCTCCTCTCCTCTCTCTCTGCCTGCCTCTCTGCCTACTTGTGATCTCTCTCTCTCCGTCAAATGAATAAATAAAATCATTCCAATACTCATGCTTAGGCTTCTGGAGAAACAAGAACAGCAACTACAAGCCATTACAGACTCATTTTGTGTTTTAATCCAATGGCAAGAAACCAGGTGACTCAAAGAGTCGCTCTCATGCCAACTCGGAGTCTCTCGGAACCTCTCAAGATGCCTTGCAAATGTTGTTAAACAGCTGTGTCTAAATATGCCTATTCAGGATGAAAACTGAAGTTGTATTAAGTCATTTTTAAAAACACTGAGTGCCCATGTGGTGTAGGCATAGATGAGGAAGATGGGGTCCCCCTTTTCTAAGTGTTCCAAGAGTCTAGTGGAACCGGCAAATAAACAAGTAATTGCAACACATAAAAAATGATCTTGTAGCTAAAGCATCAGGTGCTGCCCTAGATGTATGCCTTGTATGTATTTATGGTAGCATTGATCAGAGAAGTGTTTTTTCCTAAACTGAAAATGGGCTACTTTAAGTAAGTAAAAGTCTTAGAGGATGGCAAAATTTTCTCTTCGGCTTTCTGCTACATTTCCTTTGAAATGTACATGACTGCTCTTTAGGATAAGAACTGGAGGAAAATATCATTACCCTGAATCAAAAATGATACTCAAGCCATATGACTCATGAATCTTCAATGATGTAGAGTACTTCGGAAAAAGCCAGAATTAGAGAGAACTATGAATTCCAAATGCTTTAAAAGAAAACATTAATTTTCTATTGTGAACAATTTCAAACTTACATTAAAGTTCAGATAATAACGTAGTAAGTATGCACTATCCTACCACCGAGAATTCTCAGATATGAACGTGTCCTTATCTTTTGAAATTATGTTCATTTCTCTTCTCAGCTCCACTCACTTCTCTTTTTCTTCAGAAACATTCTATTGAACTTAGCAGGCATTTTTTTTCATGAACATGTTTATTCTTTTTACTAAATACATATGTCTCTGCAGTATCATTTTGGCTCTTTGATATTTAAACAGATGACATCATACTGTCTCATTCTCTGACTTGTCCTATCAAAAAAATTTTTAGATCGCAATTTTTATTCATTGAATATCATTTATTCGTTTTAGTATCATGCAGTATTTCCTCAAGTGACTCTACCTTAAATTACTTATCCCTTCCCTATTTGATGATCATTTAGGTTGCTGTGACTTCTTCTTAGTGTGTGCAATTCCAAACCTGCAGTGTACATCTTTTTCGTATACTCCTTTGGATATCTGTGTGTTTCTCTAGGGTATATGTGTAGAAATAGAACTGCTAGAGCATGTTCCATATACACCTTCTGCTGTATTACAGATTGCCAAATTGTTGTCCAAAGAAGATGTACCAGTTAATATTCCCCATCAGTAATATATTAGAAAGAATTCATATTTCTCTACATCTTTGTAAACACTTGGTATCAGCATATTTAAAAAAATATTTTTTATCAAACTAATTGGAGAAAATTGTCCCTTGTTAGTTTCCATTTCTTTACTCTTTATTGGCCATGTAGGATTTCTTCTCTGTAAATTATCCATTCTTATGCTATTGTTAATAGGATTGCTTGTGTTTTTCTCATACATTATTTGGAATATTTCTATATTTTGAATACAAATCCTTTGTCATATACATTGCAGATACCTTCTCCTTGCCTGTTACTTATTCAACTTTATTCATGGTTCATTTTCTCTAAAAAAGAGTTTTTAATTTTGAGGGGGTCATGTTTTTCAATTCTTTACCATGATCTGTGCATATTGTGTTCTTTGGGTTTAAATCCATCAGAATACATTTTTGTTATCAGTGTGACACTGGCATCAAATTTCATTTTTGTCCAAATCTTTGAGCATATAACTGATAACTTTCCTTAAGTTAAATTCCTGGGATGAAGAGTATTAACAATTCAGGGGTCTTGAGGCCTATTACCAAAGATTCTATTTTTTTCTTTGCTAATCATTAACAATTAATACGCTAGAAAGTTGAGATACCAAGTATAAAGTTTAAACTACCTTTAAACTTTCATTTCTTTTTGCTTCCTTACTTATAGTCAGAGATAAGATTGCATCAGTAGGGTGACATATAGGCGGACCTTTGAGAGAATTCCCATATTCTTTTCTTTTGGGTTTGAGAAGAGGGTCTTTTCTCAGTCTCAGATACCTGGCAGAGTGAAGGGTTACACCTCAAAATCTTGGCAGATCTCTAACGTGAGTATGCCTGTTCCATATAATTTTCCTTATGAAATATAGAGAGGTAGTTGCCCTTCTCGCTTTGTCTTCACTCCCCTCACCAGCAAAGCAGACATGATTTTTAAGAAGACACTTCTCACAAAGAAACATAGTTTTTTAGTTTTTGCTTTTTTTTTTTTTTTTTAAATCATGTAAGAGAGATCCTTCCTACATGTGGAGGAATGAATATCAACAAAACAGCACTGAGATGTAGATACTTGGAAGAATCACAGCCAACCTGAGTGATTTACTCCTACACACCAGCCCTGCACCAAGAATGTCTGAAGTACATGATCCAAAACACTTATAAATTGCTTCATTTCATGGGTCCATAATACAATAATCAGACTTTGAAATGTTAAATCTATTAACACCAATGGTTTACTATATTTCGCATCAGAATTTTTTTAATGAATCAATCTGTGGATTATTATAGAACTTTTTCTGAATGTCAGTGGAATATACTGATCAATACCACATGGTAAGGTAAGCCATAAAAGTAGATACTCTTTGTTGAGCATCTACTATAACAGACACTGTGTTAGGTTTTTAACTTATGTTAGCTCTCATTTTACGAAAGCCTTTGAGTCAGGTGGTATTATCACAAGTTTACAGATGAGGAAGCCGAGTGTCAGAAATGTCAGTTAATTGCCCAAAATGTAAGACTATATAATCTAAATTCAAAACCAGTCACCTTTCCATTGTTCATTCTTGCTTTGAAGACCTCCAAAAGCACTCTAGAACAGCAGAGAAAAAAAAAATGATGTGTAACTTAAAAACATCCAGAATTCCAAGACCTGATAGTTTAGCTATGGCTTGTGTCAGGTAACTTCCCTGGTTTATAACTCACACTTTGCTCTAGATCCTAGGATACTATCTGGGTCAAACCTAACACAATTAATAACATTTTTTTTTTAACTGTAGCCTCTAATCTGACTTAAACCTGTTTATTTCAGTTTTTCTCTGAAGTTGGCAATAGTGAAGAACTCTAGTGTGTTGCATATCCCTATTGAGCTCATAAGCAGGGAGATAGGGGAACTTAAATGTGATCTTTCCTTCAAGTAATTTGGCATACAACATCTTTGCACTGATATATGAAAGAACACATTCATAAGGTAACTATCAATCACTGTCACTATCAAGAAAGGAAGCTTATGCTTAAACATTACATTGGGTTAAGATATTCATTTTATGACTATTAAATACCTACTCAGTATCAGGGATGAGTCTAGAGAGAAAGAGTGGTACATAAAACAGGCCAGATTCCTGCCTTCTTGGTACTAACATTCTATCGTGAAAGAGGAACACAATAGATAATCGTAAATTAATAAGTACATTTGCTAAGGTCAGATAGTCTTAAGGGCTACAAAGAATATAAAACAAGATAATGAGATCGTCATTGGAGAAGAAGCTAGTTTTAATAGTTTAAATAGAAAAATCCAAAAAGTGGTATTTGACCAGTGACTTGGTGAGAAGTCAGCCATGAAAGATCTTTGAAGTAGAGAATTCTAAGGAGAGAGAAAAAGTAATGCAAAAGGCCTAATGTGAGAATAAATCTGGTGCATCAGAGAGAAGACACAGTCTGTAAAGCCACAGCGTAAGAAATAAGGGAGATTGATAAGAGATAAAGTTGGAGAGGTAATGTGATGATACAACCCAGTTTGCTTATGAAAGTCCTGAGTAATACCTCTTGTCCTGTAGAAGAACAAGACCCTCACTGAGTGTGCTCTTTGGACAAAACATTATAGGATCTCCCTAGGGAAAGTTAAGTAGGGGACAGATTATTTGGTTATAGACAACAAATGAGCAAAAAATTTTAGGCGCTCCTGGGTGGCTTAGTGGGTTAAAGCCTCTGCCTTCGGCTCAGGTCATGATCCCAGGGTCCTGGGATCAAGCGCCATATCCCCATATCGGCCTGTCTGCTCCGCAGGGAGCCTGCTTCCTCCCCTCCCCCCTCTCTCTCCGCCTGCCTCTGCCTATTTGTGATCTCTCTCTCTCTGTCAAATAAATAAAATCTTAAAAAAAAAAAAGAAAGAAAGAAAAAAATTTTAGAGACTAGCTAATAATTGAATTCCTTCTTGTTCCATTGGCCCTTCCTATTTTAATCTGAGTTGGAGTCAAAACATTTTATTTTGATTTAGTGTGATATATGCAGTAGGATAAGCGAGACCTACAGATAAGAGCTGGTTGCTGAGCATCCTTTGGAGAGGTTTTTAGATTTAGATCTGAAAGAGGCCCTTAGTCTTGCCTAGTGACTAAAGCAGTCCAGGATACTGGTGTCAAACCAAAGAATTAACATGATGAGGAAGAAGAGGGGGAAAAAAAAGGAGAGAAAGACAGATCTCCTATTCCAAGCTATTCAATGTTCAGTGTCTTATATGATCTCATCTTTAATTTTCACCATTTTAAGATGAAATGGAAGCTATAAGAGTTTTAATAGCTTGATTGGGGTCAGACAAATAGTGAGAATTACCTCTGGGATTTGAATCTAACTCTGTCTAATACTTTCCTTTCGGTTATCCTGCCCACCCCAAGCGTTCCAGCTGTATTCTAGTATTTCTTGATCCCTGCAAATGCCGTGTTCTTTGGTACCTCATTGTGTCTGTCATTTCTACCTGACAATCCCTATTCATACATTGCAAATGTTGCTTCTCACGTGAAACTCTCCTTAATTTCCTCTGCCCTTCAAAAACAGCCATACCCGTCTCTGTTAGACAGTTTTATTCATCCATCTATGCATTTATTCACCTGTGAAATAGTGCACATACAACAGTGAGCAAAACAAACACAGCACCCAAATTCATTGAGCTTATGGTTGGAGAGGATTAATTAGCCAAAACATCAATGCCATTAAGAAATGTCTTTATTAGATTTCCTTTATCTCATTTGTCTGTTCAGCAAGTGCCTCCTATGCTAATAGAGACATGATAAAATATTGACACATTTTTGAAAATACAAATTCAGTGTGAGTATGAGTCTGGAAGTATGAGACAGGAGTAGTAAGAGAGAAAACTGAAGGAAAGGTACTGGCAAGATCATGGCGGCCCCTATGGGTATTTTAAAGGAACTTAGACTTTGTTTTTAGGCAACAAAGAGGCACTGAATGCCTGAAATGATCAGATATTTATCCTAGTAAAATCAACATGGCAGCAGTGTCAAGAAAAAATTTGAAGGATTGAGTCTGCATATAGAAAGACTAATCAGATAGTTGTTGCAAAAAAGGTAGTGTATGAAGTAAGATAGAATTAGTCAAGGCAGAATTTCTGACTAGTTAGAATTAGGGTACATGGAACAGAGAAGCCAACTCCTGTTTGACCTGGACTTGCACACTCATGTCTCTTCCCTAAATTATTGAGACAGAGATGACGTCCTGCCCACTGTATCCTCCATTGCCCTTACACATTTTTAGAAGATAAGTTGCCTGTTTCTTCGGTCATCTTCTGTTTCGGTTGATGCACTCCCCGTGAAAGCCACATTTGAAGAGAACACTGGACTTGTGATCAGGAAACGTGGCTCTGGAACCAGATCTTCTTCTTCTTCTTTTTTTTTTAGATCTTCTACAGATATTCTCTACACTCTCAGAAAAATCTTGTGTTTTCTGTAGGTATCGGGTTTCCATCTGGAAAAGGAAAGCGTTGATCTAGGTTCTATGTATTTACTCTCTGCATCTCAGCCTTCTCAGCTTTATAATAAGAAAGATTAATTAAATTTTACAAAATCTTTTTTAGATTTACGAAGATCTTTTCAAGTTCTCATATTTTAATGTAAGTTAATATGATAATGTATAAGAGATCTTTACCCCCTAACATGTGTTACCATAAAATCTTGTACATTGTAGGAATGTCCTTATGTCTCCTTATTATATATTGTAGATAAATGTTTGCATATTATTTGTCTCTCCCATTGGGTCACTGGTCTGTATGGGAAACAAGCAGCTTTTTATTCATCTCCATTCCCTGTTACATAACATGATTTCTGCACATAGTGTACACTTCTTATTGATTTGCAAGGAGGAAGAGAGGAAAAAACAGAGTACATTTTTTTTGCAAGAAATAGTTGTAATTACCTTGTGTATTCAATATTGTATGTCTGCTTTTTCCACTTAGCATATCATAAGTGATTTGCCATGTTTCAAAACTGTACTCACAATTTTATATTCCATTGAGTTAATACACTATAATTTACTACCCATTTCCCTAATGAGGAATGGTCACAGTTCTAGAGTTTTTACCTTATTAAATAAGGCTGTAATAAATATATTCCTTTGTTTAACTTTTTTCTCTCAGATTGTTTTTTTTTTTAAGATGGCTTCCCCTGGAATCAAAAGCATTGATATTTAATACTTCTTGATTTCTAGTATTTTTTAGTGGGTTACACAAACTTGTAATTTTACCATGTTTGATTATTTGTAGGCTTGAACTTGGCCATTGATATTTCATCTCTGTTCATATTCTGTTCATGCTGGTTGTCCAACTTTTTATCAAATTCTCTTCTCATTAATTTTTAAGCACTTTAATGTTTAAAAGATATTTATATTGCCTATTTTTTTCCACTTTGATATTTGCCCTTTTTTCAGGAGTTTTTAGACTCCCTAAACATTGAATTTATGTAGTTCTATGTATCAACCTTATCTTTTATAATTTCTGCCATTGCTTTTATGTTTAGAAAGTCCAACTTAAGCTTAGTAAATAGGTTGAACATATTTCTCTGGGTTCATTTATCATTTGTGTTTATGCTGATACAAATTTTCTATTTACACTCTATCGCTTCCGGTCCTAATGATTCCCTTAATAACTGAAATTTGCTTTATATATAAAGCTATGGATAAGTGTATATATATATACACATAGCTATTAACATTTCATCTAGCATACTTTCAGTTTCTATTAGTTTTCTTTGACATATTTTTATATTAAACTGTTTATTTCCAAATGTCAATGATTTTTTTTAAAAGATGGTACATATTGTGGTTCTGACTTAATATTTTCCCACCAAATTGCTATCAAATGATGACGGCATCACTTATACAATTATATTTCCTTTTCCTCTTGTTCTGAAAAGCTTCCTTGATCATACATTAAGTAATTATGTGTAGCCGAGTCTATTTCTAGACTCTCCATTCTGTTATGCTGATCTATAGGTCTATTTTTGTGCCAGTAAATCCTTCACTTGTTCAAGGAGAGCTCAAATTTCCTTTTTTGAGTCCTTGCTTCTCCAGCTTAAGCATCCTCAGTTCCTTCCATTGCTGCTCTTGTATTTGGCATCTAAGACCTACCCCAGTCCCCTTGGGGCCCAAAGCAAGCAGTTGGGAGAGAACAACCAAAGCTTAGTACCTGAAATTGTCTTACTTGGGTAAAGAAATGCACGGATCAGGGCAACATGCAGGCAAGAAAAGAGTACTTTTCTGTCCTGAAAAGTACTTTCTTCTCTCTCATCTCCTTTAATAGAGCAGAATAGTGAATGGTAGATCAGAGCCTTCCAGGGTTCAAGTGCCAGCTCCACCATTTTTTTTCTGTGTGGTCTTGGTCACGTTTCTTAAATTCTCTAAGTCTCATTTGCCTTGATTGTAAATAGAGACATCGTGGTATCTACTTTATTAAATTATTATAAAGATGAAGTAATAATCCATGAACAAAATCCAGTTCATAATCCATGAACATGTAGGTAGTAGGATGATGTAAACTATGGTGATTACTGTTAAAATATCATATAAATTTATTGTTTCACTTAAGTTTTCAAGAAATTGCTTATTGCTGTAGAGTTGACCTATGAAATTGGATTAGTTTCGGGTGTACCACACAGTGATTTGACAATTCCATACATTATAAATGTTCAGCATGATGAATGTAGGTACCCTCTGTCACCATACAAAGTTATTACAATGTTATGGACTACACTTCCTATGCAGTACTTTTCATCTTAATGACTTACTTATTTTATAATTGGAGGTTTGTACCTCTTCCTCTCCTTTACCTATTTCACCCATGCTCCCCACCTTCCCCTCTGGCAATCATCAGTTTATTCTTTTATTCATAAGTCAGCTTCTGTTTTGTGTTTGTTTGCTTGTTTGTATGTTTCATTTAACCTTTTGAGGCACTTATTAGCATAGACATTTAAAGTTGAATGAACAAGATGAACTTTCCCCAAAGCACCAGCTAATGGAAGCGCTAGCTTGGGATCTCCCTCTTTCTAGCTTCTAGGCCTATGCTCTTCCTTGTAGATGGCATCACTACACAGCATGACGTAAGATACTTGTAGCTGGTTCTCTGGGTTCTGTGGTGATTATGTAGCAGTTAAATTCTTAGGTGAAGGTAAGTATAAATAAATAAATAAGTAAATAAAGGTAAATAAAATGTTCAAATGTGTGATACGATATATAGGTCTTAGGATTTCCTTTGGGTTTCAACACGGAAGGGCATTCGATTAAGGGCTTAATCTTAATATGCAAATCGGCTGATGGGGAAGCATATCCCTTCAAGTGATTACTCAACGTACTGCTCCAAGTGGCAGTGACACAGCCCAGCAGCATTTGTCATCCCCACGGGGTGCCAGAGGAAGAAGCACTTCCTCTCCCTCAGCACAGGCTACCTGTGCTCTCAGAAGGCACACGGTGGCCGGGAGGGAGGCGAGTGGAGGATGCCACGTTGGCAGCCTGTGTGCACAACTGCCAAGTCAAACAGCACCGGAAGGTCTAATTTTAGCCCACTCAGCCTTGGCATTGTCCCTTTTAGCCAAGATATTTTTCAAGCACCACAATGAAGTGCTTTGTTCCAGCCTTGCTGGATACTTCACAAAGGCCCAGCAAGGACAGGGCAAGCATAATTCAGACCTGGAAACATATCAAAGACAAGGAACCTCCCTGGAGAGGGTCGGCACTCCTCCGGCAACCTTTGGTAAATATACCCTTTCCGTCCACCTCCCAAAGCTACAAGTGGCCCATGGTCGTGTCCTCTTCCCACAGCTTCTTTGTCAGCCTTCTGTGAGCTGCTTATTAGCAGGTATCTTTGCTCTTTCATGCTGGGATTTGCAATTTACTCCTTCTCTTTTTTTTCCTGCCTAACAAACCCACTTCTTTCCATATATCTGGGTCTAGTGTCCTTTCCTGATGTGTCTAGAAGGTGCCCTAGATTAAGAGCTAGGAACAGTTTTATCACTTACAAATGACCTCTGAGGTCTGTCCCTTACAATGACCTGGTGAATTAGGTGAGGTAGAAACTTCCCTAGAACTTTTGACGAAAATTGAAGCTCAGAATAGAAGCTGACCTTGGCTAAGGTCACACAGGAAAACACTGATGGATGTGGGACTGGAACCAAGGTTGGTGCTTTAGGGAAAGGTATGGTCAACGAACCTGTCAAAGCAGGGACCCTGAAAACTTTTTTCTGCACTCGATCTTAGCCAAAAGGTCGAGAAGCGATGAAAACTTTTTTCTGAAAGTATCAATTGGCATCATAGCCAGCAGTTCCAGACTGAGGACTAAGAATGGTGGCTTCCTTCAATAAGGAAATCACCACTTCCTTATTTCCTGGAAAGAAGGTAGGGAAGGTTGATCCACAGACACAACTGGTGACACTACTGTTTCCAAAGTCTTTGGGGGAGAAAAAAATAATTTCCCCTCAACCCTTCTAGGTTCTTGGCGAAGATTCCTGCTCCTGACCCCCATAATTAAAAAACAGGCTAACAGGAGAAAAATAAACATAAGCGTAATAGCATGTATACCTCCTAAATACAAGGGAGATACCCAGGAAAACTGAAGAACTCACTGAAATGGCCCAAGCGATCACTTTAAAGACTATCTCCAGCTAAACACAAAAGGGGATCGTGGGGAGGGGAACCAGTCTGGGAGTACTGTCAAGCAAAGCACAGGAAACATGTGCTTTTACATGTTTAAGTCATGTAAGTCAGTGGCCTTCCCCACTGGCAAAAGTTTCTAGGGATTTAACCTTCTCCCCCTTCATGCTGCAGAGGGAGACACCCTTACAAATGGAGATTTCCCTTATAAATGTAAATGTCTCTTCCTACTCATATTTTAGAGATTCTCCTATATCTGCTGTTGCTTAAAAATAATCAGCCTGAAAAGATCCTATGCCAGAGAGACATTTATTGGGGTAGCAAATTCTGCTCCCCTTCACCTTCTTGGATCTTTTCTTTGTCCTTGGAGTAGATCTCTCTGGACCTCATTAGACAATCCTAATCTGGCCTTAGGCCACCAGCAGCGATGATCTATGGGATCATCATTTCTATCTTTGAATTTTCTATCTTTTGAATTTGAATTTCAGTCATTATAATGAACACTGGATAGTGCTTTAGCATTTATAAAACTCTTTCCTAACACATTTAAACCATGTGCTAACACACCAAGATGGATATTGTTATCATCAATCTCACACATGGTTGCACTGAGCCTCAGAGTGGTTTCCTGACATGGCAGCTCCAGAGAGTCACGGACTCTGACCTGGACATCTCCCCACACTGACAGATCCAGGGTCCTTCTGAGTCGCTCTTGATATTCACTTCTTCACCTAGAGCAACCCAGGATGGTCGTCAGAACTAACGGTCTTTGGTCTGCAAGTGAAGCCTGACCTATTGCTGTGAATTAATTGTTGGAAAAGGGAGTGGCTTAACTGAAAGCACCGTGAAAGTACTTTCAGGACTCCCAAGACTGAAGATTTTATGAACAAAAGCCATTTTGTTTGTTGGTTAGAATTACTTATGTATAGGGGCCCCTGGGTGGCTCAGTGGGTTAAGCCTCTGCCTTCAGCTCAGGTCATGATCTCAGGGTCCTGGGATTGAGCCCTGCATCGGGCTCTCTGCTCGGCAGGGAGCCTGCTTCCTCCTCTCTCTCTCTCTCTCTCTCCTTGCGTCTCTGCCTACTTGTGATCTCTCTCTGTCAAATAAATAAAATCTTTAAAAAAAAAAAGAATTACTTATGTATATATTTCTGATTATAAATGTTATGTGCATTCATTATAAAAAGTTCAGAAACGTAATGAAAAGTGAAATATTACCACCTACCAGCAGTTAGAATCACTTAGGATTTTGATGTAAATTGTGTCCTGCCCAAACATTGTATACACACAAGTTGAGCATGTGTCTGTATAAAGCAAAGGCAAGGTGATACTGCACATACTGTTTTGTGACTCCTTTTTTTAACTCTAACAGCATATCGCAATATCTTCTCTCCTTTTTTCTTTCTTTTCTTGGGCCTCAAGTGCACATTTATGTTCATCATACTCCTCTGTCCGTGGCACACTATCATCACTGCCTGTCTAAGCCCCTGCTGTGTTTTATTCTATATTTTTTCATCTTCTGTACTCATTCTCATTTCCTCCTTCCATTCTATTGTGTTTAATACATGTCCTTGGTTAAGTGTTTATCCTTGAAAACACATAGTTGTTTTGTATACTTCCATGTTAATTTAAATAAATGACATTGAATCAATACCAGTCTATGTCATTAAGTGTAGATCTGTATTACCACTTTTAATGGCTTTGTAATTACCTCTGTGTGATTCTTTTTTTAAAAGATTTTATTTATTTATTTGACAGACAGAGATCACAAGTAGGCAGAGAGGCAGGCAGAGAGAGAGGAGGAGGCAGGCTCCCCACCAAGGAGAGAGCCCGATGCGGGGCTCGATCCCAGGACCCTGGGATCATGACCTGAGCCGAAGGCAGAAGCTTTAACCCACTGAGCCACCCAGGCGCCCCACCTCTGTGTCATTCTAACGAAATCAATTTAACTAGTTTTCTATGATGGACATTTAAGTTGTTTTTTGAAAAGGTGCAGTGTTTTTTTTGTTTGGTTTTTTTTTAAAGATTTTTATTTATTTATTTGACAGAGAGAGATCACAAGTAGGCAGAGAGGCAGGCAGAGAGGGAGAGGAGGAAGCAGGCTCCCCACCGAGCAGAGAGCCCGATGCAGGACTCGATCCCAGGACCCTGAGATCATGACCTGAGCCGAAGGCAGCGGCTTAACCCACTGAGCCACCCAGGCGCCCCGAAAAGGTGCAATGTTTTAAAAAAATGGTTTTAAACAATGCTGGATGTAATGTCCTGGTATCTACATCTCTGTGGATTTGTGCAATTGCTTCCTTGAGATAATTTTGAAGGGTCACCTTGCAAATAATTCTTCACCCAATTTTTCAGCTCCTAAAGTAGTTTGGTTACTGATTCCTTGGGGTTCCCTCTCACACCCTCCTCTTTCTCTGTTCCCCCCTCTCCATCTCTACTTTGTGCATGTCTCCCTAATGGCACTTAGCACATTCATCTTTGATCTCTGTTTCATATGTTCTCTCTTATCGCTCAGCTGATAAGCTCCAGCTAGTTGTTGACAGAGACCACACAGTAATTAATTGATTCAACAACATTTCCTGGGCACCTGTTCAGTGTAGTCTGAGGTGAACCTGACAATCACTCTGCCCTTGGGGAAGCCCGTGTCTAGTGAGGTGGCAGACGTGCCTAAGGCAACCAGATGTGCTGTACGGTAACCACACCCCAGCATGCACAGACGTCAGGGTGTGAAAGAGGAAGCCAGACAGCAAAGTCACCCAGACGAGGTGCCTCACCTATGTCTGGTACATGGTTTGGAATTTACTAGAAGGCTAAAGGGGAGCGAATGACAACTTCCCTCAAAGCAAGAGGAACAGCTGGCACACACCAGAGGTTTGAGATAATATAGAGAGTTGGAGCCTAGGGTGGATCATACACAGGGGTGAGACCAAAGAGCTCTTGCATGTGGGGCAGGGGAGGCCCAGGTAAGCAGGCCTAGAAAGCCTCACTGAGGGTTGGATTCAGAGTGAGGCCAATGAAAGGATTCCACAGGACAATGGCATGATGGATTTGGTGTTTTAGAAAGGTCATTTGGTTATCGCGTGGAAGATGGGTTTCAGAAGAGCAGACTGTCCATGGAGAAGCAAGTTTGGATAATGATAAAAGTGGGAGACGATGGCGGCCTCAGCTGAGGTAGTGCTGAACGGAAAGTCGGTGGATTTAGAGGGAGAGTTGGGAAGTAAGGTCTACAAACTACTTCACTTGACTGGTGCTGTGAGGAGAGACAGAGTCCTGGATAACCCCCAGGCTCTGAATGGGAATCTGGGCAGATGGCAGGGCCATTTCCCCAGAGAAGAGCACAGGAAGAGATGTTGACTTTGGTATGGTTGTAGGATTCCACGGTGGAGAGGCCCAGCAGGCAGAGGGAGAGATTGTCTAGCATCCAGGAAAGGCTTACGCTGGAGATTAGATTGGGGAACCATACTTACCTTTGTAATATAGAGTAATATTGAGTAAAAGATTGTTGAATAACTGAATTATTGAATTAATTTCTCATGTCATACTTCCTTCAAATAGAACATTTTACTCTCATCAAGGCACCTCGACACGAGAATTTCAAAGTCTCTGTATTTAACATGAGTGAAACTATTTTTTAGAATTTTTGTAGAGATAATTTAGGAAGATGGTAAATGCAAACAGCTCTCAGAAAGGAAAGACCACTAGCCTAACAGTCAAGAGACCTCAGTGATTCTGCTACTATGGACAGACACTTGGATATTTCACTGGCCCCTCAGGAGAGCTGAGTCCTTTACTCTGAGATCAAGGAGAGGGCAGGCATGGCTGAGGTCCAAGGATGCTCCTAGCCCTGGGACTGGGGATGTGCTGGTGACATGGGCGCCCCTGCTCTGTACTTCTCTCCCGCAGCTCCCTGCTGATCGGAGATAAGGACCACGGTCCTTCCCCACTGGGACTTGGCAGCACAACCTAGCACACAATCTGTTGGACAGAAGGCTGTGATTATTAATGAAAGCATTTCCTCTGTTACCTCACAGAACTCAGTGAGGTTCTGACACTGCTAGAGACGACCGTTTCCTTTCATAGAAATTGATGCTCAGACACACAGAGAAGAGTTGGAGAAAGACGCACAGGGGTGTAAAAATAAGATGCGGAAAAGTGGGCGGCTGCTTGAAACCCTCCCAGAGGAAACGCTACCAGCTATTAATCAGCTACACTTCTGTTCAGTGGGTGAACAGGGAATTAGATGGAAACTTCACTCAATAGTTGATGCTTTAGGCCTACAGGGTCCTCAGATGACTTTCCTCTGTCAGGTTGGACAAGAAACACTTCACCTTGACAGTGAAGAAGCAGGACCACAGCAAAATCCCTTAGGTGTCACCATTTGTGTACTTCTGTTTACACGTACCGGGTGTGGCAAGCGGTGTCAAGGTTAAGGTGACGTGTAGATATATGGGCCTGGATCTTGAAAAGTTTGCCTCCCCATCGTCTGGAGCAGCCCAGTTTGCTGGGTCCGATGATGAGGCTAATAATAGCTACTGTTTGTTGAACACCTGCTACTTGGAAGGCACTGTGGGTAGGAATTCAGTGTGTTATTTCATTGATTCTCGTAACAGCCCTGTGCGCAAATCTCATTGTTTCCATCTGACAAATGAGGAAACTGAGCCTCCAGTGTGCCAAGTTGCTGCTCATAAGTCACATACCTTGTGCGCGGCGGGAACATCATTTGACCCCGGGTCTGCCTCCAGCCCACTTTTTTGTCCCACTCAACTAAGTCCAGTGAAAAATGAAAGAGACACTGTGACCAAACAGAAAGGGGAAGGGAACCCACCAGATGGACTGAGTCAGAGTAGAAACTTTCCCCAAGTCCTAGCTTAACACCCTGGCACCAAGGTGGCTTCGGGCTTAGCCGTGCTTCCCAGGTGCTTGAGTGATGTTCTTTGTGCCTGGCATAGGAGGACGAAGGCGGTGGAGTCTGACCCCCTGGGCTGGTCGGGCCACTTGACCCCCTTATAGATCAGAGTTCCTGAGCACCTGCCACCTGCTTACCAGGGGAGATTTAGTTTAGAACCACTTAGTCAGTGCTTGCTTTGGCAGCACATGGACTAAAATTGGAACAATACAGAGAAGATTAGCATGGCTTTTGCGCAAGGATGACACGCAAATTTGTGAAGCGTTTCATATTTAAAAAAGAACCGCTTAGTCAGATCCAAGGGCTAATGTCCACCAGCAGCTGCCATCTTGGGTCAGGGCTGTCCCCAGGCAATGCCTTCAGACTCCACACCTGAGCTGCAGAGGGAGCACTCGGGTGGGAACTTTCTGGAAGCAGTTGGGGCAGGCCTAAGGAAGACCACCATTCTTCACAGCCCGGTCACAGGGAACTGGTGTGGCTCATTCTGGTCCTGCAGAGCCTAGGACCCTCAGCCCATGTCAGTGCCCAAGAGTCACAAGCCTGGGCATCATGGCAGCCACCGTGTCGTCCTGCCGAGGCTAACTAGTCAGGGCGCTGCTAGCTAGGCCCTGTTATGGACTTGCCCTATTCCCTCACACAAGTTTCCTAACCTTCCTGGGACGCTTCTAGAAAATGAAGGGGTTAGAGCAGATGATTTTTTGCTCCCTGGAGCCCACTTTGCTTTCACCTTCAGGTATTTATTGTTCTTTCTGGGTTGGAACTGTTGTCACTTGCCCTGACAGGGCCTTTGCCACTGCCATCAAAACGTTTTCCCGTTGCAGATCAGATAAGGACTCTGGCCTTGAGTCCCCAGGATGCAGTCTGCGCCCTCCTAACCTCCCTCCTGTGTTATGCTTGTGAGCCACACCTCGGCAGTCCCACGAGGTTTAGGACTTGAGGTAAAGTCATCAGAGAATGCCGTAAGAAAGGATTTCTCGCCTTTTCTGAAGCTTCTCTGGTCCCCAGAGATGGAAAGGCCAGCCAGGGACCCACACTCTGCCTTTAGAGAGATGCTGCTGGGGCCTTGGGAGGAGCCAGACTAGAGGGGTAGATAGAGCCATCGTGTCAGATAATTGTCCTTATTAGAAAAGAAACCGCCACACAGAGCACTTGGCAACTTTGAGGCCTGGTTTTCAGGGTGGTTTTAACAGTCTCTGGAAACTAGCAACCTAGTTTCATTTGTTTATAGGATCCAAGGGAGGTGGTGATGGAGATTGTTTCAACATCCCTGCTCAGAGATAAACATGTGTCCTGGCTCCTAGGCTTTGGGTGTTTGGTATGGGGACAGCTCGCTGCTGGGGTAGGAGGCTGAGAGCACCCAGCTGGGTCGGGAGACCAGGGTTCTCATGCCTACTCTGCCATTGGGGTGCCCACGTGATCTTGGAGAGCCTCAAACTCTCTCGCCTAAAATCAGGGGAATTCAAGCAAAAGAGCCCTAAGGAAAATCTTTTCAAGCTTTGGTCTTCTCTAGCTGAGAGATTTTTAATTTTTTTTTTTTTTTTAAGGGTGGGTAGGGTCAGAAGGAGGGGTAGAGAGAAAATTAAGCAGACACCGCACAGCGTGGAGCCCAACACGGGGCTCAATGTCATGACCCTGAGATCAGAACCTGAGCTGAAATCAAGAGTCAGAAGCTTAACTGACTGGGCCACCCAGGTGCCCCTTAAATTCCTAATGTTAGTCCTCAATACAGGATCTTGAAACAACATCAGAGGTGTCAGGCAGAGGGAGTGAGGCATCAGCGAGAACTGGGTTATGTCTGCGCTTCTTGGAATGCTTCCTCCTCAGACTGTCTACTTTGATTTGTGTTCATGGTTTTCATCAGTGCCCCCACAATGGACCCGAGTCGCTTGTTGAAAGTATAGATTTGCTTCTGAGGGAGGGTCTCGTGAAGCTGCATTTTTAACGACAGTAGCACTGTCGCACTGTAGCACTGTTCCCCAGGCAAGCTTGGGGAACACCAACTTAGAGCTCTCACCTGGGGACCAGTCAGGTGAACTTGCCTGACCTGGTGGTCCGTTGTCGCTGTCCCTTGTGCTCTGTGTCTCTCTGATCTGAGCACTCATCTCATCGTACCCCACATTCCCATGGGCAGGAACGTCTCCTGCCCTCATTTCTGAGCTTTTCAAGAACCACGTCTTTCTCCCACCGTGCCTAGCACAGAACCTTTCTCGTAGACAACACCTGCAAATGTCCGCCAAGTTGAGTTGCCCAGAGCTAACTGGGCCGTGGGTCATTATTGATGCAAACCGTTCCATCAAGAAGGAGAAGAGGGGCTGGTAAGAGCTTGTGGAGAAGTGTCACAGAGAAGACAGCGTTGGAACCTAGCCTGGTTGTTTAGACAAGTGGGAAGGAAAAGAAGGAGTCATCTAGGCAGGAGGCTAAGCATGACAGGGCCTGTCTCTTCCAGTTATTTCGGTGTACAAGTGAGGAGCCCAGGGCTGAGAGAGAGCACGGCTGTATTCAGGGCTGGCCCCGTAATCTGACACTACAGCCGGCTCTGCTCTGCCTGGCTCTGTACTCCCTCAGCCTCCAACTGAGCCCCGCAAGTCCTCCCTTCCTCCCCTCGAGCTGTACCTCCAGGCCTGTTTCCGCACTGCTGTGCTTAACCTGTTGTGTATCCGCATGAGTGCCTGGGCCTCTCCATCTCGACCCCCAGGCTCTGCACGAATCTCGCCAAGGTTCAGCCAGGCTCATGGCCGGATTACCTGGGAGAAGCCAGGCCTGCTGGTCTGTGCACCTCCTCGCACTCAGCGGGCCCTGCTGTGTTCTGGGAGGCCGGCCTTCGATATCGGAGCGGGTAAAGGACAAGCTTGGGCCAGCACACACATGCACATACACATATGCTCCTTGAATTCTCTCTCTCTGAGACGCAAAGGGTTTGTGGAGGAATGAAGCGCATGGGCGCCCATTGCCTCCCCTGGCCGGCCTTTTCCTCCTACAGGAAGTCTCCCAGATCTGTGCTAAGAGCGCTCATTCACGCCCTGGTTCCTCGGCTCTGCAGTTCTGCTATTGAGACTAGGTAGGAAGTGGAAGAGAGGCAGGCAAGACTCAAGGCAGGCAGGCCGGTGAGAAAGTGTTTGCAGAATCCAGGCAGGAGAAGATGGTGGCCTGTGTTAGGAAACCAGTGGGGTTCTGGAGAACGACTGCTTCTTCTTTTTTTTAATTTTGTTTATTTGTTTGACAGAGAGAGAAATCACAAGTAGGCAGAGAGGCAGGCAGAGAGAGAGAGAGAAGGAAGCAGGCTCCCTGCTGAGCAGAGAGCCAGATGTGGGGCTCCATCCCAGGACGCTGAGATCATGACCTGAGCTGAAGGCAGAGGCTTAACCCACTGAGCCACCCAGGCGCCCCTGAAGAATGACTTCTGTTCTGTACGAATCTTTCTCTGCTGGTTGAGCTAAGACAGAGTACCCATTCCTCTGAGCTTCAAAGCCCTCATCAGTAAAGAGGGGGTGGTAATAACCTCTTTCTTACTGGACATGGGTCCAGTTACATGGGTAACTGTTGTTGCACGGAGCCTTTTGTAAACTATTGAGTATAAAAATGTGGTCTTGGGGCGCCTGGGTGGCTCAGTAGGTTAAAGCCTCTGCCTTCGGCTCAGGTCATGATCTCAGGGTCCTGGGATCGAGTCCCACATCGGGCTCCCTGCTCAGCGGGGAGCCTGCTTCCTCCTCTGTCTCTCTCTCTCTCTCTCTCTCTCTCTCCCTGCCTGCTTGTGATCTCTGTCAAATAAATACATTAAAAAAAAAATCTTAAAAAATATGGTCTTTTCTGGGTATCCTTGGGAAGTTGTGCTAGGCTTTCCTCACCCATGGGCTCATTTCTGCTTCTTTTACCCACACCAGATCTCCCCCATCAGGCCTGTTCCTTGGCTAACACTGAGTCTCTCTAATGCCTTGCAAACCGTGAGAAATCATTTGGGTTGGGATTGGCTGGTTTTTATCTTATAACCCGAATGCTAGCTTTAAAATCATACACCCCCATGTCTGTCCCCTCCCTTCTTAGGCAACAAATATTCAAGTACTGACGGGTACCCAGGTGAAAAACCCACAGAGCCAACATGTGTATACTCTTTCGAGACAAGCCGATTTGAAGTCTGTGACTCATCTTTTCAGCTTTACAGAACTTCAGCTGCTGATCAGTGAACAGTGCGGTTGGAAGGGCTTAAAGGTCATTTGGTCCAACTGACTTGTTTTTCAAATGGGGAAACTGAGCAACAGAGGAGGAAAGGATCTGGCCCAAGATCACAGAATGAACTAGAAACAGAACAGGAATTACCTGCCCCCCCCCTACACACACACACACACACACACACACACACGCACACACACATGGATTCTTTTATTTTACTTTATGTGTGTCATGAGATCTTTTTATTGGGAATGCGGTAAGTTTTATGGTCATGTTTCCCCTTTCTGTTGTCCTGGGCCCATAATGAGAGACACCGTGGGCCTCTCTCACGGTAGTTCCGGGACAGAGGGGGCAGAGGTAGGGCCTCTTAACCCATCCCTGCTCTCCTTCTTGCATCCGACATCACTAAGCACCACCTTTATGCCGAATCCTGAGGATATTGGCTTTAAGATGTTCAAAATTTAGTGAGGAAGGCAACAACAAAAAAACAGTCTCCGGGTGGGCAGGCGATTTTCCGTACGGCGAAAAGAAAGATCCCTCCCATCTGTTGCCTGAGTGTTATATTTATACGCATGATGGCACTGACTCTTCTCCTATACAGATTACTATGAGACTGATTCTCCCAGAAAGGAACGTACTAAATACCACAACTTGATGAAGACCAGTGCCAAGGTCCTTGAGTCCCTACCTCACAGTGGTTCAGGGCCCTTCATTCATTCTTTTCCTCAAAAAATACTCGTCGAGCACCTAGTCTGAGGTAGCAGGGATGAAAACATAAATAAAAGATCATCCTCTCCTCAAGAAACTAACAATCCAGTAGAGAGATAAATGATGACCAGGGAAGCTTTTACCAGGGAGTGGAGATTCCTTGGAGAAAGGACGCCTACATCAGCCTTGGAAAGTCCGCAAAGGTTTCTCAGAGGGGGCGGTGTGTGAGCTGAGGTTACGTAAAGAAAGAGGAGAAGCCTGCTGAACAAGTGAAAAGACAGATGGGCAGCAAATGAGGATGTGAGTAGGCAGGACAAGCGCCAGGCGAGGGAGAAGGGGCCACATCCTGCAGACAATGAGAAGTGTTGACAGTTTTAGGGAGAGGCTCAGATGGTAAGGTTTGTATTTGAGAAATTCATTCAGGCAGCCATGCAGAAGGTGGGCTGGAGTCAATCAATCCAAACAGGGTCTGGCCAGAACTTGATTTTCCCCGTGATTCATCTCACCGCCAGGCACACCTGGCTGATAGTGGCTGACCATGACCCGTGACCGGGAAGCATGATGTGAGGCCTGTGAGTCTCCAAAACTGTGATTCATGGTCCTCACCATGTTCCCTGTGTGAGACCAACCTCTTCTTTTTTTCTTTCTTTCTTTCTTTCTTTTTTTTTTTTTCAAGATTTCTTATTGGAGGGTACACAGGTGGGTCAGAGGGAGAAGGAGAGAGAGAATCTCTAAGCAGACTCCACGCTGAGCGGGAGACTCCACGCTGTTGCGGGGCTTGATCTCGCAACCCTGAGATCAGGACCTGAGCCAAAACCAAGAGTCAGGGGCTCAACTGACTGCACCACCCAGGCGTCCTCATGCTGTTGACTTTCTAAAGGCATTGGGGAGAGGCAGTTTTTAATAACACTTAATCCATTTTCCCATCACGAATACAAACTCACTCTAGCTTAAGGTTTTAGTTAACTCCAACAGTCTTTTCCAAAATAGGGCCTGGCAAAGTGACGGGTCCTTCTCTCTTCTCTTCTTTCATTGCCAAGAGGCACTGATTCAGCCTCACAAACCTTCCTGCATTTGCTCCTCCCGTTCCTCCTCAGATGCCTTCCATCCACCTGTCTGTGATTGTGTACTGGAGTCTTACTAATCCAGGTTCAAGTTCTGGTTCTGCCACACACTACTTGCATGATCCTGTACAAGAGAGCTGCCCTAATCCTCACTGCTGAGCTGTCATAGGGTTAAAGATTGAGGGCATAAAGTTCTCAACACAGTGCCTGTCCCACAGCCAACACTCAGCATTCAGCAGCTGTTATTGTTAGGGGAGATTCTGGTTCAATAATGAAAATTTGTAATTCTCGACTGTAGACGACAGAGTGAAGTCCTGGAAGTTTGGTAATACACCTTTTGATTAGCAGGATAACCACGGATTACAGTTTTCTCACCCAGATTAATTAATCTTGACACCTGAGTACCCAACTTGATTTCCATATCCAGCTGAGGGATCCCACAGTACCTATAATCAAGAGACAGTTGCTAATAAGAGACATGGAGCTTGAAATTAAGAGCAAAAATAAGGAGAGATGCTCCACGATAAAGGGCATAGTTGCTGATCCTCGGGTCCCTTGCTCAAACAGAAGAGCTTGGAAGACAAATGGGCATTTTAATTATATCCTCTCATTGTGTTAGATTGCGATGATGCGATGAGATAGCTTTCCTTGGAAGTAGCAAGAGTGGTTTGGTTTCATCACAGTGAAAGAATTGTTCAATGTTAGGGAAGGTCACTGACAATGGGTGTGGAATGTGTTGTGGAAGAAGGCAAAAAATTAAAAACAACAAAGTATGGGATGATCCCCTTCTGGGATGATTGCAACTGTAGACCGGCCTAGAGCCGAGGACAGAATTTGTCTCAAGCATGTTGAAGGCCTGGATGCACGTGGGTAAGATTTCAAAGCCCAATTCAATTCTAGTATCAGGATTTTGAAGATCTTGTGACACTTTCCTTATTCTGGTGATCCTTCAGATTTTCACTTTTAATTTAACTTATTTTTTTAAAGATTTATTTATTTTTGAAAGGGAGAAGGCAGGAGGGAGGGACAGAGAGGGAGAATCTCAAGCAGACTCCGCACTGAGTGGGGAGCCCGACGGGGGTTCGATCTCACAACCCTGAGATCAGGACCTGAGATATAACCAAGAGTCAGACAATTGACTGTGCCAACCAGGTGCCCCTTGATTTGAATTTTTAAATCAACCTGTGGTTAATTTGTTTAGTTTTCACTCTTTTTTTTTTTAAATTGTAACACCACAACATTAAAGGAAACTTTAAAGAATCCTCTTTAATTTTTCTGCACTAATACAAAAACTATTTTAATTTTAGAATATTGTTTATCATTGTGTACCTATTTCTTAATTAGTCCTCACAGTGAATCTGAGAAGAGTTTTGTTATTATATATATTTTATTAAGGAAGGAATTTCAGTGGCTTTTAAGGACTGGGTGGCTCAGTCGGTGAAGGTCTGCCTTTGGCTCATGTCCATGATCCCAGGGTCCTGGGTCGAGCCCCACATTGGGCTGTCTGTTCAGCAGGGCAGTCTGCTTCTCAGTCACCTTCTAACCCTCCCGCTGCTCATGTTCTCTCTTGTTAAGTTTCTCTCTCTCAAATAAAATCTTAAAAAAAAAAAAGGAAGGAATTTAAGATAAAGCTGTTGGTTTACATATTTTTAAAAGATTTTATTTATTTATTTGAAAGAGAGAGAGAGACAGTGAGAGCAGGAACATAAGCATGGGGAGTGTGAAAGGGAGAAGCAGACTGCCTGCTGAGCAGGAAACCTGATGTGGGGCTCGATGCCAGTGTCCTGGACACTGGGATCGTGACCTGAGCCGAAGGCAGATTCTTCATGACTGAGCCACCCAAGCATCCAGCAGTTAATTAATATTGCTCTAAGTAACACACATGGTATACAGTCAATAACCTGGCACATAATGGGTATAGGTAACATTATTTTATACAGTTATATTTTTACCTACCAGCTGCAATAACATCAGAATGGAATTAGGTCAACTGGAATTCACCACTCAATCTCTCTAAAAAGCCACCAAGTTTGTCAACATTGACAGCAACGTCGTAGGAAACCTCTGAAGAAGAGCAGAGAAAGAGAATTAATTTGACTAATAAAAATAAGCTGTTTCCATTAAAAAAGAAAAAAAAAAAGCTGCAACGTTAGAACTAAACCAGCTGAGATTTCCTGCCATCGCCGATCAGATTTCCCAAGTCTGCTTATAATCATTTGCCTGTAAAGCCCTCTCATTGCGTGTGTCAATAATCCCACTTAATATCCTTATAAACTAAATGTGGAATTAGATACCCAGGCAGCAAATGCTGATGCACTCTAGTTCATACCAGGAGAATATAAACAGTGCCCGTGCACTTTACACGAGCAGCACGAACAAGGACAGCTGCCTCTCCGTGGGGTGGTCGACGCTGTGGGTTCGGGGACGCGTGATGCGTGATGGATGGGAATGAGCCCTACAGCCTTTTCGAGCTGCTCGAAGGGTCTTTCTCCCTCATCTCCTTTCTCGAATGCCAGAGAGAAGGAGGCCGACCTGGGTGGGGGCGGGGGGACTTGATATGACACGCTAGAGGCTGCTCAGACCTCGGACTTGGCTCTTAATCAAGTTTGAAATGATCGCGGCTAATTGCATTCATTTGCTTTTCTCCAGGCAGAATGGGGAAACAGAACAGCAAACTGGCCCCCGAAGTGATGGAGGACCTGGTGAAGAGCACAGAGTTTAACGAGCATGAGCTCAAGCAGTGGTACAAAGGTTTCCTCAAGGACTGTCCGAGCGGGAGGCTGAACCTCGAGGAATTTCAGCAGCTCTATGTGAAGGTAAGTGGTTTTCAGTCTCTGGTTCTCTTCAGGCCACGAAGCGCTGTCTTCGAGAAACGTCACAACTCCGAGGAGCCTGTTCGTTTCAGCCTGATGGTTTTCCAACCAAAAGGGAAAATGGACGTTTTTAAAAAGGCACAGAGATGTGTTTTGTTCCAGGCTTAAGTAAAGCAGGTTCTGAATAAGAAGAGCAAGTGTTCAATCAAAACACTGACTAGAGTTCAGATGCCGGCACTGGGTGAAACCACAGTGGGAGTCTCAGACAATAGTGTTTGCGGATGGTTATTGACGCGCCTGCTAATTCCACTATTGCTTGGCTTGTTAAAGGTATCTGCGCCTCTCTCCATTAAAGAGAAAGTACACGGGACGCTTTTTCACCAGGAAATGGCCTCCTATTTGCAGATAAGAAAAAAAAAAAACTTAGATTCCCACCACAGCACATTTGGAAGGGGGTGGGAAGGTCTGGTGCATATCTGAGCATCAAGGTCTTCAACATGGACTCTTAACTCAGCATTTTGTACTGTGTCCAGGTTAATCTTACCCTGGGCATTAGCTAAAACCATTCATTGAAAGTATAATCTCTATTGTTGTGGCATTATTTTGGTTCTTCTGAGTTTATCAGTTGGACTGGTTCTAGATTTGGTAAGATCTAAGACATTCCATTTCGTGTCTGCTTATAGAATATCAGGCTTGTAGAAGAAGGGCATTGTTTTACTTTGAACTTTTTCTGACTAAAATACCAAATAGTAAATATTACTTTCATCCTTTAAATGTAGCAACTGTCAGGGGCGCCTGGGTGGCTCAGTGGGTTAAGCCTCTGCCTTCGGCTCAGGTCCTGGGATCAAGCCCCTCATTGGACTCTCTGCTCGGTGGGAAGCCTGCTTCCCCCTCTTTCTCTCTCTGCCTACCTCTCTGCCTACTTGTGATCTCTCTCTGTCAAATAAATAAATAAAATCTTTTAAAATAAATAAATAAATAAATAAATGTAGCGACCGTCAGTTTGAGGAACATGAGCTATGCACCCACATCTCTGTGCGGGGCATGATTGTACCAAGTACTAACACTGCTTTTCCCCTCCCAAAGTTGAGTGCTTCACCTCGCCTGTGCCCCAGCAGTTCCGTCCTCACACGTGTACAAGCAGTGGCAAGTATAAGAAAGCTCACAGCTGCACTGTTCGCAGTAGCAAAGCTGGGAAGCAGCCCAAATGCCCATCAGAGGCTGAGTGGAAAGTGAATTACGATCTATTCACATAGCAAAGCATTTGAACTGTAGCGTCGCAGAAACATCAAGCCCAAAAAGTAAGTCTTAAAATATTTTAAATTAAACACAAATCAGATTTAAAAATATTTCATAGGACGTAATAAAATTGTATTGGAAAGGAAAGCAAGACTGATGGACACCGGATCCAGACTGATGGCTACGTCCAGTGGAGAGAAGGCAATGGATGGAAGGGGGTAGGACCCCATCGTTGGATATAGATTGATCTCAGTGGTAGCTGTGGTCTGGGGGGTGAGTTTGCAGATGGGAGCTTACTGCATTATTAAAAGCTCAGAAACCCCATAAGGACCACTGATGAGTGTCAGGGACCCAGAATTATGGTTAAGCCAAAGCTGAGCAGCCAAGGGCCCCAAGTACATACAAAACTACCTCCTTAAATGTATGTAGAAAGGTATGCTTAGAGTGGCAGGTATAGTATATACATATATATATAGTATAAGACATAGAGTATATACGTATAGATAGTATAAGATCACTTGCCATTTCTAAGACCTTAAACATGAGTTTTTATCACATGGAGCTTTTTCATGTAGAAGTGCTGAGAAATGCTTTTATTATCCAATGGCTATAAATTGCTTTTGCCGACAAGCAGGATGGTATGCATTTTCCCTCTATTGTTCAACCACTCTCTTCAGTTTTCAAAGTCACATCTTCTCACATTTTGTCACCCAGGAGTGAGCCTGGCTTCACCACTGTCTTCACTCTCAGCCCCAAGGAAAGTACAGACAAATGAGATTTGTCAAAGCTTCTTTCGTATCACTGGAGGTCATACAAGCTGTCACTCCGTGTTTAAGAAAGCTCTGTGTGCCGCCTTCCCCACGAGTCTTTTAAAATGAGAGAGACTCGCCTTCGGAGAAGTAGTTGACATGCAGGAAATGAGGTATTTCCTTTACGTGCTGGAGGTACTCAGCACTGGGACAGCACCAGCCTCAAAATGGAGGTGGGGGGCCTGTAAACGTTAGAGAGGGTCAACATCTTGGGGTACAGCTGATGTATATATACCAATAGCATCGCCCTCCTCCACCTCTCCCGCCCAGCCCAGAGTGGACTTTTTTATTCCAAGAAGAGAGTATCTGACTTTCTGGGTGGAGTTTAGATTCTTGGCAGCCTCTTAACATCCGTGTTCAAACTCAGCCTGTGTTCTTGTGTCGAATCATCAGAAAGCAGGCAAAACCCTTTTTTTTTTTTTTAAGATTTTATTTATTTATTTATTTGAGAGAGAGAAAGCACCAGCAAAGAGAGGGGCAGAGGCAGAGGGAGAAGCAGACTCCGCACTGAGCAGGGAGCTGGACTCAGGGCTCAATCCCAAAACCCTGAGATCATGACCTGAGCTACCCAGGCGCCCCTGAAAACTGGCACAGTCTTCTCCTTCCAGAGTTGTGCAAGGACAGACATAATACAAAGGGGAACTGCAGAGGAAATATGTCACGTATACAGGGAGTAAAGAAAAGACAGCTCTGGTAAGCGAGAAGGAAGAAGCCCAGAGAAAGATGTGGATTATGTAATAAGGCTCAAGAGAAGGGCTGACCAGAAAAGACTGCCTTTAATGCTACTGCAAACTGCAAATATTCAGCTAGGCATCGTCCTTATCCTGGTGAGTAGGCACTTTTCAGCGGCTCCTTCTCTATCAGTGTGGACATGGAGACATTCTAGAATTTAGCCGAGTGAACAAAACTGCCTGTGGCCTCTGCCCACCGTCTGTGTCGTCAGCCTGGTGTGTCTACTCTTACCAACCCGACCCACCCCAGGCTCCAGGAGAGACACTTCGCTGCTATAGAACCCTGCTCTTGGGAGGAGTGGGTTAAAGAAAGAGACCCTTCTGCATGGTCAGGAGGATAAACTGTCAACTTTAGAAGGCTTTGTATCCAAAATAGAAAAGAACCCCTTCCTTAGGTCTATGTTTAAAAATGTTTCAAACTGAGGTTTCAAACTGAGGTTCAGAAAAATGAGGCTTAGTGTCACAGAAAGAGCGAAGGTAGGACGCAAAGTGAAGATGGGCGTGGCGCTCTCACTGCAGAACACAGCCCTGCCTTGCAACGGGGGTCCACGGAAGCCCCCCATCAGTCCCCTCCAGCCCCTCCAACACACAGCTGCTGGGGCGAGCTTCACGGAACACAGGTCTGGGCACCAGCCTTCCTAGATCAGATCATTCTTTCGTCCTGTAGACCCTAGTCACCTCATTTCAATCAACGTAAGACCCAGTAGTGAGCACAGAGACTGACACAGCCTGCGACCAGTAAGTGTTTGTTGAATGAATTATAGATAAAATTATATTCTGGCAGTGTACCTCCTTCTCAGGGAGCCTCATAGTGGAGACATATAGAAGTGACTGAAGGATGGGTCCTGCCTACCCTCCGGGATCTCACAGGCTAATCGAGAAGGCACAGTTAACCCCCATGGAAGGCACAATGACATAAATGCTTGTTGGTGGGGCAAGAGGAGAAAGAAAGGTTCATTTCAAAAGGAATATTAAATAAGAAGTTAATGAATGCAGTGATGAAAGGCAAACTTCCTTTTCTCTTCGCCTTTTAGAAGATAAAACGTCTCTGAGTAGAGAGTTTTTACCTTTTCCAAGCTCAGTATCATGTTTACTTTACAAAAATATATTGGCGGAATTCCATTCAATAAGAAATTTTCTAGGTCTGAAGCTTTGGAAATAGTAGGTCTGCTCACTAAAACTCTGTTTTTTTAAAGATATTTATTTATTAGAGAGAGAGCGCATGAACAGGGGCAAATGGGAGAGGGAGAGGCACAAGAAGGCTCCCCACTGAGCGGGGACCTCCCCGCAACGTGGAGCTCAATCCCAGGTCCCCTGGGTCATGAGCGAGCCCAAGGCAGATACTTAACCGACTAAGCCCCCGAGATGCCTCTCAACGAAACTCTATTGACACAGCTACTCAGAGACAAGTATGAAAACAAATAAAAATAAATGATATCATAAAATCTGCAGCGCCTGAACATTTTATGATAAAGATATTTTAATAGAATAAGAAAGATTTTCTAGTTAATAAAGTATCGCAACCATATTCTATAAATCTCTATAGAGTTTTAGAATTTTACTCACAAATTATGCTCTTGTGCTTAAAAACCAGTATCAGGGCACCTGGGTGGCTCAGATGGTTAAGCGTCTGCTTCAGTTCAGGTCATGATCTTTAGGTCCTGGGATCGAGCCCCATGTTGGGCTCCCAGCTCAGCTGGAAGTCTGCTTCTCCCTCTCCCTCTCCCTCTACTTGTTCTCCCTCTGTCTCTGTCTCTGTAGCTCTCTCAAATGAATTAAAAAAAAAAAAAAAAGAGGGAAAAAAAACCTTTTTAAAAAAAACCAAAATATTGAAAAAAAAAAATAATAAAAACTAGTGTCAGGAGTAAAGGTATGCTTCCTGAAATTTAGATGCAAACATATAATAAGTTTAGGATTTTAGGCATGTAATCTTTTTTTATAGAATATAACATAAAACATTTGCATCTCATTTTGCCCTATTTAAGATGTGACTTTGATCTAGTGACTTTGCAAATGAAAAGGTCGATCTACATCAATGGCCAATTCAAACTTGAATGTGTCTCAAAATCACTAGGGCTGATTATTTAATTGCCAGATTGCTGGGCCCCTTCCTTAGGGCTGCTGTTTCACTGGGCCGAGGACAGAGCCCCAGCAAATGGATTCCAAGGAAGACCCCATAGATCGTTCTAATGGAGAAAATCCATGAATGACATTTTGAGAAGACTAGAGTTTAACCGGGAGTATCCTTGAGTAGGCTCCCAGAATTCTGTATACACTGAGATGGTGTGTGAAAGTTTGTACCTATGCTTTCTTGGGATAGCTTTAGTCAGGTTTATAAAGTGTTCCATATGGTGATTTTCCATAAGAAAAGTTAGGAACCACTAAAGATGTTTCTAACCATGGGCAGGCTTAACATTCTAATTCCCAAGACAGCAGAGCCAGTGGGTCTTAACTGACACCAAGACAAATGAAGAAATATCCCCTTTTAAACTACACTTTTTCTATACAAATGAAGAAATATCCCTTTTTAAACTATACTTTTTCTACACAAATGAAGAAATATCCCCTTTTAAACTACAGGAAATAAGAATGATAATTTCTTCCCTGCACCCTGTTAAACTTGTTTCCAGTTTGCAAGAGATGTTTTCCTGATTTGGGGCTATTAATTAAATTGTGTTTTGTCCAGAGCCCCATGAAAATGAAAATAGGAATGCCCCAGTGGGATAAAATGCAATCCCGGTTCGCCATCCACTCTCCTGAGCACATCTGCGGGCCGGGTTCTCTGGAGGCCCTGAGCCAGTCGAGAACGTCAGGGTTCCTTTCCTTGGCCCACGGTGGTCTGGTCTGCCGTCGAGCAGCCAGCGGTCAAGTGCAGGCTCACAATGTCCATCTACCTGCACCTGTGATGAGGCCCACAAAAGACAAGGAAGGGCCTCTGGGCCCGCAGAGGGCTGGAGGGGAAGGTCATATTGAAGCTGATCCTCAAAGGAAGTGTGATTTGGACATAAGGAGCTGTGGTTATGTCTGGACTCTCAAAAGTGTCACTGACTAGAATCCCAAAGGTGGGAATAAAAAATAACGATTGTGTTTGAGAGCCGCTTCTTATGGCCTTGGCAGGAGGCCCACAGACGCAGCGTATTAGTCTGAAACAAAACATAACAAAATGAAACACACAAGGACCCCTTGGCCATCCGGCTGAGAGAAGGTGAAAACCACCTGTGGAAGAAAAAGCTGTACACAGCAGGGGCTCTGACCACGGTCCTTCTTTCTTGTTTCTCCCTCCCTCTATCCCTCTCTGCTCTCCTTTGTCTAAGTCCCTTACCTTTGTTGACACTCTCACTGGTTCTCTCTGACGGTCCGCTCACTTGGCGCTCACCTCGACCTACCGTGGAAGGAGCCTCTGGAGTAAAGTTCCCTCACTTCAGGGCTTAGTGGCTGGAAAGTCAGGAGACTTGCCCAAGGCCCAAGAGAGACCAGCACAAATGAGGACTGTCCCCCCCTTGCAAGCAGCATTCTCTCCACCTTGCTGTGCGTCCTGGGTCCTCTTGGCTACATTTAGGAGCAAGCATCTGGAAGCTTCTCTAGTCTACTTTGTTGCAAAGCAGAATGCCTCCAGTGCTCCCTTGTCGCTCCATCCTAGCCATGCTTCCGGGACCAGCTCAGAAGCTTCTCCCAGGAGAGCCGTCCTTGGTCCCTCCATTCTCAAAGCAGGAACAGTCTCTTCCTCCCCTGCAGCTCAGTGACTTCGGTCCCCCCCACCCCGCCTCCTTCTACAAGGATATTATGTCTTTACAACACAATTATGCAAGCTTTTCTCACCCTGTCACTAGTTAGAGCCCTTCTCCACTCCCCAGAGCCTACACTGCTCTTGTGTTTTGCCTGAGTACACATAAATCCGGTGGGTTTCACCGGAAGGCTGAATGTGTACCTGCCGCTTCCGCATACTAGCCATGTGACCTTGGGGAAGCCCTGTGCTTAAGCATTTGTTAAATAAATCAACAAACCACTCTAGCTCTCAGCTTCCTAATCTGTCCAACGGGGAGACTCTAGTGAGCCAGAAATAGCGAGTCGTCTTGCCCAGGAAAGGCTCATTAGTGGCTTGACCTTCGGCACCTGGGCACGGGAGCGCTTCCAGATGCCAGCCTACCCAGAGACGGCTACCATGGCTTCTCAACATCGGATTCCAATCAATTTTGAAAATAAAACTCTTGGCTCAAAACAGATTTTCGGATGATCAGTTTTCAGGGACTCAGACTCTGCTCGTTCCTAAGAGGTAATGAGGAGTAGACCTTATTAAAAATTTGTTAGGCAGAACTATATACAGAAACATCTTAATTCCCTCGGGAAACAGATATTGCATAAGACACAAATGTCATCCAGATTGGGCTGGTGGGGACGTTGCAATTTTTAGTGAGAACCTGGGAATTCATTTCCATTTGGAATGTTTGCCAACATGATCGAGGGTGCACTTCAACTTGAATTAATGTGCAAAACAAGAGCTAAGGGCTGAAATCTTGAGGAAGAGATGACAATGAAGTTGTAGTTCTGGGAAAACAAAGTCCCATGGGAGGCTCCGAAGGCATTTTATTATGGCGAGATTGTCTCAGGGAATAGCTAGCTACCGGCACGTCTTGCATTAGAGAGAGCATTTATCCCAGAGGGGTGGCAATGATAACCTTCTCCTGCCTCACAGGGTGTGAAGTTATTTTGGATGGCTTCCACACCTTGGGATTTTGCTTTACGGTGATAGGGCAGGTGTCAGTTCGAGAGATATCAATGGTCATTGCGGCCATGATATCCGAAGGAATGCTCTTAGATGATACCTCAACTCCTCTGCCCTCAGGATAAGGTCGGAAAGAGCTCTTTCAAAGTCTCTCAGTCCGCCCACCCCCTATCTCCCCCCATTTTACACAGGAGGAAACCGAAGCCCTTGGGAGTCAGGGGGCAGTCCAAGGCTGAGCTGCTTCTTCATTGCTTCACACGCCCGAAAGGATGTGTCTCAACTCCAGCCCGATTATAGCAGTTTCAAGCCAGAAGGACGTACTCTCCCTTTAGCTATTCTCTGCAGCTAATTGTTAAAGGACAATCCGTTTCTCTTTGGAAATAGAGCCAAAGAGGCAGAAATAGCCCATTTTTATTACAGAATTGGACTTGAAGACACAAAATCTGTCTGGACCTCTCACTATAAAAGCTGCTTTACATTACTGGATTTTTCTGACCTTTGAGAGGACCGCGGAGGTTTGGATCCGGTACCGTGGACTCACCTTGGTGGGAATCATTTCCTCCCTCCTTCCGTTCCGCCCACAGAGCACTTGCTGGAAACATGCTCTCTGTCATTGATTATTCGTTCTCCTGGCTCCACTGGGAATGGGTCTTGAACCGCAGATGTTTCCTTCTGAGGGTAGTTACGGAGCTTGGGGTTCCATCCTTGTGACCTCCTGATGTTGCTGTCCTGTCACCTGTCCTGAGCTCTAAGTCACTTCTCCCCTCTCAGTGGAAATGCAGTCCAAATGGGGGAGACATTGGGGGGTGGGGAGTCAGGAGCAAAATAGGGATAAATCCAACTACAAAATGTCCAAGGGCCTCCTTAGGTCCAGTGGAGGAGACTCCCTCTGTAGATGGTAATTCAGAGAAGCTGTTAGAAGTCAACCATCTTCAACAAGCACTTTGAGCAATATATATAACAAATCTGTAACCAAGAGCCAATGGGGGCTGAAGAATTCAAGCCAGACTGCCTCCTTCATTTAAAGGGCTAACAGCCTACTCGAACAGTCCATGTAGAGAGCCAAAAGACCACAGAGAAAAATGGCATTTGTGCCAAAGCTGGTGCAAGTACTCCAGCCTAGCAAATGTCCGTGTAAATATCTTCACTGAAGATTTCAAGATACCTTGAAATGCAGATAGGATCTGTAGCTTTGAGGTTTTCCTTAAGAGGAGGGACAACCTAAGCAAGGGCACAGGGGCAGGGAGACCGTTGGGTGGTAAGGGGGAATAGCCAGCAGCTGTTGTCGAGTGACCGCCCAGGTATCAGGGGACAAGTGAGGTTGCAGATGTGAGTGGGGCTCAATCACAGAGGCCATCAGGTGCCAGAAAAGCCCTAAAGTTCTGAATCTTGGGGACCAGGTGAACAGGTGCTTTCCTACCAAGAGGTGTTAGACGACCGCAGACGTTCTGATGACATGGCATTGTCTGCTTCTTTTTTTTTTTTTTTTAAAGATTTTATTTATTTATTTGACAGAGGGAAATCACAAGTAGGCAGAGAGGCAGGCAGAGAGAGGGGAAGGGAAGCAGGCCCCCTGCTGAGCAGAGAGCCCGATGTGGGACTCGATCCCAGGACCCTGGAATCATGACCTGAGCCGAAGGCAGCGGCTTAACCCACTGAGCCACCCAGGCGTCCCGCATTGTCTGCTTCTTAAGACACCGTAAGGAAGGTCCCGGGCATGAGCCATTAACTTTCATTTCCCTCATAAGCATTCTCGGTGACTCAGTGAGGGAAGCTGCAGGAGCTTGCCGTGTGCCCTCCCGTGAATGGCTTAGGAAAGGTTGGCTGAGTTATTCATTGACTATTGTCTGTACCTTGCGTGTGCAGCACAGGACTAAAGACAGAGAGAACCAACAGGTAGGACACCCACGCAAGTCCCCCGCCGTCTAGGGAGAGAGATGCCTCGCAAGCAGACCAACGCAGAGAGCTAAGTGAGGATGTGGGTCCTCCAGAGCTTTGGGAGCTCAGGGGAGGGGAAGGAAGACGGAGGGTCCGGCAAGGCTTCCCAGGCAGCGGGGCAGGGGGCTGTGATCCTGGGGTGAACTTAGACAAAATGAACGCACTCCCTCCACAGGGCAGGTGGTAAGCAGGAGGTGGACAGGGCCCAGATCTCGGAATGACTGGGACCCTGTTCAGGGGCATTATGGAATTGTCCTTTACATCGCCTGTCTGCCCAGGCTGCCACCCCACCTGTTCTTTTCAGTGGCAGAGGCTCACCCGAGCCCACAGGGCTACTCCAGTTCTCATCCTGGTCCCGGCCCCAGCAGAACGGCTGGCTGGGAGCCCTTCACTCCCTTGGGGAGCAGGACTTCCCTGGGCCTTTGTTTCTGTTATGGTGAGGAGCTGGTGGTGACTTGCTGGGAAGAAGGTGAATTCATTAAATCTCTTGGGGTGACAACAATGACATCGGGTGTGCCACGAAGCCTCTGGATCTGGCTATGACAAGCAGCACCCATTCCATCAGGCCCCCTGCCCAACTCCTCTGTAGATGAAATTCCTTCTCTCTCAGCTAAAAAACAAACTCAACATGTTTGGGCTTGAAATTATAGACAAGCTAGGTTGTCTTATCAGTGTGACTTAACACTGTTTTCAGGGAAAATGGAAGATGTATTTTTGTGATTATATATTACAGTAAATGACCAAAGGATGAGGGTCAGATCAGGCATGTTATCATTTTGGGCTTGGATGCCTCTTTCAGAGACCCAGAGGGTGGCTTAGAATTGTGCGAGGTGTTTGAAAAGGCAGCTTCCTTTGTGGGAAGACCAGCCGTGGAACCTGACAAAGCATTTTTGGGAGGGGGGCTTCGACACCTCTGAGGTGTCAGAGCTGCGAATTCTTGCCCAGGGCCCTCCACTTCCTCCACTTCCCATGTCTTTAGCTTCCAGAGCCATCGAATGATTCTCTGTATGTACCTTGCAAGGGCTTGATATTAAAGGTGCTCAGTGAATGCTCAAGGTCACTCTTATGATTTACTGGAGCCTTGGGGACTGGTGACAGGAGTCCAGATGTGAGGACTCTGGCCTCAATGTGTGCTTGTGCAGGAGAAATCTTTCATGGTCTGTTTGGCTCTGTGTGGCCTCAAGTGGCCATCTGCTCCGGGGGACTGTCCCTCCCTTTGGAGAGGCCCGCCTTGGCTTATAGTCATGAGCACCAGTCTTGGCCACATTTCCCTGCAAGCCCCCCAGGCTGGCCCAGCCTCCACTGCTCCTGTGTGGGAGGAGGGGAAGAGAGGAAAAGAAGAGCCTGCTCCAGGCACAGGGGCCAGAGGGAATGCTCCCAGCAGCGGCTCAGCGGCTCCGCTCACCACAGAGAGGAGAGGGTCCCCCTCCCCCGTCCTTGCACTTCTCTGCAGCAGACATTAACAGCTCAGAGCAGTTACATTAACTCCAGAGAAAGGCTATGGGAGAACAGGACTTCATCTGAACAAGGCGCTCAGGTAGGGTCCCTGGGGCAGGCACACAGGCCCCACCGAGGGCTGACCCAGAGGGACAGAATCCCATTTGAGGCAAAACATCCCAACACTAGATATTGAGGCAGGAGGCGGGGACCGTTTCTGTTATCCTTTGCGATCAAGTTTACTGTCTGTGCCAGGGGGCTGTCTCCCCCTCTCACACACACACAGTTATCCGGCCAGTCAGGGTGGGGCCCCTGGTTGGCTTTACAACATTAAACACCATAGAAACTAGGCACACCTAAGGTCCTTTCTAGAATAAATCAAAGGATGGCAAGATGCAGAGATGAATAATAAATAGGTAATAATAGCCCGCATTAATTGAATGCTTATTGAGTGTCAGGCCCTGTTCCAAGCACAGCACTCTGCATATATTATTCATTTGTTCCTCACAAGGGTGTATGAGGAAGGTATCATTATTTCCTCCATTTTACAAATGAGGTAACTGAGGCACAAAGTGGTTAATAACTTCCCCAAGGTCATAAACACCAATGCAGGCGGTTGGGCCTGACTGCCGGTGCTCTTTCCTAGGTAGGTGGGTCCTGGATGGAAATCTCAGGGGGTCCGAGCCCTGCTCATAAGGATGGTCTCTGTGGTTTATCTAACCATAGTCTTTAATTAAAAACACCCAAGAGGAGGCGCCTGCGTGGCTCAGTGAGTTAAAGCCTTTGCCTTCGGCTCGGGTCATGGTCTCAGGGTCCTGGGATCGAGCCCCGCATCGGGGTCTCTGCTCGGTGGGGAGCCTGCTTCTCCCTCTTTCTCTGCCGGCCTCTCTGCTTACTTGTGATCTGTCAAATAAATAAATAAAATCTTCAAAAACAAAAACACCCAATAGATGAGCAGTGTGGTTCTAGATGACTTATGGTTGGAACGTGGTGGGGGGAAGGAGCGGGAGGTGTGGCCTCAGAGCCAATTCCGTGTCTTGGCCCCTCTGCTGCACTGGGCAGTGGGCAATCCTTCATGCTCCCAAGTCCACAGTTTCCCATCAGAAAACAGAAAACCTGCCTTTCCTGCCCCTCAGCGTACACATGTGGGCCAAAGAGACAGAGTCTGACAGCACGAGAGCTCCTTGTTGGCTGTGCTGGAGTTGGGTCAGTGGAAAACCCAGTGGGTTGACTGTCTCCATGAGGTTGGAGAAGCCCACCCACCACGAGGAATTGCAGCATCCTTCTTAAGGACATTTAATGTCCACACATTATAGGATCATGCCCATAATGGCTGGCACTGACCCAAGGAGACACGAAGGGGGGGCTCGATTAACTGAGGTGTCAGACACATTTGGTTACCTACCCAGCGGCCATCTCCCTCTCCCCTCGCCTTCTTCTCTGGTTGTGGCCAACCTCCCACTGCAGAAGCGAATGACCCACAGACACACTTTCCTGGTCTGCTTTGCATCTAGGATGTGGGCATGTTAACCGATCCTAGTTGAAAGGGATCTGAGGAAAGATCTGCTGGCGGGGGCGGGGAGGGTTGGGGGAAAGGTTTTCTTCTCACTCATAGAAAGACTGGCATGCTGATATTTGTGGTGTCTGTGTATGACCCCAGGACAGCTATAGTGGTGAGAGATGTCACTTCCAAGCTGAATGTGGACAGAAAGAAGTTGGACGCTTCGTGATATCCCAGATCTGTTGGGTCAGTCCCGAAACTGTATCTGGACCATCTGTTGGGTGGGATCATTTACCTTTTATGGTTTAGGCCACCTTTAGTTGGCCTTTCTTTCTCAGAGGAGAAAGTATCCTGAATACAAAGTGGAATGGGAACGAGAGGCAGAAACCCCAGTCCTCGTCAGGATGCTGCTGCGGACAAGCTGTGTGATTCTGGGCCAGTTAATAACCTCTCTGAGTCATAGACTCTCAGTTTATTGAAAAGCCTGGTAATTCCTGCCCTAGCTCCCTCAGAGCATGTGTGGGACCACATGAAACATTTTTTTGGACTCCCACCAGCTGCTTTGTTCTGGAGATCTAGAAATGAATAAAATACAGCACAAAGGCAGATATGGGAGTGTACTCTGTGTTCGACAGACAGAAGGTCAACATGGCTGAGCAGAAGAGATTGAGGAGCTGAGAGGTAGACGGTGAGAGGCAGGCACAGCCTCAGTTTCTTCCCCTGTAAAATGAGGGAGAGAACCACATGACCTCTTAAGTTCACATCTAATGCCAGGATTCTAGAAGTCAAGTGGGGCTGTCACTGTTAGATCTCTGCTGAACATGAGTCCCTGTACCGTAGGTCACTTGGCATCATAGCAGTTTCGCTGTCCTACAACCCACAGGGACAGAGACTGTATCTTACCCATCTCTGTATCCCCAGCACTCAGTAACAAAAATCAGTTGGTTGATAGAACAAATTAATAAGTACATAAAGGAATTTCCCTTATAGGTTAACCAAAATGCAATTTGAAGAATAAATGAAAAGAGTAAAACATTTTATAGTGTGTTATCCAGAATAATAAACCACAGAGGGTCATAATGAACCATTTTGATATAGGAAGTTTAAATAAGCAGAATGGAACCTAACAGGATCGCAACGCATCCATTCAGACTCAAGCGGTTAGCTGATTTTCTTACGAAGATGCGAGGCACTTGCCAGCGAAACAGAGCCGCCAATGAACTTCCTTAAGTGTTATTTTCCCAAAGAGGAAATGAAAGGCTAAAATGTAAAACTAGAGACGTCTAGTATCAAAAAGCTAGCTGATGACTTGGAAATTAGGCTGCTTACATTGGAGTTTGTAGTGAGATTGATTGTCAGAGAAAAGTGTGAAAACTGAAAGAGTTTTAGGAAAAATGCAAGGGAGATCATAAAAGACATAGATGGTCTCTGAAAATAAATAGCCGTGTGCTTTCTAAGTAAATCTCACTGCATAGTCAAGGTAGGACTTATCTTTATCTGTATTCTTTTAAAAAAGATTGTGACATGACTACCAGGAGTGAATGATGACATCTTGTTAGAGCTAATATATTGTGGCTTTATGGCTTGGCCTCAGTCAAATCTCTTGCAGACTCAGAAGTCGGTGCCTGGAGACATCTTTCAAGATGACACAGCTGGGTTGCCAGGGTAACTTGCTGGTTGAGGATCTAGCCAGCATTGGGAGAGCTTATATAAGACAGAATCAGCGGATGTCCTGGAGCTAAGGGATGACAGGAGTTGGGACCATTGTCCATTTAGCTTTCAGGATGATGACAAGGGGGGGACTTTGGAAGTTGCATTAGCCACCTGAATCAGCAACCTGAATGGAAAAGTCTTAGTGTCCAGACTGATGAGGAATGCCTTGGGTAACTGAGGATCCTGGTTGATAGGGAATTAACATGATATATATCAAGCAAGGAAGACTTTTCACAAGAATCAGTCTCACCATTTCCTTATAAGGTTTCAAAGATATTGAAGATGCCCTATTACTTGGTGTTAGAGACACATGTTAATGCGCATTTATTGTTCAAATGGATGAATGACTTCCTTGAAGGACCAAAACTCAATTGAATTAATAACTGTCAAGAGGAGAAAATGAAGATCCTGCTGAGTGCGTATGTGTGAGAGAAATTTTATATGTATACTCAAAAACACACATACATATTCAATTCATTTACAGACTCATGTGGTTTCAACATGACTGAAGATTGTTTTTCTCTCACAGAAAGTCTAAGCTAGCCTAGTGGCGCTGCTCTACAAGCCACCCAGAACTCATTCCCTCTTCTACTGGTTTTTTCCTTTCCTAGGCTGTTTCTCTGATTCACATGACCCCAAGGGACTCCTCACAGTGTCACCTTCTAGGTAGTGGGAAGGACAAGCTAGAAGGGATGGGAGAAGATGCCCTCCTCTTAAGGGCAAGACCCAGAAATTACACACATCACCTCAGCCATATCCAGAACTTAGTTTCATGGCCACACCCAGCTGCAAGAGACACTGGGAAAGGAGCCTCAGTTTTGGATGACCGTGTGCCTAGCTAAGAAGTCAGTTACCCTGGAAGGAGAAAAGACTAGTTGGGGGACAGGTAGCAATCTCTGCACAGAAGGTACGTTCCTGGAAGGCTTCTGTCCACCTGTAGCCTCTCTTCTAAAGGTCAGGTGCGAGATGGGCAGCAGGATTGGCATTTGAGCTTCTTTGTGGATGAGACTTGAGGTCAGGACAAGCAGAAATGGGCTCACTCTGTGTGTGCTTCTTCTTTGCCAAGAGTAGATGGTGCCAAGATACTCTGTTCTGCAACCTGAGCTGGGCCTGACAACCTCCCCAGGGCTTCGATCTGTTTGATACAGTGGGGCCTGATGGAAGCTTCACCCAAATAGAGAGTTAAATTGGAGCCGTAAAGTTCCCAGCAATTGGTCACAACTGGGGTTTGTTTTTTTAAACATGAGAATCTATTGTCTATAATTTGCTAATATAAGAATGCCCTGTACCTCTGCTTTCTTCTCGCACCTGGTGCTCGAATCTTGACCCTCACTGGGGTGCCTCTGTGGGGCGCACGCTGGACTAGTGGAACGTGTTTAAAGGCTTGCATTTCTCTCCTGGTATCTTTTTGACAGTAGAGGCTTTTCTTTGCCCACATGACTTGAACATCATGTGAAAAGCAGGTCTGTGGTAGCATTCGGCAAATGTAATGTCACATAAGGGACAAATACCTAACAATGGGTGAGAGAAGCTAAGACATAGGACCTGTAGTCATGCTTGTAGTAAGATTTACCAGTGCAGAATATCTGCTTGGCCTTTGTATTTCATCCATCCATCCACCCTTCCTTCCATCCATCCACCCATCCATCCGTCCATTCATCCATCCATCCATTTATTCATTAAACTTATGGGGCATCTCCTCTACAACACTCTCGAATTAAGAGCTGGGGTCACTGAAATGAACCAACAATGGCTACTGTACTCAGGCTGCTCAGCTGACGGGGGAGCCTGTCAAGGGAATTGGCAATGGTAATACAAGGAGGTAAATGTTGTGCCAGATGCATTGGAAAATGGGTAGTCCTTGGAAGAGGATCTAGGGGAACTTCCCAGAAGAAATCATTCTTGAGCTCCATCTTAACATAATGAGCCAGTGGCAATGAAAAGATGGAGTTCCCAACAGCAGCAAACATTTGCAATCTTTTTTTTTTTCTGGGATTCTTTTCCTGGTCTTAGTCTATAAAATCATCTTACAGGTCAAGATCCTAGCTACTTCTCAGCCACACTAAAAATACACCCATAATCTAATGGAAACAAGCACATTGGCAAAACTTTCCTCTTCCTGCCCATTAGACAGCCTTTTATCAGAACAGGCCTGTCGAGGACCGAGAACATGACATTGGATTGCAACGTGTCAGTGATATGGGGCTGGAAGCATCTGATGACAGGGCCTTGGCTCTCTGTCTCTACTGTGTGTTTCCAAGGAATCTTCCTCTGAACTCTCACCAGGCCAGGGCCACAGCTCAAGGCCCTGAACCGTGCTTGCTTTGATCCAGTGGTGCCAGGTTTGGCCGCTTTTCCCAGGGAATATGAAAATCTTTGTTCCATAAAACAAGTGGTTGTGACATTTCTCTGATCCTGATGGCAATTTTCAGAAAGACAAAGGAAAGGGAGATAATATTGACTGAGTTCCTGCTGTGTGTCCTGTAGATGCTACAACAGAAACAGAGGCTATAGGACCCTTTGGAAGCGATTTTGAGTAGTAACAATAGGAAGATCAATAATAATAGCAAACACTTCTGGGTGCTCACTAAGCGTCAGGCACTATTCCATGTATGTTGTGTGTATTGATCCTTTTAATTCACACAGCAGCCTTTTGCACTGGGTACCATTACTGTCTCCATTTTACAGATGAGACAACTGAACACGAAGAATAGTAACAAGTCTAAGGTCACTCACTGATGAATGGCTAAGCTATGTATTGGCTTTAATTTTGGATCTCCCAGCTCTGACCTTTACTGTGTGATCTTGAACAGGTTATATAAACTTCAGTTACTTCCTTGATGCCATTGAGATAGCAGTGTCTCACACACAGCTCTAGTGCAAGGATTCCAACTATGTTGAGAGCCCATGCGTGCACAGAGGTAAAATGAGAGGTGATCACGCCATATAAAAAATATGCTTTTACACTCTCGTACGGCTGCTTTGGGGCAGGCTTCCTCTAGGAAGTGAGGTTTGAGCTCAACCGAAAGGTAGACTTCTTACCATCTAGGATGAGGTTTGGAGGATAATTCTGAGTTGGACAGTGGTGGCTCCAAGCGTGAAATGAGCCAACTCCGTTTTCCTGTGCCTTATTCTCTGCGCCATAGTTCCCTACCCTGTGCTGTCCTACCCCACCCGTGGCCTCCCCTCACCCAAAGGTTTCTAATTAATTTATTTATACTAATGTACCAGTGACTGATTAGACTTAATATGTACACCATGCTAAGGGATTCAAAGTTTCTCAGGAAAGTCAAAGTAATAAAGGTGAGATTTCAAGGCCTGTGGAGGGAACCTTTACTGGTGCTAAAATTCACATCACCTCCTATGGGTAGACAATGCAGGGCAAGACTTCGCCAGTCATGAAGGGTGAGGATTGGACAAACCATGTTCTTCATTCCAGGTGGATGTGTGAATGTGTTTCAAGGGCATGGGAGGAATGGGTGTGTTTGAAAGTTTTTGCCTTCCTTGACTTTGGCTCCTTCAGCAAAATAATCTCCTTGCAATGTAGTCCTTTGCTGGGCTCTCATTCGGCAAATGTAATGGCACGTAAGGGACAAACACTTATGTTTAGGAGGGAAGCAGGGGGTGGCTCCAGAGTGTGCCTGACACCGGGTAATCCCTGTGGCTTGTGAGGGAGTACTGACCAGCAAGGAAATCCCATTGCAGAATGATTCTGCAGTTTAAAAGCCCCCTTTCCTGTCCATGAACCTCCCATCAGTCCTTCATCAGAGACCCCTGGGGTTGGGGTAAGGATGAATGTAAAAAATCCAAGTAGACAGTCAACCCTACAAACCTACAAACCCTACAAACCTTACCAAATAGATCACCCCAGATATGACAGAGATGAGTCGGCTACACGGCCATCTCCAGAAGAGGCCAGGGAAGGTGGAAGAATCTAAGAGTCATTCCTAACCCCAGGGGTATGAATTCTTGATTTCCACATGCCTGATGGGGCCCACCCCTCCCTTTTCTGATTCAATATAAAGGAGGTGAGAGCAACATCTATACTTGAGAAAGTTCCAGGATAACTCTGAAATGCATCCCAAGGTACCATTGGGCTTTAGCATGATGCTAAATGGGGGCTGATGGTTCTGGAGGACAGTAGTCATTTCATTTCCCAGAGAGTAGATTTTCCCATTCTACATTCATTCATTCACTCAACAAAGAGTTCCCAAGCCCATCATGAAGCCAGACCCAGGCTCAGTTCTCAGTGCTGAGGGACACAGCCACATAAGACACATAATCTTGCCTCGAGTGATCACAGTCCCATGATGCCATTTCTTCTCCCACACCCTGTCTTCCCACTTCCTTCCCTTTACTCCCTAGGCTCCCCCAAGTCCAATACCCTCATAGTTCCATCTGGCTCTCTCTTCTTTTACCTTTGGGAGCTTATACTGCATAGAGCATCACCCTTCCCCCATAATCCATGTGCTCTCTCGATGGCCAAGAAGGCCAACCTAAGTAGAACAAGAAAGAACATGGCTATGTGCAAGGTGCACGAGTGACCTCTCGAATCTTCAACAGGGGGTTACTAGTGAGTGCCCAGAAAACATCAAGTGAGGTGGAAAATAGGGATCACATGAAAGAGGAAATGAAATGGGTTAACAAGTAAAGTAAAATTCTTGGAAAACATTTGATGAATTATACACATGTCTACATTCCTAATCCAAATGGTGACCACAGGCAGGATAGCCAACAAGCAGCCAACAAGCCAAGTGAGCTGTGGGCTAGACGTTAGCAGAGGGGGGTTCTAGTTCCAGCCCCACCACTGACACCCTGAGCCTTGAGACACTTCTGTTCTCTCACCACGAAACACATCAGGACTAAACTATTTTTAAGGACCCTTCTTCCTGGGGTAGTCACCCCAATGTTTCCCTCATGGTAAGCACTCTTCACTCACAGTAGTCCCCAGGCTTCTTTTCCCAGTGCAGGAGGGTGCTCACTTTTCTTTTTCCCTGTGCAGGAGGGTGCTCACTTTTCCCCTGACTTGGACACAGCTCCTGTCCACAGTTCATTCACTCACCTTCTCACTTTCCATCCCATGGCCCAGAAGCAAAGGATACACGTCTCCCTGACCAGTTCATTCATTCATTTATTCATTCATTCGTTTCATAAAAATGTAGTAGCTCCTGACATTTAAATGACTTTCAGGGTCATCAAGACCTAGAAATCAGATAAGATCTTGCCCCCAAAGAGCTCCCAGTCTAAGGGGCAGGACACAAATGGTTAATGCCATAAGGGAAAATATGCTTAGCTCTCTTCAAAAGGTAAGTCACAAAACGTTAGGGAAATGGCATGGGAGGTGGGAAACAGGCATGGGGAGGGGCTATCAGAAGAGACTTCCGGAAGAGGTCGAATTAGAACTGGTCTCTAAACTGGGGTGGGATTTCCCAGGAGTGCTGGGGAGGGCATGACACCGGGAGAGCCTTTCCTATGGGCAAAGCCCCTTGGGGTGTAGCTGAGTGCTGGAGAAGACTCAGTGGTCTCTATCTCCACCTCCGCTATTGTGGCAGCATGAGAGGGGATTGAAGCTGCAACTTCCTGTTGTCAGACTTCCAGTTGGGGGAAACACTGGCTTAACGACGTTCTGCAAATTGCATATTCACAATGAATCCCGTTGGCAGATCTTCACAGCCCTGAGCACCAGAGATGCCTCTGACAGCATAATTACCCCTCACTGTAAGTTTTGCCAGTTGTCATTTTCCCAAGAGCTTCACTTAACAGTAGGCAAGGAAGCCAGCCTGATGGGCTCCACACAGCGCTTCCTTTGGTTTTCTCGTCCTTTCTCCCTTTGCCTCCAAACCCATGTGAGGGTGTCGCTGCCTCATTCACTTAGCTTTGGCCAGCACCAAAGTGGCATCCATCCTTCAAAATCAGGTCCATGGCATTTTGCCTTTTTAGAAGGACTCACTAGCAAGATGATTTCTTGGCCCCTAAACGTGATGGGGGGGCTATTACAACAGACCACCCATAGAAAAATGCAAACCTGCGTGTTGGGGAAACAGGGTCTTTGGGGTCAGAAAGAACTGGCTTCTGATTCTGAGTGAGCCTCTATAAAATGGGAGTGATCTTCCAGAGGAGCTGGATAGGATGAAAATGCCTGGCATAGTGCCTACATTTAGGAAGTTACCAGTAAATCTGTTTCCTCTTTTCATAGGAAAGGTTTTGTCTGATTTATACATTAATGATTCCATATCCAATTTACCTTCCTTAAGTACAGCTCCCACAACAGCCTATCTCCTCAAAACCCTCCTGGATCCATGCTACCTCACTGAGTGAAAAAGGCCAGTTGCAAAACACTTTATAGAGAGACATAGAGCATGATCCTACTTTTGCAAAATATACATACGTGTCTCACCACATCCCTCCTTTTTCATAGTGTTTAACTTCTAGAAGTTCTGATGAGAGGGGGCCCTTCACTCCTTACTTTATATACTTCTTAATTGCTTGAACTTTTCATTACATACATGTATGAATTTCATTCTTAAACTAACCTTAGAAGCAATAATAAAAGCTCTTCTATGGGTCTCTTTGCCTACTGGAAAATGAATGAGTTCCATTTCCTCACGCTGGACCTATGTCACTTCCTTGGCTACCAGTAACCAGAAATCCAATAAGCAGTGGCTTAAATACAAGAGTTTCTTTTTCTCATATATTAAAAAAAAAAAGAAGAAGAAGTTTGAAGGGCCACCTCAGTGGCTTAGTCGGATGAGTGTCCGACTCTTGATCTCAGCTTCGGTCTTGATCTCAGGGTCATGAGTTCGAGCCCCACTCTGAGCTCCATGTTGGGCGTGGAGCCTACTTTAAAAACAACAACAACAACAACAAAATTTTTTTAAAAATTTGGAGATGGATGGAGATGGAGTTTGGAAATTTAAAAACTTAAAAAAAAAAACCTTAAAAAACTTAAAAAAAAAAAAACTTAAAAAAAAAGTTTGGAGATGGACATGTGTTTGGTAGTAGATCATGACTTCTGAACATCCCTGGGACTCTCCTGGCCTTACCTTCAAGGATGCAAGCTGGTTGTTTCCATCCTGGTCTCCATGTCACCACCAGAGTCTGCCAGGGAAGGAGTCAGGGGGCCAGCAGCCGCAGCCCCTTTCTATCAGGAAATAAAAACATCTCCAAGAAGTGCTTCCACCCCAGTCACCTTCACCAGACTTAACTTTTCGGTCGCTTTGGCCTAAACTATATACTTGCCAAAAAAAAGAAAAGAAAAAAAAGGAAAAAAAAAAGCAAAGAACAGGATTACTATTATTAGTTTTAGTCCAATCATTACCTTTTGCCTCAGGCTGGGAACACTGATGCCTTGAACAAAAGCCAAGTGAAAAATCGGGGAAGGGACAGTAAGCAGGTGACAGACAACTTGCCAAAGGCCCCGTAGCCTCACTGCTCCAGTCCACACGCTAACTAACACGGGCTGCCTGCAGCCGCCACACACTCTCCCGTAAGGCACCTTTAGCCCGGTACTCACGCTGTTCCCTAGGCCCGGGACATGCTCCACTGGGAGGTCGTGGCAAAGGGAACAAGGCGCACACATACTGCGAACATCTTCCCAGAGTGCAGCCCAGCAAGCCTCACACTGTCACTGGACTCCAGGATTCCCTGCGGCCAGGCCGGCTCCCGCCGTGCTCTCATGTTTAATGGATGAACTCCAGCTTAGTTATCACGAAGGGCTGTGAAATGGTGCCCCATCACTGCGACTAGCTCTTCCTTCTGCAGTGTTGTGGCTAAGTCCCGCAAGGGTGGCGGAGAACAGAACTTCTCCAAATATCCCACTGCTGACTGGTGGCACCGGGGTGGGGGCATGAGCCGATGGAGCAAAGTGAATTTGCTTTTTAAACCTAGACTTGACCGAGGATCCATGTAGACCCTAGATTGCAGTGAGCTGGGGGGGTCGGTCTCAACTTTCCCGCTGGACTAAAGCTCCCGGAAGCCAGGCGCTAGTTGAACGTCCTTAGAAAAGCAGATGGGTTAACCAGATTGACTTGAGGAGTGCCTCTTGCTTTGTGTGATCTGGACCCCAGAGTCCATCCTGGCCAGCGGCAGGGCTTAAGAGCTATGCTAGGTCCACGAGGAATAAAAAAGGAAGCGACTCCCTCAGAGCTCAGCATGGACCATGGCCCGTTCTCCTACTTCATTCACTGTGAACTGGGACACCCCTCTGACAGTGACTAACACAGAGTACAGCTTCCTTCCACCTGGTTCCTCCTGGGGTCTTTCCTTCCGGTGGAGAAGGCTGGGTTTCAGGAACACGGAGAAATAGCCATCAACCTAATGGTCATTCCTTAACTCCACGCTCTTCCTCGGTCTAAGTTTAGCACCTCCCCATGAACTTAATCTCACAGCTATTAGAGGGACTCCCAGGGTTCATCCTGGCCAGCCCCTCTGTTCTTCGCACAAAAGAGGAAAATGGGTTCAGAGGAGGGAAAGGACACGACCAAGGAGATCTTGAATCCAGTGCTGTCTTCTGTATCCTGCAGCCTCCCATCCCTGTCTTCATACCCTTTTCCTGCCTCTCCGAGTCCGTGAAGTTACTGTTGAAAGAGGGAAAAGAGCAGAAGTGCTCCGGGCTTAGGTCTGCCAGACCCTGGCAGGGTGCTGAGCGGCTGAGCACTGGGTGCTAACTGGATTGCCCATGGGCAGAGCTGTGCTAAGGAGGCTGAGAGCAAAAGCCAAGGGATGCTGTTTCCATGGCAACTGCCATTCATCCTGGCTTGCCGGGCTGGGCGTCCTGAGTTGAGCAGGGCTGAATCATTGTCCCTATTGTATGACACTCTTTTTAGTGTTGAGATCCCTTCCTCTGCACACATACATGCATACACATTTCCCTCTACTTTTGCACAGGAAAGAAGAGGTGTGGTTCCCAGCGGCACATTTCAGACATAGTAGCTTCTTCCTCAGCCCCTAACACTATCATTAACCTGATAAAGGACTACGGCGGGGGGCGAGGGGTATGAGAGAAGTGTGGGGGAGGCAGCTATTGTCATAGTACCTAGTGATCAAAGGAGTCCAGTGGTCCTATCGGTGTTCAAGAATGTAGTCTCCCGGAGTCTGTTTCCTGCAGCTACCCTAACTAATTAGGACAAACCAAATGGCTTAAAACACAAATGTATAATCTAACAGTTCTAGAGGTCAGAAGTCTAAAATGGGTTTCACTGGGCTGACATCAGGGGGCTGGCAGGATCGCTTTCCTTCTGGGAGCTGTAGGGAGTATGTGGTTTCTTGCCTTTTCCACCATCCGGGTTTTGACTTATGGCCCCTCCTCCATCTTTGAATGCAGCTTCTCCAGATCTCTCCTTTTGCTTATGTTTTCATATCTCCTTCTCTCACTCTTTTTTTTTTTTTAAAGACTTTATTTATTTACTTGACAGACAGAGATCACAAGTAGGCAGAGAGGCAGGCAGAGAGAGGAGGAAGCAGGCTCCCCGCTGAGCAGGGAGCCCGATGCGGGGCTTGATCCCAGGACCCTGGGATCATGACCTGAGCCGAAGGCAGAGGCTTTAACCCACTGAGCCACCCAGGCGCCCCGTTCTTCTTCTCTCACTCTTTTAAGAACACTGTGATTACACTGGGTCATCTGTATGATCCAGAAAGAGTTTCCCCATCTTAAAGTCCTAAACTTCATCACATCTGTGAAGTCCCTTTTGCCACATAAAGGAACTTATTTATAGCATTCAAGAATCCGAATGTAGTCATCTTTGGGAATAGCATCATCCTGCCTTCTCCATTTGGGTTCTATGAATGTGGGTCCTTAATAACCTTTTTTTTTTTTTTTGAGAGTCATAAATTTCCCACACCTCATATGTGATCAGCACCTCTAAATTCTTACACATGTTAGCTCATTTAATCCTCGCTAAAGCTCTGCAAGGTTGGTATGATTATCTTAATTTACACGTGAGGAAATTGCATATGAGAAGTTCAGTGAATTGGCTCATTGAGTTTAGGTTAAGGAGGAAGAGGAAGGAATGGCCTCAAGTGTCTGTGAATGCCTTCCATTATGCCACTGCCACCCCCAAGTTCTCCCAGCACCTTAGGCCAACTTTGCTGGTCAGTGTAGTCTCATTTGTAAACACATTGGAGGTGGAAGTGGACGGGAGAGGCTACGGAGAGCGCATGATGCTGGCGCTGAGGACACTGGACCTCCACCATGTGGGTACACTCTGCTGGTGACCATGCAGGCCGTTCCACTGATGGAACAGTGCCATCACCCCAACCTTGGAGTCGACCACGGTGCCCAGAAGGGTTAAGTAACGTACTTAAAATAACACAATTACTAAGTCGTAGAACCGGAATTGGATCTGGGCTTCTCTGAGTCCAGGACCCATATCTCTCCTCTTCTTTCATTGTATCTGACTCGTTTTCTATAGGGTAGCGAGCTGGGCATAGGCAGAAGGTAACTAGAGTCTATTTTCTCAGAATGCTTAATTTACTTGAAGACTGAAGAGTGATAGAGTAAGTTAACTGTAAATTAATTGTAAACATGTTTTAAACATTTCCAGCTTTATTAAGGCTAATTGGCATTAAAAAAAACCCACCCATTTCATGTATATAAGGTCTAGAGTTGGATGAGTTTGGGCATACGCATACATCCATCACCATAGTCAAGGTAGCAAACATATCAATCACCTCTGAAATTTCCTTGTGTCCCTTTGTTTTTGTTTGTGTTTGTGTGTGTGTAACAGGGCATGTGCCCACCTTAACAAGCATTCAAGCTCACAATACCATATTGTTCACTATAAGGGCTGTGTTGTGAGCGCATTTCTAGAACTGATTTATCTTGAATAGCGGTAACTTTATGCTCATTGAACAGCAACTCCCATTACTCCTTGTCCCATTCCCTAGCAACCACTCTTCTATTTTCTTCTTTTAGATGTTTGACTGTTCTGGGTGCCTCATATAAGTGGAATGATGCAGTGTTTGTCCTTTCGTGACTGACTTATTTCACTTAGCCTCATGTCCTTCAGGTCTCTCCACATCGTCACATAGGGTAGAATTTCCGTCTTTGGGGTGAGGGGATGAAGAAATTTCCACGGCAGGTATAGCCCACATTTTCTTTATCCATTCATCTGTCGATGGACACTGGGTTTGCATGTTTCAATTTGTAAAAAAAAAAGACATTTTAGGGAGCATAATGCAAATTTCAAGTAAATGTCAAGTAAAATGTGAAACTTACAGGTCAGCAGCTCTAAGCACACTGAAGCCCCAGGGGTATTCTCCAGTCTTGGGGCTACTGCTGGAAGCATCTGGGCATGGACCTCAACATGGTCAATCAGGCCAACTCTCTCACATGGATCTTTTTAGACAAGGCCCCTTCTTGGTAGAGAAGTAGAATAACCAAGTCAAAAATAATACTCCAGCACCCTGACCCGACTCCCACCTGGGGGTCTTTTCACTGCATTCTTGGCCTCTCTGAGTGTGCATTTGTCCCCTCGAGAAATGAAGTAACACATTCGTTCACAGAATAAAGGTTTACTGGATACCTACTATGACCAAAAACTATACTAGACATCAAAAGTTGGATTAGTTTCAGGGCACCTGGGTGGCCCAGTTGGTTAAGCCTCTGCCTTCAGCCCAGGTCATGATCCCAGTGGCCTGGGATCGAGTCCCTCATCGGGTTTCCTGCCCGCTTCTCCCTCTCCACATTTGTGCTCTCTCACAGTCTATCATTCTCTCTCAAATAAATAAATAAATAAAATCTTTCCAGAAAAAGATGATTAGTTTCAATCTGAAAAACAACTAATGCAGTCCCTATCCTCAAGGGCCCCCAGAGATGTTGCAGATCCATCTTAAGTGATCACAATAGCAGGGGTCAGTGCCCTGTTGGGAGTCACACTCAGGCTGTTAACAGCATGGAGGAAGGGCACTCAACTTAGGTTTGAATTCAAGCTTCTTTCTTGAACTAAATCCCACAGGATATGTAGGAAAATGCCATTTTATTTTATTTTATTATTTTAGAGAAAGCGGGCATTCGAGCATGGGAGTGGGAGAGGGGAGTGCAGAGGGAGAAGGGGAGAGAAAATCCCAAGCAGGTTCCATGAGCAACACAAATAGGAGGCTCAATCCCAGGACCCTGAGATCGTGACCTGAGCTGAAATTAAAAATCAGATGCTTAATGACTGAGCCACCCAGGCGACCTGGAAAAGGCCATTCTAGAAAATATGAGAGTGCCACCTTTCTGTGTCATGGGGAAAAGATGGGGGTAAGAAACTACCCACCCCACACGCCAGACAGGAGGTACATTAGGAAGCACAAAAGTTCATTTTGCGGGAGCGTCAAGTGTTGCGATCCAGCCGGGGGCTACCCCTGTATGAATGGACTACACCCTGGAGAAGTGACCAGGGCTTCTCTTCCAGAGGTTCTACAATTCAGAAAGTGACGAAAAACCCAGGAAGTAGGATGACTCCGTGACATTTTTATTTTTAAGTAGCTTGTTCTGGCAGCAGTGTGGACAGTGGACTGGCCTGGAGAGGAGCAGACTAGAGGCAGGAAGGCTGGCTAGCAGGTGCTGCTAAGGGATCCAGCTGGGATTTGAGAGCAGCTGCGTCCCTTCCCTTGGGAAGATGGGAAGCTTTGCCTTTTCTGGAAGGTTTTCTGGGTGGGGGACTGTCACTGGCTCTGGTGTAGGATACCTCTCCACAGATCAAGGTTCTAATTAAAACTGAGGGCCCACTGAAGAATGTAGTCTTCTCTGCTCCCCTGGGAAAAGGGGTGGGTAGGTGAGCAGTACGCTACTTGTGATATTATCTTTCGAGAAAAAAAGAATTCACACCCACCACTGTCTTTTATCTAGTGACATTACAAATAGGTTCCAAGCCTCAGCAATCAAAGAGGGTGTATAGTAAAAAATAGCAAAGTTCACACACTCTTCACTCGCTTGTGTAAAAAAAGCACAGAGAGTAACCCCTAATAAATTCAGAAAAAAAAAAAAAGAGTAAAGTGAAACCTCTCAATTTAAACTCACGGGGGAAGGCTTATTTGAATTTCACATCATTTCTAAGGAATGCAATTATAAAATCTCACATCTAAGCATAATAAAACCATAAGAGAATATTTGTGTAATCAAAGCTAATAAGTAGAATAAGGTAATAATAAATTCATAAGAGTCTTGTCTTACATCACGGTGAGTCACAAGCACTTTGGTCATTTGGTACCTGAAAATGAAGCTGATGAAGGAGACAGCCTTCTTAAAACAATATCCAGCATTTCGCTTTACAGAGAATCTCACTGAACAGGCAGTCCTATAAAAATCCGCAGTTTCTGGGGGTGGGGGGCTACTGGTTTTGAGACTGGATTCTTCCGGAGAGCCGGGAAGACTCTGAAAAGTCATAACAGGAGAGAGTGATTCAAGTAGGTGGGGTCTGTGTCGTGTCCTTCGTTCTGCTCCGTTCTTCCTTCTCACTCGTGTCAGAAGCCAGACCCAGAGGCATCCCAGAGCACTCAGCCTGCTCCCTCTTCATCTCTCAATCTAGCACCAGTCTTACCTCTACATATAAAAAAATTGTCAGTGAATCCTAGTAATCCATATTTAATGCATATTAAAACAATCATTCACCACAATCAAGGAAGACCCCCTCCCCAAGAGTTTAAGGACAGTTTAGCATTAGAAAAACTATAAATACTTTATAATATAATTACACCAATATTTCTCAAGCATGCAATCATTGGGATAAATGCATTTAAAAATGGCAGCATCCTCTAAAAGAAAAGAAAAACCTTTAATATCTAATAACAAAAGGAAATTCTTTAATTTGAGGAAGGATTTCTATGTTAAACCTACACTGGCATCACCATCCTTAAAACAAACATCCATTCAAACCAAGACAGAGAAAAGGACACTCTTGGTCTTTTGCCACTGTTACTTAATTTTGTTAAAGAAATTCTCCTCCAACCCCCTAAGGTAGGAAGTTAGCACGTAGTATCAAAAATTAAGAGATTTTGTTATCATTATGGAGGAACCACGTATGCTCCCCCAAATCTATGAGAACCAACATAAAAAAATGGGTTCATAATGATTGATTTTTATTTCTATTTTTTGAAAGAGTGAGCATGCACACACAGATGGGCAGAAGGAAAGGGAGAGAGAAAAGCTCAAGCAGATTCCATGCCCATTGTGGACCCTATCTCAGGGATCCCTCTTAGGACCCCCAGATCATGACCTGAGCCAAAACCAAGAGTCAGATGCTTAACCAGTTGAGTCACTATGTGCCCCAATAATGACTGATTTTAAACGGCTAGATATAAGTTAAAGATACAAGTCATTGCATTTCATATATAGCATCAATAATCAATCAGAAAACATATGAGGAAAAGATAACACTTATAATAGCAATAAAGTAAAAGCCTAGAAGTAGCCTTTAGGAAAAAAAAAGTGTGGGGCTTATACAAAGAAAATTTTATTGAGGAATGTAAAAGAAGGCATAAGTAAATGGAACCCCAATGTTCCTGGATTACAAAATTATATATTATAATGATACCAAGTATTCTGTAATTAAATATCAATTTCAAGTTATTCTGAATTAATAAGAATAAATACTTGAGAACGTCATATTTGCTCTGTTCATTATGAAAACGGGTTTTTTAGCTACAGGAATTAAAACAGGATGGCCCTAGTGCTGGGGCGACTGTAAGGAAATGGCATGAACAATTAGGTCCGAGCCCTCCCCACCCCCAGCATTTATAAGAACGCAGTATGTGATCAGACGCCTTCATTGACTGATGACTGTGGGCATAGTGGGTTGTTTCCTCCCCTTCCACCAGACACTACATAAATTCCAGATACATTTAAGGAGGTGCTTGTTTAAATTAAGTAATAAAGAAACTCTAAGGAAAGAGAAGTGGCTATTAATTCATCCTCTGTGAGTGGGTGATTTCTAAGTGTGAAAGTGATAGGAAATGTCTCTTCGATCTGTAGTCTCACCACACAGAAAGGGAAGGTCATGTAGGTCCAAACACCACAGGCCCAGCTGAAGGCCAGGAGCCACCTGGAATCGTGCTAAAGATGGACTTTGTGGTGAATTAGCACCAGGATGGAAGGAGCTAGTTGGAAACTCCAATTTCTGCAAGGCACCCCCTGGGAAAAGAAGAGCTCACCCCTTCCCAACTTGTTTCTTGGTTACGGCCAGGGTGGATGTTGGCTGATCAATGTCAGACCGGGTGCTAGGGAGCGCAGGCTCTGTGTCTCTCCAGATGTGCCCAGGACATGACTAGACACTGGTCTGCTGCTTAAACCTGGGTAAACTTGGATTGGTCACTTGGCCTTTCTGTGGGAGGCAAAATAACGTCTTCACCCAAAGACATCCGCATCCTAATGCCTAGAGCCTGTGAAAATGCTACCTTATGTGGATTTGGCAAAGGGGAACTGAAGTTGCAGATGGCACTAAGGTTACTAACATGGGGATCAACCCTGGGTTATCCAGATAGGCCCAGTGTAATTACAGGCAGCCTCAGAAGAGGAAGAGGAGGTCCTAGAGATGCAACGAGAGAGGGGCTCCACCGGCCATTGCTGGCTTTGAAGATGGCGGAAGAGGAAGCCAAGCCAAGGAATGTTGTCCTGCCAACACACTGATGTCATGAAGTCGGAGACCCATGTCTGACTTTAGACCTCTCAAAGTGTAAGACAATAGTACATTCGTACTGTAGCAAGCCAACCAAACTGAGGTAATTTCATACATACCACAGATAATATTCAAATGTATGGCTAAGGTTATTAAACGAGAGCAAAATGTGAAATGTCTACTCTGCTGGCTGCCACCCAAGGGCTCAGTTCAAAGGACTCTGGTTACCAGAAGAGTAGTAGCTCTAATGTCGCTCAGTATGGGAAAGCAGATTTCCAGAAAAGTCTCCATGTGTTGACATATAAACACAAAGGGATTTTTTTAAAATTTATTTACTGTAACTGTACTTGGTAACCAAGCTGTGGTGAACTACTCTGATGTGTGTCGTGGTTACTTTGATGGCATCTTGGCAAGATTCCTTCAGTCTGCGGTCACTTTTTGTAATTACAACAGGCCCATTTCAGGTAATTAGAATTCAGTCCTATTCATCTAACAAAATTGTGTCTCCACCTCAAGTCAGAGCCCCCTTTGCCTCCTCCAGCACAGGCCGACTTCTCTGTGGCCGAGGCTTCTAGGGATGGCAGTGGAGGCATCAATGACCAGGTCTTGCACCCCTCCCCCACCATTCTTCATCTGCTCCTGGCCAGCTCCTCCTGTGTGGAGCCAGGGAGAAAGTAAGAAAAGGGAGTGATTGTCTCCTTATTGAACTAGGAAAGCTACGATCCTCTCCTTGGCGGACCGTCTGATTAGCTTACCGTCTCGGGGCTCCCATAGGCTGGATTCCAGTGCGCTCCACCTACAAGAAGGAGGCTTCTAGCCATGTCATCTGAGCATCAGCTGCCCCCTGGGCGCTGGGGATTTTATGCTGCATTCCAGGGAGGACCCAGGGTGTCCCCCTCCAGCGTGGACTTGAGCACATGCAGGACCCATCGTCCACCCTGCTTAGGGACTTGGAAGTAGAAGCATCACTGGAATGGAAGCATCCCGCGTAGCCATAGTTCCCCACATCTCGGCTGCCTCCAGCTCTCTTCCCCAGTCAGAACACACAGGGGCCCACGCAGCAGCCATCTGTGGAACAGAAGACCAGTCTTTCCCTCATACAGAAGCCACCATTTCCTGGTACTAACTCCCTTGGAGACACCCCTTTGTCTGTGAGGAGGGGAAGCACTCGCCCGCCCCCTTCCTGCGCAGGAGCGAGAGCAGATTTCCTCAGCTGACCTGGGGACCCTGGTTGGACACGGGACGGGGTCTTGAATTAGCACCTTGTAATCAATCCTATCCGCGTATGGCTGACCCCAACTGTGAAGTTAAAATGAGGGGTACTGAACGCCTGTGATTCCCAGTTTGGGGCATTTGCCACCATTTGAGGACACCAGGAAAAATCTGTCACAGGCCTGAAGCTTCACGAGGATTCTTAGAAGAGGCTTTGGAAAGAGTCATGCATTTATTCTCATGAGGAAGAATTACAGCACTCGTAAGCCAACCTCACTTCCGAGTGAGTCTGACTGTTGCCAGGACCCGCCGGGTCCAGCACGCCTACTGCGCGGACCCAGGATGGGGGAAGGCCTGAGAAGGGTTTTTAGCAGTAATTAAAGCAATACAGGACTGTGTCGTCCAAGGCCTGCTGTTCTTGGCCAACCTCAGCAGTTCCACCCTCATTTCAACAATGCTGCATCCTAACAGCCTCGTGGGCAACAGGCAAACCCAGGCCCACGTGACCCCACACTTGGCCCCTTCACTGCACCGCGGCTGTGCGGCTGCCTCAGGGCTGCCCGAGAAGGTTAGATGAGCAAACCCCAAACGCTGACACATATGTACATGCGGACAGACCTGCCTTTGCCTCAAGAGCCCATGGGGTTATTCACTCTTTCGAGAAGGCACCTGTCGTGTTCCCGGCTCTGCTTTGAGAGATACAAAGGTAGGCAAGAGATGGCCTTTCTCCTTGGTGGTGTACCCTAATCTCACAGGACAGACACAGACACAGAGCTTGAAAACTAGACACAAGGGGGCCAATGCCCTAAGAGTAGTGTAAGTAGAAGGTTAAGAAAGCACAGATCCAGGAGACAGACTGTAGCCTGTACAGCAATGTACTCTCGACATCATCGAGAGTGAGCGCTTGAGGAAGCAGCCGCGTCTTATCTCTGTGTGCATCAAGGTCTGGCTCCATGTCTGACATATGTCAGATGTCTGACCCCGGTGTATCCATTGGGCACTGAAGGCATGAAGATGTGAATAAAAACAAAAAAAATTCGGGGCGCCTGGGTGGCTCAGTGGGTTAAGGCCTCTGCCTTCGGCTTGGGTCGTGATCCCAGGGCTCTGGGATCGAGCCCCGCATCGGGCTCTCTGCGCAGTGGGGAGCCTGCTTCCTCCTCTCTCTCTTTGCCTGCCTCTCTGCCTACTTGCGATCTCTCTGTGTCAAATAAATAAATAAAATCTTTTAAAAAAAAAAATTCAAGATGTCTGGTGTACAGCACAGGGCGGTGGGGGTTGTGACGAGAGGTCAGCCGCCATTTTGAAGGCCTGGAATGCCCAGTGCAGGTGTCTACACTGTTGCCTGCGGACAAGAAGGGGCAGGAAAGGTATTAAAGAGAAAAATGATGTGTAACACGTGTTTTAGAGAATTTGCTATCCATGCCATCAGTGAAAGGCAGGGGTGGGGGAGTCGTTTTGTTTCAGGGGGAGAAGAGATTTGGGAGGACTGTGGTCCTCTGGGTGTTCAGATATGGTTTCGGTTTGTTATGATACCTCCTTTGGAAGAACGTTAAAAGAGAAATTCGGAGTTGCGTAGCCTGTACCGCAGGCTCTGTGATGCGAGTGAGATCTTACCCCTCCACCGGAGGTTGGCGAGTTTACAAGGGTCCAGCAGGGAAGGCATGTTTAGGACATGGGGAGGAGTATAAATAAGACATATATGCAATATTTGTTTTATTTGTTTTTGTTCTTTCTTAAGATTTTATTTTTTTTATTTATTTGAGAGAGAGTGAGAGAGAGATCATGGGCAGGGGCAGAGGGAGAAGCAGACTCGCCGCTAAGCAGGGAGCCCGATGCAGGACTCGATCCCAGGACCCTGGAACCATGACCTGAGCCGAAGGTGGACATTTCACCGACTGAGCTACCCAGGCACCTGATACTTCTTTTAAAAGTGGTTTTTATGCCAGCTGTCTGTCCAGAGAGGTCCCTGCTTGTGGATGCAGTTCTGTGGACTCCAGCAGTGGAATTCATCAATAATGGGGGCTCCTGGGTGGCTCAGACGGTTAGGTTTGCCTTGGGCTCAGGTCATGATCTTCAGGTCTGGGAATCGAGTCCCGCATCTGGCTCCTCATTCAGTAGGGAGTCTGCTTCTTCCTCTCCCTCTGTCTCTCCCCCGGCTTGTGTTCTGTCTTTGACTCTCTCTCAAATGAATAAATAGAATCTTTAAAAAACAAACAAATAAAAAAAAACTGTCAACAACAGAAAGCAGCTGGATTAAGGCCCCGCAAAGCAGCAGACCGGTAAGCAGGCAAACACATCTCTAAGAAGATGTGTCAGCGGCTAGAGAGCTGAAGATCGTTTCTATATAATGTACAGCCTTCGGACATTTTAAAACAGAGTTTCAAGGGCAGGCCGGCCCCTGACCTGACAGGAAGCTTGGCCTCCTGCCTGGTGCTCGGCCCCGCCAGCCTCGTTAAGGATCCAGGGCTCCGGAGCTGACTGTCCCCGCCGCCCGCTTTCAGGCCTTGTCTGGCGCCCTCATTCTGTCCCCTGCCCGCCCACCTGTGTTCATCCCTGCCACCCCCATGGCCACAGAGCCTCGCCGCTTTCTTGTCTATATTTCAAAACTCCTGGTTCCCACTAGATGAAAATAATACTTGCTTTCAGCACAGGGCTCAGAGCCAGGGGAAGCTCGGTTGACCCCGGACCATCTCCTGTCCCTACAATTCCTTTGGGTCTCCGCATCCCCCCACCGCGCCTCTCCCGGGCACCCGGCCTGTCTCCCTGCTTGAGTCTTCAACCCCTCCCAGGCTGGGTTTTCAGGCTGTTACTAAGTTCCTTATGGTCAGGTTGTTTCAGTGAGAGACTCGGAGATGGACAAATCTAGGACCCAATCCCGGAGCATTAGCTACCGGCCTCGGGCGGGTCAGCGAGCCCTCGGCTCCTTCCGTGATATGGGGCAACACCACCCACCTCCAGAGTCAGCCAGAAGATGCCGTGAGATGCTCACACAAAGCGTCTGCCAGACAGACCGGCACTCTGACCTGCTCTTGCAGCGTCGCTGGGCACTCTGCATCAAAATTCAAAATTTGTGTACTCTTTCCCCAGCGATCTATTTTGGAAGATAACCAGAACAATTTTATGAATAAAAAAGTGTCACTCCAGTACTGATAACAATGACGTTTGTAACAATTGCCTAAGAGTTAAGATCTGGTGAAATAAATTATGAAATGTACCAGCCATAAAAAAGAGTATCATATGTGCAAAGCCAGGGGCATAAAAAGATTTTCACAAAGTAGCAGTCAATGAGCAAATCTAGTTAAAAACAACAAATGTGTGTGTGTGTGTGTGTGTGTGTGTGTGTACACAGAACTCTACAGAGGCGCTTACATAAACCAGGACCCGAGGGAAGAAAAGGCTTTTTGTGGGGATGATTCACTGCGGTATCCTGAATGCATGAGACATAGTCATTGTTCAAAAAACACTTGTTGAATCTGTGAAAGGATGTCTAGAACAATGTTTGCTGTTAAGAATAACTCTGAGTGGTAGGTTTTTGGATAATAATTCTTTATTGTTATGTTTTAATTTTTTTTAGAGATGTGTTTTATTTTTGAAGTCAGAAAAAGTGGCAATTTTTACTAAGTGAAAATAAAAATAGTTTAAGAAATATCAACAGTGAAACTGCATTATACACTGAACAGATCACTCATTAGAGAAGAATTAAGAGAATGTGGAAATAAGCACGTAAAATATAACTCTTAGTTAATTTAATAGTAAGGTAAGAAAAGAACTGTATATGAGAGATTTCACAGGGGGCTACCTTCACCTATTGTTAGTCAAGAGCTGTTTATTGAGTACCCCCTTATTCCAGGCATTAGGGATTCATAAATGAGTTAGGACTGACCCTTCTCTCAAGGACCTCGTAGCAGAGTGGGGGACAGGTGTATTAACAGATCATTACAATGATGAGTAGTGAGTGTCCTGAACACATCGATACAGGCAGGGCTTAGGTGTGGGAGCGTGTGGGTTTAAAAGGCAAGAACAGTCTAGGAGGCCAGCTCAGAGGAGGTGACGCGTGAGCTGAGTGACAAAGGCCTAGTGGGAACGAGCAAGGAATGAGAGAGAAAAACAATATTCCTGGCTGAGAGGAAAGTAGGCAAAGCATGCAAGAGAACTTCGGAAGGATTCCAGCGGCTCAGCATGGGCCTAGAGTGCCCGAGGTGTGGGCTGGGAAATGAAGCTGGAGAGATTCGCGGGTCCCGGGTGGTCCAGAAGGGCTTTCTGTGACTGGCTGGCCCTGTGCTTGGTTCAGAGCTTGGCTGTTGCCGTCTAGAAATTCGTCATAATTTTTTAAACAAGGGGTCCACATTACCATTTGGCACCGGGCCCCCCAAATGATGGAAGGAGTCCTGGCAAGATGAGAGGCTGGCTCCTTACTGCCCGGGACCAGGCAGGAGGACAGCCTTTGTGTTTAGGCGTCTTCTCAACACGTTGTCCTGGGAAGGAGCAACAAATAAAATGCCAGCGTATGGCAGTGGCCAGGCCAGGGAAGGGGTCCCGCAGTGTGTGAGTGGGAAAAATGAGTCCAGGACAAAGACTTCCCAAGGCCTCCGGTCCTTCCCCCACACCCGCATTTCGCTTCTGTTTAGAAATTAGGATTAGCCGAGCAGAAGAGCAAGGTTGTCCAGTAGGAGCTGGGAAAGGAGCAGGACAGCTGTTTTGTGCATTTATTTTTCTCTCGCCGGGAGCACAGCTACTGAAAAAGAGAAGATGGGGGGCTCCCTACTGGACAGCACTTGCCCCAGGCCCCCGCTATGTACCCTCGGCTGCTTCCACACCCTCTTGGGCTCCAGCTGCAGGGAGTTGCAGCTTTGGTCGGATCCTACACCCCCCTGCCCCCCCACACGCACACGTGCGTGCACCTCTGGGCACATGAGGGTTTGTTTGTGTCACATGAGGGTTTCCTTCCACACATCTCAGTGTGCACAGCTGCTTAGCAACAGGCTGTAGGGCAGAGCTGGGAATTAAAGTGCCCCTTTGGTGCTTCAACCTCGGTTGTCCCTTGGGAGGGGAAGGGTCCACGGGAGTGGCTTGAGCTGGAAAACAGGGGTGTGTGGCCCCTAGAAGGACACTTCAGAGATGGTACAGTCAGGGCCCTGGGGCTGTGCCAGGAATCTCAGAGACCTGCTGGGAACAATGCTCCAGAAAATAGAATCACAACGCAAAGTGCAGGGAAGCTGCAGGGATGGCTGGTAACAGGTGGCAGACGAAATGTAAGAATCCAGAAGTATCTATGGATGGGGTTTGCTTTGATGGGATCTGGGTTCAAGTCATCATTACGGCTGCCCTAAAAGTTTCTGCCCTGGTTTGGGGTTCCTGCCTTTGGAACTCAAGTTCAAATCCCCTCCCCGTGGAGTCCTGCGCCTGGTAGAGCAGCAAAGCAAAAGAGATCTGCACCAGGGCTCTGCAGGTGGATCTCCTAGGTTCGCGTCTCAGCCCTGCCATTTACTGTGTGACCTTTAGAAAGTTACTTAACGTCTCTGTGCCCCCGTTTCCTCATCTATGAGCCCTATATCTTAGGAGTGTCTCGAGAGTTAAGTTAAAACAGTTAAAAGGCCTTGAAACAGTGTCTAGCACGTGGGTGTGAGCCAACGCGTGTCAATTACACTTCTCCGGGATGAGAGTTCTTTGTCAGAGACGGCACAGACGGTAGACTCCCAAACATAGAAATCCGTGGTTCCGAGAGCAGAAAGAGATGTAAGCTACTCTTTCTCTGTCTTTCTTTCTTTCTTTCTTTCTTTCTTTCTTTCTTTCTTTCTTTCTTTTTCTTTCTTCCTTTCTGTGTCTTCTAGGCACCCAGTATTATACAAATCGCTTTACATAAGCTATTGCCTCTATAGTACCTGGGTATGATTTGGTCTTTCGTACCTGTGGGTTTGGTCTTTTCATACCCTTGGGAACCGAGATTCAGAAACAAAGGGCCCTGCTCAGGGCCCCATGGCACTCCAGAAGTAGAGATGGGGTTCGACACAGTCATCAGCTCCAGGGCCCTCACTCATTCCTTTAAGCCAAATTGTCTTCCCTATTGCTTCTCAGAGAAGTATAAAAAAAATTTATTTTCTTTCGGAGAGTCAGGACTTGCTAGAGAGAGCTCCTCCCCAGAATAGTGTTCCAGAAGTAGTGTATGACATTGGTGTGATGGCCCTGAGTCGCTGGGGCACGGTACCCGAGATGGGGAAATACTAGCCAGGGTTCTAGAAGCCTAGATGATGTTATCAAGATACGAAGACATTAGACACACGGGTGAGGAACGAGAACATGAGTTTGTGCGACCGTTCCAAGCCCCGCGCCCAAGCAGGAGACCACACGGCCTCTCACTGGCCTTCAAGCCTGATGGGCCCAAGAGCAGGAAGAGAAACTGGGGTCTGGGTCTGAGAGGTTAGAGGCTCACGGCTTTCCTGATGAACACACAAACCCCTGCTTCCCTGGCCAAGTGGATGCTTGCTCTGGGATGCATACGTATTCCTCAACTTCGTTTATAGCAAGATCCTGAATGCATTCGTTTGCCTTGTCCGTGTTTCCAGGCTGCAGGTCTCCATAACGCAGCCCTGAGCTCGAGCACCCCGAATGTGGCGAGTGGGAAAGGAGATGCGCCCTACATAGGCCACACACACACTGAATTCGAAGACGTGGTCCCCCCCCAAATGCGAACTATTTCATTAATACAGTTAATGTTGATTACGTGTTTAAATGATATCGTTTGATGTGTTTGAATATAGTGAGGTAAATAAAATATGTTGTTAGAGTTAATTTTACTTGTCTTTTTTCTTAACTTTTTAAGTAGTTACAGAAAATTTCAGATAATGGCTGTGGCTCAGAGCCTCTTTCTGTTGGACAAGGCTCCTCTCCAGGGGATTCATAACAGGCCTTTAACTTGGCGAACGCTTTAGTGATCATAAAACATCAGCCCTATTCTATGGTAGAGTCACAGAGAGTCAGGCCCGGAACCTGGAGCCCCGAGCCATTTGGCTCACAGATGTACAGGCACAGAAACTGAGGCACTCAGAGGAGAAAGGCTTGTGGTGCTCCAGGGAGAACCCCAGCCGCCACCCCCCCCCACCCCTGCACTCCCACACCCCAGCCAGGGAGGGCTGCTCCACTCTGCTTCAGCACCTCCTGCCCTGCCTCCTCTTCCCCAGCTCCCCTGCTGTGCTCTGGGTGGGGGGGGGGGGTGCTGGGAGGACTCTCCTGGGAGAGTCTCGGGCATCTTTATTCATGAGCCTGGCGGAGGGCAGCCCCGGAGCCTGTCGGAAGACTGCTCCCTGCTTTCCCTGCAGAGATAAATATGGAAATGAGGGAGGAGAGCTTCCCTGTCAGGAACCAGGACTGCTGCCTCATCCGATGCTGACAACTAACTAGGCCTGCAGGAGGAGGCTCCTCATGGCTGAAACCAGCTGAGTCCCCTCCGACCGGCTTGTGCCCCCTCCAGCCTCCCGCCCCTCACTGGGCAGAGCTACTCCAGGCAGGCGTGGCAGACCCAGCGGGTACCTACCCACAAGGATTCTCGGTTTCTGTTCCCTGCAGTACCCCCCAACAGTGGGTGCCCTCAATACCCCCAAATGCCCTTGGGCCTCCTTACCTCCTGCCAACCTCAGAACCCCACTCAAGCCCCCCAGCATGCCTCCCCTGACCTCCCCAGGCCGTCTGGGCTTCCTTCTTCAAATCTCGGATGCTGAGTGTCTACATTCTGCTTCGTGTGGTTCGTGGATCAGCAGTTTCTGGAGCCCGGAGGACAGTGTTAGATACGCAGACACTGCCTGCTGAATCAGAGCCTGCATTTACACAAGACTGCCAGGAAACCCACGAGTAGGGGAGCAGAGCTGTGGCTCCCACCAGCAAGAGCAGGACGCTGTCAGGTTAGCAGTGTACCCAGCACGGCGCTGAGCTTACAGGGGACACCGCGCACAGAACGAACTCCAAGTGGCATTTTCTCAGGTGCCATCCACATAATCACCCACTGCTCTGGACAGTGCTGAGCAGTTAAGTCAAGAACCCTTGGCTCTGGCCAAAGCCCATGACCCCTAAGCAATCTCTGAGCCACTTGGCCCAACGGGGGCTGCCAAAGAACAGCTGACTTCACCTCCCCTGTGTCTTTTTTTTTTTTTTTAAGATTTTATTTATTTATTTGACAGAGAGGGATCACAAGTAGGCAGAGAGAGAGGGGAAAGCAGGCTCCCTGCTGAGCAAAGAGTCCGATGTGGGGCTCGATCCCAGGACCCTGAGATTAGGACCTGAGCCGAAGGCAGAGGCTTAACTGACTGAGCCACCCAGGTGCCCCCCCCCACCCTTTTAAAAGATGTTATTTATTTATTGGTCAGAGAGAGGGAACACAGGCAGGGGCAGCAGTGAGGCAGAGGGAGAAGCAGGCTCCCTGCTGAGCAAGGAGTTGATAGAGGACTTGATCCCAAAGCCCTAGGATCGTGAACAACCAAAGGCAGATGTGTAACTGAGTGAGCCACCCAGGCGCCCCACTGGTCTAGCGTCTTGGCTGCATCTGTCTGGCTTGGCGGGTGCAGGTGGTCTGCTGTGGCTTTGTGGTAAGGGGTCAGAGGCACAACTGGGGATTTGCCCTTTTTGGTGTCTGTGTTCCTGGATTCCTTAGACCAGAGGCTTGTAACTCAGAGCCTGTGTAGAGCCTCCTGAGCCAGATGAGTTCAAATTCTGCCGCTAGAGGTATGTGATCTAGCCCTGGGCTTCTGTTTGCTCATCTGTGTAATGGGACCAGCAGTGACACCTACATCAGGGGTGTTGGAGGATGACATTGTTAAATATTGACAATGTGCTTAAACCACGCCTGGCACAGAGTGCTATAAAAGTTTAATTAAATCAGCAGCTTTTGTCAAGGATAATATTGACAGTGTGCAGGTTTAGAATCATAATAGCAGACAGAACCCCTTGGGCTCATAGAGAACCTACTCATTCATTTTACACAAGAGGATCCAGGCCCAGATGGTCATATCCCTCTCCCGACGTAGCCCAGCCAATAAGCGTCACAGTGGGGACTCGGACTCTGACTCTCTTCTGCTGGGGGTCACACCCTGCAGGACATGATTGAAACGAAGACCGGCTCTGGCCTCTGTCCTTATTAGGGGGGAGAATTCCAGCAGCAGCCACTTCTGGCAGTCCCTCCAGAGACTTCCCTGTGCCCTGAAATCTTATCTTTGAACCAGTCCTTTTAGACCGCAGATTAAGGAGTCAGATTAAGGCGTTTGCTGGGGGCACACTCCGGGGAGAGGAGAACCAGCAGCCTGCCTGTGGGAGGAGAGACACCCAAGGAGGGCTTTTCGCAGGGAAGGCTGGCTCCCTCCTTATTCTGAGGGTCTGCAGGGATGCTAAGGAATGGTGGGGTCAGGTGGGCACTCCTTTGTGGGTTTTTTGTTCCTGCCCTGTGTGCCCCTGAGTTCTGGCTCTTGGCGCATCTTTGGGTCTTTCCAAATGAACCCTCGTCTGCCCCCAGCAGGCTGTAACCTCTAGCGTGTCAAGATACACAGGGATCCCTCCTGGAATCTGCCTCTGGGGCCCAGCAAGACTGGACAGTAAAGAGTGACAGTTTTCTGCGTGGATCTGCGGCGACGGTCTGGTCTTTCCACTCTTCTGTCACGGGGCTGCCCTGCCGGGGTACCCTGCCCTGCTGTTTGGAGGGGAGGGACTACCCGAACCCCTCAGTATTTCTTATGTTACAAGATTCTTTGCCTCAGCTGGATTTCTGGTTCTGAGCAAATCTGGGCTCTGGTTGACATGGGTTTTGCATGGGCTTGAAGGTAATAAAAGGAAGATCTAGATACAGCAGGATGTATCCTCATTCTGTAAGGCGGGACCAACAGTCCCAGCCCTGGCTGGTGGTGGCTCCCTGGGCTGCCTTGCATCGCTCATGAACCTTGGGCATGCCTCTGTGTCTGCCACCCTAAACCGGAGGAAATCTCGAGCTATAGTTTACACTTTTCTGCATCCTTTTCAACACCTAGCCCAGCACCTGGCACATAGTGGGTGCACACAATAGGTGATTATTGACTAATCAATCAATATATTTTTCCCATGAAAGAATAAAAGAAAATAATTTCCTTTAAATGAATTTTTTTTAAGATTTTATTTATTTATTTGACAGACAGAGATCACAAGTAGGCAGAGAGGCAGGCAGAGAGAGAGGGGGAAGCAGTCTCCCTGCTGAGCAGAGAGCCCGATGCGGGGCTCCATCCCAGGACCCTGAGATCATGACCTGAGCCGAAGGCAGAGGCTTTAACCCACCGAGCCACCCAGGCGCCCCAAAATCATTTCCTTTACTTGCATGTTTATAGTGTCCCTCAGTCTTCATCGTCTTGGTGCGCGGAGAACACAGGCTGGCCACAACACAAGATAGTAATAGCAGTAATAATACGGCATCTTTCATTAGCTGAGAGCCCACTATGTGCAGGAGTTATTATACACATATCATCTTAATCCTAGAGCATCATTCCTGGGTCCATCCAGAGAGAGAGTGCCCGCTGCTCCCAGAGGCTCCTCTCCTCCTTGGCGGAACTGGTAGCCAGTCCTGGGCATGCTGGACAGCCTTTGCAGCCCAGCAACCATTCTCACCTCCAGCTCATTTATCATATGAATAAACTAAGGCTTTGAAAAGGATTACAAGCCGTCCCACATCTAGTAAACTGCAGAAGTGGTCTTCAATCCCAGGACCCCCCCACCCCAAGCACAATCTCACACGCCAACACGGCCCCCACACTTCCCTACACGATGTACTTCCTCTCTGTTTGAGCCGTGCACCCACACCTTTCCCTGTACCTCCAGTGGCAGAGATGGGAGTACATGGAGCTGGCATAATTGGGAAGCAGTTATAGATACGGCAGTCCTGGGGGACAGTAACGAATTTGGGGAACCATCTTATAATAAGTTGACAGATCTCTCCTTTCCAGGAAATGGAGGGCGCATCTTCTGAGGCAGTGGCCCAGAATGTGTTCATTTCTTACAAACTCCCGCTTCTGCAGATAGAGCGCGTCCCTTGCTCAGGCTGCTGTTGCTGCCGCTCCCTGGGCTGTGGACGGCTCCCTCTCTAGTGGTCCCCCCATGCTGGTAGGGTTCTTATTAAGACACAGCCTGGCTGAGCATTCTCGTCATCGCCACAACATTGCGAAGTGAGTTGGGTGGAGGGTAAAATGGGAATTGATCTTGAACAGAGCACTTCATTCTGGGAGGAGTGGGAGAGATGAAACATCCAGTTTCACGACCAGTTGCAAAGTCTGCTCTACTCACGTTAGTTGGAGTCATTGAAGGGATACCAGGCCAGGGGTGTCTTTCCAGTTTTCCCCCATACCAACCAGCCTTCCACCAAGCACCTGCAAAGATCCTCACCCCCTTGTCTGGTTTCAGAAATGAGCTCCTTTTTAAATTGATAAGTCTTCGCTCTAATCAAACGGATTGCCTTTAAATGGAAATTCATGACCATTCCCAGAGTGTAATTTACTATTGGTGACCTCCTATTTTGTAACACACGTTAATGGTGGACTGATTTATGGTGGTGGCTCAAGATTAATCAGCCAGTGAAGTGCTGGAGGGAATCCCCTGTCCCAAATCAAGATGTCATTGATCCAGTTTGTAATGTGAATTGGGTATTGGACAGAAATAAAGAGTTCATTTGATTTTTTTAAAGTCTGAGTAACCAATGAGTACCTGTCAGGCTCTGTGAAACTTGCAATAGGAATAGAGATAGAGATATGATAAAGGGATAGAAATGGAGATAAATACAGAGATAAGGAGACAGAGCTACAGTGACCGAGATAGGGAGAGATGTTATAGAGATGTAGGTTACCTATAGATATAGAGACAGAGACGAGGTAGTGATACAGATACATAGATATTCCTACTGATGCATACATATGTAGATGGAGGTAATACTCGCCCTTCAAAGTCTAATCCTGTAATTAAGACATACCGACACAAGGGGGCGATAGGATCGGCTCTTTAGTGGATAAATGAATGTCGAATAATGCAAGGATCATCCACTCATCCAGTTCATTATTAATTAATTCTTCTTCTTCTTCTCTTTTTTTTTTTTTGAGATTTCACTTCCAGAATCAGAAAAATAAATAAAATAGTATAGCTAAAAAGAATTTTGAAGCTCATCTGATTTGTGCCCTCATTTTACATCATTTAGAGGAAAATGGAAGTCTTAAGAGGCAAAAGGGCTTGACTTTAGTCACACACAGACACCTTGTCATTCAACCCAGCACGTTGCTTCCTTTATCCATCAAAGCATTTATAGAGCACCTACAGTATTCCAGGTCCTAATTTGATATAATGAAATGCAAAGCATATTTCCCTTAAAGTAGAGGTGATATGGGCTGTTTTCTTGGTGATAATTCTAAAATAAAAGAGACCTAAAGATGAGTGAGGAGTCTGGATTTCTGCTGCCTGAGTGATGTTTTTCTATATATATAAAAAGAAGTAACAGAACTTCTCTAGGAGCTCATGACCTTCTTGTGGCCGTGTAATAAGGTCAAAATGCACACAGAGAGAGGTCTAGGACATAAGCAAAAATCGCTTCCCCTACCCCAAGAGGCAGAAACCCCCTTCTCTAGAAATTTAGTTCAGGATGAATTTTCTTCTCAAATAGCTGTAGTTCTACAAGAACCAGGAGCTAATAGTGGTTGCCTTGTAGGAAAGTCTGGAGCCCCGAAGGAGAGAGCCAGGGGTGCAGAAAATTGATGTTGTTTCCCAACAGCTAGTGAAGAGTCAGCTCTGAGGGGGGCAGGGGGCACGGGGTGGGTGTGTTTAAGCCCCCCCAACCCCAAGAGAGCCCTCATGTGGAAGGCAGCTCCAGCTCTGGGACAGAGACCAGCTCTTCGGTTTCACTCCGATTTTTTGTTACCTCTCCTCACCCTCCCTCCTGCCCCCTCGGAGCTCAGCATAGAGCCTGACACCAGCTAGGCTTTTGTGAGTATCTGTTCAATGAAGACATTGGCAGAAAACAGCTTTTGGACTCCCCATTTCTAATTAAGAGGAAGCATCTCTCTCCTCTTCCTGTGCACGTGGCAGGTACGTGCCCGGCTCCGGGATGATTCACACCGTCATGAATCATCAGCTAAAGTCTTAATGGCAGCGACAGGCCTTAAGGCCAAACAGCGAGCCTCCTTTAGCACAGCTGACTTCAGACAATCTTCAGAACACATTTCAGCCCTCTGACCGGTCACCGTGTGTGTTCGCTACTGTCTCCTCTGGCTTGAAAGACGCCTGCTGTGCTGAGTTGCTCGGTCGTCCGACAGACCTTTAATGAGCACCTCTGGTGTGCCTGGCCCCATACGAGGCACCAGGGGTTTCAGTGGTGGGGAAAAGCAGGCCATTCCCTGCCCTGGTTAGCTTACAGTCCACAAGGGGAGAAAGGCATCAACCAAGCAGTCCCATGAACACAGAAGGATGGTCACCAAGGGCGGGACTCAGTGCTGTGCACGCCTGTAAGGGAGGGCTCCGACCTAGGCTCAGAGAAGGCTTTCCTCAGGAAGCAAGGACTGAATCGAGGTCTGAGAAGCAACAAGGGTTGACTGGGCGGGGCAGGAAAGGAGCATTCCGGATGAAGGGAGTAAGGGGACTGCGGCCAGAGGGCACAGCAAGGCCCCAGGCAGAGGCAGGGTCAGGGAGCAGAGGACTGGACTGCACCTGGGAAGGCTCGGAGGCCTGGGGAGAATTTTGTTCCTTCTGAGAGCCGTTAGACGGGACTGGCGGGTACGGGAAGTGGACACGAAGAAGCGGGCGTGAGAGGTTACCTCTGGAGCTATGGGGAGGGGGGACCGCAGGCCCTGAGGGTGGGTGTAGGGGACAGAGAACATGGGCCAGTGAGCAAACGGGGATCCTATTCCTGGTGAGGTTGCACGACTGTGAAGAGTCTGAGGCTGAAACCAAGTACCACGTTAATCCTTAGGGGCCCCAGCTTGGCCTGCAGCCCGGGGTGTGTGTGCTGAGAGCCCATCACCTGGGGGCAGGGGGTGCTGTACATCCGGGCTATGAGAAGCCTCTCATTAGCCTCGGGGGTTGTCCTTTCTTTCAGGGACCAAGTGGAGGTCCAGGAGGCTTAATGGAAATCTTCGGGCTTGGCTGGCACCTCTCTCTCCCTCCCTCCACAGCAGCACCCACCGCAGAACCAGGCCCACAGCCCCCAGCCCCCATTGGCCTGCCCTGGGTGTGGCTCTGTTGAGCCGAGCAGTCCCACCAGGGATCCCCATGCTGGGAAGGCGGGGACGAGTGTGGACCTGTGTGAAGGCCCTGGTGAGGGTTCCACTTCCCACGGGCCTGCTGCGGCCCAGCCCGGCTGAGGAGAACGGAGATGGGAAGGCCTGGCTCCTGTGAACACAGCGCAAGGCAGGAGGAGCACCGTGTGGGGAGGAAGGGCCCACTCGACCGGCGAGGATTCCTCAGACAGAGCCTGTCTGCCTGGCCTGTCGCAGCCCCCCGCCCTTAGTGGTTTAACCTTATGCAGTTAGTGAACTCAGAGTAATGACCCTCAACTTGTTGAAGAAGCCACTGAGGGGGCACAGACAAAAGGCCTTCTTCGGGCTTCGCTCCCTGATAGACACTCATGAAGCGGGAGCTGCGGCATTAGTGGCAGGGCCTGTAGAGGGAGCCACTGAGCCAGGGATCCACAGGAGGCTAGAAGCTTCTGGCCAGTTCCAGCAGAGGTGAGGGCAGAAAATCCCTGAGGTACAGTAGCCCTATTTTGGATGCCGGAGTAGGGGGGAGATGAAGAAGACACCATGCTTGGGGAGGGGACTGTGTTTGTGGGCTCGTTAGCCAAAGAACATAGGCTTGACATTTGAGAACAAAGGTAAACAGAATTGACGTGAGTCAGGACGTTTTTAAAGGGACAGTGTTCTGTGAGGGATTGGATGGCAGACTTCTCCAAGCCCGTGAGCCATGGAGCGTCCAAGAATACTCTTCTGTTCTTTGATCCCATCCTGAGCTCTATTTCAGGCAGACTAATGGGCACAAATCTATTCTGAGTTCTGAGGGCTGCTCCGCTTCAGCCGGGAGCTGGGCCTTGGGCAAAGTGCTGGAGAGCGTCTGTCCTCCGCGGCGGCCTTGCTGTCACCCCTCGTGACCCAGCCCATCAGCTGTCACGGTGGGCCAAGGCCCTGCTCTGCAAACCTCCCTCAACCGGAAGGTCGGTTGGGGCAACCGCTAGGAGACCTGCAGCCTCCATCAACTTGAGGCAGGCCCCAGTGGCTGAGGGAAGAGGGAGAGGTTCTCATGGGAAATGTTAGAATGTTTTCTCTGCACTCGGTACAACTTCTGGAAGGATGAGACGTACAGGCAGCAAGATAGTGCAAAGGGCTGGAGTGGGAGGTGCAGAGGGAGGATTACACGAAGGGACGGAAGCCCTGTGTCTTCTGGCCATTTCTTAACACAGCCACCGAACCACCGAACAGCCTTCTGTGCCAGGTGGGGCCCCGGGCTTGCAGAAGCCAATGACACCATGCTGCATCAGCATGAGGTGTCTGGGGTTTATTCACCACATATTTAAAAAAAAAAATAGTCACAACTGAACAGATTATTGAAAAGAAGGAAACGCAGAGCTTCAGCCCTCTATCTGTAATGTAGGGAAAAGCTCCCGGTAGCTTTGGAACAAGCTGGTATATTGGTGCAAAGTCTATTGTCTTCCTGAGGAGAGACCAAGTCCTCAAGCTTTTCCTGGGGTTTTCTCTTGCATGTTGGATGGTTCAGAGTAGGGATGGGTGGTTCAGTTGGATACAGTCTAGGTGAAATCCCAGCAAGTTTCGGTCTCTGAGACCGTTCCTGAGCTATGGTGAACAACAATGCATTGACAGGAGACTGCATATTAGGGTTCAGGGAGAGGAACACGGAAAATTTCTGTTTAAGTTTCAAGCTCATAAGACATAGTAACTGCTCAATAAACGTTGAGTTAAAGAATGAATGAGTCATTTAAAAAAAATCCTTTTTAGCAATTTTTATGTAGTGCATACATGCTGCCAGAAGGTGGCGATAAATGCCCACCACGGAAGACAGCGGACCTTGGAAGGTAGCAAAGAATTACATAACGTAACAAATACGTTCACTTCATCAAATGTAGATTTAGGTTTATTGCCTCAGTTTGACAAAGAGAAACAACGGGACGAGGCAGAAATGACCAGACAGATCCGTATGCAAATCCTACCTCTGTCACATTCTGCCAGGAACCAGGGGCAAATACCTGGACATTTCAAGCTCACTTCCTTGACCACAGTGCGTGGTTTAGGGTGGCCGGTGTAGCTATAAGAACTGAATGAATTAACTCACATGAGAAGTACTAGGACTGAGCCCATTCCAGTGCTGTGTGATAATCATCAAAGTGTTCCAACAAATGCTGAAACAGATGAAAATCTTTCTCTAACTTCCTGCCTTCTGTTTTGTATGTTCATATCCTGAAAAGAAGTGTCCATTTCTCACTGCTCGTCTGCATAACCTTGCAGCAGACTGACACAGTGGGAAGAGAATTAACTTAAAAGTTTGCTGGACTTTTCCAAGTGCACATTTCCTTGACTGTGAAATGGAGCTGTGAAATGGAGATGATGCCTGCTTGACACGGGTATTGTGAGAACTAACGACGTAGCATAGATCATAGAACTCCATACAGAAGCTGGCGGGAGCACGCGGTTTTCTAACTTGACAGGTTAATTAAACACTATTACAACGTTCAGTTCTCTGGTTACACCGGTAACATTTCAAGGGTTACTTTCCCCACTGTCCTCAATGCTGTGTCTTTTAAAAATTTTATTCCCAGCATCTATGTCAATGGTACCTACCTACAGTAGGTACCATTTTGAACAGGGCAGTTATTGAGTATCTTTATAATCATGAGAAGTTCTGGTGGACAGAGCTGGTTAGATTACGATACAGGTCCAATGAGTGGGGTCTGTTTTCAGCAGCAGTGTTCAATCACCTCGTCACTCTGAAGTTGGCACTGCAAGTGTCTCTCTCATGTGCTCACTCAGCACGGTCATGTTTAGTCCCCGCCATCTGAGACCTGTGCTCTGTGTTATGGAAGCAACGGTAGCAAACAAGGCTTTGCCTTCCAGGAATTTACAGTTCAATAACTGATGTTAAATAAATAATCCCCCTAAGAAATAGGAATGACAGATGGTGCTGAACCTCTGCCCTAAAAATCCGCCTCTCTATCACCAAGTCAAAGTGAAAGAGAACCAAACCATCCCTTTGGGCTGTCCTGGGTATTCTAGGAGACCGTGAATGCATAGTCAATAGTAACTGTGAGGTACAGTTATTAGAAGGACAGTGTTGAAAGAAATTGGTTCACTCGTTCATTCGCTAAGTCATTCCGGAGCGCTTGCTATGTCGAGATTCGGTCAGAAACCAAATAGTGTAGCCGCCATTACATCACAGAGCTTACATTTCTCATAGAGGAAGAAAGAAGATGAATAAAAAATTGAAGTAAGTTGGATGGTCATCCGCTTTTTGGAGAAAAGTGAAGCAGTGAAGGGGACAGGGAATTCTGGGAAAAGGAGAGCTGACATTTTAATGAGTCGGGTGTCATGGTTTTCGTCACTGTTGAGTTGTGGAAACCCCTCTTGTCTCCCGGGCGCATGAAAGCATTCAGTTAATGCAGCAGCTCCGTTCCTCAGATGGAAGAGGGACATAAGGACAAATCCACAGATGGGGGAGACCACAGACCCTGTGCTCGCTGGAGCCCTGCAGCTCCTCCCTGGGAGACGCTAAGCATAACTGTGGGGTGCAGGGGGAGCAAACCGTCCCTGCCCTCACAGAACTCTCCTGCCAGGAAGGACACAGCAGGAACAGACTGACTGTGGTCGAAGGCAGACACCCCTGGGAGCGCAGTCGGGGCACAGAGGCAGAAAGCAAAGGAAATGGAGGATGGGTGTGCAGGTTGGGGCATTCACGAAGGGCCACGGACAGCAGGGTGAGAAGCTCAGACTTCAGCTTCACAAGCCTCTGGAGAGCTGGGCCCCAAGCAGGACACGAGTACCGAAGGCAGGTAGTGGGTCAGATACGGAAGCTCTCAAAGAGCAAGCGAAGGAGTTCAGGTTTGATTCCACTGGGTGTTTCTGTAAGAGAAAGGCGCAGTCTGAGCCATGTTAGGGGAAAGTCAGAGCTGCTCTGGGTACTGGACCCAGAGGAGACCCGAGGCAGGAGGGAATTAGGGGACTGTAGCCAGAATCCCATGGGAGGCGATCGGCCTCCGGCTGAGGCGGAAGAGAGAGAAGAGGGTAAGCTATATTTAATCCTCCCAAAGGAAAGTCGACTGGGGAGATCACGGGGGAGAGAAGCAGAGGTGGTCTTGACCCACTGGACTTCACGGAAGGGCCACCACTGTGTGAGGAGATGTCGTCTGGGCCCGCTCTCCATGGTGCTGGACGGGTTCCCGGGAGCTTCCCCGTGACCCAGCTCTGAAGACAGACAGCCTTGCTGTCTCTGTGGCGCCCACCTGACGGGGCTCTGCTGAAAGCCCGAGGGAGGGGTCTGGTCTCCCCCCCGCAGACCCTCAGGAAAAAGATGCAGCCCTTTGTTGCAGCAGCTCCCCACAATGTGATGGCCAGTACAATGGCAGTCCTTGTTCCCGGGCTTCCCGGGAGGGAGAGTCAATAGGAAAGAAGATGTGCGGCCCAGAAAACCTATCTCAGGAGCTTCCAGAAATCAGTGCAGGTGAATTCCATGGGGGCAGATACATGCTTGTCATTCAGCAGGAAGGGAGAGGAATGGGGAGATTCTCCTGTGGGTCTCATGCTACACTCGGTGGGCCGGATGCTCCCCCCACTGCAGGTCAGCAACATGGACAGCCCGTGTTCTCAGGACACAGCTGGGGCAAAGGATTGTCCCTATGATAAGGTAGGGACAGATCAGGGTGTAGTCTTGAGGTCATAGTCTCACCAGCAGGTCAGAAGTAGCCAGGGGCAGAAGGCCCTTCCTGCCCCCACCTTCTGTCAGTCGCCCACTCCTAAGTTGGAGGCCCAAAAGTCAGAGCAAAAGGGCCGCGGGCCAACACAGGGGGGGGTCCTAGACCTGAGGAAGGAGACTCTAGAGAGCCCTGAAGAAACTGTCCCTGGTGAACCATCCCCCACCCGGGAACCTGGGGGACCAGCCTAGTCATCTCCACCAAGAGATGACTTGTCCAACTGGGGCTGATGGTACCATTGTTACCCTTAGACTTGAGTCTAGGGTTCTGCTGGCCAGCCCCTGCAGCAGACTCCGCTCAACCCCCAAACCCTGCTTCCAAAGCGGAGACTTCTCCTAGGGACCCTCAGGAAGGCAGGCTGCCCTGAGGTGCCAAACCAGACAGGTGTGGCCTCCAAGAGCCACCAGACCCAGGTGCCACCACTGCCAGAAGGACCTAGTACCTGGATTCAGTCAGCTGACCGTCTGCAGCTGCTGGGCACAGAGTCTGCTTAAGATCCTAGGGTTCTCTCCCCCTCTCTGTCTGACCTACCCCCCCCAAAAAAAGAAGGAATAAGGGACCCCATAGTTTCCTTGCTTTCTATGAGGGCAAAGCAAGAATTTAGCAGTGTGCAACCCGAAAGAGGGCCTTCACCAGAGACTGCCCTCGCTGATACCGTGATCCTGGATTCCATCCTCCAGAACTGTGGAAATAAACTTCTGTTTATAAACTGCCCAGTCTGGGACACTTTGTTACAGCAGGCTGGACGGACTAAGACACAAGTGGAATTATATATCATATATTGTGTGTTATGTATTATGCATTATATATTTTATATACACACACATAAATATATAGATATGACTTTTCAACCTCAAAGTTTTTTTTATTATATAGATTTGCAGATTATTAGTGCCACTGAGAATTATTTCCACATCAACATGTAATACAGTTATTCAAGCAACATACATTGATTTAAAAAATAAAACAGTATACATTTCAACTAACAATACACAAAAAATACTTGTACTTCTCAGGGACTATCATGGTCCAGAAGTGAATAAGAGCTCAAGATCCTGATTTCTTCCAGAAGACACTGAAGAGTGTCGTTTCATTTTTCTGTGATGATCCACCCAGAGGTGAATCATTTCATCAAAAGAAGGGGCACTCCCCTGATTAGAAAAGCTCCTAGCTCTCAGAACATGACAGGGTGAGTTTTCTAAAGGGAACAAATCATACCGTCCCCCCATATGTGAGGGCTCTCGAGCACACGCTCAGTTCTTCTGAGGTAAACATGTTGGCTATAAAAGTCAGTCAATAGCCCTTCTACAGGGCACATGTAACTTTTATAGCTCAATCGATTTTTTCCTCAAGAATTTTCAGATTTCCATTAATTTTTAATATAGTGGCCTGAAGTTCCCTGCTATTTTTAGTTGAAACTATCTGACATCCCTTCCCTTTAAAGCTCCCTACGAGAAAAAAAACAGTTAAAGCAGTTCACAGCCAGAAACCCACCCAGATGGAGAAAAACACCCAGTGGTCTCAAGTCACTGTCCAGAGCAAGCTTGGCGGACACACGGCACTGAGGGACGGGAAGCTGCCGAGGGCTCCCTGTGCTGCGCTCGGAGGCCATTTCCCTGGGACCAGCTCCGCCCGAGACTCCTGACCAGGGGGCAGAGGGCCACATCCGCAGAGAGGAGAAAGGGGTGAAGGACATTTGTGCACAAGGCCCTTGTGATGTGGTGATATAGTAAGAAATAAATACTTGGTCTCAGCTCCCAGTTCCTGACACTGGAGCTTCTAAGACGCTTGGACTTTCTGGGAGGATTACAGTGCCTTCTGTATGCTAACGAGATGTCCAGTGGCCGGGGCCCTTTGGTAGCTTCCGGATGGGAGCTGGTCAGAAGATAGAGGGAGGCAGGTGAGACGTCTGGAACTTGTGGCTCCACCCCCTGGCCTCTGGGGAGCGGAGAAGGGCTGCAGATGGAATTAAATCATCATTAGCCAGTGATTTAATCAACCGTGGGTAAGTAATGAGGCTTCTGATAAAACCCTTCAGCTACAGGTTTGAGGAGCTCCCCAGTTGCGGGGGGGGGGGGGTGCACACTGAGGTGCTGTTAGGGTGGTGAGCCCAGAGAGGGCTCTGTGCACCCTCGCTGCGCCTTCCCCTGCACCCCGCCCTATCCATCTTTTCCAACAGGCTGTTCTTGAGTTGTGTCCTTTAAAATAAACTGGTTGGGGCGCCTGGGTGGCTCAGTGGGTTAAGCCGCTGCCTCCGGCTCAGGTCATGATCTCAGGGTCCTGGGATCGAGTCCCGCATCGGGCTCTCTGCTCAGCGGGGAGCCTGCTTCCTGCCTCTCTGCCTATTTGTGATCTCTCTCTGTCAAATAAAAAAATTAAAAAAAATAAATAAATAAAATAAAATAAAATAAACCGGTAATAGTAAGTACATTGTCTTCCTTAATTCTGTGAGTTCTTCTAGCAAATTACTGAAGGAGGGCTTTGTGGGTCCCCCCCGACTTTCTATCAGGTCTCTCAGAAATATCCAGGACTGGCCACTGGCATCTGAAGTGGGGGGCAGTCTTGTGGGACTGAGCCCTTTCCCTGTAGGGGTCTGCATGGACTCCCCCCAGTCAGAGTCACAATGGAACTGAATTCAGTTGGACCAGGTTAATGCCCAGAAAATCGGAGTTGTTAGTAAGGAATAATCAAAAACCAAACCCAATCAAAACAAACCCCACACATTTGGTGTCAGAAGTAGCGTAAGTTTGAAAACGTTCAGGGCACATGTGAATCAAACTTACCTCTTCAGAAACTGTCAAGGTCAAAACTGTGCAGTTCAAAACTCAGTGCCTGGTAGCCTGTCCTCAGGTACCCAAGGTTCTAATGGCATTCCGGTGGGGGGGGGGGGGACAGGCTGAGCCGGCAGAAGAGGACGGAGCCTTTCCCTCCTAATGTTCCACTTTGAATCCCGTAGTCTTGAAGGGTGGGAACGTCTTGTCCCCTCTGCCGTCCTAATTCTCATCAGTTCTGCCTTGGGTTCCCCCAATAACTCTGAATTCCTGGAGCCTGGGGACCGTGAGGTGTTGATCTCTGGTTTCCCAGTACCGAAGACGGGGCCTGGCCCCAAAAAGTCCTCAGTGGCTTTTGACGAATCATGAAAAATGAAGGATAGAAGTTAACATGTTCAGGGGATGAGGGAACAAAGGAGAAACTTGTCCTCCCTAGCCTCAGGAAAATGTCGTTCGATTAAAAGAGAAGTGGTGGTCAAATCCTTCTTTTCTGAGATTAGTGAAATAATTGTTGTCTCAAGTTATTCCGTTTTGGCGGGATTTTTTTAACCAGCAACAATAAGCACGACAGATCTTGGGGTCCAGAAGTGGGTGTTACTGAGATGCGGACCTTGGTCTGCTCCTCCCACTGCACGGCTTGTCCCTTCTCTGGCTCCCACTATGGGATCCGCAGGTGGAAACACGCATTTCATTTCTGCATGGAAATGTTCCACCTTCCATGGAGCTTCTAAGTATGGGAGGTGTGGGCAGCAAGGCCCAGGACAGGAGGCACGGAGAGAAACGTGCGTGCGCTGAGGGCCCCCAGAGGGAGCGAGCCCCAGGTGGGCACGAAGCAGGCCCACTGTAGGGAGGCTGGCTGGCCTGTCCCAGCAGCCAGCGACAAAACTTGGGAAGGAGCAGGGATACCTGTCACATCCTCAGACACCTGCTTTGGTCTTTGTATTTGTCCGATGGATTCTTCCAGAAACCTGTTCCTCCCCTCTCTGCCTTAAAACAGCACATGGTTTGTTTTTGCTTCTGGTTTGGGGTTGGAGGCTTGTTCGTTTTCTCCCCTCTACCTAAAGAATGTCCTTTAGCTTCTCTGGGGCAGCCGGAGGGGCAGGTGTCAGAAACACCTGCTGTGTGTGACGGGCCCAGACTCCTGTCCTGTCCACAGGCAGAGCCACCGCCTCATTCTCTGCCCTCTCCTCCTCTCGGGTCTGCTCTTCCTTTTCCTCCCGTGTCCATTCTTTGTCTCCAGCGGCACTCTGGCCAACTGTTGGCTCTGAAAAGAAACCTCTTTATAGCTCTCAGAAATAAACCCAGTCATGTTCTATTTTTAATGGGTTTTAAATGTCTCTTCTACAAAAGAAAAGTCCTTGTAGAAAAGAAGCCGGCCGCTGGGGCCTCACCCGAGGAGAGGAGTGTGGGCGGGCCATGGGGAGCCGGGGGCAGAGAAAAGCAGGTCTGGGCAACCTTGCTCTGGCCCCACAGGGCAGCGAACCTAGAGGTCCCCGGGGAGGCAGAGGAAACTCATGGAGCACCACCCTGCCTGGGGATGGAAGCCGGCTACCTGCCTCAGTCCCTGTCCTTGTGGGAGAGGGGGCAGGCAAGCCACGGATGAGGGACCCTGGCTGTGAGCTTGAGGGCCTGCCAACACGAAGGCCACATGTCCCCAGCCTCCTCCACAGGAAATAACCTGATGGACGCCTGCCCTCGGCCTTGAGCACCGGCCAACCCGCTGTCCGGGCGGGAGGCCTGCGGGCCACACTGCTTCCCCAGCTGCCCGGCTCCGCCGCACGGCGCAGAGGCCGTCCAGGCTTTCCCGGACCCCATCGGGCCCTGAGGTTTGGGGCCTCCCATCCCCTGAACCTGTGCCTTCTGCTTACAGTTCTTCCCTTACGGGGACGCCTCCAAGTTCGCCCAGCACGCCTTCCGAACCTTCGACAAGAACGGCGACGGCACCATCGACTTCCGAGAGTTCATCTGCGCCCTGTCCATCACCTCGCGGGGCAGCTTCGAGCAGAAGCTCAACTGGGCCTTCAACATGTACGACCTGGACGGCGACGGCAAGATCACGCGGGTGGAGATGCTGGAGATCATAGAGGTGCGGGGGGAGGGCCTCGGGGCGGGGCGATGGGGACCCCGGGAGGCAGGGCCAACCCACGGGCCAGGGCCAGGCCAGGACCCTGGAAGCTGGGGTTGAGGGGTGGGGACAAGGGTGGGAGGCCTGGGCAGGGCAGAGAGGAGGGGGTCGGTGGGGTGATCGTGGGGGAACCTGGGTGGCAGGGGCGGGGAGGGGGGAGCCTTGGGGCGGGGCCGGGCCGACGGGGCTTCAGTGGACCTCGTGGTGTTGCTGGACTTCGGGACCAGGACGGGACAGTTCTGGCTAGGACCAGGGCCGCAGGGCACAGAAGACAGACCCCCAGGAGGAAGCTGGGGCGGCCTTAGGCTGCGGCGACTTCTTTTCGTCCCTGCCTAGAGCCCAGGTAGTTGCGCGCCACGCCCTGATTCCACCTGACCCCGGTCCCATGCCTCAGCGCCACGCTGGGAAAAGTCACAGATCCAAGCCGCGGGGCGCAGGGGATATTAGCAGACTCAGTTCTTCTGCCCTCGACTTAGATCCGCTCTGCTGGGTGTTCCCCTCTTCCTCAAACCAGCTTTCCTTCCCCTGGTGGGCATCTTGGCTCCTCTAACAGGCATCTTAAAAAGCTTTATTGAGTTATAATTTGCAGACCATAAATTCACCCGATTTAATTGTAAAACTAAATGATTTTTAGTAAATTTACCAAAGTATGCAGTTATCACCATAGTCCAATTCTGGAACATTTTCACTCGCCCAGGAAGGCCCCTCCTGCCACGTGCCAGCTCCTATTACAGACTCAGAAGACTCCACTCTGTCTGTAGGGATGTGTGTCTCTGGACATATCATATAAACACAACCATACAATGTAAATATATGGTCTTTTGGTCCAGCTTTTTTTTTTTTTTTAATTTTAGGATTTATCAGTATTTCATTCCTTTTTTTCCCCTAAAATAGTATTCAGTTGCGCAGATCTGGCTTATTGTTCACCTGCCTATGAGGTGGCGAGTGCTGGTGTTGCTTCCACTCCGTGGTCGTTCTTAATAATGCTGCTAGGAACGTTCTCCTGCAGGTCTTGGGAGGGGTGGGCAATAGAAAGTTGTTTCTATTTAGGAAATTCCCACGTTGAGAATTACTTGTTTATGGTTAATTGAACCGAATAGACAAATTCTTTAACTTAGGAAAGAACAGAGTCCCTGATCCACAGATCTGCCCACACCATCTTCTTTCTGGGCTGTTACTGGTCCACCTTGGTTGATTGTCTTAGCCAACTGTAAGTTCATTACGACAGGTGGGACCCCATTTTCTGTTTTCCTAAGTCCGCAAGGACCAATGAACTTCAAACCCAGAATGTTTAAAACTGAGCTCATCATTTTCCTCCTGAAACTTCTCATCTATTACTCTTGCTCCTACCACTTCTCTCCCCACTCCCTCCAGTCAGAAATTGGGAGTCGGATGAAATTCTTTTATACCCTATTAGTCACAAGACTCACACATATTTGATCATATCAGCATCTTATTTAAAATGATTTTGGAGTCCTTTGAAGTAAATTTAAATTCTTTATCAGATCGTGGGAGACCTTTACGCTCTGTTTCTGGTTTTCCCAAGGCTATCTATAAGATGGTAGGCACCGTGATCATGATGAAAATGAATGAGGACGGCCTCACCCCTGAGCAGCGAGTAGACAAGATTTTCAGCAAGATGGATAAGAACAAAGATGACCAGATTACACTGGATGAATTCAAAGAAGCTGCAAAGAGCGACCCTTCCATTGTATTACTTCTGCAGTGCGACATTCAGAAATGAGCTGAGATCAATGCTATGGACTGCACAGAAGTCTCAATGTTCCATTCAGTCTGCAGCTATACACACACACACACACACACACACACACGCACACACGCACACAGATATTGCTTGGACTACCTATCAATGGACTTGCTTCTTGTGTTTGAAACACTTGTGTGCATGAGAATGTCATTTGCTAATGAATTTTAAAAGCATATATTATAAATCAACCTGCCACAATGTGATATGTGTAACATCATTTCCTAAAACCCCTTCTCCCCTCAAGCCTGGGCAGAAATGTGCTGCAAAGAGTTCTATGGTTTCTTGTTCATGTTTTGCTAATGCTCGTGTCTCCTTGATTACATGTTAGTAGCACTGAGCCCCCCATGGTAATGTAACTTAATATAGGCTGTGTCTCCATTCTCCTGTAAAATAATACTGGACAGGCCCATGGCAGGGCCTCGGCTCCTCTAGGTGGTCCACACTCAAGAGCCTGTGTTACCAGTGAACATAAATGTGCTACATTTGCATGCCTTTTAGGTTTGCCTTAATTCTTACCTCATTTGCATTCTATCAATCTGGAAAGAGCTATGTTGGAATTAATGCAGTATAAAACTTAAAAATCCTGCTAACTGACTCATTAATTAAGTATATCTATCTCTATATACATATACACAAAGATATTATTTATTGAAAGTAAAAAAAAAAAAAAAAGCTGGAAGTGTATTGATTTCTGCTTGGATTTTCAAAGGCTTCCAAAGAGGTGGCAATAGATGTCCCAAATAAATTTATAACATTTGAATTTTTTCTTCAATTCTTATTTCATAAGAACATCTGAAAGGGATGTTCATAATTATCAAGGGTCAGCTAGCAACAACTTACCAAATTTACCTTGAAATACACATCTTTGGAATTCAGAGAATTAACCACAAAAGGGGAAAAAAAAATACAGCTTTCCAACTCTTCATCCTGGCCCTCAAAAGAGGGACAATTAACGTGGTATGTAAAGTTTCAATAAAACATAAAACTTGTTTGTTCTCAAAAAGTGCTCATCGTATAAAATTCAGTTTCATCTTGATGTGCCTGGGTGCTAGAAACACGTCACCTTCTTCAGGGGCTGTGGAGGACATGCCGCCAGCTGAGATGTGTCCTCCCAAAGCACCTGTGGGAAAGAACACTTCTGTCTTTCCAAGTCAAAAGTATACTAGTTATTTTAATTTTTTTTCTTTTTTTTTAGAGAGAGGGTGGAGGAGGGGCTGAGGGAGAGAGAGAATCTAAAGCAGACTCCATGCTGAGTCCCGAGCCCAACGTGGGGATTGATCTCATAACCCTGAGATCATGACCTGAGCTGAAACCAAGAGTTGGGACACTTAACTGACTGAGCCACCCGGGCATGCCGCTAATTGTTATTTTTAATGATTGGACAAAATTCGGACTCTTTTAAGCCTGAGGAAGGCAGGCAGAAAAGAGTCCCTCAAGAAGTCTAAGGACAGGTTGGTATTTACGGAACACGTCTAGAGAAGATCAGGTTTTTTCTACAGTGCTGTGCAACAGAACTTTCTATGATGATGGAAAGGTGTATGTCTGCACTAGCTATGTGTAGCTATTGAACACTTCAATATGGCTAGTGTGACTGAGGAACTGAATTTTTCATTTTAACAAATTAAAATTTAGGGTTCCTGGGTGGCTTGGTCGGTTAAAGGTCCGACTCTAGATTACGGCTCAGGTCATGATCTCAGGGTCATAATGAGCCCCGCATTGGGCTCTGCACTTAGCAGGGAGTCTGCTTAAGATCCTCTCTCTCCCTCTTCCTCTGCTCCTCCCCACCCCCTAAAAAATAATAATAATTTAAATTTAACTCATCACATGTAGCCAATATTTATAGTATCAGACAGGGCAGTGCTATATTACTCACTTTTTATTGAGTGCTTTTTTTTTTTTTTTTCCTAAATACTCTTCATCTGTCTTAGGATCATTAACTAAGACCAGAGCCCAGGGCCTAATGATTCCATGCATCCACTCAACAAGAGGCTGTGAGCAAACACGTCTCCCCACAAACACTCGGGACACCGACGGTACCTGAATCACTGATGGAACTGTCCCAAGGGTACTAGAATGTCCTTCCCCTGTGCTTGGTGAGTCCAACGTGGGGGCAGGGAGAGAAGGGAGAGCTTCAGGGCCTCTGGATGTTCCCTGCCCCTAAGTGAGGTGGGTGGGAGGGGGAGGAGCTAGGGAGGCTCCTTGGAGTGGCACTTAGTTAAGTCAGACTCTGACACTACGTTCATAGCAGATCTTCACTGGTCACCTACTGGGCACCCAACACCATCCTTATGGGGAAGACAGACAATAACTAAACACCACACACACACACACACACACACACACACACACACGACCACCTGTGGGAACAGTGAAGAACCACAAGCTCACAAGGATGGGGGGTGATGGGATGTAGCAATGGCGATTTGTGATAGAGGTTAGATGAGATTTGAAGTAAGACCTGAATGAAGGAAGTAAGTATTGAGGGCAATTATGAGTCCAACAGACTGACTAGTTCTTCTTTCTTCCTTTTTTTTTTTCCCCTAAAGATAGATTTTATTTCAGAAAGAGAGAGAATGCACACGAGTGGGGTAAGGGACAGAGGGAGAGAGAATCTTCAAGCAGACTCCCCATTGAGCATGGAGCCCGAGAAGGGCTATTTCCCACAACCCAGGAGATCCCAACCTAAGCTGAAACCAAGAGTTGGATGGATACTCAACCGAGCCTCCCAGTGCTCCCCACCTAGTTCTTTTCATAAATAAAATGTGGAGACTGGGCCAGCAGGTGAGCACAGCACTGGTAGTATAGATGGGGTACCAGGAGGCTGACAAGTTGTCCAGGCGCTTGGCTAGAATAAGGGGGCATGTGCCCTGAGAGGCGGCACTCCCACTTCTGGGTGTACTGCCCCAAAAGGCTCTCCCAGAGGGTCATGAGAGGATGTGTTCCAAGATGTCTGTGACACCTCTTTGTGGGAACTGCAGGCAATCTGGTGGTTCACTACTAGAGGACTAGGTAAGTACAGTGTGGTCAGTGAGCCTTATGAGTACTACACGCTGGCTGGAGGCAAGAGACTGACGCACACACAGCAACATGGACATAACTTTTAATTTTTTTAAAGATTTTATTTGAGAGAGGGAGTGAGATAGAGATAGAGAAAGAGCTTGAGAGAGGGGAGGGCCGGAGGGAGAGGGAGAAGCAAACTCCCTGCCGAGCCGGGCACCCTATGCAGGACTTGACCCCAGGACCCGGAGATCATGACCTGAGCCGAAGGCAGACAGTTAACTGACTGAGCCACCCAGCGCCCCAGACAAAGCTCTCTTAAATGCTGAATGGGGAAAATAGAAACAAAATCTTAAGCACAGTATAATATATACAAACGAAAAATTCGTTCTCACAGGAAGAACACTAAAGTTTCATAAAAGGACAGGAACCGTCACATCAGAATCGTTTCCAGGCGTGGGTGGAGGAGTAATGGGCGCGGTTCAGTTGCTGGTGCTCCACAGTAACTGCTCCCCAAAACGTCATGGCTACAAACAGAAACAATCATTTTGTTACTTCCCTGGTTTCTGAGGGTCAGTAGTTTGTGAGAGGTTGGTGTGGGTGATTGTGGCTCCGGATCTGGAGCAGCCAGGGTCTGGCCGGCCTCTTTCTTCCTGTGGTCTCAGGTCTCCTCCCCCTGGCCTAGTTTGTGCTTCTTCACAGGATGGTGGCCTTAGCATACACGATTTTTTTTTTTTTTATGATTTATTTATTTGACCGAGAGAGGAAGAGTGTGTGTGCACTAGCAGGGGGAGCAGGAGGCAGAGGGAGAGGGAGAACCAGGCACCCCACTGAACAGAAAGCCCTACACGGGGCTCGCGGATCCCAGGACACTGGCATCACAACCCGAGCGGAAGGCAGACACCCAGCCGGCTGAGCCACTCAGGCGCCCTGGCGCTCACGATGTTCACAGTGTCAGACTCCGGCACAAGTACTCCGGCGAAGAGGTTGGAGGTCTCGTAGATCTTTCTGACCTGACCTCAGAAGTCAGGAAGGATCACTTCCACAGCATTTTACTGATGACAAGACAGTCACAGACCCATCCATATTCAAGGGAGTTAGATTCCACTCTTGCTTTTTATAAGGGAATCCTCTTGTTGGAAGACTTTGGATTTCCTGTAACTCACTCATTCAGGAGTCTCTGAATGAACAATGCGGACTTCTTTCTTAAAAAGAGGCCAGATGCTTATTTCCTCCACTTGGCTGGAACGCATGCCAACAGGTAAAACACATGCTTAAACAGATGTCTTCAGAGAGCCTCAAGGCAAAGGATGGGTAGGAGAATAGCAAGAAACTGATAGCTAAAGAGCTCTAAGTAAAATAACATGGGTTCCCTGAGGTCCTTTTTTTAAAAAATGTTTTATTTATTTATTTGACAGACAGACATCACAAGTAGGCAGAGAGGGAAGAGGAAGCAGGTTCCCCGCGGAGCAGAGAGCCCAATGTGGGGCTTGATCCCAGGACCCTGGGATCATGACCTGAGCCGAGGCTAGAGGCTTAACCCACTGAGTCACCCAGGTGCCCCATTTTTTTGCCCCCCCCCCCGAGCTCCTTTCTTGTAAGCAATTAAGCTTCTCCAATATTTTGGGCACACAATTCGGGTTTTCCCCAGCATCTTGCTGGCGAAATGTAATTTCCAGACTCTTCAAGTCACGTTATTGTTTTCCATTCTTACACTCACCAGTGTGACGTTAACGCACCAAGTACCAGTGCCCTTGCCCCCACCTCCGCATCTTCCCTGTGAACGGCACACTCATTCTTACACTTGTTGGGCCCCGGAACAACTGCCCTTGATTTCTCGCCCCTCCCCGCTCTGTAGTATTGCCAGCAAATCCCACTGCCTCATTTTCCACTCGAACGCTTCTACCTACTTCGGCCCAAGTCACCATGACCTCTTACCTGGACCATTGCCAAAGCTTGCTCTGGTTGGCCAGACTCCAATCCTAACCTAGTCTCACAGCAGCCAGAGATTATTCGAGTATGCTGACTAGACCAGGTCTGAAAACTTACTAGATGTCGAATGATTCGGCTTCCTTTTGCCTGACTCTGCTCCTCATCCCCTCTGCTCGCTGAGCTCTGCCAACATGGGCCTCACGACCCCTGGGCATGAAGTCCACTCTCACTTACGGCCTCCGCCCTCGTGTCCCCTGCTTGGAACCCTTGCCCAGGTCTTCCCACAGCTCGTTCTCTCGCTCATTTCGGCTCTGCTTAGATATTCACTTCTGCAAAGTCTTCCCTCGACACTACTGAGACACCACCCCCTCCGCTCAACTCCTCACCCTGCTTTATCACACACAGCAATTACTGTTCTCGAGAATTATAGACAGTAGATGTTTCCCTGGACTAGACTTTGAGCTCCCCGAGGGCAGATCCGGTATTACTCACAGTAGTATTCCCCGTGCTTTAAATTGTTGCAAGCACGCACGTGGCAGGAACTTCGTCATTTCTGAATGAAGTAATTATCTACATTCCTATACTTGAGAAAGTCAGGCAGCAACAGCTTTCTTAAGCGCGCTGATCAATGAATATTCTCAGGCCCTCTTAGTTTCTGTGGAATCTATCCTGATGCCTTAGCCAAAATGCAATAGGTTAGGTGTCAACATTATAAATAATGAAGAAAACATCATTTGCTGACTCAAAGAAATAGCTCATTTATATCCACATAACTTTACCACTCTCTAAAGAACAAACACTGTTCTTATTAAATAATATTTTGATGTATCTTTCTGTACACAGTCACTTAGTTCAAGTCATGAGGTATCAGTTACTGTTTAAACTTTTAGAACTCGAAATTTCAAACCAATTCTCTGGAAAATCTGAGTTGGTCAAAGTATAGGCATCTTTGTTGATGAAACAGTCCTAAATCTAACCAGCTCGTCACAGACTCGGGTCATGATAACCCGAACTAATTTCACGGGAAATCTGGATCACTTGGTCTCCAGCACGGCTAGCGACACTTCTGATCCAGCCCGAGTCCCAGACAACAGTTACTCACCCAGAATTGAAGCATTTTGGTCTCTGGACATCTTGAAGACGTGTGAGGTGAAGAGGGGAAGGCGGGGGCTGGGGCGGGCGGGAAGCAGCACTTGAGGATGGGATGGAGAGAAGTGAAAATACTTAAGAAAAAAGAAGGCAGTGCCTGAATCTTTAGTGTTAATTATCGGTTTGAGTAGCTCTATTTCTATCTTGGTTTACTACAACTCATCACATCTGTCATTTGGAGAACGCTCTTAATCATGTCCACCCCACGGATTTGGGAAGGTAGGACTGAAGAGGCCAAGGGAACAGGTGGCCCTTGTTTCCTGGGATCTCCTCACTCAGCTCAGTCCTGACTAAACCAGGGGCCGGGGAACCCTCTGCATGATGTGAAGTCACTCAATACATACACATTTCAAGTTTTATTTCTAGAAGTTGCATATATTTTAAAAAAAAAAAAAACCTTTTTCTTCTATTACTCTAATTAGTCTTATTATTAATTAGAACATCAGTTGGAGATATTTTCACTTATGATAGTTGAAACCAAAACTTTGTGAGGCTAAAGCAATGAATCACCTTCGACTCTTCACAAAAGGTGTTCGGATACCTGAGGATTGTTATTTTCCATTCTGTATTCAGAATTGTAATGTTCAAAAACTATCACAAAGATTCAGACACTAAAATTACTTAGCTAACATGCATTTGGTATATTCTATTTCATTCTTTATTTGAAAAAGCACACGTATGCTAAAAAATAGTTTTGATACAAACTAGTTATATCTTTACAAGGTCAGACATCATATCGGTATGGGAGATGTTTATTAACTTTCAGCATACCTCTTTCTGTTAATTTTTAATTAGGAAAAGCACAGATTTTAGGGCTTCTCATTTGCCAACTGATCTCACTTTAAGGTTAATCAGATTCCCCCTGCCTATTAAAATAAAAAACAAAATCCGGTTTTTCTTAGTAACAATAGAAGTGCTGCTGCTTTTACAATACTGCTTTTTTTTTCCTTAAAATGCTTCCTTTTCAATTACATAAATATTTATTGCTAGCAATACAGGGAACGCTTCTTGGATAGCCAAGTCTGTCTTTTAAAAATTTAGCACTTACCCTAGTATCAAAGAGAACACAGGCGGGTGGGAGTCTTAGTCAAGCCTTCTAAAAAAAAAAGTCAATAAATACCATTTCCTACAATATGCTATATTTTATCATGCTAAGAAGCACACTCAACTCTACAATCAGGATGTGTCTTTAATGATACGGATGTCAGCTCACCATCCGCACATTGGCCTCTGGCTCTGCGCTGCTTTCCTGCTCCAGGGCGAGCCCCAGTTTTCCCAGTCCTTCTCCACAGCCTGGGTCCTCTCAGCTGAGCCCGACCTGAGCCAAGAGTGCTGGCCCATGGACAGAGGGGTTTGAAACCAGGCAAGCAGGTCAGGGTGTGGTGCTGTGTCACAATCCCACTGTGACACGGGTTAGAGATGCTTACTTGGGTGGACGCGAGTTAAAGGACTGAGAAAGGCTCCGGGTCAGAGCGCTGGTGCTCTGTTGCTCCTTCTGAGTGCCACAGAGACAGCATCCGAAATCTGAATGAATTATGATCATTAAAAGCAGAGCCCAAATCCATAGTTGTATCTCTAATGATACAAAATGCTCTGTGCAGGAATTCTGAGCTATATTTTATAGTCCTGTGCGGGTCCCTCATAATTAATAAGCAAAACAGACAATAAATCCACTGCAAACTGATCCCTGTCCACGACCCCCTGTGTACCCCAACACCCGCAATGAGAATGTGATATTCTGGAAAACAAAACTAAATATAATCGGGTACTCAAACTTTTATTGTAATTCTTACAAAATACCATAGAAATGAACCCAAACTAAACAGATATGTACATGTACATATGTACAAAATTTTACTTCTGAAAAGCAATCTATAAAAGTAGATGTTTAAAAAAAAGCAAACTTAAAAAAAGATTTAAAACCAGTACTATGAAATTAATTTCCTCAAAGTAACAGAAATTTTAAATTGCTTGTTATAGTAGCCTTTCTAGAACTATTTACATATTTTATTGGGGCCAGATATATAAAGGAGTTTCTTTTATTTCAGATTATCTCCAGTTTCATTTTATTTCATCAAATACTCCTGCATCTGTTTCCCTTTACAAATCCTTCAACATGAGGACGTGGTGCAGGAGGTTACAGATCAGCTTCGGTCTTCTTCTTCGTCTTGACCCACAGGTCGGAAGGGCAATGTAGTTTGTCCTCTTTCAGGGTCAGACATCCGAAGGATTCTAATCAGTTTACTTGATGGAAGTGAACTAGAAAAAGCAAAATTAATTACGCAGATTACTAGAAAATTTTTTCACATTAAAAAAATTCTACTGCTGACTATCTGGAGTTCTAGGAGAAATATAATTTGCAATGAAGAAATAATTTGTTTTCATTTTGAAAAATTAACTTCCTGCTAAGTGCTGTGGGCTTTCAGTTTAGAAGAAAAAGAAAAAGAGATTTATATCCCAGCTATTTCTAATTCTTATTCTTGTCTAGCCAGGAAGCAGTTACCTGACTATTCTCGATCATTAACTTCATAAATTTCAATCCCCATGGGGTCAAGTGACCACATTAGAGGCAGGGACACAATGTCTGACACCTTGTACGTCCACAACCCCTGCAGACTGGCTACAGAACAGAGTTCTTTAGTTAGAAAGACTAGTAGCAGTAAGTCACCAGGAGAAGAGCCAAGACTAGGGAAATTATGAATTTTGTCTTTAGTCTAAAGAGAATTACCGAAATTACTTTATTAGTTGATCGTAACCACAAAGGAACAGAGTCAAATTAGAAATAGTAACAATTCAATAATCATATACACATCAACTTGCTTCTGTTATGGGAGATAACACCAACAAAATTTTAAATATTTAAAAAGGAAAAACTATCTTAAATCTCCTGACATTGGAACTGATTTTTCTTTCTATTGTCTTATGTATTTGCCTTTAAAAACTTGAGATTACAAGAAATTTATTTCTTCCTTTTATATACTTGATTTATATATTCACAGAAGAATTTTCTGAAGTTACCTCATGCTCTGAGGGGTGAGCAAGATGAACTGTCTGAAACGCTGGGAATCTGCCATCTTGAGTATCATGTCCATCGCAATCCTCCGGTTGACCATGTCCTGAAGAACAAAGTTAGGATCGCTGCTGCATCAGTCATGTTCCTGCAAAAGCAGCGTTTTGCTGGCCGCTCGACAAAAACCCCACACTTTTGTCCAGGATCGGCTACTACCTTACATGTGATGCCAAACTATCCGTACAGGGAAAGACAGTATCCAGAACTATTAGGGGAAAATAACTGAATGTACGTATCTTCCAGGTAATTTCTACAGTCAGGTTTATTTGTAAATACAGCTCCCTCCCTCAAATACACTTAGCAATTAAAATAACCTGCAAATATTCCAAAGACAAAACGAAATGTTAGAGAATGGATCTAATTTGTACAGTAATAGTAATTAATCCCTCAGGAGAACAATATCAAGTGACAGCTATAAAGTTACTAAATTCTCTCAAAATTCCCCTCAATGATTAGGATGTTTTAAAACCTCTGTCCCTACCCCATCACTTTCTACAATGCATACAATGTGAACCTATTTATTTATTTATTTATTTAAAGATTTCATTTATTTATTTGACACACAGAGAGAGAGAGAGCAACAGAGAGAGCGAGAGAGCACACAAGCACAAGCAGCGGGAGCAGCAGGCAGAGGGAGAGCGAGGTAAGCAGGCGCCCAGCTGTGCAGGGAGCCGGACTCAGAGCTTGATCCCAGGCCCCTGGGATCATGACCTGAGCCGAAGGCAGACACTTAACAGACTGAACCACCCAGGTGCCCTGAACCAATTAAAATTTATAAACCAGTTCCTCGACTCAATCTTTAAAGTAAGTTAAATAGCATATCAGTGTATATAAAAACAATGCTTCATTGTAACAGGTTTTGAAAACTAAAACTGTGGGCTTACATTTTCTGAGTATAAATAACTGTGAAAGAAAAAAAAATCAAAGTATCTTGAAAACGAAAAGTTGAAAACATAACCAAATGTGTTTACAGGCATATATTTTTAAAGGTCTGTCTGAAACTGTGTGTGGAGGATGGCATGGGCTTCAGGACACACGGTTTTGGAGGCAGACCAGCATCCTGGTTACACTGCTCAGTGGCTTGGATTACATAATTTCTTCCCTCCGGCGTATCTGTAAAGCAATCTCACTTAAAGTTAACAAAAATAACAAGAGCTGGCACAAGCAGATGCTGTCTTTTCACAACATTGCCCTGGGGAGGCCTATCATTTAGTAACAAAGCTGCCAAACCACCAAAATATACGCATTTGTTTCTGATTGGTTTTCAGAACTTGGGTACATTTTTCTCAGTTAATTCCAGTGAGGCAAAATGCCATTCTGATTAAGAACCTCTAAGTTTCTGAAAGAGAAAGAAGTTATCGGAATTAAATCTGACAAATCAGATGGGTGATAAGACTGCAAAATGGCATTTCAAACAAAATGAGCACCTGGTTAGAACAAGTCCTCTTCTGTGGTTTGTGGATTAGTTCTGAAACCAGTTCTCAGAGAATTTCTAACCAACTGTAGCAATGTTATCGCAGGGGAAAAATGACACTGAAGGGTGGATTTTACAAGTCACAGGTATGAAGTCCACGAATGAGCACTTTGTGAGTATTTATTATGGACTAGGTAGGCATCAGGCAGGTAGAAATATCATCAAGACATAGTTGGTAACATCAGGATGAAAATGTGTAAGATACATAATAGTAAAATGTATATAATATAAAATTACATAATAATACATTTTACATTATAAAATATAAAAATAATAGTATGAATTGGTGTGGGGTGGTGCCAAGGGAGCTCTGAGAGGTTCTTAAATCCTGCCTGGTGGTCACAGAGGCTGTATAAAGGTCACATCCGAACCAAGTCTGGAAAGAGGAGTGGGATTCTGACAAACACAAAGAAGAGCACAAAAGGCAGGGACACAGTGTTTGGAAAATCACAAGTAGCTTAGGATGGCCACAGAAGTAGGGGCATGTAGCATCTCAGTTACCCAAAGAAGTAAACATTCATCCCGGATAAGATAATTCACCACCACAGAGTTCGAAACAAGCAAGTGACCATGATCAGATTCATTTTAGAAATATAAACCTGGCAAAACAGTGAGGGAGGGACCACAGAAGAAGGAAGGTTGAACTCTGGGAGTCTGGATAGGAGGCAGTCATGACAGACAGGGTGAGGAGACAGAGCCAAGCTAACAGGAAGGAGCAGAGACGTGGAGTCAGACATGATGGGCAAGTAAAAAGGAAGGAAGGATCACAGATACATCAAAGTTCTGGCAGTGAGAGGTAACCACGTAGGAAACAGCAATTTGCCAGCAATCAAAGTAGGGGATTCAGGAAAAGGAAGAGGCTGAGTGGTAGACTTGCAGAGTCTGAGGCACGGTTGTGCCTGACGACGTCTAGCAATGGCTGGGCATATAGGTCTGGAGCGCAAGAGAGGGGTCAGGAGGAGACACTCAGATTTGCTGGTATCCAGATGTAGGTGGTAGTGTTGGAGACTGTGTGTGTGTGTGTGTGTGTGTGTGTGTGTGCGTGTGTTTAGTGTGTAGGCGTAGGTAGGGTATGGTATCCAGGAAAATGAACAACAGTATAAAAAACCGAGAGGACCTCACACATTTAAGGGCAACGGCATTAGGGGAGGCAGCTTGGAACACAAAAGACCAGAAAAGAGGAGAGCAGAAACTGGCAAGAAGACACTTTATAGGAAATGGAGGATGTGTCTCTGGTACCAAATCCTTCAAAGAATTAAAATAATACTAAAACTTCATTGATGATCCTCGCTAAGCAAGTTTTGCTGGAGTATCATAGTCTAGACCCAGATGACGGTGGGTTTAGGAAAGAATACGTCATGAAGAAGTACAGAGCATGGTTAAGAGCTGGCTGGTGAGGCCTCACGCTCCCTCTGCCATCGGAAGTGCATTTACACGTCAGACTGGAGCGTCTCCCCGTAACGCTGTGAGATGGGGGGGATTAATGATGTTATTTTATGCATGAAGAAACTGAGGCCCAAAGTCCTCTGCAGAAGTTAGGTCTCAAACCTAGGTCTGTAATTTCCAGTTCAAATGTTTCTGCCCATTGTGTGGTATCTGCTGCTCTTCCGGCCCAAGCAGGTGCTGGGAAATGCTTAGCCCTGTGAAATGGAAGGTCGAGACAGGCTAGGGACGAGCCGGAAGCCCAGGACCGGCCTTTGAGGACAGACGGAAATTCTTAAGTTATTCCCTACCACCTCTCCTGGACTAAAGTGTCAGGGCAGGATCCCTTCTCTTGTGGGTAATACTAAAGAGGGAACTGCTTCCTTTCAAAATACATATTTCCAACAACAAAACTTGGAGAATTCAAAATGTAACACTACCATGTAGACATCAAACTCATCCAGGCATCGGAAAGGAGACTCAGCAATGGACCACAGAGAAAGAATGAAGCAAACTGTGGAAAAAGAACGTTCTCCTCCGGACAAGGCTCTCATGTCGTTGAAAGCAGCTTTGTTTCCCTCTCCAGGCTGAACCTTGAATGAGTTAAAAAACAAAGTGGAGCAAAAGTCAGACTAAATTCTTTACAGAAAGGTTGGCTAGCATTAGAAAAGAATGGGTTTACAGTCAAAACAAAAACAAAACAAAAAAACCCAAAATCATTTAGTGATTTGGAAATGACATGTATTTAGCAATATTAATTAATTGTGATTAATGAATGTGGGCTATCTTCCCATTTATTTGTGTCTTCTTCAGTTTCCTTCATCAATGTCTTATGTTTTCAGTGTACAGATCTTCAGCTCCTTGGTTAAATTTATTCCTAAGTATTTTATTATTTTCAGTGCTACTGTGCATGAGATCGCTTGCTTTCTTTAAGCATTTGCTACGGGCTAAAATAATCTTTTGTTATTTGAATGACAGTGACATCTAGTGGCTAAGCTGCTTTAAAGGTAATTACTGAATGTCAAGAAGACAACAGGACCAACTTAAAGAGGCTCACACTGGCCAAGGAATATCAGCAGCAACTAACTGAAACATGTAAAATCTCTTTAAAAAATTCCTCTAAGTAAGGGCTCAGAGGAATAATGATAAAATAATTAATAAAATTAATAACAAACTTTCACACAATATCCTGGGGAGACAGTATAAAATAACATTAGAAGGAATTCTATTTTATTTGGACAGAAATCCAGACATTCGTATATACCCATAAGGCACCATCAGCTTGTCCATCATGAAGTTTCACCATATGAGTTTTAGCAAACACATAGCTTCGCATATTTATCTCATCCACTATTTGAAAATTATGTGCCTCTCAATTAGCATTCATTTATAAAAGGGTTATAAAAAAATCTGAATTTAAACATACACAGAAATTTTAATTTATCATCCGTAAACCTGAATCTGGGAGAATCCAAATGAAAAAGAAACTCCGTAATAAAAAGCCAAATCAAGCCAACCAACCAACCAAACTACCCACATAAAAGCAAGAACTAAATTAACAGGATGCGGTCCTTTGCTCCAAAACTGCATTTTGTATCAATCTAATAAATGAAACCCTAGACTAATTGTGGAGAACTAAATTGTACTCCGATCTATTACTAACTTGTCATGGGACTTTGGTCTCAGTTTCCTTATTTGTAAAATGAAGACTAGAGAACGAAAGGACCCTAAGAACAGTAATATTCTTTTTGAATAACGGGGTGATAATGTCCAAGGGGCTCGCTTCAGTTGTCCCGTACAGTTAGATCTGGGAATAAATTATCCAAACACTCCTAATATTTTCTCCTTTTTTCCATTTCTATTAGAGTATAATTTATATAGAGTAAGGAAGATAAAGTTTAAGTCTTCAGCTCAGTTGCCTGGGTAATTACTCAGATCAAGACACAGAACACTTCCAGCATTCCGGCAGATTCCCTGTGTTCTCTCCCAGTCACTACAAATCCAAAAGGTAACAAGTATTCTGACTTTTTTATTTTACTTATTTTAAAATTTATTTTTATTTTTATTTTTAATTTTGTTAACATATAATGTATTATTTTAAAAATGTTTCATTTATTTATTTGACAGAGAGAGGGACACAGTGAGACAGAGAACACAAGCAATGGGAGAGGGAGAGGGAGAAGCAGGCTTCTGGCCGAGCAGGGAGCCCGACGCAGGGCTCGATCCCAGGACTCTGGGATCATGACCTGAGCCAAAGGCAGACACTCAATGACTGAGCCACCCAGGCGCCCCAACTATTCTGACTTTACTCATCACCATTTAATCAGGTGAATTTTTATCAGTTTTTGAAGAGTTCTGAAGAGTGGAATTGCTTTCATAAACACTGCCTGACAGGTCTCCAAATTAGTTCTATCAAATTCTACACCTGCTGACAAGGTACGAGTGTTCCAAGTTCCAAGTCCAAGTTCCAAGTTCCAAGGTACGGGTGTTCCAAGTGCTCACCAGCACAAGATGTTTGCAGCGTGGCTCTTTTTGGTCACACTGGTAGCAGTATGATAGACATTTATTATGGTATAAGTTCGTACTTTTCTTTTTTCTTTCTTTTTTTTTACAGAGGGAGAGTGGGGAGAGGCTGAGGGAAAGGGAGAGACAGAATCCCTAAGCAGACTCCCTGCCGAGCATGGAGTTTGATGTGGGGCTGGATCTCACCACCCTGAGATCATAACCTGAGCTGAAATCAAGAGTCAGATGTTTAACTGAGCCCACCAGTTGGCCCAAATTCATATTTTTTGGATGAATAATGATAATGAATTCTTTTTCAGGCACTTATTCACCACTTGGATACTTTATGAAGTTCCTTTTTAAGCTTTTGGACCATTTTAAAATACATTATCATTCTTTAATTATTATTTCTTAAAAAATTATATGAGTCTTATATAGATGTACTGTAAGTTATCATTTATTCTAACTATCAAAATGAAGTATAAAATTTACGGCAACTGAGAGCAGTAAGCAATTACTTCAAAATTTTGCCCCAATTACTTAGAGCGGTGGTTGCTTCTGACCACCTATATACATAATTTTTAATGCTGTCTCCCACACTCCCTCTTCCAACGCATGCGCCCATGAAAGAATCCACACACACAGTCTCTGCAAAGTTGCATGTGGTGGCTTTGTTTTTCCAAAAAAGGCTGGATCTACAGACACCTTCAGAAATAAGTGCAAAGACAATGACAAGGAGTAGAATGTGCTTCTGAGAAATCTTTCTTGGTTTCCTATAGTGACTTCCAGAGTCCATGGACTTTCTATAACAGCCCACATTAATTTAAAATGCTACATGAATTTTAAAAAGAAACCTGTGGAGTAGAAAGAGGGTTAATTAACATTTGCCACTGCAAATAAAATTCCTAGTCATTTTCTTGGTGGTTGTCTGAGGTGGGGAGGGTACCATGGCAGCGTTAGCTAGTGAGATGGATTCAATTTTCAACACTCTGGCAAACATTAGCCTTAACTTAAAAGTAAGTTCTTTTGTTTTCCAAACACAACAGGTTAAAGCTTATCAATGTATTATCAAAAGAAATGCAGCAGTTAATTCCCTTAATAATTAGCATACAAAGAGTTAAGACACTTACTGATATGCTCAGAGTTTCATTCTTATGGTCAAAATTCATCTTTCCACAATAAGCCCGCTGAGACAGTAGGTTGTCAAAGTACAATTTGCATCGTAAAGTCAAACACCTTGGAGTAAAGAAATGGGGCCCATTAAAAAGACTATAAATATATAAAAACTGTATATTCAGCATGATCTTTAAACCAGCGTGTAAGACCAGAGAGAAATATGCCAAAATGTTAACTCTCGTTGTCCAGGTAATAGGTAGGATTTTAAGATTTTTTCCCCCTCATCTTTATATTTTTTGTCCCCACATTTTTACCACGTCATTTCCTTTTATAATAAACAAACATATTTAATAAATTCTATTACATTACAGCCAATCCATGTGAATATATCAATTAATTCAAACAATTTATATGAGGCAGCGCCCTAATACAGAAGACATAAATCTTGTCCTTGAGAGTAAACTCTAGTAGTGTTAAGATAATAAATAAATGGCCTAATCATCTGCATGTCTCCTCTCGATTTATGGAGATACTAAGGGTGAGGGCAAGTTCTTTATCGTTCTGTACCCATGATGCCTTACCCACAGCCTAGAACAATGCAGATTCCGTTTATCACATGGCATTCCACTGTAACAAGCACCTTTCCCTTCTTCCTCAATTATTTATTTATTCACTTTTCTATGTATCAGGATGGAGTCAAAGATTCTTATTTTATTCACGGGGTTACCAACCATTCCTGCCTCAAACGGGCCCAGGTCTGGCCAGTGGGAGCCTCCTGAGGCTGCCTCTTAGGTCCTTGCATCATGATTCTGTTCCTTCGGAGCACTGACTTTCTGGCATAGCAAGAGGCTCATCTGTACTTTCTCTGCCCAGCTCTGGAAGCAGCCATTTCTCCAAAGGGGGAATGGTATAGAAAATAAGATCTAGATAGAAGGAGACTTGGTATCTTTCTTAACATCTCTGCTCCTTAATGAGCCCAATGTTCATTTCTTCAGAGTAACTATCATTTTATTATTATCCCTCCTAATTTCCTTGCTAAACTACGTTGCATTTCCACCCCCAGAAAATACTGATAGCTTGAGTTTTCTTTTGTGACACAGCAACCACAGCTAGCTGGTTTTCAGAATTTTCTGTAAACGTTTCTTTCTTTCACTACTGATAAGTATTCTTTAATTGCTTCCATACATGAGATGTCTAAGAGAGATTCATAAAATGGCAATCTCTTCCGTGTAAAGAGATAAACAATTTTTAAAAATTTGATCATTCTTATTCTACTCTTAAGACTCGGTAAAGAAGATAAAACAAGTCACTGGTGAAGAAACATATCAAGATAATAAACTATAAGATGAGTACTGTCACAGAAAATATTTTAAATATAAATTTTCTGGATAACAATATAAGAGCAAACCCCACTGCTTCTGAAAAAGATGGAGAAATAGGTATCGGATATAGTCCTAGCTTGACGTGTCCAAAAACACTGGAGAGAATAAATTAAACAAGTTTTCAGACTGAACATCAGACAGTACAGGCAATTGCAGTCAAACTGATCTCTAAAATACAGGAAACAAACAAACTGAGACTTACAGATGTCCCACATCACTGTTTACAGAAGGAGTAAAGGGGAGTGGAAACCCAGGCGGAGCCTGGAGGTCTCCCTGTTAGAGAAGACAGAGTCGGGCGTCTGGGGAGGCCAAGCTGCTCTAGATCTCAAAGCCTAGAGTGCAGCACAGGGAGAACCCCAGCGCACAGACAGTCTCCAGCTGAGAACCGTCTCTGCATGTGGGAAGCTGGGCAGCAAACATCCCAGTGCAGCAGAAGCAATCCCCAGAGGTCACCTGGAGCCAGGAATAGTCCCAGTTCCCGAAGGCAGAAGCCTTCTAACTCACAAGGGTCCGTGGAGTACTCTGAAGGGCATTGCTTCACGGGTAGGAAAGAGTTGGTCCTGAACCAGCTGCTCAGGTCCCACCTAATGAGACTTAACAAGCAGCCTCAAAAGGATAAAAATAAATCCCATATAAGTGAAGTCCTAAAATAATGCTTACAAAACTGAAGCACACATTCAAAAACCAACCAAGAGTTTAGTTAAGGAAGATGACGACACATGCAAAGTCTACTTCTCTTTATTGAATTAACTGAATTTCCTCATACATATTAGATACTTTTAAAAAATTCTATAGTCTCAGGATTGTAGTTTTGGGTATAAAGACAAGTAAAAAGCAGGTCACTGGGGGAATGTCACTGGGGAAAACAAAGGTTAAGTGCAGAGATTAGGACTGCCTTGACTCTAAGTAGGTCAAGGACGATCCCTACCTATTAAACTGACCTCTGGTTTATTTCTGTTGTTTGTGATTTTCATTAGGGTCAATCTATCCCTGAGAATATGAAGATTTCTGGGTACACACAATATCCAGTTTCTCTGATCTTTTGTTCATTCTTTCCACCAATATCTATCAACTTTCTATTGTACTTCAGGCTCAGGAGCAGGTACTGGAGACATAGCAGTTAACAAATCAGAGTCTACATCCATAGAGCCACACCATTCCATTAGATCCTAAACTGAGTACCACCTCAACAGGTCTCATCAAAAACTTATATCCCTTTAAAAAACAAAAAACAAACGAACAAAAAAACCCAAAAACTTGTATCCCTTAACAACATGCAGTGTCCCAGAGTGCAACAGGCTGTTGCAAAGCCAGCGAGCTCCCATTCAAAGGACCAATGTGAGCAGAGATGGAACAGCTGTCTCTGAGTTACTTAGTAAAGGGTATCTAATGGAGTAGAAAATCTGGATAAGCTCCCTTTAAAAGTCCCTTCCACGGGGTGCCTGGGTGGCTCAGAGGGTTAAGCCTCTGCCTTCAGCTCAGGTGATGATCTCAGGGTCCTGCGATCCAGCCCCGCATTGGGCTCTCTGCTCAGCAGCGTTTCTGCTTCCCCCTCTCTCCCCCTTTGCCTGCCTCTCTGCCTATTTGTGATCTCTCTCTGTCAAATAAATAAATAAAATATTTAAAAAATAAAAAAGTCCCTTCTAGTCCAGAATTTGCTGATTAAATGACAGGACCCTAAGTACTGGCCAATAAAGGAAGACCTGGCAATTTCTTCTTTAACTGAATCATGTAAAGTTCTTTCAATTTAATTTTATTATTTATAAGGGGTAAGTGAAAACAAAGAAAATATGAACATGTAAAATATGTGGCAATATTTTTAAATGCACTTACCTTCTAAATTGTTGATATGTTTTGTATCTATGAGTCATTATTTCTTCCAGCAACTTAATAAACCTTTTTAAAGTCTTTACTTTATTATCCAGATCTAGGTAGGTTTCTTTTGCTTCTTGATACTGCCTGTTTTATGAGAAAAATATTAAGTCAGTAAGTGTCATTCAAAGAAACATAAAGAAAAGTAAAATCTCATGTATTTAATGGGGAAGAAGGGAGAGTACATGGAGTGCTAAGGGGCCCAGCAACCACAGGTGTCCTGTCTCCAGGCAAACTGTACTCCCAGAATGAGCATGTGCTGTCCCGAAGCTGAAGAGGGCTGGGCAGGAGAAAAGTCCAGGTCCTGGAGAAGGCAGAGGAAGTGAGGAAAGTACCGGGGTGGGGGGAACAGCACGGGGCAGAGTGGCAGATCGTAGAAAATGCCAGCCAGTCTACACCTTCTAAAAGTGAAGGGATCATACCAGAAGGCAAGAAATGTTTCCCTGAGTGACAGATGCCAGTGCAAGAACAGAGGAACAGAGCTGGGCATTAAGATCTGCCAACACCTGCCTGAACAAGACAAGGTCAAAGAGGCAGAGAAGGCAGGGTCCCTCAGAAGTGCTATTGCAGAGGGCAACAGCTCACTGGAAGAGGAGAGGAGAGAAGGTTGTTGACCGAGTCTGAAAGGCAACCTTGGCCAAGGCTCCACAGCTCCCCACCACAAGCTCATTCAGATGCCCAGCCAGGAAAGTCCATGTAAAAAATGAGTAACACAAAAGGCACAGATAGAGTCTCCACACACAGATATTAATGGAAATAGGCTTGGGATAGAGCAGCACCATGGCCCCTACAGACAAAGAAAACTCAACAAAACAAGGCTGTTACAAAGCTGATGAAAACTGTAATTGAAAACCACAAATTAGAACAGAACATGATGTAAGTTCTCACAGGAAGAGACACCTCAAAATAGACATAAAAAACCTGAAAGAATAGAGAAATCAAAGTACTCAGAGAACAGGTAAACAACAGCTGGTGATAACCAAGTAAGAGGAGGCAGCGGGTGAGAACCTGTAGAACCCAAGCGAGGGGAGAGGAAGGGGATGGACAAAAAAGAACAAGGATATGAAGACAGAGTGAGGAGATGATGCACAGCGGAAAAGTGACAACAAAGAAAACACTCACAGACACAGAGATCAGAAATGAGAAACGCAAAAACATGGGGAAAAGGAGAACATGATGAGACAGAATAACTAGAAGACAAAGGACATACAACATGTTTGCCACAAAGGCTATGCAAAACCAACTGAACGATAGCACAGCAAACACGTACCAGTAAAATACAAACAAGAAATTTTAAGAAATAAGGTAAATCTACGGATTAAAAAAACACAGTGTACACCAAGGAAAGGATGACAGAATCTGACATTCTGGACAAGTTACAGCTCTCATCATAAACAGATGGTCAGGAGAAAAAGAATGTTCTATCAGGCTGAACTATCCCTTCAAATTCAAAAGCTACAGACACACAGTTCTGAACATGCCAAAACAAAACAGATTACTTCACACGGCCGTTCTTAAGGATGCAATTAATTATAAGACAACCAAAATTTCAAATAGCTATGCAGCCCTTTGGAAAAAGAAAAAATACACTCTTCACATCAAAAATACTCAAAGAAAAATGAAATACATAAAAAGTTCACAGAAAAAGATATAAATAAATGGTCCTTAAGGCAGGAAAAGATGTTCAGACTCAGTATAAGTGAAGCGGAAATTAAAATTACATTGAGCAATATATTCTTCTCTTCTTCTTCTACTTTAAGGAAATCTACCCATTGGCCAAAAAAAAAAAAAAAAAAAAAAAATCTAAGGTTATCACACAGTTTAGGCTGAGGGGAAACAAGCCCTCGGACACACTGCCCTCAGGAGTGCCAACAAGCACAGTCCCAGGAAGGGTGTCTTCCAAAATGGAGTCAATCCTATAAAAATATCTGACTACACAATCAGACACATATACAAAATTATTTACTGTGACCATCATTTATAACAGCCAGGGATTAGATTAGAATTCGACTATCCATCAGTAGGAGATGATTCAATACCATGTAATCATAAAAAGCAATGAGAAAATACCTGTGTACTGATATAAAAAGATCTCTACAATGTATCGTTAAATCAAAGAAAGCAATCTGTCGAAGTTTATTTACTGCACTACCTCTTGTATCTGGCAACAATGAAGAATAACAAATATGCTCACATTACCTTGCATCTACATAAACGATGAAAACGTATTTAATAAATTTAATTAGGTAAAAAGAGAGAGAAAAGTGGTAGAGAGGAGACTGGAGAGGGAAGTAGACAGGCTTCACGGGTCCTCACTTCCAAGATGACCAAGAAAAGAAGGAATAATACTGGACGTGCCACAAAAGGCCACTGCCCCAGCCTCGCCTGTGGCACAACCCGGGATAAGGCTATTAAGTTGCTTATTCACTCAGGACATTCATTTGCTGCATCAGGGACACTGCCCAAGTGAGTGTCTTCTGCGGCTGGGTGCGAGCCTACAAGGCTGAGCGAGCCATGCTCTTCACAGCAGGGCAGCCGGGCAACCCTCTCGGGAGGGACCATAGGACCCAACACCCCCGTCCCCGATGTGGGCCCATGGGCTCTGCCCCTCGACCTCCAGTAAATGTGGTGGAAGAAGCCAAGTTCCTAAGGACTGAAGAAAAACTTCTCTGGAAAAAAAACAAACTTGGAGATTATACTTTATTTGTGTGTATGTATGTTTACTTTAAAAAAAATTTTTTTTAAATTTAAATCCAATTAACATATAGTGTATTGTTAGTTGCAGAGGCAGGGTTCAGTGATGCATCAGTCTTATATAACACCCAGCGCTCACTACACCACGTGCCCTCAATGCCCCTCCCCCAGTGACCCCCGCCTCTCCCCAGCAACCCTCAGTTTGTTTCCTACGATTAAGAGTCTCCTATGGTTTCTGGAGATTATACTTTAAGAGCAAAACAAAACACGTGAGGTATTGATCTATTGTAAAGAAAAACTACTCTTAACTATGATTGTGTTTCCTCCAATTGTTTTCCACTGTTTCTGTAAACAGAATTGAGAGCATTCCTGTTCTTGAACTTTATTATAAAAAGCTCTCCATAAAGTTAAACAGATGTAATTTTCTACTATAATTCAATCAGCATCCTATAGTTGCACATAATTCCTAATTTTCCAGCTTTAAATAAATACTGCTACAATAAACATACCCAGGCACAAATAGCTTTTCTCGTTTTGGATTATAATAACAAAATTATTTGGCCAAATTGAAATTTTTGAAGGTGTTTGACATAAGCTGCCTTAATGCTTTTCAGAAAAACTTCAATAATAATCACAGCTAACATTTTATGTATCCCAATATTGTTCATTAGGGACCAACTCATTTAATCCCTATAAACACCCTACAGCTATAGTTTCCCTATCTTACGGACAAGCAAGTTGAGGTTCAGAGAGATTAGGTAATTTGCAAAAGTCCCATAACTGGAAGTAAAACTGCAATTCAAAACAAGGTAGTCTTGCTTGAGAAACTGTGCTTTCACTACACTAACACACCTTCCATTCTTTTTTTTTTTTTTTAAGATTTTATTTATTTTTTGACAGAGATCACAAGCAGGCAGAGAGGCAGGCAGAGGCAGAGAGAGGGGAAGAGAAGCAGGCTCCCTGCTGAGCAGAGAGTCCGACATGGGGCTTGATCCCAGGACTCTCAGATCATGACCTGACCTGGAAGACAGAGACTTTAACCCACGGAGCCACCCAGGCTCCCACAGAGCTTCCATTCTTACCACTAACCTAAAAATAGCCATTTCTCTGAAATCTCACTGACATGAGACTGACACGTTATTTTTCATCTTGACATATATGAAAATGGCTTCTAATGGTTCTGGTTTGCATTTCTTTTAATTGCTTGTGAAGCTGAACATTTTTCCTATATGAATCTTACAGGTATAAAAATGGCATTTATGTTAAAATATCATTCCCTAATGAGTTTTCCTACAGTTCAGAAGAAAAAATGTTAATTATTTTTCTTAAAGATTTGTTAAAAAAAAAAAAGATGTATTTATTTTAGAGAGAGAATGTGTGTGTTGGGGGGAGGGGGGAGGGAGAGGGAGAGCGAGTCCTAAGTGGACTCCCCACTGAGCGCAGAGCCCCATGTTGGGCTCTCTGGGTCTCAATCCCATAACCCATGAGGTCAAGCTGGGCCACCCAGGTGCCCCATTAGTTTATTATGAATGACACACATGAAAAACGAGCTTGGTTATAACTATTGCTATGGTACCAGACCATACCATAGCAATACTCAAACCAAACTTAAGATTTACATATAAACATTTATTTTTTATGACTTAATATATATGAATAATAAAGCAGGAAAGTGACCAACCACTTACCTCATTATTTCCTCTCGATCTCCATGACTAGCATGTTCGGCTTGTATCTTTTGTCTTAATCTATTAATTTCTTTGTCCAGAATTGATGCAGATTTTTTGACTTCTATCCGTTCTGGGCAGATTTGTCTTGCTTGTGACATTTTCTCCTAAGGTTATATCTTAAGTTTAATATCTTTAAAACTTTTCTTTGACATAGTAATAAATTGTACTACTTGTGCCAACAAAAGCAAAGTAAAATTCTGAACTTAGGATCAGACTTTTACATGTATTTTGATTACTTTTACTAACAATGTTATTTAAGCCTTACATTGAGAAGAGTTTAGACTATACAGCTTCAAGAGAAAATTGCATTACTATGCACAACTTTAGCAATTTGTAAGATCTCCGTATCTTCCTAGTGAAACCAATTTCAAGTGGCAGTTATGAAAAGTGTGGCAGACTGCTTTCTGTGTTTTAGAATGGCCTCTGAACACCAAATAGTACTGAAAACATAAACAAAAAGACCCTCATATTCATAAAATATTAAAAAACTCAAAGCACCTTTATATATAGTACTTATTTTACATTCACAACATTCCACATAGTGAGTCATAAACAAGTGAGACAAGAGATCAGAGTTTAAAGGCTTTTCCTAAGAAAAGTTGGAATCTCTTCCAGTTACACCAAGGTTGCCTTCAACTTCTCATCTAAAAACAGGGCTGCTGCTGACAGCTGTTAAAAAAGGTGTGTAGGGGGGCTCCTGGGTGGCTCAGAGGGTTAAAGCCTCTGCCTTCGGCTCAGGTCATGATCCCAGGGTCCTGGGATCGAGCCCTGCATTGGGCTCTCTCCTTGGTGGGGAGCCTGCTTCCTCTCTCTCTCTCTCTGCCTGCCTCTCTGCCTATTTGTGATCTCTATTGAATAAATAAATAAAATCTTAAAAAAAAAAAAAAAAAAGGTGTGTAGGAAGCAAGAGCTGAATTTCAGCCCAGTCCACACCCATGCTGCTCAGAGGAAGGGGTGCCTTTTTCTGACATAAAATTGCTGTCCACTTGCCAAGCTGGACATGTAAGGAGTTGAGTAGCTGAGAGCAAGTGCCACTTTCCAAATCACTCCGAGGCATGAGATTAAACTTGCTGCCTGACCCAGAGCCTTCTCCGTGGTGGGGCGCCTCACTGATTCAAACAGCCGTCGCTACACAGAACAGATAACTCATCAGACAACGTGTCTATATTTGGAAAGATGACGTTAAGGAAAACACTTTAACAGCCCTGACAGAGGTGGTAAACAAAACATAAAAGAAAAATGCTGGATAACCTCTAATTCTTTTTCTTTCATATCGAGTTCTCGTTTCTTTTTATTTAAAGTATCCAAGTGTTCCTTCTGCTTTTCCTCATAATGCCGCTTCCCTCGCTTTTGGTTATCCACTTCAGAATCAGCAAGGTTTAACTCATCCTGTTGAAAGAAAGCCAAAATAATCTTTAAAGAAAAGATTGTTTTAAAAAAACAATTACCAGCATAGGTACAAAACTAACTGATAACACGGTGGACAGGGTTGTTAATGTTGCTTCCAGAGGCAAGTGGCAGTGCTCAGATCCAGGCGTATGAATGGAAGTGAAGGGTTTCCACAAATTAAGAAGTCACATTATTATATTCAAATCCTAACATGAAGTCTCCACATATTATGGTGCTTTCAACTATATTTTGGGAAATAAGATAGTTTTGTGGAAAGTCAAAAGTGTTAAGCCTGAAAAGACTTAAGACAATCCAAGTGCTGGATATTTACAGAGGTGATCTGGCTTTTTAAAAAGGGGAGTCACCGTGGAAGAGAAAAGGATGCAAAGATACTTTTCACTGACCTATTTATCAGTCTGGAAACATAACTCACAATTTTAGCATTTTTAAGATGCCATTAAAAATAAATAATAGTTGGGGCGCCTGGGTGGCTCAGTGGGTTAAATAAAGCCTCTGCCTTTGGCTCGGGTCATGATCCCAGGGTCCTGGGATCGAGCCCCGCATCAGGCTCTCTGCTCAGCCGGGAGCCTGCTTCCTCCTCTCTCTCTGCCTGCCTCTCTGACTCCTTGTGATTTCTGTCTGTCAAATAAATAAATAAATCTTTTAAATAAATAAATAAATAGATAGATAGATAGATAGATAGATAAATAAATAAATAAAAGTGGACTATGATAAAGTAAAGATCCATATTATAATGCACAACAACCACTGGAAAAAGAAAAAAGTTATGGATTAAAAACAAGCAGAAGAGATTAAAAAAGGGAACACTAAAAATTACCAGGGTAACCCCAAAAGGAAAAAAGAGGAAACAGGAATAAGAACAATTAAAACACAAATAGAAGCTAACCTTTTTTATAAAGATTAAATGCTTTCTTTCTTTTTTTTTTTTTTTAAAGATTTTATTTATTTGACAGAGAGAGATCACAAGTAGGCAGAGAGGCAGGCAGAGAGAGAGAGAGAGGAGGAAGCAGGCCCCCTGCTAAGCAGAGAGCCCAACGCGGGACTCGATCCCAGGACCCCGAGATCATGACCTGAGAATGCTTTCTTTTTAAGACCAAGTACAAGGCAAGGATCTAGGCCCATTCTACTCAACACTGTATTGCAGGCTCACGCTAATTCAATGAAAATGTAAAAAGGAAAAAAAAAATGTAAAAAGGAAATAAAAAGCAAAGATATCGGAAAGGAAGAGTAAAACCACATTTAAAAAAAGAGAAGACTGGAGTGCCTGAGGGGCTCAGTCAGTTGCGTGTCCAGCTCTTGGTTTCAGCTCAGGTCATGATCTCAGGATTGTGGAATTGAGCCCTGCGTTGGGCTCCATGCTGAGTGTGGAGCCTGACTGGGATTCTCTTTCCCACTCTTTCTGTCCTAACCCCCCCCAAATATATAAATATATAAAATCTTAAAAAAAAAAAAAAAAGAGAGAGAGAGATTGTATGAAGAAATTTCAAAGGAAAAGCTTTTAAATTAGTAAGTTTAGAAAACTCACTGGATACAAAACCAAAACAAAAATCAGTAATATTTCTACATGTTAGGAATAATTTAAAAATTACTTAAAATCTGTAAAATTCACTATAGCATCAAAAATATCAAACATATACCCAGAATAAAGAACTCTTAAAACTCAAAAAGAAAAATATATAACACAGTGAAAAAAGGGCAAAGCTTTGATCAGACATTTCTCCAAAGAAGATACACACATGAACAATATGAACATAATTTGTTCAACAGTATTAGACATAAGGAAAATGCAAATCAAAACTACAAAGAACATTTCATTCTTTGGGGCACCTGGGTGGCTCAATAATCATCTGCCTTTGGTTCCCGTTACAACCCCAGGATCCTGAGGTGGAGCCCCATATCAGGCTCCCTGTTCACCCAGGAGTCTGCTTCTTTCTCTCCCCACCCCTGCTTGTGTTCTCTCTTGCTATCTCTCTCTCAAATAAAATCTTAAAAAAACAAATTCACACCTAATAATATGGTTAAAATAGAAAAGGCATACAATAACAAGGATGTGAAGGAACTGTGACACTCAAACATCACTGGTGGGAACATAAAGTGGTGCACTTTTGAAAATAATTTCAAAGTTTCTCAAAACAGCGTAAGTGTGTGGTCCAACAATTCTACTTCTAGGTCTTTATCCAAAAGAAAGAAAAACATGTACATGAATGCTCACAGCAGGAGGACCTGAAGTACCATCAAATGATGAATGGCTAATAAAATGTGATACACAATAATAAAATGGCATATTACTAGGGCATACAAACTTACTGCTGATACATGCTACAGTGGGGACGAAGGTTGAAAACATTATACCAAGTGAAAGAGTCCGGTCACAAAAGACCACATATTGTATGATTTCACTGACATGAAATTTCTAAATAGGCAAATCCATAGAAACAGAAGTAGTGGTTGATTAAGTGTGTATTCTGTGCACAAAATACAGCTCCCAAATATATTTTGTTAGATGTACATAGAAACACTTCTACTCAGGAACTGTGAAAGGTGTTTAGTTTTAATTTCAGCAGCCACATGTTCATATGCCAGTGTATCAAAGTGCAATTAGCTTTTGTTATGTTTATCTCGTATCCTGTGACTTTGCTGAACTAATTTTTTAGTTCTAGGAGTTTTCTTGTAGACTCCTTGAGGTTTTTTTTTTTTTTCCAAGTAGACAATTATGGCATGTCAAATAGAGTTTTATTTCCTCCTTTACAATCTGTGTATTATTTCCTTTTCTTGTCATATTGCACTTGCTAGTACTTCCAATACTAACTACAGTGAGTAAATACAGCAAGACAAACATCTTTACCTTCTTCATGCTAACTAGATTGTTTCTGGCCTTTAATGTGACGGAAGAAAATCTTTATTTCTGTTTTTCCAAGGACTTTTTAAAAAAATCATGAATGAGTGAAGGTTATCAAATATTTTTTCCTCACTGATATATGATTTCTCTTCTTCAGCCTATTAATATGGTGGAAATAGTCTTGCATCTCCAGAATAAGTAAACCTCATGTGGTCACTGTGAATAATATATAATAAGGATATGTATTTTATAGAGATATAGATTTTAAGATTTTATTTATCTACTTGACAGAGAGAGAGAGATCACAAGCAGGCAGAGAGGCAGACAGAAAGGGTGAAGCAGGCTCCCTGCCAAACAGAGAGCTTGATATGGGGCCCAAGCCCAGGACCCTGAGATCATGACCTGAGCCAAAGGCAGACGCTTAACCGACTGAGCCATGCAGGTGTTCCTATATATTGTTTTTCTAATAAATTGTTCAGTGCTGTAAATTTCCCAAATCACCTTCATTTTCATTTGGCTCAATATTTTAAAATTTCTCTCAATACTTCCTCTTTGGACCCTGGGTTATTTAGAAGGATGATAAGTTTCACGTATTTTAAAATTATCTATTAAAAGATTTTTAATTGATGATCTTTCAATTAAAGATTTCTAGTATGAATGCATTATAATTAGGAAACACACTGTTTAATTTCAGTTCTTTTAAATTGGTTTTTTTTTTTTAATGGTCCAGAAGATCATCTATCTTGGTGTACATGCCATAGGCACAGGAAAATGAGGTGTGTTCTGCTGGTGTTGTTAATCTCTAAGTAATTCTCTAAGTACTAGGTCCTATACGCTGATGGTGCTGTTCAATTTTCTAAATCCTTACTGATTTTCTGTCCTATCAATTAGTGAGGGAGTTTTGTCATATTTTGCAGGTTATATGTTTGGTGCAGCTGTGCTGTTCTGGTGCACACATTTACAATTGCTATCTATTCTTGGTGGAGTAATATGTCCTTCTCTGCCTCTGGTAATTTTATTTTGAAGTGTGCCTTACAGATTTTAATACAGTCACCCCTGCTTTCATTTGATTATCGTTTGCAAGATATATAAACTTCCATTTGTTTATTTCACTCTGTCCATAGGTTACATTTGAATTGACCTTGTAGATAACATATATGCTAGTCATGTTTTTAACCTAATCTGCTTATACCTGTCTTTTTTTTAAGATTCTATTTATTTATTTATTCAAGAGCTAGAAAGAGAGAAAGAGTAAAACCTGCTGGTGGGGTGGAGGGGCAGAGGGAGACGGAGAGACAGAGAGTCACTGCACTGAGCATGGGAGACTGATGCAGGGCTTGACCTCATGACCTGAGCCAAAACCAAGAGTCAGAAGTTTAACCAACTGAGCCCTGTTCCTATATCCGTCTTTCAATTATTTATTTAGACTACTTACATTTAATATAATTATTTATATAATTAGGGCTTAAGTCTGTCATTTGTCTTTTTATCTTCTTTTTCCTTCATGTGGGTTAAACATTTTTTTTAGAATTTCACTTTGATTTGTCCATATATAGTACTTTTGAGTGTATCTCTCTGAACAGCTTTTTTGTGGTTGCTCCAGGTATTATATATATATTTTATATATTTAACAACATAGTCTACTGGTCATAATTTTTACCAGCTTGATTATAAATACACAAGTCTTACCTCCCATTCTAGCCCTTTATGCTTCCTTATTTTTTAGCATAATTGTCTTAAAATATTTCCTCTACGTATTTTAGAACCATCTCAGACTCAGACATTATTAAAATTTTATTTGGTTTTAAACATAATTTTAAAGACTTGAGAAGGAAAGTCTGCTGCATTTACATATATGTTTAACTTGTTTTTCTTCCTTCCTCATGTTCCAAAATTCCTTCTATTTTTTTTCTATTTAGAGAACTTTTAGCCATTCTGTTAGAACAAGTCTGTTGGCAACAAGTTCTCCAAGTTTTCTTTCATCTGAAAATATTTCAATTTTTCCTTTACTGCTGAAAGATATTTATGTTGCAATTAGATTACGGGTTGGCTGGTCTTCTCTTTCAGCACTGGAAAATGTGCGACTTCCATGTGGTCTCCATAGTTTCTGATGAGAAACTGGCTATCATTCAAATATTGTGTTTGTTTCCCATAGAGGTAAGGTTTCTCACTTAGTGCTTTTAAGACTTTAGCTTTCAGAAGTTTGACTATGATGTGTCTTATTGTGGATTATCTTGGGTTTATCCTGTTTGGCGTTCACTCACTTTCTTAATCTGTAAATTCAGACTCTTTTGCCAAATTTGGAAAGGATGCAGCTATTATTTCTTGGAGTACGCTTTTAGCCCTGTCCTCTTTCTCCTCTCTTTTGAGGACTCCAATGATACAAATGTCAGATCTTTGGTTATATAGTCTCACAAGTCCTTAAAGTGTTATTCATTTTTTTTCAGACTTTTTTTCTTTTCTTTTCCTTTCTTTTTTTTTTTTCTTTTGCTTGGTTCAGTCTATTTTCTCTCTGTTGTTCAGTTTAATAAAGGAAAATAAAGAAAAATTATGAACTACATGTTCAATACCTATGATAAATGTCAATGAAACAACATAATCCCTAAGAAGAAAGCTTAAATAGTTCAGTATCAACTAAAGAAAATGAATTCATAGAGAAACTATAGGCCACAAAAAAGATTATAGGCCAAGATAGCTTTGCTGGTATATTCTATATGTAAAAAAGAAATAATTCCAAATCTGCAAAAACTTTCAGAAAAGGGAAGGGGAAACACTTCCAAACTTATTTTATAAGGCCAATACAGCCATAATTAAAAAATATATATATCAAACACATCACAAGAGATTCAAAGACTAATGAACAAACACAGGTCAAAAATCTTTAAGAGGATGTAGTATACACACACACACACACACACACACACACACACGCACACACACACATACACAATGGAATGTTAGCCACAGAAAAGAAAGAAATCCTGAAGTTTGCAACAACATGGATGGAACTAGAGAGTATTATCCTAAGTGAAATAAGCCAGAGAAAGACAAATACTATATAATTTCACTCATATGTGGAATTTAAGAAACAAAACAAACAAAGGGGAAAAAGAGGGAGAGGCAAACCAAGAAACAGACTCTCAACTACAAAGAACTGACAATCACCAGAAAGGAGGGGGTGGGGGGATGGGTGAAATAGGTGATGGGGATTAAGAGGTGCACTTGTGATGTACACAGGATGTTGTATGAAGTGTTGAATCACTATGCTGTACATCTAAAATTAATCTTGCACTGTATGTTAACTGGAATTCAAATAAAAACTTAAGAAAAAGTCTTCACTAAAATTTTGATGGATTTAAGAACCACCAAAAGAAGGTTTAGACTGGAAGACAGTTTGTTCATTTACTGTGATATACAAAGACTTGTACACTAACGGTCAAGGCAGCTTTATTTATAAAGCCCCCAATATAAATATTCAATTTATAATAGCCCCCAAACTGGAAACCTGTATGTCCCTCAATAGGTAAAAAATAAACAAACAATGACATAGCAAATATAATGGAACACTATTCAACAACAGAAAGGAATGAATGACTGATTCAAGTAAAAATATAAATGAATATCAAAATCAAGAAGAGTAACTTTTATTCTATTCACTTTCAAAATATAGTGTGGACGTATGTGCTAGACAGTGTGTTATATCCTGAAGAAGGTCAAACCAAAAAACAGTAAGAGTACATAATGTATGATTCCATTATACATAATTCTAGAAAGTGTGTAGACTAGAGTTAACAGCAAGGAGACTGGTAATGAGGAACATGGAGTGAGGACAGAGAGATTACAAGGGACATGGGGAAACTTTTGAGTGTGAAGAAAACATTCCATTCTCTGTGGTTTCACAGTTTATACATGTCAATACCTATCAAACTGTATACTTTCATTGTGTATTCACTACACATCAATTGCATCTCAATAAAACTGTTTTAATTCAAAAGGGTCCTGATTTGGGGTGCCTGGGTGGCTCAGTTGGTTAAGTGTATGCCTTTGGCGCAGGTCATGATCCCAGGGGCCTGGGCTCAAGACCCACATCAGCCTCTCCCTCTCTTGCTCCCCCTGTCAAATAAATAATTATTTAAAAAATAATTAAAAAAAAAAAAAGTCTCCTGATTTAAGGACCACCAAATTAAATTTTACTCTGTGTGTTGGTTTGGTTTTTGGACCCAGCACTAGCCATACACACTGTGATGATCATGGTCAGCCTTAGGAGCTACAGTCAGAGAAAGAAATAAACACCAACCAAAACAGTCAAAACAGACTCAAGAAAGACAGAATATTTGGAAGTAACCCAAAAGGAAAAGAACTTGTGAGGTATCTGAAAATATCTACCTCATATAACACTGGATATAGGCTACCTTCTATTTTAAGACTACAGTTTATTACAGCTTGTTCATACTGCTAAAAATAACTATCCCCCAATCAGAGAAAGACAATTATCATATGATCTCACTGATATGAGGAATCTGAGAAACAAGACAGAGGATCATGGGGGAAGGGCGGGAAAAATGAAATAAGATGAATGCAGAGAGGGAGACAAGCCACAAGAGACTCTTAACCTCGAAACAAACTGAGGGTTGCTGGAGGGGAGTGGGTGGGAGGGATGGGGATGCTGGGTGATGGGCGCTGGGGAGGGTATGTGCTATGGTGAGTGCTGTGAGTTGTGTAAGACTGATGAATCACAGATCTGTAGCCCTGAAACAAATGATACAGGATATGTTAATAAAAAACAAAACCCAAAAAACTATTCCCCATGGTAGATACCTGATTATAAAAGGGTTCTATGAAAACTAAAAACATTGTTACATCGATGGAGAAAAGCTGTTCCTTTACTTCAAACAGAATTTTTAAAAGTGGGTGCAACTGATGTAGTAGGAGACATTACAGTTAGTGAGTAATTTATGAAACAGGATGTTTGAATAATTGTGGTAGGAACTTTCACACTAAATATGTCGTTTGTTTCAGGGAGTCAAAGAGTAAAGTGTTTCAGGCCACATTTGTGCCGGTAAATCTTCCCTCCCAGCAGCTGTGGAAATGTACAGACTTCACTTGTGAAATAGGATGAAAAGAACCTGATCTGGTCGCTACCCCTTCCTCCACATTTACCATGACTGATCTGTCCTTGTGCACTTCATAAATGTATGTCAAATTTAAAACCAAAAGTGAAGCAAGAGGGTATTTTATTTCATTTCATCTTATCGATGGAATGAAGGGCTACCGATACGAACAGCCAGTTAACGACACCCATCCTGGGTTAGGTGAGGATTACAAGGGATTAGGTCTAAAATTAAAGTCTGATGTAGTAGCCCTAAACCAGTAGCATTTCTAACCTTTAAGAAGTCACAGCCTTTAAAAAGTAGGCTGGGATGGTAGAAGGAACATAATCATTAAAAAATGTTACTATCATAGATGCCTAAGAAAACCAGTGTTACTCTGTGACATTGGATGAATTGCTTCAGTGCTATTACTGGCACTTGTTTCATATAAACCTCTATCAATTATGAGGTTTTAAAAAATTAAAAAATATTACCTTGGAATTTTTAAAAGCACATGATCACCCATCACCAAACAAGCTATCAGAAACAGAGGGCTTCCTATTCTAATAATGTAGCCCATCTCTTCTAGTAGGCTCAATGTGGGTCATGTTCCCCGTCCAACAAATTCAACTTGCAACTAAAACTACAGCATTAAGTATGTAGTATAAATCTAAACAAATTGTTCAATGTGAGTAAAATATTCCCCGTACCAAAATTTCAATGACTATATATCTAAGCGGAGCCCTTTAACCCTCACCATCCCCGACACAACATCAACAGTTGTCCTAAAAGCAAACAGATCACATCTAAAAGCTGCTAATGTATCATGACAGCAGTGTCTCAGGAATTAAATTATTTTGTTAACCTGTTGGTCCTGCTGTTATTGATGGACTAGTGAGACACGACACTGGGGAGGAAAAGCCTCTGGGCTGCTGGCTGACTGCAGGCAAGTTCACTGAAGTTCTCCCCTCCTGGCTTTCAGTTATTTGCAGCCAAGGCAAAGAGCTAAGATCAAGAACCCTCACTGCCCTATGCCCATATTTTCTGCTCTTAAACTTTTTCAAACTCCCAATTCCAGGAGTTGCGTTAGCCTAGAGGTCCCTAAAAGAACAAAACAGAGCTCTTCATCATTTCTTGTTTTGAATTTTAAATTGTCTGGGATGAGTAATTTAGGTGCTGATCTTTCCTTTCCTAATGTTGTTTTAACATATCTCATCATTTTGATTTTAAGACACCCTGTTCTGTCCCTTACCCATTTAAAATATTTTTTTATCCTACCTTTGCTGTGGCTTCACTGCTTTAATTCCTGAGTGCTGAATTCTACCTTGTTTATTCCTGATGATTTTTAATATTTATCTTACTCTGTCTTACTTTGTTTTCTTTTAAAAACTAGTTTTGTCTTTTTTTATTTTAGATTTCTTGCCTTTTTCTTATTTCCTGTAGCAAATGCTTTCATAATTATTTTTCTCAATATTACCTTCAATACATTCTCCTTCCTCACAATTTTAATATTGAAACGTTAGCTGGTTAAGCATCTGCCTTTAGCTCAGGTCATGATCATAGGGGTTCTGGGATCGAGTCCCATGTTGGGGTCTCTGCTCAGCAGAGTCTGTTTCTCCCTCTAGCTCTACCTGATGCTCCCCCTGCTTCTGTGCTCTCTCTCTGTCAAATACATAAATGAAATCTTAAAAAAAAAAACCAAAACAAAAAACTTTATCATTAATTTTCTTAATCTTCTTAATCAGCTAACTTATCAGTCTGTTTTCCCATTTTTTATTCTTATCACAAATAAAAAGGACTTAAGTTGCTCTGGGTTATACATCAGGCAGGACCCCAGGCCCTGGACAACAGTTCCAGAGAGACCACAGCAAACCGTTTTTCTAGGCAGCACATCTGGCACCTTCCTCTAATATTCTCCCAACGCTGTAAGTCAGGCTTTCTAAAATTTTCAGTGGACACAAGTATAGTAAAAGTTATATGCACAATTCTTTAAAGCTATTAAAATATCTAAAACCATTTTGATTCAAAGGGAGTTTTCCTGCCCAAAAAAGGGGTTAATGTTGAAATTGTATCACCAACATACCCCTCTCAGACTCTTCTCAGAGTCTTGTAAAAAAATTTAAAGTTCTGAGAATAATTGAACTATTCATAAAAATGATAATGACAATAAGCTATTGATAATTAAGCTAATAAAAAACAGGGAAATTTACATATTTAATTGTTAAATAATTTTCTTTTCCTAAATTTGGTTTCAAAAAGCATGTGCTTAAAAAAAAGAAAAGACCAGTTTAATTGAGGCTGGAACATTAACAGAGACATATCAATAAATAAGAATTCAGTGGTATTTTATTTCAAAGTTGGCTTTTATATCTAATCAATAACTATTTTTATATAACTAATCCCTGAAAGACTGAAGGAACACAAGGAGGGACAATGGAATAGGTGAGCACAGAAAGAGAACAGATGGATAAGATATCCATGCTTCTGGTTCTAAAAAAGGAAGAAGAAAATCACAAAACAAAGAGGGAACCAAATTGTAATCTTCTGGGGGAACAATTTTGGCAATTTATGATCCTAAAGAGATTAACAGAAATGTTTAATTCTAACTGACCTACTGATGAAAATTGGTTTACATCCCATTTTATGTGGTTATATTCACATTTGACCATGAATTCTATTAGGGAATTATCTAGCAAGTACAGCACGGATACACAACTGAACCATAAAATATGCATATAACAGAATAACAATAACATATACCTTAAGTGGTTCTGCTAGGTCTGAGAGCTGATTAATTTTCTGTTTAATTGCATCATACTTGTTTTCTGCTTCTATTTTCAGACTTTTAAGATGTTCCATATTTTTTTTTTGTTGTTCCATATTTTTCTCAACCATTTTCATTTTTATTTTATTTTCTTGCGCTTCATCTTCCTGGTTACATTTACAGAGCATATGGAGTTAATTAAAATACTTAAGTTATGAAATAGAAAAACAGTATGAAATTCTGAGAGAGGAGACACTACAGGCTCCAGGCAATCTTGATGAAAGACAAATACAAAGAACACTAGTATATTCTCATACCCTTAGTTGTTAATCAGGAAGTACAAGAAAATGACTCAATAAAAAGATGGACATTTGGGAGACAAGTTAAACTATACTCTGCTTGAGGTCATCAACAAAGGAGAAGAACTTTTATTTTATCTAGTTACACTGTCTTTCAAAGTGCAGTGTACTGAATTAGCCCCAGCAAAAGTTAGATGCTGAGGAAACAAAAATGACCAAGACATAGCCCATACCTTTAAGAAATCTAAGGAATTAAAGCAGAAAAATAAACAGTGGAAAACAAAATTACTGATAACAAATGAAGACAAATTCTCATTCCCAGAAAGCTCCCATACACTTTATGTCTTGTTCTCTGTGATATCTCTCAGCACTTAATACGGTGCCTGGTGCAGAGTGGATACTTAATAAATAGTTATTCACTTTAACCAGACCCAATCTACCTAATTCACTGTTTACTGTAACTCAGAGAAGCTAAGCTGAATGTCATACACAGTTCCTTGGAGGGGGGAAAAAAAAAGAGTAACAAATGTGTGATAAATTAAAATGAAAACCAGTTTCTAACAGACAAAAAAACCAACAATGCGGAGCCTAGCTACAACTGACTAAGATATCCATTAATACTAATACTGACTAATTGTGAAATATACTATGCTAGGCAGTTTGGTTTAAAAGGCCACTGTTCAGAAACATACTGTTTAAGCTTTGATAGTTTTATTACATGCAGTAGAAGACAGAATCAATTATTATGCATGCAAGTTACATATACAAAACACTAAGGAATTTAAATGCTGGAAGCCAGGTAGTTTCTACCTTATTTGTAAATGAAGACAGCAATCATAAAAACTAGCTCCAATTAAAGGATTAAAAAAAGGCTGAGAGAAGGTGCTATTAACATAAATGACAGTTTTGTCCTTTAACACTACATTTAAACGGAGGAAAAGAATCTTACCAATGTTGCAATATCTACAGACTGGTGTTCTTCTATATTCTCAAGCTCCCGAATTTCAGAAATACTTTCTGTTATTTTTACCTGAAAGAAAGGTATTTCAACTTTAGTAACATAAAATAAATTAAAGGGGTGCCTGGCTGGCTCAGTCAATAGAGCATGTGACTCTTGATCTCAGGGTTGTGAGTTTGAGCCCCATGCTAGGTGTAGAGATTAGTTAACAAAATAAAATCTTCATAAATAATTAATTAAAAACAAACAAAACAAAACCCCAGAAAGGATATATTAATCCACAAAGTTCTTATTTGCTTTTGTTACAGAGGGGGTTCTGTAGCTAATGAAAGAGACACATTAGTATTAAATGAACAAAAGGAAGTTGTGTATAAAGTCTGCTGCTATCACCCTTATGACTAATCCACTCCCATGGAAAAAAAGATAGAAGAATTCCATCTTAGCATTTAAAATGATGACAGTGTTGGATTCATCGAGAAAATCTTTTTCTGAAACACCCAGATTGAGGTTACGGCAAGATTTCTCCAATGCAGTGCTTCACAAAGTATGACCCAAGCACACCCTGGTGCTTCTGAGACTCTTTCAAGGGGTCATGAGGTCAACACTATTTTCATAAAAACACTAAGACACTATGTACCCTTTTTATCATTTACAAAAATATAAAAATGTCAATTTTCTCACTAATTTTTGGTTTTAGAAAAATATCCATAGAAATGTTATTTTTGTTAACACATGAGTTTTTGTTAAGTACACCAATAAACCAATAAATATTCTTAAAGTTTTTTTTTTTTTTAAGATTTTATTTATTTGAAAGAGGGAGGGGGAGAGCAGGAGCATGAGTAAAGGGAAGAGCAGAGGGAGCAGACTCCCCACTGAGCTGGAACCCAGTAGAGAGGGGCTCGATCCCAGGACCCGGACACCATGACCTGAGATGAAGGCAGCTGCTTAACCAACTGAGCCACTCAGACATCCCTTAATTTTTAATAATTAGGTAAAACCCACACACATGAAAGCTCTTTTAAGACTGTAAAGGGGTTTGAGGCCAAAAAGTCCGAGAACTGCTCCTCTAAAACTAAATGAATGTAGGAACTTGAAAACAATTACGAAGTAGTAAGTTGAAAAAAACAAAAGGACTTTTTTTTTTTACCTTTAACTCTCTATAATGTATTTGGCGCCTTCTAAGAAATTCTTCATTGCGCTTAATATCCTTTTCAAGGGCAGACAAATGTTGCTGAAGATTTAATATCTGGGCCTTTTTATTTTCAACTTCATTCTCCAAGTCACTGGGCAGAGAGGAGAGGATAAAAAACACCTTAAATCTATTTCTGAAAATTACAAATACTTTAGATCTTTACAAGGAAGAGCTTATTTGTGATAGCTTATTTGCAACTCTGTTCAGTTAAACCAGTTCTATATTCCTACCGAGTTATTAACAACATGAAAATATAGAGATTTCAGTAGAATCTAAACAGAGTCATAGTTGACTCATTTCATTAAGAAATGTTTATGATTTCTGTGTGGCAGGCATCACGCGCAGTGACAGGCAGAGGTAGAAACAGAAGGATTCAAAGAAAAGGGGAAAAAAAACCCTAGGAGATAAACTGTAACGCTAAAATGTCAACATGACACTTTATATCCTCAGAACTACAGGAACCTAGGAATAAGCCTGGGAGAAGTGACAACTAAACTGTTTTCTTAAAGGTTCCCTCAGCTGGACCAACTAAGGGACACAGAAAGACACACACTGAAGCACAGAGAAGTGAAAGAGAAACTCGACAGCTCAACACAGGCTGTCGCTAGGTAAATGCTCCAAACATGTGGGAGTGGGAGGATGGAGAGGGAGACAATGAAAAGAGATGGGAGAAAAAGCCAGCGGATGCCAAAGCCATAAAGCGTCTCTGTGACAGCAGTCATTGTCTTCAGAAGTCAACTGTTCCTGCCTCACTGACCCAAGCACCTGTCTCCCAAAGTCGTGTGCCTGGTGGGAGAGAACCACCTTTGCAGTTAAAAACTTGTCTCTATTGACAGTATTGGCCACATTTTAGTAAGATGCATATTTTCCCACATTTTAACATCTCTGAAATCATCTTTCAGTTCATGGCTCAATTAGCAGCATTTTTTTCTGTTTTAATAATAGGGCAGCTTAAATTTGATGAAATACTCTGTGTTACCTTGCCAGAATCTCAAAATCAGAAAAAGACTCAAGAAATGTCAGCTGAATGAATGATAAACATGAGGAGAGGAGGAAAAGACTTCTGGTATTTCTGGTAAAAATGGGGCCAGGTACAAGAACTTAAGATGGCTCCTCAAGATGTAATAAGAAATATCTGTATTACTTTAATTACCATATATACACCTATGCCTATACTAACAAATGGTAATTTCACTAAAAACAACAGAATATTTACCAAGTAAACAAACTTTGAAACCCAGAGCCTAAACCAAAAATAAAAACCAGTGAAATAAGCACCAAAAATATTCTGTTTTACTATTTCCTGAAAACTGCTAAATGGTACAACTTCCTTTTTGCTGGCTAGGATGAATTCTGTCACACACTCTCTTTTTTTTTTTTCTTTTTAAATTTTATTTATTTGAGAATAAGACAGAGTGAGCAGCAGAGATAGCGAGAGAAGGCACAAGCCTGCTTTTCCCTCTGCTCCCCACTGAGGACATGAGGCTCGATCCTAGGACCCTGAGATCATGACCTGAGCTGAAGGCAGATGGCTAACCAACTGAGCCACCCAGGTGTCCTTGTCACACAATTTCATATAGTGTTCCTCCTTAGTTTTTAAATAACTTTCACATGGAGCAAGAACCTTTGCTACCAATGAAACAGGTACAACAACTGAGCTAAGTGTGTGTATGCCGTTTGCGTGGAATGAACACACGCTCCAGAGCTGCCCATCCACATGGTACACTCCTCAGTCTCCAGCCCTTACTCTGCTACGTCTGTCTCCATGGCCCTTGACCGAGTTAGTATTCGTCTACAGTCTCTGCCCACTTTCTCAATATAAGCTCCAGGATGAGGAATTTTTTGTATTTTATTTTGTGCAGCGTTTTGTGCCCAGATCAGGGCCCGGCACATCAAGTACTCATTCAATATCTGTTTTATAGAACAAATGCAAGAATAAATTTGAAAAACACACTTTGGAAAATTACATTAAATATGTTACAGTAGTTTGACAATTCAAAAATCCAGAGGTAAACTTTTTTTTTTTTTTTCTGATCTTGTATGTAAGCAGTAACTGTACTGGAATTATTCTGAGAGCTACCTTAGACATTTTTCTCACACATTTTGTGTACTTTCATCATGGGAAACCACACTCGGATAATTCCACTATTAAGAATGTAAGATCTGCACACTTCCAAAACTATGCCGAGAAGCACGTATGTGTGTTCTCACTGCAGCACTGTTATAAGAGGAAACGGTGAGCAACTCCTATGTCCATCAACAGGGAACCGGAGAAGCAGTGTACTGATTCCGCTTATAATCTGGTTGGGTGGCTCAGATCATGATGCCAGGGTCCTGGGATGGAGACCTGGCTAGGGCTCCCGTTCAGGGGGAGGCTGCTTCTCCCTCTCCTCCCCTCCGAAGCTCTCTCTCACTATCTGTCTCTCTCAAATAAATGAAATCTTTAACAACAACTGTAACAAAGTGATGAGAACAGTTCATTTTGTGTACTTTCCTACACTGTTCGAAGTTTCTCCCCATATGCATATATTCCTTTTAATTATTTTTTTAAATGTCAACAAGGACTACGGAAAAACAGGATAATGAGCTACTTTTGTTTCCTGATTTATACTTTTCTGCATTTAAAAAAACTAGTGAATTTTTCTAAACTTCAAAGTGTCAGGCAACTATCACACCGGTTCAGGTCAAAACAGATGACACGAAAGTCATCTAAAATACCATTAAACTCGTTATATTCTTTCGTTTACTTTTTTAAATTTGTTTTTATTTTTTCCTGAAAATCCAGGAATTTTATTTCCTTCAGTGCCTTCATCTCCTTCCTATATTCTTTCAGACGTGGCTTTTTTAGCTATTAGCCTTTTTCTTTCTCTCTTTTAAATTGAGGTGCAGTTTACATATAATATTACATTAGTTTTAGGTGTACAAGACAGTGATTCAAAATTTATATATATTAAGAAGCGACCATCACAATAAATCAAGCAGTCGTCAGTCACCAAAGTTGTTAAAATATTAATAATCATTAATATTAATTATATTCCCTAAGCTGTACATTGTATTTCTAAGATTTACCTATTTTCCAACTGGAAATCTGTACCTTTTAATCCCCTTCATCTCATCCAGCCATCCCCTCATCCCTCCCTCCTCTGGAGAGAGACTGTTCAACCATCAGATTGTTCTCCTTATCTAGGAGTCGGTTTCTGTTTTATTTGTTCATTTGTTTCGTTTTTTAAATTCCACATGTAACTGAAATCATACAGTATTTGCCTTTCTCTGTCTGACTTAAATTAACATAATACCCAGAACAGCATATTCACAATTAATAAAGTTGATCAATGTGGGAAACAATTTTTTAAAAAAACCAGTGTTCAACAGCCTTTTGAAACAAAAGATGTGTCCCCTACACATTAATATGAATACTATTAGCTAAAAAATGAAGCCATGTATCAACTTGAAATGTTTATTTCTGAAATGTTGCAATCAGAGACCCTAACTCACTGTTGGGGTTTATTTACATTCTTTTCCAATAATGCCATACTTCTTTTTTTAAGACTCAGGACACAAATACACAAGGCAGTTTTTGTTCAAAGGAACGTGTGAGCAACATAGTGTAACACTCATGTCTGCTTGAACACCATATAAGTTAGTCTTACCCAGTTAAGAATTAGGAAGACTGGATTTAAATGTCATGGCACAATGGAAAAAACCTACCACTTCACAGGTCACTTTTATACAGCACATTCACACATCTATCCTCTAAGACTCAGTGTCAATGTAAAATGTGTGCTTTGTGCCACAACACCAAGTTGCTAGTCATTCAACTTTTTTCTGTTGCTAAATAAGAAGTTTTAGCAAACTTTCTGATATCCATTATGGCTATTGTTCTTCATGCTGTTCTCAAAGTCACACTAAAATGACTAATATTATTTGAAAACAAGAGATATATCTCAACAAAACTCTCATTTCTCCTACATATATAAGTCATTTAGAATACTTTCACTTTTACTCAGTTTTCTTAGATATTTATTTTACTTAAGTTCTGAGTTCTATTAAAGGTCTTACAGGTCACTAATTTAGTTCCAACTCATCAATCTGTCAACTGAATTTGTTTAGTTAGAAAATCACAGTTTTTTTGGTACCAAAAATCCTTTCTGCAATGCTTGTGAATCTCATTAAATATACTTAGTAGTTTTTTGTTCAACTTCTCACTTTGTCTCCTCTGGCAGCTCTGTTTTTCCTAGATATGTGTTCTAATTATGCCAAATGATCTTTTTAGAACAGTGCAACTCAAAATACAGTCAGACAGAATATGAACTTGAGCCAGAGTGTAAACCAGCATACTTATACTCTCACTGAACGAAGTCAAAACTAAATGACGGGCTAGTGGTGTAGCTGATGTACATTCTGAGTTCAGCTCCTATGTCCTTGTAGATCAGCTGGTCAAGGAAACACAATTGGTGCTCTTAGCACAGAATACTATTGTCAAAGTGATGATGGGAAACAACCATCAACCCAGAATTCTACCTCCAGCCTAATGATCTTTTAAACCCAAAGAGATGACTCACAATCCTTCCCTGAAAGAACTACAATAGAGTAATACGAAGGGAACCAAACCCTCCAGGAAGCAGCAGAATACCAGAGCAATGCTACACCACTGACACTAACCTTATCTCAGAATCCACATCTTTGCTTAGGAACTTAGGTCTTGTATTTTCAGACGAATAGTAACGTCCTGCAAAGACTTGATCACCATCAGCAGTAAAAGCTTCTCTACAGTTCTTGGGTGGTTTTTGAGACTGCATTACTGAACGAGCTACAGAATTGTTCTAAAAAAATGGGGGGGGAGACATTTTTTAAGTTATGCCATAGCGCTTCTGATACACAATTTCAAAATGTTACCTATCATTATTTTAAGATTCAAGTATTTTTACTTAAACATTTAAACATAAGTAAAATAGTTCCAGAAAGTTAAAAAAAGAACTTCAAAAACAACCTTCATTAATTCAAAGAATTAAAACTGACAACTTTTAGAACAACAAAGTAAGCAAGGCATTATGATAAAGTGATTTAAGTTCTAATGCTGCTATCCATTAGAGTTAAAATTTTAAGTACATTTTCACATGAAAATATTTACTTTAGAACAGAGTTCATACAAATCTTACTTTTTCTAAATGACTTTCACAGCCTGAAAAGAAAGATGTGAGTGAACAGCAAATGGCAAGAAAAGATAAGATACTGAATTATGTGAAGGAAAGCCTGGAAATCAGCCCTAAAAGAAGTAAAATAAGCATTAGGCTTTATGGAGGCCCCGCCAACCTCTGAGGACAGACAAGAGGACTTCATTATTTCCTTTCAAGGATCCTTCTAAAATATAACTGAGCAAGAACCACAAGTAATTACAATATGACTTTGCAACACATATACTGTATATACATTTAAATTACTGATACCATTATTTCTCAGTTTCTGTTAATGAGGAAAAGAAACTCTATTATGTTTGTTTTGATTAGATCTATTTTGAATTTCCTTGTTCCTTCTTATTGGACAATCTAATCCAACAAGTTCATAAAAATACATAAATAGATGAAAAGTAAATACTGATTTATTTTATAATAAAGTTTTAAGATAATGAACTCATAAAATATCAAGTAGAATATTTGTTTAAAAATTAGGATAATAATCCACTTATCTATAAGGGTAAATAAAAAATGGATTTGGCAGCCAATCAAGAAAGAATGAGTAACAAAAATTATAGCATCATTCACCAAAATAATATGTACTTGTGAATACAGTTGTACTGAGGAATAGCCAAAAATATAAAAGTTCCCTCAGGCAGAAAACGCAAAAACCAGTTCTGTATTATTCTATAGCTTCTTATGAGGTAAAAGTACAGTGGTAAAACATATTAACAACTTCATACTATAGACTAGACTAAGAAGAGGAATTTATAGAACCAACTTCAGTTTTGGAAATTTAAAAGTAATACAAAGTTCAGCAAGCATTTTATCTTACTTTGATCAGAAGCACTGTCTCTATGCTTCTCATGTCAATCAGGCTGTTTGCAACCACTGCATTATCTATTTCTAAAGCTGTCAGGACTGTTGGAAACTCTGGATGATAAGCAGCTCTAGGAGACAAAAATATGTAAGTACTAAAAAATTATATATTAATAATATGTAAGTACTTTCAAACTTTAATTTTATATACATCTGTCTTTTTAATGCGTGACTATAGATAAGACAACTGAAAATAACTGATAACATTTGAAAACATCTGTAAGAGGTGAATTTTATTTAAATAGCGAACATTTATATTATGTGCGAGGCATTCTAAGAATATTATAAATAGTATCCGCTCATTGAATCCTCATAATAACCATGAGATTGATAATAATATTCTCTAATTTAAAGGAGTTTGTTCTTAAGATGGGGGAGGCAAACCACTGGCCTAGGATACTTAAAACGGAGAGAAGTCAATGGAGCAGGAAAGTTTAAGGTTCAGAACAGAGGTGAAATAATTAAAAAAAGCAGTCCAACAAACCAGGCAAGAAAGCAGGCAGTTCAGAGCCTATGTAGAATAAAGAGCTTTTGAGAGAAAGAGCGTCTCTTCTGCCAAGCAGGACAGGACGTACAGACGCAGACAGACATGGTTATGGGCGGCTAGCAGGCCGAGCACTTCGGCAGCCTGTACTTCAGAGGGAACAAGCCCATTTTAAGAGGAAAGGAAACTATTCCTAGATCTCCTGGGGAGCTACACACTACACCAGGCTCCTCTGCTGAGGTTCTGTAATGTGAGCCTGATACACCATGTTCCAAGGGTGTTTTCCTGCTCTTTTCCACATTAAAATAACATGCCCAATTTTAAAATTTAGTGCTGGAATCACAATATATACTGATAAAGTTCTTTACCAAAAATCACCCCTCCAAAACGTCTGCAAAGGCAGCTGAAGTTGAGAGAATATTAAACGTACCCGACCTGTCGATATTCTGTCAACATCCGACTTCCTCTACCATGCCATTAACTTGAACTTCAGCGTAATTGCAAACTACTCTGAAGGGTGAATGCCCTGGAGCTGTGCCATTGACCTCCGACTTCCCGCTGTCACCAGGAGCCAGCCACAGCCCTCCCCGCTTCCCGCGCCTGTTCAACCTGCTCTCTGCCCACACTGGCAGATCTCTAGAGCTGCTCCCTGGCCTCACGGCCACTGAACAAATGAACTTTCCCAGCAGCACTTTCTCAAGGGCTTCCCTCTTCTTCTGTAAGAACCACTCTCTCTAGAAAATCCAAATGGAGCATTAGTCCAACAGTACACATTCTCTCCTCAAACTTACTAAAAAGGTAAGAGTCCCGCAGCCACCACGGGTGTCTGAATGCTGAGCGGATGTCGGCTCTGCTTCCTCTCTCTCCCAAACCTACCCAATGGCTGAGGCCCTCGTCCTCAGCACACAGATTCCCCTATTTCCAAGCAGTGACCTCATGCTGCACAAATGGAGCTCACCCCGCAGCCCTTCACGGAATGACACACTGCTAGGAGGCCGGGAAACACGGCGTGCCAGGAGGGCCGTGCCAGGCGTGCCTACTCATGGGAGTCTGTGCAGCGGGTCATGGAGCGGTCCCGGCAGCTGCTCAGGACCCCCGTCCCTGGAGCCCGAAGTATGTGGTTGGTGCAGGAGGATACTCCTCAGAGGGGCCGATATCTCCCAGCAATCTCCCGGGGACAGTTTCCAAGGTCCCCGCAGGAAAACCTGTGAGTCAGCACACTGGCCTTCTACCAGCTGATCAGAGGTCTCTCACTCTAGATGCAGCTAGCCCGTCAGGGGACATCTTTACCATAAGCAACGCTGTCTGGCAGCACAACCGAAATTTCACTTTTATCAGGTTTTAGAAATCAGTAACCAGAGCCAGAAACGTTGGGGTCATATTTTCAGGCAGACAGGGAAAATAGTTTATCTTGAACTCCCAAATCCTCATTTCTAGCCTCAAAGTTCAAAACTGGCAATTCCACAACAGGACTCATCCACTTCTGACAAACCCACTTTTTCCTTATACTTCTCCTAAAACAGTTACGAGCATACCTGCTCAGGAGTCACTCCAGCCAGAGACCTCGCAGTCATCCTCAATTCTTACATTCTCTTACATTCAAGTAACAAGTTCTATTGATTTTGACCTAAATAGTGCTTTCATTTTTATTATTTTCTTAAGGATTTATTTATTTATTTGAAAGACAGAGAGAGAGCGCGCACGTGCGCAAGCAGAGTGGGGGCAGAGAGAGGAGGAGAGGGTCCCAAGCAGAGCCCCTGCTGAGCGTGGAGCCCCAGACGGGGCTTGATCTCATGACCTTGAGATCATGACCTGAGCCAAAATCATGAGTCGGACACACAACCAGTTGAGCCATGCAGGCACCCTCTAAATAGCATTTTTAACCTGCCCCTTGCTATCTACAATGCAAATGCTATTTTTTGCAGAATAATTTATTATGCCTTGTCACTCTGCGTTTTGCACGCAGAATTCTCTTGCTTACAAGGCAGTTAACCCTTCTCTGTCACTTGACAAATTCATCAGGTTCGAAGACTGATCATTTGTCCTCTTTTCTCTAACTTCTTTGCCAACCTGCCCACTAATGTATAACATAATTAAACTCTCTCATTTGAACTACATTTGCATTTTGTGATCCAATTTGATCAAAGCTGATGAAGAATAAACTGGAAAATATGTACTACACTTCAAAGTAAAGTGACTAGCCAATCAGCAGTTAGCAAAGAGGCCAGTTTAGATACTGTGTCCTTGAGAAGGTTTGTTGGGGTTATCAAAGAAAACTACCACAGCTCTTTATGGAATCTGCAAAGCACCTTGAGAGTTGAACTGTGAGTGCTGAGTGCCAAAGCTCTTCCTTAGTACCCCGGCCCCACATACCCCTTAATTTGCCGTGGTCTATATCACTTCCCTCAGTATAATTTCTATGCCACACCACATCTCTTCCCCTCTCCTGACGCCCATTAATAGACCTCGTTTAAGGAGTTCAAGGGCAGGGAGCATGTCTTATTTATCTAGGTGTCTCCATTGCCTAGACTGAACTTAAAGAAGTGGCTTGATGAAATTTCATCAATTAGTACTACAGATTTAGTTGACGGTAAATATGTCTTAATTCTTTCTGATTTTGGACATTAACCAAACCAGAAATGGCATTTAGCTACCAATGCCTCACCTGTGTCTTACATCATACATTTCATTCCGAAACTCAGAAACTATTATCTGTGGTCGTGATGTCCCCCGTGAATAAAACCTTTCCATCAGGGCCTGAAGAACTCTTTCATCAGCATGGTTATGGCAACAGTAGGCCTGCAGAAGTCCTTTTAAGCAAGATTCGATAGCCAAAGCAAGTTCGGGGTCACGAAGATGAATGCAAGCTCCTAAAGGCAAGAGAAAATTATTAAAAGGCCCATAAATACTTATTTTGAAATATTAATGTAACTATCTTCTTATAACCGTTTATAAGTGACTTCAAAATATTTTCACATAAAGAAGCTTAAATGACATTATAGATCTTATGTTAACTATATGGGAGATCCCCACATATCCACTGGATACACTGGGGCGAAAACCCATCAAATCCTGTGAAAAGAACTGCCCCAGTAACTCCAGTGTAAACCAACAGAGGTTTTTCAGTGTAAGTGTATACTACTCGAGCCTCCGAATGGCACTTTGGAAAGTAAACCAAAAGGTTTACAGATTCTTCATTATTTTCTGTAAAACTGATTAACACTGGTATTTTTAGATGAGGAAAATACCAGGAATTGGTATTTCAGGAATGGATGAGGAAATGCCTCATCCATTGAAACAGATCCTGGTATAGAGGTACATATCATTTATATGAACAGACTTTACTGTAATACTTAATACTGCGTGAAATGCTGTACTAACACAGTAAGACAATACTTTAACAACAAAGCATTTTTATGTTGACAGCATCATTTTCACTTAACAATATTACACAATTAGAGATAACTCCTCAGAAGAATTCAACAGATACATATATTATTTAATCTCATGTATAATAGGGATAATTCAATAAACCCAGGATTTACTTGAAAAAGGACTTAGAAATAATGTTTTCCAACCTAAACAGAAAATAAGAAAATAAGTCATTTAATAAAGGTTACATAAAATTCAGGTAGTGAGAGGTCTTCTGATTCTATTATTGCCACTGGATTTTCTGACTAACCAATTATTTTCAAATTATTTCATTCGTTTATTCATTCATTCAGGAAAAAAAGATCAGATTATTCAACTCAATAGTTTTTTTTTTTCCTTTTCCTAAGTTCTCTTGCTTTTTTTTCCTTTTTCTAAGTTCTTATGCTTTAAAAATGCAAAAGGGAAATTATAAAGTTTAAAGTGATTTTTATCCCTGTATCCTAAAATATATACAATTAAAATCCACATACACTTATGTTCCTTTTTGATAAGTTTTAAAACTAGATTCAATAGACCCTTTCTGAAAATAAAACCTTATTTTTAATGCTTCTTATACCCTGACCAAATGGTGACAAATACCTAAAGGGCCCACGGGTTTACACGTAAAAAGCCCACGTCTATAGGCATCATCTATTGCTTCAAGAAGGGCTGGAACATGAGGGCCAAATCTTTTCAGTCGATCAGTTTTACTATCTTTTAATTCTTTCAGTTGCCTCTGATTATAGCTCAGTGTATGCTTGACATCTAATTCTTCTCCCCTAAAAAATAAAAGTGAAAAACATAAGAGATATGAGATATAGTTATACAGAAATATCCAGCCTCTCCCCCCAACACCTGCATATCAGTGAATGACTCAGCTACCCTAAAGACTAAAGTCAGATTTCTTTATTTGAAAATGATGGTGTTACTAGAAAAAAATAGTCTCAAGTCCTTAAAACTTAGCACAAAAAAAGAAATGATGCCATGGGAATGAGGATTAGAAATTCCAGAAATGGCCCAGCTCTACAAGTGTTATAAAAGTCTGGGAAAAGTGATTTTTTTTTTTTTTAAGATTTTATTTATTTATTTGACAGACAGAGATCACAAGCAGGCAGAGAGGCAGGCAGAGAGAGAAGAAGGCAGAGAGAGAGGAGGAAGCAGGCTCCCCGAGGAGCAGAGAGCCCTATGCAGGGCTCGATCCCAGTACTCTGGGATCATGACCTGAGCAGAAGGCAGAGGCTTTAACCCACTGAGCCACCCAGGCACCCGGAAAAGTGATTTTTAAAAGATATCTTATTCAATACAAGAAACAACAACCATAATAAAACATGTTTTCTCTCTTTCTATAAAGACCAAACCATCTGATTTTCAAGTCATTGAAAAAAAATCATTATAGGGATATTGAAACTTACTTAATTCTGATCCGTTCTTCTTTGTCCTTTTCTATGGCTTGCTGAAACTGTTCAATCTCTTGATTTATTGAGCTTTCTTGATCCTGCAAGGCCTTTACTCTCTCTTTTAACCAAGATATTTTTTTTTGCCTTTCCAATCGTTCAGGTTCCAAAGATTGATCGGTACTAACAATAAATAATCCAAAATGGAAAATGTTAAGTGAAAAACTTAACATTTAAAAAATACAAAGCTATGTGATAAAATTCCTTTAGAAATAATATGAAAAATATAATACTCCACTTTGCAACTTGGCTGTATTACAAAATGAGGCAATCGTGAACACGGCAAAGTAACCATCTTACCTTTTCTTTAGTTCTTCGATTCTTTTGCAAAGCTGCTCATCATCTTTCATTAATGCTCTATACTCGTTTAGAGAACGATTATATAAAACCTGAAAAAACATTAGACACAGTTTGGGAAGATAAAAAAATTTATTAATCCCATTCAAATCCACTTTTGCCAAATCTTCGTATCGGCGGCTAAATATAGGCAAAAATATATTTTTAAAACAAAGTACATAAATGGCCATATGAAACCATTATTTTTTAAAGTCTGAAAGCAGCACAGATTTCTATCTAATTGCAATAACTCTACTTTTAAAAGTAAATGAACAGTATTTGTATTTGATATGCAGCATTTAACATTCCAGGTTGGAAAATTTCTCTCACCTCAGCTTCATTATAGACCCTTTTCTTAGCAGTAACATCTGTTTTCAACGCCATACATTCTGGTGCTCTTGCATTTGTCTCTTGACTAATCTTTTCCAATTTATCTTGAATATCTTTGTATTTTTTTTCTGCTTCATTAAGTCTAACCTTTAAGAAAATAATATCGTTGGAGTGTTTTTTACTTTTATTCAATAAACAGAAAAAAAAATTTAAACTTAGTTTTACTCTTAATAATCTCAAGATATCAGGTAAGCAAACTTAATTACATGAAATACTAAAATACAATTTTTAATTCTACATTTAGTTATCCAACAAATGTGCTATCTTCTGGGGATACAAAGAGTAACAACGGTGTGCAGGTAACAAAACCAAACAGAGAGAGACAAAATTTCGCAGAAGAACAGACTGCTTAAATTGATCATAGTTTGGATATAATAATGCTTAAGTTGGCTATGTCTATAATTGTGGAAACCCAGGGAAAGAACCCAGAGGTCTGCCAGAAAAAGTCAAGAATGCCTTCAAGGCAGAAGTAGCATTAGATCTGAGACTTGAAAGATTAATCCATATGTACCAGCAGAAAGGCTGGGGAAAGGTGTTAGAGGCAGATGGGAAAGCATGCAGAAAGGCACTAATACAACTTTCAGCAATGAAAATATTTGAGCTTAATCTGAGAGGGTAGTGGTGGGAACTGAGCCAAAGCATGGAAAGGCCCAGAATTTCCTAACAATCAGCTTACAACTTAACCCTCCAGAGCACAGGGAGACAAGACATGACCAAATCTGTACATCAAGTCACTTTGGAAGCACATGCAGGGTAGAGGGAAAATGAAAAGAAACAGCGTCAGTAAAGAGGTAACATTCCAGAGCAAAATGAATCAGAAACCAAGACGGGACACTGACCATAGGAATGGATTAGAAGAAACAGATATGAGAACTGTCTGGATCAGGGATTAGCAAACTTTTTAATGAGTCAGATAGTGTAGCAGACACTATTTCTTCATATCCCTTCCACTTAATAGTCATTCTGTACTCAACTACCACGCGTAAGACTACATGAAAGGTTTTATGTAAGACATGGTAGGAAGATACAAATATAAAACAAGACAGTTCTTACCCTCCAGAAACTTACCATTTACTACAGAGTGCCCAAATGCTTAAGTGGGCCAAAGGCCTGCCGAACTGAAGTATCACCCAGCCTCAAGATCCTCCTTTTCTCATTTGAAAAACCGTGAACATTTATTACATTTAATTCAGACTGGATTTAATTACTTTTTTATTTTTTACTTTTTTTAAAGACATATTTTATTTTGAAGTAATCTTTACACCCAACGTGGGGCTCAAACTTAACAACTCCATAATCAAGAGTCATATGCTCTACTGACTGAGCCAGCCAGGCGCCCCAGATTCCATTTTTAGGTTGGAGATTATCTAAAGAGAAAAATAACTTAAGATCTTCCTCTATGAGAGTTAAGAAATGAGGATAAGGAGAATTTGGTGGGAAAAAAATTCCAGAATATTCTCAGAAAAATGAAAATCTGAGGTGAGAAAAGGTGAGTGGGGCTGAACTTCCATTTGCTACCTGAAGAGGGAATAAGAAATTCAGCCTTTTTCTGTTATTTTTACATATTTATTTCTTACTTTTGATGGATGAATAACACTTAAAGGGAAGAAAATATATCTGCTTACTATAAAAAAGCAATGTGGGCAAGATTACATTCTATATTATAAACTAAGCTTGGGGGCCCAAAACACTTAAGTAGAACAAAATACTAACAGGTTAAGTCAGCCACACTTAACTAAGTAGAGCTTCTGTAAAAATGAGAAGCCTATGAGTTCTACTTCTAGCATGACAAAAGGCAAGGAACTCTGCACTGCGGGCTACATACCCTTGTGAAATACTAAAAGACCACTCAAGTGCAAATTTTAACCTGGTGAATTACACGATGTATGAATTATACTTCAATAAAGCTGTTAAACAAAGAATGAAAAGGCAAGTATGAACAGTGAGTGCATCGGCTATATGATAAAAAGTCCCTGTGGACAGCCCTAACAGAGTATCACTGCTTTTATTTACCATCCAACCAACTTCTACCTCTATCCCAAGTGGAAAACTCTTGAATCATACATAAATAGCATAGCTTCCCCTTGGGATCTTAAATCTCAGGTTGAAATTAACCTTAACAGACCTAACAACTTGTCCCACACATGCTGCACCTACATGAAATCCTCTGATGGTTCTGGGCCCTCAAACTTTAGTTCCCTCAAATTTCTGGTAGCAATCTCTGGGCACTGTGCTTAGTTTTGAAATGTTAACTTCATGATACTTAGCTTTCTAATTGACTATTATCCTAGCACCTCAAGACTTTTTATATGTTGATACGCCCAATGAACACAAGAGTAAAAGCTTCATATTGTAGCATCGCTGGTTGATAAGAAAATACCATTGTCCACATGCATGAGTTTAGGGTGTTTTAACACCGGGCTCAACTGGCTAATCATGTCCAAACACAATACTCCTTTTAAAAAAGAGTTGCTGGGGAGCCTGGGTGGCTCAGTTGGTTGGGCATCTGACTCTTAATTTTGGCTCAGGTCATGATCTTGGGGCTGTGAGATGGACTATGTTAGGCTTGATGCTCAGTTCAGAGTTTACTTGAGATTCTGGCTTCCTCTCCTCCCTCTGGCCCTCCCCCTGCTTATGCTGCCTAACAGCCCTTTCACCAGATTAAAAAAATTAAAGGTAAAAAAAATAAGTAAGTAAAAAAGAGTTGCCACTTTAGTACTTGAGCAAAAGTTTATGTTAGTTTCATTTAAGTAATAAATTCAAGCAGATAAATATATAGGTTGAAACTGCTCTTTTTGTAGGTCTTTTAAAATGGTCTAATATAAAAAAAAGGTCTAATATCAGTAATCTCGTATGATTTAAACTGCTAAATCTGTATTAAAAAAACAATTACCTGCTGTTCTTCCATCTTCCTGTCAAGTCTAGCAGCACGATCTTCCCCAATTTTGATATTATCTCTGATAGCATTCAATTGTTTTTCAATTTCATTGACCTAAAAAAGAAATTATAGTGTAAATCACATCTAAGAGTGACTGTAACCAAATATTTTCTACATATTAAAAGCATAAGTGATTAATAGAGAAAAAATTACCACTGCCCAAGCCATTTCATGTTTCAAGTATTCTAAATTAGTCTTCATTGTACTTAAACCCGCAATACTTTGAAAACGTTCTTCTTTCTCCAAACACTGGCGTTTTAGTTCAATAAGTCGCTTTAAAAAAAAAAAAAAAAAAAGGATTTGTTTCTTATCAATATTGAAAAGACAAGAAGACTTTTTAGCAATTATATATTTTTTGAATGCACCCCCTTAACAAGTATTAAAAACGATATGCAAGGGAATGACTTCCTCAAGGTAAAAATAAAAGTACCTTTGGTTCTTTGGTATACTTTTATTAGGTGTAATTGTTTTCTTAATTTCTGCATTATAAAAATGGCCAAATACTCATCAAATGAAGATCAAAGGAATAAAAGGTTTAAGACGAGTATAGACAAATCACAAAACTCAGTTTCCCATTTCTCTCAACTCTATATCCGACAGAGAGACTGGTATGTTCTTCTGGGCAAAGTATGCCCAGTACTCACTCCAAAGATAATGGAAGACACATAAGAAATTTATTTCTAAAAGCCAAGTAAGTTATAATTATTTACTTATTTACTTTATTTTTTAAGTAGGCTGCACATCCAGTGTGAAGCCCAACATAGGGCCCAAACTCAGAACTTTGAGACCAAGACTGAGCTGAAATTGAGCTGGACACCCAATCAATTGAGCCAGACATCCCAATTTATAATTTTTTTAAATCTAAGCTCTCCTTAATAAATAAAATCATCAGGGGCACCTGGGTGGCTTAGTGGGTTAAATTTCCAGCTCTTGATTTTGGCTCAGGTCATGATCTCAGGGTCATGAGACTGAGCTGCTGCCGCCCCATCTCCCTGGGCTCTGTGCTGGGTAGAGACTGCTTGAGATTCTCTCTGTCTCTATCCCTCTGCCCCTTTCCTGCTTGCTTGTATGCATACACATGCTCTCCAAAAATTAAATTAATAGTATAAATCATCAAACAAGTGTCAAATATAATGACATTAAAACAGCTTCTGAGGTGATTTAGATTCTGTACACCTGGGCAGATGGCCTCCCCACTTCATCCGTGCTTACCATCTTCAACTAGGGCCTCACACTGTGGATCTAATATGTCCCCATCAGTCACTTTCCCAATTCTCCAGAATTATTTCAATCCATTATCACTCTCTTCAAGCCTCATACTCCCCCATCACCCTAATTCCTCACTCATTCTCACTGCCTCCTACTTCAGAGAACTTAGTGCCATCGGAGGAAACTCTCTCCAACTTCCACCAACCTCATTTACAAATCTAAAGCAGGAGGAGGGGGCTTCCTGACACTGAAGTCCAGCCCCCATCTCCTACCTACATATTTTGGATCCAACCACCAGCTTCTGCCTTCTCAGGAGGTCTGAATTAGTTCATTTTTCATGCCTATCTTGTCATCTTTGTTTCCACTTGGACCTTTTCACTGACTTCCTTCTGTTATCATGTTTAGTCTTTACTCACTTATCTTTCCCATTTACAAACAAAACCGCCACTACCCATGCTTGGGCACCTCCTCCACCTCTCCTCCCCTAAGTTTTCTGAAAGTTATCTCTCTTCCATTTTCTCATATTTTCAGCCCCACAAATCTGGCTTCTGCTTTCACCACTACTGAAACTTCTCTTGTCACAGGCCTCTCTGCAGATTAGGTCACTAAATACAGGGAGCATCTGTCAAACTTTGTGGTGCTTGCCACTGACCACTGTCTTCTCAAATTCTCTTCTCTTGGTCTCTGTGGCTTCCATGAGCGTTTTTCATGGCTCAGGCCCAGATCCACTTTCCTCTCCTTCTCAGCAAGCTAAGTCATTCCTGCAACTTGCACACCAACAATACACTAATGAGTCTCAAATTTTTATTGAAGCCAGACTTCTGAATTCCTCACTCATATGTCCAACTGGATGTTTTGTAAGCACCTCAAAACTAATGTGCTCAAAATGAAATTCATCATTTTTCTAAAAAGAAAAAAAAGAAAGAAAAGAAAAATTGCTCCTCTTTCCAAGATTCCTATCTTAAGAAACAGCCTACAGCTCAGTTCATCCACTGGAGGTCAGTCAGTCACCTCTGTTATCTCTTCTGTCTCAATTTCACTCCTCCTTGTCCCACAATCACATCTGCTCAAATCATTTCAAAACTCCCCTCCACTAACCTGCTACTACTCTTACGTCATCATTGTATCTATGGACAATGGTAACTCTTTATTGATCTCTCTACATTAGTTCTTTCCTTACAGCGATTCACTCTCTTCCACAGATTACAAATACTCATTTAGTCAATCATCCATTTCACGTGTTCTACAGCTCTTAGGTTTACAAGGCCCTCTACAGTTTGGCCTCTTCATTCCCACCCTTGTGCACTCCGGCCAATCTGGAATTCTTTCAACTTTCTAAAAGCACCGTATACTCTCTTGCCCAAGACGTTGCCACACTCTTACCCCAGGACCCACACCCTTCCTTCCTCTCTCCATCCCTTCCCTGGCATGGTTCATCCCTCAGTTCTCACCCTGGACACCATCCTTAACGACGACACCCCTCCCATGTCTCTACCCCCACTGCTGATACGCTCTGAAATGCTTTTGTACAAATCTAATCACAAGTCCTTTAGTAGGGCCCCCCATTCTGGTATTTACTACATGTTTCCTGCTGAACAGTTAGGTTTCTGACCCCAGAACCCGGATATGTATTTGCCGTCATATGGCCATAGACAACGCACAATGCCAGGGGGCACGTGCTGGAACTTGGTTTTTGTTGACTGAACACCTTCTAGTTTCTATATAACCTTCACATACTATTTCCTACAGATTTAAATATTCAAGTCTAGAGCTTATTTTGAGAATATAAGACATTAATTAATTAGAAAAAAAGCTCTTATATGGGCTTATTATATATAAGGAATTCTGCTACATGATACAGGGAAACAGTTCTTAAACTTCATAATCAAAACACCTTTAGTAGTTGATAACAAAGTATACCATAGAGAAAGTGGGTGTTCAACCCCCAGCTGTCTGAAGCAAATACATTTTTTCAAAGTCCTGATTTATTATTTTTAAAATAATAAGTAAAACATATGCTATCATTTTTTAAAATATGCAAATATTTCCTCTTCCCAAAAACACCATACACCAAGAAATTGTGTTGTATTAATTCTGTGGCTTATAGTTGATAGTGTGCCTCCTGGCACACTACCACTATCCTGGGTTTGAAGGGATAATGTGAGGAATAAAAATAAATATATCCATCCTTGCTGTTAAGAGTTTTCATACAACCACAGACCTAACTTTAAATATGCAATCCTGAAAACCTAAAGTAAAAGGGTCACTGCAGCACCAAATAAAGCTGACCTGGGTCAATCATTAGCACAATTCTGTGTCAAAAGAACAAGCTAGGAACTAGCTGAAAGCTCCCCTGATTTTAGAAAACTGATTAGGCAACTAAAGAACAAGATACAGAATCACAATAATTGGTGAGAGTCAATGTACAGGAGAAAAAGCTGAAATGTAAGCCTTATGATTTTGAGGTCCTTGATTAGCATAGAGAAGGTTGGATCTTCAGGAATCTGATGAAAGTACAAGAAGAAAATATAGCAGATGTAAAACCAAATTTAAGAAAGTCACACTGGCTTGAGTAATTTCAGATTCACTCAAGTATACACAGCTGCCAAGCTGCTGAGTACTGATGTCACAGGTGCTACCAAGTCACCAGTGCTTGAATGTTAACATTTCCCCCAGTGTGAGGAAAGAGTTATCTACCACAGATAACGACAAATGCATATTATGCTTTTTATCAACTTGAGGCATGTGCTTATTTTGCATTCAAAAGAAATATTATAGTTTTTTAAATTACATATAGTGGGAATTAGTGATACTTTACTGTAATACCAACTAGTCATATATCAAGGCTTAAGCTGTAAAATACTGCTCTGTCCTCTAGTTTATGGCCTAACAGAGGAAAACGTGTACATACCCATTATGCCAAAACAAAAAAGTAAAGGCTGATACATGCCCTGAATGTAAAAACCACATGTCCTGTATTTCATAGAGTGTATGAAAGTGTCTTTAGTTTTATACAGATACACACCTCCAGACAGGTATACAATTATACAGTACCACTTATAAGTACTACATAAATTTGACTGATCTCAAAACTATCTGCATTAAGTATTTACAAACCTCTTCTCCTTGATTTATCTGCTCCTTTGTTCTTTCTTTTGTTTCCATAATATATGAATAATCTTCTTTCATCTGCTCAAGTTGGGTTGCTTTCATAAAAAACTGTATCAATAAGAAAAACACAATTAGGAGTTTGTAAATTTCCACAGAACTGAAAAAAATCTGTTGGTCTCCAAAAATACTTGAACAATTATGTAAAAAGATATTAAAAACACACTCAAGTTTTCACACACAAAATTTACTTAATATACTCTGTTCATATCTATACATTCGTTTGCAATAGCTCTTAAAAACCCATGTTAAGAAAACACTTCTGGTGTAAGAATAATACCATCCTGAAAACTCATTTTCACTGATTCTTTCATTCTTTAAACAAATATGAATAAAAAGAAAACATCTCTATTCTTGATCTTGGTACATCTTGAATTTTTAGAAAAGGAAATAATGAAACCCATTCAAAAGTTATAGCAATAGTCGTCATCAAATATTTTGTAAGCTTTCTAAATAATTTATAGTTTAAAGGTTATTATGTATGGCCAATCATTCCCTTGAATTTCCTTAAAGATTAATTTTAAAATAATCCATTCTCTGGCAAAGACCGAGAAGGCAAGAAGCAAGAAATGTTGGAGAAATTGTGGAGAAAGGGGAGCCTCTTACACTGTTGGTGGGAATGCAAGTTGCTGCAGCCACTTTGGAATACAGTGAGGAGGTTCCTTAAAAAACTAAAAATAGACCCTATAACCCAGCAATTGCACTACTGGGTATTTACCCCAAAGATACAGATGTAGTGAAAAGAAGGGCCATGTACACCCCAGTGTTCATAGCAGCAATGTCCACAAAAGCCAAAATATGGAAAGAGCCAAGATGCCCTTCAACAGATGAATGGATAAAGAAGATGTGGTCCATATACATAAAGGAATATTACTCAGTCAACAGAAAGGATGAATACCCAACTTTTGCATCAACACTGATGGAACTGGAGAAATGTTGAAGTCATGTGAAATAAGTCAGAGAAAATCAGTTATCACATGGTTTCACTTATTTGTGGAACATAAGGAATAGCATGGAGGACATTAGGAGAAGGAAGGGAAAAATGAAGGGGGAGAAATTGGAGTGGGAAACAAATCATGAGAGATTATGGTCTCCAGGAAAGTTGGGGAGCCTAGTGATGGGTATTAAGGAGGGCACAGATTGCATGGAGCCGTGGGTGTTATACGCAGACAATGAATCATGGAAGACTACATCAAAAACTAACGATGTACTGTATGGTGACTAACATAACACAATAAAAAAAAATAACAGTAACTTTTAAAAAAGAATAATCCATTCTCTCAGAATTAAAAGCCAAAAAGTGAAAACAAGAATTTACCAAGAAAATTATACTTCCATCATATTTAGACCTTCCCTAAATTAGTTCTACAGTATTACTGTAAATAGGTGGCTTTAAAAAACCCAACTCAGGGCGCCTGGGTGGCTCAGTCGGTTAAGCCGCTGCCTTCGGCTCAGGTCATGATCTCAGGGTCCTGGGATCGAGTCCCACATTGGGCTCTCTGCTCAGCGGGGAGCCTGCTTCCTCCTCTCTCTCTGCCTGCCTCTATGCCTACTTGTGATCTCTCTCTGTCAAATAAATAAATAAAAATCTTAAAAAAAAAAAACAAAAAAAACCCAACTCAATATTTATTATGTGAGCAAGAGTCATGTTCGGTAGATATGGTTTATCTATAAATGTATTCTTTTTGATAAATTCCTATCTCCTTTGGTGCTCCTTACTTTGTATTTGTCTCCCTCGTTTTTAGACTGCAAGAACTGCTTGCTCATCTCTTGTGTTAAAACAGAAACTGGATTATCCACCTGAAACAAACAAGAGAGGTTATTTTTGAATATTTCATTTTAACACCTTAAAAATAAATGAACTGAAATATAGCATACAATTCACCAACGGTGTCATCAAGAAGGCTAAGGTTAGAGTATTTAGGTAAATATACAAAGAAAAAATATTAGAACTTCTTAATGTGAAGAAAAGGTTTCATTACTTCATGATACTAAAATAAATACCGTATACAAAATTATTCTGCCACTCAGTGAGGGCACAGGCATATTTCTTTTACCTGTTTTATAGAATTTCACTCCTATGCTACTGGTTAATAATCAGACAACAGTGAGTAAAGCCCTCAGCTGCCTTGGGTTTTTGTGTTTCATGGCCCTATGTAGCCCTGGGCAAGTCAGTTTCTCCAACTGAATACAGAAAGTCCAACTAATTTCTAATCAGAATTATGATGACAAGTAGTGTTTATTTTTCTTACAGCAGTTCTTCAGATTTTCCACTTGTTATTATTTCTTCATGATTATAAAATAAACAGAAATGCTGAAGTCATTTCTACCTTTTGGGGAAGGAATCATTTTAAATAAGCCATTGCTTGAACTGCACTACCTATAACTAACAAGCTAAAGTATAGTTATATAATGGTAAAGTACAGTAACCAACCAAAGCACAGGGGAGAAAGTTTAAAACATATATATATGAAACTTGTTTCAGAAAGATTCGAGATCATTACTCATTGGTATCTTTAGTTTTAGTAAGAAAGTAATTTGTGTATTAGAAAATAATCCCATTTGCAAGTTACAGAATATGTAGGACGAGTAAAAATAAAAAAAAAATTTTTTTTTCAGGTTTTATATATTTGAGGAACAGAGAGCATGAGCAGGGGGTGGGGCAGGAGAGGCAGAGGGAGGGGGAAAAGCAGACTCCCTACTGAGCAGGGAGCCCAATATGGGGTTTGATCCCAGTACCTTGAAATCACGACCCAACTGAAGGCAGGTATTTAACCACTGAGCCACCCAGGTGCCCCTAAATAAAAAAATTTTAAACTTTGTCATTTTGCCATCTGTAAGATGCTAAATGTACTTTGTTAGCATAACAATGGTTTAAAAATCGTCCCTTTAAAATAAAATTTTGTGCTCGCTTCAATAGCACAAATACTTTTTAAGTAAAATTTTGGGTGTCCTCTTCTAAGATAACAAAAACATTTATAGGGTTATAAAGAAACCTCTACGTTACTTTATTATTATCATTATATAGGTAGACCAGACTGCCACGTATTTTTGCTCTGTATCTTAATTTCACACTCCGTCTGACTTCTTAAAAATAAGACCTAATGCACTAGCTTTACCAACAGAGATTTTAACCAAGTTTGAATTAGTAGCTTCACTAAAATTTATATTCTTTTGTCTACATCTTTCTGATTGTTCCTGAAATAGGGTTCCTAGTTCCTAATAGTCTAGCGATTACGTAAGAATCTTGCAGCTTTACCTGTTAAGACTAGAGCAAGCAAAAAGCAAGCACAAACAGGTAAACTTCAGAGAAAGGATAAGAAGGGGCGCCTGGGTGGCGCAGTGGGTTGAGCCTCTGCCTTCAGCTCAGGTCATGATCTCGGTCCTGGGATGGAGCTTTCTGCTCAGCGGGGAGCCTGCTTCCCCCATTCTCTCTGCCTACTTGTGATCTCTCTCTCTGTGTCAAATAAAGAGATAAAATCTTCAAAAAAAAAAAAAAAAAAAAAAGAAGAAGAAGGGGACAGAGGACAAATAAAATTAGGTACTTAAAGACATTAAATATCCTCCTCTCTCTGGGTTATTCTAGGTCATCATTGTCCAATAGATACATAATGCAAATCACACAGATAATTTTAAATTTTCTAGTAGCTACATTAAAAATATAAAAAGAAATGGGTAAAACTGGGATACCTGGGGGGTACAGTAGTTTAAGCATCTGTCTTTGGCTTAGGTCATGATCTCGGGGTCCTAGGATGGAGCCCTGCATAGGGCTTCCTGCTCAGCACAGAGTCTGCTTCTCCCTCTCCCTCTGCCTTTCCTCCCTGCTCATGCTCTCTCTCTCTCTCTCTCTCTCTCTCTAGCTCTGTGTTCTCTCTAATAAATAAATAAATTAAAATCTTAAAAAAAGAACAGATAAAATAATTCTAATCTAAAATATTATCATTTTAACATATACCTAAATAAAAATGAGATTATTCCTTTGCATTAAGTATTCAAAATCTAGTGGGTATTTCACACTGTAGTGCATGTCAGTTTGGACCACCCACATTCAAGTGCTCAATACCTACATGTGGCGAGTGGTTACTGTACAGATTAATGTAGCTCTAGGCCTTCCATATGTTGATCAATGAACCCGAACCTTTGGTTAAATGCAGCATACCAGAAAAGGACTAAAGAAGTTATGATAACAATCTTCAAATATTTCAAAAGAAATAAACATATTTTTATATTCCCCAAGGAAGTGGGAGCTTAGAGAAACAGGCTTTATTCAACTTTTCCATAATAAAAACTTCCTGATGGAGCTGTGCGCAGAAGGACTCAGAAGTCTCAGGCACAAGTGATCTCTCCACCACAATCCACTTAAGCACCTGCTGGAGGGACAGGGGGGTAAATATGGACAGTGAGAACTCTACTGGATGCCCTTCAAGATGCTCCCAAACACCCAATTCCATACACTTTTGGTTTTCTTGATTCTGCTTAAAAATTGTCCTGCATTCTAGTCTCAAATTTATTTGACGCATCTGCTTTTTTCTAGATTTTAATAATTATTTTTCTAACCTTCTGTTGCCTGATATACAAGCTACTACCCACATGTAGTTTTTTTTACACTTAATTAAATCAAATCGAACACTTGATTTCTTAGTCCTACATTTCAGGTGCTCAAGAGCAATATATTAGTGGCTGGCCCACTGAGCAGCATCATACAGAATATTTCTACCATCAGAGAAAGATCTTCTGGATAGCTTTGTTCTAAACGAAGCTGGAAAAAAGACCTAGATTCGTAATTATTCTTTGTCCTTGGTGACTAGTCTTGGTGTTCTTCATCCTGGAGTAACTAAGGCAGGGTGGTATATTAGAATGGAACAGGATGCACAGATCCCCAGCCAGGCTCAACCAGCAACCATGCCTAGACCACTGTAGGGGTAAATTTACTTTTTCCAGTTCTATTATCACCTAGAAAATAAAGATGAATTAGATGACCTCCAAAGACAATTCCAGCACTAGTAAGACTACAGGCTCTACTTCTAGTTATTCGAAGTATCTTAGCAGAAAGGACTGGAGCCTGATCTCCTTAGGTATGATCAGGAACTCCAAAACTATACATAAAGAAGGCTTTATGTTTCTAGAAATTTTTCTACAAAAATTTAGCACTGCATTTAGAAAACTATGATGCTATTCTGACTAGGATCGCAGAAAGCAAAGAAACTTTATAGCCTTTATTAACATCTATTTTAGCCTGTACCAGTATAGACTAGATGTTCTTGACTCCTCTTTCAAATCACAGGTGTTCTATTAGGCACTGAAAATTCCTGCTGAATTAGTAAATTTTAAGCAACGCTGCTAACAATAGTTGTACATGTTTGTCCTACAGTCAGTTTACTCACAGGAGCCCATTTTAATTCTTTCGACACTACGAATGAAATCACATGAGAGTGAAAATTTAGCAATTACCTGTATGTTAAAATGATCAAGAATCGCAATCAGCTCTTCTTTTCTAGTAGAAACCACGGTACCTGGATAAGAGAAATACATAAAATGACCAGACTGTTTCTAGGGTAAAAATAGAGAGAAAAAAATAAGCACTCATTTGCAAATACAAATATTAACTACTTTATTATGTCCTTAAGAACAGGCACACATGGGAGAGAGCCGCAGGCGGCCAGGCACACGGCAGAAGCAGCAGCAGACGCAGGGACAGTGCTCCTCTTCCCCCTGCAGTGAAACACTTGCTTTTCCTTCTCATCTATGGCTTCGCTTCTTCCTTCCTGTCCTTTTCCACCCTTGGCTAAGCCCCCTTTCCATGTGCGATAAAAACTACGGGGGTGGACGGAGGCCCGCAGGTGAGAACAAAGCAGCGCAGCTCGTTTCAAGGGGACCCAGGCTCTGATAACCGTGGTCCTGCCGTACGTGTCCTGGGGTCAAACACCTGTGGGTGCGTGTCCGTACAGCATCCCGTGTATGTCATACATGCAGCCGACCGATCACATGAGAGAGAGGTTTCAAGAGTTTGAGAGGAAATTCCCTTTCAATGAATACCTGAGCAATCACTTTGTGTATTCTGTCTAGCTGAATATTTACTTGCATGTTATATGAACTGGAAAGACACTCATAACAAACCTGTTTCACTTTTTAGTTTATAAGACCGACTTCCATCCATGCTGATGTGCTGCTGCACGACTATAGAGTTGCCGTACACATTTGCTCTATAGGCATCATCTCCTCTGTTCCGTAATGTTATTGAGATATCTGCTGAACTGAAGCAAGAAGGTTAAGCTAAGTCACATGAAGGCACAGTGCAATTTCAATACTAGGTTACTATAATTTTCAAAACCTCTAAAGTATTTTGCCCAATTCATTTGTGAAGTAGCTTTACACAAGCGATTGATGGCTGACAGGCTATACAGAACAACGCTGAAGATACCACACCTAACAAAAAAGTGAAGCTAAGAATAAGGCACAAAAACATTGACTACCTTATCTATAATAGAAATACCACATTCACATAAAAACCACTTTTTAAAATATTCTATTTATTTATTTGAGAGAATGAGAGAGAGCACGAGTGGGGGAAGGAGCAGAGAGAAGGGGAGGGACAAGAGACTACCTACAGAGCAGGGAGCCCCATGTGGGGCTCAATTCCAGGACCCTCAGCTGAAGTCAGACACTTCACCGACTAAGCCACCCAGGTGCCCTAAAACCATTTAAGTTTGGTTGTTTCAAGTCATGTAGATAAGTTATACATTTTCCTATGAGCAATGAGTATTACTATACTGCCTGACTACTCTAAATTACATAACAAAGCATTACACTGACAGCAGACCTTTAAGAATGATTAAGTAACAATTATGGTGAAATAATAATATTTTCTAAGAGCATCAGCATCCAAGAAAGCAACTTTATTCTTTCAAATACTTGGCAATAAAAAAAATGAAAAAAAAAATGATATTGATATCAAGAAACAAATGATTGAAGTTTTATCAGGTTACAGAAAAATTATTTCTGAAGTTTTTAAAACTTCTTTAAGAAGTACATATTTTAATACATTATGGGAAAAAATATCAATCTTTATTTTTCTACTTTTGTTAAAGTAAGATTAGTAGAAAGACAATGTTAATGAGGTACATTACTAAATACATTAAAACTTCCTTAAACATAAAAGCAGACAATTCTTTTTTTCCTTGCTCATACGAACATCTGTCAAAATCCTAAAGTCCCTTAATGTGAAACTACTTCAACTGGTAATTAAATAAAATCTTTAATAGTATTTGTTTTCATGAATTTGTAATCATATTCCCAAAGTGCTCCCATTTGTAGGAACTGCAGAAAAACATACTCAAAATAAACTTTACTATAAGCTGGTTAAATTACAGTAGGCACACTCAAAGGTTTCATCTTCTCACCCTCTTCTCCCGGAGTGCTCAAGCAGAAAGACAGGGCTCAGCAGACATGAGTGAGTCCCCACCCTGTCTCCCAGGGACTGAACTAAATACAGAAATCTGACACAAACTGAAACAGATTCTCTTCTTTAAGAATTCAAATTAAGAAGAACTGGTAAAACTCAAATAAGGTCTATAGGTTCCTCAGTAATACCAAGGTGAACCATATAGCTTTGGTAAAAGTAACTTTGTTACTTAAGCTGTCAATATTAAGGAAAATTAGATGAAGGTCATACAGGAAACTCTACAATCTTTGCAACACTTCCATAAATCTAGATTACTTCATAGTGAAAAGTTTTATCAACAAATCCAAATGAAGGCACAACCAAGTCAAGAGCAGGTGATTCCTTGAGGCCTCTGAGGACCAGAGAAACCAGTTTGCGACATTACCCCCTGACCAGAGGACAGCAGCAAAAGCATACAATGGAGAAACCTGGGAAACCACCAAGACAGACAGACACACCCACAGACATTGGCACTGAATCTGAGACGAAGAGAAAGTAAGGGCCCTTCCTTCCATGCACTGCCCCACAGACAAGGGCAGTAAGAGGTCAGTGAGTGCACACACAAGGACACAGAGTAACAAAGACCTGGATAGGTTATAAGGAAGAGAACACATACTCCAGAGATGAGAGAAACACATTTACAAACCCACACACTTGTCATAAGGAGAAAGAGGGAAGGGAGTAAAACACAGCATTGCCCATCAAGTGAGGGGGTGAGGCGGGGTGGGACAGCAGAGGGGCTGCAGCATGGATCTAAAAGAAGGGAATGGCAGGCAGAGGCCTACAGACAAAGACACAGAAAGGCAGAGACACAAAACAGAAAGGCCCAGAGCAGGTAATACTTGGTGCTGAGCTCTCTCAGTTCCAGTCACTCATGAGACCCAATTGTACTTCTTCCCTGCAGGTTCTAAGACACATATCTCTGAATCTTTCTAATAAATCACCTTTTCTCAACTACTCCAAGCTGGGGGGTGTGTATTTAAATCAGAAATACATAATTAGGACAGATACGTTCCTGAAAAATTGTAATTAATAGGATTTTTAAAAGCTCCTGAGTTGGTTTTAATAAATACTCAAGGCTGAAAACCATTAACTGAAGTATAGTAGGGGAAGGGCAACTGGCCTACCGTAAGGAGAAAAAATATTTTATTTCACTAGCTAGTATGATTACCTAGTATTAAGTGAATGTACCTCATGAAAACATTTAAAAAATAAAGTGAGTACAGAGAAACAAAAGCAAAAATGAACTATGGGGACTTCATCAGGATAAAAAGCTTTTGCAGAGCAAAGGAAACAGTCAACAAAACTAAAAGGTAACCTACAGAATGGGAGGATATATTTGCAAATGTCTTATAAGATAAAGGCCTGGTATCCAAAATCTACAAAGAACTTATCAAACTCAACACCCAAAAAACAAAAAATCCAGTCAAGAAATGGGCACAAGACATGAACAGACGTTTCTCCAAAGAAGACATACAAATGGCCAACAGACACATGAAAACATGCTCAATATCACTTGACATCAGGGAAATACAAATCAAAACCACAATGAGATACCACCTCACACCAGTCAGAATGGCTAAAATTAACAACTCAGGAAAACAGATGTTGGTGAAGATGCAGAGAAAGAGGGGACCATCTCACACTGTTGGTGGGAATGCAAGCTGGTGCAGCCACTCTGGAAAACAGTATGGAGGTTCCTCAAAAAGTTGAAAATAGAGCTACCCTATGACCCAGCAGTTGCACTACTAGGTATTTATCCAAAGGCTACAAACACAGTGATTTGAAGGGGCACCTGCACCCCAATGTTTACAGCAGCAATGCCCATACTACCCAAAATAGGGAAAGAGCCCAGACACCCATTGACAGATGAAGAGATAAAGATGTGGTGTATACATGCATTGGAATATTACTCAGCCATCAAGAAGAATGAAATCTTGCCATTTGCAATGACATGGACAGAACCAGAGGATGTTATGCTAAGTGAAAAAAATCAGAAAAAGACAAATATTGTATGATTTCACTCGTATGTGGAATTTAAGAAACAAAACAGATAAACACAGGGGAAGGGAAGGAAAAATAAAATGGTAACAGAGAGGGAGATATACCATAACAGACTCTTTTTTTTTTAATTTCAATGATTAGACTTTTATTTAAAAATTTAAAAATAATCCATTGATTATTTTTTTACAAATGTCCATGAATTTCTTTTTTTTAAATTTTTTATTTTTATAAACTATATAATATATTTTTATCCCCCGGGGTACAGGTCTGTGAATCGCCAGGTTTACACCCTTCACAGCACTCACCATAGCACATACCCTCCCCAATGTCCGTAACCCCACCCCCCTTCTCTCAGCCCCCCTCCCCCCAGCAACCCTCAGTTTGTTTTGTGAGATTAAGAGTCACTTATGGTTTGCCTCCCTCCCGATCCCACCATAACAGACTCTTAACAACAGAGACGAACTGAGGGTTGCTGGAGGGGAGGCGGGTGAGAGGATGGGGTTGACTGGCTGACGGACATTAAGGAGGGCAATTAATGCAATGAGCACTAGGTATTATATGCAACTGATGAATCACTAAATTCTACCTTTGAAACTAAGAAACTATATGTTAATTAAACTAAACAAATAGAAAATTAAATAAAAATAAAGTGACTATGTATATTTCCTCTCTGAATCATTAAATACCTCTCTTGATCTACAGCAAACATCTACTTTATTCTTTTCATTCCTAGCTACTCCTTGTATTTACACACCTTTAGTATTGTTAGAACTCTGGAGGCACTGGTATCCCGTTGTGACAGAATTTGGATAAAAAAAGGCAAGTTTTTCAAAAAATACTATGGCTGAGGAGAAAAGTTCCATAATAACTGCTCAAAACACCTGTACAAGGAGAGACACGGACAACTTTACTGGGCACTAACTGCTGTCTCCTCACCATCCTGATGTAGCTCATCCTGAATTGCGGTCAAGAGCCATGGAGCCCAATGTCTGTAAATATGGGAGACCCTTAGGTGAAGAGACTATCGAGGGGAGTTCTTTCAGAATGACAACACAAACCACTAGTGCCACAGAAAGAACGTGGCTTCTTTCTCAACTCGGGAAAAAAATCAATCTGCACAGAGGTATCTGGACCAGCAGACCAACGGGAACAAGGAACAAGGAACAAGCCATGTAAAACTACGACGCATCTGCTCTGTCCCTGGGTAGCTAGCTCATCTGCAGGAAGTTCTGCAGCTTTGACTGAATCAATCAGAAATGCAGAGTAGGAGAATATGAGTTTTTGTCCCTCCATAACCCACTCCCAACGGCACAACTGATGTCAGAAATGGGACTGCTGCAAAGATCCCAAAGCCACCAGGGCTAGTATTTGGAAGGCCAGGGGAGGGAGCCGTGAACTAAACATGTTCAAGAAGAACCTGAATAACAAGGGGCATGAGACCTTGGATCACTGAGAGAGGTTTCCATGGAGGAGCTGCATTAGGCCCCAGCACCACTGTAAAGGGTTGGTGGCTGACAGAGGGCCGACTCCCAGGTAAAGTACCTCAGGGCACAGTTCTCTGAACCTCACTGGACAAGCATTGCTACAAAGAGCTGAAACCCCCAACAACTGAGAGCCCAGGTGCTCTCAACGGGGAGTGTAATGTTTGGCAGGGGTGGGGGGGAGCAGTGGGGAGGAGAGTCCCAAGGACTCTCTTGAACCTGAGCCAAACCAACAGACCTTCTTCAGGCAAAGTGGGACAGCCACGATTTTAGATACAGAATCGACTAAGACTAGAACTGAAAAGCTCCATGAGCTGATTCTGTAAAAAAGTGATGACAGAACCAGAGACTATAAAATAAGAAGAAATTCACAGATACTGAATATTTTAATCATTTATTTTAAAATGACTTATTTGTGGGAGAGAGAGCATGCACGCTCATAAGTGAGGTTTAAAGCGGGCGGGGGGAGAAGCAGAATCCCCAATGAGCGTGGAGCCCATTATGGGGCTGGATGGATCCCACAACCCTGAGATGATCCCACAATCTCTGAGCCGAAATCAAGAGTCAGACCCTCAACTGACTGAGCCAACAAGGCGCACAATGAAATTCACAGATATGAAACATTTTAAGTGAAGAAGGGATGACTAGAAGAATAGTAATGGGTTTGAAAAAGCTGTTTTAAAGCTACTTTTTCAGACAAGGTCAGTAAAAAGGAGACTGAGCTCAGGAAAAGCTTTTAACTGTTATTAACTGTTTAAAATACATTAATATTCCTATCTACAGGCAGCTATATCCTTGAAAGTTGGTGACTCATGTAAGCTGGACTTTTCCTTTTTTAAGTGATATTCTGAGGACAAGTCTCAGAAAGAAGTTTCTGTTTTGGTCCAGATATTTCCCAAGTGGCTAAAAACAAACAAACAAACAAACAAACAAACAAAAATTTAATCGAGACATAAAACATTCAGTGCTACAGAAAAAAAAATTTTTTTTTCCCCCTCAAAGTTCCTATTTGAAGGAGCAATGTGTTATCTGGCTAGGCAGACCATGTGATTGTTTGGACAACGAAGAAATGTATATTTAAGTATAATGAATTGAAACAGAGCTGGGACCATTAAAAATGTTGAAATAACTTATATTTGACATCAGATATGATTTGGTTGGGGACTACGGAGGAGAAGACCTTGCTAGGCTGGGACCCAAATAAGATAAGGAGAGACAGAAAATATGCTGTTTGTTACCAAGTAGTTTGTTTCCAAGGCCATACAGCTTGGGAAATTATTTTCTGTGTATCTTCACCCCTTCTCCTGTGTCCACTTGGAACTCTGGCTTAGGGTTAAATTAAGATTCCCATGGTTTTCGGAGAGATGCATGAGAAAACTGCAGTCCTGGTTTACAGCCCATCCCTGTTCTATATTTTAGTAATAAAACTGAAGAAGTGACATGGATATGACACTGAGCAGAAGGAAAGTCTATTATACGGAAAAAGATCACTTAATTCTCAAAGTTCCAGAGGTTCTAGGCATGGGGCATGCAAGAGAGAAACGAGAGATGCAGGCAGCCTCACTCTGAGAGCTAGTATAACAGAGTTTTGGGTTTCCAGTTTTTTGGAGACGCAAGGATCCCTTCAGAGTTACTTGAAGTTGTATTAAGAAAAGGAGATCATGGGTGCCTGGGTCGCTCAGTGGGTTAAGCCGCTGCCTTCGGCTCAGGTCATGATCTCAGGGTCCTGGGATCAAGGCCCGCATCGGGCTCTCTGCTCAGCAGGGAGCCTGCTTCCCTCTCTCTCTCTCTCTGCCTGCCTCTCCGTCTACTTGTGATTTCTCTCTGTCAAATAAATAAATAAAATCTTTAAAAAAAAAAAAGAAAAGGAGATCAGCCTGAAGAGTGGTCTTAATGGGCAAAAGGACCTAAGTCTAAGACAATGCAAACTAGGGAATTAAGAAAAAGTTACATGAAAGCAAGTTACATCAAAAAGTATTACAGGGGCGCCTGGGTGGCTCAGTGGGTTAAGCCGCTGCCTTCGGCTCAGGTCATGATCTCAGGGTCCTGGGATCGAGTCCTGCATCGGGCTCTCTGCTCAGCAGGGAGCCTGCTTCCCTCTCTCTCTCTCTCTCTCTGCCTGCCTCTCCGTCTACTTGTGATTTCTCTCTGTCAAATAAATAAATAAAATCTTTAAAAAAAAAAAAAAAAAAAGAATTACAAATGGGTCACCTGGGTGGCTCAGTCGGTTAAGCGTCTCTTGATTTCAGCTCGGCTCATAATTTCAGGTCTGTGGGATTGAGCCCCACACCGCGCTCCGTGCTCACTTGGAGTCGGGTTTATCCCTCTGCTCCCCCCACCCTTGTGCTCTCTCATTCAAATAAATAAATAAATAAAATCTTAAAAAAAGAAAGAAAGAAAGAAATGTAAGCAGAGAGCCAATAAGAGTAGTTACATGACCATTCTCCAAGGGTCAAGATGGACCACAAAGAGATGTGTGGATGTGGTCCTCAAATCGAACTCATTGGCAAACCACCTGAGTAGAGGACGTAAAATCAAAGACAGAGAGCAGAATACTTTTTTGGAATTCTTAGGGACTGGAGGCAGAAATTTTGCAGGGACCCTTGGCTGGTCATGGGCTCTCTTTTGCCTGTATCATACCAATACGGACTTAGTGAAGTTTGGGTCAAGAGCCAGGAAAGTCCATTATTTATAAATATTCCTTTAAACAGAAATAATGCAGATTTATCACTGTTAGTTCTTTCTTCCAAAAAGGTAAAAGAAACAAGAGTATAAGAGGGCAGGCACATGGAAATACCTTACACAAGCTTCCTGTCTGGAGAGAGTAACAGACAACAGGGACCAAGAGAAAGGAATGGAAAAAGAGGACTGTTCTGCTCTAGTTCTGGGAAATCAGTCCATTTCCTACCATGTTTATACAAATCTACAGTAAGCTGCTTCTTACTAAAGAATTGATAAATCCATGTAGAACGCAAACACTTACTTCTGTCCATCTTTCACAAAACCTTTCAAAGAAGAGCCTCTATTAGTAGCGACAGCTTTTCCTCCAAGGCCGACGATCAGAGCTGTGAGTACTGCGCTCTTCCCACCTAACGAGACAGGTGTTGAAAAAAAAATCACACTCATTAAAGAAAGAGTAATAAAAAGGCTGACTCCTCCCATTTGATGTACAAAGATTTCTGAATGAAAATGTAAATTAGTTCTAACCCTGAAATGAACTGTTACACTTCCATTATCATTTTCTTTCAGCGAACTTAAAAAAGTTATACCTATCATGAGATATTTAGCTGCCGCTATTAGAAAAAAATTAGTATGATTCAAGAATCAAATTTTTGGCACTAACAGGGAAATGGAAAAAATGGTTGCTATCTTTCCAACCTACAAGTCTCACTGTTGCATCTTGGTCCATCAGCCTATCAAAAACGAGTCTATCTTTCTAATTACACATGTATACTTGATTCACCTGATTTTTATTACATTATAATTTAGGCATAATTTACTTTTTCCACAAATTCAGAGAAGTCAGAAACTATTTTTAACAACCCTTGAATGCAAACAAGCCCCACAGGGACAGGGATGTTGTTTGTTTTCTTCAATATCTCCTAGAGCAGCCCATCATAGGCACTCTGCTATTTAACAAATGAATGAACTTAAATATGAAAAAATCATCAGTCATACAGATGAATGTTTCTGTGTAATATTTTGACAATTATTATTCATAATTTGAAAATTATTCATCTCCTAGCTCTCTGAAAAGTACACTTCTTCTTATGCCAACAGATATAAAATATCACAAGCTGAAATTTCAAAATCTAAACAATTACCCAGGATATGTAATCATTTTCTGAACTCCACAATCAACCAATTAAATCAACTCTTACGAGGCCATCATTTTCCACAATATAACCCAAATTAACCCAAATATACCACTGGTTAACCTGATTTAGTTCTTGGAATGCCTTTTGAGTCCCTAAATCTCTGCTTGTACATTTCCAAATTCAATGCTTCCACTATTTGCATTATTTCTTCTTCTCTCAGTTTTATTAATAAAATCACTGCTTCAAAATTAAAAACAAAAACAAAGAAAAGACCTAATTGCAGAACCTATCAGCCTTTCCTTATTTCTTATCCTGTGGGACCTCCCAGTAGCACTGGATCCCTCTGTCCACTCTCTCCTTCTTATAACATTTTCCTCTTGACCGAATATAGCACAGGAGAAACAAAGAACACCTACTAAACACTCAACAGAATTCAGAGCTGCACTCGCCTAAGGTCCCTTCTAGCACACCACCAGCTGCAGGCTCTGACAAGCCTCCTCTCCGTGTATGGCTCAATTAAGTTGTCAACAGCGCAGGCCTGGCTGGTCCATCACAAAAGCTGCCTAACAGGTCTCTTTAACCCCTGTGTCTCTCCCCTTCTAATCCATTCTCCACAACGTGGCCACTTTGTTTCACAAATCTTGACCATGTCATCCCTTACTCATAAACTTTAACTGGTTCTCCACTGACTTTTGAACATAACACAAAAATCCTTATCATGGCACTGAAGATTCTTACCAATGTCACCTACAACAGGACTCTGCAGTGTCAGCTTCTACCCCTCCCTATCATGTAGAATATGACAAAGCCATATAAGGTTGTTCACCACTGTCCATGCACGTCTATTTCTACTCCTTCAAACCTGTGCTGATGAGCAATCTTTGCCTGAAACATCTCAGACTCTTCTTCCCCAGTGAGATCTGCACAATCTGTCATTTTCATTCAAGTGCCACCACAAATACCACCTCCTCTCCAAGTTTCATTGGCCACAGTGAGAATTAGTTTCTTTCATGTTTGGATTCTCATGGCACTCTGTTTGGGCTCTGTCATAACATTGAATAGATGTAAGATGCAAGGCTGCCTCAATCATAATGAGGGTTGCTTGTCCACTCTTCTAGGGTATGAATTTCAAAACAAATGGATTTAAAAAAAAGTAAGCAGGAAATGTTTATTCTTACTACATAAATAATAAACTGACAGCTAACTCCTAATTTTCTTAAAGTGTAGACTGACAGCAAATACTGAAAATACTCATGACTGTAAGTTTATAGATCTAAAACTTAGATTTATCAGCATTCAGTTACCTATTTTACAAAAGTTAACGCATTCTAACTGTAAAGTACTGCTCAAAGTCAAATAAGGAGGAGGACAGAAGCACTTACTTCCATTGTTACCAACAACAAAGTTGACATTAGAACCAAATTTAAAGGGTCCAAGCATCGAATGACACATAAAGTTTCTTAGCTGAATACTCTCAATTATTCCAACTTCTGCTGCAGTCTATTAACCCAAAAAAAGGGGGGGGGGGAGAGAGAAAACAATTAATCTAATAAACTCACTATAACCATCTAAACATTTGGAGAAAGTTCAGCGGTGTAATTAAAGAAAAAAGTTATAGTAAGTGATTAATGAATGGGAACCTTCTATGAGTAATCACTCATTCTAAAGTCCTTCAAGGATCTAATAATTGTTTTCACATAGTTTCTCAATAGGACAATGCTAATGTTTTGAGTCAGATAATTATTTTGTTGGAGGGGAGCTGCCTGGTGCACTTTGAGAATTTTAGCAATATCCCTACCTTGTACCCACGAGATGCTAGTAGCACACATCTAACCCCAAGTTGTGACAACCAAAAAAATATCCGGACATTGTTAAATGTCCCCACGAGAGGCGGGGGGTTGCAAAATCCCCCCTTGATTGAGAACTACTGGTACAGTCACATTTTTAAATCTTTTTTAACAGTGTGTTTAAAAACTCCTGGTTTCTCTCTTCTGGACACCATCTTATTAAAAAGCATAGACACATCCTTGTATGAGCAGAATAATGGAAATTATGGTTGAAGACTTTTTAAAGTAAATTTTTATTCTGATCTAACTGTAGATGCAGTTGCAAGAACAGAGGGATCCTGTGAATTCTCTACTCAGTTTCCACCCACAGTAAATCTTACAAACTGTAGTACAGTACCACGACAGGGATACTGACATTGATCCAGTCAAGATACAGAACATTTCCAACACCACAAGGATTCCTCACGTTGCCCCTTTTATAGCCAAGCCACATCCCACCCAATCTACCTCTGTCTTAACTCCTGGTCCACTAATCTGTTCTCGATTTCTGTAACACTGTCACTTCACAAACGGTATAGAAATGACTATTGTTGCCTACACCGGGGGTTCACTGCTAAGTAGTTTTTCATGGTATGAATGTACCACAGTGTTTAACTGTTCACTCAATGAATGACAGTTGTTTCAGTTTTGGGCTATTATAAATAAAGCTGCTATAAACATTCATGTATAGATTTTTGTGTGAAGGTATATCTTCATTTCTCTGGGATAAATGCTGGATTTTATGGTAGGCTGTTGTTGCATGTTAAATAAAAAAATAAAATAAAATAAAGTAAAATAAAGAACAGCCAAACTATTTTTCAGAGTAGCTGTATCATTTTACATTCCCACCAGCAATCCATGAATGATCCAGTTTCTCTGCATCCTTGCCAGCATTTGCACTTGTCACTGCTGTCATGTTTAATTTCACACATTCTGATGGGTGTGTAGTGATATCTCATTGTGGTCCTAATTTGCACTTCCTCAATAACAATTGATTTTGAACATCATGTCACATCACATCCCCTATTGTCCTTCTGAAACCTTCTAAAGGGTTGATGTTACAGGTTTGTTCCTGTTACCAGTAATTTGTGCCTTTCTTCTTTTCTTCCGTTGGTAGCTTTGTTAGAGGTTTGTCACACTTACTGATCATTCCAAAGAACAAGCTCTTTGTTTTCTTTACCAACTGATTCTAATAGTTAACATAAACGTCAAGAGAAGTCGTATTATTTCGCCTTAGTTGGTTTTTTTTAAATCATACTGCCTTCCCTGATATTGAATTATCAAGAATATGACATATAAACGAGATGCAAGAACCACACCAGGCCCCAAATTTTGCACTTACCAAAGTAGAGGTACCATTAGTGAAAGAAACTGTACATTCATCTTCATCACCGTCTTTGTCAAAGTCATCCAACTCTTCTTGTCTTGGTCTTTTGGCATTTTCAGGAGAGAAGAAATTTTCTTCCTTTCTTTTGGCCATCAGGTCTGAACATGTATTAGAGTAACAATGAAGTAAATCAAGAAATCCATATGATTGTTCCATACATATTAAACTTAACAAAATAAAGTAGACAAAGCTTAAGTTTTAAGTACTATGTCCATTAGTTTTTACTTTTAAGAAAGTTGAAATATCATCTATAGAGGAGGAGGAGGCCATAAGACAAAAAAAACACCAGTGGCTACTAGAGACTGGAAGGGCAACAAAATAGATTTTCCCCTCAGGTCTTCAGAAAGAAACACAGCCTGACCGCCACTTCAATTTTAGCCCCAGGAGTCATGTCAGACTTCTAACCTGCAGAAGTATAAGGTAATAAATGTATGTTGTCATCTTTTTAAATCATGTGCATATGCTACACTAGTTGATTTTACTTCAGAGTTATTCATGGCCAAGATTTTATTGATATGGGCCTCCCTGAAAGTTCTGACTCCTGAACTGACAAATGGTAAAAGATTTTGGGAAACTATAGTTTCTAGTTTCCTAGATCTAACAGAGATGTCATAATACCTTCTGAAATTATCCCACAGCAATCATTCGATTTTTCAGATAAAACTATAAGTAGTTTCCCTTAATCATTCCCTAAAGAAGTAGTCCATGCTGTCTTTTTTTTAAACCAATGTACTATAAAATTAATGCCTAGAAAACTAATGTATTTAAAATTACACAAGATTTTCTGAACATATGAAAACTGCTCCTCAAGTCAAACCTGACTTAAATGTTATGCCTACTGATAGCGGCTTTTATTTTCTCTATAAAATACAGTTTAGACTTACGATATGTACTTAATAACTATTTGCTGAGTAACGAAGAGAAAAATACACAATACAGGTAATCAAAAATGTCTCAGATACAAGGAAAGAACAAGAAGAATAGCTCTGGTCTTGATCCATTTAAGTCCTTCAAGTACTATACCATAGCAACAAGGTCTGTACCAGGTACTGGGCAGCAAGAGAGCAACTGAGGTTTTCTCTCTCTTGATTTTGGACTGATGAACTCCAGTTAGTCCTCACTAGAGAGGACAGCCCTATGTGATGATATGCACACAGGGCAACAAAGCCAGTCTTAGTGTACGTGTGTCTGAAGAGTGGGAGACTGGCGGAGTGGTGTCCCAGGAACCCAAATGGGGCCTCTGGAGAAGAAAAGTGAGCAAGGAAAGGAGGGTGAAAGAGGAAGAAACATCCATACAGTGTTTAATTTTTTAACCCACTGCTTTCCAAACCTATATGGATATAAAAAATCTTACAGAAATATCTGTGCATATTTGGGCAACTATCTCTGTCAGGCTTGGTTATCTTTTTTAAAATTTATTTATTTGACACACAGAGAGAAGGAAAGAGCAAGCACAAGCAGGGGGAGTGGCAGGAAGGGGAGAAACAGACTCCCCACTGAGCAAGGAGCCCAATGCTGCAGGACTTGATCCCAGGACCCTGGGATCATGACCTGAGCCAAAGGCAGCCACGTAACCAACTGAGCCACCCAGGCACCACAAGGTTGGTTATTTTCACAATGCATGTCTCATTAAATGAACTGAGTGGTTTTCCCATCCTTTTAAGGCTCTGAAATCACTGCTACTGCATGACAAATTAAATGTTTTTTCAAAGACAGAAAGAAGTAGAATTAAAGCTATTACAAAGTGGAGACTGCTTAAAAGTTAACTTTATAAAATCACTTAAATTACCTTCTTGTACACCAGTTTTTACAGGTTCACTATATCCTCCTGAATCAATTTTTCTGTAATTTTATTTTGCAAAACCTCACAGTTACTACAAAAGATTACCTTATGTTTTGTAAAATCCTCAACTATAGTCATGTCTCCATGCAAATTCTATTTAATTAAACTTGGAAATATTTTCTTCAAAAACTAGATCTTTACTTTATCAGATCTAAATTTTCCTTAATGGGAATATTTAAATGTTTATTCATACATATATTTTTTTTTTTTTTCATACATATATTTTTTTAAGATTTTATTTATTTATTTGACACACAGAGAGAGAGAGAGAGAGAGATCACAAGTAGGCAGAGAGGAAGGGAAGCAGGCTCCCTGCTGAGCAGAGAGCACCATGTGGGGCTCGATCCCAGGACCCTGTGATCATGACCTGAGCCGAAGGCAGAGGCTTTAACCCACTGAGCCATCCAGGTGCCCCTATTCATATTTTTTATACAACAAATATAAAGGATATACAGTGGGTCTAGAGGTCAATCTTTTATTCTTTCTCTCGAACTGCAAGTTAAAAAAGCAATCAGAGGCTTCCACTTCTAGGAAAATGGAATAGATATACTTCTCCCTACTCCTCTTGCTGGGCAAAACTAAAAACTTTGGAAATTACATATATAACAAACATAAGACAACTCTGAATGAGAAGGAGACGGATTGGCCAGGGACCTTAGGACACAAGGAATGACATCATGATGAGTTCCCTGAGTTTTTGTTTTGCCTATACACCAGACTTGGAGAAGACAGCAACTGGGGGAAACACAACAGGTGCAGGGGGAAAGAAAGGGCTAATGAAAGCTTGCTCTCTCTAGCCGAAGGACCAGAAAAAGGGCATCCTAACAAGAAAGAAAACTTTTAGACAGTAATACCAAATACCACAAAACAAAAAGCAAACCAAAACAAATGAACAAAAACAAACAAACAAAAAACAAACAAACAAAAAAAAACCAACAACTGTGATGCTCCTTCTACTTTCCCAACAACACACACACTAGCAAAAGCCAAGCAGGTAGCCTGGACTTCCACATTTTAAGGCCATAAGGAGCCCAACTGGGCTAGTATCAGAGAATGCCATGTAGCCCAAATAGAGAGCCATGATAATGGTGTCAGTGGGGCCCACCTGGGAAGCCTAGATGTGTATCCTGATCAGGCAGTTACAGGGTGCTACTTACTCCCATTTTCCTTTGGGTAGTATTCCATGAGACCTTTTACCACTGCCCAGAGAGGTAAAGTACACAGAAGCCACGTGGAACGCCAAAACTGCCACTCATCCCATGTGTCACGGAGGCTAAGGAAGGAGCTCTGGTCAAGTTCTAGACCTGAGTCTTTGCATCTACAGCCTAATACCATAGGGCAGCAGTTCTCAAAGGTTGTGGCTGATCTCTTCTTAAACAGTACTCGGGACTTCAAAGAGCTTTTTGTTTATACCTATCAATATCTACAAAACTGTCAATTAAAACTGAGAAACTTTTTCTTCTTTTAAGATTTTATTTATTTATTTGACAGAGAAAGACACTGCGAGAGAAGGAACACAAGCAGGGGAGTGGGAGAGGTAGGAGGAAGCAGGGAGCCGATGCTGGGCTCGATCCCAGGACCCTGAGATCATGACCTGAGTGGAAAGCAGAGAGGCTTAACAACTGAGCCACTCAGGCGCCCCAAACTGAGGAACTTTTAAAACAAAGAACACACATGTACATATTCTATCAATCCTCAGAGCAGTGACCTCATCAAGTCTTGTAACCTCTGGAAAACCCCGTTCTTTCATAAGTGAATGAGAGTGAAAAAGGCAAATAACATCTGACTGTTAGTATGCACTGTTTGACTTTGTAGACCCTACGAAAGAGTCCTGGACCACACACCGGATACACTGGTACAGTGGATACCATAAGCAAGTCCATGACACAGTGCCATAAATTATAAGGTATAGCAAGCAAGCAAGCAATTAAGTGAGAGCAGCAGAGAAGAAGCTGATCATATAATGACTTACAGACTTTATATTCAAATACGGTCCAAGGACCAGCAAGTAGCGTCTACATTTCCTGGGAATGTATTAGAAATCCAGAATCTCGGGCCCCTTCCTAAACCAAATAAATCAGAATCTTCATCTTCAGCAAGATCTCAGGAGATTCCTAAGTGCATTAAAGTTTAAGAAAAACTGTTGTAAATAACATTTAAAAACTTGGACTTTATCCTATCCTGAAGGCAATGAACAGCCTAATCATGATGAAACAAATACCATCTAAAAGGTATTTATTAGATCAAATCTGAAGAACATTTAACCTAAACAAATGCCTGAGACAGTATCAGCATGACAGTCATAATTACATAATATTCAACATCTGTTCTTTTAATAATCGAATGTTAATTTTGAATCTCTTAAGCAAGTCAAACAAAACTTAAAAATCCAACCTAGTTCTCAAACTATTTAATAAGAGTCAATGTAGGGCGCCTGAGTGGCTCAGTGGGTTAAGGCCTCTGCCTTTGGCTCAGGTCACAATCTTGGGGTCCTGGGATCAAGTCCCACATCGGGCTTTCTGCTTGGCAGGGAGCCTGCTTTCCCCCCCACACCCCTCACCCCCGCCTCTCTGCCTACTTGTGATCTCTGTCTGTCAAATAAATAAATAAAATCTTTAAAAAGACCCGAAAAACAAAACAAAGTCGATGTATATTAGTTTGTTGTTGCTTGTTGTTAACTTAAATTCCCTGGAATACCACCAAGCCATTATTTTCCCAAAAATACTTTCTCTCCCACCCATTCTCTATTTCCTTCTCAATTACTGAGCAGTAATTTATTTATTGTAGGAAAACAGAGAGGACAAATTACCATTTGCTTTTCCCCCGCATTAAATTCCTTTTTAGATACAGTTTTCATTAATGCCCAATAATGATCTTGCAATTAGCAGGCACTCAGACATCAGCTGACTGATTTTAGTATCTTACCATGAAAACATGGTAGTTTTTCAAGTAAAACCGGGGGACGAAGGTGCATGTAGATAAATATGGTTAAGCTTCTTACAGTGAATGTGAGCTTCTGTACTACACAGAAGATGGTGTGCTACGTGATGACCATGTTTTTTATTTGCTGTGTTTGGCCTGGGATTTGCAGTTTGCTACTAGGTTGCCATGGTAACATGCACCTGACAGATAGTGAAGGATCCTACTTTTTAAAATACAAATCACTCTGTAATTTAATGATAATGGATTTTTAAAAACACATATGAATGTCCTGAGAGTTAGACACAAGTTAATACAGTAAAATTGTTTCTAAAGGCTAAAGAGACACATAAATAGATGCAAAGAAAAATACCTCTAATATTCTGAAATACAAAAGGGAAAAAAAATCTCCTCTGGGATTTTCAATACATTCATAAAGCTCTTCATTTGTTTGTTTACAATAAAAAAAGTCAGAATTAAGGAATACATCTCTCTCTCACAGGAAGCAAATCAGAGCAGAATAGTAACACATATGTAACTATCAATAAAAAATAAGTTCAAGAAGGAAAATCGGTAACCAATTCATTACAGCAAGTAAGTGAATAGGAAATTTGATAGATCAAATACACTTCAACAGGATTATAAATGCCTAAATTTTAAATTTTATTGTGAGCCATCTAATAATTCATTAATATCCAAGTAGGAACTAAGAGCAGTCAGAGCAGATGTAACAGAACTGTATAAACAGTAGGAAATAATGGTCAAAAATAAAGGCAAATTGCTGCCACATCTGAATCTGCTGTGGAGTGTGTTTACGGCATCTCCAACCCTGCCCCTCCCACCACCACCGACACACTCAGTTCTGCATTAAACGACCTCATTTTTATGTAGTGAACTAATTAAGCACATTGCTTGGGATATACCATAAAATCCTAAGATGCAATACACAATAAATAATAGAGTTAAGTGAAAAAAATTCAAAAGTCCATCTATCAAACAATTCTAGATCAGCAAAACTGGGAAGCACTAAGCACATTCCAGATAATAAAATCTGAACACTCGGATTTGTGTTTTAATAACATTCCTGTGGCCTCAACCTAGAGGACAGATAAAACAGAGTGTGAATAGGGCCAAAAGAGCCCAACTACTGAGGGTGAGGGGGCACTGAAGGAAAGCAGTGGCAGTATCAGGGATGAGAGGAACAGAAGAAACCAACAAGAGATTTAAAAGTATGGGTGAAATGGGAGTAGAATTAACATTTGTTAAATATCTACTTATTACATGCTTAGCTTTTGAGATAAACACTTTATCTCCTTTGATCCTCAACATCCTTGTAAGTACTGTTCTTATTTTACAAAAGGGGATATTGAGACTCAAGAAGACCTTTTGCCCAGACACAAGTAGCTGTAACTTAGCAGAACTCATATCTAAACCCAGGTTTGTCAAAATCCAAATTCAAACCTCTTCAATGCCCAGGTTCCTCCAGGCATGAACAACTAAGTTTGTTTATAGGCAGTGAAATTGGCTATTAATTTATTCATCTTCTTATCTATCTTTCGTTAATGTATAAAACTACAAAAAGGACTGAATTGTGATGTGTCCTTCTAATGTTAGTACTTGAGCCAATTAAAACTTGGGGCTTTAAAAAACTTCATTTTGTGTTTCATATTTAGAAACAATCTTCACACAACGCTAAATGCCATAATAAGTACACAGTGCAGGTTTGGAAAGAAAAGGGGTAAATAATACATTTATTTTGTCTCGAAACACTGAGTTGGAAGTGTTTCTAGGATATGGAGAAGGAGTAAAATATACTCCGCAGTAAGGGTAGATTTGGGAGTGGTGCTGAGAAAGCTACAGAAATTATTTTGAATTTGGTCACCAGGGAAAGTATGTTAAATGAGAAAAGACGCATCTCATTAACTAGTGAATCAAAATGCTATCATTAACAGAAGTGACTATAGTTGACCCTCAGTCACCTGGACTTACTAATGTGTGTGTATACAGAACTGTGAAATGCAACTAATTATGCCTTAAATATAATGCATACCATTATGGTAAAATTTTGAGTTTCTTGTTTATTGATTCCTGAAAGTAAGTCAAATACAGCTTTGATTAATTTGTCTAACTTAGTTCTAAAAAACGGTAAGTCAACATTTAGGTAGGTTTTATATAAAATTCTACGTCTAGACACTCAGTAAAATAAACCTTTAGGGAATTTGTACTTACTTTTGTTGCCAACCTCAATACTAAATGCTTTATATTTATTATAGATTAAAATAGGGCTATAAATATTCTCCTGCCACCACACACACGTATTTAAGAATCCTGCTGTTAGGTAGTAGGGCTATTTTCCTCCAATTACAGAAAAAGAACTAAAACTTAAAGAGGTGATACCAAAGAGCTCTGGGTCACGTAACAGTTGTTCTCTCACAAAAAAACGTGTTTTACAAGCAATATTCTAATGATCTCCAAATCTGATCTCCAGTCAGAAAAAGAAATGTTGAATACATATTTCAACATAAAATGATCACTCTGTGTATTTCACACAGTACTAGAATGAGACAAAGGAAATCAAAGTAGAAGTTCTAGTATGTTCCCTTCCACCCACACACCCAAGGAACTACTTTGTACCTAACACCTGCAGGCCAATGCATATGCTATTGAATTTCTTTCTTTTATCTTTTTCTGTTAATGAATATTTTAGAAGACTATATATACAGCAGTTACCTAAAAGTTACGGAGTTTGGACTTTTTTTTTTTTTTTTTTTTTTTGAATATACATTCCGAAATAGCTTGTCTTAAAACACCCGCTTTTAATCTCCTACTCATGAAATATACACGGAGTAAAAAGCGCTCGCGTAAATTCTGGCTCCAGGGTTTACACACAAAATCGTTCCTCTTTCCAGGAATCATCACAGTATTATCTCAAGTCTTATTGGTCCCACAGCCCTTTCTCTATCCTAGTCTTGCGTCCCGCAATTCCCAATCGGGATTCCTCCTCAGTTCATTTCCACAAGAAAAGAGGGAACAGAAATGCCAACACAAACCTCCACAAACATTACAAACATTACAACTCAATTTTCCTACATAATACAATCGGCGTTGTCATGGCGCTGGGGTTTAACAACAAATCTAATTAAAGTGCTATTTGCATACATTCGTAAACAGACTAAGTTGCTGCTGGTGAGGTATCCGATTCGCTCTACGCGCCCGAGGTCCGAGCCCACTCTCCCACCACCGCATCCCCTCAAGCTATTCCTCTAAGCCGAGGGCCGGGAGGGGCCGGGCGCCGGGTCCCACAGCCCGAGCCGGATTGCCAGCCCCGCCGGCGGAGCCCGAGGAGGGCCCCAGCTGCCACGGGCAAGTTTCCCGCGGTTGAGGAGACCCGTGTCGCCCGCAGAGAAAGCCCGAAGATCCCCACCGGCGGGCTGGCCCGCTCGGGCCCGCGGGTACACCCTGGACACCGCCGCAGCTCCGGTGACCGAGCCGCCACCAGGTGGGCTGGAGGGCTCCGGCTGAGCGGGCAGCGAGGGGATTGATCCGGAGCAAGGGAGAGCGACAGCGCGCGCCCTCACCTTACCTCGAACAAGTCCAAGTCTCCCCAAGGAACCCGATCGGGGCTGCTGTCTTGGGTAGCGGGGCGGCAAGGGCACCCTGGGGCGTCTCGGCCTCGGCTAGCCGCCGTTGGCCCGCGGGGAACCGCGCGCCCGCGGTGGGAGAAGGCAGGAGGCTGGCTGCCCCGGCGCCCACCGCCGGACACTCCGCGCCTGCGCCCCGCCCCCCCCCTCCCGCCGGAGCTCAGCGCGCGCGTGCGCGGTTCGGAGTTTTCGCGCCTCTAGAGTCTAAGAGGAGGGGCCGGAAGTGCCCCTCAGCCGACGGGGAAGCTGGTAGGCTCGCAGGGCTCTCGTCGGCGGGACGCGCGGGGCCGGGTGATTTGCCTAAGTGAAAGGGAAGAGAACTCAGAGCACCCCGGTAACAGTTCCAAGCATGCGTAGAGCCGGGCGTCTGGAAGCCCGGAAAGCCTACTGAGAGACTGCGGTCGCGGGAAGCGGGACGGTTACTTCCCGGAAGAGGCGGGGCCTCGAGGAAGGGGGCGCGGAATTAGAAGCGCTCCGGCGGCTGTCCGGGTCCCGGTGCTGCCATCCAAGCGGTAGTCTTTGCTTAGGGAAAAAGGAAAGAGCACTTTTCCTTTTCTTTCGCTTAATTTTTTATTTTTTTTTTAGAAGAGAACATTTGTAAACTTGGAGGCAGCAGTAGTTAGGATTCGGGCCAAACTGGTAAAAGACGGAGGGGCGTCTTCCAAAACCGAGGAGAAAGGGGTGTCCGGGTAAGTCCGGCGGATTGTGGAGAGGCGGCCCCGACCCGTCCTTCCTCTGGCTCCTTTGAAAGGCTGGGTTGGGGCGCTCCTCCGAACCCGGGTCAGCGGCTCGGCTGGGAGTACGGTGGGAGCGCCGCCTGGCCGCGATCCGGCCGTGCTTGCTTGACCCCCGGCCGCCCCGCGCTCGCTCCTCTCCGCCGAGGCCGAGGGCCCCTGGATGTTCTCCCGGGCACCCTGGGGGCGAACGGCCACGCCCCGGTCCAGGCCCAGGCAGGCCGAGACTAAGCGGGATGTTCCTTTTTCAGTGCTGTGCTCTGGACATACTTCCACGGTAGCCGTTCCCTTAAGGCGTTGTGGTTATTGAGTCTTTCCCCCCGCACCGGCCTCTACTGTAAATCCCTCCCCCTCAATAAATACCGGAACTAACGAAGTTTTAAGTTTCTTGGTAGCGTTCAGTGCTGTTCTTCCCCAGACATTAACCGACCTCTCAGGTCTTTACACAGCTCCTTCACTGAGTACGTTAGTCCAATACTCAATTTCCTATATTCCACAGTCTTCCCTTGTAGGTGGGGGAAAGTGGCATTTACCGCTGCGCTGCTTCACCCCCAAATAGATGACAATTGTCTGGGCTCCAGTAATGAATTCCTTCTGTGGAAGTGACCTTTTGCTTCTAAAGAGAATCAAATGTATCTTATTCCCATGGTGGCCCTTGCCCTGGCACAGTGAAAAGTAGGACCTGGTCAAAACAGACAAAAACAGCACAACATCTAGTCTTAAGTGGTCCTTGTTGGTAAACAGTGGGGAACACTTGGGTGGTTTCTGGTCAATGTCACTTCCTTTAGGAAGCCCCTCCTTGATGCTCAATATTAGGTAAGGTATTTATGTACTCCTGTAGCTTATGTTAACTTGGCCTGTCCTTGTCACGTTGTTGTAATTCTCTTTCCATCTCTAGACTCACTTTGCCCTAATAAAATCCTTAAATGCAGGGCTTTATCACTCATTATTGTATCTAGCATCTAAAGTTCCTGGTATACATAGTAGGTATTTAATAAACACTTAACTATAAGTCTGGCGTATATTATGCTTCAAAGTTTATGCTAAATTCATATGAAAATAAAACTGAAGAGAGAATAAAAAACCAGCATTAATTAGTGAAATTAGGTGGAAATCCCATACAGTCCAATCTTGAACTGAATTAAACCATTTACCTATCTTTATGTGAAAATAGTCTTGTAAGTGGGAGCTGGGAAACTTAAAATATTTCTCGTTTTGTTGTTAGTTTTTTCCTAATGTTTTTGCTTAAAGCTGAAATAAAATTGGAAAACTGTTGGTTTAATAAAATGTGTATTTTTGCATAAATCAAACCACTGACCTCTTTTTATGTTCTTTAAAATTTGATTCATTAGTGGAATTAGCAAGGCTCTGTGCTTTTCTCACCTCATTCAGTTTTATAATTAACCAATAAAAGCTTATTAGCTTTTAAGGAAGTTTTAGGAGCATAAATTGATTTATGGGCACCATATGGTTACATCAAAGGATTTGTTTTATTTTAACCTGTAGTGAATTCTTGAGGGCTTTTTTAAACTACAAATTTGTGTTCTTTCTGTCAAGCAGTAGTATCTAGAATAGACTGGTTTTATTTTAGTACAAGCTACCAAAATTGGTCAGGAGGTTCAAAGAATATCAGAATCCTATAGTTCATCTGGTTTAGTACCTCCCATTTTGTAGATGGGTTAAATGTCTTCCCAAGGTCATACAGCTTCAGTATTCTATCCAAGACCAAAATCCTAGGTTTCTAATTCCAAGTCTAATGCTTTTTCAGTAAACTAAATAAATTGAAGTCACTAATAGGTTATAAAGTTATTTACAGTGGGATGTTATGACTTTGCTGATTCATATAAATATTCTTGTGTCACATTGATTCTTAAGAATTGTTAATATGTTAAGGAGACTTCTTTTTATATGTAATAATACACTGATGGCGTGATCAGATTGATGTCAGTAAAAGTACTACATTATGAAGATGGGAGTAGAGACTCCCCACATCCCACACCACGATTTTTTCAAATTGTATCTTATTGAAAAATAAGAGAAAATTTCGCATAGTTGTGAGAGACTTTGATATATGTTGTGTTTAATGCTGAGCTATATTCAAGTAACCTCAAGCTGATGATCATGACCTCATTCAAAAACCATCTGTTCTATCTTCCAGTGTAGTTGTACTTGAATATCTTAAAAGCTGTGGCATTCTATCCGTTTTTGGAACATTATATGCTTTTACAATGTTATTGTTGAAGCTTAATGTACAGAGGAAGCACTGAAGCAAAGAAAATGGCAAGGAATGGAAAACAATAGATCCCAGGAATAGACATTTAGGATTAACTGCATTCTTAGAACATGATGTTATTTTTCATAAAATATACATTTTACATAATTTTGCCCTTTCTGGACTATTGGGTATTTTTAATATATTCTGTTCTTAGGAATGATTTTCAAGAGGAACATGCATTCTAAATTTAACTGATTTAGATCATAGATCTAATGAAGATAATCCTAAAATAGTATTTTAAAATAATGTATTACATGTAGAACCCTTACGTAATTTTATGTATTTTTGTTGTTGTTGTTTTGTGACTGGCTCTAAGATAGCACCATAAATGAAGAAGTAAATTAATATAATAAACAGAAGGAATAGATGCACATGTGACAAACAGGCAGATGATGATCTTAGTATGTTTTAGGTTTTTAAATAGGATTTTAGGCTTCTAGAAGGAGAATGATTGTGTAGGAGAGGAGGGTAGTAAAAAGTGGAAGCAGGGAGGCGATTTGGAAGACTGTTAAAGTTTGTCTATAGGCAACGCCAGAGTTCTATCAACTAGAAATGGGGATTTCGGGTATATCTTAAAGGTAGAGGATTTGCTGATGGAGAGGGCATTGGAGAGCTGAGTAAAGAGAAGAATCGAGCACTGCTAGGTTTATGGCCTACAACTGGAAGTAAAACAGTTTTGAGGCAAGGTGGTGGAATCAAGAGTTAAATGCATATTATGCATCCCCATGAAGGTAGAATAGGGAATTTGGTATTCTAGTTAAAGGCCCAGGGGAGATGTCAGGTAAGTGGGATAAGTAATATGAGGGAGACTGGTGAAGAGCTCATTATAGTCTTCAAAGGAGACTCAACAAAAATGTCCTTTCCAGTGTAGTCTGCCTCTGCCTCTAAAAATATTCTTCCTCAAATCTTCCTGCTCACTTTGCAATTCCCATGCCCACTCCCAACCCTTTTAATATGTTGCTTGGCATAGTTCTAATTTGTTATTTTTTAGTTAAAAACAGTGAAGGCTTTATAAAATCTTGTAATTCAAGAAGTTCTAACAAGTTCATTAGTGTAAAGTTAGAGAAAAAAGATTTTGGGGGGCATGTCATAGAAGCTAGCTCCTATTAAAATGTTCCCTTGATTCCTATCATTTAGAGAAAAAAGTGAGGAAAAAAATATTTCACAGTATCAGGAATTCTACCATGATGCTAATGAAAGAAACTGAGCCAAGCATTATACTTCTATAGGTATGTTTGGGGAGCGCAAAGAGACCCTCCTCTTTGAAATCCATTTCAATAGCTACATGGGGACTGTAGGGTAAGGTATCAAAGTCTTTTTAAAAGCTTTGAGATAGATTTTAAAATATGGTGACCGAAAAGACTGGCAATGAAAGAGACAGTTTTCTGGAAAATACAGCATCACTTAGGAAAAATGGAGAAGAAAACACTTTAGTTCAGATATAGTAACTCAAATTTTGCTTTCTGGGAACCAACAGATAATTCTGTTGTTCTGTTTGCCTACATGGTTCATAACAGTTGTGTTTAAGTAACTGTGGTTACAACTTTGTAGCCTTCTCTCTCATTTTAATACAGGAAGAGCCAAAATGGGTGTCCTAGGTAGACATTACTGATAACTGTTCAGCTACCAGTGCTGGCGGTTCTGTAACCTAACTGTGGATGCTCGTTCTTTAAACCAGGTTTATGCTGCCAAAAGAAAATAAAATGGCATGAAGAATTAAGTTTTAAATGTAATAATCATGTTATAGTAAAAAATATTATTGGTTGCCTGGGTAGCTTAGTGGGTTAAACATCTGCCTTTGGCTCAGGTCACCTATCCCAGGGGCTTGCAATGGAGCCTCTAATCTGGCTCCCTGCTCAGCAGGGAGTCTGCTTCTCCCACTGCCCCTCCCCCTGTTCCTGTACCCTCTCCCCCTGCCCCAATAAATAAATAAAATCTTTATAAAGCATTATTTATGGGCTTAGTTGAAAGCCCTCTTGGTCTTGCTTAAGGGATCCAATCTGTGGAATTTTAATGTTTTAATAGAATCAGTTGTAGTCTTATTTTTTCTCATGCTTGGCTGCCCTAGTGAATAATATTTCATTAAATTCTTTAAAAAAAATGTTCCTAATATGCTTGAAATATTTAGAGGACTACAGTTTGTAAAATCAAGACTCTACCTCATCAACGGCTCTAATTTTTTTCTACAACCTTCAGAAGGAATATAATATGCATTGCAGTCCTTTACATAAATGTGTGTTTATCTGTGCCATCATAAACAACACTGCACTAGATGGGAATCTTCAGTCATTATTACTTACTTAGATATGTGTAGTCAACTCATGTTATGAAGCATTAGAGATAAGACTGGAAGGAAGGAACCTGTGAGCAGAAAAGGCCAGAGGGAAAAACGAGCCTTGTTTAAGTCCACATGACTAGCTCCTAGAGAATCTGAAGAAAACAAGAGAATGTGAATCACTCATCCCTAGAAGAGCCATACTCAAGTCAGATTTGATACGAGGTACTTACAAATTTGCAGAACCTTGCTTTTTAATTTGACCCATAAACTATAGTCATATTTGATCTCTTAATATTTAGGCAAGAAATAAACCACCTAAAGATTTCTAGTTTTATTTCCCCAAGTTTTATAGATATTTTTAAGATTTTATTTATTTATTTATTTGACAGATAGAGATCACATGTAGGCAGTCTGATGGGCAGAGAGAAGGGGAAACATGCTCCCCGCTGAGCAGAGAGCCCCATGCTGGGCTCAATCCCAGGACCCCTAGATCATGACCTGAGCAGAAGGCAGAGGCTTAATCCACTGAGCCACCCAGGTGCCCCTATTTCCCCAACCTTTTACAGATACATTTTTTTGAACTTTTTTTTAATTTGAAGAATAATGTATGCATATGATTATTAAAAAAACAAAGGTGTGTACTTTGAAAAGTAATTATTCTTCCCCTTCCTAAACTATAGTCATCCCTGATACATAACCTATTTTTCATTTGAAAAATGAAAACCTGTTTTCATTTTAAAACTTGGGAGACTATACAAGTAGATCTATCCCATTTTTTTTTTTTTCTGTTCTTTTTGAACGTGCCATAATTTATTAAGGTACTCCTTGATGGACATTTGTTTCTTCTTATTGTTTTACTATTATAAACAATGCTACAGTTGATATCCTTTTATATAAATCCCGCAGCTCTAAGAGCATATCTTAAATTCCTGGGAGAGCTTTTGCTAATCAGAAGATAACCTGCATTTAAAATTTTGACAGCTAGAGTCAGGATCATATTTAAATGAAATATGATAACATTCCTCCAGAGAGAGAAATTGCAGAATTTCCTTCAGTAACCATCCATTCTGGTACACTCAACTTGAATCACAAATAAAAGGAAAGCAAAACTGTAAACAAAAATGTACCTCCCAAACTTTCTACTTCTGAATTTTATACATTCTGATATTTAAGACTATGAAAGTCTTATTTCCTTCTTATTTTCCTTCTATAACTTAGAAAATACATGTGTCTCCACTCTGTCCAGAATTAACTACAACTTTTCACATTAACAGAGATAAAACCTTATCTTTGAATCAATGCCACAATGCAACATTGAACCAGTGGGGCTGCTTATGTGAAATAGACTACCTAATTCCTTATACTTTGCATTTAACAATGTGTATTTTTTCTTTGTAAAGTGACATATCTGCAAATATTGGATCAATTCTTCATTAAAAAAATTAATACACAAAATACTACTAAAAGTGGCCCTGGCCACAATATAAAATTAATATTCGGAAAAGTGCAGAGACAATAACAACAGCCCAGCATTTGTTTTCTTTGCAACTATGTATAATTTGAGAAAATTTGCTTTTGCTGTGGAATCTGTTAAAGGAACAGACAACACAGTATTTTTTATTTAGAATGGGTTTGCATTGGTTTGTGTTTTGCATAGTGATGGGCTTTTGTAGTATTTTTTGTATGCTACCTGTGTTTCTGGAATGAATTAAGGTCGTTATTCAGAGGATGATAATCTCAATTATGTTTATAGAGTGAGACTGAATCATCATTGCAAATACTACATAATACGCTCATCAAATAATAACAGAGTAAGAGAAAAACAGATATAGGTGTTTAATAAGGAAAAAAATAGACTGTAGAAAATACCAAAGCAGGTTAGAATAGCAGAGTTTAAGTCAATTTTGTTTTTAAAATGCCTTGTAAAACTGAAGAGTTTAAAAGTTTTCTTTGAATAGTGGCAGTATAGGTAATTTAACTTTTTTTGTTCTTTCAAAGATTTTTTTAAAAATTTTCTACGATAAACATGTATGACTTTGCAATTTGAAAAGCCAACTTTATAAAAAGATAATTTCATATGCCTCCAATTCCATTATGCCCCCCCCATTTTCCATTGACCTAGTGTTTTTGCCTTAATTTACTTATTTGCATGCTTCTTTGCATTTATTTTCTTATATTTCCTGATTATGATAGAATACTAGTCCTGTTCTTGCTTTAGGTATGTAAATCAAGGAGTGAATTCTCAAGAAGACAGATATGATTTATAGCATCATCTCTGGTACCCATCTCTGCATTTGTTATTGCTTGTTAACAGCTGGAGCAAAGCCAATTACTACCATTTGGGGTTTTTTTTTCCCTTTTATCTTCTAAATTTCATGCAATCTTAATATAACCATGTAAGAAACATTATTCTCAACCACTGCTAAAGAGAACATAGACAAGAAGAGAGAATGAGGAGGGATAAGACCATTGACATTTGGATTCCATTAAATTTTAAAATAACGTTATTTTTCAGTACTCCAAAGAAACACGTATTTGGTGAGAAGTGGATTTTTAAGGACAAATCCAGCATGGTACCATTTGCAAATAACTTAATCCATTAGTTGCATCAGTATTTTCGTAGCTAGTAGGAAAATTACCACTACTGTTAAGGTTTCAGATGTTCTTGAAGCATTCCAAAAAGCTGAAGGAAATAAGGAGAGTTCTCTATTTGTGAATTATCCTAAACAAACATAGAATATATTCTGTGAATTTCTGTTCTGAGCTCCTGTGTCTTTAACAGTCCATATTATGAAGTGTGTTTCAGATAACAGCAGGCGATCACCAGAATGGGCGTGAATGACTTATGGCCAATTTTGGAGCCTGTAAAGCAGCACCTCCAGTTGCATAATCTCTGTGGGAAAACCATTGCAGTTGATCTGAGTCTCTGGGTATGTGAAGCACAGACAGTCAAAAAAATGATTGGAACCGTCATGAAGCCCCACCTCAGGTATAGTAAATGTTCTTAGGACATAGATGTATAATTGCATAAACAGGTCATGTCTTGGTTTGTTTCTTTGTTGTTGCTGTCCATTTTGGGATTTTAAAATATGTTGCTAACATGTCGGTCTCTGCCATCTCCAATAAATCGATGGCTCACACATTTGAGCTCCAGATTCACAGACCTAGCTGCCTAATTCCCATATACACCAGGATGCTTTGGTGACTAGAAGCCAGAAATTTGGGAGCCATTCTCTGTTTGGCCCCGCCTTACATCCAGTATATCAGGGAGTCTTGTCAGTTCTACTTCCAGAATATTCCTTGTGTTAAGAAACTTCTGTCAGCGCCCAGAGGCAGGACCTCAGTGTGTGGCACCATCATCTCTCATCTGTACTGAAATGTCTTGCATGAGTTTTCCTTCCTCAGCTCCTGGCCTCCTCCTCCTCTAAACTGTTTTCCATGTAGCACTTAGAACCATCATAAATCTCTCCTGCTTAAAAACATTCCATGGTTTCTCAGTTCACTGAAAACAGAATATGAATACATAAAATGTGATTGCGTGTAACCTTTTTGGTGCTCGTCCGATGTTCTTGCCATTATGTCATATTGCTATGTTGACTTTTGCCATCAGCATCTGATTATTAATGGTTTACTGATTTTTATATTTAAGGAACTTATTTTTTCGTATCTCCTGTTTAACACTGATGGATGTAAAACTGGTGTTCGTTATGGAAGGGGAGCCCCCAAAGCTGAAAGCTGATGTCATAAGCAGGAGGAATCAGATTCGATATGGGCCTTCAGGAAAAACATGGTCTCAGAGAACAGGGAGATCACATTTTAAATCAGTTTTAAAAGAGGTGAGTGTTTAGATACGATTTAATAATTCTGATTTGAGTTAGAGAATGCATTTTATTCTGATAAAGGCTGTTATATCATAATCTTTAATACTCACTAAACTCACTGTAACTAGAAGGCCAGTGCGGATATAGAAGAGAGTTTATATTCTGTAGTGAAACTCACCCAAGTTCAAGCCTGGCTTTGGCATATGGAAATTCTGAGATGTTGAGCAAGGTTTTTAAATTATATCTGCTTTACTTCCTAACCTGTGCAATGAGGATAGTAACACTTTGCAGGAATGTGGTGAAAATTTAAAAAAAAAAATTAAAAAAAAATATATATATATAATCTCCAATATCTAACTCAACTACTACATAGTAGGGAGTTGATATATGTTACCCGTTATGACATCTTCAGCACTTAAAGAATTTCCTAGAGTAGAGATCTAATGAGTTCATACTTCACTCATTCATTGGGAGTGAGAATTTTTTTTTTTTAAAGATTTTATTTATCTATTTGACAGAGATCACAAGTAGGTAGAGAGGCAGGCAGAGAGAGAGGAAGGGAAGTAGGCTCCCCACTGAGCAGAGAGCCCGATGCAGGGCTCAATCCCAGGATCCTGGGATCATGACCTGAGCCGAAGGCAGAGGCTTTAACCCACTGAGCCACCCAGGTGCCTCGAGAGAGAGAATCATAAGGTGGCTTCCTGTCCAGCACAAAGCCCACAACCCTGACCTGGGCTGAAAGCAAAAGTCTGTTTAATTGACTGAGCCACCCAAGGTGTCCTCACACATGATTTTTATCTTGGACTTTTAACTTAGCATATAGTACCCATGTTTCCCTTTTGCCACATTCTATCCAAATCTATAACTTGTAATCGTGGTGTAACACGTATGAAATACTACAGAAAACTATAAAATCCTCCCCCCATGATTGCATATATGTTTGCTTTTCATTCTCTATTATTTGTGAAATTATGATGAAGATTTTTTTGTGTACATAGTTTTTTCTTGTGACTTGGGTTGTTAAGATAAATTGCCCAAAGTGGGATGGATAGACCAAAGTTTGGGAATGATTTTGTAGTTTTTGCCAATCACTTTCACCAGCACAGATCTGACATGTGCAATTTCAGTATGCCTGAAAAACATTGGGTGCTAGGATGCTTATCTTTGTATTATTTCGTATACAAAAACAAAGGTATTTGTTTATGTAATACATATAAATAGATATAATACATACTTAATGTGTATTGGTCTTTTAATGGTAAGGTTAAACATTTTAGGTTTTAGTGTCTCAGTTGATAAAGGGCCATTGTCCTTGCCTGACGAATCTTTTGAGGTTTTAATTTGTTGTTGTTATTCAAGTTCTTCATGTTAAAGATATATACTTCTATTATATTTGCTTTTAACTCATATCTCCATTTTTCTTTTCTTTCTTTCTTTTTTTAAAAGATTTTATTTATTTGACAGGGAGAGAGGGGGGAGAGCACAAACAGGGGGAGTAGCAGGCAAAGGAAGAGAGAGAAGCAAGCTCCCAGCCGAGCAGGGAGCCTGATGTAAGGCTTGAACCCAGGACCCTGGGATCATGACCTGAGCCAAAGGCAGATGCTTAACCAACTGAACCACCCAGGTGTCCCATTTTTCTTTTTAATTGTGGTTAAAATTTTCATTTCTTTTAAAAGATATTACATAAAATAATAATCATTTTTCTCTTGAAATTTTATTTTCTATTTGTAATGTGATCTTAAAAAATAGTTTCCAATTAGTGATCTTTCCACCATAATGACTATCAGTAGTTGAAGAAAGTATCTGTACTAGATTCTAATTATTTCTTACATTGTCTGTTCCTGGAAATATCTATGGTCCACATACTGAGGGCATGAAACAGCCAGTATAAAGTAACAAGATGTTCATGTCTTCTTGAGAAAATTGCTCCGTTTCTATTTCTTTATTGTAGTAGTTGTAGTAATTGTGGTGTTCCTAAGCATTTTGTGTCACTGTTCAGTGTTGCCTGAATGAATAAAAAATTCATTTTCATTTATCTGTACTTTTAGTTACTACGCCGTACTTCTTGCTAACCCACTGCCATCTTTTAGGTATAAGGATGAAACACAAATTGGTTTTCCTCTAATACCACCCCACATGATAGACTTAGGGTAGGCAAATTTATAATCAGCCTCATCTCCAATTCTGTGCTGGTTTTTGAAGAGTTGGAATGACAAATAATGCAGGAATCTGAAATAAGTTCCAAACTCTCTTGTTTATTATCTTTCTTGCTTCCTTCCTTCCTTTCTTTCTTTCTTTTTTAAGATTTTATTTATTTATTTAAGGATGAGAGAGAGAAGGATCTCAAACGGGGGAGAGGCAATGGGGAGAGAGAAGTAGACTCCTCGCTGAGCAGGGAGCTGGATGTGAGGCTTGATCCTGAGTTGAAGGCAGATGCTTAACCAGCTGAGCCGCCCAGGTGCCCCTGGAAGGATATTTCTTACCTAGAGGAAGGCAGAAGTATCAAAACTATCTCCCTAAAGTCACCCAGCCAGAGATCTGGAAAGTACCTTCTTTTTTTCCCCCACCATAGTACTTTGTCTTTTTTAATCCTGTCTGCCTTGGGCAACATCTGGCAGAGGTTTTTCTTATGTAATAATCATGCAAGCAGTCAGTTAAAGCAAAACATGATATTTACAGCATCAGTCTCTAGAAACTACAGGTTAAAAGCCTCTTTTCCTCGCCATTCCCAGTATTTCTCATTGTAAAGTGCGTGAGTGACAAGAAAGAGTGCCTTAGGCTGTAAGGCTAGACTACAAACTGTTCATCTGGGTTCAACTCGTAACACAAAGGAAACTCACTGAGGATTATTTATTAATCAGCACATGGCTAGAACCACCTTGCATAGCCATTTGACCTCAGGGAACAAATCAACAACTGGTCCCTATGTGCTTTCCCACAACATGAGAGTTTCATTATATGGACATGATAGAGGAAAAGAAGAAAACTGTAAGGTCTCAAATAAAATTTGATAACAGCATCTTTGGAAGAGCTCATATTAAGTTGACCATCATGTGAGAGGAATTTTTGTAGTTTTGCAGATGTAAACCTTAATGTAATTAATAACCATTTAAAGATTTCTTTTAAATCTTGAGATAACATTGAACAAAACAGTGAAAATTGAATATTTAATGTTTTTTTTATAAAATGCAGCTTTTTAAAAAGATTTTATTTCTTAGAGAGAATGAGTGGGGGTGGGTGCGGGGAGCAAAGGGAGAGGGAGAAGCAGATTCTCTGCTAAGCAGGAAACCCAACTTGGGGCTCAATTCCAGGGCCCTGAGATCCTGACCTGAGCTGAAGGCAAATAGTTAACCAACTGAATCTCCCAGGCGTCCCCAAAATGTAATTTTTAAATTAATTTTTAATTGAATGTGGATTGCTTTTCAATTGCCATTTTTAAAGCTTTCGTTATGGAAATTTTTAAATCAATATAAAAGTAACCCATTATCAATCTTGACCAATTAGCAGCCAATCTTGTTTTATCTGTGTCCCCACTCACTCCCTACTCCCATGTCATTCTGAAGCAAATCCCACACATAATATTGCCTCAGTTTCAGTATTTCAATATCTATGTCAAAAAATAAGGACTCTTTAAAAATAAATATAAACATAACCAAACTACATTTCTTATTATCACACCTAAAGTTTAGCACTCTTTAATGCCATAAAGTATTCAGTATTCAGATTTCCAATCATTTCTTAAATATCACAATTTGTAAAACACCTAAATAGTTAACAATTAATATTTATAACACAGAAGTCATTTACTAACACTAGAAAAAATAGCAGTAAAATGGTGTTCTTAGATTTCTTGCATCTGTGTTTTCTTTTCAGTGCCTCGATATGCTGGATTGCTTAGGAATTCCCTGGGTCCAAGCTGCTGGAGAAGCGGAAGCCATGTGTGCTTATCTTAATGCCAATGGTTACGTAGACGGCTGCCTCACTGATGATGGGGATGCTTTCCTCTATGGCGCCCAGACTGTTTATAGGAATTTCACTATGAATACCAAGGTACTTTTCTTTCTCATTTTCAGCATTTGTTCCACAGAGTACCTTTTGAAAAGCGATTATTAAATGGTGTAAAATACTTACCATAATGCCTGGCACATAACAATTGCAAAATGAAATGAAATGTGGTTACAAATATTGACACATAGTCCATTTTCTCTGAAAAGTGGATTTCTCTTTTAAGAGCTTGATTTGTTTCACATGATTTAATTCTAAGTCAGTTTTGATAATGTATTATAATAATGCATATGAAATGTCTTGCTTTGACCCAGAATTTCCATTTTTAGTAATTTATCCTCAAAAACACCTGTAAATATGCAAGAAGAGATGTACAAGGATGTTAATTGCAGCATTGTTAGTAAGTACAGAAAATGAGGCAAACAGCCTGAGTGCCCATTTTTTGTTTTTTTTAAGATTTTATTTATTTATTTGAGAGATAGAGCACGTGCATGAGCAGGGGGAAGAGCTGAGCCCAGAACCTGACACTGGGCTTGATCCTAGGACCCTGAGATCATGGCCCAAGCTGAGGTCAGTTGCTTACCTGACTGAGCCACTCAGGCACTCCTCAAATGCCTATTTCTAGGGAATGATTAAACACAGCATAGTTCTCAGTTAGAGAGGTATTGCCAGGGGAAATTTTGGTTGTAACTATTCAAAGCTGGGCAAGGAAGATTATATTGACATTTGGTAGACTGGAGCCAGGAAAGCTAAACCTCTTGCCAGGTGATTCTCTTATCTCTCTGAAAATGCTAATAGTGTTCCCACTGAGACACATTGCCTCAGAGTCCATTTTATTAGTAGCAAGCAGTCATTAAAAAGATAATATTGGAGCACCTGGGTGACTGAGTTGGTTAAGCAGCTGACTCTTGATCCCAGCTCAGGTCTTGATCATTAAAAAAAATAAACAGATATGTATTATTGATATTAAAGATATATTAGTGACCAAAAAATGTTACAAAATAGTACTTTTATATAATTCTAAATACAGCCAATAATAATAAATGTTTGCATATATATGTCAAAGTGTTTTTTGGAAGAATATGCATGAGAGGGAGGCAAACCATAAGAGATACTGAACTCTAGGAAACAAACTGAGATTTGCTGGAGGGGAGGTGGGTCGGGGGGAAGGGTTAGTTGGGTGATGGGCATTACGGTGGGCACTTGATGGAATGAGCACTGGGTGTTATATGTGACTGATGGATCACTAAATTCTATCTCTGAACTAATAAAAAAAAATATGCACTATAGTGTTAATAAGAGTATAATGGTTAACTTTAGATGTTGCAATTACAGAGAATGTTTACTTTTTACAATATTCACTTTACAGGGTCTAATTCTGTAAGATGAAAATCTTTTGTAGACATCAAAAAATAATGAAGAGGAAAATTTTGACTATTATAAATTGTTTTTCAAGCCAGTTTTTGAAACTATGACTTTATTTCCAGATATTGAAGTGTTATATTCTGTGAAGATTCTGGTGATCAGGATAATTTTTTCCCCCCTATTTTAGCTTTTAGGAATAATTAAGCATTTAGAGAGAAATTCTTTTTTATAATGTTTAATCTACAAATGTTTACTTTTTTCTAGGATCCACATGTTGATTGTTATACAATGTCGTCTATTGAGAGTAAACTAGGTTTAGATAGAGATGCTCTGGTTGGACTAGCCATACTACTGGGCTGTGATTATCTTCCGAAGGTATGCTTAGATTGTTGTATTTACTTACTAGTCATAATGTGTCTTTTTTGATACCTTACATGCTGTATAAATATAAAAATAATATAGCTATCTGATTAAGAACCTAATTTAGAGTATAATTTTAGGCATAATAAACAATTTGCTAAAGAAAATAATCAGCATTTCAAGTGACATTTAAAAAACTGGCTCATTGTGACACTGAATGTATAAATTAAAATGGAATAATAGGGACGCCTGGGTGGCTCAGTTGGTTGGACGACTGCCTTTGGCTCAGTTCATGATCCCGGAGTCCTGGGATCGAGTCCCACATCAGGCTCCCAGCTCCATGGAGAGTCTGCTTCACTCTCTGACCTTCTCCTTGCTCATGCTCTCTCTCACTCTCTCTCAAATAAATTAAAAAAAAAATCTTTAAAAAAAAATAAATAAATAAAATTAAAAAAAATAAAATGGAATAATAACTAGGCCCACAACTTACATGTCAGTAAACCATTACTCTAAACTAAGAGAATGACATTCAAGTTTTACTACCATTTTAAAAAAATACAGGGATTATTCTTTTCTTGTGTCATGCCAGTATTAATTTCTATCACTGTTTTGTCTGTTTTTTGGTTTTCAATCTTCCTTGCAGCTTTCCAGCTGTGCACATGCTCAGTATTATTACTGTTGCTAGGCAACATGATTATTGGGGTAAGCCATTCATCCTTCCTTGCCTCTTAGCATTGAATTGAGTTTTGTTCATGAAAACATTTTATTTAAGATGCAAAGTAAAGTACCCTGTAACAAATAGGTCTGCTAATAGGTGAGTGATAAATTAAGAATTACAAGGAGAGGGGGCGGGAGGGATGGGGTGACTGGGTGATGGACATTGGGAAGGGTATGTGCTATAGTGAGTGCTATGAAATGTGTAAGACTGATGAATCACAGACCTGTACCCCTGAAGCAAATAGTACATTGTATGTTAAAAAAAAAATTACAAGGCAAACCCCATTCTTAAATATATTTAAAAGTATGGAATGCCTTGAATTGTAGTTCTTATTATGTCGTCCCTTCATTAGGTCCCTACTGATCATCTCTATGTTCTTATTAAATCCTTCATTATACTATTATTCTATCCCCAGGAGAAGTCTAACAAGGATGACATCTCTGTGTTTTTTCATCAGAGTTTAGGAGAGAGGAAAAAATAGCAGGATAGTAAAATTATTAGCCATCATTTCTAACTTATGTCATCAGTGACCAGAGAGAGAAAATGACTTTTTTTAGCTAATAAGAAAAGGAAGCACAGGAGGAGGGAAACCTTTAAATAAAGCAAAAGTAATTATTTTATTATAATGCTTATTCTGAAATAGAAGATTCTTATTTCCCACATGTAATTATATCATAATTAAAGTTTAGAAACAGCCAAATGTTAAATGTAAGAAAAAACTTGCAAAATTAAACTCACAGAAACCAATTTTAGCTACAGGGATGTTCCATTATGTATTAACCTTAGCTGTTTTGACATTTTCTATCCTTTGTAACGAAACTGGCATCTGTTTATTTTGTTCTACTTAAAGATTTTTACCACTTATGGACTAACATGATTTACCTTTAAAAACTTAACATGTAGCTAAATGCTAATATAAGAAGGGTGATATACAAAATGTCTAGCAATGTGTATGCCTAAAATGTAGGCTGTAGCCATGAAACAAGACTTCCGGGTCCGCTGTCATACCAGGTGCTACCCTGTTGGTAGCTGATCCTGAGTGTTTGGGGATTGGGAAGGGGATTCAGGCTGGAGGGAGATCCCTTTGCCAGCAAGCCCTTAGGATGCTTGTGCAGTGACTTTCCTAACCAATTTGGAAATACTTCAGCACTGGTATGTCTGTCCCTGTACATATTGGCTAAGTAACAGCCCTGCTTCTACGGATATATTCATAAACCAGAACACTCAAACCAGAAATTGTCATGCAAATACACATTAACATTTGTGTGTGTGTGTTGGCAACTTAACACTTGTTTTCATTTTTCTTAAATTATTAATTTCAAGAGTTAACTTGGAACTCTTCTTTGTTCTCTTTTGATGTCTGGCTGTATATTAAGCGTTCATCTAAGTGAGTGGACATGCTTTTTCTGATCATAAATATAACCTGAAGTTAGGTCAAATTAAAAGACTATCAAAATAATTAATGTAAAAAGTGAAAGCCCTTTAAAGTTCTGTTCCTCCCTCCCTTAAAATAAACACTGTCAGTGATTTAGTATATAATCCTGTGACTTTTGGATTTGCACAGATTAACAATATCATAGTCATTTTACTTACAAATCTATTTGGTGGGCTATTCTGCAATTATTATTTTACGTGTGGCAAGGTATCTTACACGATCTTTTTTCTGTGACTACATAGTTGCCTTATTCTGTCAGCTGCACAACCTCCCATTGAATGGACATGTCATGCTCTATTTCTCCGTTCCCCAGTGACTAAAATTTGCATTTCTTTTCCGCTTTCTGAAAGGGAGTCCCTGGAGTTGGCAAAGAGCGAGCATTAAAACTTATACAGACTTTGAAAGGGGAAAGTCTACTTCAAAGGTAACTAAAAATGACTCTCGTGACATTAGACATTTATTTTTGTTGAACTGAATAGTGACTATTACAAAAAGTATTATATTACAAAAAGCATATATATTCAACTCAGTTGTATTATATAATTTTTTATTTTTATTTATATTTTTTGTGGGGGGAAGAGGGAGAGACAATCCTCAGCAGGCTCCATGCCCAGCGCAGAGCCCCACGTGGGACTTGATCTCACAACCCCAAGATCATGACCTGAGCCCACATCAAGAGTTGGGCACTTAACCAGTTGAGCCCCCAGGCACATCCTAGGTTTTAGATTTTTAAACTTCTCTATATTTTCATTTAAAGTCGCTGATTTTTTTTTAAGATGTTATTTATTTATTTGTTTATTTATTTATTTGAGAGAGAGCACATGTGTCAGCATGAGTGGTGGGAGGGGCAGAAAGAGAGAGAGAAACAGAGTATCAAGCAGACTCCACTCTGAGCACAGAGGCTGACATGGGGCTTCATCTCACTACCCTGAGATCATGGCCTAAGCCAAAACTGGAAGCTATTGCTCAACTGACTAAGCCATTCAGGCGCCCCTAAAATCACTGATTTTGAGGATGGCTGACTGGCTCAGTCAGTGGAGCATGCTTTGATTTTGGAGTTGCAGGCTCAAGCCTCATGTTGGGTGTAGAGATTACTTAAAATCTTTATAAAATGGCTTTTTTAAAGATTTTTTATTTTTTATATATTTTAGAGAGAGTGTGTGTGGAAGTGGGGAGGGGTCAGAGGGAGAGAGGAAGAGAATCTCAAGCAGACTCCCCACTGAGCGTGGTGTTCCACGTGGGGCTCAATCTCACAACCCTGAGATCATGTCCTGAGCTGAAGTCAAGAGTCGGAGGTTTAGCCAACTAAGCTACCCAGGCACCCCCCCAAATGAAATCTTTAAAATAATAACAATAAAATAAAAACTTTTTTTTTTAATTATGAGATTTCCAAAGAAAAGATAAGAATATACATCCTAAACCATACTATATTTTTTTTCACTATTAGGTCACTACATACAGAAGTAGTAAGACGCCAAATGTGTTTTTTATAACCATGTGCTTTTACCACAGGCTATTTTAGACTGTTTTACCACCAAGATAAATATAACCATAAAATAATTTTATGTTTAAAACTTTATATTTAAAATTATTTTTGATATAAAATATTGTGATATCATATTTATTCTCTGTAAGTGAAATGCCTGACATATTGTAAGTATTTAAATACATATAACACTTGATCACAATTTTTACTTGAATGCCCTTTGTTCTGGAGCCACGTATTTAGTAATACATTCTAATTAATTTAGACTGTGCAATTTAAGGATTCAAAAAAGGTAAGGTATGGAATATATGGAAGTTTACCAACTGTGCTATTTAGTTTTGAAAGTATGTGAATAAAGCAATGGTTTATGTTAATGTTAATTATGAATTAATATTAATGATAATAAAGTATGGAGTGAATAAGAAGGAGCTCTTTCAGATATAAAGCTACTGATAGATCTAAGACTTTAATGAATATGTTGCTGGTATTAGTGAGTACTGTGCCAAAGCAGGAAAAAAAGCTATACTTTGTCATGGAATCATTTGGGAATTGTGAAGAATAATGTGAAGAATGAAAAGAAGATATGGGACTTGGCTGACTACAAATCATCCTTACCGACGTAGTGTCAGCAAATATGTGCTTTTGGCAACATTTTATGAAATGTTTGAACATTTGAAAAGAATAAAATTACCTTTCTTATTATCATTATATATCATTCTAATTTTAATATAGACTGACTTTCCCCCTTTTTCTCCCACATTTAAAGTTCTATTTATTTATCCAGCATCTATTAATGCTTCATTTTTAGCAAGCTCATACTTGATATTTATAGTAAATGGGACAGAAATTCCAAAAGCCAAATAATAACTCCTAGTACCAGACACTGCACAATGAACTCAAGAGGTAATTTACTTTTTTGTTAGACCTTTAACTTCTGTAAGCGGAGAAACATAATTCAGAGCATTTGTTTTTATGGGGAATACTTAATTATCCCCTTAATTATTCCCTTGGTGGCTTTATGTTGCCTTGAACTTTAGCCAAAAATAAAATTAACCTTTATTTAGTAGAAACCTTAACAGATACACATTTTCCTTAAAATCATTCATTAAACAGGCATTGTTTTACAGTTTACATAAGAGATTAAGGAAATGATCATTTCAGGTGATCTAGATTTTTTTAAGTTTTTACTTAGAAACTTAATGTTCTATTTAGTTTTATAGTTTACCCTTCACCCCTATTCCTGATATGGGAAAATGTTCACGTACATCATTCTATTTGTTTTGTACTCACACAGAAAAGAGATCAAAAAGACATAAATACAAGTCATTCTCCTTACATCTTGCTGCCTAACTTAAGATTCTCTAAAAAGAAAACACCCCCAAACTGAATGAATATATGAACATATGGGTACATGAAGATATGAGTATATACATACGAGTACGTGAAGATACAAGTAATACATACGAGTACGTGAAGATACGAGTACATACATACGAGTACGTGAAGATACGAGCACATACATACGAGTACGTGAATATACAAGTAATACATACGAGTACGTGAAGATACGAGTATATACATACGAGTACGTGAAGATACGAGCACATACATACGAGTACGTGAAGATACGAGTACATACATACGAGTACGTGAAGATACGAGCACATACATACGAGTACGTGAAGATACGAGCACATACATACGAGTACGTGAAGATACGAGTATATACATACGAGTATATACATACGAGTACGTGAAGATACGAGCACATACATACGAGTACGTGAAGATACGAGTATATACATACGAGTACATGAAGATACGAGTACATATTCTTTTTCTCTTCTTCTCCTTATCCCTCCCTCTCCTTCCCTCCTTCTCTTTCCTCCTCCCTTCCCTTCCGCTCCTCCGTCTTCCTTCTTTTCTCCTCTGTAACCGTCTGATTCTCTCTTCCCCCTGTTGCAACTCTATTATCCTTGGGGCCACATTTTTAAATTGAGGTACATAGATTGAGGGTTTTCCCAGGCTGGGCCAGTGACTTTATCATCAAAGAGAAAACAAATGGGCAGGTAAGGAAGGGAAGAGAATAGCCTGGCATTTGAGAGCATGGCATTTTGGTGACCTTGTTTTTGTTTTGTGTCATTTTTCCTTTTAACTTTTTTTTTTTTTTTTTTGCAGGTTTACTCAGTGGAATGAAGAATCACCCTCTGATCCACAACCACTAGCTATTAAAACACCGGCCCATTGTTCTGTGTGTTCCCATCCAGGTAAGCAGACATAGGGAATGAAATCTCTAGAACATTACTGTGTGATACCCACATTGTCATCCTATTCTTATAATACTGGTTACATAATCTCTTCCTCAGTAGATTGAAAATCCTCAGTATCAGGAGTTGTGTCTCATATGCACAATAGATGTTATTTGAATGAAATAATATGATGTAAACAATAAGCACAGGGCAAGTGCAATTTCAAACTATGTTACCAAATTATGTAGATGTTAAAATTATGTTTTCAATATAGAAATCCATTTAAACAAAAAAAGAAATGTCATAATGCTAAATCTTAGGGGGAAATCAAACTAAAATCATTTATTTTTATTTGCATAAAAAAGTGACTTAAAACTAATTTCTAGGGTGTCTGGGTGGCTCAGTTGGTTAAGCACCTTGCCTTCAGCACAGGTCATGATCCTGGGGTCCCAGAATGAGTCTTAAGTCAGGCATTCTACTCAGCAGGGAGTCTGCTTCTCCCTCTACCCTCCCCACTGCTCGTGATCTCTCTCCTCCGTGAATAAATGAAATCTTTAAAAATAACACTACTAATTTCTAATATATGTTTATTATTATTGAAAATAACTTGGTTCCTCTTCACTTGGTAAAAAAAAAAAAAAAAAAATGTCATTAGCGTGTATTAGATCAGAAGCACATTTCGCTCCCAGGAGAAAGTAGGAGATGTTGTCAGCTCATCCTTTAAAAGAAATTCTTGGGGTTTCTGGGTGGCTCAGATGGTTAAGCATCTATCTGCCTTTGGCTTAGGTCATGATCTCAGGGTCCTGGAACTGAGCTCTGGGTCAGGCTTCCCACCCACGGGGAGTCCGCTTCTCTCTCTCCTCTACCTCCTCTCCCTCAGTTCATGCTCTTTCTCTCTAACTCTCAAATATATAAGACCTTTAAAAAATAACAATAAAAATTAAAAATAGAAGAAATTCTTTGTCTGTTTGTCTCAGTATATGTTCGTAAGCATTATTAAATTACAGGTAAAATCATGGACGATATAAATGTTTTTATAGGATACTTTATAGAATTCAATTCTGTAGTTTTTTGACACTTTATAAATGAGTTTTAGTTCCTATCAATTATGTGTGCTCTTTTGTATTCTCAAAACAGTGTTAAAGGTGGTCATTCCTTCAAAAGGGAACTAGGGCCGTACACCTGTGCCATAGTCATAATTCATTCATGTTCCAACCACAGTTTAAAAGTAGCTGTGAAGTTTACTGAGGGTAGATACTAGCAGAGGTAATTAACTGTTACATTCTTTTAATATTCCCATTAAAGAAACCATTTCATGAATTCTGTTAAGTAAAGAATCTTTTTCTTTTATGATTGTATGTATGTATGTATTTATTTATTTATTTGAGAGAGGTGAGGATAAGCACAGAGGGAGTTAGGGGGACAAGCGGACGCCCTGCTGAGCAGAAAACCCAATGTGGAGCTCGATCTCAGGACCCTGGGGCTATGACCTGAGCTGAAGGCAGATACTCAACCAACTGAGCCACCCAGGCATCCCATAAATAATCCTTTTTAATGTTAGTGATTACATCCTACTTTTCTTGCATGTAGTTACCAAGTATACCACAAAGTTTTCCATTGTTGATTATCGTAAAATTATAATTTCTAGTTACAAATTAAGAGTTTCAGATAGAAGAATATACTATAGAAACAACAAAAAAGTGTCATGTAAGAGCTCAGGATCTACGTTGTCTTAAGAATTATTACAGTATGCATTATTCTTCTATTTAACCTAAATGTATTGGAACCTTTCTATAGGCTAAGGACTTCACAACACCATGTTCATTTTTAAAAATCTGGATAGGGCAAAAAAATAAAATGATATAGAAGGTAAATCAAAAAGCAGTGAAAATCATACTTCTTTGTGTTTCCATAAAGGTTCATCTAAGGATCATGTACGTAATGGATGCAAACTCTGTAAAACTAATCAGTATTGTAAGCCGCATGATCATGAATACTGCTGTCCTTGTGAGTGGCACAGCACAGGGCATGACAGACAACTGAGCGCCATAGAGAACAGCATTAAGAAGTAAGTTCTTCTGACTCCTTTTTTTCTGTCCTGACCTATTTATACACCTCTAGTTGAATTATTTCCACATACCCTTCCCCCATGTCTAGATTAGTAACATTTCACAAAATCTGTTTTTTGATTCAGTTCAGACTTTAGGCAGTCTCAGAAGACTGACTTAGTAGTTATTCAAAGAGAAGTTTGATGACTGGGATATTATCCAAGGGTATTTTTCATTAAATCAGCAGAGATTGGATGAAATGAATTTATAATCTAAAATTGCCTGATGATATTAACAACATGTATATAATTTATTTTCAGAAAAGCTTGCAGTTGTGAGGGATTCCCATTCCATGAGGTAATAGTTAATAATTCAAATGTATGTCTTATTTCAGAAGTTCTTTTAAAAAATTTGAGGTCTGAATTTCTATTTTATTTTCTCTTGCTAGGTTATTCAAGAATTCCTTCTGAACAAGGATAAATTGGTGAAAGCAATCAGGTACCGAAGACCTGATTTATTGTTGTTTCAGGTATGGGAAAATAAATACTTACTTTATGCTATGTAGTTGTGTACTAGGAAGATAAGAAGGGATAATCACTTTGGTCTGAGAGGAGATTTAAAACAGCTTTGACTCTTTGACTGCATTTTTTTCAGTATTTATTTCTAATCTTCATTCCTTTGCCACATAAGAACCATACTTCGCAGACCACAAGACAAACCATAGTTATGCCCTTTAGAAGACACCTTATGTACCATGTACAGATTCATTGTATTTAGGAACATATTGGGGGCAGGACATAATACCCAGAGAATGTGAGAAATAAATTTGTTGTTATAAAAGTTTACAAGGACAATGGAAAAAAAATTTTTTTTTTTTTTGGTATAGTTGACACACAAGATTACATTAGTCTCAGGTGTACAACTTGGTGATTTGATAAGTTTATACATTATGCTATGTCGGCATTGGGATTTTTAATCAGTGAACTAACTTTAAGTTTGGACCGTCTATCACTTACTATGTGACCTTATATATGTGTTATCCTCAAAAGAGAAATAATACTACTTTCTGAAGTCACTATAAAGATTAAATGAGATTATTTATATTAACCCCTAATATAGTGGCTAGGGAAGCCAATAATAGTTCAATAAATTGTACTTGTTGCCTATCCTTACCAACAACAGTAATACTAATGCAACCAGCATTTATTGAACATTAAAATTAGCTATCATATTTTAACACATTAAATGTAACCTCACTTAATCTTTATAATCTGAGTTGAGATATATGTTATGATGGAAATCTGAGGCTAAAAGAAATTAAGTAATTTACCCAACATCTTGGAAATAATCATACTGGGGTTCAAACTGACAAGTCTCACACTTACTCCTTATGCAACGTTGCCTCCTTAGGAGGCTTATTATTCTTTCTGGGAATACGCTCATTGATACTATTTTAACTAATGTTAATTCTGTAAGAAAAAAAATGATATTACCTGAAAGGGCTGTTTGTCTCTAAGAGATAACAAAATCTTGTTTTATTTGTTTTATATTTACAGAGATTTACTCTTGAAAAAATGGAATGGCCCAATCACTATGCATGTGAGAAATTGTTAGTGCTTTTGACCCACTATGACATGATAGAAAGAAAGCTTGGTAGAAGGAATTCTAATCAACTACAGCCAATTCGGTAATATGAAGAATTGTACAAAGAAGTCTCTGTGTTTCCATTTGAGTATCTTATGATCTATATAATAATCTAATTAATACCTTTAATAATCTTAATACTCTTAGTAGTGGGATATATAGCTCTTTGTTATATAAAAATGGAGTAAAGGTCTAGTATGAAATATTCAAAGTTTATTCATGGTTTACATTCAAGATAACAGTAAGTTCGTGTCTTCACATACTTTTCTGCTTCAAATAGTAATAATAACAGATTATTAAAAGAAATAACTATAAAATGATATAGCTAAGCTTAACCATAGAACTATTTCAATGAATCAGAAAGGGAACAAAAATCTAAAGGCACAGGAACTGGGAATTTGTAAAACTCAGCAAAAGGTATATGAGTATTCATTGTGCCATTCTTGAAACTTCTCTAAAGACTTAAAAACTTACAAACTAAAAGTTGGGGAGGAAGTATCAAAGAAAAATGATAAACTACAAAGGAATGACAATCTGATAGCCTACATTTTTCATGACAGAATGCTAGAGTCACGTTTCAAAGCTTTGAGTAAAAATAATTGGCAGCCTAAACATCATTTAAGCCTTATTTACTGGTTGGTGAATAAATCATGGATCCTCATTAAAAGCACTCTTAAAGGGGGTACCTAAGCCAGAAGAAAAATCAACCCAGAGGGATGATGTAGATAACAAAAAACAGTAGTCAACCAATAAAGAGAAATGAATAAATGTATTTAGCTCATTTAATAAACTAACTGGAAAAATACATACATAAATAGCTCCATAATGCTTGGTGATTAATATACAATGATGATAATAAACTAAAACTTCCAGAGTATGTATGTAAACAATGAACGGTAACCACTAAAACACCAGAAGTACAATTTCTATCTTTGAAACCAATACATAAAGTAGAAAGTAAGACTGTCAAACTAAAAAAGTACAGGAAGGAGGAAGGGGGACATAGCAAAGAAAAAATTGGGTGACAGAAAACACAAAATAAATTGTATAAAAGCATCCAGCAAGATCAGTGATCAAAAATAAATATAAGTGGATTAAACTCATCTATTAAAAGGCATTATATAGGACAAACAAACAATATATCAATATTCTGCTATTTATAGGGCATGTGCAGAATAAAACTACACAAAATTTGAAAATAAAAAGATTTAAAAGATTACCATGTAAATATTTACCAAAGTGATATAGCAAAATTAACAGAAACAAAATAGACTTTAGAAGAAAAATTATTATTATGGAGGAAAGGAACGCTGATTAATAATGAAATCTACTGATAGGATATTACCATTATCAACTCGGTGCACCTAACAATAAAATTATCTTTTGAATAAACTATTCAGAAGAATAACTGTACCATAATTCTTTAAGTATCTTTAGAATATTATGAAAATAGAACAAAAGTCAATGAAAATTTAATAATTCAGTCTACAAATTGAATATTTCAAAATAACTCCTGCAGTTAGACCTCATTGGAAGAATTTGTTTTTCAGAATCGTTAAAACGCGGAAAAGAAATGGAATTCATTGCTTTGAAATAGAATGGGAAAGGCCTGGTATGTTTTTACTCTAAGCAAAGTTTGTAACATTTAACCATATATGTTTAGCAAATATGATATACATTGTGAAACATGTTGGTAACCTTATTCTCTTCGTGAGGGAGGGAAAGAGACATATCACATGCACTGAGGATTGATTTTGTAGTTTACCTGTGATATTTAAATAAGGTTTGACTAATAGTAAATATTAAAAACTTTAATTTTATCTTAATATCTTACATTGACATTTCTATTGTAATTAATGTTTAAAGAATGTAATATGGAAGTAGTTTTGGTCCATATTTCTGAAGAAAATGCTGCTGCAAATGTTCTCCTTTCTTTACTTTGTTTCATTTTCACGAGAATTTATAGTTGTCAAATTACTCTTATTTTGCTGCAGGCAAAAATGCAGTGAACTCTGAATTAGCTCCCAAACTGAAGGCAAGGAAAGCACAGATCACTTAAAATGGAAAGTAATTCCAAATTCATTTTTATTTGCCTTTGAAATTAGATTGTGTGATTATATATGAATGAGTGAGGCTGTAGATTTGTCAAAGTTTAAGTTATAGGTAATTTTGAAGAATGAAATTATATGGAATTAGATAAACCATTCTAAGCAATACTAAGAAAACAGAAAGCTGAAGAATTTTGAGGATGTTTAGCAACAGTTCCACCAACTGTAGTATATTTTCAGGAAAGAAAATCGCATTAACCCAGTTTGGTAGTGCATCTCTGTTCAGAACTGAGCATTGTCAGGGGCGCCAGGGTGGCTCAGTCGGATAAGCATCTGCCTTTGGGTCAGGTCATGATTCCCTGGGGTCCTAGGGACCAAGCCCTGTGTCAGGCTCCCTCCTCAGTGGGGAGCCTCCTTCCCCCTCTCCCTCTGCCACTCCCCCTACTTCGGCTTTCTTTCTCTCTCTGTGTCAAATTAAAAAATACAATCTATTAGAAAAAGAAAAGAAGAGAGCATTGTCCTTTGTGGGTGCTATTTCTTAAGGAAGAAAATGTACTCCTAGCCAGTTTAACTACAAAACACTGTAAGTTAATCTGTTTCCATTTTTTGTACTTTAAACTCATTCACTAATATTTCATTATAGTGTAGCTTCTCATGCGATTTTTCCCATGTGTAGGATAAACGTAAGGATCTAGTCTATTTATATATCACATTATAAATTTACATGCAAGCATTCTCATTTTCATTTAGTAGCTGCTTTTGAATCCAGTGAGCCTGGATGTATCCTCAATTCTGTTCTTTTGAGGAACCATCAATAAAGAAAGTTAATGTTGGAGCTCTAAGAAACTGTTTATTCCCAATCTTTATCTGGAATTTTAACACTCATTATACTAAATTAAAAGCAACCAACCTTATCTAAGCAAAGTGTTCTATCCTGTAAGTACCATCTTTAGATCAAGAGAATTTAAAGTTCTCATTTTGAAAGGAATCTTTTTCCAGGTCTTGCCAGGCAGAAGAAAATCAATTCTATACTAGTATCAACTAGTATTAAAACAGTGAACTAGTATCAACTGGTATTATCTAGCATTAGCAACTAGTATCTACTAGTATTAAAACAGATGTTGTAAAGCAAGATCTGTAATGAATTATCAATTTGCACATGACTTTGATTACCTGGTAAACTTAATTTTACCTAGAAAAATTGAAATTTACAAATCTGCAATTAATGCTGTTTTTGCTGTATTTTTGATCTTTTAGAGCATTATGCTGTGGAGGATAAACATGGAGAATTGGTTCTACAAACAATAGAAGAAGAATCATTGTTTGAAGCAGCTTATCCTGAGATTGTTGCTGTTTATCAAAAACAAAACTTAGCACTGAAAGGGAAGAAACAAAAAAGTAAGTGTCGCATTTGATAGCTATTTATACTACACCCAAATGTCAAAGAAGAGTTACCAATTCTATTGGAATCTTATCTTGCCCAAATTTTGCTGAAAGTTCTGTAAGAATAAGAGTTAGGAATTTCCTCTTGCATCTTTGTCTTTTTAAAGCCACAAGAAAACCGTTCTGCTCTGTGTCTGCTCACTTAACCAAGTGTTAATAGTAACTTTACTATTGCTTGTTGAGCAACTAGTATGCATGACATGTTTTGAATTATAAACACATTTTCTTTATTTCCTAGAACTTGATGAGGAAAACAAATTCAATTATAACATTGTTTCCAACAGAAAATATTTTATAATATTTTATTAAGAATCATGTTGTTATTATAACAGTTTCCAGGAATGCACTGAGACAAGAAAGACAAAAAAAAAATTACTCATACAGAAGATTTCTGATCTGGACTCTTTTTTATTTGTTTACACAAGTTAAGGAAAATAAAGTAGATTTTAATAGTAATGTCTTTTTTTCTTTTCAGGCATGAAAATTAAGTCTAAAGAAAACAGTTGGCCAGAATCAGATAATGTGGTGGGTTTTCAGTCACAGATGACTTTAAACCCCACATGTGAAGTCTTTTCTATGCCGAATTCCAACTTAAATTTGGAAATTACCCCTGATTGTGCATTACCCCAGAAATCTATTTCTGCATCATTGAATAGCTTGATTTTACCTGAAGATACTCCCTGTTTGAATACACAAGAGCATTTAATGTCTTCTCCAAGACCTTTGGCTATGCAGCAAGTTACAGCTGTCAGTAAGTCTCTACTTCCAGAAGCTAGTCAACCTAGGACTTCATCCCATAACATATCAGCGATTGCTGATCTACAATTAAGCACCATTGACTGGGAAGGTACTTCTTTTACTAATTCACCAGCTATTCCAAGGAACACTTCCCCTCGTGGTTTAAAATCAGAACTTGAAACAGCCATCCCTGAAAATTTTAAAAGTTTCCCAGAAGAATTATCATGTAAATCAGAATGGGGTACCACAAACATTAATAAAGTGTTGGATCAGGATCTTCAAAAGGCTAATCCTGAAGAGAATCTACTTTCTGGCATTACTCATTTACATCTTCAGGATTTGCCTTTAAAGGAACGAATACGTATAAAATCATCCTATCCTCAGGATAATGCACAACCAAATGTTGACCTGAAAACTCCGTCCCTACGTACCACAAAAGAATCTTCTATTGCTAAGAGTGGTTCTGATTGTCCATCACATCCTTCAAAGGATCTTCTAGGAATTCATTTGCAAAATGAATCTAGACAATCTAAAGTTATAAAAGGAGATCAGCTATTTCAAGAAAACTATAAAGTGAATACTTCTAAATCTTACTCTGTCAACAGCCCAGTAGTAAAGACCTCCAGTGTTAGAGTTGGACCATCAAATACTGCTTTAGATCATAGTAGAAAAGGTGATGTGCAAACCACTCAGAAAAGTGTAATGAAGAAAAGCGTTTGCCTCGACAGACATTCCTCTGATGAAGAGAGTGTCCCAGTGTTTGAGAAAGCTAAAAACACAACTCAGAAAATGAAGCCCAGTTCTCAACAGCATAACCCAGCCCCATTCAAGAAGGATGGTGCCAACAGGTTGAATAACTCTAAAATATATATTAAAGAAACTGAACAGTGTGTCCAGGCTTATAAAACAGCTGGAAATGAAGAGGACTGTTTCCCAGATGCCACTAAAGGTTCTCTGAATTTTCTACAGTGTCATAAGGACAGAGGTGACTCTGGAACTTCTCTGGATAGTCTTCTTCCTTTAAGGGAAAGATTAAAACTAAGGTTCCAAAATTCTTGAAATGGAATTAAAAATATTTAGGTATAACTTAGTATTTTAGGATCATCAGCACTAGCAGAGGCAGAATCTCTACATTTGGCATAAAAATGTAATGTGGTTCTGTGTATCATGAGACACCTTTTCCATTTTAATTAAATTTATAATTAAAAATGTTGTCTAAAACTTTGGTTTTAAAAGGTGATCCTTGTGTTTAAAACTTAGGATAATGTATATTTGTAAAACATACTTTTGCCATTTTTTATATCTTTATTAATTTTTCTTTAAAGTTTTAAAATGTTAGTACAGTACTAGAGTAAATGTTTCATCCATTTGCTCACTTTTGTTCATTTCTTCAACAAACCTCTAAAGTTTTCATTTATAATTAAGCTTGTTACCATGAGGATAATTCTTCGTAATTGCCTACACTCCCTCAGTGTCTTCTGTTGTGCCTTTCCTGAGAGTTTTATTTTCTCTCAATATGAAGATACAATTAGTGTGCTCTTCCATTGTTGGTAACCTTATTCTCTTTGTGAAGGGCAAAAATGGAAAAGGAGGAAGATTCTCAGTATAATCAGTAAAAATTATAGTTGTAATGGCTGAAAAACTTGAGGAAAGCTATTTCTTACATAACCCCAAGAATCAGATATGCCAAATGGAAGATTTTCAATATAGAATATAGAATGATAAGAGACTTAGAAATTTGCTCAGGATCACACAACTAACTAATAATGGTGTGGAAACCAGAATTCTTGCCCCCTAATTTATTGGCTTTTCTGTTTTCTTTTTTTCATAGCACTTTTTTTCTTTTTAAAAGATTTTTGTACTATGTGGACTTCAATAACTCTAAATATTAAATTGTGCAATGGTTTATTTGACATTCAAAAAGTCTAGGGTAACCGGACTGGAAAGTAAAAAGTAAAACTTGCTATTTGCAGATGACAAAGTATTTATATACAAAATTCTAACAAACCCACTAGAAACAGAACTAATAAATGATCCAGCAAGATTGCAGGTTATGAGATCAATATACAAACATCAATTATATTTCTTACATCTACAATGAATAATACTAAATGAAATTAAGAAAATTCTGTTCACAATAGCATCAAAAAGGATAAAATACTTTGGAACGAGTTTAACGAAAGAAGTGCAAAATGTACACTCTGAAAACTACAAAATATTGTTGAAAGAAAGAAAACCTAAATAAATGAAAAGACATCCCATGTTCCTGGATCAAACAACTTGATATTAAGATATTTCCCAAACTAATTTATAGAGTCAAGGCCGTCTACATCAATTTTAGCTGATTTCTTTGCACAAATGGACAAGCTGATTCTAAAATGATTATGGAAATTTAAGGGACAGAAAATAGGCAAAACAATTTTAAAAAATTATGGGAGGACTTGCCTCTCCTGATTCTGATTTCAAAACTTTCTACAAGTTTTCAGTAAAGAAGAATATGTTGTAGTGGCATCAAGGTACACATATAGATCAATGGGATAGACTTGAGGGAAAAGATATATCCTCTAACATTTATGTACAATTGATTTTCAGCCGGAGTACCAACACATTATACATTTTCCCCTCAATGGGGAAACAGTATTCTTCCATCAAATTCTACTGGCACTACTGGATATCTATATGCAAAAGGATGAATTTTGAACACTACCTTGTACAATATGCAGAATTAACTCAAAATGGATCAAAGATCTGGTTGCAAACTATAAATTCTTAGAAGAAAACATGGGCATAAATCTTTGCGACTTTGGATTAAGCAAAATTTCTTAGGTAAGACACCAAAAGCTTAGACAACAAAAGTAAATACATGGTACTTCATCAAAACTAACAACTTTTGTGTTTCAGAGGATACTGTCAGAATGAAGAGACAACCATTAAAGAGTAAAAAATATTTTTAAATGATGAATGTGATAATGGACTCTTGAATAGAGACACATGTCTAAAAAGCTCTTACAACACAATAAAAGACAAAAGTGAGTAAAATATCTGAGTAAACATTTCTCCAGAGAAGATGTACAAAGGGCCAATAAACACATGAAAAAAACTCAAATTCATTATTTATCAGAAAAATACAAATCAAAATCACAATGAGATACTACTTTACACCCAATAGGACAGCCAGACAGAGTCATAAAGACAAGTGTTGGTGAGGGTCTGGAGAAATTTGCATTCCTACCAGAAATAACCTACTGATTGGAATGTAAAATGGGGCACCCATTTTGGAAATAGGTGGTTCCTCAAATAGTTAAATATAGTTACCATATGATCCAGCAGATCCACTCCCAAAAATATACCCAAGAGAAATGAAGACATATATCCATCCAAAAACTTGACACAAATATCCATAACCCCGAAGTGGAAACAATCCAAATGTCCATCAACTGGTGAATGAATAAGCAAAATTGATGTATCAATGCAATGGAATATTGGCAATAAAAAGAAAAAGAAGTACTGATAACCTGTTACAATATTATGAACCTTGAAAGCATGCTAAGTGAGAGGCCAGTTGGAAAAGATTACATATATGATTCAATTTATGTAAAAAGTTCCAAATAAGTAAATTTATATAGAAGCAGGAAGTAGACTCAGGGTTGCCAAGGACTATGGGTCTTGGGGTAGAGGAGGGGAGGTTGAGGAGGGAGAAGGGAAAATGACTGCTAATGGGATGGTTTTTTGGGGGGAGTGGGTGGATGAGGAAAATGTTTTCAAGTTGATTTTGTTGATGGTTGCAAAACTGCAATTGACTAAAACTGTTGAATTGTGCAATTTAAATAGATAAATTCTATGGTATGTGAATTATATCACAATAAAACTTTTTAAAAATAAAAAAAAAAAATTACAGAGAATTTTATCTGTCCAAACCCCTTAGTATCTAAAATGTTTATACTCCCTCTTCTCCCACATATGCAGTGCTATTATTATTTTATTGTTTTACAGAAAACAAGTCCAGAGGAGTGAAGAGATTTTTCCAAGACTGGCTCTGAAACTTTGGTTTATTAGTCTAGCATTTATTACATTATGCCATATTTTAAAGATTTTATTTATTTATTTGGCAGACAGAGATCACAAGCAGGCAGAGAGAGAGGAGGAGGGAGCAGCTCCCCACGGAGCAGAGAGCGAGATGTGGGGCTTGATCCCAGGACCCTGGGATCATGACCTGAGCTGAAGGCAGAGGCTTTAACCCACTGAGCCACCCAGGCACCCCCAAAGTTATGCCATATTTTATAATTAGATTTAAATTTGAAATATTTGGGAATTTTTTTGCTTTTTCTGAAGTTATAATTTTGGTTTTTCAACATTTCACTAAAAACAAAACGCTTTGAATCAAGTTGAACTTTTAGAGAAGTGTCATGTTTGTGGAACACTTATTATATATAAATTTCTAGGCAAGGGGAACCCTAAATAAATGTAATCAGTCCTCTCAAGGATCCCACTTACCCTAATTAAATGATACATCTATCTCACATATATTTGATATGTTTAAATCAGTGGTTATTCTTAAGTTATTTTTTAAGGTAGGATTTTCGTGTAGTTAATAAAAAAGGTAAACTAGTACAAAAAACATAGAGAATGAAAAAGTCAATGTCCTTTCTATTTCTAATGACCAAGCACAATTATTGCACCTAGAGGCAAGCACAGTGTCTAATTTCCTGTAGATCCTTCCAGAGGTGTTCTGTACCAAAATATTAATGTATTTTAGAAATTACTCCATATCAATAAATACGGTCTTTAATGACTCCAGTGTCCCCTCATGTATATCTTTGCACAGTCGCCTAGTGGTGTGTAATGGATATGAAGATCATGGTAGATTTTGACTGTTGAGACATTTTTGATTCCCTAAGGCCACCTAAACTATGGAATGTGAGCTAAATCATTTGAGTGTCTCTTAAACACATTTGATTTTGGTGTAACCTTCCTTTTAAGAATCCCCTAAATGTCCTTAAATAGCTTAGAATGATTATATATGACACGAATTTATATATGAAAATAGTACATCTGCTTCGAAGATCTTACATTAGAAAAACTTGATAATATGTCTACCAAGAATGGCATTTTTTTTTCTTTTTTTAAGATTTTATTTATTTATTTGACAGAGAGAGATCACAAGTAAGCAGAGAGGCAGGCAGAGAAAGGAGGAAGCAGGCTCCTGGCTGAGCAGAGAGCCCGATGTGGGCAGAGGCTTTAACCCACTGAGTAGCTTTAACCCACTGAGCCACCTAGGCACCCCAAGAATGGCATTTCTTTGGGGGGAAAAAAAAGTTTCAAGTTTAAGCTAGCACTCACATAGTTCAGTAATCTCAATTTTTAAGTGCCCATAAAATGTACATTTTTTAAAGTTTTATTTATTTAATGCACCACAGGAGCTTGAACTCACGACCCCCAAATCAAGAGTCACACGCTCCTCTGAACCAGCCAGGTGCCCCATATGCCCATACAATGAACTTTTAAATTTTTTTTCAAGGAACTACATTTTGACCTTACGGCACAGAAGCGTGTACAGCTCTAAGTTCTGTTAACAGTTGCACAACCTGGTACTACACACTGTAGATGAGGGTAAAATTTTACTCTGGGGTAATCGGTTTTATTCTGGACTGCTCACTTGATCCCACACTCCATGCTAAATATCTTGATTATGTCCTCAGAAATACAGCTAAGGACTCAATTCCTTTTTAACTTCACTGACTTTTTTTCCTTTATTGAAGTAAGGTTTACATACAATAAAATCTACTCACTGTAAGTGTAAAAGGTGAATTTCAGTATAGCTGTATAAACTCTACCATAATCAAGATACAGAAAAGTCCCTTCACCCTCAAGTTTCCTTATGTTCCTTTGTGATTAACCCTCTCAGATGACCTTGATCCCAGACAACAGCTGACAGATCTCCCTTCACGATGTCTGCCTTTTCTAGAATTTCTATAAATGGGACCATTCAGTATGGAGTCTTTGTGTTGACTTTCTACCTAGCACATGTTTTTAGGACTTATTTATGTTGTGTATATTAATACTCTGTTCCTTTTCATTGCAGGATAGTATGACATAGTATTAATATACTGTAATTCTTTTTTGATCAGTTGATGAAAAATAAGATTGTTTTTACATTTTGGTTATATGAAAATATAACCATGAATACTTAGACACAGGCCTTCAGGTGGACATACATTCTCATTTTTCTTGGAGAGATGTTTATCCAAGGTTGCTGGTCCATATAGTTAGCATATGTTTAATTTTTTCACATACTGCCACACTCTTTTCCAAAGGCATAGGATCATTTTGTGTTCCCAGCAGCAGTATGTGGAGGTTCCAATTACCTTACATCATCACCAAAACATAATATTGTCAGTCTTTTTCATTTTAGCCATTCTAGTAGGCATGCAGTGATATCTCCTTGTGGTTTTATTTGCATTTTCCTGAAAACGTGAAGAATCTTATATGCATATGGGCCATTCATATATCCTCTTTTGTGAAATTCCAGTTTTTTCTGGCCAAATTTAATTGGGTTGTTTATCTTCATGTTATTAAATTAAAAGTGTTCTTTATTTTTTTCCAGCTATAAGCTCTTTGTTAGATGTGTTTTACAAATCTTTGCCTGACTCTGACTTATCTTTTCATTTGAACTGTGTGTTTCAAAGAGTGTAATGTTTTAAATTTTGATGTTTATTTTATTAACTTTTGTTTCCAGTGGCATATTTAAGATATCTTTGTCTAACCTAGTGATCCAAATAATTTTCCTGTTTTCTTCTACAAGTTTAATGGTTTTTTTTTTTGTTTTTTTTTTTTTTTTTACCTCTTATATTTTGGTCTGTGATTCATTTCAAGTTAACTTTTGCATATGATATGAGGTAATGATTGAGGAACATTTTTCCCCCGTACAGATAACCAGGTGTGCCACCACAATTTGTTACAAAAATATTATCTTTTCCCTCATGAATTTCCTTGGTGCCTTTGTTGAAAGTCAATCATGTAGGTCTATTGTTAATCTCTCTTCTTTCCACTAATCTATCATTGAAATATCATATTACTATAGCTTTAGAGTAAATCTTGAAATCTTGAAATCTTGAAATTAGTTTATCTTTGTTCATTGTTTATATTTTCCTGTCAAAGTCACCAATTTGGCCTCCATGTTACTAAAGCTGATAACTTCTAGTCTTAAATTTACTTATCTGCAGAAAAGTGTCTACGGAACTTCCCTCATTCTTGAAAGTTTCTGTTCTCTTGTTTTCCATATCAACACTGGCTCTTTATGGTGTATGTACCCCTTCTTGGCTATAATTTTATTTTATTATTTTTTATTTATTATTTATTTTTAAAAAGATTTTATTTATTTTTTCAGAGAGGGAGACAGCACAAGCAGGGGAAATGACCCAGCAGGCTCCCCTTAAGCAAAGAACCTGATTTGGGATTCGATCCCAGGACCCTGGGATAATGACCTGACCCAAAGGCAGAGGCTTAATGACTGAGCCACCCAGGCATCACTCGGCTATAATTTTTAAACTCATAGGCTTAAATATGTGTGCTTCTTAAATATTGGTATCCTCTTTTCTCTTACTCTCTATACAGTCTAGATATTTTCTACTCTCATGACTTCAGCTATATATGCATTTCTGACTCAGATACAGATCTTTAGCTAAAATGTCCCTCCTAATCTATAGATTTGCTTATTTAACCAATTCCTGACATCCCTGGGGATACAAGTATGGCAATAAGAGGCTCCAAGGTGCCTGACACGTTTAACCTTTGATGTTGTTCCAAGCCTTGCTCTACCTGGTTCCTGGTTCCAAGCAAAGTCATTTGGATGGTGCGCATTGATTGATGCCAGAGCTATTTATTGACGGTCAACTGAGTAAGTATTAGATGCATCAAATGCCAAGGACTGCCAGGAAGTACAAAGTAGTGTAAAACCCAACTTTTATTTGCAAGGAATTGACAGTCTAGAGCAAGATAGGGAAGTGTGGCATATTTACACACAGGAATAAATTATATTGGCTAGCACAGAATTAATTGTTTGATGAAAGGACATGGAACCCAGGATGAGGTTGGGCATGCTTGTGGAATAGTAAACAATCAGTTTCAACCATAGAGTCTTACTTGGCACCAGTCTCCAGGGATCAAATGCCTCTGCAGGCAAAGAAAATGCCAAGGATGGAGGAGAGGTGATGACAAATCCGGAGCAGAAGGCGAGCTAAGGTATCTTAGGGCAAAGGAGAAAATAGGACAAAATGTAGCAGAAAACCTGACCAGGGTGCTAAAGGATTCTGACCAAATAAGCCACATGTGATAGTTTGTATGTGAGCTCATCAATTCACACACCCAAACTGCTCATAGAGGAGGAGGAAGATACTAGATTTAAAATTGCTGGGCGAGAAGGGAAAGGAACATGCCGTGAGTACCTACTATGTACAAATTAGGCTCTTCACAAGCTGTTTAATCCTCTCAACAACTCTGTAAGGGCTGTATTGCAGTGTGTTGAATCTTCAGAAGCAAAAGTAATCCGTATTAAAACAGTCCTCAAAAGCAAAACAAAACAAACAAAACCCCCATATTCCTCCAGGGATCTGCTTATCTTGACTGTTCACTCTGGACATCTACAGGTGTTCTTAACTATGGATTTTATGAGATGGAAACAAAATGAGTTGGGAGTGACTGAGCTGGGTTCATTTTACTCCATATTGAATATAGGCATGAATAGATGAACTCTGATGTCAATATTCGGTTTCTCCTCCTGAAGGATTTCTCTTCTTTCATTGTCCAGATTATACTTTTTTTTTTTAAGCCTCCTATGTTGTTCCTGTTCCTTGCTGATTTGGTCTATGATGTCACTTTACAAGTAATACAGACTTCTATCCTACAATACTGCTTATGTACATGCTTATCACGTCATTGACTGGCTTGCTTTACTCCAAAATGCTCTTCAAAGATCTCCCTCTAAGCTACCAGAATCCCAGAACTGGTTTCTCCCTGTTGGCTTCAGACAAAGGCCCTTTTCTGTTCTAACTCCTCTGAGCTTTGTATGATCAGTCTTAAAGTTTGGGGTTTTCTTCCAGATTTTATAATAAGGAAGACCCTACATTTGTGCATGACTGGGAGGTAGCATGGGTGATGTTCTTGGACATTCTTATTTTCAAATTCTTTTCTGCAGATTTTCTATGTGAACTTGGGGACATTTTCTGACCTTTTTTTTGAGACTCATTTATTCAAATACTTATGTAACATCTACTATGTGATAAACACTATGCTGGGGCCTGGAGACACAGTGGTAAATGGTATTCGATAAGGTGGTTTTAATATCTGTAAAGTGGCTGCCACCACTGAGACCTTATAGGCTCCCAGTTAATGGTATCTGTGTCAGCTACAGTCATTTGGAAAGAGAGCAAACTTTCAGACTTGGATTTAAGCTGAATGTAGCCAAGCCCAGCCCTTTGGGTAAGAAAATGTGGACGTCATAACATTCTAGTAGGGAGTCATGTGAGGATGGGAGAGTTGTTTTCAGAAAAAGGAAGCTGTCTCTAGGTTAGCATCATCAGAAAAGAGATCGTAAAAGGTATGGCATTTGAGCTAAGGTTACAATACTGGAAACAGAATAATGAGCTTTTTCAGATATAATTGGTAATATTGATCTTGATCAGTCACCTAACATATTTACTGAGGACCTACTTTGTGCAGGCCTCCTATGCCTTTCTGTGTCTTTAACAGTGGGCTGAAGTCTATGGAGTTTAATATAGTTTTCCCAAAACCCCCAGCTGGAAAAAGCTTCAGCTGGCACACACAATCTTGATGACAGCAGGAACTGAATCCTTCTCGTTCGCAGATTCTGAAACAGCACTCTGTACAGTAATTTCTAGCTGTGTGAATGATCTCCCCACTGTGGCAAGCATGGCTGCACAGTCCTTGCAAAATAGCATCTCAGAACTCCAGCATGGCTCATGAGGCTGGGGCAGTCTGGCCCCAACCCATCTCTCTAGCTTCAACTTAGACATTCCCAGCCATGAACCTTGGCTCTAGCTGCCTAAGACCACTTGTTATTCCTTGAACAGATGCTTGTCTTTGCTCATGAGTTGCTCACTACCCCAAAACCTTGCTCCTTCCCTGTGAGCCAGACAACTCCTCTTCATCCATCAAGGACCTATTCAAATGTCATAACTTCTCTCTAATTCCAACCAGAATCAGTTGCTCTAGTTATGCTCCCAGAGAAATTGTGGGTCCCTCCATGAGAGTATTTATCACATTTCATTCATTCATTCATTCAACAAATACTAGTTGGGTGCCTTGCAGTCAGAAGGCACAATATTCTTCTTGATAACCATATCTATCTTTTCCTAAGACAAGACTGAGAACTCTTCAGGGATCAAATCTTACATATTTTTGTATCCCTCGGAACTCTGTTCAAAGTTTGATTTTCTGCTTCACCAACTCTTGCTTTCCCATCAAGACTCATTATGAGTATGGTTTTCTCTCGGAAGGTTTATCTAGCTTCTTACGGATCCCTCCTATTTCCAACAGTCTTCTAAGTTATTGCCTGTATATCGTTTTGTGTCAATTCATTTGTGTTTCTGTCTCTGGCACCAGCCATGACCATCTTGTCCATCTGGATCTGAGGCACCCGGGGGAGGAGCTGGTACAGGAAGCTTCGGGTGAATGGGTGCGGATTGCCTGGTGGTGAATTCAGGGTCTTAGTTCTTCCATTCTCCATGGAGAAAGAGCAAATCTGGTTGGATGCCTCCCTCCATCAGCTTGATCCCTGGCACCCCTTAGTTAAGATGCCAAGGCGAGAAGACTTGCCTTCTGAGGGTGGAGAGGCTGAACCAACTGCTGACTGTTTCTATTGCGTTGGTAGCACTTGAGGTCAAACAGTATAAATAATATCACTGAAGGCAACCTCCTTTCATCTGCAGATTAACCCACAATGTTTATCACCTTCTTCGCCAGGAAAAGCTTTTATCCAGCTCAGCTAACAGCTTGAGTCAGCCTCTTACAAGGACTTGCCACATTGCCTTTCAAATTGACACGCTGCAGAGTCAGCCCCGGTAAGAGTCCAAAAACATGGAATCCTCTCTGATGATGGTCAGAACGGCTGGCTTCTTTATCCAGAGAAATTCAATAAATTGCCTGTTTGGCAACGGAGGGGAGGGTCATCAGCAAAGTAGGCTGACCCTTCTGTGAGCAGCCTGACTTTGAATATTTTGCTAATGTTTGGAAGAGTTCCTGTAAGCGCTGAGGAAGAACTTCTTTAATAGAGATTAAGTATCTGGGCTTCCTCAGCATTATTCTGTGCCAAGACCTGAAAAAGTCAACGTTGACCCTCCCCTCTCAAATGGGAAAAACTGCCTGCGTTGTTAGAGTTCTTTGGTCAGAGCCGTAATGGAAGAATTCTCTAGTGTTTGCCTCATCATGACGTCAATCTCTTCTTCCTCCACCACTCAGCAGCTCTGAGCGAAGCTGGGAAGGGCTGTCTACACTATGGATCTGGAAATGAGAATGAGTGATTTATGCCGTGTCCATGGGAAGGTAAGGTTCACACCCTTTCCCTTTTTGTTTTGTTTTGTTTTCAAGTAATCCCTATTGCAGTAACTGCTCCAATGTGGTCATTATCGCTAAAATCATTTAGATCCCTATTAAGCTGAGAGTGTTCGCTCTGCAGAAGACTTATTTTACAGGTTGTCCAAACACTGGCGTCTCCGGTCCAGGCCCTGTGAAGCCTCCACAACTTCACAGCTGGCATAGTTCTATGGGAGGTGTCAAAGGACTCAGTACGACCTGGTCTACATCCTGTGAAACAGACCAAAGGACCCTCTTTAGCCTCAGAGGCAGTGGTCTGAGTAATTGTCCTAGTTCCGAAGAGACTAGCTGTCTTCCTGGTCTCGCCTGTTTCTCCTCAGAGCGAGAGAATGATACTTCCTCCTTTCTTCACACTCATTTACATATTGGGGATGCACAGACTCTTGAAAGACATACATTATTAGTGTTACTGATTCTGGTATGCTAAATCCATTGATGAACCACAAGGGATGCCTTTAAAATGTGTTCCATTATAATGTCTATGGTTATTTTGAAAGGGTAATTATCTCTAGTTTATGTAGGAAGACAAGACAGAGTATAATTGGCAATAAAGAGTTTGAGTAGATTCATACAGTTTCAAAAGTTTTTTTGATTTTTTTTGGTGTTGTTTTTGTTTTTCCAGTTTCAAAAGTCTCTTATGCAAGATTAAGCATCTACCTTCCCCTCAGGTCATGAACTTGGAGTCCTGGCATTGATCTCCAAGTCTGGCTTCCTGTTCAGTGGGGACTCTGTTTCTTCCTCTCTCTCTGTCCCTCCTTTCTGCTCATGCTCCCTCTGTCTCTCAAATAAATAAAATCTTTTTAAAAAGTCTCTTAATGCAAAACATTAGTGAATCTCGGTAGAAGAGAAATAACAAAGATTGTGTGTTTCCTATTATGTCCACCCACTTTACTAAGTCTTCAAATTCCTCATATCTGTCCCACAAAAACTCTGAAAGGCAGATACTTGTATCCCCCATGTATATACGAAACTAAGGGAAGCTGAGGAACTTAGCCAAGGTCAACGACTAGTAGGAGGCAGGAGGAGGACTGGAACCCAGAGCTGGTCTATCTCCAAAGATTCTTTGGTAAAAATTAAGCTGCTGTCTACTCTGCATTTATCTAAGGCTATGGCACTCTTCAAGAAACAATCTCACCCATCAGTGAGATGGAATGACCTGTACTGATTTGATGCATAGAAAGCTGGCCACTAAATCAGAGTGGTTCAGATTCCCAGAAAAGTAGTTTTGTGGATATTCAAGAAATGATCATGAAAGTTACTAGAATTTTCAGAATTAAAAAATAACCCCCAAAGTCAACCCTTGCGGAGATTAGGGGATTGGGGTGTGTGAGGAAAGAGGAGAATGTAAGGGACAGCAGGACACAGAATCTCCCAGAGCTTTGTCCCTTCCTGCTAAGCTCTAACCTCCAGGGCCAAACATCTTCAAGACAGGTCACCCACAAGTCCCCAGGGGAGCATTAGTTAAGACTCTCTGCTCTTCAACAGTCGTTTCTGACCTGAATAACCTTTAGGCAGGGCCTACAATGGGCCAGGCCTTGTCACACTCAGCTAAATGCATGGTTTACTAATCTTGAAAGCAACCAAGGGAAGTAAAGCGACACGCCTGTGGTCACCCAAGACATACACTTCCTTCCAACAGTGTTGTACCTACAAAGGGCGGGTACCGGCAGCCCTTGTGTGAACCATGAAATGACTTTCAAATTGATCTCCTTACTTCAAAACACTGGTGCCCTTCCCAGAACACACGTCAGCCGGATAAATCTACTGAAATTGCAAATCACATCCTAACAGTCCCCCAATGTACACCTGTGTACAAACTTCCCATCATGCTCTGCATAAAAATTCCTAAGTCCCAGGCAGAGCCTATAAGGTCCACCATGGCTGACCCCTGTCTATCTCCCTGACCTTCTCTCCCACCTCTTCCCCCTCATCGCTTGCCTTAGTCTAATGGTGCTGGTTTTCTTTCATTTCCTTAAGCTCATCAAACTCTGGCTCTTGAACTTGTTGTTCCCTCTGCCTGGACTTCTCACAGATCTCGGGACAGTAAGCCCCTTATCACCCTTCACCTGGTATTTGTGAAAGAATGCTAGCTAAGTAGCTACCTCCACTGCTTAGTCACACACTCCCCCACACTTGCCTCTTACTCTGCATTATTTTCTTCACAAATCATGAGACTTTTTTGTTCATTTGGCTCTTACCATTGGAATAGCAACACAAGAGGAGAAACTTCATTTTGTTCTTTGTTGTATTCCCAGAGCTTTCAATAGTGCCTAACATTTGCCACTGTTAATACACCCCTGTTGAATGAATGAATGGATGAAGTTAACCTCTGAACAACCCAAATCCACCTGAAGCCAAAGCCCATGGTTTGACCACCATTATGCTGCCATTTTTTGAATTCTTAAGATGGATTTAGTACTGGGTGAGGCATGTTGCAGAGTACACACAGATAATATCTGGTCACTCCCTTCAGGATGTTTCAAACTTAGTTGTAATATCAAACTCATATGTTCTTGGGATAACAACGCCACAGAGTGCTGTGTAGAGGTAGTGGTGTCTGAGGGCATCAGAATGCAGAAGAGAGTGGTCAGTGAGGACCCAGACAGTTCTCAGAGGTTTTCTAGGGATGAGTGATTGGTAGGAGGCTTGCCTGGTGGATGCAATTTAGAGTTAGGGGGAGGAAGACTCTCAGGTCCTTGGATAAGACTTAGCATCAGTGAGTTTATCCAGGATAGATGTGTTTTTGGTAACATGTATTTTAGGTCATCCAAGACTGGAGACATTTGTAAGAGACATTTTGGAAAAACCCCACTCACCCATTTTATACAAGTACATTTTCACAAGGAAACAAGCCCAGCAAGGAAAGAGGAGGAAAGAAAGGAGCTGATGCTCCATGCTTCTGACTTGTGATGGGGTGCGGTGAGGGAGATGGACCTGGCACACAGTGAGTGTCAGATAATTATTTGCTCTCTTACCCTCAAAGTTCCTTTTTGTGGAATTCACCTGGAATTCTATGCTTTCTTCAAATAGAAGTTACCAACAGTGGGGACTCATAGGAAAAGGCCACCTCTTTGGGGCAAGTTGTAGGGCAAAGCTGCTCTGAAATGTCATAAACCCCCAGGCATGGGGCTGCCCTGGCCACTGGAGATACCATCCAAGAGTTTGTCAGAGAGCCACAGCTCACCCTCAGAGGAGGTTCCCCCACCTTCAATCATGGCTCCCAGTGAAGTGTAGAGCAAGGGGATCCTTGAGAACTAGGTCATCAACTAGTGAAGATAACTTACTATGCTCAGAATAAACATCCATCCATCCATCCATCCATCCATCCATCCATCCAACAAGCCGGTACTCTATGCCAAGCAAGTATCATGTAAATTGCAGGGGCTACAGTAAGGGTGAGACAACGTCCTTGAGAACTCATGGTCTATCCACAAAGAAACCCATATGCAATGGTGTCTTAACTTGCTACTTGCTTCCAGGTTTGGGTTGAATGGAAACATTTATCCCATATCCAGACTTGGCCACAAAATCTCACCAAGCCAAACCAAACTACTCCATGAAGGGAACAACTATGCTTAACCTCCCCCCCCCCAACCCCCACCTCTGGAGCTCTTCCCAGAAAGGTGATAATGGAAGATTTGGTCCCAACAGGGCCACAGGGAAGAGATTTGCATTTTAAAGTTTGACAGATATTTATAGGCCTTTTGATCTCCTTTTTCCCCTCTACCACCCACCCCCAACATTGCCTGCCTCCTCCCCCTCCCAGTTCTCTTCATTGTACCAGGTACAAATCTAAGAAATGATGGCCCCAGGTCCAGAGGAGCCTGGTGCCCTGGTGTGGAGTGCTCCTGGTCACAAACTGAGTATTGAATATCAACATATTGAGTATCAACTATCTATCAAGTCCTTTTCTTAATTTCGAACCAGCACCATCCCCCTGCAAGGTTCATTTATGATTTGCCTTTTGTTGTTGTTGTTAAGGGAGGAGGAACATGAGGCTGGGAGGGGTTCAGTAACCTGCCTGGAGTCACTGAGAAATGGTAGACAGAATCAAAACCCAGGTCTGTGTGTCCCAGTCTGAACTTTTCATTAAGCCGGGCAAACTCCAGGAGACAAGGCTGGTTCTTGCAGGCTGCTTAGCTAAGTTTCTTCTCGGAAAGGATTATCCTGCATTCCAGTTTTGCTGGTGTTATTCTGGAAATAGCCCAATAAATGTCACAATTTGATTTACTTGGGACAAACCTGCAGCTGCCTTTTCCTTTGCGGCTCTTCTCGGGCTCGGCGCTTTCCCTGTGCTTCGACTCCTCATTCGCACAGATCCCTGCCGTCTGACAGCTGCAAGCCTTGGGTCGGCCCTTCAGGTTTGCTGATCCTACACACCAGCTGGGACCCAGAGGCTCGGAGAATGACTTGTGCAGAGGAGCTGGCACCAGGTTGATGAGAATCTTACATATTTGCTCTATTAAAAGTAGACAGATGGCAGCTCTTCTTGGGGTGAACAGAGCCTAATGTCTAAATGTGTCAAATCACTGAATTGTACCTCTGCAACTAATGCACCATTGTGTGTCAACTACACTTAAAAAATTAAAAAAAAAAGGTAAAAGGCGAGGGAAACCAATCACATCAACACCTCTGTGCGCTGCCTGCTTTGTCCTATTTAATCTTTTCCTACAAAAGTCATCCCTGGTGGAACTAGGATCTGAGCTCGGGCACTGCAAGTAACGCAGACCTTTCCTTTCTGACAGCGGACAGGGTGGTCTGGGGATGAGGAAGTGCACGAATAATACCCCCGTTGAGGTGACCAGCCTAGGAAATCCGCTCCTGTGCTAAAGAGCAAAGATGTCAACAGAACAAAGTGATGGATGCAATCATTTCGAGGTCAAGTCTGTAATATACAATCATCCGGCATTCGCCAACCACTTGGGTAGGATTTTGACCATTAGCCGCCCCCCACACACACACTGAAAAACAAGGATGGCGGGCTCTCCCCACACTTTCTGAGGCTATCTGTGACGGTCCGAAGATTCTTCAAGTCTCCTTCCTCCTTAGAAAATCCATCCCCCATCCCCAGAGAGGGGGCCTTAGAAGTGCCAAATTGGGAGCCATAAGAAAGTTGTTGCTGGTGCTGGGTCTTCCTGTTGACGTTGAGAGATCACGTTCAAAGCTCAAGCCGCTCAAGCCACAGCTTTCTCTCCTCCTCTGGACATCCCTCTCCCATCTGAGAAGGAACGCCTCTTCCCTTCCCCCACCGTCATTCCCCGTCAAAGTCTCTGGATTGTGCTGAGCTGGGGGGCAGATTGGGAGTCTGAGGCATCCTTTCTGCTCTTTTCAGATAGAACCCAACCTCAAGGCAGGGGCTTTTGCAAATTCCTGTCCAGAAGCAGAAATCTCCCCCCTTGAGCACCCAAGCCAGATTCCAGCATGGACCAGGCTGCTCTTAAGGAAGCTCTTCTGAATGATTCCCCATCGTCTACGTAGCTGTGGGTCCCAGTGTTCAGAAGAGCAGAGGCAGGAGGAGACGCTGGCCCAACAGCTTCAGCATGCCCTCACCCAACCCCATCTGCTCTTAAGGTATAACCTGCAATCTATTTCTGCCAAAACATGTTTCGTGACCATCATCCGTACTAACCTCATTTTACTCACACATAACTATCAGGAGGAGAGACTGTGGCATTTAGTTGTGCCTCGAGGGACACCTGTGACCTTGACACCTAAGGAAACTTTTCTGTATCTTGATATCACCCATTCTGGGATAAATAATTGACCTGCTAATGGCAGGGTTCCCAAAAATCCCAACTTGACATCATTTTGCTAGTTTTCCAGTGATGACATTTTCTCTATTTCAAAGTACTCATCATTGTTATCCAACCATCTGGTAGCTCTTAGCTCTTTTTTGTGTTATACAAAACTTTTAAACCTTTACGAAACCTAGAGATCTCCTTACCAGTATAATATACACGGATGCATTCATGGTCATTGTTGTGTGCTGTATTTGACACCCTGGAGCCTATTCCCGACCTCCATCGCACTGTGGATGTCTGTCCTAGAAGGTGAGCACCCTGGGACAGGGACCTTGTCTGGTTCCCGGGATGTCTCCTGAATGTAGTGAGGTTTCCTGTACATTGTAGACGGAGTACTTGGGAAAATCTGTATTGTACATCGAATGCATTAACCCATCTGGAAGCGACTTCGTGAGAGCAAAGCTAGCTTGGTGACCCCACGAAGGATGTCATTACTCTTCCAGCCCAGTAAGAATGGCGTTGAGTGATGTTGCACAGCTCAGAGAGAGCCCCCAGGGCTGCACTCCGGCAGAAATGAGGGAGGGTCTGGGACGGATGAGGCTGACAAGCATCAACAAGGGAAACACCATGGGCCTCCATGTACAGGACCAGGTGCCAGGTAAGTAACCTGGGGATGGCCAAGCGCTGCCCCAGTGGTTCCCAAAGCCAATCTTGCTAAGAGGACTCATCTGAAGAATCTGTTATAAAATCAAACGGTTGGAATCTACCCCCACAGATTTTGAGTGAGGTGGTTTTGGGTTCCTACTTAGAGAAGCAGTGCTATGGGCCAGAGAGGGGACTAGGCAGCTGGAATTAGATAAGAAAAGAAGGAAAATGTTGGCGTCTGGGGGCCACATATCCATTCACCACCCCTTGTGTCAGCCTGCACAGAACCCAGTGTAGGTGCAACAGAGGCCACCAAGGTGTTGGCTGGAAGTCAGAGTGGACCAGAAAGAACACTTTGGATTGGGACGGGCAGTGGGCTGACACCACAGACCCTAGGCAGAAAACCTGCACTAGCCAAGGAATAGCAATGGGGGAAGTGGCCTGTCTTCCACAGTCTGGACCTGTGTGAGAACGGCAGGTCCAGACTGGAGGAAGGGGAAAGGTGGGGGAAGGAATGGGAACCTTAGGGACAAGTCAGATGGGAAATAAGAATCCAAAAGAGAACACAGAAGGAGGGCTCATCCGCAAGCACAGCCCCTGCAGCATCAGAAAAGCTGTTAGGATCCATAAGACGGCAACAGCTGGTATCGTTGGGGAAGGCATGGAAGGGCAGGGAAGGAAGATATTGATCCCCAATCCCCCTGTCTGTTCCTTAGACACTCTTCGGGCTCCCCGGCTCTTCCAAGAACATCCTGCTGCAGGACTTATCACAAATGTTGATGATTAAAAAGCTTGTGCAGCCCTCAGACACTCTGCTTTCCATTTTGAAGAATGCCCAGGGAAGGCTAGTAAGACCCTCACCTCCCCTCTGCTGGCTTTCTCACTTGTCCTCACCGAATCCTGTCTTCCTGTAAGGAATCATGACATCACGTCCTTAGAACGCTGGGAGCCCTGAAAAGGGAGAGTATCACGCACGTACACAAAAGCACACTTATTTTTACAGGATTCTATTTCCCTGCTCTTGTTGAGTCCACCTCCCAGTAACAGCTGCAGGGCTGCCCACAGCCAGCAGCAGCTGCAGTCATGAGCCCACCGTTTGAGTCTGTGGATGACACAGGCTCTGACTGGAGATGCAGCTGTTCTTTAAAGCCTTGGGGCTTGGCGTCCCCCCTACCCCAGTCTGGACAACAAAGAGAGTCATTCATTAACCCTCCATATTGGAAAATTTCATGGTGGGGGGTAATCCCCAATTCCTTTTACCAGTGGTACAGTCTTTTGATTCTGCCATCTTTGGGTGGTTTTGCCATACGTGAGTAAGAAAATCTCCCTCAACTTCAGTTTCCTCAACCCTCTAATGGAGATAATAACATTACCCATTTCCTGTGGGTGGTGAAGAGAGATAATAGATATGAAATCTTTTTTTTTTTTTAAAGATTTTATTTATTTATTTGACAGAGAGAAATCACAAGCAGTCGGAGAGGCAGGCAGAGAGAGAGAGAGGAGGAAGCAGGCTCCCTGCTGAGCAGAGAGCCCCATGCGGGACTCGATCCCAGGACCCTGAGATCATGACCTGAGCCGAAGGCAGCGGCTTAACCCACTGAGCCACCCAGGCGCCCAATAGATATGAAATCTTTTATGTACTGTAAGGTCATACTCCTGTATCAGTTATGAGCAGGGGCCTTCTTCCTGAGTTTGACAAGTTACTGAGCAGTATAGGGCAGAACAATAACTCTCAGAACAGGACTGTCCATATAAATGTGACTGAGGCACGAGCCTGGCACAGGGGCCTTCTGGAGGAGAGGGGACTCTTGGCTCAGGCATAGAGGGACCAGTAGAATCAGAGAGGTTAAGGGAGGGAGAGGGACGTTTGGGTGAGGAACACAGCCCATACAAACAAAGGCCCAGAAAAGAAACTGTGGTCTAGGGACAGTGTAGAGCCATCTTGGAGTGGGGTAGAGAATGTGCTTGAGGACCGGGTTGGGGCGTAGGGGGAGAGATGGGGACATAAGTTCAAAGAGTCAGGATGGGCTAGAACATGGATAACCTTAAATGTCCAGCAGAGAAGTTACCAGGAGATTTTAATAGCATGAAAAATCCAAGGAGCTACGAAGGCCTAGAGGTCATCCAGTCCTGCTCCCTGTGTCCTGAGGTTCATGTCTAGTTAACTACCTAGACAAAGAGACCTGTGCTGGATGCACATGCTCTTGGCTTCCTGGTGCCAGACTTGGGAGCTCTTGAATGCCTGGAGGCCTTTTATCTGTTCACATCAGAGGTTTCCAACTTCCGTGCTTACTAAAAAAAGAGATTACCTGGCCCCAGCCTAGATTGACCCATCAGAATCTCCAGGAGACGGGACCGGGACTCTTGCTTTTGAAAATAATTCTTCCTCTTTCCCTAGGTGATCTTGTTGTGATGTGCACATAGGACATGCACACGGACATGGAGTTCCAACAAGGTCTCAGCAACCCTCACTGCGTCCTACTTTTCCTTCTTTGTCTTTTCTTCATTTTTAAATAAATATACTACCCAGATGCCTTGATTCAACTTGAGGACAACGTGGTTCCCGAGTCTTTTTCCTTCACACATGGACCCACTCAAGCCATTCTTGCCTGGTCTCTGCCTTGAAAGTTCCAATTTTTAAATGAATAGCTCCTTAAATTTAGAAAATACCGACAACTCTAAGGAATGACAGCAGCTACCAACGTCGAGCGCTCACTCTACCCAAGGCCGTCATCATGCCGCCTCTCCACATGGATGAACCTTCACAACAATCCTGTGAAGTGGGTACTCTCATTACCTACAAACTGCAAACAGGGAAGCTGAGGCACAGAGAGATTCAGTTGCCTGCTTATGACTGCGTAGCTATAAAAGGAGAAGGGTCACGATTTGAACCTAGGAACACTGGCTGACCGTTTTTGCGTCAAACCATGACACTAGACTGCCCCTTGAGAAGAAAGTGGGGCGAAGGGAGAAAAATTACCCTCAATTCCTTTTACCAGAAACAATCACTCGTAAACCCTTAGTCATTTTTCTATGGAAAAAAATACAGTTGGATCAAAGTTTAGTTTCCTATGTCCTGCTTAAAAACTCTCTTGTTAGATTGCATTTCCTCATGTATGTGTACTCGCAAACATGATTTTTGTCAACTATGTGGTATTCCATCACGTGGCGAGGATATAATTTATGTATTCCTCTTTGGTTGTTAGATATCACAGTTGTTTCTCATTTTCCACTCTCGTAATACTGTGATAAATATTCTTATTTATAAATATGTGACTGCAGCTTTGTTTAATTCTAGAGGATAAAGTTCCTGTGCCAAAGGTACGCTTAAATCTAAAATGCATCTGGATATTTTAAAATATTCAAACAAGTTAGCCAGTGTATTCCTCCATGAGTGGTGTCTGGGCAGACTACTTCCTTACCCTTTTGCCAACTTTGCCAGCTCGGGAGGTGAAAAACGGCCTTTCCTTGTGGTTTCCATTTCCATGTCTTTGATCACCATGGAGGTGATCTTTTCTTCTGTGTTTACTAGCCCCTTGTACGTCTTCTGTGAACTGTTTATCCTTTCCCCTGTTCATTTCCCCAATGGCAAGCCTGTGTTATTCTTATCTGTATGCGTTCTTCAGAGCAATACCCTTCTGACCCTCTTATTTATGAGAAATATTTTCTCAAATATTTTGTTCTTTGCCTCCTGTCCGCTTTTTAGGTGCCAATCAACTTGCAAATAAGGAAATCTGAATTAAAAATGGCCCCAAGGAAAGACCAATGTTCTTGAAAATAAGCAGGGCCATTATGCAGATATCCTCCTAAAAACATTTTTAGTATTCACTTTAATACCAGCAGTTCTAGCCTCTTAATTTCTGGCATTGGAGAGGACTAAGGAAGTAATTTCACACGTTTTTGCTCTTCAGGCTGGTAAGAACAGAGACAAATCCTTAGAGAACAACCTCAGTGCAAATTGCTTTCAACTTTTTTGACATGGGTATTAAAATGCCACCCCAAATACCACTGGTAATAAAGAATCCAACTTAAAAGGGGAGTAGGTGTAAATGTAACACAGGAGATTTTTTTTTTTCTTTCTTTCTTTCCTTTTTTTTTTTTTGAATCTTGCTAGCCAGTTGCTGAAGAAACAATGGAGAATCACTTGAAGCTGTTTCCCCTCCCTGGTCTGTGAGGAAAACCCAAGCTCTTCGGGGCTAAATATTGACACGAGATTTTTGAACCAAGAGGAAGTGCTTATGTTCCCCTGCGCTTATTTCTGCCCACAGCTCTCAAGGGAGAATTAGCTTCACTTCCTCTGTTTACTGCCCTTTCCCCCTCTTCAGATGATTCTTCACCCACATGTTGCAACCCCCTCTCTCCAACCCTCCTGACTTCCACCTAAATGTCCATTTAGTGCAGACGGGGTGGCTGGATTTTCTTTTTCCCCAAATGAACGTATTTAGTTACATTTGCAAAAGAGAAAGAGATAGAGACCCTGCAGGGACATGGCTGCTCAAGAAGGAATTCTTTCTGAGGGAAGGCCACACCGGCTTGGTTTCTACCTACATTCATTTTGCAAAGAAAATTCCCACAGCTCTTGGCTATGGAGTGGGTTGATGAATTAGAATCTTGAGCTCAGGTTGTCCAAGTGCTGAGGGAGAAAGAAAGCCTTACAAACACTTGGGCGGGAGCACGCTGTCTTTCCTCACAGTATGGCTTAGCAACGGGGTGGCGATAAACCTAATTTGGGGTCAGAGAATCCTCCTCACGAATGGCTTAAGAAATGCACAAGGGGTTTGTCTTTCTCTTCTCAAGGATTGCTGTAGTTCAGCATGTCTATTTTCTGTCTCTTAGCTCTCCCATGAGATAAGCCAAATTATTTATTCCTATTTTTTTTTTTTTTTTTACCTGCTCTTTTGTCCTGGTCAAATATTCAGCCAGTGAAAATCATCTATTCGTTCATTGCATGATGCTTTACAATTTATTTTTAAAAGGATTAAGACCAAAATATTAGTTTCTGGCTTTACAATGAGCCTCAAACTCAAATCAGGAGAGCCCAAAATGTTTATTGCTTCCCTGGTTGGTAGGGAACATAATGGCAGACATGAAAGTAACCCTCCCAAGTACCTCAGCCTGACTTTGCTAAAACTCTCACAGGCCCGACAACACAGGCGCTCTCTTCCTAACTGCGTAGGAAATTGCTACTTTTATTTCTCTTTACTAGCTGGAGGACATAGGAAGATATCACGTAGCACTTAGGTGTTTTCTTTTACCACACACAGATACACAGACACACAAACAAATACACACAGAGAGATGCATAGGGACAGACAGACAGACACATACACACACCATATCCCCTTGTCCCCCAAGAATTATCTGGGTTTTTTGTTGTTGTTGTTGTCATGTGTCCGTTGGGTGCGGAGATTGTGTGAAGTGAGTCCTGAGGGGTTTTTGAACACGGGCTCCATCCCTTGCCTACTAGGAAGACCAGGGGCCGGCCTGGCCAGTGAGGCTTTGGGTGAGGCTCTGGGTGAGAGCCTTGGTGGCTGGACCAAGGGACTGAGGGAGATACAGAGTTCGGGGTTGTGTGTGGAGCCCTGAGCAGGCAAGAATCCCAAAGGCTAAGGGAAGCTCTTAGAACGATGGCCTCTGGGGGTCCCATGCTGAGTAGACCTTGAGGCAGGGAAGCAGGCCCCATGTGGGCCACAGAGTTGGCTGGAGCAGGTGTGGCCTTGCCGAGAAGAGTGGCGTCTGTTGACCCTGGGCCAGGTCCTTCGCATCTGAGTTTGGCCTCCTCTCTCGTAAGCTGAGGACGATGCCTAGCTCACCGGAGCGGCGAGGCTCTCCTCTGTGGCCCAGCACAGCCTCAGTGCTGTGAGTCGGCAAGAAAGGAAGGTGTCCTCACTGCTGTTATGGTCATTAATACTGCAAAATCATAAGACATTCTCTCTGAATGTTCAATTCTAGGAAAATATGCTGAAATAGCAACGTTGCTTGTTGTTTGAGAAAGATAATTGCATGGCCTAAGGCCAGGGAAAGTACTAGAAAGTGGCAGGGGGACGGACACAGATGTCTTCTATTCTAGAACTGTGAACCCAAAGTTGTAAAACGGCTGCAATCCTCAGGACATGTGACAAGGGCCCCTTTCGAAACCCTCCCTTCCCCATGTCCTCCCTCATGGTGTAAAATCACTCCCTAGAGCCTGGGGCTCTGGCCTCAGACCTCCTGGGTCTAGGCCATGTCTCCTCCACATTTTCATCTCGTGGGTTTGTGCAACTTTTCAACTTCTCAAAGCCCCAGTTTTTTCTTATGTAAATTGGAACAAAAATAGTACTTCCCTTACAGGATTTTTGTAAGATTGAAATGAAATGAGTCATACAAAGCTTTTAGTACTAAATGCATTTATTATTGTTTTCATCCCTGGGTGTAGCAAAGAAAGGGGGGTGCCTCTCTGGGGGTGCTTGATTTAGGAACAAAGACAGACAGCCTAAACCTACTACATCTTTTCAGCCCCTGCAGTGCCTAGTACACTGGGCCAGTCTCAGGAGCTCTGTATACATTGGTTATGTGACTGAATGGCACCAATCTTCCCATATTCACTGAGCTGTAGCTCAAGCCTAAGTTCTGGCTTTAAGGGCACTACAGGGACCATAATGCTGATGCCTCCAATGTTGTCAGTTATTTTAGCCATTGGTTAAAAGTTGGGACCCCAGGCAGACTACATAGGTTCAAATCCTGTGTTATCAGTCATTATGTGTGGGGTCTTGGGGGAGTGACTGAACCCCTCTGTTACTCAATTTGGATCAGGGATGCTACTATCCCCTACTTTGTAGGGTTGCTGTGAGGTCTGGTAGGAGTTACTCTAAATTGAGTACATTGAATAAAATCTGGAGCAGCCTTGGTTTCCAGGCTTATTTTCCACAAGCAGCTGGCCTGGGGCTCCAGGACTGTGCTGGCCCAGTCTGCCTCCACTTCCCCCTAATTGTGATGACCAGAAGCTCCTTGTCACCTACTATGTAAAGTCCCAGTGCTTCATCTTTCTGGACAGGGCTTTTCTCTCCAACCTCAACCTCTCCTGGTCCCCTTGCAGGCCTGGTTTCCTGCAAATGCTATCTCGAACCTTCGAGCAATAGCTAGAAGGAGCTCCCTAACCTCTCACCTTGTTAAAACAGCTCTGGTTTTAAAGGAGCATCCTCTTTAGACCCCACAGGAGGATTACTTAGTAAGCAAGGTTGTAGAGGTCATGTCTTCCAGAAAGTCCTCCAGACTCTTCTGTGCCCCTCATCAGTGTGTAAATATTTCTAAGATTAGCCTCAGGTGTAGTCTGCTTCTAGTGGCTCTCCTCTTGGCACTAATATCATTTTCTATCCATCCACCAGTGTTTGGACAGCCACCAAAGCACTAATGTGCTAATATCGTGGAGACACGTTACAGAGGACTCGCAGAGCTGTCCCTTAACAGCCACTCATGCGCCCTCTGGTTCCATTTATCACACCCATAGACATTGTTTCGCTGGGAGTTTCACTTCTCTATCTCCACCCTCAATACTCCAAAAAACGTGAAGACAAAAAGCTTCTTAATTTAACTTTCTGTTCTCAGCGCCTGGCACGGTGCTTGGCACTCGATGTGTACCAAATAAAAACCGACAGGCGAATTGACGGTTGTCTTCTTAGCTCTGCACACCACACTAAGACCCAGAATAATAATCATCCATACCTTCAAGGAACTTGTAACATAATTGGGAAAGCAAGTCAGACTAATGTGGAGAAAGAACCAGAACATCAGGCAGTATGTATTAGTGTCAAAGGAATGAGGTCAAAGCTATGTACCGTCCATAAGAGAAGGGAGAAATTCTGAGGGCTGAGGCTGGCAGAGAAGGCTTCTTGGGGGAGGTGAGATTTGAACCAAGCTCTGCATCTTGCAGATGTTCTCAGTGATTATATTGCATGGGGGACACGGCTTCTGGGGTGCAGAATATACTTGGAAGGAGGCTGAATATGGCATTCATGCAGACTTAGGCAGCACCTATCCTGCCTTTCTGTCCTCTTGCTATGTCGGCTGGGTCCCTTTCTGAACACAGGTCCCGTCTTCTTTAAAGTGTGGATTATAACCTCTATTGCACAGAGTTGTATGGAAATTAAGATGAATTAATTAAAAGAGACAGGTTTAATTTTTAGTACATGGTGGGGATTCAGCAGAATAGATCTCATTTTAATTAGACTCCAGGATTAGCCACACAGGGCTCCATCTCACAACCCTGAGATCATGACCTGAGCTGAAATCCAGAGTGGGACACTAACCAACTGAGCCACACAGGCATCACTCCGGGATTAGGTTTTGTAGTTCACTGATCTATTGAAGGATTTTATGCAGCATCATGAGAGGTTGAAACCTACTGGAGCCCTCCCTCTGCTTTGAGCGAATGGCCCGTGCAAACTGCTTCACGTGATCAGATATCCAGGAGGTCACAGGGATAATAGACCTTCCATTTTGATGCTTCTCAAAGGTCTGGGGAGAGCGCTTTGAAAGAGTCAGCTTCCATGCTGATTTACTTGGTATTATGTATAGAGGCAAAATTGCTGGGTTTGGAGAGGATGATTTCATTGGTGACAGCAGGCACTTTTGTTGATCTTGAAAACATCTCAGCATAGTCATATAGGCCTTTCTACTTCCCAAAGGCAAGCTTCAGTTTTTAGCTTCTTAGTACACAGTATACAGGCTGACCCTAACTTTCCCGTGAGGAAACCAAGCAGAATAAAGGTTGAATGACTTGTTTAATGTTTCATAGTAAAGCAGGGTCAGAACTAGGACTAGGATTGGGGTGCCCTGGTTCAGAGCTCTAAACCGGTGAGTGAAGCTGAAAGTTCCCTTGGGCAGTGGTTACTGAGGTTAGGTCGGTGGTGGGAGCCATCCACTCTAGTGAGGACTGCTCACTTTATTAATAATTTGTCATTGTTTTGAGTCGGCACTCCACAGTGATAATAAAACTCAGACCAGCTCTCCATCAGCTTTATCACTGTTCTCCCAAAATCTATAGTCAATGCCTCCCTTTACTGACTGTGCTGGGTACTGATAGCTCCCACCACTGGCCCTGGACAGCTACTGGTCTTTGGTAAAGAACTTGATCTAAATTAGTTTTGTTTAAAAAAGAGAAAAGGAAGAAAGAAAGAAAGAAAGAAAGAAAGAAAGAAAGAAAGAAAGGTAGGTAGGTTTCATTTGAAGGAGGGAATTTTGGTTTCTAAGCAGAGGTGACCTGAAGCTAAAAATATGGGAGAGATATATGTGTCACCACGTGTATTGTGGCTCTAACTTCTCTTAAGTCAAGGAATCAAGAAGTCACTGAACGTGGTTTCATCTTTAAGGCGATGTTAATTGCTATACTCACCATACGTTAGTAGCTTACAAGGTACAGACCTGGTTAAAGTATGTTCTCTATGAGGCAAGTATTAGCATTTCCATTGTGCAGACAAAGCTGAGTCTGAGAGAGATTCATTAATAGGTCCAAGGTCACAATTACTCAGTAGCCAATGTAAGATCAATCTGACCCCAGTAAGCACGCTCTTGCCACGACTGCCACTTTCTCTTTGTCCAACCATGTCCGGACAGTTGCTAAAGAACAAAAATTGCTAACATTGCAGAGGAGACACACCACGGAGGGTCCCCCAAGACCCCATTCGTGGTGGTAGAGTCCTGCATAAAGACCCTGGCCCAAGAGGTCATGGGGGCCAAAGGAAGCCCAAGGTATACATTCTTCTAATTTGCACAGAGGTGCCTTGTGGACAGGTAGTGGCCTGGGACCACGGGTGGTTATATGTTCAGGCATAGAAACAGCCTGCTGCCCTCTGTTTCCTGTTGATTCTTTGAACAGTATTTGTCCATTTTTCCCAAGTGGCTCTGCCTAGTTTTCCTGACCGATTCTAGAATCTACCATCTTCTCTGCGATTTCCACTACAGGCTACTGTAGAATACAGTATCTATCCCCTGTCATTCTGGTCATCAGGGATATGATTGGGATCTCCTCAGAAGCAAAATTAGACTCTGGGTGAAAATTTAGACACTAGGCCACTCACGAATCAGTGTGGCAAATCCTGGGTCCTCCGAAATGGGGAGAAAGTTAATGGGAAGCCTGCCTGGGTTTTGGGATTGGAGAGGCTATCTGCCTCTCCATGCTACTCTTTGGAAAATAGGACCAGGACATTTTGCAAGCCGTCTTGGGAACATGCCTCAGAGTTGGGGACTTCTTTTCAGTGTGTTACAATTGTCGTCACAAAAGTTTATCAGTGTTTGTTGAATGACCTTTAAATGCATATTAAGATATTCATCATAGAGGCGTCTGGGTGGCTCAGTGGGTTAAGCGTCTGCCTTCAGCTTAGCTCATGATCTCAGGGTCCTGAGATCAAGCCCCGCATTGGTCTCTCTGCTCAGCAGGGAGCCTGCTTCACCCTCTCTCTCTCTGCCTGGCTCTCTGCTTACTTGTGATCTTTCTGTGTGTCAGATAAATAAATAAAATCTTTATTAAAAAGGTATTTATCCTAGTAACTTAGTAATGTGGGAACTGTGTAATCTGACTGATATGAAAGGTTGTGTATCACTTAAATCTGTACTAGTTTCTAGGGAAGAAAATGGCAGGTCTGGGAGTTACACAACTTTGCTTTCTATTCCCATCTCGGCCACAGCCTTTTGGTGTGACACTGAACAAGTCATTGTCATCTCTAGGGTGAAGCTAAGAGGGTAGACTCGGTTGTCTCTAGGTCCCTTTATGCTAGGTTGGTGGGGGATCTTTAAATCAACACCTTCCCACAGAAACACATTTCATCACATTCTAGAGCTGAAAAGGAGTTTCAATGATGCTTTGGTCCATACACCTTATTTTAGAAATGCACATCATAAAGAAGATATTATTATGCTCCTTTTACAAAGTAAAGTACTGGGGCCCTGAGAGGCTGCACCATGTGCTGTAAAGGAGTGAGCTCTGGCTCATCTTTCCACTACCACCACACTCTCAACTAGGTTTTTCTGGGTCCAGGTTAGCATTGTCCAATTTTCTGCCTTATTTTCAATGGACATAGGAAAACACCTAGCTATTGTGGGCCCAATCATAGTCTTCAAATGCTGATGGTGGTATACCGGCCTGCACCTCCATTTCCCACAGACTGAGCATAGGGTACTTCGTGGAGACTAGCAGGAGAAATGTACTGTCTTCTTACGAGACAGTGTCCATAGAGAGAGAAGCCTGGCAGCTTTCCTTGCTTTAAGAACTGGTTTTCGTGGAGTGGCACTGCTGGGGGGTAGGGTCAGAGGTGGAGGAGTCAGAGCAGAGTAGGTCTTTCTGGTACTGGGGAGCTTGACCATGGATGATATTAACAAGAACAAAGCCTACACTTACTAAGTGTCTGTAATGCACCAGGCATTTGACAGATACCGTCTGATTTAAGAAATGGAATTTCTTAAAATAGGAGTTTAAGAAATCAGCAATTACAGAAAGAAGCTATGGAAAGGAATAAAATAAAGAACTCGAGTCTGAGAGCAGAAGTAGTGCTACATAGAAAACTGTAGTTTAGACTATAAGGACTAAAAACTTAATATGTCAGTGGCTGTCACAGCTACCTTGGGTCTGCGGAGAATCTCCTTCCCTTTTGAATCACATTCAGGTCACCTGCCTCTCCTACAGCCAATGAAAATAGAGAAAATTGATTAAAAAAAAAAAAAAGAGTGGGCTTGGGGGTCTTACTAGGAATCCGGCTCTACCACTTCCTACCAGGGAAATCTTAGCTGATCTCTTAACTTCTTTTTTATTTTTTTTAAGATTTTATTTATTTATTTGACAGACAGAGATCACAAGTAGACAGAGAGGCAGGCAGAGAGAGAGGAAGGGAAGCAGGTCCCTGCTGAGCAGAGAGCCTGATGCGGGGCTTGATCCCAGGACCCTGAGATCATGACCTGAGCCGAAGGCAGCGGCTTAACCCACTGAGCCACCCAGGCACCCCAGTAAGTGGCAAATTTAAGAGCATTCTTCTACAAATTACCTGCTTTACTTTTTCCTTCCCTGAGCCCAGCTAATTTAAAAATACTGTGAATGGTCTCATTAGACCACTGACATTTCTTTTCCATAATGGCAAAGAGCCTTTACCATGTTCAAGAACACGTTAATACTACTCTGGTATGTAAATCACTCTCATCTGTTGTTCATGCTCATTTGTACAATTAGATACACGGAGAATAAGTTACATTCATGGGACAAATGGGGACCCTGAGACCTCTTTCCAACACACAGGGTCTATCTCAGAGCCAGTAGGAAATGAGGCAAACTAGCAGGACCCTCCAACTTAACACATTCAGCGGCATTTGGAGCGATGGTGGGGAAAACAGGCTCCCCAGTTACTTTCACACTTCCTCTATACATTTCAAAAAACAAGGTGTGACACTGCAGCTGGATTTTTAAAAGACCTTCAGAAGGCAAAATGCCAGGTATTCTGCAAACTCCCTGCTTGAAATAGGTTTTCTGTTTCATGGCATCTGTTTGCGCTGGGGAATCCCAATCCGCTCTGTTAAAGCAAGGGTTTTAAGCTTCTTGAAGGATATTTCCTGCTCATTAAGGCTCTGGGTTTACTGGAGCTGCTGGCCTTTGTCTTTCTGAGCGGGGGCATGTTGGAGGCCTGTGTGCACGCTACCAAAACTCAGGAGAATTGTGTTGAAGAAGAAGGCAAGAGAGAGACTGGCATCCACCATGTGTGTGCTGGGTGCTGTCCTCCCGAGAGCCCTATGAAGGGCTGACCATCTGCGTTTGACTTGCTGGGGAATCCAAGCCCAGAAGGCTTGCCTACCTGTCCCCCCCCCCCCCCCACCATGCAGCTTCTCCACCAGTACGCCCCATCTGCTCTGAACTGGGTAGGTCTTACCGGGGAGGAGGGCCCTCTGGGGCACCCTGGCCACCACCTCCTCGCTGCAAATTGCCCTAGGTTTGTTTTCTTTGGCTCCCTCATTAATGAGTTCCAAGGACAATGCTAAGTCTAGTTAGGCGGCCTTAATTGGTTTAGTTACAACAAGATAATTCCTTTTTTCTTCTCTCAGAGGCCTTTTTGTTTAAAGACATTTTAGCTGGAAGATGTTAATTATCAATGAGGAGAAAGTGACACCTGAAGAGTTCATTTTCCATCTTGGTCCTCGGGGTCTCCTTTGAAGCCCCTCCGAGGCCGTCTTTCCCACTTTGTCACCTCTCCCCCAACCACCATAAAAGAGAGCTGTGCCCTGGCTGGCGGCGGAACTTTCTTTCTCACTTGCCAGGGAGCCGTTCTCTCTGCAGCTGTCCCCCAGGCATGGACAACCTGCGCGAGACCTTCCTCAGCCTCGAAGAGGGCTTGGGCCCCTCCGACAGCCCCGGCCTCCTGTCCTCCTGGGACTGGAACAACAGGGCAGGGCCCTTTGAGGTGAACCAGGCCTCCCCGACCCAGAGCCTCTCTCCGGCGTCATCACTGGGGTCCTATTCATCTTCTCCCCGACCGGCTGTGGCTGAGCTGGCCTGTGGGCACGGAGGTGCCACCAGTGGGGGCAGCGGTGGCTGTGATGGCCGTGGGACCGGTGGCCTGGTGGAGGTGGACTACAATATGTTAGCCTTCCAGCCTGCCTACCTCCAGGGCGCGGGGGGCCCCAAGGCCCAGAAGGGGGCCAAAGTCAGGATGTCTGTGCAGCGGAGACGGAAGGCCAGCGAGAGGGAGAAGCTTCGGATGAGGACCTTGGCGGACGCCCTGCACACCCTCCGGAATTACCTACCCCCCGTCTACAGCCAGCGGGGCCAGCCGCTCACCAAGATCCAGACGCTGAAGTACACCATCAAGTACATCAGGGAGCTCACAGATCTCCTCAACGGCGGGAGGGAACCTCGGCCCCAGAGCGCCTGAGCGCTGCCCAGGACCCGACCCATCCCTGCCCCGGTGCAGGGGGGCACAGGAGAGCTTTAAAGACCTGGACTAGCTCACGGAACAACAGCATGAAGGTTTTTATTTTTGTGTTTGTTTTAATATAGAAAGCGTGGTGATGACTTTGTTGTCTGCAACATTGTAAGGGAATCCCCACCGGACTTGTTGGAGCGACCAGAACACTTAACAGCCAGACAAGCCGGTATTTTGCTTCGTGTTCCCACAGTTGCTCAGGAGACGAGCCCCTAGCAAAGAGACCCATTACTTGGCCCTTCTCTGCCCATCCCAGGTATTTTAAAGGGTCCGTGATTTGAAATGTATTGTGTCCAGATGTAAAACTGTTACAGTTCATCTTCTCTCACTGTTTGGGTCTGGGAGCTTCCTTTCTGTGGCTAACTCAACCCATATTTTGTATAGCATCCAGCGTGACACCCCCTGGACTCTTATTCAGAAAGATTTGTATGGAGTAAAGGGCTCTAGCTTTCCTGTTTTTATTTTGTCTGTGTGCCCGTGTGCTTGTGTGTGCGCGCGCTTGTGTGTGTTTGACTAAAATCATGCCTTTTCTTTTGCAGGAACCCAAATCACATAGATGCAGAAGGAATTAGCATCATGGTAAATAGCAAGGCACAGGCAGGCAGGCTACACTGAGACACAGTGAAGTAAGGGCCTGCACCTCTTCTCTTAGTGCAGGGCGCAGGGCGGTGGGGGCGGGGGGTGGTGGTGGTGGACGAGGGAGGCTGCCCACCCTGAGGGCTTGGGGATGAGCAGACAGGAAGGAGGAGGAAGTGGGGGGGGGACCCAGCCCCACGGGGAGGGCCTGAAGCAGGGCTGGAGGCAGGCCACCCCTGTGCCAGGCCTGGTATGAGAATAACCTCATGGGATTCCTTCGCTTGCTCCCTTCTCAAGTGAAGAGATTGGTTCAAAAACAGTAACAGGGGGCGCCTGGGTGGCTCAGTCGTTAAGTGTCTACCTTCAGCTCAGCTCATGATCCCAGGGTCCTGGGATTGAACCCCGCATCGGGCTCCCTGCTCAGTGGAAAGCCGGCTTCTCCCTCTCCCACTCCCCCTGCTTGTGTTCCTGCTCTCACTGTCTCTCTCTCTCTCTCTGTCAAATAAATAAATAAAATCTTAAAAAAAATAATAAAAGGCCATTTTAATTCTATAGATGAGTGAAAGGGTTGGGATTCGAATTCCGGTCTGTCTTTAGCACCCCCCACCGGAGGTTTTTATTCTCCCCCCACAACCCCTCCTCCTCCCACAAGCCTCCCCATCAGCCCACATACATCTATACACAAACACATGTGCCTGTGCAGGGTGCCCTATCTCAGGGTAGGGGAGGCACACTCTCAGCTGGGCCAATGTGAACGGCACAAGGCATTGAAAAGAGGGCTTTGAATTAAGGAGGTTCCCCAAACTTTGAATTAAGGAGGTTTTTTGTTTCTTGTTTTTTGTTTTGTTTTGTTTAGGCTGCATTTTCCTGCCAGTGCTTATTAACCATTTGCTTTTTTTTTTTCAATGAATAGTCTGTTAAGGTTTCCAGTCATTTCTTTTCCTATTGTTGCTTTTTCTTCTTTGTAATGACACATTAACAAAAGTAGAAGATGTGTTACAATTTAATGTATAACTTCTTCACTTTATTCCTTTGTGGATACACACATAAGCAAATAAATAAAGGCATCTATACATTTAAAAAATGCCTTTAATCCTGCAAATTTCTTTTTTTTCTTTTTTTTTTTTTTTTTAACCTAGCAATACATAATAAAAGTCCTTCCAGTGTAATTCAGAGAAATCTGTGATGTAAGTACCATTATTACCTTGACTTTACAGAGGAGGAAACATAAGCACAGGCTTGCTCTAAGTCACCATGTGAAGAACACAGTGGATATCAGAGGTTCAATTTGCAAGGGCATAGGTGTTGTATAATTTGTTTAATGAGTCACCTTTTGAATAATATTTAGGTCATTTCATTTTTTTGTTACAGGAAAATACTTTAACAAACATCGCAGACAACTAGCTTTATCCCCAGGTATTTTAAGTAGCCTGAAAATTTCCTGGAAACGGGATTTCTGCCCCAGAGTGCATGCACATTTTAAATTTAAATAGACTATTAGATGACTTATAAAAGTTTGCAATTATTTATGGTCCCTCTAACGTTGTGCAACAGAACCAGCTATCCCACATTGCCACTGGATATGACCAATATTTAATGGATAAAAAATGGTTAGTTCACTGTTGTGTTAATTTTAATTTCCCCATCTACTAGTTGAGATGGTGTTCTTCTTCTTCTTCTTCTTCTTTTTTTTTTTAACTTTATGTGACTTTTGTTCATTTTGGTTCCTCTGCTATAACTTGTCCTTTGATGTTCTTGGTTATTTTTCTATTGTGTTACTTTATTTTCTTGTTAATTTGGGAAAGTTGCTTGTATATTATACATATTGAAAATGTTTCCTCCCGATTTATCATTTTTGTGATAGTCTTTGTTTATGGTATCATATATTTATGATTTTGATTATGGTATTTTTTTTGCTCTAGGAAGCTTTTAATTTTCACATGATCAACTCTCTCTCCTTTTTATAGCTTATGTGTTTCTCCCTCTTGCTTAATTTTTTCCAGTCCTGAAGCTTTCCAAACATTCAGATTTTTTCAAATACTTTCATAGTTATTTGTGTATGTATCTTTTAAAAATAAGTGTTATGTACTATTTTTTAAAAAAAGTACGCTCTATGCTGAGCATGGGGCCCAACATGGGGCTTGAACCCACCATCTTGAGATCAAGCCCCTCGCCAAGATCAACTGATTGAGCCACCCAGGAGCCCCTATATGTATCTCTAATATACCTGCATTTTATTTTTGTCTAAAGTGCAAAGAAGGAATCTAACTTTATTTCTGATTAGTGTTCTTACAACTGAAGAATATATGTATATATTGTCATCAAGAGTGATGAGCTGTGGTGGGGCACAGCTGCTAAAATGTCATTCTGTGTATACAAACCTCCAATAGCTTCTCATGTATTTGTTCCTGGTACTTTACTGAAGAGACCAGAAAGTGTTGGACAGCATCAAGTTTTTCTTCAACGGACTCTGCCTTGTGCTTATATAGATATTTGTGTGAGACTGTATGTTTGTGCACATGTACCTGTATTTGTATTGGGTGTGTGTGTGTGTGGTTTCACATGTTGGGGAGGACTGGGGAAGACAGTAATATGGGGAAGGGGATGTCTCGTCTTTGATCAGGTTTTAGATCCATCACTATTTTCCTTGCCATTTTTAAAAGAGTGGGATCCAAATGCTCTTGGCTTTGATTTTTTCAAGCTCAAGCATTAAGAATGGTTTATGAATAATTTGGGTAATTTGGGTTACCCATAGGGACCAGAATCTGTGGACGAGCTAGAAGACTCGCTTGTCCTCACTCTCTAAAAACCTGGAAAGCCACACACTCACCTACTAGTTGGGCTGGCCCTCAGGACGCCTACAGTGTCCACTGGAAAATGAGGAGGAGGTGACCGTTTGGTGGAAGGGGTGCCTCTGGCTCTAGGCCTTGTCACACCGACATGGCGGAGCTCAGCATGGAGGCAGTGCGCCTCAGGCCGGCTTTGCAGCAACAGCCAGGTCCAGGAGAGGCAGCTGTCTGTGACTCAGCATTTGATTCGGCAGCAATCCCCTGTGGAGAGGATAGCCGGACCAGGACCCCGATTCCCCTTCGGAGCATTCAGAAGCAGCTGGCCCAGGCAAAACTCATAAATCGGAAGAAGGTATTTCTAGTGCTTGGACAGGGAACCACAATCTGTGTGTGTGCGAGCTGTGTGTTGGTCAGATTTTCAAATTTATTATTTCAGTATTCCTCCTCACAATGCCAGGAGCAGGGCATTATTGTTTTATCTTGAGAATGAGGAAACTAAGGATTGAGCCAGCTCAACAGCACAGAGCCCCATGACTAGCTAGTGGCACATGGTTGAGTAGTTCGCTGAAGAGCTCAGCTCTATGTCCAAAGCTCGAGTCTTTCTCTGAGTCATGCTGCTTTTCCTTCCAGCTCACCCCCGGACACTGTGGGCTGGGCAGTGGAGATCTTTCTCGGCAAACACTTGCTCCCGGGCTTCTTGACTGTTTCTCTGCTTCCCCATCTCTGGTACCCCCATTTCTTTCTACCATCAGAAACATTGCTGATGAAGCTGTCATTCCTCTTGTCTTCTAAATTATTTCCCTTTGAAGTTCTGCCTCTGCCTCCAACATTTCCTCAAAAATTCCTTTTACTTCCTTGCGGGCCCCTAGGATGAACCAGCGAGGAAGCCTGACTTCTGTTCATTTGTGTTCAATAAAGTGTTCCACAATTCACACCGGGTTGAGGTTTCTTTGTTCTTCTTGTAGTTTCTGCCACATTGGCTAATTGGGACAGAGACCAGAGCAGGGGTAGGGGAGATCCTATGTAAACTGACAAGGAGACAGAATTTCCTTTACTTTAGGATATTTAAAAAATTCAGCAGCCAAAGAAGATGTGTATGCAGGTGAGTTTGGGTGTCGTGGCCTTCGGGGTCCTGTTACCATAGCTAAATGTGTGTCTACTCTAAGGAGTCATTTGCTTCCTGTACACACTCCAGGCTGCAGAAAGGGCTGGCTTGACGGCATCCAGAGTTAGGCTCTCTCCTCTTGTCCTTATCTGACAATTTGAGAGTTGTTTACCTCCAAAGTGAAATCTGAAGCCAAAACAGCGTTTCTTAGAGTACCTGGAAGGACTTGATATTTTGGTTCCAGAAAGGCCCTCAACCTGTGAGAAGGAAGAAAGCAAAGAACTTTTGAGGAAGTTCTTGGTCTTTATTTCTTGGGTTTGGAAGCCCTTCCCTTCCCTTAGCAGAATCTCCCCACCATGTTGTTCTGCAGATGAACTCTGTTGACTTCTGTTTTCCTTCATTAAATGAGGTGGGGAGGAGAGCAGGCCTGGGCTCAGGGAAGCTGGAGGGAAGCACCACATGGGCTGGTCCCAGCCAACAACAGTTGTGGATTCATCACCTGAGGTACCAGTCTCAAGGTCAAGGTCTTCACTTACTTTTCCTCCTTCAGAATGGACTTTCAGACTTGATAGCTGACAATAGCACAGGGCTATATTAGCCCATTTTGCAAATAAACAGAGTCAGAGAAGTCAAGTCACCTTGCCCAAGGTCACGTAATCGCTGGCGAGCGCCGGGTTCCACCAGATCTGCTTGACTCCTTCTTTTGGCCATTCTAGATTCTAGACTCCAGCTGCCAGGAATGAAGCAAACAAACAATAGAAAAGTCTCGGCATTCGAGCCTTTCTCAGGAGCTTCTGCTCTCATTTGAAAAAGCTTCCATTCCGAAGTTGCACAGTCCAACAGACTCATTAGAATTTACGTAGATCAGGGCATAGTTTCAATTGTGATATCCTTTCTAGTCTCCTCCTATGCGAGGCGGAGTGTGATCATTCTCTCTTATAAAACGGAATGTGAGAAAAGTGTGGGGATTCGTCACAACTTTGGGGCATTTGTATGTTTCCATAGGGATCATATATTAGATTTCAAAACATACCCATTCTTAGGGACTACAGTTCACACACTTTTCCTTCAGTTTCTTTAGACATGAATTAACAAAACTAAAAATGGCAATTATAATAATAACAACAACTAATACTTACTGTGCCTTACTCGTGGTAAGGCACTGATTATTTTTTTTTTAAATTTTTAAAAAGATTTTATGTATTTATTTGAGAGAGAGATAGAGAGAGACAGAACGAGTGGTGGGGGGCAGAGAGAGGGAGAAGCAGACTCCCACTGCAGGGTTCAATCCCAGGATTCCACGATGAGGACTTGAGCTAAAGTCAGACGCTTAACTGACTGAGTCACTCAGGTGTCCCTAGGCCCTGTTCTAAGTACTTTACAAGGAATAGCTATTTGAACCTTTCTGAGGTGAGAGATAGCTACTTAAACAACCCTACAATGTAAGGACCAAAGCGATCCCATTTTACAGATTAGGAAGCTGAGGCATGGAGAGGTGAAAGCTTATTTAAATTGGGCAATGCGGCAGCAACAGACCCAGGATTCAATCCAGTCATGCTTCCGCTAGCCCTTCCTTGCACTCCCAACATGCCTTCACGCTGCTTCCCTGATTACAAAGCATTTTACTTACATTATTGGCTTAGTTCTTATTTATAACTCATTACATAGAAGTTGAATAGGGATGGTTACGTCCATTTTACGGATGTAGAGGTTAAGGCTCATCAGGACGAAATATCACAACTGCTAATAAATGACAGACTCGGCATCAGATTTCAAATTTCTAGATTCCTAGTCTGGTTCTTTTTGGTTAAACTCTTCTGTCTCCTGAGAATATCTAGTTGTGCCCGGCAGCCTGCCCCACAGGGCATCGTCCTAAAGACAGAACAACAAAATGTGCTCTATGGGACATTCCTTCTTGGTGGGTTTTGCAAGCAACCTTTCTGAATTTTTACGTCTCATCAGTGTGCACACAGAAAACGGTCAACGTCTGCAGGTAGGGTGGGGTGATGAAATCCTAAGCCCTTGAACTGAGTTTCACTCATGATTCAAGAATTTGCGTCCCCAGGAACCTCCCATCACTATTCTGACTACAATTAGCAGACGTTTAAGCAACTTCGGTCCTGGGGTACTAACAAGCATCAGCATGTGCAAAAGCAGGGAGGTCTGTGAGCGCCCCAGGATCTGGGGGGTCAGATGTGGGCTGGTTTGGCTGAAGCACAGAGTCAGTCTGGAGGTTCGGGGAGAGGAGAACCCACGAGAAGGCAGGGCTGGAACATCCTTCAAGCTCTGGGAAGCCGACTCCACCTGAGCCAAGTCCCTCTCATGCCGGGACTGCCTTGGGGGTTATTTCTCCAGGTCCCAGGCCCGTGGGGCACCTGGGTGGCTCAGTGGGTTAAACACGGGACTCTGGGTTTCGGCCCAGGTCATGTTCTCAGGGTCCTGGGATGGAGCCACACAGGGGACGCAGCTTGGACTCCTCCCTCTCCCTCCCCTTCCCCCCTCCCCTTTAACCCCTTCCCTCCCACTGCTCTTGATCTGTCTCTCCCTTGGTCTAAAATGAATAAACAAATAAATAAATATTTAAAAAAGAAAAAAAAGATAAAAGGACCTGGTATTGAACATAACACTAGGATGAACGACAGACTGTGCCCCACGTGGCTCAGTTACTAAATACTTAAGGGTTTCCTGATTTACTCCTCACACTGTAGTTCTTTTTCAACCCATGAAGGAATAATCCCGTTTTTGGTGATAATGCTTAAAATCCTCTTGCTTCTGCTGTTTTTTCTGCATCTCACAGCTCCTGCCATACCTTTATTTCAAACTTTGCAAAAATTCCCTCCCCAGTGGTACCCACATGACCCTTGCCCTTCAACCCCTCTGTCTCTCACCACCCTCCCCCCCTTCTGTACACGCCCCTCCCTCTGTTCAACCCTCAGGATCAACTGATGAGGGCAAAACGCAGTCCCTGTTCTCAAGATAATTAAATGGAGCTGGGGGAATAGGCTTACAAGTAAATAAGCATCAAAAAGCACCTAAATAATTAAAAAAATAATTTTTAAAAAAGGTCCAAAATCCTTGGAAATAAGGGAAGGAGAGAGGAGTTCTAGCTGATGGGGCACCTGGCTTCACAGGTGAGCTAGCACTGAACTTGAACCTGAATGGGTAAGTGGGATTTCAGTAGGGCAGAGAGATATTTCAAGAAAGACAGCAAAGCCAAGGTAAAAGGCAGGAAGGCAAGAGGCAGGGCGCGTGGGCATGGGGACTGAGGGTGTGTGAGTACAGACTGTAAAGGGCCAAATGCCAAGTTAAGGGGTCGGATGTAGCAAATCCCTTTATTTTTTTGTTTGACTCTTTCTGTAACGGTATGCAGTGGTGATGAATTAATGCACTGATCAAGGTTTTATGGGCTCGTGGGATGTTTCTTAGCCTGCACTTGGTACCTGGGAGAGAGGCAGGATCCCTGCTCTTGGGGAGTTTATTTTTATTTTTTTAAAGATTTTATTTATTTATTTGAAAGAGAGAAAGTGTGAGACAGAGCACAAGTGGGGAGGAGGGGCAGAGGGAGAGGGAGAAGCAGATCCCTGGCTGGGCAGGGAGCCTGACACTGGGATCCATCCCAGGACCCTGGGACCACAACCCGAGCGGAAGGCAGACCTTCACTGACTGAGTCACCCAGCACCCACTCCTCTTCGGGAGTTCGTATCTAGTGGTGGAGGAGTAAGATTCCCTGACTGAGGAGAAAGGATCTTGGCGGTGGACAGTGAGTCTGCAGGAACTCTGGGGAGAGAGGTGAACTCTCTGGCGGTTAGAAGCATGGGTGGAGGGGTTGGAGGGTGACAGAGTGTGAGAGCAGAGGCTGCAGGCTTGGGAAGGGAACAAGGACAGAGCATTCTTAGAGGAGCAGGAAGGTATGGGGAAGGACGGACCGGGAGCGGTGAGAAGGGAACCGTGGGTCTAGCTTTGCAAAGTTATGGAAAAGCCAGTGCAGGAGGCATCATTCCCAAATACTGGTCAGTCCCCCAGCATTCTGTTGTTTCTCGAACGTTCACTTCAGTGAGTACCTGCCGCTAACAGACCTGCCACTTTCCAGCACATCCATCAGGCTGTGAGGTAGCTGCCATTTCCCCCATTTTACAGACAAGAAAATGAGGCTCACAGAGGTCAAGCAAGTGGCCTGGGGCCCGTGACTGAGGGAGGGATGGAGGGCTTCCCCCAGGCCTCTCGGCCGCACTACCCTCCTTCACACAAAGAACCTGAAAGTGAAATTAGAGCATGACGACCCCATGGGAGGAATGACGGATCGCTCAGGACAGTTCTGAAGACAGGAAATATCTGTGATTAACACTAAAACTGAAGCATTCCAGGAAAGGGGGAGAGACAGATTTCTTTGTTTATAGCTGATTTAAGGAAGTACAAATGCCTCCCCCTTTTGATCTTTCAGTTCTCGTGTTTGGGAAGGATCTATCCAAAATTCCTGGGGGGGGGGGGTAAATAAGTATATGAAACCAAATACAATCAATGCTCTGGTCACTTCCCTGGGGTCTCCACTTCTTCCAAAAGAGGCCCTTTCAGTCCATCCTACCTTGGTGTCCCCCTGCCGACCTTTCTCCACGGCAGCAGGTGAGCAGGCTGGAGGTGCCAAAGTAGGTCCCCAGGAGGCCAGAGGGACCAGGAGGTGCCCTTATGAAGGGCTCTACTTAAAAGGAGCAAAAGGTGTCAGAGAAATGCTAGGGCATTAAATGCCAGGAGGGAATGACCACGTCATTCCCGAGCCCCAGGCAAGGTTCACAATGCCAGGCACTGGGCAGCAGCAGAGCAGTGCGACTTTGTGGAAGCAGGAGCTGGAGGCAGATGCGATCTCCCCCACTTTTGGATTGCCCTGCCCATCCTCTTTGTGGACAAAGCTGCAGGTGAGTCTCCCGAGCCACCAAGCATCCAGTCCTAGCTTCCAAACCCAGCTGCTCTAGGTCACCCTGCAACTCAGGCTCACTGGGAAGGCCATGGACAGATGTTTGGGATGCCAGGGAGGCCCACTTGCTGCAAAACAGGAATCCATTCAGAAAACATTCTATCCAGGTGACAGGCAATCCTGCACTTGCGATGGTCCTGGACTATAGAGAGGGAAGCCCGGAGCAAATGGGCTGCTAGAGAATTTCCCAGCAGGCACCTCGGGGGCTGTGCTCCTGGGCTCCAACGGGACATCCCTTTCTCCCAGCCAGGCTATGGACAGACTGTGTACCAAGGCAGAAGAAGAGATCTGGGGACCCAATGTTGTGGTCTGAGAACATGAGACAGTGAGAAGCCCCGTGGGTCAGTGTAGGAACTTAGCAGTGTCTCCGAAGCCACAAACTTCATGAAGTCTTCATCTGCAAAATGGGGAAACAAAGTTTAATTCACAGGCCAAGTGTGAAGATTAAATGGAATGATGACCCTAAGTGCCATGCATAGCAACTCATGGTGTAAATGCTTGTTTCTTTCCCCTCAGGTTGAGGAGATCTGGTAAAAAAAAAATTGTCAATAAGTTAAATCAGCAAGCTTAGTGGAGGAGAGAAGCTGTACACGAGTGTCTTCCCCAGAGGGATGGCAGGGGGTGGGTGGCCCCATGATGTCAGAGACCGGGCTCACCATGAATGATCCATCCTGGGGGCAGAGGTCCCAGCTCAACCACAGAAAGAAGCTGATGTCCTTATTTCAGCCTTGTGATGATAGAATGATTAAGTGCTTCATTATATAACAACCACACAAAAAATTCAAATGGTTTGGATGAACTGAAAATGCAAAGTGAAACTAACTTTCCTCATTGTCTAGACAACTATTATACTTTTTTTATTCTAGAGATTGCCCTATGAGTTTAAATGTCTGATGAAAGACAAGGAAATTGGCATTTGCCTGTTTCAAGCACTGCATCTCCTAATTGTTCTTAATGACTTTTTTTTTTTACATCAGTAGGATTTATTTTTATTTTTAAAAAATATTTTATTTATTTATTTGAGAGAGAGAGGAAGAGAGAGAGAGAAAGCATGAGCCGAGGGGAGGGGCAGAGAGAGAAGCAGGCTTCCCGAGGAGCAGGGAGCCCAACCAAAGCTGGTAATCCCAGGACCCTGGGATCCTGACCTGAGCTGAAGGCAGATGCTTAACCGACTGAGCCACCCAGGTGCCTCACATCAGTACGATTTAGAACTTATAAATTTTTGTTCTTTAATTACAGTGAGTTGTTCTGTGGTCTACTTATAGGTCAAGTCTAAAAACTGAAAACTGATGAACAGCATTTACAACGTTATTTGGTATATTTTATACCATGAATGTTTAACCACGAAACTGTGTTTGGAACCTTATGGAAGCAGTACATCCATGACTCAGTCTGATATCAAATGTATATTACCTGCACGGCCGGGAAGGGGGGACATCCAAACACAGACGTGGTCACACTTATCTCTAGTGGGAAAGAAGAGGACCCTGAACTTTTCTGGGTTTATCTTTGCCACAATGAGGAAGATCTTCCTGGGGACAAGGAAGATGAAGAAAGGGCCAAGCGAGGCAGACCCCAAGGCCAATTCTAACTGTGAAGTTTTCCGTTTCCTAATGAAGAACTTCCTTTGACCTGTTCAGACCTGGGGATCTGTTGACTGCGACCCAGAGCCCCAACACGGAAATAGTCCCTACATAGTACAACAGGCTAAAACCCCCCGATATTCCACTGCTATCCAAACACCCTGCTGTGGCTTACCCACAGGGCAGCCTGCAGCTGGGTCCAAATTAGCATCATTTAGCGAAGCTCATAGAAAATGTTTGATCTGGGCACCTGGGTGGCTCAGTTGGTTGAGCGACTGCCTTCGGCTCAGGTCATGATCCTGGCCTTCTGTGATCGAGTCCCGCCTCGGGCTCCCAGCTCCCTGGGGAGTCTGCTTCTCCCTCTGACCTTCTCCTCTCTCATGCTCTCTCTCACTCATTCTCTCTCAATGAATAAAATCTTAAAAAAAAAAAGAAAAGAAAATATTTGATCTAACAGCAAAAGTAATGCCTAGAATCTGCCAAGAACCACACATAGTTAGGATCTTGACAATTTGTTTCAAAGTTTGTTTCTGTAATAGCTAAGCTATATTGCTGAGTGGTTATAAAATAAATCCATTTGCATTTTCTATACAAAATTTATATCTTAGAATTTTATGGGAAAAAGAGTCTGCTTCTTTTTGCAAATGCTATTCCGCCTCTTGTCATTTAAAACCTCTTTGACTAAATAGTATTTTAATGACTTTTTAATGATGAAGAGACACCATAGTCTAAACAATCTTAAAATTTGAGATCTCTAACTTCCCTTAATGCTGCCATAATATTTATATAATCATATTTTCTATACTGAATCTATACATGTGTTCTTTTCAGGGGTATCCCAAGGTGAGGAAATAGGAATTTTGTAACAAATTCAAAGTGTTTTATAATTAGCGTTCTTATCATTTAGAAAGTCTTTGTTAATTTTGTGGGGGAGATTAAAAAAAAACTCTGCAAGTTTTCATTTTTAATTCATAAATTGTTTTCATAGGAAAGAAAAAATATTCTTAAATTTAGAAAATCTGGGCTTTGGGGGCTGTGAACACAGCCTTCAACAGGACCCTGGTGTCAGTCCCCTTCAAGGTCACCCAGCTGGAGAAGAACATTTGCGGGGGTAAACTCAAGTCTAAGTGCTCTCCATAATCTTTCACAGTTTCTATAAGACGCATAGCTTCTTTTGAAGGGCTAGCCGCCCCCAAACAGCTGTTTCTTATTGGTAATAGTCAACTATTTCCATACATGCATCCATTCCAATGTGAAATCAATGATCATGTCATGGCCAGAGGTCCAGGTCTCAGCGAAATAAAAATCTTCAGATGGTAAATGGGGCTGGTTAATGTTAAGAAAGGCAAAAGGTGCCAGGGATTTATGGGAAACAGGAGGTTTGAGCTCTACTTACAAAATATATAATCCTTTGACAGTTAAAACCAAGGAGAGCTGCTGTGGCTCCCCATGCCCCATGAGAATCCAGAACAGTCAAGGTTGCAGCAGGAAGGTCAGTTCACTAGTCTCTGCTGTGTGTGACCTCCAGGGTCATGTGCATGAGGCTCTCCCACACTCCAGAGTCACCACGTCTACACCGTCAAGGGGATGGCGAGCCTATGATTACCACTTGTAGACTGTCTATGTCCAGCTGGACAAGATGAACCTTATCACCTACCAGTGGTAGTGGCTGCATGTCTGAAAACCAACGTTCCTAGATGAATTAACATGCAATACAGCACAGACCCTACCGCTGGTCTATATACCAATGCCTTCCCCTCTCTGCTTTGAGAGTATTGAGAGAAGTTTACCAAACAGTCGGAGAAAGAGGGGATGGGGTGGGGGATGGGAAGAGAGAGACACACACAGACATACAGGCACAGGGAGATGGAGATGGCCCTGAAGTAGGCTTCCAGATAAAATACAGGATACCTTGGTAATTTTTAATTTTAGATAATACTTGGAATATTGCCATATTTGGGACATACTTAGAGCAAAAACTTATCCCTTGTTTATCTGAAATTCAAATTAACAAGGCATCTTTCATATGGATTTGCTAAACTCAACATCTCTACTGAAAAGGTTTTGGTTTTGTTGACCTGAAAAGGAAAAGTTTAGGATAAGCTAGAATAGATATATTTTTTCAAATAATTTTTTTCCTACCACTTTTGATCTGATATGCAAATTAAATGGGTAGCTAGGAAGGGTCTGTGAGGTGTCTTTGGCCAGGATGAGGGGGAATCAGCCAGGATGTGAGTCACCCTGAATATGTTTGTGCACACCAGAAGCTCTCTTTCCTCATCGGAATGGGAACTTTTCCATGGCAAGTACATGTTATGGCCTAAAACCCTTTTGGCCAGGGATTGTGCCAGAGACCAGGAATGCGGGCGTGAAGAAAACACTTACTTTCTTGCTCATGGCTCACCCGCTGGTAACTTAGGCTCCCCGCGGCTGGCATCACCGGGAACTTCGTGGGTGCCCCTGGGACTGGCTCTGTGCTCAGAGGGAAGGGACAGATAAGGGCCATTCCAGACTGGTACGTGGCAGCTTTATCACACAAGAGAATTTCTTTATTCTACACAAGAGAATTTACGTCTGAGGCTTCTCCTGGGCACCACAAGATGAGATCTCCACCCCTATCCAGTAGGGTCTTAAAAGGTTATAGAGGGGCCTTAACTGGGTTTAGTCACCTCCACTGTCCAGAAGCTCTCCTCAACCCACTGCTTTCTCAAGTCTGCATCCTTAGAACTAGCAATTACTTCACAGTTGTGTGCCATCTTTTTTTTATAGAAAAAATGCCCGAGAATAGCAAAATTAAATTTTCTCGGGAAGCTAAGTGAAAAAGGAGGCATTTATATCGCATGCTTTCCGTGCTAATGGGAAGTCTGCCGGAAGTGAATATGACAGAAGAGTAATGCAACAATTTCTGTGCATAGGGTTCTTTCTTCCTCTTCTTCTTTTGGAGAACATTTTATTTTTTTTCAAAGATTTATCTTTTTTCCCACTTATTTTTATTTAAATTCAATTGGCCAACACATACTACATCATCAGTTTGTGATGTACTGTCCAATGATTCATGGGGTGCCTTTAACACTGTGTGCGTGTGCGTAGGATTCTGAACACTCAAATTTCCAGCAGTCGGCAGTCCTGAGCAGATGCAATGGCAGAGGCCTGCCACAGGAGGGCGCGCGGGCCTCTCTAATGGTTTTCAGGAGGCGGTTGCCGGTGAGGCAGAAAGCCTCGTGCGGTAAGGACAGTCCTAGTCACTGGAAGGACCCTACTGGAATAAAAAGTGCCCTAAGTCCTCCTTTGTACATTAGCTGGCCCCATGAGGGAAGGCGACCTGCCGGAACGAGGCTAGAACTGAGAAAAACAGTCTTAGGTCTGACCTGTGTGTGGCTCAGAGTCAGGCCACCCTCCTGCTCTTACTGGGTTGAGGGGGCCTTTTCCCTTGGCCCTTAGGCATCTCTGGGAACCCAGGTGGAAAGGCCCAGTCCCCCAGCAGGGGCAAGTGCCCACCGCAAGCTCGGACGCGGGAAGCTCGGGAGCGATGGGAAGGACAGTACATACAGGCGAGAGTGGCCACCTGCCTGAGCAGAGTTCTCGCAGTGCTGGGCTGAGCCACCCGCACAGAGCGAGCAGGAAGAGCTCTGGAGACAGACGGCAGGCGGGGAGGAGCGTGGACTGCCACCCTTGGGTGTGGGGAGAAGGAGGAGTTCTCCACGGGCAGACTGGGTACCGTGGGGGCCCCCCCGAGGGGCGCAGGGTTGCCCTCTGTGACCTCCGGCTATGGGGAGGGGCTTCAGCTGCGAAAGGAAGGGGCTGGTGGTGGGGAGGGAGGAGGCAGCAATCTGGGCTGGAACCTCCTGTGTTAGCGGCGTGGGGGGAAGGAGACTGTCAGGTCCTCCGAGGTGGGCACAGCTCTCCAGCCACGTGGGACACTTGTCGCACAAGAGCACTGCTGGCCAGTTGGTGGGAACCAGAGGAGCCACGACCACTAACAGAGAACCACAGCAGTGGCCAATTCATCAAAAAGAAAGAAAAGACCCCAAATCACACCGCCCACCACACCCACAAAATGACTGTTTGGTTCCCCCCCCCCCCCCCCCACTCTTTCTTTCCTCCCTGTTGGCTCTTGGTCCTGGAGAATGACCGAGGTGGGGGAGGGGATGGGCTGGGAAACAGGTCACCGCTCTCCACTCCCAGGTGTGCCTGACTCCAGGTCCCTTGTCCCTTGTCGATTTCATAGACTCTGGTTATTTTCTCTTATTAAGGCGAGCACGGCCAGTTTATGATGCCAGACTCATGGGAGAATCTCAGACCTCCTAAGCCGTGTGAGGCCGCTGTCCTGCTCCACAGCCTCAGAGGGTGGAGGGAGCTTGTTCTGCTTTCCTCCGCCTCCCCTCCTCCTCCTTCGGCTTCTCCTGCCTCCTCTAGTCTTCAGTCCAGCACAGAGCTGGGGTGAGGAGGTGGGGAGGGGAAGGAGGTGTCCCTGAGTTGTAGCATCTGCCTGGTTCTGTGAGGTAAATGTCCCACCGTGGCTACTTCAAGCTGCCAGTGCGGTGTGGCTGGACGTGGCGTTGGGAAGCGGTTGTGAGCCCGTGCGAGGTGGCTCAATGAAGGATAAAGGCTAGTCCGCCTGAGGGGGGCGGGGGCAGATACTGTCCTCTCTCTGCTGACTGCCTCTGCTGCTCTGGCTGCCATCAGTGGGCCCTGATGTCCTCTGTGGGCTAGGTTTTTAGGGGCCCCCGGGATCCCCACTGTTCCGTCCCGGCACACTGAAGACCTGACTTTTCCAATCCTCTTCAGTTCGTGCCACCAGTGCCCAGTCCAGGGCCTCTCGCTGGTGATCTCCCAGGGCAAACTGGGCAGCCCTCCCGTGGGGGACATTGGCAAGATGGTGCAAGCTGACCTGCGTTCCAGAGTGTCTGCCTGACGCACGGAGAAACCACAGACCCCGACACAACACATCAGTGGAATGCATGTGGTTTCATTCCTGTGTCCTCATGCTGAGCTCTGTATGAAGCGGTTCTCACTCTCATACCACTTCTGACACCAAATGTGTACGTTTTCTCCTCCATGCAAGTCTCCGGTTCTCTGTGGACGCTAAGTAGGTATCCTATGAGTCCTTTTAATTCTGACCCTGACTACCTGTCTTCCTTCTGCCGTGTGAGGGCACAGGGAGACGACAGCCATCTGTGAGCCAGGAAGCCAGCTCTCACCAGGCACCAAATCTGCCAGCACCTGGAGCTTCGACTTTCCAGCCTCCAGAGTTGTGAGAAATTAATTTCTGACCTATGCAGAGAATCTATAAGTGTACATTATTCAACATGGGTATTTTAGGGAAAGTTGGATTCCCTTGGGAAAGAGGAGAGGTCTTCAGCAATACAGCAGAATTCGTAGGAAGATAGGAACAGCCGTGGAATCCCTGGTGCTCACGTAGGGAACCTGGACAGGTTCTAGGGCAGTGGTATTAGATGCTGACCATTCCCTAAGGCTGTGGATTTGTGTGGTGATGTTGGGGGGCGGGCTAGGCAGGGGTCATGCACTGGTAGGAGATGGGTTGCTAGATTTAGCAAAACCCTCCAAAGGCAATTATACACACATGTATACATGCATGTGCGTGTGTGTGTGTGTGTGGTAGCCATGGGCTGAAGGTTTGTGATCGCCCAAAATTCATTGCCTCCACAGTGATAGCATTTGGAGATGAGTCCTTTGGGAAGGAGTTAGGTTTAGGTCAGGTCCTGAGAATGGAACACTCATGATGGGATTAGTGTCTTTTAAGTGTTATACTTGGGGATGAGCTCTCTCTGTCTCTCCAGAGCACACACTAAGGAAAGGCCGCGTATGCACAGAGAAAGAAGGTGGATTTATACAGATCAGGAAGAGAGTTCTCACTAGGAACTGAATCTGCTGGTACCTTGACCTTGGACTTGCCAGCCTCTAGAACTGTGAGAAATAAATGTCTGTTATTTAAGCCAACCAATATATATATATATATATATATCTCCCAGTTAGGTTATTTTTTAGTAAAAATATGTCTTATGCAATATTTGGAAAATCTTCTGAAAGAAACATTCTGTCAGAAAGCAATGATATGGGGCACTTAGGTGGCTCAGTCTGTTAAGCATCTGCCTTCAAGTCAGGTCATGATCCTGGGGTTTTGGGATAGAGCCCTGTGTCAGGCTCCCAGCTCTGCGGAGACTCTGCTTCTCCCTCTTCCTCTGCCCCTCCCCTGCTGTGCTCTCTTTCACTCAAATAAATAAATAAATAAATAAAATCTTAAAAAAACAAGAAAACAATGATTAGAGGATGCATACTATAAAAAATCAATGACGGTATAGGTAAGTCTCAAAATTCCTATGTATTCCCATTCATATTAGAGTATAAAAATTAAAACATGTGTGAATTATTGGACACTAAATAAATGGATTAAAAATGTCCCCAGGTTTGGGACACCCTAGTCTGTTCAGCAGTGGATCATTGGTTTTCTGGGTTAGATTTTAGACCTGAGTATCACTAGATGAATTCATGATTGAGGAAGAAAAGAAAGGAACAGCCTTAATTTTTTTTTTTAGAATGATGATGATAATTTTTTCTTCTTTCTCTTCGGTCTTTTCCAGAGTAGTAGCCCTGTTCTAGCAGCTTGGGGGAGAATGCTTGGGAACGTGAACTGTTTGATGGTGCTTGCATATTGTGTTTTATAAAGAAGGACATGGAGGGTCCTTTAGAAATGGTTCTCTGAGAGCTAGCCTGCCCCAAGGAGACAGAGCTGGCACTCCTGACGACTGTGAATTCTCCAGCATCTAAGAAATAAACGGCAGACATTTGAGCTGGGAGTGTGCTCTGATCAGGAAAGGTTCCTTCCAACACTAAGCAAACCGGGTTCACCAACAGAGAGGACTAAATAAATCAGGAGTAGTGTTCACAGGAGCGTTTGGACAGTTTGAAAAGAATAAGCTAGGGATCTGGGTTTCTCACCAGTGGACAGTCTGCCTGGGAGCCTGAAGGGCTGCGATGGGGGCTTGGATCATCCCTCTGTGCTTGTTCCAAAGAGAGATGAATGGAGGCCTGTGAGAAGCCATCTGAACCCTAATGGAATGGCCAGACAAGGATTCTACATTAAGTTTTGCTGATCTTAATGAGCCTTTCAAATTATACACTGATACCTACTTCAAAGGCTTGGAGGTGGTGTTCTGTGAGGAGAAGATGAGGAAGAGCATTTGTGTACTAGTGAAATTTGCGGAGCTCATCTAAAGGCAAAGTCCAATGCCTTGTTTATGATGTGGAGCTTTCAGTAATGACATGGATTGCTGGGTCCATAGCAAGGCTAAGTTGGGTGCTGTGGGACAGCCCTGGGCTCCAGCTCTAGTAATCATTGGTGTTAGCATTTATCAACAGCCTGGTGTAGGTGCAGAGTCTTAGGATGCCTGTCCTACCTGTCCTACCCTCAGACCATTGGCATTGCTTCCAGTGAGGGACTGGGGGCCATCTGCAATGGCAAAGGGACTGGTCTATCGAAAAAGGAGCCATCGCTGACGACCGGGCAGACATCAGTCACAGATATGCCACTTAGACCTGCTCAAGATAGGGAAGAATAATGGTTGGAAAATTCCTCACTGAGAAGATTCCAAGATGTAGAATGGGGGGAGAGGGAGGGGCAGGAAACAGGCCTTTTTGGTGGTGGATATGATGGAGCTCCTGGCTGCTAGTAACTGAAATGAGACTGATAAATTTAATCAAAGAGTAATTTCCTGGGAGCTCACAGAGTTCATGAGAGTCCAGAAGATCACATTTGGGGATGAGCAGAATCAAGAACATTCTGGGTGGTTAAGAAGCTAACTTTGGAAATCCAATGACTATAGGAAGTAAATACTATCCTTCCATAAAACCCGAGTGCATAGAAGACTAAAAACCTAGGAAAATACTAGAATAGAAAAACAAATCCACCTTTTGATAAATGGAACTGACAAGAAAGCTTGTCTGTTTCAATTTGGATTCTGGGCAGAATAATTTTTTTCTACCTTCCTAACTAGGTTTGGGGTCTGTATTTATACTATCTTACGGTCCCCAGAACTCCCATGCCATGCCATTAACCTAAATGTGGTCTCCAATGATAACGCACCCAAGAAAATAAACACCTTTTGGTACAGCAAGCTTGAAACCAGGACTTACAGACATCTTGGATGAGTGGGTTGATGTGTTCATTAGGGTGAGTGTGCTGCTCTCTTACACTGTTGGAAGGAACCAGAATGGGAAGGCAAGAGTATCTGATAAGGGTCAGGGGACCTCTACCTGTGCTCTTATCATGGCCTCACAAATTCAGGATAGGGACAGAGCTAAATCCATGGGTTACTTTGCCAACCAGTGTTTGCTAATCAGTCAATCTTTGGAGGTTATATTAGATCTGGCCAACTGGCTGATTGGTAAAAATTTCCCATTGACTATGAGCTTTTCTTTTTTTAAATTTTTAAAAAATTTTTTTAAAAGATTTTATTTATTTATTCGACAGAGAGAGAGAGAGAGAGAGAGATCACAAGTAGGCAGAGAGGCAGGCAGAGAGACAGGGGGAAGCAGTCTCCCTGCTGAGCAGAGAGCCCGATGTGGGGCTCGATCCCAGGAACCCAAGATCATGACCGGAGCCGAAGGCAGAGGCTTAACCCACTGAGCCACCCAGGCGCCCCGACTATGAGCTTTTCAATGACAGGGACCACGGGTGCTTAATATATAGTAAGATAATGTTTTAAAATATTAATCAGAGTGTTTCTCCCATCCACAGTTTTTATATACAATTATCTCCCCATTTAGTTAGAGGTTAGGATTAAGATTATGGGGATGCAAAGAGGAGGAAATATCAGAGTTTGACTTTTGACTTGCAAAATAGGCTCTTGATGCTCATATCTCCATAGCTTTGAGAGAAAGGAATTAAATTATAGAACCTCAAGAGCTAAGATTCTAGCAAAAACAGTAAATGGGAAAGTGGATACGTGAAAACCAGTTTTCCTAAAGTTGATACAGCAAGTGAGAGACGGTGGGAAGACCTTTGATCTGAGAGCTGGTGGAGGCCTTAAGGAGGGGAGGAAGAGGAAAAGTCTGGGCAAGTTTGGAAGAATCCCAGAGCAAAGGATACCAGTGTCCACATTTGAAGCCAAATAAAGAGATCTGCTCCCAGTATGGTGTCTGAGGCAGAGTAGTGTGCTGAGTAAGCTATTGGGGAATATGGGCCCAAGGGTACCTTACAGGGTGCCATACACACCACATGGTGTAGGAAATGAGACCAGGAGTTCTCCATCCTGTAGAAATGCTGCAGATTGCGAAGGGGTGATGGCCCCAAAGCACTAGGGTCAAGTCCATGAGGGACGCAGTGAACTCAAGAAGCCCAGCGAAAACTAGTAACACACGATGGGGTAGGATGAGTATCAAGTACTGGGCAGCCCAGCCCAGTGGAGGGTTGTAGTAATGCTTTACTTCACTTACCCTCATTGCTGGGGTGATGGTCACAGGCCCCTACAGATCTTACCTTTGACCTCAGAGAATAAGGGAAGGCAGCAGGTGGAAGGGAGGCTGATTTTACAGAATTTAATCCTATGAATCCCAGGATTTACCTGGAATTGCCAATATTGTTTTCTGCTGTCATGTAGAAATTAGTTCTCAAGAGCTGTCAGAGATAGAGAAATAAAGAAAATTTTTAAAAAATTGCACCTATAGATCTGTGTTCTTGAAATTCACATTCAATAATCCCAGTACTTTGCACTGATCTGGATGTAATAGTCATGTTCTGAAAACCTTTGTTGACCAGGAGATTGAATGAATGACAACCCAGGTCTTGTGATCATTGGGGAGAGCATACGAGGAAGCCGTGCTGCCGGCCCTCTGGCCTATGGGGTCCTTCCTGTCATCATCTGGCAGGACTTGGAGACTCAGCCCTGGGATGGTTTACGTAGAATGAGAATGTTGCTCAACTAGATGCTCAAACCCCAGTACTTTATTGTCAGAACAGAAGGGTACACTTTGAAGTTTATGTGGAATTTATATTGATGCTTCTCATTAGCCAGCTAGAAATTTATTTTGTTTATGAGGAATTCCTCTTTATATACAGAACAGGAGCATGGGTGCTGTAAGCCAGAAAGAAAAGAAGATAAATCACACTTATTACTCTCTCTTGTGCTTGGTGGGGCACAAAAGCCTCAATACAAACTTCTAAGTCGGTAGTATTATTACCACTGCACTCCCCTCTCCTGCTTAATGACTAAATTGTAGCTGTGGTTAGTATACTCGACACTCAGTAGACCTTCAAATGTTGGTTGAAGGAATTAATAAGTGAAAATTGTCGCATGCTCAAGGTGAAACAGTGGTAAGTTGTATCCTGGATACAACTCTGAAACCTACATATTTCCATCACATGGTGACATGCATTCTAGGACTGTAATTCATTCCTTAGGCAATATCTGGAAAATCTTCTGAAAGAAACATTCCCCCAAAAAGCAATGCTATGGGGCACCTGGGTGGCTCAGTCAGTCAAGCATTGGTCCTCAGGTCAGGTCATGATCCTGGGGTCCTGGGATCAAGCCTAGTGTTGGGCTCTTTGCTCAGCAGGGAGTCTGCTTCTCCCTCTCCCTCTGCCCCTCCCTTCACTTGTGCTCTATCTCCTTCAGTCTCTCTCTCAAATAAATAAATAAAATCTTTAAAAAAATACCTCTCTTTCCCTTTAGTCTTGCTTCTCTTGGGGACCTCAAAGTACATGGGTATAAGCGGCTTTCCTCAAAGCAGGAGTAAAAGAAAATGTGTCAACCTCAGAGAGCCTTTGACGTGGAGCAGATGGAAGGTGGGGGACCACACGTCCTGCAACCTCTATTGTCTCAGTAAGCAGATGGCCTGGTTACATGCTACGGATGAGAACTGGGGATTTGGTGGGGATGGAGACACTCCAGGGCTCAGAATGGAGACTTGGGTGGGGTTCTATGGGAAATGTGGACAAAATTGAAGTTGAGTAAGAAAGATTTGCTGAGCACAGAAAGAGATCCCCGAGTAGATATGTCACACATTTCTGAGGGTGGAAGTTTTTATCCCCAAGGTTCCACAGGTAGTAAGTGTTATTTGAGATCTGTGTCAACTCCTGTAATTCTCTGTGCATTTTTAGAGCTGGCTCTCCACATTTATCTCTCAGTTGATGATCTTCTAGAATGCCCACTTCTTGAAAGCAGAGATTGTTTCTTCATCTTTGCGTGTTCCAAAGTCCTTAACACAATGTGCAGCTCTGAGCAGCCTCTCTAAGGACCAGGATCTGAGTTGGAGGTTGAGGGCTAGGAGACGTCAACATATACAAGCAGGGGTTGAGTCAGCAGATAAGCTTGCCCAGAGGAGCAGCCCTGGAGAGAGGACAGAGGCTGGGAGAGGAGCTGAATTCACTCCCTCATGGAAGTGTCCTCTACGAGGGTGAGCTCTTGTAAGGACCAAATTGCCCCCCCGGTCATCAGGATTCTTCTTCTGACTCTGGATCAGTGTGTGGGAGGGGGTTCTCTTCTTTCTGCTTCTCCTTGAGTTCACCTCCATGGCTGATGATTGACTCCCAAGCTTTCTTGCCCTTGCTCTCTATGACTCAGCATCCTACAGCCAGCCTGGCGTACAAGGTTATTGTAAATGATAACTCATGATAGCTCAGTGTCCTGATGAAAGAGAAATCTGGGGCCTTCACAGTGTCAGAGAACCACAGGAGAGTGTCCCTGGATGTGGAAACAAGGGTGTACCCATGTGTGGCTCTGTGTGTGTGTGTGTGTAGGACATATGTAACTTCTTGAGAGCATATGTATATGCCCACGCAGGTGTGTGCATTTTCGTGTCATTTTCGTGAATGAGAGTACACGGGAGCCTGAGTCTTGTACAACAGACTTGCTGTCCTAGAAATCTATCTGCTGGATCAGATGAAAGGAGAATTTTCCATACTTTGCAGCCACAGAACAACGTGAGCCCAAACATTGATTTGGGTCTCCTGAAGGGAGTTATGAAAAATTCCTACCATGCATTGCTGCACCACCACAAAACTTGGCATTTCAGAAGCAATAAATAAATAAATAAATAAATAAATAAATAAAATCCTTGAAGCATCTCCATTTTTAAAAAACTTCATGACTGCTTTAAGAGCTAAATAAAATAAGACGTGTAATATTTATTAATAGTCATGAAGTAATCGTTGAGATTAGGATCACTCTCATTCATACACACACAGGCACACAAATAAATTGCTTATTTTTCTCTCAGGTAAAAGTGTTGCAGTGATTGGCAGTATATGGCATTTCTCTCATAGCTCCATGAAGTGGGGAAGGCTCCAGAGTTACAGCTCTTTGCGATGGGTGTCTGTCAGTTCCGATCACCTCCTAGTCACCTGGTTGGCGAAGGAGCGTTCTTGCCATAAATAGGATGAGCCTTGAACACACGACAGCTGACACAGGACAGATGAGACTGACAGCAGTGTATTAGTCACACGTACTCATAGCCACGGGGAGGAGGACACCGCACCCCACAGGGGGCCACTTGGGAAAGCTTGGGAGCAGAGAACCAGCAGGGCTCGCAGGAAGAGTGCTTTGCAGTGATGAGAGGATGAGGGGATTGTTGGTTCCTGCAGGAGGATGTGATTGCCTTGTTTGAATAATTCCACAGGCTGGCAGGGAGGCAAAACCCATTAGATGAAGAAGCAGGTAAGGCGCAGCTGGTCTAATCAATAGGGGAACTCGCCAGAAGGGGACACTTTCCCCCTGTGTGGGGGGCACATCAGGCTAGAGTAGTAGAACTCCTGGCTAAGCCTCGGGGGTCCTGCAAAGTTCAAAGGTGTTAAGGCAGCACAAGGAATCTCATAATAATTGGGGGATACCCTACAGTATAATTATCCCCATTTTACATGGGAGAAACAGAGACCGAAGAGGGTCAGGTGACAGAGCTAAATTTTGTGTTGAGTTGGATACCAAGAGACTTTTTCTTTTCTTCCTCTATATTGCTCATTATCTTATTTGAACCCTACTGCCACCCTGTCAGGGAACATCTACACAATGAAGAGATTGAGGGTCAGAGAGAGAGGAAATGCTCCAAGTCTCACAGCTAGAGGGGAGTAGAGCCAAGGTCAAACTCAGAGGATTGAGTCTAGGTCAAACTCAGAACAGAGCCAAGGTCAAACTTGGGGTTGAGTCTAGGTCAAACTCAGAACAGAGCCAAGGTCAAACTCAGGGGGTTGAGTCTCAGGTGCCTCACTTGCTGGCAGAGCAGGCTCAAGGGCTGGCCCTGAGAGTGGTCACAGTCTGCAGGCTCCCACATCTCTGCACGGCATTGGGTAGGATACAGACCCCATAATGCAGATGGAAACATCAGCAGGGTTCTGCAGCTCTGAGAATTCCATATAATAGGACAAGAAACTGGACTGAATTCTTCAGATAAGTTTGTTTTTGTTGTTATTGCTATATGAAGAAATAAGGACTGGGACCATTGTGTCGAGCATGTGCCTATCCAGGGGCAATTGTCAAAGTATTTAACAACTGCTAGAAAGACTGTTCAGTCTGGTTGGGCCAGGCATTGACTCTTTAGTTGTAGGATGGTGGGAAGTTCTGGGGGATCCTGAAGAAGGGCTGACACAACAGGAAGGATACTCAGGGAGGTTCAGGGCAGCACTATTTACCAACTGTTGTAAGTATTTCAATATTTCTATCAGTCTTGTCCACACCTTCTGACCTGCAATCCTGCTGTTGGGTGTATATATATATAACCATCTCAAATTCTTCCCAGGTCCATAGGGGGGCACATGCAAGGATGTCCGGTTCAGTGCTGTGGTGGTGGTGGCTCAGAATGTAGGGGGCATTCTGGGCACCCATCAGTGAGGGAGGGATGATGTTCACAATTAAAAAAAGAAGAAAAGGAACAGATCAGATGCACTCAGAGCAACAAACAGGGATGGAGGTCAAAACCACCACAGTGTGGAATGAAACACTCCAGAAGACGAAGATAAAGGACACATTTCCATTTGCATAAATTAAAAATGCATGCACTCAAAACAACCTTCTACAAGGACATGTGGAAACAGAAGGTTATCAATAAGCATATTAGAATGGCTGCCTATGGAGGGTGGGCTGGCAATGCAAGTGTGGAATGGGGAATAAAGAAATAAATAAACAGAAACAGGAGAGAGGTTTTGTGTGAGCTGCTGCTGCCAATGCCATACCCAAGGATGGTGAGTGATTTAATCCTCTGCAACCAAGAGGAAAAAAAAGAAAAAGGTAAGAAACATGAAGTCAGTACAGCTACCCAACTCTCATGGGTATTTACAGCTACATTTAAAGAGGAAGAGGAAGAGTGGGGTGCATTGGAGAGAGTGGTCTCCCAGCAGACAGGAGGGCACTAACTTTCCATCTTGCTCTTCCAGAAAGATCTTTTGGTTGCTTCTCACTGTTGTGTCTTGATATGGGAGAATCTCCTCTTTATCACTGTAGTAAGAAGTTGTGATTTTTTTCCAAAGAAATTTTAATAGAACATTCCTTCTGTCACTGAGACTGAATAAGCCACTTGCATGGCCATCCATAAAAGAACTCAGTCATCTGATCTCCCCTAGTGACATGGGAGGCTTGGACATGTAGGCTTTATCCTGGGGCTCAGTGTATTGAGTAGGATGATCAGAGTCCTGGTTTGTCTGGACTGAGGAGGTTCCAGAGATACTGGACTTCTGTTTTTTTTGTTTTGTTTTGTTTGTTTGTTTGTTTGTTTGTTTTGCAAGTAAGACAATTCTAGGAAAACCAGGAAGAGTTGGTCACCATCCAGGTAACCATTGGGGATATTTTTACTGAAGAAATAGAAGAGAAAAGATCACAGGGTTGTGCCTGGCTGTCTCTACTATGGAGAAACTTTTCACTCTTCTAGTTGGAAATAAAGGCTAGACCCTATGTTCTTTCACAGGTATGCAGGATTATTAAAATAGGTGCAGAACTCCCCAAGAGGAGAAAAACCATGAGGTTGGCCCATTCAGTATTTGGTCCCTCTGAGTTTGTTTTCCTGTACTCTCCCTGAAGTCTGAAGACCTTAGTTCATCCATCTATCCATCCACCTACCCACCCAACTACCTATCCGTCCGTCCATCCATCCATCTATCCATCCAGCCATTCATCCGTCATCTTTTTTTTTTTTTTTTATTCTTAGAGTAGTCACTGAGCATCTGTAATGCACCAGGCTCTGAAAATACTGAGATGAATAATGCCACATAGTGCTTGCCCTCAAGGAGCCCACAGTTAATAAAAAAGACTCAGTCTACACAGGTGACCATATTGTAAGAGCATAACTGTAACTAGGGTCTGTATGAAGTATGATGGAGCCCAGTAGAAGGAATAACTAAATATGATTTCTGAAAGCTTCAAAGAATAGGTGATAATGATATTGCAGGTAGGGCTGGCATTTGCCAGGTAGGGAAGGGGGCCTTGTAGAAACATGGTGCAGGCAGGGCCAAGGTTCAGAAAGCACACAATAAACACAATGGAAAAATGGACCTAATGTGTCAGACTGCAAGGTAAGAGGGGACGGTGTGTGTCAGTGTGGGGGAGGGTTGTGGAATGAATGAGGCGGGGAGAAAAGTGGGAAGAGCTGGAAATATGAGTGAAGAGGTAAGTTTCAGCCAGATTGTGAGCCCTCTGGGAGTCCATCCCTTGGAGTATTTTCATGGCCTGACCTCTCAGACACAGCCCTTACTACGCTGAAGTAGATTATTATGAGTACTGAGACATGGAACGTAGTATGTGCTTGCCCAAAGTCTTCTTGACTATGACACAGGTGTTCTATGGAATTCATCTTGGGAAATGCTCAAGAGTCCTCAGAGGACATCTCCAAGACCTGAGGAGAGGATTCCTTTGTGCCTGGAGACTTAAGACATATTCTGTTACAGAGGCTTTTTTTTTTTTAATTGAATAATTTATAAATGTTGTCCTTTTATCTGGGTAGCTGTAAGGCTTTTAGAACTGGCAAACACCTTGGGGATCATCTTGTCCAAACCCAAATAGAAATCCAGAGAGGAGATATCTGTGAGCTGATCAGAGAGAATTCAAGTCTTTGGACTTGAAGACCACAAGTATTTAAGGCACTTTCTTTATTTTTGCTTTATGTTTTAAAAAAAATTTTATTTATTTATTTATTTAAGAGCCAGAGCGTGCACACCTGTGCATCATGGGGGAGGGGCAGAGGGAGAGGGGGAGAGAGAATCTCAAGACTCTGCAATGAGCACAGAGCCCAACCAGGGGCTCAATCTCATGACCTTGAGATCATGACCTGAGCTGAAATCAAGAGTCCTAAGTTCATCCGAATGAGCCACCCAGACACCCCCAAGGTACTCTGAATATAAAAATAATATAACAGGGCATTTAAAGTAAACATACACATAATTTTGTGAAAGAACAGAGATCATCGTAGCAATAATCTGGAATAAAAGAATTCTAGCTAAGTAATCAGATTCGATCTTGACCTGCCTGGCATCCAAGCAGAGACTGAGGTGATGGTTCATATGTTTTCTCTTTACCTATGGAAGAAATAAAATATTTCAGTTCCCATTGGGAGCACACAGAGCCGAGCAGCCCTATGATGGAGGCTATGGTAAATCACTTCACAAACATGCAGACCCTATTGAAGGTCCTAGAAATTCAGCCTTCAAGGAGCTCACTGTCTTTTTGAAGATAAACAGTGAAAATCCAGTATGTAGGTGCTACGTAAGTAAGAAGCAAAAGGCATGAGGGAGAATGAGAGAGAGGTTCAGAGCCCTGGGCAGGAGAGGGGGTTTTCCAGAGGGTAGTGATTAAGAACAGAATGGTGTCCTAAGGGAAAGGGAATTGGTTGAGCAAAGAAAGGCTTCTGGTTGGGAAGGATAGTCCAAGCAGAGGGAGACCACTGTGAGTGCAGGGAGACGTGAAAAAGTCTGGCACTTCAGGAACTGCAAATGTTCCAAGGGCTCCCACTGGCTGGTGTGACATTCAGGCGGCTGTTTAATGAGAAGCCAGTAAGAGGAACAAATGTTAGCCACCATTACTAATACTCCCTCACTCACCATCTTCCTGTCAGAGATGAGAACACCTTCATTTTCACACGAAGACCTTTTACCATTTAAAAAACAAATTAATACCCCCGCTTCCTCCAGCAATGACACACAGCTGGGTTTAGGGTCAGGGACAGGTTTGGGAGGGGAGAGGAGCAGGAGAACGTGGACCTGTGGGTAAGTGGGCAAGAGAGGAAGAACTTACCAAAGGAGTGTCCAGAGCAAGGGGAATATGGAAGCCTGGAAGACAGGCTTTCCTGGGCCCACATTTGCTTGGCCTATCTCCACTGACTCTAGGGGTCCTCTGCAAACATGGAGGGGTGGGTACTACTGTCAGCTGACGATCAACCCCTTATAGGTTAATGCATGGCTTGCACAGATGCTTTTCTATGTACATAGTTAATGAAAAGGGGACGGGCCATATCATGTGGCATAAAGACATTCTGATGGGGTAGGAAGGCGGCAGTTAAATCGACCAGAGCAGGCACTGCGGCAATGAAGACTGATTTCAAAGGAAGAGGCCCTAGGAACAGGGGGCGAGAACATGGCCGTGTGTGTGTGTGTGTGTGTGTGTGTGTGCGCGCGCGCGCGTGCGTGTGTGTGTGTGTGTGTGTGTATGAATCCATTTACTTTGCCTGGCTCAACCTTGGTACACTGTCAGGGATGAACTTTTGGGGAAACAGACATGCACTTTATGACCCACACAATGCTTTCCTGTGTATTAATTCCATTTGCTTCATAGGATTGCCCTCTAAGGGAGGAACTTTTCTTACCGAAGAAGAAACATTGAACCACTAGGTGACTTGCTCACAGGGCTTCCCCTGAGTCCAGCATGATGAGAAGCCCAGTCTGTTTCTTAAGTCTGTGCCCCTTCTACACCCTGTCCCCTATGCGCACAGTGGAGGCCTGTCCATTCTGTCCCAGCTTTCACAGATGCTGCGTGGAGGTCCTTTCTGACCTCCACCGTGGGTGCCTCCCTCCAGTTCGCAGGTACCGTCCAGACCTGTGAGAAGGCCCTGGTTCCCTGGCTTTTCTGCACTGCAGATAGGCTCTGCAGCGCATGGAGATTCTGAACATCTCTTATTCTCAAGTAAACAATGCTGTACTTTTCAGATAACTTAGTGATTTAAAATGATTAAATAGCAAACTGCTGGGAGAGATTCGGAAGCATTTTTCTCAGGTGTTGACAAAATATAAGCATATTTTTAGAATAATTTTAGATCTTAGGCTAAAGATGCTGATTGTATATGCAAATTACCTTCTTCAGAGGCTTGCGAACAGCAGTGTAGACAAAAGCTTTGGCTTCTCCTCAGGACAGGCTTCGGGGAGCCAAAGAACAATGGAATTAGGGACAGGGGCCCCCAAACATCTGTTCCTCAGCCACCTGCCTCCCCACCTTGCCTTCCATGAGCCAAATGAAAGTGCTGGTGTCCGAGGGAACACTGAGTTGGGCTTAAGCCTCTCCTGTGCCGTTCCTGCTTGCCACTACTTTCTCCTCCAGCCAAAACTCTCTGTAAGCTGCAGGTTTCACCCTTAGCCTACAAGATACCCTGAACATTGCTCCCCTTTCTCTGATTCCTATTGTGGGTTTGATCAAACAAAAACAATGAGAAACTCCAGACACCCCCGGGTACTTGGATGAGGTCAGAAAAAGTGTCTTTCATCTTTTCCATGCATCTCTTCGCCCCTGCCCCCTCCTTAATGCCGGCTCAGGGCCTGGAACTTAACTCTGTGTGGTCTCGCTAGGTGCTTGTCTGAGGCCAGTGGTCAGCAGGAGCTGGCTTGGGGGCAGTAGCCCCATTGCGTGATGTGGGGGCGGGAACACCGGGCGCCTATAGCTTGGAGCAGCTGGCTCGGAGGAATTATTGCAAGTCTGCACAACTTAAAAATCTGCAGTTTGGGGGCGGGAGGGGGAGCGCGGGGGTGGGTCCCCGAGCGTCCCATTTCTCCTCCCGGCGGTTCACTGAGTTCTTGCTCACTGCAGAGGGGCCGACCATGCCTTCCGGACCGCAGGCCGTCCTCGCTGAGGCCCCGTTCGTTCCTCAACCTCGGGCTGAAGGCACCTCCCTGTGACCTCCTCTTCCATCCTTCAGGAAGGAGAACCGGCTTGTCGCCGTTTCGCTCAGTGCATGTGACTTGCTAGGTAAGTCGAGGAACAGAGCAAGAAACAGTCTTGCTCTGCGCAGTGCCCGAGTATTCGGGCAGCCGGGCTGGTGGTAAACAGGCTGGACCGGGGCGACTGTTTCTTCCTTCGCACTTTGTTTTAAAACAAGTTGGGGCCTCGATACTTCCTAGGAGAATCCTGGCAAATTTGCACAGTGTCGCTTGGGGCCGCGACTTTCGGGAGGCTGTTGCCGGTGCCGCGGGGGGCCGCGGAGGAGACGGTCTGCCTCCCGCCGAATCGCGGGCTCCAGCCCGAAGGGCGCGCAGGTGGGAGGCAGCCGGCGCGCTCCTGCTCCCGCCGGGACAGGGCACGCGGCTCCGGGGGTGACTCTGCCCTCGGGTCTCGGCGGGGGCACGCGCCCCGCCAGGGCGCCAGTCTGTCCTTCCGTGTGTCCGTGAGTCGCACGGCCCGAGCCCGGTAACCTGCAGCAGACCTCGGCGGAGCGCCTGGCCCTCGGCCCGGGGAGCGCAGGCGGGGGCCAGAAGCTAGGCGGCGGGCGAAGCGGGACCAATGGGGCGGTGGCCGAGCAGCCGGCCCCGCCCCGTCCCGCCCCGCCCCGCCCTATCCGCGGCTCTCGGGAGCCGCGCTCCGGCCGGGCGGGACCGACGGACAGACCCAGGCGGGCCACCCGGCTCTCCTCGCCGCCGCCGCGGCGGGCGCCGGGCCGCGCGGCGAGGCCTGATTCCTGCAGCGCGGGCGGGCGGCGTCGCCAAGCGGAGCGAGCCTGAGGCACCGGGACTCCTGCAGGTACCTGCTCGTGTCCCCTCCTCCGCGCGCACTCCGGCGACTTCTCCGTGCGACCCCGCAACTTTGGCCACATTTTGCTGCCCCTGCATTCCCGTGGCTCGGGTCACGAGTGCACGGCCGCGCAGGTCTAGGACCGCAGGGGACTTGGCATTCTGCTGAGCGCCTGCCTCGCGGCGCCCCCTCATCCTCCGGTTCCCGGAGCCCGCCGTCGCTGGAGTCCTCAAGACCCGCCTGTTGCGCGAGCTGCGGCCGGCGGCGCGGTGGCCGGGCCCCTCGGAAGGCCGCAGCCGGGGTCGCTAGGATCCGCTGTTGGGCGTGGGGTGGGTAGTCGCGGGGTGGGGGACTCACTGGAGGCGGGAGAGTCGGGGAGCCGGGGAGAGGCGGCACTTCGCGGAGGGCATCCCTGGGGCGTTTCCTTAGCCGGGAAGCCTTTCCTTCTCTTCCTCGAGAGGAGGCGCTTTCCTGGCGAATGTAAGTGCTTCCCCGGCCGCCTGCTCCGCCTTCTTCCCCGTCATTCCTCCCCTCCCCTTTGCCCTGCAGCGGGGCCGGGCGCCCCGCGACCGTCGCAGGGCACAGCGCACCCCCGGCCCGGGGGCTGGTGCCGCGCTGTGCCCACGGGCCGGCTGCGCGCTCCGGCTGCGGGCGGCTTGGGGCTTGCAGGGCCGCCCGCCGGCTCCCCGCCTTTGCCTCGGGGGTGGGGTGGGGGTGTCGGGAACGTCCCCTTCCCGCGCCCCTCTGAGGGGGTGGCTGCCGGACCACCCGAGGTGAATGGGCTGGGGAGCGAGCCAGACCTTGCCACGGCGGCCGCGGCCCGCCAGGCTGGGCTCCTTTCGCATTGCAGGGCTCTGGCTCCCCCCAACCCCTCCTTCCCCGCTCTGTCTCTCCCCGTCTCTTTTGGGAAAGGAGCACCTTTGGCGTCCTTGGTGTGTCACCCGCATCTCGGCTGGGGAGACGCAGCCGGTGGTCTAACTCCGGCAGCCCGCAGCGGCGGTGATGGGCGGCAAAGATTCCCCTCCAGCCGCCGGGATAACCGCGGGGCTCTGGTTCGATGTCTGAGCGTGAGCGGGTGAAGCGGGGTCGTGCCTGGGCATAGAGAGCGGACTTGCCAATCGTCCCGCTCTTGGATTTTTTTTTTTTTTTTTTTTTTTTTTTTTACTTTGTCTTTCCCTCTGAAGAGCAGGGCAGGTGAGGAAAACCTGATCAGAAACCTTCCCCTCCATCTTCCTTGTATTTGTTTAAGTGATTTGCATAACCATTTGCTTAGTACTGTATACATTGCCCCCCCCGCCCCCCTTTAGACTACTTGCAAATACCTGCCTAGGTAAACAGGAAGCCAGCATTTTTCCTGAGCACCTGCCCCCACACAGTTCAGGCTGAAGGAGGGTGGCGTTGATAGTGTGGTTGAACTTGGTGTAACATTTCGGTTTCACTCCTCACTTGGGTTGTAGAGTCCGTGGGGCGGTTGATTGAATCAGTTTGCGTTTACAGCCGGCTTTCCCGGGCTAGGCCCCGGGCTCTGTCCTGGGGATACACAGTACAAAATGAAGTTTCTACTCCGTCTAGTCCGGCCCTTCTTTTTCCTTTTTTCACCAGATTCCTTCCTTGTGTTCTAACATTAAATCTGTCTTTTCACAACTAGGGATTGTCAATATTGGGGTAGGGAGGAGAAGATGAGGTGCTTACAAACTCTGAATCCAAAGCACGTTGTGAAAATTCTAAGAAGATCTGTGGAATCTGTTTTAATTCACTTTTGTGTCTGAGCCATTTTTTGCCTGGAAAATCAGCCTGAATAAGCCCATTCATCAATGCAGCAAAGCTAAGCTTTTATGGGTCAAGTGTATAAAAGCAATTGGGGGGTGTATGTGCAAGCCGTCTTTGCTTTGTTGAGACATATTACAGTATTAAAAATCCGATGCTCGGATGCTTGGGCTTGCCAGCAAAGCACCAGCTAAGTATTTTTCCTTCTTCCTTATTATTATTATCATTGTCATTCTTATTTTTAAGAAAGATGGGGAACAGTGGGGACTCCAGACACTTCCTCTGTCTTAAGTGAATTTCGCCCTTCATGTCAATCCTTTGCGGACTCTGTGTCCTTCTGTTCTACCCAAGCAAGATCTCAATCTACCCTGTGTCTGGCATTTGGGGTTGGAATGTGCGCAGCTTTGAGAGAGCAGACAGGCACTACAGGGTTTTCCTACTCCTCCTCTTTTTTTTTTTTTTTTTAATAGAGATCATTTATTGGCTGAATACCATATGCCAGCCACTCTGCTGGGCACTTTTCCAGACATTATCTCATTTAATGTTCAGAACCACCCCATGAGGAAATGAGGCTTTCCTTCTTCATCACAGTGTTTCTAGGGGAGCCAGCAGTAGATGGAACCCCTCTAGGTACATTCTGAGTCCCATGGGAGACCAAAAGGGTGGGCCTGGGCTTTGGGGTCCCACTGGCAGGCAAGGGCCACTATGCAGGGTAGCTGGAGGCAGAGCCGAAGGTGGGTATCATTACTGGCCTGGCTTATCAGGTTTCAGGAAGGCAGATTCTCCGGAGTGCCCCTTGTGTGACATACCCACAAGGACCTGGGTTCCAGCCCTGACTTCAATCTCTTCATGGATCCTTGACCTAAGTCACTTTTCTTCTCTGAGTCATAGTCTGTTCAGTGACGAGAATCTGGATGTCTCCTATGTGTTCTTACCCTATACTAGGCACTGTGCTAAAAGCTCTGGATGTCATGACTCATTTCATCCTGATGATGGCCTTTGGAGGTGCGGGGTCTATTACCACCCTATTTTATCTTTAAAAATTTATTTATTTATTTATTTATATTGAGGTATTCTTGACATACAATATTATATTAGTTCCAGAATATACAATATACAGCGATTCGATAATAACATACATTACACAGTGCTCGCCAGGGTAAGTGTAGCAATCATCAGCCTATTTAGATGAGAAAAAAAGAGAACAACTGGATGACTTATGCAAAGTCATACAGTTAGGACTATATGGAGCCAGGATCTATGCCTGGCAGTCCAGCTACACAGCTACTATGGGATTCTGCCCTCCTTGGTTATCTGGACAGCCCCAACACTAACCTATGCTTTGTAGAACTCAGGTGGGGTTTGTTGATTAGTGAGCGGTAGACGTGGCTTGCCATTACCAAGGGGCTTTTTAGTCTCCATCTCATCCTTAGAAGGAACCTTGACAATGGCACTGGAGAAGCGTTCTTTTTGCTTTTGCCAAAAATGTCGTCTTTCCAATGTAATTGGGAAAAAAGAAGACAGACCATAAAGATCATGGGCTAGGTGAACATGGCTGTGTCCGGAGAAAGTGCTCGTTATCAATGAGGAATCCAGAACAGTGGGAGATCAGTTTGTACTGAGTCAAATTTATCAAAAATGCCAACTAGTAACTAGCCTGCAAGAATTTGTTGTGTGGGTGTGATGTGCCCAGTACTGAGACACCAAGGGCAGGCGGACTGTAAGAACATGTGTTCTCTGAGCCTGAGCGCACAGTGGACCTGGACACTCGAGATGAACAGGCACTAGGCAGGTCAACACAAGACGCTAAATATTTGCATCCTGATAACAGTGACAAACTGTCGTATTTGTAGAGCCTGCTACAGTTTGCAGAAACTCCCACAGGGTTACCTCGTTTCAGTTTAGTAACGGAGGGTAATATGCCCGGGGCGGGGTGGGGTTTTGCAAGCCCCTATTGCAGATGAGGAAAGCAAGGCAAAGTGAGCCTCTTGGACTTGGCCAGAGCCAGGGGTCTTCCGACTCCAAAGCCATCATCTGTCATCCTCACAAGGAACGTGGAAGATGTGGAAGGTCCTGGGAGGAGGCAGCGTTTGAACTTCATTCCGAAGCTGGCTTTTGGTCCCTGCTCTTGGCTAGTCAGGGGGAGCAGGGGAGGAGAAGAAAATCTTTGCTGCTGTTGTCTTATTTTTGCATTCAGGGGTCTGGTATGTGAGACGTGGAGAGAAACCCCCATTATGATGAATTCCATAAAAATGTTGAGAAGGGGCAATCAAATGTAGAATGTGGTTTAGAAAAATTTCCATCCCTGGCTTCCTTTATCATTTTTCTTTCTCTTTTATCATTTCTTTGTGGGCAGGAGGGTCTTGCTGTCTTTGGAACCCTGCAGAGGCTTGCCCCACGGTTTGCTTGGAGTAGATACCCTTTAAAATGATCTTTAATTGCACAAGTGTTGAATGATAATGGCCCAACATCTGCTTTTAGCTAATAATGTTACAGATAAGCAGTTAATGTTGACAGCAGCTGGCTTCAGTGTGCTTGCTGAGGTCCCCCGTGAATGAAACCCTCCTGCTCATCAGCCCGAGAAGATCAACTGAGCTCATCTGAGCCGCCAGCAGATGCTTATCAATGTTGACTTAATGATTAACTTACGCAGTCATATATACCCTCTTTACAGTTACAAATACAACCCTCTTTCCATTTATAAAAATACACATATATCTTCTTTACATTTACATTACTTCATTCTGTAAGCACTGGAGTACTTACCTGGCATTACGGACTGTTAGATGCTGGGTATTCCGCGGTAAAGGAAACAGGCACGGAGGGAGTGGGCAGCTATTGGGGAGACAGACATTAAACAAAGACGTGCAAACATTTAAGTAGGGCCAGGTGCTTCAAAGAACTTCCTGGGGGGAGAGGAACAAGGCTGGGGAGGGCACTAGGTTAGATGGGGGGACCCAGGAAGACCTTTCTGAGAAAGGGACTTTCCATTCTGAGGGATGCACGGATGTTTATCCAGTGGAAAGTGGGAGAAGGAGGATCTTAGGACGCAGAAGGAGTGTGAGGGTTTGAAGGCAAGGACGCGTACGGAGACTTGGAGGAACTTCTGGAGAGCTGGGGTGGGGGGCTGGGAGGGGGCCAGAGAGGAGGGCCAGGGCAGATCATGCTGCACCCTTCACACCAGCTTAAGGACATTAGGGTTTATTTTGGGGGCTGTGGGAAGGAGCTTGTGGATTTGTAGGGGCTGGGGAGTATTAGGAGCCAATTTACATTTCTGCAGGATGGCCCACGAAGACAGGGAAGAACAGATTGGAGAGGCTCAGGCATGGCAATTTGGAGCCTTCTTACCTGGGGGATTAGAGAGAGGGGGCCAGATCGGACCGAGTGGAAACCAATGGGAGCTGAGGAAGTAGAGGCCACACTTGTACAGAACCCTTTCGGTTCTGAAAGGGATCAGAGAGGGTGTGAGGATCCGCCCGTGTGTGTGGAGCCCACACAGAGCTGAGGTCAGGGAGCTGAGCCCAGTCAACATGTCCACATCTCTGTGCTTGGAGTCCTACGGCGCTAGAGCTTCTAGAACAGAAGACATTGGAATCTTGGCTCTGGTTTTGTCTCTAACTGGTGGGGAAATTTGAGTTTATCTCTTGTTCTTCTCTGTTTTTGTTTTTGTTCTTATTTTCCTCACAGCCTGTTGACTGTATGATTTAAAAAAAAAACAAACAGGTAATCTGTCTATGAATATTTTTTCTTTATAGTATCATTCACGTGTGTTAATTTGGATCATTTTTGTAAATTGAACTAGGAGAGTTATGAGTGGGTATGTGGAACATTTGTGGTGAGATTCTAAGCATTTGCTCTTTGATGATTCCCAATACGTTGCTTTCAAATTGCCTTAAATGGAGAGACAGGAGTGATAAGCCTGGTGGTGTGGAGCCCCGTGAAGCTATGTGGGGGTGAGGCCTGGTGGAGAGCCCTGGGCGCGGCTAAGCCAACTTTCTGCGTCTCAGTGGAGTCCTTCCTTAACCTGCCCTTCCTTATCCCATGAAACTTCCTCTTTCTCCATAGATATGGTATAAAAAGATGCAAGAGAGGTGCCTCTGGTCTGTCACCTGGGGACCCACGTTCAGCAGAGTATAATGGTCTTTGTTGTTGTCTCTGTCACTATCTCTTTCTCACTCAAATAAATGAATAAAATCTTCTTTTTAAAATATTTTATTTATTTGTGACAGAAAGAGATAGCGAGAGAAGAAACACGAGCCGGGGAAGCAGCAGGCAGAGGGAGAAGCAGGCTCCTGAGCAGGGAGCCGGCTATGGGGCTTGATCGCAGGACGCTGGGATCATGACCTGAGCCGAAGACAGACGCTTAACGACTGAGCTACACAGGCGCCCCTAAATAAATAAAATCTTAAAAAAAAAAAATAAAAAGGAAAAGGAATCTCTTTGCAGCTGTGTGGAATGAGAAGGTAGATAGGACCAGAGGACTTAAAGTTACTCCAAAGATCATTTAAGACATTTGCTATTTCCTGAAGACTTCTTTCAGGAATGCGGACTTCTATCCTGGCTAATAATTATTGTGGTGAGATAAAACATGCCAGTAGACTAAATGTGGCGCTTGAATATGTCCACATTTTTTTTTAAACTTTCATTCTTTTATGGACTAGTCTGGCTTTCTCGATACAAGCCAAGGTGAATCCCAGAGTATTTCCTAGCATTTACTTTAAGGTAAAGAATTTCATTGGCCAGAGGGATGAGAAAACTTGGCAGCTAAAGACTCGTGGTTGGTAGGTTTGGATTGAGAGGAGGAGCCTGGGTTCTGGCAAAAAGTTAGGTCAGCACTCTTGTCTTAGTGGTCAGGAAATCAGACCTCCTGGGCAGGGCTTTTCCCGTGGGTTTTTAAGATCCCGGTTTTCTAAATGTGGTTCCTTCATGAAGCTGCTGACATCAAACCTCCTTCTCCCCTCCTCCTCTTGGTGATTAGACATCCCCTGGTCATGATTTAGCTCTGAAACTATTTCAGGGTTGAACCTTCTCTGTCTCCTGGCTAAAAGAATAAATGAAAAGTGTCATTAAATGGCAGTGTCCTTCTGTCTGTCTGTCTATCTATCTTTAAAAAAAGGATTTACTTATTTATTTTAGAGAGAAAGAAAGCATGAGCAGAAAGAGGGAGAGAATTGCCTTAAATGGAGTTACAGGAGTCTCTCAGGAGAGGGAGAGAGACTATCCAGCAAACTTCCTGCTGAGTGTGGAGCCAGCACGGGGCTCTATCTCAGGACCCTGAGATCATGACCTGAGCTGAAATCAAAAGTCAGACGATCAACTGACTGGGCCACCCAGGTGCCCCCCTATCTACCATCGTTGTCAAAGAGTAAAAAAGTATCTATGTCTCTTATCATCTCCTTAAATCACATTTCTATAGGGTAGGCTCTCTGCATATGCAAAAATGGGAATCTCATGGACATTCATACTATGCCTGAGAACTTCACCTTTTATGCAGTTTCCCCAGACTTTTTGACCTAATTTGAAAGCAGATGTCACTGTGGTACATCTTGGTAGTTTTCTCCCCGAGTTTTCTCCCAGCGCCCCCCAGACTTAAAATGCAGGCACTGGAGAGCATTTTGCCTTCTCATCTGTGTCCTTTCAATGGGGCTTTGAAACAAAGAGGACAGGATCTGTAATGTGGCCCTCAACTCTAATGGGTTTGCTTTTAGCTGTTTTCGACCAGTCACTCCTGTTAGCCACATCATTTAAAAGCACACAAGCAAGCCCTGTTTAAGTCAGGGTCAGCAGCTCAGAAATAAATCCCACTGAGGCATTATTAGATACTGGGGTTAGGTTTTAGAATACATGCAAATGCAGAGGTATGTCATAGGAGTGGGAAGCTAGAAGGAACTTTGTGGAACTCCAGGATTGTGTGGTGTTGAAGGGAGATGGAGTTGTCTCTGTTGGAAACAGGGCCTGGATCCCCATGCCATGCACACAGACATACACCCTCCAGGGGACAGAGGTGGTGCGGGCTGCTTTGCTGATTGCATAGACATAGACCAACCACAAAGATGTACCAATTGCATATAAAGTTTCAGTTTGACAAGAGGCAAGGAGTTTGGCAGTTAAATGGTACTGATAGTTGCATATTAGGAATACATTCGATACCACTGAACCATACCCTTAAAAATGGCAAAGATGGTCAATTTTATGTCACATGTATTTTATCACAATAACAAAATTAAAAAAAAAAGAATTTGAGATTCCTTTTTTTGGTCTCAGATTCTTTCCATGCTTAAAAATTATTGAGAACTCCCCCCCTCCAAAGCTCCTGTTAATGGGGGTTATATCTATCAATATGTTTTTTCGGATACCATCAGTTTACTATAAAAGAGAGACAGAGAAATTATTTACATGGCGGAAGATTTCACAACTTCAGTTACAAAATGGGAACTTCATGTGAATAGCATTACAATAATAATGTGTTTCAGTCTATGTGCTTTCTGAGAATGTCACGGTCTCTAAACAGGAAGTAATCCTTGTTATCTAGAACTACTTTGGTGCCTCCATATTTTGGCAGAAGAAATTTATCCCCAACTTTCATGCTAACTGGCTGAATCCCTCCACACTTTCCTTTAGAGCCAGAACCAACAGCTACTATTGTCACATACCATGCTTTTTCCCGAGGCTTTTCTGGAAGCATAATGTGTCCTTTTGTTACAGTTTTGGCTGCACTCCTTTCAACCAAAACTCGGTCCAAGAGGGGAGGAAACTTCCTAAACTCCTGTCCTGCCTGTGACTCCAGCCAGGGCAGTACATACTCTCATCTACCAATATGTATATATTAGAAATTAAAATAGTTACATCTTAAGGGCACCTGCCTTGTTCCATTGGCAGAGCACATGACTCTTGATCTCGGGGTTGTAAATCTTAATCTTGACCATATTGGGTGTAAAGATTACTTAAAAAAAAAAAGATAAAATCTTAAAATAGTTACATTTTAAAGTGTTAATTATTAATTCATTTAAAGTCACAATAATATTCTCATTGCATGTTTTAACATAAATGGCCTATTTTTATGAAAAATAACTATCTTCAAAACAAAAACAATGCATTAGCAGGGAGCCTGCTTCCTTCTCTCTCTCTCTCTGCCTGCCTCTCTGCCTACTTGTGATCTCTGTCAAAAAAAAAAAAAAAATTCAAGGGTGGCATTGTTTTATGTTTTTAGAAATGTATTTATTGTCTGGTTTAATAGAAGGCAGTGGGATTCTTAGACTTGCCTCTTTCTTTAGTCTATGATCTCACACGTCATATGCTCCCTGGAAAACTCCACCGGACACTTGTGAGAGAAGGAAAGTAAACAGGAAAATATCTTAGTTGATTAGGAAAACAGTTTTGGTCTTCTGGGCACTTTAAAGGGTCTTAAGAGTCCCAGGGGTCTCCTGACCACATTTTGAGAACTGTAAAATAAATCTGCAGCCATGTTAATTTTTTGTTATAATCTATGTTTAGCTCTTTTCATCAAATGTTATCTGAACTTGAACTTCAGCATTTCAATGTATTGTTTTATCTGTGATTTCAAATGAAAGGACTATGTAGCTTCTGGGAAAAAAAAAATACCATATTTTTTCCCCCTGAGTTTTTGTAACAAACAAGCAACAAAAAAATTTTGTTTGTACCATCCTGTTGTTAACTTTTTCAGAAGCTACCAGATTGGTCTAGTGTGTAACTATTTAGAATTTCCCTTGCTAAACTAACTTGAGTAGGAAACGCAAGACATGGAAAATTTTGAGTGTGAGAATCAGGTAAAGAAAGCCATGCTTTCCTCCAGGGTACACAAAGTTTGCTTTTATCAAGCGTGCATTCCTGTTTACTGTGGAGTGTGTCCCAAGGTGGTGCCCAGAGCTCTCTCCTGGGGCTTGATCTTGAACTTCACTCTTGGGAAGATACTTCGGGCTTCAGAGACTCTCCTTTTTCTCCCTCCCGCTCTACCCCACCCCCGTCTCCCTCCGTTGGAAAACTTCGAAACTCCAAGAGGAGGGTGCACTTAGGAAATGACTTGGACAAACAGAGGTGAGAGATTTCATGTTAATAAGTCAAATTGAAAGCTTTTTGGCTGGCCTTGTCTTGGGGGGAATCTCATTATTTTATAATTTTTTTTATTTCATGTTGATGAAGTATGGAATTAGTCACAGCAGATAGTTCTGGGAAAAATGTTAAAAAAAAAAAAATTCCTCCCAGGGTGGCTTCTAGGAGCAGGATGAGGATGATTGTGAAACATAAAACCTTTTTCTCCTACCTTCCAAATAACAGATTAGGAGCTGTATGAACGATCGTATTTATTGCACTGCATCTTTAAAATGTTAAATGAAACTTTTTTTTTTTTTTTTTAATCCCATGAAATAGCTACTGGGGCAGCTTGCTAGAGCAGTAGACATTAGGTTTCTTGAGTTCCTTGCCAACATACTGAGGATTTATGATTTGGCAAAAGTACTCTTACTTCTAGTAGCAGTAAGTGCTTTTCTTCAATCCTTTGGAAAGGTCATAATGTGTTGGGTGCTCCCATTGGGTAGAGAGAAGCAATCGCTCGTGAGGCATCTTCATCCCAGTGTCCTGGAGCCCCCTGGGGAGGCCTGTATGTGAGGGCAGCTCCCAAGTGGCCTTCTTTGCTCCATTTTGAGCGGGAAAATCTTTGTCTTTTACCCTTAAGTAGATCATTCATTTAGTCATACTTCCACCCAAATCCCCCACTTGTCGGCCGTGTGTCAGACACTGATATCACTTTGTATCCGTGAGGTTGCCTGGGTGGCTCAGTCGGCTGAGCGCCAGGTCACGAGCTCTGGGTCTTGAGATGGAGCCCTGCATTGGGCTTAAGCTGGGTGTAGAGTCTGCTTAAGGTTCTCTCTCTCCCTCCTCCCTGCTCCCCCCCACCCAAAAAAAGAAATTGAGTGGAAGCACCAAGGAGACATGCCTACTTTTTTGTTCCTATTTGCATCAGTTTTGTGTGTGTCTGTACCTGTGTGTGTGTGTGTGTGTGTGTGTGTATGTGCTCACGTGTGGTACGTCAAAGGGATGTGTCCTGAGAGAGGTGATCTTTGAGCTGATTTCTTGAAGACAAAAGTCGAATTAACTGGAAAAGAAAGGAACAGAAGGAACAGCTTCAAGGAGGTTTGGGAAGGAGAGTGCACTGTGGTTTGGGGATGGGGCTGAGGCAGAGGGTTTTGGAGTGGACTGGTGGATGTCGAGGCTAGAGAGGTGGGCAGGATGTTCTTGCTGCCTCCCCTGTGTGCCGAACCGTTCTGAACCCCACGCTAAAGAGCCGGATCGTGATGGTGCCTGCCTGTCTGGGGTGATCTGCAATTAGAGAAGTTCATCCAGTCATTATTATTTTCCGCTGAGCATTAAGGACATAAAGATTAAGAAAAAATAGGTCCTGCCTTTGTGGGACTCATAGCGTGGTGGTGGAGGCTTCCAGGAAATTGTTCTACTGCAGTTCAGCAGGTTAGACACTCGATGGAGGCAATGGAGGCAGGCAGTGGTCGTTGAGGGCCTGGGTTTGGGGCAGGGAGAGTCCTTGGGTCAAGACTTGGTTCTGAAGACTACGATAAAGAATATGAGTCTCCAAGGGCATTCGGAGCAGACAAATGAGTGAGAAGTCAAAGATGCTTTGGGAGAATCTCAGGTAATTCTTTACAGTTCTAGAGTTTCAGTTGCTTGTGGAAAGTGAGGCTAGTGGATGAGGAATGGCCTCAGCTAACATTTAATTGAGCATTTACTTACACTAAGCACAGAGAGCTTTATTTTTATAATGTCATTTTTAAACTTCATGACCGCTCTAATGTGGCATGTGATAGTATCCATGGTTTACAAATGGAAAAAAAAAAAACAACAAAATAAAAAAAAAACAAAACAAAAAACCTGAACTCAAAGAACTTAAGTAATCGCCCAAGGCCTCACAGCTAGCGGGTGGTGAAGCTGGGACTCTCGCCAGCACTCTGGGGCCAGAGTTTATCCTGCAGGCAAAGGCAGCTATCAGAGGACCTGGAGACTGCGCATTATGGAAGGTAGCTGGAACTTGGGGTGGGGAATGACTCTGAAGGTGGCGGATGGAGATGGGTCTCAGGCAGGGAAGACAATGAGCGGTGTTTTGTAATAAACCATGGAAAAATACCAAGTACCTGAATTAAATCAGGCAGGAAGGACAAGGGAAGGAAAGAAATCTGAGAAATGTTTGGGACTAGAGGATGAAAGGAAAATGTGGACACATTTATTTCAAGGTCCCGGTGGGACATTCAAGTGGACATGTCCAGCAGGCTGTTGTAAGAGTCTGAGATGGAGAGGGGACATCAGGGCTGGAGATACACACCCAGCCTCCGAGCGCAATGAAATTCCCAGGGCGAGGAGCAGAAGGACAGGAGAAACCCAAGGGGTTGCAGTGACAGGCATTGGAGATTATCTCCCGCATACAGATTTTTGTGATTTGGCTCACAAGAGCAAAACATTAAAACCAGTGATTGTCAACATTTAGAAAATTGGGAAAGTTCACATAAAAATAAGATCTGTGGGGGCGCCTGGGTGGCTCAGTGGGTTAAAGCCTCTGCCTTCAGCTCGGGTCATGATCTCAGGGTCCTGGGATCGAGCCCCACATCGGGCTCTCTGTTCAGCGGGGAGCCTTCTTCCTCCTCTCTCTCTGCCTGCCTCTCTGCCTACTTGTGATCTGTCAAATAAATAAATAAAATCTTAAAAAAAAAATAAGATCTGTGGGTGTTCTTGACAAGTGGGGCGATCCGATCCCCTGATATACCCAAATAAGGGCCAGCAGTCCCCTTTTGGCAGGGCTGGTGCTCTCCAGCTTGTCACAGCAGCCAGACGTCCCCTTTTTTTCATTTCAGTCACCTGCATGGCCCCCAAAAGGTATTTTATTTTGTGACACCCTCCCCCCCACCCCGGCCCCCAGATTTAAGGTTTGGGAAGACAAAGCAGAGTTTCGCAGGAAACCAGGAGTGAGAGAGTAGTCAGAGAGGTGACATCAGTGACCCTCAGGGGCTGGGAGGAGGGCAGTGACAAATGCCTTGGGCAGGTTAAGTCACGCGCAGATGGCGCAGATGAGAAGCGTGCTTTGGGTTTGGTCATCTAGAGGTGCCCTTAGCAAAAATGCTTATTGGGGTGTTAGGGCAAGAATTGCACAAGAAGAAGGAAGGGCGAATCTAAAAAGTGATTTTAAGAAGCTGTGCTGCAGAGAGAGTTGGGGTTGGGAGAGTTTGTTTTGTTACTTTTTAATATGAGACTGACTTGATCGGACCGTATAAGGATGCATGAGATACAAAATAGTACTTTCTTTGTCCCCGACTCACATTTCGTAACTACAAGGAATCCAGTCTCAGGTTTGGTTGTTCTTATTAAAACAGCGTGCTCCAGGGGCCAGAATGGAGTGAGGTTTCTTGCACGTGTGTGAGGCAGCCCTGCCGAGTTCAGGTCTCCCCAGCATCAGGTGCCTTCTTGCTGGTTTGAACAACAGAGCCTGCAAATGGGCGACGGTACATTTCAACAGCAGCAGGTCGAGTGGAGCAGGGCCCGTGTGGTGACTTACTCCCCGCATTTACCCCTGGGTTGTGCACTGCCTGTTTCCTTATATCGCTCAGCCGGTGGGATCTGTGTGATGATCTCATATGCTAGCGTCACCTCTATTTCAAGCTCCAAGACTGGGCCTTTTCCTGGTTGGATGCCACGTACCAATTTTTCCATTTACTTTTTTGTATTTGTCTTATGACATGATTTGGTCTAATAACTTAGTGTGTGTGAGAGAGAGAGAGAGAGAGAGAGAGAATTTGTCTGTCTTGTCTTTTTTAACTTTATTTTTTCAGTATTCTAAGTTTCATGGTTTATGCACCACACGCAGTGCTCCATACGTGCCCTCCATAATACCCACACGCAGTGCTCCATACGTGCCCTCCATAATACCCACTAGCAGGCTCACCCAACCCGCCACCCTCCACCCTTTCAAAACCCTCAGTTTGTTTCTCAGGGTCCACAGTCTCTCATGATTCACCTCCCCTTCCAATTTCCCCCAACTCCCTTCTCCTCTCTAAGTCCCCATGTCCTCCATGCTTTTTGTTATGCTCCACAAATAAGTGAAACCATAGGATAATTGACTCTCTTTGCTTGACTTATTTCACTCAGCATAATCTCTTCCAGTCCTGTCCATGTTGCTACAAAAGTTGGGTATTCGTCCTTTCTGATGGAGGCATAATACTCCACAGTGTATATGGACCACGTCTTCCTTATCCATTTGTCCGTTGAAGGGCATCCTGGTTCTTTCCACAGTTTGGCAACTGTGGCCATTGCTGCTATGAGCATTGGGGTGCACGTGGCCCTTATTTTCACTACATCTGTGTCTTTGGGGGAAATATCCAGTAGTGCAATTGCAGGGTCATAGGATATCTCTATTGTCTGTCTTGTCTTTGATGAAAACTCTTTATTAAGAAAAAAAAAAAAAGCAGCAGCTGATAAATAAGCTAGCTTTCTACTGGGATGACCACAATTTCACAGGCACATTTACTGTGATTTTTCTTTTTTCCCAGAAATACAGTGGGCAGGGAGAGACTTTAAAATTCTACCTGGAATGGAAGCAGCCAGCAGCCAAGCTATATAACAAAAGTCACCTAGCTAATTAATGCAACAACTAACTTTTAAGAACCTACTGGGTGTCAGACAAGGTTGTAGGCACTTGGGATACGGATACGGTGGAGCTGTCGTCTGAGTGGGGAAATAATAAATATGATAAAGAAATAAAGTACATGTCTTGAAGTATATTTTAAGGAGTGATAAATGCTTAGGAGAAAAAATAGAGCAAGGAGTGGGCGGATGGGAGTTTCACTAGGGGGCATTTTAGATAGGGTAGCAAGAAAGGCTTCATTTGGAAGATATCAATTGAGTCCAGGCCTGAAGAGAGAGGGGGAAGCAAGCCATGCAATCCCTTATGGATAGGGCATTCCAGGCACTGGGATCAGCCAGTGCAAAGGCCCTGAGGCAGGAATGATGAAGGAATAACAGGGACACCAGTATGCTGGCTGGGAATGAAAGAAAGAGGGGAAGGAGATGAAAACAGACAAATAACATGGGAGAAGGGGAGTTTTGCTTTGAGGAAGATGGAAGACATTGAAGAGTGAAAAAGAATGAGTGACATGGTATGAGTTACATTTTAACAGGATCTCTAGCTAATGGATTCTTTTCTTTTCTTTTCTTTTTAAATATTTATTTATTTATTTATTTGGCAAAGACAGAGAGAGAACATAAGCAGGGGGAGCGGGAAAGGGAGAGGCAGGCTTCCTGCGGAGCAGGGAGCCTGATGTGGGCCTGGATCCCAGGATCCTGGGATCATGACCTGAGCTGAAGACACCTGCTTAACTACTAAGCCACCCAGCCACGCTAGCTAATGGACCCTTAACCCTTTTTGTGCCATGGACTCCTTTGGTAGTCTGGGGGAGCCTATGGACCACTTTTCAGAACAGGGTCCTTAAATTAAAAAAACAAAAACGAAACAAACAAACAAAAATAACCCCAAGAGTCACAAAATATAAAGGAATCCAACTGTATGGAAATACAGTGTTATCAAAATATTTTAAACCTACTTATGATTTAGTGATGAATGTGCTTCTATATCAACTCCTTAAGGATAATCTAGCAGTAGGTCTGTAACTATCATGATTTCAAGGAAGTAATGAATTTATGTGATTATTTTCTGAGACCTGGAACAAGTGTGCTATGATATGAGATTACCTGGAATTTCTGAAGGGGTGAAGTCACTGGTCCTGCTGTTTACTGCCCTGGGCCACTGCCTGCATTTTTAATGGGAGGAATAACTAAATTTTAGTTAGAGATTAGCAAAAATTAAATTTTTACCCCCGTATTTGAATTCAAGGACCTCCTGAATTCTCTCTACTGAGCCCTGCTTTCCTTTCCTTTTTTTTTTTTTCCAGTTATGTTATGTTAGTCACCGAACAGTACATCATTAGTTTTTGATGTAGTATTCCATGATTCATTGTTTGCATATGACACCCAGCGAGCCCTGCTTTCCTGTGCTGTTCGGGGGAGGTGAAGAGAGAAGTGGGGTAAATTCTTGAGATGTTGCCTACGCTTCTGGCCTTGCCTCTGTCTGCGCTTCATAGACACTGCTGGGATTCACTGTCATCCTAGGTCAGCAGTGCCTGGTGGATTGTTGTACCCAAAACCAGCCTCTAATTTTCCAGATGTTCTGGAAACGGCCATAACTCTGAGAGGTTTCGTTTTGTTTTTTAAAGATTATTTATTTATTTATTTGACAGAGATCACAAATAGGCAGAGAGGCAGGCAGAGAGAGAGAGAGAGGGGGAAGCAGGCTCCCTGCTGAGCAGAGAACCCGATGTAGGACTCGATCCCAGGGCCCTGGGATCATGACCTGAGCTGAAAGCAGAGGCTTTAACCCACTGAGCCACCCAGGCACCCCACTGAGAGTTTTTTTTTTTTTTTTTTTTAACATCTGCCTGATTATTTCCTTGTGGTTAAGTAGTTCAGGAGACCTGAGACCTGAGTCACAGTCCTTGTTTCAGTAGATTCTTGGTATGGCCACCTGCAATCTGTTCTCCTTTCCTAAATCTGTCACTCACTCACCCTGGTTATCCCTGGCTCACAGAGGTGTGGGCTAGTACAGGTAGGATTCTTTATATTCTACACGAATATCTCTAGGTCACAGGGCTCCATTAGCCAGACTCAACTATTTTCTGATCTCTGTGCATACTACAAGCTTTCTCGCCCCCGTGGCTTTGTGTGGGTTCCTTCCTCTCCTGGGAGAACGACCTTCTTACTCTTACTGTTTTCTTTACTTGTCCATGTCTGACCCAACCTTCAAGCCTCAGCTTAAATGCCACCTGTTCCTGGAGTCGTGCCTCCTTCTTGATCCCAGAGGTATCCCTTACCTCCTGTGAATTTCCACAGCACCTCGGTACCTCTCCTCAGGGTACCTGACATCTTCTGGCTCATACTGCAATTATTTATTTACCCGTGTACCCTCCTCTACCATTTCTAACCAACTGTAAGCTCTGAGGGTAGGAGCCACGTTATCTTCTGTTCTCTGTAGTTGCCGGGACAGTGCCTGCCCCAGAGCAGACGTGCATGAGCAGCAGAAGCGTATGATTCTACAGATGCCAAAGGAGACCATCGCGGAAGATCCTACCTCACCCATATCTGTATGTTCACTTAGTGTCTAGCCTGTTCCGCCTTCCCCTCCCCAGGTACTGACCAAGTCGGCTTTTTTTTTTTTTTTAAGATTTTATTTATTTATTTGACAGACAGAGATCACAAGTAGGCAGAGGCAGGCAGAGAGAGAGAGAAGCAGGCTCCCTGCTGAGCAGAGAGCCCGATGTGGGACTCTATCCCAGGACCCTGAGATCATGACCTGAGCTGAAGGCAGCGGCTTAATCCACTGAGCCACCCAGGCGCCCCCAAGTCTGCTTTTGATCTTTTATTTTTTCCAAAAAAACACGACTATTTACTTATTATTTTATTTTGATTTGTTATTTATTTATTTTTTAAAGATTTTATTTATTTATTTGAGAGAGAGAGAGAGAGAGAGAGCACAAGCAGGGAGCATCAGGCAGAGGGAGAAGCAGACTCCCTGCTGAGCAGGGAGCCCGACATGGGGCTCGATCCCAGGATGCTGGGATCATGATCTGAGCCAAAGGCAGACACTTAACGGACTGAGCCCCCCAGGCGCCCCGAAACAACTATTTACATAAGTGATCCATCATACTTGCAAAGAAAGTCACACAGCATTGAGAGGTACAGAGTAGAAAGCAAAAGTCACTGAATTCTAGCATCCAGGGTGAAATGCATTTAACACTGTAGTGTATATTCTTAGAGATTATTTTTTCCCTTTGTAAAGTTAGACCTCTTTTATAAATATCAGATCTTGCCATATGTTGTACTATAATTATTTTGTCTTTGTACTTAACATATTGTGGTGACCATTCATGAATCCATAAGTAGTGGAGTGTTGTGGTTCAGAGGATGGCTTTAGAGCATTATTGTTTCAATTCAAGTGAGGCTCTCACTTAGTAGCTGTTGACCCTGGAGAGCTAGTTAATTTCTCTATTTACCAGCTCCTCCATCTGTAAAATGAATCCAGTGAAAATACTACTTGTTCAAGTGCTGTGAGCGTTACGTGGGTTCAGACGTGCAAACACCCAGACGTACTGAAACACCTGATTGAGTATGCGAGAGCTCTTTCTACGATTATTTCGGTGTTTTTAATGGCCACAGAATATCCCATTACCTGGCTACCCCCTGATTTGACAATTTCCCCGTTGATGGACATTTAGGTTGCCTTTGACTTTTCACTTTTATGAATAAGTACTGGTGCCCTGAATATCCTTGGATACCCATCCCTGCACCCTTGTCTAATTTATTCCCTCAGCAGACAGTCTCAGATGGGAGACTGTGACTTTGTAATGCACATTGCTACAGTGTCCTCCAGAAGGTTTCCTTTTGCCAGTTTCCATCACTATTACCATGGCATGATAGGTTTTTTTCCCCCTCCTCTCTAAAACGGCTTGCTCGCCGTTGCTCTTTTAATCACTGTGCTAGTGCAGACGCTTGATGCATTAGCCATGGAAAACACAGGGACAGATGAGACTGAGCCCGGGGTCCAGCCCCCTGGGTGGGCTGCTTTGCCTGCCTGTTTACTCGCTGCAGTCTGAGCCCCTGATTTCGCCTAGTTCTGCTTCAGGGGGTTCCTGAAAAGGGGAGGGAGCCAGGGGAGTTCCTTTCTGGGGCTGGTGGAACAGTGGCCCCCACTCAGGGTGTCCCAGAGCCCTATTACCAAGTGTGGATGACCACACTGGGGTCAGTGGCTGCGATGTTTCGCTCCCTCTTATGTGGGTCCCACCCTTCCACAGGGCTTTTCCTCGCTTTCCTTTCTGAAGAGGTGACTAGGTGACTCAGCAGCAGCTCGCTTGTCTCCCTTTGTTCCCCAGGGAGGGTTGTCTAGGAACACAGAACCCGAGGAGAGCAAAATGGTGTCTAGTTACCCATGCATCAAGCCTTAGGGATTTCTGGAGATGGTATTGCATTTACTCATTCTGGATGGCCAAGTGAAATATAATTTATATTAACTTTTGAAATATAATTTAGAGGCTTTGCTTTGGAAGGCACTTACTGGTTTCCTCCCTGAAGACCAGAACTTCTATAAATTCATTTTTAATCCCTGAATGTATTAGGTCCTGAGAAGTGTTCATTTTCTTCTGGGGACAGAGCAAAGATTTTTAAAAAGTCATTGTTAATTCAAGGGTTTCTCATGTTAAGATTTGATAATTCGGAAAAACGAAGTCATTCAGAGATATTCTTAGTAGTCTGCTGTCTGAATCAACTGGGAAGTGATGTAGTCTCCTGGTTGCTTTGAATTATAGGATTTAAATGTAAGGACAATTTTTCGGGCATCCTAAATCCAATTACAACAGTCTGATTGTGAGATTTTAATTTTATTTAAGCAAAACCTCAGACTACAACTCTCATTAGTTAATCAAGATAGAATTAGGGTTGAATTTCACCTTTTGTTAGTATTCTTATTATTGCATAACTCTTAGATTTTATTGAAAATTAGTCTATGATTGATAAATAGGGGCCAGACTAAACTGGCCTGTCATCTTTGCATTTTTCCTGGGGCATCAATGGGTTTCCACAAGAGTGGAGCTTGGTCAGGGGTGGGCATGGTCAGCAAGAAGACTCCCACCTACAGAGAGCTGTAGTAAGACATCTTTCAAGCTGTCTTAGTGTGCTGTCCTGTGCATAATCCTGGCATCAAAAATGTTAGCAAATATCAGATAGATTCTCAGAGAAAATCACTAACCTTTACTCTAGACTCCAATTGCGTGAAGCATGCTTCAAGTCTGAACAAAAGGTTAACTTGCCTTTTGTCTTTTCTTACTTGCAAAGTTTTGCTTGTCTGATACCAGAAATGACATGACTGAATCCTAGAAGAACAAATGTCCGGGGAGCATCCCTGGCCCGGGTCACAGACGTGTGACACAGATGAGTGCCACCTGCCATTCTGAGCTTTCTGAACTTCCAGCTTCCAAACGCGCATCGAAGATCTTTCTACTCTAATCCAGAGCAGGGGTTCCCAACTGGGGACGGTTTTGCTCTCTGGGGCACATTTGGCAATTTTGGTTGTCAGGACCTTAGGGGACAGGGAGGAGGTACGCTCCTAGTGTCTTGTAGGTCAAGGCCAGGGAAGCCACTAACCATCCTGTAGGGCATCGGACCGCCCCCTGCAGGAGGATTGTCTGGCCTCAAAACGTCAGTAGTGCCAAGGCTGGGGAAGCTCTTCTGGAGACGTTGTCAAAGGCAGGGTATCTCCAGGGAAGCCGGATGCCTGTCAGGATGATGCTTAAAGGTGCCATTCACTTGGTGACCTTATCCCAGGTCAGGCTCAGGCTCTCTGGCAGCCTGCCAACTTCAGAAACTCACTTCCAGGTGTCCCACAGTTGATCAGACTCTAGCAGGTTGACTCTTACAGAAACTTACAGAAAATGGAGTCACTAAACCTATTCCTACCTTATTATGTTCCACTAAGAGGTATATCTAGTGGACGGAGTGGACATGGTCACGTGCTGTCTGTCGGTGATGTGCCCGGAAGCTGAAGTCACCATCAGGTGCCTTGGAGAGTCAGAATCAAAACAAGGAGAGGTTTTTGGGCATCTAATGGTACCTGGAACTCTAGGTGTAGACACTTAAAAATCTACTTGGGATGTCTCCATCAGGGCTGGACAATCCTGCCTCTTCAGGATGAGACCTTTGGAAAGTGCTGGGAGGGGTCTTGGGCAACCAACTTAGATCTTTTACACTTTCTTCCTCTGCTTCCCTTGCTGACCAACTGCCTTTCATTATCCATATTGATTCTTTTAATTAATTTACTCTTTAGTCTCATTGCCTTGGGGGAGAGGAATTGGTTCAATAAAAATGTGTCAAGCACAATTGTGTAACAGGGATAATGACTATGAAGACTGATATTATAACACTGTCCCTAACTGGAGGCTTCTCAGTCTAGTGGGTAGACGGAGGTGACAACATTTCAGAACAATGTGAGAAGGGCAGTAACAGGTACACTCAGGATTCTGGGCAAGTACATCAGACCCAGATCTATGCAGCAGTGTCCCTCAGAGTGTCTGTTTTGATCTCTCAGACACTGATTTTATGGTTTAATTTTTGGAAAGCCACCTTAGTCCTGTGAATCTGAGTCTTAAGAGACGGGCATTAGGAGTTATTATTACCCCTGGGTACTGTCTGCTTGTCCATTTGATTTTCCTCGTTCTGTTCCGAGATTGGATGTCAACTCTCTGGATGATGAAAGAGTCCAATAGGTCACTTAATCTTCACCATTCCCTCTCCATAACGGAGCCAGTCTTTTTGTGCATTTTTGAATGCTGTTGTCAACCCACCAGGAAATACAGCCAAGCTGGAGGGTCCACGAGAAGGATGCTGTAGACGCCCTCCTTTTTTATAGTGAAGAGATTTTCCTACAGAGGCCAGCAATACTTGAGCGAACGTGATGTGTTTTGCCACGATCCTGCTGAATTACTCAGCAAAGTCAGAAGCCTGCTTAGGTACTAAATCACAGACGATCCATCTTCTTCGGAACCATTCCACACTGATGGCGTGCTGGGAACGTAGAGAATGGAACCATGTGGCGGGATGGTTAAGCAGGAAGAGGAGACCGTGTTGGATTTTTCTTTCCCAAGTCTTCTGGTTTGGGACCCATTCTGCTCACTGCTCCCCGCCCTTCACTTTCCCTGACAACTAACTTTTTTCATCAGTTACTCGTACAGTCATATCAAAGTTGATTTTCTGTGCTGAGGGGGCATCAGGCAGGCCTACCTCAGTTTGAATCCTGGCTCTGGCATCGACTGGGTTCAGGACATTGGACAAATCGCTTCCCTGAGCCTCGATGTCCCACCTATAAAATGGGGATCACAACAGTTAACACTCCCAGTAGCTGAGGGCAGAGGTAATGTGTGTGAAACTCCTGGAAGGTTCCTGGCATGTTGTAGGGACTCAGAGAATGCTGGTTATCATTTTACATGGAAAAGTCACGCTTAGAATGGGAACGCCCTAGAAGGGGTGTGCATTGACGTAAATTCATACCGAGAGCTACTGAGTGGTATCATATCTTTTCCAAAAATCTAGTTTTTTGGATGGGAGTCATAGTGACGGAAAATGAGGCAGAACCCTGGCATTCTGAATTTGTGGGGAGACAGAGAGAAAAGGCAGGCTGGGAGGTTTTAATGCATCAGACATTGATGGAGGGCCTACTAAGTACCAGTTTTTGTAAAAAAAAGACACACTTGGCCCCCCTCACAGTCTGTCCCTGGGCCAGTCCTTCTGTGATGAGCCAGTGCCCATCAGTGGTTGGGGTTTCTTAGAAGTGCCAGATAGTTTAAGTACTTTGCTAATTTTTTTCTTCAGTAATTAATATAGTCATGTCAAAGCTGTTTGCAGCTAATTATCCCCCAGCAAGATTAATCATACCTTCCTTTAACATGTGCTACATTTGGAAAGGTATCTGGCAGGCAGAAGAAGACTGTACGTGTGTGCTGTACCCTTGAGAAAAGGCACAGCAGCATTTCAGTGGGACGCAGATATTTGAGACTGACCCAATGTTGTGTTGCTGGAAGGCTGTGCAGAAGGAAGAGTAGGAGGAGGACTTTAACTCCTGAGTTGATTTTATTTATCCCTGCTGAGATTGCTGTACCTCTTCTGCTAAAGAGTCCCAGCTCAGAAATTCACTTTGGGTAAAGCTGCACCCCCCCCCCACCCCCCGCACCCTGGATCTTTTCTTGTTATCTTTATTAGAGGTGAAAATGCACTGAAGGATTTATCTGGCCATTATTGGACCAGGGTGTTCCTGCTCGGCCCCCTCTCCCTTGCCCCCTTGATGTTGGTAGGATACCATGCTTTGTTTATGACATTTGGTCCTGCGCCTGGGAGCTCCTAGGGTAGGGAGGAGGGGGCAAGCACTGTATCTTGTGTGTGATCCCAAAGCCTATGATAATTCCAGGCAGATCTTAAGCTATAATGAATGTTTGTTTAATGACTGACGTAGCCGAAGACACTTCTTTCATTTTCTTTCTGAAGCTCAGAATCCATCTTTCCTTCCTCCTCCCCACCCAGCCCAGGCCCCCTTTAAGACCTAGCATTGATTGGAAAACATGAAAATCAATGCATGGATGCTTAGATACTAACATAAATCTATGGGAAGGCATCAACATGAAGCAAGGCTTACCTTTTTGGGAACTGGGACTTCTTTTGCTTTCTTTAATTTATTCAGAGAGAGAAATGTAAATTTGTCCTTTTGTTTTGGTACAAGCTTAAACTCCCTAGACACACTACGCACACATCCATAGACACACGTTAACCAGAGGACTCTGATCTAGCATGCATAGTCACTTCTGATCTGTGAAATATAACAATGGACAAAGAAAGCAAAATCGAATCTGGCCAGGCTTTTAAACCTATTGATTTCAAATTAGAGCAGCGGTGTTAATTCTATTAGGGCAGTCACACTGAGAACTTGGTCTCTGAAATGGATTAAAATGTATTCATTTAGAAGCTTATAAGTATATCCTTGATAAATTAGCCAGGAAAATAATGCTCCTAGAAGAAACTGTGTGGGAAGTGAATAACCACAGTCCTAATTCTAGTGCCTCATTTTAGCTTTGGATGTTTTGTTGGCTTTGGGGTCAGTGGAGATGTCCCAAGTGTCCACTATAGTCAAAACCTGAGGGTCCTTAAGCCTGAGAATGACTGCAAGTCAGGTCCTGGGACAGCGATGTCTCCCGATCCCTGAGTCTAGTGAGAGGGATGCTTCCACGGAGGCGGGCGGAGGGGAAGAACACTCCGTCCCTGAAAGAAGATGGGGCTCTAGGAGATGGGTCTAATCGGTAAAGTGCCCAGATCACTGAGTCTGAGTTAGAATGTCTTGGGTGTTTTTCTTCCTTGGGGCTAAAACTTGACTTCTGGCTTCTTCTGCAGGTGAGAATGATTTCCCAGTGATTGCATTGGCCCCTTCAACCAGAAAACAGGATTCTTCTCTTCTTGTGGCCACTAAATGCCTCTGTGTACCACACACACCCGTGAGGGAAGAAGGGCGGAGCTTCTTGGATGATGATGGATGTTCTGCTGGGCAGGATGAGGGCAGAGAGTGTACCATCGACACCACAAGGGTAAGAGCCGCCACCGATCTTTCCTCTGGCCCCATCACTAACCGGAGAGGGGAGAGTGAGCCGCACAGAGCAGTGACAGAGAGGAAGGTCACACACCAGGGAGACTCTTCTGACTAACATTCGCTGGCATTTGGGGCAGATGAGTAAAGGAGGAAGGTGAGAAAGCCAGCCTGGAAGGATTAGGTTGGGTTCTTTTGGGGGAGGCACCAAGCCCGATTTGGAAGACTCAGTAGCCCACATTGCCCACTCCGCCTTCTGAGATTCCTGGCTCAAACTTGAGGAAGTAACAGCTGCCTTTATTGTGTTAAGATTACGTTTGAGTCCATTTAAGTCAGTCTGGCTTAAAATGGGCTGTGGATTGGTAGGTCTGGCTCAGGTCATAGAAGGGCCGGGGTTCCTGGAAGTACATGGTCTGGAGACACATGTTGTTTGAGCCAAATAATGTTGAACACATGTTGGATCAATTCCAATTAATCTTGAGATGCCCCATAGAAAAATCAGGGTTTCTGGGTCTCCTGGCCCACTATAAGATACATGCGTGCTGGCTCTCTGTTCCCACAAAGGACTCTGGGGCTGAACGAGCTTTGCCTCTGGAGAATTCACTGCAGTCCCAACCAAATTTGTTTAACTTACTTGTTTGGCCGCTGGAGGCATTTCATTTCCCCTTGTCTGGTCTAGATCTTTCTGCTAGCTCTTTGACAAAAACAGTGATAGCCTTTTAATTCTTCCGGATCAAAGCGAGTATCTTTCACTGGATTATGGACAGAAATTAGCATACGGGTCTGAGACTGCAGAAGCGGCCATGCCTGTTTCCTTCCATGGAACAGCTTAGGGTGTAGGGACACTACCTGTGGGGGGCGGGGGGGGGAGAACTGTGAAAGAATTATAATATCTTGTGGGGGGCGCCTACACAATTGTGCACTGGGGGCTGTTGGGAGAAGATGAGGGGGCTGAGGAACCGGGGGGGGGGCACCTGTTAATTTGGCCCAGGTGTGTTCAGATTCTCCAGAAGTCCCCTGGACCCCAGTATGAGCATGTGTTTGTGGGTTCCCCCACAAAGGTGACTCCTGAGAGGGTATTACCTGCAGAGTAAAGGCTCCCCTTTTATGGTGGAAAATCTTCCATCCGTGATTCTTCTTCTTCTTCTTTTTTTTTTTTTTTTTTAACTAAGGGGACAGATTTCTGGCCACTGATTTCTGGCCTCAGTAAATCCCCCAGCCTTCTGAGTGAACTCCACTTGGAGAGGAGCTGTAGGAATGACAGGATGCCCGGGCTGTGCAGAGAGGAGTAGCCACATAAAGAGAGGCCCAGAAGGAATGAGTGCAGTCCTGATCCGACTGTCCCAGGTGGCGAGAGCTGCCTCTTTTCCAGAAGGCTCTTTGAAGTTTGATGTACTCTCCAGGATGGCGCTGGGCATGACCTTCTAGATGGCTTATAAGTAGCCGTTCATTTCCTGGAATTGCACTATTTTAGCTGCTCCAATGACACTGGTTCAGCAAGGTCTGCACTAAGGAATGCCAGCATCTCGGTTTCTCAACCACACGGGGTGAGCCCTGCAGTGCCACTGACATTTCCCCGTGCTCTCTGCTCTTCTCTGCCCAGCACTGATTACCAATCTTCTGTTCCTTACGTGTTACACCGGTGCACGGGGAGCTCGCTGGAAGAGAAGGTCAGGGAAGGCGCCCGGTGGGAACACCTCCATCCACAGGTGTGGACTGACTTTAGGTTTTGAATTCTGTTTCCATCTGCTTGTTTTTATTTGGAATATTCTCACAAGCCATGGGCAGAAATAGAATTTAGCACAAACCTACCCTTTTTAAAAACATGAGTGATTGTTCTTTTAAATTTATTAGGATGAAATGCAGCTCTCAGGATAGCCCAAAAAGGTGACAATGCCCTATTTTTTTTTAATTTGATGGAAAGATTAATGTAGATTTTGGACAAGTAGGAGGGCAGAAGGAATCAAAGCCTTTGTCTACATTTGTGGAATCGATTGAAAAAAGTGATTCTGCCCAATCAAAATACTGACTTGTATTTGTTATGCTCTTGTTACATTTCTGAACAAGCAAGAGCATCCGCAAAGCCACTCATGCACATGTGTCTATGTATATTTGTCTGGCTTAAGAAGACACAGTTCTGAGAGTATTTCTTAAGTGAGTTTGAGAACGGAAAACAAAAAGAGAGGGAAGTGGACTAAGAAGAGGTGAGTAAGAGGTTAATGGCTTCAAAAAGCCTTTTAAAGGGTGCCACTTGGAGAGAGGAAGATCAATGCCAGTTTTCTTTTAAGCTGCCAGTGAATACCTTGGATTTTTGACATCTTTTTCTTTCTTTTAAAAAAGAAAACACCAAGTAAACACCAAGGGACCCAAGGTGGCCAAATACAGTCTATAGTGGTCCCACGATGCGTAATTTGGGGTGATAATGGGCCAGGGGAGTGGCACAGGGAGCTGACGTTCTTGAGAAAAAGAATGAAAATAGCATTGGAGTTTTCAGCTTTGTGGCCAGATGCCTTTTGTACTCCCAGATGTGCCTGATTGGAGATCCCATGTGTCCTCGTCATAATTATACCAAATCCCCTATTAAAGAGTATAGTGCTCTTTAATGAGGATGATGAAAAACTAGGTAAATTCAAAGATCAGCCAGTCCCTCCGCCCTCCCACTTAAAAAAAAATTAAATACTCATATTTGATGCATAGTGGAAAGAGTCTGCTGCATAAAATCTGGATAATGTTGGGTAGACTCTGTGCCTTAGGTGTCCCTATTTGCAAGGTGAGGTATAAGATCTCACTTAGGACAGTTAGGGAATTAAAGGATATTATTCATTCATTCGGTGATGCCTCCTCATCGCCCCCTAGTGCCCAGGTACTACATGGACTGCTGGGAATTCAAGGATGAAGGACAGTCTCTATTCAAGTGCTTACTACCATGCATGACCTGAAAAGGTGCTTCGTAAATTTTTCTTGAAACGTTTTTGATGGAGAATTTTAACATGGACAAAAATAGGGAGAATAATACATTAAACTCCTGTATGCATCATCCAACTGCAACAGTGATCAATTCAGTGATCAATGCCCCCTCCAGCGTTCCTGCAGTTTTGAAATCCATCCTACAGAAGTAACCCTAACACCTGAGAGGGGTAGGTGAGCAGGCACCGGGGCGGTCACTGACCGACAGGATGTCTCTGAACAGTAATGTAATGTAGTAGTTGTCTGCTCTTGGTCCCTGTGGTGAAGAACCCCGTTCAGTCCCTCTTCTTATGACTCTTAAAGGACTGCCCCTCAGAGCTTCGCGGGATCTCTGGGGGCGTGGCGGCCTCCCTCCCGGGCCAGCGGGACGCCCATGTAGTGCTCACCTCACCGCACTCTCATCGACATTGTTCTAGGACATAGTATAACGAGACAGTACCACAAGTGAACACGTAATGCCAGTGCATAGGAACATTCTCGTAGGAGTGGTTAGCGAAGCCGACGCCTCATTTCTGCATTTTGTCCTTAGCTATTATCCTCTAACGTTTCAGTGTATCCTTACAGAAATAAAGCAGCATATAAAAAAAAATGGCCATATCTTGTATGAGCAAGAGACACCTCCCCTTTTTCCCCCAACCCCCCACCTCCTGGCTCTCTTATCAACCTCCCTCCCCAGGGATTATTTTGAAATGAACCCCAAATGTGGCATACTTTTATATTTTAGTATACATTTTCAAAAGGTAATAGTTCTTTTAAAAGAGTATACTTCCAATACCATCAAGGCATTGAAATCTTAACAATAATTCTTTTGCATTATCAAGTATCTTGGTGATACTCAAACTCTCCTGTTTTTCATATGTATTTTTTTAAGCATTTGGCTAGTTAAAATCAGGATTCATACAAAGCCCACACATTGGATCTCTCTGATACATCGCTTATCTGGTCTGTGCTGTCTGTCCGCACAGTTTCCCACAGTCTGGATTTTGCTGTGTCACTGCACATGTTCCTCTGAAATCTCTATCTGATTTCAAATGGCAGATCTAGATTCTCAAAAACATTCAGGCCCGATTGTTGGTTGTTGTTGAAATACTGCAGAATTGCATATATACTTCCATCAAGAGGCATGCTCTGTCTTGTGTCTTTCTGACTCTGACTCAGGTATTGTTATTCTGATGTAGCTGTTAGTTAAGTACCGCATCAGCTTTTTATCTGGGTTTTAGCAGTCTAGATCCATTATTGCGTAATGACTTGCATTCCTTCATTAGCTGGGATCCTTTCTTACATAACAGTTTTATTGAGATACATTTCACTTATGATAAAATTTACCTTTCTAAAATGCAGAATTCAGTAGTTCTTACTATTTTTTAAGGCTGTACAGCCAACTAATTGGAGAACATTCTTATGACCCCTGAAAGAAACACATACCTACTGTTGGTTACACCCTATTCTTTCTTCCAGCCCCGAACAACCACTTTCTAATGGGGTTCGCCTATTCTGAATGTTCCATATAAATGGAATCATAGAATATGAGGTCTTTCTTGGTTTGTCTTCTTTCATTAGAATAATGTTTTCCAAGTTCACCCATGTTATAGTACCTGGTACTTCATTCCTTTCTATGGCCAGATAAGATTCCTTCGAATGGACACACCATTTTGTTTATCCCTCCCTCTATTAATGGACTTGGACGTTTGGGTTGTTTTCCCTCTTTGACTCTTATGAATAATGCTGCTTTGAACATTACTGTGCATGTTTTGTTTGAAAATATGTTTTCAATTCTCTTGGAAATATACTTAGAAGTGGAATGGTTGGTTCATATGCTAACTCTATGTTTAACTTGTTCAGAAATGGACCAAATTATTTTCCAACATGGTTGCACCGTTTTAACTTACCCCTGGTAATGCATGACGGTTCCAGTTGCTGCATATCCTCACAAACACTTGCACTATAGTACAATGCTTGTATTATTATTCCTTTTTGATTTTAGCCATCCTACTAGTGTGGTGTTATCTCATCTTTTTGATTGTCATTTTCTCTGATGACAAATGATGTTCCCTCTCTTCATGGGCTTTTTGGCCATTTTTTTATCTTCAGGGAAATGTCTGTTGAAACCCGTTGCCCATTTTTAAGCAGGTTATTTGTCTTTTTATGGTTGAGTTGTAAGAGTTCTTTATTTTGGATACTAGATCATTCTCAGATAAATGATTTGCAAATCTTTTCCCCCATCATGTGGGTCACCTTTTCATTTTCTTGATACTTGTCCTTTGACCTAATAATGTCCTTTGAAGCACAACATTTTTAATTTTCATGAAGTCAGTTTACCTATTCTTCCTTTTATTGTATTATGATTTTGGTGTGTATCTAAGAAGTCATTTTAATCCAAGGTCACCAAAATTTATGCCTGTGTTTCCTTATGCATGTTTTCCAGTTTTGACACCTATATTTATGTCTCTATTCATAGATAAATTAACTTTTGTGTATGATATGAGGTGGACATCCAGTTTTATTCTTTGACCTGTCGCTATCCAAGAGTTTCAATACCCTTTATTGAAAAGATTGTTCTTTCCCTATTGAATTGTCTTGGTGTCCTTTTGAAAATCAGTTGGTCATAGATACGGACTTATTTCTGGATTCTTAATTTTTTCCCTTGATCTACCAGAGTTGATTTTCTTTTTTCCCCCCTTACATTCCAGAATAATGAACTGACACTCTAATACCCTCCAAAGGTGACCAATATATTAATTTCTTTCTTTCTTAAAAAATATTATTATGAACTCAGGGATTTTAACATATCAATATAGGTCAGTCTATCGGGAGTTTTTTTTTTTCTTTTTAATGCACAAATTTACCCTCTTTGGCCAGTGAGAGTGTCCTTAACTTGACCCAGAGTCCTTTTGACTCTGCCCCTGTCCTTGTTGATAGCTTCCTTGCTTTCTAATATAACAAGATAGTACAGGCTTATCTTGGGTATTTCTTTTTTAAAATTTAAATTTAATTAACCAACATATAGGACATCATTAGTTTCAGATGTAGAGCTCAGAAATTCATCAGTTGCATATGCTGAATGCTCATTACGTCATGAGTCCATCACCCAGTTACCCCAGCTACCTCTCCACCTCCCCTCCAGCAAGCCTCAGGTTGTTCCAAGAGCCTCTCGTGGTTTGTCTTCCTCTCTGATTTATTCCCATTCAGTTTTCCCTCCCTTCCCCAATGATCCTTTGCATTATTTCTTATATTTCACAAGTGAGTGAAACTATATAATTGTCTTTCTCTGACTGACTTATTTTTCTCAGTATAATACCCTCCAGTTCCAACCATGTCAGTGTAAATGGTAAGATTCCGTCCTTTATGATACAACATTCCATTGTACACACACACACACACACACACACACACACACACACATCTATACCACATCTTCTTTTCCATTCATCTGTTGATGGACATCTGAGCTCTTTCCATAGTTTGACTATTATGGACATTGCTGCTATAAACATTGGGGTGAAGATACCCCTTCAGATCACTACATTTGTATTTTGGGGTAAATACCTAGTGGTGAAATTCCTGGGTCATAGGGTAGCTCTATTTTTAATGTCTTGAGGAACCTCCATACTGTTTTCCAGAGTGGCTGCACCAGCTCACATTTATCTTGGGCATTTCTTACCCCAGACCCAGGATTAGATATTTCTCCAAGGAGCCCTTGTTCTTTTAGTGAGAAATTCTATTTTGATGCTTCAATCTGCACAAACTTGAGATGTTCATTGCTCTTGACTTGGTATCTTCAGTTGGGGTCCCAGGGAAATAGACTGAGACAGAGATCGATGTGCAGGAAGTTTGTTGGGAGGTGCCCTGGGGACCAAGGCCAGCAGGAAGTGAAGGAAGTAGGATTGGGCAAGGAGAAGAGTTGAACTGTGATGAGGATGGAACAGAAATCTTAGCTGATTCTATGGAAACTCTGGAGCCTACCTTGAGAAAAAGGTGCTGGGTCTTTATAGCCCCCTCATACATATGTCACTGGATGTGAACTGGCCTGGGGAAGGAGTGTGACCTTGGGCAAAACTTTGAGTGAAGGTGATTCCCGAAGAGGGACTTAACTTAGAGCCCTTAGCTATTACCACTTCCAGCAGGTGTGAGAATAAGTGGCTCAGTTCTAAAGGGGAGATATAAGTGATGCTTCATAACATCCACTGGAGTTGGTCATTTTGTTGTACGTTTTTTCAGTGGAAATAAAATCGTCCCTTAGAAAAAGTTAAATTATCAGTTCATAATGCTACTTCCAATTCAAATTTAAGATCGTGGGGCTCTTATTTAATTTCTTTGATTTTTATATTTGTATTTTATTTTGCACTCAGAATCTTGGGGGCTTTTCATGACATTAACATAATCATCTATTTGCTTTACCTTATTTTTGTGTGTGCATAAGTTTCAGAGTCATGATTCCGATATGAATACTAAAAATATTTTTAAGATGTTTAGAGTTTGTCATTATGGACGTACAATTTATTAAAATTAAATCAAACTTCAAAAATCTGGAAAGAATTTATGTCCTTGAGGTTAATGACCAGTTTGATACACAGTAAGGTTAAATTTTTAGGGATTGTCTTTTTCTTTTTTATTTAATTTTGATTCATAATTATGTAAAACATTTACACAGTTCCCAAGTCCAGCTTCCAACATTGTCGCCTATACCCTGTTCCCTCTCTCCCCAAATAGGGAAGCACTTTGTTTATTTTCAGTTTGTCTTTCTGCTGTTTTTCTCTGTGTAAGTGTGTGTGTACATATGTGTATGCATATACATATGCATGTATGTGTACATATACACACACATTTTCCCTCTACTTACGTAACATATCCTAGAAATCACTCCATTGCATATATCGAGAGAGACACACCACAGTTTCTTTGGCCAATCTTTTATTGATGGCTATTTGGAATGTTTCCAGCTTATGCAAGTGTTTTCAGTTTTTGTCTTTCTTTGGGAGAGATTTCTAGATGAGAGATTGCTGGGGCAGAGGATAAATGCCTATGTAGTTTTGTTACATCTGGTCAAATTGCCTCCAAAAGCCTTTTCCTTCATTTTGCATTCTTCCGCCACCCCTGGTTCCCCACAGACTCATTAATAGCGTGTGCAATCCAGTTTTTGGATTACAGATCACATGAACACGCCTAAAGAAAGTGCTTTAATGTATTTAAAGTTATTTATGTATTTATAAATACACATGTAAATGTGTATATGTTTACATATATACGTAAATGCATACGTTTACATATATAAATGAATTACAAATGTATAATTCATATAAATCATAAATATATGTAGACATGTATAAATATACCTTGGATCTTGTAAATGTTTTCTGGATAGGAGTAAATGAACAGGAATCTTGGAGAAACGGTTGCTCGGTGTCTGCCTGTCTTTATGTTACTTTGGATGTGTGAGGCACCATGCTGTAGAAAGCTCTGGAATCGGGAGAATTTGCACCTACGCTCTAACCATTAATATCTGCACAAAGCCCACTTATCTCCTCTGATCCTGCTTCCTCATTGGCAAATGCCAGGGTGGTCGCGAGGGTCAAATGACAGAGGGAATGTTTGCAATTGGAAAGGGACTGTCTGCCTGCCAGGGAACCTAGCTAACGAACGTGAAGGTGCGAGATCCTTCTTCCTGGCCCCCTGTTGGCTGCTGTAGGCCGGACCCAGGCAAGGAGAAACCAAACCTACTTCTCTGGACCATGCCTTGGAAAATCTCAGCTTGCACTCTGAGCTCAAGCATTTGGTATAATCCAGACGCTTTGCTTTTTCTCTCCGCTGAAGCCCCACAACAAGTGCTTATTTTACGATGTGTATTGCTTTTATGATGAGACTGTGTGGCATGAATGGGCTTCATAATGGGCTCTCTTTCACCAGCACAGAGTGATTAAAAAGCAGGGAGGACAGAACGGGAAGGCTGACATGAAGGGTGATAACAGTGTTCTTTAGAAAAGTGACTGCAGATTGATCGGGAAACGGATTACACACTCATTGATTATGACACCGGCTTCTGTAGGTGTGTCATGAAGGCAGACACTGCTGTTCTATCACTGTAGCTTTCCAGAATAACCAAGAAGGTGAAAAATAAGCCACCAGAAGAAAATGTCCATTAACGTCCTAATGCCAGTTTAGCTCAAACTAGCTCCTTGGAACGTTTTACTATGTAAACGTGCCACGAGCACAAGCTTGCTTTCCGAGATCTGAAGTTCCATAAATATTTGGACCAAGCCATGAGATCTGATTTAGGCCCGTCAAAGAAGATATCTAGCTAAAAATAGAAAGCAGAAGCAGAAAAAAAAGAAAACAAGTATTCTGAAGAGGTCCGCAAGTCTGTTAACTGGTATGTCAAGTTATGCGATGGTCTCTGGTTTCATGGGAACACGCTCATGGGAGCGCGTTCCGTTAGTGTCTCGAGAGCAAGTGCCTCATGCCTGCTTTACGACTGGAGGCTCCATCCTGGGGCAGATGGCAGGGGGCTGGACGTTGAGGCTGTGTCCTCTGGGGCCTTCCTCAGAGGAGGCATCTCTTGTCTCACTGAGAGCCTTGGCTTTTCGTAAGCATAAGGCGCAGAAAATCCCTTCCTGACTTTTTTGCCTTCTCTAATGGTTTCCTCATATCAGCCACGTGTGCGGAGTGGAAAACGCATCCTCTTTTCACTTTTCTACTTCCCTGTCCTTTTTTCCCCAAGTACTGTTGATTCAACATTATGAACTTTTCTTGATTTCTGTCACTTCCTCCTTACACACACCACCGCTGTTATGAGTTGGGGGCCTCTCCCTTCTCTTGCACCTCTGACTCCTTGAACCTTTTCCCCCCAGCCAACTCCCACCCTGCTGTCAGTGGGGTCATTCTAGGTCACAGTCACAAAGACAACTGTGTCCAGTCACTGATTAAGACCATTTAGCGATCATGCCTACAGATAAAGTCCAGACTCTAGACTGCTCTGCAAGATTCTTACCAATCTGGCTTCTCCCCCCACTCCCCGCCCCCGCCACAAACTGCCTGGTGCCCACTGTTGGGAATGCCCGCTTGAACCTTTAACTTCTGAGCCAGATCTAACCAATGACAAGGGTGATTGCTCTTTTCAGTAATGCCAAAGATGCTTGACTCATTTCTCTTATAGCACTTCCCACATTGGATTTTTGGATTATAATAAGAGAGGAAGTGGAGGAGAAGATATATGTAGTAGAAGTATCATGGGTCTGGGGCTGATCCAACTCAGGTTTAAATCCTGGCTCTACCATTTACCTATCCTGTAAGCTTTGATTCAACCTCTCTGAGTACCCATTTTTCTGTACATCTTCTGTAAAATGTTGGAAGGATAAAATGACAACATGTCTACAAAGCATCTAATAGTATCCTAAGTGGGAACTTAGTATCTGACAAACTCCTTTCTTTCATCTGTACCATTTGCTCTGAGGGAGCACCATTGTATTAGGTGATGGCCAAAATCCATTACTTTCTCTCTGAGAAAGATCTGGTGAATCCCAGTTAGTGTCACAACCAGAAACAGGAAGCAGGTGCTGGACCAGTGGAGACTTGGTATCAGCAGAGCAACTGCGAGTGTGTGGGGGACAGTCTAGGAGGAGAGGGAGCAGGTGGAAGAGAAGCGTGTTGGTGTCAGGAAACTGATAGTGCAATTAACTTATAGAGGTTTTCCCAAGTCACTTTCTTCTCTGTGGATGTACCTGAAACCAGCATCCCGTTAAGTGTAACTATATCTTTAAGATGTAGGGTACTTAAGGACAGGGAGATGATTATATCCTCCTGATTGTCCCCACCCAAACATAGGGGTAGGACATTCTCTTAAAAGAGTGAAACATGGGAGCACCAGGGGAAAGATACATCTTTTGTAAGAGCTGAGCTGAGCCCCTGGTCAAGTGTGGGTTGGGGGTGAGGGTCAGAGCAGAAGGGGGAGCTATTTGGGAGGGTGCATGACTGAACCCTGGGCTCAGGGTGAGCTCCAAGCCAGGCAGTGATCAGCCCATCACATCTGAACCGAGCATTCCCAAAGGCAAGAGGCTTGTGGTTGGGACTGGAGGTGCCTGTATAGTGTAAGTGGCCCATGCAGTTTTTCCTCTGGAGAGGGAGGGGTGAGAGGTAACTTTTGTGTGCTTAGAAAATAAAGAAATAAGAATTAAAGTTCATGAAAAGGATATGGCAGTCTTCCCCCCCACCGCCCAAGAAAATGGATCTGTGAACTCCAGCTTTTGCAAAAACAACCTGTTTTGTGTTGATTTTCTTCCAGTTCAAATGTGTAAATACTGTATATTCCTTTTTACTCCATTTCCAGCTTTGTTCTTCATGTAGCCCACCATCCCGGAAAGGGCAGATTAAAAATGAGCTTGGCAAGGCACCACGGGACAGTGCTAATGCCGTCTTGTGCTCCTTCCAGGTGCAGCGTGAACTTCCTCATCTCCCTTCCCATCCAGCTCCCCGCCTCCTGGGTCCACCATGGTGTTTGGTGAGTTTTTCCATCGCCCTGGACCAGACGAGGAACTTGTCAACTTGAACGTAGGGGGCTTTAAGCAGTCTGTCGACCAAAGCACCCTCCTGCGGTTTCCTCACACTAGACTTGGAAAGCTGCTCACCTGCCACTCGGAAGAGGCCATTCTGGAGCTGTGTGATGACTACAGCGTGGCCAATAAGGAGTACTATTTCGATCGGAACCCCTCCTTGTTCAGATACGTCTTGAATTTTTATTACACGGGGAAGCTGCACGTCATGGAGGAGCTGTGTGTGTTCTCCTTCTGCCAGGAGATCGAGTACTGGGGCATCAACGAGCTTTTCATCGATTCCTGCTGCAGTCATCGCTACCAGGAGCGCAAGGAGGAAAACCACGACAAGGACTGGGACCAGAAGAGCAATGACGTGAGTACCGACACCTCCTTTGAAGAGTCGTCTCTGTTCGAGAAGGAGCTGGAGAAGTTTGACAAGCTGCGATTTGGTCAGCTCCGGAAGAAGATCTGGATTCGAATGGAAAACCCAGCCTACTGCCTGTCCGCCAAGCTCATTGCCATCTCCTCCTTGAGCGTGGTGCTGGCCTCCATTGTGGCCATGTGTGTCCACAGCATGTCGGAGTTCCAGAACGAGGACGGGGAGGTAGACGACCCCGTGCTGGAAGGCGTGGAGATCGCGTGCATCGCTTGGTTCACCGGCGAGCTCGCCATCCGGCTGGTGGCCACTCCCTGTCAAAAGAAGTTCTGGAAGAACCCTCTGAACATCATTGACTTCGTCTCCATTATCCCTTTCTATGCCACGTTGGCTGTGGACACCAAGGAGGAGGAGAGTGAGGACATCGAGAACATGGGCAAGGTTGTCCAGATCCTCAGGCTAATGAGGATTTTCCGAATTCTCAAGCTTGCCCGGCACTCAGTGGGACTTCGATCTCTCGGTGCCACACTGAGACACAGCTACCACGAAGTTGGGCTGCTGCTTCTCTTTCTCTCTGTGGGCATTTCCATCTTTTCTGTGCTTATCTATTCTGTGGAGAAGGATGAGCACATGTCCAGCCTCACCAGCATTCCCATCTGCTGGTGGTGGGCCACCATCAGCATGACGACCGTGGGCTATGGAGACACCCACCCAGTCACCTTGGCAGGGAAGCTTATCGCCAGCACGTGCATCATCTGTGGCATCTTGGTGGTGGCCCTTCCTATCACCATCATCTTCAACAAGTTTTCCAAGTACTACCAGAAGCAGAAGGACATTGATGTGGACCAGTGCAGCGAGGACCCCCCAGAGAAGGGTCACGATCTCCCTTACTTTAACATTAGGGATATTTACGCGCAGCGGATGCACGCCTTCATTACCAGCCTATCTTCCATGGGAATTGTGGTGAGCGACCCCGATTCCACGGATGCTTCGAGCATTGAAGACAACGAGGATATTTATAACGCCGCATCCTTGGAGAACTGCACAGCAAAATGAGCAGGGACATTTGTGCCTGTATCTTGCGTCCCTTCCTGATGTTAGGTTAACACAGCTTTATAAACCTCAATGGGTTCGTTAAAATCATTTAATTCTCAGGGTATACCTTTCAGCCATAGTGGGACATTCATTGCTCCAAAATAATAGAATCTCCTTTATTTTTCTCAGTGAAGTGAATTAAATGCCTTGTGAGGAAATTTATTTTTTACAAGAGAGAGTTGTCATATGCTTTTGGAAAAAAGGTAAATGGTGTGGGGCGGGATTTGTTGCTATGGCTTACGTATCATTCTGTGTTTGCCATCTACTCACATTGAGCTAACTGTAAATTACCGACAAGTAGAATCAAAGGCCCAGCTGACTGAAGACTACATGCATGTAAGAGCCACAAAATGAGACAATGCATGTGAATCCATGTTCGTGTTCTAGACACGGAAATTAGGAGCCTAATAAACTTGCCTAATTCAGTACGGAGACTGTCTTGGCTGTTATGTTTTTATGTCAAGTAAGTACATGTCAGAATGTTCAAATGTTGGAAGGGAAATGCTCTTTTTTTTGAGTATCAAGTGTCCTTGCTGTTCGTTTCTGAATTTGGGGTAAACGTCAAAAACAGGCTAGCTCTTTTGTTCAGGAGACCCAATGGTCATAGGCAGGGAGAAGTTTCATGTCCTGTGTAAACTGATGAAACGTGTACACTTTCAGGACATACTCAAGTTAGCATATACGCACGAAGCATATGCCCTTACAGGTACCCTTCTAGTCTCTCGTTTGTATTTTATAATTTCTCCTTCTTTTTTTTTTTTTTAAAGATTTTATTTATTTATTTGACACCCAGAGAGAGATCACAAGTAGGCAGAGAGGCAGGCAGAGAGAGAGGGGGAAGCAGGCTCCCTGCTGAGCAGAGAGCCAAAGCAGGGCTCGATCCCAGGACCCTGAGACCATGACCTGAGCCAAAGGCAGAGGCTCAACCCAGTGAGCCACCCAGGCGCCCCTATAATTTCTCCTTCTGAGAAATAAACCTCATCACCTGAAAATTATGCAGAACAGAGGGCACATTCACAGGCAGGGACACGCTCCGTGAGTGGAAGAAAGGGGAAGTGGTGCACAAACACACAGATGTGATTCATTATGGCCAGAGGAGCGAAACTTTAATCACCGGAAAAAGCGACGCCAGCAGCTATAAAACAAGCTGCCATTTTAAAATCGCCTTCGAGACAGTAATGTCTGCCTCTTCCATAAAAGCCCCTCCCGATGAAGGAAGACATAGATACTCGTTTCCAGAGCGGTGACAGAGCAATTCCAGCCCAGGTGGAGAAAATTTACTAAAATCTTAATTTTGGAGATGTATGGTGACTCTGACTCCTGCTGTCAGACTGAGTTCTTTCCCTGAGATCTTTTCGAATGGAAAAGCCACATGGATATAGTATTCAACGTCCTATGTTTGCAGATGCATTTCATTGAAAGAAGGACATCGCCTGTAGGTTATCTGATGAAAAGAACTCTGACTCCTCTCTCAACATTTCTGTGCCTTCTGAGACGGATATAACTGACCAGGGTTTTATAGTCACTTTTAAATCTGGAGGTTTATTCATGCACGTGTGTCAGCCCCTGTCCATTTGAAAAAGCTTTCTTTTCCCCAAAACCCCTTTTTGATGGTGGTGTCAATGTACTTTTGAAGCGTAGCGATGGAAATCTTTTATCAACCATTTCCCAATTAGTAGCGAAGTAGCTGAAGGCCGCTTCCATAGTACTAGTAATAGTTACAGTCAGAGTAGTAGTACGAGCCGTGACATTGATAATGAGAACGGTAAGAAGAGCAACAGCAATGATAATAATCAGCTGCTGTGTAAGTGCACGACCTTTGCAGTCTCACCGGGGGCTTGCCAACATGGCTATGAGCAAGGGTTTATTCCTGTCTGCGCTTTAAGACAAGGAAACGGAGATTCTCAAGGAAAGTGCCGTGAATGATGACGGACTTGGGCTGAGAACCCCGGGATCCAGATCCCGGAACCCGTGCTTTGAACACGGCATCACAGCGCCTCGCACTCCGCTGCGCTGGGGAGCAGATTGAAGGACACATCGGGGCAGAGTTCATCAGGAGAGGCAAAGATCAACACACTGTTGGACTTGGATTTTTCTAGTAGGTGTGTGGAAAATGCTGACCACGTAGGTACCTGTCCTCCCCTGGTCCGCAAAGCAGGCACGTTTGTTTACAAAGCTGAATTTTCTAGAGTGCCCTTGAAGCCAGAGCCGACTGGGAGGGGGCTTCCTTGAGCTCGAGCGGCAGGCGCGGTAGGCAGTCCGCAGTCGTAGTGGAGTTCAGGAGCCTCTCCGCTGGTGGGACTGAAGGAGAGCTCGAGTTCTCCATCCTTTCACCCGCGCTCTTATGGTGGGAGCAGAGCAGCAGTTGTGTTTTTGCCTCTAACCACACAGGTCCCTGTTGTTCATCCCGCGTGGTGACATGGCCGGCTTCTTGTTGCCTGAGGGTTGAGTCCGCGGCCAAAGTCCCCCAGCACAGGGGGGCTGGCGGAGGAGTGCACAATGAGGGGCCGAGCAGGAAGCCAGCCAACCCGACCTACTGACCCTGCCTGTTGCTGTGTGATCAGTCCTGGGCATTGGGGTTCATGTGAGTGGGATCAGGCCACTTTGGGAGAATTTTGACTTTTAATTCTTTCAAATTCTTTGTCCCTACCCTGTGGCCTCTTTGTCCACGTCCTCAGATTTGTGGTAGCGTCTTCAGCAGTGTTTGATGGCGGTCTGGAAGGCCAGTGACTCACCCCCGGACCTATCTCACCAGGCTTGACTTTCTCCCTCTCAAGTCTTCCTCCTCTGGAGATTGTCTCAGTTTGCTCATGGTTCTACTTGCTGTTTCCCCAGTGCTTACTGGGATGTGTGCTCAGGGAACACACTGGGAATGAAAAACTGACACATGATCTTTGCTCTTAGGGAGACTTCAGGCTAACAGGAGATAAATTAGTCAGCTGATATGTATGTATATGTGTGTGTATGTGTGAGAGCGAAGGAGGGCTTCCTGGAGGAGGTGACATCTGAGCTATCTGGGAACTTTAGTCTGAGATCCTGGTGAGTTTGGTTTAGTTTTAGGGAGAAAACCTTCACTGCCACTGGATGGTCCCAGCTGCAGACACGGCTAATCTCTGCCTTTGGGGCTTCTCTTCCCTCTGCCAACCATCATCCTCTTTAGTTAAAGGATCTTCCATCTTTAGACATGATTATCCCATTTTTTTCCCTCTGTGGAGGTTTAACTATGCCCATATTAGTCATAGTTGCTTTTTATATGCCTGAAATCATCCCCATGTGTTGATTTTATATTTAGCTTAGAATTTGGGGGGCAATTGTTATTATCCCCATCTAGAGAGTCATGGTGGGCCATTGTCTTGGAGTTTCTGTAATCTGAGACATCTGTACTATTTTATGGAGTTGGTTAATATTATTGGAAAAGATTTTTTTTCTAACCTTCAGAAAAGGGGTGATTTCCACCATATGAAATTGTCATTATTCCATCATCTTTTTTTTTTTTTTTTGGTCTGGAATCACAACAGCTTCAATATGATTCAGCATAATATTAAGGGTTTGCCTTATGTTAACAAAAAGGTGTTTCTCAAGTCTCAGGCAAACTTGTGACTGATCCTATCTGTATGTCTACTTTAAGGAAGAAAGTGGGCATCAGGGAGCCTGGACACTGGCTATTAGCACCAGAGCTAACTAGCTGGCCAGGCAGCCTTTCTCTAAGCTCCTTTTCTTAGGCTGGATTTAAGAATAATCATTAGAATCCTTTCTATCTTGGACATTTATTTAATTCACTTTCTTTCTACAAATTGGTTAGTTTCCCTCCAACTTTGTTTACATTATAAATTCACATAGCAAAAAAAAAAAAAAAGAATTTTTCTTATTCTGTCAGTAGAATGCTAACCAATAAGGTTTTATTGCTGTTGCGGACACAGGGAATTAGCTTGCCTTAAAATTTAGGTTATTAAAAACATTTGCAGAGTCATTTCTTTCCCTTTGTCTGGTGATGAGGAGCAAAGGGCCCTAGAATTTCTGGGGAGTGGTGGAAGTAAAAGTTTTCTTGACCATCAGTAGATCCATAAAATAGATTTTCTTGAAAGTCACTCGGTGGCTTAACCTTTGGTCATTTTTGGCATCTGCTAGTTTGTCCTTCTCGGGAGGAATGCCAAGGCATTTAGGAACACAGGGCAGAGGAGGGGTGAGCTGAGAAACAGAAGCACTGCTTAAAGCCATGAATGTGACAGGGCAGAGGGACCTGGGAGGTCATGAGGAAGAGGAGTGACCCAGCCCAGCCAAGGCCATGTAGCTAAAGGCATTCATAGAGACGATGTCCAGATTGGAGCACACTACGGTGTATTCCACTTTCCCACTCTGCCTTCTTCCCTACCTACATCTTATTATGAAAAATTTCAAGCATGTATAAAAGTTACAAGAATAGCATCATGGAACTGCATGTGCCTACCACCTGGCTTCAACATTATCAAACTCACTAGAAACCCATTTCCTCTCTTCCTCAACTCACTTCCTCCCCTCTCATTTGTTTTGAAGAAACTGCCAGTCATCACATCATCTAATCCATAAGTATGGCAGTAAGTATATTTAAAAAATAATCTTTTACTAAATACAAAGGCAATGCCGATAAACTAAAAAGTAATAATCTCTCTCTCTCTCTTTTTAAAGTAAGCCAGAGGCCCAACATGGGGCTCGAACTCACAACCCTAAGATCAAGAGTCACGTGTTCTACTGACTGAGCCAGCCAGGTGCCCCCAGATTAATAATTTCTTAATAGTATCAAATGCCAGTCCTTGAAGGTATTGCATAACCGCTACTCTCCAGTTACTTGGCATTTCTGCACACTTGGTTCAGGTGAAAGAATTCTACGAATTATGTGTTGAAGCATCATAAGGAAGCAGGAGCTCAAGAAGTAAGTGAAAGGATTTCTGCCGAGACCCCTGAATGATCTGAGGCAGATTGGGGTTTCCTCAGTTTTAAAAAATTTAATTTATTTATTTCTTTGAGAGTGAGGGAGAGAGAAAGAGATAGAGTGTGAATAGTGGGAGAGACAGAGGGAGAGGGAGAGAGAGAATCTCAAGCAGCCCTCATACTGAGGGCAGAGCCTGAGGTGGGGCTTGATCTCAGGACCCTGAGATCACCACCTGAGCTGAAACCGAGAGTCCGACTCTAAAACTGAGTCACCCACGTGTCCCCTCCCTCAGTTTTTAAAGATCTCTGGAGGCTGAGAGCGCACACCTTACGGCTTATGTTTAACCCAAGTGTTGCCAACAGTGCTTAAAAGTTGATTTGTCCCCGTGTTACACTCGCCGAAGGTGGAGCTAGTGGCTAACTGCCCCTTGAACAAAGAATGTCTGTGTTCTTCAAGCTGAACAGTTTCCATTCTCAACTCTCTTTTCCTGCTCTAAAGAATTCCAAGTTTGACATCTTTATTCACTTTTCTTTCCCCCCAGGAAAGTAAGTAAAAAATATTTATTAGGTGTTACCAAATTTAACTAACATCCAAATGAGGTAGGAGTTTTAGTAGAAGGTTTAAACAACTTTCTTGCATATTAGTTTCCTATGGCTGCTGTGATACTGTCACAGACTTGGTGACTTAAAACAACAGAAGTTTATTTCCTCGCAGTTCTGGAGGCAGAAGCTCGAACTGAGTTTTGAGGGCTAAGATAAGATGCTGTCAGCCTTCCTTCCGGAGGCTCTGGGGTTAGTGCCCACCCCAGGCTTCTTCCAACTGCTCACGGCTGCCTACGTTATTCCTGTCTGCCCCATGGTCACATCACCTTGTCTTCTGTGCCGCACTTCTCTCTGCCTCCCTTTAAGGACACTTGTGATCACATTTAGGATCCAGGATAATCTCCCCAGGTCAAGATCCCCAATTATATCAAATCCATAAAGTCCCTTTTGCCATATAAATTAACATTCACATGTTCCAGAGTTTAGGACCTGGATATCTTTTGGGGTCCATATTCATCTGTCTCCACTAGGGTCACACGGCTAAAAAGAAGCCTTAATTTTAATGGTGTGCTAATATGAATGTATCTTGTTGGTTGGGACAAAGGGAGAATCGATAAAAGCATGGGTTTTGGTGTCAGACAAACTTGAGTCCTAATCCTAGCTTTATCTGTGGTCATAGACAAGCTCTTTAATCTCTCTTGCCCTCGGTCTTCTCATCTGTATTTGGGGTTGATATGGACTTTCTCACAGGGACAGTATAAGGACTAAACTGGCTCTCTCTATGGGAGCCTGGGTGGCTCAGTTGGTTAAGAGTCTGACTCCTGATCTTAGCTCAGGTCATAATCTCAGGGTCCTGAATTTAAGCCCCTCTTTGGGCTCCAAGGTGGGCATGGAGCCTACTTTAAATATATAATTATAAAATAAATATAAATATATATGGCTGTCTCTATAAAGTGTCTGATGTATGGTCTGCCCTACAGCAGGCACTCCCTAAATGCCCTTCCATATATCATTATAATGCAAGAATCCTTTTGACCTATCTCAGGAGGCAACCGTGTAGAATGAGGTACTTCTCTGCCTGACTACAGTATATTCATGAAATTAGGCAGAATTTGGTGACTGTCCAGACATTTACAGCTGTCAGGAGAAAGTAATTTATGAAGTAGTGTTGTGTGACAAGACATGAAGCTAATTTAAAATTAAGAACTATAAACCTAAAATAGAAGATTCACATTTAATGTTGGAGCAATGTTAGACAATCCATGTAAGCGGATTGTCAGGGTTTCCAGAAGAGAGACAATGTGGCTGAGATGTAACGAGTTTGAAGACGGGAAAGGGCCCAGGACCTGGAGTCAGAATACCTTCATTTGCAATCCAGATCTGTTCATGGCTCTCTGCTTGGGGAAGCCATCTGACCTTTCTAAGCCTTGGGGGGCTCCACGTACGGAAAGGGGACAACAAGATCACGGTTACGAGGATGTGAAAATGCTTCACATCTGTTTTATAAACACTGCATAGTAAGGAGCTATCATGAGGCCCTCTTTCCTTGAGAGGAAAGACAAAGAGAGGAAGCAACGTCCCTTGTATTCTACGATGAATTTTACTGCATCATTAAAAAAAAAAAAAAGAAAGAAATCAATGAACAGAACATTTGGTTCCTGAAGCGTCGTGTCGCTTTATTTGAACACAGCTTTCTTTCTAAATGAATCCTGCCAAGCACCAACGTGAATATACATTTCGTGGAAAAGTTCCATGGGGGCTGCGAGGCCAGATGTACGAAGCACACACAGAGCCTCCTCTTCCAGTAGCAATTATCGGATGAAATTGTGCCTCGTCGGCAGCAGGCGAACCGGATATGTCCCCAGCGGAGTGAGGAGCACGTGCTCTGGTATTTATAAACTGGAAAAGATGTCTGTCAGCAGGAACAGCACATGCATTCATCCCTGTGTGCTGGCGAGAAATAGCCGCGTCGGTTCTGAACGGCTGATGAGGGATTCAGAAATTCCGTCAGCACATCTGTTGCCGAGAGAGGGATTCTCTCCCTAGATGGTGACGACTCCAGCACGTGCGTTTCTAATCATGTGCTGAGCAGAGGGTAAGGCTCTGGGCCGGACGCTTGGCTCGTCCTTCTCTGGGCCAACCCCAGCAGATTCCAGAAGTGAGGGCCGAGTCGGGGATGTCCAGTCCCTGGTGTCACAGAGAAGGTGAATAGTGGGAGGTCAGCACTCATGGTCTCACTCTCAGGTCTCCGGTGGCCTGGCAAGAGATCACTGGCAGAGCCATCTCAGATGCATCTCCCCCCAGCTGCGGGCCGTTCTACTTAGGTCAGCCCTTTTGAATCCTTTCTAGGCTTTCGGGGGTTGGGAGGAGTTGGCTTTGTTAGAGATGGAGGCAAGAATGATTCATGTTTGCTCTACCCTCTGCTTCTTGGCTAGACCGATCGCCTCACCAGCCCACGGAAGTGAGCCACTGGTCCTCTGTGGCACTGGCAGACAGGGACCAAGACCTTCTTCACTGGTCCCTCCCAGCTTCCAATGCACCTGGGTATGATCTGGTTCCTGATTCTCAGCCTTCACTTTTGTTCACCATCTGCCCTGGAGACTTGGCAAATGATTTCTCTGTGGTTCATTCCACAGTTTGCCCTCATACTCTCAGTCTGTGTCTCTTCTCATTTCAGATGATTTTGAATGTCTATCCCAGCCAGTCTGTTAGGACGAGTCCAAATTCCAACCAGCTGGTACAGCCCAAACTGCTGGAAGCCCAGAAGGGGGACATCTGGACATTTCAGGCTATTGGAGGCCATGACTTCAGGGGACCCTTGTAGGCCTGATCAGACTTAATTTCAGATTTCAGAGCAAGAGTTATCAACCAGCACTGGGAGACCCCGTCAAACCTAAGACATTGCATGATATACAACAGGACTTCCAAGGGACCACTTGTGATCCCTGGTTCCTCCGGTAGGATTGCCCTCTCTTCTGATCAGCTGGCCCTGTGGCTTTCAATGCTTGTCTATAAGGGATTTCGTGGGCTTGTATAGTTATTGGTGGCAGCTTCCCAGCAAGATAGACAAGGATCCTCGAGTGCTTATTCTGGATGTTTGTCCTCAAGGACCCCGATTATTTATTATGGTTTTGCTAGATGTCCAATTTTATTTGTTCAACAAAAAAGTTATTCGGGCCTCCTCTCTGAGATGTATGTGTATGGGTGATACATGGGTGAAAAGGACACAGCTCTCTTGTTCATGAGAAGTTCACAGGTGGTCCAATGGGCATCTGGGGCAGCGGTGCCCAAGACAGAGCAGCAGGATTTGGTTTTAGGGTGCAGAGCTTGGTTCAGGAGCTGGCTTCACCATTTCAGTCTCTGTGATCATGGTCACATTACTCAACTTCTCTGAAACCTCTGTTTTATCAACTGTTCCAAGGGGGCTAATATAGCCAAAAAGTGTTGAGATAATGCGCATTAAGGACACACAGGAGGTGCTCAATAAAGATTACTTTCCTCCTCTTTCCATTCCCTAATATGGCACACATGGCTGAGTTTTTATTACATAAGATGAACTGAAGCCTCGATAATGACTCAGTGAATCTGAATGGTGTGGAGTGTAGGACAGTAAACCAGATGATGCTGACATCTAGTTTCCCTGCTCTCCACCTCACCCTTTGCCTGATAATAAACTCTTCACGGTTCATCAGCATTGCATTAAATGCCAGCACTCCCTGAGATCACAAGCAGCCTCTTCCATCCCTGACTGATTCCTGGTACAGACCCTTCCATCTTTCCCTGATGATCGTATGTACCATGACCAGGAGACACCTGAGCCTTGGGGGCTTCCATAAGCAGCCACAGACTTGATGACATTCGCGAATTCAGTATTGCCTGTCAAATAACAAGGAATTCTAAAAACAACACAAGCCCAAAATAACTCCCTCATGAATGCAGTGTTTGAGTGCTGACAGTCATCACTATGGTCCATTAAAGCTTTGGCAAGGATTTCTATCCTCACTGAGAGTCAGAGTTCTACAATAGAGCTGTCCCAGTGTGTCCTTTCTTTTTTTTCTTTTCAAAGATTTTATGTATTTATTTGAGACAGAGAGCATGAGCAGTGGGAAGGGGCAGAGGGAGAGGGAGAAGGAGAGAATCTCAAGCAGACTCTGTGCTGAGTGCAGAGCCTGAGGCAAGGCTCCATCTCACAACCCAGAGATCATGACCTAAGCTGAAATCAAGAGTCAGATGCTTAACTGGCTAAACCACCCCAGCGCCTCTGTCCTTCATTTATGATGGTTAAATATTTCAGTTTATCTCAGGAAATGGTCTGAAATCAGTGGGTCTAATAAAGCTGGAGTTTTTAAAGTAATTTGGATGCATTGAAATATGCTGCTGTATTTGGAATGGCAGCTGTACAATAATATCACGCGTGTGCTTTGCATTGGTGCTTTATATGAAATCACCCATTCAATCTTTGCAACAACCCCCTGAAGTAGGGTGCTGCCATCATCTTCATTTTACCATCGAGAAAACTGAAAAACAGGGATTATCGTACTTGGCCAAAGTCACACAGCTAGTAGTCAGGGACTTAGGATCTGAATCCAGGTACCTGGTTGGACCTCAAAAGTCATGTCCTCAACGGCTGTAATACACTGGCTCTGAAATATACCCTGCTTGTACAGTAATAAGTTAGTTTGCCATAAATTCACCGATGCTGGCAGAGGACACAGGACTCCTGGGCCAGAGACAAAGGGCCCTTCTTCAGTCATGGCAATGGCGATAACTAGAGTATCAGCATTTACACCTGTTCCCTAAGCCTGTCTTCATAGGGTGAAGCAAGGGGGGCCTGAAGGTGACCCTCAGCTAAGGGAACACTAATCTTTTAAAATAGGACGTAAGCATATCTGCCCTTCACCCTAGAGGGCGACATTGCTTTGATTATACTGATAGTAAGCAATTTGCCCTTTATTCTGGATCCAAAGGCACTATCTGTCTTCCAAAGCTGTTTGCTTTACAAACATCCTTGAGAAAGTACATCAGAATGAAGGCAAGTCATGGGTCTCTGCCGTTCCGTCTCATCCTGTGAGCACGAACTGTCTCCCAATAGATCTCTGGACTCCCACAAATCTAAAATCTTAATGTGTGGTTATCATTCACAATCTTGAAATCATATCAGATATGGGGTTTACATAGTTTGGATTGCAAATATGAAGGGTTTCTTGGAAGGAAAAGTCACTGTGAGCTAGGGTGGGTATTGAAGTGTTTTTGGATTGGGGGAGATTTCACTAAGTCAGAAGATGGTGGAGAGTGAAGTAAAGGTGAACGTTTTATGTTGTGTCACAGCTGAGGCCAGGTGCTGCTTCTACCTTCTTCTAGCTTCTAGCACTGCACTGGGTTCTGATCATGGCTCAGTTGTTTATGAGTCATGTGTGCTAGGAAAAGTCTCTGTTCATTGCTTATCAACTTTTCCTTTCCTTTTCTTTTTTTTTTTTTTTTTTTTTTTTTTTTTTTTTTTATTTCCAGCATAACAGTAGTCATTATTTTTGCACCACACCCCGTGCTCCATGCAATCCGTGCCCTCTATAATACCCACCACCTGGTACCCCAACCTCCCACCCCCCGTCCCTTCAAAACCCTCAGATTGTTTTTCAGAGTCCATAGTCTCTCATGGTTCACCTCCCCTTCCAATTTCCCCCAAATCCCTTCTCCACTCTAAGTCCCCATGTCCTCCATGCTATTTGTTATGCTCCACAAATAAGTGAAACCATATGATAATTGACTCTCTCTGCTTGACTTATTTCACTCAGCATAATCTCTTCCAGTCCCGTCCATGTTGCTACAAAAGTTGGGCATTCATCCTTTCTGATGTAGGCATAATACTCTATCCCCAGGGGTACAGGTCTGTGAATCACCAGGTTTACACTCTTCACAGCACTCACCAAAGCACATACCCTCCCCAATGTCCATAATCCCACCCCCTTCTCCCAAACCCCCTCCCCCCAGCAACCCTCAGTTTGTTTTGTGAGATTAAAAGTCACTTATGGTTTGTCTCCCTCCCAATCCCATCTTGTTTCATTTATTCTTCTCCTACCCACTTAAGCCCCCATGTTGCAACACCACTTCCTCATATCAGGGAGATCATATGATAGTTGTCTTTCTCTGCTTGACTTATTTCGCTAAGCATGATACGCTCTAGTTCCATCCATGTTGTCGCAAATGGCAAGATTTCATTTCTTTTGATGGCTGCATAGTATTCCATTGTGTATATATACCACATCTTCTTGATCCATTCATCTGTTGATGGACATCTAGGTTCTTTCCATAGTTTGGCTATTGTGGACATTGCTGCTATAAACATTCGGGTGCATGTGCCCCTTTGGATCACTACGTTTGTATCCTTAGGGTAAATACCCAATAGTGCAATTGCTGGGTCATAGGGAAGTTCTATTTTCAACATTTTGAGGAACCTCCATGCTGTTTTCCAGAGTGGCTGCACCAGCTTGCATTCCCACCAACAGTGTAGGAGGGTTCCCCTTTCTCCGCATCCTCGCCAGCATCTGTCATTTCCTGACTTGTTGATTTTAGCCATTCTGACTGGTGTGAGGTGATATCTCATTGTGGTTTTGATTTGTATTTCCCTGATGCCGAGTGATATGGAGCACTTTTTCATGTGTCTGTTGGCCATCTGGATGTCTTCTTTGCAGAAATGTCTGTTCATGTCCTCTGCCCATTTCTTGATTGGATTATTTGTTCTTTGGGTGTTGAGTTTGCTAAGTTCTTTATAGATTCTGGACACTAGTCCTTTATCTGATATGTCATTTGCAAATATCTTCTCCCATTCTGTCAGTTGTCTTTTGATTTTGTTAACTGTTTCCTTTGCTGTGCAAAAGCTTTTGATCTTGATGAAATCCCAATAGTTCATTTTTGCCCTTGCTTCCCTTGCCTTTTGCGTTGTTCCTAGGAAGATGTTGCTGCGGTTGAGGTCAAAGAGGTTGCTGCCTGTGTTCTCCTCAAGGATTTTGATGGATTCCTTTCGCACATTGAGGTCCTTCATCCATTTTGAGTCTATTTTTGTGTGTGGTGTAAGGAAATGGTCCAATTTCATTTTTCTGCATGTGGCTGTCCAATTTTCCCAGCACCATTTATTGAAGAGGCTGTCTTTTTGCCATTGGACATTCTTTCCTGCTTTGTCGAAGATTAGTTGACCATAGAGTTGAGGGTCTATTTCTGGGCTCTCTATTCTGTTCCATTGATCTATGTGTCTGTTTTTGTGCCAGTACCATGCTGTCTTGATGACGACAGCTTTGTAATAGAGCTTGAAATCCGGAATTGTGATGCCACCAACGTTGGCTTTCTTTTTCAATATCCCTTTGGCTATTCGAGGTCTTTTCTGGTTCCATATAAATTTTAGCATTATTTGTTCCATTTCTTTGAAAAAGATGGATGGTACTTTGATAGGAATTGCATTAAATGTGTAGATTGCTTTAGGTAGCATAGACATTTTCACAATATTTATTCTTCCAATCCAGGAGCATGGAACATTTTTCCATTTCTTTGTGTCTTCCTCAATTTCTTTCATGAGTACTTTATAGTTTTCTGAGTATAGATTCTGTGTCTCTTTGGTTAGGTTTATTCCTAGGTATCTTATCGTTTTGGGTGCAATTGTAAATGGGATTGACTCCGTAATTTCTCTTTCTTCTGTCTTGCTGTTGGTGTAGAGAAATGCAACTGATTTCTGTGCATTGATTTTATATCCTGACACTTTACTGAATTCCTGTATAAGTTCTAGCAGTTTTGGAGTGGAGTCTTTTGGGTTTTCCACATATAGTATCATATCATCTGCGAAGAGTGATAATTTGACTTCTTCTTTGCCGATTTGGATGCCTTTAATTTCCTTTTGTTGTCTGATTGCTGAGGCTAGGACCTCTAGTACTATGTTGAATAGCAGTGGTGATAATGGACATCCCTGCCGTGTTCCTGACCTTAGCGGAAAAGCTTTCAGTTTTTCTCCATTGAGAATGATATTTGCGGTGGGTTTTTCATAGATGGCTTTGATGATATTGAGGTATGTGCCCTCTATCCCTACACTTTGAAGAGTTTTGATCAGGAAGGGATGCTGTACTTTGTCAAATGCTTTTTCAGCATCTATTGAGAGTATCATATGGTTCTTGTTCTTTCTTTTATTGATGTGTTGTATCACATTGACTGATTTGCGGATGTTGAACCAACCTTGCAGCCCTGGAATAAATCCCACTTGGTCGTGGTGAATAATCTTTTTAATGTACTGTTGAATCCTATTGGCTAGTATTTTGTTGAGTATTTTCGCATCTGTGTTCATCAAGGATATCGGTCTATAGCTCTCTTTTTTGGTGGGATCCTTGTCTGGTTTTAGGATCAAGGTGATGCTGGCCTCATAAAATGAGTTTGGAAGTTTTCCTTCCATTTCTATTTTTTGGAACAGTTTCAGGAGAATAGGAATTAGTTCTTCTTTAAATGTTTGGTAGAATTCCCCCGGGAAGCCGTCTGGCCCTGGGCTTTTGTTTGTTTGGAGATTTTTAATGACTGTTTCAATCTCCTTACTGGTTATGGGTCTGTTCAGGCTTTCTATTTCTTCCTGGTTCAGTTGTGGTAGTTTATATGTTTCTAGGAATGCATCCATTTCTTCCAGATTGTCAAATTTATTGGCGTAGAGTTGCTCATAGTATGTTCTTATAATAGTTTGTATTTCTTTGGTGTTAGTTGTGATCTCTCCTCTTTCATTCATGATTTTATTTATTTGGGTCCTTTCTCTTTTCTTTTTGATAAGTCGGGCCAGGGGTTTATCAATTTTATTAATTCTTTCAAAGAACCAGCTCCTAGTTTCGTTGATTTGCTCTATTGTCTTTTTGGCTTCTATTTCATTGATTTCTGCTCTGATCTTTATGATTTCTCTTCTCCTGCTGGGCTTAGGGTTTCTTTCTTGTTCTTTCTCCAGCTCCTTTAGGTGTAGGGTTAGGTTGTGTACCTGAGACCTTTCTTGTTTCTTGAGAAAGGCTTGAACCGCTATATATTTTCCTCTCAGGACTGCCTTTGTTGTGTCCCACAGATTTTGAACCGTTGTATTTTCATTATCATTTGTTTCCATGATTTTTTTCAATTCTTCTTTAATTTCCCGGTTGACCCATTCATTCTTTAGAAGGATGCTGTTTAGTCTCCATGTATTTGGGTTCTTTCCAAACTTCCTTTTGTGGTTGAGTTCTAGCTTTAGAGCATTGTGGTCTGAAAATATGCAGGGAATGATCCCAATCTTTTGATACCGGTTGAGCCCTGATTTAGGACCGAGGATGTGATCTATTCTGGAGAATGTTCCATGTGCACTAGAGAAGAATGTGTATTCTGTTGCTTTGGGATGAAATATTCTGAATATATCTGTGATGTCCATCTGGTCCAGTGTGTCGTTTAAGGCCTTTATTTCCTTGCTGATCTTTTGCTTGGATGATCTGTCCATTTCAGTGAGGGGAGTGTTAAAGTCCCCTACTATTATTGTATTATTGTTGATGTGTTTCTTTGATTTTGTTATTAATTGGTTTATATAGTTGGCTGCTCCCACGTTGGGAGCATAGATATTTAAAATTGTTAAATCTTCTTGTTGGACAGACCCTTTGAGTATGATATAGTGTCCTTCCTCATCTCTTATTATAGTCTTTGGCTTAAAATCTAATTGATCTGATATAAGGATTGCCACTCCTGCTTTCTTCTGATGTCCATTAGCATGGTAAATTCTTTTCCACCCCCTCACTTTAAATCTGGAGGTGTCTTCGGGCTTAAAATGAGTTTCTTGGAGGCAACATATAGATGGGTTTTGTTTTTTTATCCATTCTGATACCCTGTGTCTTTTGACAGGGGCATTTAGCCCATTAACATTCAGGGTAACTATTGAGAGATATGAATTTAGTGCCATTGTATTGCCTGTTAGTTGACTGTTACTGTATATGGTCTCTGTTCCTTTCTGATCTACCTACCACTTGTAGGCTCTCTCTTTGCTTAGAGGATCCCTTTCAATATTTCCTGTAGAGCTGGTTTGGTATTTGCAAATTCTTTCAGTTTTTGTTTGTCCTGGAAGCTTTTAATCTCTCCTTCTATTTTCAATGATAGCCTAGCTGGATAGAGTATTCTTGGCTGCATGTTTTTCTCGTTTAGTGCTCTGAAAATATCATGCCAGCTCTTTCTGGCCTGCCAGGTCTCTGTGGATAAGTCAGCTGCCAATCTAATATTTTTACCATTGTATGTTACAGACTTCTTTTCCCGGGCTGCTTTCAGGATTTTCTCTTTGTCACTGAGACTTGTAAATTTTACTATTAGGTGACGGGGTGTGGGCCTATTCCTATTGATTTTGAGGGGCGTTCTCTGAACCTCCTGAATTTTGATGCTCGTTCCCTTTGCCATATTGGGGAAATTCTCCCCAATAATTCTCTCCAGTATACCTTCTGCTCCCCTCTCTCTTTCTTCTTCTTCTGGAATCCCAATTATTCTAATGTTGTTTCGTCTTATGGTGTCACTTATCTCTCGAATTCTCCCCTCATGGTCCAGTAGCTGTTTGTCCCTCTTTTGCTCAGCTTCTTTATTCTCTGTCATTTGGTCTTCTATATCACTAATTCTTTCTTCTGCCTCATTTATCCTAGCAGTGAGAGCCTCCGTTTTTGATTGCACTTCATTAATAGCTTTTTTTATTTCAACTTGGTTAGATTTTAGTTCTTTTATTTCTCCAGAAATGGCTTTTATATCTCTCGAGAGGGTTTCTCTAATATCTTCCATGCCTTTTTCGAGCCCGGCTAGAACCTTGAGAATTGTCATTCTGAACTCTAGATCTGACATATTACCAATGTCTGTATTGATTAGGTCCCTAGCCTTCGGTACTGCCTCTTGTTCTTTTCTTTGTGTTGAATTTTTCCGTCTTGTCATTTTGTCCAGATAAGAGTATATGAAGGGGCAAGTAAAATACTGAAAGGGTGGCAACAACCCCAGGAAAAAATGCTTTAACCAAATTAGAAGAGATCCAAAATCGTGAGGGGGGAGAAAGGGGATAAAAAGAGTTTCAAAAAGGAAGAAAGAAAAAAAAAGAAAAAAGAAAAAAGAAAAGAAAAGAATTTAAAAAAAAAAAAGGAAAACACCTAAGAAAAATGTAAAAAAGAAAAAATATATATATTAAACTAGTAAAAAATCGTTAAAAAAGAAAAAGGTAACAGTTAAAAAAAAAAAAAATTTACCCGAAGGCGAGAAAAAAAAAAAAAAAACAACAAAAAATGAAAAAGAAAAAAAATTAAATTAACTGCAAGACTAAAAAAAATCACAGGGAAAAAGCCATGAGTTCCGTGCTTGGCTTTCTCCTCCTCTGGAATTCTGCTGCTCTCCTTGGTATTGAAACCGCACTCCTTGGTAGGTGAACTTGGTCTCGGCTGGATTTCTTGTTGATCTTCTGGGGGAGGGGCCTGTTGTAGTGATTCTCAAGTGTCTTTGCCCCAGGCGGAATTACACCGCCCTTACCCGGGGCCGGGGTGAGTAATCCGCTCGGGTTTGCTTTCAGGAGCTTTTGTTCCCTGAGCGCTTTCCGTAGAGTTCCGGAGGACGGGAATACAAATGGCGGCCTCCTGGTCTCTGGCCCGGAGGAGCCGAGAGCCCAGGGCCGCACTCCTCAGTGCGCCCTCAGAGAACAGCGCCCAGTTACTCCCATCTGCCTGACCTCCGGCCGCGCTCCGAGCTCTCCGAGCCTGCGACCAGTTCAAGGTAACACCGAGCTGTGAGCTTACTGTCGGCTCTGTCTCTGTAGCCGGCTTTCCCGTTCCAATACCCGCAAGGTCTGCGACACTCAGACACCCCTGCTCCTTTTGTGACCCTGCGGGACCTGAGGCCACGCTGAACCCGCGTGGGCTTCGCCCCGGTTTAGCCTCTGGAGCGATGTCCCTCAGCGGAACAGACTTTTAAAAGTCCTGATTTTGTGCGCCGTTGCTCTGCCGCTTGCCGGGAGCCGGCCCCTCCCCCCGGGGTCTATCTTCCCGTCGCTTTGGATTCACTTCTCCGCCGGTCCTACCTTTCAGAAAGTGGTTGTTTTTCTGTTTCCAGAATTGCTGTTCTTCTTCTCTTCGATCTGCCGATGGATTTTCAGGTGTTTGCAATCTTTAGATAAGCTATCTAGCTGATCTGCGGCTAGCTGAAGCAGTCTCAGCCTGCTACTTCTCCGCCATCTTGACTCCTCCCCTTCCTTTCCTTTTCTATAGGGAACGGATACTCATTACCTGCAGATGTAGAGATCAGAATTTTGGTCAAAATCATAGTGAATAATGGAAAGGTTTTGCTTATCTACATACTTAATAGAGAGTGGAGAAATTGAGTTGGATTTTCTTTGTATTGATGAAAATTGGTGATATGACCACAGTTTATCCAGGTTCTTTGAATAATCTTTATTTTGAATATCTTTATTTTGATTCTCCTATTTTTATCACAAGACACAGGCATATCATCTCCCTTCTCCTAGCTCACTCTGACTTTTCTCTCCCTGACAGTGTCACTATTGCTCTCAGTTCATTCCTTATACCCATCATCCAAGGCAAAGTTTGGACTTTCTAACTCTACTCACATGACCTCTTAGAGCTGGCCAGTCTGCCACTTCTGCTTCACCTTCCCTTTCCCACCTCTTATACTCTACTAACTCTACTGACCAACCATACTAAAAGTGATGTTTAAACACACACACACACGCACACACACACACACACACACACGTGCGTGCACACCCACACACAGTACTGAATTTCCCTGTCTTGGCTTATACTCCTCCCTCTCTTCGAAAAGCTTCCTTTCCCACCCTCTCACTAGCTCACTCCTGTTCACACTTTATGAATCAACTCAAAATTATCTCCTCCTCCCTTACAAATAAAACAACTAAACTCAGTGCTCTAAATGGATTTCTTCCTTCCTCCCCTCCAGCACCTATCATCCATCTCTGTCTTGCTCTATTACTTCCATTGTATTATAAAATGTGTAGGTAAGTGTGTCTTTCTTCATTAGATGATGGATTTTTAAAAAGTGGATAGTAGATCCTCATTGGATATTTGTTCAATGAGTGAATGAATACAACTGATTCTATGAACAAAGGAATCTTTGGATATCTAGGTCAAGACCCTCATGGTGAGTACACAACAGATCACAGCCTCGTAGTCTTTCCTACATGTGGACTTGAATAAGAAGGCAGAGGGCAGGGCTGGCTCTGCCTGGATACCCTGTGTCCTCCAGTTCCTTCTTACCTTCTCACCCAGCACAATTCCCATCTCTACCATTTACCCCTTTCTCATAGGGGATTAGTCAAAGCTAAAAATCAGGATTAGAAGAAATTAGGAAGAACTAATCCCATTTAGCCTAACCTTTTCTCCTTTTAAGAGCATTTTGGATTTCAGAGAGGCCTCTTAAAGATCCAGGAGATGATAGAGCTCTTTCACTGAAAGAACCCTGAATGGTGGGACTCCAGGTGGTGGGCCAGAGAACTTAGTGATCTTCACACCACAGCTCCTTCTCCTCTGGTCTGTCCACAGGAATGAAAGTGGATTCTGCTGGCTGATACCCCAATCGGTTTTCAGGGTCACAATGAAGACAAATGATCGATAAATGCAAACCTAGAGTCAGTTTTGAGAAAATAAGCATTACCAAAGAAAACTATAAATAAGTTTATTTTCCCAGGGTGGGCTCAGTTTTCATGAAGCTGAAGCCAAGGAGGACATGAGGTGTGACTGCCACCCTCTGGAGGCATGAAGGGTGTGTGAGGGCTCTATGGGATTCATCATTTCTGTCTCTGAATTCTCAAGAGATGTGCACTTCAGTGAATTGGTGGTTCTGAGCTGGGAAATGGCTTTGAGATGGATGCCAGAGCAGTGGAAAGTCATTTTCCCCATGCTTGGGCTCCAGGAAGGAGACTTTGATCATGGGGACCTCCCTGGAGAAGTCAGGGAAACTGGTTACAATTGCTGTCACATTCCAGTGCTTTCCATTATTTGACATGTTACAGGGGCTCTCTGTGTACTCATATATACATTTTGCATGTTGGAGGAAAAAGTCAAAACTTGGCAGTGGGCAGACCTGTGTGGGTGTGGGTGTCTGGTAATCTTGGATTCAGATCACTTACTAGCTGAGTGACCCATGCAACTACTTCCATCTACTGTTTCGCCATCAGTCATATGGGGATGATGAAATCCACCCAATTTAGTTATTGGGAGGGTTACACGAAATGAAGAGCACTTGATACAATACATAGTAAATAGCAGGTGCTCTGTAGATGGTGTCTGTTATTAGTATAGAAACAGGATGTATTTATTTATTTGTTGTTTACTTATTTAATGACGTTCCACCTTATCCCCAGACTCCCCCTCCAAACTGGGGTAGACAACAGAGAACGTGCTCCGACCCCAGCTACTGACTTTGATCAGAACTTTATGAAAGAGAGACGAAAGGAACAAGAAGGTAAGACTGAACTGGACGAAGAAAAGTTGGGAACTGTAAAATCAGTTGGAAAACATGCAGAGTTACAGACTTAAAAAAAATATTATTTAATCATTTGTACTCTGACTTGTTCACAGAGGGTATTAAAGTAGTTTACAAAGATACGTCAGAGCAGAATGAAAATAGCTGCGTTATATGCATTCATACCCTGACTGTGTCCCCAAAGGACTTTAGCTTATAAGTTTAAGCAAATACCAGGAAATTAATAATAATGAGAAAGAACACAAATGAGTGAGCAGAAGGAAAATTGAATAGAGTAGAGATGCTAAGATGTGTTTTCTGTGCTTAGCAAGTGGGCCCTGGAATCTGTCCTGAGCCTTTATCTCACAGGCATGAACACTGGAGAGGGCAAGCTCGAGAACTTGAGCGTGGTTTTCTGTAGTCATCTGGCTTCCCCAGCTTTGCTTGCGATCTGCTCCTCTTCAGCTTATGCCCCCAACTCTCAATTTGGATTCCGCTGTGGTCCTGCTCCTGCCTTCTGGCACCAAACTCTGTTCTCCCTGCTCTCTCGGGACTTTGCCTCAGGGCCCCTCTAGCACTCTGTTCCTGGCTGTCCCATCTTGGTTTCATGGAATCCAAAACCTCATATGGACAGGAGCTGCCTGGGAGAATGGGACACGCTCTACCAACCATCACCCCACACCCACACTAACAACCTAGTCTGGTTTTGTCGCTTGCATACATGTCTGGTTCACCTGCTCAGGTGTGGATCCCGGTTTGGGGACCTTTGCCTCTCCTGACTGCCTACGAGGGCTTGGATTACCTTATGCACAGTTTGTGGTTTCCGTATGTCACTGACTGGCTTGTCAATTTGCTGATGGGACTCTGTGCAGGCGTACTCAGGGCGATCGTCCGGGATTCTCAGGTATCCGCTCAATGAATATTTAAACACAAGAGGGCTTGCTTCTTGGCTACAAAACAACATCAGCAGCAGCAACATAAGCAACAGTAGCAATAATATCTTCAATTTTTGAGCATTTTTATGCCAGGCACTGGGTTAGAAATGCTATACCTATTCTGACAAAATGTCATGAGTAAAGGATAATTGTTAGCCCCATACTACAAAGAACAGACTCAGGCCCAGAGAGGTTAGATGATTTCCCCCAAATCAAATGAGTATTAAATTTAAATAGGATTAAAAAACTTTTCTTGACACAAAGGCTGGTTTTGCCCACACCTCTGTACCTTCCAGTTCACTCTGTGGCATCCATGGCAGCTAAGGGACAGCTGTCTGGAGAAACTGGGAAGAGGTCTCATTGGGGGTCCCTAATAGCAAATGCCTCAACCTCTCAACACTCTCTATTTCCAAATATCTTCTGAGGTAAGCGTTCATTCAAAATGAAAGCATTTTTGGCAATACTAGTCCCAGTCAGCAGCCGTTTATTTATAGCTGTACGCATTCTGCTTTTTCCAGGCTAGGGAGGTCAGCCTTTCTCAAAACCCGCCTCTTCACACGTCCATTGGTTTCTATGTTTATCTTTCATCCATCACGCTACTTACTGACCATCCAGACCCCGCCGTGGGTCTTGGGGAATGGCCTTTCCTCGGCCTTTGACGCCGGTCCTTCTGCCTGCGTTAGGACATCCATCCATCTGTCACCCCCTGGCTTGTCATTAATGCCCCCTTTTCTCAATGTTCATGCCTATAAGAACACCCCAATTTTTTCCCATTCTTTTCTATCCCCTTCTTTTTATCACCTTGGCCTTTGCTTCTGAGCCAAGCTTCTGAAAAATTATCATGACTCCAACCTTCCCTCTTTCTGTACATTGACTCCCAACCCCTGGGGTGTGGCTCCCCTTCCCACCCCACATCAGCCTCGTGGAACTGCCCTCACTGAAGTCAGTCTACTGCACACTTGAGTCCACACCACACTGGTCTATCAGTCACACTGGGCAGCTTTTTCTTTCATTCCTCTCTCCCTTCTCTCCTTCCGTCCTTCCTTCCATATTTCCCATGTTTTGTGCTACTTGCTGAAAAAATGAAAGTAAACAAAAAACAAAATAACAAAACAAAGTCCCAGCCTCTGGTCTCATGAGCTTATTTATACTCTAGCGGGAAAGACTGAACTTAATCAAAGTACTGTAAAAATAAGTAGAACATGCATTTGTAATAAATAAATATTGGTATGAGAATATAAAATAAAATATTTCCCACAGGAAGTGAGGTTTAAATGTATATTGAAGGACGAATATGTCCATGTAGCTCAATGGTAGAAGGCAGCTGCAGAGAGAACAGCATGTGCAAAGGCCCTGGTGAGAGGAAACCAGTGCACTGAAGGAACCATGCTAAGTCTGGAGTGGCGGCCACACAGAACAGGGGAGCCTGAGCGAGGCCCCGGGGGCGGGCAGGGCTGAGTGTGCAGGGTCTGGTGGGTCAGCTGAGTAGCTCTGGTCTCCATCCCACAAGTACATGGGAAGTTGTTTCTTTCATTTTTGTCCTACAGCATGCAGAATGAGAAGGGAGGAGAAAGTGCCATGTGGAGATGGTGGTTGGGAGGCTCGGGGCTGATGGCAGCTTGTTAGTATGCCCGATAACCATCAAGAACAGAGGGGACTACGGGTCACTTTACAAAGAGTCAATCAATTTGTGTTGGGATAATTAAATTTACCTCTCTGAGGGGAGGAACCTGAGTGTTCAGTCATGTGAACCCTATTTCTTCCTCAGATCAAGAAAATTTATGCAGGGAGTTAACTTGCTTCCTCCTGAGGAAGCTGCTTTGCTGCCACATAAAGCGATTTCTTGAGATTCCTCCCTGGGCACTGGCCCCATCAGTCAGACTGCACAAGCCAGGAGGTTGCCCTGTTAGCAGTGCCCTCAGATCTTTACCCACGGGGATCAGCTAGGGCTCCCAGCGATGGAGGAAGTTCCAGGAACGACAGTGTCTGGGAGAGTGATGGCAGCCTCCTCTCTCCTTGGGCTTGGGGAGCTCTGCCTGAGGCAGCTTCCTGTTTGCCCTGAGCCTCTGATAGCAGGGCCCAGTCGGTGTCACAGTGCAGCCTGGGTTAAATGAGACCACTTCAACTGCCAACTGGACTAGGGTTTTGAAATCAATTATATTTTTTAACCATTAAACTTTAGAACTGAACTACGGAATGGGATTGGGATATGTGTGTGAAATACATTTGCGTCCTTGTGGCATCCCTTCCTCTGAGTTATGTGGATATGGTGGTTTGGGGGGAGTCCAGTAAATGTTTGTTGAATGAAGGTGCCATCTAGTCACCAAAATTCTAGAAAGCCTCATCTTGTAAGAATGTCAGAGCAGCAAGTAGGTAACAAAAGATATAGGGCATGCTGGGGAAAATCCTAACCAAATGGGAAGATTTGGTGGGACCAGTAGAGTCCCAGGCTGGGGATAGGGTTGTCACACAGAAGGCAGAGACTGAGGGACATCTGGTGGTGAGGGTACTGTATGGAGAGTGAAAGATCCACTAGCTGTTCTGGATGATCCAATCTGGGGAAAGGGTATATTCAAAGAATATTTTAAAGATGTGTGGTCTGTTACCTTGGAGTAACTCCTCTAAATACCTGTAAAGCCTTCACTGAAGTTCAAGATGACTCTTCAAGGTCTTTGCAGTTGGATGGGTGTCTTATTAGATGGGTCAACAGGAAGAGACATGCCTCAAGGACACCGTCATTTTGGTTTACAAATAAACAAAGGACAGTGTCTGTTTGGACTGCGTTACGGTACTGTGTTTCTGGTGGCATCCTGGATTGGCCCGGAGCCTTTCCAGTATTGCAGGGTATTGGAGGAACCATCTGTATGGGGACTTTATACAGAAATATACATTGGCACATCCTGGACTCCCCCAAATTCAGAGGCTGTCAGAATCGGAAGGCATTCTGGAGACCATTTAGCATTTTACAAATGGGGAAAATGAGGCTCAAAAAGGGATAGGACCTAGTAACACAGAACTTCTCAAGGAAAAGCAAGAACTCAAATTTGATATTGTTGGGACAAGAGCTTGTTTCTATTTTACTTCTTTTCCCCAGTTATGTTGACTTCCTTAGTTTCGGTAGCCTTGTTAATTTGAATTAGAACTCCCCGTGTCTGTTAAGACTCCTTGGGTTGCAAGTAGCAGAAACAATTTCTAGCTAACTTAAGCCAAAGGCAGGGATTCATTAGAAAACACTGGGGAGACTCGCAGATCTGAAGGAGGAGCAGAACACCAAGACGTGGGTGCATAGGACTGGGGCAGCGGTGCTGACCTCCCTAGAGCACTCGCTGGCTCTCTCCAGCAGCTGGGTTTTTGGACTCAGATTAATCATGCATTTCTTTAAAGCATTTTTTTTCTCCCCTTTTACAATCTCCGTTGAAAGCATTTTTTTTTAATAATGATTTTTTTAAGGTTTTTTTCTTTTTTAAAATTTATTTGACTCAGGGGGAGAGCACAAGCAGAGGGAACAGTTGGCAAAGAGAGAGGAAAAACAGGCTTCCCACAGAGTGGGGATCCCTGATCTCCGATGTGGGGCTCAATTCCAGGACCCTTAGACCATGACCTGAGCTTAAGGCAGACATTTAAACAACTGAGCCACCCAGGCACCCATCACCTCACCCAAAATTGTCTCTTCGAAAGGATCAGAACTTTGCTTGATGACACAGATAACTTTGGCCACTTTGTGGATTAAATTTAATGAGTAATTTTATGGACTAAATGTTTGTGTTCCTCCAAGATTTGTAGGTTTGAAACCCTAACCCCCAAGAATGTGATTGTTTTTGGAGGTGGGGCCTTTGGAAAGTTTAGATGAGCTTGTGAGGGTGGGGACCCCATGACATGATTGGTGCCCTTCTAAGAAGATAGCAGAGAGTTTTCACTCTCTCTCTGGCATGTGGACACAGCAAGAGGGTGGCCCCCTGCAGACTGGAAAGAGAGTTCTCACTGGGAACAGCATCTGCCAGCACTTTGATCTTGGACTTCCAGAACTGTGAGAAACAAATGTCTGTTGTCCAAGCTGCCCAGTCCATAGTGTTTTGTTACAGCCACCCAAGCGGACTAATACAAGTATCCTCTTGTGTGCAAATGACCGCACAGTCGGTCTCAACTAACTCCCAGGAGCTAGTTTGCTAGATACCACCAATGAGAGACATGTTAGGGGATTTTTTGTAAATAGAAGATTGACAAGAAAATGTAGTTGAAACTAAGATTTTGGCATTTTGCTTCTGAAACTCAAAGTATAGAAAGTTGCCTATAAGTAGTACATATCTTAATATTTCATTTTCAAAACTTAGTTTATATTAACTTTTAATATAACTTTTTTTTTAACTTTGTAAGTGTGCACAAATTCCCTGTACTAACAAGTTTCATTCCAGCAATGGAACCGCAAATGATTGTGTGACCCTAGGGGAAATTGCTTTGAAATTTTTAGTTTTGTCTGTAAAATGAGGGTATGGAGACTAAGCAGAGCATAATGAAATTTCCCTTGTATTCTCATATAATAATATACAAATTATTTTGAATTGCCAATTATTTCTCTGGTGATGGTTTCCCTTACTAGATTTTAAGCTTCTTGAAGACAGTATTTTAGCATGAGAGCATCACTGGTCAAACTTTAGTTGCTACCCAAGCTCTAAGATGGGGATGGGAACAAATCAGTATCTTGAAGGAGGCTGGGCTGGGCTCCTTTGGTGGACTCAGGCTCATTGCTGGAAGACAACGGACATGATTTTGTTATGTTTGAGAAACATGGCTGTTTTAGTGTTCCTAGTTTGGATGCCTCTTCATTTATATCTCACATCACTCCATAAAGTGTTTGAGATGTGGCAGATGTCAACTGCCTTTGCTAAGCTCTTACTCATAGGGACTGCACATACAAGCTTGGATGGGGGCGAGAAGGATGTTGGGGCTTCCTGGTTCTCAGTTCTGCCACCTTGAGCAGACAGACCAGAGCTGATGCTGTCTCCATGAGCTGGATCACAGTGACAAGCAGATATGCCTCTGTGACCTCATCAATTACACATAGACTAGCAAAACCAAATTTGCCTTTATCACCAGTGAGGAATTCTGACACACAGGCAGAGGAGGCTCTTTTAGTTGGAATGGTGTAGAGTAGAGGACTGAACAAGGCCAAAATACTCAGTCCTGCCCTTCCCTTCCTCTCTCTTTATATTTATTTCATTCATTAATTAGTTAATTAATTCAAAAAACATTGAGCACTCCTACACATCAGCCCAGTTCTTTGGTGAGTGCACTGGGCAAGATAGGAATCAGGAGCAGTTGGAGGAATCCAATTCCACCTGGGTGAGACGGGACCAGAGGAAACGTCCCAGAGGAGGATCCCTTATGCTGACTGAATGGATGTGTCACTATTAATTAGATGAAGATGGCTGGGCATTGGGGAATATGGGAGAATGGTCCAGGCCGAGAAAATTTTGGTCAAAGGCAATGCTGGACCGAAGGGAGTATATTGAGCTGTGACCTGGGCTGGTGAGCTTGGAATTTATCCCATGTCCAGTGCGGAGTCTCTGAAGGAGTTTCATGCAGGGATAACCTCATGAGAATTGTATTCTAGAAAGCTCTCTTTGGCAACTCTGTGGAGAACAGGTGGCGTGCTAGTGAGAGTGGTAAGAAAAGGTGGAGAAAGGAGGTGAGGACCTAAAATGGAATATGCAAGAATCTTATTCAACTGTTCTCAATGGGCTCGAAAGTTTAGGGACAAACAACATGCGAGCAGTTTCCAGAGGTCAAGTGGGACCTTGTTATAAAAGTTCTCATCTTCCATGTTGTCGCAAATGGCAAGATTTCACAGACCTGTACCCCTGGGGATAAAAATATATGTTTATAAAAAATAAAAAATTAAAAAAAAAAAGAAGTTCTCATCTTTTAGATGGACTTACAGCCCAGACTTGCAGTGGCCTTAGCATGGGGACCTGTGTCCACCTGGCTTCTGTTACCTTCAGAGAGAGCCTGGGGTCAGATGTGGCTTAGTGTCCAGAAAGGTTTCCTTTTCTATTTTTGTTCCAGTCTCTTTCTTTGGGAATCGGCCACGTGCAGGCCATGTGATGGGTCCCTCTCTGGTCATGGAACCAGATAGATGTCACACCCCAGTGACGCCAGGAGAATGAAATGTTGCGGCACTGGGGCCCCCGTCTGAGTATCTGAGGGACTGAGGCTCCCTAGGATGCCTCACAGACATGTGCCGCCTCTCTCTGTCTCTCTCTCAGGAAGGCAATGGTTCACAGGTAGGAGCTGTCTTCATCTCTGCCATGGCTCTGGTCAGCAGGTCAGCCTGCATGACCCAGAGCATGGTGCTGCCAAGCCTGCTGTCTCTGGGCTTGAGAGGAATAGAGGCTTCTTCTTCTCAGTGGTTGGGCAAGGGTGTGGGAAGGCAGTGCAGGGCTGAGGCCCTCCCTCTGCCTCCTTGGGGACTGCACCTCTGCTGCCCTTCCCCCTGCACTTTCCTATCAGCCTCATCATCTGTCTGTCCACCTCTACTTTCTCCCTCATCCAATAGGAATTTTCATATTCTTTTGTTCTTCCCAACCATGTCATTGTTAAAAAGTAAATTAAAAAAAATTTTAAATTGTGTTAAAAGTACACATACCATAAAATGTACCACCTTAACCATTTCTTTTTTTTTTTGATGCAATATGTGCCCTCCCTAATACCCACCCCCTGCTTCCCCCAACCTCCCACCCTCTGCCCCTTCAAAACCCTCAGATTGTTTTTCAGAGTCTATAGTCTCTCATGATTCACCTCCCCTTCCAATTTCCCTCAAATCCCTTCTCCTCTCCATCTCCCCATGTCCTCCATGCTATTTGTTATGCTCCACAAATAAGTGAAACCGTATGATAATTGACTCTCTCTGCTTGACTTATTTCACTCAGCATAATCTCTTCCAGTCCCATCCATGTTGCTACAAAAGTTGGGTATTCATCCTTTCTGATGGAGGCATAATACTCCATAGTGTATATGGACCACATCTTCCTTATCCATTCGTCCGTAGAAGGGCATCTTGGTTCTTTCCACAGTTTGGCGACAGTGGCCATTGTTGCTATAAACATTGTGGGTACAGATGGCCCTTCTTTTCACGACATCTTTATCTTTGGGGTAAATACCCAGTAGTGTAATTACAGGGTCATAGGGAAGCTCTATTTTTAATTTCTTGAGGAATCTCCACACTGTTCTCCAAAGTGGCTGCACCAACTTACATTTCCACCAACAGTATAAGAGGGTTCCCCCTTCTCCACATCCTCTCCAACACATGTTGTTTCCTGTCTTGCTAATTTTTAACCATTTCTAAGTGTACAGTTCAGTCGTGTTAAGTATTTTCACGTTGTACAACCAATCTCCAGAACTCTTCTTAGCTTGCAAAACTGAAACTCTGTACCTATGGAGCAACGTTCCCCATTTCTCCTTTCTCCAGCCCTTGGCAACCACCATTCTACCTTCTGTCTCTTTGACTTTGATACTCTAGGTACCTCACACAAGTGGAGTCATGCAGTACTTTGTCTTTTTGTGACTGACTGGCTTATTTCACTTAGCATCATGTCCTCAAAGTTCATGGGCGTTGTTGCATGTAAGAGGATGTCTTTCCCCTTTAAGGTTGAATACAATCCCGTTGTCTGGATAGACCACATTTTGTTTCTCCATTCATCTGTTGATGGACACTTGGGGCGGGTGGCTTCTGCCTTTTGGCTACTGTGAATAATGCTGCTGTGACCATCAGTGTACAAGCCAACCACATCACTTTTTGAACAAAGTGCCATCTCCTGAGCCCACCCTGCCATTCCCCATTCAGAGAACAAGAACACGGCAGATTTTTCTGCTCTCTGCCCAACCGCTATCTATCTTGGGCTGCCAAAAGGAATTTCTGTTCTCCAAGGGCATTCTATATTCTTTTGCCTGGGCGATTAAGCCTTGTCCTTCACTCTACTCATTTTTTTTTTTTTTTGAGAGGAATCTTTGTGAATTTTCTTGGTGGAAATTTTATCTATTTCCTTTGCACTGTTTTCTTCTGGGAAGATAGAGCGGGAGCATGAGTTGTAATGAGGGGGAAATACTCCTTAAAGGTCTTTCCCAAGGTGAGTGGAACAAGAGATGAAGACACCACAAAGTGGCTTCCTGGTGGGGGAGTAAAGGTAGAGGAAGGAGGTGTGATCCTTCTGGGTCCTTCAGTTCCCCTGGATTGGAAGAACATGACCAAGTGTTGGGGAGAGCAGGCCTGGGAAGGAGCATAGGCCAGGCACCCAGGCTAATGCGTGTCATGCATGTGAAGGAAGAAGGGCTTAGAGGAAGAGAGCAGGGTGGTGTGAGACCTGCCTGTGTGAAGTGGAAGATAGAAACATTGTCTGAAGATATGTCTGGAATGCTTTTTGGGTACCCAGGTATGTAAAATCTCCCGCATTCATGCCCTATTTTAAACACCAACCTTTTGCTTAATATGGAGGTACAGTTTGTATTTCCTTTGAATGTGACTCCATGCCAAGGCTGGGCCTCATGGGGTTCCCCAGGATTTATTGAAGTAAAATGTTGATTCTAGAATCATTTGTTGCTGTCTCTGGTCAACACTTCCTTTGTTTGAGTTTTTCTGGATTTCCCCTGTTTTCAGTCTTAAATTTAGAGTAAAGGCAGTTTCTCTAGGTCTCAGGAAAAATGAAATGGAATCTTTAGAAAAAACACAAGTAAGAGGGAGGCAATTTTGTCCTTTATGTAGGAATTCAAGCTTTAAAAAGGAAAACAGTTTCCTTGAGTAATGCTTTCCTGAGATAACTTGAAATATGATTTCACCCAAGTTTTCCTCTATTACATTTTATAAGCACACTAATAATTCTTCTGACTATAAAGTATAATATTTCCCATGTGATGGTTTCATACATTTCCTTACTCTTGGCCTAGTAGTAGAGATCATATTGGTTTAAGTGTCCTAAGAGACAAACTGTTCTTGTTGTCAGGGATGTCATAGAAGACTTGGGAGGACTGCGGTGCAGACCAGGGCTGGCCCTGAGAGTCCCCACGTCTTGCTGAGCCCTTGCCTGGGGTTTTGCACCACCCGTTCCCTCTTTGTGCAATGCTCCCATCCAAAGAGCCACAGGCATCTTTCCTGCTCTCTCAAGAGGGGTTTCTGCAGATCAAACTTCATCTGGATTCCATCATAAATTCCAATGTCTATTTCCTTGAAGATGGAAGGCATTCCTGGGGTGCCTGGGTGGCTCAGTCAGTTAAGTATCCGACTCCAGATCTCAGCTCAGGTCTTAATCTCAGGGTCACGAGTTCAGGCCTTGTGTTAGACCCCATGCTGGCCATAGCGCTTACTTAAAAAACAAAATTGTATCAGTGGTAAAGTGCATAATAAACACATGATATGTATATGTATATGTATGTGTATGTGTATGTATAAAAATATATACACACCTATATATACCTATAGGTATATATACACATAATAAGGACCTAAACAATATAAATACATATACAAATACATAGACATACCTAAACACATGATATGTATGTGTGTGTGTGTGTGTGTGTGTATGTGTGTGTATAAAGATGGAAGGCATTCCCTTCTCAGCCTTCCTGGCCCCCATGTCTCACTTTTATAGTAAAGACATTTGTTTAATTTCAGGGCTGATTTGTCACTGGAAATGATGTTTCCACTAAAGCAAGTAGTTTCAAGCTTGCAGCATTTAATAATTATCAAACTCTTCCCTTCAGAAAAATCTCCCTAGGACATGACTTCCAGACGAGGAGAAGGCAGGCTTTCTGAAGCTGGTTGTTTGTAGGAATGAGGGAATCTTAGGGAGCCTTGTGGAGAGGGCTGTGACGCTCTCTCACTTGGGGTTTTAGATCTGACTTTAGTCCCCCTTTTCCATATGACGGTTCCAGTAGTGTCCTTGGTGGGCCCTGAGACCACTTTGTTTTCCGTTATGCCTCATCATTTATGGAGGTTTTCCCCACATGGGCTTCACCTTATGTCAGGTAGACAAATACAGTGGCAAATTTCATTATTTCACTATCTTCCCTGACCTCCTATGAGAATTAACTGTTTTATTTAGACAATCGTAGTTGTCAGTCACCCATTATATCCCTGATCCCAGCCCTTCCTCCTGTTATTCTTGCATTGGCAGCAGCAAGAGTCTCTCTTTCCTCTGGTGTTGGAGGTTTGACTGATTAACCAACTTTTAGCGAGGGACGTAGTCACTGGAGTTTTTGTTTCACTCCATGCATATTTCCCTAATGCTTCCACCTAGCAGTGACAGGGGGGCAAGACCCAAGCCCTTCAAGAGTTCTCCATGAGCCTCTTGCAGAAGCAACTGGGAAAGAGGCAACACACCTTCCCTTTGTAGGATAGTTCGTCGTAAGGATAAGGGGGGTGAAAACTGCTGCTTGCTGGCTTTGCTACCACATGGGAAGAGCTTGTCTGAGAATGAAGCCCAAACATAGGAAAACAAAGCTGCAAGATGGAGAACACAAGATGCTCTTCACGACACCATTGGACCCCTTGACATTGGCATATGGAAGTCAGCCGGATCCCTTACATTTTTGACTCTGTGGAGCAATACATCCACTATTTGTGTGTGCCATCTTGAGTTGGGTTTCTGTCATTTGCAACCAGCACATCCTAAGGGATACAACTCCCAGGTGTTTTATCCATGGAAATTTCTCTCTATTCAGTTTCATTGCACACAATGGAGGGACAGCCACCTTTCATGTGATTTTCAGACATTGAAAGGTCTCCTACTAGGGTTGCCAGATAATATATAGGATTCCCAGTTAAATTTCAGTTTCAGGTAACAATACTTTATTTTTTTTTAGTAGAAGTAGGTCTCATTCAATATTGGAATTTCAGATTAACGAGAAATAATTTTTAGTGTAAGTATGTCCCATGCAATATGTGGGATCTACTTATATAAAAAAATTCAATTTTTATATGAAATTCATATTTTTTTGAAGAATTTATTTATTTGTCAGAGAAAGACAGAGAGAGAACACAAGCACAGGGAAAGGCAAGCAGAGAGGAAAAGGCAAGCAGAGAGGGAAACAGGCTCCCTGTTGAGCAAGAAGCCTGATATGAGACTCAATCCCAGGACCCTGGGATCATGACCTGAGCTGAAGGCAGATGCTTAACTGACTGAGCTACCCAGGTGCCCCTGAAATTCACATTTGAGTGTCCTTTATTTTATCTTGTAATCCCATTTTTATCAAATCTGCATATTTTAGGAATGTGATTGAAATAATATTATGAGGCTTCTAAATTTAAGAGAGGATCCCACGTGAGTGTCTTTTATACCAAGAAAGTGAAATTCAAATTTATTTATTTATAATTTGTATTTTTATTTGTTGAGCCTGGTAATCCTATCCCCAGCCCACCTCAATTATCTTCCTGATCTGATGATACAGCACCTAAATTCTAGTATCAGAGAGTCACCTTATTCTCCTGCTCCGTGGTCAAGGTAAAAAAATAAGGTCTGGGTTCAAGTCACATCAATGGACACCCATCCTTCTCAGGCATTTGAAGGCATGAAGGCATTACAGTAAATTATGACCTGTGTAGGTGGGAAAAGTTTTCAATTAGCAATAATCGCGCCTCGGATAAACCTCATTGGCTACGATACTGCCACTGCGCAAAGCTGACCTGTGTAGGTGAAAGTTACTCAGGAGAACTAACATTTACCAAGGTTCTCTCACTTGTCAACCATGAAGGAGAAGCTTTGTATCCATTGATTCATTTAACTTTTGTGACAGCCATAAAATTGATAGAGTTCATCTATTCCCATTTTTAAAAATAAGGATGAATACCCAACTTTTTGCACCAACATGACTGGCACTGGAGGCGATTATGCTGAGTAAAATAAGTCAAACAAAGAAAGTCAATTGTCATATGGTCTCACTTATTTGTGGAACATAAGGAGTAGCATGGAGGACATTAGGAGAAGGGAAAAACGAAGAGGGAGAAATCTTAGTGGGAGACGAACCACGAGAGACTATGGACTCTGGGAAACAAACAGGGTTTTAGAAGGGAGTGGGGGTGGGGAGATGAATGAGCCTGGTGATGAGTATGGAGGAGGGCATGGACTGCATGGAGCACTGGGTGTTATACACAAACAATGAATCATGGAACACTACATCAAAAACTAATGATGTAATATATGGTGACTAACATAACACAATAAAAAATGAAATAAAATAAGGAAACTGAGACACAGACAGGTGAAGTAATTTGTCCAAAACCACATAGCTCGGAAGAAGTACCAGGTTCTACTGACCCCAAAGCCCTTGATCTTCTCATAGGTTCAGTTTCTTGGGGAGAGGGTGACTCCTGATATCTGTTAGTTGAGTGAGACATCCCCAGGGCACTGAAAGAGAGAGCCGACAGAGGGACAGTGACTGCTTGTGGCCACAGCCTTTGGACCAGAGAATCCGTGACCTTTAATCTCTGCCCACACTCAGCTGGGATGGGTGAACCCTTTGACACATGTTTCTCCCATGCCTTTCCTTGAGATAGCAATAAAAACAAAGCAGATGGTCCTCAAACATATGAAAAATATTCAAATTACTCATAATATAGAAATCAAAATTAAAATATCATGGGATACTGTTTTTCACTTACCAGATTTTAAAAAGTTGAACCCAGCCTGCTGGCAGATCTCTGGGCAAACAGGTACCATTATACAAGGCTGGAGGGGATGCAAAGTGGTTCAGCGCATCTGGAGAGGCTCTTGGTCACTCTCCGCAGAACTCTGTAGGCACTTACTTTTTGGTCCGGCCATGTCACTTCAAGACATCTCGACAATGTGAAAATACATGTGCACTGTTTGCAATTGCGAAGTATGTCTGTAGTTTAGCTAATAGCATTGTATTATGCGAATTTCCTGGTTTTTTAATTTTATAATTTTATTGCGGTTATGCAAGATGTTAACAGGAGGGCAAGTGGGGTCGGGGGGAGAGTACTATCCTGTACTATTTCTATAAGTCGAAAATGATATCAAAAGACAAAATTTTAATGACAAGGAAGCAGAGTTTTCAACTCTATATGTGGGGCACGGGGTCAGGCCTGGACCAGAAGTAAAGGGCCATAGATGCCCATGGGCCTCCTCTGCAGGCCCAGTGCCTTCTGGAGAAGGGGCCAGGGCTAACCTTATCTCATCTGTGACAGATGGGGAGGGGTGCCCACAGTCCTCAGCCACATGCTTGCAGAGACTGCGAGGAGCAGTGAGCCCTCCCTGTGAGAAAGAGAAGGCGGCCTACCTGCCCAGACTGTTGCTAACATTTAGATTAAGTCCATGAAGGATGTCCTTGGAAACAGTTTCATTATTTTAAAGTTGCATCTCATATGTGAGAGGCTGACTGTCCTTTCTCAGTCACTGGTTATTTGTATTGTACATCCAAACACCTTGAACTCTTAAGACCGTATGCAACTTGGTGTGGCATTTTGGGCCCTGCAGAGAGAACACTATGGAATACTTATGATGGGAGTCGGTCCTCTTTTCCTGAACAACTTGCTCAAAAATTCAGTCCTCTTATTTGTTTGAAAGACTGTAAAGTTGGCAGATGAATTCAAGTGTCCTTAAAATGACTTGGGCATCTCCTAACATTTTTATCATTTCTAATTTATGCCGTAGAGTAAAACAGACATGAGCTGTTTTCCATTTGCTCTTCTGAATTATTTTGCTGGAACTTGGCTTTGGGCTTCAGTGATACCTCCTCAAAATATCAAACCCTTGATTCTGTGGAGATGGGGTGAATTGATGGGGTGTGGGGGATGCTCATTCTGCGGCCAGCTTCTGGAGTCAACGCAGAGGCAGAGTGGGCCCAACGTAGTAAGGTGAGGGTGCCTATCCCTGGGGCCTCCTACCTTGACCAACGGCAGGAGCTAAATACCACGTTAAAGCTGATTTAATCCCCCAGGAGCCCCATTAAGATAAAAAGCTTACGTATTTTTCCAAAGATCACCAGGTTAATAAAATGTTGGAACTGGGACTTGACCCCAAATCCAGAGCTCTTTTTCCTCTGCACACTACCCGGAAGAGGGAAATCTCGTCGGCCATCTCTGCCCCTTTGCTGAGACCATGCCTATGGGGAAAAATACTGGGTGCCCTTCTGTCAGTGCAGACCCCTCATTTCTGTTCTAAAAATCAGAGCACCTTTCTATTGTTCCCATCTCAGCCCTAGCATGTTTTCCTGGGCATGGAAGTCATATAGAAACCTCACTTGGCATTTTCGACAAGGTTGGCTGGTCCTGGAGGCTTCAGAACAAACCTCAACACCTTCTTTAGGATTCAGAGTCCTGGGGTACTAGGGTGGAAATGCCAAGGACTTCCTTCTTTTCTTTTCAAGGGAACATTCCATGTGTGTTTTGAAGTCACCCCTTGAGTGTGACTCTGTCTCAGCTTTGGGTTTCCTTGGGTAAATGACTCCCTTCTCACATCTCAGTCTTTTCTATAAAGTGGGGATGGCATTTCTTTTCACAGAAGTATGGTCTGAATTGAGTGACCTGCCAGTGAGAGGCTGACTGTCCTTTCTCAGTCACTGGTTATTTGTATTGTACGTCCAAACACCTTGAACCAAGGTAAACCAAGTACATTGTAGGTATTGAGCAAACGAATGTTATTATTTGGACAAACACTATTAATTCTCCATACAGCATTTCCCCGCATATCCCCTTCACAGTGCTCAGGCTCTTTCCAACGAAGAAGCATAAAGTTGGAGAGCATGTTGCCTCTCAGAATTCCTTTTATTTCTAGAGGACAGAAACGCTGCCAAAGAGGAAAATGGAATTTATCCCAGGCTTTTGTGCAGGTTTTATTTGTATGCAAAAACGAGCAAGTCGTCTTTGTTCTCAAGATGAATTTCATTCTAATCGTTTGCCAGTGAATCTTTTAAAATTTCGTAATTGCCATTCTTAGCATGCTCCAAACTGAAAGATAACAAAAGGATTAGGTGGCCAGTTCAGATTGGGTTTGGAGATGGATGTGCATTTGAAATGCTTCAGCTGTGCCCTGAGTCATCCCAGTCCACTGAGACGTGAACAGTGGATGGTGGAGTCAGCAATGCCCACCCCACCCCGCCCCGCCCATCACCAGTCCTGGGGATGCTGGATGGTGCAAGGAAGACCAGAGGGACGGACTCTGAGTGGGAGTGCCCCGCCCCCTCCCTAGCTCTACATGCAAATGTGTGGACACTTTACAACTTGGGAATTTTTTTTTTTTTTCAGCATTTATTGTCCTATGTGATTCTCTCAAAAATCCTAGGGAAGAGATAAGGTTGAGATTATGATCTTATCTTATACAGGAGGTTCAGAGAGGTTGTGGCCAATATAAATGACAGAGCCTGGACTTGAACTCACATCATGAGACTCTAAAACTCACAATCTTTCCACTATAATTGTCTGCCTGCATATTATAATGGTCCAAGTTTGAATTAATGACAATCTTTTTTTCTTTTTTCTTTTTTTAAAAGCAGTCATGTAATCCTGTGTGAATTACCAAAACATGGAGTTTTGTGCTCTGGGGATCTGGTGCACTGTTTCCTACTTCAGCTCTCAGACCTCTTGGATCTCTTTCCCCCTCACCACCTTGCTCCCCCAGCCTGTGGGCCCCAGTGGGCAAGATGCTCTCGCTTCTTCACATCTCAGAGCACCACCAGTATGAAGTGATAATGTATTGGGTCTTACTAAACATTTGGGGTGACAAGGTCACAGTGAGAAATATTAAAGCTAAATGTTAAATATCACCGCTTCCATCACCCAACAAAGAATTAAAAAAAAAAAAAAAAGATTAATCCTTCACAGAGCTGCCCTCATGAAGCAACCCAATCTTTGCCTTGCTTTTCTGTCTCGTTTCCTTTTTCACAGAGACAGCCCTTCTCTGACCCTTTTTAGGGTGTATCTTTCCCGTCTTTAAGGAAATCACCATCTTTTGCTCACGGAGGTTGGCTTCGTTTAAGTATCTTTCCTACGGATCCCTTCAGCCTTACTCAGTTCTGGCTGCTACAACAAAACACCATGGATGGGGGGCTTAGATGACAAACATTTATTTCTCATCATTCGGAGCCTGGGAAGCCCAAGATCAAGGTGTCGGCAGATCTGGTGTCTGGTGAGGGCCCTCTTTTGGTTTGCTGAGAGCCTCTTTCTTGTGGGTTCTCACACTGCAAAGAGAGCAAACACTAGTGTCACTTTTAGAGGGAAACTAATCACATCCTAAGGGGCTTCACCCTCATCGAAACCTAATTAGCTTCTAATACAATTCTAGGGGGGGTTAGGATTTCAACAAATGAATTTTGGGGGAACACGGACATACAGCCCATAACATCTCTTACATAGGCCATTCATGGGACAAAGGGATCTCTAACAGTTTATTGCCTACATTTGGTGTGGAGGGAGGAAAGATCTTGGCAAACCAGGTCTGCTTTGAAGGATCTGCTACTGTGAGGTAAAGATACCGGCTTCCAGCTACCTGAGGACAACTTGTGGACACACATCCGTGTTCAGATGCACACTTACGTGTCTCCCAAGGACACACACAAGTGTTCGCAGGAAACTCACATGAATCCTAGGTTTAGGATGAGAGCTGTTTTCCTAAGGTGACATCATTTCTGATCCTTCCCCTGGCTGAGGGGCAGGCAGACATCTACCTTTTTCTCCTGCCTTCAGGTTCGTGCACGGGAAGGTTTCTGTGCATACGAAGTAGGGGTTCACCACACTACCTTCCTGAAGAGCAGAGCTGTATACCTCTTACTCCATCTCTGGCAACAGAAACAAAGGGACACACACTTTGGAGTTTGACCTTGGGTTAGTGAGGCTTCTGTCTGAAGTCCCTCTTGGCCAGCATTAGTGGAGTAGCACTAGCTTCTTACTCTCCAGGCTGTGTGAGATCTATGGAGGCCGGTGCCATTTCTTACCCAACCTTGTATTTTCATAGCCTGGTGCACACCTGACCTACAAAGGTTAGTTTAAAGACTGACTGACTGAATGGACAAAAAAAAGAAAATGAGTGTTCCTGCAACTAAAGGAAACTTGGAGGAATAGTGGATATGGTACATTTATATTTAAGCAAGAATAGAAACAATAGTCTTACTCTGTATCATTTTGGACTGAGGGTCTATCAGGTGAAGACCATGTATTGATTTTCATATTTACTAAGGCATGTATTAGAACAGTGCTTTATATAAATAAATTTACTGCAGTTTCTAGTCTTCAGGATACCTAGAATACTTTACCTATAGAAACATTTTTGAATGAATGGGTTTTAGGTCAACATAAGTGTCTTCATGTCAACATATGTGTCTTCATTTTTCCTTCTTTTTTTTTTTTAAAGATTTTTTATTTATTCATTTGACACAGAGAGATCACAAGTAGGCAGAGAGGCAGGCAGAGAGGCAGGCAGAGAGAGAGAGAGGAGGAATCAGGCTCCCCGCGGAGCAGAGAACCCGATGCGGGACTCGATCCCAGGACCCTGAGATCATGACCTGAGCCGAAGGCAGCGGCTTAACCCACTGAGCCACCCAGGTGCCCCAATTTCCTTCCTTTTTTATGTTGGTTTTTAAAGTCAGTGATCTAGAAAATTCAATTACCACATCAAAACTTTCTCTGATGATGACAGACTAATCAATTACTGCTGGAAATATTCCTTTGTAGAACACAGCTTTGTAATTATTTTCTTGCTTGAATGCAGAACTTGCTTTTACATGTAAATACTGGGTAGAATTTTTATGACTTTTATGTAGTGTCTTTTGATAACAGAATGAGAAATTTGGTGGGTTAATTCTTCACCATTTAGTGTGAAGTATGGGAGATTAACTCAGGGAGATGTCTTGGGAAATTGAATTAAAAGGTTGGAAAATAAGAGAGAAAAGTGAGATGTTGTGGGAACTGGTTTGGGATTTCCACCATCTATAGTATAGACATTCTTAAAAAAAAAGGAAAAAAAAAGGAAAAAAAAAACAATGAAGAGAAATAGAGGAGAATAAATTATGAAAGAAAAACTTGACAAAAATTGTTTGTAAATGAAAGTGAAAATGTATTTCCATATTGAAAAGGCCACATAATGCCCAGCGTGATGTTCAGAAAAACCCATATTGAGGCAAATCATTGTCTTAGAAACAGCCTAAAGTTTCCAGAAAAAAGAAAAAAATAATTGACATCTAAAGGAGCAAGAATCAAAATTGTTACTTCTTCAAAAGTGATGGGAACCCAGAAGGTGATATGGTAATGACTCCAAAATTTTGAGAAGACAATATTTCCATATTTCTATATCCAGCCAAAATAACATATGTGTGAGGGCAAGATAACAATAGTTTTAAACACACAAGGCCTTATATGTTTAATGCCTATGTACCCTGTGTTGGGGAGCTACAGACAGACATACCTCATAGAAATGAAAGAGTCAATGAGGGAGACAAAAAGATACATTTGGTCCTGAAAATAGGATTCTAGTAGCAGAGAGGAAGGGCATTTTGAGAACGTCCATGTACGGAGATCCCAGGATGCTCGTCAGGCAGCAGGAAAGCAGCCAGCCCTGAAGGCAGCAGAGGTAAGCCTTCTGGAGGAAAATCTCCAAAGGGTGTCTGTGTGTGTGGAAGGAAACTGACAGACCACTTGATAACATTGGGAGGATTGTCATCTCACAGTTGGAGTACTTGGCATATAAAAACCTAACACATATTTAAAAAAACCTAAGCAATTTTTTTTCCAGGAAAAATGCAAATTTTTGCAAGAAAAGAAATGGGCTCCTAGTGCACCTACGTCTCAGCTGTGAGTAATATTCCCATGGTCATAATAATGTAAGAATTGAATATTAATTTACCAGAAAGTGTGATCAAATGTATTAGGAGGATGGGAAGAGGGAGGGATATGTGCAGTTGCATATGGTGTTTGAAGAATGTTCCATTCTCCATGGTGAGAAGTCAAAGGACAGAGTCTAAAACTGACAAATAATCAGGAAGTACCCGTATAAGCACGTTGTTCAGCAAAGTATGGTATCAAACACATGAGACAGGTAAGAATGGCCAGTGGCTCCCTCAGGGTAGGAGGACGGGGACTGTGAACACTCTGACCCTTTCTCCTTCTTTCTTTCTACGAATTCTCAACAATCCTACACTGACCAGACAAATAGAGAACTTTATCTCGCTGTGTTGGAATGAAAGGAATGAAGTGAAGTCCATAACGTTGCCTTAGAAAGCTGAACGATCTTTTTCCCAAATTATTCAAATTCTTACTAGGCTCTAACAACATCCGTTCTTTTAGAGAGCCCAGTCCTATTCCTAAAGCAGAGAGGAAGTTTGAAAAGAAGTTCTGTCTATAAACTAGTGCTTGGCTCAGCTTGATGCACTATGGAAACTTACAGAGGCATGACAAGTCACATCCATCATGGGCTTGATCATTTTGGCCTGGCCAACCTACAAGGAGTTTATACAATTTTTTTTTTCCTCTAAAGATGATCTTGGATTGACATACCCTGTGAAATCAGTGAGGAGAGCTGGGTGGTGGTAGGGAAGGTTTTACGTTGCTCTGGAAATTGAAGCAGAGGAGGGGCCCAGAGAAAGCACAATGTTGACATTTTGGTATATTTGGAATTGTTTTTATAACTCCTTTGCCTCTGTTAATCCATTACTAAGTGATGGTTAGGGAATGAAGCTGTCTTAGAATCAAAGTATTTACTCTCTTTCTTCAACTCTCCCTGCCCCATATCTTCCCCTTTCTTCATCCCAGCATCATTTTCTTCCAGTGAGCTACTCGAGTCCTTGCCCTTCCAAGCCCAGCTTCCATGGGTGTGGATATCCTCAGCTGAGTGCCGCGTGGGTGAGGCCATTGGCTGCAGTGACATTTTTACCCCTGGGGATGTGGTTGCATTGAGATACAGTAACTTTGGTTCCAAATAGTCTCTAAAGACATCTGGCCCATTAAGGCAAATAGTATTATTTGTGAGTGATTATTGCTAAGAAGGCTCAGGCATGTATTGTGTGACCTGTTAATTGAAAAATTACTTCCTGTTTTCAGTGTTCTGCTGCTCACCATAGACAAATGATGATGCATTTGACAAACTTTTCGTGAGTTTTGTGTTCCAGCTTAGCTCTGAATATGTAAAACAGTCTGTTCTCTATTTATTCGGTGTGTCCTGAAGTGAATTTTGAATGCAACATGTTTTGTTCCCTATTAAAACTACCCAAACTTTTGCAAGTGTCAAATAAAAGAACAGACAGTAGTAGGTCTGGGCTACATCCGGGGGCCACTGGAGACAATAAGATTATTTATTTGTAAATCCTCTGAGGACCAGGCAGTGTAAGCTTTGCTCACTTTTCTGTTTCTCCTAGGGATTCTGTAGAATTTGAGCAAAGCTGCAAAATCTTCTCTTCCTATGCTTGATGGCAAAGATTATAATTGTGGGGCGCTTTGTGCCATTAAGACAGAGAGGCCTAAAGGGTGTTTAAAAGGATGACAGTGTAAGTTAAATGTCCTAAGACTGATCAGGTGTCCTCTGCCTTCGCGCAGAGTGTCCACCAAAAGCCCGCTGCTGTTGCTGAAGCCATGTGGTTGGTACTTAACGAATGCTTTTCTTGCGAGTGAATCAAGGCACGAGGAATGGCTCGTAGGGAAACCATGTGAAGTTCTTTGAGGTCCCAGAGCTTGCAGCCTGCTTTCAGAAGACCTAGATTTCTATCTTAACTCTGACACTTTTCTCATCCAGTGAACTTAACAGAACCTCCATTTCTTTATCTGCAAATAGAGATGATTCTAGTTACCCCTTGTGAGTAGGAATTAAAATCATGCATGCCAACAATGTGTGTAAATGTATGTTTTTATTTAGCTTTAATAGTGGAAGTGATCAATGAAAATAGATGTGTGCTCTCTGTTAGCAGGACAATTTACGTTTAGAATCCAGCACAAGAAATAAAGAATTATTTGCTATTTGAGCATTCAGGCCAACAGAAGTAAGATAACTATATTTTGTGTATGTAATAAAAGCACAAGATTTGATTCAAATGGAAATAAGTCTCTACATATTTTAGGTTACATTGATACCGTCCGTTCTGAGTTCCTGCAGCATTTGCTTTTTTCTGCTGTTCACTTAGCACTTGGATGCGGTAAGAATGCGTGCTTGAATAACAATTATTAACTTGAGCAAGTTCAAACTTTCCTTCTGCCAAAGAGAATCTGCAGTTGGCAGCCGCGGTATCATCCCCCTCCCAGTCTGTTTCCAAAAAGGTTGTTTTTGCTTTACACAATTTGACATAGATATATTTGTTTTCCTCTGCTTTAAAACACCATTTTAAATGGTCTTGCCATTTAATTAGTGGAGATACTGAATCTAGAATGCTTGAGAAATAAACAAATCAAACAAGAAAAAAAAAAGGGTACTCTTTGTACTAAAAATCCATGGGAGAGAATGGAGAGGGAAGGCAGGAAGAGGAGGAACATAAAAAGAAAATGGAGAAGATGTTTCTAGGGTCTTAGCAAGTGAGAAGCTCTGGAAGCAAAAGTCAGGGAAACGTTGAGGAGAAAGGAAAAATTTCATCGGTTTGACACAAGCCAAGAGTGGACTTCAGGCTGTTTTTTGAAGGTTGACCTCCACGTGGCCTGGCTTAGAGACTGGCCCCTGTGGTTCATGGATTTAGTTGGGTTATAGGTAGAAGGGACCACGTGATAGTTTACGGCAAGTTTTTCTCTGTCCAGCCAAATAGCTGCATCTTTTTTGTCACTTTCAATAGGCCCCTGCCTCATTCATTCCCCTCTCCTGACCATGAGAATAATTTCTATGAATCATGACGGTGGTTATGTCAACCTTCTGTTTGAAACCGTCTCGAAGGATACGGACCGCTCACACCCTGTTATTCAGGTGTGACACATATGCAGGCACACACAACCATGAGCCCATTGCCCATTTGACTGCTCAGCATGGCCCTTCCGCTCTCCCAGGGAAAGAGTCTTCAATAACCCAGTAAACAATACCAATTTTCTGTCAAAGAGTTAAAAGACGATTTCCCAGCAGAAGGTGGAGAGCAGACCTGTTCTCTCGTCTGCCCCAGTAACGTCCGCCCACACCCAGAGTGGATGCCGACCAAAGTGGCAAAGGCAGAAGCCACATCCCACATGAAGTCTAACCAATACATGAAGGCACCAGTGACGTGGCAGAGGGCAGGGGTGTGATGGGATCGCCTGCCCTGATGGGGAGCAGTGCTCCGTCACCGCCAATGTGGTCCATTTCCAGCACGTGACAACACTGCCTGCGCCAGGGGCAGACTCGTCCCCGCGCCAATCCCCCTTGCTTCACCACGAGATGGCACCTGTCCCTCCCTTGCTTAAGCTAGAGTTTGGTGAGCTATTGTATCCCGTGTTTGATCACACCGATACAGAGATCCTGATGACCTCCCAGGACTGTGGAAGTCACAGCTTGAGGTGTGATTGGAGTCCTCGAGGCCTGGCATGATGGGTCCACGCCCAGTAAGCCCGGTGGAGCGAGTCCATATCTTAGACTCTGGAGACGGGCTGCTGGCCCCAGAACGACGAGACAACCGTAACAGTAGAAAGAGCACTGGGGTTGTTCAGGCAGCTGTAGATGGGACCTTAACTTTGGCTGGCACACCTGTACTCACCTTCTGAACTTTGGGTTGCTTTTCTAAGTCCCTATAGCCATTAAGTGCTATTCCTTTCAAGGGGCTCTGTTAAATTAAGTCCTGAATTTGTTATACTTTCAAGGTGCTTTATAAAATAAACTGTTGTTGCTGTTGTTTTCAAGTGCAGCTGCCTTAGTTATTCTAAACTCCAATGCATTTTGATTTAAAGTAAAAGCTAAAAAAAAAAGAAGAAGAAGAAGAAAAGAAGTACAAGCTCAGCTTGCTTCCAACGGACAGGTATTTGAGATTGTGACTCATTTCTGACAAATCCTTAAAGAATAAAAGGCGATTCACAAGGTACAGAGAAAAGGGAAGTGGTCAAGTACTAAAACTAACGTTTACCAGCAGGGGGGCAGCCATGAGAAAGGGAGGGGCTTGGAGGCGAGGCCAGTGCTTTAGAAACGGACCCTTCCTGGACCCCAGAATGGGCACAGCTCACCAGCACCTGCAAGAGGAAGTCCCTGCTCCTAAACGTGGCAGATACAGGCTTGGAAACCTGCCTACCCCTTCCTCTCCATCTTTCTGCATTGTCCCTTGCTTGTGTCCTATCCATGAGCTCTAGCCTCTCTTAAGCAGCCAAGTCTCCAATGGCAACACACTCTTTCATGCCTCTGTGCCTTTGTATGTCCTATTTCCCCTCCCTGGGAAACCCAGTTTTTTTTTTTTTTCTTTCTTTTTTTTTCTTTCTGCAACTTTGTAGTCTTCTTCAGGAATTAGTAAAAAATATCGTCTCTCCCATGGACATTTCTCTGGTTCCATTCCTGGTCATATCCCAAACAGAAGCAATTGTTTTTTCACCTGTGAAGAGTCAGGATGCCAAGTATGACTCTTGTCTACCCCACTTAATGCTGTGTGATCTCCAAGAAGTTATTTAATCTCTATGTGCTTCATTACTCAATCATAACATGGGGATCCTATCAATAATACCATCACTTATAAAATTCTTAAAAAATTTTTTTTAAAGATTTTATTTATTTGTTTGTTAGAGAGAGAGCACATGAGAGAGAGTGAGTGGCAGCCAGAGGGAGAAGCAGGATCCCTGCTGGGCAAGGGGCCTGATGCGAGACTAGATTCCAGGACCCTGGGATCATGACTTGAGCCAAAGGCAAACACTTAGCTGACTGAGCCACCCAGGCGTCCCTCACTTATAAAATTCTAATGAGGACGAGGTTCTTAAGAAAGTTTCCTGGAATCGCATACCAACTTACTAAGTGCTAATTATTTATTATTTTTATTATCATTTATTACTGCTACTACCATTACCACTATCTTATATACCTCCCTAGTGTTTTTGTTCACACAAATTTTATTTATGTGATTCTTCTTATTTGTGTCGGTTTCCCTCAATCTCATTTATTTTTAATCTTCAGGGCTTACCATAATGTCTGGCATGAAGCGATATCCAGTAAATATTTCTGATTTTCAATTATTGGTGTCTATGTTCTTTTTTCCTTATCAGATGATAGGTTCTTGAAGTATGTTTTCTGCTTTATAGCCGTACCCTGAATGTAATCATCACTCAAAAGTCTAATGCAGAAACTGGTGAATTAATGAAGAGTGCATAGAAATGACTTTATTTAAATATTGGCTTCCAGAGAGCTGGGCAGACTGCTGGTGTAATGGAAGATTGTCTCAGCTTGTCCTGTGGGATCAATTGGAAACCTGAAAGTAAATACTTTGGTCCGATTCTTTGTTTCACAAACTTCTGCTAAAACTAAATGGCAGTCGGTATGTCGTGTTAAAGATGAGGGTTTGACTTCTGGACCTGAAGTCGGGGTGTGGAAGCCATCAGAGATAGATCAGGGGTTCCTATGGAGGCAGTCAGGTGACCTAGCTAACTTACATGTTCTTTGTGAATCTGAGAGGTACGATTCTGTGCCCCCCAGCCTTAAAAGTCTGTATTTCCACAAAATAAGCCCTTATAAGTAAAGTTTCTCTTCTTCTACAGACCACCTAGTGGATATTATTTGATGAGAGTTTTCCTTATGCTATATTCATCAGGTTACAAATAGCTTAAAGTCATCATTATCCTCAACGAGGGATCAGACAGAGCACAACACTTTGATCCAACTTCTAACTGAGGGAATATATTTCCATGGAAGTGGTTAAAATGGGTTGTTCCGTACCCTAAGAGCGTGATGTGCTTTTGACCCATTTCACATCTTCTTCCAGGGAATAACATTTTGAACTTTGAATTGATTATTTAACAGCTCTTATTAGCTCTTACTATTAAATACTATTCCTTTAAAGGGACACTTCTTAAGCTCTTTGAGTCCTGAATTTTTGTCTTGTTTAAAGAGTGCCATTTAAGATTTAGATCAAGAGATTTTGGGGGAATGGTTCAAGTAGAAAATGGGATGTAACCTTTAAAGACTTTGCCAGGGACCTGGAACACAGAAAAAATGTGAGGTCATTATAAATGCAATGTGAGACTCTACTTTTTTTTTTTCCCTGTAAGCTGCTGGAAATGAAAAGTGTAAATGGAAAGATAAATGAGGGAGGGATATCAGAAGTTCTTCATCAAGGAGCCCAGTTATTGCCTGAAATGGCAAGGAGAGTAGTGCAGATGCTTCTTGAAGCTGCTTTGGACAAACTCAAATGCCCAAGAAGCTTAAACATGGCTGCCAGAAGCCCCTTGCTATGCTCGGCTTTAGCACCTGCCTCTGGGTGTTGGGTGCCCATAGATAAGTTTCTTTTTCCTACTGACCTTTCAGGAGATTATGCTTTTTAGACCAGTCAGGTGAGACCACATGCTTAGATTCTGGCTAATGGATTTGAGCTTCAGTAATGTTAGCCACTTCCAGGCCAGGCTCCTAAAGTACCTTGTACAGTCTCTTTCATCATCTCAATTTGAAAGACCAAGAGCCAAAAAAGGAATCCAAAGCTAGGAGCAAGCCTTGTCCCCATGCAAGCAAGCCTGGTTTCCTGAGTGACCACGTGGAGGAGAGCCACCGGGGATAATGTTCTGCCTAAAAATATCTGCAGGAGGCTTTGTACAATCAGGCAACGGACTGAAATGTTGTTAAGCTACAGAGATCTCAGAGTTTATTTGTTATGGCAGCAGCTGTGTGACATTTTCTGACCAACAGAAATGAGTAAAATACAGATCTTGTCTTCAAGGAGTTAACTTCTTGGTCAGGAGAAGCATATAAATAAATGATTATAAAGCAATATGATCCGTAGAGCAAATAAGGTGTGTAAGACATAACAGAAGTAGAGCAGGGAGTGAGATGGGGAGGATGATGGTGATAGAAAGACTTTCTGGAGGAAACCCACCATGGTGTATTTCTTGCTCTCATGGGTGTGTTTAGGGAGGGGGGTCTGGGGATGGGGAAAAGAGGAGAATGAGAGGCAGGTCAGTGTTGCTGGAGCAGAAAAGATGAGGTTGAGCTTGGTGACATGTGGGGCTGCAGACGAAGCAAACGTGAGACCGGCAGAGTCTAACCGATCACACTGGGGACCTACCTGGGCTTTTGAGCTCAGTCTGTTCCACGTGGTGATCTGTGGTGATGTAAGAAGGATGTACATCAACACTCCACTTCTTGGAGTGTTCACAGAGAATGTCTTGCTATTAAAAAAAAAAAGTCAGCTGAATTAAATAACAAGTGTAGTGATAGAGTTGATTCCCATTCAGGCGGGAGTTTCTTACTTTGTCACGTCCAGGAAACTCTTCATTGATTTGAGGGCACACTTTGAGTCTCTTTACTTTATTCAAGTCATGCCACTTCTGTGGATGATGGGTGTGTATATCCAGGGCATATATCCAGGGCAGGAACCACTTAAAGGGCATGAGGAAGCAATTCCAGAGGAAGATGATAAAGACATTAACTAGAACAGTAGTCATACCACTAAAGAGGAGGGGATGGATTTCAGAGATATTTAGTGCAGGAATGCGGCACTGTGTGGACAGTGAAGGAGAGAGAGAATTAAAAACTAGGTTTGTCTGACAAGACCAGTGTTCTATTTACCATCCTACGCTGTACAGTGATCTTAAGGTGAGATAAGGCACCAGGCAGAATGTGAATTGAATTTTGGTAGTAGATCATTTATAAGAGCCATCCTTGCTCTATTTTCATAGGCAATATCCTTTAATGAAAGGCAGAATGTTCCTTTTGAGGAGCATAAACAAAATTCAAGGCAAGGGCTTCGAGCTAATCTGATATTAGGTATATAAAAAAAGACCAGGTTGATCAGCAAGTGACAGGGAAATAGGGAGCTTTTATATAGACTGAAAAAAAATCAATACTAGCATAATAGTTTACAGAGGCAATGCATTTTTTAGTTAAAAATGTCTAAAGATGAACGTATGAGTCGATAGGTATAGAAACTCTTGAGGACATAATTCTCATTCAGTGCAGATAAGCAGTTATCTGAAGCCAATTATCTGATATAATAAGAAAAGAGCTCATGTTTTTGCAAAGTGTCTTCCTTTGAATATGTTTTAGGAATGATTATTTTCAAAGTTAGCCTGCTTATTAGGGGACTTTTCTATATCTAACCAGAGAGAAAAAGGGGAAGAAGATTTTGAATATATATACTATGTTTAAAGAACCAGTGGTGTTTTGGGGCTTTTTAGAACTGGGTCGAGAGGCGTAGCCAAGGTTTTCAGAACCTCTCTAATTTAGGTATTCAGGCTTAGATATTATAAAATCCAAATATTCTAATTTATAGTTAAAGAAAGAAGACGTAGATAAGGGAGGAATCTTGCCCAAGGTCACAGTTCGGTAGGCTGTGACTATAGCCTAGGTATCTTAGCCTCCAGTGGGTCTGAAATGTTAAGCTCAGTGCAAAACTGGGCTCTATCTTAGCCACTGTCATATCCCTATAGAGGCTGGAGCCTTGCATGGCACAGAGAATCTGTTGGCTGTACCATTCCAGTAATGGACCATGTGCTTAAGTTTTAGGATCCCTACAACATGGAAAAGCTTAGTATGACACTGGAGAGATTCTGGTTCTCCCAAGTGTTCTAGTTCTACCAGGTTCTCTGTCTTACAGCCTACTCATCACTCTCCCCAGCTCACATGTGTCCAAGGATTTGGGAGTAGTCCAGCCCCAGGGTGGCAGGAGGTTGGGGAGCCCAAAGGCTCTGCACACAGGCAACCTGGCTTTAGTTCTGCTGTGACCTGGCTCTGATTCTTGCTCTACCTTCAATCAGCGATTGAAGCTGTTTCATGATAACCCGAAGCCCAAGTCTCTGTCTTGGTTTTTTGCTAAACGAGGCTCAAGTGCAGTAACAAATAAGCCCCCAAGTCTCAGTGGCTTGATACATGAAGGTTCATCCCTTACTCAGGAGTCTGGCAGCCCTCTAGGATAATTTCCTTTCAAGCAGGGAGTTAAAGATCTCAGTTTCTTGCATCTTGCAGTTGTACCATGTGGACAGCATGCCTTCTGGTTCAGCTGGCAAAGGAAGAGTGGACTGGAGGGCTGGACACCATCTCTTAAATGTATTAGCTTGGAAAAGATGCATGTCACTTCTGCTCAATGCCTATTGGCCAGAACTAGTTACATGGCTTTCTCTAATCTGTAAGGGGGTTGGAAGTTTAGGAAAACATACAGATTTTGGTAAGTAATAAAGAACTCTGTGAAAATGGGACCAGGCAAATAAGTGAGAGATCACTGAGATTTTAATCCTTTCTTCTCCCTTTCTTAAAAAACAAAACAAAACAAAAAACCCTTATAACAAGTTGACTTTGCACAGCGGAATGTTCTTTGTGGCTTAAAAAGACATAAACCAGCAGTGTTGGTGGGTCTAGGAAATATAATCGGTGAGGCTTTGTGGCTTAGCAAGATATAAACCAGGAAGACTGGTGGGTCTAGGAAATATAATTGGTCAGGCTAGCTTCTTGACAACTTTGCTAGTGCCAGTGACTGCTTTGAGATTAGGTCACATGAGCTGTCTTGTGGAGTAATAAAAGGTAGCATGGACATGGCTGGGCTGATCCCAAGTTGGCTGACTATTCAGTTCAGACAGAGCTAAAGAAAAACAGTTGCCCAGTGGCCTTTCAACTCTGCTCCTTTCTTGTTATTTCTTCAGCCATTTATAGTCTCGTGTCTGGATAGAGCTGGGCCAAAGTTTGGCAGGATTTGAGGAAGATAAATCATTTGCAGACTAGTAAGGGCCTCACAGCTTTACCAGGAAAGGGAAATTGGAACCTTGGATTGGAGTAGACCAGTGTCTCCTTCTACTGGTCAAACATGCTTTTCTTTTAACCCCCATGGAAACCAAAGCACAATTGTAGAATCATAAATTCCGTTCCTTCATTTGGTAAATGCCCTGCTATGCATTGTGGGAAGGACCCAAGTGTTCCAGGCAGGCAGAACAAATGTCAGTTGGACATGATGTGGCTGACGTGGAACATTATGCTGAATGAGTGGGGCGTGATGCCTGTCTTTGTGTTTTCTACCAGCATCTGTTCTTGAATAGGATTGGCTTAGAGACTTCTGTTACACCCGAGAGAAAACAGTGGGGAGAAAACCAGTTGTAAGTCCTTCCCACTTTTTCCACCACTAGTTTCCCCTCCTGAGGCTAATCAGTTATTACATCCTCACAGTTGTGACTGAATACCTCACCAATCTGTTTTATACTCCCTACCTGATTGTCTTTGCCTTAGCTTAAAGCTCGACCATGTTCCATCTAGAATATTTTAATAGCACCCTAACTGGTCTTACTACCTTGACTCTCAATTTAACTAGTTTGTTTTTTATTCTTCTATATGGATTGATAATGCAAAATCCAAATATAATCATGTCACAGGTGTGTGTAAAAATTTTTCAATGGTTTGATCATCTGTGGAATAAATTCCAACCTACCTGTTGTATTTCATATGGCTTATCATGATGCGGCTGCTGGTTTTCCCCTTTGGTCTCTCATCTCTACACTCCAGCATATGTGGAATAATCTGTAGTTACCAGATTGTCTTATGCCCATTAGTGCCTCTTGTCTTTTCCCGAATGTTCCACCCAGAAGGCTATTCCTTTACTTTTTCACCTTGCATACACTTTGATCTTTCAGGACTCTGCCCAGATACCGCCTCCCTTAGGGAAACTTTCTAGATCTCTTCAGTTGAGTTAGAAACCCTGTACTGGGGCTCTAGTAGCATTTGTTACTTTGAACCATCATATTTGACATGCTCAGAATCTTTGTGTAGTCACCAAGCCTCTTGAGGGCAGGAACTGTATCTCTTACTTTGTCTCTGTCATGTTTGGCTCTGTTTTTGAACCCTCTGTTCTATTTTATCAATCTAGATGTTTGTTGTTATGGCAACATCCCACTGTCTTAACTATGGCTTTATTATAAGTCTTGAAATCAGATGATGTAAATGCCACATTTTATTCTTTTCAAGGTAGATGTGCCATGACTGGAGCTATTTCAAAATAGAGCCAGAGCAGGCACTGTAGAGAAAGTGCCTTACCTGCCTTGGTTTGAACTTTTCAAAAACCTTTGGACTGCACCAAACTGCCTCTGTTTTACACAGTTGTTGAAGTGGGCAGGGCAGTGGGCATCCCAATCGATCATAAGATTGTTGGCTGTGGATTTTCCGAAGACAAGATAGGTAATAAATTCCTATCAGGAATGGTGTCCTTTGTTGACACCAATAGAATTGTTGATCAATGTGTAGCTGAAAGTGGCTCAGCATGTTAGTATCAACTGACAGTAGTTTTTCTCTTTTATGGAAGTCATATGACTGCCCCTCTTCCTCTTTCTCATAAAAATCCCCTTGCTTCCATCCCCCACATGAGGCACTATTTGGGTTTCTAGCTGAAGCTGAGCTCCCTGAATTGCAATTCTTTGATCTTAAATAAACACTTGTTTGCCCCTCACTGTGGTTCTTTATTTTCAGGGTGGCATGTCATCTTTCTATCTCCCTATAAATTCAGAATCAGCTTGTCACTTTCAACTTGTCACTTTCAATCCCGGAATCTCCTTGGGATTTTGATTGAGACTGTATTTAATCTATGGATCCACTTGGGAAGAATAAAATCTTAACAATATTGAGTCTTGTGACCCAGAAATATGGTGGATCTCTCCGTTTGTTTAGGTCATCTTTCTTTCTCTCAGAAATGTTTCATAGCTTACAGTGTACACTCCTTCACATCTTTCATCACTTAAAAAAAAAAAAAACCCTAATAAGCAAAAACTCAAATCTAGGAAATCTAAGTGAATTGGGAGAGGATTCTTTTCTCTTTAGATAGATTCCATAAAAGGTCTTAAATATGAGCAAATCCCACATTGGAAAGAATACATTGCAGAGTAGGTGCTCAGATACCCTGTTGACAGCCCTGGGCCTTCTGTGATTTAGAGAATTTCCATCAGTAACAACTTCCCCCAAATCCAAAGACTATTGGAAGTCAAGGGTTTATCCTTGCATCCTGTTTACCTCACTCCTCCATGGCCTTTGTTTTGGTTCTTTGCAGGCAAAAATTTGCATTCTCTGAATGTGGTCATCTGTCTCAGACAGAATCAACAACTGGGAGAGCGAGATGTAGTTTGGTCTCAGTGACTAGGGCCTGGGACCACCTGAGCCCGTAAGTTCCTGTTAGCCCAATGATTCCCTACAAAGGACTCTCCCTCCCACCCAGAGGCAGACTATGTGCTTGGGGATGATGGCTAGCTCCGCCAGTCAGGCTTAATTTATGGGTGATTACAGAAAGCAGAAAGTTTCAGGCTAGACTGAAAATGTAGAGACGGATGTAACCTCAGGGTTATGCCAACCCTGATCAGGCTGTGAGAAGGTCATGGTCATGGTCCTGTTCATTTTGCACCTGCTTAGAAGTGAAGTGGCTTAGAGTTCAATTCAGCTATGCCCAACCCTCATCCCAGCTGGAAAGCTTCAAATGACCGACCCCTTCTTACCACTAAATCGTCCACATTTTTTTTTATGACATTTAAATCCCTTTACAATCACCTTCCAAAGACCTAGCGCATCTTCTGTCTCGTGTTTCCCTGCATTTCTTCTGCCCTCTGGTCATACTGGGGTGCATGCAATTCCCCACAAATGGCAGAATTGTTTCCTTCCTCTCGCCACTTGCAATTCTCTCTGTAAGGTATAACCTCATGCTCCTTCTTTATGCATTCTTTGGTTTTCTGAGAGCTTTCTGCAATTTCATCTTCTGATGGTTGGATTGAAATTTCATTTCTGCTATCCACCCAGTCCATCCAGCTCAGGCTGTTGGAATAACAGTCCTAACTTACAGCTCTGTTCATGAGCCTGTTAAAACACTTCAGTACCATTCTAAGCCCAAAAGATGAGGCAGAATGTATTCACTTGGCATCAGGACTCTTTGAAATCCACTTTCTCAGGACCTAATCTACCTGATTGACTGAGTTTCTTACTCTAGTGCACAACTCTGGGATGGTTTCCCTGGAGCCCTTCTCTAGCACTTAGGCATTGGTTGTTCCTAACTGCATGTCATGTTAGTGGCAGATTTTGTGTGTGTGTGTGTGTGTGTGTGTGTGTGTGTGTATGTGTGACTATGTCTATATCCCTACTAGACCATGGGCTTCCTTTGGCCAGCACTTACTTTGTTCATCTTATGCAGCTTCTTCAGGACCAAGCACATTACTTCCCATAGCTGATGTCTAATTAATGATTGCTGGTGGTTCATAACAAAGAAGTGGAGCAGGGTTGCCCAGGGTACATATTGATTAGGGAGTTGCACAGATCTCTTGTTTAGATGCTTACAACCTGAACCTGGCTGGGAGTAAGAATACATGAGTGCTTTTCCAGTTCCATTTAAGAGATATATGTGGATCACCTCAAGGTTAGATATTAAAATGTACCGTTAAATACTGATCCCAGAGGAAAAAAATGCAAATTCACGTTCCGCTAATGCCTGCCGGTGAGATATTAAGCGTGGGCCAGCTTTCTCTGATTTAATGAACTGTGAAAGAGAGCCTCACGATCTTCCATCTGCTTCCCTGGGTTTGTGGTCACAACCATGACACAGCCGGACTTCATCAGCAGTTTTAAGAAAGACCAGCAAGTGCCCTGTCAACACAGAGAAGACCACTGAAGGTCAGGGACAGAATAAAAGGAAAGCGTAGCATCACTTTCACCCCACTGAAGAAATTTTCAGCTGATGGACATTCCTGAAACAGATGGTCTGTTCACAGAGCTTTTGTTGCTTTTACAAGCAGCTGAATTACGCTGCGTGTCCTGCAGAAGCCAGGGGGCGCATGCTTGAATCAGATACAAGGAGCCACAGGACCGCCACTTTAAAAGGTCCCTCAAATTTATGGTTCTTCTTTTTTTTTTTCAATTTGACACTTTCCTTTTCACTAACCTGGCCTCTATCCTTATAAAGGTATATCATAAAATGTTAAAAAAAGAAATAAAAAGGAATAATGCTGTATCCTACCCTCAAAGATAATTGTTGTGATTGTGCTCATGTTTTCATCCCTGGACCTATGCCTAGGCACTTTTCAGGAATTCAGAACACAAGATACATTCTTCATTTTCACTTCTTTGCAACACAAGCTTTTGCACATGTAATGCATAGTTCCTTTACAGTTTTTACTCCATTTTTAAAAATTAGAGTGTAATTAACACACAGAAAAATTCCATTTTTTTTTTTTTTTTAGTGCATAGCTCTTGTGAGTTCGATGGGTGTATTCAGTCACATGACCACCACAATAAGAAACAGAAAGAATTTCATCATTCCCCCCACAATTCTCCTGGACCGCTTTGTAGACAATCACCCAAGCCTCAGATCCTGGACAACTACTGATCTGTTTTCTGTTGCTATAGTTTGGTTTTGCAAGCATTTTGCATAAATATAATTTTTATTGTAGGAGCACTTAGGTGGCTCAGTCAGTTAAGAGTCCGACTCTTGGTTTTAGCTCAGGTCATGATCTCAGGGTCATGAGATGGAGCTCCATGGTAGGCTCAAAGCTCAGCATGGAGTCTGCTTAAAAGACTCTCTCTCTCCCCCTCTGCCCCTCCTCCTGCTCTCTCTCTCTCTCTCTCAAATAAGTCTTTAAAAAAATAGAATCTATAGTATAAACTTTTGGGTCTGGGTTCTTATACTCAGCATAATGCCTTTAAAAATCATGCATGGTATTCTGTGTATAATTAGTTTGTTTATTTTTATTGCTGAGTAGTATTACATTGTATGGATTGACCATACTTTATCGATTCCCTAGCTGAGGTACATTTGGGATTGCTTGAACTGAATTAGATTTTGGTGATAAAATGAAAAAAAATAAGCAGTAAACATTCACATGAGGGTTTTGTATGGACATAAGTTTTCATTTCACTTGAGTAAATACCTTGAAGTGGATTGCTGTGTCATATGGTAAATGAATATTTAACTCTATTAAAAAAAATCTACCAACATTTTGGCCAGATTTTGATTTATAATACTAATCTCTAATAAAAGGAACTCAGGCTCTTTGGATGAATGGCTGATTGTAAGACCAGAGCAGGAAATACATAATATATAATAATATATATAAGCTTGGTACATTGGTGGGAATTTGTCCAAAGGGCACAAGGGCCAACTGAAAGACCTTCCAGTGGCCAAAGATGGGGCAATATGAGCAACAAAACAAATAAAGCAGTGTTGGACTATAGCCTAAAATATAAAAGAAATATCCAGGTGTCTATGCTAATATGAATAAACGATTGAATAAATTAGTAAGTGGGGAAGAAAAGACTAATCTCCCATACAGAAGAGTTTCAAATAAATTATATACCTACTCCACTGTAAAAAAGGGAAGCCTAACTCTGCACTCCTGAAGGATGGGTTGTATATAGTGGTTACCTCCAAAGTGGTACAGTGTAGAAACGGGAGATGGTAGCAAAGTCATTTTGAAGCTGAGAAACACTACCTCAGCCAGGTGATCGAGGTCAAATCAACAGTAGACAATAATGTGATCGTATATAAGTTTGATATGATGTGATGAAAAGGCCCTTTCCCCTGTGATTATCCCCACAAAAACCCATAACCTCAGTCTAATCATGAGAAAAATATCAGGCAGGACCCTTGGGTGTCTCAGTCGGTTAAGTGTCTGCCTCCTCCAGCTCAGGCAGGTCCTGGAATTGAGCCTCGCATTGGTCTTTCTGCTCAGCCTGGAGTCTGCTTCTCCCTCTGCCCCACCCCCTACTCATACTCTCTCTCAAAAATAAATTAATTAATTTTAAAGAAAAGGAAAATATCAGACCAACAGAGAAGCATCCTACAAAATACCTGACCTATAATCAGAATAGCCAAGGTCAAAAGCCAAGGCAGTTCTGAGATACTATCATAGCCAAGAGGGGCCTTAGGAGACATGATAACTATACATAATGTGATATACTAAATAGGACCCTAAAAATAATTTTAAAAAGAGACATTCAATGAAAAATAAAGAAATATAAATAAACGGTGGACTTTAGTTGATAGCAGTATATCAGTATTTGATTCATTAATTATAACCATGCACCATACTAACGTAAAATATTAATAATAGCAGAACCTAGCTGCAGGAGTAGAAGGGAACTCTATAACATCTGCTCGATTTCTCTATAAATATAAAAACCATTCTAAAAAATAAAATCTATTCATTAAAGAAAACTGCAAAACTCCTTTCAAAAGTGGCAGTATAATTTTATATCTCCATCATTAGTGTGTGAATGTTTCAGTCGTTCTACTTCATCTTTTTTTTTTTTAATTAACATATAATATATTATTTGTTCCAGCGGCATTGATGTGTGATTCACCAGTCTTACATAATTCATAGCACTCACCATAGCACATACCCTCCCCAATGTCCATAACCCAATCACCCTATCCAACCCTCCCCACCCCAGCAACCCGCAGTTTGTTTCCTCGAAATTAAGAGTTTCTTATGGTTTGTCTCCCTCTCTGGTTTCATTTTTCCCTCCCTTCCCCTATGATCCTTGGCTTTGTTTCTCAAATTCCTCATATCACTGAGAGATCGTATGATAACTGTCTTTCTTTGATTGACTTATTTCGCTTAGCATAATACCCTCTAGTTCCACCCATGTCATTGCAAATAGCAAGATTTCATTTTTGATGGCTGCATAATATTCCATTACATGTGTACGTATATACGCCACATCTTCTTTATCCATTCATCTGTTGATGGACATCTAGGCTCTTTCTATAGTCTGGCTATTGTGAACACTGCTGCTATAAACATTGGGGGTTATTGAACATGTGCCCCTTCAGATCACTACATTTGTATCTTTGGGGTAAATACCTAATAGAGAAATTGCTAGGTCATAGGATAGTTCTATTTTCAACTTTTTGAGGAACCTCCATACTGTCTTCCAGAGTGGCTTGCACCAGCTTGCATTCCCACCAACAGTGTAGGAGGGTTCCCCTTTCTCCACATCCTCGCCAACATCTGTCGTTTCCTGACTTGTTAATTTTAGCTGCGCTGACTGGTGGGTGCTAGATACAAGCCATTTAACAGAAGTGTAACTTACAACTTTTTTCTCAGTCTGTGACTTGTTTTTTCATTCTCTTCAAAGTGTCTTTTGAAGAACATAAATTCTTAATTATTATGAAGTCCAATGAATCAGTTTTTCTTTTAAAAATTTTTTAAAATTTAATTTCAATTTAATTATGATAGAGTATATTATTAGTTTCACAGGTAGAATTTAGTGATTCATTAGCTGCATACAACACCCAGTGCTCACTCCTACAACTGTCCATCACCCAGTTACCCCATGCCCCCACCCACCTTTTTCTCTAGCAACCCTCAGTTTGTTTTCTAGAATTTAGTCTCTTATGGTTTGTCTCCCTCTTTGTTTTTGATTTATTTTATCTCTCAGCATTAGGGAAATACAAATTAAAGCCACAATGAGATACCACCCGCCCATACATACAATGGTATATTATTCAGCCATCAAAAATAATGAAGTCTTGACATTTGCGATGACATGGTTGGAACTAGAGGGTATTACATTAAGTGAAATAAGCGAGTCAAAGAAAAATAAATACCACATGATTTCACTCATATGTGGCATTTAAGAAATAAGACAGATGAATATAGAGGAAGGGAGGGAAAAATAAATTTTTCTTTTATGGATTGTGTTCTTGATAATATATTGTTGGAGGAGGCCATCAAGAGGACATGATTGCTAGTTGATCTGTTAGCTGGACCCAGGAAATCAGAGGCTCCTTACTCCCTCCCTTATCTTTGGAATATATGTGCTGCCCACCATTCTCAGAGTAGGAGTAGTTTCAAGGACATGGCCTTGAGACAGTAAGGTGTTGTTGAGACTACCTGGGATGAATACATTATTGAACCCACTTAAGGCCTCTAAGTAAACTTTGAAGATTCTGCCTGGTGGGGGCAGGAATCTACTCATCTTGTGGTCACCCAAGACAAGTCTTATATGTTAGTTCCCTTGTTTATTGAATCTGTCCCTTACCGATATAAAGTGACCTGTCCTTGTCCTCCATGTATGGAGGCTAATTTGTGAACTAATGTGTATCTAATAACTCTTAACTTAATCCAGGGTCACTAAGATTTTTAAAAAAGTTTTCGTATATTTGTTTGTCAGAGAGAAAGAGAACACAAGCAGAGGGAGCAATAGACAGAGGGAGAAACAGGCTACCCCCTCAGCAGAGAGCCCCATGCAGAACTCAATCCCAGGACCCTGGGATCATGACTTGAGCTGAAGGCAGACACCTAACCAACTGTGCCCCCAGGCATCCCTCCCTTAGAATTCTTATAATTTCAGGTTTTTCATTGAGATTTATGATTCATTATAAGTTAATTTTTTGTATAGGTTGGGAGATAGGAATAGTGAGGTTTTTGTTTGTTTGTTTGTTTTTTGGCACATGGATAACCAATTGTTCCAAGTGGCATTTGGTGAAAAGACATTTCTTTGTCCATTGAGTAGTCTTTATGCTTTTGTTGAAAATCAGTTGATCATATATGTTGGCTTCATGATGGACCATCTATTTTGTTTCATTTATCTTTAAGTTTATTTTTTTGTCAATACCTCACTGCCTTAATTGCTGTAGCTTTATAGTAAGTCTAGAAATCAGGTACTATGAGAACTGCAACTTTATTGTCTTTTAAAAAAAACAATGTCTGATTCTTTGGTTCCCCTCCCCATATATAGAAACTTTAGAATCAGCATGTTGATTTCTATAAAAATCCTGTTGAGAGTTTGATTGAAATTGCATTGAATCTATAGATTCTTTTCTCTTGCTTGCTTTGGATTTGTTTTGCTTTCTTTTTCTAGTTTCTTAAAATAAAACCTTAGATCACAGTTTTGAGACCTTTCATCCTTTTCTAACACACTCCTTTTATGCCATAAATGTCCTTCAAAGTCCAGCATTTTGTATGTTACCCACATTTTGATGTGCTGTTTCTCCATTTTTACTTTCAAACTATTTAATGAGTGCCTCCTGCCAAGTATCAGAATCACCTGTGGAGCTTTGAAAAATGCATGTCCATTCACTCCCAAGGCTGTGTGAATCAGAAAATCTGGGGGTGGGCCCAGGCATTATTTAGTTTTAATAGCTCCTTAAGTGTTGTTAATGTTCACTAAGATTGAGAATCCCTGCTCTAACCTTACTGTACCAATTCCCGGATTCTTGTGTGCAAATGCTCAGCTGAATGCTTGCTGAAAAATTCATATTCTTGCACCCACTACTAGAGATTTTGGTTCAGCCCATACATGCGATGGTCAGTGGAAACTAAATTTTCTAAAAATGTAGCCATGTAATGCCGAGGCGTGTGGTCCTCCCACTACCCTTAGAGAAAACCTGCATTACAGAATCCATAAAATAAGAAAGGAGCCCTGCAGTGGTAGCAGCTGTATGCATTTCAACAGGCAAAAAATAACCCGAGTGCTATTGGCACCCTTCGAGAGGGTGCCGGCCCCCAACTGCCATGCAGTCCCAGAACAAATCTACGGGGGCAAAGAAGGTTTCCTTGCTGCTGGGAATAACTGGGATGGCTTCACTGTTGTGACTGTTGTCCTTAACATCATTTTTCAAGGCCAAATAAAAATATCTTCATAGATCTCAGGTCTTTGCTCACACAGTTTGCTCTTCGCTTTTCTCCTGGCTGACTCCTACTCATCCCTGCCGCTCCACCCAGCAAGACTTCTTTGATCTTGTTTCCACACTAGAAGTTTCCAGACTTCGGCAGTCTACATTAGGTACTTTTCCTGGGAGACCTCATGACCTCCCTTCTCTTCTTGTTAATATCAAGGGTTAATCATCTACTTACTCATCCAAATCCCTCACTAAACTCTTCAGGATAAGTCTAGTCTGTCTTCTCCATCTTCAGGCCGCAGCCTAGGGTTTGGCCATAATACCCGTTCAGGAAATGTGTGCTGGGCTGATCTCAACTGAGTACCTTCAAAGAGCAGGTGTCCCACTAATATGCCTACCTACTGGATTCAGTGTGGGAGGCAGTCAGGGTAGTGACTCTCCAGGGGTTCTCTGTCAACAACCCTGCCATCTAGAACCTAACCAATATGTGGGAAGAGGGGCATGGAGTGAGTGCAGAAACTCCAGTGACTCTAGGAGTCTCCAGCCCAGGGTCTGGCCAATAATACTTGCTCAGAAATATTGCTTGATCAAATGAACTAAGAAAACAAAGAAGGAGAAAGCTAAGAGATACCCAGAATGAGGATGCAGAGGCCCCACCAAGTCTTAAATCATGGAAGAAAAACTTGCTCAACTTACGCTTTGTTAGATTCTAATTACTCTGGAATATCCAAACCCACTTCCAGGCTTTCAAAGTAGAAGAGACTTATAATCAGAGAAGGACTTAGTTTGGTTTCCCCAGGAAGTAGGATAAATGAGAAGATTTTTCTGAACATTCCAGTTAATGGGTTAACGTAATGAGTATTGGTAGGTCAAATAATGGAGTTGTATGAACAAGTGTTTCGACCGCTGCCAACAAAGAAGTTTAATGTCCCTGACAGAAACCGAGTTTTTAGGTCCTTTAGAAACATTCACTTACAAGTAAACAAGTTGATAAACGCAGTATTTCTCAATGCACAGTCTCAGTCCCAGGGCATGTGTTTGTCACAGGATGTCGGATTTTGCTGTAGGCATTGTAAATAATAAAATTGCTTTCCTTTAAAAAATAATAAAAACACTTGCACATTCCCCAGGGTTATTCAAAGTAGAGATAATTTTATTTTTTTGTATAGAAATGAGTGCATGAATTATTTATTAATTTGAAGGATAAAATAATGTCCTTTCCAGTGTAACATCAGTTAAAGAGCCGGTAATAGGATTGTCGCTACGAGTGGCTGGGAGGAGGGATCAGTTAAACTCCACCAAGCGTGGGGCGAGAGGGAGAGTTGAGGACGGTTGAGCTAGTCTGCCGCAGAGTACCAGGTAGGATTGGTTGATGAGAACTTCATCCACTCAGCCAGAAAGTATTTATCAAGTACTGACTCCATGTCAAACACTGTTTTAGGAGCTGAATGATGGTTCAAGAAGATTTCACAAAACAAATTATGGGATAAAAATCTGTAGAGGTAGAAACAGATAGAAAGTTCTGAACAAAGAAATCGGTGAATGCCTGGGGTAATTTCTCCCCCTCTCTGGGAGCTAGTTTCTACATGGGGGAGGGAAGATGAGATTAGACCACATGATCTCCAAGGTCCCATCGATCTTTGTCATAGAAGTAGTAGCAGGCTGCTGAAAATGAAAATAGGCATCAGGGATTTCAATGTGGGAGTTCAGTGTGTTAAAGCTCAGTTTCGGTCTAGACTTTGGATTCTGCTTACACTGCCTGGGATGAGGGAGAGAGAGCATTCATGATTCATTTTGGAGCCGGTGTGGGAAACTCGGTGGCAGGTGGCAGATTGGTAGAAAGGTTTGAGAAAATAACAGGTAAGGACTGGGTCTATTTCTCCATGTCTCTGTACCACTGGAGGGATGGTCTGTGGTCAGAATGAGCACAAAGACTGAAGCTAGGCTTACTGTCCACTGCATGGTGGTGTAGCAGGAAAAGGTAACTTTGTGCTAGTCTTGTTTGTTGTTTTTATGTCTCACTCCGTTCTTAGTTCCATGAGCTTTCCTTCTGCCCTTTTCTATCTGTGTGACGTTGAGTAGTCTCTAACAGTTTCAGATCTAGACTGATGCATAGATTATATGAATTTAAACATACACGACACTTAAGTAGTGCTTGATACTGAGTAAGTTCTAGAATGTCAGGGTTTTGTTTTCTTGCTTGTATGAAAGCACAGTAATCTGAGATCTTCTATTGCAGGGCCAAACTGTGAACATATATTCCTTTAGAGTTACTCTGTCATAAAGATAATGATGACCGTGACCACCTCCTTGAAAGGAAGTACATATTCTCTTTCACAAGGATTTCCAAATGCAGGCTTGTATTTTCTCCCTGCACCCAATTACTCGTTTTGTTCCTGCCTCACCCACCTGCTGTTGGAGGGTCCTTTCTAAAGCACAATTCTGATCGTATCCTTCACGTGTTCAGAATTCGACGGTGGTTCCTCATTGTTTACAGGATAAAATCCCAAGCCCAGAGCTTGCCTTTCTAGCTCACTGTAGCCTCATCTCACACCACACCCCCCACACAGTACCCTCCATCCCAGGGATTCTCAAACCCCAGCATGCTTCAGAATCCGCTGGAGAACTGGTTAAAAACACATGTTTCTGGGCTTCACACCCAGCATTTCTGATTCAGTGAGTCAGAGATGGGCCCTTGAAATTCTGCATTTCTAAATAGTTCCCAGGTGACACTGACTCTGCTTGTTGGGGGACTACACTTTAAGAACCACTGGTCTCACCACACAAAGTGCTGGCTCTTTGGAGGAATAGCTGGTACGTGCTTTCACATCTAGCTGGCATTTCTCATACTCTGGTTTTCAACCTGCTGCTGTTGGGAGCGTTCACTCATTTTTCCAGCTACTTTTGCTTTCTTAGGAAGGTTTTCTCTCTCACTCAGAATTAGACAGGGAGGCACTCTCTTATGTACTTTCACAGCTTGCTGCTTATACTTCTTTTTTTGTATTTATTCCATTCTACACAGTACTAGAGCTAATTCTGTGTTTGCCTTCTCTTTCATTCAATCATCAATCCCTTGAGGGAAAGGACCATAATTCATTAATCTTTGAATTCTTGAAAGGCTTAAATTTCATCATGACACCTAGGAGGTCACCCCAGTAATTATACACCCCTCTTCTCCTTTCTCTGCTTATTGTAGTCCCCAGGAGGGACAGCAATCTCAAGGGTGGTAGCCACCCTGACTTCTGACGCTCAAGGATTTGCACCAGCTAAGTATCCGAACTAATGGATTGCATCAGTGATGTTATAAAGAATTTCACCAAGGTTAGCAGGGAACCTGCTGCAAATTGTTGGTCTGGTAGGTTTCAGAGCTGCCTGTATCATGAAGCTGCTAAACTACCTTCTGGTAAGTTGAGCTGTCATGGGAAACACTATCTAAAGTCAACTCCAATCTAATGAGGTGTTTGAATTTTTTTAAAAGGAAAAGTGCCAGAAGCGATTTCTTCTCTTTGGATAGCCTTTTCTTGCACTGAATGTGCAGGAAAGAAGCAGGGGAATTAGTAATGAAACCAGAGTGAGTGAGTGCACAGTCTGGAGAAAGTTTTGTTCAAAGTGAATTTCAAGAAATATAAAATAATCAGTATCCTTAAATACCCTGTCAGCTTCCAAGAGAGCAGGGGGAACTCAGTTCTCCCGTATGACTCCCTTGCTCACTGTTAGTCTCTCCTGCTCCAGCTTCTCTTCCCCTGCCTTCCTCGTTAGCACCAGGACCTTTTCCCATCACTGTTGGTTTTCTATGCTTCCATCTGAAGCCATGACTTTCCCTGTCCCCCTTATCAAATGACTGCATCCAGTCTAGATTTTTCTCCTGATCCTCAGACCCCTGGAGCCATCACTTTTCCCTAGGTTCCCTTTGGTTGTTCCACAGGGGGCTCAGCTTCAATATGAATCTAAATTAATTCATCAATTTCCTGGTACCCTGATCATCTGCAAGGCATCGATTACAAATCATGGGACTGTTTAACTATTTTAGAAAATTGTTCAATCATTTCTATAAAGACTGAACAAAAGCATAATGTGTGACCCCCAGAATTTCCCTCCTAAGTAGATGGCTAACAGAAAAGCTGACATACAATCACCAAAAGATAGGTACAAGAATGTTGAAAGCAGCGCTCTTTGCAGTATCCCCAAACCGGAAACTATCCAAGTGGCCCAGGGACTGGATACATAAATACAGTTCATGTATGTGATGAAATGCCATAGAGCAATAACAATGAACAAGCTACGTGGATGAATCATGCAAACATAATGTTGAACAGAAGAAGCCAGAGACAAAAAGGACACACCCTGAATGCTTGCATTTACATAAAGCTCAGAAGCAGGCAGAGTGAATTTATGCTGTGAAAAGTCAGAGGAGTGACTGCTCTAGGGAGAATAGATGGGCAGGAAGCAGGGGGCGGTGGAGAGGAGCTTTGGGTGCTGGTGATGTGCTTCTCCTTGATCTGGGTGCTGAGCTGGTCTTCAGTTTATGAAAATTCCTTGAGCTATACATTAAGAACTATGTACTTTTTTTTCCCAATGTGTATTATACTTTAATACAAGTTACCAAATAAGAAAGAAAGAAAGAAGGAAAGAAAGAAAGAAAGAAAAGAATAAAGAAAAAAGCCATTGCTCTCAATCTCTTTGCAACTGAGTTTAGGTGACAGATATGGTTTCTGTCATTTTCCTGTTCTATGACATTATGGCTTATTTCTCCCTTGGTGGCCAAAAAATGGAACAAATGACCCCAGTTGAGTGAGGAGGCATATTATAAGAAGACAGACTGTGTGCAAGACCTAGTCAAAGCGATGTTTCTAAACATCCAGCTCTATTGCCTGAGTGGCCTGTGGACCTAGGCTCCTTATCTAATAGACTATGTGTGAAATGAAGTCATAGTATCTATATAAATGGAATTTTAAAGGCTGTCATTAGCGAAGCCTGGATCGTATCACAAATGGAATATAGTCCATTATTGAGTTGCAACATTGGTGTTTAGTTAACAGATAAACTCTGGAACGGCAGTAGATGAACTCAGTAGAAGTTTACTGATGGCACAGAACATCCCAGTGGTAGTAGCAGGGAGGTGAGGGAGGGAGAGAAGGTTCTGCTCTGTGTGGTCATCTAGGTAGATGGAGGTTCTGGCTTCTTCAACATGTGGCCTCTGAAGTCACCTTGGGCACTGACCTCCAACTGGCAGATTGGGGGAAATGAGAGTAGAGGATTGTGCAGGCTTGAGGGGCAGGTCTGGCAGTGGGACCCATCGCTTCTTATCCCTTTTCACTGGCCAGATCTGGTCATATGACCTGGCTGTATGATCACGCCTAACGTCAAGGGAGGCTAAAGAGGTGTGCTCCAGCTGTGAGCATGGAGGGAAGGAAAACTAATTTGATGAATAGTCAACCAACCTCTGCCACACTTGGATTTAGCTGCAAGCAGGGAAAAATTAAACAGAGGTGAGAGGTCGGCGTGAAAGCAAATGTGATCCCTGTTGGCAGGACTGTGCTACAGGTGAGGCATCAGGAAGCCTGCTGGGCTGAAGGGAGGGATCGAACATCATACTGAGCGTTCATCAGATCTCAGTTAATTTTTGGGAGGTGGGGTGGGAAGAAAGGATGCCATAGTCAGAAACTGGAACGCTGGACAAGGGGCACCCATATGCATTCCCTGATGAACAGAAGAGAAAGACCAGCTTTCCTAATCCATGTCTTCCCATGCTAACCTGTTCCTTTTCTTATATTATCTGGTATTTGCAGTCATGTGAGTGTGACATTGGGAGTAGTTCTCCCATCTCTACATTTATCCAGTTTACTTATTGTTTATTTATTTGGTAAGTCCTATCAAGTTCCTGCCCTAAATTTCATTCACTCATTTGCATCCTTCCATTTCCATCATATGGTCCCATTCCTGGGTTTCTTTAGAACTCAAGTAGGTTTTGGAAATAGAGCTCAAATATATCTTCCCAGTTAAAACCTCTTCACTCTGATCTACCCTCCGCACAATGTCAAAATAACTACGGTACCATTATTCAGGCATTTCAGGGACTCCCCATGACCTAGCAACTTAAATATAAACTCCTTTATTTAACACACACAAGATTTCTTAGTCTAAGTGACCTATCAAATCTTATCTCTGGTGATTTAAATCTACAAGCTCTATTCCAGACCATTCTAATTCCTTGTCATTCTTTCTACGCTCCACACGTCCATTTCACAGGCTGGTGAGCTCCTCCTCATTAATAACACCTGATTCAAATGACACCTCTTCCGAAGTGAGACAGCTAGGACTCCACCAGGAAGAGTTCATTTCTGTAAGATTTGTCTCTATTGTAACACATAGTACATTTGGATTGTATTTTCTTGCTCTCCATCTCCATTGCTAGACTACCCTGGGGGGCAGTGCCATGTAGTGGAGAAAACACGGCTTTAGGGGCCAGATTAGATCAGGACTTGAATCCCCACCTCTCCGTATTTCTATTTGTGTTGCCTTAAGTTAGCCAAGCTCTCTGAACTGCAAGCTTCTTTCCTATTAGATGAGGATAGTAATATTTACCATGTGAGGTTTTTGTAAGGATTATGAATACAGACAATATCTAATATTAGATGTACTCTTTAAAAACTTTGTATAGGATTAATACTGTTTCTTCATTAAATGTTTGATAGAATTCAGCAATGAGTTTCAGCAACTTTGTGGTTAAGTTTTAGATAAAAATTCAATTTTGTTCGTTAGAAGTGTAGTTACTTACAATTATTGTTTATCCTTGTCATTGATAAAAATAAAAATGTGTTTTCATGGAATTTTTCCCTTTCAAATTGTTGAATTTACTGGTTTAAGATTATTCATTTTTTTAACTTTTTATTTTTTAAAACTTTGAAATAAATTTATATTTGTAGGAGAGTTGCAATGACAACCTTCAAGAGAGTTTCAATACAACCTTCACCCAGCTTCCCTGGATATTAACATTAAATAACCATAGTAAATTAGGCAAAATTAAGAAATTAATAGTGATACATTACAACTGGTTAAAGACAATTGAGATGTCACCAGTTTTTATACTAATATCCTTTTTCTGTTCGGATCCAATGTAGGACACTATATAATTTTCGTTGTTTTGTTTTTTATTCTCTTCCAACCTGTGACAGTTTTTCAGTCTTTCCTTGTTCATGACCTTGACAGTTTGATATGTATAAGTAGCAAATATTTTATTCAATTTTTATATGAAGCTTTGTAGTTTTGAGTCATAATTTTCTTCTGAAATCCATGTTTGAATTAATCTTAGTATATGATATGAGATATAGATCAAAGGTAATTTTTTTTTTCTATATAGGTAAAGCCAGAGTTTCCAACAGCATTTGTTGAAAAGTCAATTGTTCACTCAGTTGTCTTTACGAAAATTAGTTTTCTGTATATGTGTGGGTTAATTTCTGGACTCTCCATTCTGTTCTACTGATCTCTCAGTCTATCCTTAAGCCAGAATCAAACTTGATCATTGTCTGCATCATTGTTAGGATCTCTTTTGGAGGTCTGCCTTGTGAATTCCAGCTCCAGACTCCAGACTCCATCTTTCTTCTTGTCTTTTTCAAGCCTTCTGAAGGAAGCTTTATTCTGTGAAGCCTTGGAATGCCTTGCATTTCTCTCAGAGATCATCCACCTGTACAGCAGCCTGGGAAATTTTCTCCAGAGTTTAAGTGGGACAATTGTAGAGCTCAATTTGTTTGTTTCAAGGATCAATCTCCTGCACTGATTGCTATCCGTTGTCTGAAAACTGTTGTTTCATATACTTTGTCCAGTTTTTTTTTTTTTAATTGTTCTAAATGGGAAGGGATATCCTGGTCATTACACTATTTTGGCCAGAAGCACAAGTCTGTATTGATTTTTTAGGTATATGTCTTCTTGATTTATTTTCCTGGTTGTTTTAGATACTGCAATATAGATCTTTAAGTTATGAAGTTAAACTTCAAATAAATTATACTATTTAATATACATTAAAGAGCCTTACAACTGTATTATTTCTATTCACCTTTCTGTTTTTTGTGCTTTTATTATTTTATGTTTTTTCTCTGTATATACTCGGCCATAGTGTCTTGTTATTCCTTATATTTTAAACTGTAAATAACTTATAAAACATTTCAAAATAGTTTCAAGATGCTAACAAAAAAATACTTTTAGATACCATTTTGTGCTCTTTATTTTTTCTTAGAAGTCTGAAGTTTCATCTAGTTTAATTTTTTCATCAACCTGAGGAAACCTCTTACAGTTTTATTGAAGATCAATTATTTTTAACTTTATGTGAATAAAAATATCTATAATTTTGTCTTCATTTTTGAGGGATATTTTCATTGGATATAGAATTTTAGATGGGCAACTTCTTTTTTCCTTCTCAATACTATGATTGTTCCTTTTTTGTTTGTTTGTTTGTTTGTTTCTGCTGTTTTTAAGGAGAAGATAGCTCTATTTATATCACTGTTCTTTTTTGCTTGAGGTCCATGTGAGATTTCCTTTTTACCTTCAGCTTCACATATTTTCATACTTATGTCTTATGTAGTTTTCTCTGTATTTATTCTAGTTGGGATTGGCTTTATGAATCTGTTTAATCAATTTTGAAAAGTTCTTAGCCATTTTATTTTCTTTCTTCTGCTTCTGGGACTCCAGTTACATGTGTGTTAGAGATTTTTATATTTCCTATAGATTTCAGATGGTCAGTTTTTTATTTTTATTTTTTTCAATCTTGTTTTAAAAGCTCATTTTGGCTACTTGATGTTGGTCTACAGGTTCATTGCTCCTTTCCTCTGTTGTGTCCATTTTGATTCTAAGGCCTTTATTGAATCTTCATTTCTGATATTGTATTCCTCATTTCTACTGATTCCATTGGTTTAAAAAAAAATAGTTTCTATCTCTGTCATCACTCAGCTCTTGAAGCATGTGAGACATCTTTTCCACTAGATCCTTAGCATTTTTATCCTTCTTTCAAAACCCAGTCTGACATTTCATCATCTGGGCTATCTCTGGTTCTGCTTTTATCGACTGGTTCCTTGACTGTCCATGGGCCACATTTTCTTACTTCTGATGTATTTATAGTTTTTGGTCATATGGCAGACATTTTGTATAAAAAACAGATAGAAGCAAACAGTGTCCCAGAAAGGGACACATCCTTCTTTCTATCTGTCTTACAGAGTGAAGGCCTACATCAATTTGACCCATCATTGAGCTGAGCCTGGTCTCTGGAGTGGCTAGTTTGATTCAATATGCTCATTTCAGGCTTTAGCTATTTTGAAGGCGGCTTGAGACTTTCTTTTCAGCAGGATTTATGCTCTGGAACTGCCACAGTAGTGGAGATCTTTTTATGGATTACAACTGAGTAAACAGCTTTCTAAACTATATGAAAACACTTTGCTTTATAGTTTGGCTCTAAGATTGATGGCTTGCTAAGGGACTTTCTCTTAGTTGTGTTTTTGTGGCTTAAAGAAATATTTTTCCCTGCTGGCCTACCCAAGCCTTCTGAGGGCAGCTTCACTTCACTCTGAAGCCTTCAAATGCTTTGCATTTCTCTCAGATATCTTGCATTTCCTCAAGCAGTTTAGGGCCTGAAACCCAGTAGTGCCCTTCTTTTAACTCGCTTGTCCTATTTTTGCTTCTAAATGTGGTGACTTTATGTGGAGAAGGCACTGCGCACCTCACAGGCGATCTCTCAGCACTCCTGGCCTGTCCTTAAGTGTTTGGCATATTATCTCTGAGAACTCTGTGAAGATCCATTGGAAATATTCTGCAGGTGAATTCATCTCACTCTGTGCCTGCCAGTTCTCAGAATGTTAATTTGTCATGCCAGCCTATAGGTAGCTTTAAAATTTTGTTAAAATTTTAGCTGGGCTCTACTTATCTTTGACTATGTTTTGCTTTGTTTTGTTTTCTCTACTACTCTGCCGGGATGCAAACAGCTATCTTGGGACAGGTAGAATCATATAGTCCTGGTTGCTACAGAAATCTCACTAATAACACAACACATTAGTGTGGAACTTCTATAAAGATCCAATCATATTTACTGTTATGTCCTCACATATTGAAACAGTATGTGCAGAGACCAAATATTCAATAAACATTTGTTCAATAACTATATGACCCTTAAGCTATTCCTGAAGATAAACTGAAAGGGGAAATAATTCTCATTTGCTAAATGTCTACTTTGTGTTAGGAAATTTATACACATGATTTTACTTAACCCTTAGAATAACATGTTGATACATATTATTGATGTTTTGAAAAGTAGGAAGCTAAGGTATTAAATCTCTTGAGGGAGCTTGGCTCCACTGGAACACAGGCTGACTCTTGGTTCTTTACCTTTTCAATACTATAACATTGTGTCTCAGGAAATGGTTTGCCTACTTGAAAAAACTGAAGACAACAGTGTTTCTAGAAGTGCTTGACTCTTTTTTTTTTTTAAGATTTTATTTATTTATTTGAAAGACAAAGATCACAAGTAGGCAGAGAGGCAGGCAGAGAGAGAGAGAGAGAGAGAGGAGGAAGCAGGCTCCCCGCTGAGCAGAGAGCTGGATGTGAGGCTTGATCCCAGGACCCTAGGACCATGACCCAAGCTGAAGGCAGAGGATTTAACCCACTGAGCCACCCAGGCACCGCAATGCTTCACTCTTGGTGACTGAGAGATCTCTTCTAAGTTATAACCAAAGTTCAAATGTCTGCATCAGGAAAGAAAAAAGACATATATGCTAATTTAGATTCTCTTTGTATGTTTGACATCCAAGATGGAAATTGACTTTATTTTTTTCCAAAACCAAATTCTTCTTATGTAAGAAAATTAATGTACTTTTATAAATAAAAAATGCCACTAGGATTCTAATACCCATGAATTTCTTTTCATTCTTCCTTCTCTCCCTTTTTCTTTTTTTTCTTTCTCTTTTCTCCTTTCTTTCTCTAGCCTGCCTTTCTTCCTTCCTTCCTTCAAGAAGAAGCATGCAAGTAGTAGAGGGAGAGGGAGTGAAAGAATCTTCAGCAGGTTCCATACCCAGCATGAAGCCTGATGTGGGGCTTGGTCTCATGACCCTGAGATCATGACCTGAGCTGAAATCAAGAATTGGATGTTTAACCCACTGAGGCCCCTAGCTCTAATATCATGAATTTATTTAAACTCTTGATTGTTTCCAAAATTTCCAAGATCAGTGCACTCCCATGTGAATCTTCTCCACCTATATTAGAAGCTTCTGGTCTTAATAAACCAACCAAGAATCATCCTTTGCACCAGGAGGGAATTTAAACCACTAGTTCCTAAATTTACTATATTTTAACAACTCTCACATAGGTGTATCATTCTATGTTTGCATTAAAGTAATATTAAAAGATGATCAATTTGGTTATTTGCAGAAAGCTGAATTTATTGATTTTTATTTTTATCTTTCTTTAGAGAAAGAGAGCATGAGTGGGAGGAAAGGGAAGAGGGAGAGGGAGAGAGAATCCTAAGTAGTCGCCACATGTTCACTGTGGAGCCCAGGGCAGGGCTTGATCCCATGATCTTGAGATCCTGACTTGAGCTGAAATCAAGAGTCCAATGCCTAACTGACTGAGCCACCCAGGTACCCTGAAAACTGAATTTATTAAAATAATTGAATTCTTAATACAATTCGAGGTGACTACATAATCCCTAATTTTCTATAAATAAGTATATTTCACAATTTGCAAAATCTGTGTAAAACATTTCTTTAAAACCCACATACTGGAGTTTTAAAATCAAATCTCTTCATTGCTGATTGTTTCCCCCCTAATATTTAAATTTGACTTAACTCCATCAGAGTAGTACCATTCTGAGGATGGGTTTACTCACATTTCCAAAGACATTAGGTATCATGAGATTAGGAAGTGCTGAAAGATTTCTGGATCTACATGGGAGAAAAGGGAGATAAGGAGTCAACATTTAGATGCAGGCTAATATTTTTTCAAAGGCATAACTGTTTTGGAGCCCACACAAAGGAATTTCATTACCAAAATATCAAAAGGTTCTTATTATATGACAGAGATCCTGGGGAGAATCAATATATGTAAAACAATGTAGCAAATAACCTGTAGAGCTCATTACTGGGAAATATTTTATTTCCACCAATTTGTTAATCTGCTTTTTCCATCCTCCTAATGAAAGCTGTATAATTTATCCTGCTTATCTTCAGTTTGACTCCCAGGAAGCTCAGGTTCAAGTTATACAGAGAGCTTACTAGCGTGCCAAGTACCGTCTCTCTCTTTCTCTCCCTCTCTCTCTCTCTCTCTCTCTCTCTCACACACACACACACACACACACACACACATATACACCACACATGTTGAAATATGTATGTATAAATTGTATGTACATATACATACATATATTGAAATATATGCATGTACACAAACATGTATAAAGAGAATACACCACATTTAGACAGTAGCGATCTTTCTTTACTACAGTCCTAATTTCCTCATCCATATTAATATTACTGGGCATCTTTGTTGCAAAATATCTTCAATCTTTAATTTTTTAAAAAATTTTATTGAGAGGGAGAGAGAGAGAGAGAGCAGGGGGAGGGGCAGAGGGAGAGAGAGAAACATTCTTAAACAGGCTCCATGACCTGCATGGAACCAGACGCAGGGCTTGATCTCACAACCCTGAGATCATGACCTGAGCTGAAATCAAGAGTCAGATGCTTAACCCACTGAGCCATTCAGGCACCCATGACATCTTCAGTATTTACAGACAAGAAGTGGGATGTAAACAAATATAAAATACTAATTGAAATTATACACACACACACACACACACACACACAGCATTATAAATAAATAAATAAATAAATAAATAAATATACAATTTAGTAATGTTTGAAAAATGTTAAAAAGATAGAAGAAAACTGATTCCATTTCTAGCATTAGGGGATGGAGGAGATGGCAGAGAGGAGGGGTGAATGATTCAGAAGAGAGCATAGTTGATGGAGGCAGGCTCAGGGATTAAAAAAAAAAAAGTATAGTCCTACTAACAGCTGTGTGAATTACGGCAATCCAATTAATTTCCCCGAGTGTCATGTTTATACTTCTCTAAGACAGGGCTAATCAAACCCATCTCATAGACTGTGGTCAGAATCAAATGCAATAATGTAGGGAAAACACTTCACAGTCTTTAAAATACCCCTCACATGTAATTTGCTTGTAATGTATGTCCAAGAAGGAACACAGCAGGAACGTCAGCAGTAACTCTGGTTGGTTGCCCCATTTCTACCCTGCTGTTTGCAGTTTCAGCCAGGCATCTGGGTTGGGTGTCAGGGTCAGAGGGGTTAGAAGATGGCCTTAATGGGAAGCAGCAAGTTCCCGTTCTTCACAAGAGGAGAGTCTGGTGATGGGCTCTCAGAAGCTCTGCTTTTTCCATTTTCACCCTCTCTGTCTCCTTAGAGGGGATGCTGCCACTTTGTCATGGTCCCAAGTGAAATTCTTGCTTAGCCAGAGTTTGTGCCCCAGAATCCCTGCCTGTGCTCCCTGTTCTCAGAGTAGTTCTCCTCACAGCATCCAATGCACCAATGAATTGCTGGTCATCTCTCTTCGGGTCCAAGTCCCACTTGTCAAGCTCATTGATCCATCCTTGAGGAGTTTGGGGATGGGAGATCTTGGGTGAGCAAAGCAGCCTAAAATAACACACACAAAAAAGAATTACTGTCTGTTTTTTAAAGAAATTCTTTTCTAGAATTACTGTCTGTTTTTTAAATAAATTCTTTTCTTTTAAATATGCAAACTACCTAGAACAAGGAGAATAACATTGTCCTTAAGGACCTTGCTTTGGTGAATAGCCAAATAAGATTCATAATTAGCACACTAATTGTGGTTAGAGACAATTAAGTAGTATGCCTACTTTCGCTCCCTCATCTTATTTACATTATTAATTCAATCAATCGACACCTTCTTCAAAAAATACAAGGTGAATATCAACCTCCAACTTAAATTACATTCAGTGGTCACAAAATAAGCTTCCAGTTGTTCCCTTCATTATAACAGAATCACATTCTTGTGCTTTAGAGATCACAAGGCATTTTATTCTCTAATGATTTTGTTTGGACTTCCCAACAACCCTATGAATCGAAGTGGACACTTTTCTTATCTAATTTTGCAGCTAAGGAAATGGAGGTTCCAAACCTTATGTTATTTGTCTAAGACCACACAGCCAGAGATCAATCAGATCATCCGTTCTTATCCGATCCTTCAGAGATTTCCTCTTTCTATTGATATGTTCAAGAACTCACACAAAACTAATGTAGTGCCTGCAAGATGGATCATTTCATTCATTCATCTGTTCATTCATTCATTTATTCTATCCCCAGAGATTGCTAGTCTGCCCAGAACATGATCAATATCTCTGTAGAGTGCTCACTGCATGAATGGAAAGGAGAATGGATGGAAGAATTTACTATCTGTAAGGAAGTAAAACTAGCCTAGCTCATTCCATGTTGTCGCTGACGCCTCCCCAGTGCCACACTTGCATTCTTTCCAGTAGGGCAAGTAACAAGGGACACAACCTCCCTTTATTAGTCTGGCCTTCTTCAGGAACAAGGGAGGGAGCTGGATGACAGCACGGAACTGACAGCTTGTAAGTGTTCAGATGGCCATTCTTCCCTGCCTCTCCCCCCACAAATCCCCACCATCTGCTTTGCTTCTCATGACTTCTGTTCCTGTATTAACCTTCTAGGCCATCTTCTCTGCCTTTTCCTCTCTGTGTATGGGTGTCTCTTGGGTTTCTTTCTTTCCCCTTCCTTCTCTTCCTCTTCTTTCTCTTTCCCTGTGCCTACCCTCTCCCTCTTTTTATTGTCCAGTGAGAACTGATTTGTAGGCCAAGTGGTCTGACTCAACAAAATATTTCTACAAAATAATGACCCAGGATTGGCTCACTTGAGGATTAAGACATGCCACGTGTACTTCAGCTAAAGTCCATTTTCCATGTGAACTAGCTATGTAACTGTTAAAATAACTGGGGCCTGAGTTTTCCTGGTGATTAGCTTAATTCTCTAAGCATTATTGAGAATGATTTACTTACTGCATTATTCTTCTGTGTTCAGAATCTTTCTGAGGAGTATCAGATAACAATACATCTACTTTATCTTTTTGCTGAAATCAAATGAGATTTCTAAGAAATACCTTAATTAAAGTTTTTAGGAGTCCCCTTTGGACTCAGAACAATTCTGTAACAAGGTCCCTGTCCTGCTGAGTGTGAGGCTCAGTGTGTTCTCTAGCCTCTTAACTGGCTACCAAGCTTCTAATTTTTCAAATCTTCTGAGGCCCAGCCCCAAGAGTGAATTTAAAAAAAAAAAAAATCAGATTTTATGAAAATGTCCATTGGTTTCTTGTCAACAAAGAAGTACCGTTCACACTCTTTTTTTTTTTTTTTTTTAAATTTCTCTCTACATGGTCCTTCTTAAATTAGTCCAGGTGTTCTCTTTATACTTGCCTGCAACACCTCCTTCCCTTTTTTACATGGATGTTATACATATTTTCTGGAATGTTTCCTTCTCTCTGCATACCCTTCTTGTGCTTTACCTGGTGATGGTGATGGAGATAAGGGGATATATCTGAGGGACATTTCCGAGATCCCAAATCCATCTCCTCCGTGAAGCCTTGGTATATTTTGTCATTCAGAGCATTGATCTCTTCCTCCTTGTGTGTTCCCGCATTACAGCCTCACAAATTCTGTTTTGAATTGCAGTAATTTTTTTTTTTAAGGTGTTTATCTCCCTCCTTGCCTATAAGTTTCAATCTTATTCACCACCCTTTCAGGGTGCTTCTCTGAGTACTTGGCACTTACTCACTGTTCAGGAGTAGGCGGCCACTAGGTTGTTGAATTGAATTCTCCTTCTGTGCTTTGAGTTAGAATGTTCTATGGGTAATAACAACCCTTCATTTCTTAGGAGCCAGTCATGGATATCATAGCCTATGAATTCAACAAGAAATGAGAGCTTAAAATTCATTTTCTCATAAGTTAAAAGTTCTGACTGAGGCTTTATTTTGGAAACACATCACAGAAATGCTGAGAATCAAAAACATTTCTTGTGCATCTATAGAAGATAGTGACTCAGCTCTTCCACTACCTTCTGTTCTGGTGGCTCTAGGCTCTCAGAACACGCGTTTCTGTCTCAGATGGAGTCCTGAGGGTGGCTTTGGGAATTTCTGTCTTTTGCCTGGAAAATGAGTCATTTTGGACTGTTTTTGCATGACGGGAAACATTCACCACCTCCTCCACTATAGAACATCTAGATTGGGTTTGATTTTTCTACAATCATAAATCGTGTTTCTAGATTTTGTTGATAAAGTTTTATTTCATGGTGTGTATCCAAGGCTGATGACTAACATGGCAAGGGGCTACAGCAAGGATTTGGAGTCAGGAGATTTTGGTTGTTGGTGTATGACCTTGGGTAGGTCATTCACTCTTTTGAAGGTTCAATTTCACTTGTAGAACCAGGATAGTGAGGTAGTCTTCTTACAAAGTTGCTGAATGGATCATACAAGGGGGTGTTTGTGAGTGGGCTTTTTAGCCTGCCTGGTAGACTATGGAGGAGTTCTTCCACTAGGGATAGAAGGTAGGGAAAGCTTGAAAAAGGCCTTCCCAGCTCTGCTATTTGAGAAGTTATAGTTTGTATCTCATATTTTCCCTTTGTTTTGATCAAGACTCATTTTTATGTATGTCATGCAGATACACATATATGTGTCATTTTATCTGGGACTCAACAATTTTTTGTGCCATGAATCTTGTAGGTACTAGTGAAGGAGATGAATCCTTCTAGAGAATACTGTTTTTAAGTGCATAAAGTAAAAACAATAGGCTGAAAAAGAAAAAAACATACATATTGAGATACAGTCCTATCTATAGATTTTTTAAATTTTATTTTATTTTTTCAGTGTTTCAAGATTCATCGTTTATGCACCAAACACAGTGCTCCATGCAGTATGTGTCCTCCTTAATACCTACCACCAGGCTCACGTAACCCTCCACCACACTCCATTCCAAAACCCTCAGGTTCTTCCTCAGAGTCCTCAGCCTCTCATGGTTCATCTCTCCCTCTGATTTTTCCCCAATTCACTTTTCCTTTCCCTCTCCTAATGTCCTCCCTGTTATTCCTTATGTTCCACAAGGAAGTGAAGCCATTTGATAATTGACTCTCTCTGCTTGACTTATTTCACTCAGCATAATCTCTATAGATTTCTCAGGAATGCCTGCACTACAGCTTAAAAATTCTTAGAGTGTTTTAAAAATTTACAATCCAAAATGGAACTGAAGAGTCACAGATCTCTGTGCTCTCTCTTTATAGGTGGGGGAAAATTAGAACCCAAACCCAGTTTCCCAAGACTGGTCTAGAACCACACAGGAGTTTTGTCCACTGGATATTTATAAAATACTTCTGTTTACTTTGTGTCCAGCTACAAACAACATTTGGAATTATTTGTGTCTTCTTTCTTTCTTTCTAGATCATAACACTGTAGACTCGCTGGGTTGAATGGTGTTTGGAGTGGTTTACTGACTGAACATTTCAATCCAAAATGGAGATCACAAATGGAGACTTCCTAAATATTCAGTATACCCCACCAAAGTGCATTTGCTCCATCAAGGTTATACAGGTATTAATTATTCATAAGCAGAGCACTGACGAATGAATTCTAATTGCCAATAAGTGCAATTGCTGTCGATTGCATAATTTATGATTCCATTTGTTAAACTAAGACAATGGGAGTTGATGAAAGGCATTAAGTGGCCCCAAATTAAAGGTAATTTGGGTTCAAAAGCTTGTATCTATGAGTGTAACTTGAAGTGGTTGGCTTTTCTGAGACCTCTCTTCACACTGGCAATAAATACACGAGGTAAGCTGTGTTCTTTCAGACTCTGTGTCTGGCTGGAGATGTATCACCTGGGCTTTCTGGAGACCTGTGGTCCAGTCCATGATGAGATACTCTCTTGCCCATGTGGGGCTCAGAAGCTGCCATCTTTCTCTGTGGCTCAGAGCCTGTCCTCTGGAACTTGGCTGCATGAGAGCCTGGCTGGGCAGATTTCTCTGCATTGCACTCTGATGCTTTGCAGAGAAGTGCTTGAATAAGATGGTAAATAGGCACTGGGGAGGTTCAATCTGAAATGATGTCCTTGAAAATGAAGAAGATGCTTTTCTTTCCCTGGGACAGACACTGCCACAGATCAGCATCTCACAGAGGTTAAGTACGGTCTGAAATTGCTCACTGCTCTTCCTACAATGCAACATGAGATGAAGACTGTACTGAAGATGGAATCTTTTGCATAATAAATTTCAAGATAAGTCTATTAAATAGAAAAATGGATCTTGGGGAGATAATTTATGGTGTGTGCAATGAAGTAGGTGAGATTGAAAATATCTATTGTGATAGTCATTCTAGGGGTCTGGCTTCCTTTTCTTTGCAGAAATAGAGCTGTTATTCGGAAGCATTTAGCCTTCAAATCTTATAGAATTATTCTTGAAGGGAGAAATTTTATCTAAGAACAAGGAAGGGTTTGGAAACAATGAGTTTTGACATAATTGTGTTTGTATTAGGTTCTGTGATTAATTAATGAGCAAAGTGATGACTTTATTAACTTTTGGTTACATGTCATGTACTGAGGTGAGACAAACCACTGACCCAGATTGTAGTTTTTGTCTTGCATCACAGGACTAGCAGCTACTCAATGGGTAACACACCTTATGGTGACACCCAGACCACCCCCAGGTAGCATGAGTCCACCAGAAAGTTGGGGGGACCCAAGAAGGGCAGCACAGCTAGAAATTTCTGACTCCAGGGAACACAGAGTGGAGAGCAGCCACTGCAAGGGAAGGCTGTGGGCAAAAGGAGAGCCCAAGGCCCACCCTTATGGTCTTCTGTACATCTGCAGGGAATGATTACATATCCCCTATTGTTTTGTTGCTGTAGGAGAATGAGAGAGTGTGGGAAGCCCTTCTGCATTGCCCTGGGTTAACCATGCTGAGCTGTGCTTTCTAAGGGGACTGTGAGGATAAGCTGAGCCCCAGAGCCATGACTGGTCTCTAGAAAGTCCTGACCAGTTTTGCTAATTGTTATTTAGTGCTAATCACTGGGGATACCATTGTGAGCTATGTAGGGAACCAGGGCCTGGGAAACGCCCTGTCCTGTGATTGAATGTCTTCATCTGCTGAGTCCCCAGTGTTCCAGGCACTCCCCAGTGTTATCACACTAAATGTTCATAACTGCCCTCAGGATGGGTAAGTCTGCTCCTGAGACGGGGGGTTGGAGAAGCTCTCTCACAGCTGGTAAGGGGATGGCCTGGCCTTTCGCTCTGTCTTAGAACTTTGAAACCAATGCTTTGAAAAGTGCAGGTGGGGCAGGAGGGAGGCTGTGGCACCTCAGCAGTCCAGGAATGGGGCCTTTACTGCAGGCAGGAGCACTGTCTGCCAGTGGAGAAATTAAGTGTGCTGGAGAGGGTGACAGGTGGAGCAGTATCTCAGCTCCACCACCCACTGGCTGGGTAAACTCCACTGCGTTATCCACCCTCAGCTTCCTCCTCTGTAAAAGGGACTGTGACATATGCATGTTTAGTTCAGCTGTTGTGAAGATCAGGTAAGATAAAGTGCTGATACGGTGGGTGGCCAAAATTGGCACTCAGCAGATCGTCCCATGCCTGGTCGTTAAGGAGTCCTTCCATTGCCCCTTTCAGTAACGTGTGGCATTTGGAAAGCATAGAAAAAAGGGTGCTAGAGAAGGCAGCCCTTCTCTGGACTAGGAGCCAGGACATGGTCATGTGGCCTAGGTTAGGTCCCCTAACAGCTCTTGTGGCTTTGTCTGGGTGGCTGAGCATTGGGTATGATGGAAACAGAACATGCATCTTGTGAAGGTTACAGTCCATGCTCTAGCACTGGGCTGGTTTATCTCAAATGCCCACACCATCTCTGCTTTGTTTCCTCACCAGCACCTACTTTTCCGTTCTCCTACTTCATCTCCAAGGAGCATGAGGCTTATTGTCCCGTTCATCTTTAATGGAAGTTAGCACTAAGTTCACTGACATTAAAGCCCAAGTTGTCCAAAAGGCAGGCTTGAGAGCCTTAATGAGAGGTGTCCACTGCTGGTGGCAGGAATCAGAGCACAGTAGGAGAAGGGATTAGGCAGTTGGTTGGGGGGAAGAGAGAGGGCCCTGGAACTATTCTCTTCACTATTATGAAGGTGGTCCTTAGCATTAAACTTCTGGAACTAATGAGGACAGAAAGAAATTTGCTCTGCCCTACTAAATGTTGATTTGTTCATTTGAGCCAGCAGTATCAGTAGATTCAGTAGATGAGTATTCTGCTTGATTGAGAATGCAGAGAGTTAAAGATGGCAGAGCTTTGGGTACAGAGAGCACAAGATAGTGGGGGAACTGGGGAGTTAGGCCAAATCATGGAGGAATATATATGGCATGCTTGGACTTGACCCTGGAGTTAATCATTATTTATATGGTGCTTTTAAGCATGGAAATTGTATAATTAAATTTTTGTTCTGGAACTATATCTCTGGATGTCTGTGTAGAAAATGGATTAGAGGGAGTGAGCTCACAATTAGGAGGCAGCAGACATAGTCCAGGGGAGAGATGATGATGTGTAGTCTTAGAATTGCCAGGGGTCTCAGAATAGAGAGGAAGGCACAGATGGAGAGGTATTTTTGGTGTCAAAATGATGGTATGTGTTGACCTGGCATACCACAGCCTGGTCTCTTAACAGTTTGGGTAAAATCTATGGGAAGATAAACTACAGATAAAGAGTCCAGGGTGGAAATCCCTGAGAAGATAGAACATGGTCCACAAGAAGCTAACAGTGGAGTGGGCAGTCCTGGTGTCCTGGGGCAGAGTGGTAGCCCTCTGCCAGCACAGATGGAAAGTTAGCACTTCCTGCTTTAATACCATGAGCCCGGAGCTTGCCCAAGATCATTTGGCAACTGAATTATATGCCCTACTATCCTTGGAGCAGAATGGGAGCCCTTTGAAGAAATCTAGATTCTCAAAGGACTGGGGGGATACCTCTTCTGCTTTCCTGGTTTGGACTTCCGCAAGAGCCCTCTTCACCCTCCCTGGGTTGGGTTTTTGACACTGGACTCACTGACCTATCTTGGAAACAATCCAGCTTCTTGCCTGCAGACTTGGGATGGCATAGTGGTGGGGGCGGTGGGGTAGGGGGGTGGGGGATGTTGAGGAGGAGGTCATCCTTCCAGGGAGTGAACTGCGTTCTGTGTGTGTGTGTGTGTGTGTGTGCACATGTGTGCACCTGGGTGTATCTGGAATATTACCAGCACCCTAGACCCCCTAACTGGTGATCATCTAACCATCACATACAGAGCTTGTTTCTTTATTCTAAACAATTTCAAAATGCTTTGCACAGTCTCTTAAGTGAAAAAAAGTAGCTGATCTCATCTGGAGACAGATGGGGCTAAATTAAGTCGTATTGTGTTAGGTCATCCCTGGGGCTAATGAACTTACTGTCTCAGTGGTGGCCTACAGAGTCAGCTGTGCCTAACACAGGAATACCTGGTTAATGTATTCAAATGCTCTCAGGCTAGTGATTTACAGTTTACATGGGTGTTAACATTATTCAGTCTTCTCAGAAGCCCTGCAAGACGAGTGAAATTATGACTATTACATGAAGGAGAAAACTAAGGCTCAGGATTAAGCAGTGTGCCTCAGGGTACCCACTAGTCCTTCCTGCCCCCAAACTCCTGGTCACTCTCAAGACTAGCAAATCTCCCTGGAAATGCCTGGGTGGCTCAGTTGATTAAGCATCTACCTTCGGCTCAGGTCATGATCCCAGGGTCCTGGGAGTGAGTCCCATGTTGACCTCTCTGCTCAGCAGGGAGACTGCTTCTCCCTCCTCCCCTTCCTCTACCTGCTGCTCCCTCTGCTTGTGCTTTCTCTCAAATAAATAAATAAAATCTTTTTTTTTTTTTTTTAAAAGACTAGCTAATCTCCCTCTGACCTTATGACAACATACTGAGTACTCAGTGCTGCTTACTTGCCCTCCTATGGAATATTCCTCCCCCTTGGTTTTCATGACACCATACCATCCCCAGGCACAGTGGGGTGAGATGATCTCCAATGTTCCATAAAGTGCCCACCTTCTCTGGCTTAGGCATCTTGGCCTCTCTCAGTGCCTTCTCTTCGTCCTCCTCCAGCCATTCTGGAAACTGGACCAGCAGTCCTCAGAAGTCCTTCTGTGCCCACACCATTGTTGTTGGGATTGACTTTTCAGAGAACTCATTAGTGGGATTTTGGTGCCTGAGTGCTCAATACCAAAAATAATCCTAGCTATGGTGAGAGGCAGAAATGTTTGTGTTTGTTCTCTGCGTGCCCTAGATTGCTGAGATAGCAATGATTCTCGTACACTGTGCTTTCCCAGAGTTATTATTCTCAAACATCTGGGGGGAAAATACTAGAGAAGGCTTTAATTACACAAGATGATGGGTCTCACTTCACAAAAGATGCCACGGTGAATAGGACTGATGTGATGAGCGATGGGCTCCTTGAACCCTCCAGAAGAATAAGAAGGGACTGTTGTGCCTGGAAATGCAGCAAGATAGGCCTTGGCCGTGATTCATCTGGGTCCATTGATTCTGGACCCTGAAGACAGAGACCTATGAAGATCACATCTAATGTTGTTGGAGCTTTAACTTCTGTTATAGATACTGCTTGGCCATAGGAGGCACGAACAGGATCCCACTTGATCCCCTGCCTCAAGGCTCATAATCTAGTGGCAGCGATTGACTTGTGGGCACAAAGGATACTGAGTAAGAGCCCACATCAGGCATGTCCCACTGTCTGAACAACTCAGTTTTGGTCAGAACCCTCACCCCCACACAGAGCTGCAATAAATCCCCAACTTCCACATACATGTGGAGACTCTCTTGGAGGCCATTCCATCTGAACACGGCATCGACCCTACCTTTAATGGATTTTCAGTCAACTGTCATGGAGATATCTTCCCTTTCATAAACAAGGATGCAGAAGCTTAGTAGAATTGTCAGTTCTCTGTCACCCGCCTAGTTAGTGACAGGTCTTTTCACTCAGAAGGTATTTCTGCTAAGAAAAAAAAAAAATCACACTTTAATTTTACTATGAGAAGGCTTCACAAGCCATAGCCTTGCTCCCTAGTATGAAACTATAAATTCAGAGGCAGAAGGGAGGTCTGGCAGGGACACCTAGGGAATCATTCTGCTCTGTTGGAACTAGGAAGCCACAAGTGCTGGATGTCACAGGTTTCTCCTGCCACTGCTGGAGACTTCTTGGGTGTCCTGGGCATCCTGACTGCCTTGTGCAGCTCAGATGAGTCTGCTTACATTGCGTGAGAGTGAGGCACAGCAGACGTATTCCCACTTGAGAACAAAGAGGGCAGCCTTGCTCCAGGATGGGGCTAGCGTCCCTCTGGGTCTACCACTTCCTGAGTCTGAAAAGGCCACAAGACCGCAGGGCTGCTGGGGTGAAAAGACCAGAACTTCAGAGTCAGCTAGGTCTCTTTTCAATTCCCACTTCTGCCATGTTTAAGTTGTCTGGGTTTGGCAGGTTTTTTATATTATCTTTGCCCTCAGTATCCTCAGGGGGGAAATGGGGCTATTAGAAAGACTTTAAGATCACACATAGAAACCCAAGTCATGTGAGGATTATGACTACAGCCAGAATTATTCCAGAGATGGACGGATCACCTTCCTCCAACCCTCCATTCTTACATGCCGAAATTAAGGGCCATGGAGATTATGTTCCTTTTCTGAGGTCACAGGTAAGACTCAGAAAGACTGGATCTTAAGAAAATAGTTTTGTTTGTTTGTTTCTTTTAAGTTTTGCCATTGTGAATTGGGTTAATTCCAGTTTTTCTGGCCCAGTTGTGGAGTGGAAAAAGCCATCATGACTGAGAAATGATTTTTCTCTTGCAAGTATAACCATCTGCCTGGGACACACATAGCCTTGCCCCCCAGATACTCAGCTCTGTGTCTTCAGGTGTTGTGACCAGACGCCTCTCATTGCCTCCATGCAGACACTTTAATGGGCATCTTTGGAAACATTAACTGGGGGATGTTTTTGGCCCCTTTATCTGGAGATGGCTTTCACCCAGTGGTGATTGACCCACAACTCAGAAGATAGAAGATAGCTCCTTCTACCTTCTCTCCCTTGCATTTGCCCCCTTCTGGTCTCATTCTCTCTGAGAACGACCTCCTCACTCTCACTCTTCCACATTGTGCCCACCTCATGCTTCGCTCAGGAGGCAATTCTAATTTTGGAGGTGGGGCAGGGTGACGGCGGCTGAGAGCCTATCCCTTATTGTAATGTTTCTGCCAGATTTTGCCTTGCTCCAAGTCTTCTTAGGCTTTTGGAAAACAACATCTAGAGTCCTTGGTGTTCTTTGGTGGCCCTGTCATAACCCTCCCTAGATATACCGAGCTCTGTGTGGTGGGGCGGCTTAGAGATCCTAAATCTCTAGCACCACAGAAGCAAAGTAATCGATATTGATAATAGCTACCATTTAGAAGGTGCTCACCACATGCCTTTACTGTGGCTGTGTTTACTATCTATGGTTCACCTTAACCATCATGGCAACCAGTGCCATTAGTATTTCTAACCTCATCTGATAAGAGAGGAAGCTACACTAGATCGCACATAGCTAGGAGGTGTTTGGGATGAGACCCAGACTATGAATACAAAAGTCCGTTTTTTTTTTTTTAATGCTGCAATAATATATCTTTAATTGAATATTGGGGGGAAGGCATAGAGAGATAGATAGATAGATAGATAGATAGATAGATAGATAGATAGATTTAGGACACAGAGGTGACATAAGCCTAACCCAAGCTCCTCTAGGTTGCTTCTTCTTTATTGACTGAATCAGAGTAGTCTAAGCATGTGTAGAAAGTCTGAGTGCTTAGGAGCCTGATACTGGGCCCATTCGTTGAGTGTGCAAAACTTAACCTAGCAACATTTTTGTAATGTATGAGCAGCCTGCATAGATGTGGGTCCTCTTGTTCTAGGGAATTAAAAATAAGATACTTGAATCTGGGAAGTTACTAGAGCAAAATATTGTAGCATCTTTCATGGGGAGATTAAAAGAGATACCCTCAAGTGGTAACTGAGAAGGACTCGGGCTGCCATGCCTGGCAGTGCAAATGGGGCTGAACAGTGTAGGCAGCCTTTAGACGTTCGAAAAGACAAGCACACAAATTTCCCTGCCAAAACCTTGAGTTTAGCCAAATGAGACCTGTGTCAGACCTCTAAACTACACCAGAATAATAGGGTAAACTTGTATTGTTTAAATTACCAACTTGGTGGTTTGTTACAGCGGTATTGAAAATTAATGCAGTGTGAGAGAAGAACTGTCTGATTCTTCTTTCTATTCCCTGGTCTCTGTAGACTGATGAGTACATGTGTGAGCTCAGTAAATGTTTTCTGAAAGGAAAGAAGGAAGAGGGAAGGAAGAAAGGAAGAAAGAAAGGAAGGAAGGAAAGAATTTGAGTTTGACTAAGAGTACTTCTGTAAGGCTCATTGACATTCATTTGTTCTAAAATACTCTTTGAAGCTCCAAGCACAGTACTTTGCCAAATATTAGTGCGGAGACATGGTGGGGGGCGGGGTACAAGTATAGAACACTCCCTTAAGGAACTTCCAGTCTAGCATATATATGAATCAGAGAACAGTCAGATAATAATTTGTGCATGCCACAGCCCTCAGAAGAGGAAGAGGAGTGGGAGGGGCCTCCCTTCCTCACTGGCTGTTGGCTGGAGGTGGTTCTCAGTTCCTTTCCATGTGGCTTCTCTAGAGGCTATCTTGACAACATGGCAGCTGGATTCCCTCAGAGAGAGCAAGACAGAGAAAGACGGAGAGAGAAAGAGTACTCAAGACAGAAATCAGTCTCTTTGTATCCTAATCTTAGAAGTGGCCTCCCTTTACCTTTGCTATATTAATTCCTTAGGAATGAGCCACTGGATCGAGCCCATACTCCAGGGAGGGTATATCAGATGTGGATACCAGGAGGCAGTAGAGGTTGCCAACCACAGCCTGGCAGCCTTACTGCCCCCCCCTTTTTTTTTCTCCAGACAGTGGAGAAGAGAACTTCTCTGAAGGCCAGAGGCACAGGAAGTAGATGGAACCCATCCCTATTTCTCTGGGAGCCACCCTTTCCACCACAGCCTACGTGTTCTTCATCACAGTCTCCATGGGACATTTAGGAGGTACTAGCCAGTGATTTTGCCCTGGCCAAAAAAATCTAGGTTAGGAAAATCTCATAGCATCTCTGTCTAAGGACCTTCTAGGAAGCTGCACTCAAGGACAGGGTTTGGAAAGATAGGGGGCTACACATTTTCTTGAGCTGTTACTATTACATGGGAAAGAATATTGTCTAAAGAATAGGAGAACTTATATCTGCTTTCACACGATAGGAATGAGTTAAAGCAGGTTACTTAAACTCTCAGAGTTAACAAACTCATCTATAAAATGGGCATCTGTCTGGAGTGTTGTCACTTCTTGTGCCTTGTAGTCTCTCATGAGCTTTTGGACACACATCTTGAGAATTTCCTTAATTCCTAATCCCCTGAGAAGCTCCTTATCCCAGCCTTCCTTTTGGCTCCGGTACAGGCATGGGAAACAGGCTCTGCCAAAGAAATAGCCAGATAGACATGTGGAATTCAAAATATACTCATGAAGAAAAGGGCTTCAGGAAAATTGAGTTTCCCAGAGACTGGTGTCAGTGGCTTTTGCTCACGGAGACCACATTGCTCCTGTCCCAGCCCAACATCAGTGGTATGGGGGCCTCATTTCACTATGTGGTAGGTGCCTTTGCCCAGAGAGACTGCGCTGGGGTCACTGTTGGAGCCTTCTTGAAGTGGTGGCTTGGGTGTGGTTCCCAGTTTCCCAGCTCTAGCTTGACCTTCTGGCCTTCCTGGAGATTCAGTGAGCTACCTAATGTCCTAAATTAAATTCCACTCTGTTTAAACCACCCAGAATGTACTATTGTAGCCTCTGAGAGCATTGACTGATCCACTACCTCTTGGGGTATCCTGGGGATAAAATGAGATAATGTATGTGAAGCACTTCACAAAAGTCTTTTTATATAGTGGGCAATAAGCAAATGGTATCTCTTAATGCTTATTTGATTACTATCCCTTTCTTTCAATGTCACTGGGGTACTCATAAGTGAAAGTTGAATCTCAGCCACAGGCTTATACTGTAGACCCAGGATCTCAAAACTGGGTGGCTTTGGCCCCAAGGGGAGTTGGACAGTGTCTGGAGACCTTTTTGGTTGTCACAGCAGAGGGTGGAATGCTACTGGGATTTAGTGGGTAGAGGCCAGGCTAGCCATCCTACACGGGACAGTCCTTATGCAATGATTTATCTAATCCATTACCCAGTTAGCAGAGGTCAAGGTAAAAAAAAAAAGCCTTCTGTGGACTCAGGAGCAGAGTGAAACCTGGCCATCACTCTCCACTCGGTCAGAAATAACCTACTAAGTTTGGTCCGCACTGGTTCTGGCATGGAAAATCTCTAGATGCAGGAGCACCAGAGCAAGGATTTAATCACACAATTCCATGTTCTGGAAAGCACAACCAAGGCAACAAGAGGAGGACATGGAATGGTACAAGTTTTCATAAATGTATTCTTGGTGTCCTTGATTAAAGAATCAGAAAAAATAAATTCAGAAATATCTCAATTTCTGCTTGATTGGCCAATAAAGTGGGGACTTTTTCCCCCCTTTGTTTGATTTTGCTGATGATATTTTAATGGCTGGGCTTTCTTGTGTCAGAGAATCTAAGTATCTCCCTCACAGACTATAAATCTCTGTTATGCCCACATATAGCAATATAGAGTCTCTCTGTAGTTAGGCACTTTTATTAGTGCACAGAAAATTGAAACATAAAACATCAAATAGGCTGTTTCTTTAAACCACAGATACGAGTTGAATTCATTGCCATATTGTTCTTCAACTTTATAATAACTATAGCTTATTCCAAATGGAAAAATGTGTCTAGGAGAAGAAGACTGCTATAATATAGTACCAGGGATGGGCTTGTGACCCTCACCAGGTTTCTTCCTCAGCTTCTCCTTCTAAGAGGATGAACCAGATGACTTCCAAGATCCTTCCTGATTTCTGGGATTCTTAGGGGTTTCCAAGCTCCCAGGGCCCTCCTTGGAGGGAAGCAGTCTTATGAGTCTTTTGGAGCATTTGCATGATCCAAGTTCAAGGCCATGACCTTTTGTCTAGGCATAAGCCAAGGTCACCTCCATCTGGCAGGCTGCCTATCTGTAGGTCATGTGGGGCACACTGGTTGTTTTTTTAGTTCATGTGCTGAAGAAGAGCTTCTAGGAAATTGCTGTGTAATCCTGCATCCGGGTTTTATCTTTCTCGTTGGATTCTCAGACCCGCATCAAGGTTTCTGCCTTTTAGGCTAGGAATCTTATACCCTGGTCTGGTTTTAAAGTCCTCTAATGGGTCACAATCTCCTTGAGAGGAGGAATGGCGTCTAATTCACCTTTGTGTGCTCCCATGCACAGAAACTTGTATATGTATATATACATAGAAACATAATTTATTCCAGAGCAGGATTTATACTTTATTTATTTATATAATTTTCTTTCAATAAACATTTTTATTGAAGCATAAAGTGTAAAATATTGTATAAATCATAGACGTACATTTAAGTGAATATTCACAAAATCCTCTATCCTTAAGCAACCACTAATATACTTTATGTCCCAGTACATTAGACTATTATGGACGTTTCATATAAATGGAATCATCCAGTATGTGATCCCTCATGACTAATTTCTTTCATTTAGCATAAACTTTTCAAGGATCATCCATATTGTAGCATCTATCATTACTTCATTCCTTTTGCTTTTGATTCCTTTAGTTTATTGTTAAATAATAATTCATTGTGTAGACATAACACAGCTCATTTATCCATTTGTCAGGTGATGGACATTTTGACTCCTAGGCATAGCACTGCTATGCACATTGATGTAGAACTTTTGAACAGTCTGTTGTTAATTCTCTTAGGTATATGCCTTGGAGGGCAACTGCTGGATTTTATAATAACTCTCAAGTTTAGTTTTTTGAGGAATGGCCAAACTGTATTTCAAAGCAGCTGCACAATTTTACATTCCCAACAGCAATGTATGAGGGTTCCAATTTCTCCATATCTTCACCACACTTGTTATTGTTCTGATTTCAGCCATCTGTCAGGGATGGAATGATGTCTCCCCCTGCCAAATTCCTATATTGAAATCCTAATCTCCAGTACCTGGGAATGTGACTTTATTTGGAGAGAGGGTCTTTGAAAAGGTCATTAAGTAAAAATGAGGTCATAAGGGTGGGTGCTAATCCAATATGACTGGTTTACTTATAAGAATAGGAAATTTGGACACAGAAAGGTAGAGAGGGAAGACCATGTGAAGACAGAAAGACGAAGGCCATCTACAGCCCATGAGAGAGGTCTTAGAAGAAACCATGCATGCTGACTCCTTGATCTTGGACTTGTAGTCTCTAGAATTTTGAGACTGTGTATAAGCCACCTGGTCAGGGATCCTTTGTTATGGTTCCTAGCAAATGGATACACCATCATACAGGATGTGAAGTGGTATCTCATTTTTAAAAAATTGATGTGAAATTGACATACAATGTCATACTAGTGTCAGGTGTACAACCTACTGATTCAACAATCCCATACATCACTCAAGGCTCACCATGATATGTGTAGTCACTGTCTGTTACTATATGTTATTACAATATTATTAATTGTATCCACTGTGCTGTATTAGTCATCCCTGTGACTGATTTATTTTATGATGGGAGGTTTCTCTCTCCTAATCCCTTTTATCTCTTTCACCCACCTCCCCACCCACCTTCCCTGTGGCAACTACCAGTTTATTCTCTGTATTTGAGTCTGTTTTATTGTTTTGTTTTGTTTTTGTTTTTTCATTTGCTTTGTTTTTAAGATCCCACGGCTAAGTGAAATTAGAATGTTTGCCTTTCTTTGTCTGACTTATTTCACTTAGTGCAATACCCTCTAGGTCCACACACTCATGGTTTTGATGTGCCTTAATGACTAATGACACCTGTCCTTGAGCTTTCTGGCCAGAATTTTGTGGATCTTCTTTGAAAACATGTCCGTTTGGAACTTTTGCCTATTTTAAAATTGGGTTATCTGTATTTTTATTATTGTGTTACAATAGTTTATATATATTAGATATAAGACTCTTTATCAGATAGGTGATTTGCAATGTCCCCCCATTCTGTGGACTGTATTTTCACTTTTTTGATGGTATAGTATGCAAAGGTTTTACATTTCGATGTAGTCAGATTTATCAATTTTTGTCTTTTCATTTGTAGTTTTAGTTTTGTATCAAAGAAAACAATGGCCAATTTACTTTTTTTTTAAGGTTTTATTTGATAAAGAAAGAGAGCAAGCATGAGCACAGGTAAGGGTAGAGGAAAAAGCAGAGTCTCTATGTGGGCCTTGATCCTAGGACTCTGGGATCATGACCTGAGCCAAAGGCAGATGCTTAACTGACTGAGCCTCTCAGGTGTCCTGACCAATAGCCAACTTCACAAAGATTTACTCTTATGTTGTCTTCCAAGAGTTTTATAGTTTTAACTCTTACATTTAGGTCTTGAGTCCACTTCAAGTTGAATTTTGTGTATAGTGTGTATGGATATCCAGTTGTCCTGGAACGATTTGTAAAACACAGGTTTATTTTTGGAAGTTAAGTCATTTTTGTATTCTTATGGTATGTATATCTTTATGTGTGTTTGTGTGTTACTGGATATAAATTGCCAATATTTTGTTTAGAATTTTCCATTTTATGCTTTGAAGTGAGATGACCTGGTTTTCCTTTATTATAATTTCGTTGTTAGTTTTTGATATCAAGGTTATGTTGGCTGCATGAAATGATTTGGGAAGTGCTTCCTCTTGTGCTAACCTCTGAAAGAATTTGCATAAGATTATTTTTATTTATTTACTCCTTAAGTGTTTGGAAAAATTCAATGAAACCATCTTGTCCTGAAATTTTCCCTTAAGATCTTTTTAGAGGAATGTTCATTCTATCTATCTGTCTATCCTTCTACCTATCTATCTATCTATCTATCTATTCATCATCTATCTACCTCTATTTATCATCTATCTTTCTATCTATCTATCTAGCATCTGTCTACCTATTTTATTATTTTTAAAATGTTTTATTTAAATTCCAGTTAGCTAATATAAGTAATATTAGTTTCAGGTGAACAATATAGTGATTCAACCCTTCCATACAACACTTGGCACTCATCACAAGTGCACTCCTTAATCCCATCACCTATTTCACCCATCCCCCACCCACCTCCCCTCTGGTCACCATTAGTTTGTTCTCTACACTGAAGAGTCTATTTCTTAAACTTCCTCTCTTCTTTTTCTTTTTCCGTTTGATTGTTTTGTTTCTTAAATTCCACATATGAGTTAAATTATATATTTGTCTTTCCTGGACTTATTTCACTCAGCATTATACTCTCTAGCTCCATCCATGTCATTGCAAATGGTAAGATTTCATTCTTTTTTACGGCTCAATAATATTTCATTATATATGCATATGTATATGTATATGCCACATGTATAACACACACACACACAGACCACATCTTTATCCACTCATGAGTTAATGGACACTAATCTGTTACATTTTTAATAGAGGACCATTGAAATTTCCTATTTCAACTTGCATCCATGTAGCAAGTTGTATTTTTCTAGGAATTTGTTCATTTCTTCTACATTTTCAAAATGTTTTTGCTTAAAATTATTTTTAATATCTTTTTATTACCTTTAGAATTTCTGCACAAATTTCTGTAATGATGTGCCTTTTTTCATTTCTGTATTGGTAATTTGTGTCTTCTGTCTTCTTTTGTTATTGATCAGTTTTGCCAAGAGTTTATCTGTTTTATTAGTTTTTTAAAAGAATCCCATTTTGGCATTGCTTATTTATTTATTTTTTAAAGTTTTATTTATTTAAGTAATCTTTACACCCAAAATGGGGCTCAAACTTATGACCTTGAGAGCAAGAATCACCTACTCTTCTGCCTGAACCAGCCAGGAGCCCTTGTTTATTTTTTCTATTCTTTCTTTGTTTTACATTTTGTTATTTTTTTCTATTTTTATTATTTTTATCCTATATTATATTTGGATTTAATTTTCTGTATTTTTTCTAATTTCTAGAGAAGAATGCTTTCATTATTGATTTTTAGTATCATGTCCTTTTCAATTTATATAACAGGGGCTACAAATTGCAACATTCCACAAATGTTTATATTTTGTGGTTCTCATGATCATCTCATTCAAATTAATTTTGTAAGTTTTTTTTTATGAGTTATTCGTTGGTGCATGAATTTAGAAGTGTATCACTTAATTTCCAAGAACTTAGGGATTTTTCTCCTTGTACTTTATTATTGATTTCTACTTCAACTTTCTAATTGTGGTGAAAAAACAGACACTAAAGGATTTTAAACTTTGAAATTATTGGTACTTGCTATATGACTTAACATAAAGACAGTTTTAGTAGATATTCCATTGGCATTTGTAAGAAATGTGCATACTGTGGATACTGGAAACACAGTTCTGTCAATTAGTTCATGTATGTTGATTGTGTCATTTAAGTATTTTGGCTGATTTTTCTTCCTGATAATCTGCTCTTAACACTCAGTCTTTATTCTTTTAATTTATTTAAAAAATCATTATTTGTGGTTTAAACTTAACAAATATTGCTATTTTGTTTAAAATACTATTTGTTTTATTTTTTTTGAATGTTATTGTATTGTGTGTTGTTGTTGCTTCTTTTTTTTTAATTTTTAATTTTTTATAAACATATATTTTTATCCCCAGGGGTACAGGTCTGTGAATCGCCAGGTTTACACACTTCACAGCACTCACCAAAGCACATACCCTCCCCAATGTCCATAACTGCTTTGTATAGTTGTATCTAATCTTAATTGCAGCAGGAGTTGTAACAAGAAGAGTATTGAGAAATGTGATACATTTATTCATAAGCACAATTATAAACAACTTCTGCTGGGGTGCCTGGGTGGTGTAGTCAGTTAAACATCTGACTCTTTGTTTTAGCTCAGGTCATGATCTCAGGGTCCTGGAGACCAGCCTGGGGTTGGGCCCTGCCTCGAACTCTGAGTGGAGCCCACTGTCCAGTGGGGCCCAGCATCATGTTGGGCCCTGCACTCAGTGGGGAGTCTGCTTCTCTCCCTCTGCCCCTCTACATGTGTACTCCCTCCTCCCCAAATAAAGAAGTAAATCTTAAAAATTTTTATTTTTTTAAACAAACAACTTCTGGTGATCCCCTGGAGCTACCAACTTTGGGAATGTCTGATTCTGATAAGCAGCAGTGATACTAAAATAAATTCTTCCCAGGTTCTGCCTTGTTCTTCCCACCATCATGCAACAACCATAGAACCTGAAATATACATTATTATCACCATTCCTTCGGAAACTTCCATCTTCAAAGCATTTTCTTCTTGGTCAGGTTTGGGAGAACGATGATTTCATTTCTACAGAGAAGGCTTAAATTTAACTGGAAGGTAGAGGAGAAAACAAGATTTGTTATATTATTGATCATTTCCCCCAAATCACAAATTGGAACTCTTTATTTAACAAAGGATCATTTTCCTGATTTGTGACGGGTTACCTAAAAAGTGTTTGAAGATGCAGATTTAAACCACTTCGTTATCATTTTAACAAATTACCATGTGGATAGAAAATAGTTACATGGAGATAGATACACAATACCGGGTGGTCATGTTTTGAAAACTGAAGATAATGGCATCCCAGGAAATTGAGACCGTCTGGCTGCTGTAAGCTTGTAAACTACCCCATAGAACACATGATGTCAGAGTAAAGGTATTCCTCAGGTTGCACCATGGCATTTTGCTATGTATCAGTGTGTGATATGGACAATAAAGACCTTTAGTACTCTCACAGTGACAAAGATAATAAACTGAAGGAGTTATCCGAGCTGTTTTTGTGCCTGGCAGTAATGGAAAACATTATTGCTGTCAAGTTACCTGGGAGAAAAGCTGCTTCCGCAGAGTTGGATCTTTTATTCCTCTCCAGTGATAACACACTGTAGTGGCAAGAGGACTGAGTTAGTGATCAGAGGTGGGGTCCCAGTTTGCAGTCTCCTGCTCACCTGCTCTGTGATCTTCTGCCAATCTCTTCCCCTGCAGGTGTTAGTTCCTCATCTCTAAAAGCTGGGAGCTCCCCTAAATGCAAGCTCAGGCCAAGCTAGCTGAGAATCTACACATTAAAGAGACAGCACAGGGGAGGTGAACCATGAGAGACTATGGACTCTGAAAAACAATCTGAGGGTTTTGAAGGGACGGGGGGTGGGAGGTTGGGGTACCAGGTGGTGGGTATTATAGAGGGCACGGATTGCATGGAGCACGGGGTGTGGTGCAAAAATAATGAATACTGTTATGCTGGAAATAAAAAAAAATAAAATAAAAAAAAAAAAAAAAAAAAAAAAAAGAGACAGCAAAGGTGTGAGAGGGAGTCCCTAGGACTAAAATGTCTGAGTACTTTTCATTCCGATGAATGTATGTTTCATGCCAGTGTTATCAGTGTAGTTGAAAACAGATGACATTTTTAGCATGGTTTGCCATATTTCAGTCAAATTGCTGGTCTCCAAAAAATGATTAATATTAATTCTTGTGTCAAAGTGAAAGATCCTGGGCTGCTGTCAAGTGGGTACCTGTGGGGGCCCCTACTATCAGTCCAGTGACCTTGGCCCATTGCACCTGTTCACACTGCCCACACTAATAAGAAATCTGATGAATCAGAATGGCAGTATCAGATCAGGGAAGACTGTGTAGACCAAAGAAACATATTCATATCTTGCATCACTCCCTGAAAAACAGGGAGGTGAGCTCAGATTTACAAATACCTCCTACAGACAGGGACGAATACTGTATCCATGAGAGGGTTTCTGCTCTCCCTCTTAATAGAACTTTTCCACAAGTTTAGTAGAATTTCCACATTGGATGTACAGGTAAGAAGGAGGGGGGTTGTGTATGTGCATGCGAGTGGAGCAGAGGATGCTGAGGACAGAGCATTAAGCAGGTCAGCTGGGCTTGGACACTGACAGTCGGAGATAGCCATCTCCCACAGAGACAGCATTGACAGTGGGCTTGCCAAGGTCAAGGGGACACATTCCAGGAAACTGACCAGAGTGGACTGCATGTAGCTGGACCTAATCCCCATTAGTTTTGAACAAAATTTTTCCCCCTACTCCACTCTCCCTTACTTTCCCCTTCCTTCCTCTTTACTTTCTTCTTCCTCAGGAGAGACTAATGTGGAGGTGGCTGAGCTGAGGGGGGCATCAGGCAGGGTCTGGGAGCCTCTCATCCTGTCAGGTTACATATTTTCTTGGTCCCACATGGGGATATTCTGGCAATCTTGTGGACATAAGGTTTGCCAAATAGGTCTTTAGTGAATTTAAAAAGACACCTTTTCTGGGCTTAAGAGGGCCCATTTGTGATTTGAACTACTACTTCTACTACTACTACTACTACTACTACTACTACTACTACTACTACTACTTCTTCTTCTTCTTCTTCTTCTTCCTGTTCTTTTTTAAGATTTTATTTATTTATTTGACAGAAAGAGAGATCACAAGTAGACAGAGGCAGGCAGAGAGAAAGGGAGGAAGCAGGCTCCCAGCTGAGCAGAGAGCCTGATGTAGGGCTTGATTCCAAAACCCTGGGATCACGACCTGAGCCAAAGGCAGAGGCTTTAACCCACTGAGCCACCCAGGTGCCCCTGATTTGAGCTTCTTGCCTCTCATGCAGACACCCTTGCTCGGGGTTCTGTCTGAGACACTGCAGCGATCCTGAGGCCCTGGTTTTTGTTCCAGTTTGAGAAATTCCTATGGCACTGTCTGCTCCCCCTTTGTCATCAAGGAGTGTTTCCTCTCTGCCAGGCTTGGGCATAGGCAGTCATGCTCTGATGTTTACACCCACCAAAAAAGGGCTAAGAATTTGGCTAATACAGTGCATTGTGCTTTTGTTTTTGTTTTGCTTTTGCTAAGGACAGGAGTGATGATTAACATTTTTTTTTCTTCTGCTGAGAGGGTTTTACAAAGTTCCATTAAAAAAAAAAACTTTCAAGGATTTTATTTATTTGAGAGAGAACGAGTGGTAGGGAGGGTCAGGGGCAGAGGGAGAAGCAGACTTCCGGCAGAGCAGGGAGCCTGACATGGGACTTGATCCCAGGACTCCGGGATCATGACCTGAGCTGAAGGCAGATGCTTAACCAGGTGAACCATTCAGGCGCCCCAAAATTCCATTTGTAGGATGGAATTGGTGGGGAGAAGGAAAGCATTTGTCAGCCAGTGTAGGGAAAATTTCTACAGATGGTTATTAGAATTATGTCCCCTTGGAAGACCATTAAAAGTTATAGCTGCTTATGTTTAGGGTTATATTCCAAATGTGTTTTGGTTTAAAATTTATAATACATTAGAGATAATTTCATGGTGCTTCCTAAGACTTGTTCATAGGAATGCTTTCCTCTGTGGGATCACTAGAAACAAACGGTCTCCTGAGGTAAGAAAAAGTGGTTGAGCCAGTAGGATCAGACCCTCCTCTTCTGGCTGAGGCTTCAAAGTAGACACTGATTGATGTAGGAACAAGGGGTGGGAGCAGGAACATGGTGAGAAGCCAAGGCAGGGCTCCCCTTGTTCATGGAAAAATAGGGGACATAAGTGGCCTTCCCATGACTTCACTTGGGAAATCAGCAGCCTAAAAATATAGGGGAATATAGAATATAGGGGAATATAGAAGCCATCTTTTTTTAAATTTCTTTTCAGCGTAACAGTATTCATTGTTTTTGCACCACACCCAGTGCTCCATGCAATCTGTGCCCTCTCTAATACCCACCACCTGGTTCCTCCAACCTCCCACCCCCCGCCCCTTCAAAACCCTCAGGTGGTTTTTCAGAGTCCATAGTCTCTCATGGTTCACCTCCCATTCCAATTTACCCCAACTACCTTCTCCTCTCTATCTCCCCATGTCCTCCATGCTATTTGTTATGCTCCACAAATAAGTGAAACCATATGATAACTGACTCTCTCTGCTTGACTTATTTCACTCAGCATAATCTCTTCCAGTCCCGTCCATGTTGCTACAAAAGTTGGGTATTCATCCTTTCTGATGGAGACATAATACTCCACAGTGTATATGGACCACATCTTCCTTATCCATTCGTTCATTGAAGGACATCAAACCATAAGATACCTGGGAATAAACCTAACCAAAGAGGTAAAGGAACTGTACTCGAGGAACTACAGAACACTCATGAAAGAAATTGAAGAAGACACAAAAAGATGGAAGACCATTCCATGCTCTTGGATCGGAAGTATAAACATTGTTAAAATGTCTATACTGCCTAGAGCAATCTATACTTTTAATGCCATTCCAATCAAAATTCCACCGGTATTTTTCAAAGAGCTGGAGCAAATAATCCAAAAATTTGTATGGAATCAGAAGAGACCCCGAATCGCTAAGGAAATGTTGAAAAACAAAAATAAAACTGGGGGCATCATGTTACCGGATTTCAAACTTTACTACAAAGCTGTGATCACTAAGACAGCATGGTACTGGCAGAAAAACAGACACACAGACCAGTGGAACAGAGTAGAGAGCCCAGATATGGACCCTCAACTCTATGGGCAAATATAGAGTTCAGGGGGTCATTATCGTCACCGCCATCTTTGACACAGGAGGAGAGAGATACTCAGAGCATAAACATATCCTCCAACCCAGAGTCCAGGATGGGTGAATAAAAGAATGGGCAATTGGTAAAAACTTCCATCGTTTCTCCCTTTGTACATGGTATTCAATTATTTTTTGACCTTTGAAAAAAATTTTTGAAGTGCCTATGGTTGAGATTACTCAATGGTACTAAGCCATAGAGGGAGGTTGGAAGATTTAGACAAGCTGGTCTTCAGATCCTCAAGCTAGTAATAAAGCCATTTTGCTATACAAATTTGGACGTACACCAAAGCCACTCTGATTTTTCACTCTCTGATGACTAGAACTGGGTAAGCTCCCGATACGAAAAAAAAAAAAAATCTCAATATGATGCCCATGATTAATAGTGAGAGTGGTGATGTGGCTTGAGGAAAAAAAAAAACCTGAAATTGTGAAACTTTAGATTTATGAAGTACTGAGATCTCTTGTTTAAAACCTTTAGCAACTTGACAGATATCCTGCTGTATATGGGCAATGTCATAGATCTCTGTCTAATGAGCGTTCAAGGGAATCACTAATCTAAGCCCGGGAATGCCGGCCAAGGCTGATTCTTATCACTCTGAGAAATGTGCAGGGACTTTGGGGTCAAATTTCATATTGGGATAAAATAAAATTGTCATCATTCTGTTTTCTGTGGTAACTGTATTCTGGCTCTCCATAAGAAGGTTGTCATTTATGACATTGGCCAGAATGTCTTGAGTTTGTGTAGCCCATGGTGGGACCACACATAGTAGGTGGTCAGTATGTTCTCACTTGCAGTTTTGAAACTGATGGCATGTGAGGCAGTTCCTGGTGTAATCTACACTCTGAACATTCTCCTGCCAAGTGGCAACTGTTTAGTTTTGTTCACTAAAGACTGCTAAAAAGTTACGGTGATGAGGTGGACATAATTTAATATTATATTTGTATAACATGTTGCTTTATAGTTTAAACACATATTATTTTATTTAATCTAATTCTGAAAACAGTCCTATGAAATCCCAGGAATTAGGGAGATGAAAGGGTTAACCCAAGCATCAAAATAACCTTCTTATCTTGTGCTCTTCCTGCCTCACTGCCAGAGTGGTCCGAAGTAAATCACTTTGCCTCAATGGTCTTGGTTTCCTAAGCTAGGGAATTAGGTAATCAATACCTGTTTCAACAACCTTAGACCCACAGAAGTAGCCAAAGAAAGGCTAAGGAGGGAAAGCAGTAGTGTCAATTTTTCCTTGCTAGAAAGCTACAAAGTATAGAGATGTCCTGTGATTGGTTTTCTTCTTCTTCTCCCCCTCCTCCCCCCCTCCCCCTCCTTCCCCCCTCCTCCTCCTTCTTTTTTTTCTTTTTAAAGATTTTATTTATTTATTTGACAGAGAGAGATCACAAGTAGGTAGAGAGGGAGGTAGAGAGAGAGGAGGAAGCAGGCTCCCTGCCAAGCAGAGAGCCCAATGCGGGACTTGATCCCAGGACCCTGAGATCATGACCTGAGCCGAAGGCAGAGGCTTAACCCACTGAGCCACCCAGGTGCCCCTCGGTTTTCCTCTATCTGCTGCCATCTTTCTGTAAAGTTACCTATAATTCTTTGTTGCTTTCAACACTCCCTGATCATGACCCCGTAGAGGGGTGGAATAGACCTTGGACTCTTGGTTTGGGATTTTTGCTATCTATGTTGAATTTGTCTTCCTCTTTTTTTTTTTCCTGGGCTTATTTCTGCATTTTGGATCTACCTCTGAACACATTCCTTTGCCACTTGGTCCCAGTCTTCTTTCAGAACCCTGGCCTTTACTCAATCCCCAGGATCTATCTGGAAATTTGATTCTAGACTCCAGCAGTATGTCCTGCTATTTTCTCATCCTGATTCCGATAGACACCTGGTTCATGTAGCCAGTTATTGGGAGTACAGCCCCTGGTGTTTACAAACTTCGGACTTTTCTGCTTAGTTGATAAGTACAAAGGGCTATTTCTCTAAAATGGTTTTTCCCGTTTGAAGAAAACCCAGGAATGTCTAGCATAAATGTTATCTGTTAGAAGCCATAATGTCCTATCTGAAGAGTTCAGTCTATCCACTGTCTCCAGCTGTCCCGACATGCTGTCAGAACATGTGCAACAAATGTCTTCCCTTCCCAGACTCAGAGGCAGGGGAGTCTGTACAGCGGAGCCACAGATGGCAAGGGAGGTCCAGTGATGTGATTGTGGGGAAATTGATTTGTAAACATTTCAGTGAGAATGGCTTCCCTTCCGAATGGCTATTTTGGAACCTGTTTCTGTGAAACCAGAATGTGTTCCATTAAATATCATCCTGATTCACAGTGATCTCTACTCTACCAGCCAAACTACTTACAAGCAAACGAGGCGACTAAGTGGTTTCTAGAAAGGAGGCAGGTTTGTGCCCAGACATTGCTATTTGTCCACGTGTAGAAAGAAACCTAGAAGAATGTCTGTTGGTGATTTTACATTTAAATTCTGATTTTTCTTGGTGAAAAAGAAAAAAAAAGAAGTGCATCTCCCGTTGATATACTCTGAAGAAATGTTAACAATGTACCCACACAGCAATACAGACTGAAGAAGCATGGAAACCTGCCCTTCTGAGAGCTCTCTATATTTGTTAGGGTCTGAGAACCTGCCAGCTGTCCAGAGGGGTGGACCCACAGAATTAGATACTCTTCTGGCCACTTACCTGTCTGAGCAGGAACATTCTGGGAACAAAGAGACATGGGTACTAGTGCTGGGCTTCTAAAAGAGGGTGAGTCCCCAATTCTTCTGGAAACTTGATACCCTCATCTGTAAAATGATGGGTAAGGAAAATTAGAAAAAAAAGATATTTATGGCTTCCTCCTGCTCTAAACTTTGACAATTTTTCTGTGCTTCCTTCCCTCCTTTACAGGGAAGTATAACTTCCTGCATTCAGAGGTCAATGCTCTATCTCTTACCCCTCTCTGCCAAGGGAGTTGGGCAGTTTCTCTCCACCGAGGCACCCGCTAGATCCACCTGGCATTGGCTAATCTCAAATATAAAAATGATGTAGCTTCTTTGGGTGCTAAAAAGGGAGCTATTAAGAGCAAACATATAGCTTTAATAAATTGCTTTGTGTTTGGTACCTTAAAAAAAAAAAAAAAAGGCCAACCATCCATTTTGTGAAGGACTCACTCAGGATGCTACAGATACTATTCTAACTAGATTTACTGAATATTTAATTGAATTATTTCACTAATTACGGATGTCTGACATTTCACCTCTAAGTGAACTGCAGAAGACTGAGTGGAGTCCAAGTTTGTTCTTTCTCATCTCTAAGGCATTATTATCTGTCCTTCAGCCAAGAGAGGCTGACCGCACTTATCTCACCCTCCCTCTTGCCTGTTTGGATGACTTCCTCATTGTCCCCAATGATCTGTTGGAATGAGCCAGCTCTGAGGGGTCTCTGCTCCTGTCGAGCACATGATAGGGGCTTGCAGACTCCTGCTGGCAGATAAAGTTGCCAGCATAATCTCTAGGGCTTCTGGTTCTCATAAACTCCCACATCTACCTACCCTTTCACCTACGTCTCCTCCTGTCTGCACACTGGGTGCACCAGTGCATCCCCCAGGGCTTCTGCAAAGCCTCCTCCCAACCCCCCCCCTTTTCGTTATCCCTCCTTCCCTTTCTTGCTTCCTTCCTCTCTCCATCGCTTTCTCACTACTGCCCTTTCTCCTACCCCACCCCTTCCTCTGTTTTTCACCTGCTCACAGCCACATCCAGATGGCAAGACTATCGACAATCTCTCTGGACTAGACATCGTTATTGCTGGTTTCTGCACAACGACAGTTTCTCTCCCCCTTTGGAAAAGAAAAAGCCTATCTCAGAAAGACCAGCACAGCAGTGGTACTGTTCTCATTGGCACAACTCTGATGACAAGATCAAAGCCATCCAAGTCACTCCTGTATTCGAGAGCCAGGACAAGAAACAGAGGGCACACTTGAAGGAGTAATTGAAGGGCAGTTAGTAACTACCCTATTTGCAGAGGAGTGAGCAGGGCCGAGGATGCGAATAAAGGATGCTGACACTGAGGAACTAGCAGCGGTGGGAAGCCATTACCACCTTTGCTCTCAGGGACGAGTGAAGACAAGAACTGAAGCCACAGGTGGGGTCAACTGACAGGAGCTGCAGCTGTAGGGAGGCACTGGGGAAATAACTATCTCCAACTCCCTCTGCTTCCACCCTCTGACAGCCTGTTGGCGGCTCTCCCCGTCATGGCTGAACCCATCAGGAAGCCAGAAGGCAAGGAGGTCCAGACATGCAACTTGGAATTGGCCTCCTGGAGATGGAAGGGGATGAAAAATAGGTCTGGGGGTGCGAACAGAGACCATCTGGTATAGTCACTTCTGTTTTTCAAAATTTTGCTTCTCATTTAATTTACTTAGATATGTGATACTTTACAGTATCCAATATTTCTGAAAACCAACCAGTAGGAAGTCTGAAGAGAACCCAATTGTTTCTTTTTCTAAAAAATAGATTTTATTTATTTATTTGTGAGAGACAGAGAAAGAGAGAGAGAGAGGGAGAGGTAGAGCACAGAGGGAGAGGGAGAGGGACAAGCAGAGTCCTCACTGAGAAGAAAGTCCCATGTGTGACTCAATCCCACCCTGAGATTACGACCTGAGCTGAAGTCAGACACTTAACTGACTGAGCCACCCAGGCGCCCTCTTTTTTTTTTTTTTTTTTTTTAAATCTGCAATGTCTTCTGCAAAATCATTTATACAACAGTCTTTTACTTAAAGAGCACTTTTCTGGAGAAACTTAGTAAAAGAAGTATGTATCTATTACCAAGGTTTTAAACAAATTTCCACTCTGTGATCCAGCAACTGCACTACTAGGTATTTACCCAAAGGATACAAAAATGCAGATTTGAAGGGGTACATGCACCCTGATGTCTATAGCAGCATTATCCACAATAGCCAAGCTATGGAGAGAGCCAAAATGTCCGTCAACCAGTGAATGGATTAAAAAAGATGTGATGTATACACACACACATGCACAAACACATATATACTCAGTAGATTATTATTCAGCCATCAAAAAGAATGAAATCTTGCCATTTGCAATGACATGGATGGAGCTAGAGTGTATTATCCTAAGTGAAATAAGTCAGTCAGAGAAAGACAAACACCATAAGATCTCACTCATCTGTGTAATTTAAAAAAGAAAACAGGTAAGCAAATGGGAAAGGTGAAAGAAAAAAAAAAAGGAGAGAAGGAAACAAGCCATAAATGACTCTTCTTTTTTTTTTAAATGATTTTTAAAATTTATTTATTTATTTATTATTTTAATTTATTTATTTGACAGGCAGAGATCACAAGCAGGCAGAGAGGCAGGTGGGGGGGGAAGTGGGGAAGAAAGCTCGGCACTGAGCAGAGATCCCGATGCGGGGCTCGATCCCAGGACCCTGGGATCATGACCTGAGCCGAAGGCAGAGGCTTTAACCCACTGAGCCACCCAGGTGCACCATAAATGACTCTTAATGACAGAAAACAAACTCTGAGGGTTGATGAGGGGAGGACGATGAGGGATGGTCTAGAAAGGTGGTATGGATCAAGGAGGGCACTTGCTGTGATGAGACCTGCGTGTTCTAAGCAACTGACAAATCACTGAATTCTACTCCAGAAACCAATTTGCACTGTGTGGTAACTAACAGAATTTAAATTAAAAAAATAATAAAAAAATAAATTTCCACCTGTGCACTGAGACTACTCTCTATTAACAATGATTTACTATGCCTACTACACTGGTTGATTGGAATTAGATTTTATAAAATGTCTTGAGCTTCTAGAAGAAACTTCTTCTTAAATGCAGAGTCCTATGTGTGCAATGAAATAATGACATGCAGTATCTAGAATTTCGGAATGTATGCTCATTGTTACAATTATACCTCTTAGACATTTCTATCCTGAGACTCTCTCTGGCCAGAAAGGTACAAAATCATTCCGCTGAGTAAGATATCAGGAATCACTACCCATCATCAAAGTACAATACAGCCTTACCTGTAGGGTATTTCTCCCAAACTTTTCCACTCCTGCTCTCTCCATTGCTCTCCACACCTCCTACCTCCCTCCTCTCTTCTTCTCCTTTTTTTTTTTTTTAAATATTTTATTTATTTATTTGACAGAGAGAGATCACAAGTAGGCAGAGAGGCAGGCAGAGAGAGAGAGAGGAGGAAGCAGCCTCCCCACGGAGCAGAGAGCCCGACGCGGGACTCGATCCCAGGACCCTGAGATCATGACCCGAGCCGAAGGCAGTGGCTTAACCCACTGAGCCACCCAGGCGCCCCTCTTCTTCTCCCTTTTAAATAGAAAGACAAACTTTTGATAACAAGAGCATTAGTTACAAATTCAAGCATCCCAGATACATGCATCTTAATATTTTTGGACTAGTTTAAATAAAAAAAATTTTGTTGTAACTGGAATAAATTATTTTTCAATTGGCATAAATTTTAATTTTCATATTGGTGATTTTGATGGCTTTGTATCATTAGATCTTCAATTTGTTTATAAGTTTGTTGTGGTTTTTCTTGTCATGTTGTGTTTTTTTTTTTCTACTTCACTTTCCTCCCACTTCCTTTTTCTCCATGACCTTCTTTATTTGCCTGGCGGTTTTGTGTTGCCTTGTGGTTTGGTCCCCAGGCCTCTCACTTCTAGTGTAAAATCACTTCTAGATAAAAAGGCATTTTGAGGATTTTATCTCCTATAAATATTGGGGACATTTCAGATGTTTCCAAGCCTTCCAAGTCAAGAAAAGGTTCTAAACCAGAGGAAGTAGGAGGACAAAGGTACCAGTCTCATAGGCAGGATACAGTCATGCATATCTAAGTTGCTTTTAGCAGTGGGCCGAGGTACTAATTTCACTGTATCCTTGTCAGCATTTAAAAACTGTGTGTAATTTCAAGATAAATATGTACAAAAGCATTTCTTTGAAAGTTGTTTTAATTTAAGAATAAATCGGGTGTGAGAAGGTAAAGGAAATCTTAAAATACTTAGATGGTTGAACAGGACCTGGAGAAAACAGATATTCTACAACCATTTCTTTTTCTCTCCCAAAGAAAGTACAAATATCCAGACACTAAAATGTGTTGCATTTCTTCTAGAGATTCTGGAGGGATCTTAAACACTATAGGCTTACCAAAGTCTACATATAGAAGTTCTTGACTTTGCCTTCTAAACTGTGGGAGTCTGAGGTAGGAGGTCTCTGACCCCTGAAACTTAAGTCTTCTTTGTTTCTATGATATGTGTTCTGGAGTTATTTGGAGCTCTGAGTCAGGAAAGTAGTTTCATGTTATGATACCAAGAATATATGGCAATGTATACAACTCCTGAGTCTCTTAGAGGGAAGTAATAGATATTTTTATTCCCCAGTTATAAAACATCCCAGCTGTTTGGTCATTGAATGTGATTGGGTTTTCAAAAGCCATTATGTCTCAACAGTAGAATATATCCTGGTTGTTACTTCTGAATAATGACTGAGCTGGTGGTTTTGAGAAGCTATAAACCACATTCGCTTTACCTGCCCAAGAACTAAGAACTTGCCAAACTAAAATATATAGGGGTGTTTGTGTGTGTGTGTGTGTGTGTGTGTGTGTGTGTGTGTGTGTTTTACAGTGTGGTATTTGGCTGAAAGACAAGGCTAGTAGAGAAAAAGAGTGGAAATTTTAAAGACTTTCAAGATCTAGTGGCAAAGGCATGTGACTCAGAATTCTGCATTTCATTGCCCTAGTGGGATAAATCATTTTTAAGAGAATTCTTTGTGTTTTTGATCAATCAGTTTCATTTCTACTCCCTGTCCACTGCCATTCTCTTCACCGTCTGACACTTATCTCTTTGATTCAGTTTCCCTCTTTAGGTATAACTAGAAAAATGATGTTCCTATTGCTTTGGTTACAACCATGGCTAATGGAATGCTTTCAGTAAATTCTGTTTCCCTGCATCTTCTTTTATGTTGTATCCCAAAGTCTGTTTGCATCTGCTTCTTCTTGTTTGACAAGCCAGAGTGCCTTCTCCCAGTATCTTGTCACCTGGTATCTGTTAGGCTCCAGAACCAATGTGTTTTTCTTTTAAAAATATTACAGATGTACTTGGGGGAATGTAAAGAAGGGCCTGAGGGTTTCAGAAAGAGCGATGACATAAACAAACACTGTCAAATGAAACTGCACAGGACCATTTGCATCTGAATTTGAACTCCCAAACTTTACTGGATTTCTTTTGCTCATCTTGGGTCCCAGACTGTTCCATGGATTCCCTGTCTACTTGAATTTTTCCTGTGGCGTGAGGTCACCTGTAGTGTGACATCCTGATATCCTGCCCTGGATTCTAATGGGCACACTTGACTTCCCACCCAGCCTTCTAGGTGCCTTCGTCTTTGTCTCATTGAGTCTGGACTTCATAATACGGACAGCTTAGCCCTGTCTAGCCTATACTGGGCAATTCCCCTTGGTTCTCAGTTCTTTGTTTACCTTTGATTTTGCTATTTAGAAGAGGTATGGGGAAGTTGTATGCTGGATCTCTTTTCTTTTTTTGGGAAGCATCTCTTTCAGAATTAATCTGTGTTCTGATTTCATAACCAAACAAACACTTCCATGCATACTCTGTTTCACATCCATATCATTCATTGACTCACAATTTCTATACTTTATTTATCTGCTGGCATAAAATAATTTTAGCTAATTATTTGTGTTATATTGGTCTTTATAATCACTGATAGCTTCTTAGCCAGCAAATATTCATTATAATCATGTGTGTGTGTTTTTATCAATTATAGTTTTTATTTTCAAGTATCATTAACTCACTTTTACTTCTGACTTTGTAAAGTGCTTGTCTTCTGACTTTGTCTATGGACTAAGGTGTTCCATCTAAGATAGAAAAATATGTCAGTTTCCTCCAGAATCCCAGTACCTCTATGTCACTGTTTCTGGCAAACCATCTCTGGAAGGTAGATCGAGGAAAGTTCCCCATCTTATCTGAGTGTTTCCCATTAAGAGCTGGGCATTATAAATACAGGAAACTTAGAAAGGAATATAAATTTCCTTTGAAATTTAAGATGGTCACCTGTTTGGAACTGGGGATAATGCCAGATGTTATGTCTTAGAGAGGTGCCAAAGCATACACTAGGACCACAAGCCTACTCCAAGTGATGGTGTAAGGAAGGAGAGGAGTCAAGGTAAAGACTTAGAAAACTTTGTCTTTCAAAGTATTGCTTGGGAACATCCTTGCTCATTTCACTTGGATAGGCCACCTGTTGCACACCCTGATAGCACCAGATACCCATCAACCATTGCTGTCACCTCACAGTGAATAGTAGGTATCATTAGTAGGATTGGTTATGTGATATCTAGCTTATTCTCCAGACAGAAAACTCTAGTAGGGAAGATACTAGTTCTTTTCCTCATCATTGTATCCCTAGAACCAAGCATAGTAATTGGGAACATATTAGGAACAGGGTGCATATTTACTGACTGATTGAATAATTGAAGGGAAGAAAGAAAAAAGAATATTTCCTTCTTGGAGTACATGCATCTAATTCTCTATTCCTCTGTCTAATAAGGAGGGATTTATGCAAAATGTTCTTGGTCTCTTACTCTGGGGCTTAATCCTCCCTAATGAAGTCAAGTGAATTTCTTTGTTAAGAGGAGACAGTGATTGGCAAATGGAATCAACTAAGCAAACAGAATCCACTCTTCTCGAGCAGTGTGATGGCTGTGATCCCCATTACACGTTTGCTCTGTAGATTCCATATTTCCTTCCAGTGAACAAGTCTAAGATCTAACTTGGGCACAGGGAGTATTAGGAAGTTCTTTGTTATGGTATTCTAAGTCATACCATCCAAAATTACTTTTATCAGGAGTTAAGATGACATTTTGATCCTCATCTACCTGGATCCTTTTTATCTCTCTCTTAATTGATTTCGAACTCAGGCAAGAAACAGAAGTCTCATTTCTTTGGCTACCTAAAACCCCCGTAGTTCTTATGCATAGAGAGAATCCAGGAAAAAATCAACATAGATACATCCTGGGTTGAAAAGTTTTAGCTCCAAGGGGGGAAATGAAATTCAAGACTGGAAACAGAATAAAGCTTTGAAAACAAAGGATTTTCTTGGACTCAGAGACTCAGTTAGCCTCCTGAAATTGTGTATAACATGTTTTGTGTACAGGATCCAGAGGTTTCATCAGATTCTCAAAAAAGTTGCTGAACCTCTATTTTAAGGGGCCTTAGGTAGACCTTATCTCCTGACAACCAGAAATTTGGCCTCATCTTCCCACCCTTCCTGCTGCCTGAAGCACCTTGCGGGTCCCCTCACCATACATTCAGAGCTCAGTTTGAGCCCAGCCCAACTCCCCCGCAACCCCCCAAGCCTTCCCTGCCCTTCCCTCCCAGCCGGCAGGGATCCCTCCTCCCACCTCTGGCTCTGGTCCCCTCGCTATCTGCCTCTCTTGTTCTCTCAACTGAGGCATGAGCTCCTGAGAGCAGGGTCAGGCTGTTCAATAGTTGTTCTGTGTCACCCAAACTGCCTGGCATACCATAGTCATTTCTGAATTGCACTCTCTTGCCTGCCCTAATGTGATCCCTGGGAGGGATTCTTTAAATGTATCTTTCAGAAGAAGGAAACTCGCAGAGAAACTGTCTTCCCTCCAGGCAAAAGCCAGGAAACAGCAGAGCTAGGATTCAAACTGGGGTCTCTGGGTCCTAGTTCAGGGCTGCTTCCTCGCCCCAGTGCAGCTGCCCATGGCAGAAATTGCCCCTAACTTCCTACCTTAGAGCTCTTCTCTCCAGTAGATATGCTTTTGTTGGGAAACACTCCTGCATGACCTTGATTTTGAGCTCTCTGGATCACAGAGTTAAGGGAGGGCTATGTGAAAAAAGAGCACTTGACTTTCTTGCATAGGACACTGGAGAGAATTTGCAGTTGAGTTGCCCACGCCCCACCCCAAAGAAAAGGATGACTACATTTTGCAAAAGGTAGGGAAGAATTACACACAAACATGACCAGTGAAACATTCCCTAAGGAGGGCTGGACAGAGGATTTTGAACAGGAAGGTTTCATTTTTCCATCTGTGTGTGATCTCCTGTCCTTAGTTCAGCTGGTTAAGAAAAGTCACGACACACAACAATCTCAGGGGTCAGGGTAAGGTAGTGATCTGTATTTTACATCGGTGGAACAGAGGGAAGGGACTCACTGGAGGAGAGCAGGGGATGATACACCAGAAGGCAGTGGGGGGTAAGGTGCACAGGGACACGGAAATTAGAATAGGAGGGGCATGAGAAGGTTACCCCCAGAAATTTGCAAGTGTCTTGGGGAGAACTTTGAACCACCTCCAGGTGAGGGCCAGAGATTACATCTAATTTTATTTAGATCTTCCAAGTCAAGGTGACCTCGACAGACATTCAGATGCCAACAGCTCTCTCTACATTTTCCGAAGGAGGCTCCGTAGGTGGATGACCAAGGAAGCACGATGTTCTATGGCAAAAGAAAAAGAAAAAGAAAAAGAAAAAGAAAAAGAGAAAGAAAAAGAAAAAGGAGTCTTTCCATTTCCCAAAGTCCTTCCACATTCTGGAGGAGAGAGGGTGTTTGCTGAAAGCTTTCCCGATGATGACAGTTGCATGAGCTGCCAAAGAGCAAACTTGATGGCATTTAAAATGCATGGGTTTGTCCCCAGAGCAGACATATGGATGTTCTGATGCCTCTTAGCAAACTCTAGGGATCAGTCTCCCTCAAAGAACCATTCCCAGGTCTGAGATAGGTGACAATGCGCATGTTGTATTCTCGAGAACAATAGCCTATCACGTTCCAAGGTGGTTGTTCATCTGCCCGATAGGAACGGAAAGTGGGTGGGAAGTGAGGAAGTGAGGGTTTCTGGCTGCTGATGACCCGCGCAGGCTGAGGAGGGACTGCAGGCGACTCTTCAACTTTCTCAGCCCTCCAGATTCCCTGAACTTAGCTCCTGCAGCTGCTGACAAGGACCCAGGGAAGCAAAGAAGGGCAGCTCCCTTAGCTGCATCTGGAAACTCTGAGGCAAGCTGCAGTAGCCACCGGATCCCTAGCCCGAGTCAAGGGCAGAAACATGACTCTCCCCGCAGGGGCTGATGGCACCAGAACAGCGAGTGACATTCCCTTCAAAAGGACCGATGCTGCAGCTTCCTCCACTGCTGTCTTTGCTCCTCGGACTGGCGGCTCCCACGGCTCCTTCGAGGCCAGGCACCGTGTCTCCGGGCTTTTCACACGCCATCTCCCGGAATCCTCCTCCACACCCGCCGGCAAGGGCGCTCTCATCCGTCCAGCTGTCCGCAGGAGGAAACGGAGACTCAGAGACTTAGATGACTCGCGTGCCGTCTGAGTAGGATTTGGGAGGAAGTACTGAATAATGACTACGAACAAGGGCCTTCTGCTCAGACAAATCCGAGTCGGAAGCCTGGCTGGGCAACTTCCGGGCTGTGTGAACTTGGGCAAGTCCCTCAGCTGCTCCGAGGCTCAGTTTCTCCACCTGCCACGGGAAGACAATCCCGCGGCCTCTTGCAGGCCGCCTGCGCGGCAGGAGATCCAGAAATGTTACCCAACCTTCTCCCTGCTCTCATTAAATGACGGTGGTTTCTCTCTCTGCTCCCGAATCAGGGAAACGCGTCCTCTGCGTCCCTACAGGGTACGACGGTCTTTAAGGTGGTTCGTTTTGAAGCGTCTCTTGAGATTTGCGCAGGACGTTGCTCTGGAAGATGTTCCGTTGCCCGCTGGGGAGACGGTGGTCAATGGCTAACGGCCTGACCGCAGTCCTGCTAGCTCCGATTCAGTCTCTGTGTTTACCGTCCGGGGCGAGACGCTGTAGCACGACCGAGACCGCCTGCAGTTTGCAAAAGGAACACGAGCGGCCGCTGTGGCAGGGATCTGTGGCTGTGTAACCAAACACCTCAAACTCCAAACAAAAGTTATTGCTTAGGATTTTGTGGCTCCTCGGCTGGTGTCTCCCGGGCTCGCTCCTGCGGCTGAAGAACGGAATGGAATGACTGGCTCGTTCAAGGTGACCTGACTCAGATATCGGGGGGTGGCGCTGCTTACCAGCCCGAGCAGCTCGGTCTTCCCCTGCTCCGCCGTTCGTCCTTGGGAGGACTAATCCTCTTCCTCACAGCACGGCCGCCTCAAGGAAGAGAGCTCCAAGAGCACAAGCGCCGGTGTGTCAGCGTCTATCGAGTTTCTGCTCGAGTCATGATTGTTCGCAGCCCATTGGCCAAAGTGAGTCACGTGGCCAAGTTCCGAGTCACGTGGGAGGTGACGTAGACTTTATCCCCGGATGGGCGATGTGGTGAAGAATTCTGGGTATTTTGAATCCATCACGATTACAAGTATAAAATGTAAAGTAAGTAAGTAAGTAAATAAATAAAGTGAAGGCATCTGGGAGATATAATAAGAACAAAAAAGACTCCGACCCGTCTTGTAAATATTTCTGGTCTTTCTTGCCTCTGAGAGAGTTCAAGCCCTGCCCTATCCCATTTCCTTTCCACCAGCCCCTGGGCCTGCAAACTTGGTAGGAGCCTTGTCGGTCTCCTTCCTTTGCGTCCCCTGGCAGGTTGCGAAAGCTCCATCTTACATCTTACGTCCTCTCCTTTGGGAACTGCTGTACTCCTTTATTTCTTAAACTTTGTTCAGGGGACTTGACTTGTATGGCCTCCCCACCCCCTGCCCCAAGGCCCCTCCAGCCCAGTAACCGGACTCTGCTTCCAGGACTGAGGGCTGTGATGTAACTGACTCATCTGTTACTACTACGATAATTTTTCTAATTGACATTGCAATGTAATTATTACTTTTTGTTAATCCGATTAACATTTTGGAGACTACTTTTTTTTTTTAAAGATTTTATTTATTTACTTGATGGAGAGAGAGATCACAAGTAGGCAGAGAGGCAGGCAGAGAGAGAGAGGAAGAAGCAGGCTCCCTGTTGAGCTGAGAGCCCCATGCGGGGCTCGATCCGGGGACCCTGGGATCATAACCTGAGCCACCCAGGTGCCCCAGGAGACTACTTTTTAAACTTATTTTAATTAATACAGAAATAAAAGTGTTTCTTATAGAAATAGCTTATTATTATACTTACTGTTGCCTCACATGCCTTTTTAATTAAAATTATAAACATCTTTCCAAATCTCTTTCTGTATAGGTGTTTACATAAACATTAATATAATCAACACACATTATATAAACAAGAATTTTGAATTTTTAAGATCTAACTAATATTACATTTGTGCAGCAGTGCTAAAATGTATTTAACCAATCTCCTGACAATGAACATTTAGGTTGTTGTTATTTATTTTACTAGAATAAACCATGTTGCAATGAATATCCTTTATGTATAACTTAACAAATTTATTATGATTACTTCCTTAGTACATACTCCTGAAAATGGGATCACTGGGCCAAAAGATAAATACAATTTATACAACTGACTTTGCCAGCTTGCCCATTAAATAATTTTACAGGTTCATATTCTCAAGAATTATGTGTAAGAACAAGAACACCCCCTGTCTTCCCACTTTCTTGTGATTATGTTTAAAAGCCCAAGTTTTGTTTTGTTTTGTTTTTCTAAGACAACAATCTAAACAACAACAAGCTAAAACAACAACAAGCTAAAAATTTAATATTTTAGCCCAGGGAAAGGGAAAAACCCTAAAAAACTTAATTTTCCAACAGCCTGAGAGCAGCTGGGCTGAGAACATCCCAGTCCAAGGCTCCCTGGAGACTGAGAGGAGGGAGAAGTCAGAAGAGCAACTGAAGGAAAAGTCCAGTCCCCTGCGCTTAGCGGAACAACAGGCTGTTCCCTTCTGATCAGACCTCACACAGAAGCCCCCAGGACCAGGTCAGGGCATATTCAAGGGCCAGACTCTGCTGACACCTACCCCCAGCAGAGGGACCCCACTTCAGAGACTGGGATATTTTTCAAACCAAATTCAAATTCCTCAGTGTCCTGGGATGAACATGAGGTACCAAAATAGCTCCATCTCCTGTGGGAAACTATCATTTCCATTCAGACCTGATCACTGCTTCCAGCTTTGGGATTGCTACAGCTTGGCAAGGAAAAAGTCCTAATTTATCCTTTAACAAGCTGAGCGGAAGTATTCCAGAAACCCACCATGGTTATAACTTTTCCTGCCACGCAAAATCCCAAACTCCATCTCCTTTTCCCCTTGTTTCCCCCCAAAACCTCCCTCTCCTTACACTTAGAACTTCCTTCTACTTACACGCCGAACTCTGTGATAGAAAACAGTTAAGTATTTTGACATTTGGGGCTCCTTCCAAATAGTACTAGAAAAGGGATTGTTATCTCTTTGTTATGCTGTAAGCATCATGATTAATGTCTGAAGTAAGTCTGGGGATTTTTTTGTGAAGGTCTTCATAGGGCTTTGCTTGGGATCTTAACTCCAGGGGAGTCCATGTGCTGGGGCTAGGGCTGGATACTGTAGAAATTTAACTATTTTGCTTCCATTTTGCTTATAAAATATTGTAAGTGTATATTTTCTCTTCTAGGCCAGGGGCAACTGCTGAGGAAGCAATGTGTCAGCTCAAGTCTTACCCTCTGGCAACCTTTTGGTAAGGTGAGGACCTTCTAGAAGTCTGAGTATCAAAGTAAATCTTCGTTATAGTAACATCTTATTTCTTCATACTTGAATGCAAAAATTTGATGGCTTTTCATTTATATTATTTATTCATGTCAGAACAAGAGGTGCCCTTAGAAATCAATCTTCTAATTCAAAACCCTCATTTGGAAAAAACTGCAGCCCAGAGAGAGGACATGAGGTGCCCACGCTCATATATATCTTGTCATTACCAACCAAGCTCTGGACCGAAGTGTAGCCTTATGATGTGTGGTGAGAGGTATTTCCTTTGTCTCCTTCTTAGAGCTTTTCAGTGGACACATTTTCGCCTATTTCTAAGTGGTCTTTAGGTACCTGGAGCAATGCTGGGCATTTTGCAGTTTATCACACCAATCATCCTCGTAATTCTATCAGTACCATCATCCTTATTTTACAAGGAAGGTTTTGGAGATGTTTTATAAGTTGCCTGATATGATGTATTCATTTTTTATGGCTTCCATAAAAAATTACCACAAATTTAGTGTTGTAACACAAATTTGCCATCTTATTGTTTGATAGCTCATACGTTTGAAGTGGATCTCATTAGGACAAAATAGGATGCCGAGAGCATCGTTTTCCTTCCGGAAGGTTCTATGTGAAAATATGTTTTCTTGCTTTCTCTGGTTGCTAGAGGCTTCCTGGTTCATGGGCAACTTCTTCAATCTTCACAGCCAGCAACAATGGGCCTGACCTTTACATTGTATCTCTCTGATCCTGTGTCTTCCATCTTGTCTCTCTCTGACTACAGCCAGGAAAGGTTCTCTGCTTTTAAGGACTTCTGTGATTATTAGCTCAGGCTCACTCAGATAATCTACAATCTTTCCATTCTCAGGGTTTGTAATCTAGTTGCAAATCCCTTTTTTCCACATAGGGTAACATATTCATAGGTTAGAGCATGGGCATGCTGGGGGAGGTCATTATTCTGCCTACCCTCGTCTACCCTCTGGTCCTCAAAGACAACTGACCTACTGCAAGATTCATTCTTCCTATGTCAAGGTCTCCAAAGTCTTAACCTATTATGTGAAAGAAGCTAGCATGTGGCAGGGTAGGTCTCTGGTTCCAAAGCCCACTTTATGGTTGGCCAATGGCCCATGCTGCCATTTTACTAAAACATGGAGATGTACTTCTTTTACTGATTTGCATGAGCTCCCAAATCACAGAGAGTTAAACCATCCGCTCTGTGAAGACAGGAGACTATCTAGTGTGTTCATCATTCCATCCCAGCACCTACAACACAGCAAGCACTAGAATTTTGCAGAGCACATGTATGTTGAAGAAAGCAAATATTTAAGTAAACCAATGGCATAAACACTGTATGAAGACATATAGTTGTTACTTATTTTCCTTGTTGCAAAAAACCTTGTATTCTTAGTGTTTTTCAGGGCCATTTGAAAATAGATTACAAACCTTGCCAGAGCCAAGGTTGCTCTTCCAGGTAAACTTATCATCCTGCCTATGCTCCATCTGGGTTTTAATTACTAATAAATGTCTTTTCAGGCATTGTGGTTCCTACTAAAATTAGATCACAGCCCATGGATTCTGTTTTAGATTTAAATACAGCCACTGAAATTAGAGATTGCCAAATATTTGTTATTCTCAGTATACTTGGGTATATTCTGGGTGTAAGCATCCTGATTGTTTTTGTAGGTAGAATGCTGTCCTGTAGTTTTTCCTAACATCCTATCTGTGATGATTTCTTTGATGGAACACAGGAGAAAACAGTATCATTTACCTTAAAAAATGCATTAAAAAATAATTTAGCTTAGGGGTGCCTGGATGGCTCAGTCGGTTACACATCCAACTCTTGATTTCGGCTCAGATCATGCCTTTGGGGTCATGAAATTGAGCCCCGCATCAGGCTCCAAACAGTTCAAACCTGCTTAGGATTCCCTACTTCCCTTTGTCCCCTCCCCCACCTCATGCTCCCACTCTCTGTAAAACAAAATAAATAAGTTGAAGAAAATTAGTTTAGATTAGTACTAGCTAGGATTGAGAGTGGGAATACGGATTAACTGTAAATGAGCACAAAAGATTTTATGGTAGTGATAGAAATGTTCTAAAACTGGGTTTTGATGACAGTTGCACTACTGAGTAATCTCTTTGAAGATTATTAAATTGCACACTTAAAATAAGTGAATTTTTTAGTATATAAATTATACCCCAATAAAGTTGTTAACAAAGCATTTTGCCTATCATCCACTCAAAAGCATTGTCCATGTTTTGTGTTAAATATGATTATTTTTTTACCAAAACAGTCTCTAAATACAGTTTTCATGATAATAAAACCCAAGCTTCTTCAACTGTATCTTGGCCCTATTAGTAAGAAATGCTGAGCATGGTCACACTTAGCTGCTCCAGAAGTAAACATGTCATGCTTGTTTGCCTTTTTCTTCCCAGACAATTTAAGAGCAAATAGACATTCATTCTTAATCTTTACAAGATTTTGATATTTGGTTTATCTTAAATTTATCAGAGTAATTGCTTTGATATGATTCAGAACCATAGATTTTTTTTTTTAATATCCTAGGATTCATTTCAAAGGAATAATTCAACCCCAGTCCATCAGTGTGCTTCTATAGAGACAATTCAGTTTTTATGACAACTGGAACCCAACATGCTTTTATATACACAGGAGTCAGTTAGACAAAAACAGAAGACCCAATACTTACCAGCTTTTCAGCTTTTGTGGACCTGAATGTCGACCACTTAAATGCATTTATGGGCCAATATACACGGTATCTAATATAGAAACATGTATGCTATTGCAAAAAAAAAAAATCTTTAAGGGATTACTAGGTTTAGGGGCACCTGGGGGGCTTAGTCTATCAGGAGCAACTGACTCTTGATTTCAGCTCAGGTCATGATCTCGGTGTCTTGAGCTGGAGCCCTCCCTCAGGCTCTGTATTGAGCATGGAGGCTGCTTAAGATTCTCTCCCTCCCTCTCTCTTTACATCTACCCCCCTCCCCCATCCTGCTCACTCACGTGCTCTCTCTTCTTTCTGAAATTGTACAACTAACTCAGGAGCTTGAAGGATGATTCTGTGTTCCTTAGACAGAGTCTTGGACTGGCCCTTTCCTCATCAGAGAGAACATATGGTACAATGTTAGAGTCTCTAGGCTTGGTTCCTAGGGGGACCTTCTGCTTCATTTCTTGCTCTCTGCTTTCTAGTCCAGTTCTTCTTTCCCATGAGGATCGCTGACATACCTGGAAGAGGTACTAAAAGTGCAGATTCCAAACCTATGGAAGCAGAATCTCCAAGGTAGGATTCCAGGACTCAGCATCTTCAACAAGAGCGACAGGTCATCATTATAATGCACGGTAATATCTAAAATATTTGATCTGAGAATCTTGCTAATATTTGAAGATTCAGTATGGACTCCTCAGATTTATTAACATTCCAAGAAAAAGTGTTTATCAAGCTTTAATGTGCACATGGATCACCTAGGGATCTTGTTAAGATGCCGACTCTGATTTTAGAGGTCTGGAGAGGAGCCTGCTTTTCTGCATTCTAACGAGACCCAGGGATGCTCATGTTGCCAGTTCATGGGCCAGACTTGGATGAACGGAGCTTCAAAGCATATTCAGGCCCTGCTAGAGGATCAGAATGTCTCCCAGAGGACAGAGCACAGCAGCTGCCCCAGAGACCATTCTGCGTGAATACCCTTCCATTTTGGAGTGGGAGCAAACGTGTTTCCGGGAATCTGGGCTCAGTGTAGGGACCTGATGCTTTTCTCGGGCTGCATAGAATAGAACCAAGGAAGGGATGAAGGTCCCTGCGGAGAGGGCATGAGAGGCATAACCTGGGAGCAGAGCCATTTGGGAGGCCTACCTCACACAAAATGTAAGGGCCAGAGAAACAAAGCATGTAAATATGGAAATAGACTCTGAAGATGGAGAACAAAGTCAACATGTCCGGACAGGAAGGCAGGAGGCAGACACAGGGATCCCTGAATGCTGAAAGGTATCTGCAAGGGACATTTACAGAATGTCTGCAACTTTCACAGGTGGGGAGGAAGCCACTATGAACTCAGCACCCTCTGTTTAATCCTGGATGTATAATGTTTATACTTTTATGGAGCCATAAGTTATTTCTTAAATGATCTATTCTAATTATTTGAAGGTGTAGTTCCCAAACCAAAATATGCCCCAGAATCAGCCAGGGAACCCTTAGAACTAGGGCCTGGACCCCACAGTCTGGGAGTCTGACTCCAGTGTGTCTGGAGAATCTGTATTTTAACAAGCATACAAGGTGTTCATGCTGCAAGTACCCCAAGGCTCACACTTTGAGAAAAAGGGACTGCAATGACAAAATCACCCTTGTGACCATTTGGCCTTTCTCTGGTTGAAATTCAGAGCATTATTTGTCCTCCAGGAAAACTGAAATGTAGTATTGTATATCTGGAATAATACAGAGTAGCAATGAAATGAAATAAATAGTATTGATTATATCATTACTCTGCAGTGTGATGTTGCTCAGTTTTCCTCTCATACCTTAGCTTTTTCTGCAAGAAGTCCCTTCCTCCGGCCACACAATAATAACTACTGGTTGTGTGCGTGTGTGAGAAAGGGGGGAGGGGAGAGAGTTTATAATTCTATAGTTAGAAAGTTCTTTTTTTATTATTTATTTTATTATTTCATTGTATTTTATTTCATTTTACTTTTTTGAGAGCAAGACAGAGAGAGAGCCAGAGAGAGTTTACAAGTAGGGGAGCAGAGGGGCAGAGGGAGAGGGGGAGAGAGAGAAGCATAAGCAGGCTCCATGGCCAGCAGTGAGCCCAATGTGGTCAACCATGAGGTCATGACCTGAGCTGAAATCAAGAATCAGAAGCTCAACTGCCTGATCCACCCAGGTACCCCAGCAAGTTCTTTTTTTTTTTTAATACCAATTGTCTCATTCACTCTTGAGAACAATCTAGCTATTGTTATTTGGCCCCTTTTTACAGATAAAGAATCAGAGTCAGAGAGACTAAGGAATTTCTATAAAATCATATTATAGAGAGTCCCTGACCCCAGATCCTACACTCTGACCATGATACTGGATGCCTGTTGATATTGGCTGGAAGGGTCAGGAAGCCACAGCATTTTCCTTTTCTCATAGCATGTGTTAATGTGAGTTTTGTGTCCTCACACCTGGTTTTTCTGTGCAAAAGACATTATTTAGAAGCAATTCTGGTTTCAGATAGTAATACTCAGTTTTTTGTAGTTACAAATCCAAAAATCTAGTTCTCTTTTTAGCCTTTTAAGTTTACTTACAAATATTATTATATGTTTTATATATTTAGCACATTTAATAATCAGTTTGAGTTTTAACAACCTAATTAAATTTCCTTTGCATTTCAAACTGTATTTATGTGTTTAATAATCTGGTTTCATTTAGAAATACATCAGTTATCTGAAATAGAAATAAAACCATCCCAAGTACTTAAATAGCTTAAAAATCTAATAAATTAAACTTATGTTTATGGTGAATTTGAACTCTCTTAAATATTCTAACATTGTGAATATAAACTTGGAAATTGTTCAGTTTTAGAGAAAATAGGCCAATTAAAAAAGTCATTCTTAAATATATAAATGTTAAAAATGTCATTTTCTTGTATATTTACATATTAGTTCTAAGTTGTCTTGGTTTAAAGATACTTACATGCTAATTAAACAATTACATCATCCTAAGCTACTTTGGGACATACCTCTCCTGGCAATAAGTTTGTACAACAAAAGATTTTGGCCCTAAAACTGATCAGATTTTTTGTTAACAACAATGTCCAGGCCTGGGCTCTATTTATATCTGTAACAAGTCCTCTGTAATTTAAAGGAGCTGGTCACAGAAATTTCATTTCTTAAAAAGTATAATTGACTTAATTCTTCTAGCCATTCAAGTAAATCTTCCTCTCCATGAAGGTGAGATTTTTGCAATTTTAGCCCTTAAGACATTTAAGCATCTCCTATTCTAATTAAAAAGATTTTCAAGCTTGATCCATTTAAATTATTTTTATTTTTTCTCCTTGATTTTCAGGGTCAAAACTTTCTGCACGATCTGAGGGGTTTGAAGACATTAAAATTATTTTTGATTGAATTTTAAGTTATCTTTCTTAACTTTGACTAGCAACTCCAGATTTTAAGATCATTGCCTAGCATGTTGGATACTGACCAGTTAAGGGAGAGGAACCATTCAGGCGGACATATGAATATCCACCTTTATTACTGGAGAAGCTGAACTGGAGAACCCAGCCTGAGTTGGCAACCATCCTCCCTCCCAAATGCCTTCCCCACCCACTTCCCATCCAAGACCGCATGGGACAACTATGACATCAGTTAGGGTTTCATATTCTCAAGATGCAGGGAAGAGAGAAATACCACAAATGGATGGGTATTGCTTTTAAATGTTAACTACACCCAGGCCAGTCACATGGCATCCTCCAAAGATGTACATGCTCCTCCAGAAAGGCCAAGAATTTTACTCTCGATAAGAATTCCATTGATTGGGGTGCCTGGGTGGCTCAGTGGGTTAAGCCTCTACCTTGGGCTCAGGTCATGATGTCAGGGTCCTGCTTCCCCCTCTCTCTCTGTCTGCCTTTCTGCCTACTTGTGATTTCTCTCTCTGTCAAATAAATAAAATCTTTGAGGAAAAAAAAAAAAAGAAAGAATTCCATTGATAGAAACACAGTGAAAGGGCATTGGGAGTCCCTCTAAAATTCTGAGTCCTACATAGGAAAAATATTTTTTAAACTGCTTTGAAAACAAAATGGTTCTATTTAATTGTAGATTACGTTGATTACTGTGTCTAAGGGGATATAAATGCTGGAACTGTCAGAATTATTCAGGATGAGGGACATCTGGGTAGCTGTCGGTTAAGCATCTAACTCTTGATTTCTGCTCAGGTCGTGATCTTAGGATTTTGAGAATGAGCCCTGTTTTGGGCTCTGTGCTGAGCATGGAGCCTGCTTAACATTCTCTCCCTTCTTCTTCTCCTGCCCTGACCCACCCACCCCCAAAAGAAAAAAATAATTATTCAGGGTGAAATCTTCACTCACAAGGAATATTTACTGTTCCTTATGCCTTGAGCAACAATTTTAATATATTGTGTTGGACAAAATAGGGTAAGAAAGAGAGAAAATGTTGAATGGATGGGGAAGCCTGTATCGACCAAGGAAGAATTCACTGAAAGTTTAAGCAAGCAGACATTTCTTTGGGCAATTAGAATTGCAATCCAGGAAATACAGATTCAGGTAGAAAGCTGACTCTGTTCCAAGGAAGACAATGATAGGGCAAAGTTAGAAGGGCCAAACGTCATGAGTGTCATTCTCACTTAGGTCCTCTAAGTAAAACAGATTGAAACTAGGTTAGCTGGGATTGGTTGAGAAAATATGCAAATCATGGATTTAAAATTTGTCAAATCCAGTGGCTCCTTTCTTTGAAGCAAAGAATGCAAAGAATTTAGGTATCTTGGTGAGGAAGGAGTTAAGTCTAGGCTGAGGGCTTGTAGTTGGCAAAAAAGTTCCTAGTTCCTCTGACAAGGACTTGTATGAATTCCTCCTCCCTGGCAGCCTCCTGACCCTCTTGCAGAAAAGACTCTAGCTAGACTTGTTTGCTTCATTTTGAAATCTCCTTTTACAACTATTTATTGCAATAATAACAAATAGGAGGTATTTGGATTATCCACAACCTTTCTGCTCCAAAAGTGTGGCTAACTGAGAGTCAACTGTGGAAATTTTTATTCAGTTAGGCTTTTTAATCGCCAGGACTGCCATAAATCAGTGGGAAGCCCAGCTCATGCTCCTCCTCTGACTCACCATTAACTGTATAGGCTTGATGGGCCTTTAGGGAATTGAGTGAGTGTGGTTTTCTTTAAGATTCCACATTTCAAGTCCTTTGTAAGTGGTCTGCATTTTAACTCTGTGACAAGTCTATAGGGGCCCCTGGCTTGTCCTTATCTCCTTGAAGGGAAAGATGGGAAGCTGTCCTCCAACTCTATCTTGTCACACACCTGACTGTACCCCTAACAAGGGGCTGGAGAAAGGATAGGGTAAGAATAGCACTATCTCCCTGTAATCTCTGGTCCAAGTCACCAGCCTCTTTTCCCCAGACAATTATAATAGCCTCCTGGTACATCTCCCTTTTCCCACTCAAGTTTCTTATAGTCAATTTCTCACTCAGAACCCAGAATAATTATTTTAGAATATAAGTTGGAATATGTCACTTACCTCCCAAATCCCTCCAAATCTTTCCCCAGATTTCAAAATCCTTATTCGGGACGCCTGGGTGGCTCAGTTGGTTGGACGACTGCCTTCGGCTCAGGTCATGATCCTGGAGTCCCGGGATCGAGTCCCGCATCGGGCTCCCAGCTCCATGGGGAGTCTGCTTCTCTCTCTGACCTTCTCCTCGTTCATGTTCTCTCTCACTGTCTCTCTCAAGTAAATAAATAAAATCTTAAAAAAAAAAATCCTTATTCAATTCACTTCATAAACCCAATGTGATCTGGTTCCTGGGCAGCTCGCCACTGTCATCACCCACTCTTCTCTTTACTTACTTTATCCAGCCACGCCCACCTCATTGACTGTTTCTAGAGCATGATGAACTTTCTTTGTATTGGCTGTTCTCTCTTGTCCCAGAGCTCAATTCATCATGGCACCTCAGTCCCTTCATCAAAAAGACCCACTCTTATTGGATGCATTGTTTCCCTGCCACAAATTCATGTGTTGAAGTCCTAACCCAGGACCTCTGAATGTGGCTATACTTGAGAAGGAGTCTTTCAAGAGGTGATTAAGTTAAAATGAGGCTCTTAGACTGGGTCTTCATTTGACTGGAACAATTCCCTTATAAAAAGAGGAAATTGTGGATGAAGAGACACCAGGGATGTGCACACACAGAGAAAAGACCATGGGAGGACACAGTGAGAAAGTAGCCATCTACAAGCCAAGGAAAGACATCAGGGAAGAAATAATCTCTGCAGCCCCTTGACCTTGGGCTTCCAGTCTCCAGAACTGTGAGAAACAAATTTCTTTTATTCAAACCTCTCAGTGTGTGTTGATTTGTTACCCAGCCTGAGCAGACTAATATATCCACCCTGACCATTCAGTCCATAAGAGCCTGCCTCCATTCCCTTGACCTAAATTTAGTTTCCTTCATAGTCCTTCTTTTGTGACATTGGAGCACATACTTATGTTCCTTTTTATTTTTGTTCTGTCCCCCGACTTCAATGTAAACTTCACAAAGGCAGAGACTTTAGCATACTCATTGCCCAGGACAGTGCCTGGCCCAGAACAGATACTCAATAAATAGTTATTAATAAATAAATGGGTGGGATGGGTTGCTAAGATTTCTTATCCCCCTGGTCTTTTGCTGCCTATCTCTATTCCATCTCTGTGATGTCTTCCTTGACTCCTAGAGAACTTCCTGATTTTCTGGACACCTCCTGTCCCTGGTCTTCCACTGAGAATGTTGATGTTGGACCCATCCTTCTGTTACCTGATGGCTCATTGCCTATTGGGTGATGCTGCTGGGTCTTGTGTTTACTCTTTTCCTCCAGCAAAGGTAGGTTTGCCTGGAAAGGAGTTTTGCACTTGGTTTTAAGTGCTATGTGTCTCTATACTTACGGCTAAAGTGTATATCTCCAGCCATTCTCCTGGCACTTGGATTGCACAGTCTGCCCATTCCTTATCCTGCTGAGAGAGACTGAGACGAGGCTTCTCAGACAAATGCAGCTAATGCTTGTCCAGCCCAGCAGACACTCGGCACAAAAGAAAGCGCTAATCAATAACTTTGACTCGCTCTGCTGCAAACTTTCAATTTTGATGCTCTAAAGACTGTGTTCATTCTAATGGCTAAGTGGTGATGCTACACTCAGAATTGGGTCCATCTACACGGCTTGCCAGATTAAGAAGATATGGATGACTGGGTTATTTTCTGTAATGGAAGCATGGGCGGGGGCCAAGAATTTGTGCAAAGTCTCCAAACCAGCATTCAAAGCCTTCCCCAAATTGATTCTATGCTTCATCTTTCGTTGTTCAATGTGAAGCTCTGTTCTACTCCCAATAGAATGTTTACAGCTTCCTGGGTAGGCCTTTGACATTCCCATCTCTGGCAGATGCCTTTTCATCTCTGGTTCCTTTCTCCCTGATTATGAGATAAGCAGTTGAGTAAGAACAAATATTACCTTTGGTTTCATGATAGACTGAACTCTCCCATCCCTCATTTTTATCTATAAGATGTTACCCATCCTTCAAGGTCATCCTCCGTTAATAAGTAAATGAGTAGTCAGCATGTGCCAGGTTTTTAATATTAATATTTAATATCAATAGTATGTGCCTTAGTTTTTTATATTGGAAACCTGTTTGATTCTTACAATGATGTTATGATACAGGTACATATATTATCTACAGATTATGGATGAGGGAATAGAAACAGAGATCTCATTTCCACTTCTGCAAGAGATCTCTCCTGATCTTGCCTATATGCTCTATCTAAATGCTTCTTCACTGAACTTCAGAAGCACACATTTCTTTGTTGCTAGCTTATTTGTTCCTGTAGGGTAATTCTATGTATACTTTTCTGATTCATGCTGGCTTATGAACCACTTAAAAACATATACTATCTCTTAATAATCCATTTATTCATCATAATACTTCTTGCTAGACACAAGTGTTTAAGAATTGATTCTGGAATTGGTTTGGATTGACTGTGGGGACCTGGAAGCCCTCAGTTTGCTGTTCAGTGTGCCCACAGGACCCAGACCTTGATGCACAGGTGGGGCTCCAATCTAATTCCATAGCCAATTTCATAGCCAAGTTCTTTGGCTATGGTTTTGGGGGGGGGTGGTATATGCCTTGGCCCAGCACCAGGGCTCTTTCTGAAGAACAGACACAAACAGCTGCTCAGATGTCATTGTCCCTCTTTGGTGATGGAGGATGTTTTGGATAGTTTCAGGAATGCAGTAGAGATTGAACCCATTTGGGAAGACTGGGCTCTTCCCATCTGCTGGGATCTGGGCTAGAGGTGTTAAATACATCTATCTATTACTTTATTTTGTCCTTCCATCTAAGTCAGCAGGGAATAACCAGAGCTCTATCCTTTAACAGGTCTAGCCCTCCTCTCTAGGAAGCTTCCTCTTTTGGCTCTTGCCCTGCTCTCTTCCATGGCCCATAAGTGTGCCATTCACAGGGCATGAAGCACAGATAGCCCTGTGTGACATTTCACTTTCTGTGGATTTGCACATTTCTTCTCTTGGATATGATGGAGAATTCCTAGAGACCAGAGGTGGAGCTTATACTTCCTTTGAGTCCCATGGTTAGGTATAGAGCTTGGACACAAAGGTAACTTTGTGATAGACCCACCAATCGACCACCACATGCTTGTGGGCATTGTGCAGATCAGACAGGTACCATGGGATCAGATGATTGAATAGATCATGAAATAAGCCAGGTGTACCACAAGCATAGCTATGATACATGAAGAGAATTGCAAGGAAATTTTTGGAGAGTCTGATATCCTACCTTAAAGGATATTTATAATCAAATATCCTTTAAGATTTTTAATTTAAAAAGATTAAATTAAAGATTCTGGCATCAGTTATACAGTGAGCCTGTAGAAATGTTAATACACCTGCTTATGTTGCCCAATGAATGAATTGCAGAATCAAGGTTTGAACTCAGATTTTTTTTAAAATTTTTATTTATTTATTTGACAGAGATCACAAGAAGGCAGAGAGGCAGGCCGAGAGAGAGGGAGGGAAGCAGTCTCCCCGCTGAGCAGAGAGCCCGGTGCCGGGCTCTATCCCAGGACCCTGGGACCATGACCTGAGCCGGAGGCAGAGGCTTTAACCCACTGAGCCACCCAGGTGCCCCTGAACTCAGATTTTTTAATACCAACTCTGCTCTTCACACTTGTGACACTTACACTTCATTCTTGAAGGACTGTGGAATTGAAACCAGCCCTAAGCTTACTGACAGGGGTACACGGTTGAGCTCTATCTTCTCTCCAGAAAACATCTGAACCAGCTTCCCATTTTCTTTAGTCCTTGGCTTTTTCAATGCACAAAGCCATTTAAAATTAATTAAATTGATTCTTATCTTCAAGCTGGTCCTGGATAATGCATTTGTAGTTGCCAAAGGAGCTTCCCCAAAGGCATGTTAATGATATATTGGTTTTTCATTGTCATTTTTTTTTTTTTTTGGTTCCATATCCCAGGCCTTCAATTTCCAAGAACAATAATCGTGGCTGTTATTATCATCACATAGAAGGAAACAAAATGTTCCAACCTCCCAGAGAGATGGAATCCCCATTAGGCTCTGGTGACAATGATATGGGCTTTTCCCTTTGTCTGACAGCATCTCTGAGACAATGGCAGGACCTTGGTTTCTGAACACGCTGAATTCAAAGTCAGAATTATGACTGTTGAGACATTACCTTCCACAGTGATCGATGGGAACCTCAGTTACTGCAAGTAGGCAAAATGAAAAAGAAATGACAAATCCCGAAAAGCTCGTGAACACAATGTTATTTTGTGCCAAAGTTCCTTCATATCATGGTGCAAAACAATAAAAGCTATTGTGTGCCTTAATTTGAAACACCTCTTGATTATAAACATCCTCGGGGGTATGATGGAATTGTTTTGGTGTTCCTTGTGTCACCTGGTGTAATTCTTCCATCTGCAAAATGAGACCGGAGCCTTTAGGATCCAGGAATACAAGATGTGATATAAAAGTGAATTAAAGTGTCAAAACACTGTGACTTGAGGACCATTCTCTCCAAATTCCAAATACCAGCAAGTCTAACTTTGAAAGCCTTCCTCTGAGACATGCTGGAAGCACACACAGCACCTGGAGATGATAATACATCAACATAGTGGAGAAGTTAGGCTGGGTTGACATGTCTATCAAGACAGCAGAGATACAAAGAACACAACCTCATTGTCCAGGCCAGTTAGCAACTATTTCTTCTTCACCATGGAGTTGAACCCATTAAATGAAGCTGCTCCAGAATCCCAGTCCCATGGGTTTCCTAGTTTGGCTAATCACTCTGGGAACCTCTTGAACCCAGCAGTGAGGCAGAGAGAAGCAGAATTGGCTTAATGGATTCCTGCCTGAACCCAGGGGAAGCAATTCTGCAAGAGCTGGTGGCAGAGTCTGGGTGGGAGAAGGCCAGCCCACCCTCCTGCCAACACCTCTCCTCAGTCAGCGGCTCATGCGCTGTAGACAAGTTCCTGCCTATTAGGGTCTGGCCATGGGGTGGGCATCCAGTGCAGTCTGGGTGTGGGCAATGTGGTATTATTAATTCTGGTTCAACCATGACCCAGACTTGGGACTTCTCCAGTCCCAACATGAATTTTCTGGGATGTTGGACTAGGAAATCCCCAAGGCCCTTTCTGTCACTAAAATGTGATAGTCTGACAAAATGCTCTTTTGTGAAGGTGTGAACTGTTCTTCAGTTTCATTATAGAGTCCCCCATAGTGAATGCCACTCATGGTCCATCTGGACATAAAATACATCATAGGAAATCCACAAGGTTTCCATCCCTCTTTCTCCCTCCTGAGCTCCCTCCCCCCTTTCTTGTTCTCTGTTTTATAGAAAACACTTTGATGCTCTGTTAGCTAATATGAACTATAAAGTGTAGCTTTCTCAAACCCTATTTTTCTTTCTTCTCACTCTCAACATGTTTCCTTTTATTTCAAAAGGGAAATTGGAGCAGCTGTAGAGGGAAATCCTACAACTTCTTTCCTCCAATCTGAAAACACATCTGCGTTTGTCCCATCCTTTCTCCTGCGTCCCTGTTGTCATAGAAGTGTCCCTCTTCCTCCTCCGCTGTTCTACAGCCCTTGCTGGCAATGTGCCCTTACATCATTCTCTTTTCTCTCAGGTATATTTTGGGCCTTTCCTTTTTGAATTGACCTTCCCATCAAAATTTCAATGTGCTCAAGCTTTTCCCATCTTAACACAAAACAATAGTCCTTAAAAACAACCAACCAGGGGCACCTGGAAGGCTCAGTTGGTTAAGCATCTGCTTTTGGCTCAGGCCATGATCCCAGGGTCCCGAGATGGAGCCCGACGTTGGGCTCCCTGCTCATCAAGAAGCCTGCTTCTCCCTCTCCCAATGCCTCTCTTCCCGCTTTGAGTTTTTTTCCTCTCTCTCTCAAATAAATAAAATCTTTAAAAAAAGAAACAAAACAACCAACCATATCCATGAGCTCATTTTGCCAGCCCATTATCACACAATCCCTTTCTATCCACAGACACCTTCTCTAAAGAATTACCTCTCCTCATTGCTCTGCCCGCCCCTGCCATGTTCTCCCTCACTTCTCCTGTAACCCTCATCCTACGCCAGTCTCCTTCCACTGCTGCCATTAACCCAAACCTTCTTTTACTAAATGACTACAGACAAGTATGTCATTAAGAAGACAGCTGCCGTGGGCAGTGACTTGCACTAAATCCACACACTGACTGGGATTCTTAGGTATGTATCTCTACTTTCCTGTCTAGCAGGTGGTCCTATTCCTCCTTCAGGCCTTGCTCCCAAAGCTCTAGGTTCTGTCACCTCCTTGGGGACTTCTTTCAATGATTCTCCTCTCTCTTGGATTATTCTCATTCCATACCGTCAAGCATTAAAAATGAGCTCTCTTTAACCTTCAAAACTTTAGCCTCTTTAACTGTGTTCACCAGCCTTACTGCTCTAAAGATTTCTATATGCTCCCTCTTTCCGTATTTTCCTTCCTAGTTGTGATACTGTGATTTATAAGAAGAAATAAGTATTTGGTCTTGGACCCAGTTCCTGGCACAGAGCTCCTCAAACCCTTGGATTTTTCTAAGTGATGAGAGCTATAAGGGTGTCTTTGTCATGTTAATGAGGTGATTTTTGGAAAGCGCCTAAGGATGGAGGCCAGCTTCCAGTGGAGCAAAGGAGGGAAGTCATATGTGACTTCCTGTCCTCTAAGAATGTCACTGTTCACCTCTGGCTTCTTGCTGCTGGAGTCCCTTCACCTCTTCAGTGAAGATGGCTCCTCACCAGCCCTTTCTTTCCCATGTGGCCCATATTTAGTCCATGGGACACATTTATATCCCCTCAAAAAGCAGACCATTCCCAACACAGCTGTGCTGTCCTGGATCCAATACCCAACCTAGACAGAACTCTGATGGTTTTATCTTCTAAATACATCTCAGCTCCACTTTTCTTTCTTTCTCCCAGTCACACTCTAAGACACCACAGTCTCACCTGGGACAGTGTCTTTCTAAGTCACCTCACATCTACCCTTCCCTATGCCACCCTCCTCCTGACCCCCTCCCCCCAGACCCAATCTGCTCTCCATCCTGTAGCCCTAGTTCCAGGGTATCAGAGAAAGTGAGCTGGGCAGCTTGAGTGGCTGGATTGGTGAAAAGAAGCAGAGACACACTGAGTGGGTGGGGCCTTTGAGGCAAATACTGCCGGTACCCCCTTCCCAGAAGTCACATGTTTCTCTCTCTTAGTGCCTGTTTGGCAAAGGGGTTTTAATTAGTGGAGAGGGGAAGGTAGGACCTCAGTAAACCCAGGCAGTGATCCTGTTCCAGAATGAGAGATGAGCCAACATACATACCCAGAAAATGCTAGAGGTATTGGGGAACTGTTGAGTGTTGGGGCTGAAAGGCATCCAGCAGCTTGCCTGGTTCAAACAAAGGAAAAGTGGATCACATGATTCTGGTTAGCACAAAACCATGGTTTCTTCTACTCATTTTGGTAAGTTTCTTACGTGTGGCTCTGCCTGTGCGTGGGTGTATGTGTCCTGGTTTTCAGAAGCTGTGCCTGAACCAAATGGCAGAGTGGAAGCCTTCACGTCTAGGTGTGCATTCAACTCACCTACACAACTTTCTAAGACAGGTCCCGAGTCTACCACCAGAAGCTCTCATTTTGAGAATCCAGAGTGGGTTGAAGAATCTGATTTTTTTTTTTTTAAATTATTGTTATTTTATATTGTAAAATACACATAACTTAAAATTTTCCAACTTAACTATTTTTAAGTGTGCAGTTCAGTGGCATTAAGCATACTCATACCATTGTGCAAACACCACTACCATCCACCTCCAGAACTCTTGTCACCTCGAATAACTGAAAATTAGTGCCCATTACACACTAACTCCCCCTTCTCCCCTCCCCCAGACTCTGATGGCCACCATCTTACTTTCTGTCTCTAGGTATTTGGCTACTCTAGGTAGCTGGCTACTCTAGGTACCTCACATAAGTGGATCTTAAGTATTTGTTCTTTGTGATTGGCTTATTTCACTCCACAGAGTCCCAAAGCCTCGTCCGTGCTGTACCATGTGTCAGCATTTTCCTCCCTTTTAATGTTGAATAATATTCCATTGCATGTCTATACCGCAATTTGCTTATCCATTCGCATGATGATGGGTTCTTGGGTTACTTCTGCTTTTTTGGTTATTGTGAACAACACTGCTATGAACATGGGGGTATAAATCTGTTTGAGACTCTGCTTTCTATTATTTTTGGAATCTGCATTGTTTACCAGCTTCCCAGGTGCTTCTGGTACAGATGGTCCTCTGCCCACACTTTGAGAATATAGACGTGGTGGAAAGCACGAGAAAGCTGTGGATGCAGATTCTGGCCCACACACCTATAGCTGTGTGTCCCCCGGCAGTGACCTATCCAGGCATTCCTTAAAAGGTCCTCTTGGAGTTAGGACATTTAATGTTATGTCTCAAAGTGAAAACGCCAGAACCTAAATTATAATCCAGAGGCTAAGCTCTTGAAGGTAATATTTATCAGAGTTGTAAAAAGTACGTTGTTCACAGAATCAGGGTTATCTCCCCCACTAGACAAGGGAAAATCTATTCTTTCACCCACCAAAGATGCTCTTAGCCTGTGCCAGACATAGGTAGGCAATGTCATGTATGTGTCTTTTATTCATCCTCACCATAACTCTGTAGGTAGGACATTTATTATTAATTCTCCTATTTTCCAGTGGGGAAGTTGAAGCTTAGAGAATGTGTATCACTGGTATAATGTCCGTGACTAGGATTTTGATAGGTTCCTGTCCCACATCGAGGTCTTTCATTCATTTTGAGTTTATCTCTGTGTATGGTGTAAGAGAATGGTCGAGTTTCATTCTTCTACATGCAGCTGTCTAATTTTCCCAGCACGATTTATTGAAGAGACTGTCTTTTTACCACTGGATATTTTTTCCTGCTTTGTTGAAGATTATTTGACCATAGTGTTGAGGGTCCATATCTGGGCTCTCTACTCTTCCACTGGTCTATGTGTCTGTTTTTGCACCAGTACCATGCTGTCTTGGTGATCACAGCTTTGTAGTAAAGCTTGAAATCAGGCAACGTGATGCCCCCAGTTTTGTTTTTCTTTTTCAACATTTCCTTAGCAATCCAGGGTCTCTTCTGGTTCCATACAAATTTTAGAATTGTTTGTTTCAGCTCTTTGCAAAATGCCAGTGGAATTTTGATCAGAATGGCATTGAAAGTATAGATTGCTCTAGGCAGTACAGACATTTTAACAATGTTTATTCTTCTTATCCATGAGCAAGGAATGCTCTCCCATCTTTTTTTGTCTTCAATTTCTTTCCTGAGCATTCTGTAGTTCCTTGAGTGCAGATCTTTAACTCTTTGGTTAGGGTTAGTCCCAGGTATCTTATGGCTCTCGGTGCTATAGCGAATGGAATCATTTCTCTAATTTTCCTTTCTATATTTTCATTGTAAGTGTATAAGATAGCAACTGATTTCTGCATGTTGATTTTGTATCCTGCCACATTACTGAATTGCTGTATGAGTTCTAGTAGTTTGGGGGTGGAGTCTTTTGGGTTTCCCATATAAAGTATCATGTCATCTGCAAAGAGAGAGAGTTTAACTTCTTCATTGCCAATTTGAATACATTTTACTTCTTTTTATTGTCTGATTGCTGTTGCTAGGACTTCTAGTGCTATGTTGAACAAGAGTGGCAAGAGTGGGTATCCTTGTCATGTTCCTGATCTCACAGGGAAGGCTGTCAGCTTTCCCCATTGAGGATGATTTTTGTTGTGGGTTTTTCCATAAAAATATTTTATGAAGATGAGGAATGTTTCTTCTGTCCCTATATCTTGAATAGTTTTAATCAGGAACAGATGTGGTATCTTATCAAATGCTTTTTCTGCATCAATAGAGAGGGTCATGGAGTTCTTCTCTCTTCTCTTATTGATTTGTTCTATCATATTGATTGATTTGTGAATGTTGAACCACCCTTGCATCCCAGGGAAAAATCCCACCTGGTCATGGTGGAAAATCTTTTTAATGTACTGGAAAATTTTAATGTATTGGAACCATATTTGTTAGGATCTTGTTGAGAATCTTGGCATCCATATTCATCAGGAATATTGGTCTGAAATTTTCCTTGTTTGTGGGGTCTTTGCCTGGGGATCAAGGCAATGCTGGCTGCACAGCAAAGGAAACAGTCAACAAAACAAAGAGGCAACACACGGAATGGGAGAACATACTCACAAATGACTCTACAGAAAAAGGGCTGATATTCAAGATCTATAAAGAACTCCTCAAACTCAACATGCACAAAACAGATAATCACATCAAAAAATGGGCAGAAGACATGAACAGACACTTCTCCAAAGAAGACATACAAATGGCTAATAGGAACATGAAAAATTGTTCATCATCATTAGCCCTCAGGGAGATTCAAGTCAAAACCACATTGAGATACCACATTACACCAGTTAGAATGGCCGAAATTAACAAGACAGTAAACAACATGTGTTAGAGAGGATGTGGAGAAAGGGGAACCCTCTCACACTGTCGGTGGCAATGCAGGTTGGTGCAGCCACTTTGGAAAACAGTGTGGAGATTCCTTAAGAAATTAAAAATAGAGCTTCCCTATGACCCTGCAATTGCACTGCTTGGTATTTACCCCAAAGATACAGATGTAATAAAAAGAAGAGCCATATGTATGCCAATGTTCATAGCAGCAATGGCCATAGTAGCCAAATTGTGGGAAGAGCCAAGATGCACTTCAACAGACAAATGGATAAAGAAGATATGGTCTGTATATACAATGGAATATTACTCCTCAGTTAGAAAGAATGAATACCCAGCTCTTGCATCAACATGGATCAGACTGAAGGAGATTATGCTGAGTGAAATAAGTCAAGCATAAAATTATCATATGGTTTCACTTACTTGTGGAGCTTAGGGAATAACATGGAGGACATTGGGAGATGGAGAGGAGGAGGGAGTTGGGGAAAATTGGAGGGGGAGACAAACCATGAGAGACTGTGGACTCTGAGAAACAAACTGAGGGTTTTGGAGGGGAGAGGTTGAGGGGTTGGGTGAGCCTGGTGGTGGATATTACGGAGAGCACATATTGCATGGAGCACTGGGTGTTACGCATAAACAATGAATTTTGGAGCACTGAAAAAAAAATCAATTAAAAAAAAGAAATTAAATGATGCTTTTAAAAAATGAAGAATATGCCAGGATTCAGCCTATTCACCAGATTTAGAGATTTAGCTGTTGTAGAAGCTCACTGCCGTAAATCAAATACCACTCAGAACTCTAAAGTTGAGGACCTTTCTTCCTGAGGCTTCGCTTCCCCTACAGGTTGCTCTGACTCTTGTGACCCTTTCAGGTGGTTTCTAGAAGACTAAGATACCAATGTGGACATGACAGTTCCTCCTGGCTCCTGCCAGCTTATCTGAGGTAAGCCAGAACTCTCAGAAGACTGCACTGAACCCAGCGATAGTCCTTAGGGAGACCCACACAAATGGCAAGGTACAAAAAACAATAGGAATCCCATAATACGGGATTTTTAACCTGACTGTAACTGGCTGACTGTTGAAGCCCCTTGCACTTGCTTATCCTCTCTCCTCTCCCCAACCGCTTAGGCCAGTTTCCAGCTCTTGATTGGAAGTTGGCTTTACTCGTAGAACCCAAGAAACCAGGAGACACAGACGTCTCTGATATCTAGGTGTCTTCACCATTAGGGCTGAGAGAATGTTCTAGTATTTCTGGACTTTCCCTCAATTTTTGTCAGACATTGCAACTGTCTTAGTGAGCAACTCCTCCTTTCATGTGAGACCCCAAACCCATCCATCTAGCTTGTTGCCCGGTTGCTGATACGGAGGAAAAACATCTCAACCCTGTAATGAGCACAGACTCTCAACTTCTAGCATCACTGCCCCAGGAATTGGGGCCACAAGTGACACCACACCAGCACAATTTTGTCAGCTCAGACTAAAAACGGATTGGGCTTCCTTTACCTGCACGTATGCTTTGTCACCTCGAGAACACTAGGTGGCTAACGCCGTAAAAGAATTCTAGTGTGTGACCTATTTAGATCTGTTTAAATTGGCCCTTGCATGAATTTTAGTTACAATGATTCTTTTATTTTTAGCAGGAATGAGAGATGAATGCCTCCTTGCAGATGAAGGTCACACTTTCTTGCCTTCATCAGCAAGTAGGGCAGATGCAAGAACAATTAGTCGGTTCCTCAGGCAGGAGACTTTCGGCATCTGAGAATCAGATTTTCAACACACAGCCAGTTCTCAGTTGGTCCCTGTGCCTGGCCTGAGCCAGTGCGGAGGCCTTGATCTTGATGAATTCCCTTCCCATGAGGGTGCTTGTAGTTAATGCTGAACAGAAGAGTGGGGGCTGGAAAATGAACCAAGTGCAGAGTCAGTCTGAATTTTATTTCTGGATTTCTCTCCAGGTAACCTTGGGAAAAATATTCACCTCTTTGAGCCCCAGTTCTGCCATCTGTTTTTTTCTTTAATGATAGAAAAAAAAAAGTCTACTAAATCTCACTGCTTTGTACAAATACTTCCTACAAAATATTTTAAACTAGTTCACACTAAAGTGTTGATGACTCATCAATGCAAAGTTCTTCCTGTTTTTAAAGGAATCTGAAGTATCCTGATCTTTCAGTTTCTGGAATTGTGTGCCAGCCAGGCTTAGCTCTTTATAGACTTAATCTTATTGAAGACTCAGAATAACCCCTAAAGCAGTGGTTGTCAGTCTTTGTATGCATCAGAATCATCTGGAGAACTTGTAAATACAGAGAGTTGGGCTCCACCTTCAAAGGTTCTGATTCAGTAGGTGTGGAGTGGGACTTAAGAATTTGCATTTAGAACAAGGTCCCAGATGATGCTGAGGGTTTCATTGAGGACCACACTTTGAGAACCATTGCTGTGAAATATGTATGCTATTATCTCCAACTTGCAGATTAGGTCACTAGAACAGAGAAGAATTAAGAGCTTTGTTGGAAGTTCCCAAGTGGCAGACAGAGATTTGCAGCCAGGTTTGGCAGGACCCCAGTGAACTTGACCAGAGAACTCCGTGTTCACCAAAGAGGGGACTGAAAAAGAAAAGTAGGGCCAATAGATGAAACAAATCTTGACCTTTCATAATTTTTCTGGATTCTACCAAATCCCTAATCTTCCAGGATTCATTCCCCCATGCCCCATGATCATCATGAAGCCCTTGGCTTCATTTGAGTCTTTCCAACAAAGAAAAGACATTAGGGTTTGCAGGATAAGCGTTGCTCCAAAAACAAATTTTCTAGTGCCCTGAACTGAGAACTCCTGACCTTGGGTAATGATTTAAATTCTTGCCCAGCCATTTATGACCTGTGTGACCCAGGACAAGTTACCCAGCTGCATTGTTCTTCAGTTGTTCCATCCTTAACATGAGCACCTGTGCCATAGGTTGTTATGGGGATTAAATGAGACTAAAGACATAAAGAGAAAACGTCAGCACATAATAAATCACACCGTGATTATGGCCACGGTCACCGTCATGGGTCAGCCCAATTCCCTGTGAGGAAACAGTCTGTAGGGTTGATTTGGAGAGCTGGCTGAACCCGGACTCACCTCATTGGGGAAAAGGGATGACTAAGAATTGCTAGAGGGAGACAAGTGGCCTGAGTGACTGGTATAGGGAAGGTGGGGCCACCAAAAATCTAGCTAAATGCTGTGTCTGAACTGAGAGGAGTTTGATGTTGAAAACTAGACATTTGGACATGGATTGTAAACTGAGGCCAGAACATTTGTTGCTGAATTAGGCTTCTGTTGTCCTTAGAGGGTAAAAGAACAGAGGGAAATGCTACCACTGGCTTTGAAGAACCCAGTGTGGAAATACTTCAGAGCTTAGCAGGGGTAGGGGTTAAATACAGTAGCTCTGCTCCCCACTTGCCAATGGGCAAGCGGGTGCAGCTCTAGGTTTTTCATTTTTTCAATCTCTTGCATGTGTAATGTATCATGAGGAATCGATTGGTCCAGGGGAAGGGTCATGCTTTGGGACAGATAAGAGGTTCAATCCCTGCTCTGTCATTTACTAGCTGTGTACTTTGAATGAGTCACTTAGCCTCTTTGAGCTTCATCCTCTTTGCTGGTTACATAGGTAGAGTGGAATCCACACCAGGAGGTTGGTGTAAGGACAAAATGAAGTTGTATGTGCCAAGAATCTGGTACAATCCCTGGCATATGGTAGGCCTCCATAAACGGTCTTTTTTGCTCCCCCTTCACATGATTCTCACACAGCTCTGTGAAGAAGGTTAAGGCAAATGACATTATCTCCATTTTTGAGAGAAAGAAATGAAGGCCTAGAAATGTTAATGATTTGCATAAAGTCCCATAGCTAAAAGATGGTATTTCTCAAATTCTAGCTCTGTGGTGGGCCTTATGCCAGGATAATAAAATGGGTTTCACTTCATAGGCCAAAGCCAATTTGTTGGTCCTTTTGCCTAAAGTGAAGGAAGGCTACTTGAGATTTGAAGAAAGAATCAGGATGGCTTAGCCATGTGTGTCAGGGGCCTGCTAAAGGGGGCGGTGACCCTTGGACAGTGCATTTGTCACGTTGCTCCTGGATGAATACTTTCCCAGTAATTTTGGGGGTTGGCAGAACAACTCCCTAAAGAGTCAAATCACTGTTATCTTACATAGCAAAAGGGATTTTACAGATAAAATTAAGGTTTCCAGGCCTTAAAACAGGGAATTATTCTGGATTCCCCAGATAGGCCTGATCTAACCGCATGAGCTCTTAAAAGCAGATAGTTTTCTCTGGCTGGAGTCAGAGAGATGTGGCATAAGGAGGAGTTGGAGAAATTAGAAGCAAAGGAGGGATCTGACTTGCCCTTGCTGGCTTTGAAGATGGAAGGTGCCAGCAACATTTTTCTGTAAGAGCCAGAAAGCAATTATTTTTGGCTTTGCAGGACACAGAGTATCTGTCACGACTGCTTTGCCGTTGTAGAGGAAAGTAGAAGTGGACAATATGCAAAGAATGGGTGTGTCTGTGTTCCAATAACACTTGATTTACAAAAGCAGATGGTAGGCCAGATTCGGCCACAGGCTACCATTTGCTGCGCTTGGTCCTTGCCAACAATGCTGGTCAGGGAATTTGTAGGATACTCCTGGATTGGAACTTGTCTGATGTTCTTCCCACAACCATATGGAAGTTATGGGTTTGGTGGGAAGAAGATCACAGAGGTCAAGTGCCACTTACCTCCGTTCATATCCAGGGTACATACATTCGGCCAACATGACTTGCTGACCTTGACCACCTCGCTGAAGTACCATTGCCAGGTTTTTTTCCTATAAACTTACTCTTTTTGCTTCCTTTTTCATACCATACACTTTGGAGGAAGTCATTATATGCATCCCACACATAAAAAATGGGGAGTTATGAAAAATCTCTTGAGCTGAGTATCTATATGATGGGTTTTTATTCTTCTATGTAGGAGGTTTGTCTCTTTTTCCCATTTATTAATTCATTTAGTCATTTATTTATATCACTATGGACTTATGGGTATTTACTTTATACTCAGGATTAGAATCCAATGCCATGTAATTTATTTTTTTGTCCAAATTGTTCCAACTTTTGGACCAACTTTTCAATTTTGTCAGTCTGGTGGGTTTGGAACAGTGTCTCATTGTAGTATTAATTGACTTTTACATGATTAATTAAGAGCTTGAGGATCTTTTCATAATTTTATGGGTTTTGTGTGTGTGTTTCTTCTATCATGAAATTCTTACTATATCCTTTGTTCAACTTTTTTTTCATTTTAAAAATTAATTTGTGGGAGTTCTATAACTTGGATATTAACCTTTGCAAGTTATATCTTATATTTGAGTCTTATCTTTTCACTCTTTTTATAGACTCTTTTTCTGAATAACATTCATATTTTTAAGCTTAAAATTAATCAGTCTTTTTCTTTGTATTTTGTGCATTCTTGTTTTAAGAATCCTTTCCTACCACAAGATCATAATAGGATTCTCAGACATTGTCTTCTGAATCTTTTATGGCTTTATCTTTACAATTAGTATTTAGTTAACTTGGAATAGATTCTGGGTATAGTGTGAGGTAGGGGTCCAGCTTCAATTATTGTCCCATATGGATAACTAAATACTCCAGGATCCACTAAGGAATGGTGACATTTGTCCACTCATCTGCAGTTTTAACTTTGTCATAAATTTGCGACCATTTTTTCCTATGTCTGTGCCAGTACCAGTTTTCCCATGATTTCTACAGCCTTTTTCTTCTCTACCTCTTCCTCCTCCCCTTTTTTCACCTCCTTTCTTCTTCTTACCAAATCTTGATATATGGTAGGGCAAATAATTCACTTGACCCCTTTTAAGGACTGTCTGAATATTGTCCTTTGTTCTTCCATATTCATCATAGAATCACTTTTTCACTTCTCACACACAACTACATATGACTTTTAATTGCAATTGCATTGAATCTTTGCAGATACATGGGGAGAATTGTTGAGTTTACAATACTGAGGTTTTTTTTTTTTTTTTCGCCCAAGGACCATTGTGTATCTCTTAATTTTCTTTATTGTTCTTCAACAGTCTTTCAATAAAATTTTATATTATACATAAGGATACCGCATATCTTTGTGAGATTTATTTCTAAATATTCTCAGGGTTTTCATTGTTATTGTTGCTATTATAAAGATATGCTTCTTGGAGCCCTTGGGTGACTCAGTCAGTTAAAATGACTGCTTTTGTCTCAGGTCATGATCTCAGGGCCCTGGGATCAAGCCTCACCTTAGGCTCTCTGCTCAGCGCAGAGTCTGCTTCTCCCTCTCCCTCTGCCTGCCTCCCCCCCTGCTTGTGCTCTCTGTCAAATAAATAAATAAAATCTTAAAAAAATAAGATACGCTTCTTAAAAATTAACATTTTCCAATTTTTATTGTTGGTATATAGATAGAGAATTAATTTTCAATATGAATTTTGTATCTAGCAAATTTGCTAACAGCTCCAAATTCTTCTTCTTGTTCTTTTTTTTTTTTTTTTTAAGAGAGGGAGAGAAGGTGGGGGAGGGGCAGAAGGAGAGAGAGAATCTTAAGCAGGTTCCATACCCAGTGTGGAGATCATGACCTGAGCTGAAATCAAGAGCCGATCATTCAACCAAATGAACCACCTAGGTGCTCCTGCATCTCCAAATAATTCTAATAATAAATCTGTGGATCACTGTGCGTTTTCAACATAAAGAATCATGTTACCTACAAATAATATATTTTATCTTTTTTCTGCCCAGTTTTTATACCTCTTTATCTTTGTTTCTTATCTGTTTTTAGAGTACCAATTAGGACCTCTATGTTGAATAGAAGGGTTCACAGAGTTTTTTTCCTCATCTTACTGTTTTTACCTCCAGAGAGTTTTACTTTTATCAGAGGTCTGAGGGGAAAGAGTTCTTTCCTTTGAAACTCTTGATGATAAAATGACTCCCTCTTACCATCTCAGGAAATGTGCTAACAGTGGGTTTGTGAGGTAACCAGCAGACCACACCAGGCAGTGTATGTTATTGCTTCTGGAGTCACTGTAGATCTATTTCATCAAACTGAAATATAGATTTAAGTTGAAGATTTGGAAAATGACTTTTTTAAAAAAGATTTTATTTATTTATTTTAGAGAGAATGTAAGCATGTGTACACAAAAGCGGGGGAGGGGCAGTGGGAGGGAGAGAGAATCTCAAGCCGACTCCGTGCTGAGCATGGAGCCAATGCAGGGCTTGATCTCATGACTGAGATCACGACCTGAGCTGAAACCAGGACTCAGACACTTCACTGACTCAGCCGCCCTGGCCCCGATGGAGAATGATTTTCTTTAAACACTATAAAAATATAGAAATTAGTCATTCTACCATATACATTCAGAGAGTAAAAACCCCACTTGTGAGATGCGGAGGTGCCTGATCTAACCTAGAAATAATTTTCTGGCCACGCTATGTTCTCCATAGAACTCACAGGTACTAGAGGCGAACACTAAAGAAGGATGGGCGCAGGGTTGCTCCTCACAGCTACACACGTTGGGCCCTCCTGTGGCGAGGCCTGGCCCATCCCCATGTGGCCTCTGCCATCTGACTATTGTTTGCTTATCCCCGAATCACACAGCAGTGCTGCTCAACTTGGCCTGGGATGCCATCAACTTAACTCCTAAGTCAGTTATAGTAAGTTCTCATTGTTTTGGCATTTTTACTGTATTTACCAAAAAAATCATTCCATAATGGAGCAGACATTTTTTTAAAGTGGCCGTTTATTGCAGAGTGTCCCTGATGTTCAGCCCACTGTTCTGGAGGAAGATGCGAGGAGGAAGGATCGCTCCCGCACTTTTTTACTATTCTTTCTGACTGCGGCACTGACTGAAGAATTTCCTCTTGGACTTGAAGGCTCAGCAGCAACAGCATTTTCAGACATGTTCTCTGTCTACCCCTTTCAGGTCAGATTCAACTGTTCCTTTCCTTATGCTCTTCTATGCCTCATAACGGTATTTGCTATTATTTCATTCTGCTTTGTTTTATAGATGGTTGTCTGCATGTCTGTCTTCACTCCACATTAGACTAAGAGCACCCAAGGGTGATGCTCATGTGTTGTTTTTGCCTGTCAAAGAGCCAGCATAACTGCCCCCACCCCAACACCCCTACCCCCACCTGCTGGAACACCACAATTCTGTCTCTTTTGTATCTCTCTGTGCACAACACATAGACGGCTCTGAGAACATCTTTGCATTATAAATGTGCAGGTTCTCTCTATGCATTCGCTCATCCCACAATCCATTTTGGGGACTGACTCTGTGTCAGGACTGCGGTAGGATCGGGGGAGTGAGTGACCAAACCCCATTATGTTTCTGTCTTCATGGAGATTATACTCTCAGAGATAGGAGGGAATGAGTTATAAAGTCTGTATATGAAGAAACACAAGACTCCATGAGTTGCTAAGGTACCTCTCCACCTTTATCATCTCGAGACAGCTTCTCCTTGGCTTGGCAAGATAAGTCATCCAAGAACAGTCAGTGTGGCTTCAAAAGCATCAGATAGAAAAGACCGCACAGAAAGTGCTTCTGGAATAGGCAACCAGCCACAGGACCATTCACTTTGTCTTGTGGGCCCAGGCATGATGTCAGAAATCCTGCCCAGTAGTCTTGTCATGTTGACAATGCTGCTTGGAGAGGGCCTCATCATTTGTCTCAGCCCTGCCGTGGGAACTTAGAGATTGTGCTGCAGACGAAGATCATTTAGAAACCAAGATGCAGGAAGGGATGGTAACAATTGCTTCCTCCTGAAAACCAGCGTCTCTCTTTTGGATTCAATCTTGTCTCTGCCAAGTTTAGAGTCCGAGATGCCTAGAATGGGGCTCTTACTTCACAATGTTTCAAAATGATGGCCTAAATTTGTCCAAGCAATAGCTTCTGTAATTTAGAGCAGTGGTTTTCAGCTTCACTTTTTCTTAAGGAGCAGAACACTTTATTGGATAAAAATCTTAAAGGGAAAAAAAAAAAGGAGAAGCTAAAGTGTTAAATCAGATTACTTTATTCATTCAAAAGATATTGCTTGAGCCCTACCGGATGCCAGACACTGTACTATGCACTTTTTTATTCCCAATAGTAGTGGACAAAATACACATAGTTCTGCTTTTCAAAGGGTTTACATCCAAATGTGAGGAGCAGGAAACAATGATAGCAACAGAAGGTATGTGTCATGGAGGACATCATTTGGGAAATAGAGTTAGGGAGTGCCAAGTTTGATGCCATATGTAGAGTCGTCAGGGAAGACCTCTTCGATAAATCAGCGTTGAAGAAATCTGGAGCTTGGGAGGGAGGGAGACTTTGGGATCTCAGGGGGAAGAGTGTTTCAAGTAAGGAAGCAAGTGCAAAGATCCAGAGGTAGGTATGTGTGTGTAGAACTCAAGGGCTAGCAGGAGGCTAATGGGGCCTTCAGACAGAAGGAACAAGGGGAAAATGAGTCTAGAGAAATAGTGACTATGTGAAGGATGAGAAGATTATGATTAAAAGCTCCCCCCATCCCCGATCTTGAGTGAGATGTAAACTTGCAAAAGAATTTTGAGCAGGAAAAGAAAAAAAAGAAAAGAAAAAAAGAAATCTGAGTAGACAAGTGGCATAATTTGGCATTCATTTTAAACTGTGTCTGAAGCAGCAGCACTACCATGTCTTTGTAGTGGTTGGAGAGGAGGCAGAGTATGTGGGGTGAGTGCAGGTGCCTAGAAGTATCTCCATCAGAAGAACCAGGCCACTTCTGTGTCATCTCCCCACCCACAACCTAATCACACCCCACACAAGGGAAATTTGGAGACAGCACCTTTCTCTTCCACCCCCTTCCAGATTCTTCCTTCCAAGACCCTAATCAGGCTCCAGGTCCCTTAGAAAGCCTTTCAGGAATTTGTTTTCTTTTGTTCAGCATGCAGTTGCATGGTACCACATGACTGATTTACTGATTGTCTCCTGGATTTTTGATGGCCGCAGACACAGGGCAAGCTCCCGGAGGCCAGGGTTGACCATCTAGAATCACCCAGCATACCATCAGCACATGATTTGTTGGCCTCTTCTCTTTCCCCCACTGTCTGGCTGATGCCCAGATTCTGCACCGAGAGCCTCATGCACAGTGTGGTTTATCTTCTGTTGGGGCAGGAGGTGGTGGTTGAAACCATACTCTGGTTTCAGGAGTCTGCCTGCTTGCCACTCTTTGCTCCAGTGCTTCTAGCCCATGGTCCCCTGGTCGAGCATCTGCTAACACTGTGTAGCATTTTCTCACCTCTAAACTGGAAGGCAGTACTCACCTTACAGGGTGGTCGTGGGGATTAAATTGGACAACACATGTTAACATGTTGGAAGAGTGTCTGGAATAAAGTAAACACTCAACATACATCTGTACTCTGATTCTCTGCTCCCTTTTTCTGTGATTCCTAATCCACTGCCCTCAGCAGGTCATGGCTTGTAAGGTTGCCCATCTGCTGGGGTCAAGTTCTTTGTTGCTCTTCTGTATACCCTTAACACCAATTCCGGCTGCTCATGGCTCAGTCGTGCCCCTGGCCTCATTGTTGGGATTTGTGTATTTCCTTGGATGTCCTGGGCAATAGCTATGATGATGATAACAGCCATTTACAATTTATAAAGTGCTTTCATAGCTTTTTTCCCTTGATCCTCTGTCAGCACCAGGGCTGCCATGTACGGTTGTAGAAATTGTGTATCGTGCTACTCCCTTGGGCCTTGTTCACATCCTAGTCTATGTGAATGGCGCCCCCTAGAGCTCGGCTTTGCCCTGCTTTCCACTTTGTCGTGGTGGCGAACCTGTTTGCAGCTGCCCTGCAAGGTCAGTGATATTATTCTCCTTTTACACATAAGGAAATTGGGGGCTTAGAGAGATTATTTTTTAAAGTCTAAACTACAAAGGGAGAGGTTTCCCAACAAGTCTGTGACAGCTTCTCATAGGCTGCAAATTTTGTCAGTTGCCAGGAAATTACCCAGGAGAGAAGCAAAGGATCAATTTCAAACTGTTTGCCTTTATTGCATCTTCTCCACCCCCACACCAAGAAATGGAAAATCCAATAACTAATAAAGAGCACGGTGAAGTCCCTTCCCTTCGTTGAAAGGATTTAATCATTAGAGTGAACTCCACAAATATTTGTGCAGTAGATGAGGGAGTGAGTCAGCGAATGTGGTGCTTCCTTGTGCCAAAGCTCCTTGGAGCTTCCTACAGGATCTCTAGGGGGCAGGCCCGCTGCGACTTGGGTGAATCTGTCTGTTGAGAGGAATGCCCCAATGTGCTCAGTGATCCCAGCACAAGGGCTAAGTCAGGCTCCAGGGAAATGAATGCATCCACAGATGGTAACCACAGTGCATGCAGCTGGCTGTGGCCCTTTATGCCAGGACTCACTGGGACATCAACTGAGACTCGAACAATCTACCAGTTAGCCATTTTCCAAAGGAAGGGCTGTCAATGTGCGTGGAAGCTATTTTCAGCACCCACAGCTTTAAATGATCCTCCCTTCCCATGCAGTTTGCCTGGGAGTGGGATCCACCAGGGTCTTGGCAGTTGGAACTGTCTGTCATCTTTTTCTGGTATGTGGCCTGCAGCACCATTTCCCCTTCCCACCACCCATCCAACCACTAGAGTGTCTGCCCTTGAACTCCACTGAGAGCATGCCTCCTCTCTGACCTTTGGTGATGTTAATTACTTAGGGGTGGGGTGGGGAATGCAAATTTCTTAACAGGCCTGGAACCTCTCAATCCATTGTAATCTGGCCTCACCCATAATCTGGCCCCTCCCCACTGTCCCACAGATCCTGGTAGCACCAGACTGGGGTGACTCTCAGCCTGCCCACCTCCCCACTGCTCCCACTGTCTGCTCCGTACACAGGTGGCCCAGGCTTCTCTGCCTCTTCTCTGCTCCTACAATGGCCCTTCCACTTGTAGTTGGTTTGGTCAGCACCTTTTTATGCAGATTTCACTCCAGTTTAGAAAACAACTCCTTAAATATTTCATTCTGCTGTGTATTCCAGACAGTCAACTTAGATTACTTCAATTACGTTGTAATGCCAAGTGCGTTGAACGCCCACGTAAAAGACCACCAGAGACGCAAGTCAAAGCCAAACAGCAAGGGTCGTTTATTACGAGTTCGAACCTGGACCTCCGTGCACTTGTTGCCGGTGACGCTGAGAGGTCCCAAGCAGAGTAAATGCAGGGTTTTTATAAGCAGGTACAAACAAGTTTTGGGAGGAGTACAAACAAGTTAAAAAAAATTGGGAGGGAGACAAACCATAAGTGACTCTTAATCTTACAAAACAAACTGAGGGTTGCTGGGGGGAGGGGGGTTGGGAAAAGGGGGGGTGGGGTTATGGACATTGGGGAGGGTATGTGCTTTGGTGAGTGCTGATTCACAGACCTGTACCCCTGGGGATAAAAATACATGTTTATAAAAAATAAAAAATTAAAAAAAAATATCATACCTGGTGTTGGTTGATTGGTGTTGGGAGCCCGCGCGCACATCAAGCAAGCATTCGAACAGAAGCAAAAGTAGCTAGTTAGCCCGTGCGTTGAGCAAGCACTTTTACAGAAGCAGAAGTAGCTGGTTGATAACACTTTCGGGCGTAAACAAGTTTCCGGTGAGGTGAGGTTTGTCCAGGCCTTTCAACGTAGGGTTGAAACGTAGGGTTGGGTCCTGCGTTTGGGATCTTCCTTCTCTAGTAGACTGCACGCTTCCAGAGGGCAAGAGCTATTATTGATACATCTCTGATTCCCTGTGGGGCTCAGGACTTGGCCAAATTCAACTGAATTTCTAAACCATCTCACGTAGTACTTCCTCTGAAGAGTGGTGAGATCGACCGCCTGCTTTACAAGCTCACTGTTGCCAGGAGACACTGAGGCGGTCACTTTCACGTTGCTCTTTGGAAATGAACCCCAAGGCAGGTGGATGCTGGAGAAGTGCTCTGGCAATTAAACTGGCAGGTGACCAAAACCCAGCAAAGGTGGGGAGGAGGTCTCATCAGGTCTTGCCAATGTCTCTGTCTGGCTTTGTTCCCAGGAGAATGCCTGCGCAGAGATGATACTGGGAAGCCCATAAATTCAGAATGTGATCCCCGATGCAGGACAAAACGGGGAAGGAATCATATATCCTCCTACCTCCTGGGATGGAGAAATGCTGCAGGTTGAGTAGGATTCCTGTGACCCAGAGGGTAATGACAGGGATAAGGGATTCTGCCTGCTCAGGCAGGTACCAGGTGGGCCACACACTCCTCCTTCACTTCGGTGATCATTTTAACTTTGGAGATTTTTCCATTCAAAAAGACCGGACAAGGACAGATTCTGACTGCCTCCTGCCCTTGAGGTTTCCTGCTCTGGGCCATCCTTCCTCCCTTCAGAGCTCAGGGGTCCTCATTCTCCCTCGATTCCAGGCAAATGCTCTCAGGCCCCTTCATTACAAACAGGGATTAAATGGGGCACTAGGGTGGCTCAGTCAATTAAGCATCTGCCTTCGGTTTGGGTCATGGTCCCAGGGTCCTGGATTAGAGTCAGATTACAGTTAGGTTATGGTTAGAATTACCTTGCCCTTACTACTCTATGTGCATGCTCTCTCTCTCAAATAAATAAAATCTTAAAAACAAACAAACAAACAAACAAGGATTAGAAAAACAGCCCTCCCATAGGTGTTTGCATTCTGACTAAAGTCTTAAGCTACACAGATAGCATGTAAATGGTTGAATTCTAGGCATTAGCCATCAGAAAAGGGAAAACAAGGACAGGGCAGCCTGGCTTCTCTGGTGTCATTGAAATCGCACCTGGGAATGTCCTCTTCTTTTATCCCCATGCATGCAGGTGTGTATCACAGTTTGCACCACATTGGGAAACTTCAGTTAAATGTTAGTTGAACTTGACTTTGTAGTTGTGTGAAAATTAACCTGATCAGTAAGCCTTTATAAAGCATTGACTGTTACTGTAATATTATTAAGTACAAAGAAGCCATAGGAAAGCATGCTCTGTGGCCTGCCAGCAAGACCAGCTGACAAGTCAAGACAGACAGAGAGGAAGCAGTAATAGCATAACAGTAATAGTAATAATAGTGATAATAACAATGGTATGGTAGCAGTAGTCGTGGTCAGAGTGACTTCCATGTTTTGAACAGCTACCATGTGCCAGGAATTTGACATACTTTTCACATTTATTTCTCACAATGCTGTGAGATTATTATGGTGTCCATTTCACAACAGAAGGAAATGAAACTCTGAGAATTTCAATATCTTGTTCAAAGACACACAGATAGTAATGATGGAGCTGAGATTTTATTTGATGAAGCTGGTATTCTTTCTATGACAACATGATTCTGCATGAAGCAGGCCAAGGCTAAGATGTGGAGAGACAGATTCTGTGCACATGTGTTTAAGGGATTCGGAGGAAAAGATCTTGCTACAGAGTAGGGTTGGCCCAAGTGGTCTTTGAGGAAGGGTTGGCTGTATACAAGGGATTTTTCTTCTGAATATATACATGTATATATTTATAGTTCAGTTTATCTTTAGATTTATCCTTCCAATGATGAATGTCAGGAAACTGTGTTCAGAAGTCACTTGAAATAATACACGAAGAGCTCTTTGGAAGAACTTAGAGACCGAAACAAACACAGAATTAACACTTTATTTGGTCTCAGTTACTGTTACTAGATGGAAGGACAGAGAAATAGATCAAAAGCAGATGAGACATCTAGACCACCTACATTATTATGTCTATGGGTTGAACTTGCTGTTGGCATTGGTTTTAAACATTTGTAAAGCTTTTAAATTCAAATCACTCAAGATCTTGCTCTTCCAATTACACTGTTCCTATTTGGTCACAGCCCAGCTTGTGGTCTCTGGAAGTGAGAAGTTCCTTCTGACTGCAATCAGTCCTGCATTTTGCTTCATTCCTGAGATCCTGGGCAGCCTGCATATCCCCAGAGTTGGAGAGAATGTGGTTGACTATGAAGTTCACTGGTTGATTCATTGAACAGATGGATAAGGAGTCCCTACTTGATTCTTGGCCCTGTTCTAAGCTCTATAGATCAAGGGACAATGAAGGCTCTGAGGGAGCTCCTGTTCCAATGGGCTGAGCTGGGTAATAAACACAGAGCCATATGAATATGCTTGTTGATTTAAAATAAAGGTGAGCACCGTGAAAACAGTCAAAATAGTCGAAATATGAGGCAATGTCAGAGAATAATTTAAATGAACATCGATGAAGGCCTCTTTAGGGAGCTGACATCTATCCGTACAATAAGAAGACACAGAAAGAAATCAAAGGGGGCAGTGAAGTCCTGGTAGAAAGCATGGTTAAGTGCAAAGGCTCTGGGGTAGAAAAGAGCTGGTGGTTTGGAGAAAGTGAAAAGCCGCCGCATAGATCTAAGAAGTAGTCAGGGGCTAGATCCGGTTGAACCTTGCCAGATAGGGGAAGGAGGGTCTGTGTGTTATTCTTTTTTTTTTTTAAATTTTTAAGATTTTATTTACTTATTTGTCAGAGAGACATAGAGAGCACCCACACAAATTGGGGAGGGGGAAGGGTAGAGAAAATGAGAAGCAGATGCCCAGTGGAGCCCAGAGCACCATGGTCTCAGGCCCTGGGATCATGACCTGAGCTGAAGGCAGACACCTAACTGACAGAGCCACCCAGGTGCCCAATGGATTGCATAATTCTGAATGCAGTGGGAAACCACTAGAGGTCTGAGCAGAGGAATGACATGATTATTATTATTATTACTTTTTTAAATTTCATTTTATTTTATTTCTTTTCGGTGTCCAGAATTCATTGTTTATGCACCACACCCAGGGCTCCTTGCAATACGTGCCCTCCACAATACCCACCACCAGGCTTACCCAAACCCGCATCCCCCTGCCCTCCCAAACCCTCAGTTTGTTTCTCAGAGTCCACAGTCTCTCATGGTTTGTCTCCCCCTCCAATATGGTTTGCCTCCCTTTCTGTTTTTATCTCATTTTATTCTTTCTTCCCTTCCCCTATGCTTTTAACTCTAGGAAACGGAGGGCTGCTAGAGGGGAGGTGGGCAGGGGATGCGGCCCCTGGGTGATGGGCATGAGGGAGGGAGCTTGATGGAATGAGCTCTGGGTGTTCTGTGTAACTGAGGAATCACTAAATCCTACCCCTCAAACTACTAATACACTAAATTCTATTTAAATAAAAAAATTAAAAAAAAAAGATCACTCTTGCCAGCTAAATGTCAACTCCCATCTGATTATTCTGATTTCAGTATCACTTACTGAACAGGCATGGTGTGCCAGTCACATACTAGCCATACAAACGCATCTGTATGCATATACATACATACATGTATGCAATTTCTATCTCTGTATGTTTGTATATATGTGTACGTGTGTGTGTGTGTGTGTAATTACCTCTCTAATCTCTAGGCTCTAACCCACTCCTGGAGGTATAGATCATTGCTCTCATTTTGAAATGGAGAAGCTGGGACCCACACTGTGACTCATGCCAAGTCACAGGGTTGTACAGTACAGTTTACAGCTGGAGATTGAACCAGGACGGGATCAAAGTTCTCTACTCTTTCCCCTCTGCTACATTATCACACCCATTACATAATGGAATTTTAGACGTTTTGATTCATAAAATTATCCCAAGAGTAAAATGCCCAGAACACTTCCGCACTAGCTGTCATGTATGCTGGTGGCTTTCTGGCCAGAGCGGGCCTGGCTTGGGCAGTGCTGCTCCCACAGTCCCTCGGCGGGTCCTGCCTTCTCTGCGGATTCTGCGGATGGAAGCACTCACTGAGGAAGCTGCTCCCAGCCCCTCTGGGCTTTTGCGGGCACAGCTGGTCTCCTGCACGGTGGGCCTCCCGCCATGGCATCCCTGTTGCACGAGACGCTGCAAGACCCCCCTGACACCCAAACTTGAATGCCCCTGAGGTTGGAAAAGTCAGAATTCCGTGGGTGAACTTCCGTGGAGTCAGGAATTCAGTTGTCTCACTTCTTCCTCCTGGAGACAGTAGTCAGGGCTGTAGTAGTTTCTGGAAGTTGAGCAATCGGCTCGAGGGGGCTGTGACCTGCTTCGTAAAGCAGCCTTTACATTTGCTCCCCTTCCTTCTTGGCCCGGTGCCTTTTCTGACTCTTGCCATCCTACCAGCTTGAGCTCCCCAGTAAACTGCAAGTGCAGGAACTCTAGCCTCCCAAAACCTGCTCTACAACTGGCCCTTTCCTTTCATTGTTTTCCTCCTGTTCTGTTCTCCCAGGAAGGCCGGTTGTTGAAGATGGGGTTTGTGCCTCACCAGGTCCAACCAAAGCCTTCCCGCAATGTTTTCTCTGAAACTTAAACTCTGATCTCAGAACGGGCACTTGGGGTTTCATAGAACTATTCACTGGGGAAATTGGAAAGCCCTGGAGGAAAAAAGACATAATGTCCTAACTTCTGTTAACCACACAGCAGAACTTTTAAAAGAATTCAATATAAGGCACCAATTTTAGTCTTGTGGAGACAAAGGAGGAAACGAATATTAATTATCTGTTATGTTCAAGAATTCCTTCATACCTTTATTCACCAAGGGTTCATCTATTGCCTTCCATATGCTGGTTACTGCCCTTGGTGAGTCCGGGGGCTCCCGGCTGAATGAGAAAGCTCTTGCCTTCATAGAACTTTCCGTCTCAGAAGTGTCAGGCTCTGTGCTGGGCAGTTGTCCTGGAGTTCACAACCATGCTCTGTAATTTGCTAAGTGTGTGCATATCCATCACTTCCCTGGATCCTGGAAAACTGACTTTGGTTGGAGGAGGGTGTCCATTCTATGGGTAAGAAAACGGAGGCTTAGTGAGTTTAAATGGCTTTCCAGAGACAGTGTACTGGGTTAGGTATTGACTTGGGTCTCCTGGCCTTGATCCCACAACTCTTCCTAACCTGCACAGCTGACCCTGACTATACACAATTGCTAGGCTATTCCCCCCAACCCCCACTTCAGACTCTGTCCTCTGGTCATTCATGGGTCTCTGTGCAGTCCTGACCCTGCTTGGGGGCACATGGGGAGTTTAGAAGGAGGTGCAGCTTCTGTAAGGAGTGGACAGCTTTTAGTGGAAGGTGTTTCATGGGGTACCCCCTTATCCTGGTCACATGGTCCAGGTAAAAAGAAAATAGACCTTGTAGACCTTGTGCCACAATGCCTGAAATATACACCCAAACATTCCAACACCTGAAAAAAATGCCTTTGCAAACTTGGAATTGGGCATTAGGCATCCAGTCCCCAAACTAAAGGAAGTGTTAACTCTTGGTTTCCTCTGGTGAAGGTTACAGGAATTAGAGAACTTTAATCAACATTCCAGAAAGCTATGTGGGTTCATCTCATTCTAGACAGGAGCAGAAGCTTCCGAGATGTCCCCAAAGCCATGCAAACAACTTGCCTCTTCACTCAATGACTTTGCCTCATCTTGAAAAATTATTCCCAGGATTAAAAATATATATATATTTAAGCAAGATTTTCACAAGCTAACCAAATAATATTTTTGCAAATGAGTAAAACAGAAATTTAACTTCAGATAGGAAAGCCACAGAGTTAACCAGAAACAGAATTCTGCAGTACTAGGATATTAGTATTATATATATATATAAAAAAAATTAGATGTTGAATTAACTTCTGCAAAGTTTACTCAGGGAGAAAACTCATTTATTTATCAAAAGCAAGAGAACTGTTGTTCCTTTCCATTTATGAAATTAGGGCTCCCTTATTAAGCCAGAGTACTCTTCCAGGACAATAATGAAGAATAATGCAGCTTTTTATTGCCTCTGGGGTATGTCTGTGCACAGATGGCCTTGAAAATAAAACTGGATTTTGGAGTGAATTCAGTCTGCTTTCTTTTTTATTCCCCCCCAACCTGACTCCCGTGAATGGAAGTAACAACCTGTTCCTTAGCTCCTCGGTGGCCCCTCAAGATAAATGGGACAGAAAAACCTTCAAGCACCCATTCTTTACACTTATACTGACAGCCTATAAATACATGTTTGTGCAACCCCCACCCCCACCTAGTAATGTGTTGTGACAATCTCCAGAAATAAATTCTAGACTGCATGGATTTTAACTTCCCTGCTGTTGAATCTTCATGAGATATGGCCCTTGGCTCAGCAAATCCTAAAAGATCTATCCAGCCCGAATGTCAGAAACTTTGCTTCTTCTGGGGCTTCTTCTTCTAGAGCAATGCCAAGCCCACAGAATTCACTGTCCTCCAACTTCCCTCTCCTTCTTCAGACAGGGTGGTCCCGGTGGCTTTGAACAATGTTATTGGAGGGGTGCCTGGGTGGCTCAGTGGGGTAAGATTCTGCCTTCAGCTCAGGTCATGATCCCAGGGTCCGGGATCGAGCCCCACATCAGGCTCTCTGCTCAGCCAGGGAGCCTGCTTCCTCCTCTCTCTCTGCCTACTTGTGATCTTTGTCTGTCAAATAAGTGCATCTCAAAAAAAGAAAAGAAAAGAAAAGAAAAAGAATGTTATTGGAAAGCCTCCACGTTTTCAGCTACCTTTTTTTAACCTCTGGGGTCTTCTATCCTGGAAGGATCCAGAATGTTAATGGCAAAGGTGGTGCTAAATTCCCTCAACCATGTTCTGGGGAAAACTGGTGAAAAGTTTTATGTATGTTATGTCCAAGTTCAGAAATCTGTAGCGGCTTTTGTTCAAAATATGAAAATCTAGGTTTTCTAATTTGGCAGCAAAATCTCCTTCTACTTGGAGTCATCTATTCATCAAATACTCATCGAGGTTTACTAACTAAGCACTGTGCTATGGGTCAGGAGCATCTCTGGCCTCACAGGCCTGACATCTCTGGCCGACAATCACAGAACATAGTATTTACTTGCGACAGTGCTAAGTGTCAAGATGAGAAGAGCAGGAGGCCCAGGGAGCTTCTAACTGAGGACTCAGATTCATGTGGGGAGCCTGGAGAACCAGAAAACCACTGGGGCTGGAGACAAAGAGCGAGGGGGTCCGAGCCTCCAGGAGGTTGGAGACATGGGCAATATTGGGTTATGCTGGGCCTTGAAGAAAATTCTTTGAGAAGAATGTGGGTTGTTATCATAAGAGAACTTAGAAGGCACTGTGGGATTTTAAACAGAGGGATACTATGATTAATTTTGACTCTAAAACTGTCCCTCTGACTGCCATTTAGAAGTGGTTTGGACATGGACTCTGGAAGCCCAAGAAACCCGGGGAGAATCTGTTGCAGCTTCCCTGAGTGGAACGGGGAGGGGGGATTTTGGAAAGAGGCGAGAATGTTGGAGAAAGTGAGAAGTGAATGAGGCTGTACAGTATCACATTAACTGTGCTTGTATCTTCCAGTCAAATCCTCTGCTCTCACCTCTCCTTCATTTGTTTATTTAAATGCTATCATTTGTCCTCATGGGCCTTGATTAAGAAAGATGACTTCCTCTTTGTCACAGGCATAGCACCATTTTTAGGCATAAGATTTGGTTTCATTGCTTAAAGCCGCTGGCCCTTAATCTCTCTCTGGGTGAGGAAGGAAAATCTCCTTTCTTGTTTTGTTTTGTTTTTGTTTTGTTTTAGCCATCTCCAAGTCCCATCAGAAACTGACCTGTTCGGTGAAGAGGATTCTGGCCTTGTGGCATGGACTGAATTGTGCCCCTACAAATTCATGTATGGAATCCCTAACCCCCAATGTGATTTTGTTTGGAGATGGAGCTTGTAAGGAGGTAACTAAGGTTGCGTGAGGTCATAAAATTGGAATCTTAATCGGGGCTGATGGCCTTATAAGAGGAGGAAGAGACATCAGAATGCACTCTCTCTTTCTCTCTCTCTGCAAGCCTGCACAGAGAAGAGGACATGTGAGGACAAAATGAGAAGTCAGGAAGAGAAGCTTCACTAAACATTGAATTTTCTGGTACCTTAATCTTGAACTTCCATCCTGCAGAATTGTGATAAAATAAATCTCTACTGGGGCACCTGGATGATACAGTCAGTTAAGCATCTGACTCTTGATTTCGGCTCAGGTCTTGATCTCAGGATCGTAAGATCAAGTTTTACATCAGGCTCCATGCTCAGTGAGGAGTCTGCTTGTCTATCTCCCTCCCACTCTGTCCCTTCCCCACTCAAATAAATGAATAAAAAAATAAAATCTTTAAAAAAATAATTCTTTCTTGTTTAAGACACCCAGTCTTTGGTCTTTTCTTAGTACAGCCCAAGCTGACTTATACATGTAGGTAAAGAAGAGTATGTCTCTTAGCTAAGAGAATCATATTTGATTCTTTCACTGCTTTTTAGCTGCCCAAACCAGCTCTTTGGAAGCTGATCCAAACTATTTTGAAAAAAAAAAAATCTATATAAGAAAATTCCAGTAATTTGGATCCCACTTATTCAGAATGGGGGCCAATTCACATGGGGCTAGGTTAATATGGCACTTGAGAAAGAGTTTGGCAGTTTTGGAGAATGCTCTGCAAATTAATACAGTACATAGGATCAGATGGGTCAAGGAGACACTGGCAAACTCCCCTAGTTTGGCTTTTTTACTGATTATGTGCCCATTAATGTAAATTTAACATGGTAAGGTCTCAATTTTCTCAAGTACATAAAATTTTGACTGGTAGTATTGACCTCACTGAGATCTGCGAGGATTGAATGAGATGGTGTATGAACAAAATTTCCACTACTTCTGTTGTGTCATAAGCACCCAAAAGGTGATAGTTGCTATTATTTGGAAATATTCATACTTGCTGAAACAATCAAAAGGGCAAATGCAGGGCAACTGGGTGGTTCAGGGGGTTGAGCCTCTGCCTTCAGCTCGGGTCATGATCTCAGGGTCCTGGTATCAATCTCCACATTGGGCTTTCTGCTCAGTAGGGAACATGCTTCCCCTCTCGCTGCCTGCCTCTCTGCCTTTCAAATAAATAAATAAGATCTAAAAAAAAAAAAAAAAGACAAATGCAACTTATTTTCTATTCCTAAGGTTGCCATATAAAAGACCCAAGATACTGAGACCAAACATACAAGGACTCATTAATCTAACTTACTCATAGAGAGACTTGGGAAGTCATGACAAGCTAGGAAAGATTCTAGAATTCAGACTTCAGGCCTGCCAGCCTTGCCCCAGTCCACGTGCATCAGTGATGCTCACCAATGTGACTTTTAGTCTTCCAACATAAGGATTTGTTTTGTGTTTAAAATCATTGCTTTTTTTTTTCCCTGGACTAGGGCACCTACCCCTAATAGATGGGGAGGAAATGATGCAGACTTTGGAACCAAGAGTGCTGGACTGCAATCTGATTCTGTTGTTCACTGGTCTACCACAGAGTAGGCTATAGGTAATACATTCTGAATGATGAATAAATGGATGAATGGATGAAGGAAAGGACTGTCATAAAGATTAAATGGGATAAAAAAATTAAAACATCTTCAAAAATTGCTTGACACATGCTAAATGCACAGGAATGTTCCTTTTTTCCCTCTCTTTTAGTTCAATCAGCCTTCCGTGGGCACCAAAAATGTGTAGACAGCATGCAAGGTGCTGGATTTCCATGATGACAGTGGGACACCAGGACAATGGACTGACATGATTCCCCCCCAGACAGTGAAGGAAGTGGAAGTAAATGATATTAATCTGTTCAATAATTGTCCTTTGCCTTTATCTTTTGAATCAGATACATGGATTACAGGTTTTTTTTAAAGATTTTATTTATTTATTTGACAGACAGAGATTACAAGTAGGCAGAGAGGCAGTCAGAGAGAGGAGGAAGCAGGCTCCCTGCTGAGCAGAGAGCCCGATGTGGGGCTCGATCTCAAGACCCTGGGATCATGACCTGAGCTGAAGGCAGAGGCTTTAACCCACTGAGCCACCCAGGTGCCCCAGATTACTGTTATTTTTGATAAAACCCAAGCAACTTTTGTGTATCTCTGTGTTCAGGATTACATTTCACTCTTGACACAATATGGTTTCCTAGTTCTATTAAAATAAAACTGAAGGCTTCTCTTCATCATTGTCTAGATCTTTAAAATACCATTTATAGATATTCTCTTTTCCTTTCAAAATACGTGACTTGTTCTATTACACATGGGATTGTCAGTCCTGCAGAATCTGTGAGTGTTTCAGAAGGAAATGTTTTCACTAATTTCACATTTATTTCTATTGATTTTTTTTTTTTAAAGAGTGGCATTGCCAGAACAACTCAAAATTCGATTTTGTACTACCTGGAAGGGCATTGTACATGACATGGTAATTGAATGCAAATTACTTTATCAAACATTTATTGAGCACCTGCTACATGCCAGGTCCTATATTAAGGGCAGTGGAATATCCAAAGATAAGCAAGAAATTGCCCTCTTACTAGACAACAAAGGCCCATTAACACATAATGACGAACTCACAAATGTCTACTTTTCAAGATAGCGTAAGAGAGAGCAAATTCTCATGATGTAGTGGTAACATGATGCAGAGGTTAGGAAATGTACTTTCTGTGCACCTTCACAAAGCACAACTAGGAAAATGTCACCCAGGTGAGTATTTCTAGGAAAAAATAATTTAAATGCAGGGATAGCTTTTTTAATGGATAAATAGAATGAATGATGAATTTATCTTATCAACTACCCCCCATCCCAAAGTTTTATCTACCGGGTAGGTGTTCGGGGTTCCCTGTGACAGAAAATCTCAAAGTAACTTAAGCAAAGGAGAGAATTTGTGACTAATGTAGGTGAAAAGCCCAGTGGTGGATCTGGATCAAGCTATGCTCTCAGAGGTGCATTTTCTCCATGTCTGGCTCTGGCTCCTGTCATGTACCCATTCTCAGGAAGGCTCCCCCTCTATGAGCAGAAATTGGAGGCAGGACTTCCAGGCCTGTCATCTCCCTAACTCTAGGGATGGTTCTGTATATCTTCTGCAGAACCTGCAGCAAAGTTTCAGTGATGTCTTGTGGTTGATTCAGTGTTTGAACCATCTCTAAACCAATCACTACGGCCAGGGGAATGCAGGATGGTGATTGACTCTGGTCATTGAGGAGCCACGGCTAGAGCTGAGAGTAAGATCAACTCCAACCATACTGCATGGGTCAAGAGTTGGCAAAGGAATTCGGATGGCAAAAAGTATATTTTATCTAACTAGACAGATCAGTTAATGAAGAATGCATTAGAAGTGGTGATTGGAACAAAAAAGGATAATTTTTCTAAATTGTTTTTAAATTAAAATGTGACTGGTGTACTGTGCTGGGGTTCTCCATCTTTGGTTTTCAAAAATAAAGCACCTTCTCCATATCCCAATGTGTTAGACATACACTGAAGCCTCATGTGGCCCAGAACTGTTTAGATGTTTGGGTGTAATGACATCATCTCCACTCTCAACATCTTGCTGTCCTCTGAAATAGACAGGACACACAGAGTCAGAAATGTCCAGGGATCCGGCTTTTTTCTTTTAAAAAAGTGTTTCTGGGCAATCTGTCATATAGTTAATAATTGGGAAAGAGACTCCATAAATCAATAAAGCTGATACCAGATTGCATTAGTGGCCCGTGATACCTGAGCTCTTCAACATATCAAGACAATGTCTACCTCAAATGCAGCTACCAAAGTGATACTCTTAAAATAGGGATTTGATCAGGGATTTGCTCATGTGGTCAATTCGAAATTCCTAAGCATGGTTCTCAGTGGTGGCCTCATTCTCTACCACTTCTGGTTCAAACACTTGGAATTTCAAATCCAACACACTCCTTGGGCCTCATGTAAGCTTTCTAAGTCATTGCACATGGAGTCTTCTCTGTTGTATTTCCTATGTACCTCAAGTAGCAGGTTTGATGTCACCTACTCTCTGAAGTGTTCTTCTTTGATCTTTCAGAGGATTGTATAAATCTCCTGTCTTTGCCAAGCACTCATTACATGACATTGTAGTGGGCTTTTTTTTGCCCATCTCCCACACCTTGGGACTGTGAGCATCTTGGGAGGAAGTTTGGAATCTGCTGATTCCTGAGAGGTGGCATCTGGTATCTCACAGAGCTTTCCATGAATAAGGCTTTTATTTCCTGTAACATCCCAGACTCATTGCTGGACAACATTCATGTTAGAAAGTTCTCTATACAAGACCTGAGAACTGTTTCCTTTCTGTGACTTTTACTCCTTGATTCCAAGGGTCCTCTGGAGTCACAAGAGGAAGTCAACTCTCTCTGGGCTCCTGACCACCCTTCCCTTATTGCTGGGACAGCTGTCACAGGTACTCCGAGCCTCTTCTTTGGATTAACAGACTAAATTTCTTCAACCATCTCTCTCTGGTCTCAGAGGCTGATCCCTCACTATTGAGATCATCCTGCTTGAGATATGCCCTAGTGTGTTTCTGTTAAGTTCCCTCAAAAATGGGAATGGGGTGGGTATCAGGAGCAGACAGATCCAGGAAACCATGACTTCCCTTGAGTAGGGCATTGCTTTTCTTCTCTTGCTGACTCAACACATTTAGTTTTCTTTCTTTCTTTCTTTTTTTTTTTTTTTTCCAGATTTAGAATCCTGCTGTCTCAGGCTGTGCTTGTGGTCAATATTTGAAATATTTCACAATTTAAAATAAAAGTACCTTTAAAGACCCTCTGACTATATAAGTCACCCCTTCTTGCACTTAGGCAATTCATTGTTTAATCCTCAATAGCAATGTCTACATTTACCCATATTGTTCTCAATTCTGAAGTCCCATAAGCCTCCCATGCAGCCCTTCATAGAGTAGCGACCCCAGTAATGGTCATGAGCTGAGCTATTCAACCAGGATCACCCTGATGCACCCATTTAACCTTTCACTCCCTGGCCTTTCCTACTTGGCTAGCTGATGACTGGCTTGGAAGCCCACGCTATCATAACCATCAACTTCCAAAGCGATCACTGCCCTAGGAACCTCCTTGGTTCCCTCCTTGTAGGAGGCACGTTACGAATTCTGTACATGGTTGGTGCTCAGTATATGCTAAGTGAAGACTGGGTTTAATATGATGACTCTATCAGGAAAAAAAGGAAGTGAATAACACATAGTAGAGAAATGAGGTTCCACCAATTAAATGCCAAAACATCAGAGAATGAGACTATTTCTAGTTCAAAGAACTTGAGGAAAGAAGCTTTAGAGGGAAGATGTGCTGCTTAGTTAAGGAAGGAGAACTTGATTTCAAATGTAAAATTGCCAAAATAAGCTGGGTAAGAAAGGATCATGTTCAGAATTTTAAAAAGGGAAGTACTACTTCTCTTTGATTTGGTCAGACTCTCTGATGGAGACACCAAGCCCAGCAAAGAGACTATAATATTACAAGACTTTGGGTTGGAAAGTCCTGGAGAGAGGTCAGCTCTTCCTCACTCCACACTCCAGACCTCTCAAGGCAACCTTAGGCAGAGCAGGTGTCCTCATCCTGCTATCAGATGACTTTGTCTATCTTAAATACTCCACAATAAATGCAACCACGTAGTTGACATTACAGACTGAATGCTTGAGTCCCCCCAGAATTCATATGTTGAAATCCCAGCCCCCAATATGATGTGTGAAAAGGTGTGGCCTTTGGGAGGTAATGAGGTCATGAGTGTGGAGCCCATATGCCTGGAAAGGATTAGTGCCATTATAAAAGATACTTCAGAGAATGTCTCTGCTCTCCACCCTGTGAGGATCCAAGGAGAAGATGGCCTCCTGCAAACCAGAGGAAGGGGTTCTCCCAGAACCCAGCCATGGTAGCACCTTTATCTTGAACTGTCAGTCTCCAGAGCTGTGAGAAGTATGTTTTTATTGTTTATAAGCTCCCAGTCTATGATATAATTTGTTATGGTAGCCAGAATGGACTCAGATGGTTGTACTGAACATAAAGCTGATCATCAGGCCTTGTGGATTTGAGTAGCCCTCCATACTGTCCTCAGCCTTGCTGTTCGTGGAGAATATTGAGGATTCTTGTCCCCTTCTAAACTCTCACTTGTATCATTTTAACTATTAGAAGGCTACCCCAGCCAAAGCTAGAATTTGTAAAGAGTGTTTCTTTATAATTTCTTACAATTTGTAAAGATGTTTCTACCTCCTTCTGTCCTTTCTTTTTCCACAAGGATTTGCTGAGTGCTCACAAGCACCCACAAACTGTACTTCACTCTGAGACAATCAAGATGAGTTAAATAGAATCTCGGAATCATTTTAATGTATAGTAAACACAGCTGCAAGAGTACATAGCAGGTACCAAATTGAGAGCATCTGTTGGGTCAAGGATGGTGGGAGAGGCACAGTTGGAGGCAAGAATCATGTGAGGAGAGTCTCAACTGGTGGCCACGAACATGATTAAGGGATATGGGCGGCCATCTAACTGTGCTCCAAATGCTGGCTCCACGTTACTTCTGGGATATGCTGTCACTAAGCACAGTTATTTCTCAAAAGCATCTCACTCCCGGGCATTGGAACTAATACACGGCTCTTAAATATAATGTGTCTCAAAGAATTATCTCATATCTCGTCAGCAACAAAAAAGTAATAATTCTGTGCTTTAAAGAATGAATTGAAGGTGATACAGTGACAGAAAGATTTAAAAAACTCCACTCAAATGGATAAAAACTGCACACAAAAAAGAATATATTTAGGTAGCAAAATCATTCAGGAGCAATTTGTCAAATATTAAATGACGCCGAGAAAAGAACACACTTGCTGTATTCTTTGAAGTTTGAAGATGTAGCTTCATAAGCTTTATGGAGCTTAAACAATTTGAATAAAAATGAAATATCTCCAGGCTAGAAATGATGGAGCTCCGGTCTGCTTCTATTTCCTTGGGACTGCAAGACAGATGGAGAAGGAGGAGATTCAGAAGGCAGAGTTTTTTGGTTTATATTTCCTGCCGGGTCAGATGTGGAGAGGAAAACCAAGGGAAGAGAACGTGAAGCACTTCTGCCTGAGGAAAAAAAAAGTAAAACTTGAAATGTGTGACAAGACATTTTCTCCTGGACATTAGCAGTTATATTCTTGGTAATGTCTCTCTTTCTCTCTCTCCTTTTTTTTTTTTTTTCCTTAATCTTTTCCCTTAAATTGAGCAAGTCACTTCCTCAAGGGCAGGATTTAAGTTATACAGCTTTTTAAAAGAAATCTTAACTTAGCTTGTCTGATACAGCGTAAAGGGGTAGTTCTGCTAGGACTCAGTGATAATGCTTGAGGATTTTGGCAATACCAGGTTACCTTCTGGAAAGATTGGGCATGAGTCTCAGTGTCATTATTTTTGACAACTTGTGGGCCTCAAAGACTCAAGGTCATTTGTCAAATAGTCTCATATATCTTAGTAAAAGACCTAATCAGAAAACTCTAGTAATTTGGAAATGGTTTTTAAAAATGTATCATCTTTAATATAATACTACTAATAAAATTTTCTTTAGGTCTTTCTCTGAATATGTTTTAGTTTACCACTTCATACAATAAAAAACAATTTTTTAATTTTTTTTTTAAAGATTTCACTTATTTATTTGAGAAAGAGAGAACATGAGCAGGGGAAGAAGCAGAGGCAGAGGGAGAAGCAGACTCCCCACTGAGCAGGAACCTGAGATGGGGCTTGATCCCCAAATCCTGGGATCATGACCTGAGCCAAAGGCTGACACTTAACCAACTGAGCAACCTAAGAGTCCCCCAAAAAGCTTTAATAACAAATCTAAGTGCTCTCAGAAGAAGCCTAACTACTTTTAGTGGGAAAATAAACAAAATGGGTTGGGCTTCAAATTAAAAGGTCAAAAGGAACAGATTTGGTAAAAATATTTATCCATATTTACTGAGTCATTGTTTCCATTTGGATAAATACATTGAGAATTGCTTAAAATAGTTTCGGGAATGTCACTAATTCTTGATATCTTAACAACATTTGATTTACTAGAGTCGTGCCCCCGACTCACTTCCGAGAGGCTTGCAGCAGCTTGAGGCCTGGCCACACTCTAAGAAGCCTGCCACCCCAGCGTGGGCCTGGGCTCTGTCCTCACCACTGTTGGAAATCAGACCCACAGCCAAGTGGAATTAGGAGCAGGATCGCCTTGAGAAGAAGGTTCCAGAAACCCAGTTTCTAATCCCAGTCCTGCACTCAGCACCCTTGAATACTCTGTCTACAACACTGTGTGGGTTGCTGCTCCTATCTTTAATCGCTAGTCTTGTTTTTGGTTTTTTTAAATTTTATCTTAGCATTTTTTTGCCATTTAAAAAAAATTCAAGTATAATTAACATCCAGTGTCTTGTTAGTTTCAGGTGTATAATATAGTGATTCAATAATTCTAGACATTATTTACAGCTTATCACAATAAATGCATTCTTCATTCCCTTGGCCTCTCTCACCCACCCTGCACCCATTTACCTTCTGGTGACCATCTGTTTGTTCTCTGTATTTAAGTCTGTTTATTTGTTTTTCTCTTTTAATTTTGTTCATTTGTTTGGTTTCTTAAATTGCGCATGTGAGTGAAATCATATGGTATTTGTCTTTCCCTGACTGACTTATTTCACTTAGCATGATACCATCTAGCTTCACCCAGGCTGCTGCCAATGGCAAGAGTTTAATCTTTTTCATGGCTGAGTCATATTCCCTTGCGTCTATATACCACATCCTCTTTATCCATTCGTCTGTCGATGGACACCATGAGCTGCTTCCATCATTCAGCTCTTGTAAACAATGCTGCAATAAATGTCAGGATACAGATATCTTTTTGAATTAGTGCTTTTTATATTCTTTAGGTATATACCTAGCAGTGATATCACTGGATTATATGGTTAACTCCATTTTTAGTTTTTTTTTTTTGAGCAAATTTCATATTCTTTCACATTGAAAACATACTGACAGGGTGTTTGATATTTGCAGGTCTAAGTGACCTTCCCTGGTACCTGCACTAGATTGGGACACAGAATCCTAGGTTCGAAATCATTTTCCCTGAGAACTGTAAAGGCATTACCCTCCTGTATTCTGGCCATCAGTATATCTGCTAAGATAGGACATTTAGTGAGTGTCATTCTCACTGGTGATTTATTTTTTCCAGAAGAATTTATGAGCTTATGCTTACTATGAGTGTTTCAAAATTTAACAAAGATGTTTTAGGTGTAGACCTTTTAAAAATACAACCTGCTTCGCCTTTGTGGTACTCTTAATCTGAAGACATGTGTCTCTCACCCCCCACCCCCCCTTTATAATATTGATCATTTTCTCTTTTTCTGTATTCCTTCTTTTTCACTTTTACTGGTCAAATGTGGGTGGTTTGTATTAAGTCAATTTGGTGTGGCCAGAACTTCTGAATCCCTTTCCCTGTAGGGTCTAGTTTAGATTTGCTGAAGTGGGAGTTTCTGTGAGACCTGGGGGGCCAGTGTGAAGCCACAGACTTTGTTCTCTGAAAGCTGCCATGCTTTGATATGGTAAATGTTGCAGAAGGTCAGGGGTTCCATTTTGCACCTGTTGACTGTTGACCCGGTAGACAAATAGCAGCCCCAAGCCCTCCACCAGACACGTGGTAGCAGACCCACGGAGATGGAAGCTGTGCAGACGGAAGTTGGCCACAGAACCGTCCATGAGCCTTCCATTCTCAGTCCCATCGGGCAGCCGAGCCTGGCTGACTTCTCAGGTTGACTTATAGGTGACTGCTCTCACCTTCCATACCCTAATTTCCCCAGCTCCTCACACAACTGGGTGAGCTTTATTTATTTATTTTTTTTAAGATTTTATTTATTTGACAGAGAGTAGAGGGAGAGAGAGAGAGAGAGCATGAACAGCAGTGAGGGGCAAGGGAGAAGGGGGAGAAACAGACTCCTGCTGAGCAGGAAGTCTGATTCGGGGTTCCATCCCAGGGCCTGGAGATCATGATCTGAGCTGAAGGCGAAAGTTTAACCCACTATCCCACTGAGGTGCCCCGAGATTTAAAATCTACAACAAATTTCTTATCAGGCCTGGTACCTCTGCTTCCCTGATTAAACCCTGTCTGATTATAACCTCCTAAACTGAGATTTAGATCTCTTAGTTTTTTCTTGTTTTTATTTTTTTTCTTTTTCCTCTATTTCCTGGGAGATTACCTTGACTTTACATTTAATATTCAAGAGTTCCTTCTCGCTCTCTGTTTAAATTTTATATCATCTTGTAATACCTTGCTGAATTTCTCCAAAAATACTATCTAAAGCAGTTTTTTTTAATATCTTAAATTATCTTTATTTTTATGGAATTAGTTATTTTCCCCCATTTATCTCAATCTTATTTTTTTCATGTTGGTAAGTTTCTTCTAATGACTAGAGATTTTAAGTGGTGACAACTATAAATGGAGAATGGACATTTTTTTTAGGCAGCTGGTTTTCACCATTTTATTGGCAGATTTGTGTTCTCTTCAGATCTCTTTGTTCTTACAAGAGTATCCATGTTCTCTTACTCCGGGGGTACGTAGAAGGTGGAGAGACAAATGCTTGTGTTCAAGTGCCTCCTTGACTGAAACTGTCCCTCAGTCCCTTATCCATGCCTCTGATCCTATTTTCTTTCCATCTCCCCATCAGTCCTATAGTTGGATGTGTCTCGCATACTACTTCCAGTACACATGCTTCCAGACTTCTTCCCTCCCCAATTTACACTAAAGTTTCTTAAAAGAGTAATTCTCCTTCTGTGTTGTTGCAATTCTCAAAAGCATTCTATGGCTTCCAGTTGCCTTTAAAGTTAACACCAAACTTCTTACCCTGATTATGGTAATTTTCACCTAAACATTTCCTCATGCCTTGATTTCCCTCCATTTGAAATATTCTCCTTCAAATCTCTACCTATCAAAACCTGACCCTCTCTGAGCATCTGTTCAGTATCACTTTCCCATAATTTTCTTTTTTTCCCCATAATTTTCTGACAAATCTCTCCACTTTAATTCATGATCACACTTTATTTAGAGCATCTATTTTACTGCAGAAAATCATCCTGTCTGATATTACAACTATATGCCATTTTTCTTGCCATATTAGAATGAAATTTCCTTTTAGATGGGACCTTATTTTAATGTCTATTTTCTATCCAGAGCCCCAAACATGGAACACAGCAAGTATTCACTGAAAATGCATTTACTTAATAAATTAGTACATGGATAGATCTCTGCATTTTTAAGCATCTTTGCATTTCATTTTCCTGAAAAATGACCATAATAGTTGCTTTGTGTTAGTGGTGCCTGCTTTTTCAAAGGAAAGGAAGCTATCAGTCCATGAATAGATTTGTGTAAGGATTTCCTCTTATTTTACAGAATTATGGGTTTGGATTCTAGAAAGCTGTCCTGTTTATCATCCTGTCTTTGTGTAAGTTATTGCTTCCATACATATACAAGTTGTACTGGAATGACTGGATTAGTTCACAGTTCCCTGACAAGGAGTTTCATTCTGGGTATATCCTGCATCCTTCACGATTTGCCATAAATGTGTGAACTTTCATTTTAATTCCAAAGGAGAAAGCTGTTGGTTCTGTGGGAAAAAGGTCTGAAGCCTTGAGCACTCTATGACTATGACTTGTTTGTGCTTTAAAGTATATTTGCCAAAAAGTGTAGTCATATAAAAAGTGAGCAATACTCACTCTATTCTTTTTTTTTTTCTTAAAGGTTTTATTAATTTATTTGAGCGAAAGAGAGAGTGAGAGAGAGCATGAGAGGGGAGAAGGTCAGAGGGAGAAGCAGACTCCCCATGGAGCTGGGAGCCCAATGCAAGACTCAATCCCGGGACTCCAAGATCTTGACCTGATCTGAAGGCAGTTGTTTAACCAACTGAACCACCCAGGCACCGTAGTACTCACTCTATTCTTTTTTTTTTTTATGATTTTATTTATTTATTTGACAGACAGAGATCACAAGTAGGCAGAGAGACCAGCAGAAAGAGGAAAGGAAGCAGGTTACCCACTGAGCAGAGAGCCCGATGTGGGGCTCGATCCCAGGACCCGGATCATGACCTGAGCCAAAGGCAGAGGCTTTAATCCACTGAGCCACCCAGGCACCGCTCTATTCTTAACTTTAGTGTCAAACGAGGATTCTTGCAATCAAGACAATAAAATTAAATAAACCTTCTTTCTTGGCAAATTTGCAAATATGTCATTCTTCTGAATTACTATAATAATAAACCATTACTGATGTTTGGTTTAAATTTTTTGTTATGAATCATCACATATTGATTCATTCACTCCCCTTTTATTATTCATTCGTTTATGCAACAGCATTCATAAACCGTGCCTGACATGTGTGTTAGTGCAAGGACTAAGACATGGACCTCGACCTTAAGAAGCACACAGCCTCACGGGGAGGACAGACCATTACAGGAACACAATAAGTGCCATGTTAGGGGGAAACCCAAGGGAGAAGGAAGAAGATTCAGCTCAGCCCATGAGAGTCAGGGACAACTTCCTGCAGTAGTAACGCTTGCTATGGTTTATTATGAAAATTGGAATTTCAATCGAAACTCTAGAAGTTGTCCTCAGAAGATAGCCATGTTCTTGCCTACTGTGAGTGTTCGTGAATAATTCTGTGATGAGATCCCTGCATGGAGAAAGGTTTAGCTTGCGTGTTTTGACGGGATGATGTCTTGGATACCGACCGTGTAGCCTCATCTCTTCTAGGGAATTCTTCAGATGAGTACTTCTCAAAATGGCTGTGTATTAACATCATCTAGGTGGGGGTTAAAATGGCCAGGCTCCACCCTTGGAAAGGCTGACTAATTAATTGCTCTGTGGCAGGGGTGGCATTGTTTAGAAGCTATCCACATAATTCTGATGGGCAGTGACAGCACCAAACCACTGCCATGGACAGAATTTTAGAATCGCTCTGCTGAAAAGACTCTTAGTGACCACCCCGCCCAACTTGTGTTTCATAAATAGGAAACTGAGATTGGGTCGTGGCTTGTTTTCTTGGAAAGCACTTGTTATGGGTTGAATTGTGCTCTCTCTAAGTTCATACGTTGAAATCTTAACCCCTGGAACTTTGGAATGTGAACCTCCTTGAAAATAGGGCCATTACAGCACAATTCATGGAGATGAGGTCACAGTGGAGTAGGGTGGACCCCTCATCCAATATGACTGCGGTCCTTTTAAAAAGGGGAAACTGGAACACATAAGAATGCTGTGTGTGGACTGGAGTGATGCTGGCATGACCACCAGAAGCTGGGAGAGGGGCCTGGGCCAGACCGTCCCCCAGTGTTTCAGAGGTGACTCTGCCCCACCGCCATCTTGATATTGAACTTCTAGTCCCAAAACTATGACAGAACACATTCCTATTATTTAAGCCACTCAGTTTGTGGTACTTGTTGCATCAACTGTAGCTAGTGAATACGGTACTCTAAAAGTGAATTTTTAAAAAAGATTTATTTATTTATTTATCTGACAGAGAGTGTGAGAGAGCACTAGCAGGGGAGACAATGGGGAGAGAGAGCGGGAGAAGCAGACTCCACACCCGAGCAGGGAGCCAGATGTAGGGCTCGATCCCAGGACTATGGGATCATGGCCTGAGCCGAAGGCAGATGCCTAAACATCTGAACCACACAGGTGCCTCAAAAATTGAATTTTTGAATTAGCCCTAGTCTGGTAAACTCAGCTATTCTCCTTCCTAGTGTGGTGAGGACGTTGCCCTCTCCCACTTCTCCTGAGCCAGCAAAGGCAGGTTGTTGGTTTCTGCTTTTCTGAGTGAGGAGGGGGCAAGCGTGTGTGGCCTGGGCAGCTGGAGTGACTCGACCATCTCTGAGGCCTTCTCGTGCCACAGTCTGCCTCATCACAGGTACAGGCAGGGACAGAGGACAGCACTCTGATCCCACAGGGTGTTTCACAGTGCATTCTACTATCATTTGCAAAGCAGCTCTCAGAAACGGTCTCACTTGTCTTGAGAGTGAAATTTGTGTAGAATCCATGCGTCTTTACACCAGTGTGCATGTGTGCATGTGTGTCTGTGGGCACAGGAAGACCCAGCAGCCATCTCTCTTGAGTTTTGTCTCTGAGATGAGGGCTGCTCTGGTGTGTGGGGGGGGTCTGATATGCCAGGGCTAAGGCTGTGCCCAACCTGCTGAGGTCTCTTCTCTCCATTTCTCAGCCATCTGGTTCTTTATTCTCAATATTCCAACCTTCGTGTTCCTTCTTTTCATTTTCCTATGGCCCAAAATACTTCTAGAGCTTCTGGGCTTCGGAGGAAGATACTGCCTAATCATGTTCCTCTTTCATCATCTAGGTGGGTGGGATGTGTACAGCAAAGGCTCTCTTGGTGGTCCTGAAATGGCTTTGTTTTGTTCTCTTTTGTTTTTTCTTTCCCTTTCTTTCTCTGTCTCTGCATGCTTGTACCATAATAGACTCATAACAATGGAGCTCTTATTAGGTGAAATGGAGATCATCCTGACCAAAGTCAGAGCTGGAAACTCAGGCCCTGGAAGAAGGAGACAGTGTGGTTATCTAACCATCACATTTATTGGGCTGTAGGAACTTGAACTAGTCTTATGAGGCTTGCGTCCTCATAACACGAGGCCCATGTTACTTTGCTGACAGGATTGAAGACTGTGGGAAATACACGTAAAGCTCTCATTCTGTTTCTGGCATCCACAAAACACTCAGCATGTGGCTGAGTTTCTTGCATTGTGAGGACAGATGAGGACTCCATCCGGGAAGCTGGAAAGCCAGGAGCAGATACAGTTTATACAACTTAACAACAAAAATCATTTGTTTCTCACAATAGTCTCTGTTGAAGTATGTGCTTATGAGCTTCGGAAATTATGAAGAGCCTGAGCTGTGTGAGGAGAAAAGGGGAAAAAAAAGAATAACAAATTCAAAACTCAGCAAGTCTCTAGCCAGCCAATCTATCCATTCATGTTGGTTGGTTTTTGTTTAGCATTTGTTTATCTCCTAAAGACGGAAGTGGGGGTACTTTATTGCTCTCCCTCAAATATTTCTGGAAGTAGCAGGTTTGAGGCAGGAGGAGAGGAAAGGAAAAGAGAACAGGTAAAAGTGAACTTGACGTCTTCCTTTGTTCTGGGCAACAAAGACGCCATGGCAGGGCCATGATGGGACCAACTGGGTTATGTCAGAGGCCAGACTGGCAAAGGGGCCCCCAGTGATGCTTGGAAGGAGGCACATAGAAGGGGGAATCTCAATCTGTGCAGGACTTACTGTGGGAGAAAGTTCAATTTTGTGGGATACTAGCAAAATCCTTGAGCAACTCCTTTTTTATACAGATGGAATCAGAGACCAGAGTGGAAACTGAGGGATGGGTTGTTTACTGCTCCACAAGCTCCATGATAGGCCCTGATCATATACCATTGCACCTAATTCTCTCAGCAAGATTTCCTTATCCCCCGCTTTACAAGGCAGGAACCAGGAGTGAGATCATAGAAGGGAAGTGGCAGACTTGTCATGGGGAACTGAGGGTCTTCACAGCACCTCCCTTCTTGCCTAAGCCCTGCCCAGATGTGCAGGCATATTTTTCTGAAGCCGTGAAGGTTAATTTTCCTCTCTGGGTTGGTGGAATTAAAAGTAACAATATCTATCACTTGCCACCTAAAAGGAGGGAGATTTCTCATTTTCATAAAAAAGACACTTGATACTGAATGTGGTAAGTTGACTAATGGTCCCCTAGCCATCCAAGTCCCACCCTTGCGATTATGAATGTTACTCTTACAGCAAAAGGAACTTGGTGGCTGTGACTAAGTTAAGGACATGAAGTGAGGTGGTTGTCTTGGGTCGTCTGGATCTGCCTAACATGTTACCACAGTGAAGGACCATATGTACCCCAATGTTCATAGCAGCAATGACCACAATCGCCAAACTGTGGAAAGAGCCAAGTTGCCTTCAACAGACGAATGGATAAAGAAGATATGGTCTATATATACAATGGAATATTATGCAGCCATCAGAAAGGATGAATACCCAACTTTTGCATTAACATGGACAGGACTGGAGGAGATTATGCTGAGTGAAATAAGTCAACCACAGTGTCCTTATAAAAGGGAAGCCAAGAGAAATTTTTTCACAAGAACAAAAGTTCATGTGAGGATTGACACAGGAGGCTATGTACTGGCTTTGTAGATGGAGGTAAAAGCTGCAGGCTAACTACTATAAGGAAGGTGGTTCTAGACACTGGAAAGAACAGAGACAAATTATCTCTGGGAGTTTCCAGAGGGAGCATGGCCCTGCAGGTACCTAGAGTTTGGCCCGATGAAGCTGATTTCATTTCTGATTGCCACAACGGTAAGAGTATAAACATGGAGTTGTTTCCAACTGCCAAGTCTGTGGTAATCTCTTTCAGCAACCATTGGAAAGAAGCCACTAGAGGACCCCTCTTCACAGTGGCAAAAATGGAGTCTTGGAATATGGTGGCCTTGTTTGGCTGTGGTCTCACGGGGCATGCCCACTTCCTGTCATAAGAAGGGTCACTAATTTCAGTATGTGGTGCCTGGGCCACTTACAGAGTATCTACACGAAGGGCGGGCTGTCACTCAGGGCTCTCTGGCTATGTTCTTCATGTTAATCTGGGTGTGGGTGCAGATGTCTTCTGATTGCTAGCCAGCTATGTGAGGGTGGCAGCATCCTCTGATGTCTGGGTTTGTGTGGCAGAGTCTGCCGTTTGCCAAAACTGGTTGACATCCCAAGCAAACGAAGAGGAGAGGGGTTAAGATTAAAAGTTTGACCCGATGGGAGAGAAGCGTTGGGGACAATTTCTCCCTGTCCCTTGATTGGCATGGTGGAAACAGCTCATTATATCCTGGCCTATTAGGATGAAACTAATAGGGTAAAGGAAAGGAATGAGATGCATTCTGAGTGACCGGGTGTGCGCACAAGTGTTCGAGGTGAGCAAAATGTACCCCAGAAGTCTGTGTGATGGCAGAGATAGGATATGAACCCCAAGTTCCCTGATTACAATGTTTTTGCCTCCTCTGTCATTCCACATGGCCTCATACACAAGGAGATGTGCACTGAGTTAGAGCTGGAGCCTGTTTCCCGTATCTGACCTTAGGATTCTTTCCACCTGTCCCTACAGCTTTTTTCTTCTTTCTTTCTTTCTTTCTTTCTTTCTTTCTTTCTTTCTTTCTTTCTTTCTTTCTTTCTTTCTTTCTTTCTCTTTTTTTTTACTATCAAGAAACAATATAACCATAATGACCTGCTTATCTGGACCTAATGTATTGTTTTACTCAATCTAACAGAGATGTCCATTTATCGTTGCCACCAGGACAAAAATTAACTGTATTAAAGGGGGAAAAAATGGAAAATTTGTTCAGAGGATGTTGAGTTTTTAAGAATCCCGAGGGAGAAAATGATAATCTAATTCAGAGTGCTCCTTGGTGCCTGATACCCATCTTCTCATTAATTCTTACAAAGTTTTGAAGTTAGGTTTTATTATCTTTGGTTTGCCAGGGAGGAAAACTGAGGTTTGGAGGGATTAGGTAATTGTTCAAAGCCGCTCAGTTAGGCGAGTGGTTTTCAGGCTTGAGCGTGCGCCCGAGTCCCCCAGAGGAATCTCTCAAACATGGACTGATGATTCTCACCTGCTCGGTTTCTCATTCTGTGTGTCTGGGCTGGGGTCCAAGAACCTGCATGTCCATCTGCATATCCCTGAAATGCGGGACTTCTCATCTGGGGACTGCGCCTTCTGAACTTCTGAGCTTGAGTGTTTTCAAGAGGATATGGACCGGGTGCCTGGGTGGTGCAGTCGGTTAGGCGTCTGCCTTCTGCTCAGGTCATGATCCTGGAGTCCCTGGTTTGAACCCTGAGTTGGGCTTCCTGCTTGGTGGAGAGCTTGATTCTTCCTCTGCCCCTCAGCCGGCTCCTGCTCTCTCGCCCTCTCTCAAAGAAATAAAATAAAATCTTGAGGGCATCTGGGTGGCTCAGTCGTTAAGCCTCTGCCTTCGGCTCAGGTGATGATCCCAGGGTCCTGGGATCGCGCCCCACGTCGGGCTCCCTACTCGGAGGGAAGCCCCCTTCTCCCTCTCCCACTCCCGCTTCTTGTGTTCCTACTCTCGTTCGCTCTCTCTCTCTCTCTGTCAAATAAATAAAATCTTTAAAAAAGGAAAAAAAAAAAAAAAAAGATATGGACCAGAGCAGTTTGAATCCAAATCGTGCTGTTTCAAATTTCCCTTGCTGGAGCTGACTTCAGGCTTTCTAGTGAGCAGAAACAAGGGGTCCTTGTCCCTCCCTGATGGGCTTGCCCAGAAGCTGCCCTACCTGCTGGGAGTGACCCCGCCTGCTGCGACTTCCCACCCGCTCCCATGGGTGAGAGAAAAAACGTCGGTGGGTGGCTGAGAGCAGGGGGCGCAGGGCCCACTGAGCCCCAGCTGAAAAGTAGAGCAACTGCCAAGGGTTGGAGCTCCTCTTCTCCTTAAATCCTCCTTTATTATTAGAAATGAAACAGGTGTCAGTTTTTTTTTTTTTTAATTCTTGAAATCTGTATTTTTATACATTGGTGCTGTTATTATGCTTAACATGATAATATTAAATTACAAAATAATATGAAATTGTGGGAGACAGCAACATTATTTCTGCGGACCGTCGGTTATAAATGGTTTAAAAGTTACGATTTCTTCTAGATGAATTTCAAACGTGGTTAATTTTAAGGTTGCCATATTCTGAAGATCTGGCATTTGTATGTGATTTCAGCTCTTTTTCTTTAATTCATTTTAACTTTATTATCGACATGATGCACGCTCATTGACAAAAGTTGGGGAAAAGGCTGTGAATGAAAACAATCATTCGTAATTTCAAGAGCAAGACAACTGCTACTGACATAGAAAAATCTGATTTCCTTCACTCATTTTCTCTTGTGGCTTTTTCTTTAAAAATGTATTTAACCCACCTCTCACAAATAGTAGAATTTCAACATGTAATTATGTAAGAATTATTATTCAGATATTTTATATTGGTTTTATACCAAGTTTTGGAAATCTGGCGTGTATTTGCCCCTACAGCCCATGTTGATTTGTGCAAGCCTGACTTTAAGCACTTAGAATCACAGGAGATGCTGGTGACCCTACAGGTCAGCAGGGCGGAGGGACTCTGCGGACATGTGATGGGACATGTAAGAGGGTGAGGGAAGCTGAGGGTTTGCGATCAGAGATGGGGTAGTTCAGAATCTGAGGTCAAACACCTGGCCACTGACAGGTGAGATGGGGTTCTCTAAAGTGACCCTGTCGGACCTGCAAGAAGGCATTTAGGTCTAAGTAGGCCAAGACAGGATGCCAGTCCTGTCTATTGGGCAGTTCATCCGCTTGAATGGTGTTGCCTCGGAACACAGCCGCGCTGGGAAGGGAGGGAAGGAAGCTTGGGCCTTGGCACTCAGCGGGGCGCTCAGCCTGCTGCCTGGGGAGGAGGCCCTGGTGACACGGAGGCAGGTGTGGGAGCCCTTGGACAGAGTCTGCATGGAGGAAGGGTTTCTGCCAGGCGTCAGCCGATTGCCTGCAGCCCCAAGACCGAATGGAGCCCAGGGTCTGCCTTACAAAGTCTGTTGGAACGCAGCTGCTCCGATTTCTTGATGTCTTTTCTTTCATAACTTTTGCTACAGTGGCAGAGATGAGTGGTTGGGACTGAGGCTGCATGTCTTAAAAAGCTTAAAATATTGACTATCTGGCCCTTTACAGAAAATTTACAGATGCTTGATTTATGCCTTGGTCTAAATGAGCCTCAGGGGAGGACGGGTTTCTCTACAGTAAAGTGGAAAGGAAATCTCTGAGAATATGGAAACCACGGCCTGGCCCTTGGGGTTTTGCCCAGATTCTGAATCTGTTTCAGCTCAACCCCAAGGAGGCTGTTGCGTCCGTAAAACTGCAATCCCTTGGGGCTTCTGGGTGGCTCAGTGGGTTAAAGCCTCTGCCTTCGGGTGGGGTCATGATCCCAGGGTCCTGGGATCAAGCCCCGCATCCAGCTCTCTGCTCAGCAGGGAGCCTGCTTCCTCCTCTCTTTCTGCCTGTCTCTCTGCCTACTTGTGATCTCTGTCTATCAAATAAATAAATAAAAATCTTTAAATTAAAAAAAAATTAAAAAACAAACAACAACAACCCTGCGATCCCTGAGCAATCTTATGACCAATACTAACTTCCAAGTTCGTGTCTTTTCCACTGTGCATTCTTTAGCCCCCTGGAGCCGCTGGCACCTGCTGGCATCACTAATGTGCTTTATGAATGGAATCCTGATTTTCTTTTCTTTTTTTTTCTATTTTTTTACAAACTGACACTGTAACTCCCCAAACCTGTGGCAGATCGAATTTGTGTGTGTTTCTTGCTTCCATCTAGAAACGAGAAAATTCTCACTCATCTTCTCTTACTGATTTACCCACAATTAGAATCTATCATGGAAAAAGAAAATTTTTTTTCTCCCTGATAATAACATCTGATGAATTGCAGGAAAAATCTCATTTGTCAGCAGATACATAATCCTACTACTTCTCCTTAATGTAATTCTCCTCTGAGTAGGAAATGGGGCAGCATATTGGAAAGGGCAGTGGACTGGGAAGCATTAGACCCAGGATTTATTTTTAACTTTACTTCTAATTTGGTGCCTTTAGATTTCAGTCTTATCATCTATAATAATAATGGCAATAAAGTGCTGCCATTTATTGAGTAATAATTATAACTGTCTTTTCCCTGAGAGGCAGTAGAGTGTAGAGTCTCTGAGCATTGACTCTGGAGACAGTCTACCTGGGTTTGAATCCTGGCACCCCATTTACTAGCTTGTGACCTTGGGCGAGTCACTGAAACTCTCTGGGCCTCAGTCTCCTTAGTTAAAAAAAGAGCATCACTACTTTATTAATTGAGTTAATATTTATGATACATTTGGGACAGTGCCTGGCACATAAAGAGGTGCTATTTTAAAGTGTGTTAAAAAATAAATAAAATACAAGCTCCTTTACATCTGCTATAATTACTAGAGTAGTAATTATACTGTACTATATAATTACTAATGACACATTAGGCTCATCCTTTCTGTGTACTCTCATTTAATGCTAATTTCAATGCTATAAGGAAATTACTGCTATCCCAAATTTTGGGCTTGAAGAAACAAGATTCAGAGCTTAACTAAGTTGTTCAGCATCACACAGCTAGTAAAGAAAGGAGCCGGAATTATTCCAAGTCGTCTTATGTGAAAGTCTTCGCCAGATCTAAGGTCCTGGATTCGGTCGGCTATTGCCAGATGTAAATTATCCAAGATGGGGATTTAATGTGAGCCCATCTCTTGGCTCTGTCCCTGACTTGCATGGCACTTTGGACAAATGACCCTGCCTTCCACTCTTTAAGCATCTCATGTAGGATAGTGATGACGTGAACCCACCATGCAAAGAGTAGGTGAACATCTGTCGTTTTTAGCCTGTGCTGCATTTGTTTTCCAAGTTCTGAGAATAGCAGCTTCACTTTCCTTTGGGAAATCGCTCCCTCCCTGATTCTAATTCTCATGCTTTGGGTGCCTGGGCACCTGGCTCTGGTTTGGGGCATGTGACATTCCCATGACTGATTGGAGTACAATATCCCTCCAGTCAGAGGGATCACTGCAGAGTGAGCACATGCAAATATTTTTGCAAGACCCCTGCCTATATAAACAATTTGATTAAAAGTCTACTAAGCATGGGCTCTTGTTAGATATAGTGATTTATTGATGACAATTTAGAATAATGGTAGAGAAAGGGTGTAGCTCATATTTGTTATTATCCAATCAGGTCCCATGAAGATTATTCAGTCCAGGCACCATCCAGTTCTAGTCTCCAGAACCAACTCTGCACGTTCTTCTTCAAGGAGAATACCATTCCAGGCTAACTTTGTACCATCTCCTGATGAGGAAAAGAGAGCAATGCCGTTGTTCCTCACAATATCATTGCTCTTCATAATCTGTTTGTATTAGAACAACAGAGAACGACTTATCTCTGTAGTTTCTTTTCCGCCCCCCCACCGCTGTTTACTAACATCATTTATTTAAGGGTGGTTCCAATATTTCTCATGACACAGTGTCACCCATCCATTATGCTGTTTCCAAACACCGACTCTCAGTGACTCTCTCAAAGCTCGTTATTGTGTTTTGTTGATGATGACCATCAGTGCAAGTCTTCCCTAGAACATGAAAAAAAAAAAGGTAATCAATAATCTGATGTTTGGTCATGTAAAATTTGCCGTTTAGAATCTTTTAACATAAATGGAAGATGACACATCATCCAATCATGTCTTCTCATAAAGAATTCATGAATTCCTTAGTCCAAAATCACTGCAGTCCTAGAATGTGATCTCTCTCAATGCAAAACATACTTTTGCCTTCCACACAAGGTCATCAGTAACGATAGGTGAGGGGACTGTGGACCAAGTGGGAAGAGCAGTTCCATTCAGTCAAAGAATGACCTTTCTTCAGCCTACTTTGTCAAGAAAACCAACCACGACTAATCTGGTAGAGTACCATGTTACCATGTTGATCAGGGGTAAGAAAGGATATTGATTAAAGTACAAGTTGACACTGTGGAATAGTAGTCTGGAAAATCCTTGGAGGAAATAGGTACCTCCATGGCTTGCCACATGGTCTTGCCTGTGGAGGGGGTGGGATTTCCCCTGAGCACCAGAGTTAGGGGGTCACAGAAGGTAATGGTTGGGAAAGAGGGTAAGTGCTGTTTGCTGCCATCCCACTTCTCTTGGGTGTTGTAGACTACAGAAGCCATAGTAGAAACACAGATGTCCAAGAGGCAGTGCCCAGGCTAGACATTTGCCTCAAGCCAAGGAGTAGAGCACTGGTAGCCAGAGCCCTGAACTTATCATCTGTCTGATATGAATGAGAGTTACCCCACAACACTATGTCAGTACCGTTCTGGCAGCCAATCCTCATGAACGAAACATAGCACCAACCGGCAGAACAGTCTGCTTATCAGGCTGCCCTGTTGGAACAAGGGCTGGGTGGACACAGCGTTCAGCTGGACTGCATAGGCACGAGTCCTGGAGCTCCTGGGAGCATGTGGTTGACCTGATACCTGAAGCAGAGGAGAGATCATCAAACTCTTAATATAAAAGGCCAGATATTAAGTATTTTGGGCTTTCAGGGCCATACCTCTGTTGTGGCTATTCAACTCTGGTGGTGTATTGTGAGAGCAGCAGGAGACAACAGGAAATGAAGGATTTACAACAGTCAGTGGGCTGGATTTGGTACTTGGCAGGCAGTTTACTGGTCCCTGAACACAGAACTGGAGAGTACCTTTCAGGGAACAAATAGGGGTGGGCACTACTAGGTACGGATACAAACAAGAGACAAAGGGAAAGTAGAGAAAGGAAAACAATAACAACAACAACGAGTATTTTTTTTTATAAGATGGAGAATATAGAAAAGGTCATTCTAGATAAAAATACAAGGGCATATACAAGGGGGCAGATGAAAGAGCAGGGTCAACATGGTCAAGCTTAGGCAAGTAGCTCAGTGCAGTGGGAACCCGAGAACATTACACTGAGTTAGCACCGAAGGGTACTGGACTTGGTATGTGCTGTGGTTTTCTTGGGAAGGTTAAATGAGCAAATAGATGTGAACATGTTTTCACAAACTTTAAGAATGTTATCATATTGCTTACTAATTTAATGGCCTGATAGGCTATGGTAATGAACTTTTATTTTTTTCCCCCCTGGGGAGAGCCACATAAGGTGTTTCTTGCCTGCTGTCACAGGGTGAGATCTGCGTTTTAGGAAGGTCACCTGATGGCCTGTGGAGGACGGTTCAGAGGGACTGGACTGAAGTGGGAGGGCTGATGAAGGGACTGTAATTTGAGTGAGAGATGATATGATAGTTAATTTCAAGTCGCCTTGGCTGGGCCTGGGTATCCAGATATATTTTCAAATTTCATTCTGGATGTTTCTCTGAGGGCATTTTTGGATGAGATTGACAATGAAATTGGTAGACTTTGACTAATTAGATTGCCCTCTATCATGTGAGTGGGTCTTTTCGAAATAACAAATGACTGATCTTCCCTGAGCCAGAAGGCATTTTGCCAGCAGATAGATTTTGACCTTGAACTAGGACGTCCGTCGGTGCTTCTCTGGTTCTCCAGCCTGCTGGTCCACCCCCAGATTGTGAACTTGCCCGCATCCATGATAACAAGAGCCAATTCCTTAAAATAAATCTCTTTCTGTACACATCCACTGGTTCTGTTTTTCTGGAAAATTGTGACTAACACAGATGGCAGAACCCGAACCGGGGCAGTGGCCATGGGGATGGAGAGAAGGATAAGAACTGAAGTGCTAGTTAGGAGATTAAATTGGTGTCATTTAATGATATTTTGGGTGTGGGCAGAAAGAGAGTACGAGAAGTTTCAACGGTGACTGAGGGTTTTCTTAGGTGGGCTGCTGTGTGGATTTGGATGTTCTATATCAAGAGAAGACACCCAGAGCTGTCAGTGTGGGGTGGTGACCAGCAATGGCGCACATGGGCGGAATCGAGGAAAGTGGGTGGGAGCCTAGTGTTGGCTGGGCACATCCCGACTAGGGCAACACAAGCCCCTGACTGTGGGTGGGCGACAGGAATCTGTGAAAAGGGCCAGATCTTCTGATTTCCATTTCCTTGGCTCGTTTGCAGGCCGTCAGTGTAAAGCCCTGTGACCTGGCCAGTCAGGAGCCTTAGAGCCGTTCAGGGCTCCACAAATGCAGTAGGACCTCTTTAATTTCCATGGGTATCCTAGGAAGGGTCTTTGCCTTGATGAATAAAATTATTTAAAACATACACTTTTACCAGCTGTTGTCTGTTGCAATAGGAATAGAACCTAGAGGACATTACTGACATTACCCACCGGCTTTCTCCCCTTCAGATGGATTTTTCTCCCTCGCTTACAGCAGTGGTTGAGAGCCAGGCTCTGAAGCCTGGGTTCACTCTCTCCTCTTTCAGGTATGAGCATGGTGACATTGGGTAAATAGCTTTCATTTTCTGGGGTCCTGCTTCTCAGTCGTACTATCACTATCCTCATAGACTGACTTGAGGTCTAAATGGGTTAATGCCTGTGACTCAATTGAAACAATGCCTGGCATGTAGCAAGCACAGTGTAAATATCATGGCAGAGAACTGAATGCACCAGGAGTGATGGGTTTCAACTGGTGGGCTTTCAGCCTTTCCATGATTTCAGACTTTCCATGATTCTTCCATTTCTTCTTCCGAGCTGGGTAGTCACTGCTGGACCAACACTTGATCCCCAGAATACTGCCAAGAAAGGGGATTTCAGAGGCCTACGTTTCTGATGGTGGGTGACCCCTGAATCTTGAATTCCTGACCTTTCTTTGGGTCAGCATTGTGATTTCTGCTGGAGAGGAAGAATGTCATTCAAAGACTCTTGGCCCTTTTTGTTGATTATTTTAAGCAAATGGTAAATTTCTCTTTAATTACTAAGACACAGAAAGGGTATGGTGAGTCAGCTCCCAGCTGGAACCGTGCCCACAGGCTAAGTGCAGGCTGTTCTTATGCACTTGTCGTTGGTGGGCATCACCGGCATGAATGGGGAGATGGAAGTTCAGATTTTCAAAATAGTAGATGGTTTCTAAGAGGTAAAAAGCCTACAATCCTGGTTTAGTGTTTTTCAGGGATTTTCCTTTGAAATGAAAACCAGGTTCTGGTTACCAAAGCAAGGTGGATATACTCTTAGACATTACTAATAGCAGGTGCCAGGTGATGGGTGGAGGACTGTGTGTGCACAAACCATAAGCGTTTGAAACATACCCTGTGACCTACACAACAGAGAAAACTGACCTATCACTTATGGTCCCCAGATCTGATTTGGGTCCCATACAAAAAACAAAGGAAAAATACCTCCGAGAGGCAAGATTGTCTCTGACATCAATGTATGTGTGTGGTGAGGTGGCAGGGCGTCGGAGGTGTCCTGTCTGCTGGTAGGGAACTGGAAATAAGGAATCAATCAAAAGTGGCCATCAAAGACCCCTATGTATCCAGAAATGTTCTGAGTGGCGTGGGGAATTCATATTAAGAACATGGTGGGGAGGGAGGTGCCTGGGTGGTTTAGTTAAGTGTCTACCTTCAGCTCAGGTCATGATCTCAGAGTCCTGGGATCAAGCCCCTTGCCAGGCTCCCCGTGAGCCTGCTTCTGCACCTCCCCCTGCTTATGCTCACTCCCTCGTGCTCTCTCTCACTTTCTCCCTCTTAAATAAATAAATAAAACTTTAAAAAAATCTTAAAAAAATAAATTAAAAAAATGGTTGGGGCACCTGGGTGGCTCAGTTGGTTAAGCATCTGATTCTTGGTTTCGGCTCAGGTCATGATCTCAGGGTCCTGGGATCCAGCCCCGAGTTGGGCTCCACACTCAAGCAGTCTGCTTGGGATTCTCTCTCTCTCTCTCTCTCCCCATCCCTTCCCCCACCCACCTGCTCTCTTTGAAAAATAAATAAATATTAAAAAAAAAAAAGAAAAGAAAAGAAGGTGGTTATGACGCTTTGAACATCAGGTGAGACAGGAAGACCCAGACACGACTCCTGTAACATACTGAGAATGAGACAGGAAGCGATACATGAGTCTCAGGAAAAAAGATACAGAAGAATTCAGGGAAAGGACAGAAGGAGAAGGAAGAGACAGCTTCCAGAAGAAGTAAAGTAGAAAGTGAATCTCAGAGTCTGCCTTATGCAATGTTTTGAGCATTTACTTATCAACAAAATTCACTGGGCAGGAAAAAGAAAATGTTTGCATTTTTTCTAAATGGTTTTCCTCCGTCCAACTGCAGGCCCCATGATGCCACCCATTGGCTGGAACTGGGACTATAAACCACCTCCAAGTGGAGCTGAATATAAAAGAGATTTAGACAGCAATGGAAAGATGTGAGGCTCTCTACTGCCTGAGCTAGAGTTTGTGCCAATTCTATATTAGTATTTACATTTAGAATAAAGGAAAAAGTCTCTGCTTGCCAACATTGCATAAGCACATTTAAAGTACCTAACATATTTTACTGAACACAGATACAGATGCATAGAAAGCAGCTGCAATGCATTTTTCTCCCCTGGATAAGGACAGAATGCTAATTGTCAGTTCAGTTTCTGGAAAATAGGGTAGTTCATTATCTTCGCGAATTCTCCGGCTAACTTCATCTCCTTTCGTGTCTCCCATCTCTCAACAACAGCCTCACCTGCTGATATTAGAAGGGTTGAACGGAAAAGCCATTGATTGCAGATTGATTGGTCTTAGAATAAATCTTGCAATATCTTGGGATATTCTTTGGTTTTAGATATTAGTGTTCCAGCTACTTGAAAACCATAAAATATTCTGGGCTGTCCTATAAAATTCAAAATATGCTTTTGCGTGTGTGCATGTGTGTTAAGCGTTAAGCTCAAAATTGTGGTCTCATTTTATTATTATTTTTATCAGAGGTTTCTACATTCCTAGTGCAGATATTAAATAATACCCCTGCAGCATTTATAAGCGTATTAAAAATTACTTTGGAAGGGCATTTATAATTCCCATTCAACAAAGGCTGAAGTACCATTAATCTCTCCTTGCCCAAATCCTTAATTTGTCCTTCTTTCTTTTTTTTTTTAAGATTTTATTTATTTATTTGACAGACAGATAACAAGCAGATGGAGAGAGAGAGAGGAGGAAGCAGGCTCCCTGCTGAGCAGAGAGCCCAATGTGGGGCTCGATCCCAGGACCCTGAGATCATGACCTGAGCCGAAGGCTTTAACCCACTGAGCCACCCAGGTGCTCCGTCCATCTTTCTTTCACTCAATCTATTCAACCAAATCAGGGCCTGGCAGCTACAGAGAAGCTGAAGCATAGATTTTGAATATTTGGGAAACTTGAACATTTATATTTTCAATCTCCTGATGGAAAAAGTGATTGAAATTTGACCTTGTAATGGCAGATGGACATAATAAACACTTGAAATCTACAAGTGAGGTTATCTTATAAATTATTCTATTTGAGAATAAGCTGAAAAAATATAGATGTATTCCAAGCTTAAATATGATGCTGGTATTTAAGAAAAGCAAATATACCATAGAAGTAAAAAACACTAGAAGAAATTGAGCAAGGTTTGGAAAGGTGAAAGAACATGTATTAAGGTTCTCGTTGGTATCTCTATTCTACTCCTTTCCTTCTCCCCATAGGCTGCCTATAAGTGTATCAATATTATGGACTTCATTTTTTCCCCTTATTTTGACATTTTTCTTGGAAAACAGACCTGAAAGTTGTTTTTTTTTTTTTTTTGTTGTTGTTGTTGTTTTGTTTTTGTCTTACCGTTAAACACTCAACCTCAGTGTAAAGAAATTTTCTCTTGGTCATGCCTGAATCATTCAATATTATGTGTGGTATTTCTGTATTTTCCTAATCCTAAATATTTTTTAATTGTGTGAGTGTATTTTAGAAAAAAAAAATACCACCTTTTGGCAGTTGGGAGGTGGACAGACCTCCAACTCTAGCAACAGGCCGATCTGGGAGCAGATCCGGTGTTTTTCAGGGAGGGGACGCCTAAGACCATCAGAAGACTCCAACACTCTAGACATCGGTTTCAGGAATCAAGAAAAACAGTTTCCTCCCCTTGTGGAGTTTCTTCTTTGAAATTGGATATTTTATTTGTAAAATGCTTAGCAGAGAGTGATAGTGGTACTTTTAAGAAGAAAACTTACCATCCGTATCAACTCAGTTCATTTGAATTTATGTTCAATAAATGTTGTTGACAGCCTGCTCAGAACTTTGTCCATATCTCAGAGAAGTTGTGGTTTTCTTCTTCTCATTGTACTAATTGGGTCTTTGTTTTATCATCAGCTTGGACAGTGAGGCTCCAACCAGCGAAGCCCGTGACTTCACCACCTTAGTATCCTTCACAGCCTGGTTTCATGGTTTTCCAATGGGTCATCTGCCAAAAACACTGGTCCCAAAATATGCTCCTCGGGAAAAATGTTCCCTGACCTAATAAGTTTAAGAGACGTTGCCTATATGCTCTATCCCCCTCCAAGAGATTTCCAACTCCTATTAAATCATTGACTGTGCTGAAACGCCTGGTAATAAAGAAGCCCTAATTCCCTTTAACTCAGTGTTTCTCAAACTTTTAGACCATGGAGAATCACCTTTGCTTTTTAATCACATCTCTTAAGATTTAGAGTTACACTTCTCTTAAGGTGGCTCGTGCAGTGTTGGAAGAACAGGCCAACATAGTACTGTGTCTTATGTATTAATATCATGTTTCTCACATTATGTTTTACATAAAATCTTATTATTCCTCACAGCTTTCTGATTCTGTCTATATTAAATAGGTCTGATTTTTCTCATTAGTTCGGGAACCCCTTGGCTTCTGGAAAGAGAACTGAATTCCATATGGCAAATATGCCAACCTAAATTAAATCTTTAATTAAAACAATAAGTGTAAAGACAATGTTCTTTTCTTCTGTTCTTTTAAAATTAATTGTGTTGGATGAGGTTAACTTTGAAAGGTGAGATTCTGTTTGGTGATACATAAGATTATCAAAGTTGAACAAAATATCCAATTCTCAGCCCATAAATGTTAGAGGAGCAGCCATTCTGATGGTTCTTTCTCTGAGGGGAGGTTTAACAGGTAAAGATATTCCCATAAAGGAATGTTCTAGAAAGCAGAAACTTAGCATGCTAAACATTAGAACTTTTTAAAATCTCCACTGTGGTAAAAATATTTTCTAATTTTTTTCTAATATTTTCTTATCATTACCTCAAAGAGAAGATAATTTGACCCATTCTTGACTCAGGAACAATGCCATACCAGTATCCTACCCAAAATACAAGTGTTCCTTTTTGAGAATATGCAATGAGATGCATAGAGCTTTTCCTTCCTCCACTAAATGGTCCTCCTCTGCAGCTCTCTCTTTCTTATCTGTGATTAGCATTTTCTCTCAGCTGCCAAGGTGAATTTCTCACAAGCTCTCCCCACCTGTACGTTTTTTGTCCCGTCAACTGGATCCGGTCCCCAACTGACTTCTAATCTGAAAATAATGGGGACATCAGATAAGCAGTTAAGCCACGGTATTTTTTTGGCTATCATCTGTTAATGAATAAGTTTATGTGAGAATCTGAAAAATGGCCTCATTTTATTACCAATTTTTCTTAATACATAAAGTGGAACTAAAACATTATTCCCTGGGAGGTTTGGGGTCCTATAAAAACGTTCATAGTTTCGTGATAGCTATTTTCCCCCTGGTAATTGATGTACCTGCGACTTGATTCAGTCAATAAATAGTTAATTGGCATTAATTTCTGGCTGGCATTTATTTCTGTCAGGCCTTGGGATAAATACTTAGTGCTGTGGCTGGTTTCTGAGAAGACCTACCTGATAGCATCTCTTTCTTCTTCAAAAAATTCTTAAGCCCCTGAAAGTACAAGTCAGAGCTCAAAATAATGAGTTTTGTTGTTGGTAAGCCGAGGTAGGAAAGCAGAGTTAAGACCTGCAATCCTTATCTGGCTCCTGCCTCCTTTCTTCTCCCACTGAATTCACTCTCTTGGCATAAACGGAGCATCTGCCCCGGAACTGCATGCTGGTCCTCCCACCTCGCTGCCCAGGGGGCTACTCCTCAGTTGATGTGATTTTAGGCTAAAATATTAACAGTTACCAATTCCTGGCAGCTGTAGCAGGCCCAACTTGGTGTTAGACCTTAGTATACAGTATATATGTCTGATTCTCACAGCTCTGTGAAGAGTTTTTATAGAGAAAGAAATCAAGGCTAGGAAAGAAGTGATTTGCCAAACTCTGTCAATTAGTCAAAGGTAGAGTGGGAATTTAAGTGTGATTTTGTGTGATTCCAACACTTAGACTCTTCTTAGCTCTCAGAGCAATCTAAGTTCCAAACTCAGGTTTCTTCATTGTAGTCCCCCCCACACCCTACCCCCTGCACTGCAAGCTGTGCTTATCCTCACTGCGATGCCCTTAGCTTTCCTTTTCCTCTTCAGGACTTGTCCTATGCATACTTAGTCCTTCCGGTTCACAAAGCTCACAACTTTTGTTGGCTATTTTTGTTTCTAGTTTTATAAAGACTCACATAGCTTAGCAGTCATTTGATGAGTCAGAGAACGCTGTCCTTCACAGCAGGATGGTCGATACAAGAAAAATTTATTTGACAGAGGAAAAAATAACATCACTGCAACCACTAAGCAAATAGAATACATTACAGATTGCTCATGGAGAGCAAGTCGTTTAAGAACTTTCACTGAAAGGCTTTAGGAGGTAGAGGTAAAGAAGAGAGGTAGCAAGAAGCATTTACTTTCCAGGAGGGAGATATCTTTGGTAATTATTAAGTTATTCCCCGGCTCCCATGTGGGATTACCATTGCCATCTCTTGATGTTCTCTTTTTCTCGTTTTTGGGCCCTAGGTCACCAGCACCCGAGCTCCAAATGCCTCTTTATGCCCAACTCTGGGTTAGCACTCCCTCTAGTGGCAGATCAGTGAATCTCCCATAATTACCCTCGGTTATGAAACTATGGCCAAGTCATAGAAGAGCCTTCACTTACCTATTTTTGAGATAGTCTTTATTTATACAACCTTAATGACCTGAGAAATAGCTATAAAGTCAATCTACCATGATTTATTTACCAGTTGTTTCAATTATTTAAAAGAAAATTTTAAACCACTTTTCCACTGGACATATTAATGCACATGTTAAGTTAAATTCTCAGTAGCTGGAATTTTGAGGACAGAGGATCCCATCTGTTATAGTCGAAAAGATGCCCCCCCAACCACAAATTCATATGTTGAAGTCCCAACCCTCAGTACTTCAGCGTGTAACGGTATTTGGAGACAGGATCTTCAAAGAGATAATTCAGTTTAAATGAGGCCATTAGAGTCGGTTCTAATCCCACAGGAGTAGTGTCCTCATGAGTAGTGTCCTACCATGAAGAGGTAACAGGGATGGGCAAGCACAGAGGGATGACCACATGAAGTGGCTAGCTGTAAGCTGAGGAGGGAAGCCTCAGCAGGAGTCAACCTGTCTACACCCGGATCTTCAACTTCCCTTCTAGAACTGTGAGAAAACCAGTGTCTGTCCTTTAAGCCATAAGGACTGTTTTTTGCCATTTTGCAATGGCAGCTCTAGAAAACTAATTCACTATCCCCCATTAGACTCAACTCAACCTGTGTCTCCATATTAAGTCGAATTCTTTCGAAAGGGGCTTTTGAAGGATTGTAACATAGTTTCACTAACACTGGGTTTCATATTTATGTTTTTAGGTGTTTCTAAGTATCAAATTTGCATTCTTCAGGGCACCTGGGTGTGTCAGTCTGTTGAACAACTGGCTCTTGGTTTCAGCTCAGGTCATGATGTCAGGGTTATGGGACTGAGCCCCATGTTGGACTCTGTGCTCAGCATAAAGTCTGCTTGTCCCTCTCCCTCTGCTCCTCCCCACACTCTCTCTCTCTCTCTCAAACAAACAAACAAATAAATAAAATCTTAAATAAACAAATAAATAAACAAATTTATTTGCATTTCTTTGGTAATTAGAAGTTGAACATTGCCTATGTGTGCCTATCATTTGTTCTTCGTCAGGAATGAATTATATATTCATATATTTTTCTCGTTAGTCTATCAGGATCTAGACATCTGGGTATAAGCTAGATTAGTCAGTCTAGACAGAGGGATTTCTCCTTATAGAATTTGGTACTAACATTTCACTGGTCACATTTACCTGCTGCTCATCTAGCAAGACCGTGATTAATCCTAGACCTGTCTGTCATTCATCTATATTCTATTATTTAATTTATCACACTATATTCTACTGTCTGCTGCGTGTCTCTCTCGTGTGCAGGATTACGAGAGAAAATGGGAAGTGTCTGAGGATACAGAGTAGACACTCAAAAGTGTTGTGGAGAGGGAGAATTTCCTAGAGAAGATCTCTGACATGGAGCTGAGACCCCCTTTCACCTTCCAGCAAAGATTTTTGTCACTAGAAGCAGATTAGATTACCTGACACTGCACTGCAGTTAGAGAAAAGAACTTTCAAGAAATCTACAGATTTCTAGAGAAGGTAGGGGGTGCCCTCTCCACCAGTGTTTGGACCAGAGTGTAAGAATATTGTACACAGTGGAAACACATCACACAGTCTTTGTTTTAATCTTGAGGGAGAAAACCAATGGGGTCAGAACATTCAGCTCCTGAAAGGGGGTGACCTCAGTTGCTGGGGCAGGGGGTAGCTAAAGTCCGTGGCAGTCCTTTGTCGTCTGGCACCATTCCTGGGTGAGCTGCTGTCACACCAGTTCTGGGACCCTGAGACTATTTTGAGGGGTGCAGACAGCTACCCTTGGGTGGGGGGCTACCACATTGTAATTAATACCTGGATTCCTCTGAAGTTAAAAGGGAACAAAGGATGAGTCAGACCCCATAACCCATCTCGCTCTCTGCATGTGTTAAGATTAGATGGTTTTTGTCTTTACTTTTTAACAGCAGTGTTAGAGTTACAACAAAATTGGGGGAAAGGTATAGAGATTTCCTTTGTGCTCCTGGCCCTACAAAGGCATTAGCCTTTTCCCTTATCGACATCACTCCCTGGAATGGTACCTTCCATTCCTTCATAGACACAGGCCTATTCGGAGCATCTAGTTTATTTGGGAATTTTGGCAGAATCTGTCTTTCGAAGACTTGGTCCATTTCATCTAGCTTACCAAATTTGGGGGCATAGAGTTCTTCAAAGATTAGATTGTTATAGAGACCAGAATAATCAAAGTGTGGTCTTACCTGGAGAGGAGCGGGGAGAGGCAGCCCCGTTCGGTTTGGCGGCTTCCATTTGGGAAGTACCTGGGAAATCGTAGGTTAGTGAGTGGATTTCGGGAAGAAGTCTCAATGCAGATACATTCCAAGCCAGCTGTTTGGGTCTTTGCTTGATTGTACCAAAGTTATAAAGTCTTAAAACACATTGACCAATATTTTTCTTTCCGTTTTCTTCTCTTGCTTCAACATTAAGAAAGTTGTCCATGTAAAGATATGACAAATTCTGTGCCTGGTGGCTTTTCTACCATTATTTTGTATGTGATTATTTAATTCAGCTGAGGTTAACCTTAGTGTGCGGCAACAGCCATCATTTTCCTCAAGCAGGAAACCAAAATATTCTCTCCTGTTACCATCACGCATGCTGTGAAAGAGATCAAATGTTTTATGTCATGTTAGCAAAGTTCTGTGAAGCACTATGTTTTCTTTGTGTTGCTGTTAGAACTTCAAGCCTCTCCTGGAAGCTTTTTAATGTCCATCTGCTGTGGACTGAATTGGGGTTTCCCCTCAAATTCATCTATTGCAGCTTTACCCACAAGGGTGATGGTATTTGAAGATGGGGCCTTTGGGAGGTAATTAGGATTAGGCGAGGTCGTGGGAGTGAGGCCTCCTGATGGAATTAGTGCCCTTTTAATAAGAGACACAGAGAACTTACTGCCTATCTCTCCACTGTGAGAAGATACAGTGAAAAGGCAGCCTCAGGCCAGGAAGAGAAACCTGACCAGATCCCAGCCAGGCTGGAGCCCTAATCGTGGACTTCCAGCATCCAGAACTATGAGAAATAAATTTCTGCTGCTGAAGCTCTCAGTTCACGGCATTTTGTTACGGCAGCCCAAACGAATACGATGTGTGTTATGTAACTGGATCCAACCAGTTCATGTGGTTTGTGAGGACCTGACCTCATCTTTGGCTCAAGGAGTGGTTAGGAGCTCAGAACTAGCAAATGTCTTTTTGCTGCTTCGGCAAAAAGTGCCTTTTTCCTTCCAGGTCACTAGACTGGTAGGAAGTAAGATGAGGATTGGCCCTGGGAAAGCTTTGCCATTTCTTGGGAGATCCTGCCTGAGATTGAGGCTAGTTTAATGAAAGCTGAACTGAGGATAGATTTCTGAGCCATCTTCCGAGCATCTAGATTCAGTAATGTGTGCGTCTTCTATTGGATTTTGTCCATTTCAATAGATTTCAAGAGCCAATAGATTTTTCTATCAGAATGGAATCTGTTGCCATTGGGTTTCTGACACCAAACCTAAAAAAACATCCTCATTAATACAATTCTGGCAGATTTTATAAACTGTAATTAATTCCAGCTAATTTGATTTCTGTTTAGTTGACGCAGATCTCAGAGGCGAAGCACAAATGGTTTTGGTTTTGTAATCATTCTTAATGACCAGCAGGGTGTCACTGCTCTGAGGCTTAGGTCAGCTGGATGTCTCCTAGGCATTTCAGAATTAACATTGCCAAGTCAGGATTCCTGCCTCCCATCCAAAAGGAATTCCTTCCTCTCTCAGTAAACGGCATTTGTATCCACCTCAATCCTCAAGTACCACCTGCCAGTGGTACTTACTTTCCTTTATCTTTATGTCTCTCATGTGATCTACTAGCAAATTCTTAGCAACTTTCCTCCCAAGCATATCCCAAATCCTTCCTGCAAGTCATCCTCTTGCTTGCACTCCTGGAAAAGGCTTCCAAGTGGGCTTTCTGTGCCCCAATGTGTTCTGCACAGAACACTCCCAGTGGTCTCTTAACACACACATCAGAGCGGAGCTCACTCCCTACCCAGAACTCTCCAATGGCTCCCCATTGCTTTGAAGATGAAATCCAGATTCTTTACCGCACCTCCAATGTTTCACATGATGCGGCACCTAATTACGTCTCCGATTCCATCTTATGCAACTTCCTCCCCTGTCCCTTTGTGCTCATCAGTGTGCTACCTGGTTCTTGAGGGCTTCTTCAAAAGTTGTTGTGACACATCAAAACCAAACATCTAAAAGAATGCATAGTGGCCCAGCATGGTCTGTTTTTCACCAGATATCAACTCTACTGGAGATTTTCATAGAACAATGATGATGATGTATTTAACCCCTCAGAGCCCCCCCCCCCCCCAGATCCTCTGCTCTATTTCCCTGAGGAGTTAACAAGAGCTGTAGTTAGAGATGAGTGTATTACTATTGTCATTGTTGACAAAGGTGCTGCTGAAGCTGATGCAGGGTTTTAACTCACCGGAAATGATAATGATCAGTGAACTCCCAGTGCCAAGACTGGGATGGAAGTCTCTTGTGTCTGGTTCATTGATTTTCTTTCTGTTACTTTCCACCAGTAATTAGGCTGGGGCCAGAACGACTCCATCCCTATAAACTATCAGGATAAAAGATGTCTGAACATTCAACAAGGACTTTCTTGCAAGAGCCACATGGACCAAGTACATGATGACAATGTCCTAAATGCATAGATGCGACGCTGTCTGGACCTCTCTGGGAAGAAAGTAGCCTGCTTTCTGCACTTGGGGACAAATATCAAAGGAATTCTGTACCAATGAACACTTAAAAAGAAGAGTTTAATAAAGGAATGTATAGAAGTCAAAGAAGCATCAGCATTTTTCTTATTACAATGAAAAATGAATTTTGCAATAGGCTTCTTAGGAATGTACCTGCATGAGACCAATGGGTGCAAATCAGCGCTGTGTCCTTGTACAGTTCCCCATGTGTGGAGACTTACTGCTTGGAGGTTCAAGGCTTATTTCTGAAAAGCAACAAAAAAGGCAGGCAGGGGAGAGGCGGTGTTCCAAGAGATACTCACATCACGGTGCTCCTTGCCTTTCCTGTAAAGAGCAAAGAGCTTGCAACTTCATGCTCCTGAATGATATCATGTTTCTTTTTATTTAAAAACAACAACTAGGGGTGCCTGGGTGGCTCAGTGGGTTAAAGCCTCTGCCTTCGGCTCAGGTCATGATTCCAGGGTCCTGGGATCAAGCCCCAAACCGGGCTCTCTGCTCAGTGGGGAGCCTACTTCCTCCTCTCTCTCTGCCTGCCTCTCTGCCTACTTGTGATTTCTGTCTGTCAAATAAATAAATAAAATCTTAAAAAAAAATAAAACAACTATACATACGTATATGTGCTGTTAAGTGTTCTACAACTCACAGAACAGGCCCTCACAACAAAGAATTATATGGCTCAGATATCAAGTTTTCAAATTCCCATTTTAGAGAAATTCTTGGGTGGATCCCAATAAAGCTGATACTATTCACAGTTTTTTTTTTTAAACATAAAACTTGAATTTTATGTGGTTAATCCTTTAGTAATGGGTACTAGGAAGCAATTTTAAGATTTCATAATTTGAGTAATGGCTTCCATAGCATATAAAGAATTATCTTAAGCCAATGTCAATAATGACACTGTGAGAAATCCTAGTCTAAATATATAAAAGCTGCCAGCCAAGATATTAAGTTTTCAAATAAAATGTATTCTATCCCCACCTTAAATACTCTGGAACACTGAAAAGAAATAAAAAATAAATAAAAATTTAAAAAATGTATATAATATATATAAAACCCCACCAGACCAAAAGCATATTAGTGACCAAAATGTCTGCAACTGCCCACTTAGAAAAACAAGCTATTTACCATTGAGGTTGATAAAACTTTGCCATAAATTCTCAGAGTACAATTGTTTCTTTTTTCTTCATCATTAAAAACCCCAAAACAAATGAAACTATTTTGACATTGTGTATGTCAACTTTATAGTGGTTACAAATCTTAATCTCCCGAGTCAGTGACGTGGGGGAACATGGGGTTTGTAATAGGTATATGGGCAGGCCATTAACTCTAACTGGGCTTCCTGGGAGTTCTGCCATTAGAAGGAAAAGAGAGCCCTTCCAGTCTGTCTTTACTGCAGACCAAGGCAGAAAGGCAGAGGCAAGCCAGTCCCAGTGTGCTCACAGAGGTTGTCACCCACAATGGCGGCAGGCTGCCTGCCTGGCAGTGGGGACAGGGGCGGGGGGCATGGAACAGATGGAGGGATAGAGGCTGGCCATGCTCTTTGCTGGTCACGGTGGGCAAATGACGAGGAGCCAGGCAAGAGACTGTCACCAGATTGTAAATCAATGGTCTCCAGAGACTCAGAGTGACCCTGTCGGTTCCTTCTTTCTCCACAGGACAGTGAGGCTGGATGGGCTGCTCTAACTGGCAAAGATCTCACAAAATACCCAGGGGGCTCTTGCTAAGCCAGCACGAGGTAAAGATAACAAGGTCGTCAGTCTCCCTTCACTTCATCTTTACGGACCTCTATTTTAATTCCAACCAGATTTTAAATTATATCATTCCACTGTATCTTATTTTAAAAAATATTTTATTTATTATGTATTTATTTGAGAGAGAGTGGAGGGAAGGGCAGGAGGAGAGAATCTTCAAGCAGACTCCCTGATGAGAACGGAGCCCCACATGGGACTCCACTCACGACTCATGAGATTATGAGCTGAGCCAAAACCAAGTGTCGGAAGCTTAACTGACTGAGCCACCCAGGTGCCCCTCCCCTGTATTTTAAAGACCACATGGAACAATGAAAACCACATGTTTTTGACTTAAATTCTGACTCCAGTAACCGATTAACTCTTTATTAAGAGTTAATGAAGTCACCCACTTAAACTCTCTGAATTTCAGCTTCTAAAATAAAGTTGTCATTTTATAAGATTTATTAAATATTCATTAAAACTTGAGTGCTTGCTGTGTGCCAGACACCATTTCCTGGGTATTGGGAGCTACTGTCCTCATATTGTTTACAGACAGTGAGGGAGATAGACACTAGCCAAATAATCATATTAATGAATATATATTGAAGAATGGGAGGGACCACTTGTACAGCTGTGCAGGTTTTGCACTGCACAATTCTGGGGGGAGCAGTTTATATTATAGTCCGTATGAATGGTGTTCTGAGAAGTTGTGCGGTATGTAACCTGGGTGAAAGCACATGGCATGGCACTCAGTCTGAGATAAGAGTTCCGAGGGAAGGAACCTGGCTCCATTAGAGAGTATAAAAATGATAATTAATTTTGATTGGTAAGTTGGAAAACGCTTCTTTAAGGAACGACTTAAGATGTAAAATTACTTAGTAGCTTTGTGCCTAACCTGGGCGGAGAATGTTATAGCCTCTACAATATACTTTCATTTTGTGAGCACTCTTTCCACTGATGGCTTCTCTCCTGGGCCTTACTCCCCTGATTTGGGGCATCATTCGGTAGATTCTTGAGCAAGGTAGTCTCCAGAGGTAGGAAGGGCCTGGACCAGAGGCAGGTTATCAGAGAAGGAGTTCAAGTACAGAATAAGTCCCACGTTTGGCTCAGGATGGAATTTTGGCCCCTCCTGACTCACTCTCTAAACTCCTCAGTCCAGCAAGGACTACATCAGTAGGTCCCCTTGCCCTTTGGCTTCCAGATGCTTTTGGCCAGAGGTGACCTCCTCTGCATGAGGTTAAAAGGAGGAGAATGAGGTCAGACTATGCGTTTCGGCTCCAGTCTTACCGCTTTGCCTCGGGCTGGCTGTGTTCCTTGACCAGTGGTCGCTGTTCTTTTCCAGATGTCCAACAATTATGACTGTCACCTTCTGAGGCTTGTCATTGCACCTTCTTTCCAGCTAAGGGCTGGAAATAGTGCGGCGTCTATGAGCCCTGGGTTACTGCGCTTTCTTTTGCCTGTAACTTTGGAAATAGTCCCTTCACAATAAAATCCCCTGAAATTATTTCATTTTGAGAATGCCATCTGCTTTCTGTCGAGAGTCTGACTGATATCAATGACCTTCTACTTCCTCTCTTCCTTCAACACATATTTCAGGTTCTGACTTGAGCAATTACCTTCTTCCTGAGGCACTTCCCACCCCCGCCCTTCTCTCCGCCACACACAGAATTCTCCGATCCATTCTCTGACATCCCACCGCTCCGCAGCTCTCTTCCGTTGTGGTTTGTACTGGATTCCCTGGTAGTTGTTTCTTGTACCTCTGATTTATCTCTCCCTTTCCATACCAGACTGTGAGCTCTTCAAGGCTGGTGTATATTTTCCTCACCTCTGGTCTCTGGTGTTTTGCTCTCTGCCTGTTCTTTTGTGAGTGGGCGAAGGTCAGCTATGGGCTGCTGGCCAGGGTCACTGTAATTTTATCGGATGAGCCAGCTTCTTCTTAGAATTGCTGCCTAGAATTGTTTAATCCACACAGGGCACTGTGTGTTGGTTTTTCTAACTCTGTGAAGAATCTCGGTGTGATAATATCTACATAAACAGGGAACCAGAGGAGGTGACCTTGCTTAGCAGGACTTGAAGGAAAACTCTGCCTTGATTTACACTATGATGAGTGAACCCCATCAAATCAAGTCATGTCCTATCCATCATTGTGTGTGTGTGTGTTTTAATTAAAATTTTTTTTTAAAAAAGATTTCATTTATTTATATGACAGAGAAAGACACAGCGATAGAAGGAACACAAGTCGAGGGGTAGGGGTGGGAAAGGGAGAAGCAGGCTTCCCTCTGAGCAGGGAACCCAACACGGGGCTGGATCCTAGGACCCTGGGATCACGACCTGAGTTGAAGGCAGATGCTTAAAGACTGAGCCACCCATGTGCCCCCCAATCACTGTGTGCTAAGAATCTACTATTGCTAGCAGCCGCATTCACCCTGCTAGGATGGCATGACTTTCATATCAGAGTTTTTGGAAAGCTTACAAAGAGCCTTGGAGACAAAACGTAAGCAGACGCAAAACAAGTTCCTGTTCTATGGAGCTCCCGCGTTGGGCAATCACACCAGCTCACGAAGTCACAGAACTTCTTCCTTTACTTCCTTCCCTTATCCTTCCTGGCAGCAGAGGTCTGCAGCCCAAAATGGCAAAGTCTTATAGTAAATAAAAACCCTCTCTCTCCTCAGAATTTTCTCATGTAGGAAGCCGAGGATGACGCAGAGTGAGTTTCTAAACGGTGATTTAACTTGGTTATTATCGAGAATCCAGAGCTTGTCTGACTCCCCATAGCATCACAGGCATCTGGGTGGTGGGCGCTGTTGTCCATGGCCCCTTTTGGGTCACTGTCTCCTTCTATCTTCTGTCGTCTGTCCCTGTACTATGAGGGTGAAGGGGTGGAGTGGAGACGGATCGGTGTGCACAGCTGGAGTCCTCTTGGTGACAGCACGTGCCCCCAGGATCCCCGCTGCTACTCAGGTCATCATACCCATGGACTCTGGTGAACGGATCTGATGACCAGACTGGGAACTTCCGAGCAGAGATATTCCGGCTCTCCACGGGTGCTTCCCTACACAGTGAACGTCTTCATCTCTTCCCTCTGGGTGATTTTTGGAAATTTCCCTCATCTTTCTTCTTTGGACTTTTTGATTAATCATGCTGTCAGCAGAGCAATTTGATGTCCAAAGGAAGATGCTCTTTGTGAGGCATTTTTCTTTTTTGAGTCGTTGGAATGGGAAATTCTTTTATGCTTGAAAACCTTTCATTTTTTCTCCCATGAATATAAAGGGGAAGCTGACAGGATGTGTTAACTTGTCTGTTTCTGTGTCATTTCATCTGCTTGCTTGCAATGACCACATCAAGCTTCAGATTCCACTGGCCTGGTGGGGCGGGTTGTGCACAAGGAAAATGCTGCACTGGGCACTAGGTGTGGACCAGCAGGAACCCAGGGGAGGAGTGCCTCGCCCTACCTGCCCAAACGTGCTAGTTCTGCAGGCAGCAACTCTAGAGACTGAAAAGTGACAAGGCAGAAAGCACTTTCAGGAGGACTGCAGGAACGGTGGGCACACCAGTCTCCCAAATCCCTTTCATTAGCACTTGTCTCCATAGCAACCCCGTTTAAAGCTCATTTAAATATATGAATGTCATTAATGGGTTTGAAAATCATTCTGTAGAAAGCTACTCTGTGCCTGGCACCATGTTAAACACTGTGGGTAGAATTCATGATTATGGTCCTCAGGAAGTTCAAGCCTAATTAGGAGACATAAGTTCACACCCAGCAAGCACATGGTGCCAGGAGAGCAAAGAGGAGGGTCTCCCAATCTGAGTTTGGCAGATGCTCCGGTGTGAATCCTCTCCACTGACCACAGAGCCACCAGGAGACAGTCAGGTCGATTACCTTATTCTCTTCCTCACGATCGCAATGCATTAGCTGGGTAAAAATTCATTCACCTTTTAGTCCAGTGGGAGGGTCTTTAGAGCTGACAAAAATAAAAACATGGGGTGCCTGGGTGGCACAGTCGGTTAAGCACCCTTCTCCTTCCAGCTCAGGCCACTATCCCGGGGTCAAGAGATTAAGCCCCCACGTCGGGCTCTATGCTCAGCATGGAGTCTGCTTAAGACTCTCTTTTTTTCTCCCTGCCCCTTCTGCTTGTTCTCTCTCTCTTTAAAATAAATAAATAAATAAATCTGGAAAAAAAAAAAAAAATAAAGGCCTTCAGAATTTCTTGTGAATCCGTAGTCTGAGTGAAAACCAGTATCTAAAATGGTGGCTATCTGTGTCTGGGCTTCTGGGAGTTGCTGGGTTGCTTGTGTTTCTGGGGTGCAGGGGCTGTGTTTTTTGTATTCACAGAACCCGTTGGGGTGCTTGGCACAGCACGGAAACTCAGTCACTTAATTACATAATGATTAAATGAGTTAGGAGTTGAGTGATCTGAGTTCTGCTGGGTGGTTTTTGATCTGTCACATTTTCCTTACCTTGGTTTACTCATCTGTGAAATGAGGGTTCATGTTTAGGGATCTCCAAGAACACCTTCTGCTTTGGTATTTTCTCAGTCCATAAGGTAACGTAAAACAAAACAAAAATCCACCTTCTCAGAAAGGAAGGGGGCCTAAGGTGGCTGGCCATGGCCAGGGAGGGAAGAGCAGCTCTTTGAAGGGTGTATGATACCAGCTCATGTCCTAAACTGAAATCAAATATGTTCCAAGGCCAACAAATTTCACGATGGAGAATTTGAGGTTGATTGAGCAGTTCAGAGATTAAATATTCAAGGTTAAAGATACATTTCCATTAAGGAGATCTATATCCCTTTTACGCTCGAGAGGACTATTTTTTTAGTGCTTCTTGTTTAGTGTTCTTTGGAAATTAATCGTTACAGTTGATTGAAAGGGGTCAAGGATGGAAATGCTATGTGGCATTCCTATTCCACTCAAGTATTGGACAGAGGAATTGCTTCATGGCAAAAATGATTGATGGGAAAAGGCAGGACAACATCCACTCATTTCCTACCCATACCCCGGGGTCTGTATGAAGGGCCACTCCTGAATGGAACGGTTGTTTTACACTCCAGTGTTCACCCTGTAAATAGCTCACTGAAAACACAGCCCAGAATTTTCATTTGAATCTCTGCTGACATTTGAAGAACTGTAGAATACAAGAGCCATTTCTTGGAGGTTGTTTCCAGTTTTCTAGGTTCGGGCATGTAGAGACATGAATTGGAAGTTTTGCCGAAAATTAGACGATGAGCATAGTGAGAAAAAGACAGGCAGGATCCTGGACAAAGTAAAACAACAACAACAACAAAACTACTCTTTAGGAAGCATGCAGAAGTTGTCCCACTTGATAACTGATACAGGAGATGTTGTCATAAAAATGTATTGTTCAGGAACAGAAAATATCATGCCTGGAGAGAAAGAATTTGTAGAAAAGGCAGGGAAGGCTCTGGAAAGAACTGGGATTCCAGGTCGGATTTGAATCCTGGAAGACAGGAAGGGCACGGTGCTTATCGATTTCGGGAAGAATAAAGAACATGGCCTAAAAAGCTGGGCAAATGAACTATTTCCACCACTCTCCATAGCAAATGCCAGCGCACTCGACTGTATCCCGTGCCTCCCAGCTCACCTCCAGTATTGATCCCCGAAGCTGGGTCAGGCTGAAGTGGAAAGCCAACTAGTTTCAGCTTCGAAGGGTGCGGGGGTCAAGGATCCTGAGAGGCCATTGCAATGCCAGTATACACAGGAAAGTTATACCTTTAAATATTCCTTGTTTTCAAGGTTTCTAGAAATGTGAACATTTTGAAATTCTTCAGATAAGGACGAATGAAGCTCTGAGCTCTGCAGTGAGTGAGCTTTGCAATGGTTTCAATTTCAAGTGAAATAATTCCTCAGAATGAGAGGAAGGTTTTAGTTCTCAGATCAGGTGGTCATTAGCTAGGCTATTGTCCATCTGCTAACTTCAAACTTACTGAGTTCTTTTGGGAAATGAAAATAAAAAGCAGAATTTTGAAAGAGAGACCAGAATGAGTTTCATGTCCTGCCAGCCATAAAAGATGCCATTTAAACTTATGAATAATAAATAGAAGGGTTTTCACTTGCACTCAATTTTCTTGGCTGCTAGCAAACTTCCATACAAAACAAATTAACTCACATGCTGGTGACCTCTCCGGACACATTGAGAAATGCAACAGGAACTCTAGATGACATCAGGAATCATTTTGAGTGTGAAATGAGACTTATAATTCCTTACTTATTGGGTTTTTTATGCTTACAAAAGTCTCCAAGTGTAGAGAAATCTCAGAAAGCTTCCTATAGAAGAACATGTACTGATTCAAATGAACGAAATTGACACAGCGGCGAGAGAGTCCTCTTACCTGATTCTTCACACTGCAATTTTACACAGGGCTCTAAGGGAAGAAAGGTGGGTTAGAAAAACACTGGAGACTGGTTCTGGTGATGCTCTTAATAGCTGTGAGGTCTTACTGAGTCTTCTTTCCTTATTGGCAATATTCTAAAACCTACTTAGGGAATTATTTTGAACAGACACTTTTCCAAAGAAGACATACAAATGGCTATCAGACACATGAAAAAATGTTCAGCATCAGTAGCCATCAGGGAGGTTCAAATCAAAACCACATTGAGATATCACCTTACACCAGTTAGAATGGCCAAAATCAACAAGACAGTAAACAACGTGTGTTGGAGAGGATGTGGAGAAAGGGGAACCCTCTTACACTGTGGGTGGGAATGCAAGTTGGTGCAGCTTCTTTGGAAAATAGGTGGAGATTTCTCATATAATTAAAAATAGAGCTATCCTATGACCCTGCAATTGTACTACTGGGTATTTACCCCAAAGATACAGATGTAGTGAAAAGAAGGGCCATCTGTACCCCAATGTTCATAGCAGCAATGGCACAGTTGCCAAACGGTGACCCAAAATGTCCTTCAACAGGTGAATGGGTAAAGAAGATATGGTCCATATATACAATGGAATATTATGCCTCCATCAGAAAGCATCAATATCCAACTTTTCTATCAACATGGATGGGACTGGAGGAGATTAAGTTGCGTGAAATAAGTCGAGCAGACAAAGTCCATTTTCATATGATTTCACTTACTTACGGAGCCTAAGGAATAATACGGAGGACGTGGGGAGATGGAGAGGAGAAATGAGTTGGGGGAAATTGGAGGGGGAGAGGAACCATGAGAGACTGTGGGCTCTGAGAAACAAACTGAGGGTTTTGGAGGGGAGGAGGGTAGGAGGTTGGCTGAGTCTGGTGGTGGGTATTACAGAGGGCACATATTGCATGGATCACTGGGCGTAGTGCATAAACAATGAATTCTGGAACACTTAAAAGAAATTAAAAATAAATAAAAATAAAAAAATAAGTGACTATAAAGGTACTTTGTTAAACTATCAAATATAAGTATTCTTAAGTTTAAATTCACCTCTTTACATATTAGATTATCTACATTAAAATGTGAGGGTACAACTGTATTTTCTGAAATTGGGAGTCTGGGTACTTCTTTGATGCAAAGTTGTCAGGAAAGAGAACACATTTCATAGGGAAATACAGGCTCTTAATTTTCTTTTACTTTATTTATTTATTTATTTATTTATTTACTTCTTTATTTTAAAATCTCAACAAATGAATGAGACAGGAGCCATTATTTTGCCCTTTTCTTTGAATGTAAGGGAGAGTAGCATGGTGTGAACTGTGAGCTGAAGAACTCTGGCCAGGGCCAAGAGCAGTGGTCATTCTTGAATACCACCTATCAGGAATAAGGAGACAGGTCCTCACCATAAAATACCTCCTGGGTCAGATCTTTGTGATTGTCAGAATTCACGGAGCATGACCAGTCCTGGCATTAACCAAATTTGTACTTCTGTATTTTTCCTTTATTTTTTTTTAAGATTTTATTTATTTATATGACAGAGAGAGAGAGAGAGAGAGAGAGCGCGCACAAGCAAGGGGTATGGCCAGAGGCAGAGGGACAAGATGACTCCCTGGTGGGCAGGGAGCCTGATGCAAGGCTCAATACCAGGACCTTGGGATCATGACCTGAGCCAAAGGCAGATGCTTAACTGATTGAGCCACCCAGGTGCCCCTGTACTTCTGTTTCCAGACCATAAACCCAGATCCATAAACATGTGTCTTTATGTTTGAATTTTGAGCAACATTTAAAAACACGTTTTAAATTTGATTATGCGAAACTGTGCTCCTTTTATTTGGGAGAGAGACAAGTCTGAAGACTAAGAGTGCTGTTGATGTTGATTTTTTCCTCTGGTGTTATTCTTTCTGGGAGCACAACCCACTTTACCGGCAATGTCTCATTATTCTTCACAAAAAATGGTGTCTCCTGTAATTGACATTCTCCCAAATGCTCTTAGAAGAAAGAGTTTGGAGCCATTTGTGAGAAATTGAAGGATTCAAAGAACTTCCAAGATCAGAATGGAAAGAACTTAGGTCTTTCAGTTGGCAGGGATAATAATCACCAGAGTCCTTGGAGGAACAAAATCGATTGTTCCCCTTCCTCTGAGACATATGTATTTGCTGAACCAAGGTGTGCTCTGGGTACTCTTCAAAGACTCTATTGAAATGTAGCCTGGACACATTGCAAAAGTAAACTAAAACTGTTGTTTTCTGACTTATGCATATCATTAGAGTCAGAGAATAACGAGGAAGGAAGCTTCTTGTTTGCTAAATAAAATGTTGTTAGGGCCATGTAGTAAAAGATGTCAGCTAAATTTATATGGGAGACAGAGAGAAAATGGGAATTGGGATCATTTAGGCATAAGCAATATTTTGTGTTTATTGTTCCCATATTTCTCAAAGGATTTTTAGAAAATTATGTAATCTTCAAGATTGAGGGCAAGAATTATTGAGTCATACCTGGGAATGACCTGTGACCCTAGTCCAACCTTCCTCACAAGATCACCCCTTGAAAGGAGGACATTCTAGTTCAGTGTGAACATAGATGATGACTGCATATCCAGCTCCCTGGTTGGCAGCTTCTGTGTTAGAGACTTCTTATGTTAAGCCAAAATTTGTATCAGTATAACTTCTAACCACTGGTCCTAACTTCTGCTTCACCAATATCCATTTTTATAGCCTTTCAAGAATTTGAAGCTAGCTCTTTTAGCCTTTCTCAGTAAGTCTTCTTTGGAGGAATCCAAAAAGAAATGATACGTTGTTTCCTCTAGTACCTTGGGCAGATTTGCTCTGTGTTTGTGGAAGTCTGAAAGTCTGTTTCATTCCATGGATGAAATCTAGACTTTACTGTCTGTCCTGATAAGATTAGGCTGTTGGAACTAAACAAATGTGCTTTGTCAGTCAACAGAGATAGGGAGATATCACAGCCATGGAGTAAAGGAAAAAAAAATTCCTTTCTCCTGGCTCTTCAATTTCTTAGGGCAATATATATATATATATGAAATATTAGTTCTCTGGTATCTCCCTGGTGTCTATTTTTTTTTAAGATTTTATTTATTTATTTGACAGAGAGAGAGAGATCACAAGTAGGCAGAGAGAGAAGGGGAAGAAGGATCCCTGCTGAGCAGAGAGCCCCATGTGGGCTCATTCCAGGACCCTGAGATCATGACCTGAGCCAAAGGCAGAGGCTTAACCCACTGAGCCACCCAGGCGCCCCTCCCTGGTGTCTACTATTGGAATGGCCATGAAGTTTACAACCCCAGAAGTCTACTCTAGCTTTCCTTGATCCCTGAAGTTCAGTCAAAATTGAGCTTTACCTTCCTTTCTTAGTTGATAGCAATTGAAAATGTTATTGGAGAAGCCACTGATGTCATTGATCAATGGGGACTGACTGATACTCAAATAGCCAGGGCCTGTTTTCCTGTTAGCTTTCTAGTTTCTGAGAAGCAAACAAACAAACAAACAAAAACTGTTCTTAATGAAGACACTGGTTAGAGTTGCTGGAATCAGAAATGTAAGGTTGGTGTGTCATTCAACAGCAGACCACCGGCCTTCGACAACCACCGGCCTCCAAGTTCCCCTGCCTCACCTCATCTTTGTGGAGTAGATGTCTGCTCTGTGACAATTTTGTGGAGACCCTAATGGTTTACCCATTGTGCCTATTGTTTCAGATGCACAGTATTCTTACCACCATATTTCTGGTGCATAAATCCCCTCCAATTTAAGTGATGAGCGGCTGGGATAATTTTTTCACATTCAGATATTTTTATCGAAAGAAAAATGTTAACTTATGATCTGGAAGGGACAATAAAGTCAAATTCTAAACTCAGAACACAATTCCTTCACACTGAAGTAGAAGATGGGGATAAAAGCTAGTACTGAAAAAAATATATACTTTATTGTGCTATCAGTTACAGTTGATCTTTGAACAATGCACACAATCAAAAATCCCACATGTTACTTTTGGCTCCTCCAAAATTTAGGCACATGTTATGTGCGTTATGTACTGTATTCTTACAATAAAGTAAGCTAGAGAAAAGAAGAAAATGTTATTAAGAAAACTATAAGGAAGAGAAAATATATTTATAGTACTATACTGTATTCATAAAAAAAAAATCTACTTATAAGCGGACCCATGCTATTCAAACCTGTGTTGTTCAAGGGTCAGCTGTATATACCAGTATATACAAGGTGCCCATGTTATGTGTACATTCCTATGAGTTTTAAAAATGTAGAGACCCATGTAATTACTGCCTCAATGAAGAACTACAACATTTCTGTCATGTTAGAAAGTTCTAGACAATTTTGATGCCTCCAATCCTTGGCCCAAGGCAAACACTAATTGGCTTTCTATCAATTTTACATTAGATTTGTTTTATTAGAGTTTCATATGAATGTGGTCACAAAGTATGTATTCTTCTCTGTCTGGCCTCCTTCATTTGGCATGCTTTTGAGAGAGCTGTCCATGCTGTTTGTTGCACGTTGGTCACCCTTTTTCTTGCTGAGTATTATTTCACTGTGTGGATGTCTGACACTGGTTCATGTATCATCTGTTGATGGGCATTTCTGTAAAAGACCTTGAGTAGATGATAATAGGTTTTCATCTGTCTTGGGTAAACATCTGGAGATAGAATTACTGAATGTTAGGGTAAGTGTTATGTTTAATTTTTTTAATTTCAAAATTTTTTTTATAAACATATAATGTATTTTTAGCCCTAGGGGTACAGGTCTGTGAATCACCAGGTTTACGCACTTCACAGCACTCACCATAACACATACCCTCCCCAATGTCCATAACCCACCCCCCTCTCCCTCCCCGCCCCAGCAACCCTCAGTTTGTCTTGTTATGTTTAATTTTATAAGAAACTGCCAAATTATTTTTCAAAGTGGTTGTAACACTTTACATGATCAGCAGCAGTATACAGAAGCTCCAATTTTTCCACATCTTTCCAAAACTGGTATAGTTAGTGTTTTTAACTTTAGCATTCAAATGGGAGTTAGAGGCATTTCACTGTGGTTTATATTTCCTTGATGATTAATGTTAATCATATTTTTGGCATATATTGGTCATTGGCATGCTTCTTGTGAAGTATCAATGTGAACATTTTGTCTTTTTTTTTTTTAATTGGGTATTTATCCCTAAGTTGTCATTGCTTTTAGAAATTTTGGACATGAGTTCTATAGATGTTGTAGGTGTGATTATATAAGTGAGTTTTATATGTGTGATAGGCATGTAGGCATATATGGATAAGATGGTTTTCAACCAGTTGATAGACTATCTTTCCATTTTTAAAAAGGAATTCTTTGAAGAACAGAAATTTTAAACCTGTTTTTCATATTTTATCTAAGATCTCTTTGCCTATCTCAAAGTCCCAAATATTAGAATATAAAATAAATATTCATGTTTAATTTCTAGCAGTCTTCCTCTGAGTAATTCTATGTCACTTCACTCAACATGTAGAAACTTGACAATAACATGCTCTCATTTCTTCCCTCTCATCCCTTGTGCTTTTGTTTTCGTGCATTTTACTTTTTTGTATGCGGTACAATTTATAATACATTTTTATTATTTTAAAATTAACTTTCTCCTAAGAAATTAAAATTTTTTACTTATATTTACATACATATTTACCATTTCTAGCAGTTTCCATTCTTTTTAATAGACCTGAGTTTTCTATATGGTATCATTTTTTTCTCTAACTGAAGAATTTCCGTTAATATTGTTTTGAAGTGCAGACTTTCTGGAGACAAATGATCTCACCTTTAGTTTGTCTGAAAGCCTTTATTTTGCCCGCATTTTTTTAATGGCATTTTCATCCTGAATAGACTCCTAGTTCTTCTACTAAGGTGTGACCCCTGTATGTCTGTTCTGAATGCCCCAGATGGTCAGGGGACTTTCCTCTCCAGCTGGTTGAAGAGTCACTGTCTTCTCACTTGGTGTATCATTGCAAATTATTTAGCTTATGTCTACCTAGTCATGCTTTCCTTGGCTGTGTGCAGCCCAGGCTTATGCAAGCACAGCTCGGTGTTCAGCAAAGACTCAAGGACACAGCAAGCAGACTTCTGGAGGTTTTTTCCATAGCACCCTCCTCTCTAGAACTTTTTCTTGCATTTTCCAGCTGCCTCATCTTCCCTGGACTCTAATCTAATCTCTCTCTAAATTTAGAATGATCTCCTTGCTCAGCTTGGTTTCCCCTTTCTGCGCTATGGTCCAAAATATGCTTCTGGACAGAAATCTGGGGTGATTGTAGGATTTCCCTTGCTATTTTCACTTTTTGGCTCATAGATGGGTCTGTATTCAAAATTATATTATGGCTCTATTAGGGTCTGAAATAAAATTATTGCCACATGCAACAAGAAAACTGGACAAAATCTGTAAAACATTTATCAGTATTGGAAAATTGGTAGCAGAAGACTGATCCCAGAGAGAAGGGGAATGATCTTCTTGCTGATGTGATGTGGGCCAGGAGCAAATGGTCCAAAAAGAAATTCTTGAAATGTCTTTTGTGGAGAAAAGGTGATTTTATTACAGCTTGGGGGACAGGACCCATGGGCAGGAAGAACTGCACTGTGGTTGAGGAGGGACTGATCGTATCCTCAAGTTGGGAGGGGGTTAGGGATAGTGTGAGTTTTTAAGGAATTTGGAGGCAATGTTTTCAAGACCTTGAGGGTTTAGCTGCTATTAGGATAAGGTCATTTACTACTGTATAGTAAAACCTTAGTCATGAGACCCTTCAGATGTGTATCAGTGGGCCATATGTTTGGAGGATGATTGCTAACATATATCTTGGTGGAGGGTAGAGATAAAGGAAGTTGCAAAGAAGACTTACAGGATCCTGGAGGTTGGAGCTAAGGCTGCTAATGTTGAGCTAAGGTTGCCTTTTGCCTCTAGCAAAACATTAATATTGAAGGAGCTAAGCATCTTGAAGGGGTCACTCTGCCCGTCTCAAGTACTTGTCAATGGGCTGCAAGCTGTAAGGCAATTTGATTTTTTCTACATTTCTTTTGCCTTTGTTCTCCACACTATTGCCACTACCCCACAATATTTTCCCAGAACTCTTTCTATCTTATAATTTTTTGTATACACTCATCAAACCTGTAAGGAGTAGGAAAAACAAGGTTTCTTCCTTTGACTCACTATCTTTCTCAGGTGTTTATAGGCTCATTTGTCTTTTGGCCAATATTTTATATTGGACATTTTTAATAGATTGATGGTTGCAATTCGCATTTTGAAACCTGAAGTTTGAAGATTCATACCATATTTAAAGTATAGTGTGGAATAAGTAGAATTGGGAAAAGTCATCAATGTCAAAATGAGGGATTCTTTGGGCTGGTTATTGGATTCCACATTCTTTGCCAAGTGCCTTTTGTAAATTCTTCCATTCTTTGTCTTCTGTCTTTGAATCTGTCATAACATGTAAGTAAGCATTACTATCATTTTTTAATCCTGAAGGACAGCAGTTTAAAACATACTATTCCACTGAAAATCTGAAATAAAATAATTGTTTATTGGAAAGTTAGCAAGTAGATACAGCTTTTTTTTTTTTTTTCTTTTTTTTCCCTTTTATTTATTTATTTATTTCCAGCATAACAGTATTCATTATTTTTGCACCACACCTCGTGCTCCATGCAATCCGTGCCCTCTATAATACCCACCACCTGGTACCCCAACCTCCCACCCCCCGTCCCTTCAAAACCCTCAGATTGTTTTTCAGAGTCCATAGTCTCTCATGGTTCACCTCCCCTTCCAATTTCCCCGCTTTTTGAGGGTCCCCCTCCCTCTTTGCTCTGGGCTCCTGGCATTTCGCTTTTCTTGACCCTCCATGCCTGGTAAACATTAGGAATGGGAAGAACAATACATCATGAGCACCTGGAGAAGTAAAGAAAATTAGGTCTCTGTAAACATACCAGAGCTTCTTGGTCACTGGATCTTCCCCACCGTGGGTTTAGGAAGGAATCTAGATCTGGTGTGATCATTTGAGTTTTTTCACGTCCCTGTGTTGGTTGAGTGGCCAACATAATCAAGAAATCCATCAGTTCTCAACTCTGGATTTCTGAACATTATCTTAATCCAAAGGAAACATGTTCACCTGGGATGGGTAACTTTGTAGCAAGGCAGAAGAGCCTGTGGTCTTGATAACTTGATAACTCTTTGTTTCCCTAAATGTGCAAGCCTATTTCAAATTCCTTATGTATGGGCCTATCCCTTCTCCAAACCATACCTTCCACACACTGTTTTCTCTTCCTGGGATGGCCTTCCCTACTCTGTCCACCAGGACAACTCCAGACACTATTTAAATTTCAATTCAAATGCTTCTCTATAAAATCCTATCTTCCTTTATCAAGCAAATATGTTTTCCACCTTTGCTATGCTTCCTATATATTCAGTACAGCAGTTATCTTAATTATATGTGGTTACTCACTTTCATGCTGCTCTCCACAGCAGACTGATTTCCCTGAGTCCAAGGCCTTATGACATATATCTCTGTAGTCTGGAGGGCTTATCACAATTCAGCCTATATAATGTTTGGACATCCAATACTCTTTCCGGATATGAGTGTGTGTCATTTCCTTCTATTATCTTGCCACCCGTGGACCTTAAATGGTTACTGAGATGTTCTTCTCTCAGCTGAGGGTATTTTGGACAGTAGAGCTGCTCCTCTGATCTGCATTAAGAAGAAAGAGTAATTAGTCACAAATTACTTTGTGTTTGCATTAGATGACTGATTTACATTTGAAATATAATCAGTCGAATTACTGAGACTAAATGCATAGCATTTATTCATGCAGTCACAATAAGTCTTTCCAAGTTACAGAAATCACTGAGGACGTGATACTTGGTTCATTTTAGATTTCCTTTGTCTCACTTTGCAGAATCCTAAATGTTGGAGGAAGTCGTGGAGAGGACGTGACCGCAGGTTGACCCCCAAGCTGGCCTGGGAGAGTCAGGGCTCCTCACCGCTCCCCTGTCCTTGTACTGTGGTCATTCACCTTCATAGGGCGGGAGCTGTTTTTAAGGAAGAAGCCTTGGGAGAGCAATTGTTGTTGAGCCCCTCTGGGAGGTTAATGTGACTAGACCCAGTTAAGGCTTCTATAGAAATGTTTAAAATCCTGGTGCACAGAGAAGAGATCATCTCATTTTGCGGCGCCCCAGACGAGCCTCCCACGTAAGTTCCCTTGCTTTTTAAGGCAGCCAACTCCCACTCGGGAATGGCATGCCTCTTTCTTTGGTTTCTCCTTGCTCTTGGGGATCCAAGAGCAATTTCACCTGGGAAGCTCCTAAGGGTGCAACTTACACTAAAATAACAAAGATGGTCTTAGATCCCTGCATTCACGCCAACTCTTACACTTCCGAAGTGTACCTCTTGGGGTACACTCTCAAGTCACAAGATGCTTTGTTGCAGAGAGTGAGCCTGGCACTTATTAACACAGAGAATAATGATGCAAGGTCTATGCCCTTTAGAAGTCTTAGCAAGGTGGTAAAACACCACGTGAAATCTTATAAAAGGCCCTCGCACAGGCGTACACATACCCACACCCACAGATAACACAGTGGGAACTCAGCGAGAGGGAGATACATTCTCTCTATATTTGATGTCTATTGACATCGATCCCTTCTCCTAATCCTGGTAAGAACCCTTCGAGGCAGCTGTATTGACTAGGTTCATGTTCTGTAGTGAATGACAGTTAAACCCAAATTAGAGGCTTAAGCACGATATGTATTTATTTTGTTTCTAAGTAAAAGCAGTCAGGAAGTCGGTAGTCCAAGGCTAATACAGTCACGGAGGAGGCTGGATCCTTCCAGCTTTCTCCCGTGGAATCTCTAGAGTGGGACTCTTGTAGCATCTGCAACGTTCATGACACATGAGCTGGAGGGGGGAGCCAATAGCCTCCTTTTCAGGAGACTTGTGGAAGTCTTATGCAGTGTTTTACTTTGGTATGAAATCTGCAGGCTGCACCAAAGGAGGCATATGGTCAGACCTTGCAAATGAGGAGCTGCAGGTTCCGGGAATAACAAGCGAGTGCTTGGGGTTAGAGGGCATAAGTTCTTTGGCCAGAGGAGACTTCTGGCAAATCGCTCATTTCTGTGCATGCTAGTTTCCCACTGGAAAGAATTGGCATGAGAGATACTCTGGAGAGATACAGGAGAGATTCTCCCGCATGAGAGACACTTTGTAATGATTAAATGACAGAGCTCAAGCAGAAACAGCAGCAAACTCTGGAAAAGCCATGCTAATTAGTTCTCGCCGGACCTGAAATTATGCTTATGTCATCATCATCCCAAGAGTCAGACAATGAAATCCGAGGTGGTGCTTAATGTTTTCAAAAGCCAGCAAAGAGAAGATTGTGCAAGACTTTCGGCTAGCCAACTACTTTGATAGACGTGGTGATTGGCTGACCCCTTGCCCATCAGAGCTGCCAGACGTCGTTTTGCCAGGAAGATCAAAGCCTGACTGTTTCTGGGGATGCTACCTAGAGCGAGGAAGCTGAATCCAGCTTCATTCTAGTGTGGGTTTTGAATGAGCCAGACTGAGATAACTCTGGAATGCCAGGACTAGACAGCTCCAGAAGAGGAGGGCATCTGGTTAAAACTGCCACACTGAGGACAGCCCTGGAGCAGGGACACTGGGGTTCTCAGCAGCAGTGGTCCTGTCCCATGCCCCAATCTCAGAACGGTGAGTTTTTATTAGAGCCTGCTAGGGGATGAGGTCTTGAAAAGAGGTAGCTAGCTTTATGGGGACTCCATTTCCATTAGTAGGACATAATCATTTCTCCTTGGTTTATACGCTATTTCATCAAAGGTATTGCCTTTTTTTTTTTCTGATTTAATAGTTCACTTTTCTGATAAAGTAGGTTCAAAGTAAAGTAAGTTCCAACAATTCCTTTCTATCAGGGAGAAATTGAGGTAGAGAAAGAAATAGCAAATGATCCTAAGAGAATGGGATGTGCATTGGTACTGGCTGTGCTGCTTACCAGTTCTGGGTTCTTGAGTACATTATTTAGAATTTCTGAGCTTTGGTTTTCTCATCTGTAAACTGGGGCAAAGACTATGGGCCTCTCAAAGCTGTAGTAGGAGCACAGAGCCTGGCACGCAGGAGCTTGGTCCTCATTCAATAAGCCACACTTGGTATCACTCAGCACATGTCAGGATTGAATGAAGGCACCCACAACTCCTAACGGAAGTTTAGTGCACTATTATTTTTTTTAATTTTATTTATTTATTTGAGGGAATGAGAGACAGCATGCACGTGAATGGGGTGGGGAGAGCAGGGAGGAGAGAGAGGAAGGGGGAAAGAATCCCAAGCAGATTCTCTGCTAATCAGGGAGCAGGATGTGGGGCTTGACTTCAGGACCCTGAGATCATGACCTGAGTCAAAATCGAGTGGGGCACCTAACTGACGGGGCCGCTCAAGCGCCTCCTAGTGCTCTACTTCATTACAGTGCTCTTCCTGACGCCGCCCTGTGGCCGTAGTCAAAACACAGCTGCCGTCCACCCCTCTCTTTCTCTGGCTGGGAGGTAGGCAGAGAGAAACAGGAGTCTGTTTCTATCATGCATGGGGTGATAGAGCTCTTAGTACAGAAAAACAAGAAGAGATTACTTCACCCCCACTTTACAGCTGGAGAAACAGAGACCCCAGAGGGGAGAGGGACTTTCTGGAAATCAACAGCTTTGCTTTTATTTTAGTGATTTTTTTTTTTTTTTTTTTTTTTTTGCAGCAAAGTCCAAGTATTTATGGATTTTTCTGTTCCGCCTTGTCTGGTCTCATATGCAAAGGGCAACATTTGGCACAGAAGGAAAGTAAAACCCAATTATGGCTGTCTGCAGTAGCTGGCACAGTTAGAATTTTAATATACACTTAATAGTGGTTTTATGACTCTCCATTTACAGCAGGCTGGCTTCTCCTGCATGTCACTAATGAAATGTATTACTCTGGTTCATCATGGATAGAATGGGTCAATGAATATGGTAGTACTCTGAAGGGGATAAACCGCTGTTCAAATACTTTGTATGAAATGTCGTCGGTCTTATTATTATTGCTACTTTGATTCTTCAAATTTTCAGCTTTGCAACCAGAATTATTCTTTGAAATGTCATTTTTGTCCACCATTCAGAAAATTAGCTTTTGATGGGGAAGGAGAGAGAAGGGGTGGTCTGGTCTTATAGGAGTTGTTCTGCTGAAAGTATTCTAGTAATATATTCCTTGATAGGACTTTAAAGATCTTCAATACACCTCTCTGAATTTTTAGATAAAGAAAATAAGGCCTAGAGACAGAGCGAAGTAACTTGCTCAAGTCCTATAACCAGATGGTGGCAGAACAGGGACCAAGTGCCTTGATTTGGAAGATAGTACACAGAGCTCACATAAAATTTGTCTTTTTCTTTAGAATCATGGGATGAAGTAGAGAGTTTAAGTAACATATTTAAATTCAGAAGAATAAGTCTATGAACAGAAAAATAAGGCAAAGCAAAAAAAAAAAAAAAAAAATTCCTGCCTGGTGAATACTTTTAAACAGAACACAAGCTAGATTGTCTGCTCTTTGAAAGCAGCCATTTTTACCTTTATAACATTGAACTGAGTACTTAGAAAATATGCAACTGAGTGATTGATTTAAAAAGTTCTAAGATAAGCTAAGTCATTTCATTTCTTGAGTAATGATTGTCTTTTTGGTTCCCTGAGCAAGCAGAGAGAGAGGGAACAGGTACTCTGTGTCTGCTGATCTCTATCAGGGCTCTAGGTCCTGGGTTGGAGTTGGGGTTGGTGACCCATTTCTGCTCTTCCTTATTGAGAGGTCATGCGTGCAGCTCATTTTATGGAAGTATAATTCCTGTAAGGGGTAAAGGTGGCCTTGCTGGGGCCTGGCTATGTTTTATATGTTGGCCATTTCTCACCTGTGAACCAATTACCTGACCAAGGGCAGTGATTCAGCCAATGCTAAAAGGTTCTGCATCTATGGTAGGGCCCAATATAGCAGCATGGTGTCTTGGGAGCCAGGACAGAAGATTCCAGCCCTCCAGAGGTTCTGTGGCTTGTTGAAAGTGCCTGTAGGAGGAGGCCACTTCCATGCAAACACTTCAAGGTATGTCTTGAACTGGGAAGAAAGATTTCTGGTGATGCTGGTCTCCCCTGTGGATCCCTCCCTTGCGCTTCAAAGATGTAGGCTTGATCCTGTCTGTCCCCTCAGGCTGCTGCAAAGTCAGAAGAGAGTTTGTTCCAAAGACAGCCCCTGACAAAGAAACAATCTCTGTGTTGCTTTTGTTCCTCAGACAGACTGGTTTGATAATAATTTAGCAGAAATAATATTAATAAGAAGAGTAACACATACAGTAATAAAAAGAAACATTAATTAAATGACTATGATTTTCAGATACTTTATAAATATTGTGTTATCTAAGCTTTCCTTAGCCTTCAGAGGGAGGTGTCATTCAACCCATTTCACAAAAGTGGACATTGGGACTCATAGTAGCAGACCAAGTGTGAGCAGGTCTTATAAGCTACACAAGCTACTAAGGAGAAATTTCTGCACTCGAAACAATTCCTCTCTGCCCCTAAAGTCAGCGTTCTTTTTAGTGCATTGCATATTTGCACATTCATTTGGAGTTTACAAACCATATTCACTTCTACTAGCTCATTGGACTTTTGAAAACAAACTTGTGACCTAATTTTTATTTGATCCTTATTTTACGTAGTGCCCAAATTTGTATTTCTAGGAAGTGGCAGAGCTGGGATTTAAATCTAAGTCTCTCTGCCATCGGCGGGGAGAGAGAAGTATGGATTTGAAGGTAGCTTGATACTATAATGACCTGAGATTCTGGGAACACATGCATTGTCCCTGGATCACCACCACCATCCCCATGGGTTGCTGAGGGAGACAGACTCACAGGGAGTTAGGAAAACAGACAGGAATAGCACCTTATTATTAGCTGAGATTTGGCACAAAAACCCAATGCAGAGTATTCTGCTAAAACTACTCGAAGTATGTGGGACACTCTTTGGTAAATTACTGTGGACCTCGGTCTACAGCTGACCATGACACCAGCTACTCCGTTTCATTGCTGTGCTCAACAGGAATCATGGAATTTTGCCTTGATGGGATCCTTCAAGTGAAAGGACCTACAAAAGGGAATCAGAGAGGGAGCTAAACCATAAGAGACTCTTAACTGTAGAGAACAAATTGAGGGTTGCTGGAGGGGAGGTGGTTGGAGGGGACGGGGTAACTGGAGGATGAGCATTAAGCAGGGCATGTGATGTGATGCGCACTGGGTGTCCTATACAACTGATGAATCATTGACCTATACCTCTGAAACGAATAATATAGTACATGTTAATTAAATTTAAATAAAACAACATTTAAAATAAATAAAGAAACTAAAAAACAAAACAGGGAAGCACAGAGTTACAACTATCTCTGACTTGTAATGCACACTCACCTGCAATTGTTGGTGTAGCTTCCATCAAGGTAGGAAAAGGAACAGAAGATTTGTTTCCCTTCATTCATATTGTTCTTTAAAGGGCAAACTCCCATATTGCTTCTTCCTACTTCAAATGCCCAGAATTGTTGGGTCTGGACCCTTGTCTGCTCTTCTTCTCCCAACCAGCTCTTTTCCTGGTTTGTCAGATTACCGGGACTCCTCACTTGTCCCATCCCCATCTGTTGGATTTTTTGGTCAAATCTTTCAGAATACTGTAATCTCAGGTTTTTTTTTTTTTTTTTTTTTTTTCTGCCTAGGCTTGGCTGTTGATCCTTTTGTTTCTCTGAGGGCCACAGTTTTCTCTTGTTAATAAGGGACACAAAAGATGCATGCATCCACCCAATCATTTAATCCTAAAGTAAAAATGTAACATTGAGTACATGTTCTGGGGTGTCTAATTTTGCTAGTATGAGAGTGATGCAATCTATTGGTGGAATCAAATAAAGAATATTTACTGGTGTAACAGCTGGGTATGGAATTAATCTCAGTATCAGGATCGATAAGGAAGTAGGCACAGGGAGTTTTATATAAATTATGTAAGTGACCACAAACTTCAACTCAGACCAGACTCCAGCATCCACCATATACCCACGTTCATCCTACACACAAATGAAATTATTGGTGGTCAGGTTCTGTTATAATTCAGCTGTGCTAACCAGACATGTGTATGATGAATATTTAAACAGGACATTAAGCAGGCACTTGATGTTCAGGGAGTGTTTATGAGAAAGCAGATGAATTCTGGCATGGGAGCTAAGCTGTCTGAATTTCCACTTGGACTTGCCACTACCAAACACTGTGAGCCTGGGATATAGTTCCCCTCTCTGGAGATTTCAGTTTTTCCATAGAAAGATGAGAAAAGGGCAGCTCTTAAATGCTATATAGATACAGAATTTTGTGATATAAGTTTTACTTCCAAAGGAGGCCTAGCAGATTGCCTAAAAAGCTCTCATTTTCCTTATCTCTGAAAATCCAATTTCAGCTCCCTTGTTAAAGCCTTGGCTGACACAGCCTCTCCTCTCTGGAGCCTGTCCTGATTCCCCTGATAAACTTTGCCTGTCTCACCACTCCCAGTGCATTTCAGTGAGCTCAGTTTGTGCAACTTAACACTTTGTACTTTGTATTATTACTATTATTGGTGACCGTATCCTACTCTTCTATTCAACTTGCAGAAATCCTTTATAGCCCAGCAGACATTTAATCCATTTCTGTATCTCTCATGGTTCTGAGCATGGTGACTGGCACAGAGTGAATAGTCATTACTTGTTGTATGGTGATTAAATAAATCAATGACTGTCAGATTGACTGAATAAATGAATGAATTGCATATAAATGAAGAAATGTGTGTGGAGAAGGGAATGGGCGGATGGATATGATGTCTGCCAACCCCATATCCTTCAATAGAAGAGCTCTCAGTGTGTGTGAGGCATTGTGCCAGGTACCCTGCATACGTGATCTCAGCAAGCCTCCCAGCGATATGTATGGTAGGTATTGTCATTCTCATTTTAAAGATGAAGAAACCAAAATTTAGAAAACAAACAAACAAACAAACAAACTAGGAAATTTACCTTAAGATTGGGAACCCAAGTGTGTCTGCTACAGAGACCATGGCTCTAGCCACTGGACTATATGCCTGCGTCTTCAGGGACTGAGTCAGAGAGCAAGGAAAGGTATTTACAAAGACACAGTTATATATCAACTACCAGAAATCCGAAGGCTGAGTCATCTCTTCCATATTTGTCATTTGTGTTTCCTTTCCTTTTGGAGTCTCACAAGACATGCCAATTTTATTTTCAAACAGTTGGTGGCTATTCCTTCTCAAATTAGACCACAGAAGAATTTTAGGCTCATTGGCCAGCAACCCATTATATTGGCCCAGTGTCAATTTTGGTGTTCATTTTGTTTGAATTTTATTTTTTAAAATATTTTATTTATTTATTTGACAGAGAGAGAGAGAGAGATCACAAGTAGGCAGAGAGGCAGGCAGAGAGAGAGAGAGGGAAGCAGGCTCCCCACTGAGCAGAGAGCCCCATGCAGGGCTCGATCCCAGGACCCTGAGATCACGACCCGAGCCGAAGGCAGAGGCTCAACCCACTGAGCCACCCAGGTGCCCCTTGTTTGCATTTTAGATGGAACATTCTATGCAATTACATATGGTCTCATCACCATTATATTTAGAAGTTCCAGAATTATCCTGTTTTAGTGATATGGGCCTAAAAGATCCATTGTGGTGAGACTTATATCAGCTGAACTTGAGAACATTTCCCTCATGGTCCCTAGACTATGGGGCTATGTAGTGTTCTTGATGTTTGAATTTGTTTTGGATGCTGAGTGTTAACGTGACATGAATTCAGGATTTAGGATAATTAGTCAAGAATATCTATGACTCTCCATTGGCCTAAATTGTATTTTGTAGTTAGGTACAGAGGACTTAATTGTGTACAAATAATTGATTTTTATTATTTCAATTTTTAAAAAAAATGAGTTAATTTTTTAGAGTTTTAGGTTCATACCAAAATTAAATGGAAAGTACAACCTGTTCCCACATATTCCATATTCCCCATGTATAGTCTCATTCCCTATCAACATTGCCTCCAACTTGGTAAATTGGTTACAGTTGTGAGCCTGCCTTGATAGATCATTATCCCCCAAAGTTTACACTCTACCATAAGCTTCACTGTTGGTGTTGTACACTCAATGGATTTTGACAAAAGTATAATATGTATCTAGCAGTCTAGTATCAGATGGAATCATTTCATAGCTCCAAAATCTTCTGTGGTGTTTATTCATCCCCCTCTCCCCAATCCTTGGCAACCACTGGTCTTTTTACTGTCTCCATAGTTTTGTTTCTTCCAAAATGTCATATAGCTGGAACCATACAGTGTACAATCTTTTCAGATTGACTTCTTTCACTTAGTGATATGCATTTAAGATTGATCCATTTTTTTTTTAAAGAGGGGTGGGTGGGAAGGGAGGTAGGAGAGGGGGAGAGAGAATCTCAAGCAGGCTCTATACCCAGTGCAGGGCCTGAGGTGGGACTCAGTTTCATGACCCTGAGATCATGCCTTGAGCCAAAACCAAGAGTTAGACACTCACCTGACTGAGATACCCAGACTCCCCTAAGACTCCTCCATGTCTTTTAATGGCTTGATCATTCTTTACTTATTTTTTGGGGGGAATGACTGAATAATATTTCATTGTGTAGACATACCACATTTTATTTATCTACTCAACTACTGAAGTGAGTAGTACTGGGTGGCTTCCAAATTTTAGCTATTATTAATAAAGCTGCTATAAATATTTGTGTGAAGGCTTTTGTGAAGACATATATTTTTAATTCATTTGGGTAAATAACAAAAAGGGCCATTACTGGATCTCAAGGTAAGAGTATGTTTAGTTTTGCAAGCGTTGGTTGACAATCTAGGGAGTGGTCTGAGAGAAATCTGAAACTGGCCCTTGTACACAGAGGACAAGGAGAGGTAGAAGGAAGAGGCAGACCACTTCAGATTGATAAATGATGGATTTCATAAGCAAAGAATCTTACATCTGAGGCCTGTTTTGGGTGGACAAGAAGAGTAGATCGCCACACCCACCTGCCAGAATCCTTTAGCAGGGTTCAGTCACAGACAGCATTCCAAGCTCTCAACAACACATTGCTTTCTCAAGGCTGTGTCCTTGAAATTGGTTCCCACTGTGAGAACTGTGGGCAGAACATATATTCCAAGGACAAGGGGAGAGGATGAGGAGGCTCCATTTGTCTGGGTCTAGCTCATCTGTCATCGCTGGTCATGGTTTCTTTATAACTTCCTCCAAAGTAAAAAACAAAACAAAACAAAACAAACAAACAAACAAAAAAACAAAAACCCTGCCAAACTGTTTTTCAAAGTGGCTGTTCAGTTTTGCCTTTTCACAGCAACAAATGAATGAAAGTTGATGCTGCTCTGCCTTTTTGTCAGCAATTAGTGTTTGTCAGTGTTCTGGATTTTGGCCATTCAAAAAGGTGTGTAGTAGTATCTAATTATTTTAATTTGAATTTTACCCTAATGACATATGGTGCAGAGCATCTTTTTATATACTTACTTGTCATTTGCACATCTTTGGGAAGGTGTCTGTTCAGGTCTTCTGCCCATTTTAAATTGAGATGTCAATTTTCTTATTTATGAGCTTCAAGAATTTGTGATGTATTTTGAATAGCAGTTTTTTTTATGAGAAATGTATTCTGCAATTATTTTCTCTCAGTCTAAAACATGTCTTCTTATTCTCTTGAAAATGTCTTTTACAGAGCAGAGTTTTTTTTTTACTTTAATGAAGTTCAGCTTTATCACTTATTTCTTTCATGGATCATGCCTTTGGTGTTGTAGCTAAAATGCCATTGCCGTATTCAAGGTCATCTAGGTGCTCTTTCATGTTTTCTTCTAGAGGTTTTATAGTTTTATGTTTTACATTCAGGCTTATAATGCAATTTGAGTTAATTTTTGCGAAGGGGTAGGTCTGTGTGGATTAATTTTTTTTTTTTTTTTTTTTGGCATGTGGGTGGCCCATCGTTGCACTACCATTTGTTGAAGAGGCTGTCTTTGTTCCATTATATTGCCTTTTCTCCTTCATCAAAGATTGGTTGATTATATTTAGGTAGATCTATTTTGTTCACTGATCTATTTATTTATTTTTCATCACTACCACATTTTTTAAAGATTTTATTTATTTATTTGACATAGAGAGATCACACGTAGGCAGAGAGGCAGTGAGGGGGAAGCAGGCTCCCTGCTGAGCAGAGAGCCTGATGCAGGGCTTGATCCTAGGACCCTAGGATCATGACCTGAGCCTAAGGCAGACACTTAATTGACTGGGCCACCCAGGTGCCCCTCCTCAATGCATTTTATCTGCATACAGGATAAACGGGGGAAAGTAATACACTCAGTTCCATTACCCATCCAATAAATATCTGAGCCAAGACTTGAACTCAGATCTACCTAATCACAAAATCCGTGTTCTTTCCACTATGGCATATGGAGGTCAGCTTGCTTTAAGCTGATGATTTCCATTATTTAGGTCATCTGAATAGTCTTAGGGCTTCCTAGAAGGAGAATGCATAAAAACAATGTTTCCACCCTAAGTGATTCCCCATCTAGGGGCAAGAATTTGCAGTCTGACAGAGGTGGATCCAGAGGTCCTTCCAACCAGGTGGATCCATCCATTGGATCCAGAGGTCCAGTCATAAATACAACTTTTCATGTGGCCTCAAGAATCCTTTTAGTCTTCCAACCGGACTCTGGATGTGGGTGTCATCCTTGTGTCAAGGATGAACCATGGACACCCAAGTAGTCTTCAGCATGCAACTGTAGATGGCCAAGGTCTCTGTTCATAAGACTGGTTATCTGCCTCTGGTTCCTTTCTTAGTTAAAAATAGATACTAACTATAAGTGTTAGCCATATACAAATAGATACCCTCAACCCTACAATGGGGCATGATGTCCAGCCAAGTTCTTGTCAGTCCTTCATCCCTGTCTTGGGCCTCACTCTATCCCCCTTGGTTACTACTCAGAGACATGTTGTATATGGATAGATTTCCCAGAAGAATGGGCCACAACAATCCAACACCAGAGCATCTGCCCAAAGTCCAGATTTCCAGCTGCTGCTATTTCCAGCCTACCAAAGCTAAGGAAGAATGGAGATTGTGACTAACTCTCTTCCCACAATCTCATTGCCATCTGAACCTCCCAGCGTCTCTTTCCAGAGCTGGCATTCGTGGTAAGTACCTCCTTAGTTCAAATGTTCTCCATAATCCTGTGTACCCATCTGGCATCAAACCTATGTCAGGATATTATAAATGTTTATGCAGGAAGTACCACAAATTGATATTACCTCTCCTATTCAGAACTGCAAAGAACCAGTCCTAGCCAAGTTGTATTGATCAAGATGATGGTTAGTATTAGGACAGTTTTCCTATTAATACTTTCCAATGTAACTATCACAGGCTTGGGAAGGCTGAGATTTCTGATAAGCACAAATATGCTGTATTTAAATAATTGCATAAACAGATTTGATTGGTGATGACTATTTCACTAATCTTACAAAGTAGGAACGGTGCTAGTTTAAGAGAACTTCAACACCATTGCCAAACTAGTCGAGGCTTAAGACTAGACAGTCCTTTGCTCCGAATAATGCATGTAGCTGTACAAACATGCCTCAGATCTATTTGTTTCTTTAATCCAATTGGATTCCACTGCGACATGCTTCCATACTTATACTTCTATGATTCATGGTCATAATGATAAGCCTTCTATAATCCTGAAGCTTAAAGGGCTTTGGCACCCTGGCCTGGGGAACTCATCAGGTTTGGTGGAAACAGGGTTGGTCCTAACATCAGAAACTTTATCCTGAAGTCATGTGGCAGCAAATCATGGTCTGCTCCTCCTTTCTTCCTCCATCTCTCTCCATATTGTCTTTTGAAAATTGATGAACACATAGCCTATTGAATTAAAGCTAATTTTAGTTCCAAAACCATTAAGAAATAAGATCCTGGAGGGAATTTTAAGTAATTTCATTTCAGCTGATTAAGATGTTTAGATACAATGCATTACATTTGGAAACATTGTCAAAGTCAAAAGCACACTAAGTATACTGTGTCCTAGGAGCTAACAGATTGGTGGTGGTATCTATTTAAAATTTTTGATAACTCAGTAAAAAATTCCTTGAAAACTTTCCTAATTCCTTAGTCATAAGAGCAAGTTCTAGTGTCCCAAGACAACTGTGGGATAGATTACCATCTATCAAGGATAAGTTTGCCTATGGTTATTTTTACAGTTTGCCTTGGACTTAGACCTAGTCTTGTTTCTAAGCCAGTTGTGGTTACCATTTGAATTAGTTTTATTCAATGACTTATATTCCCTGCATTTCAAGAATCATGTAGCCATATACACTGAGTTTATTACCAGCCTATCCCATGTAACAGGGAGTAAAGAGACCCTGAAGAAGAGATTTTAAGTCCACTATACAAAAATAATATCATGTCCAGAGTTCCATAATCAAGCACTTTATAAATTACCACTAGCTACTTTTTACATACCACCCTATGCAAAGAAGACCAGATGAATATTGTTATCCTTGTGGTGCTTACAGCCCTCTGTGAGATACACAATAAAGACAGAGAATATTTCTTAAATATTTCTTAAATATTTCTTTCTTAAATATTTCTTAAATTCTTCTTATGTGTTACACATTTCATTAAATTCTGGACATGGGCTTATTCATTTAATCCTTAAGAAGAGGCACTGTGATTATCCCTCACTTTAAAGATGAGAAAACTAAAAATTTAGAGGCATTAAATAATTTTCCCAAGATAATATATCCAGGATATTTTGGAATTGGCATTTGAACCAAGTTAGTGTGACGATAACCAGCTTTTGACCCTATTGTATGGAAGGGTGATGTGTAGTTTTTACATGAAAGAGGACTGTGCAATATTTTTGATATCACAAAGAAGACCTTATCTGCCTTTGATCAGAGAACTAGTGGAGCTATTGGGAAAGAGCCTACTGTGTGCTGATTAGATCCCAGCCCTATTCCCACAAGTGCTGGCCAAGAGGAGGCAGAGAGGGGTGCCCAGACACAGAGCCATGCTGGGTAGCATTGCGAGTTAAGGGGAGGTTGTGTTCAAAGGCCCACTATGCCCTTCCTAAAACAATCTCTTCTTATTTGGAGCACTGTTCCACCTGCCCACCTTGATTCAGTGTTCCTGTCATTAGGGTACAGTGTAACGGGCAGAGAATTTGTTGTCAGAAAGACAGGAGTTCAAATCTTTGCCCCATAATTTGCCAGTTCTTTATCAAAATAATATAACTCCAAATGTCTGAATTTTAATTTTATCATGTGTAAAATGGGGATCTTAATACTTACCTCACAAGCATATTATAAAAAGACAAGACATAAGGGAGAAATGGGTGAGATACGAGCTGCCAAGCTTGAGGCCTGCCATGTAGGGTGTGCTCTGTCAGAGAGAGTTTCTCCCTTCTCAACTCAGCTCTCAGGGAAAGTTCTCACATGACTCTGTTGTACTTTCATACAAGCACGTTCCAAACCAGGCTTTCTTTCTCAAAAGGTCAGCTAAACACAAGGTTCGACCTTTCACTGGCTTCTTCCCTTCAAAGGATTTCAAATGTCAGACATTTTACTATGGGTGTTTGGGCTGGGGGGACACTTTTAGTGTACAAAATTCAAATCCAGAGAAGGTGATTTTTCTACTTCTTATTCAAGGCCTGGGGCCTTTGAATCTGTGAGATAGTCCTAAGCACTATGGGAAAAGGGAGAGGCCAGAGTCCCAAGACAGGTCCCGAAGGAAGCCAAACCCAACACCTCGACCATAACCTCTGAGCTGTAATGGAAATGTGAGGGTCTGTGGTTATTTCAAACTCTAACGTGACGTTTCCATCTGCCTGGACAGTGATTCAAGGCACAGTGCTGCTCTGCAGACATGCGCAGAAGTCATGGTATTTCCAAAGAACCTCCTTCCCATCAGCAGTGTTGATTGTAATCAGTAAGTGGAATTAGAGAATCAGTAGCAGGGGCCATTCACCATAATGTTATTCGCTGATCATTGCCAGGAACACAGAAAACATTCTGATGATCATTTCAGTTATTTGAATACACTTAGAATTAAATTCTTCCTCTTTGCCCCAAAATGCACCTCAACAACTAAAGATCATTGGGTATAATTCATCCCACTAACATCTTCTTTCCTTCCTTCCTTCCTTCCTTCCATCCATCTATCCATCCATCCATCCATCCATCCATCCATCCATCCAATCTTCCTTCCTTCCTTCCAATCTTTCTTTCTTTCAATTTAATTAGCCAACACCTAGTGTGTCATTAGTTTTTGACATCTTTCTTTTCAATTCATTTTTCTTCCACCATCTCCTCCACTGTTTCCTCATATTGCTCATATTCTACCCTCTTCCTCCTCCTCCCCCCCTCCTTTTTTTGAGAAAGAAAGGGTCAGTGTGGCAAAAAGTCTTTTTCCTCCCCTCTGTTTGGACTTCAGATCTTTGATGCAAGACCAAGAGAGAACTGGTTATTTTTGCTGGACAAGGCACTTTTTGAGCTAGACCTTGAATAGTTACTGAAAGTACTGAAATCAGGGGTGCCTGGGTGGCTCAGATGGTTAAACTTCTGCCCTCGGCTTAGGTCATGATCCCACGTCCCTGGGATCCAGCCCTGCCTTGTGGGGGGGGGGGTTCCTGCTCAGCAGGGATTCTGCTTATCTCTCACCCTCTGCCCCTCCCTGCCCCTCACTCATGCTGTCTCTCTCACTCCTGCTATCTCTCTCAGATAAATAAAATCTTAGAAAAAAAAAAAAAGAAAGTAATGAAGTCAGCATTTTGTGGTCCACACACAGGAGGGATGGGTAATTAGAAATCATCCCTCCTGCCCAAGTTCAAGTGTTCAACTTGTCTGGAGCCCAGGTTCATAAAGGGAAGTGGTAGAAAACAAAGATGGGAGAGGGAGATTTGTGTTGATAGATTCATACTGTTGGGTGGGGGGAGATGCATGGCAGGGACCGTCCTCACCCCCCATGAGTCTGTTCTCCAAATCAAGCTCTCTTTTGGGTACTCCCTTCTATGTGATCTGTTGGGGGACAGCTCCTCAGGACTGAACCAACCATATAATATTGCTCAGTGTCAAAAGATTAAGGGAAAAAGACCAGAAAAGAGAAAGAGCAGAAGATATGATGTGGGTTAAGAGCCAGTGTGATGCCATATCTCACCCTCCTACTTCCATGTGGTCTCTTCTACACCTCTGTTTTTGAAATATTTACCAAGGCTGCTAAAGAGGGGCCCATTTTGTAATAGATAAAATCTGTGATTGGGAAGAGGAGAACTATGGTGATCTTAGGACTTTCTCAGCAAAAAGCAATACAAGGTCAATTTGGTCATCAGAACATGAACTTCCAATTAATAATCTGAAATCAAAGATACTGGAAACATTTTATGTATTTTGAATGGTGTTTTGCATTCAAGGTATAGCAACACATCTCCCAGTTAAAAAAATTTTTTTGATAGGCTGATATCATAATGATTAAACACATAAAACATCAAAGCCAAAATTTATGGGTAAAATACAGTGCATTCTAACAAAAGCACCATTTTCATAAACTAAGGTGCAGGAGGGTATTTTTTGTTCATTTAAAGGAAAATATGCATTGTTTATGTGTGTATGTAATAAATATAGTGGGTCCAATAAACTCGATCTAAGTTATTTAACACTGTTAGTAAAGTAAAAATAGCAAACATATGTGTAAAAAAGAACAATTGGCATCAGTTGTACGTACAACTCCTTTTTTGTGTTTATTAATAAAATAAACTATCAAGATTTTTATCAGTGTATTACTAATAGTCATTGAGAATCTGCATAGTTATGGATAATCTGAAACTTTTCTTTATTTAAAATATTATTTGAGTGGCATCTGGGTGGCTTAGTCATTGGGTGTCTGCCTTTGGTTTATGTCATGGTCCCAGAGTCTGGGATCGAGCCCCGTATCGGGCTTCTTGCTCAGTGGGGAGCCTGCTTCTCCCTCTCCTACTCCCCCTGCCTGTGTTCCCTCTCTCGCTGTCTCTCTCTCTCTGTGTCAAATAAATAAAAATCTTCGGAAAAAAAAAAACATTATTTGGCTTAGAGTTTTTTATTATTATTATTTATTTAAGTGATCTCTACATCCCCATGGGGTTTGAACCCACAACCCCAAGATCAAGAGTCACATACTCTTCCTATTGATCCAGCCAGGTGCCCCAATTGACTTCGAATTTTAAAAAGAATTTGGCCAGATTTCCTTTCCTATTGACCAAATTGGTAAGGCTTACTTTTCAACACTGTTTTCCTATACTTCAGATGTTATTGAATGGAGAAAATAAAGCTCAAATATAAATTTAGTTTCACTGTTCACAAAGACTAATAAGTTGCCTTGATACCTATAAATCCTCTGTTCTCCAAGGCTGTCAGAAAGGTAAGTGTTTCTTTTATTAGTTAAGGAAATAAGTAGTTACATGACTCAGTCTTTGGTATAGGAAAACAATTGAATGAGATTTCTTTCAGGCATCAGTAATAGAGAAAAATGTTGAAGTATCACATTACTTTTTAAAAAGAGGAATCTAATAAACTATTTGCTAACAGAAATAAATATGTTTTCTTGTGACTGAGAACAAAATCAATATTACATATTCAACTAATGTTCATGTGACCCAGTAGTCTTTCTTTTCTTAAATGAAATATTTTATCAAAGTCAACTAAAAATTTAACCTAAACAAGTAGATTTTGATATTTGTTTGGGTGAGGATAGGAAAGGCTTTCACTTTTGTGCTAATGCTAAGAAAAAGCATGATAAAATAATAATTATGCTTATCCATGAGATAATTGAGGAATGGTAGACCGAGGGAAGCCCAAATGAACTGATTAGTAAAGAGACAGATGTTCCTCAGAGTCCCAAGTCTCTCATGGTTCGCCTCCCCCTCTGATTTCCCCCAACTAATTTCTCTCCTTCTCCCAATGTCTCTGAGAAACAAACTGAGGGTTTTGGAGGGGATAGAAGTGGGGGTTCGGTGAGCCTGGTGGTGGGAGCACTGGGTTTGGTGCATAAACAATGAATCTTGGAACACTGAAAGGATCAAATATAATTAAAGAAAAAGATAGATGTTCTTAAATATGTTGTGAGTTGTGACAGCTTCCTGGGGAGCACTGAGGGGGCATGGTTCTGGGTGCAGAAAGGCTGAGGAGAGGGGCTGCCAGATTTACCTGGGAGAAAAAGGACCAGCTGGATTCTGGGTGTTGATTAAAGCAAGCAAGATAGATTGAGGTCTGGTGTACTCCCAAACACAGTATTTTGTGTGGTCTGAAATTCTCTCTGTTCCCTTCTAAATTTTCTTTCGCAGGGCAATGAAAGACCTAGAAGCAGGAAAAATTTGTGCAGTTTTGCATATTCTCACTAGGTGTGGAACTGAGAACCCTCTTGTGTTAAGTCTAAGGGGGAATCTCACCCCACCTCTTGGTTCAAATTATCTTATTAAATCTGAAATTCAATTCCAGATGGTATTAGCCAACTTGGGCAGTTATAACAAGTACCATAGACTGGGTGGCTTAAACATCAGAAATTTATTTTGTCACAGTTCTGAGAATTGGGAAGTTCAAGATCAAGGTGCCAGTAGGGATGATGTCTGGTGCAGATTCTCCCCCTTGGGATGCAGGTGGCTGCCTTCTCACTTTGTGCTCACATGACCTTTCCTTGGTTCATTTCTGGGCCACTAGCATGGAGGAGAGCTCTCTTGGTATCTCTTCTCATAAGGGCTCTAATCCTATCTGATTAGGACTCCATTTTTATAACGTCATTTAACCTTAATTACATCCTTGTAGGCCCTACGTCAAAATACATTCATATTGGGTGCTAGGGCTTCAGCATAGAGATTTGAGGGGAGACAAGTTGCTTCAGGGGAGCAAACCAAAGATAATTTTTCTTGACCTTTAACATCTAATGGAATTTGCTTTGCTAGTTGTTGGACTTGGTTGGGACCTATAACCCTTTCCTTCTTTCCCTTTGTTTTCCTTCTAGAATGGGAATGTCTACTCCATGCCTGTCCTACCATTTTATTTTTTTCAGTTTCATAGAATCACAGCTAGAGAAGAATTTTACCTCATGCTGAATCATAACTCAAAGCTCATCCACATCTGATTTAGAGATTTAGGTAAAACTTTGGAATTTAGATTTGATGCTGAGAATTGGGAAGTTCAAGATCAAAAGTTAGGACTTTGGGGCTGTTGATATAGAATGAAGGTATTTTTGTATGTGATAAGGACATGAATTTGGGAGAGTGTTAGGGGTGGAATGCTGTGGATTGAATTGTGTAGCCCCCAAATTCATATACTGAAGCTGTAACTTGCAGCGTGACTATGTTCAGAGAAAGGACCCATAAGGAGGTACTTAAGGTTAAGTGAGTTTGTAAAAATGGGCCTTGATCAGATAGAATTAGTATTCTTACAAGAAGAGATACCTCAGAGTTCTCTCTCTTGCTCTCCTTCCCACCACCACACCAACAGTGTATACACACTGAGAATAGGCCACGTGAGTACTTAGCTAGAAGGCAGCCACCTGAAACCCAAGGGGAAAGCCCTCTCCAGACATCTCCCTGCTGGCACATTGATCTTGAACTTCTCAGCTGCAAGAACTCTACGAAAATAAATTTCTGTTGTTTAAGCCCCCAGTCTGTGGTATTCTGTTGTTGCAGTCTGTGCAGACTAATTCACAAATCAAAATGACTTTTGGAGAACTATGAATGACCACCTCATTACTTCAGCTGCCAAAATAGGACTTTGTATTCTCTGGGAGAAGATAAATAAACCAAAGAAACCTCCCAAATTGAATATTTTTCAAATTTCACTTATTTTCAATAGTGTCTGTTATGAAATAAAATGTGATCAGATAGAAAACGAAACAAAAAATGGGACCTGCAATTAAGTAACCACACACAGACACACAAACAGAAGACCCATGGATGACCCAGATAATGTCACTTGCAAACAAAGACATCATCATAACTATTATAAATATGTTCAAAGTTTTACAGAGACATAAAAAAGTGATGGAATGGAAAGAACCAAGATGCCCTTCAACGGACGAATGGATAGGGAAGATGTGGTCCATATATACTATGGAGTATGATGCTTCCATCAGAAAGGATGAATACCCAACTTTTTTGTTGTTGTTGTTGTTTGTTTGTTTTTTTAATTTTTAATTTTTTATAAACATATAATATATTTTTATCCCCAGGGGTACAGGTCTGTGAATCGCCAGGTTTACACACTTCACAGCACTCACCAAAGCACATACCCTCCCCAATGTCCATAGAGACAAACCATAAATACCCAACTTTTGTAGCAACATGGACAGGACTGGAAGAGATTATGCTGAGTGAAATCAGTCAAGCAGAGAGAATCAATGTTCATATGGTTTCACTTATTTGTGGAACATAACAAATAGCATGGAGGACATGGGGAGATGGAGAGGAGAAGGGAGTTGGGGCAAATTGGAGGAAGAGATGAACCACGGGAGACTGTGGACTCTGAAAAACAATCTGAGGGTTTTGAAGGGACAGGGGGTGGGAGATTGGGTGAGCCTAGTGGTGGGTATTATGGAAGGCACGTATTGCATGGAGCACTGGGTGTGGTGCATACACAATGAATTCTGGAACACTGAAAAGAAATTAAAAAAAAAAAAGTGATGGAAATAAATGGACAATGAAAACTGTCAAAAGGCACCTGATGGAAATCATAGACATGAAAAGTATCTGAAATACAAAATATTTTGGATGAGTTTAAGAGCAGAAAAACAGTGTAGGAAAAATCACCAGATTAATAGGAATAATCTAAAATGGGAGTTTAGCAAGAAAACAGGATGAAAAGCATTTTACCTGTGGCCTGGGGGACAATATCTAATGTGTATATAAACTGGAGTTCGAGAAGGAGAGGAGAGAGCATGGGGTGCAGAGGGGATGCTTGAAGAAATAATGGCCTAACATTTCCCTAACATTTGTTAGGGAAAACATTAAGCCACACATCTGAGATTCTCTGCACACCCAAGCAGGATAAACACAAAGTTAACCACAAACAGACACCTCATATTCAAACTGCTGATAACCACAGACGAATCTTCCAGGCAGCTGGAGAGAAAGAGATGCTTTCTATACTGGAGAGCAACAGGAAGAGTGATGGGGGACTTCTCATCAGAAACAATGCGAGTCAGAAGAAAACAAAATGACACCTTCAGAGTGCTAAACACTCAGCCACTCTAATTCTACCAAGCTAGCAGTCCTTTAAAAAATGGAAATGAGAAGATAAAGGCATTCTCAGATAAACACAGCCAGGAGAATTTGTCCCTAGAAGAACTGCACTCACTGTTCAAGAGAAATGACATCAATTGACTTGAACAGCACAGAAATAGTAAGCCTGTGAGTAGGTAGAGACGAATATTTTCTTCAAATTATTTAAAAGATAATTGGCTATGGAAAGCAACCCAGTATTTTATTGAAAGAGTTATATGATAATGTTAAAATAAAATATATATCATCAATAACTCTAAAGAAGACAAAGGGTAAATGGAATTATACTGTTGTAAGATTTTTATATTATGCATGAAATAACATAATATTAATTCCAAGATCTAAATCTCTTCTAACATGTTGCAACTAAGACTGGGGCTAAAAAACCAAGGCCTGACCTTCATATTAATATAATATATTTCTCCCAAAAGACACAAAGAAAGCGTATTTTGAAGGGCTGCTGATGTTAGAGCCACGGCTTTGGGGTCAGACAGATTTGGGTTTAATTCCTGATTTCCCACTTTCTCTAATGAGTGCATATATCTTCTTTGGTTATTTCACTTCTCTGAGCTTGTACCTTTATCTATAAAATGGGTAGAAGTGTGTCTAGCTCATTGTTTCTATGAGGATTACTCCCAACTATGCAGCCAAGAATACTTTATCCAATAAGTTGACATTCAGAGTGGATAGTGAGATAAAGTACTTCCAAGATCAGCAAGGTATAAAAGAGTATGTGACCACCAAGCCTGCACTACAAGAAATATTAAGGGAGGTTCTATAAAAGAAGAAAGAACTCCCAGCTAAAAACATGTTTATCACTCTGTCAGCACAAAGTAACCATTCAAAATGGTAAGTGTTTGAAGTGACATTCAGTCTTTTGGCAGATCTCCAAGGGGGTATTTTCCAATAAACGTGAGATGGAAGGTCCTATAATGAGGTAGGTGCCCATACTTTCCTGCTGAAGAGGGAATTTTCTGGATCTCCATTTTGAGATTAGATTTATGGCCTGAGGTAAAGTATACCTTAGCAGTCCTCAGCTTCTCATGAAACCTTGGGTAAGGAACACTGCAAAGCTTGTCTCAGCCAAAGTTTAAGCCCCTTGAACTTAAACTGCACCTGGATTGACAGACATGACGTACAGCTGATGGTCTCATCATCGGGTTCTGATCCTTGAACAAGTATGACAATTGGCAATAAGTTTTGCCATATGGCTTAACTTGGAAAAAAATGGTTCTTTACCTCTTGTGAAAAATGGCTATAGAAATGAGTATCCGTACATTTCTGCGATAGATACCATCAAAACCTGAGCTGCAGTGATGTGGATAAATAATTTAGTGGTGTAATAAATTTTTTTCATATCAAGGAGTCTAAAGTGGTTTCCCGAGGGTATTTCAGCATGGTCTACCTACATCAAAGTGACTAAAGAAATAATGTGTTGTACTAGTGGATTGACACAGCAAATCTCCATTCCTTTTTGCTGTAGCTTTCAGAGGGAAAAAGTTCTGGATTAAGCATAAGCAAGTGAATCAGATAATGCTTGCCTCAGGAAATTCCTTTCAGTTTAAATATAACTAATTTTTAGCCAACCAAAGAAATATTTTTCACTTGGGAAGATTGTATTTTTGCAATGTGTAAGGCAATAATTCATTCCTATGTTGCTTACAGTGTGATTAAAATACTTAAAATATAATTATACTTTGGTCTTATAGATGGAAATATTTTGTGTGATGATCTGTAATTTTCTTTTCCTTGTCATCTTGTTGAATTAGATGAGTTCTCACCCCAAAACCCAGACTGATTAAAAATAATTACTGAGCACCTAGTATATGCCAAATGCTGGAGACAGGAATGGGTGAGACCTTGTCTCTTCCCTGAAGGAAGTTATTGAGAAGGGCAAGGAGCTTAATGAACAACTTAAAGCTGGAAGAAACTAAACTTGGAGAAAGAAGACAGTGGAAGTTTCCCAGAATGGTGGTAATGAAGCTAATCCTAAACAGCAGCTAAGACAAAGGCAAGGGAACAGTATTTCAAGAAAGAATGGCACTGGCAAAAAGGAATGTCAGATTTCAGTAAATTTAGGGAATGAATGATCATAGTTCAATTTAAAATTATGGGGAGATAGAGTTCAAAGACAACCTGATAATGGACAACCCTAAATGATTAGGGTTTGCATTTTTCTTAAAAATTTCCATGCAACAAGGAGCCAGCAGTGATATGAAATGATCAAACTCATGTTCTGGGAAATGTCTTAGAACACCATGGCAGACCTGGAGAAAGAGTCTCTGGGGATTCAAATAAGATTTTAGAACTAAAAAGCACTGTACATTTATTGCTTGAAAATATTATCATGAGTGTTTTGGGTGGTAGGAGAGACCAGAGATGGGGCACTTCTCTGACTCCCCTCCCTGGTGAGGCCCCACAGAACTGGAATGGAGGCTCTGTTATCTGGAGTGTTGCTCAGTGGGCACACACTGATCTCCTGATCATCAGGAGATGATCAGCGTGTGCCCAGAGTTCCCGAGCTGTCTTTGTATAACACCCTGTAGGTGAATGGTTAAGACAGAGGCACTCTACAAGTAGGACTTGAGACTTAGGACCAACACATTTCAGTAAGTAAGTCACAGAAATTAATGCAAGAAATAACATCCAAAGTGGCAGAAATGAAAGGAATGTGGACCAATTCCAGAGGGGAGAGGCCGACAGCAGGATGTTATTATGTATTTAACCCCATATATATTTCTTTAAAAGGACTAGGTCCAAATAGCCAGGCTAGGTGAGAGATGATAAAGGTGTGACCCACCAGAGACTCCGTGTGGGTCAGAGAGGAGAGAAAAAAATTCCAGATTTATTAGGGAGACTCAATATCTTATAATACAATTACTTAGTTTTCAGAAAAAAATCCAAAGTCATTTGTCCCAAATTAAAGACCGTTTCTCTCCCTGCCCCCAGCCTGGGTCCAGTCTTCCCTCACCTACTTTAATTTGTGACCCTTTATTTTAAATGACCTAATGTGACTGTTCTCCAGTCTTGATGTTTTTCTTTCCTCCTTGAGACTGCATCCACCCATCTTTTAGGACCACTGGTCAAGCTTAAGTCTTTCAAAGTTTCTACGAGTTTTTGGTGCATAAGCTGCAAATGATATTCTCTCACTGAATTGCTACCAAATTCTTGGGCCCTTTTTTGAGGTTACTGTTTTCTTTCTTGTAATATATCTATTTGTGCACGATTATTTTCCCTATTAGACTATAAGCCTCTTAAGGCATGTACCTTGTCCCACTTCTCTTGGCATTATCAAATTCTGTTTTCCACCTCATAGGACCTTCATAAATATTTGCTGAGTTAATATAAGAAGGACCATCTTGGTAAAACATATGACCATGAATAACTTTAAGATTAGACATTGGGTAAGTGCCCAAAAGGACCATCTATATTTTGAATTAATTGAAAGTTGCGTTGTCCAGTATGATACCCAGTAGCCACATATTGTTATTTAATTTCAAGTTAAGATTAAATAAAAAAAAATTAAAAATATGTTCCTCCTTCTCACTAGTACATTTGAGGCACTCAGTAGACACATGTGGCAAGTAGCTAGGATATGGGCATTTTCAGCTCACAGAGAGTCATACTGGACTGTACTGGTCTAGTGCCTGGTATTTCCAAGTTTCCAAATCTTAGTTCCTAAGCTCTGTCTTCAAACTTACTTTTTCCTCTGGTCATTCCGTGTTTGATACAGGGAGGAATGATGTCTCACCTTTTTTTGTTTCTATTGAAAACACTTCATGTATTTTGCATTAATTACAAAATGCCTTAATTTCCTTGTGAGTTATTTATATGAATGATTATATCAACATTGTTTCAGACCATAATAGATGAAATTTTTCTACTTTAAAAGACCACTTGGGGGCGCCTGGGTGGCTCAGTGGGTTAAGCCGCTGCCTTCGGCTCAGGTCATGATCTCAGAGTCCTGGGATCGAGTCCCGCAACCGGCTCTCTGCTCAGCGGAGAGCCTGCTTCCCTCTCTCTCTCTCTCTGCCTGCCTCTCCATCTACTTGTGATTTCTCTCTGTCAAATAAATAAATAAAATCTTTAAAAAAAAAAAAAAGACCACTTGGGTTAAAAATTAAAACATCATTGCCTATTTCACTGATGATATAAAATGTATTAACTACTAAACATGTTTCTAGGTTCTCATATTCTTAATATCTATGTCTTGACATAATTCAATTTTTACAAAGTTTTAAAATGAGTATTTTTGAAGATAGACAAAAAACTAATGCTTTCATCTGTCTCAATCTCCAAATTTGGCTTTTCGGACCTACCCGTTTAGGAAGCTGTTAGTTCATTTGCTCTATTCAGATATTCTAATCTGGCAGTCCCAGATAAGCAAAGTCTACCACTGGTTGTGTGCTTCTACTAATTTTATCAAGTCAGTCAGTTCATTTATCCTTTGTTTATAAGCATTTTTAGTGAGGTCCGAGGCAATATAATTCATCCTCTTTGAATGTAGAATTCAGTGGTTTTTAGCAAATGTGCAGAGTTGCACAACCTCCAGGATAGTCTAATTTTAGAACATTTGCCTCACCCTAACAAGATCCACTGAGCTCTTTTGCATTCACTCCCTGTTCATACCCCAGTCTCAAACAACTTCTAATTATTTTCTATTCCTATAGATTGCCTTTTCTGGTCATTTCATATCAATGGTATTGTGCAATATGTAGCCCTTTGTGTCTGGCTGATTTAAATTAGTGTAAAGTTTTTGAGATTCATCTATGCTTGTAGCATACATTAGTATACTGCATTCCTTTTTATTGCCAAGTACTATTTTATTGTATGGGATAAATGACATTTTGTTTGTCCATTCATCTGCTGATGGATATTTGAGTTGTTGCCACTTTTTGGTCATTATGATTAATGTACAATGATTATTTGAATACCATGTCTTTGTGTCTTTTGTTTTTAATTCTTGGGCACATACCATCTGACTAGCTTTTCAAGAAATAGATAAACTGTTTTCCAAAGTGGCTGCACCATTTTACATTTCTGTCAGCAAGATATGGTCATTCCATTTCTACCCGTTCTCCCACATCCCTGCCACTTGTTAGTGTTTGACTCTCATTGTCATTGTTTGGTTTTCATTTATATTTATCTCATAACTGATGATGTTGAGATATTTTATGTGCTTGTTGGCCATCTGCATATCTTCTTTGATAAAATGTCTACTCAAATATTTTGCCTATTTTAAATGCAGGCTGTCTTCTTAGTAGTGAGTTGGGAGAGCTCTTTATATATTCTGGTTATGAGGCTCTTATCATATATAACATTTGCAAGTATTTTCTCCCAGTCTCTGGTTTGCATTTTCACTCTTGTCTTCTCTTTTTTTTAAAGATTTATTTATTTGAGAGAGAGAGAGAGAGAGAGTTAGAAAGTGTGGGCATACAGAGGGAGAGGGGGAGAGAGAGAGGAAGAGAGAGAATCTCAAGCAGACTCCATGCTGAGCACAGAGTCTATCACAGGGCTCAATTCCTTGACTCTGAGATCGTGAGCTGAGCTGAAACCAAGAGTCAAAGTCTTAACCCACTGAGCCATTGAGGCACCCCTGCATTTTTACTTTCTTGATGGTATGTTTTGAATTTCAAAGACTCTTAATTTTTATGTATTTTAATTTATACCATATTTTTGCTCTTGGGATAGAAAATTATTTAGGAAGAACATCAAAATATAAAAAGTAACCTAGTTACCCATTTTATAAATGCATTGCACTTATTCAGATTAAATTGTTTGATAAAAGTGAAACTTAATGTCTTGTTGAAGATATTAATTTCATTAATATTTAATAAACAATTCTGGGTACTTGTTCTTTAAAACAAGGCTCCCTCTCAACAATATAGACATGTATCCTGATAGTAATTTCCAGGTAAGTTCTTTTCCTGCGCTTTATCTCCTCCTTTATGTCTCACAAAATGGTCAATATCACCATCACCCTCTGTCCTCAAATTTACTTTTTTTCCTGGTCATTCCATGTTTGATACAGGAAGGAATGATGTCTATTTTTTTTTGTTTGTTTCTATCGAAAATACTTCATGTATTTTGTGTTAATTAAAAAGAGCCTTTAATTTCTCTGTGAGTTCTGTGAGTGATTATACCAAAATTGTCTCAGACCAGAGTGGATGAAATTTTTTTACCTTAGAAGACCACTTTGGTTAAAAATTAATACATCAATGTCTAGGTACAATCTGGACACTGTCATATGTATTTTATATAAAAAGCTTTTCATTTAATTCAGTTAATTGTTAAGCGGATATTAGTAGACTCCTCTCCCAGACAAAGAACACAAAACATGAAATTTTAAGAAGCTTACTAACAATTCAGCCATGGGCAAGGGGTTGTGTGTACTCAAAAATTTATACTTTGCATACCATTTATCCTTAACAAATCTATTTGCAGCCTTTGAGAGAAAAAATGCTTATCCCATAACATGTTTATTCAAATATATTATGTACCTAAAATCACAGGTTTTTTCTGAATCAAGAAGTTGAAATCACTCTCCCAAGAGTACTATTATCTTAACTGGAAAAATATGGACAGCATTTTCCAAGCAATTAAAAATAATATCCCAAGGTGCTTTGTGATTATTAATCTGTAGTATTGCATAATTTTATAAAGTAATTAAATGGTGTAATTTTGAAATGCTCATCTCATTTGTGGAATTCTTTATCATTTCTGATTTTGTTGCAATAAGCATGAAAAAATAGACTCTGGCAGTGTTAATAGACTTATTTTTAGAATTCCTAATAGATTAACACTGATAGCCTCATCAATCTGTTTGAGTGTCCTTGGCATTTATGGTTCTCCCTGATGGGTGGTATTTATAACTGTCTTAACAAGCAGTTCCAGACAAACCCTCTCTCACATCAGTATTTTTAGTTTTTCTAATAGTCAATTCTGTACTTTAATATTTTTAAAGTTCTGTTTCATGGTTCATCATTTGTTGGTAAAATCTCTTGACTGCTCCCTTGCTGAAACAAAGATGTCTCTTCTCCCCACTTATCATCACTTTTATTTTTAAATTTTCAACGTTTATGTTCTTATTTGTAACCTTTATTAAGTCTTCTCTGTTTTGTCCAGAGGGACATTCTAAAAGTTTAAATCAATGAAGTGCATTTATTTTATTGACTAAGTAAAAGTGTTCACTGCAGAGCCTGAGTACCATGACTTAATTTGTTTCTAGTGTAACAGTTTGTTTTATTAAGTTTTTATTTTAATGTAGCAATTTGTTTTCTTCCCCCTGTTGTTTCCAAAATTGCTTAAAAAAAAAAAAGAAGTCTAGCATTGTTTGTCGTTGTGACAATTTTACATTTTTCCAACATCTCAATAATCCTTTCCAAGCTAGGAACTCCATTCTTTGGGGATCTTGCTTCTGATGGAATTCTACCCTAGATGACACTGACTTTTTAGCCTGCCTTCTCTTCTGCTTTCCTGGGGAGGATACTGAATCTCATTCTTTTTCTTTCTTGGTTTATCCCCTCATTTTATAGGACTATTTATTTAAGTAATTTCCTAAGGAAGAATTGGTGACAGAAAAATCTTCAGGACCCTTTCTACCTAAATATTCTTTTTTTTTTTCTTTTAATTAACATAGAATGTATTATTTTTTTCAGGGGTACAGGTCTGTGCATCATCAGTCTTACACAATTCACAGCACTCACCATAGCACATACCCTCCCCAGTGTCCATCACCCAGTCACCTTATTCCTCTCTCCCAACCCCCAGCAACTCTCAGTTTGTTTCCTGAGATTAAGAATCTCTTATGGTTTGTCTCCCTCCCTGGTCCCATCTTGTTTCATTATAAATGTCTTATTCTGAGCTCACTGTTGATTCATACCTTGTCTAGGATAAAATTCTAGATTCAAAGTCATTTCTCTTTAAGGATGTGAGAGGAATTGCTGATGTAAATCAGAGGCCAGCATGATGATGGTTTTTCTTACACAAGCTTTTTTTTTTTTTTTTTTTCCCTTTGCACAAGCCCTGCCTCCAAACATGTACCAAGGTTTAGAATCTAATCTTTATTCCTGGTGTTCTGAAATTTTGTAAGCATATCTGGCATGAATTTTGTGTTTAAAGTCTTGCTTAGTTAAAAAAAATCTTGCTTAGTACTCAGTGGGCCTCTTCAATGGGTTTCTTTCATTTCTGCAAATTCTATTCTATTAATAGTTGTTAATTTTCTTTCAGCCATTTTGTCTGTTCCTTATTTCTCAAATGCTGGTGCTCTTGATTTAAACTTCGTCTTTGATAGTTTTTGCTAATAATATGGCTTCTTTCATTGTCATTTGAAATTTCTTGGCTCTATACCTACATATTTTTATGGAATACTTTGCATGTGGCAATTTTTTTTAATTCAAAAAGTTTCTATTCCTCTCATTGTTTTTTTATTATAGCAATTTGCTTTTTCCCTCTAATTTTTTGGATACAATGACTTCTGAAATTTATGTGCAGTGGTGCTGTATTGTGCTAGCCAGATCCCTCTTCAATCAAAAACATTAATTCCCTCACTCCCTCAAAGTGTGGCTTGCTGAGTCCCTCCCTGGAAATTATACTTGCAACTCTGCAGAGTGGCCTGAATCCAGTAACTGATCCATGGAGGTGATAGGGTAGGATTCAAACCCATAGACGCTGGCCCTTGCTTCAATCCTGGAAGTGTCTGAAGGGCCATCCCAGCTCTGAGCATCCCTGGAGATGTCTGAGGCACCTGTTGCAATTGAATCACATGTTAACCTCTCCTTTTGTCCAAGTCTGCTGTCCACACTTTCTTACTCCTTTCATTGAGGAGTATGTAAATCTTGCTCAAACACTCTGTGTCCCATGGAGCCTGGCCTAAGGCATTATGTGAGAATACTAATTTGAAGCTGTTGCTGCTATTGTTTTAATTCTTCTGTTTTCTAAATGATATCTGTTTTCTTTAGTCATTGTGTGTGTGTGTGTGTGTGTGTGTGTGTGTGTGTGTGTGGTGTATTTAAACTCTCAAGCACTATTATACATGCCACATTTCTACTTAGATTTTTTTAAAACAAAATATCTCCATTGCTGATGATCCTTTCTTCATGTCGTAGTGTTAAATCATCTTTTTCTTTCTATTCTTACAGTGTGGTCTTCAGAGGAATGGTGGGCTTACACTATGTTGAACACAGTCCTCTGACTTTGGTTTGATTTTTAGTAGGATAGTCGTGCTGCTGGTTGTCCTTTGGGGAGTTAAATTTCAATTCTTGAAGAGGTCTTAAAAATGCCACACTTTCCCAAATTTTATAAGGGTTACCTGAGGAAGCTATGAGATGTAAACAAATGTGTCTGGTATAATCTATTTTGGGCTTTGGGACCAGATAAATTATAGCTATTTAATTGTGTTTCTGATACTTATGTAATCAAATAATGACTGTCTCTCTTGCATCAGAGCCTGAACAAGGTGCTGTGTATAAGCAAAAAAGGCAGAGTCTGAATTTATAGCCTAATGGGAGAGACAAAAATAAAGGAAATAATTTTACCTAAAATAGAAAATGCTTGTTAATAATATCAGCTAGCTTGTAAGTAAATATGAGTAGCTCAGTAAATAAAACTTACTGAGTACTTACTATGTGTGGTTTTCCTACAATGTTTTACATTTATTAACTAATTAACGTTCACAACAAACATGATGTAGGTCTTATTGTCTTCCCCATTTTATAGATGTGGACACTGAAGCATTTGCCAGTAGGCTCACAGCTGGTGGGTGGGGATGTCAGGATTCAAATCCAGCCTGTGTAGCCTGGACTCTATGACTTTTTAACTGCTTGGCTGCACGGTTTCTCAAGAGAGAGGAGGGAGAAATACACAGAACACAGACGTCAAACTCCTAACAGAACTGGTGGTGATAACCTGAGCAGTTTCGTTTTGTTTTTATGGAGAGAAGGAGATTTGCAGAATTTTTGGCCCTTCATTGACAATTTTTTGGGAAAAGAAATTCCCATGGTAGCCACAGTTCAGAAACTATGCCATTGAAATAAGTGCTTGATGGTCACACCACACAGATGGTACAGCTATGTATGGGGAAAAAAAATCAAAAGATTTTACTGAATTTCTCTAAATAATTCTGAAGATTATAGACTGGATAATTTTACAAGTATATTCAGATATCCTGTTACTTTCTTTTTTGTACCTTGCCTCTTTAAGAAGTGAGTAGTGAAGAAATATTTAAGGATAAAATATTCTACCCACCAGTTTCTCAAAAATTAAATAGAAACAATAAAATGATGGTAAAAATGTGGAAATATGAGAATTCATATACACTGGTGATGGAAGTGTAAATTCAAAGTAAAATCATTTAGCATTTCTTAGTAATGAGAATATGTTAATTTTACTTCCCAATCAAGGTATTCTATACCTAGGTATACACCTTGAAGAAAATCTTGGATACAAACCCCAGGAGACACATAGAAGAGTATTCACATAAACTTGTTAACTGTTAAAGGAAAACCCTAGAAATGATGCAAATGCCCATGAGAGATAGAATGGATAAACCAATCATGATAAATTCATAAAATGAGATAATAAACAGAAGTGAAAATGAAGGAACCGAAGTTACACACACCAAGATAATTGAATTTCAAAAACAAAATATTGAATGAAATAGCAAGTCTAGAATATATATATATATACACATACATATGTGTGTGTGTATGTATAATTTTATTTTTATGGAGTTAAAGACAGGCAGAATTAAATAATTTGGTGGCATTGTGTAAACATCTGATAAAACTATAATGAAACACGTGAGAAGGATGGAAACAAAATTCAGAATAAGAATTATCTGTAGAAGGAAGATGGGGTATAGGATTAGAATTTGACACTCCAGTGTCAAAAACATTGATGACACTTTAGAACTTAAACTGAGTGGTGCTGGGTGTACAGGTATTCCCTTCATTATTATCATTTAAAATATCATATATATTTTATAATGTCTTATATATATTTTATAATAGTCTTATATATACATGATATATTTTATATAAAAATGTAAGAAATAAAATCTTTTTAAAATTAGCTTTAGAATTAGGTTAAGTAGCTAATATTTACATGAAAAATTCATATGACATTACTTAGTACATTACTTAGTACATTACTTAGTACATTCCTTAAAGTCATAATGCAGAATTCCCTGAATTCTTTCAGATATAAAGTGCAAATAGGCTTTTCACTTAAATACGAAAGGAAAGAAAAACTGCAAAGCTGGTAAAATTTTGTCCTTTCTAAAATGGAACTTGATTACTAAAGCCATCTGGATATCTGTGAAGTAAAAATCCTCTGTTGCCTTTGTTTTATTCTTCAAAATGTATGCTAAAAGAGCAGCTAGGAGTCAGCAGGCAGGGAAAGTGGGAAGTGCGTTCCAGAAGGAAAGTGCAACATAGGGAGAATTCTTCTCTGATAACAGTCATGATCTTGTTATCTAATGTGCTTTCCATGGCAGCTTTAACGTAAGATGGACCAATTTATAAAGCCATTTTGCTAAATCCCTAGATGTTTTAAGTAATGATAAGTGTCAAATGCATTTTTAGCACAGGCTGTTCATTTATTCATTAATCCACTCATTCATTTAAGAAATATTTGTGGAGCATTGACCATGTGCTTGTCCTTGTGTTGGACAAATGCTAATGAGCAAGGCAGGCATGGTCCCCGCCATCATGGAAATGAATGTTTAGAAGAGGACAGAGGAAAAATATGGCCAGAATATCTGTCCATCACTCCTGCTGCCTTGAAATGAGGGCTTTTGCCATAGAGCTGTTTTTACATTGTCTACACATCCAGCCCTCAAAATTGGCTTTGGACATGTGAACTCAGTGAGATTGTTTATAAATAGATCAGCCAGGATGGGAACAGAATGCATTATATATGGTAGTTCTCTGGACTAGAGGATGTTTTAGCAAGAATGACTCTGTTGAACAAATATGCATAACATTTACCAGGGTCTTTTATGTGTGAGTCACTGAAAAGAATTGGAAAATTAATCCAGTATAGACCTTGTCCTCGGATAGGTAACAGTTCTGGAATCAAAGACTCTCCATCCCCCATCATTGCTTGTTCTTAGCTTCTCATATTTGAACTCACTGATCTCATTTTGGGATGCCGAGCTCTAATCTTGCTCTTAGGCCCACGTCAATGGGAGAAATGGCCCTTCTTTCCTTCCTCTAATACCAAGCTATTTCTTGATGCTTATTATTAAGAAACTTTTCCCAACTTATTGTACAGTGATGTTCATTCTCTTCCTTGTCACTCAAAGTTTCCCAAATGTACCAAACAGATATCAGTAGTAAAGTCCTGTGTCTCTCGTATATTTTCTCTAACCTCATGATTATTCTGATATGACCATACTTGTTTTACAGATGAGGACAAGGAAACTCAGAGACTGACTGGGTTTCCTCATGATTTATCAGCCCGTCAATAGTAGAGGAAGTATTTGACCCTCAATTCTAATTTTGTCTCTCTTTTAATTTTATGCAGAGGACTCAAAAACCAAGTTTGGATTCCTAATTTTTCTTACCTTTTTCTCCCACTTTTTCTTAATTTCTGAGTCTCTACTATAATAGTTCAAAGTTGGCTTGTCCATAGTTGGTAAGACTGGACTCCAATGCCTCCTACACCGCTGGTGGATCTCCAGTTCTCCTTTGAGTTTTGCCAATGGAGGCAACCATCAAAGTGAAGTTTTACCTCATGCCCACTTTTAAAATATCCATATGAACTAGTGAAACTAAGTTTTACCTCTTTTGTACTTCATAAAATCTCAGCCATATAAATATATGAAATCAAAGAAGGGGAGAGAATACCAAGAATGCATTATAGATAGGTCCCCTTAACCCCCAAAAGAAAGAAATAACAGGGGCGACTGCGTGGCTCAGTGGGTTAAAGCCTCTGCCTTCGGCTCAGGTCATGATCTCAGGGTCCTGGGATCGAGCCCCGCATCGGGCTCTCTGCTCGGCGGGGAGCCTGCTTCCTCCTCTCTCTCTGCCTGCCTCTCTGCCTATTTGTGATCTCTGTCTGTCAAATAAATAAATAAAATCTTTAAAAAAAAAAAAGAAAGAAATAACAAGATGCATGAAAGCTTAGGACTCTAGCAGAATGAGTCCTGAGGCACTGACACACAGTATAGGCCTTCCCTTCAGTATCCTATAACCAGGAATTACTGAAAGAACTTATGCATTCATTAGTGGTATTCACTTCTTTCGTGCATGCATTCTACAAATATTTGTTGAATAACAACCAAGTGGCCAATATTACTCTGGGCACAAAGGATACAGCAGTAAACCTCAAGGATCAGACACACATCTTTGAGGTTCAAACAGTCTAATGGTGGAAGACAGATAATACATAAATGGACAAATCAATAATGTAATGTTGCAGTGATAAAAACAGTGATGAAAATAAAGCAGGGTTATGGACTATGAACTACTAAAGGAGAGAGATGCAGGCAGTTTCTTTCCCAGTCCCTTAATGATCCTAACCTCAAGACCCTATAGTAAGGGTATTTAAGAGTTTGCTCTAATACTTTCTTCTGGAATGTGGGCTGTCCTAGCAACTTGCTTCTCATCAATAGAAATTGGTAAAGGTGATGAGATATCACCTCATGATTAGGTTTTACGAATTAGTGACTTTTGTCTCACTAGCACTAGCAGTCTCTCTCTACTACTTTTTTTTTTTTTAAGATTTTATTATTTTATTTGACAGAGAGAGAGCGTGCAAGAGAGCACAAGCAGGGGGAGATGCAGAGGCAGAGGGAGAAGCAGGCTCACCACTGAGCAGGGATCCTGACACAGGCTCCATTCTAGGGTCCGGAGATCATGACCTGAGTAGAAGGCAGATGCATAAGGACTGAGGCACCCAGGCATCCCTCTCTATTGTTTAGATGAAGTCAGCTGCCATGTTGGAGGAGTCCATATGACAGGGGACTAAGGGACAGCTTCTGATTCACAGCTGGGGAGGAACTGAGGTCCCAATCTGGCAAATTTCAAGAAACAGTTTCTGCCAACAACAGGAATGAGGTTGGAAATAGGTCCTTTCTGGGGGTCAAACTTGTGGTTGAGATCCCAGCCCTGATTCGCAAATTCATTGCAGAGAAACTTTGAAGCAGAGGTCCCAGATAAGCCTGCATGGATTCCAGACTCAGAATTATCCCACAGAAACTGTGAGATCATAAATGTGTGTTGTTTTAACTGCCAAGTCTTCAGTAATATCATTATGCAGCAGTAACATTACTGAATTATTTCTTTATATGCTTAAGACTTACAGGAGCCCCTTTTAAGTTGATTACAACAATGTTGAGCTCATTTGTCATTCATGTTGTGCTGGTACATAATTGGGTTTGCAGTCTCTTTGTGAGGATCATTGATTTTTACCTTCTAAACTAGCATTGGATCACTTGGATCCTTTTTTAAAAAGTCAGTTATCTAATTCATTGGCGCAAAATTATGTCAGTTGCTAAGAGAACCAGCTTTAAGGAGGTCTTTTTCAGTTCCCACATATTTTGGCTTCTTTTTCAGTTACAGGGTTATTCATAAATGGGTACCATTACTAATGTTTAAATACACTAGGATATAACACCGTGTCATATTCCATTTTTCTTTAAAACATTTAGGACTTATTGGGGTTCTTGTTCTACAGAAAATTCCATGCTTACAGAAATAGTAATGGTGCTCATGTTTCAAAAAATCACACAAGGTCTATTCTGTTACAGCCCCATGGGAGCCCACTTGAAGGTTTGTGTGCATAGCCTATGGTTGACAGCTAGGGGTTGGTTTGTTGATATTACCATTCAAACATTTTTGGTACCATTTCCTAGAATGAGTTCAACATATGTGCTACCTCATAGTTTCCAGGCTCAGCAGCGACCAGGAATTCTTCAGTGGAAACAGCTGGGTCTTCATCTGCTCTATCACTTAAGCAGAGATCCCTCTACAAACTGGCTGCTGGAGGATGGGAAAAAGCCATCCAGGAGGGTGAGAAGGATGGTGAACAAGAGTGGCAAGACCATATTTACCTGGGAGGAAGGAAGAAGGGAGAGACAGGCCAGCCCGAGGGTCAGTTTTGGTAAAAGCCCTCTCTAGCTCAATTCTATTCTGGGAGACCCTCAGAAATTGGAATACAGGGTTGGTGTTTTCTCTTCTTGAACCCTCCACCTTTGTGGGGATTTTCTGTCAAAAAGCCTGGATTCCTTTTCCTTAAAGGCTGTACTTTTCCCTTTGTGGATTGATTATGTCATAAGTCCAACCATTTCCACTTGGAAAGAGGAGGTTAATGTCATGTACATGTTACTCCAAGGAAAGATTTTAGCTATTATCTCCTGCCATCCCTTGTGCCCTCACTTTGGCCAGGGTGTGCTGCCCACCTGTGTCAAGCATCTGGCCCCCAGAGAGCAGATACAGAAAGACACACAAAGCTGACACCCTCTTAATGGGATGCAATATGACCCATAGTGTTCTGGTATCCAGATCTCCGACCAGCATGCACCAGTATTCTACAGGAAATACAGAATAAGAACCTATCCATCAATATGTGGTCGGCATGATCAACTTCTAGGCACTTGTAAGCAAAAATAGAGATCAAGTCAAGTTGCTGCCCAGTCTTCAGAGAGCAAGAAAACTCCAGGATTAAATACTGCTTTTGGAAACTTGTTCTGTATCTTAGGCAGGATGGAACAAGAAAGATTCCCAGAGGTCGAAAGTGCTTATGCTATCTAAGAAACTATGGTTCACAAAGCAATTTATTACTATTGCTATAAATATACAAGACCCTCTGACTAGGACAAAGGTCATCCTTTGGGACTGCCTCAAATGGTATATTACTTTTCTTTCCATGGATTCTCTTATGTGATGCCCACAAGCTTCTTTCTATGGATAGATAATAGATAGAGAGATATCCATCTCTATAGTTTTTAAAAATACATGCTTTCCTCAAATCTTAGAAGACTTATTTTTTTAAAGAATAAACATTTTATGGGTAGAATTAGTGAAGATTTAGAAGTTAAACTGTCTGGGTTGGTGGGGAGTAACACTCTGACTCTTAACTTCTTAACTCTTACTCTTGAGTTGCCCCAATGGCTCTGAACCTCAGTTTTTAAAAATCTGTTAAATAGTGTTAGTAACACCAGCCCTGTGAATTATTATGTGCAGTTTCCACATTTTCTTCATTTGTAAAATGAGAAAATAAGACATTCTTAAAGGGATTTTTAAGGATGAGAAGAAATGCCCATGTGAGGTGGCACCATCAGAACAATGCCTTGTCCAGAGAAAGCACACAGTAAACATGAACTATTATTATAACCTCACAGTACTATAATCTTAAAGTCATCTTAGATCACCTTTAAAATGATGTGAGTGATGGCATCAGGGAAGTACAAATCAAAACCACAATGAGATATAACCTTATAGCAGTCACAATGGCTAAAATTAACAAGTCAGGAGATGACAGATGCTGGCGAGGATGCGGAGAAAGGGGGACCCTCCTATACTGTTGGTGGGAATGTAAGCTCATGCAACCACTCTGGAAAACAGCATGGAGGTTCCTCAAAAAGTTGAAAATAGAACTACCCTATGACCCAGCAATCACACTACTGGGTATTTACCCTAAAGATACAAACGTAGTGATCCAAAGGGGCACGTGCACCCAAATGTTTATAGCAGCAATGTCTACAACAGCCCAACTGTGGAAAGAACCTAGATGTCCATCAACAGATGAATGGATAAAGAAGACGTGGTATATATATATACAATGGAATACTATGAAGCCATCAAAAGAAATGAAATCTTGCCATTTGTGATGATGTGGATGGAACTAGAGGGTATCATGCTTAGTGAAATAAGTCAATTGGAGAAAGACAACTATCATATGATCTCCCTGATATGAGGAAGTGGAGATGCAAAGTGGGAGGTTAGGGGGGTAGGAGAAGAATAAATGAAGCAAGATGGGATCCGGAGGGGGACAAACCATAAGTGACTCTTAAACATCTCACAAAACAAACTGAGGGTTGCTGGGGGGAGGGGGGTCGGGAGAGAGAGGGGTGGGATTATGGACATTGGGGAGGGTATGTGCTATGGTGAGTGCTGTGCAGTGTGTAAACCTGACGATTCTCAGAACTGTACCCCTGGGGATAAAAATACATTATATGTTTATTAAAAAAAAGATGTGAGTGATATGTCATGAGTTGTTACATAATATAAGCCCAGTAATAGCTGTGCATATTTATTGTTTGTGGTGCTAAACAATTTAATGTCTTCCTAGTTCACTATTTTTGGGGAGGAAAGTTAGATGCTCCACTCGTATCACATACAAAAGCAAATTCATGATAGATCAAATATGAAAATACAAAAATAAGAAAACATGAAAGAACTGGAGGAAAATACCAGGGACCATGTATTATATTGGACATAGGGAACATCTTAACCAACATGAAAAAGCCCAAAACTATAAACTAAAAACCCACTTAATTATACTACATGAATGTATATGACAGAGGATTACATAATAAAGTGAAAGCTTAATTTCAAGCAGAGAAAAATTTTCTAGAAATATATAATAGAATAAAAATAATATCTGTATTATATAAATCCATCTATAGATCAATTAAGGAAAAATGAATACTCAAATAGAAACTGCACAAAGGATATAACATATATTTCATATTAATAAAAATAAAAGCTCAACAATATCAATAATGAGCAATGAACATTAAAAGATATATAAATTTTTGCATATGACATTAGCAATGATTTAAAAGATTGGTGAGGTGGTATCTCATCATGGTTTTGATTTGTATTTCCTTGATTGCAAGTGATGTGGAGCATTTTACCTGGGCTTGTTGGCCATTTGCTTGTCTTCATTTGGAGAAATGTCTCTTCCTGTCTTCTGTCCATGTCTTGACTGGATTATCATTATTTTTATTTTGGGGGGTGTTGAGATTGGTAAGTTCTTTATAAATCTTGGGTACCAGCCCTTTGGAAAGCATGTGATGTGATGAGCACTGGATGTTATAGGCAACTAATGAATCACTGAACATTACATCAAAAATGAATGATGTATTATATGTTGGCTAACTGAATTTAAATGAAAAAAGAAAAAAAAACCTGCTGAAAATTCCTAGCTTTAAAAAAATTAAAAAAAAAATAAATTGAAAAAAAAGACTGGCAATACCAAATTTCAGTCAGAATGTGGAAAACAGGCATTGCCCACACTCTAGTATGACTATAAGTGTTTTATCTTTCCAGGGGACAATTTGGCAGTATATATGAGAATCAAAAATTCCTATGTTTTTGATTCAGCAAATCCACTTCTAGGAAATTTTTCTTACTAAATTATTTGTACAAGTTGGCAAAGATATTTGTGTAGTAATAATGGCCATTGCAGCATTGGATTTTAGTAACAGAGAACAACAATCATTTCACACTTAATTTCTGCCTTATGGCATTGGTTACACAGGACAGTGCTGTTTGGTGTGTGAGGAGACTAGATACGGGGATGGGGAGGTCTCTCTTCAAAAGGATTTCTCATTGGTTCTGGTTACAATAACACAGCCTCTGGTTCCTTTGCTCCTGATGGAGGTATGTGAGCCTTGACATTCATACGGCCTTTTGGGACCCTCTGAACCTCAACGTGACTCCCTGAGCAATAGTTCTCAGTATTGGCTTTTCATTGCGACCATGTGATTAAATATGCTGATCCGTAGGCCTCACTCCTAGGTATTCATACCTAATTGGTTTGGGGTTGAGCTCAGGCATTGGTATTTTTTTTTTTTTTTTTTTTAGTTCCAGCTGGTGAAATGATTCATGTCACAACACACCTTAGGCCAAGCCTTAAGTCTGGAGGCACCTTTTAGATGAGGAGAACCATTATTTCCTCCAACCTGTTTTCCATGAAGACAAGGTCACCCTCACACTCCCCAGAGCTCTTCACCTCCTCAAGTGGGTGACACGCTGCGGAGAGCCTTCAGCGCACGGAGCCGACATTACAAGGCTGATCCAGCAGTTAATCCACTTGCTGTGTGAACAGGTGTATGCAGAGTTCACAAGGGCAGAACATTTCAGGAGGAACCCAGACCATTAATTAAGAGGTTTCTCAGCAGGCAGCATCATCATAGAAGAAAGAAGTGATTTATCTTGCAGAGTTGCTTTGTCAGCTTTTCTATCAGCATAAAAAGCAGTTGGAACAATTTGACAAATTGGCAGAGGCAAATAGGGCAGAAAACCAGAACAGAAACACCAGGAGGCTTTAGTTGTTGGAAAAAATATATAGTATGTAGTATAATATATAAAGTACAAATATGTAGAGAGCATATATATATATATATATATATATATATATATACACACATATATATACATATAATACATAATACAAAATAACCCATCCTCTATGGAGGAAGTGACAACACTATTTTTTTTCTAACCATTTCTCAATGGCTCTGTTAGTGAGAAGTCTAGAAAATAGAATTCTAGCCTCTATGCTTCTAACATGCAGAGTGACCTTAAAAGTTGCTATGTTTTGGTGGTGCCTGAGTGGCTCAGGCATTAAGGGTCTGTCTCCAGCTCAGGTCATGAACCCAGGGTTTTGGGATCGAGCCCCATATCGGGCTCCCTGCGCAGCAGGAAGCCTGCTTCTCCCTCTCCCGCTCCCCTTGCTTATGTTCTCTTTCTTGCTGTGTCTCTCTCTGTCAAATAAATAAAAACCTTTTTAAAAAAGTCACTATGTTTTTGAGCTTTTTTCTTTCACATTTAAATTGGGGATAAAGTGAAGATGGTATTTTCCAAAATTTGTTTTTATTCGAAAATACAATATTCATGCAGCCTGGGATAGCACTGCAAGATTGGAATTCAATTTGCATGTGAATTTAGGGTCCAAAGGCTTGCTGAGGACTGTTATCTGCATTCTAAGAAAGTGGCACCTCCAAGTGATCTGGAAAGGATGGACAGAGGCAAGCCATCATGTGGGATCTGGTGCTGCTACCAAGTGTTCAGGAGATCTGAGTTCAAATACATCCATCTGAGTGTGGTGGGTTCTTAATGGTCAACCTAGAGACGACCTCCATGGGAAAGGGGCTCAGGAGCTGGGGTCATCTTGGATAAGACTCACTAGGCTCTGAAGACCTAAATGTGGTCTCCACCACATCAACTAGCTGGAAAACGGATAAATACACTGGGCAGAGACTAATAGAAATGGAAGCATTGCCAAATCCAGCACAATAGAGTAATCTTTATTCCCACAATGTACAGAGCTAAAATGATCTTGGTCATGACAAAACCAAGCAGTATTAGCATGTACTAAACCTCTTATTTCAGATTCACCTAATCTCTTGGGCAGCAGAGTAGAAATATAAAATAGCTTCACTCTGGAATTGGGACATTGAAACACTAAAGAACACATCTTTTGTTTTCCATAAATCTCTAAATAGTGCTATGAAACCTGACCCTTCTTGGCTTCCCTGAGGCAGCCTGACTTTATCATTCAGAAACTAAAAACTCTGGGACAAAAGGTCTACCAGATCCATGAACTCATCTAGAAGGTCTTAACATACTATCTAACAATACCTTAAAGTTAATGAGTTTAGAATAACCTGGTGGACAATTTGGGTATGGAGAAAAATTGCTCAGAGTTTCTTTCATACCTTCTGTCATTTCACCCTTGCCCCCTGAGTAGCAATGTTGCCGTTGTTTCTATCAGTATAGATGGCACTGTGGCTGATGCTGCGGACTCTGAGAAAACATAGCCTGTTTGAATTCCAGTCTGCTCTTTCTTAGTTGTATAACGATGGGCAAGTTGTTCAACTACTCTGAGCCTCAGCTTTCTCTTATTTAAATTGGGGTGGGCTATAATAGTACCTACGTCACAGAATGTGGTGAAGATAAAATACAAGACTCCTTTAATAGTGTCTAATCCACAGTTAACTCTCAGGAAAGATTAACCCTTGAAAGAATAAAAACACAACCAAGCTACGAAGAGTGAGGATTAGCTCACATGCTGTTAACGGGGCTGGGAGGATAAACCCAGAAAATGCCAGAGTAACTAGAAACTGCTTCTCGCTAGGTCAGACAGTGCTATAAAATCCCATATGACCCCCTTTTTGAGTGGTTACTGCTTTCTTAGCCATGAATCCCCCAGACCTGCTTTGTTACTCTGGTATATTACTGGGGAGATCCAATTGTAAAATCACCTTTGCCTCATGACCCAATTCCTAGTTAATCTCTGTTTTTCCTAATACAGTGGAGAAAAGCAACCAAGCCAGAACCAGTCCCCTCTTCCTTTAGATTTTCCTCTAATCCTGCCTCAGAACCTGATGTTTCGAAAGATGCTGCCTCCTTCCTCTTTTCAAAGGGCATTGCATGGTTCCTCTGGATTGCCCTCCCTCAGAGTGCTGAATTAATGAATCTGATCCGGTGGATGGCAGATTTGTGCCTGTTGGTCTTTGCCTGATGAGACTTTGGCTTTGTTGCAGTGGTAGTAGTCATAGTAGGTATAAGGTGGTCAGAGTCTCAGAGATGCCCTGCAAATATTCCAGAGACATTTTATTCACTTATCACTTACTTAAGTCTAACACAGATTTTGTGTGTGTGTGTGTGTGTGTGTGTGTGTGTGTGTATGTGTGTGTGTGTATGTGGAGGGGTCAGGGGCAGATGGAGAGAATAATAAATACATTTTTGTTAACGGACATGGTACTTTCATGTTACTTTGCAAAATTTGGACACTCACATTTTCAGTTTGGTAATAGGTAAGGAAGGTCATCGGCAACCATCTGTAGGGAGAATGAGACCCATCAAAAAGATGAATTTTTTTTTAAAGGCTTAAAAAAAAAAGGCTTTATATCCAGCAAAGGATGTTTGTGAAACCTCTGTCCTGAGGTCAGTGCAGGGCAATAGAGCTGGAATCAGAACTACAATCTGCCAGGGGCATCTTGTGGGCTGGCTGGGAGAAAGGCCCACCCCACAGAAAGCCTCAGTGACTCTGAGCAAAGCCAGGTGACCAACTGCTAAGATGTAAGTCAATGTGACCTTTATAGGAGGGTATTGGAAAATTTTCCCCAAAAGTAATATCGACAGTCTGCCCAGAAAAATCAATGTTTCCATCTTGATGTGGAACAGCACATTCACATGTCAATATAAAAAGAGAGAGAGAGAGAGAAAAAAAAAAAAAAAGAGAGAGAGTGGGAGTGAAGAGACAGGATACAACCTCCTCTTTGTGAGCCCTACCACTTTTGGAAAAGACATACTACACGACATTCTATAGGTGTGAATGTCATAGTGTTCTGGAAGGGAGAAAGGCTTTGGGAAGAAACAGGTCTTAAAATGGCCTTTGGAAGAAGGGTAGATTGGGAAGGGCATTCTAATCCGGGGGAGTATGAAGAAGTATGGTATCAAAGGGGTGGGTGTGTAACAGTGCCAATTCTCTGATCAGTGACTACCCATCTTTGAAAAAATTGGGAAACACCTTGCATAAAATTTTGTTCAGTTTTTTTTTTTTTTTTTTTTTTTTTTTGAGAGGGAGAGAGAGGGCAGGGGAGGGACAGAGAGAGAGAGAGAATCTCAAGCAGGCTCCATGTCCATCGCAGAGCCTGTCATGGGGCTTGATCTCACAATCCAGAGCTAAAATCTAGAGAGAGTCTGACACTTAACCTACTGAATCACCCAGGTGCCACCAGTTTTTGTTTTTGTTTTTGTTTTTAAAGCCCAAGTCTGGCTTCATTTCTGAAACCAAAGCAGGTTTCCAGTGGAATGGCAAATGGAATATTTTATATCTGTGCTATCAAACATGGTAACCATGTGGCTACTGAGCCCTGGTAATGTGTTAAAGAACTGAATTTTGATTAATTAAAATTTAAGTTTATACAAGCGTGTATATGGCTCATGGCTACCATATTAAACAACTCAGGAAATGATTGGGTGACTTCTGAGTTCTTCAGAGAATCCTACATTAACTTATTAATGAGTTTCGTTCTATGAAAGCAGCACCCAGGAATACATTATTTTTATAAATCATATTCACCCTCTTCACTAGGAATTAAGGACAACATGATCTGCCAAATTCAGAACTCATTTGGGTTGAATGTTCTAATTTCTGGCTTTTGCCACACCCAAAGTTAATTCTTGGGTAAAACAAATAAGCGAACCAAACCAAACGAAAAAAGCCAAACCAACAAAAAGCACTTTAGAAAACAGTAATTGAGTTCCTTTGGATGGTGTCTGTTGATATAGGTGTACATTTGTGTACTTATTTCTGTTCTCAACTCTCAGATGTAAATCCATTTTAGCAACTGAATAATTTATTACCTGTTTGGTTTTCAGTGACTCAATAATTTAGTCATTGAAATGATTATTCATTAAAAGAAGTATTCAAGATTTGTTATTTGAAGAATCCTCATCCCCTCCCAAGCTTGGCTAAATTATGATGTTCTTGTTTTAAGATGGAAAACCCTTGCTTTTTCCACACTTATTGATTTATTGGGGGATGTAAGTTGAGTCAGGACCTGTGTTTGGGGACTATTCAAGCAACAACCTGTGGTGTTAGAAGAGGCCCTTATGATTATATGCAGACAATCAGGATTGGCCTGGTCCAGAGATGCCGCCTCTTCCTGCCATCTTCTAAGATTTGAGGTCACCATTTTGCACTCTTGCTACTTTCTTTGTAAATGTTAGACTGGATTATCATTTTGACCTGATACACCTGAATAAAAGTATGAACAGAAGGACCCAACTTTTGCTTTTTCCACCAGGCCTAGTTTTTCCAGCCAGATTCCAATACATATCATTGGGAATAAAGATACTTCTTTTCCACACTTGGGGTATAATTTGCCTCTGATTGTATTGCTTTGTGAAAAGCTCTTCTTCAGTAACTACGAACTGCATGTTTTCCCAAATGACACATTATTGACTATGACTCATCTTCTCTGGGGTTAAACTAAGGCAGAGGCTGAGCAGGCTAAGTAAGACATTTAGCAGAAGATACTCTTAAGGCATCCACAGCATTGATAACTCCCTAGAAAGCCAGATTTTTCAATTTGTAAGTATATTATTAATAAAAGCCAGGAATTATCTTTATTGTTAACAAAAACAGATTTTCATAAAAATTTCACTTTGTGTTCTAAAAAAAGGAGGTCTTTGGCCACATAGTTTTATTTGTTAGTTTTATTTTTAAAGCTGTTTAATCTTATGTGGAAAGTGGAAAGATATGTTAGAAATGACTCCCCCAAAGAAATCTATAATCTAGTTGCGAATGATAGTTTATATGATGGCTTCTACATCTGCCTCCACATTTGCTCTGTGACTCTTTGTTAAATTTTATTTTGATGAAGTTTCTCCCCCTACACTAGATTTGGCAGAGATATGCATCTACATTTTGTTGTTTTTCTTTTCTTTCTTTTAATTTTACTTGTAATCTTTTTAAAATTTAATTTTTTTCAAAAATTCCAAAATTCATTGTTTATGCATCACACCCAGTGCTCCATGCAATACGTGCCCTCCTTAACACCCACCACCAGGCTCACCTAACGCCCCACCCCCCTCCCCTCCAAAACCTTCAGTTTGTTTCTCAGAGTCCATAGTCTTTCATGGTGCATCTCCCCCTCCAATTTCCCCACACTCATTTCTCCCCTCCATCTTCCCATGTCCTCCATGTTATTCCTTAGGCTCCGCAAGTAAGTGAAACCATATGATAATTGATTCTCTCTGCTTGACTTATTTCACTCAGCATACTCTCCTCTAGTTCACTCCATGTTGATACAAAAGTTAGATATTCATCCTTTCTGATGGAGGCACAATACTTCATAGTATATATGGACAATATCTTCTTTTAAGTAATCTCTGTATCCAGTGTGGGGTTTGAACTCACAACCACAAGATCAAGCAAGAGTCACATGCTGCACCAACTGAGCCAGCCAGGTGCCCCCATTTTTTGTTATTTTTCAAAGAACAGTTTTTGGGTTTTAAAAATAAACTTAATTATTTTAATTTATTAATTTTACCTTAAAGTTGAAATTTAAAAAGAAATTTGTGTCTCTTAAGACTTCACTTACTTATTTCCTCATTTATTTAACTTACCCATGGTAGTTGGAATGACTATGCCCTTTTCAATTCAACATGTAGCCTCCTTCCTTCTATCTTGGTTTTTTTTTTCCATTCTTCTCTCTCTCCTGCTCTATTTTTTTTTCTTTTTCACCCTTTCTAATACTTTGTTTACCTGTGAGGATAGTTTAAGTTCTAGCATATAAATTCAGAAGAGTAATATTCTTAAATTCCACATACGAATGAGATCATATGGTGTATGTTTTTCTCTGACTTATTTTTGCTTAGAATAATACCCTCTGGTTCTATGCAAGTCGTTGCAAATGGCGAGATTTCATTCTTTTTAATGGCTGATATATATATATATATATAGTATATAATATACTATATACTATGTATAAACTATGTACTATATACTATGTATATTATAATACTATATACTATAGTATATAATATATATAATATACTACATACAGTGTATATATATACTATATATATTTAAAATACATATATTTTAAGTATATATATATTTCAAATACAATACAAATAATATTGTGTGTATGTATGTGTGTGTGTGTATGTATGTGTGTGTGTGTATATATATACTATATCTTCTGTATCCATTCATCTGTTGATAGACATTTGGACTTTCTCCACACCTTGGCTTTTGTTGAAAATGCTGCTGTAAGCACTGGAGTGCATGCATCCTTTGGAATCAATTTAAGAAATAAAACAAAAGAACATGGGAGCAAAAAGAGAGGCAAACCAAGAAACAGACTTTTAAGTATGGAGAAAAAAACTAGGGTTACCGGAGGGGAGGTGTGTGAGGAATGTGTTAAATAGGTGATGGGGATTAAGGAGGGCACTTGTGATTGAGCACTGGGTATTGTACGTAAGGGACGAGTCACCAAATTCTATACCTGAAACTAATATTACACTGTATGTTGACTAACTGGAATTTAAATAAAAATATGGAGAAGAATATTCTTCTCTTTATTTTTCTAAATTATTTATTACTGTATATTTAATATCCTCCTGGCCTAATAATAATTGACAGGGATAGTTTAATATTTCTCAGCACTTAGATTTTTTATTTAAAATTTGTTTGGTGGCAGTGCTAGAATGTGATCTCTATCATACCCATCTTTAGGAATTTATCAAGGTCTGTTTTCCAGTTAGTATCCAATCAATTTTTTAAAAGATTTTAAAAATAAATAAATAAATAAATTTATTTACAGAGCGTGTGAGCAGGGGGAGGGACAGAAGGAGAGGGAGGGAGACAATCCCTAGATTACTCTGGACTGAGCATAAAGTCCAATGTGGGTCTCGATCTCACGACTCTGAGACCATGACCTGAGCCATAATGAGAGTCAGCAACCCAACTGACTAAGCCACCTAGACTCCCCTATCCAATCATATTTTTTTAAGATTTTTATTTATTTATTTGTCAGACAGAGATCACGAGTAGGCAGAGGCAGGCAGAGAAAGAAGAGTTGAAGCAGTCTCCCCACTGAAAAGAGAGCCTGACACAGAGCCTGACAAAAGGACCCCGAGATCATGACCCCAGCCGAAGGCAAAGGTCATAACCCACTGAGCCACCCAGTCTCCCCATCCTATCAATTTTTGTAAATAGTTCATCCTTGAAAAGGATGTCTATTTTTAATAAAGTACAGCATTTAATAGGTATCTATTGACTAAATCTTATTATATATTTCAAATTATTGATAACCATGTCATGCACTATAAGTTGCATGTAAAAATCTTCCTCAGTATGTACGTCTTAGTTCATTTTTTCTTAAAATTCTAGAAAGCCACTTTATGAATTTCAAAACTATGCTATTTCTCACATAGGAGCTTATGATTCATGTCTTTGTTGTAAATGGAGCTACTAATTAACATTACTTTAATCTTTCTGCTCCATTACTTTTTATCTTAAATTCCTTTGCAACTTGTTCACCACCACTGTTTTCCCTATATTTCCTACTGTATATCTGTATTTGTATTTGTATTTTATTTATATTTTGTATATTTTTATTTTATATATTTTGTATTATTTTGTATATATGTATTTTATTTATTTATTTGTATTTGTATCTTAATTTTCTCATAAAATTCATATGTCTTGAGTAAGCAACATGATTTTTAATTAAATGTGATACACTTGGTTTTTAGAATAGAATTAAAGTGCTTAAACTGTTGTAATTACTGACATGTTTGGTCTTGTTTTAATCCTTTTGCCTTTGCTTTCTGATATTCAGGTTTTCTTTTCAATGCTTGTTTTTCTTGATAATTTTATTATTTTCTTTGTTTTTAGCTATCTTAATAATTTGAAAGGTAGAATAATATGTGAAAATCAAAAAAATTGAGATACCCAAGTTTCTAAAAATAATTATAAATTCCTTCTTTGAAAGAAGAGGAATATAAATAAGTGCAGAAAATGAGAAAATTTACAACCAGGGAAATGGATAATACTTTAATTTCCATTCTAATTCCCTCTTCTTTGGTTTTAGGATTTTATAATTTTGGATCCAGGGTATTGTTCATGAAATAGACAAATACACATATAATAAAAATACATGAATATATAATACATGCACACACATTTACATAGGCAGTCTGCTCTTTGCATGGTAGTGTGGGACAATAAATATAAAAACGTCTATGCAAGCTGAAACTCTGTAAAACTACCTTAATAATCAATGGGGGAGATTATAATTCTTCCATGACCTCTATTATTTTTGACAAAGCATAAATCTTACTCTTGGTTATAAACATGCAGGGAAATTTACAAATAACAAAATTAATATTTATTATATGATAGTTTAAAAAATAACAGCTTTCCTGAGAGATAACCCACATACCCTTTTAAAATGTCCAATTCACTGGTTTTTAGTATATAGAGAGAGTTGTGCAATCATCACTATTTCATTTCAGAACATTTCCTGACTGCAAAAGAAACCCCATTCCCATCAGCAGTTACTCCTCATTCCTCTCTCCTTTCAACCTCTGGCAGCCACTAATTGACTTTCTCTCTGTACTGAATTGTTTACACTGGACATTTCTCATAATGGAATCACGCAGTTTGCGACTGGCTTCTTTCACATGGCATCATGTTTTCAAGGTCCGTCCGTGTTGTAAAGTGTATCAATATTTCATTTCTTCTCATGGCCAAATAATCTTTCTTTCTTTCTTTTTTTTTTTTAAAGGGTCATTATAAGCCAACATTTTATTTTTTCAATTGAAGTATAGTTGACATAAAGTATTAGTTTCTTGTTTACAACATAATGATGTAACATTTATATACATTATGAAATGGTCACCACTGCATGGATACGCTCCCCTTCTGTTTATCCATTCAGTAGTTGATGGACCTTTGGGTTGTTTCTACTTTTTGGAAATTATGAATAATGCTTCTATGAAATTAGTGTGGCCATTTTTGTGTGAACATGTTTTCAATTTTGCTGGGTGTATACATAGGAGTGAAATCACTGGGTCATGTGGTGTCTCCATTTTTAACATTTTGAGGATCTGCCAAACTGTTTTCCAAACTGTCTACATGGTTTTACATTCTTACCAGTTATGATTGAGAATTCTGATTTCTCCACATTTTCACCAGCATTTGTTATTAGAGACAACAACTATGCCCTTACTGATTTTCTGTCTTCTGGGATTATTTTTGATAGGAATGTGTTGAAGTCTCCAACTATAATAGCAGATTTTCCTCTATTTTTCTTTTCAGTTCTGCCAGTTTTTGCCTCCCATACTTTTGATGTTCTGTTGTCAGGTGCATATTCATTAATGATCATTTTGCATATTCATATCTGGTGCATATGCATAAATGATCACTAATGATCATTTTGTCTTCTTGGACAATCAACCCCTTTAATCCTAATAAATTTCTTTGCCTTGAAGTTTCCTCTGTCTGAAATTATATGGCTATCCTTGTTTTATTTGATTAGCATTGGCATGGTATATCTTTCTGTATTTACTTTTAATCTCCATGTGTCCTCATATTCAGAGTGGGTTTCCTATAGACAAGATACGGTTGAATCTTCTTTGGATGCACTCTGACCATCACTGTCTTTTAATTGTTGCCTTTAGACTAGTGATATTAAAAATGATTATTGATATATAGCTCTCATATTTGCTGTCATCTCCTTTTTGCACCTTTTGTTGTTTGGTTTTTTTGTTTGTTTTATACTCATTTCTTGCCTTTTATGGTTTTCCATATTTTATGATTCTATTTTCTCTTCTTAACATCAGTTACACTTATGTTTTTTTACTTTTTAAAATAAAATATCACTATATTCCTTTATGGTAGTGTAAGTACCTTATAATAAAATAATCTTGATTTTTCCCTCCTGTCCCTTATATCATTGCTGTCAATCTTTTCATGTCACTTATATATAAATGAAAAAAATATATATCACATTTATATACTTATACATATTTAATTAATTTATTCATGCATAAGCACACATAATTGAATATATTATTGCTATTATTTTGGACAAACTATTATCTGTTAGATCAATTAAGAATAAGAAAAATAAACATTTTAAATTTACTTTCACTTATTCCTTTTTCAATGCTCTCCTTTTTCTAATGTAGATTTCATTTGTTAACCTGTATCATTTTCCTTCTCTCTAAAGAACTTCTTTTAATATTCCTTGAAAGGCAGTTCTATGGACAAATCTCAAGTTTTATAAGTCAGAAAGTCTCTATGTTTTTCTCTGACTTCTTTTAGGAGTTTCTCTTCATCTTTGATTTTCTATAGTTTGAAAATGGTATACTTAGGTGTAGTTTTTATTTTTATTTTTATTTACTTAATTTGCTTTTACCCTGCTTGGTGTTCTGTGAACTTCCCGGATCTGCGGCTTGGCATCTGATATTAATTTTTGCTGTCTTTCTTGTCTTTTCCCTCCCCTCCTCCTCCTCTTTCTCCCTCTTCTCCTAGTATCCCCATTAAGCATATGCTACACCTTTTTTGAACACCATAGTTCTTGAACATCGGATATTTCGTTTTGACATTTTCTCTTTCTGTTTTGTTTCTCTTTGTTTCCAGTTTTGGAGGTTACTTTTTTTTTTTTTTTTTTGAGTTCCAGAAACTTTTCTTTTTTTTTTTTTATTTTGTGGTGAGCTGCAAAGCAAAGTTTTACTGAACAATAGTCAAGTGATAGTACAAAGCTCCTGCAGAGGGATGGGGCCTGAGATGGTTGCCTGTAGAACAACCTTTTAATTGAAACATTATAGTCATCAAGAGTATCATCATCATTGTTGACATCATCATCCAAAAATACTGAGGTGTATGATTTTTTATTAACCATAAATCATATTTGGGATATCAAACAGAGGTTACTTTTAAGATATCTTCAAGCTCAGAGATTCTTTCCTTAGCCATGTCCCACCTACTCATTAAGTCTGTCAAAAGCATTTTTCATTTATGTTACAGTACTTTTGATTCCCAGACTTACTATTTGGCTCTTTCATAGAATTTCCATCTCTCTGCTTACTTGGCCCATCTGTTGGACCATGCAATCTACTTGATCTTTTAGAGCCCTTAGTGTATTAATCAAAGTCTGAGTCTGGTACTGAAGCATGTTCTAAGTTGTGCGTGGTTTGTTTTTTTGTTTTTGTTTTTTTGCCAATAAAAATCATAGTATTTCCTTTCCAACAAGAAAACATTACTGAAGTCCTTACAAACAGTTACGCATTGTCTACCCTGATAGAAGGTTTTACTTTCCTTCATTTCATTATTGTTGGTTACTGTGGCTTTCCACAGTAACTGTTGTTACCATCAACAAGTTCCTCTCATGCCCTTCTGCAGGCTGTTATAAGCTACAGAATAGAAATAGAATCTTCAGTGACAATGGACAGTTTTAGAATCTTGTGGAAAAACTATGTCAGGTATTCTTAACTATTTATACTTCAAAGAATAGTCTTGGGTGTGGGTTTTAAACTGACATTACTTAAACAGTTGTCACATAGTACCAGGGGACAAATCATATTTTCAGGACTACTTATAGTCTAGAAGCAGAGAACTTTATGAAAGCAGACTGATTAAAGATCCAGCAGAGTCAAATGAATTGATGATGGCAAACTAATTGTGGTTGTCCTGGAATTTTGTCAGTATTACTGCTAATCCTTTTTTTTAAGTTTTTGGGAACATGAGGAAGCCTTTTAGATTTCTTTTTGATTTATCATGAATCCTCAAATTATTAGGCTAAGATTTAATAACAAATAAAAACACTTTCAAATGATCTTGTCTTCTTCATATCCATTAAGAATTTATGAAAAAAATACTTTTACTGAGTCTCTTTTCTTTCAGTGGCAAAATAATTATATTCAAATATCCAAAGAGAATCTTATTTTACCATCAAGGCTGTGCCTTGATTAGGCAAAAATCTAATTCGTTCAGACATAACAAATCCACCACTAAGGAATAAGATTTTACCTTATTCCTTCCAGGAATTTGTGGTCAGCCTCTTTGTGATCAAGAGATTATTTGCTTATTCACTTATGTATTTTAGAAACTATTTACTAAGATTAAGAAAAATTATTCAGGACTTAGAAATAAATCAAAAGGATGACTTCATGTTCTTTCAAAATGGTGGAACATTTGTGCTGTTGAGCACCTTCTTATGTGTCTATTGGCTGTTTGTATGTTTTCTTTGGAGAAATGCCTATCCAGGTTCTTTGTCCATTTTTAAATTGGATTGTTTGTTTTTGTGAATTTGAGTTGTGTGAATTCTTTATATACTTTGGATATTAACCCTATATCAGTTATATCATTTGAAAATCTCTTCTGCCATTTCATAGATTACTTTTTCATTTTGGTGATGGTTTTCTTTGCTGTTCAAAAGCTTTTTGGTTTGATGTAGTCCCATTTGTTTATTTTGTTTATTTTTATTTTATTTTATTTTTTAAAGATTTTGTTTATTTATTTGACAGACAGAGATGACAAGTAGGCAGAGAGGCAGGAAGAGGCAGGGGGGGAAGCAGGCTCCCCACTGAGCAGAGAGCCCAATGCAGGGCTTGATAGCAGGACGCTGGGATCATGACCTGAGCCAAAGGCAGAGGCTTAACCCACTGAGCTACGCAGGGGCCCATATTTAGTTTCTTTTTTAATCTCAATTTTCCCCAGACTCAACCCCTATGATTTTCTATTCATGTTTCATAAGAGCCATGTTTCCTTTTATTTTAATGAGATGACAAATATATTCTATGACATGTTCTGTTTATTATTCTGTTTATTATAGTTTTTTTTTTTTCCTCCTGAGGTTTGCTTTTCCTCTCAACTTTCAGGGTATTTCTTTCCTTTTTTGGGTTACAGAGTGATTTTATAGACTCTAGATTGGCAATATCTCTTTGCTTTCTCATCTGTCAATGAGGACAGGTCTCAAGACACAGAGTTTACCTATTTGAAGGAAGTATAGCTGGGTTTTCTGTTTTGTTTTGTTTTTGTTTTTGTTTTTCCTTTTCTGTGTACTTGGATGCTACACATCTTAGGATAGTTCTAAGTCTTATTTTGAATTAATGTGCAAAGCCACTAGCCAAATTTTAGTTTCTGGTCATTAATCATTTTCTGCACTTTTGATAAACTGCCTACATGGCCTAATTTTCTTACTCTGGAAAATAATGTTTATCTCCGGGGTCAGGCTTTCCAAATTTGACTGCTCATTAGAATCTTTTGAAAAACTTTAAAAGCATATAGCTTCTTGGATCCCTGCCTCCTCTTCTGGATTTTAATCTCTGTAGGTGAAATCTGGGACTCGTACTTCTTAAAGGCTTCCCAGTGCAGTTGGTGCATCACCTCATACATTAGAATAGCTACGTGTATCTGCAACAATTTATAGCTCTGCTTTAACCTATGGCTCTTGGCCTTACATCAGGAGTTCACCTACAGCACTACCTACTGGCCATGACCACAAGATATTATTTCTTCTACCACAGACCTGGTGCACAGGAGACTTGCAATCTGCAAATGTATATAGGTGCTAATGGACTGTGGGGATGCGGGGAGAAGGAATAAATGCTCTTGAAAAGAAAAAGGATCCATGCTATAACAGATCAGTTATTTGACTTTCAGTTTTAAATAAGTGAGGCCAATGGGGGGCTTGAATTATCTTCATATCTACACCCTAACTGACCAAACAGAACTGTTTCAGAACATGGGTTTTTCCATACAGACAATGGAATATAACTCAGCCATGAAAAAGAATGAAATATTGCCTTTTGCAATGATGTGGATTGAACTAGAGTGTATTATGCTAAATGAAATAAGTCAGAGAAAGACAAATAACATGTTATTTCACTAATTTGTGGGATTGAAGAAATAAAACAGATGAACATGGGGGAAGGGAAAGAAAAGATAAAAAAACAGATAGAGGCAAACCATAAGAGACTCAACTATAGGGAGAAAATTAAGGGTTGCTAGAGAGGAGGTGGGTGGGGGGATGGGGTAACTGGGTGATGGAGGGCGTTTGAGATAATGAACACTGTGTTTTATAAGCAACTGATGAATCATTAAATTCTACCCCTGAAACTAATAATACGCTCTATGTTAACTAAATCACATTTAAATAAAAAATTAAAAATACACATACATACACACACACACGAAGATGGGTTTTCCATAGTCCATTACCTTATGACTATATTGAATTTAATTACTGCCAAGATGTTAGGTCTTTCTCCTTTCCCTGGACTGTGAACTTTCTAAGGACAGTTAATTGTGTCTGTCTGATGAGTGTATTCCCATCACCACCATCAACCTTGACACCTGGAAGACATTCACGAACATGTGTGAATACCTGAATAAGTGGTTGTGGGGATTGGTTGTCTGATATTTTCAATATTCAAAGCTGTAACTTTGTCTGCAATTGGCATTTTAATGAGACATCAGGAGAGGCACTATAGCAGAGTTTGAAAAGTGCTAGGCTATTTCAACCCAGAAGTTTTGTATTTAATTATCTCCTTAAAAAAATAGGAACACCAACTTGGAATGTGTACTCGAGTTGGAACAGAAGAAGGGGAAAAGTCCAAAAACTTCATCTTTTATGTGTCATAGAGATTGACAATGATTTTGTTTTAATGACATGTTAAATTTCAAACATTAACAGTATTGTTTTTTTTTAATAAACTTGATCTTACAGCTTTTGTATTTTATGCCATGTTATGGAAATAAAAAACATAACATCAAATTGGTTCCAACCTCCAACATACTTTTTATGGAAACTTAAATTTGGATTAATACCATGGAGAGAGATTTCTTTCCTCTTTAGGCTCAGACAGGGTAATTAGTTTTAGTAATAAAATTAAAAGAAAAAAAACAAAGATAGTTCTTGCCTTATGTTGGCAATTCAGTTCCTTAAAGCTGTTCTGCTAAAAAAAACAATATGCCATCATTTGGAATTTTTAAAGAATGAAGATTGCTGCTTTAAATTTAAGGTTATTGTTTCTTTGGATTTTGGCCAATCTTTTCTCTTGCTGCAGTGGTTTCTTTGGATATAAACTTTTTAATAGAAATTTGCAGGCCGTTAAAATTTGAGTAAAAATATAGAAACCCTGATTAAGACTAGATACCCTGAGGCCATAAAACATGTCCTCTTCTCCTGCTCTTGTGAGCTAAATGATGTGTCCAAGTGAATGTACCATCATACATGTATGTTTCATGTTGTCACAAGCCATGCTTGGATTTCTGGAGTTGTGTGCTTTTGCGGAAATAGTTTTGAAAGAGATTTATTTCAATTTTTTAGTTTTTTTTTTAATCACTTGGAATTTATAAAGTACATTCTCATAGAAAGGATGTAGATTATGGTTAAGTTTCAAGGTAACGCATACAAATTTCTGTAGCCCACAGTCTAATATGAGCTTTCCACATAATGGGGATATCTTTAGGTATCTTTAGGTATCTTTAGACCTGGTTCCTGGGGATAGGAGTTATGGGGTGCTGGTCTAGAGGTGAGGGGAAGGTTCAGGTATTGAGTGGAAGGAAGACAGGATCCTCCCTCATCACCATGGCCTACTTGTCAATTGGAAATACTTATTTTTTACCATTTGCTCACCATGAGTATTTAAATCCTCACAGGTCTCTCGGTGCCCACACAGTGTTCTTGTCCTGCATTCTACTACTCTGGGCCCAGACTTCAATCTTCACCTCTAATCCCAACATACTTCCAAATCCTTCACTTTTTATATTTCCAGATTAAAATAATCATCTCTTCAGTGTGGTTGATGTTTAATTTTTTTTATTGAGGTATAATTGACATAAAACATCATTATTTGTTTTGAATGTTTCACTTCTGAACACAACACAGCTGGCACTGGAATGATACCCAAGAAGTCAAATCATATTCTTACCTTTTTAATTTGACTGTAGACTCTGTTTTTCTCTTTCATCTTCAGAAAACCATCAAGAGTCTCTTAGAGAGAAACCCTGATATTAGATAGGATTAAGGGAGAAGTACAAGACTTATTTATTTTAATCTTGTTGCATCAAGTCATTTTAGATTGAGAGAACCACATTTTCTTTCACCAAACAATGCAAACTTTGAGAATTACACCTCCCTTGACACACACTGTGGCTGGAGTATTCCTGTCGGGATTGTCTAGGGCTCTATTTCTGGGCCATTTATCAGCTCACTGCCAAACTGCCCATCTGGAAATCTGACATTGAACATTCCAATCTGCTTTGCCATTATGAAATAAGGAGGGCTTTTTTTTTTTTTTTTCTGGTCTCGGGGGATCTTTGCAGAAAAGCCACCTATTTTTGTTTTGCTTTTCCTGTAAAAATATAAATGCTCTGATAGGCATTTTCTCCTGAGATATCAAAAGTCAGTTGCATCCATTGATTTTTTTTTTTTCAGAGTGTCCTCACTGTTATTTCTTCATGGTCTGGAGAGAACAAATGACCTGTCCAGGGTTTCACAGTGAGTTAGAGAAAGAATTAAGAGTGATTCCTGAGTCTCTTCTGAGATTAACTTCATTTTTAATTTTCTCCCCAGTGCACTTCATTACTTCTTTACACGACCTGTAGGTCCAGAAGCCCTTTTTACAACTTCTAGGTCACCAGCTCACTTCTTAAGAGTGTAAGAAGTTACAGTTTTGTCTGGGGAATCATACAGACATGGCATGAAAAATCATCATATTTCTCTTGGAATGCTCCACATCTGTGTATTTTCCATTTTTTTTTTTGAAGTCTACAATATGCTCTGTAGTTATGACATAATCCCAATTAGGGCTGTTTTTCTTTTCTTCACCTGCTTGGGGTAATAATAACTTTCTTTATTTCAAGATATTAAAAAATTCACCTGTACATGGGTCGGTAGGTCAGGTGTCTTCATTCCACTGAGATTAGCTGCTGCGGCTTTTTCATTTTGCCACTTTGGAGATATGCTGAGTGTACTAGTGCCTGTCTTTCAATTTGCACCACATTATCTAAGGGAAGAGAGGGATAAAAATCTTGGAAATGGCATTGCCAGACTCTGAAATGGTCATATTTCTAGGACAGTTGAAAGAGAAATGCTAGAAGATCACTTATGTTTGAACATGTTAACCAAGCAGCTGCCTCAAGTTTTACTTTTCAATGGGGTGCTTTAAAGTCATCTATGAGGAGCCGTGGTATTTAATTTGTATTTATTAGATCAGCTCTACAAGTTGAGGCAGCAGAGGACAAGTTGTTCAATTTGTACTTTAGGTCCTTATTTGCTGTATCAGTCATCAATATCAGAAGCATAGTTATAGAAATGTCTGTTCATGTCCTCTGCCCATTTCTTGATTGGATTATTTGTTCTTTGGGTGTTGAGTTTGCTAAGTTCTTTATAGATTCTGGACACTAGTTCTTTATCTGATATGTCGTTTGCAAATATCTTCTCCCATTATGTCAGTTGTCTTTTGATTTTGTTAACTGTTTCCTTTGCTGTGCAAAAGCTTTTGATCTTGATGAAATCCCAATAGTTCATTTTTGCCAAACTATGGAAAGAACCTAGATGTCCATCAACAGATGAATGGATCAAGAAGATGTGGTATATATACACAATAGAATACTATGCAGCCATCAAAAGAAATGAAATCTTGCCATTTGCGACAACGTGGATGGAACTAGAGCATATCATGCTTAGTGAAATAAGTCAAGCGGAGAAAGACAACTATCATATGATCTCCCTGATATGAGGAAGTGGTGATGCAACATGGGGGCTTAAGTGGGTAGGAGAAGAATAAATGAAACAAGATGGGATTGGGAGGGAGACAAACCATAAGTGACTCTTAATCTTACAAAACAAACTGAGGGTTGCTGGGGGGAGGGGGTTTGGGAGAAGGGGGTGGGATTATGGACATTGGGGAGGGTATGTGCTTTGGTGAGTGCTGTGAAGTGTGTAAACCTGGTGATTCACAGACCTGTACCCCTGGGGATAAAAATATATGTTTATAAAAAATAAAAAATTTTAAAAAAAGAAGCATAGTTATATTGATTTCAGAGAGGTCATGTAAGGTAGAGTTTATAGCTTAAACTGAATTAGATCCGAGTTCTTTTTTTTTTTAAGTCTTTTATTATTTCCCCACTGAGGACTCCATCTACCCCTTTTTAAAGTGCAAAGTCATATTTTGTGCTTTAATTTTTTTATCCATTCTGCCAAACTCTGCTTTTTAATTGGTGTATTTCTAATTTTTATTATTTGTTTTCTTTTGTTTCCTCTGTTTCTTGCTCCTCTGTTTGTTTTATCTTGCTGTTGATTTCTGGAGCATTTTTTAGGCTTCTACTGTGACTTGCTTGGAGTGTTTTTGAGTGCATTTCTTTGTATAGATTTTTAGTGGTTTCTCTTGGGATTACAATATACATGTGACTTACATTCACTTATACATGACAGTCTACTGATATCGACATGATTTCACTTGAGTGGAACATAGAAACTTCACTTCCATTTAAGCATCTCCACTATTGAAAAAGCATTGTCTTGACTTTCAGATGGTGATATAGACTGAATATTTGTGTCCTCCCAAAGTTCATAGGTGAAGTCTTAACCCCCCAGTGTAGCTGCATTTGGAGAGATAGAACCTATAAGGTGGTGATTAAGATTACGTGAGGTCGTAAGACTGGAAGCCCTGATGGAATAGGATTAGTGTTCTAACAAGAAGAGACATGGGAGACCTTTACACACCTGCCCCCTGCCTGCGACATGTGCTAAAGAAAGGCCATGTGGGAGGGTGTCTGGGTGGCTCAGTCAGTTAAGTGTCTGACTTTGGCTCTGGTCATGATTTCAAAGTCTTGGGATCAAGCCCCATGTTGGGCTCTGTGTTCAGTAGGGAGTCTTCTTGTCCCTTTTGCTCCCTCTATCCCTCTCCCGGCTCATGCTCTCTCTCTCTCAAATAAATAAAATCAGAAAGAAAGAAAGACAAGGTGAGAACATAATGAAAGAGGGGCCATCTGTAAGTCAGGAAGAGAATCCTCACTGGAAGCTTGGTCTTGGACTTTTCTGCCTTCAAGAATGTGAGAAAATAAATTTCTGTTGTTTAAACCCAGTCTATGATATTTTATTATAGCAGTTCAAACCGGTCAGTATAGATGGTATTATAATTTTTATTCCAACCCTCAGATAAGATTTAGAAAACTCATCAGGAGAAAATGATCTATTGTAGATTATTCTTGGCTAATGACTGTTAACCATTTTGGTTCTTTACAATGTTGTATTTTCCTTTCTTGGTACTCTAAGTTTCCTACATTTAGCATTTATTTCCTGTTTGAAGAATTTTCTTTAGCCATTCTTTAAGAATAGTTCTGTTAAGTGGCACATGCTTATAGTTTTTCTTCATGTGAGAACATTTTTATTATTCTTTCATTCCTAAAGAATAGCTTTTAGGCTATGAAATTTGAAACTAACAGTTCTTTTATTTCAGTGCCTTTAAAATACTCTGCCACTTCTTTTGTCCTCCATTGTTTCAGATGAGAAATCCATCATTCAAATTGGTATTTCTCTATAGATAAAGCCTTGTTTCTATCTGGGTGCTTTCAAGATAACTCTTTGTTTTAGTGCTTAGACATTGAATTATGTTGTGTCTTGACCTGGATTTCTTTGAACGTATCCTACATGGAGTTGTCTTAGCTTTTAAAAATCTTAGATTTATGTCTTTCTCCAAATTTGGAAAGTTTTCAGCTACTATCCCTTCAAATGTGGAACTCTGATGATATGAAATCAGATTTTTTGTTATTGACTAGATTAGACAAATCTGCATTAAAATTCTGTTTAAGCCACATAGTAGCTAAATTATCTGGGTAAAATGAACCTGTTTCTTATTCATTCATTCATTCATTCATTTACTCATTCATTCATATAAGATGAAATATGATGCCAGTCTAAAATGGACTTTGTTGTTTTAATCAGCAAATCCCTTCCTCCAACTTTAGGGACCTTAGGAAATAAACAGAATGAGACATCAGGGGTATCTTGTTCCTAGTGCCTAGAATAATGCCATAGCCATGAGACTTTAACTGTCATTTGTTGCATATATAAATAAGTAATGATTCCAAACCCAACAATATTTCTTTCCCAGTGTGGTGAAAGAGACAAAATACTTAAAGATTTGTGGTACACGTGAGAAAATGGTTCGGTGATGAAAAGCAGGAATCCACTGCATTAACAATCTAATTTCTCTCTTTTTTGCTCTCTCTATATTTCTTCCTCCTCCTTTGGCTACATCTCTCTCATTCTGCATGTCTTCATCTCAACTGCCTTGTTATTTTTCTCCCTAAGTTCCTAACCTTCTTCCTTTCTCCTTTTTGTCTCCTATGGTCTTTTTTGTTCTTATGTGTTTGGATTCTTAGTTCTGTACTCTATTCTTGCTTACCTTCACATTTTTTTTTAATTTTTTATTTTTTTATAAACATATATTTTTATCCCCAGGGGTGCAGGTCTGTGAATCGCCAGGTTTACACACTTCACAACACTCACCAAAGCACATACCCTCCCCTGCATCACCTTCACATTTTAACCTTCTTTTTTTGTTTCTTAGCTGCTTCTCTAGCTCACCATTTCCATTCTGTATCAGATCACAATGGGACTCTAACTTATTTGTATTTATGTAGTAATAATTCAGTGTTTATTTGCTAACTCTTGGAATAAAGATTTATCTTTATTTATCTTTATTCCAAGATAAATGGAAAAAGAGTCCTTTAACCTATTAAAATTAATATATGGAAATAATAATAATAATAATAAATGGAAAAAGAGTCCTTTAACCTATTAAAATTAATATATGTATTAACAAGTACTAAATAATCTATTTAAGTATTAAATATATTTAAATACATATAAAATTAAATATATTTAAATTAAATACCAAAATGATAAATGCTTATGTAAAAAGATAATGAAACTCTTTATTAATCTCTGACTAGATTAATTTTGCTTTTCTTGTAGCTTTAAGGCTGTTATTTAAACAATAAATTCCCAATCCCTCTTGTAAGCATGGATCTATGATGTCTTTTATTAAACCAGTGCTAAAGCCACAATGACTGACTGTGACAAGCAGGTCTGATGATGATAATGTTGATTAATCTCCATAGGCCTCAGCATGTGGTTTTAGGAAACTGAACAGGAAATATTCAGTACTAACTCAGCATCTAGTTCATTGACTTAAAAATAACTGATTATACTTGTTAGTCAGACCAGCTGCGTTGATAGTCCAATTTTCTGGGTAGAGAATGACACTTCTTCTCTTCTTCACATCCCACTCTCTGGACCTCAATTCTGCCCCTGCCAGTGGACTGGTACAGAGCCTGACTCCATGGAGAAGAGGGAAGTCATAGTCCCTATGTCTCTGCCCAAGGGACAGCAAGTAACAGGGCTGTCGTCCTACCTTCCAGGCATCGTAGTTGCAGTTCTAAATGATCCCCTTTACCATTTTTTTTCCTTTTTATACCTTTCTTCTCTTCTCTTAACCTATCCCAAGTTCTTAGTGTTCTGTCGTTTTCTACACTAGAGCCTCAGGAAAAGTGTTTTTTTTTTTTTTTTTTTCTTCCTGTGAATCAATACAATAATCTTTCCTAAGAGGGAGGATTTTCAACCTTGAACCTTGGCTGTCTCTGGGAACGAACAGACCCTTCCCTTAGGGCCCTGGAAGATGAAATGCTCTCAGTTGATGCTCCTACCTCTATCCCCATGACATGTGCCCCAGACATTCAATTGGAGAGCTTAGTTGAGTATTCTTCTCATCCTTAGGTTATCCTATAAATATTGAAATTGGACAAGATCTTTTAAAGTATTTAAGTGACATTTTGTTGATGTACACACAGGATGAATAAATTTGCATCTATTAGCTAATTATTTATCATGCTAACTGGCCCCCAATCCATTTATTTTTATTTATAAAGCCTAATGCTTGTAAGGAGAAGGTACTTCCTCAAATTTGGGTTCTCCTGGGACAGCTTGCAAAACTGCACTCACAGACTGCAAATGTGCTTCACATCCTTCTGCAATGAGTAAGGAAAAACTGAGATCTCTTGCATTAAACAATTTGATGCCACAAAACCTGTGTGTGAGTTATTGACTTTCCATTCCTATGATTACTCAATTAATGAAACCGATTAATGCACACTGTGGTTCTGTAATAGCATCAGCAGGAATTAAATGAGTCTTTGGGGGGAATGTTTATGAGTTTTGTTGATTTCAGGAAAAAGACTTGAGTGATAAGGGCAGCTGCTTCTGGGAAACAGCTTGCACCCAAATAGGAATAACCATAAGACTGAACAGATGTTGTTCGTTCTTCTTGGTGCCTGGAATATGGTGCGATGTTATCATCTACTTCCTTACCAAGAAAGTCTAAACTAGCCAAAGGAAAATCTTGGGGCTTTACAGCATTCCCCAGCAGCAGGACAGAGTTTATTCTCCAGAATTTTTGTAGCCATCAGTCTCTCAGATGTCTCACTAATCAATTGAAAAATCAATAATAAAATAACCAAAAACTACACAAATATTTTGACTTGGAGGGAATAGTAAATTGACTTAGAGAATAAGTTGCATTACCTTTGAATACATTTTATACTTATTCCCACTAATTTGAGAAATGGGATGTGATGGTTAATTTTACATGTCAAGTTGGCTGAAACAAAGGATACCCAAATAGCTGATAAACATTGTTTCTGGGTGTCTGAAAGTGTTTCTGGAAGGGGTTTGAAGTAGTAGACTGGATAAAGAAGGTCATCCTCACCAGTGTTGGAGGCCATCACCCACTCCTTTAAGGGTCTGACTAGAACATAAAGCCAGAAGAAAGGTGAATTTGCTCCCTTTGCTTGAACTGCCCTTAGACACTGACACTCCTGGTTCTCAGGCTTTTGAACTTGGATGAATTATACCACTGGCGTTCCTGGTTCTCCAGCTTGCAGAAGGCAGAATATGGAACTTTTCAGCCTCCATTATTGTGTGACTTATGCACGGAGAAAGTGAAGAAAAATGGTGGGGAACAGGACTTCTTATTTTTAGAGGGCTGACTTTTCAACTGCAGTATTTCTGGAAGACATCTCTTCTGTGCCTCTCTCCACATTATAATGTAGTAGATCTGCAATAGTAATCAGATAGAAGTGGGTTCCAGTGAAATAGGTCCCCACAATGATTGTGTGACCTTAGGTAAGTTTTACTTTGGGTAAGTTAATGAACCATAATGAATCTCCGTTCCCTTTTCTGCAAAGTAAGGATACATACACTTGTTTCAGAGGGTTGAATAAAATAAACTATGTGAAAATTTTTGTTGTAATGTGCATTTTTAATTCTAAAGTATCATAGATTATGATAATCACAAGATTTATTAATTTGCAAGGAGGTGAAAGGGGGCTTTAAATGTGTAGATTGGTTGTAAGGATACTTTCTGATTTTAGGGACACCTGGGTGGCTCATTTGGTTGGGCATAAGACTCTTGGTTTCACTTCAGGTCATGATCTCACGGTCATGGGGTCAAGCCTTGGGACAAACTCTGAGCTCAGTGGGGAGTCTGCTTGAGATTTTCTCTCTCTCTTCTGTTTCTCCCCTCTGTGCAGATTCTCTTTCTCCAAAATAAGTAAATAATTTTTTTAAAGATGCTTTCTGATTTTAGAAACATGAAAATGTGAAAAGAAAGACTGCTCCAGGTTTGAGAAAATACCATGATGGATGCTAAAGAAATATCCACTTTCCTTCTCTTTGCAAATTAAGAAAGCAGACAGCAGTGAGCAACACACTTAAACATTCAAGGAGAGTGGTATTGCTTGACATTTATTTATAAGATACTTTATTTCTAGTATGAATATGTAAAATCCAATGTACAAGGATCAAAGCTTCCCAGCCCGAGATGTGTGGACATCTCATAGGGGCTTTATTTCTTATTTTCAGCTTGCAAATAAAATGAGAGGGCTAACAGCTTCTGCTGTATAATCCAGACTTAATTAGTCTTGTTTTTTGGTGGGGTCAATAAGGAAGAATTTTGACTATCAAAAGAACATTTCTAACACAATGAATAAACCACAAACCTGAGAAAATTTACTATGTATAATCATTGTGCAGCCTATTTCTATTTTTACCAAAATGAAGCACGAGGTTTTGGGTGTGCTGGTATATTGTTTCTGCTTTGGCAGGAGACTGGGTAGTAGAGACAGCTTTGAGGAGAAAAGTGTTGCTCTATAGTTGTGAAATTATTTTCTTCCAAACATAGCTGTGCTAATTTATTTCACTTATATCCAAAGATTGCAGCCAAAGAAATCAGCCAGCTCAGAGCTGGAAGAGACTGGATTTAGAAAGGTTGGGGACAGATAGAAACACTGGAATTTTGAAGATAGAGGAAGGGGGATTATATATGTATATGAATGAATATTTTATATAGTATTATATATTTATATACAAATAGTATATGCTTTTCCTTTTTTTAAAAATTTAAATTCAATTAGCCAACATACAGCATATCATTAGCTTTTGAGGTAATGTCCAGTGGTTCATGAGTTGTGTATAACACCCAGTGCAAATAGTATAAGATATGCGTGCGTTTATACACATGCATTCTTTTTTAAAATTTTAATTAATTTATTTATTTTCAGAAAAACATTATTCATTATTTTTTCACCACACCCAGTGCTCCATGCAATCTGTGCCCTCTCTAATACCCACCACCTGGTACCCCGACCTCCCATGCCCCCGCCACTTCAAACCCCTCAGATTGTTTTTCAGAGTCCATAGTGTCTCATGGTTCACCTCCCCTTCCAATTTACCCCAACTCCCTTCTCCTCTCTAATACCCCTTGTCCTCCATGATATTTGTTATGCTCCACAAATAAGTGAAACCATATGATAGTTGACTCTCTCTGCTTGACTTATTTCACTCAGCATAATCTCTTCCAGTCTGGTCCATGTTGCTACAAAAGTTGGGTATTCATCCTTTCTGATAGAGGCATAATACTCCATAGTGTATATGGACTACATCTTCCTTATCCATTCGTCCGTTGAAGGGCATCTTGGTTCTTTCCATAGTTTGGCAACCATGGCCATTGCTGCTATAAACATTGGGGTACAGATGGCCCTTCTTTTCACTACATCTGTATCTTTGGGGTAAATACCCAGGAGTGCAATGGCAGGTTCATAGGGAAGTTCTATTTTTAATTTCTTGAGGAATCTCCACACTGTTCTCCAAAGAGGCTGCACCAACTTGCATTCCCACCAACAGTGGAAGAGGGTTCCCCTTTCTCCACATCCTCTCCAACACATGTTGTTTCCTGTTTTGTTAATTTTGGCCATTCTAACTGGTGTAAGGTGATATCTCAATGTGGTTTTAATTTGAATCTCCCTGAGGGCTAATGATGAACATTTTTTCATGTGTCTGATAGCCATTTGTATGTCTTCATTGGAGAAGTGTCTGTTCATATCTTCTGCCCATTTTTTGATATGTTTGCCTGTTTCATGTGTGTTGAGTTTGAGGAGTTCATTATAGATCCTGGATATCAACCTTTTGCAAATATCTTCTCCCATTCCGTGGGTTACCTCTTTGTTTTTTTGACTGTTTCCTTTGCTGTGCAGAAGCTTTTGATTTTGATGAAGTCCTAAAAGTTTAGTTTGGCTTTTGTTGCCTTTGGTGACGTATCTTGAAAGAAGTTTCTATGGCTGATATCGAAGAGATTACTGCCTATGTTCTCCTCTAGGATTCTGATGGATTCCTGTCTCACATTGAGGTCTTTTATCCATTTTGAGTTTATCTTTGTGTATGGTGTAAGAGAATGGTCAAGTTTCATTCTTCTACTTATAGCTGTCCAGTTTTCCCAGCACCATTTATTGAAGAGACTTTCTTTTTTCCACTGTATATTTTTTCCTGTTTTGTCAAAGATTAATTGACCATAGAGTTGAGGGTCCATATCTGGGCTCTCTATCTGTTCCACTGGTCTATGTGTCTGTTTTTATGCCAGTACCATGCTGTCTTGGTGATCACAGCTTTGTAATAAAGCTTGAAATCAGGTAATGTGATGCCCCCAGTTTTATTTTTGTTTTTCAACATTTCCTTAGCGATTTGGGGTCTCTTCTGATTCCATACAAATTTTTGGATTATTTGCTCCAGCTCTTTGAAGAATACCGGTGGAATTTTGATTGGAATGGCATTAAAAGTATATATTGCTCTAGGCAGTATAGACATTTTAACAATGTTTATAGAGAGATGTAAGACCATTCTATACACATGCATTCTGAGAGAAAAACGGATACAATGCATAGACAGACAACACAAAAATATTCTCTCTGGGAAGCCTAAAAACTTGACCCCGGAGGGGCAACTCAACTCCCTCTCCACCAACTTACACTGTCTCTAAGACTCAGATCAGGGATCTTTCACATGTTTCTTGAATCCGAGCCACTTGGAACTTCTTGCCACATTCATGCTCCCCCTGCCCCTGCAACTGGGCTGGCATTGCCTTTATGTTTGTCCTTTGTAATCTGGTCTTCTGTCTTTAATTTCAGAGTTCCTGGTTATCTGAAGAATCTCTTCTTTCAACATGGCTGGAAAAACCTCTGCCACATTTTTTTTTTAAATGAAGTTTCAATTTTTTTTAAATCATTAGCAATTAGGTGTAAATAGTAAAACCTATCATGTTCACTAAAATGATAGTTCACTAAAATTTAGTGAACATCTGTTATGACTTCATAAATTACCTGACTTAGTTCCATGAGAAAGCATCACCATTTAAGTTGAGCAAACTGAATCAATTGAATCATATAACAGCAAAGGTGTCCCATCAATGAACATTATTTTTTTATTGGAGAAATGTGAGGGAGCTGGTAGAGAGAGAGAGAGAGAGAGAGATTGTTAGGAATGATGTAGCACATTGTTCATTTCACAGAGCAGAATGAGTCTGAAGGCAGGGTGTGATTCTGCTGAGGTCTCACTGGATGTGTACTGGATATGGAAACAGATCTCAGGACTTGCAGGCCACTGTGAAACCAGGCTGCCTCATGGAATGGAATGGAAACAGGCCTGTGGAAGTGTGGTCCGCTGTACATCACCGAAATGCAGCTGTCCTGATGTGTTACCGAGGCTCCCTGTGACCTAGACCAAGGAGAGGAGAGAAGATCTGAGGAGCTACTAATATCCTTCTGGGATGAAAGAGCCTTGTCACTCAGTGTCATTCAGGCTTCTTTTTTCCTTTCTGGCCCCAGTCAGTGAGATGCCTACTGCTGCCTTCTAGAGTAAGACATGATTAGGTTAGCTACAGGATAAGAAACAGAACATTTGTAAAACATGTTAAAGAAAGGACATAGCAAGTAAAAGCATTTAAGAAAAGAAGGAAACACTTTCCTCTCCAGGTGCAATCTTACTACTTAGTTCTTATAGGACAGCATCACCTTTGACTACTTAAATTTGAACCCACCAGATGAGAAGATGAAGGTGTTAGATGCCAGACACAGTGTCCCCTGACCCTGCCACTCCTATCCACTTCTAAGGAGCCAAGGTCTCTCCTCTAGCATGACTCCCTTAACAGTGGCACCAGGGTCTGTTCTCTGTCCTTTGCTTAGCTTGTGCATCCACATTGACCCGCACTTCCTTCTAGAACCTTCTAGCTGAGGGAGCATCGGTGAAACGCAAAGGATGATTTTTCTCTCCTTGAAGCTTTTCAGTCTTCAAGAATTAGGTGTGAGTTTAGCAGGGATATGGGTGAGAGCTGTGCAGGTGAGGCAGAAGCACGAGGTGAGAAGTATAAGTCAAGAAAACAGCAACATGAACATTCCTAGGTGGACTAGAGATTCTGCACTTTAATCTTCTCTGTCGGTCTCCATGCAACTCTGGATGGATTCATTAGTGCTGTCTTCAGATTCACTCATTCTCTCTTTGTGTTCAGTCTACATTCAGTCTACATCCCATTTACCTACTCTTTCATTTATGTACATATTTTTCATTTCCAGGTTATACAGTGGCTTATTTATCTTCATGTTCTTGTTTTATTTCTGTCTGTTTTTCTTTTATAATTTTGTTCTATTTGAGGAAATAAACTATTTGTTTCATAGTATTAATTAGATTATTCCATAAAATCTACTATCTCTGGAGTAAAATAATGTTGTGATTGTTGATTTTATTGGGTATCTCTCCCAACAAAATTCTAATTTTTTAAATCTTGATTTATAAGCTAATTTTGTGTAGGATTAATTTTTTTCTCTCTCTCTTCCTCAGTGTTTACCATCTAGCAATTTTATGTTTGTTTTTACTGATTTCCTGGGCCTCAGTCCATACTTGTGTCTTTTGATGCCATGTTGGTGACATGGAGGAGATCACAGACTGAGTAGGAAGTCTGGGTCATTCCTGGTCTCCAAGTAGCTTGTCTAGTTCCATCTGTGTTTGGCAGAAGTTTATCTCATTCCTTTCAGTAAAGGAATACCTTTACTGAAAGTGCATCATATCAGTGCCCTCCCTAGTTTCAAGTAGAGAGACTGGGTCAGGTCCTATGTCCTGAGTAGAGCACTTTAAGACACTAATATCATCAAGTTTTGAACCTACACAAGGCTCCATGGCCTGGTCTAGCTGTCGCTTTATGTAAAGGGCTAACCTTCCCCTTTTATGTAAACTAGGAATAACAATATCTACTTTTCAGACAAATGAAGCTGTTTAGAATGATTCTACAGGGTTTCTCCATGGCTCCCATGATTTTTTACCTTTGTATTTTAATCAAAAATGCTGCCTAATCTTGTCATGTGATTATTTAACATGGGATAGTTTATTAAATAGCATCAAAAATCCTCAAATCCCAAGATTATTATGTATTAATGTATTATTATAGATATGTATTTTATCTGTACACACATCTAATTCACACCACTCCTTTATTTTTTCTTTCCCAATATACTGATCAAGAACTATGTACATAACTAAAGTTTTTCCAAAACTTTTATAATTGTAATTGATGAAGAAAGTTAAAGTTTAAAATTCAATATACTAGACTCATTTTGAAAAACTTTCTGTGCTAAAGCTTTAATTTCACTAGCTCCCATCATTGTGAATCTTGTGCTCAAAATCTCTCTAAAATGACTATCACAGGGAATATTTATATTGTGTTTTTTGAGGGAGCTTTGCCTAAAATAAGACCTGTTTTCATAGATAAACATTTTGTTGAACAAGGGATTTCTTTGCAAGAGCATGACAGATCTGCATAGGAAGCAAAGACTTATTTTGGGACATGATAATCTCTGGATTTAGTTAACAATTATTGGAAATATCTCTTTGGGAAAGGTTAATGCTCAGAAAGACCACTACGTTAATTTACACTATATTCCACTGAGCACAGAGATTTACATACAGTCATGTTGCCTTTCATATTTCAATAGTCTGATATTCTTTTTAGGTCTCTTTGAAAAGGTGTGATCTGTGCTGTGGTAAAGGATCTATTGGAGGTTTTCTAATCTAACATACAAATAGTGCCATATATTCTAACTACATTTGGGGAGAGTCATATGTCTTGTCTTGCAAAATCTTGACCCTTGGTTGCTGGGCTCAGTGATAGGACTGCACCTGTTAAACCTGGGTCATAAAGCCCTAAAGAGATTGTTGTCAGGGTAGCAAAGCTCTTGTTGCCTTCTCTCATGGAGGATGGAAGATCCAAAGCTTTAATGGAAAGATGTCAAAGAAAAAATGATTCATGATCCTTACTACAGTGGTCAGGCAGATTTTATTCATGACTAGTGCAATGGGAGTAGGGACCACTGTGCTGCGGCTTTGCAGTAGGGGAGAGAGATTAGGCTGAACCCTGAATACAATAGAGAAAAATAGGAATGTAGAGCCAAAAAGCATGATGAGGTGTCAGTGAGTGGAAAATGACCAAGAGGAAACCTCAGGAGTGAGATGGGGGATTCTTGGTCATCAGATCTAATAGGATTCTGGCTGAAGGCAGACCAGGATGACCAAATACTGAGGGTGGGGGATCCTGGCTAAAGCAACTTGATAGGATTCTTGCTAAAACTGAATAATGCAAAGAAGAACATGAAATTCCAACATTTGATGCCTCATTGGGGAGAGGATTCAGAGGAGCCTGACTGAAGTTTGGTCAAGGGAGGGGCTCTGTCAGTGACATGCCAAAAATACTGCAATCAGAAATTCTGAGAGTTAAAGGAGAGAAAGGTTGTTTGGGATTATCAGGCTGTGGTGTTTGAATAGGGAGTTACAGCTTTCCCTCTCTATGGACTGGCCTTGTCCCAACACATCAGGTTCAGTTTGAAGCTCTTTGTCAAGTTTACTCACTGAAGGGCTGCATGTCCCTTCCTCCTGTATTCAGAAACTCAGAGTAAATAGGCATGCATGGGGGAGGTCTGGAAGGGTCAGACCACAAACAGCTTTCGTTTATTATATTCCTGTCATTTACAGAATTACAAATGTTGGGACCCACGTTTCTTTTTACTGACCCCCCAAATGAAGATTTCATCTTCTCTACAAGGGTACTTGAGTTCAGCCTTCAGATATCAGAAGGCAGGGCTGCTAATAATCAAGGAAACCTTTGTGTAGGCCATGTAGAGGAAATTAACTTCCTTTTGGGCCAGTAAGGAATACTTTCTCCTTACTACTTCCTATTTCTTCCATCACATTACATGCTCTTTGGTTTAGTGGTTTTATCTCTACTTTATCTTGGTTCCTCTTGGATCTGGTTAAGGAAAAAAATGCTGTGTATACATTTTCATCATTGAGGCAGAAAAAGAGATGGATCCACCTGTTGCATATATTGAATCTTTCCATCTTGATTGTTTGATGTGTTAGGCTGTGGTCCTGGAATCCTTCCTCCCTGTGACCACACTCCAGCAGGCCCATCTCCTCTCAGTACATAGCTGTAGCTCACTCTGATTCCCTTTCAACCAACTGATCTTATGTTATATCTAATTCTGCAGATAGTCATATATTGAATAGCTCTTGTCAGTAATTGTTGAATATATAGTCAACATTTTCTCTTTTTATAAATTATCTTCTTTGGCTCCTCAAGTCATTTGTATGGCTTATAAGAAATCACAAGTGTCATGGGAGAGAAGAAATAACTTGCATTTCATATATTTTTTGGATTTTTTTTAACTTGAAACCAGTAGATATTTAAGAACAACTATTAGTTTATGAACTATTAGTTTTGATAAAAATAGTTAATATTTAGTAAAACAGATATTCTGGATGGGATTTGCAATGCATAATTTTTACTTCACAGTTCTAAAGAATGTGTAGTATTTTCCTAAAGATTGTTGTCAAGGACTTTAGATCTGACAACTGTGAAGCAGTACATCATTCTGGCCAATAGAGGAAGGCCAGTGATCACCAGGTTATGGACAAGCTACTTGTCTTGGATGTGTGAGCACTTATTCAAGAGTCTATGCTCATAAAGGGGACTAACAGCACTCAGGAAAGGCTGGAGAGATGCAGGAAGATTTTTCAAGTTGGCTCATGGGGTTCATATATCTTCCAGTTAAATATAAATAATCTCACCATGAGGATCTCACTTAAGTCATGCCATTTTTTTTCCCCTTTGGAAAGATAAATTATGATAATTAATATGCCTCCATAGAAACTTAGATGAGTGCATTTTAAATGGGTCACTCATTCTGAATTTCTTGATTTAATGTCATTTCTCTTTTTAAAAACATGAATGTGCACACTGATTTTCTATTTCCTCTCACCATCTGTTACCATAAGCTCATAGACAAAATATAGCTATAAATCATAGTTACTAAAAATTTACTCTTCTTGTCTCATGGGATATATTTACGACTATGTGTGTATGTTTGTATTTATGAATTCACATTTTCTTTACTTTCTGTGTGTTTTCTCTAGATAAGAAGCAAAATAATCTCTTTGCAGACATTAATTACAAGCCCCAAACTTAGAGGATGACGGCTTTGAACTTCTAAGATAGTCGACAATCTCTAACCCAATCATCAGTCATTTTTAAGCAAATTTTTTGTGGGTTGGATTCATTTCTATGGCTTTGCCTTCCTCATTTTGGTAGCAGAATAGTCATTATGGAATGGTCTATGAATAGAGTCCAAGTATGGATGCTTAGATCTGCTTAGTGACTCAACAGAAAAGCTCATGCACCTGCTGATTTTGTCTTGTTAGCATATAAACATCTTTGCTATCAATCTCTGCATAATGTCTTTGACCATGTGTTTGAAATACAGGATAGAACACAAAAACAAAACACATGAACACTGACTAAAAAAAAAAAAAAAATTATTTCCAGGACGATTGTCTCAAAAAACTAAGTTTTATTCTCGGACTAAAATATTATATAGAAAGAACATCAAAGAAATAAACCATGTTAACTTATCATAATGCCTTGAACCATAACCAATAACTTAAAAAAACAAACAAAAAATATAGAAAATTTGTCTGTGCTCCTAAATGATTTATACCATAGTATCCAGGTCTCTTCAGCCCCCCTTGCTAGTTTGGTTATCAGCAATGGTTCTGTGTGTTGGATTTTGAGAACTGTATAATTCACCATGAATAATGAGTTTATTTTATTTGGTGAGGAGAAGTGATAAGCCCTTTCCCTGAATTTGCCACAGAGCTATTTCCTCATTTTCTTTCTAAATGCTGCACGGTAAAGTGAGTTTTCTTTTTTTTTCTCACACCTGTAACTTTCCGCTATCACCTTAGCTGTACTGTGGTATTAAAAAATGTAAATCCATCTGGTGAAAAGCCAATTGTGACCTTTCTTTTTATGGAAGATGGATTCTAATTCCAATTTTGCTTGGGCTGCACCAGCTTCTGATGCAAATGAGTGCATGTCTTATAAAATGTCACTAATAAACTCCCCGTAATTTGGTGTTAGAATAAGGTATCACATAAGAAATCTCCTTTATCTTTTAACAAAAATCATCAAGTGAAACTAAATTAAAATAACTTATTTTTTTTATTATCTTACTATATTAAGATAGGATGTGTGTGTGTTTGTGTGCACACACATGTGTGTGGGTCATGATTTATTGATGTGAATTAAACTGTTAGTCCAAGGCCTTTTTTTTTCCCCCCTACATTGGGGAATATGATTATTACACTTAATCTTTTTTTTTTTTTAACATATGGGCAAGAGTAAGAAATGTGGACATGGGGCCAGCAAATTAGGCATCAAAGTCCAAATAAAAAAGCACTATGTTGGAATCTAAAGACCTAGGTTTTAGTGCCTCCCCACCTCCACCAACACCCCCCCAGCCTTCGCTACCCATGACCTCTCTGAACCTTCATCTATTTGTCTCTAACCTAGAGGTTTCAACACTTGCTCTGTTTTCTTGGTTTTTCATGTGAGGGAATGTACTTGCTACCCAAGTAAAAGTGGGGTTATTTAAAGTTTAGCTAGATCATTTTTGGTCAAATGGTAAGGCAATAATCAAATCACCATTTATGTAAAAAAAAAAAACAACAAAACACTCTTTTAGCAATATGAACTTCATTAATGGATTTTTTTTTTTTTTTACCATGTCACTTAAAGAATAACAATAGCAACGTATAAGATTTGTTTGAGGCATATATTTCCTAACTCTGAGGCTGGTTGCTGGCCACAAATAATAATAGCTCCTCCATTGTTGCCTCCTAAGGGCTAAGATTGTGCCTGGAGCTTCAACACATTGTTTCTGTTTCTCACCAAATATCTGCAAGAAACTGTCACTATGCAGTTAACAAATATGCAGGTAAGTTGAGGAAGCTCAATACAATGCCTTTCCATTAGCCACTGCACCGGGTTACAGAGGAGTTAGAGTCCTTACCTGGCCAGGCAGCAATCCTGTTGATGTGTCAAGCATTTGATGAAATTCTAAAACAGAACATTGCTTTTAAAATACCACATATTGCCTGGAGCACTGGGTGTGGTACATAAACAGTGAATTCTGGAACACGAAAAGAAATAAAATAAAATATAAAATACCTCAAAATCTGAGGTCCTTGGAGACCCTAACCAACAGGCAAGCATCCTGAAAGTGAAGAAATGTGTTTTTTTCTGGGAGAATGGCTACTGGCAGCTCTGAGAAATGATAGTTTTCCTACCTTTTTCTTGAGTATTATTCCTCAGATGAATGGTTTTGAACCAATATTGTACAGAAACCTCTCTTTGGCGCCTGCCTCCACTTATGTTCTTATATTCAAGAAATTGATCTTGTTACATATTCAAAGGAGAAACCCACATTTCTAGGACAAGTAATTAATGTGCATAAAGCTGTTTGTTTAGACTCCGTTCTTAGCAATTCATTGCCACGGGCAGCGATGTGAGCTGGACTGCACATAGAGACACACTTCCCATCATCACAGTGTCTATTGTGTGTCATTCCTTCATATATTGTTAGACTTGGGGGGCGACTGGACCACCGTGTAGGCAAACTGCATTTTTTTTCTTTTTCAATTTCCTTTGTTTAATATTTATTTATTTGAAAGAGAGAACATGGGAGGAGGTGGGAGGAGCTGGGGTCAGAGGGAGAGGAAGGAGAGAAGCAGACTCCCTGCCAAGGATGGAGCCCAACATGGGGCTCAATCCTAGGACCCTAAGATCATGGCCTGAACTGAAATCAAGAGTTGGAGGCTTGACTGACTGAGCCATCCTGGTGCCCCTAAGGAAACTGGCTTTTAATGGTTGGGAGAAAGAGGCACAAAGAGAGGAAGTGACTTGTGTCCACCAGACACAAAGGTAACCAGACCTTGAACAACTTGTTTTTCCCATATTCTAGGGTCTTGTCTGTTGTTTTAATGGAATCCTTGAGCACAGTAACAGCTGTTTACTTACTTCAGGATGAGCATTAAGTTGACTCCAGTCCCCATTTATGAATTGAGGGCCCTGAAATAACACCTCCCCCAACACACAAACCTTGTCAACTCCTAGAGGACTACTCCATGGACTTCTTGTGCTCATGATAAAGACGTCCATTTACCAGTTTTAAGCTGATCTTGCCTTCTCATATCCACTCATTGTGGTTGAAGGCTAATTGGTGCTGTCTTTGAAAGGTTTGCTTCTCAGGTGTCTGGCTGGCTCATTCGGTTAAGCGTCTGCCTTCAGCTCAAGTCATGACCCAAGGGACCTGGGATTGAACCCTGCATCAGGATCCCTGCTCCATGGAGAGCCTGCTTCTCCCTCTCCCTCTGCCTGCCACTCTGCCTACTTGTGCACTCTGCCAAATAAGTAAATAAAATCTTTTAAAAACATGTGTTTCTGTGAGACTCATGAACACTTGTATTGGCATTATAAGTCTATAGAAAATAGAATTTGATTTACACAAAATACTTTTGGATCCTCATATGCATCAAATACTATATTTGCTCCAAAATGTTTTGTCTCCTATATAAATTTTAAGTCTAACTTATCTTCAAATTCTATTTCTACAAACCATTGTGTTGAGAATAGGAATGACATATAGGGATGGAATTTAGGGATGGAATTTCTTTCTTTCTTTCTTTTTTTGTCTCTAAAGATTTTATATTTATTTGAGAGAGAGAAACCACAAGTGGGACAGGGAAGAGTGGAGGGAGAGGGAGAAGCAGACTCCCCACAGATCAGGGAGTGCTTAATTGACTGAGCCACCCAAGCACTCAGGGACAGAATTTCTGTATGTAAGTGAAGAAGTTAGTTATTTGTCTATGAAATAAAAAACTAGGAATGCATGTGATTTCATTTTGATTTCTCATCTGCCTCCTCAGAACTGCTGTCTCTGGAGTACACACAGTCTTCTAAAATTATTTTATTGGAAATTTCTTCTTGCAGTGTGATTGTAAGGATAGGTGTCTATGTGACACACAGCATGGACATATTGCAATTAGAACTAATCAGCTCATAAATGTAAGCAGAGTGTCATGCTGGGAAGAGAAAGAACAAAACAATATTAATATGAAGGTTCTGGTATTTCTAAAATAGAATTTATTGATTAAATGTAGCCTTTTCCATTGAAAAAATGGAATTATTTTAATTTGCCCTTTGTTTCTGATATTGCTACTCTTTCCTGGAGTGACTCATTGTAATCTTTTATCAGTTATATTTATCTTTTTCATCAAAAGAATGTTAAGATATTTGAAATACATTAATATATTAAGGTATTTTTTTTTGAATTTATATTCATATATCATTATATATATATATTTTTTTTTATTTCCAGCATAACAGTATTCATTATTTTTGCACCACACCCCGTGCTCCATGCAATCCGTGCCCTCTATAATACCCACCACCTGGTACCCCAACCTCCCACCCCCCGTCCCTTCAAAACCCTCAGATTGTTTTTCAGAGTCCATAGTCTCTCATGGTTCACCTCCCCTTCCAATTTCCCCCAACTCCCTTCTACACTCTAAGTCCCCATGTCCTCCATGCTATTTGTTATGCTCCACAAATAAGTGAAACCATATGATAATTGACTCTCTCTGCTTGACTTATTTCACTCAGCATAATCTCTTCCACTCCCGTCCATGTTGCTACAAAAGTTGGGTATTCATCCTTTCTGATGGAGGCATAATACTCTATCCCCAGGGGTACAGGTCTGTGAATCACCAGGTTTACACACTTCACAGCACTCACCAAAGCACATACCCTCCCCAATGTCCATAATCCCACCTCCTTCTCCCAAACCCCCTCCCCCCAGCAACCCTCAGTTTGTTTTGTGAGATTAAAAGTCACTTATGGTTTGTCTCCCTCCCAATCCCATCTTGTTTCATTGATTCTTCTCCTACCCACTTAAGCCCCCATGTTGCATCACCACTTCCTCATATCAGGGAGATCATATGATAGTTGTCTTTCTCTGCTTGACTTATTTCGCTAAGCATGATACGCTCTAGTTCCATCCATGTTGTCGCAAATGGCAAGATTTCATTTCTTTTGATGGCTGCATAGTATTCCATTGTGTATATATACCACATCTTCTTGATCCATTCATCTGTTGATGGACATCTAGGTTCTTTCCATAGTTTGGCTATTGTGGACATTGCTGCTATAAACATTCGGGTGCATGTGCCCCTTTGGATCACTACGTTTGTATCCTTAGGGTAAATACCCAATAGTGCAATTGCTGGGTCATAGGGCAGTTCTATTTTCAACACTTTGAGGAACCTCCATGCTGTTTTCCAGAGTGGCTGCACCAGCTTGCATTCCCACCAACAGTGTAGGAGGGTTCCTCTTTCTCCGCATCCTCGCCAGCATCTGTCATTTCCTGACTTGTTTATTTTAGCCATTCTGACTGGTGTGAGGTGATATCTCATTGTGGTTTTGATTTGTATTTCCCTGATGCCGAGTGATATGGAGCACTTTTTCATGTGTCTGTTGGCCATCTGGATGTCTTCTTTGCAGAAATGTCTGTTCATGTCCTCTGCCCATTTCTTGATTGGATTATTTGTTCTTTGGGTGTTGAGTTTGCTAAGTTCTTTATAGATTCTGGACACTAGTCCTTTATCTGATATGTCATTTGCAAATATCTTCTCCCATTCTGTCAGTTGTCTTTTGATTTTGTTAACTGTTTCCTTTGCTGTGCAAAAGCTTTTGATCTTGATGAAATCCCAATAGTTCATTTTTGCCCTTGCTTCCCTTGCCTTTTGCGTTGTTCCTAGGAAGATGTTGCTGCGGTTGAGGTCAAAGAGGTTGCTGCCTGTGTTCTCCTCAAGGATTTTGATGGATTCCTTTCGCACATTGAGGTCCTTCATCCATTTTGAGTCTATTTTTGTGTGTGGTGTAAGGAAATGGTCCAATTTCATTTTTCTGCATGTGGCTGTCCAATTTTCCCAGCACCATTTATTGAAGAGGCTGTCTTTTTGCCATTGGACATTCTTTCCTGCTTTGTCGAAGATTAGTTGACCATAGAGTTGAGGGTCTATTTCTGGGCTCTCTATTCTGTTCCATTGATCTATGTGTCTGTTTTTGTGCCAGTACCATGCTGTCTTGATGACGACAGCTTTGTAATAGAGCTTGAAGTCCGGAATTGTGATGCCACCAACGTTGGCTTTCTTTTTCAATATCCCTTTGGCTATTCGAGGTCTTTTCTGGTTCCATATAAATTTTAGCATTAGTTGTTCCATTTCTTTGAAAAAGATGGATGGTACTTTGATAGGAATTGCATTAAATGTGTAGATTGCTTTAGGTAGCATAGACATTTTCACAATATTTATTCTTCCAATCCAGGAGCATGGAACATTTTTCCATTTCTTTGTGTCTTCCTCAATTTCTTTCATGAGTACTTTATAGTTTTCTGAGTATAGATTCTGTGTCTCTTTGGTTAGGTTTATTCCTAGGTATCTTATGGTTTTGGGTGCAATTGTAAATGGGATTGACTCCTTAATTTCTCTTTCTTCTGTCTTGCTGTTGGTGTAGAGAAATGCAACTGATTTCTGTGCATTGATTTTATATCCTGACACTTTACTGAATTCCTGTATAAGTTCTAGCAGTTTTGGAGTGGAGTCTTTTGGGTTTTCCACATATAGTATCATATCATCTGCAAAAAGTGATAATTTGACTTCTTCTTTGCCGATTTGGATGCCTTTAATTTCCTTTTGTTGTCTGATTGCTGAGGCTAGGACCTCTAGTACTATGTTGAATAGCAGTGGTGATAATGGACATCCCTGCCGTGTTCCTGACCTTAGCGGAAAAGCTTTCAGTTTTTCTCCATTGAGAATGATATTTACGGTGGGTTTTTCATAGATGGCTTTGATGATATTGAGGTATGTGCCCTCTATCCCTACCCTTTGAAGAGTTTTGATCAGGAAGGGATGCTGTACTTTGTCAAATGCTTTTTCAGCATCTATTGAGAGTATCATATGGTTCTTGTTCTTTCTTTTATTGATGTGTTGTATCACATTGACTGATTTGCGGATGTTGAACCAACCTTGCAGCCCTGGAATAAATCCCACTTGGTCGTGGTGAATAATCTTTTTAATGTACTGTTGAATCCTATTGGCTAGTATTTTGTTGAGTATTTTCGCATCTGTGTTCATCAAGGATATCGGTCTATAGCTCTCTTTTTTGGTGGGATCCTTGTCTGGTTTTAGGATCAAGGTGATGCTGGCCTCATAAAATGAGTTTGGAAGTTTTCCTTCCATTTCTATTTTTTGGAACAGTTTCAGGAGAATAGGAATTAGTTCTTCTTTAAATGTTTGGTAGAATTCCCCCGGGAAGCCGTCTGGCCCTGGGCTTTTGTTTGTTTGGAGATTTTTAATGACTGTTTCAATCTCCTTACTGGTTATGGGTCTGTTCAGGCTTTCTATTTCTTCCTGGTTCAGTTGTGGTAGTTTATATGTTTCTAGGAATGCATCCATTTCTTCCAGATTGTCAAATTTATTGGCGTAGAGTTGCTCATAGTATGTTCTTATAATAGTTTGTATTTCTTTGGTGTTAGTTGTGATCTCTCCTCTTTCATTCATGATTTTATTTATTTGGGTCCTTTCTCTTTTCTTTTTGATAAGTCGGGCTAGGGGTTTATCAATTTTATTAATTCTTTCAAAGAACCAGCTCCTAGTTTCGTTGATTTGTTCTATTGTTTTTTGGTTTCTATTTCATTGATTTCTGCTCTGATCTTTATGATTTCTCTTCTCCTGCTGGGCTTAGGGTTTCTTTCTTGTTCTTTCTCCAGCTCCTTTAGGTGTAGGGTTAGGTTGTGTACCTGAGACCTTTCTTGTTTCTTGAGAAAGGCTTGTACCGCTATATATTTTCCTCTCAGGACTGCCTTTGTTGTGTCCCACAGATTTTGAACTGTTGTATTTTCATTATCATTTGTTTCCATGATTTTTTTCAATTCTTCTTTAATTTCCCGGTTGACCCATTCATTCTTTAGAAGGATGCAGTTTAGTCTCCATGTATTTGGGTTCTTTCCAAACTTCCTTTTGTGGTTGAGTTCTAGCTTTAGAGCATTGTGGTCTGAAAATATGCAGGGAATGATCCCAATCTTTTGATACCGGTTGAGTCCTGATTTAGGACCGAGGATGTGATCTATTCTGGAGAATGTTCCATGTGCACTAGAGAAGAATGTGTATTCTGTTGCTTTGGGATGAAATATTCTGAATATATCTGTGATGTCCATCTGGTCCAGTGTGTCATTTAAGGCCTTTATTTCCTTGCTGATCTTTTGCTTGGATGATCTGTCCATTTCAGTGAGGGGAGTGTTAAAGTCCCCTACTATTATTGTATTATTGTTGATGTGTTTCTTTGATTTTGTTATTAATTGGTTTATATAGTTGGCTGCTCCCACGTTGGGGGCATAGATATTTAAAATTGTTAAATCTTCTTGTTGGACAGACCCTTTGAGTATGATATAGTGTCCTTCCTCATCTCTTATTATAGTCTTTGGCTTAAAATCTAATTGATCTGATATAAGGATTGCCACTCCTGCTTTCTTCTGATGTCCATTAGCATGGTAAATTCTTTTCCACCCCCTCACTTTAAATCTGGAGGTTTCTTCGGGCTTAAAATGAGTTTCTTGGAGGCAACATATAGATGGGTTTTGTTTTTTTATCCATTCTGATACCCTGTGTCTTTTGACAGGGGCATTTAGCCCATTAACATTCAGGGTAACTATTGAGAGATATGAATTTAGTGCCATTGTATTGCCTGTAAGTTGACTGTTACTGTATATGGTCTCTGTTCCTTTCTGATCTACCACTTGTAGGCTCTCTCTTTGCTTAGAGGACCCCTTTCAATATTTCCTGTAGAGCTGGTTTGGTATTTGCAAATTCTTTCAGTTTTTGTTTGTCCTGGAAGCTTTTAATCTCTCCTTCTATTTTCAATGATAGCCTAGCTGGATATAGTATTCTTGGCTGCATGTTTTTCTCGTTTAGTGCTCTGAAAATATCATGCCAGCTCTTTCTGGCCTGCCAGGTCTCTGTGGATAAGTCAGCTGCCAATCTAATATTTTTACCATTGTATGTTACAGACTTCTTTTCCCGGGCTGCTTTCAGGATTTTCTCTTTGTCACTGAGACTTGTAAATTTTACTATTAGGTGACGGGGTGTGGGCCTATTCCTATTGATTTTGAGGGGCGTTCTCTGAACCTCCTGAATTTTGATGCTCGTTCCCTTTGCCATATTGGGGAAATTCTCCCCAATAATTCTCTCCAGTATACCTTCTGCTCCCCTCTCTCTTTCTTCTTCTTCTGGAATCCCAATTATTCTAATGTTGTTTCGTCTTATGGTGTCACTTATCTCTCGAATTCTCCCCTCGTGGTCCAGTAGCTGTTTGTCCCTCTTTTGCTCAGCTTCTTTATTCTCTGTCATTTGGTCTTCTATATCACTAATTCTTTCTTCTGCCTCATTTATCCTAGCAGTGAGAGCCTCCATTTTTGATTGCACTTCATTAATAGCTTTTTTTATTTCAACTTGGTTAGATTTTAGTTCTTTTATTTCTCCAGAAAGGGCTTTTATATCTCTCGAGAGGGTTTCTCTAATATCTTCCATGCCTTTTTCGAGCCCGGCTAGAACCTTGAGAATTGTCATTCTGAACTCTAGATCTGACATATTACCAATGTCTGTATTGATTAGGTCCCTAGCCTTCGGTACTGCCTCTTGTTCTTTTTTTTGTGTTGAATTTTTCCGTCTTGTCATTTTGTCCAGATAAGAGTATATGAAGGGGCAAGTAAAATACTAAAAGGGTGGCAACAACCCCAGGAAAAAATGCTTTAACCAAATTAGAAGAGATCCAAAATCGTGAGGGGGGAGAAAGGGGATAAAAAGAGGTTCAAAAAGGAAGAAAGAAAAAAAAAGAAAAAAAAAAAGAAAAAAGAAAAGAAAAGAATTAAAAAAAAAAGGAAAACACCTAAGAAAAATGTAAAAAAGAATAAATATATATATTAGATAAACTAGTAAAAAATCGTTAAAAAAGAAAAAGGTAACAGTTAAAAAAAAAAAAAATTTTACCCGAAGGCGAGAAAAAAAAAAAAAATGAAAAAAAATTAAATTAACTGCAAGAGTAAAAAAAAATCACAGGGAAAAAGCCATGAGTTCCGTGCTTGGCTTTCTCCTCCTCTGGAATTCTACTGCTCTCCTTGGTATTGAAACCGCACTCCTTGGTAGGTGAACTTGGTCTCGGCTGGATTTCTTGTTGATCTTCTGGGGGAGGGGCCTGTTGTAGTGATTCTCAAGTGTCTTTGCCCCAGGCGGAATTACACCGCCCTTACCCGGGGCCGGGGTGAGTAATCCGCTCGGGTTTGCTTTCAGGAGCTTTTGTTCCCTGAGTGCTTTCCGTAGAGTTCCGGAGGACGGGAATACAAATGGCGGCCTCCTGGTCTCCGGCCCAGAGGAGCCGAGAGCCCAGGGCCGCACTCCTCAGTGCGCCCTCAGAGAACAGCGCCCAGTTACACCCGTCTGCCTGACCTCCGGCCGCGCTCCGAGCTCACCGAGCCTGCGACCGGTTCAAGGTAACACCGAGCTGTGAGCTTACTGTCGGCTCTGTCTCTGTAGCCGGCTTTCCCCTTCCAATACCCGCAAGCTCTGCGACACTCAGACACCCCTGATCCTTCTGTGACCCTGCGGGACCTGAGGCCACGCTGAACCCGCGTGGGCTTCGCCCCGGTTTAGCCTCTGGAGCGATGTCCCTCAGCGGAACAGACTTTTAAAAGTCCTGATTTTGTGCGCCGTTGCTCCGCCGCTTGCAGGGAGCCGGCCCCTCCCCCCGGGGTCTATCTTCCCGTCGCTTTGGATTCACTTCTCCGCCGGTCCTACCTTTCAGAAAGTGGTTGTTTTTCTGTTTCCAGAATTGCTGTTCTTCTCCTCTTCGATCTGCCGATGGGTTTTCAGGTGTTTGCAATCTTTAGATAAGCTATCTAGCTGATCTCCGGCTAGCTGAAGCAGTCTCAGCCTGCTACTTCTCCGCCATCTTGACTCCTCCCCCCCTCTATATTAAGGTATTTTTATTTTTATTGCATTTGGTGTTTGAGGTTTATCTACACACACATGTATACACACACATATATAACAAATATATACATGTATATATTTGTTTAAAATAAAATATATATGAATTTGTTACAAGTAAATGTGCTACAATGTGTTAAAAGTAAAAAGCAAGCAGAGACTTCTTGGAACACAGTGATTTTGTGACAAATATACAAGAGGAAAAAATTATTCAGTCTAGATAACAGTTGATTACTAGAAATACATTCAACACTGATGCTGCAAACCTAGAAGACAGAGGAGAGACTCGTAAGAAAACTTGAGAACACTTTGGACTATCTCAAAGAAAAAGAGTCATGCTGCATGGCCAAATGTAGCTAAATCCATGGAGAAAAAATATTGTGTAGGTCCTGGTCTTCATGGAATAGAATTTTTTGTCTGAATGTTTCATAAAGTGAATTTTTTATAATATTTCTTTTGTTATAGCTGTTTCTATTAGTGGCATGGCTTAGATTCAAGAAATTTATTGAGGAATTTGGGTACAGACATGTGCTGATTTTATTAGTGTTCTAGTTTTGAGAGCATCAGAATTAAAAATGCCAGAGAGCTCATGCATCTTGGTGCCATCTTTAGATGTGAATTTCTTTCCAGGATTTCCAACATGTGAAATATATATAATGATGAAGAAGCTTTCCCCTGCCCATACTGACAGTTCCTTCACTTGATATTGAATTCATCCATTCAACCAATATTTAGTGTACACTATATGAAACACATGTTTATGTATTAAAACATATACAAAGGAAAAATAAGATATTGCCTCTGTCCTGGAGGCCATCACAGTCTACCAAAGGAGAGAAAAAGAGAAATGGTTTATTAGAATGACAGATAATAAGCATATAGTAAGAAAAATGTAAAAATTCTGAATGAAGTCAGAGGAGAGAATGATAGATGCTGTACAAAAGAGTTGATATGTAAAATTGGTTTTGATTCATTCCAAGTTCCTATTAAGTTCCCTATTCTCTCCATCTCTCTTTTTTTTTCTTTCTCTCTCATATATACATGATAAAATTAGGTAGCCATTTTTGTTCTTCATGGTAGTAACTTCATGTCTCATTACTATTTTTTTTAATTTGCTTACTTATGTTCTTATCAATAACTTTAATAAGGAGCTTTATAAAAAATATATCAAGATGACTCAATGACACATAAGTTGAACTAATATACCTCCAAAAGACATAATAAAGACTTCTTGGTAAGATTATAGGGCTCAGTGAAAACAAGTATTTTCTAATAATCAACAATGTTTAATGATGCAATGAGCTGCTGTGGTGAGTAGTAAGTTCTTCAACATCAGAGCCATTTGAGTAATGCAATACTTCTTTTGATGTGGAATCAAATTATGTTGACTTTTGAGGCAAAGTTACAGAGTTTTGGGTTGGGTCTATAAGAAAATCTATAAATATTTAGTTATCCTTTAAAAAAAAAGACTTTATTTATTTATTTGACAGACAAGTAGGCACAGAGGCAGACAGAGAGAGAGAGAGGAGGAAGCAGGTTCCCCACTGAGCAGAAAGTCCAATGTGAAGCTCGATCCCAGAACCCTGGGATCATGACCTGAGCTGAAGGCAGAGGCTTTAACCCACTGAGCCAGCCAGGTGCCCAAATATTTAGTTATCTTAACCTTTTGTTCTCTTTCTGAATACAAGCCTATGATCCATGTCTTTGATAGCAATGTTGGGCATTCAGAACCAAGGACAGCGATTTCCATCATGATCTCTTAGATGTTGATTTGATACTGAATGGCAATAATACAACAAAAGATTACCCACAAATATATTACTTAGTAGGTCCAATTCATCAATAAGATTAACAAATCAGTATAAGTTACAGAGTTGAGAAGGAAGGAGACTTAACACTTATTAAACAACATACCATACTGTCTCATTTAACAATAAATGTGTGTGGTAAATATTGTTATTTATAGATATGTATGAAGTTTACGTATATGTATATGTATACGTATGCACCTTGATGTATATAAGTATAAAATATTTTTATAATCTCTCAGTATATGTTTATGAATGAGGAGGTGAAAACTAACCTTTTGTCCTGGATTTTTTGTCCACCAGCTTCCATCGACCCTTTTGGAAGGCCATGATTACTGACTATAATAAACTGACCTGAAACAAGCCCTTTTTCAAGGTCACATTATTAGTAAGAGATTCAGTCCCAGTTATGATTTTAAATCTCGTTGCTTTTCTACATATAGAAGAGGAAATATGCCAAAAATGGAAAGGTTGCATCTGCATAGCCAAAAATAATCATGCAATTCAACCAAATTCATAAAGAAGAAAAATGCATTTTTCATAGAGAATGGAGAGAGACATTACTGGAAATGTAGCTTATTACTAGCTCCATTTAGTTGCTTAAAAACACTTTGCTTTATAATATGTGTATTTGTGAATACAGAAGCTTTATTTTCCCTAAATGACCCTGACCTAGCTTAGGACACCTCCTGAGACCAGGAAATTATGGGTCAGAACCATTCTCTACTTCTGTCTAGAGTCAGATTTGAGGGTAATTTCTGGAATGGTGAGGTTATGTTGTCTTTGGTACTACACAAGGAATTTCTTGTCCTCTAGACTGAACTTTTCCATAGGAAAATGAAAATTATCCAAACTAAATTCTCTGAATTCACATGGAAAAAAATGAGGACAGTGTTTTTGAATGAATGAAAAGTGAATACAATAAGTAAGAAAATGTAAACAGATTTGACTCTATATTAATTCCATCAAAATAATTACACATAAGTTCTCATGAAACAAATAAAGGCTTTGTAAGAATGATGCTGGAATGCCTGATCGATACCTTTGAAACAGTTACATAATACCTGTTCGGAAATTTGGCAGTAGCTTATACATATTTCATGAAGCCTGTATGTCACCATATGTAGGTATGTGCACATATTTAGAAATGAGCAACAGTCAAAGCATTCATTTCCACATTTAATGGCAGTGCAAATCCGAACCCCAGGAACACTCTGCGCTTCTTCAATATGTTGTTCCTGAAAATTTCTTTTCCTATAGAAAATCCTACTCATCCTTTAAGGTCCTAGACATGATCTTGCTTGTGGTTGGAAGCCAATGGTTACTACTGACATAAACAGAAAAATAAGATGTCTGAATTGCATATTTCTAGTACTATTGATGAATACTTAGGTTTTGGGTTATCCAATTTTACGAGCTGTAACAGATATCTTCAATGTAAAAGGAAAAGGCAGGGGGAGGGTGAAAGAAAGAAAAGCTCCAAAGCCATCTGTTAAAGATACACCGAACATTAGTTCTGTGTGGAGTAGTACAGAGAGCACTAGCTTGGCAGTTGGGAGAAACAGATCCTTGTTCTGACTCATCAAGCATCCTGAGTAACTTTCAGTTAAGCATGAAACTTTTCTGAGTCACATAATAGATACTTATAAGCTAGTTACTACATAGCACATTTAGCTACTTGTCTTTCCAACTAGACTGTGGCCATGGGCATTATTGTGTTCCTCCCCAGACTAGAAGGTACTAAGATATTTAATTTTAATTGAGTTAAATGAACTGAATTTGATTCTTCCTCATGTGTGGAATATGAATTATAATACTCTCTTTGCATACTACATACTCTTCTGCCCTGTGGTAAATCACTGCTTGTGAAGATATTTTAAGAAAAAAACATCCCAGGGCGCCTGGGTGGCTCAGTGGGTTAAAGCCTCTGCCTTCGGCTCAGGTCATGATCTCAGGGTCCTGGGATCGAGCCCCGCATCGGGCTCTCTGCTCAGCGGGGAGCCTGCTTCCTTCTCTCTCTCTGCCTGCCTCTCTGCCTGCTTGTGATCTCTCTCTGTCAAATAAATAAATAAAATTAAAAAAAAAAGAAAAAACATCCCATAAACCATTATGCAAATAGAGAGATTTATACCAGAGTTTCATCCCAAGAGAAGCAGATCTGACTTACATTGCCTAACTGTGACTCCAAGAAACTGAAGGAAAATAAATCTCTTGTAAATTGAATGATAACAACCCAAATACCAATGCCAGAATCTGAATGCTAAAGCTTCACATGCTTCAGCAATTTCCCTGCAGTGATATTGGAGAATGAGATTCTCACCTATTTCTCTGCCTTCCTCTATAGGTTTCTACAATTGATTTATAAGTATGGAAAATTGATGCCCTTATTCTGAATCAGGGCCATATCATCATTGTATGTTGTACAATGATGCAACACAGGGGATCAATACTTTCATTCATGTTTTTGCTTGAGCTTCACAAAAAGTAAATGATTCAAGCAAGGATATGTTCCACTACTTTGGAAGACTGAGACCCAGAAAATAAATGAACTTGCCAACATCAAAGAGCTTCTTGGTATCAGAATCAAGATAAAAATTCAGGTGGCTCAATCCCTAGTCCCTATCATGATTTCTTCCTACCATGGTGCCTGGGGTGTGAGAGGTACTGGAAAACTCGGTTCATGTCATCTTGATCCTCAAGATCAGAGCTCATCTCTGGTGTCCATGTCTGACTTCATGTCTTTGACCTGTGATTAACCTGTTGAATCATTTTCTCAGTCTCCTGAGTTTCTGTTTGATGTCTTGTTTACTTCCAGAAAACCACACAAGATGGATGATTAGTCATTAAAAAAATATACTCTTCCAACCCCGAAACAGCTGTTCAACATGAGACTAAATCATCTCTCAGCAGGGTCCTAGCCATGTGGTTACCAGTCTAAGGACTTCCAAAGATTATATTCTCTAGGCCATCCTTACTTATAATGTCTAGTATTCTGGATCTTCAAGAAATGTAGACCTATTTTATATGATGTGGGTTGGGGTATTAAGAGAGCTGTGTTGAAACTATCTTCCTAGGAAAGACTCCAATCAAGCAGTTTCCATTTGACAGCTCAATTTTTTTTTTGTCTTTCCATAAAGTGTTAAGATTATTATGCTAGTATCAGCAATAACATCCCTTCCTTGTTTCTTTCCACAAAATAACAGATGGTGAGTAAGTCAATATTTTGGATATTTTACATTCTGTGACTCATTTTCAGGCCAAGTATAGCTTTTTCCAGATGTTCACAACCCTGATCTAGAGTGGATTTAGCATTTATCTAGCATTTGTCAAGACTTTTACTGTCTGCTAACTACCAGTTCCTGCATATGACCATTGCATGAATAAAGATTTTAAAATAAAATTGACCGCACGTATCTTGAAATATACAAAACAGTTTATTTGCATGTATTCATTGTAGGCATTGGTTGATGTGTGATCTAGAAATATCACATGCCATCTTGCATGTCACTGGTTTACTAGCATTTTAAGGCTAGGCATTTGTAATAGACCTATTCAGAAACATAAAACTCATAGTGTGTATAAAATGAAATAATCTGCTCTGTAACAATTAATATTGCATTACTTTTGTGATGTTAGTGTGATAAATCTATGGAGGTGTGGCTATGATTTTTCTTACTCCTTCTTGTTTCTTAGTTGGGTTATATGTATAAAATGGATTTTGATGTTTCATGATCTTTTTAATAAATAAATATATAATACCATATATGTGCAAATAAGCATTTTAGGTTCCTCATAAGCAGGTATCAGTCATTCAGAATATATTTAACTTTATAAATTATTCAATATGCAGTTGTAATTATGCCTCATGTTTTTACTCTGTTGGGTGTTTCATTTTCTGCCATCTGATTAATTATAAGGGCTTAAAGAAGCATGTGTTTGGGGCTGGACTGACTGGCATTCCATGTTCTAGAAATAAGCATGGAATGTTCAAAAAGAGAGTAACATGTCGTGCCCAGTTTTTTTTTTTTAATTTTATTAAATTGATTTATTTATTTTCAGAAAAACAGTATTCATTATTTTTTTTCACCACACCCAGTGCTCCATGCAATCCGTGCCCTCTATAATACCTACCACCTGGTACCCCAACCCCCCCCCCCCCCCCCCCCCCCGCCACTTCAAACCTCTCAGATTGTTTTTCAGAATCCATAGTCTCTCATGATTCACCTCCCAGTTTTGAGGTACTTACCATTTGTATGTGGTGATTAGGCAAAGAGATCAATGCCCTCTGGCGTTTCAGGCTTTGTGGAGCTTTGTGCAAGGGGTTTCATCTTTTAGGACTCCAAGCTTTGGTTCCTGTCGCAGAACCAAAGCCTCCTCCTCATCAATTAACAAAGAGGGCAGGTTGAGGGGGAGAGAGAAGCCTCACTCCTGAGATGGGTGAGCTAAGAGCAAGGCCAACAATTTGTCCCAGATTATTTTGGTTACCAGCCTCCATAGACCTCTGGAAGGCCATGATGATTGCTCTGAGAAAAGCCCGAGGATCCCATTCCCATGCCCATGAAAGATGTTGCTGATAATGTGATGCAATATGTAGTTACTATGCCCTATGATTCCTCAGGAATCAGGAACAGCCACCCCAGTGTTTCTTTTGCTAAGCCCCAGAGTACCTTCCATGGCTGAGTCAGGCTCTAGGTTCTTATTTTCTTCATTCATCTTAGGCCTGGGGCAGCCCCTTTCCCTCGAATTCATTGGCTGCTCACCCTCCTCCATTTAGGAGGAAATGATTTTCACCCCTCTGAAATTGAGCCCCTTCTTTGGCTTTTTCTTGCTGCCCAAACTTATAAAGCTTTAAGAATTTTGTTCCAAGGAGTTACTTTTATGGGAAAACATGAGTAAAGAATTATAAACACAGAGAAGTAAAAGTTCTTATCAAGGGCTTACCAAGCTCTGTTGGTCCCTTTCTCTGGCTTGGCTCCTTTGGAAAGATCAATGTTTGCTTTTATTCTCTCAGGAGTGAGATTCACTACTCCCTTCCCCAGATCCCATGCTTCTTTTATCCTACCTGTGGGAAGCCTATGTTCAGACCCTTTATGCCTTAGTGACCCTTTATCCAAGTCTGAAGATAAGACATAGACAGAACAATGTCAATGAACTTTGTTTTATGAAAGGTGAGATCAAAGGAGAAGAACCCAGTTACTGAGAGAATAGACAGCAATTCATCTGAACAAAATTTACTGAAAGTTACTATATGCCACAATTCAGCTTAGTCTGAATAGTGACAGCTGGATGGATAGACACGGGTTTAGTTCTCTAGGAATTTTAATACTGGAAGTAGGGAAACTATCCATTGAGGTTAAGCAGTTGGTGTTATTGAAGGTAGAGAACAGAAGCCTGGAAATGCGAAGGAGAAAGGGAACATGGTGGTTGGCTGTCTTCAAATAACAGCAGAACAGTCTGGGGCAAGATGGCAGTTGTCAGGGATACCAGGGACTCAAATCAGAGCCTGTGATTAAGAAGAATGGGGGAATTTTGTTTTTGCTTAATATAAGGAAGAACTTTCTGATCATCAGAGCTGCCTGACTTTGGATTTGGGTCTGTGTGATGTGGTAAGTTTCATCTCTGAAAGACAGATGATCATTCACTCATTGGGACCATCTAGGGGTCATCAGGGTGTCAGGGAAGCCCCAGAACATCCTGAATCTACTTGGGTTGTGTGTTACACAGTGTTTGGCTTGGATTTTCAGAAGTACAGGGCCTGAGTTGGAAATTATTGGATCTCAATGCTAATTTCTCACCTATGATTTCTCTCCTGGTTTGTTCCCCTTAATGCCTGCCTTTTGAAAGCAGCACTTTTATTAAGCAAAGTAAAAGCATTCCTGGGATTGAGTTTCCTTCTTAAATCCATTTGTCCAGACTCCCTTTGGTAAACAACCTTGTTTCTTCTGGTTTTTCGATATTCAGCCTTTGTTTTGACTCAGTGTATTTTGCAATGTTCTAATCATTATTTCGTTGCTACTGTTAAATTACTCCCAGTCCCAAGACTTTGCTGGATAGAAGACTGATAAATATTTTTATTGAAAGCCTATATTCGCTAAATTCCAATGACTTTGTAATGCAAGTTTCATCAGAAGTCAGGTTTTGAATTTTTTGTAAATATGAAGGCTCACTCACTGCTGCTTAGAATTTTACTGATTACTCTTTGGAACTGCATAATTGTGTAATTAATCTTGAGGATGTCCAAATGCATATTTTTAAAAGTAATTTTCTTAGGGAAATAATACATATCTCATTATTTTTTATTGTAATTGGTATTCATACTCTCTTAGTTTATAGGTATAAGCTTTGCCAGAGATGGCCAATATCAGTGCCATATATTATTAAAATGGATTAATTTTTCAAACACATCTTCCATTCAATTTCTCATTAAACGAGGCATTGTAAATTCTGCCGTCAAGGAATACAAATAACATGATTATGCAATACTTGCATTATACGGAGTCCTCTCAGCTGGGATGGTTATCTGCCACAAACACTGATTCATTCTTTATGGGAAAGGATTTTGAGACACAATTATCAAAACTTACCAAGAGTCATCTTCAGTTCAAACCTCTGATACTCTCACTGCTTTCACAAGTAAGGCATTTGTGGTGATTCATCTGGGAACTGCATCCAAAGAGGAACCTAAAGATAGAGTCAAATGTGCTCTACCTATACTTTCTGGGGGGGAAAAAAAAAGCATTCTTTTTTTAAAAAAAATTTTATTTATTTATTTGACACAGAGAGAGATCACAAGTAGGCAGAGAAGCAGGCAGAGAGAGAAGGGGCAGGAAGCTCCCTGTGGAGCAGAGAGCCCAATGCGGGGCTCAATCCAGGACCCTGAGTTCATGACCTGAGCCGAAGGCAGAGGCTTTAACCCATTGAGCCACCCAGGTGCCCCAATGCATTCCTTATACAAGGGCAACCATCCTTTGTCTAACACAAGTGTGAACAAATGAATGGATTAGTGAATTAAAAGAATCAGAATAAGTGAAGAAAGAATGATATATACCAGCACTGACACCCGTAAATTGCAAAAAAGAGATGAACGTTGATATGGGTTTCTTATGCTGCACATGCACTCACACCACACAGACACATAAGGATGCTAATTTGTTTGAAGGCATTCAGCTTCTCAATGATGGAGGAGTTTGGTGGAAATCTTGAGGCATTAGCCCTAAATAAGTGACAGGTATTAGCTATGCAAAGAGGAATGACAGTTTGGCTACAAAAGAGCTAATGATCTCATGGAAGAGGCATATAACTAGACATAATAATATAAATACAGTGCTCTTGCAAGCCTAGTAAAATGCTTTGTGCAGCTAAGGAAGCCATCACCTTACTCTGCAGGATATGGGAGATTAATAGGGAAAGATTCCAAGAGGAAAGGGTACCTAAGTTTTGGCTTGAAGTATAGAGAGGACTGTGTCAGCAGGAGTGGGGGAAAGACAGTCAGGACTGAGAGACCAGCAGGTACTGAGGCATGAGGTTAGAATGGGTCTGTCTGATGTTTGCAGGAATCAATATGAAGTTCTATGGGTTGGAACAAGCGTTTGTCCTATTCTGGGACCTATTCTGGGAGTAGTAGAATGTGCCTGGAGGTTATGATGCCAGGAAGAGAATAATGAGACTGTTTTTTGGAAGGTCTCCCCTGAGGAATGATGGAGGGCAGCATAGAGGATAGAAAGGCTAAAGAATCTTTTGGTCTAGTGCCAGGAAAATGGAAAGGGGAGGGAGGACTTGAAAGACATATATGCGATTGATTTCAACTGAATGTTGTGACTGATAGATTTGAGGCACAAAAGAGGAGGAGTAGAAAATTAATATTGAACCTTAGATAAATTATTAGATCATTAATGAAAATCAAAAATGCAGAAGGAGCAAGACTGGTGAGCAGTGATGGTTCAGATGATACCTTCAGTCTGGGGCACGTTGCCATTGACTTGTGTTTGGTATTCAAGCAGGGATTCAGGCAGAGATATTGACCTGAAAGTACAGTGAGTTCCCATATCCCGCCTCCACCCCAACGCCACTATCAACATCCCCCACCAGAGTCATACATTTGTTACATCACTTAATACACTAACACATTATCATTCAAAGTCCATTGTTTATATTAGGGCATGTACTTGGTGTTGCCCATTCTATGGATTTTGAAAAGTACATAAGGACATCTATCTATCACTATAGCATCAAAGAGAATATTCACCACTCTAAAAACCCTCTGTGCTCTGGCTATTCATCCCCGCCCCATCCCCCAAAGCCCTTGGTGATGATCTCTGCTCTGTTCATTGGGCACAAGTTGCTAAGTCCTGCCTACATCTAGAGAGGAAAATTAAGTCCCACTCACCTAATGTATGCATGTATGTATGTATGTATTTTTTTAGAGAGAGGAAGAGAGCACATGAGTAGGAGGGGAGGGGCTGAGGGAAAAGGAGAGAGAGAATCTTAAGCAGGCTCTGGGCTCAATGTGGAGCCCAACATGGAGCCCAATGCAGTGTTCAATCTTAACAACCCTGAGATCATGACCTGAGCTGAAATCAGGAGCTGAAGGCTTAACAGACTGAGCCACCCAGGCCCCCCCTCCACTCATCATAGTTTTTTGAAGCTGCGACTAGTAAAGGTCAGTACAGTTCTTAATAATAGTAATAACAATAATAATAACAACAACAATGATTCTATTATTGTTGTTATTACTGCCTTTTTTCAATGAAAATCTAATAGAACTTATTGTCGCTAAGAAGGCACTATAAAGAAAAAGCATCTTTTTTTCTTAGTTTTATTTATTTATTTTTTAAGATTTTATTTATTTGACACAGAGAGAGAGATCACAAGTAGGTAGAGAGGCAGACAGAGAAAGAGGAGGAAGCAGGATTCCCGCCAAGCAGAGAGCCTGATGTGGAGCTCGAGTCCAGAACCCTGAGATCATGACCTGAGCTGAAGGCAGAAGCTTAACCCACTGAGCCACCCAGGTGCCCCAAGAAAAAGCATCTTAACGAATTCAAGAACTCAGACTGATGTATACTTTTTTGCCAACCTTGAAACTCCCCAGGAAGAACCTTTTCTTGGCCATTTGATGGAATTTTGTAGACTGTACATCAATTAGGTGACATCCTATGAAATGATGATTTTTATATTGAGTCATGTGAGCTCAATCCAAAGCTAGGCATTTTGACCATGTCCACTTCTTTCCAAAATCACCAATTAGACATCAAAATGTCTAAAGGACTCATTTAGATTATATACTTGGGGTAGCACCTTCGCTTGGAGATGCTAAACCCTGGTAATAAATGAAGGCAGACAAACAAAGCTCTCTGGTGAGGGTTTCTTAGATTAACTAGATTCCAATCTGATTGTTTATTCACTTCCGTGAAGGTATTATATGTGCACAGAGTAAATATTTTATGATCCATGGCATATGTTCAGACCAAGAATTAGAGTAATAAAAAACCAATTTAAAGCTGGATGTAAATACAACTATGTGCAAGTTTCTAGAAAGAATACTAAACATCCATATGGCTGTTAGGCTCCATGTATGATTTACAAGTTTTATAGAATCCAAAATGGCCTCTCTCAGTGCATAAGTGCTAGCTTTCTTCTCCCTCGTCCCCCCTTCCCTTTCTTCCTTAACACCATTTGCAATGTGCTTAGACTCCACAGAAGGAATGGCCAAACTTCCCAAGTAAGCCCGCATACATTTTGATTCACTTCTCACAAGGATTATTGGCAGAAGCGGTGGGAGAAGGTGTGGTAGGAGCCTCTACCCAGGGGCGGCCACATTTGGCTACTCTTCCTTTGTCCTTCCTTTTCCCCTATTTCTAGGTCCTAGGGGAAGCAGTGAACTTGTTGGTCCCATGCCTAGTAAGAAACTGTCTGAGCCATGAAGTCTCCCCTTCTGGAGCATCAATGGCTGGCAACTCCCCAGATGAAAGCAGACAGTCAGACTTGAGTTGAAGATACGCCATCTGAAGGCAAATCCTCCTCCCTTATGTTTTCTGATTCCCAGCGGGTCAAGTAGAACAGCCCATCCCTCTACCTTAGTTTGCTAATTACATCTTTTTAGCTGTATAGTAATAAGTGCTTACCTCCGCACACATGAATTCAATCCTAAATATGTCATTTGCTAATCTGATCAAGACATCTTTAGAAGAAAACAAATTTATTTACTGAGATCCATCTTTTACAACCAACATCACTGTTCAGAAATCATTGTAGAATAGTGCAAAAATTACGAGATTTGAAATTAAGTAGCCTAGTTTGAGTCACGGCTTCTCAACTTGCAAGCTGCATGGAGATTAAAAATGAAGAAACAGGAGGTGGTGTTTGTCCTGACCTGGCAGACTGAGAGGGCGCCATCAGCTGGGGCAGCAGCAAAACATGCAATGGTGTGTACCAGAAAAATGCTAGAAAATGCCTGTAGAGCAAAGTGGTAGGACATAAACAAAAATTAGGTTACTGCCTGGTTTAAAAGAATGTTAGATGCCACGTTAAGAAGTTTGGGCTTTAGCTGTAGGGGGTGAGAGGTCATTAGAGATTCCTGAGGAGGATAGCACCTGCCCACATTTACACTCTGGGGGGGTGGCCCTGGAGAACAATGCTTTTCCTCGTTTTCTGTGGGAGGAAGAGGCTAGTCCAGCTTTTCATCTTTCTGGAACTTTCTGGCTTTAGCATTGAGATCCCATGTTTTCCAGAGAGGTTCTATGAACTCAGATTGTTCTCTGAGGCACTTGATGGCTACAACAACTTTCAGTAGAAAGTTGCTGTTGGGTGATTTTGAACTCAGTTACAAGCTCCTACAAGTATTTTTTGAGGGCAAAGACTTTAACTGACTGGAAAAGAAAAAAAAAAAAAAAAAGCTCCATGAGGGGAAACCACCTCCCCTTTTGGGGAATGTCATGAAGAAAGTCGAACATTTCCACCTAATAGCTTTTTATGGGCTATGAATAAGTAAATAACAGAACAAAATAGGAGAGAAGAAACAAGAGCTTCACTGAAGAAATATTTGTTTAATGAACAAATTGGTACTAGCACACTGCATCTTTCAAAAAGGCAAAGGTGGGCATGCTCACCTCTTTTAAGAATTCCCAATTTCATGGGTGGGTCAGGTTTATATGTAACTAATTATAATGACATTTGGTAGGTCCAATACTGAGACATTGGCATATACTTCATTTTGTCCGCTCTTGTCTTACTGGGATTTATCATGTAAGAGTGACTGAGCATTCCATGGGGATATTGCTTGGCTGGACAATGATATAAAACATCTGAAATATTTTGCATACCTACAGTCTGTTTGCTTTGGGACAATCCTGTAAATAAGCCTTTTCAATTGCGTGGCTAAGACAGAAAGAATTTAGGTGACTTTCCTAAGATCATAATAAATGGAAAACCTTGATATGACTTGACGTCTGATCTGAAAGCCCATGGTGTGGAGGTGTGCTCTGAGGTTCCTGCTGCTCCCAACCCATGTCAAGAGGTGGATGCAGGAACCCAACATAGCTGAGGAGCTGCTCAGACTTCTCCTGTTTACCCCTTGGTTTCTCCCATAGCCTTTCATGTCCACCTGGTAGACCAGGAACATTACTCTGTGCAACATGGTTCTAACTGGACAGTGTGTGTATGTCAGTACTGTTTCACTGGGTGACTTGGGCTCCTTGAACATGTTTCCAGGACCAGGAGTGCAAGAAAATTCAGCCCAGTGGGGTCATGAGGCCAGAGAAGACATTCCAGGGCAGTTTCCTTGCTTTTGCTGAGCATTCCTGTCAATTGGGGCACTTTGTGATGGATCAGGACATTTTCCCTCTGCCCTGGCTTGAGATGCTTCTCTGGCACAGGCTCATAAAGGAAGTCCTGGTAACAGGGAGAGCCTGGATACAGAGTCCTATCCTAGTAAAATTGTGAACTCATTGTAATTGTGATTCAAATCCCAACTCCTATGTCTGAATCTTCTCCCCTCACGCTTTCTGTGGGTCTTTGTGTTCTCTTTTCCTTCCCTGTCTCAATGCATCTGGAGACGTCTCTGCAGAGCATCTTGCAGCATGGCTCAGTGGAAAGAGCATGGGCTTTGAAGGTGAGCAAGCCTGGACTTGCAATGTAACTTGGGCGGGGGTCTGAATCTCTCTGATCCTCATTTCCTCACCTGTTAAAATGAGCTCATGACACTTATCTTGAGGAATATGGTGTGATTTCAGAAGATGAGATTAGTAAATTGCCTGGCATGGTTTTGTGATACTATAGTCTATAGACAACAATTCTCCCAGAAAAATGTTGTTATTACTATGAATTAAAAAGCAATTGAACTCATGCTCACATTATATATTAAGCTTTGCTTTTCATCTTTGTAAGGAATGTTTTGTTCTCTGTTAGGGTTATTTTCATCATCATGGAAAGGTCTAGGATTGATTGTTTAGGGCCAGGTGTCCCTTTCTCTTGTTCTGAAGTAGAGAAGAGATTCTCAAGGAAGGGCTTATTTGTTCCCAGACCAAGTGTCCATCCAACGAAAGCTTCGAGCTCATCTCCTGAGTAGCCTCAGAGTCAGGTGGGTCTCTAAGCTATTTTTTCTTTTCTACTCTTCCCCTCTGCCTCCTCAGTGGCAAGAGCATTGCTTGCTGCTCTTCTGATGCCCCTCTAGTTGGCATAGACAGTAGGGAGGCCTAGAAAGGTCGCCTTTAAGGACTTCCTCACAACCAGGAGATAACTAGAGATGGATAGCTTCTCAAGTATTCAATGATTTGAAGGCAAATATGCAAACAACATTTAATCCATTTATACAATAAATATTACTTGGGAGCTCTTTCTTGCCAGGTACTTGCCAGGCTAAGAACTGGGTTAGGAAAATAAGTTAGATACAGTCCTGGACCTGGGAAGCTCATAGCCTTTTTTTTTTTTTTTTCAAGTTTACTTATTTATTTGAGAGAGAGTAAAAGAGAGAGAGATTTTTATCTACTTTCAAAATGAAAAAGGCAAACTCCCATGGCTTCTCATGATGTCCCATCATGGACTGAGCCAAAGTAGACTCTCCTTCTCAATAAATCCCTGAAAGAGATTTGATTTTATTTATGTATTTATTTAGAGTATTTATTTTAATTTAAATTCAATTAATTAACATATAATACATTATTGGTCTCAGAGATAGAGGTCAGTGATTCATCAACCTTATAAAGCACCCAGTGCTCATTACATCATGTGCCCTCCTTAATGTCCATCACCCAGTGACCCCATCCCCCGTCTCCTTCCCCTCCAGCAACCTTCAATTTGTTTCCTATGATTAAGAGTCTCTTATACTTTGTCTCCCTCTTGGTTTTGTTTTATTTTTTCTTCTTTTCACCTACAACTCTCTGTTTTGTTTCTTAAATTCCACATATTATGAGATCATATGATGATTTTCTTTCTCTTATTTATTTTGCTTAACCTAATACCCTCTAATTCCATCCATGTCATCACAAATGACAAGATTGCAATTTTTTGATGGCTGAGTAGTATTCCATTGTATGTGTATGCTATATCTTCTTTATCCATACATCTGTTGGTAGACATCTGGGCTTTTTCTGTAGTTCGGCTATTGTGGACATTGCTGCTATAAACATAGGGGAGCAGGTGCCCCTTTGGATCACTACATTTGTATCTTTGGGGCAATTACTGGGTTGTCAAGTAGCTCTATTTCCAATTTTTCGAGGAACCTCCATACTGTTTTCCAGAGTGGCTGTACCAGCTCGCGTTCCCACCAACAGTGTAAGATAGATCCCCTTTTTCTGCATCCCTGCCAACATCTGTCATTTCTTGACTTGTTAATTTTTGCCATTCTAACTGGTGTTGAGGTGGTATCTCATTGTGGTTTTGATTTGTATTTCCCTGATGCCTAGTGTTGTTGAACATTTTTTCATGTGTTTGTTGGCCATTTGTATGTCTCCTGAAAGAGATTTTATGCCCACACATCTTATTGTAGAATCACACATATTATACAATGGTGTGGGCATTGATAACAAAGCACAGGGAGACCCTGATGCTTGAATAATTCTTCTTCATATTCTCTGTGCATGTGATCCTGTTTTACTGTTTCACAGAACATCTCAGATGAACATAAGTGTGTATAGTTCCAAAATCTCACATCCCAGAGCAGTAGAATAAAATTCTGGTGGTCAAAGGATGATATCATTTTAGGAATGGAGACTTAATTACTGTTGTTAATGCTGTTTTGGAGGTTTCTCTTTTAGTTAAACAAGAAGTTGTTATTTTTTAAGGTTTCATTTATTTATTTATTTATTTTACAATTACGTTGTTAGTTACCATATAGTACATAATTAGTCCTTGATGCAGTGTTCAGTGATTTGTTGGTTAAGTATAACACCCAGGGCTCATCACAACATGTGCCCTCCTCAATACCCACCACACTGTTACTCCCTTCCCTACCTTCCTCTCCTCTCAAACCCCCAGATTGTTTCTCAGGCCCATGAGGTTCTCATCTCTCTCTCTGATTTCTCCCCCCTTTAGATTTCCCTCCCTTCCCCTATAGTCCTCCGTGCTATTGCTGGAGGTCCACATATGAGTGAAACCATATGATAATTGTCTTTCTTTGTTTGACTTACTTCATTTAACATACTCTCCTCTAGTTCCATCCATGTTGATGCAAATAGTGGGTATTCATCTTTTTTTTTTTTTTAAGATTTTTTATTTATTTATTTGACAGACAGAGATCTCAAGCAGGCAGAGAGGCAGACAGAGAAAGAGAGGAGGAAGCAGCCTCCCTGCTGAGCAGAGAGCCCGATGCGGGGCTCGATCCCAGGACCCTGGGATCATGACCTGAGCCGAAGGCAGAGGCTTTAACCCACTGAGCCACCCAGGCACCCCGGTATTCATCTTTTCTGATGGCTGACTAATATTCCTGTGTGTATATGTACCACATCTTCTTTATCCATTCATCGGTTTCAGGGCATCTTGACTCCTTCCACAGTTTGGCGATTGCGGACATTGCTGCTATGAACATTGAGGTGCATGTGCCCCTTCTTTTCACTATGTCTGTACCTTTGGGGTAAATACACAGTAGTGCAATTGCTGGGTCATGGGGTAGCTCTATTCTTAACTTCTTGAAGAAACTCCATACTGTTTTCCAGAGTGGCTGTGCTAGCTTGCATTCCCACCAACAGTGGATGAGGGTTCCCCTTTCTCACATCCTCACCAATATTTGTTGTTTTCTGTTTTTTTTTTTAATTTTTTGCCATTTTAACTGGTATGAGGTGGCATCTCATTGTGGTTTTGATTTGTATTTATCTGATGCTGAGTGATGTCGAACATTTTTTTTTCATATGTCTGTTGGCCATTTGCATGTCTTTTCTATAGAACTGTCTGCTACATATAGAAGAATGAAACTGGGCCATTCCCTTACACAGCACACAAAGATAAGCTCAAAGTGAATTAAAATCTCAATGTGAGATAGGAATCCATCAAAATCCTAGAGGACAGAGGCAGTTACTTCTTTGACATTGCACACAGTAAGTTCTTTCAAGACACGTTTCCAAAGGCAAGTGAAACAAAAGCAAAAATGAACTTTTAGGACTTCATCAAGATAAAAATCTTCTGCACAGCAAAGGAAACAGTCAAGAGAACAAAGAGGAAACACATTGAATGGGAGAAGATACTTGCAAATAAAACAGATAAAAGTTTGATATTCAAGATCTATAAAGAACTTATTGAACTCAACACTCGAAAACTAATAAGCCAGTCAAAAAATGAGCAGAAGACATGAACAGATGCATCTCTAAAAAAAGACATACAAATGGCCAATAGGTTTTCTGTTTGGGCTTCCATGAAGCCATTTTTGGCATATGACCTTGATAGTTCAGTGAGGGGTGAGGCTGACATGACATAAGGTATTCAGTAAAAGCCAAGAAGGTCAGTGAGTTACTTTGCAAACATGCTCCTTAAGTTAACAAGTCACTGTCGATCAAATGCACAATGTCTGCATGTTTATGAAAGTCTAGAGACAGTCTAGTCACTAGTCTTAGAATTCTTAATCAGGTCCTAATATAACCCAATACTAATATACCAAATTATACCAAAATACCATAACATGCTTCTGCCTTAATCTACAAACTGTCACACGAGACCACTGCTCTGTGAGCCCAATGGAGGGCATGGTATTTTTATATCTTTCCTTATTGCCAAGCACAGTTGATATTCAGAACTTTCTTGGTTAATTTGTTTAAAACATAGAAATTGCCTTTTGGCAACAAAGATGGAGAAAACACATTTGCTTTGACTTATGAAAAAAATGTTAATTTTCTCACATTTATAATGTTTCCCTGAAAGGTTGAAGCCACTCACTAGTAAAGTGATTATGGTTGAATTTGCATTCCAGTGTCTTGAAATAGTTTACGGAATCTCCTACAAATATTCAAATAATTTGATTTTTCTTCAGTTACGGCTAGTCGGTTAAGATCTATAAGTTAGTAATGCTCCTAAGAAGCCAATAACTTCCCAAAGGAAAAAGAGGTAAGACCTAAAAATGTTTTCATTAAAAGAAAAAAAAATCACTTTCTTAGTGACATCTGGATTATTGTTGGGTGAAGGAGGTGAGCTACTTGCCTTGTTCTGCAGTGTGGATCCCAGTTGAGGAGGAAAATAGTGACTAAATAGAGTATCCCAGGGCGGCTCGATCTGTCATGTGAGGTACTGTGTGGTTCTCACTTTGTCAACAAAGAGGTCAGTGCAAAGGGTGGGTAACATCTGCCCACATGCTCAGCTTACTTTGGTTTAGAGTTACCAGAAACAAATGGGGAGGCTGGAGAAGGTGTTGGCTAAGAGCACAGACTCTCCAGTTCATCAGTTTGGGATTAAAGCCCTGCCCAGCCGCCAAGTAGCAGGGAGGACATAGATAAGTCATGTCTTTTGTCTTTGCTTCAGGTTACTCATTGCGGAAAGATGATGATAAAGGTTGTTATATGGATTAATTGAGAGGATACATTTAAACACTTAAAAAAGTTTCTGGAAACTGGGGTGCATCCAGTAAGTGTTAGCTATTATAATAAAGTTTATTTTCTTTGTATGTTTTAAATTTGAATTCCACTTAGTTAACATACAACATAATATTAAGTTTCAGGTGTACAATTTGGTGATTCGACACTTCCAAACACCTGGTGCCCATTACAACAAATGCCCGTTACCCATTTCTCCCATCCCCCCACCCATTTCCCCTCTGGTACCCCTCAGATTGTTCTCTATGGCTAAGAATCTGTTTCTTCATTTGCCTCTCTCTCTCTTTTCTTTTTCCATATACATGTTTGTTTTGTTTCTTAAATTCCACATATGAATGAAATCATGTTATTTGTCTTTCTCTGACTGGCTTATTTCGCTTAGCATAATATACACTCTAGCTCCATCCCTGTCCTTGCAAATGACAAGATTTCATTCTTTCTGGTGGCTTGGTAGTATTCTATTGTACATCAGATCTTCTTTATCCATTATGAGGCGATGCACACTAGGGCTGTTTCCATAATCTGACTATTGTGGATAATTTTGCTATAGACATCAGGGTATGTGTATTCTTTGAATCACTTTTTTTTTTAATTCTTTGGTAAATACCTAGTAGTGCAATTGCTGGATTGTAGAGCATAAAGCTCACCTTAAATATATACATCCAAACTTAAATTGTGTGGATGTGAGAATTAATGGAACCCAGGTCTCCCATTTCCCAGATGAGGAAATGGAGGCTCAGAAAGGGATGAGACCTGTTTAATGTAACATAATGGATCAATGCCCAGTGGGAAGTCTACTAACTAGCTTCCACTATACAGCTGTTTTTACTTTGCAAAATTTTACTGCTACTTACTCAGAACAGGCATACAGAGTAATGAAAGAACAAGTTCATATAAGCATCTTTGATCTTTATATTTCATGAGTTTTTTTAAAAGTGAATTGAATTGCTCTTTTAAATTACCATCTGTTCATCCACATAGGTGAGTTAAAAATTAAGTGAATTGTCTTAAACTTACTGTTTCAGAACTCATTGAAAGTGTATTTTAATTAATTTTATTATATTTAGGGCCCTGGAGAAAGCTTTTCATGGTGCTTCTGCTGAACCATCTGCCAGCTTGGTAAGTGATCTCATTCTGTGTGGGGACCTGTGTTCCTGCAAGTGGAGACCCCCTCCGTGGGGAGAAGTATCCCCCGTGCTCTGCCTGGTGACTGACTCCAGCTAACAGTTCCTTGGTCAGCAATCCATCAGTGCCAAAAGCTTGCACACTCTTCTGGGTGTGAGCAGCATCTGTGCTGGGGACTGGCCTCTACGCAGAGTAGAAATCAGCATGTGGCAGGTCTGGCTTGAGGTAAGAGAATTTGGGCTTTTGCACATTTATATTTATAGAATATATCCCTCTCTGCCTACAAACATCTTGGTCTTTATATCATTTGTGATTTTGGAAACTCCTCTGGTTTCTGACTTGTAACTGTCAAGTTGCTCATCTTTCAAGTAGATGTAAGGATTTGTCTTAGAAATCTTCCCAACCTGGTGGAGGTGGAAAAGTTAGGCCCACCACAAGGTGGAGAAAAAAGCACTGGAATTCAAGACAAACCTTGATTTCTGTCTTGGTTCAGTGAAACTCTACAGTAAACATTTATTGAACATCTATGTGCCAGGCAATTGTGCATTTCTGTAAGTGGGCAGGTTCTTCTCTGACAAGATTTCTCAGACTGAAGTCTTTTCCTGAACTCCTAAAATCATGTGTGTATAGCACAGGCCTCAGCTTGCAATGTGTGTCTTCTCTAGTCATCCAAGGCACAGGCTTCTGCAGAAAATGGAACATCTCATCCATCTTCTTCTCCAGTACTTTCAACATCTGGCATCGACTCAAATTCAGGGTAACTACTAAGAATTACTTGTTGGTTGATTCTTAAAACGGATTGTACTGAACAAATAATATATTGAAACCAGTTACTTTCTCTTCTAAATTTGATAGAACTTACTATTACACATTGATCTTGCAAACTTAAGGACGTTTGCTTGCATTTCCAATGGGAGGTTGGGGCCAACAAAATAAATTGGAAACCACATATAAAAATGAATCATCTATTTTTTATTGAGTACACATTTTCACGTTAAACATCTTTAATACTTAACATGCATTCCTGCTAGCTTTAGAAATCAAACATGGTTTATGGATTCAATTTAAAACATTTCATTGAAAGGAAATCTATTTTTAATTTTCATTTTAATCATTTAAATATTTAAAGATGTTGCCTTTGTTCTCCAAACTTCTTTAATCATATTGGCTGTGTTTACATAGGGACTTCTGAGACAATGCATGTTTTTATTAATAGGCTATTCTAAAGTGAATGCATTTTTCAATCTGAAAATGCATTTTCCAGCTTCTAGATTGGCTTTTGAGTTCCATCAAAGGTTGAGTCCCTTATTACTATACATAAGGAATTCTTGTTATTGATGGAGTATATGGTGAGTCAAAGTGTCCTGATACTTAGCATTCAGGTCTAGGCTGACCTGCCATGGGCTTCATGAAGACTGGGATTCCAAATCCAACTCTCCCACCTCTTAGTTTTGAGACTTGAGCAATTTACCTTTTTAATATTCAATTTCCTCCTGTAAAGTAGTGTCCACTCTAGAGTTGATCTGTAGATCTTGCTCATGGCAGATCCTTGGTAAATGGTCACTCTTAAAATGCTTCCAATTTCCCATGAGAATGAGAACCCTGAAGTAAGAGATGCTTGTGGACACCCAGGGGAACCTCAGTTTACCCTTCCTATGTCTCCTGACCTTGTTTTTAAGTCTGAGTGTCCATTCTGTACCAAGAGGACAGCTCTTGAAGGCTTACAGCACAGATATATTGGGATTCTGAAAACAGAGGATGCTGATTTCTTGTGAATAGTGAGTGAGATAGACACTCCATTCTGCTAACATAGACTCAACTTTGTTTCCCTGAGAGAGAAGAGCCTGTGCAATGTGTGATCCTGCAATGGGTATGGCTGTCGCCTCTTTCCAGCCCTAGGCTAAACCAGACGTGGACCATGCCATTTCCACATCCTCATCAGGCTGGCCTCATATTTGGGGATGAGGTGGAGATAAGACATATATAGAGATCATTATGTCAAGTGTGCTGAGAGGGATGCCTGGATGGTTCAGTCAGTTAAGTGTCTAACTCTTGGTTTTGGCTTAGGTCATGATCTCAGGGTCATGGGATTTATCCCCATGTCAGGCTCTGCACTCAGCATGGAGTCTGCTTGTCCCTTCCTTTACTCCCCGCAACCCCCCCCAACAAATAAATACATAAATCTTAAAAAAAATAAAATAAAGTGTGCTGAAAAAGGTCTTCAGTCATATTTAAAACTACACTATCTCTTCTTCTGTTACTTTTAAAAAAGAGAGAACAGGCCTTTCCATTCCTTTTCTAGTTATAAAGATGCAAATGGCTCACCCAATATGGAATTTCCAGGCCTTGTTCTTATTATGTCCGTTGTTCTTCTAAGGAGTGATATTGCTAATCAGAAAATATTTCTCTCTCCTCCCCGGCAGCATTCCGTCTGGTGCAAACCGTTTTCATGTTCCCTTATTTTGTAAAACAACCTCATTCAGGGAATGGACATTTATTCAATGCAGGTTCCATACCCAATCTCACTCAATCCCCACCATAATCCTCTTGAATAAGGGGAATAGGCTACATTTCTATACATGATAAAATCTTCACTATAAGGTTCACTCCAAGGTTTAGAGAAGCCAACACTATACAGGGAGAGAAGAAGAAACTTGAGATTTTAGACCAATTTTATTTTTAAATTTTATATAACTTCAAAGTCCGTGTTCTTTACATTATATAATGATGTTATTTGCTTTAAGGAAAAAAAAAATGAGTTTCACTGGATGTTACTCCTCCAGCACAACTTTATAATGACTTGCACTTTTGAAAATTGGCTAAGAAACCAGAACAGCTAAAAATACAATCTTTACTCTTTGTTATGTTTTGTAAATTGAAGTGGTGGGGTCATTGATTTTGACCATGTATCTAGTTTATATAATTTCTATTTATTGATACCCATAGAAATTTTGGAAATATATACAGCATTATAAAAGAGATCTCAGAAACACAATGTAGTGGAAAGAATTAAGACTTTAGAATTAGATATGCAACCATTTAATCGTTCGATGTTTGATCTTGAACAGGTTTCTTGAGCCTAGTCTTCATTTCTTTGTATCTCAAATGGGGACAATGGTCAGTATCACTCTCACATGGTTATTATGAGAACAAAGCAAGATAAGAAATATAATATCACAGAATCTGACCCACTGAGACATGCATTAAATAACAGACCCTATTTTTAGGACTATTAACATCTCATTAATAATACAGTAGTTTCAACATGTATAATGTGTATAGATATATAATATTCAAATACCATCCAAAGTGTCCCTAGTTCTCATTAGACTGTGTCTTATCTCTGCTGTATTCTCAGCCTTGAGCACAGTACCCAGCATACAATAGGTTCTGGGTAAATACTGGTTTAATTGAGCATATTGGGGATAAAGCAGTAATTTGAGAGGCCTACGTTCATGACCTAGGATTTTACTAGGCAGTCATCAACTTCAAATATATAAAATAAAAATTGGGAGCGAGAATATCCATAAGGCTATTAACATTTCAAGATAGTATATTCTAAAGTTCCTGAAATGAAATTTATAAGCTAGTTTTGGTTAAGCATCAATTAAATAACATTGAAGTCAAGTAAGAGACAGTCATAATATCAGGTAAAACCAATTTTCCTTCCTCTGATTTATCTATTTCATGGCAAGGGAAAACATGATAGCTTTTCAGGAGTGAAGGTGAGGTCACCAACTATATTAAAATCACAAAACCAACTATTTGATGGATGTATAACAAAATATGGATAACATTTGTTTCTGGAAGCAGTGTTCCAAGATGCTGAAGTGGGGTACCCTGATTCATTAACCATCTCTAATGAGATGGGAGCATAAGTTAGTTGGTTAGCATTACTGAACAGAGTACAGTCCCATGCTTGTCTGACTGGTCTGAGCTGGGATTTTGGTAACTCGGGAATGGAAGATCTATCATACCCTCATATTTATTGTCCTCCACTTGTTTTTTAAGCTTCAGAATTTTATTGTGGGTTGTACTTTTTACGTATCCTATATGTACATATAATCTTTTCCTTAATATATGTTCTTTGAGATCAGGGACAGTGTGAGAAATTTCATATATTCTCTACACTTCTAGTGCAGTCATAATGAGACTGAAAGCTGTAATATACGTATAATCTTTCCCATGTTGTAGAATTTTTCTGAGGGCTGAAGAAGCCTGAAGGGCAAGACAGTTAGCTCAGTGTCTACCATTGGGTGAGAAAACTTCCTGTCATCATATTACTATTACTACAATTATTAGTGTACTGACTAGATATTGAGGGTTTGTGTCCTTCACTAAGTCATCCTCCTGAAAGAGCTTAATAGAACAGCAGAAATTAGGGAGGCATAAAGTGAGGGTGATCATAAAGAATTATCTCCAGAAATGGTGTTCTCCTATTTTTTTCTACTCTTGAGTATTTTAAGCCCTGGTGAAATCTCAGCTTTAAACAGATTTAAGAATTAAGAGCCCTTGTCTCCTCTCAGAGGAAGTTTTTTTTTTTTTCTTCTTTTTAATTGGAATCACTGAACTATTTCCCACATTGTTTCCAGCTGAGAAAGATGTTTTCTAGTGAATGAACCAGAGTGCTAATTACCCTTCCCCTGTCTTAGCTGCACCCTTGACATGGTCAAAATGAGATGGGAGGGAGCTCTTTCTGACCAGGTGATGTTCCCTGAAATCTGCATTTACTGGATTGTTTCACCTCTGAGTATTTGACACCTAGATATATACAAAAAGAACTTTGCCACCAACAAGTGATGTATTTAGTAAGGGCGTGGTGGTAACTCACTTTAACTAAACTCTAACTCAACTCCAATAGACAATGTGGTGATGCAATTTGGTGGACATTTTTTTCTTGATATTTTAGAATCCATGTAGTTAAGTACTTAGAACTACATAAAGGAGGTGTGCATTAAAAAGAGAGGAAAAAAACCCAGACCATGCAAACAGACCATTTAAAAAAAATGCATATGGAGAAATAAAACAAAACTATGAGAAGAGAATGTTTTTCCTTCCATTATTTTTCCTCACTTTGTCATAAATTGATACTCAAGTTGCACAAAGGATTTGGGAACATTTGTTTGCTATGTAGGTGTTGTATCTATCAGAAAGCATTTATTCCTTTCTTTCTCTAGTATTTTTGATTCCATGGTAACAGAGTGTTATTCTCTAGTCTAGAAAGGCTCTAGATTCTCATGGGAGAATGCACTATTCTTCCAATATAGTGCAATTTTGTTTAGGGACTTGTCCAGGCTCAAGAAAATCAATCCATGTTTCAGCCAGACAGTCTGTGTGAGAGCAGAACGGTCAGCTGTCAAACACTCTCCCATCTCTTTACCTTACATATGCCTGGGGAGCAAGGACATTTCCAGCTGACTCTTCCCTGGGGTGAATATCTGTAAATAGAAAGGAGGTAGAGGTAGGCCATGGTGAGCTCTAATGGAAAAGTTGCCCCTTACAGAATGTAGATTTGGGGCCATGGCATATAAATGATTCAGCTGAGGTTCAAAACCCAAGGCACTGATGCTTTTTAGACTCGCAGTCCTTTGGGAATCAGTCTGCTCCAACCCTTCTACAATGTCACCCTCTGGATGATTTCAGTTCATTCTTCTGGCATAGCTTCACGCTTCATGTGCCTCTAGTGAAACTCCACTAAAAAACAGAATTTGGGGTGTGGTGTCTATGAACATTCATCGTGTTTGGTGTTTCTGAATTACTGATGAGATAGCAACCTTGTTTATTGAACCCTTTTTTTTCAAATGCTCATTTGTGGCTTGATAGAATTTCCCAAGTTAGGATCTGGTAGAATCTTATAAACATTAATTCTCATCACATAGAACAACTGAAGGCAGTGTTTGCAAAGTTACTGCAACTCAAAAATTGCTGGATGCTTCCAGAGCTAAGACCCCATACTTTATGTCTATATACCTAGGCCACGGCAGGCTCTGTTGTCAATACTATTCACTGAGATAGGTAATGGGGGTGGGGACAAAAGCTTTACTAATGTCACTACGATTTGTTTTTCCCATGTCCAATATTCCATTTTGTAGACCAGTGTTCTAATAAGGTACATTGAGTTGTAAGGAATGGTGATTTCTTTCAAACATCACAGATGATGATAATATAAGAGTGAATTACCAAAACCAGCAGTCATCAGAAATAAACCACAGCAACTTTAAGGGCCATTTGCTGTGTCTTTCTTTCTTTCTTTTTTTTTTTTAAAGATTTTATTTATGTATTTGACAGATAGAGATCACAAGCAGGCAGAGAGGCAGGCAGAGAGAGAGGAGGAAGCAGGCTCCCCGCTAAGCAGAGAGCCCGATGTGGGGCTCGATCCCAGGACCCTGGGATCATGACCTGAGCCAAAGGCAGAGGTTTTAACCCGCTGAGCCACCCAGGCACCCCTTTGCTGTGTCTTTATTACTGCATCCTTACTTCTCTCAGAACCTATTCTGTTCTCTTCTCTCTTGGGACTAGCGTCCCCTGATTACTCATATTTTTTGTTTGCTTATAATTTATTCCAGGAAATGGCTTGTTTTCATCCTAAGTTTTCCCTTGGCAACCTTTCTGCTCTGAGTCCACACTAGCTGAATATTTGTCAATGATTTATTGTGTAAATTTCTGAAAAGAACCCACTTACAATTTCTATACCAGGCCAGGTTTCTAAGTGGTAGATTCATTTCCATCCTTGAGTTAGGTGACTTTTTCTCACTATAGATTAATTTGATTTTTCCAGAATTTTATAAAAATGCAGTAGTATATATACCATTTTAAATAAAAATGCGATTGTATATAAAAATGAAATAGTGTGTGTGCGTGCATGCGCGTATGTATAAAATGGAATATTACTCAGCCATCAAAAAAGAAATCTTACTATTTGCAACAACATAGATGGAACTAGAGGGTATTATGCTAAGTGAAGTAAGTCAATCAGAGAAAGACAATTATATGAATTTCACTCATATTTGGAATTTAAGAAACAAGACAGAAGATCATAGGGGAATGGGGAGAAATAAAATAAGACAAAAGCAGGGAAGGAGGCAAATCATAAGAGACTTTGAACTATAGGAAACAAACAAACAGGATTGTTGGAGGGTATGATGGTGGGAGGATGGGGTTACTGGGTGATAGGCATGAAGGAGGGCATGTGATGGAATGATCACTGGGTGTTACATGCAACTGATGAATCACTAAACTCTACCTCTGAAACTAATAATACACTATATGTTAATTGAATTTAAATAATTTTTTTAAGAAAAAAGTAAAAACATAATGCAATAGTACAGTCTATCTTCTTTATATCTTTGGCTCCTGCTCCCCTCCCCAGGATGGTTATTTTTAGTTTCATCCCTGTTGTTGTATGCACCTATAGCTTATTCTTTTTATTTATGAGCATCCATTGTCTGAACATGCAAGTGTTTGTTTATACATTTGACTGTTGATGGGTTTGGGCTATTACAAATAAAATTACTATGAATTTTCATGCACGAGTTGTTGTATGGACATGTGCTTTCATTTCTTTTGAGTAAATTATGAGGAGTGAAATGTCTAGATCATATGGTAGGTGCATATTTGTTTTTAAGAAACTATAATACTGTTTTCCAACCAATTGTTATCTTTTACATTCCTGCCATCAGTGTATGTAAACTCCATTTATTCTCATCAACACTCAATATGGTGAACTTTTAATCTTGGCCATTTATATAGATGCAAATCTTTTGTCTTTTTTTTTTTAAACAGGTACACTACATTTTATTTATCCATTCATCAGTTGACAAGCATCTGGTTTGTTTCTGCTTTTTGGCAATTATGAATAAGAATGCTATGAACACTTGTGTATAAATTTTGTGTGGACAAATGCTTTTAATTCTCTTGAGTATATACTTAAGAGTGGAATTGCCAGCTCATACAATAACTGTCTTTAATCACCTGAGGAATTGCCCACACAATTTCTCAAGAGGCTGCACCATTTGTCTATTTCTTAAATTGGGCTGCTTGATTTATTATTATTAAATTTTGAAAGTTCTTTACATATACCAGGCACATATGCTTTGCAAATATTTCTTCCTCTTAATATTCTTAGTAGTGTCTTCTCTAAAGCAGAATTTCCTACTTTTAAATTTTAAACTCTCACTGCTTTATGGCCACTGTCCAAAAATCTATGGCTTCATATATTATTCTAGTCCTTTGGCTGTTTCAGGCAAGAGGGTGAATCCCCCATCTTGGTGAGAAGCAGAAGTTCTTGCTGAAAATAGAGAATATATATTTTATTATCTAGTCCTCCCCTACATGTAGTAAATTATATTATACATGGCAAATGTCCAAAATAAATGTTTGTTGAGTTGTTGTAATTTGTTTAGGAAGTGAAGACGAAAATGTGTCTCAGGTCTCAGCTGGTTTTTGTATCTGTAGCAGCTTGTTCTTGAAAGTAGAGTGCAGTGGAATGAAAATTCTGTTTGGTTTAAAGCCCAGAGTCATTGGGTTTAGTTAATCAACACTTTGGTTATTTCCCTCGAAGCAGATTTTTGTAGCTACAGAGTATTTTATTTTTCATTCTGTAATGAATAGATAAATACTACTGTTTCACTGCATAAAAATCAATGACAAACTTAGCCTCCATGGAATTTTGTATCAGTGGCGATAAACAAATAGACCTGGGTATTCTTTTTAATTTTCTTTTGTTAGCAATGTTCTTTGTCTAATTTAGTAACTCTGCAGTGGGAGGAATAAAATCAGAGTTCCAAGCTTTTTACTTGTCAAAATTAATAAAGTTTCAGCTACATTGACCTATTAGATGAATGGAATTATTTTGTTGTCATAGGACATATTTAAGGTCTTAGAGAGTATATTCTAAACCAATCTTTTATTATTATTATTAGAATTAAGGACAGAAGCCTTAGCTCTGGTTTGGAAACTCTCATTTATAATTTGTCACAATAGCATTTAAGGAGTAATATTTTTAATCTTTTAAGTTTCAGAAAATTTAAGAACTTTGAAATATTTGTTTACTTTTATAATCTCTACCTTCTGTTCATTCATTTATTATATGGCTCACATTTAAGACCCTAGAGAGTACATTCTAAACCCAATTCTCCTCTTCCTCCTCCTCTTTCTTCTCCTTTTCAATGGGATTATAGTAAGAGATCTTATCTTAAATTGAATTTTATTTTTTCTAGTTTATTTTGAAGAAAATGAAAGAGAGCACAAGGTGGGCTTAAACAGCATTAGGTTAGTACCAGAAATTCAAAAACACTTATGAAACAAAATTGTGTTGGTCAATGGAAGCTGGCAATTACATGGCTTTTTTTTTTTTTTTTTTTTTTTTTGCTTGTGGGTTAATGAGCATTTGATGAATAATACTTCAGCTGTTAATCTAAGTCAAACATGATACCAGATGTTTAGAGTTAACAAAGTGAAGAAAAAAAACAACAACTGTCTTTTAAAGCTCACAGTCTACTTTGGATGTGGTTAATTTAGGATCAAAAAAAAAAAGCACGTCTCAGAATTTTCTATAAATTTTGTAAAGCTTTTAGGAGATGGATTCTAAGGTGCAGAGAGAATAGGAGAAAGTTGACATTTTATATTACATCTAAAAGAAGACTTAACTCACTCCTCCATCCATTCCTAGGGTTTAAGAATTGTCTAGGGGTAAGACAAACGTGAAAATAAATAATTATGATACTATGCTATATGTTCTTTAAAGGTAGTATATACAGGACACCCTGTACATAAATTAAAAGGATATAACAATAATAAATATATATGCACTTAACATCAGAGGATCTAAATATATAAAGCAAATACTAATAGAACTTAAAGGAAAAATATATAGCATTATAATAATAGAAGGGACTTCAGTACCCTACTTTAAACAATGGATAAATCATCCAGACAGAAAATCAATAAGGAAAGAGCAGACTTGAGCAACACTATAGACCAAATGGACCCAACAGACATATAAGGAGCACATTCCATCCAGCAGCCACAGAATATACATCCTCAAGTGCACATGGAACATTCTCCAGGATAGATCATATATTAGGTCACAAAACAAGTCTTATAGCACATTTAAGGAGACTGAAATAATAGTATTTTTCCACTCACAGTGGTATGAAACCTGAAATCAATAACAGGAGGAAATTGGAAAATCCACAAATGTGTGGAGATTAAACAACATGTTTCTGAACAAATAATGGGTCAAAGAAGAAATAAAAAGGGAAATCAAACAAAGATCTTGAGAAAAATAAAAATGAAAACACAAAATACCAAAACATATGGAAAGCAACAAAAGCAGTGCTAAAAAGGATGTTTGTAGTGATAAATGCCTACATTGAGAAAATGAAAAGATCTGAAATAACCTTACTTAACACCTCAAGAAGCTAGAAAAAGAACACATTAAGCCCAAAGTTAAGAGAAGGAAGAAAATAATGAAGAATGGAATAGAAGTAAATAAAATAAGGACTAAAAAAATAATAGACAAGATGAACAAGATACAAAGGGAATTTTTGAAAAGATGCAAATTGAAGCTACACTGAGATATCACCTCACACCTGTTAGGATGGCCATTACCAAAAAGATAAGAGGTAACAAGTGTTGGAAGGATGTGAAGAAAAGAGAGCCTTGGTACACTCTTGTTGGAAATGTAAGATGTAGGTATAGCCATTGTGGAAAACAGTATGAACATTGCTCAAGAAATTAAAAACAGAACCATCATTTGATCCAGCTATCTCTTCACTTCACTTTACTTCTGCATATATACCCAAAGGAATGGAATCAGGATTTCAAAGATCTGTCTACATTCTCATGGTTATTGAAACATGCTTCATAATAGCCATGATGTGTATTCAGCCTAATTGTCTATCAGTGGGTGAATGGATAAAGAAAATGTGGTATATATACACAGTGGAATATTATTCAGCCTTAGAAAAGAAGGATATCCTGCCATTTGTGGCAAAATAGATGACTCTGGAAGGCATATGGTAAAGCAAGAATAGTCAGACATGGAAAGACAATTACTTCATGTTCTTACTTATATGTGGAATCTAAAAAAGTGGAGTATGTAGAAGCAGGCTGTGGAATGGTGGTTTGCATGGCCAGGGCGGTGGAGGAAATAAGAAGATGCTGGTAAAAGAACACCAAGACTCAGGATTACAGGATGGATACCATTCTAGAGCTCTAATGTATAGTATGGTAACTATAACTGGTAATACTGTATTATGTACTCAAAAAAATTTGTTGAAAGTAATGGAGCACTGGGTGTTAACATGCAAACAATGAATCATGGAAGACTACATTTAAGAATGTAAAAGCAGTGATGTACTGTATAGTGACTAACATAAGACAATAAAAAAAAAAAGAAAGGAAGAAAGAAACAAAAATGCTGAGAGTAAATCTTAAGTGTTCTTACCACAAACTTTTTTTTGAAGGTAACTCAGCAATGTGTAAGCTACTTAGCTTGATTGTGATAATCATTTCACAGTGTTTATGCATATCAAAATTTCACTTGCACTTTAGATATATGCAATTTTTATTTGTTAATTATACCTCAATAAATCTGGGAGGAAAAAAAGAAAAGAAAAGAGAGTGAGTCTAGAGAGGTAGATCGTGGACACATGTGGCTAAAGGTGGGATGGATCATGTTGAGAGACAATGAGGTCATTTTATCTTATGGTGGCAAGCCAGTGGTGAAGTGATTCAGGTAATGGTGTCATATAAAAAAACTAATAATAGACTAAGTTTAGTAAACATGTACAATGTGCAAAGCTTCACACTAGAAGATTTACTTTGCATATCTTCTGTGATCCATCAACATCTCTATATCTGTATAATGCTAGATTTTATAACTATTTATATTTTGCAAATTGAGATACTGAAATTAAAAAATATTATGTAGTTTTTTAAAAAAACTCACAACTAGTTGATGACAGAGCTTAAAATCAGTGTTACACACTGCAAAAACCAGCCATGTCGACCTCCATCCTTTACAAAGCAATGTGATGTAAGAAACATAATACATTTCACTTGTTTTCTGATAATTGAAATAATGTGCAATTTCAAAAGTAGCAATTTACTTTAAATTTCTTGATTTAACTTTGTGGTTTTTTGGAAGAAAGTACAGATGGAAAATTCCATGAGACATGTGACAAGTCCTCACAAAATTTAGAGATAATTATGTCTAAATGGTCACATAAAGTTAATAAAAATGTTTTTGATCATTTTGATAATCACTTAAGATGTCAGAATTGATTATGAGCAAAAAAACAAGTATAGACATTGGGCTTTGCATTCCCTTGCCCACTGTTCAGCAGAATCAACCATAATTTGTGAAAATTGGAAGATGTTGCCCACATTGTATTACTAAAACAAAATGGAAAGTGTACAGATATTAATAGGAATGGATTAAATAAATTATGGTATTGCTATTCAGTGAAATAATCCACAACTATTAAAAGGTTATTGTAAACCTATAAATGTTGGCTTTTAGAAAGCTAAGAATGTATGAAGTAAAAATGTGTTCATCATAAAAAGTATGCAAACATATTTATATTTTGGTATTTATATGAAATTTCTGGAAAGTGGCTATCTCTGGTAGGATGGAGACTGGGGACAAGGAGGATAGACTATGTTTATTTCATACCATTCTCTACTATTTGATATTTTTTTGTGACAAGAGCATACTATTGTTGTAATAGTAATTTAAAAATTTTATTTTCCTCTAAAAGAAAAACTGTGCAGGTTCCATTGGCATTTTCTGCATTCTAAATTGAATAATAGAAAAATGCTGAGAGATCTCTTTAATACACAGTCCAAGTGTTTGCAGATTTTATTAGAGATAGAAGCAATATAAATATTTACCAGCAAAACTCTCATTCATAATATGGAGAAGAAAACCCACTTTTGTATGACTCATATTGAATTGTCTAAAACATGAAATAAAATTTCAGGCCTTCTGTATAACTCACGAAGAAATGAAAAAGCCATGGGAATGTATCTTTTTTTGTGTGTGTGTGATTTTGGAAAAGCGGTATTATCACAGAATATTCTACAGCAGAAGCTGAATTTCCTTTCTTTAATGTAATGATAAAGTTCTCTAAGAAACTTGGTAAATACTTTGAAGTTTAAACCTCATGTAGAATTTTACTGACATATTGATGGAGCCATAAGTTTCATTCAAAATGGAGAGGAAAACTTCATTTTTAAAACGGTAATTCATGCTACTTATAATTACTGAAGCAGAGTTTCTGAATATCCACTTTTTTCAATTAAAAAGAATTGTTCTAAATTTGAGTTTGATAATTGAAACTTCAGAAGCTGTTTTGAAGGAAAATTTGACTCAGTACTTTTAATGTCAACAATGCACCTTCCATGAGTCTCAGCTTATCACAATGCCGAAGGGTTTAGTTTTTTCAGATTTCTTAAAAAGATATAAATGTTCTTTTTGAGGATCAAGTAAAAAGTTCATAGGAGTTCCTGGATGGCTTTGTTGTTAAGCATCTGCCTTCGGCTCAGGTCATGATCCCAGGGTCCTGGGATCAAGTCCCACATCAGGCTCCCTGCTCCATGGGAAGCCTGCTTCTCCCTCTCCGACTCCCCCTGCTTGTGTTCCCTCTCTTGCTGTGTATCTCTTTGTCAAATAAATGAATAAAATATTTCTAAAAAATTCAAAGTCATTGCCTCTAGAAAATTATGAGGGAATTTGTTTTTTTATTAACTCATTAATTTATTTTAATAATAATAATAAAATGAGTCATATTGCTTATTGACTACAATTATTCATCTTTTTTCTTGAGATTCATCTGGTTTTCATATGTGAAGAAAGCATAAATTTATTCTACAGTCCACTCATTATCTCCTAGTACTACCATATTGGCAGTAACTTCTGGAAGCATACAGAACAATGTAACACTGAGTATTTACTTAAGACCTTGCTATATATTTAAGTGGTTTGTGTTTATTTTCTCATTAAACCTCTACAACAAACCTATAATGTATTATTATTCTCAGTGTACATTATTATAGAATCTGGTTCCTTCTTCTGAGTAACAATGTACAATTGGAACTTAAATAGTGGAAAACTTAAATTGTGGAACTTCATTGTTAAAAAAAAAAGAATCAATGAGTAGATGAATTTTATAGTAGTCTTCTGAGTAAAATAAAGAATCATAACTATTCTCATTTGATAGGTAAGAGGGGCAAATACAGTTAAATGACCTGTCCACAGGGATCCAACTAATGATAGTGCTGGAAATCAAAATCAGATCTCCATATCCTGAGACCAGATTCCTACTCATATAGCACCTTTCCTTCATCTGTTGATTTTATCAATAACTCGCTTATTCATACAAATTTCATGAGCCATGTGTGAGGCATTATGCCAAACCCTGAAGGTATATGGCAGTTATAATGACCAAACATTCCTTCTTGGTCCCAGCCACACATGTTAGATTTATGACATAGAAACTTAGGGCTTCTAAATATTCCATGTGTTTCCTTATATTATCTATTTCCCTTATAGTTAGATTAGCTGTTCATGACTAATTCTGGCCAGTGCACTGAGAGCAGAGGTAATGTGTGTCACTTCCAAGCCAAGGCAACTGAAAGCTGATACATTTCCTCCAACTCAGTCTTTACATGTGCCAGCATCCATGTCCAGGTGTTGAGATGATGTATCACAAGATGGAGAAGCCAGGGTCCCAAACGTCATATGGTGGAGAGCCCTCATTGATCTATAGTGAACTTTGTGTGAGAAAATTCTAAGACAATAAGATTAAAGGATTTATTTGTAGTACACTATAATCTAGATTATGTGAAAGAAAAGTAAAAGTTTTCTAGCATTTTTTTTTAAAAGATCTCTCCCTTATTGGGGTGATGCTCACAAAAGTGTATAGTTCAGTGAACACATTTTTCTGTTTATTATTTTTTCAAAGTAATGTTTTATGTGTACATTCCCCCTAATTAAGAGGAACTAAATAGTAAGCAAATATAAGACAGAAAGAATTTGAAGATAGTCAAAAATTTTTTTCAGTTTCCTTTTGCTTAAGAGAGAGGATACAGATATTCATTAATAAACAGAGGTTTTGTTTAAAAATGTAGGATAACATATTAAAATGAAATTTGAAAGCATGTAAATGAGACATATACCCTTCCAACCCACAGAGGGAAAGAGAATAAAGAAACTTTGAAAATTTCAAGAAAATTTAAATGGGACATAGAAAATGCAGAGTAAATAGTACAATATAGGATGGTATACATATTCATTACATTAACGGTAAATGGACTAAACCTTTCAGTTAAAAAATAATGACTGCCAATTAAGAAAAAAAGAAAAATCACTTGCATGTTGTTTAGTAGAGATGTGTTTAAAGCACGAGGACACAGAATGATTATAAGTCAATTGATGGGAAAAAGCACATATAACCAGGAAGATGCTAACCAAAAATTAATGTCACTATTAATAGCATAAAATAAATGTTACACGAAAATTTTTTTTATGGAGGATAAAGATGATTCCAAGAAAATGTTCAAAGGATCAATTCATAAGAAAGATAAGTTCTAACTGTAAACTCCTTCACTTTGATGAATTCATTACCATCATGGTGGGTTTATTTTTTATTTCTATCTGTCTGAAAAAACAAACAAAAAACAATTAGCAAGGATATCAACAAGATTTAAACCACACAACTAACAAATTACATTCAATTGCCATCTTTATAAACGTATATCCAAAACAAAACAAAACAAAACAAAACAAAACAAAACCTATATCCAACTAGGTGATGGGCATTAAGAAGGGCATGTGACATGATTAGCAATGGGTGTTATACACAACTCATGAATCATTGAACATTGTATCAAAAACTAATGATGTACTATATATTGACTAATTGAATTAAGTTTTAAAAAAGAAACAATTTGAGAATAAATTGTTAAAAAACAATTTGAGGATACACATTTTCTCAAGTCCACATGTATATTAACAAAAACTGACCTGATTATAGTTATCCCAGAAAAATGCACTAAATTTCCAAAAGCCAAGATGTATCACCCTATTCTCTAAATGAAATGGATTGTCAAATATCCAACAAATGCTTATTAGAATTAAGAAGACTTCCCATATGTAAACAGCAAAACACACTTTAAAATAATTTTTAGTTTAAAAAAGAGATCATAATGGCTATTAGAAAATACTTAGATCTTAATGGAAATGAGAATACTATAAAGCAAAACTTTTAGTATGAAACTAAAGCAATATTTAGATGGAAACTTAAAGCCTTAAATGCTTACATAAGAAAAGAAGAATGTTGAAAATTAATGAATTAAATATGCGACTTAAATTTTAAATAATAGGATAGAAAAAACTTTAAAAAGGAGAAGATAGGATATAGTAAGTACAGAAACCATAGAAAACAAAATAAAACATAACAAACAACAAAAAGAGAAACCAGGCCTCAAACAGGCAAATAATAAATAAGAAACGAAGCAACAATTTAGCAGGATTAGTCATGAAAAGGAATACACAAATGAACAGCATGAGGAATAGAAAGAAGATTCTAACCTTAGATAGGACAAAGGTTTATTTTTGAAGCAACTAGAGATTGCTATTAACAACTTAGTGCCATAGATTTCAAATCATAGGCGAAGGAGAAACTTTCCAGAAAACTATAACTTAAAACTAATGTAAGGGTCATTTGAAAACCTGAATAAGCCTATGTGTTTATTAAGTAAGTTGAAGCCATTATTAAAGGTAATATCCAAATACAAAAATGCCTAAGTCCAGATAGGAGAATTATACCAAATATTCAAAGAACACAAAACACTTAGCTCGCCTTATAAACTTATTGCAGCAAAGAAGGAGAGCTGATAACACTGTGATTCTAAAACCAGTCACCCAGGTGAGAGATTAGGGTGGAGTGAATAAAGAGGAATTAGTGGAAATGGAGACAAGTGAATATTTCACTGATATTTAGGAAACGTAGTCTATGATGCATGGAGAAGAGTTTTGTCGTAAACTGTAAGATGGAGATTAGTATGCAGGAAGATTATTAAAAAGTGCTCTTGGAATCAGTATCTGCAGAGAAAAAGACAGCAGCAGGGCAAGGAAGAGGGAGAGAGTGGACTGCAGTGAAGACATAAGAAACATTCATTGGTGGGCTCTGAAACTGGAATGGTCCTTGGAATTGTCTTTTGAGTTGGGCCTTCAAATACCACCATGAACTCCTCATTGGGCACAGGCTGTCCTTTCAGATGAGATGGATTTCTTGGGCTGAGGGGAACCCCAGAGAAAGGTGAGGGCAAGAAGCTCTCAGTCATCAGAGTTCCTGCCAGGTAGGGAAACATATGCTTGTCCTGGAGGGCAGTCTGAAAACACAGCACCATGTGCACTGCAATGTGATGTTGGGGGTAAGGGAGACGAGCATTGAAATGTGGCCCTAGAGTTTCTAGCTGAGGGATTTTAGCGGCTATCAGTTCTTTCCAAAGAGACAGAGAACATGGATGAAATCATTTAGTTGGTTGAAGAAGAAAATAATAGCTCAGTTTAGTCATGTGGAGTTGAACTCATACAGTTGGAGATTCCCACTGCCAACAGAATTCGTTAAGTTTGATATCTGCATTGATATTTGGACTGTGTGTGTGTGTGTGTGTGTGTGTGTGTGTGTGTATGCATGTGTCTTTGTGAGTACCATTTAGATTAGGGTAACTGCTGACATATAGAATTCTTTTGTGTAAATTTACAAAAAGGTGTTCCCTTTAGGTGAACACTGACCCTGGGGTATTTGACCTGGCAAACAGTGCACAGACTAGATTTCTGCCTTCATTTTCTTCTTCAACTTAGCACGTTAGGGCAGTACATAACCTACACAACCTTACTTAGGGTCCTGAATTAAATAACACGTGAAGTCTTGGGAGTGAAAAATATAGTATCTAAAAAGAGCAGTTAAAATGAGAAGGGGGTCTATTCTGAAAGACAGCCAAGGAAAACCAACATTCAAGAGATGGGAAAAGGAGGTGTCCAGAAAAAGACTTAGAAAGGCCAGTCAGGGACTTTGAAAGGACTTTGAAAGGTGTTAAGACTGAAATCAAGTAAAGCTAATAGGCAAGATAGCTTTGAACAGTGTCAAAGGCTGCAGAGACGAGAAGTAAAATGAGATAGAAAAGCTTCCACTGTATTTATCAACATTATACTAACAAAAACTAATTAAATGCCTTAGCACTAAAATTCTTGGTCACCATTAATTACTTGTGGATTAAGCATCCCTGTAGGGTCTTAGAAGGCTAATCTCAGAGTCATCAATATGAACACTACTTCTGAGGTACTGGCTACATTGAAATGTACACTGTCTAATAAAGATATATTAAAACAGATTATGCAAATATTGGTTGGTCAAGTCTGAATAGTATCTACCATTTATCTGGCTTCCTCTGTGTATTAGACACTTTATACATTACTTACTTCAACCTCATAACAAACTTATGAAAGAGATACCATTATACAAATTTTACAGATGAGGAAATTGAGATTCAGATGTGAGTTACTTGTTCAAGGATAAATAGTGATTAGTGAGTGAATTAAAATTTTATTCCAGGTCTGATGATTCCATGGCTAATGTCTTTTGCTCAGTCATTGTGCCTGCAAAATCTTAAGTTTCTATTTAAAGTACTTCTTGCACTCTGGTATTCACCTTCTGGGTATCAAACAGATACCACTTAACAACTGCAGGGTTTTTGACAAGTTATGTGGCCTCTTGCCATGGTTGCCTGGAATGACCCCTGGTAGATGAATGCCACATTCCCCATCAATCCAAACTCAATGTAAACAAAACTGGAGCTTGTTTTACAATGGAGACTCTGCCAAGCAGTATAAGTGGTAATGTTTATTTTCACAATTGCAGTGATTATTGTCCTTAAATCAAGAATGTGTTATTGGTCTATAAATCAAAGGTTAGATGTTGAGTTACTGATCTACCACGTTAGAAGTCAAGAAGAACAAACACCACTTTAGGAAGGTGTAAATTTTCCACTACTACTACCAGATTCTTCATGAGACACTGGGCCTGAACTTTCCTTTCTATTCTAGAGACAAGTACTAAATTTTCAAAGTATGGGGAGAGCATTTAACTCCCTAGATCCCATTATTCTGAAAGAGGGTTCTAACATTGACCTGACACTTGGTTATATGGATCAATAAACTCTCTCTCCTATTTATTTAGGCTAATTCAAAATATATATTTATCAAAATAAAAATATCCTTTTACTACAATAGGGCTCAACAAATTATGTCTAGAAGGAACATATTTCAACATAATACAGGCCATATATGACAAGTCCACCACTGACACTATACTCAGTGATAAAAAGTTAAATCTTGTCCTCAAATATCAGAAATAAGACAAGGGAGCCGACTTTCACCACCCCTATTCAACATTGGACTAGAAGCACTAGCCAGAGAAATCAGGAAATAAAAACACTGAGAAGAAATTTAAAAAGTAAATAAAAATTTAAAATAATAATATGTAAAAGTAAAAAAAAAAAAAGGATATCCAAATCAGAAAGACAGAAGTAAAATTGTCTATGTTTGCAAGTGATATTATATATCCTAAAATCTATGTGTGCACACACACACACACACACAACTGATAACGAATTCAATAAAGTTGAAGGATACAAAATGAACATACAAAATCAGTTGTATTTCTTTACACTAATAACAAAATATCTAAAAAAAGAAATGAAGAAAAAGTATAATTTACAATAGCATCAAAAACCATAAAATATTTAGAGATAAATTTAACCAGGGATGTGAATTATCTATATATGGAAAACAATAACACTTTGATGAAGAAATTGAAGACAAAATAAATGGAAATATATCCTGTGTTTATGGATCAGAAGACTTAATATTGTTAAAATGTCCATACTACACAAAGCCATCTACAGGCTCAATGTAATCCCTATCAGAATTCCAATGGCATTTTGCACAGAAAAAGAAAAACAATCCTAAAATTTGTATGGAACCACAATAGATCGCAGATAGCCAAAACAATCATGAGTAAGAAACAATCAAGAAAGAACAAAGGTTGAAGCATCGCACTTCACATTTCCTGTTTCAAACTGTATTAATCAAGTTAAAGTAGTCAAAACAATGTGGTACTGGCATAAAAACAGACCCCTGGACCAATGCAAGAGAACAGAGAACCTGGAAATAAGCCCTTGCATATATGGTCAACTAATCTTTGACAAGGGAACCAAAAGACTCAATTGACAATTGAACCAAAAGACTCAATGGGAAAAGGATAGTATTTTCAACAAAGAGTGTTGAGAAAACTGGATAATCACATGCAAAAAAAAAATTTATTAGCCTACCTTACGCCATTCACAAAAATTAAGTTGAGATGGATTAAAGACTTAAATATAAGACCTCAAATTGTAGAACTCCTAGAAAAAACTAGGACATAAGCATGGATATAATACACAAAGTATGTACAACCATAACAAAAATAAACAAGTGATACTAAATCAAATGAAAAGGTTTCTGCACAGCAAAAGAAACAATAAACAAAATGAAAAAGCAGCTTTTGGAATGGGAGAAAATATTTGCAAACCATCAGTCTGATAAAGGCTTAATAACCAAGATATATGGAGAACTTCCACAGCTCAATAGCAAAAGTAAATAAATAAAAAATTTGATTAAAAAGTAGTAAAAGGATTTGAATAGTCATTTTCCATGGAAGACATGCAAATGGCCAACAGGTACCTGAAATCATATTCAGCATCACTTAGTCATTAGGGAAATGCAACTCAAACTACAATGAAGTATCACCTCCTACTTGTTAGAATGGCAATTATCACAAAGACAAGGGACCACAAGAGTCAACAAGGATGTGGAGGAGAGGGAACCTTCATGCAATGTTGGCAGGAATGCAAACTGGTGCAGCCACTTTGGAAAACAGTATGGAGGTTCCTCAAAAAATTAAAAATAGAACTACTGCATGATCCAGAGATCCACTCCTGGTTATATATGATCCAAGAGATACCTGGATCTCCGTGTTCATTGCAGCATTATTCACAACATTCATGGGAACAAAGTCAGTGTCCATTAAACAGATGAATGGGTAAGTAAAATGTGATATGCATATATATAATTTGTATCAAGTTTTGCCTTCATTTATGTTTGGGATCTTGCAGCTCATGTTTTATCTCTTCCTATCATATCATCAGCTATTCCCTAACATTTCAGTACTTGGCTCTGTGCATTTGTTAAATAGGGTAATTGTTTCATTAAGTTTTCTCTCTTTTTAAATCTATGAATATTTTCCAGTGTCTTTTGTTGCAGGAAAACAGAACTATGTAGTAGATGGGGTAAAGCAAAATGGGTGTATGAAAGGAGAACTCACGACTCTTTTGGAGGGTTAGAGACATAGACTTGGATACTATGCATCCAGGAGAGTGCCCAACCACACATGGGCAATGTTCTAGTAGAACCAATCACTGCCATCTCCCAAGCTCTGTGCTCAGGACACTGAGGAACATACACTAGAAACCTGGTTCCAGAGTGTGGAACCAGTGACCTCCATCCCTACACTTACCCCAAGATCAGATTCTCCATATGTATCTCCTATTATTTGCTTCCTTCTAGAAATCACATGTGGGTATTTTTGCTTAGTGGATCTTTATCACAGGTAGAACTCCAGCTACAGAGAAGTCTGAGAAATGTTCCTTTGTGTTTCCCACCCAGCTAGAAAAGCTAGAAGGGAGCTGGAGTGGACATTGAATTAGCCAACTCAAGAGTATCAATCACATTATAAAGAAATGTTTGGTCAAATTTTCATTTTCTCTGTTACTATTGTTGTCTCATGTATGTTCTTCATAGATCATGTGCTTTCTCTGTTTCTTTCATCCTTTTGTGTTTTGTTGTTGTTGTTCATTTCTTGTGGTATCTAGATAGGACTGATTCTGGTTCTTTTTCATTATTATTATCTTTTTCATTAAAGAGTTGACTTTTTCCTGGATCAGTTGTTCGGAGGACTTGTTTGTGGTGAATGAACAGAGAAATACTCAGAGTTAGCAGGAATTTTCTTATGGTTCAGTGTCGTGTTTGTGAATTCTTTTAGTCTTTATCTCTTTCCACACACTAGCCAGGGGGTCCTGCACACTTCTGTAGGACTGTTCAGATGGACAATTCCTTTTCTTCCCTGCTTCCTCGTGTGATTGTTCATCCAATGCTGCCCCTGTGTTTTATGATGAAAAAACACCCAGGGAGGCTCACATTTCTATAGGTGTACTCAGGAACTTGGCTATGCACATCAGCTTGCCCCAGTGCCCTGGAAGTGTGCTGATGGCTCTTTCCTGGCGATTGGGCCATGGGCTTGACCTTTTTGCTCTCTCCCGCAGCCCTGTGCAAAACCCCACTGATTGTGGTCCCATTTGACGGTTTTGTGGTTAGAGCTGTGCTGTTTCCTTTAATGATGTGGTTCACAGCTTTCTTTTCATTCTCCTTGGTGGTTTTAGGTGATTTATGGGAGGAGAGGGAAGAGGCTGATTTCACATTAACAGTTTCAAACCTACTTCCTTCTTGAAACTCTTCCTTCCCTCTCCTCCGTGTCCCTCCTCTGTTATTGGCTACTGCTTCTTGGTCACCATTGTTCTATCTTCTTTTTCAACTTTTGCAATTGTACAGGATTCGGTCCTTAACACTTCTCCATCTGATAACTTCCAAATTTGCAGGTGCATTTCCAACCTTTCTACAGAGCCCCCAGTTCACATGCCTATCTGTCTACTCATACATAGTCACCGAGGTATCTTCCAGGCATCTCAAAGTTATCCTGTCCAAAACTGAGCTCCTTCTTTTATTTTTCACTCAGATTTATTGTGCCACTGTTTTTACCCAGTTGCTCAGGACCAATTCTGGTATGATCCTTAATTCTCCCTTTTTCTCCCACTTCATCTCAGTGCTATTAGAAAATGTTATTTGTCAGTTCTACCTTCTACATCTGTCCAGAATCCTACTACTTCTCACTATTTTCACAAAAAAACCCTAGTCCAATCCACCACGATTTTTCTGATGACTGTTATAGTCATCTCTCATTTGGGTTTCCTCTTTCCATTCTGCTTTCCTAGCCTGTTCACCATACAGTAACCAAAGTAATCCCTTAACATATATCATGTCAAATCATATGAATGTTTTTTCTCCAATGGCTTCCCATCACACTTAAAAAAAAATAAATAAATCCAACCCACTAGTCTATAAGGTTCTTCATGATCTAGCATCTATCTTTCCTGCTACACTCTCCCCCGTGCTTTCTGCTCCAGTCATGCTGGCCTCCTTGGTGGTCCTCAAGGGACCATATATGCTCATGCCTCAGGCCCTTTGCACCTCCTTTTCCTTCTCCCTGGAACCCTCTTGCCCTGACATTTGCCTAGCTAGCTCTCAATCCCAACAAAATCAAATTTCCCCTTATAGGAGGGACCTCCCCTGCCCATCCTATATAAATTTTCCACTCTGATCAAACTTCATCCTCTTAACCTACTTTATTTCTTTCATGGATTGTGTCACTACTTGATATGACAATTTGCATACACATGTTTCTTATGTGCTTTACCCTCACTAATGTGACTCTAAAAGGGCAGAAACTTGGTCTGTCTTGCTCTCTGATATGCGCCCCTTACTCTAGGACTGATAAATGGTAGGCTTTCAGTACACATATATTGAATCAATAAATGAGTACACTGAAAAAAAATAAAAATAAAAAATAAACGAATAAACCAATATAGACCTCGTGTTTCTTACCTATGAAATCTGATGGTAAACTATTGTGCAAATCTCTTTTTACTTTTTCTTTTTGTTATAGAGTTGACCACCAGGACAAAAAGTCTATTTTTCATGTGTCCAGATGTTTGGCAGGGAGTATAGGACAGCAGAAGTCACCATTTTTCTTGGCATCTGTGAATGGCAGCACCAGGATCAGGGATCAGAGCATATACAGGGCTTGCATGCTTATGATCCATCTTGCCAACATCCTTGAAGTATCAGCCTCTCTTGGACTGTTCCAGTAGCATAACTTAACACCCTACATCCAGCTAGTTTCTTCCAATTCATCCTACACCCAAAATAGCGATCTTTCTAACATGCAGATTGAATCATGCCACCTTCTTCCTCAAAACCTCAACTTAGAACCCATTCCATAGAGAATGTGTTCCATCCGGAGTGGAGAATGCCAGTTTGCACCCCCAACCCCATCACTCTGCCTTCAACTTAGGGTTGTTCCAAGCCTGACCCATCTCCATGTATTTGTCAGCACATAGCATCCATACACATACTTTTCTTAATTTTTCCTTCTCAGGGATCTGACATTTGATGTTCCTTCTGATTGTTTCTTTCTATTCCTTCTATAGCCCTTCACTCTTCAGTGCTTTATCTGTATCCCTCTCTTGACTAAACACTCAGCTGGGGAAGCTCTCTTCTGGAAAGACATGCCTGAGTGTTCTCCTACTTCCACATGCAGCCCAGATCCAAAGAGAAAAGGGAGAAGGAAAAGGAGAGAACAAAACCCAAGAGACAGGAGAGAAAGCTAAGAGAAGAAAGGAGGGGAGGCCATAGAGAAAAAGTGGAAAGCTGAAGAATGAAACAGAATGGAGAAAAAGAGGAAAACCTAGGCACAACGAATACAGTTTTGGAGACCGCTCCTAAATTTTACACAGTTTGAGACATGACCAACTTCTGAGCAAGAAAATCTTCTCAGAAAGGATGAATACCCAACTTTTGTAGCAACATGGACGGGACTGGAAGAGATTATGCTGAGTGAAATAAGTCAAGCAGAGAGAGTCAATTATCATATGGTTTCACTTATTTGTGGAGCATAACAAATATCATGGAGGACAAGGGGTGTTAGGAGAAGGGAGTTGGGGTAAATTGGAAGAGGAGGTGAATCACGAGAGACTATGGGCTCTGAAAAACAATCTGAGGGCTTTGAAGTGGTGGGGGGGTGGGAGGTTGGGGTATCAGGTGGTGGGTATTATAGAGGGCACGGATTGCACGGATTGCATGGAGCACTGGGTATGGTGAAAAAATAATGAATACTGTTTTTCTGAAAATAAATAAATTGATAGCTGTAATTTTAAAAAAGAAAAGAAAAGAAAAGAAAATCTTCTCAGTGCTTCCATGGCGCTTGCCATGCCTCCCAGAATGTGGCATTTTGGGGGCAATGATCATTTCATCGACAACGCTACATGTGCAGAACCTGGCACACCCACAGCTCTATAAACACTTCCTGACTGAATGGAAAGACAACGTCCCATCAGAAGGATCAGAGAGGGGGAAGTAGGAATTCTGTTTAGGGTGACACAGTGGATGCTTGCAGGTGGCTCTTTAGAAAAGGGAAGATGTATGCTGACATGTAAAGGATTAGTGAGAGTTTGCTGAGCATGTGATGAGGACATTTTGAGAGGAAAGTGGGGATAGGATCATAATATATGTTAACGTTCTGGAGCACGACTGTGAAACAGGCATTCCTCGAAGAATTTTATGTGAATGTTCACAGTGAGTCCTTACAACATACCAGGAGAGAATGTTTAATTAGGTTATCAATTTCCAGATTAGAGCAGAGAAGCAAGAGGAACTTTCCTGACAGGCTCAAGATCACACAGCTAAAAAGTGGTGGAAGGCTTCAAAGCCTCCCAGACCTTCTCAGGGAGACAAGCCTTCTCTGCAGAGTTATGACCCAAAGGTGGGGACAGTGAGCTCATCATTGAAGAAATCAGATTGAGAACCCCGTATTTCTGTTTTCTAGGCTGTCATTCCTAGTTTCCCATGCTTCCCCTGGGAGAGAACACAGTGTTTAAAAATCAATCAAAGGAAAGACTCAGGCCAATAATGATTATATGAGCAATGTGATTGATATTATTTACTCTAGCTGGATTAAAATGTTCCCTAGGAAAAAAAATTTATAAAGACAACAGAAGTCATTATATAAAGCTATGTGGAACCTTCCAAATGGTAAAATGGATGTAATAATTTATTTCTGCTTCTGTGGAGAGAGAAGTCTCTTTTCTTGTCAATGTAGCAAACTCAGAAAACCCTGGAATCATAGGAGTCATCATATCAGTGTGAATTTACCCGGTTCCAGCTTTTAATGCCCCGCCTAGAGCCCTTCCTAAGTGTTTTCCTTCCAAGAACCACTAAACCATCCCTAAATTGAAGCTCTTTGGGGAAGTATGTGGAAAAGAGAAGCAATGCTAACTTCCCTAATCCTTACAACACGCACATATATACATGTCATTTCCACAGGCCTTTGAACCAGTAACCTACTTTCCCTCCTGCCCCTGAGGTAGATTTTACTGCCTTTGGTGATACAACACTAAACTCTTGTCCATCCGCTAGGGTGAGGAAAAGGGCATCATCTCTGGGTTCCAAGCCTGCATCTGCCCTGACAAACTGCATCACCTTGAAAAAGTCAAGTCACTTCTCTGAGTCTCCATCTTCTCATTTGCAAAAAGGAGGGATCAGGTTTTTCCCCCTTCCCACATGATTATAAGGACTACGAGATCTCTCACTTATGGGCCAACATGTGGCAGATAGGCAACCGATATTAACCATCTTCATTAAGAAATGCGTGTGCAACAGTCATCTGACCAACTCTGTGTTTACCTGCTTGAGGACTGACACAGTGAGGAAAATGATATGGAAGGAGAATGGTGATATTTTGGGCAAATCTGAGTATTGACAGTTATCAGTCTGGGTTCTGGGGTGTTCTGTTTATTTGTTTATCCTTTATGCCAGTGACTGCAACATTTATTCTCCAAATTATTCAGTTCCACTGCTGAAAGTCACAATGAAGTGATCCTTACCTCTGACGCAGAAAATGTCCCAAAATTCTCACAAAAGTGAAAGGGACCTCTTCTTTCCCGAAAAGGGATGTGTGCCCACAACACGGGAATGTGTTCTTCTGGAAGCTGCAATGCAGCCTTCTGTGGGCAGAGGTGAGTCATGCCTGAGTTGCAACTGCTCAAAGGCCGTCCTAGGTGGGCAGGGGAGTGAGGAGAGGTGAGGAGACTGTAGAGGGATGACAGCTTGCCCTCAGCTCCACCTCCCTGGTCCTCCCTGAGGCAGGGCCAACCTACATTTCTGAGTGGATCCAGACAGTGTTCCACTCTGAATATGGTTGACTTTCCCAGATTCAAAACTATCCACAGAACTCACCCAAGAACCTGTGTGCTGTTTGCACAGGTCCAGTGATGTAAGGAGAGTTTGAATGTGCTGGGGTCAAGGGCTATGAGGTTTCAATCCTTGTTGGGCTTCCTTAATTAGACAAATTTTCCAGAAGATACCTCAGAGGTGAGGTCTCTTGCCTGTGCAGCAAGCCGCCTAATTCTAAATTTGCAGTGAGGGTCACTAAGCAGTATACGGATGGGGATGGCTGTCCATTTCACAGTCTGGTAGTAATGCTTGCCTCATGCCTCCTTCGATGCTCTGAGTTCTTCGTTACTTCAAAGGTGGCTTAGCAAGCAAGGGGACCATCAATCCAACACAGCACGAGGTAGCTCTATTTCATCAGGCAGAGCCATGAGTGGAGACACCGGTGGCTATGGCAGAGGCCTGGCCCTTGCAGGTTATAATATCTCCAAGGACAAAGGCCTATTACATACCCACCATTAACCATGTGCTTGTCACATCCATTTTCTGCAGAGGTCCTAGGCCCAGATTAGAGAGAGGAAAGCCAGGAGACCATGGATAAAGAGCACAGTCAGTTTGGAGCCAGTTTAGAGTCAAACTGCCTGGGTTTGCTATGATTCTTGCTGGAATATTAATTAATCTCCTGACGCATCCTTTACTTCTATTACTAGTAGAATCCCTCCCTCTTGGTGGTCTAAACATTTCACAAGATGATGAGACAGGTTCAGTGAAAGGTTGGCCATTATCACTGCCCGGGGCCACAGTCGTTCCTTTCAGACTTGAGACTCACCCTTGTTTTGCCCAGTGGCCAGGCCCTCACCTTCACCCCTGGCTGTCTGCATCCAGTCCTGCCACGTGACCTGCACCGACCACTACCCACACCCTCAGCCTGTGCCTTCCAACCCATCTGGGTGAATAAGTAGTTTAGAAGCGAAGCTCTTACCTGTTCCATGTTTTTCTGCATTTTCAAAGCCTTTTTCTAAAGGAAGGCCAGAGGGCAGTGGAGGGCACTGCAGAGTAAATTCTTCCAATGGGATATTTGAGGAAAGGGTGACTCTAGAGGGTAGAGAACCCTACTTGGTTCCTTTGGTCACCCATGAAAAACCTTAAAAAGTGGTATAGTTTCCCTGGCATATGTGGTTAGGTCCTCAGCACGTCAAATTCAGTATCCTAGAGTTGATCTGGCTTGGGACAGCTGTCTCACCCTAATCAAACTTATAAGAGACTAACATTTAAAACCAAAATGACGATTGAGTGACATCTAGGAAAATAGGGTTGTGAACTGTAGAGAAATGTAGAGTATTTTTGTTGTTGTTGTTGTTGGCCAGGTTAAAATTTTCAAGTATTCAAGTGACATAATAAATCAAATTAAAAAAATGAGATGGTTGTTTGTTATGTATGCAACTAATTCTCTCATTTAGCACATAATTGAGAGGTTCCTATTTAACGTGCACTATGTTGTTTACTAAAATTACAGCAGGAAACAGATATAATAATAACAGCAATAATAATAATATCAAGAATATTAACAATATCCACCACAATATGTGGTATCACTCTGTATTTTATATATCTTGTTACATATCTAATATAATTGTGTATTATACATAGAATATAAAGCATAAGTAAGTGCTCGTATAGTGTTTACTCTGTCAGAAACTGTTCTAAATGCTTTATACGTATTTGCTGTCTTGATTCTCCTAACAACCCTATGAAGTCATTGCTATAGTCCTTTCTACTTTTCAGATAAAGAACTTGGAGCACAGGGAGCGGAGCCATAATTTCTGCATGTTACAACCCAGCTGACAATGGGTGAAGTAAGCGACTCAGTCTCATGTAATAAACACAGAGGTGAGGGTAGGTGCTGACGCCTGAGAGCACACACAGGGGCATCAGCCCAGGGCTCTGAGAGCTGGAAAAGCAGAACCCATGTGGAGAACTGAGGAACATGGAGGGGTAGGAGGTAGGGCGGCTTCCAGGGGAGTGGGGAAGAGAGGGTGCCCTAGGACAGCAGGCATCTGTGAAGGGTGGCAGAAGATTATTTTGGGAGGGGAGAGTTTGTCTGAAATGATTCTGCAAAGCTTGGCAGCAGTCAGCCTATGAAGCCTTCTAAAACACATTAGTGTAGTTGAATTTTATACTGGACATGATGGGAGACCATTGTAGGGTTTTAATCGGGAAAGCAACATAAAATTTGTGATTTAGAAAGATCTTTTTGGCTGCGTGTAGAGAACGATTGGAAGGGAGATGGGAGTGGAGGCAGGGAGAGGTTGGGAGGCCACCACTATGAGAAATCTGGGTGGCGTGGATCCTGGCGGTAGCAGAGAGGGTGGTGGGAGCAGTCACAGTTGAGCTATTTAGGTGGCAGAGTTGGTAGAGGATCAGAGAAGTGAACTTAAAATGTGGAAACTTGGGTAAATTATCAGGAAACGCAAAAGCGCTGAGCTCTAATGTGACCATGTCTGTGTTGGGGGTTTACCTACCTGACAAAGGAGGGAGACCCATGACCCCATAAGCCTCCCAGAGCCCCTTCTCCTAAAGGTGGTTCCTCAGTGTCCTCTCTTTGCTTATTCCCCAGGGGGCTTCTCCGGCCCTTCTGATGAAATGTGGGTGCTTTCAGTGGCCACATCCTTCAGGGGGCTCTGTACAACTCTGCCATGACCCATGTTGTGTTTGCCTCACAGTGTAGGTCCTGGGAGGCAGTCATCTTTTCTTTCTTTCCTTCTTTCCTCAGTGGGGTGAGCCCATGCCAGCATCTCCACACATCCTTCCTCTCTCATCGCCTTGGTTTCATGGACACCTTGAGAGCCTCAGACTCATCCCTGCTCCTTGACTAATGTGTGGGATGTCCTCGTGCAAGTTTAATACAGTGCCTTCATTGGGTGGTCCCTGCCACAAGATGACAAATGGGAAGGTGGAGGGGGTGGGGAGAGCTGAAAAGTCCAATAATTCCCCAAGGGAAGTGAACAGGGTGTGGCAGGCCTAATGCTTGAATTTCAAATCTTTCGCTCATTCCATTATGTTAGATGGTGTTGCCTGGAGGGAAATCTTTAGAATAGTCAACCAACACATCAGTTGAATGAAACTATGCCCTTAGTAAGCTCACGTTGCTGTATGTATTAAGCTCACATGAGTGTGTAAATATATGCATGCACACACACGCACACACCACACTTACGTAAGTAAACTCTATGAAGACAGAGACCATCTGCGTATGTTTGTCTCATGCATTAACACTCCCTAACCTGGCGCTAAAATTTTGAACAGACAATGACACAACAGATTAAAGCCTCAGGATTCCTAAATTCTAAGTCATTTTTTCATGAAAGATAGTCCCTAACCTAAAAGAAACTGCACGACAAACCAGTGGTCATGGTCAAAATCTGGATCTATGCTGTCATCACTTTGTTTGGACACTGAACTCCTCAAGGGAAAGTGTATGCCTTCCCATCTCATCCCCTCTGCGGTGCCTGCTCATGGTGGGCCTTAAATTAGTGCCCCACCCAACCTCCCCACTCCATCTCTCCCCTCTTCTAAGTCCACAGACTCCAAGTCCTGACCTCCTTATTCTGAATCACAAATAATCTGATAGGCTCCCAGCAAAATATATATTTTTTTAATTCTTTCTGTCTCCCTATTTTGGTGGGAAAAGGTTACAGGCCCTCAGCTGTCATTCATCTTGTGACAAGTCTCTGGCAGCTTCTGGTGCCTATCAGTCACCTCCCACAGCCAGTGACATTTATCAGTTTAGAGTCCTAAAAGGTTAGGGAGACCAATAATAGGAAATGTGTTTTTGCTTCAGCCATAAGGAGAACTGTGTCTGGTGCAGTTAAAATTTGGGGACATGCCATAGCCAAACCCAGAGAGATCTTAAGTAACTTCAAAAAGCACTTCAAGCTGAGAGGGAATGAAAGAGGGCCATCAGCAAGAGGAAAGGGTCTCCTTGGGAGGCTCCTTGGATGACGTTCCTATTTCCAAGCTCATGAACACATGGTGTTTTGAATTTAGGGACAGTAGGCATAGCATTAGCCCAGAGATCAGGAATTTACTGTTTTGGTCCCATATCCACCTATAGGTGCATTTAGCAAGGCTTTTACTCCTCTGTGCCTCCTGCTCCCTTTCTCTCTCTCTCTCTCTCCCCCTCTCTCTTTCTTTGAGAGAGTGAGGGTGGGGGTCAAGGGGCTGAGAGGGAGAGAGAGAATCCCAAGCAGGCTCCACAATCAGAATGGAGCCCATCATGGGGCTCAATCTCACGTCTTTGAGATCATGACTTGAGCCGAAATCTAGAGTTGGACCCTCAACTGACACCTCCAGGTGTTCCTCCAATTCCCTTTATTAAGTGAGAGAGTTATACTAGATCTCTAAAGTCCCATCCAGGTCTGGCAGCCTACTTTTGATTTCAAAGGACCTACAGGTTAGGATCAAAAAGAAGGCAGTCCCCATGTGGAGCGTTAGATCCCACTTGGACCCTACAGGTATAGGCTGGAATTGGGGGCCGAGAGTCCATCTCGCCACACACAGAGCTGTGCTCTATGATATCCGGATGAAACATTATTACCCTAAGGTTTATGTCTTGCAATAGGATTATGTGGAAGCCACGTTTGTCTCCCAGGGCATGGGGACAGCCACTGCCTTCAGGGCAAGCTGCCAGCACAGGCTGGCGGATGGCTGCTCTCCTGTCCCTGCTTCTGGGAAGGGCTGATAACTCATGCTTCCAGAATAAAGGCCAGAGCAGGAGGAGGACTTGTAAAGCATTCTTTTCTTTCGGGCATGGAAATCCTCCCACACCAGGCTGAGTTATCCGACATTGCAGTGGGTATGCGACCAGAGCCAGGCGGCCCCAACAATGAATGTCCTTCTGAAGGACATATTCCTTCTGGCCCAGCCGCCATGACCCTGCTCAAGGTCTGATGGCTTCACAGCTGGAGAATTGTTTCCTGGAACTTGTCAAAACATTTTTGAATTTGTTGTTGTTGTTAGTTTAGGGATATTAGAAGCTTCCTATTCTCAGAATGTAGGTCCAATCTGTACCCCAAGTAAGAGACATCAGGAGGTCTCATGATTTCTGCTGACTCAACACCTAGATTGCATTTTGGCCTAAGTGTCCCAGAAATATGGTTGACGTTTTTCTTAGACCCTTAGTACTACTTCCAAGCTACTTCCAAGCTATCAGTTCTGTGCTTAATCTGAGCACCCTGACCTTTGTGGTTGTTGCTTGGTAACTTCATCAGCCACATCACAGACATCTTCCTCACAGTCGTTTTCATCCTTCTTCGAGAATAGTCATTGAAAATTTTCTTTTGCCCCACCTGTTCTGTTTTTTTTTTAATTTTAATTTTTATTTATTTTTAAAGAATCAATTTATTTTTTTGACAGAGAGAGAGAGAGAGCACAAAACGGGGGAGCAGTAGGGAGACAGAGAGGGTAAAACAGTCTCCCAGCAGAACAAGGGGTCCCATGTGGGGCTCAATCCCAGGATCCTGAGATCATGACCTGAGCTTAAGGCAGATGCTTAACTGACCGAGCCACCCAGGTGTCCCTCTTCCTGCCTTTTTTGGATTGAGCATGTCTTATGATTTTATTTTACCTTCTTTGCTGGATATTAGCTATAACACTTTGTTATTTTGTCAGTGGTTGTTTTTGGGTAAATTCTATACACCTTTAACTACTTTCAAGTGTTAGTATACCACCTCATTGATGTTGTGAGAGCCTTATAGCAGCATAGTTACATTTCTCCCATAATGATTTTTGTGTTACTGACATCATACATTTCACTTACGCATTGATTAAAAATTCAGTTATTACTTTTGCTTTCAGTGGTCTTTTATCTCTTATATATAATGAAATAATAAGAAAAACAGTAGTTATATACTCATTTTGTTACCATTTCAGGTGTTTTTAATCCTTTGTGTAGAAGCATATTTCCATTTAATATTATTTTCCTTCCACTTGAAAGGCTTTTCTTTAGGGTTTCCTGTAGTAAGTATATGCTAGTGATTAATTCTGTCAGTTTTTGTGTGTTTGGAAAGTCTTCATTTTGTCTCCAGTTTTGAAAGGTATTTTCCCTGGGGTAAAGAATTCTCAGGTCATCTCAGAATTTCAATGATGTTGTTCAGCTCTGTTCTAGCTTACATTATTTCCAACAAGAAATCTGCTGTCATATTTATTTTCTTTCTCTGGGATGTTTCTTTCAAGCATCACTGATGTCCGTCTGTTTATTAGCTAGGCATTCGCTTGGGTTGTAGTCCATTAGGGTCTCAGGGTAGGAGCTCAGTTAACGATCAGGCTTAACTCTTGAGTGAGAAGGGGCTGGGCTAGGGTCAACAATGGACCCTAGTGCCAAAGAGAAGAAAGTTTTAGTTTAGAGCCCCCACAGATATGGTAGAACACTTAAATTAATCCAAAGCATTACACTTAATTTCTTTAGAAATTTTTACCTGGTGTATTTCCTGATGGCAAACATGGGCTTCCTGCTTTTTGTGTGACAGGGAAGGGAAAGGGAATGGCCCATAACAGTTGCCCCATAGAATGATCTCTAACTGTTCCTTCTATTTAACTTGTTACTCCTGCCCCCACATATAGGCTGACTCTGTACTCAGTAGGTCTCTGAGACTCTCTGGGTAGACCGGCTGTGACCTGCATGAGGGATCCATCATCCATAGACTATGCTGTTACAATCTCCATCCATTTCTTCTCTCAATGCACTCTTATCTAAAATTTTCTTACAGAGGTTTTATGACAGGACCTTCTTACAGAGGTTTTATGTATCAATGGAATTTCTATTATCCACTCCCTTCTCTTTATCACTACTGGTTTATTCCTCTTGGTTCTTCTCTTTCTTTTATCAGTGGGGTAAGGAAAAGAGAGGCAAACTCTTATGTCTAGTCTTTTACCTTAAGTTTAAGACACCTCTAAAACCTTCTTTAATTTTTCCTCTGCAAATGAGGAATTATGAGTCAAGTGCAAAGATTCATTATGAAGTATGGGCCACAATTTTGGGCCACATCATTTGCCATCAGAGTGCATATTACATGGCTTAAATCAATGCACTGATACTTTCATAGCACTGCCCTGATCCCTGAGGGCAGGGCACCTTTCTGATTTACTACTGTTTTTCTGACTCTTGTAAGATGCCAGCCCCAGATTAACGTCTCATTGATAAGTTAATAATCCTCATGAGGTAAATGGCCTTTAAGACCCTTTTTAGCAGTAAGTATCTGTAACCTATTGATTCTATTTGAGAACTAAATTCATTCTATTAAGAGGGCATTGCCTGTCTTCTCAATCTGCCTCTGCAGCAGACTATTTTTGTTTGGTATGCACTGACTTAGAAAAATCTGCTCTTAAAGCAGCACATTTCCTTAATTTTGACTTTTTTTTTTTTTGTAGTAGTAATGGGCCCTGTGTTCCTTAGTGTTTATCTTTGTAAATATACAGTGAAATTTAGGGAGGACAGGATAGCCAGAAATCAAATGATGAATTCCATAGACAAAAAAGAAAGGTCTGCAATGGCCCCGATCCAGTCCTGGGCACTGAAGACACAAAGCTATATGATATACCTTTCTTGTTCAAAAGGATTAGTTAGTTGAGATATATAAAATGGTTTTTATGATATGAGGTCCTTAAAAAAAAAGTCCAACTTGAATTTGAACCACAAAATTCAGAAGACACAGACAATATAACTAAACACTTCTCTCAGATGCCAAGTTTCTCAGGAATCATCCAAGCCAAGAAGAGCCTTCAGAACCACTTACACTCATAGGTTCAGACCTGAGTAAGAGCTAGCACCCTCCCTTCCCCTGACTCCTTTCCCAGGATTCATTTCCTGAGCACAGGCAGAAGACAGATGAAGAGCAGGAAGGCTCCAGGATAACTGATCAGTGACACCAGACATTGTTGTCTTGTGCTCAAGATTTATTTCAGAGTTGAACTAAGATGAAGTACACACATTTATTTCTAAATTGGCTTAAAAAAAAGATTAGGTTTAAAGATGTTTATTTTAATTTTTGGACTCTATGCAATTATAGATAGAAAGAGAATATTTAAAACAACTTATAACAGGAAGGGAGTGAATTTTCAGATCACTCAGAGAAATTTCCCCTCTTAGTTTTGACTTTCCATAATGAATCAATTATAAGAATGTATCTGTCATTAACCACACCAAACTGGGCTGCTCTGATTTCATTTTACCCTCCATACCTATTAGAAATATTTTCATCTTGGTGAAAAGCACATTCCAGAGGAATTAATTCCACTGTGCGAAGAATACTGCTGTGGGCCCTGCTCAATATTGCATTACCTAGAAGTGTGCTTTTGTACAGTAAACATCACAAACATTTGCATTTTAATGTGCACAATGAATCTCAATTAAATGTCTTGAGTCTGTTTAAAGACCATTTTCCTTCCACATTACAGTCTCTTTAGAAACCCCAATGTCGTAAAAGTGATAACCTTGAAAGGGCTGCTGGTGGATAATCATGTTGACTTAATTACAGAAAAAGACAAGTTACCCCAGAAGAACCCAGAACCAAAGACTTGAGAGAGAAAAGAAGTGTCCTGTGTCCTCACTTGCTGTATTGATGGGAGGAGCCAGAGAATTTTGTCTTTTTTTTTTTTTTTTCTGAGAATTTTGGAAAGGTTTGCTTTTAGTCCAGCAAATGTAGTAAAAGCACCTGCACATTTACAAAAAGCTCTATTATCCATCACACTGAAATGAAATAGAAAATCTCAACTATGCTACAACTAAGAACAGTTCCCTAATCTCTATCATGTCTGATATTTTTCTGTCTGACGCAATTTTATTTTTATCATATTGAGACTGACCTGATGATGTCAACAAAGACCACTACTCCTTAACATCATAGTTGACATTAGTGTGGACACAAGGAAAAGGATTTCTGAGGGTCTCCACTAATATCACCAAGCTTGGAGGTAATAAGACTAGAGCATAAATAGGCCACATAAGTGATAGGAAAAGTTTTTTGTTTTGTTTTGTTTTGTTTTGTTGTTTGTTTGTTAGTTTGTTTTAGCTCACTGCAGTCTATAAATGAGCAGAGCTGGTAAGGGAGGAAGAGAAAACTGCATGACCACACTTAACCATTGTCTTCCCTGATCCAGCTTCCAAATCAGACAGGTGTGCTATTTGGATATTGCTAACTTTTCACCAGGAGTCACAATTCAAAAAAATGGCACCTCTATCCACCAAACAGAAACAGGAAATGATTCATTGCTACCCAACTTCTCACCAAATTGGGCAATTGACTCACGGCCGTGTGATGAAACCCAGGATCTAGAGACCCCCCATCCTTGAAAGATAAAGCATATTCTTAAAGACAGTGAAGATGTTCCTACATTTACAGAGAAACTCAGAGAGGCAATTCCACGGTTGATGATTCTCCAAGCACCAGTTATCACCCCTCAAATAAACTTTTTACTCAACATCCAACTTTTCACTTAATATATCTAGGGAAGGAGACTCTAGTGATGTATAAATAAGGAAGCAAGTCAAGAATATACATATTATGCTATTTTGGGGACAATGACAGCCTGGGTGATAAATGTCCTATTCAGAGATAATTAAGCAGAAATATACCAGCCTGTGGTCTGTGAATTATTTTAAGTAAATGTGTGTGTGTGTTTGTGTGTGTATACATATACATACACACATATATATGTATATATATGTGTGTGTGTGTGTGTGTGTGTGTATATATGAAGAGAACATGGTGCAATGCAATAATTCCATAACTGGGAAGAGTTTACCTTTTAGGCATAAACAATAAAAACGTTGAAAACACCCTTACTTTTAGATAGGAGAAATAGGCAGTGCAGGAGTAGAATTCTTCAGAGGATTACAGTTTCTGGATGGAAGGATAGGAAGGGGATCACAAATGAGATATGTGTTCTCACTGAGAGAAGGAGACAAAAGAATACAGTTTTGGGAAAAGTACTGGAGAAAAGGAAGGTACGGAGATGACATCTAAACGAGGTTCTTAGAGTTATTAGCTGAACACTAACCAGTGTTTATGTAAGTTGAAACTCCAAGCAGGGTATATAATTTTGGTTCAATATTAAAAAAAACTATTCATGTGATTTGCTTCTATTGCTAATTGTACTAAGTTACCACAAATTTAGTAGATTAAAATAGCACGAGTTCATTGTTTTATAGTTCTGAAGGTCAGAAGGCTGAGGCAGGTCTCCCTGGATGGCATTTTGTCTTAGGGGCTCTAGGGGACAATTCCTTTCCTTGCTCATTGGGGTTGTTGGCAGAATTCAATACCCTGTGATTGTCCTACTGACAGCTCTGTTTTCTTGATGACTGTAAACTGTTCCTAGCTTCGGAAGGCCATTGCACTGGTACATGTTTTCCTCTCTATAAATCCCAAGCCAGCAGTCGTGGGTCGGGTCCTTCTGACACCACATCTGTCTGACGCACTGTTGACCTTCTCCTTTATTTTTAAGGATCATCTGATTAGGTTGGGCCCACCTGTATAATCCAGGATCATCCATCTCCCCACTTCAAGATCTTTGGGCTTAATCATTTCTGCAAAGTATCTTCTGTCATGTAGGCCAACACAGTCACAGGTTCCAAGGATTAAGACGTGGATAGCTTTGTGCCTACCATACCATATGATAAGAGACTGATAGAGAAACCTATGGAATTGTTTCCATAACTGCCAAAAGAATATTCAATGACATTAAATATTCTATTATTATTATTATTTAAATATTTATTTATTTTATTTTAGAGAGAGAGAGAGTAGGTAAGGGGCAGAGGGAGAGAATCTGCAAGCAGATTCCCTGCTGAGCGCAGAACCGTATACAAGACTCAATCTTATGACCCATCAGATCATGACCTGAGCCAAAACCAAGAGTCAGATTCTCAACTGACTGAGCTATCTAGGCACCTCAAAACATTCTATTATTATTAATAAATTTTAAAAAATTAGAAATTTTTTTTAACCTGATAAATGGTATCTTGCCAAAAAATCTTACAGAAAATATCATGCTCAAATAATAAAATTTAAAAGCATTTTCCCAGAGATATAGGGAAAGAGAAAGATGCTAAATGTCAACTCTTCTGTTAACCATTTACTGGTCATCTTAGCCAGCAAACTAATACAAGAAAAATAAAGCACAATATAAGCAAGCTAATGTGAGAAAAATATGAAATATGTTATAAGAAATTTAACTGTCATTATTTCTAAATAACAGAGTTGTTTCCACAGAGAACCCAAATGTAATTATAAGAAACTTGTTAAAATTAGAGGCACCCGAGTGACTTAGTTGGTTAAGTATCTGTTTTTGGCTCACATAATCTCAGAGTCCTGGAATTGAATCCCAGGTGGGGTCCACTCAGCAGGGAATCTGCTTGTCCTTCTCCCTCTGGCCCTCCCCCTTACTGTGTGCCCATCCTCTCTCTCTCTCTCTCAAATAAATAAATAAAGTCTTTTAAAAAAAGAAAATTGTTAAAATTAAGAATTTAGATTAATAATGCTGTATATATAGTATAATATTAATAAACAAGTCAGTTGTATTTTATACACCAGCCCACAGTTTTAAAAATGTGATTTCATAAAAACATACCATTTGCAAGAAAAATGTGAAAATATAAGGTACCCAGAACTAAACCTAATCTAATCTGTGTAAGGCATGTATGGAAAAATTAGAAAATATTTTTGAAAGGCAATTGTTAAAAACCTAAATAAATTGGGAGACAAGTCATGTACATGAATAAGAAGATTTAATAGCATATAAAAATATAAACTCTCCCCAAATGATTAATAGATTCAAAGCAAATCTAATCAAAATCACAGGAGATTTTGACAAGGAAATTCTAAACTTTAAATAAAAGAATAAAGGGCCAAGAATAGGTAAAAGATTCTGAGGAAGTATAAGATGGAAGAACTAACCCTATCAGATATTGGTAATTCTTAAAAGGCCATAGTAGTGATCCAAAGGGGCACGTGCCCGAATGTTTATAGCAGCAATGTCCACAATAGCCAAACTATGGAAAGAACCTAGATGTCCATCAACAGATGAATGGATAAAGAAGAGGTGGTATATATACACAATGGAATACTACGCAGCCATCAAAAGAAATGAAATCTTGCCATTTGCGACAACATGGATGGAACTAGAGCCTATCATGCTTAGCGAAATAAGTCAAGCAGAGAAAGACAACTATCATATGATCTCCCTGATATGAGGAAGCGGTGATGCAACATGGGGGCTTAAGTGGGTAGGAGAAGAATCAATGAAACAAGATGGGATTGGGAGGGAAACAAACCATAAGTGACTCTTAATCTCACAAAACAAACTGAGGGTTGTTGGGGGGAGGGGTTTGGGAGAAGGGGGTGGGGTTATGGACATTGGGGAGGGTATGTGCTTTGGTGAGTGCTGTGAAGTGTGTAAACCTGGCGATTCACAGACCTGTACCCCTGGGGATAAAAATATATGTTTATAAAAAATAAAAAATAAAAAAAAAAAGAAATAAAAGAAATAAATTCCTACTAAAGAAAAAAAAAGGCTATAGTGGCTATGACTGATGTCGGGAAGAACAGATTAGTGGTACTGGTTCAAAGGACAATGGGACATGAATGAAACAATGGGACTGAATGAAAACAAAGAAAATGACATCTGTAGAAACTTCATAGATAACAGAGACAGCTGGAAGATTTCGGGGGAAAGGATGTATTTATTGGTTTTGAAATAACTGGGTATCAACATGGAAAAATTTTTAAATGCAACTCTACTCACACCCTATCAAAAAGTGAAGTGTTGATGGGATTAGGTCTTAAGTGTGAAAAGCAAAAGATTAAAATTGCGAAGTTTACCTGTTTATCTAACATAGTTTATCTAACACAAAGAAGTTTATCTAACATAAAGAATATCCCATTGGGGGTGCCTGGGTGGCTCATTCGGTTAAGCATCTGTGTCTTGATTTTGGCTGAGGGTCATGAGATTGAGCTGTGTTGGGCTCTATGCTGGGCGTGGCCTGCTGAAGATTCTCTCTCTCCCTCTCTCTTTGCCTCCTCTCCCCACGAAAAAAGAATCTCTTATCAGGATGGGGAAGAATTTCTTAAATCATACATAAAAAGCACAAACAATATAGGAAAATATTAATAAATGTTATTACCCTACAATTAAGAGTTTTCCATTTTTCAGATGGCTTCTGATTTTTCAGATTTTTCCATTTTTCAGATGGCTTCATAATTAAATGGACAATACATGGCAAAATATGCCATGAAATATTTGCGGCGAATGTAGTAGTCTTGGGAGAAATATCCTCAATATATAATGAACTACTACAAGTCAATAAGACTAAAAACAGAAGAATGGGGAAAAGGCCAGAGTAGGTTTTCACAGACCTACTCTTTGTTTTTTAAGCTATATGTTCAGTCTCTTTAATAACCAGGGAAATCCAAACTAAAACCATAATGACACAGATAAAACACCAACCAGATTGACACAAATTATGAAGTTACATGACTCCAAGTGTCTGCAAGGATGTGGAACCATGGGAATACCAACTCAGTGTTTATTGGAATGCAAATTCTTTTTACCACTCTGGGGGAAAGGATGGCATTATCTAGAAAACTCGCAAATTTGGGCACACTGCAATGCACCTCTTCTTTTCTAGGTCATTGCCCTAGAGAAACTTGGCCACGTGAGTGCCAGCAAATATGCATAATATTTGCTTGTAATAGTAAAACACCGAAGGCAAACCAAATGCCTTAATGTATGTAAGAGAGTAACATTATAGCAATGAAAACAAATTAACCAGACTTAGTTGCATGGGAATGCCTCCTGATGCTGCTCGTTTCTAGTTCTCAGATCTACCCTGTGATTAATTGAGACTCTGTCGCCTCATTTGCAAAATTAGAGAGTTTGGATAAGATGATCTTAAGTAGCCTTCTAGCTCTGATGCTTGTGAGTTTCCTTATTTGCCTTTTTTTTTTTCTTGGAACACAAAGAGTTTCATATGCTATTGTTTCTTGATTGTGTCTGTTCTAGCACATACTCAGACCATACTTTTGCTTCCTGGGATTGATCTGATAGGCACCTTGCAAAAAGGATACAGATACAGTTGACCACCACTGGGCAGGAAGGCAAGATGTATGCTTCTAATTTCTCTTCCAAGATCATTACACATTCAGGGCGTGGTAACTACATTAGTGAGTTTTCGACGATGGGTACCAGCTGTCTATGGAGGCCATGGAAGCTGTTGGAAGTCAGGACTGCTATCTGTCCTGTTTGCTTCCTAGTGACATTTGGCCATTTAGTGGAAGAAGCTAAAAAATAAACTACGTGGGAAGGTGACTGACATGAAGGTGACGCTGCGCCTCTAGTGTCAACATTTAACTCCTTGGCTCCAAGATTTCAAAGACTGAGGCTCTGTAGGGGCAGAGCTGAATTGCATCTTGGGTTTGATCTTTCCTTGTGCTTTGGGGTTTATCCCAGTGTTCATTTTTCTCAATATTTATAGATTTTGCTTTGCTAGTTATTTCAAATCTTCACCCCAGACTGATAACTTAATTGATTTCAGTCTTCAGCAACAAAGTTCTCTGAAATTGTGTCAAGACTGTGGGAAATCCCAGTGTTTCTGGGATCAGAATGTGGGCTTTGCTGCCCTCTACTGTTGGATTGGGGCACTCCTTTACCTAGGAAGATCGCAGAAGGCAGCCTGGTCCTCTCACCCCACAGAAAGGCCTAGAAGGAAGAGACAGGAAGAAGAGAATGGCTCTGGTTCTGGACATTGGCCCATGTGATATAATTTTGAACATTATAACTATAGAATGAGGAGAAATTTCTTCAAACTTCCAGGGAATTCATGGGTGTTAGATAAGACCTTTTACTTAACAGAAGAGAGTATTCCCTACTGGGAAGTGCCACACCATTTTTAAAATGTCATACTGATACGCTCATTAATAGTTTGTAGCAAAACCTGTCAGTGCCCCACCCATTTCTCCTTGGCCCACTTCTTAGATCCACCTCCCACACCACCTGGCTTGATTGATTACCCAGAAACTACTTGGAGACAAAAAGTTGGATGAAGCAGGTTTACTGATTACTTTCAGGAGGTATATCTAGAAGAAGTGAGATGGGCAGAACTGGGAAGAAAGAGAAGGTGATTAATTGTGCAAATCATTACAACTGAGGCCCCAGCCAATGCAATGGAAGCTGGGATCTCATTTTAGAATGTTCCAAATTGAGACACGGGAACTGGGTTCCATAACCCTGTACAAGCTGGTCATTGCCTATGGACCCCCCACTCCCACCCCGGGAAGGAACATAAGCTTGGATAAGGCAGCTCCCTCCAGCCAAGGACAATTCCCAGTCAGAGTTAAGATCATAAGGAAAAAAAAAAAAGCCCGTTATTTCCAGTTATTGAGACCAAAGTATCTTGTCCCTGAAGAGAGGAACTGGGTCTTGCAACAGGGTATCGGCTCACCCAGGTTATCCTGCTTAGGGGATGATAGAATTTTTGAATTATGTAGTTTGTAGTTGGAGGAGGCCCAGCTTCCAATGTGAAGTTCGAGTATTCTCTACATAGATTTGAGGTTATTTGAGCTGATTCTGGGAAAATGGAGATCTTTACACAAGGAGAGCCTTGAGAGAAGGAGAAGCCAACCAGAAGGTGTAGCAATGGAAAGGGCAAGAGACAGAACGTCACAGAACAAGTACCGGCGACAGAAAGACCTAGACATAACTATTGTGAAGGTGAACAGCAGCAGTAAGGTTGTCAAGATTATATAAAATCAAAGCAATATAAAATTAGTCTTGGAGCTTGTCCATGTCCCAGTTCTGTGGCTGACTAACTGTAAGGGCACTGAGTTACTTAATCGCTGAGAGCCTCAGTTTACCCATCTTTGTAAACGGACAATAAAAATAATACCTTCCTCTTAGAGCCTCAAGGCAAATTAAATGAGACCCTCATGAAGCTGGACCCCCAAAAGCCTATAATGTCAGTGTTAGGGATGAGCAATAGATAAATTCACTATGTGATTACACATCCATATGTATCTTTCTCTGTGTGCGTGTCTATGTGTGCGTGTGTCCGTATATGCATTTGCATATAAACACGTCTGTATTCACCTACTTCTGTTTCAACATCAATATCCGTAGTTCTCAGTTGGGGATGATTTTTCCCCTCAAGGGGCTATTTGGCAATGTCTGGAGACACATTTGGTTGCTATAGTCTCTACTGGTCCGGGGGCACCACTGGTTTCTAGGAGTAGAAACTAAGAATGCTGCTAAACATCCTACAATGCACAGAACTAACCCCCATGAGAAAAAATTATCTGGTTGAAAATGGCAATAGTTTTATGGTTGAGAAACTCTGATCTTTCCAGAGTTTCTGTATCATATCTAAGTTGTCATTGTATATGACCCAGAGTGAGAACAAATACGTGTCTGTATTTGCTATTATTCCAATGATTCCAGGTTGCGGATGATACCTCTAGGCTCCTACTACATATCTATTCTTCTTTCTTTCCTTAATAACAGCTCCCATCATTCATAATGCAATGAGTCCAACCCATTTCTCTGTTTTCTTGCAGCAAAGGTGGTCATGTTGCTAACTGAGTATCTGCAGAAGTCTCCCAGTAAAAGTGATTATTTTTCCTGATGAAAAGAAGAGATAAAATAGTATACACTGTTTTTTCCCCATTGATCTTTCCGCATCTTTCTACCTACAGGAGGGACAAGATACTTCGCAGCCCAGCAGCCATGTTATAAGCATGGGAGTGAAAGCAGATCAATAAGACTGGTAAAGGAGAAGGAGAAAAAAGAGTTATGGGAGCTGTTTTTCTTGACAGATTACGTACTAACTAAACACCACCATCACCACCAAAAACAAAAAAAAACAAAAAAACAAACAAAAACAAAAACAAAAACAAAACCCAACATCCAAAAAAACCCTCCCAAGAAAAATATCTTTATAACTTTATTAAATATTCTAAAAATAAAAACTTACCTCTTCTAAGCTGTTGTTGACTTAGCAAGAAAGTAAGGATTCCTTAATACCCTAAAAAAGAGTGAGATGGGAAAATACTAAACTTAGCTTTTACTTCAGGGGAATCTGCCAGCCATTGGTGTCCGTGAACTTCCACTTTGATGGCTGCCTGAGGCTCCGGAGACAGGCAATAAATCCAAAGTCAGTTGAAGGATCGATTAGAGATCACTGAACAAAAACAAACCTCCCCCCACAGAAAGAGACAACAAGAAAACACACTGTTTAACTGTTTGCATTCAGGGGAAAAAATTGCTTAACTTAAGATTTGTCACCATGAACCAGCTGTTATAAGCAGAGAATGTAAATCAAAGTGGTCTTTCACCAATAGGACTTTCACCAACTGAGAGAAACAAATTCTCCCTAGAGGAACAGTGTTGCAACACAAATTTGAAGAATTCCCAACGATGAAGTTGCAAAGAATGTGAACTCACAGTCAAAAGAATGTTTTAGGACCAAGAGTCAATACCAGTGACAGCGGAGTTGTTTCCACAAAAGTGCCAATTGGTCTACAATTGTTTAATAAAAACTTTGGAAATAGATGTGGTCCAGAATTCAGAATTTTTTGGTTATTTATAAATATGATAGAATTCATTCATGGTAGATTTCATGCAGTCCAGAACGGGGTTTGTGACAACATTACATAATCAAATATTTCAGAGCAAAGTGCATGAAACCCTAAAAACAGAAACTCTAAGTAGTCTCATGGCAATACACTTTAGATTTTGGTTGTGAATGACTGTTGACCACCCTCTTGTTAAAATGAAAATTACATTTTCAGAAATTTTTCAAGTCAGAATTTCAGATAGGGCAATTTTGAAACTTTACTAGGATATCAGGTGTACAATGTAAAATAAGTATGTTCTGAATGTTTTAGGAAATGAAAGAGATACTAGAAAATATGAACAAGGAATAAGAGAGTATTACCTCAAAGTTGAAAAATAATGAAAAAATAAAACATCTAGAAATAAAAATATAACTGAAATTTAAAATGCAATGGCTGCATTATACCAGAATATTAGACCCACCGAAAGAATTACTAAGCTGGTTTTGCTCAGAAGGAGGGCAAACCTATTAATTAAGACTGTTAAGAATGCAAATTAAATTATCTAAAAATAGGTACAAAAATGTAACTAGCAAGTTGATGGGGAAAGAGAAAATGTGGTGAGTAAAAATGGAAAATAAAAGAGAAATTCAATCAATATAAAGGAAGACAAAAGCAGAGAGGAAAAATCTCTTTCCAAACAAACCAGGAAAACCCAAAACAAATAACACAAGCAAGATGGTCGATAAATCTGATTACAAAACTAACTGCCCCAGGTAATTTCAGCCTGTATTTTTAAAATTTCTACTCTGTGCTGTTTTTTAAACTAACATGAAAGGACAGAGTAAGTTTAAATTAAAAAGCCAGAACAATAGATTTCCAGATACATAATAACCTAAGTAAATCTGATATGATGATATTAACATCAGGCTGCTGGGGACTCAGCTTTCCTGAGTCCCCAGATTTTTCTGATTTTTCAGAATCAGCAATTCTGATTTCCAGAATTGCTCCCACCGCAAGCAATCAGACAACTGGACTAACTCCATGAAGCCAGTGTTTTCACACACTAGCCAACTGGCAGAACAGTACTGGAACCAGTGAGAGAAGAGAAATCAACCAGGTCAGCCCTGCTGGAGAGTTCTTCTCTGTGGGGAGGCACTTTCTGGGCAGCAGCAAGGAGAGGAACCGCTCATGCAGAGCCCAGCAGTGTCCTGAGACTAAGAGACAGACTATGGAGGTCTGGGAGGCTGAGAGGGTAGGAGTGTGAGGTCAGAAAACAGGAAAGAAGGAAGCAAAGAAAAAGACCCAGAAGTCTGCTTAGGGGTTCCCTTTGGTCTCTTGGTAAATACTAAGCCATGAACACACAGGGGAAAACTCCATGAGGTTGGGCAAGGAAGGGATACCAGATTGCTGTAAGCTGAACAAGGGACCTCACACCAGGCTGGGAAGTGTTTGAAGTGACACCCATCAATGGAACAAGTAGAGAATCTTAAGTTTCCAGATGACCTGATGACCACTATCAAATACCTTGACCTTATTGATAACCATAGGACAGTGCATCAGCAATAGTGAAATATGCATTCTCTTAAAAAGCATACGAAGCATTAACCAAGAAAGATAATATGCAAACATAAAACAATGTTAAAATGTTGAAATTGCAAGGCGTATTTTCTCTGGTTTGTTTTTATTGTTCTGATTTAATCTTTACAGCAGCTCTATGTTTACATGAGTAAGCCAGAAGTCTGAGAGTTAAGGAATTTGCCCAGTTCAAACAGAAGAGCGACTGGGATGGGAGGGTGAGGAAGAATTTTTGGGGTCCCTATGATCTCCTTAGGTTTGGTCTGTGATGAGTCTGGAGAACAGGTACATGCAACGACTAGCAAATGCCACTAGAGGGAAGTATTTGCTCAAGGAACAAACAACCTAACCAGTCGGTAACAGAGGAGGAACTGGGAAGCACCCGTGGATTATGGCAAGAAATCCAAATGGAAAGATGTCAATGCAGTATAAAATGCAACACTCGGTTGCTGAATCTTGCCATGGTCGCACTCTAGTTTAGCCTCAGGCTGACTACGGCTACAACAGTTGACTATTGTCTGTCTTTACGTGTTCCTGTGACAGTGTCACGGATCCCTGGCTGGCACTCAAGGCTCCAGGTCTCTGAGCCTTCTTTACTCACCGGCTCAGGGAATTTCTTCTTCCTCCCCAGCTCCTGGAGAAGCACTATCCACCTGCTGTTGGGAGATCTAAAAGGAGATAAACCTCTGGCCCAATTATGACCTTTGGGACAGCTTTATAAAATGAATCTCTGTGACAAACTTCAGTCTCTGACCTAGTCCTGTCTCAGTTCTTAGGGAATAGGGCAGATTCAAGTTCAAGTTTCAGCTCTTCTATTTAACGTGGGTATATTTCTCAACTCTTGGACTTCTGGCTTATGTATTTAAAACAGGGAGCAGGGGCACCTGGGTGGCTCAGTGGGTTAAGCCTCTGCCTTCAGCTCAGGTCATGATCCCAGAGTCCTGGGATCGAGCCCTGCATCGGGCTCTCTGCTTAGCAAGGAGCCTGCTTCCCTTCCTCTCTCTCTGCCTGCCTCTCTGTCTATTTGTGATCTCTGTCTGTCAAATAAATAAATAAAATCTTTTAAAAACAACAACAACAACAACAGAGAGCGGCTATGAATATTAAATCAGAATAATAAATACAGAGCCCCCAGCAGTAAGGGCTCAAGAAGTGAGTTCCCTTCATTCTGTTTGCTATTTTCTTAACCAAGCAGCCTTTTTATTGTGCCAGCCTCTTGGTGATGTTTCTGGTGATAGAAAGGATTATAAAATGTTTGTTCATTCCTCAGGTCACTCATGTGGAGAAGGATTTGTTGTTTTTATTAAAGCATTGCTTCTCCAACTTCAGACGTCCCGATACCAACATCATAATTTTTACTGTGCTTGCTATCCACCTATATCATTATTCGTTTAATGTTTTAAAATCGGCTCATTTATTAAAATCCTTGAATCTACTTTAAAGGAAAATGTGTCTCTATTCTGTAAATGGAAAACTAACATTCCAGGCAGTAAATATGAGGTCAGCATAAAATAAATATTAAACTAAATTGTCATTAAATAGTGTAGACATAAATAATACAGAGACCACTATATCAAAGGACTCCTGAGGGTACATAGCAAGCCTTACTAGTCCCAGGTACCTGGATAAGCCATTTTAAAATATATACAGAAGGAGATAGTGTTTTAATGATCAAAAGCAAAAATATATTTGAATTATTATTGAATTTATAAAGAGAGTATTTTCATTATTTTATTATTCCTCAATAACTACTTTGACCTCATTTCCATGAGGCCTGGTGATTCAGTCTGGTAATTTAGTCCATTCCCCAAATTGAAACTGTCTCCTTAGACAGCTGTATCTGTAGTAAATGACCCACATAAATCCTCAGTTTTCTGATATCTGCCTTTCTTCTCCAGTTTCTCTTCCAGCACGCAGCTAGGTTAAGGTAGATCTGTGGCTTCTGGATCTTATGGCAATATGTGTGGGGTATGGTACTCATGAGGTATGATGTGGACACTCTTCCTGGGCCCAGAGTTGGGACTGTCTCTCTGGAGTCTCAGAGTGAGGAGACACCACCTCAAGAACATGCAAAAGAGAAAAGCAAACTAATATATATTTAGAAAGTACTTCTTACATACTTTTTGTCTTAAGTAGCTTTAAGTAGATTAGGCATGTGGGATATCTAATATCCATTTTAGGTGATACTGAGATAACTTCTTTTTTAGAAGAAAACTAAAATAATAATAACCACAATAATAGAATTAATGAACCCGCACTGCATATTAATTATGCTTTTTGTGTGTAACCAATAAGGAATATATGTTCTTAAAATAACAGGTAGTATAGCAAAGGTGATGTTTCAAGCCTAGATGCATTTATAAATGCAATATTCCACTGTATTTTTTTTAAAGATTTTATTTATTTATTTATTTGAGAGAGAGAGCAGAGAAAGAGAGAGCAGGAATGGGGGGGGTGCAAAGGGAGAAGCAGACTCCCCGTTGAGCAGCGAGGCTGATGTGGGGCTCCATCCCAGGACCCTGAGATCATGACCTAAGCCAAAGGCACATGCTTCACCAACTGAGCCACCCCACGCCCTTGTATTTTAGGAGTATGAATGTATCCTGGGAACCAGAAGCCAGAGTCTCCATGCTAATGAATGATTGCTCTTTTGTTCCTGCTCTCCACTACCAGCAGAGCAAGCCAGTCCTCCCCTAGCTGACATCAGTCTCTCTGTTTTGCCAGAAGGAAATTCTCATTCTGATCTGCAGTGTTCTCAGGAAGCTTTGCCACACGCCTGTGCTAGAAGCCAAGATTCCAGGGAGCCAACGTTCCATGGTACACTTGGACCTGGAGTGCTGCCTCTACCATGGGAATTCTCAATGATGTTGGAGGAGGGAGGGTTCTGCCCTCCAGAGGACATGGGCAATGTCTAGGGACATTTTGATGGTCACACAGGTTATGTTGCTCCTCCTACGGAGTAGTGGGGAGAGGCCAGGGATGCAGCTCCACATCCCACAATGGACCGAACAGCCCTCTACAAAGATAATATGTTGGTATTGCCAGGGTTGAGAAACTCAAGTCTGCTCTACCAGAAAACAGAAGGAAGTATAACAAGACATTTTGAAGCCATTAAAGGACAGAAACAAATTTGTTACTTTCAGTGTTTGATCTCAATTGTCTACAGTGACTTTTGGAGCCTTGTAAATGAAGATTTTGTCCAAAATCTGTGCTTCTGTGCATGTGAGAGTGTCAACAAATGAGTTCCTGAATCCTAATAAATAATATTCCCTCTTAAGCATTTCTTCTTGAGGACTGTTGCCAATGGGAGGGAACTGTGGAGGAGCAGGCAAGGTCAAGTGGGAGTGGTGTTGAGAAGGGAGAAAAGAAGGAAATTTGGTTAGAATTAACATTTCCTTATGAATTATTCTTATTATTATTATCATTATTATTTTGGTAAAAAAAAAATCCCTAAGGAATGTTGGAACACCTGATGAATCTTAGCAAATCTTTCTTTGTTCTTTTTCTCCCCTCAACCTCCCTCTGTCCCAGCTGCCACATCTTCCCTGTCTCTCTGCACACTCATCTGGGAGGTACACACTTTTGCCAACTCTTATTGCCATGTTAGTTCGTTAAGATCTTTACTGTCTGATATCTTTTATGAGGATGAGATAGGATTTGTAAAATGCCTTTCATGGTTTCTCAAACCTCATACTTAAAAATTTTTTTTTCTAATCCACAAGGAGCATATTCAACTTGGATGATATCATTCTAAGGTTCAATCACTGTATTTTTTTTTTTTTTTAAGGATGAGGGGATAGAGGCCCATGATGGTCCCATTTACCCCATTACTGATAACTGGGAACCACCTTCCATCAGCGTACTATTGGTTTTATGTTCACTTTACTCAATGGACAGTTGATTTGAAAGAAATGCATTTTTTATTTATTGCTTTATTTCAGAATACATATATAGGTTTGCGTGCATTTGCAAGAGAAAGTACAGAGAGGACCAGTGTACCCTTCATCCAGTTGATGCATTTGTTTTAACATTTTGAAAACCATTGCCTGTTACCCCAGTGTGATCAGAGAACAGGTCACTTCCGTTAACTGGATGTTGAGAGTTGCCATACTTGTAGAGCATGGGCTCCAAAGATCCAAATAGAAGAATACACTAAATTATATGTACATTAAGACTAGTATGCAATGGCTTTTTTTTTTTTATTTGTTTCTTTGAATGATTCAGAACATTGGGTATTCATCAATCCATTGAAAGATCTGGAAGCTTGAGGGTGAGAGTGTGTTATCCTGTGATGTGACATGGTGTGAAACATCTTTGGGAATCTTTTTGAAAATATTAAATGAATGAAGAAACAAATCTATGATCTTGAGAGAAAGGCTAGAGGTCTCTAGAACCCACTGACATTATCTGGCCTAGGGAGAAGCCTGGGCGCCCTTCTCTGGGGGACCCACTCCCTCTGGTCATCCAACCTTGTGGAGAGGAAACTTTATTTCACGTTGTTATATGGGGAATATTTGTTTTTCAATCCATCTTAATTTCATCCAACAGGACCTTCTAGGAAGAGCCATAATTCAGTTGTGCTAAAACCAGCTAATAGTTGACTCTGAGTGAAAAATATAAGCCATATTGAATGTGTTACCCTAAATCAAAATTCATTCTTCGTCTGAAGCCTACAGATTATAAATCAAGAATTAAACTGGGGTCAGTAAATCCAAGCAAATGCACACAAACCTGAGAGCTTGCACCACTGAAACAGAAGCTTGAAAGGTAAACCTGCATAAATCAAGTCTCTAAATCAAAAGGGGAAACAATGATTTTTCTTGTCCAATGGAGTAAGAGTAACGAACCCTCTAAACCCCTCAATGCAGATAAAAAGTTCTAGTTTGCATAGAGCTTGATATATTTATGTATGGAGGAAGCACTGCCTGAAATTAAGCAAGAAGAATGAAATATTATAATGAGTGCACCCAAGAGGCTGCCCTGCCCACAGTTTCGCAGCTGGGCCATTAACAAGAATGTTGAAGCAAACCGCTCTTTGCCAAGGGATGGCAGGGGGTGAAATGCTTTCAGAATCCATCAAAGGTGTTAGTGCAAGCAGCTGGCCCATGGTGGAGAAGGGAAAGGTCTCCTGCAGCTTCAGGATGAAGCCACTATTCCTCCCACATTGTACCATCTATGCCCCAAGAGCGGATCTGGGTGTTAGCTTCTGCATTGATTCCCATTTGTCTCAGGGGCTCTGCAGTCCTGAGGTTTCAGGACTCTGGAATGTTAATGTCACTTTTATAACGTAATTTTCCCTCATTTTAGAAAATTTCTTAAATCTAATTTACTGCCGTGTGTGTTCACAATCCCCTTATTAAGACAGCCAGGCCCTCAAATCATTCCAGTTTATTGATTAAATGTTACAAGCCACGTGCACAGAGAACTCGATTTTGTTTTGGTAAAAGGTCACCAGGATAAGCCAACAATATTGCTTAGCTTCTTTGCTTTAATTGGGAAGACATTAAAGAAAAGGCTTTAGTATTTCAAGTAATACACAATAGGAATCAGGGTCCCTTACAATGCTTCCCATGTTGCATTTAATTTTGGATTCTGAACTGAGTGTGCCCAGAAGGGATTCTAATTTAAAGTAGAAAACTCCATGTAATAGCATTGCGTGGACCCATGCACCACACCAAGTGCACCAGCGGACGCAGGGTGCTTTGCACAACTATTCAAAGGAGCTGGTTGGGTGTATATCTCCTGTCTACATGCATGTTTGTACAAGCAAGTAGAAATCCATTGCAGCACCTGAAAACCAATTATGGCTTATTCATGATTATTCTTTCATAAATGGCTCATTTTGAGGCAAAATACTTAAATACACCCCATTTGCCTGCACTTATGCCCGTTATAGAGACCTCTAAATTATCCAGAGTCTATGAAGGAGATGCTTATTTTTAAAATCATTCATTCATCCCACAAATATTTAGTGACTGCTAGTCACTTCCAGCACCAGCCTCTGTTCCAGGAGCTGGAAATTGAGAAATGGCCAAAACAGACAAAAAGTTGAACCCTGAATCAATTCTATGAATCAAATTAATTAGTCAAATTCATTTCCTGATGGGATCACTTTGTACTGAAGGTTTGCTTAATAACCTTCCACTCCTGTATAAGAGTGAAGTCATTCTTGTCCTGGTTTTTAAGGTCATGTTTCATCAAGATTCCAGAAGTTCATTTTATTGGGTGAAATTTTATCTTTGACTCATGCTAACCTCCAAATGTATATCATGGACAGGAGATAGACCCTTTGTAATTGAGAATAATCACTGAAATGCAAAAATTTTATGAAAGAGAGGATACTATCTATATGAAAAGATGACATTATGTAGGCAAAGTCTTGGAAAGAGTAAACAAAAAGAGAAGAAGTGTTAGGAAGGGGTTGAGGACTCAAGAATGTGACCAGTGGTGTCGGCAGCAGGTCCTCAGGACCTACCATAAGCCCATTGAGTCAGGAACTGTGGGGCCAAACCCAACCCGTGTGCTGGAACAAGCCATCTAGGCAATTCTCATGGACCCTAGAGTTTGCATTGAAGATTCTTTCACTTCAAAACCCTTTTGTTGTGTAGTTGAAAGTACAACTCTTTCATAAAGCTTACAAGGTCCCAGAGAAGAGAAAGACCCATCTATTATTCAAGACAGATCCATGCAGGCAAATTTGAATGGGTGACTAAGGCAGTAATTTGAATTATTTGGATTCAGGAAGTTGCCTTCTCTGAATCAGAAATGCCTGACTTACCAACTCATTGGTCAACATTGGCATAGGGGTCCAGAATGTGTCTGTGTTTCTGGGGCTGGTGAACCCTAAGCCTCGTATTAAGTCGATCAAATCTCAAGCTCTGAAACTTGGTTGCAGGCCCACTTGCTGATGGAATCACAGCACATTAGAGAGGGTCACTGAAAGAATCAATCAGCTAACTTGGTTTTGCACAACAGCTTCCATGTGCTGGGCACTGGGCCTGGTGCTGCTGGAGAGGAGGGGGTGGACAGGACAAGGTGCCTCTGGCCCAGAAGTGACAGGGAACTTTCAAGCTTTCATCTGTGAACAAAAGCTCTCAGCACCCCAAGCTTTGTGCTTGATGACAATGCAAAGAACAAGAGATTTCAGTGGCCTGGGGCAATCAGGGACAGCTTTGCAGAAGCCACACAGTTGGGCAAAGGGTTGGTAGGAATCAATCATGTGGCTAGGGTGTGGATGTGGGAAAATCCACGGCATGTTTGAGTGAGAGTTCTGCCTGCATAGTTTAGTCATGGGAGTGAAGGTTGGAATCATCTGAGCCGGATGGAAATGGACCTTGGATAAGATCCCACGGACAAGATAGAACCATGAAAGTCTTTTCAGCAGGGATGCGCTGAGATAGAGATGGAGGTTGAAGACTGCAAGTTAGAAATAATTGTCTTCATTTGCCTCCTCCACCGCAATGAGTTAATCTAGACTTCCTCCAACAGTCATGAGTCACTCAGGCTGCAAAATGGGTCCATTTGTCAGTAAAGGGGAAAAGGTGACAACAGCTAGGAAAACGGAGAACAGCAGGATCCCAGTCAGAACCTGGCTCTGGAGTGAGAATGCACACGTGTGCTGCTCATAGATGAAAAATGCTTTCCTTGGGCCATCCATCATCATCATCATCCATGGAGACAGCTCCCTCATCTAGGGCACATTTCTCCTGAAGGGAGAGGCTGGACCCTGGGGATGCCATGATGCCCAGCCCTCTTTGGACAGTCACTTGTGATTGATGGTCTTGGGCTCTGGGCCTCTCCAGGATGAGTGTACAACGTGGCTGGGAGGTGTGGAGGGCAGGGAGGCCACTGCTCAGCCAGCAGAGAAGTGCAGGCAAAGCCTCTGAGTGACAGGGAAAAGTCTTGCCTACTTCCCTCATTCCTCTGCAAGCTCCTTGAAGATAGAATCATCTTCTTAACCTTGTCATCTCTCCTTTTCCCAGCAAGCCTGGCACACATTGGGTTTTTAGCTAATGTCTGTTGAATGAATATATGAACCTGACAGGTAGCACATAGAATTTTCTTCCCCTTCTCGATGCGCTTAAGTCAAACTTGTAAAAACCACAAGTGTTCTCAGATACCATCTAGTCCAAACACTTAATATGAAAATGGAGAGACTGAGGACCCAAGGGGAATAATAGCTTGCATAAAGACCCTGATAAATTAGTAAAGATTGTAGATTAGTATTATATTAATAATACCTTGTCTCCTGTAACACATGGGCTTCTTAAGGACTTTTTTTTCAAATGTAAGATCCAATGTGAATTGCTTCTTTCAGGTTTCTGTGTAATTATCATGCAATCAGTGAGGCCTTCTATGAAATCCAATTTAAGATAGCACCGCCTTTCCCTATACTCCCTGAATCCCACCTCACCACCTGGCATTCCTTTCTATCCCCTAGCCTCCCACCTGGTCCTCTCTATTCTTCTCTGGAACTCTTCTCACTGTCTGATATTCCAGATATTTTATGTATCTATATTTATTTTGTCTGCCCAGCCCCTAAGAACATGCTTTCCATAAGAACAGAGACCATTTCACTCTAAGAATAGAGTGAATCTCTATATTACTTACAACATAGCTGGTACATAGCCGGCATTTAGTACTCATACACTCACTGAGGGAAGAAACTAAATTAATTTTCCGCAATGCAAACCATTCCCTGAGCATCTTGGTCAATTATGCTTTATTTCTGTACACAATTTAGTGATTATACCATGACATTGATTCCTAGGGACTGGAAGATTTGACGGTGAGCCCCTCCAGCTGTCATTAATTGGGATGACATCTGGCAGGTTGGGGCAGAAGATGCCTAAGTATGATAGGGCATTCTGATTTTCTTTGTATTATCTGCCTCTCCTACTGGGCTGAGAGAGCCTGGAGGACTGAACTGTGTCATATTCTTTGCTGAGCCCCAGCACAAAGTAGAGGGCATGGTAAACTCCAGATCAGGGTGGTCCATTAGAACCTCAATGGTGATGGAAATGCCAGTGTCAGTGCTGATGGAATGGTAGCCACTGACCCCATGTGGTTAAGAAGCCCTTGAGTGTGACCAGTGCAGCTGGTAAACCAAACTTTTCATTTTCCTTTCACGTCAGTTAGTTTTGAGTGTGAACAGCCACATGTGGCTAAAGGCTACTACTGCATTGCCCAGAGTGGCTCTAGATTTTCAATATGTTTCCTGAACAAATAACTGCAACCAATTTTAATTGAAAAACTCCATTGTTTATAAAGTAAACACCTCAGTAATCTGGAGTAGTTGAGTAAAAGACTTAGCAATTAAAAGTGAGAATTGTTGATTGTTTAAAATAATTGCTTTTTTGCCAATTCCAAGCAGATACTTGATGTTTTTCCTTCTGGCATAATCAGTACACAGAAATCTAAATTCTTTTTACATCATTCAGTATTAAACAGTGCGGTATTTCCCACGACCTTTTATATTCTTCTGGATCATGATTATGAATAGTGCAGTTTTTGAATGTACCAAAACGCGTTTAATTACTCAGTTATATATTGTTAGACGTCTGTGTTGATGTCAGCTTTTTTCCTAATATAAACAAAAGTGTAAGAAATACTCCTTTACATCACTCTTTGTGTAGACTCTGGTTCTTTATTTTGGCTAAAATAATGTAAGAGCAACAAAGGATAGAAGTATTTCTAAGCCCTCAGAAACTCAGGGACATAGTTTCCATAACATCCTCACACCCTCTACTACCCCCTTTGATGGAACTATCAAATGGGTTTGTCCTGGGGAGTCCTAAATGGATGGCCCCAGGCATGGGCCCTTTGAAGCTGTTGCAAGAGTCCTTACAGCAGAAGCTTCGGGATTTGCATAGGCATTCCTTCCACCACACCTGAGTCTGGATAAATGCTACACAGCTAGAAGGATATGTAAAACCAAAGGGGCTTAACTAAGACAGAGGCATGTTTCCTTCTCATGTAAAAGTCAAAGGGGAGTCCTACCATCCTGTAAATGTAGCTTCTAAGATTGCTCCAATCAGCGATAGCTACCAAAAGCAGATAGCAGAAAGGTGTATATAGGACCCAGGATAAGAATTCTGGAGATGACCTGGGAATTGCTTGCATCCCTTCCACCTTCTTTACACTGGCCAGAAACCAGCCTCTGGCCACAGGAAGCCTAATTATCAAGTCCTGTTAACTATACATCCTTAATATGATTATAACTCAGATCTGTCCACTTATCTGTATCCTGACTGCCATTGTCTTCTTTCTGGCCCTACTCATCTTTTGCACAGATTAGCCTAACAACCTTCGAATCGGTCCTCATTCTCAATCTTTTCTTCTTCTGATCCATCCCCCACATGTAGAGCCGGCAAGATCCTTTTGAAATGTGGATCTGATCACATCACTCCTCTGCTTAAAATGTTAAGTGGCGAAACATTGACTTTAAAGAAAAGAAATTTTAAAAGCCAAACACCTTCCAATGACATCCAAGGCCTTTCTTTTCGACCCTGCCCAATTATCTCGCCTCATATTGCTCAGATGTCTGGGATGTAGCCATGTTGGCACATATTTGGTCTTTTAAGGGTGGAAGAAATGGGAGCTAAGAGCTGAGACTGACAGCTAACTTCTCTGGGATATGAAGTGAGAAAACACATGTGTTTTCTATCACTCTAACAAAATTCACCATTTGTCCTCTCTTCAAACATATGTGGAAACTACCTACTTGAGGGCTACGGTTTCCTAGGGCTTCCAGAACCCCAGCTCTTTACTCCATAGGACTTGCTGGGATTTTAGAGATTACCTGTGGTGAGACATATGTCCCATCAGGGTTCATTCCTGAGACCAGCTTGTGCAACTGACCTGACGTACCCTCACAGAATATAAAGTAGGGTTTCATGTATATTGATTTTTATATGCAGGTCTCTGGTATTATTTCAAACAAAAGAGGGTTCTAAGGGGCAAATGTGGAAGATATTTCTCACTGCTCACTAAAATGATTCTGGGAAAATAATGATTCCTCTCTGTGCTTCAGTTTCACCGTATTTAAAATAAGGCGAGTAGAATGATCTCAAAGCTTTGTTTCAGCACCCTAAGGAGATCAATTCACTCAACGGTCATTTTTGTTTAATTTTAAGGGCCCAATATGTGCCCAAATCCATTCTATATCTTGAGGATAATGTGTTGTAAAAGATGGACAAAGACTGATCCAATAAGGATGATATTCTCGTTAGGAGTGGAGTGGTCAAATAGACACACATTCCCACAAATAATACAGAAGAAATCTGATGGTGATGGGTGATGGTGGCTATGCAGAGAACAGTTAGTGGGTGGTGAGATAAAATGAAAGACTGTCTCTGAGTGACATTTAGGCTAAAAGGCAACTATGGCAAGATCAGGAAGAAAACATTCCATGCAGAGAAGTCATCAGAAGCACTGAGCTTGGTGTGTTTCATGGAAAGAAAGAGACTTAGCGGGGTGCCTGGGTGGCTCAGTGGGTTAAGCCTCTGCCTTCGGCTCGGGTCATGATCTCAGGGTCCTGGGATCGAGCCCTGTGTCGGGCTCTCTGCTCACCAGGGAGCCTGCTTCCCTCTCTCTCTCTCTCTCTGCCTGCTTCTCTGCCTACTTGTGATCTCTGTCTGTCAAATAAATAAATTTTTAAAAAAAATCTTAAAAAAAAGAAAAAGAAAAAAAGAAAGAGACTTAGGGAGAGAAGTGAGCTTGGAAATGGTCTTAGAAGAGGTAGAGAAGTTTGTTTGGGGCCAGATCATGTAGGATACTTATACCAGAGTCAGAGATTCATCCTAAGTGCTATCAGGAGATCCTGGACGAACTGAATCTTGGGGAAGACCCTTATTTCAGTTTTCAAAATACCACTCTTGGAATTGTATGGAGTACAAAGTGGAAGTGGAAAGAGACGCTATTGAGGCCATCATTGTAGCAGTCCAGGAGGGAGCTCGTGGGGGCATGGGTTAGAACGGTAGTAGTAGGTGGAGAAATGTGCCTACATATAAAATGTACTCATGGAGTGGTTGCAGAGAATGAGTAAAAGAAAGGGACAGGATAGGCTGGGTGGCTTAGTTGGATGAATGACTGACTCTTGGTTTCGTGATCTTGGGTTATTATCTCAGGGTTGTGAGATTGAGCCCTGAGTGGAGACACATGCTTTGGGCTCTGTACTCAGCACGGGGTCTGTGTAGGATTCTGTCCCTCTCCCTCCCCTTCTATCCCTTCCTTCGTGCATGCGCAGACTCCAGCTTGCTGTCTCTTTCTCTCTCTCAAATGAATAAACAAATAAAATCTTAAAGAAAAGTAGAAGGTATCAACTAACTAAGGTGGGGTCATTTTCTAAACTTAGGAATGGAGAAGAGGTTTTTGGTTTTGAACATGTCACCTTTGAGAAACCCATTACATCTATAAGTGTAATATCAGGGAGGCGGCTGAGCAAGATCATTGCTAGAGATGTAAGTTTGGAAACCAACAGAAAATGAGTAGTTTTGCAAGCTGCAGACTGAAGGAGGTCATGTAGCAGAGAGCATAAACAGAGAAGACAGTGGGTCCTTTAGCTTTGGGGCACTCCCTCATTTAACGATTTGGTAAAGGAGAATGATCCAGCAAAAGACACTCACATGGAACAAGGGAAAAGGTAGGTGAAAAATCAGGGAGTGTTTCCATTAAAGCAGAGAAAGAAAGTGTTTCCAAAATGAGGTCATTTGTCCTGACGGCTTCTGAGAGGTCACTTAAGGCCCAAACCTTGAAGGAGCTATTGGATGTGACAACATGGAGGCCATCAGTGATGTTGTCTAAAGCAACCTCAGGGGTATGGGGGCACAGAGTAGAAATCACAGAAGATTAAGGATAGACATTGGCATGAGGAGGATGGTGGAGAAAGCAGTTAAGTAAAATTGTTGTGCACTGGAGCAGAGATATGCTGGGGATATGGAGATGAAGGGAGAAATGACAGCGTGGTTGTAAGATGATGGCTCTGATGCTGTAGGGAAAGAGAAGTTGCTGGTGGAGGAGAGTGAGAATTATTTGAGAAGAGAAAACTCAATTGCCAAGTGGAGGCAAGGTTTAGTATGCAAGTTTGGGTGTTGTCCTTGGACAGAAGCAGGCACCCTTCTTCCAAGGTGACAGAGGAAGACAGAAAGTGTGGGCGTTGATACAGGAGGATGAGAAGTTGTGGGAAGACAGATGAGTTCAACTATAATAACCTTTCTTTTTCAGTGAGTCACTGGGCACATCATGGAAAATGAGTAGATGGGGAAGCAGGCACAGTAGGGATGAGCCCAGATGAGGAGAGCCCATCTAAGGAACAGATTAAAGGTTTTCCTCATTCCTTCTCATTATTTATTTAAAATAAAACCAACAATGTGTTCAGGATCTAAATAACTGCCAGGTCTTTCTCATATATTACATCTAATTATCCCAACCTCAATCTTAAAGGGCAGATATTGTCTCCACTTTCCAGAAATGTGGGCTCAGCTTGATTAAATAACAGCAAGACCTTGTCTTTCTTCAACATCCTTACTATTTGAAGACTCACTACCAAGTGAGAATGCTGGCAAGGTCAGAGTTTTCGACTCAATTCACGGCCACAGGCATTTCTGACTACCTACCATGTGTTAGGTTTCAGACTTCCAGGGCCCACTTTTTAACCTCTGATGATGCCTCCCCTGTACCCGTTTCTAATCACTGTCCATGACGAATCCAGGCTGTAGGAGCACAGCTGTGACTAAGCTACAGCCCTCTTTTCAGAGAGCACAAGTAAATGAGCAGAAAGAGGGGTGTTATTACCCATGGAGTGGTGGACACAGGCTTGCGGGGTTCAGTGAATATTCCCAGAGGAGAGACAGCCAAGCTCCTGGCCCTGTGGCTACTTTGCCTCACTAACTATCTCCTCTTCCACACAGCCCATTCATGGTGGCTGTGTGCCAACCTTCATTGGTCTTTCACTGGGAGCCCCCATTCCACTCTCGAGGGAGTCACCACCCTAAAAAGTTAACACAGTCACTGAACCCCAATCATTGATCCTTAACCTGGAAGACCCTTTCTTCCCAATTCCCATATGGTTTCCTTCTCCATGCTCTTCAGGTCTCAGTTCAGGAGTTAAAATTTTGCTGGGATGTCTTCTTGTCTTGCTGATACTATTCTCTGAAAACACGAACACCCTATCTTCATCCCTGCACCACCGAGACCCACAGGACTCATCAGTACCTCTGCCTAAACCTCAACACCCAGCATGGAAATTGTGTGATCTCCACCTCCTTCACTGCACTGCCAATTGCTTGATACTGGAAAGGGGTCTTGGTGATTACTAAGAGTCATACCAGAATAAGTAGGAGCCCCATATATGTTTATGAAATAAAGAAGAAAAGAACAATCCAACAATGTTTATGGTTCTTCCAAACTTGCTTTGTACTCTTAGTCTCCAGCCCTTTGAATATACTATTCCATCTACTGAAGTACTCTTTTCCCTTCTCCATCTTTTGCCAAGTCCATTTGCACACTCTTATTCTTCCCAAGACTCAGAAAATCTGTGGTGTGCCACAGCGTGCCACTGTTTCTCAGTGAAACCAGTCTCTTAAAGAAAGTACCACCTTGTTATAAACTATCCCTGGACGATTTTGTTTGGGATCCTTGGAGAAAGTGGGTTTTATTAAAGTGGTTTTGAACATGGAGTTTCAGTTCTGTTAGGCTACTGTTGCAGAAGTTTGGATGTGCATTCCAGAAGGTCAAGGATCTTTTAAGTGTCAGTACATACTTCCCTTCCCCCACCAATCACTCCCTTGAGAATTTTCTATTTTACAAAGCATTTTTTTTTTTAAATAAACCTACACTTCTGAACCAATTCATCTGCAATTTGCTATACTTCATAGGGCTCAAAGCCCCCGCGTGCCTAAACTACTAGGAAAGATTTCTGGACACGTCAATAAAAGTGTTCTAATGAACAACAGCTGCAAAGAACATGTCTTTAAATAAATTGATTCCAAATTTCCCTGTATGTTTCTGTGATTTTTTCCTTTTTAAATGGGTACCACCGACTTCAAACTTGGCTATCTAAAAAAAGCTGAAGGAAAAATATCATATATTATTTCAAAAAATTTTCATTGTCTTGCTTTTCTTCACCATTCTTTGTTTGAAGAGGTTAATATGCATTCACACTGATCACCTCACTTCTGCTGGTAATAGCTCTTTGGAGCAAATGGAGGCAAGTTCTGTATCTTCCCCATTTTGAATTTGGTACAGAAAATTTACAGACTTGTCCAGAACAGGAATCAGGATTAAAACTCAGGTCTCCTGATCTCAAGGATTATGTTCAGCCCCTGGCCTACATTGTTTCTTAAAACAAAATGAAATCTATCCTTCCCACCAGCAGAGAGCATGTATGATGAACATGTTTAGGCTCCAAGAACTTCACATTTAACATATAAGAGTAGAACTAGGTTCAGAGTTTGTTTTCAGTTATAAAATAAATGAGATCTGAACTTTTTCCTCCAAGGAGTAAACTTTACAATTTAATAATGCCCCAATTTTTGTATCAATCACTAACCATCTAAAATTGCATTTAAGCTTTCAATTTATTTAAACTTTTAAAATAATGAACTTGTTTTACTAATCATCAGGAAATAAAGAAGTGGCACTTGGAAGAGGACTGTGACAAATACTTCATTTTGGGTTTGAGCAGCGTAGCGGCTGTTTTTTTTGTTTGTTTGTTTTTGTTTTTGTTTTGTTTTGTTTTTTTTTTTTTTTCTTGCACAGGAGGCTAGAAATCAAAATTTGGCTCTCCAGCCACATGATTTCCCCCTCTCTGATCTACTACCCTGGACATCTGGGTTTCCTGTGGATTGTGTTCAATCAGCAATGTTAAGGTAGTAAATATTTCATCATCAAGGTCTCCTCTTTTATTCTTCCTAAATGGAAGGGGAGAGAGCACGGGAGATTCCTACCTTGAAAATTCCCCTTCTGTCACCTTGTACATGTTGCCTTTTACCATTTGAAAAAGCAGTTTGTGACACTGTTTTGCTCGAGAAAAGACAAATGCATCATAGTGGGAGGTAGTGGGGAGGGGGGAAGGGTTGAATTAGGACCCAGAAATTGTTGAATAGAACAAAATGAAAAGCTGTTCCCAATTTGAAAAGTGAGTTGACGTCTGTTACTCTGGTATGTGGTAAAACATGTTTTTCATCTAAAACATAATAAAAGCTACAAGCATTTTACACTAGGCATTAAGGGCTGCATCTTTAAGGGAACATCTTTTCATTTAGAGCACGTACAAAGTTCTCTATTTGATGATACCTTTGAACGTTTTATTTTTACGGTAGATGAAATATCCCCTAGTCCTGGCAAATCCTAAATGAATTGACAAAAACACCTTTGCAGAAATGACTGTGAGGGGTGTATTGCCATTGCATTTTTTTTCATACATTTCTATAAAATTTCTGTTCAAGCTGAGTGTGGGCCTGGACAACATCATCAGGAGAGCGTTAACAGAGGAGCGAGCTTCCATGACACACAAACGAACAAGAGGACCTTTAGGCTTAGGGTGGGTGAAGGTTTTGAGGTAATAGTGAAAGGGAGGTAAGGGAGCAAGGAAATCACTCTTTTTTTCTGTTAAGATTTTATTTATTTATTTGAGAGAGATCATGAGTGTGGGGCAGAGGGGAGATGGGTGTGGAAAGGGAGAAGCAGACTCCTTGCTGAGCAGGGAGTCCAATGTGGGGCTTAATCCCAGGACCCTGAGACCATGACCTGAGCCAAAGCCAGACATTTAGCCAACTGAGCCACCCATGACCCTCCACGTGTCATATGCTTCATCGTAGAGGATGAAGAGGTCAAATGGTCAAATGGAAAAAGGACCCGGGGCGCCATCCCAACACAGAGTTCCACAGTCCCTAAAGGGTCCATTCGCATATATTACATCAATGGTACCCCCTAGAGCTGTACAAATGTAGTGTCCCTATTGAGAAGAATGACAAAAAGTTTTAACATCTGTTGTGTGGAATAAGAAAGACAAATGTCTAGGGATTTATTTTTAGAATTCCTTCTTAGTCTCTTTCTCTGCCAATTCCTTCTTCACCTGTCTCCCTCCTTGCTCTAGCCTTATTGGGGTATAATTGGTACCTGTTGCTTAAATACTGGTGTTCTCTTGGGTCCCAAAGAGGTTTACTTCCCTTCCATCCTGTTTTCTCTTCCTACATATACTCATCCACATGCACAATTTTAACTACTATCCACAGAGTAAATGGATATGTCTGGACTTACCTCTCCAGGAAGCTTCAGGTCTGTCTATCCACCTGCCTCAAGAATATTCTCGGGGTCCTATCTTCAACATTGCTTCAATTCAATCCATGATCAATCTAATTATCCTGCTCTTCTTTCTATATACCCCATCGTCAAATAAGAGTCGTCTGGAGCCTTAGATGAAAATCCTGGGCATGATCCTAATCTGTTTCCTGCCCTGTACCCTGAAAATGATTAACAGTCAGGCCTAGGAAATTCCTCTTACCACCCCTTCTTCACACGTTTGGCTGTCAGTTTAGGTGCTTGCCTCATCTGCTAATCTGCCTGGGGTTCTCCAATCTATTTATGATTTACACATTTATACATAGTAGCATTTTATGCTTAATGGCTGGCACATAGCTGACATTCAGTCATTGTTGTTCGAACCACAACTAAATTAATGATGTTTGTACTATGTTTTTTTTTAATTTTATTTTTTTATTTGACAGACAGAGATCACAAGTAGGCAGAGGGGGGGGCAGAGAAAGGGGGAGGGAAGCAGGCTCCCTGCTGAGCAGAGAACCTGATGTGGGCTTGATCCCAGGACCCTGAGATCATGACTTGAGCCGAAGGCAGAGGCTTAAACCACTGAGTCACCCAGGGGCCGGAGTATGGTGTTTCTTATGTGTCCATAGCCAAGAATATTAATTGACAATTAGGTAACATTCTTTCAATATGTGTTTACTGAGCACCTGAGTAAATATACTTTCTCTTGACCCTCCATGTGTTATATGCCTTTTTGTAGGGCATGAAAAAATATCTAAAAATAAAGGTTTCATGTTAAAAATAGAATTCATGTTAAGAATACAAGATGCAAAAAGCTAGAATAATGACCAATAAAAATAATAATTCGAATCAAAAAGAAAATGTTTTGTATTAGTACGACCAAAGCCATCCAGAGATAAGAGATTCTTGAGATTAGAAGTAGCCATGCAGCTCTGTGGAAGGAGGCAGAGCTAAAGAAAAGATAGGATTTTTAGATGAGTGGAAGCAGGAATGGGAGGGTATTTCGCAGGAGACTCTCTTGAGTGGGAATATAAAGACAGCCAAGATTGATGTCTGGCACTGTTAGGCACTGGAGCAGTGGCAACATGTGTGCTAAAATGATAAAACTAACAGTGCGTTGATATTTTGGGGAGAGACAAACATCATAGAGTAAAAGAGCTTTGGTACTGGACAATTTGGCTTCCAACTCAAGCCCATTATTTGTTAACTAGGTGACTGAAAGAAAAAAAACTGAAAAAAATCCCTGCTCACTGCTTCATGCGGTAGGTATACAAAGGGTTCTGCAGGGCACCCAAGTTTGGAAAACATTGATTTGGTCTGACTCCATTACTGTTTCGAGGCATAAACCAAGAACTATGTCCAATTTACTATGTTTTTATAATTAATTATCATGGCATTTACAAATTACCTATAACCCTCAAGCTAATACAGTGATTTTATGCACATGGGCACATACATATAACAGTATTCTAAACTGTTAAAAGTATCCATGGGAAATGCTATTCTAATCAAAGTGTGTCAACTATAGTGTTTTCAATGCACTAAAACATTTGGTTGCTTAAAGAAAACCCATACTGAATATTCTATCAAGTAAAGAATTCTTTTTTTAAGTTAAGTAATTTAACTTAATTACAGGTCAGAATTTTAAAAGTTTACAATTTTTAGATTTTATTTTTTAAAAGATTTTATTTATGTATTTATTTATTTATTTATTATTTATTTGAGAGAGAGCGAGAGCTTGAGAGGAGAGAGGTCAGCGGGAGAAGCGGACTTGCCATGGAGCTGGGTGCCCAATGTGGGACTTGATCTTGGGACTCCAGGATCATGACCCAAGCCGAAGGCAGTCGCTCGACGGCCTGGTGGCATGGCCACCCAGGTGCCTATGTATTTTTTAGATTTTAGATGTTTCTTTTTTTCTTTTTATCTGAAAAAATACAGGGAAAAAGCTTTTGCCTTTTTGAGTAAGCTTCCATCTTCATGGTAATGCGAAATTTGTTTTCCTCACAAATACTTGGTCTAAAGGAAATTTTATAAACACTTAATTGGAATTAAATTGAAAATAAAATTTTAAAAGATTTTGTAGCCTAAAAGGAAGCATGGCATGGTGTTAAGAAAATGGGCCTTGAATTTTCACAAGACTGTGTTGAAATTCCAGCTTTGTGCTTTAAAATTTTGTGGCCTGGGGGACCTTTATTTTCATCTGTTTCTTCTTATGAAAGCAATACTACTATTCCATTATTCTAAAGAAGACATTGATGCATCTAAAGATTCTACAACTTTCCAAAAGTTGCAAGTTTACATTCATATAAAGTATTAAACCGATGGTTAATAGCTGAGTAATTTTGACCATATTAATTATGTTCTATGAGATGGGGAGGAAATACCTACATTCTTTAAATTTAAAATAAAATAAGACATGAAAGTACCTACCAGAAAGGCTGACACAGGATGTTATTTGTGCAGTGCCCTCCCCTGAACATGTTTATTCCTGATAGAGGTTCTGGGACTTACAAAAGAGAGCAGAGAAGAAGTCAAGGAAAATCATAGTAATAACTCAATGGCACAGGGTGAAAAAGGGAGTCTCAGAGTCTCAACATTTTTTTAAAGATTTGGTTTATTTAACAGAGAGAGAATGAGCAGGATGAAGGGCCAGAGGGAGAGGGAGAGGCAGACCCCCCGCTGAACAGGGAACCTGACATGGGGCTCAATCCCAGGACCCCGAGATCCTGACCCCAGCTGAAGGCTGATGTTGTACCCACTGAGCCACCCAGGTGCCCCTCAGAGCCTCAACTTTTCTTTCTTTCTTTCTTTTTTTTTTTTTTAAAGATTTTATTTATTTATTTGACAGACAGAGATCACAAGCAGGCAGAGAGGCAGGCAGAGAGAGAGGGGGAAGCAGGCTCCCCGCTGAGCAGGAAGCCCAATGTGGGGCTCAATCTCAGGACCCTGAGATCATGACCTGAGCCAAAGGCAGAGGCTTAACCCACTGAGCCACCCAGGCACCCAAGAACCTCAACTTTTGAAAATGCCTTCTAGCCATAGGCATAAGGACTCCTTGACACCAGGTCTCTTTTACCCACGGTGAGGGCAACCTGGCTCCTGGCACAGCATCACAGCTGCTGTTTCTTTGAGTTCTTTGCCAGCCTATCAGCTCCAAATTCAGCCACCATTCTCTTTTGTGAAAATATGGAGAAGTCCTTTTTCTCTTGCTATCTAGCGTAATGTTAAATCTTCGTCAGATATTGCAGGAAGAAGGAGTGACCCCTGCTTTGAGTGTGCTCTCTCAGCTGACTCTCTCAGTGACTCCTGCATCACTCCCGGCCCTGTCAGTCACACTTTTCCTTGTGGCTGGCCTTTGTGGGGCAGAGATTTGCCCGTCCCTGGCTCTGGGAATATGTGCGGCTCCTGACCGCTGCAGCCTGGAGCACACCAGCAACCATTAGCCTTCAGCAGCCTATTGCTTTCCCAAGTGATCCCCTCGAGGGATTTTATAGCACAGCACCCCCAGAAAGTCACTTTCCCTGGAGAGCAGATCGGTATGCCCCACGGGAACTCAGCTGCCACCCTGTGAGCCTTGACCATGCCCTTCAACAAGGACTGGATCTCAGCCTTTGGGTGGGAGGGTCTTGCTCTGGCCCCCTATTGGAGTTCTACAGAGAGTGGTTTCCCCCCATAGCTGTGATTCCTGTGTGCTTCAGAGTTCTTCTTATTTATGAGCTAATTCTTCATTACTTCAATCCCTTGTTATGGCTATTAATTCTATTAGATTTTTCCTATGCAAATTACAGTGTGGTTCCTGTCTTGCGATTGGACTCTTGCTGATGGAGGTTCTCACATTTGCCATTATATAAGTAATGTTTAAGAAGGTCTCTTGACCAAGGTCCTGGGGTGGCTCAGTCTGTTGAATGTCCAGTTCGGTTTTGGCTCAGGTCATGATCTCAGGGTTGTGAGATTGAGCCCTGCACTGGGCTCTACACTAGGCATGGAGCTTGCTTAAGATTCTCTCTCCCCCCACCACCTTGTATGTATATGTATATGTATGTGTGTGTGTGTGTGTGTATTTGAGGAAAGAAAAAAATAAAAAAGAGGTCTCAGGACCAAAATCCTGGGCTGGTAGAAAACAGTTAGGCTCACAGCAAAGCCACAAAGCAAAATAGTTAATAGTAGATATTACTAGCAGTTTCTATGACTCCCTCAATGCAGTGACTTTCTAGCTTTTTGGGGAAAAGGAGAGAATTGAATTCTGTTTCTCAGGATGATTAGGTTCTTTGCTTAGTTTATGTCTCAACACTAATTTACCTTGATCTGCTTCCTTGTTTTTTTGTTTGTTTGTTTGTTTGAAGATTTATCCATCCATTTGAGAGACACAGAGAGAGAGAGAGAGAGAGAGAGTACGGTAGGGAAGGGTAGAGAGAGAGAATCTCAAGCAGAATCCCCACTGAGCACAGAGCCCTATACAGGGCTTGATCCCAGACCCTGAGATCATGACCTGAGGTGAAATCAAGAGTCAGACTCTCAACTGGCTGAGCCACCAAGGTGCCCAGATCTGCGTCTTTGTTAAAAGGGAGGAAGTTAGCAGGAAACTCTAAACAAAAACTCAGTGGCCTAAGGGTATTAAAGCACACTCTCTGGGCTCTGTAATTCCAGCTGGCCATGTCTTTTGGCCACTGAGAAAATCTGGCTTTGCATTTCAATAAAATCTTGAAATTAAATTACTTTCAGCAAATTTTAAAGTTGGAAAATTTTGTCATACAGAGTGAGTAAATCATTGTAAAATGCTCTAAGTACCTCCTAGTTTTCATTTCTGTGGCATTGAAATAATCCATATAGATTTTCCTGGCTCTTCCAGGAGTGAATATGCCAATGTACTCTGATTAAATCATTGGAAAATGTAAGGAAAATCCCTTCTTTTGGAAATAAGTTTATTGGGGCAAATTGTCATCATAAGAGATCTATAGGGATTTTATATTTAGAAAAGCAAAGTAAAAAAATAAAATTGTTTCATTCTCTCTTTAAATTGTTAAGTCCATCATCCTACGTAGTCTCAAGAAACGATTAAATAGAAAATACAGAAATGTATGATTTTCCAGATAAAAACTTGATAGGGCTAGAAAGAACAAGGGCTGGGTCTTTTGTTTCTAAATACCCACTTCAGTGTAAAATACTGAGTCTCTATTGGAGGAATATGTATGGTAACTCAATTAAAACCATTTATTTGATAGTGATATTTTCTTTCAGTTGGAGGATTGGAGTATAATTTAAACTTTGGAAAGTTTAAATTCCAACTGCTCTATCATTATATGACTTATTTCCTTCCCAAATATTTTTAATTAGAAAATTTCTAAAATTCATCATATAATATCTAGGTTTTTCCCTGTGCCCATCCCATTCTTTCAATACAAGATTGGATCTGCTTTGAAAAAAAAAAGGGCTCTTTCAGGCCACATTATCACTAGTAAGAACATTTTTAAACAATATAAAGCAAGCACAGCTAAATTTCAATATAAGGGTTATTTAGTGCAAGAATCCAGGCTTGCAATCTTGAAAAGAGCAAGGTCCAACAAGCTATTGAGTTATTTTAAAAATGTTAAATTATATGAGTATCTCTTCCTTATGAAGGAACAAATGCACATAAAGTATTTTCAGATTTAAATTTGAAGTAATGATTTTTTAAGTGCTTAAAAAGATAAACCCTTAGCTACTGCTTTTTAAATATTTATTCACATAAGTCCTTTATATATATGACATCACTAAATATGATTTCTATTTTACCAGTTTAGAAATTGAGGCTCAGAGAGGTTAAGAAATTTCCCGAAAAACATATAGCTGGGAAGTGGTAAGAATGATATCTAAAAAATATGCACATCCCCACTATTCTACATTGCTTTTTTTAATCTTTTTTTACTTTTTTTCATTCCATTGCCAACATGAATCCTTTAGGACCATAGTGATTGACTCTGTACTTTAGGGGAAATTGCTTTTTCTTGAGGAAGGTTTTTAAATTTTAAAGCAATGAAATTAGAATACAAAGAGTTCAGGGGTGCCTGGGTGGCTCAGTTGGTTAAGTGTCTGATCTTGATTTTAGTTCATGTCAGGTCATGATCATCAGGGTCAAGGGACTGAACCCCGCTTCTGGCTCCACACTCAGAGTGAGGGTGTACTTGTCCCTTTCCCTCTGCTCCTCCCCTGCTCTCTCTCTTTCTTTCTCTCTTCCTCCCTACCTCTAAAATAAACATATAAATGATTTAAAAAAAAATAGAGTTTTAATTACTACCCCCCCCCCCACTTTTTAGCTTATTTTTCAATTAGCTTGTCCAGTTTGGTAATCACACAAATGTGTAAATGTGTAGTCTATACTAGAAAAATCTGACCAATCTCTCTCTTCTCTGGAGGAGCATTTCCAGTTCATCATTTTAAAAAGTTAATACATGCTTTCGTTTTACGTTAAAAAATATTTCTGTTTCAAGATATATTGACTTTTCTAATGCAGCTTTGAGCCCTGCTTGAAACAGTCATTGCCTGGAAGCCTTAAGAAGTTTTAATGCAACTTCCAAATGGGTCTCACCCTACTAGGGAGTAGTTTTGGCACTGGGAGAATTTGGCTCAGCAGATTTCATCAGAGTCCCAGCTCAGGAAGTCAATTAGCTTGGAAAGATGAAACATCTGAAAATGTAAATTATTAGTTCAGTTGCAACTCTATGTGTTACATGTGTAGAAATACAAAAAAAAAAACATTTGTTCAAAAGATTTATCGTGAGCTGCCACACTGGACAGCATGAACACTTAGATATGCTTACATAAACACATGAGTCACCTTTTATAAAATACAACTTTCCATGTAAGCAAGCTATTGATGAATGTGGAGTCTAAGACACTTTCTCTTTGGCTGTTGTAAAATTTTCTACAAATGATAAGAAAGAACATCTTTAAATGCAATAAGTTCAAGAAAATAACTTGTCACCGAGGGGAGTGGAAGCCAAGGGGTCCCAACATCCCTCACTCCCATGTCCTAATGCAGGCACGTTTGCCAGAAAGCCTTCACTGTCTGAGGTGAGTCAAGGGTCTTGAGGGCTGCCTCCAGTTTAGTGAAAGAAAGGCATAGCCTTCTTCCTGACGCCTTCTGAGGTTGGCAGTGTTTAAATATCTTTTATCTTAGAATTTGGAGATTTTTTTCCCCCCTAAATCAGAATAGATAATGAGATGCAAAGTAGCTGGTGTTTTGGGAATGTCCACTCTGTGGGTCTAATTCCAGGTGACTCATGCTTCTGCCTCTTTCAAAACAAGTTATTAGCTGTACGTATTAGTTGAATTAAGAAAGACGGGAAAATTTTGTTGTTTTTCAAAATCTTTAATCTATGGTTCTTTCTGGAACTTTCTGGAACTAAGGACTCTCCAACAAATATCACTCAAAGCCTGATATCAATTGCAGCTTAAGCGAAAAGCTCTCCGGCCCCACCCTATCCTCTAACCCCTGGAATAATTTTTTTTTTTTTTTTTTAAGATTTTATTTATTTATTTGACAGAGAGAGATCACAAGTAGGCAGAGAGGCAGGCAGAGAGAGAGGAGGAAGCACGCTCCCTGCTGAGCAGAGGGCCCAATGCAGGGCTCAATTTCAGGACCCTAGGATCATGACCCGGGGAAGGCAGAGGCTTCAACCCACTGAGCCACCCAGGTGCCCCACCCTGGAATAATTTCTTTACAGTTCTCTCCTCCCCCAAGCTCCGCCCTGCTTGCTTCTTTGTTCCTTCTCTAGTCTCTGTTTAGTATATATTTGCATTTGAGCATAGTAGTTTGTAATTATTTGTCATTTTGTCTACCCCTTTCCCCCACTGGGCTATGAGGTCCCCAAAGGCATGGACTTTGTCTTAATACATTTTTAAAAAGCCAATCCCTAGTACTAGGATTGCCACAGAGATAGTCACTTAATAAATATTGGTGGAATATTGAAAACCTGAATTAATTAACTAATTAAACATCTAAGGATAACATTAGGATAATTTATTATACGAATTTGATGATTCTAGACTTCTTTTAGAGTTGAGAATTCTGTATTTTGTTTAGGTAGAATATTTCTAATAAAGATTATCTCCTGGCTAATGCAATTGCCTTTCCAAACACAGACAGTCCTGTACTTAATGGTGGTCCAACTTACTATTTCTTGGCTTCACAGTAGTGTGAAAGCTATACACATTCAGGAGAAATTGTGTTTTGAATTTTGAATTCGGATCTTTTCCATGGCTGGAGATACATGATGTGATCCTCTCTTGCGAACCAGGATGGTGGTGGTGGCCACAGGTCCTGTTGGCTATACGATCACAGGGGTGAACAACATATATACTTGCCAATCATTCTGGGCCCATACAACTACTCTGTTCTTCATTTTCAGCACAGTGTTCAATAGACTACACTTTATCATGAATTAGACATTATCTTAGATGATTTTGCCTAACTGTGGGCTAATAGAAGTGTTCTGAGCACATTTAAGTTAGTGCCAGGCTAAGCTATGATGTTTAGTAGGTTAGGTATAGGAAAGGCATTTTTTCACTGATTTATTTTCAACTTATGAAGGGCTTATCCAGACATAAATCCCATCATAAGTCAAGGAAGACTGTTTTACCATTTTTTTTCCAAATAAAATTTGACTCATTATAAATACACAACAACATATAATAAGAATTTTTTAAATAGAGAAAAAGTCACATAATTCAACAACCTAACAGCATTTCTACCAATATCCTTATGGGATATATTCTTGCATTTTTGTCATAAAAATATTTTTTATTGAATTACTGCAGACACAAATAACTATAACCATAATTGAATAAATGGTGAGAAAAATGCTAAGCAGTAATTAATAACATTGCCAGAATTGTCCTTTACCATATGGAAATTAACAGTTAAATGTTGACTTTAGTTGATATATGTGTACTTAATATACACTATTAGGAAATTCTTAGTTTTTTTTTTTTTAAAGCATTGTATTTTTTCCATTCTAAAAGAAATTCATCATTGAAAATGTGAAATGCAACAAATTAGTATAAAAGAAACCAGAAGACACAGAAATGAGTAAGCATGTAGACAGAGACAATTACAATTAATATTGTATAACTTTTCTCCCATACTGTATATGTTTTAAAATAAAAATTGGTATTGTATGGAAAACAAATTTTTTTGTCACTTAACAGTAAATACTAAACCTTTTTACCATATCATTAAAGATTCTTAGAAAAAACTATGGTTTCATACTATTTTATTATTTTAAAATATTTGTAGTTTTACTACCCTTCTAGTTTAGTCTTTTTTTCAGATCTGATTTTTTACTATACATAAATAGTTTGTAATATATCTTCTATCCTACATAAACCCTTGAATAGATTTGTGACTATTTCCATTATCAATATCCATATATTCCCCAATCTGCCTGATTCTCCACTCTTAGTCTGAAGTTTCAGAGCTGGACATTGTTAGTGCTTATTGATAACAGGTTCTCCTTCCTCTCTGAGCCCATGGAAATCTGGGCTTCTCTGCCTCTATGCAGTTAGGTGGAGCCCTGTGGCCATATCTAGCCAATAACATGGAAGCGAAAGATTTGATTTAGCTTTGCATAGTTCTCTCTTTCTCTTTTTACTCTGCTGTGGCAAATCTTGGAGACTTGTCCTAAAGGAGGGACAGTTTAAGAGAGGGGAGCCTCTGTTACTCTTGTTTCTGAATCGCTGTGAGAAGCAGAGCCTTCCGCTAGATCATGCTAAACCTAATATAATGAGAGAGAAATACCCTGGCATTTTCACTGCAGTGTAATTTAGTTTATACTGGTTTATTGTATTTACCAGAAACAGACTCATAAAAATACAACTGTTGAATGAAATAAATAATAATTTTAAAAAGGTTAAAAAGTTGAAGTGATTGATTTTTTTTTTTTTTAATGTTGTAGAATACCTTGAAAGAAAGCATAGTAATGGCTGAGGCTTCATTTTATCCAGTGGAGAAATATCTCGAGTATAAGCCAAAGATACAAAAAGAAGCCATGCAGGAAAAGACAAGTTTTAAAACAAATCAAAAGCATTAATGTGTGAATATCAGAATTCCTGGAGGGTAATAAATGATGGATAGAAGGAAAAAGTAATTAAACAAAAAAATGGGGAAATCCTTATAGTAAAAAAGTTCTTACATCACAGATTAAAAAGAATTAGGGAAAACCATACATGCACAAATAACCATATATATTTTGGTAAAAATGCTGAATTCCAAAATTAAGTATGACGGCCTCAAAAAATAAAAAATGAGATTACTATATAATCCAGAAATTTCACTTCTAGGTAGATTGAAAAGAATTGAGAGCAGAGTCTCAAAGAGATATTTGTACAGCCATGTTCAGAACAGCGTTATTCACAATTGCCAAAATGGGGAAGCAACCAAAGTGTCCATCAACAGATGAATGGATGAGGAAAATGTGATATATACATACAATGGAATGTTATTCAGCCTTACAAAGGAAGGAAATTCTGACATATGTTGTAACATGATGAACCTTGAGGACCTTATGCTAAGAGAAGTAAGTCAGTCACAGAAAAACTCAAAAAACAAAAAGCAAATACTCATGATTTCACATATGTGCAATATTTAGAGGAGTCAAAATCATAGAGGCCCAGAGTAGAATAGTGGTTGCCAGGGGCAACAGGGAGCTTGGAGGGAGAAATTATTGTTTGATGAGTACAAAGTTTCAGTTTTATAAGATGGAACTTGTCCCGCAGATGGATGGTGATGGTGGTTGTGTAGCAATAAGAGTGTACTTATTGTACTGAGCTATATGTACACTTAAACACGGCGAGATAGTAAATTTTAGGCTATACATATTTTATCACAATAAATGAAATGAACATAGGGAAATGGTGCCATTCATATAAAATGCATGTATATGTAAAAATTCTAGAAAAAAGTAGCAGTTCTATATTACTGACTTGTAGGAGTAGTTATGATATATTGTCAAGCAGAAAAAGTAATTGACTAATACATATAATATAATTGAATTTTAATAAAAAACAATTGGGAGTATTTTAATATATCTATAAATATTAAGGTGGTAAAGGATTGATTTATGTTGCATCTGTATATATATATAAAATAAGTTTCTTCAACAACAACTAATTACTATCATAATTTTATAAACTAAATACAGAAAGTGTAAAAAATTAATTTGGTAAGGCCATATTACATATTACAGTAAGAGCTGTAAACCACTGCCTTTCCCATTTGGTGAATATATTTCCCCAGTTTGAATTATATCTTTTAATTGTGTAATGGTATAGAAGTTATTTAATAAAATTATATGTACTACATATATTATTATCTTAAGTATATATTGTTATTGAAAGTCACTTCTATTATGTTACTTCTGTTATTATGTATTATATTAATGTATATAATACCACACAGTTGCACAACACACACACACACGCACACACACACACACACATATATACACACACATATCTTTTTACATTAAGTATTGTCATGTTATCTATGACATTCAGGATTTTTTGGTTTCTTTAAAATGGAACAAGAAATTAAAAACACCTGTATAATGACTTAAGTGAAGAACTCTTATGATTATTGCTCTTATGGTGGGGTAATTGTGGTTCTTTCCCAGATTCATTCTCATTTTTTCAATATTCATGTCTCAAGCTGACGAAAGGCCTAAAATGTATGATTTGGATTGCCCAATGGCACAATAAGCAACAAACATGTGAACAGACTTGAAAGGCACTTGTGCATTAAGGCTTATCTTCCTGATGTTTTTGGTACCTCGAAGCCTCATGTAACACCTTGGGCTAGCACGTGGAGGATAAAAGATCAAGACCATCCAGGGAGGGGCTCCCGTCATTTGGACTGTCTTCAGTCAACTCACCAGCAAATTGTGGCTACATAAATAAGCCCACCCACAATCGGTCAGCCTGACCCAGAAGAAATGTTACTTAGTCCAAATCAAATTATTGACTTGCAGAATAATTTGCTAAATAATTGGTTGTTGTTCTAATGTATAACATCTTTGTTGGTCTATTACAGAGGGAAATTTAAATGATATAATTCCACCCAACAGACACACCCATGCAGACATACACACATTCTCTTTGACATTTGCCTTAAAGATACCAAATTCAACTAAAGTTTTTTTTCAGTAACTTTCCTTTATCTAGTTTTCATTGAAACAACAATTTGCTTTTTCTATTGCTATTTTACCCTTTTATATAACCCTTAATTACATTATATAAATAAATAGCAGGTACAGCTACCTGCTATTACTACTCACAATATAAACAGGTTTGAGAAAAGAAACAACTGATTCGTGGTAATCATAGAACTCATTGAGGGAGGAGAGAAGTATAAGATGAACTACAGAGTCACCTAGTGTGAGCTTCCCTCATGTTGCTGGCATCAGTATGTGGACGTATCCTGGACTATGGTAACCCTTAAGGAGGTCTAGCGGGCTAGGACAGCATTTCCTGTCCATCTTCACTGTATGCCTTACTTCTTAAAATCTTAAAGTCATTATCTCCCTTCCTCCAACCAGGGAATGGATTTTCTTCATGACTTCAAGGTGATCAGGATCCCATTCATAATATATGTTAAATCAATATGGACTTATGCATATAATGTTAAAATATTAAATTAAAAATTTGAGAGATAACATAATCTTACTGTATTCCAAAACATTTAACACCATGGTTCATTAAGTTGCTATTACTCATAATAATAAGACACTTTCATTGATAATTCTCAATATATCCTGAAATAAAAATATCCATAATCCTAAACACTGAACAGAATCAACCCAAGGAATCCTATTAAGTCCCTTTATTTATATTATTAAGAACATGTACCATAAAGCTGCTATAACAATCAATACCAAAATGTCAGTGACTCAAAATAGTAGAAGTAACATTAATATTAGAATAATAATATTATTAGTAATAATAGTATAATAATATTGATAATGGAAGTATTTTTCTTGCCGATGTGAAATAGTCTAATGCTTGTTGGCCTTAGTTTCTGTTCCATGAAGTCATTTTGGGGCCCAGATATCTTCCAACTTAAGGAATGGCAACCATCCACACTTGGTCTCTAAAATTCCTATGGAAAAAAGAAGTAGGAGAGAAGATTTTGCAAAGTCCTTGACTGTCTCAATCTAGAAGTGACACATGACACTTCTACTCACATTCTATGGTCAAAAACTAGTACTGGGGACAGATCTTTTCTAAATTAGAGCCAGGAAATGTGATTTGCCTGTGTGCCCAGAAGGGGAAGCAAGAATGGTGACCATCTATCCAGTCTGTCACATTTTTTTTTTTTCATTCTACAAACTTGAGTATATCAAATTTGTCTTCTAATTGAATGGAGAATTGAAACAAAGGATTGAAGTCAGTAGCAAAGTAGTGGTTCTCACAGACGTTAAAGTGGTCTGGGGATATGGCTACAGCATATGGTCTTATCTTCAATCTGGTGCTTTAAGATATTTGAACATATTGATGGCCTTCTCTAGAGTTCAGATTCCTTTTTATACTAGAAATAAGGAATTAATCAATTTCCAATTTTAAACAGAGATAGGCAAATTGTTCAAGGAATGCTCCGGGATGATGTTGGTGACTGGGAAAGGACTAAGACAGGACCTCAGTTTGGCTCTGTGACCCTCCAGATCACTTTCTCACATATCTCCTGACACCCTGGGCAAAAATTCAATATTCTGGTTTATTAAGAACAGATTTTTTTCCTTTCTGTTCATATTTCTTCCCAACTTCAAAGTCATAAAGGAAGAGACTTATAGGCATGATATATATATATAAAACATGTTCTTAATTTTATTCATTCAACATCCATGCAGTGTTTATTAGTGAGTCTGTTTAATTTATGTGGCTTTTATTGAGAATCTACTTTGTGATAAGCTCTATATTGAGACAGGGGAATACAGATAAATAAGGTTTAAAGGAGTTAGAGACATACCTATCTATTCATTCATTGAACAAAGATTTAATGAGCTTCTACTTATGAATCAGACACTGCTCTTATGAAACTGGTCAGAGGAGACAGTTCATCAAATAAATACATCAATCACATTGGAGAGTAAAAAGTGCTATGAAGGAAAACAAAAGCAAAACAGTGGTGGGAGGCTTACTGGATTAGGTGAAAAGTATCACTGGTACTTGAGTTAAAAGAGGAAGGCACCCTTGCCAAGTTCAATAGCCAGAGAGATCATTCCATTAAGGAAAAAATCAGGAATGGGTTAAGTAAGTTCAAGAAAGAAAGGAAGCCAGGGAAGCTGGACATGCATGCTTGAGGAAAGCTGGGAAAATGAATGCTTCAGTGAGGGGGTAGGTTCTCTCCCTCCCCTAACTGTTATTTCCTATCCTCTTACTCAGGTCCCCATGGAGACCTGAATGCTTCTGGGTAAGAGTTTTTTTGAGTATATTGGTTTGCTAGGGATGTGTGATAGTTAATTCTATGTGTCAACCTGAGAGAGCTAAGGGATGCCTAGATAGCTTGTCAAATGATTATTGTTGGGTGTGTGTCTATAAAAGTGTCCCTGAAAGAGATTCATATTTCAATCAGTAGACTGAGTAAAGTATATTGCTCTCACCATCACTAGAGGGTATCATCCAGTATGTTAAGGGCCTGAATACAACAAAAATGTGGAGGAAGAGAGAATTCACTCTCTCTGCTTTAGTGGAGACACCCATCTTCTCCTTCAGATGTGGGTACTCGTGGTTCTCGGGCTTTCACACTCAGGACTTACACCATCAGCCCTTACGCTCTATTCTCCCAGTCTCAGACCTTTGGACTTTGAATGGCACCACTGGCTTTCCCAGTTCTCCAGCTTGTATGTGGCAGATCATGGGACTTCTCATCCTCTAAAATCATGTAAGCCAATTCCTATAATAAATCTCCTCTTATCTATCTCATATTGGTTCTCCCTGTGTTCTCACATAGGAGGACATCATCCTACTGTGTGTGTTCTCTGTACCCTAATTTACTCTTCTTGTAGGGATGCCAGTCGTAGAGAATTATGTAGTACTGGTATGGTCTCATTTTACATTAATTTCCTTGCTAAAGGCCCTCTCTCCAAGTACAGTCACATTCTGAGGTACAGGGTGTTAGGACTTCTACACAAGAATTTAAGGGGAGGGCACAATTCACCCATAACACAAACCATAAATAAAATACACCCATTGAAATTGGGAAACTTATTTTCTATTTTGATACATAACATTTAGGTAAGGGCTGGGTCATCAGGGCATCATAGGCTAGGAGACAAAATGTATAAGACAAAATGGGGAACCATTAGGACTTTGTCATAAGATTTTTTAAGGTCAGTTTATTGTGTAGAGAATGAATTTTCTGACTACATCAAGAAGTGTAGGTGATTTGGATTAGGATCATAACAGAGAGATGGTATGAGATGTTTAGATGCAGGATTTATTTTGAGATTAAAAACCAGAAGAAATAAATGATGGATTAGATGCAGAGAAAGTAGGGTGAAAAGAGGAATCAAGCTGGACACAAGTGGCTTATGCCACTGTGGAGTTGATGGATCCCAGCATGGGCTAGATATGTGGTCCCTGGGAAGGAACTTTATCTCTATGACTTTCTACCTCTTCATTTGCAAAATGGAGCTAATATTCTTTCCTCCATAATTAGTCATAAGAATCAAATTATATAATGCCTATAAAATACCTTGCAAGTGCTTGGTATGCAGTAGGTAGGTAGTGGATGGTATTGTCAAGTGTCAGCCCTTCTCAGATGAGGAGGATGTGTTCACAGAGCACTGGAGAAATATCTGATTAAATGTCTAACTGAAAAGAACTGATGAAGGGTGCTCTACCCATGTTATAAAAAAAGAAAATCAATGTGGACCAGGACAAGACAACCTTTCCTGGTAGGGTGAATGATGGGGTAAATGTGGAAAACTTGAGAAAAACTCATTTCTGAGAAAAAAGCCCTAATTTTTTAACTGGCTTGCCTAAAGTCAGGGAAAATAGTGTGTCCTACAGTAGAGAATCCCAGATCTGCTTTTCCCTAGTAGACGTTGAATTGTAAAGTAAGCTTTCTGGGCTATGGTTGTCTTACAATCACAATGGAAGCTTTACTAGTTGGTCTGTAACTTGGAGACAGATACTCAATATTTTTAAAAATACCAGATCATTAATTCGAAAATGTCGATGTTACTTCATAAGATAATAAAACAAAGTTGCAAATTAATGATGCTAAAGTAAATCATACTTTAAAAATTAATCAATTTCTTAGAACACGACTAATGATTCATTTACAATTTTGAAAGATGTTTAAAAAGAACTAGGATAAGATCACCATGTTAGTAGCCAACAAATATCACATCATTGCATCTGACGGACTTTATCTGCAAATTTAAGTATTGTATAATTAATTATCTAGTCACCAGGACACCATTGTTGGAAATGGTATAATATTAATCACAAATATTTAAGGAAACATAATAATGAAGTACATAAGGATCCAGAACTGTGAAAGAATTAAACTTCACCTACTGCACACATCACCCACCAAAGTACTCTGTTATTTTGTCCCTTCGAAAACAATTTGATTTTTAGCTTTTTTGACAACTCTCAAACCTAAGGGTCTGAGTGTTAGTCTACTCTCCCCAAGTGCTAACCTGGATCGGGTCCCCTTTTTCTCACCTGCCCTTGGCCTGATGATCCAATCAGCCTCCAAATGCAGCGCTACATCTTCTAAACTCCAAGTCCACACCAGGGGTCCCCCTCCATTCACTGCTCCTTGGTCCTGCGCCAAGTGTGAGCTGGAGCTTCTGGGCACCAGGGTGAGGCGGAGACACGTAATACGAACCAGACTGGAGGTCAAGTCTTATTTTCTTCTGACTACACGCTTGCTGCTTCTCTGGAAACTGCCGCAGGGAGGGTTTTCTCCCTCACCTAATCATTGCCCCCCACCCCTCTCAGCCCAGGTCCCCATGGAGACCTGAATGCTCCTGGCTGAAGCTGGGAAAGCATTTTTCACACCTTAAATAAAATGTGCAGATTGAGGGTGGAAGGATTATTTTCCATTACAATATGAAACATTCTGGCCTTTTTCCCAGAGTTTATAATAGCCCTTGGAAAGGGCCTCACCCCAAAAGTATAGTCCTAGAAACCAGCTAGGACTGGGAAGTCTGGACTATGGGCTTGCTAAGGAGAGAGAGCCCATGTTGATGGGAAGGTTGGAGCACTGGTGTTGTTACTCCCTAGACCAGAGGGCAAAGAGCTGTTTGTGGGTACAGACTCCATCCATGTCATAGTTCCTACCCTCAGAGCCCCCAGGGGCTAATATGTTCACCGAGGTTTAACTTGAGGATCCTGGAGCTCTCAAAAATGCTACACACAATGATGAGAAAGGTCTCCATCCATCGGTCCTATCTTTTTCATTATCTTTGATACCAGTTAAAATTCAGTTTCCCTGTAGACTAACTACAGTAATAAGCAAACCAAATCCCAGTGATTAACACTATACAGGTTTATGTCTTCCTCATCCCATAGCGAGACGGCTGTGTAATGGATGTTCTTCCACAAGGTTAGGGACCCAGGATCCCTCCATCTTCCAGGGCCTTAGAGTCTTCCATCAGATCCTTTTTTTTTAAGATTTTTATTTATTTGTTAGAGAGAGAGAGAGAGATACAGAGCGCAAGCACAAGCAGACAGAGTGGCAGGCTAGAGGCAGAGGGAGAAGCAGGCTCCATGCCGAGCAAGGAGCCCGATGTGGGACTCGATTCCAGGATGCTGGGTCATGACCTGAGCCGAAGGCAGCCACTTAACCAACTGAGCCACCCAGGCGTCCCAGATCCTTTTTATTCTGTCTGAAAACCATTCTCTCTCTCTGAAGGACTTTGCAGGGGACTTTAGGAACGAGGTGTGGAAGTGTACACTTTACTACACCAACAGAACTATCACAAGGCATATATTCCAACTTCTGGGCAGTCCACAAAATTTCTATACCACCTGCCAGAGAAGGAGAGGGAGCTCCTAGATATAGGGGAGCACATTTCTGACCATATCTTGCTGAAAATAGAAGTGTCACTCTGGGTTGTCATCAATCCTGACATTTCCATTGGAAGTGTCTGAGAAAGGGGTGAGATATAGGGAAAGGAGCCTTTGAGGACAGGGGACAGGAGAGGGAGTCACTGCTCTTTCTCATCTTTCCTGTTCATGGCCATAAGCTTAAAAAAATGGTATAGAATATATCACCCTGCATTGAGATTAAGGGAGAACATTTCTAGTGTCAGTCTTCTAGCAAGACAGAATCTTATGTGAGTGGCATCTCATCACCTTTACCATATTCTATTGTTCGGAAATAAGTCACAGTTCCCACCCACACTCAAGAGAAGGACATTGCACGAGGGTGTGAATATCAGAGGGGCAGGAAACATGGAGGCATCCTTAAGGTTTGTCCTCCATTGGAGCAGATGTCTAATGAGTAGATAGATGGATGAGGAGGAAAGACCACAAAGGAAGAGGCTTGCTGTAAGACAACATGCACTTTGTTCTGAATCTTGTTCTTATCACTTATAAAATGACAACCTCATAGGACTATCAGGAAATTTAAGATTAAAAAATGTTGGTAAGGGATGTCCAGGTGGCTCAGTCATTAAGCCTCTGCCTCCAGCTCAGGTCATGATCCCAGGGTCCTAGGATCAAGCCCCACATAGGGCCCCCTGCTCTTCAGGAAACCTGCTTTTCCCTCTCCCACTCCCCTTGCTTGTGTCCCCTTTCTTACTGTGTCTCTCTCTGTCAAATAAATAAATAAAATCTTTTTAAAAAAAGAAAAAAGGATTCTTTAAAAAAGAAGATTAAAAGAAAACGTTGATAAAACATGTAATAAAATATGGGCAAAACAGGGTCCAACAAGCCTTCCTTTGTTTAATTGCTGAGGACTTTGGCAAGTCACTTCTTTAGGCTGAGGCTCAATTGCTGCCTCTGTATATGAGCAATTTGGTTCCAGAAGACATTCTGAGGGGTCACTGCCAACTTGAAGACTCACATCACTGGACAAAACTGACTTGTACAAAGTCTATCCATAAAAACAAGAACTTGAAAAAAATAAACAAAAGACAAAAGATAAGGGAATTCCCTCTTCTCACTTAATCATGGACTTGAGGGCAATGAATGTATTTCTTCTTGGTCATCCAGTTGGAGATCTTTTGGAAGTTGGATATGAAAAGATTAGCATTGAAAATCGTGTATGAAATAATCAGAGATTAGATCATCTAGTTCGTTTTATGTATTACTGTCTATCTTTGTCTTATGTCTTTTTTTGAGTAGCTGTTAATAAAATACAAATTCCTTCAACTGCAACAATGGCAACTCTAGATCCATTGAAAATTAGAGGAATTTCTAACTTCGTAAAAAAATCTAGAAATATAGACATTGAAGCTTACTTGTCTGGTTAATTGGCATCAATAGGAATCAGTTACTCTATTTCATTGGGGAGCGGTTGGGGAAAAAAGAACTCAGGACCAAGTCACCACTTGGACTGATAACCATGCTGGCCGAGGATATCCTGCATTTGCTCGACTCTTGTCTATAAATTTCTCTTTATCCCACAATTTTCTGGGCTTCTCTTTATCACACTCCGAAATTCCTGCATTTTCCCCAGTTTTCCTTCTTGCCATCTGTGTTTGGCACCCCAGGAGAATCGAAGGGAAGGCTAACAGAATTACCATTCAGCCTGAGATTGTTTCTCTTTATTCTTTTCTCAAAATGAGGTGTCTGAATGATTGGGAATTGTAGCCAACCCTCTGAACAGAGTCTCCTGGGGGCTTGTTGTCTCTAATGAGTTCTCTATGAACATTTATTTGTAGGGGCATACTGAAGTGTCTTGATTCTCGTCACAACGCCTCAACAATCTTAAACTGAAAATATACCCGGAACTTTGTCTTGAATTCTAAACATCAACCCCCCTCCCATGCATAATCCCTGAGGCTGCAGGAGTGGAAGACTGGCACATGCTGGAGTGAGCGCCTCCTTAAATTCTGTGGCCTGGGTGCCTCGCTCACCCACTGGACCCTCATCTTAGCCCTGCCAGACAAGACAGGGAAGCTCCCCACTGAATGCTTCACTGAGCTAGATATAAAGATTGTATATTCATTTCCTAGAGTTGGCATAACAAATGATCACAAACTTGGTGGCTTAAAACAATAGAAATTTATTGTTTTATGGTTCTGGAAGCAAAAGGTCCAAAACCAAGGTGTCAGCAGGACCTTGCTTCCTCCAATGGCTCTAGAAGACAAGCCTTCTTTGTTTCTTCCAGCTTTTAGGTATCGTCTGGCTTCTGGTCTTCCTTGGTTTGTGGCAACGTAAGTCCAACCTCTGCTGCTGTTTTCATATGACCCTCCCTGTCTAGGTCTTCTCCTCTTCTTACAAGGATGCTTGTTTTTGGGTTTAGGGACCTCCCAGACAACCCAGGATGATCACATCTTGAGACCCCTAATTTAATCACATCTGTAAGACCCTTTTTACAAATAGGTTCACATTTACAGGTTAGGAGGAGACATATATTTTGGGGAGTTACCATTCAACCCACAACAGATTGGAATCAAGAGGTTGAAATCCAGAAATCCAAACCATTAGACAATCTTAATAGAGTTATTTGTTCAACAAATCTTTGCTGAGTGCTTCCTCTGTGCCTAACACTACCAGCTCCAAGTCAGATGAGGACAAAGTTGGCAAAGAGGAAGGTGACATGGCTCTGTCCCATACCTCCCCAAAACAATAGCAAAACAAGCCAAACAAACAAACAAATGAACAAACAAAAAAATCCACACATATGAGTACACAAAAATACATTGGATATGGCAAAAAAAAAAAATCACTATGGCTGAAGTTGGTGAAGTCACACTCTAACATCAGTCTCAGCAACTCATCATTAAATATATATTCAAATTCTTCCCATTCTTAGAGATCCAGCTCAGGTTCACCTCTTCTCCAAAACTCTTCCAAACTCAACTCTGAGTTCACGTGGATTTCCCGAAATATTACATTTCTAAGTCGGTTCCTTCCCACCACTCCTGTCTCAGAATGTGGCCCCACCACCTGATGTTGCAGCAAGTTGGACAGGCTTGTGGTCTCCACTGCCTGGACGCCAAAGGCTTCCCTCTTATCATCTAGTCCAGACCGTATGACTTCTTGCCCAAGGCGTTCACAACCTCCCGGGTTCTTTCCTCCCCCCACCCTTCTTATTTCTACCACCCATTCTCTGCAAGGCAGTAATTGTGATCTCCACACAAAAACTAAGTCACTTATTTCGCTCAGCAGACCTGTACCCCGGGTGAAATAATACAGTATATGTTAATAGTAATAATAAATCACCTATGTCACTCCTGGGCTTCAATCTTTCCAGTGGATTTTGGCTGTACCTGAAATAAAATGGAAAGTTCCTACCCTGGTTAATGGTTTTGTTTTGTTTTCTTTTTTTGTGGGGGGAGAGTTGGGATAGGGGCAGATGGAGAGGGAGAAGAGGGGAGAGAGAGACTCTCAGGCAGGTGGCAGAGCCTGGGGTGGAGCTCCATCTCAGAACTCTGTGAGATTATGACCTCAGCCAAAATCAAGAGGCAGACACAAGACACAACTGACTGAGCCATCTAGGCACAATGCCCATCCTCTGTTTTTGTTTGTTTGTTTGTTTGTTTTGTTTTGTTTTGTTTTAAGAGCCAAAAGGTCTTAATATAAGCTCACCTCTACACACCTTTCTGAAGTCATCTTCCACCCTCTCTTCCTGGCAACCTAAGCTCCAGGGACTTTATTTCTGTTTCTTGAAGAAGCAAAGCCAGGCCTTCCCGTATGATGTTTGCAGGTGGTTTCCCTGCCTACAAACACTCTCCTGCCTCTCTTTAAGGCTCTTTCCAAACAGTCCTGGCTGGCGTATGTCTTCCTTAGTGGGATTTCTTCCCTGATCACTCAGTCTACATGGCTCCATCTTCACTCACCCTTTGCCAAACCACTCTTCTTATTTCCTTCATTGTTCTAAACAACGGAACCAATTTTCATTTGCTGTTATTTGTTTATTGCCTGTCTTCTTACACTTTTCATGAGAAAAGTATACACATTTCATGAGAACTGGGATCTTATCTGTGTTTTTACCATTGTCTCTCCATGCCTAGATGAGCCCCAAACATATGGTAGATGCGCAACAAATATTTGCCCAATGATGAGATGCAAGTGTTAGTTGTGTTTTTTAAATAACAAGCTGTATGAGAAAAAGCATCATTTTACAGTTTTCCACACACAACCTAACACAATTTTTAAACATTTATTTAGCTGTTTTGGAAAAGAGAACAGGGAATGATGTTCTAGGGTTTTTGCTGAATACGCTTTGGGTCTCTCTTGTGTTTTAGAGATTCCATCCCTGTTCTTTTCTTTGCTGGGCTTTCAATAAGATAAGGCAGCATATTGTGGATAGTTTCTGTTTCTACTTCAGAAATCTCAGATGCAGGAACTAAGAATACTAGGATGAGCAGTTAGTTCCCCCTTTTTCCTTTGTCTCACTGTTTCCTTGGGACCACCTCTGCTTCTGAGTCTGCTACGCATTGCAGAGAAATCCATCCCACAAAGAGCTTCCAAGCTCTTACCTATATAAATAAGAAACAAACCAACAAAAACTCCAATGACTGTTATCAGGAAAAGCACACTATACTTTGCTGAAAGACACCCAACCAGAACGCTTGAATCTTGACTTTCTAGAAACATTGGCCAACTTTCTTTAATAGCCATTATCTTTGCATTTTATGGTACTTTGGGTTCTGTCCCTTATGTCCACAGAGGTCCTCTCCATATCTCTTTTTGCTGTCAGTATATCCCTGAACGCAACAAGATTTGTGAATGATGTACCTCAGGGGGCCCTGCTGGGGAAGCCTGGGTCAGACAGAGTCTGTTCTGTGTGAAGTAATCCTATCTGTGTGTGCTCAAGTTTTAAAGTTGACCCTCATTAATCATGGCTCTGGTTCTCTTAGACATTCCAGAGCTGATCTATCCCCTTTCCCCCCAAGCAACAATCCATATAGACCCCCAAATAAGTTATTTATTCCTGAAATGACTTGATCTGGCATCGGCCAGCCTTCTATAACCTCCTGTGTATGAAAGAGAGAAATGGATGGCTTGGACAACATCAAAGTGTTGTTTTACTTTCCATATAGTCATTAACTTTAAATGTTCCCAAACTAATAGTCCAAGACATTGTAAAGAGGTAATAAGTTCAAAGGAACATGAAACATAAAGCAGAACTCCAGAGTCATTTGAAAGTATTTTCTGTAAATGTGTGCAAGCTTTCAAGGCTGCTAGGCAAAGGAACCTGGATCGGCATTTTGGCCAGTGCTGAAAAGAATTTTCCCCAAGTGGAGTGTGTAAGTGAGTTGCCAGGCCAACCTCTTTGAGAGCAGAAGCATGTCTTCAGAGGATCTGCTGTTCCAGAGAATGCTGCACGGAGCTGGCTCATTCTTCCTTCAATTAAAGGGCAATTTGTCTCTTTTTAAAAATCTTTCTTTCCTTGTTTGGATCTAGGTGCTGCAAGTCACTTAGGGAGGGTTGGTCTACTGCTCTGCAAAATAGGATGTCTCTGTATAAGAGAAAATTACAAACAGATTAAGTTATATAAACTGAATATCAGAGTTCCTGTTATAAAATCTCTAGTCACTGAGTCAAAGAGAGTGGGTTGGGAGGTCAGAGCCCTACATATTGCTCAGAGACATCAGAGCTAAGGCATCGTTATTTTTATTATTGTTATTATTATTTTTAGTAGACGAAACACAACCTTTGAGAAAGCCACCAGAGAATGGAGTTTTCTGTGAGCAGACTTGCTTAGGACGCCATGCACGGAGATGAAGGGCTTCTGTTCTTCATCTTTAAGAGTCTCAATTTTCCATCACACAGGACAACTGTGGGGCTTGCTTTCTAGCCTCCCATCTGGGGCGGAGATTTGCAACCATTAGCCTAGGTTTGCTTTATTTCAAATTAAAAAACAGCGAAATTCAAGACTATTTTGTTAAGCGTTTCTTTACTATCTCCTTTTCCTCTTTCCCCACATGCAGACTTCTATGTGCTTCTAGTCACGAGAAGCCAGCTCTGTCTTAATCCACTTACTTTTCACTCACTGTTGTGCCATAAACATTTAAATCCTGCTCTGTAACTTTCCTAAGAATTAAAGTTTTCATTGAGTGCCTATCCCAGAATTTAGTTGACCACTACTTATAACTGAATTTTTAAATTGTTTGCAAACTGTTCCCTACTAATGATAACTCAGCAATGAACATTTTGAAGCATGAATACCTTTTTTCAGTCAAGGGAAGGATGTCATTTGGACAGAACCCTTCTAATGGGATTATTAGCTTAAAATACATAACCATTTTTATGGCTCTTGAGAGTGGTATGTTTGTTGCTTTCCAAAACACTTTTTTTCAGCTACAGTATTTACCTGGCATTAATTACTCAGACACCATTTCACTATATCCACACCCACATGGGACCTGGTGAAGAGGGAAATATTAAGCATCCCAGAGACCTTGAACTGTAATAGGCACTGACTTAAACCAAAGAAAGTACGACAAGCTAAATTCAGTTAAATTGAAAATTATGTAATTCAGTTAAATTGAAAATTATGTACTGATACAACCTAATATGGGTCTCGCTTTTATTATTATCATTTTTTAAATATTTTATTTATTTATTTGACAGACAGAGATCACAAGTAGGCAGAGAGGAAGGCAGAGAAAGAGAGAGGAGGAAGCAGGCTCCCTGCTGAGCAGAGAACCTGACGCCGGGCTCCTTCTCAGGACCCTGGGATCATGACCTGAGCCAAAGGCAGTGACTTAACCCACTGAGCCACCCAGGCACCCCTCACTTTTATTATTTTTTAATCATCATTTTATTTCTTAAAAATATACTAAGTAGGGGGGCGCCTGGGTGGCTCCGTGGTTAAAGCCTCTGCCTGCAGCTCAGGTCATGATCCCAGGGTCCTGGAATTGAGCCCCGCATCAGGCTGTCTGCTCCGCGGAGAGCCTGCTTCCTCCTCTCTCTCTCTCTGCCTGCCTCTCTGCCTACTTGTGATCTCTGTCTGTCAAATAAAAAAAAATAAAAATCTTAAAAAAATATATACTAAGTAGGAAATATATGACTCATTACAAAAGAAAAAGAAAATAAATATCGCTCATATTGCTGCCTCTTGGATAAGACATCACTAATATTTTGGAGCAACCCTGATTATTATTCTATGCATATATTTTAAAAACAAAAATAGACAGAACAAGCAAGGTTTCAGTCTTCCATTTTTTCACTAAATAAAAGAATAGGAACAGTATATATGTGCTAAACATTTTGTCACATATCAATTGTAATGGCTATTTAAATTTACCATATGAATATATCAAATATCCTGTGGTTAGTCATGTGATGCATTTCAACTTTTTATCTATCACAATTAATGTTGCAGTGGTAGTTTTCATTCTAATGGACATAGCTTAGTACAAAAACTGTGATAATATCCTAAAGACATTTTTTGAAGAATTTCTAGATAAAAGTGTAAATGCATTTCTAAAGTTTGTGACAAGTATTCCCAAATTGCCCTGCAGAAATGCTACCCTGCACAGGGGTATGAGATGATCTATTTTCTAAATACTCACCAACATGGCCCAGTGTCATTTTACAACCAGTCGTTTTAAATTTGGTGAACTAACATGATGGTGGTAGACATTAATTTGCACATTTTGATCATTTGTGAATTTAGCCTCTGTTTCTCATATTTATTTTAGTATGTATATCTTGTGTGTGTGTGTTTGTGATTTTTCCTGTTTTCCTATTGCTCACTTTTCTGCTATTTAACCTTCTAACTAACCACAGAGCAGGTCGTTATGAACACGTGGTGTCCTACATAATTCGGTTATTGGATATTGGGACACCCCTTCCCTTCTCACATTTTTCCTACTGGGATTCCGGCCCCGAATCCCTCAACTGCTTTGTGATTCTCCACCGGCTTATTGCATTGAATTAATGCTGGGCTTGAGATGGAATAGACAGGATTTTTTTTTTTTTTTATCCTGGGAAGCGGCGCATACTACCCAGGTAAGGAGTGTCAGGACACCTGAAAATAAACTTGTGCTAGATTGTAAAAGGCCTTGAATGCTAGAAATTTTTTGGGGGGGGGTTGTACACATTTTTAAAAAATTTTTTAAATTTATTTATTTTCAGCATAACAGTATCATTATTTTTTCACCACACCCAGTGTTAGACTTGTTTCTGTCAGCCATGGGGAGCCATTGAGGGGGAGAGAAGTGGGAGAGAAGAAAAGCTGTGTTTCAGAGAGTATCCAGAAGATGGCACCATTGTAACACATCTTTTGCCTGAGAGCTTTTTGGCTGCTTGAGCTTTGCAGGTAAAGTCCACATGTGAAAATGTACCTTTTCTGAAGCATTCAGACTAAAATGGTCTAGATTATTCTAGTGGCCTAGGCGGGATGGGCTTTCCTAAAAGGTGGAAGAACTCTTACACAGAAGCCTTGTCCTTTTTTTTTTTTTTATATTACATATTCATTTGACACCACCCCCAGCCCACTTTTCGATTATGTATATCCAGATACTCATTTTCTGCCATTAAATTCTTCCAAATGATTCAGTGGTAATGACAGAATATTGATTATTGAGTATCTTGAGGTATATGAGAAAATTCAATAATTCCTCTGTTACTCTAAGAGGCTTTTAATTTTTTTCGTTCTCTTGGTCATTTGATTCAACTTACTTGAATCTCTACTTCCATGAAAAAAAAGAAGACTCAGTACAAAATACGAGAGTCCAAATGTTTTTCACTGAAGCCTCAGTGGCTCCCCTCTGAGAGACAGCAAGGCACATGTTTGTAGTTGGGAATCTGGCAGTAAGGAGCTTGAGGGCTGATGGTCAAGATGTTCTGGTTCAGAAGTTAGAAAATAAATAATTCCTGAGAGGAAGGATTCTTAGGCTCTGGGCAGCTGATACGGCAATAAAATAAATAGGCAGTAAAACACACTTCCTGTTTTGAGAGTTCACATTTCATATTGGCAAAGCGCATCTCTTAAATTCAATCTCATGCTTCCATAAATAAACCTGGCACCTTTTTAAACACTTTTCCATCTGCTTCAGAATGAGGAGTGCATTATTGAATACACCTCAGGGAGTCCCAGAAATGGGAATAGACTACTTGTGAGGAACACACCACTGCAGTTGGCCTTGGCCCAGAGAAGCCATCAGGAGATTGTTTGAGTTCAAACCATTGTAACAAGACCCCGAGGGTGTTTCCCCACCCCCTTTGCTTCTACTTGAGGTTGTCAGGTGGGAGCTTCACACCAGGAGGAGGCAGGAACCATCTCAGGTTGAGTCAGGGTTAGGCACATTTGCAGGATTCTTTTCTATAATACCTGGGCTAGTCCTCATTCAGTTCCTGACACCTAGTTTCAACATATTAATCCAGTTTCCTAAGATGCATGGAAAAGCCCATCATCCACCTTTCTTAGAGCCCAGAGGTTGGGTGTACAGAGCCTGGAAGGATTCTGGGAACTCCTAGGGTTTGTGGTAATCAGGCTTGATGTTGGGAAGCATGGATTGCTGTCACGGAGAAAGGATTCAAGTCCTCATTTTGTCATTAACTGTGGGATCTTGGACAGGTAGGTATGATCTTTGACGTTGTATCCTTGGAGCATGGTAAGACAAAGTGAAGCAAAGCCCATAAAATCAACTAGTACGCTCTCTGGCACCAAATCAACAATCCACAGATACTAGCTATTTTTCTTATTTGACTTTCCCAGGTAAGCTTTATACACCAGAAACTGGGAACAGACCCTGCCTGGCTCAGGCAGCCAACAGACAGTGTTATCATTTAGCATCTACATTTACCATTGAAGCCACTCTTAGATATTGGATACTTTCCTATTTTTTTATATCATATAATCTAACCCTTACATTAAACCTCAAATATTAAAATTTTAATTTAATATTATTTTTATCTTACAAACAGAAGATCAGAAATACCTCTAAATGTTAATCAAATGTGACATGCCACTAGTTGTAAGGTATGCCATTTTTTACTTACCATCACAAAAGGAAATTAAAAACTTTGGTAATTATAACTGTAAGACTCCACCAGTTGCAAGACACGTTGGAATTTCAGAGATTTTTAAAATGGGGGGGGAGGTGTTCCTTTAAAACCAATGAACTATAGTAAGGAACTTGCCTGACCTCATGCAGAGTTGGTGGCAGAACCAGAATTTTAGTGCCAGGGACACCAGTGACTTGCAGTGTTTTTCTCTAAATCAGTGCTTGTTCACCCTTATCAGCCACTCTCCACACCCAGCAGGTCTTGGAGCAGCTCTGCCCTCCTCTGGAAACCCTGCGCTGCTGGTCCTGGGGAAGCCTTTTACAGTTCTCCAACCTGTACCACCGCTCACTTCAGGACGCTCCTGCTCTGAGCTCCTTGAACATGGAGAGCCAGACACATAGGAGTTTGGCTCACTAGTGCCAGTGGCTGGGCATTTCAGAGGTGAGTAGGAGGCAGAAGCTGCAGAGCACATCATTGGTGCTGCCTGAAGTCCCTGTGGGGGGAGACAGGGAGTGTTCAACAAATGATTTCAGTATTGCATCACTGTTGTTATCATCTCCCAAGCCTGCAATTAGATTGGACTGTGATGAGAGTGGGGTTTTGGCACTATGGGATCACCCTACTCGGGAAGACACAGGCCTGTCTTTCTCTTTTGAATATCTGGGACTGTAAGTACTCTTAAATTCAATGTGACTCTAAGTATTCCAACACTTTGACTTTTGTGCTTCAAGGAAATAAGCTGCTTCTGCCTCCTCATTGATTCTGATAAGATGGTGAGAAGAGTATTAGAACTTGGACTGCAAGTTCCAAAATAAGATGTCTAAGATAAAGAAATAGAAAGCTTTATTCATATAAAAATGTCGATACAGAAACAGGTCATTTGCTTGCATTTCATCTCACTTAAATTTTACTAAAATTGAAATGTGAGTATGAAATTATTCTGCCTTTCAGAAAAAATACAGTTAGATTAAAACTGACTTCCTGTTCTACCACTAACCAACCATTGCCTTGGCAAGTCAGTTCTTGCTAAGCCTCAGTCTCACTATCTATCATCCAGAGAGTTGAATTAGATAGTCTTTTTAATCCTTCTTGGCCCTGACATTCTGATTCTCTGACATGCTTCTCCTTACTGGGTTGAGCACCAATATTATCGATTGCTTTGTTTCTGTCCACATAAACAGAAATGCCCTGGGGATCACAACACTTATACACCTTTCATAGTATCACTGGAATCCTGAAATAGCCCATGATCTCTTTTGAAGCAATGTGCCTTAACGTTTGCTTCAGAGAACCTGGTGAACTGAATTTTTCCTAGATGACCACAAGAGCATTCTCCGTCTGTGCCTACATAGCCTTGACAAGGATTCTGATCCAGCAGCATAAGAACTGTAGACTAAATCCTCACCATGGCACTCTGAACCAGGTTGGACCTCTGGAGGCAGTAAGACACCTTCCCAGGGGCTTCATGCAAAGTTAGACCATGTCCCCAATGTTCATCTTGCCTAGGGGATCCCATCACACCTTTGCACACAGTTCTATCCTGGTGTGTGTGGTTGTCAGTTTGCACATTGTTTTCCCCAAATAGGTGTCAGATACTTGTACGTTCAGAATGTGCCTGATGTATCTGGAGCCACAGAATCTGACACGGCGCCTGGCACTTCAGTGTACAATTGAGTCATGACCTAAACATGAGATTTCCTTTGCGGGCATGGATGAGGGGAAGGGGCTTCCTCACGGCAGGTATCATGGGAACACTGCTGTGGGGAGAGGGAAGAAATCTCAGAAGCAATTCCTAGATTATTTTCTACCTTGCTTCTGCCTGTTTTTGGGTCCTGTGTGTGTGTGTGTGTGAATTTGACTGTGAGGTTTACCTTGCATTCTTGCTTCCAGGATGCCATGAGTGCATGTGATCCGCTTCTCTAGAATTCGTTACCCAGCCTGATGTTTATGTTGTAGCTCAGAACTGGCCTTTTGTTTTACAAAGTATTGACATCATGCTTCCCTTCAAGGAATTATCACTCTCTTTGAGGAGTTGTAGCAAAGGTCTTTTTTTTTTTTTTTTTTTAATAGCCTTGGATCTTCCTTTACCTCCTTTCAATTGGCTTCTCAAGCAATGCTTAAGTTATCCCACCATCTCCTTCTTTGACCTCTGCTTGCCTTTGTTTAATTTTTCCCTTAGATTTTCTCTGAGGATAAGGAATCCCCTTGTTTTATCATCAACTTCTTTAAAAGATCTTTTTTGATTAACTTGGTTATTTTAATATCTGAGTCATCTTGGCAATTCATCATTTATCCATGGTGCAAGTTCTTCTGATTTATTACTAGCCTTCATCAAACACATTTCCCCTTGCTCCCCACCTCCAGATTAATCCAAACTCATCTGTGAAGCTTGTTACCAGAGAGTCGGGTCATTCTTATTTACTTGCTCCCTTTTGGGGCTGTAGACAATAAGCTCTGGTACCCTGCCAACCTCCCCCAGAGTAGCTGGTCAAACTGCTTTAGCCTTCCTCAGATGCTGGCACTGGCAGGTGAGGGAAATATGAAGAGTGGAAACAGTGAGACTTTTGGGTAGCATGCAGACTCTCCAAGGTCAAGATTGAGGGCAAGTCTCGTGGTCACAGATATACCTCAGGCTATTGGATGTAAAGCCTGTATTATGCCAGCATCTGTCCTGTTCTGTGAGCACACCCCGTCCACAGCCATAACATATAAAAATCATCAGCCCTTTTGATCCAAGAACTGCATCAAATCATTTTGACCCTTTAAGGAAGATATGTAACCTGGGCCAAGTGGAGCCAGATGACTTTTTTTATTACCAGAGCATAAAGCAATATTAAATGATTTCATGAGTTGTAGCCAGAACATCTGTTATTAAACATTAGAAATCTGATTTATTCAATTATAACAAACTGGCACTCAGCCCTCTCTAAAGTAATGCCTTGCCCTTGGGGCAAGGGAGTGTTGTTTGTCAGTTTTCTTTGTGAACATACCATCTTTCCACATGTCATACAACGACTCCTCTTTTCTTTGAGAGATGATGGCCCAACCGAGGACAAGAACTTCCCTGGGCAGAGGGGTGCTAGGGGTGTGTAACATGGTCTGTTGTTTCAAGCACCAATGCACTGGATCTAGAACCATCACACCCCCGAAGGCTCCCAGGTTGTCATATGCGGGAAGGGAGCACAAAGGAGGAGACACTCGTATGTACAACTTCAAAGGCTATAAAACTGATGCACAGAATTGTAAAGCAGCTGGGTCCTGTGTCAGTGGCTAACTCCTCTAAATTGGCCCAGTTTTTCCTTCAGCTGCTACTTCTGCAGCCTTATGGGGCACATTGTTTTATTCCATTTGAAGCCATCCCCAGACTTCAGGGAAAATTCTGCTCTCGAGTCCTTCATTTATCACAGATAATATAATATTTGTGGGTATCCAGTCCTTTGGGACATGAGGCTTTTGCATTGATCAGAGTAACGAATGGAGATCATGGCATTCTGTTGGTGGGATGGCAGACTTTAGTGACCAGGTAAGTGTGTGTTGGTGGGCACTGGGGCGGGCACAAGAGGTAAAAGGAGAAAATCTCTGGGAATATAGAGGCTTTCCCAAGTTTTCCAAACTAATCCAAAGTTAGCCATTCATTTTATGGTTCATTTGCATATCACTCAGTAATCAGTTTTGAGATATTTACCTGTGCTAGTCACTGTGTTAGGTATTGGGAAATGGGCAATAAAAAGTTAAAGAAGAGTTGATCCATTTACTCAAGAAGTCCACAGTCCGATAAGGAAAGTACGATGTTGGCACAAACTGAAGGAGAAAGTTATGAGTCATGGGAGAGTCACAGATAAAGGATTGGGGGAAGTTAAAGGGGAAAGAAAGAATACTGGCATGTTCCAGGAAGGGTTTCATGAGGGATGTGGAATTTGGGCTGGGCCTCAAGGCAGGATAGGGTGCTGAAAGAGAGAAAGGAGAGACAGTAGTTCTTGTAAAAAGAACTTGTGGCTTGAAACAAGGCGTGGGTATAGGGCAGCATGGAGTCATGCTCGAGTATTGGCCAATACTTGGCTCCCTGAAACCCACAGTCCATATATAGGGCTAATGGGAGACAAAGGGGGAGAACAGACTGACGCCCTATCTTGAAGGTCTTTACGTGCCTTGGCAAAGGCACATTCAACAGGCTGCAGCGTTCCGAGAGTGCAAATAGCACTGTAATTCAGGAAGATTAATCTAAGACCATGAATAAATTTCTGTAGGGACACCTGAAAAAATGCAGCTGAGAGAGAATAAAAACTTGCACTGGAATAGTTGTGCTGGAGATGAGGAGAGGCATAGAGACGTGCACCAGAGGCATTGGGATGTGTGCAGCAGCTATGTGTTGTTAGAAAAGGGGTGTGGCTTTTGGATTCAGACAGACTCTGGCATGACCTTCCCCTTTTTCTCACTCAGAACTAGCTGGAGGAAGCCACGTCTTCCCCAGGCCCCCTGGTCTTCCTCCCCAACAATGTCCACTCATATGCGTTATTGAAGGCTCATCTAATCCCTCCTGGTTTGTGGTGAGGCTCAGGTGAGACAACAGATGTGGGGACACTTCCTCAAGTCTGGAAAAAAACAAAACAAACAAAGAAAAAAAAAAAAACAAAAAACACCAGAAGTCTATTGTGGTTATTTAAGTCACTACCTGGATTTGTGGGATGAATACAAGTGAAGGGTCTCAGATGAAGCTTGGGTTTTATACCAAGATGACTCTGAAGGTAGAGAGTCATGTGCTGGAAAATGAAGAAAGGAGGAAGGGAATGGAGGTCCCCACTTACCTGGAGGCTTAACATAAACCCCAGCTGGATAAATATCACACTGTTAACTTGAAACCACTGAAGATGTTTTATAATGTAGCTGCTAAGAAATTCTGTCTAAAAATTCCAAGGAAGCTCAAAACCAAAAAGGAAAAATATGGATACATTGGGCTGCATTAGAAATTGCAACTTCTTCTTATTTATTTATTAATCTATTTATTTATTTATTTATTTATTTTTAGATCTATTTGTTTGTTTGAGAGAGAGAGAGAGTCAGGGGCAGGGAGAGAGCATCCTCAAGCTCACTCCCCACTGAACACTGGCCCCTCAAAGGACTCAATCCCAGAACCCTGGGATCGTGACCTGAACCTAATGGGAGGCTTGGTGGCTCAGTGAAATGTCCAACTCTTTGATTTTAGTTCAGGTCATGATCTCAAAGTTGTGATACGGAGTCCCACATCGGAGTGGCCGTGGAGCCACTTAAGATTCTCTCTCTCCTTCTAAAAACAAAGAAAAAAGAAACTACAACTTTTATTTAACAAAAAGTAATGAAGAAAATTGGAAGGAAAATAGCCAACAGGAAAACCTGTTGGCCAATCAAGTGCCTGGCATGAATGGATTTCTGAACACCTGAAGAGTTTTACACAACAGTTAAAAACACAAATGACTGGCCAGATAGAAAAAGCAGCAAAGAAGATAAATGAATAATTCATACAAGGAGAAATACAAAGGATCAACATAGAAAAGAAAATCAATTATTTCTTAATCAAAGATATTCAAATAAAGGAATATTTTTACCCGCTAGATTGGTGATTCAGTTAAAAAGATTGAGATTAATGTTTTTAATGAAGGGTTGAGAAATGATTACTGTTGTGCATTATTGGGGGGGATGAAATAGAAAATATAGCAGTCTTTGTGGTGTTCAGTTTGATAATTCCTATAAGTGGGTGTGAGTGATATATCCTTTCAGTTACTAGACTCACATCTGGGACTTTACATGAAGAAAATAGATATATAAATATGAAAATAAAAATAAATAAAGATGTTTCATGCATTGTTCAAATTGGCAAAAAAAAAAAAGAAACAAATACATGATAAATTAGATAGATAAACTGTGATATACCTAAAATTTTCTTTAGCTACTAAATCTAATGACATGGATCTTTATTTATTTAAATGCAAATTTAAATCTATTAATCAGATTTATTATTTATTATTTATTTATTAAAATCCATGCACATATTATTGAGTGAAGATGCATAGTGTTATCCCCCTTATTTATAATATTATATATACATAAATACACTTGAATATACATATGCTTGTTTAGGTAATGATACAAGATATATCTAGAGAGATGTTCACCAAAATGTCGCCAGTGTTATTCTCTGGACCAAAAGATTTCTGGTACATTTTTCTGTGTCGTTTCAATGTTTAAATTTCTAAAGCATTCTTTTCCCAAAGCAACCACATTTTAAAATAAAATACATAAAATAAATTAAGAGAAGGACCCAAAGAGGGACAGAGCAAAGAAAAGAAGGAGGTGGAAGTAGGAAGAGAAGAATGGGGAGAGGCAGGTGTATTAAAATGTACCCATGGGGTTTTAATTTATGGAGATGACTAGATGCCTATACAGAGAGACCGATGGCATTGAAAGAAAAGCTTATTATATACAGTTTTCAAGACAAGGGGTGCACCATGCAACACAAGGCCCCACAAGGAAACACCAGCTTTTTCCTAGAGGCAGAAGAAGCAGTGAGGAGAAACCATGATTCAGAGCCTTTCCTGAGCTTTCTGAGAGCAAGGCAAGGCAGGGCATGGGAAGCAGTTCCTAACTGGCTTATTGGACTAATGTCTGCAGGCTCTGGGATGTAGAAGCAGTCTCTAGCTACTTATTACCCAGCCTGAAGTTGATTCAGGGCAGGGGAAATGCTGGCTTGCTACATGAGAGCTCCATGAAGGAGGTGGCTGGCGGATGCATGTGAAAGGTGTGTTCGCAGGTGAGTTGTTTATTAGCTCTAAGAATTAACTAGGGCTGGAAGGGCAGTCTCTCCCTGGCCAGCTAGCCACCCTCTACATACACCTAATGTCGAAACATTATAAAATTTCAAACATAATGAACATAGAAAGGAGTGACTGAAGAAAGGGAGAGAGGAAATAGTTGGTGGGGGAAGGCCCTGAGAAGGGGGAAGTGATGGATTCTGAGGGTAAATGGGGGAGTGGGATCTTGCGGTGGTCTGATAGAAAGGCAGGGCTTCTTCCAAGGATGTGAGAAGCTACACCAAATTCTTCTGTATAGAGAGGCAAAAGGAACCCGCCTTCAGATGGCCTTGATCTTAGTAAAAAAAAAAAAAAAAAAAAAAAAATGTATTCTAAGCTATTTCTGGAAAATGACCTAGATAGAGTCTGGAAAAGAATTAGAACAAAACTGAGGTGGTTTTAATCAGTTGTTGCAGAAAGTTGAGCACGAGGTGTTCTAGGTGTAAATAAAAGAGCTTCCATTAGGTCCAGAGAAAATTATTTTCACACACATACCCCCCACAATGAGTTTGACTCAGGGTGAAGCTTGGATGTTTGATCATTATGGAATAGACTTCTAGACTTTTTAGCCTTACTCTTAAACCTCAATTCCTTGAATAAAACAGTTTCTGCATCAGGGATTAGCTTCCCTGCCAAGACGATACTAGAACCCATGTTGGATGCCATACTGTCCACCATGGTGGTGGCTCTTGAGTCATCGTTAGTTGGATCACCCACCCTTCTATGTGCCAACTCCTGCCCCATACACACGCAGCATAGAAAATGGTTAATAAAAACCCACCTCACAATTCCTGACATGACAGAAGAGAAGGATAAAAACAAACACGTTGTCTTATTCCTTTCCCAACATTTGATATCCTGAACATTTTCATAGGTCTGTTCATTTAAATTGTGTTCCTTAATGAAGCCAGCCCCCGTATGAGACTCATGCAGGCAGGAAATAAATTTGCTAATGAATGAATGAATGATTCCATCCTTTATTTCAATAAAGTTTTGTTATGTGCAGTACAATAGAGAAGATGACCTAATTATCACTGCTTTCTCTCTTCATGCTTGGTTTAGTAACTGATGTCTCCAAATGCTTGAGTGAGGGCAGATGAAGGAGAGAAACATGAAACAGCCCCCAGATGTCAACTGATTGCACATGACAGTGCCTGGCTGTGTGAAGTGATAAATATATTCTGCCGACATCAGGCTGAGCAAAGCCAATGTGGACACATATTCAGAAAAACAACAAGCCAACGTGGTCATTTCTCTGGGCCTTGTCTTCGTTCTTTCCAACTCAACTGCATTTTTTACTCCTGATTTGGAGGCTATTTACAGTATATCCCAGGGAGCTAGCCCGCAGTGTTGATCTACTTTCTTTTGGAAATATTAGACTTTGTCTCCTGAGGGAGTCAGAAGGATTGTTTGTTAGTTTAAAAATAAGTCATACATTTGATCATGATTGTGCAAGTCTCTCTCCTCCTCCATGAAGTGTCCATCTCAGGGATGGTGGAACGGAAGATGTCCACAGGGAGACCAGAGGCAAGACAGTTGTGTATAGGGCATGATGTCTCTTATCTGGAGATGAAAGAGCCAAGAAAAGAAACATAACACTGAACGCTTTTTACCAAGAAATGAACTCAAAAGGGAAAAGAATTCCCTATTAGTAGGAGGGGATTAATACCTAAGCCAACTTTTCTCATAGCTTCTCCAGCGGATTCTTTGAAATAAAAAAGCAGGAGAAGTGAGCAGTAGTTGTACGATACCTACAGAGATCCAAAACAGAGATTTTTAAAGTTGCTGCCCAGCTGAATACCTGTCACATTCTGTGTCATGTCATCCAGACACTGGCTTGGACCATCACTCTGATTGTATGAACATTTCATTTTGAATCATACAGATAATTCCTGTGTTTTGTTGTTTTGTTTTGTGTTTGTTTGTTTGTTTCTCAACTATACATTCTCTTTCTGTATAATCTTCTTTGAGCTCATAGCCTAACACCACATGTTGGATGATAAAACCTAACTTGTAAACTGTAGACTCATATCCTTTCTGAGCTCTGATCATGTCTACAAAGGCAGTCCTGATTGTCTCAGAGACCTCTTAAGTTTGTTCCCCAAACCAAACCCATCCTGTTGTCCCAAAACCAGTGTTTCCGTCATCCTGATATCTTAGTAAATTGTTCCCTATGCCTAATCTTTCAAAGGCAAAAGAATACCTGTACCATTAACCAGAGTTGTGGTCCTAAAGGCTTGATCATATCAGGTCTCTTAGGGAAAAAAAAAAAAAAAAAAAAAGAAAGAAATAACACATCTGAACTTAGAATGAAGTCACAAGCTGTGCAGATTGTCTTTATTATCTCATTTGCATCTCCAGGGCATTCAATGCCTTTGGCTGCTGCCTCTTTCTTGGACTGCCTCCTTCATTCCTGTAACTTCCTACTCCTTCATCCATTCTCTTTGTGAGTTTCTTGTTTTGGCTCTTCTGCCTACTTCTCTGTAGTGATATTATTCCCTACTAAAGATATTAGGTAATCTCTTTTATCATTCTATATTAGAGTACTTAAAAAAAAAAAAAACCGCCCTGAGGGCTTCTTATTCAGTAGATCCAGGATCTGTGTTTTCAAGAAGTTCTCCAGGTAATTCTAAGTGATTTGTATAACATCCTTTTATATATAATTTGCAAGGTAAACAAATGCAGGGTGGCGCTATCTTTAGAGACACAATGTGTATTATGGCTATAACCTGTATTTCTCCTAGTGGGGCCAAGTGGCTGAGACTGGCTAGATGTTCACCAAACCTATTTCTTCTCCTTCCAAGATATTCGGCTCCCTTGCAGTTCCTTGAGGTCATGTGTCTGAATTCTGGCTTGTGAATAGAAGTTAATATGCCCATAAAACCCTTCCATTTGTACTTCTCCATGCTCATTTCCTCTTCCAGTTGTCTGACTCAATAGCCATGGAAAACTTGAAAGTTCTGAATTGAAAGTGACCCAGGCTCTGTTATTCTGAGTCATTGACGTACTGTGTGGAAGAGGGTTTCCCTACTGACCTGTTCACTTCTCCTGGTACTGGGAGATAACCAAGAAGAAAACTTATACTGTGTTAAGCCATTGGCACTTAGGGGCTATTTGTTATAACACTTGACACATTACTAACTAATACAGTTAGATAAAAGGTAATGCTGAATTAGCCATTCCCATGGTGTATCTCAGGAACACCTAGGTATTCTTTGGTTTTCTATGCCTCATGGCTTCCTAGTTACTGTAACATTGCCTAGCTGATGGGTTCTTAACTTTTCTTGTGTGATAGATACATTTGGCAGCCTGGTGAATCCTATGGATAGATTTCAGAAGAAAATATTTTTTAATGCTTTAAAATATTAATGCAGTGCTACAGAAGAAACTCGTTGATTGGAATCATTGCTATAACATTAAAAAAATGATGGGTGCCTGGGTGGCTGTCAGTTGAGTATTCAAGTCTTGGTTTCAGCTCACTTCATGATCTCAGGGTCATGAGATTGAGCCCCAAGTGGAGTTCCACAGCCAGTGGAGAGTCTGCTTGAGATTCTCTCCCTCTGCACCCACCTTGCATGTGTTATCTCTAAAAATAAATAAATAAATACATCCTTAAAAAATAAATAAAATGAACTCCCTTTCAAGAATAATTTTTTTTATTATGTTCAGTTAGCCAACATATAGTATATCACTAGTTTTTGGTGCATCATTCAATGATTCATTAGTTGTGTGTAACATCCAGTGCTCATCTGACAGCTACCCAGTGATAGGCAAAAATAATTAAAATTTATGATACTGCTAAGAACATGTTAGAGAGCAAAATAAAATATTAAACATGTAAGCAAGCTAGAAGGGGAGTTTTTACAGAACCATCAATATGTGTAGTTTGGCTAGTGTCACTTGCTTGAATAAGAATATTGAACTGTGGGGTGGTCTTTGTCAAGGCAACACACATGTCATGTTTAGTCAATGTTGATTTTTTTGTTTGTTTTATTTTGATGGTTACAAGTGTAGAAATCCCAATTCACAGAGATATATTGAGACATTTGAAATGAAAACTTCCATAGATGGTATTTAAAGGCCAGGAGAGTCTTCTCTTAAGGAATACCAGAACTCTCCGAGGACTTTTGAGTTAGACTCTGATGTAGTGAGATTTCACTTTTGCGATCAATGAGCTCATATTTGGCTAGATCAACATCTTTGATACAGTTTGTATCCGAAACTGTTCAGTAACACATAATGAAAATGACTCATCCTTTTCCACATATTGATCAACAAACAATTGTAGAGAGAGAATGTATTGCAGATGTCTGGGCAACTAGTAGTTGGTGGCTGAATGATACCTGGATTGGGGTTATCCGAAAGCAATCTGGCAACATTCTCCAGGAAACTGATCATGTGAGATCTTAGGTCTAAGAGCTCCAACAGTTTTAAAGAATTTTGATTTTTTTTTTCCTCCCCTCAAACAAGTTTAAGAATCCACTGAATTCTGCCCATGGATCTCTTTGGGAGAGGTATGGGCCCCAGGTACAACCCCTAGTCCAGCCCTTTGAGTTAATATTGTGTAGATACAGAAATCTTCCTTCTTGCCAAAGGGTGTTCATGTGGTCACGGCCTTTTGTGAGTAAGCGTATGTCCTGAAATGAGACATAGTTCACTCTTCCTTTTCTTCCACTCAGTTGATACCTTCTCTAGTTTTCCTTGCCCTTTCTTGTGGCTAGAAACCCTCACCAAAGTGATAGATTTCCAGAACCCAGGCTGTAAGCCAGGCCACACACACTACAGTGTTCAGTGGTGGCACTGGGAAAGCATCTTTAATTTTCTATCTTATTTTTTCCCTGAAAACTGCCCTGTTTTCTCATAGTTTTATATGAGTGCCATATAAAATATAAAGGGAAATATATAAAAGTGGGATGGAAGTAACCTTTATAGATACAAAAATACAAATAAGCACATGTGTTCGCTGTGTTTAACTTTCCTTTGTTCAGATAATTCTCTTAAGCATTAGGTTTAGCGCACACACATGCACACACACATACAGTAAGAAAGAGAGAGAGGTGGGAAAGAGAGAAATCGGCATTATCAGTGAATCAGATTTCTCATCAAAGATATCCCCTAGAGGAGTAGAACTGAGTCCTAGCATCTGTGAATTTCTGCTACCTGGCTCGATGAATGACACAGGTACATAAACAGGTAAATAAATGTCTGTTAAAGTGAGCTAAAGCCTGCTAGTTTAGGGATGGTTTGTAAATATCTTGGATAGACAATTATCTTAAATAACTAGCACAGTCTGTATTTGTTTTTTAATTTAAATTCAATTAACTAATATATAGTAAATTCTTAGTTTCAGATGTAGAGTTCAGTTATACCTCAGTTGGATATAATACCCAATAACACTATCTGTTTTCAGCCAAAGTGGGTTTATTTGAATGTAATATAGTTTTTCAGGAATCCTATTATCTTGAGAGAGTTACTTAAACTCTCCTTAGCTCACTTACCAAGTTGGTAAAACAAGGATAATAATGCCTACCCCTTAGAAATACAGGATTAAATGAGTTAGCACAAGATAAAAGCTTCGAGAATAATACTTGGCACATAGTAGGCACTCTGTGTGAGCTATGTTAATTATTGCTAGATGTAGCAGTATTCATGGTAGCAATTTCGTCACTATAAGAAGTGCCAAGGAGTATTGAAATGTTCAGAATTTAATGTTCTGCTACAAACTCTAGATCTTACTGCTTGTATCTGCATTTAAGTCTTCATTGTCCTTCACGTCATTGCCAGCCAGTTAGCTGTCACCCTGAGTCACTCAAAAACTCCCTACCCCTAAAGATCCCCTCTAAATTGCACTTTGTAATTGACTATGAACTTGGAATCAAGATAGCACAAGACTATTTGGATTGTATGCAAAATAGTATTAAATAGATGGGTCTGTGTGCATCTCATAAATGCTTCTGTTTACCTGATTGACTTCTATGATAACTATATCTAGAGATCCAGAAGGATTCATTCTTTGGTAAATGGATGTGTCCACCTCCTAAGTCAGGTACTGCTGTATGCTTTCCTGTGTACTGGCATCACCTTCCTTTTCTTTCCTTTATCCTAATCATCTCATCCATCCTCACCCCTGGTTATAGGCAATAAATTCTCTCAAAGCACCACCAGGTCATGAATGGAAAACAGTGAACTGGGTGAATTTCAGGGTCAGGGGCTACTAAAATGTTGTATGATTTATATACATGACCAACTCTAGGCCTCACATATATTTAAAGATGAGCAGGATTGTCTAGACACCACAAAGGTATTTCTTCTCATGCCTTAGATTCCAACTTTAAAAAAATGATTATATTTCTTCTTGTCAGCACACTGACACGCCTGGTGTGACTGCGGGTTCCTGCTGGTGGGCAGAGGCCGAGATGTGCATTGGCCACTTGGTGGATGTGCCTTCAGCTTCTGTTTCCGTGGAGGAGCAAATACCAGAATTTTGAGCTCTGTAGGTGGTTGTGTCATTCTTGATGTATTTCTTGCTGTCTAACCAGTTGGTAATATAAAGTTTATAAATCTAATCCTATAGTGGAGACAAGTTGGATGGGAGATTTTGTGTTTAGGAAGAATGTACCTATGGGGCTTTTAAACTGAACAATATTGAGTTGTTTGTGTCACTGTTTTATGGTTCTGGATCATCCATTCTAGCTGGACAAGATTTCAGGATTTATGGTACCATCAGGCTAAAGACTGGTGTATTTTTAACATGCTCATGTATCACCTTGCCGCTGAGGGAGACTTACCATGGTTCCTACTGCTTTGGCTGGACCAGTTTTCCTTCTGGCTTCTTGATCAGGTCTCTGTCTTGGGAATGAAAGCCTTCCCAGGATAAAGCTTAGCCTTCTCAATGCACGTCAATGGAATGGCCAAACAAGAAGCAGATTCCAAAGCAATGGGAGCACCTGCTTTGGGGAAGTATGGTACAGTGGGAAGTTCAAGTACCTAGGAGTGGAACATGTTGACTTCTGCTCTCAGCTCCATTATTGAGCTAGCCATGTGATTCGCCTTCAGCAGGTGCCAGAATCACTGGCATCAGTGTGGTCACCACGGCTGCACATGACTCAGATCTTTCTCAGGGAGAAAATCTCCTGTGAGGATTGTGCTCAGCTGATACCCCTGGCTGCCACACTCTAAAGGGCTACCATAGCAGTCCTGCCAAGGCCACACTCTTCTTGGGATGCTCCCAGATTACTGAGCACAGCAGAGATAGAGAGCGTGGCCATCCTGCTTCACACAAGACTGGTCTAATGGGCAGTGGGTGCCTGGGTTCCTTCTTGCCTGGCCAGCCTGCTCAGAGATGCACTGGAGACTGAGCTTCTTCCTGCACAGCCGTCTTCCATCTTCTTTAGAAGTGTCAGACCAGCATCCCACTCTGAGGAGCCTCTACTTGTTCATGCTTCTTCTCCCCTTTTTCTTCACAGGAAGTGTGCCCCGTAAATCTCTTGCATCCTGACTTCCATTTCAGCATTTGCTTCTCAGAGGACCTGAACTGACAGGCAGTATGTGGACATGTGCTATTTTTGCCTACACTGTACATTTTACCCTTTCTCATCTAAAACAATCCCCACATAAACCCAACCACCTTAGCAATAACCTGCTCTTCTCCAGCCCCAAACATGAGGTTACGGTAGACTATTAAGCAAATACCCTGCTTTCTTGTTCTTCTGCCCCTGGGCCTGGTGCATGAACCAGGTCAGATTAATTAGTGTTCTCATCTCTGGTATAAGTGATTCAAGTGACAAAATGATGAAAACAATCCTATCATGGCCTCCCCCGCAGATGACGCACGGATACCTAGGGAATTTCTCTCCTCCCTATTAGAGATGAGCTAAGGGTGTGAACAGGAAGTCTAACAATAATACAACTCACTACAGAAAGGAAACTAAACAAGGAATCCAATGGTCAGGGAAGAGTAGAGGCAACAGCCTCAAGGTCCAGAGTCTCGAGTCTGGAGGCTTTGAGAGCCATCCTCCTTTCTGTCCCCTTTCCTTTGGTCTGAAATCTACTTCTGAATTCTTCTACTCTCTTCTAATTTTTTTTTAACTTAAGTTGGTTGAATTGGGTTCTGTCACTTATACTTAAAGTTTTCAATAACAGAATCAGTTCCTTGTAAACTAAATCTATAAACTAGTTCTATACATGGAGGGTGATCCTGCCTTGGGAATAGAATAAAATGTGGAATCATAGAAAATTTCTGTCAGCATGTCGACATGGAACAGCCCACTGATAGATCATTTTAAATGATACTGTAGAAACATAAGAAAATGAGAGAATAAGGAAATTCCAGGATCAGGAAAAAGGGTATAATTTTCAAAAAGTTATGATAGTACACATGGTAAGCACTCAGTATTTATTTTTGTTGAATGAATCTAAGAAAAGAAGAATACTTGGCTCACCTATAAATTTGATTTTTTAGGTTCTCTGTGCCTCTTAATGGAGACTCAGGTGCCTGAGATTGACATCCCTTCGGAGACTATGATTCATATTCTGTGTCCAAATCAGTATTCACCAGCTGGAGTGGGACTGTGGAGAGAAAGGTGATGAGCAAAGGGGCCTGGAGGTATTCAGGGTCAGTGGCAAGGGAAAGAGGAGTGATCACGTGGGAGGTAAAGAGCAGGGCATTTGGAGAAGTTGGAGATCCTGGGCCTTTTTTATCATTTTAGTGAAAGGATCCTCTACTCAGGACCAGTCTGAGACCCATGGCTTCTCCAGGAAGACCAATATTCTGGATCCCCACCAAACCAGTATTCTTTCAATATTTGTTCAGCACTTACTTAGTGGGGAGTGAATTAGTATTAGCAGGGAATTTTGTTGCTATTTATCGTTACCATCCCAGACTGCTTCCCGGTTTGACAAACTAAATTTAATGTACACGTGATCGAGATGTTAGGAGTCCCACAGGCAGGGAAATTGGCACCACGTTCGTAACTTTGTTGGTTTAGCGTATCTAGAGGCAGGAAATATGAGACTAATCTGTGGGTTCATCAGGGTCTGCCCATACAAGCAGTAGTAACTGGAGAGGAGGCTGGAGGAAATATTTCTCAGACTGACTGCCTGAAGACAATCCAGTGCAGAGGGAAGAATAGTCTGGAAAGCATGGGCAGGAGGGCTAGTTCCCTGGTATATATGATATATTTCTCCATCACAGGTCATTCAGCCTTTATCCACTTTACATGGAAATATCTACACAAAACTGTCTTTATTTCTAGTCAGTGAGTAAACAGATATCATGTAACACAATCCTGAACTCACAAATGCTCTAAGTTGTTTTTTTTTTTTTTTTTTAAAGTTTATGGAAGCATTTCACGGAAATATTTGGGTGCGTAACTTACTGTAGTAAGTAACAATCAAGTAGGAAAGAGGAGAACATGATGGAAAGACCTGCGAATGTGGTGATAGAGCCGAGCATGCGTGGCCTGGAAGATCACACGGGTAAAATGGATCCCATAGATTCCACCATGGGCACCAAGAAGGGTGGAGAAGCAGCTCCTCACAGCCATGGAGTGTCTTCTGGGCAATAACCAAAGGAAGGAGAACAATCCCTGAGCTAAGCCCATTGAGCATTTCCAGACCCCTTCTTAGAACCCACAGGCTCATTTACCTCATTTACCTGAAGAGTCTATTTGTCCATATGAGTAGAAACTTGGCTATTTGCTCAGGGAAGTAATATTGCTTTGAGGCAGGTTTGTAAGAGGGCGTTCACAACAGAACATTTCATCCCATTGCCTTCCCACTGTGTTCCAGACTTAAATTTTTGATGGTCACCTTTGTCGTTCCTGCTTTTGACTTGTCTGGAGCCACCAGGCTCAGAGACCTGAGACCTCACTTTCCTGTCCCAACACATGTTTTTTATTCCTACTCCCCTCTCTCCCTTTGAGACGATCTATCCCTCACAGCCAGTATTGTCCTATCTTTCATGCTCTGGTGACCTAACTCCCAAGATTCTTAGCTAACACCAAAGCGTTGTCTTTCTACCGCTCCCCAAAGTGAGGCGGGGGGGCACTTCTTTCTTTCAGAATAAATGCAATCAATAGTCATTAACTGAGCTTTGACTAGTAGCACATGGTATGTAAAAATAATACAAACAGGGCTCACAGGCCCTTCTCCAAAGGAGCACACATCCTAGTGGGATTTGATGGAGGTACACCGACACAGTCAAGGCAGAAAGAATGCAAGAAGGGGTCAAAGAATCTGACTCAGGAAGCCAAGGGGAATGTTGTGGAAGAGTGGACACTAGGGGCAGTGAACAACAAGTGAAGTTTCAACACATAGGAGACTAGGGAGTGCTGTCCACACGGAAGGACCAGCAGATGCAGAAGCCAGAGGACTGTGACAAAGAACAGGGGCTTAAACCCCACAGGCTGGAGCTAGGGAAGCAGGAACTATACCAGCAGACCTCCCGCTTATTGCTACATGATTTTATGATGGGGCCTGGAGATCGTATGTCTGTTTGTAAACTTGCTCTCCATCTGTCCCTTATAGCAGGAAGCTGTCACCTTCTCCACTACCTGGGGCAAAGACAGGAGCCTAGAAGGTGCTCAGGAAAAGCCTTATCTGTTGAGTGTCTGTTCACCTGCAGAAGAAAAAGCAGCAACAACTTCATCCAGCTAGTATGAGACTACTCTAAGCAATCAGAGTTTTCCTCAGAGGAGGTCCTGGTCTGAGAAGCGAGGAGAGACTGTGGTACAAAACTTTGGGAACCAGCCTGATGGCTGCCCTGTGTGTGTTGGCCCTTTGACTTGGAGCAAGCTTCTACTTTTTGGTTTACTTTTAGTCTGCGGACACAGAACCAGAGCTTGATTGGTGGAATCACCACAGTTCGCACTGACTCTTCCCAGTTGAATGGTTATTGACTCCAGCAAGCCCAGACCATTTAACATGAATGGAACCTGATTCTTTTTCTTTTCTTTTTCTTTCTTTTCTTTTCTTTTTTTTTTTTTTTGCTCAAGTAAGCTCTTGGTCACTTTCATAACTTTTAGGTTGTGTGAGCTTTGAGTTTGGAAGGAAACTGTCTTGTGTTTCTTCTCTGAAGAAATGTGCAGTTCTTTGAATAAATTACCAAGGGAGTTTTTACAGACAATTCTATCCTCTAGTTGAAAATGGCCTCTAACTCAGTCAGAAAAAATCCTGATATCTTACATCATCGTTTTCGGTCAGTTGATATGTGTCAGCTTAATACTGACACATAATAAGTAATGCATATACGTTGACAAGTGATTGCTTAACTGATGGGCAATGGAGTTGTCCTAGGATTTGCTTTCATTTATCTTCAAAGCCACTCCCTTATTCCAAATGCCCCAGATACCCACCCCAAGAGCAGCACCACTTCAGTGTCTTTGAGGTCCCACTGTCTGTCACCCATGTCCCCTCCATGGAGAGAGAGTGGGGAGACTGTATTCTCTGCTGTTCCCTCTGACTGGAGTCGTGTTTACTTTGTCCCTGCCAAAGAGTTATGTTTCAGTCAGCTGCTTTTCTTCATTTTGGCAAATCCTGCTTGATATTTCTCAATTACAAACTAATGACTCATATTGCAGCATCTTCTGATTTAAAATTAGCACAGCAGATTGGATTTGTTAAATCGAAAAGAGCTGGAAAAGCAAGCTAATCGTTCATAGCAGTGACAATCTCTGTAGCCTGTGGTGCCATTGGCAAACTGAAAGACAGAGGGACCTAGAATGAAAGTGTTTTTAATCCATTTGGAACTTGACAGGTTAGCCTGAGTTGGGTGAGTAATTGTGCTCTAAAGATTCTGTGGGACCGTCATGACACTTGTCAAAGTAGCTTTACATTACGTGACAGTAACAGACTAATTCCCCAAATCTCTCGGCTTACACAAGGGTATGTTTCTCTGCTCACATGGCGTGTCCAACATAGTTCAAGGGGGACCCCCAACTGCACAGGGGCCCAGGTGGACAGAGACTCTCTTCTCTGGTCTTTGTGACAGTGAAGAAAGAAAGTAGATGATTTCACATGGGCTTTTTACTGCTTCGGCCAAGAAATGACAATTGTTACTTCTGCTTGTATTTCTTTGGTCAGAAGCAGTCTCGTGGTCCATCCTAGCTAAGCAGAGGAGAAATACAACTCCCTGTGAACCTGGAAGTAGAAAAGACCAAATATTGGTCAATACCGACAATGTCAATAACATCTGCCCTCTGGTCATCAAATGACTGCTTTACTTTTGTAAAAAAAAAAAAAAAAAAAAAAAAAAAAAAAAAAGCCCTTATCCTGCCCCCAGTGCAAAACCCAAAGACTCCTTCATTCAACACAAATCTGCCAACATCCAAGATGTCAGGGGCACGAACAGAGGTTTCTACATTAGGTTTGGGCATTTTTGTTTTCTTGATCCGAAGACTTAGGTTCCAAAAAGGCGATATGCAATCACAGAATAGGGACAGGGTTACCATAATAAATACTACCACACAGAAAGGTAAAGAATGAGAGCACTCACCAGGCACAGAACTGACAATTCTCAAATCCAGCTGGGGGAATATGCTGGAGCCCCCTACCCTGAGGAAGGAGAATATTCCTTAATTGGGTTCTGATTCTGCTTTCTGCAGGGGCACACCCTAACTTTCTTCTCTTTGGCCTCTGGATCTACCCTCTGGAAAGGTCTTTTCCATTTTTAACTTTCTTGGGCACTCTTGACATGGGCACTGGGTGACCCACCCTCTTTGTTAACTTAGTTCTTCCCATTACTTCTGCCTTTAAACTGGTCAACTCTTTCCTGTGCTGTCTTTCCGATAGCACCTTGCCAAATGCTACCATTTTAGACTCACTATTGACATTTTTCCTTTTTGTTTCTTTCCTTAGAGTCATGGTTTCATTAATTCACATCATAATTGTTAATTATTTTAACATTTCCATGTGGCATGCCATGAATCACCATTTTTTATCCACCTTCAATATCAGTATCATTGGGGCCTCTTCCTACCATCTGGTGTGTAAAACAATGCTGCATACTTGCAGTTTTCCTTTTTATTGATTCTACTTTTGCTAATTTTATAATAACCATATTAGAGTAGATTATGCTGCAATATAATTTGGCCCTATAATCTTAGAAGTTTGATACATGAATGTTTGTTTCTTTGCTCAAGATAAATACCAGTAACTACTCATGAAATGTTATGCAGACTGTTTATCCCAAGGCACATTGTGTTAGTATCCCTGGATTTAGGTGAAAATGAGGAAAAACAAAGCTAACATTTATGTAACACCTCCTATGCTCCAGAAATTGATCAATGTTTACATATGTCAACATACATAACTTACTCAATGTCACTGAATCAGAATTGGAACCCAGTTCTACCTGCTTGCAAGGCTCATGACTTTTATCCTTCTTTTTATTCCTTTAAATTTCCACATTTGCCTTTTTGTGGTGGTTGGCACAGAAGCAATGGTGCCTTAAATAAGTGATTCTAGAACTTTTATGTGCATACATATCCCCTGAGGAACTAATTAAGGTAAATTCTGATTTCTGGTGATAGGCCTGAGATTCTGTGTTTCCAGTAGGATCTCAGATGATGCCAAAACAGCTGATCTGTGCTCCATTCTTTGAGTAGCAAGATTCTAGATCATTTTAGTAATAACCAGGGACAATCTTGTGGGATACCTTTGCAGACATGAATAGCTAGCCAAAGCAATGCAATGTCTTTTCTGATGATCTAGAAAGATATTGTCTCAATCCAATCCCTGTATGTCTATTAGATTCCAGTCGCTTGCTACCAGAAGTGTTACAAGTAACAATCTCCATTACTTCTCAATAACACAGCTTATAATTAACTGGAAGATGTAAATAAGGTTTTTCTAAGAGTTAAAGGACTCTCTTCCCCATTTGCAAAGGGTTAAAGGGAATTAAATGAAGAACAATATGTAATTAAATAGTCTGGCTTACATATCATAACTCCCTCATATTTATTCTGCTATCAATTGTATCTCCTTGATCAGAGTTCATATATCATAGGAAAATAGTCATCCCTCCATCAGACAACCCCAAAGAACCTTCCCAATGCTGGACTCTAATGACATCTCTGGCTTCATCTCCTGCACCAACCCTCTCCTACCTGCACCTCTATTTCATGCACCTGAGGCCTAATTGTCCCTTCCACCTGTGCCATACACTGCCAAGTTTCAATACCTCAGTTCATTTTGTTCCTTGACAAAGTTCTCTCCTTGACCAAGCTCTAGCTAGGCTCTTCTGAACCCTTTCTGGATGAAGCCTTAATCTTGGCTTGTAGGAACTTGAGCAAAACCCTGACATAGTTTGTAACAGCTCAAGGCCACATGACTCTGGCCTCCATTAAAGTGCCTGCTTGAGAAAACTCAAGACTATCAGAAGAATTCACTGTTCCAGCCAATACCCAAAGATGTGTCTCCCATATCCCAACATTTGTGGGAAAGTAGGAGTCTAACTTCAATAAGCAACCAAGCTTTCCTTTCCACTATTTTTTTTTTAATTCTTCACTTCCCTGACTCTACTGAGCCTCCACTCACCCCTTTCCTTAATCCCTCAGTCTGCCTTTAAAAATTCTGGGTGCTGCTTGTGCAGATGGAAGTAGGTTCAGTTCACTCTGGACCCTCTTTCCTATTGCAATAGTATGTTACTGATTGAAAGTATTTACTGAGCCCACCTTAACTAGTGTCTGCCTTTGTTTATCCCTGACACCCTCATCCTGGAAATCTTTCTTCACCTCATCTTTTCCCCAACTTTAAGATCTTACAAATACAGCTTAAAAGCTCTCACATCAGTTTCCCTAAGTCTCCAGGCTGTGTCTTTCTCTATTACCAGAGGATAGAGATGATACTTTATCTCAGCCCTCACTTACCCCCTGTGTTTCACTAGGGTTTGTTTTGTCTGCTCCAATGGTCAGTTAGCTTTTTGGGAGTAGGAACTATACGTGATAATCTCAGGATCCAAAGCACAACTCAGCTCTGTCTTTTTGTTGGTAGTGACTAGAAGGCCCACTGGGCAGGGCTCAGTGACAGGAAAATTTTGACACATTTATGCCTAGCACAGTTAAGTTCCCTCCACCTAAAATATATATATCCAAGCACAACACATATTTCATGATTGCATCCCACCATACCCTCATGTACATATCATATACCAAACACCTGTCATCTATGCACAGTTAGTCATACACAATGCATAATGTGTATGCATACATACTGGTAGAGGAATAAATTTCAATATATTTGAGACTCATTGTCAATAATTATTAACAAGGATGTTCACTACTTAAGTCAATGTATTAGTTAAGTAGAAATATTAAGGTAGAATAAAATCAGCAAATCTGCCTTTTCATCCTGAATTCCTCTGGTCCACTCCAAATCCTGACCCTCTAACCATTCTTTCCCCTTTTTGTGCTTGAAAGTAATTTGAATTCTCCCATATATATTATTTCATTCATATGTTTACTCAAATATTTTTATTAATTTTTAAATTCCTAACAAACAAATCGAATATTCAGGGCCCTTCCCCAAATGTACTAAGTTCAGAAATTTCTAAGAATCTCAGTCCACTGGGAACTGAAATCTTAGTGTGTAAATTAAATATTCATTTAAATGATTCATGATGTATTCATGTTAGAGCAGTTTGATTATAAGTCCTTGAGTTTAGGATCTGTGTCTCGTATGTATACACTCATTGCTTAATGCGGTGCTGCCCACAGACTAGTTGCTCAGGACATCTGTAAGGACTAGCCATCTATGGGAGAGGAATGTGTGGCCTCCCCCTCTATCATGGTGTGTAATTCACTGGCCCTTCGCCATAGGGCCTTCCTTCTTCAGACACCCTCTTGGAAGAATAGGTTATTAAAGCCATAAAGCCAAGATCATAAATAACTTGCCCGAGTCCTAATAAATCTGTATTTCATATGAAGCATGTTATTTTTGACAACAGGCCCAATTCCTTTGGAAATCACGTAGTAAGAAATAAGGGAGGTATCTTCCACAGAATCACATAATGGTTTCACATAAGGCTCTTGTCAGTCCTCACTCAAAATATAACATATATAGCCAATCAGATACCACAATGCTTGGTGGCTTCAACCCTTGCTAGAGAAAGCTCATTTTCTTCCTCTCTCTTGAGGCTGGAATTTCCACTGCTCAAAAGCCATTTGTCTTAAAGATTTCATTTTCAACATCAGCATAGGAATTAAAAAATAATGTCATTTTAGCCCTGAGCAAGATTGAGATAAATCAGGCTCTTTTTAAATGTCTTTGGGACTTTCTGGCCCTGGTGACCCTATAATGGTGGGGTAGGGGGAGGACAGCCTTTTCAAGATGCTAGGTTTCCCATGACTGAGGAATATAGGCACATTTAATGGTTTTCTGGGCTTTCCGAATGGACCACTTGGTATTGGCTGTTCCCAGAGTTAAGCTGACTCTGGGAACAATTCACTGGACTCTAATACTGGAGTGAGTTTTATATATTTTGTCTTTGGAAAATGACCTTTAATGCCAACTCCAGAGTCAGGAAAAAATCCAGGTGTTCCTAATTTATTCTGAAGTATCGCAGACCATTTATCCACTCATCCATTGATTGAGCAAGTATTTACTGAGCAGATACTTTGTGCCAGGGGGGTATAGATTCAGATACAGATCAAGGTTGCCTTTTGGGTATATGGGGCTCCAGAAAAGTAATTTTCTTTATAACCATTTAAGTCACAAATATCAGCATGGAAACCGTACCTGGCAATTTCATGCCCTTCCTTGAGATAAATACTATGCTGGCCAATGAGAGGTACTTCTCCCCAGCTTCCTTCCCAGAAATCTTGAACCAGGGCCTGGCCATGTGACCCTAGCACAATTCCATTCATCGAAATGGGACTGCTGGTCTGACCTGGCCTTTGGTATTAAGTCTCCAAGGGAGACTTAGAAAATATCCAGGAAGCTACTCTGAAGTCTGAGGCTGCTTGACCTGCAGGGCCATACCTGGGTCTGGGGGTGGTGTTGACATCCACTGGCCATTAAGTTATGATTCCTGATCTCAAGGAGATCTCCTGTTTTGAGAAATGTTCTTCTAACTCCACTTGTCATGTAATATCATAAGTGTTATAGATGGCCACGTTAATGACATATGGATGATGTAGTGGAAAGTCCAAAGAAAAAATGGTCCCTATTTGATCAACCTAAAGAGAATGAAGTCTAGATATATTGATGTGATTATACATTTGAGGATTTATTGTCTGAGATGTCATTTAAGAATGACTCAGGGAGGGACGCCTGGGTGGCTCAGTTGGTTGGACGACTGCCTTCGGCTCAGGTCATGATCCTGGAGTCCTGGGATCGAGTCCCGCATCGGGCTCCCAGCTCCATGGGGAGTCTGCTTCTCTCTCTGACCTTCTCCTCGTTCATGCTCTCTCTCACTGTCTCTCTCTCAAGTAAATAAATAAAATCTTTAAAAAAAAAAAAAAAAAAAAAGAATGACTCAGGGATGGGGCGCCTGGGTGGCTCAGTGGTTTAAAGCCTCTGCCTTCAGCTCAGGTCATGATCCTAGGGTCCTGGGATCGAACCCCACATTGGCCTCTCTGCTCAGCGGGGAGACTGCTTCCTCCTCTCTCTCTGCCTGTCTCTCTGCCTATCTGTGATCTCTGTCTGTCAAATAAATAAATAAAATCTTTAAAAAAAAAAAAGAATGATTCAGGGAATTCTTTTGTTTGATTCGTCATGCTAATCTAATGTCTATAGAAAACTTCCGCATTCTGAATTGACAATCTGAAATGGATGGCATTGGAAATAGAAATTTGGATGTAGAGAAAATTGCACTGTCTCATCAGACCACTTCCTAGCTGTATGGTGCTGGAGGAAGTAATTCCTCTAAATATCAGTTTCCCTACCCATAAAATGGGAACTGTCATATATATTTCAGTGGGTTATTCTGAGGTTTAAATTACCAATTTATTTGTAAAATCATGCCCATGGCACATGGCACATGGGTTCATTTGTTGCTAGAGTAAAAGCAACTGCAGAAAATAGACCACAAAACAAAACAGGTTTCTAGAGAGATCAGCTCAGTCTAGGATAGGAGACTTTGCTACAAGCTTACTATTCAAGAGGCACAGCCCCAGAATGTTAGGTTCTAGGCCCTGCTGTAGAGTCAGGGTATATCAAATAGTTTGGATTTCCAAGCTGGATATGCATTTTTTAAAAGCATATTGGGATATCGATGTCCTCTGAATTTTCTCTGTGTCTCAGTTCAGGCCATGTTATAAACTGAATATTTGTGTCCCCTCATACTTCATACATGGAAATCCTAACCCACGATGGGATGGTATTAGGAGGTGAGCCCTTTGGAGGTGATTACATTGTCAAGGTGGAGAGCTCATGAATGGGAATAGTGCCCTTATAAGAAGATCCACAGACTTGCCCTTTCTCTTTGTTCTCTGCCATGTGAGGATACAATTAAAAGGTGAATGTGTGCAGCCCAGAAATCCTCACCAGATGGGGGATCTGCCTTCATCTTAGACTTCCTAGCCTTTAGAAATGTGAGATACCAGTGTTTGTTGAATAGGCCACACAATCTATGGCCATTTATTATAGCAATCTGAACTGAGACCTCATGACCTCATCTAAACCTAATGATCTCCCAAAGGTCCCATCTCCTAATATCATCACACTGGGGGTTAGGGCTTTAACATATGAATTTGGTGGGGGGGATACATTCCTTCCATAACAGCTTCTGAGTACAGACTCAGACCTGTGGGAATGAAGGTTCCTGGGAATCAGAGGGGTTGCAGGAAGGCTGGCCCATCTGACTTCTTTCATGAGATCCTAGCAAAGCTCCCTCCATGTCTGCCTCTGCCTGTGGAAAGGCTCTGCTTCCCATTGAGCAATGCTTGAAGCCCCAGTACTCTCAGACTAGCCTAAGAACATAACCTACCACTCTCCTAACTCTTTTTTAAAATTTTTGAAGATTTATTTATCTGAAGGAAAGAGATACAGAGAGAGAGAGAGAGAGAGCATGAGCAAGAGGAAGAACTGAGGGAGAGTGAGAGGAGAGAGAGAATTTCAAGCAGACTCCCCACTGAGTGCAGAGCCTGACAAGGGGCTCAATCTTAGGACCATAGATCATGACCTGAGCCCCCAAAAAGAGTTTGACACTTAACCAAATAAACCCCCAGGCCCCCCAGTGATTATTTTTTCACTTTTCTAGAGAGAGAGAGAGAGAGAAAAAGAGAGAGAGCATGCATGAATGCTCACATAGTGTGTGGAGGGACAGGGCGGGGGGAGCAGATCTTGAGCAGGCTTCATGCCTGGTGCAGAGCCCTCTGAAGGGCTCGATCTCACAACCTTGAGGTCGTGACCTGAACCAAAGCCCAAAATCAAGATCAACCCACTGAGCCACCCAGGCAGCCCGTCCCACCCCCACTCTCCCAACTGTTAAAGCAAAGCACAAACCAACCTTGGGGGTGGGGTGGGGGTTAAGGTGTGGGAGGTTTAGGTAAGAAACAGGACTTTGGGTAAAGGTTGAAAATGGGCAAAGGACAGAAAGAATAGATCAGAACCAGCAAAGTGGGGGAAAAAGTCTATGTTTGAGGAACATGGAAGAAACTAATCTGACTCAAACTAAGGGTTTACTCAAAGAGGGTTGAAGGGATATTGGGAAACTTGGGGGAAGAGAGAGGTCTCTGGAGATAACATTGCCCCCTCAGAGTTGGCCTCATGGCCCTCTTCTCCCCAGGGACTGCTTATTGGCAGAGAAGTCAGGAGGAAGCCATCTTTTTAGCACCTCTTGGTTTTGCAGTTGGAAGCCTGAGAGCAAAACACAAGGAAATTAAAAGAAATGTTTTGCACATTTGTATAGAAGGGGCCACTGTTTTGGAATAGAAACATCCGTTATAATAAGTCTGCACACAGAAACAGATGGAAGAAGATAAGTATCAGGCTCTTGCCTCCAATTCTGTCAGCCAAGAGAAAAGGAAATTTGTGCTGTTAGTTATGGAAGCTTCCTCAAATTCAGGCCAGCGCTGAGTTTCTGCAACTGAGTTACTTCCCCTTTAATCAGAGACCCTCCATTTCCTAGGATGCAAATATTTTGGAAGAGAAAACCCTTTTAAAGGAAAAGAAAGGGAACTATCCTCTTATTGAAAGGCTCTGCCAAGCTTATTTGCATTTAAATGCTCATGTTCATAAAAACCTTGAGGCAGGGATTATTAAGGGCTCTGTTTTTATAAGAAGCAGGCTCAACACTGAAGTGACTTATCTCATATCATACAACTTTATAAGGGTCTGGCTCAGAGCTGCTGAAGGTCTGGATCAACATACAGCGCTTAGACAATACAACCTTTCAGGCTGTGGGCTCAGTCTTTCCAAGTAGAAAGATGCAGTAGCAAGAATAAAGAGGAAGGACATAAATCTGTAAATAAAGATACAAGTTAGACCAGATCAGCAAAGTCCATGACCAAAATCAAGTCTGGGGTCAACTCAGCATATGTGGAAAGTACCAGGTTCAGAAGAGGCCTGGGGGCCCTAACTTTGTCATTCAGCCTCATGGCAGTTACTACAGTGTCCTAATAGACCTGTCCCATGGGAAGGCTGCATTTCTTGCAAACTAAAAGCTATGAGGGATGGCTTATCTCAGAACACCTTATGGTACCTTTAAGCCCCGGGTCTCTGGGGTCCCTACCCATAATCCAAACCATATCTGTGTGTGTGTGTGTGTGTGTGTGTGTGTGTGTGCATGCACGCACACGTATGTGTGTTGAGGGATTAGAAAGACCTGATGAGTCCAAGGACAGCAAAAATTATTTTGTACAATGCTGGTAACTAATGAGAGTGGATGGATCTAACTACATTCTTTTGTATAATGTCATGCTCCACATTCAGGATAGGGTATTGAAGAAATACCGAGGTTGGTGGCATGGGTGAGTTAATGATGACAAAGATAAGCACAAAAGAAGACACTTATTAATCCTTAGGACTATTGAATAGCATGAGGCCTGTGGGGTTTGTTGCTCATGACTGTATTACAACATGAAGTGGTGATGGCTGGGGGTCTATGAATCATTTGGGTCATGAGGACAAAAGCACACCCTGGATACTGCAGAATGTTCTTTGGGATCTTTTGGGATAGAGTCTAGTTCCCACAGGATTATGGCACAGTCAGGCCACCCCGGACTGCCCTAGACTCTCCTTCTACTCACCATCCACTTTCTGATTAGGTTCAGTGTAGCTCCCTTAGCACTCGGCTGGATCACATCTTCCAGTCATACTAAATTGAAATCATCTGTTGACTTGCCCAGCTGCCCCACCAAACTGCACTGTTCCAGAAGGCTGGGACCTTCAAGGCTAGACACATGTGTTGTCTAGCAAGTTACCTGTCACCCAACTGTGTTTATTGAACAAGTGAATGAGTGACTTTTTGATTGAATTAACAGAGGGTTTGTTTGTTTGTTTGTTTTCTGTTTTGTTTTTTTAAGGGGAACATCAGGGGTGTCATTGCATGGGAGGTGTTCTAGCTAATAGAATCCCAAGGTTGTGGACAGCTGCAAAGAACAGACATTTTGGGTGCATTCTGGGCCAAACTCATGCTTTGAGGGGCCTTCTTTGTCCACCAGGGCCCTCCCCTCCACCCCTAGAATACACAGCAGGAATCAAAGATGACACTGACTCATTCTGGAATGTGAGGTTTGGTTTGAGGCTGATCAGGGACTTGCAGTTGATGAGGTCACCTGCTGGGGCTCTTTCTCTCTCCCTCTGCTTCCCATGGCTTCTACCCAGGGGCTGCCCTTCCCGATCTCATCTTGCCCTCTCTGGTCACGACGGATGATCACACAGCCTCCCTCCTTCTTCCTTCTTGAAGGCCTGGGGAAGAGTCTGTTTGTGGCTTTCTTCCACTCTGCCACCTCCTTCAAGGGCCTTGGTCAGCAGCGTGGGTGTTGTTCATCTTCTCATCTACCACCTAGCCCAGGACAAAGTCTGTGAAGTGAAACTCATCAGTTAACACAGGGGCTACTGCTGTGGATGGAGTGTTTTCTTTCCTTCACAGCTCTTTCTCTTTAACCTCTGGCCTTTGGCCTTCTCCACCTGTCTTGCCATAGACCTCTCAACGTGTGTCTGTTTCCCTTTCTGCTCCCTGAGAGTTCTAAGCAATAAGAATTCTTTGGTGGATTCCTAGGGGAATGGCCGTGACTCCTGTCTTCCGTTCTGACAAGTGGGACGCAAGAACCTTCTTCCCCTCATTAGTTAGGTGACTCCAGGGACTCCTAAATGTTTCTGAGCCTCAACATACTCATTCATCAAATGGGATTGCAAAGGCTGTCTGTACAGTGGGCTGATTGTGAAGAATAAATAATGGAGAAAGTAGAATGAAAGGTCTGGGAAACTGTACCTCATGGCAAGCAGGTCATGACAGTGTGCTTGCTATTTACAGGTCCAGGAGAGAAGAGGCAGGGAGGGCTGAGATACACACACATCTGTTTTCTACCACTCACCACTACCTTCAACTCTTCTCCCTCATCTCCCTCTCTTCTCGTTCCATTTGTCTATTCCTTTCCATTTGTAGCCATCCACAGGTATTCTGGGAGGGCTGACCTTGCATATTCTGCCCTGGGTGTGCTGTACTAGCCTCTTCTCTTCCACAGGCCAGACCTGCCTGCAGTGCCCAGTGAGATCCAGAGACCTGGAGCAGCCTCCCATCCCAACCTCACTTCCCCCACACATTGCAATGACCCTGAGGACATTGTCACTCCGGAGTAGAAGCCAACCAGAGGCAGTGCAATGAACTACTGACCTCCGAATTCTTCTAGCTGCAGTAATGTGATGGCTCCAGTTTGTTTTTCCTAAACAATCTGCTGATCCTTAATTTTCTCGCCTTCCTTTGTGGCTTACAGAGGAGTCTCCTGACCTGCACCCAGCAGAGACTGAGGGAATGACTATAGGCTCCATCCAGTTGTGCCCTCTAGGTCCTTTGCTTTGTCCAGCCATGGCTACATGGCAGAGTGGATTTGGGACCATTTTTGGAGGTGGATTCTGATCCATCAGGGGAAACTAATATCATTAGGTAATGGCATTGGAGGGAAGCAGGTGGGGGAACAAATCCCTCCTATGAGCCAAGCTAGCCTTCAATCATGTTATTTCTCTTTCCCAGTCTGATCTAGCTTTTCAGAATACCTGACTACTTCCAGTTACTCGCAGAGGCCCCACACTGGGGAACACACCATTCAGTCTTGTCCTTCAAGGACATTCAAGGTAGGACAGGACTTTGTCTACAACCTTCCTGTCCTCACTTTTCCACCAATGAAAGAGTGACCTATGGCTGGAGATATATCCAAGATATTCTGAAGCCAAATGCTAGGCAGCTTTTTCCTGTGGTCCCTGAAAGCCAAGCCCCCCTTCCATCTTAGACCACAAAGGCTAGGAGCTAGGGTAAGGGGAAAAAAAACTCTTCGGTAGGGAAATCCCTGGCTTGTAGCCCCTAAGAGTCCAACAGTATGTCTTTATGCTGGACATCTTTTTTTCCTGTTTGGCATATTTCCAATTCCTCAAGGTATTTTCTTCAAATAAATTGTGAGAAAAAATCACTTTGCAAATTTTAACAACTAAATATTGAATCCTTAGTGTGTTTGAAAGCAAATGTTTTAAATCAAGGCTTTGAGTGGATAATGGTTTATAGACTCACCTTTTCCCCACTTGCCTTCCACAAAACCATCTTCAATTTCCTATGAAGAGCTGGGAAAGTAAACATCAGCATATTCATTTAATTTCCCTTTGGCTCACCAGACCTTGTTTCTAGAAATATCTTTGATTCCCTCTGACAACTCTACTATCTTTCTATTTCCCTAATCTGACATCATCCCTGAATGTTCCCTCTTAGCCCTCTTGGCTTACATCATTATATTTTTCAACTTGTCTCTACTGGTATCTTAACTCTTCTGATAGTTTTCTGAAAGTTTATGTGTTAGGATGATGAGGATGATGAGGATGGTGAGGGGGTGGAGTGGGGGTAGAGAGAGAGAGAAGAGAGTGGGGCAGAAGGAAGAGAGAGAGAGACAGAGAGAACTTGTTTTGTCCTTTCAACCTAGGGATACATGTGGCCCCTTTCACTCATTTGGCATACTCAGTACTGCATAAATTTACATGAGTCATAAGTAAATCTATGAGTTGCTATGTTTTGGACATTTATGCAGCCTCCAGATTCTTCCTTAAGATCTTCCTTCTCCTTTTCCTTTTATATTTTCATAAAGTAGAGGTTTCTCACATTTCTGGTGAGAGAAGTCCTATCGTTAGGTTAGTTCTGGGCATCCACTCTTCTGTCAAATCCTCATCTGTGAGTTGAAGGATTGCATGTGATGGTCTCTGAGGTCCCCTGTATGAGACTTTGAAAGACTAAATGAGATTGTAGTTCATTAATAGAGTAGTGAAAGGGAAGATCAAAGAGAAATTAAGCTCTAACAGACATTCATGATAGAGTCATAGATGGTTTAGGGGAGGAAACATCAGAGCATAGAGAAAGAGGGTTAGACTCTTAGGCAAGGCATTAAAATATGTCTTAAGACACTGTTGTCTCTCCTTTTCTCAATGACCTTGAATGTGTCCTTGGCATCTAATATGGTATGTCCTGTGCTCTTTAATGTATATTGCACAGTGGGAGCAGCTACAACACCAGCACTGGGGGTTAGCATATGTCTTGACAACAGCCCTTGTTTTTGGTCATGGCATTAATTCCACTGGAATTTGGCTTCAATAGCTTTTGAGGATCTAGTGTCTCCGAGGTTAAAGAAGTATTTGGTAAGAGGCAGGGTGCTGACTTTGCAATATTGGCAGATGAAGATGAAAAAATACACTCTTCTCTGCTAATAACAGCCTTCCTTCCCTCATTAAAAGAAGACTACAGAACTCCAAAGCAAGATTCTAGAAACCCTATGCTTTCCTTCAGACTTACCCATTGATCTGGAAACCTCTGATGTTCATGTTGGATCATCTGATGTAAATTTGTGATTAAAGGGGCAAAATTTACCTTTCTATACTAGGTCATCAGCTAACCATCTTCCCCTTCACCCTCCTTCTCCTTGTCATCACACACGGGGTAGAATAGGTGCCACAGCTTGTATTACTGGGAACATTTGTACCCAGGTTTGTATCCTAGATATGAACCAACATACCACACTAACAGTGGCTTTCAGGTGTCACTTAAATTGTCACATAAAAATATGAAAATTGAAAATTTTTTTAAAAAGATTTTATTTATTTATTTGACAGAGATCACAAGCAAGCAGGGAGAGAGAGAGGGGGGAGGAAGCAGGCTCCTGGCTGAGCAGAGAGTCTGACTCGGGGCTAGATTCCAGGACCCTGTGATCATGACCCGAGCTGAAGGCAGACTCTTTAACCCACTGAGCTACCCAGGCACCCCTGAAAATTGAAAATATAACCACATTTGGAACACAGTAAATATCAAACTATCTTTTAGTCATGTCTGTGCCTCAGCAGTGACTAGTACAGAATTTTGTAGGAAGCAGTCACTCAGGAAATCATGTGTTAGTTTTAATGATCGTGATCATGATGAAAAGAAATGATTTAAAATAGTAAAATGTTTTTCAAATGGCTTCTATATATTGATGGTTCTGTAAAGGTAGCTGTATATGACCTTAGAACCACGTTAAGGAAATAAAACTTGTCAGTGCCAGAGTATGGACTTGCTTATGGTGAGCAGAGACTGTGTTTTATTCATTTTTGCATTTCTAGCCCTTATTCTAGGAACTGGCAAGAGATAAGTGCTTCACATTATTGTTACACACTTACTTTGTGCACAAAGAACTTACTAAGCATCCATCGTGGAACCACAAGGCTGCCATATATGTCACTGGAAAGATTGCATCGTACATTGTAAGGAGAGGCTATTAACATTCAGTGCATTGGGAAGAGTGTTCCCGTAATTAGTATCTAACTATATTGTAGTATCCATGAGAAACAGTCAAGACATGAGTCAAGTTCCTACTCTTTTGGAACCTGTAATTTTAAGAAAAGGCAAATGATAAACTCATTAACAAATAAATAGGGGCACTTGGGTGGCTCAGTGGGTTAAAACCTCTGCCTTCATGATCCCAGGGTCCTGGGATAGAGCTTCCTGCTCAGTGGGGATCCTGTTTCCTCCTCTCTCTCTCTGCCTGCCTCTCTGCCTACTTGTGATCTCTGTCTGTCAAATAAATAAATAAAATCTTAAAAAACAAACAAATAAAGAAATCATATAAATTCAAATAATGAGAAGTGCTCCAAGAAAGAAAACGGGATGATGGCATCAATAACAATGGATGCCGGGGAGGGGGAGGGGCAGACTATGTATCTACTAGAGTCTGAAAAGACCTCTCTTGCAGAGGGAAACTTGGAGTTGAGACAGATCAATAGGCAGAGGCATAGCTGTTTCATCCACACAACAAGATATATATATATGTATATATATATATATATATATATATATACATATATATATACCTTGTTGGGAAAAGACTGTATGGGAAAAGACCAGCCCCAGAAAGATTTTTGCTTTAAGTTATACAAAGTAGTAAGTGGGCCCACAAGAGTTTGTCACTGGGAGAAGAAAAAGTGAGTGGGACAAGGATCTTATGCCTCTATAGTCATTTTTTAAATTATTTATTTATTTGATAGATCACAAGAAGACAGAGAGGCAGGCAGAGAGAGAGGAGGAAGCAGGCTCCCACTGAGCAGGAAGCCCGATGCGAGGCTCTATCCCAGGACCCTGGGATCATGACCTGAGCCGAAGGCAGAGGCTTTAACCCACTGAGCCACCCAGGTGCCCCTCTATAGTCATTTTTATGAGCATATTTCTAGATATATGGTACTGGTCTACACACTGGGTGATTTGATACATTTTTGTGACATTCATAGGATGAAATTCTTAGCTATATTTTTTAAGATTTTATTTATTTATTTGACAGACAGAGATCACGAGTAGGCAGAGAAAGGGGGAAGCAGGCTTGATCTCAGGACCCTGAGATCATCACCTGAGCCAAAGGCAGAGGCTTAACCCACTAAGCCACCTAGGTGCCCCAGTAGCTTAACTTTTTAAATAAGTTTCCCATTTATTGGCCAAATGTAGCTCTGTTATGAGTCTTGCCTTGGAAATAAAGATCTTATCTCCATCAAGATTTTTGTCCTAGAAGAGAGTTTAGTGTTGGCTGAGGTCATGACATTTGCTTTTCTAATGGCCCTCACTCAGAACTTTCTACCGTAAGAGCCAGTCCCATTTTTTCATGCTCCTTAGTAAATACCTTATTACTAATAGTACAAATGATAATGATCTGACTTTTTCATGTTCAAGTGATCTTGCCGCAGAGAAACTGTCATTCATGTACATTTTCTTCATTTATCTTTTTCACAAAGATAATGGAGGTTTTGATTCTCGTTTTCAAGATAGCAGAAGGAAGTTCAGAGATGTAAAACAGTGGAGTTAGGGTAGCACAGCTAGAATGGGGGGAACATGGCATCAGACAAAAGTCTACCCGTTCTGAGTCCAGCCCCCTACCCCCATACATACTCATGTTGAAAGAGCTTGGCCCAGGCTGGATTTTAAACAGACCTTATTACATTAATATCTTTAAGTATCTTAATTAGGTCTTTCAGGAAGGAAAAGAAATTATTTGGTCACCGAAAACAGCCTGAGGATTCCAACTCAGAAGACAGAGTCTGTTTCAGATCACTCGATAGGGTGGTGGCTCCGCTTGGCCAGGAAACTTTAACATCAACGATGAACCATGTGTGGCAGGGGATGCTTGGACACAGCCCCTGGCCTATGAGGAAATGTGACTGTTCATGGTATGTGCACCCAACACCTACAGCAAACACTCCCACGGCCACCAGTGTTGGATTCAATTAAACATTAAATTCATCATCTTTAGCAAGGAAAGAGAACAGCAAACAGTTGCTCTCTCATGGCTAAACACCCCTCGGATTTGCTGGCCTTTGATTTATTGGAAGAAACCTGCTGGGAAGAACATACTGTGTAGCTGATTAATGTCAGCTTCTGTCATCAGTTTCCACTTAGATTCTTGGCCAGCCCTGACATCTCCTCCCTTAAGGATCCAGAAGAATTTGAGGGCTGATCCAAGAGCTTTACTGGCATGGGATTTGCAGAATGTGGTGTTTGCAAAATAAGGAAGATGAATGGAAGTGGAATCCCATGTTCTCCACTGGACTTGTTTCTTTAATTCATTTCTCCAGAGGCTCCGCTCCATGCCAGGACCACACTAGCAAGGGGACTGAGGAAAGTGTGTTCCCAGGCCCCAGTACAGATGTCTTGCATTTCCTGTGCTGCTTTATGTGCTGGCTTCTTGGAGCTTGTCAAACTGGGAAGGGGTCCGAGGAGGAATGTAGTACACATTCACCATCAGAACCTTCGCCGGGACCCTTAGACAAAGCCTGTGGAACATGAGCCCATGAGGAGCAGGCCCCATCCACTGAGCAGCTAAGGCCGAGGGAAGACCCACTGGTCCACTGTTCCTGGGGCCAGGCCCACAAGCCTGACGTTTCCCAGGGTCATGCGGCACCATCTCGCTTCCCCCAGCGACAAACCATGGTGCAATGGCATTATATTTAAAGCAAGCATATGTCGCCTAATTGAATTTAAATTTTAAAAAACTTAAAAAAATAAAGCAACCAGAACTTCCTATATGTGTTCTCAGTTTTCTGTTGGAGGGAGTGCCCATTATTTGATTTTTTAAAAATAATTTTACCTTTTTCCCTTTTCTCTAGTATGCAAAGGATCTAGAAAGATGTGGTAATTTTGACAAGACTCTAAACCCTCTCCTTCCTGAACTCATCGCTGCATTCAGGAAGAAAGATAGAAAGAAAGAGAAAGAGAAAGGAAGGGAAGAAGGGAGGGGGAAGGAAGGGACGGAGGAAGGAAGGGAAGGGTGAGGGAGGGAAAAAATTTCAATTGAGAAAGAAAAATCCGTTCTGATCATCTGCTCATATGTGATAAATCATCACAAAACCTGGTGGCGTAAAATCATTCATTTTATTATATCTCACAGTTCTTAAGAGTCAGAAATTTGGGAGAAGATGGGCTAGACAGTTCTGGCATGAGGTATCACCTGTAGTTGTCATCAAGAGATAAAAAAGCTGAAGAAAATCCCGTGGGGGCTTGCCGGGGGCATCCCTTCCCCCCTCCCTTTATCTCTCCCTCTCCCTCATCATATGGTCCCAAGGACTTTCAATGTGGTCTTTCCACCTGAGATAATTTGGGGCTCATAGCATGAGAGTCTCCGGGAAGTCAAAGTGATTACATGGTGACTGAAGGTTGTGTACTTGCGTGGGTGTGAGTGCTGTGCTCTTTTTACTATACTTGTGTTTGAAGATGCACAGAGGCCTTCAAGATTATTTTTAATGGCTTAGAATTACTTCCTTATCCTTTTACTAACCAGTCATAAAGATCTGGTAGGAAGTTGGTCCAAATTACTTCTATGTTCCTCTTCAAATCTATTTGTCTACTGTTGTTGATTTTAGCTTTTTTGACAGGTGTGAAGTAATATCTCATTGTAGTTTTAATTTGCATTTCCCTGCTGTTAAATGACATTGAGCATCTTCTTGTGTGCCTGTTGGCCATCTGTATGTCTTCTTTGGAAAAACGTCTATTCATGTCTTCTGCTTATTTTTTAAATGGATTATTCATTTTTTGAATGTTGAGTTTTGTAAGTTCTTTATAAATTTTGGATACTAGCTCTTTATCATATATGTCATTTGCGAATATCTTCTCCCATTCGGCAGGTTGCCTTTTAGTTTTATTGATTGTTTCCTTCATTGTGCAAAAGCTTTTGCTTTTGATACGGTTCCAATAGTTTATTTTTGCTTTTGTTTCCCTTGCTTCAAGAGTCATTGCTAGAAAGAAGCTACCAGAGAGCAAATGTCGAAGAAGTCATTGCCTGTGCCCTTTTCTAGGATTTTTATGGTTTCAGATCTCACATTGAGGTCTTTCATCCATTTTGAATTTATTTTTGTGTATGATGTAAGAAGGGGGTTCAGTTTCATTCTTTTGCATGTAGCAAAACCATTTGTTGAAGAGACATTCTTTTTCCCATTGGATATTTTCTCCTGCTTTGTCAAAGATTAATTGACCATATAATTAGTTTGGGGGTGGGTTCATTTCTGGGTTTTCTATTCTGTTGTATTGATCTATGTGTCTATTTTTGTGCCAGTACCATACTTTTTTGAGTACTACAGCTTTGTAGTATAACTTGAAGTCTAGAATTGTGATCCCTCTGGTTTTACTTTTCTTTTTCAAAGTTGCTCTGGTTATTTGGGGTCTCTTGTAGTTCCATACATATTTTAGGATTTTTTTTTCTAGCTTTGTGAAAAATGCTATTGGTATTTGGATGGGGATTGCACTAAATGTTTAGATTGCTTTGGGTAGTATAGACATTTTAACAATATTTATTCTTCCAATCCATGAGCATGGAAATTCTTTCCATTTATTTCTGTCATCTTCAATTTCTTTCATTGGTGTTTTATACTTTTCAGAGTACAGAGTGGCTAAAATCAACAACATAAGAAACAACAGGTATTGGCAAGGATGTGAAAAGGGGAAACCCTCTTGCATTATGGGTGGGAATGAAAACTGGGTGAAGTCACTCAGGAAAACTGCATGGGGTTTCCTCAAAAAGGTAAAAATAGAAATAAACTATGATCCAGTAATTGCACTAGTAGGTATTTACCCAAAGAATACAAAAATATTAATTCACAAAGATACATGCTCCCTGATATTTAGAGTAGTATTATCTACAATACCTAAAATATAGAAACAACTCAAGTGTTCATTGACTGATGAATGGATAAAGGTAGGAGATACACACAAATGATGGAATATTACTAAGCCACAAAAAAGAATGATATCTTGCCTTTGCAATGACATGGATGGAGCTAGAGTGTATTATGCTACATGAAATAAGTCATTCAGAGAAAGACACCATATGATTTCACTCATATGCAGAATTTAAGAAACAAAACAAATGAATGAAGAAGGGGGAAAAGGGAAAGAGGCAAACCAAGAAACAGACTCTTAACTAAAGAAAAAAGCTGATGGTTACCAGAGGGGAAGGTTTGGGGTGTGAATTAAATAGGTGATGGGGATTAAGGAGTGCACTTGTTGTTGTGATGAGTACCGGCTGTTGTATGGAAGTGTTGAATCACTATATTGTACATCTGAAACTAATATTACACTGTATGTAAACTAACTGGAATTTAAATAAAACTGAAAATAAAAAAGCAACTACTTGTCTGGAATCCTATGGGGTATTGTTAGTAGGTGCCTCATTCTTAAAAGTAAGGCAATAGTGGCTTTACTAATCCTCACTGAAGTGTCAGGTACTATTCTACATACTTTTCATGCATTGAATAATTTAACTATTGCAAATATGCTAGAGATTGGCACTATTTTTTTTCTTTTGTAGATGAGAAAAAAAAAGAAGTGCAGAACATTTGAGCAACTTGTGAAAACCGATATAGCTAGTAAGAGAATTTAAACCCAGGTGATCTGATTTTAGAGGTCATCTGCTTAAACCTTATACTAACTTGCCTGCCCCAAAGAAATCAGTCAGTTGGCTTCACTTATAAGTCACAAAGAATTTTTGGCATGCTTGTACTTTACTTTCACAAGGGATAAGACCCCTGAGACAACCATCTGGCATTCTAACTAAAGAAACAAGCAGTGTGTGACAGATCCTAATGAGGACCCCAGGCAAAGGCTATAGGAGTCTTAATAAGAGTAGAGAACTGGGCGTGAGCTGGGTGTGGCGAAGGACTTCCCTTTGGAGGAAGGAATGTGAATGGGTTGTTAAGAATAGATAGAAGTTAGAGCACAAGAAAGATGGATTTGACACTTTATATGGTAGAGGGAATTTTCTTTGCCACATAGCTGGTCATATTGCCAGTTCCAGGCTTAAATAAGGGGTTCCTCTTCTAACATGATTGCATTGGGTTTCTTTAGGTCCTGACCATTAGACTGTCACCTTAAGGGAGAAAAGAAGACAGGGCTTCTCCTTAAGGATGCATCAGGAATGAGAAACCTCTGACACCTAAAATATCCAGTCTCTTTCTGGACTCCTCCAACCCCACAGAACTCTAGAGATCAGACGAGATCTGGCTTCCACTGGAGACAGTGTTTGTAGAGTAAGAACCTCAAAAATAAATTAATTTCCACTAATTCTCTGTCTTCACCTTCACCTGCCAGGAACTGAAGACCTTCTTTTCCCAGCCAGGAATAAGAAAATGGAGAAAGACTCCATTGCCCTCAGACCCACCTTGTGGTCCAGTTGATGCTAGGTGCACCTTGAGCTTCAGGAAGCAAGGATCATGCCCACCTTCTTCACTGATGTGTCCCCAGTAAGTGACATGTGATCTGTGTTCAGTAAATATGTGCTAAAGAAATGAATGAGTATGGGGCGCCTGAGTGGCTCAGTGGGTTAAAGCCTCTACCTTCAGCTCAGGTCATGATCCCAGTGTCCTGGGATCTAGCCCCGCATCAGGCTCTCTGCTCAGCAGGTAGCCTGCTTCCCTTCCTCTCTCTCCGCCTGCCTCTCTGCCTACTTGTGATCTCTGCCTGTCAAATAAATAAGCAAAATCTTAAAAAAAAAAAAAAGAAGAAGAAAGAAAAGAAAAGAAAGGAATGAGTAAAGTAGTAACTAAATGAACAAATAGGGATTTTTTTGCATCTATTTTCATCAGAGATACTGACTATAGTTTTCTTCTTTGTAGTGTCTTTGACTGGTTTTGGTATTAGGGTAATGCTGGCCTCATAGAATGAATTTGGTGGCTTTCTTTCCTTTTATTTATTTATTTATTTTTTTGGATTGGTTTGAGAAGAATAGACATCTCTTCTTTAAATATTTGGTAGAATCTTCCTGTGAAGTTATCTGGTCCTGGACTTTTGTTTCTTGGGAGTTTTTTGATTACTGACTCAATTTCATTGGTAGCAATCTATTTCAGTGTCTCCACCCATAGATGAATGGATAAAGAAGAGGTGATATATATACACATATATATGATCAAATATTACTCAGTCATAAAAATGAATGTGTTCTTGCCATTTGCAAAAACATAGATAGACCTAGCAGATACAATGCTAAATGAAATAAGATGGAAAGAGAGAAACAAATACGATATGGTTTCACTTATTTGTGGAATTGTAAGAAACAAAATGAACAAAAAAATAGACAAACAAATAGAACAGACTTGTAGAACAAACTGGTGATTATCAAAGGAAAGGTGGGTGGGGGGGTGGCTGAAATAAATAAAGAGGATTGAGAGTACATTTATTGTGATGAGCACTGAGTAATGATAAAACAAAAGAAAAGAAGAAAGAGAAAAGAAGAGGAAAGAAGAGAGGAAAGGAAAGGACAGGAAAGGAAAGGAAAGGAAAGGAAAGGAAAGGAAAAAGAAAAAAGAAAAGAGAAGAGAAGAAAAGAAAAGAAAAAGGAAAGGAAAGAAGAGAAAAAGAAAACAAGACAAGTCAATTTGTTTGGGTGGTTTTGGAAAACAACAGGATTCCGGAACATTGGAATGGATATTACATTGTCCCTCCCTGCTACGTAAAAGGGCAGGTAGTCTTAGGTGACAGTCCTGTGTCCATAGACCTGGCTTTCTCCTGGGTGACAGAAGTCATACTCCAGTCTAGAAGCATTGAAAAAGTGTGTTGGAACACTTAAAAGACCAACCAATGTAAAATTGACCATACTTAATTCTGAAACCTTTTTCCAGGTGCTTATAACTCAGGTTTAATCTATTTGGGGGTAAACTGAACTCTAGAATGACCACAAATAAACAGCTCTGGATGCTTCTATTTAAAGCATTCTTATGTGGTACCAAAATCAACTCAATGTGATGTTATCTCTCCCAGCAGGTGGCTCAGTCTGAGTGACCTAATAAACAGAAAGCTCATTATCCTTGTGATAAACTGCTCCCTTGCTGTATAATAACATTTGTTATAAGAAAGGATTTCCCCAAAAGGAAACAAGCTGTGATCTCCTGGTGTGAAACATTAAAGCAAACTTTAGCCATCTCAAAATAACTCTTCCAAGTGAATTAAGATTCTGGATGAAAAAGCTGGTTTGCCCCAACTACCTATAAATGATAATTTTTTGGTGAGTTGGGTTTGCATGTGGTCTGGATATTAGATTTGCTGGAAATTTACTGAAAAAAAAAAGGCGGGGGTAAATAATTTACTGGAAAATAAATGTTTCCAAAACAGAATGTATGATGTATATAAAGCAAGATCTTGTTTTTACAAATATAAATATTGTTAATATAATAATAAATTATAATATAAAGCATACCTGATAATAAATATGTTATATGTATAACAATTTATATATATTAATACTTATGTAATATACATATATACATATGACTCTGGAAGCCTACCAGGGCCCCAGTGAAATGGACAGATCATTTCCTCTTTAGATTTTAAAGTCAGGACAAGTGTCAAAAGCAAATACAGAGAAAAACCTCTCTTATAAAAGAAAAGTGTTTAGTTTTTAAAAAGTCCAGGTTGGGATTATAATTTTCTATTTCCCAGCATATAGGCACTGTGCTAGAAGGTATAGACTCAGAGACACCTAAGGCTTTGAGGGGCCCCAAGCTAATGGGGAAGAAAACCTTGTACTTGATAGACCATAAAACCAGTGAGAATTTAGAGGACCAGAGACGGATTTGGCTGGATATTCTATTTGGTTACTAAGTATTGAACTGAATGGACTGAACGAAGGCTTACAGATGCCCTTCTCATGTCATCATGGCTTCCATGTTATGACCATGGCAGCAGGCTCTGTGCTGAGTGGTTTGCCTACGTGACCTTATTTAATTTTTTACAAACATCCTTGCAAAGTAGTTTCATAATCCCTGTCTAAAGTTGAGAATCAGGTGGCTCAGAGAAGTAGAGCAACCTGTTTCTGGTTACACAGAGAGAAACATCTCCCAGCCGCTTCACTTCTTGCTGGCCTGTTGTCTCCAGGTCCTTTTTCCTCATCCATCCTGGCTCTTCCCCCCACCCCCCAGAGGCCAAAAGATTGCCCAGTGATTCTGTCTTGGGAAGGACACTGGGGTTTAATTCTGTCTCACCCCTGATAACTCTGGGCACTACTACTCTAGTAAGACTTAGAAAAGATGAGCCTAGCTGGGGTATGGGCTAGTCCAATAGTTTTACTATCCTTGGTTTCACATTTGGTATTGTTTTCTCAGAAGAAAATCAGGAAAACAGACTCAGAGCCACAGAACTGAAATGAAGGCAGGATGCCCCATGTTCACTGTACCAGCTTCTTGACCAAGGTGCCTAGCACCATGCCATTTTTACTCAATATAGAAACATGGAAGGCAGATGATAAGGTGGCTTGTGGCTGGCCCAGGAGGGTGGTATCTCCTAGAACAACTTCCCAAAAAATAACAGACCGGGGTCTCCATCCCACTTCCACCTCAGCCACACCCGAGGCCTGGGAAGAGGATGAGAGACAACATCTCTGACTTCAAGGACCTCACTTGCTAAAGAGATGCAGATAGTAGTGGAGGTATGAACAGTAAGTCGCCTAAGCAAACCAGGCCTTTGCTTGTGCATTCTCTGAGGGCTCATGCATTCACCAGCCCATCCCTACCACCTCTCCTTTGTACACCACCACTCACCCTCCAGGACCAGCTTCAAGTCTGCCTCTTACAAAGGGGTGCCAGAGCCCCACAGAGTGTCTAAATAGGCAGCCCTGCCTCCTAGACCCTCCCGAGACAGGAGGGAGACACAGTCCAGGGCTGTAGACCCGTGACCCCATGTTGCCTCATGGACTCATGGAGTGTGCAGGCTGGGCCATTCAGGAGCCCCCAGCAAGAGCTGGTTCCCTGAACCATGAGGAAATGGGCAAGCAGGAAAGGTGTCCAAGTCAGGGCCAGTGGTGGGAAGATGGGCTGGAGGCGCTGGATGTTGAGACAAGCATGGGGCTCTGTCCCCTACCCTTAAAGCTGCTGGCCACCCAGAAGAAGTGAGAACAGAGAGCAGAAGGCGATATGCCCTGACAGTGGGGCAAACTCTAGGGACAAGCTCAGTTTCTGTTACTATTTAGTGGTCTTCCTTGTTGGCACTGGGAGAACATTTTGTTCAGGTCTACTTAAGTTTCTGTTAAAAGCCATGTGGAATGCCTTAAATGTTCTTCAAGTCACCAAGTAGAAGGAGACTAGGCAGAGGCAGAATTGGAGTATAGTGGCCCCAGCTTTCTCTCTGAGGCTGTCTTGAAGCAGCAGATGAGGCAGCAAGTAGTTCTCAAAGGATAGGACCCAGAAGGGTCCAGAGGCCTGCCTGCCAGGCCTCTATGTTAACCCTTTGTTCTGCTGCTCATCAGTCATTGTGCCTCAGTTTCCCTCAATTTTGGGATGGAATGTGGAATTGAGTTAGATCTATTGTAAATCCTGAAACATCCTTCTAAACTGAAATGGAGACTCTGAAGAGTAATGAATAAGTTTTTTTGGTATCAACCTCCAAATGGCCGATTTTCTCATTAAAAGCAGAGAATGGATAATTTTAAAGAGATTATTTCCCCCAAAGATAGTAATCTTCAATTTAATATTACGATATCATTTCTTGAAGTCAGTGGTTAGAACAGCTGCTCAGAGAAATTATTCATTTCCTGCAGTGAGCCGTGATCAGGAACTCACTGGCCAGAATGTCATTATTTTTTAAGATGTGCATTATGCACAGAAATATTGCCTAGAAACTCAAATGCATTGCAAGTGATAGTGCTTAACTGTGGGCCACGCTGAAGAGGAGTGATTTAGTGGAGTTAGATTTTATTGTGTTGCAGAAACACATGGAGATTGATCAGAGGTCAGGCTGAGGCACACAGGGTAACATGCACATAGTGGTTTAGGTTATGTAGTAGCTTGGTCACTTCCTTGGCTGACTCTATTAAATCTGGAAAGTAATAGTGGCTAGCTTTGGGGTCATTGGGTGTCTGCATCCTACTCATCTACTTCAAGGGAGGCCTCCTGTGTTTTCTTTCAATGAGGCAGGCTGTCTCAGCCTGGGCACTTGGTATTTCGAGCCAGATAATTCTTTGTTGTGGAGACCTATGCATGGTCAGATGGTTAGTGGCATCTCTGAGCTCCACCCACCAGATGGCAGAACATGCTCCAGTTATGACAACTAAAAATGTCTTCCTACCTTCCTTGCCAAATATGCTCTGGAGGTTGGGGGCTGGAGCAAAATGACCCCCAGTCAAGAACCACTGCAGGAAAGGAGATCTGTATCTGTTTGACTGGAGGTCCTTCCAGAGGACAGGTTTGAGCCCAACAGCCTCCCACCTATTTCCTAGCGCCAGCATCCCAAAGTTCATCTAAAATAAATGTATTTCATTGTTTATTCAGTTTAGTTACAAGCTGATTTCCAAATGAAAAATTGTTCCACACTTTTCCTTTTTGCAATTTGCCATGAGTAATGGACAATTTTTAAACTTCCTCATAACTTACGAGAACAACAAAATGTACACAATTTCATTCTTACGGGGTGACTAGTTGGCTCTAACAGGATAATGTTTAACAATTTGCTGAAAAGTGTGCTATTAAGCAGTGAAATAAATACCAGTGCAAATTACTTTTGATGTCACTATAAAATAACCATTTTAGCCATTTTCTTGGATATCCTCACCCTCATATTCAATTTTTCCATCTCCTTCAGCTCTACAGAGGCCCCACTAAGCCTAAAATACTATGTTCAGATGAAAAACATTCTCTCAATAGAGATGCTAGGTCTATCCTCACCGTGGCCCTAACCATTACTCTATATTGCCTCCCATTCAGCTCCAAATGAGTCAGCTGTCTATGAGCTTCACATTGAGACAGACCTGGTCTCTAAGGGCAATTCCGTCATTCACAGGTTGTGTGGTTTTTTGATAAGATACTTAAACTTCCTGGGTCCAGTTTCCCCCTACCTTAAGTGCACTGGCAATATCTACTTCCTGGATTTGTGAGAAGTTAATGAAATATTGAATAAGAAGGCCCTAAACATGTGCCTGGTACACACACACACACACACACACACACACACACACACACTGTGTTTGTTTCATTCAAAGAGTGGTCACACTTGTATAGTCTGGACCACATCTGTGGGGCATTTCCTTCAGTGTGATGATGCCCAGCCATGATTCCCAGGTCCATTTTCTTAGCTTCTCACTTCACTTAGATCTGTACCTGGGTTCTTTCACTCCAAGGTTCCATTTGGAAAAACAACATCTCCAAGCTGGTTTCAGCTTGGGACCACTCGGGACAGCTGGAGGGAGTCCAACTGGACAGAGCAATCTTTCTCTAGGAGTTGCCCACTCTGTAGCCAGGTTGAGTGGTAATTCCAAAACTAGTGTCTATGTGATGGATGATGTTGCTTAGTAGGCTAACACCCAAGGCCTTCCCTGGGTGAGAATGGCTAAAATGTTACTCACTGTGAACCCCCATGACCACCTGGCCTACCATCCTTCTAGATTCTAAAAGAACACTGGAAAGGTTCTTTAACTTGGGATACAGTGAAGATGACAAGAGCATTGTGAAGAACTGAGTGCTTGTCATAAATGGGATGGGACAAGACTCACAAACAGGGACAACGCATGCATCACTTTTGGAGTAAAACATCAGGAATTCTAGTATGAGCTTTAAGATACTGCTTATTGCAATTCTTGTGGGAACTCCTTGTCAGAGAGTTGGAGGAACTGGGACTTATCTGCTTGGATCCCTCTTGCTTATCCTAGGTTTTCCGCTCTCTGTGATGTTATTTTATCATTTCTTTGTTATTGCTTGCAGAAAATCTTAATTTTTTATTCATTCCTCCCCACCCCAAGAACTGTCTTTCTTCACTGATTTCCATAGGTACACACTGCCCTCTTTTTTGGTTTAGTCTCAGCATGGCCTTCTTTTATTTACTTGGTTCCATAATTCCCTCTCAAATCTGACCATTTTGCTCCATAATTGTGTTTCCTTTCTCACTCTTTCTCTTCCTCTCTTCCCTAGTATTCTTCACATTTTCTGTCCCTTTTAAATTTGGTAAATGATTTTAAGATAAAGAAAATAATAGAAAAGGCACTGATATACTTAGGACTCAGAATTAAGCAGGGCAGATATTAGATTTCCTTCGGAATTTTTAATTTTTAATTTTTTTTGTTTTTTAAAATTTTTTAATAAAAGAAAAAATACTAGGAAGTAATATGAAAACTTAAACTTACATCCTTCTAGCAAACCCTAGAACTAATATCTCATTCTCCTAAGTAAAACAGCAACCTTAGAAAGGTTCAATTTCTCTCTCAATATCCTTCTTTTGGCCTCTGTGTGTTCACTTCCTTATAATCACGCCACATTCTGATGTTAACTTCCCCAAATATTACTGATATTTGTGACTGATAAAATCCTGATGTGCTGCGCTATATTTTTACCATCAAGTCTTCTCCTATTACTTCTTGTTCAGTCCCATTCTTTCCTTTTGGGTTTATTTTTCTCCTTGCTTTAAGTACATGATTTAATACTTCTTGAGAGAGAATTGGTGAGCAGCGACCTTGTTCTTACTTCCGGGTCCCTTTTAACCATTTAGTTCTTTGACACTTTCATCTGGGTGAGGTCAGCGCATGTATCTGACCTCTAGCATGTTCATTTTCTACAACTGCTCTTGCATGAGCCCCAAAGTTGGAATACTACTCAGTGAAGGCAAGTGATGATTAACTATTCCCAAAGCTGTTTCTCCCAGTATTGTCTTAAGGATTTATGACTTGTTTGGAATTAGATCTCCTTTGATTTGAATAACATTTTATGCAACACATTTAAAAAGGAATACAATCCCATTACATTACAGAAAGAGTCCTACTAAGTGCATCTTGTAGGATCTTATAGGATCTCAGCATGATTCCCAGATCTCTCCTGTGTTCCTGCCCCCACAGGGCTGGAACAGGACATTCCGCTTCCCTGGCAGTCTCCACCGCCCTCCACACTCTCCGGTTATTGCTTGCCTGTAGACTACTCCCTGTCCCCAGGGAGGCTGATCATTTGAGTTAGTCTGTCTCTTTCTTCTGCTGTCCTTGGAAAGCCTCTTCCCTCTGCTAGCAGTTTCAGGGATCAATTGTTCTTTGGCAAAGAAAGAGGCTCGATGACAATGAAGAGTTTCCATTTCTTCCTCCTGCAGCTGCTGACCCAAGAGAGCAAAGCCAAACCGTGCACCTCATCACAGGAGAGGAAGCAGAGTGAGCCCTGGAGGTTAAACAGATTAACTCCCCCACTCACCTGAGTTAAAGAGACCAGGACGCCTTCTTCCCCTAGGGCCACTGAAGAAAACAGATGACCTGTCTTCTTGTGTGTATGGATATTAGGCTACACAATTCTCTACTTCTATGCAAGTATGGGGAAGTGAACCCATTTACTAATAAGCCAGTAATATATGCTCTTTCTCGATTTGCCAATTTTCCCCTATTTACCAATGTATTTCACAGTTCTTTCAAAGCTTTGAACCAGACATTGAAGTGTTCTGTAACATCTCTTCTTTTTCAGGTATTTTGTTGACTGTTCTTTCCTTCAAAGAGTAACTTGTGCCAGATGAGGTGAATTAAAACCAAATTTGCTGTACGTGGGCTGTGACAAAGACTGCAATTGGAATGCATCTCCTTTGAAAGGAGAGATGGTCATATTGTCTCTGTCTTGACACCTGCTCCCTCTTCTAACTGTATCTTCTTCGGAAAGTGATGGAGGTACAGGTACAGGAGGGTATGGTATACTTCCAACTAAGTGGTAAGGTGCAAGCGATTAGATGGGCCTGCCACAGCTCTCTGGAGCTCTTTCTTCCCTTGGGGCAATGGTGCTTAAGACTAAACCTAAAACTGAAAAGGAGAGGAAATCCTAACATAAATATCACCTCTCAATTATAGTTTATTTTCCTTTCCCTACTTCTCTCTCATTAACACGTGCATATTCGGTTAAAGCAGTCTTACATTTCAGAAGTGAAGACATTCTTAAGAAAGTTTGATAATTCAACATTCAGTTACCTTTGCCCTGATTGCTGTGTAAGTCCTGGTGAGTCATTGTTCTTTAAAAAATGGGGGTGAGCATCTCAATGATTAATGAAGATTTTCTAGACTGGCAGAGGGCCTTACCCAGATGCTAATAAAATTTTCCACCTACGCCTTGGTTTTAGAATAAATAGTAGAAAAAGACAAAAAAAATATGCAATTGCATGCAGATTTTTTAAAGCTCACTGCTTTTGGACACATTAAGGATTTGTGTAATCATGGTGATTACCGCTTTTCACTTGACTGTTTTTTAGTTACTAAATCAAATTTTTCCTTTTGAACTTGGATTTGACCTCTCTGACATTTGTAAATGAGTTGCAAAGTAGGAATCTTATTTTTCAGAGTGCTAGACCTTATATTTTTAAAGACTGATTTGTACAGTGCCAGTCTCTCATGCTAAATTACAAACTACCACCATTCCTGGAAACACCCTGGATTGGCAATGGATGTCTTCTCTTATGGGTCCCATGATGAAGGTTACCTAGATGGCAAAAGCAACTCTGTTTTCTAATTTATTGCAAGGGAAACCCCACACTATATGACCCTCAGAGAGAAAGAAAACAGTTGCATTCACAGCTTTGGGACAATGATGAGACCCCTAGAGTCTGTGCTAACTTTCCAGCTGATGATCAGATATATGAAAAGATGGAAAAGATGCAAAATTTCTTTCACCTTTAATAGAAATTTGCTTATTGTGGTGGATTCACTAGCTGTGTGCCAATATTTATTCTCCCCATTTTTCCTGAGCACAGAGCTAGACTACATTTCCCAGATTCCCTTACTTTAGCTGTGACCATGTGATTGAGCTCTAGCCCATGAAATCATGAGTGCCTTTTCAGGCATGGCCCATTAAATTTCTCACATTTGCTCTTTCATGCATTTCTACCGTTAAGGCTGAATGGAGTCAGGACTTTGTATCCCTTCAGTTTTGTAACCACCATGTTCACAGTTGGAGAGCTGCTGTCATTCTGAAGTTTCTTGACCTGCCACGTGGAGCACAGCTCCCTCACCAGCCACAGACCTGGAGCCATCCCAGGATGTTAAGTGATTTAGAAATAAAGTGCTCTTATGTTGAATGATACATATATGGAATATTTTTTTTCCCTCAGCCTGATCTACACAGTAAGTTCATGCTTTATTGCTCCCTTCTGGTGGACTTGGATTTTGTAATGCATTTTTTGAAAGTTTGCAAGATACAATAAAAGCGGCTATTCAGTAGTGAGACTCTGATGATTGATAAAAGGGAGGTTCTGGGCTTGAAGTTTTGTGCTCAGCAGTAACTTCTTCAACATTGGCCGCAGCAACTTCTTTCAAGACATGTGTCCAAAGGCAAGAGAAACAAAAGTGAAAAAGGACTTTTGGGACTTCATCAAGATAAAAAGCCTCTGCACAGCAAAGGAAACAGTCAACAAAATAGAGAGGCAACTCATAAAATGGGAGAAGATATTCGCAAATAATATGCAAGATCTATAAAGAACTTCTCAAACTTAATACCCAAAATCAGATAATTATGTCAAAAAATGGGAAGAAGGCATAAACAGACACTTCTCCAATGAAGGCATACAAATGGCTAGCAAACACATAAGAAAATGTTCATCATCTTTAGCCATCACGGAAATTCAAATCAAAACCACATTGAGATACCACCTTATACCAGTTAGAATGGCAAAGATTAACAAGACAGGAGATAACAAATGTTGGAGAGGATGTGGAGAAAGGGGAACCCTCTTCCACTGTTGGTGGGAATGCAAGTTGATGCAGTCACTTTGGAAAACAGTGTGGAGATTACTCAAAAACTTAAAAATAGAGCCACCCTATGACTCAACAATTGCACTACTGGGTATTTACCCCAAAGATACAGAGGTAGTGAAAAGAAGGACCAGATATACCCTAATGTTCAAAGCAGCAATGCCCACAATAGCCAAATTGTGGAAAGAGCTGAGATGCCCTTCAAAAGATTAAGGGATAAACAAGACATGGTCCATATATACAATGGAATATGACTCAACCATCAGAAAGGATGAATACCCAACTTTTGCATCAACATGGCTAGGACTGGAGAAGGTTGGAAACTAGCCCCTGGAAACCTTCTCCAGACCCCTGGAAGAAGACCACTGTCCCATTCTCAGTGATGTCCTACTTGAGTTCGGTAATACAGAGCCAAGGTCAGTCTGGTGTTTCTCACTTTAGAAATTCTCATCTGTCAAGAGCTGCTAAGGCACCACTCACAGTCAAATGTACCCTAAGGCCATCAACATTTAAAAACCAGCCATTGTTTACCAAGTTCTGTCAACTAGAATCGGGTATTTCTTGCATTTGTTTGAGGAAAAAGTTCTTTTGCTCTCTCTAACTACCCGCCCTACAAAAAGGGAGAAAGTGTTTAAACAAACAAATTTCACAAAATAGCCCTCTTCCTCCAGTTGAGGGAGGACAGGACATCTATACAATGATACGTAAAACTGTCTTGGTCAATAGAATGAAGAAGCTACAAACATAGACAAACACAGCTTTAACTTAACACATATGCTTTCAAACATTCATTGCAAATAGTCTGTGAGGACTTTAATCTGTTCTGATCATGCTTTGTAAACTATGAAACAATTTTTAAGATGGTTTGCCTTTTTAAATTCTTATCATAATTGGATGAGGTGGGTAAAATTATCTACATCTTACAGGTGATAACTAAGCTCTTCAGAAGCATTTTGAAACTGTCCACGTTTACACAGCCAGACGGTAGAGGGGAATGGGATGACATTTAGGTTAGCCTGACTCCAAGCTTCGTGCATTTTCTACCAATCCAGTGTGCTTTAGTTACAGTCTTCCTTTCTCCTAGATTTAAATAGCCAGGGCCATCTAGAGAGGCGGTATGAGACTGAGAATAGATGCACAAATGCAGATGGGGTAGACTTACAGCTCAGACTAAGATGTGGGGGAGCTGTTACAAGGGGCTAATTTCCAAAAGGCTCCTCTTCCCACCCCTCCCAGACTTCTGCAGGCTCCAGAAAATGCCGTGAAGGGATTTGGTTTTGTGACACTTTGGAAGGTAGAATTCACCCTTTTGTGGATGCTCCCAAACATTCAAGCTCTCTTAGTATAGCAACTTAAAATGAAAAGAAAAACATTAAAACCCCAACAGATTATTTTAATTTGGTGTTTCTCAACCTCAGGACTATTGACACGTGGGAATAGTTCATTCTTAGTTGTGAGGGCTGTCCTGTGCCATGAAGGATAATTAGCAAATTTGGCTTCTGCCCACAAAATTCCAGTAGCACCCCTAGTTGGGATGACTAAAAGTGTCTCCAGGCATTATCAAGTTCCCATTGGGTAAAGAATCACTCCCTGTTGAGAACCACTGAAAGGACACTTCTTTGCTTTTTTTTTTTTCCCTTTCTCTTAATGTTCTGGAAGACATTAAAAATATCACATGCTTTAGCCATTGTTCAGGAGACAGATTTTGGATTCTTTATAGTTTTCATGTGATCCCTCTGTTAGGATAATCGATCAATAGTTAAATTCTTTCTTTGTTAGAGAATGTTAAGGTTGTTTTTATTTGCAGAGCTTGAGAAAAAGATGCTGTGACTAAGGACCATGCTCTCGCTATATAGGACTGTGAGTCCTGAGACCACCCTTTCAACTGTGTGTTCTTGAAGTTAAGCTCTCTGGATATGCATCACTTTATCTAATCCTTTGAAGGCATGTTGCTAGAATTAGCAGATAAAAACACAGTCCATTCAGTTAAATCAGCATTTAAAATCACTTTAAATAAACTTAAGGTAAATTCTAAATCTTTCCATTTAGAAATTACAATTGTTTAAGTGTGTCCCGTGCAAGAGACAGTAACCTTAGTCATCTAGTATAAGTGTTCAAAGTTAACTATTATTACTGTGAACTTAGTACTAGAGAGAGGCAGTAGAGGGAACCACTTGCAGCCCCTGTCTTTAAAGCAAATGGATGTTTAACCGGAGCCAGACAAAAGACCTAGTTGAGATCTTCCCAAAGAACCAGCTACAAACACTTCCCATCTTTCACAGCTTCTTCTTCTTTGTTGATCTTTCCTTCATTAGTCACCAGGTCTGATAGTCGCATGACCTCGCATTTCCTTTACTGTGTTCCTTTGTTATTCCTCACACCTGTGAGGTTACTTGGATAAATAATCAGGAAACAACCTTCAAAATATTTTGAGACAGGAAGAAAGTCAAAGAGAGTCAGAAGGGATTAGGGAGTCGGAAAGAGTCCCCTTCAAATCCTTTACCTCCTCACAGGGTGAGCTTACAGGAGTGTCATAACCTCTCTGACCTCAGTCCCCTCATCTTCAGGATAGTAGTACCTGTTCAACTGAGCTGCTGTGAAGGTACAATGGTCATGCATTTCAAAAGAACTTTGTGGATAATGCTTGAGAGTAGGTTTCCTTTCTTTTCACACCTTTCTCAAGCCTGGATTAAATAATTGTGATTTTTTTAAAACTCCTTTGAAAAGATATAGTGAGCTACAATTAAGAGATGGAGTAAATAGAAAATTATAATTCATTAGTCAAAAAAATAATTAAGGAGGATTGACAGCTTGTTGATCAATTTTCAGATAAAAAGACAAGGGCTCTGGAGTTTGTCGGATCTGCTTAAACTGTTGTCACATCCTTTTACTAACAGGTTAGCCCTCGGCAAGGTACTAAGATTTTCTAAGCTCATTTCGTTTCTTGATAATGTACACAAAATATTTACTTCTCAGGATCACTGTGAGAATCAAATAGATCATACAGGTGTTGTATTTTGTGAAGAAGATTTTTATAGAATCACTTAAAGATGATTTTTATAAACCATAAATTGATATAAAAGTATTAGCCAGAAATATTATATTTTTGTCAAAATAGAAAAAAAAATGTATCTCTGACATCAGGAAATCAAATCCACCAGTTGATTTATGGTTTGAATTTGAGCTGTAGGAGAGACCTAGTTGCCTGGGTCTTGTTCTTTCTCTCCTCGGTTTTTATAACAGACACCTGATTTTATTCAGTGCAGTAGTCACACAGCTAAAGGATTACCTTTGTCAGCCTGTTTTGCAGTTTTAATGGGTCAACGAGGTATAAATCAAGGTAAGTCGAGGCATTGAAGGGGTGAGCAGATCTTCCCAGAAGATTCTGGGGCTGACTCAGTGAATCTATGGGAATCTATGTTTTTCCCTTTCTTTCCTGCAGCTTGCAATGTGAATGGGATGGCAGGTGACATCTTACAATCTTGATGTAAACTTGAGGATGGACTTTGTATGCTAAGAAAAGTAGAAAATAAGAATAAAATAAGACTAAGTCTCGGATGACCTCAGAGCTCTCATTAGTGACCCCCCAACTATTAACTTTTTTTGTGTAATAAATAAAAACACCAAAATATGTGCCTTGCCAAAGCTTCTGAATGCTTTGTTGTTGTTGTTGTTATAACAATTTGGTTGTTGTTGCAACCAAATTTATTCTAAGCGCACTAGGGAAAGTGAAGTATTGTTATGTGCATTTTTAAAAATTTGAAGCAAGGTTTCCCAAAGGAATTGAAAATTTATACTGACACAAAAACCTGCACTATGCTTATACAGCTTTATTCATAATTGCCAAACCCTGGAAGCAACCAAGATGTCCTCTAGTAGCTGAATGGTTAAAGAAACTTTGGTCCAACCAAACAATGGAATACTATTCAGCACTGAAAAGATGTGAGCTATGACACCATGAAAAGATGTGGAGGTCCCTTAAATGCATATTGCTAAGTGAGAGAAGCCAATTTGAAAAGACCACATACTGTAGGATTCCAACAGCATGGCGTTGTGGAAAAAGCAAAACTCTGGAGACATTAAAAAGATCAGTTGTTGCCAGGGACTGTGGGGAAAGAGGTGAATAGGCAAAGCCCAGAGGATTTTTAGGGCAGTAACATTACTACACATGATGTGTTCATGAAGGATACATGTCATTATACATCTGTCCAAACCCACAGAATGGACACCTACAGTGGACACTACTGTAAACTATGGGCTTTGGGTGATTATGATGTATCTATGTAGATTCATCAATTATAAGAACTCTATCACTCTGGTGAGGGCGTGGATGACAGGGAAAGTTATGCATGTGTGGAGAGGGGGATATATGGGAAGTCTCTGCACCTTCCCCTCAGTTTTGCTGTGAATCTAAAACAGCTCTAAAGAATAAAATCTTTTTTTTTAAAGATTTTATTTATTTATTTGACAGAGAGAAATCACAAGTAGATGGAGAGGCAGGCAGACAGAGAGAGAGGGAAGCAGGCTCCCTGCTGAGCAGAGAGCCTGAAGTGGGACTTGATCCCAGGACCCTGAGATCATGACCTGAGCCGAAGGCAGCGGCTTAACCCACTGAGCCACCCAGGCGCCCTAAAGAATAAAATCTTAATTAAAAAATATTTCAAGCAAGGGCCCTAGAAAGAAATACTTTAGCTCTTCAGTGCAGGTGCTACAAACCTAAGCTTATACCTGACTCCATATGGGTCATGCATGGTTTCCCTTCATTCGTCTGTGTTTCTCATCTCTGAGCAACAACTCTTCTCCTACATGCAAGGTGTCGAGGCCATAGCTGAATCTGTTGCTTGTATTCTAACTAATGCAAGGGCAGGGTAAAAAGTCCTCTTCTCTAGCTGTGCATGACATGTCACTTGGAATCCACAATAATGAGTGTGTGACCATGTTTCATGTTAGCAGATGGCATTGCGAGCTCTCTGGTGAATTGTTGTTCCTTGTGCTTTCTGGGAACAACTGTCCAGGTGCTTAAAGAACTCTCCTTCTTCATCTCTGGGTAGTTTAACCCAAAGTTGATCATCCTGAATGTGTGTCTAATACATTTCCTGTACTGTATGTGGGCAGAATATTATTTTGTATGTACAAATATTGTTTTTTTTTGTATGTACAAATTTTTTGTCGTTTAGTTTCTTTTTTTTTTCTTTCTCCAAATTTTTATTTAAATTCCAGTTAGTTAACATACAGTGTAATACCAGTTTCTGGGGTAGACTTTAAGGATTCATCACTTATATATGACACCCTGTGCTCATCACATGTGCCCTCCTCAATCCTCATCACCCATTTAGCCCATCCCCCAACCTCCCTCCAGTAACCTTCAGTTTGTTCTCACATATTAAAATTTTGAATTTTCCTCACAGTTCGGTAGAATTTTTTTTTAACCATAGTTACATTTACAATTGTGGATGTAGTGCTCTCTTCGGCAGCACATATACAATTGTGGATGTATCTTTTTTTTTTATAATTCTAGCTTATTGACAAGCATTTATTAATTGAAAATATTCTTTTCAATGTTTTTGTACAGTCAAAAGAGCATTCAGTGGTCAGCCTTAAATAAAGAAAATCAAAAATTTTAGGAATTAACCAAAGTAGACTGAATTACTTAGAAGATATCTAATTGTCTTCTTTTCTAAAAGTGTTTAATTTTATTTTATTTCTCTATTTGAGAGGGAAAAGACTGATATAGTGAGAAAGAGCACAAGCCTGATGTGGGACTCGATTAGAGGACCCCAAGATCATGACCTGAGCCAAAGGCAGACACTTAACCAACTGAGTCACCCCAGGGTCCCCCTAATTATCGTTTATCTATTCCAAGAATTAACTATCCCATGATTAGATAAAGCAGAGAATTGTGGATTAACCATGGCTTGAAACCCTTTCATCATATTTTTGTAATGAAACAGCAACACCTGTTGATTGAACATCTCACCAAAGACATGGGCTATGTTTGAGGTGAAACCATCTGGAAAGGAAGCATAACCCCTGGGTCACGTGAGTCCTTTACGTGATTTTCAATCTATAGAAAGTGTTTATTTCCTTTCCATATAATGCTTTGGAGGAAGTTATAGGAGAGAAGAATTCAGAATCTGAAACAAAGATAAATTTTCTCTTCTATTTTTATAAAACTTAGTAATTAGTAGGGTGCCATGGGTGTATCAACCTTACAATAACTCCAAAGAATAGAGATAGTGCTAGTGTTTTCACTCTACAGAGGAGAAATTAATCCTTCAACAGAATGAGTGACTTCTTGAGGTTATAGAACCACCTGCTTAGGGTGCTGGATTTGGACCCCGTTTTGTTCCCTGATCCAGTTTTCCTTCTGCACAGCACTAAGCTCATTATTTCTGTAATCAGAGATCAAGGAATATAAACTCACTCCTGCATTGGAACCAAAGCTTCATTATTATACCCAGGGTGGATATCTGTGAACAGTGGTTCACAATAACAATTTCTGCCATGTAAAGCTTCCAGAATTACTATTTTTTTAAGAATAAAGGAAATTGTCCCTCTGACTTCTGGAAATCACATCAACCTCAAGTTCTCTCTCTCTCTTTCTGTTTGTCCTTGTCTCCATGAATGTATGTATGTACACATGACATCATTTATAGAAGTGTATATTTTTAGTTTCTTCACTTAGCCAAGTTTTTTTTTTTTTTTTTTCACTTTATTCTTCTCACAGAGCACCTGCTAATGGCTGGACACTGTGCTTGGTACTGGGAACATCAGGACAGATAAGACATTTTCACCATCCCTACCTTACATACAGGATTCACAGTCCACTGGGGGATTCACAAGTGCTGAAATAACTCTAACACAAGGATTGAAGTATCTATTATGTAATAATATAGAGAAAATGGAATGGAAGCTTAGAAGAGGGATTGATCCCTTTTCTCTGTCTTCTGAAGATAGGATAATCACTGACAGAAATGGATCACGAGGGGAATTCTTAACCAAGAGAAGTTCATTTTGACAAGTCCCTCAAATATATATTTCTGTCTTGATATCATGGTGCCTGAAATGATGCCATCTATTGGAAATCATTTGAAAAAGGATTTCTGAAAACTTCCCAGAATGGAATAAAGAAATAGTTAGTTTGGACCTTGAATGCATTAGTATTTTAGTTGTGGAAGAAAGAAAAATCTCCAAATACTAACAGCTCTCTTGTCAGAGGCCCATTACTGAATGCTTTTTCTGGATTCCACACAAAGAGCACTGACTCCTTTACAACCTCCTCTATGAAAGCACTTACCCAAGTTCACTGAAGAGATTTAGGCCATGGCCCCTGTCCTCAAGACTCTACCTTTGCCTTCCACATCCTTCTTTCGGTTTTTGCACATATCCCGACCTTTACCCACCTTTTCAGCCCTACTAGGAGACCTAACCTAAAGCCTAGCTTTTTCATGAAGCCTTTCCTGTGGTAGTCCGAGAATCAGCCCTTCTCTCTCTCCTAATTGTTGAAATCATTCATTTGCCAGCTACCTTTTTAAATTATACCATACTTTATCTTGTTCTGAAATAATTGGCTATATCAAGTATATTTTTGTGTTCTTTGAAGTCAGGGGGTATAGTTTCTAGAAATAGCATACTTAGTACATTTATTCATCTGAATGCAGGGTCATGAAGTACGATGTTTGCATGCTGGACAGGGCTGTTAAGGGTATACTTAAAGACCTGAACCACATTATGTCAGCTATACTAAAATGTACTCGTATCTCAATTAGATTTTGTGTATATGTGCTTATTTATATTTGGAAAACCCCACATGTGTATATACATATGCATATGTATGCACGTTTCTGTATGTGTCTGTTTATGTTCATACATCATATATACATAAATTGAGTTCTATATTAATAAATAACACAATGTTCTTTTTATAGATATTTGATTGACAATATTTATTTCAATTCTCCAGTTTTCTTTTTTATTTAGAACCAGTACTTGTCTGGGGACATGATTTTCATGGAATCTTGACCATATTGTAGGCTGCAGGCACTGGGCCTAGAGTGCCCTAAGGGACAAAGCAGATGTATGTCAGGTGCCGGATTGGGTAGGATTGATTCATGACCATCACTGTTAAGTAGTGGTGAGATCGTGGTTTTATTCTAGCAGCCCAGGCTCACTGGAGGGAAGACATCTTTGGGGAATGTTGGTCATGTCGACACAGACGTTAGGTTACATCTTTCCGGCTGTTTCCACTTGTCCTGATTTTTCCTAACGTCCTCTTTTGCTCTGAGATTTTCCAGGATTTTTCACACCACTTAGGAGATTTGGAGATGGAAATTTTGAGTAAAATGTGTTCACTCGTTTTCGTGTTATGCAAGAGTGAAAACAAAAAAAGCCTCCAACTCAATTTAGGATGGAGTGGGACGGGGTGGAGTGGCGTCCATGCACGAAAATCTCCAAACTGCTAAATTGCAAAAAAAGAAACTTTCCTTGAGTTTAGTTTTTGGTTTGGGAGATTCTCTGAAGGGATTTTGGAAAAAATGACAGAATTTTAAAGCAAATGAGAAACACCACTGACACGCATCCTCACCAACATGGACTTGAAGCGACAGACCAATCTTTGGATTTCAGTTGACAAGCAAAAGGAAGTGTTAGAATAGCTGGTGGTTTCCTAGGGTACCATGTGGTGATTCTAGGGATTTTATCTCCAAGCCTGCTGCTTCCACTACCCTATACTCAACACCCCTACAATTTGTACAACTCTATCAGTAATTTACATTTTTAAAAAATTTTTGTTCAGAATGATATTTCAGACTCAATCAAACCTCCAAGACACAGTGATAAAGTTCCCTATTTGAGGGAAAAGATCCTGCTAATGTTTGCCCCATGGAGGACAGTTCAGAACGGCCTTGCGACAGTTTCCAAGGGGCCACGTATGAAGTGGGTCCAGACGAATCTGTCTGAATGTGTTCTCCAGACCACCCCATCTTCCTCCACATCTGCTGATGGACGCAAAGGAAAGGATCTGGTGCTTTGCGTCACCATCTTTTCACTCATACATTCCATTCCCCTGTTGTGGGCCATTCTCCCTGTTGTGGGCCATCTCTGAGTTTAGTGTTGAGAAGAAACAGAAGTTGGAAATATGTCACAGGATGTTTTGTCCACTCAGGTTGGGGAATCTGGTAAGTATCCGTGACAATGTGAGTAATAATAAAACAGGAGGGGCATTGTGAGGCAAAATAGACTAGAAGTCACAGGAACTATTGGTGTGGATAGTGAGAACATTCTTTTCAGAGAGCAGAGAGCCCTATGGGCCAGCTCCACCAGAGAATCTCCTGGAACTGAGAGAAGGGAGAAACCTGAGCTAATCTTGGAAGGACCAATCACACCTGCACCATCAACCCAATTTACTTCAGTGCTTGGAGCCCAGTTTCTTCATCTGCAAAGACACCACACATCTCTCTGAAGAACCATTGTCAGCTCAGTTGAATCATGTGTATCAGGCAACGAGTACTGATGTATAGTATGAGCTTAATAATGAATAGAATTATTATCATAATTTTCATTTTAGCTGGAGTAAATCCTAATAAAATATATCTGTGTATAAATCAGAATGTCCTTAAATTATTTTTACATTACCTGTGTGTTCAAAACATGGATGCTCACTCCATTAATACAGTCTTTTGGGGGTGCCTGGATGGTTCAGTCAGTAGAAAACACCACTCTTAATCTCAGGTTTGTGAGTTCAAGGCGCGTATTGAGTGTAGAGGTACTTACAAAAAAATATGGTCTGTTGAGAGTTGAGTACTAGTTGGTCCACTGTTACCTCTCAGTGTTGGAAGCTCCAGAGAAAAAAGAATCGTCCCCACATTCTCACATTCACCTGACGTCAGTTCATTTCTAAATTTTATTAGTAAGAAAGTAGTTGCTCTTAAAGTTAAGGGATTTTGTTTGTTTGCTTGTTTTGTTTTGTTTTGTTTAGAGAGAGAGAGAGAGCAAGCATGTGTGCACAAGTGGGCATGGTAGGGACAGAGGGACAGAGAGAATACTAAGCAGACTCCCCGCTGAGTGAGGAGACCTCCACAGAGCTCGATCTCAGGACCCTGAGATCATGATCTGAGCCAAAATCAAGAGTCGGGCGCTTAACTAACTGAGCTACCCAAGTGCCTCCATAAAGTTTATCAAAGTATGTATACATTTATTTCAGTTCTCGGGGAGCCACTAAAAAAATAAACCCCCATATGACTTAAATTCTGGAAAATAATGGTATTTCTCTCCTTGTCCTGACGGTAAAGACATGACCGAAGCAGTAAAAAGGTTGTGACATTTCACATCTGAAACAAGTGTCAGCCTCACTGAACAGTATGACAGAATAGGACAATCGGGCATGAATCGATGGAAAAGGAAAGGAGAGAAGGAAAGAGAGGGACACACAGACAGAAACAGAGATGGAGAGGTGACTGAATATGGTCTTAATTAGAAACTGCAGCAGGAGGGGAGATTTTAACTGCTGAATCTGGACATTCTGAGATGTGGTCCAGAGAAAGAAATCAGGTTTCCTTTCTGCCTGAGGGCAAAACATTGGCAGTTCCTCACAGAAACAGAGTGCGGCCTCAGGTTCTTGTAATCCAAGGCGCCGCTGGCTTGGAGTTTATCTAGATCGAGGTGAAAGGTTAAGGTCTGTATGGAATATGGTATTTGAAAAACTCATTGCGCTGGCAACGTGCGGTGATGGCTCTTGAGTATTCCAGAGGAAGGTACCCGGGATAATCATGACATATCCAACCATCCAAACAATAAGCACATCCCAAAAGCTTGTATAACAGCTAGAGGGGTGGATAGGATCTGACATTTGCATCCACAAAATCTGTCCAGCTCCTTTCCTCCTGTTCTTAGCCCCTCCCACTTTCCTTCCTTCTCTTTCTCCCTTCCTTCCTTGTTTATAACATTTTCATATAGTAAGATATACATTTAAAGGTGAATCATACACACACACACACACACATGCACGCACACACACACATATATAATCCAAGGTTTAATGAGTGATTACAGAAGGAAATTTTTGTGAAAACAGCACCCAGTCAAGCAATAGAGCATTTAAAAAAAATATATTTTATTTATTTATTTGAGAGAGAGAAATAGAGAGACCAAGAGCATGAAGGGGCACCAGAAGGAGAGGGAGAAACAAGCTCCCCACTGAGCACAGAGCCCATGAGGTGCTGGATCCCAAGACCCTGAGATCAAGACCTGAGCCAAAAGCAGATGCTTCACTGACTGAGCTGCCCCACAATGGAGCATTTACAAAATCCCTAACCCTGAATCTTCCTCTACCCAATCACAAGCTTCTTACCTGCTAGTGGTGACCATGATGCTCACTGCGGTCATGATCGTGTTTGTTTTCCCGAGATGCTTCAATGACTTTAGTGACCTCTTCGTTTTCAACATTATGTATGGAGACTTACCTAGGCTACTGCATGTAGCTTATGTTTATTTTATTTTCTGTGTAGAATCTACTGGTAGGGATGTATCACAGTTCAGTTAACTGTTCTACTGTGGGTGGACTGTGAGTTCTTTCCAGTGTGTGCTCTACTGGTTGGGCTTATAAATGTCCGATGGCGTGTACGCAAGATTTCCTCCAGCAACCCAAAGTACAAAGACTGGATCGCAGGCTCCATGGATCTTCCCCTTCAGAAGATTATGCCAAACTGTCTTCCCAGAAGATTGCACCAGCTTGCACTCCAACCAGGGCTGAATAAGAGTGTAGGGATGAGACTTTCCAAACCCTAAAGGGCCCCTTTTCCTGCCTCCCTCTTTATCCTCCTCTTTCCTCCCCACCAGTCATTCTTTCCTCACCCTCACTCATCATCTACACAATTAGCACCATTTTTCTTAAGTCATAAATTGGTCAATTGTGTTTCCTATCTATAGCTCAGAGACCTACCTTTAACTAGAAATTTAAAATGGTCTTATTTGATTTGTTTTGGATTCTTAGTACACAGAAGACTGTGCTTCTGATGGCAAGCAAGCCAACACCTGAGTTTCTGGTCCCAGCTTCACCATGACCCACTGGAAGATTCTGGACAAAGCGACCCATCCCATCATCGGTCCTGTGAGAGGATGATAGTGTTTTTCCTGGTGCTATCGGGGCTGTTGTGACAATCAGTCTTGAGCAAGAGGACGTGCCCTGAATAAACACAGGCAGGCTGTGCATGTGTGAGGGGCTGTTCATGGAGCCAGTTTAAACTTCTGGGAACACATTTCTGGGCTGTATTCCCAGCTACTTTTCCCTTGGTTTGGTGATTGTGAGCAGAGCCCTTGAGTTTTGAGAAGCTCTGTTAGCACATGAGTGCAAGAACAGGAGAAAGAAATGATAATATTTTTTTCTCCATAGGGAGCTTCCAGCATCTCTGAGGAAACAGAATTTCTTTTGATCCCAGAAGAACAGAAAAGGATATTAACCATGGAGTATCCACCAGTGAGAGGCCCAGCCGTTGCAGGGGACAAGGAGCCTCAATCAAGGAGAACAGGCTGGAAATAAGTGAGCGTGCTTGTATGCTGGTCACTGGCTGCACTGGCCTGGGACACGACACCAGAACTCTTGTCTCTGGTGGGCTGTGCTTGGACTCCCAATGTCATCTCAGAGGTAAAGAGAGAAACAGCAATTGTGGAAGCTGTAAAACAATGCAGGTATCAGAGCTGCTTACGAAATCCAATGCCTACAGACCAGACAGATAAATATGTGTGAATCTGCCAATGGGACAGCACGTATTGCCCAAAGGAGGCTAGCCACGACTCAGCTGCAGCCCTGTGTGATCATCCAGGGTGGGGAGAAAGTGTGTGTGTGTGTGTGTATTGTGTGTGTATTGTGTGTCGCAGGAAGGGCTTGGGTCATCAGCACGTCTATGGATGCAAAAGCAGAAGTAGCAGTGATGAGTAATTGTGTAACCACGAAACTACATGACATCTGTCCAGGAGCTGCCTCTGTCTAAACAGTGTCACCACGGTGCCACCCAGAGTTAACACCCTCCTCCCCTCAGGCCTACAGGTGTCTCTCTCCCAGTACTGGAGGGCAAAAGTGTAGAAGTAAGTTTCTCAGGGCCAAATGTATGGCTCTGTTTCAAAGGGACTCTCCAGGCCAACCTGATGGGGCCAAATAAAATTCCCATGACAGCGGGATGCCATGAGTGACGGCAAGTCTCAGTCTCCTGCTCTTAAGGGATGTGAACCTGCTCAAAACCAGCAACTAAGGCAAAGCTTCACCTTTACTTCAACCGGTGGTTTTGTTCCTTTCTTTCTCTCTTTCCTCCTCTTTCCCCTCCTCCTCTTCTCCTCTTCCTCCTTCTCTTTTTGAGAAAACACATTTTTCTTCCTTTCTCATGTCTCCTAATCCTAAATTTGTCTCCATACACCCAAAGAGCCCACGCTGAATTGGGTAGAAGAGACAGAAGCAGCGACTCTTAGAGGAGGTGAGAGAGGCCACTTCTTGGCATAGGAGGGAAAGGAGAAAGCTGGAAATTATTTGCTCTGAGTGATTCTAAGTGCCAAAGTCTCTCATACTTCAGTACTTCAGAAATGATAACCAAACTCTTTTCAAACTTGCTTTTGGACCTTCCACTCAGAAGAGAGCTGCTGACAGCGCTGTTTAGCATCCTGGGGCGGCAGAGGGCAGTTCTGCCACCAGACTCATCATTTCCCAGAAAAAAGACAGAGGCGCATCCCCCTGACTTCCCAACAGAGGGGAACCAAAGATAAATACCACCCAGGGTGCTGGTGTGAGTCTTTGGGGGACCCTCCGAGGCTTGTTAACAGCATTGGAGCTCCCCACCAGCCCTTGGAGCATGCAGATGGTAGGACCCAACATCCTGTCAGACTTGACCCTCCAACCATTCAGAAGCTGTCTCCGATGAGTGCCCAAGATCATCCCATGGAGCTTTAAGGAAGCAGCCGGCTGACCCATAACCACTCCCCCTTCCCCCAGTGCTTGGGGCTCTGTTTACAAATTAAATCTCAGGATGTGTATATTCAATGTTCTTATCCCAGGATGCGAATGGCAGGATGAATTTGTCCGGTGATGGCTCTCTCTGTCACATTAATGCCTGATGGACGGTTCCGATGTGAAAGGTGCACAGGCCGCGCCGCGGGCTCTGCGAGCACGAGTCAGAGGCTGCTAGGCTGGAATGTGAGCTTGTTTCGAGTGAGCCCAAATGGAGTCGACTTAACCTGTAGAAGTCATCTTAAATTCCACAGCCCCAGAAGGCAGGGGCTTGATAAATAGAATGAAACATGCAAAATATGACGCTGTGATTCACAATCTGCCTAATGTGGTCCAACAGCATTTTGAGGCAGCTTTGTGGGTTTTAACCATTATTTCAAAATCTCTAGTCAGTTCAGAGGTCAGCTAGCTACAGGGCTCTGCAGATTCTTTGTGCCTGTTTAAGCCTTCTCGAGGTACCTGGGGCATCTCCTGCCTGGAGAAATCTGGAGAGAAAGCTCACAGAAGGGGAGGGGCATGATGAGGCTGGGGAGTTGTCTCTTGGATTCACTGAATAGTCCGTGAGCATCCGTACTGTGCCATCACCGAGCTGGCTGATGAGTGGGAGAGACACAGGTTTTGGTTCTAGAGTCTGACTGGGAAGTGAGGTCAAATTACAGGAAGAAAACAGGGAACCAAATCCAACAATGAAACCTAATGTTCAAGGATATGATCGAAGACGTAGCCAGACATTGAAAGACTCGGTAAGATCTGCTTTCAAAGTGTGTCAGCAAATTCGAGATACGTCTGAGGTGAACCAACCTGAAAAGCATTTGGTGTTTCTTCACCTGTCATCTTGAGCTAAAGATCTGCCAGCCTGTGTCTCATCTCTTGCCTTCCATCCTCTCCACACACTCTGCTTAGGATCCTTTAGACATGACAGAGTCACAGAGCTCAGAAACAAGAGACAGCTCTGAGTTTCCCCTGTGAGGCTGCTGCCTGGTTCATACCAAGCCTCAAGAAACCACCCCTGCCAGCGTCTGCGTGAGGACATGGTAAACCTCCTCTGTCTCACTGAGGTTACTCCAGAGTCTGCAAGTCCTCCAGTCCAGAGTCCTAAAACCAGTAGAAAAGAGAAGTCGTGATTAAAAAAAAAAAAAAAAAAAAAAAGTTTAAGATTAAAAATATTGTTGGGGCACCTGGGTGGCTCAGTGGTTTAAAGCCTCTGCTTTCGGCTCAGGTCATGAACCCAGGGTCCTGGGATCGAGCCCCACATCAGGTTCTCTGCTCAGCAGGGAGCCTGCTTCCTCCTCTCTCTCTGCCTGCCTCTCTGCCTACTTGTGATCTCTCTCTTTCAAATAAATAAATAAAATCTTTAAAAAAAAAAAAGATTAAAAATATTGTTATAAAAGCCAGCTTTATTTCCCCCTGGTCTTGCTTTGTAATAACTAGTGAAAGCAAACATCACTGTACTGTATATATTTGTACAGTTTTAGTCAGTTCCAGAATATTTAACTAAATATAGAACTACTTTAAAAAGATGAACTTTTTTTTTGAGAGTGAGTTGCTTTGTCTCATGGACATATGAGAAAATTAAAAAAATATATATATATATATATATATTTTGATATATATATATCAGCTCTTTAAAAACCTATTCCGATAGAGAGGCAAGGCTAAGAAGAATGGAGGCACACACTTCTGGCCATTAATCCAGGCGACACTTGCCGAGTGTCCCTCTGTGCCACACCCTGCGTCAGAGACTGAGGGTAGAGTGGCTCAGACAGTGAAAGTTCCTGGCCCCTCAAGAGGCAGGAGTGAAGGAAGAGTACTGTCTATGTGCATTTCTTCTGTGAGACAAAGAGTTTCCCAGAAAACTCTACCCAGAATCTTCTAATCTTCCATCGCTGCTCTTTTATAACTCACACTAAAAACCTTTAGTCTGGATTAAACAGAAGAGAAAAGAAAAGAAAAAAAAAAGAAAAGAAAAGAAAGGAAGAGACGGGAAGGGAAGAGAAGAAAAGAAGGAAGAATGAGAGGGACAATGAAAGAAAGAAAGAGAAAGAAAGAAGAGAAGTAAATACGTTTGACAATAAATTTGAGATCGCAAACCTTGGGATTCCTTTTATAACCCCATGTACTTTGAAATCAGGCAGTCTTTTTCATTCAACATAGATTTCAAGGTAGCTCAAAGAAAACACAGGATTAACTATAAGTAGTGGGAGAGCAAGCAGGAGCCAAGCTTGCAAATAAACACATCCGAGGCTCAGTCTAAAAAAAGACAGAACACAAATAACCTCTGCTTGATGTGCCTACAGTTTCATTGAACTGTCCCCGGGTCACGAACTAATTTGCCAAAACGAGGTTCCCGTCAGTGCAGCAAGGGAGCATTTCAGGAGACAGGTTTTATGCATGTGGTCTGCGGAGGCTGGGCCGCTCGAGGCCTGCGGGAGAATGGCTCTCACATGAGCACTTTTGAAAACTCCTCAGTATACATTAGTGAACGGGCAATGCTTTCAGAAGTTGGAGAATATGAGCCTTCACGAACATGGGCTTGGCTTAGACCCAAATGTTGATGTCTCCAAATCAGAAAGTTAGCCCAAATAAATGTGTTTCGAAAGGCTGCGTGAGCTCGGGCAGCCCCCTCCCTTCCCAGGCCAGGTGTCCTCCCTATAAGGCAAGGAGCTTGCATGAGCTGCTCTTTCAAATCTCTTCCAGGATTCCGAGGCCCTTTCTCAAAGACTCAGCACAGGAAGGCTGGCCTCTACCCCTAGAAGCTTCCAACCGAAGGAGAGCCGTCAAGAAGCCAAAGTTCTCCGAGCTTAGCTGTGGGGTGGTTTCCGTTCCCGGTGATGGCTCAGAACCCTGGGACTGGAGGACGAGCAGCAGCATTATTGCATCCTTTCCAAACAAAGACCTAAGTTCTCATCTCCGGTCGCAGGATTTCTCCCCGAGTTTTGCACTTCATCATCTGCTGCCTCATCTGACCTAACTCAGTGAGTCTGCTGCTTTTAATGTGTGCAGAAGTTACCTGGGGATTTAGCTCAAATGCATGTTCCTCGGCCTGGCTTCAGATGATTCTCATCCAGTAGGGCTGGGCTGGGGCCTGGAAAGAGGCCTGCTTCACATGACCCCCCCCCACCCTGCTCCCCCCGACATGGATTCCTTGCTCCTGGGGCCACTTTTCTAACTATTCAGAATACGGGATCTGTCCCCTTCATGTTCTTATTCTCTCACAGGCCAGGGACCGCTCTGACGCACAGAGCATAGCCAAAGGGACAGGCCAGGCATCCAACCCCAGTCTGATGAGGGAGTATATCAGTGAAGGAATAAGGCCCAGCTAACTGGGAAGGGCCTTGTCCCCGTGCACTCCCAAACACCGAGGTCAGCGGGAACCTGTCAGGCTATGCTTGAGAAGCTAAGACGAGCGAGAGAGGGATGCCAGATAGACTCCAAGGCTGGGTCTCTGTTGTGTCACCAGAAACAGTAGGCTGCTGGCTAAGGGATGCCGCTGCTTCTCGCAAACACATTTATTGGGAGGGAGTCCCTAAGCCTCCGCTATATTTTAAGCTGCATCCTTCAAAACGTCAAAAGTGGGATTAAAGTGTAAATGATTGCCAATTCCCTCCTGTCCCCCTGGTCCTGTGCTGAGCCGTACAGGCCATCTGGGGATGTGGCGCGGCAGAGGGCGGGGCGTTGGGGACGCTCTTTCGATGTACGGGAATCGAGTGAGCTCCGTTGTGTCTTGGGAGGATAAAGCAGTTCACAGGCTGCTACTTTTTTGTGACATAGCTTTTATGGGGGGAGAGCCAGAATATTAAGCTCATTGCTTCCAGATGGGAAGGTTGGACAAGACAGAGAGGCCTTGGCTCGGGAAGCCTGGACGCCGCGGAGCGATATGGATGTGACATATTGAAGTAATCGAGATAGAAGATCTGGCTTTAGCCAAGGCTGTCAGATAGATACTTTTTAAAACATTACATGGTTTGTAACAAGGTATTGTGTATCCTCCCAGAAACCCTGCCGCCTCAGTCTCTGGGAAGGCGGTGGGGGGAAAAGTGTGCTTATTTTGCTTGAGTTACTAAAGCTCCTTTTATATATGAGGAATTTGGCATCTCCCGGCTGAGCGGCTGAGCCAACAGTCGGATGCACTTGTAATGTAGATCATGCTGGTGACTCGCTAAGTAAGTCCAGGTGCTTGCAGAAGAGGCAGGGTCCTAAGCACTCCCTTATTTGAGCCCTGAAGCCATCATGGCCCAGCGCCTCCAATGAGCCTCAAATCTGTTTAATAAATCATCTATTTATAGAGTTAATCCAGGGAGAAATCTTTCAGGTTATCTGGTGGGGCCTCTTCCACCAGAGGGCGCACAATGCCCACCTCTTGTGGTCAGGGCGGCCCTCCGGTTACTGGGGATTTCGGCTCCCCGGTCCTTTCCTTCTCCTGTAACCTTCAGACCCTGGATGCAGACTAAAGGGTGAAAGCAGGCTGGGGATGGGGAAGAAAACCTCGCTTTCTCTGGAGGAGTCCTCCTTCAGAGTCCCTGCGAGCGTTTCGTTCTGGGTTGGCCTGCCCGTGCACACTGTGTAAAGGCGAAAAAGGTCCAGCTGCATGTGGAAATCCTTAGTGTGCAACACGCTGGTTTCCTTGTAATTCTCTTAGTCAGGAGACTGCCCCTTCCTTGAAGGAACTTCGCACCTGAGAACAGGTTCGGACGTCCCCACGGAACCAGTGTCTGCTTCACATTTCAAAGCCTGGGAACTGTTAAGCTTGTGTTTTGATTAAAACTTTGTATTAGCTTTTCTTCCCCTTTCAGTGTAATTTCAGGATATTTAATTTCAACCAATCATCCTAGGGGAGGGGGGAGAATGTATGTGATGTGAAACAGCACACAGGGAAAGCCAGCCAAGTCAGAAAAGAGAGCAGCTCTGGCTAGTTCCATGTGACAACTGAAATCTCTTTTGTTCTCTCAGGCAGGCTGTGAAACCAGAGCCCCTCAAGGACAGGAGATCTAGCCCCGGCTTCGAATCAAGGTGACCAGTCGTCCAGGCCAGCCTAGACTCTGCTGCCTTTGGGGCCTTGGGCACGTCCTTGAGATTTTCCTGGCTTTGGTCATCTGGTAGGGCTCTGGGGACAGGAGCTCCTACCATTGCCACTGGTCATGGGGATATGGAAACAAAAACAGCAAGTCTTCAGAAAAGCCAGTCTCCGGAGACTCTGGTGGGACATTAGCTACAATATCCTAGCCTCAGAATGATTCAAATTTCACATTACGATAGTTACACTAAGAAGAAGGAAGGGCCGTTTGTCACCATTAACCTGTCTCGGTTTTCTGTAGGACGGCAGTCACTGACTCAAATGTCTGCAGGGTCCAGGCAAGTAACGCCAACATAATTCTGAGGGCATTCTGGGCACACAGCAGCAATGTAGGAGATAAGTGTTGACTGGGTGAGGGAGTAGGTGCGTGCTGGCATGAGGCCAACAAGGAGGTGGGGACTACGGTGCGGGCACCATCTCTGATGGTCAAGTTACAGTTCTTGAAAACACGAAATATCTTCTGAGCCAATGGCTACTGATTTGTAGCGCTACACACCCTTTTAAAGATTTTGTGCCTATTTTCAAGACCAAGAAAGGGGGAAAATAAATTTGGTAGTATAGAAAGCCCCAAATCTGCCTAGTTGAGCCTGATTTTAATACTCCACTCTTGCTCATGCAGACAATTCTGTTTCCATTTCTACTTGTCCTCTTCGGACTAGGTTAACACAGTCCCTCTGGAAACTGTGTATATGGGTGGTAGTACATAGAATGAAAGATCATAGAAATATTCTCGATCGCAGACCTCTCTACAGAAGACAGACTAATGAGCGAATGACCAATCCCTACATCATCTTCCTCAAAGAAAGCCCCCATCAACAAAACCACAAGCTTATGAGAGAGCCTGAGGGGTAGTTGGCCTGATTTTAGACGTGGTCATGGGACTGGGCTCTGCTTAGTTCATGGTGCTGTTCGTGAGGATTCGCGAGATAAGGTCACAGGAAAGGGCTTTGCCAATCGCCATGTGCTGAATGAATGAAAAGAGTTGACGCTCTCATTATGGGGGAGAGAAACTGGAAGAATTGTCATCTACTGGTTCATTGCATCCCTTAAATTGGATTATTGTCATGATTCTCTCCAAAGCTGAGTAAAATTCCTCTATTTATGGGCCAACCTTTTTTTCCCCCTAATGTTATATCTGACTTGAACTAATGAGTCCGAAACTCACAGTTGCATGTTAGCCGTGACCCCCACCCTGTGCTCATGCTCAGCCTTGCTCCTTAGAGTGGAAATGGGATGAGGAGCTATGGGCCCAGATATTTCATAGGCTGCTCCTTGGCCTCTCTCTCGCCTTCCCACAGTGGACTCCTTCTCAGCCATCGGCTACTTGTATTTTTTTTTTCTTTTGTAGAGAGAGAGAGAGAGCAGGGGAGGAGCAGAAGGAGAGGGAGAGAGAGAGAATCAGAAGTGGGCTCCCTGCTACATGTGGAGCCCTCTGCAAGGCTCCATCTCATGAGGTCCTGAGCCAAAATCAAGAGTCGGATGCTTAACCAACTGAGCCACTCAGGCACTGTTTGCAGTTCTGTTGTTTCTGTGTTTACCTCAAGGATCTGGGGTTGCAGAATTCTTATATTGTATTCCAGGTAAACGTGCAATGTGATCTCATCCTGGATCTGAGGGGAGTGCACCTAGCAGTGTTCATAAGCAGGTATAGCAGAGGGGGTGGCTAAAACCAGCTCTTTCTGCCAGAACCTAGCCCTGCTCCCTGCTCTGGTGGAGGCAGATGCTTGGAGTTATGTTTCTAATAAGAGGCATGGATTTGCACCGCCTAATGATCAAAGTCAAAGTCCTAAGCCTGGAATTCAAGGCTCTCCAAATCTGGCAATATCTTTCTTGCCTTATTCTCCCCCACCTCCTTAGAAGCACCCTGGGCTTCAGGCGTCACGGAGCACCCCCCTTCTGCACACACATTCCACATTTTCTCACATCAAGCCTTTATATGTACAATATCTTCTGTCTGAAATTCTTTTCTGGACTGTCTGTCTACTACATTCACGAGCATTTTTAGGGAGAAATGCTTATTTGCCCCTCACATTTCCACAGAGAAGGAAAGGCAAGGTGGAGTTTCACCAGCCTCTCCCAGAATGCAAAAGTAGAGGAACATTTCTGCCATTCTCTCTATATTTCACAGGAAAGAGTTGACAGGGCTCAAGACCTCTGCATACTGGCTCTAGCGTTTCTTCTTCCCTATTTGGAGGGCTCCCACTGTCTGCAGACCAGTGGCTTCCTGCCTGGTCCCTACTAGCTGCCTTTGGCCAGGGTTCTGTGCCGCCCTCTAGAAGCAGTCACTAGACCCTACTCTCTGTGCCTGTCTATGCACTGTTGCAGGACTGTCCTGAGCTAGGGATGCCCCCGTGAGTAGACAGCCTAAGCACATGCGGCCTGCAGACCCTCACAGGGGGCCTCCCAAGCTTCAGACACAAAGGCGTGGGGTGCGGGGCCATGTTCTCCCATCCAGAGGTAGCAGCGGGAACGCCGATGTTTTTAGCTCCTTTATATGACTCTATCTCTCATGCTTGATCAGTTCTGAACCCTGAGAGCGAAGAGAGAAGTTATTAATTATATCCTCAGACCTCAACACCCAAATATCACGTCTTCAGAGAAGTCTTCTCCAGCTCTCTTACCAGATGGACAAATCCCCTCCCTTTTTCCTCTGAGCTTATGCCTTACAGAATTTCTATTTCAATTCATTTTTTTATCCTTATATTCAATACTCACAGGTGTTTGCAGCGTTGGGATTCTCCTGAATTTAGGAGATGACGAGAAGTCACATTTTAAATGATTGCATCTGAAAATCCAATTCTCGCATTCATGCAGTATCATGAGGACAATATTGGATAGCAGGCCTAGATTCAGGTCTTGGAGTGAGGTTTATAAAATACTGAGGGCCTATTAGATGCCAGCAAGGGTACTAGGTTTTTGTTTTTTAAAGATTTTTATTTATTTATTTGACAGACAGAGACCACAAGTAGACAGAGAGAGAGGAGGAAGCAGGCTCCCCACTGAGCAGAGAGCCCGACATGGGGCTCAATCCCAGGACCCTGAGATCATGACCTGAGCCAAAAGCAGAGGCTTTAACCCATGAGCCACCCAGGCGCCCCTAGGGTACTAGGTGCTTTTTGAGACACAATCTTGAGATAGCTGAGCACCATTATCTCTTTTTTATAAGAAAGATAGCTGAAGCTCAAAGACAGAAACAATACCAAAAACAAGAAAGATGCCGAGGCCTATGGTCAGGGGTTGGCAGAGCCAGGGCTTAGAGCCAAAGCTCAAGACCTTGAACATTATGCATCTGGTGCCACACCACCCTCCCCCTCAGTGCCCCTCAGAGTCCCTCTGTAGTGACCAGCGAAATCTAACAAACGTGACATGGGCAGTAAATGATACGTGCTTCAGGCTGTGATCCTGTGGAAAGCTTCCACGCAGAGCTCATCCCACAGCCTCACACACTTGTGGCAGGTTCAGTGGAAGGTTGACCAGAATACTGGGAAGGGAAGGCTCCAGAAGGCAGAGAGGACTGGGGGGAGCCCCCAGGCAGCAGGTCCCATAGGAACAAAGCAGCAGAGTGGGGGATAAAACACTGGATTTACCAGCCCAGCAGGTCCACAGTGGCCACAGATGAGATGGAGACAATCAGAAGGGACAGCTCAATCTCTCCTCGACCAGACAGACAGTGGTCATCAACTTAGGATACAATGCAGCATCACGGTTTTGAACATAGAATTCCCCAGTCCCCAGGTCTACTGAATCAGAGTCTCCCCGGATGGTGTGGAGCACTCGTTCTTTTTTTCCCTCCCCCCGCCCCCAGATGACTCTGATGCAGCATAAAGGCTGGAAATCACTGAAAAAGGAAGAAAGGACATAAGGCCGATAAAGGGCCCTGGACTTAGATTCATGAAGCCTCAACTGGAGTTCCGGGCTTGGCATTCACCATGCTCTTGGATGGGGTAGAATGCTGTCTGCACCTCATTTTTAAAATGGGGCGATAATAGGTCTGCGTACCTCCCTCAAAAGGTCATTCTGACGAAAGAGCAAAATAAGGCCTCTGAGAGCCCCAGAGCAGGTCATGCCCAAGGGAACAGCCCAGTCGCCACGGGCTGACGCTGGGAACCAGGAGGGCCTGCAGGTCGCTCCTGAACCCGCCTGGGGCCGACAGGGCACCGCGCAGTAGCTGATGCGGTGCCGCAGGCGTGAGCTGACAGAGCGCAGCAGTGGTGAGGCCTCGACGACATCTGTGTGGCCACAGGCCAAAAGCATCCAGATTCTCTGTGGGTGAAAGGTGAGGCAATATCCACACCTAAAAATAAAACGGGCCTTTCCCAACACTGGCCTGGGTGCCTGGAAACGACGGGAGGGCTCTGAGATGCAATTCTCATTTTGAAAAAAAAAAAAAAAAAAAAAAAGTCGGCTCTTTTAAAGCAAACTCAGAAGCAGTTTTGTTGGGGGCGGAGGGGGCTGTCATGTCCATGTACTGTGTCTTCCAGAGTATTGTCAGTGACCCCAAACAGATGTCAGGTACCGAAGGACTGGGAGAGAAGCTCTCCAGGCAGGAGGTCCTGGGGTCGATGGCTAAGGCATTTTTCAGCAGCGGGGAGGAAGCATAGAGAACCAAAGCTCTGACGGGTTTTAAAAGTCTGACCTGGGGATGCCATATTCCTGATGCTCCCAACTTCTACCTCTGGCCAAAACAATCCCTTCTGATCCTGAAAGAGTTACTCCACCTCAGGGCCGGGGGCTGGGGTGTATGGACTGCCGCTCCCCATCTCCTCCTGGCTGCTAGCTACAGGACCCATTATCTCATGAACTTTCCCCATATCCCTTGGAGATAAGTATTTCCTTATGGTAATGATTGTTATTCTCATTTTAACAGCTGAGCACGTGCAGACAGAGGGATGGTCCTGAGAAGAGGGAGACATTTTCTTCCTTTTCTCTGGACTCCATCAAGTTCAAATCATAAAACGGGAAGCCCAGGGAAGGTCTCTGAGCATTTTCCAACCCAAGCCGGCAGGAGCAGCATTGGGAGAAGGAAGCGTGGGCTTCCGCCTTAAAATTCATGTTCACCAGTCTTATATAATACCCAGTACTCATTTTTAAGGACTTCACCATCATTTATTATAGCTAAAACATACATAATTTGTCCCCCAAAAGTTTACGTTCCATTTCATGGGGGGGAGGAGCAGTAGGTAGTTCCTTTTTATTTGCATATGCTCCTAAAGAAACGTGGAGCTTTAGAAATAATTACATGCAGTTTTTACTTTGCATATGAGGAAATGGAGGCCAAAAGAACTGATTAAACATGCTCTAGGGGCAAAGCTGGGTCCCCCCGCCCAAAACGCCTTCCCCCATGGTCACCCATATGACCCCCTGCTGCCTCCCATCCTAGACACTTTCACATGCTCCAGGGGCGGACTCTTCCAGCGGAGGCACATCCAAGGGTAGCGCTGCCTTTCCTCAAGGTCACTGTGAGAGCCTGGCTGGAGGCCGGACTTATCTGTGAAGTTCGAGAAACATATTGAAATTATCAAGACTTGGAGCACAGCCGTTCTTCGCACTGAGCTTTCACCGCCTTATCGAGTTCCTACACTTGAACTTCTCAAGGTTTAGCCAGTCAGTTTTATTTGCTTCATCGGAAGCCCTGAAATCTTGGGCTTGTCCCCCAGGCCCGGGGTGAGGATTCTGGGAGGTATGGGAGCTCCGCTGGCTCCGTGGTTCTCCTAAGACTGAGCAGGAAAAGGGGCTCTGGAAAACTCCCCGCAGGGGGAACTACCCCCGGCGGGAAGACAGAACACCAGCACAGAGCTAGGGCCTGGGTTACAAGAAGCGACAGAGAGGTCGGTACAGGGTGACTCCCTTCTATGCGAGTGATTTATTACTAGAGACTTCCCATAATTACAAATTTGAATAATCTCAAACTCATTTCCTTATAGGCATAAGGAAGGAAGGATGTACGTTTGAGATTTACAAATTTACAATAATCGTAAAACTGAAATTTTTTTTTTGCTTTGAATTTATTTTTAATATATTAAATACATAATATATAAATAAAGACTTTCAGGACACTTAAAGATGTTTGTTGAGTGTTGTTTTTTTATTTTCTTGGGGTTAGTTCTAGTGTTTTCCTAAATCAACTCTGAATCAACAGCTGGAGTCATCCTCTCACATACTAGTCATCTTTGTGGTATTTTATCATATCTCAATCTATTTTCTAAGGTTCTTATTCTCAGGAATGTTTCCCAGCAAAAGCACTATCCCCACTGCTTAATGCACCCTTGGATGACATTGATGTAAAAGATAGAAAAAAACAAATTAAACGATGAGAACACAGAGCACGAAAGAAATGAGCAGCTAGAGTTCCCACCCCCCACCTTTTTTGGGTCAACACCAGAATGGACAGGGGAGGGACTTGGGTGTGTCAACAGCTATCACGTTACCTTGGGCAATTGTTGAGCCTAGGTTACAACTAAGTCAGGGCTAGGGCTCATTATGCCATTCTCAGTTTTTCTAAATTTTGGAGATTAGAGTTATTTTGAATTTTGATTATTTCATGTAGTATGTTTATTTTAGTATTTTTTAAGATTTTATTTTTGTATTTGAGAGAGAGAGAGAGCATGGGCAGGGTGGTGGGGAGAGATGCCAGGCAGAGGGAGAAGCAGACTCCCCGCTGAGCAGGGAGCCTGATGTGGGGCTCCATCCCAGGATCCTGAGATCACAACCTGAGCTGAAGGCAGACACTTAAGTGACTGAGGCACTCAGGAGCCCTTCATGTACTCTGTTTAAATTCATCTGACTTTCTACCATACCATACAATATACAAAATAATCTGGAAGTTCAGAGAAGGGAATAGGGAAAAAAGACTAGAAATAGGATTAAAATTTCATTTATGATTTACCCAGCGATGTATCCTCTAGACACATGCCATTTTTATATTCTTAGCACATTTGCTACACCCCCTTGCCTATTTGGGGGAAAGTCACTATTGAGAAAGCACTGGAATGGGTACAATCATTTCATTCCATTCTTATGACAATGCCATGTTGGTTCCTGTATGGTCAGGTGCCCAGAGAGTACTTTTTTTTTTTTTTTTTTTAAGATTTTTATTTATTTATTTGATAGACAGAGATCACAAGCAGGCAGAAGGCAGGCAGAGAGAGAGGGGGAAGCAGGCTCCTCACTGAGCAGAGAGCCCGATGTGGGGCTCGATCCCAGGACCCCGAGATCATGACCTGAGCAGAAGGCAGAGGCCTAAACCACTGAGCCACCCAGGCGCCCCCAGAGAGTACTTTTGTCACTTCCTTGAGTCTCTACTGTCTCCAGAATTGGGGCCCCCAGGTGGTCCTGGCTCCAGCAGTTCTAAACACCAGTGTTAATCTGCCCAGGCCATTAAGTTTGCCTCTTAGCAGGTACCCTCTGCCAGACTTCCTGCCACCCACCCCCCACCGGCACCGAGAATTGGCAAACAGGCGGTATCGAAACAGCATTTAAAAAACTGTGCGTGCAGCTCAGCCCAGAAAGTCCTGGCTGCTTCAGTAGCTCTCTGCTGCCTTTTTATCTACGTTTCTTCTTCCCAGCTAAGGCAGTACGTGGTTGCAGCTACTGCGTCTTAACCAGAAGTGGAAGGCAACACGTGTTTTTGAGATGTGTATATATATATATAGTTCTGGGTCATTCTTTTTAACAGATGAATAGAATTTACATACATAGTGCACTGTATTTATTTATTTATAGATGGACGTTGGGGTGTTTTCCAATTTTTCGCTGTTAAGAACACTGCTGCAAGGAATCTTCTTGCACGTGTTTTCTTAGTGCACATCTCTGAGAATCCCTTTAGAATAAACATCTGGAAGTGGAATTGTAGAGCCAAAGAAGATGCTCATTTTTAATTTCATGACTTATTATTGCCAATTCTCTTTCCAAAGTAGAGAAGCCACTTTACATTTTCCCCAGCAGTGCATGAGTGTTTGTATAAAACATGACCAAGAGCTTTGGTAATGTCTGACTAACAAGACCATTTAATTTTTGCTCATCAAGTGGAAATGGACTTGTATCTTCTTATTTGGATTAATAGCGGCATTCTCAAGTTCATCACATTTCATGGTGCCTTTCCTGAAAATGCCTATTCCTGTCTCTGGCTTATTTCTCAGTTAGGTTTTTGAGCCCACTAGACCACAGACCTGACCTATGGGAGCAGTCCTTGTAGTTTCCAACGTCAAGGGTAACTTCCTCAAACAGGCTATGTCAAAAGCCCAAGAGGGCTCTCACCCTTTCATCCTAAGCAAGGAATAAATAGTGATGATTTCAGGTTTTAGTTTCTTTCTGCTACTCTCTTATGATCTTTTCCCAGCACTCTGACCAAGCTCATTTCTGACGGACTCCAGAAAGGCTTTCCAGCCAGATCTCATCCACGAAGACCTCTCCTTCCCCTGAAAACCTACCTCTGCTATTTTCAGTGTTCTTTGTGTTTGGTACAGTCTAGAACCATCCACCCACCCCCCATCAGTTGAGTGCTTTGGAGCTTGGAAGCACACAGGTAGGCCATCTGGGCTCTACCTTTATTGGTGTGTGATCTTGAGTAAGCCACATAAACTCTTGGCATTGTTTCCTCATCTGCACAGTGAGAATAGCAAGACCAACCTCATAGAAACAATGTGAAAATTATGTCTTTACACCTTTAGCAAAATGCTTGACTTAATAATCACTCAAAATATCTTTGCCACTTCCATTATTATCATGACATTGTTTCCGTCCATGCTTGTGTAACTAGGTTCTAAAAGGAATTCCACACGCACTAGGTGGGACTCGACACCCATGGAGCGCTCTTATGTATGCATGGATGTTCACTTTCTCTCTGTTACCTCCTGCCCATTTGCTGTCTTGTATTCCTGCCCCCGGACCGCAGGCAGTGCATAAGTGTACTCTAAAATTTGGGTACTGCAATAGTAGCAGATAGGGAATATGATTGAGGGTGGTGGTTACTGGACTCAGGTAACACGTGGAACTCATTTCATAGTAAAACCAAGATGGTGGTCCCACTGCCTGTTGCCCCTAGGAAACATTTTTTAGGTTGGGGGCCCCAGCCCAGCTCAGTTCTTGACTGCAACTCCAACCGTACCAAGTCTCTGATGCACATTTTTTTCCTTCATCAGTTTATCCAGGTCAAAAGCTTCTGAAAATATAAGACCTCCGAGATTATTTGCTTTGTAACAAGAAGAATCCCACTGACGATGGGCAAGAAACTTGTACCTCTCTGATGTCACACAGTCTCCAAAGTAATGCTTGAAGATAGTTAGAGATCGTTAACCCCGTGCTAGATGACTTAGAGGAGGATTACTTGCTCAGGTCTGTAAAACGGAGAAGCGACAGAGCAGGGCTTCAGTTCAGGGCTTTTAAATCTAAGGGCTTATAGATAGAGCTAATATTCAGAGTGCTTCCTGTGTGATATGCCCCACATTGAGTATTTTACTTATATCCTACTTATACTCATTTTGTATGCCCACGAGTAAGTTCAGAGCGATGAGGGGACTCAACTCCAGCACACAGTGGCAGCAGAGCTGAGACTGAAATCCAGCTCTCTGGTTCTAGAACCACTGTTTTTACCCACACACCAGGCAGCTTCCGAAGACCAAGGTGACGGCATCAAAAGGCAGGAGGACACTCTCCTCAGGCCTTCTAGGTTTGAGGTGACCCTAATGTCCAGCTGTCATTGAGTGGGGTCCCCCATTGTCACTCTTCATCTGCCCCCTGGCCACCTCCCTAGCCCTGGGGCCAAACCCTTTGCACGTGCCAGCGTAGCTCTGGGGGACCTCACTGAGTGTAGAGACCACCCCCCCAAAAAAAGAGGATCATTTTTATGGATTTTTTTATCTATTATTTGAAAGAGAGAGAGAGAGCACAAACAGAGGGAGGGGCAAAGAGAAAAGCAGACTCCCCACGGAGCAGGAAGCCAGACTCCAGGGCTCCATCCGAGGACCCTGGGATCATGTAAATGTCACCCTCTCAAAGAGACATGCCCTGTGAACTTTATAATCACTATCATTTCTGCAGGTACCCCTTATCCTCCTCAAGTTTTTCCTAGCACCTTCTTAGTATGTTATTTATGTGTTTATATTATCCATAGAATTTGATTCTTTATTGATGTCCTTCTCAACCACAATTCAATCTTCCTTACAGTAGTGTCGTCGTTTTGTTCATTCACCGATTCTTCCTAGCACAGTGCTTAGCATATAGCCAGCAACTGTGGTTGACAATGTAATAAATGAATACATGGTGCATGCAAGCTGCTTAACCTCTCCAAATCTGCTTTCCCTTCTCTGAATAGGAGTGACAATAATACTGCCAGGAGCAGCTACTGCTTTTGCCTACAGGGTATTCCTTCTCGGTGCAGTAACGCAGCAGCTCCTCCTTCCTGTGTAAAAGCCATTCCCCGTGGTTCAGATGACATTGACCACAGGCCTCGTATTTTTACCCAGGCTAGTCTGGCTCACTGGGGAGCACCACTTCCCTGGCTATGGTGGACATATGTTTCAAGCAGGGCCAATCTGTGAAATTAAATCAGTGTGCTCTAGGTCGAGGGGCAGCTTGGAGGAACTCAGGCTGGCAGGATCATGCGGGCTGGAGGTTCTCAGCAGCCATCCTACAAACACGTGTAGGCAGCTTGCCTGAGGAAGAAGCCAAGCAGAGGCAGGCAGAGCAGAGTCTGGGCCCCTGAGAAAGATTGGGCTTTGGGTTCTCTCTGTTAGTAATGACTGGCTGAGGACAAGTAGGGGCAAACAAAACCTTCACAATGGACCAGAATACCAGCGCAAAGACAGGGACCAAGGAGCCAGAAAGACAGAATTCCTCGTATCTGGGATATCATCCTTCAGTTTTAGCTTGGCAAACTCCTACTCAGCCTTCAAAACCTCATCAGAGAATTTATTCATTCTCTAGCTGGCCCAGGCGGAACTAATCATGATTCCCTCATGCCCCGTGGTACAGGTTTAGACTTTATCACATTCTTATTACTACAAATCACAATTATCCATCATATAAGACTGCTAGAGCTGCCATAATAAAATACCATAGACTGGGGGGCTTGAACAACAGAAACTTCTTTTCTTTTTTTTTTTTTTTTGGTAAAGATTTTTATTTATTTATTTAACAGAGAGCGAGACAGTGAGAAAGGAAACACAAGCAGGGGGAGTGTGAGAGGGAGAAAGCTTCGCGCTGAGCAGGAAGCCCAATGGACGACTTGATCCGAGGACCCTGGGATCAGGACCTGAGATGGAGGCAGATGCTTAATGCACCCAGAAACTTATTTTCTCACAGTTTTAGAGGCTGAAAGTCTAAGATCAAGGTGTCAGGGGGCTTGGTTTCTTCAGAGGCCTCTCTCCTTGGCTTGCAGATGGGTGCCATCTCAATGAGTCCTCGTGGCCATCCCTCTGTCTGTGATGTCTGTGTCCTGACCTCCACTTTTTGTGGGGATTTCAATCATATTAGATTAGGAAACACCCATTTAGTCTCATTTTACTTTAATGACCTCATTAAGGGCTCTGTCTCCAAATACAGTCACATTCTAAGGTACTAGGGGTTATGACTTCAACATATGAGTTTGTGGGCGGGGTGGGGGCAGTGGTGGGGAGACACAATTCAGCCCAAACATCCATTTATCTGCCTGTTTCCTCCAAGTTCACTGAAGTCACAGGGAAGCTGCTGTGTAGACATGTGAGGAACAATGGAATGAAAGAATGAGTGAGTGAGTGATTGGAAAACGTTGTACTTCCCCAGGGCAAACAGACCCTTCGTTCATGGGCAGTGGCCACCCTCCTGGTCTTTCCTCCTCTGGTGGGTCTAGAGAAGATCCTCCTGACTTCACTAAAGTCTACCAGAGACAGGATTCTACCTAGGGTAATAGAGTTCCTTCGGCCCTTTCAAGGAAGGGCAGTGCCATCAGGATGCTTGTATTCGAATGCTCAAGCATCAGATTAATTATTTTAATGCATCTGAAGTCCTCCTCACCTCCACACTTCTGCTCTCTTCCAACACCCGATAAATCTCCCCAAGCTGTCAATTCTCCTTCCAAAGTAGCTATCACTTTTGACTCGCTCCGGCTCGGACAAAGAGCTTCAACCCCGTAACTGGTCTGTCTGCTCCATGTCTCCCACTTCAGTGACCTCGTCCTTGTGATCACAACTTATCGGAAACACAGAGCTAGCTGTGCCATCCATCTGCTAAAAAGACTCCAAATACGTCCCATGGTGAAAGCCTAAGTCGCCTAGTTGCCCTTCATGCATTCGTGACCCTTGCCTCATGGATCTCTCCCGCATCTTCCTTAGTGTCTACCTTCCTGCCACGCCATGGGCAAGTCCCTGTGCCTCAGCCTGTGCTTCTCCCCATGCTGTGATTCTCTTCTGTCCCTTCTTCCCCGAGGAACCCATGCTTTCCAGACCGACACAAAATCACGTACTTAACCAAAGCTTTCCCTCTGGGTGCTGTTAGCTGTCCTGTGAGCTCTTTATCACAGAATCCAATCACTTAGCATTCAGCTCCATTGTAAGCCTGTGTTTATCTCTGCCTGCTAGACTGCGGGTATCTTCCTGGGCAAAAATCCGTCTTATTCATCCATGCATTGCCAGGACCCAGCATAGTAGCTGGCGTATAATAGATACTCAGAAATAGTAGAATTTTTCTGGATGCCTAACACATGCCAGGCCCAGAGATGCTTGTATGTGGGTTTGACCCAGAGACAGATGTGACTTACAGTAGTGAGTTGGGGCCCAAGAGGACATGGGGGTGGGAAAGACTTCCTGTCGAGGTGGCATGTGATCTGGGGTTCATCACACGGCTAGTGATTTTATGAAGGAAGTGAAAAACAATCCCTTGCCCGTGGAGGGTGAAAACAAGGGGAAGCTTTCCCAGCAGAAATAAGTGGCCCCTTTGGAGGAAAAGAGGCAGCAGCCAAAAAAGCTTCAAGAATACTGAGTGGCTGACGTTAGCCAAGGAGTAAGCATCGTTTACTGAAAGTCTTCATGCTGAAGTGAAGGTCCTTGGCTTGCAACGCCGGTCACCTGTTTGCATGAACTTCCAGAGAGCAGAATAAAAGGCGAGGGCCCACATATGGGATGACTTACATGGGTGCGAGGGAATGTGTGTGTCACTCTGATCAGGGGTGGTACGTGCTGTGTTATTAGGCCCAGGCTGAGGCCACAGTACAGCCATAAATCAAGGAGCGGGTGTTTAAAAAACAGTGGAAGTGTTAAGGAAACATGAAGTGGCTGACCTGTGGGGCTGGCTGTTACTCCCTACAAGAATTTCGATGACTAATGATGTGGATAAATAAGTACTTAACTTGCTCATAACCACACGTGTAATTTATTTAATTCTGGGGGTATTATGCAGTTCTGGAAGCCCTTTAAGATGATGGTGATCAGTTGCAAAAGGTTTCCCGCTACACAGAGGAGGCCGGAGCCTTTTCCTCCCACACAAGACCTCCCCCCACCCCCCCACCCCCGGGTAACTGGGATTCATGCATCGAAGGATGTAGCTACCCCCTTTCCCAGATTAATTTACGGTTTCTGAACATCTACCAGGACATCATAATCATTCCATCGGGTCTTTCAGGCAGAGCCTTTCTAAAAAAGTAAAACTAACCCAGAAAGAGGTGAGTCACCTCAAGATTTATTGGCTCACACTGACAGAGATTTGTGGATCTGCTGAGGGAAAGGCCTAACTGCGGGTGAGGCAGAAGCACGGTGGCAGGTGAGGGAAACCTGAGGCTGCCCACCCTGCTGCTCATTAGCTGCCTCTGTGACCACTGAGCCTCGATTTCTTCATCTCTAGAAGGGGTTGATGACTCTGGCCTCACAGTGTCTTTTGAAGGTCAAAAGACAGGGGCATCTGGGTGGCTCAGTTGGTTAGGCAACTGCCTTCAGCTCAGGTCATGGTTCCGGAGTCCTGGGATCCAGTCCCGCATCGGGCTCCCGACTCCATGGGGAATCCTCTTCTCCTTCTGACCTTCTCTGCTCTCATGCTCTCTCTCACTCTCTCTCTCTCTCTCTCTCAAATAAATAAATAAAATATTTTAAAAAAGAAAAAGACAAAGTTAAAATCATGTAGCTATTTCCATACATGATATGTTTCTTGGAGTGTAGGAAAGCCAGCTATTTTTAGGCTGAACAACCAATATAGATGTAATATAAGAAATAGTTGATCTTAGATCATTATAAATGACAAAGTCCCTAACTGGACCTATTTTGATGCAATCTTAAAAGTAATATTTTTAGTATTTTGTTTATATCCATATATATAAAAATATATATGTATATCTTATATATATCTCCCTATTTATAAATATATACTCATATATATATCATCTATATATGTTATACGCAAATCTATAACTGAATACAGAGGTAATGAGCTTAAACCCAATGAACATAAGTTATAAGGTTATAAGTTGTTTGCTTTCAGCACTCATTTTGTTCATTCATTCAACAAACACCAACGAAGAATGAATATCCCCTACTTGACAATTTAATCTCAGATGTTTTAGTAGTCTGAGATTTACGTTAACTTATTGCTTCTCTTCCAAAAAAGATTTTGAGCAATTTTTTTTTAAGATTATTGATCAAATGCTGTCCATATCCAAGCAAGTTCTCAAACTTCTTCCAATACTCAACCTTGTTTTCCTTATCTCTTTATAGGAAATAAGTGCTCTATGATAAATCACTTACATGCACATCTCTACTTCAGAATCTGCTTCCCAGGGAAACTTTCTTGTGATGTGAAAAAGACATATAAAACGGTATTTTGGGGTAGTCAGCAATTAGGGAATGTTAATACAGGTGGATTATAAATCTTAGAGACAGAGTCTGTAACACTTGCGATCATTCTGGTGTATCTATAAATAAAAACAATCTGAGTTTTAATTATCAGAATACCATAATTAAGGCTACTCTAGGCAGGTAGTAGATTATCATAGAAAAAATGATTCATATTTGTGAGAAGGGCTAGTATGGACCATTATTTATAAACTAGAAATTCCTTTTCCAATCCACAATGTCCACTGAAGAAAAACTTTAAATGAAATATGATGATCTTTAGATATGCCTGTTATTTATATGTTTGAGAACGATTTCTCTTGACCGAGTTAAGCACTGCACTGCATGTTCATTTGCTTGATAAGCTTTGTCCTCAGAGAATGTGAAGGCACCTCATTTCATCTTCAAACCTGCTATTTCTGAATCTCAATTAATTACGTCTAAATAATGAGGCTTTATTTCATTTACAATTACTTCAAGAAAAGGATGCATTTCTAGGATACAAATGTGATTTAGCAATAGTTTTAGTAATATTAAAGTTATCGTGTAAGGATCTGAAAACTAACCTTAGCTCTGAATTCCATCACTTTCCTATTTTAGTTTTTATTTAAAAAATAACATATATACCAAAAAAAGCATAACACATATGCAAATAGCTTAAAGTGTCTCTACCCAACCATTCAAGAGACAAACATTCTCAGCACCCCAGACACCCAGATCACAATTCTCTCCCTCCCTCCTGTTGTTATTCACTATCCTGCCTTGGAGATGTTCATTTCCTTAGTTTGCTGTTTTGTCTTACCACTCACATATGTGTATCGCAGATCACAGATGATTACGAATGATTTGAAACTCCTCCCTCTGAAAGGTTGGGTTTTATGCTCTTTCCCCTCAAGTCTCATGGGATCTACTATTAGGTTAACTAATAGAATCTGACAAAAGCGATGCTATGTTATCAGATTTCCAGGCCCAGGCCTTAGGACTAACAGCAGCTGCCATTTGAGTAGTCAAGCCATCAGATGGAGACGTCCACAGGGAGAGGAACCACACCCCCACTCCTGGCTGAGCAGCCAGCACCAACCGCCCAGCACCAACCCCTACCCATGTGAAGGAGTTCTCTTGCAACGGCATCTCCCGTTTCAGATAAGTTGCCCAACTGGGGTTGGCTAATTTGTAGAGCCCAGTGCAACTGAAAATTCAGAGACCCATGTTCTCAAAGTAGGAGAAAAGCTTTTTCTTCTTTTTTTCTTTAATGGCCTCTTGGTTAACCCGTTATGGATTTTTATTGTTGTTGTTGTTTGCTATCTAATACTATGCATCCTTTGGCACAGGCACAGAAGTCAAGTGAGGGCAGACCCCCAAAGGTACCTGGGAAAGCTGGAAGAATAGCCATGGTTCAGGTGGGTGCCTTCTGGAGGCAGCAGTCGGGCAGCTAGGACCCCTCCTCGGGATGCTGGGAGGTGGCAGAGGCTAACCTATGTGCAACCTTTTCGTCACATGTTTCATTGTCCCATCAGACTTCACATACAAAACGTAAATTCAAGTGTAAAACTATTAAGAAGTTGAATAAAGAGACTACAGAGACTTAGAACCCCCCCGTAGGCCCCCTGCACCTCCATGTACTGCATACCCCAAAACCGGTTTGGGTCCCAGCTAAGGCCAAGAGGAAACGACATGAGCCCCCCACACAGAGCCCAGTTTCAAATTGCCGACGCAGGAGCAAAATGCACAGTTGCTATTATTTTAAGTAAGTAAGCTCTAGAGTATTTTGTTTCACAACAACGGAGAAGCAGAAGAAATTTTGGTACCTAGAAGCTGAATGGCATAAAATAAATAAATAAATATAAAGGTTATATGGGTTTTGGGACTAGATAACAGGCAGAACTTGGAAGAGCCTCACAGACATCATTAGTGAATTTATTTATTATTTTTTTTTTTTTTTGGACAGAGAAAGAGATCTCAAGTAGGCAGAGAGGCAGGCAAAGAGATTGAGGGAAGCAGGCTCCTTGCTGAGCAGAGAACTCGATGCGGGGCTCAATCCCAGGACCCTGAGATCATGACCTCAGTCGAAGGCAGAGATTTAACCCTCTGAGCTTCCTAGACACCCTCAAAGCAGCAAAGATCTTAAAGAAGTAAGAGCTTGAGGGGCTGTTAAGTGACAATTTTTTATTTTTATTTTTGCCTTCTCTTCAAAAGGAAGGCCAATTTTATAAATCTTTTCAAAGATCCAACGTTGTCAATTTTCTCTGTTGTAAATTTATTTTCTTTTTCATTAATATCTGCTCTTATCTGTAATTTTTTCACTTTTCTTGAGCTAATATTTGCTGTACTTTCTTTAACCTCTAGAAATGAATACCTAGCTGATTGATTCCTGAGTATTCTCTATTTTTAATATATTCATTCAAGGCTATTATTTCATTATAATTTTTTTAAATATTTTAAAATTTCTATATTGATTTCTCATTTGATCCATTGATAATTTAGATGTAAATTTCTTAATTTTGAAATTAAAGGGAATTTCTGATTATTAATTTAACTCCTTATGTTTATCTTAACTGCATTGTGATTGAGGAATATATTCTTTTTAAATTTTTTTAAAATTTTTTATTAACATATAATGTATTACTAGCCCCAGGGGTACAGGTCTGTGAATCTCCAGGTTTACACACTTCACAGCACTCACCATAGCACATACCTTCCCCAATGTCCATAACCCACCAACCCCCCCACTCACCCCCATAACCCTCAGTTTGTTTTGTGAGATTAAGAGTCTCTTATGGCTTGTCTCCCTCCTGATCCCACCTTGTTTCATTTATTCCTTTCCTAACACCCAAACCCCCCACTTTGCCTCTCAATGTCCTCATATCAAGGAGATCATATGATAATTGTCTTTCTCTGATTGACTTATTTCGCTCAGCATAATACCCTCTAGTTTCATCCATGTCATTACTAAAGGCAAAATTTCTTTTGATGGCTGCATAGTATTCCATAGTGTATATATATATATATATATATATATATACACTTCACATCTTCTTTATCCATTCATCTGTTGATGGACATCTAGGTTCTTTCCATAGTTCGGCTATTGTGGACATTGCTGCTATAAACATTCGGGTGCACGTGCCCCTTCAGATCACTACATTTGTATCTTTAGGATAAATACCCAGTAATGCGATTGCTGGGTGGAAGGGTAGCTCTATTTTCAACTTTTTGAGGAACTGCCATCCTGTTTTCCAGAGTGGCTGCACCAGCTTGCATTCCCACCAATGCAATTCATACAATGCAATGTAGGAGGTTTCCCTTTTCTGAGGAATATATTCTATATGACCTCAAATTTATGAGATAAATTGAAACTTGCCTTATACCCCGATAAAAAAAGCACTTTGAAATTCTTCTGAATATGCTTGAAAGTTCATGTATTCTTCAGCTGTTGAGTGCAGTGTTCTTTAGTCACCCATTAAATTAACTTTTTTAATCAAATACTGTTCAAATCTCCTACAGACTCACTGACATTTGGTCAGCTTTCTGTATCAACTACTGACTGATATGTGTTTAAAAAGAACACTGTGACAGTAAATATGCTTTTTTGTTTTTTGCTTTGTATATTTTGAGGCTCTATAATTTTTAAATTTTCATACAATTAAGTTCATGCGATGTTTGAAAACAAAAATCCATCATATCTTCCTGGTGAATTAAAACTTTTATCATTATGAAGTGACCTTCTTTACCTATAATAATGTTTTTTGGCTTAGGTTTTAGAATAGAATTATGTCAGTTTCCATATGGTAACCCTTTTTTTTTTTTTTGATACATCTTTTCCCCTACTTTTGTTTTCAGTATTTTCATACTTACATTTAGGATGTGTCTCTTGAAACAATGCATAACTGCACTTTAAAAAGAAATATAAAAATCTTTGGTTTTGATACAGGAGTATTTAACCACTTACGTTTATTATAACTATACATTTTAGGTTAAATCTACCATCTTATTTTGTGTCCTATATTTGTCTCACATTTTCTACTCTTTTTTAATATTTCTACTTTTCTTTTAAAAAGATTATTTTTTAACTTTTTATTCATTTAAGTAATCTCTACACACAATTGGAAGCTCAAACTCACGACCCTGAGATCCAGAGCTGCACACTCTTCTAACTGAGTCATCCAGGTGCTCCTAGAAAGATGATTTTTTATTCTGTTTTGTGTGTCTGTGTGTGTGTTTTCTGCTGTATTAATTTGGAGATTATACCTTTTAAAAATTATTTCAGTGATGACATTCTAGTGCGCATGCATTCTTTAATACCAAACCTGACTTTTTCATCTTACTCCTGGATAACGGAAAACCTTTAGAACACTTTAACTCAGCTCAGCTTTCCCCGATTTCTACCTAAATCTTCTCAGGTATATTAAGACTATCTTTCACATTATTATCTTTATACAATAAATATTCATAGAGCTCTTATTTTCTCAATAATTATCTATTTTGTACTTAATATTTTCTTTGGTCGTATCTCCTCAGGACTTCCATCTGGAATTACTTTCCTTATGCCTGAGTGAATTGTTTAGAATGTCCTCTGGTGGGGTTCAGCTGTGGCCGTCCTCTCCATTTTGGTATGTTTATGTTTGTTCACGTTTTTATTTTACACCCATTCTGGATCTATACTTTGATTGAGTGTCGAATTCTAGGTTGGCAGTTAGTTTCATTCAGTCCATTACTACCTTTCACATATGTGTATATTTCAAATGTGGCTTTTTCAGATTGAGTTCTTCCACTTAACAATATACACTGAAGGTCCCCCTGTATCTTCTCGTGGCTTCAGATCTCAGTTCTTTTTCGTGCTGAGTAACACTGTGTTGCTTGGATATACACAGTTTACTTAACCATTTACCCACTGAAGTACATCTTGGTTGCTTCCAAGTTTTGGAAGTTTGCTCAGGAGTAAGCCTGTTCGAAATCCCTGTTGTGCGGTTTGTTGTGTGGACCTAAGTTTTCAGTGTATGCCTTTTTAATACTCCTTTTAGAATTAGGCTTGTTAAATTATGGGTTATTGTTTTTCATCAGTTCTGGAAAATTTTCTGTCACTATCTCTTCAAATATTGCCTCTGTCCCTATTCTCTCTTTGTGTTCTTTCTATACCTCCAATAAAAATATTTTAATTTTTAAAGGCTTTATTTATTTATTTGACAGAGAGAGACAGCAAGAGTGGGAACATAAGCAGGGGGAGCAGGAGAGGGAGAAGCAGCCTCCCACTGAGCAGGGAGCCCGATGCAGGGCTTGATGTAGGGCTTGATCCTAGGACCCTGGGATCATGACCTGAGCTGAAGGCAGACACTTAATGACTGAGCCACCCAGGCACCCAAATACACACACACACACACGCATATATATATATATATATATATATTTTTTTTTTTTTTTTCCGAGAGAGAGTGAGCGTACACCTTTGTGTGCAAGTGGAGCGAGGGGCAGAGAGAGAGGGGAGAGAGAATCTCAAGTGGGCTCCACACTCAGAACAGAGCCTAATTTGAGAACCTGACCTGAGCAGAAACAGAGTCTGATGCTTAATCGCCCGAGCCACCCAGGTGACCATAAAAATTTATTATTTTCTATCAACCACATTCATTTTCTTTCCCATAAAATGTCCATCCTTATGCTCCCTTTGCAGCTTTCTGCATTGTTTCTTCTGATCTGTCTCTTTATTATTTCTTTCCTCTGCTCTGTTCAATCAGCAGTCAAATCCACCTTCTGAATTTTTCATTTGTTTGAGTTTTGTTATAAATTATGTTTGTTACAAATGGCTACAAAATATATAAATAAATTCATTTCTGGAAGTATTCTGTAGTTCCAAAAGTTGTCACTTTCATAGTTTCTCTCTGATGAAATTTTCAAGTTTGTTTTTATTTTTCTGAGCATAGTAAACATAGTTATTACATCATCTGTGTCTGATAATTTCTGTATCTGAAATTCTTGGATCATTGTTGCCAATTCTTACTCATGGTACCTGTGCATGTACCTTAGCTACTCACTGACTTGGAAAAACATTAATTATGGAGGTTGTCCAAGCCCTTTGATGAACATCTCGTCCTCAGAAAAGGATTTGGGTTTCTCTCTGCTGGTCATCTAGGGTACTGCCAGTCCTAAATGACTTTAGACCAAATTGATAGTTTGAACTTCTTTTGCACTGCTCTGGTGAAACCCATGTGCACTTTTGCCTGGGGACTAGGGCTTAGCCTTCCTTCCAGGAATGGGTTTTCTCTTCTTTTATATGCTCTGTCTTCTTCTCAGTGTGAAGAGAACTTCCTTGCTCCTCAGGACAGTCAGGAATATGACTCAATGTTAATTCTTCTTCTTACTTACCATGAGTGTGGAGTCCTTCAGAATCCCAGCTTGATATGAATTTGGATGTATATCAAATCCCAGATTTTGTGCAAGCTTTCACTTTTATCCTCCAATCCTAGATTATGTAGAGCCTTCCACTTCTATCCTCTTCAGGTTCTGGAAAGTCAAAACAAAACTTCACATTCATTATTGTTTCTGCTAAGGAGATAAATATCCTCTGGGCAAAGGTAACTTTGCCTTCTCTCTTAACTTCTAGGGTTCTTACTTCATGTTTGCGTGATTTTGATCTAAAAATTTCTCACCATCTTGTTCACATATTTGTTCTATTTTTATCCAGAATTGTCAGTTGTCCTAAAATAAGTATTGGTCTAAGTAACATAGCTTGTCATGTCCAGAAGCCAAAGTTCCCTCAAATATTTTTTTTTTAAACAAAACACAAAAAGTATTTTCCCTGCCACCTCTTACTTTATTCAGAAAATTTTACATGGAATAATATTGATATGTCAAATGTGTTATCAATTGTGAAGTGGGAAAACTATTCTAAGTATTTGAACTCTTTAGAGCGTTTTCACTAATAAGATATGTATAATCTGAATTTTCAGCAGATGTTGGAGAGTTAACACTGCTTTATTTCAAAAGAAATGGATGCATTTACTATAAAGTATAGTAATACAGCTCTTTTGATCATTGTATTATGATTTAACTCAGACATTTCATTGTTTGTGCAATTTCTGCAAACCCATGAAAAATGATATATATCCCTTTGGCAGGAAACCAAAGCTCTGGATGGGGCGCTGTTTTTTTTTAACCACCCTGATAAATAATTTACACTTAGGGATATTATGCAGAAACCTTTTCAATTAACTTGTGTTGACAGAGAAACTAAATATAGTAGTCAAAGGAAAAAAATTAACACATTCTTGACCTATCCAGCAGAAATAACCTTATTTAAAATATTATCTACTCTAGAAAATGAATATATTAATAGGTCAGACTAAGAAAAACAATTATAAATATGAAAATGAAATATTTACTATTGTTTCTTTTAGAGAAAATTTTAGTTTTTTCTATAGACCTTATTTTAGTTCACTAAAAGAAGGGTACACCAGTAGGAAGGAGCCAGACCTTCTAAAAATCTGAAAAAAATTTAGTTCTAATTCTGGGCCTATCAGTTTCCAAGCAAGTCACTTAGACTTCTGACACTTTCTTCCCTTATCTGCAAATTAGAACTAAGACTACCTCGCAGTGTTGTTACAAGGATTAGAGATAATATATGTGAAATAGCGCACATAAATAATAATTATTCTAGAAAGAACTTTCTCTAGTGAGTTTAATCACATTTCCTAATTTGTCCTGCGAATTGATGATCTTAGGGATTTGCAAGAATGGTGGCATTATTTTAAAAAGAAAATAAGCTCTCTTAATTTTTTTCATACACATATACTTATTTGAAAATTAATTATGAGCCAGAGTAAATACATACTGCTTGTGGCAGAATTAATTGTGTTGGTTTTGGCAAATCTTCTCTTGTCAACCAAAGGCAGCCTACTTACTAGAATCTGCAGGAATTCTGCAGAAAGAACTGGAAGGCACTAGTCAATAATTTGAATGAAATATATAGATGTTTCCAGGGGAATTTGTGGCAAGGTTAACTGTTTTTTAGCTTGTGAGCTTTCTTTGTTGACATTCTAGTTTCCCTCCTATGAAGTCCCAATTACTATGAACTATAGCTGTCAAAAATGATGGCACACTTACTCAAGGCTCTTTCATATATATCATTCCATGTTTTGAGTAAGAGTGTACAGGGTAACCCAGCATTTCTGTCACAAGCTAAAAGAGTCCTCTACTCTCTGTGAAGGTTGAGTTTATTTTCCAGGTGTAGGAACAGACCATCTGTCAGGCCAGTTAAATCGGTTCCATCTCCCCTGGCCATCAATAGGATGGTGGACACCTTAGTTTTTGGTCATTAAATAACTAATTAAATAATCAATCTTATATATTGTGAGTAGTTGATATATTATATCCCCATTCCAGATGTTAACAGGAAGCAGAAAATGTTCAAACATGCCCTTGCCTTCAAAGCAAAGTCCAGTTCTTAAAAACTCACATCTAGCCTTTGAATCCCCTCTTACCTTTACTTTTCTGATTTGATTTGCAACAGATAAATAGAAATAAATATTCTTAGGGTAACCAGGGTTTCAGTTATGAATGTCTTTCTAATCCGTTCACACTGCCCAAAACACTTATACAGGATTATCTATCACACGTCATTCTACAATCTTAATCAAATTGCTTGCTGAAGGAAGCCCAGTATTTATTACATTTTTCCTAAATGGAAAACAGCTGTGATAAATTAATCTGTTCACCAGAAATCTCATATTAGGAAAGATTCGCAGATACTCTCTCACATGTTAGACTTTCCAACTATGAATAATATATTCCTCTACCCGTACCTGTGTCTTTGAGTGTGGCTAATTCACTTGGCCCCTTTTACATCTCTGTGGGGTATAATAGAGGTGAAATGTTTCCTGAGGCAGACTAGCAATATTTAGGTGATAAACACATATTTAAAAAAAGAAAAAAGAAACTATCACTCTGAAGACGGTGTGGTCAGCAATAACAGAACACATCCTTACAAGGCCCACTACAAGAGTCATGGCTATCCAGAACAGAAAACTCCTGCTTATGAATTTGCCTAATACAGGTATCACCACTCATGCCACCTAACATTCAACCTCCAACAGGATTAACTTCTTCTCTTCTGACCCTATAATAATGAATCATATATCTGGTTATGATTTGGTTCCCCATAGTATCCTTCACTGGGATACTATGTGCTATCCAAATTGTTTGTAGATTCCCAGTTCCTTTGGTTGCTTCACACGGTCAGCTGACATTCTGATAAGTTCAAGTATGTGAAGCTGCTAAGCTTGGGCCCAAGCGTTGCATGTCAGTGATTTCCCCAAAGAAATGCCATGATGGCTGCCTCTCCTTCATCAGCCCCCTCCCATTCAAGCTGGCACACCCAAATTTCTTTGTGTTTTCTGTCTACTGTCTATGCCATTGCTTGCTCATTGGTAAAGTGGTTTTTATTCAGAACTTTGTGTTTCTTCTCTCTGGTCAGTCACCCTGTTAATCTGCTTTGTTGCTGTTGTTTTTAAAGAGGAAACAGAATCCTCTCAGATATTTTAAGGAGAAAGGGATAGACTCTAGTAAAGTAGGAAAGTAGGTGCCTACAAAATCATGGGAAGAGCCGAAAGAGTGGGTTAGGTCACAGTAAGGGGAATGAATCCTGAAATTGTACAGAGCTGACCTATAAGAAGAAGCTGCTCCTTCTGCCATGCTCAGGAAGGTGGGAACCCGGAGGATGCCGACAGAAATACTTAGTTAGGAGACATCTCTCTGATTCTGGGATCAGGAAACCAGAACAGGGATGCTGCTGCTACTGCCACCCCCTCCCAAGACCCAGGGAGAAGCGAGTGGACACAGAACTACAGGGTCTACCTCAATTGGCTCTTGTCCTCAAAACACAAAACAAGAAGAGCAAAAATGAATAAAAAGAAGCAACTCTATTTCCAGGACTACCAGAAAATAGCCAAAAACAGTAGGAAGGAGGCGTCCTTTAAATTCTCACTTCAAAATCTTGCACTAGGACACCTATGTGTCGGAGACTGGTTTTCATGCAGAATGTGTATCATGTAGTTTTTTGTGTTCATTTTTAGGAGAGAAAACTGAATGTCAGTCAAATATGCCCAAGATATTTCTGGTTCTATGTGTCTTCCTGTGTTCCTATAAACTTAATACAAGTTGTATTGAAGGTATCCTGTTTTGCACATAGCCTGTCGCTCACATGCAATCTTTTAATGCATATGTAAGCATTTGTGGCTATGATAAGAATTAGGCACTAGAGTGAGTCATTATACTCAGTGTAATGTACTGAGTGAGATCCTACATCATTCCATGCCCAGAATGGTTACAACTAAGGATTAGGTACATGATGTGTATATCTTTGAATGTCCCATATGACACATGGTGTAGAACAAAACAAAAAAAAGGAAAGTCCCCACTGAAAATTAAAGTACACTCCTCTGACTTCTTGCAATCCCACATTTGCTTTAATGAGATATAGACCCCCCCCTCCAGTCTACTGTTCCTTTCCATTCTACTCTGCTGCATACTTTTCTAATTTAGCTATTGTCACTTTTTTGTAGCTTCAATTATTTCTTTCAAAATATTCCAATATGGGTATCTTCCTCTTTTCCAGGTCACAAAGAGAACTACAGATTTTAAAATGTGTGTTCAGAGAAGAATGAAAAGTATACATCCCGGCCTTCTCCACCCTCCTGCAAAAATCTCCGCTGACTTTTGCAACACCCCCAACTTCATTTATCTATAGGATGGTCTTGATAGCTTTGTGTGAGCTTTTTAAAGTTCAGCCAAGCCAGCTGCATGATCAACACAAAGACAATAGCTCCCACACACGGGGCTACATGGATTAAAGCCCCCGATCCATCAGTAAATCTGCCAGATGGCAGTGGAAGAAAGCTTGTAACTCTCTCACTTTCATTTCAACAGCAGCAAACAATGTTCAATGTTTAAAATAAACTCTTCCAGATGAGCTAAAGATAAACTCTGAGGTGGGTGTACTTGAGCTTGTGAGGCTGCAGCTCTGAAGTCTTTGATTACATGAACACAAAACCCCTGGGTAGAACCCGCTTCTGTCAACAGAATGCTTAGACTCCAACACCTACTACATGAAGCCATTTCCTGTGCTTTCATGGGTTGGTGGCAGAAACTCGCTTTGCTTTTTTCACAAACTAATAATGATTATGTATTTCTCTGTGCTCAGCATTTCCTCAAACCATGTGCACAACTTCAAGATAGTCCTAAAATGCCTAACACTGTATGTAGGTCTGTACAGATAAAGATCTTCTGAATATATTTACAACTTAAACTCCTATTTACTCATTCAACTCACTGCTCTCATAGTAGAAAAGGTACCATTAGGATTTAAAAGGTACCATTAGGATTAGGTTTTAAATCCTACATAACTGGATAACTGGATAACTACCTAGACTAGGGGATATATGCCCTCCAAAGAATAAAAAAAGGTACAAGGTTTTTTTTTTTTTTTTTTTAAGTCAGAATCTATAGCCGAAGTTAGCATCTTCTTTTTTGTTATTTTTTGAACAGACCTAAAGCTTGCACCTTAGGATAGAACAGGCTATCATACATCATTTGTTACATGGCAACTTCTAAAGGTAAAATGACATACTGAAAAAAATCACTTAAATATTTAGGAACTTACCTATTTAACACAATTAGTAGGAGCTTTAAATGAAGCAGAGAAACAAACACGGGGTTGAAGATGAAAATAAATCCTAGGCTGTAAAAACCCATCAGGATGAAATAAATCTAAGAATCAAGTATATTGGGGGCACAAATAATAAGTATATCTCAAATGTAGATGAGGAGTCTTTGGGAAAATATGACTCATTATGCAGAACACGTTTATTACCAACTCCTCCAAACTGAAACTTTCCTGATGTCCGTGATAGCTCTATTTTAAACAGCACTAGCCTCTTATTTGGAATTGGCTGGTAACATGAACAAGCTGATTAAAGAAGGAAATCATAAAGATGAATCAAATGCACCCAGGATTTATTATCTGAACTTGAAACATATGGCACATTCATTCATTTGCCTATCTTCTGATACAAGGCTAAGGGCTTTCCTTTGTTGTTTTTCTGAGTATGAGTTCACTTGGAATTCCATCTTCTTGCATTTTACTCACTTAAACAATATAGTCCATGACTTCCAACTTTTGTGTCTTTAAACTGGAGTCAAAGTTTAAAGTCACTTGCAAAGCACTAAAGAAAGTGCTTTTAGATTTTTATAGTATCTATTTTTAGTATTTGACGGTTGTTACGAAATTTTATTCAATATTGTTTCTAGGGATTTGCCTTCATTTAGTTTTTAGAAAGCACTCAGCTTACTTTTCATAGAAATTCTTTCTCTCTGTACTCGTTTTGCATTGGTTTGTATTATGATGAATAACTTCTGTTATGATTAATAACAAGCACAACTAACACACAGACTGGTGTTTTACTTGTTGCCTCCTGTGTCCCCAAAGTCTGGAATAATGTCTGGCACATAACAGACATTCAATAAATATATGTTAAATGAAGAACTGAAAGCTATACAGCTCTCTTCCTCATTATATGATACAGCAGGTGGGAACAACAGTGCCAGGGGTGTGCTGGAGGGGAGCCTGCCAGCTTAGAGCATTTACAGGCATCAGTCAGTATGTTTTCCAAAAAGAATGGAATTATTACAGTAAATCTATTCGACAATCGTTAAATGTGTTTCTCTGTACTTTGGTTAAACATCTAATTTCACAAAAATTCTTCCTTACCGTCTGCATAAAAAGGAGCATTTCACCTAACTACCTTCCTCCATGTTAACCTGTAACTAATTTAACTCCCTATTGTCCAGATAAGCTTCGTGAAACATCTGAAGCTGTCTGTGGGTGCCAAGCTCCTGAAGGGTGATTAGTAACATGTTCTCTCTTCAGTGTTCCTTAGCACATTTGGAATCAATTAAATATTCAAATAGAGGTTCTCTCAGATCTTGGGCCAGGCCCAGCAGGTTTGGTGAGGGGAGAGAGTTGAAGGCGGATAAGTACGATTTCCTCACACCAGAATCGATAGCTGGAGAGAGATTTAAGAAATACATACTCTAGACTTCCTGGGTCTGCAAACGAACAGTCATACAAGATTAGAAATGATATAAAGAAACAACGGGAGCCGTATTAAAAAAAAAAAGAAAAAAAAAACTAGAATTACAGTACATGCAAGAACTGCTACCATGCACAGTGTCTGAAAGGCAAAAGAAAAAAAAAAAAAAAGCCAGTCCATTAAGCTATTGCATCAGTATAATGGTATAGCCTGCGTGAGCTAAGAATGGTTTTTACATTTTTAAAGAATTGTAAAAGAAAAAAAGGAAGAAAAAAGAACATGTAACAGATTGTATATGGCCTAGTAATGTTAAATATTTAGTCTGGCCTTTTATAAAAAGTTTGCTGATCCTTGGTTTAGTCTTGTTTCCATCATATGTACTCCTGTAAGCATTACTATTACTAATTACTATTAACAGTAATGATCAGGGAAGGGGAAACTGATGACTGCCCATTGTATGCCAGCTATGTTGCTAAATGCCTTATATATCCCACTCATTCATTCACTGAGCAATCCTTTAAAGGATTATCTCAATGACAAAGTCAAGAAAACAGAAGCTGAGGGGTGGGTGGGGGGTGGGGTGGTGAAGTGTCTTGCCCATGTGGTCGGGAAAACTGAGTGGTGAGCTGTTAATCAAACCCGAAGTGGTGGTGTGTTTACACCCTGAGATCCCTATCAGATAAATGCTACTGGGAACCTCCTATTAAAAAACAGCTACTCTGAGTTGAGACAGAAGAGTTATAATCACACTTCTTTTCAGAACAAGTCGCTTGAAGTAGAAGTCAACATTTCAAAAGATGAAGCCAGAAACCAACGTGAAAAAGGGTTTCCAGCTCGATGAGTCCATTATCTGGCATGCTGCATCCTTCTAAGAATATATTGCTAAGGCTGAGGATAAATATCAATATAACAAAAGTCAGCAGAACAGAAGGGTTTAATCATCTCCCTAACCAACGAGTCATGCTATAGCTATTAGTCCTCGATTCCATCTAACGCAGGGTGAGAAGGACATCTTCCAAATGGCGGCTCAGTTTACCTAAATACTGGGTGTTTCCAGATGAGTTTCTGGTTTTCCATCATGATAAATTAATATATCCTATTTTATTATGGTGCCACAAACAAGAACTCTGAAAGGCTTGACTCTTAAAAAAAACCCAACTCCCCTGAAAAGCATCGGGTATCAAAATGCAGCCAGGAAAGATGGTATTAACTGAATAAAAAAGAAAAAGAAAGGAAAAATAAAAAAAAAAAAAAGCATTCTTTTTAATGAAGTCGAGGTGTAGGACAGATTTATTAGCTTCCATTTTTCCAAGTTGCATTCTGGTGTATTTCCTGCCCATATTTCTAAGTTCAGCAAGTCTCTTTGTAGGATTCTTTTTTAAAAATATGTTTCAAAGAACATGACACAGATATACCCACTACACCTGCAAAGATACACCTGTAACAGTACAAACATTTAAGTGTTTCTCAAAGCTCTAATGGCAAACAGATCTTCTGTGTGATCTGCCAAGATCCTGCCATTCTCAGAAAGAACTGATACAGGTAACCAAATAATAGAAAGTCTTAAAAACAATAACCAATCGAGGATTACTCCTGACCAAAAGGGTCATTGAATTCAGTGTAGTGCAGTCTATCCTTAATAACTCCTTTCTCCAGTAACAGATGGTTAAGACAAAGCATTACTTTTTTGATGCTTTGACAGATACCGAAAATATCCCTATTCGGCCTTCTGTATGTGCACACCACTGATGCATTACTTAGTTATTCATTCAAACATCATTATTCCATGTTTACTGTGTGTCAGGTACGACACTTGATACTTGAGGAAGGAAAACTAGTAAGACTAGAATAAAATCTTTCCTTGGAGAATTCTAATTATTCAACTGGATTTTTGAACAAATAATTAGCAAAGCGGCTATGATCAATTAAAACAAAGTAGAGAAAGAACTGGTTTTTCCTATAGGAATTAAAAGAATATAAGGAAAGGCCAAGAGACAAGTAAGTATGGTCTATATTGAGGATGTTGTTATACAATTAAGCAAACAGAGATGTGCTGCCTAAGACAGTAGTCCCTAATTTAAATTTAAATTAACATAAAATAAGATTAGAAATTCAGTTGTTGTATCTCAAGCACTCCATAACCATAAATGTGTAAAGTGTACCTTATAGGACAGTGTGGACACAATTATTTCTGTCATTGACTAAAGTTCTATTGGACTGCACAAAGAGGACAAGGTAAGCCTATGGCCAGCTCATGGGCAGTCTCATATTAAGGAGTTTAAACTTAAATGAAATGGTTTATAAATTATCATATTCTGCAAAGTCCTTCCAGGAACTGGCAAAAGGAACTTATTTGTTGGGAGACTCTACCCCTGCAATATTGTTATGACCTGCTTTACCCACCCAGATTCTGCATTTGAGACTTCTTTTGAAGAATACATTCTGTAGCTAGTAACCCTGTACGGGCAATTGGAAGCCACTGCATATTTTTAAACAGGCACATGACACCGTGACACAGATTTGGGTTTTAGAAATCTTACTTCCTAAGGCAGCATGCAAGATATGCGGGAAGAAAGACACTGGGCACACCAAGGTCAGTGGAGGTTAGTAAGATGATAAAGGACTCATTTCAGTGAAACTAGTAAAAAAAAAAACCCAAAAAACACAATTAAGGATTTGCACTATTAAATTTATTCCACCTAAGAATTGTGCACACAACAGGCATGTTATTTTCACACAAAAACCGGCACGGCAATAAAAATATTTAGCACTTTGGCCACGAAACTCAAAAGGTATTTGGAAAAGTTCACAAGGTGTTTAAGTCAGTGGATTCTTTAATATTCGTAATCCATGCTTGCTCAATTATAATTTCTAAAGTATATGATACTGCTCATTTTACTATTCATTATGCTTACTGTATATTTAAGACATCTTTTCTGAAATCTTACGTTCTCCAAAAAATAACTTTTTAGTAACTTCAAAATATCCATTATGTACCTCTCAGCAGTACTAGCGTAAAACCGAAAGTTTTCAAGTAGCAAGTAGTCAAGCCACACCATTTCTGATTACAGATATAACTGGCAGCCAGTTTTATAAATAGCTCTCTTCCACTCCTTGTTCCTATTTTAAAAGGCCAACCATTACTTCACTGATATCCCAGAGCTTTCTCGCCACAGACTCATCCATAGCTTTGGGCAATAGTTCTTCCTCTTTACAATCTCCAAAGTACTTTCCTGACACACCTTCTACCTCAGGTGAAGAGGCTAAATAAACTGAAGTCTGGGCACCTTCTACTGGGCTTTTGAAAAAAGCCCAGGACACCAAATTGAAAAGTGGTTTGACCAACAGTGGAATGTGCATGTGCCTGCCAAGATTAGTCCGCACAATGCCAGGGTGTAACACGTTGACAGTCACGTTTGTGCCTTCCAAGCGGCGGGCTAGTTCTCTGGTAAAAAGAATGTTAGCCAGTTTGCTCCGACTGTAACAAAAGCTTTTATTATAGCTCTGTTCACTGTTCAAGTCTTCAAAGTTGATGTCTCCATATTTATAAAGTTTGGAAGAAACTACCACAATCCTGCTGGGAGCTGAACTTTTGAGGAGTCCAAGGAGAAGATTGGTGAGTAGAAAGTGCCCCAGATGGTTCACGCCAAACTGCATCTCAAACCCATCTTCGGTCTTCATATAAGGGCAGTGGAAGATTCCTGCGTTGTTGATTAAGACGTCCAGTCTAGGTTCTTCCTTTAAATGTCAAAGAGAATGGGGCGATTATGAACACAGGCCTAAAATGAAATTTTAGTTCTTGCCACTACTAAAATTCTATAAAGTGCCTCTGTGGGTTTTCAACAATGGGGGCGTAGGAAAGACTTGTATGTTTAATGTGGACCAGGCATTGTGCTTTTCACATGCCCTCTTATCAACCCTCACCAACTCTGTGAGCAAACTAAGCACCCAATGTTAGGTGATCTGTGCAGTATCACAGGGCTCTTGAGTGGCAAACAAAAACTGGAAGATGAAATCTTCTGATACCAATGCTCCTGTTTGGAATTAGTAAGCTATTTTGCTTTTCTAATTGGGAAAGCTAGAGAGTCGATGTCAGCTAGAAGTGGAAATATGGCAGAAGGCAGGTCAGCACTGTTTATTCCCAGAGCTGTTATTATCATCACCAGGGGCAAACTAGGACTTTTTCATTCTGTACTTTTCTAAGGGCAAATGGGGATGGAGCACCTCCAAGTGGCTCCCTTAAAATCGGGACATATAATACAAAGGGCCAGGGATGTAAATTAAAACTAGAGAAAACATCATGACTAAATCAAAGAAATGTTAAGAAAAATATTAAATAGGTAATATAAAAATATCAGAAACAAGTATGAATCATACATAAATACTAAGTCTTACAGTAACAGCAAAGGACATTTAGGGAGGAGTTAGGACCAAGAAACACCTTTAACCTCTACTATAAATTTAAGATTCAGTTCTTTGGGATGCCTGGGTGGCTCAGTCAGTTAAGGGGCTGCCTTTAGCTCAGGTCAGAGTCCTAGGATCAAGTCCCGCATCAGGCTCCTTGCTCAGAGGGGAGCCTGCTTCTCCGTCTGTCTGCTGCTCCCCCTGCTTGTGCTCTCTCTCTCTCTGACAAATAAAATTAAAGAAAAAAAAAAAAAGATTCAGTTCCTTTTCTCCCTATATAACATCTACCTTTTTCAAACTCTGAAGGGCCCCAGCTTAGAGGATCTATATAGTCAGAATCTTATACTTTGTCTATACCCTCCTGCATCTCTCCAGGGTAAAATGCTAAAATTTAGATTGTCCTCAAAAGGAAGTCTTTTCATTCCTTAATTCACGTAAGTTGGTTTTCCCTAGCCCTTTCTTGGCTCCTCTCTTCTCTTTTGATGGGCAGAGAAAAAGAAATGTACAACATGTTCCAGGTATAAAGACACAATGATGACCTACGATTAAATTAACTTGAGGTCAAATTTCAAATTTCACTGGCTCTTTTGCCAAGTGTAAGGAAAAAGAAAAATGTGTTAAATTTCACAACTGTTATCACAGCCTACCTGTCAGAGGATTAACTATTTATCATTCTGTCTGTCTAAGCACCTTTGGCTTTTCCAACAGTCAACTTCAAAAAGAAGGCAAAAGTTCACCCATGGGGGAAAGAAAGGAGTGTTCTTTTTTCCCTAATCCTTTGGAAGAGTTTCCTGTATTAATCATTTCTGAGCCATCATTCTTTGCTGGCCTTGTGTTATTTTAAGACTTTATCATTCACTATTTTTTTTTAAATTCTAGGAGATAAATGACATAAATACCATGAATACCAACCTGTGGGAAATTTATACTTCCATTAAAAAAAAAATCTGGTTATAGTCATTGGGCTTTAGAGCCAGAAAGAAACTTTTATCTATCTCCTTAACTTTTAATTGGTTCTGCCTCAAGTGGCCAAAGTAATAAAATGCCTTAAGTCTCAGAAATGAGAAGCATACCCAGACCAATCTACATTTTTAATGAATAATAAGAAGACTCACTTTTAATGCTTCAGCATCTTTTATACACTAGCATTCTTATTTCTTAACCTGTTTTACCTGATAATGAAATACTAGCCTTTAAGATAAACAAACAAACAGAAAACTTCTCTAGATCTGCAACAGTTCCCAGACTGTGCATCAAGGCTTCCCAGAGCCTCACAAGGATCTCCACAGGGTGCTATGGATTTTAAATTTTCCAGGAAAACTTTGCTCAACAACTCAAAAACTACTAGCTGCAAATGGTTCACACCATCAACATTAAATTGTGCTAAATTTCTTTCAATGATGTTCCATCTTCGTAAACCTGAGTTTTTAGTAAAATTCAAGTACAATGTTAAATATCAGTTTAGAACAAGAAATGGGGATGGACATTTCCAACCTGATTCCAAAGACTGCGAAGTTTATGCAGTGAACGACAGGTGCACATTTCCCATTAGTAATTATGGTTACTGAAGAATGAAATATCTTTTTTTCTTTCAATTATGTGTATTATTTTCTCAAACAGCTACTAAATTGTTAGGACATCAATACTTACTAGGTTGTTTGGACTTAATTACTTAATAAACAGATAGTTTCTTTGGCCTCCTGGCATCATGTCAGCATTAGAAAGTTTGGGAACCTCTGCTGTAAACCCAAGAGGCTCCACTTCATATTGGCACCTTTCCCAATTTTAAATTTCATTCTTCAATATGCCCTTTTACAAGTCACCTCTGTGGGAAACTGTTCTACCTATTTCAACAAAGGACACCCACTTCAGTGGAATATTTATCATCTGAACAAAGATTCCTACACCTCACAGGCAGGCAGCAGAAGTACGTAAGTTAAAAGCAACGGCTCTGGATACAGATCCTGGGCCAATTATTTGGCCTACCTATGCCTTTGTTGCCTAACATTGTAAAATGGGGATAATTTGCCTACCAGAGTTACTGAGGATTCGATGACAATAATAGCCAAAGGCACTTTAATTTCATTAAAAGAAAAATTGTTTAAGTATCTGAAATTCTGAGAACAGCTCCCGGCATGTAGGAAACCTTCAATAAATACTAAGTATTATTTTTATTTCTCTTCCCGTGTAGAGCACATGGCTACTGGGATTCCGAGGTCCAATCTATTTAGAAATCAGGCCAGAGACTGTTTAAGCTGCTGGTACTAATGAGTGCACTGGTGGCAGAGAGCTAAACTTCCTACCCAGCAGGGAGGGGGAAAAATTGCTTCAAGGTCCCTGGCTCTCAGGCTCTGAAAGGTGGCTTGGTGCTCTGACTTCAGACACAGAAAACAAAAATCTGAAGACCTGACAGGTTCCCCCCGCCCAATTTCCCCAGTCTGCACTCCCAAACCCTCTCACACCATTTGACAGTTTCCACTCTTAGACTCAGTCTTTCCCAAGGTCACACCCCCGGGAGTCCGGGCGGTACCACCCCTAACCCACCCCGCCAGCCTCCGGCCCCGCCTCGCGCATCCGCCGAGGCCCGCGCCGGTCCCCGATCAGCAGGGGCTCTCGGAGACCCACACCTGGAGCATCTCCTGACAGAAGGCGCGCACCGAGCGCAGCGAGGCGAGGTCCAACTCCTTGACGACGAGCTCCCCGGCCTCGCCGGCGTCAGAGCCGGGCTCCGGGCCCCCGGCCTCGCGGAGCTCGCGGCGGAGCTGACCCGCGGCCTCCTCGGCGCGCGCACGGTCGCGGCAGCCCATGATCACCCTCGCCCCCAGGCGCAGCAGCTCGGCGGCCGTGGCGCGGCCCAGGCCGCTGTTCGCCCCCGTGATCAGCACGGTCTTCCCGTGCATGAGGCTCGAGTTTCCGCCTCCGTGCAGGCGCTGGACACTGGGCCCCACGAACCGTCGGGCCGCCAGCCACAGGGCCCCACCCAGGGCGGCCAGGAGTGCAGCTACAGTAGCCACGGCCATAGCCGCCGGGGCCAAAGGCCCACCGGCCCCCGCGCGGGACTTCCGGGATCGCCGCTCGCCGGGGCCTGAGGCAGCCACCTGCACGCCAGGAACTCTGGGGCGGGGCCTGTTGCCGCCTGACGGGGTGGCGTGAGGCATGCTGGGATTTGTAGTTTTCCTTCCGAGGGCACCGGATTGGGTAGGCTGTGCAGCGCCCTGAGTTGCGGTGACTCGGTGGAGCCGGCCCCCAGCCTGAACGTGGAGGGTGAGCGCAGGCCCCGGAGTGGTGGCGGTCGACCCGGTGGGAATGCCGTATGAATATTTTGAATTTACAAATCCCACATATCAGGGCTTGCTTAGTGTGCTTTCCGTTAAGGATCCCTGGGACTTGTTACCCCTCACTGCCGTTTTCTCACCCTCAGGAGAATGAGGGGTTCCTACCCTCTGGAGTCTGAGGAAGAGCTCCTTTTTTATTATAATTAAGGCAAAGAGTTTCGCAGCGTGAACCAGTTGGAAACAGAATGGGCTAGTGGTTCTCAGACGTTAGCGTAATATCAGAATCCCCTGCAGAGCTCGTAAAAACCCAACACCCTCCCCACCCCCCACCCTCCTCGCCACACACACACGGAAATCCAAGGACCCCAATACCAGAGTTTAGGATTCAATAGGTTCCAGATGGGACCCGAGACTTTGGATTTCTAGAACGTTCCCAGATGATTCGGTCGCCGCTGGTTTGTGGACCACAGTCTGAGAACTGAAAACCATGAAGGCATTGATCTCTACGGAAAGGTCATCAGCCAGTGGTCTTATCTGATACGGGTAGAGATACAGTGGGGAAGCCTGGACTTTCTCTAGACACAGACTTCTGAGTAGGCCCATTCACAGGTGCTTCCGCATCTCCTCCTGGAGACGATCAAATGTAAGAAGTGCTTTCTACACTACAAAGTGATCGAAAAAACGTCAGGGCTTATTACCACAGGGACCCATCTTCAAGCTGCAAACTTCATAGCTTTAGACCAAGCTCTTCCAAGTCCTCATTCATTCCATCTACTCCCCCGTCCTGTATGTGCGAGGCCCCGTGCCCTGTGACAGTCACAGAGAAATAGGACACCATTTCTGCCCTCAAAGTCCTTACCGTCTGGCACAGACACAGAGACCTCCCCGCCACGGTCCCCATTCTAGAATCTTCAGGACAAGAGATGAGACACACAACCTGTATAGTTTGAGATGGACTCCCTAGATAATTTTGATTAAACTCTCCTCCACTCCTGTGCATTTGGGAAGGATGTAACATGCAGTGAACAGTCACATTACAAATAGAAGAGCGTTAGGATGCCAGAAGAACTGCCGGAGATGAAGCTCACAGGAGGGAAGGAGCACTGTCCCTGGGGATTCCACATGGCACAAGCAGAAATCACCAGGGATGGGCTTTTTTTCCCCACCCTTTCTGTAATTTGACGCTGCCTCTCAAACTCACTGATCCCAGAGCACATCTGTTCCTCTTTGTCCATCTATCTATTTTTTCCATCCTTCAAAGTTCGCCTCAATTCTGTTGTCGGACCACTTCCAACCCATGCAGATGTCTGCCTCACTTTCCTGGGGGCCCCTCACTTGGCACTGAGGACAAACAGCCCTCTAGTGTCAACTGTTTCAGTCTACATGCTTGACTTATTCTACAGGATTGTTCAAGGTTTTAAAATTTCCAAGAGAGTGGGACTATGTCTGAATTTCTTTTGTGGTCTTCACACTGGAGAATGCATAGAAAACAGTAGGCACTCAGTGAGTGTCATGACTGATATATTTTGGACTAGCTTACATCAAATTAAGCAGAGCAAAAGCTATATATCAGCAGCAGTTTTCTTTAACTAGAGCTGGGGTGGAATATGTATATATGAGTGCACTGGAGAGAGAGGTGGGGGTAGAAGGAACAAGAGAGGGCATGAAGAGGGGAGGAGGAGGGGAATCCCCAGATCTGCTAAGTAATGTATTTTAAGCATAGAACTTAATGGAATGACTAATCTGTTCAGGAAAGGTCCTATGGCCATGGAATTAATAAGGACTTGATGTGGAAGGCTATACAACACAGAGAAAATAGAATATAGCTTTTGAAGTAAGACCTGATTTTGAATCTCAGTTCTGCTATTTATTAGCTGCTCATTATTGGATGAGCTACTTTTTCTTTGTGAATGTTAAGTTCTTCATTGATTTAAAAAAATGAGGGTATTAATACTATTTTGTTACAAACCTTTGGTTTGTATGAAAATGAGGTGGCTTGGAAATAACCAGATCACTGTGCCTATTATGTAATAGAGTATGGTTAAAAACCAGTCAATGTTCTTGAAAACAAAACAAAAATAACAAAAGAATGGTAACAGTAAAAGGCTAGGATACTACACTTCATGTTACATTTTGAAGTGGTAGCCAAGGCTTTTTTTTTCCACGTAAACGTTGGACCTACCTGCCAGGCCCAGAGCCAGAGACTTCAAATATGAAGCCTTGTGGTCCAGAGGCAACACACCCAAGAGATAAGCTTCTTTGAAGCTCTCCCAGGAGCTTCTGTCTGGAGCTCATCTTAAATGGAAAGTGCCCTATATGAATAACCTGCTGATTTATTTTTGAATGAACAGTGTCAGAATTGGTATACTTATGCAGGTAGAGTGACCCTTTAATTTTGCATTGATTAAAAAGCTGGTCACAGAGGCAACAGAATAAAAAACTCTAATTTTCAAGAGTGTGTTTAACCCTACTCTTTCCTTCTTTGAGGACCAATATTCTACAATGATGAAAGGGTAAAAATTCATTCTATTTACTAACATCCAAAAATGAACAATGCTTTGTAAAACTTACTGGGCTTTGGCCCTTTCAGCATTCAAACATTCTAATTCTAAACTTACCCTAAGGAGTCATCAGTATGACTTACACACAAGGGTAGGGGCACTGGTGTTCAACAGTACTGAGAGCTCCAAGAAGAAGTTTGAAGGGTTCAAAATGTTAAACAAAAACAAAACAAAACAACAACAACAAAAACAGAGGAAATCTTTCCAAATGAACTAAGTTCTGGTCCAGTCTTCTGAAGTACCTGTCTAATTACCCTAGAGATCCACAAGAAGTGGCTTCTGTAATACCGGACTTACTGCTTTATTTCTCCTCCCCATCCCTAATTGTTCATTTTTTGATTAATGCCATAAGGTACATGAGCTGTGATGGTGCCAAACTTCTGTGCCCCTTCAATGTGGAACATGTGGTCATCAAAGAAAATGTGCGGCCTTATCTTCACCAAAATAGGACCCTTGGGGGCTCCAGCAAGGAAAAGAGCTTCGTCTATCTCTAGACCCCAGCGGCGAAGGGTTTTCAGCACTCGGGCGCCTGAACTGGCTGCACTCCTGGCTGTAACCAGGTAGGTCCTGATAGGGCAAAGTAACCGTTCGTCTTTGGCATAAAACTTCTTTTGCAGTCTGCCTAAATCTTCCAGAAAGCCTTTTAAGGGACCCTGTAAAAGGAACATATGTCACAGCTGTGATCCAGTGAGCTAAAGTGAATGCTAAAAAAGCAGAGGCTTATAAGAGCTTATAAAAGGTTATAGTATTGCCAATGGAACAATCCTGAAACTCCTTGCATTTTATGTAAGTATATTTCCTTATAAAGAACTATCCTTGCATTACTAAAATAAATGTAGGATGACCATATAATTTATTATCTAAACATTGATGTTTTAATAGTGAAAGTTTCTATAAAAAGTATAAGGGCAACAGACATAAATTATCCATGGCAAAAATGGGATACTCTATTTAAATGAGATTTGGTTACTCCCCAAAAGAACAATTTTAGTTTTCTTTTTGTGAATTGCACACTTTAATATTATGAAGTTACACTCCTTTATCTAGTTCAGTGCCCTCTTGTCTTTTTTTTTTTTTTAAGATTTTATTTGACATATAGAGATCACAAGTAGGTAGAAAGGCAGAAGAGAGAGAGAAAGAGAGAGGAGGAAGCAGGCTCCCTGTCGAGCAGAGAGCCCAATGCGGGGCTTGATCCGAGGACTCTGGGATCATGACCCAAGCTGAAGACAGAGGCTTTAACCCACTGAGCCACCCAGGCACCCTGAATCTAGCCTTGTCTTATATTTACAATTGCCTGTGCATATCTTCAGCCTTTCTGAACACTCAGTTTTAGCTGTTTCTCTGGAATAGAGCAAGATTTGGATTCTGCTATGTTTTCCAATCTGGAAGTCTTGATTTTTAAAACAGAGTAGAGTTTTAGGCCATTTATATTTATCGTTATTACAAGTATATGTCATAATGGTTCTTCTGATTTTTATTGCATTTTCCTTGTTTAAAGATTTTAAAGGATTGTTCATTGGGTATTTGTTTTTTCCTTTGTGCATGTGTATGTGTGCTTCATCTAAGATTTAAGAAGGTTTGTATTATTTCTTTCTATTGGTTACCTTTGTGACTATACCTTTTTATAGTACTGTTAGTTCTTTTTTTTTAAATCCAGGATCTATTATTTTTTACAGTGATAAATAATGAAATTACAGTACTTCATCTCTCTCTTATTCTCGATTTCTTTTGCAACCATAGAATTTACTTGTTTGGTAAAAGACTGAGGACAACCAAACAATTTACTTGTTTCCTTTTTCTCAGTGTTTATATTTTCATTATTAAATATTTTCATCTGTTTATCAGCTTTACATCTTATCCTTTGATCACTTATTATAACTGAAGATATTAACATACTCTTCCTTAGGCCTTTTTCCTCCACATTTTTCCAGTTTTCATTAGTTATATAAGTTCCCCATTGTTAGGACAAACAATGTGTACTTTCTTTTCTGCCATCCTATTCCCTACAATTGTTTTAGTTTTAGTTCTCTGATTAAATATATTTTGTATTCATTTGTCCCTTTGTGTTTCTGGCCATCTACATATGGGCTAAAATGTTGTCTTCTAGTTTTCTCATGAAAATATTATGGAAATAACAAACCATGACATTTTCAACTGTTGTTCTGTTTTCTTTTTACCTAAATGAACTTTTAGCTGGATAATAGAATCTGTGATTTAGATTTTCTTTCCATTTTCTTAGATTTTTTTTTTATAAGTAGTGCTCTAGTGTCTTTTGCTATTGAGTACTGCTATGGAAAAGACTGAGGACAATGTGATTTTCTTCTCCACCCATAGGTAAAGTCTCCCCAAAAAATTACTTCTTCATCTTTGATGTCAAAAAATTTTACTAGGGCACGTCTTGATGATGATCATTTTTTTCAATTTCTTTTGCAACTTTGCAACATTTGCAACTTTGTATTTACCACACACAACCCTTTTCTCCCCTCAGAACATAATGCCACTTTTTTTTTTTTTTTCCCTTTCAGGGATTCCAGTTATGCATATGTTGGATTTCCTTTAACTGTGATATATTTTCTATTATTTTTCTTTCTAAAATCCTATTTTTCAATTCTCCTCATTTCCCGAGTTTTACCATTCAATTTTTACCTTCTCTCCCCTGATTCTAACATTTCTACTTTATGACCCTGACATGCTTTGTTAAGTTTTTAAAAGTTATAGTAAATGTTTAGTAACAATTTTTACCTATACTTTGGCTACTGTTTCTAGTGAGAGATCTACATCTCTTATTAGATTTTGCCCTTCTTACCCTTTTTCTCAGTATCTTTGCTTATATTCTGTGCTGGTTCTGTTTTTATTACTCATCACTGAAGCAGGTTGGTTTTCCTTGGAACAATTAGAGGGTTTATGGCAAAGGTTAAGGATAATATTTTCAGGCTGATTTGATTTCATAATTTAAAAGATCCCTTCTTCTCTGCTGTCCAGAAAAAAAACTGTTTCTTAATAAACATGCCTTATTCATTTTTCTGTTTAGATTTAAACATTGTCTAGACCACTGTTTCTCTGAGGCAGCATATATCAGGGGGAAAAAAAAAACAAATAAAATTCACTTTTTAACAGTGAAAGATCTATATCTATATATATGTGAAAAAAACTACTATCATTTTTATTTTATTTTTTAATTTATTTTTTAATTTTTTGGAAAAAGTTGCAAAGGTGATATAGTGACTGTTGGCAGGAGTCACCCAACTTGTGATTAATTTGACTTTGAAACACAGGGGCATATAGTTCTCCTTGCTGCTTTTGAGTAGTTTCCAAAGGGAATAAATAGAAACCAATCCATATATGTCACCATATTGAAACCAGGTATCCATATCATCCCTTCTTATTTCTATTTTTGGGTATTTTTATAATTTAAACATTTGTGCAGAAAGACAGTATATAATTTGTCAATAAAAATATAGAAATAGGTAAAGTTACTAAAAAATACCTTTTTGATAAGCTGTTTGACTTAAAACATTTAGAACCTGCCTAAGATGGAGAAAGTTGGAAAGACTGATGATACTCCTATCTTAACAAGAAAAACCCAGATAATCTAAAAAGAAAAATCTTAACATTTATTGACCCCATTAGGGAACTGAGGTAACAGGACAATAGACTAACATGAAACTTAAAAAAAAAAAAAAAAAGAAAATCTAAGGTTCTCTTCAAGGACATATGGAATTCAAGAATTGACACATCTTTGCTTTGGCAAATCAATGGAAGACTATATACCAGACACCATATAAGCAAGTGTGAAAAATTGAAATAATTTAAAAAAATTGATAAAGGTCAAATGTGGACTAATAAGAGAACAAAGAAGCCCTGAAAGTTACAGACCCAAAACACTCTCTTACAGGGTTTTGTTTGTTTGTTTATTTGTTTGTTTATTTTTTCATGGACTTTCCTAATTGTTTATGAGAAAGACTTTAGGCAGGATAGAAAGTGAGAGAATTCAGTCCTTGGTAGTGCAGGCTGCAGGACAGGAGGAGCTACCACTGTGAGAAAAGACTAAAACTCTACCTTGCCCCATGTTTCCTAAGTAACAAAAGTTTTACACTGCCAGAAGAGGGGCTTCAAACACTGTCACCCTTAGGGCATACGTAAAGATCCACTGCTATAAGGAAAGGGAAAACAAAACAAAACAAAACAAAACCTCCACCACTGAAGTGGTATTGGAGACTGTTATGGAAGTCAGAAAATAATGGATGGGTATTTTCAAAGTCCTGAAAGAAAAATATGGTAAATGCAAAAAAAATATAGGTAGTCAAATAAAATATTTTTCAAAAATGAAGGAGAATAAGGAGTTTTTCAGACAAAGAAAAGTAGAGCTTTTGGTAATAGCATATAAGTTCTACATGAAGTGTTAAAAATGGTTTTATGGCAAATTGATTATGATACCAGGGAGAAAGTTGGATTCACACAAAGAAATGAAGATTCCCTGGAAATGATTAAAATAAAGATGAATAATAAAGACATTTTTTCTCTTATCCATCTTCATTCTAAATATAATTGTTTAGTCAAATAAAAAATAATGGCAAGGTACTGTGAGTTGATAGTATAGCTGAAAATAAAATGTATGACAATAGCACAAAATATGGGAGGAATGTGTTGAGAATATACTGTTTTAAGATTCTTACATTATACATGATGTGGCATTATATTGTTTGCAAATAGACTGTGATTACTTAAAGTTGTATGTTGTCAATCCTAGGGTAATCACTGAAAAATTTAAAATGGTTTATAAGTCAATAATGGAGATAAAATGGAATCCTGGAAATATATAATACCTATAATAAATCCAAAAGCAAAAAAGTAAGAAAAGGGAAAACAAACAACAGATGAAACATATAGGAAAAAGGAGGAAGATGATAGGTTTCAGTCCAACCAGAGTAATGATCACATTAAATGTAAATGGTCTAAAAATAGCAATTAAAACACAGGGATTGTCAGACCGTACCAAAAAAGCAACTAGGGTGTGTGTGTGTGTGTGTGTGTGTAATCATTCTACAAGAAAGCCAATTTAAATAGAAAAGCAATCTACATGTAAAAACATAATCAGTTAAAATAAAATTATAGAAAATATATACAATAAAAACACTAGTTTAAAAACAAAACAAAAACAAAAACGAAAAAAGCAAAAAATTGGGGTGGTTTTAGTACTATCAGACAGAAAGAGACATTACATAATGAAAAGGGATTATTTCACCAAGAAGATCGATCAATCCTAAATATTTGGGCATTAAGTGAAAGAGATTAAAAAAATGCATGAAGCAAAATGCATATAATTAAAAGGAAAAATAGATTAATCCTCAAAATATTCTTGAAGACTTCGACACTGCCTCCTCAGTAGTGGATAGAAATAAATAGAAAATCATTGGCAATATGGAAAACTTGGGCAATATTACCTGACTAATACACTGTCAACTTAAGCTAATTGACATTTTGACTACTCAACAGCGCAGAATCAATGTTCTCCTCAACTACACATAAAACATTCACCATGATAGGCCATATTCTGCACATAAAACTCTCCTCAACAAACTTAGAGGACTGAAATTATACAAAATATATTTTCTCTATGTACTTAGAAGTCAAAGAGTGAATTATCTGCCCTGGAGATCAGGGACAAGGCAAGGATGTGCCCTCTTATCACTCTTGTTGAATACTGTACTGAATGAACTAGCAAAGGTAATAAGGCAAGAAAGATGATTAAAACACATATAGAATGGAAATATAGAAATAAGTGTTTTTATTCATAGTATTGTCTATGGAGAAAATCTCAAATAATCTACAAAATTTTTACTATACTAACTAGTCAATTTATCAAAGTTGTAAGATACAGAGTTGATATGCAAAAGCTAGTTGTATTTCTGTATATTGCAACAAACAGATTAGAAATCAAAAATTTAATATATCACTCACAATAGCACCAAAAATTATGAAAAACTTAGGTAGAAATCTAACAAAGTGATATCTGGACACAAAAATATTTGAAACACTGATGGAAAAAATCAAAGAAAACCTAAATAAATGGAGAGATATACCATGTCCATGGATTGAATGACTTGCTATTAAGATGTCCCCCACCCAAGATTAAGCTAAAAATTCAACACAATCAAAATAAAAATTCCAGCAGGTTTTTTTTTTCCAGGAATGCACAAGGTCATTGTTAAATCTGTATAAAAATGCAAAAGAATCAGAAAATCCAAAAGAATTTTGAAATATAACAGATTTGAAGAACTAACACTACCTGATCTCAGGACTTACTATAAAACTGCACTAATCAATACAGTGTGATATTGGTAAAAGCATAGACACCTATGTTAAAGGAATAGAAAGCCAGTCTTTTTGACAAATAATCCTGGAACAATTAGGATACCCATAAGCATTAAAAGTCAACTTAGTCAATACTTTGCATAAATATAAAAGTTAATTCAAAATAGGTCATAATCCTTAAGAAAAACTAAAATTACAAAATGTACAGAAACATTGGAAATTTATGTGACTTTGTCAGTGTTTGGATATGACATTAAAAACACAAGTAATAAAGGCATTAACTGACAAGTTGAACTTCAACAGAATTATAAATTTCTGTTCATCAACATACACTGAAAGATAAAAAGAATAAAAAGATATGCTTGTCTTGGGCCTGAGAGAAAATATTTGCAAAACACATCTGATAAAATACTTCTATCCAGAATATGTTAACTCTCAAACTTCAATAATAAACAAGCCCAATACAAGTGAGCAAGAGATTTGAACAGATATATTTGCCAAAAAGTACAAATGATGGCAGATAAACACCTAATAACATATTCAATATCATTTTTCATTAGAGATATGCAAATTTAAACCACAAAGAGATACCATTATATAATCACTAGAATAGCTTAGAAGAAGCAAACAAAAAACAACTTACCAGTGCAAAATATAGAGCAACAAAATCTCACATATAGCGCTATTGAGAATTCAAAGTGGTCTTGTCACTTTGGAAAATACTTTGGCAGTATCTTATAAAGTTAAATATATGACCTAGTGACACATATACTGTGTGACCTAGTAATCCTACTCCTAGGTATTTATCCAAGAGAAATCAGATCTTAAGTTTACACAGAACCCTGTATACAAATGTTAAAATGGCTTTATTTATAAAAGTCAAAAATTTGGAAACAACTTAAATATCCTTCAGCAGGTAAATGGCTAAAGAAAATGTGGTACATCCATAGAAGAGACTCAACAATAAAAAGGAACAGACACTACTAACACATGGACTGACATGGATGTATCTCAAGAACATAATGCTAATAAAAGAAGTCAGATTCAAAAGGTTGTATCCTGTGTGGTTCCATTTAAGTGACATCTGGAAAAGGCAAAACTAGAGGCGTAGAAATCAGATTAGTAGTAGATAGATCCTAGAGATAGCAGGATAGGATGGCTACAAAGAGGCATGAGGGAATTTTGTGAGTATTATGAGTATTTTGAGTTTGGTCATAGTTTCATAACTGTATGAATTTGTCAAAACTCTTAGAAGCATCTACTAAAAATTATGAATTTTACTGTATATAAATTATATCTCAACAGTTCTGATTAAAATACACACATGTGCACACACAAAAACACACACACACAGTTGGAGAACAACTGTCTGAGAATGGTGAGACAAGGTAGGGATCAATCAGGAAATGTCCACTACTTGTTATGGTGCCACACTGGAGGCTTTTAATAAAGTTACAAGAGTGGCCAAGTTAATCCTCTTCAGCTGTCTCCTCCATTTGAGACAATGTCATGAGCAAGCCGTAAGTCCCATGACCAACATACTTGAAAGCTTGGGTAATAATCATACCCCATAACTTCTTTCTCATGAGTGGAACACATTGGCAAAGCCTGTTTATAGAAAAGCTACCCGGTCTGTGTAAAAAGCAGCATCTTTATCCACTGCCAGAAGGACTGCATAATGAAAACAAGTATGTTTAATAGAAATGTGGTGGGTATTCCAGCAATAACTAGTGTTGGGCTTCACAATTTCAATTGTTTAACGGGAAGAACAAGTTCTTTAACTTGGAAAAGGGAAATAATTAATGGCAAGTCTAAAAGAAATTTCAATTCTTTACCTGTAACGAGAAAATGATATTTTAAGATCATCTTTAAGTATGCTTTTGAAAGTTCCTTTTTTTTTTTAAGTGTTCTTTTTCTGGAAATCTTCCAAATTTCAGTAGTAGTTAGAGGCTACTACACAGTGGGCACTGAATTTCAGCAAAGCAGACTTAAGTAAAATACAACAAAGGATTTTCCTTTCAATTTGTTAACATTGAACAACTTCATAATCTAAGATCAAGGCTTCTGAAGAAGCTATTAGGGAGGGACTATGAAGTTACATATGTGTGCATTCTCATGCACACACACACACACATACACACAATTTAAATATCACTTGCTGTGATATGAGGTGAGCTAGTGAAACTTTTTGACTTTCATTTAGTCTATCTATACTTTTATAAGTGTAACAAAAATAATAACATTTAAGTTTGTCTTACATTCAAGAAGAGCTGAGAAAAAAAGATGAATTCTTTGCTAAAATTCTTAGATTGAAACTCATCTGTCAGTTCTGATTCAGATTGGAGAATATTTTGAGGTTTCAGATTTACTTTGGTTCAGAAGTTGTAGGTTTTGTTCATTTTAACACTGTGACTTTAACACTTCAGTTCATGGATTGATTCCAAAAAACCTAAATATTCGGTTTCATTTTGATTAGGTGTTCATAGCTTGCACTTGTTTGAGGCTCATTATTGTGATTCAATTTGAGCTCTCATTTGTGCAGATTTTCTCAATTAAGTAATGCCATTAGTGAGTTTGAGGTTTATGGGCAGAGAGGTCCACAAATGTTTACTGACCTATTGGAAATCACTTTACTATTCTGAGAACTTATGTAGAAATAGCTTACCGGTAAGCCATATTACCTCTATTACTTGTAATTTTGAGGTGAACTCATTATCATGAGAAGACCATAGAAACACTTCCAAAAAGGATAGATAAAAAATGCTGAAACAAAACAAAACAAACAAACAAACAAAAATCCCAAGTGGGCAGTAGATGTTTCAAAATGAAGAGTTCATGAAAGGAAGAAAAGTATGAAGGATAAGAAAGGGAGCAAAGTATAAAGGATAAGAAATGAAGATTGGCTTGCCTAAAATAATTTTAAAAATATGTGTATATATATGTTGGAAAATAAGTAGATAAAAATTAAATTGAACTCACTGGACCTACCTGAGCAAGAGGCTTATTCTCAAATAGTGTTTCATGTTGAAAGAATTTGTCCAGCCCGTGCTCCTTGGCAATATGTTCAGATTCATCAGAGAACAGTACGGCGTCCCCATCAAAGGCCACACGGAGCTGTGTGTCACAGTAAGCCATGTCTTTGGCTCCATCAAACATTGTTGCAGAGGCAATGCCTGGCAGACCATGGAGATTTATTAATACTCTTCTCAGGGGCATCAGTTTCTTCTACCATTTTAATGATTAAAAAAAGAAAAAAAAATCCTCCCAGACCTTGAAATATATATATATATGTATTTTTTTTTTCTAGCTAACCTGATGACTCAATTGCTATTTATAACCACACATCTCAAAATAGTTGTTTACACATTGCCTCCATTTCTATAATAGATGAGGAAGTGTAAAATAGAGTGTAGGACAATCGCTGAGAATGTCCACCTCCAATAAAGTCAAAGCTCTAAAAGACAGATTTAGGGGCTGCTACCTGTGGAGACACCTTAGCAGAAAATTTAACAAGGACATAAGCGACATAATCATGTATGAAGCCCAATGAAAGTCACCCTAGTGCAAACCTCTCTATTAAGTTGAGAGATAAAACCAAATGAATACCTTCTTGTATTGCTTCTTGTACTTTTTCAGAATCTGCAGAAAGATACAAGTTGGTAAGATATGCCTTCAAATAGCCAATGGGGCTTTTTCCACCAGTCAGACAGAAGCGGTCAATTAATAAGCCTATTATTGGGCAAGAAAGATTTTTATGTCAGAGATTCAAGACAATATGCTTAAATGTAAATGTAAATCAGAGTTGTCTTAGAAATAATTGAGTGCTTACTGAGGTTTTAGAATTAGCTTTGTAACGCTAATATTGAAAAATTGCTATATTATATATAAAAAAGCTGTTTTTAAATAAAGTATGTCCATGTAGACCATGCCAATTTGGTCTCACAACAATTGTATGATGGAAATTATTATCATCATTACAGAAAAGGAAATTGAGACATAACAACTTGTCTACGCCCACTGACTCACATTGACTCTTGTCTAAACTAGACAGAGTTCTTTTTCTTCAACCATAGGCTATTTACTTATTGAAAGAGATAGTTCATGTGTGCCTCTATTTTAAGTACCATCTCTGTATTTCTTCAGGAACAATATAATAGTAATGACAAGCAGTGCTAGGATTTAAACTGTTTTCTAAAAACAACAACAGGTCTGAAATTTTTTTTCCTTGATTTGAAATTGTACTTATTATTTATTTTTAAAGATTTATTTATTCAAAAGAGGGAGAAAGCAGACATGAATCAGGTTGGTGGAGGGGGCAGAGGGAAAGGGAAAGAGGGACTCCTGAGGCAGACTCCTCGTTTGAATCAGGGCTTGATCCCAGGACTCCATGATCATGACCTGAGCCAAAACCATGGACTCCATGGACTCCCAGGACTCCATGATCATGACCTGAGCTGCTTAACTGACCAAGCCACCCATGTGTCCCTTGACTTGACATTTTAAATGGAATTATTTAGGAGACTAAATATTAAAATACCATTAAATGTCTTTCAAATCAACAACAATTAAAAAACAAATGCTAGATATTGGTTAAAGTTTTATAAAATAGGCACCCATTTTCACTTTAGAAGAAAATATAAATTAAAATATAAACTACCTAGAAAGTAATTTGACGATATGTATTAAGAAATGTAATTGACTTTTACCCTTTGACCTGTTAGTTTTATTCTAAGGGAATAATCTGAAACTCTGATAAAGATTTATTTGTAAAGGTCTCCCAGTTCAGGATAATTTATAAAAGCAGAACGCTGTTTAATGATTTGAGAACAGTTAAAGTATAACATTATGCCTATAAGATAGTATATACCCATTCAAAGTTTTTTTAGAGCCATAATAAACTGGGTAGCTGCACATGATATAAAGCAGAATGTTGACTCTAGTCAGTTGTTTTTCATCTGTATGGACCCACAGAGTGGATACGGTCCATTGACAATTGAGATGGAAGGGTTTGCTATGATGTTAATGAAATACTCTCAGTTTTTCACTTAAGTTGACATTGGGCATAAGTGGCAAAAGTATATTCTGCAAACCCTTAAGTAATATAAATTAATATTAATATATGAGCATAAATTATTTGGTGACATTGGGGACTTCAGAAACAATTAAAACATCTTCCCCCATCTTAAGGAGATCATAGTTCACTGAGCAGCTGGGCATGTAAAACAGAGAATGATAATGTAACAGCCATAGAAGAGGGAGATACAAATTGCCTTCAACACCTAGAGAAGGGAAACAACTAACTACCTTTTCCAGGTGAAAAGCTGTTGGTATTTCATGAATAAGGCTGCATGAGAAGATGGAGCTCAGTCAACTTATTAGCAGAATTGATGGGTAGATAACTATGCTTCTTTATGCTACTAGCCTTGTTGGGCTCAGTTTGGTGAGGGATGGATAGACCTAAGTCACCTACTAAACTGTGTAAGATTGTGTGTTGTAAAAAGTAATAGTTGCTATTTACTGAGTGATTATAGTACTCATCTGTGCTAAACATTTTATCTGTGTTCCTTTCCATGTCATAACACTGAAAGCTGCATTTTTGAAAGCCAAGTATTTTTTAAAATGTATCTCAGACATCAGCCCTTTTTTTTAATTTTAAAAGATTTTATTTATTTGAAACAGAGAGAGAGTGAGAAAGCACAAGCAGGGGGAGTGGAAGAGGGAGATGGAGAAGCAGGCTCCCTGTTTAGCAGGGACCCCAGGACCCTGGGATCATGACCTGAGCCAAAGGCAGAAAGATGCCTAACTGACTGAGCCACCCAGGGACCCCTCAGACATCAGCCTTATAATTAGGATAATGGAAAACTCATTAGTTATAATACATCTTGATTATTCATAAACATGCCTACTTTAAACCTTGAATTTAAATATGCCAAAGTTCAATCTTATTTTGACTTGATGTGCCCATAAACCTGGATAGGTCACTTAGAAAATAGTCTAAAGATCCCCAAATAACAAGTCATATAATTCCATACCAGGAAATTGGGGATTTTCTCTTCAAGAATCCAACACACTGATGGAAATGCTAGGAGGGGACTAGAGTCAGTCAAAATTTCCACGTAAAGGAACAAAGATAATTTTGCTGACATGGGTATGGATTTGATGTGTGGGGAGAGCAGTCAGGGAGAATGAGATTGTAAGAGTGGAAAGGGAAGGTGAAAACCCACAAACCTTAAACACAGATCTGTGGTGAGCAAGAAGTTTGATCACACAGAGAATGCCTCTGGGTTGATAGCTCCTTGAAGTCAAGTTCAGAAGGGAAGAACATAAAGCAGAGAAATATATTGCAGGAGCTGGGATTAAGACTTTGAAATTCACACTTGACAAGTTAAGTCCAGGGCTTTGGGCCCAACTCTGTGCTAAAGTTAAAAATGAACATGGCCTCTCTTTCTCTGACATAGGCAAATAAACATTCCTCACGCAGAAGGGGGTGTCAGTATCAAAGACACTGCATTAGTGAGGCCACAGTTAGCAAAATAACATGGCTTCTCTCTCCCAGAGCAGCAAGCTGTTCTTCCACATGGTATTTATTTTACTTACCATAGTGATTGACGCTGTTTATAAGCCGCACTCCCACTTGGGCATGGTTATTAGTCATCAGTACAATATCAAATAAGTCCTGTTCACTAGGATACAGCTCACGGAGTCTAGCATTGACATGCTGCAGTGCCTGCAGGTTACAAACATGAGTGCATGTAAAGAGGGCCAGGCAAGGTGGCTATTGGAGTCTGGGGTCTGGGGAGAAAGGATATCACTGGTGTCAAATTGAAACTCTGGAGACTCTTCACTGAGAGATTATGGCTCCTTTAAGGCACGGTTATGCCATTTGTTTCTCTATTTTCAGACTCATATAAAGAACCTCGTTAATATTTGCTGAATAGGTAGCTAATGTTTGTTGAAAAAATTGTTAACAACATTTGATTTTCTAGAATTCTCTCTCTGGAGTAGGTAGAGAGAAGGATCAGGCTAACTTTTCCAAGCTTTGCCAATTTTTTTTCTTTCTTTGATTCCTAAAATCTGCTTTTCTTTTCTTGATCATCTTGAGATTATCGTTTATTGTGAAAATATAGAATATAGAATGCTTCATGAATTAGCATGCTATCCTTGCACAGGAGCCATACCAATCATCTCTGTATTGTTCCAATTTTAGGATATGTGCTACCAACGTACTTTGTCTATTTTTTAACCTTGAATCTTTAGGTTAGTGGTTTCCCCTGATGCTTCTATCATGCCTCATAAGTACTTTCTATTCACAGCTTGTAGATGTCATTTTTTCTACCTAGTTATGATGTTATTGTATAACATTTCCCTAAGTTATGTAGAGGATCAGTGTTATAAGTGCTATACATTTCAGCATAAGTTCAGAGAACCTTACTTTTTCTATTAAAATGATGTCCCCACCCCCAACCAAGTGCCAACCAAGATCATCTTGATTTTTCTTAATATGTTATGTTTGGGGAAAAAACCAGCTAAAGTGAATTTCATTTCATTTTAATGATGCATTTTGTTTCTACTACTGGGATTGTAAGCTTATTATTGCTTCTGGTACCACTCCTAGGAAGGGAACAAAGGTGTTTCTAACAGGTGTCATGATTAGAACTCTATTGAAGGCCTTCTCAACCCAAATCTAGAACTGGAGGCCCTTCCTCACCAGTCTTGGAGCCTCTGTGGGAAGCATAAACTGACCTGGGGTCCACGTGAAAAGGGCAAGAATTGCAAAAGGGTGCCAGGAATGATAAGGGACACTGGATGAGATCCCAAGGGTCTGCCTGGGTCCTTCCCTCTCCATCCAGGGTCCTGACATTCCAAACACAGTTTTTCAGGGTACCTTAACAAAGCGGAAGGCGGGTCCTGGGGTCAGGATGACATTTTCGTTGTTGAGTTGATATTCCATGTACTTTTCTAGACCCTCCTCCTCGTAGATTTTTCTCCCGTCCACCATGTTGAAAAGCGCCCGGGATGACACAGCGATGGTGATGGCATTCTTGGGTTTGGGCTGCAGAAAGGGCCGCCAATGGGAGGAGAGTCAGTCACACGACCGAAGGGATCATAAAAGGGGCTGATGCCAGAGCAAGGTGGGAAGAAAACAGCTAGGCCCCACTTGGAGCACTGGGATGCTGGAGACAGTCAAGAGTTAGGATTCCCTCCCAACTGAGGCTGCAGGAGTAGGGGAGATACAGGGCCAGCGCAGGACTTGCCCGCACGTTAGAGAGAAGGGAAGCTAGTAGAGACTCAGGTTTGCAGGCTAGAATGGGTCTGGGGGCGGGGGTGGGGGGATGAGGGGGATGGGGAGGCAGATTTCCAGTACCAGGTCTGTGAGACTTGCTCACCGGTCGGGGGCGGGAGCAGCTGGGGATCTTCTCATACAGAGTTTTCACCGAGGCCCAGTAGGCTTCGTCCTCGTCCTCCTCTTCCTCGCGTTGGTGATGCTGCCGGGGCAGTTCTGACAGACAGTCCTGATCTAGCTGGGAAGAGTAGGTTGATCTGCGCTGGGTATAGGCCTTCCATTCAGTGGGGGGTGTGCGCGGGTAATCTCTCTGCGGCATGGAGTCCCGGGAGTCCCGGATTTCCCGCACGATGCCATGTGCCCAGGCTTCAGGATTCTCGTGCATCTTGGTGCTGCGCCTGGAGGAGCTAAAGGGCTCCGGCGGGGTGGGGGGATGCGAGTCCAGAGGCATAGGTGGAGTGGAAGGCAAAGGTGGTGTGGGCGGCGAGGGCTCCTCTGACAGCTGCTTCAGGGACTCTTGCTGGCTGGGGGAGGTGGATGAAGTCCGGGAGGTTGTGGAGCTACTGGGGAGCTGGAGCAATAAAGTAGGAGTCTGAGTTAGATGTTCACCTGTCCCCATCTCTGCCCAGCAGGAGTCAAGAAGCGTCCCCCTTCCCTCTGTTCCATTCTTAGCCGTTAGTAGGATGCTGGTTCATCCTAGCTCCTTTCAGTAGGGCTGGAAGGGGCTCAGATGTTTCAGTTATTGGGTATGTCTCTTATACAGACACAGAAATAGACTGCTTTTATTTTCCCCCACCTTCCCCATCAGCAACTAACACTTTTTTTTTTTTTTCCTTTTTTTTCTGGAGTGGATAGGGCACAGGTCTTCTTCCCTGCCCTTAGGCATCTGGCCTGTAGTTTGCAAAGTTCTGTTGCTTGCTTCCCTTAAACTTGCTCAGTCAGTGACCTCCAGGTAGGATGTTCTTGCTCACCTCTACCTTCATCTGTGACCTCCAGTTAACTCTATGAGCAACTAAGACCAGATGTTCTTACCAGCAGATTCTACAAAACACCTGGAGGCATCTCTTCATACATTTGCCCTATAATTAAGGCAGTGATTGCTGGGAAGGTTGGTAGACTGGAAAGCCGAGTATCTTCCCATTGCCTTTAGAACTCTGTTTGCCAATGGAACTCTTTTATTTAGGAATCATCTTCCTAAATAAAAAGGAAGGATTCTACAAAAAAATATCTTTACTAAAGTGTTCAATAAATTATTAGGCATCTATATATTATTTCACTTTTTATGATTGTTTCACATGTCTCAGAAGGCATATTCCTGGTTAGACTATTTAGCCCCTTTTCACAGAGACACATGTTCTCCCAGTGGTGAGGTCTGTGTCACTCTCTCTCTGCATCCAAAAACTTGATCTCAGAAATAGCATTTTCTCCTCCTGGGGCCAAAGCACCACACAATCCAATACTTTTCAACAATTTATCTACTTCGTTGATTTTTTCCACCCCTTCTTTATTTTTTTTTTAATTTAAATCCAATTAACATATAGTATATTATTAGTTTCAGAGTATATTATTAACATATAGTATATTATTATTTTCAGTGATTCATCAGTTGCATATAACACCCAGTGCTCATTACATCATGTGCCCTCCTTAATCTCCATCATCCAGTGACCCCATCCTCCCAGCTTCGTCCCTGCCTCCAGCACCCTCAGTTTGTTTCCTATAATTAAGAGTCTCCTGTGGTTTTTCCTCCCTCTCAGATCTCATCTTATTTTATTTTTCTCTCCCTTCTCCTATGATTCTCCGTTTTGTTTCTTAAATTCCACATGAGTGAGATCATATGATAATTATATCTTTCTGATTTACTTATTTTGCTTAGCATAATACCCTCCAGTTCCATCCACATCGTTGCAAATAGCAAGATTTTTTTGATGGCTGAGTAGTATTCCATTGTATATAAACACCACATCTTTTTTATCCATTCATCTGTCAATGGACATCTGGGCTCTTTCCACAGTTTGGCTATTGTGGACATTGCTGCTGTAAACATTGGCCCATCCCACCTTGTAAGTCTTGATTACTCAGCAAATAATCATTGAATGAATGAAGGAAAGATGGAGAAGTCAGAGGGCTTAATCATTAAGTTAGTGCACAGCTTATAGACTTAGTGACCCTGGGTTTTAATCTACCTCAATTAGTGTTATTAACGTGAGATCTTAGGCAAGTTACTCTGTGTTTCAATTTTCTCAACTGTAGAATGGGGCTTATGGGTTTATTTGTTTGTTTTAATGATCACTGAGTTAGCTAAAACATGTGAAGCACATAGAATAGGTCCTGGCACAAAGAAAGCATCAATAATTGTTAACTATTATTATTATCATTATCATTATCATCATCATTATTATATCACATTCTTCTTCATTTCATCTCCCATCTCTACCTTAAGACTGGTGTTCTTGCTTCTGGGTTCTTCTACTGATGGAGCTCTGGTGGATGGACTCCGTGAAGTTCGGGACCACTGATTTCGCACAACGTACCCCCGGGAATCAGTCTTTGGCAATGATAATTCCTGTGATCCCTTTGGAGGAAAGAAGAGACCCAGGGGTGTAATACCCCACTACCCACTCCTGCTGCGCATGTGCCTACAGAACCACCATTTCAAGCTAAACATAGCAGAACCCAATGAGAAGGTCCCTGTCCTATATGACCTTAATTCAGTGTTGGCCCTTATGTACTATTCTAGCTCTGGCCCAATCCTAAATTTCATGATGAGAAAAAAGTGGAGATCCACCTGGAGGAGAATCCAAAACTAAGAAACAAACCTGATTTCTCATATTTTTTCATCTGTGACTCTTATATGGACCATGGTAGCGTTGACCATTTTTCTGACCTTTTCCCCACTTCTTCCTTTAAGTCTAAGCCTTTTAGCTGAAGCTAAGAAGACATATTTATCATTTTTGACTACCAAGATGAGGGCAGCTAACATCTAAATGAGGCTGAATCAGGGCTCTCAATCAGCTGCCCAAGGGGAAGTAGAATACTCTAGCATTTCCTTTGGGAGGAGTCAAACTGGAAGACACTATGGAGAGGCAAGTGGAAATTTCTATTCCCCATATCCTTCCCCTCACCCAGATTGCCTGTGGCTCCCCTCCAAAATCAGTAGTTTGATCTCTGCTCACCCTGATCATGGTGATCTGCCGGCCCTGCTCCCACAACAGGCACATGTGAATATAAATACGTATTGTGCGGCAGGGGCCAAGAGGTACTGTTCCCTCAGCTGCACAAAGGCAGCGTCTACACGACGAGTGACCTCGCATGGGGCAACATCTCAGCAAGTGATTCGGATTGACTGCACGCCTCATCTGAAAGATTGTGCAGAAAATGGTCAATGCGATGGCCAGACTCCCCTTCCCTCCCTGATCTGAACAAAGACCAGTCTCCTCCCATAGGCTGAACAGAGAAGATGGCTATGGAGATGTCTACTGGTGGGGAAGGCAGTGACTAGCTTCTCCTAGTTTGTCCTTAACCTCTCCATGAGGACATTAGGTATCCCTTAATAGAAATCTTGGCAGCTCAGTCTTCCCTCCCAGAACATTCTTGCCCCCTTAAATTTTCTATTGTGTTTTTCTTCTCTTTAATTCTCTAACCAAAGAGGTCAGCTCACCTGAGTGCTCAGACGAACTCCTGATTTCTCAGAATCTTTTCTTTTCTCTGTGTCTAAGCTGTCTTTTGAGTTCCTCGATCCAGTCTCATTCTTAATATGGAAACAAAGAATGTTTATTAATTAATCTCAGGAGCATTAGAAACCTTGAGTTTGGGAATAAAAGGATGAATAAAAATTAGAATTTGCCTCTTTTCCAATATAATTAATATATATGATATACATATCATATATATATAAATTTTAGACATTTTCTTTCTGTTCTAACAGATGTTAATAAAAATAACACATATCAAAGAACTATATAAACATTTTTTAATATAGAAATATTTTGGTTTGTAGATTTGAGGCATGAGGCATTTATCACTTAAAAAAAAATGATAGCAGGCAAAAATCCTACAGGAGAATTTTCCAGAGCTCAGCAGGACCTTGATTTAAATGTGAAATTTCCCCCACAGAATAACTTTTATTTTCTCTAATACTCTGAATGTTGCTACTTAGGGAACTTTTCCTTTGGCCATGTAGAATTGAAACTTGTTTGTTTTCTTAATAAACCCTAACTCCAATCTTCTGTGAATCTAAGCCTCACCAATAGTAGCTTGATTTTTAAAATCAAGGTTCTTAATCCTATGCAGATCTCTTGACAGAACTACATATTCTGTAATTATTCATACCAGCTAGAGTGAAAGGAGGTCTCTTGTGAACAAACTGATAGGGAAGACTTTGTGGGAGAGCCCAGGGAGATGATTTGTGTCATGGACACTATTCAAATATGTTCCTTTTCAATTGTAGGAAATACCATTGTATTGGAGCATTATTTGTATTGCTTCATGCTAATTTGGTAGGTATATTGTGATCAAGATTAGTGTTATTAGTTTTAAGAGCTCAGCTTCTAGCTTAGACCAATGTGGTCAGGACCAGTCTGTGCGTAATACTCTGCATTAGTGTAAGTTGGATGATTGAGTCTATGACTGCAGAGAATGGCAGAGCTATGTGGTCCTAGAACTAGATCCTAAAATCCTTCCAGCCACTCCCCACACATCATCACCATAAAATCCTGTCACTTATAACTGCAAAAGATATTTAAAAATAATCCCTTTTCTCCGTCCTTATTATCATTGTCTTGTTCCAGATCTCAGAAAGTTATGGGCCTGCATTCCTAATATTATAGACTTTTAATTAGATTTCATAATCTCAAATCCTCCCAACTTCTAGATCCATCCACTCCATCCGTCTGTTTAAAGTGCTATTTATAAAACATAAATATAGTTATGCTTCATTTCTAGATACACTCTTCATTCACTTGGCTTTACAGACCAAGAGTCTCATGGTGTATCCTGTCTACCTCCAACTTGCCCACCATGGTACACATTTATCTGTATGTTCACTTGTGCTAAATGACTTGTATTCGTCTACATATCACCCTATTTCCTTGTAACCTCCTCTTTAATCTTCTTCAAAACCCAGCTCAGCATGACCTGGGAGAAGTTCCCAGAGTTAAACATTCCTTTGTGTTGCCTGTGTCTTTTGTACATACTTTTACTGAGCACTGAATTGTACTTTGTTTATGTATTCTCTTCCCTACTAGGCTGTGCATTCTTCAAAGATAGCAACAGTGTTTTCTCCTCTTGCCACTAACATATGAGCACATGCTTAATAAATGCTATATTATTAGATAGGCTGATTCTGAATGCTTTAATCTCACTTTTTTCCATTCTTTATATTCTTTATTTTCCTTCCCTTTACTCCAGATATAGTCATTATCTGAAGTGATTTAATTGCTACAGAACATTCCCAGAGGTAATGATAGCTACATTTGTTGATGTCTACATTTCTTTAGCTCGTTGGCAAGATTCTAGGACATTCAATTCACTCACCTTCTTTTTCTGTTTCAGGGATGTTTGACTCATTTCTTTTAAGTCCTGAATTTCTTTCGTTGTTATGCAGGTTTTCCTCTCCCCAGCTCCATTTCCTGATGTTTCGGTTACTCTGCCTAGGTTTGCATTTAGAATGTCAAATTTATGACATCATATGTGATTCCATAGTAACAAACTGACTCTGAATATGTGACTATAAAAAAAAGCAATAGTATTTCTTCATAGTTGAGTACATCCTCTCATAACCATTCTTAAAGTTTTTAGGAAGTGATGTCTAAACAATTTTAAAATGTTTAATATGAAGCAATATGAGTATTACTGCTGCTTTCTTTTTAAACATTACTATATTACTCATCATATAAACCCCACTGTGGCTGTACATTTTCTGGCAGTGCCAAAATGAATGGTAAACTCATTTGTGGACCCAATCATTTATTATTGTTCATCCCAATAGATTTTGGAGAACTTCCTGCAATCTGCAGACTATTTTTGACAGCTGAGATTTCGTTCTAGACATGAAGTTTAGACTTGTTTTTAGCTTTTGTGTTGGGTATTTCTTTCACAGTGCCAAGGTCATTTGGCCATATGTCACATTTCAAAGCATTTTCCCTATGTCCAGACACAGTGTATAGAATGATAGCTGTACTGTCTTTCTTGCCATTTGCCCCATGCTTGAACTTTTAAACACACATTTGTCCCTCTTGTATGCACACAGAAGATATGTAAAATCCAGCCCCCAACCCTGGTTTACAGGGTCTACTAATGCAATGCATTTTATGGCTCTGATTTTATCTTCACCCAAGCTTTAGATAAGAGACTCACATACAAGCCTGAGTTGGTCAGACCATCATGAACTAAGGCAGATTTCTACCTGTCTTAATTGGAGTTCATAACTTTGTTTGGAAATCAAAAGTTCTTGACAGCTTTAAGCAAAGTTCTCCAAAGGGTCTTCCAGAAAGTGAAACATGCAGCCTCAAGTTTAGAAGACCTGGGTTTGAATTCTTTCTCCACTCTCCCCCTGCATCCTAGCCCTTGCCAGTATCTCACTGCAATCTTGAACAAGTGTGTTTAATCTTCCTAAACCTCAATTTTCATATTTACAACGTGGAGAAAATGATGGTATCAACATCAAATTGTAGTTGTGATAGTTGAGCTAGTATGAAGTACTTAAGACAGTGCCTGGTATTTATAAGTGATTAATGAATATTTGCTTCACTGTTTTATTCATAATTCTGCTGTAGCTATACTAGAGAGTTCAAATAGAAATCTCTAATCCCCAATGCAATCTGGTTGTAGGAACAGAAGTTTAAAAATACTTACTATTCCTAAACATGTATAATCAATCAAATGTTAGTTTGGTGATTCTTCCCATATCCTAAACTCTCTAGACCTACTGATGGAGACAAGAGCAAGGAGGGCAGGCTAGGAGGGGATAGTTAAAATAGCAGTTAGGAAGAGGAGAGCTCTGAGATTTGTGTTCTGTAAAACACAGGAAAAAGATTTTGCAGATATGAGGGAATAAAAGAGTTTTTGGTTTCTGACTGGTCCTTCTAGCCTACCACCAATATTGGCTTTTGCTTTTGGTCCTCTCCATGACTCTTCCATGTAAATCAAAGTCCATATTTTCAATAAGTTCCTTGATTATTGGTCTTTTCCCATGATAGAGAGTCTAGGATAGAATATGAGCCTCATGAGTATTTTGAATTATTTTATGTACTGAAATTTAAATGTATCATTTTGCTATGAGTGCTGAGGTTGATATTAAATAATAATTTGTATTTTTTTCAGATTTCCTGATTTGTTTTCTTTTATTATCTTCTGATTAACTTTGTTGTTGAGCACTGAAAACTACACATAACATGTAGGCAGCTGTGTTAGATAGAGTTCTCTAGAGAAACAGAGCTAATAAGAGATATACAGACATATAAGAAGTCATTTATTATAGGAACTGATTCATGTGATTGTGAAGGCTGGAAAGTCACGCAGTATGCCATTAACCAGCTGAATAACTGGAAAGACCAGTGATATGAGTCAGTCTGAATCTGAAGGCCCTGAAAACTAGGAGAGCCAATGGTGAACTCCCAATCTAAGGTCAAAGGCCTGAAAACCCGAGGAACCACTGGTTTAAGCCTCAGGGTAAAAGGTCTGAGTATCAGGAGCTGTGACCTCAGAGGGCCAGAGAGGAAGATGGTTGTTTAATCTCAATATGAAAGGGAGAATTCACTCTTTCTCCACCTTTTTTGCTCTGTTTGAACTCTCACTGGATTGGATGATGTTTGTGGATCTTCTTTATCCAGTCTACTGATTCAGATGCTAATCTCTTCCAGAAACATCCTTACATATACACTCCAAATAGTGTTTAACCAGCTTAGCCCAGTCCAGTTGTTACATAAAATTAGCTGTCACAGCAACATATCTTCTGTTTGTTTTGGATTTCTTTCTCTATGAGTTCAACCTCAGTAATAAAGCCAAGACAGTGCAAAGTTCTGACATTGTCGTGCACCCTTCCCAGATCACCCAAAATTGGTTTTTATAATGAAATTTTCATTGTAAGTTTTAGTTGTGGATAAAATTTTTGTTTTAAGAAAAGAGCTCTATAAAAGGCTTAAAAGATATTGTAGAATACCACAAACATGTCTAAATAGTCATTCTTCATCTATTTGGCAAATGTGTTTTGATTCTTGCCATGGTTACTGAGAGGAGTATACCCATTCCCCTGACAGAGTGAAGAGGAGATGGGAGAGTCATTTGTGGGACACAATTCCTACTTGGCCATCCTTCTGCTATTTCTTATTTTTTTGTGAGATTGTGACACTAGTCAACTCTCCGTTAGCCAGGAGATTTTTATAACATAAGATGCATATTGAGGAATACAACTAGACACTAGTATACTTGGAAGACTCTGAAGAATCTTTTTCTTCACGATGTCCACCCTGATCTATTGAAATTCATATTGTGGAGAGTGGCTCTATTACCTTTGTAGTTTTTCTTCTCTGAGTGAAAAGACACAAAGTCATTAACATGTCATAATGTCAACATTTATTAATATTTTAAAATCTTTATATGTATGTAGATAGATTCAAAGATAATGAAATTAGTGAAAATTAGAGAGTTTGAAAAAAGTTGGCATCTGTGAACTCAGTATCCTGATAGTCATAATTATAATTATATTCTTCCAAAATTTCCTCATCCATTTGCTTAAAGTTTAATCTTTCTTCCTTCATAAAATATTATTAGAATTATACAGTATATATAACTCAATATCTTGATTTTTTTCTATATGATGTTAGAAAAAGGTATTTTCATTATATTATGTTGTCTGAGTAATCATCAATTTGATGACTCTATATGCTCTAGAGTGGGTCTGCTACAATTTACATAAGTATTTCCCTACTATTGAATATTTGAAATATCTCCAGGATTTTGCTGTTACGAATAATATTTTCCTGAGTATCTTCTTTCTCAGCTAAAGTTCTTTAGCACAAAATCTTTTCTCAGTGACCAGTAGTTTCAAACATGTAGTTGGATGGGCCCATCAGAATCCAAGTGCTCATGTTGGAGCTGTGTTCAAGAGGGCCACGTTGGGTTGGTTGGCATGAAAGCAGATGGCATTTATTTTGACCTGACTTTGTTTATTATCTCCTCTGGCCCCACTGTCCTGAAGGTTAATCATGAGCAGGAACCTGTATACCTTTTCCATTGCTGTCTTCCTGGTGTCCAGAACAGTTACTAAAAGGATAGAGAGTACTGTGTTAACAGTAGTGGTAAAGATGAAAAGAAGTGGTTTTCGGTATCTCCAAGAAGACCTATAAGGTCAGTGAGTAGGAAGTGGCAGTAGAAAAAAAGCTTTTTTTCTTCGCTGTCTTTTTAAGTTCTTTGTCTAGAGATCAGTGGTTCTCAAAAACAAACATGCAACAGAATTACCTGGATGGCTCGTTGAAACAATACTGCAGTAGGTGAATGGTTACACAAACATACCTACTAAGCAATACGAAGAAACAAAATGATTGATTGGTTGATTCACACAACCTGAATGACTCTCCATAGAATTATACTGAATGAAAAAAGCCAACCCCCCCAAATTATATTGTTTGATTCCATTTATATAACATTATTGAATAATAAAACTATAGAAATGGGGACAGTAGTGGCCAGGGCTTAAGAAGTAGATGAGGGCAAGAGGAAATTATGGTTATAAATGGGCAACATGAAAGATCTTTATGATGGTAGAAGAACTCTTATTTTTGACTTGATTGTATCAGTCAGTGTCTGGCTGCGACACTGTACTATAGTTTTGCAAGATGCTGCCATTGGGATATACTGGGCAAAGGTGATGGGATTGTTCTCTATTGTTTCTTACAATTGACTATGTATCTATAATTATTTCAAAATTTTAAGAAGCTTACTTCATTAAAAAAATATGCAGAGATTGTTGGACCTTATTTCCAGGGCTTGTGATCATTAGGTTTGGATTAGAATGCACAAATTTCTAACGAGTACCTAGATGAAGTTGATGTTGCTGGTCTGAGAACCACACTTTGATAATCACTGTACTAGAGTAGTTAGGAATTCTTACTTCCCACAGTATGGTTGTAGCTAGCCTACTGATTCCATGTTAACCAGTTCAAATAATCTTCTCCTTACCTTAAATTTTATGTGTTAATAAAAGCCACCATCAGTGAGACTGCCACTTGGATGGGCCCATCAGACCCCAAGTTATTCATGATGAGGCTTCACCTCTATTCAGCAGATCCATGTTTTGTTGGCTGGGCTACAAGCATTTGGCACGCAAAAGCTGTGTCCTTTTCTGTCAGCCTCAACCAGAAAGAAACTATCAAAGTCAGAGGTTCACATGCTTGGCTGCATAATAAAATGATTTAGGAGCTTTTAAAAATTCCACTGTCCAGTCCCCCCATGCTCTACAAAGCCCAGTTGTCTTTAACTTCTCCTCCCTTATCTCAGGCTCTTAAAAAGTTACATCTCTTTTCTCTCTGCATTGTTTCTCAGGCACTTAGGTCAAGTCCCATCTGTTCCGTTACCTTTAGGTCAAGTCCCATCTTTCCAGTGAGTTAAGCAGGAGTCTCTTTATCAACCTCCTAGTCTATAGTATGGCATCCCTCTTCCCAAATCCATCTTCGTAGCCACTGGAGGTATCTTTCTAAAACACTAAAAGGATTTTTCACTCCCTTATTTAAAACCCTTTGTTGGGGGATGCCTGGGTGGCTCAGTTGGTTAAGTGACTGCCTTTGGCTAGGTCATGATCCTGAGTTCGTGCTCAGTGGGGAGCCTGCTTCTCCCTCTTCCACTCCTGCTGCTTACGCGTTCTCTCTCTTCCCCTTCTTTCTGTCAAATAAATACATAAAATGCTTTTTATGGGGAACCATTATTTTTGAAGGAATATATTTCAGTCAGAATAGCCTGATATGCAAGGCTTCCCATAACATAGCCCATTACCCATTCCTTACCTACTTCCCTCACCTTATATCCCTCAACTTCTCCTGTAAGATCCTTCTCAGTTTTCTTTTTAGAAAACTGCTTTATTGAGATACAATGAACATACTATACAATTCACGCATTTAAAGTGTATAAATCATTGGCTTTTAGTGTATTCACAAAGTTGTACAACAGTTACTATCACTTTTAGAATATTGTCATCATTTCAAAAATAAACTAACACCCTTAAGATATCATCCCCCATCTGCCCATTTCTAGCATGAGGTGATCACTAATCTGCTTTCTTCACAGCCTGTTTTACAGATCTATGCACCACTCTCCAATAGAGTTCTGAATTTAGGAGTAAGACTGAGCTGGATTAAAATTCAACTTCTGCTAGTCAGTATCTTTGGACCACTTAACTTCATCCAAACTTTAATTCTGTTGACCTCCAAATTGGAATAATATCTACCTTTCATAGAGGTTGTGAAGGTTACTGATAGTATAATAAGGTGCCTAGCAATAATGGGTATTATCATTTTGTTTTGGTGAATTATGAACAGAATATTGCATAGAGCATTGATATAATCCTATGACTGATGTTCTACTACCTAAGTAAGGTGAGGTATTGAAAATGAAAATATGTGGAACATGTGGTCTAATGATAAATTTCAAATCAATACTATAATAGAAAATGTAGTATAGTGAGCCATGGACACTGTCCATATCACAGAGTAAATAGTTTGGGGAATATCAGGCTTAAGATAAGTCAACACAGGTATGCCTTGCCTGATATTACAGAGAGGGGTTGGGGAGAAAAGGAAAGACTCAGGTTTTCCTAATGCTTCTATCTGCCGCTTGGATCAGCTTGCTGTTTTCATTTTCCACTGCTGTATGACAAATCCTCATTCATTTAGCAGCTTTAAAAAATGTCAGTTTATTATCTCACTGTTCTGCAAAACAGAAATCAAGGTCTCCTAAGGCTGAAATCAAGGTGTCAGCCAGGCTAGGCTCTTATCTAGAAGCTCTGGGGAAAAATCTGCTTCCAAGCCCATTCATGTTGTTGGCAGAATCTAGTATCTTGTGATCGTGGTACTGAAGTCCAAGTTGTTGGATGTTGGTCAAGGGTTACTCTCAGCTCCTGGAGGTCATTCTCATTCTCCATCTCATTAATGGAGAACCTGTCTTGTTTGAATTCCTCATGTTTTGAATCTTTCTGCCTTTCTCTTCTGTTAGCAGACAGAGAAAACTCTGTTTTTAAAAAACTCACATGATGAGGTTATGCCTACTTGGATAATCTCCTTTTCAGTTAACTCAGAGTCAAATGATATGTACCCTTAATTATAGCTACAAAATCCCTTTTGCCATGTACAATAACATAATCATGGGAGTAACGTCCCCTTGTATTCACAGGGGAGGGAATTATTCAAGGGTGAGGGTTTTTTTGTGGAGGAGTTACCTTAAAATATTGCCTATACCTGGTGATTCACAGACCTGTACCCCTGGGGATAAAAATATATGTTTATAAAAAATAAAAAATTAAAAAAAAATTTAAAAAAATATATTGCCTATAGCACTCATTTAACTGACATCATCCATCTCTGTGAACATGGGCTAGCTAAGGCAGCTCCTGGCACTTGATTTAAAGACATTTCCTATGTTTTGAGAATATGGGCTGGGAAAAGTAATATGTGAAGAGTTGTTTGAGTCTGTTCCTATGTTCCTCGGATTCATATATTTGGACACTTTTGGAGGAATGGTGGACACTTCCCTATAGATTGTTGAGACTGGCATTGAACAGACTTGGAAGCACCTTGACACCTATATAGAGAGTTTGTATACTCAAGATGTTTTCTTTGGAACAGTCCTAGGAAATAAATGTAAAGATAAAGTAATGTGTTTTTCTTAGCTCCTTCCTATAGAAACAGAGGACTTGCTCATGATTGGCCTTTCAAATATATATCTAAGTTATCAGTGTTGATTTTGGAGTAAAAGCTCTGTTTAAAATACAGATCTGCTAGTAACTACTTGGATAATCTCAGATAAGTTCTTAATATCTCTAAGCCTTGTTTATCATGTTTATACAATGGGTGCATAACACCTAGTTTGAAGGTTTCTTAGGGAGAAATACATAGGCAATACCTATAGTATGTTTGGCTCAGAGTACCTGGTTCTGTGGCTGACTGAGTCATGCACCTTATTTTGCAGCCATTCCCAACAGGAAGTAGAGTCTCTTTCCCGCCCCTTGAATTCAGGCCTGCCCATGGCTTGCTTTATCTGATATAATTCTGAGGAAGTGAAATTGTGTAAGTGTTCAGGTCTTCAAAGTTTTGGAGAGACTAATTTTCTTTTTTTCTTTCCCCTTTTGGGATGCTGCTGCTATTGGGATGGTTTGAAATATTTAGGAATTAAAAGACATTTTATGCATTTTATACTATTTACTACTTTTTCAGCTACCAAGCAGAGTGAGGTAACATCCAAAGTCACAAAACTGACAATGGGTAGAATCAAGATTCTCAGTCCTAGAGGCGCCTGGGTGGCTCAAGTGGGTTAAGCCTCTGCTTTCGGCTCAGGTCATGATCTTAGGGTCCTGGGATCAAGCCCCCAACTGGGCTCTCTTTTCAGCAGGGAGCCTGCCCTCCCCCACCCCCACCTGCCTCTCTGCCTACTTGTGATCTCTGTCTGTCAAATAAATAAGTAAAATCTTAAACAAACAAACGAACAAACAAAGATCTTCAGTCCTACCTGCCTCTGCTTAATTGTACTTTCCCTTGAGGGAACTTCTCCAATACCCAGGTTAACAGCAAGTCAATCTGAAATCCTATGCAGTTAATTCAATACTCTAAAGAATGAGTTTTCATATTTCTAAATATAAACCCTATTGGATGAGACCGTGTCTTTACAGGTCTGAGAGCATGATTAAGGAGCAACCTCTCTTCATATCAACCCTATTCATAGTGCATATGCAGAGTACTCTTGCTGAAAGCTGATAAGTGGAAATTCTTTGTTCAAAATATTGACTGGAGGCCAATTGCATATATACTAAGCTCTGCTCAGATGACTTTTATGTCAGACTTCTGCCTATGTAGGTCATGGCTACAATATACAAGTTCTGGGAAGGCTGTCCAGAGAAGAGAATATGACAGTCAGAATTCACTAGTGAAGAATAAGCTGTTTTCCAAGTTCATATTTCTTGGGCCAGTCCATCTTGATTACCCCCATGACTTAGAGGTTACAATGAATTCAAAGGGCCAGAGAACTCTTTCTGTGGGACACTGGAATGGAATGTGTCAGATGGGTTGGGAAAGAATTAAAAGAAAAGAAAAACACTAGTACTTTAGAAAATAAGTGTTAAACATTATCCTGAGGGAGTCTTAAAGGTAAAGATGCTCTATAAAACATAAGGCCTTGAAGAATAAAAATGCCACATAGTTGGTAGATTAGGGCTTTGGGCTTTAATCTTCATCTGTAAAATGGGAATTAGATGCATATATACATCTCACAATTGTGTTGTAAAACTTAAATGAAATCATGCAAGTCAAAGCAAGGAATGCAGTTCACAGTAAGTTCTTATTAACACATGCTTCCAAGACAACTTCCATTTAAAAATCTGCATGTTGAACGAGGAGAAAAGGTCAACTGGAAGAGGGCCAAAGGGACTAAAAAGCAGGAAGGCAAAGTAGAAGTTGGTGACCACTTTCTTATAAAGGTGAGGGAGCTTGGTACCCATGTGAAATCGGGGTCTTGCTTTCCTAAAGAAAATCATGAGGAGTTTTTTCCACTTTTCGTTTGGCTTAGCCAGAATGGGCCTTGCTCACCTTTTTTTCTCCATCCTGCCTTCAACACTCACTTTCCTAAGTAAAGTTAACAAATGATCCCATTTCTCCCATTAGTAACAGCCATTAGCAGGAATGTTCGACACTCACCAGCATTAAGCAAACCCTAATTAGCCAATACTGCCTGCCACCTTCTTACAATGCACACCTTTCTTTCCCCATGCCTGCCGTGGCTCTCAGGAAGGAAACATTTGTAGAACTCCCCTCCTTAGCCCACTCTCCCTCACATCATTAATCAGCTTGCTACGCCTCATCCAAGGGGAAAAAAGAAATGATCCAGTTTCCTGCCGCATGCCGGTCAGATGAACCAAGTGCTAAATAGGACTTCAGTATGTGCCCTCCTCAGGTTCATGGCACACAGGTGGGGCACCTGGAACTGCCGTGTGGGGAGGAGGAGGTGTTCCGGATTTCACAGCAGCCGTCCGAGCTGTCTGGTTCTGTGCGATGTCCTGATGCTTCTGTTTTCCAGAGTCAAATTTTGAGTAAAACAAAACAGGGAAATGCCTCCTGGCCGGAGGCTTTCAGTACTTTATCAGCTGAGAGAAGCTGTGGGGACTAAGGGGCTTTCTCTATTAGATTATTTGAGGAAAGAAAGAGGGAAAAGAAGGAAAAGGAAAGGAAAGGAGGGGAGAGGAAAGGAAAAGAGAGGAAAGGAAGGAAGAAGAAAGAAAGAAAGAAGGAAGGAAGGAAGGACGGACGGAAGGAGAAACAACAAAAGATGAGACACCTACCCATGCGCATGTTCATCATACCGCCCCTGCATTTTCCTCAAGTTATTTCCTGTGTGGAGGTGATATAGTCCTTGGAGTAGTGTTGTTGGGTTGGGAGCTGACCACCAAGAAAGAATTCTTGAGATCTCTTTGGTGCAAAAAGGTGGTTTTATTAAAGCATGGATACAGCACCCCTGGGCAGAAAGAGCAGCTGCCCCGGGAACAACTGATTATATAGTTTGGGGTTGGGGGAAGTAAAAGTAAGGGAAGTTCCAAAAGGATTTTCACAGGCTAAAGAAGACTCCCAGGATACTGGAGACCTTGCTGTTCTCAAACCAAGGTTATTTTAGCCCCTAGCCTCTAGCTAGGTGTGAAAATTAAGACTGTTGGGAGCTTTCTGGAGGAATTTGTACTTTGCCGGCCTCAAGTATTTGTCAGTGGGCTACAGGTTATATGGACATTTAATGTTATCTCCATTGCCTTCTGCCTTTGCTTCCCACGTCAGAGGTGGCGGTTCTTGGTGCTTCCCTTCCAGCCACCAGGAGCTCCCAGCAAGCACACTTACCTCTTTGAGACAGACAACACATTGCTGAGAAAAGAAGCAGCTTTGTCATCTGCAGGCTTGGCTTTGAACATTAGTGTTGCCACTGCCAAGGGGCCTCTGCTGGTTGCTTAACCTCACAGCCTGTTTCCTCATTTGTGAAACAGGAATGATAATAATACTGACCTCCTAGAGAGACAGGAAACAAGGAACAGTGAAGGCTGAAACCCAGTGCCTGGCACCGAGCAGGCAGTCAGTAACCATCCTCTTCCCAGGGCCCCTGCCTCCTGATTCACCTGCATAAACAAATTTCAGGATCTCTGGGAGGATTTTATCTGGACCCCATGAAGAGGGCCTTGCCCCGAACTTCAGGACCTCATGAACAGGAGACTAGGAGGCTTGTCTCTTTGTTTTCCTTTGGCTTGTTTTAGACTTGGGGTCTGTGCAATTTCCTGGTGAGAAAATATGTGTGTTTGCTATTTAAGGAGCAAGCAGCTTGTTTCTAGTGGTGCTCCCCCTTGATATTACTGCAAAATATAGGTCAGCGATGAATGTCCGTCTGTGCTGCGCAGATCAGAATAGAGTGCCACGTCCAGTCCAGGTTGCTTTTGGTATTTTTGGTAATGCATATGGACAAAATGGGTGTTCATGACCTTTATCATTTTTTTGGAGTTTGGCTTTGAGATTGATAGCCTCTCCTTTTTTTTCCAGTTAGTCCCCTCTCTTGGCAACTTCCTCCTCCCCATTAAAACAAAAAAAAGCTTGGTTCTACTCCTGTGTTCTTATTCCAGCGGACGGCACCACCATCCTTCTGGTAGGTCAGGTAAAAATACATCCTGAGCTTATCCTAGACACCTATCCCTTCCTCCCTGTCACATTTGGCCAGGTCACCTCTTGGCATCTTTTAGCTTGACTTTCTTAATATCCAAAACCAACCATGCCTCCAATTGCATGTTCGCTGTCATTTCTGGTCCCTTCCACATCATCCTTCACAGACTCTACCCTATGCCTGCCAATTTATAATTATTTTTCTTTTATTTATAATTATTTTTCTTTTATTTATAGAATAATGTCACTGAAGCAATATTGCATCCTTCTCAGTACATCTTATTAGGAAGATCACAATGTCATTTTGTCTTAATGTTGGTGATTTTTGAATATTTGGTTGAATTTGTGTCTTTCAGGTTTCTCCATAGTGAAATTGCTAATTGCTCCTTTGTGTGTAATGTATAATTGCGAGGAGATACGTTAAGAGACCGCCCAAATATCTCATCATTCATCAACTTTCACCTCTAGTTTTAGCTTCACTGATGATTGTCTAGTTCCATTACTTCTTTGCTTACTAGATGGCATCCTACTCTAATAAAATACATTCTCTTCCCATGAATTTACTCATTTTTGTATGTACAGACTCAGATTTTTATTTTATTTGATAAAATGGATAATGAATGGCTATAATTCATTGTTATCATATTTTTAAGGTGGTCATATTGTCCCAAATTTAGCTAGTTGGAATCCTTCCAAGTGGCTTCCTATATACCCTTGAAATGTCCCCATGATTCTTCAGCACTTTCTTATTTTGAGAAAAACAGAACTTTCTAGTCTTACCTTGTACTTTTTCTCTTCCATCCCTGGAATCAGCTATTTCTCTAGAGTTCTATTTCCTTTTAGTGGACAATAGTATATAGAAACTAATATGTAAGCATTAAGTGGCATGTTGTTTCTAGTATTCTAGGCCCTTCCAATGGATGGGCTATGTGATACACACACATACACACACACACACACACACACACACACACACACACACACACACAGGCACATGCACACACCTAAGTTTATTTGCACATCTATTTGTCTACCTACCTGTCTAAGATATTAAAAACCATGAGCTGATACAGATATCTCCAATCACAATCCAGCTCTATAGGGTTCATTCTGACCTTCCCTTCATATTTGTAACTTCCTCCTTTTGGCTCTACCCAGCATATTCATTCCTCAATTTCTGAGTATACATAAAATAGTTTTAGAATTGCTAACTCTTAACACTGGGCAAATATAGCTTTGTTAAATAAATTAAGAGCCTTCTTCCTTGTCTCCTGCCTGTACTGTTTCTTGCCCCAATTTCTTACCTCCACATAGCTTTCAGACCATAATTTTAAGCGTTCAACATGCCACGACCATTATTTTACTACTCAGAGATAATGAAAGATAAAATACAAAGGATCTAAAAAGAGCTTGGGTCATTTTTATTGAAAAAAAATTGAAAATAGTCAAAACTTACTGTGTTTATGTAAGTATTAGGTTAGAGTTCTGCTCATTTTGCCAGTCAGTTAGCAAGTGTATCATTGAAGAGACTTGTTTTATAGGATAGTTATTCATTAAAAATCTGAATAATATTCTAATGTGAAAAACTTTGCTACTCTTATGACTTTGAGTATACAAGGATATTATAACATTTGAAGTATTTGTATGCATGAACATTTTTATAGTGATCAGAAAACCACAAGCTTGATATGTTTTAATGTACAAATAAATCTTATAATAATATTTTTATATGCATAGGTATCCATGAAATAAGTGTGCTGCTAAAATCCCATTACTTATAGTTCTATGGGGGGGTCAATTCTTTATAATAATTTTTTACTCTGCTTTAAAAAATTGCCTCAAGGGGCGCCGGGTGGCTCAGTGGGTTAAAGCCTCTGCCTTCGGGCTCATGTCATGATCCCAGGGTCCTGGGATCGAGCCCCGCTTCGGGCTCTCTGCTCAACAGGGAGCCTGCTTCCTCCTCTCTCTGCCTGACTCTCTGCCTACTTGTGATCTCTGCTGTCAGATAAATAAATAAAATCTTCAAAAAAAAAATAGCCTCAAGGCAGGAGGAGTATTTAACCCAGCACTATATTCCTCTTTTACTAATGGAAACAAGAGAATTTTGAAACTACCAAGCTTGTGGCAATCTAACCAGATGCTCCTTGGTGCTCCTATAACATTATGTTCATCCCTCTGTTATCAAACACATTGCATGACACTTTAGTTATCATTTATATGTTGTCTCTGCTACAACACTTTGATTATATTTTGTATTCTGATGCATGATACCACCCTGCTTCATCATGGTCCTCAATCAATGTTTCCAAAGGAATGAAGGATAGATGACTAACTTCTGAAATGGGTGGCTTTCCTTTGTTTTAGGGTTCGATTAACCTATTCACTGCTAGGCCTGATCTCACAATGTGAACTCATTTTACTTCCATTATACAGCAGAGCACTCTGTGAAAATCAGCTTTGTAACAAGCATTGACCAGCTACTGGAGATCCAAAGGAGGAGAACAGCCTGGCGTTAATAATATACTTCCCTCTCTCTCTCCATGTCTCTCCCTGTGTCTCTCAGTCTCTGTCTCTCTCTTCAAGGAATGGCCTCTTTCCCAAGTGCAGAGGTCAGAACATGCCTGCACATGAGTATGGCCCCATCCTGTTTTTGCTCATTATTGTGCATGTCTTCCAAAGCTCACTGTCATGTCATGCAGTGCCCACTGATAAATAGTAGGCAGAGAATGGACAAGAATTATTATGAAGAGGGAGAAACTGTCCAGATGTTAGTAGCTCATAATGTTTTAATTTAGAGCAGCACTTTTTCCCCAATGCCATCACCAAAGGTTTGTCTTTGGTTTATTTGTGTTATCACAACAGTGACGATGGAGTTAAATGAAGCCTTTGAAAAGAGGATTTTTGCTTGTTTCATTTATATTCTACTGTTCTTTCATTAAACATTTCTAAATATCCATGGGGCCCAATTCTTACAAAAATAAATCAGATAAGCCTAAGGTTCTTGCCAAGTCAAATATCTACAGTTTCTCGCAATTATGTAATTTCCAACTCTGTGGCAGTAACTATTGCTGATAAGTCAATCGTCATAAAGAGAAATGTTCCAGACCAATCTTTATTAGTGTGTCCTTCACTGATATATGTAAAGTCTTTTTTTAAAAGGAGAGTTGTAATTTTTTTGGGTCCCTAGTGAATAGCTTCTCATCATAACAATTTATATCTGGATAATGTCATAGTAAAATGTAAAAATGGTAAATTAAAACCCATGAAATTAGGTTCTGCTGTTATTAATAAAGACTGCTCTGTTTTTCACCATTTTGTTATGATGGCACTGTCTTATAACGCAGCTTTGTGGTAATGTATTTCTGGCATCTCGAGTTGATTTGGCCCAGACAAAAGCAATATTTAGAAGGTTACTTTGTGGACCTTCTCTCGGAGAAGGAACTTGAGAATCATGTGCTAATTTAAACACCTCTTTAATGTTGAGGTTAAACACATTATTGATCAGGAAAGACTTTTACAGAGAAGAGGGCTGTGTTATTCTGTACGAGTGGCATAAAATAAACAAATTGAAAATACCAGCATGCTATTTTTTTTCCCAGAGTAGCAAATCTTCTTGGTGCAGATATACATTATTTAAAACACTTAGATTAAAATAAAAGCATTATTTCCAAGTCACCATTTCTGCCCTTGCTTTGAGGTGAATTCGTAGAGCCTGACTCTCCTCTGTAGCTAGAGCTCAAATGTTGTGAACTTGCAGTTATTGGGGTCATTACAGTTTATAGAATATTTTTGCTTACAAGATCTCATTCATTTCCTACAATGGGCCTAAGAGGTATTCAGGGTTTCATTTCCGTGTTGTATGTGAGAAAGCTGACATGCACACTAGGCAAAGTTCCTTCCAATCCTTCTGGCAAGTAGAAGCCAGGGACTCAACCAGGCTTTCTCTCTTTGGACCACTTCCCACCCCAACACTGTACTGAAGGAGGGAGGTAGTCTTTTCACAATGCACACCAATCGAGTTTTATTTTCCTGATAATAGATATACAGTACATTATCCCCCTTTCATTTCTTTGAAGAGAAAGCAACCTGATAGAGTCATCTTACTTTAGATGTTGTCCATTCAGATTACAGAATAATAACCAAAATGAATTAAAGATTCTTTGACACCTCACATTCGCATGGATTCAGGGAGGAAGAAGCAAACTGGTGGTTGCCCGTATCAACGGACACCTGGTTGTTTAGGTTCTCTAAGAGGAGGACTGATTTGCAAATCGTTATTAGAAGTGTTCTGTTGAGAACACTGTAATGTCTTATTTTAATGTCTTCAATGTCAATGTCCTTTCAATGTTTTAAGGATTTTCAAAGCCAGCTGGTTATTGTCCTTTATGGAATAATGCCTTTTTTTTTTTTTTTTGCCAGTATCAGTGAGAGAAGATTGGAAAGATGAGAATAGAACTTATTCTTAATGACAAGGAATGATTTCCATCAGCATTCTGCTTCTTTGGGTATGTTTTAGGGCTGGCTGAATGGAAGCTGCCAGCCATAGGACATTAGAAGCCAATCACTCTAGATAGGTAAGAAAATTTAAACTGAGAAGCCAGATTGGGTGAAGAGAACTGGAAACAGGGTTTTCGTAGTGTTTTAAGGCAAATGACATGTAACTAAAGTGTATAGTGTTTCAGAGGAAAGAGTTAAAAGAATATATGCTATGCACACATGATGATAACATTGGCTTTGCAGTGAAATATGAAATTCACTCACATATGCACAAATAGTTTTAAAAGCAAATGATATTTAAGTAATAAGAATTAAAATACCAAAAGCATGATTTTTATTTCTTGGTTTGCATCCAATCAGCATTGGGCTAATAGTATAGATTTCAAACTGTTGGGCATTGGTGCTTATCCTCACTTTGTGTGTGCTGAACCATTGTAGGTGAACAGGACAGTTGCAGTTGCAGAATGAATAACTGTATAATTTCAGGGTGATAAATGTATTAGCTTGAGTCTTAGGGCCATTTTTGTGATTGAACAACAGGAGTTAACCATGCTGCTATTTACTTGTCTACTTGTCACTGTCTACACTAAGCTATAAAACCTCCTTGCTGGGATGGGGCAGGTGTCAGAGAATTGAGGAGAGGGCAGATTACCCAGGGAGGAACCTGCAGCTGCCCTTCTGAATTCCTTCTGGCATGATGGGTCATCTGGTTAAAGCTCAGACAGTGAGATGTGTCCTCTTTGGAGACCCTCTGCTGGATTCCTTCCTACTCCTGCTGATGGGGTTATCAGTTCAGTGTTGCTGCTGATCTTCCCTAAAACAACTTTCCTGGAAGTAATGCACCAAACAATGGGCAGGAATCTTTTGGGTTCTGGGGTCAGCACTTAATAAAGGATCCAGAGAGCTACCTGGCTACCAAAATCTTCTTGGAGATTGAGTTCTTATCTGTATGTGAGATGGAGAGGGTGTGAATAACTGCATTTTATGCTCCATATCTGTATTTATTGTTCATACAATTGAATAAGAGCCACAGGATAATAATACCTGGGTTGTCCGAGTGCCCTTCCTGTCCTTGTTCAACCTCCATTTTACTCTGATCACAATATTTGATAGCCATCTCTAGAGTAAGAAGAAAGCCAGACAAATTCTTCCTTGTTTCTTCCAGTGGTGACAGATATTGCCCTGGCCATCCCTGGCTTCTCTGATGTCTGTGCTTTGCAGAGGAACCACTGCTGGTACAGGCCACCCTCCTGCAGCTGCTGCATGGAGCAGTGCAGTGGGGTGGCTCGCAGATAGGGGAAGGATTGCTGGCTCCTACATATTCCATTTAGTGTTTAGTTGGGAAATGAGCAGGTTGGATTCCCTCCTGTCCTGTTTTATCTGGGCCTTGCAGCTGGGATGGGGATGGGGAGAAGTTTGCAAAGGCAATTACACAATACACAGCAAGTTTTACAAGCATGGAATCCGTTCAGGTGTCCTTCCCAGGAGTGTTTCCCTCTGAATTAGAGAGCTCTAGTTTTCATTTGATGAGTGCTTTCTGGTTAATTCAATTGTTTTGGCCCCTGCTGGAACTAGAGTAATGGATATTTAGGAGAGAGAACGTGGCTTTCTGAAATGACTTCATGGACAACATTGCCAGACTGAGCAAATATAAATTCAGGGTGGCCAATTAAATTGTTATTCTAGATAAATAATGAATAATTTCTTGGTGTAAGTATGTTCCAAATATTCCGTGGGCTCTCAAATACTGCAAAGGACATACTTATAATAAAAAAGTTATTTATTTGAAATTCAAATTTGATTAAACAGACTTTATTTTATCTGGCAACCCTTATCATGTATAATTAAATGTTGAAGGAAAAATAAAGCAAGATGAAATCAGAGAGGGAGACAAACCATAAGAGACTCTCAATCATAAGAAACAAACTGAGAGTTCCTAGAGGGGAGGGGGTGTGGGGATAGGGTAAGTGGGCGATGGACATTAAGGAGGGCATGTGAGCACGGGGTTTTATTTAAGACTGATGAATCACTGAACTCTACCCCTGAAACTAATAATACACTGTATGTTAATTAATTGAATTTAAGTGAAAGAAATAAATGAATAAATAAATGTTGAAGGGCGCGTGGGTGGTTCAGTCAGTTAAGGGTCTGACTCTTAATTTCAGCTCAAGTCATCATCTTGGGGTTGTGGGATTGAACCCTGCATCGGGCTGCACTTAGCCCAAAATCTGATGGAAGTTCTCTCTCTCCCCCTCCCTCTGCTCCTCCTATTTTGCTTCCTCTAAATAAATTAAAATAAAATGAAATTAAATAAAATAATCTTTTAAAAATGTTAATATTCCTTTTGCTCGCAAACAGTAATTTATTTGATCATTGATTAGTTTTGCTAGAATCAATAGGTATATTAGATATTTATCCTCACCTTTTTAGGTAGATTACAACAGTAGGATAAAACATATGTTTTCTACTTTATATTGCAGAAATATAGGGATATTGATACAGATATGGATGGTTGTTGTCTTTATGGCAATGTGCTGTTTTGTTGTTTTTTTGTTTGTTGTTTTGTTGATTTTTTTTTTTTACTTTTTTGATATTTGTTGTCTAGTAATGTGCTACACAGGTTTAGGTTTCTTTTTTGTATAATTCATGATTGAAGAGAGATACTTAAATATGAAATTCCTTTTTATTATATGAAATTTGTATACATAGTTAACATTGTGGATTGGATACATGGGGCAAATTGAAGAAATAATCTTGGTCTGATTATATCATTAGTATTTGCTCTTTGTAGAACATTTGAAAAATATGTAATAATATAAGGAAAATACACCTACGTAGTGTTTCTTATCCGTTTTATATTTTTTGTGGAAACACTTTTGAAAAACGTTGAGATTATGTTGCAGTACAATTTTGTTGCCTTTTTAAAAAATTCACCATTACAACCTGAAAGCCTTTCATTTTATTAAAAAATGTACAAACTTTTAATAGACACGTGCTATTCTTTTCTCTTATTGTTTTGACTTTTGTCCTGCTCTAATGTTAAAATGAGGATACCAGTGTATGTAACTCTTTTTATCACTGATTATATTCTTTTGATATATTTTTGAAAGTTCAGTTACTTGGTCTAAATATTAATACAGTTTTTTTAGACATGAGATATTTGTTGCCTGTACCACAGGATAGAAGCCTCCACTCCATCTGCTCATTGCTCTGGCCAGAGAGACCCACCTGGGCTTTTTTTGCCCTCCTGTCTCCACTCACTTCTTCTCATAGGGATAGACATGATTTATCTACTGTATGAGTTTGGAAGAAGGCAATTTGGTTCATCTCCTCCTAGATTCAATTTATTTCACAAGGACAGTATCTCTGGGTCTTCTCTTTGCGTTGTGGTCAGAATACCAGGGCAGCTTGGTCCGCTGGGCATGCCTATTGGTTGCTTATGGGTAAATCGAAGTTTGGAGGAAATATGAGATCGTTCACCATGCCTTTTCATCTCATTCAGCTCTCCTATCTAGTTATTTTAAGTAATACATCTGATGTTTTGTCTTCATCTCTCTGACAGCTATGTCTGACTCCCAGCTAGTCCCCAAACTGAAATTGAAGGGTGAGATGTAATTATTATAAGTTAAAACTCCAAATGTAATCTCATTGTCCAGGAATAATGGAGCCACATTGAGAGGGACTGGCCTTTAGAATACAAAATACCATGAGGAGAATGAGATTGCCTCCCGGTAGCCTTCATGTAAGTCAATACAGCTTCCTTTGCGTGGGTCTTATGGTTTGGGGCCTCAAGCCTGGCAGTTGTCATGGTGTGTATTGTGCAGCTGAGATTATTCCCTGGTACAGGCCAGGGCAGCTCTGGTAAACGTGAGTTATATGGTCCCCTGTGTGTCACTTGGTCTGATTTTACAAAGGTTTGTTTTGGGTGAGTTGGGAATTCAGTTGCTGGGAAAAGGAGTCTCTTAGTTCTTGTTAAAAAATAATTTTAGAGCCAATGTATAGGCTTTTTAAACTATTTTACAATGAAAGCTTTTTTTTTTTCTTCCTTTTTGTCTTTACAGTGGAAAATTGTAGCCTGAATATCAGGCCCAGACTGAATACTTCAAAGGTAGATAAGTTCCATGAAGATTAGATAGCACCAGTGCATAGGTTCTGTCCACTCTGCCTTATTACTGTTGTCGACTTCCAGAAATAAAACACATTTTGCCCGAGTATTTCACTTCCCAACTCTCTCCTCCCTCTTCTTAGTAGATGGCATACCTAACACCCCAACTCTGGAACTCCATCTACCCTGGATTTGTGGACATTTCAGTGTCCAAGCTATGAGAAAGTATTTCACCTTTTCATCTTCTTCTACCGGGCAAATCTAAATTTGAGATGGAGGCTGAAGCTTGAGAGAAAGAATACAAAATTGTGACTACAAAATTAAGTATCAAAGTAAATATTTATTAAGAACATTAAATGCAATCACAACACATTACTGGAGACCTGAATATTCAGATTTTTTTTCTTGAAATTTATTGGCCAGTTTCTTGGAAATGCTTATCTAGAAATACTTCTTGATAGTGGTCATGCATTTTTTTCTCCTGCTAAATAGTCAATAGCTCCCAGGACTCATAGTGGCAGACCTTGACACTCAAACTTTCATCAATCTATCTCTGATAGAGATAGATAGAGATAGTTAGATAGATATCTCTATCTTCTTTAGGACCTGTTCTCCCAGGCTCTATTAGTTAGCTGAGAGAGCATTTACCTCTTCCAAAGGGATGCTAGCACACCTCAGGGAGATAATTTTCCCCACTCAGAATTTTGAAATTCCTCATGAATAGAAAACTTAGTCTAACACAGAATAAAATCCATTTCAGTGGATGGTATAGGCTAAATCATGTCCCCTTCTCCATTCATACATTGAAGTCTTTACCCCTAGTAGCCCAGAATCTGAGGGGGACTGTATTTGGGGATAGAGCCTTTAGAAACATAATTAATATAAAATGAAATCATGTGGTGGGTCCTAACCCAATATAATCATTGTCCTTATAAGAATGGATTAAGACATAGACAAACACAGAGGGAAGACAATGTGAAGACATAGGAAAAAGACCATCTACAAGCCAAGGAGAGAGGCTTCAAAAGGAGCCAACACTGCCAACACCTTGATCTTGGACTTCTAGCCTCTGAAACTGTGAGAAAATAAATTTCTGGTGTTTAAGCTCCTGGTCTGTGGTTTGTTATAGCTCCCCTATCAAACTAATACAGTGGGATAGAGGCAAAGGGGGGCCATTGCTTCACAGTGTGATTGTCTGTTAAATGGGGTAGCTTCCAAATTGCAAGTATGAGGGAGGAATGGTCATTTTTGAGTGTCAGGAACCTACAGAAGGATGTGTCCTGAGGAGCCCTTTCCTCCGTGGCAGCTCTTCTGTCTTGCACTTTCTTGACTTGCATTCCAGTCTGTTGCAAACTCATTGTAACCGTCCCTCCCGCTGCCTTTTCAGATCCCGTTCCTGCTAGAGGTAACCACTGACTGCAGGAGGTAGCTGTTTTTTAAAGGTGCCACCTATGGATCCTTCCTCTGTAAATTCATGCTCAGTCACCTGCTATTCAGTGAAATGCCGAATTGTTCAAATAAACATTGCTGGGAGAACTAAGATCCACCATCTAGTCCTGTGTGTTCACAATCACGTCCAAAAGACTGGGGAGGCCCAGCTCTGGTCCCAGCTCAGCTGTCTCTATCCCTGACCATCCAATGCTTTCCCCTCTCCCCTCATCCTGATCCTCAGATGGGTCAGACATTTCTGCTTTGGAATTCCCATAGAATTAACCCTGCGCTGCTTCTAACCTACTACTTAACACATTACAATGTGACTATTTACTTGAATGTGTCCTGTAAGTTCTTTTAACTGTGGCCTATATCTGATTCATCTTTACATTACTGGGGGCTATCACAATGCCTGCCGGAAAGCTGGGGCCAAATAACTGAGACTCAAGGTAGCTCTTCATCTGAAAGAAAAATGATTTTTTTATATAGCACTGACCGTGAGAATTTTCCTATAGGCGTGGTTTTTTATAATTTTTTCCTTTAATTATTTCTATCCTACAAACATGGACTGAATGCCTGTCCTGCACCAAGCACTGTGCTAAGTTTCAGGACTACAGTGATAAGTTGGACTGGAGCGTCCAGTCCATTGGAGAGAAGACAGTGCTACACATGACTGTCGCACAAGTGAGTGCAGCGCCTATTCTAAGAGGACTGTGCTGTCAGGGGCCCAAGGGGAGGAGGTGGGATTAAGATTTCAGAGGAGCTGCAAGAGAAAAGCTTCCAGGAGAAGGTGATATCCATATGGGTGCTCGAGAGTGTATTAGTTTGCTAGGGCTTCTATAGGAAATACCACAAACTGAGGGGCTTAAACAACAGAAATGACTCATTGTCTCACAGTTCTGGAGACTAAAAGCCTGAGATCAAGGTTTTGGCAGGGTTGGTGCCTTCTCAGCGCTGTGAGGGAGAGTCTCTTCTACTTCTCTTGCCTAGCTTCTGGGGGTTTGGCGACAGTCTTTGGCCTTCCTTGCCAAAGAGATCGGAGAGAGAGAGATGTCTCTCTCCAATCTCTGCCTTCATCCTTGTGTTGTATTTTCTCTATGCACATGTCTCTGTGTCCAAGGGATGCCAGCTTTATGGGGTTTGGACGAACTTTATTCTAATATGACCTCATTGTAACTAATTACATCTGAAGTGACCCTGTTTCCAAATATACCACAAGCTCAGTTCCTAGGGGTTAGAACTTCAACATACAGATTTTGTGGGGATAAAATAAAACCCATACTAGTTAAGGTTTTCAGGGGATCGAGGTTATAGTTGGAGAATAAGAGGGAAGACCCTCTTGGAAGCAAGAAAACTGGATATCTTCTGCTTCTAATGTGGTTTGAATACTCAACCCCTGACCATTCTCTTTGCTACCCATCTTTTAGCATTCTGGTTAATTCCCTCTGCCAGTAACTCTGCTTTCTTCCTGCCTCTTCCTTCTCCAGCACTGTCTCCTGAATCCTGTCTGATGTGTGACTTGAAGAGGTACTACTTTCTGGACAGCCTGGGCTTTAGGGAGCCCACTTTGGCCTTCCTTAGCCCTGTTTCTCACTGTAACATACAAAATCATTAAGGCCTAAAGGTCTATGTCCTTCCTGAACCTACACATTAACTTTTTCTGTATTCTACCTTATGCTCCAAGTAACTAGGACTCCAGAATTCTCCACTAAAATGTTCCGAACATTTTTTCATAACCTCTTTGGTTATGAACTCGCCTTCCCAGGTGAATTGTTCTTTAGAGGTTAGACCATGCAGCCAGGGGCCTGGGGAGGGTGCACATCCCTGGAAGACGAATGAAAGGTACTCTAACTATACTGCTCACCATTCTGGAAGTGGTAGGAGAGGATTTGCCTATAAGAACCAGGTCAAGTATCCCTTCCCTTTCTCCATGAAGCCATTTCTTATCTTCTCCCTCATTCAGATATACTAAGACCCTGTCCCTATCCTACTCCTTGGCCTTATTCCCACCCTTCTCCTCAGGCATTTTGTTAGAATGCCTGCTGCTTTTATCCTAGCCATGTTGGTGTTTGTCCTCTTTCACGGCCTCTCTTTCTGTCCTTGCTCGCTACTATCTCTCTCTCTGAACCAACTTCTAAGCTTCATAGAGGCAGAGACTGTGCTTTCACATCTGTTTATGTTGTAAATGTGTAGATACTAATAAAATATTGGTTGAATGCAGTAGAGATTTCTGAATGAAATAGGACGTTTCTCAAACACTGGAAGGAAGCTTGGGGTAGTGGGAAAAACATGCTTTGGATCTGGATGGTCCCGGGCTGGGTTTTACTATTTGTACCAGTAAATAAGAAAGGCTCTCTTAACTTTTAAAAATCTTATTTTCCTCCCTGTCTTAGGAGGCAACATCTATTAGGAATTACTTAATTGTTCACAGTGACAGAAGGACAAGATTAGCATAAATGTCTTACTAACCTGTTCCAGACCAACATTGTAGCCATGCATCAGATTTATCTGAGGACAATTTAAATTTAGAAGCATCTAGGCCCAACACCACGATTGGATTTAGTTAACCTAGGATGAACCCTGTTTATCTGTGTTTTTGTAAATCTCCCTCAGTGACACTAATATACAACCAAATTTGGAAACCACTGGTCTAGACTATCCTCATTGATTTCAGAATCTTTCATAAGATAATGAACATTACAGCTCATGTAGTGACTTAGATGTAGATTTTCAAAAATATTTGTCTTATTTTAGAGAGAAAGCACGAGGGAAGATCAAAGGGAAAGGGGGAGAGAAACTTTAGCAGACTGTGCTCTCATTGCAAGTCCGATGCAGAGTTTGATTTCAAAATCCTGAGATCAGGGCCCTGAAATTATGACTTGAGCTAAAACCAAGAGTCAGATGCTTAACGAACTGCACCACCCAGGCACCTCTAGATGTACATTTTTTTATTAACACAAAACTCTGTAATAGATTGCCTTATGATATTTATGTTTTATAAAACATCCTTTAGAACTGCTATATGAAGTATTTCCAGTTTTGAAAACTTGTATTTGATCACTCTCACATATAACTGGGTTGAACAATATAAAATAGGTTGATTCTTTTTTTTAATATTTCATTTATTTGTTTGAGAGAGAAAGAATGAGAGCACAAGCAGGGGAAGGTACAGAGGGAGAGGGAGAAGCAGATTCCACATCAAGCAGGGAGCCCAACATGGGGCTCAATCCCAGGACCCCAGGATCATGACCTGAGCTGAAGACAGATGCTTAACAAACAGAGCCACCCAGGTGTCCCTAAAATAGGTTGATTTTTTATGGGAAATGAAACAAATAGAACTACATTTAAAAAAATAGAAAAAAAATCCATAAGTTCTTCATTAATTTCAGTTAAGATTTTCTATAATTATTTGTATATCAGTTATTTTTTGGCTAAAATGTGAACTTCATATTTACCTATTTTAGACTGCATTTCTTGTCTAGTAGGTACAACTCTTTGTATAACTTGCTGATTCCTTGATTTCAACAAAAGTCCTTGCCCTGTTTCTGCCCCTCTTTTCCTGATTATTCCCTTCAAAACCAAAACAAAAGGACAACAATCCTCAAAGGAATAATGATTTCCTTTATGTCAGTTACATCCCTTTTGGTGGATCTCTCCAAGAGAGAAAACATGGCTTCAGCTTGGGTTGCTCCTGTGTCTTCAATATCCAAGTCAACATCAGGCCCTTAATTACTACTCAGCACTAAAGGCTATGCATAATGCTTTGATATGCAGTTTTTGCTGTATTCAAGCTTAAGTCAGTGTGAAAATGAAAGTATGGCAATGCAATAAACATTAATGCCTTAGGAGTGGTGCAGAGAGTCAAGTGTGCCAGGAGTTCTGAGGAGCTGCCTGTGGCCAGACTAAGGCTTCTTGGAGAACATAAAAAGTGGATGGACCTTTAAAGATGAGCTGAGTTTAAAGTGTCAAAGGGAATACTTGTGATGTCAGTGTATACTAACATTTATTTTACTTCGTGCTGTCTGCTTTTACTTGTAATTTTTCATTAAATTGAGTTAAATGTTCCTAAATATTTATTTACCATAACAATTCTGATTGCTTGCCTACAGTACCCCTATCTCTCTACTGTAGTCTTTTTAATTCAATACTTGTTTTGGAAGGTTCTATTTAGAGAATAGGTAGCAAGATAGAGACAGAAGTATAGAGTTAGCCACTACCCATTCAGCCTTTAATTTATGGGACAAACTGGTCCTTTCCTCTTTCGAACCTGAAATTGTAATTTCCAGCTTTATTTGTAATTTGGGGTTTAGGTAGAATAATTTATAAAGTTCTTTCCCTTACTCACTTCCTCACCTAGATTTCTTTGACATCCCCAAATAAGTAGGCCTCATTTTTTAATGCATTTCTATAGCATTTACACCTCTACTTAATAATCTTCATCTCACAATTACTGGTCAACAGTTCATCCCTGTTAGATTATAAAGTATCTGTGGTCATGGAATAGATCTTGTTTACTACTGTATCCCAATGTCTGACAGTGTTTGATACATAGTAGGTGCTAAGTAATTACTTGTTGACCAAGTAAACAATCATCTATGATCCTACCGAATGAGCATACTCTTATTTCTTTTTTTTTCTTTTTTTTTTTTAAAGATTTTATTTATTTATTTGACAGACAGAGATCACAAGTAGGCAGAGAGGCAGGCAGAGAGAGAGAGGAGGAAGCAGGCTCCTGGCGGAGCAGAGAGCCAGATGTGGGGCTTGATCCCAGGACCCTGGGATCATGACCCGAGCTGAAGGCAGAGGCTTTAACTCACTGAGCCCCCCAGGCGCCCCCATACTCTTATTTCTATATGCCACTGAATATTTTAAATAATCAGACAGTGATGAGGCATTGTCAATATTATGTGATTTTAACCAGTTAATAAACTTTGCCTATTGAATTGTAAAAATTTTGGTCTTGTTTTCTCCGATGGGCTGGACAGAACTATTGGTGACCCGGTCTCTGCAATACACTAGAGCAGGTGGTCTTGAGGCCATGTGGACTCTCTAAGGATGCTTATTTAAGTTGTCAAAAGAAATTGTATTATAAAAGGAGCAGTGTTGTTGAGAGAAGCCAAGGTTGAACTTAGCAAAGTGGCAGTAAGTGACAAATTCAATATGTAACGTGAGGATGAAAATGGGCAACAAGTCTAATAGAACTTGGAAGGCAGTGTGGAGTCAGCGGCAAGAAATGGATCTGAGGGAATGGTTTTTTAATTAAAACAGTGAACAAAAAGAAGGTACAGCCTTTCCTGTTTTACACTGTACCTGTTGTGCCTGTAGGCAAAGGCAGAATTGTGGGATTGGGGACCTAAAGAATTATAAAGATAGTGGGGTTTGTATGCCCTAAGTGGATTTAAGGATACTGTCCTCTGATATTTCCAGTACGGATAATCAGATAATGGGCCATAATCAGATAATTCACTTTCAATTCTGCTTTATTTTGAAACTATAACATTTTCCCATGGATTCAATGTTATGTGAAAGTTGATTAGATTTTAAGACAATTCAAGAGCACTGTTTAATATGTATTTTATAAAAAAGTTATAGAACTAAATGTTTATATGGCATGTGTTTTTGGGAATCAAGCATATTTTATCTTTTCAGATTACTTTGTAGGAAATAGTTCTGATATATGTATTATGGCTACTAGTTTCTTAGAAATAACTAAAATACTTCTGTAAGTTACCACTGTTTTGCTTGAAATTATTATTTTTTTAATTTCTTCCTCTTATGGGAGTAAGTGCATTAATTTCCATTTTAATCCTTCATTTGACATTAAAATTAGAACAACTTGTTGCAATCCTGCAGTTTTTATCTTGAATAAATATTGCTAAATATTATTGAACAATTTGACTTAAGTTAGTTTTGGAAAGTCATCAAAATCTTTTCTTTCCTCATTTATTTCCTTCTGATCCAAATTTATTTTCATTTTTACCCTTGATAATGTTACTTCATTAGACATTTCTTTGCCCAGCTATATAAGTTTAATCTTTTTTTTTTTTTTGTGATGGTGGCTTATTTTATTTATTTATTATTTATTTTTAAGATTATCTTTCTTTTTTCAAAAAAAGAACTGTTTATTTGAGAGAGAGAGAGAAAGATGATGAGTGGGAGGAAGGGCAGAATGAGAAGCAGACTCCACTCCCCACTGGTCAGGGAGCCCACATGGGAATCACAGAACCCTGGGATCATGATGGGAGCTGAAGGCAGAAGTTTAACCCACTGAGGCACCCAGGTACCCCTCTTTATTTTTTAACATTTGATTTACTTAACAGAGAGAGAGAGAGCACAAGTGAGCAGGGAAAGGGGCAGAGGGAAAGGAAGGGAGAGTATCTGAAGCAGATTTCACCTGAGTGTGGAGCCTGATACAGGGCTCAGTCTCACACACAGTGAGATCATGATTTGAGCCAAAACCAACGGTCAGACACTTAACCAGGTGAACCACCCAGGTGCCCAGTGTTGCGGCAGATTTTAAATAGCACACATTGTATGCTTTTGTATTTATGAGCACTGTATTCATGTGTGGTATATATTCAGCTCCATATTAATTTATTACCAGCCTCTTTCAGTTTTACGGCTGTGAATAACTAACCCATCTCAACTTAAAAATGGGAAGATGGGGGGTGCCTGGGTGGCTCAGTGGGTTAAGCCTCTGCCTTCGGCTCAGGTCATGATCCCAGGATCCTGGGATCGAGTCCCACATCGGGCTCTCTGCTTGACAGGGAGCCTGCTTCTTCCTCTCTCTCTTTTAGCCTGCCTCTCTGCCTACTTGTGATCTCTGTCTGTCAAATAAATAAATAAAATCTTTAAAAAAAAATGGGAAGATGGTGTCCAGAAAAGGTGAACAATGTGTCCATTATCACATGACAGGTTAAAGCTGAGATAGAACCAGAATTCTGGTGCTTTAATTTCCATTTAACAATTTTTGATATACCATTCTACCTTGCCCATAGCATTTGTTTTCATCTTAAGTTCTAGGCTAGAATGCTTTCCTATATCCAAAAACATATCTGAGGCACCTGGGTGGCTCGGTCAGTTAGGTGTCTGCCTTTGGGTCAGGTCATGATCTCAGGGTCCTGGGATTGAGCCCCACATTAGGGCTCTCTCTCCTACTCTCCTGCTGTCCCTGCTTGTGCTCTCTCTCTCCCTCTAAAAAATTAATAAATAAAATCTTTAAAAAAACCAACAAATATCTATATAGTTTTATGTATATTTCATGCTTTAAATATAGTCAGCTAAATATTCCCGAAGTCTTAGCAGAATCTTTCAATAGAAAGGGGCATAAGATCATGTATTTCCTCTCAAACTTTAACTGAATTAATTTGTAGTGATGTTTAGAAGGACTAAATATTGAGCCAGAGGACACTGAGACCATTAGCAGCATAAAACTTATTTCTACAGCTTCCCACCCTTCACAAGTAGACAAGATTCAAGACCACATTGTTTGGTTGTTTATACTCCTAGTAGGGGGGAAAAAGAAAAGTGAGACATAGCCATGCCAAACTGTAGAACATAATTATGGAGTTTGAGGAGACAGAAAATGTAGTGTTGTAAGTCTAGGTGCTTGTACACCTTAGAGTTTACTCTGATTTCAGCCATTCATTCAAAAAGCATTTACTGAGCTCTTATGGTCAAACACACAAGAGGAAAGATATGATCCTGTCCTCCAGACCCTCATAATTTGACATAAAAGGAAAGGTGGCAGAGAGAAAGTTGGAGCAGACATCCTGAAAATAACCAGGCCCTTTCTAGAGTGAGAGGCAAAGTCAGCACCACTAGTGTGATTACCTTCCCTTGTTATGCTTCCACTCATTAGAAATTATTGTCTCTGTGCCATTTTCCCATTTGCTGCCCACTGTCCTTATTGTTCTCTGGTTATTTCAATCCTTGCCCACCTTGTTGTAGCTGAGAACTATTTATTTCAATTGTTCCTTGGAAGAACTTGAGATACTAGGCTGAGAACCTTCAAGTTTTCCAAGGAAAGTACTATAAAAATTGCATGTAAATAAGAATTAATTGTTTCAGACAAGCTTATGCAAGACAAATCATCCAAGCTACCAGTGTCTGGCATAGCCCTATCACTAACCATCCGTCTCTTTCATATCCGAGTCTGAAGTACTGAGCTTACCTCATGCTTTGCCTTCCCTCCTCATTTTTTGACATTCCTAATTCTTGCCAAGTATTTTTTGGTGAAAGGTAGCATAGGTTTCTACCTGGTCTGTGATGATGTTGTCAAGCAGGCGGAGATCTGTACTGAGTACTGAAGCTCTACCATGGGGTTGTTGGTACTTGTATATCTGTTCATCGTTGTTAATGCAACTGCTACCTGGAAGGACTGGTTAAATCATTGAGGCCAGATATTGAACCATGAACACAATTTGTCTTTAGTGAAATGCAATTTATTTATGATGGTGGTGGGGAATGAGGGAGAAAGGCTGGAGCCCTTGAGGTCAGAGCTAAGTAAGGGGTGTAGTTTCATGTCAAGCCTTTAGCTCACTGAGAAAGAATTAAGAACAGTAGGCCACTTTTCTCTATGTGCCTGGTACTCTGCTAAGCAGTTTAACATAGAGTGTCCCATTTAATCTCCATAGTGACCCTGTGAAGTACATACTGTACTCCTATTTCACGGATGAGGACACCACTGAGGGTTACTGAGTTTAAAGTAAATGCTTTGCCTTTTCACATATCCATGCAGTGTCAGACTCGAGATTGAACCCAGGTCAGTCTGTTTGAAGTTCTGAGTTCCTAATCACTGTGTTAAACTTAGGTTTTCCTTTACTTCATTGGATCCACTTTTTTTCCCCCCGTTTTAATGAGTTTTATTCCTGTCTCCTCTCTCTTCCTCTAAACCATAGGAGATGTAGTATATATTTCATACCTATATCCAGTACAAAGGATCAAAAGTTATTTATAGGATCGGGCAGCCCAGTATTAACCTAATTTTAGAAAGAACATTAGGCTACATGACTTTCAAAACCTCTTCCATCCCTGACAGCCTGTGATTCCAGAAAGGGGTCTGAGTCTGAGTTACTATTGTACTACTTACTAACTAGATAACCTTAGACAAGTAACTTTACTTCTTGGCACTTTAATCTTCTTGTAAAATGAGAGTAAAGGGACCTATCTCAGAATTGACAGGGCATTAGCGAAAATATAATGTCTGCATTTCCCATCTTTATAGCTAGACTGTTCAGATGGTTACTTTTCTCAGACATAACTTAATTATTAAAGATGAAGCTCATTTCTTAAAATTTTTTGAAAAATCATGATCATTGCAGTTGTGATAAAATATACTCTTTCATGAAGACAAGCCTTTCTCAACCAATGGACAGTTCACAGAATCTCAAAATGGTGAGTGACTCTAGAGATAATATAACTCAACTCCATTATTTTGTAGATCTCAACACTAAAGCCCAAGGAGGGAAATGAATTTTCCAAATCACACAGCAAATTGGTGGTAAATTCAAGGCCAGAACTTACTTCTCCTGATGCAAGGCCTTGTGTTTATGCTTCAGAGTTCTAATAAATTCAAGAGGAAGGTTGCTGTTAGAGGGAAGACTATTTTAACTACATTATTAAAAAGAGACATATAATATGCAATCTGTGTTAATAATTGTTTATACTAAATATGATTACCAATAAAGAATTGTGTATGTGTGTGCTGGGAGGAGTACTTAAACTATAGACTCCAACAGACCTGGATTTAAGACCATGATCTACTATTTATTAGCTATGTGCCCTGGAATGTAAACTCTGAAAGTCTTAGTGTCCTTATCAGTAAAATGGGGATAATGATCATAATGGCTTAGTGGTTGGGAGGATTAAATAAGATGATATATGTAAGATACCTAGTGGACTGCCTGACATATAGTCATCACATCATAAATGGTAACTTGGTGGTAAAAATATTAACATAAAGTCAGTGGAAACTACCACAATTGCTCCGTCCATTGGCGAATTTATCTCAGTGGAACCCAAAATGCCTGATTTCTTGGGGCACCTGAGTGGTTCAGTTAGTTAAGCATCCGACTCTTGGTTTTGGCTCAGGTCATGATCTGAGGGTCCTGAGACTGAGCCCCATTGGACTCCACACTCAGCGAGGAGTCAGCTTAAATATTATCTCCATCAGCCCCTGATCCCACTCTCTCATGCTCTCTCTCAAATAAATAAATACATAAATACATACATGAATCTTCCAAAAAAAAAAAATGCCTGATATCTTAGTAAAAGTCAAAAGCCAGCAACAAATAAACACATTGTGTTTTGATTTAGCCAAGTTGTCTCTTGCCTATAGCCTGCTCACACCATTGACTGATACAAGGAGATCCTGAAGCTCCCAGATGGTGTACAGCTGTCAACCTGTCCATAGAATGGGCTCTTACTGAGTCTAAACAAAGAAGAGGTGCTTACTGTCACTGGAAAGCCACTTACATTTCCCTTGCCTTTGGATAAGTAAATATGGATAAATACATTGTGCAGTTAGTCTTTAGGCTATGGAGGCTTCACTGAAGAGATTAATGACAGTAATAGTAATACTTTGAGTGTTTGAATAAACCTGAAGCTAAAGACGGTTCTTGCTTGTCAATTCTACTTATAGACCCCTAATGATATCAAGGGTAAGAGAATGCAGATGTATATCAGTTAAGAAAGACCATGGCTGAATAACCTGGTTTTGTAGTGTTAAAACAGCAAAAATTCAACTGAGTAAATCTAACTTGTTTTAAGCCTCTTATAAATCTGGCTGTTCACATCCATAAAGTAGAGGGTAACTGGAAGAAGAGTTTATTTATTTATTTTTAATTTCTTTAGAGAGACAGAAGAAGAGATTTACAAATGGAAGGTTTTTATTAGGAGGGTGGGGCAAGAGTTATTAGCAAAGGAGATGGATTGTTTCAAGCAATGTCACCTTCCCTTAGGGGTAGGGCATAGGGTTTTATCATGTAGATTACCTCATCAACCTTTGGGGGAGGAAGGCTGGCCACTTGATGGATGACTTCATTGGTGCTGACCAGAAAATTCCTGAATGACTAGTTAAGACTACATTTCTGGAAGAGGTCAAAACTGCAGTTAGGTTAGGTACTAAATCCTGGTTTGGTGACTTGCCCTAGCATTAAGTGACTCCATCTTGGGCCCATTTTTTTGTTTGTTTGTTTTGTTATGTTTTTCTTTTTTAGCAATAGACTGATAAATACCATTAAAAGAAATGCTGTCTTTTTTTTAAATCTTTTATTTGGATAATTAAATACAATAGTTTATTTTCTCTCTTATTAAGAATTTCTTGAATGATAGAACAGTGGGAGAAATATTAAGTAATCCATTCTTGAATTCAAGGCAAATGATACCTGGCATCCTACAAATGTAGGCTATGCTCTTTCAAAATGAAAGGTTCTTAAAAATAATAAGTTTCACAGCTCATCTTATGCCAAATATAATCCAGTACTTTTGGAGGTAAATTTTCTACAAATAACAGCTTTCTGATATCTGTTTACAGATACTCTGTTTACTTACTATGCTGGTGAGAGATTAGGATTATTATTATAAAATATTAGTTTGATTATTTTATCCCAGTGATAATGGAATCTAGAAGGGAGAGAGGATGCACTGAAGGGAAACTTGGGTCAGTGCAAATTTTGTAGATTAATTTAATGTGGAATCTTGAAGTAAGTTCCCAGACTCTAAATTGTTTAGATGCTGTAACAATACATTGTTCACATGTTAATGAAGGATATGTAGAAATTCGGCATGTATTTGATCATTAATTTCTTCTATGTTTAACAATATTTTAAAAGGATCCCTGAATGTTATGTGCTGATAATATAGTTTTTCACCCTGAGTCATGAAAGCTACACAAGTTCAGGGAAAATGAGACAGAAAGAGAGGGCGGGGGTCAAGGGGAGGAGAAGGATGAGGGGGAGTAGGAAGAGTAGGAGGAGGAGGAGGAAAAGGAGAGACATAGAAGTAGAAATAATGAAAGAGAGAGAGAAGAAGGAAAAAGAAGGAGGAGAAGGAAGTGGAGGAAATCAGAGGAGGAGGGATCAGGATGAGGGGAGAAGGTGGGAGAGGGAGAGAGGGATTGAGAGATTGAGAGAAATGATTCTTGGCCAAAGTCTAGAGCAGCTATTTCTCACTTTAGCTTTTATCCTATAACCCAAAACTGGAAGCAAATATCCTGTGACTGCTGCATCTCAAAAATAGAAAGAGCTCTGAATCACTAACTCCTAAAGAAGACAAGCCTATCCTGAGAGATGTCCTAGGCTCTTATAAAAGATTCATATATCTGTTCATCTGTCAGCACATTACTTTTGTCTTTCTACCCAGAACGATGTTCCTACATGCCTATTGTGTCTTAACTGTTTTCATTGCTGTGTAAATATTTCATGATTTGGAATATTTCCACTTGCAATCATGTCATATTTAAGAAATCTGAGCAGAGTACACGTTATCTTCAGTTGTGATGAGTTGATTCATTACCGGATACTGGTTAGCCAAAGATAGAAACAATTTTTATACTATTAATCATATTTCCCGTAAACTCTATGATAGTTGTCAAAAAGGAAAATTATACAAACATTTCATCCCTTACCATCATCTTAATGTTTAAAGAATGTCTCATGCTTCTTCAAGGAAGGCACGGCATAGTTTAAGAACAGTGTACATCTATTGGTGTGTAGATTTTAAAAAGGAAGTAGATGATACATGTGGGTCTCAAAGGGAAGTCACTTGACCTTAGTAAGGAGAGGTATGTTAGATTTGAGTATTTTTGGATTGGAAAGTAATCTCCTTACTTAGGCATTTTGTCTTTTATAAATAATAAGCATGGAATTAAGGAGAAGAGCCTATGAAAGTTGAAATTTGTGAATTAGAACAACCTGTGAACAGCCAGGTTTTGAGCTTGGCCAGTGACCCTCACACAGATTAACCTTATGTCACTTGCACAGGTTAATGTTGCATGATTGAGTTATCACCATTTATTTACCAGCCACTTATGGGACATTCGCCATGAGCCTCAAACTATGCTAGGTATTGAGGGTATAAAGATAAATAAGATAAGTTCATACTCTTCAGAAGCACAGATGATAAATGAAGATAAACAGACTTTTAAACATGGTAAAGGCAAAGGGTAGTCCTGGTTCCCAGTTCAGACTCCTACTCGCTGAGTGTTGGTGGACAAATTACTTTGCCTCTCTGAGCCCAATTCCCCATCTAAAAAAATGGGATGATAATGGCAAAACTTCTGAGGAGATTGTCACTAATGCCAAAAAGGAATAGAATAGTAATGTCTTTTAAATGGTAAAGTGCTAAACATATGGGAGTTTCGTGAAGAAGGAAATATGATACAGTGGAATAAGCATGACTTTGGAGTCACTGAACTCAGTTCAAATCTCAACTCTACCATTTAAAACTTTTATGAAATTAAGTTTTCATGAAGGTTAAATTCATTCATCCATCAATCCATCCATCCATCCCTCCAGCAAATTTCTTAAGAACATACTATATGTCAGACACTGTTTTAGAACTGAGATTGAAAAACTCTTTCTCTATAGGGCCAGATACTATTATAGACTTTGTGGACTGTATGGTTTTCATTGCAACTACACTACTCTCTCTACCCAGCTTTTGTAATGTCTCTTGCACTCATTTAAAAAGTCCCTGGTTCCAACCTCTATTTAGGTCAGTATGTAAGGAAGAAATATCAAATGGATTAAAATTAATTTTCTAACTGTATTTTTCAGAATCTGTTTTTGAGCCCTCTATGAGTTGAAAAGCTATAGGAAAAAAAATGTAACCATGGGATCTCAGATTTTGTAATGGTCATATTTTCAGACTGCGCTGGTTCTCCAATGACCACACAGTTCAGCCCTTTCCTTATCCTCCCCCTTCCTCCCCAGAGGAATATGGGGCATATGGACACACAGGAATAGTCGAAACTTTCTACCCAGCCACCATCCCACCAAATCATATGGACTAAAGAGGACTCAAATGCCTTGATTAATCAATGAAATTATGAAACTGTTGATTTAAGAGTACTCCGTTTTCATTCATTCTAAAACTATTCATTTCTGTGTAGAGAAACAGTCTCTGAGAGCAGCTGATGATTACATTGACTTTGTTGTTTGGATATTAGAAAATTTTTAAAGTGGAATTAACTTAAATTTGAAAATAAATAACTGAATCCTTTTTGATTTTTATAAAAAATAGTATTTTCAGAACCCAATATACAATCATATGTTATTATAAACATTAATGATACCAAACATATAGGTAATGCCTACTACAACCTGGGCATGCTAAAACCTCCCAGTCACCCAGGCAAGTGGGTGCTATTATTAGCATCATCACTCTACAGATGACACAACTGAAGAGGAAAGATTAGGACACTTGCCTGAGGATACAAAGCAGGGAGGTCCTAGAGCTGTGATTTGAACCCAGATCTTCTGCTTGCAGAGTGATAGGTGCCCTTTGTGATTTCTGTTTCAGTTCTCATTGACAACACAATGAAACAGAGGTTGGATCCTTAGCAGGATGAGCATTTGAATACAGAATTGCTCAAACATAAATGTACAATATAAATGTTCGTCATTTTTGGCAACAATAATGAGTAGCAAGATTTTTTTCCAGGAGGTTTCCTTAATGCTGGTCACAAAAAAGACTAACTGAGGGGTGCCTGGGGTGGCTCAGTTGGTTAAGCATCTGTCTTCAGCTCAGGTCATGCTCCCAGGGTCCTGGCATCCTATCTTGCATCTGGCTCTCTGCTCAGCAGGAAGTCTGCTTTTCCCTCTCACTTTGCCCCTCCCCACTATCCATTCTCTCTGACCTTTGCTCTCTCTCAAATAAATAAAATCTTAAAAAACAAACAAACAAACAAACAACATCAACAAAAGACTAACTGATATCTGAAATATACTCCATGGAAGCAAATTTTGAAGGCTATGATTTGACCATTTGCATAATGGTCATATGATATGATCATATCATGGTCATATGATAATGGTCATTTGATAATGAGCTCTATTATGGATGCTGCTTGAAAATATGCCAAAAGCTTACCTGTCATTTCTTAGCTGAGTTTCTCCAGGAGAATCTTGGGTAAAACCAAATGTTTTCTCCTACTTGGTTCATACTGGCACTTTAAAAATTGTGAAAATCTTGGGGCACCGGGGTGGATCGGTTGGCTGGGCATCTGTCTTTGGCTCAGGTCATGATGCCAGGGTCCTGGGATTAAGCCCTCCATAGGGCTTCCTGATCAGCAGGAATCTGTTTGTCCCACTCCCTGCTCGTGCTCTCTCTCTCTCTCAGTCTCTTTCTCACTTTCTCGAATGAATGAATAAAATTTTTAAAATATCAATAAATAAAATAAAAATTGCGAAAATCTGAAAAGTGTGTCTAGATTCAGAAGATTCTCCAAATCTACTCTGTATTATGATTATTATTATCATTCTTTTTAAAAGTAAAATAATAGAATTGAATAAATGAAGAATCATTCCAAAGTTCTCATTATGGCCTTTGAAAGCCTCCTGATCCTGCCTTGACTGGATTTTGACAGATTTTCTCTCACTATCCCTGGTCCCCTTCCTCCCACACCCCAGCCACACTGACCACTTGCTGTTCCTTCCTGCCCCAGGGCTCTGGCATCCTTCCCTCCACCCCACAGGGACTGCTGCTGACACACTCCCACACTTCTTTCAGGTCCCTGCTCAATTTTCACCTAATCAGAGCAGCCTTCCCTGACCACCCACCCCCCAGTCCCTCACTGTGTTTTTCTTGTGTTTCATAACTCTTATTATCATCTGACATTTATTGTGTGTTTATTTGTTTATTGTCTATTTTCACCACTAGAGAGTCAGCTTAATGAGAAAGGGGGCTGTTTCGGTTCATGGACACATCCCCATGCTAGAACAGTGCCTGGGACCTAATAAATATTTGCCTCATGAATGAATCAGTGATGAAACAAGAGAAAGGCAAATGCAGAACCTTCCCTTCAGGCTTGCTGAGGCTTTGCGGAGAACTGTAATAGCGACCACTGGGTGGCCACAGCTGCCTTCACCATCCACAATGGGCCACACTCCTCCAAGGAGATCCTCTTCCAGAGTTTTGTGAACTTTGTGAGCTGGTGTTTTTCTGGGGGTTTGGGGGGGTGCTTCAGGCTGTTGTTTTAGTTCTGATTTCCCAAGGGAAATAAGCCTTTAAAAGACCGAGGCAGGCATGCGGGGGTAGCTCAGTTGGTTAAGTGTTTGCCTTCCATTCAGGTCATGATCTGAGGGTCCTGGAATCCAGCTGCAAATCTGGCTCCTGCTCCACAGGGAGCCTGCTCCTCCCTCTCCCTCTTCTTGCCATTCCTCCTGCTTGTGCTCATTCTCTCTCTCTCTGTCAAATGAATAAATAAAATCTCAAAAAATAAATAAATGAATAAAAGACTTAGGCAGACTACATTTACTGGCTGCTTTTTAATACACTCATTCATTCATTGACTTATCAAACATTTATTGAACATCTATTGTGTGCCAAGTGCTTAAGAGACAAAGATGAGTGCCCCTATGATCCCTGCCTCTGACAAGCTGGCCCAGCTCTACTGGAGGAGCAGGGGAAGAAGTCTCAAAGCTTCCCCATTAGCGCTCTGACATAGGGACAGGAAGTCTGGGAGATGGCAGGAGTGGCACCCAGTGCAGGTTGTAGGGAACAGTGTGAGAAGACAGGCTTCTGGATCAAGATGACAAATAAAGCTGTGAAGGAAACTGAGGCTTATCCAAGGCGAGATGGTAAAAAGTCTTTCCAGGAAGAAGAAGCAACACGCAAAAACTCCAGGAGCTGAGAGGACTTGGCCCATTTGAAACTGAAGTGGATGCTTCTTCCTGGAGAGTAAGGTACCAGGTGGGAGGAGAGATGAGATGAGACTGGAGAAAGAGAGCTCAACGTCGCAAGGAAAAAACAAGATGATTTTATAACTCAAATTCCAGAAATGCATATCTCTAGACCTCTGGGTAGGTTTTCAAGGAACTATAACATTCCGGGACAGTAGAGTATCATTTTTTCTATGTAGTTCAAGAAACAAAATATACAAAACTTCTAACTGTAGTCATTCCTGCATTCTGCCTTCATCCTATTAAGTTTGGTTTGAACACCTGCTCTGTGCCATGTACTATGTTAGGTTCCAGTGGTATAAAATTAAAATAAATACTAGATGCCAGGGACACATAATTAAAATACTGTCTATGACAGTCAGTTTACACCTAGTAAAATAGAAATGCAATGAAGGTATAAATACATGACAACCCAGCTTATGAGCTATACAGTCACACAGGGCTCCATACTCAGAAGGGCCCCACACTTGCTTTAATGCTATGCCATAGCTCTCTTGAAATTATGAATAATGTTTGATCTCCACACACTTTAATTTTGCAGTGGGCCCTGCAAATTATGCAACTAACCTTATGGCTGAGATGGAATTGTGAAATTGATCTAGAGCAAGGGTATGCAACCGATGGGCCATGGTTAAATACATCCTACCTCCTATTTTTATATGTTCTGTGACTGATGAGTAGTTTTTACATTTTAAGTAGGTGGAAAAAAGTCAAAAGACTAGTGTTTTGTGAGTGTGAAAGTGACATGAAATTCAAATTTTAGTGTCCATAAAAATATATTTTTGGCCCACAGCCATGTTTGTTTGTTTTCCATGTTGTCTGTGGCTGCTTTTGTGATACTATGGCATAATTGAGTAGGTGCAACAGAAACTATATGCCCTATTAAGCCTAAAATATTAACTATCTGAACCTTTACAGAAAAAGGGTGCTGACCCTTAATCTAGAGGATATTAAATTATTTTAATTATTAGACTCCTTATTTTTATTTACTTCCCATTTGCTATTAGAGATGCAACTTTATCTTCATTTGCTTTTTGGCTCTAACCAGCATTAAGTGTCAAGCTCACTGTTAAAATTCCCAGATCTAGGGCAGTGCCCGATACATACTATGCACTCCAAAATACTTAATGGAAATTGGGTGTTATGGAATGATTGTTATGTTTATCTTCTGGTTTCCATTATATTTCATGTCCTCAGGGCAGTGACGGTTTGGGTGAAAACTTCATTCCCAAAGGGATCCTGCAGGCTGCTTGTGTATAGAATTTGCTCATGCTCCATAAATGTTTGTGACAATGAAGGAGGGCCCAGTAGTGGCTGTTTAGCTTAGTGTTGCTGTTGACTGCTGGACTCCTTTAGAAGTAGGTTTATCAGTGGGTAAATTCTTCAAATATGTTTCAAAGCTTTGAGATGAAAGACTAAAGATAAAAAGCAATTTTTAATCCTAAGGTTCAAGACAATAACACATTGCAAAGTACATTGAATGTCTTCTTGCAACAAGTGGAAGAACCTAGTGCCTCAAGGATACTGATGCATGCTAAAGAGCGGGACCTTGCAACTTCCTGGCTTCTAAACTCCTATATTCAATTGTTATTTGACATCTCTGCTAGATGCTGAGTAGATAATTCAGACTGGACAAATCCAAACTAAACTTTCCGATTTTTCCTTCCAAAGCTGTTTCTCTCTGTCTTCCCTGTGCCAATAACACCATCATGACAGTTACTAAAGGTGAAAACCAGGAAGCAATCTTAATTTTCATCTTAAATTTCATCACCAGTCCCTTTCATATCTAATTCACAACCAAGGTCTTTCATTCCACCTCCAAAATAGATCCAACATTTCTTCTCCCCATTTTGTATACTGACTCTATGAACCCTGCATCTCCATCGTCTCTCTTCTAGACCACTCCCAACACCTCTTGAGGGCTATTTATTGCTTTCACTACATTCATCCCCACATATTCCCCACATGGCAAGCAGAATTATTTTTTAAATATGTAATATTTTGATTATACAAAAATTGTGGAAAATAATATAATGGATAATTATGTATCTATCACTCAATTCTAGAACTGAACACTGAAAGTGAAGAGAACTTCCTGAATGTCCTGGTCATCAACCCTTTCTCCTTTGCTCTCAAAGGTAAACATTATTTTCACTTTAGTGAATGTCTTTTCCATGAATGCATTGATGTTTTTGCTATATGTATTGCTAATGAAGATTTAGAAAATTTTTGCATGTTTTTTACTGTATGTACTATATTGTGTTATTTGAATCAAGTAGTATATCTCTCAGATTTATTTTTGAGATTCACCTACTTGGGTCTAGTTTTTAAGTTTCACTTCTGTATAGTATTACACCATATGGTTGTTTAAACTTGTTTCACAAGTTTACTCATTTCTGTGTTGATCAACATTGAAATTGTTTTAAATTTTACTATATATTAAAAAATGTTGTAACTGACCTTTTTGGAAACCTTTCAGGGCACATGTGCAAGAGTTTCTCTAGGGTAGTGATTTTTAAAACATTTTTTAATGCAGTAAGGCATATTTTTTACATTATAACCTTTGTCTTTCATATTTCTATGTATTTATATGATTGAAATTGAAATTTCATAAAATGATACTTAACCTTGATTACTTTCTGATAATTTCTGATTATTTCCTATTCTTCACTATGCTATGTGATTACACTATGCTATGTGATTCTAGTTTATAAAAGTGTTACTCCTTATCTACAGCATTGGTTTTATGTTCTATTAATGGGTCAATACCCCCAATTTGAGAACCATTTTTCTATTTCATACATTAGAAACAGAATTGCTGGGTATATATGTCTTTAACTTTACAGGAGTTGCCAAATGACTCTACAAGTAATAATTTGTAATAATTTACACTTCTATTTATTCACTCATTCTTGGTATTGTCCAGTGTATCCTCTTTAAATCTTTTATTTATTTATTTGAGAGAGAGAGAGAGAGAGAGAGAGAGTATGTGAGCATGATTGGGGGGAGGGACAGGTGGGAAGGGACAAACAGATTCTCCACTGAGCATGGAGCCTCCATGTGGGGCTGGATATCAGGACCCTGAGATCCTGACCTGAGCTGAAGTCAGACACTTAACCAACTGAGCCACCTAGGCACACTAGTATTGTCCAACTTATTAATATTTGTCAGTTTGAGGGTTAAAGTGGTATCTTGTTTTAACACACATTCCCCAGATTAGTAGTAAGTTTGAACATATTTTATATTCCTATTTAAAACCCTTCAATGGCATCCAAAAACATTTGAATAAATTCGATCTCCTTGCTATTTCCAATATTTCTTTATGATCTAACAGTTCCCTTTGATCTCATCTTGTATCATTTTGCTCTTTCTATTCCTCAACTTCACCAAGATTGTATCTTTGACACTTGTCTCTGTTGCCTAGAATTATTTCTTCCAGATTTTTGTGTCATAATGCTTTTTTTAAAATTCTGATTTAAGGTTAAATGTGACCTCTCCAGAATGACTTTTCCCACCTTAAGGAAGACCTTTCCCACCTCCCCTGTCCATTATATTTTTCCCACTTAATGTCTAATATCAATTATCTTAAGATCTGAGCTGAAATTTCCATTTTGACATTCAGATATCTATAATAAAATGATATCAGTTGAGTGGTCTAAGGATCACCTGTACTTGGAAGATGGCAGTCAGAGAAAGTAATGGTTGAGAGGGGTGATCTTAAAACATAGTGGTTTGTTAGGTGAAGAAAAATTCTGAAAAATGAGCATATTATATGTACAGTCAGCACAGACAAACATGGAAAAAGTGAAGAGTGACTTAGTATGGCTAGTGAATGAGCCCATGGTGGACAGGGAGAGTAAGCTTCTGAGGAAAGGGAAATCTGAGAACAGACCATGGATTTCATCCTGTAGGGAAAAATGTCATTGTATGATATTTAATTTAATTTTTTGACTCCTAAAATTGTCTATTTTTTATTGCATCCTGTCAAATCTGTGGCCTAACTCAGAATTCCTAATAATTAGTATTCTTAATTCTTTCCTGTATTGTAACTAGAAGTTACCTAAAAAAAAATGTGAGCATAGGGATTTTTGTCTCCTGTGTTCAATTTGTACATCCAGTACCGAGGATATTGCTTCATGGGCATTAAAATAGTTTTAGGATGTTAAATCTGATGTTTCTCCTTTTCATTCATGATTTCAGTAAGTATACAATGAAATTATTATATGTGGGACACATACTAGGAGTCAGTCCTTTGGCTAAATGGAAGTTTCTTCTAGTAAAACATAATCGGATGAGTCCATATTAGATATTATGGGTACAGTATATACACGGGGCTATCTATGGTTGTGAAAGCACAGAAGAGGCACATCTAAACTTTTGTGAGGAGAGGAAGGAAAGAGGAGGTAGTGTGCCAGGAGTTTTTCCTGGTAAGGGTGATGCCTTATCTGGTTGGTATTAAGCAATGATTAAGAGTTAACCCAGTGCAAAATATGAGGAAAAGGATATCCCAAGCTTAGAAAAGCCTGGTGAATAAGTGGATTCTAGAAATTGTTCAATATTATTGGGCTGCAAAATGTAAGTCACTAAATAAAGCTGAAAAAAGGAGCAAAATCTCTTTTATGGAAGGTCTTGCCAACCATGCTGAGGAGGGTATGAGCAATAAGAAGCCATGGAGTGGTTAAGCAGGGCATAGCATGATAAGACATATTTTAAAAGATCACTTCTGGTGATGTATGGATGATGAGTTCGAGGAGTCAAATATTAATGGAGGAGACTTTCAACTTTGGTTAAGGTGCAGAAATTTGCATGAGAAAACCACATTTACCCTAAAAATCAGAAAAAAGCCAGGCTGCAAAATCATAGTTATTTAAAAGTTCAGGAAAGAGCTAAGGATGCAAAGAAACTTAAATGAGCTGAATTCCAGAAAGAGGCAAACCTTTCCTAGAAAAGAAGGGACTCATGGTGGCTTTCAACCTTGGTGGAACAAGGAGCCATGGAAACACCATATGTAGGAGTAAAGAGAAACAGCCTGACATTTTAATAAACCCCTAATAGCTACACGTGGGCTGGATGAGGATTTGAATACTGAGGATCTCCAGTTGCAGAATGAATCTCTATCCATCCACCAACATTTTCCTCTGGGTGTTCATGGAGAGCAGATAGATATATGGTAGACTGAAGGCTAAGGCAGGGCAGAAGAACTGTATAAAATGCTTCTGAGGCACAAAATTCATTCCTCATATGCAAAATTTATGGAAGACAAGGGGTGGAACTGTGAGATTCATCCAGAACACACAGAGCTTTCACTTACTGCAAACCAGAGACTTGCACAAAACTATAGCTAGAACAGGGGAGCTGAGGGAAATATTTTTGCTGTGCAACAGGTTTTCCTTGAAGGTGCTGTAGAAGCCCACTGAAGACTGAGGGAAGGGAAGCAGGGGAGAGGGGATATGCTGAGGCACCAAAACCCAGAGCAGAAGCCCAGAATGCAAAGATAACTCCTAAGTGACTTAGAAAGCTGGAGACTGAGGTATAAAATATAGAGAGACCTTCCTGGTTTAGAAATCTGAAGGCTGGTCTAGTGAGCTTAATGCATCCTTCTGGGTCTTGCCATACTCAGATCCTAAGTTACTTTGAAGAAAATGTCCTGATCGTGACCTCAGATCATCTCAAAGCCAGTGGTAAATTGCCTAACCAGATCTGTAACAAAACCCAGTTTAGATGGACTCAACCTCATCTCTGTCCCTCCTGGACCCATACTCACATAGATAAACAGGCTTATGTTAGAGGAAGAGTATACACTTTTCTGGGGTAAATATTTTTGACCCCAACTCCTATTGTCACAATTTGTGCCATACAATAAAAAGGCTATACAAAATACAAAGAAACATGGAAATATAATCAAAAGAAGAATAGTCATAGAATTATACACAAATGAGGAGGACCTGGATGGATTGTCATAAAATTTCTTTAGATGAGCTATGATAAATATATTTACAGATCTAGAGGAAAAAGTGAACATCGTGCATGTGTATGTAGGGAACTTAGTGGAAATTATTTTAAAAAGGGAAATACTAGAAATAGCATACCAGAATTGAATAATTTATTCACTGGCCTTAATAATAGACTAAGTTCAGTATAATAAAGGGAGTAGTAAACTTGCCAGACCAATAGAAGTTATCCAGACTGAAACATGAAATGAAAAATGATTGAAGAAATGGATCATGCTATCTAGAATAGGTGGGATAATAACAAATGACATAAAATAGGTGTGATTAAAGTGCCAGAAGAGGAAAGTGAGATGGTAAAGGAAAATGGCTGGAGATACAACTTAAGAATTTTCCAAAACTGATGAAAGATATCAACCCACATATCCAAGAAGACCTTTGAACCCCAAACAGAACAAAAACAAAAACCATACCTAGGCATATCATAGTCAAACTGTCGAAAACCTAAGGTAAAGACAAATATATTTTACATATTGTTTTAGGTTTTAGTTAGAGGGATATATACAATTTTCAAAGTTCATCAAACTAAATACTTAAATTTGCTGCTTGTTATTATATTTTGTTATGTGTACATTATACCTCAGTAAAATAATAAAAAAAGTAAAACACCTGAGTGGAGTCAATCAGGCAGGACCCCAGAGATACTGCTGCAATAATTCAGGCAAAAGCAAATGAGTTCATGAACCAAGGCAGTAGATATCAAGAGGCAGAAGATGGAAGTAGAAATTCATTTTGAAGAGGATCTCTCTAGAGTCTGGGACTTCGAGGCATTTGGGGACATGTGATGGAAAACTTATGTCTGAGTCTGCTAGGTTCTACTCTGGCTCCTTTTGGGAGATTTAGATGATTGTGTGTAAGTGAGGTATTGCTGGATTCTTCCTAATGTCCATTGAGGTGATGTATAGATTCAACAATCTGTACTTTAGTCTTTCCTTCAGTGCATGCTTAAGGTACAGCCTTAAGCTCTGAGTCTCAATTTCTTTATATGTAAAATGAGGATAACAATGGTGTGCATGTAATAATATTGTTATAATAATTAAATAAGATAATGGAGTAAAGCATTTAGTGTAATAATTTTTTTTTTATTTAAGAAAGTTATTTACCTGTGTTATACTTGCATTCTCCTTGGTGTTTCTGTAATGTTTGTACATTCTTTTATTGCAGTACATGTTAGCATTTTGAACTGCATTTTGTAAAAATGTCTATGCTTTCTCTGAGGGCTCAGTTTTCTCCTATTATATGTATGCATCTTTAGAACTTACTGTTTACTGAGTTAGTGTTCTGGGTACAAATTTTGTTGGTTGTAGGCCTGACTAAAGGGAATGCCCTTGATTGGATGGAAAGGCCACAGATTGGAATCCAATCATCTCCTTGCCCAAGTGCTCCTCTCTTCCCAGCCATCATCCATGTGAAGTCAAGGTCACTTTCCTGAGCAGATTTGAGATAAGTGGAGCCTTTCCTCCTTGCAGGTCTCTAAGCCAGGGGCACCACCACATGCTAGCCCATCAGTTGGCATACTATGTGCCTAAGGGTAAATGGAGGTTATTGTATGACTTGAGACAGATTAACTCATCACCCAGAGTGAGGAAACAATAGGACCACTCAGGTTCCTTGTTATCTTTAGAGCAATTGAAATAAATATATTAAAATAAATACAGTGACGGCCTGGGTAAGTGTTCTAAGGAATAGCGATTTAATAGGACTGATACTTCTGAAGTTTTCTTGCTAGTATGGTTGATAGCAGTCCAGTTCATCCACATGATTGGCAATAGGCTGCTTGAAGTGAGAATCCTGTCTGGTATAAGCTGTGTGTGAGTGATGATTGGTATCTTGATGTGCCTATAGGCCACATGGGTCTCTTAACCAGCTGAGCTCTCGAAGCCCATCAGTGGATGGATCCCAGAAGGGAGTTTCACACCAAGCAAAGAGCAATTTGAATAGGGCAGCTGGTTTTGGTAATAATAGCATAGGATTTAGAAAATGGTAGAGTGGAGGGGTGAAGATGTTGAATGTGATGTGAGTCTGGCAAGTACAAAGAAAAAAATACTTCTGAAAAACTTCAGAGTGCTCCTCTTGGTTGTATCCTGAGTTCTCTGACAACAACATTGACCATGTAAGATTGGAATGAAGAGTAAATAACCCATAAAATGCTTAGATGGGGAAGAAGGTAAAGGCTTCTCTGTAGAATGTCTGTGCTTTAGGCAAAGTGTTGTTAACATAATACAGAGAAATCCTTACCTTCCTTTCCAGTTGAGGATTTTACACGTTACCCCCTTTAATCTTTAGATCAATCTTACATGGCTAGTGACTTTATTCTCAGGGTATAGAAAGAGAAACTGAGGCACAGAGCATTTACATAGGTTGCCCAACTTTACACAAGCACATCCTCAAGAGATGAGATTTGAGTGCAGTTCTGTATGAATCCAAAACTACTCTGCTTGGCCACTCTGTGCTACCTTCTGCTCCTCTGCTTCTTCACACCCAACACTTGAGCTGTAACTTACCCTCCCTTCTTGACAGACCCTGTGCTTTCTTTTTCTCCCCATGTCTCAGTGCCTGCTTTCTGGTCGATGACTCACCTGAAGTGGAACTAAGGTCTTTTTTAGTACTACTCTATTGCTTGCTTGCCGTATACCCATGACTCCCCATGATCTTTGGGGAGGAAATTCAGTGTTTAACCTTTTTAGCTCTTTAAATCTTACCTCTAGTTGCATTTTCAGTGTTCTTTCCCAATGGACTTCTCGTAATCTGTACTACATCAACCACATGAAAGTGCCCAAATACCCCCATGTTTTTACTGGCCTATGTCCATGGTGTCTAGCTAATTCCCAGAGGGTGTTTCAAAACCTCTTTTAGGGAGCCCTGACTGACAACCTCAGGCTAAGTTTGTGTTATTTCTTTATGTTCCTGTAATACCACATCCTTCATTCTGTCAAAGAATGTTTTACTCTCTATTGAAATTTTCCATTTATTCATCTAGCTTTCTGATTAGATTGAGAACATATTGAAGGCAGGAACTATGACCAGTTTATTTTGTTGTTCACAGTGGTTAGCATGGGATCTGGCCCATAATAGGCCCATAGTAAATTAATGAAAAGAATAATGAAAGAATGAAAAACATAATTTGACTTTAATTTATTCACTCCTTTAACAAAATTTGTAGAGTACCAATGATATTCCAGTCTTATACTAGACACTGAGGATGATAAACAAAGCATATAGTCACTGCTCTTAAGCCTGTCATACCCTAAGCAGAGACACAGATGTTTAAGCAAATAATTGTAGCAGTGTGCTATAGGATAATTTAGATGAATATATATTACTATGGAAGCTCAGAGAAAAATGCCTACAAAATCAAGTGAAACTTTGCCTTTGGTAGTATAGAGTACATTCTATTCCAAAGTGCTGAGAACCCTCCCCCCACCTTTTTTTTTTTTTTTTTGCACTTGGACTTCAATAAGTCATCACACAATAGTTGACAGCATTGAGTCAATCTGTTTGAGTGCAAATCTTGTTTGAGTGCAAACCTTGGCCAGATCTTTGACTGTCCCTTTGCTTCAGGGTAATGACTATATTTATCTACCTCTTCTAAGGGATTATTGTGAGGGAAGATGTAGTATTATGTTAGAATGACATCTTGCACTCAAAACATACTAGCTTATCGGTATTTTGATTATAGTTATTGTGCTCCTCAGGAAGCTAGCCATCTCTACAACTCTGGGATAGACATGCTCAAAGATACTAACATACAGACTGGCAGCAACTATGCACAGCCTTGTGGTTTAGGGATTTGTGATTGCGACACCAGAAGTGGGAAAGAGATAGAGACTCTTCTTTGAGAAGAGAGTGTCCATTTTAATAAGCTAACAAGTTAGAAAGTAAACTACAAAGATACCCTAGAATTTATCACTGCAAGTACTGGAGAGACTCCCTGATTTCTAGGAGCTGGAGTGAAAGAAATATTTATTCTCTTCAACCCAAGAGCAAAACTGTGATGCTACAATTCAGCTTTCTCAGGTAGATGAGAAAAACAGACTCAAAGCTTTCCAATGCCTTGAATGTTTAGTGAAAGATGTGAGTCTGATGGAGTCCCCTGGTCCCAGTTTGTAGCCTCATGATGCTTTCTCCTGGAATTTTCCGAATTCCTCTTATGCTCGTGGAGAAGGGTGAGTACAGTTCTGACTCCTCACAGCCAACTTTGCCACATGTTCCCTTCTGGGAATTTTCACCAGCCCCTGAATAAATGGTACAACTCTTCAGTTAAAATTTCACAACCACTCATGTCATCCCCCCACCACTTTCAAGTCTTAAAATTTGCAGTTTTCTGCTCTTCAATCAGTTCCCAAACTTAGAATTACTATATTCTTTGTTTTATATTTGCTGAGTTTGCACATGTATTTCATTCCAGGGATGGAGCAATCTGACATAACTAACCTATCTTGCCTAGAGAGGGAAGACTCTTGGTAGCAATCTCCCTCGGGCTATCCTAGTGTTTTTAGTTTATTCTTGATTTAGAATCTGTCACTGTGCCTGTTGACCCATTATTCTCAGAAAGAAATCTGATATTCTCAAGCAGCCCCAAACACCTTCACTGGCTGCCTCCCCATTTCTCTTTCCCTGTTCTCACCCGGCAGCCTCCAAGGACTAACTCTACACATTTCCCCTACATTTCTTGGCCTAGCACTTGCTCTACTCCTCTATCCTGGCCTCCTCCTGTCCCCCTTCTGGTGACCTCAGGCTGTAAAATGCTATAGTATCTCTGGCTTGGGTTCCTTATCTGGCCTTAAATTCTTTCCTTCGTCCCTCCACTGAGGAAGAAGGAATGTTCATTTATAATATTTTACTTCTCTTTTTCCTCCAGGCTCCTTTAGATGACATTTTTGCTCATGCTGCCATAAAATTGAAATGTTCTTTTCTCACTTGCCCTAGGAGATGTGGCATTTCCCCAGAAGTAGTTGGGATGTGATCCTTAGGTTTTTGTAGAGGATGAGAAATAGTTTCACCAAAGCTGGTGACGGGCTGTATATCAAAACACAGAGAAGTGGGAGGCACTAGCTGCTTTGAAGACAGCATCCTCCTTCCAAAATGGAATTTCTGGCACAATCTTCAAGTTCTTGAGTTTCCTTTTCTCCTTTATTCCCAGGACTGTAGAAGAGAGTGATTTCATATTATTTCGGCTTCTTACCACCACTTTATTGTCCTGCCGTGCTTTGTAACATGCTGTAAGTGAAACCTGAAAATCACACAAGGCTTCCAGGTTCAGGAAATGTGTGCAATGACTATTCTAATTCCTCTGAACAAGATATAAAATTATGTTAATAATAGTATCTTCCTGGCACCTGGGTGGCTCAGTGGGTTAAGCCTCTGCCTTCGATTCAGGTCATGATCTCAGGGTCCTGGGATCGAGTCCTGCATCAGGATCTCTGCTTGGCAGGGAGCCTGCTTCCTCCTCTCTCTCTGCCTGCCTCTCTGCTTACTTGTGATCTCTCTGTCAAATAAATAAATGAAATCTTAAAAAAATAATAATAATAGTATCTTCCACTGTGTGTACTTTCATATGTTTGCAGAGCACTTTCACACACATTTTGATCTGACTTCAAAACCTGGATTATCTATTTACTGTCCAGGTGCTTACCTGTGACTGAGTGGCTACAATATAGTCAGGGGAGGAGCCCCTCCCACCTGTTAAATTAAAAAATTGAAACCAACAGAAGTAGGGAACTTGGGTATATAATTTTTTTCTGAAATTCAGAGATACTAGTACCTGCTGGAAAAATTGTTATGGGAATTAGAAGTTAGATCATAGAAATTGCTTTGCACATAGCTGGCACTGAATAGATGGTAGTATTATTGTTATAAGAAGACTTTCACATGTGTTCTCATTTGATTCTCACAACCACACCTTGAAGATTACTGTTTGTGTTTTGGCAGAAGCTTGGGGTCTGAGAGACATCAATAGTGACCTCAAATTTTGCATCCAGGAGACATTGAAGTTAGGACTCAAATTTTGCTCTTCCCATCATACCTTACAGCCTCCTATAAGATTTAATTTTTACTTTGTTTATTTAGCTTATAGATATTTATTAAATACCAGCTGTGTGCTGAGTACTGGACTAAGCACTGGGGATACAGACCTAAGTAGACCCAGAAACTCTTTTGTGCTCTCTTCAGAATGCTCCAGGCCCACTTCTGATGACTTTGAGGAAATATGTGTATTTGCAATATTTTGAAACCTGAATTTTAGTAAGATGTATAGCTTACACATTTCTCCCTTTTATAATAACATAAGCCAAGTACTTTATAAGGTACTAAAAATATTTTATGAACAGTTTATGAACCCAAATATAAATGTGATCATTCATTCTATGGTGGAGTTCACATATAGGTTGCAAGGAATTAAGAGACTGCTGACAGATAGTCTGAATGTTGGGAAGTGGATCTATGCAAAATGTATAGATAAATATATATACGTGTCTATAAATAGACATATACATATAGAAATATTGCAGAGTTAGCTTTGTAAGTTATCAATTTTTTCTGAATAATTTGTTTACTTTGTGGACAAATAAATTTTATTCTTACAAACAGCATTTTCTCAACAGGATTCTACTGAAGCAACCTTTGGTTCCTTGCAGTGATGAGGAGCCTAGTGATGTTGACTTGGAAAACTGGAGTGTCTACTGTCATCACTTGTCACAAAGACCTTGGTGTAGGAGATGCCTCTTGTGGGCGGGTGGGGGTGAGGGGTACTCATAGGGAAAGAGTTTTTTTTGTAAGGGAGTCATCCAGATGTTCAAACAGCTGTTTTAGCAAGGTTGTTTGGACAATTTTACATAGTAATATTTTGTGATAAAAATTTGGTATGTGAAATGCCCATTGTTTCTCAAACTTCTTTTATTTGGAAACAGAACATGAATTCAGGGGGCTTTAATTGAAAATACAAAATATATCCTTTTGAGACGTTATAACAAAACATAAATGGCTTTTCCTCCATCCCAGACATTAATTTGAAGCAAAGCGTTCTGCTGGAGAAGAAACCCATAAGGGCTTCTTTAAATGGGATACACTTTGATTGCGATCCAAAGAAGAGCTGATAGTGAGAGATTAAAACATTTTCAGGGTAATTTATAGCTTCCTGCATTTTTTAAGGTTACTTTATTTTATGCCTTAATGGTCAGGGATAATTTATATATGCCATGGCAAAAAGAAGCATGACCAGAGGCTTTCTCTGCTGCTCAGACTCTTGGTTGATTTAAGAGAGGAGATGCTATCTTGTGCTGTACCAAATGGAGCCAAGACCTATAGACTTCATACAGCAGCCAAGTGTGTCCATATATGTTGACAAGTCTTACAGGCAATATATATTTCTGAGTTCTTGATCAAGATAATAATGATATGAATACTAATGGCAACAACAACAATAGGATTCAAAGAGGAGAAGAAGAGGAGGAGGAGGAAGTGGAATTGCTGCTGCACCAGAAGTACTAGGATTTACATCAGCAATTAATCATACTAAGTCATCTGTAATGCTAGTGTATACATTAACTAGGTTAAACTCAGTAAATGTGTTTTGAGTGTGCCGCATGTGCCAACCACTGTGCTAGCTAAGGACAAGTTAGAAAGATGTATCAAATTCAGCCCTGAATGGTCTAGTTGGGAGATTCTTCTGCGAAAATTGTTACCACCACCCAAACCAGACCAACAAAAAGCAACATTAAATGCAGTATGGAGGCACAAAGAAAAATTCTATAGGAACAAAACCTAGAGATTAGGTTAGATTTAGAGATTGGGAAAGATACATGGAAGAAGAGAGATATGGGTGGAAAAGAAGGATTTTGTTGCAAGCATGAATTTTGGTGAATGAATGTGGACAAGGGATAGTCATTCTAGAAAAACATGCCATGACGAGAAGTGTGGAGATAGGACTATATAGACTCTGTCTGCAGAATGAGGAGCAGTCGGAGGAGCTGTAATGAAGGATGCTTGGTGGGGAGTGTGGCATGGGAAGGCTGGATCATGATTACAAGAATGTTTGTTCTGAGGCACGTGGGTGGCTCAGTTGGATGTGTCTGCCTTCCGTCAAGTCATGATCTTGGAGTCCTGGGTCAAGTCCTGCTCAATAATTAACCGAGAGTCTGCTTGACCCTAACCCTGTCCCTCTGTGCTCTCTCTCTCTCAGATAAATAAAATAATTTGAAGATAAATAAAATCTTCAAAAAAAGTGTTTGTTTTTAGAAAGCCAGGTTTACTCTAGTGCCAATTTAGAATATGCCGTATACTAAATAAAAGCTGATGTACATCAACACTGCTTTAAGTACATAAACACTACCTCCTATTCTGTTCCATCTCTTCAAGCTGCCGTTCCATGGTGCATTTTGGCTTAAGGTAACCAGAGTAGATTAGGAAAACTGAAGAGACTTCTAGTCCAAAAGAAAGATTCTCTACTGGTGAAGGTGTCAAGCAACATGTCAGGCTAGAGAGGGTGCCTGGCTTTTCTTCAGTCCTGTTCCAGAACATCTATCCTTGGGCTGAGCTAGTCCTTTCCCTTCCTATAACCTCCAGAGAGTTCTCATTTTGTTTCTGGACTTAATGCCTCCTTTGTACAACAGAAAAAGAAATCATGGGCATTAGGGATTGATTGTACATGATTCTGAGAGGTGCTGAGGGAAAAAGCTGTAGACGGAAACCCTGACTGTGTGTTCTGCTGACTAGCTGCAGAGGAAGCCTGCAAGGATACTGTGTTATAACTGTAAATTGGTCATTGTGCTCCAGTACCCATTAGCGTGATTGGACTTAGAGTCATTGTCCTGGACTTCTGTCCTGGCTCAAGTAAGGTCTAGCTTGGACCCATTACTTAACCTGTTTGAACTCTAGTTTAAGCATTCGTAAAGTGATCTAGTTCTTCTTGATTGCCAAGTTTTCTTCTAGCTCTCATTTTTATTGTTGTTCTACAGAAACATTTTGGTTATAGTTTTCAAAACATTAAGAAAATGAAAATGGGTGAAACTTTGCATTTCTTCTTAACTTTCCAATGAAGTGTGCGTTCAATTGATATCATTTGAATTTGATATGAAATGTCAGACATATCAAACCATTCCTTCCCTGAAAGTGCAATTCTAAAGTCTTTAAGTCTACCAAGGAGAAAAAAATGTCAAATATTTTTGTAAACAGTTGATAGGAATGCTAGGTTTATTTAAGTTTTGGAAATCTGTGCAGAGGAAGTAGTATCCTGTAGTTATTAAATCAAACAGTGATATTAGGAATTCTTTACCCAAATCGGGTATTTACAGTAAATTTTGTGGTGGAATGTTGGCTAGTTTCTGTAAGGTTGTGAGGTTATTTTGCTCCATCTTGAGAAGAGTAGGGCATTAAAAAAGAGTGCCATGAACATTTTACCCCAAAGCCTAGATGCTTTTTATTTTAGAGAGGAAAAGGTAAAAATTTTGGAATCTAGTAGTATTATGTAGTGTAATGTAATATACAAAGGAATGCCTACATGTTTAATGCCCCACAAATGGAACTTCAGAAAAACCACAGTAGCTCTTAAATGGTGCATTGCAAGAATAAAAACATGATCCAATCCTGAAAGCATTCCTGCTGGGTGGCTGGGCCTTACTTTCCTCAGGAGTAAACCAGATCTTGTACAACCTTTTATAGAGTGAGGCCTAGATTATTCCATTATGCTTAGGAAAATATGGAGAAGGAGCTAAGTGTTTCAGCAAATTTTTAAGCTAATTGAATCAATAAGGCAGAAGCCAAGAGAAGGAGAAGTTCTAATTCCCTCTCTGGGCTTTTGTTTTGGGTGATGATATTGGAGGCAATACATGAGTTATATATGCCTGTTGGCTTGTCTGTCTTTTTGACTAAGCTGAGTTCCTTGAAGAAGGTACATTGACTTACGTGCATTTCTGTCTGTAGTGACCAGGGGATGTTTGGGACATAGCAGGCCACTAGCACTTATTTATAGAGTTGAACAGAAATAAACAAAACAAAACAGAAAACCAAAACCCATCTCTTTAGAGTGTAGAAAAATACTATCACTAGTAAATAAATGAGAAGAAAAATAAACAAAAAATGTTTAAGATTAAATAATAGGAAGTTTTAGTTTTGTGGAGTTAGGATTCTTAAGTGTTTGTTAGCTTTCATAATGTTCTTTTAAAAACACATCCAGCTTACTAAGCCCTTGTTTCTGTTTCAGGGTGATTTTTGTGAAATTGGAGTCTTTGCATTTCAATAAAAATAGTAGTAAATCTTGGAAATTAAATATATATTTCACAAAGGTTTTTCTTTGAGGAACTGTGTAGTAGATGGTATTGTCTCCTGGTATCAGATGCTGGAACTTGGCCCATGACACAAACACACCTTTCTACTACCCTCTTCCTTACTGTTATGAAGTCAGAATTTTCATACTGGCTTCCTGGTCATCCATCTTGGGGACAAACATTTTGATGCGGTATAGGGAGAGACTCCTAGAGCTCTGGAAAGCATTACGTTTGGCATTTTGGAGTGGTGTGTGGATTCATAGATCACATTATATATATTTGTGTGTGTGTGTGTGTGTGTCCTTGCCTATTTGAGTTCCTAAACCCCTAAATACTCAAAGTGGAAAAAAAAAAAAAAAAACAGAAAAAGGTGTTTATTCTCCTTTTCCTGATACTGGTTTGCAACATCAAAGCAAAGTCCCAGAGACTGGTAAAATATTTAGCAATTAATTTTCTGTCTCTGCTTTTAAGCATGCTGCTGGTTTATAACTACTGCCTTGAAAAAGCGTGTGTGGTTTAAACATAGATTTTACACTTTAAATTGAGGCCATAATCTCAGTTTTAGAATGGGGAATTCCTAAGATAACTTTGTTTTGTAAAAAATGAGGTCACTCAAATGGTAGACAATTAATCCCAAGTACTTTAATTGTCATCTAAAAACATGAAGAATAAAGTGTGCCATTTCCTTTTTTATCTTTTTCCCTTGCTTTGTTTTGGAGAAAATAATTTCCTTATCAATTCTGCAGACATAGTGCTAGCTTATATCTTAAGAGTGGATACTATCAGTTTTAGTACATTCACTGAAGTTAAACTGTCTACAGTAAGAGAGGGGAACTTCCCTGGCATCAAACCCAAACAGAAACTTAGTAAAATTTATAATAAATCTACTTGATTATTGCATTATGTAAATGGCCTTGATCCTACAAATTGCTATTAATGTGGTGTCCTTTTTGTATTTTGATACCACAAGCATTGAATGTGACATAAAATTGGATGAAAAATGAGATTCATTCATTTAAGTGTGTTATTTTTTTTCTCCTCTTAGTTATGCTAGAGATTACAGCTAAGGAAATTTCTCTAACTGTGATATTCTTTAGGTGCAATGCAAATATGTTTCCTTTTAGAGATTGCACGGAAAGACATCATATTAAGTATTTGCTTGTAAAATTAGTCAGGAAAACTTTGAAATTATTATTTAAATATGGATAAAACTGCTCTGCAGAGCTTATAATTGGAAATATCTCTGATTCAAAACAAAACAACAAAATGAAGCAATTCTGAGTCACTCAATACATTTTTTTAAAATTTCATTCAGCTGTTAGGTACTGACTAAGCATGGACTATGCTCTGAGATACTGACCCTACAGTCTATTCCTATCTCTTCATCCTTGGGCTAATATCCAACCAGCTGGACTCCCATAGCTCGCTGTTTATACCTCCCTCCCTGGAATGATTCCACTGTATTGAATTTGGCTATATATATATATATATATATATATATATATATCTTCTCAACCAGACTGAGATTGTCTTCCTTTTTAAAAAAAAAAAATTATTTATTTATTTTTAGGGAGAGAAGTAGAAAGAGAGAGGGTGGGGAGAGTAAGCAGGAAGAACAGGGAGAGGGAGATAGAATCTCAAGCAGACTTTGGGCTGAGTGTGGAACCCAAGACAGGGCTCGATCTCAGGACACTGAGATCATGACCAGAGCTGAAACCAAGAGTTAGACAGTTAACTAACTCACTCAGGCACCCCGGACTCTGAGATTTTCAAGTGCAAGAGCAATGCTTCTTATAATCCCGTGTCCCAAGCAAAAAAGGGTCCTGGTACAAAATGCTTTGAACCCTTACCTTGAGTCATTAGATTGTTTCCCTTTTTTCCCACTTTGCTATATGTAACACTGCAATGAATATCTTTTCATACAAAGCTTTGCTTGCTTTATCGAATTTCCTTAGTAATAGTGATAATAATAATCATAATAATAACCCATTTATATTTGTTGTTTTAATTACATCAGTAAGTACCTTACGTGGGCTATTGTAATAAACTCTCATAATATCCCTCTGAACAGATTACTAGCCCCATTTTACAAATGAAGAAATGGATATTCTGAGATACTAAGCAGCCTTTCCAGGACTGCACAGCCAGTAAGCGAATCCAAACACTATCTGAGACTAAAGCTTGTGTCCTTATCCATTATGCTATATTTTTACTTATTTTCTAGAGTGGGATATATAATGGTTTAGATTCAGAACCTAGAAAAAAATTTTTTAAGGTTCTTAAAAAACACTGAATGTGCTACAGGTAGGTAAACAAAATATCTTGCTATAGAGGTCAAAGCTTTGCATCACTAGTTTCACAAATTTGCAACACTAGTTGGCCTGTGTGCCTTACTGTTCTTCCCAAGGAGAGTTCTGTGTATGTGCTGTGTAGGAAGAACACTAGGGCAGCTCAGAGCGTAGACCGTCTTGGCCTTCAAGTTGTTCTAACACATCTCCTTGATAGGAATACCTCAGAGAAGAAGGTGGCCAATCCTGTTAGGTCACACCACGAACACCCGATGGGCCAGGAATACCTCACTCTCGTGGCATAGAACCATGAAGCCGTTTTGATCCCTACATGCCCTTCGTCTGTTTGTGACTCCTCTAAAAAGCAGTGGTGACTGCTGTTTTAAGCCAGGCATGGGCACAACTCTGGAGCACAGTCAGTGAGTCAGAAAGTGAGGAAGGAACTATTAGCCTAGCGAAGCTAGTTGACCAGTGTAAACTTTCCAGATTTAATCACCATATGCCCTATGTCTGGTTCTGTCTGAAAAGCATAGGCCCAAGGATATCGCTGTTTGGTGTTTCTTTACATTTGCCCTAACCTCCCAATAAATATAGCATGCATAAAACAGTAGAAAGGGTTCACTGAGGGGCATGAATGCTGCAGGAATGCATGTACTTGACATGGTATACTGGGAAGAGGGACCAAAGACCCGTGTTCACATCATGGAGCATCTTGTTTGTCCCTAAGTAAAATTCATCTTGTGGATAAAATTTGTTTCTTCATCTGTTAAGTAGATTAATAGATATTTTATTTAAGGAGGCTTAAATAAAATAATCTGCTAAATTTCCTTTTCACTTGGAAGTTAGTATAAAGGAGTATTCTATAATGTTTAAGAACTGATGGTTCTGACTTAGAAAGTATACTCACATTCTGCCTCCACCACGTATTAGGGCTATGATCTTAGCTACATTGCTTAACCATTCCAATTTATATAAAATGGGACTGATAATACCTTTCTTATTTGGTTGTAGTAAGAATTCATTTAGAAATATGAGGTGCTGAGTACCTAGCACACAGTCATTCTGTAGTTATTGAGTGCAGGGTAATGACAATGGTGATATCCGTGACTCTACTTATTCCAAGACTTTTCCATAATAAAACATCACATCAGATGTTCACATGCAGTATGTTCCTTGGTCTATACAGCATGTTAGTATCCTTGAGATGCTATTTAACATAATGCCACAAATTGGGTCGCTTAAAGCAACACAAATTTATTTTCATAATTCTAGAGGCTAAAAGTCTGAAATTAATGAATTGGCAGAGTTGGTCTCTTCTGAAGACTCTGAGGTAGAATTTGTTGCACACCTAACTCCTAGTTTCTGATGGTTGCTGGCAATCTTTGACCTATCTTGGCTTATAGCTATATTACTCAAATTCTGCTTCTGTGTTGACATGGTCATCATCCTTTCATGTGTATCAAAGTTCCCATGTCTCCAGATGATCTTAAAAAGACAGCTGTTAATTGGATTTAGGATCCACCATATTAAAGTGTGGCCCCATCTTAACTTGATTGCATCTTCAATAATATCACACTCTGGGGTCCTGGGCATTAATATTTCAACAAATATTTTTGGGAAACACCGTGGCACCCACAATAGTCTATGGGGAGCGGTACGAATATAAAGTAGTGAAGTTAATGTGACTGATAATGATAAGCAGGATTATGAAAAGTCAGACTGTGAGTGACTGATTTGTTCAGGTTCATCCTGATTTCTCAATATGCCAATTGCTTCTAGAAATCAATAGTCAGAGAGTACTGGGCACTTGGGTTGCTAAATGGGTTAAGCATCTGCCTTCGGCTCAGGTCCTGATCTCAGCGGTCGTGGAATCTAGGCCTTCATCAGGCTCCCTGCTCAGCAGGGATCTTCCTTCTCCCTCTCCCTCTGCCTGTCACTCCTCCGCTTGTGCTCTCTCTCTCTCTCTCTGCCAAAAGAATAAATAATCTTTTTAAGAAAAGCAGCATTTTAGATACTCTCAGAGTCATAGATTGCCAAAGTAATCTGAGTTTTCCAACTTTTGGAGATGGGTGGCATTCCTAAATGAGTGTTGAATTGCCACAGAAAAAAATTTGCATTCATCTGTCTTTGGGGATGGTGGTTTCCCAGGGCAGCTAAAGAATCTTAGAGTTCCAGGGAACTTGAAAATGACCCATTTTTAGCATGGCTACTCATCTTGTGTCCCTCAGGTCATGGAGCAGATAATCAGCTAGGAGTGATTTATTTATTATTCCTGTGACCTAGCTGTGTTTGTCCTTCGGAAAGCTCAGATCTGCTTCACCTGCAATTTGGCCCTACCAGCAAGAGCCAGGCCCTAAGGCTGCAAAACACATCTCTGCACCAAGAAGTAGTTCCTTTCTGAACTACTGAGAGGAAATTCTTTGATCTTAAACCCATCATCCTCATGCCTTAAACTGGGGGTTAAATTGCCATTTCCCTTGCAAGTGTGAATTTTGGGAAGTAGTTTCCAAAGCCCCCAAGATATACAACCTCCACAAGGATGCCAAAGAACTGTGACAATTTAGGAAGGGCTTTGGGCTAAGAAAAACATCTTTCCTAAGAACCTCTAAGTTTTCTCTCTCCCCAAACACATGAATTACTGATCCCCTGTGTGATTTTCAGAGCCAGGCTATGATGATTCTGACAAGCCATCTTCGATTTATTTTCTCTTGTGTCCAATATGCTTGGAAAATAATATTTTGTTGTTGACTAATTTGTAATTTAGACTTACCAATGAATGGCTAAGATTGCCAAATACCTACTGTTTTCTTCTCTCATATACATATCTGAAATGTCATCTAGAGATCTAACTTCCAGGTCAACACTTTGTCAAGGCATAACATAAAGCTGCCTTCTTTCCATTGAGGATTCCTGTAACTTTCGTTGTTTCCCTCTGCTCATTTCTGCAATCTTGTGATTATAGTAAAGCCCTTTCTAGGCTCTAAAATCTATATTTATATTGGTCTGCAATAATATGTTAGTTCTTTGGCTATATAAAAAAGTTTAATGAACTAAAATATTTAATGAACAAAATTAAACTAAAAATAAGAATAATAGTAGATTCTTTTCCAGAAATAATAAACAATTTTTCCATGAGCTTCAGTTTCCCCATTTCCCCCCTTTATTCTCATTATTATTAAACTTTTACTTGTGATTAACACTTGTATACCCTGCTAGATTTTCATTTTCTTGGTGTTTTATTTATTTTTCCCATTATCATATCTTTTTTTTTTTTTATCCCTGTGTTCTCTCCTCCCCCTTCCCTCTTGTCTCTCTCACTTCTGTCTGTCTGTCTGTCTGTCTGTCTTTCTTCCTTTCCCATCTCTTCCACAATGAAGAAAAATTAAAGGTGTGTCACAAGATTTAAAGAAGGCAAAGAGAATAAGAAATAAAAGGAGGAGGAGGAGGAGGAAAGAAAAGGGGGAGGAGGAGAAGTAAGGAAACAAAGAGACAGAGACATAAGGGGAAGGAAAAAGAAGCACGAAGTGGGAAGATGGGAAGAAGGGAACAGGAAAGAAGACCTTACCAAGGAATGCAGACTATAATATTAGTGGGGACTATTTTCAGCTTTGAATTTTGGTCTAGTGAACACGAAGGAAGTAGGACTATTTGCAAAATGTACATTATCCCTAACATAATATCATACCATTTGCTTAACAAAATAAGAAAATAATAAAGGTTCAAAATTAAGGTAAGGTAAAGACATCTTAAATAACTGCCCTTAAATTGGCAAAAATTTAGGTCTATTAATTTCAATTCAGTGAGAAATAACAACGCTGGTTGGGCACTCAGTATAAAGCTGCACCCAGAGCTCTGCGTCAGGGAGGCCCCGTGGTGACAGCCAAGGTCTGGGATCGCAAGACCAGGGTCCAAGTGTTTCTGTCACTTACACCTCATGTAACTGCAGACAAGTTTCCTCCTCTCTTTGCTCTTCAAGGGGATAATGAAGGAAAAAGTTCATCTATATGTGCAAGCATTATTACTAGTTGTTTTTAATTACTGTGACTCAAAATTATTATGTTACATGTGCATTGTAAGCCTCACATGACACCATTGTATTTGGATTCTATTTAATTCATTTAGTAATTGGTGTTTTCATGAAAAAACTTCCGAAACTTTTTTTTTTTTTTTTGGTCAAGGTCTTTTATTTTCTAGTTCTCAGGTCACATTTTTCTGTTGAAACATAAATAAATAAGTAAGTAAATAAATAAATGTCTGTGGAGGGCATCTACTGTAACAGTTCAATATTCTTTCAGATTACTTTTTCAGGGAAAAAAAAAAAAGAGAGAGAGAGAGAAAGAGAAAGAACAAAACACTTACAACAACACCTGCTATTCAGCAGAATTTGACCTGACCCCTTTCTCCTTTTTTTGTTATTATAAACATCAAGCTCTTTAAGTGAGAGCTGTTTAAAGGATCCAGGGCCTTGAGTGTTCCTTCCTAGATCCCAGATGCACCGGGAGACGGATGGGCTTTCTGATCTTTATTTTATGAGCGTCTGATAAATTACCTCTGGCACCTGGCAACTAAAATTTCACTATCTGAAAAGTAACCCTCATGTCAAACAATCTAGCCAGCTTCGGCCTCTCAGCGGAGGACCTCTGTAGAGGCGTGGAGGACGCCTTCCACTTCCTGGACGGGTCTCCTGCCGCGCTCAGGGATTCACATACTTCTAATCTTGGAGGGAAGAAAGGATTATTAAAGGCTTTATATGCTATGCAAAAATGTGTCTTTGGAAGGATTTCATCATAGCTTTTATTTTTGGGTTTTTGGAACAAGCCAAATAAAGGCTTCAGAACATGGCCTAGCCTGAAAAAAATGCTGGTAACCGGATAAAGATTTGCAGCTCCGGGTCAGGAGCCTCCCCGCACTAGGCTGGCTCTGGGTGTTGATACAAGAAGAATGCAGGTGGTCTTTTTCTAGGGACAGAACAGTTATAAACAAAGTCATCAGTGCAGGCTATTATCGCCTTTCCTTTAACGTCTTATCCGGGCAGCCCAATGAACTCAACCCCAAGAAAGAGCTCTGTATTTTTTCTCTATTTATAGAGATTCAAATATATGCCAATTTTTAATTTTTAATGAGAAGAAAGAGAATGATATAAACACTTCTACATTGTGTTAGTTCTTAAAGGAAAATGAAGTCCAGGAGTGGTGATAAACAAAATATGAAACCCTCCGAACCTTCTAACGAGTGTGTCACGGTTATGGAGTGAGGCTCAGCCCTCATCACCACCAGGATTACCCCCCAACGCCCCCACCCTGCTACCAAGACATCTCTGTGGACCATGTTGCCAATTATCACTCTTTGTCTCGCTTCCTTTGCCTTTTAAACTTGCTGATTTAGAAATCCTTGTTAGCCCAGGAAGGCGATAGAGCTGAGGCTAGTTCTCTTCTCCCAAACTCAGAGGGGATTGTTGATTTTTTAGTTTCCTTCTGGATTGCTGCCTTAGGTATTCTCTGGGATGTCATACAGAGATCTAATATTTTGGCTTAGTGCATTTGGGTTTCCACAGGCTGACGTTTTATGTAATTTTTTTGTTGTTTTTTGCAGCTAGTAAGAGATTGCTAGGTTAGGCTTAGCCATCTGAAATACGGTAAATCTGCAATAAAAACAGAAATGCTCTCAATCATTAATTTATCTAGCAGCATCTGTTTATTATTTAGCAAACAATTTATTAGGCTTAGCTCTGAGTATATAGAAGTAAACTGGATGTGTATCTTGCCCTCCAGGAGCTCGTAGTCAAATGTATACACAAATAAATGAACCTCAGTTTTTGTTATTGCTTCTTAGAAGTCTGTATTTGAAGGAACGAAGACGTTTAGAGGTGAAATTTGTGCTAAGTCTTGAAGTTGAGTATTCTTCAGGTGGGCAGAAGGATAAGGACATTTAGACAGAGAGAGCAGCCTGAGCAAAGCAGGAGGGCATGTAATGAGCCACAAATAAGTTGTAATATGTAAAGTCCTTAAAGGAGTGTCTGGTACATAATGAATGCCAGTAAATGATGATTCTTATTTCTAACAACATATATTCCCCCAGAATATATGTTAACTTACTGAATATCCTTTTTTTTTTTTTCAAACATGTATTATCTCATCAATTTAACTTTTAATCTGAATTCTATCTAGAAGATCTGGAATGACCTCTGACTCTTTTGACTTGAAACCTTTTTTATGGATCTGCCTCCTCCTGGCTGAGAGGTTGGAGACATTGTTAAGTGTTCTGAACTTGGGGCAGTAAGAAGCCTTACCGGCAATCTCCTGGCTAATCAATGATAAAGACAGGCTAACCTCAAGGTCACCTGTTCCCAAAGGAGACCAAGAACAGGGACTCAAATTTCATGGTTCCTGAGGTGCTGGTGGTGCTCTTGCCCAAATCAGTTTAAACAAGTTTTCCATTCTATTGAGTACATTATTTGAATGTGTATTTGTTGAGCAGTGACTTAGTTATTTCAGTGGAAATTGGTCCTTCTCTTCAAGGCACTTTCAGTATATTCGTGGTTGAGGAGTGGGGGTGGGAGTGAATAAAGGACAGAAAAGACAGCTATGACCGTTTGTAACAAAGGGAAAGAAAGAATGTATTTTAAATTTCTTTTCTTCATTTTATTTTATTTATTTACTTATTTATTTTTCTCTGACTTTTGGAGCCCTGTCAGCTGAGGCAGATTGGTATCTGCTTCCACGGCCTTAGGTTTTTCTTGACTTATGACTCAAAGCCGTAGGTTCCATTTTTGTTATTATATTCTGCATTCTGCTCCATTAGATCATAGGCTGAAATGTACCATTCTCTTGTTTATAGACTCTGACAGGGTGGGAGGAAGGGGGATCCTCTCCAGAGTCTCTAGGGAAGTCCCACGTGGAGATCCAGAAGGAAATTTCTGAAGCTACTTGGATATTCCTTCAGTGCCCTTAAAAGTCTCCCTGAAGAGGGGAGAACATGCTGTCATCTCCCAGACTTTTATCCTGGGAGATCAGGAGACAAAGACCCCTGACACATTTTCTGTTTGCTCCTGTGTGGCCCATACACGTATAGATGTGCCCTCTTCTGGGAAGCCTGGGCTCATCTCAGCACTGAAACCACCAAACCAAACCCACTGCCTCTGAAAATAATTTAAAATAATTTAGTAAGATAGAGGTATGAGGAATATTTCCTCATTAACTGTTGCTCCCAGTGATCTAAAGCCAGATAGGATTTTAAATTTTTGAGTAAATCGACTTTGTTTACACATAACAATACTTGAGTTATTTTTTCAATGGGGAGTAAACAAATTCATGAAACTATGTTAATGCATCCCTGCCTAGGCATACCTGACTTGTGTAATACAAATAGTGGGTTTTAAAACTTTGGATCCGTAGGATATGCCCTGGACCTCTCTGAATATGTGGTAGATTTTAGAAAGACAAGCAACCCACATAGTTGTTTGATATTTAGAGTATTTCCAGGGAACAGCAATTTAACAGCAATGTTTTTCATGTTCACAGGAAAAAAAAAATAAAGCTTGGTAAGGTAAGTATGGGACTAATAGGAAACTAATAGGGCTAAAAAAAAAAAAAAAAAAAAAAAAAGAAATTGCAGTACCAGCCCTCTCTCTGACCTTATCTTGCTGCTGTGGGTCAGAAAAACTGAAGCTCTGGGGACTAAGGAGACTCCTATTATGCTGAATGGAAACATCATATTGACTTGTGTGTGTGTGTGTGTATGTGTGTGTGTGTGTATGTGTGTGTGTGTGCATCTTCTTTTTGTGGGGCGATAGTTAAACTGGGTCTTGAATCCAGGAGAGCTTCAAAGGGTATTTGGTGAACGAAGGGAATGTGTGCATAGTTTGATCTTTCACTAGCTGACACAGAAACTAGACATTTTAGGCTGAATTTGTATGATTCATTATTTAAAAACTTAGCTCCTTGGTGAAGAAATGAGGCAGGGGAACTTTGCGATGTTAGGTTAATTTTATGATGTTAGAGGCCTGTCACTACAACCAGCTTCATCTCTCCATAAGTCAAGGGTAAGGTGGATGGGCTCTCTCTCTCCCTCTTTCTCTCCTCTCTCTCTCTCTCTCTCACACACACACACACACACACGGCATTTGGTGTCTATTTATGTGAGTGCATACTTGGTATGGCTGAATAAACACATGTGTTACAGGCAGAGAAAGCTTACCATGAGTAGAAAAGAATTGGGCATGCCTTACATTTTTGTATTGCTACTTTCCTTGGAATCCAGAAGCAGGACATCTGCAGTGTGTCAGGGAACGGAGACATTGGGACATGTCTGGTTGTGATATCATTAAATGACCAATGAATTAAAGTCGGGGGGGATCAGAGTGTGGCGCTCTCTGCTTTACAGATAAGCTGATACTGCAGTGTGCGATCGTGCAGTCTCGCCAGGTTAGGAGTGAATGATCTGTTACTGATGAGAGGTAGTTGAAAAATAGTTCCACTTTAATTGTTTTATTGTCTACTTTGTATTATCAGGTCTCGTGGGAGAGAAGAGTTATAGATAACAAAAGTGACATAACCCATGTGCCTAAGAAGCCTCTGTCAAAAAGCCTGAGATGCTTCTCTGGGAATATCACATTGCATTTGGCAAGAATCTCTCCTAGCATATCTGGAAAAATACACAGGAAAGCCCTATATGTACTTTTAACAGGAGGCCTACAGAGAGCAGTTTAATCAATAGGATAGCAAACAAATATTTAGAAATGAAAAAGCTTGCCAAAGCCCAGCCTTTGCAGTGTCCTCTGAATCATTCGTGGCCACGGGAGGGACAGGTGTGGTCTTAGCTCTGGAATTCTGTTAGGTGGCTGACTACTGTGCTCTTCCCGTGACACATTAACTCCTATGATGTGGTCATTGAGCAATGGACCCAGACATAAGAGGGACCTGGGCTCACAATCTGGCTTAATACCCTCACAGCTGCATGATGAAAATGGATTTCATCACTGTCTGAATTTCAGCTTCCTTACCTGTAAAATGGAACGAATATATCTCTCATATAGGGCCGATGTGAGAGTTAAGGAGGTAGTAAAAGCTAGAAGCTTCATACAGTGCCTGGTAAATACCCAGTGATTACTCGGTTTTATGGTTCTGATCACCCGTCACCAAATCTGTGATACCAACAATGATAAAATGGTCAGTGGATTTAATGCTAACATTTTGGGGGGAAATAGCTTAAGTGTGTTCTTTTAATTAATTTTTAACTGACAACCATTAGAATACATTAATCCATATGGTACGTGTTACATTTTTTAGGTTCAGGACCAATATTTAAGGCTAATCCTGCAAATACAGAGTCTGTAGGGTTTTTTTCTGAATCAGTTTTGGCCATTGGGGATTACAGAGAACATCACCGTGACACTCTACCTTTCTTCACTCAGGCTTGTTATCTTGACATAGCGCCCTTAGGACTGACAGTATAATTTGAGATTTGTCAAAGAAGACCACAGAGTTTCCTTTTTTCCCTCCTTAATTGAATTACCTCTCACTGGAAGTTCAAAACTTCTTTTGAGAGAAGCCAGAGTCTTTTGACAATTTTCTAATGCTTGAAAGACAGTACCTCGAGTCTGAGAGGATATGGACAGTATTGATAGTCGGTTTGTTTATCTCTCCGTTATCATGGCTTTGGCCCTAATTGCTGCTGTATCACTGCTGCCTTCTGAGCTTGAAAATCTTTGTTAATTTTGAGAAATTTTCAACTTTTACTGACTTCATTTGAATTGCCTGGCATATGACAAGCAATCTGCTTACATAAAAAACTCATTGTCAGTGTTGCTTGTAGAGGACAATCTTAAAACATTTTAAGCAGCAACTGATGTTGTAAATCTGAGTTTCAAGCTGTGTGTGATGTTACCAATGAAAATTATTAACCAAAGGTGACTGTTGATTTACAGATATCCTGTGTGTGAGTCATGTTCACGGATGAGTAAGCAATGACAACAACCTCACAATTGTTTCTTTGTCCAGTTGATGACAAGTTGCTTTTGGCAGTCAGTGTAAGCTGTGTCCCAGTTTTGGAAAACAGCAAACGTACCAAAAAAAAAAAAAAAAAAAAAAAAAATGCGCCTTCAAAATCGAAAAGAATCAAGGAAAAATGACTATCTGTGGCACATCATAGCCTGTTCTAATTATTATATATGACATTTCCTCAAATGCTCATCCTCCATGAGGAAAAAGCCCTGTGCTTTTCCCTCTGTGCTTCTGCAGGAACTCATTCTACTTGGTTTCTTTTCTGTTAGCAGATCCCCTGGAGGCTGATCTATTAACCTAATAGAGAACTTGAGCTTAGAGATGGTGCATCCCACTGGTGTAGACCCAAGAAGGAATGACTCCTGTAAAAGCAGATGACAGCCTTAATGTCAGCCCTTGCAACCTGGTAGCTGCATGGCTTTGGTCAAGTCGGTGATCTCTTTGAGCCTCAGAATCCTCATCTATAAAACCGCTGTACTATACAGTTATTATTTCACTATAATATATACTAAGTTTAGATCTGACCTATATGCTCCACTCATCAATTACTTCTCCGGGTGCCAGTATATATGGTGCTCAAAATATTGCAGCTGACGAGTATCACCAGAGAGTATCACAATGATTGCAAATAAACTTGCTACTTTGTAGTTTACAGAATATTTTCTTAAATGCTAGCTTCCTTAAGTTTTATAATAGTCCTGCAAGACAAACAGAGCAGTAATAACTTCATAATTGAAAGATGAAAAGGGGCTAACTCCCTCTGACTCTCTTAGTGCAAGATCCACTACCTTTTTGGGTCACCAGAAGCCAGATTTGATATTGTTACCTATTTATGTCACATTCTTTCACTATTAGTGATTTCTGAGTAAATGTGGTTTGCTGTTGAACAGGAAGATACCCACATGTGTTGGTGTTATTTATGTCCAAGAAACATTCAAAGGGCTTTGCATAGAGTGAAGTAGGATGTCGAGGCAGGGTTACTGGGCCAGAACAGGGCAAAGCAGAAGGTTGAAGCGTTGCAGATTGGGTTGTGGAAGAGCTGCGGGATTGTGGGTGAAAGAAGCGTGTGCAGAGACAGCTCTGACGGCCACAAGAATGGCAGCCTGTGATTTGAAAACCTTCTTTTAAACCTCTGTGAGAGAATGATGCATCTGGATATATTTTCTTTTTCCCTGCTGTCTCCTAACCCTAAACTTTTTGTACCCCATGATCCAAGCATGATATCAGGCCTTGAGCCTGGATGAATTTCAGCCCTAGAATCACTAGTTGAGTTTCTGTGTGCCAAGTTCAAGCAGAGTGCAGGGTTTTTGGAATCCAGCTTTGGTGCATCCCATCCTGTAACTATGATATATGATAAAAGGGAAAATTACAGCCAAACTTGACCATGTTCAAAGCAAGGTGCTAGTGAAAGGATGGGACGGAAAATAAGTCCTAATGGATTAATGACTCATGATAAACGTTTTATTATAACAGCTTGTGAATGATTAGATAATTTTTACTTCCAAGAGTATAATTTAAATATTTCTGCCTGGACTATTACCAAAGTAAATAAATCACTCAAGTATCTAGTTAATACTCAAATCTTTATGTACAAAAAATTAAAAAATAGGAGAGGTAATTTTTCTTGTAAATAATCAATATCCAATTTACTAACTGCTTACTTTTGATAATATTTACTGTTGGTTGAACCAAGACACTTAAAAAAAAAAAGAATACTTTTAGTAGACCGTGAAAGATATTCTACTTGACATCTATCCATTCAGCAAAATAAAAATAGAGCGGAGTGAAGATTTTTGGGGAAGTTGTACTTGTTGGTAGAAAGCAAATATTTAATGAAATATTTTACTCAAGTTTGTAAAAGTCTCCCTCATTATTCCAGGCCAATTCCTCCCTCACTAACACCCATGCTATTCCCACTGAGTCCTGCACGTGCCTGTCTGAGGCCAGAAATCAAACATGCTGTCCACTTGAGCTAATTTTCTGTCTCAGTGTGCTAAGGTCAAATTATCTTGGACACCCTTATGAATTTGATTTATATCTTTTTAAAGGCCTGGAATCATATCACCTATTGATTTAAGCTTAAGATAAAAAATAAATGTTATCATAATTTAAAGTGTGGTTCATGTGCTTCTTCCATCTGGATGAGTGATTTGGTTTTACTCATTTTTACTTAACTTTTAAAAAATTACTTTCAGACACAACTTCAGACACAACATATAAAGAATGACCATTTTTTTCTGACCCCATTTTTACAGTATTGTTTTCTTCGTAAGACATTTCAGAGCTTTAAAATGACGATGGGAAAACTCTACGAAGGACACATCTAGGAACAAAATATAATCCATCTTCTTTTGCTTTTGAGACAACCAAATCAAAATGCCTTTCATTGCACTTGCTATAAAGACTTTTAATGAACTAGTAGGTTGTGAAAGTCTCTTATAAATTCTAAAGTGTTTTAACAATGACAAATGATAGCATGTCTATGTGCTTTCCCGTTATTGAGATAATTGATAAGATGGTCTGTCATTACATTGGTTAGCACAGTGCATAGCATTTAAGAGGTGCTCTTTTTTTTTTTATTAGACACCTCTTTTCTTTGTTTTGTTCATATCTGCAAAACCCATCTGACAAATAGTTATACTTTGTGACAATTTTTCTGGGCTACAAAACCCAGAATTTCATGTTCTTGCTCTCTTTTGACCAGAAATGTGATTAAAAAAAAAAAAAAAAAAGAGGTTGGATTTGTCTGAAATTCACAACTATGTTACAACCATAAGGCTAAAGTTTTCATAGGAAAGTTCTGTCTTATTCTTGAATGCAAAGATTTGCACAGTTAATTTGTAATTTATTTAAAAACCAAAATGTGCTTTGGAGACTGCATATTTTTATTCTAATTGGGTAACTATGTAAAAGGAAAAATCAAAAATATTTAGACTTTTCCATTTATTCCAGTTTGCCTTTTGCTATAAAATTAGTTTTATGAAAATAATATGTATTATATAAAGTTCTTAACACTAGGACACTATTTTATTTATAAAGCACATTTTATATTCTTAGCAGAATTTGATATCTAACATTTCTTTGATGTCATCACCCTTGAGTGAGGCAGATATATGGAGACAGAAATGTTTGTGTGTGTGTGTATATGCACACATATGCATATATATACATATATATATATATTTAAGATTTTATTCATTTAGAGAAGGAGGGGGGAACAGGGCACAGGGAGAGGGAGAGAGAGAATCTCTCTCTCAAGCAGACTCCCTCTGAGCACAGAGCCTGACGTGGGACTTGATCCCACAACTCTGAGATTATGACAGTGAGCTGGAATAAAGAGTTGGATGCTTAACTGACTGAGCCACCCAGGGGCACTAAGACAGAAATGCATATTAATTTAATATTCAAATATATATTTCTTGGGGTTAGAAGCTATATTCAATAGAAATCAGTCTGCCCTTTTAATGGTCTTCTCTGTGCGGCATTGTGAGAAGTGAATAATTGGAAAAAAATCCATGGACAATTCTCTGTTTCTCTAAGAAAGAGGAAGGGAGTTGGGTGGGGATCTCTGTTGGCATAATGAGGGCAAGGAGGTAGAAGGGGTGGTATTTGGCAGGATTTAAGTTGATTGTTGAAAGCGAGGATTTGTAAGAGGAGTACATGGTGCAGAATGAAGCTGGCAAGGTAAACTGATAGATTAGGAGATGGTCTTGGTGCAAGGGACTGGCTGAAGTGACTCCAGTATCAGGATCAGGTGGCAGGGAGCAAATTCATAACATTTTAGAACAAAAATAAAATCAAGTAGGATCAAGTTTAGGGACCTGAGTATTCAACAAACACACACTAAAAATTTTCACTCCTTCACTGGAGAGCAAAGAACACATTGTACTTTCCACTTTCAGTGTTACTGACTTTAGGAGATTGATACCGTATTGCATACAGTGCAGGTTTCCTATAAGAGAGACTCTTCTATATACTAACACTGTGCTAGGCACTTTACCAACGTTATCTTAGTTCCGTCTCATGATGACCTTGTTTTTATGGGGCAGTGGGGAGTAGCTCACCCTTTGAAGAAAGGAAACAAGATTCTAAGGGCTAAGAATACTGCTCAAGATCGCACTGCTGGTGGTTTTCAGATCCATGATTTGAATTGAAGACTGTTTGAAGCCAAAACTCAGAGTACTAAAAAAGTAGTGGACATTTAAAATAGAACCTCAGTGCTTCTCCTAGGCCTCAAAACTGCTATTCTTTCTTCTAAAATCTGCTGTTGGCATGGTCACATTTAACCTGGCTTTATATGGAAGTTTTATTAGTACCACTTATAAAAGGTACTATGGTGTATTTTCTTATTTTGCAACATCAGTACTAAGTGTAGAACATTAATCCAGAAGAGAATTCTTATGGAAATGGAAAGAAGTGGGGTGGAAATTAGCTGTGTTTATGTGCATGCATCTGTTTATGTAAGATTTAATGTTCTCACTAAAATGCACATTGTCCCATTTGGTTCTGTTTTCCTAAGGCTTATGCTGGTATGAATGGAGTCTTTCATAGGATTGTGATTGGAGTGGTATTTACTGCGGCTTGGAAGAGAATCTGGACCACACATCTCGTTTAAAGAAAATTGATTTCTTTAAAATAAATACTTATCACAGATTCTCTACACAGGAAAATGATTGTCCACCATGCATGGTAAATTTTGTTTACTTTCCTGGAATCCTGCTTTCTCATCCAGTGAGCTAATCAGCCAAGCATATGTAAACAGACTACCGTTCCCTGCACCTCCCTCCTTTTCTCTTATTGTTGTCATATGTGGCTGTAGCTTCCCCATAGAAGCTGGCCCAGCTTTTATTTCTTCTCCAAGATAATCATACATGTATGTACGTGCATGAACGTAGAAAATGATAACCAGTTAAGGATTCCTTTCATTTGTAGAATTTTCTGCTCCATCCTCCTTACTTAAATGTCTTCCAAAGTTCCTAAATTGAAAAAAAAAAAAAAAATCCACCTTATTTTTAACTTCACCAAGTAAAGGATTTTCAAATGACTTGGAAGTCATTGCTTCTCTAGTGGCTTATAGAATGTCTGACTTTTTCTTCTGGGTAAGGGATATATGATAAACTCAATTTAATTTGATATTCTCTATGGTCCTCTCTAGCACCTAACATTCTTTGATGTGTTGATTCAGTGATTTCACATATTTTGGGTAATATTGCATGAATTATACTATTTTAGCAATGGAGTGTAGTCGTGAACAACAAATATTCTCCCTCATTAAGCTTGCATACCAGTAAGGGGAGATGGATAATAAGCATATGAACAAATACGCAGACAAATACACAGATATTAGAAATACTAGGTCAGATTCTCTGCTGCAGAGAGAAGAAAAACACAGTATGGAGCATAGAGAGTTGGGGTTACTTTTTTAGATTGGATGGTCAGAGAAAATGTTTCTGATAAGATGCCTTTGCACATCTGAATATTCCTGTTGAATGTCCAATAAAGTGCATGACCTGGAGGAAGTAAAGTATTAAGCTCTGCATATATTCAGGAGATGAACACTGTTGACAGAGGGGAGGCAAAGATAAGAGAGTGGTTATTGAGTTTAAGGAGCAGCAGGGCATGCTGTGTGAAACAGAGCAAGGAGTGGAGAGAAGTAGCTGGTGCTCACATTGCTTGGGGTTTTTAAGGCCATAGCAAGGACTTTAGGAAGCCATTGGAGGGTTTTAATCAAGGAGTATCAGGGTCATGGTACTGTACACCAAAGAATTGATTTTACTGCAGGATAATTTAAAAGACAAACTTTAAATATAAATTTCAAAGGATCTCTTTGCCCATTTTGTGGAAAATATAGGTTTGGAGTCAAGGTAGAAGCAAGGAATTCTCCTAGGAGGCTTTGGCAGCAACCTGGGTGCATGATGATAATAGCTGGAATTAGAGTGGCTGCAAGTAATTAGATACTAGAAATAAAATAATTTTCTGGCAGACTGGACATAAAGCACCAAAAAAAGGGAGGAGTCAGGATGACTTTAGTTTTATGAGGGATGGGGGATGAGGTGAGCTGGAATTGCCTGGAGAATGGAATTGCCATTCACTAAGTTGGCGAAGACTTCAGGAGGAACTGGGCTGTATGGAACGGACAGGCTAAGCTTGATGTTTCTCTTGGACATCCAGTGAGGGTGTTGGGGAAACAGTTGGGGTCTGGAGTTCAGTGGAGAAGTCCTCAGTGGAGATACACTTTGGAAATCATCCACACATAGATAGAATTGAATCCTGTGTGTCTGGACAGAGCTATCGAGTAAGAGAATAAATAAAAAGAGATGGGTTCTGAAGACCGAACTTTCAGACACTTCGGTATTTAGAAATTGGGGATGTGGGGATGGATAAATAAAGGAGACTAAAGAAGACTCAGCCAGTGAGCAAGTAAGGAGTTTTTTGTTGACATTAAAAATAGCTGTTTTGGTTGATTGTGGGGACAGTAGCCTGACTGTAATGACTCAAGGAAAAACTGGAGGAGAGGAAATAGAGACACAGATTACAACTATTTTTTTCCTAAGGGTTTTGCTATAAAGAGAAGGACAGAAATATGGCTATGCCTGGAGGAGGACATGGGACAAGGGATGTGTTTGGTTCTTTTTAAATTTATTTTATTTTTAAATAAAGATTTTAAAGATTTATTTATTATATATAGAGAGAGAGCACAAGTGAGCAGTGGGAGAGGTAGAGGGAGAGGGAGGGAGAGAAATCTTCAAGCAGATTCCCTGCTGAGAAGGGACCCCAAAGTAGGGCTCAGTCCCAGGATCCTGAGGTTGTGACCTGAGCCAAAATCAAGAGTAGGACGCTTAACCAACTGAACCAGTCACTGCCCTCAATTTTTTTCTTTTTAATAAGGGGATGCTTTTTATCTTATATGGTGACTAGAAGGGTTCAGGAGAGTATGGCAGCAGGTAGAGATTTACAACTGTGCTTTTTTACAAAATATTCCTATTGAATGTCCAATAAAACAGATGTATTTTCGCATTTGGGCACCTCTTGGTCCATGGGTGGATGGGAATTCCCTTTACACTTTGTAACAGAGTCAGCACCATGACAGAAGCTCACCCATCACTCCATTTGCTAAACTAATAAAGAGGCAATCAAAGGCCTGTGTGTTCACAAGGTAGGTTAGTACGATCAGAAAAGTGATTTATGTACCACAGTGAGCCACAATATTAAAAGGTCACAAATAACATTTCCCTATTGTATCTACTTTCTACATATTCTAAGGCCCTCTGTTTCTGGCTTCTTTTAGGGAATCCGTTTGTGAGCAGTTGTGGCAAACCATGATTCCTAACCCATGGGGTGGTGGATTCCAGGTGTAGGGATTAAAGGAGGATGTTAAGAGTTTCACAAGGAGAACTAGCTTTGAGTCTTCCTGAGCAGGAATCCCTGCCAAACTAGCAGGACAGTGCCCCTTCCTGCTGGAATGTTCTAAGACTTCCTTCTAGCACTGTGTTTCTGTGATTACAAGATAGATTTGCAACAACAGTGAGAAATCAGTTTTCCTTTCCAGCCCTCACTAATAAACAGAGCTCTGTTCTCTTCTACTTTGGGTATACTGTGACTATCAGATTGTTCCTCAGGAAATTTAGCACTGTTTGACTTTCATCTTCTTTCAATGTCTCCTTTGCTTCACTTATCATATCCAAAAGAATGTTCAAGTGCCTTCAGTCATGTGGTGTTCTGCTGATTAAAGGGATTTGTAATGCTATTATCAACAGAGACTAAACCAAACTTTACTTTTACTCAATCTGTATCAGAAAACAGGTGTTGTGTATGTTTGTGTGTGTGTGTTGGGAGAATGTTAGAAGTATATTTGGATTGATAAAAATTGTCCTTGCAAATATTAGAAGCTCTTGTTTTTGTAGAAATAGCTATTTTTTCATTACAATAGGCTGAGCAGGGACTCTATGGGGCATTGTTATGATACTTAAATGATTCACATGCACAAAAAGTTTAAAACTGCATTTCTCTACATTCTTAATTCATTTCTGCACTGGATATTGGTAAGAATGGCCATGAAAAATGGTTTCAAGTGAGTCAGTGGTCAGTAGCACTAGAAGAATTTCTGGCCAATGGAGGCTGCAGGGTGGAAATAGCAATGACACAAAGATGGTCTCTTCCTGGTTTGCCAAAAACACCACCAGCAAAATAGTAATTCATGTGCTTACCTTAGAAAAAAAGATGACAAGGGGCTATTTTTATTATCAATTAGGGAGCACTAATATGTAAAGCCTAATCATGGAGATATTTAGGGAACTAGGAATCTCCCTAAAAGTGGCCTTTTGCAGCATTTGGGCTAATCCCAATGTTTTCTTTTGATTACTTTGGGTATCATTTAGTCCACTTACTGTATCATCTTATAATTGCTCGGAAGAGTTTTTCATCATGATAGTAGTTACGTTCTCTCATTGTTTGACACAGAGTATAAAGAAAAAAAGTATTTAAAATGTCAGGCTACTTTGGTATGGTCTACCACAAAGGAGGGAGCAGATGTTTTTAAATAAACATCAGCCCTGGTTGTGCGTTAAGACACTGAGAGAGCCTTTTTCAGAAGCACAGGAAGCTTATGAATTTAGAGGAGGCTTAAATACTGTACTTTCACATAAAACCATAAAAAGTTGGCAGAAGTATCGGGGGCCAATGAATGGGCATAGAGTTGAACATGTTATAACTCAGATTACCAATAAAAATGTCAGCCTCAAATCTGAAGTGAATCGTTTTGTAATTCAGAACTGAAAGCATTTTTTAATTGCTTTCAAATGGAAAAACTTCATATAATTTAAGAAAATTTATCTACTTTATTATCAAGAAGGCTATTATTGCAGTAAAGGGAAATGGAGGATTTAAATGTCATTCCTAGCATCTAATTTCCCAGCTCTTTTATTGGGATGTTATTAAAACAAAACCAAATGGAATTCGCTACATCCATAAAAGCCAGCCAAGCAAAAGAGTTAATCTGAGCACCGTAGAATCATTAAATGTGGCCCGTGGCTGTAGCTTGGCTGGTGTGGGGTAAGATGTGCCCTGGGAAGCAGGTGCGATGTGTCAGGAGCAGTGTTTTGGCATTCTATAGTTTGTGGAGCCTAAAGAGCAGCTGGATTCAGGGAGAGGCATGGCAGGCACTGTGACTGTCTTTGTACCCAAGGGATCAATTTCATCCTTTAACATACATTGTGAGTCAGCTAAAGACTTTGAAACAAATGATGGTAAGGTTGGGCTGAGAGGGGAGGTCTTTTCCTCTGCCGGAAAGCAGTTCCAATAGCTTGCTAAGTGGGTCCCTGGGTCTGGTGTGCTTTCTGTGAAGCTATGGAGAAAGATTCTAGGGTTGGCAGGATCAAAATAACCTGTAAATGGTGGCACTCTGATATGAAGTGCCATATAAAGGAGATAAAGAGGGAGCTGTGATTGTGAGAAGGGACCTGTACCTACTGGCAAGGCATGGAAAGAGAGAGAAACATTTTCTGCGCATGTTTAATGTACTGGGTGTTGCTTCATTTGCTTTAATAGTAGCAGTAGTCATAGTTTGCTGAGAACTTATCCGCCAGCCATGCTAAATACTTTGCATACATTATTTCATTTACAATAATCTCCTGAAGTAGTCTTCCCACTTCGCAGGGGATTCTAAAATCCAAGTTTGTTCTATTCTTTCTTTTTAGTAAAAATTGTATATGTTCAAGGTATACAACTTGATTGTTTAATATGCATGTACATGGTGAAATGATTACTGTGGTCAGGCTAATGAACACATCTCCTCTCACAGTTAGCATATTGTGTGTGTGTGTGTGTGTGTGTGTGTGTGTGTGTACACGTGTGTATGTTATGAGAGCACATGAAATTGATTCTTTTAGTAAATTGTGCCAGGATTCAATATGGTCATCATACTGTACATTAGATCTCCAGACTTAACCATCCTACATCACTGTGACTCCTTACCCTTTGACCAACATCTCCCTGTCTCTTCCACCCCCTGCCCCTGGAAACTACTCTTCTACTTTTTTCTTCTACATATTTGGCTTTTTAAAATTCCACATTTATGTGGATCATGCAGTTTTTCTGGTCTGTGTCTGACTTATTTCATACTGTACTCCACGTTCATTCATATTTTTGCAAATGGTAGGATCTCCTTTTATAAAGCTGAATTATGTTCCAGTGTATTTGGAAGCCACAATTTCTTTTTACATCCATTGATGAACACCTACACTGTTTTCATATCTTGGCTATTGCAAATAATTTTGCAATGAACAAGGGAGCTGCCTCTTCAAGATATCAATTTCATTTCCTATGAGTGAATATACAGAAGAAAAATTTCTAGCTTATATGGTGGTTCTGTTTCTTGAGGAACATCCATACTGTTCTCCATATTGGCTTACCAATTTACATTCCCAATGACCATATACAAAGGTTCTCTTTTCTCTACATCCTTGCCAACATTTGTCATCTCTTCTTTTTTTGATAATAGTCATCCTAACAGTGTGAGATGCTATCCATTGTGGTTTTGATTTGCGCTTCCCTGATGATTAGTGATGTTGATTACCTTTTCAAGTAACTACTGGCCATTTGTTTGTCTTCTTTGGAAGAATGTCTCTTTGGGTCCTTTGTCAGTTTTTTAATTGTTTTGTTGTTATTGTTATTGAGTTGTAGGAGTTTCTTATGTATTTTGAATATTAACTCTTTATCAGGTACATGGTTTGCAAATACATTTTTCCCAATCTGTAGGCTTGTTTTTCATTCTTTTGATTATTTCCTTTGCTACTCAATATTCTATTCTTTCTATTTCTTGTTTCACACTGCTTTCACAGTGGCATGTGTATCATGGAGCATGTAATGCCAACTTGATTTCCTATGAAAGGAAACATTACTCACAGTTTCAAAATATTATGAACATATGTTATAACCTGTACTAAGCAATCACAAACCTACAATTGTATAGGCAGGTTGCTTTTCCGGGCACAGAAATTAGATGATGAGTTCAAAGGTGAAGTCACATCGTTGTCTATAATGGAGCATATCATGTATATTAACCTAAGCTCTGACCTGAGAATTATGCCATCCTCTTCTGGATGTTCTGCCTGTGTTCTGTATTCCACATTTCACCTGAAAAAGAGAAGATAGATGCCATTGTGAGTGAATCTGTCAGGTTCTTGGAAACCACATTATAGAATTACCGAAAGGAACTTCAGAAATCATTAATCTAGTCCCCTCATTTACTAAAAAGGAAACTGAGGCTCAGAAAGGAGCTGTAACTAGATGGTGAGCTCTTTAAAAATGGAGGCTATCCCTTAGTCTCCTTTGCAGCCCTAGCAGGCATGTAATGCCTGAGATGAAGTACGTTCTCAAGTACATGCAGCTTGAGTGATACATGCTTGGTATCTCAGGAAAGTGTTAAGATAAATACGTATCAATAAACCCCACACAAAATACTTTTCCAATTCTCCAACAAGCCATACTCACCTGTGGAATCCTACAAAAGGCACCCAACATTCCAGTTGGGTTATAAATGCTTAGAAATGCCCAGAACCTCCGGTTGATACCATTTTAATAAGCCCAGAGAGTGTACTGGGGAAATTTATTCACACTGACATCTACCTCTGGGACCCCAGGGCTTGTGGAATGTTCTAACAAAGTTCTACTTAGCATACTGATATGGATTTGCTTGTTTATTTTAATGAATTTCCAGAAAAAAAAATATATATATATATCTTTGGAAAGACCTCCTATTCAAAGTACAGTATTTATTGCTTTTTCTTCCGAGACATCTGGAATATAGCTGAAAATTTTGGACCCCTACCATCTTAGGGTTTTTTTTTTCCCCCTTTGGGGTGAAAGCCAAATTATAACAATTTGGGATTTCTGGAAGTAATAATATTATTTTACGGTAGGAGTTTTGTGCCCATTTCAGACTATAATTTGAAATTCTTTTTTCACACTCAAGGGTACAGTGATGAATGGTACCAGCTGTGTAATTGTACTTATGGAGTTCCTCAGTAGACAGCAGTGTAATAATATGAAGCCCCAGTCCTAATGGTAGTCGAGGCTTGGCAACGTTCCGTTTCTGCATAAGCTTTTTTCATCACTATATTGCAGCACCCCGAGCTGCAGAGATATTCCCAAATTCAAATGAGAAGGTAGGTGACTTTCCTACCCATGTGACCTGAACATCTAGGCTGGGAGCTTCAGGCAGTTTGAGGAATTGTCCAGACTTTACCATTGTGGACAGAGATTGACCTTACTTTTCCTCTTCCTGGGGGAACCTTTCATCCCTCACCCAGTTGATCCTTTCCTGCCCCCTTCAGAATACAACACATTTAATAGCGAATTAACTTGGGGAAAAGAGCTGCCCTAGTTGAGGATCTTTCAGATAAGTTTTGGCAAGGTCCTATTCAGGAAGATGGTCCAGGGAGTTACCTACTGTAGCACAAGAATCAGCATACAAGCTGTTGGGCACACACCTACATTGTGGAAGCTGCTGGGGTCACAGCAAGGGGATGGCACAGCAGAAATGTGCAAGTCCTCCTTCTGAGCCAGGCAGAAGTGACAGACTGGCAGGCTGCAGGCTGGACCTGGCCTCGGGGTGTTTAGCTTGGCTGGTACAGCAGGGGCCCACACAGTGTTCTACATTTGCATGATTAAATGACAAAAATGGGGGAGGAATTTCACATAAATGTAAGAATTTCCAAACTCCCTTTGAAAATACTTGGGCAACACTTGGCCCTGAGCTCCCCCCATACCTTAGAAAGGCTATAAAACAGCAGTTTTTGCCCTCTTTTAGAGAAGCCCAGTGACTTCCAGTTTTCCCTAATCCCTTGAACTCCCTGCTTTTCCCCAAACAGAAGTCTTATCACCTCTTCTTAGACAGCACTGGCATTTAAGTTTCTGCATGGGCTCTGTAAACATTTGAGTTTGTTGAGCAGGACTGTACTTCCCACCTAATGTGTAAGGACTTGGGCTGAAAACCTGTTCCTAAGGGAATGGCAAAGTGGTCTCTTTTTCCCCAATGACTTCGGGAGTCACCTGATTAAATATCACAGACAGAACTCTTACCTCATGAAGAATATCGTGTTGTTTGAATTTTTAAGCAACTTTATATGCTGTCAGGTAAAATAATGAAGACAAAGTCTCTTTTTATACTTTGTTAATGCATTCATTAATTCACCCAACAAATATTCACTGCATGTAATTTCAGAAAAGGTTTTCCAAAATCCTAGTCAAGAAATAAAGTGTTGCCAGCCAGTACAGAAATCTTTCCTATTTCTATTCCTATCTCAACTCTTTCCCCCATGCCCCTAAACAAACTAAGTATTCATCTGATTTTTAGGATAACCCATTTTTTGTATTACTTTATAGTTTAAAACTCACACACACATATTTCTAGATATTCTTGTTTAGTCTTTCTCTTTAAAACATTTTCTTTTAATATAGCTTGTAAGCATCTTTTAGTCTATAAGGTCTCCCTCCAGCCCTATCTTTTCCCACAGTCTGTCATGTGACACTTATATTCATTCATTCATTCATTCATTCATTCATTCATTATTTGCAATTGCACAGACATGGCATAATTCAACAGGTTCCTCTGTCCTCTGTTTTCCTGCAAATTGATTTCTGAATCCAGAGGCTTAATCAGAACTTTTTTGATCTCCATGTGTTTTGTGAGATTTCTTTATGTCTTATTTTCTTCATATTTTGATTTTGTCTCTTTTATCATCACAGTATCTGATTTCTTGTTGTTGGGTGTGTTAGTAGCCGTTGATCCTTATATTAACTTTTATCGCTTTATAACAAAGTGTGATGGATTTAATAATTTAAGACAAAACCCATCTATTAGCTCACAGCTCTGTAGGTCAGAAGTCTAGTGCACTGTGGTTTTTCAGCTCAGGGTGTCACAAAACTGAAATCAGGATACCTGCCAGGTTGAGCTCTCATCTGGAAACTCTGGGGAAGAATCCACATCCACAGTCATTCAGCTTTTGGTAGAATTCTTGTCTGTCTTCTTGCCGCCCATTGCCTTGGAATTGTTGGTAAGTCCTAGAGTTCTCTAGGACTCTGAGTCTTTCCATGAGGCCCCCAACCTTCTCAGCATCAGAGACCCTCCCTTGTTTTGAATCTCTCTCATGTTTCCAGTCTCACTGACAGCCTCTTCTGAGGACACCAGTGAAAGAAAATTCTTTGCTTTTAAAGAGTTCCTTTGATTAAGTTAGGTCCACTTACATAATTTTCCTATTTTATGATCAATTGATCAGTGAGCTTAATTACATCTGCATCTTTTGCCAGGTAAAATAGTAAAATTAGACTTCTGCTTTTTGGTTCCACATGTAAGGAGTTTGGAAGCTGCCATTTCATCCTAACAACGTACGAAGCTGAACAAATGGAAAAATCAACAACTCTTCTTGGATCCATAGAGAGGGGAAGACACAGGCAAACTACTGCCCCCAAGATTGGAGAGACAGGCGAATATAGGGAGTCAAGTTTACCAGAGCAGACACTCACAAGAGGACCAGGGCAGGGTTAGGAAAAACTGAATGATGATTTATGCATCATTAAGCTCAGTGTGGATAACTCTGAAAATTAAAAACTCCAGAGGGATTCAGGTGTAGGGGGTCTCCACAACATTGTGAGATCTATCTCAAGCAGCAAAACCAGATTCCTATAGTAAATATCAGAGGAAAATTCCCTCAGGCTTCCAGCAGGGGGAGAGGGAAAGGAACCATTTTGAATTCGGCCAGAGCATGCAATTCTTCTTAACAAAACCTGCCCTCAGAGAAACTAGCTAATGAGATCCTGATCTCCCGGTGTATTATCAGAGCCTAACTGATCTAAGGAAGTAGAATAGCTACTGTCAGCTCTACCCTTCCACCTGGGAGAGAGGAAATGCCCAATTCAGCTAAGTCTAGGCATCTTGTCCCACCTAAGCAAGGGGTAGGGGGAAGAAAACTGAAAAATATTTGTGAAGCTTACAGCCTAGAGGCAGAGGATCACTGAAGGACAGACCTAGTCACAGGACTACAGAATGCTCCCCCCGCCACTCCACCTCACTAACATAACACTAAAGTCCTAGTTACAGCAGTTTTTTTAACACAGTATGTCATGTCTAGCCGTGAAGGAAAAGTGATGACATACCAAATTAAAACAAACAAACAAACAAAAAAAACACAATTTGAAGAGAAAAGGTGAATATCAGAACGATATATGACAGGGATTTTGTCATTATCAGACGTGGAATTGAAAACAACTGTAATTGTTTAAATTGAAGTATAGTTGACATACAATGTTATATTTGTTTCAGGTATACAACATAGTGATTTGACAACTCTACACATTATGATATGCTTACGCCAAGTGTAGCTACCATTGTCACCATACAGCGCCATTACAATGCCATTAACTATATCCCCTGTGCTGTCCTTTCAGTCCTGTGACTTATTCATTCCATAACTGGAAGCCTGCATTTCTCACTCAGCCCTTTTTTCCTGTCCCTCACCCCCTTCCCTCTGGCAGCTACCAGCTTGTCCTCTATATTTATGGGTCTGTTTCTGCTTTTTCTATTAATTTATTTGTTTGTTTTGTTTTTTGGATTTCACATATAAGTGAAATCATATGGTATTTGTCTTTCTCTGACTAACTTATTTCACTTAGTACAATACCCTGTAGGTCCATACACATTGTAAATGGAAAGATCTTATTCTTTTTTTTTTTTTTTTAATGGCTGAGTAATATTCCTGCAACACATCCTCTTTATCCATTTACCCAGTGAGGGACACTTAAGTTGCATCTATAATTTGGCTGTTGTAAATAATGCTACCATAAACATGGGGGGGTATAAATCTTTTCATATTAATCTTTTTTGTTTCTTTGGGCAAATATCGTAATGGAATTAATAAATTGTATGATACTTCTATTTTTCACTTTTTGAGGGACCTCCATATTGTTTTCCACCATGCTTGCACAAATTTACATTCCCACCAATAATATGAATAGGGTTCCTTTATCTCCACATTGCCAGTGGTTGTTATTTCTTGTCCTTTTGGTACTACTTATTCTGACAGATATAAGGTGTTATCTAGTTGTGGTTTTGAATTGCAGTTCCTTGACAATTAATGATGTTGAGCATCTTTTCATGTGTCTATTGGCCATCTGCATGTCTTTCTAGGAAAAAATGCCTATTCAGGTCCTCTGCCCATTTTTTATCAGATTACCTGTGGGTCTATGAGTATGTGTGTGTGTGTGTGTGTGTGTGTGTGTGTGTGTGTGTGTGTTGGGTTGTGTAACTTCTTTATATATTTTGGTTATTAATCCCTTATCAGATATATAATTTGCAAATATCCTCTCCCATATAGTAGATTGCCTTTTCATTTTGTTGATGGTTTCCTGTGCTGTGAAAAAGGCTTTTATTTTGGTATAGTCCCAAAAGTTTATTTTTGTTTTCGGTTCCCTTGCCGGAGGAGATCAATCTAGAAAAATGTTAAGGCCATTGTCGAAGAGATTAATGCCTATGTTTTCTCCTGTGAGTTTTATGGTTTCATATTTCACATTGAAGTCTTAAATCCATTTTTAGTTTATTTTTGTATATGGTTTAAAAATATGATCCAGTTTCATTCTTTTGCACGTAGCTGTCCAGTTTTCCCAGAACCATTTACTGGTGACTGTGCTTTCCCCCATTGTGTATTTTTCCCTTCTTTTTTGGTATTAAATGAAAATAAGCATACACTTATTTCTGGGCTCTCTATTGTGTTATATTGATCTATATGTTTATTTTTGTACCAGTACCATACTGTTTTGATTATGAAAGCTTTAAAATATCTATGATTAATATGCTAAGGGATCTAATAGATAAAACAAACAGCATGTAAGAACAGATGGGCAATATAAATAGAGAGATGGAAACCCTGAGATACAACCAAGAAGAGATGTTAGAGATAACAAAACAAAATGAAACAAAAATAAAAACATTGAAGCAGAAGTGAGGAATGCCTTTGATGGTCTTATTAGTAGACTGCACATGGCTGAGAAAAGAATCTCTAAGCAAAAAGATTTATTAATAGAATCTCAAAAACTGAATAACAAAGAAAACCAAGGCTGAAACTAAAAAACAAAAACAAAAACAACAACAAAGCAACAACAACAAAAAAGAAAGAAAGAAAGAAAACAACACATACTAAAACAGAATATTCAAAGACAGGGTTTACTACAAAAGATGTAAAATACACATAATGGGAATACCAGAGGAGAAAAAGAGATAAAGGAATAGAATAAATATTTGAAACAATAATGACTAGGAATTTCTCCCAAATTAATGTCAGATACCAAACCATAGATCCAGGAAGATCAGAGAGAACATCAAACATTGTAAATGCAGAAAAACAAACAAAATCACTATAACCAGGTATATAATTTCCAAAGTACAGAAAACCAAAGAAAAAGAAAAAAACAAAACAAAACTGAAGCTAGGCTTGAGGGGGAGACCCTTACCTATAAAAGAATAGAAATAAGAATTACATCTAACTTCTCTTCAGTAATAACACAAACAAGAAGAGAGTGAGGTGAAATATTTAAAGCATTGAGTGAAAAAAATCATCAATCTAGAATTCTGTACCCAGCAAAATTATCCTTCAAAGTGAAGGAGAAATAAATACTTTGTTAAACAAAGAAAAAATGAGAGAATGTTTGCCAGGATACCTGCCTTCCATGAAATGTTAAAAGAAGTTCTTTAGATATAAGGAAGATAATATAAATCAGGAAGTCAGATCTACATGTCGAAAGAAAGAGCATTGAAGAAGGAATAAGTGAAAGTGAAATAGAAACTTTTATTTTTCTTACTCTTAATAGATCCAAGGTAGCAGTTTGTTAAAAATAATAATAGTAACAATGTATTTGATTATGTATGTTTATGTATATACCATATCTATGCTTGTGTATGCTTATGTATAAGTGAAATGAATGACAGCAATGATACAAGGGATGGGAGGAAAAAACTAGGGTTAATTTGTTTCTTTAAGGTACTCATGCTATCCATGAATTGCTATAGTGTTATTTGAAAGTGGACTTGGATTACTTGTAAATATATATTGAACACACTAGGGCAACCTACTAAAAAAAGGAGGAAAAAGAGTATAACCATTATGCTGGCAAAGGAAAGAGAATAGAGTAATAAAATGTGCAAATAAAACCATAAAAAACATAGAGTGAAAGACTGGAAGACAAAACTAGGAACAAGGAAACAAGAAACAAGAAAACACTAACAAATATGGTAGGTATGAATCTATCTATATTAGAATATTAGAATGTCCATGCTCTACATGTACCAGTTAAAAGACAGAGGTTATCAGAGTAAATAAAAAATGTGACCCAACTGTATACAGTCTACAGGAAACTCATTTTAGATATAAAGGCACATAAAAATTAAAAGCAAATGGATAGAGAAAAATACACCATGCTAACACTAATTAAAAGAAAGCAGGAGTTCATATATTTGTACCTATATTAATTTCAAACAGAAAAGACTTCAAAGAAAGGAAAGTTATCATGTATAACAGTGGGCACTACATATGATAAATGCATCAGTTCTCCAAGATGACTTACTAGTTCTTAATGTGTATATTGCCTAACAACAGTGCATCAAAGTATGTGAGGAAAAAAACTGATAAAATTGCAAGGAGAAATACATGAATTGACTATCATAGTTAAAGACTTCAACACCCCCCCCCCACACACACAAAATTGGACAGATCTAGCAGGCAGAAAATCTGTAAACATATAGTCAGACTAAACAACACCATTAATGAACAGGGTCCAATTGACATCTATTGACTACTTTATCCAATAAAAACAGAATATCATTTTTTCCCTCAATCCCACATGGAATATTCATGAAGATAGAACAAATTAGGAACCATAAAAACAACACATTTAAAAGAATAGAAATGGTTGGTTTTAGACTACAATGGAATTAAACTAGAAATCAAGAAGAGAGAAATAACTAGATAATATGTGGAGATTAAATAATACATATATCAAAGAAAATACATTTTAAAGTATTTTGGAAGAGTAAAAATGAAAACACAGCTTATTAAAATTTGTGCTCTGCAACAAAAATAGTGCTTATATGGAAATTTATAGCATCAAATGCATTGATTAGAAAATAAGAAAGATCTAAAATCAACAATCTAAGTTTTTAATTGGGAAACTAGAAGATGAAGAGAAAATTAAATCCAAAGTGAGTGGAAGAAAAGAAATAGAATCAAAGCAGAAATTAATGAAATTGAAAATAAGAAATAACTAGAGAAAATCAACAACCAAAAGCTGGTTTATTGAAAAGATCAATAACATTGAGAGGACACAAGTTACTAATATCATAAATGAAAGATGGCATGCACATCACTAGAACCCCTGAAAATTAAAATTATGAGAAAGGAATACTCCTGAACAACCCTATACCCACACACTAGATGAAATCTAGATGAAACATACCAATTCCTTGAAAGATACATTCTGCCAAAGGTCTCACAAGAAGAAATTGATGATCCAAATAGGCCTATATTAGAGAAATTGAAACATTAGTTATTACAGTTCAAAAACAGAAAGCACTAGGCCCATATGGGTTCATTGGTGAATTCTACCAAGCATTTAAGGAAGAAATTACATCAGCTTTCTATACTCTCTTTCAGAAGATAGAAGCAGAGGGAATATTTCCTAACTCATTCTATGAGGCCAGCATTACTCTAATACCAAAACCAGACAAAGATGTCACAAGAAAACCACAGACCAATATCCCTCATGAATATAGATGCAAAGATTCTCAACAAAATTTTAGCAAATTGAATCCAAAAAAGTATGAAAAGAATTATAAACCGTGACTAAGGAGAATTTATCCGGGTATGCAAGGCTGGCTCATTTGAAAATCAGTTATTGGGGGCACCTGGGTGGCTCAGTCGTTAAGCATCTGCCTTTTGTTCTGGTCATGATCGCAGAGTCCTGGGATCTGATTAAAACCTGCGTTGGGCTCCCTGCTCTGCAGGAACCCTGCTTCTCCCTCTCCTGCTTCCCCTGCTTGTGTTCCCTCTCTTGCTGTCTTTATCTCTCTGTCAAATAAATAAATAAAATAAAATAAAAAAAAGAGCACTTACACTATTAGTGGATAGCACTACATGCTATTTAAAAAGTCTTTGCTATGAAGCTGGTAATCATTTAAAATGGATTTGTAGTTTATTAAACACAATTACATTTGCATATTTTGAAAAAAACAATTTTTCATATATGTCCAATCCATATTATTTATTCAGTCAATAGACAGTGGTTGATGTATATTTGTATTTGCAGTCTGTGGGTTATGAACACTGAGCTATAAAGAGCTATAAAGAGACCATCTACCAGAATGCTTTATTCCTACACCACTGACTGAAATATAAATGAAAAAAGTGGAAATTCAGGAAACAGTGACTCACTACTATTATTTAAAGTTATTTTGCAGAGATAGTCTTAATAGAGTATCATTTAGGTGTACTATTCTTCTATTGGACATTAAGGCTGAGTCCACTTGACTGGCTATCTTAAGTAACCCTGCAGTGAACATGTTTGGGAACAATGCTTTGTCCAAATCTCTGATTATTTTCTTAGAATAGAGTCCCATATATAAATGTGTGGATCAATGGTATGAAAAGTCCATTGTACTTTATACAAATTGCCTTTTAGTAGGTTTATTCTAGTAATGCATTTTATTCCCACCAATGATGTATGAATATGAAGTATATAAATGCCTTCATATTTTGCTAATATTTATTATATGTTTTCTACATTTATAGAATGCCCTCTCATATCATATCTCATTTAGTCCTCCAAGAAATCAGTGCAGTTTAATATCATTCCCATTTTACATAAAAAGAATCTAAGTAACCAGGAAATTAAATTAAATGATTTTCCCAAGACTTATGCTAATAGGTATTATGACAGAGACTGGCTTTTTGAAGACTGTCATTTTCCCTTAAACTACATTACTAAAGAGATATGATTAGAGATCTGGGTCTCTCTCTCTCTCTCTTTCTTTCATTTAACTCTGTCTTCTCTGGATTTATTGATTCTTTTTTCTATATTGTGACTGATAACTCTATCAACTGAATTGTATCATAAATGTGTGTGTGTGTTTAGTTTAGAAGGTTAGCTCTAAGACTGAAATCTTAAAATTCAAACTATGTTAGTTCTAAAGCATTACTGATCCAGAATCATTAGGGTGTTTCCTTCTAGTTGCCATTAGCTTGATTATTATTTATTCAGACTTTTCCAAAAATTGAATCATGTGCACCCTTCTCTCTTCTTCCTCATTACTCGCTTCTCCCCACCCCTCACACATACTTCTTACCAGTCTTTCCTAAGGGATAAATCACATTATTTTTTGGCAATTTTTTTGTAAGGGAGAATTTAGCACAACATTGAGATTTATTCTGTTTAAACTGAGCTGGTCCTAATTCTCTTTATTTGGTTGCACCAAATGGCTAAGTTAACTCGCTTAGACATTGCCAGAAATACCTGTGCAAGCTTTGATGTAGAAGCTGGGGAAAATGACCAGGGCAAGGAAAACCCAGTTTGGTTATGCTTGGTGCTTTGTTGTTTGATCAAGTAAACTAGTTTCTCTTTGTATGAAAAACACCCATAAACATATGTAAATGGTTTTATCTTCTCTTATAATCAGATAAACATGCCTAAGCAGGAGCAAAAAACAGAGGAAAGACCCTGAGATGTTCATTTCCTGAAATGAAATACTATGTAGATTTGGCCCTTTAGCCCAGGGGGTAATTGGGATGTGTATTATTCTTGGATGTGAAGGCCAAAAAGAAAGAATTCTGAGAGACCTCAGAATGGAAAGGTTGGGTATTACTCAGCCTCTGATGATTGTCTTCAAAGTCAACAAATTCAGAGTTAAGAGAAGTTATATTTGTGGTGGGGAAAAGATCAGGTTTGCCTGCCCCCTTGGTTTTTACTTTACCCACTTTATTTTAACTGCTTTATTACAAAGATAACTCTTTTCATGAGTCTGAGCATTAAAGTATTTGCAAATGCCTCTTTGAGGCTTTTTTTTTTTTTTTTTTGGTGGGAGTGGGAGTGGGTGGTGTGGGCTGAGAATCTTTGTCTCTTCGTAGTCTCTTCTTAGCAAACATTTGGATTGCATTTTATTTTTGGACCCTGAGTTCCTAATTTGAGAGACTATCTTCTCTTTGGTATGTGCTTTTGATTGCAAAAAAGTAGATTAGTCCAATATTTCCCACCCTAAATCAAGTTTTTGAGAACCATAAATAGGCCATTAAATACTTTATACTTTTCCAGTGAGATTAGGTGGAGAATGTTCCAGTGAGTTCACACCATTGTTTTAATGTCTCTGAGTGATCACAAGAATAAGCCAAAAATCACACAATCAACCTCTAAGATGAATAAGACCTAGAATAAGAAACAAAACAGTTTAAAACTGATATACAATTCTTTTATAAATAACTAAATTATCTTTCCCAGGGGTGCCATATATAGGGTAATATTTCTTATAAATATGAAATTATTGTTTCTCGTGCTTTTTTTCTGTATTTATTATTGATCTTTCTTACCACTACCTCGACCTTGAAACATATAGGCTTTTCCCTCATGTAGCCAGCAGTCCTTCTGGTCTATACATTTTGGTTATTCTAATGGCTACAGATAATAAATTTTAGCATTGAGGAACAATTAGAAAAGTAAAGCAGCAACATGATGTAATGAGGATAGTTATACTAGGTATAACTCAAAGATGATTATTTGATTAATAATTATTTGCCAGCTATGATGAGACTAGAATTATAGTAAAAGTAACTCCCCCCCCCAGGATAAATCTATATGGGAGGAAAACAAAAAAACAAAAAAACAAAAAACTCGTTCTGAATATGTAAATCTCATTTAAACTTGGTAATAGATATTTTCATTAAAAAGTGAAGAGTGACATACATAGATCATTTTATAATCCATATTAGCAATAAGAAAGGTCAAGTAAGAGGAAAAATATTTAGGAATGCACATGGAAGAGAATCTTGGATTAGAAGATCAGAAATGATTCCACATAGGCCTTTTTTCCTGGTAAATTACAAAACTGATTCCCCCTTTTAATCTTTAATATGGTAAAAAGATGTTACTGAGATTGCTAAAGCTTATGTCTGGCAAAATATCTTGATATTCTGAAGCAGAAAATGTCACTGAGCATCAAAGGGCCAGAAATCAAAGTGAGATACACATGGCTTAGGAAGGTTGTGGAAGGTTAGGAAGGTGTGGTTATATGTGTCTCTTTGTATTGTGGTTATATGTGTCTCTCTGTATGTTTCTGGTTAGAGGAGATTAGGCTAAATGGATGGATCATCTTCTATGGTAAACTGTCAACCCAGGGGATTTTTAATTTTTAGACCTGGAATATAAACAGCCTTGGCTGACATATACTGGAAGAGAGATGATTAATGGAATTGGAACTAATTTTAAGGACATGTCTATCTTTAAAAACAAAACAAAACAAAATAAAAAACAAAGTCGGCATGTGGTATTATTGGCAAACTGGTTGCATGATGATTCTTAACAGAGTTCTTTCCACATGGGTTACCTGAATAAATGAAGCAATAAGCAGAACTAGCTTGTACTGAGCAACTACTATATATGATAATATATTCTAGAAAAGAAAAAAAATGTATGTTACTTGTGTAAAAATGGATCGTTTGATTAGAGTATGATTTCTAAAAATAAAACTAACTTGGTAGGGGTGCCTGGGTGGCTCAGTGGGTTAAGCATCTGCCTTTGGCTCAGGTCATGATCTCAGGGTCCTGGGATCAAGTTTTGCATTGGGCTCTCTGCTTGGATGGGAGCCTGCTTCCTCCTCTTTCTCTCTGCCTGCCTCTCTGACTACTTGTGATTTCTCTCTGTCAAATAAATAAAATAAAATAAAATAAAATAAAATAAAATAAAATAAAATAAAATAAAATAAAATAAAATAAAATAACTTTGTATATGTCAAACTAAACTCAAAATAAGGAGAACATAGTGATTATTTATTAATTCGTGCACTGATAGGAAAGTGATTTGGAAAATGAAGTTATATTAAGGACTTCTAGGTTGAAGATGAAGGATTGAGTGTTTTTACTTCCACTGTTCCTTGAAACCTAACTAAAATATTTTCTAAGCATACATGTACAAAAGCACAGAGAAACTGAGAAGTGGCAATAACAACAAGATGGGCACTAAACCACTTAGCTAACTTGAAGAAAAACAATAAACAAAAAACAAAAACAAAAACGGAATCCTAGGTCAGCAGTAGAGAAAGCTGAGCAGCTACTCAATCTATACCACAAATCTCCCAAAAGGCTCAGAAATTGTCAGCACTGGGTACCTCTGCAAGCAGGGAAGATGAAGTGTAGAAAGAAGTTGTTGAAAACAGGAGGTTGGATTAAATTCTGCTTCAGGAAACTGTTAAGCCACCAGTTTTACTCCCTCCTTTGGTCAGCTGGAAAAGTACTCCTCTCCCACCTTGGCAGAAGACTGGACGTTTAGTCTCTGGAGAGGTAAAGCTGCGTATCTCTGGACTGAGAATATTAGGTATAGTTGAAGGAAGGGAAATCTTACTACAAATTGAGAGATTTCATCAGTTTGTGCACTGAATGTTGGGTGTCCTACATCACACTTTTCCTACTGTGCTCTTAGAACCCTAGAAGCCTGGTTAGTACGTCCTTGGCTTGTGTTTCTTTAAGAGACTGGTGATGCATTTTTATGCAGAATTTGAATGATCAACAAGAAAATACCTGAAGATACATACCAATACTGCTTTCAATAAAATAGACTGGTCACATCACTCCTTAAAATGAAACCCACAGTTGACAAGCAAACAGAATGTTCAATGGTTTCCATTAGCCTTTAGAGATCTATTCATAAACATGGGCAGACATCCAAAGATCCTGAAGTATTTGAGCAAAGTGCCTAATTGAAAAGATAGAGACTAAAATGAATAAAGAGAAAGCAACAATATAAACAGAACAGATTATGCAGGGAGATAATATTGAAAGTATCTCTGTATTGAAAATAGTTGAAAGACATTATTTCAGTGAAACAAGAATAGTATGCCACAAAAAGGGATACTATGACTCTAAGAAAAGAGGTCTTGAAAATTAAAATTATAAAATGTGATGAAGTGATTAGAAGCTTTAGGAGCTGATGGTGAGGAATTCTCTCAGAAAGTAAAACAAGGGGCGCCTGGGTGGCTCAGTGGGTTAAGCCGCTGCCTTCGGCTCAGATCCCGGGGTCCTGGGATCGAGTCCCTCATCGGGCTCTCTACTCAGCAGGGAGCCTGCTTCCCTCTCTCTCTCTCTCTCTGCCTGCCTCTCCATCTACTTGTGATCTCTCTCTGTCAAATAAATAAATAAAATCTTTAAAAAAAAAAAAAGTAAAACAAATAGAGATCAAAGATAGGAAAGAAAAATAAGAATATTAGAACATCATCTCAGGAGGATAAATATCCAAAATTATAGTTTTAAATAAGAAAAACAAAACAAAACAAACAAAACAAACAAACAAAACAGGGGCACCCGGGTGGCTCAGTGAGTTAAAGCATCTGCCTTCACCTCAGGTCATGATCCCATCGGGCTCATGCTCTCTGCTCAGCAAGGAGCCTGCTTCCCCTTCCCTCTCTCTGCCTATCTCTCAGCCTACTTGCGATCTCTGTCTGTCAAACAAATAAATAAAACCTTTTAAAAAAAAAAGAAAAAAAAAACAGAGAAAATCATCAAGAAATAAATCAAGTATCTCCTAAAATTGAGGAAGATGAGTTATATAATAAAATATATAGCAAATACCCAGCAAAATGGATCAAATGGATCTTGTGGCCAAGAGAAGATCTTCAGGCTCCCAGAAAGGGAAAAAAAAAAAAAACAAATATACCAAAGATTATGAATAGAATGACTTTAAACTCTATAAAAACAGAACAATACCTTTGAAACTTTTATGGAAAACCCTTCCAAATTTTCAGAGAAAATGTTTTCCAACCTAGAATTCTGTACTCCATTAAAACAGCCATTAAATATGAAAGTAGAATAAAGATATTTTGGGATACCAAAATCACTAAAAATATACCTTTCTCAAAAAGCTACTTTAGCATGTACTCTACCAACTAGGAAAGTAAAAGTAAGAGATGAAAAGAGGATCTGGGGAACGAGATCTTAGTTCAAGCAAGTAACAAAAGGAATACCCTTGGTAATAATTGGCAGAGGTTTCTAGTAGTCAGTAAAAATCTCTTTTCTTGTCCTTTTAGGCACATATTTAGACTGTATCTATCAAATCCTTTGCATTTAAAAGTGGCCTCAGGACTAAGTGCTATAAACTTGTCTTTGTTACTTCCAAGCCACTGATTTCAAGAAGTGAAAGAAGTGTCTCTTCTAACTCCCCTTGAGGTGACCTTGAGGATTCAAGGTCCCAGTAAATGGTAAATTTACAAGATGAAAAAACAAAAAAAAACAAAAACAAACAAACAAACAAAAAAACACACACACACACAAAACACACACAAAACAAAACAAAAAAACCCCGGATTTCAACCTGACCACCCTGAGGAGAAGATACCCACTAACCATTGGCCGCCATCTTGGATTGTTACATGAACAAGAAAGAAGTTCCTGTTCTGGGAATCTGTTATTGCAGCCTACCCTAACTACTAGGGATGCTGAAAAGAAATGCTAGGATGAAAGCTGGATAACAGGCTTAGAGAGTAAGTAGTCCAGATTGGAGCAAGTCAGAGGCTCTGGAATAAAAGTTTTCCAAGAAGATGAAACTGATAGAAAACTGGATGTATTTGAACACTGGGGAAAAGTTTGGGGGTGAATTAGTCATAATAACACAGGCAACGAAGAAAACAAAAGTAAATAAAACAGCCATTGAATCCAAAGAGAACAAAGTTTATGCAAGATAGGAAAAGTAATTAAAGCTTGCTGCATGCCTCAGTTATAAATAACATTTAGGTAACCTTAATAGATTTTCCTGAGCAACATAAAAGTATCTTTATTGGGGGGATGGAAGTCTGAAGGTGTGTGTGTGTGTACATAGTAATGTAGTCTGTGAAAAGAGAATTAAGCCCATATATCATCTCTTGAGAAGATAGTATCTATGCCTAAAACTAAAAAATCAAAAATTAACAATATAAATACTCTGCATATATGTATAAACATGTTATATAATAAAATATATAATATATATATTTATAATATATAAATATAAACATGTTTATAAATATCTCTAGAGATATGGAAAGTAGAAAGCACTGAGGAAGAGGAATATTCATGGTGTAGCAGTAGGTGTAGCAGTAAGAAACCATTATTTTATGATAAGTCTCTCATATATATTATATATATAATATATATATAATATATATATAATTGTTCAAATTATATGCATGCATAAACTATACAAAAACAAAAGAAACTGTATTTCTAAAAAGTTATATTCAAATTTCTTATAATAATATTCCATATTGATCAAAAACAGAGCTATGATTTTAAAGTTTAGTCAGAGTGAAACAGAAAATGGTCCTGAAAATAGTAGAGTGAGGGGAAAAACTTCCTCTTCTTTGAGGCTACAGAAGAAACTAGAGAGAAAAATAACTGTATAATTAAAAAAAATAAAACTAAAGAGAAACAAATCTGAAAAATGCTTCATCAATTATGAAAAATATTGACTTTGGGGCGCCTGGGTGGCTTAGTGGGTTGAGCCTCTGAATTCGGCTCAGGTCATGATCTCAGGGTCCTGGGATCGAGCCCCACATCGGGCTCTCTGCTCAGTGGGGAGCCTGCTTCCCCTCCTCTCTCGGCCTGCCTCTCTGCCTGCTTGTGATCTCTGTCTGTCAAATAAATAAATAAAATCTTAAAAAAAAAGTTGATTTTTATCTTAAAGTATCTTATTCAATATATAAGAAAAAATATCAAGACCTTAATAGATGAATTAAAAAATATATATATATATATGATAGGAAATGGAATTAACTAATTATGGAAAAGATTCAATTTGCTCTTGAGTAAGTGAATAAATGAAGTTACCTTTATACTTATTCCAACTTAAAAATGGTAACTCTTGGAGTTAGTGATAAGCTTGAGTTGTATTTGCAAACACAGCTAGTCTCAATGCAAATTTTTATATTTTACTTGAAAATATGAACTTGTAGCACTAATGATGTGGAATCTTCAAAGATTTGACAACAGCTGTTTGACAACAGCTCATACACCTAAAAATTTATTCTAAGTCAATGATTAAAGAAAGAAAATCATATAGAGTAGAATGATGAAATAAATTATAATTCCCCACACCATAGAATAGCAACATGATTATAAAAACTATGTCATGACGTGAACAGATTACTATGTAATAAATATATAAATGCAGAATACAATACTATAATTCTGATCGATATGTAAAACGCAAATGCCCATGGACCAAATCATAACCAATTACAACATTTTGATCAGTCACTATAGGCTGCTGGGATGATCTATTTGTAATCTTTAAAAATTTCTTTAATGCTACAAATGAGATTTGAAGTTCAAGTGTTGTTTGCAACACTTGCTAGTTGATTAATTTAGATAAGGAACAGAAATTATTTCCATCTGAGGATAATATAAATAGTATCTTCTCACCTACCTCAGAGCATTTTCATGAGAATCCAGTGCTATAATATATGTGAAAACACTTGGTAAAAATAAAGCACTTTAATAATACGTGGAGTTATTGTTATTATTATCATCAGTGCTATTGAGAACACTGCTTTGGCAGAATTATTCTTTCTCAACCACAGACAGAGCTTTATCTTCCTTCCTCCATATGTGACACATTAGAAGTTACTTGAGCTCAAGGTCAGTTTTTAAATTTGGCTTCTTGGAGAAGCAATGGAATAAACCAAAGATCAATGTGAATTTTTTCCAAGAATATCATCCAAAAGGAATACCCAGGGAGTGATGGAAAGCAATCCAAGGACCCCACAGGAAGAACAAGTCTTTGTCTTAGAGCTCTGGACTGCTCTAACAACTTTCTTAGCCATTGTTCCTTTCCTCATTGGAAAAGACTGGCTCCTTGGGCAAGTCCTATTACATTTTGTGTCTATTAGGGGCTCAGTGTCTTTGAGGGTTTTAATCAGAGAGGCTTAAGCATATGACTTCAACTTAAAAAGTTGGTGATATTTAGATGCAAATATTACAGATGCATTCAGTATAAAATTGAATTTTTTCCACATAATTAAAAATATATATTGGTAATTATTCAACCTGGGAAGCTCCTTGACTACACCAATTAAAGTTTAAGAATAATCATTTAGGAATATTTCTATAGACATTCTACTTTGGTTTTTGACTATTGGAGTGAATGTGGAAAGGTCAAGAGGGACTTCAATTGCTATTTTCATGTTTTTTTGTGTTGGAAACATGAAAAGTAATATAGATATGAAAATATGTACTGAAGTTGCTTAGTTATTATTTCTGAAGAATAATACTTATTATAAAATGACTTTTGCTAATGGGTTTTTCATTTGCCTTCTCTATGTCTCCTTCAGTAAAACAATCAGTCATGTCTTTTGCCCATTTCATAGTTGGATTGTTTGTTACTTTCCTATGAGTTTATATATATATATATAAACTCTCTCTCTCTTATAAATAAATAAATAAATAAATAAATATAAATATATAAAATGACACTAATTCTTTGTCAGATAATAAGGTTTGCATATTTTCTCTAGCCTATAGCTTTTCCTTTCATCCTCTTAATAGGGTCTTTCAAAGAACAAACATTTTTAATTTTGTTTAAATCCCATTCATCACCATTTCCTTTGTGTATCATGTTTTTGGTATTGAGCTATTGGACTGTGAGTAGCCCTTTATCCTGAAGGTTTTCTCTTATATATTTTTTACACTTATATTTTGAAGGAAATTTTGTATTAAGTGTGAGGGGAGTTTGGTTTTGTTTGGCTTTGGTTTTGGTGGTGTGTGTGTATTTTTTTTTTCACTTGGATATCCAATTGTTCCAACCTTATTTCTTGAAAAGGCCATCCATCCTGCATTGAATTGCTTCTGCAATTTATCAGGAATTAATTTGATCTATCGATCTATGTCCCATTGATCTATGTGTTTATTCCTCTAATACCACACTGTCTTCAATATTATAGCTGTATAGTAACTTAGTATTGAATATAGAGTGAATAATCTCACGTTCTTCTCTTTTTGGATTTTTTATGTATTATAGTCACTGTGTTTTCAAATAAATTTTAGAATAAGCTTTTATATGTTTACAAAGTACCTTGAAGGGATTTTGGTAGGAACTATATTAGATCTTTAGCTAAATTCAGGAAAACTGACATTTACTACTCAAGTCTTCCTATAAATGAGTGCAATATACATTTCCATTTATTTAGGTCTTTAAAAACTTTCTTTCATTAGCATTTTGTAATTTTCAGCATATAGGTCCTATACAGGTTTTGTTAAATTTATATCTAAGTATTTCATTTTTTTTTAAAGATTTTACTTATTTATTTGACAGACAGAGATCAGAAGCAGGCAGAGAGAGAGAGAGAAGGAAGCAGGCTCCCTGCTGAGCAGAGAGCCCGATGTGGGGCTCGATCCCAGGACCCTGGGATCATGACCCGAGCCGAAAGCAGCGGCTTAACCCACTGAGCCACCCAGGCGCCCCAGTATTTCATTTTCTTTAGAGGATAGTAAATGGCATTGTGTTTTTAAAAATTGTCTCCACAAAGTCACTGTTAATATAGAGATGTATGTCATAAGCTTGTTTTCTGTAACCTTGCTAAACTCACTAATTCATTCTAAGATTTTTTCTTTTAATTTCTTGTGACTTTCTAAGTGGACAGTCATGTCATCAACAAATAGGGACAGTTTTGTTTATTCCTTTCCCCTATGATTGCCTTTTATTTCTTTTCTTTGTCTCATTGCACTGACTAGGACTTCTAGTACTATGTTAAATAAGAGTTGTGATGATGGACATCCTTGCCTTGTTCTTGTTCTTGTTCATAGGAGGAAAGCATTATGTTTTTCCATTAAATATAATGGTAATTATAGGATTTTTTGCATATGACTTTTTAAAAAAATAAAGTAAATTAGTTTCCTTCTATTTTTAACTTGCTGAGAATTTTTTATCATGCGTGGGGGTTGGATTTTGTATAATTTTTTTTGCATCAGTTGACATGATTGCATAATTTGACTTTTCATCTTTGGATTGTTGATGTGGAGGATTACATTGACTGACTTTTTAATATTGAACCATCCGTTCATAACTGGAATAGATACCATTTGGACATGGTGTGCAATTCTTTTGATTCATTGTTGGATTTGATTTGCTGACATTTTTGTTGAGGATTTTTGTGTTTAAATTCACAAGAGATATGGCCATATTTTTCTCATGAATTGATTTATGTCTTTACTTCTCTGCTTAACCATTACCATACCATTACAATAATGTTCCATGTCATTTCAGTTTAAACATTGTTCATGTTATTGTAAATTCTACAGAATTATTCCTGTTCATGGTTGCTCACTTTAGAGTTGTACCATGATTGATTCTCTCATTGTTATTCCTTTAACTTGTTTTCCCAATTCTAGATTTTTTTTCTATCATAATATTGATGTAATATTTTAGTGTACACGATTATTTTTATGTTTTGCTTTACATACACGCAACAGAGTCCTAGAAGAGAATAAACAGAAGAGATAAAGTTACAAAGAACATAGCCTTTGGTGTCAGAAAGACAATCATTCAGTCCCTAACTCTGTTGCTTTCTAGATGTTCACTTAATCTTCCTGAATCTCCATTCTCTTCTCCTTAACATGGGAACTAACCAAAATAATATATGTAAAACACCTAGTCTACACTGGCTATTCACACATCTTATGTAGCAGTTCTTTTCCCTCTTCTGCTTCCTCTACTCCTCTGTCTCACTCTCTTCCTGAATATAATGATCTTGAGTTAGCCAGCATGGTCCTTTAAGCAAGAATTTTAAAATAATAATTGATACCATTATTTTAAACAATCTTCATTTTACTTTTGTAAAATTATCTTTTTTTAGTAAAACTGAACTTATTGGGAATGGGATAAAGAGACTGTAGGATTTTTGTGTACGAATGTGAATGTGGGTGAAACACAGAGAGAGAGATTTTGTGAGATACCAATAGGGAAACCATATTAGTAAACACTAAAGAAACAGCACAATATGGCATGACAATCATGTGCCTTATAATTTCCAAAAGTCTCTCTATCCTTTCTGTTTGGACATTTGTTTTCATTTCTGATGATGAATCTAAGGTCATTTCTGCCATCCCCTTTTTATTATCTTGTATTTACTTTCATCTTATTTGTGCATACTGAGAGGGTATACCAGCAATATAAATGGCCCATTTCTCTTTGATTCCATTCATTTGATCACATTGCCTACTCATCTTTTTAAATCATTTACTAACTTTTATAATAATGATAGCCATTTTGTTAGCTTATTAGTCATTAATTGTTAGTGAGCTGTGCCTCTTTATTTTATAAATTATGATTGGTATAAATCAGAATTGAGGATCAAATTATGGTGAATAAAGAATGATTTACTCATTTTTATTATTTTATTTATTTCATTTGGTTTTTATCTGAGTTATGTATAAATTTACAGGGTGATAAAGTTTTATCTGTGTTTATTATTATTTTTTTAACTCAAACAAGAATTCTTAGATTCTGGATCATGCACCTTTGGTTTTGGGACCCAGATGGTTTTATTTTGAGAAATCATGTGGCTCAGCAATTTTGGGTCTAACTATATCTATGCACAGAGCTCTGCCTTGGCTTCACCTATGAACCTGAGTTCCTCGAAGACCCAATTTACTATTCATTTCAGCTCATGATTCCCAGAGGGAGAGTGAGGCACTGTTCAGCCAAGTAGGCTTAGCCTGGAAGAGCCTGTCTTTCTCCAAACAAAAGCTAATCATGAGTTTCCTGGAAGAGAGAGCTAGTTTGACAGTTTGGTCAGGAAAATGCCATGGTGAGGTAAACTTGCCTGACTCTACTTGGTCTTTAAGGCCTGATCTTTTTATATGGGAAGCATTACAGAGAATATTCCATGTCTCTAATGGGAACCAACTCTAATGAGAACCAACTAAGTTCTTGGAAAAAGGGAGATTGGTCGGAAGGGATGCTTTTAGAATACAGAGAATAATAGGTGGCATAATTTAACATAATGCAATATTTCTGTCATTTCTCTAATAATTATCCTAAATCTAAATATACTGTTCATTAAATGCATCAGCTTAAGAAATCTACTAAGCTCATAGTTGAATAATATATCACCTCACATTTAAAAATATTTTATTTAATTATTTTGAGAGAGAGAGAGACTGAAGGAGAGAGAGCATGAACAGAGGGATGGGGCAGAGGGAGAAGTGAAGGAGAAGCAGACTCTATGCTGAGCAGGGAGACCAATGCGGAAGTCAATCCCAGGACCCTGGGATCATGACCTGAACCAAAGGCAGATGCTTAACTGACTGAGCCACCCGGATGCCTGTCACCACACATATAATCATGACAATCTTGAGATTAACCAACCATTAAGTGCTACTTTGATGATGTTTTTGCTAGCAGATTTCTACTTAGAAATGTGAACTTTCAGCAGATATATTCATATTTAACTAATAGTAGCCAGATTCTCACTTGATAGTCCTTGAATCTTTAAATTTTTTCATACACCAAATGAGGATTTTTTTTTTTCCAGGCAAGGATTTTGAAGAGCCATCCTTTGTTAGCCATGGGAGTTAAAAAAAAAAAAAAAAAAGTGAAAAAGACATTCATTTTTTCACTCATTCATGTAGAAATCAAGAATACATGTCCCAAACATCATCCTAGTTTCTGTGAGGTGATCTAAAAATGGATACAATAAATCTATCCATTCATTCATTCATTAAGTCAGACAATCAGTCAATAAACATTATTGAGGCAAGTTAATAAAATATGGTTTCCATTTTGGAAAAACTCACAGTGTAGTGAAGGAATCCCAATTAATAATATTATTGAGATCCTTTGGGTTAATTATGAGGTGAATGTAAGAGATCATAAATGCAAACTTTATGCTTTATGAAACTTTATGTTTGAGGACATTTGTTCAACATCAAACTCATTAACCTCTATGTTCTCCTGACTATACAAGGTACTGTGAACGCATATTAGTTTAGCTCAATTGACTAAAAATTCATCATATGCCTCTGGAGTTTCATGTCCTAGGCCAGGCACTGGGAATAACCAGATGAAAGAGGCATGCTTGTCTTGGAAGAAGTTACTAGTAACAGAGATAAGGATTCTCAGGAGTGGTGTAATGGTATGAGTGATGTTGAGCACTGAGGAAGGAGAAGAGAAGTTTGCTGACAGTAGTGATGCATAGACTGAATTTCAAAGCACTGAGGTAGATGGGACATCAGTGTTCTGAGTGAACAGGTGAAAGGGATCAGAGGTCTGAGAAAGCTAGCTCTGTTGGAGAGCTAGATGTCATGTGTTAATACTGGAGCATGAAGTCAATGGAGAAGCATTGGGAGAGGTCCTGGATGCTGGGCAAGAGTATTTGGAGATTCTTCTGAAAGGAATAGTGAGCCAGAGATCTACTTTCCATCTGACCTGCTAGTATTTCATTGGCACATTTTCCCCCCTGCACATCCGATGAGTATGTTGTATTTTACTTAAAATAATAGTAGTGTTGTTTGAGCTCCTCAATGGCAGAAAACAAAGAACAATCATGAGGACAGCTCCAGTGTCAAGACATGTTCCTCACTAATGCTACCTCTTGTGTGAGTTATATGAAGCACTTTCACTTGTATTTATCTCCTCTGGTCCTCCTCACAGACTTATGGGGAAAAGTGGTTTCTTTCGTTTGCTAGATGAGAAAATGGAAGCCCTAAAATGTAAATTGGCTTTTGCCAAGCCACACAGGGAACCAATGGCTGGACCAGAAACCAGATCCAGACCCCAGGCCTCCTGGTGCTAGTGCAGTGTTCCTCCACGAGTCATGTACACTCTGTTCTGCTGTGATCCCAGTGGGCACTGACTTACCCTCAGAGTGTACAATTTAGAATGTGAAGCAAATGGATCCCTTACCATCTCGTGTTTTTAGATAGCATTCACCCACTTATTACCCACCCACTGTGTGCATTTTCATGCCCACATGTGCACAGTGATAGTACCTAAAATATAAGATAATATGTCCTTAGCAGAGGGCCTGGCATATGTTAATCCCTCAAAACCACTATTCAGTAGCTGAAGTGATGAATGAGATCCTGGCCCTGCTTTCTCCATGCTTTCACCCAGTAAGAACACCAAAATTCAGAAGACAGATTGAAGAAGTTTCAGTAGGACAAAAAGGCAGAAAATTCAGGGCATTTCAGACTCTGTTTAGTACAATGGAATAAAGCGTTTTGGCTATTTACCCTTTTTCTGTAGATTCTGACAGTTCTGGCCAAAATGCACGGTTGCTAAAGAAAAATGCCTACTGGTGAGGGAAGTGGGTTGACTTAATCTTGGGAACCACAGCATCTTCTTTCCCTCTACTCCCTCCTGTACCACTAACTGCTCTTAAAGTTCATCTCTCCTCTCCTCTAGCTGTTTCTCTTGGCCTGCTGAGACTTTTTTTTTTTTTTTTCCCTGATTGGCTATCTTATGGAATTGGGAGTTACTCCATTAGTTATGGTAGTACCCATAGGCCTGTCACAGATAGACATAGAGCTGTGGATAAGTATGAGTTAGGTCCTAACTCTGCACAGACCTACATATTCAGACATTCTACATACACACACACACACACACACACACATGCACACAACACATGCACATACACAGACAGAACATGCCTGTTTCCATTTAGTTTGGCTTCTTGGATTAAATAGCTTATATAAGTAAGACCATAGGTTAAGTATGCCTATGTTGAAAGATCTGGCAAATGAGTTTGGCCTGAGAGGTATTTTTTTATATCATACGGTTTAAACAGCATCATTTTCAGAGGTCAAGCCCTGCTGGGCCTGGCTTGGGGTTCTTTGCCAGTTTCAAGGGTGTGGTATGCAGAATCTGATGTTTACTTTAATGACTATGAGAAGTCTCTTAAACAGATTGACTGCCTAGAAAAACACTTCAGATGCTTCTCAATCTTGAACTTTGGCTTCTCCAGCCACGACCAAAGGAGTATTAGTGTAAGTTTTAAAGCTTCCCTTACACTACATTATGATCATTCCATAAAAATTGTGGTTTCCCTTCTCTATCAAATTAGCTAATCTCATTTAACCATGACCACTGCTTCTATATAATCAAACTGTAGGAATAAAATTACAACTTTGCTTTACCAAAACCTAAACTGAAGCTCACATATTGGTGAGTGTAGCCCTCACAGTGTTGAGACTGATGTAGTACAAGCCTCTTGGCAGCAGGTGCCTTATTTTGTTTTCTGGTGTGTCCCCAGCTCCTGGAACAGAGAATTCTCTCAGGAAGTTTTATTGCTTCTTTCATCTTGGTGGATGTCTGGCACATAGCAAACTTTTCAATAAGTTGAATACTGACCCTCACAATTCTGTCTTCTGACCTTCATTATGTAGGTTCAGGTGAGTCACAAAGTTGGATTTCATACGTGCTGCCTATGTATGAATAAAAGTTGGGGAAGTGAGAGAGACCATGATGTAGTAGAAGAGTTACAACGGGGCAGGTTAGGCAGATAAGGCTTTTTCCTCCTGCCCCTCTAAATTGCAGCCAACCATCAACAAGCCCCGTCTCTACCCCTAGCCCATTTTTCTCAGGGCTCTCTAATGCTGCCTATTGCCTGAAAACAGGAAGTATAACTACTGCCATCCCCTTAGGAATAACAGGCTGAACAATGAAGGTCTATGGATGGATATTTAGCCATTTTTCACAGCTCCAGTAAATCTTACACATGGATTTTTTTTTCTCAAATATACATTTTTATATGACTATAAAAGCAAAGTGTACTCATTTGAAGAAAATCAGGGCTACCCATAAGGTATAAATAAACAAAATAAAATTACTCATTAACATTTAGTATATTTCATTCCAATTATTTCTTACGTCAATTTTTTCTTTTGCACTATTCAGATCATACTGTATGAAAAATAAAGTATCTTGACTTTTCACCTAATATAATTAGTATAAGCAACTTCACATATCATTAAATGGCATTGCAAATGCTATTTCAATAAACCACAAACTTTTTTATGATGCAAATATAACATAACTTACCTAGACTTTCCTCCATTGTTTGGCAGAAATTAATAAATAGCAGAATAAAGGGTTTTTCCAAGCATGGAGGTCAGTGTTAGGTCATGCTTGGGACTGTGTAAGCCAGGCCTCTGATTGTTCTGGATTGAAATAGTCATTTCATATTTTCTAGATCTAGTCTTTATTCACTGCCATTTGATTAACATAGATGATTCACTGGATATGCATACAATAAGATGTCTTTAGAAATAATAATTTCCCCATGTTTTGCCTTCTGACTTTTATAATTTTGAAAACATAAAAATGACCCCCAGTCTGATAGATGACTATAGGCAAACAAGTCACAAATACCGACGCAGATTTTTAACCTTTAAGACTTATCAAATAGTTCAAAAGAACATAGGCAGTACATTTCAGTCTTAATTTGGATGAGTAGTGGTTCAGTTTGATAAGATTTAATGAACACTGACTGAACCTCAATCAATGACAGGCATAATTCAGAAGGCTCTGGAAGAATACAAAGTGGCCAATTTAGAAAACCACTTTAGATAACAGTATGGCAGCTCCAAACAAAAAAACTCAAAAAAAAATGCAATTACTATATAATCCAGCAATCTCACTTCTTTGTATATACTCAAAATAATTCAAATCAGAGACTTGAACAGATATTTGTATACCAATGTTTATGGCAGCCTTATTCAAAATTACCTAACATAATTATCCATTGATGAATGACTGAATTAACAAAATGTGGTATATACATTTGGTGGGATGTTTTTCAGCATTGAAAAGGAAGGAAATTCTGATACATGCTATTGTATGGATGAACCTGGAGGACATTATTCTAGGTGAGATAAGTCAGGAACAAAAAGATAGTTACTTGATGATTCCACTTAAATGAGACACCTAGAGTAGTCAAATTGATAGAAAGTAGAATGGTGGTTGCCAATAGTTAATAGGGAGAGGGATAGGAGTTGTTATTTAATGGGTTTTTCAAAATAAAAGTTCTGGAGAAGGGTTGTGATGTTTTCACAATATTAATGTACTTAATATCACCTAACTGTATACTTAAAAATAGTTATGATCGTAAATTTTTATGCATATTTTACCACAACTTTTTAAAGCATTCTGGAAAAACAAAGTATGTATGAAATACTTTATCTTAGGGAAACCTTAGGGGTATGTGATATATCAATGGGAGGAGATTGAGGGAAAAAAGACTAGTTAGTAAATTCTACCACAGGGATGGAGAGAAATGTACATTAAGTTTTGAAAAAACACTAAAAGATTAAGTGAGAGTGTATATATGAGGGCACATATTGGCAAATGGGGACGAAAATCAGGGAAGCCTTCATGAAGAAAGTGACCACGACTTCCACAGAAGGATATGGGGGGATAGATGGGGTCATCTGCATGGAGAGAAAAAGGAAAGTAGGGGGCAACGCATGGAAATTAAAAGTTCAATATGCTAAGAGTATAATGATAAATACCAACACTAAAAAACAAGAAAGAAACCTAACTTTATAACTCAAGGAACTAGGAAAATAAGAATAAACTAAATTCAAAGTTCACAGAAGAAAGGAAATAATGAAGGAAGATCAAAGCAAAGATAAATAGAAAAGAGAAACACAATAGAAAAAATCAACAAAAAGTAGAGGTTTTTTTTTAATAACACTGGCAAACACTTAGCTAGACTGAGGGAAAAAAAGAGAGACTTAAATATATGAAATCATAAATGAAAGAGGAGACATTACAACAGATGCCTCAGAAATGAAAAGGATCATAACAGACTATTATAAGTAATTGTATGTGGACAAATTGGATAACCTAGACAAAATAAAATCCTGGAAGCATACAACCTACCAGGCCTGAATCAAGTAGAAATAGAAAAGCTGAACAAATCAATAACAAATGAGGATATTGAAGTAGTAATCAAAAATCTCCCAATAAAGAAAACCCCAGGACTAGATGACTTCATGGCTGAATTCCACCAAATATACAAAGAGGAATGAATAAGAACCCTTCTCAAACTCTCAAACTCTTCCAAAAAATAGAAGTAGAGGGAATACTATCAAACTCATTTGGTGAGGCCAGAATCACCATGATACCAAAGCCAAAGATGACACAAGAAAAAACCACAAGCTAATATCTCTGATACAAAAATCCTCAATTAAACACTAGCAATCTGAATTCAGCAACATATCAAAAAGAGGCAATATTATAATCAAGTGGGATTTATCCCTGGGACGCAAGTTTGGTTAAATATATACAAATAAGTAAATGTGAAATACCACATTAACAGAATGCATGATAAAAACCACATAATTATCTCCATGTCAGAAAAACATTTGACAGATTTTAACATCCATTCATGATAAAACCTCTCAATAAAATAGGTATAAAAGAAAATTTCCTCAACACAATAAAGACTATGAAAAGCAGCCCACAAATAACACCACAATCAATGGAGAAAAACTGAAAGCTTTTCCTCTAAGAGGAAGGTATGAATGCCCACACTTACTGCTTCTATTCAGCATAGTACTGGAAATGGTAAGAAAAGTAAATAAAAGGCATCCAAATCGAAAGATCAGAAAGGAAAATATAAAATTATCTCTGCAGATGACATGATCCTAGTTGTAGAAAACCCTAAAACTTTGCAGGAAAAAAAAAAAAATAAAAGAACTATGAAAGAAGAAATTTAGGAAAGTTGCAGGATACAAAATCAACATAAAAAATCAGTTGCATTTCTCTACATCAACAATTATTTATCCAAAAAGGAAATCAAGAAAACAATCCTCTTTACAATAGCACCAAAAAAGGATAAATACTTAGGAATAAATGTAATCAGAACATAAAAGATCTGCATCCTGAAAACTATAAAACAGTGATGAAAGATAATGAAAAAGACACACATAAATGGAAAGATATGTTCATGGATTGTAAGAACTAGATATTGTTAAAATGCCCATACTACCCAAAGTGATTTACAGATTCATTGTAATCCCTATCAAAATCCCAATGCCATTTTCACATAAAAAGATAAAAAAAATTCTAAAATTTATATGAAATAACAAATATCCTGAATAGCTAAAATAATCTTGATCAAGAAGAGTTGGAACCATCACATTTCTTGATTTCAAATTATATTACAAAACTATATTAATCAAACAGTGTGATACTGACATATAGACACATGGGCCAATGGAACAGAATTGAGAGCCCAGAAATAAACCTGTGCATATATTGTCAACTAATTTTCTTTTTTAAAGATTTTATTTATTTATTTGGGAGAGAGAGAGAGAAAGAGCTTGAGTGGGAGGAGGGGCAGAAGCAGAGAGAGAGAGAGAGAGAGAGAACCTTAAGCAGACTCCACAACCAATGAGAGGCTTGATCTCATGACTCTGAGATCATGATGACCTGAGCGGAAATTAAGAGTCAGATGCCTCACTGACTGAAAAGAAAACCATGCAGGTACCAGGGTCAACTAATTTTCTACACGGAAAGCAGGAACCAGGAATGGAGAAACTATAGCCACTTTATTAAGTGATTCAAGGAAAACTGGGTATAGCCACATGCAATGAATGAAATTTGACCCTTGTCTTATACTATACATAAAAATAAATTCAAAATGGATTAAATATTTAAACACAAGATCTGAAACCATAATATTCCTAGAAAAAAGTAGGGAGAAGCTCCTTTTTTGGGTATGACAGCAAAATTTCAAGCAACAAAAGCAAAAAGAAACAATAGGGACCTCGTCAATTTAAAAAACTTTTTCATGGCAAAGGAAACCATTAGGAAAATGAAAAGGCAACTTAACAGATAAGGAGAAAATATTTGCATACTGTTTACCTGATAAGCAGTTAGTATCCAAAATATATTAGGAACTCACACAACTCAAGAGCAACAATAAATAAATAAAATTCAATAAATAAAATTCAAAAGTGGGAAAATGACCCAAATGGACATTTTTCCAAAGAAGGCATACAAATGGTCAATAAGGATATGAAAAAGTGCTCAACATCACTAATCATCAGGGAAAGACAAATCAAATTATCCTTGAATTATCTGTTCAAATGGCTATTATTTAAAAAAAGTGTTTTTGAGGATTTGAAGAAAAGAGAGCCCTTATACACTATGGGTGGGAATATAAATTGGTGCAGCTCTTATAGAAGAGAATATGGAGTACCTCAATAACTAAAAACAGAACTCCATATGATCCAGCAATCCCCTTTGCTGAGTATGTAATTAAAGGAAATTAAATCAATATCTTGAAGAGCTATCTGTGCTTCCATTTTCATTGTTATTTATAATAGTCAATATGTGGAAACAACCTAAGTATCCATCAATGAATAAAGAAACTGTGGTTTATATGTATATAATGGAGTATTATTCAGCCTTTGAAAAGAAGATCTTGCCATTTGCAACAGCATGGATGAACCTGGAGGATATGCTCCATGAAATAAGCCAGAAAAAGAAAGAGAAACGTTGCATGATTTCGCTTTTATGTAGAATCTCAAAAAGTTTGACTACCTCAAGTAGAATGGTGATTATCAGCAGTGAGAAGGTGGGAGAAATGGGTACAAAGTTACAATTATGTAGAGTGAATAAATCTAGACATTTAATGTACATCATGATAAGTATAGTTAATAGTACCATATCAAATACTGGAAATTTGCTAAGAGAGTAGATTTCTGGTCCTCTCCTAACACACAGTCACACACCCATACACACATGCATGCACACAAAAATTGTAATTATTGGGTAGATGTGTTAATTGGCTTGATTAAAGTAATTATTTCACTATGTGATTTGATCAAATTTCAAATCACCATGTTTCACGTGTTAAATATATACAATTTTATATATAAATATATACATACATATATAAAAATATATATAAATGCACATACATATATAAAATGCACATACATATATAAAATATATATAAATGTATATATAAATATATACAATTTTAATTCAAAAAATAAAAGATTAAAAAAAAGATGGAAACGAGCTAAGGACAAGTTTGGGGCATAAGGAAACAAAGTAACATGGAACATAAAGCTCTTTTGAGTTGTGTCGGCACTGGGCCAGCGAGTTCTGTAGGATGGTTTAATGTAGCAGTCAGGGTGTCCTAGTCTTACACCTGTCTGTCTAGGAAGTTCCTGTCTAGGAAGAGACAGAGCTGGAGGTTTGGAAGCATTAATTCAAAGTGAAACCAGATCTGTTTTGTTGGAGATTCGATAAATCTGGAAATGAAATCTTGCTAAGTGTTTATCAAATTGAATTTGTGGAAACAGACTGAATTAGATATTATTCAGTTGAAAATATAAGTTAGAGATACACTGATATATTTGAGATGCATTGGTGCCATTTTTAAAGTTTCCTGAAGTATCTTTTTAAATTTATCATACATAGTGCCTCCTGGATGAATACAATAATGTTAGAAGAGTGGTGAAAGGGAAGGAGAGGAAAATTTAGACCAAAATTAGATATAGTTTCTCACTCAAGGGAAATTATGATTCAGCAGGAAATACAGACATCACATGATTAATGTAAGGTGGAATCGGTGTGGCCTGACAATGCTAAATGGGACTAAAGATGGACATAACCAGCTTCAGGACACCAGTTTAGAATTTTGATGTTAAGGAGACAGTGAGGCCCCCCAAAATCATGCCTCTTAGCCCAGTGGCTTTGGCAGAGAGTCCTTTGTCTGGTGAGAGAATAGATTGAGATAGGTAGAGTGACTTAAATACTCAATCTAGGGGATGTAGAAGCAAAGATAAGTTTCTACCCGGCAGGATTTTTCAAACTGCACGTTGTTACCAGCATTTAAAAACAACATAAAAGTAGGCCAGAATTATTTGGTATACAAAAGATCAGAGTGATATTACAGACAGCAAAGAGACATAGGATTTTGTAAAACTTTGGTTTCAGTTTTGAGGGGAGAGTAAAATATAAAGTACATATCTATGTTCTAAAGTTCTGCTGGAAACAAACTAGGAAGACATTTGAATTTTTTAATGTTAATAGAACAATGAAGATTTCATTATAGCATGTTCTTTATTTTATAAAAGCTTTAATTAGATTGTTTTAGTATTAAAAAATTCAATCTTGCCCTAGGTAACTTAAAAAATATTTCAAGGAGGGGCGCCTGGGTGGCTCAGTGGGTTAAAACCTCTGCCTGGGGTCCTGGGATCGAGCCCCACATCGGGCTGTCTGCTCAGCGGGGAGCCTACTTCCCCCTGTCTCTCTGCCAGCCTCTCTGCCTACTTGTGATCTCTCTCTCTCTCAAATAAACAAATAAAAATCTTTAAAAATAAAATAGTTTAAAAAATAAATAAAAAATAAAAACAATATTTCAAAGAATGGAGTTAAAAACAAATATAACAAAACACTACTAGGGCTAAACACTAGACAAAGAAGAAAGCACACTATAGTGTGCTTTATTTGTGATTGTGAATTTATGTGTATGTGTGAATGTGTTTGCATCTATTTATAAAATATTACTCAATATAAAAGAAAAATTAGATTATTCTTTACAAATAACAACCTGGCACTTAATGTACTGATAGGGAAAATTAAATGGTCTTGTTATTTGATTTCATGGCTCTGTGGGACTCATTGGGTATTTTTCAGGACTGATAAGCTGCATAGGATCTTCTTAATCAATTGTTTAGCTATATTTTCTTCAGAAAATTGAAAAATAAATACTTTTTAGGAGAGAAAACTCTCTATCTTTTAGAGAAGTGTGGTATCAGATACATGGCTTTGTTAGGCTTACAGAGGCCATTACTATCTTTGGGAAAAATTAATTATTATATTAAAATACAAGCCTATGATTGTTGCTACCAACAATGTAAAGGGTTTTGTTTTAAGACCAAAGCAAATAGAGTGAGATGGTTTAATAGAAAAAAAATTGGTTTCTAAGTGAAGGTGGTCATATCTGTAAAGGAGTTTTGGCAATTAGCAAAATGATGCTGATTGTTTTGAAGTCCTGTCCACCCAGTGATTTCATGAGCATGTTATCATGTCTACCATTCTCAATGCTGTTTCTTAAAAAAATATTTCATTTGTATAAGTATGTGCTTTGCCAGCTGGGTAGAATTCCTTTTACAAAGACCCAACTGAACATACTGGAGAGGACTCTTTCTTTATCCATGATTTCAACTCCACCTGTTTACCATTTTCTTGTTAAAAGGAATTAGTGAGTGTTGGGTATGTGGCTATGAAGCAATTGAACAAATCTCTACTGCAACTATAATACAAATCCATCTTCAATCCCAGAGCAAATTGTTCTCATTTTGGGAGGGGAAAAGGTATTTTCTCAGCTAAAAACAAAAATTAACAAATATTTTGCAGAAGGTGAACTCTAGGGTCCCAACCAAATCCTGAACAAATTAGAGTGAAGCAGAAACAGCTGTTGGGTAAAATGCACATCCTAAGAGTAGGTTCTGGGCTGTCAGGCCAGATTGCTTGGAGCCAGCCGGTCCCAGCTTTACCGTTTCTCAGCACCTTTGCAAAGAGTAGGAAATGTGGAAAGAGAAGCACATGTTCATGAAAAACAACAGGAGCCCCAGGTTCTCTTTGCTTTGGCACCTATGGGATTTCAAGGTGGTTCCTCTCCCCCTTTGTACCTCTGGGAAGCAGCCCATGAAAATGAAGAAGACTTGCTTCTGTGACAGGAGAATGAATGAAGCTATGATTGAGGATGTGAAGAAGCAGCAAACTTCTCAAAAGAAATGAGAGGTTTGGATTTTTGCAAACCCTTTTTGCAAGGGCTCTCCCAAAACAGAGTTTATTTAGTGTAGTAATCCAGCAACCTTCACGCTGGAAGGTTATACTTTGCGTAAAAGTGCATGAAACATTTTCTACATTTATCCAATCACAATTTAAATTGAGAGATGTGGAATGATGAAAAAAGAATGAAATACAATCTTGATTGTTTTTTAAATTCCAAATTTGCTTTTACTCCACCTAAAACTGTTATGTCCGAGTCCAGGAAGGGTGTCAAATGGTTCCAAGCATCCTATGGTATTTTAGATATGAAATGTAGATAAGAAAATTGTAAAATGATTTACTGATATTCCTCTATGTCAACTTTATGCTGTTTTTCTTGTTTAATTTGTTGTAGTTTGCCTAGGTACCCAGAGGAAAAGCACACTTCTTCTTTCCATTCATGTTCTGAACCAGTTAGAAATAAGAACAAAAAGAGTGAAAATGTCAAGGCCAAAATATAACCTTTATAATGGATAAGGCAGCTATGGTTCAATATGACTTCTTTATTGGGCCATATGGGCTTTTTAACACTGGCCTAGAATTAGAAAGACTTATGGAGACTCTTCCACGTATCACAGGCCTTCTCCAGGGGAAACTTGTTTGCCATGTGGCCAAGAGAAATCAAGAACATGTGCTTTCAGTGGAATATGCCCCCTCTAACATTATTATACTATAATTTATCTTTTTATATATCTTAGTTTCTATTTGTAATATATATATACAATGAAAACAAATAAGAAAGGTATAAAATGAGAAAATAAAGTTTTTCCCCCATTTATCTACCATTTTACCCCATCCTGCACTCCAATGGCAACCGATTTTAATAGTTTACATTTCCATTTTTATTTTCCTTGGCTGTAATAATGTTAAATAAATACTTCTATTTCTACTTCTAAGATTATCTTTATACAGTAACTATTGATGATCTTCCATAAAAGATGAGGTACTTTGCACACCCATACTACTTCCTACCTCCTCTTTTCTCTTCACCTTCCTATTTTTAATTGGGCATTGTCTTGTTTTTAACTTTATTTTTGGGAGGGAGGAGCATGCTGTGGGAGGAACCTATTTAAAAGTAAGCTCCCAGAGTTCAAACTGCATTTCATCACTTATTTACTTATTAGCTATGTAATCTTGAAAAAGATACTTTACCTGTCAAAACTTCAAATTCCACATGTGTAATTGGTGTAATAATGGTAACTTGTTCATAAGTAACTGTGAGGACTAAATTGTTCAATCTATATAAAGTGCTTAGCACTGTGCCTAACAGTCAGAAAATACTAAACCAATGTTACATATGGTTCTGTAACAATAATACACTTTGTCAAGAGGTTGATTCTAAAATCTGAAATCTAAGGAACAGAATCTACAATGTAATGATTACTTAAATACTCTTAATGGTAGAATCAAATAGCATGATTGGACTCCTAGAAACAGATGTAAATTTTTGTCACTAAAACTTTGTCCTTTAAAAAAAAGATGCTTCAGTGTATCAATGATGTATCAGTGTTTAATGGATGTTCTTAATTTCTTCCAGGTTTCTTCTGTTTATTTCTTTTGGTCATACTAATTTTTTAATATTTTTTAAATTGAGAAGATATATAGTACTGGTATTCAGCTCACAGGTTCTGTGGTTTATGTGACCTTATGCAAGTGACTTAGATTTTCTATATCATATTTATCTTATCATGAGATAGAGGTAAAAATAATATCACTCATAGTGTTATTATAAATAATAAATGAACATTACATGACAGCACATAGCAGGGCACCACTTTGCTGCCCCCCCTTTTTTTTAGTTTTGAAAGAGTATTTTATTCACTTATTTATTCTTATAAAATATTGGGGCATTTAATGTTCTATGTACAAAATACATTTTTATATTCCTCTTCTCTCATAAGGGAGTGCTTTTAAGATTCTAAATTCAAAGTTGGAATTTGGAATTCTGTTTCCAATTAATGATGGAGTAGCTTATTGCAGACCAACATTCCCACCAAAAACATCTAGACGAGGTGGGGGAAAAATATCCATATAGGCACTGGAGAGCCAGTATGGCAACCAGGACTGACCAGCTGGGTTATAACATGGAAAGAAGTTAAGTGCATTGAAGTGAACCCTAAATTTTGCATTGCTTTCTACTCAAGAAATGTGCTGTTCTTGGCATGGGGCCAATAGCCTAAAAAGTTGAGCAAGAAGTGGCAGCTAATTGAGCAAAACATTTGGCAATCTCATGGACCTGAGGAGATAAAAACTGGATTCAATATATCAAGGAAACGGACCCATGATAAAGGTCCCATACAGCCAGTTAGGACCCCTAAAAGGAGTACACACTAGGAATACTGGAGCAAACTGGAAATAGATCAATACACACGCATGCACGTGCACACACACACAAAGGTATTGAGCTTTGTCAATGCCAGACATTGCATTGTTACAGTGATTTGTACCTATTCTAAATGCCTACTAGAGAATAAAACTCTGTCCTCATTGGAGGAAGATAAGTCCCAAATCTCAAATTATTTCTACATATTTTTTCATTCACAGTATCTGTCATTAAATAAAAATAATCAAGTATGTCAGGAGATAGCACCAAACAACTAAACCCAAGAAGAAATACAGATAATAGAATCAGACTAATGGGTGATCTATTTATTATTTGACATTTACTTTTATGTTATAGTGATTACTGTGTTAAAAAAGATGTCAAGAGTAAGAATTTCCCTTGGGAACTAGGATATAAAAAATTATGGAAATTCTAGAACTGAAAAGTACATAAAAGAAAATTAAGAACTGAAAATACATATTAAATGGATTCATCACAGAAGAAGAGAGGATAAATGAATTAAAAGATAAATTACTATCAAATATCCAAACTCAGGCAAAGAAAAAAGATGTAAGATAGCTAAAAATATGGGACAACTGGGCAGCTCAGTCAGTTGAGCATCTGTCAGCTCAGGACATGATCCCAGGGATCATGGAGCCCTGGATGGAGCCCTGCATGGAGGATGGGGGGAAGGGAGAGGAGGGGTCCCTGCTCATAGGAGATCCTACTTCTCCCTCTCCCTCTGCCTCTGGCTCTGACTACTTGTGCTCTCTCTCTGTCAAATAAATAAGTAAAAACTCTTAAAAAATGATAGCTAAAAATGCACTAAAGGCATATGGGATATGGTGAAAAAATCTAACACATGTATAATTGAAGTCTTAGAAGAAGAGGGAAAAGTATTATGAGAGAAGCAAAATTTGAAGAGATACCAGTCATCAATTACCCCAAACTGATGAAAACCATTGAGATATAAAATTCAAGAAAAATTATAAACCCTAAATTGGAGAAATAATTTTAAAAATATGTATAACATGGTAAAACTACCAATAACAAAAAGATAATCTTAAAAGCAGTCAGGAAAAAAAAAAAAGATATTGTACCTTCAAATGACCAACAATAAGACTAACATTTAAATTCTCATCAGAAATAATGATGGAAACTAGAAGATGATGGATTAACATCTTGAAAGTGCTTAAAGAAAATAAATGAAAACCTAAAATTTTGTATCCAAATAAATATACTCCAAATGTGAAGGAAAATAAGGAAAAAGAAAATCAAGAAGAGAATTTGTTGTTAATAGATCCATGCCAAAAGAAATAATCAGAAAACAAATTGTCAGATTATTGATGCAGACTCATATATACAAGAAATTACTTCACTCTACTTCTCTGTGTTACCCATTTAATGCACAAAGGATGTGCAACATGAATGAGAAATTATCTGTTGTTTTTTAAGTTTATGATATATGAGCATTTTAGTACAGAATTCCTGACTATACAGACTGGCCAATAGATTCAATTTTTTTCTCATTCCATCATTTTTCTGTCTACTATTTGTAAATGATGCTCTATATTGATGATTTTAGTGGTCCTCCAATTAGTTTTTTTTTAATAATTCATAATTAACAAATTCTAAATATTTCAAGTAGCTTCTCAAATTTTAATATATAGTCAAATCATTTGAGGATCTTGTTAAAACACAGACAGCTTAAGTTGGGGCCTGAAATTCTGCATTTCTAATAAAATTCCTGGATGATGCCAGTACTACCAGTACTTGGACTGTGCTTGGAGTAGCCAAAGTCTTGAAATACTTTGACTTCCTCATCTCCAAACATATTTTACTGTTGTTCCATTTCTTGGTTTTATTCCTCCACAAATTAAACATTATTATTCTTACATAGTATTTAGTTAGATTAACTCACGATTTCTTTGCTTCCTGCTTCTTTTATTTCAATTTATTTCTTTTAGCATTTCTGCAGTGAAGATATATTGATAATAACCTCTGTGTTTCATTCTACAAAACTGTCTTTATTTTCTCCTCCTTGTTGAAAAACAGTTTTACTGGGCAAAGCATTCCAAAATATTGCATTGTCTTCTGATCTCCATACATACTACTATGAAATGAGACATCTCTCTAATTGATATTCACATGATCTATCCTTTCTCTGTACATACTTAAGGACTAATTTGATGTTCATGTTTCACTATGATACTATCTTTGTGTGAAGTTATTTTTTATTTGTTCTTTTTGGAATATACTATACTTCTTGGATCTGGGAATTGGTGTTCTTCAATGGGTCTGGAAAATTCTCAAACTTAATGTCATTAAATATTGGCTTATCCTCATTCTTGTTTCTTTTGTAATTGCAATTGGACATTTATTGGCTCTCACACTCAATGCTCTATCTCCTAGTTTCTCTTTCATATTTTCTATCTCTCTGTCTTTTTGAAGAGTTGAATTTTTAATGTTTTAGGTTCTATATTCTAGGTCACTAATTCTTGTTAACTTTAGTCTTCCATTAACCTATCTATTTTATTTTTAATTTAAATATAATTTTTCATTTCTAATATTTTATTTCCATCTTTTAAAAATATTGTTACATTTAAAAATAATGATTATCATTTGTATGTTCATGCTTCTTTTATTTCTTCAAACAAAGTAATATGGTTGTTATATATTCTCTGAGAATTACAATGTCTGATATATTAAGGAATGGATTCTCTAGAATTTAATTCAAGGTGCCTTGTCTCTTTGTGTTTTTCTTTTTCTCCAGTGAGTTGTTCATTTTCTTTGGAACTTTATCTGTGGGAGTTCTTTGAGGCCTGTGTTCAATTAGTACTCCTCCAGAAATGATGTGTGTTTGCTTCTGCCAGTTTCCTGGGGGCACCATTGACCTAGGACCACTTTAAATTAAATTGTCCATTTGAGATTTTTCAGACCTCACAGGTGGCATAAATTTGGATAGTAATCTTGTGAAGGGGTCTGTTGTGGTTATAAAATCTTCTGCCTACCTCCTACACTGGTACCAATTCAGAGATTGGAAAATTTTCTTGATCTTCTGTTTTTGGCAGAGAATTTGTTTCTCATTCAACCTTTTACAAAGGTTATAGCCCATTGGAACTCTAGCCCATTGGGACACTAGCTTTATGCAGGGGTATCCTAACAGAATACCCACCTGGAAGCAGTCCCTTACCATTTTATCCTACTCTCTCAACCCTATGCACTTTTTATGATGTTATCTCAACATATCTAGGGTAAAAGAACTCTTTGTGTCCTAGAAGTTGAACAAATTTGTCTTCCTTCCTTTTTCCTTCAGCGCCTTGTTCAGCCAGTGTGGGCAGGTGAGCGAGGTCAATTATATGTTCAAAGCACTTACTTTCTACCCATTACACAATCATATAATACTACTTACACTCCTGTCTCAAGGTCATCAGGGGAAGACTACAACATAGTAAAATTCATTTCGGTCTGTTCTTAACTAGATTGAAACTGCTAGTAAAATGAGGTGTTAAGATCTTAAGTTTGCTTTGTCACAGCCTTCCTGCATAGTTATACCTTCTTTTTTGCACATAGCAGCTTTTCATTGAATGTCCAATGAGGTATTCAACTAATAACATTAATACCAACATTATGACTACTCTGTCTGTGAAAATAAATCAGCAGAAATCTTGAATTTAGCTAATAATATGTAAGTCCTAGCTTGATTATTTCTATATTCGGGAACCTTCAATTAATTCTGAAGAAATCAAATTCATTTTCATGATTATGTGTTTGAGAATGTTATTCTTTCCAGAATCAAACCTCCCTCTGATTTTCTAGTCTCAGCCATCTACATGGACAGTGGATGGAATCAAAAGTAGATAATCAAGTGGAAGAGATTTAAGATGTGTATTTTGAGACTGTTCCCAGACCTGTCCCTGTGGTTGAGACCACAGATATTGTTCATACCCAAGTCATAATGCGAGAATGATGGAGGCCCTCGTTAGGGCACGAGATGAAGCTCAGTGAAGGGGTTGTGGTCAGTTCCAGTGTGATTCTTCACCATTCCAAGGTCAAACCTGTCAGGCTCTCCATAAGTCATGAGTTAGTCATGCACTTGGGACCTAGGCAGCACTCCAGCCTCCCTCTCTGAGAAGCTCTCTGGCTCAGGCCATCTGTCACTTTTCTCCAGCAGACAATCAGTGGGTCTGCTAACTCTTCTCAAGCTTGATTTCAGGCCCCAATGGATGGCTTGAACCCTGTACTGACCCACCATATTTCCTGAACCTCTCCCCCTTCCTCTATCCTGATGACTTTTATAACTGCCAAATTTCTCAGAGTTAGCCTTAAAATAAAAATTCTAGATTTAAAGAAACATTTTGGAATAATTGTATATAATGTCTGTAGTGTTACTCACAATTCATGTTATTTCAGAAGGATGGGAGGGAACAAGCACTCAAAGACAACTTCTACACAGTTTCTTTTTATTGGCTGCCATCTCTAAAATCTCTGATTTATTCATGGCCATTCCACTAATCTATTTAGTATCCTCAGGGATGATGCTGTTCTCTTCTTTCCAGCCTTCCTGGGAGATGAATCTCTTCTTTTTTTTTTTTCCCCCTAATTTTTATTTCTTGTTGAATCTGGGAAACTTCTTCTTCACTCAGTCCAAACCACTGTACCCCATTCTTTTTCACCACATACTAGTAAAATGAGAAAAGTGTTTCTTCTGGCCAGTGAAGTGTTCCAATGGCTCCTTGGATGACAGGTCCCAGAACAGAAATCAGTTCCTGGCAGTTTGTTTTGAAGGCCCTTAGTCTCTTTGTTGTGCTTCCTGATCCCCACATTTTACTCAAACTCAGCATAATTAAATGGAATTTGCTAGCATAGGTTTGGGAGCTGTGATCTAGGTTTGATTCCCTATTCTGCCATTAATTCAATAGTCTGGCCTCGGTCAATTCATTTATTTATTAATTTTTGTTAGTTTTCTTATCTGGAAAGTGTGCAAATTATTACCTACCTTGTATAGTGGTCGTGAGTGTTAAGAGTAATTGTCTAAACAAGACCAGTGCCTTACAAAATAGGAAAGACCCAAACAATGTTAGCTGTTATTATTGTTGTCATTTGTTTATTCCCTAATAAATATGAATCGTATGATTGCAATTGTGGCAATGGTAATACCTCATGATTACAGTAACTTGGAGTTGCCCCAGAGCCCTGGCTAAAGCACTCATTGCTCTGAAGGGAGGGTGAGTTTCTAATGGAGTCAGATGCCTTGAAGTTCAGAGCTAAGTGACCATGAAGCTTCTCTTGTTTAAAATACCATGACCCCCCAACCCTCAGACCCAGTGAGGAATTCCTGCGTTGTTAGTCTCCCTCATGCATGGCTTCTGAGGCTCTTAGGCCAGTGTGTCTGGGAAAGTTTCAGGCTGGAAGCATCAAGGAGTATTAATGTGCAGATGTAGGATCTGTCAAGAATACGAGCTGTGGTGCAACAAAAACCACCTGCGTGGCTTGTGATGTTTTTGAAAGAGTGCCGGAAAGAAGGGGCCCAGGGCCAAGAAAGGAAAACGGAGCTGTGGATTTGTGTGCAGCTCAGAGCACAGGCCTGAGAGCAAGAGGAGCAGGAACACTGCTGCTGTGCTGCCGCTGCCCCACGCCCACCACTAATGTTGGTGTCGCATTTTTATGACTGATGCGCCATGTCAGACCTAGGCGTGCTGACTTTGCTTCTGTGCATGCAGGGAAGGGAACAGAAAAGGTCAGTGTCTCTCTTCATACTAGATAATGGGTTATCTCAAGGAGGGCCTCCCTCAGAACCCTTACATCAGAACACAATAGGAAGTTTCCAAAAAGTAACAGAAAACCATCCCATGAGTTGCCAGGACCTAGGCTGCCTGCCCCTCAGGCCTTGGGGGCAGTAAATCCGGAAGGAAAGCAGTTAGCCTCCCCATTAGAATGCTAACTTCAGCAGTCTCCCACTCCTGAGCTTGCCAAGAACACAGCAAGGATGCTGCCATAGGTCGGGAGGAGAGCCACTGCCAACAGGCAGCCCTGTGCCTACCAGGAGCTTTGCTCCTGTGGGCCAGAAAATGCACAGCTGACTGATTGGCTGGGCTGTCCTCCCCCACCACCCCACCCAGGCTGAGAAGGAGCCTTTGCCAAAGCAGGCCTCATTGTTTTCCAGAGCCATGAGTTAAAACTGGATTTTCTGTTCCTAATTTATGCCATGAGAGCCTTGACTACAACTTAATTGGGAGCTCCAAAATGGTGGAGAAACAGCTACTGAGGTACGCAGTGCTGGCAGAAAGCTGGAGTCAGGAACTGCAATCCAAAAGGCTTCAGAAAATCAATGTGCTGAATGAAGGAGGAGCTGAACCAAATCGTTTCCCACCAAGTGGCATAGAAAGAAGTCCAGCGACGTCAGGAGGACGGGGATATTGTGGACATTATCCAGGCTGAGGGGGAACAATTCCCAGACCAGCTTTCCCACCTGCAGCGCTATCAACATGCACTCACCTGACACTCCCCGACTTCCTTCACATCTCTCCCTGCGTCTGCGAGGCTCTTGGAACCTCCCGGTGTTCTGTCGACTGCAAGGGCAAACCCACCTGACTCTGGCATTGGCTGATGAAAACCCATATGGGTTTGAGAGAAGGAGCAGGGTCAGGAGCAGAGACAACACCTGGATGAGAAGAGAAAACTCCAAAGCCTGTGAACAGAGTGATGAGCTGAAGTTAGCCTGGGAGTAGGAACATTGATAGAGGAATACATGAAAAATGTGGTGGGTCTTTTTTTTTTTTTTTTTTTTTTTTTTTTTTTTTTTTTAACAATCTGAGATGAGCAGTAAGCAAATGTAGAACTCCTAAAAGAATATAAAATGCTGCTGTGACGAAATCTGTTTGTTCGCTTAAGTAGAATATTTGCTTTTATTGAGAGAGGAGAACTAAACCTAGGTTTTTTCCCCTGGAATGTACTAATTTTAAATGATATTGATCATAAAAAATATATTCTTTTCTTACAACAATTCTGTAAAGTAAGGAGAGTATAGATGTTATGTCCATTTTTCAGAGGGAGGAATTGGAATATCCAAGACCAAACATGTGGGATCTGCCGAGCTGGGTTCTCACCCCAATATTCTGACTTCAAATGGAGTGTTCTTTCCTGCTGAGCTACTTTTTTTTTTTTTTTTTTTTTAATTTACCTAGGTGCCTAAGTCCAAGATTTTCCTAGGATAAAATACAATAAAATGCTTATTTTGTTATTATTTTATTATTTTTTAAGGTAATTTTGACACCCAATGTGAGGCTTGAACTCTGGACTCCAAAATCACAAGTTGGATGTTTTATTGACTAAGCCAGTGAGGTGCCTCTAAAATGCTTATTTATGCACAAAATATTGCCTGTGTGTATGTATGTGTCTGTGTGAGTATGTGCCTATGTTTAGGATACATTTAACATGACTTGGCCTTTAGTCAACTTACATATAATCAGGAAGACCAATAGCATCAATTTTTAGTAAAAAGGCACTTAAATAGATTTGTAAATATCTGCTTGAAAGGAAATAGAATTAAAAAGAATATCTGACAGATATGAGGTGATATCTCATTATAGTTTTGATTTGCATTTCCCTGATAATCAGTGATGTTGAGCATCTTTTCATATATCTTCTTTGGAAAAATATGTCTACTACCCATTTTTTGATTGGATTATTTGTTTTTTGGGGTGTTGAGTTGTATAAGTTATTTTTATATTTAGGATATTTATATTTATACTTATTTATGTATTTTTATATTTAGAATATTTTTATTTATATTTAGGGTACTCTATCAGATTTGTCATTTGTAAATATCGTCTCTCATTCCATGTGTTGCCTTTTAGTTTTGTTGATTTTTTTTTTCCTTCACTGTGCAGAAGCTTTTTATTTTAACAAAGGGCTAAACCAGCAACACAAGAAACAAAAGGTATTGTCAGGATGTGAAGAAAGAGTAAGCCCTTGCACTGTTGGTGGGAATGAAACCTGGTGCAGCCACTCTGGAAACAGTATAGAGTTTCCTCAAAAAGTTAACAATAGAACTACCCTATGATACAGATGTTACACTAGTAGGTGTTCACCCAAAGAATAGAAAATACTAAATCATAGAATAGAAAAATACTAAAATACTAAATACTAAATAGAAAAATACTAACAAAGGAATACATGCACCCTGATGTTTATAGCAGCATTATCTACATTATCTACAATAGCCAAATTATAGAAACAGTCCAAGCATCAATTGACTGATGAGTGGACAAAGAAGAATGGTATATATTATATAATATAGTATCACACACACACACACACACACACACACACAGAAAATGTTAGTTCAAGAGGCAATTACTAAAAATCTTCTGGGTATATTTCAAACTGCATATATATACACCTATATATAATGGAATATTACACAGCTGTAAAAAGAATGAAATCTTGCTATTTGCAATGACATGGGTAGAGCTAGAAAGTATTACACTAAGTGAAATAAGTCAGCAGAAGAAAGACAAATACCATATGATTTCACTCATATGTGGAATTTAAGAAACAAAGCAAATAAACAAATGGAAACAGAGAGAGAGAGGCAAACCATGAAACAGACTCTTAACTGTAGAGAACAAACTGATGGTTACCAGAGGGGAGGTGGGTGGGGGGGATGGGTTAAATACATGAAAGGATTTAAAGAGTGCACTTGTGATGAGCACCAGGTGTTGTATCAAGTGTTGAATCACTGTATTATACACTTGAAACTAATATTGAAATGTATGTTAATTAACTGGTATTTAAATAAAAACAAACAAACAAAAATATATGATTTCCAAACAGCATTCCTTTGGGTGTATGTTTCTATTATTTCAGGAGATGTGGATTAAACATTAAAGTAAGAATGATCTCAGAGATCTCAAATTAGTGTTGTCCAGTACTGTTGAGAATAGTATGTTCAGTACCAACTATTGTATTAAAATGGAGGTCCTTGCTTCACATGAACTAGCTATGTGACCAAAGCAAATGTTAGTTCAATAGATATTTATTGAAAATCTTCTGGGTACATTTTAAACAACATGTTAAACTCTGGAGTTGTGGAGGTATTTACTTATCCCTTTCTCTGGTTGGTTTCCATCTGGATTCATTCCATCCAGATGTGTTTCTATGCTATCAACTTCTATTAGGACAGCTTCAGTTATAGTGAGCTAACAAACAACCCCCATGTCTCAACAGCTTATCACAAGGAAGATTGTTTTGTCGTCACACGGAGTTCACTAAAGGTCCAGATGATTCTACAAAAGCTGTCTTCTATATGGTAACTCCATGACCCAGAATATTCTGATCTTTATCATATTAACTTGTGACTTCCATATTTGGAAGCTGGGAAACAAATCCATTGATATGTCAGGTTTTCTCTTTTACAAGTAACATACATCAATTCTCATAGCATCTTGGCCACTGTCACATGGCTCCACTTAAATGTGAAGGCATCTAGAAAGTAAATTCCACCTTCTATCCAGAAACAAGAAGACAAAGTGATATCTAGTAAGGTCTACAACCCTATATCTATATTTGAGAGTCTAAGCAAGAGGCTGTAGGCTGTCACAAACAATACCATATGGTAAGAACCTTTGTAGACTTAAGTGGCCTGAGGTGGTCAGGGAGGCAGAGCTAAGTTGAGTCTCAAGCCCTGAAGAGGATCTAGAGAGAGAAAGGGGAACTGGTAATAGGGTGGAGGTACAGAGTGGTTTTCCATGAGAAAATAATGCAGGAGAGCTCTACTCAGGCCCATTCCTGGTGAGTGACTCAGTGTGCACTGTGTTTTGAATAGTGCTAAATTATGCAAGCAAAAAAAAAAATAAATCGTGCAAGCGAATTAAGTTGAGAAGTGAAAGTAAGTCATAGAGTAGCAAAAATCCTATCTGGAAATGAATCTGTATAAGATTTTAGTGTACATGGTTTTTCCTGGGGTTATCTTGATGCAGTATGTCTAGGGCATTGATGCCTTCTTGAAAAATGCTCCCAGAGATCCAGGAGGGATGCCAGGTGCTACATCCATCGACCTGTTTGGAACACACTTAGAGAATCTCAGCTTCTTCTCTTTAAAAATATTAAGTCAGGGGCTCCTGGGTGGCTCAGTTGGTTGGGCAATTGCCTTCAGCTTAGGTCATGATCCTGGAATCTCAGGATCAAGTCCCACAATAGGCTCCCAGATTCATGGGGAGTCTGCTTCTCCCTCTGACCTTCTCCCCTATCATGCTCTTTCTGACTTTCTCTCTCTCAAGTAAATAAATAAAAATCTTTTAAAAAATTTTTAAGTCAGATTTGTTGAAGTATGACTCATATCCAATAAAATCAACTTTTTCTGAGTAGACTCCTATAATGTTTAATAAATACATATAATCATGTAACCATCAGCACAATGAAGACAGTAAATAATTATATCACCTGAAAAAGTTACCTCCTACTCTTCTGCAATCTATATACTTTCTTTATACTCAGCCCCTGCTACCAGGCTCTGTTGTATGTCCTTATATTTTTGCCTTTTCTAAAATATCATATAAATGGAACCATACAGTGTGCAGCTTTTTGAATATAGCTTCTTTCATTTAACATAATGCATTTGTGACACATCCACATTGTTACATCCATCAGTAATTCATTTTCTTTCATTGCTGACTACTATTCCATTCCATGGATGTTCCAGCTTGCTTACCCATTCACTAGTTGAAGGATATTTGGGTTGTTTCCAATTCTGGGCAATTATTAATAAAGTTTTAGTAATTGCCCAGAATTGGAAACAACCCAAATTAAAGTTGCACAAACTTTGCCATCTAGATTTTTATGTGAATATATATTTTTATTTCTCTTGTGTAAATACCTAGGAGTGGGATCAATAGGTCAGGTGGTAAGTGTACATTTAACTTTATAAGAAATGGCCAAATTGTTTTCCAAAGTATCTCAACCCCCCCCCTTTTAATTCCAGCTGCTTCTTGCTCTCATGATGCACTAGGAAAGTTTCTAAAGGTAATAAGGAGATTTAATCTTCAGGTATTCACAGATGCCTCAATTTACAAAGCACTTTCTGCCCATTCTTTTATGTGTTCCTTGTAGCATCCAGAGTAGGGATGATGCCATGACCTGAACTAGACTATTCCAAACTTCGGCAAATCCTTTAACTTTCAGGACCTCAATTCCTTTATTTGAATAATGGGAATGATCATGAGGTGTGATGGGTATAACTGGGATTAAGATCATGGATTTTAATGTCAGTCTTTTTTCTAGCTCTGCTTCTTACTCTTTTTATCAGAAACATACTGACCAGGTGATGAGTATTAATTAAGGAGAGCCCTGGGTGTTATAAGCACCTAATGAATCTTTGAACACTACATCAAAAACTAATGATATACTATATCTTGGCTAATTTAACATAATAATAAAAAAGAAGATATGTCTTAAATCTTTTCAACACACACATACATACACACACAATAGTAACCATGTAAGAGTGATGGTTGTGCAGTTAGAATGGCCAAAATTAACAAAACAGGAAACAACATGGTTGGAGAGGATGTGGATAAAGGGGAACCCTCTTACACTGTTGGTGGGAATGCAAGTTGGTGCAGCCTCTTTGGAGAACAGTGTGGAGATTCCTCAAGAAAATAAAAATAGAGCTACCCTATGACCCTGCAATTGCACTCCTGGGTATTTACCCCAAGGATACAGATGTCATGAAAAGAAGGGCCATCTGTACCCCAATGTTTATAGCAGCAATGGCCACGGTCGACAAACTATGGAAAGAACCAAGATGCCCTTCAACGGACGAATGGATAAGGAAGATGTGGTCCATATACACTATGGAGTATTATGCCTCAATCAGAAAGGATGAATACCCAACTTTTGTAGCAACATGGACTGGACTGGAAGAGATTATGCTGAGTGAAATAAGTCAAGCAGAGAGAGTCAATTATCATATGGTTTCACTTATTTGTGGAGCATAACAAATATCATGGAGGACAAGGGGTGTTAGGAGAAGGGAGTTGGGGTAAATTGGAAGGGGAGGTGAATCACGAGAGACTATGGACTCTGAAAAACAATCTGAGGAGTTTGAAGTGGCGGGGGGGGTTGGGAGGTTGGGGTACCAGGTGGTGGGTATTATAGAGGGCACGGATTGCATGGAGCACTGGGTGTGGTGAAAAAATAATGAATACTGTTTTTCTGAAAATAAATAAATTGAAAAAAATTTTTAAAAAGTGATGGTTGTGTTAACTAGCTGGATTTTGATGATTTCACAATGTATATGTTTGTCACAACTTCAAGTTGTATACCTTAAATATGTACATTTTTATATGCCAGTGATAATAAAGCTAAGTTAAAAAGTTAAAAAAAAAGTTATTGAACTCACATGGGCTTCATGTAAAATCAGAATAATAAAAATTACTTCATGGAGCTATCTGAATGATTATATTAGGTATATGCCAACCACTTAATGGACTGCTCACTGCAGATGAAGTGCTTCATAAATAATAATTATTGTTACTATAGACAGTATGATTACTGTGGACAGAGTATGCCTGAAATTTGCAAATTGCAAAGGATTGTGTGAAAGTGAGCCATTTAGCAAGGAATAAAAGTAGGATTCAAGATATGCAATATTAATGACACTCTCAGTCACAACACTTCGAATGTGCTTGAACTTGAAGCCCCAGAACTCTATCTAGCTTACCATGTGGACTCTAATTTTTTTCAAAAAATTATTAAAATAATTCCTTCTGTGAATATGGCCTGCAAAACTATAGCACCATCCCTTGATTGTCTTTGCTCTCCCTGGTCTCAGAATGCCTTCAGTAATGTAGAGTTTGATGACCGTGGAGGGAGAGAACTCACTCTCAAGGCTATGAGGAAGCGTCTAGGGATCACCTGCTTAAGGGATTTGGGAGGTCATTATTAGAGCCTTGAACTTCAAGATAAATGGGATGCCTCTGATGTTGCCAGGGCCCTGCAGGGACTGTGCATTATAGTTCCCAAGTCCATCCTTTTAAACAAAACAAAACAAACAAAACAAAAAACAAACAAACAAAACAACTTTACAACCCTGAGATCAAGACCTGAATTGGGTTCAAGTGTCAGAGACTTAACGGACCAAACCACCCAGGCACCCCTGGAGGAATACTTCTGAATTAAAGTAGGTCTTATGAGGTACACAGATATTTTTATGTGCTTTCCTAGAAGTGGCTCTCAGACACTTCTGGTTGTTTGCTACATTGTTAATTAAAATAACTGGGACAAGTTACACTCATCATTACTTGGGCATATATCTTGTATGGCTCTGTTTATTTTTAACTTTTCACTTTGAAATAACTTCATGCTAAAAATAATAGTAAAACTTCTGTATACCATTTACCAAGATTCACCAACTTTTTTAAGGACTTACTTATTTTATTTTAGAGAGAGAGAGAGCAGGGAGGGAGGGCAGAGAGAAAGGGAGAGAGAGAGAGTCCTAAGCAGATTCTGCATTGAGCATGGAGCCCAACATGGGGCTTGATCTGAAGACCCTGAGATCAAGACTGAGCCCAAACCAAGAGTCTGGCACTTAATTGACTGTGCCACCCAGACAACCCCACCAATTTTTAACATTTTGCCATATTGTTTTTATCACAATCTTCACTCTATATGTGTGTATGCATATTTTATAATTGTTCTTTTTAAAAATATTTTATTTTTTACGTAATCCTCATACCCAGTGTGGGGCTGGAACTCAAAACCCCAAGATCAAGAGTCACATTGCTCTACTGACTGAACCAGCCAGGAGCCCTGTCTTTTGTAATTTTTTGGCCTATTTGAGAATAGTTTACATACATCGTGCACCTTTCCCCTTAAGACTTTTGTATGTATTTTGTAAGAAAAATGGTATTCCCTATGTAACCAATGTACAGTTACCAAATTCAGGGAATGTATCATTGATATAAAATTTTTATTGACCCTGAATTGCATATTCCAACTTTGTCAGTTGTCCCATCATGCCCTTAATAGAATTTTCCCCTCCGTTGAATGCAGGTTTCATGCAGGGTCCCAATCTACATTCAATTGTCATGTCTCTTTAGTATTCTTTAATCTGTAACAGTTCCTCAGCCTTGCTAACACTTTCATGTAATTGACATTTTTGAAGACTACAGTATAATTATCTTATAAAATGTTTTCCATAATCAGGATTTGTCTCTTCTTTCCTCATGATTACATTCTGGTTACACATCCCTGGTGGGAATAGTATGGGAATAGTACAAAAGTGAGTTTGTGCCCTTCTTAGGATATAGCACATCCAGAAGCCACAGTGTTTATCAGCTAATTTGCCGGGGAAATGTTTGTTGTTCTGTTTCTCTCCTTACAGTTATGATGTCCCTCAGAAATTAATAAGCTTTCTCTCTCAGATTTAGCACCCTTTAGTGAGTCTTGCCCAAATCAGTATTTACTATGAAGATTATACCACTTCATTCACATTTAGCAAGTGGCATTTTATTATAAGGAAATGCCCCATTTTATTTTCTATCTATCTATATCTATCTATCTATCTATCTATCTATCTATCATCTATCTATCATCTATTTTAGTCAGTGGCTTATAATGCATTAGTGTTCTTACTTATTTTGATGCCGATGAAAGCCTCTTCAAACTTGCTCCTTTGTCTTTTTGACATTCTCCCAGTTTTGTTTTGTTTTTTTTTTTCCAGAAGGTCTTTGCTTTCTGGTACACTAAGGTATTCAGTGTTCATCTGGTACTTTTACTGTTCCAGTCCTAGAATCTGCCATTTCTCCAATGATCCCCTTTTCCTTCTAGCAAGAAATAACATTGGGAAACCAAGATCTGGGTTGTAGGTGGGCCCCTTGCTACTGTTGTGTCACTGCTTCTAAACACTTTCACCAGACAGACCTGGGAAAAGACATTATATGGACATCTTTCTTTAGAAATCACTAATTCATACCAGTGCTTCCAAATTCCAATCCAACTCCACCTGATTCTTTCTTGCCTTCCCCCTTTTTGTGTTTCTACCTTCCTTCTTCCCACTACGAAGATCTTGATTTCCAAATTACATCAACACATATACTCAATTTTACAGTGCATAAAAATTAGTTTTAGAATTTTTGGACCCAAAATACCACAGGAAAAAACAAAAACAAAAACAAAAACAAAATTCCTGCTCAGGAGATTTCAAGGTTTGTTTGCAGTTTCATTTCCTCCAGACTGAAGTTCTATATTTATAGCACTGTCTTCTATGGTCACTAGCATTAGTTTTGTGTGTTGTTTTGTTTTGTTTTTTTTTTCCTTCAGAGATTTTTCGTTTTAAATACAGTGGATTTATTTGTTTCTTTTTGCTTTGAGTTTGCAGTTTTTCCCACTGTCTTTGTGAATTTTATTTTATTTTTTTTTTAATTTAAAGATTTTTATTTATTTATTTGACAGACAGAGATCACAAGTAGGCAGAGAGGCAGGCAGAGTGAGAGAGAGGGAAGCAGGCTCCCTGCTGAGCAGAGAGCCCAATGCAGGGCTCAATCCCAGGACCCTGAGACTATGACCTGAGCTGAAGGCAGAGGCTTTAACCCACTGAGCCACCCAGGCGCACCTGTGAACTTTATTTTTGAAAATATAGAACATTTACTATGCTCCAAAATTTGAACTCTACAAAGTTATGTACTCAGAGGGTTATTACTACCCCTTCATTCCTGTTGCTCCCATGGCAGGTAAAAGATTTTATTGTTTATGTTAATTGCTCCATGTTTCCTTATACAACAATAATAATATTTTTATATGTTTTCTAATTTCTCTTTCTTTTTTTACACAAAAGATCCCATGATACATACTCTTTTCACTATTTTTTTTTTTTTTTTTGTACAAAGACTCGCTGGAACAATAGATCATATCCTACTATTTCTGCTTTGTTCTTGCTGTGGATTTGTAACATTTTCATATGGTGACTAAGTAGAGCAAAGAATATCCCTCTGAAATACTGGAAGGTTTAACATAGACTTAGAAGCCAGTGAATATTGTTCTACAGATAAATAATTGACCAGGTTATCAAAGGGGATGAGGTGAAAAATAAAAGTGCATACTACACTATTTAACAGCTTTTCTGTGTCTCCTGTCCCCTTTAGACTGAAGTCTAAACTTCACAGCTTGACATATCAGGTCATTAGAATGTATCCCTAATTTCTTCTTCTTTGACTTATCCACATTGTTCTTACACAGCTGCCACCCTGAAGTCCCCAGTCCTCATTCTAATACACCCTTTCAGACCGTCAAGGGTTTAAAATTCCATTTGAGTTGCTCAGAATTCATTCTCTTCCTGCTTTGTATGCTTTGTCAACAGTTAACATCTCTCCTTATCTACCTTACTCGTTACCTTCTCAAAGAAGCCCTCATTAAAGTACACTGGCAAACTTATTATTTTTATCACAGCACTTGGTACACATATCAAATATAGTATTTGTTGACCTGTATTGTATTACTTGGTTTACTTATAGTCTTCCTTATGAGATTTTGAGTTCCTTGAGAGTCAGGACCATAGTTTATCTCCCACGATTAGCACAGTATCTACTGAAAATATTTTTAACTAATTCACTAAAGTGACAAAATTATTTTGTTGCCTGGATAGCAATCTATTTTGGTATGTCTGATGAAGGACCCTACATGAAATTGTGTCTGAGGAATCCATATGACCCTAATAATTTGAGATGCTAAAATGCAATGTAATTCTTTTTTGTCAATTCATCACTGACAGGAAGGGGGCGCCATTTAACAGCTTGTGGAGAAAAAATTTTTGTAACTGCTGTTTTATAGAAAGAGCTGGTATTACAATTCTAGATGAAATTGAAGTGTAGTTCATCTTCCTCTGGAGATGTCAATTTACTTAACCTTTGACATTTTAATTGAGAATGAAGCCAAGGATACCTTATCTAAGCTCCATTGTAAATGTATGCATTGTATTAATTATGCTTCTACATTCTGGATTTAGGTAAAATAAGAATGTTGATAAGGAAAAGGAATAACGATTGATAACCCTATGCTGTTAAAATATATTAATATGTATTATGTATGTGGGCAACAATGTGCATACAACTTTCAAATTCCAGTACAACATCTGGAATTGGGGGAGGGATTTCTTTGAATAAAGACTGACACCGAGGTATATGTTATAATGCCTGTTTCTATCAGGATCAGCAGCAACAGCAGAAAAAGCATTTCTGTCTGTTTCTTGGGTCCCTAACAGTAGATGTTGTAATAAGGCTGTGCCCACATTTCAAGAGACTTCATGCCTAAAACAACTCAGAACCCAGAGTATGTGGAGGTCCTGTGGGATTACAGATTAGCTCTGAGGTCTGAATGGTCAGAATGCCCAAGATGTCTTATTTAAAAGAGGGAGAGTCTTGGTTAAAGCCTCTCCATGCTGCCTGCTCCTGCTTTCTAGGTGCCTGTTTCGATCTAAGTTGCTTTAACTGCCTGGGCCCAGCCCTACAAGGTATAAATAGAGTTTGTTATTGTAAGAGGCAACCTCAAGTCACTCTCTAGTGCAGTTACAGAAAGAAGACCCGGGCCGGCTTGGAAGGGGTGTAAATCTCTGGCTAAAATGAGAGAAGAGGGAGCCATTCACTTTAAACCACAGTTAACTTGCTGACTGAGTTTCTAAATAAACTTTTATCTCTTAAGACTGATTACTAGTGATGGTTACAAAAATGAACATGATAATGTGGCCAAGGAAGTGACCACAACTGTCCAGATTTTTGAGGCTGTCTTTGGTGGGCATTTTCCTGGGAGCAAGGTGGAGGTGGCTCTGGGCCCTGAGCATAACTCAGCTTTCTCATGGACCGAAACGGGGAACATTCCCAACCACTTGGCTTTCTTTGCACCAGCCCCCCCAACCCCTTTTGCCAACTACAGAACACAGAGCTGAACAGGAGAGATGAGTGAAAAGATAGGTTTCAAGCCAGCAGTTTCCTGCCACAGAAGGCCTCCGAAGTCATCCTGCTTTTGCCTTCATTGTGTTGCCCAGAAACACTCCAGGAAGTCAAAGGAAAAGGCCTCATCTCTGAGTGAACGCCTGGTGGGTGTTGTGCCAGGAGTTAGACCACTTGCGCTGCCTGCACATTTTGGAACATTTTGCAAGCCAGAAAATGTTGCTCGTAGATCGCAGTTGTCAGTTCTCTTAGAAGAGTGGCGAGGGCAGCATTTCTTTGAGGTTTCATCTTCATCTAGCTTTCTGGTTTGTTTTCACTTGATTTAAAGTTGCATTTATCTTTACAAAGGTTTTTTTTTTTTTTTTGGCTGTTGCCAATATACACAGTGCAAAATAGCAAAAACATGTTTTTTATTAAGCTTATTTGATTTTTCTCTCCTAATTAAACTAAACTTTTCTGCATTACATTAAACCTTTGCAGTGATTATGAATTACTACTTTTCTCCCACTTTTTAGAATCTGTACATCCTAAAGCAGTTTTCAGCACTTTCAAGGAATTTGGTTCGGTTTACTTTGCGATGACTTGTATTTTTTTCCTCCTTCTGAAATAGATATTTTTCTTTTTTCCCTCTTTTTTTTTTTTTGTAAGTCATATTACCAATCAAAGAAAGCTTTTGAACAAACAAACAAAAAGCCCATGGTAATTGAAATATAAGCAGCCAAATATAATGTCCTGGAAAATATTTATCAATTTGAGATGCAGATTTCTCTCTGACGGCCTCAAGGGCTGGCCATCTTAGGGCACAGTGAAGAATTATGGCTCAGTGAACTTCATGCTGGCATATAACTAAGTAAGTGAAGAGCTGGAGTGAAAGCAAACTGCTGTTTAACAGCTTCCCCAGTTACATATACACTTTCAAACAAGCATGAAATGTGGGTCTCTGGACATCACTTAAAAGAACCACAAATAAACAAAGTGTGATCCCACACTCCTGTTCCTCCCGGACAGCAAGTAAGCTTGGCTGGGAATGGGGGTGGTTTTTGTTGCTCTTCTGTCCCATGCACTGTAAACACAAACCCTGTCGCTCAGAAAGCTCAGGGTCATACTGCTGCTGACAGATCCATTGAGCCCGGAAAAGTGAGGAGACCGAGAGTCTGTGACCCATGGGCCCTTGCCTCACCTTTTATTTTGCAAAGAATCACACTCCAGACTCAGATACTTCCATTCTAACATCTGGGCAAAGTCCGCCTAGGGGACTGGGAGCCAGATTTGCCAATTCTCAAGTGGAGCTCTCTTTTTTCACCTGCAAGATATATGTTGAGCTCACGCCCTGACATGTGGGGTCAAATGAGTGCCAAAATAATAGTACGTGTACATGGGCCACATTCCTTTTGCATTTAGGGTATTCAAGCTAAAACACCCATTAGACATTATCTAGTCTAACTTCCTCTTTCTACATATTAGGAAACTGAGGCAGAGAACAGAGCTCTGAATAGAGGTCAAGTGTCCTGATTCTTGGTCCCCTGCTTCACTTTGAAATATAACTGTGTGTATCAGTTACCTGTTTGCTCTGTGGCAGAACACCCAAAATTCAGTGACTTAAAACAACAACGATTTGCTCTTCCTCACAGTTCTTCCTCTGCTTGAGAAGTTTTGCTGCACTCTCATGGGCTCGCTTATGCAGCCACATCCATCTGCTAGTTGGCTGGAGGCCGGGCTCACCTTCTCAGCCACCATGGCTGGGCCTCTCCTTCTGTCTGCTTGGCTTTTACTACAGACTTCTTCTCACCTTAAAGATCTCAGGGCAGAGATCCAAAAGGGCAGGTCCCCAGTGTGTAGACCCTTATCAAACCTCTGCTTGTTTTTTGCTGGTGTCTCACTGGACAAAATGGACCATGAGACCAAACTCAGAATGGAAATGGAAGAGGAATGTACAAAGACAAGGGTAGTAGGACGGTGATGAATTGGGGACTGTCGCTACAAAGATCTACCAGGGAGCTCATGGCAGCATTGCCCCAGTGGTGTTCCCATATAATAATGGTGTCCTGAAAATGCTAAAAGCCTGCCTTGAAAAAGAGCATGTGTAATAATTGCCAAGGACCATGTGCTAATGTGCGCCGTGCCCCATTCCACATTAGAAGAGGAAGAGGAGAAAATGGCATTTTCCATTGTCAATTGCATCTGACAGACATTTCCTTTCCTTTGTGAATCAGCTATTAATATCACAGAAGATCGGTTTTAAAGGCAGTGGATGAAGGCATTAAATAGAATGGCTGCTCCCACCTTTCTGCCCTTCTCCCTCCAAATATAATTTTTGAAGAACTTGAGCTCAGTCAGGGGAGTTTCAGGATCAACTGCTGAGTCATTGACATCGTATGTTTCCATAGTGACGAGGTGGGGTGGCCCTTCTCAGGGGTAAGCAGAGGCTGAGGAACATGAAGCTCCATGGGCTAGAGTGCCTTGGCATAGTCCTGGGACGATAATACATGAAATGGTTATTTTTAGAGCAAATTTTATTTCCCTAGGAGTTACACAATTCCAAAGAGCATAACTCTGCATTAGAAAGCCAGCTCCAGAATGCGTCAGACACCGCAGGAGGACCTGTGAAGTTCTGCCTGCCTTTTCTGCACTTATATTTTCTCTGTATTAGAATGAGCGTTTTTCTTCCAAATATCCTTTTTTGTTTGTTTGTTTCATTTTTAAACTGCATTTTAAGGTGTGATGCAGGCACAGTGCAACATTTAAAGCAGCACTAATGGATACACAGTGAAAACTAATGTCTGTCGCCCCTCCAGTCCCCAGTTCTCCCCGGAGGCTGTCTCCGATATCTGTTTCTCGTTTGTCATTTCAGAGGTAGTCTGTATTGATACAGGAATGTGTATACATATAGCACCATAATACATGCACATCTCTGTCTTAGCTTATGTGTTTTTTAAAAACAACTTCATCAGAGATCATTTTACATAAATAGAGAGGTGTTAAGCTAAGAGAACACCTAGTAGTTCCCACACCATTTCCTCACTGACTGTCACATTTGATCTTTGCTAATGCTCTAAAAGTCTTCCGGTTTTCAGATTCATGCCTTTTCATTTTTTACCAGACCATCAATCCACCACAACTGGCATTCTGTGCATTCTACCTGTTTATGTTGTGGGTTACAGTCTGCCCACATGAGCACAAGGACCTTCCCTCCGTCAGGGAACTGTCAATTGGTTACTAGTGGTAGGATGAAGGTCCCTTGAATCCAGAACCTTTCCCAGGACCCCACTTTATTTTTCTAAGTCTTGGTTTCTTCTTTGGTAAACATGAGGATCATCACAGGGGCCCTGTAGTTAATTATGATGATAAAAATGTGAAAATATGTTTGGAAGTATTTAGTGATCTCCACATGTTGTACAACTATTAGATAACTACTAACAAATACTGATGAAGTTGCCCTCATAAGGGCAGATTTGCTTTTTAAAGTATAGAATCGATCTCCTAAGCATCCAGCTGATGCTGAGAAGGAGTGAAATTCTGAAAATGCAAATCTGATCATGTTACTGAGCTTTTAAAAACTCCAGTGGGTTATCACAGCCCAAGTGCGCTTACAAGGCTCTTCATGGCTGACCCTGCCCACATCTCCTCCGTGCCTCACCAGCAAACTCCGAACCCCCTCTTCTCCTTCTGTGCTTTGGGAGAATAATCTTCTTCTATTTCCTCAATATTTTCTTTGAGGAAAAAATCCTCTCTGTCAGGAGACTCTTCTCCCTTGAAGTAGGACTCCCTCTGCACACTCACACACCTGTCCTCTCCACTCCTGCCTATGAGAAGTCTGGGTTCGGTGTGCCCCTCTTCCAGTGAGCATTCCAGGGAGTCACGTCTTCTACCTTTTAGCGCTGATCCCAGTAGAGAAAATGCTTAATTTCTCACCTGTATTCCAAACACTGCTGGATTCAGTAAGCATACACAAAATCCTTTTTGATTAAAGGGATACATGTATTAGGTAATCCATCTATAAGGCTGCCAGTGCCCTGGACGGCATTTTGTGTAGCCTGGGAAAGGAGCAGTATGCCCTATGAAGCAATTTGAAATCAGGGGACCAATATATTTTACATTTAAGTAATAAAATCCTTCTATTTAAGAAAAGAAAACAAGATGATTCTCTCTCAATTTCTTTTAAGGTTTTATTTATTTATTTTACACACAGAGAATGAGAGAGAGTGAGGTGAAAGGCAGAGGGAGAAGCAGACTCCCCGCTGAGAAGGGAGCCTGATTCAGGACTCAATCCTGGAACTCCAGGATTGTGACCTGAGCCAAAGGCAGATACCCAACCAACTGAGCCACCAAGTGCCCCAAATGATCATACCCAGTCAGTTGAATTCCACTGATCTGTTCAACATAAATCATCCAGTAGGTTCCTATGAGTAAAATATTATTTTGACAGGGCTCTTTGTTACTGCTCATTTAAAATTTCTTCTTTCCCCCACTTCTCTCTGTGTCCATTTCTCTTTCTCCATCTGTGTGCATGTGCACACATGTATGTGTGTAAGCATGTATGTTTGTGTGTATTGAAGCTTTTCTCAATGTAAATATGCAGAATAACTTTGATTTTTTTAAATGCCAGTAAATCTCCTAATAGTTTTGGTTGCTGAGACAAGGGTCACTTCTCCTATTAAATTCAAGTGTCCATCAATCTTTTTTTAAAGTTTGTTTCCCGCCCCCCCCCCCAAGTTTCAGGTTGGAATATGATGCTTGCATGTACCTGAAAGACATTTATGAGAAAGTAGAGTCCATATTAGCAAACACATTAACCAATAGTGACCTTGTTAAAATAATTAAATGGTGATGTTGGAAACAACAGTAAACATCCTGTGAGGTTTGCTCCGGCATTTTGACCTTCATATTAAAGCAGCAGAGTGCTGAAGCCCATGGAAGAGCAGCAGGAACCTCTAAATAACAGGAAGCTTTCTTATGTGCAGACCATGGGCTGCGCAGCACCATTTCCATAAAGCACAGGGTAGCAGTGGGATCATGGTCAAGGGTGAGGGTCTGGCAGATGGCAGAGTTAGATTTTTAATACTCTACTTTTAGATTTGAAAAGGTCGATATGGCCCAGATCCCTGATGTGTGAAGAGATTTTGGAAGATCCCATTTCCCAAAGTGCCTAAGTAGGAGGGCTTCCTCCAGGCTGATATACAAGACCTTCCAGAGTGTGGTACCACCAACACTGACCTCACTTGGGAGACAACATAGCAGGGTGTTTAGGAGACTGGGCTCTGTAGGTGGCAGACTTTTCAGTAGATTTCAACTTTGTTATTTATTAACTGTAGAAACACAGGCAGTGTACCTAATTTCTCTTAATGTATGTTTCTTCATCTTTGAAATGTATATAATAGCAATAATTATTGCTTGTCATTTGGTTATCATGAGGCTGAAATGGGGACATTAGTGAATGCCTGGCATTTAAAATGGGCTCAATAAATGTTAGCTTCATATTTATCAGGCATCATGCTGATAGTATAATTTAGGTTTTTATTGATTCCATTTTATTTTTAAAGTTAAAGTAATATGTGGTTATGGTTTAAAATTCAGTGAAGTTCTACAAGGTTTATTATGAAAAATGCTATATCTCTGCCCCCCGCATGTCTCCTCATTCTGAACCAAATCCCCTCTCTGGAGGAAATCACTTTCATTTAGCTTGTTTTTTTGGTATTTACTTCCTGTCTCTAAATCAGAGCTCAAACAGTAAACAGCAAGTAGATTACAGGTATGGGGAGATGGTGATCCTTTCTGTCCTCAAGGAGAACAGGTGGGGTGGCCTGAGCCCCTACCTTCTTGCTTCCAATCTCAAGCAGTCTTTTCTGTTTATTCCTGTGTACCTGTAAATATGTGTGTGTGTGTGTGTGTGTGTGTGTGTGTGCGCATGCCCACCCATGACATAAGCTGAACAAGCACTAAAATATAGTGCTATTTACCAGATGTTTCAGTTCAGGCATTATCCAGTGATTTACACACACACACACACACACACACACACACACACACACATTTCCCATTTCTCCTGCCTTTTCAATATAATTCTCACGATTTTGATTGTATAAATATTCAGTGTTTCCTGTACTTTGTCCACACAGATTTTGAACAATGCAATAAATCATAATTTCTTCTCTTTTTCTGCAGTTCTCCTTTTCTTCTTAGTGAATATTTATCTTGATCTTTTCCCCTTTGCTTAGCTTCTTATGTAATTATTTTTTTTTAAGTTTTATTTATTTATTTGACAGAGAGAGAGATCACAAGTAGGCAGAGAGGTAGGCAGAGAGAGAGAGGGAAGCAGGCTCCCTGCTGAGCAGAGAGGCTGATGCGGGACTCAATCCCAAGACCCAGGAATCATGACCTGAGCTGAAGGCAGAGGTTTAACCCACTGAGCCACCCAGGTGCCCCTGTTTAGCTTCTTATGTACTTATTAATTCAGCCCAGATTCCTTACTGATTGTCAATATCTTCAAGTATTCTTTAAATTTTATATTCTGGAAAAAAAATCTCATCAAAATCCTAGTCATCTGCTCTTCATGGATTTGATTACCTTTAATTCCCTCATTTATCCTTAATTTTCTTCCTATTTCTGGTGGTGGACTGCCTTTTACTATAGCCATGCCTTCTCTTGATCACTTACTTGTTTTGCAGACATCATCACCCAATAGGTTCACAAAAAAGGAATAATGGGAAGTAAATGTTTTTAAAGACCATGGCATGCTTTAAAATGCCTTTATTCTAGGGGCAGCTGGGTGGCTTTATCAGTTAAGTATGTGCCTTTGGCTCAGCTCATTATCTCTGGGTCCTGGGATCAAGCCCTGCGTCTGGCCCCTTGCTTAGTGGGGGAGTCTGCTTCTCCTTCTCCCTCTGTCCCTCTCCCTGCCAGGACTCTCTCTCTCTCTCATAAATAAATAAATAAAATCTTTAAAAAATTTCTTTATTCTGGTATCACTCTTGATTGAGAGTTTGGTTGGGTATAGAATCTTAGGTTGTAGATCATTTTCCCTCAAAATTTGAAGATTCTGATTCACTGTATTCTATCTGCTACCTCTGTTGTTATGAAATCAAAGCTAGTTTTTATTTCTTGTCTTTTATCTGTGACTGTTTCTTGGAAATGTGTATAGTCTTCTTTGAAGTTTCTGGGTCTGCTTTTATTTGCTGTGCCAGGCATTTGGCAATTCATATCTTCAGTTCTGAACATTTTTGGTATATTTCTTCACTGACAACTTCCTTTCTTCCTTTTTTTATCAGTGCTTTCTCCCTGGATCTCCCAAGATTTGAATATCAGACATTCTGGGCTGATTTTAAGTTTTCCTTGTGTTCTCTCATTTTCTATCTCCTAGACATTTTGTCCTGCATATTCAGAAATTTCTCTAATTCAGTTTTACAGTCCTTCTATTGATGATTTCATTTCTGTCATATTTATTTCCAAGACCCCTTTAAAATTGTCAGAATATCTGTTATTGAAAAATGCATCCAGTTCCTCTTTTATGAATGTAATACATGAATAACATTTTTGTTCAAGTTTTTATCTTGTACTTTCTTATTATCTCCAAGTTACTTCTTTTTTTTTTTCACTTGCATTCAAATCTCTTTCATGTTAGCATATTTTCTGAATGATCTGATTTTTTTTAGAGTGATTCTCTTAAAGACTGATGTGAAATTCTGAGTGCTTTGGTGGAATTTGTCAACCAGAATCTTCAAAGTAGAAAGGCAATCTGGATGGGCTGCTTTGTGGAGGAAATCTCAGTGCCAGTACCTTTGTATATTCCCCTGTGGGCTAGTCAGATTCCCAGAGACAATTTTCCAGTCTTTTCCTTGTAGAATATAGATTTGATTTTTGGTGTTGTAGAGTCCATCAATGATAGAAGACTAGTAATAGAATAATAAGGTGGCTCACAGCATTCAATGTATAAATGTATACATAGTCTCTCTAACTTCAGGAAGATAATATCAGCCTCAACTGTGTTTGTTTCCCCCTGTGTGAGGGCCTTCTGGGGCGAGGGTCCAAAGATTTAAATATATATTTTTTAAAGATTTTATTTATTTATTTGAGAGAGAGAGAGCAGGAGAGGGGAGAAGTTCAGAGGGAGAAGCAGACTCCCCATGGAGCTGGGAGCCCGATGTGGGACTCTATCCTGGATCATGACCTGAGCCAAAGGCAGTCACCCAACCAACTGAGCCACCCAGGTACCCACAAAGATTTAAGTATTTCTTTCCTTTTTTGGGGGGGGGATTTTTTTTTTAATTTTGTTAGTTAACATACAATACAATATTGGTTTCTGGAGGAGAATTCACTGATTTATCACTTACAACACCCTGTGCTCATGACAAATGTGCCCCTTAATACCCATCACCTACCTAGCCCATCCCTCACCCATGTCCCTCCATCAACCTTCACATTGTTCTCTATCATTAAGAATCACTTATAGCTTATTCCCCTCTCTCTTTTTTTCTTTTCTCTCTTTCCATGTGTTTATCTGTTTTCTTTTTTAAATTCCACACTTGAATGAGATCATATAGTGTTTGTCTTTCTCTGGCTGACTTACTTCACTTAGCATGGTATTCTCTAGCTGCATCCACGACATTGCAAATGGCAAGATTTAATTTTTTTGATGGCTGAAATATATATATATATATATATATATATATATATATATATATATGTCATTGATGGACATTTGAGCTCTCTCCATAATTTGGGTATTATTGGTAATGCTGCTATAAATATTTGGGTGTATGGGCTCCTTCAGATTTATATTGTTGTATCCTTTGGGTAAATACCTAGTAGTGCAGTTGCTGGACCATAGGATAGTTCTATTTTTAACTTTTTGAGGAACATCCATACTGTTCTCCAGAGTAGCTGCACTTGTTTGTATTCCCACCAACAATGTAAGAGGGTTCTCCTTTCTCTGCATCCTCACCAACACCTCCTGTTTCTTGTGTCATTAATTTTAGCTATTCTGACAGATGTGAAGTGGTATCTCACTGTGGTTTTGATTTGTATTTCCCTGATGGTGAATGATATTGAGCATCTTTCCATGTGTCTGTTTGCCATCTGGATGTCTTCTTTGGAAAAGTATCTATTCATGTCTTCTTCCCATTTCTTAACTGGATTATTTGTTTTTTAGGTGTTGAGTTTGGTAAGTTCTTTATAGATTTTGGATATTAACCCTTTATCAGATATTTCATTTGCAAATAACTTCTCCCATTACTTGGGCTGCTTAGTTTTGTTGATTTTTTCCTTCACTGTGCAGAAGCTTTTTATCTTGATAAAGTCCTGATTGTTCAAGTTTGCTTTTGTTTCCCTTCCCTCCACCAACGTGTCTAATAAATTGTTACAGATTTTAGTGCTTCTTAAGCAAACTTTTAAGGAATCCTTCATTTTAATTTAGCCCTATCCTCACTTCCACTCTTTTCTAGAAGTGCCTGATTCTGGACATCCTTGAATTTGGTGGCCATAAATTTGGTCACATTTTAGCTTTTCCTACTGCCAGCTTGGAACTCACATTTGTCAAGTTTCCTAAACCGTTTAGCATTAGTCCAACCGCTAACCAGATTCCAAATGTCGATTGGTGTTTTCTCTTCTATTATTTTTTCTTATGGCTTTATGATTTAAAAATGTTTCCAGGGGCACCTGGGTGGCTCAGTGGGTTAAGCCTCTGCCTTAGGCTCAGGTCATGGTCTCATGGTCCTGGAATCAAGTCCCACATCAGGCTCTCTGCTCATCGGGGAGCCTGCTTCCCTCTCTCTCTCTGCTTGCCTCTCAGCTTACTTGTGATCTTTCTGTCAAATAAATAAAAATAAAATCTTAAAAAAATGTTTCCATAATGTTATTAGTTGGGTTTTGTTTGTTTGTTTGTTTGTGTGAGGTTAAAGGAAGGAGCAAGAGTACATGCCTGTGTTTATTTTACTGCCTTCACCTGGAAAGCTAACTGAGGTTTTTTTCTTCCATTTCTTTATTCTCAGGTTGTAACATCTTTCTCTTAACCTTCTTTCTTTTCAGAAAGGCCCAGTGCTCACTGTGGCTACATCCTTAAGCCTTCTTTAGTAGCTCCAGCCTACAGAAATACTTTATTGTCTTTGCCCTTAAAAAGTTTTGCTTTCTCTCTACTTACTACTTGGGTTTTCATGTGCCACTGGTGCTGAAGCTCCAACTACTACTCTGTATAGGAGTAATAATAATAATGATAATGATATAGTGAACACTAACATTTACTGAATCCTGAGCAGTATTCTAATTGCTATATATATATATATGTATGTGTGTGTATATATATATATATATATATATATATATATATATATATATGATCTCATACCTCATCTTTACAATTCTTTCGATTAGGTACTGCTATCACCTCCATCTTATAGATGGGAAAATTGAGGCGCTCAGAGTTGAAACACACTTCTCCCAAACCACACAAGTCATAATTGGCAGAGCCAGATTTTAAAATACAACGGTCTGATTCAGCACCCGTATTCATAATTATTTCCAACAGTTATGAGAAGACAGTACACATATGATGAAATGGTACTCTAGAGAGTTCATATGATCTTCCCAAAGGTCCTTTATGGTCAGTAGGAGAGAGAACCAAGTTTGGTGATAACTCCAGGACTCCACGTTACCAAGATATTGCATTACCAAGATAAGTAATGCCCTTTTCTAATTAGCAAAACACTGTGTCTCACTGTTTCATGTCTTCACTAAATTGTCAATGAACCGATTAAATACTTACCATGTGCTGCATGCAAACACAATATGTGGTGTTAAAAATATATTTCCAGCATTTCAGCATTGAATTAGAGTTTGAAAACATTTAATCCAATTGCCTTATTTGGCAGATACAGGTGATACTCAGAGAAGCTGAGTAACTTATCCAAGCTTACATTGCTAATTACTAAAGAGGTAGTGTGAAAACCTAGTCATCAAATGTACTCTTGCTTGTACATAGTAAAATACCTCTCCAATGACTCATATTGCTAGCAACTTAAAAAGAAAACCTTTTTCTGAACTGTTTGTTCAGTATAGTTGAAAATCACTTTATAGAATGCATTTTGTCTTGCAAGTAAATTTTCTGTATGTCAGATATTATTTTTCATAATAAAATAGAGTTGCTTTCCAATTGATGTATCTTGGCCTCTAAAGCTTGATAAAAATCACAGAACATAGCAAACTCATAAATATCTATGTTGTTTAAAAGTGTTTTGTTTTTTCCTACTAAAGCATGCGTGACTCTGAGAAAGAGGTCACGGTATCAATGCAGCCCTGAAACTTAAAATACCACAAATCAGAAACAGGGTTTCTTCTTTTTTTTTTTTTTTTTTTTTTTGATTCACAAGAAGAGGGCCTACATTCTGTGTTCTGTCTCTTTAAACTTAGTCTTGGGTTTTATCTCAGTTCCAAGGTAAATATTCTTTAAAAGTCCAAATCTCTTAGCTGTTCCTTTAAAAGGTTTATCTTGTGCACGTACTACTTGTTTATTTAGCAAACCTGTGAAACTATTAATGTGTTTGTTTAGTGGTCTTTCTAAATTATTTATGGTGAGAGCCAACTAATCTTTGGTCACAGTGAATTTCATGTTCTGGGAACCACTACCCTGATTGATTATATTGGGAATTTCTACAAAGTGATCAAGCTTACATCAGTGTTACCTCTTCAAGAACCTTTCTTCAGAGGAAGGGAGCCAGTCTTTCGCACTTGATCTTATTCCCAAAGGAAAAGTATGGAAAACCAGTATGCCTGTGGACACGGGGAAGGGGTTAATGACTTCCACACTCATATTCATTCACTTCTCTCCATCTCTCTTTCTCTCTCTTTTAAATTGTTGAGATGGAAGGTAGAGAATTAAGGGAGCCTTAGTCAGGCACTCCAAAGTAACTGGGAGAGAAATGAAGACAAGAGCAAAATATAAAAATTCACAGCAAATACGTCTTATAAGAAATGTCAACAACACAGGGGAAATGCAATTTTTGGCTCCCCATCCTATCTTAAGTCTTGGCAGTTTTACAGTTCAGGGCAAATGACCAGCATGCCCTGAGCTATACTTCTCTAGTTCATGGAAGGGCCTCAGTACTTTTAAGAAAAGGGAGTGTTCAACTTAGTCTTTGAGGGCAAAGATTAGAATCATAGAATGTTAGCACTCAAAGGGAATTCATAGATCATCTACTTTCTAGCTCAATCTCTTTGTTTCACAGTTGAGGTCGCTCTGAGGCCAAGAGAAAGGATATAAGTTTTCCGGAGTCATACAGTAAGTTAATGGCAGGACATTGATCAAAATCCACCCAAATTTTGATTCTCAGACTACAATGTCAGCAATAATGCATTAAAATGCAACTAAAATCCAAGCTACTTAACTTGGCTGACCTTGTCTTCTGTCACTCTCCTCATTATTCCCTCGACTGTTGCCACACTGGCCTTCTTCTTGATCCTGGGACATGCTAAGACATTTCCTGTCTCCAGATGTCAGCAATGGCTGTTCTCTAGGTCTGGAATGCTGCCTCCTCCCCCTGCCCATCTTGCTCATCGTGGGTGTTTTCTTGTCAATCAGATCTGAGTGTCAGTCTAAATGGCGTTTCCTCAGTGGACATTTCCTGACAAGGTGATACTAAGAGAAGCCCAGGATCTCTTTATCGTATCATCGTATTTTATTTCTGAGTGTAGCACTTACTGCAGTCTACTGATTGTTCTTCTAATAGAATAAGTTCCATGAGTGCATTGATATTGTTTGCTTATTGTGTTTACAAGTGCCTAGGATGTACCAAGCACATAGTAAATATCTAAAAAATACATATTAAATAAGTAAATAAAATAGTTGGAATGCACCCAGTTTAAAAAAAAAAAAAACTCATGTGGGGCAGACATTTGTTTTACACTTTAATTTTACGGAGTTCTGTGGTTTACTCTTAATGTTAACCTCTATAATTATATATATTTCACAATAATATGTCATACATAAGTTTATATATATTAAAATGCATGCCTACATGCGTTCATATAGGCATGCTTCAACAATTGGACCTGTCTAGATAGCCAACTATTGGTTCCTATTCAAACTTCAACTACTGGATCCTGTTTAGATAACCCAATATTAGCAGAAGAAAGGAAGAATGACGTACATTTTATGACTTCTTATTGTACAGAAAGTCATTTTCTTAGGGAGCTTTTTGAATTTTGCATGTATCACAGTCTCTTTGAAAATGTGAGTCTGCTGCGATGTAAGAGAAACAGTCACGAACTGTTGGAGGTGCAGACGGGTGACATCCACTGAGTTCATCAACAGCTTCACATTTGAGGCAGTTTGGAGACACACAGGGCTTTAATGAGCAGGGTACTTACAGCCCCCACATAGCCAAACAGACTAAAACGCTTATTGTCTTTTTGCCTGGAACTTCCTTGATGCGAGAGTGATGTTTACATTTCTAGCCTCACTCCTTCAAACTTGACAGATTTAGGATAGGCGGGTGGGAACAGAGAAAACCCAAAAGGAGTGGTAAGGGCCCATCTTCACTGTGCCTGCCTCCCTCTCCCACACACACCCAGACAAGGGGTACCCTCTCCCTCACTGAAAATGCACTGTCTGTGCAACAGTGTCTCTGTTGCTTGTGTAAGTACTTTCTTGTCAGGGGGGACTTCTGAAATACCTAGTTGTGGAGGAAGAAGGGATTAATGGTATAGACTGTGGCTAAATGCCAGACTTTGAGCATTTTTATTAAAATTAAGTAGATTTTCTCTTTTTTTAAAATCACAGTTGACATACAATGTTACATTATTTTCAGGTGTACACATGGTGATTCAGCAATTCTATACATTATGCTGTATGCACCACAACTGTAGCTACCATTTTGTAGATTTTCTTGAATGAACAGTTTCTTCATTACCTATATATCCTTAGGAAAATTTTGGGATACTTGAAATGATTCTTAAAAAAAAAAATTTTTTTTCACCATTTAAGGTGTTTGGATTTGGGGTGGGGGTGTGTGCTGAGCTCCTCATTCTGTCATTCTAGAAGTGCTGAAAAAAATTTGTTTTTAAAGTTAAAGCTACATGAGAGTTTTAAAAGTTAAAAGTTTTAAAGTTAAAGCTACATTTAATTTTTATTCCATCTTTCTCCTACTTGGATGTTGCCAAAAATTCCCCACTGCCTTGATTCCACATTGTTTATTCTAGGAGATGGTGCTTTTTAGAACCCAGTCTCTGCATTTTTTTTCCTTATTTATCTACAATATTCCACATTTCAAAGCACCTTAATTTCATACAAGTGGGTTCATTTGTCTTCTGTAACTGTTTGTACATTCTAGTTTTTGTTTATGCTTCTCTCTTTTTTTTTGTCCACATTAGCCAAACTTGTCCTTCATGGCCCATTCCAGATATTCACAGACCATCAGATCTAAATAAGTATCTCGTTCACTGGAGCGGCAGGACCACATCTACCGGATTTTTCTGTGTTGCCTTTACTTTGTTACATGCATGCCATTTGAACCCAACTTAATTCTTAGCACCTGAGGTAGAAATCATTTATTCTACTTTTTTACTCCCTTTCAACACTTGGCTTAGGACTGACCATGCAGTGAATATTTAGTGAATTTTGTAGCGTGAATTCTCAGTGCATGTTCAATTCCTGCATACAGGAACCTCTCCTCTTTAGAGAAACAAGCACCGTTCTGGGAGACGAATTTCTAGTTAAGCTGTAAATGCAAAAGTATTATGAACTTTGTTCAGTTTATGGTTCTTAACGTGAAATGTATCTCAAGTGTTTTCTGATTAATGTCACATTTGTAGTTACACTGGTATGAATATACCCAGTTTTAGCTGTCTAAAACAAACCTCACTTGGGGGCAATTGTTCCAAAGACCCAATGACTAAAGATTACCAGGAAAGATAGTTTCTGGTCTACAGAATTATAATATCTCGTTCAATAGATGCTTATTAAAATGAGACATCATATGGGATGCCATAGATTTACAAACTTGAATCAGATACAACATAACTGTAAGGAACTTAGAATCCAGTGGAGAAGATTCTAATAAGAAATAAGAAAAAACAAAACAGCACAAATACAAGGCAAACAGTGTCATTAGAATGATGTATTGCGAATCTGTGACGTCTCTCAAATGGGAGGTGCTGGGCAGTTTATCAATGAGGAGATAGCACTTTAAAGCCTCCCAGGTACTGAAAAATAGACAGGCTTCCATAAAAGGAACATGATGGGGCGTCCAAGCCAAAAATATTTCATGAAGATGCAAAAAAGGGATCCAAGGAACTTTTAAAAAATCATGGGGGTTCCATGGGTGTATATCACAGGGTCCATGGTAAGGTGCAGTGAGATACACAAATGAACATTAGATTTAACCAGGTCCTGAAGAATACCAAATAGGAAGTTGTTGAGTTTTCAGTTTATTTCACTCTCACCCTTAAGACACAGTTGAGTTACTGAAAATTTTCAAATCAGGGGCTGGATGATTAGATCTAGAAATGCATTGTATAATATGGAAGCTATTAGACAGACGTAGTTGCTTAAAATCAAATTAATTAAAACAACTTGAGATTCAGTTCCCCAACTTCACTAGATGTATTCTAGTGCTCTTTAGCTTGATATGGTAACCTAATGCCTACCACGTAGGGCAGTTAAAAACATGTCTATCCACTCTGGAATTTCTACTAGACACTATTACACTAGATTTGGGGCTCTGACACCCGTATAAAGGAGAATTTATGGAGTCTGAGGAGCAGAGATGGGGATATGGGAAAAAAGCAGTGTAACTGATCAGATGTTCTCAAAGTAATCCAGATAAAACGTCACTGGCAGCTGAACTAGAGGAATGGCAATGTGGGGAGAGCTGAGGAGACACTGACACATGTTAGACACACACAGAGGATCCTACTAATTTTGATTAATTATTATTAATTATTAATAAGTTAATTATCAATCTTAATAATTTTAATTAATCATCTGCAAGAAATGAAGTGAGGGAAGTAGATACTCTAAAACCCTGAGTGACTGGTAGGTAGTAGTGCCATTTATGGAATTAAGGAAAAAATAAAAGGAGTTAATTGACAGAGATTATTGAAATAATGAGTAGAGTCTAGTAATGCTGGATTTGAGTTTTCCTGCTTCAGGTAGAGATTTCCAAGAGACTGGAAAGAATATGTTAGAGCTGGTGATAGAAGAATATGTTTATATCCAGTATTTGTTACATAGAGATGGTGGTTAAAAACATTAAAAAAAAAACAAACAAACAAGAGAATAGGGTCAAAGAAAACACCTAGAGGTATTTGATTATGTTTATTTCACTTCTGTTCAAATCTTGATTAAATTAATTTAGGTCAAAATTTCAAAGTTTATGCATTACTTCGAATAATTTTAATATTATCGTGGCTTCTTAAGAGTGACTTTGCACACCCAGCAACTCAAAGGCTACTTTATTTCTTCAAGGAACCACATGTACATTTTGCCAAATACCATCAAATGATTTGAAATACCGAACTTCTTCTGTTTCTTTTTTTTTAAGATTGATTGATCAATTTAATAGAGAGAGAGTGTGCACAAGCAGGGGGAGAGGCAGGCAAAGAGAGAGGGAGAAGCAGGCTTCCTGCAGAGCAGGAAGCCTGATGAGGAGCTCAATCCCAGCACCCTAAGATCATGACCTGAGCTGAAAGCAGCTGCTTTACCAATTGAGCTACCCAGGTGCCCTGATACTGAACTTCTTATATAGTACAAATGACTAACCTTGACCCAGAAAATGGAGTGGCATATGCAGTACAGTCAATGTTTTAGATTAAAAATTTTTAAAACTATTGCAATAACAACACATATTACTTGTTGATTTCTTTTTTATTTTTTAAGATTTATTTATTTATTTATTTATTTATTTATTTATTTGAGAGGGAGAAAGAGGGCAGGGGGTAGGAGCAAAAGGAGAGGGAAGGAGAAGAAAGAGAGTCTGAGGTAGACTCTGCACTGAGCACAGAGCCCTATGTGGGGCTAGATCTCACTACCCAGAACAGAGCATGACATGAGTGGAAACCAAGAGCCAGACGTTTAACACACTGTGCCACCCACGTGCCCCATTATTCATTGATTTCTAATTGCTAAATTTGTATCCATATATCCTTAGAGGATGTCCTTTTATACATTTAATTAATTCAGCAGTTATTTACTGATTATTGATTATTTGCAAGTTGGACAAATACAGGAGATACTAGAACTTCTACAACTCAGACTCTTGTTCACAAGGATTCACTTTTTCAGTGAGAGAATAGACATAAACACAAATAATCACAATACAATGTGATCAGTGCTAGAGTAGTATCAATGGGGGAAATCATTAATATCTATGTGGGCCAATTTCATTTTTCTGCATGTGGCTGTCCAATTTTCCCATCAGCATTTATTGAAGAGGCTGTCTTTTTTCCATTGGACATTCTTTCCTGCTTTGTCAAAGATTCGTTGACCATAGAGTTGAGGATCTATTTCTGGGCTCTGTATTCTGTTCCATTGATCTATGTGTCTGTTTTTGTGCCCGTACCGTGCTGTCTTGATTATGACAGCTTTGTAACAGAGCTTTAAGTCCAGAATTGTGATGTCACCAACTTTGGCTTTCTTTTTCAATATTCCTTTGGCTATTCGAGGTCTTTTTTGGTTCCATATAAATTTTAGGGCTATATGTTCCATTTCTTTGAAAAAACTGGATGGCATTTTGCATTAAATATGTAGATTGCTTTAGGTAGCATGGACATTTTCACAATATTTGTTCTTCCAATCCAGGAGCATGGAACATTTTTCCATTTCTTTGTGTCTTCCTCAATTTCTTTCATGAGTACTTTATAGTTTTCTCAGTATAGATTCTTAGCCTCTTTGGTTAGGTTTATTCCTAGGTGTCTTATAGTTTTGGGTGCAGTTGTAAATGGGATTGACTCCTTAATTTCTCTTTTCTGTCTTCTTGTTGGTGTAGAGAATTGCAACTGATTTCTGTGCATTGATTTTATATCCTGACACTTTACTGAATTCCTGTATAAGTTCCTTACACCACACACGAAAATAGACCCAAAATGGATAAAGGACCTCAATGTGAGAAAGGAATCCATCAAAATCCTTGAGGAGAACATAGGCAGCAACCTCTTCTACCTCAGCGGCAGCAACATCTTCCTAGGAACATCGCCAAAAGCAAGGGAAGGAAGGGCAAAAATGAACTATTGGGATTTCATCAAGATCAAAAGCTTTTGCACAGAAAAGGAAACAGTTAACAAAATCAAAAGACAACTGACAGAATGGGAGAAGATATTTGCAAACGACATATCAGAAAAAGGGCTAGGGTCCAAAATCTATAAAGAACATAGCAAACTCAACACCCAAAGAACAAATAATCCAATCAAGAAATGGGCAGAAGACATGAACAGACATTTCTGCAAAGAAGACATCCAGATGGCCAACAGACACATGAAAAAGTGCTCCACATCACTCGGCATCAGGGAAATACAAATCAAAACCACAATGAGATATCACCTCACACCAGTCAGAATGGCTAAAATTAACAAGTCAGGAAATGACAGATGCTGGCGAGGATGTGGAGAAAGGGGAACCCTCCTACACTGTTGGTGGGAATGCAAGGTCATGCAACCACTCTGGAAAACAGCTTGGAGGTTCCTTAAATTGCTGAAAATAGAACTACCCTACGACCCAGCAATTGCACTACTAGGTATTTACCCTAAAGATACAAACGTAGTGATCCGAAGGGGCACGTGCACCTGAATGTTTATAGCAGCAATGTCCACAATAGCCAAACTATGGAAAGAACCTAGATGTCCATCAACAGATGAATGGATAAAGAAGATGTGGTATATATACACAATGGAATACTATGCAGCCATCAAAAGAAATGAAATCTTGCCATTTGCGACAACGTGGATGGAACTAGAGGGTATCATGCTTAGCAAAATAAGTCAATCAGAGAAAGACAACTATCATATGATCTTCCTGATATGAGGAAGTGGAGATGCAATGTGGGGGGTTAAGGGGGTAGGAGAAGAATGAATGAAACAAGATGGGATTGGGAGGGAGACAAACCATAAGTGACTCTTAATCTCACAAAACAAACTGAGGTTTGCTGGGGGGAGGGGGTTTGGAAGGGGGGTGGGGTTATGGACATTGGGGAGGGTATGTGCTATGGTGAGTGCTGTGAAATGTGTAAACCTGGCGATTCACAGACCTGTACCCCTGGGGATAAAAATATATGTTTATAAAAAATAAAAAATTAAAAAAAAAAATTCTTTCTTTGATGGCTCTCTCTCCCCCTCCTATCTGCTTCCTTCTCCCCTTTGAACCCTTTCATTTTTCTTCCTCCCTTCCTTGTTTTCTTTTCTTTTCTTTCCTTTTCTTTTCTCTTTCTTTCTTTCTTTCTTTCTTTCTTTCTTTCTTTCTTTTCCTTCATTTAGATTCCTTTCCTTTTTGGATATTTTTGCCTGCTTCAAGGTTAAATTTTTTTCCTAGGCATATCTCTAAGACACCTTCCACCCTTTCATTTCCATCTGCTGAATGACAGCCCTTAGAAAACCAGCATTTTGGAGCAGATGGAAATGTGTGGGATATCTTAAGTAGTGCCATGATTTTGCTGATTTTGCGTTTCGAAGAGGAAAGTACTTGTTCATCCACATCACTAGACAGTGCCTTGCATGCACTTTTAATTACCTAACTCCCTGTGAATTCAATTATTTGAAAGTGCTTTCTATTTATATTATAAATATATATGCATCATGTATTTTTATCTTTTAAAAATATTTTATTTGTTTATTTGAGAGAGAGAGAGAGAGAGAATGAGCAGTGAGGAGGGGCAGAGAGAGAGAGAGAGAGAAGCAGACTCCCTGATAAGCAGGAAGTCCGATGCAGGGCTGGATCCCAGGACTGGGAGATCATGACCTCAGGTAGGCACTTCACTGAATGAACCATCCAAGTGCTCCTTAAGACTTGTTTTAAAATATTTCCTGTAATTCATTTGAAGTTTATCATATTTGTTTATTAATTTGATGAAATTACATTTAGATTTCCTGGTGAGGTGGGTTTTTTTTCAGTTTATTGCATAAATAGAATACTTTTTAAATTTGACTAGTATATTTAATATGGTTTATAAGTTTTGATTTGTTGAATTATAAATGTATTCTTAAATGCTGCCCTTTAAAACACATTTACATTTTGTCTGCTCTTTAATTAATATACATCCATTATACAAAGTTAAGAAAATATTGAAAATTGGACAGAAGATTTAAAAATCATTCATGTCAATTATACAACACATTATTTTAGTATAGGTTTCCATTTATTTTTTCTCTGTATGTTAATGTGACTTTTATGAGACAAATTTTATTGTTTTTTTAACCTAACATTTAATGTATGTCCATGATATATATATTAACAACTCTAATGGATTTGTAATCGTTTATTGTTCTTCTATCAACCAATCTATCAGTGTCCTTATTTTTGAATATTTAGCTTGTTTTCTTTTTTTTTTAGTAGTATGTATAATGCTGCAAAGAATATTGTTGAACTTAAAGTTATGTCAAATTTTAGGGATTTGTTTTCTTATAATAGATGTCCAAAAATAGAAGCAGTGAGTGAAAGGGGATAAACATTTGTGTATGAGGGTAATGATGTTGACCTGGGGTCAGCACAACATACATGCTACCAGTGACTTCTGAATCATCTTGTTGAATATGATATGAGAACTCTCAATCTTGGGTTCCCCTGGGACCTGTAGAATACATTGCGAGACTGAGCTAGAAGTTATAGTTCTTCACTGAGGAAGCAGAAGTTTTTTCCTTGATCATGCTAACTTGCCATATAGGCCATAAACTTTGAGTATATTAACATAGGACTTAAAACAAGTAAGCTAGTGAGGTTAGTTTTCTATACTGCTAGAGTATGGACTTTATAAATGTACATTGTAGTTACACAGTCTACCTAAATATTTCATAGAATCTTAAAATCTTGGAGCTGAAAAATATCCTTAGAAAAATATCCTTAGAAAATAAACTTCTATATTCTGCAAATGTGACAATGTTAATGAGGAAGGGAGGAGCTTCCCCATGGGTCATGCCAGTGCCACAGCTGAAATCTAAGCCTCTTGATTCCCAGATAAGAGATCTTTACCTGAATTCTAAGTCAGAATGAATAGTTATTGCATTTGAGCTGGGTTGAACTTTAATGGTCTCTGCTTCATTAAAAAAACTTGGTCTGCCTCCAGTTTCATTGATTCCCAGATACTGATCAACATGGGTGAGGCTAGACTCAATTTGTAATTTGATTACAAATTATTGGGCAAGCAAAGGTAGTAGAAATCAATTTATTCTATTAGCATAGCTCTTCATTAAGTTCCTATCATTTTGGTATCCACAGATGAACAAACTAGAGGAGGGGCTGATATTTTCCATGATAGCAATGCAGTATCCATAGGCTGCAATATACTGAGAAAAGGAGGGTTGCAGATAGAGCTGGAGGAGGCTTTGCGGAAAAGTGATTCTTTAGCTGGATCTTGAGGAAGAGGTGCTCTGACTCAGACACAAGGCAGCGTCCCACGAACAGGGGTGTTCTGTGCAGAAGTACAGAGACAGGGAACCCGACCACATTCGTCAGACTACAAGGGTAAGCGAGGGTGGTGTGAGGATGAGACTAGGGCTGCTACCGAAGTCTGCCAATCAGGCCAAAGGGGGACTTCATCTGATGGAGGGTGTTACGCCAGTAAATACTTCCAACCAGGGAGGAAAGGTCATCCTGTATATAGAACAATGAAATACAGTTACAATTGTTTAACTTGCCCCTGAACAAACTGCATGTTTTACATCTCCATACGGTATCAGGTTGATGTGTGCTTTGGCTTCATTAATCAAGGGGGGATTTGCTGAGCTCATAGTCAGTGAAGTGTAATTCACCCTTCCTCCATTACTATGAACAGCAATATTTTTAGAAATTACACCCAATTGTTTCTTGAGTGAAGTAGCCACAAGAGCGACTGAAAGCCGTGCTTTAGTGAAATCCTTCACTGGATGATCTCTCGTCTGACCCTCTGTACTTTATCTCCCAAGGATCAGCTTGTGGTGTTAATTATGAGGTAAGTAAGCAGTTACTTCCTACAGCAAATCAGCCAAAGTCCAGGTTTGCTCTGGAGGTCCCAGGGATCAGAGCTCTGTGTTTCTTCAGGTTTCAATTTACCAGCCTCAAACCACTTAAAAGCAGGAGGAGGAAAGACTGGGGAGTGATCAGTTTACAAGTGACCTGGGAGTTCACAGCTTTCATCCCTGGAAATCACAGTCCATATAATAGGCCTTGTGCAGATACAATTGGGACAAATTGACTCAGGCGTCCTGCTTTCAGAAATGAAAACCCTTCTGTTCCCTTATCAGTGTCCCCATGCCCGAATTGTTGGAATCAAGCATTTGATGGAGGATGGTAGTTGTTCTAAGGTCAAATAGAGGATGTAGGTCCTGAGTAAGAGTGGAGGCTGTTAAGTGGCACCCAACTGTGTTAATTGGTTAATAGGACCCTAGCTAGTTTAGGGACTTAAAAGTCACGCCAGAGGAACTACGCCTCACAGCCTTTTTCCTTTCTAAGCAAGTGAGAGTTGTAACTGTGGAGCAAAGTAAGGCCGGCACATCTCAAACCAGGCTACTGTTGTACCAAATATTTTTGCATTGTCTTTTTATTTACACTTGGAAATTTGGGGGAAAATTTTTTTTTAAGTTTTATAAAAGGCAGTGTTTCCAACTTGGCACCTGGAGTTGACTTTTAGAGGCATTTTGAGGTGCCAAAAATCCAGACTAGTGGGTATGGTGATAATTGTTGCCAAATAATCATTCTTGGCAAAAATAAATGCAACTTTTAAAAAAAGGGAAAAAAATCAGATTATCTTGAGTGATTTGCAAGCTAGTTCTCATGGCACTTTCCAAAGTCGAATAAGTACAGAATCTGAAAGGGAATGCTTTCTACATTCATTTGGATATAGACTGTCTGACTATTTATTAGAAATTCAATAGTCTTGCTTTATTTTTTTTTAATATTTTTAATTTAATTTTATTTTACTTTTTAAAGGCTTTATTTATTTATTTGAGAGAGAGAGAGAATGAGAGGGGAGAGGTCATAGCAGGGAAGCAGACTCCCCGCTGGGGAGCCTGATGCAGGACTCAAACCTGGGACTCCAGGATCATGACCTAAGCCAAAGGCAGTTGCTTAACCAACTGAGCCACCCAGGTGCCCCTAAATATTTTGTTTAAGATTTATTTATTAGAGAGAGAGAGCGAGAGCACGCATGAGGTGTGTGGAGGGGGAGGGAGAGAGAGAATCTCAAGCACACTCCCCACTGAGTGTGGAGCCCCATGCTGGGCTCCATCCCACAACCCTGAGATCATGACCTTAGTTGAAATCAAGAGTCAGATGTTTAACCTGCTGAGCCACCGCTGTATCCCAGTGGTCTTTCTTTAAAGTAATGTATCAAAGCAAACCATTGGAGTAAAAGTCCCTTAATATATCCTTACCATATATGCAGGCATTTCATAAAGTCACAAGCCTTGAAGGCTACAGCACTGTCGAGTTATGGTTTATTATAGATGGATGATTAGAGCAACTGTATTGACATTATTCAACTTCAGTAGTGAGAAAAGGATATTACTATTAGTTTGATCACTCATTGAGCATTCTCCAAATTCATTGTTTATTCTATGCCTAGCATATGCTTTAAATTCACTTCTGAACTTGACACCTGCCTCTTTGTAGCCTGTCAGTGGCTCCCTAGTGCCCCACAGAACAAGTCCAAATGTCTGAGTCTGGCACATTCAAAGCTTAGAATGATGTTCCCTAAATTGGTCTATCCATCATCTCTCCAGGAATGCCATGCTCAGACCACATCAGACACCTCACTAACCCTGCACAACCCCTACCTAACTCTTGTTTCTGCCAGAAGTCTCTACTGTTTTCCTCCCAGAAAAAGTTCCATTCATCCTTCAAATGCAGCATGTCAGGTCTCCCCACCTTTGTAAAATGCACAGCTCCTTCCCACCACCGCCTTTCTCATCAGCTCATGAAACTGTTCCCATTAGAGTTACCATCTATCTCCTTGCTATCAAATCCAATGAACACGTTTTAGTCTTTGTCTTGACTTCTCAGTGACATTTGATTTAATTAACTATCGTGTTCTTTAAAATCTCTCTTTTCCTTGCTTTTTATGACATGATACTGCCCTCATTTTCCTCCAGATTTCCTCATTCTCCCTTGTGGGGATCTATTCCTATCTCATTTACTCAATTGTCATATTTCTCAAGTTATTCTTTCCACTGTCAAATGCTTAATTACTTCCTAGATATTGATCATTTCAAAATTTCCACGTTTAGGCCATCTCTCCATTATATGCTTGTAATCAATATTTTTAGTTGTCTGATGGATGGACACAGCTTGTCATCCACAAACATCGTAGAGTCAACATGTTTCACTTAAAGCCATTATTTTTACTTTTAAATCTGCCTCAGCTGCTAAACTCAGATGATGGTATTATCATATTCAGCTTCTTAAATTCATAGCCTGCCATCATCCTTGATAATTCTTTCCCCATATCCAGTCAGACATAAGAACTAAATAAATATCTAAACTTAAAAAATTAAATGGAACTGTTTCTATCTATCTATCTACCTGTCTAGATCTAGATGGTGGTAATTATGATATAGAGGTATAGATAGCTATGATGTCCTCTTGTAATCACCCTTATTCCCATTATTCAAGTTTAGGCTGTTATAATCACTCCCATGGATTTTTTTTTTTTAGTTTAGTTTTTATTGATTTTTTTACTTACCTTATGTATTTGTTTCAAGTTTTTACTTAAATACCATTTAGATAAAATACACTAGAATATTGGTTTCAGGAGTAGAATTTAGTGATTCATCAGTTACATGTAATACCTGATGCTCATCATAAGTACCCTCCTTAATGCCCATGAATCCATTTTAGCCCATCCCCTGTCTACCTCCCTCCCTCATCTCGCAGTTTGTTTTCTATAGTTAAGAGCCTCTTATGGTTTGATTCCCTCTCTTTTTTCTTTTCCTTTACTGTATATTCATCTGTTCTGTTTCTTAAATTCCATATATAAGTGAAATCACATGGTATTTCTTTTTCTCTGACTTATTTTACTTAACATACTATACTCTAGCTCCATCCACATCATTGCAAATGGCAAGATTTCATTCTTGTTGATGAATAGTACTATTCCATTATATATATATACTCATATATGAGTTTATTATATATATATACTCATATATATATGTTCATTATATATATATACACATATATATATACATATATATACTTATAATTTCTTTATTCATCAATTGATGGGCATTTGGGCTCTTTCCATAATTTGGCTGTTTCTTTAATAATGCTGCTATACAGATCTGGGTGCATGTGCTCCTTCAGATCTGTATTTTTATATCTTTGGGGTAAATACCTAGTAGTACAATTGCTGGATCATAGGGTAGTTCTATTTTTAACTTTCTGAGGAATCCGCATGCTATTTTCCAGAGTGGCTGAGCCAGTTTGCATTCCCACCAGCAATGTAAGAGGATTCCCATGGATTGTTACCAATAGTCTCCTAACTTTTTTATGCCTCTTCTTCGGACCCCTCCAGCCACTCTTCTCACTGCAAGCCAAGTGATCTTTGTGAAATTCAAGCTGATTGTGTCATTCTCTTACTAACAGCTTTTCAGTTAATTTTCCATTGTTTTCTAGATGAGGTCCAGACTCCTTAATGTATTTCGTAAGACCATGCATTAATTTCATCTCTTATTCTCTCTCCCCTGGTACACTACTCTAGCCATAGCAAGACAGAGTCTTCTTTCCTTTTCTTAATTTATTAAAATGTCTCTCACTATTCTTCCTAAGGCCTTCCTTTTGCTTAGATCATTCTTGCTGCATGCCTTTGCCTTATTCTGGGTAAGGCTCAGGGAGCCTTCTCCTCATGCCGCAGGATAGTACCCTCCTTCACATTTCCATGGAAACCCCTGTTTTTTTTCAGTGTGGCATTTTGATTATATTGTGATTTTTTATTATATTGCATCTTCAAATTTCATCTATTTCCTATTTGACTGTAAGTTGATTATATTGTGTGGCATTTTCAAATTTTATCTATTTCCTACTAGACTATAGGTTGCTTATTTTCATCTTTTAATCCTTAGAACCTAGGGATTAACCTTCATACAATTACCTTCAGAGCAACCCTGTAATATTAATGTAATTATTAAAATTACTATTTTGATGATAAACTGAGGGCCACAGGGTGCAGAGTACATCTGCTTTTTTACTAAAGCCTGCTAGGGAATTATCTATATGCCTGTAAGTATTTCCTTCTGATAATCTGAATTGGTTAAAATGATGCATTAATGAAAATTAAATGCATCTTGTTTTTAAATTCTTATAGCAATATATATACTTTTAGCACATGATACTGTTATATAAAAAGTACCCAGCACACTACTTAGTATAGTGACTGGTACTCAAAACATGAAAGCTATTATGATTGCATTTATACTTGAAAAGGACTTTTTTGTTACACTCACAAACACACTCTAAAGAATATTTTTATATTATATGATGTCAAGTACTACTTTAGTGGCTCACTTTACTGTAGAAGTTTATGATGACAGAGATCTTTATTAACATTAGAAGACTGATACTTCCTTAAGAGGCTTTTGTGGTCTCACATCTGTGTACATATGAAAAAAAAATGAATGCTATGTTTATGGATACTATGTTTGAAGAAGTTATCTGAATTTATCTAACTATAGCTAGAGTGAGAGCTTTGGAACAGAAGATAGTTAAAGTCCCTTTCATTCCTAAGAGTCTCAGAAATTTTCTTTCCCCTTTCAGTCATTAAATACAGGGGTTAAGAACATAATCCCCTTTATGCTACATATCACTCTTCAGTTTTAACAGTTTTAAATAGCATATGTTATGGCTAAATCCTCTTTTCAAGCTAAGGCATTTCTTGTTAATTTCATCAGTAATTACTAGTTTAGAAAATGTGTTTGACAATGCAATAGTCAATAGATAGCAAGTGGGAAAAGGAATGAATGGTTCAAAGTACATTATGAGGAAAAGAAAATAAGTTTTTAGATTAAAAAAAATCTCCTTAAGGAGAATACATCTTGTAAAAGTCTGAGCCTATAGAAATTACAGTGATAATTCACAATAGATGGTTATCCTTCACTGTACAAAGCATTCCAGCATTCTGGGGAATAAGATAGACAATGTTGGCAATTTGATGACCATTTTCAGAATTTCTCAGACACCATTTTGTAGGCATATACCTCTATATGTATATATATATGACATTATATTAACATTCTAAAATTCTGAGTGAATGTCCAGTGGGGGGAGGGACTTCATCTGGTCCAGTGGTATAAGGTATTATAAATATAACTATTGTCCATGACTTTTTCAAGAAATGTACAAGTATTTAATTTTCAATGAGCTAATAATTTAACACTTCTATTATTTATTTTATCATGTGATATGACTTAAGTGTATGTTGGACATATTTATTACATATTTTAAATTCCTAATAATCATTACATATTGAAAGATTCTCCAAGATATCTTTGCTAGAGAATCATGGAGAATCAAGGCTGTTTGCAAGTGACTTGGCATTTTCTAGAGCCCCTCCTGCCTTCTTTCCTTACTATTTTTAGATAAGTCACTTGACTACATGCCTTCTGTGAAACCCTCGTTTATTCCATTTTATTTAATATATTTTAGTTTTGTGCCCTAAACGATGGTTCATGTTTCTTTCTTGTGTGTTAGGTCTTAGCAAACCCAAAGAAACTTTCTGAACTTCTAGACCCTTGTGCGGCCCTCCGTCAGGCAGTAATTAGATCATTATGTAGTACACTAACAGATTTAGTGTTTTCATTCCCACAGCAGCCTGCAGTCCCCACCTGTCAGCTGGGGAGAGACAATCTCATAAACCTGCCAATACTATGATTTAGCTGAATACATGTTTGTTAATAAATCTTTCATCATATTATAATCAAAGAGCTCTTTCAGTTTATGACCCACCTAATGAAGGATTTGGGGTGTCTGCTCATCAATTTGATGTTTGTAAAGACAAAGCTAACGGGAGTCATTAGCCTGTATTTACCCCTTTGGCTCAGGTGAAGAGTGGAGCAGGAGAAGTGGTAAAGGAAATGAGAGAAAATGTTAATTAAAAATAAACGCATGGTGTCAGCCACATACCCGTTACCTTGAAAAGTAATGTCTTGTGAGAAAAATCAAATATTTTGATGTCTTTTAAAGTCTACTAAGCCAGTAGGATCTATAGTGGTTCTTTATCAAGTGCCTTTTTCAAAGACTTAACTTCCGCCATTATCATACAAAGAATTCGATGTGTTTCTCTTCATAGGGGAGTATAATTATTAATATGGTATGAGTGAAATTTAGGACTTGTTAGGGCTTGCAGTCATGCCAGGGTACAATAGTGAAAACTTGTACTGCCTTTTTGGACATCAATGCTACTTGTTCAGATTTCAATTTCATGATTTATTTGTGGTTAAAATGAACATAAGTTGAAATATTCTCTTGGTTATCTTTCTTAAGGCATTGAAGGTAGATATGATGATTGTAGTCCTGGTATCTTTTACATAGAATAATGCATACCCCCCAACCCCACTGAATTATAGCAAAGGGAAAACAAATAGAATGACATATATCATTTGCTAAAGCTATAAAGTAGTTTTTAACTTCTGCTGAAAAATCTTTAAAATTGTGCCCACCATCTGCATGACGAATGTCTCATGGTGTTCTCTGCCTTGTCAAAACTTCTCTCCATGGCCCAGTTCTCAGCTGCCATTGACTGAGATCCAGACAAATAAATCTAGGGAGAGAGACAGTATGCTGACCTCGGTTTCCTATGTGTTTCCTTCCAACTCTAGAGCAAGTTATATTTCAGATCCACAATCAACAAATTGCTCTGCAAACCAAATAGGCCACACTGTTGGAAGTCAGAGTGAGTGAGGTCAAATAGAAGCCTCAACTGGCTGGATATAGTCTTCTCATCTCCTTTGTGGAAATTTCCAGGCTTTACATTCATTCATCCGGATATCCTCTTTGCAAACACTTACCATTGAAATCTTTGGGCTGCTGCACACTCCACCTGAAGATGACACAGATGGACCAGGTTGGATGACCTTTTATGTCATATCTGCATCCATGGCTTTCTCTGTTTGCTTTCTTTTGTGATATTTTCAGCACCAGGAAGTTTCACTCACCTTGACCATTGTTTTCACACATTTGGGCTACAGACATGATGTTGTTGTTTCATTTGAATCCAAAAAGATGGACAGGAAGGAAAACAGACAGTGGAGATAGCATCCATTTCCTAACTGAATCATAACACTCTATTTTCATGACTTTGTCACACGGCAGAAAAATGCAGGGAATTCATTTGAAGAAGCATAAACAGTGAGACTGTGACTTGTTCTCTTGCTGAGCATTTCTCTACTAAACATAAAGACTTGGTTGTGGAGGGGATTATTAGCTTCTCTGATGACACATTCCCTTAATAAAGTCCAGATTTGGCTCAAACTTTATGTGTAATTTCCTACTGCTATAATTATGAGTTCTTAAGTAAAGATTACTGCTTTTACAATTTTTATAATGGTTCTGCAGGAATAAGGCTGCATGACTGATGCTTTAACATTGCTGGTGAGACTTTAGCATGTGGTTGTGTTGGATTTTTTTTATTCTAAGCTATGGTTTCCTCACTCCGAACTGGAGATGAATGAACTCGAGTTGCTGTAATTATTAAATGAGAACAACGTACATAGAATATTTAATGCCATGAAAAGCACATAGTAAGTATTCATTTAAAATAGCTGCTTTTCTAATAGTGTGAAGATTTCTAGATCTTCAGATCACTGAAATCTATGTGTAGTAAAATCTGCACTCCATAACTCTTCTGTTGAATTACCATATTAATAGTGTTTTTATTATTTCTGTTTCCTTCATACTTCATACAACTTTTTAAAAAAGGGACTATCTCAAAATCAATGCATCAAACATGAGTTATATCAGTTTAAGTATTTACTAAAATGTTTTCTAGTCATTATTTTCAAAAATATTTATTTTCCTGTTTTGATTTCTTTATGAAAACACACATTTCAACAGTTTTCAAGAGTATCTCCAAACTCTGGGCTTATTTTTTTGAGAAAATTTTTAGGACTTCTATTTTTTTATTTGTTTTAATTAAGATACAATGTATTATTCATTTCAGGGGTACAGGTCTATGAATCATCAGTCTTACGCAATTCACAGCTCTCACCATAGATGAATGTTTATAGACGTATAAATAAAAGTAGCACCTCTTAAATAGATACTAATATTTGGCATATTGTATTAAATATACAACATTTGAGATTAAGCTGAAAGTTAATACAAGTTGTGGTCCCAGAGTGATAAAGAATCTTCTGTGCCATGTAATAGTTCTTTTTCCTTTAATTAATTATTACTCCCTACTTGCCAAATGTTGATTTTATATTTCCATCATTCTTTCTGTATTTATTCACTGGGACTCTAGAAAATGTCCCTTTTCTCTATCTATCTATCTTTCTATCTATCAGCTTTCTATTTAAGCATGGCAGAGGTGTTTTTTTTTTTTTATTTCTTTTGAGGATTTTGGTTCTACTTTAATGGGGGATATTTTTCTATAGCTTTCTTCTCTTGTAATGCCTTTATTTGGTTTCTGTAGTAAGATAATCCTGGCCTCGTAAGATGAGTTGGAGAAGTGTTCCTTCTGCTTTTATATTGTGAAAAAGTTGTGTAGAATGGCTGTTTTTTCTTCCTTCAGTTTTGGTAGAATTTGTCAGTTGAACTCTTTGTACTTACCATGGTGAATGTTCTATCTACTCTAGAAAAGAAAACATACTCAACTGTTTCTGAGTGCTACTGCATTGGCTTTGCTTTCAATCAGGGCACCACATTCTTCACATCCCTCCAGAGATGCTTTCTGCAGGGTGGTGTGTGGTTCCCCAGAGCAATATCTGTATGATTCAAACTTTAGGTCTCCTATGTGTGCTATACCTCTCAAAGAGGATTTCTTTGTGAGCTTTTGTTCTTCTTCTGTCCCTCTCTAGCAGTGTTCTCCTGTTGCTCGTTACTCTAAGCTTCTTAGCTTGCTGCTGGTGCTGGTGGAGTGTGGTCCCTGTTCTTCCAGGTAAACCTTGGTCTTCGGTACATACCATGTCTGTGGGTCTTAGCATGGTGCCCTTCTCTTCCCTGCCCCTCCCCGGCTGCACTGTGAGCTTGACACATAATTCTGTTCGTCTCCCAGGACTAGGATTTTCTTCCCAGTGTTCCCTTTCCCCAGCTCCAGTGTATGGTCACCTGTGCACTAAGGCTGGTGGTGTTGCCCTAATCCCTCAGTGTTCCATAGTAGAGCTAGATATAGGGCATATAGGGAAAGGTTCCAGCAGAGGTTCCTATTCCTCTTGCATGGCTACCATCTCTCTCATTTAGACCTACGCCATGATAGATCCTTTTGATCTTTTATGTGGACCCCTGGAGGTTCATAACGAACACATAATAGATACCTAATTTCTGTGCCCACCCCCCACCCAGGGGTGTTCTCTGTCCCACCAGCTCCCACTTGTCTTTTAACAACTTGTTAGCTATTCTAGCTGAATTGCTATTGTTCCTATCTAGTCCTAATCTATCCCAGGTGAGTATGTGTTCACACCTTCTCTTTCATTTCACATCTATCTTTCCTTAGATTCTGAGCCTGCTCTCTGCAACCTCCATCCTCTGATGGGTTTGAAAAATGCTGGAAACCTGAAGATAGTCTACTCTTTTTCATTCAGCGTGGGAATGCTGCTTTTTCCCAGTTCTTTGTATCCTGGAGCTGAGGCTGGAAGCAACCCATGGACACTGTTTTTTTAAGATCAACTCCTAACTGTTGTTCATTTCTTTATTCATCCACTCATTTGTTCATTTACTAAGCAGTTGCCACTTGGATTCTGGGACATAATTAGAATAATTAGAATTCTGGGACATAAATAGAATAACATCCTTGTTCTCATGAACCACACTATCTGGTAGGGAAAAGAAACAATCAGGCAAAAGAGCAAGTAGTTATCTGAGAAGGAAATCCAAGGGGTGTGTGATCCAGGGTCCCTAGGGAACACAGCCCAGTGATGTTTGAATTTTGTTCTCAAGAATGTACAAGAATATGCCATGTAGGCAAAAGGTAGGGAAAACACATTAAATCTATAAACTGATGTGAAAAGAATTGACATCCTTACTATGCTGAGACTTCCAATCCCTGAACATAATAGGTCTTTCCATTTATGTAGTTCTTTGATTTCTCTCCTGAGCATTTAGTGTTGCAGCACAGAGGTTGGTATGAGATTAATAAGTATTTAATTTTCTTTGGAACAATTGTAAATGGCATTATGGGGTTTTTTGTTTTGTTTATATCTTTTTAACTCCTTCACCGATTTCTCCCACCCCTCATGGGTAGTGTTTTTGAATTATAGACTATGCATTTCTAGAGAGGATAGCTTTGGTTGAAGCAAATCAATCAAATTATCATATCTTCTTCATTTTTCCTTGCTCTAAGCCCTAAATACTCTAGAGATCTCACCATTTATCCATCTAGTCTCTGGCTAATTGGCAGTTCACTCAAGAGCATAGACATACAGTTTCTTTTTCTCTGCCATTAACTATCTGCTCAAACTTGTTTTTGTTTGTTTGTTTTACCTTCCCCCCGGTGTCCTCATCCATGAATTGTAATGCTCTGTTCCCTGACTCCCTCACAGGAATGGAGTAGGGATATTGTGAGAGAAAGGACAAGAGAATGCTGTAAAAAACAAAAAGCATACTTAAAATGGAACGTGAACAGATTTCATTCCTCCCAAGAAATATTTTCTGAATTCCTAGATTGGCTGAATGGTTCTTCTCTGTACTCTCTCAATTCTCTTGCTTACATCTGTTTTATCATTTAGAATATTTTATTAAAGTATCTATTCTGTGCATATTTCCACTAGTGGAGATTGAACCCCTTAAATCCAAGAGGCATTGCGTATTTATCTTCATGTTCCTGCCCACAGACTCAGCGTTGTATCTGTTTTGCTGCACTGAAGTTCATCAGTAGAAGAGCTGTGTCTGTTCAGAAGGAGGCTCTGTTTCTTGGGACTTTCTCTTGGCCTGGACATCTTTTATTATATACAATCAGACCCTGTCAGGTCCTATGACCAGGCTCTATGATGCCTCCCATTTCCATGAGGACATCCACCATAAAATCTGCTTAGTTAGGGAAACCCCTAACTGTCCTCCCGAATGACCCCAGCATTTCTGAAACTCCTTAATACCAAAGCTTCATCTCATGAAAAGAAATTGGATGACATTCAAATAGAATCATAAAATGTCAGAATTTTAAGGGCCTTTAGAGACCACTAGTAAATTTGGTCATGAAAGCAATTGTTTCCAGGAGGAAGAGAAAGGCTTTGAGAGAAGTAGAAAAGATACTTTGATGAGGACAGAGCATGAAAAGGGAGAATAGAGTCTCCCATCTTTTAGTTTTTTCTCCATTTTGCCAAAAGCCACCCCCTGTTCCTTCTATCCTTTAAGTTTAAGAGTAGTCTACCCCCAGGCAGGGTACATCCAGACCCTGCTAGGACAATTAGAGGTCAGTAAGAGGACATTTCCTCAGAAGATAACCCCTAGGATTCCATGTGCACATGAATTATAAATTGAGGACTTATTTGCATGCTAATGACCTGTTGTGACTTACATCAGGTTAAGGACACAACTGTGTTTTGTAAACCATAAGCTGTTTGAGTGTGAGACATAATATTAGCGATGGGGGCCTTAGAAGAGCAGGTGGGCCTCTCTTCTTGAGGGCCACTCCATAAGGCACTAGTGCATCAGAACAGAGTTGGCTGGGATCCTTGAGACACAGATCTGGGTAGTCCACTGTTGGGCCTGGGTAAGTCTTTCATGCGTTAGTATTCAATGCCTACCTCCAGCAGGGCCAGGGGAGGCCTTCCCTCACTCCCACAATCAGTAACAGGGAAGGGGCACACCCCAGCGGTCACAGCAGAATGCTACAAGGCCCCCAAGTGCTTGGCAGAATGCCCAGCATACATTTCTTTTAACCAGAGAGAGAAGACAGATCTTTGTGGGAATAAGATTCAGAAACTCGGGAATACATTGGAATGGAGCCAAATGTTGAATCCTGAAAGAAAAAGAGAAACTCCAGGCATTGGACCAATGTCCCTGGTTGGAACAATTGAGTTACATATATACATGCATGTCTATATATATTCACATGTGTTTATGTATATATGCATATATTTATTTCATATTTCATAATTTGTAATGTTCAGACATATAACAGTTACACTCCAGGAGGTGGATTTAAACAAGGTCTTCAGGAATCTGAAGCTTTTGCCCAGTGAGTTTTAAACTCTGTCCTTGGAAATCTAAACCGGAAGAGACCTTAGAAATCAGTCCTGGCCCTTCCACTCCTGTTTTATAGATGAGCAAAATAAGGCCAGGGGAAATGTGCTCAGAATCATATGTGTGGAACTACTGGGGCTTTTTCTAAATTCAGGACAGTGAAAGCCTGACCCCCTTTCATTATAACGTGTGGGTTCTCCTGGATTATATGACTGAGGGCCTTGGTAGACCTAGTCCTATACTGTGTGGAAGGGCTTTCTCACACATTTTCTCCATTTGAGCCTCACCTCTGCTTTTCTCGGGTGGTAACTTATTTTCTGCATATTTCAGAGGAGGAGGCTGAGGTCTGGAAAGGTTAAGTGACTTGTCCCAGGTCACATGCCTGAGAAACCGAGGAGACTGATTCAAATCAAAGACCCTCTGCATCTCAGTCCATGACAGCTTCCCCAGGGGAAAGGACAGTAACAAATTAGGAAGCCATGAGTGCTCTTGTTTACAATTCTTTTCAGGTCCTCACCACAATCCCTTGTCATCCAGTGACACCACACTAGGCAGCATTGTCTGGATATCAACTGTACTCTCTGTGCTTTTGTTTTTATGGTTTCCTCTTCTTGGAATCTCCTGTCTTCCCATTACCTGCTTCGTCTGACAGACTCTTGAGTTAGGACTTCCCAAGTACTTTTCTTGCCATGCCCCCTGCCTCTGTCCATTCAGACTGCATTCTAGAGGGTGGAAGTCCAAGATCAGGGCACTGGCCTGTCCACGTGAAGCTCCTCCACCACACTGAAGACAGCAAACTTCTTGCTGTGTCCTCACGATAGTGAAAGGGGTGCAGATCTCTCTGGAACCTCTTTTATAAAGATACTAATCCCATTTGAGAGAGCTTTGCTCACATGACCTCGGTGCCAGATTCTACTTCCTACTAACATCACCTTAAGATTTAGGATTTTAACACCTACACTTTAGGAGCACATACATCGAAACCATAGCAGCCTTCTTTCTTGAAAGAACATTGCTTCTGTCTACAAGGGTTTTCCAGTGGATCGTTTGCACCTGTTCCAGCAGACATGAGTCAGATTGTGCTAGGATCATTGGTTCTCCTTGACTAAGGTAGAAACAGTATTCAAGCATTCATGCAATCTCTGTGTGAGACCTGGAACATTGGAGGTATTCCATATGTTCTTGATTAACAAATATAATGTGAATAGTAGTCCAGAAATATTAGCTGTTTGGGCTCTATGAGACCCTACTGCCCATAATGGATATTCCCAGAATGTTCCATCACCCAAGGCCTTGACCCAAGGCCTCTTTCTTATTGCACTGTCCTCAGCAAGTGACATCGTCTTTCCAGAACACTGCTCTCCTCGTCCTCAGTCACTCTGTCCCCTACTGACTATGTAGGCTGGGAATATCAGAGGGAAAACTATTTTGATAGAAAATGTTTCAAATGTATGGAATAGAAAAAAAAAATGTTTCAAGAAGGAAAAATGAAGACAGATAAGGTAACCAGTATCTTGAGAGTTCATAGAAATGTTCCTTCACAGGTAGACTGAGACTAACCCTCCGGTGTTTGGCTAAGGGCCTGAATGGCTAGAAACACACGATGTGGGGCCATTTTTGTTGGTTTTTGTGACTGCGTTCACACATGAAACTATAAATCTGACAACATGCAGCACTCTGCAGTTGGAGTGAAAGCTCAGGGCTGGGGTGGAGAGATCTTTCTTCCAGTGCCACTTAACTGCCTTTTGATCTCTAAATGGAGATTTGGCTTTCAGGGACAGAGTCCTGCAGGTGGCAAGATGTAAACAAAACAACATCCTGGGGCCTTTGTCAGGCCTTCTGAAAACAAAGTGGAAACATGCTTGGCTCCTGAGCTGACCAGACCTTAAATAATGAGTCTGACACATAACGGAGTGGTTCACACCTTCACCCGTTCACGGGGTTCTGTGGCAGCTGGAGGATACGCCCTCAGCGAGTAGACTTAGGGCAGTCCCCAGGACCAGTGCACACCCAGAGGACTATGCTAGAGGTCCCTTGAAGACTCTTTCAGTAGAAACATGATTGTTCTCACACACAAGACCTCGGTAACTAAAGAAGAATGTGCATCTCTACCCTGGCTTTTCCACTGTGCATTTCCTGTGCCTCCCGCTCTGGAGTGGATGCTACAGGACAGCTGTGGGTGGGGGTTAAGAAGGAAAAAGAGGTCGGTGGGTGTTCTCTTTCAGGAGGAGACAAGGGCACAAGGCAGGAAAATAGGTTTGGACACTTTTGAAGTCTCGCTCCATTTTGTCACTGTGGAAGGACTGAGGCTTGTACTGTTTATTGACAACCTGTCCGGCCCCAGGCTCCACACCCAGGTGCCCAGGCTCCCAGGGCCTGGCAGCAGCTGAAAGGGGCAGCTCTGTGCGGAGCACAGGCAGTGTTAGTCAGGCATCCGTTCAGCGGGGGCCAAGTGGTCCGAGGCAGACCAGCGCCTTGTCTCATTCACTTCTGGACCAGAAGCATTTCACTGACTTGGGTACCACCTCGACTTTTCGTGGCGGGCCCACCCCGTGTTTCTCATGAATTTCTTCAGAGCAAGAAACGGCATTTGTGTATTTTGAAAAGTCAGAGGCCAGTGTTAAATGTTCCTATGCTCTGAGAGAAAGCACATTGCCTTACCCATCGTCGTGCAGGGGAAGAAAGCCCAGCCCCGCCGTGGGCTCGTGACTCCAGCCAGGCCTGTCGGGTGCCAGGTTCTCGTCTGCGTCCTGAGAAGCCCCTGAGAACCAGCAGTGGGGCTCAGCTGCAGTTAATTTTCATTTGCTGTTTGTATATAAATGCTTTTAGTACTTAAACTAAATTCAGATCAATTAAACTAATGTTGTTTGACATAATATTCCTTGTTCCAAAATCAATATCCCTTCATTTGACAGACTTATTCTTGAATTCAGGATGTTTATTGTTCTTAAAGCTTACCTATAGACCTGGTTTTTGTCTTTAATGATATAAAACAGCTCTTCCTTGCATACTGTACGCCAGCATGTAATGGGGTTCGAATTTCTCTGGTAAATATCTTTAATTGTACCGTCATGCCTTCTAATCTCAGCAGCACATGACCACTCTTTCTCGGTCTCCATTTGTCTCCTTAGTTTTAAATACATTTCTTTAACGGTGTCTGTTTTAAAAGGAGCTGGGGTGAATGAAGGAGCGAGGGCAGGATTTCAAGACCAGTGCTCCCTCTTTCCAGAGAGCTGAGTCAACTGAGGAGAAGCCCCCAGGCCTTCCAGATATTCTAGGCTACTTGACTGTGGCCACTTATCCTTTGCCAGCCCCCACTTCCCTTCTTCTCCCACCCCGTCAACATAAAGTCACATACAGCCACGAAAACGTGCCACATTTTCTCATGTGGTCTTTCCCCCTATGCCCCGCGGCTCTTCTTCACCCTGCCTTTGGCTCTTATAAATCTTGTTATGTTTTCCCTGGCCTTTGTCCAGAGACAGGGCTCCCTCAGCTCTGGGGAGAGCAGGCTGGGGGTCATTTATCACTTGAACAGTGGGAATGGGGGACGGAACAGTAGTGTTGTTTTTTTTTCTTTTCTTTTCTTTCTTTCTTTTTTTTTTTTTTCTTGCCATCACCATGGTAAAGGTCTAGGCACACTCACCTAATTGGAAGAATCTGGCCCATATTTCTATAATGGCTCTACCTTGATAACTTTGCCCAGGTCAGACTTGCACTTTGTGACAGAGAAAACTATCTACTAAGAGTAAGGACCCTTGGTGATAAAACAGGAATGGTTTGCAATGTTTTTCTTTATTTCCAGGCAAATATTTTCTTTAAATTAATAGTCATTGAAATGATGTAAGTTGGCATTTGTGAGAGCTTTAATCAGCCTCTGAAATACACCCGACTTTGCTCTATGACCAGCCTTCAGACAGGATGAAGCCTCATGAAACCCGAGCTGGGCTTGCTGTCTCAGCCTCCCTACTGGACAGGATCCTGTAGCAAAATGTGCCCAGACCCTGGGAAGGGAACAGCTCTGCCTCAGCCCCAGCTTAGATGCACACAGACACTCACAATCGCACAAACAATACATGTGTGAGTGCCCTCAGATGCATGCACATGCAAACATTGTCCATGCACACACACACACACACGCATGAACACAAGCAGCTCCTATGTGCACAAATAATATGTACACGCACACACAGAGAACACAAGCATGCACACACATGTATATATGCCTTTTTTCCCCTCTATTATTTTTTGGAGGAGCATAGACTGAGATCATAGAGACTTGATGGAACTCAGGAGTCCTTCAAACATTGTTGAAGCTGGGGGCAAGGGATGCAGGGGGAATAAATGGTTTGTGTACCACACTTCGTTTTCTAAGAATGATGGATACAGCTTAACTTTTGTTCTGTACAAAAAGTATAACCTCATCCTTCCAAGGATCAATTGTCCACTCTATTCTCTCCTCTCTGTTTTTCTCTGCTCTCAAATTAGTTATTCTTTTTTTCCTTCTCTTTCTTCTCCTCCTGCCCCTCTCCTCTGCTTGTCTGTTGTATCCCATCTGGAATAATATTCTGGAAGGTTGAACATGGCTATAGTGAATCTTTTGCAGCCAAAAGTTGCATCAAACAGCATTGCTTAATACAAATTGCAGGAAAAAGCTTTCCTACAGTCCATTTCTTCAGTGAGCCCTGTTTCTTCCCATGAGACAACTTTGATCATTGCCTTGACCATACCTGGCTACATTTCACTTCTATTCCTCCAGATTCCTGTTACTTCTAGATGATTGCTCTTTTCCTCTGCTGAGTCCTGTTCCTGTGAGGACCTAGCCCATCTGGGAGAAAAGGAATGCCCTGTTGCTCCTTGGAGACGAGTTTCTGAAGAACTGTCATGTTCAACTCCATCCTGACAAGGCTCTCAGCAGAGGCCAGGGAGGGAGGCCCTGGGTGCATCAAGAAGGTGATGAGGGTCCAGCTCTCACTGTAAGGTCCTAGAAAGGATCAGGAAGAAGAAAGCCTTTGCAGAGTTTTCTCTAGAGATACACCTTCTATCACCCCAGGAAGGAAAGCAATGGCTACATTTCTGGGACATCACAAATAGTCACTGATAAATCCAAGTGACTCTCAATACTGTACATCAGCAATTTTCAGATAGTTTGTTTTAGTTTTTGTTTTTTAAATTTTTTATTTTTTTTAAATTTCTTTTCAGTGTACAGAATTCATCGTTTATGCACTACACCCAGCGATCCATGCAATACGTGTCCTCCATAATACCCACCACCAGGCTCACCCAACCTCCCACCCCCCACCCATTCAAAACCCTCAGGTTGTTTTTCAGAGTCCATAGCCTCTCATGGTTCATCTCCCCCTCCAATTTCCCTCAACTCCCTTCTCTCCATCTCCCCATGTCCTCTGTGTTATTTCTTATGCTCCAGAAATAAGTGAAACCATAAGATAATTGACTCTCTCTGCTTGACTCATTGCACTCAGCATAATCTCTTCCAGTCCCATCCATGCTGATGCAAAAGTTGGGTACTCATCCTTTCTGATGGAGGCATAATACTCCATGGTGTATATGGACCACATCTTCCTTATCGATTTGTCCATTGAAGGGCATCTTGGTTCTTTCCACAGTTTGGTGACTGTGGCCATTGCTGCTATGGACATAGGGGTACGGATGGCCTTTCTTTTCACTACATCTGTATCTTTGGGATAAATACCCAGTAGTGCAATTGCAGGATCATAGGGAAGCTCTATTTTTAATTTCTTGAGGAATCTCCACACTGTTTTCCAAATTGACTGCACCAACTTGCATTCTCACCAACAGTATAAGAGGGTTCCCCTTTCTCCACATCCTCTCCAACACATGGTGTTTACTGTCTTGTTAATTCTGGCCATTCTAACTGGTGTAATGTGGTTTTGATTTGAATCTCAATGTGGTTTTGATTTGAATCTCCCTGATGGCTAGTGATGATGAACATTTTTTCATGGTTCTGATATGTCTTCGTTGGAGAAGTGTCTGTTCATGTGTTCTGCCCATTTTTTGACATGATTATTTGTTCTGTGTGTGTTGAGTTTGAGAAGTTCTTTATAGATCCTGGTTATCAGCCTTTTGTCTGTACTGTCATTTGCTAATATTTTCTCCCATTCCGTGGGTTGCCTCTTTGTTTTGTTGACTGTTTCCTTTGCTGTGCAGAAGCTTTTGATCTTGATGAAATCCCAAAAATTCACTTTTGCTTTTATTTTCTTTGCCTTCGGAGACATATCTTGAAAGAAGTTGCTGTGGCTGATACCAAAGAGGTTACTGTCCAATTTTCCCAGCACCACTTATTGAAGAGACTGCCCACCCCCAAACTACTAGAACTCATACAGCAGTTCAATAATGTGGCAGGATACAAAGTCAATGTACAGAAATCAGTTGCTTTCTTATACACTAACAATGAAAATACAGAAGGGAAATTAGGGAATTGATTCCATTTACTATAGCATGAAGAACCATAAGACACCTGGGAATAAGCCTAACCAAAGAGGTAAAGGATCTGTACTCAAGGAACTACAGAACACTCAGGAACGAAATTGAAGAAGACACAAAAAGATGGAAGACCATTCCATGCTCATGGATCAGAAGAATAAACATTGTTAAAATGTCTATACTGCCTAGAGCAATCTATACTTTCAATGCCATTCCGATCAAAATTCCACCGACATTTTTCAAAGAGCTGGAGCAAACAATTCTAAAATTTGTATGGAATCAGAAGAGACCCCACTTCCCCTAAGGAAATGTTGAAAAAGAAAAGCAAAACTGACGGCATCACGTTGCTTGATTTCAAACTTTACTACAAAACTGTGATCACCAAGACAGCATGGTACTGGCATTAAAACAGACACATAGACGAGTGGAACAGAGTAGAGAGCCCAGGTATGGACACTCAACTCTATGGTCAATTTTTTTTTTTTTAATGTTATTCGAGCTCCATTTCCATGTGAAGTGAGAAGAGCTGAATTATTTTCCCCATTTCACAAATGAGGAAAACGATGCCCTGAAGAGTGACTTGCACAAAGTCACTTAGCTAGGATGTGGGAGTGCTAAGATAAGAGTCTAGGTTCCAGTTCCTGCTCCACAGCTCACTGCATGTACCTCTTCTCAAAGGAACACCCTGTCCCTGGTCTCTGTCATCCTGTTGCTTCCCTTGGCCTAAAATACTTGAAAGACTTACATCTTAGAGGCCTTCCCAGAGTGCTGAGCAGAAGCCATGCAAGTGGCCATGTGAGGAAAAAAAGTGCTTCCATGAACTGCTCTAGGAAATGTACAGACAAGTAGCCCTCAGGTCCCCAGGCCACAGATAGGGCCCCCCCATATGGTTCTTGCTTCCCAGTCAATGTAATTCTTGATTTATTTTTGGCTTTAAAATGAAGCAGTTCTTCATGGCCCCCTCAGAATCCCTGGCTTAGGTGGGTGTAGGGAGGTGATGCAACACGTACTTACCTAACATATGCTGAGTGGAGAGAAAATTAAATAAGATACACATAGGTGGCCTAGTATAGCACAGGACATGAGTGACCCAGGGTGATGACTGAGTATTTTCTAGAAGGAGATCTGAGTCTGATTCCAAAAGACAAGTTGGCAGACTAGAAAACTGAAGATTGAGTGTCCAGCTCTGGTTTAGGTAATAATTTTAGCACAGGGTCACTTTACTTGGCTATTTCTAAGAACTGGCTGGATAGTTTACAGACTCAGAAGGGCAAAAACTTGGGAAAAAGATGGAGTTCTTAAAAGAATTTCTCCTGGCAATTTTGGCCATAATATGGACACATGGACAGATGTTTTATCCAGTTTCTCTCTATTTGAGGAAAAATAATGTTCCAAAACGGTATGGAGAATATAGGGGAAAATATAAAGACATTAAAATATGGAGCACATACATCTAAGGGAGCCTTTTAAATATTTTAAGGTCAGAGGTAAAAACAATGTATTCAAAATTAATTCAAATACAACTTACAAAGCAAATTTTAGTCTCAAATACAGCATTATTTTCATTCCCGATTTGTGGAGGTTAAAACCCAAGATTCAGGCAGATAAAGTGACTTCTCCAAGGCAAAGCATAGTTGACAGTTTAGAACCGAGCTGTGCTGTACCCTCTCCTCCTCTCTCACATAAACACACTGAACACATAGACTTGATAAAGATGACAGAGAGATGATGATAGCCCTCAGAAGTCAACATCAAGCCCCCATGGATTTTCAAAGACATTGATGTTAGGATTGCTTAGTAATGAGGTGTAATTAAATATAATCTCAGGGCCAGGCTTTGGTTACACACTCAATAATTGAGCATCTACCTTCATTTTGTGTAGGTCTGAGCATATACAGAGGCTTCTAAAAAAAAGGCCATCTATTAATGTTAATAAGAAGGAAGATCTCAGTAAAAGAACCAGAAGTGGGAGGTGGGGGAGGGGAGAAGTTAGGAGGCAGTAGGCAATGAAACTGAGGATATAATAAATAAGAAGAAAGAGTGCAAATGGGATATTCTCTTAGCGATTTCCATTAAGGGTGTGGTGTCTTTCCTGGTAGCCCAAGATTGCAAAATCCAAGGCCAAGTGAGGCTTTCTTTTGCATTCATGGACCATCCACAATCCCACTCAACGTTTCCCTTTCAATAGCTTCTCAAAACACACTTTGCCTGTAGCGCTGTTCTCCTTTAATTATAAAAACCCAGCGTATTATTAAGAGAAATGCATGCCATATGTTTCTGATTCATTTAGACTTAAATCCTCAGCTTGCCGTTAGCTAAGAAAAAGGCAATATTCAAGAACTCATCTTAACAAGCAATGTTAGCAAGAACCCTCTTAAGAAACAAGTTTTGATTTTGCTGGGAAAAATGAGAGCTTATGAACCCCGAGCGGTTTGGTTACGATTTGGACCTCAAGCACTGAGAACTGCAAAGTGAGGAGTGCATTGTGAGAAGTCTGCCTTCCCCAGTCACGACTGAGGATCAATCTTTGTCAAACTGGAGTTAGTTAGGTCTCCAGGGAACAAGGGGAAGTAGTAATTTAGGAGAAAAAGAGCTGTTACCTAGGGCTGCTGTTTACCTTACAGTAAATATGGGGGAATAGTGGTTAATAAAATAGTTTTATATTTTTCCTTTCAGAAAATAGCCATAATGTATGAAATATATTGGTATTCAGGCTTTAAAATAAAACAATAGGCCTTGCGATTTAATTAACAGGAGGAGGAGGAGGAGGAGGTGAAGAAGAGACACTGCTTCCCTTACAGTGCCTGCGAACTTACACCATCAAAGTATTAATTGGGGTTGTTTGGTTGGTTGTTTTTTTTTTTAAAGGAGTGTTCATTTTACTGTGAACTCCCCCCACCCCCTTGGGCTCATTATGTTAAATGTTGCATTTAAGCTACACTTTGAGGGGGAAAAAAGTAATATTTCTGTTGGTTTAAGCTGTCAGATTGACTCACATAATGGAAAATGGGCTAACTGAAGTGGGGGAAAGTATTTCAGTAAAAACAAACATCCCCAGGGGGGGATTAGCTCCAGCCTATTCCCAGCAACAAAACTGTGCTGCATTCGTGCCTCTTGGCCTCACCCAGGGGAAAAGCATGGGGATGGGGTATGTGGAAAAGAGGTTGGCTTGCTGGAAGCTACCATTATGAAGCTGATCTGTCTTCTAATCTAATATCACTTATGTGAGAGAAACCCTGGGCAAGACAGCAAGGAATGAAGCAGCTGGTTTCACCTCCCCCCCCTTTTTTTTCATTTCATGATGCTGTGTCCAAATCTGTTTTCTGTAATTCTTTCCAAGTGTGCTGCATCACCATGTATCTTTTCTCCTGAATGACGATGCCAATCTAATTCTCCACATAGAATAACTTATCATGATTTCTTTTGGGAGTGTTAGACCTTAGAACTTATCAGTACCTGGCATATGGTCAGCTCCCTAACAGTCACTGAATACTGTTGAAAAAATCTCCAGTGACGGAAAAAATGGTGAGAAGCTGAGTCATTGTGCAATGGGTAGTTGCGTATATTTAAGAATTAGATAGTTGGGTCCAAATCCTGGCTGTGCCACTAATTAGTCATTACATTAGGTCCCAGGCCATTGGTAAAGTAGGTATAAGAATGGCTACTTCAAATTGTGTAAGAATTAATGAGTTTAGCTATACTTCAATCCAGATACATGGCAGGCTTTTAATGGAGAGTTGCTATCTGTTCACTTAGGGCACTGTTTAACTCTGTACATAGCTCTGAGACTGCTTGGGTTAAAATCCTATTTAAATACTAATTAGATAGGTTATTTAATCTTTCTAACCCTTAATAATCCTTATTTAACTTTTCTAACCCTTAATTTCTCCTTGATAAAATATAGATATGATATAAGCTCAAAGGTTGTTAGAAGGATTAAACAAGTATTTTTGTTTGTTTGTTTGTTTGAAGTGTGTGTGATAATTGGTAAGACCATCAACCTCAGCCTTGTTTTCGAAAGTTTCTGAAAATACTCTTCAAGCATTCTTCATCTTGAAAACATCTTCCTTAAGCAAGTTCAAAGCTTTGGTTTATGGGATGGCATCAGTGACCATATCTTCAAGGAAGATGTAGAGAAATCACCTTTTGCTTCAGTCAGTTAGTTTTAGGGGAGGAAAAATGCAGTAACTTGGTATCGACATTGACTTCAGCAAAGCCTACCCAGAGCAGCCTTGCTCCTCCATTGACCCTGGCTGAAAATGAGCATCTCTTATTATTGCAATTGTACAGTATAGTGAATGCCAGTAGTCATCAACTGATACTGCTAAGAAATGATTATTCCTACACTGTATCAATCTTTTTAAAAGTGAACATAAAGCATTGAAGATAAATTTGCAATAATATTTACTTTTTTGATAACACATCAGATTTATTCTTGTATCTCTAAAAGGCAGTCTCTGATAGTGATAATCAGTCTCTGCCTCAGCTCCCAGCTACATATTGACTTTATCAATCAGCCATTCAGCACTGGGACAAAATTTGTGCACCTTGACGAATGGGTAGTAGCTTTTGAATCAATGTGTAGTCAATTGCCTGAAAATAACAAGCACTCCATGGTTACATATTTTATTACTACTGGTTGTGACGATAAAGGGACTTTTCCCTGGTATCCTGGACATCACAGCATACAGGAGGCCGTCCACTGACATACTGCAGCTCTTGGGCAAGTTTATTCCTCTTCTTGGCACCTTTTGCTGACATATAAGACAAGGGGAAAGTTTAGATGCCAGGACCTCTAACTCTGAATGTTCTTTATTCTCGTCAAGCATTGTCAATGCTCCCTCCGCTCAGCACTGTGGGTTTCAGTGAAGATCTAGGAAACTTCCGTCTCAGGTGACTTTCTGGACTACTAGTTCTTGATTCTTCATCAAAACCCTAAAAGCTAGATTCTCACTTAAGTGAAAAACCTGAAGCCATTAGAAAGAGAGAGGAAAGATGAGCCCCTTCCTAATGACAAAACATTGATGTGGATATATGCTCCTAAGAAATTGCCCAAATGAGGACAATAGCATGTCAGTGAAAATTTAAACTAAAAAACAAACAAACAAACAAACAAACAAAAAACCTCTTGTTTTGAAGAAAAACCTAGTTGGAAATATATGAGACAATGAGCAGTGCCAAGAAGCATCCCAGAGAATCAGTGCTGCATGCATTTCCCGTTCCTTTATCAAAGAAAACAATAAAGAAGAATTGGCCATTTATTGATCACTGTGTTCCAAGCCATTACTAAATATCTGACATTCATTTCCTATCGGCTGCTCATTACAACACTGCCAGATGTGGATTAAAACATGCCTTTTATTGATGAGAGAGCCATGGTTCAGAGAGAGAACAAAGCATGCAGCAGAACTCAGTTGCCAAGCTTGCGGACCCTGGAGTCAGAGTCCATGGGTACGCATGTTGGATTCATGTTTTTTCCGTCCTGTGCTCTCAGGCAGTTTTCTTATCTGCAAAATGTGTATGAACATAGTGCGCATGGCTGAGAGTTTAACTCACTTTTTCCTTGGGTAGTTTTTGGAAAATTCTCTGCATAGATTGACCAGTAAACCAAAAAAAAATCTCAATAGTTGTAGATTAGAGAGGCTGGTCTGGGACTCTTACATCATGTGAACTCAGGAGTGGAAACATTGGGCCATGAGACTTAGCCACTTCCCACCTTGAGATCATGAAAGCCTTTGATGTGGGGGTCTTGAATCTGTGATGCAGATTAAAGTCTTTAGGAAATTGCATGACAGCATCACTCCTAATCCCTACACATGTTGTCTCACATGTCTCTTGAAGTTGCTAACTTCTGGATGAAGGGGACCTTCCATGTGACACGTTCAGCATCAGCAACCTTTTCCCTTAAGGAGGACCCTGCTCTTGATGGTTCTTTGCCTGGGTTAGGAATGCAGGACAGGCAGAGCAGTGGGCAGCTTGTCAGCTGCTCTCTCTCTCCACACAGAGCTCTTGCTGTGTGGCTGACCTAGAATTAGGACCAAAAAAGGTCTGCAAACAGCAATCTGTCATGAGTTGGAGAAGAAAGGGCTCGATTAGAAGAAACAAGTAGTGGCTTTTGTGTGTCCCTCCTCCATCACTACTTCTTCCGAGGCAGGGAGAATTGCAGCCAGGGAAATGAATAATGTTGAATTCACTACAAGTTTACCTGAGATTAAGGGTAAGTTGGATATAGCTAGTATCTTTTGTTCCAATATTGACTTAGTCTTATTGTCACAAATCAGCTATTGATTTTTGGGGTCCCCATTAGTCTCAGGGAAGAGAGTTAATCCTCCTTTCATGTTTTGTTTATATGCCATATTTGGCTGGAGCTCAGGGTGCACTTTTCACCTTGATCTGCAAGTAAGGAGGCAAACACATGACCTCAGGACTAGAAGCCACCCTGGCTGGTCACTCTCCACTGTTTGTTTAATTTCGCTCTGACTTCTGACTGCCTCCTAATCATAGGTATTTGGACATGTTACAAAAAAGAAAGAGACCTGGACATCAAAGCACTGGTCATGATTTTACTAGGGGGCACCTCTGAAAGCATTTGTAGGTCTGTGTGAATGACTAGTGCTGTGACCTCTAGAAAATACTTTGCTCTCCAAACTGGGGCTAACAGATTTATCACGTGCCAGGCCTGGACCCTCCAGGTCAGTGTAGGGTTATTTATTTATTTATTTATTTTGTATTGTGTGCAAAGACGTGGTCAGTCTATTACAGAAGACTATGAGCAAATATTTAGAACATGTATTAAGGATAAAAGAACTTTTGAAAACATATTTTTGATTTTAGAATTCCCTATAAAAATGTTAACTCTACTGATACCTTCTTGGGATCATTGTCCCTGGACACATTTCTCTCTGAGCCACCAGAATTGTATCAGTTCAAGATAATGGATGCTGTTTTCTTATGCTCTGTGAAATTTCAGTTTCTTCTCTATGGAGGACTAAATCAGATTACAAAGGAATTCTGGAGGACAGTCAGATTGTTTTTATTTTATTAGTTGTATGGCATATGTTTCAGTAAAGAGGGAGTATCAACCTAGGCAATATAAAATACTGTTCTATTCTGATTTTATTGAAAGGGCAGCAATTTTAATATTGGGGACATTCCTGTTCAACTATGCAGGATAGGGAATTGATAGGCAAGATACAGCAGCAGTTTAGAGCATGAATTTTGGTGTACTTAATGCAAATCCTGAATTATTGTCTGTGTGAACTTGGGTGAATTATTTTACCTCCTTTAACCTTAATTTCACAATCTACATGAGGGAATAATGTTGGTATCAACTTCACAGAGTCATTGGAAGGATTAAAAATAACTATATGTAAGGTACTTAGCATTATACCTTACACATCAATAAAGGGTAAAAGATATCATTATTATGCAATCTGTAAGACTTCTGCTTAACTCCTTATAAATGACCATGACTTTCACTTGACAAAGGCGATTGAAAGTCAACTTTTTTTTTTCCTCAAACATTTTTTTTTTAAAGATTTTATTCATTTATTTGACAGATCACAGGCAGAGAAACAGGCAGAGAAAGAGAGAGAGGTGGAAGCAGGCTCCCTGCTGAGCAGAGAGCCCAACATGGGGTTTGATCCCAGGACCCTGGGATCATGATCTGAGCCAAAAGCAGAGGCTTTAACCTACTGAGCCACCCAGGCACCCCTACCTCAAAACATTTTTGTATATAAACTGATAATTTTTAAGAATGTAAAAATTTGGTGGGTACTTCGTTTGTACCAGGCTCTGTTCTAACCCCTTTATGCATTAAGTTTATTCACTCTCCACAACTACATGTCATCTCCATTTAACTTATAATAAAATGGAGGCTCAGCAAGTTTAAGACTTTACTCAATGTCATATTGCTAGAATATGAACAAAATAATCTAGTTCCAGATCCTATCTTCCCAACCTTTTTGCTATACTGCTTCTCTTCAATGCCATAGATTTTGAGTTCTGTATACGATCCTCATGTATGCTCATTTATTTTTCCCTTTCTACTATTACTTTGACCTCTTCCTCAAAGAATACCTTCGTTTTTCTCAAATTAAGTGAGTGAGTAAAGAATTAATGAGCAAATAAAAAGTCTTCATTACTCATGTCTAAACCCCTTACCGTCCAGTTGTCCCACTGCCTCTGAAACTCCCCTATCAAAGGTCATAGTTAAATAGGAAAATGATTGCACGTGGATGGGAAAATAGGGAATCATTTTGGAAACTGTTGCAATAGTCCAAGTGAGAGAGGTTGGTTGCTAGGACTAGAGTAATAGTAATGAAAATGGGGAATGTCAGATTATTTTTGAGATAGTTCAGAGATAAAGCTATGTATTCACTGATTGAGCAGATGTAGGAGCTGAGGGGAAGGGAGGAATAATGGATGCCTCCTAAGTTTTTGGCTTGATAATCTGTGGATGATGTTGCTGTTTATGAAGAATAGTGTTCTTGGAGAAGGTTTGGGAAAAATATGGAAATTGAGCAGGCCATTCTTTTGTTTTATGTGTTGATTTCTGGGTGAGTGTTGTAGGGTAGAGATGCAACAGGATTATAAGACTCTGGAGCTCAGAGAAGAGTTGTTGGCATGAAAATTACAGGTGAATCCATAGATGTGATCCTTTAGGGAGAGAATATAGGCAGAAGAAGAGAAGCAGCCAAGGAAAGGGTGCTATCATTTAGGAGCTAACCAGAGAAGAAGGTAATAAAGGATAATAAGAAGGAATAGACAATAATGTAGGAATAAAATGAGATATGTGGTGTTACTGGAAATTACATATGTACTCCTTAATGTTTTTGGAACCTATCCTAATCATGAATATTCTGCCTCCAGTACATGAAAGGCCTTCCTCAACTTTTCTGACAAACTCCTAGTCTTCCTTTAAGACTTAGCTCAGTTCCTCTGGAAGTGTTCTCTGATTATTCACGTGTTGCTTCGTAGTTGGGCATGTCTATAGCACTATGCCCCCCAACTATGCCTTAGCCCCAATAAGTGGGCACTTAGGACTACCTAGTCTAACTGTCTTAATCTTAATCCTAATCTTACTGTTCTACTGAGGTGAGCATCTTGGGGGAAGTCAGTAAGTCTTTTATTTCTGAATCTCTAGCAACTAGCACAGTAACTGTGGAAAAATAAGTATTTAACTATTATTGGTTGAATAAAGTATATGAATGCCTTTCTTTTGAGCTCCAATATTTAATGTCAAGCCATTTAATTTCTACTTGAGAGCTCCACCTAGAAGCTCAACATTGAGCCCCACCTGGAGTTCAAATTTTGCATATCTCAAATTGATCTTACTCACTTTCCTTAAGACTTCCTTCTTCTATGTCTATTTATGGTGCCAATATTCTCTTTTTTCCTTCAAAAGGAAATAAGAAATCTCTTTTGACTCTTCTTTCTACATAGCTAGGCAACCACTATTCCTTTCCCTTTTCCTTCCATATCTCTTGAATCTGTGTCCTATTTCTTTCCCCTAGTTAGCATCTTGCCCAAGGTTACTGAGCTATTTAGAAACAGAGCCAGGATTGGAATCCATTCCATCTGACTCACTAAGTAATATCACCTTTCTGGCTTATGCTTGGTTAACTGCAATCCTTTGATAATATGAGAGGCAATTCCAAGGAATATAACTTGTAAATTTCTGGAACACTTTGGGAAGGAAAATACTCCATGGACTTTTGTTTTGTCTTATGTCTGAGACATAAACCAGCTATTTTATGAGGCATTGACAGAGAAATAGATGGATGGACTGGTTTATTTTCCTCAATAGGATGCAATTTGATGACTGCCTAAGGATATAAAAGTTTATAAAATAGTAAAGTATTTGTATCTAGAATATTTCTTTTAAAAATCATCAGCTGCATTAACTAGGACATCTTACTTTCACTCCCAAAGTTCTATTCTGCTTAGTTTTGATGTCTTCTCCTAAGATTAATTTCCTCCCTAGGCTCTCATCCTAGCCACAAGCTGAATTTTATCTGGATTTTTCTACATTTCTGTCTTAATCCAGAGTGATATCCAGGGAATGTTTGCTGGAAAAATGAGTAAAATTATTGAATGTACATAATGCTTAGTAAATGAATATGTAAATATGTATACATAGTAATACCAGCTAGGTGACTGGTTTTTGTTTTTGTTTTTGTTTCCTTCTTCTTCTTTCTTACCATTTGCCTGTCAAGTGAATATGGAGGGACATTACCCCCATCACATCGTGACACTATATCACCACTAAGAGTTGCACCATCTCCAAAATCATGGATTGACACATTCTTTCTGTCTTCTACTCTACCTAAATTTTGCACGAACTATTAAATTCATTCGTTCCATCAGTTTATGTGATCCCCTACTTACAAAAATCTCTAGTTCAGTTTTCCACTTCAGCCTGATTAAAATAACTGGATGTGAACTCTTGCTAAAAAAAAACTGTCCAAAATATATGAAATGACTGTTTCAGACAATATGCAACAGGGGAAGTGCCGTACTGTGGTTCATCCATGATTATCCAGTTGGTACAAGAACATGGTGCACAGAGCATAAATTCAAACACAGCATGGTAGTCTCGCTGAGATGAAAGGGAGAGTCAAAGAACTTTGAAAGACTGAGGCAACTGGAATTTGTGCAACAGAGTACCAGAAATGAGAAGAGCTAAACAAATAAACTGCTATGGACTGAACTGTGTCACCCCAAAATTCAGATATTGAAGCCCACGCTCCAAACATGGAAATTCTTAGAGTTGGGATCTTGTTTAGGAAATCTGTGAAAAACCTATATCTAACATCATGTTTAATTATGAAACACTGAACGCTTTCTTCCTAAATCAGGTGTGAGGTAGACGTGTCTCTCCTTTCATCGACTCGGTCTACTCAGAACTTTACTGGAGACCCTAGCTGTTGTATTTAAGTCAAGAGAGAAAAATAAAAGGCAAATATAAGGGAAAGAAAAAAGTAAGGCTATATTTCTTTCATAGAAAATATGATCATGTATTTAAAAGATTTAAAAGAATCAAACAAAAACCCCTATTCAAACAAATTACCAAGATCTCAGGATACATTGTCAACATATAATTATAAGTTTTATTTCTGTATATTAGAAAAATAATTGGGAAATGAAAATTTAGAAATACAATTTATAATAGTGTCAAAAACATGAAATACTTAGGCATACTTTTAACAAGTTATGTAGTCTTTACACTGAAAACTACAAGTCATTGCCAAAAGAAAGAAGACTTAAATAAATGACAAGATATAACATTATACTGAATTGGAAGATTCACTTTTGTTAAGATGTAAACTGTGGAAGGAGCCAAGATGCCCTTCCACAAATAGATAAAGAAGATGTGGTACATACAAACAATGAAATACTATTCAGCCATCAGAAAGGATGCCTACCCACCATTCACATGCACATGGATGGAACTGGAGGGGATTATTCTAAGTGAAACAAGACAAGCAGAGAAAGATAATTACATGGTTTCATTCATATGTGGAACATAAAGAATAGCACGGAAGACCATAGGGGAAGGGAGGGAAAACTGAAGGGGGTGAAATCAGAGAGGGAGACAAACCAGGAGGGACTGGGCTCTGTGAATCAAAGTGAGGGTTTCAAAGGGGAAGGGGATAGAGTGATGGGGTAGCCTAGTGATGGTTATTAAGGAGGGCACCTGTTGTGATGAGCACTGGGCATTATATGAAACTCATGAATCATTGAACACTACATCAAAAACTATGTACTATATGGTGTCTAACTGAACACAATAATAATAGAAAAAGATGTAAATTTTCCTCTAGATGAACTATACGTTCAGCGTAATCTCAACCAAAATCCAAGCAAGTTTTTCTTTATGTGAAGACATTGAGAAGGTGATTCTAAAATTCATATAAATATGAAAATATTTAGAATATTCAAAATGATTTTTTAATAGGAGACCAACATTGAGATACTTATAATATCTGATGTCAGGACTTACTGAAAATTTATAGACATCAGAACAGAGTGAGACTGGGGTAAGGATAGGCAAACAGAACAGTGGAACTTGATACTTATCTCCAACTCAGACCTCTCCTTTGAGCTCCACAACATATTTTAAGAACTATTTTACATCTCTTCTTGAATGCCTTAAAGACATCCTAAGCTTCATATATCTGAAACTCAACCCATTATCTTTTTCTCTAAAACTGATCCTTTCACTCTGTTCTACAGCTCCTTCATTTGCATTCCCCCAATAAGTGTGCAAACCAGAAACTTAAGAGTAATCCTTAAGCCTCTCTCTCTCTTTGATCCCTCACTGATAACAGGGACTTTCAGCTTTATCTTCTCTATGTATTTTGATTTCACCCATATTTCTCTATTTCCACAACCCTATTCTAGTATCTGTTTCTTGGACTTCCATAAAAGTTTCCTAAACTAATAACCCACATCTACTCTTAATACTACCACAGTATATTTTTGAAATGAAAATTTTATCATGTTAAACCTTGCTTAATATGTTTCAGTGTCTTTAGAATGATTCTAGAAGAAAGATAAATTATAAAATAGCTTTCAAGATTTTATCTGATCTAGTCCCTATTTGTCTCCCTGGCATCATCTTGCACCACACTGTCTCTTGCTTTCTTAGACAGTATTGCTTATATTTTGTTTTTATGCAGAGGAATACTAGCACTCACAATATAGTTGTCAACTGAATGAACAAAGACATTACATAACCCAACAATACTACCAGCGAACATATAATAATCTTCCTATTTCCTATCGAAATTTCACAATATGTTGCCGTTACATCTGAAGTTCGAACTTCTGGGACAATTGGTATAGTTGAGTTACTGATGTGTGCATGTGCTCCACAATGTTAGGAGTCTTATAGTGTCTTTTAAAAGTCAGTGATCGGGCGCCTGGGTGGCTCAGTGGGTTAAGCCGCTGCCTTCGGCTCAGGTCATGATCTCAGGGTCCTGGGATCGAGTCCCGCATCGGGTTCTCTGCTCTGCGGGGAGCCTGCTTCCTCCTCTCTCTCTCTCTGCCTGCCTCTCTGCCTACTTGTGATCTCTCTGTGTCAAATGAATAAATAAAATCTTTAAAAAAAAATAAAATAAAAGTCAGTGATCATTTTTGTGTTTTGGATATACATTATGCTTTTCTATTTAGCTACCATCTTATGAAATTGAGAATGGAAAGGTTTACCTTAAAATTATATTCCAGCATGTGCTCCCCTGTCTATTATGTGAAGTTCAAAGGTCATGAAAACATAATATGTCAGGATAAAACCCATAACAGAAGATGTGAATAGGACACTTCCAAGGGATGTACCAGAGATTATGTGCAGTTTCCTGAGTACTAACTAAAACTCCATCCAGTTCTGTTTCTTTAAGAAAGCATACTGTAAGCAAGTGGGTGTGAATGACATTATTTAGGGGATAATCTTATATCTGATTTCTAGTGTTCTAAAATTACATCATTCATAAATTTCAGATTTTACCTGCCATTAATAATAAATTACTTGTAGTGTATCTCACCAGTAAACTGGGCACAGGAATGCATTATGACACTGAATTATACAAACTACTTTTTTAGGAAGTAATATTGAACAGTTTCACACCATAACTGGGTTCTAGCCTGAATGAATGTAACAATACCCATGCTGAGTACCAGAGGGTAAACTTTGCACACATTTATATGCCAACATTAAAATATGCTTTTATTTAAAAACATTTCTCTCTTGAATGTGTCCATAGACCCACATATTCATGCATGTGCCCAATAATATTGCTTGTAAATTCCTTACCCACAAATATTGGAGAGTAGAGGTCATGGAATTCTTGTTAATAATATATATTCTTTAAACAGTTATAAGATTGTATAAGAAAGTAATGTCCTCAGGGTTTATGTGCTGTGGTTAAATCCATTAGCGGCTCTGTACATGGAGGAGTTAATAGGAGTTTATAGGCTCCAATGGGTTAGCTGTCTCATTTCTCTTTGTCATCCCTGATGGTCAAAGTCTGTGAGAAAAGTTGAATGTTTGTTCTCCTAACCCCTGTAGCAATCTCTTCTATGTCATCACCTAGCCTTCTCTTGAAACCTGGAGCCCAGAGCTCTCTACAGGAGTATATGACATTGTTTTTGTTTTGTTTTGCTTTTTCTTTTTAGATTTTATTTATTTATTTGAGAGAGAGAGAGAAAGAACATGCAAGAGTTGGGGAAGGGTCAAAGGGAGAAGCAGACTCCCTGTTTAGGAGAGAACCAGATGCAGGCCAGGACCCAGAGAACAAGATGTGGGCCAGGACCCTAGGATCATGATCTGAGCCTAACCAACTAAGCCACCCAGACGCCCCTATGCTGTAAATCTTTAACCTCAAGAAGGGGTTTTTCTAAAACTATGTTAAATCTAACTTAATACTACTTCCACCCACAGATCCTCGTTCTGAATCCTGGGCCATACTCAACAAACCTCCTCAGTAGCCTGCTTCCTCCTATGATATTTCTTTATCACTCTTGTTGTCTTCAATTTTCATTTTCTCCTGCTTAATCTCCCCAGTTCCACCAACTATTTTCCATGAGAAATGTTTCTGTATCCTCTCACACAATGCCCCCTTGAACAGTAGAATTCCCAAGATGGAAAGTGGTGTTTCAGATTGATACCATTCACCAATTTTTTTTTTTTTTTTTAACGTTCGGGGATTCTTGAGGAAGCATCATACAAGCTGAGGCAGATGGTGAGAGGAAGGTATGCAGGCAGAGGGAGCACTAGAGGGAAAGCACACAACCATGAAGGTCTGTGGCGTCACAAGATTCATTATGGCTGCCAAGTAGAGTATGTTATACTAAGGAGTTTGATAATTTTCCTTCAGGTTTTCCAAAGCTTTCGAAGATTTCTAAACTGAGCCATTGTATGGTATGATTCATGTTTTTAAAAAATCTCCTTTGGAATTAGTGTTGCAGGCAGTTTGCAAAGGAATAAAATCAGTTCAGGAAAACCAGTTAGGAGATTTGTCCAAGTAAAAAGAATTTGATAGAAGCAGAGATGGATCCTGGGCACATCTTTTTTTAAAAATCCACAAGATTAGGTAAATAATGAGGGGTTATTTCTAAAATATATGCCTTTAAGAATACACTTAGAGTTTAGGTCCCTACTAACCCTGTGAAACACACCAATATCCTGTATAATGGTTCAGAAACAGATTTGCTGCACTCAGTGAGCTGCGGCCGTATGAAGTTATACATTAGGCCAAACTTATCTTGAGATTTCCTTGTTCTGACTATTTCTCCTATATTTTTGCCATGTTTCTTTCTGTGCTCTTTCTGCAGGCCACAGGAGTCAAGGTGTCATTTTTCCTTCATCTTGCCTCATGGGAAAAAGGGAACAGCATAGTTAGCAAAAAGGAAAAAAAAAAAAAGAAAAGAAAGAAAGAAAGAAAAAAAGACCATCTCACAATTGTAGACTCATAGCTTAACTCTGCTACCAATTGCTTTTATAATCCTAGACAAGTCTACTTTTCTGACATTCAATTTCTTTATCAGTAAAAATATTCAGAGGCCCTTTGGATGGATGGAGATAGATAGACAGACTGGTAATTAGACAGAAAGACAGATAGATATAGAAATAATAGTCAATGCCTGACATACACTATGCACTGAACTAAACAAGGTAAAAATATTCACACCAAGGCATAGATTTAAAATTTATAAAGGATTCAGAAGAACAATGAAGTAGAGAAATCATTATTTGATAACATCTCTGTCAAATCACATTTCAAAAATTAACAGTTACATGGTCTCTGCCAGCTCAACTCCCTGGGGTAAAGAGGTCGGCAGTGATTGCTCCAGTGATGGACATCTAATGGAACACTGAGTTGGAGAAGAGGACCCACTAAAATTATGAAGACTTAGCAACCTGGAGTTGCTGAGGACAGTGGCATGTCATGTCCAGGGATTGTTGCAGTCTCACAGTTCTGGTTTTGTTTCATGAGGGCAGAATAGTCTTTGCTGCCATGATACAGGATAAGAGTATGCTTATTCCAATGAAATGCTGATTTTCATGGTCCCTCTCTCTCTCTCCATGACTCCTCCATTACCAAGTCAAAGGACACGGCATAGCCTCTGAATGAGCCATATTTGGTTCAGTTATGAATTATTTAAAGTTCCAAGTCTTGGGTTAGAAAGTGAAGGGGATGGGGTAGATGGCAAGTCTTGGAACCAGCATTTTGCCAAAGTGTTTGTTATCTGGCTTCTTGCCAGACACCGGTGCCTGCTGACTTAGGAGTGACACTTTTATCTTGGAAGTGCAGAGCTGAGCCTGATGGAAAGATTAACTGGGTTACATTCTACTCAGGAATGTTTTAAAGTCTAAATAAGCTAGAGAATCCCCTTTGCTTGGACTTGGTGCTGGCTCAGCAGCTTTATTTCTACCTCTGCTTTCACCTGGTCCTTCTGTTCTTCTGTTAGGAGAAACTTGGGGGAAGGCAGGGCTTCCTGAATCCTACACTGCATTATATTAGCAGGTTGTCAATGTCTCACCACCTTCCCTGCAAAGCAGGTACTGTTACAGAATTAGCAGACCGCACCACCATTTCAGGGATCGTTCAGCAAAGCCTGGTTTTCTTTTTCACTCTCAGTGTAAAAGGGCAGACTGGAGAAGTCACCCTAGGGAAGGTCCATATAGGATAGATGGAGAGTTTGGATGGTTGAAAGGCGACTACTCATGCCTTGAGCCCCTCTTCTGTATCAGTGTGATCCTATGTGCTAGGGACAGGGAATACAGGAGACATAAACCACCTGTGCTATAAAGAGAGCACAGAACATGGGTTAAATGATTGGGAGATGGCCAGCTGGGTAAACACATGATCTCCCTACCCACCCAGGATTCTGCTCTGGATCACATGCACATGAGGACTCCTCTTGGAAGTGAATCTGTTAGGTCAACCTCTCCTATATTAAATCCAAATGCTAGGGATTTCCATCTACATCTACCATGGATTGATTCTTCATAAATAGGAAACCATTCTTGAGGAAACAAACTCCATATTTCATAAACACATGAATCAGAGTATGATTTTATTTTATCTAAAAGATGCCTCCTTCAGATCTCAAAATGTACCCAATAGTGGCTCATTGACCAAATATGTGCATGCTATTTCCAATTCTCATAATTGCGTTTACTAATTCACTCAGATAGTGAATGATTGGTAAGTGCCGACTAGCACCCAGGCTTGTATCCACAGAGGATTTCAAGTAGAGGATACCAAGGAAAATATGATAATGTGTTTATCTATCTGTATAATCCCTAGAGTGCAAGTGCCTTGAAATCAGAGGGTTCATTTTCTAGCTTCTTTCTGCTTTCATTCCTTTCTTTCATTCCTTTATATCTGCCATCTAATAGATACTGAATAGAGGATTTTTGAAGGATGAGTGAATGGGTTAATGGAAGAATGATCCTACTGAAATAAAAACGAATACATCTTTCTCTTTTAAACAGATAGGTAACTATTCAGTGGACCTTCACTAAGATAAGCAACTGCTCTGAGGTCCTCTATATCATGAATAGTAAAGGAATTTATCAGTCCAGAATATGAGTCTCTTCTCTGCCTAATTATTCAAAGGAGAAGTTTAAGGATATAAATGAAATAGTAGTCTTGTGTGTGTGGAATAGGCTATATATGTTAGCCATGTAAGTAAAATTTAGAAGGCCATTCAAATAAATAAGCCATGAATTTCACAAAATTATGGTGATGAAAAAAAGGTGGAAAGCTCTCCTGTTCATCTGAACACCGAATATTTTTAAGCCAACTCTTAAATACATAAATGCGGATAACTTTAGATTTTCCCATGTTCCATACCCAGAGATCTCTGGAATTGTCAAGTGACCATAATACTCTTATAAAAACTTATCAATTCTTAGAAAAATATACAAAATCCATTAATAATATAATAAAATGTCTGATGATATAACTTTCAATCAAACAGAGTGTTTGATAGCTGTGGAATGAACCAAGCATTTACAGAGCACCTACTTTATAACAGGTCCCTATCTGCAGGAATACGCTAATTAATAAGATCCTCAAAGAGCTAATATCTCAGCTAGTGAGACAAGACACAGACATCCGCAAACTTATCTGACACCAGAAGATTTAAAAGACAATCTTGTAACACCATACTAGTTATGGCAGTCAATTCCTAAAAGCATGATAATAAAAACAAATGAATGGTTTAGGGGGACAGCCCCCTACCATAATCATTCTTACCTGCCTTGACCTTGAATTTTGAAGCTGATCTACACATGACCCATTGGTTTGGCTCCTGATAAAAAGGAGTCTGGGCCCTTTGCTTCTTCTAGGAATTATCTTATACTTTCTGCTTTTTTTTCCCCCATTTGTTTCGTATTCTTCATTCTGTCCCCACATCTCCTGGTTTTGAGGTCCAGAGTTCTCCTTAAATTTTAGAAAGTTTCAGAAACTCTTGTTTTTGACTCCAGGCACTCCTTATCAGACATGGCTCCAGCAACTGGGTCCAGGCCCCAGGACTGTGCCATAGAAAAGCCTCATAGCTGAGACACTATGTAGCTGTTTTCCAAGTTTCACCTTTGGGATAGATGTAGGGATATTTAGTTTTATGATGCTGAAAACCCCATCTTCATTTTAGATGGATATTTTATTTCTACCATAATTTAAATTTATATATTTTTTTCTGACAGTGAAATGACATTATTTGTATGTGAGAAAATATGAAGCTGGATTTTTCAGATTCAAAAGGAGTTTCATTGCTACACTTACTTGAAACAACCAAATATTTTCACTGGCATCTGGGAGTAAAGCCAACAAACATAAGTGGTCAGTTTCTTTATGAGTAGGATGAGGGGATTTGAGTATGACTGTTTCTCAAGTTCTTTGCAAGTTTTTAATTTCCAAGGACTCTTTAACCTTAATTCCTACGGAAGATGGAACTATATTGATCTGAAATTCAAAATAAACATGTGATTTTTGGCCACATAACTTTAGAATTAGAAGGAACTTAGGAAGCCTACATGACAATTCTCTTATTTCACAGATATGGCAAAGAAGGATCAAAGGGAAAAGACTTGTTCAAAATCACACATCAATGAGGGCAGAGATGAAGTTGGATTTGGGGCCTCATGCCTCTATTCTGCCCATGGTCCCAGAGAAGACAGGCTGGAGGTGTACTTATGGAAGTAAGTGCTTAAAATTTTCCACAAAAACATTTGGCACATTCGCACGTACTAAATGTTGGGTTTTGATTTAAATACTCAGCTGTCATAGAAGCCATCAGGATTGGCAACTGATCCCTCAGCTTATATTGGTCTACAGCCCAGTAAAGTACCTGGGCTTGGTCCTGAGCCTAAGGTGCTCATATTTGCTCTTGCTTCCTGCTGACCATTTAGCCCTTGCTGGAAAAATATTCCTACACCCACCATGAAGGTGCAGTGGATTTAACTTCTGTGCTTTTCCATATGTGCCTTCTTCTAATTGAAGCATCATATTCAGCACTTTTAACCTAGAAAACATTTTATTTCATATTCCATTACTAAGTATTTTAGAATTCAGGAATGACATCCAAATTTTTCCAAGAAATCTTAGGAAAGGTCTGACACTGTCTAGGCAGTACTGATGGCTTTAATCAAAGAATGCTTAATATATGTTGAAGGGGCTTCTTCTAACTCACTTCACTAGTCTCTTCTGAATTTCAGATAATCATAATGTGCTTCCATTTATTCTGGAAATTCAAAGTGATAACACACTTTCTTGATGAAGTCATTCTATGAAAAAAGGAAACTTTGAATATTATAAGACAGGTTCATTTTTCCTTGGAATAATAAAAGCTGTGGCCACAACCATTTTGCAGTTCCTTCCCCCCTTCCCCAGCTACCATTCCTAGATTTAAAACCCTGGAAAAAGTACAGTTTCACCAGCCACCACTCGTACCCAGTGTCAGCAGCTCATATAAAACCAGGGAAAATATAGTCAGGATTAAAGAAATCTGTAAAACTGTGAAGTAAGGCCATAGCATGTAAAATGCAATTCCTCTTACCAAGTACATAATTTATTAAGAAAGCTCTTTATAGGAAATCTGCTTGACACCTTATACTTGGCAACTACTTACTTTTTTTTTTTAGAAGAACAAAAATGGACAGAATGTTTCCCAATATGGAAATTCATTAATTTTTAATAAATATCTCTATGTCTATGTTTCATACTCCTCTGCCCCCAAGCACAGTTCTCCTTTCCCACCTTTCTTCCTCAGTCCTAAAATGAGTCACCTCCTATAACCAGACTAGAACTAACAAGGCTTCATCCCTTCTCCCACCCCCATCTTCACTGTCTCTTCCCTCTCCCCTCCTCCACCACACCCACTATTAAGTGAGGAGCCTTTGGCTTTGGGACTCCAACTGGTATTCACTTTCACTACCCTCCTAGTTCTGTGAGCCATGTCCAGCTTTGTAATGGAGGGTGAGTGGATTTGATCTTCCTCTGTGGTTATTTTCTTAAGAAAATAATTATTTTCAATTAGCCATAATTTAGGACAGCTTTGCAAATGAAGGAGCCCTTCATTTTCAGATCTCTTTTTTCAAAATACAATAAAGGGGAGTCAATGTCCTAAGTGCTTTCTCTTGGCCAACTGCTCCCCCTCCACCCTGTGCACATATTGTTCGTGTATATCTGAGCTGCCTGACATCCTCGGGTTGCAGAAGCTTCACAAATGCTTTTAGCTGCATGTTGAGTGGGGCCATGTAATCATCAGGACTTGGGTGTAGAGATTAGCTTTTGATCTTCTAACATTGTTGTCTTTTGCACTTTCCAAAACTCCACTTAGTTTTCTGGAAAGGGAATGCTCTGATTTATTTTTTCAAAGTGAAGTCCTAATATATTATATTATATTATCATCTTTAGGGATTCTTTCTATTCTGAGGAAAGGATAGGAAAGGCCTAACTCATTCATTTCAGAGGCAAAACTACCATCGGGGAGTGAGGCAGGAGAGAGGGTGAAGGATAGCGTAATATGTGGCCATTGATCAATGAAGAACAGGTGAAGAGGAAATAGAGTGAAGGCCCCACCCCAAGCCCTACACAGAGAAGTTCTAGGTCAGCAAGCACGATGATCCTGCCCTTGGTTTTTCAACTCTGTTCATACCCACAGTTCCGTTGTTTGCCAAGGGCCTGCCTCAGGCCAAGGGTAAGCCATGGTCACTGAAAAGAGCTATGTGTAGAGCAGGGGTACTGGGGTGTAGGTATTGGTCCTGTCCTCCTACATTTATTATTTAAAACTTTGAACCCAAGACAATGTATCCCAGGGCAAAATCTTAGGTTGTCTCTTCCTGCTTTATGTGTGGAGACATCATGTTAAAAAAAACTCAATCTGAGTTTAAGCTTTTAAGAATTTATTTCAAGAAAAACATCAAAAAATTTGTAAAACTCTTCCCTTAGGATTTTCATTTTCATCTACTAGTCCATATACTAGTAACAGGCCAGTCAGACAAATTTTTTTAGAATCCAAGTGAACTTGCACTCAGGGTAGAGCAAGAAGAAAAGATAAAGTAAAAGAGGGAGTGAGTTAGAAAGAACTAGTAGTGTTCTTGGGCACATCTTTGCATCTTAACAAAAACCAGATCAATTCAGTGTTTTATTTTGATGATTTGCTCATTTACCTTGCAAAATAGATTATGATTTCCTGAGATACCACAGTCCTGAATGTAAAAACACAAAGTGTAGGCTGGCCACAGTTTTATTACCATCCCATTATTGCTATTAACCATTACATATAGAACGCTTACTATGAGTTAAATACAGTACTGAGTATTTTATATATCATGTCCTATGAATACCAATGCTATGAGCTGTTGTTTACACCTAGACTCAGTGAGATCAAGTACTTCATTCAATATCAGACAACTCACAGTTGACTGAATTGCAATTCAAAGATTCATGCTACCAGCCTGTAGGAAATCTATTTCCTCATTAAAACACATTCTAAGATGTATTTGCTTCATACAACATGGAGCGAAAAGAAAAATCTGACTTTGGTTAAATTCAGTAGTTTTGGACTACCAGTGCCTTTTTGACTCACATAAATGTCCAAGTTTTAGTACTGATTTTCATACAAATTGCAGAGTAAATGAGACCATGAGGCAAGGACTAGGAGGTAACTTGATCATCCTCCAGCTGAAAAAGTAATTATTGTAAGGTTAAAAAATAACTCTGAGGAGTTTCATTTCTTTAAAAACCATAACTTCTTAAATAAAGTAATTCTACGGAAGTTATTTTAATTATATGGTGTTTTTGTTGTTATTGTTGCTATGCGTTTTCTTTTTTCCAGTTAGAAATCATCTTTTTCATTGACTTTTTTTTTCCTTGTAAAAGAGTTTTAAATGGCAAAAATAGTAAAAATAAGAAATAATATAAATAAATAAATAAATGTGTGTGTGTGTGTGCGTGTGTGTGTGTGTATGTTTTTATATTCATCGTTCCCATGAGTGGTTTTATATTTATGTCTGTAGGTAATCATGCACTTTATGTTGTTTTGCAGGTTTTTAAACTAGATGTGAGTAATTTTACATTTTATATGTTTTGCTTCAAACTGTTTGTGTTTTTGAAAATTACCCCGTCAATATACAAGATTCATTCATATATTGTATCTAATTATGGTAATATGATGATGATGATTAGAACCAGTGCTGCAATGAACAGGCTTTTACGTACTATTATAAAAAGGTGTCTAGGGTTGTTATCTAGAAGTATAGTTGCTGACTGGTCTCATAGAGCATGCCCATCTTTAGCTTTGTAGAATATTGCCAAAACTGACCCAGTTTGGAAGAGTTCCAAACACCCACATAGGGCTGCAGCAACCAGAAAGTGAATTTGCTGAAGTGGGTTAGCTTCATGGGTGGATGCAGGGTGGGTATACAACGCCGTTTTCTTTCCATGAGCCTGCTGTAATAACATAGCTAATTTTTTGCAATCTTGAAAATTTTGGCAGATTGTAACCAGAAGCTGAGATTTCTATATATATTGAGTTTTTCTGTTTTAATTTTTCCCCCCTCTCACTCCAATGTGAAAATAAAATGAGTTCTGTCTCAGTTTGAGCACTCTCTACAAATAATGCTTCTCAACTAGGTCTACTACTGGTATAGGGTGTTCGTGCATTTGAGAGCTAGAAAAGCAAAGGTTTGGAACAGAGCAGTGCTTCTGAAACTTTAATGTGCATAGTGACACCTGGGCCTCTCATGAACTTAAAAATTTCTATTTAGTATGTCCAGAGTTGGGCAGAGAATCTCCAGTTCTAATAAGCTCCAGGCAATGGCAATGCTACTGTTGGTCTGAAGACCACAATGAGCAGGGAGGGCTAACCTTGAAAGAACAAGCATTTGCCAATATTTAAACCTTTCCAGAGTTAATACAAATTATCTTTTAAAATTCCTTATCTTTTGTTTCTCTTTAATCACCACCAGATGATGTAATAGCCAAAACACTTTTGAGCCAACTTCTTTCAAAAAATCCATATATTCTTGATAGAAAGGCAAATGATTGAGTCTGTTACAACATAACAAAGGTAGATCTGTCAGTCTCATTTTTGGTGAAATAACTTGAGTGTGTACTTATTTCAAACACAGTAATATGTTAGTACTGCATTAACTTGCCCCCATCTTTACTGAGACATAATTGACATATAATACTGTATATGTTTAAAGTATACAATATGATGATTTGATAAAAGTATATATATATTGTGTGTGTGTGATGAGAACATTGAAGATTTACTTTCTTGTCGACTTTCAAGTATATAATGCATATTATTTATTATAGTTATCATGCTGAACATTATATATCCAGAACTTAACTGTCTTATAACTGGAAGTCTGTACCCTTTGTCTAACAACTCCTCATTCCCCGTGCCTCCCTCTGAAGGCACCACCACCCACTCCCATCCCTAAAAACCACCATTCTACTTTCTGTTTCTGTAAGTTTGGCTTTTTTAGATTCCACATGTAAGTGAGATCATATAGTATTTGCATTATTCTGTTGATTTTTTTACTTAGCATAATACCCTCAAGGTCCGTCCATGTTATCACAAATGGCAGGGTTTCCTTCTTTATTATGGCTGAATAATATTATGAAATATATGTGTGTGTGTGTGTGTGTGTATGTGTGTATACACACACATATATATATTTATCACATTTTCTTTATCCATTGGTGAACATTTAACATTATGTCAATGTCTTGACTTTTGTGAATAATGCTGCAGTGGGGTTGCCGATATCTCTTTGGGATAGCGATTTCATTTTCTTTGCCTAACTATCCAGAAATGAGATTGCTAGATCATATAGTAGTTCTATTTTTAATTCTTCTGGGGAAACTCTACTGTTTTCCATAGTGGCTATACTAAGGTACTTTCCCACCAACAGTGCACAAGTGTTCCCTCCTCTCCATACCCTTGCCAACTCTTCTTATCCCTTTATAAGAGGCATTCTAACAAGTCTGAGGTGATATCTCATTATGGTTTCGATTTGGATTCTCTCAATTATTGGGGCTGTTGAGTATCTTTTCAATTATCTGTTGGCCATTTGTATGTCATCTTTGGAAAAAACATTTGTGTCTTTTACACAGGTCTTCTGCATGTTTTTAACTGGAGTATGTGTGTGTGTGTTTGTGTGTGAATAGAAAAAGAGAGAGAGAATGTTGTGTTAGTTCCTTATATACTTTGGTTATTAACCCCTTATCAGATATATGGGTTTCAAATATGTTTTCTCAGTCCCTAGGTTGCCTTTTCATTTTATTGCTTGTTTTTTGCTATGCAGAAGCTTTTCAGTTTGATGTAGTACCACTTGTTTGTTTTTGCTTAGCTTTTTGGTATCATATGCAAATAATTGTCACCAGGACCATTGTCACAAAGGAAAATAGCAAGAGAAGAAGAAAGGAACAAGAGCTGCAAGAGTCAGAAATCAATAAAATGATACTAGTAAGTCCTTACTTATCAATAATTACTTTAAAAGTAAATGGACTAAATTATCCAAACAAAAGGCATAGGGTGACTGAATGTATTAAGAACAAAACAAAATGAAAGAAGCAAACAAAAAACCAACTATGTGCTTGCTTAAAGTAACTCATTTTAGCTTCAAGAACACACATAGGTTTAATGTGAAGTGATAGAAGAGGATATTTTACGCAATCAGAAACCAAAAGAGAGCAAGTACAGCTACATTTACACCAGATAAAATAGACATTAAGTCAAAAATTATAACAAGACGCAAAGAAGATTGCAACAATTGTAAATATACATACATCCAACAAAGGAGAATCTAATATATTAAACAAATACAAACATATCTGGAGGGAGAAAATGACAGCAATACAATAATTGTAGGGGATTTCCATATCCTGCTTTCAATAATAGATAGAAAGAAAACAATTTCACCTCAGCATCCCTGCACCAACAGCCTTCTGCAGAAAGACAGAAACCTGGGAACTACAATAATTCCTTTAGGAATTGCTATTTTTGTTCCCAGTCTTCATGGTACCTAATGCCAGGTCATATATATCATATATAACATATATATCTTGAGGAAGATATGGGGGTTTGTATGCTTCCCTTTCATCCTTGGGTATTTAAGAAGAAATAATGAATTAGTACAAATTGAGTGGACACTAATGGTCAAAACTACTTGGTTATTACTTTTCTTTTTCCTAATTAAATACCAAGAATTTCACCATTAAGACCAAATTTAAGTAAAATGCTTCAAATGGGGAAAGTTGTTGTAGTTGCTGTTTTTATAGATCAAAAGTTATTTACTAACTATTCTTCTAAATAAATATACATAATGCCTCACTGAGAACAGTGGCTTGCCAGAATATGTGACAGCATTCTAGTTAAATTATAGAAACATCTTACTGACCTATATCAGTTATAAAAATAGTTTTGCATAAATCTTGCTAATACATCTACCTTCCTATTTAAATGAATTGCCTTGATTTCAGTAGTTTAAATGTACTCCTTTCCCCATTGTCCAAAAAAACCTGAATTCTAAGTTATAAAATAATAAACTCCTCTTTGTATAGAATTCTGGCAAGTTCTTCCAGCCAGCACAGCAGTCATGTAGCAGAGACCTAGAGCTCCCAAGGTCACTCCCAAGGACAGAAAATTTGTGAATGTGTGTCTTTTATTCTATGTGGAATTAAATGCCAAGTTTGCACTGGACAAAGACCAAGGCTTTTTTGGGGGTGGTTCTGGACCATCTTTGATTTCCTGGCAGGACATGCATTTCTGACTGTGCTGGGTCAAATGCATAAAAGATTACTTATCAGAAAAGGCAGCAAAAGAGTTCACCTTTGTTTTCCTTTTTCAGAACCTGATCTTTGGCTATGAATGTATGAAAAAAGGGAGAGCCCGTTTTTTTGGGTGTGGCAGTGAGAAGAGAGTCATACTCTGAGCCTGACTTTAGTACAGTCTGACTCTTCTGTGTCTGGACAGCCTACTCTGCTTACCTATACCCTGTGCACCTCTACCTCCTCCTTCTGATGCCTCTCAACAGTGGATCATTCATCTCTAATGCCTTTGGTTTATTCTTCTTAAGACGTCCTCACTTGACTGTGTCCCAGGCTCTCCCCACCTTGTACCTTTGCCTCACTAACAGGTGGTCCCATTCCCCACTGATTGCTGTCTTCTTGGTGTAAGAAAATGCCATAGAAGAGAATGAGCTCTGTAGTCAGACAGACCAGCAGCTCTGTTTTATCAGTTTGGATGTGGGACTTTGGAGAAATGATTTAAACTCTCTGAGTCCTAATTTCTCTAACAAAAAAATGGGAATAGAAATATATTCTTTGCAGTGCAAATTATGTAAAGCATCTAGTGTAGTGTTTGGTACATGGTTAGTATTACACACATGTCACTTATATTTTTATTTTAAGATCCTTGTATAGTTGAACATTTCTTTTAATTCATATTAAAAGTAGCTAGATTAGGGGCGCCTGGGTGGCTTAGTAGGTTAAGCCACTGCCTTCGGCTCAGGTCATGATCTCAGGGTCCTGGGATCGAGCCCCACATCGGGCTCTTTGCTCACCGGGGAGCCTACTTCCTCCTCTCTCTCTGCCTGCCTCTCTGCCTGCTTGTGATCTCTCCCTGTCAATTAAATAAATAAAATCTTTAAAAAAAAAAAAAGTAGCTAGATTAAAGCTAAAAACACTAAGGTATGTGTATGTATGAAAATTGAAGCAATCTAGCTTTGCTGCTTTCTAATTGTGTGATTTGAGGAAAGTCCTTAAACTCTCAGTCTAAATTTTATTATCTAAAATTTAGCAGTATCACAGTAAATATTCCAGAGGGTTGTATGAAGATTAACTATGATAATGCATCAAGGTAACCAGCAAAGAACCACAGCCAATAAATATTCAACAAATATTAGGGACTGAAGTAATTGTTTCTACTGGTTGGACTGGACTCCTCCTCTCTCCCAGAGCTCACTGTCTTTTAGGTAAGGTCTTGGGATAGAAGGGGATGTGGAGACCCTTAGGGATTCTCTGGGCCATGCCCCTCATGTACAAATGTGGAAGCTAAGGCTCAGGGAGCCAGTGGAGCTGGCCCAGGCCACACAGGGAGCTAATGGCCAAGCCTACTGGAGTCCTGGCTGTTTCCACAGTTCCCCAGGGTCTGACCTCTCTGCCACCTCTCATTTCTGTGCCTTTTGACCTACAGGAGTGCACAGCAAGGCCTTTGACAAATAAACAGTGGCCCAGAGATTAGCTGCACCTGAAGCTGGTTATGCAGGTTCACTTAGCATTTGAACCAAGGGCGGAAACTCAGCTACACCCTGACTGCAAAGGGATTAACCCATTCTCAGACTCAGTCTGTGAATTATGGCCCACTTAGTAAGTACACAAAGGGAGGGAAGAATTAAATCTCATTAAGTGAAACGTAAACCTGTATAATTTTTTTAGTAGGCAAATGAAAAAGAAAAAGCAACTACAAATAAAACAATTGAAAAGAAACTAAATATATTTGGAGGTGCAGAAAAAATTCCAGATACTCTTTCTTCTGGCTCTCATACATCACAGACAAGAAGGGAGTATGATGGAACACAGTGTTAAGGGTCATTTTCTATGAGAGATCTCGAGGGCCATCTTAGAGTTCTGCTGACCACCATCATGTTTTCGAACATCTTTGTAATCTTTTCAAGTCCTCTACTTCAGCCAAACTGAGCTTTTCTCTGTGCCCTAAACAAGCTAACTTTGCTCCTACCACAGGACCTTTGCATTTGCTGTTCTTTCAATATGTATAGAGGTTTTGCTTAGAAGTCACACCTACAGTGAGGTCTTTCTGACCATTCTAGTCAGAGACGGCCTCTCTGCTTTCTCATGGAAATTCTCTTTATCTCCCTAACACTTACTGACACCTAAATACTTTTCATTTATTTACTAGTTTCTGTGTTTATCATCTTTTGTTGTGCCCCTACCCTGGTATAAGCTCCTTGAGTGGAAGGACTTATCTTATTTGTTGTTGCAGCACCAATGCCTGGATCAGTGCTGGCATATCAGAAGCCTGCCATGATTACCAAGCACAGACAGGAGTACAAGTTTTGTGTAAAGGGAGAGATAGAAGGGGAATAGGAGTGAGTTGTGATGGAGAAGGATTCAGTATTTATTAGAGCTAAAGACCTCGAGTGACTGGTTAAGGATTTGAACACAATCCTAACAGCAGTGGGACTCTCTAAGAGAGAAAATGAGGTGTCAGAGAATGTAAGTTCATAAAAGAGCTCCAGCTCCAGGTGATCCTGTAAAACAGGGTCCCTACCTGTGTTTAGGGAACATTGAACATTGATCATAACACTCAGGAGGGAGGTGACCTGATGCACCTGTCACCACCCCCTCCATGCTGATATCCTGGTTCCCTTGGGGCTATAGCACAAATCTGACTTCCCACTTTCCTTTGTCCAAAAGAATGATGAATGAAAATGTAATACTGTATGTATGATCCTGGCTCAGAGGAGAAAAAACGTACTTGCAAGAACAATTATTCAGTGTTAATTTCCAGATATGTTTAAGGGACCAGCAGCCATGGGAATCGCCTTTCATTTCTCTCAGGTCTCAGGATGTGCCTCCTTCTAAACCAGGAGCTGGACACAGTGGGTGTAGATGTAAGTTTCCAAATCTGTAGTTCATTAAGCTCTTCCCTCGGTACAATATTATTTTTAAAAATCCCTGGTGGGTTTTTTGTGAAGGAAAAGAATTCCCCCATGTGATACATATTGGGTACATGTGCAGAATAAACTGAGATTTTAGCATCCTTTGATAATTACATTTCTTGCAATTCAGCTGTTTTAACACATTTTCTTTTTAGTTATTTAGGTTTTGATTATATTTATGCCTAGACGCTAGCATAGGTGTTACATTCCAAATATTAAGTAAGATGTGTTTGTACCATTTTCTGTGAGATGCTGTTTTTCCACATTTCCTAGTAATTTTTCCAATTTTATTTAACTTCATTTAAGTTAAATTTGAATTTTATTTAACTCTTATTGATGGGAAGGATGTATTAAGATACTTTTGGCATTCTTAATCTAAGATCCTTGCTTCAGTGGTATTTCATGCTACCATGTAGCAGTGCTTTCATGTGTATGTTTGCAATGTGTGTATTATATATAGAAATCAGTGATGCCTTTTATTTAACTTAATGGATGAATAACCTTGGCTGTAAATACTTTCATTCATAGAATTACTCTTATGATACAGCAGCCATGTGGTCTTGTGGCAACACTTGAGCTAACTAAGGCCAGATCAAAGTAAATGAAAGAAAGTGGTACCTGCTTCAGGAGTTTTAATGGTCAGCTGGGAATTTGTTCTCTCGTTACTTCCTAAGAAAATGAGATTTCACTGATATGAAATGACAGGAATTGCAGGGTTTGGATCAGCTTACCAGAATTTGCCAAGAGAATCTGTGTCCGCTGGGTTTGAGACCAAAGTACATAATTATTTATTTATTTATTTATTTATTTATTTATTTATTTATTTGGCCCCGGCCTGTGGGAGTACACATGATTTGTCATTAAACAGGCTACTGGCATTCTTACACTTTGAGTATATATTTGTTTCACTAGAAAGACTGAGGAAGAAGCTATTAGTAAAACTATGTTGATCTTCTTTCAGAGGAGGGGAAATTAAGCCTTAGGGTGAAAAGGAGAAGGTTCAGAGGAATAGCTGATGTGTCTGCGATAATTATGTTTACTTGGGTAAGAGGTGTCAAAGTGACATTACTCATGAGGCTGATTTGAACAGAATGTTGCAAATCACTTTCAAGATTTTTTTTGGACTTCCCCATATTTTTGGAAGTTGGAGTCAGGATTACTGGCTTTGGTAATTAATCCTTCTCAGCCTGCATTCTTTGCTACTGAGCATAGCAGTGATTCAGGGGCCCAACCTGCTAAATCAAGATAATGCTTGACCTCTGGAAGCAGAAGCCTTTTCCTCACTTAGCTAGAGAAACTAAACCCAGGAGCACAATTGGTAAAATCAACAGAGTTCATATTTGAAGAGCTGTAGAGGGAACTTCGAATACCTATTTTGGGCACTTTTGAGAGTATTGTAAGAATATAATATAAAAAGTTATAAACTCAGTGGACAGAGTTAGTTTTTGTGTGTGAAAACAGACATGGGGCCCTTAAAGAGTTTTAATATGTTCAAGGGAACTGTTGATTTCAACATAAGCTTATCACAGATAATCTTTCATGTCTGCTGTGCTTGCCTATTTATTTGCCTGGCGTTAGTTTCACAAGAACATTATCTACGTTACTACCGCTGCCATGGGTAAGGAAACTCTATTGGTTTGGTTTCACCAGAGCTAAGATTGTTTGAAATTATTTTGCCCAATAAACTATCCTTATCTTTGTTTTACTCTCCAGTTAGTTATAATGCCGTTAGACAACCCCAGTGACTCCAGCGAGATTGTGAAAATAAAATGATCACTTTGCTTTTTTTCAAGAAAGGGAAATCAGATCACTTTTCCACTATGAAATCAATTAAGTCCTTTTCAAAATGTCATCCTTCTTTGTTTCTGCTCTCACATTATGGTGCAGAGGGGAGCATTCAAGTTTTGCAAGACATTGAAGATCAGAGTGGCCCCTTTTGAAAGAGTTAAGGTTGAAGGAGCCACAGTCTCTAGAATGGCCATCAACACTTGGCACAGAGTAAGTATTTAAAAAAAAAAAATTGAATGATAAATGAAATTAAATCATGATTTTCTGTTGTTTTAAGAAGAATTTTGTTAATCATTCAAAGAGCTTACACATGAGATTTTAAGACAAGAGAAGAGAAACATTTTAATCAAGCTTGCCGTCACATTTTTCCAACTCCACAAACAACTATGAAAGTCCTGCTATCTCCTTTAATCTCAAGATCTGTCTGAGGTTGAATGAACCAAGAATGGGAGAATCATCTTTTGTTTTAAAAAAATAGATGACACAGTAGATCCTTTTTGCGCACTGTCACCCAACATCTGGCCTCTCACGGCAATCTGAACTTGCTTTTATGATCGCCCTTGTCTCTCTGTCTTACAACTGTTGGATTACTCTGCCCGTTCCAGTAGACTGCACACTCCTTGGGGCAAGGTTTAACTGTACCACCTGATTTCATATTCCTGGAGTTCACTTAGTCCCTGGAACATACTAGGAACTTGAAAATAGAGGACAGAGTGAATGATTACATGATCAAATTCTGAAAGCTTGTTTGAAGCTATGACATCCTTTCAGTTCTTCTGTATCTGTGGTACACACATGTGTGTGTATATGTATGTGTGTGTGTGTGCATGCATGGGTGTGTCTCATCTAAGAGGTTATTAACCTCATATAATTATGATTTTTTCTGTGGTTAGCCTCATTTAATTTACACTGACTCCTACATACAATCTCATACCTCATACCCACCAGATACACCCATCATAATATCTCTACATACCACATATGCTCTCTCATTTTTAGACTTAAAGTCTAAAGCAAAAAGAATAATTTCCAGATTTCTTTCATTCCCAACAGCCCAGCCTTTCTGATGTCAGCTGCTGAATTCTTTGTCGGTGAAGTTGCAGCCTGTGGGCCATCCTCAGATATTTTGTGTTTTAGGATTCAGCTAGACCAGCAATTTTAAACAGAGACTTGCCCTCATCCTCAAATTCTTTGCTCACTTAAACCAGCTTTGCATGGCAGTCTCATCCTCGGACACTCCCAGAAGCCTAAGTTTTGTAGCCTGAAGTGTGTGGGGCTCAGAGAAGGTGGGTGGAACTCATGAATCAGAACAGTTTTCCTTTAAGTCAACCTTGAGTCTTGGCTCATGTTGATGTCAAAAGCCCTCGATTTGGAGGGGAAGAATGTGAGATGAGTGTCCTTCCTTCTGTGTTATAGCACAAAGTGAACTTTAGAGGGAGGATTCCAAGTTGTTTAAGATCTGAAATATTTGCTCCCTGCCTTTCTAGTACACGTGTTTGAGGCTGAGAATCTTATCAGTAGATAAGGGCAGAGAGGCTGCCATCCCACATTCCACAAACTCACTTCCAGATGGCTTAGAGACTAGGGGTGAAAAACTCAAGCTCTTCAATCAAGCCAAACAGCCCACACCTTTATTGCCCCATTTGTTTAGGGCCCTGTCATGGGCCTTCTAACATCTCAGAATCAGCCATGGGGGCAGCTGTTTAATTAACTCCTCAAGGCTGCATTTTGGTAGGGGCAATTCATTTATTATGAAAAACAAATTGAAAGCTCTAAGGGTTTTTTTGTTCCTTTTCTTCTTTAGTAGTTACTGTTATCTGGAGCTTCTGATTTAGTCCAAATAGCAACGTTGATGGTTTTTTAAAAGGTGCTACTTGATCTTTTGTGTTGTTTTTTTTCTTTTTCTTTCCTTTTTATTTTCTGAAATAAGACTGGCTATCTGCCCTGAACACAGAGATTGCTTTTCCTTGGTACCAGGAAACAATGACATTTTCCCAGACTTTTTTTATGTGTTTTAGTTGTAACAATACCACATTTGCAGTATTAACTTCTTATAACAGTCATGAGGTTACATGCTTCTCTGTCCCAGGTTAAATTGTGGTTGTGAATAATTTTTAACTAATTTAATTCTAATAATAGTCTGAGAGCTTACTGTAAGAGACCTCTATGCTAAGCCCTAAGAAATATACTGGAAGAAAAAAGAAGACCCCTTGAGAAATTTATAGTCTCGCTTTCTGGGAAAATACATAACTCATGTTTTTATTATTTTTAAAATTTTTTATTTGGAGATAATTTTTGATTTAAGAAGATTTTGCAAGGATATTGCAGACTATCTCCATAAACTCCACACCCAGCTTCCTCTAATGCTAACAACTTATATAACCATGATATCAAAACAAGTAAGTTGACATTGACACAATAGTATTAGCTAAACTGTAGACTTACAGACTTTACCCAGTTTTTCCACTGGTGGCCCCTTTCTGTTCCAGGATCCAATCAGGATCCCACAGATTGCATTTAGATGTCATGTCTCCTTTGTCTTCTCCAATTTAGGACAGTCTGTTGGTCCCTTCTTGTCTTTTGTGGCCTTGATACATCTGAAGGGTAGTGATCAGATGTTTTGTAGAATGTACCTCTATACTTATCCTTCTATTTATTTTTTAAAGATTGTATTCATTTATTTGTCTGAGAGAGAGAGAAGGAGAACAAGCAGCGGGAACAGGGGGCAGAGGGAGAAGCAGGCTCTATGCTGAGCAGGGACCCCGATGTGGAACTTGATCCCAGGACTCTGGGATCATGACCTGAACTGAAGGCAGACGCTTAATGGACTGAACCACCCAGGCCTGCTTATACTCATTCTTTTAGTGCCTACTGAGAATCAGCCTTTCAGAATGTGCCCTGGAGACAATGTGGGTTTAGAATCACATGGACTTAGAGTAAGAGGCAAAGGGGCCCCTCATTTCTAAAATGTAGAAGCGTAGAAACCCAGGCCTCCTGACTTTTGAGGCAGTGCTGGAATTACCTTCCTGTCCACTTTGGAATCCCAGAGAAACTTAATTCCTGGGGAAGTCTAACCTCTAGGTGTGGTCCAGTGATGCCCGGAGAACTGGTCTCCACGTGTTTCCCTGAGCCCTAGCATGGAGCCTGGTCAATAAGCACTAGTGAATTGAGTTCAGTTTTCCTCCAGAGAATCAAAATGTTGAGAATGGTTCAAGAGCTTCTGCCAGATATGAGCTAAAACTATATGGAGGGTAAAGAACTGATTAAGTAGAGTAAGGTCGGGGTGGGGGGAGCCAGATTCCTCATAGCAATCTAAGATACTTATAGAAGAGCCATAGTTGTTGGGCAGTAGATCTAAAAGAGCTCTCAAAGAGTGGGTAATGTTCCCCTATCCTGTGGCAAATACTTTTCTTTACCCACAGTGTTGAAAGGGAAGACCTATTTGCCCTTGATCTCAGAGTGCTTTCTGCCCATCTTAATTCCTGAGACCCAGGGGCACAGAAGGTGGCAGTCATGGATTATCTCATATTCTATCTCAGTTCAGTCTCTCAATTTCACAAACCATTTGCTAAGGTTCAGACAAGACCTTAGCAAAGTAGTAATATCCTCAAATCTCAGGGTTATTAAAATATGCCAGTGATGGACCAGTGGATTATGCTATGCCTAGTAAGATGGAGATCATGGCCTTGAGCAGATACATCAGCCCAGTGAACCCTGCTGTCATCCCCCATCTGACCATGGTTCTGTTGGCCCTTGGTATGTTCTTTGCCCCCTGGTTCTTCATTTATGAGGTTACCTCCACCAAGTACACTCAGGGTATCTGTGAAGAGCTCCTCATCTCCTTGGTGGCCTCGCTCCTCATGTGCTTTGGATTCCTCTTTCTGCTGCTTTGAGTTGACATGTACGGATAATAGCTCCCAAGAGTTCCAACCAGGTGGCTTCACTGAATTCCTGCTTTTTAAAGCTTTTATTTATTTATTTATTTATTTATTTATTTATTTATACTATTGCTGAAAGTGTCCCACCTGCTGCTCACAATTAAGGCAGATGTGTGACTGTCCCAAAGAATAATTATAATTATTGTGTCACATAGTGCAATCATTAATCTAGAATCTTTGGGGAATGTGCAACTCTGAATCATAGAGTATTCTAGAAAACAAGCTCATGCTTCATTATTAGTAATCAGAAATTAACACTTGGTTCTCAATATTTCTGTAGTCCTGTTGGGGATAGGAGGGCTTTCCCCTGTCATCCTCTGTTGGCGGCATCCCAGTGTGTGCTAGGTGAATGGATTTGTCTTATGCTTTGGAGCACAAAGTAAGCAGGGAAATGACCTGGGAATTAAGAGTACTGGGTACTAGTGCCAGCTGTCTCATAAGTGATTTTGAAACTTGGGAAAAATGGCTGTGCGTCTGGGTTGCAGAGTTGCTCCTAGCCATACTGTTACAGAGTGCAACTTGACTGATAGTTTTTGAACTAGATAGTAAGAAGGACATATAGAGGTGGTCCTGGTGGGGATAAGGTTATTGAAGATGATCAATCAAATCTTTTGTTGCAAAACATTAAAAAGTTGTATTTTTTACATTTAATTTTTTTTTTAAGTTTGGAATAATTATCCAAGTAATCCACTGCATGGAATTTAAAAGGGAGGATTCTGACATTAGTCAAATCTGGTTTTACATACCGGCCACTTATTAGCTGTGTTCCAAGGGCAATATGGTTAACTTTTCTGAGCCTTAGTTTCTTCATCTTTAATGAAAAAATAAGTGTAACCCAGCACCCCCCCCAAAATTGGTGAGGATTAAATGAGTTACGGAATGAAATACACATTGCACAGCACATGGTACATTGTAAGGGTGCTATTGATTATGAAGGCTCTTCTGCTTGTAGCGTTCTGAGATTCTGAGAGTCTGACCTTGTGGTTCTACTGGAGTGTTACCACTGCAGTCACCATCTTCTGTAAAGTTACAATTTCTAAACCTGAGCTATCAGACGCTTGCAGGACAGGGTGTCAGCCTAAGTGGGAGAAGGTCCACGAAGGTGATCCTTTCAAGGCCATCATAGCTTAAGAATTTGTTAGAAGGTGATGGAACTTTCCTCTAGCTCTTAGATAGGGTGGGAGACCTTCTGTTCTTGGTCTCTTCCTTCTTTCCTTACCCCAACTGTGCAGGGCTATTCTGGGTCTGTGTATTTTAGGAGCCATAATGAGGTGCTTCTCATCATACCTTGCCATTTTCAGGCAGCTTTTACTAGCCGCCTGGACATGGGGACAACATAGCAATTTAAGAGCTATAGTGGACTAGGCTGGAAATAGAGAGGCCTGTGCTGCAGCAGCAAGAGATGGGGCTGGGGAATTTCTGTTCGCCCCTTCATAAAAGAGGAATGCTGAAATGGCTTCCAGTCACACACAGAAATATTTTGAGGATGAGAAACCAAACCTCCTCATGCTCATACTTCAGTATGCCTAGAGAATACAAAAGAATAGGTGATCTCTTGAAGCAGCAAAGAGCCAAATTCAGTAGATCTGGAGTAGAAAAACAGAATTTCTTCATTTGCTAGAGTGTAAGAGCTGTCCAAGCTACCTGATGATTCATTTTGAGCTCAGTTTCTACTTACATGGGAATAAATTTGAAGAAAGTAAATCTGTCCGTCACATCAGCCTCCAAGGCAAGTGCTACCCATATAAATGCCTTTGAATTCTGAATGACCAATCATCCCTTCTTTTCCAATAGCATGAAACACTCTAGAATTACAAAGTGAGTCTTCCTACACATGATTTTCCAAAGCCTGGGCATTTTCCTTTTTTTTTTTTTGTTTTTTTGTTTTATTTATTTTTATTTTGTTTTTTGTTTTGTTTTGTTTTGTTTTGGGTTATTATTATTATTATTATTATTATTACTCTGAAGCTATGTAAGGACTCCATTGTGCAAGTATTCCTGGACCTCCAGTCTTGCATCCCCAAATTGCATATTCTCTGACACCATACTGGAGAATTTTTGTAAAAATATATATGCAGATTGATATCTCAATCCAAGAACCACACATGTCCTATTCTCTTATGACCAGGGGAGGGGTGGGTGTTGGGGGGAAGGAAAAAAAAATGCAGCAGCACACATTAACATTTTGCTCAAGTTTTCAAAAGAAAAATGTTGTTCCCTGTTTCAAACCCAGGATAAAGGAAATGCTTGTCTCCAGGAGCTGACACTTTCCTGGTCATATTTCAGATACAATTAGCCCCCATTGATGGCAGTGGTTGATCTATCAAATGAGCAGCTAATCTTATCTGTGGTTCACAAATGGCTCAGATGGTAGCTTGTGACTTTGATTACTGGAAGACTGGACCCCATCAGACGGCTTTGCTCCAAACAGTGGTCCTTTCAGCCTTCTGCTCATGGAGATCAAAGCACTCTCCCCTCTCCCTATCTGCAGGGAAGCTCATTAGAGGGAGGCTGTCAGGGTTATAATCACGCAACAGTTTTACTTCTGGGTTATAACGCTTTCCCCTTCTTATCAGCCTGTGAGGTCCAGAGTGAGAAGGATAAAGGAGGTACCGATGACATCTGATACATTTAATAGGCTCACTTGTGACTGCCTGGCCCCAGCTCTCTGCCACCGCTGCCTCACTGACTATTGAAGAACTTCCCTCCCCCGCCAGACCTGTAAGGATTATTCTTTATTCCTGGGGGCAAGAGATGGGGGAGGGGCGGTATTCATTGTCTCCTAAGACTTGCTTTACTATAAGAACAGAATCAAATAAAATAGGAGTTTCTAAGCCCAAAGATCTGCCTTTAAACTTTATCTCTTTCATACAGTAGCTGCGTGAACTTGGATGTTTTGCTGTGATCTTCAGTCTCTCCTGCAAAATATGAAAATTAATACTTTTTTTCATTGGAACTAATATGCAGATCTCAGGTCTCCTTCTCCCAGAAGCCTTCTATTATAACCTGCGTTTCCCTGGCCCCCTTTCACCTTCACCCTGTGGAGTTATAGCCCCTCCCTACTGTCACTGCTCCCTCTTCTGTCTCCCAGGGCGTTACCTCTAACACTGCCCTTGGCATGCCCGATTTTCTGTCAACTTGCCTTTTCCTCCCCAACAGACAGTGAAATCCTCAAGGCATAGAGGATTGAGGCTGCATATATCAGAGAATGCCTTCACTTAACTCACAGTTGATGCTAAAGGAATGTTTGTTGTCCTCACTGAACGAAGTACTCTTACACTAACATGATTTACAGAGCTCAACGGGAAGGGCTTGCACTTACTAGCGGATGTATTCTCTTTTAGAGATTCCCAGGGACTCGTGTCAGTGACCTATTTTAGTGGTTCTAGGGTGGAGCCCAAGAATTTCCAGGTTTTTTTGTGTTTTTTGTTTTTTAAGATTTTGTTTATTTATTTGAGAAAGGGAAAAAGAGCACAAACAACAGAGAGAGGCAGAGGGACAAGAAGACTCCCCACTGAGCACGGAGACCTATGCAGAGCTCTAGCCCAGGACCCCAGGATTGTGACCTGAGCAGAAGGTAGATGCTTAACCGACTGAGTCACACAGGTGGCCCAAGGATTTAGAGTTCCAACAAGTTCCCACCTTGAGAACCACTGGTGTGACCAAATCTTTCTATTTGTAGTAGAAGACACTGAGGCTCAGACTAGAGAATGACTTGTGCAAGGCCAGATAATTAGTCAGAGGCATTCGGCATGTTCTTATTTCTAAGTAGTTTATTGAAGTCAACTCTCTTGCATGTATGTACTTTGAAACATACACCAAATACATTTTTTCTGTTAATTTTTTTTTTAAATTTATGTTGCGCTCCTTAAGGCTTCAAACTTGTCTTTTAATTCTAAATCTCGTGGTCATTTCACAACATAGTCATTTCATAACTTGCTGTTTTCATGTTAAGAAGCAGCTGTACTCATGCTGCCAAGACTCTGGCTGAGTTATTATCTTTATTTGTCGCTTGTCTTCTGTATCTTCACTGATGCTTTTAGAAATATCTGAGAAGAAATGCCCAGAGGAACCCAGGTCACAGAAGAATCAGAGGAAATACTAGCATCACATGGCAGACTTGGTGTCTTCATCACGTAGCCCAGCATAACCTAGGTCAGGTTTTTACCCATTCACCCAGATGGGAATGTGGGGCTCTTGCCAGCAGCAGTCATTATCATTACCAGAAGAATGAGAAGCAATAACCATTGCCTTTGGGAGTGGGAGCTCTGGATCTGGATAGGCCTAGGTTTAATTTTCACTTCCTCATATCCCTGGCAGAGTAAAATTGCTCAGGGATTTAACAGGAGACGCATTTTGTTACTCCATAAACTAGGAGATGTATCTACTTCACAGGGTCATTGTAAGAATTAAAAGAAGGACTTCGTCAGCATCATGCACTGTGTTGGGAACATACTAAGTAACTGGCCAAGAGGAGGGAGGACCTTCTCCCCCTCTCTTCTCTTTCTACTTCTCTTCACCTCCTCCCCACCCTCTCCCACTATCATCAAAAAACCGACATGGCAGAACATGGGTGAAAAATGTAACCCAGCTGGAAAAATAAGCAAAATACACTGTCTTTTTTTTTTTTTAACCTATCTCCTGATTTACTTACTATTCTTTCTTCAACATTATTTTAACTGTGACTTTTGTGTGTGTGGAAATCCACTTAAAACTTTTAAGAAAGAAGTTATTTGTAGTTAAAATAATGACCTTTCCATTAAATATAATTTGGGAGGCATTAGTACTAATTGTAATTATAATGGAATTTATGTCTGACACATTATAGTTCATGTGATGAAAGAAAACCAGGCACTCCCCAGAAATCAGTGACATACTTATCAGAATATTAATCTCCTTCAGTTACTCTTTAAGAGAATAAATAACTAATCAGTCACTGACTGCTAATATAATATATAACCCCTTGCTAAGATGGATGATAATTTAAGCTTCAGCAGAATATATTTATTTAACTGACAGAAATCATGACTCAATTTTATTTGTTTTAAGTGTTAATGCAATAAAGCCAGACTAGCAATAATGTGTGGAAAATGGAAATTTTTGAGTAATAAAATTTTAAATTAATCTTTGTGAGAAATAATAAATTCCATCTTAAACATTAGACATATATCTGAAATGTTTGTTAATTATCCAGTCTTATTAGTTAAGTGGTCCCTGAGAATTATATTTAATTTGTGTTAGGCCCATTCCTTGAGTATAGTTGTTTTGACCAGCAAATTTTATGGCATATAATTTTAGCTGCAGAAGTTTTGAAAAAATGGGCAAATAAATGTTGGTTGACCCAGACCAAAACTAGCTGTTATGATTCTGAATAAATTACAGGTATTAATCAACTTTGTTGGCATCACTTTTTTCTACTATAGTGGAAAAAGGGGAATAGGATCTCATTAAGAGAGAAAGCACACACCTAAATGTTGATTTATTTGTTTTTTATGATTATATCCCCAAAACAGGTGTAATCTCCATTGGCTGGTCTTTCATCATGGTTCCGCTATGGTCTAGCTAACAGAGTGGGTAGGACTAGCTGTTCTCTTGCTTGGAGAGGAGCAGGCCTTTCTTACCAGTGTGTGCATGAAAAATAACAACATGATAGAGGACTCTATTTCCATACAGAGGGACTTTCAGGTAATGGAACACTCCAGTCCTGACTACCCTTCACACCTTTGGAGGAGGACGTGGTTATGCAATTTGTGAGTTGGGAAAGGAAATAGAGCTAAATATCATGTGCCTCTTTAGAAACCAGCCTACTTAAAGAGAAAGTACTATCTGGTTTGCTCTTGATTATTTAGAGAACAGTCTTGGACCAGAAGGTTCTATCCCTTCAGGAACGCAAAGAATTATTAATCACTGCAAATTACCAGTGTCTAACTAAAAATGGGATAAGATATTTGCAAACCCACTTAGTTGAAAATCTAAAGTTACCCTCTCTCAGTATTTTGTGAATTAACTCAGGATGAAAAGGGCATTTTTAAAAAAGATTTTATTTATTTGAGAGAGAATGAGAGAGAACACAAGAGGGGGAGGGTCAGTGGGAGAAGCAGACTCCCCACTGAGCAGGGAGCCCTACTTGATCCCGGGACTCCAGGGTCATGACCTGAGCTGAAGGCAGACGCTTAACAACTGAACCACCCAGACTTCCCGAAAAGGGCACTTACTTACTTACTGAGCCATCCATCAATCCCTAGCAGAGTGTGTGGGAATTCTGATTCTCTAGAGACTGATGGAAGCAGCCCCAGATACATGTATGGACATTTAGACCATGTCAGGACTCAGTAAAGTTTGGTAGATGAAAGATCACACACAGGTCTGAAGACCTCCTGTGATTCTCCACTTCCTGATGTTTGTGTAACAAGGCAGAAAGAGGTTCTGTGATTTCAATGACTCTGGTATTTCATGTCCTGCGTTCTTACCCATCCTCCATTTCCATCAATACCTCTTTTGTCGGTGTGCATCTTCCCAGCCTTCCATGTCCTTTACACCAGGGTTGCTCTTGAGAGATGGGATGAATGTATAATGCAATGTGAACAAGAGAGCAAGACAGCTAATCTGTTCCTGAGCTTTCCTGAGACCAGAAAGAAGGTGATACAGATGCCCCCGTGGTGACATCAGCCACACTTGTCAGTTGGGTGTGTGCTCTGTGCTGCCTCCAAATATAGATGAGCTCTGATGTTTCTTCTGAAAAATTCTCTTCTTGGAAATGTAAGTGGGCCAACAAGTGCAAGAGTGACTGAACCATGCTTTGTTCTGAGATAGAAATGGACCATGAAAATCCCAATGAAATGATGCTGTAAACGCTTAGAGAAAGGAAGATGCTTGCTCCAGTGGGTTAGTGCTGCCTGCAAACAATCTCAACTCCTCCACTCTTTGACAGTGGGCTCCTCTGAGTCTGACTGTGGTTTAAAAACCTGGGTGATTCCGCAGAGTAGACATTCACCCAGAGAGACAGAGATCACAAACTCCTCTCTTCGAAGATGTGGTTTGCCGAGGACTTCCCTGCCTGAGTTTGCATGGTGAGCGACAAGATTGGGGAAGCCTACTCACGACTGAGTATCTGTTTGAACTTTTAGCTGGGAGAGGTAGGAAATGGTTATCCATTAAATCCTATTCCTGTATTCATCTATCCATACATTTACTTATTTATAAGATATGTTTGAAATGCACATTCCTTATCACTTCATATTAGCCATGAGTGGGGCAGAAGCCAGAGGTAAATAAGACGTAAGTCCCAGTGAGCTTGCAGGCTGGCGGAAGAAACAGATGAGGATGCAGGGCGTCACAATGAACTGCTACCAGGTCTGTGGTATTAAGAGCGCAGAACTGGCTCCCAAAGCTCCCCCTCCTGGAGAAGGGGTGAAGGCTTCTCAGAGGAACTGGTATGGGAGAGGAGGCTGAGCTAAGGAGGTCCTTCTTGGCCAGTGGGGACGCTGAGGGAAGGAGAAAAATCAGTGGAGTCCTGTTTGTTTAGGTATCTGGTCGGACTTTACCTTCCATGTTTTTAGAGGATTATTTCTCTGGAGCCATGATGTATCTCCAGATAGCCACCTAATTGTTGCCTTCCCAGTTGATATCAGACTCTGCACTAGGCAATTTTATGTAAGTTATTCTGATTTCTTACAGCAACCCTATGAACTTGAGACCATTATTCAATTTTCAAAAAGGCACTGAAGGTCGGGATGGATAAATACTTCACCCAGTGTACCCAGAGGGCATATTCCCTCTCTGAGGCACAGAAAGCCCTCAGGAGCAGGGAACTCGCCCACCGGAGCCTGGCTGAGCTTAGATTCCTCCCTCTGTCACCTCACTGCGGTGGATGGTGAGTGAGCATCTCCTCTTCAGAGGTCGGATGGGCACCTGCTTATCTGCAGCTTCTCTAGCTCCTCTCCCTGCAGCCCTAACCCCCCGGTTTCAGTTTTGATTTAGCTCTTTATTCCTCCCCCAACTGTAACCTATGGACGAGGCCAGGGGGAGGCTTCTGCCGCTAACATGCCAAAAAGCCTTAATCTCTTTCGGCTATGAAGTTCTTTTCAAAATATGTGGGAAGGCTTAGTTGTCCTCCTCTCTCACCTCTTCACCCGCCGGCCGCACATTTACCGCCTTTCAGGCGCAGCGGGCAGTCAGTGGGAGTGGGGACTAGACAGCCCAGAAGTAGCCTTCCCCAGCAGGGCTACAGTCTCCTCTGTCTCTCTCTCTGGTAATGTTTCTGGTAATAAAACTGTGCTTCATTGACCTCGTGGTTCTCCAAGGCAGAGTGGATATTGTTTGTAGCTCATTTTCTCCAGGCAGTTTTAACAAAGTCTGCTTTCGGAGATATCACGTAACTGAAAGACAGAATTAAGTGAGAATGTCAGAATTCTGGCAACAAGTAGCCCTCCACTCGTGTTTTTCATTGAAAAGCATATAGGATTACCTTATTGTTCCAGATATTAGCTTTCTGTACCCAGCATATACATATTTAAACAGCATAACAAATGGGCTATGCTATAAAGCACCTATATGTCACCAAGGCCCAGAAAGCCTGTGCTGTGCCAAGGCCTGGAGACATCTTTCCAAGTCTCCTCACATCTGAGGAGCTGATTGTCTCCGTGCTTGGGGTGGGCCAGCCAGCCTGAGTTTAATAGCAAACATTCTCAGGTTTTTTTCAGATCCGTGTATAAAACAACTTCCATTTGATTGTGACATCTGCTTGCAAGGAGCAAATCCCCAGCACCACCGGTATATCTTGTCAGGCCAAAAACCAGAGAGGCTCTATTTGGGGTTTTCTTCAAACACCATGGCTCAGGCTCTAGACCAACCCTTGCTTGCTCTAGGGAACATTATCAACCTATGGCTCAGGGCTAAGGGTTGGGGCTGGGGTATCGTTAGTGTTTTCATCACTAGCTGAAATGTACAGTCTGACAATCACCATGCCCGCAGATCAAAGGCAAGGGGAGGGGTTATCTGCTGCCAGCTGTGCTGTGACTCTGAGCACATTTCTGGCGAACTGACCCCAAGGTGAGCTGCGGAAGGAAACAGTCTCCAGTGGATGGCTCACATAGGAGATGTTTCACATAGGAGAGGTTTCTAAGAGCAAATTCTCTGTCCCTTCCATTTGGGTAGCTCCATGGTGCCTAGCTGTAACAGCATGGGATGCTCGGAAACTGGTGTTTGATGGACGTGGGGAGAAATCTGTCAGTTTGTAGGAAGATTAGCCTGGTGGAAGTGAGGTGCTCTGGCTTGTCATCCTAGGTCTGCCACTGCTTTGCTTTCTGAGACCCACGCTCCAGTCACACTGACCCCTCGACCAGTCCCTGCACAGAGCATGGTCCCTCCCAATTCTGCTTTTCACATGGTGCACTCACTAGTGGGATATTTTTTTATTATTGGGTTATGTTAGTCACCATACAGTACATCATTAGTTTTTGTAGTGTACCATAATTCATTGTTTGCGTATAAACCCCAGTGCTGCAGGACCCGGCAATTACACTACTGGTATTTACTCCAAAGATGTGGATGTAGTGAAAAGAAGGGTCATAAGCACCCTAATGTTCATGATAGCAATGTCCACAATAGACAAACTGTGGAAAGAACCAAGATGCCCTTCAACAGATCAATGGGTAAAGAAGACGTGGTCCATATATATGATGGAATATTACTCAGCCATCAGAAAGGATGACTACCCAACTTTTTCATCAACATGAATGGGAGGAAGAGATTATGCTAAGTGAAATAAGTCAAGCAGAGAAAGTCAATTATCATATGGCTTCACTTATTTGTGAAACATAAGAACTAATGGGATATTTTGCTTTACGTTCCTTGCAGGACAAACTGAGCATTTGTTCTCCAAGTCTCATCCTACATGTGCCTCCTTTAGGATTGATGAGCATTTTCTTACATCCTTAAAAGAATAATCTTTCCCTCTCTCTATGCTCCCAATGTCGCACATATCTGCTGGAGAAGGCATTGTTTGTGTGTCTGTCATTTTGAGATGTGACTACCTCTCAAAGGTGACCTAGGCAGTCTGTTCTGCAGATGGCTCTTATGGCACCTGGCTGGCAGAGCTGAATAGATGTTAGATGAGTGAATGCATGCATAAGAGAACAGGCAGATGGAAGAGATGAAGTGTTCTCTGCATCCTTGGAGGGAAAGCATTTCCTTTGGATGCAGGCATGTTTCTACAGGAGGAAATGTTTCCTGATCCTCTGGTTGCTCCCATTTTTTCCTTCACATCTACAGTTGCTGGAGAGGAAAATCTGCTCTCTCAAGTTAGGAGCTTCCCTCCCTCTCAGATTCATATACTCTCCACTCAGTGTTTGTTGTTCATGCCATACTGGCCTTAACCTTTATTAAAGCATGCAGTTTTCTTACTAGAAAACGTTCTGTTCCCTCTCAAGTCATAATGTCTAGCTTCTTCTGGCAATTTCTGATAAGCCATTTCTTTTCTTTCTGTACAAAATACAGTTCTTACACTATCCAGATCCATGCAGCTATGCTAACCCTTTCTCTGGATCTTGGGGTGTTGGCCATTAGAATCTTCTAGACTAAAATGTATGAGCAAAAACTTGAGCTAGTTCCAGAGTGTGGTGCCATGTTCCTGTAGTTGCTGGTCTCCACTAGAGCTTGAGGGGTATTATATAACATGTCAGCTGACAAAAAGAGTTTGACTGAACTCTGGCCCTGGGAAGCCTGATGACATAATCCAGGAGTTAATAGATTTTTACCAGAGGGAGACAGAGACAGGAGAAAGCCATTGGAAGAAATATTCACCCTTCCTCAACCCAATATAGTATTCTGAGAACAGGTAGTCGATATTGTGTGTGCATGTCTTTCTCAAGATGATGTGAGAAAAAGAGCAACCGTCCATGTTTTTTCATGAAGCTGTACCCAGATGGGCAATGCGCCCCTCATCTTTGCATTTGTTCTTCCTGCAGCTCCCCTGCTTACTTCTATCCTGGTTCTCTGGGTCACATTCCCAAGTATTAGCGAGTAACCTTTTCCCTCAGACTCTGTTTTTGACAGATCTGTGCTAAAACAACTCCTCGGCCAACTCAGATTAGTTTGACCCCCTTTGTGTTCTCATAATGCAGGGCGCATGTACATCTCACTTTCCACACTATATCACAATTATCTACTTTTGTGTCTCTTTCTTCTTCAAGATTATATATCTCTTGAAGTCAGAGATTACATTGTACTTATTTTTTAATCTCTGGCACCTAGCACAGTGCCTGGCATAAATTAGACCTCTGAAAATAGTAAATATATGCCAGATAACTGACTGTAAAAGAGAGCTAGAATTTCCCTGATCAGGGAGAGATTCCAACAGACCTAGGAAATATTTTAAATGGTGCGCCATCTCAATGTGTGGCCTCTTTTGGCTTCACCTAGATTGAGTCAGGGATGCTGCTAGCAATTACATCACACTACAAGATTATAATTATATCCAATAATCACGATAAAAATTACTACAATATGCTTGGCACCTATATGTTTTCATGCTATTAGATATTTCACATACATAATCTCATTATTGCAACAAACATATTAGGTTGTTGTTACATATTTTGGACTTTTTGGAAATGTAGCTGGACAATGGGCCTTGACTGAAGACTTTCTTGAGAGTATGATAAGGTTGTTTTAATTATAGTTTTTAAAAGGGAAGAGGGATTTCTTGGAGGTTAATACTATGTCTACCAGCGTTCACCAATTGGCACCTAAATGCCCAGGGCAGAAGTACTTTAAAAAAAGAAAAATAATTTCATCCTCAATTAATCCAAATGTGACTTTGTACCCAACACTCTTATTCCACTTTTTGCCCCTTTTAATGTACAAAGTATATTGTGACATGAGCTCAGGATCATAGAACTGGTCACCTCTGTCATCCTGCTTCCACTGAGGTTATAGAAGTCAGCAAGATATAACAAAGGGAATTATGATCAGGGCACAGTGAATAATTGTGGCATTGAAAGTTTAGCCTGTTCTATAAACCTGCTGAAATCATGTAAATATGTTGCATGAGCATCTGGGGGGGAGGTCCAGTTTTCTAGAGTAAGGGTTATATCAAATTCTTAAATGGATTAAGGATCACTGAGTTTAATTCTATGTGAACCTCTTTCTTGAGGAAGGCTATGACGAATGGGGACAGAGCTCTGAGCCTCTGAGATCCCTGTTGGACAGCTGAGTTCTGAATAACCAGGGATTGCAAGAATGAACTCACCTGGTCATTCATGCTTTAGATTCCCGAGTCGAAGCCTAGGTATAAAGGAAGTCATAGTATTTGCTTTTCTCTTTCAAAGCTGTGTCCTCCCTTTATTGTGGCTCTGTTGTCAGGATTTCATATTATGATGTAATCCAGCATAACTTGTCCAAAACAATATTAGATTTATTCCATTTGTTAAAAGAAGATATCACTAGTATGTGGCCCTTTTGGCAAAATCTCAATTCTTAGTTCTAGGCATGGGTTCAATCACCTGTTGCTAAGATACTGCAAAAAAAAAATATTATCTGTTTTTAAGTGTTCCTTTTTAATTGAATATACTGCTGCTTTGAAATATCAGTGCAAAGGTTAAATAGGTCTTTGAAATCCTATATTCTTTTTTAACTGGCAGAACTATTTCTGAGTATTTTAAATGGAGAGCTGCTGTCTTAGTGAAGTTCCTTGAAGGAGTTGTGCAGAAAGGAGAAATCACAGAACAACTGCATTATGGAAATAGAGACTCAATCAGACGCATTTATGCCGAAAATGCTGGTCACAGTCATTGATTCTGCACCAAAGCTATGAGGGAAAATGCAGACACAATGCCAGCATTCCAGAACCCCAATTAGCCCTGTTTAGTTTTTTGTGTTTTGTTTGTTTGCTTGTTTGTTTGGTTTTTGTTTCAGAAGAGTAATACAAAGCATCCCCATGAGGGTCTGGGCCAGCGCCTCATAATCAAAATCATTAATATTTGTGTGACAAAACATTTTAATGTTTATGTTCAGTTCTATCACTTCAGGTCCAACTCTGTGGTCAAGTAAGTTTTTTCAAACTTAGGGAAACAAGTGCGTGTGAGGAACATTTTTTATGTTTTGTAATGAAAATAGAAAATCATGGGCCATTCAAATGGAGAGAAACTCCAGGGTGTATAAGATTCAGAGTAATTTCAGACCCCTGATAGCTGGCCTGTAGCAAGTTTGGGAGTGGAGTCCAGCAGGCTGGAGGGAATGACGGATTCAACACTCACAGAAAGCCCAGACTAAGTCAGCAGTGACCAGAAGGGAATACCAGAGGTCTACAACCATGGCTGACACTTGGAAGGACTGGTAAGAATTTAAGGACATTGAGACCATCCCGTGTCTCTGCTCAATCCAAACACTTCCCTTACTGCACAGAGTCACTGGGCCAGTCCCGCCTGTCTCTCTAGAACCCTACAGCAGTCTCTTCACTAATCTCCCCGCTTTGTTCCAGTCTTATCAGTCTTTTATACCTGCCTCCATTGTGACCATTCTATGAAGTGAATCTGACCTTGCCATTTCCCCAGTGTGACCGTTCAGTGGTTTCCTATGACCAATAGGGAAAGTTGCTAAAAATTAGGGCCCTGTCCTGTCCCCATCTTGCGTCTTAGTTCTCACTTCTCTTAAGCTCTGAATCATGCCGATCAGTGTCTCTACCTTCAGAATACTCTCCACACCTCTTGCTTCCTCACACTGATTCCTACCCATTCTGCAAGACTTGACATCAGACAACTTCTGTTCCAGGCCCCAAACTGACCTTACATGCCTCCACATTTATCCCACAGCTATCTCAATGCAATTAGCACTTTTCACAAAAATTGCCTGTGTACATTTCTCTTCCATATGACTGTGAGCTTGTTGAGGGGAAAATCCGTTTCTCTTCTATCATATTACCTCTCAAGTTTTAGCACAGTGCTTGGGACATGGATTATCCTCAGTAAGAAGTTATTATACTATGGATGCAATGTCAAGACAGATAAAATTATGGAATATAGGCATTCAAGAAACATGAAGAAGCATTATAAACAAAAATCTCCCAAGTGACATAAGAAAGGACACATACTATCCCAAAAGCATTAGAAGTATTATGCGATAGTGAATATAGAGCCTCTAGATTATTCTGACACCAATCATATGATCCCTGTCCCTGTCATTTCCTCTGTCCCTGGTAGCAGAGTTACTTTAACCAAATGGACGTTATTTTCTTAAAATGATGTTGCGTAGGGGAGCACTTTTGACAATAGGGCCCTAGTGTATCTATGAAGGTAAACTGTGAAGTTTTCAGGGAAGGTTATGGTACATGGTTGGATTTTCTTGCTGCACTACCCACCCTGGGAAGTAAGCTAGGTTGTCTTACATTGGAATCATATCATTGTCATGACCCAAGGGTTTTAAGCAGAACCCATGGAAATAAACTATGATGGAGTAGATAAATTTCTAGTTCACGGAGCAGAAATCCACAGTCCTAGTTCTCACATTTGCTGTGCTCTTAGGCAATTAGTTGCCATCACTTTGTATTTGGTTCTTCTCTAAAACAGAGATAACAACAACCTTAGAGGGCTATTTTAAGTATTAAATGAAAAAATACATATAAAAGCATCTATCAAAAATAATATATACTCAAATACATGTGGATACTTCAGAAATTACACTACCTGGATTGTTAGTATGATGAAAGATAAAAATATCATTCTATGGTAGACTAGATTTTGATATTATGGTAGGAAAATATGTTACTGTAATCATCTGCAAAGTCATTAAATCAAGAATGACTCTAATTGTCCATCTGGAATACAGCACTGAAAAAAAATACTAAAAACTCTACTTCAATATATATTTATTCATAAACATCTTCATGCTGTTTTTGTCTTGTTTTGTTTATTTGTACAAAGTAGAGTGTCATTTAGACCCTCTATGACTAGGAACAACATCAAGTCAAATCCATTCAGAATAACCCTATACACTTAATTATTAAAGAAAGACCTACGTATAACCCCACAAAGATTCACAGTGAACCAAAGATTTAAGAGACAATTATTAAGTCAATAAGTACATCCCTAAGGTGACAGTTTAACAAGGGAGTAAGGGTGGGAAAGGGATAAGAAAAATTATAATTATAAGAAATTATAAGAAATATATAAATTATAAGAAATAAATTCTTATCTACCATGACAGGAAAATAGGGGATAATATCTAACACAGGTGGTTCAAGAGACCCCCACTCAGTGTTTTATTTCCATTTTAAATATAAAGAAACACATCCTGTAAATAATGAAGCGTGAAAGCTGAGCTCTGTTTGAAGATCCAGCCTATGCATTCTGAAGGTAATCTGAATATAGCTGAAAAATACAGGTCAAGGTAGTAATACATTCATTAACAAAGGAGGCAAAAATCATATGGCCCAATCAGAATGTCCTGGAACTCGGGGGCTTCAGATTCCATGCTTTTAATTTGTATATACATCCTCTCCTTTCTTTTATAAAGAAGAGTAGTGAACCCTGATATCCCCAGGCATCTTGAAAATGTTGTCATTGGTATTACATGCATCATGGAATTGACCATATAAGCATTTCCATAATTATCATTGCTCTTAGACATCTTTTAAGTCATTTTCTTATATTTATCCATTACCTTTCCTATAAATTTAAAGCTGTTACTCCTACCTCTGTCTTCCCTTTGCTCTCAGGAAATTCAGCTCTGCAATTTGTAAACCAGATAGAAAAGGTATGAAAGGTGTTCTGTTAGAAAGGGATATTCTGGTTTCTTTGTCTAAAGGTGCTAAAGACCTGAATTTTAAGCAGTCTGAAAGTGTCTCTGATGGGTACTTTAAATGGCTGTTACTTCTCTATGTTCTTATATGAGAGCCAGTGTGACATAGTAGGGGGTTTGGGGATTGATATTCTTGGATTTGAAATTCATCTATGTAGGTAACTTGAGGCAGGTTTTCTCAATTTTCTTATCTAATAATGATATACATCACTATTACAGTTGTAGTAGAGACCTAAAGTATATGGAACATAAAACCTAATGTCTGGGACATAATAAATGTAATAAAAATAGTAGGTGATGTGCTTATGATTGGAATTAACAATAACATCAAAAACAGCAATAATAATAATAAACAACTGCCATCACCACTTGTCTCCATGATAATAATGTTGTCCTTGGTATTGTATGTATCATGGATATGACAATTTCAGCATTTTCCATAATTATCATTGCTTTTAATAATCTTTTAAGTCATTTTATCATATTTAGCCATCACTTTACTTATGACTTTAAAACTTACCTTTGTCTTCACTAATGGCTTGATCTGAAGTCTTAACATGAAATTAAAATACTATAGTGCTTCTTCTAGTCTTCATTTCTGCAGACTAAACATGCTTACTTTGTCTTTAACCAAAGTCAGAAATAATAAATAATGTATATGGTAGAGGTATTGAATTTTAAAGCTTGAGAGAACTTTAAACCCAAGGCTGTGTGGGTAATCAGTAGCCTCAGTTGGTCTAAAACCTAGGTCCTCAGTCCTACCCAGAGTTTAACACTAAAATGCACATGAGGGTAACAAGTAGAAAATAAAAAATATAAAAATGCCCTTGGGTTGAATAATCAAGAATGTCTCCACCTAGTGGGCACACCTGTAAGACTTTGATTTGGGGTCCAGTTTGGGTCTATCACGCTCAGATGCCCTGAAGTTCATGTCAGAGCAAGATATTGATGTATGTCTAATGAGGACTTATCTAACATTGCCTTGACACTGATGGAGAACCTCTTGAAGTTACTGTAACTGTTTTCCCTTATCCGTCAACGACCAGAATGGCTGGTACAGGCTTCAGTGAAGTTCAACTTGAAAGTGCCAGTTTCTCAGAGCACAGTTAGTCCTACAACCATGAAAGCTCCTGGGACAAATTCTATGCAACTAGAGAGAAATATGACATGCATAATTCTTCAACACAACATTTTACATTCCTAGTATTTTTAACGAAGTCATCATTTTTACTCTCTGTTACTTTACTTTGATATGAGACATTGAAGGCCAATGGCTTTCCTTGTCCAGTAACCGTGGCCCTTTGTATATACTGGAACTCTAGGGGCCTGGGATGCTGGGGGTGGTTGTGGCTCACAGCCACAAGACTTCTTACCTGGCCCTGAGTAGAAGTCAAGTCAAACAAGGTAAAAGTGATTCTTTGGAGTCTGGACAGGAAGTTTTTAGAGATATGGGCCACTTGCTTTCCATTTTCTAATCTGAAATATGTATCGCTCATAAATATATTTTAAACAGAAAAATCATCCTAGGCACTGTGGAGGATATAAAGAAATACTATTTCTCCTTCAATTTCAGAAGGCAGCTGTAATGTATAATGTATATATATAATGTGTAATGTATATACATTAACTATTGATATAGTTAACAATTCAGATGTTTAATAATTGTTGAATACAATGCTAAATATTTCTTCTCTTCCCATATTACCCAGACAGAAAAATTCAGGCACAATATATTAGTTAGAAAGATGTTCTGCTGCTAACAACAGTATAGGAAGAACAGTGGCTTAAACCATAAGGAATTTATTTTTCTACTAAACCAAGAAGCCTGAGGTGGGCAGCCATTGCTGTTTTGTTAATGTAAGGGCCAACTTCTCTGTGATTCTCCTGTCCCACAGAGACAGAGTGATAGCAACTCTATCTTCAAAAGAGATCAAGGAAGAACTTGCATGCTTCTGAGAAGACATTCCTCACCTGGGATGAGGATGGGTTTATAGTCCATTGAGGAATGGTGGAATAAATTATTCATGACATAATCACATATTCCATATGTTGATAGTTCTTAGATGTCAGCTAAATTGCCCCATCTCTTATGTCTAAATCATAGCTGCAGCACCTTCAGAAATCGCATTTGTGTTCAAGACTGTAAAAGGTGAAGGGAGAAAGAACCTGTGCCAACCAAATCTCTGAAAGATAAGGACTTTCCTGTTGATCTCACTGGTCAAACTGGATTATATAGGAAAGCTTCTAAAGAAGGCTTGAAATGGAGAAACAGGAATGTCACAACTGACCCAAATCAATCTTAACATCTCTTGGGGCTTAGCACATTGATGCTATGAACAGATGTGGGCATCTGTTGTCAAAAAGTAAAGGTGAGGTGGGTTCTATTCAGCCAGTCTCTGTATGCATCACACTCTTGTGTGTCCTTCTAGGTCATTTGCCTTAAGTAGTGGAGTAGATAGCCAGAGCATTATAATCAATTGCTTAAGTGCTTTTTTTGGTTTTCTCTCCCAATAAATTAAAAGCTCCTGGAAGGCAAAAACTATGTCTTGTTTTCCCTTATATTGTAGGATTTACCACATGGCCTAGAAAGAAAATGTTGCTTAATGTTCTGTGGAATTCCATTAAATCAAGTGCCTTGAGCAAAACAAGCTGAATTACAGAATTCTAGGATTACAGTATTAGATGGTCAGAGTTTAGAAGTGTGACTGACCACATTGGGTCGGGGATGAGGGAAAAGGGGATAAGAAAGGCTTTGCATAAGATTTAGTTTGTCAAGTACGTCTTGAGGAACGGATAGGGTTTATATCTGATTTAGTTTTATATAACACCCATTGCACCTAGGAGAGTATTTTCAATAATGAGCTCTCTCTATATATTTGTTGAACTCTATCATATCTGAGTAGAGGAAGAATCCATGGAGGGAAACTTCGCAAGTAGACCTTTACAGGTAGGAAATGCGCAAGTAGACGTTTACAGGTAGGAAATGCTAACAGGCACTTCCCCTCTCTTCCCCTCCCTTACCTTTCCCTTCTCTGCTTGAAGCCCAAGGTCATAAGTGTTATCTCATGGTTCCACTCCCAGGCACTCTAGACCGTGGGCTTTAGTAGAACATATTGATGGCTCTCTTTAGGGTTAGAAGAAGGCTGTTTTCCACCTGCATGTACTCAGGGATCTGGTATGCATCTAATATTAACTTGAGGCATGCAGATGACAGAGCTGGCAAATATAAGAGCAGTTACTTTTGGACAAACTGAGCTAACCATAGTCCTTTGCTGAGAATGCCTGTTATCCAGAGGTTGAATGGATCCCTGCTTTTAAAGCCTTTGAGAAGACTCTCTACTCTTAGCATGTGATGGCAGGTCAGCCTCTGCTTTATCTCACTGAGGTCATATCAGCTGAGTTAAATTTACTGAGGCATTCAGTTGGAGCTGTAGACCACATGGACAGTTACATTACTAATCCTTACTTATTGATTTGGAAAGAAATAGCAAAGAAACTATTACTAGCTTAGTTTGTTTTGTATGAACATAATTCCATAATGATCAAGGTTTTGTGGTTCTTAAATGAAATGAAAATTCCTTTTGCTAGAACAGGGATAAGGTGTACAGAAAATTAAAGAATATTGAAGCTATAGGAAAGCTGAGATTAACATAAGAGTGTGTCACTTCTAGCCAAGGAATCTTGGTCATGTCCAAGTGGACACTGCACTTGTCAGTCAAGACCCAGTAGCTCTTAAGTGGGGCCTTGCTTATATACTAGAATTTATCATTTAGAAATCTGTGTCTGTAAAATATTACTACTCCATTATTCAACATGATTTTCTAAAAATAAGTTCCATGTGCCAAGCATTGCATTCCATATAAAAGTTTCTTTGCCTTTGAAGTAAAGAGTTTAATAATTATTATGTAAATGTGGCCCAATAAAGTAAGCCTGTCACTTCCCATCCCAGCAAAGTCTATAATAGGGAAGGCTTGTAGGAGTTAACAAACTACATCTAACTGTTGATAAGAATGATGTGAAATAATTGTGTCTTAAACCAACTGGGAGATTACTTTTCTCTTGAGTAAAAGAAATCAAGAGGGAGACAGTCCTGAGAAAGTGTGATAGATACATGCTATCATCAACATTCTGGGGCCCTTTCATCTTCCTGCTCCACCATCCTTAACACATGGCATCCATCCTCAAGATCACAAGATGGCGGCTGAGAACCTTACTGCCACACACATTCTGTAGGAAGAAAGAAGAAGGCATGGGGAGTGAACAAACGGTATACTTCCCATCTGAGTAAGACCCCTAAAAGAGCTTTTTTTGTAAGCTCCACACAGCCACTTCTCCTTTAATCTCATTGACTACTTTCTAGATTCAAGAAAACCTGGAAATTGTCCCATAGCTGGTCACCCTGCAACACCCAATAATATATGAGTTTTTGCTAGTACGAAATACAGAGGAAGATGGATATTGGGGATGTAGTTAGCAGTCTCTGCCACAAGGCAGTGTGGGATGAAGAGGGAAAGCATAGACTTGGTTGTCAGATAAGTGCCAGCATTTAATAAATTAATCCGTGGAATCATTTGACCAATCTTGGATGGTTCATTTAATAGTTCTAGTTAATAGTTAACTCACCTATAAAATAAGAATATATGATGAAAGTCTTGCAGAGTTGTCTTCAAGATTAAATAATATACCTTATGGTTTAATGGGTGTTTGGTGTGCCACTCCTGTAGCTGTTTTTTGGTTTTGGGTTTTTTTCCAGTTTCCTAACAAAATATTGCAAAGACATGTACAATAGAAAAAATTAAGGACATTGACAAACATGTTAACATCTTCTACCAACTGTAGGCATATGTGGTATTAAGGAAAGAAAAAATATTAAACTTCACCAGGTTTGTGAAAATAAGACCACATGCAAAAAGACAGGAAAATACTTAGTCCTGCCATCCTTTTCTCCTTATGCAGACACCCAGGGTTTTAATCAACCAAAAACAAACAAGCAAACAAACAAAACAAATAATTGTTTTAAAAAACATGTAGACATTACTATACAATTTATTTCAAGGCTAATATCAGAAGACATTCCTTGTTGACTTCCACCAAATATCACACAGCTCATCTCTTTCAACCTTTGGACAAATGTCTCTGTCTTAGTGAGACTTACCCAAGATATCCCTACCTTAATACTCTCTATGGACCTGCCTTGTCTTATGTTTTCCCTTATAGCTCATTATCATCTAATATGCTATATATTTAGTTATTTGCCTTTCTACCTTTCTTTTTATTTGCCTTTCTCCTTCTATTAGAATAGAAGCTCCTTGACAATATAGATTTCAGTCCCTTATTACTCTATTCAGTGTAATATAAACAGTGCCGAGGAGAGCGTGTAACATATAACAGGTACTCAACCAACATTTAAAATTGAACTATTGAACTTCTCACGTATTCACTGTATCTTTTTCCTTCTTTATTTCTTTTTACCATATCATATACCACCATCTTACCTAATATGTTATGTACTTACTTATCTTACATCTCGTCTAAGTCTCCCAGTAGAATATAACCTCCAGGAAGGCAAGGATGTTGTCTGTTTTGTTTACTGCTCTCTTTCCCAACACCTGTAACACATCCTGGCATATTTTAAATGCTCAATATGTATTTGTTGATCTCCTGACAATCCTGCTAACTAGGTCTATTCAGAAACGGCAATTCATTGAAGACATCTGGTCAGGAAACGTGGGTGAGAAAAACCATGGTGCATTGCATCCTGAGGATATCACACTTGCACTTTCATGTGGGACAGAAACAGGAAAGACACTGTGGGGAGACTTGATGGAATTTACAGTTTTTACTGATTCTGGATGTTTGGAGTATCAAAACCAAAACCAAATCTAAAATGGTACCTCAGTATGGTATGAAGTTTCAATAACTGTATTACTGATAGAATATTGGTTCCCAAGAGCTATCAATGTTCAGATTATAGGCGCTCAATATATGCACATTAATATTGATGTGTCTTAACTATTGTCCTCTCCTTGAAAATTCTATGTGGACAGGATTTGTGTTATATCCTTTGTTCTGACATACGTACCACACCTGAAACGATGCTTATTGGATATTTCGTGAGGGCTTTCCTGGTTGATGGTTATAGACACGTTAGAGATCCATGAAGAGCCAAAAGAGAGACTGGAAATCTGAATTGCATTAGAGTTTACCTAACTCAATATCAAAAAACAGGGAAGGGGAGGGGACATTTTGATTCATGTTAAATTAAATTTCACCACGAGTTCTGCTTTGAATCTGTTATGGCGAGGACAGTCTATCCAGTACTTAACGACCAGCCCTGAACTGGAGGCCCTTGGAGGGAACACGAGTGGGTGGGCGGAGCACAGTGCTGACAGACATCAGGATAAATGGAGAGCGGCTTCAGCCTGGTACGCAGTAGATAAAACACAAAAGTCCTCAAGTTTGTGGAGCTTGAAATAGGAAAGAGTGGCATTAAATCAGTTCTGCCTTCGGCTCCTGCTCTGTGCATCAGGGTATTGTGCGTGGATGAAGGAAGCATAAAATCTCAGACCTGGGGGTCTCAAGCCTGTGAGTGAAGTCAGTGGGTTCCAGGAAGCAAAGGATGAGTTTCCACGTGTTCAGCCCAAAGACCCTGGCTGTTTTGCACAAAATTATGTGTCCCCATTTGTTCAGTTCACCTTTCTGATTTCATGCAACTTGCTCTTATCACTGCCATGCCCTTCTTAACCCAGCATTTCTTTTGAAATGTCCATCTTTCCCTGAGTATGGCTTTCTAAACTCTTAATCATATTTGTTTGTTTTAATTGAACAAATATGTTCCGTGTCTTGCGTACAAGTGATGGCTCCTAATTGGTTACATGTTAGCTTGGCTCGCAGTTTCTGAGAATGGGGTTTCTTTGGTTCTGGTCGGTCGTGTGGAGGGGGAGATAACTTTAAAGCTTGATTAAAGCAAGTTTCTGTAATGTCAGGGTTCCCTCTGAAGAAAGAGACATAATCTTGGAGGAACAATGGGGGCTTGCTCGCATTTAGAAAGTTAGAACAGAAGTTTAAAAAAACAACCCTTGGTCCAATTTTCAACAGGATTGTATAATGTTCAAAAAATGAAAAAAATCCCCCCCACTTGTAACCACAGGAAGCCAAGCATTAAAGTCAGAAAAAAGAACCCCCCCCAATCCCACCCCCAGAATGAACTGCACCATATTGTTTTCCTTTCGTGCTTGCCGATTTCAGATTTTCATTTTCTGTACATTAAAAAGCAAAGGCGACTGAAAAAAAAATATTCGTTAGCGGTTTCTGTCTAAATCTCATCATCTAATTATTTTCACAGTGAACATTTGAAATGGCAGAAGCAATTCTGCCAAGAGCCTTCTCTCTCTGGATTCCAGGGGATGTTTCACAATAATTAGAAACCCCAATGGGTCTCTTAAGAACCCTTAAAGGGTTCCATATGCAGACTTCCATATGAAGTGGTACAATGTGTAGTTCTTCATTTTCCACAATAGAGCCTGACAGGTCTTAATGTATATTATTACATTAAATGAGATGCACATTAGTTGGTCAGACTGCTGGGTTGCTGGCCTCAATTCACTGAGAAATACAAACCAACCTGGTAACCCCATTATTTGCTTCACCCCCACTCTACCCACACATATACAGGGTATTGTTAATCTGTGTACAAGTACTCAAGTATTAATTGGCTTCTCAGAACTTGTCTTTGAGTGCAGAACACTAATTTCATTGATTTTACTGGAATGTAAGATGAATTAATGTATCTCAGTCAGGCAATATCTGGGCTATGTTAGGGAATCTCTTTTCTGTTGAGCTGATAGAGGACTCATTTTGTTCTTTGGGTGGTGAAATACACTAGTTACAAAAGGCCGGAGGATCACATTGTCCTCTATTTAGAATATGTGGCTTAACTAGATCTTAGTATTCCCTTGTCTGTTGCTCATGGGGCATTCTTTGCGTAAGTAGCAGGAAGCCATTATATACAGACAATACTGGATACACTGTAAGGTCTGTTATTTACCAGGTTTTGCTAAGCAAGGAGCACTGATTTTCAACCTTATCATGACTGAGAGAAGTTGAACTGGTGTAATTTTGTTGGCAGTAAAATTCTGTTCTTTACTTGAAAGTTGTTCATGGTTCACTTGGTGGGTAACGACTCTGTGAAATCTTTGGTCCCCTGTTTGGTGGCAGTTTATGAGGCTTTGATTCTTGGTACCTTGTGCATCCTTGATGAGGCCATGCAGTGTAACTCAACAAGACCTCCGAGAGCAAGGCAATTGGTAAAGAAGAAGAAAACAATAGCATGTTTCCTTGAGGGTTTAATGTTTTCAGTAAACTAGATGACTGTATTCTCATTTTTAAAATCTGTAAGATTTTCTAAAAAATAAAAAAGTCTTATTGGTAGACCCGTCTAAATGCCTGTCTCCCACCTTCCCCCTTATGAAATTCCTCCTCTCTGTCCTTCTTTCTTAAGTGCAAGGACCAGTGTATGCCAGCTTCAGTTTTGAGGGAGAGAAGGAGTGTGAAATATCAAAAAGAATAGCAAAAACCATTGTGTTGCTCTAAAAATTTCATGATGCATTTAAGACATTTGAAGAGAAGAAATGTGGGTCAGCCCAGCATTTGATATATGATTATTTTTTCCTCTCCCTTCTCCCTGAAAATAAGTAGTAAAGTCAGGAATGCTAAGTTTTTGGAGGTGGTGTATATCAATATTAATTTGAAAATGCTAGCATGGCACTCTCTCATGATAGAAAGGAAGCAGGGCCAGACTGATTGCTGGAAAATGTTTAAATTCCCTTTAATATCTGATATAACTGGGTAGAAAATGAGGAATCCAAACAAAAACACAAATAGGCAATTTTTTGTTACTTTTAGGAATCAGAAGCTCAAGATTTTATGTGCAGAAAAAAGTTTCTTAATAAACATGATTTCTTGCCAGTAACAAGCTAACCATAAGTGAGAGGGTATGGGAAATTGCCTTTTCATAGTTCTGGAGGCCATTTGGTTCTTTGACTTAAAATTTTATCTGGTGATATATATAGACTAAAACTCTTCCACCAAAAGCCACCAATTAAATAAGCATTAGCAGATCCATTGCCTTCTCTTGTCACTAAAGCATGGAAGTTGAGATCCGTAACTGAAGATCATTTAAGAGTAAAGAAAACAAGAGGCAAAGGGTGAAGGAGGTCTAGCAGAGAAAAGTAAAAAAATCACATTCTGTTGATGGTTTTACCCAATCAAAAGAACAGAATACAGCATTAGAATAGGTTCTTTGGGAGATGTAGATTTGCCTAAGTATTTGGAGAAGAAGACAACCAGGGATTCTACATCTCTGACTGTGAGCCTGTCCACGGGCTCCAGCAGAGACGTTCCCAGAAGAAACAGAAAAAGACCTAAGACCTTGAGTTATAGGGCTACAAAGTATCCCCCCCAAAGAGACATCCATAAATACCCATACACATATAAGCATCTTTATACCCCCCCCCCAAACGCACACCTTTATAGCAGATACTGTGGGGGGAGATCTGATTGCAGTTTTGAACTCTACCTGCTCATATTTAGCACAGTTGTTTTCAGTCGGGCCAAATCATGTAACCAGTACTGATTCACATATTTAGAGACCTGGAAACCAATGCTGACAAGACAATCTACTGTGGCCAGGGAGGGAACCCTGTGACTGGGACAACGAACAGAAGGAAAAGCCTGCATCAAACTCTGAGCTTTCTACATGTCTTTATGATTCTCTGCTTGTGGGGAAAAGGAGAAAATGGGAAGAAAAGTATGTATGTTGCAATAGCCTGATGAGGTCATTATGGACTTCAGTTTTCAGATAAAAATATATCAGATCACACATTGCCATGATTCCCATACTTATCAATGGGGGATGGGGGCAGGGAGTGACCCCAAGAGAATCCATTTCATCCAGACTCAGGGCAGCAGCTTATGGTGTAGATGCAGCTTACGTGCATATACTCTGCCTCTGCACTACTCAGGTTGAACTGATATCAGTAAACCAATGCTGTTACCAGAATTGGGAAAAAAGACACTGAGAGTCTAGGGTTAGTTAGGAAGTTCAATAGCTATTTCACATTGTAATGAGTTATATTTCATAAATTGTATTTTTATGGTCTTGTCTTCTCATTTTCTGAATAATATATTATTGTATTTTTTGAAAGTCTGAATCAAGATGAAATTAGTAACTTAAACACAACAAATAAAACTTGCCCTCCATCCCAAATGTTTTGAGAAGTACTGTCCTAATTGAAATGTTATAATCCACAGAATAGATTAGGACTTCCCCTAATTTGGGGGCTCTTTTTCCACATTTTAATCTCAGATCTCTAGCTTCTTTGATAGCTGAATGCTTACTACAGCACAACATAAAGTATCATCCCTAAACTTGTTCTGCAAAATTAAAATATTCAGGACCTTTGGGAAGCAGCATATATACTGTGCTAACCTTAGAGATTCACAATGTATGCTAGCACACTAAAGAATCTGAGAAATTTTGCAATAAATGGAAAGTATCAATTTAACACAGAAGTTCCCAAACTTATTTGGTCACAGAACTGTTTGCATCCTGTAACACCTTAGCTCAAATTAATCCCCTGTGAAACTCATATTCCATGAAACATAAATTGGAAGATACTTTTATTTAATCATGATTGGAGACTTCAGTGAGAGCTGAAAAGTAAACAAATTGGGTAGCAGCAGATGATGTTGAAGGGAAGAAATAGACAATGCACATACATTTTAATTATAGCCCAAGTAATATGCTGATTCTGTTTAGACTGGTATTCCAACATGAAACTCCTGACTTCTTCCTGTTTTTTATCCTCCCTCCCACCTGCCTTTTCTAAACACTCTTAACCTCTCCACAGTCTCTTTCTTCAGAAACTTATGGAAAGATTTCTGCTCCCCTTGAGTTTTCACAATTGAGCCAGAAATTATGTGAAATTTAGGGTTTTGCTAGTTTCCTGACTTTTTGACATCTGGTGCTTTCTATATATTTCTAGGCATTTAGTCAAACTCCACTGATTTGGACTAACAAGGGAAAAGGTCAATCGAATTTGGTAAGAAGTCTACTTTAGGATATTTTAAAAGTAATGCAGTTTTAGTTTTATTACTTTCAAAAGCCTGTGGTGCCAGAAACTATGATTGTGGATATATACAGCATTCCCATTTAACATATAGACCTATGTGATTTGCATTAATTGAACTTAAAATAAGGTTTTATGTTTAGATTAAATATTCTCTCCTTTCTCTCCATTTATAGCAGTTATGGAGCTGCTTTCATTTGCTTAAGAAATTTTACTTCTAGATAAATATATTCCTTATTCAAAGTCCTGTCTCAAAAACAACTGTCCAAATCAGTGGTCCTCAAAGAATAAAGCTTGTTTGTATTTGATTTCCATCCTTACTAAAGTGCAATGATATAACACTGGTAAAAACAAAGAAATCAGAACCACCGTGCTTTTTCTTTCCAAATATTTATTCTGAAAATGGATCTTTATTTTTTTGAAGCAAAAGATGAAGAAACTCACATTGTCTCTTTTCACATCTATCATTCTATTATATTTTTCTCATACTTAACAATCGTTGTTTGGAATCACAATGCTTGTTGATTGTTTCCTTATATTCTGTCTGCCTCTCCGTACTGGCATATAAGCTCATAGAAAGAGGTAAGATCCAATACCTATGGAATAACATGGGAGAGGGTCTATTCAGGTGCAAAATAGAGAACCCAAACAGGGAAAGTAATTAAAGGTGGTTTAGAGAATAATCACCTTTTCGTCTTCACCCCACCCTCACAACTGGTTGCCTAGCAGACAAAACAGAAGAAACAAAACCAACAAGAATGTTCTCCTTTGAAAATACTCAACTTACCTCTCAAGAAACACAAAGGCTTCTAAATCTATTACTGATATTGTAAGGACCATCTCCACTCTACCTGCAGATTTAAAGTAAAACCTTCCAGTTGACAATTTTTACACCAGACATATCCCAATGAGCTCATTAAGAAGTCCTATAAGAACAAGATTGCAACTGTCCAAAAGAATCAATTGTCCTGGGGCTCCTGGGTGGCTCAGTGGGTTAAAGCCTCTGCCTTCGGCTCGGGTCATGATCTCAGGGTCCTGGGGTCCTCTCTGCTCAGTGAGGAGCCTGCTTCCCTTCTCTCTCTCTGCCTACCTCTGTACCTGCTTGTGATCTCTGTCTGTCCAATAAATAAAATCATAAAAAAAAAGAATCAATTCATGCCTAATATATAAATGAACTAAATATAATGAACAACAAATAGTTTACCAGAAATATGAGGAAAGTAAATAGTGCTAATGAATATGTATTTTTGAAAAGATTTATTTATTTGAAAGAGAGAGAGAGACAGTGGGCACAAGCAGGTGGGGCAGAGGGGAAAAGAGAGAGAATTTCAAGTAAATTCTCTTACCATGAGTGCAGAGCCTGACACTGGGCTGAATCTCACAACCATAATCCTGAGATTGTGACCTGACCTAAAAACTAAGAGTTGGATGCTTATCCAACTACACCACCCAAGCCTTCCAGTAATGAAGATACTTTTAGAAGTTAAGATCAATCATATAAAAAAATGGGCAGAAGATATGAACAGACAATTCTCCAAAGAAGACTTACAAATGGCTATCAGACACATGAAAAAATGTTCATCATCACTAGCCATCAGGGAGATTCAAATTAAAACCACATTGCGATACCACCTTACACCAGTTAGAATGGCCAAAATTAGCAAGACAGGAAACAACATGTGTTGGAGAGGATGTGGAGAAAGGGGAACCCCTCTTAAACTGTCGGTAGGAATGCAAGTTGGTGCAGCCACTTTGGAGAACAGTGTGGAGATTCCTCAAGAAATTAAAAATAGAGCTTCCCTATGACCCTGCAATTGCACTACTGGGTATTTACCCCCCAAAAGATACAGATGTAGTGAAAATAAGGGCCATCTGTACCCCAATGTTTATAGCAGCAATGGCCACGGTCACCAAACTGTGGAAAGAACCAAGATGCCCTTCAACATATGAATGGATAAGGAAGATGTGGTCCATATACACTATAGAGTATTATGCCTCCATCAGAAAGGATGAATACCCAACTTTTGTAGCAACATGGACAAGACTGGAAGAGATTATGCTGAGTGAAATAAGTCAAGCAGAGAGAGCCAATTATCATATGGTTTCACTTATTTGTGGAGCATAACAAATAGCATGGAGGACATGGGGAGATGGAGAAGAGAAGGGAGTTGAGGGAAATTGGAAGGGGAGGTGAACCATGAGAGACTATGGACTCTGAAAAACAATCTGAGGGTTTTGAAGGGGCGGGGGGTGGGAGGTTGGGGGAACCAGGTGATGGGTATTAGGGAGGGCACGGATTGCATGGAACACTGGGTGTGGTGCAAAAACAATGAATACTGTTACGCTGAAAAGAAATAAAAAATTTAAAAAAAATAGAATTTTGTAAACTTCAGTTTCCCAAATCCAGACAGTAAGTGACATATCCAGAAAATCTTAGAGCTTCTTACTCTGCTCTCTTCTTTTCTCCCTTTCTTCTAGCTGCCAAAAATACTAAGTATGGCTGTGTATAAAAATCATGCTAATTTCACTCATTTATGTGCACTACTTGTCTGTTATGCCATTATTATCATGTAGCACAATTACAATTAGTAATACTATTAAAAATGTATCCATTAAATTAAAAAAAAATTAAGATCAAGTAAACCTAAAATAAGTAGATAATTCATGGAACATAACTGACCTTTGAAAAAGTTACAAATATTAGAGTCAGAAAGATTGTTGCCTCTATAAAATAATAATAGGCTGTGGCAACAAATGAAACAAATGAAAAACTATAAGAAATAAACACATTATAGTGTTTGATGTAACACTAGCTTAAAAACTGCTTTCCAAGAATACTTAATTTTATCAATAAGATATTATAAAGAATATCAGGTAAAAAACTCATAAAAGAGGAAACAAGAATTACATAACTTAAAAATAATGAAAGTAAAAGATATAAGCAAATAATAATAATAATAATAAGGCCTGAAAGGAAGCCAAATGGTGTTAATCTATTATTTTTTGGTAGTGGTTGCATTTTCTAAAGTTGGCACAATGAAAATGTGTTACTATTATAATCAGAGAAATTTAATATACAATTGCAATACTTAGCATGTACTACAAATGAAATGCCCATTAACCTCACACTATTTACTTTTTAATGTATTACTGGAGAAAAGCACCGAAATACTGTCATGTCAAATAAATTGAGGTTTATTTTGTATGCCTTAATAAAAAAAAAAGAAAAGAAAAACTACAAAATATCTCTTGAAAATTAAAAACACTCTGCTTCAATTTAAAGTTCAATGAAAGGGCTTACACACTTCACAGCTCTCACCATATCACATACCCTCCCCTCCCCAATGTCCATAACCCAACCACGAAGTAATAAGCCTGACGATTCATAAACCTGAACCCTTGAGGCAAATACTACATTGTATGTTAATAAAAATAATTAATAAAAAATAAAGTTCAATGTAAGGGCTAAGAGCAAAAATAAATAACCTTTACCGGAAGGGAGTAAAAAAACATAACTATGACAGAATAGATAAGCCATGTGGATTACTAACAAAATTGACATTTAACAAAACTATAGAAGTATAGAAATAGAGAATGGAGAGGAACTTAGGTAAGTAATAGAAAATAATTTACCAGAGATGTGGAAAGATACGATTTTTCCATTCAAAAGGATCATCCAGATGACCTCGAGGTAAAAGACACACACAGTCTTCCATTCTTTCTCTAATATCTCAGAACACAAGGAATAAACAGACAATCCTTAAAAGGTAAAATCACATGACACATAACCTCAGAGAATGAAAATCAAGCTTGCATCAGAATTCTTATCATCAATAGGGGATGTGTGAAGGCAGTGGAAGAACTCGTTCCAAGCTCTAAGAATAAATTAGTTTGAATCTAGAACATAACAAAGTTATCAGAATATGGGAGACAAAACAAATCTATAGAAATTTTCCTATGCACAGTTCTCAGGAATTTTCTAGACAATAAGTTTTTAAAAATGAGTGAGAAAAATAAAACAAGAGGTACATGATACATTGGAATTAGCTGAGAAGTACAAAGAAAATAAATCCCATGATGACAGCTGGCCCAGGACAGGATGTTGGTGGCCTGCAAAATATATTTTTTTTCAAGAAAAAAAGGATAGATTATTTTCAGTGGATAGGTGGAATAAGCAAGATTTGTTATGTGACAAAAATAGTCATGTTTTTATCAGCAGGAATAAGAGAAAGATAATTATCAAAGTCTTATTTATAAAAGTATACAATAATCATGGTTAAAAAACATAAAGCAAATAAAAAATGTCATTTAAAATAATTTATGGAATGCAAGAAATCTGCCATGATTTCATTTATGGTTTCTGGTTTCCTGTTTAGCCCAAAAAAGGCATTACCTACCCTGAGGTTATATCAATATTCTTGTAATGATTTAGTTTAAAAACTAGTTTAAAATTTAGTTTAAAAATTATGTTTTTATGTCCTTTACATTTAGATTTCTTTTATTTTTACATGGAACATAATAGGGATTCAGCATTTTTATGGGTAGATAATTATGCCAGTGTCACTTATTAAACACATCATTCTTTCTTTACTGAACTGAAATGCCACCTTTATTATTTCACTTCAATTATTTTAAGAAATGGTTTACTTTATAGCTTGAAGAAAACTGGAAGAAAATGAGAGGCTTGTCTTTTTCATGGAGAAGAAGTAGATACTTGGTAAGTTAAAATGAAAAAAAGGCATAATACAACATGTGTAGGTGTCATGATCTAAGCCATGAGAATAAAAATAGAATGTATGGGGAAAAAAATAGAATGTATGATTCTTTAAGCCAGAGAAGACAATTTTAATTATCTCCAGGAATGCAGGAAAGAAGACAAAAGAGGGGGAAAGAAAATACAGAAATTTGGAAATATGAAATAATGTGGAAAAATAATGACCAAGAGAACAGAATGTACACTAATTGAAAATTGGTTAATCTCACTAAATGAAAGACAGAACCATTCAGATTAGATTAAGATTACACACCCATACACACTTACACATACGGTTTTGTAAAAGAGACAGTGGGCTTGACAACTTGAAACAGATATTTTTTTGTTTACTAAATGTAGCTCTACATTCATTAAGAATGTAAGAAAAGCTTTTGATAAAATCCAACATCCATTAATGATTAGACAAACAAAGGAACAAACAACCTCTCAGCAAACAAGTGATAGAACGGGAACTTCTTCAACCTGATAAAGGCTTTTGAGAAAAACCTAGAGCTAACATCATTCTTAATGGGGAATGGCTCAGTGCTCTTTTACTAAATATCAAGAACAAGACAAGAATGTCTACTCTTTCTTGCTAATTCAGCTGGAGGTTCTAGCCAGCTGAACAAAGAAAAAAGAAAGCACCCAGATTAGCAAAGAAGAAGTAAAATTATGTTTATTCATAAATAACATAATCAATTTTATAGAAAATCTTATGGAATTTACAAAAAGCTTCTACAGCTAAAAGTGAATTCAATGAATTGTAAGACACAAGATCAATATGCAAATTTCAGTTGTTATTTCTATATTCTACAATAGACATTAAAAATTGAAATTAAAAATAATACTATTTATACAAGCATATGAAGAAGTATGAAATACTCTTTAGAGAGTATGAAATATGAAATACTCAGAGGTAAACCTTACAAAAGATTGATAAGCCATGGATACTAAAACCTATAAAAACACTCCTAATTGAAATTAGGACCTAAATGAAAGTTGTGATATACTATGCTGATGTATCAGAAGATACAGTTTATTAAAATGTCAGTCTTCCCAAAATTAACCTACAATTTCAAAACAGACCCCGTCAAAATATCAGTGAACATTTCTGTAAAATAGACAAGCTAATTCTGAAATTCATGTAAATTCAAAGTAGTAGAAGCCTTTGAAAAAGAACATAAGGTAGAAAATAATACTAACTGATTATAGGGCTTATTAAAAGTTACTTTCATCAAAGTGTTGTGGTATTGGCCTAAAGATAGACAAATATATCAGTTTACCAGAATAGGGAGTCCAGACAGAGAATCACACCAGTTTATGAACAACTTTTTTTTTTTTTCCCCCATAAAGTGCAAACACAATTCAGAGTTAAAAAAAAAAAAAAAAAAGATGTTTCTCTTTCTCTCTGATTCTTAACAAATGATGCTGGATTAATTGGCTATCCAAATACAAAAAAAAAAAAAAAAGACAAACTTCAATTCACTTTTTATACAATTAATAATGAACTTGAAATGGATTTTAAATATATATGTAAAACCAAAGACTGCAGAATTTCTAGAAGAGAACAGAAAAGAAAGTCTGTATAACCTTGAGTTGAATAAAGTTAAATACAACAATAAAAGCATGGTTTATAAATGAAAAAGTATAGTAAGTTATACTTCAAAATGAAAAATGTCTGCTTTTTGAAAACCAAAGAATGAAAAAGTAAACTGCAATTTAGGAGAAAATATTTGCCAGTCATTTAACTGATAGAGTTGTATCCACAATATAAGTCTTAAAATTCTCAGAACTAATAATAAGAAAACAATAACTCAATTTTTTGAAAATTGGCAGAGGATTTGCACAAATAAGATATATGAATAGCAAATTTACAAATGAGAGGATTATTAATGTCATTAATCATTAAGGAAATGATAATTGAATCACAATGAAGTACTTTCACCTGCCTATTAGAATACTTAAAAATAAAAAGAATGACTACATCAAGTGTTGTCTAGAATATACAGAAACTGAAATCCCCCTACACTCTTAATGAGAATATGTAATAGCACAACCGTGGGTAAACAGTCTGGCATTTCCTAAAATGTTAACTATATACTTGCTAAATGATTCAGACATTCCATTTCTAGTGGTGAACCTGTGAGATTTGCAAAACTGCGACCATATAAAGAATTGTTTGTGGATAATCGTAGCAACTTCTATTTTAACAGTCTGCATCTATAAATAACCTTAATGCCCATCAATAGATTAATGGATAATCAAATTACAATATGTCATTCAATGAATTACTACACATCAGCATAATGAACTATTAAATACACACAACATAGATGAATTATAAAATAATTATACTGGGCACCTAGGTGGCTCATTCAGTTAAGCATGTGCCTTCAGCTCAGGTTGTGATTGCGGGATCCTGGGATTGAGTCCCATATGGAGTCCCAAGTCTGAGTCCCTGTTCAGGGGGAAGTCTGCTTCTCCCTCTCCCTTTGGTCCTCCCCCCTGCTCATGCTGTCTCTCTTTCTCTAAAATAAATAATTAAAAATAATAATAATTATACTTTGTAAAAACTCTGACAAAAAAAGAGTGTCTAGGGGCGCCTGGGTGGCTAAGTTGAGTTAAGCCTCTGCCTTCGGCTCAGGTTATGATCTCAGGGTCCTGGGATTGAGCCCCGCATTGGGCTCTCTGCTCAGCAGGGAGCCTGCTTCTGCCTCTCTCTCTGCCTGACTCTCTGCCTACTTGTGATCTGTGTCTGTCAAATAGATAAATAAAATTAAAAAAAAAAAAAAGAGCGTCTAAAGTGTGGTTCCAAGTATACAAAATCTGGAAAATACAAGCTTAAGCTATAACTACAGAATTTTATCAGTGGCTGCCTGGGAAGGGGGACAAGTGTTGGGGAAAGAAGTGTTACTTATAGTGTGAAAGGGAAATTTGGGAAATAAAAGGGAATGAATGCATAATTAAACAAAATAATTACCATCTTTGAACCAATCATACTAAAGCAAATAAACTGAGAAGCATAATTAACTTTTTTCACCAAAAGATGAAAAATAACAAATAAAGACAAACAGAAATTTGCTGCTGCTAACAAGTACTACAGACTACAGTTTTCACCACTGCTACTTCTAAATTTCATTCAAGCATCAGTGCCAGAATCTTGACCTTCTAGCCACAACTTGCTGTCAATGCCAAGGATAGAGGCTTCCCTCACCTCTTTCTCCTCACATTACTAACTCCCGTGTCAAAGTATGACATGAGTGACTGATTGGTGAATCCCACATCATGACCCTGTGCTCTAACTATGAGGGAGGCTGCGAAAGAGAGTGCCTAACATTTTTACTACTCAAGTTAGGATTGGTTACTGCACTTCACTAAGACTGATAATTCAGAAAGAATTGCCTATATATAGTAGTATATTCAGAAGCTGGGTGGCCAACATGAATACAGAATATCCGTTTTGCCAGTTTATAAGTTATTTGATTTGATTTATTGGGCGTGTTTCTGGGATTATTTTTATAAGCTCTAAATCCACTAACGTACTAGAATATATATTGATTTTGACTGATCTAAGTTATTTTTCTCCTAGGATATGATGTGCCTGTTAAATGTGAATATTGAGGTATGTCTAAATTTCAGAAAAGCTTTCCTGAGTATATATTTGAATATTTTATTCCTGTTCCATTTGTCCTGTACCTTTCTTCATGGACACCAATTATGCATATATTGGTGCTCCTTTGCACGTATTCCACAACTATCATATTTGCAATAATCCTCTAAACTCTTAAAAGTTTTGCTCAAGGTTCTCAATCCTGCCTTCCTTATTTCTAATTTTTTCAGCTGTATCTGTTTGCTTCCTTTTTTTTTTTTCTTTTCTTTTCTTGCTTCCCTCTGATTTCTTTTTCCCCCTTACATTTCTTTCCTACCCTCTACTGATTCTAATCTTTTACCCACTGATCCCCACTAGCTCCACATTGGGCTTTTTCCTCAGATAGACCATATTTCCTTTAAATGTGCTAATTTTGCGGGCAATGTTTTGTACAACTTTCTGCTGCTTTACAATACACTTTTTCTGATGTGGTTCTTCAACCGCCTTCAATTTGTCTTGTTGAATTTCACATTAAAAAAAAATGTTCCATAGATTGGATGCTCTTTTATTATTTTATTTTTCTTGCTACTAATACCATGAATACTAGTAGTAAAATTCTTATTTTTTATTATCTTTGAATTGAGGGAATTCTTCCTGGACAAGACATTTATAAACAGATTTTGTGGACAGGGGATCAGTGGGAGGAAGCTGTGGTTGGAAGAAATTTGAGTAGCAGGCAAGCAAGGAGCTTGAAAGTCTGTCTGCAGAAACTTACTCATCAACACTGCCCTGTAGGTAGAAGCAAGAGCCAGAAGTACAGGAAAGCTCTTCTGCCTACAGCAAAACTACATGATGTTACATGATTCAGATGTGTGAGACTGTGAGTGTGTGTGTGTGTGTGCATTGTGTGTATGCATGTGTGTTGAGGGATGGAAGGGGATGATATAATCTTATTTTTAAGTTTCAAGGCTCTTTAGCTCCTGTTCTTTCTCTGACACCATCTACTTCTTCAGAGATAGCACACATTTGCTCTTCTAACTCTAGTTTGCCTGCTGTTCCATGCAGTCCGACTGCATTCAGACAGGCTCCTACTGTAAACATACACACACTTTTTGTAACATTCAAATACAGAGTCATTCTGCTCATCTGGCTCTGATGCAAAATCTTTAAAGACAGGTGCTCTAAATCTTTAAAGACAGCGGTCCTCTCTTACTGTTGTCCCCATTTCTTCTCTCTGATGGACCTCCTCACACTTTGTAGTTTGACGTTATAGGTGTCCATAGACTTGTCGAAAATGACATGCCCCTTTCTGGTTTGGGTTCTCCTTGTTGGTTTTAGTTCCTTTTAGAGTGGGGAAAAAAGAAAAAGTTATTTTTATTTTTCCATCTAAACACGGAGAACGTCTGAGAAATCTTCTGAATGATAATGCTAAGCTCTGTGGCCAGGAACAGCTGAGTGCCCTCATATATGGCAGGTAGCCCACAGAAAAGCACTGCACACCATAGTGCCCTGACTCAAGGTCATGTGTTCCAGCTGCTAAGCAATATTAAATGGGGCTAAATTTTAGAGCAAAGAGTTCTTTGTCCTTCACTCAATACAAATATTATTCATGTATCTTTTGTCTAAGAACCACATTTGTAATACAGTATACATTATGAAGATACTCACTTGAAAAATGTTAGTTTACTTGTATTCTCTTTGCAGAGGATAACCCAAGTCAGAAGGTGAACTTGAGCAGCATTTTTGAAGCACTGGTATTTTCTTTTGCTTATGCATACTTATTATTCTGGTAGACTCCCTGTTGGTTATTTAGAGTAGACATGAATTGCCATGTCCCCTAAGTTTTCTGGAGCATGTGACTTTCCTGTGGACAGTTGTTCTACATGCATGGATTAAAGACTAATTAGGGACTCTAAGGGATCTGGTGATTAAATAAGCTCAGACTATCCCATTAAAATCATCATACAATAAAAGACCATCCAATTAAACACAGAGCTAAAATACAAATCAAGGCTCTAAACACCCACCACCCCACAGGATTGTTATGTGGTTTAAATAAGAATATAACATGATTCACACCTGGGTGGCTCAGTTGTTAAGTATCTGTCTTCCATTCGAGTCACGATCCCAGGGTCCTGGGATCGAGCCACACATCTCGCTCTTTGCTCGGCGGGAAGCCTGCTTCTCCCTCTCTCTCTCTCTGCTTGTGTTCCCTCTCTCACTGTGTCTCTCTCTGTCAAATAAATAAATAAAATCTTAAAAAAAGAAAAGAATATTACACGACACCTAGTAAATCCTCAATAAATATTAACTACTTTAAGGCTATTGCTGTTTTTATCATCCAGATTGGCAGTATCAATACAGGGAGGTAATGACATAAAAGTGCAAACAATTTTATAATTCTTCTATGTTCTGTGTATTTAATAGTTCATTATACTGATGTATACCCATGGTAAAATTCTTTGACAGAAAGAAGTGGAAGCATTTTTTTTTTTTTATTCCTAGATGGACTACATGGATACTGACAAGGACCACATCTGTGGTCTCTGGAAAAAGGATAATCTATACGGCAAAACAGAAGTGGATATAAAGACAAAAGTGAAAGGGAAGCAGGCTATTTTTGATGCTGCTGTTTCAGAATGCACTGTGACAAAACCTGCTTCTGTGTTGGGTCCTATGCATTGACCTTTTGGTTCTGTTTCACTCTCTTTAATTAGCTCACTTCAAGTTGGCGTGTTTTCTTTAGCAGAGCAGTTGGCATCAGCCTGGTCCCGGTATAACAATTTTGAGAGGATGAGAGACATGGATGGAAATAACCCATCTAAAGTTATGATGACCTTCTCCCATAATGTATTGTAATGTGGTGATAATGATAGATGCACTAGCTTCTGTATTTGAAGTTAAAAGAAAATTCAGTTGTGTTTTCTTTTCACCATCCACAAACCGTTATTTTGTAATAACAGAGGGAAGAGTTTTCTATAGCAGCCTCGTCAGTGGTTCCAAACTGGAAATAACATCCAACCACTAACTGCTGTTTAATTTTTTTTTTTGTTTTTACTTTATTTCATGCGTAACTATGTTTGCACAGCAGGGCAGCAAACGTCTGAGGAAGTGTCACTTGGAATAGCAAACAAGCTAGCAAAGCCATGGTCTCTGCCTGGGGTTTTGCCTTTGGAGGAAGTACACAGTCTCAGTTCACCAAAAAGACTTTATTTAAACACAGTGAAATCTGTGGGATGATAAAAGATGGCAAATGGCAGTAGTCGCTAAAATATGAATTTCATACTTATGATGCCTTATTTCTCTAGGATAGGAAGAGCTTCTAAGAGACAATTAATGAAAAGCATCGCTGTCTGCTGGGTGACTCAGGACACAGAGGAGGGGAGGCTTGGTGAGAATTCAGCAAGTGGGCAAAACAGCAGAAGCCTAGATGCTTAGTGTATAATCTTTACATGTAACCAAACTCCAGATGGACTTCTTATATTTCTGAGGGATGCTCCTGGTTTTTCTCAGGGGTTTCTATTTTGGGGGGTTGGCACATGGAGATGTCAGCGGATATTGGCAGAAGCTATGTCTCTCCCCAGCTGCACCAATGGAAATCATCACGTTACAGTGACTCATCATCTTCCTTTGCCACTGGGGTTTTGTACACAATCTTTCCTGCACACCATGACTGATGACCAGGAACAGGGACATTCCTGGGAGCCCTGAGAGTTTATGACCTTCTCCTCAAAGGAAGGGCCCAAACTCAAAAGAAAATATCTAGGAGCCAAACCCTTAGAGGTAAAGACAGGCTCTTAGTATGCCCATCTAAGATCGAAGCAGGATTTTTTGTTTGTTTGTTTTTTGTTTTGTTTTGGTTTTGTTTTTGTATCAGGGTCAGGATAGTGGGGCAGGTAATTGTTTGGAGCTTTTCTGGTACCTTTTATGATATCATTCACCTTTGCTTCTTTAGCTTACTTTATATAACAAAAAGAAAAGCGTAGCATTTAAATTCATGAGTTTTGGTAAAGTCCCAAGTCAGCATTTTAAATATTTTGCATTCATTATATGAATAGTAACCACTGCTTCAAAGTTGTTGAGAAAATAAATTAGATAATTGAATTTAATGCATGTAAAATTTTCCCACCAAAGTTTTTCTGGAGGTAAGCTTTAGGTCCAAAATTTTATATCCTTAGATTTTAGATCTAAGGATTACCTCCAAAAGAATTCTGCTGAGAAAGTTTTAGATGCAATAAACTCAGTTGCTCTATACATGATGGGAATATTTTTTCTATTGTATATTATGTTATTTTGAAGCTATATCTGTGTATTTAACAAAAATTCTACCTAGAACTATTCTTTATTCAGTTTTCCTTCTGCAGGTTATATAATAACTTCCTATAATGTAGCAGGCATAGACATCATGACATTTCAGAGCTCAGCTCCAATTACTATGATGGCTACAGGGCTGAATGATGGAGCAATGAATCAGGCACAATCCTTGCCTATAGTTAGCTCATAGGTTGATGATATGATATGATAATAAGACTATGTGCAATTCCCTATAAACTCACCTGGAATAGGGTGAAGGGTAGAGGTGAAACAAGATACAATAGCTCCCTGGAGGAGGGAGTCTTCGAGATGCACCTTGAATTATATTTGAGACAACGAGATGCACCTTGAATTATATTTGAGACAACATGTGTAAATATATGGTATAGCATATTTGGGGAATTGATGAGTGGCTGAAAGCATAGAGCATTTACCTTCCTACGCTTTCCTTTAGATTTTAGTGGCCATGCTTGAATTTCATGTTGAGTGAAACCTGTGAATTGTGGCTTAATCAATGTTGAGAGATGGAAGGAAAGAGTGAAAGTGCCTAATCTCTAATAGCTATTCTGAGTTAGTTTTTCATTCACGAGTGTCAGCCAGCACAGAAGACAAGGTTAGCTTATGTCCCAGATGGGAAGGTTTGCCAAACTTATGTAAGTTTATTAAATGATCTAAGTGGGTAAATTTGGAGAATCCAAGAATTCCACATGAAAAAGTGCTCAGAAGGTGGTTACACAGCTCTGAAAGAGTTCTCAAAAGAAACCAGACTGATCCTTCATGTCCTAGAAGTATTCAGAAACCTAAGAAAATAGCTAATAAGACCATTCATTTCTAAAAAATGTACAAAGGGACCATGCATTCTTTGGTGATGTGCTCCAGAAAAATGTTAACAAAAAGATGGTTTTTACTATTAAACCATCAACTAACTTTGGCCTGCAAAACACCAGCTGGCTTCCATTACTTAGAATGTGCTTTGGTGTGTCTCTGATGATAAATATGAAGGGTCCTTTAAGATATACAGAAATATTAAGCAACTAAACATGCTTCCCCCCCCCTTCCTTTGAAAATTTAAGGAGTTGAAAGAAACATGGAGGCCTTTAAATGTAGGGTACATTACATATGGCTAAATCAGCTTTGTTCTAACACCAGTGAACCAATGAGACCTTCTTTTTAGGGGAGAGAATAATTGAGCTTGAACTCTAATGGTCAAGGCTTTACCCTTGCATAGATAAACAAATAAACAAAAAATACCTTCCACAATCCAGCCTCAGCTGTCCCAAATAGTATCCTACAAGTTTATTTTATTTTATTTTATTTTATTTTATTTTATTTTATTTTGCAACAGAACTGATCATGCCAATAAGACAGTCTTATCCTGGTGCATGGCAGGCACATTCCTATCACCAAGTATTTGCTAATTCTTTCCAGGGACCAAAAGCCTTCCGTGGCCACTTTAGTTAAGATTGATCTCTACTCCTTATTGCAAGTGTTCTTCTACTCCCACTGCCCGCCTGTCCCCTTGGTGACTGTTAAATGCAATCTGGTCTCATAAACAGTGTGTGTATGTCCTATAAGTAACTTTTTTGCCCAGCTTTGCCTCCCCTTAACATGGATCAAAGAGCCTATTAACACGGTTTTAGTTTAATAAGTGCCCCATTAGCAGTTTGGTGCCCCAAACTATGTTTTCTTTGGTGAATGACCAATAGGCTGCATTTAAAAACATGGGATTTTTCTCCTTGAGTTTATATCATACGACAAATAGTTCTCCCTTGTGGTCTCCTAATTTCAACTCCCCTTAAAATTTCATTATTGGTATAGAAACTTAAAAAGACCCATTCATTTGTTTATTTATTGAACAAGAATTTTATTCCAAGCTCTGTGTTAGACATTGGGAATAAAATAGCAGGCAAATGTGAGTGAGAGACGTAATGAATCAGACAATGTAGAAATTGATGTAAAGGGAAAGAGAGTGATTCCTGTTACCTTTAGGCTCTTTCTTCAAATTTCTCTACTTTAAGGAGAGTAACTAGAGGTTGACTTCATAAAAGAACTAAGTAGAGCACTGAGTATAAGGACAGAGAGCTCTGTTGTCTATCCCATAGATAACCAGAAAGACAATGGGTCTTCCCTTTAGGAAAAGAGATGGCATGGACTAAGGGAGTGGAGGCATTGACCCGAGAAATTAAACACACTTTTCAAAATGAGGACGGGTTCTCAAAAGCATAGTCAGTCTTCCCCTGAAGTAGAGCAAAACATTTGGCAATGTCAAAAAAATGAAAGTCTCCTTTCTCCTTCTAGGCTTCCATTTCCCTGAGAACTCTGGGAAGTAGAATGATTTAGTAAAACTATCTCGGGATCCAGGGCTACATAGATCCTGGCTGCAAATTCCAGTTCTGTTGTTTACTAGTGGTGGGGTTTGGGCATGTTTCTTATAATGGAGGCTCATTTTTCTCATCTATAAAAAGGCAGAAAATAATCTTTAACTAGCAGAATGATTATGTTCTGATGGCCCATTCCAGGAAAACAGACTCCTAGGACTTATGTCTAGATTGGAGTTTCAGGAATCTCTTGAAAGAGAGAGGGAGAGAAACACATGTGTAACTAAACAAGGTACTATATTCAAGAAAGGAAACAGAACACAGAACTCTACCCAAAAGTCAGTGATCATGGGAAAGTAAATAGAGCTAATGGGTTGGGGAGAGGCACCTGGAAGGTGCAACAAGGAGAAAATTCTGGACTCAGCTGGTCCAGGCAATCATGAAAATTGGTGGTTATGAAGGTGAAATACCCAGGATAGTGCTTGGCATGGAGCAGACCCTCAAAAACTATCTATTACCTATAGAGCTGTCATAGTGGCAACAAAAATTATGGACATTGTGAACAGCTTTTGAGTTAAACCCCCATCGCATATAGGATCTCAAGAAAAGCATGGCCCTGTGCAGTGGCCAAGGCACCACCAAGGCTTGATTTCCCCTCAATCTGTAGGGTGGAATATGAAGCTCAGAAATCTTATGGGATTTGCCGAAGCCGCCACAAGTTACTAGCCCTGAGTGAGATTATCTCTCTCCCTCTGCTCCTCCTCCCCCACAAAAAAGAGGAAGAAAGAGACCTCCCTAAGTGGAATAATGCAGACCCCCTTATACTAGAACTCTCTGATCCACATTCCACATTTACCTTGACTTTCCTTGACTTTCTGACATTGACTAGGGATAGTTGAATGATTGTTGCATGATCATCAGCTCATTTATCTCTGGAAATCCATATTGACTTTTTGTTGAACAAGACTTCAGAAATGCCTAGGTGGTTCAGTTGGTTATGCAACAGACTCTAGATTTCAGCCCAGGTCATGATTTCAGATTTGTGAGATGGAGCCCTGCATTGGCTCTGCACTGGAAGTGGAAACTTCTTGAGATTCTCTCTCTCTACTTCTGGCCCTCCCCATCCCTCTCACGTGCATGCCCTCTCTAAATAAATAAATAGATAGATAAATAAAATATCACCTCCAGTAATTTTGAGAAAGCCACTTTTCAGTGGGGGATAAGTCATCTAGATACAACTAACTGCTTTATGCCCCCAGTAATACTGGGTCATCAGCTTTAATTACTCACCCAGTCAGAGCTAAGCTGGGACTAGAAAAACTTTAAGTCTCCTCTTTAATAGGCTATAAAAGTGACCCTGTGTTCACTGACAATTTGTTTTTGTGGTTACTATCTAAAATGTTCTTTTAATAATTAAAAAAAAACCCTTCTTCTAAGAAGACTTAGGAAATAGATAATTAATGTAGCCAATGATATGATATAGATTCTGGGAACCTGATAAATAAACAGTTTTATATTTTAATTTCTCATTCAAAAAAAACTGATACATGGAGAAGCCTTCTTGAATTCTATAGCATACAAAAGCAAATGGCAAAATAGTTTCATAAGAATATTTTACTAAAGGTACAAGAAAGTTTGAGAATTTGGTAGTATCATCTCTTCTTTATTCACTACAATATACATAGTGAGACTTCTATCTTGAAGTAAGGAGATTAATTTTGTGTGACCCATAATGAGGTACTGACCTTCTCAAAGCTTCTCTTTCCTTCTACGTTAAACATGGAACATTATATCTGACTCATGGTATTCTAGGAAGGATTGAAGGAGATTATGTGGATGAAGGTGTCTTCACTAAGTTAGTTACAAAAGAAGGACTCAAAATTTAGGTATGTCTGATCCAGTCTTTAGAAAGATTTGCAATGAAATGGGTCTTTGGTCATTATTTCTTCTCCTTCATTTTCTCATCTGTAAGTGGAGGACTGTTCAAATGCAATAATCTCAGGAATCTCTACAAAGCTGAAGTTCTAAATTTTGTGTTTCTAAAAAATTTTCCTGGGTAACACTTAGTTAGCCATAACTGCTTCTGAGAAGTTGATAGTTCAGGTCACTGAAAAGGCAATGAACATTCCTAGATAATCAATAACATGACATTAAAGTATGTATTAGATGTAGTGCATAGGATTTGTGTTCAGTGAATTCCAGGGTTAATAAAAATATATTAAAGTAAACCATAATGATTGCCATTCTTTATTTGATATAGGAGAAACTTCAAGATCTTGTGTCTCCTTTTGTTCGTTTTTTTTGAGAGGGAGAGAAAGAGAGTCAAGGGAGGGGCAGAGGACGAAGGAGAGAGAGAAGCTTAAGCAGGTTCCACACCCAGCGTGGAGCCCCATGACCCTGAAATCATGACCTGAGCTAAAATCACAAGTCAGTCTCTTAACTGACTGAGCGACCCAAGCTCCCTGCCTTTTGTTTATTCTTATAGGGCAAGAATTATTATTTTATTTCCAAATGGCACACCAGTTAATGGAAATTTTTAAAAAATAATAATGGAAACCAGGGTTCTTCTCTAGCTATTTGATGTTAGATCAATTCTGGGTTCATTATCATAAAATTTTAATTTTGTCCCGATACCTATCACAGTCTCTGGTACGTAGTAGGTGCTCAGCAAAAATTCATCAGTGGAATTAACAAGTGAATTTTCTATTGAATTTTATTAATTGATATGATGTGGGAGAAGTATTAATATAAAGTTCTCCTGCTCCAATTCTTTTCTTCCCTTTTCATTTTACTTTACCCCCTTATTTTTCTCCCATTTCTTTGTCCTCCCCCCGCCCTCACACACACCTCAGGATCACCAGCTGATCCAACACTGGTCCACTTTCTGCCATGTTGTAGGATGCACCAGCCATGCTGTCGGGAAACAGTGGAATATCAACAGGCAGAAGGGGACATGAATGGCAGCGGGCTCCCACATATTTTCATCGTTGACAATGGAAGCTGACATATACTGAGCCAGTTTATGATTTAGGCATTCAATAAAAGGAAACTCTTTATGAAGAGTTATATGCACACAATAGTCCTACAGCAAATTAAATCATCAAGCAAACATGGTTTATAAATATTCCCATCCCTTTGTTTTTGTAAGACTACAGGCCACACCTAAGCGCACATTCCTTATTATGTAGGGAAATATATGGTACTGCACACTTTGCTGCCCCTGTGCCAAGACTTATCCTTAAATTTAATTTCAACCTTCTTGTTTTCCCCTTGTGTTATAGTATGATTCTACAATATATCCCATCTGTTGAAACAGAAAAGTGGTTGCATTTTAGGCTGAGATGACTAATATTCATGAGGAATGAATCCAAATTCAAACTAAATGCACATTTTTGCATTTGTCCAAACCTAGCCATGAATTATCTCAGGCTATCAATAGAAGAAGAGGAAAGTTGCTATCTGTAAATCCTTATTTGTTTTCCCAAATTGCACCCTTGGCAATGGGTGTGACAGAAAAATGTTCAGTATTCCTAGTAACCTAACCTGCCAAGAAAGATAAAGCCACTTTGATGTCCCGGGACCAGACACTATACAGATTTTTACCCAAAATGTTTTTCACAAGGAAGGGGGCTGAAATGATCTGCCTGCTTCACAGCCTTCTGAATCTTCTGAATTGGAGAGGTCCTTCTGACAGGAGGTGGCAGGTCTGAAGTTGTCCGAAGTTAATAACTATAATGCTATGGAAACTCTCCTGGGCAACAATAATGGTAGTGCTAAAAACACGAATAGTAAAAGCTGGTGCAGTAATAGTTAATATTATCAATGCTTATATTGTCTGTGTGATTGCTGTATTCCAGCTCTATGCCAAGTGACTTGAACATATTATGCCATTTACTTTTTTTTTTTTTTTTTTTTTTGGTTTGCAATCCTCTACTTTATTTTTTTATATTAATTTATTTATTTTCAGCATAACAGTATTCATTATTTTTTCACCACACCCAGTGCTCCATGCAATCCGTGCCCTCTATAATACCTACCACCTGGTACCCCAACCTCCCACGCTTTTCCCCGCCACTTCAAACCCCTCAGAGTCCATAGTCTCTCATGATGCCATTTACTTCTTACCCTTCCCTTTTAACGAAGCAAGAAAATCTCAAAGTGGTTGTGTGCCAAAGGTCACACAGCAAGTTGCAACACTGAGTCTCATATCCACCTCTGCCTTCCAGTAAGACCTATTCCTTTCCTGTGTTGCATATGCATCTCCTTGCATATGCTGCTGTCTTTCTCTGGCAACATCACCATGGAGCTCCTTCTGAGGCAGCTTCTCCTAAAAAACACTGTCCATAGCAGCACCCCCAGTGTACACACCCCCATGTGTAAAGTTGATCTCCTTTGGAGGCAGGTGGAAAGAAGACCCCAGAAGAGATCTCTCATTTGTGTGACAAAATGAGTTGCATTTGTAAAGTTTGTTGGCTTTAGCAAAGTGTTCTCACACTTCTCTCCTCATTGGAATTTCTGTCCCTGCAGATGTGACTTGGGGGCCACCTGGTTCCCAGTTACAAGGTCAGAGGAGCCAACCCTGGCAGCACTTCTCTTTCTCCAAGAGTCTCAGTTACTTTCTTTCGTGGACAACATAATTTCTGCATGTTCACCCAGTCATATTTCTGAACACCTACTCTGCACCAGGACTAGGCTAAATACTACACACCTAATATTTTCATTAGTCGCCACAAAAATATTAGAAATATTTTTAGGCTTATTTTTTAAATTTTGTTTTGTTTAGGCTGATGAGGCAAAGTATATCAGAAGCATTTTTTGTGACTTTCCCAAGGTGCTAAGTTCCATTAAATCTGTGGTTTTCAATTTTACTTCCCTTCTCCCAAGAGATTTTGGCAATATTTGATGACACTTTAGTTGCCACATCTGAGGGGTGGAGAGGAGCCCGGTTCCTATTGCTTTCTACAGGGTAGAGACCAAGGATACTGTTAACGATCCTAGAGTGCACAGGGCATCCTCCTCCCTATCCCCACCAACCCACATAGGAAAGGATTATCCATCCAAAATGGCAATAGTGCTCAGGTGAGGAACCCTGGATTAAACCAAAAGGAGATTGGATTCTGCAGTGTGGCTGTTCTTGCTTGTGGCTTACGTGCTCTGAGATGGACTCAGCTTTGAATCAGGGCCTCTGGTCCTATTCCAGGAGAGTGTCTACTCTTCCATCATATTCAGTGGTGTAGGAGCTATGGTCCTCCCCGCTCAGCCATCTGGCACTCCAGAATGCCCATAGCTTAATGCCTCAATGCTGTTGCAACCCATAAACCCCTCCAGACACCCCCTCCTGCATTTTGTAGCAACAGTGAGTCAGGAGACATCATGACCCAGGAATCTTGGGGTTCTGAATACTCTTAAGATTCAAGAAGCCCTTTATGGAGAAAAACTCTGAGGGATAGTCACAAAGCTGGCTCCCTCACATTGGTTCTTGGGGCTACCCAGTTCTTTTCCAGAATACAGGCCAATTTCAGTGAGGCAGAAAAGGACTCAAGATTCAGGGCAGCTACTCTGTCTGGGAAGAAAGATGGAAAGTTTGACTGCATGTACACGCCATTAGGTGACCTGACAATTTTAAACAGAGAGGTACTATTCACAGTTATTCTATATAAATAGATGTTTGTTGGGGCAAAACTTAAACTGATGTGTAAAAACCTTGGCTTGAGGCCTTTCGTGAGACTTAATTCATTCACTTATTCCTGAGAAGATATGCTACCGAACACTTGTTCCATGCTTGTCAGGCATTGAGTAAGTCTTGGGAGAGGGAAATCCTGGGGAAATAGGATAGGAAGATAAGTCATTATGGCAAAGGGAAATGAGGACAAAAAGGGGATGGAACTGGGAAGACCTTCAGCAGGAGAAATGACATGTGGGAAGACGCTAAGACAAGAGAGGGCATGGGGAGTTTGAGAACTAAGAGAAGCCAAGTGTGGTTGGAGCACAGAGCACAGAGGAAAAGAGACATGGTGAGGAGAATGAGCTAGAAAGAGAGGTTGTGGGGAGGGGCAGGCAAAATCAAGCCTAAGTCTGGATTCACGCTGAAGTCTGTGCCATGCCGCTGAAGGACTGGAGATCAGATCTGAGTGTCAGAAAGCAGGGAAGAACACAGAGACCCGGGAGATCCTTGCTGTGAAGGTGCAGACAGGGGCGGATGATGTTTTGACTGGAACTGCGGTGGGGGATATGCAGAGAATTGAAGGGATCTGATGCATACTTGGGTGGAGGGAAGGCTAGGAGTTGGTGATGAACGAGCTGTGATAAGTGAGAGAGATGGAGGTCAGAGGATCCTGTCCAGCTTCCCCTCCAGGCAACTGGGTGGGTGCCATTTACCAAGTTTGCAGTTCTCACTTTCCTCATCTGCAAAGCAGGAGCAAAATCCTCACCTTTTCTAACTCACAAAGCTGTTTTGATGACCAAGTGATGTAAGCAACTTAACAGGGTTTTGCAGGGTGTAAAGCATGATAAATGTCTGGGCTACAGGGTGTCTGTTCATAACTATTATGATAACATGTTCATCTCCGTGGCTCTGATATCAGTTCCTGTGTGCTGTAAAACAGCAACCCCAGCTCTGTGATCATATCACTTGGGTGCCTTTCAGCTTCCTGATTTCACAGTCACAGAAAGAGTTTACAGATCACATAAATTGACAAGGGAAAAGGTGTGGCTCCATGTTCTCTAGCATGAACTTGGCTTTTAAAACTTGAAATTGACTCTGATTGCCATGAGAAAACCCAAACCAGCTCAGCTTGGTTGCTGACATGACTGGGGAATTGGGAGTAGACAATGGAAACTGTTTCTCGTGTATCCTTGTACTGAGTTGCCAAAGAATGGCTGGGTCTCACCAGTCTCAGCCTGGTAATTATCCAAATGGCTCTGGGTCATCAAAACCACAGGAAAGAGCCTACTGGCTTTATGCTGCTTTGTGACTCGAAAGCTATGACTTTCTCTCTTTCTCTTTCTTTTCTCCCTCCCTCATTCACTCTCTCCCTCCTTTCTTCCATTTTCTTATTTCCTCCCTTCCTTCCTTCCTCCCTTCCTTCCTTCCTTCCTTCCTTCCTTCCTTCCTTCCTTCCTTCCTTCTCTCTGTAGCCTTAGAGAAGAGAATGATGATGGAATGAGTTTGCCACATATCATGCTGTCATCTTGAGGAATTCACCTTGAGAAGTATCAGTTTCCTTGTGCATTATTTGGAGACATAGATAACTGATCCCTTTCAGGGTTCTGAGAAACAGAGGAAATAATGAATACACTTTGTAAGTTGCAAGATGCTGAGAAAATTGGATGGATGGATGATGGATGGATGGATGGATGGATGGATGGATGGATGGATGGACTGAGTAGTATTAATATAGTTCCACTGAGGAGAAAAGATATACATATATACATATATATCCTCACTTGGGACAGGGGATAATACTTGTTGGAAAATTATATTAAACTGAACAATCAGTGAGCCAGACTTATGTATCAGTATAAGTTTTAAAGCTATGTTCCTCGTTTATGGAGGTACAAATAGTATAGCCTGACTATATCTTAGAATGCTCCAGAACTGAAAGTTACCTGAGAGACTATACCCACACATACTTTTTTTTGGAGGGTTCAATGTGGGAGGCTGCTTTCTGTGTGAACCCTGGCTTGTTTGTGGTGATCCATGCAGGCAGTGGTGGTTTGGGGCTGAAGCCCAGACCTCTGACTTCTCCTTCGGTACTCTTTTTACTCAACCACATAGCCTCTCAGGAGTCTATTTTCTGCCAAACATCACAACCCTCCTTGACCAGGCACCGACCACTGGTGGTGAAGTTGTAAGTCTGATGGTGGTGGCATTTCACGTTCATTGCATCCATTGCTCAAGCCAGGCAACATTACATATTCTATTCACATAATTGGAATTATTTTTTTTCTTTAAAAATATGACCTCACTGGTTAAGGTCATCACTTTATACTATTCATAGTTACTCAGTTTTATTTTGTTTCATTTTTTTAAAATAAAGCAAACTAGCTCTACCACTTTGCAGAACAAAGAAGCTAGTAAGTATTAAAACAAGGACTCGGTATTGTTCCATTTGATGAGAGAAAGCCCTTCCTGGGACACTAGCCGATCTCCAGATCCTGAACACCCTGATTCTGCTTTCTTTTTGGCAGATGAAGAGTGATGTCAGGAGAGAGGAGAGAACATAGTGGCATTTTCTGTTTCTCAAAACATCTTGAACACTTTTCAAACATTTTGAGTTTGTTAAAATCCAGACTGCCTAGTGCCAAGCAGTTTTGCTTAATTTCTAAACCCTTGGGTATTTAAGGAGAAATTTAATCGGTATTTTTCTGAATCGTTTCATTTAACTCATCAGTGTGCTGTTTCATAAGATCACTTGATGCCAAAGAAGTCTTTCTATGCCAATTGAGAAATTTTGCTCTGGAAGGCTCTGAAGGGCTGAGAGCAGTAAAAACAGCAGGGACCAGGAGTTCTAGAATCTCACAAACCAAGATCTAGAAAGGACTACAAAAGGTCTTATTCAAGATCCTCCAGGCCACCAGCAGAAAAAGTGGAATGTCAATTCCAAAGCACATTTATATGCCCCATACATTCTTCTCCTTATGTTCAAAGTAGTTTTTTTTTTTAAGATTTTATTTATTTATTTGACAGAGAGAGATCACAAGTAGGCAGAGAGGTAGGCAGAGAGAGAGAGAGGAAAGCAGGCTTCCTGCTGAGCAGAGAGCCCGATGCAGGACTCAATCCCAGGACCCTGAGATCATGACCTGAGCCAAAGGCAGAGACTTAACCCACTGAGCCACCCAGGCGTCCTTACATTCAAAGTGTCTTAGTGTTCTTTAGTAGAAAGACAGGAAAATTTATTTAGCAGAGACTAGCCTATTGGTATGAATGTGGTATTTTCAGAATTATAATACATAGGAATGAATCTTTCTGCAGTAATTGGTATGACTATGTACCTTTGCTGTGTCAGTGTGAGGGCCCAAGGCACTCAGGGGACAGCAGTGTCCCATATACAAGAGTTTATTGAAGTTCTTCTCCTCTACCACCTTCTGATTAGAAGCACTCAGAACCAGTTACTGTTTTTGTGCATTCAATAGTCCAACAAACACACACGCACACACACACACACACACACACACACACACAGGTGTCTCAGTACTATTTGTTCAAAGGTGATTAGCACTGGATTTGGGGACTAGGCCATTGACCGACAGAAAGGGACACATCAACACACCAAACCAGCAGAGGTGTTCCACGTAAATGCAGAGGTTCCGATGCAAAAGCATGTTTATTTTACTGCCTATTCTGTTCCAGCCATGGTGTCCCATAGTGTACATATCTTCAGTCATTCATCTTCCTATTTATCCTGTGAGTGTGACAGATTTAAGCTGGTTTCATAGCAATTATATTGGTATTTGGTGATGTTATGTAACTCATCTGACATCCCCCAACTGGTAAGCGGCAGAGCTGGATTTAAACAGACATCCCTTGCTTCCAAGTGCCTTCTGTTTCCATTTGCCACTCTGCTTGCTGTGTTTGGTTACTGGTCGTTAAGTTAAGAAAAGTGGTTTAGCCACATGAGTGACATTCAGACTGGTTAAAGGGAGCTTAGTTAGATACATTTTTTGGAGAAAATTTTAAGTCCCTGTAAAAGTTAGGCCTTCCCTAACCTCTGGAGAGTTATACTCTGGAATTTATTATAATTCACTTAGAAGCCAATGGTAGTACATTTTCTCATAGAAATAACATGTAAATGATAATCAGGCTTCTGTAACAACCCATTATAACCCTGGAATTAGGAACATGACCAATGCATGGTCACTTCAAGGGGCAGTGCCATGGGAAGAGCTGGGAAGTAAACAGTGGGGACATAAGCAGCATGTGATAGTGGCTTCTGTGGATTGCAGCAACTCTGTCTTGGGCATGGGAGTGTATTAGCCAGAACTACACCCTAGCCATTGAGCCCGAGACTTTCTATTGCTCTGGTTTATGATGATAAACTTCAAGGAGGTAGTATCTGTTATTCATCAGGAATTTGGGGAGACTGAAGATTTGTTCTCTTTCTGTACAATTTGGGATCTGAAAAGCATCTCCTCTCTGGACAGATTCACAAACCTATCTCCTAAGTAGTTTTTCACATCAACTTTTCCATTCTTCCTCTGTAATACTGTAACACCAAAAAGGCATGTGTCTTGCCCTTCCTTACAGCTTTGATAGCCACATATGTTCTGACATGTCATGGGTCCTCAGTATATATTTGTCAACTGAAAATCTTCAATGAGTTCCCCATCTGGCTGCTATCAGCCTTGTGATTTTCAGGAGATTTCATCAGCCAACCTATAGGGGAGGGAAAGCTGCCATGTTTGAGGTACATTAAGGATGTGAGTGACTAGAATGCCTTCTTCTTCATGCACTGGATGGCTATTAATCCATTAGGAACTAAGCTCAGCATCTGTACCACCAGAAAATCTTCTGCCATGCCACCAGTAGAGGCTAGGAGAGGCATTCTGATATTATCCCACAGTCATTATTTATCACTGCCTCACATTATGTTATTTTTTGCCTATCTCCTAGATTTGGAAGCCCTTGAGATTTACTCCTCTTGAAACCCAACATCTAACCCAATGGCTGACTCTCTGTGCCTAAGTGCATAAATGGTACAGACAGAATAATATCCACTTTCACCCATGTGCCCCTGAAGCTGTCTGTGTTCCCATCCCTGGGACCTGTGACTATGTTAGCTTATAAAACAAAGCATGATTAAGGTTGCTAATTAGCTGACCTTAAAATAGCAAGATTATCCTGGATTGCCCAATGTAATCATAAGGGTGTTAAACGTGAAAAAGGGGGTAGAAGAGGAGGTCACAGTGATGCAGTGTGAGAAGGTCAACCCACCATTGCTGAGTATGAAGAGGTCATGAGTTGAGGAATGGAGACAACTTCTAAAAGCTGGACAAGGCAATGGAATGGATTCCCCATTAACACTTCCAGAAGGGAACACAGTATTGCTAACATCTTGGTTTTAGTGCAGTTAGACTGCTGACCCACAGCACAATGAGATAACAATTTTGTGTTATTTCGAGGCACTAATTTGTGGTAATTTGTTTTGTAAACTGGGATCTCCAAATTTACTCTTTGGGATATGATAATAGGTCTGGGCACCGATATCCCTCAAAGTCATCCTCAGGCTCCCATGTGCCCAGGTGAGTGTAAGGTCTAATTTCTCAAGCCTCTGTCATTTATTTGTCTAGGAATTCATAAGGGAATCCCTGAAGGATGAATCCTGCTTGTGCCACTTTTGTTTTGCTAAGGTCAGAATTTATGGGCATGCATTTTTAAACTGGAAAATGATACAGCTGCCATCAGAAGGAACATTAATGCCACTAACACCCATTGTTATAATGTCTTTGCAAAGTCTGCACAAGTACTTTCACGAGTGGCCATGAACCAGGAGTCAAGGGCAGAACCACTGAGTCTGCACTGAGATGGTTAGGCTGACATTTTGCTCCTACTACTACCATATGTCAGAGTGAACAACTGCCCATGCAACTGTGATTTATTTTTAGGGGAGTCACACTTACCCAAAGTCTGGGACTCTCAAATAAGCATGGCTTTCCTCCCACAAATAGTGCTACCTGGTCCCTGGGCTGAAGCAGCATTGTCAGCAAGGGTCCCATTAGAAGCCCTATGGCTAAGGCTTCTGGAGGTGCTTAAATCTTCTACAGATCCCTGCCCCCTCTACAGTGGTTGTCCAAGAAAATGAAATAAGTTTGTTGCCCATGAAAGGGGACAGTTCATTAGGGTGGAGGGACCAGGAATGGTGACCTAACTGATTCCAGAGAAGTGCTGGGAGCACATTCTCCTAGAAGGGTTAATAACTTGCCAAATGGTTCACCTTCTTAGGCATTCTCCCGGCCCCCAAGTTAGAAGGTATAAATCATTGACTATCAGGATAATGAGAAGCAGATTTGCCTCTGCTAATTTCTGGGATGTCGAAGGTCTTTAGAAAAAGCCTCATAAGACATTGCTGAGTGTTATGAGCCCTACCGCCTTGATAGAGGGCACATGTGGGATGCAGACCCACAAGTCTGTATTCCAAGTGGTGGCTGCTGCAGGGGATGCGGGAGCTGCACAGGTAATACCTGTAAACCCATCATATGTTCTAGTAGATGAGGAACATACTTCCTCATTTTGAGCACCAGAGCCAGGGATGAAGAAAATGTAGTCTACTGTCCTAACCACTGAGTGCGTACATCCTTCCCTTAGACTGGGGTTGACATTTCTTTAGAATATCTGTTTCCAGAATGCCTGGGTGGCTCAGCTGGTTAAGCAGCTGCCTTCGGCTCAGGTCATGATCCCAGGGTCCTGGGATTGAGCCCCACACTGGGATCCCTGCTCAGCGGGGAGCCTGCTTCTCCCTCTGCCTGCCACTCCCCCTGCTTGTGCTTTCTCTCCCACTCTTTCCTCACTCTCTGGCAAATAAATAAATAAATCTTAGAAAGAAAGAAAGAAAGAAGGAAAGAAAGAAAGAAAGAAAGAAAGAAAGAAAGAAAGAAAGAAAGGAAGAAAGAGAGAAAGAAAGAAAATTTGTTTCCCTGTGCTCTGAATAGAGTCAGGAGAGGCTGGAAAAACACAGTGACATCCCTGAATGAATAGCTAAATCAAAATCACTGAGGGTTCATAGGAACAAAAAGTGAATGCAAAAACGTACTTCATGAGAATTTAAGTTAGTATAAACGAGAAGGAAAAGAGTCAAGGAGAAAGAAAGCACTCCCTGAAAAGAGACCTAGCTCTAGATTCTGAAACAGGGTCTGCAGGAAGCCATGACTGAGTGAGACAGGGAGCGGCAACAGAAGAAAGCTGTCTAAAACAAGGCTTCCTCTGACTGAGCCTTTGAAACTCTTTGTTGGGAGGATCTCTCTCCTCATTTTCTTTCAGAGACCCTCTGTATGTGCTGGCCTCCTTCAGAAACAACTGGCTGGCTTGTCCTCTGGATGCAGAGCCCAACAAGGACAGTGTGGATGGAACTTCTGCAGCTGACCTTGCTGGTGGATACTGCATGGGACTGTGGCTCCCCACAACCAGAATGGTCATCTTGTGAAGCTAGGGACCTACCTCACTTATCATTGGCCTCTTATACCTGAGCCATTACATTTTAATGTAGCCTCGCCATGCACTTGAGTGAAAATGAATGCTGTTTTACTTTGTACAAAGGAATGGATTATAGAGTATCACAGAATCTCAGGATTGGAAGGGGACTTAAATATTGTGTCTTAGTACAGACAAAAGGTTGATATCCAGGATCTATAAAGAACTTCCCAAACTCAACACACACAAAACAGGTGATCATATCAGAAAATGGGCAGAAGATATGAACAGACACTTCTCCAATAAGACATACAAATGGCTATCAGACACGTGAAAAAATGTTCATCATCACTAGCTATCAGGGAGATTCAAATTAAAACCACATTGAGATACCACCTTACACCAGTTAGAATGGCCAAAATTAGCAAGACAGAAAACAACATGTGTTGGAGAGGATGTGGAGAAAGGGGAACCCTCTTACACTGTTGGTGGGAATGCAAGTTGGTGCAGTCAATTTGGAAAACAGTGTGGAGATTCCTCAAGAAATTAAAAATAGGGGCACCTGGGTGGCTCAGTGGGTTAAGCCTCTGCCTTCGGCTCAGGTCATGATCCCAGGGTCCTGGGATCGAGCCCCGCATCTGGCTCTCTGCTCAGCGGGGAGCCTGCTTCCTCCTCTCTCTCTCTCTGCCTGCCTCTCTGACTACTTGTGGTCTCTGTCTGTCAAATAAATGAATAAAATCTTTAAAAAAAAAAAGAAAGAAATTAAAAATAGAGCTTCCCTATGACCCTGCAATTGCACTACTGAGTATTTATCCCAAAGATACAGATGTCGTGAAAAGAAGGGCCATCTGTACCCCAATGTTTATAGCAGCAATGGCCACGGTCACCAAACTGTGGAGAGAACCAAGATGCCCTTCAATGGACTAATGGATAAGGAAGATGTGGTCCATATACATTATGGAGTATTATGCCTCCATCAGAAAGGATGGATACTCAACTTTTGTAGAAACATGGACGGGACTGGAAAGGATTATGCTGAGTGAAATAAGTCAAGCAGAGAGAGCCAATTATCATATGGTTTCACTCATCTGTGGAGCATAACAAATAACATGGAGGACATGGGGAGATGGAGAAGAGAAGGGAGTTGAGGGAAATTGGAAGGGGAGGTGAACCATGAGAGACTATGAACTCTGAAAAACAATCTGAGGGTTTTGAAGGGGTTGGGGGTGGGAGTTTGGGGGAACCATGTGGTAGGTATTGGGGAGGGCACATATTGCATGGAGCAAAAACAATGAATACTGTTACGCTGAAAAGAAATTAAAAAAAAAAAGTTGAAAAAAAAATAAAGATTGTGTCTTCCAACTCTCTGATTCTGCCATGGAGAAGCTGAGCTTCAGAGGGGTGAAAACTTAGGCTACCCCTTTGCTGAAGTTTATAGACTACCTTGGACCTTCTAAACAGTATCTTCAATGCCTCTATGTAGGGTTACCTCAAGGTATATTTTTGAAAGGTATGTTATCCCTCAGAAACTGATGACTCATTGCAGTGCTACAGGGAAACCAAAGACCAAGAGATGAAAAGGAAACTAAGGTATAATTTATATCATCAAGCTGCAGTGTAATAGAACAATTAACTCAGACATGGAAATATAAATTCTATAGAAGGGCATGCATATAATTACTTTATTCTTAAAAGATATCTACCAGATTCCTACATTTCCCCAACTAGGAACATGGCTGTGTTCCATATATGGAGTTGTCAGCCTGGTGATTTTCAGATAGGTAAAGTGTTATTATAAATACCTGAGATGTTGTCTTAAAAAAAGCATCCTAAGATTGAAAAAAAGAGAAATAAAGTAATTCTAGGTAATTTAACTTTTGCTGCTATAATGAAAGAAACTATATTCTGAAAATTTTAAATATATATTATGAATATTATTAGTTTGATATGCCAACTTACTTGTCTTTGAATAGAGAAGCTTATAATAACTATATTAATCATATTGGAAATTAGTATCACCTTCTGAATCTTTGCTTGCCAGAAAGTAATTATGTTAATATGATGAGGGTAATTTTGAATTGGTGAATTATTTAGTAGATGAAATCAAAAAGTATTTTTGTACCCTGGTGTGTGTGTGTGTGTGTGTGTGTGTATGGAAATAAGAACCAGAGTGTTGGTGAATACAATATCAAAAGGCAACTTTAGTGACACAGTCCATCATATGTGCTTGCTAACGAATGTAACCCATGGCCAGAGCCACTTCAGGCTCTCAAGATGAGAGGGAGTGATGCATTATGTAAGACCTTCATACCTTTGATCACCCTCCTTCCTTTGTTTTTGCCAGAAGTGAGAGAAAGTGATCCCTGCATCCTAGGGAAAGCCTCAACCCTCACCCTCAAAAGCTGCCCATCTCATCCTGTATGCAGCAAACTCTTTGACCCCACTTTGTCAATTGGTAGAGTCCTCAAGTAGAGGGAAATAATAGGATGAGGAAATAGGTCATTACCTCCCAACATTGGCTTCACATGTTACTGAGACAGGACTCTGCCCTGATGGGATTAAGGGAGCATTTTTAACGTCAGCAGAAGGATAGAACATGGAAGTTATGTTTGCATGTGTGCTGGGAAGGTGAGGAACAGTACATAATCTGGTGGGGCCCTAGCAAGCTCCTGAAAACTTATTCTAATGGAAGCAGAGAGGGAATGAAGATTGATACATTTTTAAAATTTCCCCAAAGAGGCTGTCCCAAGCAAAATCAGAGATTAGGAGTCATTTTATGTTCAGTTTCCTCCCAAATTTCAGCATTTGACTTAATCATTAAGTCTGATAGAGAGGTAGATAGATCATACACGTGTGTGTATGTGTGTGTGTGTGTGTGTGTGTGTGTGTGTGTGTGTGTGTGTGTATTCCCGGTATTTTACTAGTTAAATAAATTTGAGACCCACTGGACTAATTAAATCTTCGTTCAAATAGTTATCCATCCAAATATCTCTTGTTCTGGCCCAACCTAGTGAAGGACATGTGTAAAATGGGCACATTTACTGCCCATATGGCAATTCCTTTGAACTGACAAGGGTGACTCTCAGCATCCTTCTTTCTACATGTACATGTCTAATGTTCTTCTTAGACTAGGCCAAAAGAAGAGTAGACTCTGCTTTAAACTTTCTTCAAGTGTGGTCAACATGGATTAAGTCTTTGGTGGTTGGTTGATTCATTGATTTATGAAGTTAGAATTACTATGAAGTGATACAGAACCTAACGCTGTTGGAGAAAGTAGAATCTTGGTAGCAGAATGCCCTGATTTTGGAGAAAGCTGAAGAGATCTACTGCCAGAAACACACAGCAGCCATGACAGAAATAGCAGGCATACAGCTGTGAATCCTGCTCCCCTGCTCAGTCCCCTCCACCCTGGCTGCTACTCCAGCTCTCCTGGCAGCTCTCCTAACCTCTGTAGGATTGCCCTAGTAATTGTTTCTTTTTCTCATCAGAATAGGTGAGGTTATGATTACTACCAGCAAGTAAGATATAGATTAGTATGTTCAGATTTTTTGTTGATGCTCTCTAAGCAGATCAGGGAGACATATGTCTCTTTGCAGCTCTCAGAAAGTAAAATTATACTATAATAGAGTTGCACAATGAATGGATATCCTCATTGAATTTCTCAGGGAGAGGTTATAATTAAATTGCTGCTCTCAGGATTGTGATAGAACAGAGGAGTGTCCTTGACAGGATGGTAGCCTCTGCATTCTCCACCAGAATTTGGCTATAGGCCATGAGCAGCCCTCTGTTTTGGCCCCCAGGCACCAAGTAACAAATGCCATCTTGATGACACAGAACTACTTGGATCACTCCAAGCTGAGGCTGAAAGCAATGCAGGGAGCATCTGTAAATTGTTAGGATATTACATTTCAAAAGAAATAAAGGACACATAAAGCTGATTGGCCAGTCTGTTCTTTGGTGTCTGGAAGCTTCCTCTCCTTACTATCAATTAATTAAGGTATAGGGTAGCCAAAAGGGAGGAAGGGGAGGAAGCAGTCAGAAATCTGACATAAAATAGACAGCAGTTTACCGACCTGTTTAAGCAAATGTCTCCATTTTCCTGGTAGGATTTTTTTTTTTAACTCAAAAAAACAGAGAAGGCAAAATTTCTTAAAATTAATTTGAATTTCCAAAAATAAATATCCTTGTTCTGGTACTTACTCTTTTACAAACATTTTAAAAGCTATCCTTGGAACGAAAGAAACCTTGGGATCCTTGTGCAAGGCTTGTCTGTGGAAAACACTGGCTCGACTAGGATGTCCTGAACTACAACAGGAGAAAGAGAGGAGAGAATTATATGTTGTGAGGATCATTAAGGCCTTCATTCCGGGGCTGGAAAGGGTCTAAAACATCACCAGTTGGGTTCTCTAATCTAATGCTAAGGAACTAATCTCAGCTCAGACAGTTCAATCTGTTTGGGACCATTGTATTAGAAAGTTCTTCGTCCTACTGGCCTAACTCTGCCTCCCTACACTCTATTGCTCTTCATCTACCTCCTCAGCCTGTGAGTCCCTTCTGTGTAATAGCCTTTTAGGGACATGCAGACACTGCCTTCTCCCTTCACTCCTCAGCCCTTGTCTTCCTGGGGCCAAGCACACCCAGTCTTCACAACTGTTCCATGAAGATCTTCCTTCCCTCTCCTGCCCTACCTTTCTTAGACCAATTACTATTTGCTTAGAGAAGTGCTTTCCTTTGGTTAGAAAGAACATGATACTCCAGGTGAGGTGAACAGATCTTTTATTCTAAAAACTACTCAACAACTAAGAAGTCTAAACTTGAATGTTTAAAAATGGCAAGAAGAGTAGGCTTTAACTGATCATTGTTCAACTTTAGAGTTTTCTTCAAGACCTTAAAATACAATACTAAATAAGTAAAAGTGATAAATTGCAAATGTGCATATACAGATGTAGACATATGTGTGCACGCAGGGTGGTCCACCTGACAGAGGATCCTTAAAAACCGCATTAGGTTCAGAAGCTTCCAGAATCCTTGAGTTCGATTTATGAGGTAGGCTTTCTTTAGGGGTCCACAATGCATAAATAACTATTGATTAGCTTCCTAGAGACAGGTTTTTAGTAGAACTCTGAACAAGGGCATTAGAGAAATGCCCCCAGTGAGGTCATTTTTGTTGACCTGGGACTACATAAAAATGGGAGTATTGAATGCTTAATGTCACATTTTATTGCTTGGTTCAGCTAATTTCTCTTGTGGGAAGCAAATGTTTTTGAAAGCATTCCAGAGCCTTTGTAGTGTTAAAACTCATTACCTTGGATTTCATATGAGCCAAAAAATATACAACAAAGTAAGTGCTCTGAACCTCAGCATAATTTCATGACTCAATAGAAGCAAAGCTGTGAATATCATGTCGTCCAAAAATAAAATGAATTTAGCAATTTGCTATCTTATTTATAGAATGCAATATAATAAATTTGAGGAATTCCTTTATTATTGTTTTATTAAGGTACTAAAGATAATTTAATGAAAAGATTAAAGAACAGATAGGAAACACCTTCTTTAAGGAGATTACATTACTTTTCTGTTAATCCTTAACTTTCAATCTGAGTGTGATCTTGGGAAAAAAAAAAAAAAACTGCACATTTTACCTAAACAGAGTTCTTTTACAGACAAGAATACATTTTTCATTTATCTACAATAGGCTTCATCCTGGTCAGTTTCTTTCATACGCATAACTTGATTGTAAGTTTTGAGGAATTGTTCATCCCATTTTACAGGTAAAGAAACTAAGGCCCCAATGCCACTATATTCTGATAAGATAAAAGATATCAGTCATTCACAAGAGCCAGTAGCATTTTATCACTCCATTTGGACCTAAGATCCCCACAATCGGATCATAATAGACCTGTTTCCCATTCCTTGTCTATGAGGCCCTCTACAACTAATTCAATAGGTCAAGTAACAGGCATCAGTCAGTGTATTCAAAATCCCATAGTTTGGGTCCCTTCAAAATATTCTGTTTTCTATTCTGTCTGTGAGTTGTCCAACTTCCAATCATCTAAGTGACTGAGTCCTTCTATAGGAAATATTCTCAGCTGGGTCCTGATGAGAGCAGGCTCTCTTTGTTCTCCTAACTCCTTGTCCATCAATGCTGAGAGGATAGTAAAATATTTTACTACTAATGGGGTAAAACAAGTCAATATATAAAACAAAAAAATCAAAATGTTCTTTCTAGTTTGTAGACAAGCTACATTGTGTATTACAGGACTCTATACTAAGTGAAATAAATCATGCTCCAAATTATTCATAGTCATGTTTATAAATTTTTTGAAGATTTTATTTATTTTCTTAAGAGAGAGAAAGAGAGAATGAGTGAGGGGAAGGGACAAAGGGAGAGGGAGAAAAAGACTCTTCACTGAGCACAGAGCCTGAAACAGGGCTCAATCCCAGGACCCTGAAATCATCACCTGAGCTGAAGTCAGACGCTTAACTGACTGAACCACCCAGGCACCCCAAGTCATTCTTAGCACCTTGAAATCACTTTTTGATATTAAGACACTGTTGGCATGTACATTGTTTTGACACAGTATCACTAGCTAAATAATGACCTGTTTGCAACTTAATTTTGACAGGGAGATGCACACACGACTCCAAAAACTTTTTGTTAAATAGATAGTCATTAGGTGACTTAGTTCAATAGTAGAGAATTTCTTTTAAAATCCATTCTGTTGGGGCGCCTGAGTGGCTCAGTGGGTTAAAGCCTCTGCTTTCGGCTCAGGTCATGATCCCAGGGTCCTGGGATCGAGCCCCGCATCAGACTCTGTGCTCGGCAAGGAGCCTGCTTCCCTTCCTCTCTCTGCCTGCCTCTGCCTACTTGTGATCTCTCTTTGTCAAATAAATAAAATCTTTTAAAAAAAATCTGTTCTATTATTCATAGTACTAAATCCTTTATCATCTTCAGTTAAACTTACGTAATTACATTAAATTACTTTTAGCCCATGCTTTTCTGAGATATTAACATAATAAATATCTCTATTATGAACTAGGTCATGAAAATCATTTCTTAGAATGTTATACTTGCAAACTTGATTTTATTATATTTTGTTCACCTTTATTCCACAGAGATTTATAAGGTTTCTTTGCTCAAGTTTCATTATACACATAAATTTATAGTGTTTTTTACTTTTTGTCATCAAGTCATGGTCACATTTTCATATATTAAGGCTTTAATAGCTGTTTCTCTTGGAATCCTATGCTATTTTTTTAAATATGTTTTCATCCTTATTCCTGTATCTTTGGCCTCTCCTACATACTTACTGTGTCAACTTCTCTAAATAATAACTAAAAGATTCATCCCCTGTAAAGCTAAAGTAAGAATTAAAACTGAGATTCCATTTATTAAATTGCCATTTTCAGATTGTGTAATTTCTCCAATTTAGAATTTGTATAAGTGATTAATACTTGGCTCAATTTCAAGGTCGTTGCTGTTGTTGTTGTCCCCCCCCCCACCAGGCTACTTTAAGGTCAATATCTTTCTTCAATAGTCATGATTCCAATTCTACCCATATCACTTGATCTCTTCTGTCTGATGTTTATTTGATGCATAATCAGTAAGATTTATTCATTTATAGATTCACTGTTTTTACCTTCATCAGAGGAATGACTTAGACAGTAACAAGCTGAAACATTCAGAAATACTTTTCAAGCTGTGGGTATCTCTCCAGCCTTTCTGCCTAGCCATGGCACCATAATACAGTCTGGTCCTTTGATCTTTTGTTTCTTCTTCCATGCATGGGGGAAGTACCTTCCCATGTATATTTGTTATGAGAACTACCTGAAATGCAGTCATAAGTGAAAACATGACACACATTGGGCTTGTCACAAATTATGCTATAATCATTATTATCTGTGATGTACAATTATTGTTTCCATATGCCCAGCATCTTTGCTTCCTTATTTTGATAGTAGAAACCCTTTCTTTGGAGACCTGCTCCTCCCTGACTCAAACCGTGGGTTTCTGCATGTTGCCAATTCCATGACCCCCCTCCCCAAGACAGAGTGTGAGTACATGACCCAGATCCAGATACTAATAATGTTCCATTCCTCTGCTGACAGTGATTGATCTGAGAATGGGAATATGACCCAAGCTATAGCAATCAGAGTTTCCCCCATGATTCTCTTAAGTAAAGCGAATAGAAAAAGATCCTTTTCTTCACCAATAAAGGAGCATCATGAATGTGATGACTGCAGACCTAGTGGTGACCTCGTCCTCTATGCTATCAAGACACTAGAGAGAGTAACGCAGACACCAGGGAGAAGCAGCAGAGACAGCTTCGTGGAAGGGTGAGTCTCCTGTCCCCCAAGGTTTCCAGTTACTGCAACTCTTGCGTTAATTTTATGTGCTTGCATAAATTCTTATAATGAACATGTGTTAAAACAAGTTTGAATATAGTTTTAGCCATTTGTACCCAAGAACTTTTCTGATGAGTACATATGTTTATATAAAGAAAAGCAGAATTGTCAGAAAAGACACTTTTCAGGTATCTCTGGTGCTATCACCAAGTTTAGATGTGGAAACTTATCCACAATGTGATAGGGAGCTTCAGAACATAGGCACTGTCATTTAAAAGGAAGGAAACAAAGTAGAACAGAGATGCAGAGGGAGGCTGGATAGAACAAACCACTTGGGGCTTGGAGAGACCACCTGGCAGAGAGGAGCTGGTGGGAAGATAGCTGCTGGATGGGGAATTTGTAAGCAGGACATTGCACTGCACCTTCCCCTAACCTGTGTCCCCCACGTGATGGAGCGCTCTGCAGGAACCCTTGATTCAAGTCAGTAAATGCTACTTTCCTTTTCAGTTGTTTGGTTTTCTATAAGGGCGCTAACATTCCTGGGACTCTCCTCCATATCTTCTCAATTCCAAAGCCCAAGCCCTTGACCAGTTCCCGGTATGGAATCAGCACTGTGTTGGGTAAGGGAGGACTGTGCAGCTAGCCCTTTCCACAGTAGTTTGCCTGTAATGTGCCCTGTTGCGGGGAGCAGACCAAATCTCCCAGACTCCGGAATGCCAGGAAGAAGCTACTCAGAGAGGGTCTGCCTTGACGCTGGAAGCATGGCTTTTCTCCTTTCAATTGACTTTAGAAGAGCTCTGACATTTCTCGCATTTTCACTCTGGATGTTATTTTCACAGTAACTTGGCCTTCATGGGGCTGAGGGCAGGGAGCATCTATTTCTCAAGGGGGCTTTTCCTGAATTCCCACACACTGAAATATCCTCCATGCCCTAAGTCATTCATAGCTCAGAGTGAAATGATTTGGGACGTTTTTGTGGATTTCTACGTTACTCTCCAGATCTCCAATTCCCTGACACAAGGTGACACATCCTACAGAAGTATGGGATGTTTGAATGAAATGAAACTAAACATGCCATCTTCCACACAATTTCATCTTCCTGCTCTTAGACATTCAGGAGAGTGTTCTTGATGGAGCTTTGTTCTGCACTAAAGCTGAATGGGTGATTGGGTTAAGTTCCTGGTCATATGGTGGCTTGTCTCTGTCTCAAACCAGGATGAGAAGGTAGGTTTAGTGAGACCACCACTGCTGAGGCCACAGAGTCCTAGTGGTGACGAAGACAGAAGCTGCACAGGTGCATGAAGTCACCGTGCACAGAAGCCCAGGCCTGGTTGCAGTGAGTGGATGTCTTTCTAGAGCAACGAGCTGATTATAAAGAAACAGGGCTCCATCCATTGTGCCATTTCTCAACTAAGTCTGGCCTTTGCTCCTTTAATACACTTGCAGTGAACACTTTCCCTACTAGGCTCTGTGCTAAAACTGGGTAAACAGCAGGAAAGGAATAACCCCCTTCTGGTGAAGCTCATTATCTAGTGACAGAAGGACAAGCTCCATGTAAAATGGAGAATCCTTCTGTGCTATGAAAATAGGAGCCAAATGTGCTTCTCAATTCTGCAGCTTAAGAAATGTTCACTCTCATCTTGTGTAGAGAAGTAAAGAGCCAGAGCATCAGTTTCTATAGGTTCAGATAATGGCTTTCACCCATTTTATTGCATGTTTACCAAATTAAAAGACTAGAGCCAGGAGCCGCCCCCTCCCCCAGAACACTTGGTGCATCCCCCAGAAGCAGTATTCCTGCTGTGAGCAGCAACTGCCAGCAAGCCAGCTACGGCCTCTTCACCACTGCTAGCCCGGGGCTGGGGAGTGCAGGGACCTTGCATTTGTCCTTTTTATTTTCTGGACCAATGATGGTCTTACACACATAAAAATAAGGTCCCTTAGAACATCTGCTGGATGAAAAAAGACAATTGTCTTTTCTGTCCTTTTCAACTTTCCATCAATTCCCAGGCCTCTGTGTACTTACCAGTAAAACGAGGGGCTCGAGTCTATGATGTTCCAGTTTTCCCTGAGTGTACCTCTGTGTGTCAGGGTGAGGGGTCAAGTAATCGGCAGGTGCCGGTGAAAGTGCAGGCCACAAGGATTCCAAGATGAAGGCAAGGAGTGTCCTTCTAGATGGCAGAGAAGAAAACATTGTGGAATAGAAAGATGAGGAAATGACTGGGGGGAACATGGGGTTCTTAAGAATTTGGAGGAAAGGGACAGAGGAGGGCACTGTGACCTGGGGTGGGGGGGAAATCTCACCATCGTCACACATGAGGTCACTTGTTCAATTCTTAGCACTTTCATTGCAGGGAAGAAAGACAGGTTATAACCACATATTCTTTAGTGAATAACACCTGGTTTGAGTCCTGACTTCTTCCATGGATTTAGCAAAATCAATTCCGTTTTCTTGTAGGCAAAATAAGGGTAATGATACCTGCTTCACAGGCTGGTGGTGAGGAATCAGGGTGGATCTATCAGTAAACCACGTACCACAATGCCTGTGGTGTAGTGAGTACTCATAAATACTATTATTGCCATTTTACTATTATTTTCATTGTGGAACTTTCCCTAGAGAATAGTGCTCAAGGCCAAGGCACACCCTTGAGTACAAGAGTGGGACATTTGCCTGGTCTCACCAGACCTGGACACTGGGTTGCAGACATCAGACCTGCGGGCTCTGGCATAAGCTTGCCAGGATGTGGAAAGAGAAGCCCGTGGCCTTTTAATAAGCGCACATGCCCACTGCCTCCTTGTCTGGGCATCCACTGGCAGCATGCACGCCCTGGAGGACAGGGGGCTCATCACCAATACCATGTTGAGCCCTTCCTCTTTCCAAAAGCCACACTCCATCCAGCCTCCTCTGCTTCCCATGTAGTGACCTGACTGTGAGCTTCTTTTGCTGTGTCTTCTAAACATTACGTAGCTCCCTTCTCCTGAGGCTTCTCATTTGACTTCTTAAGCAAAGCGTGATAAGTGGTATTATTTACAAAATTATGTCTGTGTATGTCTGTTATGTACATGTACGTTTCTGTATAGGTTTGCACATGTGCAAAACACTCACTGATCTGCCTAGGATGGTTCTTAGCCTCTGCTGGGGCAGGCCAGTGGTTTATTTGGAAAAGTTCCATATGCTCCTGTCTGTGGGGCAAGGGAAGGGAATTGTGGCCACCCCCGTCTCTAGGCTCAGCTTCGGTCATAGTACCCTCTGGAGAAACATATTGGGCAGAAAGTTAAATCACTTCCATACATGCAGAAGCACCCATGCACTGAACAGTAATATGAATAAAATAAATGCATGAAGATTTGAAGCATATTATCATGTTTAAACCAAACTGTAGCTATTACCAGGCATATAGGCCAGAGGTTTTTTAAAGTTGTTATTCTTGAAAAACAAGATTGATTTTTGAGCTTTTTTTTTTAAAATTTCAATGTCATGAACCAGACATTCATAATTATATTATTTGTCTTATACAAATGAAAAAGAATAAATTAAAACTGGACATGTTGCAACAGGACTGTTGACATTATATACAAAGCCTGCTTATTGTCATAAGATACTCTTAACCTTCAAGCCAAAATCTTTCAAAACTATTAGTGTTAAATCTAGCAGCTGTTGTCAGAGTTCTCCTGTTCTCTGTTTTATGCATTGTGCTTTATTTGAAATGTTTGTTATATTTGTGTATATAACTCTCTGTGAGCTGTTCCTTGAAAGCTCCAAGGATTAAACATGAAGGTTGAGCCAGTTCAAAAGGAATAAAGTTAAGAAAATTAAAGAAAACTTGCTAAAATGAATGTTTAAACCATTAAAATATTTAGTAAGGTTTGCCTAGAGCTGTTTCCTTTATGTAAAACATGATGCATTTCTTTTCTCTCTCATTCTTTCTCCTTTAAAACAAATGATGTTAAGGAAAACATACTTCTTCTCTGAAGTGTTTTTTTTTAAGCGTTAGAAATTTAATATCTAAATATTTTATGCAAATAGAAATACTTGATTCAGGCAGAACTATCTCAAACATCCCAAGTATTTGGGCTAGTGGGCTATGGAAATGTTAGAAGGATGTACAGACCTAAGGGATTGTCCTCTTTGAACTTGGATCAACCTACGACATTACTAAGCCATTAGGAATTAGCTACACAGTAACAGAGAATACAATCTTGTGTATCTGCAAAATGTGAAAGAAAGGATGAACTTTACAGAACTCCATGTAGATTTATCAGGCAGTCTGGGTTTATTTATTCAGTTCCTAATGAAGACTGCTTAATTGATATACTTGACTTCACAGAAGAACTTCTGCTTCCTGTGACTCTCTACCATCCCATTCCCTTTGGAATTTCCTTCCTGACACCCTGTACAGGTCTTTGATTTGCCCAGGAATCTATCCATCCATCCATCCATCCATCCATCCATCTGGGGAGAGTATGGTGTGGTGGAAAGAGCATAAGCTTCAAGTGAAACAATTCTGGGTTCAAATGACATACACTAGCTGTGTGACATGCAAATTTCTTTAACTTCTCTGAGGCTTGGTTTTCTCATCTGTAAAATACAAATACTGCAACACCCACTTCATTGGGGCATCATCAGAATTATATAAGATATTGTACTTAAAATGCTTTATTGTGCCTGGCTCAGTAAATGTTAGGAGAAAATATCTATCCCCAAATACTGAAGCCAGGTACTTCCTCCATCTGCTGCAAAGCCTAAACTAGAATAGGAATCCTATGAGTTGTACTTTGAGAATCACCAACCAGCTTTGCACAGGGCAGAGGGTTCCAAACTTTCTTGAATCACAGTGCCCCTGGTGACTCCACAAAATTTTTTTAGGTTATCTCTAGATCAAAAGCAATACCAATATTTCCATGTATTAAACAGTTAGGTCCACAAACTTGATACACACTTATGCTCTAACAATTTAGTAGCCATTTGAAATACACACACAGACACACACACACACACACACACACACACACACACACACATATATAACTGGGCATAACTCTTTTTTTAAAGATTTTATTTATTTATTTATTTATTTATTTGTTTATTTGACAGAGAGAGATCACAAGTAGGCAGAGAGGCAAGCGGGGGTTGGAGGGGAAGCCGGTCCCCTGCTGGTCAGAGAGCCGGAGCCCGATGTGGGGCTCAATCCCAGGACCCGGAGATCATGACCTGAGCCAAAGGCAGAGGCTTAACCCACTGATCCACCCAGGTGCCCCTCACTTGCATAACTTAAGAGAAAGAAACAACTGTTTATTTCATTCTTTAAAAGACACAATTACTCACTAATGGATTAAGTGGGCCTGTTGAGTTCTGTGCAACTTGCCGAAACTTGGAATCAAACTGAATGCAGGCCATTCCCATTTCCTGCCCCACATTGGTTTTCATACAGTGCTCTCTTTTTATTCACAATCACCAAAAACCTAACTTTGCAAAAATATGATGTCGTTGAAAAGAATGTGATACAACCACATGTTGAACTGTGCCCCACCTCAATCTAGTAGTTCTCAGGATGTGACAGATGTCCAGTGTCACTATGCTTCCCTTGAATTTTTTAAAATTTATTTATTTGAGAGAGAAAGAAAGAGAGAATGAGAGAGAGAGAGAGCATGAGAGGAGAGAGGCCAGTGGGAGAAGCAGACTCCCCGCCAAGCAGGGAGCCCGATGTGGGACTCGATCCTGGGACTCCTGCATCATGACCTGAGCCAAAGGCAGTCGCTTAACCAACTGAGCCACCCAGGCACCCCAAAATTATTTTAATTAAAACAAATTGGAAAAGCCTGTGCACCCAGTTCACGGCCCACAGCATCCTGGGGCAGCTCCCCCAGTTTGGGAACCATGGGCGTGCCATAGCCTCAGAAGAAGTTTGCCTTGCATCTGCAAAGACATTACCTCGATTCTAGACCCAAAAATGAATTTCACAAGGAGGACAGAGGTGCCTGTGAAAAGACTGAAATAGTAAAAATCAGAGCTCCTGAACATTTGCATCTGTCCTGCAGTTCAGGGAACAAGTGCCAGGCTTAGTCACGTGTATTGTGGGCCATCTGACCACGGGGCTAAGGACTGAGGTCAAACGGAGCATAAGGAGATACAGGAACTAAACAAATGCCGCTGCCCACCAACCTACCAGACTGTCTAGATTAGTCATCACCAAGTGGCTTTCCTACAGAATTTCCTACAGTCATTCCACGCCCCTCTTTAGAGTCAGCATAGTACTTACGGCAGCAACATACAGAATCGCGGAGGGCCACTCACCGTGGCCAACCAACGACCTCCCTGCTCGGTGCTTGCCATCGTGCTAACTGTCTCCATCTGAGCTTCCTGTCCCTAAACCTCACTGGGCACATAACCAAGGTCATGCTTTCCCCTCCAGCTCTCCGCCCTCCCCTTCGCGGGCCCACTCCTGACATTGTGGCTCAGTGTCTTCACGGAGTTCTTTCCATTAGAAACATTCAGAGGTGCCACCAAGGCGTGCCCAGGGCTGTAGTCTGCTTATTCTCACACAATTGAACATACATTTTTGTGTTTCAATTTAGAAACTACCGGATGCCTGAACTGTGTTATATTCTGTGGGTGTGAAAGGAAAAGTCTCTGACATTCTTCTCTCTTGCCCTCAGGAGGAAAAAAAAAAAACTTAAGTTTATGTTTAGCTACACTTTGGTTAACATCTTGCCTTCTAACAAATATAAATCCCACACTTTATTGTGAGGCCCCAAGACTTTTAAGGCATGGAGGAGGTCTGTGGACAGAGTGACAGGGTGAGGAGGTAGAGAGGAAACTTTCCGGGGAGCTAGCTTCTCCCTCAGCTCTGACCTGGGAACCGTGCACCATGAAGACAGAAGCTCAGGAGCCACACTCCACTCCCTCTGCTGATTCAGATCCCCTGTGGACTTGCCAAGAGAAAATGCACTCCTGGCCTCTCAAAGCTTTGACTTGGCCTCTGACTTACCAGGAGGACCCGTCCAGTACTCCTTTTCCTGCAGGAAAGCCCTCCCCTGACACAAACATGCCAGAATAACACTCCCCTCAGAATAATTCTTCCCCAGCCTCAAAGTTAAGAGTGTCCCTTTTATACTGATGAGTGCGTTTTAATAAGAGAAAGTAAGAGAAGTTACTAAATTCTGGAGAAGAAAACGGAAATCCTACCAAGTCTTATCAAGATGCTATCTTTCCTTCCATTTTTTCAAAAAGATAAACTCTGAAAAAAAGAGTTGAACTTTCTGGATATGTGACATCCCGGATTCCAGGTCTGCCTGAGTGTGCGCTCCCAAGGCCCCAGGTCAAGTGATAAGATGATTCCCCCTTTGTCCTACTGCCTGCCACTCTCAGCCCACAAGCCCTCTCTCCAGAAAGGCTTGTACCATCCTTGCCAGCCACGTGAGGGGAGTTGCAATCTCCAAATGGTTTCAGAAAAGGAAATCCCATATAAAAGGTGGGGAGAGCTGAGTGTTGGACCCCCAAAGCAGGCACCATTGTGGCAAAGGGACAGTTTTCCCATTTTTCAGACTTTCAACTCTGAACCAAGTTGCAAATGTAGGGGAGGGAACAAAAGATCACTACTTCTTTCATGCCAGCAGCTCACTCTATTCCAGAAACATAGCAAGAATAGATCCCAAATTATCTTGCTCATTATGTTTTTGTAAGACCTCTAGTAAGTGGAAATCCTCCCCAGGGTTTGGCAATAGGATGACCGTCAGTTCTAGTGTTTGAAGCTCTTATAGGGTAAAAGTTATTGGGGATGGCACGTCAAACTCACGGCTGGGAGACAATGACGATTAAATGAGATTCAGGGACTGTTACACAGATGCTGTTTGAAAGCCGAGTTTCATATAATTCTTTAGTAAGACAAGATAGTATGTATTTCAGGCAATTTGGTTTGGGTATTACAAGAGTCTGAATATTACTGGGGATGGCGCCTAAAACTTACAAATGGGAGAAAATTAGATTATGTGACCTATGGGAGGGATTCAGGATGCTCTAAATCCTTCCCTTAGCCATCTACTCGGCACCATTTCTAGGAAGTATTGAGGTAAAGCAGTATGTTTGAACCATATATGATCTGTGTACGTGATGTGACTTTTTAATACTTGTTCACGCGTATCACCTCGTTAGTGTCCTTACAGGTGAGTAGAATGTGATGTCCTCATTTTAGAGGTCAGAATTTATTATGAAAGGATTGGAAAGATTAAGTCTCACCATGTATCAATTCACCATTCGTAGGTCATTCATCCATAGATTTACTCATTCAGCTGTTTCTTCCTTTTAAAATGTATTGTCCTGACCCCAGGTCCTTGACTTCCCTAAATTGTGTGGTTCACGCATTGGCAGCGCACACCCCTCCAGCTGCAGGATGACAGCAGGGGATCCGTGGTCTGGTGAGCTCATGGATCCCCAGGTTGCCTGCACTGGGCCCAGGTCCTCCCAAGGGACCCCTGTTTCAGGGTCAGGGCCCCCCTCGGGCCCGTGCTCTCGTTCCTCTTTTTGTGAGATACCATGTTTGAGAGCCTATTTTAGAGACTAGCAAGCAGTGCTGTGCTACTAAATATTGAACAAATTGCTCTTGTGGAGGGTGATTTATAGTGTTTGCCAATGTCTGATATACATATTCCCACTGTGGCTGATCTCTAACCACCAATGTGACATTGCTGAACACGAGGTGGGGAAATCAGTTCTCTCTGCACAACTAGTTGTCTAAAGCTTGCTTGAGCATACCACTGGACAACTGTCTTAGTCTATTCAGGTCACTGCAACAAAGTGCCATATACCAGGTAGCTTACAAGCAGCCAGAATGTATTGCTCATAGTTCTGGAGGCTGGGAAGTCTGAGATCAAGGCACCCGTCGATGGCGGTCACCTCACTGTATCCTTATATGGAGGAAGGGACAAAGGCAAGGCTCTCTGGAGTCTCTCATGAAAGTATTGATTCCATTTATGAGAGCTCCGCATTCATGACCTAACCATCTCCCAAAGGCTCCACGTATTAATGCCAATTCCTTGGGCATTGTGATTTAACATAAGCATTTGCGGGGGCCGGGGAGGGACATATTCGCTCTATAGCAACAAGGGATAGAAAATACTTGCTATGTTTGAGTTGCTCATCGTATTAGGCAAGGGACAGAATTGTAAAAAAACATTTGCAACATTTAATTTTATAAATGATGTAATACATGGGGCATCTGGGTGGCTCAGCATGTTAAGCTTCTGTCTTCAGCTCAGGTCATGATCTCAAGGTCCTGGGATCAAGCCCCACATCCGGCTCTCTGCTCAGGGAGCCTGCTTCCTGCCCTCCGCTCCCCGTCCCCGCCTGTCTCTGCCTACTTGTGATCTCTCTCTCTGTGTCAAATAAATAAATAATTTTTTTTTAATGATGTAATACAGATGTATACAGGGACTTGTGAGAAGACTCATTTTCCTAGAATGATGATCAGGTAGACTTTACAGAGGAGGTCGTGTATGAATTGAGTCTTGAAGAAGGAGTGTTAATTCTCCAGGCAGTCAGTGTGAGGTGAGGGCTTTACAGACAGGAAAGGGGACATAAGAATGTCCCAAGGCATAGAATCTTCTGGGAAATGTGAGTAGTTTGTGAAGAGATGAAGTAGATATGTCCTGAGAGAGTCTCAGAAGATGAGAAGAACACCAAGGGAATTTTAAGTTGTGTTAAGAAGTCTGGACTTGTGGGGCGCCTGGGTGGCTCAGTGGGTTAAAGCCTCTGCCTTTGGCTCAGGTCATGATCTCAGGGCCCTGGGATCGAGCCCCGCATCAGGCTCTCTGCTTGGCAGGGAGCCTGCATCTCCCCCCCCCCCCCACCGCCCCTCTGCCTGTCTCTCTGCCTGCTTGTGTCAAATAAATAAAATCTTTAAAAAAAAAAAAAAAAGAAAGAAGTCTGGACTTGCTTCATCATGACGAAACTAATTTTATTTTTTTGTTGTTGCTGTTGCTCTTCTACTGATGTATCATTGACAAATAGAAATTGTCTATAAAAGGTATACAACTTGATGTTTTGCTGTATGTATACATTGTGAAATAATCATCACAATCAAGCCAATTAATGTATCCATTGCTTCACATAGTTACCATTTTCTGCCTTTTTCTTTTTTATGTGGTGAGAATACTTAAGATCTACTCTCTTGGCAACTCTGGAGTATCCGATACTATATTATTAACTGCAGTCACCGCACACTGTACATGAGGTCCCTGGAACTTATTTGTCTTGCGTAACTGAAACTACTTTTTTTTTTCACTGTCTCACTTGGCCTACAGAATGGTGAATAGATTTAAAGGTGACAAGATGTGTGATAATGAGACAGTGATGCCACCACAGGAATTTGGCTGAGAACAGAAAGGGCTGCATATGACTAGGAAAGAAGTCAGCAATCAGGGTGTAGAATCCATTGGGCAGACTGATACATGGAGCCTTGAACCCTGGGTCCATTCTGTCCATCCCTCTTCTCACTTACCGAGCCGCCCTTTGCCTACAGTGGCCATTTCTGGGGTGACTCTGGCCATCTAGACAACCCTTTCCAAGCTCAGTTTACCCCAGGCTGGGGGCCTTGAAGGTACAGCCCCCACCCAGCCAACCCTATCTCTGTTACCAAGTGCCGCAAAGATGGTTTGCTCCCAGCTTTGAAAGGCCACGCAGACCCAGGGCCACACTACAGAGAACATGTGGTTGCTATTTCATTTATGCTTTATCATTTTTCATTCTGACATTAAAGCTCCTCTGCAGCAGGGCGAGCGCGCTGTACATTGTAAGGCGTAATGTGAACCGAGGGCTCCTGCTTCTTGCCAGAGGAAACGTGATTCAGAAACAATTTGAGGGCAACTGCAAGGTGATGTGGCCCAGAGAACCAGAAGCTATTGAAACTTTAAACATCATTTCTGGACAGTATAATATGTTCTGCAGGGCAGCTTGGAAAAACAGGAAAACCCTCTTTGGCCAATCCTTGGAGAATTCAACTTTTTTAAAATATCATTTGGAACATATGTTTCTTAAAGAGCCCACACCCTTGCAATCAAAGATCACAAAGTTGAGATGGAAGCATCTTTATCCCATGGTTCCTTGAGAAAGCTTGGTTCAGGAGCTGACTTGCCCAGAGTCTCACCCATCCTGGCCTTCTGACTTTCCCCATCCCTTTTCAAGCTTTCTGTGCCATTGGCCAGCTTCTGCCAATTGTTCTTTGTAATCTTGAGCCATTGAAAGGTAAATTTTCAAGGGGACAAACCTGTGAAGATCTTTTAAGAAGAGAAAGATGGCTGCCTTATTTCTCCTTGGAGAACAAATTTAGTTGTGTCCCATGCATGGATCTCTCCCACTAGGTGGTGTGTTACTTGAAGGGGCCTAAACCCAGTGTCTGGAACTGAGCAGATGCTTAGTAAATGTGGACAGTAAAGTGGGAGAAAGGGGAGGAGGAAGAGCAGGGGGGCAGGAAGAGAGAATGCGAGAACATGGGGGAGCTAGGATTTTTAGTTTTGTGTTTCCACATAAGGAAAAGGAGAAAAATCAAGCAATCTGCACATTGTTGAGGTCGGAAATATAAAAAAATAAAGGCAATTCATACTTACTGAATTATTTTAATCTCAAAATTTTTTAAATCTCAAAATCTGTTCATCAGTTTATCACCAAGAAATTGTTTTAACTATGCGCTATTAACAATTAGTAGGAAAATATGTCAAGGTTGTTGTTAAATTCAGGCTTCAAATACCAATGACTAGCCAAATGCTGTTGCTACTCTTTGGTGAGACCTGAAACTCTTCTCCTTTTTTTCTTTTTTTTTTTTCCTGCTTTTCCATCATAATATGCAATTCTTCTGACAATGATGGTTTGACAGAAATGGGCCTATATAGGATTCATTGTGATATGTGAAATGAATTTTTGTGAAAAGAATGTCTCCTTCTAGTTTTTGAAAATAAACTTAAAAAGTATAGAATGGTTCTATTTTTACAGAAATTTTGGAAGATAGTACAGTGAGCTCCCAGATGCTGTTACACAGTTCTCCATTATGAACATTTTACATTGGTGCAGTGCATTGCTTACAACTCATGGGCAGTGTTCACACATTATTATTAACTATATACTACCATATATACTATATACTACCATATCCTACTATATGGTAGTTTTCTAATCCAGGATCCCATCCAGGATACCACAATGCATTCAACTATCAGATTGCCTTAGTCTCCTCTTGACTGTGACAGTTCTCATTCTTCATTTTAATAAGAATAAATACAAATCTGTATCCTGTGCTCAAAAGTGGTAAGATTTCCTGCCTAACACAAGCCTGTGCTTGTAAGCACAGTTTCCACAAATGTAAAGTTTTAAGCATGTTGGCTGTGTTACTGGTAAGCCAATGGCTATTTCTCTCAAAAGAGATGAACACTCACTGTACCCGAAGGCTATAAACATATTTGAAAACACACCACAAATTATGAATGTTGATAAAGAATAATAAATATCGCATATAACCAATGATATAATAGTTCAGGTAACTTTGGTTGTAAATAATGAGAATATGAGAACACCTGGGTGGCTCAGTCGGTTAAGCATCTGCCTTCAACTCAGGTCATGATCTCAGGGTCCCGAGATCTGCCCAGCATCAAGCTCGCTGCTCAGGGGGGAGTCTGCTTCTCCCTCTAACCCTCCCCCCTCTCTCGTGCTCTGTCACTCTCTGTCAAATAAATAAATAAAATCTTAAAAAAATTGAAATATGAGTGTTGCCACTGCCAGTCATCGGTATGTGAGGCAGCCAAGTGCCCAGGTTCCTAATGGGCATATATGTGCAGTCCCTGCCGGACCACAAGGAGCATTCACCCTTGCATTGCTTCAGAGCTGCTCTCAGCTGCTCTCCACTTGCCACACTTGACCATAAGGCAACAGAAAGCTGGAGACATTGGCTGGGAATGAGTGGAGGCCAAAGCAATGCCAGACCAGCCAAGTCCTGCATAGATGGGAATGGGCTTCATACACCTATCCTTTCTTTTCTTTTTTCTTTTTTTTTTTTAAGATTTTATTTATTTATTTGACAGAGAGAGACACAGTGAGAGAAGGAGCATAAGCAGGGGGAGTGGGAGAGGGAGAAGCAGGCTTCCCCCGGAGCAGGAAGCCCAATGTAGGGCTCAGTCCCAGGATCATGACCAGAGCCAAAGGCAGACGCTTCAACACTGAGCCACCCAGGCACCCCACCCTTAACCTTTCCTGCTGCTTCTCTTGTTCAAGGAAACACGTACATGAAAGTTGTTTAAGCTGAGTGGTATTTTTCTGTGGTTTCTCTTAGTATTGCCTATTCTTCAAATAAATTACTCATGCTGAACCAGTTGGAGTATTTCCTAGGGACTTTTGCTTTATGTATACACTGTGAAATAATTATCACAATCAAACCAATTAACATATCTATCAAGGAACCAGAAGTAGCAAGAAAGACCCTTTTCATGAACTGCATCTAATCTGTGAAAATGGAAGCCGGAAATTATCAGATGGAGAGAAGGAGTTTATAATAGAATCAAATGGGCTTGGACACAGAGAAAAGCAGACAAGAGAAGTGGAAATACAGGTGCTGGTGTCAGTGTCAAGGATTCAGAGTACTTGGATTCAGTTGTTCCTGAAGCCAGCCCTGTCATTGTGGTTTCTAAAATCTTGCCCCATTCCTCTGCATTATTGTTGCTTTTTCTCACTTTTGTAAGATTTCTCCTAGCTGTAATGAAAGGAGTCCTAATATATTTAGTAAAAATACAAACTACTTGGGCATTTGCTTTTATATTCTTATAACATTAACATTTCTTTTCCTCCTAATATTTATCATAATTTATAATTATAAATTTATTAAAGGTCATTTCCCCATTAGACTATATAACATGAGAGTGAGGACCATGTCCTTTTGGTTCACTACTGAATACACAGTGCCTAGCATTAATGCTTAACACAAAATAAATATTGATGGATGAGTGAGAGCAAATAAATGAGCTGTACTAGATTCTCAAGGTATTTTAATTATTGAAAGCAATAATGAACATCCAGTAACCTCTATAAAAGTTAAATCAGGTAAGGGTGAGGGAATAGTTCTCAATGCCCAGGAACTTAGATTACGGGCTCTTATGGGTAAGTCATTCAAATGTCACATGATGAATTACTTCTTTGGGTTATATAGTCTGTAGCAACTGTACCAGCATCTGTACCAACATGATGAATTATATTATTTGTGTCATATAGTCTGTAGGGTTTTTAAGTTGTTGGTATCTCCATTATCTTATGCCCTATTTTTGAAAATCAGATCCTCAGTCTTGGATCTGGTAATTGTAGCCAAATAAAATGAGGATGCTTGTAACTTGGACATACTGTGACAATTATAATAAATTATAATGAAGGGTTCTTTCTATCTCAAAGAGTAGGTAGCCAAATTAAAAGTAAGATAGTTCCCTGGATAGTGCTTTATGCGAATTCACTATAAAAGTATGAGAGAATATGAGTTTTACATGACAAACATTGCCACCTCCAAGAGCTAAAACTTGGTAAAAATTAAGTTCAAGTCAATGAGTTAGGAATTCTGCAGAATTCCTTAGGGTACACACTATCTTCCAAACCAAAGCGTAAAGAATAGAAATTTAACTGAAGGATTTGATCTAGGGCATAGAAACAAAAACTAAACATAACAATTGTGCAAGCATCATAGAAGAAAATATATGTTTAAGTTTCCAAGGACTGTAGTAACAAAGCACCACAAACTGGGTGACTGAAACAACAGAAAATGATTGTCTCACAGTTCTGGAGGCTAAAAGTCTTAAAATCAAGATGTCGACCAACCTGGTTCCTTCCAAGAAGTTTAGGGGAGAAACTACACCATGACTCTCCTAACTTCTGGTGGTGATCTGGCAACCTTCGTGTTTGTTCGGCTTGCAGAGACATTGCCCAGATCCCTGCCTTCATCTTCAGATGGCATTCTCCCTGTGCATATGTCATGTCGGATTAATGCCCACACCAACAAACTCATCTTAACTCGATTATGTGCAAAGACCTTGTTTCCAAATAAGATCATATTCTGAGGCAGTGAGTTTAGGACCACAGCATAGGAATTGGGGAGGACACAATTCAACTCATAACAAGATGAACCAACAGAGTCTACTTGGAAATTTATAGGGGGAAGCAAAAGAAAGGTCATATTTGTTACTTCTGCATGGTCCAGAGGGAAGCACACTCTTATGGACTGGGCTAAGCATTGAGAAGCTTAATTCCAAGGCAGAGATGAAGAATTATCTTTCTCCCACTCCCATCTCTGACCCCATGCTTACAAAGCAAAATCCTAGAAACTATTTTAGTGTTGCCAGTAGGGGAGAACATGACCAACTTGATGGCATAAGTATTCTTATTTATTCTGGAATTTTTTTTTAAGATTTTATTTATTTATCTGACAGAGTGAGAGAGAGAGGTCACAAGCAGGCAGAGGGAGGCAGAGCGGGGGTGGGGAATAGGCTCCCCACTGAACAGAAAGCCCAATGCTGGGCTCCATCCCAGGTCCCTGAGATCATGACCTGAGTCGAAGGCAAAGGTTTAACCCACTGAGCCACCCAGGCGTCCCTATTCTGGAATTTTAATCCTCAGTGTGAATTATAGTTATTCCCAAGCCTATAAGTCAGTTTCTATGAACTTGGTTTAAGGTAAATGAGCTCAGTACCTCTAAGTGCCCTGGCAGAATCCATTTTCTGTGACCTCTCCATATAACCTGGACGGTACAGTCACCTTGTTTCCTCAACACAAATAATGGATCCAAATGAAATCTCTTTGAATTCAAACTTCCTGGTGGACAGCCTTACCTCAATCTTGATCATCATCACCTGGATAAATCTGTTGCTGAATCATTTGTTGCTCGTGTCCTCATGCTTTCAACGATGATACCAAACTCTGTAAGGATAATATGGAAGCCACTATTTACACCCATGTTGTTTGTTTGTTTTGTTTTGTTTTGTTTTTTAGCTGGGGGATTGTGCCTATATTGCAACAAACAAGTTGGGGTTAAATGTGGGTCTGCAGAGGATAGATGTTTATTTATATAAATATGCTTAAATGTTTACTTACTCTCTGAGAGGCTGGGTAATTGTTCCTTGAACACCACTTAGTTACCAGTAAGAGACAGAATTGGTGCAAGAGGATGGGGGTCTGTAGCCCTATCCCAAGTTCAATCAATGCAACATTTTTATCTGTGTTATATATTGAAATGATACTTCAGATTTCACTCTGAAACTGATAGGTGACTCCAGCAAGAAAACCTTTACAAAATTCTGCCTTAAATGTAGCTCCAGATTTCATTCTTGTAGGAATACATTGAAATAAAATGTAGAAATAGGGAATGAAGTCATTCTACAGCTGATTCGGTAAAACTAAAACCAGCATTATGAACAATTAACTATTAATTGAATCCCTCTTTAAAAAAAATCTTTGTGACAAGCCCTACCCAACTCCTCAGCCTACTCACAAAGGCCAGTCCCAAGGGATAGCTTGTCATTTTATGTCACCACAATAAGGCAAAGGAAAAACTTTCCTGAGAAAACACTGTCCCTGACTTTCCTCCAAGGGCATGACTATCTTAAATAAATTGCCCCATGCTTGATACACACTTGTCAGCCATGTCTTTAAGCTTTTGAAGGACTGTCAGCAAATGCATGAAATGAGGTTAGGTTTATACTTCTGCTGTCAACAGTCAGCAAATTGTTGAGACTGAATTACCCTTATTGCTAGTTATTAAATCATTAAGTGTCAAAAGTTTATTCACCCGTGCTCAGTACAATTCAATTTTGTTTTTCAAATGATGAATAAAATATCTTGAAACCACAAGATTTTAATGAACCTAACAAATTATCACTCTTCTAAAAGGAACTCACTGCGGACGCATAATTTATAACTTTAAGAATAATTGTTTATTTACCGATACCAAACTTTTTTGCTATCTAATACATACTTACTGACTTTACATTAACTGTCCTATATCCATCAATGGGGAAACAGAGAGGTAAACTGAAATTCACCATGTCTCATGGTAAGGTATATAGGTTAAAGTACTTTCAGCTGCAAGTTTCAGAAAAGCCCATTTCTAATTACCTTAAATAATAAGGAAATGTATTCTTTCTCATGAAAAGAAATCCAGAAAAATACAGTGAACACTTTATCTCACTCATCATACAACCTTTCTCAACTAGATCTCTGGAGAATTGAGCCGTAATGCCCTAGGTCATCTATGGAATATAATGAATTGACTTTTCCCTTGTGCATCTAGAACAGTGTGGTGCTATAACCACCCTTGAGAGAATTAAGAAAATTGCCATATCTATTATTTTCATTATTTGGTTGTTCCAAAAGAGAATCCCAACTGAGGAAGCTGAATAGTTTGGCCTTCCCCTTCCTTTATGTTTGTAAGACACATCAGTGGAACCTAGCATCACATTCAAACAGGACAGCTTTCGGGGCCCAGGGACCTTTTTCCTTTGTCCATTTTTCAGAAGTAAGAAAACAAGGAGCTCATGGCACATTTTCCTCCACATTTTATTAGCCCAGTGGTAAAGCCACTGATTCTAAACTGTTTTCATATAGTGAGCTTCCACAGAGAATCAAACATCTCTTGCTGTTCCTAAATCCCCAGTTGCCAATACTTTTCTCAGAACGATATTAATAATAAACCAATGCCATGAAATGAAAATGTGCCAGGACTTCTATTTCCAACTCCATAAGCAATAAACACACATCTAAATGCAAAGTCTAGAAAGTTCCATTACAAGATAATATAATTTGGGGATATTTTAGAATACTCTTTCTAATATGTAGTTGTTCTGTAGCTGCATATGACAAAAGTTGCAAAGGTTTCAACATAGAAGCACAACTAGGACAAAATTCAGAATCTGCAATTAGGAGTCATCTCTAAAAGTTGGCAGCAGTGACTCAGTCATATATCCTTTATTAAACTATTGGAGTGTATTACAAGATGTTCATATTTGCTAATTTTTTCCATGTGATTTGTATTTGTTTGTGTGTGTATGATACACACACACACATATATCTTCATCTGTCCACTTACTTATCTAGCAATGTCTCAAACAGAATTAAGGTGCACATTAGAGAAACTGCCTTACTGTAGTTTTAAGAGAAGAGGATTTGGTTGACAGGTTTCTTTGGAGAATGAAGAGAAAGACTCTGACTAGAGCAGATCCAGGTCAGTTCAGAGACTCTAATTCTCAGAGAGCCACATATTGAACTGGGAAATTACTATGACTACTGACAGCCCCAAAATAGGCAAAATTATTTCTGTGTATGGACTTTCTTAATATTACATTGTTTTGATTGTCTTTAAGTCTAGACATCCCTTTATTCCTCAACTGTAATGGTTGCAAATTAAAGACTAATCTAGTCCCAGCTTTTTTCCCCCCTCTAATTTCCTTTAATTCATCATCTCCAATTATATCCCATTCTAGAATCAGAGTCAAAATGAGGTGATATAGATTTCTCCTTCAAGACTAGTTTGAACTTAAACATCCTCTAGTTTTTCTCTTCATGCTTAGTGACTTTTCTCCTGGGGACATGAAATTTCTTGCTCTCTTTAATGTATATCTTCCCATAATCCTTATCATCTTCTCCTCCACCCTTCCTGGCTGACAGAAAAAAAAAATTGCAGAGGTGCAGTGCAGGGTGACTGGAGAAAGAGACAATGTTTTCTCTTCAATGCTCTTTGTAGCTCTAATTTTCTTGTCCTCATATAAACATGGCAAAAAGGAAAAATTTAATAAACTAAGGTATTTTTCTCTGTAGCAAGAGCACAGCATTTTAATAGAGCCTTTTTCTATTTAGAAGGTGGAAGTAAGAAAAAAAATTTGCAATAACCAAAACTAGTTCCAACTGCTTATGATTGGCTGTAGATTTTAAGACATTTTAAAACACTGCACTTTATTTAACAACTAAATTTATCCCTAGAAATACAAATAATATATGGCCTATCTTCTGAAAACATGGGAAAATGCAATAGCATTTGTCAATAATAAGTGGTTTAGAAAGAGATATAAAAGGATTCTATACTGGTTAGGAAATCTGCTACTGCTGATTATGGGCAGACCTTGTTCTAAAGATGCCACGATAATTAAAGTATTATGTTGACAAACCCTTACAGACTTAAGCAGTTTGGGTTAGCTAGCTCCAGAGAACTGGGAATTAGAGGATATTCTAAGATTTAATCAACATTTCTACTGCCCTAATGTTTAACATTGCTTTACAGCAGCAACCATGTAGATAGTCTGTTGGATTTACTGAATAGATAAGAAAATAACTCATCTCATTTCTATGCAACTAAATGCTTTGGGTATATCTGCCTGGACTTGAAATGTCTTCTTTTATATACTTAACCCAGCTTTGTATTACTTTTTTATTAAGATCGTACTCTGATATATATGTGTGTATATATATATATATATATTGACAAGGGGTTATAGAAAAAAAAGTAAGCTTTTGCTCATGTCATAGATGAGAATAATTAACAGTTTGTCCTTCTTTTGATAGATTAGGGTTTAGAAAATATGTCTCTCACATACCTTTCTTTAAAAAATGACCAAAGTGGTGCCTGGGTGGCTCAGTGGGTTAAAGCCTCTGCCTTCGGCTCAGGTCATGATCCCAGGGTCCTGGGATGGAGCCCCACATCCAGCTCTCTGCTCACCAGGGAGCCTGCTTCCTCCTCTCTCTGTCTGCCTCTCTGCCTACTTGTTATCTCTATCTGTCAAATAAATAAATAAAATCTTTTAAAAAATAAAAAATTTTAAAAAAATATAAAAAATGGCCAAAGGATCTCTAAAATTTAATAACATAGTATTAATGTAATGATATTAAGTATTGGAAACAGAAGCTAAATAATAATTGTAAATTTAATAATAATACAGAAAACAAATACCAAAATGTACTTTTGGGAGTGCACATGCGCACACACACACACACACACACACATGCATTTAACAACAGTAATCTGAGTTTACAACAATATTAACCAAAACTCAGTAGTTAATGAAATAAATATTTCTTATAATTAACAATAGCTTAATGTTAAGTTATGAGAATAACAAAAAATCAAAATCAATAGTTCTCTTATGTGGATACACAAATCAGTTTTAAGATGATCTGGAAAATATTTATTAATAAAAATATCATAAAATATCCAGCCCAATAAAAATGTTCAAATCACGCATAAGGACATAATAAAACTTTGATAAGAAATTTTATTTTACTTGTGTTGATAAAAAAAATTTTTTTAAATGATAAGAAGAGAACCATACTCTATTTCTAGGTGGGAATATTGGGTTTTATAGATATCCATTCTTCTGAAATTAATTTTTATTCACCAGGAATAATAAACATGACTAGTTTGAAATATATATATGTATATATACATATATATGTATTTAAAATCCTAGTTCATTTTTATATGTCATACTTAATTCTAAATTATTATAAAATGAGAAACTTTGGAGGAACCAAGGGGAAAAAAACAAATAAGTACCTGATCTTGAGGTATATGAGGGTTTTTATGCAAAAAAAAAAAAAAAAAGTAGAGAAAAAAAAACAAGAAAATAACAACAAACAAGTAAATAGGGGCGCCTGGGTGGCTCAGTGGGTTAAGCCTCTGCGTTTGGCTCAGGTCATGATCTCAGAGTCCTGGGATCAAGTCCTGCATCAAGCTCTCTGCTCACCAGGGAGCCTGCTTCCCCCTCTCTCTCTGCCTGGCTCTCTCCCTACTTGTGATCTCTCTTTCAAATAAATAAATAAAATCTTTAAAAAAAAGGTAAATAAATAACACACTAAAGGAATTATAATAAAGTTGAAATATTTTAATTACAAAAAATGTGTTTATATTATAGGCTAAATCAACAACATAAAAAAAGTGTGGGAAAATATTTGAAACAAATATTAAGCTTAATGCTTTAATATTTTATATATCCTTAGAGCTAAATTTTAAAATTTTCTTCAATCGAGATGGGGCAAAATATGGGAAAAAATGACAAATTTTAAATATCCAAAATTCATATGAAAACAAATTTAATCCCACACAGAATTTATTAAGATTTGAAAGGTACCATTTTTGTCTGTCATATTAGTAAGATTAAAAATACCTTGTGTGGCTAACATGCAAGTGACTAAAGACTCTTGCACACCCCCTAAACAAGTTGAAAATAGCTTATTTGGAGGGCAGATTGGCATTGCTCATGCAGGGCTTTAACTGTGTTTAGATTGTTGCCCTGGTAATTTCACTGGGAAAAAGAGAGTGTATCCTGACGAATAACTAGAGCTGTATAGATATATTTAGGTACATGTTTGATTATTCCATGAGATACTTGCAAAAATCTAAATGCCCAAGTTAAATAAATTATGAAATATTATAAAATGCAATATACTTCTGGATTTAAAAATTGTGATTTCAAAAAATGTGAAGAATGTGTCTGCGGAAAAAGTAACCAAAGAGCTCTGTGTGTACTTATTAAAATACTCTATCACAGAAGATGCCTGCATTAGACCAAAACAACAAATAGGAAAACAAAGGAAATTTTTATTGCTGGGAGATGGACTTATGAGGGTTTTATTTTTTTATACTATTTATATGTTCTCAATATTTGTCTAGAGCATATATTTCTTTAAAAAAAAGAAAAGTAAAAGCTTAAAATGTAACTATTTTCTCTACATGTTGGAATTAGACTGGATTTTTTTTTAAAGATTTTATTTATTTATTTGACAGAGAGAAATCACAAGTAGGCAGAGAGGCAGGCAGAGAGAGAGGGGGAAGCAGGCTCCCTGCCAAGCAGAGAGCCCGATGCCGGACTCGATCCCAGGACCCTGAGATCATGACCTGATCCGAAGGCAGAAGCTTAACCCACTGAGCCACCCAGTTGCCCTAGATTGGATTTTTTATATTCTTATCCAGTGGAGTAATAGGATCTCTAGATGTCAGAATTGGTTTCATGAGTTTTGTAAATAATTTCTAACAACTTGGAGATATTTTTATCTCTAGATTCTTAGTTGCTCTAAGAACTAAATATATCTCATACCCATTAGTTGTATGAAGATACTTATAAAGATTTCCTCTTTTTTTGTATTGTTTTCAGATCTGCCCATGTTTATTTGTTGTTGTTGTTTTTTAAAGATTTTTTATTTATTTATTTGACGGAGAGAGAGATCACAAGTAGGCAGAGAGGCAGGCAGTGGGGGTGGGAAGTGGGCTCCCTGCCAAGCAGAGAGCCTGAGACCATGACCTGAGCCAGCCAAAGGCAGAGGCTTAACCCACTGAGCCAACCAGGCACCCCCAGATCTGTCCGTGTTTTACTGGGATTGTGTAAAGCAGGGTAGGGGGAGCTGGCCTTTGGAATGAAACAAGCTGGCTTCAAACCTGATCTCTGTGACCATTTGATTGCCTATAGGAAAATTACTTACAATGAAAAACTTTTGTTTTCTCGTAAGTAAAATTGGAATAATAACATCCACCATATGGGATTATTTTAAGAATAACATGAGATAATGCATGCAAAGAACATATTGGAAGTGTTCTACAAATATTAGCCATTATTTTCACTTTTAAGGGTACTATTAAACCTGAAGAGCTCAACACTGTATAATTATGCAATATTCAGCTTCAGTTATAATTCCTACATAGTATGAATTTACTCGTGAAGCCTTTGGCTAGGCACAGGGAGTAGACGCAGTAGTCCTTTGGGTTGCACAACCCTGAGTTTCTGGTACCCCTTCACTGGGGAAGCTTTTCCTTTTTGAGAATTTTTTTTTAACTTTATTTTTTCAGTGTTCCAAGATTCACTGTTTATGCATTACACCCAGTGTTCCATGCAATATGTGCCCTCCTTAATAACCACCACCAGGCTCACCCAACCCCCCACCCCCCTCCCCTCCAAAACCCTCAGTTTATTTCTCAAGAGACCACAGCTCTTATGGTTTGTCTCAACCAACCTGGGGAGACAGACGGATGGGGACAGAGTGCCTCACCCCACCCACCACCCACTGGAGGAGGAACCTTGGAATTTGTCAGTTCAGTTGTCATTGTCAGGAGAAAAAAAAATATAGCAAGCAAATACTGTGTCAGGATGAAGTACTTAAAAAAAAAAAAAAGTTTTATTACAAGGAAGTACTACATAGCTAATGTATACAATTTGAGGAGTTTGAATGTAATCACATACCCACGATACTACCACCACAATCCTGAGAGTAGATATAACCAAAAGAACTGAAATCAGAATCTAGAGAGATACGTGCACTCCCATGTTCACTGAAGAATTATTTATGATAGGAGCCCCTGGGAGGCTCAGTCAGTTAAGCCTCTGACTCTTGATTTCAGCTCAGCTCATGATCCCAGGGTCCTGGGATGGAGCTCTGTGCTCAGTGGGGAGTCTGCTTCAGGATTCCCTCTCTGCTTCTTCTCCTCACCCCCTCCATGCTCATACTCTCTCTCTTTCTTTCTCAGATAAATAAATATTTTTAAAAGAGTTATTTTCGATAGCCAGTATATGGGAACAACTCAAGCATACATTGACCAGTGAGTGGATAAAGCAAACGTTAGATGTGTGTTTGTGTATGCATATTAATTAATTTATTGTTAATTAATTGATATTAATTATATCAATGTATTAATTATATTATTAGTTACATATTGATGTGTAATAATTAATGTATATATTAATCAGTCTTTAAAAAGAGGGAGATTTTGCCATTTGTGACAACATGATTGAGCCTGGAAAACATTATGCCGGGTTAAATAAACCAGTCGCAGAAGGACAAATACTACACGATTTCACTTATATGAAATATTTACAATAGTCAAATCAATAGAAAGAGAGAATACAATAGTGACCATCAGGGCCTGGGAGATGAGGAAAATGGGGATTTGTTCAATGGGTATGAAGCTTCCATTATGTGAGATGGTAACTTCTAGACATCTGGGCAGCAGAGTGCCAGGAGTTAACAATATACTATTATACTGTACTGTGAACTTCAAAATCGAGTACTATCCAAGAGGCAGTCTCCATCGCTTAAAGAAGAAGATGTCTTGCTGCACTTGAACATTGGGTTCAAAGGAGAAATCAAAGGGAGAGAAGCAGCCGCAGAGTTTTCTTCCTTTCAGTGAGCCAGCATCCTGAGTATTGTACTTGGGACAACTGGGAAGAGAAGGGAAAAAAGAACCTTGGGGAAAGAGGAGGCACTGTCTTTCTTTAAGATGGAGTGTAACTGGAAACAGCCTCTAGCCAAGGTCAAGGTCAAGAGTAATAGAATCCTGGCAAAACGTGCTAGTTTATCTTCCCCCAATGAACTGCTGCCAAACCATATACACAGTGTCGCACAGCGCCGGAGAGTGTCTGATGCATCTCCAGAGTATTTATGAGGACTTCTGTTGTGAAGATAGTTTCTTAGGTAACAAAGTAAAAACACGTACGGATGAGCACTCACTTCTCCATGCCCTGGCTTCCTGTAAAAACCAAACAGCAAGAATTTCGATAATCTCTCCTGAGCAAAGCAAGTTCTTGAAGGGGACAAGTGGGGCAGGCGTGGCAGGGAGCGCCTTTCAAGGTGGTGTAGACCCCACTGACTCAGCAAAAGCCTGGCATCTGTATATTCAGTTGTCTTGACCCCCTGCTTCTAGGGCCCAGTCTGGTAGGGGAGAGTTGATAGCAGCTGTAGGCAGCCAGGACGAAGCTGTTTGTTACGGAGCACGAAGCCCCTGGTTGGGGAGTGAGGGCTCTTTTCCTTTGTTCAGATCACCGTCGGATGTCCCGCTGTGGTGCCTTTCTCAAACTTGATTTAGCTGCTCAGATGGCTGGAAACTGTTAGACTAGAAATGTCAGATGGCAGTTAAACTAGAAATTCTTTGCTTTTTAAAACAACACCTTTTGTTTTGTAACGTGAGCTAGTCCCATGCTGCTCCTGGAGTGACTTTTATCATCAGGGAATGACCAAGAAATTGCCTAGGAATCCATAAGAACACTGAAGGGGAGCAAGGCAGGACATGGGGGACCCTGACATGGGCATACAGGAGGAAAAGCCAGGAGGTGACAGCAGAGCATTTTCTGGGGGACTTGAAATATTTACTTAATATAGTGAAATGTTTCTTATTAAGATGCCAAAAAAATTTTCCTGTTTCAATATTTAAAGTTGTATAATTTTATAATAAAGTAATGCATCTTTAATTGATAACATGCAATTATAAAAGAAAGATTGCACTTTATAAAGATACAAAAATCAATCTAGTTCCAAAATGTAGAGATAACAGTTATGTTTTAGACTGTTACTTTTCAGTTTTTTTTTTTTTTTAAGAAATACATGTTCTAGACAAAGAAATTGGGAACATATAAATAGCATTAAAGAAATAATTACTCTTAATCCCACCACCCAGCAATAAAAGTTGTTATTGCTTTCCTAAATATTGTTTTGGTCTAACACACACATCCCTCATGACAGAGTACTTTAATAAAATTGTACATAATTATTCTGTCACTGCCATTTTCATTAGTCACGTCCTTAAAATGTTTGAAAACGTCATTCTTAAATCCAGTAGTATATTGCTTTTTATTAATATTCCATAATATTGTGGATACCCATGAAACAAAAAAGTAAATGAACAGCTTTGAGACTCCTGACCTAGTTAGTCAAAGTGGTGATTCCCGGAGGTTTTGTGGCCATTCTGAAAATGGGGAAAATGAGCCTTAGTACAATTAAAGGATTTTTCTCTGGACCCAAGATGCAAAGGCCAAGGACGCTAATCAACCACTTCCTCCCTTCCCCTACCCAACCACACCCCTGCCCAGAGCGCAAAGATACCTTTGTAAATGGTCCTCTAGGCAAACACTGTGCACAAGCCCCGTGAAGGATCATTCTTGTCTGTTGAACCCACTGGCCAGTCAACTCTGCAGTCAAAGAGAGGAGACAGCAGGTGGCTTGCAAGTTGAGCCCTCACACATTTAGCTGCTTGATTGTGTTCTGTCACAGTGCTCTAGGCCTGGCATTTTTACCTGCTCCTGTGTTCTGAGTCAGGCTCTGAGGGACATGCTCGCTGAGAGAAAGTCCACATTTGGAAGCCATTTGCTTTTACAAAATGTTTACTATTCCTGCCCTTGACAGTTATTACTAGAGTCATTACTGATGGAATACAGAGAGAGGAGGGTTTCAGAGGACTGACATGTGGAAATGTATTTGTATGAGGGGACAGAGACAGAAAACAAATGCATATCTGCCACGAGCATTATTTTACCTATTCTGAAATATTGGCTTTCTCATCACATCCCATAATTTGAGTTTTAAAAAGAAGCAGCCACAGACAGTATTCTGTTTCCCCAATAAAGATAAAAATTCTTTTTTTTTTTAATTTTTACTTTTGTGGGTAGTTCTCCAACTATAACGCATTTATAGCTGCCAGAAATAATCCCCAACTGATTATGGCTCTGCAGATTGTTCGTGATATGTGTATCTTGAGGAATTATCTGGTGAGAGGATAGGTGTGAGTAAGAAAAACTAAACAAACCTTCAGAGAGTACTGAGTTTGGTGAATCACCAGCTCACATCTTTGCATGAGATCCTTTGTAGAATTGGGACAAGCAGGGCCCACTTGACTCAACTTTTGTTGTTCTTAATTTTTTTTTTTAAGTACTTATTTGACTTTTTTTCCTACTTATAAAAAGAATTTTTGCTCATTGTAAAAAACATGAAAAAGTATGTAAAAAATTATCTCTATTTCACAACCTAAAACAACCCTGATTAACACTTTCAGTGATATTTTTCTGTGATTTCTTTAATATAATGTATATAGACCATGCTTCATTAAGTTGAAGGTGTTTTGCTTATAAAACACCTTTAGTTTATACAGCATCAAGAAAACCTATGGCAGGGCCCTTTTAAAAAATGCATTTTTCTTTTTATTGGTACCATCTAAGTGACCTTCTTAGAGATATAATTTAATTTTTTTTAAATTCATATAAAGTAAAACTGACATTTTTGGATTAGACAGTTCTGTTACTTTGCCATATGTAGGGATTTGTGTGACCATCACCACAGTCAGGATAGAGAACATCTCTATCACCCCCAAAAGATCCCTGTGCTGCCCCTTTTCAGTCATTCTCTCTCTCACACCTCATCTGTGGTAACCGCTAATTTGTCCTCAGTCACTATAGTCTTGCCTTTTTCAGAAAGTCATATAGATGGAATTATATGGTATGTCATCTTTGAGACTGACTTCTTCCGTTCAGTATCATGCCTTTGAAATTCATCTTTTCTGTTGTACACATCAATAGTTTGGTCCCTTTTGCTTTTCCTTTTTTTGTGGGTGAGGAACACTACTGTATGGATATACTAGAGTTTGTCATCCATTCACCATGAAGGACACTGGGGCTCTTTCCAGTTTTCTGAGATTATAAGGAAAACTATAACATTTATATGCAGATTTTTGTGTGAACAAAAGATTTTCATTCTATTGTGTAAATGCCCTGGATTGAGGGAACACACCACTGTATGTTCATTAAAAACTACCAAACTGTTGTTCAGAGTGCATGTACAATTTTGAATTCTCACTAGTAAGATGTAGAATTCTACTTGTTCCCCATGCTTGGTAGCACTTGGTATTCTTAGTTTTCTTTAAAAAAATATTTTAGATATCTTCATAGGTGTGTATCTCATCTTAGTTTTAATTTGTATTTCTGTAATGATTACTGATTGTGAGTAGCTTTTCTTTTTCTGGTGTTTATTTGCCATTGATAGAAACTATTTTGTGAAGTCTTTTGCCCATTTGTTAGTTGGGGAGTTTGTTTTCTTCGTGATGAGTTCTGAGAGTCTTTTATATATTATGGATATAAGTCATTGGCTGGATATATGATTTCCAAATTTTATCTCCTGGTCTGAGACTTCACTTTTCCTCTCTTTACAGTCTTTCCCAGAAGAACATCTTTAATTTTGATGAAGTTCAGCTTGACCAGCCATTTCTTTTATTGATTGTGCTTTTTCTTTCATGTCTAAGAGATCTTCACCCAACTTCATGTATAAGATTTTTGTTTATACTGTCATCTAAAAGTTTGATAGTTGTACATTTTATGTTTACCCATTACTCATTTTCGGTTAATGTCCTTATAAAAATTATCTTGAAGTTTATTTTTGGCATCTTAATTACTAATATTAATTAATTGTTTCAATACCATTTGTTGAAAAGATTACTCTTTCTCCATTTAATTTTTGTATTTTTTTTTCTTGGTCAAAAATTGAGTGAACATATTGGTGAGGCTCTATTTCTGTACTTCTGTACTCTATCTGTTCCACTGAGTTGTATATCTATATTTTTACCACTTTATATTATTGCAACATTAGAGTAAATCTTATAATTGGATAACATAAATACTCCACTTTATTTTTCAAAATTGTTTTTATTTTTTAAAAAAATATTGTATTTATTTATTGAGAGAAAGAGAGAGAGAGAGAGAGATGGAATGAAAGAGAGAGAGAGAGAGAGCATGAGGAGGGAGAGGGGCTGAAGGAGAAGGAAAAGCAAGCTACTCCTGAACAGGGAGCCTAATGCAGGGCTCTATCCCAGGACCCTGAGATCATGACTTGAGATGAAGGCTGATGCTTAACCTACTGAGCTACCCAGGCACCCCCAAAATTGTTTTGCTCTAATTCTTGTGCCTTACCATATAAATTTTAGAAAATGTCTATACAAAAAATACACACACACACACACACACACACACACACACACACACACACAAACCTATTCCTTACTTTGCTTGGAATAATTATAAAACCATTGCCAAATTTGAAGAGAATTGACATCTAATAACTACGCTGGGTCTTTCAATCCATGAATGTCTTCCAATTATTTAGATCGTTGGTTTCCTTCATCAGTGGTTAGCTTTTCTAAGTACGTAGATCTTACACATGTTTTGTTAAAGTTGTAACTATTTTTTCTTTTTTTGTGTATGGGGAACTATTGAAATTGGTATTACATATTTTATGTTGAATTCCCATTATTAATTGCTATATAGAGAAGTAGAATTGATTTTTGTATATTGTCCTTGTACTCTGTGACTTTGTTATGCCCACCTGTTAGCACTAGCAAATGATTTTTTGTTTGTTTGTTTGTTTTGGTAGATTCTTTGGGATTTTCTATGTAGACAATCACGTCTTATGCAAATAAAGACAGTTTTAGTTCTTTGTTTCCAATATGTAGTATTCTTATATTTTTTCTTACCCTATGACACTGGCTAAGACTTCTAGTACTATTTTCAATAAATAGTGAGAGTAAACATTTTTCCTTTGCTTTCTTTCCAATTTTAGTGGGGAAAGCTGTCTTTTACCTTAAGTGAGTTATGTTGCTTGAAACTTTTTGTTCTAAACAGAGTTTATATAAGATTTGTATTCCTTCTGAAAATTGTCCTTAATGGTTCTGTGAATGAAACAATGAGTAATAGCAGTTGTTCAGTCATTCTAACAAGAGTAAAAGCCAAGTTCATACATGTGTCAGCAGAAACAACTGCCACCATGGCTACTTGGCTTAAAATGACTGTAAGACACCATGAATTTTAATATGAATTCTGATTTTAGAAATATTAAAAGGCAAAAAATGTATATCTAGGAGCTAGTAACATGTAGTAATTTTTTATAATATGCTTTTAAAAAATTAACCCATTTCATGAACAATTTATAAGGTATTTTAGTAGTGCCTAATGTTTCCTCAGAAATTCTATCAAAATTTATTTAATCAGTCTCATCTGTTGAAACTTTATTTTGTTTTCAATTTTTACTATCACTTACGACAACTGATAAGTATTTTTAACATTGGATATTCATTTACAATTATAAGCCTGTGATATTCAAATAGAAGTGAATTTGATCAAAAGATGATTTGTCTAATATATCTAGCTAACAGTCCTTCCAAGGGCATGGTTTTATACCAAGGGAGAGTCAAATGATCCCTGAGAAAATGAGTCACTGTTGATAATATAAACTTGTATTCTAAGGAGAACTTCAGTTACCACATCAGGACATGAAGTACGATTTAAATGATCAGATTTTTCTTGTTCATCTGCATAAGAGTAGAGTACAGGAAGGGGATCATTCTTTATTTTCCCATAAAATGTGTTGGAAAGATGGGAAAAAGTCAATTTCATAATAATCTTGTGAAAATATTTCCCCTGAGGGGCTACTGCTACAAGTTGTAGGCTAAAATGGAATGTTTACAGGATGAAGAATGGGGATTTTTATATCTGACACAGAGCAAAGTCATTTAACAGGAAAAAATGCATTTTTCAGTTGTACAAGAATTGTAAAATTTTCATTTTTACTCAAATTTGTAAACCAAAATATTCCATTACCTCCATTCCATCACAGCGTGGGTAACTACAGGAAAATTTGTTAACATGTCTTGGATAAGAATATCGGTTGTATTGGAATTAAAACAAATATGTGTTGCAATACAATTTGTTCCAATGTTTAGCTTAACTTAGAAGCAGAAAATGTTAACACAGTAATTTCAAACTGTTGATACTGGTTTGTATTTTGGGGACCAGCACTGAAATTGATATAAACAAAAAGTACTTACATTGGATTTTTAATTCATTCTGTTTTGTGGTTCAAGCTGCTGGCTATTTAAATGAGGGAGTAAGAGGGAAGATATTAGGAATAAGTGACAGCCACATTTATGCATTTCTTAGTAAGTATAATTATAAATTACACAGAAATTAAATAAAGAAATATACACATTTTTAGAAAAGGAAACATACACAGATGCAATGTAGTGTAGACAAAACCTTGGATTGAGTTAGGAATCTGACACTTACAAACTGCATAACTTACCATGTTTTCATCTCTGAAACAGGATCTCTGGCTAGATTCCAAATTTGTGAAAATCAGTAGATAATTGGTGGAAAGCCTCTACTTCAAAGTCTTTTATAACATTACAGAAACGTGAAATATTATTAATAAAGGACAAGAATATTCATCTTTACTACTCACAATGTGACCTTAAGCAAATAATTTAACTATTATAAGCCCTGTTTTTCAATCTGGAATGTTGCTGTTTACCCCAGAAAGGTATTTTAAAGGCCAAATGAAATAATTCTGTGAAAGTGTAGAAGATACAGGTTATGGAAACAAGATTAGGATTCAAGATTCGACACATTCTCTTAAGAGTTACGTTTATTTGGTTGGCATAGGGTAAGTGACTTGCAAATATTGGCTAACCTCCTCTCCATGGCAATGCTGAAAAGCATTTATCAGCTTAGACTTTACAAAAATCACCAAAGGATGATTGGAGAAGATCCAGAACTCAATTGTAGACTGTGTCTTAAGAACCATGGAAGCCATCTATAAGGTAAAACACACATATATACCACACTAAGAGATGTTGTTCAGCTAATTCTAGCCCATGTGGTGACATTAACAGCCAATCTTTCCTACCAAGCAGAAATGAAACTTTTAGGAAAAAAAGCTTCAGCTATATTTATGTCCTCACCTATATGTAGATTATTTTCTATTACTGAGTATTTCTTTAACATCTAGGTGTATTAACAACGGTCCATCTAGTTACTTTTTTGGTTATGACTATTCTCATCATTCTGGGTGATTTTTTGAACTGATTGATTGGCCAGTTGTCCGTAATTCTGTTTGTAATTTCCCGGAGTCTATTCTTTTCAGCATAGCCTCATTCCCTGTATTTTTAAAACTGTCTTTGTTCCCTTCCTGATACAATGCCCTCACAGAACCTACAAATGCAAGCAATGTAATATGCTTTACTTATGCTGCCATGCTTCAATGTGTTTGCATGGGTAGCCAGCTAAAGGGGCAGGAGTTTTGTTGGCTTCCATGCAATGTGGTTAGAAAATACAGTTTTGTGACTAGCAGAAAACTAAGTGCCAGTGACCAGAAATAGCGAATGGCCAGAAATTCATGTGCTGTGTCGTATTTCATGAAAGTTATGAAGAAGAATAACTCTGAAGAGCAGGGGTGACTGGCCATAGGTGTGTAGGAGGAACATGGTGGTTTCTGATTAGCACACTCACGTACCACTGGTTCAAAGCATTGATTTAAACATGGAGGGCTGTAAATGATGAGCAGTAACAAGGACATAGTCTCAAATGCTCCCATCTTCTTTCTCCCCCATGGCATAGAGCTCCCATGACCCTAAGCACAGTGATGAATATCCAACAAGATTGGTTAGGAGGATTGTGAGGAAGATACCCTCTGATGCACTGAACCCATTGCACTCGCCTTCAGGAAAGCCTCCTTTGCATGGCTGTTCACATTTGATATTTAAGAAACTATCTATTGGTCTCAGAGAAATCATTTATTTTGAAATGATTTCATAAATACCAAGGGTGAGACCTCCTTTAAGCAGAGGGAAAACTTCCCTAACCCCAAGGGAACATTCCTCCCAGGATTGTGATTTCTGCTGAAGAAAGGGTGGTGTCTGAGATAAGCAGAGCAGACTGCGCTGGAAGAAAACAAACATGTTTATTGTTCCCCTGGTGAATATATTTCCTAATATAGTCCTGGATCTTGAGAACTTTGGCTGTCCCTGCCCTGGCAAAGAAACTCAGAGCTCTGTCCTTCAGAACCCCAATGCCTATACCCAGGGGAGAATCCCCTAGCTGCCGCCAATCCTCCTGGAGAAGATGGATGGTTCCAGATGGGCTGGCATAGGGACAGCACTTTTTGGGTTCTAGATGGTTTGGGAACTGTGCACTCTCACATCACTCCAGAGGTCGTATTGAATGGATGACCACCTCACTTCTAACTCCTTACCGCAGGCCACTAGAGATGAAAAGCTCACTGCGTTGAGCTGCTTTTCTCAAAACTACTCTTCACTCAAACTTTCCACTTAAATTAACTGTGGGCAGTGGGATTAGTTAACCATTATGGACCACTTCCCAAATGCGAGGCAATAAAGGCACTGGGAACCAAAGTAAATACAACCAACCAGTGGTTTAACAAAAGCAGGGCGGGGATAGCAATAAAAGTGGACATAGTCTGTAGAGATGCACCTAAATGCATAAATAGAAATGCAATAATAGAACAGATTAAATAGGTCCACTTTTGATTATCACCATGTACCAGCAATTCTAAATAATATCAGTGATAAAATACTTCTCTCTGAAAAAAGTATTTTGTTGCTATAAATTCTAAACAATTGCTGTAAGTACTACATGATTTTAATTATCTATCTGCATAGTGCATATATAATAATATATTCATAATGATTTATTATTTAATAATATTTATAATTTGTATATTATACATATTTATATATTTATACTGATTTTTATATAAATATTTGTTTATAAAATTTAATACACATATTTATATATGTATACTAATTTAAAATATTATGTTATATAGATAAATATAACACATAACATTTTACAGTAAATATATAATAAAGATATGTAATATAAAAACTCACATGTGTATTAGATATAAGGCTCAAATGTGTTCCTTTTTAAACCTTTTCTCTAGTAAGCTTTCTACATAACGTTAATTCAGAGAACTGCTTTTGTTAAGTTGGTCCTAACACACATGCTCAGTTATATGCGTTTGTTTCAAAAATGCATATTTAATGGTTCAGAATTGCTTTGTTTGCATTGCAGTTTGCTTTCTGGTTAGTGGACAATTATTTAAATAAAATATTTTTATATCAGGCTATAACTAAACAAAGTTCAAATGGCTAGGTAAATTTAATAGCTTTTAAATGAATAGTTGTATTTTTTTTCTTTTTTGAACTATACTATTAATTTTATTTTTATGAATGATTACATACTTCTTTATAATACATTTTGTCACCATCTTCTATCTTATTATTTATTTACTGACAGTAAATGAAACTAATTTTGCCATGTAGAGGGAATGAATGTGAAAACCGATCTTCTGTCTGTGTCAAATACACTAGGTATACCACTGACCACAATATTATTGACAAAGACAAGTATTTACTAAGCTGCTATTATATGTCAGGCACTGTTCTAGGGCTACATATAAAGCAGTGAAAAACAGACACAATGTTTGACTTTGCAGAGCTTCTATTCTAGTAGGGAAAAATAAACAATAAATAAAATAACAAAGTAAATTATATGCATGGAAATGATAAGTGCTTTGGAAAACAAGTAAGGCAGAGAAAGGGGGTCATTCAATATCTGCTTTGGGAGGAGCTATAATTTTCAACAGGGTGGTCAGAGTAGACCTCAATGAAAAGTTGTCATTTGAGAAAAGACTTGAAAGAGGTGACAGAGTGACACACATTCTTCAAGCATTCCAAGGGTCAGTGTCCTAGCTGTGATCTCTTTTACCAACCTCACTACTGTTTGCTATAGAGATAAATTAATTGAGGTCCATGGATATGGCTTAGTTGAACAAAATATAGTCCTATTTAATTTCATTTTACTTATTTTTAACTGGAGAATAAGAATGTTTATATTTGAGAAGGTTTCAATAATCTGGATCTGTACTTGGCAAATAAGAGTACTTTACTGGAAAAATATTCAATGAATACTTTCTATATAAACACATTTTGGTAAGTATTGTTTGCATCTAATGGGAACAAAATTCAGTCCCTATTTTCAAATAGTCCAACAAAGGGATAAACTCTAAGGTGCTAGAGAAGAAGTGCCATTCACTGTACCAATGCATTCAAGAACTGTGGGGAGTTGAGGCAAGGCAAGTTTAAACCTCCCGGCATGACATCAAAGAAGGCTTTATGAAGGCAATGATATTTACATTGACTTTGAAATATACCTAGGATTAGAATAAACAGAGATAGGTGCTGTGGAGCCCATTTGAACTAAGGCACAGAGGGCAGAACCAGTAAGACATTGGGATCATTGTAGGTTTCCATCTGAGATGGAGACCCACAGGTTGTCAAGAAGATTTAAGAGAAAACAAGGACTCATGCTAGATTGCTGGGGTTAGGACTGGAAAAGGTGGATTAAATCCGAAGAGTGGGGGATTTAGTTTATTACATGGTTTATTACATGTAGACATACTTTTGCCTAATGATGAAAGTCAGGGGGTGTCCCTGCTGAGGTTGGCTGAAATAGGCTGCATATAAGGGCCAGAAGATTTAAGGAGGCTAAGAACCAATGGGGGTGGGGGTGCGTGTGTGAATCATCAGTGCGGGGTTTAATTCAGTGAAGAGGAACACAGTGGTTAGACAGGAGGCGACAACTGTGTCTGACACTGATGTCTGTGAGAAAAGTGCAAACACGTACCAATCTTAGTGTGAGAGTGGTGAGGGTAGAAAAATATTTAATGGATTGCTCCTTGTGGAGTAGACTAGAGTCTCACTTCCTTTTGCATTATGGTAGGCTATATTTCTATGGTGTTGACTGCGTTTGGGAGGGAGTTGAGGGCGTGGTGAGAAATGGGGCAACATACACTGTTCATGGTGTCTGATTTAGTAAATGTAAAATTGAGTTGGGTGGTACCTGTGGTGAAATGCCTATTGACTAAGTACAAAAACTAACAAAACGTTGAATGTTGTCTCCATTATGTATGTGCGATTTAAAGACAAAGGATGTACATTATAAACCAAAATAGAAACCTAGACATTTGCAATAAATACGACCCTCTAGGGAAACCCCAGAGGACCTCCAAACAGGGCAATGTTTACAGAAGAGGACATAGAGGCCCTGCCCTCCATCTTCTGGAAGGAAGATGCGTAAGGAGGAACTATTCCTGAACCCTTGAGTACACTCCCTTGACAGCACATGCTAAAAGCTTTCCCCAAACACATTGTTCTTCCAGGACCATTTAAATACTGCAATTCTCTTGTCCAGATGAATAATATCATTTAAAAGAAGAAAGGAGAGGCAGCTTTTGAGCTAAGAACAGATGTACCAACAGCCAGACTTTAAGCCAACCCTTTGTAAATTGGTAGGGAAGAACCACTTATTTAGAAGCAAGTACTTTGGCGAAGGCTTCCCTTCGCTCAGTATTCAGATGCTTTGTTAATACTTCTCTTGTCTCACAAAACAGCTTCTAAAAGAAACCGCATCCAGGTTAGAAGAAGGTGTTGTGTTATTGGGGGAGCGGGGGAAGAACCATACAGCAAAGACATGGAAAACTGAAATACCAGTTGGCATGATCAGAGACCTTAGAGCGTGCGGCTGAAGGAGAATGGCCCTTGGCATCAGCACACCCCCAGCACCCTCCGCCCGCCCGCCCAGATCTGTTTTCCTCCTTCTTCTTCCCTCTTTGAAACACGTCCTGTAAGCGGACTGTCCTCACTAGAAGCAGAGATGGCTTTCAGAATCTAATAGGGTGCCTCAAAACCCTTTCAATATTTTTTTCTCTTTGATGTGGGGATTAACACTCCAAATATTAGAGGTGTAACATTTTCACTAACGCTGGTTCAGAATTCAGAACAAACAATAGCCCCAAGTTCCCTAGGGAAGCCCTAAAGATCCATTTTTGGAAGAGAATGTCTGTGTTTATATTTCCAGTTTATAAAGCATGTACCAATCACTTGGCCTCAGAACATGTTTACAAAGGAGAAAAACACCCACAAAACAAATAAACTGCTGCTTGCACAGTTTGAGCTGACAGTCCTTGACTCTCCCCCTTGGGGCACAATTTTTCCCTGCCCGAGAGAGGGATTCAGTGTTCCAGTCAAGGAGTTTCTGTGGAACATCCATTCTTACATAACCAAAGTTTAGTTCAGATTCCCTCCTTTCTGATAAGCTGACACCAGGTTGTAATTAGACAAAAAAGTTTCTGACTGAGCAGAGCCCCTCACTAATTAACAAACCACAGGTACTTCACCCTGGGTTGGGGGGGGGCACCCTATAGCCTGGGCAGTGGGTACTATTTCCAGAGTCTGTCCTGCCAGGAGAGGTAGAAATCCTGGTATCATGATCTCAGCTCTTGATCTGGGCCACTGCTGAGATTAACAGATTTCTATTAGCAGTTTGTACTTCGATGCAGTTTTTCCAGAGGAGCATGGCCTTTGGAAACCAATTTACCTGTTTTGCCAATAAACTCGAGTCCTTCTCAAGTCCCAAGGAAAGGATCATTGGAGGGGGTGCGTGAGCCAGTCCGCTCAGTGCCTAGTTTGTTCATGAAAAAACAACAACAAACTGAAGTCATGTGTATTGACATGAAATCTGGTGAGAGAGATGGGGAGCTGGAGATACAGAATGTGTGACTGTGAGGATGCCAGGCTTGAAAAAGTGTGAGGAGGAGCCACAGAAGGGTTGGAGTCATACTGGGGGGACCAGTGAGGAAGCCAGTGCCCTGAATCACTCCTGTGTCTCTAATGCAGCTCTCACCTTTTCATTAACTCAAACTTAGGTTTGGGAGCTCCTAAAATGGAGCAATCAGCAAGTCCCCAAATAAATGCCAAGGAGTTCTGCTTTGTGGAAACCTGTCACGTCCATACGTCAGTGGGAAAGCATTGTGTAGTTTCATGTGAACTCACAGTTCTGCAACATTTGAGATCAAATCTCTTTTCTAGTCATTGCTGCCAGGCATGTCATTAATTTTGACCATTCAAAATCAAGCATGATGACTCATATACAGTGGGAACTCAAGAAATACTTGTCAAATGAATTCATCAATTACAATCATTTCTGGTGCTAGAGGAGGAGAGGGGCCATGTGTAAATGGTGGAGGATAGTCACATGTCTCAGTGTGTTTTCTTATGATTTTCTCTACATGTAAGCAGATATATGCATATATCCTGAATGTTGGTTGGACCTGTTACACTCAGGGTCTGTGAATTTACCATTTATTGTCAACTTGGACTTGTATTACAGGTGATCCTGCTCACCATACAAGTTACCCAGGAAGATATTATGGAAGGCTCTTTCTTACCATTTCCATGGATTCTATTGGAATGTCATCATTCCAATTCAGATAGAAGAGCTTTTAAATCCTGGTCTTCTCCAGAACTCTTCTCCCATTAGAATGGAGGCCCCATGAAGACAAGAGTACTATTACCATTACTCTGCCGTATACTTATCCTATTGCTTCACTTAACGGGTGTTTATTTTTTTGCAATTTGACAGAAGCCAGTATATAAATATTTAGTATTATTTGTTGAAACTAATGAAGGAATAAATGAATCAACACCTTTGTCAAACACATCTCAATTGAACCTTTGAAACTGCTTCCCTACGCACTAAAAAATTGGCATCCTAAATCCCGTGTTCATTTCTTTGCTATATTTTTATTCCATCTCCATCTGTTCTTTAAACGTATTTATTTAGGCTAATAATTTTTAACTTTATAGAAATACATCATTCCATTCTATATGGAATTATCTATGGAATATTTAGTAACTTCCTTTGCTTTTGTTTAATTTTGCATTATTAAGGGGGATGCCTACTGTTGTATATTGTTGTAGTTCGCCTTTTTGAACTACTGTGTGAAAGTGCTTTGTCCATATTTTGTCAGTTCTTCTGTTGATAGGTGTCCAGGCTTTCACAATTAAAAATAAGGCGGCTGTTGGGAGTCTGTCTGGCTCAGTCAGAAGAGCACTGGACTCTTGTTCTTGAGGTTATGAGTTTGTTATTTATTTACTTAAATAAGTAAACCTTAAAAAAAAAAAAGGCTGCTGTGGGCATTTATGCACATACCTCCTTTTGTATGTGTGCAAGAGTGTTGTTGGTGGATATCTAAGGTGCATTTGTTGTGCCATAGAATATATGAAGGTATGATTTAGAAGCTAATGCAAAGTTGCTTTCCAGAGTAGCTGTATCAATTTATAATTCTATCAGCAATGATGAAGAAATTCTATTGATTCATCCTTTCAAACACTTGAAAACATCAGACTTTTTTTAATGTACCAATTCTAAAATGTATCTGGTTGTGAAATGATACCTCCAGCAGCCTTGATTAACATTCCTCTAATCACTAATGATACTGATCACCTCCTCATATGTTTATTAGTAGTTCAGGAATCCATTTCCATGTCAACATTTCCTCTTAGAGTTTCTATGGTTTGCCAGGTTGTGTTTCATTTTTGGTGATTCTTTTTTAGAAGTTGTCCCAACCTAATTAGTCACTTACAAGCCAGAGATTGTAAACAGCTCTTTTTAGTTCCTCTATCATATGTAACAGCCCTTTCAAGCCCTGCCTCTTCTAGATTTCTAAGACTGATGTACAAAATTTGGTGCCTTACATGTCTCATCTGTAAAATGGGCACAATAACAAAGCAGTCATGGTCTATATCAAGGGCACTTCTATAAGCACTTTGTCTGTTTTGTAGCTTGCTCTTCCCTCAATGCCACGCGATTAGATTACGTCACTCTCCTCCCTGTGTCTGCCTCTAACTTGGTCTGCATCAAATTCCTGCTGTCCTATTATTTCCAGTTTGGAGTATTAGAAAATAATTCTCATATTATGGTAGTGATATTAGTAATAATACCTAAAAATTACTGGGCAATTAACATATGCCAAAGACTATGCTGAGCATGTTACAGATGTTACCTTGTTTAACCTCATAACCACTTTACATAGTAGGGACTCTTAGTATTCTTATTTATGTCTGTTCTCTAAAACAGTGATCAGCAAACTGTATCCATAAATGGCCAAATAGTAACTGTTATAGGCCTTAATGGTTACTGGTCTCTACCATCACTCAAGTCTGCCACTGTAGTGTGAAAGCAGACACAAACAGTATGAAAACAAATGTACCACCAAAGCTCTTCACAGAAAAAGGTCATGGCCCAGATTTGGCCTGGAGACTCTAGCTTGCTTACCTAACCTCAAACATTGTGCACGCAAGAGTAAGAACAACCACTCAAAACCACCATCATTCCTCTAGGCTTATCCTGCGAGTCAAAATGATTTTATAGAACCTTGGACTGCCACAAACACTCTCCATTTAATTTAGTAAATACTTATTGAGTGCTCAGGGTATGCATGAAGCCAGGTGCCAAGGATGCAGAAATAAGTCCTATACTCTGCCCTCTAAGTTCAAATATTGGTGATGAGAAGATCAGGGAGGCAAACATAGAATTCAGCAAACGCTAAACAGAAGATTATAACCAGCGCCATGAGACACAGAGTGGTGACTCCATTGGCTCACCAATGTCACAGGTCATGTCCTAGACACTGTGCTAAATCCCAGGGATGAACCCACAGTACAGAAGACAGACTCAGCTTCCACACTTATGTACTGCCAATCTAGAGGTAAACTCTGCCTAAACAAATAATTTAATAAATATTTACAAGTGTGCAAAATGCTGAGAAGTACTAGGGAACATATGAACATGTGCAGTCTGAGAACAGGGCATTTGTCTTCTATGACTGCATTATGAGGTGGTGGGACATGGCCTGAAAGGTGAATTAGGGCCAGACCAAAAGAGTTTGAACACCCAGTTAACGAATATGGACTTTATTCTGGAGGCACCTGGAAGGCATCAAAGATTATTGAACAGGTGAATGACATGACTAGTCCTTTTGAAAGAACACTCTGGCAACCATATGTAGAGTAAATTGAAAGTTGAGAGAGCCAAGGCCAACAGCCTCAGCCTCATCACAGCCTTAGTGGGAAACCATTATTGATGAATGCATAAAGATGGCAGGAAGGAAGACACTGGCAGCTCTAAGTCTGTCGCATAAACCCAAAGTGAGAAGTGAATAGTCTCTTACAGGTTTTAAGAATTTTTAATTAATAGCATATTAATTTTCTGTATAATTTTTGATATGGTGGTGCATTGTCAGTTATCTGTAAATAATACCATTTGCTAAAATACACTGGGATAAACCTTTAATCTTTCAAATATTAGAAAAAATACCTGCTATTTATTTGCCAGTTAATTTTCTGAGAATCTGCTTTCTGCCAGTATCATTCAAAGGCCAAACGATCGTAAGTCAGTGTGATAATGGATTGCAAGGAAGTGGCACCCACATGTGTGAGATTTCTCCTACGATATGCCAGTTTGTTGCTCTGGACCAAGTGCTTTATGAAAAAAAGATGTCAATCGTGTGCTGCCCCTTCTCTTTCAGAATGTATAATCCAAAAGACTTCTCATGGCTGTGTTCTCGTTCACTGGCTTCACCATAGATGGGATCACCCAAACTCAACCCTCGGAGTGACATTGGACTCTCCTCTTCCTACCCCTAGTTGTGGCGTCCAGTTGAGGCTCTGTTCAACTGTATCTCAGCTTTTGTCTTTCCCTCCCACTATCACATCCACAATCCCAAAGGATGAGTAAAATGAGCATGTTGGAAAAAAGAGACGGTGAGAGACATGATAGCCTTGACAAGGGCAGTGGCTTCTGGATGAAAGGTCTTGGCCCAAGCAACACCAAAGCTGTCATCTGCCTGATGGCACCAAAGCTTCATTGCTGATCTATAGCAAAGCAGGAATTCCCTCCGGGAGTCAAGATATTTCACAGGCAGGAAAGCAGATACAAGGACAGCAGAAAGTCTCGCAGGGCCACATCCAGGAAAGAGACGGTGCCTGTGAGTGAGGAGAGGGTTACAGGTCCCCCGGGGCTCTCCCCAAGCACACGTACAACAACTGGGTATCCACAGAAACACCTTCCAAACTGAAGGGCAGCTGATCACTTCTGCAGCCGACGCTGGTTTTAATATCTGTGTCCTAATTTATTTGACATCTGCAGAACATCCAAAGAAAATATTCAAGTACGGGATGGGCAATCCGGCTGCTTTCTGAGTTCATCAAATATCTCACACTCCTTTTTCAAATGTTTTCAGTTTTGCAAAACTCAAAATGCATTTTGCCAAACATGTTCTCTGTTAATGTTTATTTAGAAGGGAATTTAATCCGTATGCTGCTGATGCATTTACACTTAACTCATCAAAATGTTTTACTAGAGTCATTTGATGTCCAAGAAACCTTTTGAGTCTTTTTTATAAGCCTCTTCAAGCCCATTTCGCTTCGAAACAGGAAGTCGCCTGTTACTAACCATAAACGAATGCAATCCCGGGAGGATTTGGTTTCATTTCAGACGCGGAGAGACCACAAGTTCTCAGCCTACCCTGAACTCTACAGAAAAGATTTTTCTCCTGAACTTTTCCTGAGAATGTGCCGTGCACAGATGAGGTGCTGTTATTATTTTCCAAAACAAAATCCTTTACGAAAAGGCATCTTTCATACAGCTCCTGGGAAAGGCAGTTAGCCAAGCAGAGCGCTAAATCATTGGCTTTGCAGGCTGCACCTGGTGAATGTAACTGTCTCTTGTGATCTCCTTACCATTCAGAGCTCATTTGCTAGTATTAATAGAACAAATAAAATGGAATGGGAGATAAAGACACAGGGACCGTGATTTCTTACTTCAGGAAGACCTTCCTGGGTTACAGACCAATACAATGTTCCCAACCACGAGCCAGGGAACCAAAGCTGATATAAACACAGCATCCAAGCCACAGAACATGACTTGTTTAAGGCTTAATTCTGTGAAGTAAGGCAGGAAACAAGATTTATCCTTCTGGGAAACTTTTGGCATTTGCCCTGAGCCGGTCCTGATTACTCTCTGCCGTCCTCACCATCCATTACAGCTATCTGAAGGAAATCAATTTTTTTGCCCAAACTAAGGCAAAAGAGAAATGTCTCCATCAGAGCCCCATAGAAATCCTTCTGTTTGACGTGGCATTAAACAACCCGGAGCGAGCAGCCCTGTTGCCGAGAGGGATTGCTGTTGCTATCTTAGGCCATTTGGCTGTGAAGGGGGGTGAAATTAGTTGGGCAAAAGCCATTTTACAAACATAATAAAAATAAATTACTATGCTTAATAATTGAATCTTAAACTTGTCACTACGGCAAACTCTAAATTATTCCACGAGCCTTCACTGGGGCTTGGCAAAAGTAGTGGGTGCTGGAGGTCAGTTTCCAAGTATGAAATCTAGCTTCGGTTATAACTGCACAGGCTACAGAGTAAATGTTCAAAGGATGAATGGGCCATTGAGAAGTAAATCAGACTCCTCGAGGCTCTTAAATGAGCCCTGGAAGGTTTCAAGCCATCAGTTTGGTGGGCTACCAATAGAATCCGTTGTTGATACAAGAGAATTTGAGGTTGTTAATACCAGGGCTTGGGGTTTTTTGTTTGTTTTTTACGTGTGTGTGTGTGTGTGTGTGTGTGTTTATGTATGTTTAAGAGAGTTTGGGTTGTTTTTTTTGTTTTGTTTTTTGGGTTTTTTTTTTTAACATGTCTTTAGTCCATGTTACATTAATTGTTTTAGGTGTGCTCTGATTGGGCAGTGAAACCTGTGTGACTTGGTCCTTGGCACATGTTCTGACTCCTGGGCACAAGGCTGAAGTGTTTACACTGCTAGGGAATGTTCAAACTCTGACCCAACTGGGAGACATTTCAGTTAACATCTGGCTTTGCTTACTTGTCCTTAATATTAAATTATTAGCAAACTATTAATATCAGACCATTTCATTAGTTCAATTTTTTTCTCTCTCTAAAATCATATTTAAAGGCCACTATCCTTAGAATAAGATTTTAAACCCTCTCTTTGTATCACTGCCTCTGAATTTGGTGTACATAAAAATCCTTGGATGACTCAAGCAGAAGAATTACCAAAACAACAAAGACACCAAGACACAAAACTAACTTTTTATATTTTTAGTGAGATTGAAAAACACGGATTAGTTCATTATTCAAAGTGAAGAGGTAAAATCTTTTATACCCAAATATTACCATTACTGCCAGTAATTCATAAGGTCCTGAGAAGTCGCCTGATCAAGGAGCATATGTATCTGAATATGCTGGCCAGAAATAAAAATTTTGCATTTTTATTCATTTCGGTTTCATGAATTGTTTTTCAGACCAGGTCTAAACAGTCATGGTTACCTACTTAATTTATGTAAGATCACTTGTGCTTCAGATGTGCTTCAATAAATCTTATTTATTGATTGAATGCCAATCCATTCTTGCCAGAATAAGTCATGGAAACATCATGCCTTGTAAGAGAAATGGCCTCAACTAGTAGACTATATTCCAATCTTACCCAGTTCTTTACCACACACATACTTATATCTCAATGGAACAGTTTTGGAAAGCATTAAGTGCCTTGCATCAAGGCCTACGTGGTATATATTTCACTATCTGAGTATGAATTATTAGAAAATGACACCCTTATTTTTGAAGTGTCTTTTTTTTTTCCTAGAAGAATGCACAGTCTGCCATGGGTGCCACTAGAAATTCATACTTGGATGTTCCTTTTTGTCCCCATATCCCCTCTTCCTACTGAGTCCTCAGTTTTTGCTAACGATACAGAGATACTCTGAACTTCCAAGGTACCCACTTTGAAGATGAACAAGATAAGCAATGCCCTTTGCACAGTACTTTGAATCCAAACATACATGCTCTGGTCCCATTTGGTATTTCCCTTCCCCTAGTGGCTGGAATAATTTGGGAAGAATTTCTGTTGACTCTCTTACTGCCATTACGAGGTAAGCAACGTATGGGCAGGACATACAGGTATATAGAGAGATACATGTATATAGAATTCTGTACTTGAACAATAATAAGTGTAAACACACTCAAAAATGCAAACCAAGATCATCAACAAAAATTAAAATAATAACTGAGTTTCATGTAGGGCTTTGTGTTTTCACATATTCAATTATAGTCCGTCCTCATAAAAACCTTGTGATTTTTTTTCTCATTTTCCTTCTCTCTTCCTTCTCTTCCTTTTTTTCCCCTTTTATTCCTCATTTTTACTATTTTGCAGTTTAGCCAAATATTTAGAGGTGAAGATTACCTAGGTTGTGAAGAGTGAAGCCTTGATGCCAGGTAGATGCTTCTTAGAGTCACCATACCGGAAGGTTTTGCCACCATTGTGGACAAGCCAGTGTGACAGGATTCGCCCCTTTGTATGCATACACCCGTGTAGGTCCTGTTTGTGAATGGCTGTGAGGGAAAACAAGGTCAGTATCTACTTTGACTGCATAGACACAGATCCTGTAGAGACATTTCATAATACCATCCAATCACGGCAGCTTCTCAGGCGAGGCAAGCAAAGTTTAAGAGGGCGCTCATTCTCAGGATGGGGGAAGAACAAGGTCCACAACTGAGGCCAAAAACCTGCTTCAGTTTTCCCTCTAGACATCTTACTTGCCTCCACCTAGCCCTGACTCTACAAGCAGCAATTAGCATGTGCTCATCACCTGGCCTTAGTTCCACAGAAACTCAAGCCCATCAGTGAATGACTTCTGGAACATCTACCATGGGCTATAAATTGTGGGGAAAAGTGACTATATTTCCAATTGTATTGCATAATCCTGTATTGGAAGAAAATGTTATCCAACTAGAAAGAGAAGAAATATACAGGGAGGGCAATCAAAATATTACGGTCCCATGAGGTCCCAGATGGCGGCTTCAGTATGGTGGGAAATGGGGGACATTACTGAAGCTGCCCTAAAGGATCAGCTCTTGCGCTATAACTCATATATGAGTGGGTGAGGCAGGGCCCTGCTGGGGAGACCATAGGACTCCAAGCAAAGGCTGATTGATGTTGGCCGTAGGAAGCCATTTATGTGTTTGAACAGGGGAGCAATGTGCAGAAAGCTCTGTGATGGATTATGCACCATTTTGCTGGAGTGGGTCAGGGTGATGGATGGATGGTAAGTCCATCCAAAATGAGAATATTGTTTTAAAGTGGGGGCATATTAGTTTAAAATTTATTTTAAAGTGATCTCTGCTACAAAGTGGTTTTGATCTGTTACAGGGAAATTGAAGTTGGAAGAAAGGAAACAGTAGAGGTTGGAATGTCCAAATCAGGCATCTTATTTATACCATTTTGTCACATTCCTATTTCTTCTGAAGTTGGCTTCATGATGCACTTAGCTGTTGTTGTTGGCTCCAAATTCCCTATTGTCTGACCCACACTGCAGGCTACTCTATCATGCGCTGCCTAGTTCACTGAGCAGTTTGTATGGGTGACTCTTGTCTTCCAGACTAGATTGGAAGCCCTGCAAGGTCAGGGCTCAGAGCTCATTCTGGAATGTTCTATCTCTGTAGACTCTGGCAGCCACTGGGTACATGGAAAACAGTTAACAAGGGTTTCACAGCTGTCTGTTTTGGAGGAAAGACATGGAAAGAAATTGAACTTGATTACCCAATGTGGAAAGGTCTGCATTTGTTGTACTTTGTAATGTTTGGACTGATCTGAATGAAATTTCTAATGGCTAATTTCATTTCTAATCCTTACATGAGCCAGAAAACTCCACCTGCAAGGGAACAGTTTTTCATAGCCTTTCTTTTGAAAAGGGTGAGCACCCCATTTCCTGTCAACAGGAGCTGAAGTAATGAGCAGGAATTGGTTACTTCTATGACAGTGGTAGTTGCTTAGGAAGGAGGCCTGGGGATTGGGCTTCTGTAAAAGTTCTTGGCTTAGCATCAAACCAGAATGAGCAACACAAGACCCACATGCCTCTTGATAGACAGATATCTGAGCTGGGGACGCTGAGGCCCAAGACAGTTTACCAAGAAGGTAGAATTATGTAACCATGTCACTCAACACGGTTTCTTTCCAGTTCAAGGTACCCTGGGACTAAACAGTACACATAGCAACAAAACACACTGACCATGTATACTCTTTGCATTGTTAAATAGAACACAGTCCTCATATTGATGCATAAATCAACAAAAATGCAACAGAGTGATGCCTCATTTATTTACTGTCACCAGGGAATGGACTATTTATTATAGATAATATTCCAAATAACTAATGCCTGTGACTTTAAGTGCCAAAACTTTAAAAAATGTCAACCATGTATGATGAAAATCCTTCTAAACATTCCCTACTGTCTTAAACACTATGTTCACAATAGTTTGACCTTCGATATGTTTGCAGAAAAAAGGTAGAACCAGGAATGGCCTGGAACACTGCTAGATCAGATGACTAACCAGGGGAAACAAAGTGCTTCCAGACTTAGTCTACTTTTTATTGTGATAGGAAGTATTGGTGGACCAAAGGGGTAGCATGGATATCGCGGGAGAGAAAAAAGCCTTGCTGTGGAGGAAGTAGTGGGAGCATCTTGCTACTGAGGATATATACATATAAATCACCTCACCTGATTCACAGCAGCTCTGTTTCTTAGTAATAAGACAATATGAAAATTAGGTGACCAGGGGGCAACTGAGTGGCTCAGTCATTAAATGTCTTCCTTCGGCTCAGGTCATGATCCCAGGGTCCTGGGATCGAGTCCTGCATCAGGCTCTCTGCTCAGTAAGAGGCCTGCTTCTCCCTCTCCCATTCCCTCTGCTTGTGTTCCCTTTCTTATGTGTCTCTCTCTGTCCAATAAATAAATAAAATCTTTTTAAAAAAGAAAAAAGAAAATGAGGTACCTGAAATTCTGGACATGGTCTTTAAAGAGATTGTGGACATCAAGAGAACCGCCAAAACACTAGAAATGGAATAAGAGAGCTTAATGTCAATCTAAACTAAAATTTTAGAAGAGCATATTTCTGAACACACAGATAAGGAGAATCATCCTCAGTTCCTCTTTTTGTCTCTCATCCCATGTCCGATAAATTCACAAATACTATCAGCTTTATCTGCATAAGATACACAACTTGACTCCTCTTTGTATCTTCATTATTTCTTCCATTACCCAAGTCAACACTGTGTTTCAACTATGGCAGTAGATGGACTTAGCAGCCCCAAGTCATCTGTGTACAAGTTTTCCATGATGTCCTGATGGGCAAAGTCTACTTCCCTGCCCCTGAACTTTGAGACCCATTGGGAGCTCCCAAAAAATGAAGGCACAGACTTGAAATGTGATTGTACAGTAGAGCTTTCTTTCTGGTCTTTGCCACCAATTAAGAAGAGCTTCCCCGAGCTCACTGATACCCTCTTACTCTGGAGTCCAGAAAAAGCATCCATGGAGCAGACTGAGGAAATCACTAAGCATAGCCAGGCCTGCAAGTTGAATACAGCTGCCAACCATGAGATGACCTACAGGTCCTTGAGAAGCAATGCTGTTATTTCAAGCCATTGCATTGTGGGATTACTTACTACACAGAATTATCATGGCCATAGCTTACTGACTCAAGGGGATCATTGCACTGTCCCTTAGCATCTTACTTCCTTCTCCTGCTTTAGACTTTTTCAACACAGAAGTCAGAATGACTTCAGATCACATCCTCCTCTTCTCAAGACTGTCCAGTCATTACAAGTGTCCTACAAGGCCCTACACAATCTCTTTGATCTCATTTGCTGTTCTCCCTTTTCTGAACACTACTGGAGGGACCCTGGCCTCCCTGCTTTTCCTCCAGAATGCCAACCTTTAGCAGAGATTATCTCCACCATAATTCTATAATTCCATTCTCACAAACTATTATTAGTGCAGCCAAATTGAAAAGAAATAATATAAAAGGTATGAGACACCAACTTCCCCAATAATTATACCCTTCATACAAAATACATGAGAAAAAGAAAATGTCTTTTTACTGGGAGAAATCCAAAATGCCATGTGGCCTTTTGCCAACAATAACCAGACACAACATACCTATAACTGCACACAAGTTGATTGCATGTCTAGGCAGCTCCTGTGTTATTTCTTCTATGTGGAAACCAATCTTTGAGGCCAATCCAGAATCAAGGTTAACTGTTCTTTGAAGTTATTGATTAGGGTTCTTGGGTGGTAAACTTCTTAATCCTTGTATACCTGAAAGTGCCTTTATTTTGCCTTCCCAATTAAATGGTAGCTTATCTAGGTATAGATTTCTGGGTTCATAATTTTCTTTCAGAATTTTAAAGGTAACTCTCTATTGAGTTTTTGGAAACTTAGGGTCTTTCTTTTGTCTCTTTAAATATTTCACTTACTAATTATAATTATCCTCTAATATTGTATGAATATACTTTGTGATTTAAAGTCTAGGTCATTAATCTGCTTTTCTATTTATACTTTATACTTTGAAGATTTTTTAAATTACTTTATTTATTTTCAGAAAAACGGTATTCATTATTTTTTCACCACACCCAGTGCTCCATGCAATCTGTGCCCTCTATAATACCCACCACCTGGTACCCCAACCTCCCACACCCCTGCCATTTCCAACCCCTCAGATTGTTTTTCAGAGTCCATAGTCTCTCATGATTCACCTCCCCTTCCAATTTACCCCAACTCCCTTCTCCTCTCTAACACCCCTTGTCCTCCATGATATTTGTTATGCTCACAAATAAGTGAAACCATATGATAGTTGACTCTCTCTGCTTGACTTATTTTACTCAGCATAATCTCTTCCAGTCCCGTCCATGTTGCTACAAAAGTTGGGTATTCATCCTTTCTGATGGAGGCATAATACTCCATAGTGTATATGGACCACATCTTCCTTATCCATTCATCCGTTGAAGGGCATCTTGGTTCTTTCCATAGTTTGGTGACCGTGGCCATTGCTGCTATAAACATTGGGGTACAGATAAATGGACTACCTTTTTAAAGATTTTATTTATTTATTTGAGAGAGTGAGCACAGCAGAGGAAGGAGCAGAGGAAAAGGGAAAAGCAGACTCCCTGCTAAGCAGGGATCCCAACTCAGGCCTCAGTCCCAATACTCTGGGATCATGACCCAAGCTGAAGGCAAAAGTTTAACCAGCTGAGCCACCCTGGTACCCCTGAATGGATTTTTTTTTTTCCCAAGTCATCAGTTCCTTTTCTTTTTATTTATTTATTTTTTTTAATTTTTTTAATTAAATTTATTTATTTTCAACATAACAGTATTCATTATTTTTTCATCACACCCAGTGCTCCATGCAATCTGTGCCCTCTACAATACCCACCACGTGGTACCCCAACCTCCCACCCCCACTGCCACTTCAAACCCCTGAGATTGTTTTTCAGAGTCCATAGTCTCTCATGATTCACCTCCTCTTCCAATTTACCCCAACTCCCTTCTCCTCTCTAGCTCCCCATGTCCTCCATGCTATTTGTTATGCTCCACAAGTAAGTGACCATGTGATAATTGACTCTCTCTGCTTGACTTAGTCATCCAGTTCTTAAATGTATGTATAATAGCCTCCTCTCTGTCTCCCTGTTACAAACTTTAATTCTGAAGGATTTCTCAAACCTTTCTTTATTGATGACCTCGTGTCTAATTTAGTGATTTAGAACATTAGCTTTAGAAGCAGAGCATACTGGACTTGACCCTCAGATCTACCACAAACAAGTTATGTGACCTTGTGCAAAGAACTAGCCACTGTATGCTTCAGTTTCCTCATACCATAAAACATGACCAGTAATATTTACCTGGCCTGACAGCCATCATTATCCCTAATAGTGAAAACCTAGATATTATCTGTTATAATTAGGAACAAAACATGCATACATGCTTCTTTATTAATCTAATGGTTATAGAACTCATGGCAACTACTACAGGATATGGAACAGAAGTTGAAATAAGATAGCAATTAGTTTCATAAGATACAATTTCACAACTAAAAAAAAACACAAGAAAATTAAAGAACACCTCTTAATAAAAGTTCAATAGTGTTTAGACACTAAACATAATCACTAAGAAAATATAAGGAGAAAAATTAAAAGCCATGCAAAACCCTCAAAAAATTGCAAAACTCAAAATATTTAGAGCAAAGATTAAAAATATGTTAGAAACATAGATAATTTTAACAAAAATCCTTAGAAGAGACAAATCAATATGGTAAAAATTTTAGGCAACTTAGTGACCTCTGCACACAACCTAGAGCACTGCGGTTCTGAAGATACATGGACTGAAGTCAAAGCATGGTTCCACCAACTTACAGCTGAATGATCATAGGAAAGTTCCATAACTTTGCTATGCTTTAATTGGATTCTCTGTGAATGGGCCATAATAGTAGTATATGCCTCATAAGTTTGTTGTATGGATTAAATGTGATCGATTGGTAAATGCAAAACCTGGCAGACTACAGGCACCCAAAAAGTCACAACTAGGGTTTTGTTTGTCATTATGATTGCCACTGATGTTGTTACAATTACTCCAAACTTCTGGTGTAGATTTTACATAGCCCTATGCAAAACTCTAGTGGGATTTTTCAAGGAATAGTTCTGGAAAATGTATGAAACAAATTCATAAAATATCTACTTAAATATTGAAAACAGAGTAAACAATCAAATTATAAAAAATTAAATGAAAATGAGTTAAGTAGGTTTCCATACAGCTCAAGAATTATGCACTTAAGACACAGAATTTAAAGTAAATGTAGAACTAGGAAACATACTTGCAATTCAATATGGCAGACAAATAATCACATTTCTATAGAAATAAAGATTTGATTCAATGTATATCTTTGTACAATGTAAAAAAGCAACTCACACAAGAAAACATACAAATGACTGAAAAGTAGTTTAATTGTGTCTGTTTTACTAACAAGCAAAGAAATACAAATCAACAAATAATCCTATTTCCTTCATTCCAAACGAAATAATGACAGTAATGAAAAGGAGGAAAAGGAGGAGGAGACTATGCAGGTGACGGTGTGATAAAATGGAAGCACTCACATCCTGTTTCTATGAAAAGATTTTTGAATGATATGATCTTAAATTTACAACATACAACATTAAATGTTCACTCTGCTAATTTTACTTCTTAGACTATATCCTACCCTAACAGAATAATCAAAATTATAGATGATATACAGAGTGTACAAAAACAGAAAATAAAACATTATTTATAGGCATAAAAAGAATTTGAATATGGGGTCATTATTAAGTAAATGGTAGTTTATTTATAGTAGTCAGCCTCTTAAACATTTGTTGTAGAAATATTCCTATCCTATTTTTGTTATAGAAATAAGGTGCCATGTCATTTATACAGGGTGATTTCAGATAGATAAATATTCCATAAAAAGCCACTAAATGTGTTATCCTTAACACCTCTTCTGCTGTTGTGTATATTTTAAAGATTCTGTTCTTTCTTTATTTTTTATGTAATCATGGCAAAAAAAATCTTGTAACATCAAATTCACCACCTTAAGCAATTTTAAGCATACAGTTCATTGGCATTAAATATATTCACATTGTTCTGCAACAGATCATCAGAATTTGTTCATTTTGCAAAACTGAAACTATGCCCATTAAATGGTCCTCATTTCCCTTTATCCCCAACCCCTGGTAACCAGTATCCTACTTTTTGTTTCATGAATTTGACTACTGCGATACCTCATTTAAGTGGAATCAGACAGTATTTGTCTTTTGTGACTGACTTATTTCACTTACATATACTCAAGTTTCATACATTTTGTTGTAGTGACAGGATTTCTTTCCTTTTTAATGTTCAAAAATAGTCCATTGTATGTATATACCATATTTTATCTGTCTAATCATTTGTCAATGGATGTTTGGGTTGCTTCCACCTATTGACTATTGTGAATTCATGTTTCCATGAACATGGGTACACAAATATCCCATTGGGATGTATACCCAGGAAGTGGGATGGTTGGATCACATGGTAGTTTTAATTTTTTGAAGAACCACCATACTATTTCCCATAGCAGGGGTACGATTGTACAGTCCTGCCAGAGATGCACAAAGGACTCCAATTTCTCCACATCTTTACAACATTTTCTTTTTTCCTTCGGTTTTAGCTATTCTAGTAGAGGTGAGATGGTACTTCACTGTGGTCTTGATTTGCATTTCTCTAATAAGTTTTCATGTTGAGTATCTTTTCATATGTTTGTTGGTTCCTATATGTATTTTTTAACTTGTCAAAAATGTTAGTATTAATATATATTACTTTGTATCAAATAAAACACTATAAACATAATTAGGATCAGTTTTGCCTCCACCTTTGTGACATTAGCAAGAGCAAAGAATTCTTTTTCCAGGTCCTCAAATCCCCATTTGTGAAATAAGGAGGCTAAATTAGCTAATCCCATCTATGGTTTTTTTCATTAAAAGAAAAAAAAAAAAGCTTCCCTCATTTCCTTGTAAAACTAGCTACATTTATAAATCTCCTAAATTTTGGAATTATTCTGAGAACAAGTGAGTTTACCCATTAATGAATGATCTGGTGCTGTGTGTGGCTTTTTTTTTTTTTTCCCCAGCGTTTCTTTTTCACTTAACATTTTCAGATCTCCAATAGACATTAGACCAGGGGCCACAAATACAAAGATAATGCAATCTAGATCTTGCCTTGTTAAGTTACAAGTTTTGAGAGGCAAGCTTATAAATAAATAATTACAGTGCAACTTGAAGTTCATATGATGCATGTGTAGATAAAGTTCACTGGTGTTACGAAGGAGCAGACATCTGCTTCCAAGGCGCTAAAAAAGTTAAGACTCATCTAATAGTGGGAAAAACATCCTAATAGGTATCCCCCAGACCTTGGTGTTTACAAAATCCATGGCACTAAAATTTAGTGAGAAGAAATTTAATATTCACTAGCAAAGACAAAGCAGAATTTCCATGAGCATTTAGCCATTATATTTCTTTTAAACTAACCAATGGCTAAAATGTTTTCCATTCAATCAAATGGTATTTTAGAAATTGTGGTCTACACAAAGGATGTCTCTTGCTGGGAAGAGTAATATAATACATTCTGTGTGGAGTAGGAAACTTTAATGATATATGCAGTTTTGTTATTAAAACTGAGTTATATATTTTGCTCTGCTCTGGAAAATTGTGACCCAGTATAACATATCTTCACATTGTTTATAACTTGAGGAAAATCAACATTTTGGGTTCCCAGTTCACACAGTAGGAATTACATTTGTTTTGGCCAAATATAATTTATATAACTGCAAGGAACAATAAAACATGAACTCTACAGTGTTTTCTTACCTAAAAATAATATAGACCTTGTAAAATGGAAGAGATTATTATTATAAAGGAAAAGACAGTAACTTAAAAGGCTGAAGCTCATTTTACAACACTCTTTAATGCCTGTGCAAATAGGCAGACACCTGTGTCCCCATTTTGCTTGACCCTAGCCACAGGAGTAAGATTCCACGCAGTAATAAATAACCTTGCAAGTAAAACTTTGAAATATAATTTGCTTGAACAAATCTAGTTCTACATTCTGAAGTCAGTTTCAAAGTGACTTCTTGAAATGACTCAGTATTCTTTATTCCTCTACCTACAAAGATCTTTCTAATGTGGTGAAAGCATTGGTCCATTTTGTTTTAAAAAAAAAAAAAAGTTCCAATTAGCGAAGGGGCCATTCTGGATTTAAGAAATGGGAATGGAAATAATTAATTAATGATTAGGGAATGAATGAATCAACCAATCAACTGATCAATGATTGGGCATTTGCCTTTAAAGCCAGCTAGCCTACACAGGAATTGAATCTACTACTTCAATATCCTACTATGAACTGTGGTCCCATTCTCAAGGATGTGGGAAAGGTAAGATGAAGGATTAAGGTGGGTTTTCCTTCGAGGAGATGTGTTCCAGAATCATACTGAATGCATATTATAAAATTGCTGATTGCCAAAATAAATCAGACAGCTAGAAAGATAGTGACATTTTGGGGCAAGCACTATGTTCAAGGAACTAGTCCACTGTATTTTATTTAATCCGAAAAAATCTAAACAATTCCATGAAGTTGGCAGAATTATCACTGTCATACATGTGGAGAAAGTAAGGCTCACACATCTAATATGATGTGTTCCACATCACACCTGGTACAGTTAACCCTTGATGGAGAGTCTTCCAGTTCTGCCCACTGCACGCGTTCTACCCCACCACTTATGAATCAGCTAAGGACTCTGGGCTAGGATAAGTCACAGCATCATCAGATGGCAGATGGGTCTCATAGTCCCACTAGATACCATCTACCTATTCTTGCAATTTTTACCTCTCCTCAAGGCTCACAACTTTTCTTCTCCTACTGAGCAGATTTTCCTGCCCTGAGATTTACTTAGTTTTCAACTTCTTCTGTAATGTTTTTCCTTGTCTTTCAAGTCGTAATATCTATTTCAAACTTGGCTTAGCATTGTACTAATGCTAGTTAGTACTGGGGGTTAAAGCCTCTGCCTTCGGCTCAGGTCATGATCTCAGGGTCCTGGGATAGAACCCCCCATCTGCTTAGCAAGGAGCCTGCTTCCCTTCCTCTCTCTCTCTGCCTGCCTCTCTGCCTACTTGTGATTTTTCCTCTGTTAAATAAATAAATAAGTAAACAAATAAGAATTGTAGTTAATGTATTAGGGTTTCTAATTGTATTGACTTTTTTTTTTCCCTAAAGCAATCCTCCCTTAGTGCTTATTTAGATAGTCTTAAGGAATCCTGAATGACAGATATTTGTTTCTCAGAAACCAACAGAGTCCATTTTCCTTTAAAAAACTTTGCAACCTCTCCAGGCATTGAATCATCTGGCTTGAGGCCAGGCACTAGAGGGTGCTTTAGAAATATTATTTGATGATGAACTCGGATGTTGTCCACTTGCTTTTCAGAAATCATTCCTGTAAATCATGGCTTTGAAAACTTGTCAGCATTTTGCTCTTTCTTTTGCAGATTTCTTCAAAGTGAGAAGGAATGCCTGAAAAGTAAACATTCAACAGTCATAACTTTATCCCAAGGAGGGTGGAATAAAAAAAATATTATAGATACTTATAGATATATAAATATTTCTGGGAGATAAAAAGAGAACCCTGTGGATAACCCACATAGAGCCTACTGGAACTTTATCAGTCAGCTGGGCTTTGTCAGAACGAAGTGGGTTGCTGAGGGGGTCAGCAGAACATGTGTTTCTCCCTCTTCTACACCCTTCTATTTTGGAAGCTTTCTGTAAGCATAACCCCTCACATTTGTAGGAAACTTCTCTCTCTCGTTTTGCAAGAGGCACTTTTATATATATTATCTCTCCAGTGATATTTGTAACAACCTGTGTAGTAGGTATTACTATTCTTATTCCCTAAATAAAAAAAAAAAAACTGAAGTTTAGGGAGAATAATTAACTCACTCAAATCCAGAAGGCTAAGTGGCAGAATCAGACTTTAATTAGAGTGCTTTTTCCAACATAGCCAGTGAGGCAACCCATTTCTTCTTCCTTTTTGCTGTTAACATAACCATGTGTCTGTACTGTTACCATAGCCATATTTCTTTCCTTCTTCCTTCAGACTTTGTCACATGTGTCTTTCCCCCTTGTCATTCTTTTATTTCCTCTTTAATGTCTTCTTGCCTTAAATAAAAATAAACCCCACAAACAATGAGAACCAGAGGTCATGAAATATAAAATGAGGACTGCATGCCTCCTCTGCCTTCAAAAACCAGCATAACCTGGTAGCAGAGTTTAAAAAGTCCTGTGGAAGCTACACTATGGAGCACAATGAGGTAGTGCCATAAATGAGGTACACTCTGTGGTCTAGGGTTTCAGGGGAGGCAGAACTCACACTGGGAATATCAGAAACAGCTTCCAAGGAAAAAGAGATGTCTTTCTTCTAGGCCTTGAAAGATAGCAATATCCCCAAAGAGCACTCCATACCAGGAAATAGCAAAGACACAGTTGGCAAATCTCAGGGTTTTTGCAGAAAACAATAAATATTCAATTCATTGGAGGATCACTTGCCTGAGGTGGATCAGAGGGAGAAGAAGCTGGCAGGAAAGCTTTTAACCAGGTTCTAGAGCAGCTTGGCCTAATAGAACTTTCCAAAATGGTGGAAATGTTTTATACCTGGCGTTGTCTGATACGGTTCTGATATGGTAGCCATTGGCCACAGGTGGCTATTGAGCACTTGAGAAACTGAAATTTAATTTTAATTTAATTTTAATTTTATTTTAATTTAATTTAAAAGCCACATGTGGCTAAGGGGCTGCCATTTTGTACAAAGCAATTCTAGGGATCTTGAAATATATACTGAGGCTATCACAGAGTACTACGTTGACCCAGGACATATGGATACTTGCTGACTGAAGGAAAGAAATGGAGTGAGAGTATGTGGAGGGGCTGAGATAAGAAAAAAAAGAGGTGGAAAAATTAGAATTTGAGATCAGAGGACACATCAGGTTGGAATTGCTGAATTTGTGAGTCACAGAATTCAAAATACAACTACTTACACTCATTTCACCTGTGTAATAAAATTTGTTCTCCACCAAATTTATAAACTGCTCCAACAACAAATGATAGCCATTTTTTCGTCTCTTAACAATATCTAGTAGCTAGCACCCTGTGTTACACAAAATATGTTGTACATACAATATTTTTTGACAAACTCAACCATAGCTATGGGTTAATATGATATAGTTAAGATAAATATTCACTATCTAAACTGGATAGAAGACAAGAATGGAGGCAGTTAACATTCAGTTACTTAAACACAACATGTATAACCAGATAAGCCTTAAAAATGTATTGGCTTGTGTGTGTGTGTGTATGTGTGAGAGTGTGTGAGTGTGTGCATACACAAACATACGTTGGTTTATTTCTCACTAATGTTTCTTTATCTCTAAAGCACTTGGAATTTAAAAACTCAAGCATGGTTTATCACACACACTATCTGTATTCTTTTAAACCCCATAGGAAATAATATTCTTGTTCCAGCTTCATTAGATTCTTCAATTATGGATAAGTTATTCTGTAAAATGAGCCAATGTCCACTCCTTCATTCTATGGCTAAAAGGATTATTAAAACAAAAACAGAAAATCAGGCTCTCCCACTCTGTAAGGAGTTGATCCCCCAAAGATTTAAGATCAAAATATCAAAACCATAAGTGAAAACTAGTGCTGAAGTTGGTAATGGCTTCCCTACAACAAAAAAGAACAAAACAAGAGTAGCCACCGTAGGGCAACACCACTCATTCAACTGTGTTTTTTTTTTTTTTAATTAAATTGATTTATTTATTTTCAGAAAAACAGTATTCATTATTTTTTCACCACACCCAGTGCCCCATGCAATCCGTGCCCTCTATAATACCCACCACCTGGTACCCCAACCTCCCATCCCCCTGCCTTCAAACCCCTCAGATTGTTTTTCAGATTTTCATGATTCACCTCCCCTTCCAATTTATCCCAACTCCCTTCTCCTCTCTAACACCTCTTGTCCTCCATGATATTTGTTATGCTCCACAAATAAGTGAAACCATATGATAATTGATTCTCTCTGCTTGACTTATTTCACTCAGCATAATCTCTTCCAGTCCTGTCCATGTTGCTACAGTTGGGTATTCATCCTTTCTGATGGAGGCATAATACTCCATAGTGTATATGGACCACATCTTCCTTATCCATTCATCTGTTGAAGGGCATCTTGGTTCTTTCCATAGTTTGGCGACCGTGGCCATTGCTGCTATAAACATTGGGGCACAGATGGTCCTTTTTTTCACGACATCTGTATCTTTGGGGTAAATACCCAGGAGTGCAATTGCAGGGTCATAGGGAAGTTCTATTTTTAATTTCTTGAGGAATCTCCACACTGTTCTCCAAAGAGGCTGCACCAACTTGCATTCCCACCAACAGTAGAAGAGGGTTCCCTTTTCTCCACATCCTCTCCAACACATATTGCTTCCTGTTTTTTTAATTTTGGCCTTTTTAACTGGTTTAAGGTGATATCTCAATGTTGTTTTAATTTTAATCTCCCTGAGGGCTAGTGATGATGAACATTTTTTCATGTGTCTGATAGCCATTTGTATGTCTTGATTGGAGAAGTGTCTGTTCATATCTTCTGTCCATTTTTTGATATGTTTGCCTGTTTTGTGTGTGTTGAGTTTGAGGAGTTCATTATAGATCCTGGATATCAACCTTTTGTCTGTACTGTCATTTGCAAATATCTTCTCCCATTCCGTGGGTTGCCTCTTTGTTTTTTGACTGTTTCCTTTGCTGTGCAGAAGCTTTTGATTTTGAAGGAAATTGAAGAAGACACAAAAAGATGGAAGACCATTCCATGCTCTTGGATCGGAAGAATAAACATTGTTAAAATGTCTATACTGCCTAGAGCAATATATACTTTTAATGCCATTCAGATCAAAATTCCACCGGTATTCTTCAAAGAGCTGGATCAAATAATCCAAAAATTTGTATGGAACCAGAAGAGACTCCGAATCACTAAGGAAATGTTGAAAAACAAAAATAAAGCTGGGGGCATCACGTTACCTGATTTCAAGCTTTATTACAAAGTGTGATCACCAAGACAGCATGGTACTGGCATAAAAACAGACACATAGACCAGTGGAACAGAGTAGAGAGCCCAGATATGGACCCTCAACTCTATGGTCAATTAATCTTCGACAAAACAGGAAAAAATATACAGTAGAAAAAAGACAGTCTCTTCAATAAATGGTGCTTGGAAAACTGGACAGCTATATGTAGAAGAATGAAACTCGACCATTCTCTTACACCGTACACAAAGATAAACTCAAAATGGATAAAAGACCTCAACATGAGACAGGAATCCATCAGAATCCTAGAGGAGAACATAGGCAGTAATCTCTTCAATATCAGCCACAGCAACTTCTTTCAAGATATGTCCCCAAAGGCAAAGGAAACTAAAGCGAAAACAAACTTTTGGGACTTCATCAAAATCAAAAACTGTGTTTTGTTTTAACTGCAAATGGACTCGTCATGTGACTGCCTTCTCAAATAAGTCTGAAATATTTTTGTGCTGCTGACTCCTCACATATGGACATTTTGGGGGTGAATGGTTACCAAATAGCTCTCTCATTCACTGTGTTAGGAACCAGTGTTCACCAGATGACCTGGCCTCTCTTCTGCTAACCAAGGATGTGAGAAAAATGTGCAGTTTCAGAAAGAAGGATTAGGAAGTCAGTAAGTTTTTCCTTAAAACTGAATCAAAAGTTGCCTTGGCCAACTACACATGATGTGGATCAAGTGGCTTTCTCCAGTTCTCCAGGGAAGGGCTTTTGTGTTCTGCCTCCCCCAAAACCTCCTTTTGGAGACATTCTTTGCTATTCATCAATAACACCTATGGCTATCACCAAACTCTCCCACCTACCTTTCTAGACCTGAAGAGCAAGTGAGGGTCTGCTGATGCAGGCTACCATAGGACCTCAGAAAAGGAACTCTGGAGATTGTACTCCTATGCCTTCTTGTCTCACAATGAAAATCTGTGAACCTCTAGAGATACTGTTTTCCAGCATCTTAATCTCATTCAAATTATCCCACACTTCTTTGGAATATTGGCAACAGAAGTTTTGAAAGAGTTTTAGCTCCAAATTCTCAATTATAATTTTTAAAAAAGATTTTATTTATTTATTTGAGAGAGAGACAGTGAGAGAGAGCATGAGTAAGGAGAAGGTCAGAGGGAGAAGCAGACTCCCCTTGGAGCTGGGAGCCCAATGCGGGACTCGATCCCGGAACTCTAGGATCATGACCTGAGCCGAAAGCAGTCGTCCAACCAACTGAGCCACGCAGACATCCCTCTCAATTATAATTTTATTGTTTGTGTCTCCTCCTGTTTGAGTTTTCTTACCAAAAAATAAATAAAATGACAAAATGTGGAACCAGTGTCTTTTACTACACGTTTATGTGAATTCAGGCAATTGACCATATAAACCAAGGGAAAACAATGCAGTGAGCAACAGCAATGTGTTCCTTGAGGCTGGAATTGTTCCTCCAGCCACAGAATCCTAAGATCTTAAAATTTAAACTGACCTTAAAGGAAGCCACCTTATATCATTCTTACAAATGATTATACTAGTGCAAATATTAAATGCCTGGGATCAGAAATGGGAAGAATGCTCCTTCGTATTCTGCCTTTTTTTTTCCCCTCCAAATCTCCCAACTAGCCAAGTCTCTGGCATGTATCAGAGGAACAAGCAATTTTCAGAGTGAAGTCAAGTGAAAAGTATGTAGATGGCAGTGTAAATGTTAGGAGAGCTTGGGGAAAAATATGCCAGCTATGTGCTGTTTTGCTATAGTAAGTATAGAACGGCTTCTCCAATGCCACGGGCAAGATCCTTGCCAAGTGGAATACCCTATTTATAACCCTATCAAGAAGAGGAAATAGTGCCAGGAACAAGATAAAACTATTAGTTGTATTAACAAAAATACTTAAAAGCATTTTGTATTTGAAAATAAATGTTAGTGGTTAAGAAAAAAATATAAGTAGTTGTAGATCTGGGTGTTGAAACCTGTTGCAAGACCATTAATTAGTCATCATCTTATCTTTACTGCCATATGTCTGCCAACTTGCCTGTTTGAAGTTGTAAATGGAGCTCATAAATGGACTCTTTGGGAGATATGCAGAAAATAAACAATTCTCCTTATTGGGTAAATAGTTAAGAAATCTCCCTGGACTCAGATGTTTTTTTCCTCCCGTTGGTACCATTGAATCAGAGCCCATCTGGGATATCCTCCTGATCTGTCTAGAACCTGCCAGTCTTTTCAGTGCCAAGTATTTAGTCTGTTATCCCAGAGGTGGGAAAAACAGATGGAGTCCAAAGGAGTGCCATGAGCATGCAGATGCTTGTCACAAGGATGTCACACTGGGGAGGGCCTGGAACCCAGCCTGCACATGCCAGCATCAGGACCCAAACCATGAGCTGCCACCCCACCTCATTCCCTCTTTCCCAGTACCCCGAGGAGCAGCATGTTGAATAAGCAAGAGGCTAAGGAACAGTTGGACCAATGCCAGATCCTTTGCCTTCTCTCCTGGCTCAGTGAAACAAGGTAAGCCACGCTGTCCTCTGTTGTAAGGACCAGGCAAGCATTAGGATCCAGTTCCTTTCTCTTCCTTTTTCTGACACTTTATCGTCTCCACCTACTCATTTAACCTGGTAGAGTACAAAGATGGTATGATTTGGATGAAGTTTGGGTTAAATCCTGCTCTTTTACTAGCTCTCTGTCTCTGAAGGAAAAATAAAACCAAACGACATTTAACTTAACTAAGCCTCAATTTCTTTTCTGCTAGTGTCATCTACCTTGCTAGTTTGTTGTGAGGGTTAGCAAAAGCGATACGTGAAATGCCTAGCTCTGTTTATAGCATATAGTAGGCAATAAATGTTAATATCCCATAGCTAGAGGCACTACATTAAACTATGAATACTCCAGTTTATTAATGGTTCATTAATATTTAATAATATAATTCATTTATCCTTATATTAGATAATAATATAAAATATACCCTGTAAATATCTAGTTATTAACATAATCTAATTGTTAAACCTCTACTTACCAAAGTTTGTAATTTTATAAATAACTGTATATTTATTTAAGATATAATTGCCACTTACTATATATTACGTATTATATATTTATGTGTATTTTTACATATATCACACATGTATTATATTGTTTTATATGTCATCCATTATATTATGGCTGGTATCATGAATCTGTATCATTTATGTGTCCTATATCATGTCTCATGTTTTCTATATTATGTATTATAATAATACACATTAATTATTAATTTATTTGTACAAATTATATATAGTTTTTTTACTTGTATCATTTCATTTAAAAAAGTAATTTAATGAAACAAGATGGGATCAGGAGGGAGACAAGCCATAAGAGACTCTTAATCTCGCAAAACAAACTAAGGGTTGCTGGAGGAAGAGGGCTAGGGAGAGGGTGGTGGGGTTATGGACATTGGGGAGGGTATGTGCTATGGTGAGTGCTGAGAAGTGTGTAAACCTGGCAAATGAAAGACCTGTACCCCTGGGGCTAATAATACATTATATGTTAATAAAAAAAATAAACAAACAGACAAAAATAAATAAATAAATAAATGGTTTAAGATACAAAATGATACAATGATTTTATAATTAACATATAATATATAGTATAAGATATATTCAGTTTTAATATGGATTATTAGATTACTTGATTACTAAGAGGTCAAAGCCTGATTCAAATAATGTTCTACAGGTGCCATTATGGAAATATAAATGTAAATATACATACACAAAAATAATTATTACAAAACCTTCAGTGTACTCGGGCCACAATAGTCATGGTTAAGAGTTGAGAAGGAGAGGGGTGCCTGAGTGGTGCAGTCAGTTAAGCGTCTACCTTCAGCTCAGGTCTTGATCCCGGAGTCCTGGGATGGAGCCCTGGGGTCTCTCTGCTCGGCAGGGAGTCTGCTTCTCCTTCTGCCTGATGCTCCCATGTTTCTGCTCTCTCTCTCTCTCTCTCTCTCTCTCACTCTCTTTCTATCTCAAATAAATAAATTAAATTAAATCATTTAAAAAAAAAGAGTTGAGATGGAGGCAAACCATAAGAGATGCTGAAACCAACTGAAGGTTGCTGGAGGGGTGGTGGATGGGAGGATGGGGTCACTGGGTGATGTCATGAGCTCTGGGTATTATAAGCAACTGAAGAATCACTAAATTCTACCTCTGAAACTAAAAAGAAAGAGAGAGAGAGAGAAAGAGAGAGAGAGAGAAAAAAGAGGAAAAAAATGAAAGAAGGTTTGAAGAGGCAGAGGGTGGCAGGTTGGGGTACCAGGTGGTGGGTATTGTAGAGGGCACGGATTGCATGGAGCACTGGGTGTGGTGAAAAAATAATACTGTTATGCTGAAAATAAATAAATTTAATTTAAAAAAAAGAAAAAGAAAAAAGAAAGAATTGCCACAAGGGGAGTAATAAAATATCATGGAAAGACTACGGGTTTGTTTCAGAGCAAGAAAAATTTAAATCTAGGCACAGCCAGGTGTGGGAGCCTCGGCATGAACTTAACCTCTCTCCATTCCTGTTTCTCTAGCCTAACAAAAAGAAGGGGGCTTACAGACTTAGGTTGAAATAATACATGAAAAGGACACAACACAGCATTTAGTACCTAAGTAATCCATGAATGATAGACATCATTATTCATATTACTACTAGTTAATATCAATTATTACTAAAAAGGAATGCTCAGTATTGTTTTCAGTGGAAGTCCTGGAAGCACACAGAAGAAGCTGCCGCTCACCTACCCGGGACCGCTCGGTGCAGAGCTGGCTACTGAGATTTCTGTTTTGCTTGGGCCTCGTTTGGAGAGCAGGGCCAGTTGTTCTCACTTTCTAGTGGTTGGAGAACATTCAAACTGATATCCCTTGTGGGGTAAGATCTTGGGGACAAATATTTCTTCTATTTCAAGGTTTCTTAAATTTCACATGTGATTTAAAAAGCAAATAAGCCCCTTAATTGCTTCGTTAAGCTAGTCAACACTAATTAAGAAAAGTCAAGAGGAAAAATATTAGAAACTGCTGTGCTTGACTTTTGCCTCCTCTCTTCCTTCCAGATTCCATCTTGCTTTGCTGAAGAAAGAGAGTTTGTGCTTTTCTGTGATGGAGCCCACTCTGACCTCCTCGGTTCGGAGTCTGAAACTGAGCTCTAATCTTTTGGGGTTCAATTCTGTTTATTACTGGTGAACCGTGATTTCCCAATCCCACGAAAAAATGCCTAAAATGTCTTGTGAAGTAGCACAGGGGGTAACCTGAACTATCTTGATGAGCTAGAATTCAACAGGCTGGAAACCTCCTCCTCTTCTCTGGCTCAGCTCAGGGACTTTGGAACAGAGACACGGAGGTTCTTTTAGCTTGGGACTGACTAGCCCTGTGATAGCAGGAGTGTTCAGCAGGTCTCTGCCTGGGACTGGTGTACTTCTGGGTGTTCAGAGACCTGCCACTCTGGAGGTACCTCAGGCCAAAAGTGGGAGCACTGCGGTGAGTGTGTCTTTGTGGTGTGTGCACCTTTCAATGTGCAATGCAGTAAGGATATTCTACTTGTCTGCAACACAAATAGAAACAGAATCCAGTCTTTGGCATTTGTTCAAATTTGGGGACAGTTATGTCTTTCAGCTCTGCTGAATCTCATAATAAAAGTGATTTACCTTATAGATTTTCCTAGAACTAATGAGGCCATGTCCCTTATTACATCAGTGCCCTTGAAATCTCTCAGATCCAAGGAGAATGATAAGGTAATAATGTAATAAGGTAATAAGGTAATAATGGTAATGATAAGGGCTAAGAGAAATAAAGAAGAGGCTCAAGAGTTGGTAGGTGCTTGAGTGGAGATTAGAACCCAGAGCTGCCTCCTGCAAAATCAAGGTGACTTCCCCCATACCCCATCCTATTCAAAAGGCTCTTGTTGTGATCCTCTGAATTAGACCCACAATTCTTTCTGGTCTTAAATGAGAAGAACCCAAGTTCCTCCTTGCTCTGAAAATGCTACTTAGCACAGAATCCCTGCTAAGCTTGCTCTGTGTGCAAACATCCCCTGCGTCTCCAAGGTTGACTTTCCCCACAGCCTTCAGGACCTCAGAACATGTGGAACCCTTTAGAGGAATGTGGGCGGCTTACGGGAATCTGCTAGAAGTGCAGAAACTATGACAGACTCAGGGATTGGACTCAGAAGGAATTTTACCCACATTCTCTCTTGTGACCAGACCTGAGTTATTTAGGATTGCAGGTGATTTCCTCTAGGTGCCTCAGTTCTCAAGGATGGCTCTTTCATTGGAAGTGAATGAGTGAAAAGAATAAGGTCCTTGCTTTCCATGACAAACTCAACACACTCAAGAGATTCAAAATTGTAAGACTCAATCAGCTATTTGTCAGGCTCTCAAGCATTCCGGGACACCAAGTGCATAAGCTCACTGGAGGAATGAAAACTGCATGAAGAGGCCCTCGATGGATGTGGTCAGATGTCCAGTTCATAGGCTCCAAAGGGGTTCTGTTAGCTCAGTGCTGCCTAGTTCCATGGTATCAGGAATGTTCTTTCTGCTAGAAGAAGCATAGCAGTGGGGCTCTGCCTGTGATTGGTGTACTTCTGGAGGTTGAGAGACCTAAGTAGACTCCTAGACATTTAATATCCACCCCAGTTTCCTTGGGACCCAGGACTGGTGGGCACAGACCAATTCTGGGTTCCATACATAGTGGGTCTGAGCCAGCTGATAATTCCCTAGCCTTGCACTGATGAAGACAAAGTCTGCAGGGTAGGGATGGGGGCAGAACCTTTAACTCTGATGCTTCAGATGCATGTCCCTTCTCTCTAGAAAACAAATTACCTCTGGCCAGCCGTTGTCTGAAGATAAACTAAGGCACAAACTGTGCAAATTTAAGAGACTACAACATTTGTGCAAATACTGACATTAATTAAAACAAGCAAATAAAGGAACAAACAAACCTTACATATTTCCTTCTATTTCTTGATGTTCTTAAGATCTACAGCAACTGATTATAAGCCTAAAAATTAATCAAGTAGGCATCAAATTATTCCCATAAAGAATATTAGCTAGTGTCATGAGATTCTTTCTCAAGAAGATCTTTAATGAGAGTAAAATAAGGCCTTAATAATAACAAAGTTTCTGATATTTCTCTGGGGCCTCCACTGCTCCAACTACTCACAAATCAAGGACCAGAAATCTAGTGTAAGCCAAATGTATGATGAATGTGCAGGAGATGGGAGCATGCCACACGAGTGGACCTAAGGAATTGGGTGTATGAGGTCAGAAGCCTTGCTCAGAGCTCAGAAGATGATCTCTGCTATAGCACCAACTATTCAGGTAAAGAATCCAGGCTCTGATAATCATAAGGCAGGATATCAATACCTCAGATAAATGGGCCAAATTCTTCACAAAGCTGTGGTTCTGTGGGGGGCCTGGGACACTGAACAAAATGGAGGTTCCTGACTAATAAACACGTAAGGGCAGACTTCAGTCCTATGCACAACGACAGAGAGGGCAGAGATATCAGTAGGGTAGCATCCATGATCTCAGGAGCATCAAACCTCAGACCTTGTTGTGACCAAGTGATTAGAAACTAATGAGAGTGCCTGGCCATCAAACCAGTCAATGGATCCCAACAAAGTTGCGTGATATTTCTAAGCTCCACTGACCCAAGGATTGAAGTGGTTGAAGGTTCCTAATAACCTCTATCATGAACAGGACTGGTTTGGGTCCTCAGTATTCTTAAGGGCCCCAGAGGTTCAGAGGACCAAACCTTAAGAATCTAAAGAGGGAAGCAAACCAGGGCATGGAAGATTTCCTACATGAGCACTCTGGAAGTTCATCACTCTGAGATCCTTTCCATGAGGTTCTCCCAAAGGATGAATGACCTCATTCTGCAAGCAGAAGGTGAGAAAAATATAGGCATATGAAGGAGTGAGTGTGAAAAGGAACTTATGTGAGGATATCTGCCAACTGGAATGAGTGGGTCAAATCTCAGCTACAGTGTTCTAGATAGACAGGCAAGACCAGTAGGTATCTCACCAGAAAGGGTTTAGACCAGCCACAGATTTTGATATTTTTGAGTCCAAAAGGCTTCCATACACTATATTGATGTGTGTCCCTGGAAGTGACTTCAGAGACAGCCCCAGAATACCCCTCCCTTCCCAAATCAAGTTCTGAGAAAGCCATGGTGGTTCTCCTCTTGTGTTTCTACCAACCTGCTCCAGTGATTTCACTCTACTCACTGACTCTCAAATCAGGGTCTATTTTCCACAGTTCAGGCCTTTAATCAGAGCTTTCTCTTTGCCTGAAATGCCCTCCAGTTTTTCTACTCCCCTCAGGGCTTTGAACTAAAACTTAACCTTTTTCCCTGTCAGGATTACTTTATCTTACAGTGACTCAATGGATTTAATATCTGAATCATGTATTAAGTAAGCATTATTTAATATAGTTTCATAGAAACCCAATAGACTAGGTCAGATTCACATTAAACCACAGATTAAAGACCAGGAAGAGCCCCTTATAGACATCTATCTAACCCCACCATTTCTCTATAATGGTGAGCAGGCAGAGGTCCAGAAGGGAGAAGTGATTTCTTCAAGATCTTCGATGTCACTGGGGAACTAATAGTAAAGGAAAAAAAAATCTTTATCTCCTGACTCTCAATCCAGGATGTCTTCCATGACTTTCTCTCACCTAAGTAGTTCAACTGGAGATCCAACCCAACAAAGACCATGTTTTCAGAGAAATTATGAGATGGTTCAGGGCTGTCTCCTGATGTTCTGGCAGCTATGAACCTTGCTAAAGATCCCTGTTTTTGCAACTCTGACTGAATTGTAAGGAAGAAGAGGCCAGTGCTGGGCAAAGCTGCCTCTAAGGCACTGTAAGCCCTCCCAGGAGGGAAGAGAAGGAGATCCATTACAGTAACCTGGAGATTTCCTCCCATGTTCCCTTTATGGCCTCTTTTACCTCATGTCAAGTTCTAGGATATGAATGTGCTCAGGGGTAGGGAAGGCAATAATCCCCAGGGTCTTGCTCTATAAACTTCATTTCCTCCCTTTATTGCACTTAACTGCCCGTGAACTCTATTAATATTTTGCAAATTGAGATCCCTAAAACACATGTTACTCTTAATTTTAACCTCATGCTAACTAGGATGTGGTCAAATTTTCACAACAAATTCCAAGGATTTTTTGATATGCCTTGGAAAAATGCATTTAAAGGTGGCCCTGGGTGTTGGTTTTTTTGTTTTTTGTTTTTTGTTTTTTTCTATATCCACACAATTTCTTTCAACTCCTGCTATTAAGGAGCAGGACGAAGTAAGCTCCATTATGTCCAGGAGTGACAGAAGGAAGCATCTACCAGTCCAAGAGGGACAGTCAGAGAATTCCGTATTTCTGAATTTACCATAGTAAATATCTGATGTCCCTTACTCAACAGAATGAGTGCACACCTTTCCACACACGATCATTTTTATTAGAAACACTTTGCCATTCCATAAACACATTTCTTCCCTTAAGGTAAATAACTTATGTCTTAAAAGTTTCGTGGGAAAAATAGATTTTTCCTACCTCCAGTTATGCCAAATACATTTTCATGGACTAGCATCTAAAGTTCATCAGTCAGAAAGAAGAAACCCCTCTTTCCCTTCCTTCCCTCCTTTTTTCTTTACTTTCTCTTCTCTTTCCATTTTTTTTTCCATTCAGCAAGTATTTTCTGAGTACCTGCATGTTCCAGGAATTACCCTAGCTGTTGCAGATACCATGGTAAACATAACCCTGGAAAACATGAACCACATGATTCCACATTTAATCATTTAACTACACTTGTAAGTATTCAACTGCTGAAGTGGGTATTCTTCCCCCAAAAAACAGCAATCAGCTTTAGGCATTCATCTCAACAGAAATACTTTAAAAAAATGTTCAGCTATAGAAAATAAAGCAATAACTTTTCTATTAATCATTGGATCAATTTGTTTCTCTGTTTTTAAGAGTTTTTCTTTCCCCAAATGATTCCCCATTTTCTCTCAATTATTACTTTGAGTTGAGGTTCACCTAAATCTTAGTTACCCCAAAAGAGAAGATATTGTGGTATACTGACAGCAATTTTCCCCCACAACCAACTCTGAGACAGGTAAGGGAGAGCAGGGCCACTCAAGAGAACAATGTCCAACTTTCTCAGCTACCTGCCCTTCCACAGTCGCCAAGGTCACACCTGCACCTAGAGGAGAGGTCGTCCTCTCTCCTATGTATCCCATTGACTCATTCTCCAGCTTCCACTGGTCTCTCATTCCCATTTCCACCCTCCCTGTAGTTCCAAACAGTGGAGGTTGGGGGAGAAGCATTCTCAATATATAAGTACCAACTTCTCTCAATATCTTTGATAAGTATTAAGTTATTTAGAGAGGACGGCATCTCCAGAGGAAAAAGGAAATATTCTTCCTGAAGGATCAGTGACAAGTAAAGTAAATAATAATCAGGACAAAGGGTGTTACATTTGATCAGGCACCAGTGAACACAGCACAGCTTTTATTCATTAAATTATTTTGTTAAGATAGGAGGGTGGGAGTATTCTAGATTAAAGAATGTAATCAATTAAGAGTTTTCAAACTTTTAGGTTTCATAATACCTTTAAACACTTGGAAATTATAGAGGGCATCATTTTTTAAATTAAAGTATAACTGATGTATCATATTAGTTTCAGGTATACACAGGACTTCAAAATTTAATGTACATCTTATCTATCTATTTTTATATTGGAAACTAAAACAAAATAATTTTCAGTCCTTATTTATTAGTTTATTTTAAAATAATACTAAACTCATATTTTGACACAAATAACATATTTTTATGAAGATAATTATACTTTTTATAAAAGTGGTTAATGAGAATAAACAAATGTCTTTAATGTTTAGTTAATAGAAGGCTGATTCCCATATCTGCTTCTGCATTCAATCTGTTGTCATAGCACACAACATATAACCTCTGGAAAATCCCACCTTTTTAAAAGACCAAACATTACTTAGCATATATGTGCCTCAGTTTCTTCATCAGTGGGTATAACAATAGCATCTACTTATCTAACGTTTGTTAGAATTAAATGACTTTGTTTTGTAAACTGTTTGGAACAGTATCTGGCACAATAGCAAGAACTCTTATCAATAACACCATTATTATTAGCATTTATTCTGCTGAATGAGGAAGGACCTGTGTGGTGACCCTCCAAGTTGGAACTGGGACTTAGTATGCATTGCACTTGGGGTGAAGTCAGCATTGCTCTTTCTATGTTTTCTATGATCTCCATCTAGAACAGAGCACTCGGGGTTTTTATTTGTAAGTGTTGGTCTAGTTTTGGGACAGTAATTCTGAGGTTACTCAGGCTTGAGGTTATCAGACTGATCCACATGGGAAAAAGCAATATAGACATAGTCATAGAATACTTCTCATGATCTTCAAGCTATTGAAGTTGGATGGGACCTCAAGGGCCATTTGGTTTTTCTTCCCTCTAGCTGTAGAAATTTTCTAGTGTTTATTCTACATTGTTGGTTGGGGCACTTTAAAGGACTCAGAGTTCACCTAAATCAGATGTTCTCTCAACTGATAGCACATCAGAAGTTTAAAGACCTTAATCTTGCCTCTCTGGAGCCTCTCAAGAGTCATTTCTTCTCTAAATCTACTCATCTGCCTTATCTAGGCCAATTTCCAGTAATGGGTTTACTACCACAGAAGCCGGAATGAACAAGTGTGACAGCAGGGGCTTTGGAAATGGACTCAGACTTGAAGATGAGCTGTGCAACTTTGAGCAAGTCACTTAGCTACTCTGAGATTTAGTTTCCTCAGCTTAATGATAAAGGTTAATGGGAATATTACCTCACAGGTTTAACTGCAGATTATGTGAGATAATGAACACAAAGCATCTCCCATGATGCCCAGCATAGCAAGTATGGGCTTGACTTAAGACTGGTACCAGAAACAGAGCCTGAATGGGGATTAGAATGCTTTCAGGAGGTAAGGAATGAGGGGAAGAGGATGTGACAAGAAAAGAGCTAAGCAAGGCCATGACCTCAGCTGGAGTCTACTTTCAGCCAGATCCCACAGTGAATTGAAGAGCATGAATTGCACCAGAGTCCCACCTTAAGACAATGGAACTTGATGTATTTGTAATTCTGTATCAGTGAGTCATTGAGGCATAAAAGATGGGGGGGGGGTAGGTAGAGGAAGTGCATAACATCCATGATGAAAATAGGTCTCCCAGGGAATAGAACATAATTCTCTAGAATTCTCTAGGGAGAGGGAATGAGAAATGAGTGCAGTGGGCTGGAGAAACGGACTGATAGGCACTAGCGATATCTACCACACTTCACCCTCTAGCCTGCTCACAAGCCCAGGCTTCTCACATTACTGTCCGTTCTCCCAGGCATAGCTTCTCCAAGATTCTGGTTGATCACAACTCCAGAGGAACCATACTAGAGAGTGGTAGGACTAACTTCATTTCTTGCACTTCAGTGGGTCCCAAAAATAAGTGAGACTATATTGCCCTAGGCCACCATGCTTCTAGATCCATCCCCTCCTTTCCCTGGGTTAGCACTTGTATCTGTCTAGGTGGGTTGCCTGGTGCATTAACCCATCTCTGAGGGTCTGAGTCCCGCTGACCATGCCTCTAAACTTGTACATCTAGTAAGCACTGGGAAAAGCAGAACCAAGAGTGGCTAATGGATGACACATGGCCACATGCACCTGCTTCCCCTTCATGAAAGAGCAGGCCATCCCCTTAGGTAAGAGTTGGTTCCAACTGATAGTACAGTCACTCCTTTATTTAACAGCCTAGCGGCACAGTGGGCCAAAGTGACCAGGCGGCAGTCAGAGCCTTAACTTAACGAGTCCTATGTTTCCTGGTAGAAACAGTGCCAAGAATCTCAAATTTCAAGAACCAGGAGCATAAATTCCCAAAATAGTTGACTGGGAGGGCCGCCACTGAGTGAGTACCCAAAGAGTTCACTAGAGGACTCAACATAATAGTCCCTTTCCCCTTGTAGAGAATGCCATCTCACATTAGAACCCCAGTCCAGGGACTGGCCAGTGCACAGAAGGCTTGAGAACATTGCTTTAGAGCTGACCATGTTGGGCGTGAGGCTCCCCTCCCAGCTGACAGAGCTCCACAATAGACCAGAGCCATGCAGGGCCCTGGGCCCTGGGCCCCCTCAGCTGAAGTCAGCAGCCGCAGAGTGTCTCAAACCTGCTGCTGGCCTCAAAGCTCGACTAGCTTGGCCCAGGCCCCACATCACTGTAGGACACCCAGGGCTTCAAAGGAGCAGCCTCCTCCTCCCAAACACTTCTTGCCAAAGCACAGCTGAGGCAGGCTGGAAGCTAAATATTTGGATTGAGTGGGAGGGAGAGTCCAGTCCCTCCAAGGGGTATTTTACCCAGGCCATCGGGAGAGAACCAGCTCACAGCACAGGCATGCTGGGCCCCATGGCCCTGGAAAACCATGGGATTTCTGTGCAATCAGCTGGACGGTACGCCTGCAAGCCTGGCAGAAGAGACAGTCCCGCCAAGTGCATACCACTCTCCAGCCTGCTTCCTTCATCTCATTTTGCCCCCTTAACAACCTCAGGAAACCGCAGGGTTGGGTAGCTCTGCCCTCATGCATGCAGAAATTGAGCACCTGCCAACAAGAAGAAATGACCTTCTTGAGTTTGCACACCAAAGAAGGGCTGGAGACTGGACTTTGGCCTTCTGCAGGCAGGTTCTACCCCTTCCTTAGCAATCGAGATGTCTCCTTAGCAATGATGATATCCCATGTAAGCACACAATACTATAGGAGGTAGAAAGAACATAGATATTGGAAACAAGAGTTCACTTTTTATCAGTTCTGTGACGCCTAGCCTGTCACAGTGGACCTTATTGAGCCTCAGTGTCATCTGGAAAGTGGAGGCAAAAATGGACTCCCTCCCCCACACCCAGACCTGGACCACACTGAGAACCAGCTGAGTGTGTTTTAAAAGCCCATTCTGCACTGCATGCACCCTGTACTAAGTAAAGATGACAATAGTGATTGTGCTGAAGCAAATGGTGATCATAACCTGAAGGACAGTGGAGATGGAGGTTATCTCGGACACCATCTTGTCTGTCTCCTTCATTTTATAAACGTAAGGCAAGTTTGCTTAAGTTGACCTAGTAAAATTGTAGCAAAGCCAGGCTTAGATCTTCCAGGCCTGGCCAGTTTCATTACTATTTTCTTTCTATTAATGTTCCCAAACACTTAAAAAATACAACATTTGTTCTCTGTGGAGTAGATGGAACAGATAATCTGTTCCCTGGTTACGGACGAGGCAATGCGACAAAGTTCATAAGAATGACCTCGCATAGCATGGTAAATACATGGTGGCCTAGAGGGGCAACTGATGGCTACATTAGTTAAGTGTCTGCCTTTGGCTCAGGTCATGATCCCGGGGTCCATGGTCAAGTCCTATGTTGGGTTCCCTGCTCAGTGGGGTGTCTACTTCTCCCTCTCCCTCTGCTCCTCCCCGCTGCTCATCTCGTGCTCTCTCTCTCTTTCTCTGTCTCTGTCTCTCTCTCCAAAAAATAAATAAATAATATTTGCCTGGGATCTCACTATTCATTTCCCCAAAATAATTTCATTAAAAAAAAGAAACTACTCATATGGAATATTTGCCATCCAAATGTTAGAAGATCTCTCTTTGTACAGATCTCCCACCCATTACGTGAACTCCTCTTTACAACAACTCTGTCTGGTAGGCAAACTTCCTCTGCCTGGTGAGCTGTTGTGTAGCTCTTGTCAGACAGGTACTCAATTGTTCAAACTCCTGACTTCAGTTAATATTTGTAAGCAGCCTACTACTAGATGTAATGATGGTCAGAAGTTCTCCCATGGTTTGGGGCAAAATCTGCCTCCCTGGGGCTGGCAGTCATCTTCCGTTCACACTATAAAGTAACTGCCCTCTGTGAGTTTTTGCCATGGAATTTGGCAAAGTTAACCATTTCCTTCTTGATACTCTGTCTTCCTTGTCTCCTGGTAATCAGGCTCCAGCTTCCCTGACTTATAATTTTCAGCCTCTTTCACTGGCTAGTCTTCTTTTCTACCCCTTAGATAGCAGTGTTCCAGAGAGTGCTGATTCATAGCCTCAGAGACTGTATTCCCAAGTAATAAATTGACTCAGACCTGTCTACTGAGTTTCAGACCTATACGGCAAACAGCACAAAGACATCTCCATTTGAATGTCCCACAGGCTTCTCAAATTTGGCATATCTAATGCTGAACGTCTTTCCTCTGATTCCAGGGAAACCTCCTTTCAATCCTGCATGCCTAAGTATTTCCTTTCCAAGCCAAAACCTTGGACAACATCTTATCCCCCCACTTCCTTTGTACATATTCTACCTCCTTAGTTTTCCACACCCACACAACCTCTTGAACCTACCTTTCCTTCCATCCCCACTCCTACTGATTTAGTTCTGACCCCATTTTAGTTCTCCTAGAGTATGTGACAGCCCTCCAGCTTGGCCTCAACACAATACCATGCAAGTGATCTTTCCAAAATGTGTTATATTTGGTCATGCTTTCCCTGTTAAAAACAGTCAATTGACTTTCCATCATCAAAGGATAATGTCCAAATTTTATATCACGAGCTGAGCAGCCCTGACAAACTGGCTTCTGCAGACTCATTTCCATTTTCTCCCCCAAATCCTCTGAGGTCATCTCACACTAAAGTTGGGTCATTTCCTTAAACATGCTGTGCTCTCTCTGGCCTCTGGTCCTTATTAAAGCCTGTTTTCACTCTCAGGGATGCTCTTCCTTTCAAAGCATACACTTGATTTTCTTCTACTTCCTGAAGAAGCATCTCCTTTGAGAAGTCAATACCCATCCTCTCTAGGTAGAGCTGGTCTCCTCCTATGACATAGCTCACCATGGCACCACCTTATATAATAAAGCTAGTTACCATGTAGCTTCTCTACCTCATGGTGACATCTTGTTGGCTTATCATTTTTTATTCATCTCTCTGCTTTCCATTGCTTAGGACAAGAATGGGACAGTGTAGGTTCCCAAGAATTATTTGCCAGTGAATGAGTAAGATGAATAAATGGATGGTTGTATCTCATGCCTCTGTGTTATTTTAGCCTCTCTAAGCTTACCCCAAAACACTTAGCCAAAACTGCTCATAGCTACCCAGCCAATTAAACTAGCTCTTTATGATCCAAATCTAACTGAAATGATTTTTCCATCAATAGTAATTAGTTCAATGAAAACATGAGTGACATGGAGAAAATTAAAGACAACAACATTTTGGAAAAGAGTCATATCTTCTCTTCACTGACCCCAACTCCCCAGCATGCCATACCTGAAAGGGATTATGGCCCCTGCTTTTTACGTGCCCACTGCAAACCTAAAAATTGGTGGCAGCTTATTTTTCTCTCTTCCTTTCTGCCTCCTGATAGTTCCTTCTCTCTCTGTTGGATAATTCAGTGAATGTTGCTTGTTTACAGGAGCTGTTCCTCTCCTTTATTGCTACTTGAGGTTTCAGATTTACTCCCAAACTAGTTCCTCACTGGCTAGACGTTGGGAGAGGGTGCCTTTTTACATTATTCTGACTTCTGGACTACAGCAATTTTTCAGAAGATACATTAAGAAAAAAAAAAAGCTTGAGTTAGATTGATATAGTTTCAGCAGGTTTTTTTAGTTGGATTCTTTTTTGTGTGTATTACCTCAGCTACATCTTCTGACCTACTGTATAGTCTGGCAGCATAATGTAAGATACTCACAATATATTTTTCCCTTCCTGTCCCTTCTTCCATCATCAACCTGTCTGATCTGTCCCAGGGACTCTGTCAGAAGAGGATCAGAGGAAAGAGAAGCAGATTCTTAACAGCTAAATTTAATAATCTTGATGTTATGAAATAAGACAGAAGATCTAGAAAGCAAATGTGCTTATAAGGATCTAAGGAAAGGATCCTGTCCTTTCCACTGAACCTCAGACAATCTGGGTGGGATCTCACCAACTGAGAAGGGAAAGAAGAGTTAGGGGAAGTCATAATTCAGATACTGGTCTATGACTAGGTCCTGTCCACTCCCCATGCTAGGTTAGCTCCTGAGGGAGTGGGGGTTAAGGAGGCTAGATATGTCTATATCATGTAAGTCTGGGTATCCCGAGGTGTTCTCCTATGTCCCAGGGCAAAGAGCAGAGCTGTGAAGAAAGCAAAGCTCAGCAAGAAGCCATGGACAGCATGTGTGCATGAGTGACAGGCAAGTAGGACTAGGACTCTCACCTCAGATGGGTCAGAGGGCAGCCTCAGAGACATGCACATACCAGAGCAGTGTGAAGAGAAGAGCTAGGAGCTGCATTTTCCACACTCCAAGAGGAAGAGAAAGGAGGAGGGCCACGGGTCCAGTGACCTAGGTCAGAGGAACACAGAGTAGAAATATGGGCAGGTCTTGCTGCCAAGAAGCTAGTGGGAGCCCAGTCCAACCCTCAGTGGGACTCTAGTGGGAAAGTTTCATCCTGTGCTTACTACCTGTACTAGTAATGTTTTTGTGCATTGGAGAAAATCCTGAGGATATTTATTTTTTTAGAAAATCCATGAAAAAATAAAAGAACAGTTTTTGAGAACTACATAGAGGAGAGACAAAGAGGTAGCTGAAGACACAGAGGAAAAGATGGGGCAAGGAAGGGGGAAGAAGCTTCTCCTGACTTCAGCCTCCCCAGAAACAGCTCCTGAGCAGGATTCCTGGGTGAGTGATTTAATAAGGAAGTGCTTCTAGAGGGACCAGTAAGGAGGAAGGGGAACATTTTTACATTTACAAAAATGGTGAAAAGAAAATCTGAATGGGGTTGCATATAGATCACCAGATTTATCAGCTAAAATACAGGATGTCCAGCTAAATCTCATTTGCAGATAAAGTATAATTTCTTGATGTAAGTATGCCCCATGCAATATTCGTTGTTTATCTAAGTTTGAATTTAACTGGGTGTCCTGTATTTTATCTGACAGCCCCAAATGGGTGGAGCCCTGACAGTGTCCACTACAAGCCCCAACGAGATAGAGTCTGTAGAGGAGAGACCACAGCTGCTCTCATTCCCTGGCCGCCAAGCTCTGGAATGCATCGAGGAGTTCAAAACGTTTTGGGGCCAAAACACTGGGATCAAAATGGATGGTGGATTCAACCCATTTCAATGTCATTTGCCCCTCTCCCCAGTCTTCAAATCCATCCTCAGCTGTAGATGATTCTTGGACACATTTAAATCATTTTAAAAACAATACACATGATGACAATGTATTCCTTCAGATTTCAAAGGTAATGAAGGCCAATTCTAGAAAATGTGAAAAATACACAGAGTATTCAGGAAAGATAAAAGATACCCCATTATTAGTAGAATGGCACATTTCTTTCTGTTCTTTTCTATGTATATGTATTTCTGAGTTTCTTTTTTCCTTCATTTGACATTTTTTTTTCAAAATTGGGTCAGTATTTTAATACTATTTTAATCCACATTCGGTTATTTATTTATTTATTTATTTTTATTTATTTGAAAGAGAGCGAGTGAAAGTGAGAGAGAACATGAGCAGGGGGTGGGGCAGAGGGAGAAGCAGACTCCCCACTGAGCAGGGAGTCCAACCTGGGATGCCGTCCCTGGACCCTGGAATCATGACCTGAGCTGAAGGCAAACACTTAATGCATCGAGCCACCCAGGTGCTCCTTTTTTTAATCCCGCTTTTAGAAATGACCACATTTTGAGAACTTCCCATCCTTAATTATTATTAGAAAATATTAATTTTAATGCATCCCTATAATAGTGTATGGTTAAATTATACTTTTTAAAATTCCCTTATTTTGGATACTTAGGTTATTTCTAATTTGTGGGTAATATAAATGACACTGTGATTAGCTAAATAAATATTTGTCAGCATATCTTAATATTTCCTTGAGATTATTCTTAAGGCACTTGATACCCAATGTTAAACTCATGTTGCCAGTAGAGCCTGGACAGTAGCAAATTGTTTAATTATTGAGTGCTCCTAGTTTTCTATTAGGCCAGAGCTGCTTCCACTAACCACAAAGGTAATATTCACGTGCATTTGAGAGGACCAATTAATATCTTCAAATCTCCGGAGGCTGTTGGGAGGTTAAAAAAAAAAAAAAAAAGAAAACAAAAGCACATTCTGGATGTCTCTGGGAGTGGCATGAAGACAAAGGTGAGGTGTTGGGGACAAGCAGGTGTAGCTGAGCATGAAGAGTGCCCTATCCTGTGAGGCAACGGAAGTAACTCCTTCGCGTAACTCTGACTCCAGTCCTGGCTGGCCAGGACTCTGGGTCCTGGAGAGGTGGTAGAGCACACTAGCCAGGGACAGGGTCTCTGGAGCTGGAAGGATGGATTTGAAAGTTTTGCCACTTTCAACTGTGTGATGTGGGTCAAGTGGTACAACCTCTCTGTGCTTCCGTATCCTCAGCTGTAAAATGGGAATGAGTCCTAATAGGTGTTGTGACAACTAGATTGACAACTCATGCATAGCATAGAACTGTCCTAAACCTCTATAAATGTTAACACCATTTCTTGGGTATCGTGACTGCAGACAGGCTGGATTAGGCAGTACAGTTGGTTGGCAACTCTCAGAAGTTGTGAGTCTACACTGGGTCTGCAAACATTCATGTTCCACTATGGTCACACCAGTCTAATGGGCCCTACTAGCATTCTTCAGGGTGCATTCTGGGTCTATTTGCTTCCAGATCTGTGTGTCATTGTTTAGCTTTTTATGAGCAAAACCAACTTTAGGACTCTTTCCCTTTGCAGACGTGATGGAGGCCAACTGTAGCTTTGTAGCTTATCCATTTTGGAATCAAATAGCTGCCTTGTAAAAGCAGTGTTGCAATCTCTAAATGCCCATAAATAAGGATTTGAACATTTATCTCCCATCATGTGATTTGGTATAAGTAAACAGAAAGTCTTTCAGTTGAAGAGTGGAAGTCATGACTGAGTGAAGGGATATAAAGCAGTGGAGCTGGGTTCAGAATGTATGTTGACTATAAATATATGCAGAGCCAAGTGTGGCTGGTACATTTTTATATGGCAGGCAAGGTCACTCCACATGAATGGGGGTGAGTGGGTGCTGGCAGCAGAGGGTAAGCACCCCTGCACCATCTCAGGACCCCCTTCTTATTTATGTCACCCCCAGAAACCTTCTCATGTCTTGTCTGCAAACTTCCTCCCTCCCATATATAGCCAGGAGGATATACTAAAACAAGGCAATGTCTTCCATTTAGAAGACCAATGCTTCATCGGAACTGGGTTTGAGATCCATGGAACAACTCACTAAGTTAAGAACAACAGCCTTGCTAAACTAAGGCTGGATTGGGAAAAGCAAAACTCTAGAACTTGTCATCCTTTCAACCCACCCAAGACTAAATGTAGATACAGGACCACTGCAGACAGTAGAAAGTAAACATTAGGAAACCATTTCAAAAGACAGTTCATTGTTAGAAACAAAAATGAAATGGTTGAAATTAAAAGCTCAGAGAATGTATTAAACAGTAAATTGTGTCATAAGGGGGAAGCAGAGAAGGCCGAGAAGAATAAGAGTAGCAAGGATAGGAAGAAAGTACATCAGTGTAATTGGCTCTGAGAACTCCCCTGCATTTCCTTGGTGCACCATGCATCCCAGGGCTACTTAGAATGAAGAAAAGAGGGGCATCTGGGTGGCTCAGATGCCTTCAGCTCAGGTCATGATCCCAGGGTCCTGGAACTGAGCCCCACGCTGGGCTCCTTGATCAGCAGGAAGCCTGCTTCTTTCTGTCCCTTTGATCCTCTTCCCCTCTTGTGCTCCTTCTTTCTTTGTCTCAAATATATAAAATCTTAAAAAAAAAATGAAGAAAAGAGAGTCAAATTTGTCTCCAATGATCCACACAACCTATCAGAGCTTCTAAAATTCGGGCCTCTTTTGTTCCAAATTCTAGAAATATCCAGCACAATAATATGGCATGTACACAAGGAAAATTGTAGCCTCTCACTTTGTTAGTATATAAAAGCTCTGAGAATTGACAACTGATTTTTTTTTTTTTCCCCTGAATGTCCCCCTTGGATAGATTTGGCAGAGTGGCTGGAGAAGTGATACCATCCCCGGCCACTTAAGACTATCAGCTCCCATGACTTAATGCCAACTCATGATAAAGACTCTAAAACTTTCTTCCATTCTGGTATTTTGGTCACAAACATTTATTTGTAAAGGCTTGTAAATTTTTTTTCAAAAAATGAGTTCTAGAACAACATGTGAATTGTGACTTTAAAATCCAGGCTGCTTTTAGAGAATGGCTCCTGAGGGATGCCTAAGTGTTAGACCATGGAATCTGATACCTTACATTAAGAATTCTTGAACTGGGTGGCTCAGTAGGTTGGGCGTCTGCCTTCAGCTCAGGTCATGATACTGGGGTCCTGGGATTGAAGCCGACATCAGTCTCCCTGCTCAGCAGGGAGTCTGCTTCTCCCTCTACCCTTTCCTCCTTATCATGATCTCTCTCTCCTCTCTCTTTCACTCTCTTTCAAATAAATAAGTAAAATCTTTTTAAAAAAATGAATTCTTGAACTCTACAACTGACATTAAAGATGTGCTATATGTTGGCTAATTGAATTTAAATTTACAAAAAAAAAAAAAAAGAACAGTCCTTAATTCTAGGGGTAGGCACAGGAAGCCACATGACCACAGGTGCTCATGGAAGGACTGAGAGGTGGACAACAGGAAACCAAGAAGAAGTGGCATGGGTGGAGGGGACCTGATCAATGATGCGGCTGAAGAGCTGTTTGTTAGGGTTGGTATAAACATAAGGAGGATGCAAGTGGTTTTCTGGGTAATCCATAAGTGTTCTTAGAAGAGAGGAGGAGAGAATGGCCCTAGTAGCTATGAGCTTGTTGTTTGTGGTGGTGGTTTTTAGCCTCAAATTCCCAGCTTGCTGAGTCAGGCTTGTCTAAATCACATCAGGAACTGCAATCACTCTTTCATTTTCTTGGGGGGGATGATTCCCTGCTGATAAGCTCTGGTTAGCCTCCCTCTAACCTTCAAAAATATCAGGGAGACATTTAGGAGGTATCTTACTTCTTTAAAGGTGACTTTGGGAACTTCACCCATCCACTGGTGGATGCTAGAAATAAATTTCAGAGTGGACAGAGAAGGTTCCTAAATATCTGTGGGCGAGGATGTTATGCTTAGGTCATGAACCTGGTAGAAACTATTTTTCTTTTCTTTCTTTCTTTCTTTCTTTCTTTCTTTCTTTCTTTATCTGAAAGAGAGAGAGAACGATCACAAGCAGGGGGAGGAGCAAAGGAAGAGGAAGAAGCAGACTCCCAGCTGAGCTGGGAGCCTGATGCAGGGCTTGACCCTGAGATCATGACCTGAACCAAAACCAAGAGTCAGACATTTAACTGATGGAGACTCTCAGGGGCCCCTAGAAACTCTTTTCAGTTTAATTCAACCAATAGTCCCTGCATACCTACTAGTATCCCCAGACCATTCCAGCATGAAGATGATCCTGATGTATGACAAGAGCAACAGCCTCATTCAACGCCTTGGTGCTCCCGAAGTTCCTGAGACACCTGTCCTTTCAAATGTCCTTACTTTTGAGAGACATCATAGTGGTAGGAAGACCATGGCTTCAGAGGCAAATCCAGATTCTTCTACTCCTTAGCAGAGTGAGACTTAGCAGAGTGAGACTCATTCACAGAATGTGGACTGCATCTATTTCAGACCTTAGTTATGAAAATCACCCATGGTGCACATAAAGCACCTTGCAACCTGCCACATTCAGAGTAGGCACTCTGGCAGTGGTAGGAAGTTATCATGGTGGCTCACGTCCCTTGGGGTCCCTAGCCCAGTAGCTGCTGCTGCTATAGTCTGCCTCTGCTGCCTCTAAACCTGCTCTGGTCATTGGGGCAACTATTATCCTCGTTGGGTTTGCCACCACCCAAAGATCTCCCAGTTATGGGAATAGTTTCCCCAGTAATTAGAGTTGTTCTCAAGACTTTTTAAAAGGTCATCTAAACTTTTGGGTATAGTCATCCAACATCAGAAAGATTTGAAATGAGTTACCAGGAAGCTACTTAAGGGTAGTCAGGCGAAATTCTTTATTTCATCTCAAGTACATTTCCTCTCTGAAAAAAATAAAGTCCGAAAATAGGGCCTCTGAACTTTGATTCTCTTCCAGTTCAAAGCCAGTCTACTTCTTAGCCAGGATTCCCCCTCCCTTTTAATATTTCTTTCACTACTCCCAATAAGCCTCGCACAATGTCAAACACGTAGTAAGCACTCAGATATTTAAAGGAACATGCAACACACCGAACACCCTGAATATCCTTAAAATAAAAATCAAAACTAAGAGTTACATGTATTCAAAAATGAAATGAAATCAGAGAGGGAGACAAACCATAAGAAGCTCTTAACTATAGGACACAAACTGAGGGTGGCTGAAGGGGTTGTGAGAGGGGATGAGTTCACTGGGTGATGGGCATTAAGGAGGACACGTGATGAACACAAGTGTTATATGCAACTGATGAATCACTGAACTTTGCCTCTGAAAATAATAATACACTATATGTTAATTACCTGATTTTAAATTTTAAAAAAGAAAATGTATATAGGAATATTTTTTAAAAATTACATGTACTCATTTCTCTCCTAATTTTCCTATAACATCCTGTTCCATTGTCCTTATAAGCTCTTACCATGCTTTATTTTAGTTGGTAATTTGGATTAGGCCTTTAATAATTGCTATTTCTAATAATAATACCAAACAAAATTATGTACAGCAACTTATGAAACAAAAAAGGTAAAATAAACATGATGAGATATTTAAAAATGAAGAAGGTTCTAACAAAATTGTGACCATTCACCAACACAAGGATGTTCTCATCATTCATCTGGAAATGCAACTCAATATTATATTCAGTTTATTTTAGAGTAGTTATCTCTTAATGTGGGAGTCAGCACTCAAATACCAAATTACTAACTTTTAAAAAATTAAATTTTTTAAAATTAAATTGGTATATATGAAGAAGTTAAGATGTAGCAGGAATAAAATTATAAGTAGCATTTTACGTGTCTGCTCTGTGCCAGCACTCTGCAACCTCTAGGCATGTTTTGTGCAAGCCTAGGGCATGGGAAGGAGCACTCTGCACAGAGTTCTCAGTCTTCATACCTGGCTCTTGGCAAGAATTATAAGTGTAATTTGCTGGGACTAGAAAACTGCTATTTATTTATGGGAAACAAAATGAACTCTGAAGCTCTATGAGAGTGGATGGGAGCCCAGAAGATTCAAGGTAGCCAATTCTTTAGACAATGAGAGCGCCTTGGCTCAGGGGAAGCTGGAGAAAGGAAGCAGAACAGGAGGCCAATAGGAGGAAAACTTTATGCCAGAATAAAGGTGAAAAGAAAAGAAACCTGGTTCTATAATAATGGTACTTCCTACTATGAGCCCCTCTGAACAATGACCCTGTTCAATTTACTGCAGGAGACATCATTTCCGAAACCATCTTAGGGACCATCCAAGATAATCCATAGCTTCCTTTACAGTCATTCCTAGATTTTCAGCACAACAAGGTGTGTCTTGTATCTTGTGTCTTGACTGTCATGATAGATACATAGCTACACATGTGACAAAATTGTAGAGAACTAAGCTCACATACAAGCACACACACATGCACACACACACACACACACACACACACACACACACACACAAGTAAAACTGAGAAACCTAAATTAGACCAGTGGATTCTACCAAAGTCACCATCCTACTTGTAATACTGTCCCATGCTTCTGTAATATATTGCAATCAGAAATGAGTAAGAATTCATGAGATCTCTGTACTATTTCTTACAACTAAACATGAATCTGCAATGATCTCAAAATAAGTTTAATTTATAAAAAATGGACCATGATTGAAAAATGGTTGAAAGCCATCTTTTTAAATATACTTTCTTATCCTGTAGAGACTGGACAATTAAAGACATTCTCTTGAGACTAGGGCTTCAAACGTGATACAGGTTTTAGATGCATTCCCAAGAAATTGAGCAGGTGGCATGGAATGCATGTGGTCATGAAGACATATGGCTACCCTCCCACCCCACTTGACCACACCCTTTATTTGAACAGATATGTCAGTGTCCCTTCACTAGTTTTATGTGTATCCAGAGGCCATGCCTGGCCAATAGTTTTTGTTTCTGTTTTGTCAGTGCAGAAGCAACAGACAAGAGGTAGCTCTAAATTTAATTGTTTTGGAGATAGTTTCTGGATTCCTGGATTATGGTTAAGACTAGGTATTCCTAGAGCCATATTCCAGTATACTTTTCCAGTTCTCCATTTTGCTAATGATGAGAGAGTGGCAGCTACCCTGACAGGCCTCTTGGGTGATGCTGCTCTGGAAATCATTCATGGAGTCCAGCCTAAAGCCTTTCAAGGTTTTTTTCTAAGCCTGCATGTCTCTGTGGTGTATCCCTTTAGCTTCGAAGAGTGGCTATCTTTTGTTGTTGATTTTTATTTAAGGATTTTTTTTTAATCTTCAACTAAACTCTGATGCTGATGCCCTGTGACTTTGTAGACCCATCATTTCACCACTGAATCCTCTCCCAAATGAGACGCCCTGCATCTAATAGTCAACACATCCCAAAGTAATGAGCTAAAGTCACAGAATGGCCAGTGAGACTCTCCAACAACTAGGATTCTGTGGGATATTATCTGAAAGGGAAAAGAAAAAGCAGGAAGAAACAATATGGGGAAACTGTTGGTGTTTTCACCTGAACAGAGATTGGAGTATTGTGCACAGAAGCATAAGTAAAAGATCCCAGAGAGACTTAGGGAAAACTGAGTGCTCTTTCAGTGAAGTTGCAATCATATAAGATGAGTAAGTCTTGAGATCTAATGTACAACATGGTGACCATGGTTAGTAGTACATATTGTACACTGAAAATTTGTGAACAGAGTAGATTTCAGGTGTGCTCACCACACACACACACACACACACACACACACACACACACGGTAAGTATGTGAAGAGCTGGATATGTCCATTAGCTTGACCATAGAAATCATTTCACTATCAAGATGGGTACCTAAACATCATGTTTTACTTCTCAATTATATACAATTGTTACTAAAATATAAATTTTTAAAATTTTTGACCCATTTAAACTCTTTGGCATTTCAATAGACTTGTTTGTTCTTCGTGAAAATCTTGGTGTGATTGGGTTGTACATCCCACAGGAAATGAAAAGCAGCTGAGATTTTTTTTTTTTTCCAGGCTTCCATCTACCCTCTTTGTGATATTCCTTTTCTTCATCCCTCAGAATTTAAAGAATCTGTCCTGCGCAGTAAATAGGACAAAATAGAAGTGTCCTTGAGGCCAAGGTAGATGGACCTGCTGGGGCCGATGGGGCCAGGCACAGCGGCAGGGATGTCCCCGAGCCCCCCGCTGTTTGCACACTTGAAAAGGCGAGGCCGAGAGCAGCTGTGTCCTGGAGGAGAGCCGCCTTCTCCATGGCCTTAGCCACCCCGTGTTCTTCCTCCTTTTCCCTTTCTCCCCACCCACCTTTCATCGTCCTCAGAAGCCCATGTGTGTGAAAAGCAAGAGAGGAATGTGGGTGGGTTGACTTGTATAATTAAATCCATGTTGCATCGTGTTCTTTAGAATTAATAAGGAATTCATCCCATTGAAACTCACCATGACATCTTCCCTCTGACTCAGATTTCTTGCGCTTTTCTCTCTTTTTCTTAGCTAAAAGCATTAGACATGGGGCTATGGTTCAAATTAGAATCCTACATTTCTCTTCTTTTTTTTTTTTTTTTAATTGAACTTTTCTGCTCAGGGAAGAGTTTAGTTTGTTTATATTTCATTTTTCTTCTATTCCATTTTTCTGCCATTGTCTTTTTTCCTTTCTTCTCCCAGAAAACTTGCTTAGAAAGGAGAAAAAAGGAAAACTCTTCTTCTGACAACTGCAAAGTTGGATAAAGGAGGCTGTTGGCCAAACCGAGACCATCCCGGCATCGTCCTTTGAGTTTCTTCACTCCCTGGGTCACCACACCTTTGCCCTCGAGCGCCCTGCTCTCACGTCTGTCCCCAGAGGCCACAGGGAGCCTTGTCGGCGAGAAGGGGAGAAACAAGGAACAAATGGTACTTCTAAATTCCTGGGTCATGTTGCGAAACACCTTTTTATTGCGGGTAATAATTTGACTTCATTCCCTTATAAAAGTAGATTTATGTGATGGATATGTGATATATATTTTTCTGCCACTGTTCTTGCAGGATAGTGGTTGTATCAGTTAGGATTAAATTCAACTGTGAGTAACATAAACCCGAAATAACAGCAGCTTAAACCTGATTGTCGTTTTTCCTTGCTCGTGTAGAAGACCAGCTGTGCAGCTCCTGGCTGCCTTGCGGGCGCTTTCCCTGAGGTCCTCATGGGCCAGGCAGGCCCCGCCCAACTCAGGGCGTGGCGCTCAGGTTCCGGGTCCGGGCCCGGAGTTAGGGCATCATCTTAAGAACCATCTTCTGGGGCGCCTGGGTGGCTCAGTGGGTTGGGCCGCTGCCTTCGGCTCGGGTCATGATCTCGGGGTCCTGGGATCGGGTCCCGCATCAGGCTCTCTGCTCAGCAGGGAGCCTGCTTCCTCCTCTCTCTCTCTGCCTGCCTCTCTGCTGCTTACTTGTGACGTCTCTCTGTCAAATAAATAAAATAAAAAATCTTTAAAAAAAAAAAAAAAAAGAAAAGAACCATCCAGAAAACCATTCTTCCTTTAGAGGCTCTGCCTTTTGCGCACAACAGCATGCCTCAGTTTAGCCTCACGCATGAGGCTTGGGGCTAAGGAGGCAGGTGGGCACAGGGTGCTGTCTGAGATGGGCTGCCTGCCAGATGTAAAAATCTGAGCAAATTCCTTCCCCTTTCCGAGGCTGTGTTTTCGCAGGTGTACAAATGGGCGTAATAACAGATCTCTTAGAGCAGAAGAAGGACAGGAGAAGATAGCATGCATGAAAGAATCAGCCCACTGAGTAGCCTGATAGCAAATACAAGTTTACTGGCTTTTAAATTTCTGGCTGTGTCGCTTTTCCATTTTCAGAGAAAACCAATCCCGTGTTTAAGGACTGCAGATTTTCCGTGAGTGAGGAAATCCCCCGAAGCGGGCTGTATGTTCTTCCAAAGTCATTCTTCTAATTAGAAAAGAAACCTAATGTGAACAAGGCAACCTCATGGCTTGTTCCACCTCCAAGGAAGCCGGATTCACTCTTACTGCCATTTTGGGTGGGGGATACGGTGGTTTGATGGCAGGTAGCCCCCCACCCCCACGCCCTTCTACTACAGTGTCTTTTAAACGGGAGGTGGAAAGACTCATTTGGTGGGCTGTGAAATCAATACAGTGGGTCATGACCAGCACTTTTTAATGGGAGAATAGAATGCAGTAGAATAGGTTAGAAAAGAATCAGGGCACATCACAAATGATCAATATATCATTTACACGAAACGGGTTTCATGTTTATCTGTGTGTCTACATGTGTGTATTCTAGGTTATAAAATAAAATCTATCTCTTAAAGTGATCTTGAATCTTGAAGAAGAGGAATGAAGTGGGGGAGAAATCACTCTCCTTGACCTTGAAGCTTACCATATAGAGCCAGTAATTAATACAACATGGGATTTGCAGAGATAGATACATAGATCAATGGAGCAGAATGAGAACCCAGAAATACGCTTCCATAAATAAGCCCAGCTGAGTTTCAACAAAAGTAGAAAAGCAATTCAAATAGAAGAAAATTCAATTGACCTTTTCCATCTAAATGGCCCAAGTAAATCATCATCACATCTGCGTTTTAAGTAGCAGCAAGAAGACAAGAGAAGCAACTGCATGCCAGCTGTATTAAAAAAAAAAAAAATACCTTGGAGCTGCTGCCAGGTCGTTAGTTCTGTCCCATTGCCCAGAATGTAGTCACACAGCCACACCACAACTGTCAAGAAAGCAGAAGCATGTCATCTGTATTCTGAACAGTCACATAATTTTATATTATTATAGATCAGTAAAGAAAAATAGACAATAGGGGACAATTTCCTGTCCATGTGTGCTATACGGAGATGTGCGAGTGCAGAATTCCACCTCTCGTGGGCACCGGAGTGGTATTTCCACAGCACAGGCTTGACCCCGGGTTAAAAAACTCAGATGTCTCTGTAACAGACTCGGGGTTAAGTCCAAACTCCTCTGCAAGGATATTTAGGCTCTTGGGCGTTTGGCCTTAGACCAGATTTACAGCCATCAGCTGCCCACAGCATCCTCCCCAGGGCTAAGACCCTCCCACCTCTGTGTTCCCGCTCAAGCTCTCCCCTCCTCTGGACGGTTCTCCCACATGCAGGCTACCCTGCAGATCTGACAAAGGATGCCTCTTCTTTGCAGGCCTCGAGAAATTGTCAGTTTGTCTCCCTGATGCCCTTCCTGACTCCTCAAACTCAGAAGGAAACTCCCTTCTCTAGGCTCCCGTTACTCCGCGCGTACATCCACTATTACGGCTCTCACTTCACGTCTTACAGTGACTCGTCAATCTGTTTTATTGTTGTTGTTCTGTTTTGTTTTTGCTGTGGATGCACTGCTCCTCCACCACAGGGCCTATCCTCCTGAATTCTATTTCTGCGGATCTGGGAATCTCTCCATGCCTTTAAAATTATTTGTTGAATTATTGAGAGGTTTCTCAGAGTCAAAAGTAGAAAGAAAAAGGAAAGTATCTATTTCCAACAGGTGTGTTTTGAATGGACAAAGTTGTTACTTCACAGGTTTTAGTTGAGAAGAAATAATCTGTGCTTAGAACTGCTCACAAAAGCTAGGCAGGAAAGGATGATTCTTTGATACTTTGAGGTTTCTATTTCATTGTTGTGAGCAAGTCCCGTTCAAACCAGATCACAGGCAAGTCCCCTCAGACTTGATGTCCCTATAGTAGGAGCAGGTGTCTGCTTTCTGCTTTCGGGAGAAGGACTCCTTCTGTTTTCAGCAGGTGAAGACAGAGTAGCAAAAACAACTTCAAAAAATATCATTACTCTTGTTATTTATTTGGAAGAAAATCCTCTTCTTTCTAAGGAAACACGTAAGTTTTATTCCTGGAATCCATACCCTTTTTAACATAAAGAATATTTTATATTTTATTGTTCTTTATGAATTTTTGCTGGGCATCCTTTACCTTCGTAAATTTTATTTTGGAGGGAGGGTAGAAGATAAATGGGAAACTTTTATACCTGTTGAACAACAATGCCTGATTTCCTCCTCCCCCCCAGCTCCTGGTGACGATCATTCTACACTCTTCGCAACTATTTTAGATCTCTCGTATAGCCGTAGTCATGCAGTATTTTTCCTTCTGTGACTGGCTTATTTCACTTAGCATAATGTCCTTCAGGTTCATCCATGAAGTCACATATGACAAGATTTCCTTCTTTTTTTTAAACCGAGTATCTGTTGCACATCCACACCACATTTCCTTTATCTGTCGTCCACCGATGAGCATGCAGGCTGCTTCCACATCTTGGCTGTTGAGAATAACGCATGCCTCCTTTTTTGAAAGAAATACCAGGTAACCCTCTCACCATTGACATTCTTCGAGTGCCATCCTACTGGGAGCTGGTTTCCTGAGCCTCCGTTTCTTGAAGCGTTCATATTGAGATCCCTTCTGGGGAAACAGTCTGTTTCTCAGGCCTGCCCGCGCTCCTTTGCATTTCCCTAGCCTTCCAGTCGGATCGGGACCAGGGGACTGGTTTTAACTCATGGGCTTAAAGCAGTGCCGTGCATCACCTCCCATCAGGAGAGGTAAGATCCAGTGTCTCTGTCTTCGTTTTCGCATGAAGGACATGCATTCCAGATGGCCGTTGTAAGACAGAGGAGGGTTTTACATAGATACGATAAACGTCGGATGCGTGAAGTGACCAAGATAGAGGACTTTGTTGTAACAGGTACAATGAATACCCATGATTAATACGCTCATGGTGCAAGGTTCTAATAAGACTTCAACAAGTCATTTACATACAGGCTTGGGCACCGTGTCTGCAAGAAATACACATCCGCCATCCGGTTAAAGTTAAGGTTACCATTACATAATGAAACGGTTGTATTGAAAGAAAAGTGTCTGGACCACAGAAAAGCCTGGTTCTAGAGCTGGAGAACTTTAGACCTGGACACTGAAGTCATTTAATCTGGTGTTTTCCAAACTTCTCAGATTATATACCCCAGGTTCTTAATAGAAAAGACACATTTCTAGGCCTTGCCACAGTTACCATAAACAGAATCACAAAGGGAGGTTTTGATCCCAATTGTTTTGCTGGGTTTTATATGGAAGGAAGGTGAGTCCTAAGACATTAATGACTTTCCTGCGACCACAGACCCGATTATTCAGCGTGCTGGGGACGAGAACCCAGCTTCCATGAAGTCTAACGCTTTACTTCTGGGCTAACATAATAATGTTCTAATAAAGTGAGGCCAAGACTGACCCTTTATCCCCCTTTCTCTGATAAATCATGTCAAGACCTGCAAATGATTTTACCCCTTAACAATGAAAAGAAGATGTAATTTTAAAATTACCTTGGATGTACAGTAAAAGCAGCATTCCCATAATCAATCATCCAAAATCACGGGGTTATTTGGAGCTATTTGAAGGAAAGTAAATTGAAAACATGTTGTTAAACAATGCACCAAAGAGTTATCAAATCATAAACATCTAGATTACTTTAACATGTTGATTATTTCATATTTAGGGTCTCTTTACAAAGTAATGCTGGCCATGAAGAGACCTGGAAAATTCAATGAATCCTTTCCTAAGTTGTTAACTGTATTAGGTTCAATCACTTGGCCATGTGGGAACATATGTTAAAGTTAATATATATATATATATATACATACATATATGTGTGTGTATATATATACACACAGATGCACACACATTCTTTTTGGAGCTATTATTCACACTTTTCACTAAGCAGAAGACACGGAGGCCTGTTATTAGGACATGTCTCTGAGGATACAGAAATAGCTCGGGGAGTGCAGTGGTATAACACTGAACACATTAAAACCTATCTGGAGCTTTGGAAATCAAATATACAGACATTCCATAATGACCCTTGGGTTTTAGCATAATTCCTGAACCTGAAAATTCATAACTAAATAATGGCAGCACATTTATGACATAAAATGCCTTAAACCATTTGTTTATTATTATACGTGGATTTTAAGTTTTATGTCTAAGAAAATGGAAAGCCTACCCTTTTTCCCCCTTGGAGAGGTGGTATACCAATTACCTTTGAGAGTCTTTGTTTTTGTCACTGGAAGAGAGCTAAACCAGGACTGAAATTTACGTCAGGGCATCTATTTGGTTATCAAATATATGATCATACACTCTTGTTAAACTAAACCAAATTAAATTAATCTTTGTTGAAAAATAAATGATGTAATTCCTGGAGGATCCTGGTGTACTCCCAGGATGGTGGCCTGGTTCTCCTAAGTAGCTCGCGGAAGAAAGCAAAGTCAGAAATAGTTCTCAAAACTGAAAAGAGGAAATTGCTTTGAGTACAGCAGGTGTCTAGAAGGAGCTACTACCCACGAGTGATCTGTGATCTAAGGGGTCATCATTATAAGCCTGAATTATATCTGCATTCTTCCTGAGACCGGATTCAAAGATTGAACTCTAAAATTAATCTAGATGGTATTTCTTCTTGGAGTTCTAAAATGAGCCCAGGGAAGAGTGGAGTCATTCATCTGACTGAGAATCACAGTGCATCCCCTGACTTTCCTTGGAATGGATTCCTTATGTGGACACAATGCGAGTTAAACTGCATCTGGTTATTGTTTTTAGAGAATGTTGCTGAAATGCAAACTGAGCCTGTGTATCATGGGCTGACTTCTCGGGGCCTGTCCGTGGGAGAACCGGAATGGAACTGAGAGGTGTGACAAGCAGGCGGTCACCCCACGGACCTCTGTCCAGGTACAAGGGCAGTGTCACGGCCAGAAAGAACAAAGGCAATGCACAGAGGACAGAGACACCTTCCCTCTCCTCGGGCTCTGGTGACAGCCACGAGACAGAGGGAACAATAGCAGCATGGTGGAAAGAAAACAGAATTTAAGATCAGACTCAGCTGAATCTTCACTCAGGATCCACCATGTAGGAAATAATGTTGTTTTTGAGTGAGCTCTGTAATCTCTCTGAGCGTCAGTTCCCCTATTGGTAAAGTAGGGGTAAAGAGTGCTTGCCTCATGGCCTTGTGGGGTTAACAGGAGACTTTCTGCATAGTACCTGGCATCTGGTAGGTCAACAAAAAAACTGGAAAAAAAAATGGTCAATCTCCAAAAACCCCATCAACAGCTAACATTTGAACACTTAAGATGTGCCCAGGAGTTTACCTCCACACACTTAAGATGTGTGATGCCTGGCACACATCTGGCATTAGTGGAAACAGATAATTCAGTCCTAGGATGGCAAAATGATGGCTGAATCTCTTCAGTGGTGACCCTTTGGCCATGCAAAGAGAGACAGGAAGACTCGAGGGGAAAGGTATGTGTGCGAGTGCTGTGGATCCCTGTGCTTCTCAGGAGAAGGCCCTTGTCTCAGCCCAGCCCCCTACTCTTCCATACCCCAAGGACGACTGAGTGTTTTGTGCTCTTGCCTCTTCTGAGGCCAGAGGGTAAAAACTGAAACACAAACTAAAAATGTCAAGTTCTATTCTGCTCCAGAAGCTCCCGAGGGCTGGGCAGAGGTTTTGCAGTTTTACCACAAGCATTTACAAGGGCCGCACACTTTGGCAGGACCGAGTCTCCAGATAGCCTAACCTCTGCAGACCCAGAACGCGGCTGAGTTTCAGGGGTCACGAAAGGGGGAGGTTCTGGGGGGTCCTGGAAAAGACTGATTCAACCTTGGTTCATCATCCTGCTTTGCTCCAGCCCCCATGTAGCCGGGCTTGCTTGGTTTCTGGTTTCCAAAGGACATTTTCACACAGCCCTAATCCCAACCCGCCCTAATTTAAAGAAACAGGCACTTGGCATGCGATCCAGATAGATCAGCAGTTGCTCACATACAGCTGTGCACATCTGGCACACAGGTATGTGATTTTGCATGAAGATAAATTGTGTGGGGACCGAATGCACAGTTGTTAAACTAAAAATGAATCGCTTCTTGGAAGCAATCTTCCCACACAGCAGGACCTCTGGGTGAGCTTGATCCTTTTCATTAGGCTTTTTTCAGAAAGCACAGCCTCCTCCAGAAGGTCTGTGGGTGAAGGAAGGGGCATGCCCACACCTGCAGTTGGCTCTCTGCTGCTCCTTTCAAAGGAGAATTTGGACACGATCTCTGACAGCTACAGTCAGGCAGTCTTCCCGGGAGAGGCACTCAGAGTCCAGGACCCAACAAGAGGCCATGTGTTTCCTTGGTGCTGCTTCACTGTCCATAAATTACGTTTCATCCAGGGCCAGTTGTTCAGGGAGAGTCCTTCTGTGGACAGCTACTGAAGGATCAGGGCCCTTTATCAAACTTCAGGGGCCAAGAAATCTGCCTCCTTTGGGAGCTTCATGGAGTCAATGGCATCTACCCTGTGGGAACACCTTTCCCACAGTTCATGTACTTGTGGTAACTCATGAGATAACCTCATGCTCGTACACTCTCCAGATCTCAGAACTCCATCACGAGGTACCTCAATGGCATGGAGAAAACAGAAGGAATGAATCCTGAGCCTCTAGGACTCCATGAGGTACTGTTCTGACCCAGTGACTAAGGCTTGGTGTAGAGGTTCCATTCCAGGCCCAGTTTCACAATTTCAGCAATAAGAAGTTGCTGGGTGTTTGCACCAATCCAAGATTTTGAAGGAGAGTCTTCTCATCTTTTTTCTATGTGGTGGTAATACAAGCAATGGTCCAGCAAATTGATCTTGTTTCTCTCTCTCTTTCTCTCTCTGCCCCCATGTCTATCTATCTGTCACTCAAAACAAACAAATCCAGTAAGTGGAAGGGAAATTGCAACGATTTTAGAGGGAAATACAATCTTCACATTATCCCACTTGAGTTATAGTGGTAGATTAGCCATAACATCCATTTCTGCAGTCTTGTATATGCTATGATTTCTGTCTATAATTTTTTTTCCCTTTTCCTGGCTTGATGAAGCCCAGATCATCTTTATAGTTCAACTTGGGTCTCGACTGTTTCATTGCTCCTGCTCATAAGGAAGATGACTTTATTCTCTGCACTACCATTATTCTCTGTGCACGCCTGTCTACTAGCACCACACACACCAGTTTCGTGATCATCTGTTTATATGTCTGCCCTCCCACCACGCTGTGGGCTCTCTAGAGCAGAATTGTCTAGTTCTTTCTGTTTCTGACACCTAGCCCTATTGAAACAACTTAATATTTAACAAACGCATACCAGTGCTATTTCCCCTTCCTTGACATAACATTATTAGGACCCAGGAATTCCCAGGTTGTGAATTCCGTGATAACCCAGGATGAGAATGGAACATACCTGGAGCTGACCCAGAAACCAAACAGAAAACAGCCACATTTTGAGGTAGCCTGCAATTGCCAGAATTATCTAGAGGTCATGACAAGGGATAAAATAAGAAGAAACATGTGAATGAAAGCGGGACAGCTTTTCTTTGCTCTTATAGAAGAGAATCCTAAAAAACACAAATATTTTCAGGCCTTCCTTCTGGAACCTAGGTGAGTGTGAGTGTAGAAGTACAAGCCACCATGAGAGTCAGTGAGGGTGTTCAAGACCAGCCACTATGAGAGTTCCCTGAAGGCTTCCAACCGAAGAACCATCAACAGTAAAGCTGCCCAACAGATTGTCCCTAATCCACTCCCCATTTTGTCCATTTGTCCCACCTTTGCCTTGGATTGGTAGTTTATATCTCATAGTGAGAAAAAGCCTTGAAAAGGATGATCTTTTACAGAAACCAACATAAATTCGACACTCTTGTGGGAACAGAAAGTTGAGAACTGACAGCATATATGAGTCTGCTGATAAAAAGAAAGAAAAAAAAGAGCCCATTTACCAGCTGTTTTTCCATTCAGTTTTTAGGAATAAAACCCAAATGTGCTCACCAAAATTAATGACTGATAAAATTGTCATCCCTCTCTTCCTGGTGGAAGCATTTTATCTCAGGGTCCAGTGTGATAATAAAAATCTCATGACTCTGTTAGAAAAGAGGGTTTCTAAGAGGAGTTTCTTGTGATATCTTACCCTGACACCTAAAACCTTGGTACTACCCAAGGTTGTCCCTTTATCCCTTAGACTTCCGATTCTCTCCTGCTGAGGCTCTATCCCATGATTCCCTAAAGCACCATTGCCTCTCTCCTGTCGTGGTCTGCATGGGGGCTGGGTACCAGCACATCACAGGCACTCTCCTGTTCTTTATACTATGTAGAGAGAGACATAGCCACCTGGAGGAGGGGGAGGAGAGAATCAAATTGTAGTTCTATTACTGTTTCTATGGAAAAATACATGTTGAATATATAACTCTCAGAGGAGGTAACCAGATTTAACTAGAATTTTTCATCATCTAGAAACCTTCTGTACTCACTATGATAGCATACTACCCAATCAAAACCAGCCCACACTCCCACTTGAGGGAGTAAAAAGCCCAGATGCCCACATGCAGCTGAATGATGATTTCCTGTCTACTTTATCCTGGCATCTTCAGAGTTTCTGCGCAATAAACTAAAAACGATTAAGGGAATCTCAAGAAGGCAAGAAGAAACTGATGGTTAGATGGAGAAGGGAATTGGGGTCTCACCCAAGTTTTCCTTTACCTTCTCTAAATTTCTTTCATTCCAAAATAAGGAAAATCAGCCAAACAAATCTGATGTGTGTTCACCTTCTAGGATCGTCATAAAAAGTGTTTTTTACAGAACCTAAAAGGTATGTTTCCACTGCTATTATTGTAGCTTATTTTCCATTTTCAGGGACTTTGAAAGACACTATTGCATTGGACTCCCTTTCAGTCCAATTGGCAGCTTTCTGCTCCAGAACCCATCTGAGTCTGGGTGGGCCTAGCACTCAGAGCCAAATCTGTTTTCACATCGGGTTACTGATTTATTTAGCAGTTCACCAAACACTTGCTAATTGAAATAATCACCCATCTTTTTAAAACCTGCATTGAGAAATTTGCTCTGTAAAAGTTCAGTCTATACTGAAAAATCCTCACCATTCCATTGTTAAAAACAACTGGTCCACTATGAACTATTTTTTGAAAGAGTTCCAGGAAGATCTCATCTGTTGATAAGGAGATAGCAGTTATCGGCCAGCTTTGCTGGGCTGAGAGGTATGTAGGGCATCTGTATAAGTTTCATCTTCCAGATTTTCCTGGCATTTATGACATTCTTCAATCTTTTCATCCAAGCCACATCATTCTAACCTTCCAAAGCTAGTCTTTTTCCTAAGAAATTGAAGAAATTGAGGAAATTTTATAAGCTTCTTTCTTTTCTTTCCAGAAGTATCCTGAACAGGGTATATCTAAAAGCAAGGTATTTTGAGAGCCTGCCTAAGAAAGGAGTGGAGTCTGCCACTGTCTGTCCCAAATGCCTAGCACCTAAGGAGCAAGACACCCTCACAGAAAAGGCCACTATGTGAAATGCTACTGGTTTTCTGCATTTGTTCTCAACTCCAGTCACGTGGGGTCCTGGTAACTTCTCACACGTGGCACTTGACTCCCAGCAAACAATTAGGGACTCTTCCATATGAATCCTAAAGTAGGATGATAATGGAGGTCTCCTCATTTCCCATCATTTCTCTTACCTTCATGGCATCATCTTTACTCTTCTCTCAGCAGCAGTCAAAATACCCAAGACTGTGCCCCACACATCACTGTCAAAACTAGTTTCTGGAGGGAAAAAATCGGTAAACCCATTTGTGACAAAAGATGGATGACTGAAGGGACCTGAACAGAAGGTACAGGAGGGGGTAGCACCATAGCAGAGAAGAAAAGGACAATGAGGTTACCAGCAGTGGCCACTGTCAGAGGGAAGGGCAGAGAGCACTGGAGCCTAAGCCAACTCTGGGAGGGTTGTGAAACACTGTCAAGCATGGCTGAGGAGAAGATCTGGTGTATTTGAGCCACTCAGTTCTGTTAATAAGCCTTCAGCAAGATCTCATTATGTTTCTTCAGTGAACCTAGTTCCTTATAACAGGGAGCAAGGGGACATCCTATCTTTTGAGGAGCAACCCCAGAACCTTCATGAGGAGACGTGTCATATGCCTCACAGACAGGGACCACGGCCACTTGCCCATCTACTTCTGAGACACTCGGGCAGAAGGAGGCCCTCTGTGCTCTACTTTCTGAATGGGGTTCCTGTCTGTAGATGTCTAAACAAACAACACTGAGTGGAAATGCCTTGGGCGGGGTGAGGGGGATGGGGCAGGGACCATTCTTTAAGAATTTGGCTACTGTGAGGGCACAATCCATCATCTCCTCAAACACAGTTTAAAGTACAGTGTGTGGTCCTATTCCCTTGGGTCTTCCTTGGCCTAGAATTTAATTGAAGTCTGTAGGGGAAAAACTATGATGTGAAACAACTGGTCTGTCCCAAAGTGTATGTTTTAAATGTTCACAACTGCACAACCCATAAGCTAGTTTTTATTGATGACAAGCCCCAGTGAGAATAAACAAAGCAGAGGGCATGATAATAAACGGCATCTTCATTGTAGTAAACCAGGCAGACTGTGCTGGCCATGTTGCCTTCTGGGACCTTGCATGAGACAGTGTGTCTGCTCCTCAATTGGCAGTATGTGACCCAATCAACTCTGGGCCACCTTCCCATCAGACTACATAGTTACCCCAATCATCCCCAATTTTGATGAAGATATCCTAACCCTAACCCATCTGCCCAATGATGAGGGCAACATCCCTAAAAATGATAGAACCCATCCTCCACCATCCAAAAAGTCAGAAGCCCAGGGGCTTCTTCCAAATGGCAGCAGCCTCAATGAAGCAGAGGAAGCCGGGCAGAATCAGGGATCCTTGTTGTAGAATGGGGTGTCTTCACACCTGAGAAATGCCCGTAGCTAACTTTGATTTGGGGACTCGAGAAAGCACTTGAAACAATAATTTTATTACGAAAACATCCATTTCAACCTCATTCTCCAAGATTGCCAGACTCGGGGAAATGCAGGAGACATACTTCAGGCGTTCACACCCATGTGAGTGTGAGGGTTCCTATGGCATCAAAAGATTTCAAAGCTTAGAGCTCTGATTCCCATTGTTGTGTGTGTGTGTGTATGTGTGTGTGTGAGCATGCATGCGCGTGCCATTTTGTTTATTCCCCCGTGTCGGCATTTAAGTTTCTCATACATATGTGGAAAACACCATTTTTTTAGTCCACAGATATTTGGTTTGCACAAGTGTCCACAAATCATTTCTGCTAATTCTACGGTTCCCAGTGGCCCCTGGGAATCAGGAAGCTCTGACGTTAGCTCCGGTATTCAACCAGGCATAACAAAGTTTCTCATGATACATTGTGAAGACTGAAGAAAAGTTAAGGTTAATGTGAACCCAGTAGGTGAATATGAGCTGGAACAGCTTCTTCCAAAGGTGCTGAGGATAATCAGGCCAACGGGACAGGGTCTCTAATGAGTAACTATAGGCTGTATCCTTGGTTGCCTCCTCCCCCACCCGTGACCTCCCACTGACTCAGTGCATGAGCTGGAAAATGACATTTCTGCGTTCTGAGCCTCACATTCTTCATACAGGACATGGTAGGTGAGATATGAGATAGAACAGCAGTTCCAAATCTTCTTTGATTTATAAATCTCATAGAAATTTTTGTGAATGCTGAGAGTCATCTTTCTGGGAAATAGTTATATGCACAATGTTTCCCTATAATTCAGGGGACTTGTGGATTTTCTGAACCTGTCGAACCCCTCTGGGTGGTGACTCCTGAGGTACCCCCCAGCATGGACACTGGTGGTTCTAGAGGGTCATACTCCATGGTTATGGAGCCGTGGTGATTTCACTTTTATTTAAAGCACCTCCTTTGCAGAGATATAATAGGAACTGGTTCCAGGGAGGCATCTGGAAAGCATGTAGCATGACCTCCAGCTGTGTTCAGTTTCAGTTTGTTCCAGCTGGTGACCCTGCAGTGCTCTTTTTCTTCCCCGACCCAGACATGCTCTGTCTCCCTGGCTGCCCTGTACCTTCTCTGGCCTTGTAGGAATGATTGTGCCAAAGGCAAGATGACTCCACCCAGAAACGAGGCCTTATAGCATTGTCTCATATTCGGACAGCTTCTGCAGCTGAGGCAAAGCAGTTCATCCCTTCTTCCTTGATTTGATTCCCATGACTTGCGGTTCTTGGATTGGACAGCACAGATACAGAACATTCCCGTCCTCACAGAAAGTTCTACTGAACACCAGTGATCTATACCTATGTTCAGTTAATGAACAAAATTCACCTGAATTTTGAAAATATAGAAGCAAATAAGATGAGTTCCAGCTCTCAAGGTGCTCATGGGGAAGAGGCAGACCTGCCATGAGGGAGGGAGATATTCTAGGCAGAGGCAACAAACAGCATGTAAAAAGGCACAAAGGTCTAAAAACATTGCATGTTCAGAGCATGGGGAAATTTCAGGGGGTTCAAATGCAGAGTCAACATTATCTATTGAATAAAGAGTGGTGAGAGGGGCTGATAAACCAAGGTGGGAAGATAGACAAGGGCCAGATCTGCTGGCTAGACGAGGATCAGATCTGTATCCCACGCTTATTTGGTATTCACTGTATAAATGGTAATTCTTGCACAACTTGATACTTAACTAGCTTTGATTTCCTCAAGTGTGTTGTCTTGGAATCAAATTCTCCCATCTCTGTCAGAACCTTATTATAGAGCCTTATTACGGATTTAGATTCCTGAGCTCTGTCTTCTCTGTGACTTGGCTAGTCTTTCTTCTAGGCACTTCCCCTTGGGCTAACACCTCCCATTACCATATCACATGGTCACTGGGACATACGACGTATGAGGTAAGCTTGGGTGAAGCTAAGCCTCTAGAAGCTCAGAGATATACCTTAAATTGACAACAAGGATGATGATGACAAGCAATATGAAATAGGATGATGCCCAGAGAGAAACACTTAGATGGTCACAGAAGGAGGTTGAGGGAAAGCCAGTGGAAAACAACAAGAACAGTTGTAGAGTATAAGAGGTAATCGGGCAGCTCATCATCTCAAAGACTGGACACTTCCCTTCAGATATACAAATCGCCCCATCTGTGGCTGCGATTCATTTCTGTGTGGCTGTCCTCAAAGCATCACGGCCACCTTTAAGGGGCACACCATGAAACCATGGCTACCATTTCAGAAAACATTACTGAATATCCGAGGAGTGTGGAGGCCTCGCAGCATTCAGTGGAGACTAACCTCATGGGTCTGAAGGAAGAGGAAGATTCTCATCATTATGATCCTGACTCTGGAAGATTCCTTACAGATTTAAAGCCCTTCCACTGCTATCACCTCCTGTGGTCTCAGCATACCCCTGCTAGGTAGATAAGATCAGGTTTGTTACCCTAGTTTCACGGATGGTAAAACTAAAGTCCAGAGATATGAAGTCACTTCCTGATTTCACAGCAAACTAGGGAGCTAGAGCCAGGGCTCTTATTTTCAAATCTAGGCCTTGAAACGCAGTCTCAGAAGGCAGGTTATGTAATTAGATCAGATTCTCCTAAAATCAAATTTCCCAGCACATGGGGATGAAACATCCAATCTGAGGTTAAAAAAAAAAAAAATTACTAAATACTATGAGGCCCTTGACGATTGCATGTGGGTAAAAACAGGCACAATACTCGAAGGAGCTCAAAGCCCTAAGCACTCCTCTTAATGATCAAAAGAAGCCGGAAACTGATTTCTTCTGAAACTCATCAAGATTTCAGGTGGCCATGTTCCCTGTTACAAAAGAGTAAGGAGGATCTTATGAGTTTAAAATGTTCTCTAAAAAGAATGGAAACAAAAGTGCACCTATATCTTATCCCAATTCAGTGGATCTGAGAAGTTTGTGGCCAAAATCACGGTGGCTCACGCTGAGCTGGTTGCTACAGAACAAACACTAAACAGAGACGTCTGTTTTGAGCCTTCATCGAAATGCAACTGCATAATTGCAAATAAATCTCAGCACATGCTGGTTTAATTAATGGCAAATAATAAGATAACAGTCACAATTGTGGGGCTTAACCAACCATACAGTAAAACATACATTTGTTTTCAATTAGAGTTAAAATGTATCCAGCTGAATACAGCTTAAGTGGTAATTACATTCTTTACAAGTTGCTAATAATCCCTGGAATGGCCACTCTAATAAAAATTTGCCTCTAATGGGTACATGTCCTGCTTCCTCACATGTCAAGGCCAGTGAAGTCATTAGGGGTGCCAGCAGCCCAATCGTCTATCTGGGACTTTAGACTTCTGTCCAAAGCCCACACATGAACCACACACTGTGTACTTAACATGGGAAGCAGCATGGTCATTTGATTGTGGTTTTATGCTCTTTCCCAGGAATGCCTCCCAGGGGAAATTCTGCTATTAGTGAGTGGCTATTTGTCATTTCCTATAAGGTGAGGCCTTCAACAGACTCCACAAAAGAACGCAACGGGCCCCAGTCAGCCATCCTGGCTATAAGGACTTGACTTGATCTTGAGATAGTCACTGACCTCCTTCCAGGACATCAGTCTGTGTTTAACGGGTGGGTGATTGTAGGACTGGCCTGGCCACAGCATTCCAATCCAGGAAAATATGTCTGGGTGCACACACAGCTTGATAAAGTGCTTTTAATGTTAATGAGTCAGGGAAAAAAATCTGAGGCTCTCATTATATGCTCCCTCTCTTTTCTCTTCTCCCAGGACTTTATTGAGCTTGCTATTAGCCAGGCTTTTCTAAAGGGAAAGGTAGAAGGTTATGCAATAAAGAAACATAAATAAATGGGAATGGAAATAGTCAAGAAAAACAGATGGCAGAGAGGTGACCGCCCTCACAACAGACTTGATCCTCTATCTAGTAGTCATGGCCAGGCTTGGCCAATTATTAGTTTTGTATATAAATTCAGAAGGTAAAGTTGGCCACTTTTCACTCCTAATTGTTCCCATCTTTAAATGGGCCCTTCCTCCTTCATTTGTCCAGCCCACATCCGAGAGGCTGGTGGTAGATTATTGCAGGTTGTACGTGGTCTGGCATGGAGTGACTCTGGGAGATTGGACAATTACTGTTTCCTCTTTGGGTCTTCATTTTTTCATCTTTTAATAATTGTAAAGATACTTCTCTGACAATAGTGATTCCATGAAATTATATTTCAGATTAAGAAAATCTTCTCATGATTGACAAGGTCTAACAACCCAGTCTTTCTATGGTAGTGACTGATTTGTTGGTAGAGTTCCTGACTCTACTCATTACAGAAGTAGATTAGGAGAGATGTATTTAAGGCTTCCACCCACCTCCTACTTCTCAGATTCTGTGACGGTTTTGTCTAGTCATAATTCACCCCTGCCTTCTTGCACCTTCTAATAGCAGGTGCTCAGGCTTCTTTTTTTTTTTTTCATTGACATATAACTGACTTACTATATTACATTAACTGGTGTATACAACACAGTGATTTGACACACATATTGCGAACTTGGAAGGGAGTGATACAGCCACAGGGCAAGTCATCACCGTGGCTGCAAACTCCAGCCGCATGCCAGGCAACTGCTGGAAAACTAGTACGGTGTTGGTTTCTCCCTGCTTCTCTATGCTGACTCCTCCACTCACTCCCCAAACCGCACCCCTATGATCACCACAGAACGTGGCGGCTCTCACATTGTCCCCAACATTATCCCACCCACTGGAATTTAATCTAGTTCCCATTTGAATCAGATTCTATTCATTACATAGATTCTAATTTGGACCAGACTGAACTGTCTCATGCCAAACAATCTTTTGAGCCTTTTTTTCCCCCACTGACCCCCAATACATACTCAGAGCTTCAGCCAGACATGATAGCTCATACTATTAGTTTTCTAGTGTTATATAACAAATTACCACAGACTTGGTGATTTCAAAAACATCTCTTGGGGTGCCTGGGTGATGCAGTCTATTAAGGGTCTGACTCTTAGTTTTGGCTCAGGTTGTGATCACAGGGTTGTGATCTCAGGGTCATGAGATTGAGGCCTGCATCAGGCTCTGTGCTCAGCACAGAGTCTGCTTAAAGACTCTCCCTCTCTCTCTCTACCTGCCCCTCCCCCCACTCTTTCTTTCTCAAATAAGTAAATTAACCTCTTTAAAAAATAATAGATAAGGAACATCCCTTTATTATCTCATCATTTCTGCTGATCTGGAATCTAGACATGTCTTAGCTGGATCCTGTCCTCAGGGTCTCATAAGACTCCAGTCTGGTGTCCTCCATGCTGCTCTCCTTTCTGGAGTTCAGGGCCCTTTTCCAAGCTCACCTGTTTTTCTGGCAAACTGCAATCACTTGCAGTTGTAGGACTGAGATCCTGCTTTCTTGTTGACTGTTAGCTGGGAAAACTCTCCAGACCTTGAGGCCCCAAAGTTTCTTACCAAGCAGACATCTCACAAATGGCAAGTGACTTGTTTGAATGCATGATTATCACTGTATTAACTCTATAAAATAATCTAATCAGGAGTGACATCCACCATTCTGACATAGTCTTTTGGCTAGAAGCACGTCATAGGTCCCACCTGCACTCAAGGACAGGGAGTTATACAAGAGTGTGTTTCATCAGGATCCATCTTAAAATTCCGCCTCCAAAGTTATCATTCTCAGAGCACTTTTCTTACCCCTTTTAGACAAACTTTACCTCTCCCTAATAAATGGCTTCACGTTCTCTGCCAGTCCCTAAAACCATCACATTCGTAGATAACTAAGTTCGTCCACCTTCCCATCTGGGCTTCCATTGCATGTATAATCTCCTGAGCTCATTTACTCATTATAGTTTACAAGATCTTCTCCCCAGAACATGCACATCTTCTTCAGAGGAGGGATTACATTCACTCTCATGTCCCCTTCCCACCCCACCCTCCGCCCCCTCATGTGTTTTATACATAGGTGGTAGCTGGCAAATAAATGCAAGCGGAATTCGATAAATTGAACCAAATAAATTGCACCAATAAATTGAACCAAAGCATAGAATTACAGACTCTGCAAGGTTGGAACAGAGCTTTGAGGTCAGCTAGACCAAACTTTTTCCCTTATTGCTCTTGGCTGGAGGTTACTGGCATTTCTTCATGTTTCTATGTCCCATCTGCTATCAAACATTTTTATGACATTTATTTCCTCATTATAGTCCTTATTGTGCTTTTTTTAAATGTATCTGTGAGGCACATGAGAGTTGGAAATTCTCCCTCCTCTTGCAATCCTTCCTTCCCCGAAGTCCCAGCCTCCCTGTGCCTGTGACGGCCTCTCAGGCTCCTGAGACGGCATCACTCCCCACTTCCCTCTATGTCTCTTCTGTCTCCTCCACACCTCCATCATCAATTTCAAACTTCCTGTCCTGACATTCAAGGCCTCCTTACACTTTGAGGCTGTCTTTATCGCCTCCCTTATTTTCCCTGTGTCTCCCTCCCTAGCTCCCACTCCAAGTTTCTGGGCATCCCTCCAAGTTTCTCCATATTCCTGGAACCATCATCCTTCATGCTCCCCCTTTCCTATCTCCCCCATCATCTGTCAAGCTTTCTCTCATTTCTCTTATCTTCCCCCTAAAAAATTTTGAAGGAACTCTCCTTTGACACAATAAGCAGATGGATATTTAATGTTCTATTAGCAAATGTTCGGCAATGGCTGTTAACCATTGAAATATACACAGGACAGCTGAGATAATACCTTGATGTTTGCAACAACGAATCATAGGCAGCTTCCGATGTTGGATGTGGTGATGTAGGAAGGAAGCCTGCAGTGGAACAGATTTAAGTTGTCTTGATTTGCCCATGGGACTAACTCAAGAAGATGAGAATTATTCGGGACTTGCTCTATCACTCTAATGGGTCTTTCATCATTCTAGCTAATGGCAGGCTAGGCCATGGAGGTATTTTTACAGTTAGTTCTCATAGTTAACCAGTTGATTTGGGATAAATATTGAACCCTCCTAGCTCATTTCTATACTTCCAAATGGTGACAGTCTTAATGATAACACCTCAGTTAAATAACATGTAAAAAAAATTATAAAATACATGTAAATGACATGCTCTTTCCTTGTGGCATTTCTGCCTGCAACTTGTGTCAGGTGGTCAGTTGTGATTAACTATGGGAGAGCCACTTCATTCCCTTGGGACTTCGATTTCTTCATCTTTAAAACTGGGGTAATAAATTCCTGTTTTATAAATTTCAACAAACTGCTTTGAAAATACCACAAGAGAAAAAACATGGACTTTTTACCTGGGAAATGTGGAAAAATATCATTTGCATCGTGGCTGGCAATATCACTGTCCCCATTAAGAAGTAGCATGAGCAAATAACATGGAAGACATGGGGAGATGGAGAGAAGGGAGTTGAGGGAAATTGGAAGGGAAGATGAACCATGAGAGACTATGGACTCTGAAAAGTTATCTGAGGGTTTTGAAGGGGCAGGGGGTGGTAGTTGGGGGAGCCTGGTTGTGGGTATTATGGAGGGCACGTATTGTATGGAGCACTGGGTGTGGTGCATAAACAATGAATTCTGTTATGCTGAAAATTAATTAATTAATTAATTGATTTTTTAAAAAAATTAAAAAAGAAGTAGCACAAGCCACCTAAATTCCTATTCTGTTTTCTCTGCCTAGAATTTTCTCCTCCTCCCCTCTTCCCCACCTTACCTGACTCATTACTATTCATATTTCAGATCCCAGAGCATCCAGCCCAGGCCAGCCATCCCTGGAGCTCTCATTCATTGTAAACCCCAGTGCATTGACAGGGGACTGCCAGGGCCCCCACCTGGGAACACCCACCCAGAGATTTATGTTAAGAAGCTGTCACGACTTGACTTTGCCCAATAGCAGGGAAACATCTGAACACAATCCTTAATTTCTCTCCAGTTAATTTCTCTCCAGACTTGAGGTTTTCAAGTTCCTGGTTTCCTAGATGGCTTCTATTATTCTTTGTACTTGTGACCCATGGGCCACAAGCGTTGCTACACTGGTGCGTTATTATATTTTAATTCTATAAAAATAAGTTTGTTTACATAATGATGATTTTTGTTACACAAGTGTATGCCATTCTGAGACAGATCTATAGAAATGAAAACACCTAGTTAAAAATCACCAAATTCATAAATTTAAGACGATTTTGTTTGACATCTTTAGATCTTCTTTTTCATTGAAGATGCTTTCCAAATTGAATACTTCCAATTTTATTCATTAACAAGGCATTTGAACCTCATTTTATTGACTTTTTTAGGTGAAATCCTGTTGAGAGTTTCAAAGCTTCGGGCAGTCTGATGTGGAAGTCTCTCACAGCTGTCTTTCTTTTATCTTTAATCTTATTCTTCTGTTACTTGTGTTTAATAGTCACAGATTCAAATCATCAGCATAAAAATAAAATTTATCTCTACAGTTTCCTAGTTTATCCCTCACTTTGTAGTGAGGCAGAAAGAAAAGACAAACCATATTATCTAAATATGTAGATTTTTTTTTCCTCTCCAACCTAATTCCCTTTATTTCCAAAGGCAGTGGCTATTTTATAAGCACTTGGAATCGAATTTTCAGGGTTTAATCCGTCAACTTGTCCATAATATTTCTGATTCTATTCTAGTCTAGCCTTCTTTTACTTTTCCAAATTGTTTTTTATTTACTTTTAAAATTGCAGTAAGAGACTCATTTTTCATGTCATGGGTTCATTGTCATTCACACCCTCTTTCCACTCTTCTCTTCCCCCCACTGTGTCTTTAAATGAGGTTAGGGCATAATTTGCTAATTTGAAGATTTCAGTTACCGGTAACTGAGTAACAGAAACTCTGTGCCAGGCTGTTCCTAATTCTCTTTAAATAAGGCAATATTTTTGCAGCTCTAAATTAGAATAAAAATTATTATTATTTTTTTACCTAAGTATGGTTGACACACAATGTGACATTAATTTCAGGTGTAAAACATAGTGAATCAATTTCTCTATACTTTACACTGTGCTCACCACAAGCATAGCTACCATCTGTCATCACCCAACGCTATTATGGTACTTTTGACTGTATTCCCTATGCTGTGCCTTTTATTCCCATGACTTAGTCATTCCATAACTGGAAGCCTGTGTCCATAAATTAACATTATTTAAAATATTAATTAGAAGCTTCCTGGACCCTCAGTATTTCAGAAAACTCAGGGTTCAAGACGCCTTACTTAACTCAATGAACCCAAAGCTCCAGCTTCTGTAACTACTGGATCCAGAAGCCGGAGGAGAGAAGCACCAATCACCAGACAGCTGGGGCTACTGCTCTTCTGTTGTTCGTAACAATTACCACCCACTGACCAACTGAAACAACACTACTTTATGATGCCACAGTTTCAGTAGGTCAGAGGTCTGAGCACAGGATCATTGGGTTCTCTGCTTGGGGGTCCCACCAGATAAAGTCAAGGTAAGGCCAGGTGGGACTCTCAACAACCTAAACGCATTCAGGTTGTTGGCCAGATTTTAGTTGCCTGCAGTTACTGGTTGTTAGACAAGGGTCTCCATCTCCTTCTTGGTTCATCTGTCCACCGGCATTCCCCCTCCTGCTTCCCACCTAGCCCCTGCGTCTTCAGAGCAGCTGCCCTCCCACTCCAAATTTCCCAGCACCCCTCTGCTTTTAAGGACTCATGGGATTACATCAAGCCCAGCTGGAGGATCTCCCTGTTTTAAGGTCAACTGTGCCATACAGCAGAACACAAAATCGCAAAAATGATACAGCATCATATTTGCAGGTTTGGAAAATTAAGTCAGGACCTTTAGGGAAGGAAAAGGTCATTTCAAAAATTTCACCTACCACCCTGAGGCATGTTGTGTTCTGGTCTATGAGGAAACTTCAGACACCAAGAGATACCACGTAGAAGATGACACCTCCTGAGAATAGAAAGACCTCGAGCGAGAAGTTTCCAGTAAACAAACAGGAAAATTTTTAAACTGCGTTGATAAATGTCCTGCAATTGTTGTCACAATCAGACTATAGGAAAGGCACAGATGATCCAACAAGGAGAGAAAGAAGAAAGGAAAAAAATAAACAAATTTTCCGTAGAAAAATTTCAGAAATACCAGGCCTGATTTTGAATATACTGACATAAGCATGAAGAAACAGATGAGAAAGATGAGCCGCGAAGGGTAAACCGTGCAAGGGAGTAATCAGCGAAGAGCCTGGGAGCGCAGAGAGCCGGGAACGGATGGACACAGAGCAGAGATTCCTGGACCAGAATTCTCAGATGAAGGAAAACACCGAGTAAACAAATACCCAGCTCAGAGCCAGCAAGCTTCAAGGCTGCGAAAGCTCCAAGATCCAGAAAAGGGGATAGTGATGGGAAGGAGGAACCAGGACATTTCACTGTAGCCCCATCTAGTAGATTATAAGGAGAGAATCATATATTAGCTATGAGTAACACAGCAGAAGGATCCAATTAAAAGAAGATAGAGGCAACAGGTCAGAAAATTAGATATCCTACACTAGGTGTCTTATAATCTTCAGACACTCTGGTCACTATAGTTATATGCCTTTACCTTGAACTTAATTATAGAAAAACAAATTGTAAAATATTAAAGATGATAAGAAGCCTTAGGGATTGTCAAGTCCAACCTCTTTTCACAACCTGACAGGTCAAGGACCCAAGAAGGCAATAAACATGTCTAGGTCAAGAACAGCCAATTCTAGGGATCTCAGCCCTCTACTTTCCAGCCCAGTGTTTTTCCTAGTGCAGGGGACTACAGTCCTCTCTTTTAATAAGTAAGTTAGCTAGGAAGGGTGGGTGGCTCAGTGGATTAAGCATCTGCCTTCGGCTCAGGTCATTATCTCAGGGTCCTGGGATCAAGTCAGGGTCCTGCGATCGAGTCGTGTGTCAGGCTCCCTGCTCAGCAGGGAGTCCACTTCTCCCTCTCCCTCCACCCCTCCCTGTGCTCATGCTCTCTCTCTCTCTCCCCTTTCAAATAAATAAATAACATCTTCAAAAGAAAATAATCTAGGCATCAAAGATAAATCTTATGCCATTTAGTGAATAACATCTGAAAAGGAGGTTTTGCCCAGGGTTGGATATTTTTTAAGAAATCACTGTGGGTTGCCTCTTTGTTTTCTTGACTGTTTCCTTGGCTTTGTAGAAGCTTTTGATATTGATGAAGTCCCAAAAGTTCATCTTCGCTTTTGTTTCCTTTGCCTTTGGAGACATATCTTGAAAGAAGTTGCTGTGGCTGATATTGAAGAGATTACTGCCTATGTTCTCCTCTAGGATTCTGATGGATTCCGGTCTCACGTTGAGGTCTTTTATCCATTTTGAGTTTATCTTTGTGTACGGTGTAAGAGAATGGTCGAGTTTCATTCTTCTACATATAGCTGCCCAGTTTTCCTATGACCCTGCCATTGCACTACTGGGTATTTACCCCAAAGGTACAGATGTAGTGAAAAGAAGGGCCATCTGTACCCCAATGTTTATTGCAGGAATGGCCACAGTCGCCAAACTGTGGAAAGAACCGAGATGCCCTTCAACAGACGAATGGATAAGGAAGATGTGGTCCATATACACTATGGAGTATTATGGCTCCATCAGAAAGGATGAATACCCAACTTTTGTATCAACATGGATGGGACTGGAGGAGATTATGCTGAGTGAAATAAGTCAAGCAGAGAGAGTCAATTATCATCTGGTTTCACTTATTTGTGGAGCATAACAAATATCATGGAGGACAAGTGGTGTTAGAGAGGAGAAGGGAATGGGGGAAATTGGAAGGGGAGGTGAACCATGAGAGACTATGGACTCTGAAAAACAATCTGAGGGTTTTGAAGGGGCGGGGGTGGGAGGTCGGGGTACCAGGTGGTGGGTATTAAGGAGGACACGGATTGCATGGAGCACTGGGTGTGGTGCAAAAATAATGAATACTGTTATGCTGAAAATAAAAAATAAATTTAAAAAATCACTGTGGGTCTTCTTTTAGTATTTTTTTTATAACCTCATACTTCTTTGTTCCATGCTATTACTACTCCTCCTTAAGAATAGCATTCATTTTAGGGCATCTGGGTGGCTCAGTTGGTTAAGCTTCTGACTCTTTCTTTCAACTCAGATCATGATCCCAGTGTGCTGAGATCAAGCCCCACCCAGCATGCAGCCTGCTTAAGTTTCTCTCCCCCCCTCCTTAAGCTCCTCCCTTCCTCCCCCCCAAAAAAAGAATTGCATTCATTTCTTCATGCAGGGAATATTGGAATAAAGTTTTAATTCTAGTTCAACTATTAATGGCTTTTAAATAATGAAGATATCTGTGTTGGCCAAGGTAGGTCTTAAATTTAATCAAACAATTATCTTTAAATAATGTTATAGGTTAAAATAAGTTTATTCCTTCATCAAGAGCTATTAGCTTTGAAATATGGATTATAGTGAGGAGATATGGAGTCTATATATGAATTCATACATCCACTCGGCAAATACCTAGTTGTATGAGAATACATAAGACCCTCCATTGTTGGGCCTCAGTTCCTCACCTGTGAAAGGTGAAGTAGTAACAGACTATTTCTACTCTCCCTTTCAGTGCTAAAAAACAATGCATCGAGGAATACACAGGACAGTTATTGGTCTGCACACTGCACACTGCACACTTCCAGGGAATGCCATTCTCACTGCAGCCTGTGTGAATGCCCCCCACCCCAGAGTTGTGGAATACAAACACTACAATGTCACCTACAGTGTTATGTGGGGAAAATGCATCTCAAAAGGGAATATCACAAAAAATTGGAAGATGATATTAGACCATCCAGCCCCAAAAGAATCATCTCCGATTCGGCTACAATTCTCCAGAAATCCCCTGTGTTGGCTGAGAACAATAGATACTCCTTTTCATTCTGGCTGAGAAAGAGATACCGTTGCTATTGAGATACCGTCTTTATGTAGTGAGAATCCTGCTGGATAGCTGTAGGTCGGGGCATGGGAAAGAGCCCAACAACAGTTGGAGAAAGGGGAGTGTGGTGATGAGCTCAGATGTCTAAACATAGATAGATGAGAAGCCAAAAACTGAGGAGGAGATTAGCCAGGGAGCAGTCCAGTGAGGGGCTGTGTATCCTGTAGGCATGGTGACAAAAAGCAAGAATTAAAAATGCTCAAAATTCATCCAGCCAATTTTATTAAAAATAACATTTTCTAACTAAAAAGAAACTTGAGTTAAAGGCATATCTCCACCACAAGTGCATGTCTTTTGATATGGAGTCTTATAATGACCAAAATGGAGTGAGTCATATGCCATAAAGATTCTTCTTAGATTTTAAATTTACCTTGGGCAATCAGAGTACTGGTGACAAGACACTCAAGGCCTCCATTCTAAGACAGGCCTGGACATTAACAGAGTTATGGGTTAAGGGGGATAGAGGCAGGGAGAGAGAAAGAGAGATCTAGAAAAAAACACTTCAAGGATATTTTTGCAAATTTAATTTTATTTTAATATTCTTTAGTTGTAGAATAAATAGTCAAATAGGAAAATCCAACGATTTTAAAGTTAAAGGAATGAGCTTTAGCTTGACCCACACCCTAATATGAGCCATAGACTTCAGACTCTGTTGCTCCTTGAATGTCAAATAACCCCCTCGCCAAGGTCTAGGCTGGTCCACTGGGAGCAGGTACCATTTCCTATTCTGAAACTACTGGTCACACCAACAAGAACAACCCTCCTTGCACTTCTCTCCCTGAGAGAAAAGGAGCAACACAGAGAAGGAGCCACATAGAAGAAGGTCTTGCTTTGGTTTTGGAAAAGCATACTCTCTGTAGCTCTTCAAGGCTGTAGAATAATTATTGGAACTTAAGCTGAATTCACACATTTTTCTTTTATTTCTCAGTATCAAGCTATTGACAGAGTGAGCAATCATCATCACTGAGGCATCCATTCAAAAACACATAATAAAAATCCATATTTTGAGCTAGGTGCTGGGAATGAACACATTCAGAAATGAATGACTCTTCTCAAAGAAGTAGTGAAACAAAGGATGAAATTTAATGATTGTTTAGGAACCTTAATAAATGAGAAGTGATACAAGATTTTTGATGCCATGGATCCCAGTCTATTGCAACAGGAGTGATTTTTTTTTTAAATGTTCTTCCCATAGCTGACATGTAGCCACATGGAGATTAAACAAAGTGAGATTAGAGCTGCAAGGTGCTAGGCAGGGGGCTCCATTATCAAATGGACATGCCTTGACACACAAGGGCTCCACGATGCAGACACACTAATTCACAGACTTGCATATAGTCAACTGCCTGATTCCTTCTATTTGCGTTAAGTGCCCCTTTCTTACATGAGTCGTATTTGTTCATGAATTTGCCCAGCTAGGTACTTTGGGTACATATATGAAACATCCTGAAATAGATCCCGTTTCAGTGAGGCTACCCATTCCCAGCTTCAACCACCAGGTTCTAAATGTATAAGATGATACCTGAAGTCCCAATGCTGGGACTAGACAAATAGCATTAGCCTCTATGCAAAAAGTCAGTCATTACATGTTTGCTGCTGTGTTCCTGTGTTCCTGGGCCTCCTCACCCAAGTCCTCCGCCACCGTACCTTTTTGGTTTAAAATGTCAGTATTTGGGGGTATATTTACTTGGCCATCTACTTTTTGGCTCTAGGATTCTGTTTTGTTAGATCCTGTCGTCACCACTAGGCTGGAAGCCAATGTTTGTACTGGGTGGGAGTTGGAGGGAGGCATAAACAGAATCAACCCTCTTGTGCTTTAAAAAAAAAATCAGGCTAGAATTATATACATATTTCATGTCAGAAAAATAAAATGTGTCTTGGCGGCAGATGGGAAGTTGGAGCGCGTGGTGGGGGAGTGGAGAATTGGCAGAATTGCTCCCCTTTTCCTTGGCCCCCCGCCTGACAATCATTCAACCTTTTACTCTTGGAGTCAGCTCCTTCTCCCTCTTCTGAGGCCTTCCAAGTGCTACAACTTCCTTGCCGTCACCCCTAGCATGTTGTCAGGACTCGGAATGGCTCAAAAAGGAAGAGCACTTTCACAAAATGGTGAGCATTCCCTAAATCACGAAAGACTTGTGTTCAAGTCACTGGTGTGAACCTCCTCCACTTTGCTTAGAAGAGAAAGCAAGCCTCAGATGGCAAGACCCAGTCACACAAGGATTAAATGATCTAAATGAGGAAATGTTTAGGAATCAGGCACTTCACCTGAAATGGAAATCCCATTTCCCAGCTTTGTAGAGAACCAAGTGTATAACCTGCTGAAAAGGTGTGCTAAATTTCTCTAAGCCCCATCGCTTCCCTCCAGCTGCAGTGGTTCTGTTTCTCTAGTTGCTGGTGCTTTCTAGGACCACCCAGAGTGGCCTTCTCTTCTCAGTGATTATTTACATCAAATGTGGCCTTTGCCCTACTCCCTTTTACTAACCAGCTCCCAGAGCTTTCCATTGTGTTCTAGGAAGGACCACTCCCTGATACGAGAGCCCCTAAGTCTTCAAACTCCTCATAAAGTGTTCTTCCTCTACCCTTCTGGGTCTCAGAAAACCTAAAGACCTCTGGTGATGACTCCTTGTGTTTATGTTACCCCTAGATACTGGTTTTAGGGTGCAGAATAAATTTTTTACACCTACAAGGCCAAGTCCAGGTCACTGTTTTCTTACCCTACTTGAGAATACCCTCCTCTTTGAGTGTCAAGTTCTCCTCAGATGTATGGCTGTCATCTATAAGCCTCTATGTTGGTCATTTCTTCATAATTTAGCACGTCTTGTAACCTGACACAACATCTTACTCTACACATTAATTCCTAAAGTGCAGTGGCGACTTCACCAGTCACAATTCTAAAACCTTGCTAATTCGAATTCAGACTCTCCTCCTCACTTACACAATTCACTCCTAAGAGCACAAGCCAGACCCTGGAACTCTTCCTCTCTTAAAGCACCCTGACCCCACTGAAATATCATCTTTAGGACCCCACTCTTCTAGCTTTGTTAAAAAGTACAACAATATAGTTTAATAGAGAACAAGATCTTCCAAACTCAGGTGGTATATCCAGATATCAAAATGGAAACAAACACTGTAGTTAACCCCAAGCAAAATATTTTGTTTGGAAAGAATAAAAAGCAGTGAGAAGAACAGAAAAAGAAAATACAAGTTTCAATGGCCTTTCCTCCTGTAAGAAATGCCTACAACCTCTGTACTGGGGAGATAAATTTGGTACTCAATAGCAAATAAAATTGGATGCATTCCACTCCATCTTCCGAAGATAGCATTTCTGCTTAGTCTCCATAGACCTGCAAGGAGAGCTAAAGCTAGAATACTCATGTATCATGATTTCTTGGGTTGTTTATAGTAAAGAACCCACCTTGTGCCAGAGTTCCAATGACTGGCCGGCCTACCAAAGGCAAAGGAATGGGGAAGTGTTCCATCCCATGACAAATGTGTGTGCACTGTCCCAGACTGCTGCACTTTGATTATGACACAACTGAAATAGGAGTCTGGGAAACTTGCCTTATCTAGAATTGAGTCCCAGATCTTGGCATTGTCCAAAACAATCTAAGAATTCAAGTTACACTAATGTAATCTTCCTTCTTGAGCCAAAAACAACTTCTGATGGGTCTTCTACACTTACTCTGCAGGTCACACATTCTCCCCCAAATGTGAGTGTTGATAAACTAACATCAGCTAATTTCCGAGAACTTTCAACCCAAACACTTCTGAATTTGGCTGATTTTTTTTTTCTCTTGTTGTTATTGAATGACTAGGCCTCCCTCAGCTCTGTGTTGTCAGCAGAATTAACCAGTCTATATCATCTTTTATAGATTGTGAACAGGGAGGACCTCAAGTCTGACCCCTGTCGGGCCCCAGTAAATCTCACAGTGCACAATTAAAGACACTCCTCTGGGCTTTGTTTTTCTACAAGTTCATCATCTTCTGCGCACTCTGGGTCTTCCCAAAACTTCTTTTCATCTGAGGTTCACAGTAGGATTTTTTTTAAACATCTGCTGAAGATCCAAATTGGTTGTTACACTTCTTTTTTAAACACTAATGCCATGGGATTGCTTCTCCTAGACAACTTTTTTTTTTTTTCTACTGAAAGTACACACACTTTACTTGTTCTTTTATTTCAGTTTGAAATCCAGTAGTCCAATGTGGGAATTAATGCAATCACCAGCCCTACCTTTTTCTATATCTGAAGACCACTTGGCTTTGTTATCATTTGGGTTTAAAGACTCTCAAGAAAACCTGGAAATCTCTTGAGAACTTTGTTTCTTAAAATGGTCTACTTCTAAGGTCCACACAACAGCTTTATTGTCATATTAAAACCAACACCTATCTTACAAAATCAGATGAGAAAAAAATTCACATGCATTTTTCAGATAGACCAAGACTTCAGAGATATTTTCTATACAATACCTGCTTTGGCCTCTCACCCCAAGAGCTCTCAAGTTGGATGTTGTGTTTTCTCTTCAGTAGGGAATAGAGGAGAAGTATTCCAATCAAAGCCCCTCACAGCAAAGATAAGGAAGAACAATGAGACAGGAAGGGCCTTGCCAGTAATGATATGCTGGTGGGGATCCCTTTGCCTGAGCTCAGAGCTCTTCTCTCTTATTGTAGAAAACAAAACAAAGTGGAAATATTTGGAAAATACAAAGAAAATGATAATGATGACTCATAATCCATGGTCATGGTTAACTCTGAGGTTTTGGTAAATGTCATTTCTATTATGAAAAACTTTTTTTAAATAATTTGGAACATAATTACATATAATTTAGTATGGCTTTTTTAACACATAATAATATACCACAAGCACTTGCCAACATGAATAAAATCGCTGACATATTTTTGATGATTATCTGATGCTTTATTAACAAATATACCATAATTCAATTAATGGCCTTGATTTTCTAGAGATTTTGTATTTTAAATAATCTAACAGTAAGTGCCTTTCAACAAATGTTTTTTCCCCTGTATTTCATAACTGACTTTCAGGATAAATCCCTAAAGGTGTGAATTAAGAGTATGGATATTTTAAGACCCTTGATAATCACTGAAGTTTTTTTTGTTTGTCTGTTTTTGGGTTTTGGTTTTTTTTTTTTTTCAATTTATTTATTTTCAGAAAAACAATATTCATTATTTTTTCACCACACCCAGTGCTCCATGCAATCCGTGCCCTCTATACTACTCACCACCTGGTACCCCAACCTCCCACCGCCCCACCACTTCAAACCCCTCAGATTATTTTTCAGAGTCCATAGTCTCTTGTGATTCACCTCCCCTTCCAATTTACCCCAACTCCCTTCTCCTCTCTAACACCCCTTGTCCTCCATGATATTTGTTATGCTCCACAAATAAGTGAAACCATATGATAATTGACTCTCTCTGCTTGACTTATTTCACTCAGCATAATCTCTTCCAGTCCTGTCCATGTTGCTACAAAAGTTGGGTATTCATCCTTTCTGATGGAGGCATAATACTCCATAGTGTATATGGACCACATCTTCCTTATCCATTCATCCGTTGAAGGGCATCTTGGTTCTTTCCATAGTTTGGCGACCGTGGCCATTGCTGTTATAAACATTGGGGTTTTTTGGTTTTGGGGTTTTTTTGTGTGTTTTTTTTAATGTATTTTTTATTTATTTTCGGCATAACAGTATTCATTATTTTTGCACCACACCCAGTGCTCCATGCAATCCGTGCCCTCTATACTACTCACCACCTGGTACCCCAACCTCCCACCGCCCCACCACTTCAAACCCCTCAGATTATTTTTCAGAGTCCATAGTCTCTTGTGATTCACCTCCCCTTCCAATTTACCCCAACTCCCTTCTCCTCTCTAACACCCCTTGTCCTCCATGATATTTGTTATGCTCCACAAATAAGTGAAACCATATGATAATTGACTCTCTCTGCTTGACTTATTTCACTCAGCATAATCTCTTCCAGTCCTGTCCATGTTGCTACAAAAGTTGGGTATTCATCCTTTCTGATGGAGGCATAATACTCCATAGTGTATATGGACCACATCTTCCTTATCCATTCATCCGTTGAAGGGCATCTTGGTTCTTTCCATAGTTTGGCGACCGTGGCCATTGCTGTTATAAACATTGGGGTTTTTTGGTTTTGGGGTTTTTTTGTGTGTTTTTTTTAATGTATTTTTTATTTATTTTCGGCATAACAGTATTCATTATTTTTGCACCACACCCAGTGCTCCATGCAATCCGTGCCCTCTATAATACCCACCACCTGGTAACCCAACCTCCCACCCACCTGTCAATTCAAACCCCTCAGATTGTTTTTTAGAGTCCATAGTCTCTCATGGTTCACCTCCCCTTCCAAATTCCCCCAACTCCCTTCTCCTCTCTAACACCCCTTGTCCTCCATGATATTTGTTATGCTCCACAAATAAGTGAAACCATATGATAATTGACTCTCTCTGCTTGACTTATTTCACTCAGCATAATCTCTTCCAGTCCTGTCCATGTTGCTACAAAAGTTGGGTATTCATCCTTTCTGATGGAGGCATAATACTCCATAGTGTATATGGACCACATCTTCCTTATCCATTCATCCGTTGAAGGGCATCTTGGTTCTTTCCATAGTTTGGCGACCGTGGCCATTGCTGTTATAAACATTGGGGTTTTTTTGGTTTTGGGGTTTTTTTTGTGTGTTTTTTTTTAATGTATTTTTTATTTATTTTCGGCATAACAGTATTCATTATTTTTGCACCACACCCAGTGCTCCATGCAATCCGTGCCCTCTATAATACCCACCACCTGGTAACCCAACCTCCCACCCACCTGTCAATTCAAACCCCTCAGATTGTTTTTTAGAGTCCATAGTCTCTCATGGTTCACCTCCCCTTCCAAATTCCCCCAACTCCCTTCTCCTCTCTAACACCCCTTGTCCTCCATGATATTTGTTATGCTCCACAAATAAGTGAAACCATATGATAATTGACTCTCTCTGCTTGACTTATTTCACTCAGCATAATCTCTTCCAGTCCTGTCCATGTTGCTACAAAAGTTGGGTATTCATCCTTTCTGATGGAGGCATAATACTCCATAGTGTATATGGACCACATCTTCCTTATCCATTCATCCGTTGAAGGGCATCTTGGTTCTTTCCATAGTTTGGCGACCGTGGCCATTGCTGTTATAAACATTGGGGTTTTTTGGTTTTGGGGTTTTTTTGTGTGTTTTTTTTTAATGTATTTTTTATTTATTTTCGGCATAACAGTATTCATTATTTTTGCACCACACCCAGTGCTCCATGCAATCCGTGCCCTCTATAATACCCACCACCTGGTAACCCAACCTCCCACCCACCTGTCAATTCAAACCCCTCAGATTGTTTTTTAGAGTCCATAGTCTCTCATGGTTCACCTCCCCTTCCAAATTCCCCCAACTCCCTTCTCCTCTCTAACTCCCCATGTCCTCCATGCTATTTGTTATGCTCCACAAATAAGTGAAACCATATGATAATTGACTTTCTCTGCTTGACTTATTTCAGTCAGCATAATCTCTTCTAGTCCCGTCCATGTTGCTACAAAAGTTGGGTATTCATCCTTTCTGAGGAAGGCATAATATTCCATAGTGTATATGGACCACATCTTCCTTATCCATTCATCCGTTGAAGGGCATCTTGGTTCTTTCCACAGGTTGGCAACCATGGCCATTGCTGCTATAAACATTGGAGTACAGATGGCCCTTCTTTTCACGACATCTGTACCTTTGGGGTAAATACCCAGGAATGCAATTGCAAGGTCATAGGGAAACTCTATTTTTAATTTCTTGAGGAATCTCCACCTTGTTCTCCAAAGAGGCTGCACCAACTTGCATTCCCACCAACAGTGGAAGAGGGTTCCCCTTTCTCCACATCCCCTCCAACACATGTTGTTTCCTGTCTTGTCAATTTTGGCCATTCTAACTGGTGTAAGGTGACATCTCAATGTGGTTTTAATTTGAATCTCCCTGATGGCTAGTGATGATGAACATTTTTTCATGTGTCTGATAGCTATTTGTATGTCTTCATTGGAGAAGTCTCTGTTCATATCTTCTGCCCATTTTTTGATATGCTTGTCTGTTTTGTGTGTGTTGAGTTTGAGGAGTTCATTATAGATCCTGGATATCAACCTTTTGTCTGTACGGTCATTTGCAAATATCTTCTCCCATTCCGTGGGTTGCCTCTTTGTTTTTTTGACTGTTTCCTTTGCTGTGCAGAAGCTTTTGATTTTGATGAAGTCCCAAAAGTTTGTTTTCGCTTTAGTTTCCTTTGCCTTTGGAGACTTATCTTGAAAGAAGTTGCTGTGGCTGATATCGAAGAGATTACTGTCTATGTTCTCCTCTAGGATTCTGATGGATTCCTGTCTCACGTTGAGGTCTTTTATCCATTTTGAGTTTATCTTTGTGTATGGTGTAAGAGAATGGTCGAGTTTCATTCTTCTACATATAGCTGCCCAGTTTTCCCAGCACCATTTATTAAAAAGACTGTCCTTTTTCCACTGTATATTTTTTCCTGCTTTGTCGAAGATTATTTGCCCATAGAGTTGAGGGTCCATATCTGGGCTCTCTATCTGTTCCACTGGTCTATGTGTCTGTTTTTATGCCAGTACCATGCTGTCTTGGTGATCACACTTTGTAGTAAAGCTTGAAATCAGGTAGCATGATGCCCCCAGTTTTATTTTTGTTTTTCAACATTTCCTTAGCGATTCGGGTTCTCTTCTGGTTCCATACAAATTTTTGGATTATTTGCTCCAGCTCTTTGAAGAATACTGGTGGAATTTTGATCGGAATGGCATTAAAAGTATAGATTGCTCTAGGCAGTATAGACATTTTAACAATGTTTATCCTTCCGATCCAAGAGCATGGAATGGTCTTCCATCTTTTTGTGTCTTTTTGTTTTTTTTTTTATAGATAGCTTGTGTCACCTCACATTTCCTTCAGAGATATATTAAACCAACTAATTCATTACACTATGATGAGCATTAGTTATTCTGATTTTTTAGAATTTTTATTCTTACAAAATTCAAATGTACAGAAAAAATGTAAGAACAGTATAATAAAGTCCTAGTTCCTTTTGTCTATATTCACCAATTATTAATATATGTTATGTGTGCATGAATGATCTCAAACTATTCATCATAACCATTATTATTGCTATTTGCTGAACCATTTGAGAATAAGTTGCTGACCCTTTACCCCTAAATATTTCAATTTTTATTTTCTGAGAAAAACACTCTCTTATATTGTATTTTCAAAGCAAGCACATTTAACATGGAGGAATCGTTACTATGCAACACACAGCCCTGTATTTAAGTTGTCCTAACACTGTTCTCCATAGTACTTTGTCTACTGATCTAGAATCCAAGCAAGGATAATGTATTGTATTTCTTTTCATGTCTTTCTAATCCCTTTAATTTGGAACACTCAGTCTTTAGTTTTCATGACATTGAGACATTTGAAGAGTACAGACAGGTTGTTTTGTAAAATGTCCCTCCATACGGGGTTTTTCTGAGTTTCCTCATAATTAGATTCAGGTTATGCATTTTTGGCAAGTATCCCATAGAAGTGATATTCTGTTCACAGTGTTACCTAGTAACGTCTGTTTGTCCTATTTTTGGTGATATTAACTTTAATCACCTGGTCAAAATGATTCTACCATGTTTCTCCACTGTGAAGGCAGTTTTCCCTTTTGTGATTACTGAGTAACCCACAGAAGATACTTGAGACTGTGTAAATATCCCGTGCCTCAACAAACTCTTTCCATGGCTCCCAGCATCCATTCTGATACGTGTCTGAAATAATTATTACTGTGATTGTTGCAAAATACTACTTTTTCTAAATCGAGAATCCCTTCCTCATTAATTATTTGCGATTTTACTTTAACAAAAAACCTTTTTTTGTTATTTTGTATGTATGTGTGTATGTAGTCAGTCTGGCATGTGTGTGTGTTTGTGTGTGTGTGTATGGATTTATTTATTTGAGAGGTGCCTGGGTGGCTCAGTGGTAAGCCTCTGCCTTCAGCTCAGGTCATAATCTCAGGGTCCTGGGATGGAGCCCTGCATCAGGAAATCTCTGCTCAGCAGGGAACCTGCTTCCCCCTCCCCCTCTGCCTGCTTCTCTGCCTACTTGTGATCTCTCTCTCTCTGTCAAATAAATAAAATATTTTTAAAAATAAAAAATAAATATTTATTTATTTGAGAGAGTGCAAATGGGGGGTGGAGCAGAGAGAGAGAGAGAATCCCAAGAGAAAGAATTCCTCGCTAAGCACAGAGCCCAGCACAGGGCTCTATCCCAGGGCTTGAGATCAGAACCTGAGCAGAAACCAAGAACCAGATGCCTACCCAACTGCCACCCAAGCACCCCTCATTTATATGTTTTAATTAAATGGATACATGGATTCTTTTATATTCACTATGTTATAATCCACTACATTTTATTACTCATTTTGATACTGAAATTATCCCTGATTTGGCTAATGGAAGCCCTCATTTTGAAGTTCTTCAGACATATCCCCATCATATTGTTAGCCCTTTCTTATATTCTGGTTCCCCAGCGCCACCCCCCAACACACACACACACAAACACACACACATACACACACACACACACACACACAGCACATTCCAGTTTTGCTCTCATTCTGGAATTGGCCATTTATCCAAGAACCCCTGATTTCTTTTAGTGGAAAATAGAATTAATTCTATTTCTCTCTCTCTCTCTCTCTCTCTCTCGTGTTATGTTAGTTACCATAAAATACATCATTGATTTTTGATGCAGTGTTCCAAGATTAATTCTATTTTTTTTTTTTTTTTTTTTTGGAGTTCCCGACTGTCCGGATTTTATTCATTGCATTCCAGGGTTTGGTTTAACAGGTTTCTATATGCTAGTATTTCCTGAAATTGGAAGTTACATCAGCAGGCTTAGTCAGCTCTAGGTCAGCATTTTTTTTAAGATTTTTATTTATTTATTTGACAGAGAGAAATCACAATTAGGCAGAGCAGCAGGCAGAGAGAGAGGAGGAAGCAGGCTCCCTGCTGAGCAGAGAGCCCAATGTGGGGCTGGATCTCAGGACCCTGAGATCATGACCTGAGCAGAAAGCAGAAGCTCAACCCACTGAGCCACCCAGGTGCCCCTAATTCTATTTTTTAAATGCAAAATATTTTGGTTTTAATTTACATTTATCAGTTATTAGTGAAGTGAAATGTTTTCCAAGTATTATTCCTTGCTTACATTTCCCCTTTTGTTATTGTCTTTTTAATTTGCGTTGTGTTTTCTTTAGAATACCTAGAATACACACTTAAGAATGACTTGGATTCTAACATTTAGATGAAACCATTTGTTTCTAAGGGTAAGTTAAATTTGTGATTTCATTATTCTAAGTGGTGAAATCCCCCAAAAGGCTCTTCACAAAATTCTTGTAAGCATGTTATAGAACCCAGTCACATTCTAAAACACCATTCCTACAGTCAAATCCAGAACTTCAGTCTGTGGGAGCTAGAACCATTCTCCAGTGCTCTCTACATTACAGCGGCCGGAGCCAAGATTCCCTAGGAGGCGGATATGTAAAATCTGAGGTGGTGAAAGCAATAGGCAGCGGCTGTAGAATCTAGAATCTCTTGACTTTCCTTTTCCTGTGAGCTAATAGAATTTCATTGTCCATTTAGGCAAATCTCAACCAGCGACACACCTGCCATCCAAATACTCACTACAGTTTTCAGAAGGGAAGGACATCAATCGATTTTGCTGTCTCTCTGTTGCTTTTCTTTCTGTGACCAGATTTCCTTCCTGTGACTCACTGGATCCCCCATGGCCTTTCCTCTCACCAAGTCCTCACAGCCCCATCTCTATTACATTCCTGTGCTAGCATCTTCTTTTAAAAAATAATAAAACTGGGTGCCTGGGTGGCTCAGTGGGTTAAGCCGCTGCCTTCAGCTCAGGTCGTGATCTCAGGGTCCTGGGATCGAGTCCCGCATCAGGCTCTCTGCTCAGTGGGGAGCCTGCTTCCTCCTCTCTCTCTCTGCTTGCCTCTCTGCCTACTTGTAATCTCTCTCTGTCAAATAAATAAAAAAAAAAAAATAATAAAACTAATTTTGCTTTTTTTAAAATTATGTTCAGCTAGCCACTGTATAGTACTTAATTAGTTTTTGATGTAGGGTTCAATGATTCACTAGTTAAGTATAACACCCAGTGCTCATCACATTGCTTTTCCGATAATAATGATGTTTCAGAAAATTTGGAAATTCAAAAAATAAACAAGGAAATAGAAGCCACTTATAATTCTAGCATCCAGGATTAACCACTGTCTGCATTTCATTGTGTATCTTTCCATTCATTCTCTCTCTTTCATATGTCTTCTCTACATGCCTTTAAATAATTCTCTATCTCACTATGTATATATATGTGTTCATATACACATGCATATATGTACATGTGTATACATGTATGCATATATGTACATGTGTGTACATGTATGTATATATGTACAAAGACAGACAAAAGACAAGGAGCAAATTTCTCCAAAGCATGTGTCCATGCACACACACAGGAGCAAGAAATAAACTTGTGTTTTGTTAAGCCACTGAAATTCTAGGTTTGGTTGTACAAATACATAGAGGTACTCTGTCTAATGTAGTTATTCAGGATAAGGTAGCTGACAGGTGTATGCAACTGGAAATGGAGGAATAGAGGGTGGAGGAGAAAATGATAAGACATTAAATAAGGAGAGGCCATTGGCACACCTGTAATAAGTAGGGAACTCTTCTATGTGTGCTTCAAATCTAAATATATTTTTTATTTAAATTCAAATTAATTAACATAGAGTGTATAATTAGTTTCAGGGTACTCCATTCCCCTGCCTACCTCCTCTCCTGCAACCCTCAGGAAACTCAGTTTGTTTCCTATAGTTAAGAGTCTCTTACAGTTTATCTCTCTCTGTGTTTTTATCTTATTTTATTTTTTCTTCCCTCCCCTTATATTCATCTGCTTTGTTTCTTAAGTTCCACATATGAGTGAAATCATATGGTATAAAAAGCTTTTATACAACAAAGGAAACAACCAACAAAACTAAATGCCAGCCTTCAGAATGGAAGAAGATATTGCAAATGACATATCAGATAAAAGGCTAGTATCCAAAATCTATAAAGAACTCACCAAACTCAACACCCCCCCCCAAAAAACCTCCAAATATATTTTAATAATTAACCAAGGATTGAGAAATCAAGGTCAGTCTGCCAACCAGTCATTCCATCCATATATCCTTTCCAAAATGTATTTGTTATTTGCCCACTGCTTAGTAGACGTAGGATAGGCACCAGAGATATACCAAGGACTAAGAGATGGTCCCTCCCCTCATGGTGCTTATAAATTGTAAGGAGAAAAATCAGCTTTCCCATAAGGCTGTCAGGAAAAATAGTTCATTTCTACACAGGCCCTTTGGGGAGAAGGAAGAATTAAATGAAGAACTTGATTAGTCTCACATTAAATTCCATTCTGGTTGTTTTTCTCCTCTGCTGAAAAAGGACTAAGATTTAAAATCAATGGGTCTTAAACTTCTGTTATCTTTTCACTTTCAGCTTCTACAAAAATTCTAAGATTCATAAATTTAATCAAATCTATCAAAAAAGTAAGGGGGAAAAAAAAAAAACAATGAAGAGCCCAGATAAAACGGTGATCAGAAAATCCACACGCTTGTTTGAATCATCTTGACTAATTGTATTTAATCAGAAAAGATTCTTTAGAATTTAGAGAAATTGGGATTTTAATCTCAGAAGCTCCAGGTCATTTGCTCTTTACCTTCCTGAGCCGCTGAGCAAAGACCTCACATAAGGGAGTTCACCATCTAGTGAGACACAGGACTAAAGATAGATTATCTCTGTGTCACAGAAAGTTTCAGATCAGTGCTACCTGCCTGAACAAGAACAGTCATATTTACCATGGGACTCTGAACAAAGAACAGTGATTTACTCATAATCCTTCCTTTCCTGGGAATTTCTCTTCCCTTTTCTGGATGGTGGAAATGACCCTTCTGTGTGAATCCAAGCATGTGGAACCAGAAACCCTGCTTCTGCTACTCCAAAATGGGACACATGGGACACCTCCCTGACCATGTCCTCACCCAGAAAACCTGATCCCAGATGTCACCTTTTGCAGTGTGGACCTCTTAGCCCTAGTAGGTCATATTACAAGTGAGAACTTCCCTACTCTGTCTTAATATTCAACTTTCAGCTGTGTTGGAAAGTCAGTGAGGAAAAGATTCAGAAAAGAATTATGTGCATCCCTCAAATCTAGAAAACATGTAGATGGCTATATCCTCAAAGGGAAAGTGATGTTTTAGAAAAAGCAGTAAAATTTTGGTAATGTTAGGTGTTAGTCTCCTGCGGATGGGGACCAGAAACATTGGAATCCCACTCCAAAAGCATAGCTCCTTCCCATAAAGTTCCCAAAGGAATTATTTCTATAAAAGGGACTACAGAAAATAGGAAATTAAAGTACACTTTATTATTAGCCTGGACAATGCCAAATAAACAAATGTAGAACTTTCTGGTAATGTGTCTAGGACACATGGCATACTCTCAGATCCTGATCCAGATCCCCAAACTCTAAATCCAGTACCTTATCTTGGAATCTTAACTTCCTTGGGCTGCTCACATGGAAGAGGAAACAGAAATAAAAAATGAGAGAAGTACTGCATGGAAAAAGAAATAAAATTAGCCTGGAGGGATTTCAGAGACAGAATCTTTTATTAAACAACAACAAAAAAGAAAAGAAAAGTTTGTTTTCAACAAATAAAAAATAACTCTATCATAAAAAATAATCTCTCACCATCAGGCACATAGGTATCTCAGACCTAATCCCTAAGTGACAGTTAGGGAGGGATTGTGGGTTCCAACCTCAACCCTAAGAATAAGAAAAGGAGAAGAGCTCAGTGATGGCAGGTGCTCCCATGGATCTGGCCATATGACGGCAGGAGAAAAGAAATTGTAGCATAAGATGAACTGCCTGCTGCTGAACATGGCCCAAACAGCAGCAGGGCATTTGGCCCAGTTAGTTTAGGACCTTATTCTTTGAGAAAGAAGTGAGAAATTGGACAAGAAGATGAAGGGACTGCTTTGCCAATCCCCCATAAGTCAGGGATTGGCTGGGAAAGAAAGAAAGGTCATTAATTTTAAATTGTAGCTTTGTTCTCAGGGTCAATGCTCCCATTGTGAATCTCTTCCACTCCGCAGGGACATTTATATAGGAACTCCTGCAAACATCACAGTTACCCACTGCATTAGATATCCCAATCCTCACTACGTAGATCAGGAAACTGTGCTTCCGAAAATGTTATTTTGACCAAGATCTCATAGCTATTTAATGTGATCTTGAGTTGTCCAAATCCATAGCCTATGCTGTTTGTCATCTTTTTTTCATCTGAGTTTCTTACACCATAATTGCACTACTAATTAATTAGAACAGGTTTGGGAAATCGCTTGATTTTTTTCTTATTAGTCATTATAACTTTTTCTTTATGGAAATACTCAGAGTAGATACTGAGTTATATTTCCTGTACACAAGTGACACAGAGCAGGCATTGTTCACCATGCCCTTTGCAGTATTCTCTAACAGACATCGTGATACTGTCAGGAAAGTAAGTTTCTTCACACAGTACTTCTACGTGCTTCCAAAGAAAACATTCTTTCTTCTAAGTAGTCATAATCACCTTATTCATATGCTTACTCACCCCAAGTAGCTAGGTACCTGAATTGAAACAATGTAGTGCAAACAATTATAGGAATATGTACATATATTTTGCATTAAATATATAACACATTTACTTCCCATAATGGAGGTAGGACTGACATCATTAACAAGTTCCAGAAAAAAGGAGGTTTCCTGATTTATGCGTAAATGTATATGAATGTGCTCTCTGGCTTTTGCATAATTCCACCATCTAAATATTCATGTGTATGTAGAAGTGCATATATATATAATCCATATTCACACAGCACACCATATAGATATTACGGTTATTATTATCATTAAGAAACGTCTGGTTTCTGCTTGGGATGTAAAAAAGTGCATATGTATAATCCATATTCGCACACTCTATAGATATTATGGTTATTATTATTATTATTATTATTAAGAAACATCTGGTTTCTGCTTGGGATGCAAAAAACTGGAAGGATTATTATCCCCACCCCTACAACAACAGCAAAAGCCAGACAAAGTACAAATTCCCTTTTCTTGACTGCATCAGAGAGCCTGTGTTGCAGGAAAAGATAGGATAGGAACCATTGTTTCTCTGGGGTAGATGCAGTCAGATGCCAGTTAGGAAATGTAATCTAGTATCATCAAGAGATTGATGGCTGTCAGGTGTGAACTGGTAAGAGAGTCTGGATCTTCTTAGATCTACAGACATAAGCGGAGTTTTGTCTGTACCTCCTTCTCCACAGACCCCACTGGGCACTAGAAAAAAATGACTGGTTAATGTCTTGAGGAAGTGTCCTTTGTGGTATATGCCTAGACCTTTCTCTCTTCTCCCTGACAAAGTAAGACAGTCCTTAATCTGTTGAGGAAGGAGGGCACGCATGAAAGTCTATGGCATCTAGGCAAGAGAAACAGGAAGAAAACCTCAGTTTCTGGGGAAGGTGCAGGAATCCTTTCAGGGCCCAAAAGCACAGCTGAGGGAGAAGCAGGGACCCTGAGATACAAAGTATGATTGAAGGCACTGGAAGCCCATGGTGTACTGAAAGAAACCACAGGAACAATATAACCTAAGACCCACCCGCACTCTCGACTACATCAGTTCAAACTCCCACACTAAAAACATAACAGAAAGAAATGTATATTCATTCCTGTGTATAACAAATCATTTATCTCAGTCTCTGCCCTACACAAAATGTTTAGCTTTAAACAAAAATACACAAAGTATATGGAAAGGTAAGGAAAAATGATAAAATGTCAAGAGATAAATCAATCAATAGAGACAGATTCAGATATGACACCAATGTTGGGACTCTCTGAAAGGGAATTCAAGAAACAGCCAGAGGCAACAGCTGATTATTTTCAAGCTGCCACCTGTGGTGCTTCTGTGAGATACTGCAGATTATAAAGCTAGTAAAGTCCAAACTTGACTAAGATATCCTTTACCCAATAAAGCTGGTTTCTAAAAATTCTGTAATGGGTCTCCCAAGAACACCATTATCATTCATTCCATATATATTTGCTCACTACTCATTGTATAGGAAACCCAATCCAAAGCCTTTTCTTAAAGACAGGTACTATTCTCTTATAATGCACAAAGTTGCATGTTAGATCCCACCACTCCAGATCCCATGGGAGATCAGGGTTATATCAGGTTGTAGCATAGGTTTTCTTGGCTTCCTAGAATCATGGGATGGTATCTCTTGGTCGCCTGCTTTTGCATCTTCATCCCATATGGGCATGTGCTTTAAAAATGCTCTCACCCTAGTATCATCTGTACACTGATAGATGTGCACCTGGAACCACAGATGTCTCCTGATGAAACAGCTCCCTTATTTGAGACCAGAAGAAAGTGAAGACATCACTGTCCCCTGACATTTAATTTGGCCTAGAGCTTAGTTGTTAAGTTATCATTTATTCTTCTCCTATGATTCTGTTTAAACATAGATTTGGGTTGGTCATCCATTCAATCAATCAACCAATCTCCAGGACAATAAATGAATGAATGCTTATGTCATCAAATGAGCAAACAGTATTTTGCCAACATCCATTATGGTCAGGGACCATTCCATGCATTTCTCATGTATTATGCATCTCTCACAATAATGCTGTAAGTATTATTAAACTCATTTTACATTTGATAAAATTGGACACAGTGGGTTTGAATAGCATTGCCCAAGGATCTATAGTTAATGACAGAGCTGGCTTTTTAATAACCTATCCAAGTTAGTATCCAGTAGGCCACACATGAATTTATACTGATTTTCAACAAATCTCCATGGAAAGATATTTCATACTGGGATGACATCTATGGATGGTTATGTTACTCATTTTAACCCTTCTCTTGTACTTCAAGAGGACTGAACTGTATCATAAGAGAATGAAAGGAGGACAAAATCTCATGAGAGACTGAGAAAGGCCAGTGGGGATGAGTCTGTATAGAATCACAGCTTTACAACCCATGAATAAAACAATGGAGAGAAAATCTCCCCCCTTTACATCCCCATTGGTACATTTCTGAGGATACTTACATTATAAGTAATGCATAATTTCATCATCTTGTTAATTCAAAAAATCTCCCCCCTTCCTGTAGGGTGCCAGGCTCCTATCTGTACCCATCACTTACCACATTCCCTAATGCTCTCCTTTATTTTCTTTGGTTTTCCTTCTCCCACCAGAACATAAGCTTCACAAGAGTAGAAAGTTTGTCTATCTTGTTTATTGTTGTCGGTATCCAGTAGATACTTGCTGATTGACTGAATCCCGTTCAATCTTTGGTCAAGTATTCTTATTGCAATGTGTACTCCATGGGGGTCAGACAAGTGCTTGTGCAGAGGGTGTAAGATTACCCTGCAACAGGACTGAGGGAGGGCTCATGCTTCCTACAGAGCCAGAGACAGGTTTGGTTTAGTCTTAGGTGCCAAGGGGCTTCCCTCACAGAGGCTCATCAAGACCAGGTTTGGGTTTGGACACGGATATTACTTTGGGGTTCCCCTCAGGCCTTTGGTAAAGTTTTATTAAAGTCTTAGCTATCAACTGAGCTGTGAGAATCAGAGTAATATTCACTCTCTGAGCCCAGAGTAGAGGGGGACTTTCTGGTAGATGTATGCAAAGCCAACGATGCCAGCAGAGCGAAGATCTCCCGGGGGCGGGGGGCTGTTGGCAGGAAAAGACACCAAGAACATTAATGTCAAGACAGAAGTCTCAAAGCAGAAAAGGACAACTTGATTTTTTTAAGATAAGGAGAAAGTTTGAGGTTTTGGGAGACAACTTGTAAGCTTTAGGGGAAAGAAAATGAATACTTGCTCCTTTCTTTTTTTGAAGCACGTGCTTCAAAAAGTCCACGTCATATTACCTCTTTGGACAACTACATTACGTGTATATTTCCTCAGTCAAGAAATAACTTATTTTGATTCCTGATAAAGCACTTATTTGAGTTCTACAGTACTCTTTGATTTAAAACCATTTGTTTTATTATCATAAAATCTGTTTTCATCTGAAAAATACCAAAAGCCAGGTACTAACCTGACACAGATTGGCCTGGTCTGGAAAATCATCTTATGAAGTTCAACACCTTCTGGGGCACCACTTCTCTGGGCTGTTTCACAAATATTTCCCATCTATCCTTATTCACTCCCCACCGCCAGGCATCCTACTCTCACTTCCCTTGTCCCTGCCTGTCCCCTGGCTGTTTCAAAGCCAATTCTGCAACCTGGTGTTGTATTTGTTTTCTGGGGCTGCTGTATTAAAGCAGTACAACCTGGAAGGTTTAACAACAGAAATTTATTGTCTCACAGTTCTGGAAGCTAGAAATTTGAGACCAAGGTGTCTGCTGGTTTAGTTCTTCCTGAGAGCCAAATAGAGAATCTGTTCAAGCCTTTCTCCCAGCTTCTGGTGGTTGCTGGAAATTTTTATTGTTTCTTGGCATCACCCTAATCTCTGCCTCACATGGCATTCTCCCCATGTACCTAACTCTGTTTCCAAATTTTCCCTTTTTAGGACATAGTCATTTGGATTAGGGCCCACCCTAATGACCTCATCTTGATCATCTGCAGAGTTTTCCAAATACGGTCACATCTATAGGTACTGAAGTTTAAGACAACAATTCCTTTGGAGGGATAAGATTCAATCCATAACAGATGGGGTGGAGGGAAAAAAAGGGTTTGGGAGAAGGCTATGCCTGAAGGCACTTCCCCTTTCTACCACCCTCATAATCGTTTCCCAAGTTAATTTCCCAGGCTAGAGGTCATGGCTGAGACTTACTCTTTCCTCCTCAAACTCCACCTCTCCTACTGCAAAACCTAGACTTTTAACCTTGTTGATAAAACATTCCAGATAATCTTTGCTTGATTTTTCTCTGAAAAAGAAATCAGTTTTTCTCCCAATTGAGCTCCCATTATGAGATATGTTTGGTGATTTGTCTCTCAAAAAATTTCAAAGAAAGGCAGTGTTAAAGCACAGATGAAATAATGAGGTGGGAGTTATTTTGTTTTCCATGTTGTTGTTTGTTTTCCCTTTTACCGATTAATTATTCCCGTCTTTATAAAATTTACAGTTAATTTTCCTATTCACCTTCAGCCACCATCCCTGTAAATCATGTTCTAGATGCATAGAGCTTCTAAGCAATTCTTGAACTGGGGCATGCTTTCATTGTCTGTTCCTCAGTCTGGAGTAACCCAGACTCACTTGTACATCTGGAAAACTCCAATGAACCTCAACACCTGGATTAAGTACCATCTTCCCCAGCTTTCTCAGGGGTTTGAACTCTACCTACTTACCCCCTTCTCAATGATTTATACAAGCTTCTCTCAGTATAGAAGCTACTGGCCATTTTTCCCTGTGGTTTGTTGACAAGGCAGTTCTTCCTGACACCTGATACCTCTGATAATATAGACAATCATTTTCCGTTGTATTAGGACCCTCACAGGTATCTCATAAATGTTTGAGAGACACGCAGAAAGAAGGGATATACAAGTCACAGAAGACTTCTTTCCAGGTCTTCACAGGCCTTTTGTGTAAGGACAGAACATACTCATTCTCTGCAAATTGCCCCTGATACCGTATCTTGCTAAGGGTGAGTGCTGGAACAGAGGAAGAGGTTGCAGTTCAATAAAGCAAACATGATAGGCTCACAAGAGCTCATTTTGTTTTTTACGGGGATACATTGAGAGAAAAGTGTGAGGGAAAACTATTGAGAACACTGACTAACCTCAAAAGATGCTGGTCTTTTGTTCCCATGAACAAAACATCAACGTGTGCACTAGCTCTAAGCTGAAATCCAAAGGTCAATCCCCAAGCAAAATTACCTTAGACAAGAAAATCAACCAGAAAACCAAAGAAGCCAGGTCATGTATGCATCTGGCCCTTCACCATGATGCTCTGCTATTGCTTGTCATGTGACAAACGTCTAGTACGCCTCAGCTGATCTACGATCTGAGTCTTGAAGGGGAATACGAGTCAGTGGTGCCCATTCACTGGGCAGAGATGCACCCAGAGGGACCAAATAAAAGCTTCGTGCTTTCACCATTCTCAGTCCAGGTGGCTGCTACTTCTTGCTTCAAACATTGAGGTCTAAACAATCAGCAACTTCTACCAATAAACTCCTTCACATTCTAAATGCAGCATCTGAAGCTCCATAAACAGGAGTGAACTAGTAGCAGTCTGCAGTTGTCATCATTGACAGCTTATGATTTATCTTAAACTCTCCCTCGCCATTTGGCCACGACTTTAAGTAAACACTTTCCGTCTTCCTCATGTTCTCGTTACTGCCACCTCCCACTAATAAGAGAGACTGCCAAGAAAAGCATCCAGACAGTTCATTTACCTCCCAAACTTGCCTGAAAGTAGCCGCCCCAGTTTAGACAAGGGGCAAAGCAACTACTGCACATTTTCAACAGATGGAACAATGCTTCCCAAATTATTTACATTAACATAATTTGCTCTCAGGATGTGTGTAACAAACGGGTAGTTGAATGAAATATTATGGCGGAGACTGAAGACACCAGCATTTCAGGCAGGCCATTTATGGTGATAGATGGAGATGGGCCGTTTTGCTTTCTAAGAAGCTGAGGAACGTTGGGCAGTCCGTCTTTGCTAAGTTCTTGGCATGGTCTTTTTCTTTTGGGTGGTTGGAGGGTTGGTCCAAATTCACAGGGAGGTTCCTCCCTTAAAGCACAGTGGCCAGAGGACCCCAAGACTGAGTTCTCACCCATCAGCCAGTGAATGAGATGGGTCAAGAATGTTGGCTACTGCACAATGTAGCTGGCCATGAGAACGGTAGGCATTCCCTGGATTTTCTGTGAGTATCATGAAACCATCCTTCCCAGAAGCTGAAAGACCTTCCTTCACCAAACTGAGGGAGCCCACTTGTGATTCAGGCTTCCTGAAATTTTTAATGGCCTGCCCACATCAAATCCAAAGTGGTGTTGGGTATGATAGAACATTGTGTGGACCACATGCCTGATTATATTCCTTTTGTCTCATGTAAATCAAACCAGGCGTAGAATAGAATGGTCACTGGCAGATGACTGGGTACAGTATGGGAAAAGAGTGAGCAAAGTCCTGATGTTTCTTCAGGTGCCCATTCCCTAAGCACAGCCCCTAAGGCTTATATCAGTTGGATTAGTGAGAGTTGGAAGGATGCCAAGGTTAACTCCCTCAATGTCAGAGTCAGTCTCATGGCAGAAGTTTCAAATTCTATTTGAGGACTTGAATAAAAATCCCCCATGTAGGATGTCCTAAATGATCACGTATTTATGGAGTATATTCAATAGCCAAGGCTCTGTTTCTGATCCCATGGGGGATATCTTGAAAAATCCTTTTTCAGAAGTTCCCTCTACATGGAGAAGTAAAAGGCCATCACAATACGAAGTGGTGGACCTAGAGGGGGATGTTTCCTTGAGGTGGCAGCCAAACTGCATAAGCACTTGTATGTCCTCAGTGTTTGTCAGAGGACAATAGAGGGTACACTGCAGTGGGAGCTGGGTTGTTTCATTACTGTACCTACCACTACTGGGTTGTGTGTTATATGGAGAGAGGAACCATCACAGGCTGTGAAAGCCAAGTTGTTAAGAAGTCTACTCCTTTTTTAAATTATTATGTTCAGTTAGCCAACATATAATACAGTATTACTTTTTGATGTAGTGTTCAACGATTCATTAGTTGCCTAGAACTCTACACTTATACTTTTGGTGGTAATGCCAACTTGTGTGGCTACTTTGGAAAACAGTATGGAGGTTCCTCAAAAAGTTAAAAATAGAACTACTCTGTGACCCAGCAATTGCACTACTAGGTGTTTATCCAAAGGATACAAAAATAATGATTCAAAGGGACATGCACCCTAATATTTATAGCAGCAATGTCCACAATAGTCAAAATATGGAAGGGCCCAGATCCCCATTGATAGATGAATGGATAAAGATGTGGTATACATATACAATGGAATATTACTCAGCAATCAGAAAGAATGAAATCTTGCCATTTGCAATGACATGGATAGAACTAGAGGGTTTTATACTAAGTGAAATAAGTTAGAGAAAGACAAATACCATAGGATTTCACTCATATGCAGAATTTAAGAAACAAAACAGATGAATATGGAGAAAGGAAGGAAAAAATAAAATAAGGTGAAAACAGGAGGCAAACTGTAAGAGACTCTTAACTATAGGAAACAAACTGAGGTTTGCTGGAAGGGAGTTGGGTGGGGGGTGGAGTAATTGGGTGATGGACATTAAGGAAGGCACTTGATATAATGAGCACTGGATGTTAGATACAACTGATGAACCACTAAATTCTACCTCTGAAACTAATAATACATTATATGTTAAGTAAATTGAATTTAAATAATAAAAAAGGAAGTCTACAGAGCAACGTAGAATGTGGGAAGAGGCTCCAAGCCTCCTCTCCAAATTAGTCATCCAAGTATTATCTGGTGTTTTGTTCTCTCTCTCCCTTCCTCCCTCCCTCTTCCTCCCATTCTCTCCTGTCTCCCTCTCTTCCTCCTTCAAGGAGTCCTCACAAATGTCTCATTCTTTCTTCTAACCTCCTGTTAAATCCTCAGAGACTCCAAGTCTCAGAGTCCTGAGTTTCTCATTCACAGTTGAATTCCTCCCTCTTCAATGGCATTTCCCCTTTCCCAGGACAGTAATGATTTGGCCCAAGTGGAATGATTCCCTCCTCACTGCTCCTCTGTCTGACTATCACATCCTTAGTCTAAACAGCAGGAAAAGACACCAGGAGTCCTCACCACATGGCAGGGAGGGGACCCTAGAACGGGGCTATGGCGACCATATACTGGACTACCAATACTCATGGTAGGAATCTGGTGGTTCTGGGGAAAAAAAATCCAAGAAGTGTAATTTTGCCCTATTATTCTGACACCTTTTGAAAATATATTGAATTTTAATATCATAAAAGGAAGATACAAAGTTTCTATATCTAAGTAAGAAACTACTTGAGGAAGGTGCAAACCCTGACACACAGCTCTCCTGCCCCCACCCCAACCTGCCCAGACTGATGTTTCCAGCTCCCAAACCACCATGACCACATTCATGCCTTGTTCTAGGCCCTATATCAACACTTCTAGGCAACAGGCTTGGCTCTCACAGAAAAGTGTGTAGTCCAGTCGGACTACATATTCCCTGAGTTTAAGGGCTGGTTCTTTTCAGTGTCCTAAATATCTCATAGCATGAGGCCTTGCACATTACAAAGAGGTTTTTAAAACCCTTAAGGACTGCTGTACTTCGACCAACCAAATTCTACAACAAAGTCAATTATGTTTTCATTTTTAGGAGAAACACACCCAGACATGCAAGCCAACAACACATGTAGGCATGAACACAGGCACAGAAGCAGATGCCCACAACATACACTCAGAAGGTCGGGGGGAAGCACATGATGGCAGCAGATCCTGCTCAGATATAGGGACCCAGGGGCAGATACCTCCCGGAGCTGTGCACACACAGCACCTCACCCCCACTGACATCACTGCCACTGCTCAGAACTCCTGGCTCTGCAGTTTGGTGTTAGTTCCGTTGGCTGGAACTAGTAGGGTCTGGCCTGGCCGGGCCGAGCTGAGCTGGACAAGGCAGGGCATGGCAGGGCCAGCCCGGGCAAAGCCACAGATGGGTTCAGGTGTCAGTCCCCACCCGATGGGGAGCTCCCTGAGTCCAGAGTGAGTCAGGCCCTGCTGTACTCGGGTTACTCCAGCTTAACTGCCCTGAAATGACCTTGCACCCCCGCGACCACACCAGCCCTCCTCATCTCCCCTCCAGCCAAATGTGTGGTATGCATTTCAGCTTCAACCCAAACACACCAGTCTGGCCCCACCAGGAGGAGCAAGAATCTATTTTCCCTCAGGGCTTCAGAGAAGGGGCTTCGGTATTCTGTCTTGACCAGAGGATCCTGGGAAGATACCTCGAGGTTTTGTCAGGCCTAACCTTATGGGCTGGGCTCCTTGTGCTTAACTTTCTGGAAGCTGGGGTTGCTGGCTCCTGAGTGGGTGCTTAGGGGACAATTGTGGGTGATGGTTTCTCTAGCACTCTTTGTCTCCTCAGCAAACAGATTGGTTCCCACCTCTCACTTTGTAAATCACCGTGTCGCCCTCAGGCACCCATGTTTTGGCCCAGACGGTTTTCACTGATGGTATGAGCTATCTTTGTGTACTTAGAGGCTACTTGCCATGTGGCTGGCTGTGTGCTAGGGGAGAGTCAATCTGGGCCATCATCCTGGGATTAAGGTCAGTTTGGGGAGGGTAGGAGTGGGAATAGCAAGATAGCCAAAATAAGAAAGACCTTAACACAGACTACAGATCAGCCCCTGTGTCTGCCTCTGACTAGATGCATGACTTCGGGGAGTTACCCTAAGGCTAACTAAACTCATTTTTTTTTTCAGCTATAAAAAGGAAAAATATATTTAATATAAAACTGTGTAGATTCTATATGTGATAACAATAATGAGAATGAGAAAAGCCATTGTTACTTCTGGAGTGCTCACAACTTAAAGGAATTGATCCAAACTTGAATCTCCTTTAGTTCTTACAAATGCCTTCCTATTTTTATTCTGTCTTTCTATAGCTAAATTATAAAATTTGCCCATGAAGTGTGGGAAGATAAAGATAGAACTCTCACAAGGTATGTAAATTTTAACAGGGGCTCTTGAACATGAAAATAGTTATAAATCTGAAAGAATGAATCCCAAATGGTAGAATTTTACATATCATGGCCGGAAGCAGGGAAGACAATTTTTGATATGAGATCTTGTTGGTTCCCACTATTTATACCCCAGAGGCAAACATTCTACCTTAACACTTCTCTTTAACTTTGGCTAAGATCAATGCTTAGATAATGTGATAATTTTTTACATCAACTTGGTTGGGACCATGGTGCCCAAACATTTGATTAAACATCGTTCCTGATGTTTCTATGAGGATGGTTTTTGAATGAAACTAATATTAAATTGGTAGGCTTTGAATAAAGCAGATTGCCCTCCATAAAGGAGGGGGGGGGCTTACCCAATCTATTGAAGGCCAAAACAGAACAAAGACTGACTTCCCTGAATGAGAAGGAACACTTCCAGCAGACTTGAACTGCAAACTTCAAACTTGAACTGCAAAATAGGCTCTTCCCTGAGTTTCCAGCCTAATGATCCACCCTGCAAATTTTGGACTTGCAAGCCTCCATATTCACACAAGCCAGTTCCTTAAAATAAATCTGTACTCTCTCTCTCTCTCAGTCTCTCTCTCTCTCTCTTTCTTTCCCTCTCCTCCATTCCTCTGAGAAACCTGTTGGACACAAACAAGGAGGTTGATACTGGCTTTGGCCCCAGAAGAACTCCAGAGTGAATGGGAAGCATCTAAGGGTCCTAGACTAAGACAGGATTCTGCAGATCGGTTTGAGGAAGAAAAGCCATTCTTACAGCTCTAGACTGGATACTGTTAGAAGTCTCAGATCCTGAAAGTGGCCATTCACAGCCTGTGACTAGCAGTGTCACAGGGATTTTGTCATAGAAAGGGGGAAGGGGAGCTTCGGTCAACATCTTCTTGTCTTTCCTTTCTTAAGTTCACACCCCTCTATGAATCCCTCGAACAGGTTCACTGGTATTCAATCCCTTACTGCTCTGCTCTGCCCATCTTCTCCAGGTCAGTTTTCCACCTTATCCAGCCAGCTACTCTTCTCTCCCTCCTTCCTTCTGGTCACTTCAGAAAGCTCTAACAGACTAGCTGTTTAACATTGCCCAGCTACACCATGCTTCCTCCCAGGGAAGAAGAAGGGGCACTAGATATGTGGTCAGAAGATCTCACCCTGACCTAGTGGTCACTTGCTACCTCCATGATATAGAATGAAACACGTGGACTGATTGATTCATTCATTCATTCATTCACTCACTCATCCATTCATTCAAATTGTTCATGCAGTACCACCCCCTCCATGTCAGCATTGTGATTGTCACTAGGAAATAATGAGTAAAAACAGACCATGGCACTGTGAGCTCCAGTTTTCATTTGACCACTCACTTTCTTTTATAATTACAAACTGGGTCAGGAATTTGAAAACATAGCAAATGAATCATACATAGAGCAGAAAATCAAGAAAGTCTTCCCCAAAGTTATGACATTTAAGCTACTATCTTACACTAACTAGGAGAAAGGTTAGCAAATAGTATTTTGTATTACTAGAACAATAGCCATATGGGAGGTCAGAGGGAAAAGGTATGTTTGACAACAACTGGCCATGGAGAGAGTGGGAGACAGGAAGGTCACGGGACATGTCCAAGATGACTCCTGGGCTTCAGGCTTTTGAAAAAATGGATCGTGGAGAAGGAATAATGGGGGAAAAGACCAGTTTAGGACTAACAGTGTTAGTTCCTATAGTGGTAACTTGTTGCTTTGCTACCGAGATTCAATTTAACCTTTCCCTAATAACACAATAACTTCCATTTTCTTGGAGAAACAGTTTTTTTTTCCTCCTCCACATTGTGTGATTTGGGGAATTGCTTCAAATACTCCAGGAGCAAGTACTAAATGGTTGAAGCTAAACAGAGTAACTGATTTCACTGGGAAAACTGATTGGTTCTGGACTGTGTCTATCCCCCTACCTAGAAGTCAGGTCCTGAACTAAATAGTTACGAGGGAAACTTTTCCCCTGTGCTGTACTTAAAAATGAGAGTGTGTCCATTTATAAGCTATTGAACTTACAATCATTAGAGGAGAGTCTGACCAAAAAAAGGAACCAGATCATAGAGCTGTATGCTGAATGGAAATAAAAGAAATTGAGTCATAGACCTCAATGAAGCCCACAGTCCAGCCATGTCTGAAATTGGACTTTTCAGTCACATTAAAAATAATTTTTTTTGTAAATTTAGGTCAGGTTTTCTTTTCCTTGAAGCCTAAAATTCCCAACTGATAGAATTCTTAGAGGTTTCACTTGGACTTCTTGACTTCTCATATAGTCTATCTGGACTGCTTAGACAATAGAATACACATTGAAAGGGTAATTGAAACAGTGAATGGATGAATGGAAGGCAGGCATTTTTGCTGGATGCTTTCTATATGATAAGTATCATGTTTACTCTTTTATATGGAGCTGTCATTGTTGTAGATTAAAAAAATACAACTTGTTGATTCCCTATAGCAATTCTTCAACATCATTATTGGCATTATTGTTGATGAAAAAATTACAGTTTGAAGAGGTAAATGAAAAATGAAGTCAAAGAACAGGTGCGTACAAAACTTAGCATTGGTGCAAGATGTGTCTCATTCTGAAGTCCATGAACTTCCCACAGTGCCTCCAACTTTCTCTGAGCACTAGATTTCCCATCTTTAAAGTGGAGGCAGCAACGCAGTACCTTTTTCCTAAGATTGCTCATTGAACAAAGGGAGATGCATGCGTATGCCTGTCTGTGTTAAATCTCTTTCTAATTCTTTGACCTATTTCTCTAGCATCATCAAGTGATGTGAACACAGCATTTAAGATAAGTGGTTTTCTTTTCTCGTTTGTGAAAAACTTTGTTTTTTCAGTGTCCCTGATATGCACACTTACATCTCATGCATCCAAAACTGATTCCACTTTTCACTTTGTGTTGATTTTACACCATTGTTCAAAGTTTATTTACCTAGAAAATTAAGGAAAATTGGTTTTTCCATAGCCATGTTAACTGAAGCCTGTCATTAGACTTGTCCTAGAAGTCTGAGATTCTTCCACATGTGACTTAGAAACTTCATAACCATGACTTCCCTGCTAACACCACCTGCCTCTATCATTCATCATCAAGACCTCCATATTCATCACCAACTCCACCACCACTACTCCCTCCTCCATCCCAACACCACCAACTGTACCACCAATGACACCTCCATCTTTACTTCCACCATCAACAACACTGTTACACCAACAACTTCATGAGCACCATCTACAACAACTCTAGCACCATAACCACTATGCTGTGACTACAGTAGCACCAATAGTCAGAAAGCACATAATACTTATAAGCCTTAATCTTCACTAGAACCCTATAAGGAAGACATTTTTCTAGTTATACCTATGTGGACCCAAAGTCTCAGAAAAGTAAAATAACCTATCCAAAATCTCACGATTCTAAATAGTTGAACAAGGCTTTTACATTTGAGGCAACTTGAAATGGGAAAGTGTGATTTTTTTCACTTTAGTACTATTTCCTTCTCCCACGTATTCATCTCTAATCTGAAAGCCTAGAATCTATTTTTCTTCTCTGGAATACAGAATGAGATTTCCTCTCTTAGCCTTTGTTGACTGCAGATTTGGCAAAATAAACTCACCTGAGAGTGACCGTCTTAATTACTGGAATGATAACAGGAAGTTAAAGTTACTGCAGAGAGGTAGAGAAGGGAAGGTTGAAAGTGGGGCTGGTAAATGTACACAAACCACATGTGAGATTTAAAATGTCACAACTTTGGGCTCTGACTTACTGTCTGAAAAGCAACAAAGTCTTTCCAGCTGGTAGGGAAAGTCCAGCTGAGGTGGGGGAGGAAGGGGAACCTGGCAGTGAGGCCATCTTCCTGTCAGGATGGGGGTGTAGGGTTGCTGTCACATCGGAAATGAGGGCAGGTTGAAGGCTGGGGTTAGTGTTCAATGGGAGAACTGAAGGACACTTTGAAGTCTAGATAGCATTTCTGAAGAATGCCTGATGAGAATTCCAGGCTTTTATAGAGGGATATGGAGATTGGATATGTTTTGCTTCTGAATGCTTTTTATTTGCAACTTTACAGTTCTTTCTGCCATAAATTTGAACTGAAATGGATATTAAATTGCAAAAACAACACAATTCATGCCTATTTTTCACACACACACACACACACACACACACACACACACACATGCACAGGCTCTCAAAGTAAACTTTGTCTTGACTAGCACGTAGAATGGAGTTTGGATGATTCCTTCACCCAGGTTTTACTACCCCACCGGAACTATTAGCTCCCCTATCCCATTAAAGAGAAAACTGATTTATTAACTGTTGATATTTGTACTTGGGACATTCATCAGGCCCCTTGATCAGTAGAACTAGAATCCTGAACAATCTTTCTGTAGGATAAGGAGAGGGTACCAATAAGATATAACAATGTCTGTAAAGTTAAGAGTATTTTTGTGTTGGAAATGTTAATACCTTTACCTTGCTTGTTCATCATGGAGAGCATCTTATTTTCTAAGCCAAGCATGACAAAACTCTGTCACTTTAAAGACTCTAAGCCATTTTCTATGCCACTTTTATTATGACTCCTGTAAGATTGTTTGGCAAGTGCCCTTCAAACTTACTCCCAGTAAGAAGACAAGCCACAAATGCAAGTATCCCATGTTGTCCTTACATTATTGTCCAGAGGAAAGTACTCACAAACTATACTACATAAGAAAACTTGGGTGAGAAATCCTGATCTGCCACCTCCTTTTAGACAAAAAGATCAACTCTAGGAATGGTGGGCTTTGAATACTCTTAAAACTCTTCCAAGTGTTTTGATCTTCCTTACATTATTAAAATAAATAAATAGCCTCATCAAAGATTTTACAGTGTTAAACTCTTTTCATATTCTGTCGTACAAATGTGTCCTCTGAGAGTTTACATGTAAGTGTACTTAACATTTAAAGTGTAAGTGGATCATTAGGGCTCACAAACTCATCCCCATGAAATAGTCCCCAGAGTGCCAATAGCTGCTAAGAGCAATTATTTAGAAACTACATTCTGTTGATGAATGAGATAAGTTGTTTTATTTGAATACTGGGAATGCCACAAAGTGCTGATAGTAAGGCTCTTGGCTAGACGAGAGCCTCTACGAAGGGAGGAGCCTGGCCCTTTCCCCGGGGAATACGAAGCTCCCACCCCAGCCAGAGATACACAGTCGGCACTTATGTATGGCCTTATTGGCTGCTTTTAATCCCTCTGGGTAGTAATCTGAAGGTTCCATTCATGGTATGAATGATTAGTAATGCCAGTGTCCGCGGTTGGCACCAAAAGCAGCATGTTGATAATTATTTTGGTCTTAAAGAATGAGTAGCACAGGATGCCTGTGCCCCACTCTATAGGAGGCCTTCTCTCCCCTGCAGAGTAAGCTGGCATCTTTCTTTGGCTTATTTCAGAGAAGGGGTTTCCAAGCCAGCCATGAGCAGCCTCTGGAGCATTTTCTGAGCCAACTTCTAGTGGGGTATGGGACTCTGGTGTATTCTGAAGAGAGTAGTTGGCATTCTCAAAGAATGAGTATATTTGTAAACCACAATCACATAAATGTGAAGGAAAATACAATGTCTGCCAGCAATGTCTTTGGCCCATATGTGGGATAGACTAGCAAGCCGTGGGGTAGGCTAGAGCCATGAGGGTCAGAGACAGAAGGGACTACAGCATAATAAGGGCCAAGTCCACAATGATGACAGAGGACAAGCAACTTTCCCAAGGTCACTCAACCAAGTTCCTTCGCTCCCTCATTTATAAAAGGGGAACAGGATACTTGTAAACAGTGAACATCTGCATCTAAATACCTAAATAGTTAACATCTATTCAAGTGCCTCCCGTGGAGATTGGCCCCCAATAGATGTTTAATAGTTTTCTTATTACCAGGTTATTACTCCTTGGAGACAACATCTCTTACTATCGTCCATTCTTTCTTTGCTCCATGTCGATGCTACACTGTAATTCCATGTATGTAAAGCCTGGTGTGATGCTGGATGGTCATGCATGTCAGGTATGAGCTCCTGCCCCAGAATTCACCTCTTGGAAGTACGAAAGATAAATTAACCCATAAAGAAAATGGTCTCTCTCTCCCTCTCTTTTTTTTTTTTTTTTAAGATTTTATTTATTTATTTGAGAGACACAGAGATAGAGAGAGGAAGAGGGAGAAGCAGACCCATCGCTGAACAGAGAGCCTGACACGGGGCTCAGTCCCAGGACCCTGGGATCATGACCTGAACCAAAGACAGAGACTTAAACCAACTGAGCCACGCAAGTACCCCCAAAATGGTCTCTCTTTAGAAGTGACTTTATATAAACGTTTCCACTTCCACAATATGAAAGCACCACAGACACCCCAAGCAGAATGATCCCAGAGCCTTTTTACTTGGGTTTCCATGAGATTTAGAGTCTGTCTTCTTAGAGCAAACACTCATGAATTCCTACTCTTCTCAAGAGCATGCTGTTGACTACTGTCTCTCTAATTAAAAGTAAACTATCTTCCAACCTCAAGAATATCATCTTAAATCCCAAGAAAAGAAATCATCTACCCCTTTACCTTATTAGCATCAATAACTAATAGGAAGATGTCCAAGTCTTTATTGTGCAGACTTAGTTTTTAAAATATCTCCTAAGTTTGTAATTACAACTGTGAGAAAACAGCACTAACCTGTTACAGTTCAGTGTTCTGTGTCCTCATAAGAGTCTACAGTAATTTAAATAATACACCAGTCATGGTGCATAGAACATGGAGGCAATATTTTTCAGCCTAGTTTCCTCTGAATGTATGTTATAATGTCAGGTAGACTATTGCCACTAAGTATTTGGTATTTTGCTCCAAAAGAGAAAATCTCTGCCTTGTTATAGGGTATCCCTTGATGTAAATCACCCAAAGAAGACTATCAGAGAATCCACATCACACAGAAATTTTACCCAAACCACACTTTATAATTTTCCACATCATGAGAGTTAAACTTCTTCTATCAGAAAGTTACAAAAACATTGAAAAATCAAACTCTAAAGCCAAATTCCCAACTGCCCTTTCAAAGAGCTCGACACTCAGCCATTGGAAGCAATGCTTGATAAACTGTATTTAAAAAGAGCTATTGATTACACAGTTGCAAGTGGAAAGGGGGAAGTTTATAAAATTGAATCCATTATCCAAGAAAATATCATGCAGATAAGATGCAATCTCATCTTTCTGAAGCAAAACCACCAAAACAATGTTCAGAAACTCTCTTCTCTGTGCTCAGTGAGGCACAAGAGGACACCGCTTCTGACACTAAATACTACTCTGATGGCAAAGAAAAGAGATGTCCCAGAGTCTTTTTTAATGTGACGGCCAAATTTTTTTAAAGTGCATTGTAGGTAAAATTGAATAAATGGCATGAAATACAAAACTATAAAACAGTATCTCATGGGGAAGAAAAGAAAGAGATGTAAATAAGAATCAAGACTGATAGGGGAAAGAGGCTAAAAAGTCAATGCATGAATTCAAGCAAGGAAGAGAAGAACCAGCAGCATGCAGCCCTTCTGCTAGGTTATTTTCTGCTGTTGTTCAAGAGCTCAAAATGTGACAGAATTTAGGATAAGAAAATATTTGAAATACAAACAGCAAGTGCCCCTTCCTGCTGCATTATTAATGTGGGCATATGACTTATTCATGCAGCAAAGGACAGGACTCCTTATGTACTTCATCATGAGTAATTCTCAGAACAATCTTGCTAAGTAGGCATTATTTTTCTGATTTTATAGATGAGGAAGGAACATTCAGAAATTATGAAGAAAATACAGCAAATGGGCAGTGTCTTAGCGCAGGCTGCTGTAAAAAATTACCATAGATTGGGTGGCTTAAACAGATTTATTCCTTGTAGTTCTGTGGGCTGGGAAGCCCAAGGTCAAGGTGCTGGCAAATCCCAGGTCTGGGGAGGACCCACTTCCTGGTTTGCAGATAATCATCTTGTCTTCTTGTGTCTTCACAAGGCAGAGAAGCAGAGAGAGGAAGCACACGTCTGTGTCTCTTCTTAGAAAGGCACGAGTGGCATTCATGAGGGCTTCACCACCAACCATGACTGACTTACCTCCATCCCCAACTACCGTCACACCCACACTGGGGATTAGTCTTCCAAGTATGAATCTGGGGAGGAGGGGACACAAATGTTCAACCTACGGCAGCAAGAAACAATAATGAAATATGTCATAAAAAGGATCTTTCTTTATTTGAAAGGGACCTGAGACAAGAGAGTAGGAGATTTAATGAGAAAAATTTGTGAAAAGAAATCCTTATCAGATATAGCCTTTATTCGGAACAATGAAAGAAGTCTATAAGCACTGAAAAAACATAAACAAAAATTTATGTTACCTTCCAGAGTAAATCAGTTTTTTATAAGGCAGACAGGAAATAATGTAAAGACTTCTGAAGAGTGTGGGGGGGACGGGATGAGCCCTCAAATCTTACTTATTAGAATTTTCATTCCTAGGCAATGGAAAATAAATATAATTTACGGAACTCAAGGCATCTGAAAAGTGATTTACACACATTAACCTTTTCCATCATAACAACGCTGTGAAGAAGAAACTATTATCTCCATTTTACAAATGAAGAAACTTAGGCACCCATGGTGCCTGACTAAACTGATTTAGTCAAGCTCCCACAGATCTCAAATAGTGGAATAAGAATTTCATCCCGACAATCCAATTTCTGAGTCCTTGCTCTTCACCAAGCACCCTGAGAAGAAGGCTAAGGATGACACAAATGGGGTAATTCACACCCACAAATCTATATATAACAAAGAGGTCAGAAAGAGAATTTGAAATAAGGATGTTCAGATACTAGAAAAGGTAACACACTCTGGGAGAAGGACTGGATGTTTTAGGGGGAAAGAATAGAACTGAAAAAGAATCAGTATCAATTCTAAATTTGAAAATTATGCTCGTAGAATTAAAACAAAGAAAAAAAGAAAATTTTGCAGTGTAATGGTCTACTAGAAAAAATAATGTATTTGACGCTGCATCCCTGCATTTGAACTTGAAGCTTACATTTAAAAATGGAATCTAGAGCTGTATAAATCCCTCAGAAAGAAACAGAGAGATTAGGAAGATGGAGGAGGGAAAAAAGGAAGGTGATCTCATAGCCAGAAGCACATGCCAGGAGACAAAATACAGTATACAATGTGCAATGACCACTCAAGAAATAAAGAAGCAAAAAAAAAAAAAAGAGAGAGAGAGATGAAACAGAAAATGTGAGATGTCATTTCGACAATGGATGCTTTTGTTATTTAGCTTTTGCAATTAGTAATTTCCTTTATGATTTCTGCTTTCATTCAAGAGATACTTTTTCAACCAATTTTCAAACACCTGGGCTTTTGAGAGCCATCCGTTTATTTACTGGTTAAATTCAATCGCCAGTTCTGCCACATTTTGTCATTCATTATTCCTGATAAAAATATTTAGTTCTTGCTGTTGTTGGGGGAGGGAGGTTGGTTTCAGTTTTTCCAGAATTTCAAGAAAGAGATGAGTATTCTGAATAAAAATCGGACTGAGTCCTGACATGGTAGCAAATAAATCTAAATGGCACAATGCGAAAGATAAGAAACAAGACAAAAAAATGTAAAAAGTGGTGGAAAACAAGATTGCTTACAAACGATTGCCAGGCCAACTAATGGCAGACCTCGTCACAGCAGCAATGGCTGTAGAAGGACAAGGCAAACAATTTACCTCCAAGTGCGGAGGGAACAGAGCTCAATCTAGAATTCTAAACAAGCTGGATCATCTTTCAAGAATGACAACAAAATAAAGACATTTTTAGAGTATTGCCCCTGACCGTGGCTGAAAGGCATACCACAACAGTTTATATTTCCGCAAGAAACAGGCCTTTTCCCTTTTATTTCTGGAAATAAGGTCTTATGCTGATATATGTTTAACTATCCATATTTTTTTAGACAAATGCTACTTTGAGGTAGTGCAGAATGTTTTGTTTAAAGATTTTTCTTCTTTATCTATTTGAGAGAAAGAGGGGGGTGGGGGAGGAGCAGAGGGAGAGGGACGAGCAGACTCCATGTTGAGCATGGGGCTCGATCTCACAACCCTAAGATCATAACCTGAGCCGAAATCAAGAGTCAGATGCTTAACTGACTGAGCCACCTGGGCACCCCAGGTGCAGGATATATTTGAAGCACTCTTATCTTTGTCTTCCTGAAACACCTCAAAACAGAGATCAAAATGCCAGCACCCTGAGTGCTCTCCTGATTCCCTCTCTCCTGCCCAGTCCCCCTGGGGGGATCCTGTCTGCCTGGTCCTCCCTCCGAGGGACTGACCCTGCAGGCTGAAGCTGGCTACACAAGGCTTTCAGGGGGCCCCGGAAGCAGTCAGGTTGGCCCACAGGATGAGCCTTCCACCCCTCCCATGCTCCCCACTGCTCCACAGGCCTTCTGTCTGGCAGACAACTTTGCCAAAGTGACAGAAAAGCAGGAGCACGGAAAATAACTATAATAATATATGTAAGGATTCTCAGGGAGGAGGGTATGACTCTAAAAGAGACAACATCAACTTCTGTTGATATTGCATAGATGAAAGCATTCGAAGAGAACTTTCCAAATGATAAGTCATAAAAGTAAGCCACTTAGAGTCCCATTAAATTAAGGCTTCACTGAAAAATATACATGATTTGAAAATTTGAACAAATAAACTGAAAAGGGTGCAGGCATAGCTGAGTACCAATTCAGATCTGAAAGATCCAGGAGAAGAATTCATTCGTGATGCAGAGCAAGCTCTGGGAGTCCTAATTCAGTGAGCCGATCCTCCATATTTTATTTCTGCCCATAAAGCAGAGACATTAAAATTCACAACCCCACGTTCTGACTCAAAAGATGTCAAACCCCAAGGAAAATTCTTGAGGTGTGTCCATGCTTCAGAGGCCCAATGAGGTATTCACAGACAAAATATCCTCACCAACTATTCAATTTTGAAATCCATTAAGGTGATACACAGAGACCAAAATGAATATTGAAGTGAGTTATTGGTTTGTTGGCAGCTTGCGCGTGCGTGCGTGTGTGTGTGTGTGTGTGTGTGTTTTCCGTCTGTTTTGGATTCCTTCCGTTTCAAATAAATGACAACTGTCTTCCCTAAAGACAGTTTAAGCCAGACAGGACTTTCTGCAACTTCTTTCTTGTTCGTCATACAAAGAAGGTGCTTTGGTACTTTATGCAATTAAATTTTTAGGGCTGAATTTCCCTTCCAATAACATCTGACGAAAGGGGGTGAAGAGTGCCATGCTATGAGCAGGGTTAAACCACCATTTCCAAATGCTCTGACAAATAGAGAAGGGAAAGGTTGGAGGTGTGACTAAAGAGATGATCCAGGAAGGCGTGGGGCAAACCCCATTGAGAAGATCACATTGGGCTATGGTTTAGGCATTGGGCCCAAGAGGCAGCAGTGACATGAAGAGTTGTCTTATTGCTGTGTCACAGCACGTCCACCTCTCCTAGAAAGTCCACCAAACAGCTGCTCAGAGGCACATGGAGTCTATGTGAGAAAGCAGAAAACCCAAAACAGAAACCAGACTCAACCCACGATGGACAAATAAATGAAGAAGGCGAGACTGAGTATTACATTTGGCTCTGGGACTTCTGGCAAACCAAGGAAAAGAGGCAACATGGTGAGTTTTGTGGTTCTTCTTACCAGAAAGGGGGATGTGGGCCCCTGTTTTTCTTGGTACTTAACTATAAACTAGATTTTTCAAAGGCATCCTCATACAGGGAGCTATGAAGGACAAGCATCTCAACATGTGAAAATACATGATCCAAAGTGGATCTTCTGAAGAGCTGGGATGTCAGTCTTTACCAGGACTCTGTAGATACATTTTTTTTCTTGGGTGCTTAAAGAAAATTTAATTTACAGCAAATAGCTCCTTCCCCTCCTGGTTTGGCAATTGGGTTGTTACCGGCTGAGTTGGGCCCCCTGCTCCCCATTCATAGGTTAAAGTGCCAACCCTCAAGACCTCAGAATGTGACCTTGCTTGACGCTGGATTTTTTACAGGGTTAATCAGGTTAAAATAAAGTCATCAGTGTAGGCTTTCATTTAACGTGATGGTGTCCTTATAAGGAGAAATCTGGACATAGACAAACACATAACAGGACATAGAGATGAAGCCAGACATAAGGATGATGCTTCTATAAGCCAAGGAATGCCATAAATTGCCAGCAAACTGGCACAAGCTATGTGGGAGGTAGGCAGCAGATTGTCCCTGATACCCCTCAGAAGGAACCAAGCCGGCTGACACCTTGGTCCCAGACTTCTACAACCATTCTTGTTAGATGATGAATTTCTGCTGTTTCAGCCACTTGGGTTGTGGTCCATGATGAAGGCAGCTCTTGGGAAACTAATGCATATGACACATTTTTTCAAGCTGAGGACTCCTCCAGCACATCTTTCCTGGGCAATGAATGCTTCCGACCAGGGTATGAATCGGGAATGCTAGTGATTCAATCAGAAACAAAACAGTTGAGAGAAGAAGGCAGTCAGGATAAAGCCAAGAACAGTCTTTGACTGGTAAAATGCACCCCGTACCTCACTTCCCCAGCACCAGTGCACTCACATCAGGCCAGAATCTACCATGAGAAGTTAGTTCATATTTCTATGATAAAAAGTTCATGCCTTTTCTTTGGTCTTGCCTATTTTATGTCGGTCCCCTTTTATGACAAGAGTCCAGAGACCAGAAAGAACTGGCCCAGGACCAAATGTCAATAAAACTTGAAATCTCTGTCACTTAGCTGATCCCTAATTAGGAGTCGAGAAGTCTTGCGTCCGAGCCTTTGCCAGCACAGGTAATGCTGCTGCACAGTCCCCACCGCTCCTTTTATGACTCGGTTGCATTTTGCCAAGTATTTGCTTGGTGTCACATTTATGAGCTTACTTAAGAATCTTTTGTGCAAACATTTTGAAGACTGACTTTGTGGACTTGCTCCAGAACAAGATTCCTGGGGCCCACTGCACAGTATTTTAACAAGTCCAAGAGGTAAGCTTTGCCTCTTGGTTATTTTTTCCTATCTTCTATCCTGCCCCTTCTTCTTTGCTCCAGGAGTTCCTGCTCTTATGACAAGCAAGTCAGCCATTACCTATGGGCAAGATTTCCTTGAGTACCTACCACTGTCCTCCACTCTCCTGAGCATGAACTTGATCTCGACGGGGAGGCTTCCTGATTAGGAGCACCTATGAATGCTCCTGTGTGTGTGTATGTGCATGCACTTGAGGGAGAACTACATCACTGGGCTCCTATTTGTATGATCCAAATAGCTTAAGGTTGCAAGCAAACCTCTAAAATGTCTGATGCAACTTCTCCAGCAACCTTTACACCAGCGAAAATTGGCTTTCCGGCACCTTTGCTAGCTGGTCATAGAGTTCTGATGGAACTATTCCAGCACTGAGTCACCTCTGCTTTTCAAGCAACCCATACAATTCCACAGACTTCTTATTGTACAAAGGCCTTCCATCTATTGAGATAAAACTTCTTTCTCACCTCCATCCTCCTGTATCTCCTCTCCTGCTTGCTCTCACTCACATGAGTAGGTACTTACAGCAAAGTGAAATGGGGAGGGCAATAAACTCTTAGTAATTCAGATACAAAACATCACTGGCTCTTCTCTTAGAGGCAAGGGCCATCTTGGTGAATGTACCCTCAAACATCTGTATAATTCGTGGCAGGATCCTATCTCTTCCTTTATTCTCCAGATTATGGAGTCTCCTGGCGCAGGGCTGGACTGGGATGGGGAGCTTCTTTTAAGCAAAATGGCTATGAATGGTAGAGTCAGAGGAAAAAAAAAGTCTACCATCTCCATGAGGAAATATACCCCAGAACTTCTAGAAATGGTGCCCACTTGGGAGGATTTAGAAGATAGAAGTCAAGATCAGTGGGATCAAGGCATGCCACACAGGAAGGGGGGAAAACCTAGCCAAGAAGACTGACTCTTGTGGTCATCCTGGCATGGGGAAAGGGACCTTCAAGGACGGGCATCTTGGTCTATCAAGAGCATTTTTGTTTCATTCATGGACTGTAAAGATTCTTATATTCTGTCTTTTGTCTTGAAATCTATGTTCCCATAACATTCTGAGAAGGTTCCTGATAAGACGTATCTGTTCCCTAAATGTGGCAAGTATGCCAACCATGACTGGGAGAGGCGTTGGGGTCAGGGGGACTATGACAGCAAAGGAAGCGCTTTCTGAAACTAACTCTACAGGAACCGCTGGATAGGTCTGCTGACCAGGGAGAGGTTACCCACTTCTGGCCTGGGTCCAAATGCTCTGCAGAACTCTGGCTATCCACCAAATCACCATTGCTTTACATACCTCTATTGTTTCACAGTGCCTCATGCTTCCTTACCCTTTAATGGAATCATTTTATTTGAACAACTCAGAAGAAATCAGTGGCAGGAAGTCCTAAGCTTTTTTACAGATAAGAGAATTGAGAAGTTAGGTGATTTCCTCCAGAATACATAGGAAGTTAATACTAGAGAGAAGCTTACCCTTGATCTCTTGATCTTTCTCTTTGTATTTATACAAATGAACGAGGCAAGTGAGTTTCACCTCTTGAATTGTCCCAGCAATTGTCCCACTGATCTCTTTTGCTCAATACCATAGGACTGTGACCATGGAGACCACATCCAGAGGGCTGTGACCTCCCATGTCTTGGCTGAGCTCTACCATAAGTGTTTTTGAAAGCTCTACCATAAGTGCTTTTGAAAGACTGAGCTGGAGTTCCATTCATTGACTAATTCAGTCAGAATATTTTGGTACTTTCTTCATCAGGGTGAAAATGGACTAGAGACATTAGAGAATAATACTAAGTATTCATGCAGAGGTAGGAGCAGTGTCCAGAATAAGAGTTGAATCCTCCTTGTTCTATTTATATGGGTAAATTATTTAACCACACCAGTTACATTACCAGTTGGGAATGTCTCCACCTGACTAAATATATATTACCCCATATTGGCATCAATCTCCATTACCATAATATTGGCCATTATGGGAGCATGACAACATCATCCTACTCACAAATGTGACACAGAGCAGTGTCACAGACACCTCAATGCACGGGCCCTTAAGTCGAAATGGAAAGTTCAAAACACCTTCCCTGGCATTACTTCATATTTACCTTAGTTTTGCTAATCTGTCCGAGTGAACTTTTTCCCTAAGAAAATGTAATAGGAATACTTCATTTGAAAAATTTATGTGGTAAGCAGCTGTCTAAAGTCTTAATTCCTGTTTTTGGTAGGGTAAGTGGCAAACGCAACCGGGAAGGGGAAAAAATGCAGTTTTGTGCTAGTGAGGGCAGCAGGCAGTGGAAAATCCATGCAAAGTCTTTCCAGGAAAAGGTTCCTACAGATCATGGCGCAAGCCCTCAAATGTTGGTGTAGAAAACTATACATTTCTTAAGGAGATTGAGAGAAAGAGTCGGAAATACCCCCAGCAATCATGAAACAGGCAGAGAGAGTGGCAGACAATGACAAAAGTCACACAGCAGGAGTGGGCTGGCAGTCAGGGACCAGGCCCTGGGCCAGGTGGCCATCTGCAGCCTTTGTCCCATTGCCACACCTTGTGCTAATCTTGGGGACCCTGCGGTAGATGGCAGGAGGGGAGCGTCGCATACTCCCGCCCTTGCCCCAGCCACAGTCTGTCACGTGTCCATGACATCTGCCATGCCCTGTTGCTCCTCTCACCTTCCTGACCAATCACAAAGCAAATATTTCTCTGTGTAGAAATTCAAGCTAGACCAGAAGCATAGTTTGTCTTTGCCTACATCTCACATGACTTAAATGAGGGGAACAGGTATAGCAACAAGAGGAGTTTAGGGAAAAGTCAGATGAGGGTTCCTGTCTTTCAGGTATAACTTTGGAAAAATTGCCCAATCCCTGACCCTCTTAAAATAAGACAACAATATTTTTCTCATAGTTTTTCATAAGAATTAAATAGTATATTATAAAAAATTTACCTGAGTTTCTCAGTAAATAGTAATTTATCATTATATTATAATTATAATTTTATAGAGAGATATATGACATATATAATATAAAGATAAAATATACCTATATATCATAAAATAATAACATGTAATAATCTCATCAGTTTCCATGCTTGAAGGCAATATGGACTTTGAGACAGAAGAAATCATAACCCCTGGAGCAGCATAGAGGCCTTAAAAAGAAGTAAAACATTTGTAGGACACCAGTACCCCCGGTGGATAAAGCCTTGCCTGCCTTTCCATCGTTGTTGTAACTGTGTGGAGGCTCTAGTAGAGTCTGATTCCAGAAAGTCTAGAATCAACTACAGCTAAGAGCTTTACTTCCCTGCTCCCTAGTTTTCATCTTTTTCTAAATATGTGTAAGACCAATGTCTACCTTACAGGACAGTTTTGTGGATTAAACAGAATAATGTATGTAAAAGTTCTCCAAATAGCAAGCTGTGCCATTCTTAGTAAGTGAATGATGTCTGACCATTGATGATTGAGATGGTACCTAAAGATACGGAGAGAATGATAAAAAGAGAATAATGTGAAGGAAGATGAGCACAGGCAAAACGTACCAGTAAGCTGGATTAAGAAAAGGACTGAAATCAAAGCAGTTAGGAAAGCATGTCTGCAGATGTCAGAAAGCCAAGTACCAGGGTTTGTCCTCAAACATAGTCCAGCTGCCTGCCTGTGGATGGAGGGAGTCAGGAGGCACGGTTGGAGGTGGGGAGGTTCTTCCTCTGCCTCCCTTGGACAGAGCAGCTGGAAGATATCCATGTCAGTCAGAGTCTCCTTAGAGTACCAGCATAAGGCAGTACTAGGAGGCCACGCGGACCGCTGGTAGGAAGTGTGAGAATTCCCTGGCCATCCGAGACTGAGATCCCAGGTTTCCATGCAGCTAAAGAGAAAGTCTGCAGTGAATCATTCGCCAAGCAGATCTTGATTTGGTATGATTTTTGCTGGACAGTTGTTTGTTTGTTTATAGATATAAGTGTACGTTAATCTCTTGGGAATAGAGAAGGAGAGACTAAGAGGTCTGGTATGTGGACAAATTTTGTCTGGTATCAGAAACAGTCAGTCAGGTGTGGCCACAAAAGGGGACACAGGAGAGACATAGGAAAACACACTGTATTATACTCATATGTCCTAGAGAGACAGGGACACTATAAGCCAAGAGGGAGACACACGGAGAAGGAGTATCAAAAGAGGGGGGTTAACCAAGCAGATGGGGAGCCAAGAGAGAGAATGAGGACCTGTGGAAAGTGCCTTTATTGGGAATCAGGCACAAGAGGATTTTATTGCTGTGTATGATGATCACTAGGTCACTGACAGGGGAGGGCAAGAAGGGGAACTTGGCGCAGGGACCAGCCTTATCATACTGATACTCCTGGTCCCACCTGGTGGTGTGTTCCCACCCGGTGGCCTGGTTGTGGGGATGCCGAGGCAGCAGGAAAATGTGAAGTTTCAACATTTACTGTATAGGAGTTAGCTGTTTAGTCTACATTACGGCTCCAGTAGCAAGCAAAGTTTGCCCAGCTTCCATTGACACATCCAAGTGAAAAGATAGGAGTTGATCCTAAAAATAGAAGCAATTCCCAGGTCATAGAGAGAAGATTACGGGAAAGTCATGGAGAAATTTGGGACCAAAGATATCCTTAGGAAATGTTTTTGTATTATATTTTCAGTCTAGGCGACTTCACAACTGAGAATTTTTGTACATGAATTATAATAATGATACAGGTGACTTAGGTCACACATTCACCCACATACACACCTGCATGCACAAGTGTGTGCACACACATACATACACATATACAAGCTTTGGGTCATTTGTTTACTGATGAATCCCTAAGGGACTGCTGTAGTACTGGGCACAGAGTATGTACTCAATAAATACAGAAAACTTGTGGAGTAAGTTAATGGATGGATGGATGGATGGATGGATGGGCGGGGGCAGAGGGAGGAAAAAGGTGACAAACAGAGACACACACAGACAGAGAAATATTACTCCCTGACCTCAGAACTAAGATGCAGAGGTGTGGAATGGCAGTCAAGATGCCCCTTTAATGGGCTTTTAGTTTGGCTGAAGAGGAATAAAGGGAGATGTATGTATGCTAAGAGCAAGCCTGAGTTAGTGGGGCCTTAAGCTAACAAGTCCAAGGAAAATCAAAGGGCTACAGAGCCAAAATATCTACATCTTTGTGATATATTTAATTTTTCCTTACACACACGAAAAAGCAAAACCTACACGTAACAAACGTATCAAAAAATCTGCCTGTGGAGCTATGGAATGTTGCATGTGGTTATAAGCAATACAGTTTACAGCCTCATGACACAATTTGGCCATCTGAAACCACCCACTCACACTTCTTACAGGTATCCTTGAAAGGCTGAGAAACACAGGCAGTAGCTCAGAAGAAAACACTCACTGGGAGAAACCTGAAAGCACACTGTCCCAAGTGGGAATAAGGGGCTTGCTAATCACAGATATCACCAGACATTCCAACGAATGGGCTGAGTCCACCTCTCCTTGGAGGACTACTTCAAGGAGATAAATAAAAACTATTAGCTTATCATTACTTTGGGGGCTGCACTCACGAACCGCACAGGAGCTAAATGGCCAATTATCAAAGGGGGTGGAGAGTGAAACATGTAATTCATTGAAAAGTCTGTGACTGCAGATCAGAAGACTCAGGTTTAAGTCCAAGTTGTGCCACTTAGAAGTCGTATGATCCAAGTCAAGTTATTTAATCTCACTCCCCAATTAATCCCATAAATCCTGTGCCAGACACACAACATGAACGAATGGGAGAATAAAGGGCATTATGCAAATCAAACAGGATCATGCACATGCACATTCTATGCAACACTGAAAGCACAATGCGGAGGTATGATTACTATATTCCTAATAATAGATATTCTAGAACTCTCTGTGAATCCCCAAAACTGGATTGATTGGCCATGTGGGCAGAGGTTGAACTGTTAACTTGGGGTACAAGCTGGTTTTTCCTCTCATGCAGATTTTCCCAGCTAGGAGCTCCAGCAATTGAAGCCATAGAGACACTTTCTTGGGCTTCTTATGGCGTGTGTGTGTGTGTGTGTGTGTGTGATAAATGTGATGTGTGGCTATGAACAGGACAGTAACGGTAGACCAACATCTTGCACTGTTCAAGTCCATTAACAAATGAAATCTTTCTTCTTAGTGCCTGTTTAGTTTAATTTTTTCCCCCAACCAACTCACTTGAGCCAAAAGAGAGTCAAGAATTTTCCACCTTGCTGCTTAATTGGCAGTCTGACATTTGGCCTCTTGCACCTCTCAGAAGTTTGGCCTCAATGACTAGCCTTCTTCACGCCAAGCAGCATTAGCGCTCTGTTAACACTAGGCAGCGGCACAAGCAAAAAGTCCCCTTGTGGGAACAATGTGACTTCATGTAACTGACATGTGAGCAAAGAAAACACCAAAGAAGTCCGGACATTTTTTTTTTTTTTTTTTTTTTTTTTTTTTTAATGAGCAAACGGAAAGCAAACAGAGAGTAAACCCAGGGTCTAATTCAAGAAGTTGGTGAGTCGCTGCAGATTCCTCGGTGATAGAATTTTCAGGAGCTGATAGGGGTGTACACAAGTTTAAGCATCCACCGCATACGTTTGGGAGGGGGCACGTGTTGGTGGTTGATGGAAGAGAGCAAGCCTGCAACATAATGCACCACCCTTTCAACACCTTCTCTACATGCCTCACAGTCTGGCTTCCCACAGCCTTCTGTAATGCCCTTTTATCACAACCTTGGAAGCAACTGCCGCGTTCAAGTGTTTGTTGGAAATAATTGAATACGCACCACTGCTGGAGAATATGCCTGGGACAACGGCTGCTCTCCATGCATTGCGCATTACTGTTTAGAGAGAACTGCCTGTGATAGCTGAGGATTCCAAATCGATCATTCGCCAGACCACGAAAGACAAGGACTGACTACATGCTGCTGGTTGGGGATTTCATGCCCAACTGACTGGATAATATGGATAATTGTGTTTTTACAAAGACAGAAGACCCAACTAATTAGGAGAATCAGTTCAGTATGTCCATCTTTCTCCGTGGAAACCGCCAGAACCCCCCACCCCCACCCCCGGGCTTACTCCAGGCTGCTCATCCTACATTCTGTATCCTCTAGGACAACTTCTTTTCCTGTTCTTCTTCTCCATCAACCATGAGTAAAGCCTAGAGACATTCTGTTTTATTTTATTTCATTCTGAGCCCTTGACAACAGCAACAAACCCTAACAACAATGCTTTTCTAGCAAAGATTCAGGGCTACCTGCCACAAAACGAAAAGTTTGCCACCACATGTCCCTCTCTGTGCTGTTGGTTTCCAACTTCCCATACAAGGGAAAGTTTTCCCATCTTGCTTCCCCCTTCCTCCTTTCATAAGACTCTTATTTAATTAAGACAGGATTTCTCCATGTCAATGGCTCTATTGACATTTGGGGCTGATTTACTCTTTGTTGTGGGGGCTGTCCTGCACACTAATGGATTCTTAGCAGCGTCCCTGGCTTCTACCCATTAGACACGAGCAGCACCCTCTCTCTCTCTCCAGTTACGACAACTAAAAATGTCTTCAGACTTTGATAAATGTCTTGTTGGGGACACCCTCACCCCAGGTAGATAACCACTGCACCTAAGGGACCTCAACAGTGATCCTTTCCCAGGAAATTGACAATGAACTATCTTATAATGATAGAATTTGGGGCATTCACAAGTTTGGTGCCCTTCCTGGGGATCCCAAGGTCACTAAATGAAGGTGGCCATGCAGTCATTAGCTGGGGTATCAGAATTATGTATAATTGAGACCTATAATAAAGCGATCCCAAGCATTTGGCCCAAAGCAGTAGCAATTTCAGGTGTAAAACCTCCTATTCATTGGACTTCTGGGCCAGTGCACTCCCTTAAGATCATGGAACAACTCTCAGCTAGGCAGAAGGGATGTTCTCCATTCCTCAGATGATGTGTTTTCAAGCTCAGAATATACAACTATAAAACCCAGCACTTAGGAGCCAGTATCTGTGTGCATAATCTCACACAATTTACAGCCCCAACCAGAAGGTGATGTCATCAACTGAGGCACATATTCTACACCTCGTTTTCCCGTGGTAGGATTTACACTTTCTTGGAGAATGTTGAGTTGGCAAAGAGTGGCGAAAGTGAGCAGCAAAGACCCAAGGCAGGCACAAACTACTCTTTAAGAGTAAAGTCCTATTCCTGTGTGGTTTGTGATCAGCCAGAATGTGAGCACTTCAGCACATTTTGTGCAGTGTAAAATCATTTACCATGGTATGAGTGAGGGCTGTTTAAATAGAATGAAAGAAAATTACTATTGCAGTAAGGAAGCTGACTAATGAGCATTTGCTTGTGGCAGAATCCTTTAGGAATCTGGCAAACTCGGACAACTGCCTGAAACCCAATATTAGGTCTACCAGTTGGCTTGGATGACTCCAATCCCAGAAAACAAAAGATAGGAGCATCAATTCTAAGTCTATGAATTCTTGTGAAGTTAAGACAAAGGTTCTATCTTCTTTTCTGTTTGGGGGAAAAAAATGATCTCCTAATAAAAATAAAAAGGACTGTGCCATGATTTTTTAAAAATTAAATGTATATATTTGGCCAATTATCTGTGTTATTAGAACATTTACAATCCTTTCATTTGGACTTTAAAATTTTTCAAGCCTATTAAATTTGTATAGCGAATCCCCTGCTATTTATACTGATTCCATTGCTACTGATGAAATTTAAAATGTTGAATGATGTATCCCAAATCCTCAAAGGTTAACTTCCAATATGGATTTAATTTTTTTTTTTAAACACAACCTCAACAGTGCACATCACTTAATATCCTTGAAGACTGACTTTTTTTTCCATTTTGAAGACAGCTCATTGACTCACAAAGCAAAGTTTGAACCTGGCACTTGGCAACTCCTAAGGCACTTTACTCTTCTGGCAATGGGATCTTCCTGCTAGAAAAAAAAAAAAAAAATTAACTCATGGTATGGCTTTTGAAAATCTCTGGCTTTGGGATTAGTGCCTATGCGACAGGACTGGAGGCAGCACGTTCTTTCTTGGCTATGTGAGCTGCATATTAATCACACGGAGTGGAGTGTATTCAAGACCAAAACATGAAGCCAAAGCCCAACACTTTTTAACCAAAAAGGAGAGAAGTACGTCATGGAAGACGTAACATCATATGCTGTTGCTTGAATTTAAAAAAAAAAAAGGAAAAAATGTGTATGTTTGTGGGGAAATGAGAAGTCACTAGCTCATCTTTCAAGGCATGGCAATCAGAATCCCTGTGTGTGCCTAGCACACAGCACAGTGCTTCTGACCCATTCCCTCAGCAACCTATATCAGAGTGTTAACGAATGTAGATTGAGAAGGTTTGGCCCATAGAACTCCCTCTCAAAATTTAAATGACTCATGTGTTTAGGTATTTTTTTCTTTTAAAATGTAATAACCAGAGTCATGGGTTCTTAACTGGTTTGTGGTTGAGACGGTCTGATCAAGTCTGTCCTATTGGCCTCACATTTCCTCTGTTGCGCAAACACATACTCTCTGCTCTGCCATCAATGTGTTTTTCTCTCCATCCATCATCTCCTTTCATCCTTAGTTCTTTGAGGGATTTGTGCCAGGAATGGAATCAAGCATCACCTCCACTGGGAGTCTGTCTCTGGCCTTCTAGATGGTTCTTCTCTCCCTTTTCCCCAAGACACTGTATATATCTCTGTTGCAGAGCTTCCTGTGTTGTGCTGTGATTGTCCATGAGCATTTTTGTCTTCTTTTATGCATAACCTCTTCCAGGGAAGCAGTATGTCTTATCTATCTCTGTGTCTGCAGGGTAAGGCACGTAGTAAGTGACCTTCTACACATTCTAACAAAAGGACAAATAAATGAGGGACAATGAATGGGTATAAGAATCACACTGATTACTTTTCTCTCTCAAGTTGACAAGAACTTCAGGCACATCTGTAAGACGTCCCACCTGGTAGGTCAGAGGGCAATGGACAACACTTGGCTTGCCTGTCCTGTGACAAAGGAGCTCAGTCAGGTAAGAAACGTAAAATCTGGGAGCAGGACCCTGAATTCCCACCCCTTCAGTGGTAGTTCATCCCTTTTATTGTTCTCATTTTTAAAAAGTATTATTTTCGGTAATTTTCCAAGGATTTTAGATCAGTATCACACATCAGAGAAACTATTACCTAAGCAGGGAGACAAGGCAAATCCTCTCAGAAGGTCACCAGACAACTCAAGGCAATAGAGGCAAGTGCAGGAAATTAGCTTCTCAGTCAAACAGCCCACGGAAATGGCACTTTGAAATTCATTGCTGTCCTGACATAGATGTTGCAGGAATAGTACTAATTAAATTAGTGTCCTCTCTCCTGAGAGTCTTGGGAAGACAATTTTGTGGTAAGATATGTTTTTCCTTTCATTTTTCTTAAAGATACAGTGCATGATAAACAATATGCATTTCCTCTGCCATCCACTCTTGGCAGGTTTAGAATCCAACAAGCAGCTCATCTCTACTCCAGCAAGAGTTTCAGACTTAGAGTCTATACGGTTGTGTTGGTCTTATTCCTGCCCAAATTTCTTTCTATCCTGCTATTTGTTTTTACTTCTTTACCTACTTCTGATAGATGTTATCTTACTAGTATGTGGTATTTTTATAAACTGTCATAAATCCTTTTCGAAGTAATGTAGCAGAAATATTAAATTTGTGTATAAAAACAGAAGCGATAATCAAAACATTTAATAACTACTATGGCATGGTCATTGACCAATCAGAAAGGTGCTATCCATTAACAACAAGAATGTCAAGCTGGTGTAGGCAGGCAGAATGCTGTCCTTGCTGATAAATAAATTAAACAGCATCATCTCAAGTGGAAGAAAGAGTATTCATTCAGTTTGGATTCAGGAGACTAGGAAAAGCAGTACCAACAAGGAGAAGTACTGAAGCGAAAGTCAAAAAGATCTGATTTGGAAAACCTGGCTCAGTCTCTTAGTCACTTTCTGAGTTTCAGATTTCTCACATGCAAAAAAAGGAAAAGAATACTTGCCTACTTCACTGGGCTGGTAGAAAAAAAAAGAGATATGAGTTCTTTGCAAAAAATATATGACTGGACTGATGTAGAAATGTTGCATCGCAAATGATTATTTGGAACTTTCAGTGAAATTTTTCAATGAATCACTTCATTTTCTTCCAGTATTTTTTTTTTCATAGCAGGGAAACATGTTTATGCATTAGAAATGTCTCTACCTTGCTTTTCTTGGATAATTTTGCAGATTGTTACTGAAATTAGTAGATTCCCCCATGAAGGAACGTAGAAACACTGGGTGGTCAGGAGCTACCACCCTGTGCACAGAAAGCTACTCTACAGTGGCCTTGGGATTTGGCCACATGGCTACAAGAGCAGCCAGAAAAGAGGAAAGGGCAAAGCCAAAATTTAAGCCAGGCATTTCAACTTCAGCCTTTAGCCAGTGAGGTCATTTTCCATGTGTTCTCTCTTTCCACTAAATTCCATGTCTCTTAAATGTTGAACACACAGGTCTGAGCCCCTATGATGAGCCATCCAGGCCAGCACAATGGTGCTTGCCATCGTGACACTGTCATCTGGGGCTGGATCTTTGTGAGTACAGGAATCGAGCCAGGGCCTGAGGTTATATTTTGTCCTTTATGCCAATGAGCTCCTTGTCCTCATAACCCTGGTTTCTGGAGAGCTCACTCCATCATATCTCTGGGGGGCATAAGGGTAGGGTGGTTCAAACGCTTTCTGGTTTACAATCCCAACTCTGACATGGATGATCGGTATGCTTTGGCATTCAGGGTCTTCATATATCATGTGGGAATTATATGAGTACCTAACTGAGAGTGGTAGCAAAGATTTAATGAGCTCATTCATGTAAAGCACTTAGAGTGCTTACTGCTCACAGAAGCATTCTGTGTGTGTAAGGTATTATTATTCCTATGCCCCTAGGAGGGAATAGTATAGTTTCAAATTCATTAACACAGAAAAGCTGCTACTGATTGTTCAAGATCATTCCCATTCCCTCACAGAAATTCTTTATTATAGCCATACCCTAACTAGTGTTATTTCACACTTGCTGTTTTAATTGTTCTGTTCCCTCTGCATGGAAAGTGGTGATATTGTAATATAATAGGAAATATATATTTGATCATCGTTGCCAGTTCCTGGCACAGAGATGCCAATCTCTTGGAATTTCCTGAGTGATATGCGTGAGAGGAATGTCTTTTATTTTTCATAAGAATTCCCTTCCAAACATACTTGAGTTTATACTAATAAGGTGACTTGTGGAAAGCTCCAAAAGATGGAGGGCTACTCTCCTGGGGAACCAGCCACCTGATTACAGGGTTGTAACTTTTAGTCCCTTCCCCAACCTCCTGAGGGGGCAGGGGATGGAGATTGAGTCCACTTACCAATGGCCAATGATTTAAGTAATCATGTAATGTACATCATGTATATAATGAATCCTCCATAAAAACCCCAAACAACAAGATACAGAGAGTTTCCTAGTTAGTGAACACATTGAGGTGCTGGGAAAGTGGTGAGGCCAGAGAGAGAGTAGAAACTCCATGCACCCCTTCCCACCTTGCTCTATTCTTCTCTTCCTTCTTACTGTTCCTGAGTTGTATGTAGCCTTTTATATTTAACTGGTCCTCCACTAAGTAAACTGTTTCCCCAAGTTCTGTGACTTTTTCTAGCAAATGACCCAATCCAAGAAGGGGTTGTGGGAACCCCCATGTATAGCCGGTCAGTCAGAAGTACAGGTGACAACCCAGGACTTGCAATTGGCTCATGAAGTAGAGAGAAGTCTTGTGGGATAGAGCCCTTAACCTGTGTGGTCTGTGCCAACTCCAAACAGTTAGCATAGGAATTTAGTTAACTGTAGGACACCCAACTTGTGACTGCTGAGAATTTGAGAATTGCTTGGTTTGGAAAAACCCACATATCTGATGTCAGAAATGTTGGTGTGAATATAAAGAAAAACAATGCTTTTTATCTTAAATGCCTTTACCAATTTTTATGTCTTACTACATCCTTCAAGTAGCAATTCTAAGGCATCTTACTCAGGAAGTCTTCTTGTATGTATCTCTCAGGATGAGATAAGTGTCCTCCTTGCCATCTTGGTTTCTGCAGGGAAACCACCTGGATTATTGAATTATTTCAGGACAGAGCCTAAGTTCCTGCATTTTGCTCTCTTCTCCAGCATAACCTAACAGAATTGGTGCTCAATAAACACTCAATAAAATTAGAAATAAACAAATAAATTTAACGTATTGAGATCCTGCCATTCTGCACAGGCTTATGGGGTGTCAGCCAAAATGGTACAATTTCACAGATGCAATGGAAAATGCCTGATATCCTCAAATGCCCTTCCACAAGAGTCTAATTTCTTAGAGCTCCACTCATTCATCTATCCGTGCATTGGTGCAGCACTGTGCTGGACTCCAGGATTCTAAAACATAATCAGACCGGGCACTGCTCTGCTACTGCAGTAGTCTCCCCCTGGGATGATGGTTTTAAATCCCTATTTTGAGTTCAGACAGTGTTTATACAGGAAGTCCCTCTCTAAATGTCCTTTATGCCTTTAGAACATCAATGAAGGATCTCAGATACATTGTTGTTGGGGGACTGAGGAAGAAATAAGGAGAAACTGAGGCCTCTGGACATCTACAGGGGGCTAGGGATATGATCATCAGCACCAAAGAGAAAAAGAAAGAGCTTGAGGGAGTCAAGTCAGAATGAGTCTCTGTTTAAGACACATCTCTGATGTGGGGCTGGTGGCCCCAGGAACAGACTTATTAAGAACTGAGCTCAGTGGGAAAGGGATACGAAAATCAGCATGCTGTAAAAGAAAGAGCCTATCTGGGGGTTAAACAGACCTTGGTTTGAATCTCATCTCTCTACTTAGTAGCTATAAAGACCAGGGAAAACCTCATAGTCTCTGATCATCAGTTTCCTCATCAGCACAAGTGGAGATGGACTCAGGTTTGCTGTGATGCTTAAATGAAATTTAGTATCAAGTAACCATTTATATTGTATGTGCTCAATAAATATTGTCCCTCTTTTCTCCTCCCCTACTTAAGTACAAAGCAATCCCTGTGCTTGGATGTGCTTTCAGCCACGTGGCTCAGCAGGTATCACATGATGCATGGGTGTCTATTCAGAAACCTGTTCACATGCAAATCAGGAGAGCAACGGGTGCAGGCAAGGTGGAGCTCTGCTGTCTGACACCAGACAGGATGTGGCTAGGGCCACTTGGGTCTACATCAGGTAAGATGGCCTCTCCCACAAACACCGTTTCTGGAACCAGGATGCAGAGGAGACTTGGGGGGGATTCCCTTCAAGATGTGCCCAGTCCCTCCTTATAGACAGAGCTTCTAGAAGTGCTGTCCTTGCAATGCTAGACCCAAGGAGAACTGAGTGGTGGGGCAGCACTGGTCCCCTGGCTCCAGGTCCTGCCTGTTGGTAGCCAGAAGCTCATCCCACTGCTCCCTCTGAGTCTGACTGATACTGTGGGCAGGCACGTGGGGTGAGAGATGTGGTTGAGGCAGTGCTTCCTTCTAACAGGCAACTTCAAAGTCTCTGAGGATGTTGTCTGGCATGGACGAGAGTCAGGGGCAACTGGAACTGCGGAATTTCCACTTACAAAAGGTCCCATTCAGAGCTACATGCCCTGTTGCATAATGAGGGAACAAGGAGACATTTGATGGCTTTAAAAAGGCCTTGAGCTTGAAACAAAGGGACACAACTCTCTCTGCTTTGTCTTCCGAACCTTAAGGCCTGCCTTGTGTGATGGTAGGTTATAAAAACGATGACAGCTTACTCACGCTGCCTTGGCTGAAAGCTTACTTCAGGACATAGAGGCCCTGCCCTCTGACCCGAGTTTTCCCAGAGGTTCTAGCATACATTTCAACTGGGCAGCGAAAGATACAGATTAATGACTCAGTCACTTAATAGATAAATAGGAACTCTCCGAGACATGTCCCCCTCATTCCAATAGCCAATCCGTTCCCAGTTACTTCCTGTACCACCCCCACACCCATCCCTATCATGCTGTCCATTCATCCCACGAGTTCTGAAGTGACCTGAAAGGCACGATCTCTGAGACCATGTCTAAAACATTTCAGAACAGTCCAAAATCACAATGTCATCCTGAACTAAACTTGTATTTAAGAGGTTAATCTAATAATTTCTATGAGCAAAAGCATCTTATGTTTATATCTTAAGATTTGGTCCATACCTGAATGAGGGAACAGAAGCTTAGAGAAGCTGTCTCCAGCCCAGTACCAGTAAGATTCAGAGCTATGGATTTGCACCCATCAGCACCATCATGCCGTCTGCTCAGCCCCTCACGCACATTCTGAGAGAGTACACTTCCCCAATGGTGATCACACAAAGGGAAAGAACCATGGTGGATATCAGCGGATACTACTGGAATTTCCCGGAGTGCCTTTAAAAGATCATTGCACAGTTCTTTTTAAAAATGAATTCTAAAAATGATTCAATTATTTATACCAAATCTATGCATATTGATCAGTATTCGATTTTGTTCATTTCTCCATGCACCAGCTGCTCCTAGCCCATCTCTAAATTAGAAACTTTATAAATCCCTCTAAGTGTTCACCTTCAGAGGTAGAATTATAAGCAGCACAATGTATATTTTGAAGCGTGAAGCATTTAAGTTTCAGGAACACAGTATCCCTGTGCAGACAGAAAAGGTAATGACTTACATGCCAACTCACAACTGGGAAAATGAAGTCACCGAAGAGACTTTAACAATGGAAATCTTGTGTTTCTGGTGCACATGTTCAGTCAGAGACATGAAATGTTAAAGAATCCTCGTCTACAGGAATGGTGCCAGTTCCTCTCTCCTGCACATCCTCTCTGTGGATTAGTCATTAGGCCCCCGGTAACCACAATGTGACCACTATGTGAGGCGCCTTCTTCCCTGAAACAATGAAGTTCTGTCCGTTTGTCTTTGGGAGGCATTTACAGCTCGAGGACATCGCTCTGTTTTATTTCAAGTACTCAGAGCTGGCTTCTCGGGACATGGCTGGAAGGGGTGCTGAGCTGGATTGGGCAATAACAAATGTTCCAGTGGGACACTGAAACATTCTTACTATGTGGGGCACCAAGCAGGGACACATTTTGAAAGGTGAGGAAGGCAAGAACGTGTTTCGTAAAGACCAGCATGAACATGCTAACCCATGACACTGGTAAAACTGTGAGTGCCCTGGCTCGAGGCCTTAGTGGGGTCTTCCCCATGTAAAGGTGATAGGACAGAGAGGAACACAATTGCTAGAGCCCTGACTTTGTCTCGATAACCATTGCGATGAAGTAGTGTCTATTCATCTGGCTGGGTAGAGTTCTGGAATGCGGTAGCTCTGCCTGAGGGGCCCTTGTGGGGTATACAGAGCAACATTGTCATGCCCAGAAGAAGGTGGCAGCCGCCTTACACAGTAGGCCGCTCCCCCACCCCCACGTCTAAAGGCAGCAACCAAGAGTTCTTAAAATAATAAACAGCTGGCCATGGGCTCCCAACACAAACCCCGGATTTCAGTACGATTCTACTTGACCGAACAGGTTTTAGACCACAGCACAGGAAACCCAGAGCCCAAAGGCCTCCCACCCAATGCACCATGCCTGGGCACCCCTTAGAATTACTGTCCTAAAGCTCCATATGTGGGCGAGAACCTCCTACATTAGAAGCCAAGGAGAGGGGGATTCAAAGGTCCTGAGTTGCCTCCCACTTTTGCCTCCCACTTTTGGGATATATAAATGCAATGGCCACTGGGGCTCTGAGTGTCACATGGACATGATGTCTGAGTGGGCCTCTCTGTTTAAGAGCTAATTCACCTACTTCCCTCCCCTACCTCAGAGATGGAAGCAGGGAAAGCACAAGGTCGGAGATGAGGAAGGACAAGATCTCAATTAAGTTCATGATGAAGACTTCTTTAGCAACCCTATTCTGAACTTCCAGAGCAATGTTGGAAGAAAGATGGCAGGCATAATTCTCTGTGGCCTGAAGAAAGTAGAGACAACCCAAGACTGGCAATCAGAGAAACTGAATTTTGTTTCTGGCTTTTTTTCTGAATTTTATTTTGGGTCATGTCACTCCAGATAGATTATTTAATTTTTATGGGCCACAGTTTCCCACCTAGACATGTAAAATAAGGGTAGTCACATGGAGGACATTAGGAAAAGGAAAGGAAAAATGAAATGGGGTAAACTGGAGGGAGAGACGAAGCATGAGAGATTGAGGACTCTGAGAAACAAACCGAAGGTTATGGAGGAGGTGCAGGGGATGAGTGAGTCTGGTCGTAGGTATGAAGGAGGGCACGTGTTGCATGGAGCACTGGGTGTGGTGCATAAATAATGAATCATGGAACATTGAAAAAAAATTACATTAAGATGTTTAAAAAAAATGGGGCTTTACAAAATGTGGGCTTCACAAAATGTGGGGTACAGAACACTGATTATGTGACATATTAACAGGTATTCTGGGGGGGTTGGATTTTCGTGGGGAAATAATCAGGATATTCTGAGTTAAACAAATATAAATTGGTTTCTGTCCTGTAGGTTTTCTCAGGGTGTGTTATAAATTTCTGAGAGACATAAAAGGCAGCTTTCTCCAACCTCACCTAATCATTGAACCCCTTTTCATAAGGTTCTCCAGAATCTTGCCTTCTTGAGTAATACATTAAAGACCGAAGTTGGGAAAATAACTGCTTTAGACATATCCTTATGAAGAAGGAGTTTCCATGGAGCCCCTCCTAGGCAATAAACCTTTTGGTTTCAAGGGCTAAATACGTATTTATTTCCCTTGCCAAGAATTTCACAAGGCTGTACCCACCGCAGGTTACTTCAGGTTATCAGCATGCTATCTTTCATGCTAAATTGTTTTTACCCAAAAAATGGAAATAAATATTGGTAAAGAGAACACAGCAGCTGCAATGTGAGTGCCTATCTAACCGGTATCTGGAGAATCTCCTGGTGATGGCATATGAAGCACACCCTTTGAACCCTGAGCAGGAGCCATACCCACAGAGTTTAAAGTGAAGGATCCTGGTGACACAAACAGCAGCACAACCTCCAGACTGAAGACATGAGGCAAAGGAGTCCTATGGTCTCCTGGGGGTCTGAGTTACTTGAAAAGGCACCAAAGGACCCTTCAGGAGTCATGCATCTGTGCCATACAAGAGCCTAGAAAACAAGGGACTATCCTCTCCAAAATAACCTATACTCCTAGCCCAGTCCAGTGGTAACAAGAACCAGGAGCAAGTGACAGGTCTTCATTCATCCCTATCTTCATTTGTGTGACTAGAGATACATGATTAGCCTGGGACAGAAATTTGGAACCACTCAATGAATCAGATGATCTTTGCCATTGGGGTTTCTCTGCATCCTGGGGGTGGGGGGAAGCTTCCCTTTGAGGAGATGAACTGGTTAGTCTGAGGATTGGGGAGTATGAGAAAATTGGTCCACCACCTCAAAGAGGGGAGCTATTTTCCAAGTTGCTGGGACAACTCAATGACAAGTTTAAGGAACCCCCTTCCTGAGGAGCTTAAGGCACAAGTCCTGCCTGGGATCAGCAATTCTAAGCCTGTCCTCAGGGCCCTGTCACTCCACAGGCAACCCTCTTGAATTTGCAGTCTCCTTACTCATCTACAGAACTTTCCTGACTGAGCTTTAAAAAAAAAAAAAAAAAAAAAGAACAAAAGCAAGGAAAAAATTCCAAGAAAATACAGTTATTCACTAATGCTTGCTAAATACCTTCAAAACGCTGTGTTTGAAAAAGAGCTCTTGTTTATTCTTTGATGTATGCACTGAAAACCAGATCATGACTCTCCTGTGCTAGATGCTTGTGATCTGAGGGTGAATGAGGCCCTCTGATGCCCTCAAGGAGTCCACAGTCTGCTGGGGGGAAGGGAACAACTCTGTCTTGCAGTCCGCCATGTGGAAGATTCCATAGCAGATCCAGGGAACTGTAGAAGAGCTGAGGAAAGGTTCTGAGCCAGATCTGAGGGGAGACTCTTCAATAACACATCCTTGGTAGAGTTGGGGATCACGGCAGTGGCCAAGTGAAGAAAGGGGATGAAGAGAGCTTTCCAGGCGAAGGAAGAAGAGAGAGGGCATGTCCTTGGCCCAGTTTTGCCCGTCCCCATCTCTATCTGCTTTCTATTGCTGCTACAGCAACCTACTACAAGTGTAGTAGCTTAAAATAATGTGGATTTATGTTAGAGTTCTAAAAATCAAAGGTCTGAAATGGGTTTTAGGTGTCTGCAGTTCATCAAGGTGCCAGGCAACCTCCAAGGGAAATTTGAGGAGGAAACTCATATCCTTAGCTTTTCAAGATTCTAGAGGCTTCCCACATTCCTTGGCAGGTGACTCCTAGTCACAATTACATCACCCTGACCTCTGCTTCCATGGTCCCTTCTCCTTCTCAAACTTTCACTCTCCTGCCTCCCTCTTCCCCTTTAAGGACCCTGTGATTATAGTGGACCACGTGGATAATCCAGGGTAATCTCCCCACCTCATGATCTTAAACTTCCTTACATCTACAGAGCCCCTTTTTCCATGTAATGGTAGCATATTCACAGGTCCTGGGGGTCAGGACGTGGACATTGTGGGGAGGGCCGCCATTCTGACTACCACAGCATTTATGGAGTGAAGTTTCTTCACCAATAAAATGGATTAGATCCTGTAGCCTCTAAGAACCTCTCCAGTTCTAATGGTGGGTAGCAAATAGTTATCCAGACACCAGAGCCTGGCAGGCCATATCAGGAGACTGATATGACTCTCCACTCTAGATGCCTAAACAATTGAAATGGCCTTTGGTTCCCAGTCTTTGGTATGAGAGAAATCCAACCCACCCCCCCAAATATCTCCAGCCACTCCTGCTTCTGCCAGTGGTTCTGCAACCACCTGACCTTACTCCAGGAGCAAAGAGAAGTCAAAAGAAGATTCTTTCCCTTTACTACCCTGAAAATCCTGTTCTAGAAGTCCTCAGGTCTCTAGGATAAAAGAACTTTTATTAAGTATCACAAACTAATTCACTTTTAACTCCTCCTTTGCTGAATTCATTTAAGAGCGAACTAAAAACCTGCACAAATCGTTACAGCAAAAGTGAGAATAAGTTAAAAGTTGAAGTGCAGGAGGAGATTGAGTGAGCGATCATTTGCACTGGAAAGATGCCTGTTTTCCAGTGGTCATGGAGGAGGATTAAATGAGAGAGGGAAATAGCATGGCCTGGTGGGGAGAACATAAATTAAAAACCCTAAAAGGAGAGCCCAAGTTGTAGGGCACAAGATTTCATTTGGCCCCAACGTTGTACATCATTGTGGGCAAGTCCCTCTCTTTTCCCATTCTTGGTTCTTCTTCCTCTATTAAAAACAACAACAACAACAACAACAAAACAGGCTTTGGGTTGGGGCCCTCTGAGCTCAGCGTTCCAGGGTTAGGGAGCAGAGGATATATCTCCTAATAGTGATTTTTTGGATACATTTTTCTTTCTGTTTCTGTAGGTCAGAAATCAGTGATGCGAACTTTCTAGTGACCTCCTGACAAAGAGTGTCTCCATCCGCGAGGCCAAAAATGTTATCAGTATGGAACTTTCCACCTTTACTAACATTTCTTATCTTCTGTCATCTGCACAGTGACTGTGAAAAATGCTCTCAGTTGGGTGTTTCTGATTCATTTTTGTGATGGTCCCATGATGTCTGAAGCAGTTAAAGTTTAAACTCTCACCCTCCGCACTGGCCTTTACAGCTCTGTGGGTTCTGCCAGTAACTGGGCTGAGCTTTCTAGAAAGGCACATGGCCTGACCAGGGCAAGTGGCTGTGTTTGCTGAGGAGAACAACTCAACCAGCTTTTAAATGGTTTTCTGAGACGGCAGCAATAAACGCGAGCCAGCCCGTCAATGCCTCCCTTTTCGGCTGGTGTTATGAAGATCTCTATCTAGGAATAAACTTCCTCAAAGATAAAACAACAGGCTTGAGCTTTGGAGACAATAGCAATATTGTCTTGGGATGTAGAGACATTCCTCAAGGCCCTTGGAGAACACAGTGTACTCTTCTCACTGATCCGGACAATCTGTGTATTGTTCAGGAGCTAGCCCGAAGCAAAATCAGAGGAGAGTCAGTTCTGGGGGTCCTTTAAAACCCTGCAGTCAACCTGCAGTCTCCAGGGAATTGAGAGTTTTTGTTTTTTTTTTTTCACGTGACATGTTGTGACTTCCGTCAGAGCAGAATTCCATTTGCTTCAGACTCGCGTGTGCACAGGGAATGTCCTGTAATGGGCCACATGGGTGTCTGTGCATGGTGTACTTGGCTGTGACCATGGATGGAGGGATGCTGATTTGGAGTAGAGAAGAGATGAATGTCAGCCCTTGGGGCTACAAGGAAGCACACTCGAGCATGGATGTGAGTGTGCAGCTGCATCAGTACACACTCACCTGTGTCAAGCATATCTTTGTGGGTGGTGAAGGGCAGTTTTCCGGAAATGCGTGACTGTGGACAGGCCCCCACAATTATCAGTCTTCACACTCAGTGAAGACACTACTGGTCCAGCCCAAACTCCAATGGCCTTCACACTCATGCAGTCATCCCAGCCGTGTTCCTAAATGCCTACTATGTGCAGAGTTCTGTGTCAGACACTGTGAAAAAGGTAGAAAAATAAACATGAGGTTTCTGTCCCCAAATATGTCATGACATAGTATGAAATATGAGAGGTCTAAACTTAGAAGGCAGACCACCACCCAGCAAGAGGAGCCTGACTGTGGGGCTCAGATATCTGCAGGTAACATCACCGGTGGAGGTCTTTATAAAATCTATGGAGGCCACAAAAAGGAGTATTTCCAACAATGCTGAGTGAATTCTCTAACAGGTAACTGATGTTCTAAGGGTGATGGGGTGGCACAGCCAATCAAGCATCTGACTCTTGGTTTAGGTTCAAGTCCTGATCTCAGGGTCCTGGGATTGAGTCCCACATAGGGCTCTGGGCTCCATGCTCCATGCCCCACGCCCAGCACAGAGCCTGCTGAGGGCTCTCTCTCCCTCTCTCCCTTGTTCCCTTTCTAAAATAAATAAATCTTTAAAAAAAATTAAAACCAAAAAATAAAATAAAATGTAATTGATTGTTTTAATGTACAGTTAATTTAAATTTTGTCCTGTAAGACAAACTATAAACAATCTATTTACCAGTTATGAGATTGGCTTTGGGTTTTGCCTCCTGAAGGAACTGACAAGGACGTTATAAGGATTAAATAAATGATGATGATGTTAGGACAACAAGATTAATGATGGACCTTTATTAAGTCTTTAAACATGCCAGGCGTTGGATTCAGTGGTTTGCAGAGATTCACATGAGGAGCTTGGATGGCATCCATGTGCCCTGGAAAACTCTGAAGAGAGACTTGAAGGAGAGGTCTGAAAGGAGACCCAGAGGAGAACTGGCAGAGAAAGTAGAGGGTGTGGCAACCTGGCTCTTTCCTACAGGATCTCTGAGCCCTCTGTGGACTCTAAGCTTTGCCTTGGGCCCTAGCACAAGGTTGTTAATTATACAAGACTGAAGAGGAGGTCACTCCTCAGGGACTGCTGGTCATTCCTGTGGCCAGGATGGTGATTCATTGCCCAGTCCATTCCACATCCAGCCATTCTACCCCGAACACATCTTTAGAAAGCTGTCCTGTTTTTAGAAAACTGTCCCCAACACCACTGTATCCTCTCTGTGCTTCCAAGGGGACAGACTTCAAGGGAAGCACAGGTTCTAAGTTGGCCACAGCATCTCTGTCAATATCTATCTGAATAACCAAGTCTCTTCCAATCTCTAGTTCTCCGTAGCTTATGTGCAGCAATTTAACATCCCCGGCTTGAGGAATCTTCCCCTTGGAGGTAGGAATAGCCAACCTAAGACTATTCTGGACCAGGTCAGCCCATGGGAAAAGAGTAAAATTAATCACTATTAATTACCAAAACATGTACATATTAGAAGTCATCTACTCAACAGAACTCTCCACTAGCTGATACATAACACACTGTAGTTTCTACTTCACAGGACCACCCAATCCCTTGGCCCCTGGAGTAGATCAATGCACTGAATAGCCTTACTCAAGTGGAGAATAGCTTGATGATGGCTATGAATTCTTACACCAGGGCCATGAGAAGATCTGTTCTAATATTTAATCAAGGGAGACAACCAAGAACTCAGGTGTAATAACAGTAATCTTTGCTTACTTTCTTCGAGGGATTAACAACATATTAACATATCGTCAATGTTCTGAAATTATTATACTTATTTTTATACCATTTCTGGTTAAAATGAACTCAAAGGACTTTGTCATTGTTAACAATTCAAGTTTATCCTGCATTTCAGGGACATGTTCTGAGTATGAGTAGGAATGCTCATTAACCTAGACTTTTGACTTAGAGAGGAATCTAAGATAAATTCAGAGTGCCCCAGGTAAATTAAGCTGCATATACAAGGTTGTCAATTTTGCCGTGTGGGTCTGTGAACCAAAGGCATTACCAGATGATTGTGTGTTACAGCTAGTTAACTGAAATTACACCATGCAAATAAATTACACCAAGCTGATGTTCATTTCTTTGACTATCTAGATTCTTTTAAAAAATGTATCCCTGATTTCTTAGGGAATGTCATGTAGGAAAAGATAATTTATAAGTCATTTTCATTTCCACCCACTAAATATTTATATATTTCTCCTCCTCCAGGGGTCACAGCTGGGGCAATTTCTGCTTTGCAATTCTCTTGCCATCTTTCTGCCACAAGACAATTCTCAGCTTGTCTCCTGTTTTGGCCAACCAAAGTTAAGACTAGCCTCAGCTTCAAAACCCAAAATGCTTGAGGAGTTTATACTTGACCTCTTCTGCAGTGGAAGACCAATGGATTTCCTTGAGCAAGAGAACAGCCTGGAGAAGGAGAAATGTAACTCTGCTACTTTATGTTGCTGGGTTGGGGAAGAGAGTATTATCTAGAGAAAGGACTTCTAAACAGTAAGTATGTGGGAGGGGGAGTGGTATGTAGTGGTGTGTTGACTCCTTTGGCTAGGAGTCAAGAGATAAAGAAAATCTGATCTAATAATTTCTCTGGAACTTATTCACTGTGTTACTTTGGACATATTATGATCTCTCTCTCTCTCTTTCTCTCTGGGACTCTAATTTTTCCTCTGTAAAATACAGCTTTCTAAATATCCATCCAGTGTTGGCACACTATGGTATTCTATGGTATTCCCAATTTATATTGTATGGTAAAATGACTTTCTGTGTCCTGGTTTCTTCAACCATCAAAGAAGAGTCAAGGCACTGTGGGAAGCCCCAGGAAGCTTGAGGGAACTCTTCACTAAAGAATAACTAACATCCTGGGGCACCTGGGTGGCTCAGTGGGTTAAAGCCTCTGCCTTCAGCTAGGGTCATAATCCCAGGGTCCTGGGATCGAGCCCCGCATCAGGCTCTCCACTCAGTGGGGACCCTGCTTCCTCCTCTCTCTCTGCCTGCCTCTCTACTTGTGATCTCTGTCAAATAAATAAATAAAATCTTCAAAAAAAAAAATAACCAACATCCAAGGAATACAGTCAATAATACTGTAATAACTTCGTGTGATGACACACATGGTACCTATACTCATCAAGGTATTTTTGTTATGTATATAACTCAAATCACTATGCTGTACACCTGAAACTAATATAACAATACATATCAATTAAACTTCAATTAAATTTTGTTAAACTTTTAAAGAATAAAATCTCATCAAAGGTAGTATTATGAAATCAACATAACCAGGACTTGATTTTTGCGTTGCAGATGCAGTGCTATAAAGAAAGGGGGTGAAAGGGAAAAAGGAGGAGGAGGAAGAGGAGGAGGAGGAGGAACACTCAATGCAAACAGAAATGTGCATCTTAGGATCTTTCATGTTAAAGGGGATAAGAGGGACGCCTGGGTGGCTCAGTCAGTTAAGCATCTGACTCTCGATTTTGGCTTAGGTCATAATCTCAGGGTCATGAGATTGATCCCCACGCTTAGTGGGGAGTCTGTTTGACGATTCTCTCTTCCTTTGCCCCTCCCCCACTTGTGCTCATGCTCTCTCCCTCTCTCTAACAGATAAGTAATAAAATCTTAGAAAGACAGACAGAAAGAAAGAAAGAGGGAGGGAAGGAGGGAAAGGAAAGGGAAGGGAGAAAGAGGAAGGAAGGAAGGAAGGAAGGAAGGGTGGGTGGGTGATAAGAGAGCCTGACCAAAGTGGGAAGGAGGAAAACACTGTCAGGTCGGGAGGAAAACACGAAGCTGTTACAATCACAGCCACTCTCTCCTGCAGCCCCTCCCAAATCAGTCTTTGAGCTTCGTGAAGCAATACACGTGCAACTTTGAAAACCGAGGCATCATAAACAATGCTCACAACTTACAAAGACACATCCTACACATTCCACTTGGGGCATTAGAAAACATGAAGATAAATCTCGCTATGTAAGGTTTTGAAATATCCTTAAGGGAAAAGCTCTTGTCTGCCCTGGTGAAGAACCGCCGGGACTTACTCATGGCTCAGAAACGAGGAAGGATGTCTCCGTCTCATCCAATGATTTACAAGGCTGACTTGAACATTTGCAAATGAGCTGTTTTAAGAGAAATTCTGCCAGCTATTTTTTTTCATCTCCCTCTTGGTAGCAACTGAGATTCTGAATTCAGTGAATATATGTTAGACACTGTTTACTTGAACTTTCTAAAACAAACTGTTCATCTTGGGTGTAACAGAAATGCTCTCTTTCCCTATTACTGTTCCCATGCCTCTCTGCTGAGACTCGCCAACACAAACACCTACTTACAGGGCCGCACTTCACCCCTGTAAGCTCTTTGGCAATTCTGCCATTGGATTTCAGTCGATAAATTTGCATTTAGCGCTTAATTTGTTCAGTATGCCTTACTAATTTGGCAATACTTATTTTGGCTCAGAAAGTGTAAGGCAGCTAAGTTCTATAGTTTTGTTTGGTAGTTGGTTTTTTGGTTTTGTTTTTTTTTTTTTTTCATTTTCATAAAAGGATTTGAGATATAAAAAAAGTTACAATGTCATAGGACAGGACTGGTTTCCTGTTTATGAGTCACTATAAATATGAAAGGTGCTGGGTGACATTTCTCAGCTGAGAGAGTCCATACAACCCTGCACGGAGAGAAAATCCTCAAGCAGGGTGGTCTTGAGGTGACTTGCTGACCTTGTAGAATGTCAAGAGGAATTATTGTTGAAGTACAGTAGCCAGATACACCACACACACACACACACACACACACACACACACACACACACACAAACTTTAATGGGTTTTCTCACCCTCACTATTACAGGAATGAGAGTTTTATCATAATGTCTTCATGTTCTCAAGATCAACCATCTTTCAGGAAAAAAATGACAGGAAGCGCTTTCATGTCTGTCACTTTTCTGTTTGTCTCTCTGTGTGTCCTTTGCCGAGTTGCCTCCACACAGCACTGCACCCAGAAACTTCTCCACCTAATTACGGGTTTATACCCTGTGCCCCTTCTTTTTCTTTTTCTTTTTTTAATTTTTTATTTCTTTTCAGCATAACAGTATTCATTGTTTTTGCACCACACCCAATGCTCCATGCAATCCGTGCCCTCTCTAATACCCACCACCTGGTTCCCCCAACCTCCCACACACACCCCCCGCCCCTTCAAAACCCTCAGATTATTTTTCAGAGTCCATTCTATTTCCCTCGAGGGAGTGCTGCAGCTCTTTGAGCCCCGCACAGGCCATGAAGTACCCGTATTAATCTCTGAGAACATAGCAGTTACCAGACTCTGACCTTCCAAAGACTTGTATGTTCAGGGAAGAACGGCCCCGATGGTTGGGGGCTTGTGCACTATTTGCTGGAACAGAGAGGGCAAGCGGAATGCTCCCTAGAGAGGAGGTTGCGCTCCCTCAGTGACAAGTAGTTTCAATGCCTGCCATCTTGTGAGTCTCACAAGAATGGGCTCGTGGTATCAGACTCCATCCATCCATCTCAGCTCTGGTCTCTTCCAGCTTCCAGCCCACAGGCTCTCGGAATTCAGCCTGAGATATTAAGACCGCACTTCTCACAAAATGAATCAACTCGAGTCAGGAACAGCAGGGCTGTCAAGGTTGTGAGTTCTCATCATGCAGATAAAACCTTGCCCATGCAATTCTGAATCAGTGAACTCCCACCCATTTCCCGAACATGCCATGGTTTCATTTTTAACTCCAGACATTTGCCCACATCTGCCCAGAAGGCCCTCCTCTGGCCTTCCTCTCCTCATAAACTCATTCATACCCTCCAGAAGCCCATTTCAATGTAACTCCTTTAGTGGTGCTTTTACCCACTTCCCAGGGAGAAAGTGTTTTCCTCTCTGCTTCCTTTGATCATTGCACTTTCATATGTTCTTTTCCTCAGGCACATTTTATCTCATTTATTCAAATAGTACATATTTTACCGCTCTCTGCATGCCAAATGCCAGGCAAGCTACACACCTAGAATAGTGCAATGTTTGTTTATGAAAATTGTCTCTTGGACAAAACTGCCATTCTTATGAGGTCAGGAGCTTTGTCATTTGTATTTTAAAATCCCAAGTGCCCAAGGCAAGATGCAAGTTTCTTGACTCAGAAATTATATTTATAATGAGCAAATTTATGTCTCGCACTCTGTAGATTCAACCTAAACTGATCATTATTTATCTGGTAATTGTTTATCTACTTACCAGATGAGAACTATGTCTATTAAGCTTAAGTAGGTATGCCCCCAAGTATTAGCTGTGAGTGCAGGAAGCACAGGACTGTCCATGCCTGGAAAAAGTTAATGTCTTAATTTCTTTGTCTGTAAATAGAGATTAAAATGTTCATACTGGCAATGTGGGAATTAAACAAAATAACATGTAAATTATATTTTGCACTTATACTACTGTCTTATGAACGGTAGCCATCAGTCTTCATCCTTAATGTGTTTAGGAATCATGTCAAAAATAACATCATAAACTTTCAGAACAACACATAGTAGAAATTTTAGGGGCATTGTCAGGGCTGGACTAAGTGGCTCAAATGCAATCTGTGATGTTCACCCTGTCGGTCAACAAAAACTACTCTGGGGTCAGCTCCAAGATTCAAGAGGATGCCATTAGCATTCAGTTACTTAGCTACAAGGCTCTCACAGATTTAAAAAAAAAATGACCAAGATAACACAAAAGGAGTTCTAGGACATGCAACTAATCAACCCTAACTCACCCCCATCAGTAACAAGCACATGCGACATGGACATGCCTTGCAGTCTTCAAGCCACTCTTTCCAGATAGCTCCAAGGACTGGACATCTTCCCCCAGGGCATCAGTGGGCATCCTGGCAGTAGAAGTGAGATTTACACTGGGAAGTCGGCATATATAGAACTGTCCTAGGTAAGCTGGGATGTATGGTTGCCTCCTTATATATTTAAAGAATACAGGTGTTATTAAAGAAAGCTTTATTTATTTTTTTTTAAAGATTTTATTTATTTATTTGACAGAAAGAGATTACAAGTAGGCAGAGAGGCAGGCAGAGATAGAGAGGAGGTAGCAGGCTCCCCGCTGAGCAGAGAGCCCGATGTGGGGCTCGATCCCAGGACCCTGAGATCATGACCTGAGCTGAAAGCAGCGGCTTAACCCACTGAGCCACCCAGGCGCCCGAAAGCTTTAAAGTATTAAGGCGAATGATGTGATTTTGCCTCTCGAGCTCACCACTCTGACTGCTGTGTGGAGAATGCACTAGAGGTCAGTGAGGTCAGTGAGGTCAGTGAGCCAGGATGCAGGAGAAGCAACAGGGGGGCTGTTACCAGGTAAGAGGAGGTAATATTGTAGGCCGCCATGACTGAATCAGCTGAGAGATTCCATTGATCAGAAGGAAAAAAGGAGATATAAACTTGATACTTTGAGGATAATTTACTGAAGGCTTTGCCACCTAGTAGACACTTCAGAAATGTTTATCCATTCATCCATTTCTATATTCAACAAATATTTGAACCATACCATAGACCAGGAACTGTTCTGAATGCTAAAACACATGTTCCTCCCCAACCTTCATGTCCAACTATGGGTATCATAGTATACCCTAGAGAAGAAGGCAGATATACTTAAAGATTTACACACACACATATGTATAAAGAGATAAATAATACTATGAGAACTTATTATGGAATGATTTAATAAATGGAGTATTAACCACAATAAATAAGAGAACTACAAGAAAGTTCTATCTTAGAGAACTATAGGATAATACTGTCAGGCATTACATAGACATAACTGAAGAGTATCTTAAAAGGGTTTTCTAGAGTTTTTGAAGTGGTGGATGGAATTGGTGAGGCAGCAAGATTTCCATGCCAATTGGAAAATATCAGCAAACCAAAGAGGCTTGGGTAACTTGGTATATCTGCGGAATAGAAAGGCGTTTACTCCCACTAAATCCTTAGAGACTAAGAAAAAAATCAACAGAGGAGAAAACAATGCTAGTCCTTCTTAAATGACACGGCTTTCCCAAGTCTAAAATTTCACTAATTACACCTCTCTAGTACTTTCACAAGATATTAACATAAACCCAGATCTGGATGCCTCCAAACCAATACAATTAGTAATAAAGATACAGAAGATCTGAAGAGTATGGTTGGTAAGTCTGATCTCTATTTGGACTCATTTGGACTCCTTTGATCTCAATGCATTGAGAATTACTCTTATAAAATTTCTTTTGTATGTTTTGGAATTTATTGTGATTTTCTCTATGAGCGAGTTTGTGATTACTTAAGTGACCTCTGGCCATTTTTCTTGTATTACTAATTGATTTTCCTTGATATATCCAATATTGTGATACTCAGTGAATAAAGATTAACAACTGTTGCTACGTATATGGTGGATTTGGGCCCTAACTTTTTTAAAGGGTAATATTGTATTAGTAATGTTTTTAAAATTTTCTGTGTATTATGATGTTTTAACTTCTTAAAAAAAAAAAAAACAAAAAAAAAACAAAAAAACAACCTCTGTGGAAGGGAAAGACTCCCCCTCCCAGGGGCTAAAATTTCTTAGTGATAGCAAAGGATTGAGACAGGAATATTCTTTTTTAAAATTATTTTTTTCAATTTAGCTTTATTTAGGTATAAGTGACATATACAATTTTAGGATACTTGAAGTGTACAATGTGGTGAATTGAAATATGTATACATCATGAAAGGAGTCCCCCATTTAGTTAATTAAATTGACATCCATCGCCTCATGTTTATGTTCTTTTTTGATTTTTTTTTTTCAGTGAGAACATTTAAGTCTTACTCTCTAAGCAAATTTTGGTTATGCGATACAATGTTATGAGTTATAATACCATGTTCTATATTAGATTCTTGGACTTTGCTCATCTGGTGGCTGTAAGTTTGTACCTTTTTACCACCCTCTCCCTGTTTCTGTTCCCCTCAGTGCCAGGCTCACTCATTTCAAGTAGCATAATGTCCTCCAGGTTCACGCATGTTGTCACAAATGACAGGATTTCCTTCTTTCTCATGGCTGAATAATATTCCATATTTCATATGCACATATAAAATATATATTCCATATTTTATAATATATAACTAAATTATGTATTATATAATATAATTATATATAAAACAGTATATATTATATAATGTAATTTTTATATAAATATGTGATATACATATATTTTACCATATTATAATGTATATTACATACACACACATACCATATCTTTAGGAACATGCCTTTGATATGTAAACTAACCAGTCAGAACACTACTTCCTCTATCTGGCCTTTTCATCCCACAAAGCCATATTTCTCTGCTTTAATCATCCCCCAGCCAGGTAGTTGGCAACTAGGGATCATTCCTGCAGTTTAGAACCTGCCAAAATCATTCACATTAGCCAATCCTAAAGTGTTTACCCTGCCCTGTCTTGTCTCCCCCACATTTTTCTTCTTAATATTTTATTTATTTGAGAGAGAGAGTACATGAGCAGGGGGAGGGCAGAGGGAGAAGCAGACTCCCCACTGAGCAGGGAGCCCACTGCAGGACTTGATCCTAGAACCCTGAGATCATGACCTGAGCTGATAGCAGATGCCCAACCAGCTGAGCCACCCAGGTGCCCTAGCCTTCTCCACATTAAAGCTTCTGGTCTAAATCTATCATTTGTTCCTATGATCTGGTGTTCATCCTGTGGTCCTGCATGTCCAGCCATGCCTCCCATTTCTAGGGGGAACTAGGAGTAACGTTCAACTTGTCTTTCAGTGGTACTGAACTCTCCATGTGGTCATTCAGTCACCTTTCTAAGATCAAGACCCAAGCACAGAACACATATCTGCCCGTCAATATTTTTGCCGAAATTATCCTGTGCATAAAATTGATACTCCTATTTCTATTTTTCAGGGTTCAATCAGGAAGCAGAACCTCTCTAAGTATTATTAAAATCAAGGATTTGATAGAAGTCTTTATCTAATTATGGAAGAAGCTGGGGAAGTAGGGGTCTGGGAGGAGGAATCGAGGAGCAGAGAAAACCACTAACCAATTCTCCAGAAGCACTGGCCCGGGTACCTGAATGCTGCGTGCAGGAAAATCTGGGAGGCCAGCAACATGGAGCTGCCAGAGTGGGGCCATGAAGGAGAGTGGGTGGAAAAGTGTGTGTAAAACTAAATCCTCTGCTTAACTCCCTCTTCTGCAGGTCTCCGGCCAAGCTCCTGGTGATAGGCCTGGAGAGGCGATTGGTCAGCAGACATGGGGTAAAACAAATGGATGGGGGGCGGGGGGATGTCAGGGGTGAGAACAAGCAGGAACCCTCTATTGCCTCTACATCTATCTGCCCCCCTGTGTAGCCACAATGGCTTTCAGAGAGTAATGACTCAGTTCTGCCTTGCAAATAGCAAGCCAATTCCTTTTTTGCCCCACTCTAATCTGGAAACAGAGAAAGGAGGGGATTCTGGAAAACCATTCTTAGAATAACCAAATAGACCCAAAACCAACTTCCAAGTCTCTCCACTCTCATTATATTTGCATTTACCAGACAAACATTTGCCCCCTTACCATGATCTTTTCATGTGTCAAGCCTGTCCCTTACCAAGGGTAGACATTTTATTTATTATAAAAATAAATTATTAAAATAAAATAATAATTATTATAAATAATAAAATAAAAATAAATTATTAAAATAAATTTATTTTAATAATTTATTTTTATTCCCCAAAGAAGGTTGAGTCTTTCCATAAGGATGTTAAAACCATTTATCTCTAGTTTCAAAATTCATTTGTGCTATCTTCCTGTTGCCATTCTTTGTGCTTTGCATTTGTCATTTACATTTTCTATTTCTTTTGTTCTTCACCTTTGAGGTCTTTGCTCTTATCTTGTCCAGCACTTTTGTAGGTATGCATTTGCTTTTAATTCTTTTAATGATTGTTTTTCAAGATTTTCAAACATATTCTTAAACATACATCTATAGTCTAATGAGCTCAAGCCAAAACATGGAGGTATAATTAAAAGAGCATTAACTAGAAGAGTAATCAGATCTCAGTTTAAACCAGCCCCTGTTGCTGGTAGCTATGGAAAGTCTCCACATCTTCTACTGACTTTGTGGGACTATTTTGTGGTGCAGTAGTAACACAGGAATAGGGCCTCAAATGTTAATATTGCTTCCAGTTTCCAATACCAGCTGTGTGTCAGGCCATGCATACTCGGTGTAATACCTGATTTCATTTCCTCAATATCCCTCCAAAATAGGTATTGCCATTCTTATTAGCTCAGTAAACTGAAAAGGCTCACGTAGGGTAAATGACTTTTTAAGGTTGCATTGCTAGTAAGACTCAGAATAAGATTCAAACTCAATTCTTTCTTACCTCAAATCAATCCTCTTAACCAGTAAAATAGATGTATATATGCTCTTTTGCTAAGTGTTCTAATCTCTGAGTCCTACCAATTTACAAGCCTAGTTTGGGAAAGGAACCATTTTATGTGTATAGTCGACAACTTGCAATTATTATTAGAACTGCCATCTTTTGACATGTTCTGAATAAAGTGTGGATGTTTGTCCTAAATGTTGGTGGAGGTGTGAATTTTCATCTCCTCCTGTATCTCCAGGGGAATGTTCGACATGCTTTCACTTACCTCTCTCCTCCCCTATCTTGCCTCCTACCCACACCAACCCCCACCTACGCTCCCCACCTACACCCCACTACATCCATGTTCACAGCATCCTGGTTACCTCCAACACTAACCCCAGTAGAGAGGCCTTGTGTCTTACTAAAGATTTAATCATTCTTGGGGCACATGGGTGGCTCAGATGGTTAAGCATCTGTTTTGGTTCAGGTCATCATCCCAGGGTCCTGGGGTCCTGGGATAGAGCCTCATGTCAGGCTCCCTGCTCAGTGGGGAGCCGGCTTCTCCCTGTCTCCCCTGCTCATGCTCACTCTTTCTTTCTCTAATAACTATATAGTTAACAAAATAAAAAAAGATTTGATAATTTTGAATTGACTGGCCATGCAAGAAGGAAATGATAGTACTCTTGTGCCAGTGGGAGCAGGTTTCCGCTGTTCTTAGCAACATGAGCAGAGCCTTAGCCTGCATGAGCAGGCCTCAGACTCTATTCTTCCATATAGACTCATGGTCTTGCAGTTGTGCACATGAGGCCCAGTTCTGAATAAAGTGTGGATGTTTGTCCTAAATGTTGGTGGAGGTGTGAATTTTCATCTCCTCCTGTATCTCCAGGGGAATTTTTGAGGAAATTTTAAAGTTCCAACTGGATCATGATCTTGAGATACTTTGGCAATAAAAAAAAAAAATGGAAAGAAATAAATAAAAATTTTAAAAATTAAAATCTTCTCAGCCAAATCCATTGCATCAAATCTAGGCTCTCTAGCCATAGAACAGAAAAGGTTAAAATTATACGGGTCAGTTTCATAGAATGCTGGTAGTGTAATAGCAAGAGAAAAGGTATTGGCCCCAGCCATACTTGGGTTTGAAGGCCAGCTTCACCAGCCAGTGGAAGGGGTTGGGGGGGCTTAGACTCAAGCTCTCTGTACCTCACTTAACATCTGTGAAAAGAGAATAGCAATGTTGACCTTGCCAAGTTTCTGAAGATCATGAAACGCTACAAGAACTTAGCAAATATTCAATACATGGTGGTTGCCACCGAGGTGATTTCTGTCACGTCTCTCACATGAACTGCTTTCTGGTCGGGGTAACTGTAGTGACTGCCCAGCAAAAGCAAATTTATTTCAAGTCCCATGGCATTGGTCAGCATGAGCTCTCTTAACTGTATACATAGATTATGAACTACTTAGTTGGTTTACACATTTCTGCAGCTGAAGAAAAATATTTACTGGCCAGATTAAATTGAATTAAAACAATCAGATTAAAGGGAGCCCAGAGGCTGCCCCTCAACTCAATAAAGGACACTCTGCCTTGCTCTGAGTAGCAACTCGTGCCAGCGGCTTGACTAATTCAGCAGTAACCTGAGGAGGTGTGACAAGAGCTTCAAAATGGACTGAAACGCTGGAGAGGGAGGGTTTTCTCTTCACACTGTACTCATGTCACAGCTCTGGAGACAGGCTCACCTCACCGATTCAGACCAACCTAGATACGGAAGGCAAAGTCCGAACGAGGGAACGGCAGCTGAAACGTCTATGAGGTAGGAGAGTTGAGTTTTCGTTAGAGATGTTGTCATCTTCTAAGTCATTTTTCCATGAAATGGTAAACTAGCCCTTTAGGACTCTGAGCAGAGTTTCTTACAAATGTAACTTTAGATGCCGTGACCAGGTGATCAGCCTCCCAGGTTGGCCACATGAGCATTTCCAATCCAAGAGCAAAATGTGACAAGGACCACACCCAAGCAGCCTGAAGCCAAGAAAGCGGCAGCCAGATTGTTCACTGTCTTGCTCTTCAGACAGTCCACGTAAAGCTGAATCCTCTTCAGGTGCTGGTTTTTAAACAGAACTTAATGGCCATAAAGAATATTACTAAAACAACATAGGTTGCTTCTATGGATCTTCTAGCACTTTCTAGTCTAAACTATACTGGCTACATTAGTTCATGGCACAGGAAATACTGCCTAACGCAACATTTACTGAACTGTGTTCCAAAGCTCGGTATTTCATGTGATGTTAAGAATTAAGGGTTCTAGAAAAAGAAGGGAAAATCACTTTGCAAAATAAATTTGGGAAATGCAGCATAGTCGGAGACTCACAGTACATACTCATTTATTAAAGATTCCAAAGTTAAAAAAAAAAAAAAAAGGTTCTAAATTCATGCTATCAGCAGTGATTTGAGAACAGTGTTCACTGTGACATTAGCTCAGGAAATCATCATCTACTTATTTCCACCCAATAGTGTATATGTTGTATAATATCCACAGTAGAATATCAGCCCAATGCATAATTTCAGCTACATTCAGGACCACATAATAAAAACAATATACTGCTGCTATATCATAAGTAAATTAAAATTTTAGACTATCATAAGTAAGTTAAAATTTTAGACTATCCTGAAAAGGTAATAATTATATCTCACATAGAATTCAGGGCATGTAAAATTTAATCTTCTGCGGGAAAGGCCCATAATTCCTCTTACTTCTGTCTCTGGAGTTTTGGCCATGACTCCCAGCATAGTCTTTTCCAATGACTAGGCACCCCCAGGGAAATCTGCTCACAGAGACGTCTGGGTTCAGTGTTTGCTCACTAGTGGGGAACATTGATTTTTATTGGCACTGCAGCTGCCGACAATATTTTCAATGATATGTAGATAAATTGGCTGTTTCTAGTGTTTTCAATATTATTTTTTCCCTTCTTTTCCCAAGGAAATAATTACAATAGGACCCCCCCAACCCTAGTCTTTCTTATTCTGAATTATAGGTAAAATACCCTGTTTGTACAGGAGTATAAAAGTACATTTGAGTTAGGGTTCCAGGCTCTGAGGGAGAGGATCCTGAGCTAAAGAGAATTCATAGTGGGCTGCTGGTGGGACACATGAGAAAGTGGGAGTCCTATCCCTTCTTATGCTGAAGTATGTATGCCGGCTGGGGAGGGCCAGGGACTTCTGGGAGGCGACTCACTGTGCAACATGGATTCCCAGCATGCACTAGTGATCTGCCTCAGAAAGGCCCAGGCCCAGGGCTCATTTGTAGTTCTGGCCAGCCTGCTGGAGACCAGCTGCTTGCTTTGGCTTATTTCATTACCTCCCCTGCCCACGAAGTTCATGCTGCTTTCTATGGCACTTGAGAACTGCCAGCACCAAAGAGTTTGGTTTCATCTACTTGAACTTGGGTGACACAAATATTTCAATGGTGAATCAGTCCTGGAAAGGGGAGGTGGGTAAGGTAGGGAGTGTTTGTAGAAGACATTTCATCACCACTAGTCAAACATGTCTCATTGTTGGTTCAGGAGGTGCTGGTATTTTCCTCTTTGAAGGGGATGCTCAGAGAGCCAAGAGCTTCCAGCCTGGAGCTCAGCTCCAGGGAAGGGCAATGGCCATCAGCATGCAGGAAACGCGCAGGACTAGTTGCTTTGGAATGCTGACAATCTTAGGGAGATGGTTTTATGTCTTTCCTGGGGGGGAGGGGTGTTGGTAGACCTGCCTAAAGAAAGCCTGAGGCTGTGTTAGGGCTGCAGAGGGGAACCTATCCTTCTGCCTGGCTTCCTTTTAAAGGGTACCCTAGCTGTGGAACCCCAAAGATGAGGTCAAGAGACTTGTAATTTCAGAAAACCGGTAGTGCTGATATCAATGGTAAAAACATTTGGTTGGAAGAAGAGCATATGGGATTCTTTGGCTTGGATACATCCTTCAGACCAGAAGTAAGAGTGACGTGAGCCCAACCCAGCAGTGTCCCCGATGAGCACTCGCCCTTCAGGAGAAGAGGAGGCGGCACCATGGTCCTGAGTGCCCTTCCAAGCCCCAGGATCTGGAAGGGACGGTAACAGCGTGCACTCTCCTGGGAGTGTGGTACTATGAACGGCAAGGGGGTCAGGAGAAGACTGCCTTTAGAAAAACCATAGATGGGCCATGCCAAGAAACACAAACCAAAAGGAAATATTTTAAGAAAATAAACAAAGCTACTGAGTCAAACATACAAAGCAGAAAAGCGGAACAAAAGATTATTTGAGGCCTGAGGTTTGAGCATTTTGAAGCCACACATGTGACGGGCCAACCCAAGAACATGAGGAGCCTAACAGCTGTGTAAGCGCCGAGGCAGCCTGCTCCCATCAGGGGCTCCCGGCCTGCGAGGCTCCACGCAAGCCCGCCGAGCAAGTTGAATGCGCGGGCTTGAGCTCAGTCTTGGCTATGCACGAGAGGCCTCCACTGGTGGGCCACACAGAGAGGGCTGAGAAGATGGATCCCACCAACTGAGTTGCTCCTGTTGTATGAGTCCTCCTGTCCTAAATCTGTCATTCGGGAACCTCAGAGGTTATCAGTGGTACAACTGTGTTGAGCTTTTGTTTTTTAATAAGTTTGGCTATTGGAACTTCCAACTGAGAACCTTGTCACGTCAATATTACACTGTCTTCAGAACCCGAACATTCTGGAACTGAACATGTTGGGCTGAACACTTAAGGTCTCAAGAATTTACACTGTGAAATAAGATAGAAGTTAGACACCCTTTTCAGATTGAAGCATACGTTCTAGCAAATGGAGCAAGGTTCCAGTGTGCAACAGCCTCTGTCAGAGAGGAGTGTCTCAGTGGTACTAATTCGGAGTCCAACTGCATCTTCTTTCTTGTAGTCACAAGGCTTTTCGAATCAATCCCTTCAGTCACTGCAGAATCTCACCAAGATGTGTGATGATACCATGCCTTTGGCTTTTATGACAGGCTCAATGAAGCACATGATGTATGAAAATGCCTCTGAATTTGTTATAAAGCTACTGTCAAGAATACAAATATACCTAATTGCAAATTACTGTTTGTGATTAAAGACCAGAAAATGTGTGTCTCTTGAGGAATGAGTGTATTTCCTTTGTATTTCTATTGATGAAGCTCATCAGGTTTTCCTTGTTGCTGTGGCTGCCAGGAAACTTACCTCTAAAGGTCATAACCAGGGGTGGCTGGGTGGTTCAGTGGGTTAAAGCCTCTGCCTTCAGCATGTCATGATCCCAGGGTCCTGGGATAGAGCCCCATGTCAGGCTCTCTACTCCGCAGAGAGCCTGCTTCCTCCTCTCTCTCCCTACCTGCCTCTCTGACTACTTGTGATCTCTGTTTGTCAAATAAATAAATAAAATCTTTTTAAAAAATAGAATAAAATAAAATAAAATCTTAAATGTCATAGCCATAACTCCACAACTTATCATGATCATATATGTATATTTATATAAATATAAATAAATATACAAATATATTTATATTTTATATATTTATATAAATATATAATATTTATATATGAATATATAATTTATATAATATATGAATATATAATTTATATAAATATATAAACATATATTTATAAATATAAATAAATATATATAAATATACATTAAATACATATATATAAACACACACACACACATACACACACACATACATACATACACACACACACACACACACACACACACTTCCCTGGAATTAGGACACCAAAATCAGGAGTGTTAGTGAAGGAAGAATTATCATAAGTATATAGTTTTGGCCATCTGCAGATACTATTCCAGAAGAAATATTTGGTACCTATTCATTTTCCAGTTTGGGAGAAATAATGTGTTTTGGTGAAGGAGGGGTAATATAATTCATATCATAAAGGGAATATCTTTGCCCTGGTCCTTGTCCCTGGAAGAAACTGGTTGGCAGAGGAGAAAAAGCATAAGTCTCACCATTGTCTAGCTGAGCACATTAATGTGTTTTTGAGCAAGAACAGATAGGTCAGACCCTGAATATGTATTCGGGGCAGGGGATGCTTGGTGGGCTCTGCTTGAAGTGGAGGGTACGGTGGAGAGGCTGCTGGAGTGTTGTGATGTAGAGGAAGAGGTCAGGAAAGGAGATAAAAATGTAGCAGCAAGCAGACAGCTCCGCAGAAATGAACGAGGGAATTTTTTAGAATAGGAAATTTGCTTTCCATTGAAGTTATCTAATCATCAAAGCTGTAAGGTAATCTGGTTTATCATTATTTTATTACCAAAAATTATACTTTTTGAAAAATATTACACCTTTTAATTCATATGTCAGGGAGCGGGGGCTATTGCAGAAGGCAGAGAGGTGAAAAGATTTAGGGAATTTATCAGGGAGAAAGGACTGGAGGGGTCCCCTCTTTGGCTGACTATTAAAAGGATAAAAAAAAAAATTTTTAAAAACAAAGCCAAGCTTAGGTGTAGATAAAGAGAATTCAGAGTAAGCAAGTTTTGGTGTGACAGCTTGTGGCAGAAACCTAAGGCTTGGGAACCTGCAGGCAGGCACTGTACCCCAAGGCACATGGACTGTGGGGGAGGGGGGGTCAGGGTGATAATGGCCAGGGCTCAGGAAGAGCAGGAGACCCCGCTGGTCTACGTTTGTAAGTATTTTCTATTTCAAGTCTCTCAGGGAGGTATCAGTCTAAAATTTTCAAGCTTCCTTCCATCTACGTGGGATGCAGCACAGACATGTGGAAATTGTCTCATCATACAGGAGAGGGCATGGGGCAGGTGTGCTCAGCGCCCAAGGAGACCCATCAGGTACTCAAAAGAGAGGCTTCTGTAAGCCAAAATGACTTGCACAGGCTTCATGTAGGATATAGGTTAGGGGCATACCTCAAAGGATAACTATTCTTCTACCCTTATTTATTTACTAGAAAATGGATGAATGCATGAATAGTTAGACTAAACATAAATAGGTACTTTTTATGCATTGAAATAAAGGCTATGACACCATAAGAAATTTAATCTGAAATACTTAAAAAATTGGGCCCAAATGTAGGAACAGAGTAGCATAAATCAGAAGATATTTATGAGTTACTGTCAAGAAAACAAATTACCAGTATGTTACTATTTTAGAAGTGGTAATATCCACATATACAGAAATCATAAGTACACATCTGATTCTGGATATAATAATCTCTAAGAATCAAAGGGGACTAATTAACTATTCTCACTTAGATTATCCTTAAAAAAGGAATTCAGTTTTAAGATGCTTTCTCACTAGACCTTTGAACTCAAGGAACAAAGACAGCTATGGTTTAGAGTTTAGTTAAAACACTTGATATCTAGTGACACATTTCTCTATTTAAGAAGAGAAATTGAAAAGTCTACATTCCATTATTCTATGTAAACATGTTGTGTTTCAGTGGTATTTTTAATGATCAGTTACGTACTATTTCCAAGAAAACAATGAGGTAGTATAATTTTTTTAAATAAAAGAAATCCTATAACAGAAAGCAACTACAATGAACGGTGTATGGAGTCTTTAAAAGATGGTGACTTGGGGGTGCTTGGGTGGCTCAGTGAATAAGCCTCTGCCTTCAGCTCAGGTAATGATCTCAGGTTCCTGGGATCGAGCCCCACATCAGGCTTTCTGCTCAGCGGGGAGCCAGCATCCCTCCCTCTCTCTCTGCCTGCTTGTGATCTCTGTCAAATAAATAAATAAATCTTTTTTTTTTAAAAGATTTTATTTACTTATTTGACAGAGAGAGAAATCACAAGTAGGCAGAGAGACTGGCAGAGAGAGAGGGGAAAGCAGGCTCCCTGCTGAGCAGAGAGCCCGATCGATGCGGGGCTCAATCCCAGGACCCTGAGATCATGACCTGAGTTGAAGGCAAGAGGCTTTAACCCACTGAGCCACCCAGGCGCCCCTAAATAAATAAATCTTAAAAAAAAAAAAAAAAAGATGGTGCCTTGAGATAATACTTAAAGAGAGAAGATAGATGCCTTTCAAACACTAAGCTCTCCATTCCATTCAACCTGAATCCATTCAATCTGAAAGCTTTCCAGGTACTCACCCTTTGAGGTCACCTAATTGAATATTTAATGTGCTTATGACATGTTGGAATGTATTACTTTGGTTAGACCATAAATGCCTAAAAAATTTATATAGTTCTTCTCACAAATCTTTACTTACAAGTAATAATCAGGAATGTGGATGTAGGGTTGTAGGTCTACATAACACATTCGTATACATTACATTATATGTGACTCCAAACACTTAGAAACTTAACATTCATATGGCATATTCTAACACTGTGCCTACTTTTTAAAGTGTTTCTCCTGGTATTCTCATTTTACTCTAAGATGATGAAGTAGTAAAGAATCATTCATTCCCAGTTTAAAGTTGAAAAGACTAATGAGTTTGACTTGGGCCTTAGAATTATCATTTTAAAAACTTATAAATCATTAATCCCATTTATAGTTGCATGAAAAATGATAAAATACCTGGAATAAGTTTCACCAAAAAGGGGGAAAACACTTGTACTCTGAAAACTTTAAAACATTGATGAAAAAAATTGAAGATGGAAAACATGGAAAGACATGCCATGCTCATGGGTTGAAAGAACAGATATTATTAAAATGTCTATATTACCCAAAGCAATCTACAGATTTAGTGCAATCCCTGTCAAAATACCAGCAGCACTTTTCACAGAACTAGAACAAACAATCCTAAAATTTGTATGGGACCACAAAAGACTCCAAATAGTGAAAGCAATCTTGAAAAAGAAAAACAAAACTGGAGGTATCACAATCCCAGACTTTGAGTTATATCACAAAGCTGTAGTCATCAAAACAACATGGTACTGGCACAAAAATAGACACATAGATCAATGGAATAGGATACAAAACCCAGAAATAAGCCCATAATTCTATGGTTAATTAATATTCAACAAAGAAAGAAAGGAGATACAGTGGGGAAAAGACTGCCTCTTAAACACACAATGCTGGAAAAACTGGATAGCTATATGAAAGGAATGAAAATGGAGCACTTTCTTGCACCACACACAAAAATAAACTTAAAATGAATTAGAGACTAAATGTGAGACCCAAAGCCATAAAAATCCTAGAAGAAAGCACAGGCAGTAATTTCTCTGATATTGGCCATAGTAAAATTTTTCTAGATAGGTCTCCTGAGGCAAGTAAAATAAAATCAAAAATAAACTCTTGGGACTACATCAAAATAAAAAGCATTTGCAGAGAGATGGAAACAATCAACAAAACTAAAGGGTCACCTATTGAATGGGAGAAATTATTTTCAAATGACATCTCTGATACAGAGTTAGTACCCAAAATATATAATAAACTGGTACAACTCAACACCCAAAAAACAAACTATCCAATGAAAAATGGGCAGAAGACATAAACGGGCATTTCTGCACAGAAGACATGCAGGTGGCCAACAGACACATGAAAAGATGCTCGACATCACTCATCATCAGGGAAACACAAATCAAAACTACAATGAAGGATCACCTCACACCTGTCAGAATGGCTAAAATCAACAGCACAAGAAACAACAGGTGTTGGTGAGGATGTGGAGAAAGGGGAAACTTCTTGTATTGTTGGCAGGATTGCAAACTGGTGTAGCCACTGAGGAAAATAGTGCAGAGTTTCCTCAAAAAGTTAAAAATAGAACTACCCTATGGCCCAGTAATCACACTACTGGGCATTTACCCCCAAAATACAAAACAGCAATTCAAAGGGATATGTGTGCCCTTGGGTCTACTGCAGCATTATTTACAATAGCCAGATTATGGAAGCAGCCCAAGTGCCCATCGATAGATGAATGGATAAAGAAGATGTGGTGTAGATATATACAATGGAATATTATTCTGCCATAAAAGAATGAAATCTTGCCATTTGAAAAAACATGGATGGAGTTAGAGTATAATACTAAGTGCAATAAGTCAGTGAGAGAAAGACGAGTACCGTATGACTCCACTCAGATGTGGAATTTAAGAAACAAAACAAATGAAAAAAAAATAAAAAAAGAAACAAAACAAATGAGCAAAGGGAAAAGAGAAAGAGACAGAGAGAGACAAACCAAGAAACAGGCTCTTTAATGCAGAGAACAAACTGAGGGTCACCTGAGGGCAGGTAGGTCAGCGATGGACGAAATAGGTAGAGAGGATTCCTAGTACCCTTATCAGGATGAGCACCTGGCGTGGCATTCCTGAAACTAATATCACACTGAATGTTAACAACACTGGAATTAAAACTGAAAACTTGGGGTGCCTGGGTGGCTCCGTCAGTTAAGCCTCTGCCTTCAGCTCTGATCATGATCCCAGGGTCCTAGGATCAAGCCCTGCATCTGGCTTCTTGCTCAGCAGGGAGCCTGCTTCCTCCTCTCCTCCCCACTCCTGCTCTCTCTTGCTGTCTCTGTCTCTCACTCTCTCAAATAAATAAATAAAATCTTTAAAAAAAAAAAAAACCTAAAAATTAATTAAGAAAACATCCCTGCCTATAAATTCATTCATTTCTCCCCTTTGACTTAACAGATCTTATTTTTGCTTTTCAGAAAGTTAAGAAACAAAACAGAACACGGGAAAAGGGATGGAAAAATAAAATAAGAGGAAAATTGAGAGGAAGGCAAACCATAAGAGATGCTGAACCCTAGGAAACAAACTGAGGGTTGCTGGAGGGGAGATGCATTGGGGGAAGGGACTATTGGGTGATAGGTATTCAGGAGGACATGTGATGTAATGAGCACTGGTCATTACACGCAACTGATGAATTACTAAATCCTACCTCTGAAACTAATAATTTAAAAAAAGGAAAATTCAGTATTAATGTTGCATTATTTTTCTCCCCTCTTAGTATAAAAAGGAAATCGTTATCAAATCTAAGAGGGGGGCTCCTGGGTGGCTCAATCATTAAGCATCTGCCTTTGGCTCAGGTTACGATCCCTGGATCCCAGGATCTGGGATCCAGCACTACACCGGCCTCCCTGCTCAGCGGGAGGCCTGCTTCTCCCTCTGCCACGCACCCTGCTTATGTTTCCTCTCTAGCTGTGTCTCTGTCAATAAATAAATAAACTCTTAAAAATAAAAAACCTAAGACGTATATTTGTCGCCCAATTCCAGCAACACAGTAGGCTGACCTAAAGCAGAACCCCATTTTCCACAAATAAAATATTGCAAACAGAAATGTTTTTAAAATATATGAGAGTTCACAAGAAAGAGAAATGCTCAGCTGTCAAATAAAAAGCAAATTGAAAGACAGAAGCTGAAATAATCACATATAAAATCTATGTGAGGCAACTGAAACAGTACTTAGAGGATGTAGACATCTGCACTCGTGTGTGTAGGTCTATGCAAATGTATATATATTTTATCTTTATGCGAATAATACAGATTTGAAACCTATATGCTAAATGTGCAATTTAAGATAAGCTAAAACATTTGGAAAAGCAAAATAAAATACAGAAAAACAATGTTTAAAACACTAAGTCAAATCCATCCCAAAACTAGTTAAGATAAAAATTAAGGGAATATACCTATAGGTACAATGGAGACTTTTTCCAATCTTTACAGAATATTGTAAATACTTACATGCCATTAAATTTGAAAACTAAGATGCAATAAGTAATTTTATAGAAAAAAATAGTAAATTATTGATTCTAATCAGACAAAATAGATAAACTAAATATCTATTAAAGAATTTAAGTTGAGAGTTAAAAAAATCCATCTCACCCCCATCTTTTCACACCCTTGCCTTCCTGCAAACCAAAACATGAACACCATGTGGCTCAGACAGTTTTATAGATGACTTTTACTAAACTCTCCAGCAACACAAACTCCAGTCTTTCACAAACTGTTCCAGAGAATAATAAAAGAAGAAATTCTTTCAAACTTGTTTTTATAAGGCTAGGATGACCTTGATTTTAATACATGACAACCAAGAAAGATTACAGACAGGTTTCACTTACTAACACAGATATGAACATCCTGCACGTAGAATAAATGAATTCTTCCACCTTCTTCATCTCATAATTATCAGAGACCAAGAGGAGATCCTTGAGGTAGATGTAAAACACCTTTTCCCAGTCACACTGTATCATCAGACAAGAATGTGGAGCACTTCCTACTCTCCCCCCAAGGACATCAAGTGTTCCCCCTTTCCTAGCACTATGGACATCAAGGACATCAAGTAGGCCCCCTTTCCTAGCACTATGACCACACCCCTCCACTCTCAGGCCTTCAACTTCCTCCTCCATGATCAGGAATCAAGAGGGGGCTTACAAGCACTGAAATAGGAATCCAAGTGGAACTAAGTCTGTGCTCCTCCAGACGTTTAGCTTTTTTTAACAGGATCAAAATAGAACTCAGAAGGTTCCATACTTAATGAACTTGGAAGTCACCACTCTACCCTAGCAAGTAAAATGCCCAACAGACTGAAAAACCAAAAATACTTCTTGAATCCACAGAAAAGGGGAGGATACAGGGCAAACCACAGCCCCAAAGATTGGAGAGACAGACGGGAAAATGCAGGGAGTCATGGCTTACCAGAATGGAGACTCCTGTGCAGAAACCAGTGCCTGGGTAAGAGCTCCAGGGTATGAACAACAATTGGTGAATTGCTGGAGGCTTCATGTAGACAACTCTGAGAGTTAGGAACTCCAGGGAGAAGGGCCGTAAGAGGGTGTCACAATTTCATGAGATTTACCTTCAGGAGCTCAACCAGGTTTTCACAGTAAATATCAAAGAAGTCTCTCCGGCTTCCAGCAAGGGAGAGGGGAAAGGAACCATTCTGAATTACACCACATCACGCTAATATCCTGAACAAAGCCTGCGCGGAGGAGAAACGAGTTAACCAGAGCCTAACCTGCTGGGGTTTTATCAGAGCCTAATTGACTTGGGGGAAGGGAAATAGTCAACTCCAGTCAGCTCTAATCTCCCATTTAAGGGTGGGGGGGAGGACAACTGAGAAACACTTGTGAAGTTTATAGCCCAGAGGCATGGGCTCACTGAAAGATTGAGATCCAATCATAGGTCTAAGGACCACTTCCCCTCCCGCAACATATTACCACCACATCATTAAAGGCCCATTAACATCAATCAGTTCCTTCTACCCAGTATATCATGTCCAACTATCAAGAAAAAAAATGCATGTCCTATCAAAGGCAAAAGCACAATTTAAAGAGACAGAGCAAGCATCAGAAGCAGACATGGTAGAAATGTTGGAATTATCAGACCGGAAATTTAAAACAACTGTGATTAATATGTCACGGGCTCTAATGAGTAAAGTAGACAGGACACAAGAAAGCATGGGCAATGTAATGGAAATATGGAAATATGGAGATACGGAAATCCTAAGAATCAAAAAGAAATGCTAGAGATCAAGAATACTCTAAAATGTCTTTGATGGGCTGATTATTAAACTAGACAAGATTGGTGACAGAATCTCTGAACTAGAGGATGTATAAACAGAAATCTCCAACTCTGAAAAGCAAAGAAAACAAAGAATTAAAACACACACACCACACACACACACACACACACACACAGAACAAGATGTCCAAGGACTGTGCGACAACTACAAAAGGTGCCATATATACATGATGAGAATACCAGAAAAAAGAAAGAAGAAATATTTGAAACAAAAACAATTAAGAATATCCTCCAAATTATTTTCAGACACCAAACAACATATCCAGGAATCTCAGAGAATGTCAAGAAGGATAAATGCCCAAAAAAGGGGGGGGGGCGTAAAACAAAAACAAAAACCCCATACCTAGGCATAACATTTTCAAACTACCAGAAAAAAAAAAAAAAGACAGAGGAAAAAGTGCTAGGAGAAGCCAAAGGAAAAAAATACCCTACCTTAGAGGAACAAAGAGAATAACTACACCTGACTTCTCCTCAAAACCAGGCAAGAGGCACAACTGGGTAGCTCAGTCATTTAAGCATCTGACTTTTGGTTTCAGCTCAGGTCATGATCTCAGGGTCATGAAATCAAGCCATGTGTCAGGCTTCCTGCTCAGAGGTGAGTCTATTGGAGTGTCTCTCTCCCCCACTCTCTCTCTCTCCCTCTCCCCACCAAAAATAAATAAATCTTAAAAAAATACAAGAAAGAAGAGTGAAGTGTTGAGAGGGGGAAAGAACCCACCAACCTAGAATCCTGTACCCTATGAAATTATCTTTCAGAAGTGAAGGAGAAAAAAAGACTTTCTCAGATAAAAACTGAAGGAATTTGCTGCTTCCAGTAGACTTGCCTTACAAGAAATGTTAAAAGAAGTTCTTAGAAGAAAAAAAACAACATAGATAAGATACTTAAACCTACATAAAGGAAGAGAAAAGCATCAAAGAAGGAAAAAAAGAAGGTATGATAAAAATTTTTATTTTTCTTTCTCTTAATCAGTCTACCAGAGACAAAAGATATTATTTGTTCCAAGTAATAATAGCAACAATGTATTCACTCATATACACTTAACACATATACCTTATGTATTTACATATGAACATATATCTATGTATATATATGCATCATATATATACCTCATGTATAAGATGTATATATGTATATATGAATCATATAGTTATATGTCCCTTATACTTATAGGAATGCTCATATATGTGTGAAATGAATGACAGCCATGATAGAAGGGATAGTGGGAAGGCACTGAGATGATATTGCTATTTTAAGACACTCACCCATGAATTGGTGAATTGTAGCAATATAGTTTTATTTGAAAGTAGAAGTAGACTTGGATTAGTTGTCAATGTATACTCAAAACTCTAGGGCAACCACTAAAAAAATTTTTAAAAATAAAAAGATGTATAATTAATATGCTAAGAAAGGAGAGAAAATGGAAGTGTATAAAATGCTAAGATAAAACCACAATAGGCAAAAAAAAGAATGGAAGACAAAAATAGGAACACAAATCAAGGGCCACAAATAGAAAACAGTAATAAGTACAGTTGATACTAATCAAACTCTATCAGTAATCCCTTTGAATGTCAATGTTCTAAATGTATTAACTGAAAGTCAGAGATTGTCAGGGAGGATCAAAACATAAAACCTAACTATACGTTGTCTATAAGAAACCCACTTTAATTATAAAGACATATAAAGATTAAAAGTAAATGGATGGGAGAAAAGATTTACCATGCTAACACTAATCAAGAGAAAGCAGGAGTATGTATAATAATTTCAGACAGAGTCTACTTCATAGCAAGAAAAAAATCAGGACTAAAGAAGAGCATTACATAACAAGAAGGTGTCAATTCTCCAAGATATAATAATCCTTAATATGTAGTACCTAAGAAGAGAGCATAAAACTATAAGGCAAAAATTAATAGCAATGCAAGGAGAAATTACCATTTCTATTTAACATTGTTCTGGAGCTTATAACAAATACTATGATACATTTTTAAAATACAGATTGTTAAAGAAAAAATGTCAATGTTGACCTATATTATGATTGCATTAAAAAAAACTATAGGAAATTAGAACTCATAAGAGTAAATCAAGTTTACTAGTTAAAAGAAAAATATATGTGAATTGATGATAAATTTCTTATCTGTCAGAAACAATCAATTTAGAAATGCAATTAAAAATGTATGGATGTAGGGCGCCTTGGTGGCTCGGTTGGTCAAGTGTGCCATTCTTGATTTCAACTTAGGTCATTATTTCATGGGTCATGGGATCGAGTCCCAAGTCAGGCTCCACACTCAGTGGGGGTCTGCTTGAAGTTTCTCTCCCTCTCCCCTCACCCATGTGCATGCTCTCTCTCTGCCTCTTTCTTTTTCTTTTTTTTTTTTTTTTTGGATTTTATTTATTTTTTTTATTTGAATTAATTTATTTATTTTCAGAAAAACAGTATTCACTATTTTTTCACCACACCCAGTGCTCCATGCAATCCATGCCCTCTATAATACCCACCACCTGGTACCCCAACCTCCCACCCCACCCCACCACTTCAAACACCTCAGATTGTTTTTCAGAGTCCATAGTCTCTCATGATTCACCTCCCTTTCCAATTTACTCCAACTCCCTTCTCCTCTCTAACACCCCTTGTCCTCCATGCTATTTGTAATGCTCCACAAATAAGTGAAACCATATGATAATTGACTCTCTCTGCTTGACTTATTTCACTCAAATAAATAGATATATATTTTTTTAATTATATACATACAGGAGCAACTGGGTAGCTCAGTTGGTTAAGCATCTAACACTTGATATCATCTCAGGGCTTGATCTTATGCTTGTGAGGAAAAGGGAAAAAAGAAATACTATTAACGAACATATAAAATTTTAAATATGTGGGCAGATATACAATATTCATTGGTAGGAATACTCCTAACCCAAAATGTGTTAATTCTGCCTGTATTAATCTATAAATTCAATGCAATTCTAAAAATAAATTCCATCACATTTTTAATGGAATTAGATAATCCATTATCTAATTACCAAGGAAAGCCAAGACAAATTTGAAGAAGAGTAAGTCAAAACTTGCCCTACTAACATTTCAAACTTTTGAACTTATTTCTTTAAAGTATAAGGTTAGTTTACCAAAGAAACAGAATAGAGAGGGAACTTTGTATATGTGAGAGGCAACAACATATCAATAAGAAAATCAGACTAGGCAATAAATGCTGCTGGGATGAATGCTTATCTGTATGGGAAAACTATGGAATTGTAGGTCTAGCTTATATTTTAACATAAATATCATGTATAGAAATATTTTAAGTGTAAATTTGAAATAACTTTAAATTTAGAAGATAATACAAATAATTTTTTCCTCAAAATAAGAAAATTTCATAAATAAGATAAAAACCTAACCATAAAGGACAAGACTGATTATTTTGTTAGCGCTAAAATTAAACTCAAAATTTCTGTATGCAACATTATCATATTCAGTAAAATACAATGTGAATGATATTCTGAAATTATATATGTGAATTGCACTGTGCTAATGTACATATTGAATAAGGAAACCAAGACGAATTTTAAAAGCAAGCCACAGACCACAGGGTGAGAGAAAATATTTACAAAATACATAACTGGCAAAGAACATAGTACTGAGAGTATATCAAAACTTTCAGTTTAGAATATAAAGACAATCCATGAGAAAAATGGGAAAATGGATAATGACTTTTCAGAATCACAGAGGAAAAAGAAAAGCATCTAAACACAGATCTTATACTTCACACAAAAAGGGACTCAGATGTGATCCTATACCTAGGTGGAAAAATGCAAAGCTATAAAACTTCTAGAAGAAAATCTTTTAGAATACTTGTGTGCCCTTGGGTTTGAAGAGATAGAACACCAAAAGCACAGTCCATGAGAGAAAAAAAATAGATGAGTCCGATTCCATTAAATTAAGAAGTTCTGCTCTGCAAAAGACAATTGTTGAGAGACTCAAAAGCCACAAACTGGGGCACCTGCTTGGCTCAGTCAGCTAAGCATCTGACCCTTGGTTTTGGCTCAGGTTGTGATTGCATAGGACATGGGACTGAGTGCTCAGCAGGGAGTCTGCTTGAGATTCTCTCTCCCCCTCTCCCTCTACCCCTCACCCCACTGGCTCAAACGCTCTCTCTAAAATAAATTAATAAATCTTTTTTAAAAAGTCACAAACTGGAAGGAAATATTCACAAAACACATATCTGAAAAAGACTTGTTTCCAAAATATACCATGAACTCATAAAGCTTAGCACTTTAAAAAAAAATCAAAACAAAACAAAACAAAAACAAAAACCCTCAAACAACCCAAAGAAATTATACCTATAGCAAACAAGCACGTGAAAAGATGCCCAACATCATTTGTTTTCAGGGAAATGCAAATTAAAACAACAAAGAAATAAGTCTACACAACTATTAGGTGGCCACAATGAAAAACAAAACAAAACAAACAAACAAAAATTTAAAAACACCTGACAACACTAGTTTCTGGGGAGCATTCAGAGCAGTAAGAGCACTCCTTCATTGCGGGGAGGAATGAACTTGGTAAGCTACTTTGAAAGACAGCTTGACAGTTTCTCACAAAGCTAAGCTTAGTCTTTCCATACAATCCAGTGGGCAAGCTACTAGGTATTTACTGGCTTAAAACTTATGTCCACACAAACATCTGCAAGTGAATATTTATAGCAGCTTTATTCATAGTCACCAAACCTGGGAATAACCAAGATGTCCTCGGCACATCCGTGCAGTGGGATGCTACTCGGTGATGAAAGGGAATGAGTGACTAAGAAATCCAAAACCATAGAGGCAATGTTGCTCAGTGAAACAAGCCAGTCTGGAAAGGTGATCTACTGTATGACTCCAATTATATGAGATTTTGGAAAAGACAGAGTTATAAAGATGGATAAACACATCACTGGCTGTCAGGTGTTTGGGAAGGGGAAAACGTTGAAGAGATGAGGCACGAGGGATTTCTTCAGACAGGGAAGCCAATCTGTGAGATAATGGTAATAGTGGATGCATGATATTATGCATTTGTCAAGCCCACAGAAGTTTACAGCACAAATAGTGAGTGTGGATGCACTTAAATGTACAACATTTAGTGGGTGATAGGGGAGTGGTACTAAGACAGAACGTAGACTGAAAAGAGATGTAACTTGACCTCACTGAATGAAGAGGGGGAAATAAAGGGGCTGAGCTCAGTGACTTTGGAAATAAATGGCATCTGCGAGACTAAAATAAAAGGAGCTGTACTCCAGCTGACCCAAGCCATGCCTTGTAGGGGGTAGGGGTTAACAGTTCCGACGCCGCCATACATCTATGCTGGAACTGGTAACAATGATAACGGTGGCAACCAGAGTTCTCACTGTTGGAGTGTGAGGCCGAAGAAGGCTGGGATGATCCACAGAGTAATGCGGTACAGTTGGACAGATCCGTGTGAACCCATGTTTCGCTTAAAACAGATGTAGGTGAGCACATGCACAAACCACGCAATCTGTTTTCTTTACTGCATTTGAACCTCAAAACATCTCTATGAAATAGGTAATTTCATCCCACTTTATAGAAAAAAAGAAAGAGAGAGAGAGAGAGAGAAAAGAGAGGAGGGGGAGGGGAGGAGAGGAGCGGGAAAAAGCAAAGAAAAGAGAAGAGGAAAGAAAGAAGAAAGCAAATCGATTGGAGATTCTGTTTTGCCTGGGCCCCCACAGGTCATGTGTCAGGAACCCAGGACTGACTGCAAACCCATGTTCTCAGGCCCTTACTCTACATTGTCTCTCCTGGTTAAAGGAATCCATTAATTCTTGTGGCATAAGGCTGCTTTGCAAACTGGAAACAATTCACACTAAAGTAGACTGTGAATACTTTCCTTTATCTAATTTTCTCCCCTTCTTGGCATATCGGAGAATTAAAGTTCCTAAGCCAGCTGCCTCTGGGTGGGGTCTTATGACTAGTTCTTACCAATGCATTATGGACAGAACAGGGTCATGTGCATGTAACTGTTAGTGTGGGGCCATCCAGTTCTCATCCTGCCCGAGGAGATTGTGGGAGTGTGTGTTGATATGGAAGCGCCATAAGATTCAAGTACCCTGTGTTGAGCCAACACATGGAGGACAGCTGCCTTGGAAAGTTTTGCACTGCAAACTCTGTATGAGAGAGAAGTAAACTTTTCTGTCTTAAACCACTGAGATTTGGGGAACGTATGTTACCACAGAAAAACCTAGTGTATCCTCAGCTATACAGCATTGGTGTTCACATTTTCATGGTGGTTGGTCTTGATGTAATTGTCCATTAGGACCATCAAACAAAGTAACCTCTCTACGGCCCTTCATGCCTTTCCCACAGACAGGCAAAATAATATTTTCACCATCAAAGCAACAAAAATGAAGATGATGTAGATGTAACACATAATTCAGTGGCATGGATGAGGAATGGATGTATTGTCTGGAGTGCTGAGCAGAGGTCTAAGCATCACATAAACAGTCTTTTCCCTGGAGTTGATGCTGGAGGCTCTCAGTCTACTTACAAGTAATTATAAAGGCATTCTACTCATGAGCATGAATGGATTACAAACCATTCCATCACTAAGCAAGTTTAAGCAGACTTCTTGATCTCTATCAGGAAGGCCTTCCTCCCTTAACAAGTTCCACATTGCAGACAAACCTTTCTGCCATCTGCTCGAATGGAAACATGTGGCAAGATCCTGCATTTGCACACTTTGCCCTTGGTAAGGAAAGAGAACTTAGAGGATTTTTGTGGAAAACCACCTTCTTGGCACACAATTTGTGGCTAAGTTTTGCCCTTTGTCCCTTGTGTGAAATGATCTATTTTGATATATATGTCACTTTGGATGACTGTAGATGAGATCATATTTATATATGCTAATCCCCAGGGTGGTTTCTAGTGGTGACGGGGATGGTGGCAGGATCCCCCTACATGCCAAAGGGCAAATATGCCACACCGAGGACTTTAATTCGGTGATGATATCAATAACTTCTGAGCCACAAAGGGAAATGAGCTTTTAAAGATCCATAGTCTTTCTCCACCAGGGTTGCCCTGCATTGTTACTATCTCCCTCCCTTTTTTTCTTCATCAAGCTAATTCTTACTGACCCTTTAAAATTCATCCTTTCCAAGACACTTTCTCTGACTACCCTGCATGTGTTAGGTGAGCCTTCCCCTTCTGTGTAACCTTTGCTTACCCCTCTCCCACTATAACACAAAGAAACTCCAGACATGATGTGGTTGTATATAATGCTAGAGATTTTGCTGGCAGGAGGAAGTTTAATGATATTTCAAATTTTCAGCATCATGTGCATTTTTTTTTTTTTTCTGTGCGTGGGCTTCAATTCTCAGATCCAATTTCAAGTAAGAAGTAGAACATCTCACTATAGGTGACTTAACACCTTCTCCTCCCCTCCGACATAACATAAGTGACCCATTCAGCAGAAGCCAGCAGAAAGTATTCAAACAATTTGGAGAATTCTGAGATTAGAGGGGAGAAAAGGTAGAGCATCACAGCCATTTTACTAAGAAAGAAGGCAGCTTGCATTCTGCAGAGCATACTGGATGAAGTGGAAGCCATCCATAGACATGAGTAGGCAACTGGCCGCACGCTCAGAAGCTACACTTCGATGAAGTTCATTGGCAAAAGCTGAGGATTCGGTGTGACTAGTAGTAAGTATCCCAAGATGAGGCAGGAAGAGGACATCCAACAAACACACAGTCCACTGGAACGAGAGCAAACAGCACATACCAAGGATGGTCCAGTTTGGATCATCAGAATCAGCTGAAGCTTTACAATTCAAATGCTCACCCTAGAATCTTAGTTGGGGGGAGGGTGAAGGTATTTTCAAACTCACAAAAAAACAGACACATAAAATATGTCTTGTAATCTGCTGTATATGACTCATGCTTAAAAACTCCTCTTTGGTATTCAAATATTTGTATAGATAAATGAGTAGACGAGATGTTCGCACCTGCTGCAGTCAAGTTTGGGGGGCAAATGCGTGCAAAACTACATTAAGCTATCCACCATACAGAATCTTCCCTTCAGGGGGTGGATTTCTGTCCAAGTGTACTACATGATGTAACAGGACTGATCACTTTCCACATAATTATCTGTTCATGGTCCTATTTCCCCACCAGGCTGAGAGCTTCTTGAGGACAGTATCTTACATGCTTTCTATGGCTCACATGTGTAACACAGTAATTGATGTGTTAACACATTCATTATTACAATTGGCATAACATGAGAGTTATCTTTGGAGAAGGAGGAATTCTTAAAATGCTAAAGGAGCTAATAATAAAAAACTGATAAATTTGTTTATATTAAAATTAAGTATCTCTTTGTAACAAAACACTTTTTAAAAATGCAAAAAGTTAAGTATAAATTGGAAGAATATATTGACACATGTAACTGATATTCACATAAGCACAAAAAATATAGAACTTCTACCAAAAAAAAATAATAAGACAAAAGAAATGAATAAGTATCTTACAGAAGAGGAGTCATATGGAACCAATAAATACATGAAAAGACATTTGATTTCATTAAGGATGAGGAAAATGCACATCAAAATCAAATAAGAAAACATTTTAGAACCAACCATTCAATGACAAAAATCAAGAAGTCAGGTATTTGAGAGAATGTGACAACGGAGTCCATTTCACATTGCTGATGGAAATGTAAACTGCTACGACAAATTTGGAAGACAAGTTATCATTATCTTGTTAGACCTAACATTCAAATCCCTTACTAGCCAGCAGTTCTATTCCTGGGTGTGAGTGTGTGTGTGTGTGTACATAAGCTACTTTTAAATATGTGCTGGAGACATATATAAGAATGTTCATTAACAGCACTGCTTATAAGATTGACAATGGGAAGTGTTGCAGGGCTCTTTAACAGTATGATGGATAAATAAAATGTGGTATATTTACACTGCAGAATATTTTACAGCTGTTAAAAAGAATGAACTATATTTATAGGCAATAATATGGATAAATCACAGCAGAATATAACTAAGTGAAAAGTCAATCTCAAAAGTTTACATAGCCCATAAGACATATTTTTATAACTTTGCAACAACAAAAAACAGACTATATGCTTTTTGAGGATGTGTATTAAAAGAACAGGGAGCTGGGATGTGGTGGGAACACCCAGGTGGGACAGACAGGAGTGCAGGACCTGGAGGCCCAGCTCAGGGCCCATGGAGCTCTCTTGAGTTTGTTGGCTGCATGTGATGCATTGGATTAGCACAAGCATATGCAAAATGACCAACCTAGGACAGCCTAAAGACTGTTAATTATGAGACTGCTGCCTACGATCACCTGGAGCAAGAGCAGAGCGATGTCATCAGTGTTCCTCCCTGTGTGGACATGGTGTCTCGAATAGCTGATGAGTACATATGGCAAATTCTTGTGAGATCCTGTCTCTCAGGCTTAGCCTACAGAATGGTGATGATGAATTAGCATTGGAAAAAGGCCCCAGTTTAGAAATATGATTGTCAGGATGGAAAAGTTCCCATGAAGCTGCATGGCCTGATGCTTTCCCTGTGATGATTCAGTACTGAGTTTATTGGAGTTGAACTTAATGAAATTGCCCCTTACTTAGAAGTGAGGACTGGAAAGCAGATTTTTCTCCATTTAGAAAACAAACACACCAAACCCTGAGATATTAATTTTTCAGATAGTAACATTAATCAGTGCTTAGCCATAGGTTAATCTCCTTTCTCACCTGAGCCACCTCAGGTGTCCCTCTCTATCTCACCTGGCAGGAGAATTCACTGTCACACCTGTCACTGACTCTGAACAGTCGTAGTTGATACTCAAGAGAATTCTACGGAAGATGATGAAATGTTACACCAGACTAAAAATTCTAATGAAGGCTTCCATTAAGACTCAAGAATTATCCTAAAATCCCTTTGTATTATTCAGGGATCTGCGGAGAAATAGAAACAATAGGATACATATAAATGAAGAAATTTGATACTTTGAATTGGCTCATGAGGATGTGGAAGCTGAGAAGATCCTTGATCTGCTGTCTGCAAGGTAGAGAGCCAGGAAGGACCATGGTGGAGTGTTCAGTTTGAGTCTAAAAGCCAAGAACCAGGGGATCCAATGGCGTAAGTCCCGAACTAAGGGAATGAGAAGAGACGATGTTCCAGCTCAAGCAACAGACAGAGGCAAGTTCTCCTTCCTCGACCTTTCTTTTCGGTTCCATTCAGGCCCTCAACAGATTGGATGAGGCCCACCCACACTGGGGAGGGCAACCTGCTTTATTTAGTCACTGACTCAAATGCTAACTCATCTGGAAACACTTTCACAGACACACCCAGGAATAGTATGGAGCTAAATAGCTGGGCCTCTTGTGATCTACAAGTTGATACACAAAACTAACAATCTCACTCTTTTGATCAATATCTCAATTTTCTGCAATAAGAGGATAAAAGTTACTGAAAAATATTTTCTACAAAAGATACTTAATTCTTGTTTTGTTTTGTTTTGCCTCCTTTCTTTTCCCCACATATTAAATGGCAATAAATTTCTTATATGGAAGATTTTATTCAGCTTGTTACATGTATGGTAAAAATGTACATATATTAAAACAGGTTTTATAACTAGAGACTGTTTTCTAAAATTTCTCCTTGATAATATATTTTTGAATTCTTTCTAATACAGTGTATCATTTTTCCTATAAAGGCAAATGCACATATTTCATATTACATGTGATAGAGCCTGACATCATTACTTCACTTCTCAGTAATTGGTGATCTGATGAAAATGAGAACACCTTAAAGAAATCAGAGCAGTTTGTAACTGGTAGATTTTTGCTTCAATCACCCAAGTAGCTCATTTTCATCAGCAACCAAAATCACTTAGGTCACAACAGCAACACAACCAGGAAGCTCCCCAAAGGTGAATATGAGAAAAAGGGGTTTTAGGAGCTGAAAATTTGACTACTGTTTATTATTTAGTAGGTCAAATTTAGTAGGTCACAAAGCCTACTAGGTTTTCAACCAAGTAGATAACAAACATGGAAAACAATCGTAACATCAGCTGGTAGCAACACTTTTCATAGTGAGCACTGTGTAATGTACAGAATTGTCAAATCACTAAGTTGTAGACCTGAAACTAATATAACTTTGTATGTCAACTATACTTCCATAAAAAACAACTGTAGCCAAAAACAAACAAACGAACAAAAACAACAACAACAAAAAAAAAACGGTTAATAGATTTCCCAAATGCAAGTTATTTCAATCTTTACTAAGAAGTGTTTATCTACTAGTAAGGAACCAATCATTGTTTCCTGATCTGATTACTCATAATAGGGGGCTAACAAGAAGGGCCATGTTCTGTCTCTCGAAATTGGCATGATTTCACTGTGCAGCACAAAGAGGAAGACAAGTACACATGTAACTCGTTATTAACTGTGTCCTCTGAGTAATGTTTGGCCAGTCACCCAAGTTCTAGATGGCAAATGACATAGTTTTCTTATTTGACTGCAAGTTCCTCATGGAAGATGTAGAACTACTTTTAGAGTGTCATAAAATATGATCTGTGCTATTCCTTGTCAGATGTTAAACTGTAGTATTTAAATAAAAAATAAAACTAGCATGAACACAGTATTAAGGATGACTGTTACCTTAATTAGGGAGAGAAAGGTGATGTGGCAGGAGAATCACATGGTTTATTTTTGTCAACATCCTTATTTCCAAGCTGGGTGGTCAACACACTGGTAGGAAAAAAAAAAAAATCCAGTTTAATTCCTAAAAGATATCTCTAAAACCAAACCAAAATCTATAGAATATGAAGTTGGAAAGTAGTAAGACCTATAAATGCTTCCTCAATCTGAAAACACTGCTTTTTATCATACAAAAAGAGCTGTGAAAAGATGTTTTTTTTAATTTTCTAATATCCCGCATCATTTCAAGAGCAGAGCAAAACTACTCAAGGAGAAAAAAAAAAAGTGTTCATTATGAAGGACTAAATAAAGAAAAAGCCAATCATCTGATAAGTAGTTCCTGGGGAAAAATCTCAATGGTTTGAACAATATTTCCATTTTATTACTGTAAAGTAAGATAAGGAGAGATTACTCACCAATTTAGAAATGTGTATTTTTTTCATTGTGAGCCTCATTTTTAGTGCAACCTGTAAGAACTAGCCCACGGATTTTTAGTGTGCTTCTCCTTCCTGCCCAAGGCCTACTTGTATTCAACCATGAATGTTAACTTCACAAACTGCCTTTACCACATAGGAACCTAAAAAATACCAGTCAATGTTCTAACGCTTAATTATGAGCACTATTGAGTGAGGTTATAGAATGTTTAATTAATAGAACATGTAAGCACATAATATAAATATTAAGTGTGTACCCGAGGTCATCACTATGGTCAAGGGCAGGACAGGCTATATTGCTTTCCTGTTCTTTTTGTTACCCTGTAGGGCCCAAGGAGGTCTCCAGAGAGGTGAGAATGAGACCTCGATTCAGGGCCAGCGACCGAGGCTCTTGGTTTTGCCTGAGAGACAATTCACAGATAGGCCAGGTGGTGAAAGCCACAGTGTAGTGATAGCACAAGTACATGCTCAAGACAGGAGTGTGGGCTGACTCTGGGAGGGAAGGCCCCCCCAAGGAGGTCTGCGTCTTGTCTCCTTATGGGGAGGTTAAGGTAAGGTGTGGCAAATTCATGGAAGGGGTTGGGGTTTTCTTCTTCTATGAAGAGGCAGCTTTGAGGACTTTGCACGTACTTACTTCTAGTTATCTGGCTCATGCCTCCTAGCATTTTCTGTGCTTATACCCTGAATAGACACAGAATACACTAAATGACCTCTAGTGCCTTTAGTGGAGGGGTCATTCTTGGTCACCTAAGGCTCCTTCCACATGAAAGCTTGGACTTCAAAAGAGGAACCCGGCTTACTTAGTCTTTAGTTAGGTCCCTGAATTTTAGGCTGACCACAGCCTCCCTGGTGGTTAAGGGATACCATCCCATTTTGAGCTCTGTTTCCTCATCCCCATGCTAACCTGCCTATAACACTTTATCCCAAACTCTCTCTGCATGTTATATGCATCTTCCAAGTCCCATACCACTAGCTCTTCTGCCCTACAGCAACTCAGCTGGGATATGAATACCTAACATGGGCAGATAAGTGTCTCACTTGTCCCATGCCGAGATCAGAGATACTTTCCCCCAAACGTTGATAAGAAAAATATTTGACCTCCATGGAAAGGAAACATACATTTCTCCTCTGGAGTTCTAGTTTGGAGCCAGAAATCATCTCATAGAAACATTGTGGCTATTTTAAGAATGTCCATGGACACCTATTTGACTCATTGTATTCTTTAAATGTCACTCTAAAATCTATCTTATTGACAGTAAACAAGATCCCTTTTTAAACTGGGGACAGCTTATGTAAATTAACTCAGAAATCAAATTATCAAGAGAATTCTTTCATCATAAAATCGACAATTCTAGGGAAACTTACTAGCAACCTGGATAGTTTGAAAAGCCACAAGTTCTTTAAAAATAAAGAACTGTTGGCAAACATTTGGAAACTATAAAAGGTCAATCAAGCCCCAGCCAAAACCACCTTAATTATCTGATAGTTTTGTTTGTTTATAGCACATTCCCATTTTCCCTGATGTACTGACCAGGGCACCTTACCCTGTGGGATGTCACACCTGGCTGTGGGAGGGGCGGCGGTGGATGGAAACTTCCTATCTTGGTCTTACAAAAGGTGGCCTAGTAAATAACTCCCCAAGAGACCCATAAAGGTATTTTATAAATGACATTATGATTTTATAAATCACAAATATTAGCATTCATAGCATTTGGGAAGTTACTTTCTTTTTTTTTTTTTTTTTTGGACAGAGAGAGATCACAAGTAGGCAGAGAGGCAGGCAGAGAGAGAGAGAGGAGGAAGCAGGCTCCCTGCTGAGCAGAGAGCCCGATGTGGGACTCGATCCCAGGACCCTGAGATCATGACCTGAGCCGAAGGCAGCAGCTTAACCCACTGAGCCACCCAGGCGCCCTGGGAAGTTACTTTCTTAACATCAAGAATCAAAACTATAATCTTGCTCTTATATGCCCAACTTTGAGAAGACTGGAAACCACTGTTTAACAACTTAGAACTTCAGGAACTTAGGAACTGATATCTTTAGGAAAATAAAAACAAGTCACATGTATCCTATATGAAATTAAATGGACCAAAAAAAAAAAAAGTTAAACTAAGCTATTTCCTTATTCCCTTTTCTTCTCTCTTTGAATGCACAAGGCTCATCTCCAGGTAGTAAAGCAGGATTTGTCAGCAGTGGGCAGGAAAAGCCATCTCTAAGATGGGGCGGGGGGGGGCGGGGGAGTTTGATGACCAGATGTAGGGATGTAATTTGAGACAGAAGAAGCTGAATTTCGGAGACTAGAATTGCCATTACAAAGAAGCAGCCCAGTGACGGGTGTTAGAGGGCGGTGTATCCAAGTTGTAACGTGCTGGAGTTGTAAATTACCAGAGAATCTTGTAAAATGCAAATCCTGATTTGTGAATTAAGGGGGAAGCCTGAGCTTCTCAGATGACACAGGGCCACTGGTCCTCAGGCCACACTTCAAATGCCAAAGTTATAGGGTATTTGGTTTTTTAATGGTGTCAACTGATATTTTGTGATAATAAATGACAATGCCTAGGAAGAATGGTCATGCCAGATGAAACCAGTGCAGGAAAGGCAGGCGGGTGGAGCTAAGCATGCAGGGCTCCACCCACAGGAGGCCATGGGAGGAACCCAGAGGCCTGGGTCTGGCCTGAGAATGCTCCTGACTTACTACACACAGTGGATAGGTATCCTCTGAGATTGGCTTTCTGAATTCACTCATCCATTCTATTCTCCTACAGCCAAAAGGACAAATAAATTATAGAGTATGATAATGTCTATAACTAGTTATGAATTTATTCAGGAATAATGTCAGGTTGCCATACATTCGTTCTGGTATGGTCTGAGTAACTGTGCCCTCCTCTCCCAAATTCATATGCTGAAATCTGAATTCCCAACATGATGATATTAGGAGGTAGGGCCTTTGGGAGGTGATTTGCAGGGTAGCACCCCCACATAAGGATGTGTAAAATATATATATATATATATATGGATTTGTACTCTTATAGATAAGAGGCCTGAGAGCGCCCCCTTGCTCCTTCTGCTATGTGAATGAAAAGAGCGTTTTCTAGGAAGGAGGCCCTGACCAGGCACTGAATCTCTGGGTGCCATGATCTTGGACTTCATGGCCTCCAGAACTGTGAGCAGTTAAACTTCCCTCGTTTATAAGCCACACAGGTCATGGTATTTTGTTATAGCAGCTCAAACATACTAAGACACACATGAGCCCTTTCTGTACTTCCGCAATCATTTTCCCCACCACTTCCGGAAATCGCTGAATACAGGACAGCAACTCTTGAACCAAAAATATGTAAGGCGCTTAAAATGACAGTGCAAACGTTAGGCTCCTGATGAGACCTCATTTGTAGAACACCCATCCTTCCCACTCACACTAATCAATACCTCCTTTCATTCAGGAGGGTGTGTCTTGTTCATGCGTCTCTGTTCTGCTTTCTAATATCTCTCAGTTCCCTACTGTGTACACTGAATGTCAAAGGGACTTTCATATCTAGAAATCCCATTTCTACTCCATGGTTATACCGTCTCTCTAGTTACCTTATTACAAAGGTGGTAAGTGTACCATCTGACATGCTCCCCACCAAAGGCATCAAAGTCATGGAGGCTGGACGGACCCCATCAGTCACTAACAATGCTGATGAGGAAAGCATCTGTCCTTCCTTGTTGACAGTGGCTATCCCATTGTCCCCTTGCCACCCAGACCCTTTCTCACAGAGCCCTCCAAAGTCCGTACTTCTCAGCTCTCAATGACCCCCAACAGGTACATGGTAACAAATCACAGAGCTACTTTGAAACATAACCTCATGTGAAACATCAAATGTAAGATGGTTCACTCCAGTAACTGGTAAAGAAAACACATTAATCTGGTGGGTCACTCTATCAAATTTCCAAACTCTCCATCCATCACACCCACCATCCTTCTATAAACACAAATGAGCTTTAGGCACAAGAGCCAGAGGGAAATACAAGGGCATGGGAGGCAGATCCTGTCCTTGAGATACTGACAGTCTCTTAATATAAAGACCACCAGCCCTGTTTTCACCGGAGCATTCATTGACTCAACAGAGCCTCAGGAAGCACCAGTTCTATGCCAACTTAGAGGAATAAGGTATGAATAGGAGAGACCTGGGCTCTGCCTTTTCAAACCCCATGGCGTATTCAGCCCGGGAGAAAGCATAGCAGCTAAGGACAAAGCAGGAGACACAGACAGACACTGCCTAGAAGCCAAGAAACTTGAATACAGCTGCAGTCTTTATAAGGAATTCACATACATGGAAACTTCTGAGAGGCCAAGCAGCTCCTAGGGCCCAGAGAAACGCAAGTGGTGTATACTCTCCCTGCAGAAACCAGGCTGGTGAACTAGGTGCCTGCTGCCTATTTTGTCTGAAACTGAGGACTATCTACGCCTAGGAGTCCTGGGTGGGGGGCAGGGAGGTGCTTTGCCAGGAGGTAGAAGAATCCAGGGTAAAACAATGAAACATCTTCCATGGATAACATTTTGACTAAATGATGATTTAAGTGTATGAGTGTAATAGAATGTAAAATTTACATGAACACTTGAGACCTAACGGGAGACTCCAAAGACACGGCTGTTTGCGTCAGCCCCCTTCCGCCTCGGCCGTCCCAGCATCTCCACGACGGCGCCACAACACCCTCTCTGTTCTCTGTGGGGAAAGCGTATTTTTAGAGAAAGGAAGAAACCCTGCTTGCTGAGAACATGGGAAATGCATCGGGAAAGCTGGTTTGGGTCATTATACAAAAGATCGAGGACCAGACTCGGGATGTCAGGTTTCTCCGATGACAGTGGAAGAAAAGGGGCGGGACTGGTGAGCTGGCAGGGACTCACGGGACGGGCAGATGGCCAGGTTTCTGAGTCTCCCTGGTTGTGGGTGGGGATGTGGACCGTCCATGGATCCTTACCTAAAGGCCAAGAGTGAACATGACAATGTAACGAAGCCAAATGGCAAGGGGACGGCCAGGATATAGGCACAGCGTGGTGTCCCTGGAGCACGTCCATTGCCAGGGATGTGCGCTCCGGGTCCTGCGTGGCGGGGGTGTACTGAAAAGAATGCCAGAGCCCAAGGAGCTATGGGAACCAGCAGGAGCTCAGGCTCACTCCCCCTGCGGTGAGGGCACCTGTCTACATGGGTATCAGCCCTGCCTCAGGAGGACATGGCCATCCCTAGTCATGGCTTTCTCTCCAAGTCCCAGAGCAGGGTGAGGCGGGAGATGTAGGTCAGACCCAAAAGTAGATTGCTCATCTCTGTGTGAAGGCAGAGAAAGCAAGGACAATTAGAAATGATCTCTCTTCATGATCTCTGTTAGACATGCGGGTGACGGCCAGGCCAGGTATTGCTTGGCTGGATCCTCTCAAGTAGCGGACAAAGGGACTCCTGTGGAGACCCAGACTGTGCCGAGGTCACCCCGGGAATCCCGCCTGACTCCTCCACCTCGCCCCATGCCTCACGCCCTAGAGTGGGGCACGACTCTGAGGATGGGGACTCTCCCCATGGGGCCAAGTTTAGATAGTTCTGGACAGAAAGCCTCTGGTGAAGCCCAAGACCGGTGCAACCCAGCAGATAAATCATGTGAGCCACGTGTGTAGTTTTAACCTTTCTAGTAGCCGCAGCAAAACTGTCAAATAAACAGGGGAAATTCAAATAATGTAATCTGTATACAAATTATAGAGACATTTTATGTTTTCTTTTTCTAAGCCTTTTTTGTGCTCAGTTTTACACACGCAGCACATCTCGATTCAGACAAGCCGCACTTCTCGGGCGTCAGAGCCGCGTGCGTTTAACGACTAAGGCTTTGGACTGCACACTCCCAGACGTTGTGCTCTTGAGCCTCGAGCCCCAGCACCACAATAACGCCTCCTGGGCATTCCCGCAATTATGTCAAGATCCAGAGCCAAGACTGGCTCAGAAGTCTGCAAACCTACGTGACTCTTCTTTCCAACACTGTGTGTTCTCACTTCTCTCCTCACTGCCGCAGCTAAACCGTCAGTGGACTCTCCTGAGTCTCCCTTCAGAGCCTTTTACATTATTCTAACTCCCCATGCTGGCTGCCGCCACCCTCCCCAGGCCCCGACGGCCTTCGGCAGTAACCTCCTAGCTGACTGCTTGCTTTCCGTCTTCCCTTCCAGCCCTTCCGGCAAAACCTGAACTCCGCACAGCTCCGATTACAATGACGATGCTGCTGAAAATAACGACCCCTTAAATTTTTTCACATTGACCTTCCTTTTTCTGAGAAGGTTCACGTTTATAGAAAAACTGAGTAGAAAGTACAAAGAGCTCTCCCAGATCCTTTCCACATGCTTCCCAGATTCCGCCAATAACATTTTGCAGTTGATGTGGTGCGCTTGTTACAGTTATGAACCAATACTGATACATTATTATTAACTAAAGTTCTCAGTTTACATCAGGGCTCACTTTGTTGTACATTTCCAAGAGTTTTGATAAATGCAAAATGCTGTGTGTCTGCCTTGATAGTGTCAGAGAGGGTAGATTCAGGGCCCTAAACCCCCCTTGCACGCCACTTCTTCATTCATTCCACCCAAAACCCTTGGCAACCACTGATCTTTCCCTGCCTGTTGAGTTTTATCTTTTCCAGAATGTCATAGAGTCAGAATCATGTAGTATGTAGTCTTTTCAGAGCGGCTTCCTCCCCTTAATAATATTCATTTGAGCTTTTTTTCCATGTGTTTTCATGGTTTGATAGCTCATTTCTTTTTGATGTTAAATAGGATTTAGCTGTCTGAATATTCCTCAGATTATTATACCTTCATGTCCTGAAGAACATTTGATTGTTTCCCAGTTTCGATAATTAAGAATAAAGCTGCTATAAACATGTGTGTGCAAGGTTTTGTGTGGATTCCTTATTTTAAAATAATTAAAGTCTAATTCAAGACTTTCCATGGTCTGGTATCAACAAATAGTGTCATAATTTTTCTACACGAATTCTTTCTCTGTCAAACTTCTTCTTTTCTAAAAGTCTATTTTGGCTACTCAAAGTCCTTTGCATTATTATACCTTTTAGGATCGGCTTGTGAATTTTGACAAAAACACCTGCTAAGGCTTCTAGGGAGATGGCACTAAGTCAGTAGATCAATTACAGATAGTTGGTGTCTGACACGTCACCAGACATTCCTCGCCATTGTAAGTGTGTAGGTCTTACACATCTTTTCTCAGATGTATCCCCTTGCATTCCATATTTCTCTGCTCTTATGAATGGCATTGTTTTTTCTTTAAACTTCTGATTATTTGCTTCTTCTATACAGAAATACGGTTGGTCTTTGGATATTGATCTTTTTCGCTCCAACCTCAGTAAAATCTAGTTCTACTAGATTTTTGTAAAGGATATCAAATATTCTGCATCAAATGCCTTACTGAACTGGCCGGAATCTCTAGTACAGAGTTCAACTGACGTGGTCAGAGAGGCCATCTTTGTCTTCTTCCTGATTTGAAGAGAAAGCATTCAGTCTTTTACCAGTATCAAGGTAGCTGTGGATTATTTTATTAATGCCCTTTATCAAACTGAAGAAGAAGTTTCCCTAGTTTACTGACAGAGTTTTTATCAGGAATGGATGTTTTATTTTTTCATGTTTTAAATGTTTTTATTGACATCTTTTTTCTTTCTTAGTCTGTTAATATTTTCAACATAAGTCAACCCTTGGATAAATTAATTTAGTCATGATGTGTTCAACCCACTAACTTTTAATATGTTCATGAAAGGTACTATTGGTATTTTCTTATAATATCTCTAACTGTGATATTAAGGGAATGCTGGCCTCATAGAGTGAGTTTGGTAGTATTCTCTTCAATTTTCTAGAAGAATATATGCAGAATTGGTAGTATTTCTGTCTTATATGTTTGGTAGAATTCACTAGTGAAACAAACCTGTCCTGGAGTTTTCTTTGGTGGCAGGTTTTTAACTAGAAACTCAATTTTTAAAAACGGATACAGGGTCATTTATCTACTCTGTCTTGAGCGCTGGTGTTTTGTGTCTTTGTCATCATAAACCTATTCATATTAGACCCTAGTTGACTTCCTAGGACCTATAGTGAGTGCCACCTTTCTCATTTCTTATATTTATACGTGGTGTGTTCTCCCTTTTTTTCTTCCTCACCAATCTGACTGGAGGTTGTTGATTTTATCATTCCTCTCAGAGTGGTAGGTTTGGTCTCACAGATTTTCCCTATTGCTTTTCTGATATTAAATATACCGACCTCTGCTCTGATCTTTACTATTTCTTTTGTTCTACTTACTTGTGTTCAGTTTCTTCTTTTTCTAGTTTCTTGGGGTAGGAACTAAGCTTAATCATTTAAGACCACTCTTCTCTTTTGATATAGATACTGAATGCCCTAAGTTCTTCCCCCAATGTCACTTACAGAGCCCCTGCAAATTTTAATGTTGCATATACATTTTGATTCAGTTCCAAATTCTTCCTTTTCTCCTTTTGATTGCTTCTTTGGTTTACAAATTATTTATGGATTTGTTCTTTAATTTCCAAGTGTTCGAAGACTTTTCCTGAGGCCTTTCCATTATTGGTTTTTAATTCTACTGTAGAATAATTTAATCTTGCTTTTTATGCCCCAATATGCCATTTCTAAGAAGCACTGTGATTTCTTACTTATGGTTTTATACCTTTTTCCAATTCTCCAGTCCTTAAACTCCTGCCATTCTTCAATGTCCAACTCAGATCCAAAGTCCTCTGTAAAATCTTTCCAAACTCTGTCAGAGGAAGCTTGTAGCTTCTCTTTTGTGCCTGAAAGGCTCTTTCCATGCACCCACCTAAGAGTTCTCGTCACATGGGCTGCAATTATGAGTCCGTATTTGTCTCGCGCACTAGACTCTGACGTCCTCAAGTGCAGGACTCGAGTTCTGTGCACACAGAAGTTCTGTGCACACTCGAGTTCTGTGCAGTTTCAGAAAGAGAGGGAGGGAGAGCAAAGAAAGAGAAAGAAAGGAAGGAGGGAGAAGAGAAGAGAGGAGGGGAGGAGGGAAGGAAGAGAGAGAAAGAACTAAAGAGAGAGAGAGAGAGGAAGGAAGGAAAGCAAGAGAGAAAAGGGAGAGAGAAAGCCAGCAAGCTGGGAGGGAGGGAAGCACTCAGTGACAGAGCCACTTACTTTAGAGTCATCCTCCGCTCATCCCTCCCAGAATGACTCAGCTATGAAAACAAAGAAACATGAATATTAAGACAGAAGGGGAATGTGTACATCGGTTTCCTTGGGTGAAAGGACCGGGGACATGAAGCAGGCCCTCTCAGGTACGGCAGGATGCCTGCTTTGTGTCCAGGTCTCCTCTGGGCCTGCAGGGGCCGTGCTGGTGGTTCCAGGCCAGGCCTGGGCCTTGCCTACACAGATGGTTACCAGGCCTGCCTGCGCAAGTGCGGCCGACACAAAGCAGAACCACGCAGGTGGCGCTCCCCACTCCAGCTGTGGGAAACCTCGGGGCTGAACACTGGGAGAGGAGTCTGCACCCTGCTTGGGTGCGAGGGTGCACGGCAGTGTGTGCGGACACGTGGGTGCGGAGGGGACGGGAGGAGGGGCAAGGAGGAGACGAATGACCACCAAATCTATGTACACTCCGCAGGAAAGAAGAACCAGTGGCTTCCTTATTCTCATCCCTGCTGCACCCAAATCCTACCCTTGCTCAGTGACTTGATCGGAAAACATCTCGCCTGCCCTGGACGCACGCTGCGCCTATGAGTCACTAATACGCTCACAGAAATTTGCACTTTGATAGCATTCCACAGCAGAAAAGGAGGCTCCCTCTGTAAAACTACATGCCTTTTAGGAAATTAACTTTCTAAAAAGATCAGGTTACCAGGCTTCCCTGGGAAATGCTGAACACCAGCCAGCACATAGGGCAGGTATATATATAACTGACTTCCCGGGTCACCTAGTTCACCCCAGACATGCTTCCGGATACCTTAAAAATTACCGAAATCAACAGTTTCTATCATTTGGTATCATGTGCATGTATTATTCTAAGTACAGAAGCAGGGGGGATATCTTCTAGCAATCTGAGATTCATCACTCAAAGGCACACCCAGGACAGCCCAGGACTGCAGGGCGATGAACGGCTTGACTGGGAGGGCGGCGGAGGCGGGGGGCGGGGGTGGGCAGTTAGACCTTTGCATGCCTGTCTCTGCAACCCTGTCCACAGTTTCCACACAAGCCTCCTACCCACCCCCCCAAAACACCTAACCTCTTAGCAATCTGAAGAAAAAAACAAAACCCAGGCTCTGCATACTCCCACGTCTTTGACAGCATGTCAGGCATTCAGAGAGCATCTTGCAAAAAGGGCTGCCTGCTTGGTTTTCTCCTCCAGTAAACGGATGGACTCCATTCAGTTCATAACCGGAAAAGCTTTCCACCTTTGAATTCAAAGCTTAGTGGAGAATACAGGTATCCTCTGCTTTTCAAAATGTTGTGATAACGCCACATCACTTTTACAAAAAGACCTACCTTAGCACCTGGTTTTGCTACCTAAAAGAAATCTGAAAAGGATCTGCTTTTATGAAAAAAGGTGAAAAGGGAAAATCTCATTCAGCATTTGCTCTGCGGTGAGGAGAAGGAGAGGCAGCTCACATGGAGAAGAGCAGCAGGAAGGCCCCCCAAGCTCCACTCCCAGGAACCCCATGCAGCGTCTCAGCAGCAAGCCACCCTGGCTTCAGACGGCGTCTGTGACCATCTGCCTTTCATCTGGGTTTATTCTGTGCCTTCTTTAGCAATACATGTCCTGTGGTATCAAAAACCTTAGAGTGGTTATTTTGGAGGTCTGGAAACACTCAATTTTTTTTTCCATATAAATGAATAGGAATTGCTTCTTTGCTTCACACCATTTCAGCTTATGAACGTTTTCAGAGAAACGGTCTACTTTTGGATAGCTGGGGAAACCTATAATTGGATCCATTGTCCTGTGAGAACCTGATAGTTTACCCTGGGTCCTTATTGCTGACAGCAGGTGAAGCACACACTCCCGACTGACCTCAGTACCTAGTGGTCCCTCTCGAATGAGTTGGTGAGAACCGTTAACTAGTGGGGCTGGAGGCCCGGGTGTGTGCAAATCCTCCTGTGTGCCATGCACTGGGGAGTTCCACAGAGCCAGCCTGAAGCTGTCTGCTCTTTGCTCTGAGCTCAGCATTTACAAACAGAGCATACCTACTGATTGCATGGGGTGTAGCTTTTCTCCAACATACTCTGCAAAGTGACAGCGCTATTTCTGAAGAAGCAACCAGAGACCATATCCGTCACCTGGTATTCTCAGAAGGAATGAAACCTAGGTTTGGGAGCAGCTATAACTCAGCCAGCTGGTAGCTGACTTAAACCCCGAGAGGGGGCTATCAGTAGGCACTGAAACAGCTTACTCTAGGCTCTGAAACACAAGAGAGGTGAGGCTTTCTGAGCTTGACCTTGACAGACTGACCACCTCAGGTTCCTAACCAGGCTCTCAGTCTTCTGTCGAATTGTCTGTTCCCAAAGAGAACCTTTAGTTTCCTTCCACTGATGCTTTTAGTTCTCGACTGTTTTACCAAGAAAATTGATTTGTCATCTAAATCTAAAAATAAATTTAGGGGCACCTGAGTGGCTCAGTTGGCTAAGCGTCTGCCTTTCAGCTCAGGTCATGATTCCAGGGTCTTGGGATCGAGCCAGACAGAAGTCCCTGCTCCACAGGGAGCCTGGCTCTCCCTCGCCCCGTGCGCCTCCCCAGCTCAAGCTCATGTGCATGCGCGCTCTCTCTCTCTCTCTCTCTCTCGCTCTTAAATAAATAAAAATCTTTTTAAAAATAAAAACAATAAAAATAAATTTAAATCCTACTATGTGACATGATTTTCCCCACTGGGGCAGAGATTACCAGCAAGCAGCAATCAGGGCTCTTTGACGAAAAGCCCCTTACCAAATGTTTGTGTCATTTACTTACTGGTTCGTTCATCACACATCTCCTGTGTTCCTTCTTTGCACCAGATACCACGCTAGGCAGTGGGGATACAGAGAGGGGAGGAGTCCTGTCTCCAGGGAGTTCACAGCCCAGCAGGGTGAGACGCCTCAGCAAGGAAGCACAGTACCTTGCGGTACGAGGAATGCTGGCCATCCGCAGAGGGTGTCGTGGGTTCTAGAAGGGTGGGAGAGCACAGGAAAGATGGTGAAGAGCAGGTGCGGTCACCAACTAAGCTGGACTCATAAGCCCAGCCCTGCCCATCACTAGCTGGGGAGACATTGGGAAAACAACTTAACCTCTTTGAGCTTTGGCTTTATTATCTGTGAAATCAAAATAAGTACAAGGGACTTTTACAGAAGATGAAATGAGATTCATGTGTATAAACCACTGGGCACGGGTGCCTTGGTGGCTCAGTCGGTTAAGCATCTGCCTTCAGCTCAGGTCACAATCCCAGGGTCCTGGAATCCAGTTCCACATCAGGCTCCCTGCTCAGTGGGGAGCCTGCTTCTCCCTCTGCCTGCTGCTCCCACTGCTTGTGCACGCGTGCTCTCTCTCTCTCTCTCTTTAATAAGTAAATAAAATCTTTATAAAGCACTGGGCACAGTTGCTGGCACCTGGTATGCGTTCAATAACTGTGACCTATCTGTTAATTTTATCATTATTATATTCTGTGGGTCAGCTTCTGACACACTAGCACAAGATCCGTGCCCAAGACAAGACACGGGGAGGCAGACGGCGACTTCCTATCCAGGTTACAAAGAAGACCTATGTTCTGTTTACTGGGAGCTGTCAGCCTGTCTCGATTTGCTATAAAACCCACTTCTTCTCCAGTTGCTGGCTGGGAAATTCTACCCCAAGTTATCAGTTTACGAGGTGTATGGCAGAGGCAAGACTGGGAATGGTCCCACCACCTTATCTGGTTCTCTGCCTGGGCAGTGCCCCCCTCCCCCACTTCCCTGTTCATTATGCACACTCAGAGTTTAAAGCAGAGAAGACTCCGTTTCCTCTTGTCACTGGCATGACTGTGTCTGTCTCCTGGACAAGCGCCAGTTGTAAATGGCTCCTACTTTCCTCCCATTAATACCGTGGCTGCATATGCCTAGCTAAGACTTTGTTTAAGTATTAAGAAGGACTGTGTCCAGACAGTAAACGCACAGAAATGCAGACACATTGCCAAGGAAAAGAGTGTGGCTGATATAAAATACAGTGGTGACTAAATACTCACAGAAATTGTGAAGATTCGTTCCATCTTTTTCACCCGCAGATTTATGCAATATAATTAGGTGGGGAGGGAGGTGTGCAATGTTCAGACACAGAACTCGTGAGAGTTTGTATATATGATGTGTTTATAAACTAACTCAACATGCAAATTTGCCACCAGCCCTTTCCTTTCACATATCCTGGCAAGGACAGAGAGAGGGAGAAGGAAGGTTTCCTCGGGCATCTGTGGCGGGCCACCTGGGCTGCTAGCCGTCACTTGCAGGAAGGGTTCTATGAAGCACCTTCCATCATCCCTAGATCCTGAGCCAAAGTACCAGGGCTACAGGGGACAATAATGTTCACTCAACCACTCATTGAGCCAGCATTAATGCCATCCCTTGCTTGCAAAACCCTGTGTAACATTCCAGGAGAAACACAAAAATGAATAAAATCAATTCTTGTTTCCAGGGAGTTCATGGTCTAAAAGAGGATGCAGGGGTGCCTGAGTGGCTCAGTAAGTTAAGCGTCTGCCTTTAGCTCAGATCATGCTGTCAGGGTTCTGGGATCAAGCCCCATATCAGGCTCCCTGCTCTGCGGGGAGTCTGCTTCTCCTTCTACCCTTCTCCCCATTCATGCTCTCTCTCTCGCTCTTTCTCCCAAATAAATAAATAAAATCTTAAAAAAAAAAAAGGAAGGAAGAAAGGATGTATATTACTCTAACACCAGACACACACCAGACACCAAAGGAAGAAGAAAGCAGGAGCAAAGATGAGTCAGAGTTATTAAAAGAGCTGAAAGTTTACCATGTAATCTATATTAAATGCACTATCAATGGTTCATTTTCTTAAAGAGCAGATGGAGTATTTATTACATAACCCTGACAATTAGAAACAAATGACAATTTGAATGAAAAGCTGAAGCCAGATATTTTGCCTACAATAAACAAAATGCTTCTTGTGTTAGCTTCTGTCTACATTGCAAGCGTTAAACACACAGTCCTATCCATTAACATGTACATTTAGATTTGGAGATGTATTGAGATATAAGGCCACAATAACTTCCAAATTATTCAGCTACTGGGGTGTCAGAAAACCCACTGCTGTAAAAATCAAACCTCAAAATGTTTCTCTTTTCCTCAGGCTAAGGGCACAACGTGTCTGTAGCACAGTTTAGTTAAAGAAGGGCCTAATATATGAGGAAAATACAGATTCTAACATACACACACACACACACACCCCGCACACACACAGAGGCTGAGGTATTCGGTTTATATGTGTAGACTACCAAAATCCTCAAGTATATCACCAGCTTATCCACACATCAGATCTGATCCTGAAAACTGAAGGACCATCCTGTTGGCAGCCAGAGTCAACAGGAAAAAGGGCTTCGAATGATCCAGAAGTACCGTATTTACTCAAAGCACATACAGCTTACACATCATTCTTCTTCATTCCATTAAACCCAGAGACTTCTGTTAGCAGACATCTGATGCCACACCTTGAAGAAAAAGGAGGAATAGGGTTTGGGGTGGTCACAAAATGACATCTCCTTCCTATATGGACTGTATTTCTGACAGAATTTTTCCTAGTTAGTTGGGATTTTTGAGGTTTGACATTGATGAAGCAGATATAAGACAAATCCACATTGTCTTGTAAGCTAAATCACCATGATGCTTTCTGTGGAACAGAAGTGGCTTTTAAAAGAATATCAAGGAAGGGCGCCTGGGTGGCTCAGTGGGTTAAGCGTCTGCCTTCAGCTCAGGTCATGATCTCAGGGTCATGGGATCAAGCCCCGCATTGGGTTCTCCACTCAGGGGGGAGCCTGCTTCTCCCCTCTCTTCTCTGCCTGCCTCTCTGCCTACTTGTGATCTCTCTCTCTCAAATAAATAAATTAAAATCTTAAAAAAAAAAAAGAATATCAAGGAGAACTGTGAAGGGTACACACTCTTCCTGAAATGAACCTTGTAACTTTGATGTTCCAATTTACTGAAGATGTGACATATTGAAAATATTTGGTATAAAATCAGTGGAGCAGAAAGAAAGTCAAAACATGTTGGTAAATCTAAATTAGCATTAACTGTTAAAAATACCACCAATAAAAATAATGTATTTGGGAGAGTTTAAATGCAAAGCAGATTAAATTTTGAAATGCCCACAAGAAAGGGGTTCAGAAGGAAGGTAAGGATATTGATTAACCTTGGACTCTGTTAACTGAAGTATGAATGGTAAGGAATTTTAGAGTAGCACCAAAAGAACAGCAACAAAATGTATGAAGGGCAATGTCTAAAATGTCTAGGGGGAAGAAATAGAAAAAAGAAAATAATCTAGCCAATAAAAGCAAGGAAGGAGGAAAAAGAGAAAAGAAAATACCCTGGCAGTTTGAGAACACAATATTGCTGAAAAATATCATAAAAGAAATTTAAATATTTAGAGCTGAATTACAAAGAAAGCAATATATACCTACAAATAGCTTCCATGAGAGTTGTTGTAGTCATGGTCATATAACTATTTCTATGGGGCATCTGGCATCTCAAAAGTTCTCAGAGGAAAATGTGAAGTCTTACATATTTATTTTTTAGTGTGTTTTTTATTTAAACTTTATTTTTTCAGTGTTCCAAGATTCATTGTTTATGCTTCACACCCAGTGCTCCATGATTGCATGGATTGCAATCCATGCCCTCCTTAATACCCACCACCAGGGTCACCCAACCCCCTATCCCTCTCCCCTTCAAAACCCTCAGTTTGTTTCTCAGAGTCCACAGTCTCTCATTTATGTAGTAGAAAAAAATAAAGATCAAAACTAATTATAAGGGCACCTGGGTGGCTCAGAAGGTTAAAGCCTCTGCCTTCAGCTCAGGTCATGATCCCAGGGTCCTAGAATCGAGCCCCGCATGGGGCTCTCTGCTGAGCGGGGAGCCTGCTTCCTCCTCTCTCTCTGCCTGCCTCTCTGCCTACTTGTGATCTCTGTCTGTCAAATAAATAAATAAAATCTAAAAAAAAAACTAATTATATAATCTTTAGTTTAAAAGGAAAGAAGTAAATCCAGAGATGGTGTTGAAAAATCAAAAGTAGAGGTAAGAAGAAAACTTATAAAATAAAAGAAATTATTGGGATGATTGATAACTGAAAGAGAACTGAAATAACAGGAAGCAGGAAAGGGATGAAGACGGACAGAAGGAATGAATGAGAGAACTTCTGGTAAAGTTCATCAGGGAAAACGAGTAAAAGAAAAGAAGCAGATAGATACAAACAATATGACAAATGTAAATTATGTCATAACCAAACATAAAACTTAAATGACATCATAAAAGTACATCCAGCATAATATTACATCAATAATTTGAAAATATCGTAAAACATTAATTGACTCAAAATACATCAAATCCCAAATTCATGTGTAACTATTAAACAAATGGCATAAACAGTCAAAAACATACAAACCAGGATACCATATCAAGAAGTTTTATCCATCCTCCAAAAAACAGGTAATTCTTATTTTACTCAAAACTGACAAGAATAAAGAAAACATATGTATCTTATTTCATTTGGCTAGTGTAAACTTAATTTGAAAACAGGATCATTAAAAAAGTTATAGGCAATCTCACTTATGAATATAGATGTGACTCTCCTAAACAAAATACTAACATATCAAAAATAGCAGTACATATTTTTTTAAATACATCATAACCGTAGAATTTATTCTAGACATGCAAGGGTATTTTTTTCACATACACACACACACACACACAAACATAATAATGGAATTAACCACATTCACACAGTGAGAAATATGTTTAATAGGGGTATGAAAATGTATGTTGAAATATAACAATCTGCTCATGATCTTTTTCAACAAAAGGAAACCCTTACTAGGATCAGAAAGTAGCCAACTTTACTAAAAAAAAAAAAAAAATCCATACTAAAGCATGCGGCCTACTTACTGGTAAAATTTTAGAAGTGATCTCATTCAAATCAGGAACAAGACAAACCAATTCACTGTCGTAATCTTTAGCTCACATTACACTGGAGGACCTAGACAGTGAAATAGACAAGAAAAAGTTTAAGGATCAATAGAGAAAAATATTTGAACACGTCACAGATCTCTATCTGGAATATACAAGAGGACTGACAGACAAACTATAAAAACTAACTGAAGTCGGCAACATGTGAGTTATATTCCACTTGTGCTTTCACACCCACCCACACCCTTCCCCACTCTCTCTGTGCTCCGTGGCACTACTACAAGCTTCAGACAGATCTGGCCAGTGGTGAGAGGGAGAGCAGAGGCAAGGCAGGAGATCTATCGGAGGAAAGTAAAGCCAGGCTACTGTTTCCCCAACCCTGTGTAGCTGCTGCTGGCCAGTGGATCCCCTCCACCGATGTCCTAATTCGTCAGGCAGACCCCCTTTGGGGACCTCCCTATGTCCTGTTCCAGGCATTCTTCCCTCCTCTAGCCTTCAGGCAGAGGGCTGAGGATTGAGACTTACTATTAGCCCCAGACTGCTGTATTTAATCCATGGTGATTATCCGTGGTGATGCCCAGCCCACACCTCTGTAAACAGGCCCTTCACTAAACTCTTCTCAAATCAACCTCTCTGAGTGTTTCATCTGTTTCTAGTTGAGATATTGATTTATACAAGCAAGTATGTTGAACAGAAGATCCGCAAATATAAATTAATATTTTTTCCATCCGCTGACAGGAACCAATCAAAATATGATCATTAAAGATTCTAGAAATCAGTCTGGCAAAGAAAATGTGTGAAATATTTACAAAGAAAAAATTTAAAATTCCCTTGAAGGACCTTAAGCCAATCAGGATAAAATGTATGAAAATACAATGTTCACTTTTGGAAAATGCAATCTTGTAAAAATACCAATTATCCACCAAATTAACCTGCATATGAAAGGGGTTCATATCAAAATTCCAACAAGATTTTTATGAGATGGAATCTTTCAAATAACTTCTAAAATACAGAAGGGAATAGGAATATCTAAGAAGAGTCAAACATCTTTGGAAGAGAAAGGAAGACAAGGAGGCAGGTCAAGAGAAGGAGAGGGAAGAGTTTCTCCCACCAGAAATCAAGACAAACCTTAGAGCTAGAGAAATTTAAAAAAAAAAAAAAGTGACATATTTGCATAAAAGAAAAGTAACAAGTGAACAAAAGAGAGAGCCCTGAAGCAAACTTGCACATTAACGGTGATTTGCATTAGAGCAAAAATCACATTATAAGTCACTAGGGAAAGACAGTCTCTTTTATGAAAGGTATTAGTATTATAGGCTATCCGTAAAGGGACCAAAAAAATGACATTGTTTAAATCACACCAAAAAAGAAACCCAAATATAAAAAAGCAAAACCTTTAAACTGCTAACAAAGTAGAAGACCATTTTCATCATCCGTGCATAGAAAGATATTTTCAAACAATACACCAAAAGCAAAACTTGTAAATCAGAAGATCACCTCATTCTACCTTCATGTTAACTCTATAAGCTAAGAGAAATGGTATTATTGTATTTAACTCCTAAGGAAGTCCTATGTGACTTGCTCTAGGTGACACAGATGAGATTTTACTCCAGGTCTAAATCTCCAGTGCTTTGGGAAAATTATCACTGTTTTCCTTTTTCCTTGTTTTTTTAAGGCCCTGTTAGTTGCTGAACTTTTAAAGTTCACTGATCATTTGTTTGGCTGTTTGATGCTGACCTACAGTAGATGGAGACGTGCTTGAAGCAAGACCCATACTTATGTTCCAGTAAGAGTGTCCCAGAAAGGTTGGAGGCAGAAAGGAAGGCAGGATCCTGTGTCTCAGGCAGAGCTGATACACGTCAAACCTGAATTTTCCTGCCACATCAGAGAAAAGACACATGCCACCAGGACCACCATCCTTCCAGCTTGGATTCTTTCTCTAATTAGGACATCAAGAGGTCCATTGGTAGAGACCTGGATTAAGGGGAGATACCAGAACATAACAGCTTCTTTTCTGTTCTTTTTTTCTTTTTTCTTTTCTGACTTATTATCTCTGAACTGATTCAAAACTCTTTTGGATCCATTGTTACACCATCAACCTTTCCAAATTTACTTCCCATCATGTAAGGTAGTACCACTTTGTCTGCCCTAAAACTCTTTAACCTGTTAAGTGTCAGGCTTTCAAGCTCTGGGATGTGGAAATTAGGTTGAACACAGAGCCCACAGAGGATTAAACCTCCTGATATTTGGGGTGTTAGGAGAAGGGAGTTGGGGTAAATTGGTAGGGGAGGTGAATCATGAGAGACTCTGAAAACAATCTGAGGGGTTTGAAGTGGCGGGGGGTGGGATGTTGGGGTACCAATTGGTGGGTATTATAGAGGGCACGGATTGCATGGAGCACTGGGTGTGGTGAAAAAATAATGAATACTGTTTTTCTGAAAATAAATAAATTAATTAAAAAAAAATCCCTCCTGATATTTGACCCTTTCTTCCCACCTGCAGGCCTGGTCTCTTAAGTTCTAGCATGTTCTATACCTAAGAATCCCCCTATCATTCCCTGTACCTTCCTGACTGGGTGGCCTGTTGCCATCTAGGGTTAAACAGGTTAAACACCTGTTTATGAGGGCTGGGGCAAAACAGGAGTCTCACCCTGCAATTCGGATAGGGCTGGGACTCGTCCCACGGTTACTTTAGCTGGAAAAACTTCATAAAGGAGGGAAGGGTTGGTGGAGATCTTGAACAACGCCGGGCTGAAAGCCCACATTTCAGGCTTTCTGGCAGGTGTGTTTGATTGCTTTGTGCCTACAACCAGGAACTGTGAAACGTGGCTACCAATTGGTTTTCATCCTTTGTTTGGCTGTGTCTAATAATGTCAAAACAGCCTGTCAGTTGAACACAAAGATATTAGCTGGTTCATTGGAGATACTCACTTACCGTTTGACAGGCAGAGCCAGAGGACCTGGGAGTGGGGCCCTCTCGCCTCCCTGGCCTCCCTCCAGCCTCCTGGAGTGTATTTGCTCTTGTATGTTGTGTGATTGCAAGGTGTGAGAGGGAGCTCAAGGTGAGCCCCGGTGAGTGAGGACAGCGGCTTCGCGGCGCTCCGTTATTCGATCAGCACTGTTACTCACAATGAGCCCGACCGCTGCTGAGGGACGCACAATACTTCCTGAAATTCAATGTTCTCGAATATGTCTATTGTTGCTCTATGGTTGGATGAGGATAATTATTACAGTAATTATTAGATCATTTGCAAGAATAGGAATGTGCCCAATTGTCTTCACCTTTATCTTCAAAGCATTAGACAAACACTGCCGTGATCCCTTAAACACTCCCCCCTTGGCCAGCTCACATCGGTCCATTGCTGCACACGGTAATCTTAGGACATAGCAAGGGAAATAACCCCTTCCTGGCGCTGGGCTCAGGAATGACAATCTTCTGAGATTTGTGGCTGCCCTTTATCTGCAGCAACCTTCCTTCCGGCACTCGGTCGGCAGAATGCCCACTCATACCACTACTGGGTGGTGAGAGGTGCGTGGAACTTGAATCGTCTCCCAGTACATGTTTTGCAAGGAAAAGCAGCTTGCTGAGTGTGTCAGGTTCTGTCTGGAACTCTGAATTATAGAAATGAGGGAGAAAGGAGCCTTCTGGACATGGAACCAGCAGGGAGCTGCAGGAGTAAGAGGTCTCGGGGCATCACGGCAGCCCCACCGGAATGTGAGGAGAACCTTGAGTCATTTTCAACCTCAAGTGCATTTGCTAGGTCAGAGAGACCAGAAGTATATTTCTAGCTAACTTTTAAAGTAATGAAAAGGAGGAAAAAATACCTAACTTCTAGTTTGAATTTTAAAATCTTGATTTCAGTTGGGAATTTGCTTGATAGCTTTCTCTTTACAGACTTTGGAGTTGTAAAATAGTTTCATCAGACAGCCCGTAATCACACAGCCCCAGAATATTATGAGGAATGGGTGTCCAATCAGCAGCCAGGTTTTACTTTGTTTTGTCCTGCACATACCACATACCACACGGAAGGCCTTCTTTGTTCAGCTGAGTGACACTTTTCAACTGATAACTGTATTATGTTTGTGCAGAACACAATTAAATATTTGCCCATTTTGAATTGAAAATCAATAGCTTCCCTTTATATCTCTTCTTTATAAGGAAGCCACATTGCCTCCAAAAGGAAAACACCATTTCTAGGGCTTCCAGTCGTTGTGCTGAATGTGAAGGTCATCTGTGTGTGGCATCACACACCGTGGTGTGCTTCCCTCGGACTGTGATAGCTTGCTGAAAGAAAAGGTTTTTAGCCAGACAAGAATTTGGGGGTGATGAAATCTGGTAAACACATTCTCCACCTTCTCAGGAGACATCAGGGGATTCTCCCCAGCCTCCTAGCCTTTCCCTCAAGACAGCAGGAAGCAGCTCGGCACTGAGACTTGCCCTTCAGCGCAGTTTCTGAGTCCCTGCAGACAGTGAAAAGGTCCTGGGGCTTGGAGGTGGGAGACCAGAGGACCCGCTCATACTCTGGGACAAGCCCATTCTAGGGCCTTGGACCAGACAGCTCCCTCTTCTGAGTCTCAGATCTCTACTTATAAAAAGACAAAAGACTTCTGATAGAGATGACATTAAGTGTATGTCCAGTACCCTCTGTCAGCTTTAAAGACACAGCAGTGATAAATTAAGTATAAAAAGAGAAATCCGAAGAGAGAGAGTTAGGCTCAAAAACTTAAACATCACTATAGATTGAAATAGAACTTAAATGCAAAGCAATGAGGAGAGCTGAAGCCACAGGACTTCTGGGTTGTGATCCAAACCAAAGCAGTGGTGGCCAGTAATCCATGGGGCAAAACAGATTAAAGGTGCTCCACACGAACTGGGAGATTAAAGCTCGGGTCTGCACCTGCAGTAAAGTGCCCTAAGGGCAGCTTTCACCAGGACATGAGGCCAAAAGAAGCTGTGATTGATTCTGCCTGGAGCTCAGGTTCATAGGACAAGGGGTATAGGAGAGCACAAATACTAGAAATGGAACCGAGCTATCTGCTGGCTGAGTGACAGCATTTGTCATGTCCACAAAAGTGCCACTGGAATGGAATGTGGAGGTGCCTCAGACACGGAGCTTATGTGTGGTCTCAGTAGAGCTATGAGGCGGCATGGAAACTTCAAACTTTATAGGATAAGGAGGATACATCTAGAGGGCAGAGTAAGCTTTCAAGTTAATCTAAGATGAAAATGTTAAAGGCACAAATTTATCTTATGGTAAGAAAGACAGCCAAATACTAGCAGATTGAAAAGCTGTTCTCTTTATATGAAATTTTATAGAACAGCTTAAGAAAAATTAAAAAATAAAGTTGTGTAGGAATATCAGAGATATAAAGGAACAATTTCTATGGAAACAAACAGGAAAATATGAAACAGAAGTGGGCAGAAATTGAACGAGAACAGGAGGTGGAAAATAGAGTCACTTAGGTGAGAAAGACTATCCAGACTTGATACAGCAAAAGGAATTGGAAAATAGTGCAAAGGAATTTAACTAGGATATCAGTTAAGAAATATAAAACCTACAGAGTTTTTAAATTTTCAAATGTGTATCTTAAATAAAGAGAATAGAAGAGTAAGAAAACAGAAAGACAAAATTTTATAGAACTGGAAGAACACATAAATTTGTCGACTAACATTTTACCTCAATAACTAAAAAAATAAAATATAGTCACATGCAGGTATCATAAAGATTAAGAATAAAGAGAAAAATGATAAAAGCAACCAGAGAAAAAAGACTACCACATTTCAACAGTAGGACCTAGAGCAGACTTAACAACAGAGTGACAGGAGGCAGAAAGTGGTAGGTAAAAGTATTCAAAATGCGCAAGAAGATAGCCAAATATGGAATTTTATATACAAAAGTATATTTTGGAATGGGAACAGAAAGACATGCACATTTACAAAAAATAAAAAATAGTTTAACAGTTATAGGCCTTCACTATAAGAATTTTTGAGGCACTACTTCAGCAAGGATTTAAAAAGAAAAAAATATACTCAAACTCAAGTATGACAACTATTACAAAAGACAACTATTAGATTACACACACACACACAGCAAAAACTGATGAAATTTTGATATCAGAAAAGCAAAGCAATGAAAACTATCAATGACATAAAAATCTGGTTTATTCAAATAATCAGTAAAATTCAAAAATCTCTAGCCAGATTTAACAAGAAAAAAAGATTGCTAATTTCAATAATAAAAGAGAGACATGGCTAGAGAGCTTATGGATTAAAAGGATAATACTATATCAACTATATATGTATATAAACTCTATACATTATATAAAATAGGCAAATTCCTTAAGAAATATCTACTATTAAACCCAGCAAAGAAAAAGTAGCTAACCTAAATATTCCTATATTTATCAAATAAATTAAGTTGTAGTTAAGAAACCTTCCCCACAACCACCCCCCACACATACACACCAACACACACACATGCAAATACCATAGACCCAGTTGGTTTCAACGGTGAATTCTATCAAATGTTTAAGGGTGAAATGCCAGTATTACACAAACTGTTCAAGAAAATCTAAAATGAGTGATGCCTGCATGGCTATCAGCTAAGCAACTCAACTCAGGTCATGATCTCAGGTTTCTGGGTTGGAGCTCCAGGTGAGGCTCCCGGCTCATTAGGGAGTCCACTTTTCCCTCTTCCCTATTCCTCCCCTCAACTCATGCTGTCTCTGTCTCTCTCAAAAAATAAATGAAATCTTTTTTAAAAAATAAAAAATGAGGGGCGCCTGGGTGGCTCAGTGGGTTAAGCCGCTGCCTTCGGCTCAGGTCATGATCTCAGGGTCCTGGGATCGAGTCCCGCATCGGGCTCTCTGCTCAGCAGGGAGCCTGCTTCCTCCTCTCTCTCTCTGCCTGCCTCTCTGCCTACTGTGATCTCTCTATGTCAAATAAATAAATAAAATCTTTAAAAAAAAAAAATTAAAAAAAAATAAAATAAAAAATGAGAGAACATTTCTCAGTTCATTTTATGACCCTAAGATAGTTATTTTCATTTACCAAAGAAATGATGAAAAATAAACATATAAAAAGTTGCTCAGCATTCATATGCCATTAGAGCAAATAAAAGCTCTGAAAAACCTACAACAACAATGGTTATATATATATTTTTTCCTGACAATATCAAGTACTGCTAAGATTTTATAGTAACCAGAACTCTAATTCTTTACTAGTGGGAATGTAAAGTCGTACAACCACTTTGGAAACAATTTTAGTTTCTTACAAATTTGACTATCATACATACCATATGACTCAGCCATCCCATTCCTAGATATTTACTCAAGAGAAATTACAACTTGTGTTTACATAAAAACTCTGTGTGAATGTTTACAGAGACTTTATTCAAAACTGCCAAGAACTGGCAACATCTCAAATGTTCATCATCTGGTATGAATAAACAAACTTGTGGTATACCATGTGATTGAATACTATTCTGCAATAAAAATGAATGGACAAACTGATATGTGCAATAATGTAGTTAACTTCAAATCTGTTCTGCTAAGTGAAAGGAGACTATATATTGTACGATTCCATAAAAATTACTACATGAAAAAGGAGGAATCCAGACTACATAAAGCAAAGAAAGGATCAGTGAATTTGAAGACAGGTCAACTGATACTATATGAAGAAGTAAGAAGAGGAAGAAAAGAAGGAAGAGAAAAAGAAATAATTTTTTTTTTTAAAGTTGAGCAGAACATCCAAAATCTAGAGGACAAATATCAAATAATCTGATATCCTTGAAACTAGAGTCCCAGGAAAAAAGAAAGAGGAAATAAGGAAGGTAAATGTTTGAGGTTATATTGGCTGAGAATTTTTCAAATGGGTAAAAGAAATTAATCCACAGATAAAAAGAGTACAACTAATTCCAAGTAAAATAAAAAATAACAAAAAAATCACTTAGGAATGTCATATTCAAATTTATAAAATTAAAGATAAAGGAGAAATATTAGAAATATCCACAGGAGAAAAAAAAAACACAATACAAATAATGGAGAAGTAATAAGAGTAATAACAAGACAGAAACATGGAAGTCAGATGATAAAGTGAAAATATATTAAAAGTGCTGAAATGTTTTTAAAAATTCTTCAGTCAACATATATACAACAAAAATATCGTTTCAAAAATAAGATAAGATGTTTGCTGCCAGTATAATTTACTAGCTTCTACTAGACTGGTCCCTCATGGTACTAAACCTATAAATTCTGGGCAACACACACAACAGCAACTAAAACAACCACCTACAATTACTGGAGTAGAACAAAAGTAGCAATATTCTGGAGGCAGATTAGCATTTGCAAAAAGGAATGACACTGTGTGCATTCCCTGTTATCACAGCTTTTAGCCAGAGGGCAAACCCTAGTGAATGTTTCAAGTCTTTCTGGCCTGAAACTAGAGGAACTAGAGGAAAAAATGTGAGCAACAAGAGAGTTGAAAAGTGAAGGGGAATTTCCAAAAAGAAGAGGACCAAAGAGAAGTAGTTACAAATTTGGTGTTTGTGTTCTGAATAAGTCTCTGGCCAATCCCTAATTCATGTACATGCATGTGTATGTCTGAGCTAAAAAGGGAAGGAACTGAGATTTAAACTTGTCTGCCAAATGATAAGAGATTGCAGTTTCCTTCAAACCAAGTTCCTTCTCTAACAAAACAAAAAATCGAGACTCTTTGGAAGAATATTTAAAAACCCATAATCTCCACAACATAACATTCACAATACTCAGGATGTGATCCAAAATTATGTGACATGAGGAATGAAGAAAATGTGGTTCAACTTCAAGATAGAAAACCATCAATGAAAATGAGCCCTGAGATGACAAGGGTGGTATAATAACCCTGTAGGGATTCTAAACCCATAACTATAATAATGCCTCATATTTCAAAATGCTTACAATGAATGAAAAGATGGAAAATATCATCAAAGAAATAGTAACCACATAAAGAACAAAACAGAAATTTCTATGTTTAACAACTACAATATCTAAAATAAAAATTTCACTAGCCAGACACAACAGCAGTGTGATAGTTACTATTATGTGTTAACGTGGTTGGATTACAGTGCCCAGATATTTGGTCAAAACATTATTCTAGATGTTTCTGTGAGGGTGTCTTTAGGATGAAAGTAACATCCTTGTGTAAAGGATGACCTTGTGTAAAGCTGATTACCCTCCATAATGTGAACAGGACTTATCCAATTAGCTGAAGGTCTTAATAAAACAAATATGGAAATCCCCCCAACAAGGATGGCTTGCTTGACAGTCTTGCTTGCTGATCTTCAATCCTGAACTGTGACATTGGCTCTTACCTGGGTGTCTAGGCCTGCCAGCCCATTCAGCCACTTAGGAGATCTCGTACCTGCCAGCCTAAAAGGCTGAGACCAATTCCCTAAAATAAATAAATAAATAAATAAATAAATAGATTATCTATCTATTTACCCATCTACATATACACACAAACCACACACACACAGACACACACACACACACACACTCTCTCTCTCTCTATTGGTTCTGTTTCTGTGGAGAACCCTATCTAATAAAAGTCGAATGGAGATGAAAAAGGAAAGAGTCAATGAAACTGAAGATGGATTAATAGAATTATCCAATTTAAAGAACTAAAATAAAAGTTAGGGAAGGACAGTTTCTAGGACATGGAGTAATGTTAAAAGGCCTAATATATGAGTAATTGGAGTCTCAGAAGATGAAGAAAGAGAATATGAAGCAGAAGAAAATATTTGAGGAAAGAACTCATTTTTTACAAATTTGGTAAAGGACATAAATTTGTATAATAACGAAATACAGAAAAATTCAAGCACAGTAAATATTAAGAAAACCATACCTAAGTAAATCATAATAAAATTGCTGAAAACTAATGAGGTAATTTCAAAAGAATATAAAGACAAAAAGTCACATTTGATATAGGGGAAGTTAGTGACTAGATTCAAATATATTGGGACCAGAAGACAAAGGAACAGCATTTTATGGTTCTAGAGGTGGGTGGGAAACTGCCAACTAATAATTCTACACTCAGTGAAGATATCCTTTAAGAATGAAAGGTAAATAAAGGCAGTTTCAGGAAAACAAAATAAAATAAAATAAACCCAAGAGAATATAGAGGAAGTATGTTAGATAGAAGGGAAATGAAAGTAGGTAGAAACTCAGATATTCAAGATGAAATGACTACCATTGGAAATGGTGAATATCTTGGCTTTCATAAAAATACAGTTTTTCTTTTAGTTATTTAAGAAATGCAGAACAGGCTAAAATAAAATTATAACACCGTAGGAGAATTACAGACCAATATCCTTGATGAACACAGATGCAAAAATTCTCACCAAAATACTAGCCAATAGGATCCAGCAGTACATTAAAAGGATTATTCACTACAACCAAGTGAGATTTTTTTCCTGGGCTGCAAGGTTGGCTCAACATCCGCAAATCAAGTAATGTGATAAAATACATTAACAAATCAATAACCAAATACATTAACAAATCAATTAACAATATCAATAACCATATGATACTCTCAATAGATGATGAAAAAGCATTTGACAAAGTACAGCATCCTTTCCTGATCAAAACTCTTCAAAGTGTAGGGATAGAGGGTACATATCTCTCTTTTTTTTAATTTTTATTTATTTATTTGACAGAGAGAGAGATCACAAGTAGGCAGAGAGGCAGGCAGAGAGAGAGGAGGAAGCAGGCTCCCTGCTGAGCAGAGAGCCCAATGTGGGGCTCGATCCCAGGACCCTGAGATCATGACCTGAGCTGAAGGCAGAGGCTTTAACCCACTAAGCCACCCAGGTGCCGTTAGAGGGTACATATCTCAATATCATAAAAGTCACCTATGAAAAACACACAGCAAATATCAGTCTCAATGGTGGAAAACTGGGAGCTTTTCCCCTAAGATCAGGAACATGGCAGGGATGTCCAATATCACCACTGCTATTCAACATAGTACCAGAAGTCCTAGCCTCATCAATAAGACAACAAAAAGAAATTAAAGGCATCCAAATTGGCAAAGAAGTCATCAAACTCTCACTCTTTGCAGATGATATGATACTTTATGTGGAAAACCCAAAAGACTCCACTCCAAAACTGCCAGAATTCATACAGGAATTCAGTAAAGCATCAGGATATAAAAATCAATGCACAGAAATCAATTGCATTTCTATACACCAACAGCAAGACAGAAGAAAGAGAAATTAAGGAATCGATCCCATTTACAATTGCACCGAAAACCACAGGATACCTAGGAATAAACCTAACCAAAGAGGCAAGAATCTGTACTCATACATAAAGTACTCACGAAAGAAATTGAGGAATACACAAAGAAATGGAAAAACGTTCCATGCTCATGGATTGGAAGAACAAATATTGTGAAAATGTCTATGCTACCTAAAGCAATCTACACGTTTAACACAATCCCTATCAAAATACCAACATTTTTTTTTCAAAGAAATGGAACAAATAATCCTAAAATTTATATGGAACCAGAAAAGACCCCAAATAGCCAGAGGAATGTTGAAAAAGAAAACCAAATTTGGTGGCATCACAATTCTAGACTTCAGCTCTATTACAAAGCTTTAAGCATCAAGACAGTATGGTTCTGGCACAAAAACAGACACATAGATCAATGGAACAGAATAGAGAGCCCAGAAATAGACCCTCAACTCTATGGTCAACTAATATTCAACAAAGCAGGAAAGAATGCCCAATGGAAAAAAGCCTCTTCAACAACTGGTGTTGGGAAAATTGGACAACCACATGCAGAATAATGAAACTGGACCATTTCCTTACACCACACATAAAAATGCACTCAAAATGGATGAAAGACCTCAGTGTGAGAAAGGAATCCATCCAAATCCTTAAGGACAACACAGGCAGCAACCACTTTGACCTCAGCCACAGCAACTTCTTCCCAGAAACACCACCAAAGGCAAGGGAAGCAAAAGCAAAAATGAACTATTGGGACTTCATCAGGGCCAAAAGCTTTTGCACAGCAAAGGAAACAGTCAACAAAACCAAAAGACAACTGACAGAATGGGATAAGATATTTGCAAATGACATATCAGATAAAGGGCTAGTATCCAAAAATCTACAAAGAACTTATCAAACTCAACACCCAAAGAATAAATAATCCAATCAAGAAATGGGCAGAAGACATGAACAGACATTTCTGCAAAGACATCCAGATGGCCAACAGGCACATGAAAAAGTGCTCCCCATTACTCGGCATCAGAGAAATACAAATCAAAACCACAATGAGATACCACCTCACACCAGTCAGAATGGCTAAAATTAACAAGTCAGGAAACGATGGATGTTGGTGAGGATACAGAGAAAGAGAAACCCCTCTTACATGTTGGTGGGAATGCAAGCTGGTGCAGCCACTCTGGAAAACAGTATGGAGATTCCTCAAAAAGTTAAAAATAGAGCTATGCTACAACCCAGCAATTGCACTACTGGGTATTTACCCTAAAGATACAAATGTAGTGATCCGAAAGGGCACGTGCACCCAAATGTTTATAGCAGCAATGTCCACAATAGTCAAACTATGGAAAAAACCTAGATGTCCATCAACAGATGAGTTGATAAAGAAGATGTGGTATATATATATATACAATGGAATACTATGCAGCCATCAAAAGAAACGAAATCTTGACATTTGCAACAACATGGATGGAACTAGAGGGTATCATGCTGAGCAAAATAAGTTAATAAGAGAAAGATAATTATCATATGATCTCTCTGATATGAGGAATTTGAGAGGCAGAGTGGGAGGTTGTCAGGGGTAGGGAAGGAAAAAATGAATCAAGATGGGATTGGGAGGGAAACAAACCATAGGAGACTTTTAACCTCACTAAATAAACTGAGGATTGCTGGGGGATAGGGGTGGTAGGGATAGGGTGACTGGGTGATGGACACTGGGGAGGATATGTGCTATGGTGAGTGCTGTAAAATGTGTAAGCCTGGTGATTCACAGACCTGTACTCCTGGGGCAAATAATATATGCAAATTTAAAAAATTATAACATTGTAATGTGGCATTTATAATATATGCAGATGTAATACATATAAAATATATCAAAAATAGTCTAATTAGACTGTGAAAAGCTAATGGTGTATATCTTAAATCCCAGAGCCCTTAATAAGCCACTAATAAATAGGCAAAAAATAAGGCTAAAAAGGCAATGTATAGACTAAGATTAAATTTTTAAAAACCCATAATCAAATCATTCAAAAAAAAAAAGGCAAGACGAAGTAAAAGAATTAAAAAAGAAAAAAAAACATTGAAATAAGGAGAAGGTTAATAATACAATGGTAGATTTACACCAATTGTGTTAAATGTTGATGAATAAAACACTCTAAGCAGAAGGCAGAAAACTGTTAGGATGGGTTAAAAAAAATGATGAAAATTTTACACATGAAAGCAAAATGTAAGACTCACATCAAATATACAGTGAGATAGCTTGAGGGATACCTGAGTGGGTCAGTTAGTTAAGCATCTGACTCTTAATTCCAGCTCAGGTCAAGATCACTGAGTGGTGAGATCAAGCCCATGTCAGGCTGCACACTGGCTGTGGAATCCATTCGCCACTCTCTCCCTCTTCCTCTGCCCTACTCCAACTTCTCTCTCTCTCTTTCTCAAAAAATAATAAGAAGATAAATAAATAATAAAAAAATATAAAGAGAGTTTGAAAGTGGAGGAATGGGAAAATATATACTTAGAATACAGTATGCATAAGAAGACAAAGATGTCTGTACTATTATCAAATAAAATGGATTTCGAAAGAGAATATTACGAAAAAGAGTATTACGTAAATACTTTTTTCGTATTTTGAAATTACTTTTTCGAATTTCATATTTCAAAATTACAAAATTACTTTTATTTCGTATTACGAAAAAGAATATTACGAAAAGAGAAAAAGAATAACACTAGATAGAGTCAATTCTTCAGGTATTCACGATCACTACAAACCTCTATGTGGCTAATAAAACAACTTCAAAACACGTAAAGCAAAAAACTGGCATAATTAAAAAGAGAAATAGGAGAAAATCCAAGGAATCTATAGGAAAGGACTCCACAACTCATCAGTGAGTTTGGCAAGTTCATAGGATATGATAACCAGGATATGATTCAGGATTTGGATACAGGATATGATTCAAAATCAGTTGTACTTCTACGTATGAGCAATGAACACATGGAAACTTAAATTTAAAATATCATTTATAATCACTACAGCTATTGAATACTTAGATATAAATCTAACAAAATACACGCAACATTTGTATGCTGAAACCACACATTATTATTTAAAACAAACCAAAGAAGGGGCACCTGGATGGCTCAGTCCGTGAAGTCCCATTGCTCAGGTCATGACCTGAGGACCCTGGGATTGAACTCTACATCAGGCTCCCTGCTCATTGGAGAGCCTGCTTCTCCCCGCCCCTTTGCCCCTTTCTCTCACTCTCTCACTCACTCTCACTCTATCTCAAATAAATAAATATTAAAAAAAAGAAACCAAATATCTAAATAAATGGAGAGATATATTTGAAAAAGAGAAATAGACAATTTCATAATCACAGTTTAATAGCTAAATAAATAATATATAACTATTAAATATTGTAGAAATATTTATTTACATAGCTTATATATTACATTTATGTATATAATTTATATTATATTCTAATTATAATATATAAAATAATATATTATATAAATATATAAATACCATACATTATACATATTATTAAAATAATAACTAGATAAAAGTAATCATATCATTGGTGTGATTATTATTTGTAGATTATTACCACTGACAACAGGAGAATACATGTTCATTTCAAATGTATCTAAGATGTTCACCAAGATAGATCATATACTGGGTCCCAAAACAAGACCCTACATAATTCAAAAGGTTTGAAATCCTACCGAGTATGTTCTCTGACCATAATAAAATTAAATTAGAAATCATTATGAATAAAACATCTTTAAAGACTCCCAACTACTTGGAAAGTAAACAGCACATATTTAAATAATGTTAGTCAAAAAAGATAGGACAATGAAGTAACAAAATATTTTAAACTCAATGATAATAAAAATGCAACATTTTAAAACTGGCACTCAGCTAAATCAATGTTTAGAGGAAAACATACAGCTTTAATGTTTACAGATAGATTTAAAGAAAGATATAAAAATCAATGACTTAAGGTTCTACTGTAAGAAGTTAGAAACAGGGGAACCTGGGTGACTCAGTGGGTTAAACCTCTGCCCTCAACTCAAGTCATGATCTCAGGGTCCTGGGATTGAGCCCCATGTCGGGTTCTCACTCAGTCTGTCAAATAAATAAGTAAAATATTAAAAAAAAAAAAAGAACTTAGAAACAAAAGCAAAGTAAGTCCAGGTGAAAGGAAGATACAAATATATGGATAAAAGCAACAAATCAATTAACTTTAAAATAGAAGAAAAAATGCCAAACTATGAAACCCCAAGTTTAATTACTTGAAGGAAAAAAATTCAATAAAATTGAGAAATACTTTGATCATATTGAGAAAAGAATAAAGAGTACAAATTAACAATATTGTGAGTGAAATATGTTATATCTGTGGACCCTACAGATATGAAATGGATAATAAAATAATATGATGACCAACTTTATACCATCAAATTAAACATTTTTGGTGAAATGGATGCATTTTAAAAATATATATCTTACCAAAATGGCACAAAATAAAATAATCTGAATAACACTTTATAAAGAAATTGGGTTTTTTAAATCAAAAATCTTTACATAAAAAATTTCAAATAATTTTAGTGGTGAATTCTATCAAACATTTAAGGAGGAAATAACACACATTTTTACAAACTTTTAAAGAAGAAATACATAGAGACAAATACTTTCCAAATCATTTTACACTGCCAGCATGATTCTAAGCCCAAAACCTACAAAGACATTACAAATAAAATCACAAGTCAGTATCTCTCAAGAACATTAATGGAAAATGCTTGACTAAATACTAAGTACATTAACTGTAGCAACTGTGTCCAGTAATATAATGCAACCTGCACGGTTTCCAACCCTGACCCCTCTCCAAGAACCGGCTGGGGGCATCAACAACCTGAGATACCCCAACTCTTACTGCACCGACACTCATGTTAGAATGTGAACTTCCTAAGGGAAAAAGCAATTAGCCTAGTCCCTTTCGGGGGTCTTCAAAAACCTCTTTCTTCTTCATCCCTGTTCTCCCTCCCACAGGATCTGTTTTATCCTGAGGCTGGCTCTCCTTGCTAGCATAGATGCCTACCAACAGCAATCCTTCCTCCTTTTTGCTAAAGGAAGAGAACGTCTCTTCCTGGGGTCTTTTGTGTGTTTTTGGTGATGGAGGTAGTGGTGGTTTTTGTTTTTTTGTTTTTTGTTTTGGGGGGGTTTTTTGATCAAGGAAAATTTTACCAAAAGCCCTTGGAAAATGTCCTCTTACATCTCATTACTTCAAAGTATGTTTCCTGCCCACTTAGGAACAAATCTTGCTAACGGGGAACACCAGACGGTGATTAGCTTAGGCCTGAGTCCTCACATCCTTCTTTGTCAAAAGGCTGGCAATGATTAGGATTGACTGAATGTATTCAAGGGCCCAGGCCCAGAGCCAGGAAGCTCCAGGACAGGGAAGGACCAGAAGGGACAGCTGGAGACCAGTGGTACTGATAGCACAGGAAGTGCCACCAAGCATTTGTGGTCTGGCCAGCCTTGTGGTGTATCTGTCGCACTTTATATTTTGGTCCCCCTTGGTCTCCTGCAAGGATTACTTAGTCAACAGGACTAATCAAACTGCACTATTCTGCCCTTCAGGGGAGGATACTGTGGCAGGAACACGGCAGGAACATAGCACTGGGAGGGTGAGTAAATGATGTCCACTGGTTCAGAATCCGGTGGAATGCCAAATCATGATCATCTCAGGGCATCAAGATGCCTCAGAATCTGTCTGTTTCCCTGAGGGGTTGCGAAAGGTCGTTGGGGCTTCGAGCGCCCTTGCTGCTCTTGGCTGAGATTGGGAGGACCGAGATGTTTCGACAGTTAGGAAGGGAGATTCTGCGGCAGTGACTGACTCGCCCAAGTGACTTCTAAGAAAATGTACTCAGCTTTCTACTCTACAGGCTACAGAGCACTTTAAAAACTCTTGCCTCTGTGGCCCGATTAGATTGGGAAATACATTTTTGTTCCACATATTTATTTAAAGGTTTCATTTTCACTTAATAAATCTGTAATCATGGCATACAGGGAAGGTTTCCCCAAGTGGTAATTTATGCTTATTGTAGAATTACTTTTGAAAGTGCATGGGCTGCCTGTCACTGAGGGAAATTGTGGCCACTCAGTTTTTAGACTTATTGGCTGTTACAGATTTGGGAGTTGATATATATTTGAAATGTTTATGCCTTCTCTTTCTTGTTAATTATCGATCTAAACCTTTATGGATTCCAAGACATTTGTGAACAAGGCTTTCATTAATCCCCAAGGCTGCTGAGGGGTCTGGGCAGTGGAATTCCCAATTTACAGATATGCAAAAAACTTGGGAGACGCAGAGGCTAATTCCCAGGGTCACACAGTGGGTCAGCGATGGCCCAGCTTGCAGAGTTTATAACGGGAGCATGAGACACCTGACTTGCTCACCAAAGATGACCCCTTAGCTGTGCATAGAACACATAGTGGAGGTTGACACAAATGTGTTGTGGACACAGCCCCTCCTCATGGGCCTCCCTCTACACCAGGGATACCTACCCTGTGTCCTATTTCAGCCCCTGTGTATAATCTACCTCTGGAGGGTAGAGCCCCTTATTCTCAGACAGGTATAGAAGACTTCTGGACCACAAAACCCGTTCTCTCATCTTACCTCGCTCCTCTTCCTTCTCCTCCTATCTCCAACCTACCTGCTGCTCCAAGCCAATGGAGGATCTCAAAATAGAAATACCGGCCAGAATCTCTCATCACTTAGTCACCAGAGCAGGAGAGCACGGGGAGTCCAAGCGGAGGTGGTTTGTTGATTGTCCTCCTTGGTAGGAACCGGTGCAGGCCTCAGCACTGGCCATGAGCCCTGCCACACCAGGACCCTTATCCCTCAGGCCCGTGGAAGGGAGGAGGAACGGCGGAAGACACTGTGTTTTCCCATTTCCTGTTCTTAAGGGACTTTTAAGGAGCCTCCAGCTCCTTAAAATAACTTCCTAGAGGGTGACTTGCTAAAAAGAAAAACTAGAAAGAAAAATTAGAACTGCTTTTCTCTCTCTGTAGAAGACCACTGTACCTGTCCAGCCTTCCAGAGATACTCTAGTCACTCTGCGTTCTGGCTTTGAGGCCTCCCTGGCACTCTTCTTATCTCCTTGCTTCCTTGGAGGTCATGACCTTGAAAGAACCTACTACAGTTGGACGGGAATCATGGGAAAGCAGGCATCCGGTCCTGGAGGCCTTCGGTGCAGTGAATGCTACCTGATGGGCAGGAGGGAGCCTTTCCAAAGTGCGTCCTCGCCCTTCAGGAGACCGGAGAGGACCCAGCCTCCTTCCTCATGGGCGGACACTGGAGAGTTCTACAGCGCTCCCCGCCCTGCGTGAGAACTAGCTCGCTCTCGGAGTTCGCCTGGCCAGCCTCTCCCTGCTACACACAGGAAAGCAGGCCCAGGAAGGCGCTGATATTTCCGCTTGCCTGCGCCCCTCCTGGGGAAGAAATGAGGGCCCTGAGGCCCACGGAGGAGAAGTCAAGTCTTCCATCCTTCAGTCACCTGCTCCTGATGACCAAGTCAAGACCGAGGGGGTCCTCGCGAGGTGCTGCTTCCAGGAGGCCTGTGGCTTTGTGTGTGTGAGCGCGCACACATGGTTTCGGGAGGCCTTCCCCCGGCCCCCACTTCCAGGCCCGCCTCTGCCACCCCATCTTTACTCATTGCTAACAGATGCCACCGCCAGGCTGGAGAGCAGGAGCGCACGGGCTCCCGCGCTGCTGAGAAGAGGGAGGACTGATGAGCTGCCACGGCGCAGAGCATATGAGGGCCTTGGCTTTGAATTTCAAGGCCCCCTCCCCCCACCCCAGGCCAGGCCTTCCGACAATCTCTGTTCAGTGTCCTCTCACATGTGGGAGCGGCCGGATGAAAGGCCTGCGAGCTGCTGCGGAGCTGGGGTCCGCCCCCCACAGCCTCGCCCAGGCCCAGGAGCTGGCGCTGGCGCGTGAACTCCTCCTAAGGGGCTGAAGAGAGCGCGGCTCCTGCCAGCAGCCGGCGAGGAGCAGTTCCTGTCACGCTCGCTCGTGGCCACCTTCCCTGATGCGGCAAATGTGCCCTGTCTGGGGCCTAGGGCACCCCGAGCGAGAGACGGAGCCGGGAAGGTTAAGGGCAGGCGCTGATGGGACTCACGTGCGATCCTAGCGACTCCTTCTGGAACTTCTCTGCGTCTGACTGAACGTGGTAACGTGCTCACGTCGTGCAGCGTCACGACTGCCCTGTGGTACTGCGCATGCCTCAAACCCTGCCGGGTAGTAACCACTCCCCTAATCTCCACCTAGTGCCTGACCATCCTCACAGCCTGGGTTAAGGGATACCTCTCCTTTGAAGCCTACCTTGAGCCCCAGTCTAGGGGGTCCCTGCTGCCTCTGCGCCCCACAGCCAGACTAGCATGCATGGGTCTCCCTGCCTGAGGGACTTGTGTGTGCTTCACCATCCCCCTCGGGGACCCTTCCCTCTCTCACCCCAGGCCAGGATGCACAGCACAGGAGCTGCTCAACAAAGGTGAGCTGGGTCAGTGACACGCTAGAAAACGTAATAGGCTTGGTGTCAGAGACCCGAACTGGAATACGGGCTCTGCTGTGCCCACCAACCCTCTCGCCCTCACTCTGCCGCACAGCCACAGAGGACTTGGGATCCTCACCTGGAAGATGGAAACGCTGGTCTCATCCCTGCCATATATACCATCATTCTTGTGGAGTCACATGGGAACTGGACGTTAAAGGGCTATCCCGATTTTTCAACGCAGTACGCAAATAAACTGACCCTAAAATTGCAGTGCTTTTGCTACACCCATTATTACTCCTTTGTTTATGACGATTAATAATGGAAACTGGAAGGAGGGCCCTTCTGAATAACCCCTTTCAATTACTCACTAATCTCCTCCGGGAGGAAATAGCTTCATTTACTCTCTCCTTGCACCCAGTTTCAGCAGCGAGTCGAGTGGGGAGAGATCGCTCAGCTGTGAAATGGAGATTGAGCCAACCTCTGCCCACCCATTCACCCCCAGGTTCTCACTCATGGGTCTGATCAAGGTGTTCTCATGACCTCAAGTGTCCCTGATGTCTTGAAGTGGACAGAGACCAGCTTCCTGGGGTCTAACGTCATATGTATGAAACGTTTAAAAACTGAATGTGCCATGAGAAAACATTAAAAAGAAACTTAAATGCATATTGTCTAAGTGAAAGAAGCCAGTCTGAAGGGGCTCCATACTGTATGATTCCGATCAGATGACCTTCTGGAAAAGACCTATAGAGACAGTAAGCAGTTGCCAGGGATTGTGGGGGAGGGATGACTAGGCAGAGCACAGAGGATTTTCAGGGCAATGGAAACATTCTGTATGATACTAACATGGTGGGTGCACGTCATTATACATTTGTCCGAATTCATGGATCATATAACACAAAGAGTGAACCGTAATGTGGACTCTGCGCTTTGGGTGGTTATGACGCGTCCATGTAGGGTCAACGGGTATGACAAATGGACCATTGTACTGTGGGATGATGACCACAGCAGGGGGCATGGGGAGGAGGGGGTGCCTGTGTAGAGACTATGCCCAGGTGGCTGTGGGAAATCTCTGTACCCTTCTCTCAATTTTGCTGTATCCTTAAAACTGCTCTAAAAATATGAAGTCTTTTTAAAAAGTGAACATGTGCTCATAAAAGAAACTAATATTTGCTTCTTCAGGAATCCTGGAAGCTGAGCTAGTGGTTTGACTTTTTATGAAATTTGCGGCCCCTTTCAGGGCTTCCTAGGGGAGAACAAGATGGGACAGGAAATGAGCAGGGATGTTAAGGACTGGAGAAAAACACGGTAAGAAGAAACGGCCAGGGGAAAATCCAACACAGGGCATGCCCGGGTCCCAGCTCAGCCCCAGGCTGAGATGGAGGCATAAGGCTTCTCAGTCAGGGTTCTTAAAAATGTTTCTGGAATGACGAGGAAGATTTCCTGCTCTGTGGTCAAAGGCATTAGTGAAGAAGCCAACACTGGTATTGCAGAGCATTATTTTCTACACCAGAAACCAGACATGGAGGGCCGTGGACTTTCTAGAACTTTGATTATCACTTGCTACCCAGTTCATCACAAACGCTTTTGTCCTCATCACCATGCTGTTCGGTCCCTCCATGGGTTAAAGTGGCAGCACAGGGACATTAGGGAGGTGGACAGTCTTGGGGTTCTTTCCCTTCTGAGTCTTCCTGTGAGCATTGTCTGTATATTTATGGGTGTGCTCCCTGGTCCCTACACTGGCCAGGCTTTCTTCAAGGTCACCCTGGGGACCCAGCTGTGTGGGGTGTCCTACAGGGGAGGCCTACAGCAAAAAACCTGAGGAGAACCTGGGGTATAGACGCAAGAGCTCAGAAAGTGCTGCTCTGGGGTCAAGGGGAGGAAGGGGGTCCTATTTATTCCTAGGAAATGAAACCCCCAGAATTCCCAGCCTGCTGTGCTGCCTTTCAAGCATAGTCTGATGGCAGAATTTAGACTTTTGGGTCACTAGTTATAGCCCATTGATGTTTCAAGGACACAAGTGTAAGTCATACTTTTAAGGTCTTGAGAATGGAGAAACATTTGTCCTTCAGTGTGCAGTTGCCTGAGCTGTCCTTCCTGGAACTGTCCCTGGTTACCCCTTCCACCACCCCCACAGCAGGGTATAGGTCCCTCCCTACTCTGGGCTCCCGCTTCACCCCATGGTGACCTCTGCCTCTGCATTTATTACATCATATTGAAATGATGTGTTTGCTTTTCTGGTTTCCTCAACGAATTATAAGCTTTTAGAGGTCAGGGATCCTGCTCGTATGACCAGTTTTGGTGATCCCATCTGTCCTTGTGACCTACGGGCTTAGCAAAGCATCTGGCAGGTGTTCAGTAAATGTTTGTGGAATGAATTAAGGCATATCCAAACTCTAGGGAGCCAAGAAGCCATGACAGAGGTAAAGAGGGTCCACTGGACCTCCAGAATCCAAGAGGTTTCAAGCCAAGAAGATACAAAGATAGATCATAATAACAGCTTTGCAGGAAATCTGTGAGTCCCTATACAGGCATTAAGCATTCCTCAGGCAGTGTTTCACCCAATTCCCCTATAACCCTATGACGTTGATAGTATGACCCAACTGCTTCCATGTAGGAATACAGCCCTAAGAAGATCTTCATCAGAGACACTCTCTACAGATCTCCTGCTCTTGCCTGGAGTGATACCTGAGGCTTGACGGGTTTCTGTTTCTGAGCATTTTCAGAAAGGGGAGGAGGATGAGAGAACACTGCTGTTCATCGCATGCCCACCTTGGATCGGGGTCTGGGCTGGGTGCACACCACACACCCATTTTCATTTATGCTTTTAGGAATCCTGAGGGCACTCTATTGTCATCCATAAGAATTTAACAAATGAAGAAACCAAGATTTAGGAGATGAGAAAAAGTGGCAATGAGCTCAGGCCACAGGCAGGTCCACAGAACCTGATATATAACTGGCACTTGGTAAATACGTATTGAATTAAACGGCCTGGAATTAAACTGAATATTCCCTACCCACGACATCAAATTCTATTTTAGGGTGCCTTGTTTCGGCAGGCCTGGCAGAGTAGCGCCCTCAGTCTGTCTTTAAAAGGCTGCAGTGAGCCCCAGGAGCCATTTGGAGAAGTGGGAGCAAGAAGTGGTACCTCCCACATGAATGACTGTGTGCGGTGGTCATGGATTTGGGTTGGGGCTATGGCCCGTAGGCCGCAAAATCTCATCAGCCTTGTAAAGGGAGATGTATTTATGCAAAAGTCTTGCCAGTTGGACTGCACAGGGCTCTTTTCTCCCAGAACACCTTAGCAAGGCAGTTCTGGTGGTAGCAAGGGTGGCTGTGAGCCAGCTTCGAGCTGTGTGCAGCCCCCCGTCCCGAACATAATTGGAATGTTATTTATTATATTTGACATAGCAGCCTATGGCACTTGGATGCCTGGGTCTCCAGCAGTGGTCCAGAGAGGAACGGGGTAATCATGTTAAATAACTGAAGATAATTTGCTTTTTTAAAAAATGTGCATATTGGTTGTCTCTTGCCTAGAAATATCTCTCAGTGAGGGAATGATAATTTTGGATTTCTGTAGCTAGCTTGGAAACGAGTCCTTATAACATTTGCAGTTGGTGGCAGCAAAAGTCTGTGTAGTTTAATATCACCAGATTTAATATTTTAATTGGAACATGAGCTAGACATTCCAGTGCATGAATCTCCCTGAGAACCTTGCCATTCCCTTATTCACTCAAGTAATCCAGTCATGGAGTTGTTTTATAGTCAACAAGAAAGTCAACTGGAGGTCCCACCCTTTGGACTATTTTTCTCTTCTCTTGAGTATGTCAAAATGTTATAAATGTCAGTTATTCCCATTCTCATGGCTCCAGCGGACTCAGTAATCAGTAACTTCCCCAGCTGCATAACAAATGCAAGAGAGAGGAGAGCTTAAGAACTTGAAAGCTGTTACAGCCAGAACAGTTCACCCCTTTTGTTTCTGCACGTCTTGTGCAAAAGTCCTTCCCTGCTACTGTTCCCTGGGCGCCAGAGTCTACTTCCCCCTTAGAAGCAAGCAACAGCTTGCAGCAAGCTTTTGTTGACACAAATTCCATGTTGCCTGGTGCTTTTGTTTGTTTCACACATAATTCACATTTTTCTATCTTACATGCATTTTTCATGGCCGGTCCTGAAGCAATGTCCTGGCTTCCATCTGAGACTCCCCGTCTGGGGTCAAAGCCCTTGCAGATAACTGGGTTAAGGGTGTTGATGGAACACTCAGCAGGACGGAGCTGACATATTAGAAACTATTATCCTGCAACACAGAGATTAAGAATCACCTTAGATCAGACTCTAATCCAAACAAAAAAAAAAAAAAAAAAAAATGAGCACTTGCTCAGGTAGCCCAATCTTAAGGACACAACAGAGAGTCAAATTTGCTGCTTTTCTATTCTTTTCTAAAAGAGTTTTTAGAAAACTCAGAGTGGGAAACAGAGGGAAAGTGTCAGTTTTGATTGAGTCTTGGATGGGACTCCAAGGGAAGAAGGAGAAAGGGAGGTCAGAGAACAGGAGTAGGGGACACACTGGGTATCATCAATGGCACAAATGGCATTTGTAAGACTTGCCAAAACTTCTTCAACCATTAAGGAAATGCCCTGAAATTGAAGACCACTTTTCTATCTCCCAGCTCAAGGATGCTTGAAGAGAACTTCTAAATATAGCTTTTTTACTTACAGCACTGACTTCAAAGAAGTTAAGAATGCCAAGACTAAAAGAATCCTTAGAAAGACTTATTCCAACTTTCTTCATAATGCAGGGCTCTATTCTGCAGCATCTCCAACAACACAGGCACTCCATTAATAGTGGAGTGTCTATGTAAACTCACTGTTTCACAAGGTTGTTCATTTCCTTATTCAACACTCCTTTGTGACCAAGTTCCTCCTTCCACTTAGACAAAGCACAAGATTCTGTTTCCCATCAATGAGTGTATATTCTGCCTTAAAGTCACAAGGAACAAATCCCTTCCTTTGAACGTGGCTAGATTGCATGATGGTTATCAGAGTAGGTTTTGCACTCATTCTGTCCTGAGTTCAAACCCCATCTCTGCCACTATGTAACTTTGAGCAAGTTATGTCAGTTCTCCAATTTTTAATTCATCTGAAATATGAGCACAATAGTTGGATCTGCCCCTTTAGTCAGGCTTGCCTATGAGAGCGATGATGGTAGCAGGACCACATGGCAGAAAAGAAGTACCAAAGCATGAATCAGGAGATCTGTGTTTTGCCTAAGTGGTCTGTGTGACCCACGCAAGGCTTCCTACAACTCAATCCTCCCTTTTCTAAAATGTCACTCATAACACTTGCCCTGCCTATTAGCATCTGGGTGCTATTGTAGAGACTGAATGCAAGCATGTGACTTGGACATCCATGACCTGTAGACCTATGGTACAGCAACAGTGCAGGAAAACATTCGGTACCCAATGACAAAACCGTGCCTGTGTTATCTGAATGAAAGATTAGGAATTGTGGGTTGAAGAGGCTTTCTAGATGATGTTTACAATTCGGTAGGCTATCTGGAAGAACAAAGTCCGTAGAAGCAGCAGGCCTGTGCTGGAGCTCCTGGAGAAGGAGCTGAGGTGTAGGGAAGGATTTAGGTGTTACCTGTTATTAAAGAAAAAAAAAAAAAAAAAAAAAAAAAAAAACTAGAAAGGCAAGAGTGATGGGAAGAGCACATCACTGGGCTCCAGAAAGTATATAGTGCTTTTCTCTGGGATGCTGATCAAAGGAACTTCAAGCAGAGGTGAGCAAAGAAGGCCCTGGTATTCTGAGAGACGGGGCTGCTTCTCAGTCAGCTTCCTTCACCTTGCTCTGATTGCCCAAGATTCACTTGTTCTTCAAGACCAAACCCTAACTGAATCTTCCCCCAGAAAGTCTTCCCTCGAGTCTGGAACAATGAGGACTCTACTTCTTTTCTAAAATTTAAGCCATAAGAAACTTAAGTGTAGAAAACAAACAGAGTTGATGGAGGGATGTGGGTGGGGGGTGGGCTAGACGGATGATGGGGATTAAGGAGGGCACTTGTGGTAATGAGCATGGGCTGTTGTATGGAAGTGATGAATCACTGAATTCTACTCCTGAAGCCAATTTTACCATGTATGTTAACTAACTAGAATTAAAATTTTAAAAATTGAAATAAACAAATAAATAAAATTTCTAGAAGAATTTTAGTCTGTATGAGTCATCTAGTAATTATGAGTCTAAAAAATAACTTCTGGACAATGTACCTATTTCCATCTTAAAACAAGGTTAGCTAACATTTTACAGGTAGAATATATTAGGTTCTGCTACCCAGCCACCTATCATCCCCCGGGAGCATACATCAAATGTTACATAAAAGGGGGTTCCTGCTCATCTCCTTCCTGTTTCAAGCTCCTCACCCCGACTTCTAGTCTTGCTTAAATGTCTGAAATAGTGGCCAGCATCCTTTGCCTATTTCTTGTTCTTCCCCCCACTTCTCCTTGGCAGCTCCTCTGCCAGTACACTGCCTCATGGAAAGATTTTCTACCAAGCTGGCTCAGGAAGACCCCAAAAATTTGGAAAGAAACCATGGGGTCCATTCTGTGCCTCTCCTTTATCTTCTCCCATGCTCATAGCAGAGCATTCCTCAAGCTTGTCACTTCATAAAAACTGATAAGTTTAATTCACCTTTAAAGAAAATGGCAAAATGGTCAGTGGAAGGAGCACTGTATATGAGAATGGGTTGAAGAAATGATCCATCAATGGCTTTCCCTCAGTTACAAGAATGGGTCTCACACATGGCAGGTCTCAATAAATATCTGTTGGATAAACTCTGGAGAACCAAAGCAAAATGAGGAAGTATTGAACCCCCCCAAATGGAAAAGTGTGTAGGGCAAAACTAGGAGAAGAAGCACTTGCTGACAACGGAAAAATATTTCGTTAGACAGAACCTCTGCTGTTAAATTCCAGCTTGAGCTCACAATGCAACGTATGGCGGTTGTAACTCTCCTCCAACCTCCTGAATCTCAGTCCTCCATGACAAAGACCCTCCTCACACTGAGCTGTCCACAGCACATCAGGAAGGTTTCCAGTGGAGGTCAATAGAAGTTACCATGGCTGACCATCACTTCTGTACCACCGTCCACCCTCCCTTAGCCTAGGTCCAGATATTTCCCCAGGAACGCTTTCAGAACAGCAGACTCTGACCCAGTCAAAAGTCAATTTGCTTGAGTTCAGTTATGAGTTGGCATTGGAAGACTCCTGTCCAGAGAGGTAGGGGTTTATCATAATGGGAACTGGGATGGATGAACAGCTCAAAGGACAAGAAGACACATAGGGCAGTGGATAATCTCTACCCTCAAAAGCTACAGTCATTCTGAGAAGCCCAGCACCCTATTTACCCTTAGTCATCATTGTACCTACATTCCCAGCCCTGATATATCTCTTTCAGATCTGTTCTTTTCTCATTTGTGTGTACCTATCACACACGGACCTCCTACACAAATGCCAAGCTCATGTTTTTGTTTCTTCTTATAACAATTATTTAAGAAGTGCCTTCTATGTGCGTGGCATAGCACTAAGTACTTCTCATATTTTGTATCAGTCATTGCATCAGTGACGGTAAGATGACTATTGTTATCTCCATTGCACTACTAAGGAAACTTAAACACAGAGGAGCTAAGTCACTTGGCCAAGGTCACACAGATCATATAAAATTAGATTAAAATCCACATTTTCTGAAGTTAAGACTGGTGTTCTTTTCTTTGTATCATACTTACCTTTAGCAAGTGTATAATAATACTTAAGAATTTAAGATAATAGTTCTTAATTATGAATAATTATGAGTGATGAATCCTATAGTAGGGAAGACATATGATTTATATATTATATCCAACTCATTAATATATCATTAATATAAATCATTAATATATCTTAATATATTTTAGTCCTGAGGCTAAATATGAAATTTGTTTCTATTTTGTATCTTGCCAATTATTCATTTGTCCTAGCAACATTTCTGACATTGTTTCTTTCCAAACATCTGCTGAAAGATACCTTTAATGCTTTCCATCTATTTCTAACCCCCCTCCCCAAGCCGGTACAACATTACTCTTTCCTTCTCCCAGTTGTAGCCCACGGGACATGTACGCAGCCTCAGTGGTGGTAATCCATACATATTAGGGGTTCTGTGAGTTTTTTCTTAAGTTCTAAATAGCACAAATTTGGACTTAGTGAAAATAGAACCTGTAGTTATAACCAATACATACCATCTTGGGAAAGAGCAGAGTTTCCGGGGAGTTAAGATGAGATCATGCAGGTGGAATATTTGGATCTCTACTTCAATCAGTTTTAACATGAATCTGGGAATAAGTGGCTATTCTCTGGCCTGATCATCTGGCCTACAATCTAGTGGGTTTCGGATATGTGCAATTTGGGCTGAAACAATCCAATGTGTCCAATAAAAACAAGAGCTTAAAATGGGAGACACTGACATCAAGTAGTGTGAAAACATGCTCTGTTCCAATAAAGACAGCTGAAAAATTCCCCCTTTTGTAACACTGAGCACAAGTGATGACATATTTGGTCTCACACTGAATTCATGAAAACAGAGATTTTTTTGCAGAGGATGAAACATCACTTGGTGTCCTCTTCCAGCAACAAATACTAGCATTTCACAACAGGTGAACTTTGGAAACTTAAGAGGTCAGTGGGAGAGGACAATTTTTCTAAGAACTGAGTTTTGGGGTCCTTCTCAGTGTTCACCCCAGAACCTTCTGAAGGCCAGTTTATTCTTCTCTATTGTTTCTGCCTGTTGCAAATTAAGTTTGAAATACCTTCTCCTGACATGTGGCATTTCACCTTGGTGCTCTTTCCCCATGGAAAAGTCTTGCCCATCTGTTTTGAGGCAAATTGGCATCAGAATCTGATTCCTCTTGGAAACTTTAGGACAGGACTGGTCATCAAGGCACATTAATCTCAACTAAAACTGCAACTGGACGCATGCGTCAAGTCCCTCACTGCCTGGTATGCAAGTGTTCTCCCCATGCATGCTGCAGTCCTCTGGTTTGCTCCCCCTTCCCTGCACCCCCCAAACCCCCCATCTTGCTGCTGGGCAAGAGCCCTTAGCTTGTTTGCATATTTAAGTCTACATGGGTTCTTTTTTAGCATTTGTTTTTCTTGGCATTTCAAGGCATGATGTCCATTTTTGTTATGCCCTTGACAGACCGAATCCTAGTGCCAACAGGCCACAGTGAAATGAACACTTTACATTTATAGAAGAAATTCGGAATATATTTTCTGCAAAGCCTAGAAATTTCGTCACCTGGTGAAATACTGCAGGCAGGACAGTGGGCTTCCATTGTACTTGTGTGACCCTCAGAACTGGCCCTGATCTTTGACTCTCTCTCTTTCTCTCCCTCCCCAACCTGCACATACACACACAACACACAGCTAATTAAACTCTGTTAAAAATGCCTGTTTAACCTCCATAACACAGCCACAAGCCTAGACCCTGAGTTTTGAGCACTGAAGACTAGCAGTTATCTTTAAACAGTTCTAAAAGTCTCAGAACCCCAGTCATTTCAACTCTGCCTATATAAAACATAGCCTAGGTTAGCTACACTCAGTTCTTTCTTTACAGATAGACAAATTTTCCCTAAAGATGAAAGGTTTGGGGGGATTTGGGGCTCAGCAGTACATGTATTTTCTCACCAAAATATCTTACCTCCTGACAATTCTGAGACATGAAAGACTGCTCCCATACCCAGTTGTCAAATAACCATGAGTGAATACAACATGGCACCTATGAGACACCATGAGATGCCACCCTGCCTGTGCTTGAAAGCTACAAGTCCCCACAAGGAACATGAGATGAACCTTTTGCTCTTAGGAGACTATATCTAGTTGAGAAGGGAAATCTTAATACACCTAAAACAATCAGTGTACATTCTGTGTTCCTCTTATATTCATAACCATGTTTGGTTACATTTTCCAAATTTCTTTGATTATGGAATATATTATAAAAACTCACAGAGGATAGTTCTGATCAGGTGGGGCCACATGGGGATTTCAGAGATGCCAGTATTGTGCTCTTTTGTAATCTAGGTGGGCACCACTTGTGTACTTGCTCTCTATCAGTTGGCTAAAATGTACATATACCTGCTCCAAAGTCCTCAAAATCATCTACAATGGTCTGAGAGCTGAGATATAACTGACTTTGTGTCACCCAACACTGTCAGATTTATCTCCCCCAAATGCAGTTTTTTTCCTACTACAGCCTGTGGAAGGGCTGAGGTGGGCTCTCTCTTGCTCAGGATATTACCAAGTTCCAGCTTCTCTGAAAGACATCTTGAAGGCATGACTTCACATCTGTAATAGTTAATTTTATTTGTCAACTTAGAGGGTGTTTTGAATGAAATTACTTGAATCACTAAACTTCAAGCTAGCAGATTTTTCTCTGTCATATGGATGGTATGACCAGAACAAACAGAGATCAGCCTCCCCAAGCAAGAGGGAATCTTCCAGCAAACTGCCTTTGGACATCAATGGTTCTCTTGGGTCTCCTCCAGCTGGTCCACAGTGAAGATGGACTATCAGTCTCCATAACCTCACAAGCCAATTCTTTATGATCTCTCCATCTCCCCCTTCCCCTCTCTTTTGTTCCCTCTTTCTCCATGAAAATATATACGTGTGTGTGTGTGTCCTCTATTTGGTTTCTCTGGAGAACCCTGACTGATAGAACATTCATTGCTACATACTAAATTATACCAAAACTCAGAGGCTTAAACTACAATTACTGTCACACAGCTACTGTGGGTCAGAAGTCTGGGCACAGTGTCTTCAGGGTCCCCTGCTTCAGAGTTTCTCACAGGTTGCAATCATGATCTCTGCCAAGACTGCAGTCTCATCTGAAAGCCTGCCTGGGGAGGGACCTGCTTCCCAGCTCCTTCGCATGGTTATCGGCAGAATTCAGTTGCTTGTCACTACTGCAATGAGGGACTAAAGTTATTTGTTGGCTGTTGGCCAGAGGTGGCCCTCACTTCCTAGCCATATGGTCCCTTCCACAGGATGGGTCATGACATGGCAGCCTGTTTGATCAGAACAAGATTACAAGAGAAGCCAGAGAGAGAGGGCTAGCAAGAAGCACATCACAGTCTTTATAACTCAGTCATGAATATGACATCCCACCACTTTTGCGACATTCTACTTGTTAAAAGCAAGTCACCAGGTCCAGCCTAGTTTTAAGGGGAGGGCATGAATTCCAGGAGTCAGGAATCACCAGGGGCCATGCCAGAAGCCCTCTACTGCATCCATCCAAACCCCTCTTTCTCTATTTTTTTGCGTGAACACTCAATGCAGCCTTGAGAACTCTCAACTGGCACTCAACACAACCTTTGCCTCTGTTAGCCTATTATTCTACCTACAAAGCTCTTCTTTGTTTCTTCCTAGCAAATTGTACCCACAGCTCTGGATATGTATTTCAAAAGTTGTCAGTTATCTCATACATGTAAACACTTTGACTTTAAAACATATACCTGTACCTTTCTAGAATTGTGCTTCAAACTTCAGAAGATGTGCAGGTTCAGTCTAACAAGCCGTCATTAATTTCATCAGAAGAAATGTCACTGGTTCTAACTTTATTAGACAATCGCTGCCAGGCAATGTGGGCAGTTTGCTGGGGAAGCATCTGGAAACAGAGAAATAGCCATCCTTATCAAATTTCCATTGCTAAAACCATAATGGTAGAAACACAAGTCTAATTTCATTTGAAGGGAAACATTTTCAACCCTCAAGAGAATGACGGGTTTTAGATTCTGGGTTCTGTTTCAGGGCGGCATTTTTGTTTTCTTATTGCCTCCCTTCCAGTCTATGGAGGTCGGTTCCATTTCAAAGAGAACAGTATTTAAGGCTGGTTTGCTGTATGGCCAGGGATTTGCTCGCCACCTCATCACAAAGGTATTTATCCTTCTGAGTAAAGTGAAAAAATGAAATGGTACCAAATTATGCTTGCCAAAGAAAGCTTAAAAATCCAAATGAAGGGTCAGACATATATGATTGCTATAATCCACAGGTTTCTCTCAATCCAATAGAGAAAGAGAGGAAGGGAGAGAGGAAGAGCGAGAGAGAGACACCGAGTGGTAAATATTCAAGTTCCTAGTGTCAGGCTTTTAAAATAAAGTTCAGGGAACTAACAGTTTAATGTAGGGAAGTTAATTTTATTGCTGTTATTCACAACATCCTCCTGCCCTTTGTTTTTCTCGGGTTTATCAACTGGTCTACTTTTATGTCATCTTTCCAGATGAATAGAGGGTACAGAAATCACATGAGCCATCACTTTGAATAACAAGCTTGGACACCAGACCTCAAAAGAAAATGAGAATTCGGGGACACACATGCGCACAGATGCTCGCACAGCATTTTTCAACACGAAGGTATAAAGGTATGTATGGAGGAGTGAGATGGATTCATGAACACTGACAGAATGAAGCAAGCAGCTGAGGCAATTTCTTTGGCTCAAGCAAAGTTTGAGATTATTTTTTTGGCAAGAATTACATCTTTAGGGATGCCTTAAAAAAAAAAATAAGAGAGCTACAGAAAGAATTAACTCTTCAGTTGCTTCAGAAACCTTCTCTGAGTTGTGGACCCATTTGGCACGTCATAGGGTTAAGATGGGGGTGGGGTGGTGGGTGGGGACTGCAGAAGTGAGGAAACCAATCCTACCACTGTGGAGAAAGGTACCATGTTTATCACCAGTGTAAATAAAGCCCAATGACGACCAAGTACAGACAAGCACTGACATTCATTATTTTCTCTCTACCTAAAATGGAAACCACTCAGATGTAGACTGGGGAAGCCAACTGGATAGGAAGAGCAGTGGGGAAAAAAGGTTGGTGACAGGCTATGATGTAAATAGACTTGTTGAAAAATCGTTTTGTCTTAGTCTTAAAGCCTGATTAGTTCTAGCATATTGAAATTTTTATAACTCCAGTGTGCAACCAAGAAGTAGTTCTGCATGTAATCTCGTCTTAATAATAGCGGCTAAGGGACTGTTAGATGAAAATTATGAGTGAAAAAGGTATAGATTCAGAAACAGCTGGTAGGAGGGATTACACAAAACCGTTCCTGCCCCTTCCCTTCAACGATGGCTTCACACAAACCTAGGTCACCACATTTTTCTGGTGTTTCTTCATCTCTTTTCCTGAGAGAATTATAAAAGTAAGATCAGCATATTAAAATGGGTAAATAGGAGTCTTTTCTTCGAGATGTTATAAGTGGTTCTTTGCATATTGGTTATTAGAGTAGTTAGTCGTTGCAAAAGAAAGGCTAGTAAATCACTTCCTGCAAAACTTCCTAGGGTATCAGACAAGCCCTGAGAAACTATTTATCCCAAGATAAAACACGCAGGATTGGGAAGTGCCATGCACAGAATGAGGATGAAATTCTGGAGGTGCTGATACTAGTTAAGTATCTGTGAGAAAGGTATGCCATTATAGCTATTCATTTACATTTTTATGAAATGTGGCTGCAATTTCATATCTATTATATTCTTGTGCTTTTGTATTAAATCCAATCAGAATTAAAAACAAAAAGAAATCGGTGGCATTTCCTACTTGACCCAGCGATGAGAAGGGGTGTAGGTAAAAATCAATAACATTTTTAAAAAACCAAATCAATCATCCAATAATCAACTGTCTTATGTTGAACAGTTATTATGAGCCTCGCAGAGGCTGTAGCAATTGAAATACAAATACTATTTCATTTAATACTCACAAAAAGACATGAAAAACATGTTGTGTCTGTCTCATTTTACAGATGAGAAAACTCAGCTTTGGCCAAGTAAATGGTTTCATCAAGGATTCCCAGCTGCTGACTGCAGTACCGAGGTAGGAACCAAACTCTCTTGAGGGCCAATTCCTCCTACCAGCCGTCCAGGGAAGACTAAAGCCAGGGTGCTGAGCCTCAACGTGATGCTCCTAGAAGTAGAGATTCATGAAGTCCTTGATATTGTATATATAATGGGGATAGATGATGACTGGCATTTGGTTTTACGTGTTCATACTTATTACAACCAAAATTTCCCTATTTTTTTAGTATTTACATGGATTCCTTATACTGTTTTGTTCTGTTTTGCTCTGTTACTGGTTCATGAAATCTAAAATTCTTAGCACTGCTGATTCAAAGAGACATAGTGTTTTCTAAATAATAAGAATTAGGCACAATGGTAGGCTACAAAAATAGCTAAAATCCTCCATTCTTCTCTGTATCCACATCAGTTTGTCTTTATGGTGTGACTTTGTAATTCCTCTCAATGAAGGCTAGAGGTTATCTCCCCTCCCCCATGGATCCGCTGGGTCTGATTTGGCCACATGTGCTGTGGAAATAATTGGTGTGCCAGTTCCCAGTTCACGTCTCAAGAGACTGTGGTTATTTCTACTTTGTCTCTTAGAAACTGCAACCACCATATGAACAAGCTCAAGCCTACAGGAGAAGAGAAACCAAGTGCCCACATGCCTCCACCACCCCAACCACCAGCGATCAGTTATCCCCCAGAAATGGAACCATCCTGACTACATGTGAGTGAGCCCAGCCCAAATCACCAGCCCACAGGATCAGCAGGTGAGTAAATGGGTGTTGCTTTAAGCCTCTAAGTTTTGGGCTGGTTTGTTCCATTGGAAGGTCTAACTGATACAAGCACATTTAGATAGCATTAGATAGAAATTGGAACAGATACAAGATAATCTTGTCATTCATCAGAACTCTGAAGCCAATCTTGGATTAATTCCTTAACATATACATAAAAGGTCATTTTGCAATCATCTTTTCTGATCTTATTTAAATGTTGAAGAGATTTAGATACACATTGTTTTGAGAATTATGCAAGCTCACACATCTAATTTTTGGTGGAAATAAGTCTAGAAATCTCAAACAATAGAACTATTGCTCCACATGCCCTAAGTGCACTAACAGTGTCTATCAGTCTTTAAGTGACATTCATCTGACACTGTGTGTGGTACCATCAATTACTTCTATAATAAATGAGGAATAAATGAGGCTCCAGGAGATGTGTTTTGATGATCTGATGAAAGGAACAGAAACTCCACTCCTCATGGGCCAACCTACCCCCATTTTAATTTAGAAATATTTTAGATTGTCAGTCTACCAGAGTAGCTAGGAGCTGGCAGACCCCAGTCTGGTGAACATGGGTTCCTAGTCCTCTCTGTGCTTGTTATGGCCCTGGAACAAGTCCCTTTCCCACTCAGCAGTTCACATTCCTCATCTGTGAGGTAAGGGGGCTGGACGCTGAACTTTATGGCCCTCCCCATTCCAGCAGCATCTCAGGCCTTTAATCTGGTCACTCAAGGCTTGGAAATGAAGCCCCAAAGATAAATGTATTAAAACTCTCTGGAGACAGACAACCTGGTATCAACTTTAGTAAAGTTTAGCCTGCTGCTTTTCTGAAATCCAAACAAAAGAAAATTTGGTTTACAGGTGTTATTGTTATGGGTTACTGTAGGTTATTCTTCTAGAAATAAGATTTCTACATCTTTTTTCACTAAGGTTGCCTTTGTGCACACGAGGATCGTGGTTTTCCATGGTCAGTCATTAAATGGATTCTGCGACTTGAGTTAAAGTGTATTCAAGGATCCACATGGAAATAAAACCAGGCACATTGCAACCTCTATTGTGATATTTATCACTGATGGCGCTCACGTGACTGCAGAGCGCCATAAAACTCGGGAGGGGTCGCCTTCGCTTAATGGCGTCCTTCCCTTTCACTCACCAGCCACTTCTTATTGCAAACAGCTGCTTGGAAACGAAAAAACATTTTCTATTTCCAAGGGACATTGTTGGCTCTCAAAGTACTTTACTCATTTTATTTAACAAATGTTTAAGTTTAATCAAATTTCTAATTCCAAAAATGAGCCGATCTTGCATTTTGAATCACTAGCTCATGAGACCTGTACATTTCAAACAGTATAAAAGGAATCAAATTCAAGAGCCAAAAAAAGAGAAGGAAAGAAAAAAAAAAAGTGAAGTCTGTGGCTTCCATGGCGTTAGCTCACTCCTGTGATGTTTCTGCCACCCCCTTGACCAGCTGGCTTCTGCCCAGGCACCGATTCTGAGGGGACCAAAGACCCGGCTTACCATGAAGGCTTCCCTGAGATCTGATAGAAAGTTCATTTCAAATAACCTAGGGAAACTGCATCAGCACCAAAGTAAGGGAGGAAAACAAGCATCATATAAACTTTATTAGCACTCTTTATAATGAAATAAACTAGGCTTACACTTCTTTTGGAGGGGAAAATGATGAACCCAAAAAACGTACCGTAGTTTTACTTACTAACGTGCACTTGTAAAATGCATGGCCCGCTGCTTTACAGGCAGTAGCATATAAAATACTTTTTCCAGATGTGGATTCATAATTCTCCAAAGACTATAATAGTTATCATAAGATTTATGGAGGATAATTATTAATCACATTTTTTTCTCTTTTAGAGATCTGTTTAGTAAGATGAAAGAGAACTTTAAAACGTCATTTAAACCAAATGTAGATGGCATAATATCAAGTTACTCCTTTTGTTCAAATTATTTTTAATGACTTTATTTGTTTTACGGCCTCCGCAAGTCCGTACCAACTTGGTGGTAATGATCTATTCAGGAAATCTCTTAAGATTTTAAAAGTAAAAGAGCATGGAGCTATTTTAAAAATTAAATGAACTGAACTGTGTGAGTTGATTAGTGTTCATTTATTTGAGGGACATGGGAGCTACTAAAGCTCATTTTTTATAAGATCTGGAGGAGACAAATCTTGTGAAAACCCTAGCACACCAAGCATTCGGGCAGCTTCCTCAACAGAACCTCAGAAACCCACGTGTGCCTGAAGTGCTACAAGTAACACATTGTTAAATAAAACACACATTTCAAACATGGATCCCTTTAATCTGGCTTAGATTATTAAAAACACAGCTGTGCTAAATCCATATTGACTACCTGAGTCACATGATGAGTACAAAAGTCCAAGCGACCCTCCTTTTGTCATCAGTTTATTTGAACCAGGTTCTGTCTAAAGCTTAACACTACCAAAGGAGAGAGGAAAAAAAAAGTTAGTCGTGAACTTGAAGGGAGCTCATCAGTCCTAAAATAACTCCTCTCATATACCATCCCCTGATCTCCAACCCTGTGCTCCCCTGGCAGAGGTGCTTACACGACAACGGGTGTAGGCCACAACTGAATGAATAGTCAGCATATAGACTCGCCTCCCTTCTTCCATCCAGACACTAACAACAGCCCCCAGACTTTCCTCACCTCTAACAGAAGTATATTAACACTTACTTCGCAAGTTATCATACGTGCTAAAATAAAAGGATGCGTGTGATTCATCTATATCCTGGCATGTAGTCAGTACTCAACAAAGAGGAGCTACTCTAATGATCACGTGTGTAAGCGTGTGAGAAATTTGTCTTCATTTTGGAAGAGCAATACGTATTGCTCACGTAGTATTTATGGACAGATGGGAAAATAAAAGGCAGAAAATTAACAGAAACCTTTGAGTCATTACCATGTATACTCCAGTATTCTAGGCTTTGTAAGGGGCAACCAAATACATGGCGGGGTGGGGGGAGTTTATGTGCCAATGTGTTGAAAATGTCAGCAGCATTTTAAAGTGCCAGCAATATGAGACCCTGAGACCAAAGGCAGACCTGGGTGTAAGTGCAATTGCCACGTGAAGGGGACTGGCAGCATCTCTTGAAATTCAGAAAAACGGTTGAGAATGGATGGGCAAGCTATGAAGACTTCACCCAAGATGAACCTGAGCATAAGAAGGTAGGGTGTCTAGCAGAAAGGAACTCAGGAGCTTCTGATATTATCTAAGTGAAGCAGGTGCAGCTGAGGAACTTGAGCAGCGAGCTGGTGAGGCCGGGAGAAATGGCTCTGAGAACCAGGCTCAGCTTCTGTGTGGAGACCCCAGATCTCTCTGAAACTCCCTGCAAGTGTGAGGAAGGCTGTGGCTAACATCGGTATCAGTCCCCAGAGGAGGAAATGTTCTACATCTGATGAAGATCAGGGTTCCTAAGGGAACTTGATTTTCCATGAGAAAGGAGCTCCCCTCTCCTGCATGGAGCAGCCGGTCAAGAAAGCAGCCCACCCACCACGTCTCACGTATCCCTCAACTGCAACAGTCTCGGTGCTCTTGGCAATTCTCTCTCCATGAATCTGTCGGCCACACAGAACTGTGAGCTCCCTGAGGACAGGAGCTATTTTCTCTCTGTTTCCCCAAGATCGTGGATGGAGTTGTAACCTGGGAATGTCTGTTGAATGGTCTCATTCTTGGCTGGAAGTCCAGTGGTAATGATGATTGCCCAAAGAAGGTGTTTACATACAAGGTTCTCATCCATGCAGAAAGTGGCACATGGAAAGAGGAAAAAAGGTGGGAAGAATGGGAGTCCTGAAGTCTACTTGGGATACAGATTAAAGCATTCTCTCATACTTCCTTAATTAGTCTAAGAGGGCAACCTGGAAGTGCTCACTCCCGGGACTCTTCTTAACCCACAGCCAACTGACCATGGTGGCATACTCAGTATCAAACCAGACTCCATCTGGATCATTTATCCTCCAGAGGAGGGACCAGACAGAACCAGATCATGAATGAGAGGCAAGGCATCTTGAGCACGTGGCCCAAGAGCCCTGTGCCCTGAGAGTGCACATGGGCCTGACCTCTGCCTGAACCTTATAGTCCACAAAGAAGCATCCTTGGACCATGGGGAAATATGCTCTCCTACTGGGTCAGCTGTCACTGATCCGGAAAGCAAATGAGTGCTCTGTCCGCAGGAGATAACAGACCCTCCCTTGCTAGAGGGAGCAGGGCTGGAAGATGATCTGGGTGTCACCTGAGCAGTACACATGTAGTCACTGATCTACCAACCTGGAGGACCAAGTATGAGGGAGAAGCTTCCAAATAAACTCAACATCTCTTCCAAGCCATAGCTCCTCCTTTCTTTACAAATGCTTCTTAGCTGAGACATGAATGAAAGCCAGAGGTTGACAGATGTGTAAAACAGTGAAGAAGCCATGTGGGTAGCAGTAAAGGAAGCTTCATGGGATAAGCAAAAAAATACGCCAGCTTTATATAGGCAATGCAATACTGGGCCAGACTGCATGGCCCAGAATACATGCATTGTAGACTTTCGGAGATGACAGACAGAGCAAGGATTGGGTGGATCCTCTCTAAGGAGGTGGCATGCCATCCTTTCCAGAACAAAATAGCCAAGGAAGAAAACCACTGGACACATCACTATCTCCCTTTTCTAAGCTGGGGCCAGATCATGGCTCTCAGAGGAGTTCACTCTAGTTAACGGGTAGAGAGTTCTGAATGAACGGTCAGCACATGGACTCACCTTCCTTTTACCAGCCTCCTCCATGTCTGGCTCCTCAGGGAAACAATAGTTCACACAAATATGTGACATTTTGTCTCAGGCAGTATTCTTACCCCTTTGCATGAAATAATTCAATTGGGGGTGCTTGGGTGGCTCAGTCAGTTAACTGTCTGCCTTCTGCTCAGGTCATGATCCCAGGATCCTGGGATCAAGCCCCACATTAGGCTCCTTACTCAGCAGGGAGCCTGCTTCTTCCTCTGCCACTGCCCCAGCCTATGCTCATGCTCTCTTCCTCTCTCAAATAAATCAATAACATCTTTTTAAAAAAAATAGAACTAAATTAGCTCACAAGTACCCTGTGAGTTTACACTATTTTTATCCCTACCCCAGAGTCCAAGTACTATGAAGGTTGACAGACACCCTAGTAGGGAAGATGGAGTATCAAAGTGTGTTTACCTTCTATTGGCAAAGGACCCCCTTCTATCTTCCAGGACCCCCAGAGTCTATTTAAAAAAATTTTTTTAAAGCTAAGTCTTAGCTCATCTCTGTTGAAATCTAGATAGTCTGTAAAGTTTGAGAGAATAAGTGGCATTTAACTCATTAGTCTGCACCTAAGACCACTGTATACTCTCTTCAGAGGCTTAAAGAACAGAAGTGAGACCAAAGGTGGGAGCTCAGGGCATAAATTTACCATCTGCAGTGAAATGAAATCTGATCCAAGGAGTTTCTACTTTGAAGTCTTCCTGAATCTGTGTGGGTTACAGGTCTGAACATATCACCAGCTTTGACAGGTGGCTTTATTTTTCATTTCAAAGAGGGGAAAAGAAAGGCAAGGAGACCAAGGGAACACATGCACAGTGGAGCTTTGAACGTTGCCCTCTGAGCACTCACAGACGCACTCGACTAAGTTTGGGTCACACGTTCAGAAGGGCAGAAGCAGTTGGGCTTTGGTCCATTCCAGACTTTTCCTTCCCCCGTCACAGCACTGTGAAAGCAGCTGTTTCCCAGGTTCTTCCTGCTCTGAGTGCCCACCCTTCTCCTCGGTTCCTAATTGGGCTGCAAACCCGGCCCCCAGTTGAGCCTGTGCTCCTGGGGCTGGGCATCTTCTCTGTGACAGCAGCAGGCAAGAGAGAGCCCAACCGGAGGCATAGCACTCGTTTCATAGCAAATGACAGCATTTCTAAAGATGAAAACTCAGCTGCCCTTCAAAAGCATCCATTCAGCCTATAGCCTGCTGGTTACAACCCTGAGCCTGTCCAACCAATTACCTTCAATATCCTGAGCCAGGCAGGACCTAGAGGCATGCAGATGGCCAATAGCTCACTCTGGGTCTATGGCCGTTAACATGTGATTTAAATCCTACCTCCTTCAAAAAGGATTACCTGTTCTTTACTCATGAAAATGCAGCAAAGCAGAGCCTGGGTGTTACCCAGTGCAAATTCAGGCAAACCCAAGCATGCCCTGGCCTCCACAAGCCTCCTCAGCAGGAGGTCCTCAGGAACCCCCTGGAAAAGCTGGTGCTGACCATCACCACATCCTGCATCGTGAGAACCCTTCAGGCAGTGGGGAACAAGAGAGCCTACTCCATGAGGCAGCACACTGGGTGGGAGAAGGAATTTCTTTGGGAAGACTGGATCTGGGGCATGAAATCAGACCAGGTGCATGGACCTATAGGGAAGGTGACACTCATATTATCTTCTAGCCCAGCTCCCTCTGGGCCAGTCCTGAGTCCTCAAGAGGACAGAGAGGGGGGTCTCTTCAACAGTTGTGTGGCCAGAGCTCCTGTATGAGACGGAGGGCATCAAGGAACATAATTCATGGGTGTCCTCAGCTGAGTGCTGAAGGGCAGGATTTGGCTTTTTATCTTTAATAAATGGCATTTATTTGACATTTTTTTCTGATTACAAAAATAATGCATGCTCATTACAGGAAAATTGGAGAACATGGAGAAGCATGAAGGAAAATAAAAATCAACCAAAATCTCACAACTCTGGACATTGTGTTTTATTTACCCAAATCTTTCTTTTATACTGTTAATATACTTTTCAGAATAAAAATACTGTTTTGTAACCTATCTTTTCCTTTAGGAACATTGCAAGAAACGTTTCCCCTGTCAGTCTATATTCTTCTACAACAGGGACTAAGACCCATTCTGTGTACCTGTCATAAGTTACTCAGACTTCTTGTTGACCATCAGTTTAGTTCTACTTTTTTATATTATTAATAACACTGAAATGAACATCTTGTATGTACAACTTGTGTATATCCCTGATTATAGCCTTAGAATAAAATTTTAAAATACAACCATGAGAAAAAAGCATTTGCATTTCTTATTTTCAAGGTTTTTTTACTTGTTCTAATTTTAAATTGACTGGCAAATCCACTTGGGATTTCTCAGTTAATGCCCTTGGCTTCCTGGAGACTAGAGGTGACTCTTGTGTCCTGGGTTCTGATGCAGCACCTCAGGGTACTCTAGGAGTCCAGCTGCTGCCAAGAAGAAGCGGTGTTAAATTAATGTGCTATGTCATCACCCAGGGTGGCCCCTTATCTCATCACTGACCCTCTTGAATGTTCTTCTCCAGTTGGTAATACTGCAAAGTGTTTCAGAGCATGGATTTGGGAAGGCCTGGGTTTGGATCTCTGCTTCTCTTATAATTTTGTGACCTTGGGTTAATGACTGCATCTCTTTTCAGTTTCCTCTTAGATTTGTTAGCGCTGTGACTCCCTGCTGAGCACCACCATCCAGACCCTGCCCGTTTGCAGTTTATGACAGATTGACTTATTTTATGATTGTGATCAAAGCTGATGACTTTGCATTCTATGCTCTCCAGACAGGAGAAAATTTTACTGTATCAGAATTTGCTTGGTGTCGAGAAGTGAAACAGTGATGCGGAATCAGAGAAAGTTAGAGAAAGCACCTTAGGAATCTACTAGTGCGGCTAGCTGAAGTGCAGCTTTGCAACAGGAGAAGCCAAGCCAGAGAGAGGTAAGGATCAGCCCTATTTGTAAATTTCCATCAACAGTCCTTACACTCTGGCTGTTTTCTAGTGGCCTCCTTCACCAGTATTATATAGCTCTCTAAAGCAACAGAGGGAAATGGGAAAAGTAAATGGCACTTCCCATAGAACTTGAAGCATGGAAGGATGTGCTGTTTGACCTGCCAAAGGTCTTATGGGAAACAGTGGGAAGTGTGAACAATCCCCAGGGCAAGAGGGACGCAGTCTGTGGGCCATCATTGGCTAGACCTGGCTTTTTATGGGTCCCATCCTGGCATCATCAGGAGCTGAGGTAGGTTTAGCACAATTGAGCTCTCAGTTTTAAGTACACTGATTGCTAAAAACAAAAAGAAAGCTCATTTGTTTAACAGTAGTTTTTTTTTTGGGGGGGGGGTTTTTTTTTTTTTTAAGATTCTATTTATTTATTTGACAGACAGAGATCACAAGTAGGCAGAGAGGCAGGCAGAGAGAGAGAGGAGGAAGCAGGCTCCCTGCGGAGCAGAGAGCCCGATGCGGGGCTCGATCCCAGGACCCTGAGATCATGACCCAAGCCGAAGGCAGAGGCTTTAAGCCACTGAGCCACCCAGGCGCCCCAACAGTAGTTTTTAACTACAAATCCAAAGCATTTAAATCCATCTTTAGAGACACTTTTATTTCTAAACTTAAATTCAAGGGAAAAATTATCACATGGATCTTGACAGCATACATCCCAGTCTTCACCTCTGATCTCTTTTGAGCACAGAAATGCATTCAGTGAAACTGAGAGAACATCCCTCCAATGATCCTATCAATGACTTTTCAAGAATAACTGGAGATTCACAGTGCCCACAATCCTTTCTCCCTGGTGAAGAAGAATCCTGTGGCTCATCCTCATTAAAAACCCCTTTCCTGAAAATAAAATAAGATGAAATCAAAGAGGGAGACAAACCGTAAGAGACTCTTAATGATAGGGAACAAACAGGGTTGCTGGAGGGCAAGTGGGTGGGGGGATGACTGGGTGATGGGCATTAAGGAGGACACGTGATATAATGAACACTGGGTGTTGTATATAACTGATGAATCACTAAACTCTGCCTCTGTAACGTATAATAATATACTATATGTTAATTAAATTGAATTTAAATAAACAATTTAAACAATTAAAAAAATAGATTCATATAAATTAGGCCCTATTTAATATGAAAATGTGAGAAAAATCAATCATGAAATTTGAAGAATCATTCATTGACTGAATCCAACCAGACAACTGTAAAATTAATGATATGAAAAAAAAAAATTCCCTTTCCTAGGAAATCAGGGCTAAGACATGCCTCAAGGGCCCACATACTCATTATTCATCCATTCACAACTTTTTCCTAAGGGCTATTCTAAGCCAGAAGCTGGATTAAGGCACTGGCCAACAGAACTGATAAATTACAGATGAAAGAATAAGATAGGACGACAAGAAAAAAGCAAACTGATAAGCTGTAACCATTTTCACCTGTGAATCTCCATATGCTGGAGTTGTAGAAGCAAGGTCCTTTATCCTCTGTGCAACACTGTTGCCTTCACACCAGGGGGAAGCTACTTAGGCTAGGGGTCTAGGTTGTATCTATGTTACCTATAGTTTTGATGGTGCCACTGAGTGTTCAGTAAGTACTTGCTGAGAAAAGGGCTCACATCCTCTCTGAGCCATTAGGTCTTTCCCTAAACCTATGGATGTATTGTCTGACCCCTTCTGGAGCCTGGATCACAGCCTTCCCTTAGTCCAAACCGCCTCCTTCTGGGGCTAAGACAACATTTCTTTTCCAAGCCTGACTCCCAGAGCCCCATGTGTCTCTCTGTGTCACCAGCCCAGTTCATGCCTCCAGCTTTCAGCGAGAAGCAGGAGAAAAGCAGCAAAGTGTGTCTTTCTTTTTCACTTTCAGCTTCACAATAGAGTTTTAAAATCAATACTGAAATAGGAGCACCTCAGTGGCCCAGTTAGTTAAGTGTCAGACTCTTGATTTTAGCTCAGGTCATGATCTCAGGGTTGTGGGAACAAGTCCCTCAGTGGGCTCCACACTTGGTGTAGGCCCACTTAAGATAATCCTTCACCCTCTCTAAAATAAATAAATAAATAGATAGATAAGCAATAAATATTGAAATTACCGATTGAAAGTAATATTTAAGGTAAATACTGAACTCATTAAATTAACAGGATAAAAACCTGATTCTGTTAATGTAGTTCCTCATTCCTTTTTTTTTTTATATTTTATTTATTTATCTGAGAGAGAAAGAGAGAGCTCACAAGCAGGGGTAATGGTAAGAAGAGGGAGAGGGAGACACAGATTCCGGCTGAGCACGGAGCCTGATGTGAGATTTGATCCCAGAACCCTGGGATCATGACCTGAGTCAAAGGCAGACATTTAACAAATTGAGCCACCCAGGCACCCCCTCATTCCTATTTTTAAGGAAAAAGTTCAAGCCTTTCATTCTGGGCACTCATACCACAGCTAGAATTCTGGAAACACTTAGGAAAGGCACAATACATAGTATAATTATTCCTAAAACCAAGCCCATAGGAAGAACATCCTTGTGATGCAGAATAGTGTAAGATGAGCTCATCCAAAGGAAATGAAAAAAATGAGGTACATCAGGAGCCATTCTGGCCTAGCACAAACTGGCTTGGCTGCCACCAGCATGGAACAGTGGCTCCCATCTACGGGGAGCCCTCCGAGACTCTGAAACATGAGTGCTACACACATAGTCTCATAGAGTCCTCAGTAGCAAACCTACGGGTCATTATTATTCCCTTCCCACAAATGAGGAAACGGGAGATCTGAGAGGCTAGCTTCCATATTTGTAGGTGACAGAGCTGGGATTAAAACCCAAGTCTGGAGGCGCCTGGGTGGCTCAGTCCGTTAAATGACTAACTCTTGGTTTTGGCTCATATCATGATCTCGGGGTCATGAGATCAAGTTCCACTCTCAGCAGGGAGTCTGCTTCAGATTTTGTCTCTCTGTTTCTCTCTCTCTTTCTCTCTCTCTCAAATAAATAGATAAAATCTTTTAAAAAATTCAAGTCTCCCTGAGTCCATCGCTCAAGATCTTGCTATATTTAACTACTATATTATATTTAACTATATTTAACTACTGCTTTTTTTAATGCATTGGACCAGATCCTTTGATTTCTATAGTCCATTCCCAGTACAATCGATTGCATCTACTACAAAGCATGCTTTGGTTGTAGTTATTAATGATGCCATTGCACTTCATGAAAATGGTTAAAAACAATCATTACTTTTGATTAAAATGACATGTTTATGTCATTTTGTAAATATTATATTATTAATTGCTTCAGCACCTCTATGAGGTAGGCGTGTCCTTGTTTTACAGATGGGCAACCAAAGTTCAGAGAGTTTAATGACTTGTACATCTGTACACCCACCAGGACCCTGAGAGTGACCCCTGCACAAATGCTGTGCCCTAGGCCTCTCGCTTGCCACACCCTAGGCCCTGCCCTAAGGCCCAGCCCCTACTAAATTCAGTTCTCCTGGTTATGCAGGTTATACTGCTTTCCGTCCTCCTGTCAGATACCAGTGTTCCCCATCCACTGGGAAAGGCTGGCACAGTAAATTAACGAGAGCAAGGAACCCTGAACACAAATACAGCCATAACTCTAAGCCTTGGTGAGAGGCAGCTTCTTCGTGGGCTCTTAGGCTGGAAGCTTCTTGGAGACAGCAGCTGCGAATCAGTTATCGCCATACCTCCAACCTTGGCCTTGGCTTGATGCACAGTAGATACATGATACTTCTTGAATGACAAATGAACAAATAATCAATAAACACTTGTGAGTCTGGAGTTCATGATCTTCTTACCTAGTGCTTCCTCTTTCAACTTGTTCTTGGCCTTTGGAGAAGAGAGAAAGAACCCCAGGGAGCCTTGCTGAGCCCCAGATCAGGCAGAAGGTAGGAGGGGCTGTATGCTGCCAGCTCCCCTTCCCAGCCTCCCTCCCCGACTCTCTTGTCTCCCTGCTTCTTGTTGACTCAGATCCCTGACCCCAGAGATTGCCCTCTGTCCCCCGGGAGGTGACTGGGGAGGTCTTCTACAGTTCCAGGAAACCATTCACCTCCACTTCCCAGTCCCAGATTATTCACTGGGAAAACTGGGCCCTTTTCATCTGGGATCCAGGGGTTGCCACATCCCCTGGAGAATGTTAAGATCCAATTTTATATAAAGAAGGGCTTCTTGTATTTCTTCTTTCTATTTTAGGGAGAAAGAGAAGGAAGATTGATCCCAGTTTTCAACATGGATTGAAAATGGAGTTTTGCCAATTTTCTACATTTTCCCCTGTAGTTCTCTGCCAGCCAAGGTAGGAGAAGAACAAGCAGCCTATGTTCCTGGAGCATTTTTCTGAGAACAGGAAAATGTCAGTGATTTGGATAATTGAATGTCTGGATTAAAATTTACCTTCGCCACATCTTTGAATAAAAAGGATTTTGATTAACCAATATCAGCAAAGCAAACAGGATGATAAAGTAGAATTTCTGTCTGATTTAATGAAAAAACTATATTGATTGTATACATAAGTAATGTTAATTGTGATCCAATTTAATCTCCTTATTAAAACATATCCCATAAGACCCTCTACTAATCAGGAAACATTACTCTAGTTTGGGTATGTAACTGGCCTTCTTGGGTTTTGTTACTTTTGACAATTCTGAGTTCAGTTTTCCTCTTGTCAGACATTGCTGGCATCTATGAGGTTTCACCATGGTTTTACCTGAGGAAAGTTCTCCTGGGAAGGGCCTGCCAGGGAGTTATTTGTCAGGACCAGCCTTGGCCTGAGGAATGTGATGAAGCTGCCTGGCTCTCTGGGTGTTGGGGTGGGCATGCTGTGGGCTGTGAAAGGGGTTGGAATGTAAATGGAAAGGTCTTTGGACAGAATTCCAAGAGTAGATGAATCTCCACTTCCGTTTTGCAATCTTCAGTAGCATGGAGATCTTTCAGCATGCTGCTTTACCTGATAAAATTTTTAAAAGAGGTGAAGAAATTGGCTTGTGATGCGATACTTCCATCTGTGCCCAAATACCTTGTAAACAAGGAGAGCTTTCGAGTGCAGAGTGACGGTGCTTTCACGGCCTTCCAGGGGCAAGGCGGTGCTGAAGGAAAATGGTGACAAGGAACTGAGGGAGTCTGACGAGGGCCCTTTCCTCTCATGGACCAGGAAACCCTGCCAACCATTTGTGGGCACCTGACTCTCTTTCCCAGTCAAGTCTGGCCTCAGAGCTGGAAAGCTCTCCAGATGTTACCTGGGCAACACCATTACAGTTGGCTAAAATAGAAACATCTGCCTGGTAAGATACCCCAGTTCCCTGAAGAGACCAGCAGAAAGTCAGTCACACCAGAAGGTGAGAATTTAAGCCTTCTACCACCTCAGCTGAAGGGATTGTGTCACTCCACTCTGCTGCCTCCGGCCTGGCCCCACATATTTACAGAGAAAACATCCGAACGTAGCAGCAAGATCAATCGTGCATCTTCAAGCATCACGGACAGAAGTCCCACCATGGTGTTCCAAGTCACTAGCCTCTGAGTCCCTTGTGAACTCTCTCTTCTCTGCTACTCCCACCCCCTACACACATGCACACATGCACGCACGCACAGATTTGTATCGCCCCAGCTCCTCTTCAAAACCTTCCTGGACCATGCCCACCACAGTAGTCTCTCCATCAGCTGAATTCCCAGGAACTCATTATTCTCTCTGCCAGAGAGTCTTCTCAGAAGAGTGGAAAGCTCTTAAGCAAACACTTCACTGTCTTTCACAATGCCTTCCACTGAACTGGCACTTAGCTCTGGCTTTCTGGTTGACTGAGTCATTTTGGTATAGTAAGTACGCACAGAGAAGCTCCTCCTCCTTCCCAGTTGTTTCCATATGGATCCCCCTCCCCTAGGCCTTCTAGAGCCCAGGCATCCCTGCCCTGTTGGTCAGTTGTATGGCTGGGCATTAAAGTCATTTCCTCTGTTTCCTCAGTGGAAGCTAATGGGGTTGGGCGTCTAGTCCATAAGAAACTTTTCCAGTGTTACCTGATAGGTTTATGTGATGCATGACTTTTCAAAGAGTCATTTAGTTAGTTCCTCAGGTGGTAGCTTCATGATTTCATTTTCAAACTTTGAAAGAAGAAAAGTAAGCTTTTTTGGTCTCATTAGTCTTTGTGGCTTGTCTTTATCTTGATTAGCCAAGATCCTTTCTGCCCCAGGAAAAATGTAAAGCACTGTCCTCAGCATTGTCCTGGGATCTACCAAGGATTGCTTACCCCTGCCCCAGCCCCTTCTGCGGGGACTGATGCAGACGCCCTTCCTACTTGGCCCGGTAGGTAGAACTGCCTCCACCCACGCTAGGCCTCTGTCCCCCATCTTCCCCTGACCTTCTCTAGCACAGCTCCCCTGCCCTGTTGGCCACACTGACATCTGAGTGATGAAGGTTCTGAGCACTTTGCCTTCCGAACAGACCCAACTGTCTGATCCCCTCGACCCCCTCAGGACTGCTGCCTTTCATTTGAAAGTTTTATTGTTTTGCTATTTGTTTCTGCTCGTTTCCTATACACAGACCTCTTCTCCTTCCCTCTCCATGACCTTCATGCTGAGATGACCACAGGGGCTTTCCAGACCTTTGCTTTCTCCACACCTACAATCCAAACAACCAGATGGGACCTGTATCTACATCTTCCCTCCCCCCCCCAAAATTTTTCAAAATGAGAGCCGGAAAGTCAGCTAGTCTGTCAGCTAGAACCCCATCAACCTACCCAAGAGGACTGCTAGTCTCCGGGGAGGGGAGGGGTGGGGAGGGGGAGGCACAACACCTGTCCATTCACACCTCCCTAGACAGATCTGCCCTGCTCCTACCCCAGGCCATTGAAATGCTCCCAAGAGTGCTCATAGCTCTATGTGCTGCCAAACCGAGTGGGATGAGTACCTACCATGCTTCCTAGACCAGAGCTCTCAGAAAGCCGAAAATATATCGCCAACATGTTGAAGTACCCATGCACTGGGGACGTTCCAGGCACATAGCTGTGAGCAGCAAATTTTGTTGAACGAATGAATGAATGAGTAGCCATTTGGGCCAGGCTCCTTCCTCCACACACAGAGTTCTCATTTCCTTTACCCTTCAAACTCATGCCTGCATGTCATGACCGGCTTCTCCTCCTCCTCCCCCCTGTCCTACTCTCGCCGTCTCCTGTAATAATATTTGTGAACAGGTTACCCCTCTAGGATTTAAACTAAGCAATACCAAGTCTTCTGCCTTTCTTTACAGAACTTGCCTTTTGACCATTATCTTCCTTCTATTTGGACTCTCTCCAAATGGTCCACCTCCCTTCTGAGTTGTAAAGCTGAGAAAGAGGTTAGGTTTATGAAGCCAAACCATTAGGTTTTATCTACTCAGATGGGAGCCTCGGAGAGTTTGGTTTCTAGCTCTCAGATGGCATAATAAGTTTCAATTAGCCAGAATGACAAAATTACCCCAAAAGCAGCGACTCCTTCCACGCACCGGCCATAGCTGCGGTGCGGTGAGACCCCTGCTCATTGTGTTGTGAGCGGATCGGAGGAGGCCTGTGACACTGTGAGACTGTCTTTACGATCAAGGTGGGAATTAATCGGCGAGAGCGTGATGATCCAGGATACCACTGTGGTCTCGGCACTTCCACTGGGAGGCTTATCGTCCTCTTCTGTTTACCAAGGTCTTTTAAAAATTATTATTATTATTAAACACCTAGGATTGTGGGGTTCATGAGCTGCATGATAGGACGGCTTAAGCTCAAGTTGTCTAAGTTGCTTTTGGAAGAGGATCAAAACCCAAGCTGAAGCTCCTTCCCCCTGACTCACAAGGCCATTGTTATTATATTTAGCTTTGGATAAACTTTCCTAGGGAAGGTGATTGCTCACAGCAGTTCATTTGAAACGTACAGGCTTAGATCTGGCTTCATGTGTGAGCGCAGGCCTGTCATCGTGCATTCCAGGTCACTCTCCGAAATGAATTTGTCTTTCCTCAACGTTTCTCGGAGCCGGGGAGCAGACATTCCTCCGGCTCTGCATTAATCCAATTACCAAACACCTGCAGACGCGCAATAACAGTGTGGGTGCCAAGAGCCTCAGCAATGGTTTTATAGCAGAATGTAATCTGCTGTCCTGCTATCAGGAGTCAGGTTACACACCTGCCAAGATCCAAGCCAAAAACATAACATTCACGGCTCTTACTCCAGGCAGGAATGTTCAGCGCACAGTAGAGAGACAGAGTGACAGGCATTTTAACTGGACTGCCACAGAGCCCATTAAACATCTTGAACTTCTTAGTAATTACATTCAAAGTCATTTTAGTACCAAAATATTTATAAGAAATGTATGACAAAACAGGATTTTTCTTCCAGGGACAGTTACAGCAGAACATTCCCTCGCCAAATAGAATTCAATGAGCTTGATGACTCAGGCCTACCCCTTGTGCTACAGAGGTCAGAGGCGGCTTCTTACCGATCATCTCCAGCGTGCCTGTGGCCACGAGGATGCCCGGAAATGAGAAAATAATTCCATCCCACATACACAGTCTACCATACATGCTTCCAAATAATGCCGATGTTCAGAGACCAAAGAGCCCTGTGTTCCCAAAGATCCTGAGCTCAAGCCTAAAACCAGGGACTCGAGAAACACACCGATGCTTTTCTCCAAACACAGCCACCTCTGAAGGAGCAAGAAGACCTTGCGGAGCTCTTTTCGAGGGTCTGTCAGAAACAACTCAGCACAGGCCTTGATGGAGAAGTAGCTGCTCATTTTCACTTCTGGGCCGGTTTTGAGGAAGTTCTATCCCTGCTTATGGCAAGGGTGGAATAAATCATTCACAGAAAGCCCTCAGCTCCGTGTTTCTCACCAGAAACAAATTTCTGTACAAGCTGAGTGACCATATTATCTGTCACCAACCTGAGCTCTTAAAGGATAAGGACAAAATCACCCCGTGTCTGTGTCCTCAGGACCTCGTGGGGACTGGGTCTGAAATGCAGTGTGCCTTCGGGAGATGTCCACTGGATGAATTTCTGGGTCAAGGGGCACTTCCCAAGATTCACCTTTCCTCCCACCCACCCTCCCCCCAAACACAAAAACACTGGAAACATGAGGGGCCAGGACATGAGAGAGTAGTAAGTTTCCTGGAGAAGGAGGCAAAAAACGGATGTATCCTTCACACATGGCCTCCCTTGGGTTACCCACCCTCGCCTTGGAGCAAACCTCCCCTTGAACCAAGCTTTCCAAAGCCCCTCAGACAGCCTGCCACTGTCCACAGCAGAGCAGTCACAAGAGCCCAGGCCCCTCAGCTGGCACTTCGGCAGCAATAAAACATGACACGGGATTGACCTCTGTGCATGTGTGAGTCTGTCCTTCCAACTGGACACAAGCTGCCCACAGGCAGGAAGCGGCATCACGTTTCTCACCCATGTGGCAGCCCAGGTCCAGGCACTCAGCAAGTAGAGAGAGTTCCTTAGCATTTACTCTCCTTGGATTTTCTTTAAACACACACACACACACACACACACACACACACAGAGCTTAGAGGCCACAGCTAACTTGGTTTCCAGCTGTATTCCAGGTCTCTGCTAGCCATAGAGTGGCCCAGGGACCAGCAGCCTCGGCATCACCTGTGACCTTGTTAAAACTACGGAATCCAAAGCCCTGTTACTAAACCCAAGGGCAAAGCACCTGCATTTTAGCAGATCCTCAGGAGATTCAAATGCGCGGAAGACTGGGGAGCCTAGTTAAGGTACAACGGCCTCTTCTAGGAACACACCCTGCAGAGCTTTGAGAAGTCCCTATCTCTGACAGAGTGAGTTGCACACGCTGTGCACTTCTCGGTCTAGCCCCCCATCGTGGAGAGACTCGCTGATGATCCGAGAGGTCTGAGCGGAAGAGAAGAGAAGGCAAACGGCAGTGCCCTGTGCCTGAGGGGATGATTCTCAGTGCCCAGAGCAAGCGAGCATGGAGCTGGAAGCCAGGCGGCCAGAAGCTGGCTCCGGAGCAGCATTCCGGGGCTGGGGCTCCATCTGCCAGCCCCTCCCGCGGAGCCCTGCGTTCCCAGCCCACATGTAACCTTCAGCCCCTGCCCAGAGCAGTCAGCGTGACAGTAATAATAGTAGTCACAAGAAAATGCAACCTCGATCATGCTAACAACTTCTGAAAAGTAAAATGCTCGGGATATGATTTCAATTAAAACTCACATTGTCTGACTTGTCTCCCTGCAGTGCAGAAGTTCACCTCCTCTTGCCCTCTTCCCTCCTGGTTTCAGAACTAAGGCAGACAGGAGGAGCTGTGGCAATGCCCACTCTCACCTTGAGGTGCAGGGCTCTGTGTGCCCCGCATCACTTCCCCCCTGCCCTGGTCTGCTGGTCTGCTGATCCCCTACCAAAAAACAAAAACAAAAACAAAAACAAAAAAACAAACAAAAGCCCTTCATGCTAACCTCATCCGAAGGATTGTGGCAGAGCCCAAGTTTCTTCCTCTCTTCTCCCCCGTTCCCTTTTTCCCGCCCTCTCTCTTCTTCTTCCTCTGTCTTTCTCTCTCACACCCAGTTTATTCATAAAGCATTCTGAACTTAAAAGGAAACTGCTCTCCCACAAATGGGAAGAGCCTCAATTCTTTGCCAGAGCTCTTCTCAGGCAGACAGGGCAATGACTCACCTCATCTGTGCTGAAGGTCATTCTTCGAAATCAGTTCTGATCACCCAGCAGGGCAGTGCCAGCCGGCCAGGTGGGGACGGGGTAACACTGACCTCCTCAGAATCCTGGTGCATAATTTCCCCAAGGAAACAGAAGTACTGTCATCCTCCAGATATCTAACGCCGCCTTTCAATGAGCTGCTGGGCAGAATACAACAAATAAGGCCAGGGTCAAAGCCATTTGGGTATGTGTGAACCACCAAACTTAATGCTTCCGAAGAAATCTCTGAACGAATGTAGGAAGTATCTGTTGAGTGACCCTCCTTCTGAATCTTCTTCCCACCTTTTCTTATTCAAGTAATGCCTGTTCACAATGCTTTACAACTAGCTCAGATGTTATCTACACCTAAACTTTTCCAAATCTCTCCACATTTCCCAAATGCTCTCTCCCGGACTGCTTGGGGCAACGGTCTGCCTTTGATGCGTGTTTTCAGGAAAAACAAAATTAGCAATTATTGCTCAGATGGTATCTGTCTATTACTTTGGGAGGAATTAATTGTGACTTTGAAATTCAAATAAAGTGATTTCTGTAATAATGCCACATATATGTTCCTGATAAACCTCATATTTTGTAGAACCACACATTAAAAGCACCAGGGCTTAGGGGGAAAATGGTTAAGGGGAGACCGCTCAAAACATCTGAAATTTTAACCAGAACACTAACAAAAATAGTAACAAATAGTCATCATACAAATAAAAGAACAGTGAAATCACCACTGACATTTGCTCCCAGCACCAAAGCCACTCCATCCCTTGCATCTTTAATTCCTTTAATTTAATTTTTAATTGAATTCCCTTAACTTCTGCCTTTGAGACATAGGTCCTGGAGGGTATTTATATCTATGAGAAATCATCATCAAAATGTAATATATGACCCAAGGTGTAAAACCCTCCTCATCGATTGATTTTTTTTTTTTTTTAACACTAGGGGAAATGTATTTGTAACTTCTTCACATGCATAGAGATCTTCCCCCAAACAGTTTAAAACAGAAGAAAGGGTACTGGTACTAAGTGTACTGGTTATCATATCAGTCACTTCTTGCTCTAAGGTAAAGCAGTGTGCAGAATTTTCAACTTCTTTCTTAAGGTCTTTATATGCCACAAAGGCATTCTCTTTACCTGACAACAAGCTTGCTTTCCTTTGCTCAAACATTAAAACATTTTGTTACAAGTCACCATTATACTGATGCCGCCTTGCCTATTGACAGAAACACACTGTAGCAGAATAGACTGTATGAGATATTCACAACTAACACTAGATGAGTGTTTCAAGTATGAGCTCCATGGTGGATAGAATAATGTCCCTTAAGCAGCAAAAGGAGTGGACTTGGCAGACCTGATTAGAAATATTATGATGGAGGAAAGAGAGTGGGAGATGGGTTAAATGGGTAATGGTGATAAGGGGGCACTCGCAAAGAGTGCTGGATGTTGTATGTAAGTGGTAAATCCCTAAATTCTACTCTGGAAACCAATATTGCACTGTATGCTCACAAATGAGAATTTTTAAAAAATTTTGGAAAAAAATGCGACAATTATTTTTGCTTATCTAGCTGGGTTTAACATGGACACAAGAGTCCTTACAAGAGAGAGACAGGCAGAGTGCCGGAGTCAGAGTCAGATGTGATGACAGCAGCTGCTGCTGGAGTGACGTGGGGCCACCGACCAAGGGACGCAGGAAGCTCTACCAGTCGGAAAAGTCCAAGGAGTGGATTCTTCTCTAGGGCCGCCAAAGGAACACAGCCCTGCTGACCCATGTGAGGCTTCTGACCTCCAGAGCCATAAGAGAATACATTTGTGTTGGTTTAAGCCACTATGGTAATGGTAATCTGTCACAGCAGCGATATGAAACTAGTACAAATGGTAAAACCAGCACGGTGAGGTCAACAGGTGTCATTATTACTTCATTTGTCTTCTTTACCATGACCACCTCTGCCAATTTTCCAACTGGGGAACCATTATACAACTTTTTTTTTTTACTGTGGGCCTACCACATCAACAGTTTTGCCAATATTGTTTCATACCAGATGTTCATTTACCCAAAGATTGAGATAAAAAAATGATGTATAAAAAGCAAAAAGGTCTTTGTTAAATATTTAACAGACACTGAATAAACCCTCAAGATAAAATATCCTCATCCCCCCAAATCCTCAAATTAAATAATCCTTCCAGGTACTATCCAGAGTAACATTTAGACCAAAGAGCTCACCCACTATTGACTTCAAGGGCTTGGAATCAATTCTGTATATAATAGGTGCATTGGGGCCTGAACTCTGATCCAATCTGGGAGAACTATTTCTAATCCTTGCAAAAGTGCACTGCTCCTGCCCAAGAAGACTGCAAAGCAGGCCCCATGGAGGCTCATCCCCAGACTGGGTAAGCAGGAGGAAGCCATGCCTACGGCTGTAAGCAGGGTCAGGGCCCCCACCTCACCTCCCTATGCCAAGCCAAGCCTTCTCTTGCATAACTATGTAAAATGCAACACACACCACATCATCCTCAAACCAACCCCATCAACTTTCTATTGAACTCCATTGTAATGAACAAAGAGGAAAGAGAAATGGCCAGAGGCCTTTAGCACCTCCTCAAGGGATTCTGTCTGATCTGAGAAGGAAAGACATTCGTGGATGGACAGATGGGACCAGTATTTTTGCATGGGATTTCCTCTGCTATCACTACCACTCTTTCTGTTAAAGCACCAGGCTCAAATCATCGCCTTTCAGTATGGGACAGAGAAGCCACCATGCTTCACTTTTCCTGTGCTCATTCCACACATTTCCAGATCAAAAATAGACTTGATGGGGTGACATAATAATCATTCAACACACACAAAAGCAGCCCTGGGGAGTTACACAAAGTCCAAACAGAAACATAACTTTGACTGATTTGATAGATCTGCGTTGTGATTGGCAGAGCTCAAAATACGTATCCTGTTCCCAACTCTCCCCAATTTTTTACCACCATGGCTCCCCCCCTCACTTTCTAATATTTTCAGATTAGTCTAAGAGGGAACTTCAATTCTTTCTTCCAAAGATAGAAAAGTGAGTTCTTCTCTCCCGGGACTCAGGAGCTCCCAGCCACATCACCAACGCACTAGGTCACGTTCCAGGGGCAACAACTACAGGTCTCTGAAGAACACGGAAGGTGGTGGACTGTCCACAAAGATGGGGCCAAACATCCCTGCCCCCCAGTCCTGCAAGCTCACAGACGTTCCCCCACTGAAAAGGGTGGTCTTCTTCCTCTCCTCTAAACACCAGGCAGCCCTGTGACTTGCTTTGGCCCATCCCTTAGGAGGCCAGGTGGTGTCCACCTTGTGTCTCTCAGAGGCCAGCCTCCATGTGAAGAGGCTCAGGCTAACAGGTGAATGGTGGAGACCACATGGAGGGAAAAAGGGCCACCTGGAGGAAAACCAAGGTTCCCAGCCCCAAACATCTGCTACAGAAAGAGATAACTCCACCAACCCCACCCATACCAAAGAATCATGAGCAAATAAATGATGGTGGTTCATTAGCCATTCCATTTCGGGGTGACTGTTATGTAGCAAAAGAAAAATGAAACAGGAAGTCTGGCATGAGCGATGGCTAAAAATCCCTTTTTGTCCTAAAATCCTTTGCTTTTCATTTCAAAACAAAATCCTCCTCTGCAAGTGCCAAAACTAAGATGTGATTAGTTGAGAGGGCAGTATTTCAAGAGAAAAAGAATTCCCCTCACCTCCAGCTGAGCGGGGCTCTGCAATTCTCACACCTAGCCATGATGGAGTTCAAAGGCTAAGCCACTTTCCACCCAGCTTTGGCCCCTGGCATCTTAGCAAGAAAAGGGGATCAGGAGATGAGTATTCCAAGCCTCGATGCCCAGAGCCCCTGACAGGGAAAGGAAGGGAGAAATAAAACTGTTACAGGAAAATTGGGTGGATAACTGAACAAGGATTATGCTATAATAACAATGAGGATTGGATTTCATAAAATCCTCAGTTCATAAGTTCATGGCTGGAAACAAGGTCCCCTCTGGAGCACTGAGTTCAGCAGTCTTGAAAAAGCTAGCCCAATGTTTACATCTCTGCTTTCTCCGCTCTGTGAGGAAGACCTGGTTTGTAACCACAGCCCAGGCAGACAACTGAGAAAACACAAAACATGGCCTGGTGATGTAGACAAGCAGCTGCCTGCCGGGCATGATTTAGAAATGCCATCCAAAGAGAGGGAGCAGATAGTGCGAGCCATCCTCGGTATCTGGAATAGAGGAAAGAAAGGGGGAGACAGTCAGATCTGGGGGAAAAATACAAATAAAATGAGCCTTGACATAAAGAGGTCATAAAGGCATTCCAGAAAACAGCCCCCAGCACACGTGTGTGTTTCACTGATTCCAGCATTTGATGATGTAGAGGTTGTATCACAAGTTACCTGGCAGGCGTGGAGAGCCTGCGGTTTGGAGAGTAACAGCCACCATGCTCAGCTTCCCCTCACAAGACAGGCAGAGCCCAGCTGCCAAGGGGTCCCCCAGGAGCAGCCTCTGCTCTAAGAGGCAAATGAGCACCCCACAGTCATTGGGACCTGCACCTGTGCCCAGGATCTCAGCATGTGTAGGAGGTCCCGGTTCTTGCTCTGAGATAAACCTGCAGAGCAAGACAAAGGCACAGAACTGAGAACCCACCAGAAGACTCTGGCACCAGCTAGATTTTGTTTGCTCTATGAAGTGGGGAAAAAGCCTTTCCCCTCTCTGGTCTTCACTCCCTCTTCTGTAAGATAAGAGTGTGGGACAGAATGATGTCTTAAGAACCTTCCTAATGCCATACTTTTTAAAATCATCTCCTATATTTCTCTTTCTAGAAACTAACACGAAGTTGTCGGCTATAACTTCCTATTCAATCCCTGTTGGGGTGTATCATTTCATGTTGTTCCCCTTGAGAAAATTCTTACAGCCCAGAGTACAAAATACCTGCCCTCAAAGGCAAGGCTGTGAAGCTCAGAGCAGAGGCCGTGTTCTCAGAGGGCTTCATCTAACGATGGATGCTGTATCCGTTATTTTTTTATTAAAGCTTTTTGGTCAGACACAGTGGTCAGAATACTTTCTGTTTGGGGTCCCGGGGGCGTTTTTTATTGAGATGTTCTTTGTAGCAGGGAAAAGGAATAATTCAATGTTATAAGTGTCCTAAGAACATTTGAAAAGAAGGAACCTTATCTGTAAGGATATAAAGTAGACTGATAATGTAGAAATTCAACCTTGTTATTTCCCCCAGACCTCTTTGTTCGTTCTTACGGTGTTTATATCTGTCAGGCTTTCTGTTGCCTACTTGAACTATTACACACTCACTGCTACGCGGGCATCTAGCAGGATGGGACTACTGCTTTTCCCTCAGATTTCTAAGCTTTAGCAGAACCTAGGTGGATGCTATGGATTTGTAACAAAAACCTTCATTACGAATTGCTCTTTGACCAATAGAGTATGACCTTCTGGGCCTCCCAAATGCTTTTTGTCTTTAGCTGATACCAGTGTTACCTAACTGATTTCTTTTGGTTTCCCTCACACATGATTGCTCATAATTTTCTTTTTTAATCCTTTTCTGTTATTTTCCTTGACTGATCTCTCCTGAACATGCAATTTAACTTAAACCAACCTGATTGGTTTTTTTTTCCCCTTGCTATATAAATCTGTTCTGTTTGCTCTTGGTTCTGTCATCTTGTTTTATCCCCCCCACCATTCTTCTGGCTGTCTCTGTCAACCAGGGAGGTTCTGCCATTATTTATTCATTTTCATCCTTGTGACATCTTTAATGTTTTCTCTTTCAGGAATTCTTACTGTACATAGTTTGATCTCCAAGATCCAAAATTTCTTCAGCGATCTCTCATTTCCTTCTTAATTTTTCCTTAGTGCTCTAAAGGACTTTTTCAAGCTCTTGTCTCTTCACTGTTTTCTATAGTATCAAGCCAGCCATTCGCTGTTGCAAAAATAATTTTAATATTTTTTTCATAAAGTACTTCATCCAGATGAGGTCACATTCTCACCTTGATTTTCTCCCTTTTAGGGATGTTCTGCATGTCCCCTGCTCCCTACTGAGTCTAAGAATACTCGTCAAATACTTTCTCAAATGTTCTTATTTTCTTATGGTGACGTTCTTTTCTTGCAAGCAGTTGTGCTTTGTCAGGGTCTATGGCAGCTGCCTCCTGACATGCAGAAAGTTCTCAAATGTCCGCAGCGCTGCCCTGTCCGGTCATCGCACAGAAGGAAATCTCCCGTTTCCCCTTGCAGCGAGTGCTCCCTTCCCCACCTCAAGTATTCACAGAGGCCTTCCAGGGTCTCCTCCTCACTACTCCTTGGTCAGGAGTTCTTGGTTGAAAGTGGAAAGTGGCCAAAGAATCAGGGTCAAATGAGGATGAGAAGGGTCATGAGGAAGGCAGAAGAGTAATAAGGCTAGAAGGGAAGTTTCGGTGGTTAACTAAACTCTAAGACCTTAGGGTTCTCTCAGGACCATGTCTAGTTCCTGACTCATAGTGTAGCAACACAGTCAAGAGTCAGAGTGCGTGGGTTCAGACTGCCTCCCTACTTGTGAGCACCATGACCTCTCACCTCAGTTTCTCCATCTATGAAATAGAAAGCCAGTACCAACCTCATAAAATCATTGCACATATTAAGTGAAGCAATGTAAGCATATTATAGTACCTAGTCCATAATAAGTGTCATAATGTCACCTACCATTGTCTCATATTCAGGTAGAGCTGAAGTAGGGATTTGTAAGAACCTGGTCTGTACCTTCCTGGTAGAAAATTTAACAAGAGAAACTCTACACAGATTAAAGAAACCAAAATGCAGGGAAAAAACTCAACTCAATGATCAGTTAAGATTACCGATTCACAGAACTAATATCCTAGACAGATGGAGTCAGAAAGCAGTTAAGAGTCACTCCTGAGTGACAACCGGGAACTTCAGTTCAGCACAGATGGGGAGAAGACGGGATCCCCTGATCAGATCTCTGGTAGGTGTGACCACTTCCACTGGGAACTAAGGGTGTTCAATGCCTCTTTTGTTAACAGGGAACTAACACTCCCCTTTTCAAGGAGGGCTTCACTGCCAGTGCCCTCATGCACCCTGAAGTATTTACTGGGTTCAGCCAGGATGGGTTTTCACTTATTTCCTGTCAAGACTCTCTGGTTGGAAGTAACTAATCAAAACCACAGTCTATCGAGGGAATAGTAAACAGAGCATGGGCTAGACTGGGAATTTCATCAGCAACTAGACCTGGGGCCTCAACATCCTAAGAACTTCTGTAGAATCTCTACCTCCACTTCCCCTTGTGGAAATTTTTTTCCCTCTTAGACAAGCTCCCCCATGTGGCAGAGGCATAGCTGTGGCGAGTTCCAAGATTCTCTACTCTGTAATCTAAGAGACAGCTCCCATTCAAAACAAATTATCTGAGTGACCTGGGTTGAGTTAGCTATTCATCCCTGAACAGATCACTGTAGCCAGCATAATGGTAGCTGTTTGTCCTCCTCCATCAGAACCACAAGTTTGATATAAGTAAGAGGTCCCTCGCAAAGAAGGGGCTACTGTTTTGAGAATATTAACATTAAATGAGAAGATTAACATTAAATGACAATAATACCTCCCTCACACACCATCTCAGCTGACAAATCAACAGTCCTGACATTTAAACCATCTAATAAGCATATACAGCTTGGGAAATCACGATGGCCACTGAAGCCAAATTCTAGAGATGTCCCCATTGTGCCAAGAATTATCCTGTTATTTGCTGGATTGTGGGGAAGGACTAGCAGAGGAGGGAACCACCCAATGACAAGGACAGCATGAGAGCACTCAATAGGCTCCAGGAAGTGGCCATCTACCAATAAATAAAAATGCACTTCAACATTTCCACAACTGTTTGGTCGTTCTGTTGCATACTGGTTGCATTTGGTTCCATGGACCCTGATTCTAACAAAGTTTCCCAAGCGTGTAGGCATGTGGATGACACCCTTCACTGTTCACTCAGGTCAATAAAGATTTCTTTTCCCTTTTTGGCATATTGTGTTGATTGTTTTGAGGTGAACTTGAGAGAGAATAGTTCAGCATCAGTTCTCATGTTAACAGCTTGCCTAGAAATCTCCGGAATTTTTAAGATAACTTTTCCACTAAAAACCAAACCACGTGGATGCCTGGAAACTCAAGAAACAGGTCTGGTCCCTGCAGCTGAATGTGTTTCTACTCCCAGAATGCCCAGGGACACCAGGAAGAAGTCAGAAATCAACACAGTATCAACAGAAATCAACAGCAAGTATTCTTTGCATCATAGTCCAGACCAGCAAGTCCCAAGTATCTGATGTTGCTGGCTCTAAAAGCCAGTGAAAACACAGATATGGGTCTTCTAAGGTTTTGTTGTGTTTATTTTGTCATTGTTATTTCATTATTTTGTTGAATATTCACCAAAACTAAAAACCAGAACTGAATATTCTTCACAACCCACTAATTGTTCTACAGAAAACCTTTCTGTTCCTTCCTAATCTCAATTGGACTCAGCCCAATTGGATGAAAGCAGGGAGCTTTTATCAAGCTGATTACACCCTCCCGCCACACACATGCGTTCCCTCCTCATTCCCCAAATGACCACATACTTTAAAGAAAAAAAGACCACAACTGATATCGCTAAAATATTCCAACTTGTTTAAAAAATATAATATGCTCTCCTGAGGTCATTATTTTTCTGTTTCTCTGCCTCTTTCAGAGCTATCAGAATTCTCTGAATTTTTTCCCCATAAAGATACGTACCGCTCTTTCACTATTATAGACTGCATAGTCATTTTTTTAAATAATAAAAGGTATTCTTTGTTAACAAAACACTGAGGGGCTTGTAAATTATTTCAGAGATAATTGGAATTTATCCAATTCCAATAAGTGGAATTGCTGTTTAAAAATAGGGAAAGCCTGGATAATTTAGGAAGCATTTGGACTGAAGTGGAAAAGAATACCACATGTTCTGAGAAAGCATCACCCACCTTTTCCTATGTCCATGATGTATTTATTGGACCCTCCTTTGTTAAAGATGTCTGCTAGGCCCTCACCAAATCCATCTTCCCTGGAGCTATCAAATGACCAGGTTCAAGGTTTCTCCTTCATAAACCCCATGTGAAAGTTTTGCTACAGACTATGTAACTCCAGAGAGCATTTTCCAGGGAACTGGAGGACAGATACATACACCAAGAGCCTAATGGGGGCAGCTTCCCACAAAAGTATCCAGAGAGCTCTAGGCGAGACTCATGTAGTTTTGTAGATTATCTCAAGCTCTTGCATGGTCTGGCGCTGATTCCTCTTTAATTTTATCTCATACTACAACACCCCATGTACCCTAGACCTTGAACACACCAATGACTATTCTACACACACCAACACACAACATATTTCTTCTCATGCTCTTTTGTCATCTGAAATCCTCCCCTTCTGCTTTACCTATCAAGACCCTAACATTGAATCTGTTCAGCAAATACTACAGAGCTGGTAAATCATGGGTACTCAATGACTGGAAACTGCTATCTTCCCCTCCTACCTCCTGTTCCTCTTCTTCTTTTCTTCCTTTCTTCTTTTTTTCTCTTCTTCTCTTTCTCCCCCACTTCTTCTTTCTCATCACCATCATCTTCATCATCACAACTACTCACCATCATGCTCACAATTATCCTCAAAGATGTAGTTTTAAAACAACCACTTCTGAGAAAACTTTCCTAATCCTCTAGTTAGAATTGGACCACTTCCTCATACTCCATGCTGCTTCATCTCAGCTCATCACGGATTAATTTTACTTTGCATTAAAGTCAGTTTATTGCTATCATTGCTACTGTTGCTATTATTATTTTTATATATAAGCTCATGCATTGGTGCCTACAAACATGAAAACAGAAATCTTGTCTGAATTTTTACAGAATACTCATCCCCATCCCGGGCATGCTTTATGCTTTCCATTAATAGGCACTTGGTGAACATTAGTCAAATTGGACTGGCTGCTGGTAAAGTTTTCTTATTTTGTTGATGTTTTAATACCAGATCTGGGTTTTAGTTTTGCTGTACTGCATCTCATATTCTGTAACTTCTTCTGCAAAGTTAAACATGCTTATCTTTTCAAATATTTATTTCAGAAATCAATTTTGAGATGGGTACATTAATGTTCTCAACAGCACAACTTGGCTCCTCTGGAATGAGCTTCATGCTGTTCATATGTGTTTCCCTTTTGGATCCACATAGAAGTAAAAGACTAGGTTGCTCTTGATATTTTCACAGGATATCCTCTGACCCCTAAATTAATTTAAGTGTACTGAAGGAAGGCAGTGAAACATTTGTTTGGGTTTCAAATCCGAAAACCTGACCTCCTAACTCTCAGCCCCAAACTGCACAGGAAATTTCTAACAGTAAATCAAGAGCCAAAAGTGCATTTATGACAGAGTCAAAGAAAAGGAAAGAAAGACTGCGAATGACCAATAGGACCTTTCTATTGTAATTTAAAGATAGTCTGCCAGCATGGCAGAAATCTAGTCTTTGGCTGCATGGTGTAATGATGTCTTTCTTTCTTTCTTTCTTTCTTTCTTTTTTTTAAGATTTTATTTATTTATTTGACAGAGATAGAGAGCATAAGCAGGCAGAAGAGCAGGCAGAGGGAGAGGGAGAAGCAGACTCCCCATGGAGCAGGGAGCCTGATGTGGGGCTTGATCCCAGGACCCTGGGATCATGACATGAGCCGAAGGCAGTCGCCCAACGGACTAAGCCACCCAGGGGCCCCTAGTGATGTCATTCTTAATAAGAAAACTCAGTTGTCCCATCTTTATACTCAGTCATTTCAGTAGGGGCTTATTCTCCCTGGAGTGGGAGGCACAGAAGGCACAGACCACATGAGCCACTTCCTAACCACAGGATTCCTTACCCAAGTTCCAGACCCAATTTCTTCCCTTCTATCTACTCTCTTTCTCTATCCCGTCCCCACTCTCCGATCTTACTCGATGCAGCTGGCTCTCAAGCTCAAGACCCTATACCAGTTCAACATCTTCACTACATAATCCACCGGGACTCACAATCAAATGCCCAGAACCAATATTCAAACTTCAGCTTCTAACCAGTCCTTCCCCACGAGACCAACCCTCTTAACGTCAGGCTCCATGTCCCAGGCTTGAAGTCTCCGATAACCCTTTGGACACCTTGATTCTTCACATCCAATGAACTACCATAGTTTGTCATTCTCGGAGCACTCTCCTCACTCAAAGTACACGGCAGTTTTGGAACCCCTGAATTACCACATGGGGCTGCTCTTAAAACATAGCTCTGGTCATGTTATTCCCCAGCTCAAAAACATTCTATGGCTCCTCACTATCCCCCCAGTCTAGCATCCAAGGCTGGCCCAATCATCCTCATCTCCCATGGCTCTTGTGCACACTAACCACAGAGGTCTTACATACATTCCCCAGGAAGGCACAGCCTCTGTTTGCTTCATTTCTAACCTACCCGCCCCCCACATAGCCTTTCACTGTGCTTAGCCTATAGTAGGTATCGTTAAATATTTATAAATTGAATCTCATATGCCTATCTTGATTCCAGAGTCCTAGCTCTGGACCCGCTCACATGAAACCCTCCTTTCTTCATGTACCATGTTGTACCCAATCCACATTCCCCTAATTGGAATTTTTGATAATTTGGGCAGAAGCCAGGCTAGATTTTATCATTCCACTAGCTACTTGAAAAGTAAATTAATACTGTAAAGCAGCTAGCGTGGCATATTTTTTTACCTACTTAAAATTTTTAAGGCATTAAGAATGACTTTTTTACACTTAATTACCATGCTTTATGTATCTATATAAATATATATATGCTTTTCTTACACATATCTAACCCTGAATGCATCTTAACTTTATCAAAATACATTTCTCATTAAATATTTTATAATCAAACCAATCCCACCCACTGATTCCAATCAGTTTGAGGCCCCAATGTATATAGCAATTACTCAATTCTTCTTTCTCCTTTGACCCCTACTCCTCAGCGATCAACCCACAGTGAGCCTCCTCCACATGACGTCAAAATCAACTACCATTTTCTACGTTAAGTTCTTCTCAAACTCTCACTGCAAGTCAGAGATGTCTTCCTAGAAGAGAGAGCTACAGCTTCAGAATCTTGAGTCACAATGCTTTGGAACACTGGAGGGACCCCGCGCTGCCTGTGGGCTCCTCGTCTACCGAAAGGATAATGATGATTGGTGCTCTTGTGCCTGAGTTCCAGAACTGCCTGGCCCTGTGAGCTTCAAAGCATTTCCCAAGCCATGAGGACTACGTAGCTGAGTTGCAAAGGGTAAATTCTGACTCCATGGTTATTGCGGGTGGACATAACTGGCTCTGGAACCATCCTGGGATCAGATTTTACCTTTTTACCCCAATCTGCTGTCCACACCTCCTCAGCTGACTGATGAGGTTCCTATTATCCCAATTGCCCCCAGCAAATAATGCTCAATCACTGCTGAATCTAGCACAACATGGGAGTAATTTGGAGAATTCTAGGCTACAATGCCTACAGACATCATCAAACTGGGGGAGAATGCTGTGGTTGGATGCATCATGTGGCATTAATTAAAAACAACCTGCATTTGTACAAATGCAGCTGAATGCCCACTTCTACTCCTCTATGGTTTCTAGTTAGCAACCACAAAAAGCAGTCTCCGTCCCTTTAACTTCACAGAAACCACCACCGTAATTCACTCCAAGGCACAGAATTCCAAAGGATTGGTTCTTAATTAATCTGTGCAGGGGAGACATTTTCCCATGCAAGTTACCCTGTGAGTGATAACCCAGTGTTGCAATATCCCACTCAATTTGCCTTAATATTCACACAAGCAAGGAATCTGAGACCTAAGGAAACCAGCAACTCCTTGGAAGACTGCCATCTACTATCAAGTTACTTTAGCCTAGAGGCTGCCCTTCAGGATAGACCACATTAGGAAGGACTTCCTTGAGAAAGGGGTGCTTCAGGACAAATTATTCAGTGTGGGTTCATGCCTACACACACAGATATTCAGACAAGACCCTGCTGTGTTAATGTAACCCTCTTGGCCTCTGTTTTCTCATCTGTTCAATAGGGATAAAAATCTCTACTCCCTTTACAAAAGTGTTGTGGAATAAATGGAAAACAACAACTCAATCTGCAAAGCAAGGAAAGCCAAGTCCAATGCCTTCTTTGCAAAAACGGGCACCCCACTTGTCATATCTACTCCCAGCCCACAGTTCCCCTTTCTCCTTTCCTCAGGCGCAAGAATGACATAAAATGACAGGCAAATGTCACTAAGATACTGCCATTAAGAGAAGAGAAAGGATAATTAAAGGTGATCATTAATGCTTGTACCCAATATGTTTGGCATACTTTGAGAGAGGGGGAGAAGTGGACCAGTCCCTGGATTGCAAGCATATTGCTCTGTCTAAATCAAACCATCAAGGTGGAAATGATGATACAATTGGAAAAAAAATGCAATTCAACACTGCCCAGAAAAAGAGATGTAGAGATAGTAGGACACACATACACAAACATGCACACACAACAATGGTAAATTGTTACTAGTAGGTCAAAATCAATTACAGTGCTTACCAAGGACAACCTTTACCTTGGAAGGTAAATCATCAGAAAACGGCAGTCTGGAGGCCAGGTATGGGTGAGAAAAGAGCAGCTCAACCTTTATGGTGTGCAATGGGAGTTAGAGTTTATAGGATTCTTGCAGAGATAAGAGTTTCTGTTATTCTTAGTACCTTAATTATAGGGCCACCCCTTTTTCTCACCATCAGAAGTCCTGCTCCGAATCCTGACTGTCACTCTTGGTGGCTTTGGCATTAGTGGTTTCATGGTTAAAATGATCCTTCACTGCTAGAAATTAGCAAAAAGAACAGGACCAACAAAGTTAGGTCTTGGGTGTGGTTGGGGGATTAACAGAGTAACAGTAACAGTACTGTTTGAAGACAGAAAAGAAAGAATTACAAAGGTTCTCACTCAACATGTGGTCCAAACCCTTCAATGGAGGCATTAAAGCTCAAAAAAAGGAAGAGACCCTCCCAAGTCCAAACCAAGTAAAGGAGAGGCTGTAGGAGTCCACGAAGTAAGTCTCATATCACATGTGAGCAGAAGGAATTACTGCTGTCTTCCCAAGGACTGATGCTCGGAAGGTCTAATGTCTTTGTTACTCCACTGAGTAACTCTAATTTAATTGAAAACAAGTATTTCATTAGGAAATTTGGAGGAAAATGAAAATGTGATCACTCGTTTTCCCTTTTTGGAAATTTTGATGAATTGTGGGCAATTTCTCAAAATTTCAGCTTTTTAAGTCAGTATTATATATTTTATGGACTTCCTGGTTTGGGGTGATGAGATCTGTCCTACATTTTTCCTTTCATTTTCCAAGTATTTTCTAAGTTTTCCTATTTTTCTCTTGTTCCTCTTGCCTAGCTTCCCTCTCAAAATGAATCATCTGAAACAAATTTGTCAAAAAGGAATGTCTGCCATCGCCACGTTCTTTAAACCTGTGTACAGTCAAGATTAACATGCCAGTTTTGTCGTAAACTTCTGGCGGTCCTATTCATTCCCTAAGTAATTTGGTCTTTTTCCTAAATTTAAAGTAACTTCTATCAACAGTGGCTACTTCGTATCTCTAGCTATTTTACCACCTTTTCAACTACACATGGTTTTTATGCTTTAGAAATTCTTGTGTGACTCTTCTGCATCTTTATATTGCAATCATTATGCGGCAAACAAAATGAGTCTTTTGTCTTTTCTAAAACTTGAGGCCATGGGGAGAAGCATGAAAAACTTCAGTAAAGATTTAGGGACAAGCTATGCCTAAGTTTTTCAACCAGCTGTTGGCATTAAGGACACAAACAAATGCGGAAGAGTGAGATGTGACTGGCAAGGTGCCCTCTGCGTGAAGGACAGGCCAACAGCTAGAAATCCCGAGATCGCGTTGCTGCCAGCCTGGGTACAGAAACCTACGCTGGACGTTTGTGAGTCAGGAGTTGAAAACTGAGTATAAATCCTGATACATATTGAACACCCTGAGATTACAGAGGTAAACGCAGCTTTATTCATGATTTCTACTTACAGCGGCTTTATTTCCTTATATGCATCAATTCATTTAAACCTCAAAAGAGCCCTGGAAGGTAAGCACTAGTGTGACCCGCATTTCACTGAGGCTAAAATGCAGAACAGCTTAGTGACTTGCACTAAGTCACATGACCTTGCTTTCATATGCGGAATCAGGCTCCAGATTTGCTTCTTCCATTGTCTGCAAGGCTCTCACATCTGAAAAGCAGTCATACTCTGAAAGGAAAGGAGGGAATAATTCAAGGCCTGGGCTGTGAAGAGTGTTTTCTGAGCAAAGACAGGAGACCTCCCAGCTGTAGCTGCACTTTGGCCCTAGCGGAGGGACCCCGACCCCTCACCCCACCTCAGCGTGGCTATGCAGGAGCCATGAGCAAGCACGCAGTCTGGGAGACTCGGCCATGCTGCCCGTGGTGAGCTCTGGGGCGGGTGTGCAGGTCCTCACCCCGACAGAAGGACCTGATTGAAGAGGTGGCGTGCAGGGGAAGCTCATGGGGACTTCACAGCCATGTCTTCCGATTTGGGCAAAGGGCACCGATGTTTGTTTTCAAGAGAACGGAGCTGGAGGAGCAGAAGGTGTTTCCAATGAAGGCCCACCTGTATCATGTTAAGGAACACACGGAAACCATGGCTTTGAACTTCAGCACTGATGACTGTTTCTCATGCAAGTAATAAAAAAGCAGCCTGTGAGTGTCTATAGGGTCTATCATGGGCTGAGGATCACTGCTGACCCCTGGCCCAGTAGATACACCCCCCATGCTGGCTCTAGGCTGACCTTGCTGGGGCCACAGTCCACCACTTAGCACAGGAGGTGCACTATTTCTCAAATCAAGAGCCCCATGATTGCTTCCCCCAAAGTAACCACACATCAACACAAACCGACTTCCTTTTCTCCCAGAACATGCCCTGGTTGGATGCTCTCTCCTGCCTGCCTGATAAACCCCTTTGCCTTCCCAGGAAGGTCAACAGGAAGGAAGCCCTCACCATGCTTTGCTTCCTTCCCGGACGGCCTCAGAAATGTGGAGGCGGTTTCTAAGGGATGCCCTGAGGAGCTATTGTCCAAGATCACATGGAACTCATAGTCTCCGGGCCAGGAGCACAAGGATCTGGAGGCGATCTGAGGACCTGTGTGTCCTCCCCAGCAGCCCCTGGACTACCTCCTCCCAATGTGCCCACTGGTTTCACATAGGAGCACCAAAATTTTCCTAAAACAAACAAAACAAATTTATTTCACCTTAGGGCTCCTTCCCAAGTCACTGGTAACTCAAATAATTGATAACCTGAGCAACTGACATTGCAGTGATGTTACTTGGTGGCTTCAGTCTTACGTCTTCCTCTCCTACAGACATCTCTGGTTTAAACATTAGACTGAGATAGGCAATGTTTAGCCCAATAGATGGCTTTGCTAACTATGATCCCAGGCTGGAGTTTGCTGACACGGCAGTTCCTTCCAGACCATTCTAAAGTCCTAGTGGATGCCCTTCCTCACCCACATTTGTGACTGACCGCTCAGACTGCAGTGAAGGCTAGCTCCCCTGGGACCACGGGCTGACCTGCTGTCAGTTTCAGGAGCCCTGTGCTGAATTGAGGCCACGAGAGTTGCCTCATTCCCAGGTCACGCCTGTGTAAATTAGCGAAGTCAGAGCCTGAGTCCTGGGTCTTCCCAGGGACAGCTCTGCTCTCTTGGGGAATAAAAAAACCCAAGCTTCAGTTATGTCTGTGCTAATGCAAAACTAGGACGCTAACAAGGATGTCTGCCCCCCAGTTCATCGTGAAGATCCAGTGAAAAACAGGGCAATGTTTTGTGAACTATAAACACTGCACAAATGGAGGCATTTCTGTTACTAGATGCCAGGATGTTAAAACATGATTTAAAAGTTCATTGGAGGGATGCCTGGGTGGCTCAGTGGGTTAAAGCCTCTGCCTTCGGCTCAGGTCATGATCCCAGGGCACTGGGATCGAATACCACATCGGTATCTCTGCTCAATGGGGAGCCTGCTTCCCCTTCTCTCTCTCTCTGCCTCTCTGCCTACTTGTGATTTCTGTCTGTCAAATAAATAAATAAAATCTTTAAAAAAGAAAAAGTTCATTGGAGATGTAGCTTCACGTCTAAATGTTCAGTCACAATTTTATTTTGGTTCTTTCAGTCACCAGCACTGCATTGAAATTAATGCCGCTGGGACCAGCCTTGTGCTGTGTGCACAGGGAATGTGAGTTCTGCCCTCCACGCATCTACAGTGTGGTTGGAAGGCCAGGTCACACATGGGCAATAACTATATGAGCAATGCAGGACAGACGTCCTTGTTGCTGGTGCCTCACGCACAAAGACAGACTCGTGGACAATTCACACTCAGCAGGGTTGCCCATCTGACTTCTTCCAACATCCCAACATTGCAGTTGTCTAGGACCCCGGGGGTAGCCTCCCCCCACCCCCGCAGCAGAGCCCCACACCTTCTGCCTCCATGCCAAAGCTCCTTCCCACCCCAAGCCTTTTGAATCATCCCAAAATTTGACGAGGAACATGTTCTTTCAGAGAACCAGTGAGCCCTGTGGTATTAACCAGGTCTGCTCCCTGCAGCCTGGTCTAGATGCCCCTCATCTGGGCTCCTGGGAGGCTTCTCTCTCATTACACTAAGCACACACCCTTCTAACCCCCTGAGATCGGAATCTGTATCCAATTCATCTTGGTACCCACAACCCCTAGCACAGGACCTGACACAAAGTTACCCAAAACAGATATTAGTGGAAAAGCAAATGAGGAAGCAACAATACTCTGGGCTAAGTGTGTTTGGGGAGGCTAGCCTGAGAACCAATGCTCCCCTGGGCATGCTTGCTAAAAATGACACCAAAAAAAGTGAAAAGAGACATGTGCGTTTGTGTTTGCACATAAATACAAGAGCGTGTGGAAACGCGGGAGAGAAAACTCTCTGGGTTGTTAACAGAGGCGGGGCGGGGGGCGGGGGGCAAGGGGGAGGGGCGGAGAGAAGAGAGAGAGCCAGAACTACAGATGAAGAGAGAGAACTGAAAGGGACAAAACTCCAGGATTTATAGCAGAAGCACCTATACGTATCTGAGTAAAATTAGGAAAGGGGAACGATCATTCTCTGGGACAAACCAAGTAAGGAATGAGGACAGACACAGGGAGGAGGTGAGGTGAATGTCCCCAGGCACACGGGCGAATGAATGAGCCCCACGGCCAGGAACCAAGGGGCACCTCTACGGCAGCAATGTCAGGGCCCAGGTGCTCCCTAAAAGATCTGAAGCCCCAGACTGCCGGCTCTGGAGGCTCCAGGCTTTCCCACTAGCATGTCCAGCTCCAGCCGAGGACAGGTCCAAGTAAAATGGTTCACACAGCTACGCCTGCATCACATGAGCTGAACTAATATCAACAATTACATCAGGAAAAATGTGTTTACCTTGGTTTCCCGCCACAGAAAATGGGTCCAAAGTGATGTTGAACATACGCCTTTCATTCCTGCTTCTATTAGAAGGACAAATAATTTAACAGGTGGGACTCAGAATTCCACGGTTCTTTTTTTTCTTTCTTTCTTTCTTTTTTTTTTTTTTTAAACTGTGGGGTATTAAACATTCCACTTTTGGTCAACGGAATCTGGAACCCTTCTTAACAGACCTCAGCGAGCTCTATTTATTTTGCAAAAGCCCTCCTAATGCTCACATGAGCAGTGAGTTGGAAAGGCCTGGGGAGCCCAATCAGACTGCAGTTTCACGTGTTATCAGTACAATATGTTGCTTCAACTGAGAAAGCAAATTCTCTGACTAACTCCTCCAAGAATTGATCCAGACAGCTAAAAGAGAGGAAATCCATTCGACTTTAACAAGGCAATTGGTCCAGACTTCATACAATATCATTTCAGTCTAGAATTTTCATCGTCACTGCCAAAAACATCAAACAGAAACATTACAGGACTTTCGCTCACTTTTCACTCTCCAAAGAATAGCCAGCTTGTTCCAGGCCTGAGCAGCAAGAAAGGAATTAAGGGGAGATGGGGCGCGGGGCAGTCACATGGGGCATTTAACTGTTTCTCACCATCTGATTTCTGAGCTTCGCAACAATTATTTCTAAAAAGCTAAGGTTTTGAAACGAAGGACAATCAGAAGCTTCCCCATATGCTAAATGCTCTGCCTCTCAAAGACTCTCCAACCTCATCCATCAGGTTATCATTATTCACCTTTTTTCTTTTATTCATCTGTCCTATGTCATCATTCAATAGATTACTCAGGGAGGTGTAATGTTTATGCCAGATATCGGTTAAAAAGTATCTCAATGATCTATGCATATTAGAGCACATGAGTTAAGGAAACTCTAACTCCTAAAATGAACAAGCCCAAAAATATATAAGGCATCAAATTCGATAAGCATAAGTAACATGTTCCCATGAGGTCCCAAAGAGGTGGTACAAATTGGTGGCAGGCTGATTTCACATAAGAGTCAGGGACCCAAGATCTTTCCTTTATATTCTCAGTTCTCTGCTATGGAGACCTCTGTGTTCTGCCAGCAGACGGGGGATCGGAGACTGTAAAAGTGCAATCCACTTCTTAAAAACCTCAGGCCAGAATGACACACATGACTCCCACTCACAACCCATCCATCACCTAACTGCAGAGAAAGCAGAGGCATATCGTCTCGCTGTGTGTTCCAGAAGAGGAAACCTATTTAACAAAAAGCTAGCCACTGTCTGCCACAGCCGGCCAACTGGAATCATCCATACGCTAATGAGCCATACTTTAACTGATTTTGCTATTACCATGGTGATTTAGGAATCACATTTTGGTTCAGGGTGTGTCTGTGTCTGCGTGCTATGCAGATAACTGCACTGTAATGACCTAGCTCCAGAGTCATGCACGGAGTTCAACACCTGATACTCGCTGCAGATAAATACCCAGGGAATCCTGAGGCGGTTCCGTACTATAAAATTGAAGTCCAAAGTGATTCTGATATTCTTAGGACAATCCAAACTCTGAGGCAGAGAGTTTGTCTAAATAAGAATCTGGGGATGGATACAAAAATCTGGCAAGCACTTTGCCTTCACTGGAGACGTTGGCCAGACTGGATGCTCCTGGGCTCCAGGCACAGTTCAGACTCCTGGGGGCTTTGCATGGGCAGGGACAATATCCACTGTGTTCCAGCTTGCTACAGGTCACAGAGCATACCAGTATTTCTCCTCTGATGTTCAACAAAACTTTGTAAAATTAAGAAGAAATTACTGTCTTATTTTTAAAAATTCTCAAGGTGGAAACAGAAAGCCTAGAGATCTAAAAGTAAGTAGAAGTGGGACAAAATTCAAAATTCACACAGCACCCACTCGCTCCCTAGTAGAAAGACTAGGACTGCTGTCATTTCAACAGCTACAGTTAGCTGCTTCTTTCCACACAGATTACTTTTTCCAGATCATTCCTAATGATCTTTTAACAAAAGAAACATCTACCACACGTTGTCCCTGAAGTATGATGGAATTCTGCCGGATAAAACTCATAAACCCTAAGACTTTGTTGCCCAGAGAATTGTTTGTGAGCCCATAGCATTGGAAGTCCCTGTCAGATTGTTAGAAATGCATGTTCTCAGGCCCATTCCCTGACCCACTGAATCAGATTCTCTGTTTAAACGAAATACCCAAGTGATATGAAAGCACATTCGGGTTTGAGCAGCATTAACCTGAATGGGTAGTAGGGGAAATGCTGACCTAATAGAAAACGAGTTCCTACAAATCGGTAAGAAAAACTGATGGGGCACCTGGCTGGCTCAGTCAGCAGAGCGTGCAACTCTTGAACTTGGGATCGTGGGTTTGAGACCCATGTTGGGTGTAGAGGTTATATGAAAATAAAATCTTAAAAACAAAAAGAAAGAAAAATAGAAATTGACAAAATACAAGAAGTTTATTCATAGAAGAAATGTAAATAGAAAATAACATAAACCTAAAATTTTCGTCCCCTCCTGCAGTTTGGCATATACAAACTAAAGCAACAACATGCTACCACTTTTCGCCTTATCAGTCTGAGAAATCTTGTAAAATCTAATAATTGCAAACAGAAAATACTTTAGGAGAAGGGCATTTTCTTATGAGTGGAGCTTAAATTGCTATAATCTCTCTTTTTTTTTTAATTTTAAAACTTTTGACCAAAAAATTCCACTTCTAGGACTCCAGTCTATAGAAATATCTGTTAAAACATCAAAGATAAGTAGAAAAGGATACCCATTACTGGATTTGAATTGTGAAATATATAGGGATTCTGCACAGCCATCTATAAGGAAATAGTTCAGTACATTACTGGTATCCATACCAAGGAACTACACAATAATTTAAAAAGAGGTCTGTGCCATGAAAAAAAAAAAAATGTCCATGACATTACTGAATGCCTAAACCCATTGCAGGATATTACATACAGCGTGACCTCATTCCTATATTTTAAAACTTGATAGGAGGTAAGCATATATTTGTTAAAATTCATGAGATGCTAAATTCAAAATCGGTGCATTCTGTTTTATGGAAATTATACCTCAATAAAGTTTATCAAAAGGAAATATGTACATATGTTAGTGGATGTTACATACATATTTGGGGGCTTACGAAATGGTCTGTAAGGAAATAAAACAAGCTTTTAAAAGTGACAGAAGCCTAAGAGAGGAGGGACTGGGAACTTTCTACAGTGTTAGTATCTTTCCAAAAAGCATGCACACTTCTTGTATTTTTAAGTCAGGAAGCTAAATGAAATAATCAGAGTCATCTGCAGTGAGCCTGAATCCACATGGAAACCCAGCTCTAGCTTGACCTCATTCATTGCTTCCACTGGCTGAGTTTAGTCATTTGGTGTTTGGTGTGAAGCTTTGCATTCAGAAGGGCGTCAACATCACACATACCATCGCCAGACTGGCTCTATATAAACACCTGTTTATTACTTCACACGTAACTACATACATAACATCCTTAAACATCAAGCTACAAATTTTATGGAAATTTTATGGGAACAATACATGTGAGAAGGCACAGTTCCAGCCCCAGCCTTATCACTCTTCCCCTTCCTTATCATTCCCATCATCTTGTGCAACATCAAGTACATAGGAATAATGAACTGACAACTATCAGTGACATATACTATTAATAGATAGCATCAACATATCACTGTATCAATGATATCTACAATTATCAATGATGTATTTCTTTATAATTGTTTAAATGTTGGACGGAGAGAAAATGAATGAGAAGTAAGTCCTTTTCCAAAGCCTGATGCGGTAGGTATTTCCCCCCATTCCATAGACAGATTGACTGAGGCTTAGTAAGATTGGATGATTTGGTCGGGCTTATACAGCTCATAAATAATAGGACCAGCCTTCAAATCTATTGGGGAATGCCTCTAAAGCCCATGTCTTTGCTCTCTACCACACTGCCTTTCTAACTCGTCACTTAGGTGATCTCACTGAATTCCCACACTCCTGTCTCAAGAAATACTTGTTGATTGATTGATGACACATTCAGTAGCAATGTGGTCCAGTTCAAGGGTTTCCCAGAGCTGAATTTGATGAAAAGCCCCTGCTGTGCTCTGAGAGATTTAACCTGCTTCAAACTCTGGCTTTCCCTCAATATCATGAGTCTCAATTTTTGGGACCTGTGCAATACATAGCACGAATTTTATATACTCACAGAGCTTAAACGTGGTGTGAGAGGACAGAGTTTAAGCTCAAGACAGGACACCTGGGGCAAAGGTTCAATGCCAGGGAGTCTACCAACATGCAGCTTCCCAAGGTTCTCTCTGGTGGGCACTGGGCCATGTATGGGTCAGGCTGTTTCAGACCAACTGCTTTGACTTCACCTCCTGAGAAGTGGACTAAGGACATATCAATGGAAAACACCCACCCCTGGAATGCAGGGACGCGGCGAAGGCACAAGGCAGCACCGGACACTCTAGAGTCAACGAACCGGATTCCAGGTACTGTTCCCCATCAACTAGCAGCAAGCTTTAGGGAACATTTTCAACATATCTGAGCCTGTTCTCTCAGATATACTATGGGGATAATAGTCCTTCTCCTGCCAACTTTCGGGAGGTTATTCGGGAGATGTTATTTACGGAAAGACTATAGAACCACAAATCCTTGCCTGTACACTGTGTGAATAGTCACTGTCGTGACAGGAGGTGGCATGCTGCCATGGACAAAACACTGGGAAAAATCAGAAGGCCTGGACTGAGGTGCCAAATCTCTTCATGTCATAATAGCCAAGATGTTCTAGACTCATAGATCCTGTGGGTCAGAAAGACAGATTTCCAAGATGGCTTCACTCCAAAATAACATATTCTTACTAGAAGAACATTCCACAAGAGAAGCTGAAGAGCCTGAGATGTATGTGGCTCAGCCATGATCGCTCCAGCTAATTCGCCTGCAGCGGGCGGGGTTTCTGACACTCCAGATGCAACACCAGCCATCAGTGACTCATTCGGCCTTGGTGCCTGAAGCATCGCTTTTGCATTATGTTTTATCATTTTCGATTCTGTTGTTACTTTTAACCATCTTGACTTAAGTGCATTCTGATCCGATAAGCCACCTCAAATCCTTTTTTGAACCATCCCATCTATAAAACACTTCAATTAACAAGCAGCTTGCTTTGATCTTGGTAAGTCATAGAACTGCAGAACTGGAAAGGAGCTCAGAAATCAAACTGAGCCTCAAATGTTGTAAATGGTAAGACAGAGACCCAGAGAGAGAGAGAGAGTGAGAGCGAGAGCGAGAGCCAGAGAGAGAGAGAGAGAAGGTATACCTAGAGTCACACATCTAGTTGGAGGAAGAGCCAGAAAACCACCTCAGGGTTCCCAGTCCATTTGCTGTTCATATTATTCTATCATGAGCCTGGGTCTCAGTTTCTCCAGCAATAAAATGAAAATAATACTACTGTGCTCTTGCAAGACTGTACAAGGAAAAACTTGTATAATTAATATATATGGTTTTCAAAACTTTAATAATAAATAATGTTCTTTCTTGTATAAACATTGTATAAAAAGAAACTTGGTATCATCACTGCATACGGTTTTCAAAACTTTAATTATAACTCAATAATTTTCTTCCTAAAAACTCATGGAAAGGTTCTTGGAAACCTAAGAACACAGAGTAGGCTTGGTTTGTGCCACTCACCAGAACACCTGGCACTGGGCTGTTCGGACTTACAGTTTGCACACTGCGTTACGCTGGCCATTTAAGGGGCCAATGAAAGCCCGTATAGGCCAGCTGAAGACTGGCTTTGAAGCCACAGCCTTTCAGGAGCAGCCTACAGCGGCACAGAGAAGCCCAGTCAGATAACTCAAAACTTTATCCCTGAGGGTTTCCGAAGCAGGCAGAAAAATTGGTGGCTGAGCACTGGAGGGTCCTCAGAAGACAAAAGAGAGAGACACTATGGCTCCCTGATCAAGAACTTGGGCAGCGCCATCAAGAGGTGTGGATTCTAATGTGGCTACTTACTAACTCTGTGGTCATCGTCAGGTCACATGACCTCTTAGCTCAGGTTCCTTGTCTCTAACTTGGAGTAAAAATAGTCTGTCCCTCATGGGTTGTTCCTGAAAACTAAGTTAGTTAATAATGTCAGTTGCTTGAAACAAGGACTAATGCATGGTAAATACCCATGAATTATGAGCTCCTATTCCGTGACTGCAGGTGAAGAATGCTGCTGGTGGCCGGCTTTATACATCCTGCAGCGGCCAGACTCATGAGACATGAATCTCAGGCTCTCCCGTCGCAATTTCTGCACATCGTTGACAGTTTCAGAGTTTAAAAATGTTCCATTTCCCCAACAGCAGTTTTAAACTGTACAACAGAAACTTCCTGTTCTTCTTGAGCATTCACAGAGAAGGGTACAGGCAGAGGAAAGGCTCCATGCTTATGAGGACAGCGAAAGAACCACCTTGGGACCCTCGCCTTGCTGCTCAGGCCTGATGGCTCCCACAGTTACTGGTCCCTGGGTGGCCAGTCCCTGTCAGTTCCCTTTTCCTTGCCCCTGCTCTGACTGTAACTTCTTCATTAAGCTCTCTGCTGGGGCACCTGGGTGGCTCAGTCGGTTAAACATCTGCCTTTGACTCAGGTCGTGATGTTGGGGTCCTGGGATAGAGTCCTTCATGGGGCTCCATGCTCAGCAGGGAGTCTGCTTGTCCTCCCTCTGCCCCTCCCCCTGCTCATGCACTCTCTCTCTCTCTCTTTCTCCCTCAAAAAAATAAATAAAATCTTTTAAATATTTGTTATTTATTTTTTGAGGGAGAGAGAGAGAGTGATAGAGGGAACACTAGCAGGGGGAGTGGGAGAGGGAGAAGCAGGGAGCAGGATGCAGGGCTCAATCCCAGGACTTTGGGATCATGACCTGAGCAGAAGGCAGCTACCCAACAACTTAGCCACAGAGATATCCTACAAATTAAATCTTTTAAGAATAAAATAAAAAATAAACTCCCTGCTGGGACTGATCTACAAGCCATCAGCTGAGGTGGAGTCAATATTGGGCTCTACCTGCTGCCTCTAAGAATCATTAGCGCCATGGAAAGGCTGGCTTTACAGGAAAATGGTTGTTACAAAAGGCAGAGAGTCTGACTCCGGTGCTCTCAGCAAGAGGATGTGCAGCCAGCTTTCCAAGGGTAGCTGAGATGCCCAATGCTTCCTCTCCTAGCCCATTACTACCTGACAATTTAGGAAGAGTCAGAGAACATAAATGAACCTGTGAGTTCTTCAAGAAATCTTTTCTCAAACAAAATGTCAAAGGGACAGTAGCAGCCACTGTGAATGATTATGAAAATGAGTGTGATTATGATGCATTTTAGGAAGCCACATTATTTCCACACATCGTGGTATTTCACTTGTGGCAGAGTAACTGAGGGGTGTTCAAACCGTGGAACATACCAGGGGCTCCAAGCAGACATCTCTCCTACTACCAAGATCACAAAGACTTCCGAGTCCATGGCGGAAAAGGAGAGGTGATACACCCCTTCTTTCTACTCTTGAGGTTCCCGGAGTTGACCACTACCTCCTTCTGCCTCCCTTCTTTGCAGAAACCAGAAGAAGCACAGATATTCATTCCCTCGTTTCCAAATACCTGGGAAACATGTTCGCTTCCCCAGCCTCAGAGGACTTCAGCACACAGAAGGTGAACACTTCCTTTCTCTTCCCCCCCAGACTCAGGGGTGTTGTGACCACATGTCCTGGGGCATCTCTTAGAGTCTCTTAGACCAATAATCTGGTCTTCATCTGAGTACAATCACGTGCCGTTCACCCAGTCACTGAACAAATACTGATCGTGTCTATGTTATGCCAACTACATGCCCAAACAAAGAGGAGACAGTAGTTAAGACATTGAACTTACATTCAAAGTTAAACCTTAAGGCAGACAAATAATTTCGGCGAGGCAGAGCGGCTCCGAAGGAAAGCGAACAGAGGAGCTGCGGTGACTGAGGGCAGGAGAGCAGCGCTGCCTCTCAGGAAAGCAGGTCAGGAGAGAAGCCACGGGAACAAACCCGTCACCTGCGCCACGTCGTGCCTGTCCCCACAATGACAGTTTTGCCAGCGCTTTGCGCTGTCACCCAGCCCCTGCCCCGGGCACAGGGCACGCAGGTCACCAGCAGTCACGCAGCTCCGTGAGCCTGTGGTTGCCTCCACACCTCACCTTCATTCAGAGCCGGTGGCTAGACCGCCCTTCACATGCCCGCTGTGACTCCCGGGCCCAGGGCCACTCACCGCCCATCTTTTGGTACAAGCTCTTCAGAGGCACACCTGGGACTCATTGCACCTTCCTCCCGGCCTTGGCCGAGCTCCGCCCACGAGCACACCTGCGCCATCCCTTCTGGCGCTTCTCTCATTGTATCCGAATGACTGCTCTGATCACTGGACTTCGCCTGAGGCCGCAAGGCCCCCTTCCTCTCACTGCTCTGGGCCCGAAAGCCACGGCACCAAAACAAATAATCCTCCCCAGGCCATGTGAGTTTGGAAAGGTTATTTATCCTGACTTTACAAATGAGGAAGCAAAGGCTCAGAGACGTGAACTCACTTACCTAATGTCACACAGCTAGGAACGGGCTGAAGCTGGAATTTACAACTGGGTGTTCGGAAGCCAAATCCTGCGAGCAGGGGAGTGGCGTCCAGCTAATGGGGGTACACGAGGGGAGGCGGGGCCTGAAAGGCCAGACTCGCTGGCAGCCCCGCACAGGTGTCACGTTGAGCCTCCACAGAGCTCTGCCTGAGCCCCTTTCGCTGCTGGCCAGAAACTGGAGCTTATCTGTGGTATTTAAAGGTCCGAGAAATTGGGCAAAGTTTCCTGATGGGTATGGAAAATGTCTGCTTGTCAGATTTCAAAATCTTGCAGTAATTGTCTTATTTTTAAAAAGGTCCTTCATTCTAAAAATATTCTCCCCATGACCCCTGCAAGAAATTCCCCCTTGTCATTTAAACGGTCAAAGAAAACTCTGAAGACCTCAAAAAGCGGCAGTGCGGGGTAAGCAGACCAGAGAGGCCGCTCTGAGATGTCTGGCATTCTTGAAGCCTGTGGAGGCAGAGCGCGGGCGGCGGCAGCTGACCTTTATTTTAAAAGTCATTCTCCCACTGCTGGGCAGACCGCCTTCAGGTGAACACGCTCCCTGAAAAGTCTGGGCGCCTGTCTGTGGGGATTCAGGTGAGCATCCCAGCACCCCCAGGGCCTCTATCACTGCTTGCCTACGTAAGAAGTCACGACCCACCTCTCTTTTTCTGTAACTTTATCACCCTCAGCCCCAGTTTTTCCCTGAAATCTGCAGCTGTGGCCCCCATTGATTCAGCCCATCCTTTCCAGGTGTGTTGCGGTCTCCCTTGTCTCTCTTCCAGAATGATCCACCCCACCAGAAGCCAGGCCCATGCCCCGTACCTGTGCACTCCCCACAGTGTTTCCCACACTGCTCTGTGTACAGGAGGGACTTAATAACTGAGGGCAATGGACTGGTCCTCCACACCTACACATCCAGAGCTCTGAGTGGTCCGCACATGACACAAGTGGCCTCAATCCTGAGATCGACGGTCCAGGTAGAGATCTTTCTGCATCTAAGGAGGTACTGCTTGGAAGTGGGGAAGCACTTTCACAAAACTCCTGAGTCAAGAGTCAAGAGTGAGGAAGGGCCCGGTTATTGGAACACGAGTCCCCAAACTATCCGTGTATGTGTGTGATAACGCTGACACAAGCCACAGCCTTCCCTCTTGCCCCCCTTCCATCCAGGGCATACCACAGACCCAGCGTTGTGATGGCTAAGTCTGGGTTGGACCCCAAGAGAACAGGCCCCTTTCTTTCCCCATAGCTGCCTGGGTAGAAGATAGGGAATGGGGCACTTTTCCTAAGTCCAGCTTTGTTCAAATAAGAAATTGCCCTATAATGTGGCAGTCCCCTTCCTGAAGCTTCCTGAATACTGCCTGTATTTCGGGCAGTGTCTGTTCAAAAGTGAAGGAGCAATTGAACAGTGAATAAGTCAACACACTCTGAGAGGTGTTCCCTGATATATATGTACAAAGATTCTTTCCAAAAATGAAGTGTAAACTGTACACTGGGCCTCTGGCAGTCTCTAGTGGGTCTTAATCATGCCAACAGTGATAGCAAAACCAGAATGAAGAGATCCCTGGGCTGCAGTTAAACTAGTAAGCCAAACTTTCTGCTTCACCCTCCTGAGTCTTCCCAGGTAATGTGCCCAAGAAGATCACAGGCAGGTCTGGACAGAAGGGGAAGAGTGGTCTAGGATCCACTGGTCCCTTCTCATTCTCCCAGCTGGAGTAACAAAGGACCATGGACATAAAAGTCAAGAATCCCAGGCCTCCTGATAGCAAGAAAACCTATCCTTCCCATTGTCTTTGCACTCAGAGCCGTATCTCCTGGGCAATGATGCGTCATTCTGGTTCAGCCATGGTTTTTCAGAGATTTCCTGCCCAGCTCGGACAGCCTACTGAGTCTCACCTGAGGAGCTAAGTGGCCCATTGGACCCCACCGAACATAGCTATACTAGGGAGACAGACTCATGGGCACTTAATAGCTCAAGGCAAAATCGGCCCTCAAGGAGACAAGTAACTTTCAGACTTTGTTGCAGACTTTGCACCTAGAAATGGATGCCCCAAGAGTACAGCCTGACAACATTATGCATGAGTATACTCAGAGATGCTCAGGAGACAAACTGGGCTTGCCTTGCCTGTGAGGCCACAGACTTCTAGACAATGCATTGTCTCCACTTCCTCATAAAATTCTTTCCTTCTGTGACCTCTGCTAAGTCACATGGTAAGCTACACACACACTCACACTCACACTCATACAGACACTAAGAGAGAGAGAGCAAGAGTAGAAACAAAGAAACATCTAGCATAGGCGAATCCTGAGAGCTTCCATCCTAAAGTGTGTGATTTATGGGTCTGTCAGTGGGACAGATGGGAAAGAGAAGGCAGTGAATTCATAGCGGTGGCACTTGTGATACCATGAGGTCTAATCAGAAAGAACGGACCTAAAGCCTCAGGAGATGCCCCCAAAGGAATCAGCACGCCGTTGTGAGCTTTTGCTGCTTCTGAGAAATTATATTCTAGAGTCAGAGACACCACTTGGCATTCTCTTCTGTCTTCTGTGTGGAGATTTGAGGTAATGGGTCCCCCTATTAGTGAGGGACCTCCCAGGTAACAAGTGGAATTCTGAGGCCATGCCATTGTGGAGGTGGCCTGCACCCTTGGGTCCAGCCCAGGCCGGAGGATAGTAGAGGATACCCCTGGATGCAGCCTGTCTCCGAAGGATGGGGGCATGATTGCTAGTTTTGGAAGATGATAAAAACTGATGTTCAGTCACAGAGGAATGACTGCAAAGTAATACATACTGGAAAGGTCTGAGCTAGGGATCTTTACTCTGTCTTCAGGGCACAGCATATGGTTTAGTTTGGGAAGATGAGGAAAGGTTTAATTATATATATAATATACATATATATGGGGGAGATATATATAGATAGATAGATATAGATAGTCATGGAAACAAATGATAATGAAAATACAACGGTTCAAAATCTGTGGGACACAACAAAGGCAGTCCTGAGAGGAAAATATATAGCGGTACAAGCCTTTCTCAAGAAACAAGAAAGGTCTCAGGTACACAACCTAACCCTACACCTAAAGGAGCTGGAGAAAGAACAAGAAAGAAACCCTAAGCCCAGCAGGAGAAGATAGATATAGATAGATAGATATAGATCTATCTCTATCTATAGATCTATAGATAGAGATAGATCTATATCTATCTATCTATCTATCTATATCTATCTATACTATATATATACATATATATATATATATATATATATAGTCCACTGCCATGAACCACTCTCCAGTCTCTTTCTCCAGAGCACCCAACCCTGGACTGTAGAACTGTACTGACTGGAAACACATGCCACAGCAACTTCTGATCTGTCTCCTGTTCTTGTCTCCAGGGCCAGCTACCTGCATCCTTTGCAAATCTCTAATATCTAGATCTATTCACTCTTTCCATCTATCTCCATTCAGGGCAGCCATTAAACCACCACCCTCTTGTCTCCTATCTTCCTGGAAAAACTGAAACTTCAGTGACTACTCCATCAACACAAGAGACCAAATAAACATGTTTCATCTTTAAAATCCGGCTTTATTGTGCATTTTATGGAAGATGTTGGCAAGAAACTGGTTGTGGCTGAGTAATGTCGCTTTCTCAACCCAAGATAACTGCAAAAACTGTGAGGTCTTGAGAAAAATGATGCCTGAGGACATGTCTACAAGCCTGGGTAATGTTTGGAAAAGCAGACATAAGAGGTCTTAGAGGTCTGCTTCTTAGGCAAATTTCCACTCTGTCCTCCATACGTAGGGGTCTAATTCACCCTGGATACATAGGATGAGAGAATCAAGCACTAACCAGCACCCTATCCTACTGAAGAATGAACTAGTTCTGACAGTAGGGCCTCCCTTATCTCAGCAAAAGTCAAGGCAGAATTAGGTCCTGGGGCCAAACTTGCTCACCTTTGTTGATGGAAGTTGCAGTGGACTTGGGCTCCATGTTGGTAGGTATTACTCTGCAATGCTTCACAAAACCTTTTTTTTTTTTTTTTAAGATTTTATTTATTTATTTGACAGAGAGATCACAAGTAGGCAGAGGCGGGCAGAGAGACAGAGGAGGAAGCAGGTTCTCCGCTGAGCACAAAGCCTGATGCAGGGCTCGATCCCAGGACCCTGAGATCATGATCTGAGCCGAAGGCAGAGGCTTTAACCCACTGAGCCACCCAGGCACCCCATTCACGAAACCTTTCGCAACTCAACTGACAAAGTCATTGCATATGTATATGTTGAATTATTCCCTTGGGAGAAGTGACTGGAAAAACCAAGTCTTCACACCCTCTCTATCCATGTCTTCTGACGACCATATGATTTAGCTATGGCAGCCAGCATTATGTGGCAACCAGAGGCAAAGAAGAATTTCCTTTTCTTCCATGTGAAAGTGATTGATGTCTAGTTGGGAATCAGACCTGTAACTCAGTTTCATTAGCCCTAGACTCCCACCAACTAGTTAATCTACCCCAGATCCATAGACAACCCAACTGCAAAATGAAGTAGAACCAGACTTAGTCTATCTTGCCAAAAGAATGGTAGGATAAGTTCTGTTGCCAATGGCACAATCTGCAATACCATAGTAAAATAAAAATCAATACCTCTTGGTCCTAGACATAACCACAATACTTTTATAGATCCACATTCTGAGAACTGTGATAGTGAATATCTTATTAGTGTTGATTTTGGCAATTTCCAAAGCTGTTGTGTATATCTTCCTGCCATCCTCTAAATCTCCCACCCTTGCCACTTCATCAGTGACTCCACACTTATAAAGAAAATCTGCATAAGAAAAATTCCCACTCCTCATAAAACTAAGATCTCTACACATAGGAATGTTTTATTGGAAAAAAAGTACTTTTAAATGAAAGTTCTCAAAAAAAAAATACTTATGCAAGGATTGTCTCATTGTTTAGGTACCAAGTAAAGAATAAATGTGTATCATAGTGAATAATTTTCAAGCTCTGTGCTCCATTTACAACAGTTAAAGAGATCCAACTCTAATGTAAGCACCTTGAGGGACCAGGGTTTAATTAACTGAATAGACCCCAAAACTATGAAGTTTTGGAACATGGGAGACTATAAATATTTGTTGAAAGACTAAATGTCAGACTTAACCTCATTGGGGGACACATAATAAAACCTGTGTGCTAGCTTTGAGCATAATCAAGCCCCAAGCCCCATTCTCTCCCCTCCTCTCAAAACATGCACCCATACACATATACTTACACACAAACATGATCACCTAGTTTAGGCCGTTATGTGCAAAGAAAACAAAATAAAAGGTACGGCATTGTATCTGGAAATTATGATTTAGAAAAGTCAGGAAAAACCCAACATTCTACCTATTTTTGGTTTGTTTACTTGTTGTTATTGTTGTCTACTGTATTAAAACATAAGACAAACCTGTTTAATCTCTCCTGATTTTTCCATACAGAACAGCAATATGAGTTCAGGAGAAATCCCACTTACCAACAGACACTCCACACTCTCAAACCCAAAGCCCTAGTTGCTCATATTTATTTCGCAAACTGATTAGCAAACACTGGCTTGTTGAAGTCTAGACCCAGGGATCATTTTCATATACATGGCTCATTGGTTTTATGAGTTCTTGGTGACTATAAAGATCTTGAATTCCTTTGCAAACAGCAAAAACAGATTTCCTCTTTGTAGGGTACCACAGTTTACACCAAAGGCTTTGGTGAGATGTTATTAGTCTGTGCCTATGGGTAACTAAAGGCCACCACTCCACTGACATGAAGAGAATCAGGCATTTATAAAAGTAGAAAGAAAATTAGAAAGAGAATATTTTAAAGAAAAGGACACATGATTTGAACCTGGTCAATCTTGGAAATGACTGTTTGATAATGAATTGCCTCACTGATAAAGATACAACACTAATGAAACAGCAAATATATATTAAAGGATAGAAATATGATTTATTTCTATATGCATATTTTCTGACTTACATTAAAAAGGATATTGTTAAGAATAATGTACAACAATTCTATAGGATGTCAGAGTTTGAGAAGCCTCTTTTCTTCCAAGACCCCTTTTGAAATCTACCTCTATCCTGCAAGGCACACAAGGCAGGCTCCGGTATGATTTGCCTGCAAATCAGATAGAAGGGTAACCAGAGTTAAAATGGGATCCTTCTGAAATAACACATTATAAAATGAGCTGATAGCCCACTGATGCAGGATTTGCAAAGGAAATGTTTCAGAAATATATCTGCAATGCTTAGTCCAACATCCCCTCTGAAAAACTCTGAGGTTGAAGCGACCCTGAAGAAAGGATGTCTTTGCCTGGAATGCTAAGCATTACCACCCACCCCCCCACACACACACTTCATGAAGGAAGGAATGGAGATGGATCCCTTTACCTGTGGGGAGCTTCAGAATGACAGCTTAGAGAGCTCAATCTTCTGTCTAAAGGCCAGACTGGGACTGGCTCCAAGCCTTGAGAAAGCCACCAGAGAGGCAGTGAAGGGCCAGTGACCCAGAGAGTAGAAGCAGGAGACATGGCTGTGTGGGAAATGCCTGGGTTTCAGGTTTCCCTTGGGTTCCATATGGACCCTGTAGAAAGTTACCAGAATATATCATGATATGCAAAGCTCTGCCCAGGAAGTCCTCACAGGAACCGCACAGCAAGACAACCCCATGAAAGGCTGAACATTGATATCTGGAGTTGTAAGTGGCTGATCTGAAGGGGCAGCAACTGTATTAAGAGAACAGTAGTTGATACTCAGTATGAGTAACAAGCGTCCACCAAACCCAGAGGAAAATACTGGATCATGACCCATCAAACGGTACCTTCCTCACTCCCTAACTCTCCCCCATAAACCCCTAGATGCTCTAGAGCAGACTAAGGGCAGGGATTGGGGAAAGACAAACAGCACAGATGGGAAACAGAGAAGACCACCACAGCCCCCACCTTCAGCTGCAGGCCTCCCTGCTTGAGGTACTATTAGGCGGGGGCAGGAGGAACGCTGCAGTAGAAAATGAAATTCAAAGCATCAAAAATTCGAAATATCTAGTGGCTCCCCCATAAAAGCTCGACTGCCCAACAACTGGAGATTACATTTCATGACATACCCGGTGATACCTGAATCTGGGACTCTTGGGCTGGGACAGGGCAACCCCGCAAGTCCATCATGGAGAATCAAATCTGGGATGAAAGGAAGAGGCATCAACAGAAACGGTTCCAGCTTTGCTCTTCAGAGCCTCCCCCCGCAACTATGGAAAAAGACATACAAAGCACTTAACAAATCTCCTGAGCTAGCCCTTTGCCTAAAGGCCAGTCCTTCCTCAGAGGCTTCCCTGCTCTCAGTCAGGCTCGCTTCTCTCCAGTGGGGGAGGAGGGCGTGGATCTGCCCGGAAGTGACCAGGTGAGCAGCTACTCCAAGGTCTACCCACTGAGAGTCCCCAAAGTTCACCTCATATGTAAGTTTACAATATGGAGAGAAGAAACTTGAAGAATGTACTTCCGTTATGGGATGGAGCGTGTAAGGACCTGGAAAGTCAGTAGATTTCAAACCAAGTCAAGAAAGTCGGGATGGCCCACAATTGCCTTCTTTTGATACCTTCACCTGATTCCCCTTGAATTTCATTGTTTTACAATACCTAAAGCTGTTTCTTTTGAACCCATCCCTCACTGGCTAGGTGCCTTCTCTATAAAGACACTGGGTTTTTTGTTGTTATTATTATTATTATTATTTTATTTTTTTTAAAGCATCTAGGGTGCCTGGATGGCTCAGTCGGTTAAGCATCTGCCTTTGGCTCAGGTCATGATCCCAGAGTCCTGGGATCGAGCCCTATATCAGGTTCCCTGCTCTGCGGGGAGTCTGTTTCTCCCTCTGCCCCTCCCTCTGCTTGTGCTTAGGTACTCCCTCTCTCTCTCTCAAATAAATGAAATCTTTTTAAAAAAATAAATAAATGTAAAAAGCATCTAAAGGGAGTCATAGCTCCTAGCTCCAGCTTCAACCCTGGCACCACTATGCCACATTACTTTGTGAGCAACTTCCTCTGTCCGCGGCTCTCTCTCAGTTTTCTGTCCATAAAATCAGAGCACTGAATGAGATGACCTCTAAGACTGTCTTGCTCTGACGTCGTATAGCACAGACGGAGTCTGGAAGGATTTAAATATTGCTAAAATATATAGAATCAAGCAACCCTTGAATTTTAGAGCGTCTTGTCACCTTTGCAAAATTCGTTCACAGCCATTAGTTGGTTTGTATCTGCACTTCTGATGACAAGGCATTGGTGTCATTAGCTAATAAGCTAATAAGCTAATGAAGCCAATGCCTTAAGGAAGAATCAGACTCAGGGAAGGTAAATGAACTATCTGGGGTCACAGACATAGCAAGAGGGCTTGGACTGGGAGCTAGGCATCTTGATTCCCAGCCTGGTCCTCATTCCTTGCCCTACAAGTTCTGGTATTTCAGCTAATAACAACACAGACAGTTCCTGGGAACCAGTCAGGGCCCCTTCTCACTAATGTCAGGTAACAACATTACGCTGGTCTTTCTCAAAGTTCCAGTGGCTGGTCTAAGTGGGCTCTTCCCAGAGGGTCTTGTGAACCTCAAGTAACCTTTCCAAGTTTCTTTCAGTAACTCTGACCATTTGGAGAGAAAACAAATCCATACACAGAGGAATTTGAAGTGTTATTTTAACTTTGTATACCACACATAAAAAGTTACCCTTTAACTTGAATTTTTGAATGTAAGTTGGGGAAAAGAAAAGATTTGGGCACATGTTCTCCAGGTGAATGCGCTAGGGCCTGAAGTTTAACTCCAGAACCCGAAACCGAACTCCAGAACCACCCTTTCCCTAACCCCTCCCCCCTGTCCACACAGCCCAGCCCCCACTCCCCACCCCTTCACTGTAGCTCACCAGACACCTGGAAGGTTCCAGACCTTCTCTAGGCAGGTATGAGCTTAAAGCAAGGAATTTGTCCCAAACACTCGGAATTTCCTCCCAACTTATTCTTTATCCTGTTCACTAAAAGAAAGAATTGTTATTGCATTGTTAAAAGGAAATAAAAATCAAGGATATACTGTCATTATAAGAGCATAGAAGAGTCTCATGACCCAAAGTAGACATGTAGACACACACACACACACACACCACACACACACACAAACACAAATGGTAATGAACATAAATTACTCAAGAGTTATTTGGAATGTCAGAATGTTAATTTGTATTCAATATCTGCTGATGAATAAGTATACGTTTTAAAGATTCCTATTAAAATCAGTTCTTTGAGAAATAATCAATATATGGTGAAAAGTCACTTATGGAAAAGAGTTCACTCCTTGACAATGTGTATGTCCTTACATTTCTTTCCTTACATACACAGATTCAACTCTGATTTTTATTCATTAAACTTTTACATCAAACATCAAATAACTGGCTTAAACCACATAAAAAGAGAGGGGAATTATACAGAAGCATTAATAAGACCATGTTTCCTAAACTTTGATTAATAAAAACTTACCTGAGGATTCCAAAACACGTCATCACAACCAGGTCCATGAGCTCCCTGCTCAGAATTCACATCTACTTTGCCTCATCCGAGAACCCTGACTTCTAGGGGGAGGGGAGGGGAGAAAAGTCAGCTGAAAAAAAGAAAAACCTAGAAATAAATGCAGGTCTTCCAAGAGCTCTGACAACCCCCCCCCACCTGCACCAAGTAACCCTTGGATGGTCTGAAAATGGCACTGATAACATTAGATAATTCTATCAGTACTCAGTTCCCAAAATTTGCCACTGCAACAAGAGGGAGTGTTATTGGCAAGTGAACAGTACCCTGCAGGGCTGAGGGTGTACCCTGCTCAATGTCAGACTTTTCAGCTGAGTGGACAATCTAGTGTAACAGTGGGATGCTGGGAGCAGGGACACTGGACGCCAAAGCTCTCCTGGTCCTGTTGGTAACTTCATTTCCCAAACGTTCATAATTAAACAGCTTTTATTGAAGTAATCAGCATGAGCTCCTTAGCTTTGTTTTTGCAACCGGTATCGTGTTTATGGAGCCAAATATTGGAGACTTTGATACTGAATACCTCCTCGGATGTGTTAACGTTGGCAAGCTCTCTAGATTCTGAAGATGCCGGGCTGCCTCAGCACAGCCTTCCCTCCACCCTCTAGCTCATCAGCCCCCCCAAACCACAGAGCTGCAGCTCCCCTGTAAGACTCCCTTTCAATATTTCTCCTGAAAGTCCCAGGGAATGGTGAGCAATTGAAACAGGGTGAAACCTGATCTCAAAGTGTCTGTCGGACCAGAAGTTTTCAAAGAAAACATTTCTTAAATCTTGTGTTCACTGCTATTTCAGCAGGCCAATTAGATTGGATGGGACTTGGGGGGAGCTGTCGCCAGTCACTGCAGCAGGAATAGCAAACAAGACTTAAAGCAAATAAACGAGCCCAAAGCTGGCATCCCAGGGGCCCCTGGCCAATGACCTCCTTCATTCCCCAGTTGGATGGCCAGCCCACCCTCTGGGACCAAGAGCCAAACTACAGGTTAATCAGATGAGACATTAGTTAACAGCCTCGATTACTAGAAAGTAATTAATCAGGGAAAGTCTCCAAACAGGAGGAGAATAAATAAACAGGCAGGCACATGCAGTCCCATTTTGGCCCTAGATAAGGCTGCCATCCAGGTGTCCTGCTGGGGTAGAGCCCATCTGTCTTGTTCAGTTCCTCTCTGGAAATGTGGTGACATTTCTCACATCTGCCTAGAAAATGCAAAGCCAAGAGGCCCCAAATGGGAAGATGATGAAGGACTTTGGAAAAACTATTTGAGGAAAGGCTCCCAAGGGGGTTTTATGGTAAGCCCTACCCCACCCTGAACATCCTTTTGTGTTGTATTTAAATGGCCTCATTTCAAAAATCTCAAAAAGAAGTCTCTGCACAAGTCTGCAAACTCCTAACCATTTGGAGAAAACCAAGGTTCCAGGTGGTATTTTGGGGCCTGTGCTAAGAAGCCCATTGGTTTATTAGCCCCTCAAGACTATATCCAACCTCCGAGATTTTCAGTATAAGTTACAAAGGATTCAGAGCATCAGAAATTACTGGTTCCATCTTCAACCTTGATTTGGGGGTGAGGAAGATTGGAAAGATGGGAAGAAAACGTAGCTAATGCCAGTATCACCCATTGGTCCAACTCGACCTGACATATCACATCAAATAGGGTCATTCATCTGTGCTGTGTCTTTTCCTTCTGGAGGAACAAAAAATGTCAGCAACTAGAGAATGCACATAATGTAAATACGGCTGTGTTAGCTCAGTGTCAGAGAAAACACACCCAAACGTAAGTCAGCACAAGACATCCTCGGCTCAGAGGACCAGCACAATGATTTTAACCTAATGACCCCCTCTTAACCAGCTCTACAGCAAATCACAATTAAATAAATACCACTTAATAGCAGAGATTTGTTTTGCAGCCAGACTATTCGTGGAGAGAGAAAGAGAAGGTTGGATGTGTCATTTCATTTTTAATTATAAAATTAAAGTAGTTTCCAAATATTAGTATGAATTCAACCCCAAGCTAAATTTACAAAATGCTGCAAAGATGAGTTATAGACATTCTGGAACAGAACAGAGAAGCAGGAGATGGGAGGGTGTGGAGGGATACCCAAAACGGAGGGGGCTTTGTCTTGTTGTCTTAATCTAGAGTGGAGTGCAGTGGCTTTCCTTCAGCCCAATGATTAGGAATGTTTGACCAGAGCTGGATAAAATAATGACGTAAGCACCAGCGAATGAGTGAAAAATGCAGCCACCTATGTTGCTATGGAAAACTGCATGACTAGGTATCGGGAGCACCAAATTCAAGGCCTAGCTCTGTCACTGTCTGGGGCACTGGGAAGGAATTTGCTGGAGTGGAGGAGGGAGAGTTATCAAAGCTTATGCCGGACGCTGAGAGATCACGAAAGCTCTTACGAACCTAGTGACCTGGTCAGCCTTCCCTAGAGAAGGCATGCAGGCAGAACCTACACCTGCCTTCCCTCAGCAGCTCATCTCCCTGCCTCCCTCCTTCCCTGCCTCCCTTCCCTTCCCTTCCCTTCCGTGGAAAGTCGCCCCCTTCTCGTTCTTTCCTGTCTGGTTATTTCGCTCTGATATTTTGGATGTAATAGATTTTTTTTCATATAGGTTCCAACATACAGGTGACTTGATGGAGGCTTTGTGACCACCAAGAGAATACAATGACACGTTTATCTTGCCCTCCACAGACCTTTACCACCTCAAAAACTTGATTATGTCCCTGGGAATATTGGGGTTCAGTTGAAAGCCAAGTCCTGCAAAAGCTTTTCCTCTTAGAGCCTCAAATGATCCCTAAAAATTGAGAGTTTCTGGAAATAGCTACAAGTTCATCTTCTTTGGTTGTGTGCCATTACTGAGATCAAAAAAGGTATTTGAGGATGTAGAGAAATGGGAACCCTCTTGCCCTGCTGGTGGGAATGAAAACAGGTACAGCCACTCTGGAGAAGAGTATAGAGCTTCCTCAAAATGTAAAAAAATAAAAAATAAAAAATAAAAAATAAAAACTACTTACCATCCAGCAATTGCACTACTAGGTATTTACCCAAAAGACAAAAACACACAGATTCAAAGAGGTATGTGCACCCCAGTGTTTACAGCAGCATTATCAATAATAGCCAAACTACGGAGAGAGTCCAAATGTCCATCCACTGAAGAAGATGTGATATTTTATATAATATATATATGTATATGTGTATACACACACACACCACACACACACACATATATACACAATGGAATATGACTCAGCCATCAAAAAGAATGAAATCTTGACATTTGCAATGACACAGATGGAGCTAGAGTGTATTATGTTAAGTGAAATAAGTCAGAGAAAGACAAATACCATGTGATTTCACTCATATGTAGAATTTAAGAAACAAAACAGATAGGAAAAAAAGAAAAAAGACAGACGCACATATGGAAGAGGGAAAGAGAGAGAAGGAAACACTAAAAGAGACTCGTCATGATAGAGAACAAACTGAGGGTTGATGGAGGGAGGTCAGTAGGGATGGGCTAGATGGGCCATGGGCGTTAAGGAGGGCACTTGTCGTGTTGAGCACTGAGTGTTGTATGTGGACGTGATGAATCACTGAATTCTAGTCCTGAAACCAATACGGCGCTGTATGTTAAATAGTTAGAATTTAAATAACATTTTAAAGAAAAAAAGTAAATAAAAGCAGAATACCAAGCTAAAAGTTTAAAAAAAAAAAAAAGGAAGAAGAAGAAGAAGCACTCCTGCTGCTGGTAAGCCCACAGCCTTTCACTGGGGCACTGCAAAGCCCAAGAGATGGTAACCATCACTTGGGAGCACAGCCTCCCCCAAAATCAACTCCTCAAAATTCACTGCTTAGTCATTTATTGATTATATCATGAGAGATCCTTGTCCAAGTCTTTGTGAGAGCAGGTGACACATTCTCTGCATCACAATACCCAGAATGAGACAGGAACATAGCAGTTGTCATTTCTTTCACATCTGCCAAGTAGCTGCCAGGGCCCAGAGAGACACTCTGCTTGCAGAAGATGCACAAAAATGAAACTTAGCACCTCTTACAAAGAAGCTAATAAAGGAGAGAAATACACAAGGGATGATTAGAATCCTGAATGGCACATCTAAGGCTAGATGTAGCTGAACTCATGTCATGTGTAGCCAAAGGGTGTGTATTTCTCTCCCTTAATCCGGGTCAAATGATCTCCAAGTCTTGTTGGTCTCTAGAAAATCACTCACTAAAGCAAAACTTCAGCCAAAGGCTCTTGCTGCTGGCTGCATTAACAGGACTTCGAAGTCCAGACTGGGGAAGACAGCCGTAAATCACTCCCATGGAGTCCATTTGCAGAGGGACCCTGACAGATATGCACATATTCGGGGCGGAAAGAACAAGATGGCGAGGAACCTCAAGGCCATGACTGCGAGGACATGTTCGAAAGAGAGCTCAGGAGGTTCGGCTAGGCCGCGAAGCCACAGAAGACTCCTGAGGAATCGGGGAGGGCCTCAGGGAGGAGAATACGTAGTGTTCACGCAGGCGGCCCACAGGCCTGCATAGGCTGTGGTCTGTGTGAGCAGAGCCCCGTGGAGGGGGGCAGGACACAGCCGTGAAGTCGCACCAGCCGTCCTGCGCTCATCTCCCCGGCCCTGTGCCCAGAAGAGCAGCTTCTTGAGAAGCGTTTGATGAATAAGACATCCTACAATCTACAAATGGGTGAAAACCCGCCTGTGAGAAAGACGGAGCCGGTCTGCATCAATTTCAGTTGTTGCCCAAGATGGCAGGAAAAGGCCAATGGACGCAAGAGCGAGAGGGAGGCAAAATGTTTTTCAAGCTTTGAAGAACTTTCTGGGAAGCAGACTACTCTAACATGAAAGGGATGGCGGGGGAGGGGGGCCGCTGGGAGCGCCCTCTCACAGGCCTTCAGGGTTTGGGGTGAATATTCCATTCTTAGAAGAGGAAGTGGAGGGCGGCCTGCCTTTGGGTCGCGGTAAAGAGCAAACCATGTGAGCAGACCACTAGGAGCTCCAAACGGGGCAGGAGGCAGCCCAAACGGGACTGAGGAGTGACATTTCTATTCGGCTCCAGAAATTTTAAAAAATTATTTCTTGTCAAATCAAAATGTTTCTAAGCAACTCGGGTCAGAGAAAGCCACGCTTATCACGTGGGTTTGCTCGGCAAGCAGAAGGGCCTACAATGCTGTCCGACTGCATTCTGCACATAGAGGAAGAACTACCCCGTCCACGCCTCCTAATCTGATGAATCCTTGTCATAAATTCTGCCCAGGCAGTCAGCGGGGCGGCTGCTGGCACTGGGCTGAGGGGAGGGGCGGCTTTACGAGGGCCAGAGGAGACAGCAGGCCGCCAAGCCCTCTGTGAGAAGCTAGTAAATCAGCAGTCAGGGGGAGCTCTGGGAAGAAGCAGCAGAGGCCAGGGGCCCAGAGCCCAGGTGACATGGGCAGGAGCAGAGAACGTTCTGGTCCACTTGTAGCGGTGGGACCCTGGGGACACAGTGGGGAGGGCACAGTAAAGCGTGACTCCACAACCCCTGAGCTTCCGGCACACCCTGCTTCCAGTCAGTAAGCCCCATGCCGGAGGCTGGGAATCCAGGGCCAGCGACAGACGGACCCCTGCCAACGAGTAGCTCACATTCCAGAAAGGACACCCAGTCAGGGAGGAAAGAGCTTCCGTTTGTCTGCTTGAGCGGCCCTGACAGAATACCATGTACTGGGTGGCGGAAACAACAGGTCTGAAGGCAGGACGTCTCAGATCAAGATCCCACAAGGTCCGTTTCTGATAAGGTTCTTGGGGAGCAGGGAGCTATGCTACTCAATGCAGTTGCCGCCACAGCACCCAGTCTGTGTGGCCAAGCGGCTGGCGGGGACCCACATGGACACCAACCCCTCATGCAATAGTGTGCCCTGAGACGCAGCAGCCCAGTCACCTGCAAATGTGAGCTCCCGCTAGGCTGTCCCTAATGGCCCTTGTAAGCAACAGTCCCCCAGCCCCCCAGGGTCTGCCTTCTGTGCCCCATAAAGAGGAGTCCTGTACCCTGTTCTTCTGCTTTGAACTGACCAGTCCAGCCCTAGCCTGGGAACAACATATTCCGGCCACACACCCACTCTCTCTCTCTCTCTCTCTCTCTCTCAGTCTGCACTCTGCCTTGACCTCCCCATGTGGCCCCTCAAGGCATGCCAGTTTCTTCCTTCAGGACCTGGAAGTAATAACTCCTCTTTCTCAATCTCTCTTGTGATCCACTGCTGAGCTGAGGGCCACCATCCAGCACCCTGGGCTCCACTTAACAAATGTTCATTTAATGCGGTCCTAACAGCTCACTTCTGGCTTGTAGACGCCTGCTTATTTACTGTGCCCTCATGTGGCAGAGAGGGAGTAAGCTCTCTAGTCTCTTCTGATGAGGACACTAACTCATTGGATCAGAATCCCGACCTTATGATCCCATTTAACCTTATCTCCATAAAGGCCCTATCTCCAAATACAGTCACACTGAGGGCTGGAGCTTCAACATATGAATTTGGGAGAGACACAAACATATGATCCATAACAGAGCTCTAGGAAACAAACCCTGAGAGAAGAGGGGAGAAATGCTGTTGGAGAATTGAGCAGAACACTGTGGAGTGACTCATCTGACAGAGGGACTTGGGGGTGATGGAGAAATCAAGGAAAGTGACACAGAAGAGGCATCTGATGTGGCCCATGTAGATTAAGAAAGAACCCACCCAGTGAGAAAATCAAGGAGGGAGCCCACACAGCAGGGTGCTGAGGAGTACAAGTCTGGGACTCAAGCTGTCTGGGTTGCAATCCTGCCCCTGATCCTACTAGTTCTGTGACCCTGGAAAAGCATTTTAACCTCTCTGAACCTCAGTTTACTCATCTGTTAAATGGAAATAAAAGAGTCTGACAGATTGTTGTCCCTGTGAAGGGACGTAGCCAACAATGCTAGTGGGTAAAGCATGACATTCCAGGCACCACATGGGGAAAGCCCGTCAATGAAGTCTTGACAATAGATGCCCTGTCGAGGTACAGGCAAGCAGTTCAATGTGGCAGCTTCGGAAACATCAAGGAGGGAACAAGGACATGGGATCAGTCCAGATTGGAAGGTTATTTAATACTGTACTCAAGAGTCTGAACTCTCTCTCTGAGAGCTCTAGGGAGCTATTGGGAAACTTGAAGCCAAAGAGTGACATGAAGAAGCCTAGTTTTGAGGAAGACCCCTCAGATGTCCATGTGAAGCAGGGGAGGGAGAGCAAAGCCAAGAGCGAGACTGAAGTACCTAAGATGGCAGCCAAGCCAATGTCCTGGTAACCGTTCTGTCTGGCAGTTAAATCCCTTTCCCTTCAGAAAGTACCTGTTGAACTTCCGCAGCATGAAAGACCCAGTGCCAATGGCTGGCACTGAGACTCCAGGCCCAACCTCCATCTACTCAGTACTCAGGACCCTCCACAGTCTTCTCCAACCCACCTTCCAGTCTCTCCCACAACACTCCCCAGGAGGCACACTGGGCTCCAGTCAAATGGACTGAGGGGACTTTCCCAGTGGAATGAGCTCAAACTATATCTTCTTTTCATGTCCTTATTCTTGTTGTGGGAACCTTCATGCCCGGGTTTGAAACTCTCCTTTCCTACTTACTAGTACTGTGAGTCCTAAGACTCACGTAACCTTTCTGAGCATCCATTCTTCCAGAGGTGTCATTTAAACAGTGAGAGTACTTACCTCAGTGGCATATTGTAAAAAATAAAATAACGGACCTATTTAGCACAAAATCTGGCATATTTGCTGCCATTTGCCTACAAGACTCCCAAAGCCAGGATCTCTTTTCAGAAGCCAGTTCCTGACACACAGGACTTCAGGGCCCACCACTGACCACTAGAGCCTGCCCCCTTGCTCTGCTCTCAGAAACTAATACACATTGTAGTCTCTGGGCACTTTGTTTTCTCCACCCCCAAACCACTCCCTGATGGAGACGTCTCACAAGGACCATATATTTCTCATCTCTGTGTCCTCTCTACACTGAGCGCAAGAGATTGTGCTTAGATCTGAACTGGACTGATGTCTAGATATTGTTAGGCTATGAGGGGTTCGTAGAACAACACCAAGACCCCCCTACCCAACATGCCATGTCCACACTCCCTTCTATGCATGGGGGCGTTTTTTGCCCCTGCCAACTGTCTCTAATGACTGGACCAGAAGAGGGCATAGACCCAATGGAAGCATGATAACAAAATAGCCAGTCACACACGAGCTAAGACAACCAGATTCTCTGTTAAGAACATTGTTGGAAATGAGAATAAATTCAGGCAAAGATGGAGGTACAAATGAAAGGAGTCTGAAAGCCCTGATGTCAAGATAGAGATGTTGAGTGGAATTCAGAGTTGGAGCCACAGGAGATGACAGCATGTGAAAGTTATGGGAAGCCAGAAATGATCAGTAATAATAGAAATCACAGGTATTAAAGATCTTCTGTGTGCCACCCACTAAGCTAAGTAAAACATGGATTATCTTATTTCTTTTACAAAAACCCAAATAGTGGACACTTATATTAGTCCCATTAGGAGAATCAGCTGTGTCACAGAATGGTTAAATACCATAAGCTCCCCATTACCTTCTATTAACCCCTCAATTCCTAATAAACTCTCATGCTGTTCCCTATGCCCACTGCCCAGTGCTTAAAGTAACCTGAGTAAATCTCTTCTCCTTGTAAGTAACAGGAATAGAGAGTACTATGGAAACAAGGTCTATGCATAAGACATGAAAAAATGTGCAAAAAGATGAGGACACAAAGAAGCACCCCCATCAGACTCAGCCAAGACCAGCTATACTGTCCAGAGTGGCTTCCCAGCCCCCAAGCTTGGAAAACTCACTCATTCCCCTGGGCCCTGATGGTCTGTGCCACGCATGACTATATGCTGTCCACTACCTGTAATGATCTCAAACTGCTGTGCCTTTTCTTCCAAGCCAACTTCTGAGCTTCTTGAAACCAGAGGGATCATGCTTTCTCGTGTTGTTTGTCCTTTGGCAAATGAGGGTGCCCTGAACATTTCCCGAAATCATCCCCTTGGCTCTGTTCAAAGTGCCAATGATCCCACCCCTGTACACAGAATCCTTCAGGGCTCTCCGAAGGCATCAGAGCCCTTAGGTGTAATCTGAGAATCACCAGCAGAATAAATAAATCCCTGCCCTGGTGGCAAATACTTCCTTTTACTTCTTCCCCTATAAAAGCAAACTTCTCCAACCCAATCCCACAAGTGCTCTCTAATGGGTTCTTTGTTTTGTTTATGCCACTTAGTTGAAGCCAGAAGCAAACAAGAGAAAATGCACAAGGAACCACCTAGCACAGCGCATGGCATAGAGTCAGGAACTCTGTGTTTCCTCTAATACTGCCTTATTTGAAGAGTGCAAACTTTCGTGTTTTAAATGGCTCAAAAAATGGTTGGGCAAGGAGTGGTGGGAGCCATTGCCAGAAAGCCTGCTCCTTAGCACTTGTGCAGACTTGCCCCACGAGAGCAGGAACAATATAAACCAAGGCACCCATCTTTGGGGCTTCCAGATGGTCCAGATGCCCCTCTCAGCAATCCACAGAGAGTTAGAGGAATACACACCTCCCAAGAGGGCATCCAGCTCAGGATTCATTTGCAGGATCAGCCTCAGAAGAAGCTATTTCTGCAAGGCTGGGCTGGAGAAGTCAGTCCTATCCTCAGAAAGTGGTAGGTTCAAAATAGTGAGAAGAGAACTGAGGGGATTCCCCACTTGCTTGGTCAAAGTCAAGCAATGAAGATGGGAGCACAAGCAAGCAGGCAGGGAGTCTCCAAGGGCGGGACAGTGCGAGTGAGGCAGAAGTGCAGGCTTCGGGAGGGACGGTCAATGCAGTGTTTCTCAACCATCTTTAGTAGATGAACTCTTTATAAATGAAAGATATGCAACCCTAACACAAAAACTGATTTTTTAATCAGTTACTAGTAAAATAGAACATTTGCTAATTATAAAGACAACTGATAAGAACAGGAATTTAATTTTATTAAGATAAAAATTCCAAGTGGAGGATGACCATTGCCATTTTCTATCACCCTCAGCGACGAATTTAGTTCAGTATTTTGTCTTGGTTCTACAGTTTCAAAAGAAAAAAAAAAAATCCAGTGACAGGGACAAATTGCTGCAAATGACAACAGCTATTTTTAACTAATTGTTTTGCAGTGAAGGTACTGTTCAATTAGCCAGCAATGGTAGGAAAAGCTTTATTGGGGAGGGGGTGCGGGGTGGGGGGGGAGAGTAAACACAATGAAAAACCTTCATAATCACTAAATGAGAGAATCCTTTAGTTTAAAAATCCCCAACCAAGAACCCCCACTACCTTTTGCCACTGGATCTCACAGACTGGCATGGGCTGGAAGCTTGGGTCAGTTGGCCTGTCTTAAAAGTTTCTTTCTGTGTGGAGTGGACACAAGAGCTGAAGAGGCCTCTGGTGGGGAACTGATGAACAACCCAAGAATTCAAGCTAAGAAAAAAGAAACAACCTAATCCATACCAGAAAGAAGCAAAAAAAAAATGTAGAGTCTGACAGGTTCAAGACAGAATGTCAGCTATACCATTTATTGTACCTTGGGCAAATTATTTATAATTTCTGAGCCTAAGTATTCTTATCCATAAAATTGGGATACTAAAGTTCTTTCACTGGATTGTTAGAAATATTAAATGAGATGCAACACGTACTGGCTTGGTCATTTAGTCCAATAACTAAGAACAAGGATGGAGTGACCCCAACCTGAGTGAGGGGACACAGATGTCCATTGGTCTTCTCTGGGGGACCTGATCCAGACCTAGGCAGGTTTCATCAGGTGGAGAGGAGAGGGAGTTGAAGGTGGAGCTCCGTTCGTTCTTCCTGCCTCCATTGGGATTGATATAGGGGACAGACGAAGCCCAAATGAAAGCTGGAGAAGGTAGAGGCTGAGGGCCACAAGACCAGAACATGTTGGCAACAAACACAGGCAAGTCCAAGGAGGACTCTTGTGCCCCAGTGATCACTCTCCTGTGAATTTCTCTGCTTGCAGATTTTGACAGAGAGACATACCCTACCCAAAGTCTGCAGAGGAGAAGAAATTGTAGTACCCATGCCAGACTCTTCGGCAGATGAGGTAGCAAGGGGCCACATGAGAGCATGCAGCCTGGAGGTGTCACCCCAAACCTTGCACCCTGAACTCGTACACCATGAGATCACCGCTTCATCAGTGGAAGTCCTGTGTACCTCTCCCTGTTCAAAAATCAACTCTCCGTGTTCTCCTCTCTCTTCCCAAATTAAAATAGCTGCGTACACCCTTGCACACATATGCTTCCTGGAGAAATTCCTTCCTGTATTTAATCCCTTTGGAATCTCTTCTTTAGGCGGGACCCTCATTTCTCCTTTGCCCTAAGATATTTACCATCACAACAGCCGGCTGATTTACTTAGTCCACCTCCACCTCGGCCAGGTCTATCCGACCCCGACTGGAGATGGACGGAGATGAGATGACAGCAGAGATTCTTCAAGGAGAGGAAGAAAACAAAGCCCCAAACACAGCAGCCTTCCCTACAATGTGCAGGAAGGAAACATCCTTCCCGCATCAGGCACCTTCTCTCAGGCAGGATTTGTTGGGTCCCCGAGGTGCTCTTTACTCCCACACTGCCAATCTGTGACTCAAAGCTTCAAGTCCCATAAGTGCAGGGCCTCCTAAGCATGTGGCTTCTTGTTGAAACAATATACCAAAGGAGAGAGAGTCCATCCCCCCTTCTAATGGATCTCTTAACAAGCTTATGTAAAGATCACGGATTCTCAGAGATCATTGTCCTAGTGACAGGGAGCTGTAATTGATTATTGTGACTTGGATGCCTAAAGAGTGATTCAGTAGGGCCCCCTCATCGCTGTCATTTTTTAATGGGAAGGGTTGGGTGGTATGTAAACAGGATTATGACAGGCAAGGAGAGAACAAACAGGCCAGAGAGAGAGAAAGAGAACCACAGAGGTCCCTGCAAGGTGAAGCCTTTCTTTCCCGGAAGTTTAAGAGAATTCTGTCCGAGATGCCCTTCCAGGAACTGCCCTGACTCAGTGCAACAGCCAAACCTGGGCAGTGCAAGGCCACACCACCTTCCCAGGCCTCCCTGAATGCCATGCACAGAGCTGCACAACAGACACAGTGAAATGAGTGGCTGGGGTATTATGGCAGCCCCATCTCTGAAGTGTACTAGGTTTGCCTAGAGGACGTCTTACAGCAGAATTTATGGTCCTGCTCATCTTTATAGAGGGTGCACTCCTGGTCAGTAACTGATGTGCAACTGTCCTACTCTCCGCTTTGCAAATAAGATGACAATGAACCCTAAGGAGTTTGACTCCTTGTTAAATGAAATCATCTCACTGTGATCTCTAGGAGACAGTCACGCCTTAAGTCATTTTGAATCCACCTTATCTTCTAGCATCCTGCCTGGCACATACTGGGTACTCTCTATGGGTTTCTTAAAGTACTAGGATTCAGGTATATAACCAGTATTACCCACTCTGCCAAGACACTGTCACTTTTCTTCTCAACATTCAAATTGACCATTTAAGTCTCTATCCTATCTAAATTATCAGGATATTCAGTTTCTCCTTCTTTGGATTTTCTCTGCCTAGAACTGTCCATGAGCCCAATGCTCATTTAAACCAAAGGGGCTACTTGAACTTTCAACCACCAAATAAACTGAGAACCAGAGAATCAGATTGGTCCACAACTAAAGGCCCAGGTTTCGGCTGCTATGGCTTTTGTCTTTGCCACATTGATTTCTTTCAAAAATAGATATATCCTGTTGCACAGCAGTGATAGCCTCTGTCTGGTCCAGCTCTCTGTGCAAACAGTAGTTTCTTCAAAAGGAACAATCCCACCTACCCCAGTTGGGCTTGACCAAGGATGCCTAAGATTTTTTCCCAAGGTCTTTGCTTTACCCTCGCCCACTCAGCTACTGTTCCTGGGACAGAAGGGGCTACATAAAGGGAGGAGCTCCTAGCCTTAGCCTAACTCTATGCCAGATCCAGCTCTGCCCCTCTCCTCCCTGCAGTGCCTGGCAGTCCCCTAGCCCTGACACTGAGCCTGGGTCACTAGACCCACCTCCACTGAGTTCTCCCTGGGAACACATGGTTTGGAGGAAACTTAGTCAAAATGCTCTCAATCCAATCTTGTTCCCAAAAGAAAACTTCAGAGTTTCAATCCTTTCCTCCTAAAGGAAGATTTTTGCCACTGTACAAATTACATCACAGAAACCCTATCCACCATTACTAGGAGGCACTGACTTGGTGAAGACACAAGTCTTACCTGGTCTTACACTGACTTTGCAGAGTCGTCACTCAAGTGTTTGTTTTCTGAAAGGAATAAGATCCGCTCCAAAATGTTTTCCTGATTCTTCCTAGAAAGAAAAGTAGAGGAGTTGCCAACTTTCAAATGGACACTTTTTTACCTTTTGCTCCTTCATTCCTTAAGATCTAAAGTTTTAAATGAAGCATGCTTCCCAACCCAGGGCACATTATCATCATTAGTCCGCACACGTTCTCCTTTAATTATTTCTCCCCTTAATGCCCATCTCTGACTCATTGCCCTTCTAGCTCCTAATGCTGACCTTCACCTTAACCCTTCCCCCACATGTGGACTATTCTCGTGCATTTAATGCCCATCTCTTTGTGTACATGTTTTCTTGTAAAATGCGCACTGTATTGTACATACATGGGATCATGCAACAGATCTCATTCTATTTTCTAATTTTTGACTCTCTACCATGTCTTAAGGTCCACCAATACTTAGTCCACTGCTTCTTGCAGCATACTACCCCATTATAGGCAAACCCACTTGTCCAGTGATGGACATTGGACTGCCTTCAACATCTTCCCCCATAAACAAGACTACAGTGTTTCTCCCCACCCCGGTCACCTATAGACCTGGGTGAGCATTTCTGTGCAGGGTTAGAATATGTATACACTCACTTAGCCAAGCACTCACACTGCTCTTCTGGATGTCTCCAGCAGATCAGAAGTGTTACTTGGTAGGTCTATACTCCCCAACACTTGGCATTGTCAGAGTTTAGAATTTTAGCCAGCATAACAAGGATTAAGTCCTATCTCATTATTGTTTAATTCTCCTTTCATTTGAATCTCTTCATTTATTAGCCTTTGAGGTCTTTTCTCTGCTACATTGGTGATTCATACCTTTGGCCCGTTTTTCCACTGAGAGTCTCTTTTCCATAGTGATTTCTAAGAGTCCTTTTTAGATCCTATATATCAATATCTTTAAGATTTATTTTTTTATTTGACAGAGAGAGAGAGGGAACACAAGCAGGGGGAAAGGGAGAGGGAGAAGCAGGCTTCCCGCCGAGCAGAGAGCCCCACACGGGGCTCGATCCCAAGACCCTGGATTGTGACTTTAGCCAAATGCAGAGGGTTAACGACTCAGCCACCCAGGTGCCCCCTTAGATATCAATACCTTATCTGTAGAATAAGAATGTTACCCCCTTGTTAAACTGTTCCTAACTTTATTATTGATGTCCTTAAATTTGCCATGATTGAATACATCAACTTTTCTACCTTGCACACTGTGTTTTCACGGTTTTATTTAAAAGTTCTTCCTCCCTCCTAGGCCTTAAAATATTCTCCTATATTTTCTTCAACTAACATTACAGTATTTCCTTCCACATCAAAGTCTTTACCCCATCTGAAAGTTACCTGTGTGTGCTAATGTCTATTTATTTTTATGTTGTGAGGTAGTTTTCCCAAATCCAACAATTAAACTACTTATCTTCCAGTCCCCCACCCGTTTTTGTTTGCCAGTTTTCTGAAATATTAAGTTCCCAGATGTAATAAGTATACGTGTAGATCGACATACATATATAATACATGTAAAGATGATACAGACTTGCACACACCATATAGAGATGATAGAGATATTCAGAAACAGATGTTTCTTTTAAGATTTTATTTATTTGAGAGAGAGAGAGAGATCACAGAGGGAGAAGAGGGAGAAGCAGACTCACTACTGAGCAGCGAGCCTGACGTGGGTCTCAATCCCAGGACTCTAAGATTGCAAACTGAGCTAAAGGCCGACATTTAACCAGTTGAGCCACCCAGGTGCCCCAGATACAGATGTTTCAGATACAGATATAGACCCATAAATACGTAGATACACGGCTATCTGTGAAATCTCTATTCTGTTCCACTGGATTATTTCTTTTACACAAATACCAGTCTTTGTAACATGTCTTAATATCTGTCAAAATAAATATTCCCTTTTCTCTATTTTTTTTAAGTTCACTTATTCATGGGCCTTATTTCTTCCATATATTTTTTTTAAAATATGTTTGTCAAGTTCTTCCAAATATCCCACTGGAATTTTAAATGCAACTATATTGGATTTGTAAATTAATTAGGGCAGAAAACAGCTTGATAGTATTAACTCATTCCACACAAGGATAAGGAATGTCTCCATTTAAATAAATCATCTTCTATGTACTCTAATAGAATTTAACAATTTTCCATAGAAATCTTGCATACTCTTGATTAAGCTAACTCCTACATACTTTATAGTTTTTACTGATCTAAGGTTACCTTATTTTTTAAATGATAGTTGATTATTGCTGATAAAAAATTGTGTTAAATATGCTTCAGCTGAGGGATCCAGCAAACTTGTTGAACTTTCTTATTACTTATTTTTTATTTCTTACTTATAGTTTTATACTTTTACTTATACTTAGTTTCTTATTACTTACTAATAATTTCTTTTGAGGGGGGATTTCCTATGGGGAGGGGGGTTGAGGGAAGGGGGTGGGGTTATGGACATTGGGGAGGGTATGTGCTATGGTGAGTGCTGTGAAGTGTGTAAACCTGGTGATTCACAGACCTGTACCCCGGGGGATAAAAATATATTATATGTTTATAAAAAATAAAAAATTATTTTAAAAAAATTAACATTTCTTTTAGTTTTATCTTAACAGTTACATCACTGAGTTACAGAAAACTATTCCTTCTTGGAATCTTTTTTTTTTCCTTATTCCCATATGAAGATCGTAGATTCAAAAAGTTACATGGTGAAAACTGGAACCGGGAAGATATGACTATATTTTATCATAGAACATGTTCTCCAGAGGAGCTAAACTGGAAGTAGATACTTCTCTTGCTCTTAGAAGATCTGTGTGTGTGTTCAGGGTAAACTTTTATTTAACAGTCGTAGAGATGATGTTACACATCAGTGATAAAATTAAGACACAAAGGTTATACCAAGGTTTATGAACAGAGGTCTTTCAACAGCTTATGTCAGGAAAACGTCTTATGGAAAGACGATGCAGCTACACTCGCTACGCAGTAACACAGATGGTTGTGGACACAAGGACAGTCACTCAGCCTGAGATACCAGGGCAGGACACTAACTACTCCCAGGAAATGTCCAATGGCACACTCTTTCTTCTTTCCAGGTCTGAAGTTAAATATCCTTCATCCTCTGTTCTCTTTACTTCTCTGGCTAGAGTACATACAGATTAAAGTTTTCGTGACTGGAAATATTTGTGAAAAATCTTCCCAGTTCGCTGAACTTTGGTCAGTTTTCAAACAGTGGCAGATGTTTCCCCTATGCTATTCATAGCCTTCCCCATGTTTCCACAAGCAGGAAGAACCCTGAAGCAAATGAGCATTATCTCACCCTAAAGGTGGGAATATTATACACTAAAAGCAAATTCAGTCTGGAAGAAATATGTCACAACTTTCAAGATTGTTCTGTGGATTTTGAAATGATGGTAGCAATCTTGACCACATGGAGGTCATTTGGAATAGTTACATTCTGTCTTTGAAACAGTCCTATTCAATCAGAAAATGCTGATTCTTTTCTTAGAGCCTATCAGAGAACTGCTGGAAAGTCTCGATGGCTCCACCCAACAGCAAACAAGAGAGCCCATCTCCATCCTGAACAAGGGCCTGAAAATCACCCCGCGCTGGAGTGAGCTGGGGCCACCAACCCCAAAGCCAGCTCCCTGAGGCCTGAGCTGGGGCCTGTGGGAAGGAGGGACTGCGACTGGGACATGAATCTTGCTCAGCTCTTTTCAAACAGACGCATGCTGCCACCTGGCTCCCATTACAGCCTCGAGACAGGGAGACTTGCCCACTGAGGCACCCAGGCGGAAGAATGAGGCTGAGGCCCTTGTGCTTGGAGCCCAGAGAATGTTCCCAGCATATCACAATTACAGAAACATCTGTGCCCAACAGCTTTCAGCTGAACTGCTGTGAAAATTTACAGTGTTCGATTGCTTTCAGGATTTCTCACTTCTCAGCCTGAGGCAGGGTGGTCTCAAGGCTGCCAGTGAGTTGCTGCAGGAAGTGAGAGAGATCACAGTTTCCAGTGTTTGGATGAAACGTGGCATAAGGGTATAAGGGGTGAGCCCAGGGCCCTGAATGCTGTGAACCTCCATCAACTGAGCGTTTTTCTTTCTTTCTTTTTTTTTTTAATTTAAAATTTGTTAGTTAACATACAGTGCAATATTGGTTTCTGTAGAATTCAGTGATTCATACTCAGTTGTATGCAATGAGCACCCTCTTTAATACCCATCGCCTGTCTAAGCCATCCCCCACCCACCATTTTCAATCAATCCTCAGTTTGTTCTCTCTCATTAAGAGTCACTTATGGCTTCTTTCCCTTGCTCCTTTTTTTCTTTTCCCCTCTCCCATATGTTCATCTGTTTTCTTTCTTAAATTCCACATATTAGTGAGACCATAAGGTATTTGTCTTTCTCTGGATGACTTCTTTCACTTAGCATAATAGTTCCATCCACATCATTGTGAATGGTAAGATTTCATTTTGATGGCTGAATAATGTTCCACTATATGAACACACACTACACACACTACACACGCACACACTCACATACATACATACCACATCTTCTTTGTCCATTCATCAGTTGATGGACATTTGGGCTCTCTCCTTGGTTTGGCTACTATTGATAATGTTGCTATAAACATTGGGGCACATGTACCCCTTCAAATCTGTATTTTTTTTATCCTTTGGGTAAATACCTAGTATTGCAATTTCTGGATCACAGGGTAGATATCTTCAGCTTTTGGGGGAAGCTCCATACTGTTCTCCAGAATGGCTACACCAGTTTGCATTCCCACCAGCAGTGCAAGAGGGTTCTCCTTTTCCACATCCTCACCAACACCTGTTGTTTCTTGTGTTAATTGTAACCATTCTGTCACGTGTAAGGTGACATCTCATCGTGGTTTTGATTTGTATTTCCCTGATGATGAGTGATGTTGAGCATCTTTTCATGTGTCTCTTAGCCATCTGGATGTCTTCTTTGGAAAAGTGTCTATTCATGTCTTCTCCCCATTTCGTAACTGGATTATTTGTCTTTCAGATGTTGAGTTTGGTAAGTTCTTTATAGATTTAGGACACTAACCCTTTATGAGATATGTCATTTGTCAACTGAGCCATTTTTTTCCTTTATATTCAATCAACATATACCTCCTGAGCATGTTGTGAACCTACCTTAAGATGTATCCAAATCTGAGTAAGAGCTGGTCCTCAAAGAGCCAATAACTTAGTGAGAAATAACCAATGGTTAAAAGTCATTCAAATAATACATTATTTATGTTGAAACCACATGACAACAATAAAAAAGCCAATTATAAAAAAGCTATACTAAATGTAAACAGATTTGAGAGTACCATATAGAATAGCACTACTCTTAGGTCCTCAAACAAGCAACAAGAACATCACGTGGTAACTTGTTAGAAATGTAAACTCTCTAACCTCCTAACCTCCTCCCCAGACTGACTATCTGGGAATAGGGCTCAGTAATCTGTATATTAAAAAGCTCTCCGGGGGCAGGGGAGGTGTCTAGGTGGCTCAGTTGGTTAAGTGTCTGCCTTTGGCTCAGGTCATGATCTCAGGGTTCTGGAATTGAGCCCCACACTGGCTCCCTGCTCAGCAGGGAGTCTGCTTCTCCTACCCCCTGCTCCTTCTCTCCCTCTCTATCTCTTTCTCAAATAAATAAACAAAAAAATAAAAAGTAAATAAAAAGCTCTCCAGAAGATACTGGCTGAAGTTTAAGAAGCAATGACTTAAAATATACACAAAACAAAAAACCAATACTAGTCAAATAAATTAGCCAAAATAATCCAACTTGACTTTTCTAAGAGACCAGAGGAAACAGGCAAGAAGGTCAGACTCCCTGGTGCAGTGTAACAAAGGGTCATGGGACTCAGTGCTGAGACTTAGGATTAAGATTTACAGGACTAGCAGCAACAGCTAGCCAAGGGAGGAATCAATTAAGTCTTAGAGAATTACAGAGATTGCATGAGGATATTTTCTTAAAACACTTAGTGTTAATATATAATGCCATGCAAAGATCTCTCAACAATTAGAGGATAAACAATTAGAGGATAAGACTGTGCATGGTTGGGGGGCGCCTGGGTGGCTCAGTGGGTTGGGCTGCTGCCTTCGGCTCAGGTCATAATCTCGGGGTCCTGGGATCGAGTCCTGCGTCGGGCTCTCTGCTCAGCAGGGAGCCTGCTTCCTCCTCTCTCTCTCTCTGCCTGCCTCTCTGCCTACTTGTGATCTCTCTCTGTCAAATAGATAAATAAAATCTTTTTAAAAAAAAAAAAAAGACTGTGCATGGTTGGGAAAATTGACCAACAAGGCCTCTGTCACAATTTACATAACATCCCCACAACCATCACTACCACCTTCTAGGCTATAAAGCAAGGATTTTCACTTTTTCCTACTTTTAAATATTGTAACCCATTTCTGGTGGTTAATTTTATATGTCAACTTGATGAGGTCATAGGGTGCCCAGGTATTTGTTAAACATTATTCAAGGTACATCTGTGAGGGTATTTCTGGATAAGATGAACATTTTAATCAGTCGACGTAGTAAAACAGATTGATCTTGTCAACATTGGTGGGTCTCAGCCAATCTGCTGAAGGCCTGAATGGAACAAAAAAGAGTAAAAGAGAATTCTTTTTCTGCTTGTCCTTGAGCTGGGACATCAATGTCTTCTGCTGCTTTCAGACTCAACCTCCTGGATATCCAAATTACTGACTAAAGGTCTTGGGACTCTTTAGCCTCCAAAATCACTTGAGCCAATTCCTTATAATCTCTTTATATATAAATATGTACACACATAAATAAACACATATACATATACACATACACAGACATATGAATGTGTGTGTATGTCTGTATCTGTGTATATATCCATATATGATGGTGTGTGTGTGTGTGTGTGTACTTTTTTTCTATTGTGCCTGTTCCTCTGGAGATCCCAGACTAATACACCTTTGTTAAAATAATATATTACCTGGAATCAAAATGCATAGGAATCCGCTGCCCCAGATAAGTAGTACACTGGGCCTCTAAACTCTTCTATTTCCAGTTTTGAGAGGATCCAACAGAATTCCCAGGGATTTTAAACTACGAAGTTAAAGAAACTTGTGTGTGCTCTTCATTCTAGTTTACTGTCTTCAACAAGTTCACACATATTCCCTGCCCATCCCAGCTCTAGCCTGGTCAGCCCTGTCGCAATAGAGGCTACCAGTTCCAAAATCATTTGAACCATCTCTTGTAACTTCCATATGAAAGCCAAGTGTTTCCACTTTCACTATATTCACATGCTTCTTCGGAGAGAGAGCTCAATAATCCAGTCTTGTAAAGACTGGGCTCAATTCACTGACCTGATCCTGAGCTCTGTTCTGAGGCCTGCAGAACACAGAGATAAGACCACACCACAGACTTCTCTGATGAAGGACAGGAACCACACAAAGGCAATGTGCTTTCAAGAGACTTCTACAACCACCACCACCATCCCTGATCAGTCATTACTCACTACTTATGATGCAAAAGTTCTTATCATAGCTACTTGGCAATTTTATATTGAGTTCAGCCTCTGGGTACGGAGAAGGTGGTTGGGTTACGGACACTGGGGAAGGTATGTGATATGGTGAGTGCTGTGAAGTGTGTAAGCCTGATGATTCACAGACCTGCATCCTTGGGGTAAATAATATATTGCATGTTAATAAAAATAGTTTTTTAAAAAAAGAGTTTAGCCTCTGACATTAGAGCAATGTTGGATGCTTAATTTGTGGCCACAACTTGGACTTTCTGATTTCCCACTGCCTCACGTTTTCCTCCCTTGCAAGCTTTATTGAGGTACAATTGATGAATAAAAATGTATATATGAACAATGTGATTTTAATAGATGTATACATTATGACATGATTACCACAAATAGGCAAATTAACATACCCATCATTTCATATAGTTACCATGTTTTGTTCAAGGTAAGAACACTTAAGATCTATTCTCTTAGGAAATCTCAAATAGCAACAGAGTATTGACTATCGTCACCATGCTAATTGCAAATGACTTATCTTCAATTTAGTTATTTTTTCATCTGCATAATCACAGCCTATTGTCAAAGCTCACTACTGAGTTTTTCAGTTCAATCATGTATTCTTCAGTTGCAGAATTTGTTTTTTCAGTTTCCATTTATCAAATTTCTCATGTTGCTCATATACTGTTTATTTTGTTTGGTTGCCTGTGTCCTCTTGCATCTTGTTGAGTTTCTGTAAGATTATTATTTTGAATTCTTTGTCAGGCAACTGGTAGAGTTCCATTTCTTTGTGGTTGATTACTAAAGTTTTATTAGTTTCCTTTGATGGTGTCATGTTTACCTGATTTATCATGATCAATATAGCCTTGCACTGGTGTCTCTGGCATTTGAAGGAGCAAATACCTCTTCTAGCCTTTACAGAATAGTTTTGGCAGGTAAGATGTCTTGCTAGATCTCTGGGTGTTGGGAATGTCTCTGGAATTGCAGTTGAGTAGGGTTGGAGCCAGGTCATGTGGCTGTTGCTGGGTCCACAGTTAACAGACCTATTACCAGGAGCTTAGGTGGGAATGGATACTGCCTGATCCCTAGGAAGACAGGACTAACTCTATGACCTTGATCAGTGAGGCTGGCACTGGGACAAGGGTCTACCTCAGCATCTACAGTTGGGTCCACAGACAGAGAGGCTGTTACCAGGTATGCAGAAAGGTATGGTTCTTACCATGTCCCTGGGAGGGCTCCTTTTTCATCACAGGACAAACCTCTGGGTGGGTAGAACTGGCCCCAGACCATAGGAGGGTACAGCTTAAATGAAGTCACAGAGCTGCTTCAGGATCTATAGTCAAGACCAGGGACACAGGAATACATCTCCCAGTGGGTCTCTGGGTAGGCAAGGTCAATCTCAGACCATGGCTGAGAGGGGCTAGAGCTAGGTCATGGGCTACTTCAGGGTCCACAGCCAAGACAGGTCAGTTGGCCTGCTACCCAAGGCATAGAGGGGTGTGGATCTTCCCAGTTCTCTTGGCAGATAGTTCTGGCAGATGGCCTTGGCAGAATCAAGGACAAATAGGGCTGTTGCCAAGTCCACAGGGGGATGGGGCTGTTTCTGAGTCTATAATTAGGACCAGAGTTGGCAAGCTTGCAACATGAGTGTGTGTGGCTCCCTCCTCTAAATGGCCCTCCTTGGTCTCGGGCTCCACTGGGGTTTCACAACATACTATACCTAGACCCCAAAGCTCCCACATAGGCACTTTTGCCCATTAATGGCTGCCAGATTATTAGTGCTGTTAGAGGATCTGAGTGGGGAACTTCCTGTTATACCACCTTGCCATCATCCCATTTTTGTTTGGTCCGGAGATCTCTGATCTGGTAAAAGTAAGGTGAGGCAGGAGCAGATGCTGGCAATAGCACAAAAAATTTTAGTTGTTCCTATGTGATTTTTTATTTAAATCAAAGGGTAATATTATATTTGATAATATATGTTGGGGTTCTTTTTTGGTGGTTTAGGTTTGGGTTTTCATTGGTTAGTTGGTTCATTGGTTTGGGGGAATTTTGTTTTGTTTTGATTTGTTGTTGCTTTTGAAACCATCGACCTGAAGGAAAACATGAGTTAGAAACAGAGCAATGAAGAGGCATATAATAAATTATCCTAAAAATAAACTATGATCATATATTTAACTTCACAGAAACAGGATGAATTTATATCTCCTAAGCTTTAAATTTTTTTCTTGATTCTACCACCAAAGAAGAACGGCAGAAAAAGAGAACAGAGAGGAACCCCCATGGCATCTTTGACAGAAAAATCTGGATTCTGGCCAATCATAAATATGTATTTAACTTATAAATATTTGAGGAAATAGAAATGAGGGAAAAAGAGATCTTATTTTTAATAGTCAACAAGAATTTAAAAATAATCAATGAAAGCCAGAAAACTCTCTTGGGCTGTTCTATGGGAGACTTTTTCTGTAGTGTCCTTGACCTAAGAGGGCCATGAGCTGGCATAAATCCCTTAGACATGCAGCATATTTTAAAGGAATAATAAAGGAATACAACATGTGAAATCAGAGAGTTAGCAGCATAAAAATAACAGCCTTTGAATCACAGAGCCCATAACTATAAAGGCAGTAGAGGACTTCCAAAATAGTTCCCCTATTTAATATACAGGGAAGATGAAATTGTAAGAGGAGAAATGGACCCCAAAAAAGGGAAAAACAAACAGGGACTTTACCTAAGAGGAATTTCAAATAACTGTAAACATATGTAAAGCTGCTCATTTAGTTAGAAATGAAAGTTGTCAGTTAAAACACCAATAAGATATATTTCACACTCACCATATTGGCAAAAGACTTAAGATCTGACAATACCAAGTGTTGGTGAAGATGTGGAAAAAATAGAAACTCTCTACCAATCAGACAGTAAATAGGCTACCATAAATTTAGAAAGCACTTGGGCATAAAGTTGAACATATAACTATGACCACCCCGTTCTTAGGAATATATACCCTAGAGAAACTTCAGCAGATGGACCCCAGCAGGAAAGTCTAACAATGTGCATAACAGAATTATTTGTATATCAAAATGATGCAATGACCCAAATGTCCACTGGGAAGAGAATGACTAGATAAAATGAGATAAAGTAGCACGCCATTTAGTACTGAAAATAAGTGAACTATAGCTATATGGCTGAATTTCATAAATACAGTTAAAAGTATAAAAAGCAAGTCATAGCAAGTCAAACACATTACAGTGTTCCTCAGTTTAATAAAGTATAAACTAATGAATATACTGTTTAGGAATAGGGTGTGTGTGTGTGTGCGTCTACATACACATATAAAAACAAGAAAATAACAAAAAAATCAAAATCTAAAATGATGGTTAGCTTTGGGGTTTAGTGACAATGGTATTGTCAATAGGGGAGGGACACATGAAAGTTTTCAAAAGTATGGACAATGTTCTACTTCCTAATCTGCTTGAAAGGTAACCAGACATTTATTTTATTCGTCTATCAACAGTACATATGCCCTTTTATATATGTAATTGTCAACATTAAATAAAATTAAACTTGTAACTTTAAGAAAATCAACACAGACCAGTAGTCAAAGGTTAAGTAATTTTCCCAGTTCAGTCCACAAATAAATGACCAAATCGGGACTTGGACCCAGATGATCTAGTTTCGTCATCTAAGCTTATAATGACTATGTTATTCAGCCTATCATTCCATTCCACAATATATACTATACTCCTTATTTAGCCCTGCTGAGTCTCCATCTCTTCATCTATAAAATGGAAATTAATTGTAAGTTTGCAAAGCTGTAAGCACATTGCTTCACCCATGTTATGTGCTCAAGCAAAGGTAACCGTAAGGAGGATGAGGAAAAGGGGCGGGGGAGGGAGGGAAGGAAAAAAGGAGAGGAGAGGAGAGGAGGAGAGGGGAGGGGAGGGGAGGGGAGAAGAGGGGAGGGGAGGAAGAAAGAAATCGAGAGAGGGAGAAAGAGAAGAAAAAATGAGAAGGAAAGAGAGAAATACCCATGAGGAACGGCATCCTTAAAGAAACTGCATATGCCCAATTTTAAAAATGCACGAAGTGGAAGTGTAAACTAGAAAATCTGTTTTCTCTTCATTGCTCCAGGCCCCAGAGCATCTGGTCTCATTAAAGGTGCAAAAGTCGAATATCCTATTGAAAATTCTCTTTGGTGTAGGAAATTAAGTTAAATTAAAAACATGACCTTTCTTTCAAACTGGCAAAAGTGATCTCGCTCTCTGAGCATGATCGTATCCATCAGCAATACATCAAAACCAGACGTCGCTGTGGGACTTCTATGGCGGAGCCATCGACCTCCTCTGAGACTCCCATTTATTTGGCTCCATTCACGCGAAGAGGATCAGGTTCTTTATAAAATCCGAAAGAAGAAGGTGATATCCACCCAGGGAGGAGGGTTTCAGGTCTTCTCTAACATTTCACAGGCCATTCAGTCAAAGGGAGAGCTGCTCACAGCCTGGAGGGTTGCTGCCCCCACTCTTCACTTTGGATACAACATTGAGCCAGGCAGTGCAGACAGAACTGCTCTCTGGCAGAGATCAAGTTGTGAATTCAATTGTAATCTTATAAAGCCCAGCTGGGAGAGCCCTGGGGACCCAGTGAGAACTCTCGGCAGGAACATGCACCCATTGATCTGACTTGCCCTCCCTGTCCTTGTTCTCTGCTTTGCTGGTCCATCCCCAGACAGAGACTATCCTTTCCCTACACCAAGATCCTCCAGAACAACGGGGAATTATCAGTCTCATTTGGCCAACCAACCAACAACGACAAAACTCACCTTTTTGCAACCCCACTCATACCCAGGCCTTTCTGGAGGTCTTTCTGCAGTCCAGAGAGAAAGCGAGGGGAAAGAACTCTTCAAAGAGCAGAGCAGTAATGCTGATTAAGACAGGAGCCCAGAAAAACAGCAGCCCAATGAGAAGGTGACTGGCCTTCTGGAATTAACTCCGAAGAGATATTCAGAAATACAGACAAAGAATCTATGCACAAGAATATAACTGCAGTGTTGTTTATTTTTTCAAGATTCATTTATTTTAGAGAGAGCGCATGCAGGCTTGGGGGGTAGAGGGAGAGGGACAGAGAGAATCTCAAGCAGACTCTCTGCTGAGCACAGAGCTCGACACGGGGCTCAACCTCACAACCTGACCATGACCTGAAACGAAATTAAGAATCAGAGTCTCAAGTGACTAAGCCACCCAGGTGCTCCAACTGCAGTGTTCTTTATAGGCCCAAGTAGTCTGAAACAATTTAATTGCCCAATTTAGAATATGGTCACATAAATTGTGGCTAACTCTACCATATCACTTAACATAGGCTATTTCATATGAAAACTCTGGTCCCCAACAGGGGGATATTTTCCCAATTAAATTATTATTACTATTACTATAATAATTTTATATTAATATTAAATAGAACTGTACAATTTACAATGAGCATTTCTTTTTTTAAAAGATTTTATTTATTATTTATTTTAAAAAGAGCTCATAAGTAGTGGAAGGAGGGGTAGAGGAAAGGGCCAAGGAAACTCCCCACTGAGCAGGGAGTTCAACATGGGGCTAAATCCCATGACACCAGTATTATGACCCGAGCCAAAGACAGATACTTAACCGACTGAGCCACCCAGGCGCCCCTACAATGAGAATTTCTAATATCAAATTTGTCTAATTTTATCAGCACAAATGTATGAGCTAGACATTGTTCCTGTTTATAGATAAGGAAACTTATTTTCAGAAATATTAAACAATTTGTCCAAAGTCAGATACCTAAGAAGTGGCAGAGATGAGATTCAAATTCACGTTCTCAGTGGGAGCTGGGGGGAGTAGATACACATGCAAAAAAAAGGGCAGGCCTTCCTTGAAGGGGCTTCAGATAATTGTGAAATGCACTGGAAAATGTGTTTGACCAATATTAAGAGCCAAAAAAGATGTCTGACACGTGCTAGAAGAGCAAGGACATTCACAACTCTGAGGAGGCTTTCATCCTAGACCTTTTACAGTCAGGGGTCTGCTAAGTAACCTAAAAGGAAGGGAGGATAGCTGTATCTAAAACAAGTAATAATGAGGAGAAGGAGAAAGAGGAGGAAGAAGAGAATGGAAGATTTTAAAATGGCACTAATACAATATTTATTTCATAATTTTCTAATAAGCATCTTACAACTCCTAAAAAATCCCTTAAGAATTATATAATGGAAAACTAAAGTCACAACAGAGCTTATTTATTTCCTTGACACTTTCAATTGTTTTGATCACCAAAGACTTTCCAGAATGAAAGTTAAGTATATAAAATTCCAGAATGAAAGTTAAGTATGTAAAATATCTTAGTTACCTTCTGGTCTTGATCCTGCTGGTTAGCAGGGGATGTGAAGTCTGAGGCAGTCATTTGGAGAAATGTTTAAAAACCTGCAATAGGGGGTGCCTGGGTGGCTCAGTCATTAAGTATCTGCCTTCAGCTCAGGTCAATGATCCCAGGACCAAGCCCCCAGCATAGGGCTCCCTGCTCAGCATGAAGCCTGCTTCTTCCTCTCCCACTCCCCCTGCTTGTATTCCCTCTCTTGCTGTCAAATTAACAAAATCTTAAAAAAAAAAAAAACCCAACAACATGTAATAGCATTATTCACAATAGCCAAGATATGGAAACAACTAAAGTGTCCATCAGTGGATACATAGACAAAGAAAATGCATATATATTATGGAATATATACATATGGAATGTTATGCAGCCATAAAAAATAAGAAAGTCTTGCCGTTTGTGACAACATATATGGATCTGGAGGATATTGTGTTAAGTGAAAGAGGGCAGACATGAAAGAAAATGCTGTATGATCTCATTTATATGTGAAATTAAAAAAAAAAAAAGTCAAACTGAGAACCAGAGTGTGTTGTTGCCAGGGCTGAAGGATAGGAAAAATAGATGTTGGTAAAAAGCGCACAAACTTTCAGTGAGAAGATGAAAAAATCTGGAGATTTAATGTACAGCATGGCAACTATAGTCACCACATACTTAAAATTTGCTAAGAGAGTAAATTTTAAGTGTTCTTACTATAAAAAGAAAAGGTAACTAAGTGAGATTATGGGCAATCATTTCACAATGTATATGTATATCAAATCAACACATCATGTACCTTAAATATATTCACTTTTATCTGTCAATATACTTCAACAAAGCTGGAGAAAAACACACAATATGTAGATATATAGTCTCATCTATCATCATCGTCATCATCAATTCAGAAAAACACAAGCAAACTAAAACATGCATTGAAATACAAGCAAAGAGAAAATTATACCGTGGTAATACAATATGAAATGGTGTGAATGTGTGTGTGTGTGTGCATTATAAACTTAAGGGAAAAGGGTAGTAAGGAAGAGAAAGGGAAAAATGAGCACTTAATACTACCCAAGGACAGAAAGCGTGAAGCTACTGTACAAAACACTAATAGGTTTCAAACAGACCCCTAATTTCTGGGGGTCATACTCAATTCATATCTGTTCATCCGGTCCTTCCAATAGATCCGCCTGCTACTCATGGAAACCTACAATAGTTGTTAATGAATCCAATGTTGTCTAAGTTTTCCATAAAAGTTTCTTTTAAATAAATGGAACTTGAGTAGCTTAACTGTTTTTACAAGAATAGTCCATAGACCGTGCAGTGTTACCTTCCCCACACTGCACCACGCACTGAAGTCTTAATTAGAGCTGTAGCTATCTGAACTATTTTTGCCTTTGACTTTATAGCACAACATGTAATTCCTATTGGTATAGTAAACCAGTAACTTCAGTATTTGTTAAAACTAAATAAAGTTTATAAGCCTATCAAAATACCTCTTGCTTCTTGTAAATGTTTAGGAAACATTTCTGAAATGTTTCTGAAAGTTAAGGTCTTAAGAGTTAGCAGGAACCAGTGACCTCACTTTGCACTTTTCCTCCTTCTGAATGAAGCAAGCCCTTCACTCTACAAGGGGCAAGGAGAGCCACAGGCATCAGAGAGGGGAATCAAAGAGGAAATGGACCACATGAAGGACAGATCTCTTCCATAACCACACAAAGTCTCTGAAGACAGCATGCTCTGTCTGTTAATTGACTAGCATCATCCATTAAAAATGGCACCTGGGTGGCCCAGTGGGTTGAGTACCTGACCCTTGATTTCAGCTTAGGTTGTGATTTCATTGTTGTGAGATTGAGCCCCGTGCTGGGCTCAGCAGAGTCTGCTTAAGATTCTCTTTCTCTTTCTCCATTTTCTCCTCTCCACTTTCTCTCTCCCTCTCAAATAAACAAATAAATAAAATCTTTTTTTTTTATTTTAAATGATCCCTGATTCCCAAGAACTCTGAGTAAAAGTGAAGTAGGAAGGAAGAGTGAGGTCTCAATCCATATAGTAGCCCTTAGGGAAAACAGCCTTTACTTATTCCCTTTATCACTTCTGAAAAATTATGTCATGCCATTGCTCTTTGGCAGGGTCTTGAAACAAAGCCTATATGCAAAAAGTAGTAAAATTCAGAGTAACGTAGTAAAGTAGTAAAAGTAGTAAAATTCAGAATCTCACCAATATTCCAAAGGACTACATCTTTGCCTATAAACCACCAAGTCTATAAGATAGCAATAACAGAGATACCACCCTCACTTGGTTCTAAGCATTAAATAAGATAATCCATGACGCACACTCAGTATAATGCTTCACAGCGAGAACTCTAATGTATTATTATTAGTTGTTGCTACTATTGTGGTTGATCCTATTATTAAGAGGCTCTATAAAGCAAGCCTCAAGTATTTCTAGGGAAGCTATTGGTGGTGCAGCCTTTGGCTGATTCAACACCTTCTAAGCTAGTTTTGATGAATACAGATCTCTCTTTAGGCCAATGCAGTTTTTGGAAATATTAGAGCAACACAACAATAGCATAGCTATTCATGGTTTATTCATGTGTATCCCTCTGAAAATCATGAGATTCCCTGACGTATTTCAGGTTACTTTGAAAGAGTTGTCATTCAAACCATAAGTGACTCTTAATCTCACAAAACAAACTGAGGGTTGCTGGGGGGCGGGGATGGGAGAAGGGGGGGGTATGGACATTGGGGAGGGTATGTGCTTTGGTGAGTGCTGTGAAGTGTGTAAACCTGGCGATTCACAAACCTGTACCCCTGGGGATAAAAATATATGTTTATAAAAAATTAAAAATTAAAAAAATATTAAATAAATAAATAAATAAACAATAAAAAAAAAAGCAAGAGTTGTCATTACTCTGTCTCCTTTCCTCTCAATCTCTTTTGAACACAACATAGTCAGGCTTTTGATTCTATTATTCCAAGCTCTTACCAAGATCTCCCATGATTTCCAGAAGTCAATTTTTAGACCTCAACTCACCCTCCCACCCTCTTTACTAAAATATATTTTCCTCTTGACACAACCCACCTGGTTCACTTCTAAATTCTTAATTTTTTCCTATTGTCTCCTTCCCAAGATTCTCCTCATCTTCCCACCTTCTAAATGATCACTGCTCCAGAACTCAGTCCTAGGAATTTGTCTTTTCCCTATACTAGCAATCTCATATAAACTAGTGGTTGTAAATCCCTTTATATGCTAATGACTCCAAAATGTGTATCTCCAGCCTGAACTCTGGAGAATTCTATCTCCAACTACACGCTCTGTATCTCCATTTAAACACCAAATAAGTACATCAAAATGGGTCCAAAACCAGATTTGCAATTTTCATCTCCAAATGTGCTCCGATAAGTCTCCTCCAACTCAGCAACTGGTAACTCTATCTTTGCAGTTGCCAAGGACAAATTCCTTGGAGATATTGCTGATTCCTCTCTTCTGGTCATATTTAATGTCAGTGAGTCCCCTGTAGGCTATACCTTCAAAATATAAAGAGAGAATACAAACTCTTATCACCTCTACCACTATCCTCCCTAAATGAGATGGGAAGCTATCAGGAGACTATGAGCTAAGAAATAACATAATATGACTTAGATTTAAAAAGGACCTCTGGCTGTACTGGCAATGAACTGCAAGGGGTCAATAGCACAAAAAGAATCAATCAGAAACCTATTTCAGTAATTCACACACTAGATAGCAGTATTTATTGCTGTATCCCCACGGCCTAGAACAGTATCTGGCTAATAGTAAGTGCCTAATAAATGTTGCTGACAAAGAAATAAATATAGCAGCAGCAGATTCTAAAAGGGCTAAGTCAAAGGTCAGGGCTTGTCATGACAACAGGTAGACTGAAAAGCTAGTCTATTAGTACAAACACACAACAGAGCACCAGAGTACATAATACGCAGTAGATGTACAGTAGATGTAGATACTCAATAATTACATGTTTGACAATTGGTTAATTGATGGATGGGTGGATGAATGATGGAAGGAAGGAAGGATGAATTGACTAATGGGTAGACATTGGGAGGTAGACTAGCCAAGCTGCTCCAGCACCTTGGCCTTTGTGAGACAGGGCAAATGGAGAACAAAGGCTCAGAGAAAACAATACACCCAGAATCATCACCAGAATAACCAAGGAAAGGAATGTGGGGGAGACATCTGTCCTTCAAAACTTCCAATTCTCAAAAAAAAACTTATTAAACTCCAAAGTATGCTTTGATTTTCTACAGTACATGAAATTAGCCATGCACATCATAAAGTAATAGTTTTATTTCTTTTGTGACATTGTGCAAATTACAAATATTTTATTAAGCCAAAATGTTCAAATATCTATTAAAATGTTGTTTTACTGTACTCGAGGAACTAGAGAACACTCATGAAAGAAATCGAAGAAGACACAAAAAGATGGAAGACCATTCCATGCTCTTGGATCAGAAGAATATACATTGTTAAAATGTCTATACTGCCTAGAACAATCTATACTTTTAATGCCATTCCGATCAAAATTCCACCGGTATTTTTTGAAGAACAGGAGCAAATAATCCAAAAATTTGTATGGAATCAGAAGAGACTCCGAATCACTAAGGAAATGTTGAAAAACAAAAATAAAACCAGGGGCATCACGTTATCTGATTTCAAGCTTTACTACAAAGCTGTGATCACCAAGACAGCACGGTGCTGGCATAAAAACAGACACATAGACCAGTGGAACAGAGTAGAGAGCCCAGATATGGACCCTCAACTCTATGGTCAAATAATCTTCGACAAAACAGGAAAAAATATACAGTGAAAAAAAGACAGTCTCTTCAATAAATGGTGCTGGGAAAACTGGACAGCTATATGTAGAAGAATGAAACTCGACCATTCTCTTACACCGTACACAAAGATAAACTCAAAATGGATAAAAGACCTCAATGTGAGACAGGAATCCATCAGAATCCTAGAGGAGAACATAGGCAGTAACCTCTTCGAGATCAGCCACAGCAACTTCTTTCAAGATATGTCTCCAAAGGCAAAGGAAACAAAAGCGAAGATGAACTTTTGGGACTTCATCAAAATCAAAAGCTTCTGCACAGCAAAGGAAACCAACAAAACTAAGAGGCAACCCATGGAATGGGAGAAGATATTTGCAAATGACAGTACAGACAAAAGGTTTATAACCGGGATCTATAAAGAACTCCTCAAACTCAACACACACAAAACAGACAATCATATAAAAAAAATGGGCAGAAGATATGAACAGAGACTTCTCCAATGAAGACATACAAATGGCTATCAAATAAATGGCTATCAGAAAAAATGTTCATCATCACTAGCCAGCCATCAGGGAGATTCAAATTAAAACCACATTGCGATACCACCTTACACCAGTTAGAATGGCCAAAATTAGCAAGACAGGAAACAACATGTGTTGGAGAGGATGTGGAGAAAGGGGAACCCTCTTACACTGTTGGTGGGAATGCAAGTTGGTGCAGCCACTTTGGAAAACTGTGGAGATTCCTCAAGAAATTAAAAATAGAGCTTCCCTATGACCCTGAAATTGCACTACTGGGTATTTACCCCAAAGATACAGATGTCGTGAAAAGAAGGGCCATCTGTACCCCAATGTTTATAGCAGCAATGGCCACAGTCGCCAAACTGTGGAAAGAACCAAGATGTCCTTCAACGGATGAATGGATAAGGAAGATGTGGTCCATATACACTATGGAGTATTATGCCTCCATCAGAAAGGATGAATACCCAACATGGACAGGACTGGAAGAGATTAAGTTGAGTGAAATAAGTCAAGCAGAGAAAGTCAATTATCATATGGTTTCACTTCTTTGTGGAGCATAACAAATAGCATGGAGATGGAGAGGAGAAGGGAGTTGAGGGAAATTGGAAGGGGAGGTGAACCATGAGAGACTACGGACTCTGAAAAATAATATGAGGGTTTTGAAGGGGCGGGGGATGGGAGGTTGGGGGAACCAGTTGGTGGGTATTAGAGAGGGCACGGATTGCATGGAGCACTGGGTGTGGTGCAAAAACAATGAATACTGTTACGCTGAAAAAAACAATTTTAAAAATGTTGTTTTAACCCAATTGATAAAGATACCATACTTAAACAAGCTCTACTCCTCCAGGGTCTTGCCAACTACCCACACTCATCATTCACAATAACACATGCACAGCCCTCCATCACATAACATCCTGTAGCAGCATTTTGAGCCATGTCAGTTTTTGTTTTTGTTTTTGTTTTACTTTTTTTTATTTTTTTAATTAAATTTATTTATTTTCAGCATAACAGTATTCATTATTTTTTCACCACACCCAGTGCTCCATGCAATCCCTGCCCTCTATAATAGCCATGTCAGTTTGGACTTTTTCTTTGGCAATATAAATCTCTAAGAGACTAAAATGTCTCTTTCTGTCCAAAGCAATTTCTCAGTGACTTATCCAAATACTATTACCAGTGTGCTTCTCTACCATCTTGGACTCTTCATTACACATTTCTGGCTCAGAATTTCTGGGGGAGACTGAGCAGCCATCAGCCTTGGCCTTGGGTTAGGAGCTATAGCCATGCACTGTGCAATGATAGTTCAGCACTATGGACAGCAATGTGTATGACTGTGTGCCCCCAGCCCCAAGAAATTTTATTTTCTAACTACAGTCAGAATGTACCCATATTACACTAGCTTCTGCCCCCCAAAAACAGCAATAATAACAGGTGATATTTATTGAATACCCTGTGTGGGCCAAGCATCATACTACTATGTTTAGTCCTCTCAAGAACTCTATAAGACAGGTATTATTATTTCCACTAATGGGCGAAGAATCTAAGGTTCAGAGAGACTAAGTAACTTTCCAAATGTCAACAACTAATAAGTCTCCAGCGCAGGTCCTTGATCTCTTTGCAATACCATCTCTACCCCCACATACACACATAAGGTTTCCTCCAAGAGCCCGATGAAGCCCTAGTTTAGTGGGCCACCAGTTCACTTCCTGATAACAGTCAGTGAGAAAGAGAGAGTGAGAGAGAAAAGAAAATATGACATCCATCAGGTGTCACCCAAGGAGAAAGCTATCATTGTGCAAGGGAGAGAAAAGGGCCTCTGAAGACATGTTTTCCCCAGCCATACCTGCAGGTTGCTCATGAGGTCTCTACGCACATAAAACCACAATGATAGGCACATTCCCTTTACAGATACTTGCATGTTTTCATTTTCATGTCTCTGAGATCTATGTTTCTTTCCCAAGCATAGCAGTTTTCTAATCAATCCCGTATGTCTGCTCTCAACGATGTTTCTGAGGTCCAGCCAGACAAGCTGCAAAGTCCTTGGCCACAGAAGCACCTGGCTCCCCAGTGATGTGGGCCTCATTGTCTTAAATCTAGGAAAGCCTTTTTGATCTCCCTGTTTAGACAAGATTGTGGCCAGATCTTTTTCCAGCATCCTTCCAGACTCAGCATTCCCTCTTCTCCTAGATCCTTCAATACTCACTAACATCAAACTCCACCTCCCCTTCCTTCTTCATCTCCCATAATCAGAGCTGCCATACCTCTCTTAGGAACCTCCTTTTGCCTCAATGACACATCTCACAGAGCTTTCAACCAGGGATATGCACATGACTCTCTACCTAGACTGTAAATTTATTGAACTACCACTAAGGAAGGCAGCCTCAATCCCAGAACTACCCCAACTTAAGCATTATTCCTTTAACTTTCTATGGTGCTATATTCTTATCAGTCCATGGAGTCTAATTTTGATATTAAAACATGGTCAACACATTCACAACTTTGTATCTCTGAGTGTTGCTCCTTACCTTAGGACACTACCTCCCAAAATACACACAGACACAAGCATATATGTACATATATACACGAGTACTTGTATGTGCATGCATGTGTGTGTGTGTGTGTGTGTGTGTGTGTGTGTGTGTGTGCAGTACTTTCTCTACTACTGAATTACTGACTTCCTAAGAATAGAGAATGTGTTGTAATTCTTCCCTGAATTTCTAAACTCTGGAACTGTTCCAGGCACATAGAATGTGGTCAGGTATTTGAAAGGTAGGTTTATACAGAGATCATGTTCATTAAATGGTTCAAATATTGAAATGTGAAAAACTCTCCCATGAGCCTTATCTGGAAAGAGCCTAACCAGCCAAGTTTAACCTGTCTGTGTGTGCTACTCAAGAGCTGAGAGACTGTGCTGAATCTCCAACCTCAAGGGAGGTGGACAAGAAACCCCTTTACACCAAGAACCACAAACAACACCCCACACACACTCCCACTGATTACTTTCTATGTGCCAGACACTCCACCTAGGAATAAGAAACTAATTGGTTTACTTTTAATTGATTTTTTTAAATACTGAAGAAAATTGAATTCCTAAAGCAAGACAGAAGGAAGGAGAATAAATTGTTTTTACTGAACACCTCTTGGGTGCCAGGTTTTTTGCACATATTCTCTCATTTAAGCATTGTAACTAACCTGAGAGAGGGAAACCAATTTCTCTATCTCCCAGAGAGCTCTAGAAAGATCTGAGACCTTATCTGCATACCTGAAATGCACGCTGCTGGCCCATAACACTTGTGGGATGCAAGATTGATCACGCAAGCATCCCTGCTTCACTCACTCATCATCTGTTTCCATTTCTTCTATAACTCATCAGAGACGGTGAGCCAATTTGAGCACATAATACAGTACAGTCTAGTAATGTTCCTTTATGATAGAAAAACAGCAAAGAGCTCCTGTTGTAATATTAAATGCCACTTAAAAGAGTACAGATGCTGAATCTAAGTAGATTAGCCCAATTCTGGTATAAACTCATACTCCTAAAGCTGTATCCCCAAGGCAAAGTAAAATGTCCAGTAGCAGTTACCCTATTCCTCAACAAAAAACAGCTTTCTAAAATGTGATGCAAATAAAATATTACATTTCTTAAACTATGTTGTCTTTGGGTCAGTTGCATATTTTCTATCGGAGCTAATACCACATCTTGATGATTAGGAACTTAAGATGGGGTTCTAAGACAGTAAGCCATTTTAGGAAAAACCAGAATTTTAAATAACAATGTGCTCTTCACAGTGTAACTTGTGCTGCATTGCTTTTGGTCCTCACAAATTCTTTGCTGTATAGTATGAAATCCTTTACCTCTGGCTTCAGCTCTAGGCAGAGCAGAGAAGCTATGTGTTGGCCAAGTAGATAAACTTGGTACATGTCCTCTAGGACTTGCCTTTTGGGAGGCCCTGCCACTGCCTTCATGACATCACTGTAGTCCAGCTTTGTGTTTCAGTCTTAAATCCAGAAATGTCCTCCAGGACTCCAAACTTCTATCTTCCCCCTAGAGTATTCAACAGGCCCTCCCCATGTCAGAGCATTGCAATTCCAAACAAGACAAGAATTAGACCCACTTTCCACTGTGTCTGATCTCCATATAAACAACTGACATTTACTAAAAATTCTGTTATGCCTGGCACTAGTCTAAGCTCCTTATTCAAATGATTGCATTTACTATTCACAACTTAATTGGGCATATTCATTTTTAACCTCCACTTTACAAATATGAACTAATGCAATTCCAGCAGTCAAACTCTACAAGGACTTTATCTTACATTATGACAGCTCCAGAGCTTAGAATAGTGTCTGGCATATAAGTGCTCAAGAAATAATGGCTGAGAAGAGTGATACCATCACTGATAGTTTTCTACCATCTTCCTCTCCAAGAGTTCTGATTTAATCACCCATGAACTAGAGTGCCTTTATGGAAGGCTGGGAGTCCAGTGGAGAGGTTCCAACACATAGCTAAAGCAAAAATAATACAAGATTTGATGCATTAAAGAGGATAAGAGGAACAGTTTCATTTCACCCACATCACCCCTCCCCCAAAGTGGCACAGCTCATTGCCAAGAGAGATCTTCTCAGCCTGTGACTTCTCCCACAAGGGAAAGTAAGAGCATCTGAGCGAGTGCCCAGCTTTCCCAGCTATGTGGGACACCACAAAAGAGACCCATTCTTTCTCATTTCACCCAGAATTCTGAGGTATGCTGCCAGAGGGGGAAGTGTCTGGGAGAAGTTCAGCCAGGCCTCTTGGAAGGCATTAAAGAGCCATATATCCTACTCACCATGCTGCACACTCCATCAGGAAGCCTGCCAATGAGCCATTGGGAATATCTCACCGACAGATCCTCCTGCTGGTCCACAGGCAGACCAAGTGCATGGCAAGCTCATGCATACCCCACCCCACCATCCTGTGGCTAGCTCCCTGAGCACAAGCCCTATGGCAACAAAAATGAGCCTTTGCAGACAGCTTTGAGCACATGCAGAAAGCCAGCCCAACTCCGCAGGACTTGATAAAGCACGCAATCTGAACATTTGGCAAAGTCCTAGAGAAAGCAAATGGGAAGCTGACAGCCCTGAGTCTGGTTTTGCAGGATCAAAAGAATATGGATGATGGAAGGTATTTCCCAGAGCCAGTCAGTGAAGACTGGAAGAAGTAGATAATTTCTTTAAATGTGAGTACAATGATACAAACTTCAAGGAAAACTAAAATTTAAGTAAGCATAACACCACCACACAAATGGTATTTTCCAATAATCAGCCTCAAAAAATGGGGTTAGTCCAATAAAAAATACAAAATAACTATTTTAAGGAAACTCCGTGAACTCTAAGAAAACACAGAAGAGCAGTTCAGCAAAATCAGCAAAATAATAATAAAATGAGAAGTCTATAAGAAACAGAAATCATTTTTGAGAGGGAGGAGTCAATATGGCAGAGAAGTAGCAGGCTGAGATGATATCAGGTAGCAGGAGTTCAGCTAGATAGTTTATCAAACCGCTCCGAACACCTACAAATCCAACAGGAGATCGAAGAGAAGAAGAGCAGCAATTCTAGAAACAGAAAATCGACCACTTTCTGGAAAGGTAGGACCTGCAGAAGAGTGAATCCAAAGCCATGGGAAGATAGACCGTGGAGGGAGGGGCCGGCTCCCGACAAGCTGCAGAGTAACGGAGGACAAAATCAGAACTTTTAAAAGTCCGCTCCACTGAGGGACATTGCTCCAGAGGCTAAGCCAGGGTGAAGCCCACACAGGGACTGCGTGGTCTCAGGTCCTGTGGGGTCACAGAAGGATCAGGGGTGTCTGAGTGTCGCAGAGCTCACAGGTATTAGAGTGGGGAAGCCAGCTACAGAGATGGAGCCAAGGAGTGAGCTCTCAGCTTGAGGTTACCTTAAACTCTGATCTGTGGCACAATCAGGCCACTGCTCTGTGAGAAAGGATCCCACAAGATCCACGGAGACCCCCGTAGAAGACACAGGGATCTGCTGGGTTTGGAGACTCCAGGCGGGGCTGTGTGCCAGGGACACTTGGTCACAAGTTGGGTGAGCTTGGAGTGTGGCGGGAGGCCAGGGAAAGACGGGAGTGATTGAGCGCTTTTCTCCAAGGGGGCACTGAGGAGCCAGCCCCGAGCTCTCAGCAACTCTGGGCCCGGAGACTGGGAGGCCACCATTTTCATTCCCATCCTCCAGAACTCTATGGAAAGTGTTCAGGGAACAAAAGCTCCCTAAAATGAACCTGAGCAGATTACTTAGCCTGGCCCCTGGTAAGGACGGTGCAATTCTGCCTCCGGAAAAGACACTTGAGAACCACCACAACAGGCCCCTCCCCCAGAAGATCAGCAAGAAATCCAGCCAAGACCGATTTCACTTACCAAGAAGAGTGGAATTCCAGAGGAGGAGAAAGCAAAGCATGGAATTCATAGCATTCTCCCCATGATTCTTTAGTCTTGCAAAGTTAATTAATTTTAAAATTTTTTTTTCTTAAGCTAAATTTTTTTTAACTTTTACTCTTCCCTCTTCTAACATTTTTAACTAGTTTATCTTAATAATACCTTTCATTTAAAGAAAAAACTTTTTTGAATCATCATTATTATACTCCTATTTTATCCTTCATTGTATCTTTTTTTGTACACACATAGGGTTTTTTCTTCTAAAAAAATCTGGGATAAAACTTCTTCTAATAGATCAAAATATACCCTAAATCTAGCACAGGTCTTTGTTCTAGTCTCCAGCCTGGGCAAATTCTCTTCACTTTCTTTTTCTTTATTCTCCCAACCAACTTATCTTATCAACTCCATTTTTAGAAATTAAAAAAAAAAATTTTCATCTTTATAGTCATATTCCATCCCTTCATTGTTTTTACCCTTATTTTGTGTGTGTGTGTGTGTGTGTGTGTGTGTATATATATATATTTTTTTCATTCTTTAAAATTTGGGGAGGTAGTTTCTTCTAAGAGACCAAAATACTCCCAAAATTAAGTGGGTGACTCTGTTCTATTCACCAGTCTAATATATATTTTTTTTCTTTTTTATATTTTTTCTTTATTTTTTCTTTTTTTAATTTTTTTTTCTGAACTTTTTATCCCCTTTCTTGGGGTCTCTTCTGATTTGGTTAAAGCACATTTTCCTGGGGTCCTTGCCACCCTTTCAGTATTTTGTTCGCTCCTTCATATATTCATATCTGGATAAAATGACAAGGCAGAAAAACTCACCACAAAAAAAAGAACAAGAGGCAGTACCGAAGGCTAGGGACCTAATCAATACGGACATTGGTAATATGTCAGATCTAGAGTTCAGAATAATGATTCTCAAGGTGCTAGCTGGGCTCAAAAAATGCATGGAAGATATTAGAGAAAACTTGTCTGGAGAAATAAAAGAACTAAAATCTAACCAAGTTGAAATAAAAAAGGTTATTAATGAGGTACAATAAAAAATGGAGGCTCTTACTGCTAGGATAAATGAGGCAGTAGAGAGAATTAGTGATAAAGAAGACCAAATGGCAGAGAATAAAGAAGCTGAGCAAAAGAGAGACAAACAACTACTGGACCATGAGAGATAAGCGATACCATAAGATGAAACAACATTAGAATAATTGGGATTCCAGAAGAAGAAGAAAGAGAGAAGGGAGCAGAAGGTATATTGGAGAGAATTATTGTAGAGACTTTTCCTAATATGGCAAAGGGAAGAAGCATCAAAATCCAGGAGGATTATCAATAAGAATCAATAAGAATAGGTCCTGAAAATCAATAAGAATAGGTCCACACCCTGTCATTTAATGGTAAAATTTACAAATCTTAGTGACAAAGAGAAAATCCTGAAAGCAGCCCAGGACAAGACATCTATAACATACAATGGTAAAAATATTAGATTGGCAGCTGACTTATCCACAGAGACCTGGCAGGCCAGAAAGAACTGGCATGATATATTCAGAGCACAAAACAAGAAAAACATGCAGCCAAGAATACTATATCCAGTTAGGCTATTGTTGAAAATAGAAGGAGAGATAAAAAGCTTCCAGGACAAACAAAAACTAAAAGAATTTGTAAACACCAAACCAGCTCTACAGGAAATATTGAAAGGGTCCTCAAAGCAAAGAGAGAGCCTAAAAGTAGTAGACCAGAAAGGAACAGAGACAATATACAGTAATAGTCACCTTACAGGCAATAAAATGACACTAAATCCATATCTCTCAATAGTTACTCTGAACATAAATGGGCTAAATTCCCTAATCGAAAGACACAGTTTATCAGAATGGATTAAAAAAAAAACAAAACCCATCAATATGCTGCCTACAAGAAACTCATTTTAGACCCAAAGACAGCTCCAGATTTAAATTGAGGGGGTGGAAAACAATTTACCATGCTAATGGACATCAAAAGAAAGCTGGGATGGCAATCCTTATATCAGAACAATTAGATTTTAAGCCAAAGACTATAATAAGAGCTGAGAAAGGACACTATATCATAGACAAAAGGTCTGTCCAACAAGAAGGTCTAACAATTATAAATATCTATGCCCCTAACATGGGAGCAGCCAACTATATAAGCCAATTAATAACAAAATCAAATAGAACAAATAATTCTAAAATTTATATGGAACCAGAAAAGACCTCGAATAGCCAAAGGGATATTGAAAAAGAAAGCCAAAGTTGGTGGCATCACAATTCCAGACTTCAAGCTCTATTACAAAGCTGTCATCAAGAAAGCATGGTACTGGCACAAAAACAGACACATAGATCAATGGAAGAGAATAGAGAGCCCAGAAATAGACCCTCAACTCTATGGTCAACTAATCTTTGACAAAGCAGGAAAGAATGTCCAATGGAAAAAAGACAGTCTCTTCAATAAATGGTGCTGGGAAAATTGGACAGCCACATGCAGAAAAATGAAATTGGACCATTTCCTTACACCACACACGAAAATAGACTCAAAATGGATGAAGGACCTCAATGTGAGAAAGGAATCCATCAAAATCCTTGAGGAGAACACAGGCAGCAACCTCTTCGACCTCAGCCGCAGCAACATCTTCCTAGGAACATCGCCAAAGGCAAGGGAAGCAAGGGCAAAAATGAACTATTGGGATTTCATCAAGATCAAAAGCTTTTGCACAGCAAAGGAAACAGTTAACAAAACCAAAAGACAATTGACAGAATGGGAGAAGATTTGCAAACGACATATCAGATAAAGGACTAGTATCCAAAATCTATAAAGAACTTAGCAAACTCAACACCCAAAGAACAAATAATCCAATCAAGAAATGGGCAGAGGACATGAACACACATTTCTGCAAAGAAGACATCCAGATGGCCAAAAGACACATGAAAAAGTGCTCCATATCAGTCGGCATCAGGGAAATACAAATCAAAACCACAATGAGATATCACCTCACACCAGTCAGAATGGCTAAAATCAACAAGTCAGGAAATGACAGATGCTGGCGAGGATGCGGAGAAAGGGGAACCCTCCTACACTGTTGGTGGGAATGCAAGCTGGTTCAGCCACTCTGGAAAACAGCATGGAGGTTCCTCAAAATGTTGAAAATAGAACTGCCCTATGACCCAGCAATTGCACTACTGGGTATTTACCCTAAAGATACAAACGTAGTGATCCAAAGGGGCACGTGCACCCGAATGTTTATAGCAGCAATGTCCACAATAGCCAAACTATGGAAAGAACCTAGATGTCCATCAACAGATGAATGGATAAAGAAGAGGTGGTATATATACACAATGGAATACTATGCAGCCATCAAAAGAAATGAAATCTTGCCATTTGCGACAACATGGATGGAACTAGAGCGTATCATGCTTAGCGAAATAAGTCAAGCAGAGAAAGACAACTATCATATGATCTCCCTGATATGAGGAAGTGGTGATGCAACATGGGGGCTTAAGTGGGTAGAAGAAGAATCAATGAAACAAGATGGAATTGGGAGGGAGACAAACCATAAGTGACTCTTAATCTCACAAAACAAACTGAGGGTTGCTGGGGGGAGGGGGGTTGGGAGAAGAGGGTGGGATTATGGACATTGGGGAGGGTGTGTGCTTTGGTGAGTGCTGTGAAGTGTGTAAACCTGGTGATTCACAGACCTGTACCCCTGGGGATAAAAATATATGTTTATAAAAAATAAAAAATTAAAAAAAAATCAAAGAAACACATCAACAATAATACAATAATAGTAGGGGACTTTAACACTCCCCTCACTGAAATGGACAAACCATCCAAGCAAAAGATCAACAAGGAAATAAAGGCCTTAAATGACACACTGGACCATATGGATATAACAGATATATTCAGAACATTCCATCCCAAAGCAACAGAATACACATTCTTCTCTAGTGCACATGAAACATTCTCCAGAATAGATCAAATCCTGGGTCACAGATCAGGTCTCAACCAGTATCAAAAGATTGGAGTCATTCCCTGTATATTTTCAGACCACAATGCTCTGAAGCTAGATTAAATCACAAGAGGAAATTTAGAAAGAACCCAAATACATGGAGACTAAAGAATATCCTTCTAAAGAATGAATGGGTCAACCAGGAAATTAAAGAAGAATTGAAAAAATTCATGAAAACAAATGATAATGAAAACACAATGGTTCAAAATCTGTGGGACACAGCAAAGGCAGCCTTGAGAGGAAAATATATAGCGATACAAGCCTTTCTCAAGAAACAAGAAAGGACTCAAATACACAACCTAACCCTATACCTAAAGGAGCTGGAGAAAGAACAACAAAGAAAGCTTAAACCCAGCAGGAGAAGAGAAATAATAAAGATCAGAGCATAAATCAATGAAATAGAAACCAAAAAAACAATAGAACAAATCAACGAAACTAGGAGCCAGTTCTTTGAAAGAATTAATAAGATTGATAAACCCCTGGCCAAACTTATTAAAAAGATAAGAGAAAGGACCCAAATAAATAAAATCATGAATGAAAGAGGAGAGATCACAACCAACACCAAAGAATACAATTTTAAGAACATATTATGAGCAACTATATGCCAGCAAATTTGACAATCTGGAAGAAATGGTTGCATTCCTAGAGACATATAAACTACCACAACTGAACCAGGAAGAAACCGAAAACCTGGACAGACCCATAACCAGTAAGGAGACTGAAGCAGTTATCAAAAATCTCTAAACAAACAAGAGCCCAGGGCCAGATGGCTTCCCAGGGGAATTGTACCAAACATTTAAAGAATAATTAATTCCTATTCTCCTGAAACTGTTCCAAAAAATAGAAATGGAAGGAAAACTTCCAAACTCATTTTATGAGGCCAGCATCACCTTGATCCCAAAACCAGACAAGGATCCCATCAAAAAAGAGAATTATAAACCAATATCCTTGATGAACACAGATGCAAAAATTCTACCAAAATACTAGCCAATAGGATCTAACAGTACATTAAAAGTATTATTCACTATGACCAAGTGGGATTTATTCCAGGGCTGCAAGGTTGGTTCAACATCAGCAAATCAATCAATGTGATACAATACATTAATAAAAGAAAGAACAAGAACCATATGATACTCTCAATAGATGCTGAAAAAGCATTTGACAAAGTACAGCATTCTTTCCTGATCAAAACTCTTCAAAGTGTAGGGATACAAGGCACCTACCTCAGTATCATCAACACCATGTATGAAAAACCCACAGAGAGTATCATTCTCTATGGAAAAAAATATATCAAACTCAATGGAGAGCTTTTCCGCTAAGGTCAGGAACATGGCAGGGATGTTCATTATTACCACTGCTATTTAACACAGTACTAGAAGTCACAGCCTCAGCAATCAGACAAGAAGAAGAAATTAAAGGCATCCAAATCAGCAAAGAAGTAGTCAAACTATCAATAGGATGATATGATACTATATGTGGAAAATCCAAAAGACTCCACTCCAAATCTGCTAGAACTTGTACAGGAATTCAGTAAGTGTCAAAATGTAAAATCAATGCACAGAAATCAGTTGCATTTCTTTACACCAACAACAAGACAGAAGAAAGAGAAATTAAGGAGTCAATCCCATTTACAATTACACCCAAAACCATAAGATACCTAGGAATAAACCTAACCAAAGAGGCAAAGAATCTATACTCAGAAAACTATAAAGTACTCACGAAAGAAATTGAGGAGGACACAAAGAAATGGAAAAATGTTCCATGTTCATGGATTGGAAGAACAAATATTGTAAAAATGTCTATGCTACCTAAAGTAATCTACACATTTAATGCAATCCCTATCAAAATACCATCCTTTTTTTTTTTAACGAAATAGGGAAAATAATCCTAAAATTTATATGGAACCAGAATAGACCTCAAATAGCCAGAAAAATATTGAAAAAGAAAGCCAAAGTTGGTGGCATCACAATCTCAGACTTCAAGCTCTATTACAAAGCTGTCATCATCAAGACAGTATGGTACTGGCACAAAAACAGCCACATAGATCAAAGGAACAGAATAGAGAGCCCAGAAATAGACCCTCAACTCTATGGTCAACTAATCTTTGACCAAGCAGGAAAGAATGTCCAATGGAAAAAAGTCTCTTCAACAACTGGTGTTGGGAAAATTGAACAGCCACATGCAGAAGAATGAAATTGGACCATTTCCATATACCACACACAAAAACAGACTCAAAATGAAGGACCTCAGTGTGAGAAAGGAATCCATCAAAATCCTTGAGGAGAACACAAGCAGCACCTCTTCAACCTCAGCTGCAGCAGCTTCTTCCTAGGAACATCACCAAAGGCAAGGGAAGCAAGGGCAAAAATGAACTACTGGGTCTTCATCAAGATCAAAAGCTTTTACACAGCAAAGGAACAGTTAACAAAACCAAAAGACAACTGACAGGATGGGAGAAGATATTTGCAAACACCATATGAGATAAAGGACTAGTATCCAAAATCTATAAAGAACTTAGCAAACTCAACACCCAAAGAATAAATAATCCAATCAAGAAATGGGCAGAGGACATGAACACACATTTCTGCAAAGAAGACATCCAGATGGCCAAAAGACACATGAAAAAGTGCTCCATATCAGTCGGCATCAGGGAAATACAAATCAAAACCACAATGAGATATCACCTCACACCAGTCAGAATGGCTAAAATTAGCAATTCAGGAAATGCTGGCAAGGATTCAGAGAAAGGGGAATCCTCCTACACTGTTGGTGGGAATGCAAGCTGGTGCAACCACTCTGGAAAACAGCATGGAGGTTCCTCAAAATGTTGAAAATAGAACTGCCCTATGACCCAGCAATTGCACTACTGGGTATTTACCCTAAAGATACAAACGTAGTGATCCAAAGGGGCACGTGCACCCGAATGTTTATAGCAGCAATGTCCACAATAGCCAAACTATGGAAAGAACCTAGATGTCCATCAACAGATGAATGGATAAAGAAGAGGTGGTATATATACACAATGGAATACTATGCAGCCATCAAAAGAAATGAAATCTTGCCATTTGCGACAACATGGATGGAACTAGAGCGTATCATGCTTAGCGAAATAAGTCAAGCAGAGAAAGACAACTATCATATGATCTCCCTGATATGAGGAAGTGGTGATGCAACATGGGGGCTTAAGTGGGTAGAAGAAGAATCAATGAAACAAGATGGAATTGGGAGGGAGACAAACCATAAGTGACTCTTAATCCCATAAAACAAACTGAGGGTTGCTGGGGCAAAGGGGATAGGGAGAGGGAGGTGGGGTTGGGGAAGGTATGTGCTATGGTGAGTGCTGTGAAGTATGTAAACCTGGTGATTCACAGACTTGTACCCCTGGGGCAATAATACATTATATATTAATAAAAAATAAAAAATTTTAAAAAATAAGTTTTGACAACAAGTTCTGGAACTGAAGAATATAGTGAATGAAATTAAAAATTCAGTAGAGAGTGTCAGCATCAGACTGGATCAATAGAAGAATCTGTGAAGTAGAAGACAGATCTTTTGACCTTACCTGGTAAGAGGAAAGCAAATAAAAAAGAATGAAAAAGACTAGAGAGCCTATACGGACTATGGGATATCATTAAGAGAAATAATTATGCATTAATGGGGTCCCAGAAGGAGAAAATAGGAAGAAACAAAAGCTTATTTAAACCAAGAATAGCTGAGAATATCTTAAAACTAGGGAGAGATCTGGACACTCTTAAGTGGGAATGTAAACTGGTACAACCACTATGGAAATCAGTATGGGGTTCCCTCAAAAAACTAAAAATAGAAATACCATATGATCCTGCAATCCCACCTGGGATACATATCTGAAAGAAAGGAATTAGCTTGAGATATCTGCCCTTCCATGTTTACTGCAACATTATTTCACAACAGCACAGAAACAACCTACATGACAATCATGACAATCAACAGATGAAAACATAAAGAAAATGTGAGATAGATAGATGATTGATAGATAGATAGATAGATAGAATATTTAGCCATTAAAAAGGAAAAAATGAGATATATCATGGAATATTATTTAGCGAAATAAGGAAATCTTGCCACTTGCAACAACATAAGTGGATCCTGATAGTATTATGCTTAGTAAAATAAATAAATAAGTCATACAAGAAATACTGTATGATCTCACCTCATGTGTAATCCAAAAAAGTTAAACTCATAAAAATAGAGAGTAGAATGGTAGCTCCTGGGATCTGGGGTAGGAGAAATAGGGACAAACTTTTAGCTCTAAGATGAGGAAATTCTGGAGAACATATACAGCATGGTGACTGTAGTTAGTAATATTGTATCATACACTTGAGAGACAGAGAGGGGGAAGTAGATTTCTCAAAATTATGCATGGTCACCGCTACCATGACACTTGTCAGAGAAGCTTCAGCTCTAAGATCTGCCCTTTGTCTGCAGCACTCACTGAGGCATAGGGCCACTAGCCAAAGCTAGGACAAAAAATTTTACATCAGGAAATTTCAGACATGGGCTTAACACCAGGACACTGATGTCGCTGCATTCCTATCTTCCCGAGTTAGGAGTCAAACCTGGCACAGGGCTCCCTGCTAGCATGCTGCCCTTAGGCCAACCTAAGCTTTCCTAATCTTTGCTGACACCTGTGTCATCTGCTTTTGGTTCAAAGCCTACCACTGGGTGTTCATCCGGTTGTCACTAAGAAAGTCACCTAATATTTTATAGCAACTGTTAAGTGTTAAATTGTATGCCCTAAAAAAAAAAATACTACAATCCTAACCCCTAATGTATCTCAGAATTTGACCTTACTTAAAAATAGGGTTGTTACAGATGTAATTAGTTAAATTAAAATGAGATTATATTTGAGTAGGGTGGGTCTCCAATCCAATATGACCAGTGTCCTTATAAGCGGATGTCCATTTGAAGACACAGACACACACAGGGGCAAGGCCATGTGATGATGAAGGCAGACAATGAAGTTACGCAGCTGCAAGCCAGGGAACCCCAAGGATCACTGGCAAACTACCAGAGGCTAAGAAAAGGCAACAAAGAATTCTCCTGCAGGTTTCAGAGAAAGCATGGCTCTGCCAACACCTTGACTGCAGACTTGTAGGCTCCAGAACTAGGAAACAATACATTTCTATCATTTTAAGCCACCTAGTTCATGGTGCTTTGTTATGACAACCCTAGAAAACTAATACAGAAATTCTATGACCCAGCAAGAGTGCAAAAGCTGCCCTCCCAGCCAGACTCACCAATAAGCACACATCCCAAATGAAGCTCCAAAGTGGCATTTATCTCATTTATCCAGAAAGCAGTGCTTTAGCAGACTCAACTAGGGAACTGTGACCAAGGACCAGAAAGGAAGCAAGAAAATACTCCAGATACATATGACACAGTTCACGTTTTTAATTCCTAGAAGAGATCTTCAAACACTCATTTGGAACCTACTGACCCTTAAGTAAGAAACTGCCCAACAGCAGAGGTGGTGCAGAAACTCCTGGGAGAGCAGGCCTGGAGTTGACAGCAGAGGCAAGCAGTTGCTAAGGAAGGAAAAGAGATGACAACAAGAGACATTTTTTTAAAAAATCTCAGTGTCCTGGGGCCATTTAGAGCAGAGGGAAACATTTCTACATTTCAATAAATGACTGGAAAATAATGATGCATTTGATTCACCCAAAATGCATAAGTGGTTTTTTTCCAGTTGATATAGAGTGACGGACCATTTTTATTCTCCTGCACGGAAGGACTAAAATGCCAGACAGAATATATGACACAATGGTGTTCAGGACATAGGATAGTGGGCAACAAGGGACCGCCATTCCTGAGATAGGGGACAACGAGGTGAGCCCTACTCTTGCCTGGAGAGAGTTTGCAGGCTTTAGGACTGGAAGGGTGGGTCCAGGCAGAGCCCAGGTTCTCTGGAGTTGAGGAATGGAACAGGAGCTCCAGGAGCTCCCAGGGAAGAATGCCAGCAAGAGAAGAGCCCCCCTAAGACCTGGGGAGACTCTCTCACATCTTCATGGTGTCAGGAGACCCAAGGCTGGTGGAAGAACCACCAGTAAGGGTCACCGAGAACAAGCCCCAGAATTCATACCCACCTGGAAATAATTCCTGTTGCCACAGCAGAGTAGGAAAACCTCGTAATTCATGGACCATTAGGCAGGGTACTGAGCAAGGTTTTTCCCTCAGTAGTGGGACAAAATTGGCTCTGAACTAAACGCTGATTCCAGTAGCACCAAACAAAGCTTAAAATACTTCAACAACAGTATGGTCTCAAAGACTCTCCCCAACGAAACACTTAATAATTACAAATGGGGAAAGGGTAAGTTTAAGATGGTAAAGCCTGGCAGACACAAGTTAATCAAAGGATCAAAAGTCAAATCACCAGACTGGACAAATCAGTGTGTCTCCTCATAGGAGGCATTAATGGCATTCCTATGTGACACTCTTACCAAGAAGGCATGATCCAAATCAAATCACGGGGACACGTTAGGCAAACCCAAACTGGGAGACATTTTACCATACAACTGGCCTATGACCTTCAAAAGTGACAAGGTCATGAAAGTCACAGGAAAGACTGAGAAACTGAGGTTGAAAGAGAAGAAAGATGCAAAACAACGAAATACAACCTAGGATCCATTGGATCCTGTTTCTCTAAAAGCCATGTCTGGGCATACTGGTAGAACCGGAATGAGAACTCTGGGTGAGATGACACACAGATGACGGAGAGATTACACACAGAGATGTTAAGGTTTCAATAGTAGTACAGAAAGTCCTCCTTTGCCCGAATTACACAATGAAGTCTTCCAGCAACTTATTTTCAAATGGTTCAGGGAAAAAGGTATTTGTAATATTATAGCAAATTTTCTGTAAATTTGGAAGTTTATTAAAACAGAAAAATAAAACTTTCCTGAGGAACATGCAGGAAAATTCTAATAAGTAGAGAGACAGTCTATGTTGCTAGAATGGGAAGGCTATATATTGGATAACCATCATTTCTTTGTTGTAAATCTTATGAAGTCAATACACTTCAAATTAAAATTCCATCAGAAATTCATGAAACCATTAGGGCAAAGGAGTCAATAAAATATTGAAAACTAAATAAAGCAAGGAGAAAATTACCTTTCAGTGTATTTAAATTTATTTCAAAATATAATAACCAAAAGAGCATACTGCGGCACCATCCTGCAAAACAGAACAATTGAACAGAATGAAAAGCCACCAAAAAAGGTCAAGTATGAAAATGGCCTTTGAAATCAGTGAGGATGAGCTATACATTAAATATTAGGCTACTGGTTATAAGATTGGGGGGAAATTTTTAAATATCTACCTCACACTATATATCAAAATAAATCCCATGTACATTAAAGTTTAAATACAAATAATGAATCTATAAAATAAAGAAATGTGGGCACCTGGGTGGCTCAGTTGGTTAAGCAACTGCCTTCAGCTCAGGTCACGGTCCCGGAGTCCCGGGATCGAGTCCCGCATCGGGCTCCCAGCTCCAAGGGGAGTCTGCTTCTCCCTCTGACTTTCTCGCCTCTCATGCGCTCTCTCACTGTCTTCTCTCAAATAAATAAAATCTTTAAAAAAAAATAGAGAAATGTAACCAATATATTTCTAAAATCTTGAGATGCAAAAGGATTTTCTAAATATGACATCAAAGGCAAAAACAGAAAGGAAGATATACATGGAATTGTGTATATATGTGATTAAAACCTTTGTACATCAAAAAGTACACAAAGAAAAATAGTTAATTGTAACAAAATTAGTGAACTTATAATGCCCTTACTGTTAAAGAACATTATATACCAATTAGAAGAGAAACCCTCAAAAAAGAAGAGAAACAATTCTCTTAAGAGGACAAATGTTAACACATGAAAAATGACTGTTGAATTTCATTAGAAACAAAAATGCAAATAGCAAAATATCGTTTTTCACCTATCACATAAAGATAGATGCTCACCCAAAAACATCACTTAAAATAATAAAAAATCAGAAATAAGTCCAGCTTTTTTTAAAACAAAGAAACTGTTAAACAAATGAAAATATTCTTTTAAGTAGCGATCTTAAGATGGCCCCACTACTTCTTCACCCTGGTTCCCATCCCCTGCACAATCCTGCCAACGATCAATATGATGGCGTTTACTCCCCTGATTAGGTCACATTACAGGACATAGTTGTCCTTAAAATGAAAGTATTCTGGTGGGCGTGGCCTAAGCATATGAGCCCTTTAAAAGGGAAGAGTTTTCTCCAGTGGATCACAGAAGCAACCAGAGTCCAAACACAACAAGGAGGCAATGTACCACTGCTGGCTTGCAGATCAAAGGGGCCACATGTCAAGGAAGACAGGTGGCCTCCAGCTGCTCAGAATGTTCCTTAGCCAACAACCAGCAAGGACAAGAGGACTTCAGCCCTACAGTCTTGAGGAACTAAATTCTGCCAACAAGAAAGAGCTTGGAAGCAATGTTTCCCAGAGCCTTCAGAGAACTTAGCCCAGCTGATACTTTGATTTCGGACTTCTGGGATGTGAGCAGAGACTCCAACCATGCCATGCCAGACTTCTGACCTATAGAACTGTGAGCTGATACAGGGTATTATTTTAAAGCGCTGAGTTCATGGTCATTCATTACACATCAATAAAGAATTAACACAAATATATTCACAAAAAGTATAAATAGGTGTTCTCATTAAAAGTGCAAGAAAACTGGCAAATTCTTAGGATATAATATTTGTTTTTTTAAAAGGAATCAGAACCACGCATACAATATTATCACAACTTTATTTGATATCCATAGGAAAAAAGTTTGCATGAAAATACATCAAAATGGCACAAGAGGTAATATCTGGTTAAAGAACTGAGTATTTCAAATTTCTCCTTTATATTTTTCTGGCCCAAGTTTTCCAAAACAAGGGTATATTACTTGAGCAAGCAGAAATAAAATCAGCAATACTTCAATAAACTGCCAAGAACAAAGCACCTAGTTTTGAGGGGCTACTAAAGTATTTCAGCTAGTTTATTAATCAGATGGAAAAATGATACTTCGTATCTTTACATTGATATTATAAATTATATTCTGTTGTTAAATAATAATAATACATAAACAAGTCAAACACACGGGACTGTTGGGTCTCTGACCACTTCGGGGCCGGTTCCTGATGTGACATGAATTCTGGAGCCTGTGCCTGCCCAGTTTAGCAGCTGAACAGCCCAGTCTCAGATGCTGTGAATGAACTTGGGGAGTGCTGCAGTATTAGCCTTCTCTGCTAATCCCGCTAATGCACTCACAATCTATTTGACAGGCTGCCCATCACGGCCCCTCTGTCAGGCAAGCAGCCTTTAGAGGTGGCTGTGACAAGGGGATTATAGAAAGGACGCCCGGGAGGACAGACTGGGCCTCCCTCTGTTGCGCTCTGACCAGCTCTGTAGATAGGCCACATACCACAGAGGTATCAGATTTGTCTTCCGTACAGACCTCTTGGCACAGGGCACCAGAGGGAGACGTTCACCAACTCAGGGGATGAGTGTCTTCTGACAGCCATGCCATTCTCCAGTCTCATCGTGGAGAAAGACAACAAGGCAACTGGAAGGGACAATTCACAGGGCTACGGTTTCTGGCTCATTCCTTAATAGCAGAGTCCCCCTCCTCTGCAGAGACCCTGCGTGTTCTAGAAAACTAGGAAAAACTCTGGATTCTTGGGAGGAGTCATCAAACACTTCTGCCCTCTCCTTTCCCTCTGGTTACCAAGTTCCTCAGTGAGTGGCTGACACTCCATAAAAGTGACATTTACAGCTTGGTTTTCATTAAATTAGTAGGGCCACTTTATTTGCCTTCTCAATTTTCAAGGATGTCATTTTTAAAGTTTCATTTAAATACAAGGTAAAATGGAAATAAAAGGTACAGTCTTCATACCAGCAGATTATTACTTGAAAAAGTAATACAGGTAATACAGAGCAAAACCATTGTTCCTTTTTCTGAAAAAGTCCCTGACAGCCAGGCCTCATCATTCAGGCAGTGGACAGTTCCTTCTACTTCTATTTATACACATGGTTCTCAAATGGTCGGAAGGAGACTTTTTCCAGAAACGGTTAGCTAGTTAACAGGAAACTTCTTTTCTCATGAAGTTTTTCCTCATGCCTCTAATCAGGCCAAGACTCTCGAGCTTCCTGCTCAAATAGGAACATTCTCGGGTTCTGGTGCCACAAAAGACATGGGGAATACCAGACAAAGAGAACCGACCCGGGCCTCAAGGAGCCTGTAATCTAGAGCAGATGACAGTGACCAGGACTTGGAAGTGCTGTGAGCGAGGTTTCTGTACGAGCACCTGGAAGAGGTCCCCGGACCAGACTGTGGAGGCGAGAGGCGGAGGCCATGTCGGGGAAGAGTCTAGTCTGGGTGACCTAGGTTCCTCCTCCTGCCTTCTCCAGCTGCGGGCTAGCCACACCCATCACGGTGCCTCTACGGAAAGACGAACCCCTGAAGGTTAGCGGATGGTCTTAGCTGTGCCCCATCAGGACAGCACCCAGAGACCCAGCTGAGGCCTCCGTCTCCACTCTGCCACTGCCCTTGACACGCCCAGCTGCGGTGCTTCAACATTATTCAGACTCACAAGCTCGTAGTGCAATGAAGAGAAATGCACAGGGACATCTCACACACCACTTAATATCCACAGATAAAGTTCATGCCCCTCTCAGACAGGCCACACCCTCTCCTGATGGAAGACCAGCACAACAGCTCTCATGCAGGTGGGGTCAGCTACAGGCTCCCACTCGCCTCGCTCCCAGGAGGGGCTCCATCCTGAACCAGACCCTGGGCAGACTGCCCCATGGAGCAGGAGCAGGGCCTCCGCCTTGTGCTTGGAGGTGGAGGCTAGGACCCAGACCAGCCTTCATCATTCCTTGACTTGTGCTCAGCAACCCCAGGGAGGCCCAGAGCTTTCTCAGCCCTCCCCTCCTACCTAGTCGCTCCCTCCCCAGGAGAGGTAAAAGCCCAGCACTCTTCATCCTTCTGGGCAGGGCAATCAGGATCCTAGCGATCTCCGTGCACCTCAATGACAGGCAAGTAGTAGAGGGTCTCGTGAGTGCATGGGTTTTGGAGTCTTGAAGAACCTGGAACTAAAAGCTGGTTCTCATCCCATACTGTGTCCCCTTGTGCAAATGTATACTTCCAGCCTCCATTTCCTCATGTTAAAAAATGAGAAGAACAGTACTGTGGATACCAATCTCTCAGCACAGTGTTCTGCATACGGTAAAGACTCAATAAATGGAAGCCCTGTAAAACAGCTCCTCCGAGCAGATCTCCTAGGTCTCCATCTCAACATCGGCCCTCACTAGGAAGGGTTCTCATGAGAAAATGAGGGATTACAGACACCTGGGGAGCAGGTGAGGGTTTGTTTTCAACGGGAGGTAGACTCTGAAATCATCCTGCCAACAGAAGTACTTTCAATTAAGGCAATTTCTGTTCATCACTTAGAGGCATGCCTCCTCGGCCAGAGAAGAGTGTACACCAGGGAACACAGCAGACATTAAGCCCATTGTGCACCCATCTTTCTGGCTGCATATCTACATGGGGATTTTCTGGAAACCTCAAAAGACCTGGTGCCAGCCAAGCAGGCTGAAGACAATCGCCCACTGTAGAAAACAGTGAAACCAACAAGCTGGAAAAGTCAAACAGATTTCACCCAGCCTCCTCCGGCTACACTAAGAGATCCTTACTGATACTCACGCTCTGTGTCTTTCTGGCCCATACCTACTGTATGGCTCAGAGTGATGTACATGACAGGGAAGTAACCAATAGTAGACACACACACAGAAAACTCCCAACATTCCTTTACATTTTTTCTGCCATTCAAACATATGTTCTGCTGTCAATTATAAAATAACCTTAATATCCACAGATAAAGTTCATGCCATAGCTAGCTTGGGCTCACTCCCTAATTTCAGATCCTGAGGATTAACAAACAGTAGATAAAATTCACAGAGATTCTTTGTTAGTTCCTTGCCACATCTAAGAACCAGTTCAAAGACAAGAGATGAGATCTGGCCTACCATGGGGGTGACAGCAGGGCATCCTGCCTCCTACAGATGGCCTCATGCAGAAATTCCCATGTCAGCACAGCAGGATGGATGGTATGCTCTAACTACCATGAACCCATTCCTCTGAAATTTGAAATGCATTTGTCTTTTTTCTCTAGAAATAAATACTTGTGATTCAAATATTTGTGTTCAATTTTTTCAAAGTTTGTGTTTTTCTAATTGTTCTTATTTCAAGACCAATTGATTTACTTTTATTGTGCTTCTGGGACAAATCAGAATATCCACACGCTTCTGCGTAGTTTCTAAATGTGAGACTGATTTTCTAATTACAGCTATTTCAATCCGCGTATGCCTGCTACACAACTCTGTAAACCATGCGTGAAGCTTCCACCTGACCCTGCTTGGATGACGTAACTCGCTGTCGGGCAACAGCAAAATCAGAGTACCAGGAGGGAAAAATCAATTTGGTTGCTCACTCATAGCAAAAATGGACATAGTCAGCTATGGCAATGAACTCTGAAAAAATGTTTATGGCTATCCCAAGCACTTTTGAATTCTCTCTGCTCAAAGACATTTTTGACACCAAAAGAAGCCGAAAAGCTGCAAGTGTTTGCAGATACTCTTTTTTTAAGATTTTATTTATTTTATTTGACAGACAGAGATTACCAGTAGGCAGAGAGGCAGGCAGAGAGAGAGAGAGAGAGAAGGAAGCAGGTTTCCTGCTAAGCAGAGAGCCCGATGAAGGGCTCCATCCCAGGACCCTGGGATCATAACCTGAGCTGAAGGCAGAGGCTTTAACCCACTGAGCCACCCAGGCGCCCCTGCAGATACTCTTTTAAGACTAAATAAAAAGAGGTGGGTAGTCTTTAGCCATATTATCTATATTTATGACACAAATCTAAATTTTCCCTGACCTGAACTGTACAAGTCAGAAAAGATAAATACTTTTATATTCCTGGACAGGAAAGGAAATTGAGGCCCTATGAGGTTACAGGATTTGACTAAAGTGACGCAACAAAGTTCTGCAATGAAATGTGCGCTGAGACACAGGCTTCCTGCTTCCCTTTTATCTGGGTCTTCTCAGATACACCCGGATAATGCAGGGAGGAACCCCCCTTTGTAGGTGGACAAAGAAAGAAGTTATCTGTTTAAGTTGCCCTGATTCATGCAAGTATACATTATGCTGTAACCACACATATTTGGAAAAAGCAATAACTATTGCTCTCAGTTTGCATGATGTTCACACTTAGCCTATACTCAGACACAAGTCATAGGTCTTAGTCAATAAATAATATTAACTGAAGAGAAGTTTTTCGCTTTAATAATTATTTCTATCCCTGACCAAGGCAACACTAAGACATCTGTAAGGCACAAGAAGAAAAAAAAATTCTATCCTGTTAGGAAAATTTGGACAATGAAGGAAAATGACCTAGTATTTTAGGAAAATTTGGACAGGTTCCTGAAATTCCAATCTCAAAAATTTAACAAAGTTTAAAATTCTATGGACATATTTATATTAAAAATTATAACCTGAACACCAGACACAGGAATAGGGTAAAAAAGAAATCCACGCTCCCAGCCAATAGATCCAGTAGTTTTTTTCTTTTCATGAACAAAATAATAAAAAGACTCAATTTTACTGGGTCAAAATTCAAGACATTATAGTTAATGTAAAAATACTGATTGTTCTTTTTTTTTTTATCCACAGGGACCTACATACCAACATTTGAGTGTAAGCAAAAGTTTTGCAACATTATAATAAAATACTACCCCAGAGCATTTTATGTCAAAACACAAAGTGAGAATTTTATATTACAAAATAAAAAACACCACAATACATTAGAGTGGCAACCCAGGATTACATTACAACAATAAAAGAAGTGCTCCCAGGAAATGGGAATTTGTGGAGAAATTTGTTCCTTGAGTATAGTTCCATAAGGCCACTACCAGTTCACTTACGTGACAAGAATATTCAAAAGGCCATAAACTACCCATCAGGGAAGACTGAATGAGGAGTCTGGACTTCTTTCTTTGTCCACCTACAAAGGGGGGTTCCTCCCTGCATTATCCGGGTGTATCTGAGAAGACTGAGCAGGCAACCAAACTTGCATCACGGCCGATAGGTAACAAGGCCTTCCACCCTACCCCCAGCAGAAGCCATGTGGGAACAACCAAAAGGACCAATAAAAAGGATCTCTCCCCTCCTAGCCTAGATGGTGTCAGTGGATGCCTAGAGAGGAACCTGAAATCTCACCTCTACCAAGTAGCAGCATGGAACCCCTCTCTTCCCAGGGTGCCAAGGAAGCCAAGTGGGGGTGCTGGACATCCACCCCACACGATATTAGTGAGGTAGCTCCCCTTCTCCCACCATGTCACAGCAATTCAGATTAAAATAAGAACCAGAGTTTCATAACACAAAACCAAGAATTTCAAGGGCACAAAAGGAAATTACACATCAGACCAAGAACCAGGAAAACTTGAACTTGAAAAAGAAAAGATAATCAACACACATCAACATCAAGATCACACAGATGTTCAAGTATCAACAAGAATATAAAAGCAGCCATCATAAAAATACTTTAATGAACAATTACGAACCCTTGCAACAGCTGAAAAGTAGAAAGTCTCAGCAAAGAAATGGAATATATTTAAAAATGTGGAAATTTCAGTATTAAAAAAAAATTCATTGGAATTTTTAAAACTTTCAATAGGAAGTAGCACAACATTTTTCAAGTGCTGAAAAGAAAGAACTATCATCCCAGAATTCCGTACTTGGTGAGATTATCCTTCAGGAATGAAGGAAAAATAAAGACAGTCTCAGATGAAGGAAAATTATGAAAATTTTTCACCACCAAACCTATCCTAAAATGATGGCTTAAAAAGTTCTCCAAACAGAAAGGAAATGCTAAAAGAAGGAAACTAAAGCTATGAAGAAGGGGGAAAAATTTTTAAAGCAAAAACATGGCTAAATACAATAGACTTTCTCCTCTTCAGTTGTCTAAATTATGTTTGATGGTCAAAGCAAAAAAGCAGAACATTGTATGACTTGGACGTCAGTGTATGTAGAAGAAATATTTAAGAAATAAACAGGGAACATAAAAGTGCTTAAAATTTGGTGTTTTAGGTCAAGCTGCTCTAACAATACCACAGACTCATTGGCATAAAAGGACAGGCATTTATTTCTAACAGTTCTGGAGCCTGGAAGTCCAAGATCAAGGTGCCAACAGATGCAGGGTCTGCTGAAAGTCCTCTTCCTGGTTTGTAGATAGCTAACTTCTTGCTGTGTCCCCCAATATGGTCTTGAGCAGAGAGAAGGGAAGCAAGCTTCCCCAAGCCCCTTCTTACAAGGGCACTAACACCATTTGTGAGAGCTCCACCCTCAAGACCCAAAGCCCCATTTACTAATAACATCACTCAGGGGGTGAGGATTCCATCACAGGGATTTGGAGGGGACACATTCGGTCCACAACAGGAGGTAAGGTTTCTACATTCACTCAAACTCTAAAGCACTGATACCAGTGGATCTTTGTGCTGATTCTATAGTTCTGCAACTTCATTATGGTGGTAGAAGAGGTAGAATCTACCTATTCCTATTTTTGTGGGGAAACAACATAAAACTACACACATACATGGTACCAACATCAATTTTCTTAGGATATTGCATTATCCTTACACAAGGTGTAACCATGGGAGAAAATGGGGGAAGGGTACCTGGAACTTCCCTATACTATGACTGTAACTTCCCATAAATCTATACTGAATTCAAATTAAAGTTAAAAAAAAAATCAGAACTGTTCTAGATTAAAAGATGTTAAAGACACAAATGCAATGTGAAAAACTCTGATTTCTAAAAATTCAAATGGTGGGAAAATTGGGGGAAACTTTAATGTGGATGGGACATTTGATATTAGGCAAAATTATTATTGATAACAATGTGTGGTAATATAGAATAATACCTTTACTCCTAAAATATGTGTGCTGAATTATTTAGGGCTAAAATATAATGAAGTCTGAACCTAACTTTTTTTTTTTAAGATTTTGTTTATGTATTTGACAGATGGAAATCACAAGTAGGCAGAGAGGCAGGTGGTAGGGGGTGTGCGGGCAGGAAGCAGACACCCTGCTGAGCAGAGAGCCTGATGCAGGGCTCCATCCCAGGACCCTGAGATTATGACCTGAGCCAAAGGCAGAGGCTTAACTCACTGAGCCACCCAGGCGCCCCTGAACCTAACTTTTAAACGGTTCAGGAAGAAAGACAGCAAGAGAGAAATATAACAAAACATGATCAATTGTTGACTTTATGAAGAAGATATGAGAGTGTTCTTTCTCCTATTCTTCCAATTATTCTGTATTTATAAATTTTCATTTAAAAAAACAAAAACGATTGAGGGATGAAGTGGTGGAAGGAAATGTGATAAAGCAAGTATAGTAAAATGTTAATTGTGGGATTTCGATGGTGGATGAGTGAGTGTTCAGTATAAATTTCCCTCTACTGTTCTGTATGCCTGGAAATATTTAAATTAAAATATGGGAGAAGAAAGCTAAGGAAACATCAAAATCCAGTGCCCTCCCCCCAACACTCCTAATCCTCCCTAGCCCAGTTAAATACATACTTAACGATAGTTAAAATAAAGCATCATTTGCCAGGGGCAAAAGCTTGCTTGGCTTCCTGCCTGGAGAAGCCCTAGCAGGGCCCCACACTCTTCCCAAAGTGGTAAAGCCCCAGTCACTGCCATGGTCCCCAACGCCACACTGAGGACTCTCCCATGAGTACTGCTGTCAAGGAGAAACAAACCTGTACATGTCCATATATATTAGAACTCCAACCAAAAAACAATTCCATCATCATGGTAGGATTTTTTTAACACACTCAAGTACCAAAGTTAGGAATTAAAAGACTAAGAAATTAAAAAACTAGAAAGAACATAGAAGATGAAAAGATTTAAAAGATAGGTCAATGGCACACAGATCCCTGTAATAGTTAACAAGAACTCTCTGAGCGACTCCACTCACATTGGGGTGATCCTGCTCAAATACTTCCGTGAGGGCAGGTCTCTCTAACAAAGCCCTAATAGAAACTGTCCCTGACAGGCACAGCACCACAACTTCCCTGGTTCTTCGCCCACCATAGACCTATATGAGGAGCTATGTATGCTGTGAGATACTGAAGATATTCTGAATTCTGCACAGACATGTTCAGCTCTTGACCCAGGTCATCAAAAACTAATGATGTACTGTATGGTGACTAACAAAACATTAAAAAAAAAAAAAAGAAAGAAAAAAAAAAGTGAACCAAACTCCCAAATAAATCTCATTATTTCAGGCAAGGCCTGGATTCTCTGGAAGCTCATTTTCCGTCCTTGGTCTTCTGAGAGATAAAGAATCTAGTGATTCCTGCTCCATCTCCTCTAGCTTTATTTCATGTCCCCTATAAAAATTTCTCATGCCGCCATCTACCTACAGTCTCCAAGTGGCACCTACTCCTACCACTGACAAAAAGGAACCCATCCCTGCCGCTGTTACAACAAAATCCCTTATCTTATCTCACAAGCAAGAGATCAAACCAAACATTGAAAATTAATTATGCTTACACCTCCCCAGAGATGGCTGAGCTGCTAAGATCCATGTTTAGAAATAAGAAACAAAACTCACTCCATTTGTCCATCCATCCCACTTTTCGAAGTCCTTCTATTTTCTGATTGCTGGAGCTGGAACCAGCACTGGCCAAGCAAAATGGCCAAGAGTGGTATCAGATAACCAGGGCTCAAGTGGTTGGTGAAGAGGAACATTCCTATAGATCTGTCCATGTAACAACAGTGTACAACTATCTGTAGGCTCTGGACATGCTGGTAGAAATCAAAGAAAGCATGTATCCAAAAACTGCGAGCGGGCGCATTTGCAAAGTGAAAGAGCCCCCCCAAAACCACCACGACTTATTCCGTCACACTTGCCACGTGTACAGGCCCCTGCCCTGCCTGACACCTCAGTCTGCCCCAAGTTGTTTTTTTTTTTCTTCTCCCCAGGCATATGCCACAAAGGGGTGGTAAGTAGGGCACTTACATTTTGTCTCCCACCTTCCTCTCTCAAGCAAATGTAACAATAATCTGTGAACTGATTTATCCATCTGTCTCCATGGAGTTAATTAAAGGCGGCTTCTTTCAAATTTTCTGGGAAGTTTCATGACCACCAGTCCAGGTGACATCCTTCTTCCATCCCATTTCATTATCTCCGGGTGATGAGAAAGTAAAGACGGGAGAAGATTCTCTTAAGGCAGCTTGGGAGGCAGGCTACCTCGGAATGCTGAGGGGAGCATTTCTAATACCTCTACATGGGGCTTCACAAACGTCAAAGTTGTTTCGCAACACATTAGGGCCCAGTTGTTGGTTCCAGTGGTGAATAAACGATTGAGAAAATATGTATATGACTTTGACCTTTTAAGTGGCAGGAAAAGCTACAACTGGGTCTTCAGGCCCCTTGCCTCATAAAAAAAACGCAGCTTGTAATTCTTCCTCTGCCACTGACATGCGGTTTGATTCCCCCCATCCTATCTCACGTCCATAGTGAATTTTTCATCTGAAACATATGGAACGTGGGCCCAACCATCAGTCTGGTGCTCGCAGCGTCCCAGAAAGCCAGGCTGAACCGCAGGGCGGCAGGGCGGGTGACCAAGCCTGTGCGTCCAAGAGCTCCGCTGGACTGGAGACCGAGACCTCTGCCTCGAAAACCCTGCTCGAAAAGGCTGGGGCCGCACTGGATCTGGGGCTGGGGCGGGCCGCACCATCCCTCTCGGCTCAAACCCCAGGGACCTCCGACAGACCACGGCAGCGTTGGATTCGAGGCGCCATAGGGACTCCAACGGTCTCAAGCCCGCATTAACCCAGAGTTGCCTCCTTCGGCGTTAATATCTCTAATGCTCATAAAGACCTATAGTAGGATGAGCCCTCTGGGCCAGGGATACTCTGTGCTCGTTACACCCGAAAGCGGGACACAAGCCCGGAGCGACAGCCCAAGTAGCGCCGCCGGACCGCAAACTCCAGGGCTTGCGGTGCTGGGCGACGAGTTCCTTCTGCGCCTGCGCGCAGAGCTTGCGCAGTGGTGAAGGCGGTGGGCGGGGCGGGGCAATGTGGGCGGGGCTAGTATCCTGTAGTCCCTGGTGCTCTGAAATCCTACGAGCCTGGGGAGCATTCTAAGCCGCGAGATTCCGGAGCGGGGCTGCTGGGCACTCTCCCCCACTCGGGGTCCCGACAAGCGCTCCGGGTCGGCGCACCCTATTGTACGGGAACGAACCGATTCTCCGCGCGCTTCTGGCAGGATTCGCAGGGCGGGGCCGGGAAATGTGGGAGTCGCAGTATCGCCGCTAGTCTGTGACGTCATCGAACTGCATAAATGAGATACCGCCGTAGACTTGGCGGAGCCCTGGCATCTCTTGCCAGCGGCCTGTGTGACATCACAGCGCCCTAGTTCTGTGGCAAGTGGGGCGGGATGCCTTTGAGCCGGCTCTGGAGGCACCAAGATTCCAGGGGTGGGGGTTGCGTATGCTCTCAAAGGTTCCATTTTCTTGGAGCTGAGGTGGTATTTCTGCCTTCCCCCCGACCCTATGTTAGCTCTGACTCCCGCGGCCAAGAGGTTCGCAAGAAAAAATGGCCCATCCTACGCCCCAGACCCGTGACTACATTCGGAAGGAGGAGGTGGAACCTTGATGTGTTCCTCTTGGGGAGAAGCCCCTCGAGCTGTTCTTCACCCCGAGTGCTACTGATCTCCCAGAGCGAGCCCCAGGAAGCTCCAGGGTGCCTCGAAGGTCTCTTGAGCCTTCTGCCCAGCAGCAAAGAGGTCCCGCCGAGTAGTAGCCCCCTCCCCCCGCCCTGGCACTTAGTCCTCACAGGAACAGCTAGCCTAGCGGCTTCGGGGAGGGCCCCAGCTGAACTCTCCTCTCTTTTCCTTCACTCCCGAAAACCGACCTAAGTCACACTGGGGACCTGAGACCAAAGAAGTTTAACGTCTGAAGACTGGAGTCAGGGTGGGGGTGGGGATGGGGGTGGAGACGAATGGGATCTTGGGGGGGGGGGATTCCCTTGCAGCGTGGGCAAGCGATAAAACCCATCCAAGCATTTCCGGCATTCTCATTGCCTTTTCTTGCTACCCGCACAGTGAGAGCTGGAAATTGCCTCCCCCAACCATGTTGCCTGGGAATTGTAGCCTGTGGGGTGTCTGGGGGCCTGCAGCCCCAGCCTGCCCTTCCACTTGTTGTGCTGTTACTACGCAATCCATGAAATCACTGTCAGGATATAGACGCAGAGAGCTAGGCCGAGAAGTGGCTTCTGGGTCCATCAGAATGATAGCCACTGGTCGGTCGGGCAAGGCAAGGTGGAGGCACTGAGTCAGAGGAGGTCTTTTGAGGGTACCCTGCTCCACTCTCAGCGCCTCTCTATAAACCCTGTGCTGGGAATCCATCCTTTAAGAATACACAATTGATATGGAAAGTCTCTCAACTGCAGGATCTAGGAGGGGCCGAAGGAAGGGGATTCAGGTTACTAGAGGTGGGGTGGGCCAAAATGGGAAAACCTCGCCTGCAAACCTCCTCCATATCCGTGGCGGGTGGCTCACTCCAGAGGCTCTTGATGTCCTGGGGGCCTGGGAGGTGGCTAATGCGGGGGCTGCGAGGGCGGCAGCAGAAGTAAATCCTTGAAATAGGTGGAACACAGAAAAGAGCCAGGAACTGAGGAAGACGCTCTCACAGGTTCTCACAGGTGCCCACAGCTTTCCCTGGCAGCTGTATGTACCCAGGCACTGTCATCTTAGAGCAGCCACGTCTCCCCGACCTCACGGAGCTCATAAAAGAACCGACGTGGCTCCTGCCATGGGCCCTAACATAAGCCATGGCCAAGTGCACACCTTACTATAGCGGGCACTGGCTGGCTAAAGCCGTCAAAACCCAAAATGCACTGACTGACCTTCCCTCTCTGCGCCCAGAAATCACAGTTCTCTGGGATCCAGACTCCGTTTCTTTCCTGGGGAGCGTCCTTATGAAGCAGGGGGAAGAAGGGCTGTGATCTTGCTCCCCTAGGGAGATCCCCCAAGCCGATTCAAACCCGGCAGTGGACAGTCCTCATTTGCAGTGGGCCGTGGGACCGGTCAAGAAGGTTTTGAGGGCAAGACCAGACATCTAGATGAGCGGTGGACGGGGCCTGCAGCGGAGAGTTCATCTAGAGAGTTCATGTAAATGAGCCGTGGGCAGGATGCAGTGAGGTGCCCCCGTCCCCGGCCGCCCGTTCAGGCGTCTCCAGCAGGGGGCAGCGTGGCTCCGAGGGAGGCCGGGCTCATCAGTGCGGGCCCAGTCAAGGCCACAGGGGCAAGCTGGGTTCCGGAACCGCGGAGTTCAAGCCCGCACTGCGCGGGGAGGCTTGCCCAGAGGAGGTGGGGACGGCGCCGTGAAAGGCTGGAGAGTTTTAACTCCTACGGCGGGGGCTTCGTTTCTCAGGCCGCACGGCCCGGCCTGAGGCTGGGGCTTTGGGTCCCGGCAGCAGGGAAGCCCGGCCCAGCCTTGTACGGGGCCGCCGAGAGCCGGGCACGGAAGCCGGAGAGGCCGCGCGCGCGGCTTGGGAAAGGCCGCGGGCGCCACCGCCTGCGCCGCCCCGCGGTCAGGACTCTGGAGCTGGGGAGCCCCGCCCCGCCCCGAGCAGGAGAGCCCCAGGCGGCCTGGCCTCTAATTGTGGGAAAACTAGACGCCCCGGGGAAGGTTCAACTTGTGGAGGGCGGACTCAGATTTCCCCTCCTAAACTTCCCGGGCCTCCCAGGGCGCCCGCCCCCGCCATTCCTAACGAGGCTTTAAAAACTGTAGGGAATCTTCGCGGGCGTGGAGCCGTGCTCTGGGCAGGGGACGAGCCCCAGGCAGAGAACTGGGTCTTGGGGATGCTAATGGGGGAGGGGGGGCGGTTGTAGGTTTGGGGCTTTGGGGAGGCAGAGGGGATTGTGCACTTGCCCCGGGTACTGGGGCCCAGGGAACAGAACTGGTCCTGAGGCTGTCTGTGAAGGCATCCCCTTCCGTCCCAGAGCAGATGCCAGAGGTCGGTACGGAACCTTTGGTTGGAGAGGTGGGTGACATTCTGTTCCCTTAGTGGATCCTAAGTGACCCTGGCACCCGGAGACGTGGAGATTTCTCACGGCCAACGTACCGGCTTGGCCGCAAGCCCGACTTATTTATAACCCCCCACCCTTTGGAGGTGAGGAGTGGGGACACTGCGACCCAAGACCGATGGAGGAGTGAAGTAAGAAAATAAACATGGGACGGGTTCCGAGAAAGACCAATGCAGGGAGAGAGGAGGCTTCTGCATCCACCCCAGCCCTAGCGCCTCAATAAGGCGGGGGTTTCGAGAAGCGGGACAGGTTGGGGAGGGTAGGGAAACCTGCTCCTCTCGAGGAAAGGAGCATCCCAGTTTCCTGTGTTTGGGAGGGAAAACACCCATCCTGCAATGCCTGTAAAATAACCGTTTATTTCATATTTTAAAAAAACTCCAGTGATAAATGTCTGTTACCGATGGTCAGCATAAAGTGCCAATCGCAATACAACGCCCTGCTCCTAGCCCGCTGCTCGCTCGTGGTGACCTGGCGGCGGAGCAGGGGAGCCGGAGACCGGGCCCCCTCCAGGCCAGGCCCCAAGGCCCCAAGGCCCCCCGCCCTGCCGTCGGAGTCAGAGAGCCGGGCACACGGTCGCGCGGCGGTGCAGGGCGGGAGCGTCCGCGGCCCCGCGGCCCCAGGGCCGGGCTGCTGAAGCTGATACACGGATTACACTTTTGCAGGCTCCCGGGAGTGGGGATGGGGACGGGAGGAGGGGGTGGGAGCTGCGAAGGCGCAGAACTCCTTTCCCTCTCCCCTCTCTCTCTCCGCAGGCAGAGTTACAAGCTTATATGGTCAAAGAAAAAAATAATAAAGAAAACGTATAAAATAACAATAGAAAAAGTAATACTTCTGGGAGAGGCGCCGCTACGGCTCCGCGGAGCTTTCGTTCTTTTTTTAAATGCATTTTCCCTTCCGCCATGTGAGTACCGCCTTTTGGCCAAGACTTTAGCCGCGTCCTGGGGGAGCCGCCCGGGCGGCTGGGGTCATGGCTCGAGGCGGGACTCTCGGGTTCCGCGTGCGCCCGGGACCCAGGGGACAAGTCTGGGATGGGGAAAGTTCCCGGGAACCCCTCATGCTGCCCGCCGGAGTGGCCTTCGGCTTCTGGTCCCTCCGGACGAGGGGGCAGCGTGACCCAGGGTACTGGTGACCCAGAGGCTCTCTTTAGCATTTGATCTTGGAGGTTTTGAGCTCCTTCACCTGTGAGTGTAGCGTCTTGTGGACAGCGAGAGTCCTGGACTGGCAGAATCCTTTCCCACACTCTTGACACTTGAAAGGCTTCTCTTTGGAGTGAATATATCTGAAAGCAAAAACAGAGAAATTAATCTTTGCAAAATGATGTAATGTTATAAACAGTTATCCAAGATCTCCTCCCACAGCAATGAGGTACTTGCCCTCAAAAGAAAGGGGGCGGTGGGGGGTACCTAGTGTGGAGTGGGCAACATGAGAAGTTTGTGAGTCAGGTACGGAAGAGAAGCAAACCCATAGACCAGGTCTGACCCATCGGCTGGTCCGGCTAGGCCCAGCCTTGCCTTCCCCCAGGGACAAGCACGGTTTCCTTATAAGGCCTGGGTTAACGATAAAGGTGAAGGAGCGGACCTGGGAGGGGGCAATGGAGCTGCGCCGTTCAAGCTGGCAGCCACTAGCCACACGTAGTTATGAAAATTAATGTTCGGGAAAACTGAAAAGTTCATCTCGCTGTCTCACTAGTTTTACGTTTCAAGTGCTCGGTGGGGACACGTGTCAAGGGTCCCACTTTCCATCACCGCAGAAACTTGTATTGGACAGAGCTGCGGACGGGAGAGCAGGTGAGGCAGCTGTGCATGCCTGTCTGGAGCTCATGGAGACCCGACTTAGTCTTCCCAGGCCCTCTCCACCCATGCTCCAAGAACGCTGAGCCTTGTCGGGCTTCCTTTGCTATGTTAGAGAATTCCCAGAAACTCTGATGCCTGGAGCCAGAGCTGGGCTCACCAACCGCCTCATTAGGGAGGACGACTGGGAGGACAGAGACAGACAGACAGACAGCTTTTCCGGGGGCCACCCGCAGTACCTGTGGTCCCGTAGGTGGTCTTGTCTCCGGAAGGCTTTGTGGCAGATGTCACAGGTGTAGGGTCGCTCATCCGTGTGCGTCCGCTCGTGGATAAGGAGGTTGTAGGACTTCGTGAAGTGGCGGCCACAGAACTTGCAGACGAACTCCTTCTTGGTCTTGGAAGGCAGGCGTCCCCTTGTGGGCTTCTTTTCTGGGGACAGCTTGGTTACATCCAGGAGGGCACCCAACCCACCAGCGGGGGACCCGGGGCCCTCCCCCCGGCCAAGCTTGGATGGATCTTCTTGCGTGGCAGCCAAAGCCAGGTTGGCAAAATCAAAGCGTGGCTTGGTCTTGAGCGCGGAGGGGCCGCTGCCTCCCACGGTGATCTCGGGCTTTGGCTGGATGACGTGAGGAAACCAGGGAAAGGCAGGCAACTGGAAGCGTGTGTCCACCAGGCTGGACACAGCGCCAGGCACTTTGGAGAAAGAGGAGCGAGGCAAGTGCACGGCAGGGTAGCCCAGCGCCCACTGGTGCAGGTGCACGGCGTGTAATGCACTGAAGCCGTACAGGTTGGGCAGGTGGTCCGAGGGCACGGTGGGCAGGCCGTTCACTGCCTGAAGGAAGGAGTAGTTGGTGAGCTGCAGAGACGGGTGAATGGGCACTGGAGCTGGCAAGGTTTTGCTGCCCATTGTGGTAGTTGCCCTCGGTTCTCAATCTCAATCTGCAAAAGAAAGGAGAAAAAAGAAGGGAGAGAAAAAGAGAAGTTCAGGGTAGGTGGTCCTCCTTCTGGATCCCAGCCCCACCACACCCTCCCTGTCCCCCAGGGCAGATGCTGAAAGTCTGAGACCCCACTGAGGGAACCCACTGCCCTCACAGAGAAGATGGAACCCTCTCTGATGCGAGGGCTCCCTCCAGATGGCCTTTGCAGAGACACACAACTTGCTACAGAAACCAGCGGGGAAACTAAATCCTACGCAGCTCAATGAACTGAAGGGAGGGCCTCCAGCGTCCAGATCCCTGAGAAAGGCAGGAGCACAGGGAAACTGGCTTGTGGAAATTTACATCCACACAAGCCTGAGTCAACACAGAACTGCAGTCTCCTGCAAAGAGAACAGGAACTTGGAAGCACACTTCCACAATCATGGGCAGATAAACAAACAGAGAAAAGCACAACGACAGATAAACAGGGATTCACACGTTCTGGAGCAGTTGGCAACAAGGTGCAAAGATAAACGGAGATGATCAGTGTTGTGCTACCCGACAAAATGCAGGAACTGCCTGAATGTGGTCACACATGTGCATGTGAGCACACACATGCACACACAGGGGATCACACCCAACCCATGAGGGGCCTCACAGAGAGACAGCACACACACACACACACACACACACATCTCTATGTCTCCAGCCTCCTGGGCATTAAGCTCTACGAGCTGATCCTCAACTGGCTTCCAGAAGCCATGTTATCTCTCTCCTCAAAAGGCTCACCTTGGAAATCAGATTTGCTTTTCTGCCTCACTATTAATGAGCCCAGCTGACACCACCCTCTCAGCTCTTGGACTTGACTCCTTACCTCAGCCCCTGGGGCTCACCTTCTTTTCAGCAAGGACACTGACACCCACATTCATTTACTCATTCAGACATCCGCCTGCACACAGGAGGGAGCTTCAGTACCCTTCCGTACCCCATGTTAAAGGGCTCAGTGTCTTTGGGTTCTCTGGATGTTTCCCTGTGCTGTGACACCTGGGCAGATGGGTATGCCCATGGGCTGGAGCACTGAGACTGGGTCTCGGCCGCTTTGATCTCTACCCCTCCAACTGCAAGTCCAGGATGCTGAAGTGACCAGCAGACGGGCATCTCCTGGCTGGCTTGGTCGGGGTCTCCAGCCTCCATGGACAGACCAGGGCTCTGCAGAAGAGACCTTTCATCTCCACACCTCCCAGACATTCCAAATTTTCAGTCTGTCCAGTGGGAGCAAAAACGGAGAAGGAAAGTAGAAAGAACATGGGGGCCTTGGGAGGCTCAAGTGCTGACCTCTTTGGGCCCCAAGCTGGGGGCTGCTTAAGAAGTCACTGTAGAAGGAGGTACTTGGGGAGCCCCTCTCCTTGCCTGTCTCAATCCCCTGCTGCCCACTTGTTTCTTTACTCCTCATTTCCCCCTCTTCTCTTCATCAGATTGCTCCTCTAATCTTCAGTAAGTCCCCCTCCCTGAATGTGCAGGGTGCTGCTGTGCTCCTTCCTCGGGCAGACATTGACGCCGCCCAGACAATCTCCCCAGCCTAGCTGACCCTCGGTGGAAGGCCACAAGGCCCAGCCGGAGACTCCACAGCTTTTCACTGCCGCAAAGCTTTTAATGGGAGAGTTCCCTGCCCATTCAGGAAGGACTAAGGACAATCCGGACCCCGAAACGCTTTCCCTTGGAAGCTGGCAGAAGAGGTCACTGGCGAATAGTGGTCCAGGAGGGACAGAGGTTCAGCTAGGGGTGGAAGGTGCAAAACACGGAGAGTTTGCAAAAATTTTCAGCAGCAAGTTACTTAGCAATGGTCTGAAAACCCAGCGTCAAGACAGCAATTAATTCAGTCTCAGACTAGGGGAGGGACAACTCTACAGTGACCCTTTCTGGGGAGCAGGAGTGCCCACGCGGGTGGAAGAACCTGGAACTTGGGACCAGTCTTCTCTGATGCTTTGCTCACTGGCACCCCGTGATCATCCTAGAGCGCTAAGACACTGCGAAGCAAAATACGAAAGGGGCCAGAGAGGAAGCAGGCGCCCTTTGGGGTTGGGGAGGAACGAGGAGGGAGAAGGGAAAAAGCAAGATTCGCCAACTTCAAAGGTTGGCCCAGACTTAGGCGAGGTGAGCGCTCTTTGATTTGCTGTCACCTCTTCTTCCCCTCCAGGCGCTGGAAATCAGATCCTTATCTCCGGCTTCCCGGGGCCAGCCCGGCGCCACCCTGGCCCCAGCTTGCTCCTCTTGGTGCTCGGCCTATCCCCAGCCAAGCGAGCGGCGGTGGCGGCGGGGCTCTGGGCTGCACAAGGGCCCGAGCCCGCTCGCTGCCCGGGTGGGAAACCCACCAGCGCCGGGTACTAACCTGGCCTTTCCTCGCCTACTCCTAGGAGCCCTGAAGACCAGGGGCTCCGTAGGGGGAGGGGGCGTTCGCCGCCATCACAGCTCTTGGGAACCAACCTTTCCGGGCTATCTGCCCGATCTTGTTTCCCCCAACACTCAATTTATTTTCTTCAGCAGCGCAGCCAGTTTCTTATTTTCTGCCGCATTCGGAGGCCAGGGATCCCCAGGCTCTCGCCAACGACTTTCCCCGGGACGAAATTCGTTCGAAACGTGGCTCCTTAACACTAGTACCAAGAATGGGCCAAATGCAAGATCCGGTTTCAGGCGGTCAACTAAGAGAAAAACATAATCTCACACTCGCCTTTCCACCCGGATAGGATGGACGAACTCCCAGCCCCTCCGCGTCCCGTTGCCCTGACTCCCGGGACCCTTGTGTGAACGCTTTAAATTTTTAAACACGAGGACCAGGCATCCACTTGGAAAGGAGCTGGAGCCAAGGGACCCGGGAGGTGCGGGGAAAGATCCCGACTACACGCAGCAAAAGCAATTCGCGCTTCCGAGCCTGGGTCCCCTGCGCAGTGCCAGCGCTGCTTCGCTCGCGCGGTGGAGCGCCCATCCCAGGTCTGCAGCCAGCCCTACGCCAGGCATTAATGAAGTGTGCAGTCTATTAAAGTGGTTTATTCGGGGCTAATTGAGCGTGAGCGAGTTAACTGCTTGCATTAATGAGGACCGAGCGAGCTCCACGAGCTTGCGCCTGAAGGAGCCCAGCAGCAGCCCCAGAAAATCATCCTTGACATCGAATGCCCAACACACTCGTGGTGACAGGCGTCCAGACCCCTGGTGGGAGGACTAACCACCACGGGATACTTTGTTGAATTCTCCCAACAAACGAGATCAAACGAACCCTTCGGCTAGGCGGCCATCCCCTGGCATTTAAACGCGGGCTGGATCCTTAGCGATCTGTTCCCCAATCTTAATGAAACCGCACTCAGTTCGAGGAGCCTAGGATAGAACATCTACCCACTGGTCGTCCCCTGTCCCTGTCAGCCCCTTCTCTTCTCCCGGAGGCCATGATCCTGGGAGAGCAACTAGCTTTGCACGTGGTTTCTGTTCCCAAAAGCCAGCGCGCCGCTCTTAGCCCGGTTGAAATTTACCAAATTGTGGCAACAAAGGAACCCTCGGAGCTACTTTACACCCTGAGAGCCTATCCCGCTACCACGCGAGCTGCTGAAAAAGGACTTGCTGTGGGTTTTCATTCTTCGGATCAGAAACATTTCGGGAAAGAAAGCAGTTCTGCAGGCAGCCCCTCACCTCTTTCCCTCTTTCCTTCGACTTCCCTCTTCTCTCCCGAAGGCTGAGTTAAGGGATAGTCCGGGGAGGAAACGAATCCTTCCCTTATAAGCCCCAAACCGGAGACATTCAGGGCACCCACAGCGTTTCCACTACTTTGGCGTGCGGGTCTCCAATTGAGAAGTGTTCGCGCCCCCCTGAGCGCTTCCCTGCACCGAAAAGAGAGGCGGGTTACTCCCCAGGCCCTGACTGCATAGAGCAATGAACCTAGAGAGTACACCCCAAAGTCAGAGCAGGAGTGCGGCCCTGCGTTCCCGGTGAAGCCGGCCTGATACCTGAGCGCAACTCCGAAAAAGAAAAAAAGAAAAGAAAAAAGAAACTTGCACGAAAAGCGCGACCTAGCTGGGGCATGCACCTGTCCCTGGCGCGGTCGGCTGCGGCCCTGGCCATCCATCCACTCTCTTTTCCTTCTTCGTCAGCTAAAGTAGGTCAGACTGAGCTAGGCGTGCAGCTCGGGAAAGTTTGTGCCCGCTGAAGTTTCTTCGGTTTCTCAGAGGGGGGCCCACAGGCTGACTTCCGAAGTCCGCGGGCATCTCGCCGCGGAGTCCTTGGAGCCTGGCCGCGCGACCAGCAGGAGTGGAGGCCCGCCCCCTCATTCCCCGGAGGTCAGAGGCCGAAGACCCCGCGCGGGAAGTCCCGAGCCAGCACCCCCAACCACCCCGGGCTGCAGCTGCTCTCACTTTCACAAAGGTCCTGCAGCCTTCGTTCAGCAAGAGGAGCTTCCTTCAGGGACCCAGAGAGAGGAGACACCCGCCGCACTGTGACAGGGGACCCGGGAGAGCTGCCCGCATTCCGAACCTCGCCGAGCAGGGGCTCCCAGGACGGCAGTTACCTTGTTCCGCGGCGGTCCCGGGCTGAGGGCCTCCCTGGGGCTCCGCTGCGGGGGACCCGGGAAGCCAGAGGCGCTGGATTCCACAGGCACCCCCGGAGCTCTAGAGTCCCGGCCCCTCTCCGGCTGCGGGGACTCGGAGCGCCCGACACGCGGGAGCGCTCGACTGCCCCGGAGTCCTGCCCTTCGGGGGATGGTGAGCCCCGCTCGGGGCTCCCTGGTTGGGTCTGAACCGGGAGCGGCTGAGAACTTGCTGGGGAGAGACCGAGCTCCGACTCACTCATCCCTTAGCACCGAGCCGCCTACTTATTTTAATCCACCACCCTCCTCCCTCCTCCCTCCTCCCCTTGCCTCAGGATTCCTCCCCTCCCTCTCCTGTCCCCCAACCCTGCCCTGCGCCTGCGCAGTGGGGGACAAAGTTTTGCTGACCGGGGCAGCCGACTTTGGCAGCTGCGCTCACGTTGCCCCGGCCTCCCGGGACCTGCGTCCTCTGCTTTTCAGTCCGGTGCGACCCCTTTTGCTTTGTTAGGCCCACGGGGCACCCCTGACGTGCTAGAGGAAACAGCCTCAAGCGGAGGAGAGCAGGCTGAAATTGCGCTTTCGAGGTCCTATTCCTGCTCGCCTGGGACACAGCCTGTGCAGCGTTGGGGGGCGGGCGGGAGGGGGGTACTCAGGGATCCCCGTGCTGTAGCTTGGACTCCAGCTCTCTTTGGCCCCTGGTGGAGTCGCCCTTTCTCCCAGAATCCCTTCCCAGAGGTGTAGGGTAGGGCCCCCAGGGAATCTAGTAGTTCCTGGACACCAACGGAGTGTCCACCCCAGGGCAGCCACCCAGACCCCAGTGCCTAGGGCTGACCCCAGACTCTGGGTTATGGAGTTGGGTGGGAAGATCAGAGGTGAGGGGTGGGGGAAAGAGGTCAAGAAAGTCATCGTCCTAGGATCCCAAACCCTCTGGGATTGTACCCGAATGCACTGTGGCACCCTCCAATCACGTATTCATTCGTTCTGGGAGGATAGGTTGGGAGTTTGGAGAGCAAGCATCAACGTTCCTCAGCTGCAGGACCTCTGATCCCAGGGAGCTGGTTCAGGTGGCATTTGGGACGGAAGGGGAGCGGGGGTAAGGATTCTGGCTGCAGGAAATTCTGTCTTCACTGCCTCTGCCTTAGGGAGAGTACCAATACCTTACCGACTGCTGGGCTCTGGGAGCTGACCTCCAGCTGACCCCAGCCCTGACCTCTTGCGGCCACCTCTCTGGAACACCAGCCCTGGATTCAGGAGGAGGCAAAGGTTTCCCAGGGCTTGGGTGGGTCCGGATTCACACCACTGCACTCCCAAGGTCTGCCCCACAGTTGTGGCTGAGTGGCCCACCCAGCCCTTGGGGCTGGATCCTGGTCTCCGTGGGTCTCTGGCGTATTATTACTGTGTCTCTGGAGAGGAAATGGTATTTGTCCAGCTTCACTCTGCAAGTCTGGTGTGACATTTTTAGGGTGTCATTATCTGACGTAGGGAAATAATAGTGGAAATGCCCCCAAAAGACACAGTTGGAGAAGACCCTTGTCTTATCCACAGGCTTTTAGGAGAGAACCTGGCCTCCAGCCCCTCAGTAAATTTGACTTGGGTGGGAGGAAGAAGGGGTACAGCTTTCACCCCCAGGGCACTGCACTCATACCCCATCACAGGTTAGTGCTGATTCAGGGACCCACGTGAGTTTGCTGTGCAGTTGGAATCCTAGCAGCTGCCAGTATGGGGCGACATTCTGGCCAGGGAGAGGCCCCTTGGGAGCAGAAAGGAGTTGAGATCACTCCCTTCCCTGAGATGCCAAGGCAGCAAGTTCCAAGAGCAGCCGAAGGACTGGAAGGAAGTCCAGCAGGGCATTCCTGCATTGAACTCGCTTCCACCTGGGGCCAGGGAATTCACCTATATCTCAGTCTCTCCTAGGAGACAAAGCTCATGAGGCTCCATTAGCAGCCATGAAAGCATCCAAGAGAGGCCCTCACAGCTGGCCCTCTGGCTGTCCAGATTGCTTAAGAAATGTCTGCTCAGAAGAGGACATTCAGGTGGGATGGAGCCTCCCAGGGGTACAAACCCCATCTCTTGCTCAGAACACACAGTGTGTCTGTGTTTCTCCCATCTTTCCACTTGCTGTCTTCTTCTGAATCAGGGCCCTTGGCCAACACTCTTCAAGGACTTGTAGAAATCTCCAGGTAGTAAGATCCCTGAAGAGCTCTTGGGGAGAGAGTCTTTAGGGATTCTAAAGAAAGGGCCATGCAACTGGGTTGTCTGATGTCACTTTTTTCAGGGTATCTGGAAAACTGATTTGGACTCAGGCCAAATCTTGGAATTAAGCAGCTGTAGGGCAAGATAGGAATGCAAGGTAGGAGCTGGCTGCTGGCTCCGTATGGCCCAGCAGCTCTGGCTTTGCTTCCCAGAGGCCTTCTGACTGCCTCCCCTGGAGCTGGTCTGCAAGGTAGGACAAGACAATGTGAGAGCTGTGGGACTCCGGCACAGCTGGGACAAAGATGGACCTGTTTCAGATACCTGGCTTGGAAGATACTCCCTGTAGGAGTAGCAAAGTTTGAACGTTGCTCTAACTTTGAACAACCCCAGAAACCTCAGAAATGAAACAAAAGATTTGCTAGTTACGGAAGAGTCCTACACCCCAATCCAAACTCCCAAGGGGGTGACCCACAAACCATGGACTCAGTCTCCCCTGGAAGCCAATCAGGTTCTGGTTTCCTCTGAGGAGGATGAGCAGAAGAAGCCCAGAAAGCTAAGAACCCCTCTGCCCTCCGTTCAAGGGTGAACAGCGGAGGATCGCCTCCCCCACGGACTATTTAGGAGAAACCCACCAGCCTAAAGCAGGTGGAAGTACTATGGCCACCCCGACTCAGACTTGTCGGGTTTGAGGAGGGCAGGACCCAGGACACCTAAGGGCTTCCATGCTTCTTAGGAAGGTCAGATTCATTTAGGACTCAAAGGACATTATGTTTGGAATTTAGTAAACGTCCTCCGAATCCGGAACCCAACCCTCCTATGGCTCCAGAAGGCATTGCAGGTGTCGCAACTCCTGTCTGGACATCCATCCCATTCCCCAGCGGCCAGCACACCCCGCCAACCCGCGACTGCAGCTTCTGCTCACATCAAGCCTCCAGGCTCCCGCTGACCTAGACCCGCCCGCAGACCCCGCCAGGGCTCCCTCGGATTCTCCTGTCCGCCCACCGCCAGCAGGGCGGAACCGAGGGCGCCCAAGGGGTCTCAGTCTCCGTTGGAACTGAGCGTCCTTGGGGAAAGGTCCCCACACTAGCGGCCAGGCCTCCAGGTCCGGGTTACACCCCGCCAGTGCTGGTGGGGTCCAGCGAGGATCAATCAATAGCCAGGGCTGCCGAGCCACCCGGTGTTTGACCGCATGGCTTCCAGCCCCGCAGCGAGCCCTCGCGCCAACTTTTCCGGACCCAATTGAGGTTGTGACAGCCTCTGTTGGTCTCCCTGCCCCAACCCCGGCTCCTCTCCCAACCCCGGCTTACTGGGAAGGAAAGAGCCCCAGCCTGTCTTCGGAGTGAAAATTGAACAGCTTCCAGAAAATTAACTAGAACGTGGCCCCTGTTGCTTTGGGGTGTTTTGGATTTAAAAAAAGAACCCCACTTCTCCCTACTCCCCAGTCACACAAAAATGACCTCATTTTTAAGAAAGGAATTTACTTAGCACTTGTGAGTTTTTGCTTCCAAAGCAAGCCTCCCCTGTAACTACTTTGTGGACAATTGGGGCTCTGCTCATTTGAACCCCCCTCCCAGAGCTTTCAAATAACCTGGAGATTTAGGTATCCCTCTGTAATCATTTAGATGATGGATTGTAATGGCTCAACAGTTCCTCTGGAACCATTACGATCAATCAGGTCAAAATCCAGCTTGGTGGGGAGGGTGGTTAAGCAGGGGAGGTAGGTAACACGACATCCACACACACTTGTATAGATAACACACTCTGATAACGGACAAACAATTCTAGAGTCTTCGGAGAATAGATCCCAGGTGAACCCAAGAGCGGGTGTTTATTGTGACAGCAATAGACAAGTTACAGTATCAAAACTGAAAGGGAAAGTGAACTGTTTTTCTAGCCAGTTCCCGTTTCGTAAGTTCGTGTAAGTTCTTTATGAGTCCGTAAGTATCCTGTAACTATCTGTCACCTTACTAAGTGTAACACGACACATATGCATGTATCTATCCCCGGTATATAAGAAGAATAGGGGTGAAGCACGAATATTCATGTGAAATTGCAGGAATCCGGGACATACTATCATCTGTAAAATGAAATGATGATGATGCATTGCATTGTGAGGAGCAAGTGTAAAATCTGTATAAAAGGTCTAGCGAGTTTACACTTTTTGTACAAATACGAGTTGTCAGAATTATTTTAGACACTTAACCCATCTACCTTCTAAGACTACTGAACTTTTCCTCTTATCCAAAGGTGGAAATCAATGTATTAGGAACGAAGCAGTGTCTAATCAAACTGAGGATGATGAAGAAAAGTTATTTTAACTGAATTCTGTACAGTCAGGGGGAAACCCTGAGGAAGAGAATTACCTTACCCTACCCGCGGCGCTGCGTCTTTAACAGGCTGCATCGGCGACGGTTGGCGCTGGAGGAATCAACGTTCGCGGTAATTAAACATTTCCAGACACGGGAGGGTTATTATCTGCATAGCGATTTCCGGCGAAGGGACTCAGAGCTGGTCTGGCCCCGATGTTTTATCGAGAGTCGGGGAAGCAATCCTAAAGAAAACGCGCCACCTGCTGGCGAGCAAGCGGCATCTGCCGGTACCCCTTCCTCCCAAACTCCCGCATCCAGTTCTATTGAATCTTACCTACAAGAGGGTTTTCCCCCCTTAAATTTTCTTACGTGAGTCACGAAATTCGCCTTTCCCCCTTTAAAACCACGCACACTCTTGCGCCTCCAAGGAACAAACAAAAGAGGAATCCCCTTTCGCCACGGGGTTTCTGGTTTTCCCTGCTCCAAAACCAGATTTGTGAGTTTTTGTTTTGTTTTCTTTTTAAATAATCCGAAATCCTTGGCAACTATCTACCACCATTAGTTTCTGGTCCTGGGAAAAACGATGAGCCAGGATCTGTGAAGCTTTTCTTTCTTCTCCGACCTCCCAGTTGGCCTCCAGGTTGCCAGCTGGGTGAGGAGAGGAGGACCCTTGCGCCCACCCTTCCCGCCCCACGGCTGGTCAGTATGTGGTCCCTCCCCGGGTTCTGGTTCTGGCTTTCTTACGAACCATGGGAATGAGGAGAGGGAGTCTGCTTCTGTGAATCCTTTCCCCCAACCATGAAACAGGGCATACTTCCTACCTCTGCCCCTCCTCCCAAGCCATTAGAGTCCAGTCCTCTGTGGAGGACTTTCCATCCGAATTCCTTCACAGAATATTATAGCTGGATCCTCTCTTTTCCTTGGCATCAAAGCTGCATGTTTAAATTTTTTTTTTAATTTTTTGTTGAGAAGTAACTGACACACAACAATGTGTAAGCTTAAGGTGCATAAGGTGTTGGTTTGATACATTTGCAGATTGCAGTATGATTACCACCAGAGCGCTAACGCTTCTGTCACTTCATATAATTATCATTTTTGTGTGTGATGAGAATGCTTACAGTCTAGTCTCCTAGGATCTTTGAAGTTTATAATGTGGTATTGACCTATAATCAACCTATTGTGTAGTAGCTCTCTAGAACTTAGACTGATTGCAAGTTTGTACCCTTCAATAACATCTCCCCAGCTCTCTCCACCAGCTCCAGGGGCCTCTGTCCCTGGTAACCACCATTCTACTCTCTGTCGTGAGTTCAACAAAGCTGCATCTTTGAGGCTTTCCTTCCTTGTCATCCAAGCTCCAGCTTTTCAGATAGGGACAGAAAGAGAGAAGTCGTCACAAAATACCCAATAATGTGTTCTTCACTCTGACCTCTGCCTACAGAGGAAAACAGGATACAGGAGATCCTAGGGAGCTTCGGCTGTGCTGTTCTTTTAGGCCTCTGGCCACCCTCCTTACCCTTGAGAACTGATACAGAGGAAACAAGCTAGGGACTGAGGGAAAGACAGACTCCCTGCCTCTGCCCCAGGCTGGTAGAAGAAGGCTCACTTGCCTAGTCTCTTAGCTCCACTAAACGCTGGCGCCTCCAAGTTCCTCAACCTGAGCTTGCAATGAGGAGAGGACAGAAGAGGACCCAACTTATACACTCCAGAGAACTACCAAGGCTGTCAACGCCAGCCCACCCTCGCTGACATGAAGCTGTGGGATGCCTCAGCTTGATGCAGGAATAATGGGTAGAAGGAGATTAGGGACTTCTGTCTCTTTCATGTTTATGGCAGGAGGGCTTCCTGAGTACAGACAGTCACAGTGAAGCTGTCCTGAGTTCCCAGAGTGGTGGCCCCACTGAGAGAGAGGCGATTGCCCTGGGCACTTGACACGCATCTGGATGTAGCTCTACTAAGTGGCGGTCCTCCTCCATCTCCTATGAGTGAAACCTAAGTGCCAGCATTAGGGAGGGGGATGGGTGAGAGATTGGAATTGAGAATGTTCCAGAATACTGGCCCCTTGAGCAAACCCAGAGTGACCAGCAAGCTGTGGGAGGGCCACGCCCCTCCACCAGAAGAGCCCCTGTTGCTCTGATTTCTATGAAATCAGACTTCATGAAGGGGAACAAGTGGTTATTTGTGGATCCTATGTGCAGAGCAGGAAACCACACTCCTGTATTAAGCAACGACAAGGGCCAGGCACCCTTTCTCCATGGTCTCGGCCCCAAGCTTGTGTGGACATTTATAATGCCAGCTCCCACCGTGGCTCCCTCTACTCCCAGCTGACTCAGACAAATCCACTGGCTGATCACGCCTCCCATTCCCTACATGTGAGCCTTTCCCCTGGAGATGAAAGGTCTACTGAAACACTTTGAACAAAGCCAAAATACGAAAAAGGGAAATACATCGGCATATGATTTTTCCCTCCAAAATGACTGATGGTTTGGTTCCTTTGGTATATGAGGTGTTATTTCGTATCCCATGTCAAGAATAAAGAAGTGGGAGAAAATGCAAAACTAAAGTGTTATTATCAATGTATTCCAGTTAAGGAATTTTCAAGAATCATGACTTGATTTGTCAAAAATTCAGTCTGTAATAAACATTTCAAAAGATTAATCTAAAAAAAATAAATAAGGATCAAGTGCCTGGGTGGCTCAGTTTTTTGAGTGACTGCCTTCAGCTTAGGTCATGATGCTGGAGTCCCGGAATGGTGTCCCCGATCGGGCTCCCTGCTCAGCAGGGGTTCTGCTTCTCCCTCTGACCTTCCCCTTCTCATGCTCACTCTCTCAAATAAATAAATAAAATCTTTAAAAATTTTTTTAACTTTTCCAAAAAGGATAAACCATGAACTATAGTGGGGTTTGTTCTTTCTTGATTTCCTTTTTTCTTCTTTTATCTTTTATTAACATATAATGTATTATTTGCCCCAGGGGTACAGGTCTGTGAATCATCAGTCTTACATGATTCATAGCACTCACCATAGCACATACCCTCTCCAGTGTCCATCACCCCGCCACCCCATGCCTCCACCCCTGCCCCTCCAGCAGCCCTCAGTTTGTTTCCTGAGATTAAGAGAGTCTCCTATGGTTTGTCTCCCTCCCCAGTCCCATCTTTTTTTTCTTTTTTAAGATTTTATTTGTTTATTTGACGGATAGAAATAACAGGTAGGCAGAGAGGCAGGCAGAGAGATAGGAGGAAGCAGGCTCCCCATGGAGCAGAGAGGCGGACGTGGGGCTCGATCCCAGGACCCTGGGATCATGACCTGAGCTGAAGGCAGAGGTTAAAGCCCTCTTTAACCCACTGAGCCACCCAGGTGCCCCCCCCAGTCCCATCTTGTTTAATTTTTCCCTCCCTTAGCCCCCCATGAATCCCCAGCCTGCATCTAAAATTCCTCATGTCAGGGAGATCGTATGATAATTATCTTTCTCCGATTGATTTCACAGATTTCATTTTTTGATGGCTGCATAGTATTCCATTATATACATACACCACAGCTTCTTTATCCATTCATCTGTTGATGGACATCTAGGTTCTCTCCATAGTTTGGCTATTGTGGACATTGCTGCTATAAACATTCAGGCACCCGTGCCCTTTCAGATCCCTACATTTGTTATCTTTAGGGTAAACACCCTCTGAGAAGCTATCCAAGGGAGAGCCACAAAAGGCCTCCATGAATGGAAGAAGCTTGGCTCTCAATACCTCTGGTCCTGTAAGGCCATCAAAGTGACTGGGAGCTTGGAACACCACAGCAGGAGGCTTGACATGGGACACTTGAGTGTTAGTTAACCTGATATAAAACCTACTCACTGAGGAAGGGAAGGAGGAGCTCCGCTTAGGAGCTGGCCAGTCAGCTCATTCCTGCTGGGCTGGGGCCGGACAGACAGTTGATGTGTTACTGGTTTCGGAAGGTGCTTTCCAAAATCCCATGGCACCGTGTCACACCCAGAGATTTTCCACAGCGCAGATACTCGGGTACCTTCCTCAGACCCTGTGATGTAGGAGGTTTGCCATGGGCCCTAAGTGTCTGCCTGGGCTTGGAGCTCCACCAATAGTCTGGATGTCGGTGGACTTTCGAGCACATACGTTCTGAGAGCCGTTGGTAAAGTAGGACTCTGGCCCATGGCGTACGGGTGTGGTTAAGGAGAATTCTAAGGACTGAAAAGTTATCCAGAGTCAAAGAAATGGCTTTTCATTAAAGCATCTTAAACACTTGAGTAGGTGGGTCTTTTTTAACCCCTCCTTCTTTACGTGCAAGAGAACTTTACCTGATAATTAACAAAAGCCTTCTCAGTTCCTCCGTTTTAAGTTTCCACATCATGTAGGAAGCTCCATGATGCCAAACATGTGGGATTTGTCCCATGAGAAAGCCATCCTGGGTCTTGGGAAAAAACACCCATCTCTGCCCACAGGGAAACAATGTCACTTCTGCAGCAGAGCTCCCTTGGGAATACAGACACCCAGGAGAACAGACAAGCCCTCTAACAAACTGCCCTCTAAAGTTAGGTACACAGACTTTATAGCCCATCCTGTGAGTGTTACCAGAAGTTTCAAGGAGAAGGAAAGCCTTCTGGGCTGAGTGGGGAGTCCGTTCACCCTGCACATTCCAGACTTCGGAACGGACAGCAGGATGGGAACACCACAATTGTTGCTTATTCTCTGTGTTATTGGGGTCAGGACAGCAGGTTCTAGCCAACAGGGTTGTGGGGTTTTTTTTATGCTCTTCTTTCATTTTGACAGTACATGCCAATTTGGTTTGGCAACAACCCATTTTACGTGTCCATTAATTTTAAAAACCGTGGGAAGTGTTCTAGTGTGTGAGGACTAGCAATTTGTCTCACCATCCATGTCTGTAGGTGAGGAAACATACATAGCTCTTTGAAGGTGTTTATGTTAATTTCCTTAAGTTCAGTGTTTCCAGGGTCATGATTGGAGGGGAAGGATCAGTGATTTCAAGCACTAACGCCACTGGAGTCACTTCTGTGAGGAAGAAACTCTGTGTGGTGCCTCCAGGAGGAGGCGACATTCCTGTTACTCCCAATAGAGAAGTGAGGTCCAGAAGCCTCCCTGGGGAGCTAGGCAGGGCTTGTGGGTGCAGCGCTGGAGTAGGGGAAGCCTCAGAGGGCATGGCCAGACGGTTTTCCCAGGGCCTTCTTGCCTCCTGAGCTGGTGGGCCCAGGACACCTGCATCCCTGCCTGAGTCCCGACAGCAAACCAGAGATGTAGCTACAACGATAGTCTCAGTGTCGGTGTGAGGAGCTCTGACTCGGAAACACCGCAGAACTCGTCCCCAAATCCCAGAGCTAGGCAAGTCTGAAGCCGGGACTTAAACCCAGTGGTGTTTGATTCCAAAGCCCAAGTTTGTAATGAAGGCACACTCAGTGGGGACTCAAAGTGTGATCTGCTGGTGGCATCAGCATTCCCGGGGAACTTGCCAAAAATGCAGAAGCTCAGGCCCTAGAGCTGCATTTTATCAAGACCCCCCACCCCCGCCCGCCAGAGGTACACACATGGAAGTGTGCCATGAACACCATTCTGATGCCCAGACCCAGGCTCTAGCCCTCCTCACTGCCTTTACCCTAAACACACAATTTAATCTCAGCTTCTAGAATAGAAAGGAAAAGCTCCTGAATATACAAAATCAAATCAGAGAGCCATAGACTAAAGCTTAGAAAAGCTGTAGCCCCAAACCATGGGTGCCCTGTGGACCCACAAACCCTGCTTTGGCCCAAGAGGAAGCAGTGTGGGCCAATCAGCCGGCCAGTAAACTGGTTCTCGCTGTTCCCGTGGTCACTGTCCTCTCCTGGCTCTCCAAAGGTTAGGGTGCCTGAGCAGAGTGACCACCATTAAGCTGGGCTCAGCTACTCTGTAAGACAGGCAGCCTTCAGAACTTGCTGGAGAGGACAGGGGATGAGAGCCGTAGCGGCCCCTGGTGGGACTGTTGGGTTCAACAGTCCTTGCTTCTGTTGCTTCTACCTCTCACCTCCTGGTTGAAGAGGTAACAGGAAGGGGCTCACTGGATCTTCTTTGGGGAGACATGAACTTACAACAGTAACATACACATTATCCATGATATTTGCCCATTAATAATGCATCATCAATGTGTCATTTGGGCACAAAGTTTTGAAATTCCAAAGGCATCCACAGTTAGGGACGGCGTGCTAAAAGTATGCAAAGGGTCACTCACAAATCCCGAAGTTCTTCAGTGTGCACGGCCGTCTGATGAGCCCCATCTCTGCCGGACTCCGCGGAATTACTACGTCATCCTCATCAACACTCCGCCAACAAAAAGGAACCGAGTTTCAGCAAGTGTGCCTCAGCTTCACTTTCAAGCCCCCTCTTTTAAATCACACGCAGGAGTCCGCTACGTTGAGGGGCAGGGACTGGGGTGGGGGACAGTGCCAGCAGGGGGCCCCACGGGGAAGGTCCTGACACCTTCCTCTCCCTCTCCCGGGGTCTTCTCATCCAGGAGCCCAGGGCCCCGTTGGACTCGCTCCCTTATTCTGAAGTTGGAGGGGTTGCGAGAAGCACCACATCAAGGGAGACGTGCATTGAAGAGCCCGGTCTGGAAAGAATCATGTTTAACCTTCAGGATTGGCATGGAAATGACAGAACCTCCTCTCTTCCAGAAAGCACAGAGTCTCGGCTCTTGGACAAACCTTAAACATATCATCTGTGGCACCTCCATTCTGCAGATGAGAACCTGAACCTCCCAATACTGTTTACCCAGTCTCACCACGGCCACGCTGAGCTGGCTTGCCTGACATCCGTCCGGTGGGTACCCTCTCCCTGTGGCTCCCTGCTCCCCATTTTTGTGAGTGAGGTCTGGGAGTGAAGGGTCTTCCCAGGGCCTGCCTTTGTTCTCGCTCTTCAGGGGACAAAGCCTGGCTGGGGCAGCGATGTCCCCGAGAAGGGACCCTCTGAGAAGTGGGCGGGCGCGCCGTGGTGTAGGGACCCTCGGAGGGCTGCCTGCGCCCGAGCTGTGGAGGCCTCCTGCTCTGTGCGGCAGCGTTATGAAAACATTAAATGTCATTACTTATTTCTTCATGTCCAAAATGTATACTTCAACATTTTTTCTCTGTAGACAAGTGTCACTTTTACTGCAATCTTCAGGCCAGATGTTCCTGGTATAAGTGGTAACAGATGCCAGGCGGGCAGACGTGTGGCTCCAGCTAAGTCACTTTCCAAAGACCCCCAAGGCCCTCTCTGCAAAAACACTGGCATGACAGGAGAAACCCATACCTGGCCCTCCCGAGCCGCCCAGAGAGACCGCGGGGAAGGCTGGAACAGCGCACGGGGCGGGCAGGCTGCCAAGCCGCGTCTGCGTTTCCCTCTTCCTCGGTGATGAGCTGGAGTCTCCGGGTAGGGAGAGCGGCCCGAGCTCCTGCCCCTCGGGCTTCCCTTCAAAGCGGTGTTTATAGTGCCATCACCCATTATCCACGTCCTCATTTGTCTGGGCAACCAAGTCATTTCCCTGGCTCTCTGTCACCCTCTCCGTAGCCTGCTGTGATCTCAAGTTGACGTTCTATTGTTTTTGAATTTTGCCCCAGTTGTAGCCGCCTGGTAGCATTTATCTTCTCTGCTCCCTGGGGCTTTGGCAAATTCCTCAATAAGGTCCCATCTCAGCGCCAGCGTTTCCAGAAAACGCAGGCACAATTTGCTTCCATCTTCAGTGAAGACTGGAGACACGAGTCCGCCAAAAAATAACTCTCGCCTTTGCAATTCTTGGCTCTCGGGCTGAGGAACCTATTATTGGAGAATGGCCTCCTGTTAAGCAAGGTTGAATTTATAAGACACGCGGATACAAGGACAGACGCAAACCCTGTGCAGACATCACACCAGGCATCTCTGGGCCGCTGCAGCATGTCGCTGCCTCCAAGAGGTGGCGAGCTCATTCAGAGTTCTGGATCCTTCGGACAGGAGTGAGGCCAGCGCCAGGCAGGAGCAAATCGCTTTGGTGAGGCTGGAATCTGGCTAGATAGGAACTCAAAGGCCAGGAGCCCCCGAGGCCTGAACTTTCAAGAGGCCAGTGGCGGCAGAGCGCTCTCCGGGAATGGTCCAGCCCGTCCCTCCATCGAGGACCCTGGGTCTCAGCCCTCACAGAAGTAGCTTCCACCACAGAAAGCCCAAGAAATGGCAGAAAGGCTGGGCTCTGGGTCCTGACCTTGCCTTCCACTGGCTACTTGGTCTTGGGCAAGCAGATGAACGCATGTTCTTTGAGAATATTGTGATGACCGAACCAACATCTGTAAAAAGTGATCAAGGTTATTCCCTTCTTCTGCAGGTACCAGATGGTGGTTTTGTCACTTGGTGAACTGGGTGGTCTTTTAGGTGAATTCCCTCCTCACAATCAGGACCACTTTCCATCTGCTGCTCTAAACACAGTCCGAGTGAAGTACCAGTTACTACGCTACTGTCACTGGGCTTCGAATCCACCTTCCTACACCCCAGTCTGAGGCATTGGGGCTGGGACCCTGCAGACCTTATTTTTCCTCTCCCAGCTGTTAGATTTGCTAATAGGTGCTGTGGGGGTGGGGAGCCTGGAGGCAGTCTGCTGGGTGTTGTTACCCTGGCACTACCCTTCACTCAGTCTCCCCAGATGGCTCCAGTTTCCAGTTTCTTTCCAAACTCCCAAGCCACAATCTCATCATGCCCCAGACGGATGCTATCGCCAGCTGCCACTGCCCCACCCCCCTACCATGGGCTGGGAGAACTGAGCCTCTGACCCATGGATTTCCTCTTCTGAGCTCCTGAGACTTCTAGAAGCAGTAGGGAAGTGCTATGTCCCCAGAGGGCTGAGCTCCAGCTCTGCAAGGTCCGTGCTCTGAGCTTCTAGGTTCTGATAAGCCCAACCGTTGTCTATGTCTCACCACCCCTACACCCTTGTGTCAGTGCGGTGCTCCCACTGCACTTGCTTACGCTCCTCCACTCATTCGACCTATTTTCTCTACTGAATTCTCTCTGTTGAAATGCCGACTGGTTACTGTTTTCCCAGCTGGACTCTGACCACTACCGGGACCACATATCCCAGTTTGCCTAGACTATCCTGATTTCCACTAGTTGTGCTGGCATCCTGTCTTCTTTAGTGTTTGTCCCGTACAAAACTGTCCTTGCTTCCACTGCAAAACAAAGTCACCTTACATGCAGTTGTCCTCTTTACTAGGCCACAGGGGAAGGACTGTGACTCTGCATGTATTAGGCTCCTTTCTATAGATTCTTATCACCTCCCTTTGATCCAGAGCCACATTCATATTCTCTACTTTGAAAGCAGCATTCTCATCAATTGTGTAAGAAGGGAGAGCTTCGTGAATACAGCTTAAAACTAGAGCTACAAAAGCACTGCCCCTCGCTTCTCTTTCTTGGCATTACACAAATTAGCCCCTGGTGGTTATCTTCAGCCATCCAACCCAGCCCAACCTGATCTACTAGGGAAGAAACTGCTCCTGCTTGGAATGCTTTATATACAAAGACTTCATTGATTTATTTATTTTTTTAAAAATTTTGAAAATGTTTTCACATCATGGTCGCCCTTCCCGTGAATCCTAAAATGACCAGAATCACTGCTATCCCCAAGCCTTTGATCAAAGTATCTCTTTGCCTGGAATGACACTCTCCTTCTTTCCAACTGACTCACAGGTCATCCTCTTCTGCTCAGGTGTCAACCTCCACGAGCTCTTCCCCCCAGTCAGTGCCTTCACCCTCTTACAGACTGATTTCATGAAATTCTCTACCTGGTTTTTGTCACTTTACCACTTCTTATTGGGCTTGGTATTTATTTTTATATTTTTTTTAATTTTAATAAACATATAATGTATTATTAGCCCCAGGGGTACAGGTCTGTGAATCACCAGGTTTACACACTTCACAGCACTCACCATAGCACATATCCTCCCCAATGTCCATAACCCCACCACCCTCTTCCTACCCGCCTCCTCCCGGCAACCCTCAGTTTGTTTTGTGAGATTGAGTCTCTTATGGTTTGTCTCCCTCCTGACCCCATCTTGTTTCATTTATTCTTGTCCACAATAGCCAAACTATGGAAAGAACCTAGATGTCCATTAACAGATGAATGGATAAAGAAGAGGTGGTATACACACACACACACACACACACACACACACACACACACAAAAAAAATATGGAATACTATGCAGCCATCAAAAGAAATGAAATCTTGCCATTTGTGATGACGTCGTGGATGGAACTAGAGGGTATTAAGCTGAGCGAAATAAGTCAATTGGAGAAAGACAACTATCATATGATCTCCTTGATATAAGGAAGTGGAGATGCAACATGGGGGGCTTGGGGGTAGGAAAAGGGTATTTTTAAATTTTATTTCGTATTCATTTCTTTATTAGAGAGAGGGGGTGAGGGAGGGCCAAAGTGAGGGGAAGCATGAATCTCAAGCAGAGTCCCCTCTGAGCATAGACCCCGAGATCCACCCCAAGACCCTGAGATCATGACCTAAACTGACATCAAGAGTCGGGTGCTCAACTGAATGAGCCACCCAGGTTCCCTGGGTTGGGTATCTTTCATGTGTGGTCTTTATATCGCTGTAACTTTGAATGCATCTTTAATTTGTCAGTTTGGCCAGTTGGTCAGTTCCCTGACAGAACTGTCTGTACTTCATCTTTGAATGCCTCTCAGCACCCATCCGTCTTTTCTGGTCCAGTAACTCCTGACTTCTTCTCCTTAGTCCCTTTCTGCCCATCCCTCTCACTCCTCCCCTTCCTAACTCACATGCGTATTAGGATGTTTTGCATTTCTGTCCTTCTTGCTCAAGTTGTTTCCTGTGCTTGGAGCTCTCCTCCCCTTCACCCGACTCAGCCCTCCAGACTCCTCCTGAAGCCTCCTCCAAGAGCCCAGGCTGAGCTGAGTAACCTCCTCTCTCCCGCCATCATTCCCGTCACAGCCTCTGTCATTGCACTTAGCACATTATCCCGAAATCACCTCCTACATTCCTGTCCTTTCTGATGGGCTTCTTCATAAGCTCCAAGGATAAATGATGTGTCTTGTGCACCCCTGTGCTCACAGGACGTAACACAATGCCTGTCACATAGGAAGCACTTGATAAATGCGTGTTGACCTAAACTTAATACATTTTTGCTGAGTGATTGAATGACATCGAGGCGGCAAATCCATGAGCTGCCACTTTTCTCCCCTGGACACATATTTATCTCCCTCTTTCCCTGCCAAAACCCCGGCGATGGCTTCACTACACTGTATAATCTTTCTGTCAGGTCTCTGACACACAAAGCACATGTAATCGTTCCATTATGAGGGCTGGCACTAAGTTTAAGCTGAGTGTACAGATTTATTAGATCTTGTACCAGGAAACTAGTGAGGCTGAAAGTTTAGGGAGATTTCCAAAGGGGATGTAAACTGTGCATGAGCCCTTGTCCATCGAGGCAATTCTACGTTCCTGTGGGGGCCTCAACTTTCCTTGCGGATTGTGTTTCTCCATCTTCCTTCGAGAGATGCAGGCAGGCTACTGCTGTGGACTGATGTGTAGGAGGAAGGAAGGGCCAAGGCAATGAGCAACTTGCACGTTCCATACTTGCCGTAGCCCCACTTAATGACAAGAATGCCCCGTACTATGGGCTCACTGTTTCCGTGTAAAGACAAGTTACACACAGTGTAGACATCTGGTCACCAGAAGCGCATTTTGCACACTGGCTGGTTTGCTATGTTGATGTGATTGTGAGTTCCTTTCTTGGAATGGAAAGGTATTCAGTGCAGATGACAAGAATGCCTAGCAGGGGTTCTAATGGTCTCCAAGTGTTTGCATGTCCCTGTTGCCCTAGGAATCCACACTTTAAGGCTCCATTTAAATCCCATCTCCTCTAAAAAGCTCCATCGACCATTTTGGCTTCTAGGACTGTCTCTTAAAGCTCTGAAGATGAATGGCTCCAAGGGTGGGGCTCCATTGCATTATCTTAAAAAGACAGTACAGTGCAAAGAGCCCTGGATTGGGGTTTGTAAATCTTACATACTTATTCCAGGTTCCTCATGATGTTGTCTAGATCCCTTCACACCTCCCCACCCCCCCCCCCCCGCTCCTCTTCTTCTCTCCTCCTCCTCCTGCCCCCTTCTTCCTCCTGCTCCTTCTGCTTCTCTTTCTCTTTGTCCCCCCTTGCTTTCTTTTCCTCACCCTTCTCCTTCCTTCTCCCCTTCCTCCTCCTGCTTCCTTTCTTCTGTGACACAGAACAAAAGATCTCTTTCATGCTGCATTGCCAAATTTATAGGAAGGATCTTTACGACGCATTTGTGAAAATAGCGTGCAGGATCCAGAGCGCACAAGAGCAAAAGATGGTGTCAAGAGGGAAGACTTGTAGATGATTTTATTTCACAGACCCTGGCTGCCTTCAGGTGGTGGGTGGCAGAAGGAGGCAGGGTCTGGTTGCGAAGGGTCAAACAAATTTGGGAAGAACGAATTCCAGAAATGGAGTTCAGGTTTGAATTGAATGTGCAGTCACTGCCAAAGAATTCCCCAAGGGGGCCTTAAACCAGAGAATGGGTCACTGGTATGGTGGCCAAATTCTAGGAATAACCAGAGCAACCACTGAATCTTCCATTCATTCAATGTACAGCTCACAAGTTTCACTGACTACTAGACACTGGAAGGCACCAGAGACATGACGGTGAAGAAGGCACCGTCCTTGTCCTCAGTAAAGCTTCTAAGTGACTGGGGGAGATAGGCATGACAAAGCATGGTGGGTATTACCAAAGATGGGAGCTCAGGGTGCTCCTGAAGGACACAGGGTGGGCACCTAGTTTGGTCTTGGGAATTCAAGGAGAGTCTTCTTGGATGAGTGCCATCAGACTCAGGAAAGCAGATTCCAAATAAGGAATAACTACTAAAGAAACTAAGAGCAGGGGTCTGAGGCCCCCATTCATTGGACTCTTCAAGGAGAGATTTAGCATGAAACTGGCCAAGCTGAAGCTTCAGGTCCTCTCACTTGTCCAGGTTTTTCCAAGGTCAGCAGTCAGGCAATCTATAATCTTATCATATGTTCTTGGAAAATTGTAAAAAGTAAGATATTTAACTGAGCTTGGTTAAGACTGCTGTTTATTTTCATTTTGACTGTCTATCAACCATTTCCTATTATGTATGGATGGCCTCCTCCACCACCCACTTTGCAAAATGCCCATGCACTGTAACCTGAGGGTGAAGACCAGAGGGGCCGCTGGGCTCTGCGTGAGTTCTGAGGCACCCCCACAGAAGTATGTCGGTAGAGCAAACGAACAAACAAACCACGTAATTGGAGCTAGAAGCTAGTCTGTGGGAAAGTTTTTCAACTCTCATATGAGAGACCTTTGATGAAGTTTTTCTTAAACCTTAAACATTTACAGTACTACCGATAGCAAGATGTAAAACTAAAATAAAGTTGCCTAAACTATAAATGGTAAAAAAGTAAGTTTTGGTCCATCACACTAGAGGAAAGACTAAAGTATCTTTTTCTCCTCTCTACATCAAAATTTTTCTTCTATGAAAAGGCCATCAAAGAGTACATAGCCAAAAATGTTGGGATAATCCACTATGGAGGTATATCAGGCAATTATTAAAAACAGTTACTTATCTGGATTTTGTGACACATGGAATATTTGTCAGTTCTTTAAAATATGTAATTTTGTGCTTTCTTTTCTTATTCTAAATAAATACCATGTTCACATTCAATTTTGTTTTTGCAATTTTGAATTCTCTTTCTGAAAGAGGTCTTCCCAAATCAGACAAGCATTAGGCTTTTCCAAGCCTCGATTTACCCTGGTTGACCAAGTGAGTTATTTGAACTGCAGAGACTCATCTTTTCTCCCTAAATCCTAGTACTTCTTGTTTGCTGTGCAAAACCTGTGCCTGAGGTATGTAAAGTGTCTCTCCTGGATGCTGTGCCCTATTGTCTGAGAGCCACTGGTTTCTTTACCCTGGAGCTAAGCCCTTAAGGGCCTGGGGAATCTAATCTAAGGGGACCTTAGATTCCCCAGGAAAGATGCTGTCAGCTGGAGGGTTTGTGATTGAGGACATCAAGAGCCTGTGTAGGGTGCACCTTGGGCAGCCAGGAGAACTGTGTGGTAGATGCGGCCCCAGGACGCTGCCCTTCAGTGAGGTACAAATAGCATTTGGTGAGGCTGCAGACAGCAGCGGACTCCAGCCTGCAGGCCTGTACTGGGAGGAATGGCCACAGCCTTCACACAATGACAGTTGGATACCCAGGGCAGCAAGGGCTCAGGGAACAATGAGGGAGACACTGAGGGACAGAGATGGGAAGGCCAGACAAGTTGGAAAAGCTGGAAAGTCTCAGTTCATCCTGAAATTGGTTGGCTAATTGCAAAGAGAGATACTTTTCTGTCCCTTTAATTTTTTCCCTTTGGGCAAATGCCTAAAATGTACTTTCTTTGTTATTTATTTATTTATTTATTCATTTATTTATGAGGGGGAGAGAAAGAGAGAGAGAGCACAGAGGGAGAATTAGAGGAAGAAGCAGACTCCCTGCTGAATAGGGGTCCCAGTGGGGGGCTGCATCTCAGGACCCCAGGATCATAACCCAAGCCAAAGGCAGCCACTTAACTGACTGAGCCACCCAGGGACCCCTAAAATGTGCTTTGGACATTGATAAACTAAAGGACGAGACTGCTGTGTTAGTCAGGGTTCTGTGGAGGAAAAGAACCACTATAAGACAGACACCCACATACATGCATACATGCGCGCATTACGCTTATGTAGGTTTATGTATCTGCAGTTTTATGATAAGGAATTGGCTCGTGTGGTTATGAAGGCTGAGAAGTCCCCAGATTTGCAGTTGGCAAAGTGGAGACCCAGGGGCTGATGTTTAATTTCAGCCTCAGGGCAAAGGCCCGAGAGACAGCAGTACACCCAGATGGCACGCGTTCTGAACTGAAAGCTACCAAACAGCAGACCTAAGAAGGGCCAATGTTTCAGCTCAAGTCCACAGGCAGGAAAAGCCCGCTGTCCCAGCTCCTACAGCCAGGCAGGAGGTGGTCCCTTTTACTCAACTTTTCTGTTCTGTTCAGGTCTTCAGCTTTCGGGATGAGACCAACCCACATCGGGGAGGGCAAGCTACTTTATCTAGCCTAAGGATTCATGTGTTAATCTCATCCAGAAATGCACAGATACTCCCACAATAATGTTTGACCAAATACCTGGGTACCCAGTGGCCAGTCAAGCTGACATATGAAATTAACCATCACAGCCCCCTACCGCCTTTGTCTTGTCTCCTGGAAAATGTTAATAGTTGGAAGAAAATGAGGGACGATGCCAAACTGGCCTTCTAGGGCCTGGAGAAATAGAGGTTATCCCACCTCACCCTTTTACAGAGCAGGATATACTTCATGCACCCCAAACATAATTCTAATTGTTTCTTCCCTGCTTCTTATTTCCCTAATTGGATTTAACACCAGTCACCCAAAGCTGAGCTTACTAAAGGCCGAATAATTCACAAAGTGCCAAGGTGTCAGCTAGCATTGTAACCTGAAACACTCATTGTGCTCTTTAGGGAGGAATGGTCTCCTTCTTCTAGAATTGTCTACAACTCTATAGACGATGTATAAAATATGCAAAGATCCTAAAACAGCTGATTTCTACAATAAGGAATAAAATTAAACAAATCTGCAAGTCCATTGTAAAAGTAATCATTCTTTATTTAAGTGCTGTCTCATGTCTCATCATATAGAATACAGAATAAGTGTTGTCTAAGTCTGAACCCCTACTCTATGAGCAGAAATTCAAACAAGCTCATAAGAAATTCAAGTACATAATTTGTGGGATAAGTATTAACTCTCTTTAAAAAAAAGGAATAAGAGCTTAACTTAAATCTTAAATAATGATTATAAAAATCTAAATAAACCCTATTTAATAATTTTGTGTTTTTCCTGCCAAAAAAAGCTTTAGTTATATAGATACATGAAATATGTGCCATTTGGTAAAATAGCATATATTTTTAAATTTTTTATTTTATTTTTGCTGCAGTTTTATTTTTAAATCCCCATTTATAACAAGACTTCTATTCCATTTCACCTAGATTTTATAAACTCAAAAAAGTAAAATATTGAAGCCATACTATAGGTGACGCTGTTCTATATTTAGCAGAACAAAAAGTTATTTGGGAAAATTAAGTTGAGGGCCACAGAATGAAAAAAAAAAAGTTACCAATTCAAATTCTTATGTTCATGTTCAAAAAAGAAAATCAAATATTTTGGATTCTATGTGAAGCATGAGTCTTGGGGTCACTAAGTGCCTCCAAGATCACATGTGGGCACTTGTGTTTTAAAAGCACTAAAGGAAGTTATGTGGAAATTCTTCTGAATGGAATAACAGGCACTTGGTTACCAAGGAATGGTCTTTATCCAGCACAGGTAGACACTTACTCAGAACTTGGAATGCTGAGGTGTGAACACCATGTTCTGACCCCCTTCTGGGAGCTCACTTATGTGTACCTTGTGTCATGGGGCCAACAGACGTGGATGCGTGGGAAAGAACGGGATTCTGGTCCCGAATGGTCAAGGTCAGGAAGCGCCCCTCTATTCTGACTCGGGCTGTTTCTCACCATCAGCACAGACTGCTCTCCTGCATTCCTGGCCTCACTCTCGGATGGCCACACCGTGTCCACTCAAAGCTGACCCCATGAAACCGTCCTGCGGCCTCCTGCCTACACTTCTCTTGCTGGTCTGCTCTCTCAGACTCCAGCGCACTGGGCAGCAGCTCTCTGCTGGGGCTCTTAGCCCTTCCTGATGGTGCTGGAGGACTGTGTGGTTGCCTGTTTCCTTCTTTTTCCCACCTGATGACATAGATTCTGGCCCCAGAGCAGCCAGAGACTAACCAATTCAAAGCACTCAGGCACTTCCTGGCCACTCCCTGACATGGCCAAGTCTGGGGTCACAGGAAAATAAAACAGAGTGAGGGAAATAATCACTCCAAGGTGCTCCCTGTGTACGGCTCCCTTCTTGTGGTTCACCCCCAGAGAGCTTTGCTCAATGAAAAAGCCCAGAACATCAGACTTTGACAGGATCCTTGAGATTTTATGAACCCCCTAATTTTATGGTTTGGAATATTAAAACTAAGAGAGATAAACTTTCTAAAATTAAGATGTGAGACACTGGCGGAGCAGGCCCTAGAAACCTGGTTGGGGCGACTCCCCGCCCAGTGCTCTCACTACGCTGTAAGGCCATGCCCTGGAAGAATTATTGCCTTGAGAACATCATCAAACCGACTTTGAACTCTCCCATTCTTAACGAGCAAGGTACTGGCAAAAATGTCACTGTGTCTGAGGACTTGAGAGCTGTTTCGTGGTCTCCCCACTTAGCGATTTGCTTGGATGGACGCTCTGTCTTCTAACAGATGGAGAAGCAGGTGACTGATGTCCCTGCCGGGAAAGTGCCCAGAGAGATCGCTTCTGCAAAATCACAGTAGGCAGAAACCTCCAGCCTTTTTAACCTCCTCCCCTTTTAAATAACTATATTTATATTTCGAATACGTGAAATGGTTAACTCTGGAGAGTCGGGGCACCTAATCCCAGCTTGATGCAATTACTTTAACATGAATTTAAAATAAAATTAAAGTTAACAGTTTAAACTGATGTTTGAGGGTTTTAAAAAGATTTAGTTTCCTTTGGAACCACTGTGTTATTTGATCCAGTACAATCTTTTTGAGCTCCATGCATAACATCTTTACCCAAGTACCATTACTACTAGATTATGCCCATAGGTTGAGTTACAAATGTCTAAAAATCTTAAAATTATTAAGCTCAGATTAGAGTGTTCAAAGACTATGGTGTTATTTTAGTCTCCTGCCATATCCTCCATTTACTATAAACTTGTTATATTGGCATTCAAATAAAATGTCATAAAGCAAGTATGTAAGGAGGTGTTTGGGGTTTGTGTCAGGCTTCTGCGAGCCAAGTTTGCATGGCAACCAGGATGTATAACAGAAACACTCGAAGAGTCTTCATAAAAAGAAATGCTGAGCAGAGCTCGGGAGTGGGACAGCTTCTCAGTTGGGACAAGCCATCAAAGCTGGTCAGAGCAATGCCAGGGTCTACATAGGGACAGCATGTCACCCAACATGGTCTCAACAGTACACTGAGGACCCTCTAAGCATGGCCAAGTGCCAAGATATCAGAGGCCAAGCCTCTAGAGATGCAGCTTCTCGTAATTTGCAGATGGCACAGTCGGAAGGGCTCTTCAAGGCCATTTTACCAAACCCCTTGTTTTATAGGTGAGGAGATGGAGACCCAGAGCTATGATCTGTGCACCATCTCAGAGGGCTGCTGTATACTCAGAGCAGAAGAACATGGGTCTGAGCTCTCCCATGTTCTCTGGTTTAGCAAATCCTCTTCTGTTTTCCCAACTGAACATAAATTGCAACTGTTCTGAATTAGGACCAAACAAGCGAGGGTGGAGGCAAAAGGCTTTCATTTGGACATGGCCTTAACAGTATTCACTGGGAGTCTTTCTGGGCTTCCCAGATGGATCTGCCCAATAGATCTTCCCCTAGAAGACCCATCTCATGCAATCGGACAGATGGTGCTTTGTTTCCTCTATGGAGAAGGCATTTTTCAGAGCTTAGTTAACCCACCTGTCACCACAAGGAAGAGAGAAACTCTCCTTTGAGGTCGTTTTTGTTTCTGAAACCCAGACGCAGCGTGCAAGAGTGGCTACTTGGAATGAGGCTGCCCCAGAGCCGGGTGAGGTGGGATCCAGGAGGTGGGGACTTCCAAAAAGCTTCAATCTGTCAGTAACCACCAAAGAGGACATGGCCTATGTGGCAGCATGAGAGCTGCCCGTCGATTTCTAAACCTCCGGACAGCCCCGCGGTTTTCTCACCAAGTACTCCTAAAGAGAGGGACCGACGGAGGCCCATGGTAAAAACCACACTAACCTGTGAGCACATCTGAGACCAAAAACCAGAACAAGAAGAGAAGCAAGGAAACGGATGTTTGGCACTGCTGGGAAAGGGGGCTTCATTGCACAGGAATTGATTGCAAATACTTTTAAAAAGAAGGGGCGCCTAGGTGGCTCAGTGGGTTAAAGCCTCTGCCTTTGGCTAAGGTCATGATCCCAGGTCCTGAGATCAAGCCCCGAATCAGGCTCTCTGCTCAGCAGGGAGCCTACTTCCCCCTCTCTCTCTGCCTACTTGTGATCTCTGTGAAATAAACAAATAAAATCTTAAAAAAAAAACCTATTTATACTTCCTCAAATTAAAAATCATGATAAGTTTCTCCTATTCCTGTCTTTTTTTTTTTTTTTCAATTCAAAACCCGCCTTCTGCAATCCCATTCCCTCTCCATTCTGCCCTAAAGGCAATCTAGCAGAATTCCTCTAGTTCCCAAGATTTGTGTTTACGCATAGGGACAAAAATGGACTCCTAGTGTACACCTTTCTCCAGATTTATTTTATCCCCACTCATCATAGTTCCCCCAAAAATCTCTTTCTCTAGTTTTACGTTCTCATAAGAAAGAGCTTTTATTACAGTAATATTTGGGGCCTCTGCCCGTTCCTGACTCATCCCACAGATGAAGGGGAATTATCTGATTAATGAGTTTGGAAGAAACAATCTTATTGCTATCTCTGTGTTTTGGGTGTCAGTTTCTGCAGGATGCAAGCAATCAGCTGGTCTTCCACCATGCAGCAGAGGCTGGCCCTTTGCAAAGAAGGCCCATGACTGTGAACTATGCCAGCAAATTACGCAAGATTGGATCATTTAGAGGAAGTCCTAGGGAGACCCATCAGACCACTGAAGTAAACCACATTCCTTCAGCTATATAGTCCTTCAATATATATGAGATACGTTATGTAAAGAACTCGGGAATTTTTTCAGCCCTCAATACACTGAGAAAGGTAGAGAGAACCCGTGCAAAGAAACTGGAGTATAGTTGAACCAGATCCTTTCAGGGAATGAAAACAATAGTCATAGAAAGGAGAAACTGGTGGCCACTGAAATAATAAGACACAAGTTTCCAAGAGCCCATGGGACTTTGTTTGGTACAGCTAAGAGCCTGAATTTTAAAACAATAAATAAATAAATAAATAAATAAATAAATAAATAAATAAATAATACCGTGCCTGGGTGGCTCAGTAGGCTAAGCCTCTGCCTTCAGCTCAGGCCATGATCTCAGGGTCCTGGGAGCAAGCAGCTGGGCTCCCTGCTCAGCAGGGAGTCTGCTTCTCCCTCCGCCTCGGCCCCCAGCTCGTGCTGTCTCTCAAATAAATAAATAAAATCTTGACAAAAGTAGAAAATACAAAACACTTTCTGGGATTTGGATTCTGGTGATCCTTACTTGAAGTGAAGTGCGATAGGAAAGCACGGGCACCATAAATATCTAGAGTGGGTTTGTCAGAGAAAATCAGGGACACACAGTTAAATCTGAATTTCAGATAAACAAGAAATAATGTTTTAGTACAGTCCAAATATTATACAGGACATAGTACAAATTATTTCTTGTTTATCTGAAATTTAAATTTAACTGAGTGTCTTAATTTTTTGACATCTTTATGGAGTAATAATTTATATGCTATAAATTCACCCAAGTAAAGTCTACAATTTAATGGTTTTAATATATTCAAAGGACTGTACAACCATCACCACGATTTCTGTTTAGAATATTTTCATCGCTCTAAAAAGAAGCTAGCCCCATTAACAAGCCCTTCACATCCCACCCCCAGCCCTAAACAAACACTAATCTATATTCTGTACCATTAATCTATGTTTTGTCCCCATACATTCACCCACGTGGACATTTGACATAACTGAATCACACAATGCGTTGTGCAGCCTGTATCTTTAGTTTTTAACTCTGACAGCCGTAGCCCAAGATAATTATGTATAGTAATGAGGAGTCATGGCAACCTGAGAAAATACAAAGGGAAAATAAATATGCTAAAGCAGGAGGGAAAGTGGCCCACTGAGAACCTGGTGGGGTGGCCCCTCCCCACCTTATGGATATTTCTCCAGGACACGAAAACTCGTATGCAGCCAGTTGGTGCACGGAGCTTCATGCAAGGGGATCTCATCATCTCTGCATCCAGGCGCTGTGGGGCGCCCCCACGGAGGGGGCCGGGGCCCTACACCACAGGCCCTGTCGCGAGGACCCCTGCCATCTCTGCGTCTGAAAGCCTTGTGTGTCCACCATGCTCCCTTATCGTCCCAGAACAGGAAGAGAGTCCATGTTGACTTTCCTCCCCAGGATGTGAGAAGTGTGGCAAAGACCCGGATTCCATTGGAGATCCGTCTTCAGTTCTTGCTGCCCCAGGTGGCGAGGATTATTGGCAGTAAGTGGAGTCTTAGTCCGGTGCCTTGGCTACATAAAGACTCAATAATTTGATTTCTGGTTCCTACCTCAGGGAGACAGGATAAGTTCATCATGTGGGAAAACTACAGGACAAGCATTCGAAAGATTCCAGGGCACTCTAAGCATGACACTTTTTTTTTTTTTTTACTTTATTTATTCATTTGACAGAGAGCAATCACAAGTAGTCAGAGAAGCAGGCAGAGAGAGAGGAAGAGAAGCAGGCTCCCGGCTGAGCAGAGAGCCTGATGCGGGGCTCGATCCCAGGACCCTGAGATCATAACCTGAGCCGAAGGCAAAGGCTTTCACCCACTGAGCCACCCAGGTGCCCCTAAGCATGACACTTTTATCATCACTTTCCCCCCAGCTTGCTTGGGACAATTCAGAAATGGCGGCTGGCACCAGAAAGGCAAAACTGGGTGAGGAAATGCCTCCAGGCAACTCCCTGGCTGAAGCAGAGGACGCAGGGCCCTTTGACTGAGCAGAGAACGCACAGTAGCCCAAATATATTGGCCAGGACACTTAGGATGCCCGCAGCTCCTAGGCACTCTTAGTTTTAGAATCTCTACTCCAAGATAAAAATGTTTTAAAATTCACTCACATCCCCCATTAAAGAGAAATGTTGTCCGTAGATTCTTTTGGGGAATTCCTTTACCATTTTGCTTTCAAAACTATTTTTGTCTCAAGTATATTCTTCCACTTAAAAATCTAATGACTAATTCATAATGATGATGCAAGCTCAGGAATTCTTACAAAATAAGAAAGTTGAGCATGCAATTCCTTTCAAGTATAATGATTTTTTTTTAATATCAAATTTAACAGTGAAAACATTTGGCATAATGCGGCATTTTAATGATATCCGTTAACAAATCTTGCTTTTGATCTTTCAGTTTTCTATTTGTCCTTTGGACATAAATAATAATTTCCTGCTTCTACCCTTTACAAGGAACGCTGAAAAGCTCAATGGATAAAACAACAACACGAGGCTGTTCCTGTACAAAATTATCTGTGGGACTGGGTGAGAAAGATAGTTGCATGAAACCCAAGATGAGAGAATAGAACTCAACAGCAAACCAAGGCTATATGTAATCCCGGTGAGAATTTTTCTCAAAAGGCTGACCCCTTCCTCTCCCTCCACTGGTCTTTGGTTACAGAAAACCCCATCTGAACTGTACCTTTCAGGGAAAAGCAGTTCACAGTCCAGATCAGAAGGGACTTGCAGACAATTGACTCATGTTTTATCAGTACAAACAGAAGAAGGCTAGACAGAGCTGCTCCCCTTCAGCATGATAAAGGCCAGGAAGAGCTTGTAAATATATTGTAGAAAAAGAAGGCGATGATGTTGATGATAATATGAGAGATAAAGGGGCACCACACGCAAAAGAAAGACAACATCTACTCAAGATGACCTCAGAGATGAGATGTTCAAACAACAGAATAAGAAAAAGAAGTTTGTAGAGTTAAGGAAATAAACCAAGGACAAAAACCCCAATTAAGACTAATTAATTATATTTTCTATAGCACAGATATAAAGATACACATATAGATAGAAAATACAGATGTACATATCTGTGATATGTATTTCCCGTGATACTGGATTTACTGATTTCTGTGACATAGAAAATATAATTAATTAGAAATAAGTTGTAACAGAGCTGACTACTTCAAAGTGAATTACTGGCATGTAGGAAAAGTCTAAAATAATCCTACTGAATGTGAAGGGAGAAAAGATTACAATTTAAAAAGCAGTGGGGAAGCGAGTTATACCATCTAACCTGAAGATGAGTGGAGTCTCTGAAGCAGAGAACCTGTAGTAAAAAAGTATATACTGAAGTCCTAATAAAGAAAACATTCAAAGTATAAAGGAACTATCGAGCCTACTGACTGAAAGTCGCACTATTTGCAAAGAAAAGCAGACACAGAAAAATTGAACCTATGCCGTAGCCAGTCTAACTAACAGATTCCAGGAAGCATTAAGAACTAAAAACATAGGATGGCAGAATCAAGACAAAAGATGTGTATAATATTAGTTGTACTAACACATGTAAATAGAACAAACCAATCTAGTAAAAGAACAAGCCAATCAAGGCAAAGTTTCATCAGTTGTGTCACAAAAACCAAATCCAAACATATTGCATACAAGCGCAGCTTCTAAAACAGATAGCAGGAGTATCTAAAGTAATAGGATAAATAAAAGCAACTTGAAGAAAGCCCACACCCAAGTTATAGAGGAATTCTACTAAGTTTTTGGCTATACTTATAGAGTTTCATTTTTTTTTTTACACCTACATTTTTTTTATTCATTTGGAACTTACTCCTATGTATATTGTGAGAAATGGATCTGGTTCTGTCTTTTTACAAATGACTCTCCAGTTTTTCCCAACATAATGATAAAAAAGGGTTATCATTGCCCCCAGGAACCACCATTCTTGTACACAGTTTCGGCTATTTCTGGACTTCCTATTGTTGCAATTGTTTTTTTTGTCTATTCACACACCGTTACTGTAGTTTTAAGTATCAAGGTGCTGCGATATATTTAGATATCTGGAGGGCTAGCTCCCCTCTCCTGATTATTCCTTTCAGGGCTTCCCTGGTTATTTCTGCGTGTTTGGTTCCCCCCCACAAACTCTGGTATCACCTTGTCCAGTTCTTACCAGGCTTTAATCGAGGCTTACCAGGAATTCATCAATTTTATAAGTTCATTTATAAAGAACTGACATCTTGATGGTGTCAAGATGTCCTATGCAAAAATGACGTATCTTTCCATTTGTTCAAGTCTACTTTTGTATCTTTCAAGAATGATCACAGTTTCGGGGTACCTGGGTGGCACAGCCGGTTGAGCATCGACGCTTGGTTTCGACTCAGGTTGTGAATGGAGCACCACCTAGGCCTCCTTGTGCTCAGCATAGAGTCCGCTTGAGTTCCTCTCTCCCTCTGCCCCGCCCCCACTCATGAGATCTCTATCTCTAAAAAAAATACAATCTTTTAAAAAAAGAATGACTCCAGTTTTTTATACAGTATTTGAACATTTCCTCCCAAATTTATTACTAAAGCATCTCTTTTTCCATCACTATCATAAACAGTTTTTCTCTCTCATTTTATCTTCTAGCTGGTTATTTTTTGCACATGTGAGATCATTGATTTCCATAGATAACAAAGCACCTCAGAACACTTAACTGAGATCTACCCTACTCTACCTTCATCATGGACTGTCACGGACTGCTAATCATCATCGCCGAGTCCCCATTAAAAAAGAGTTTCTGTACCAGGTGGTGGGTATTATAGAGGGCACAGATTGCATGGAGCACTGGGTGTGGTGCAAAAATAATGAATACTGTTAAGCTGAAAATAAAAAATAAATTAAAAAAAAAAAGAAAGAAAGTGTTGCTGACTGCAGGAGAACTCCAGGTTAGGGCACAGACCTGACATTGGCTGGCTCCACACTGGTTTATTTGTTCCAGATCAGATGAATCCCTACCATCTAGAGGAAGGCACGTGTGGTGAAGGTAAGTCATGATCTTTTCTGATTCTATGCAATCTGACCTGCTTCTCAGAGGATGGGACATCCATAGTTTTCTCAATGCATCACCAATAGATGTCATTTGCATAAATTTGGCCTAGACTTTTTTCCATGGAGCTCCTTTACATTTGAGTTTCAATGAGTTTCCTGGATTGGCTTTCTACTGCTGGTGTTAACCACCACAAATTTAGAGATTTAAATCCCTACACATTTATCCTATATGCAGGTTAGAAGTTTGCCATGGGACTCATGAAGCCAAGCTCAAGGTGCCAGCAGGGCTGCATTCCTTCTTCAGGTTCTAGGAGAGAAATGTTTCCCTCCCTTTTTTAGATGCCCACGCCCAGCTGTGTGCCTCAGTTCACGGCCCCTTCTTTCTTCAAAGCCATCAGCTCCAACCTTTGGTTCAGGCTTCACATCTTTATTTTCTGACTCTGAAGCTTTTGCCTCCCTGTGATAAGGACCCTGTGATTACATTGGGCTTACCCAGAGAATCCAGCATAATTTCCCCAAATCAAGATGCTTACTTTAATCCCGTCTGCAAGGTCCCTTTTGTAATGTAAGCAAACATAGGCACAGGCTCTAGGAATTCGAATGTGGATATCTTTGGGGACCATTATTTTGTCTACCACATTTCTCACATTTTTTCCTATAATTTCATAGTTGATGGAATATCTGGGAATAGATGCCTTCAGGAAGCAACAGAGCGTACGAAAGAACCTTCACTCCAGAGTCTGATGGACCTGGATTTGATGCTTCACCTGGCTAGCTGGGTAACCTTCTGGAAGTAAGTTTTTTAGGCCTCATTTTCTCCATCTGTAAAATTGAGGGGAAAATAATAATGTCTACTTCTTAAGATTGCTGTAAGAAATAAATAGGCTGAAAATGTAAAACATTTAACCCTGCCTGGCCCACAGGAAGCACTCAATATCTGTTAGCTGGGGGTCTACTGCACTTCAATTAAAAAAAAAAAAACTAAATGACTTTTCAGTGATGCTGCATGACTATATTAGTTAACTTATATGGGCATTCTTGGATTTTAAATAAGTAAACTAATCTTTTCATAACCCAATTTGGCCTCTGGCTTTCCCAGTCCAAACAGGGCATGCCATCAAGGAAGCCATTTATCAATGTAGGCACATATACATATCCCTCTATGTCTCCACTCCCAGGAGTGTCATAAATTATTCCAGCAGAGTGGCAAAGACAGTGGTGAGCTTGGCTCTCTTAAGTCAGCACATGAATAACAAACCTGGAAGGCATTCCTTATTGACATTGCTATACTTGGTATTTCAGATATTTGCTATGCACTCCTGTCACTATACAAAGAATCATCTAATCATCATATCTAATCATATTCTGGTTTGTTGTGATCCCTGCCCACCTCCCAATAACTATCCTCCTGGGGCAGCAGGCTATCAGAGAGAAATTCTTTTTACGCTGTGGTCCCAGCTTTTGTTACTGTATTTTGCAAGCTGAACTTGTGAAGTCTGCCTGCCAACGTACCCGCTTCTACATCTGCAATTATAATTGAATCCACACATTTAGATTTAATCATACAACCTCATATAATACATTGGTTGCCATAGTTTTCTGCTACTTTAAGCATATTTAATTTATAAGCTACTGTGTTTCTAGTGACTATTTTTGGCAAAGGGTTTTATTGGTGTCTAATATGCTCTCTTCCTTCCAATTGGACCCAGTTGATGTGTATGCACATTTGCAAACACATGCAAAAGAAGCAAGTTAGTATGCTTCTGTCTTCATGATACTTAAACTCTTCCTGGTTCAATTTTTTTTTTTTTAATTCAGTAAGAAAGTTAGAAGAGATAACCTAATCCCTTCTTGCCTTTCATGGAAAACAAACTTGCCCAATATCCAGCTCTCAGTGATTTCAGAATTAAAAGTCTCTGAATTTTATTAATAGGAGTGATCCAGCTCTGCTGCACTGGGCACTGTCACAGTTATTTTAGATTCTTTGTAGGCATATGTTTTTATCTTGATCAGCATTTGCCTAGAATATTGTATTTGGTGAGATCTGAGTAATGGCGTAAAAGTCAATGAAACAAATAGTTACTGAGAGCCTTTCCGGGGTTCCATGATCCTCTAGTTTGCCTAGGGTTTCCCCAAAAAACAACCTGACCGTTTTTCCTAGGGTTTCCCAAAAAAACATCCTGAGAATTTTTCCATCCAGCTTGGTCAGCAGATGACAAAGGTGCCCACTGGATGTAAAGGGACCCAGTTAGTTGGTAGATTGGACCACTGTAGCAACACACAGCTAACTCTCAGGCTTCTTCCGTACCATCCTGAGCCACAGCCCTCTCTGTATATCTCATCCTCTTTTTCATTTCCCAAAAGCCATTCAAGTTAGTGTCTTAGGCCTGATTCCTGGGTGGACCCCATTTCTGCAGCCCTCTCCAATGCTAACCCAGTGTCCTCTTGCCGGCAGGGGACTCTCCTCCACTGGGACAGGAACTCCCGGCTCAGAGATGAGATTACTTACTCCTTTTCTCTCACTGCATTGTTTTGCATGTATCCAGTTAGTAAGTTTGGCAATGGCATTTATTTTGATGTCCCTAGAAACCTGATAAAACTCAGATAACATCCTATTCAGGCTGCAACCCCAGACTTTGTTTTCAATGAGAATACAGGAACCCTGGAGGCCTTCTTACAGGAAGTGGAGGCTTAAAATGACCTCAGAGCCCCCAAAGCCCGATATAGGCCTGGATACATTCTGTATGTGAAATATTTAATTTTTATTTTGTTTGGTTTTCTATTCTCTGTCTTGACTAGAGGCAGCAAGACACAACATCAATCTAACCTTTTCATATGACTGTGTAGAGAAAACAAAGTATTTGTGCTAAATGCTAAAATATGAGAAAAAAATACAAAAATCAAGGCAAGTTATCTTCATATCTCATTTCAAGAGAAATGGAAAGGGTAAAATTTACTATGGATACCACTTATATAGAAAGAGAAATAGAAGGGTCACATCATATATAAACTCAGAACACTGGGAGGTGATAACCATCACTTAAGTGCAACAGCAAACATAATTAGGATGAAACTTCTGGGGGAAGCAAGAGAATTGCTGATGCTATTAAAAATTCACAATCAACTGTTTGTTGCTTATGGGAGATAATTAAGATCCAGAGACCTAAAGAGATTCAAAGTGGATGTGTAGTCTACAGTGGTGGGGGGGGGTCAGTTACCACTCCGTGCATGTAGTGATTTTGATGTCATAGATGTGAGAGGAGATACAGTTTCACGTAGAGATCTAGCTGCTGACACAGATAGAGAAGCCCATGGTTTTCTCTGAGAACTAATAAAGTCCACAGCAAAACACTTTCAAGGAGACAGTCATGGCTGAAGATGTGGTAAGGACTCACACTAGGTGTTTTTCCCTCACTGTCCCAGGAAATGACGCTGAGGAGAACAGTGATGAAAAACCATCCCCTGCCCCCTCGCAGAGTTTGTTGTCAGGCAGGGTGATGCGCCATCACTAGCAACTACTGTCCTAATCTGTGCATTTTGGGTTCACATATGTCGCCAGAAGCAGAGACCTGCTTATAATTTTCCAGTGGTTCAGATTCCACGATTTTCTCTGATGGAGATGTTCGGTAGACTGGGTATATTTACCAAGCAAGGACACTCTGGTCTGCATGAACAGTCTCAAGTGGGAAGATATATACTCCACCCTGAAAACTTCCATCAGTTATGACCAAACAGAACTTTAAGGACTTCACAGGAAACACTGGAAAGTCTATTACTAACTTCAGTAACACTGATCACATTGTCAAAAAAAAAAAAAAAGATCATTTTCCACCAAGTCATAAATCACTATAAATACGTATAAATTATATATATATATATATATACATATATAAAACTTCACTGTTTAAAAATTCATTTTCGCTTGACAAAACAATTAGCATTCTTTCTGAAGTTGAGATCAACATGTGAAAATGCTGTCTGATTCTGTAAACCAAGATGACAGATTGAATATACTGTGCATACCTCACAAAATCCTAAAAGGGAGAGAGGGCACATCACGTAGAGTTGCTCAGAGTTTGTTTAGAATGGTCCACCAGCCTCTATTGTAGTTGTAAGGTGGGGATTCCTTTTCAAAGGAATTAAAGGATGGCTTGCTGACATGGCTATCTTCTTCAATATTTTAATTGGAGATGCTTTCTTATAGGTCTAGACATGTAACTATGTCTTCATTGTCTACCAAAACCAGTTTTGCTTTAGTGCACCTAGAATGTTGATGTTGTGTCTTTGACTCAATAAAAGGGTCTAAAAATGAGAATGGGAAAAATGAAACCATTTGCAAATAGTTAACAAAAATATTTTATCCAACTGCCAACCTCTCACTTAGCACTAAGCATTTGTACCACAGAGGCTTTGCTCATTCTTTCTTTTTCCGGCATTCTTTCCCAAGGTTTGCATGGACTCTGTAACGTGTTTTCTGCATGCCTGCACAGGCCCCTGTGTGGGCTAGCATGAGTAATTTTGGGTTTGGGTACAGAGTGGACAAGTTCCACATGCCCATCAGCTGAGTGAGACCCAATGTGATGGTTTGTCATTTTCGCACATGTTGAACATCCAGAGCGTTTATGGCAGTAGAAATCTTGGTACCTGTGCAAATGTAATATCTTAGCAATTCCATAATGAAATTCACATGGAATCTCCCAACCCAGCCAGATTTGTGTCAGCTTTCTTAACATGTTCCAGTTGCATGAAATACTAATTAAAGGCACTCATTGTTAACTGATATAAATAGTCCCCACTTAGCCCATTATAGGTATGGGCCATAAAACAAACAATTACGTGACAGATGATACATGTGAACATAGAGAAATTCTATAATGACATTTCTGTAACTCTGTAACCTCTTCAACCAACATATGTTCTACATTAGAAGCTAAAAGGGGTGCTGATTGCGAAGGTGACGCTCCCTCCAGCGTGTGACTTTTCTTCTAAGAATAGAAAGCACCTATGAAGGATTTACATTACAAATGGAGTTGAGGCAATGAAATCATTAATGGGAGGTAGTTTTTAACTGTTCCGTGTGTTTCGGATTCTGCACCCCGGTGCCAAGCAATGGCATCCGCCTACCTACAAATTCTCTGATCTGAGAAGAGGGAAATCAAGGGAAGCAACTGTGTGCAATGAGCACTTCTATCTTCAGAAGTTGCTAATCTGTCCCTGTACACACGTTTAAAAGAGATTTTGACGCAGTGCCAAGTTAAGTTTGAAAGGTGTTATTTTTCTCCAAGAGAGAAGTCAATTGCATGTCAAAATAATCAATGAATATGATCATTGATGAATTTCCATGTATATAATAGTCCTGGCAATCAAATAAATACACAAATTAATTAAACTATGCAATGGAAAACCATCTCCTACTTTCTTGACTCTTTTTCTTCTAACACAGATTATAGGTATTTCTTCTGAAATACTGAATAAAGAAAGATTGTGTGACAGCTGAGCCCATCAAACAAGAGAAACTGACACATTTAAGTTGAACAAACACTTTAAGAGATTGTGAACATTCTACAGAATTACAAATTGTTCATGTACAAATGGCACATGATCTCCACATATTCAAACTTTCATAATTCACAACTTTTCATTAAAAAAATGTCATTTTTTTTCAGAAGTACTAAATTCATTACCATGAACTTCTATTTCCTGGCCTCTTATTTTCCAGTTTTTATGTTAAGGGCTTTATTGGGTTTATCTTGTTTATTGTTTAAAAGTCCATAGAGCAGGGGTGCCTGGGTGGCTCAGTGGGCTAAGCCGCTGCCTTCTGCTCAGGTCATGATCTCAGAGTCCTGGGATCGAGTCCCGCATCGGGCTCTCTGCTCAGCGGAGAGCCTGCTTCCCTCTCTCTCTCTCTGCCTACCTCTCCATCTACTTGTGATTTCTCTCTGTCAAATAAATAAATAAAATCTTTAAAAAAAAAAAAAAGTCCATAGAGCAGGCCTTATTATTATTCACATTTGATAGAAAAAGTAATTTAGGCATAGAGAGAGTAAGAAACCTGCTCAAACTTTTGAGCTATACTATGAGCTCAGCTTTGTAATGAATGTTGGGGATCCACAGGTAACAAGATAGGAATGGCCCCTATTCTCACAGAATTTACAGTCTAGTGAAGGAGGTAGATGTGAAATCATTAGTAATAACTAATTAAATGAAACTATGCAAAGTGCCATGGGTGGGGGGACTTTAGAGACCTCTGAGAACATATACAAAGAGAGGTATATCCCAGTTTTCTGGGTCAAAAAGGACTCGCCTAAAGAAGTATCGTGAAGTATGAATAAGATCCAAGCAGGCAGTCGGAGTAAAAGAGTTTCCCAGACAGCAATGATGCCTTGTGTCCTGAGAGTGCAAAAAAGAGAGGAAGCCAGAGAGCTTGGAAAAGAATAAACAGGAAGAGACCAGAGCAAGAGGAGGTAGGGGGTCAGGTAGAAGCCTGGCCAGGTCCCTATGGGTTCTGCAGGGCTTCACCAAGTTTTGTGGACTTGGTCTTAAGAGCGACTGGGAATCACTGAAGCAGGAGTGTTGTAGATCAAATTTGCATTTTTAAAAATCTCCTAATCAGCATGAGGAAACAGGCAAATCTACAACACAGAACATTACACTACACAACTGACCTATTTTCCCTAGAAGTCCAATGTTATTTTTTCTTGACTGGATTATTTGTTTTTTGGGTGTTGAGTTTGAGAAGTTCTTTATTGATCTTGGATTCCAGCCCTTTACCTGTAATGTCGTTTGCAGATATCTTCTTCCATTCCATAGGTTGTCTCTTAGGTTTGTTGACTGTTTCCTTTGTTGTGTAGAAGATTTTTACCTTGACGAAGTCCCAGAACTTCATTTTTGCTTTTTTTTTTTTTTCCTTGCCTTTAGAAATGTGTCTTGAAAGAAGTTACTTGTTTTCCGTGCCTTTAGAGATATGTCTCGAAAAAAGCTGCTGGCCAATGTCGAAGAGGTTACTGCCTATGTTCTCTAGGATTTTGAAGGATTCCTCTCACATTTAGGTCTTTCATCCATTTTGAGTTTATCTTTGTGTATGGGGTAAAAGAGTGTTCCCCCATATGTGGAATCTAAGGAATAGTGCACAGGACCATAGAGGAAGGGAGGGAAAACTGAATGGGAAGAAATCAGAGAGGGAGACAAACCATGAGAAACTCTGGACTCCAGGAAGCAAACTGAGGGTTACAGAAGGGAAGTGGGTGGGAGGATAGGGTAACCGGGTGATGGGTATGAAGAAGGGCACGTGTTGTGGTAAGCACTGGGTGTTCTAGGAACTAATGAATCATTAAACACTACATCAAAAACTAGTGATGTACTCTATGTTGACTTATTGAACATAATAATAAAAACAGAAAGAAAAAATAAAAATTTCATGAATACAAGAGAAAAGAAAGAGAGGAAGGAAGGAGGGAGGGAGAGAGAAAGAAAGAAAGAAACAAACAAACAAAGAAAAAAAGAAACAAAGAGAGAGAAAGAAACTTAATGTCACCAAAAAGGTGTATGTGGGGATGGGGATGAGAGAGGATTTTTTTTAAATGTTAAGAGAGTCAACAATCAAATGCAAAGAACGATCCTTGATCTGTTCCTGGATTCATATGGAATGGCAATAAAAGAAATTTTAGAGACAATATAGGAAAATTTTACTACAGATTAGTTACTAAATTATAGTATGGCATTATTTTTAATTTCCTTAGGTATAGAAATAGTGTCGTGGCTATGTAGAAGCATAGTCTTACTTTTCTAGACATATGTGCTTAAGTATTTAGAGACAGAGAGTCACGATGCCTGTAATTTTTTTTTCTGAACCATTTCAAAGTAACACACATGTACATCTATATAGTACATCTAGGCACATCTGTATGTTTTTTATTTTATTATTATATCTGATTTTCTGCATCTTTAAGTAGTAGTAGTAATACAAAGTCAAAGGAAACAATCAGGGTTCTGGGTACACAGGGGTGGCAGTTGGGTGGCAAGAGTAAACACAGAGAGTTCAGCATTAGGCAGTTCAGGAAAACTGTAAGTGGGGTCCTGGGCTCCCACCTTACTGCAATAGAATCCTATTGCTACCTTAGCAAGGTACAAAAAACGTAGTGGCATAAAACAATACAATTATTATATTACAGTTCCATAGGTGAGAAGTCCAACAAGGTCTCACTGGTATAAAATCAAGGTGTTAGAAGGGCCGTGTTCCTTTCCAAAAGTTATCTAGGGAAGATCTAGGGAAGATTTCATTTCCAGGCTTCCAGAGGCCACCTGTATTTCTCAGTTCATGTCCCTTTTCCTCCATTGTCAAAGACAGCAATGGTGGGTTGATTACTTCTCATGTCTCATCACTCTGATCACCTCTGCTGCCTTCCTCTTCCATGTTTAGGGATCCTTGTGATTACACTGGACCCACTCAAATGATCTAGGGTAATTCCCGTTTCAAGGTACTAAATCACATCTGCAAAATCTCCTTTGCTGTATAAGGTAATTTATACACAGGTTGCAAAGATATGGGTATTGTTTGGGGGTTAGGAGAACACTATTTTGCCTACCACACTCACAAATTTCCCAAGCTCATCATATGATTTCTATTCTCTGAGGCACTTAAAATGCAACACAGGGGCCTGCACTTTAAGGTTAGGATGTAAAAAATAGTGATAGATTTTTGTTCACTCCATAAAAGCAAGAAAAAATGGATAAGTTACAAAAACAATATTATTAAAAGACACAAGAGATCTGTGAAAGCAAAGAGGTTTAAAAAAATTAAATTCTAGTGAGGGCTTCCTAGGTAAGAAGAGATTGGGGAATGTTTTCCACCTTGGGAGAATTTACTGAGTCTGAGTACAGGGTGTAGATCAGGCAGAAGAATTCTACTAGATAAAGAGAGAAACCAGCAGAGCTTCTCATGCCTGCATGGGCTAGAACGGTAAATTAGAATCTGGAGAAGTTTTGAACATAGGGCTACTTTCGCCCATGAAACTAAGGGCTAGGCTAATGAGGAAGGACTGGACTGAAAAAGCAGAAAAAGATTTCCTATTATCTCTTGAGGCTTAGACTCCCAAATTATGGGGAACACCTGAAATAAACTCTGACAGGTCTAACACTCATGAAATTTGAAATGAAGAATGAATTGATTCTAATTAAAACTCCAACCCAGCACTGACTCAGTTCAATTATTAACTGAATGAAGATGATCAGTCCCTCATTCTGTCTTCCTAACAAATGAGTAAGCCCTCTCTGAGACTAAATAATATTAACTCACTCCCCATGGTTCTTTCATACACATGTCCAAAATGTAATTAAACAGTGAGAGATATGAAGGATAATAATGTGATAGATAAAAATGTGACTGTTGATCAAGGGAAAAAATAGACAATAGAAGCTTACCCACAACTGACTCACTTGTCGGAATTAGCAGAGATGGATTTGAAAAATCATTGCTATAAATATGCTAAATAAATTAGAAGAAAAGACTGACAAAAATAAAAGAAAATCAGACAATTTCAATAATCATGAATTAGAATCTATAAAGGGCACCAAAATGGACATTGTAAAGTTGGAACATGTGATCTGATATTATGATCTCATTGGATGAGTTTCAGAGCATAACCAATTGAGAAGAGGACAGAATTAGGAGATGAAAGAACAGGTCAGTAGAAATTACAAAAATTGAAATACAGAAGGAAAAAAATGAATTAGAAAGAAAAACAAAATCGAGCTTGAGAGATGTGTAGAACACAGCCAAATGTTCTAGCATGCATGTAACTGGAATGCCTGAAAGAGAGTAGATTAGGGATAGAGCCAAAAAGGATAATGGCCAATTATTTTACATAACTGATGCAGGATATAATCCACAGAAGAAACTGTTGCAAACTAAAGATACAGAGAAAATTATAAAAACCACCAGAGGGGAGGATAGAAAGACAAATTACATTCAAAGGAGCAATGATACCAATTACTGTAGACCTTTGGGTAAAAACTATGGAAGTCAACAGACAGTGAAATAATGCATTTAAAGAGCTAAAAGACTGCCAGCCTAGAATTCAAGTTAGCAGAAAAAGTCCTTCAAAAATAAATGAGAAATCGGATATTTTTGGACAAACAGAAGTTGACAAAATTTCCTGCCAGTAGACCCAAAGTACAAGGCATTAAAGAAAGCTCTTACAATAGAGGGAAAATGATCCCACAAGGCAGCAAAGAATGTAAAGGAGCAATGAGAAGCTCCAGAAGGTGTACATCTGTGGGTATAAAGGACTCTCAACTCTTATTGCAACATTATTAAAAACATCTCGTGGTTTTAAAATTATATGTATAAATACAATATATAATAGGACAAAAGTAAAGAAAAGGGTAAATAGAGTTACATTGTTGCAAAGTTTTTGTGTTGTTTATGAAGTAATAAAGAATTAATTTAAATTATAATGTATGAAGGATGCAAGTTATTACCTCAGAAGTTGATATTAAAATAATACAATAATATAATGAAAAATCTTAACAAAGGATATAAAGTAGAACATACCAGGAAAAGAAGAACAAAGAAGGGATGGAAAAAGGAAATAAAAAGCAATGTGATAGATATAAATACAAATATACTGGTAATTACATTAAAATCAATCTATGAAATAGCCCAATTTAATGGCAGTATTGTCATATTGAATAAAAATCTAAAAGAGCCAACCATATCCTTTTTATAGGAGACATACTTTAGATATAAGAATATACACACATGGCACATAGAGGAATGGAAAGAGATGTTCTCTGCAAACACTAGCCGGAAGAAAGCTGGAATAACTAAAATAATTTAAAGGTAAGAAACATTAATAGGGCTACAAATGCTTTTTTCAAAATGATAAAAAGAGGCAATTTATGACACACATCTAACTATTCTAAATACATATTTATTTAATCTATGGCTTCAAAATATATGACAAAATTGTCACAATAAGAAAAGAAAATTCATAATTGTAATTTTAGATGTAAACGTACTTCTTGAAGTAAATGATAGACTATGTCCTCAAAAATAAGTGAGGCTATGGAAGATTTGAACAACATCAGTAATCAGTATGATTACATTCATAGACACTGCACTCAAGAAATACAAAATAGACATTTTCCAAACTATGCGACCCTCACCACGAAATACACAGTATACTAACACTGAAATTAAATTAGAAATGAATAATCATAAAAAAAATCTAGAAAACACACAAATATTTGGAAAGTAATTAACACAATTCTAAATAGTCCATGTGTTGAGCAAGAAATCACAAAATCAGGAAATATTTTGAAACAATAATGTTGAAAATACAATTAATTTAAATTTATGGGAGATACCAATGGTAGTGCTGAGGAAATTTTTATAGCTTTAATGCACATGTTAGAAATTTAAAAAAAAAAGACAGTCTCACAATTAATGATCTAACATTTCACCTCAAGAAGCCAGGAAAACATGAACAAATTCAACCCCCCAAAAATATTAAAAATGAAATGAGTAGAAATCAAAGAAACAGAAAGTAACAAGGGAGAAAAATCAACAAATCAAGAAACTGAATCTTTTGGAAAAAAAATTGATAACATTGAGAAAAACCCAAGGAAGCTGGTCTAAAAAAGAAAAATGCAAATATTCTATCAGAAACGAAAAGAGAGAGATTACCACAAATCCAAATTATTAAAAGTATAATCAGAAGATATTATGAAAAACCTGAGTATAAAATAGCTTCAAAACCCCCAAACATCATTAGCTCATTCTAGGATAGCAGAAGCAGGAAGGGAAGAGGGTGTGTTCCTCTGTGTCATGAAGACTTTTCTGGCTGACCCACATAGACTTCTGCTCACCCCTTTCTGACCAGAACGTAGCCAAATGGCACTTGTTCTCTGCTCCTCTTCAAAGAAATAGAGAGGATGCCCTGATCCCACATGGCTTGTAGCTAGATGGGTAAATCATTAGCAAACCCAAAGGATTCTCACATCTCACACCAAACCATATCTTTCCACTTAGTCTTTATTAGGTTTACAGGCAATGTTTTGTTTCTATAGCCACTGATTCTTTTGTTTCATTTGTTTTCTTCATTCTTTTGCTTCATTTTGAATCCAGATATGGAAGAAGGTTGTCTATTAGTTGACCACATACAGACTCAACATCTGTATTGCAGAGAATAGATTCAGACATTGTTCGCTCTTGAGCCTCTCATTATACAGATGGGAAACTGGCCTTCAGCGGCCAAGTTCACACGTTGAGACATAAAACTGGAGTCACAGCTGAACTCAGGCATAATGTCATATCCAGTGCTTTACCCACTACTGATTGAGGGCTCTTTGGCACTTTTATGAGAAGGAGAGGAGAGGAAAAGAAAATGAAAGGGAAGAGGAAGAGGAAGGCACAGAGAGGTTAATTAATTTTCCCAAAGTCACACAGAGTCAGAATCCAAATTTGGCAGTCAGTCTCCAAAGCTCATACTTATGCCCAAAATGCTATGTTCTGAACCATTATACTGAGAATAATCTCCCTACAGAAATTCATTAGAATTTTTATCAGGGGCATCCATTTCTTAACCACAAAGAAGTAATTTTTTTAAACTTCATATTATGAAAATTTTCAAAAATAAACAAAAGTACAGATACTTAGTATAATGGATTCTCTGTAACCATCATCCAGCTTAGACAATTACCACTACTTTTCTAAGGAAATAAGTAAGTCTAATATACCAACTTCACTATAAAGGAGAAATTACTAGAAAAAACAATAGAACTTTTTCACATAGAAATACTGTCTTCTGCCAAAAATTGTCAACTTGATGTACCAGTATTGAAGTTTTGCAAATAAATCCTCTAGATAAATCACAAAAGCAGTGAATTGATATGAGCGCATTATTTTCTTCTATTCAGTTAGATAAGACTGAGGGAATGTTTGGTAGTACCCTCTGCAAGTCAAAATGATTCCGGCTTCACCTCTTTGATGCATAATTCACATTTAGAAGCTGAATGTCATAAGCTGAATTTCCCAAAATTAAAAGAAAATTTGCCTTTGTATATGAGCATCATAATTTTAAAGACAGTCTCTTGGGTTCTTTTGAGGCTAACTTTTTGACATTTGGGAAACATATTTTACCTTAAGGGTGGTTGTGACATAAATGCTAGAAAGTACTATGTAATCTTCAATACTGATAGCAACACACAAATGGTTTATTATTATTTTTTAATTCAACTTCTATGGATTTGTTTTTTTAAAGATTTAACTTATTTATTTGTCAGAGAAAGAGAGAGAGAAAGAGCGCAAGGAGGGGTAATGGCAGACAGAAGGAGAAGCAGTCTCCCCTCTGAGCAAGGACCCTGACAGGGGACTCATCCCAGGACACTGGGATCATGACCTGAGCCAAACGCAGACATTTAACGAACTGAGCCACCCAGGTGCCCCTATAAATGGTTTTTTAAAAGTCATAACTACACACACACGCAGTAGAGTCACATAATAAGCATATCTAACTGATAGGAGTTTGATTACAACTAACTAGAGGAGAGAGAATAATAATAGCCTGTGAGCTTCCTCATACCAGTCTCCCCCAGGAATGCAGAGACTGAGGGGAGCCCAAGATAGAAGCTACAAATATGTCTTACTTTCATATGATCCCAAAGTTGCATGCCACTCAAACGTAAGCATCATGTTTAAAATCTAACACACAAAGAAAAAAAAAAAAAAAGGAATACATTCTCAAAAGAAAATCAATCGAGTCCCATTCTGAGATAAACCAGATGTTGGAAATAACAAACAAGGATTTTAAAGTTATCATAAGTATGCTCAGTGAAGTAAAAGAGCAGACTTTTCATGAATAATAATCTCAGCAGAGAAAAAAATCATAGAATATAAATAGGGACAAAAAAGGGAGGAAATTCTGGATCTGAAAAGTACAATTTCAGAAATTTTTAAAAATCACTAGATGAATTTGATGGCTGAATGGACATGGCAAAAAAAAAAAAAAAATGTAAGTAGACTTGAAGAGAGAGAGCAAGAGAAATTATCCAAGATGAAGAACAGGGAGGAAAACATTTAAAAAGAACAAGGCCCTGGGGATCTCTTAGATAATATCAAACAGTATAACATACAAACTTGACGAAAGAAAGAAATCTGCAGAAACAAGATGCTAAATGAAAATCAAGAATCATAAACCCAAAGAAGCTCATGTTAAGGCATATCAATGTCAAACTGTCCAAACTATTCCAAATGGCTATTTTATTTTCGTATTTTTCATTTTGTTTCAGGTTTTTATTTAAATTCTCATTAGATAACATATAATGTTATATTGGTTTCAGGGCTAGAATTTAGTGATTCATCACTTATATATAATACCCAGTGCTCATCACAAGTGTTCTCCCTAATAACATCAACCATTCAAACCTCTTTCAAACCCAGACAAATCAATTGCATACAAAATTAGGGAGAATGTAAAAATGGGAACAATAAAATTTAAAATGTTATCTGTCCACCAACAAATAAAGAATAGACATTATTTTTATGTACACTGTAAACATTTATAAAGATTGACCATGTATTAAGCCAAAAAGACTCAAAATACAATAAAAACTTGAGATCATTTTTCTAGTCACAACTTTGTTAAATTTGAAACTGACATTTAAAAAGTAATTTTAAGGGGCGCCTGGGTGGCTCAGTGGGTTAAGCCGCTGCCTTCGGCTCAGGTCATGATCTCAGGGTCCTGGGATCGAGTCCCATGTCGGGCTCTCTGCTCAGCAGGGAGCCTGCTTTCTCCTCTCTCTCTGCCTGTCTCTCTGCCTACTTGTGATCTCTCTCTGTCAAATAAATAAATAAAATCTTTAAAAAAAAAAAAAAGTAATTTTAAAATTTATATGTGTTAAAATTAAAAATACACTCTTAACTCATGGATATAAGGGGAAAATAATGGTGTAAATAATGAAATTTTTAGAACTAAGTAACTAAAAATTAGCACACCATATCAAAGCTTGTAGTTTGCAGAAAAAGTACTTAGAAGGAAATTTATACATTCAAATGATTTATTTAAAAAAAGAAAAATTGTAGGTACTCAAAAGAAGAAGCTATTAAGAAAAAGCAGAAAACTCAAACTAGAGCTTAAAAAATTAAAATAAGCGAGGATTTAACAAATAGAAAGTAAATTCAGTACAATAGAAATAATTGAGAGAAAATGTATTCATTTTTAGAAGACATTAAAATGGCATATTTCTAACAAAATGGAATAACAAAAAGAGAAGGGAAAAATAAACAACATTAAGAACAAAAGAAATGGAACATTTGTACAGATTCAGGGGAGATATAAATAATCTTGGAAATTTCTGGGAATAACTTTGTGCCACTAATTTGAGAATTTAGATGAAATGGACAACTTTCTGGAAAAAATAGAAATGAAAACTTAATACAAATGAAAATAATTTACTAAAGATACAATAAAGATTTCAATAGACTGATAATTACCAAAGATACTGATAAGAAATTGAGTTAGTAGTCACAAATATCTCTTCCATAGAGACATCAAGCTGAGGCTATTTTGTAAGACCACAAAATATTCAAGGAAAGAATAATTATTAAACAAATTCTTTCAGAATATAGACAGATACTTCTCTAAGATTTTTTGAGACTAGCATAACCATGACACAAAAATCCGACAAGAACAGTATAAGAAAATGAAATTGTAGACTGATCTGACTTATAAAGCTGATTGTAATGGCTCTGAATTAAATATTACCAAGTTAAAGGGAGCAATATGCACAAATAACACATGAACTTGCTGAGTCTTTCCCAGGATTACAAGGATGGTCCCCCATTAGAAAATTCACTGACAAAAATGATCCCATTAAATAATTAAAGAGAAAAATTACATAATCATCTCAATAAGTAAGGATAATCATTCGAAGTTTAACATTCACTCATGTTAAAAAGAGAAAAAATGTTGGCATAAGAGAATGTGACATCAGATCTTTCCTGTTGTCTCTAGATTAGGGCTGAGGCTCCAAAAGCTTAGAATAAAGCAAAAAGTTTTGAGTATCTTCATATTTTCTAAAGCAAGTTGCTCAATTCACTGCTGATGAACTTGGAGAAGGAATGGTCAAATTCTTTTTCTGTCCTCTTGAGAAGGATGAAAAGTCAGACAGCTGTGCTGTGCAATCTGATATGCATGAATTGTGGAAAGGAAGAAGGTACTCTTCTCTACCTCAAACCAAATGAGAGGACTTTCAAAAGAACACCTGGGAAATCTGAATGTGTCCCTTAATTTGAGGATTTAGGATTGCTACGTATCATGGGGGCTTGCCTTGGGAAGTCAAAAACAAGAAGCTGTGTCTTGAGGTGCCTCAGGGTAGCAGAGAAAGTGCTTCATGAGGTAGGCCCTTCTCCCTCAGTTTGGTAAGAACTGAGTTCTTATATCTCATGGGCCATCTTAAGGTACCATAGAAGGGGGCCAAGCATGAACCATCCTAAAAGGAACCCTGTCTAAAAGGGCTGTCAAAATAAATGAGAACATCCTTAGTGAGTGGTGGACCCCTGAAAAGCAGCAGCCTGAGGCTGAGTCATAAAAGACTGGGGGGCGAAGGCTTTGCCTGAATGAAAGGGGCTAAATCCAGGAAACGTCCTGAGAGCATCACTTCTAAATGCCACAAAAGCACTCCAGAAAAGAAAGTCAGCTTTTCAACATCCACCATATCCAGAGATGAGCAATGACAGTCAAGAAGACTTCCTAACTTCTTTCTGCCCCTCTAGCCCAATCCTGGAAAGGCCAAAACACCAAGCAGCCAGTCTGAGAAAAGGAATAGTGAAGAAACAGTGAGGAGGCAGCGGTGCCTCTTTCTCTCACTGTGAAGCTTATAATCTGAAGTGTACCCCATGTGCAGCAGGAGGAGTTTAAATTGGATTAAAGTCGGGAGTTTTATTATTAAACTGGACTTGACTATTTATAACCTTAAAGTGACTGGAGAATGTTTTATGACCAGAAACAACTGGCAGATCCAGGGAATCTGACCATGTTCTCATCTCTGGTAAGAAAGAACTATTGAACAGAGCAAAGTTAATCAAGAGTGATGAGGGGAGAAACAAAGGAAAATTTATTTCTGCCAGTGTCATGCTGAATCCAGCCTGTTCAGTAAGCTGGGAAAAAAGGTAACGATATTAATTTGACAAATACTATCAATCCAAACTACAGGGAACACATTTAATATGATACTTTGGAAGTACCCTTGTTAAGCAAAGATCAGGATGATCACAGCCACTGGTTCTATTCATCATTGCCCTGGAAAGTGTACCCAGTGCAATAAAGCTAGAAAAGTTTTTACATAAGGAATAAGTGGAAAGGATGAGAGAAAATGTTATTTTCAGACAATGTCCATTTTGAAATGCTAATATATATATACATATATACATATTAGCATATATATATATAATTAGTTTTAATAAGATTAACATTCAGAAATAAATAATGGTCTTTGTTACAGTCCGATTCCATGTTTGTACAGTAGTCATTAGGTGTAAAATTTCTTCTCAGCTTCTAGAAAGTACTGTTATAACTGAATTGTATTCTGCCAATATTCATACACTGAAGCCCTAACCTCTAGCAACCCAGAATGGGACTGTATTTAGAAAGAAAGCCTTTAAAGATGTGATTAAAATGAGGCTGTTATAATGGGTCCTACTCCAATATGATTGGTGTCCTTATAAGAAGAGGAGGTTAGAACACACACAAAGAGAATACCAGGGTATTCATGCACAGAGCAAAGACTATGTGAGGACACAGTGCAAGATGGCCACCTACAAGCCTATGAGATAGACTTCAGAAGAAACCAGTCATGACAACCATTGATATTGGACTTCTACCTCCAAAAACTATGAGAAAATAAACTTCTGTTGTTTAAGCCACCTAAGATGTGGTATTTTGTTACAGCAGCCATAGAAGACTCATACAGTCTTATAAATGAACAATGTCTAATTAAAATATAATATCCAATTTAAAAGAGCAATAAATTAAAAAGTACTTAGGAATAAATCTAACAGTAGTCATTTAAGGAATTTATGGGAAAAAATTACAAAGCTTCCTGAATAAAAGGACAAATAGAGCAAGTTCATTCTTGGGAAGATAATATCATAAATATTTCCATTCTTTTCCAAATTAACCTATTACATTTAGTGCAATAACATCAAATTCAACTCAAATAGAGTCTTCATGGGAGAAGAAAGAGTTGAAAATAACCACAAAAACACTGATAAAATACATGGAGGGAAGCACTTGATTCCCTTACTGGCTGTAATTTTAAAGCCTTAATAATTTTTTTTAAAGATTTTATTTATTTATTTGACAGACAGATCACAAGTAGGCAGAGAAGCAGGCAGAGAGAGGGGAGGAAGCAGGCTCCCTGCTGAGCAGAGAGCCTGATACAGGACTCGATTCCAGGACCCTGAGATCATGACCTGAGCCGAAGGCAGAGGCTTAACCCACTGAGCCACCCAGGTGCCCCTAAAAGCCTTAATAATTAAGGCAGGGTAGTCATTTAGCATTTAAGAAGTATTATTTCAGCTTTCACTAGAAAATATAATAGTTCTTATTGTTTTCAGGTTTTTAAAAATCATGTTAAGAATTCCCTACCATTCAGGAGCACCTGGGTGGCTCAGCCAGTTAAGCAGCTATCTTCGACTTGGGTCCCGATTCCAGGGTTCTGGGTTTGAGCCCCACAGCAGGCTCCTTGCTCAGAGGGAAGTCTGCTTCTCTTCTGTCCCCCACCCTGCTCACGCTAGCTCTCCCACTCTCTCTCTCTAATAAATAAAATCTTTTTAAAAAAAGAACTGTCTACCATTCATTTTTCTAAGTGATTTTTTATTGCCATAGAAATAGATATTGTAACAATGTTTTTTCAACATCTCAAGAAATGACCACATGGTTTCACTTACCTCACCTAATAACACACTGTATCATATCAATTGATTTCTTACATGGAGACATCCTTTTATTTCTGGGATAAATTCAACTTGGTGGTAGATGTAGTTCTTTTCACATGTAGCTGAATTTAATTAGCTAATAATATATTTGGTATTTGTGAGTCGATATTCACAAGTAATGTTGATCTATAGCTTTCTTGTTATATTTTGTGTTTTAATATTGAGGCTTATTTAATATTGTGGCTTTAAATGTGTATTAGTAACTTCCTTTTTATCCTGTGTAACAGTTTAGATAGGATATTAAAAAATCTATTCTTGACAGCTAGAAAGAATTCACTAGAAAAAACTCCAGGACTATGGCCAAAATTTCCCTTTTAGGTAGTGTAGTTTGTGAAAAACATTTTATGTTGATTACAGTGCTACTCCTATTTAACTTTCCTACTTCATCTGGAGTTAGTTTTGATATCTTAATTTAGAAATATTTTCAAGACTTATTTTGCAAGGAATTGTAGATTAAAATAACAACAACAATGAAACACTATATGTCAGATTCAGGTAGGAAAGAAGCAGCTTCCTATAAGTCATTAGCTTCTGAGTTTGGGACCTTAATCTCTAGTTTGGGAATACAACAAGGTAATAATAGGAAATCTCTTTTTAACTTTGATCAGAACATTTTTTCGTCAACTGAATTGAGAGTGCCATATACTAAAAGCTAATACATTTCCTCTGATTAGCTTAGGAAGATACGGGGAAACAATAGATCTAGCTCATTCTATGAAAGGGCTCACCTGCTGGTTACAATTTTCTTATCTGATGAAGAACAGAGTGCACCAAAGTAACCAACAACATGGGAGTGTGCCCCCACAAAAAAATTAATTCTTCATCATCTCTTTCCATAATTGCAGGGTGTCAGCCACACCAATCACTCAGTCCTTTGACTAATTCTGGTATATTCAACTCTGTTTCAGGAGGCTCCAGTTAATTTCCATCTCTCTGTACACCTGTTACCACCACCACCACCACTACCCCCACCACCACTGCCCAAACCATCTCCAGCCTGCCATTGACATCAGAAATGTATGTGTTTCAAATGTCCAGGTCTAAATCCCCAAAGACAACTCCAGTTTTGCTCATGAAGAATAGCACCAAAAAGCTGCTGCCAGGTTTAGATTATTGTTGGGTCCCAAGTTTGGGTGCAACCTGCTTGGATCAATGTCAGTACAAGACACCTAGTAGCCAAGAACCCAAGTTTCTTAGGAGGCTGGCATCCAGATCTAGATCAAGATCTAAATGCAGTGGTATATTTTTTTCCCTATCAACATTGCTTCCTCTCTTTCCATTCTGTCTTTAAAGGCTTCCAGATCCCTGACCACAGGTAATATTTGAGAGGGAGAAGAGAAAGAGATAGTAGAGACCTCGGGGGAGGTAGAGGGGGTGGGGGTTGAATGCCAATCATGACTATGTAATGAAGTCCCCCCAAAATCTAAAAGGACTGGGTTTGAGAACTTCATGGTTGGGGAACAGAGGTTAGGGAGAGTGGTGCTGAGAAGGTACGGAGGCACAGTGCCCTTTTCCCATACCTCACCCTATGTATCTCTAATATCTGGTTATTGCTTCATATCCATTAACACAACAGTAAACACAAGTGTTTCCCTGAGTTCTGTGAGTCTCTCTAGCAAATTAATGAAATGTAAGGAGGAGGTCATTGGAACCTCCAGTCCATAATGGGTCAGAATCACAGGTAACAGCCTGGGGCTTGGGCTGGCATCTGAAGTGGGGATGGAAGGCAGTCTTGGAGGACTGAGCCCTTAACCTGTGGAATCTGATGTTATCTCCAGGTGAAGTGTCAGAATTGAGTTGAATTCTCAGACAGCCTTTCGGGGTCTGATAATTAATTGGGTGTTATGTGTTGGGGAACCCCCTCCTCCAAGTTGGCACTGGGTCCACCAACACTGAAAGAGTATCCCTACAGTCTTATCATATAATTTCTAAATGGCTCATCTACATGTCACATTTATTGAGCAATTTCTTTATGCTTAATGCTCTCTCCTGGGTGTGAGGGAAAGTAGAGGGTAGTTGTGCTGTGAGGTAAAAGAGAGGGTAGAAAGTAGAGGGTGGTTGTGTAGAATATAATAACATCCTTCACTTTCATAATCCTTTACAGTTTACAAAGCACTGAACACACACTAGCTCATTTAAATCTTGGTCCTCAAACAAATCTGAGAAGTGTTTATCCTTAGTACGTAAGTGAGAAAACAAACATTGCTCAAGGGGATATAGGAAGTAGCATAGCCGGGATACAACCCAGATACGATACTTGACCTCAAAGATTTTTTAGTGTGGCTAGAGAGATAAAACATAAACATTTGAAAGAATTAGTAAATTACATATGATAGCACAATAGATAATTTAACTCATTCTTGCATGATTTAATGAGTTCCATCCATTTGAGATGCTTCTGAGAAGAGATGTCCAATAGATAACTGGATGTAGATGGAAGGAATGTAAGACTTAGGACCCGTCACCTATAGATGGCAATAGAAATCATAGGAGTTGTATTTGAAGTTGGTCCTTTCAGCGATGATTACCATTTTATTAACAGTATACAAGAACAAAGGAGAGAACCGTTTGCTAACACAAGTATTAAGAGTATCCAGGACAAAGGAGAGAACTATTGTAATTATGAGAGCTTTATTAAAAGTCATCATTCATGAAACAGAATATACTGAGAAATTGCATTATCAACCTGGTCTCTCCACTCTAGCTGGCTGGAACTTGAATTCTTCCAAGTCCGTCTGTTGAGCTCTGGGAATTATTCAGCCGACAACTCTCCAATAGTTGCTCTTTGTCCTCATGGCATCCTATTCTATCTATGTAGCTTAGTACTCAAGAAAGTATCCAAGAGAACCCCTATGCACATTTCTGCAACTCTTTCCACTTGTGGTCTTGTCCTTTGCTGTATCCTGCCCATCCAACTCCAGCTCCATCAGCTTCGACAACTCCAATCTGTGTCTCTGAAATTCAGCAAAATCACCGTGTTCTGCTTGGTTCAGGACAAAAAAAAATGTCTCCAGGGAGAAAGCCAGGATGCTCATGACTTTCACTTTGTTTCTTTTCTTTCTCTCAGGGAACACAATACGGTTCTGAAAACAAGTTACTTCATATATGTTATCCAGGTTTCTAGTTGTTTATGATGTGAGGGAAATTTCGCTACCACTTAAGCTTCCAACATGGCTGGAGGCTTAAGTGTTCCCACGTAGTTTTGAAGTGATGCAGATCTGCTACGAATGACATTTTACATTAATCATGTATGTTAAAATTTTAAGTCTAACCATCTCAAAAATAACAACGTAAAATAAAACTTCCAACCCAAGGGAGCATGAGACAAGGTAGAATAAAGAAAACTTGATCATTCCAACGGTAGACGGGACGGGAGAAAAAATGACGGAAAGAGGATTCTAGTGCCAAGAAAGGAAGTGAAGAGCGACAACAGATGGGACTGTTTACTCCTGACAATGTAGAGAGGATTGAGGTATTTGGAAAAGACTTTAAAATAAATACTGGATGTTTAGAATTCTCAAAGAGCCAAAGGAGAAACGAACATCATGGAAGAATTAGAAACCATGGAAGATTAAAGGTAGACATTAAAAACCATTTGAAAATTAGAACTGAAATAAAAAAATTAGAAAAAGCTAGACAGGATATTCTGAAGAAAGAGTAATTCCTTGGAAGACAGAATCGAGAAAATCTACCAGGGTATAACAAGGAGGGATAAAGAAATGGCCCTTTATAATCTTCCTGTCCAAACAGGTCCACAATATATAAAACTCAATATGACTTAATTATAGAGGACACTTTATCAAAATATGACAGAAAGGGTGATTTTAACATACTTCTCTCAGAAACTACTTTGATCCAAAAAAGCAAGCATGTAGGATTCTTGAATAACAGGATTCTCAAACTTGATCTAATAAATATATTCAGAATCTTGGGTAGAACAATAAAATGTGTCATACATTGGGTGACATTCCAGTCTGTCTGTACTTTGTTCTCTATTCTGTTCCACTGTTGAATGTGTCTTTGTTTGTGCTAATGCCACAGTCTTGATTACAATAGCCTTTTAATTCTTTTTGTCCTCCACGCTGGAAGACAAAAGCTTAATATGTAGCTTCCTTCAGCAATCTGTGCTTTGAAATTTCATAAATACGTTGAGGGGTGATGACTCATGTGTGAAAGGCTTCCAATTTTGACGCTACAATTGCAGATGATCACCAAAACTTTTGTTGCTGTTCTGTCTTCTGTAGTAGCCTTCTGCCAGAAACCAAGTCTGGATTTTAAGCCTTTCTCTGGGCCATAATCTGATGAAAATCCCCAAAGAAAAAGTGCCTATTGGTGCTAGTGTTAATTTACCACTCCTTGTTGGTGTTTTATTCTTCCCGGTTTTCTTTCCCAGCTAACTCCACTTGGTAGCTCTTTGTTCTTAAGAACTAGAAACTGCTAAAAGCCAGAAGCTTTAAGACTTTTTGGGAGGTGAGGGCAGTTCCTAAGTGGCTTATTCTGTGAAGCCTCTGTCTTTGGCTCAGGTCATGATCCCAGGGTTGTGGGATTGAGCCCTGCATTGGGCTCCAGGCCCTGAGGAGAGTCTGTCTCTCCCTCTCTCTTTGCCCCTCCCCCCAATTTGTGCTCTCTCTCCTCTTTCTTAAAGAAATAAAGTCTTTAAAAAAAAAAAGTATAAGTAGGTTTGCAAAGGCCCACCATATCAAAAGATACTGAGAAGACAACTGTATGTACCTCTATGTCAGCAAAGCAGATAACTTAGTTACTTATTATGACTGGGAAAGCCCAGGGAGGTTCCGACCCTGACATGGTTCCTCACTTGTCTGCCGTGAGAGTGATCTCTTCTACAACAAGCAGATCTCTTACCTAAAGGAATCAGTATTTGGGGTTATAGACAATAAGCGTGTTTATTTGTTCCGATAAAATAGGGAGACTCTCTTTCTTGGTTTGGCACAAAGGCCTCAGTTGGTGGGGAAAGCAGCCTTCTCCATCTTGATCTAATTAACAGAGGACATATAAAATTAGCAATATCATCTAGTACACTTAGAAAGACATGAAAAGTCTATGAGAGTCACAGACTAGAAACTTATTTTTTTAATTAAATTAATTTATTTTCAGCATAACAGTATTCATTTTTTTTCACCACACCCAGTGCTCCATGCAATCTGTGCCCTCTATAATGCCCACCACCTGGTACCCCAACCTCCCACCACCCCCGCCACTTCAAACCCCTCAGATTGTTTTTCATAAATTTATCTTTGTAAGTGGTTGTGGGAGGAACTTGGTCAATGTCTCCACCAACCTCCATCTGCCTATCTAGCCTTACCTAACGAGCTGGATAAATGGGAGACATTACCATAGCCTACTGAATATTTACTATCCTCCTGCCCCTTATTTACAGAACCCCAGTGTTGTTTGGGGAAGTGGGGAATCATGAACACAGATAAAACGCTGTCTCTCAGGCTTACTTGCAACTAGGGGTTGACCAGGAGACACAACTGTGCCTGGAATTGAAGGAGAAGTGTGTCAGATAGAGAAAGTTTGTCTTTCTGCTTAAAAACATAAATGCAGCTGGTATATGCATTTTGTCCTTTTGTCTTGACCCTGCTTCTGTCTAGAACACACTTCTGATACATGGAGATGAAACAGCCGTTTTGCAAAAATACTGGAAGGATAGGAAAGATCAGGATATTTCGTTGGGAAGCTGCACTGTCCCCAAACTACCAGTCTCCAGGCTTCTTGTTATGTGGAAAAAATAAACCCACTAAAGATGATTCTCTGTTACATATAGCCAAATGCAATCCTAGTTGACAGGGTTGAGAAGTTTTTACAGAATTTTATGCATGTGCAATCTAGTAGAACTTCTGAGAATCGAAGGAAAGAGATTTCAAAACTGAGGACTGCTCAACTGTGCCGTAAGGAAAACATGGAAAGAAAGGGTTTTATGAGAACATTGAGGAGGATTGGTGCTTGGTAATTGGGGGTTCACTGGGAACACTGAGCAAGGGCTTTTCAAAACCTGTTCATAACACACTACCGAATTATTTAGACTTCCCTTTGCTGCCTACACTCCAAAGTCCTTCTCATCCTAAAATGATGCTCCCGTGCTTCTCTCTCCTTCAAAATGCACCCCCAAAACTTTTCTGTAATTTTTCCTGAGCTGCGCGTGTTATTTTGGCCCGCATCCTCACACCTTTATAATCTATTCTCTCGTGCAAGGGCTTCTGTGTCCTTTCCGAAGTAACTAATTTAAGTTGGTTTGGTTGCTTTTATTTCTCTTTCTTCCACACTATCCATTTCTGTGCAACAACACCACGACTAGAACTTGCAAAGACAAAATTATCTTTATCATGAAAAGGAAAATGAGAATCCTTAACATTACCTTTTATTATTTTTTAATTACACATAGACATGCATAATTAAAATACACTTTTAGACACATGCATTCCTGTGCCTTTATTAACACAGAGAATCCAGGAGACTCTTCCTCAAACAAGGCTTGCTATAGTAAGGATCCAGTGTCAACTCCCACGTTGCCCCCACCCCCCAATTTAACTTGGTTAAACTATAATTTGTGTCATTCAATCCCCAAAATGGTAACTTCATCAGCACATTTCATGACATTCAAAGCAATTCAGAAAACTGCTTTTGAAAACTAAGATAAAGCACCACATAGTCCATAAATCCTCTCTCCTCCCTGAAAATCTGGAATATGGGAACACTCTTTGCTCTCCCTGAGCAGGTCCAGCCTCCTCCACTGACTGCCATGTTGCATGGGAAACCCCAATCTCAGTCCCCTCCAAGCTCCCAAGGCCACGTCGAAGAAACAATTCCTGTCTTAGGAAATAGTGCCCTTGCTTCTAAAGCCACATCTCACATTTTATTTTTGGTTTCTGATGCCCTTTTTATTGTCATCTGTCTTTCATCAGTCTCCCATGGAGAATTCCAGCTACCAGTACTAACGACATTATACACAGTACCACCATTGATGCCAACATCAAATGGAAATACATATTTTTTTTGTTAGGGTGTATAAACTTCCTAGTTTAATGAAGCAGAGCTACACTGAAAGTTTATCTAACTCAGTTTATAATAAGAAAATGCCTTGGTGCATGTATTTGTGTTGTAAAGAAAAGCTAAAATTAACACTTTTAAGACCACCTCCGACACACGAGTCAACCTTGTTATAAGCAAAAAAGAAAATCAAGGTAAAAGTTGATTAAAACACCAAACCAAATTAAATTTGATCTAATAGTGTTTACTTGTTTTAACATCTGGAAAAGTTTGGGCATACACTGCAAACATTTTTAACCTAATTTAAAAATAAATTATGCTTAGTTTCCACAGATGTATTTAAGTTGGGTCCTTTTAAAGAAATAATTCTTTAGGATTTTTTTTTTTTTTGCACTTAACAGGCAAGAATTTGGATCATAAGGTGCTAATGGAAAGAATATCTAAATATCTCTCCCCTAATGGGTCCTCAAAAGAGCATCCCAGTTTTGAAAAAATATAATTTAAAAAGATCCTATACCCTCTGCTGGGCGAAAAACAGATAGATGTGGAGGGCCTCCTAAATAGAGGTTGCACAGTAGTATTTTCACCTGCAGAGAGGGGAAAGAGATGTAGCTGATGGGGGTCTCCCCACTGATCCTGACCCTGAGGACACACACCAAACTCCTGCGTAGGTGAGGGACTCCCATACAGATGAAAGATTTAGTTGAAATTCCTAAGGGCTCCTGCAGCCCTTGTAGGCTTCCCCTCCCTGCCCAACATAGATTCCCCCCAACAACCCAGTGGCTAAAGTGTGGAAATGATTCTCCCAAATCCCATGGCTGTTTGGTCAGAGAGCCTGCACCAGGAAACACTCCGCATGCTACTGGGTAGGAAAGGGGGAGGAGGGGAGGTATTTATGGAAACTAGTTTGGGAAGAAAAGCTGAAAAGGGAATTTGAAGACCTCACCCAACCTTGATGCAGCCTGATATCCTGCTCTTTTGTCACCAGAAATCTACAGATTTGCCTTATGATCTGGTTGGCATCTGCTTAGCTGCTTACTCTGTCCAGGAATCCAATTCCCCGACACCCTACTTCTCTCCACCCCTCCAGTCTGCATTTGTTTTGTCAGCTCTGTCTTTCCTGAATTCACAAAATAGTCTGTAGCTTCTTGATGGATGGGGTCATCTCTTGGACTTTTTTTTTTTTTTTTCTTTCCGGTCATAGCCTAACAAGGGACTTCCTGTGTACACAGCAGGTGGTGAGCCCTGGTGGGGCACCGAGAAAACATGGGGTTGATTCATCTTTTGTCTGTGGGCTTTTTCAGCACCCATTCAATCCCCTAGAAGAGAGTTATTACTTGATCCAAACAGTACATAAAAACGTAAGCCATAAGTAAGAGAACTACCCACCTCCTTTATTTTTACTCTGTTCTCTTTTCCTACCGCAGTGCAGCCTTCTGGATGTAGCCAGGAGCTTGCCCTCCTAGTGGTTCAGGCAAAGGCTGGGAGCTTTGTGTGTCTGGTAAGGGCCGTGGTCAGCAAAGTTGGTTTTCTTATTAGAAAAGTCTGTTTTATACTGTGATAAAGCTTCACACTTGTGATTTAAAAAAAAAACATTCTGTGGCAGAGACATAACCTCCCTCTAAATTCTCATCTCATGGCGTAACTTCATCCACAAGCTCATAACTCAGAGCAGCCTGTGGTTGAAAATCATGTACACATTTACTCCTTACTCCTTGTTGCTAGAGGGGAACATAGGTTAGCCACAGAATAATCCTTAAAACAGTAAGAATCAGAGCCATTCCTCTCTCTTCTCAGCCTTATAAGCATTCATAGCCTTAATGCATACCCCTTTAGAAACCAAATCAATTATATTTTTTTCTACTCCCTTTATCATAACCTTTTGGCTCTGCTACCTGGAGCACTGGTTCTCCAAGTGCGGTGAGCGTGAATATCACCTGGAAACTTAGGAATGCAAATTCTCCAGGTTTTATCCCACACCTACTGAATCAGAAACTCTAGGGGTGCGCCCAGTAACGAGCCCTCCATGTGATTCAGACGCATGTTCAAGTTGGAGAACTGCTGACTGAAGGGCCAGTAGCTTTGTTTTGTAGGAACTAAATATCTTGGCATCTCAGAGAGAACAGCTCTCACCTTAGCCATCACACCTGTATAGGACATGAAGCAACTCGTGAGAGCCTGTGGCGGGCCCCCAGAAAATATCCCTGTATCTAAAGGGTAGTCTGGCCAATCTACATGTTAGCACTGCAGTCCTGATTGAGGGAAACACCTCCAGAAGACAATTGACTTGGAATTTGAGAGGAAGTGATTACACATCATAATCAGTAAATTGCACAGGGATGAACAGAAGCATCTGCTACTAACATTTTCAAAGCTACATTTTTCGCAGGTACATTCCAGAGTGTAACAAACCATTTCCACATGTGGGGGCTGATCTTTCAACTATATATCTTACCTGCCTTTTGTGTCATCACAGATTTCTTTAGAAGTTAAAGTTCACTTCAAAGTCATAGTGGAGTCAAAAACTTTTCCAGGTGCAGTGATGAGTCTTCAGAGATGTTGGTGATCAAGGGCAGAACTGTGGATTCAGGGAGGGCTGCAAGAGCCAGACTACCTTAGTGCCCCTCTCACTTCTGAGATGCCCCCTGCCTACGTCAATTACCTGGCTGCACATTAAAATCCCTGAGGAAGCTTATTAGCATACTGATGCTTGGGCTCCACTCTAGAAGTTCTAATTTAATTATTCTGGGTACAATCTATGCATTGGTATTTTTTAAAAGCATTCCAGGTTCTTCCACTGTGCACCCCAATTTTAGAACTACTGAGTTAAGTGGATATTTCTTGAGTACTTACCATGCATGAGTCCCTACTAGGGCCAACAGAAGATTCAAAAAGCATAGGGAAAGAGGATGTGTCTTCAAGAAGCATAGAATGGTGGGATAGGGAGCAAGATATACACGCCTAACTAGAACCCACAGTGGTCTAAGATGCTGCATAGTTATCTGTGCCAAATACGGGGTTGGGTGAATTCTGTGGGAACAAATGGTTAGAGTTCCACAGAGAAGACTGGCTTTGAATTTGGTTTTGGACGATTTTTATCAGACAAGGGAGAAAAAACACTTCGGGATGAAAAAATGAAAATAAACATTAGTGTGAAGACAAGAAAGTTCAAGAATTTTGAAGGTATCTTTAAGTACTGTATAGTCACATACAGAGGATGAAGTCGGCAAGGTCATTCAGGCCAAGTTTTAAAGCATTTGTGAATGCCATGGTAATAATTTAAATCTTATTCTCAATGAAAAGTGATCCTATGATACGTGTTTTAAGAAGATAAATCATTTAGAAGATAGCTACTATTTTTACCAATGAAACTGTTGGGAACTTTATTTAGCCTGTTAAATAAACTCTCATTGAACATTTAATTTACTTTGTTGCAAATTCCCACACTATGAGGAATTTAAAAATGCCCTAGGCAGCTATTTATAATGGATTCTTGAACCTTATACTCTCTTATAAAGCTAGTATACAACATAGAATTTTGTGTTACATAGACCACATTTCTGTTGCTGTTGATAATTCTTTTTTTTTTTAATAATTTATTTATGGTAAAAGTAGCTTACTGGAGCCACTCAGAATATTAGCCTAGATCACAAAGCTGAAGTAGTGCTTTTCAGGTTTCTCCACTGTAAAGTTATCTCTCCCTGCCCCCCACTTTCTATACTGTACTCTTTGAAAGGAAGTCACTATTCACACCTCCTTGAGGGCAGACTGTCTACATAAATTACTCGGAGTTCTACATGGGATATGTGTCTACTCTTCCCCTTCCATTAACTTATAAACCTTGAAATTCATTTTATACTTTATAGTAGAATCCAATACTGCATTTATTTACTGCGATTTTTTTTTTCACTTGTCTGGGCAACTTTCCATTCTTTTACATCATAATTCTAAAAGCATGGTTATATGATTAAGTATTCAGATTGCCATCTTTTTTAGACTGAGCTCTTTCTATATGAACTATGGTGTAGAGATGTTTGTGATTGCAAAGAATAGAGCTGATATCACTTCTGGGCTTCAAAAATGAATTTGGGAAGGAAGGCAGGGCATCAGTGCCTGCCACTACAAGGAGTTATTTGGAAACCTAGGAGAATCCGGACATCCTGGGAAATTAGGCATTCAACAAATGACTCTCTTCACCAGACCTGCTCTATCTCACAAATGTACTTGGGCTGCCTTTAGCAAGAAAAGAACACTTGCTTCTCTCTCCTTTTGCCACTAATACAAACATTAATTACACCCTCTGCCAAAGTAAGCAGACTATTTACTCTTCTGATTCTAAGCAGACTCTGGACACTGATGTGGTGAAATCTGAGAGGTGGAGCACCTGAGTCCTAGGGTCTCAGGCTGAGTTTGGGGAGGAATCAGTTATCCGATTTACTGTGTGCAACAAGAAGTTGGCTCCTTGATTTTCACCAAACCTCTGCAAAGAAAGCAACTTGTCCATAGTCATAGTATAAGAAGAGGAAAAATAATTAACCTCTTAGGATTTTTATGGCCAAACCACCACCATGGGCACAGAAGAAGCCTTATCCTTCCTGACCAACCTTGCACTGCCTGTTGACCCTGCTTCAGTTCGCTAGGCTCCCCTTTGTCCATCTGTCAAGGGCCCTCAACGGGCCTCTCCACTCACCCTCAGTAGACAATCAGATCTTGCTGACACGTGTACTTACTCTTCTCCGGGATGTCCCCAGGACAATAAACCCACCTTGGTCCATCCACAAGGCCCAGAGGGAAACTAGAGCAGCTGTGGCAGCTTGTTTCCTCTTGACTCTGGCCTTTGGATGAACATTACTTGCACCCAACCTCTGGGGTTGAAGCCAGGAGAAAATGTAAGTACCCGTTTACTTCCTTACAAAACTGAAAGAGGCCATGCTTCTAGACTTCCGGGTGCACTTCCTCTTCTGGCAAGAGAGCTTCTTTACCATCTGTTTCTGATGTTTTCTCTTGTCTCATCTTCCCCAGCAGGCTCACGAGAGCTCTCCCCTCCTTCTTGCCTGCTGCTTTGTGAATTCTCTCCAAAGCATTTACTGAATCCTCTGACAACTTAGATTGTCTAGTCACCTCTTCATCTACAGACCCTAGCCCTGACTTTGGAGCACAACTCAAAATTTACCTACTGGGGAACACCTACCACTTCCTAGCCCAGAAATTTCCCCTTTCCTGCCCATGGTACAATAAAATTAAAAAATATATATAGTGTTAAAAAAAAAAAAAAAGCAACGGTGAGGCACCAAAATAGAAAGATAAGAGGGTAAGCAAACATCTGCACGTGCAATGGTGAAACCCACCATCTTTCCCTGCCAGGTAGTCAGACCTGTCCTTGCAAGGCAGGGACTGGAGAATCCTCTTGGGGGAGCTGATCAGTCTCAAGGGAAGAGAAACCTACTGATCCCATGGACCCAATGAAACAGGTCCTCACCCAATAATCCCAAAGCAAAGTCTGAGGATTAATGAGCACTCCACTTTCCACCCTAGTCACAGCTATGGAACATATATACATGGTTCAGACCAGCTTTTTAGGGACTCTACTTGAAAATTAATCTCTGACTGTATGTTAACTATACTGGAATTAAAAAAAAAAAAGAATCTCTGTGCCATTCACTTGCACTAAGACAGTTGCAGTAAGTTTCTAATATAAATTTAAACCAAAAAAAAAAAGGGAGGGGGGAGTTACTCAGAGGAAGCAGAAGCAATTGAGAAATCAGGAAACATTTTTATAAAAGAATGAATATTCTCAGATGTAAGAAAAGATATTAAATCTATGCAGAAAAGAGTAAGTGCTAGTTAAAAAAAAACAGTGAACAAGAACTCTTTCAGAAACTCAAAATCTTATAGCACTTAAAATTAGCATTTAAAATTCAATAGAATATATAGATGATTAAATTAAAAGAAATCTGGAAAGTATAACACAAAAATGGATGGAAAAGGAAAGCAATAAGCTAGAAAATTAAAATAAACTCATAAAGACTGACATTTGACTGATTAGCTAACTGGAAGGAAGGGTCAGAGAAAGAGACTGTAAAAATACAAACTGTATAAAACAGAAACCACACATATATATGATATTATTGAGCCAAGAGATATGGCTTTCCAGATCAAAAGGGACTATTGTCTGCCCAGCATGTTGAATTAAAAAGAAGACTCATCAAGGCATATCATCACAAGATTCAGGATAAAGAAAAGCTCTAAAAGTTCCCAGAGAGAAAAATCATACCAAGAATTTTTCCCACACAAAGAATATGGAATAAAATACTGCCTCGTACTTTTCAAAAAGTAGCATTGGAAGCCAGTTGAAAGGACAGAAATGCCTAAAAATTCTAATAGGAAACTATATCCAATCTAGAAATCTATACTCAAACTATGATCAAATATGAAAATAGAATAAAAATATTCTCAGACATGCCAGGTCTTATAATATTTTTCTGCCTTGTACTTTTATCCTTAGGATGCTACTAGAAGATATGATTTCCCCCTCCAATATAAAGACATAAACTAAGAAAGAGGAAGACATGAGGTCCAGGAAACCAGGGATCTAGCTTAGGAGACAGATGAAGGAAATTCCCAGGATGATAATCAGGACAAATCCTCGGATACCAGCAATGCATCAGCCCTAGAGCATAAACAATCCTGACTGGCAAGAGAAGGACGGGACAGATGGTGCTAGAAGGAATGACTCTAAGAAAAAACAAAGCCTGAAAGGTCACCAGAAGTATTTGTTCATACTGAGAAGTGTTCAATAGCCCCATTGGAAGGGCCAGGGAAGAATTAATTAATTATGCAGATAACATATGAAACAAAAGAAGGAATTACTGACTACAGAAAGTTGTAGAGAAACATAATGAATCATCCTACATTGTATAGCTCATCTTTTATTAACCTTTACGTGATTATATACCATCAAATACCGAATATTGGTTTGACTAACGGTGGCTTGAATATAAAGGTGGAATGGGTAGGGGCAGAGGGGAGGTATAGGCAGAGTGAAATCCCCATCGTTCATAGAACAAAGTCAATAGATAATGTCTAAAATGGAAACATGGAGAAAAAGTCAGCATAAACCTGATCCTGATATGGAAGAACATTCCAGAGGGAACAACAGCAAGGAATACAAGTGGCTGTTTCTGAAGGATAAAAGTCAGGGGTGGGGGAAGGGTGAAACAAGGAACTGCTGTTCTGTATTAGAAGATTTACAATGTTATTAGACTCATGCTTTCCTGAGAAGCAGTAGGGTATGGTGCTTCAAAGCCCAGACCTTGGGCTGGATTTCAGCTCTGACACTTGTTGACTCTGTGAATCTGGTCAGGAACCTTAACCTCCCCATGCTTCAAATCCCCCTTTCAAACAGGTGTAATAAGAATGCTTGAATCAATTAATACATTAAAACAAAGTGGTACTTACTGTTTCATAACTATTTATTATTTTTGTGAATAAACTCCATACACATATTACTTAAAAACTAAAATTAAAATAGAAAAGAGTTGAGCAGTAATGCAAATTTTACTTCTAAAGGCTCAGCTTCTGAAGACTCTGCTCTTTCTTCACATGAAGTGACAGTCAGAGTCTTACGTTCAATTTGCCCTAACAGCACCAATTTCTGTTCCTTCCCTTTCCCACAGAGAACTTCCAAGAACACAGCAACTACTGAGAGGGGTGGGGCCTTGAACCTCCTCCCCAACACCCCCAGTGGGTGTCTATCGAGTGGCCCACGCCATCCTCCCAGCCCTTCCTTGGCTGGAGGCCACAGTATCAGGGACAACACACTGAATCTGGCTTTGGCTTGTGCTTTCAGAGGCAACAAGTCGTAGATCATGCGAGACACTGTGGTCATCAGGAAAAGACTTGCTGTCCCGCCAGCGTTGCAGACAGAGCTCTTGGTGTTTCAAAAGTGAATGAAAGAAGCATGAGGACACATTCGAGGAACCAGCTCTTTGCTCATTCCTCAAGGGTAGAAGACCCTCCCTTACTGTCACCTCTTCTCTGCCCCTGAGTGCCTTCTCCTGACCTCACCCTGTGAAATCAGTACCCAGCAGAAAAGCTAGAAGACCTCTGCTGTCTCATTCAGCTACCACCCAGGATCTCCCCAGCACCCACACAAGATAGGAAACCGGGGTGCCCTGCTCCATGGCAGAGCACACAGGCATGCCTCCGTGTGACCAGGTGCTTTCATTACAGAATGCAGTGCCCATGTGTGAATGAATTTGCTCATAGCTCTGACATCCCACTCCGAGACCTTGCATAAATACTGTCAGTTCTCCAGACCTTGTTCTTCTCTGCTGGAAGATCTGAGCCTAAGAATTGACACCCTCGTCTTGCCCAGAGTGAGCAGGACCCGAGGCAGTGAGGGCCCTCACACAATGTAGCACAAATGAATTAGGACTAGGACTCAAACCGCAGTCGACGGAGCCCAGTATGTTGCTCTTTCCATGGTGCTTGATCATGGCCCGATATCCAAATTATCATCATCACATCACAGACTCTTTCACGCAAAACCCCAACCCAGAAATCCATGGAAAGAAAGGGTCATTCTTTCATGATAGAATTCCTTTCCAAGGCTTCAGCAGTAGATTTTGATCTTACCAAGAAATTCCCAATGAAAATAACAAGGGGGAGATGAAAAGTTCCAAGGCAATCTAAACCACGCTATGCTTGCCTCTATGGCCGCATCGTTAGTTCAGACAGCGAGTTCTCACACAAAGTCATAAACTCACCCTGCTGCAGACCAGCACCACCAGCCTCTTGGGAAAGGAGCCGCTTCTGAACAAGTAACTGAGCCGGAGAGCCAATGCTTCCCTCCCTCCCCTCCCCTTCCCTGCCCACACCCACCCAAAGGCCAGTCTCTACCAAGCTGTTTGGCAACTCTGTTCAAGACAGCTTAAGGTCCAGGAGTGGATTAGGAACAGCTAACACTCTGGCAATCATTTTCCTTTCCCCTGAGCCCAGACTTCAGTGGGCGTGCAATGTGGTATTTTGCTTCTGATTTCCACCACTTCTCTGCAATTCAACACGAGAAAAATAAGAGCCTATGCCAACACAGGAGCAGCCAGCCCCAAGTCCTCTGCCTCCCTGTCACGGAAAGACCCTTGGTGACCGGGCCATCTCCTGTCCCCACAACCTAAGGCGCAGGCCACCACTGGCCTGTAGGATGAGGCGGGAAGGGTTAGCCTGTGCTGCCGCCTCCCCTTCAAGCCAAAGAAGCAGATGGGCTTCCCCTCCTGCCGAAAGCAGCCTGGGAAATCTACAAGGATGGACAAGCCATTCTACGTTTAAGCTGCTCAGGGCAGCTGTTGAACATTGTGTATTCTGTGTATCTGTGTAACCGCCGGAGATCGGAAGTCTAGAACACAAGCTCAGGGAACACCAGGCCTATTACCTTCATTCTCTGGTCTCCCCGGGTTTCTGGTCCTGTGTCCCTCACTCATCCTCCACTGAACTGCCAAGTGATTCAAAACACATCTCTGAACATACCATGCCCCACACGGAATCACCCCAGCCAGGCTCCTGGGAACCTGCCACGGACAGCCCCGTGTGGCAGCGTGGACCCTCAGAAGGCCCACTGGCTTCTTGGGCCACATGCTCTTGACTGCATCCTGCACTCCAGGGCCGCAAAGCCGGGCAGGGCCCGGGTCCTCTCTCACCTCGTGATCGTTGACTGTGCATTTCCCTGTTCTGAGGCCACCTCCCCCCGTCTCAAAGAGCCGAGGCCCCAGCGGAAATGCTACCTCCTCCAGAAAACCCTCTTTGGCTCCTCCAATGACCCCAAGGAGTGAGCGTTCTTCCATGGAAGATTCACCGTGTTCCGAAAATGACCTCTGTCGAGAAAAATTTTAAAACTGTCTCTCAGGCTAGTTTGTGAGGTCTATATCGGGGCAGTCACTGTCTTCTCTGCACGCCTACAACAACACCTAGTGAAACGGATGTGCTCTGGGACCGTGCGTGGATCCAGTCGTTCTTAAGTGCAGGGAATACACTGTATCCTTTGTTTTGTTTTGTTTTGTTTTTTGATCTTCCAGGCAAAAGATGCTTCAAGTGGTTTGTAAACGACAGAATAAACCAAAGAACGATGTTTCCCCAACTTAAAGAATCTGTGCTTCGTCCTCAGACCAATGCAGGTCTGCGCATCCATGCTGTCAATCTGGGACTTTGTCTCTGAGTAGTTCGTCCAGTCTACCCATCCCTGGGAGGCTGTCTGCGGCTCATGTGCCTTCCCTGCTGCCTCCTGTCCATCTCCTCCTCCAGGCAGTCCAACGGCGCCCTGTGATGGTGGAGCAGGGGTCCCACCCTACCCTGCTTGCTGCAGGGGCTTGAGCCCCTTGGGACTTACCAGTAGGAGGCTCAGGAGAAGTCTGCTCTTATCTGAATAACTGCACCTGTGGTTCACAGATGGCATGGGCTTCTGGAGGCCCTTCATGTCTCTCACACAGTTCTGGGTGGGGGGGAGGGGAGAAATATCCTCATTATTACCTAATCAAGGTAGACACAACAGGGGGCTTATAAAATGAGGCATGATAGAATAAGGCGGTTAGAAAGGATTATTCCTTCACCTCCTTATCCCAGTTCTGCCTCCTCCAGTCTAGAACACTCGCTTCGCAATAGATCACATGGGCTGACTTGTATACAAGCTTACTGATCTGAGCCTGAGGTTTCCCGAAATTTGTTGGTAATCACCTTCGAGGGAGCAGTGGGCTTTGGCCAGCATCTGACATGGCCTACACGTTTTGGTATCAGCTATTTCTTAGGAAGCCTGTTTCTGTAAAGGGGCCACCATCACACCCAACCGACACTCTCTGGCAAGTCTGTGAATTGCTACAACATAAAAAGGCAGGCCCGGTTTGAATTACCAGGCTCCAATTCCTCGCTGGAGTTCTGGTCACACTCACTACACAAACCATCTGGAGCCTTGCTCTGGCACTTTGTTATTTACTCGCGGTCCCAGGTGGAATTAGAGTCCATAATTCACCAATGTCCGCCCTCCTCTCCATGGACAGCATCATACCTCATCTCAGCAGTCGCCCCCTGGCCATCCATCAGCCATTCCAACTTGGGAATCGCTTGCCAAGGTGGATGTTTTTCTCTGGGGATTATCATTATAAATTAATGTTTTAAATTTGGGGTCCAGGCTGCCATTTTGGAGAGCATTTCACCTTCTTTCTCCTAATCTCACACATCTCAAATGTATAAAGGGCCCACTTACTTATCCCATTTTCCCTTCCTCCCTTCATAAAGAATTCTGGTCCCCAGCAGACTATATGCTCTAACCCCTTTTACTTCTCTCGGAATTCATCACCAAACAAACCAACCAACAGTGAAAACCTCCCATCAGCTCAAGGTGCTCAGTGAGAAGACCACAATTATCAGTGAACATGTGACTAAATCTCTCTGCACTTCTATTTATCAGGGTAGGAGGCAAGAAGAAGTTTATTCATAAAACATCTACTGGTCTGTGTTGAGTGGTAGCAAAGGAAGGACCTTTTTGGTAAGCAAAAGTCAAAAGAAAGGGAAAGGTATTATGTGTCCAAGAACTGGAGAAGTAGAAGGAGTTTGCTGTGCTGGAATGCAGGAAGCAGGCAAGGAGCAGAAGACAACAAAACAGAAAAGGCACAGGGAGTGAGATGATGAAAGTTCTTGAACACTATGTAAAGAAGTCTAGATCGGTCTTTCAAAGCGATAGGAAGACACTGAAGGTTTTAAGAAGGGGTATCACTTGTTTAGACTTTCTGTTTTTTAAAATATTATTAGAAATCTAGAGGCTGAATCTGAATCTAGAGAGAATTCAGTCAGGGGATTGTAAGGCAGGTGAAAATGGATGGTGGCGAAGTGGAGACCGAGAGGATAGGACAGAGCTAAGAGATCTTTAAAGGGGTAAAGGGGACCGAGGGAAGGAATGACTTGAGTAAATGCTCAAGTTTCTGGCATGGACAACTGGATGAGCAATGATGCCATTCACCAAGGTAGAGAATAGAGGGAGTTTTGCAAGAAAGGGGAATAAGAAAAAACAATTTAGCTTGGGGACATTTTGAAGGAGTGCCTGTAGGACACTCAAAAAGAGTTTCTGGTAGGCAGGATAATTTTCAGGGAAAGGGAGTCATTGATATATGCAGTGTGTGAAAACTGAAGACACAGAGAAGGTGAGATCATCCAGGCAGCAGGGAGAGTAGGAACAAGTAGGAGGGTTGGCCATGAGACCCTAGGGAATCACTAACCAAAGGAAGATAAAATTTCAAAGAGAAAGTAGTCATTTGTGTCAACCAAACTACAAGTGAAGTCCTGGAGAGCAGAAATCAGAAAGAAGTGGGCTTGGGAATGAATTGGGAGACAAGAAAATGTGAGCAGTGAGTGTGATATTTTGAACCTACAAAAGAAGAGATATAGGGCCAAAAGAAATAATTAGTTGGTTAGTGGCTTGTTTTATTATTATTATTATTATTATTATTATTATTTAATCTTTTTTTAGAGAAGTGGGGGAAGGGGCAGAGGAAGAAGGGAAAAGGAAATCCCAAGCAGGTTCCATGCCCAGCACAGAGCCCGACGCAGGGATCAATCTCACAACCCTGAGATCATGACCTGAGCCGAAATCAAGAGTTGGACATCCAACCGACTGACTCAGCGAGGCAATCCTGTTGCTTTATTTTTGATTTAACCATTTGGGGGGAATAATTTTGGATTACAGAAAAGTTTCACCAGCTATCCAGTTCCCCATATTAACACCTTACATTACCATAGTGTATTTACCAAAACTCAGAAACCAACATTGGAACATTACTGTCAATTAACTTCTAGAATTTATTTGGAATTTATCAGCTTTTCCACTAATGTTCTTTTTCAGTCTCAAGAGCCAATCCAGGGTACCACGTTGCATTTAGTTCTCATAGCTCCTCAATATCTTCTGGTCTTTCTTTGTTTTTCACGACCTTGACAATCTTGAGGAGTACTGGCCAGTAAGCCATAAAATGTCTCACAATCTGAGTTTTTCTCATGGCTAGACTGGGCTTATGAGTTTGGGGAAAATTATACCACAGAGGTACCCTCTCCATCACCTCCCATCAGGGCTACATGACAACACTGATGATGTTAATTTTGATCACTTGGTTAATGTAGTGTCTTCTCAACTATGAAGTTTCTGCTTTCCCTTACCTGACTCTATTCTTTGGAAGTGACTCACGGCCAAGTCAGCCCACACTTCCATGTGAGATGGGAGTGGAGGTAGGATTAAGCTCCACCTCTTATTTTGTTTCGAAGATCTGGAGTCTCAAGCACATAATAGAGCACTTAATTCTGAGACTTTATTTTGTTCATTCATCAATTTTCCATGTGTTATTCAAGGTTCCAGGTCAAACAATTCAATGGCTAATCTGGACTCCTACTATACTTCTCTCTTTCCTTGACCCATTTGGTTACCATGTCCTTTCATATTTACCTGTTAAACATCTCATATTTAGTCACAGGTGATAACTGATAAAACTCTCTTTAGATCAACTGACCCTTAAGTTGCTTACCTTTTCCTCCAGGTTGAACCCCATCCTCAGCCCCAACTCTTGGTAAATAACAGAAAGACCGCAAAAGAGACAAAACCTCCTCTGTATCATCACCATACTCTTGTGTGGTCAATATGAATATCAGATGGCTTAGTAGCTTAGAGCTCGTCCTGAGGAAATGGCTCATAAAAAGCCCTTTCCTGGCACTTTTCACAGAAACTTTCCAGGAATACACGTTTACACAAGAATTATTTGCTTGTGGGATGCTTGTAGGATGAGTCCAGCCTTAGATTTCAAATGACAAGCAGAAGATCTGGGCTCCAGGATTGGTTCTGCCACTAACTTACTCTGAAAACCAGGGTTCACCCTTCCAACGTTCATACCTTGATTTGAGCATTGATAAAATGAAGGAGTTGGGCTGATTATAATGAATTCAGTTCATTCCACCAGCTGCTTTATTAGCACCAACCACTTGATTTCATTGTTGGGGCTTCTCTGTTAGAGTCACAGGACAGTGTGATTGGCTTTGGGAATCCTACGTAGAAGCCATATCTCAGAAGAATCACATGGAAAAGGGATTAGGGCTGCAGAGGTCAAATTCCAGCTTGGTGAGTTGTATGAGATAAATGTGGGGAAGCCCAGTGAAAAGAAGGGGCTCCTAACCTCTCAAGAGACAATGCATGCTTCTTCTCAAGGGACAGGAGGCTTGGCAGCCCTCCGTTGCCTCCAGCCCCATCTCATCAGGTGGGGTTAGCTTGCTGCTGAGTTCACATGATGGATGGCTCTTTGGGCCTCCAGAGTGTTCTTCAGCCATCACTGGGTTGTCAAATTACAAACAAAAGCCATTCATTGACCTCATCTTCTCTCCTGAATTCTTCTGAGCTTCATAATCTCAAACACACAAGCTATGCCATAGTCATCTGAACATCTTCCACTCCTCATCTACATGAACCATATTTTTCTGAAACACAAAAAATCAGCACACATCATCTGACAAAGAGTGTTTTTGTTACTCCCAACTGTAAAAACAGTCTAGGAAATGCACTTTGGGTACCAAGATATTATTTCCACATTCCTGCAATGATTTTTAACATCTTTTCTGGGACTAACCAAACAGAGTTGCAATTACAACTACTTTAGCAAGTTTGGATGCAAGGTGCCCTGCACAGCCTCTCTTTTCCCTTTTCCTCCTACGGTTACAATCACTACTGCCAAGAGCTAGTGTACTGTCAAGGCGAAAGGTGGAAAGAGGAGCGAGGAAAACACCTGGCCAAACTCACCTACAGGCAGGAAAGACTGTGGCCCAGAAGGATTAGAGGAGTACAAAGTACCACTGGTCCCAGTGTTGGATCTATTCATATTTAATAACCAACGATCACAAATGGATTGACACCCATTTTTACCTATAATTAAACAAAACATCCAAGAGTGTCTGGACCCAAAGGGTTTTTTCAATTACTGCCACCTTCAGGAGAAGGCTCTGATGTCAGGTGGGAGATTACTAGAGGTGGTAAAGCATCATGAGTCTGAGATGAGAGTTGGCATGGGACCCTTGCTTGCTTCCTGCTACACGTTCTTTAAGAAATGGCCAGCCACTTGCTCCCCAGTGGAGTCTAGGAGTGGGAGACCACTGGCTCTTCATAATCCCAAGGACAGAGAGTAAGAGACACCAGAGGGAAATGTCCAGTCTCATGGTGGCAACATCCTCATCCATGGCAGGAACATAACTGCCCACCATTTTTCAGAAAAGTCTGGCCTAGGACCCCTAGGACCCGAGTTTTAAAGTTGGAATTTTCCACTGTAAAATTAGAAGGCTGATAGCATCATCTTTAACATCTTGCCCAGCTTGAAGGATCCATGGTTCCTTTAGATTAAGCAGGTATCTCGCTAGAATGACAGGAAATGTAGGAGAGACATGGGTAGCATGAAAGTCTGGTTGCAAGAAAGATGAGGAGAGAAAAGGGATTGAAGACATTAAGGTTCAACTCATATGTGATCCATACAACTTCTCTGAAAGGTTCCAGGAAAAATGTTTCTCCTTTCTGCCTCATACTTCTGGTATAGGAGCTCACATTCTAGTTTACCCTAGACTCTCTCGACGGCTTTAATTTAAGAGCAAAGTCATCTAAAATCCAACATTTCATTTGATTCCCCAAGCCCCTCAAAACAAACAAACAACAAATAAACAAACAATGTACTTGGCAGGAATTCCCATCTCCATTCCCTAAGGAAAAATCCTGGGGCTCACTGAGGAAAAGTTGCCACCTAAGAAACTTGTCAGGGTCAGCTGAAGCCAGACCCCCTCTACACCAGTTCTTTGGAGCTGTAGAGTATCTTGAAGGTATCTGCAAGCAAAACCTGCTAAACACTCATTTTACCTTCTTCAACTGGCCAAACTTCTCCAAAAAGAGTGTCTCACAATAAAGCCTAGAGTTGGGTTACCTACTTTGTCATTGACAGGACAATAATCTTCTGCCTGCGCTTCTCACCCCTTAGGGGTCCCACCAAGCCTCTTCCAGGCTTCTGAGTGTCTTTGAGCCGAGCAGCTGGGGTTCTAGACTCTCCCCCTAATTTAATCTGAACAGCTCCACTTTTATCTGCTTTATTTATTGGTCTCTCTCTAGGTATTAAAAAGTGTCGGAGAACCACTGTAGGGCAAGTTCTAGTCTGCAATGTTATTTCCAGCCTGAACCCAAGTTCCAGTTTCTTTACCTGACATGCTAATAAATCTCTGCTTTGGTCTCCCAATAGAAAAGGGAGGACAGACGCACCTCATTGGTCTTCGAGACATACTGTCGTCTGTCACATCAGGACGCCCTCAGGGGGTCTTAAATCCAGAGAAACATGAGAGGAGTCATTTCACATCTTAAGACCCCTCTGATGAGAGAAGCCTCATTACCACGCGTGCACGGTAGCTAGTATTTTACATAGACTAACTGGCCTGTTTTCATTCCTTTTAAATACCCAAAGGCATCCTACCTCCATGAGGAGCTGAAGGCCTACAAACCATGGTCGTAAAATCTGTTTGCACACTATGTGAGTGCTAAAGAGCACCTGAAACCACTTTGCTTCTATTTGTTTTGCCCCCTAATATGCACACTGGTATATTAGTGTTTCTTTTGAATCCCCCTGGGTTTGGACATTATACACCCAAGTTTTACTTCAAATTGAGTTTTCACAGCTGGATTATAAACCAATGGAAATGTTGACCCAGCACCAACTATATCATTCCAAACAGGTGTTGCTTTAATTAGCCTTATCGTAAAACAAAAATTAAAAATTAAAGGAAAACATTTTAATGTACCTAAAGAGTTTCTGAAGGTCTTAAAGGGAGCAGGCAAATTACCGAGGACTTTTAAGCCTTATCTCCTATTCTCAGAGGCGCTCTTAAAAATTCAGGAACACTTCTGAAACTGCAGTAACACCCCAGTGTTTTAAGAGGAGAAGAAAAGCTGGATTCCCTGGCATGTTTTTCAATGAAGAAGGAAGTTTTTAAGTGAAGGGAAAGAGGCTTTGAAAATCCATTCACCTAGGTCCTAGACGTCCTGCATCCCAGGCAGGAAGAAGACAAAAAGAGCAGTCTTTGGATGTCACTCCTGACCTTCAAGGGGATTAACATGATTTTCCATGCAAAGACAAAGGAGTTTCTATGCGATTTCCAGTTTGGTGCAGAAAACATACCTACTGGGGACTTACAGAGAGGTGGAAGAGAGGTTGCAAAATTCCTACCCTCAATGGGTATTCAAGCTTACTGTTTCACACACATGAAACCACTTAGAGAGCAAGTTAAAATTGGATATGAATTAGCTCAGGTGTGTTGACATTTCAGCAAGACAACACAAACTTCCTTTGGCCCCAGGAAGTTTAGCACGATTTCCCAAAGAAAGCAGAGTGAGCAGCTAGCCTCACAGATTGAATATGGAGGGTCAAGCCCACAGAGCAACTCAAACTGGAGAAACTGCATCAGTAAAGCTACAGAGCAGTCGTTCTCCAGTTTGAATGTACCCTAGTCACTTGCAGGGTCGGCTAAAACCAGTTACTGGGCCCCCAGAGGTTCTAATTCAGTGGGTCTGAAACGAGCGTCCAAGAATTTGCATCTTTAACAGGTTTCTAGCTGATGCAGCTGTTACTGTCCCATGGACCACACTTTGAGAACAACTGACCTGCAGAAAAGGTTGCACATAGCTCTTAGTGATCTAGTGTCGGCTGACTTAGCTCTGAGAGGATTCATATACAAGGGAAGAGAGTGCAGTTCCAAGAAAGATGCTTGTTTTTTGACAGTGTTAACTAGAACGCTTTAATGCTAAAAAAATTACTCATTTTCAACTTAACCCTCTTTCTAGCCATCTTGAGTCTCATTCACTTTTTTTTTCTCAAAGGAAAGAGAATTCTCTAGTGAGTGCTATTATGTGGTCCTGTACCTTCATTAACTTAGTTCTCATAAAAAATGCAAAAAATTATCAAAACAGTAATGATGATGATGCACTCTGCCCTTACATTAAGCACTTGCCTCCACTTGTACCCTTGTAAGAACAGGGTGCAGGCTCCGTGAAAGGATCTGCTGTCCTTAAAAATCTCCTCTCCTTCTTCCCAAGAAAATACCAACTCCGCTGGTCCTTTCTATTACTCAATTTAAGGGTTAAGTTCTTCTGAAGTACAAGGAACAGAGAAACACTTAGGGACCACAAATGACAGGACTTATCATAAGATAGGGAAGAAATAAAATACGAAAACCACACATTGGGCCTCTTGAAAGCACAATGGCATTCATAACTTAAGGCAATTCTGATGATTCTCTCTCAACCTGTCTCCTCTGGGATGGCCAGCCATGGTTCCCTACCCTGAGGCCCCATAGTCTTTGACCCAGCTTCCTTTTCTCTGCATGCTTCTCCCCAACCCCGCTGTTCGTTTGTGTTTCTCTGTGTTTCAAAATGGCTCAAGAGAAAAAATCTAATTGGCTACTCATCACCAACCAACATGGGGTGCCTCTACTGGGTGAAGTCATTGCTCGGGACCCCTAATGAGCTTCTAGTCTAGCTGATAGACCAGCAGCGTTGTCCAACAGAAATACAATGCCAGCATCAAATATAAGAGGTATATACAATTTTTTTAAAGATTTTATTTATTTATTTGACAGAGATCACAAGTAGGCTGAGAGGCAGGCAGAGAGAGAGAGAGAGAGAGGCAGAAGCAGGCTCTCCACTGAGCAGAGAGCCCGATGTGGGGCTCGATCCCAGGACCCTGGGATCATGACCTGAGCTGAAGGCAGAGGCTTTAACCCATTGAGCCACCCAGGCGCCCCGGTATATACAATTTTAAACTTTCTATTAGCTACATCAAGAATGTAACATGGAAATGCAAAGTGGTACAGCCACTGGGGACAAGATGGAGGTTCCTCAAAAAGTTAAAAAGAGAACCAGTAACCATACTACTGGGTCTTTACCCCCAAAATACAAAAACACTAATTCAAAGGGATACATACACCCTTGATATTTATTACAGCTTTATTTATGATAGTCAAATGGAAGCAGCCCAAGTGTCCACTGACAGAAGAATGGATAAAGAAGATATGGCACACACACACACACACACACTGGAATATTACTCATCCATAAAAAGAATGAAATCTTGCCATTTGCAACAACATGGTTGGAGCTAGAAAGTATAAGTCAGAGAAAAAAAAGTCAGAGAAAGAAAAATACCATATAGTATTACTCGTATATGGGAATTAAGAAATCAAACAAATGAGCAAAGGAAAACAGAGTGAGAAAGAGAGAGAAATGAAGAAACAGACTCTTTTCCCCCCAATTTATTAAATTTTTTATTTTTTTATAAACATCTAATGTATTTTTATCCCCAGGGATACAGGTCTATGGATTGCCAGGTTTACACACTTCACAGAACTCACCATAGCACATACACTCCCAATGTCTATATCCCCACCACCCTCTCCCGGCCCCCCTCAAAGACTCTTAACTATAGAGAACAAACTGACAGTTACCAGAGGAGAGGTAGGTGGGGGGCGGGTGAAACAGGTGATGAGGATTAAAAGTACACTTATCATGATGAGCACTGAGTAACATATAGAATTGTTGAATTACTATATTGTATACCTGAAGCTAATAATATTGCATGTTAACTGTATTGGAATTAAAACTAAAAATTTAATTTAAAAAAATAAAAGCAGGGGCACCTGGGTGGCTCAGTCAGTTAAGTGGCTGCCTTCAGCTCAGGTCATGATCCCAGGGTCTTGGGATGGAGTCCCACATCTGGCTCCCTGAGCAGGGAGCCGTCATCTTCCTCTGCCTGCTGCTCTGCCTACTTGTGCTCTCTGTCAAATAATAAATAAAATCTTTAACAACAACAACAAAAAAAGCAAATGCTCCAAAAAAACAATAACAAATAAGAATGTAACACAAAAGTGAAATAATTGTAATAACATTTTATTTAATATGTGTATCTAAATCACTAACATTTTAAACATGTACTAAGTAAAAATTTATTCAGATATTTTTACCTTCTTTTTCCTCATATTAATTCTTTGAAATCCCATGTGTATTTTATACCTGGAAACTATCTCAATTATATTAGCCACATTTCAAGTGCTTATTAGCCACATGTGGCTAGTGGTTACCATATTGAATAGTATACTCATAGATGGTTACTTTTGGCTAGAGGACAGATCTTTAGTTGTCACCACTATCGGTCAGAATAACAGGGTAACATGATACAATATTTTAAAAGAAACACCTGTCTCTATTTAATTCAGAAAGGTACTAGGACAAGGAGGATACTCAGAATCCCATAATCCATTCTCCTGAGCTTGTCCAAAGATGGTATTAGTAAGCAAGCTTCTACCTACGCTATACTGGTACTCTCAATCTTAGTTTAACCAAAGAGTTAGTGACTACCTTTGTGTTTCTACTATCTTCCAGTGATGTGGTGACTACTTTTATGTTAATAATATTGAGTATAGTTCTTGTGTCACTTCTACAGTCACCTTAGCCACCTTCTCATACATACATCCAGACTCATATACATTTCTCATATACAGTTATTTCCACAAAGTTTGTGATGTGTCTACCATATTTTATAAGCTTCTGGCCATAAAAGATTACTCAAAATCAGTCTTATCTCCTCTTACATATACTTGCTTTGTACATACATCTATAGTATCATTTACCATTATTATAAATATTTAGATATGTGTTCATTTATTCCCCTCCCCCAGATAATGCACTCTGTGAAGTCATTCTTTAAATGAATTTATCACCAATCCAAAAATCAGCATCCCCAGTGCTTTGTACAATATCTTACTAAAAAACATTTGATAGTGAAATAAATAAGTGAATCAACATATTATTTGCCTTGAGGATTCTTAACTGCACTTGGTTATGAATGTGTAAAGATTTCAGAATGAAGGAAAATCCATATAAATCTTGAATGATCATCTGCATCTTCTTTTCAACTTGATTATTTTTTTGGCTGAAGAAACTGCTGCTTTACTTCAAAATAGAATGGATGCAAATGGGAACTCAAGTATGCAATATGTTATAAGAAGAATAGTACTGAATAAAGAATAGGGTGTTTTCCATCTCAGGTATGACAAATTAATTTGTTAGATAGACATAAATAAATCACTTCACCACTCTGAACTTTAATGCATTTGTATTGTGTTATATTTTAATGTCAAAATTACAGCACTCCAGTTAGTTTATTTCAAAGGTCCTGTCCATCTATCTCTAACTTTCTGTGATTTCAGGAATTCACAAGTTCTAGAATAACATTAAAAAAATCTGGGGCGCCTGGGTGGCTCAGTGGGTTAAGCCGCTGCCTTCGGCTCAGGTCATGATCTCAGGATCCTGGGATCGAGTCCCGCATCAGGCTCTCTGCTTGGCAGGGAGCCTGCTTCCCTCTCTCTCTTTCTCTTTGCCTGCCTCTCCATCTACTTGTGATCTCTCTCTGTCAAATAAATAAATAAAATCTTTAAAAAAATAAATCTGTGTGGGGGTTTTATTATTTTTATTATTTTATTATTGCAATGAGAAGTAGCCCAGCTGATAATCAATTATTTATTGCCTTATTCTTCAATTACTTGTTTATATGTCTACATCTCAAATTAAATTTTTGAGAATAAGAACAATATATTGCTCCTCTTGGTACAATCAACAAGTAAATCAGGGAATGCACAACATGACTTTCAATAAATGTTGACTAATGATAAAAACATTCATGAACAGTCATTCCCCATATCAAATATCCAGAATTTCTTTTGCTGAACAGTTTAAGATGAGTGGGGTGAAGGCCACTATTTAGGATACTTTTTCTTCAGACTTAAGTGTAAATATCATAGATGAGAAATTCTAGTATTTCCATTCCACCATAAGGGTCACAGAGGCAGGAAATCCTTCCAATATATTTTGAGTTTACTGAGAAAGGTGTTTTGGTATCTTTATCATGATTGTGACTCTGCATATGGCTCCTTTAAATTCTGTTAATTTTTGCCCTTTATTTTCTGAAGATCTGTTATTAGATGTTTACAAATTTGAAATTGTTATCTTACCAGTGGCTTAATTATTTTGTAATTAGGAAGTGAATTTCTATATCTTTATTAAAAGATTTTATTTATTTAAGAGAGAGAGAGAATAAGAGAGAGAGGTCAGCAGGAGAAGCAGATTCCCTGCTGAGCAGGAGGCCAGATGTGGGACTTGATCCTGGGACTCCAGGATCATGACCCAAGCCAAAGGAAGTTGCTTAACCAACTGAGGCACCCAGGCACCCCATATTTCTATATCTTTACAAGGCCTCATACCTTAGAAAAGATTATTAACATAGCCGCATCAGCTTTCCTTAAGTAAGGCTTACATCAGTGAGGTACCAGTGAACTGGCTCTCTGAAAATCAAGAGGACCCAATTTGTGACATTTGCAAATTTACAGTGAATCTGCATCCATTCACATGGTGAATGCATCCACCACAGCCAATCTCAAACAACTGAAGTTTTAACAACAGACCTTCAAAATTCCTGAATATTTAAAAATCAATTCTTGTAAATCTTTATGAGATGGTGCCATGAACTACTGGTTTTCCATGCTTTTATTTTCAATCACTTTGTCTCCTTATATTTCAGGTGTCTCTCCTTTAAAGAGACTATGGTTGGACATTTTACAAAATTTAGACAGATACATCTTTCAAATAGGATATATAGACCATGTACACTTAACGTAATTGCGATCTTTGGTGTCAGTATTTCACTAGGAGGACTCACGGGACTCAGAATATAGTTATAGGTTTGGCTGAATTGAGTGAGTCAAAAGAGACAAGATAAAATCAGCAAAGGGAAAAGGGGCATGTGGTAGTTTGGAGGGAACCAGCCACAAAATAGTAAGAGTTGCCTCCTAGTGAAATCACACAGGACATGCTTAATTCCCAAAGCAAGAAGTTGTGGCAATTCATGTCAAATGGCTGTCCACCAGGAAAGCTCATCAGGGACTCAGCACCCAAGGTACAGATTGGGTACTGGTCACATAGACACTTAACAACATTCCAGACTTCCAGAAATAAAGCAGGCGTTCAGCATAAACCACATTGTTTGCACAAAGCGTTTAGCTACAGTGAGCCACTCTTTCAGTTCAGGGAATGCTGGTGACCTTCCCAAAATTTAAGTTCCAAGATGCCTATGTAGTCAACCTTGCAAGCAGGTCTTCCTAATGAGAGCAGTCTTGGAACTCCTAAGTTAGGTCTTTTCTATACAAATCCTCCTATCTCGTGTTATTGTTACTATATATCTTATTTTTACATATCTTGAAATCCCATAAGGTATGATTGTTACTGTGTTTTTTTTTTTTTTTAGAGTCAATATGTCTTTAGATTTATTCACACAGTCAACCTTTCCATTCTTCTTTTCTTCCTGCATTTCCTGCTAGGATTTTCTGTAGGTCATTTCCTGCTGGGAATGAGATCTGTTGGCTGTTGTCAAGAATGCCTTTATTTCTTCTTCATTTTTTTTTAAAGATTTTTATTTATTTATTTGACAGAGAGAGAGAGAGATGACAAGTAGGCAGAGAGGCAGGCAGGGAGAGAGGGGGAAACAGGCTCCTCACCCAGCAGAAAGCCTGATGCGGGGCTAGATCCCAGGACCCCGAGATCATGACCTGAGCCAAAGGCAGAGGCTTAACCCACTGAGCCACCCAGGCGCCCCTCTTCTTCATTTTCGAAAGATATTTTTGCTGGCTATAGAATTCTAAGTTGTCATTTTTTCCCTAGAACTTTAGACATACCATTCTGGTGTTGCACAGTTTCCTTCATTTCTATTGAGAAGTGAGTGGTCTTAAAGTGACTCCTTCAAGAGTAATGGATCTTTTTAACTCTTTTTTATATGACTTCCTCTTTATTTTTGGTTTTTGACAGTTTTACTATGACATGTGTAGGTGTTAGATTTATAACTTTTTGAGTCGATTGCTGGCCATTTCTCTTCAAGTATTACCTCTGTCCCATTCTCCCTATGACATCATTTTATGTTAGACTCATAGCTATCAACTGAGGATAATATATTTATTTTCCCCATGGCAAAAACACTCCCACAAACAACAATAACAAAAAAACTGATTCAAAAAGTGTCAATAGTGCAGAGGTTTAGAAACACTGCATTAGATTTTCCACTAGATTTGTTTCTCTTACATTCTTTTCCACAATTCTTGTCTTTTTTTTTTTTTTGTCTTCATGGTTCACTCTAAATATTTTTTACTAAGCCATCTTCAGGTTTACTGAGGTCCTTTCAATGCTATCTAATTTGGAATTAAATCCATCTATTAATTTCTTAATATCAAATATTAGAATTTTCATCTTTAGGATTCCATATAATTATTTTATATAGATTTCAGTTCCATGATGAAATTCTCAATCTTCTTGAATGTATTAATCACAATTACTTTTAAACACATTTCTAACAATTCCAGTATCTCTGTCATGTGTCTGTTTCTCTAGTCTATTTACTTCTCAATTCTGTTTTCAGCAAAGGTGATCATTTTTATTGAATGTCAGATATTGTGTTTAAAATTCTGTCAATGCCTTGGATGCATCAATCAGAGACTGAATTGATTTGAGATTAAACTGCATTATGAGAAGTCTTGATCTACTTCTTTTTTTAAAATTTTTTATTGTGTTACATCAGTCACCATAAAATACATCATTAGTTTTTGATGCAGTGTTCCAAGATTCATTGTTTATGTACAACACCCAGTGTTCCGTGCAATATCTTGGTCTACTTCTGGCTGGCTCCACCTCTAGAGAGTATAATCCTCTAGCGGTGCCCTCTGAGAGCCTGAAGTGCTTGCATTGGTCACGTCTTCATTTCCAAGTTGGATATTCCATTTTTTAATTTCTTGGCATCATATAACCACCAAAAGCTCCACTCTGCATTTCAGCAGCTCTCTTCTTAGCCTTTCAGCCTCTTGCCCTATGCAGCTGAATTGGCAATTGCCTGGTGTCCTTTCTCTGTACATTTCTTCTCTTCAGAATCTTGACCCTCAAGTTTTAGTTGCTTTGAAAACACAAAGTTCTTTTACTCTCTAGCTCTTAATATTCCCCAAACCTCTACCACTTCCCTGCCCATTAGAAGTGGTTCTCTGACTGGTTTCTCACCCTCTTACTCTACAACAAAAATTGCCCAGTGCCCTGAGTAGGAAACCAGTGTGCTCACCTCCCTGAACTTCCTTTCTCTCAACATCTGGCCCCTCAAGTTCTTGTTATATCAGTAGCTCCCTCATGCCTTTGACAACTTTTAAAAATCAAGCTTCTAGCTATTCTTGGCAGGAAGATAAGTCTGTCAAAAGCTACTTCATTATAGTCAGAAGCAGGAATCTATATTTAGACATCAGGTTGGATATAAGAAAAACATGTATTGTTCTGTGAATATTGTTGGATACTAGACCGGGTCATCAAAGGCAGGAGTAGTCTCCTGCTTCCTTTAAAAGCCAGGGGAAATTTCCAGGGAACTGTGATCATTAAAGAGGCATGCATAATAGAGAATGAATGTAGAAGGCAAGGCAGCTAGACAAAATGATTTTTCATGATTTCCTGTGACCCTATCAATCCTAACTCCTGCCAATACTCAAACACTCAGAATTAAACAGAGCCATGCATTTTCTTCCCACGGTTCTCATTTTGGTTAGCACATAACTCAGAGATGGAAGATTGCAATTCAGAACAGAAAAACTAAAATATAAGAGCTAGTGTTTACATGATGTTTCCAGTTTGGTTATAGTCAGGAAATATAGTGTGTTCGGACTTTCTCTTTCATATTGTGTGAGCAAAGCCCCTCTAAGTAAATCTAGAAAATAATTTCTTAGGAATAAGAAGAAGATTCAAAAGGTATTTCATATCATCTAGGAATTTCAAGCTATGGTTTTCCAGCTACATTACACTCATGTCACATCAGACCTTTGCCAATCTGTTGTAAGAAAGAAGATAAAAGGAATCCTGTATGTTATCATATGCAGTCATTTTAAGAGCTTTAGGCTTACCTCCTGTCTACTATTATGTGTACATGTTAAGTAGAGGTGAACATTACAGGCATGACAGCTCAGTTTAATGGGCAGGGAGATGATTAACAGAACTTTGTAGGCCCTTTGCAGGATAGACAGGGATAGCCGTGTACTAGAAATGGATTCGTGGAATGAAGGAAGCTTTCCCAGTGGGAGGTCACACTGCATCCCACAGCAGTTGGCTTCCTGATGCTCCTTAGTGGCTGGAGGTAAGCAGAGAAAACAGGCACAATTATTAAGGTGGTTCTGGTGTGTGCACGACTGTTCACTTTCCATCACCTACCTCTCTGGTGCATCCCTTCTAGGATGCTTTTCAGGGAAGTTTGGTGTGGTCCCAAGGACCCTGAACCTCTGGGATTAGTTGTCCTTAGTTAATTATTTGATCTTGGGTTAGTCCTTCCAAGTTTTTTGCCTGAGTGTTCGTATATCAAATTAGGGGATGTGAGTAGATAATCCCAGCAATTTCATTCAGTTAGAACAGACCATGGGTCCAGAACTCCCTTTAGACAGGTAAAGACGCAGAGCAGCAGGAAAGGTGTCTGATGACCCATGCAGAGGGTCGGCACTGGAGGAGGAACTTTTCAGTAGGCCTGAGTTTGGGACTTTTCTTCAGGCTTCTGTCCTCCCACCTTTTGCTGTGGAGATACAGATAATTCATATATGTCTGGTGAATTTCTTGTTTTCCTTCATTTTACCTTATATTGCTCATCAAAATGTGCCAGAATCTTTTGATAGCTGAAAATATAACCTGTTATTTATTCAACATCAAAATTTATGTTGCAGTTCTTATGATGATCACTTTTTTTTATTATCTTTACATAACCTACATAAAGCTGAGATGCTCGTATTCTAGCTCAACACACAGTGAAATTCAGAAGTCATCGAAGACTGGCATTCAAAAGAAATTGCAGAAAACTTTAATTATTTCCTAAAGTCTGAGAAAATGGTGAAAGGCAATGGCAGGGCACAATGGGCAGGAAAATAATCTTCAGAACTGGCTCTAGCCGTCTGCCAAAATTCCACTCATCATTGCATAACCGTCTTAACCAAATATCTTTTCCTATTATCTCAAAATTGTTCAAAAGCAGTCCAAAAACTCAACAATCAATAGCTCTCACCTTCCTCCTATGTCTGCTTTTCTTCTGGCTTTTCTGTAAGGTAAATCTGCTTGGCTTTTCTTAGGCTTATGTCAGCCCTCTTTCCACCAATTACCCGGATCAGCACCACTAAGGCCCTAGTCCAAAATCACCGCAGGCATCTCCTTTAGAAGATGGGTGGGAGAAGGCAGAGGGCAAGAAAGGGGCGCAAACACATTTTAAAGCTCTTTTTTTTTATTATTAAAAAAGGATTTTATTTATTTATTTGAGGAAGAGAGAGAGAGCATGAGCAGGGAGGAGGGGCAGAGGGAGAAGGAGAAGCAGACTCCATCTGAGCAGGAAACCCAGTGCAGGGCTCCATCCCAGGACCCTGAGATCATGACCTGAGCTGAAGGCAGATGCTTAACTGACTGAGCCACCCAGGTGTCACCTTTTTAAGCTCTTTAAAGATCTCTGTCACATCTGTGTTACGAAAGCTCACTTTTTGAAAAAGGTACAAACATGTATTACATCGATTTACCTTTGATTTTCCAATCCTAAAAAGAAACTTAAGTGTATGCGTTCTCTTTACTAATCGATAACCCATAATAAGGTTACTTACATGGTGAAGTGTTCTGTTCAGATCCCAGTTTCCACGTAAGTGTGAACCATGTTTATGCTGATACATCTGACAGAATCACACTTAGGTGTGAGAGTTTTAGCGGCAGGGAATTCCTTCTGGTAATAACAACCAATATTTAGTTAGCGACATAACATATGCAAAGCACTTTCACACCAATGACCTTATTTGATCTTTGTGTCCACCTGTGAGAGGGGTATGGGTTCAATATCATTCTTATTTTATGCATGGGGGAGGAGAGGCTGAGAAAGGTGAAGTGACTCGTCCAGGTGCTTACAGGGATAGGGTGGTAACTGACTCTAGCTGTTCTGGTTCCACATTGCAGAAATGAACTACTTCACTGAATTTCTCCTAACTCTATTCTTTTCATTTTCACATGCACACGCACACACACACACACACACACACACACACAGAGAGAGAGAAGCTAACTGAAACATGGCCAAATATTACATATGTCCAAAATGTGATATATATATATATATATACACACACACACACAGATATACAAACACACCACACACACACACACACGCACACATGCACAATCATGTCTTAAATCAACAAAATCCACACAGCCACTCAGTTTTTCTTTCCAGAAGACTCCCTGACCTGTGACAGAATAAAGAGTACTGCCAGCCAGAACTATGGGGCCAGCTCGTGCTTCCCTTAGCACTGATGTGCTTGGGTTTTTAAAGCCCTTGCCATTTACATTAGTATTATTTTCACTGTCTTGATCACCCGAACCTCAAAGGAAAGAGGCTAATGATATTCCCGTCACCCCTCCGTCACCACGCTCGTGACGGGAATGGATGCAGCTCCGACTGCCCAGATCGCCTCCACGAGCCCTTCAGCACATTAAGGAGCCGCTCCTAGAAGCAGCTGGGCTTCCCATTTGCATCTCACCATGTCTTACTTTTTTTCCTCAAAAAAAAAAATTTTTTTTTTTTTAAAAGCACCCACAATACCCTGGAGGAATTTTCCGGGACAAGCTGCAGGTGCTATGGATATTTTCATTTAATAATCATTCTTGCAATTCAGCACATTTGTAATCCATGTGGTAAACTCTGACTTACATTTCTCCCAGTGGACGCTGGCCAGATGCAGAAACCAAAGAGCTTGGTGTGCCGGTCCGGCCTCTTCCTCCTTTTATAGTTTGTGCATTTGGATGTGTTTAGCATGATCTGCGAGTGCAGGCTAAGGAATGTGCTGCGTTTAAAAGACCCTTCTGTTGACATTAAGCAATCATAAATAGACTTGGAAATTACCCTCCTTGCATTTACTGCGGAGTGCTTTAATTGGCCGGCCTTCTCATGTGATATCATAAAGAACATATGCATATTTCTGGCAATCCCGTCAGATCTCGAAGTGCAGAGGCACACAGAGAGCTGCGCATTCCTGACATCCATGGATTGTCTCATATATGTCACCACATCTTCCCACCAGGATTGTTTCCCCCACACACTTCAAGATGGTAACTTCCCAACTGTCCAAATTCTATTTGGAATTCTCCTGGAGTGTGTAAATGTCAGGGCCGGTTTCCTTTCCGTGGGAGAGCTTTGAAAGGAGAACTGGACGCCTAACTCCCTCATAAATAGGAGCCAGAGCGTCCTTTTTTCCTTTTCCTTTTTTTTTTTTTTTTTTTTTTTTAAGGTGTGCATGTCAGATGGGAGGGAGGGAAAGAGTATTTGGCTAAAAGTTTAAAAAAAAAAAAAAAGGAATCTCTTTTCAAGAATGACATTCTCCTGATTTTCAACATACAAACAAAATGCTTAAGCCTGCATGGAGCCAGATTCCAAATGGTGGATTTTTCTGGCTAAGACATCCCTTGGTTGCGCTGAGATACAATCACTTAAGCAGTGAACTCTATCGGGGCTAATGCCACCCCCTGCATGCCTAGGAAAGGGCACCTGTCAGGGGCCTAGCAGAAAACAGATGGCACACTTAGAGGAGTAGCTCAAGATGTTTTAACAAAAAAGGCTGTGCTCAAAGGTATGAGTTAAAGGAACCAACCAAGAATGGGAGCTCTCGGGGACTATATGTAATAAGAGCCTGTTACAACTTCCAGGCCAGAAGGGAGCCAGCTAGAGGGACAGTCATGGATCTGAGTGGGAACCGTGGAGTCACTGTGTACCCACAGCCTCATCTGGAGGGGAGGGGAGGACTCCAGGGAAATAGAACCCGAACTTCTATTTCCTCCCTGCCCCTTACTGGTGCTTCCCGTTGGCCAAAACCAGTTGGTAACTGTCAGGGAAGATAGACTCAGGTGCTGCATTCTGGGAGTGTGGGGAAGCAGGGCGGAGGGGAAGAGTGGGTCACGAGGGGCAGAGACTAGTCAGAGACAAGAATGAGTCCACCCCAAAGTCCTGGATACTCCTGAGCTCCCATATATCATCAGTCACATGTATTCCTCACCGCAACTCAATGACACAGTTATAATTCCATAATACAAAGAGGAAAACTGAGGGCTAGAAAAGCAAAGTAACTTACCCTTCCACTGTTAGACAATGGAGCTTTCCAAAGACAGAACTGCTAGGTTCTTCATAGGAGGAGGATGGGTAGAGCTAAAATGAGTATGGTGCTAAACAGAAGCTAAGCAATTCTGTCATTGGAAAGTTCCATTTAGGTATGAAAATTTTTCATCACAGATGGTGAAAACAGTACCCAAATCAGACTGCTCCCGGACCTCAGAGAAATAGGAATGAGGGTTGAGATATTGAGAGATGTCAGACCATCTCAAAAAAAAAAAAAAAAGAAAAGAAAAGAAAAGAAATAAAAAAGTATATAAATCTATTTAGTCCCCAAGTTTAGATAACAAAAGCTCAGATAATGAGAATTTGGATAGCAGGGTGGTCATGTGACCTCATCAATGAAGTATCACTCACAGACCAGGCAGAGCCTCTGGAAACAGTCTCAAACACAAGAGTCACAAGTTTCAACAGTCATGAAAATGTCTCTATTCACCCTGAATTCATGCCTTCATTAGTTTGTCCTGGGAAACTGCACATGGTATTGTTGTAGATTTTGATGATAGCTTAGGGAACTTTACTTATTTCTTGGGCAGTAGAGAAATTACATTGTAAATTTAAAAATCACAACAGAAAATCCGAAGTCCCCAGAAATACTTGGATGAGAATATTCACAGCAGCTTTGTTCATGATGGCTACAAGTCAGAAACACCCAGAAGTTCATCCACAGAAGTGGAAAGGAGACGGTGCTATACTCATAGAGCAGAATCATACTCAGCGATAAAAAAGAATAAAGGACTGAAATACGCAATGACAAGAATGAATCTCAAAAGCAGGTTGAGTGAAAGATTCAGAGACAAAAGAATATATGTTGTTTGAATCCATTTATACACAGTTCAGTAGTGGGCGAAATTAATCTGTGGTGATAGACATTAGGAAGTGGTTGCCTGTAGGAAGGAGGGCTGTTGATTCACTGGAAAGGACACAGGGGACCTTGTGGTGAGGGATACAATTGTCAAAATTCATCAAACTGGATATAGAAGATCTGTGTATCATACTGTCTATGACTAGACCAAACAAACAGTAGGCACAAGGGAAGGAACCTGCTTTTGTCTCCTAGGAGGACGACCATTATTTCTTTCTGGGGGAAATACATTGACAAGCTGAGTTAGACTGAAAAAAGAAGACACGGAGTCCCAGAAGCTGACAGAAAGTCAGAGAAAAGTTAAACTACTCGTGATAGAGGAGAAATTTGCTGCTGGATGAGAACAGTAGCGAGGGAAGGAGGAAGTGGACAGAAAACCAAATTGTGGCTGGGGGCCATCATGAGGAGGTATCTGCCAGGACATTCTTTGTGTTAAGGGGAGGAAGTCTTATAAGTACTGCAATGTTAACCACCTTTGTTGCCCCAAATCTACAGTAAAACTGAATACATATGAAAATAAAACACAAGAAATCTTCTAAAATATGGAGGAAAAGAGGCTCTGTTCAGCTGAGACACAGAAAAGAGAACAACCTTGGGGCATGAGAAGCAAAGAGTAGCGGAAAAGCACGGCAGGCCGTGAGCATGGGGACATAAGTGACCCAGAAGTCATAGAAACCTGAAGGCAAACACTGAACATCCCTGCCCCTCTCCGTCCCCCCACGTTTGGGAAATGAGTGGACATATTACAAACTTGAAACACAGCGTGATGATTTCACCTGACCTCAGCTGGTTACCATGCTTTGCGATATGTTTTTTAAAAAACACCAAAAACACCATTGTTCTTAAGTAATATATTTTCATGCTTATATGTCTCATGCCATGGATTCTAAGAGGAACACTTATTATTATTGTTATTATTATTACTATTACTTTGGAACTACCCTGGAATTTAAGGCACCTTACAGTTGATAATGTGTTATAGTTTGTCAGCATTTATTCCTTTTCATTAGTGTATAAAATAATATTGAGTGTTTCAATTGACTGTGTCCTAGATTTGATGGCACTTGGCATTACCGGTGCATATTAATTAACTAGCTGGGGTGGGTTTACAGTCGTGGAGTCAGAGAGAAGGAAACCTTCATGGGGAAAGGTAGGCTTGAGGATCAAGGGGACATTCTGAAAGAGAAGACAAAGTGGCAGTGGAAACACATAGTAACTGTGGGGGGAGGGGGCAAAGAGAGATAAGAGATAAATACACCGTGAAGGGGTTCCCCAAGGTCAAGTGGGGAGGGAGGTAAGCGCTCAGACACTGAGAGAAGAATTCCCAAAAGAAAGCCGAGGGTGGGGCACAGTCTACTATGACCTGAAAATTGATCCTTAGTAACAATCTCCGTTTCATCTCAGCTGTGACACAGGTGCTCACAGGGAGGGAGACTTGGAACATCTTCTCCTTTTGGTCTTTTCCATCCCTGGCGTTGTGACATGAACGCATCTGATAGAAAGGGGATGTGCCCTGAAATGCTAGTCCCTCCAGGTTTCTGTCAGTGGGATCTGGGATGCTCAGTGGTGACAGTGGCAGATCCAGTCACACCAAGCACCACCACTTATATCCTGTGGGGTACGTGATGGGCCTCCCACCTGAGCCCTCAGGTTCCCTATAGGTGTGGGGTACTGCGCTAGTCTGCTAGCTCCACCACGGCAACGTACCACTGACTGGGCAGCCTCACCATGGCAGTGTATTTCCTCCCAGGTCTGGTGGCTGGAGGGCCAAGAGAGAGCGTCAACGGGTGTGGTTTCTCCGGGCTCGCTCCTTGGCTTGCAGGGAGCCATCTTCTTGCATGTCCTCAAATGGTCATCCCTCTCTCTGTGAGCATCCCTGGTATCTCTGCGTGTCTACATTTCTTTTTGTTAAAAGGACACCAGTCAGATTGGATTGGGACACATTCTAAGAGCCTCATTTTAACTTAATCATTTCTTTAAAGGCCCTTTTCCCCCGATATAGTCATATTCTGTACTATGTCCTGGGGCCTGGGGCTTCCACATATTAATTTGGGGGGAGAAACACAGTTCAGGCACTGTAGAGATCACAAGAGGTAATTTTAAGTTTTTCTCAAAATTGATTTCCATTTTTTCTTTTTATTTTGGAGGTTAAGCTTAAACCGAATTTATTAAACCAACATATTTTGAGACAGGTAGTTTTTTTGTCTTCCTCTCATGTTTCCATTTAAAAGGATGTAGCATTTCCCAAATCAAAACCGCAATGAGATATCACTTCACACCTCTCAGAATGGCTAAGAGCAACAACGTAAGAAACAGCAGGTGTTGGCAAGGGGAAAAGGGAACCCTCTTTGCCCTATTGGTGGGAATGCAAACTGGTGCAGCCACTGTGGAAAACAGTAGAAGTTTCCTCAAAAAGTTAATGGAACTACCTTACCCAACAATCACACTACTAAGTATTTACCCAAAGAATACAAAAATACTAATTTGAACGGATACATGCACCCCTATGTTTATAGCAGTATTATCCACAATAGCCAAATTATGGCCACAGCCCAAGTCTCCGTCAACAGATGAATGGATAAAGAAGATATGGTATATATATACCACATATATGGTGTGTGTGTGTGTGTGTGTGTGTGTGTGTGTGTGTGTATATATATATATATATATATATATATATATATATATATGGAATATTACTCAGCCATAAAAAAGAATGAAAACTTGCCATTTGCAACAACACGGATGGAGCTAGAGAGTATTATGCTAAGTCACATAAGTCAGAGAAAGACAAATACCATATGATTTAACTTATACATGGAACTTAATAAATAAAACAAATGAATAAAGAAAAAAAAAAGAAAGAAAGTGAGAGAGGCAAACCGAGAAACAGACTCTTACCTATAGAGAACAACTTACCAGAGGGAAGGTGGATAGGAGAATGGGTTAAATAGTGATGGGGATTAAGGAGTGCATTTGTGATGAGCACCAGGTACTATGTGGAAATGTTGAATCACTACAATGTACACCTGAAACTAATATTACACTGTATGTAAATTAACTGGAATTTTAAAAAAAACTTTAAATAAATGGATAAATAAATGCATACATAAATAAAAGGATATAGTACTTATCTTTTTCTTTTATTTATGTCCCTTTATACAGAGAAACTAGGAATACCTGCTTCTACCTACTGCAAGAATTCATATGAAAGGCCAGTAATATGCCAAACATTTGCAGCTTTTGCCAAATAGACACTATGTGTTCAAAGCAAGGTGATTCCTATGAGAAGTCACAGGCTCCATCTTACTCCTCCAAAGGAACTACTTTGGGAGATCCGAGACCTGAGTAAGGCTCATTAAGTCTATGAGAATTGGCTGGGGCTGTTAAAATTTTGTATGTGCCCAGCACGTGGTGTAATTATGGCACATATAGAAAGTCAACAACTCTGCCATTCTTTGCCTTTTCTTATTTGGTAAAGAATCAGTTGCACCCAGAGTTGAGACATTTTTAAGCATCCTGCAGTCCAGAGGACTCAATGGCCTGAACATATTTTTTTCCTTAAAATAATGACAGCAAATGCAATCTCATACATTTAATTAAGCACAATGTATTTTAACCTAAAAGCAAGCATTTGAGTTGGAGTATCTTAAGGGTTTACTGAAAGCATCTTCAATGGGAGGCAACATCAAAGCAAGAGAAATAACAGGAATTCAAGTAAACAAAAGTGAATGAGATTAGAAGTCCACCCATGCTTTTCTACCCAGCCCTGCTGTTACCACATAAGTTCATGCTTTCATTACTTTGTCTTAAGAAATTATAGTTAGTGTCTACTTACTCTCCCTACCTCTGGTCCCCTTCCTTCCTGATCCATCCGAGACACACCAGAAGATCCCTGTTTTGGAGCACCACTCTGATGTGTTATTTCATTCTTCAATGGTCTCTCTTGGCACTCTATTAACTAATGAATAAAGCCCATATCCATTCTAGATGTCAATGCCTTTTAGGATTTGGCACCAACCAACCTTTCTAACTTTGTTTCCAACATCCCTCATTATGAACCTTGCACTTTAGAGATTAACCAATCCAGCTGTAGCGAGAGCCCCAAGAAGAGCCTTTCAAAAACATGGATTCCCCTATCCTCCCTATGGAAGCTGGGTCTTTACATCTTGTGTAGGGTCTAGGAATTCCCCCTTTTAGATGCTGATCTTTTAGATGCCCCCTTTAGGGCCCCACTGATACTGAAAGACATCTAGTTTGGATGTTCCAGCCAAATTCCATCTTTATTATTCATTTGAACTAATCTTTTGCAGGTTCTTTGAGCTCACCTCCATCATGAAACTGCCTTTCTCTGACTCCACTTCCCCTTAATCCCCGCCTCCTTCCTCACTACCAACTTGCTAAGTTTCTCTCCCTCTTCTCTACTCCCATTCAGTGTGTCTCTACCTTCCATATGGTCCATCTCACGTTCTACCTTACATTTTAATTGCTTTTACCTTCCTAGTAGCCTGTAAGCATTTTGAAGGCACATTCCACATCTAACTTGTCTTTGTCTCTCCAGACCAATCAAAAAGTCCAGGAAAAACTGACACACTTGAGTCAAGTATCTCTTGACTCAGAAGGGTTTGCCAGTGATTCAGTAACCCTAAGTCCCATTAGGAGGAGAAAGGCTGATAAAGATTTTTCATTTCTATTTTTAACTTCTGGAAGAACCACCATGCCCTATGATCCAGCAACTGCACCGCTAGTTATTTACTCAAAGATACAAATGTAGTGATCTGAAGGGGCACCTGCACCCCAATGTTTATAGCAGCAAGGTCCGCAATAACCAAACTCTGGAAAGAGCTGAGATGTCCAATAACAGATGAATGGATAAAGAAGATGTGGTGTATATATACAATGGTATACAATGGAATATTGCTCAGCCATCAGAAAAGATGAATACTTACAATATACATCGACATGGATGGAACTGGAGGGTATCATGCTGAGCAAAATAAGTCAATCAGAGGAAGACAATTATCATATGGTTTCACTTATATGTGGAATATAAGAAACAGTGCAGAGGGGACCAAAGGGAAAACTGAACAGGAAGTCATCAGAGAGGGAGAAAAACCATGAGAGACTCCTAACTATCGGAAACAAACTGTGGGTTGCTGCAGGGGAGGTGGACTGGGTGATGGGCATTAAGGAGGGCACATGATGTGATGAGCATTGGGTGTTATATGCAACTGATAAATTATTGAACACTACATCTGAAACTAATGATGTACTGTAAGGTTGTTAATTGAATTTGAATAAAAAAAGGTAGATTAAGCTGAAATTTTTTTTAAAAAGGAAAAAAAATTCTCTAACTTATTTTCTTTATTGTGTTATGTTAGTCAGCCATACAGTACATCATTAGTTTTTTTTTGTTTTGTTTTTTTTTTAAGATTTCATTTATTTGACAGACAGAGATCACAAGTAGGCAGAGAAGCAGGCAGAGAGAGACGAGGAAGCAGGCTCCCTGCTGAGCAGAGAGCCCGATGCGGGACTCAATCCCAGGACCCTGGGATCATGACCCGAGCCAAAGGCAGAGGCTTTAACCGACTGAGCCACCCAGGCGCCCCACATCATTAGTTTTTGATGTAGTGTTCCATGATTCATTGTTTGCAAATAACACCCAGTGCTCCACGTAATCCATGCCCTCCCTAATACTCTTCTATCAGAATCCTATTTTTACAGTAAGTACAAACTGAAAACACTGCTTTGCCAAATGAAAAATGTCAGACCACATGAGCGAGTCAAAAAACTTCAGTCTCTTTCACACCTTTTATAAGCTACATGAGCATGGTTTTGTCTTTCTGTTATTCATTTTGGAGAAAAGATTTTTATTTCCCCTACTCGCAAGGAAGTTTTTTCTGATGAAAATAATTGGTGTGAAGTTTGTGAGGTAGATTGACATTCATCATGAGGACAGAAGGTAATAAATTAACAATCACATGGAATTAACATACTTAGATAATCACTTAATCTTTGGGGGCTAATCATCCATTTCTGAATTTCTAAGATTAACTACTCCTTAGAGCTTAAGATCTATTTTAAGACAAAAAAGAACTGACTGAAAAGAGACCCCTCAGAGAAAGAATCCTCATTTCTCGCACCTGTGGTTTTTCATTGCTCCTATGGAGAGCTTAGGTTGGTGGACACTGGGAGCTTGAAGTACTCCTTGGGGAGGTTTTGTTGGAACAGTAGAGTTATTAAATAGCTAAAATGTCATGGGCAATAGATCTAGGTTACAAAGACAATACAAAGAGAGGTTTCCAAAATAATGTCCCCACCTGTAACTGAATTCAGCAGTGATGACTATAATCCTAAACAGCAGGCAATATGAAAAAAAAGTTGCTGAGCTCTGGAATGTATTATAAGTAGTCTTTGAATTCATATTCGCCTATTCAAAACTTTCTCTTCATTTTATGAAATCCTGAAACTTATTCTCGTAATGAGTTCATGTCTCATCCTCTGTCGTTGTTGTTTGTTTGGTTGGTTTTTTTTGGTTTTTTTGTTTTTTTTTTTTCCCCAAAGAAAAAGAAAAGAGTTTAAAATTCCAGAAAAGCTCTTAGGAGAATTTTGGATCATACTGAATACTGTACTAATTTACCTTCCATCATAGTCTGATCTCCCTGCTCCTCCTATTCACACAAACACCATTCTTCTAAATTCCAAGATGGCAAATTGCTTCCCCTAAGGATCCTGAAACATTTAGGGAATGTGACTTCCAAAATAATTATTGTAAGTTTAACTCTTTAAATATTTAATTAATGCCTATTCCAAAGAGTTGTGGTTTAAAACAACCATTTTTAATTTTCATGGATTCTTTGGGTCAGGAATTCAGACAGAGCAGAGCAAGGATGGTCTTTCTGCTTCACACTGTCAGAGACCTCAGCTGAAATCTCCCAGGGGTGGGGGCTGGAATCCATCACTCATGGGTCTTGTGGTTGAGGCTCGCTTTTGGCTGACGGTTTCAGTTTCTCTTTAGGGAGCCTCTCCATGTGGGTTAGTTTGGGCTTCCTCACAGCATGATGGCAAGGTTCTAAGGTCAAGAATCCAGAGAGACAAAGGGCCAGGCAGAAGCCACATCAACTTTTATGACCTATTATACCAAATTATGCAACACATTCCATTCACTGAGGTAGTCATAAAATCCCATCCAGTCTCAAGAGGAAGAGAAATAGATACTGCCTCTTAATGGGGAGAAGTAAGGTGCTGGAGCTGCCTGAGGGACTGGGGGTCTTGTTGCAGCCATTTGTGAATGGGGTTTGTTGACTCTGAGCTCCCCTTGAAGGGTGATCTGGTTGGCTGTTTTCAGGGAAGCATTGGTTTTAGTATTTCCTTTGGGAATAATCAGATTCCTTGAAGTATATTCTTTGAAATTCCTGCTTGGGGGGATTGTATCCTAGAAGACTCATGGGGACTGGAGGGGAAAGGACTGGGGCACTCAGCATTTGATGCTGATATGCATAGAGCTTGGTTATCTCCTTGTCTTCAGCGGGACACTACAGCGTCAATTACATGAACATCTCTGTCAGGCAACGCCCAATTCAAAGTTCTTTGGTTTGACTCTCTTCAAAGAATAAACATCTAAGCCTCTGTGGGCTTGGGAAGGGTCAGTTTGCCAGTGGCACAGATTTTGGAAGAACTAGAAATCTGACCTTTGCCAATGGTTTTTACCCAGTTCTATTTATTTTTGTTCCCACCACTATGCACTGTTACAAGGGTAACTGGAGCTGTCCAACCTGTGCATTCTGAGGAATCTGTGATAGCTAACCACTCTGGTTTGGGACCAGCTGTTTGGTTTGCTAGCTCAGTTAAGATTTTCTGTATGCTTTCCAGCTTCCAAGTATAATTGTTGTCTTCCTCTTTATTTCCCAATTCTTCGAATCTCCTCCCCATGGCTTTAATGGGGTCTTGACAAGGGGATGACTTTGGATATGCACATTTGAGCTTCCATGTTAGTGTAGGAGTCTCTTAAGTCTCTTTCAACCATTGTTTAGGTGACATGATTAGTACACCCTAAAGATCCTATTTGCTCTTCTCTCAACCTGTTACTCTTTTTTCAAGTATAATAGCACCACAAAGTGAATTTCAGGTGTGTTCTAATCAGTAGAGATTATAACTGTTATTCCATTTGTTGTACACATTCAACTCAATGCTTTTCAAACTGTGTGAGACAGTCTAGTAGTGTCCTTCAAGTGATTAATAGGTAAAAGTTTGAAAAATACCATGTGCCTTCCTCTCAAATATTTACACTATAACTTGGGGAAGAAATATGCTTTTTTTTTTAAATCCAGTGTTGCTAAAATATTCAACTATATAATCCTTTTTGTGGAGAATACCTTATCAAAGTGGGGTTCACTAACCTCTTACATCAGATGATTTGGGATTCTTTTATATATTTGGACACAGATCTCGAGTCAAGATTGGGCCAGTGGAAACTTGAAATTTAAAACAAACAGCTAATTCTTATACAACCTGACATTCCTGGAGAGCCTATTCCCCACCATTTGAACCTCCATATCAAGACATTTTTCCCTTGGCCCCTCCCCCAGGCCTAATGTATTCTATCTACTCTTTAGGGAGAATCGCCTCTCCTGAGCAGTGAACTTGGCTCACATCCTGCACCTTTCTTCTCTCTTTGGGATCTTCTTGCTGCTAAGAGAGTATATTTCACTCTGTGGGGTAGGCTTTGCCCCAAGGGAGGAAACTTGTGATTATCCAACTGTTCTGGAGCCCGAGTTAAAAAGTGTATCTAATATAGGATTTAAACAATAGAAAATCAATCTATTCACTCCAAGTATTAAAGGTGATATCTTATTCTAGGTTACCCACGTTCCTCTCTCTCAGTTGGTTCTGAACTGAGGCATGTTATGTATTGAGGAATGTACTGAGCTGTCTCAAATCCCAAACTTACATTTGAGGATAACTGACCTGGAGGCAAGCTTCAATAAACTATGACCTAATATAAGTACATCATATAACACAGTAGAAAACACATGGCCGTTTATCTTGTTGTTGTTGTTGTTGTTGTTGTTGTTGTTGTTGTTGTTTTTAATTTACAACCACAGGAAGAGCAGACAAGGTAAAGAGGCAGTAACCGAATTTCACTTATTTGGAAGTAATTCCCAAGGATTTGAAAATAGCCAGATCCATCCTTCATATTTCTTTTAAGATCCCTCTTAAGACAAGCAGGGAGATAGAAGATCAGCCTGGGTAACATCTGGTTTGTTTAGGAACAGAAGGGATGTGGTAGAGGAGTTCTTGGAAGCATTCTTAAAAGATGTGGAAGGAAAGCACCTGGAAAAGCCCACTTTATTGAAGGAAGGCTGCAGGGACCCAGGCAGAGGAGGTCATGTCGAACAAATCAGACGGAGTTTCCTTGAGATATCCCTGTCATGAAAGATGAAGGAGATTTAGTGGCTGAATAAAGAGAACTTTGATTTTAAATAAGATCTGACAAGATTCCACATCTGGGATTAATGGTCAAGGAGAAGTCATTGAAGGTGGGTAATGTAGGGTGCAAGATACAAAACCGGCTCCAGACAGAGAGATGGATGAGGCAGGGAAGAGCTTTGTGACTTGGGAAAGGATTACCTGCCTGGAGGAGGGGACAGTAGTAACACAAAATGGTCAGCCAGGTTGGGATAGCTTTTATTTATAATATGCATTGAAGGAGAGCCAAACAACAGGACAAATGCACCAAGTCTCGAGATGATTCTGAAAGCCAGACTCAGCAATCCTAGCAAATCGGTCCACACAGAGGTCGAAGTACTTGACTAGGATATGGTGCCTTGGGCAGAATGGAGGAAAGCAATGTAAGGAAAGAGACCAAGATTAATGAGCCAAGGAAGGGAACAGTTGGCCCAGTGGCATTTTCTGAGGCCAGAGCTTTAGATGATTGGGAAATTGGCCAAATTTGTCTTCAGTGTTTCTAGTTTCTCTTCTTGAGCCCTCTCCCACACATCTTCCTTTCACCTGCACCAGAAACCACCCTGAATCTCAACCCCAGCTTCCTGAGTTTCAAGCCTTCTAGTGTTCTCACACTTTCCTCTCTTCCTCCTATAAAAACCTAATGTCAGTAAAGTATCTAACTCCCCCTACGGGATAAATGTGTAGAGAAAGTATAAGGCATTATTCTTCCCCTGGGCATTTATATTTTAATGTAAGATAAAAACTTGAAGTCAAATATTATAGCCATTGTGATAGGATTTCAGGGCAGGGCATGGGGAGGATGTAGTGTGGTTATGATGTGTCCCTGAGGTCACTCATGGCTCTTGTCTCCTGCACCTGGTGGTAATATCAAGGTTGGTCCTGCCAAACAATATTCTGGTCTTCAGTGCTTCTGAACATATACAGTAAAATTGAGCTTTAAAAACGGAGTTTGCAGAGGAAAAAAACAGTATTGGCAGGATCCCACAGTATAAAATCATGGTACAAGGATATGAGGGCGGAAAGAGCAACAGGGAAGGATACTCAGGCCCAGAGACATTCAGGCTCTGAGGGCTGCAAGCCTTTTCACCTTCAACATCTTCCTCATCCCAATAGAAATCATGCCTGTTCAACTGCCGCTCCTTCCATAGATAGGATTTTATTTCCTTCTTGTTACTAACGGCATTAGAAGAAATAGAAAGAAAATATGTTTTCTATAATGAATCCTCATCTGAACTCAAGGAGAAAAGGGAAGGAGGAACAAAATGGACAGTAAGCCCAACATCCAGCTCCCACAGTCTTTCCTGCTTATTTGGAATCTGGGAAGGCATAATGATTGCACAGGACAATGGTTTTCCTCTAGAAATCTACTAGATTTCTCTCAGAAGACACAGGAGTGTGGGAGATATGTCTGTAAAGGAAGGGGACTGTGCTCCTACAGCTTCTTCACTCTCACCCAGAAGTCAGACACTCAGCAGCCTTAGCCAGCAGAGATACCACTGAGAGGTCAGTATGAAAAGACACTGTGTTCGAGGGGTTCTCACACTCTCTGCAAACTTGACCATAGAAGAGTCTCCCACACCCTCCTTGGAGCCCAATTTGATCTCCTGCAACAGGTTTTAATAATTATCTAATTATTAGATAATTAACTAATTATCTAGTTGCTCATTCCAAGATTAGAAGCAGGGCACAAAAAGAGTGGCCATACGCTAAGCCAACTTGATAGAAAAGGAAAAGAAAGAAAACATATGGGACGCCTGGGTGGCTCAGGTCATGATCTCAGGGTCCTGGGATCAAGCCCCACATTGGGCTCTCTGCTCAGCAGGGAGCCTGCTTCCCCCTCTCTTTCTCTGCTTGCCTCTCTGTGTACTTGTGATCTCTCTCTCTGTCAAATAAATAAATGAAATCTTTAAAAAAAAAAAAAGAAAAGAAAGAAAGAAAACATATGCAAAGGACATGAGGCCTTTAAAGTATTCAGACGAGGCTACTGGGATCTGGGACAGAGTCCTGCTACTCAGGGTATCCTGGGGCCTCACTGTCTCAGAGCAGATCTCCGACCCTGCTCTCCATGACTCTCGCTCCGGTTCATTCCATTCAAGGCTGCTGTGGGAACCAAACCTGTCCTCAGGTCAGAGCCCTACCTCACTTTTGCCTCTGCCTCTCATGCTCTGAGGCAGCTCACCACATAGCCAGCCCCTACTCTGTTCAAAGCCCTTTGCCATTCCTTAACCAGACACCACCAATCTGCAGCCCATTACTCTGTTTCATTTTCTGTAGAAATGACAATTACAATTTGAGACTCCATGATTTCTATACTTTTCTGCTTGTTTATATTCTGTCTTCTCTCCTTTGAATGAAAGCTCCATGAAAAAAATGAATCTTGTCTTGACTGGTCACAGTTCTATCTCCAGTACTAGTAAGGTGGGGAGTAGCTGCTCTGTAAATACTTGGGAAGAACTAATAGAAGAGGGGTCCCCAGTGATGCCACCGAGCTCTCCCTAGGAGGTGACATTATTGCCAGTGTCCTTCCTCGCCATGAAGGAGGCATCTATGTGCACTTAGTACATCTCCTGCCCACAACGGATTGTTTGTATTTGCTGGAAATTCTCAGTCATCTGGAAAAATCTGGTATTGTGAAAGAGCCCTTTCTGCAACAGGGATACCAAGAACATTGTGAGGAGAGGTGGTTGCCTGTTTTCCCTCGCTGGATGAAAGGAGGCCACGAGTCTTTTTGCAGTTCTACTCAGGAGCCAATAAAATAGAAACAAAACACACATGTGCCAAGAGTTAAGGGACAAGACGGAAGTGGCTTAGGTTTGTGGTCTGTTACCACATGACAACATTGAGTTGGAGCCAAGGTATTTTCTGTTCTCTCCAGTCTCTGGATGTTGGAAGGCTCTGCTTTGGAACAGAGGGAACCAGCATGTCACAGAGGAGGAACTCTGTGCCCGGTGCAGGGGTGTGAAAGTGTCAGGGAAGATGTGTTTCCACAAATTGAAGAGTTAGGAAATTCAAAGTTTCCCCTATAAAAAGGATAAGCAAAGGATGGCCCAGAGCCAAATCTGGCCTGCCCTCTTTTATGGGGCGGTGGGGCGCGGATGGGGGGGCAGTTTTCGTTTTTATTTTCCCAAATGGATATTTTTTTAACTAACAACAACAAAAAGACACTTTCTTGTATTTACTCAGAATCGCTCTAGTTCCTAGGAAATAAAATTAACATAGCATAGAAGTAAAGGACATTAATGTGGAAGTCAGGGTAACTGCGTTCTTGCCCTGACTCATCTACTCACTCATTATGTCTGCTGCCTGTTTTTGTGAATAAAGTTTTATTGGAACACAGCCACGCTCATTTGTTTACATATTGTCCATGTATCTTTGCCAGGGTTGAGTAGTTGTGAAGGAGACCACATAGCCCAGAGAGCCTAAAACATTTACTATCTGGATCTATATAGAAAAAGTCTGCCAATCCTTCCCTTATTCCAGTAGTGGTGCATAAACAATAAATTTTGGAACACTGAAAAAAAATTAAATTAAATTTTAAAAAAAGAAATACGTCGTAACATATGAAATTGCTGATATTTGACCGTTTTGATTTTTAAGACAGCAATTTCATATAATTCAATTTAAGAGTTCATTCTTTAAAATCTGTTCTTCAGTATCCATCTCAAAACCATTTCATCCATAAAGGTTTCCCCAGTTCTCCCAAACAGATGGGAATACTCTCTTCCTTAATCATAGAACTTTGCTCCTACCTTTGGCTGATTCTATGTTTGTATAATAGTCTTTCAGTGTATAGCTTCCCAGTTATCCCTAAAAGTACCATTATAGGCTAAATTGTGTCCCCTGAAAATTCACATTGAAGCCTAACCAATGTAACTGTATTTAGAGATAGGACCTTTAAAAAAGTAATTAAGTTAAAATGAACTTTATAGGGTGTACCATATTCCAATATGCCTGGTATCTTTCTAAGAAGAGATTAGGACGCAAGGAGAGACACCAGAAATGGCCACACACAAGGGTAAGATAATGTGAGGACAGAGTGAGAAGGTGGTGGTCTACAAGCCAGGGAGAGAGGCTTAGAAGAAACCAAATCTGTCAGCAGCTTTATCTTGGACTTTAGTCTCCCAAACTGTAAGAAAACAAATTCCTCTTGTTTGATTATGTGGTATTTTATTTCTGTGGCATTTTGTTATGGCAAACTAATAAAATACCTCAAGAGCAGAAGCTATTCCTTCTTTTGCTTTGCATTCCCAATAGCATCTGGAGCCACATGTCTAGTATTTGTTGATTAAACTTCACAGGATTGAGTGAAACAAGATGTATAACATGATGTGTCTGGGGTTTAGAATATTGATTTTCCAAAATTCCTAGAGTGTAAATAAGAATTTTCCACACAGAAATGTTCTAGAAGCCTCTAGAATGGCCCATTCAACAAACATTTATGATATGCTCAACACAAATGTCAACTTACACAGCTCTGATGATTTACTGTTTGCAGTGAAAATTGAAGAAGTACACTATTCCTTTCTTGGTCTACTCAGGGAGAGAAAAAAATAGCCAGAATACTGGATAAGAATTTTGTCAATTAGAATAGCAGGCCCTTGGCAGTCAATCCTGAATAACAATCTTCAGGGGAGACTAATAATGAACATTAAACAGAAATATTAAATGTGTAGTTCTAATTTATATTCCAGATGTTAGAATCTGCAAAAATGGCCAATGCAACAAAGATCAAACAATTTGAGGAGTCAAAGCTTTCCTGTTTTATCCACAATCCGTTGAGTAAGAAGTAAGAAGTGTGACTGCTTCACATGGGACTGTAGCCAAACCCAACCTGAAAGAACTCGTTTTGCAAATATCTCCGAAATGCAGAAGCTTTCCTGGTTGTTCGTTTCTAAATGAACAAATAAAAGGTTTCAGTATGAACAATGTCCAGATGCCCCAGAAGCCTGCTCTGTTTGCCAATTCCATTGACCAAACACACATTCTACTCCTTTTAGAGTTCAATGACAGCACACAGCGAGAAGCATTGTTTTAGCGGCTAAGGATTTTACCCACGTAAAGCTTGATGAGCAGATAGCCAAGGAGACACCACCAGGCATTCTGATGGATTGGAAAATCAGAAGTCATTGAGCACTGTCAGCTCTGATCTTTCCCAGACCCATACATTTCACCCAGGGAATTTCCAAACAATTATGAGAAAACCTGAACCACATTATCCCTAACCAAGTCCTAGTTTTTAGTGGCAAAAGAAACCTCCTCCCTGAATACAGTGAAGTCTTATAAACACCATGGCTGCTGTGGTTTAAATTCTCAACAGAGGGTAATTAGCTTTTCAATGGTAAGTTCCTTAAGGGTCTCTGGAAAATAAGGCCTGGTCACCAGTTCGCCCTTGGCCACTTGATCAAGAAAAGAAAATTGTTCCAAGTTGATACCACAAGCCCTTTTCCTCCATGTGCGGTGGGATTTTTCCTAAGAAGTTGAAATTCATATTGTTAGTCCCTGGTGTTCAGTGGAAATATGACTTGGTAACTCTAAGTAAAAAATCATAAATCAGTTCATTAAATCCACATCAACTGACCCACATATAAATGTCATGAAAGGGGATATACAGAATTATATGTATCTGTATAAACCAGATGGGGCTTACAGTAAGATTGTCCACTTAATTAAATAATCTGGACTTCAGGGGATTTATTTTTACTTTCTTATCCAGACTTATCACCATTATACAAATAAATAATTGTTCTGGTAATTTCCAATCTTTTTCATGGCATGTAGTAGACCTTTGTGAATGACAATGTATGTGCAATTCTCTCTGTGGCCTGGATCTTTAATGCACCAAGTCTAAATCCTTTAACAACAACATTTATCACATCACCCTACTGCCCCTGCACCCAAAATTTCCATGGTCTTTTACTCCCAACCATTACAATTAAACTTCTCTATCTTCCACATTTTTTCTCTAGTCAAATGCCCCAGTCCTCTCTAAAATACATCTGCCATTCACATCAAGAAAGACTCTCCCAATCTCCAGAATAGCCATGTTTGCTCTTGAGTCTTTTCCTCCCATTTCTTCCTGCCTCCCATTTGAAGGATTTCTTCCAAACTTCAAACTCCAGTTTGAAATGTAGTTCCTTGAAGTTTGCATTCTGGAAACAACACCCCACATTCACTTCTATAGCACTGATCCTTCAGACCATGTAACAGCCATTGATTATATTTTGAATACTCTTGTTCTATGCATTTTGATCAAGTCTCCCTAAAATGCAAATTTTGTTCACTGCTGTATTCTTAGCACCTAGAAAAGTGCCTGGCATATGCGAGGACTTGATAAATACTTGTTGAATGAATACATCATTAAACAACGCCTCCCTAGTATAACCTGGAACCTCTCGAGGGCAAGGACCATACTATTACCCTTTTATTTTTACTCCCCACAATCCACTGTGGGTACATCCTCTTTACCAAGCACTCACCATTCTCTGATGCCCAGGAACTGAGAAGTCAGCCAGAAGCCCAGCACAGACTGTAGCTGCATGTCAGCCTTGGAGACAAATACCATACCATGACCATGTTACAGTGGGCACTGCCTAAATTCTTCCTGAGGAAAAAAGAAAAGGAGGAAAGAGAAAGAGAGAGAAAAAAATATATATTGAGATTGTCAAGAAAATAACTGTCCGTTAAGTTGAAAATATGATCAACCATCATTTTAGGAACATGGTCCTCCTTAATTATCATGTTTCCTACAATCATTGTTAGGCCTCGTTATGTCTGTTCCACACAGAATAACACTTACTAAAAAATAATACCTCCTCAATTTCTATGAGCACATGTACTTCTGAAGTAGACAAGGCAGGTATTATTTTTTAAAGATTCTATTTATTTATTTGAGAGAGAAAGAGAACACAAACAGTGGGAAAGTGGGAGGGAGAGGGAAAAGCAGGCTCCCACTGAGCAGGGAGTCCAACTTGGGGCTCGATCCCAGAGCCCTGAGATCATGATCTGAGCTAAAGGTAGATGCTTAACCGACTGAGTGACCCATACGCCCCAAGGGATGTAAGTATTATTATACCCATTTCATGGGTGTAACTTATTTGTTTAATAAGCTTGTCTTGTCAATATAATATGGATACTAAATGGTAGAGTTAGTTTGCCTCCCATTTTTTCATGATTTTTTAAAAGATTTTATTCATTTGAGAGAGAGGCGATGAGAGAGAGAGAGAGAAAGAGAGAGAGGGGAGGGTCAGAGAGAGAAGCAGACTGCCCACTGAGCAGGAGCCTGATGTGGGACGCTTCCCAGGACTCCAGGATCATGACCTGAGCTGAAGGCAGTCGCTCAAGCTGAGCTACCCAGGGCACCGTTTCATGATGCTTTTTACAAAGACCCATAGTCATAAAGATAACTTCAACATCCATTCACTACTCATTTTTTGGAATCTTCCCTTTTTTTATCTCCTTGGTACTCCCAATGGTCTACCTCCTTCCCCTTTCTCATGAAAATATGACAATTGTTAAAATGGGCAAAGCAAATTGTGGCAATTCTAAGTGTAGCAGGGTAATTCTCTGGAAGAGTAATCAATGCATTATTACAAACTTTGTTTCTTCATAGCATCATCACCTAAAAACCTAAATTTTTGTTTTTGAACTGAAGCTATTGCTTTAGGGAAAGAGAAAATGCAGAAGATAAAAGAATCAGATGTTGACTTTATATTTCTAAAATATACTCTAGAAACAGAGCATAACCTTGAGAGCCAAGGCTTTCCTTGGGAGAGCCAGGCTTTTATGTTAGAGAAAAGTTTTTCTGAGTCTTCAAAAACTTGGATGGAATCAGAATACAAATCTTATACTATAAATAGTAGTGTAAAGAAGAAGGCAGATTTCTCTCCAGAAATTACATAGCTTTGAACTGCTAGAGGAACAAGAGAATTGAGATGGAAAAGGGGGCAAGATTTAGTAGTTGTTGCACAGATCTCAGAGGAGGGAGGCATGTCTCCATCTTCCCTCCATACATGGCCAGGCCTAGCCCCAGGGAAGGCTGATAAGAACTGTAACTATATAGGAAATGTAACCACAGACGACTGGCATCTCACATCCTGTCCAGCAGGCTGAGTGGAGAATCTATCTGATGTGACCTCTCCAAACTCAGTATAGTGAACAAGAAGGGAAGACTTGGGACCAGTCAGAGAGAAAGAGACTGAGACCATCTTCTGAATGTCCTCCAGCCCTAGGGAAGCAGGCGAGCATCCAAACATACCCTGTCCTTGAGAGAGGACTGGTAAGAGGCCATCATCAGCAGTGATGGGTGGGACAAACCCAAGGCCACGGATAGATCCTGGACAGGAGAGACACGGTCAGTGTCACTGTGCATGAGATAAACCTCATCAGTGACCACAACAGTCAAGGACATCTACGCTAGCCCCTTGCCCTAACGCCATCATCAGCATACCAACCCCTCCAAAAACACTTAGATGCACTCTGGGATTACAAAGGATAGCGGAAGCACACTGAGTGACTGGGATGCAATTTAAGCCTGCCTAGAAATGACTAAAGTTCCAGCTACTGGGCAGAAAGGGGCTCAAGAAAGTCAGTGTTTGGTTCCAGAAATTTTGAGAACGTCACAGTTTTGCACACCTGCATTTCTACCAGGGACACATGCAGAAGGTGATGAACTAGGAAGGATGCAGACTACTGTGGGACACTGAGCCAGCAAAGGAATGCCAAATCCATTTCAGAAGCTGGGTCTGTCTTCAAAGGGTTTTGACTCGCTGACCTCTGGCTGGCCTGCGCCTTCTCCTCAGACACACCAGACAGACGAGTAAACACAGATCACAAGTGGACCACATGTTCCTATTCTTCTTCCAAGTGCTCTGTGGCTAAGGGCCTCCCCCAATCCAGATTTTTCATCTAGGTCCTCTTGATTGGTGCTGGGGCCCCACAGAAGCCCCCTCCTGCTTCTCTCTGCCAGACAATGGCTGAGAAGACAACAATCTCATTTATGGGGGTTTCCCAATATTGGCCAAGATGCTCACACACAGCTTCTCTCATATTCATGGTCGACAGGTCCTGAAACCCTGACTTTACTCATTGCTTTAGGAAATCATTTTCCATGCTGGTTTATGCCTTTAAATGCTGACATTCCTAGGTAAAGGCCCTGGTAAGCCCCTAACACTTCAGTATGAAGAAATCCTTATATTCTTTCCCTCTTTGACAGGGGTGACCTAGAGAAGCAGAAAGACAGTGAGTTAAGAAAGGAGATGAGGACCCTAAGAAGGGGGAAAGAGGGTCCAGAAGGGGGAGTCTGGAGGTGCCAGAGGAGCTCTGCCCACCATACTTCTTGAGGGTAGGCGCAAGTGTGCAGTGAACTGCCTCTGTATGTGGCTAGAAGAAATGGAAATCCAGTCAAAGACCAGGATGCCTGATGGGGGACAGAGGAAGGGAATGTGGACCCAGATGCTTTCTAATACACCCGTATCCCGTAGTCCCACGTTAGCCAAATTACTCATCTACTGTTCTAGAATGATAGTCCAGAAATCTCCATCTTACCATTGATTTTCTTAGCATCGTACTCTTAGCTGAAACTTAAACCCTTTCACAAATAAGGAAATGACTCCCTTAAATCAGCCCAGCACAGAAGCTAGTAGAGAACTTCTGTAACTATCTTCTCTGACCTTTGTGCATCACAACCCAATATAGATAGCAAGGTATCCCAGTTTGAGCCTTCAGAAATTCACTTTCAATTTTTCTTTTGGCTGAGAAAGAGTGGGTGAGGAGAATGAAGGGATCCCTGAAAAATCCCTAGGAGCAGCATCACATGCACCATGGGAACGGGCAGCCACTCACAGGGGTGCCCCAGGGACCTGGAGTAGCTGTTGGAGAAAGCTCAGCCGCCTTCTTGCAAACATCCTTAGAGACCACTTCAGTTCTCTTTTCACACCTGGCATGTATTTATGTGGTACCAGAAAAGGGATTTTTTACTTTTAAATTATGCATGTGGATTTGCACCTTTATTCTATCAGAATCAAACTAAATGTTATTCCACAACACTCCATATAAAGTTAACGATACAACGTGACTAGAGCTCTTTCCTGAAATATGACATTCTTCGGGGACCCTGAAAGTATTAAAAGGACTAAATGCCAGGGCCAAATTGTACCCCTGGAGTCACATAGAAGCCCCACAAGTACTGGTATACCAGTGACATATATATTCCTTGGTCTCTGTGAATGCAATCAGAAGCTTTATATACAAAGCCCCTGAAAAACCAGAGGTAACATGGCCCGGGGTCCGAGAGCCGCCCAGATCTGGGCAGAATAGTCCACAGCCATGTTTGATGGCAGAGAACTGATGCTGGTCAAAGCCAAGAGAAAAGTTAAAGATTTAAATGAAAAAGGAAGTTAAACTTCCACCCCTCTGGTACCAAAATGTGGCAACATTTAGAAAATTAGAAAATCAATTTTGTGGTTAACTCAATGATTATTTTTAAATCACCATTTGATCAAGAGCTGTTGAACTGCATTTTGTTGGCCCAGTGTCAGAGATTTGGCAGAGCAACTTAATTCAGAATTTATAAATTTACAGAATTTTTTTCTCTTCATTTTCAAGATTTAATTTGTATGTGTTCTGTTCATGATATAATTGAGTTCATTTGGGGCACAATACTTTACATGAAAAGAGCATATATTTATATTTTTATATATGTAACATATATTTTATATGAAATATATAAATACATACATAATACATATCACATACAAATACATATACCTGTGTGTGTGTGTGTGTGTGTGTGTGTGTGTGTATTTCCATGTAGATATGTAGGATATTTTGGAAAAGGCATTGAAATAAGATTCTTTTTAAGATTTTAGTTATTTATTTGAGAGAGAGAGCACGAGAGCTAGCACAAGTGGAGGAAGGAGCAGAGGGGAAGGGAAAAGCAGACTCCCCACTGAGTAGAAAGCCTAACGTGAGGCTTGATCCCAGAACCCTGGGATCATGACCCAAGCCAAAGGCAGACATCCAACCCACTGAGCCACCCAGGTGCCTCCTGAAATAGGATTTCAAAGTGCTGACTGGCTCTACCCTTATTATGGCATGCGAGCTGCCACTAGTATTCTGTGGGGTCCTGGATAAATTATCTAACCTCTTTGGGCCTGTTTATTCATTTATAAAATGGGCATAATCCATTCTTTCAGTATTATTATGAGTAGTAAATGAGATAACAAATATGAGAGCAGATCACTCATTTGTTTATATATTGGTAACAGAGACATATATCCAGTTAGCCTTTTTTTTTTTTTTTAAGATTTTTTTTTTTTTTTAAGAGTCTGAGTCCTGGGGCGCCTGGGTGGCTCAGTGGGTTAAGCCGCTGCCTTCGGCTCAGGTCATGATCTCAGGGTCCTGGGATCGAGTCCCGCATCGGGCTCTCTGCTCAGCGGGGAGCCTGCTTCCTCCTCTCTCTCTCTCTCTCTCTCTCTGCCTGCCTCTCTGCCTACTTGTAATCTCTGTCTGTCAAATAAAATAAATAAATAAAAAATCTTTAAAAAAAAAAAAAAAAGAGTCTGAGTCCTGCAGAGCTATGATGGATTATCCGTGATTCAGTTACTCAAACCTTTCTGGGACTCCTTCGCAAATCAGCAGTTAGCACCTAGCAGAAGTTCACCATGCTCAACCCTTACTTAATAACTATTTCTGAGGCTCTATCAGTGCTGTTCCACAGCACTTACTATGAAGGAAATGTTCTGTATTTTTACTGATCAAAATGGGAGCCACTAGATACAACTGGAGGCTGAACTTCTGAAATGAGATCAATGCAACTGACAAAATGAATTTCTAGTTTTATTTCATTTTCACTCATTTATTGAAGAGACTGTCTGTTTTTCACTGTATATTTTTTCTTGTTTTGTCGAAGATTAATTGACTACAAATAGCCACAGATGGCTAGTAGCTACCCCCACTAGACAGGGCAGGCAGGCTAAAAGCTTGAAATAGCTTGTTCCAGAGCTTTCCCTACTAGCTTGCACCACCAAGATGCAGTGTCTGTCTCCACTGTGACTTCCAGCCCTGCGGAGGTGGGAAGTATGTCTTGAATTAAAGCATAATGAGCATTTAAAACACACAGTGCACCTCCCCATTCTCATGGCAGACACACACTCCCAAAGAGGAGCCTCAAGAAGGCAACACTTAATCAAAAGGAATGAAAAGTCAGTGGTGAGATTTCCAGAACTGAGGCAGGAACACACAGTGTTAGGAAAAGAATCCTCCCCAAAGGGTTTCCTAGACACCACCTCCCTCCCACCTCCCTATGTGACTCTATCATCAATCCCACCTCCTCATCCCTCCCACTTACCACAATGGCCTGCTTATTTGGGCCAGGAGAGGCACTGCCATGGCCAAGTTTGGGCCACTGTGAAGATGTGAATTCTTCTAAAGGAGCAAAGGTTGTAGTAGCTGCAGAATATTCTCAAGTGTGTGCGTGCGTGTGTGTGTGTGTGTGTGTGTGTGTGTGTATTTCTTCTCCCTTTTCTTAAATAGCTCTAATTCCAGCATTGAACTTGAGACTGATCATTATTTCATCCTCTCATCATCTCTCAATATATTCATACCAGCACAGACAAGACTCCCAATGTCAACACTGTTTGCTTTCCTTTCCAAGCAAGACACGTTCAGTCCTACACTATCACACATTTAGAGCAGATGTTCCTAAAAAGGATAAACCAGGTGCTTAACATATTTTATTCCAAGGGGTAATTTTAGAAATTATTGCAATCAATGACCTAATAATAATGGTGGTAATGATGAGGCCAAGTTATTATTACCTATTACCTTTAATCATCGACAGCAACTCAATTGGACATAATTGGAGGCATCATCATAAATAACGTGGAGCAGATGGAAGATGCTGGGCTTTGCATTTCCAGGACTAAGTGGGAGGGTTAATGATAGAGCAATGGGCATAAAAAAAGGGGCCACTTATGTCCAAAATGCACCCCGCACTGGAATCTTCCTGGATACCCATAAAAACAGAGCTGAAATTGATAGAGATACAAGCAGCCAACCCCGTACTAATTTTGCAGTAGACTTCTCCCTATCACTCATTGCAAGACCCCAGTTCTTCCCACTTCCATCCCTGGGGGGTAACAGTGGCCTTCTCTGTTTCTTTCTTTCGATTTTATCGGCACAAGGAAAATAGGGTAATGCCCTGTCTTAACCTTCCCCCAACCTCCCTCATTCTAGAAAAGCATGCCTCTAGGGTGGTTTTCACCTTCTGAAAGCATGAAAATGCTTTGGTGAGTCATTTAGCATTCCTTTAATATTTGACATGAAATACAGTAAGAAATCTCGTCACCTACTCAGTAACTCCACAAAACACCCATTTCCTATGGGCCGCTGAGTGCTGTTTATGTGCGGAATGCCCATGGAAGACACCTTAAGTGTACAAGGTAGGTAACCTGATAGAAAATCCTAGGATCTAGGGTTTTGTCATCGGGTTCAATTCCTGGAAGTGCCCTTTACGGGGCCATGACACTGGACAAGTTACTTGCCCTCTGGGAGCTTCTGTTACAGCAAATGGAAACAGCTTGTGTGAGCAGACTCCTCTCCGTGAGCCAGTGACACCCCATGCTTTCCTCCACAAAGCATTTGTCCCTCCAGACTATAGCTGTAGGTTCACTTTCCTGTCTCTCCTACAGACTTTGCAAGGGTACTGTACTGGGTTATTCCATTCACCATCCCTGGCACCTGGCACGTATTAAGTTCTCAGTGAACATGAGCACTTCCCATATCTCTAAAGGAATGTACAGTCTAGGCGGAGAGATGACCGATGTCCACAAAACAGAAGAGAGACACAAAGTCAAGAGAGGCAATATAGAGTCCGTGGGGCTCAGGATGGCCAGGCAAACCAACTGGAAGTGGGACTGAACCACTTTGAAGGCTGTGCTAGAGTCTCTCCAGATAAAGACATTCCCCAAACTACCTTGCATACTCTCAAGCAATTAGCTGCACCGCTTTATCCTTTGGCCCCACATTATTCGAATGGCTATAACACTGATCCTTAAGAACTCTGCTGAGATGAAACAATTCTTTTCTATGGTTTAATAGGTATACTCATTGTAGCTCAAGGACAAACACCATATAAATATCATAAGGATAATCGCACTGAGGAACAAAATATTAATGGTGCAAACATTCATGTAATGTTTCATGTCTGTGGTCTTTGAGGACACTTTTCACTCAAACGTCTCTAGATGCATAAATACATATGGTCCATAAATATGTCCAAAAGCACTTTTCTCTGTTGTACGCGCACATACCTCACCACAGTACTAAAAACAAAATCACTTAAAACTTTTATGGAGTCAAAGTCTTTTTTAAAAATATCAGAATTCTCATTAAAGCCGATAGGAATTTGGTATAAAAATTAATAGCAGGATATAAGCTTATAGAATCTTATCATTAATATCTTTACAATCCACTGGGCTTTTTGAGATGTGCCAAACATAACCAAGATTTACTGATGGATATGATATTTGGGGGCATAAAACTTTATATGTGTTTTCCTTTGCTCAATTAGTAAATCTCATCTACGTTAATACTGTCATGAGATTTTATTAGAAATGGCCAGATATCATGGTCAAAGTAGACCCTTTGGTTTGGATTCTTCACTTACGTGCTCTAAGCGTCCACTTTATTTCTTGTAATTAGGGAAATTCAACTGAAGTAACAATCTTTAATTTGAAAACAACTTATGACCGTAATGAGAGGTATGAATGGGGATAGAAACACGGAAAAGAGAATCTCAGCTCTCAGTAAGATTACCTCTTAGTTGATAAGGGAGTGGAAGGGCGAGACTAGCCAACAAACACAGCGTCCTGTAGAAATACGTGAAGTAAGAGAAATAAACTCGGGGTCATACGAGCTCTCCAAGAACACAGACCGTTATTCAACTGGGATGATGACCAAGGAGCACAGAGCAGTTGGGCCACAGCAGACTTTGGGCCAGAAGTGTTAAGAGGCTTGTCAGCGTGGACCAGAAAGCGTGAGCAATGAGAGGGAAATGGGAAAACCGGGAAAGCCATTAGCATCCCTCAGCTTGTTCTCCCGGCATAAGAATGTTGGGAAATCAAGTCAGAATAACAGATGGGTCCCCAATTCTGGAGTGTGCAGAATTGCAACTTCATTTAGTAAGCTCCGAGAGACCACCGAACAGTAGGCTTCTCTCTCCTGTAGGATAACATCCAAACCCTCAGCATGGTGTACAAAGCCTGCCATCTTCTGAACTTTACCCGTAACCTCCACAAATACACGTCCCTTGTGCTCCCTGTATTTTGGCCTAGAATTCATCAGCGTCACATTAAACACCATGATTTCTCATACTTCTGTGCCCCTGGGTGAGTAGCCTCCTCATCCGGGAAAATACTACGAACCCTTGGGAATTAAGCTCAAACATCACCTCTTCCATGAAGCCTTTCCTGATAATCCCTAGCCTTACTCCTCCTATCGAGTTAATACCACGTGTCTTCTCCATGGTAGCACCACACAAGAGGTCTGTGACAGTACTTCTCACATTTCCTTGTAGTTGTTTGCAGGACCATTTCCTGCTCCACTGGGCGTCACCATTGCATACTGTTCCCTGTGCTCCTCAGGCAGGCATTCGATGCATAATGTTGGATCAACTGATTCCTCTATTTTTATCACACCAACTGTCTGAAAATATCCAAGGCAGTCGAGAGTAAAGAGCTTTAGAAAAACGAGATGACAGTGATGGATTAGGTCAATTGGATGGGAGACTGCAGGTTTGGAAGGAGGGGGAAGACACGAGATACGATGGATTCCGCTTGGAACATGGGAACTACGCCTCTGGCCTCCGGCGCCCGTTGCAATCAGGGCCTGCTTTCGAGGCTGCAAGCGGCTCGGATCAGACAAGACTGAAGACTTAACTCGCCCCTCTCACTTCCCAGCCCAACCGACCATCACTTTCGAGAACTTCCTCCAAGATGACTTGGAATTTCTTTAGTCCTGTCTCCCTTATCCAAATATTTCCTCGAACAAGAACGCAAATGGGCACGTTTTCAGATCCTGTGACTCTGCACGTGTGTGAGCTCAGGGAGAAGGAAACAGAAAGTGATTTGCAGCCTGGCGCTGGAGGGAGAGCCACTGTCAAGGGGGCTCCGGAGTGTTTTTGTTATTGCTGCCTGGGTTTAAGCCTGGGTCTGTTTATTGTTATTGTCCTGTCCCCTCACTGATGCTCCGTCCATTTCCTCCTCGCAAGTGTGAAAGGAAACCTGGCAGAAGTTACCAGAGCGAGAGTTCCGAATCCGTAATGGATTCATCCTGAGATACAGGGCGACATCTGTTAGATATTTGGAGACGCTGTCCATCCTGCCTTGAGGGGTTCGTAAGCCGTCAGGCTCCTCTCTCCCAGGAAGGCTATAAAACACGGAGAGTTAAGAAGAGGCAGGAAAGTGCTAGTGACGTCTGCTTAGAAGAGCAAGTGCGAGGAGGACTTGTAGGATGCATACATTAGAAGAGGAGGGACTGGCCTTTAAATGGTGCATGTGCCCTTGAACTCACACATACACGGAACTTGAATCGGGACAACAGAGAGAAGCATTTAGGCTGATGCTAGCTGTATAAAGGAAATGTACATTTGCATAGGTGATTTTTACATGCTTCTGTTAAGGATTTCAGATTGTTGTCTTCTGTTGTAAGGTTTTTTGTTTTGTTTTCTTTTTTTTTTCCTTAAGTCACATTAAACAAAATTTAAAAGAACCTTCATAGAAGGTTCTGATAGCTTCTAGCCACAGCTGGTCTGGTCGCAGAACCTTTTTTTCCCTCCTGTAATGTGCAAAGCTTACCAATGAAAAAATCCACACCAGAAAGAGAGAAGAGGGGAAGATGGAGAGAAACAGAGGAGAAGGGAGAGAGAGCAGTGGGAGCAACACTTCAGGATAAATGGGAAAGGAAAAGAGAGGTGGGGGGAAGCTTAGGAGAGGAACAAAGGATAAACAGGAAAGAGCAAGCAAATAAAAACAGAGCCTTCGAGAAAAAAAATTACAGATTGCCAAATCCCCCTTAACTTCGTGGTAAAAGAGATCCTGAAGCAAAGCCACAACAGGCACCACAAAGACAAGCAATTTTTTAAAAACCCCATTTGGAAATTCAAGAGGTTATCAGAGTATCGATGAGCCAACTGTCTACTTGGCACCTTTGAAGAACCAAGCTTACCACTTTGAAGGGAGCCTGAGAAAAGACAGATGTACGAAGGGACCAGGGAAACCAGCAGGACAACAGAACAATAGAAGGAAAAGGGCAAGAGAAAGCCGGGAACGAAACAAAAGTTGGAACATTTTGTTTTATGAAGTATTAATAACTTGCAAAGGGCTATTTGTCATTGCCGAATTTAGGAATTTATTATCCTGTATTAACAGGAGACCAACATGTCTAGAGTCATTGGCTCAGAGTGTTTTTAAAATGTGCCTTCATCCACAGGACAGTGACCCAAGTTGACAGGCGCTCTCACACTGAAAGGGGAGCGGACAGGGCTCTAAATCTGTCAGTTCCCATACTCGCTGCCCTGCTCATGGCCAGAGAGACTGTCTGGGGGCCGGGGGAGGCTTTGAAGTGCAGAAGAATTGGGGATGGGGAAGGAGGAGTGGCTGTGGAAAAGGGAATGAAAATTTATTATCAGGACCTTTGGGGGGTTTCATATAAAAGCCTCAAAATAACATTTAATACTTATGAAACTCTGAGCTATCACCTGCTTTCTTTCTTTTGTTTTTTTAAGATTTTATTTATTTATTTATTTGAGAGAGTGAAGTGAGCGAGAGAGAGAAAGATGACAAGCTGGGGAGCAACAGATGGAGAGGAAGGAGCAAGTTCCCCACTGAGCCAGGAGCATGATGCGGGCTCGATCCCAGGACCCTGGATCATGACCTGAGCCTAAGGCAGCTGCTTAACCAGCTGAGCCACCCACGCACTGCCATCACCCATTTTCTTAGTTTTATTGCTTTAGCGTTTGCTGAGCCCCTGCCGTATCAGGCGGGACTAATCTCTGATCTCTGCAATTGCATTAACATACAGAAAAAACCATGTGTGTCCTAGTTCAAGGAGGAGTCTTAAGGAGGTAGGGGAGAGAGGGCACCATCACCCATTCTCTGCATGTCTAAGAGAGAGAGAGAATATAGAATGTCTTGGAATTTCCCGAACCATCTAGAATGCCTGCCATTAAGGAGGTTCACTGCCTCCAGAGATGTCCCCTTCCAAATGTCAAGTTCTTGAAGTCAGGCATGCATACTGTTTGCTGCTGTCTCTTCATGCCCAGTCCAGGGTCTGGCACCCAAAAAAACTTTTTTTGAGTTAATAAGTAAATGGGATTTGAAATCAGATCTGGACTCTGAAACACACATCCTCTCCATTTCACCACGGTGCTCAAGATATTATCTGCTTGCGTGGCCCAAATGGGGTTAATGTCAGAAAGCCAGATCCCTGGACTCCAAGCTCAAACTCTCACCTGGTCGTCTTTCTAAGCACTAATGTTTGAGTTGTACCAGGTTCTAGGAGTAAAATACCATATTTACCTTTGAGGAACATCTGAGCTTTTTATTCATTACTGAGCATACAAATTATTATATCCATCACAGGGGATACAATGGTAAAAATGACCAAAAAAAATGGGTTCCAGACTTTAAGGAGCTTACCTTCCAGCAGGCTGACCAACATGAAACTATTAATTACATAGGTGCTATGAAAGTGTGCGGCAGGGGACCTCTGTCCAGCCTTCCTGAAAAGGGGCAGTATGAGCTGAACTTTGGAAAATTAATAGACATTCATAAGGCAAAAAGCAAAGATAAGAGGAAATTTGGACAGAGTAGAGGGGAGAGACGTGTGCAAAGGCCCTGGGGTAGGAAGGCTTGTTTGAGGGACAAGAAAGTCGCATGACTGAAGTCTAAAGAAGGGAGTTCCATGAATGGCATGAGGTAAGGTGAGAGAGAAAGATAAAGGAGCACTCAAAGACACCCAAAGAATGGTTTTTTTTGTATGTGGTTAAGAAATGTATATATCCAGGGCGCCTGGGTGGCTCAGTGGGTTAAGCCGCTGCCTTCGGCTCAGGTCATGATCTCAGGGTCCTGGGATCGAGTCCCGCATTGGGCTCTCTGCTCAGAAGGGAGCCTGCTTCCTCCTCTCTTTCTGCCTGCCTCTCTGCCTACTTGTGTTCTCTGTCAAATAAATAAATAAAATCTTTAAAAAAAAAAAAAAAGAAATGTATATATCCATAAAGCTACCTCTTGATTTTCAACAGGATCCTAATAGACATATTGTGGATATACTTTCATTTATTTAAGATTGTGTGCGGGGTTTGGTTTGCTTGTATGGGTTTTGCTACTATAAAAAATACTGCTGTGTTCTTCCTTATCCACAGTGGTACATCTTTGAGCAGCTGGCTGAATTTAACTAGAGGACAGTACCTCGCTGGGGCAAAAAATGAGCAGAAACAATCAATAAGTTGATGTTAAAGGGGGAAAGTGACTCTTAGGAGTTGGATGACTTAGAACCATTAAGGACATGGGAATAATGTGGACCAGTCCTACAGATGGTATTTGCTTGTTACTTTCTCAATCATTGTGTTAGCCCAGATGGGGGTTTTCAAATGACAGCAGGTCCCCATCTCAGCCCTGGGTAGAGCCCAGTGTTTACCTGGGCAAGCCAGTATCGCACGGTGGCTGCAAACTCCTGCTCTGACGTCCAGAGAGCTGCTTTAACTCCCGGTTCTGCCACTTACTAGCTGTGCATTTTGGAGCAGCCTATACAAGAGACCCAACATGACTGACCATGTTGGGCTTCCAAGGTTGAGTGAGCCAATGCAGGTAGAGCGTGTAGCATCTGTCCCGATGGGGAACACCCTGTCCATGCTTGCTTTGTCATCAGCAAAGTGAGGACAAGGCCAGTGTGCAGTCATGGCTTTCTATTTAATATTTTCAATGCCTGAGACCCTGATCTCAGCATTTTGCCGATGTCAACTTGTTTAACCTTACAACTCTCTGAGGCAGGCACTATGACTCCATTTTTTAAAGAAAGAAATGGAGGCGAATGAGACTAAATCCCTTGGAGCCCATACTTGGCAAAGCCAGGGCATGAACCCAGAGGACTCCTTGCTCTTGGGAGCCAGGCCTATCCACAGGGCCAGAACCATAGAATGTTATAGCGGGGAGGGAACACAGAGATGGTCTGGTAAACTCCAATTTAGAGGAGAATATGGAGGCCTGGAGAATTAGAACGAAATGCTTCCAGATCACACATTTAATCTGAGAAAGTCCATGAGCATTAGGAATGTATATAGCTCTTGAACATTATGGGGCTGGATCTTGCAAGTGAACTTTCCTTTGGAAGACCAAAGGCATCCTGGCTCTTGAGTATCAAGTAGCACTTATGCGATGCTGTTTTATGATTTAAATGTTGTTAATCCCAAAGCATATGGATTTGATTTTTTCTTTAAATGTTCATAAGTTGAGATAGGAAGGGGATAAAGAAGACTCCTGAAGATGGAAGTTTGAGTTTTTGTTTTTCAAATCAAGAAAGGTTTTTTTCAAGCTTCAAATGCTAGGCAATGATTGGTGGGTTCTACTCTGCTCTCCCTAGCCACAGGGCTCGTGATAGTCACCAAGAGCACTCATGGATGTCAAAGCTAGAAATGAAAAGGTGGCTAAAATTCAGTCCCTGCCCCCAAGGAATTCACAGCCAACTGAGAGGAACAAAGGAGGAAACCAACCATCACAATGAAATATGGCAAATTCAGACCCACACGGGGCCCTTGTGAGTGGAGAGGACCTTTGCTACAGGCTGTGAGCCACACCTCTCGTGGCTGCTGGAGGTGAGTTCTAAGTTTCCACACATTCTCTTTCAGCAGGCTCTCTAGCAGAAATTACATTAAATCTAGTCTCCGCAACCTCCAGAAGGAAGTTTACTATCACCACCCACTGAGCACTAGTGATGGGCTCCAGGCATTTCTCTCGAATTCCAATTCCGGTGACCAAATAACTGGCACCGTTGACCACACACCCAGGTGGCGCTACGTATATGGGCCTCGTTACAGCAACTAATGAATCATTCCCCTCGGCTATATAAAAAGCAAAGCCAAAGTTGCCTCTGGTACCCACCATGAGTTATAGCTCAGAGGAGCCACGAGTTACAGCCTTAGCTACTTTAGCCTGTGTTTCTTTGCATATTCACATCTAGAAATAATAATCCCTTACACCTGCGGCATATTTTACGTTTTACAAAACACCTCAGCACCCACCATCCTATTTGATCCTCACAACCACTCATCTCAGAGAATGGAGCAGGGATTATTTCCCCTACTTTGTAGAGAAGAAAATGGACACTGGATGACTGGGAGTAAAACCCAAGCCGATGCAGAAAAAGCATTTGACAAAATCCAGCATCCATTCCTGATTAAAACGCTTCAAAGTATAGGGATAGAGGGAACATTCCTGAACTTCATAAAATCTATCTATGAAAGACCCACAGCAAATACCATCCTCAATGGGAAAAAGCTTGCAGCCTTCCCGTTGAGATCAGGAACATGACAAGGATGCCCACTCTCACCACTCTTGTTCAACATAGTATTAGAAGTCCTAGCAACAGCAATCAGACAACAAAGAGAAATAAAAGGTATCCAAATTGGCAATGAAGAAGTCAAACTCTCTCTCTTCACAGATGACATGATTCTTTATATGGAAAACCCAAAAGACTCCATCCCCAAACTGCTAGAACTCATACAGCAATTCAGCAACGTGGCAGGATACAAAGTCCATGTACAGAAATCAGTGGCTTTCTTATACACTAACAATAAAAATACAGAAAGGGAAATTAGAGAATCGATTCCATTTACTATAGCACCAAGAACCATAAGATATCTGGGAATAAACCTAACCAAAGAGGTAAAGGATCTGTACTCGAGGAACACTCATGAAAGAAATTGAAGAAGACACAAAAAGATGGAAGACCATTCTATGCTCTTGGATCGGAAGAATAAACATTGTTAAAATGTTGATACTGCCTAGAGCAATTTATACTTTTAATGTCATTCCACTCAAAATTCCACCAGTATTCTTCAAAGAGCTGGAGCAAATAATCCAAAAATTTGTATGGAATCAGAAGAGACCCCAAATCGCTAAGGAAATGTTGAAAAACAAAAATAAAACTGGGGGCATCATGCTACCTGACTTCAAGCTTTACTACAAAGCTGTGATCACCAAGACAGCATGGTACTGGCATAAAAACAGACACATAGACCAGTGGAACAGAGCAGAGAGCCCAGATATGGTCCCTCAACTCTATGGTCAAATAATCTTCGACAAAGCAGGAAAAAATATACAGTGGAAAAAGGACAGTCTCTTCAATAAATGGTGCTGGGAAAACTGGACAGCTATATGTAGAAGAATGAAACTCAACCATTCTCTTACACCGTACACAAAGATAAACTCAAAATGGATAAAAGACCTCAACGTGAGACAGGAATCCATCAGAATCCTAGAGGAGAACATAGGCAGTAATCTCTTTGATATCAACCACAGCAACTTCTTTCAAGATATGTCTCTAAAGGCAAAGGAAACAAAAGCGAAAATAAACTTCTTTTGGGACTTCATCAAAATCAAAAGCTTCTGCACAGCAAAGGAAACAGCCAAAAAAACAAAGAGGCAACCCACGGAATGGGAGAGGATATTTGCAAATGACAGTACAGACAAAAGGTTGATATCTAGGATCTATAATGAACTCCTCAAACTCAACACACACAAAGCAGACAAGCATATCAAAAAATGGGCAGAAGATAATGAACAGAGACTTCTCCAATGAAGACATACAAATGGCTATTAGATACATGAAAAAATGTTCATCATCACTAGTCATCAGGGAGATTCAAATTAAAACCACATTGAGAGGGGCGCCTGGGTGGCTCAGTGGGTTAAGCCGCTGCCTTCGGCTTAGGTCATGATCCCAGGGTCCTGGGATCGAGTCCCGCATCGGGCTCTCTGCTCAGCAGGGAGCCTGCTTCCTCCTCTCTCTCTCTGCCTGCCTCTCTGCCTACTTGTAATCTCTCTCTGTCAAATAAATAAAAATAAAATCTTTAAAAAAAAAAAACAACCACATTGAGATATCACCTTACACCAGTTAGAATGGCCAAAATTAGCAAGACAGGAAACAACATGTGTTGGAGAGGATGTGGAGAAAGGGGAACCCTCCTAAACTGTTGGTGGGAATGCAAGTTGGTGCAGCCACTTTGGAGAACAGTGTGGATATTCCTCAAGAAATTAAAAATAGAACTTCCCTATGACTCTGCAATTGCACTCCTGGGTATTTACCCCAAAGATACAGATGTAGTGAAAAGAAGGGCCATCTGTACCCCAATGTTTATAGCAGCAATGGCCACGGTTGCCAAACTGTGGAAAGAACCAAGATGCCCTTCAATGGACGAATGGATAAGGAAGATGTGGTCCATATACACTACGGAGTATTATGCCTCCATCAGAAAGGATGAATACCCAACCTTTGTAGCAACATGGACGGGACTGGAAGAGATTATGCTGAGTGAAATCAGTCAAGCAGAGAGTCAGTTATCATATGGTTTCACTTATTTGTGGAATATAACAAATAGCATGGAGGACATGGGGAGTTAGAGAGGAGAAGGGAGTTGGGGGAAGTTGGAAGGGGTGGTGAACCATGAGAGACTATGGACTCTAAAAAACAATCTGAGGGGTTTGAATTGATGGGTGGGTGGGAGGTTGGGGTACCAGGTGGTGGGTATTATAGAGGGCACGGATTGCATGGAGCACTGGGTGCGGTGAAAAAATAATGAATACTGTTATGCCTAAAATAAAAAAAAAATTAAAAAAAAATAAAACCCAAGTTTGAGGACTTGTAATCCAGTGCTTTGGCAACTACACATACTGCTGGACACTTAGATTGTCCCTCCCGTTCAATGTGTCAGTTCAAGGTTGCAAGTAAATATTCCATCGGACTGGATTAACATCAAGGCACTGTGCTGGGTGCAGGAAGAGGGAGAAAGGGCAAGACCACCCAACTTCTAGAAACACCTGTCTGGTAAGATACACATAAGAGAGGCATATAATTACCTACATGATAAGGCAAAATGAAACAGGTACCAGAAAAACAGCTGAAGGGTTGTGGTTGTTTAAATAAAGCTGAGTGTCAGCAAATGGACGTAAGCCAAAGTAGAGCTCGAAGTCAAGGACTTGGGGAGTGCAGTGCCATGGGAGATTTCATCCCTCCAGCAGAGTCTGACAGGCTTTGGAAGGACAAGGGCTCTAAAGCTGGCAGGACACTGCAGTCACTTGGCTTGTCTTCATGGAGCTAGTTAGTCTAAGACACATCTCATGCACTCATGGTTCCTAAGTTGGAGCAGTGATTACCATGGCAAGGTGCTAAGAGCTGAACAGTCAGTGGAGGTCCTACAAGCTTAGACGAGTAGGAGATTGACACTCTGGTTACCAACAGAGACGACTTCAGCAAGGAAGAGGAAGTACATGTGGCTTTATTAATGTGGCTCACTTCATTAGCCAGAGAGGTTCCCCTGTGCTTACATAAGAATGTTCTAGTTCCCTCTTAGATCTATTTTTAGTCATTTCCCCCACTCACTCAGTTCACCAATAGTTATTAATTACCCAGTATGTGTCGGCAATGGGGTTAAGTGCTGGGGATCCAGTGATGAACAGAAAATGAAAAGGTTTGCAAAGCGTATAGTCTGGTGAGAGAGATCTGACCTAGATAACTTCTCCCAAGTCAAAGGCAAAACACAATTACAGCAAAATCTATAAAGGAGGGATCATGGTACTAGAGTAAAACAGGGGTATTAGAACTAGTCATGGGACCAGGATGACATGAAGTTGTGATCTACATGTTGAGTTGGATTAAATTAGATGAGAGAAGAGAGCGGATGGACGCTTAGAGACTTAGAGGCAGAGAACACAGCACGTGAAAAGGCCCTTTGGTCAGCGAGGGCAGTGAGCATAGAAGGAGCTGAAAGACGATGTATGAGGGGTCAGCAGCAGCCTGGGAGTGGAGGCTGCTGCACTTGAGGGTGGGAGGGTGGTCAGCATGAAGGGTTTCAAGTTGGGGGGAAGCATGGCAGGATCAGACCTCCACTTTGCTCCAAGGCTAGACCACAGTGGCTAAAATCTTGAGAACAAATAGGAAAGAGACAGGTGTGAATGAGGGAGTCTAATTTGGGGTTTATTGCATTGCATAATCTGCTCAAGAGTTAATAGGACATTGGACTGGAGTGGTCGAGGGAGAGGAGAAAACAAGTAACTAAGTTGGAGAGATCGTTAGGATGTATTTTACTCAATAGAGCTTTGTGAGAAATGAGGATGGTTTTTATTACATTCAGTCACCCACTACATATACCGATGACGTGAGCTTTGCCTTTGTTCCTACAGGTCTTTTCTCTGATTGATTATAATATTTTCTCTTTATCACTGATTTTGAAAATGCCATTGTGATGTGCCTTTCGTTAGTTTTATGTCTCTCATGCTTGGTGTTTATTGAACTTTATGTACTTCAAATTTCTGCTACATACATATACATTATGAAAAATTATGCCATTTAGTTTAAAATAGTTTATAATAACATAATAACATAATGTCCCTTTGAAGTCTATTTTGTCTGATATTAATATAGCTACTCTGGCTTCCTTTTGGCTAGAATTCATGTGGTAGGGGCACCTGGGTGGCTCAGTGGGTTAAGCCACTGCCTTCGGCTCAGGTCATGATCTCGGGGTCCTGGGATTGAGCTCCGCATCAGGCTCTTTGCTCAGCGGGGAACCTGCTTCCTCCTCTCTCTCTGCCTGCCTCTCTGCCTGCTTGTCATCTCTCTCTGTCAAATAAATAAATAAAATCTTAAAAAAAAAAGAATTCATGTGGTATATTATTTTCCATCTTTATACTCTTAGCTATGTCTCTATTTAAAGTGGATTTCTTATAAACAATATATAGATTTATCTTGTTGTTTTTTTTTTTAGCCAATCTGGCAAACACTGCTTCCTCCTCCCCAGATTTACCAATCTATAATTCGTATGCAACATTGCATATGTTTAAGATATACAGCATAAGGATTTTACATACTTAGATGCTGAATCACTGCTTGTCAACTGAAGTGCAGACCAGCTACATTTGGTCTAACTATTGATACGGTCAGACCTAAATCTATCATCTTGCCAGCTGTTTGCTAATTTGTCTCTTCTGTTCTTTATTTCCAGATTTATTTATTAGAGAGAGAGAACATGAGAGAGAGAGAGAAAGCAAGCATAAGCAGGGAGACGGGCAGTAGGAGAGGGAGAAACAGACTCCCCACTGAGCAGGGAGCCCAATGTAGGGCTCGATCCCAGGACCACAGGATCATGACCTAAGCCAAAGGCAGATGCTTAGTGATCCAGGCACTGCTGTCTCTTCTGCTCTTCAGAGCTTTCTCCTCTCTTGTCTTGCCTTCTTCTGATTATTTTTGTGCATTTTATCTGTACTATTGACTCATTAGTTACACCTTGGCTTTAATGTCACTTGTTAGCGGTTGTGTGGAGTATGTCGTCTTTAACACGTAAAAGTATGTTCTTTCTCTAGCTGCCTTCGAGATACTCTCTTCACCTTCGGTTTTCAGCAGTGTGAACATGACATGCCTAGGTGTGTTGGCAGGGGTAATTAATCTGCTCAGGGATTTGCTGGGCTTTGGGGATCTTTGGTTTATTACATTTCATTAATTTTGGAAAAGTCATGGCCATGAAATTTTCAAATATTTCATCTGCTTTGTTCATTTCGTCTCCATCTGGGACTCTAATTTCACATCTGTCAGACTTTTGATATTGGCCCACGATTCATGGATGTCCTGTCCTCCTCCCTCTGGTGCCCCTGCTTGGCTCTCCTCACTGTGTCTCAGTGTGGATGATTTCTAGTGTCCTAACTTTGAGTTCACTCATTTTTTTTTCTTTAGCTGTATCCAATCTGTTTATAAACTCTCTTTATATACATAGTTTTCAGCACTTCACTCGAAGTCCCAATCTATTCTAGCACATTGCACACATCCTCCAGGGGCTAATATAATTAATAAATAGTAACCACAGCTATTTTGGACTGCAAGTCTGATGGCTCCAACATCTGTATCGTCTCTATTGTTTTACTTCTTCACAGTACCCCCCCCTTCTGGGGGTATTCACAAGTTCTATTGTTTAGAAGAACAATATAGACAGAGTAAAAAAATACACATAAGTAGGAACAGGCATGCCTGTCCGATTAGCCCATCAGTATGGGGAGCGGTTCAATCCATTGGTCTGGGCTTGCGGGTTTTATGGCTATAGTGACGTTTGGCGTACCATGGTCTTGAATGTACTGGCAGTGGGCTGCTGTCCCCTTGTGCTTCATGTGGGTATGGAGGGCTGAGGGGTTTTTCCACTGTCCCTGCAACTCTGTCCCACAGAGGGCTCTGGCTCCACACCCCTGACCAGCTCCAGCCAGAGACTGCTAGTGCGTGCTCCCCGCTGCCGGACTCGTAGTGGGGGTTCTCGGTTCTCCCCACCCAGACTTCGTCCAAGGCAGGTCCTATGTACCAGGTCCTATGGTCCTATGGTCCCAAGGTCCTATGCCTTGGGAATTGAGCTTTTGTGGTGTCTCCTCCTCACCGTGACTGCCAGACTCTGCCTTGTGTCCCTGGTGGTGGTGTGGAGAGCCGTGGTGCTGGTGGCAGAGAATTTCTTGTTGCCTCTCAGTGACAGAAAACATCTGCTTCATATCTGTGCAGAATTCTGGATCCGAGCAGGTTGTAAGTCCTTTGTTCAGTATTCGAAGGTGTTCCTTAGGTGGAAGGAAGGTTCTTGAGAGTTAGAGATGCTTTATCTCTGTGCACGAGCAGCAATGGGTGGTTACACATCTGCACTGTCCACAGTCTCCTGCCCTGTCCCCAGGCTTTCTTTTGAGGAGCTACTGGAGACCGGCAGAGAAGAGCTTGTGAGTGAGTGAATGCAGATTCCCGCGGGTCTGGAGCTCCCATGATTCCAAGCTGTCACAGGTGTCCACGCTTAGCCCATAGGAACTCCGTGCAACACTAGCCCATAGGAACTCCGTGCAACACTAGCCCATAGGAACTCCGTGCAACACTAGCCCATAGGAACTCCGTGCAACACTAGCCCATAGGAACTCCATGCAACACTAGCCCACAGGAACTCCGTGCAACACTAGCTGTCTTCTTCTTCTCCCCTTTCCATGGCGGCCTCTTCTTTAGCCCACGTTCTGCCCAAAGTGGAATAGCTCATGCGTTTCTTCTCTTCTGGGAGAGAACTGTCACTTCTGGAATTCCATTTACCTGAATTGTTTTGTGACCTCAACTCTAATACGGATCTAAGAAAATTATGACAGTCTTTTCTCATTTATAGGGGAACAGCAGTTACCTGTGGCTTTCTGCATCCGAAGCAGACCCAGAGGCCTATTCTACTCTATACTATCTCATTCCCTTCTGTTGCAATTGTGTTGCAATAAGGCTGGAAAAAAATATAACCAGTGTCTTCTATTTCATTCTACTCCATTAAAAAGAAACCATAAGTAGTAACCACCAAATTTAAAACTTCAGAATCCATGATTAGTCCTGACCAGCTCAAAGCCATGAAAAAATGGATATAATGGATGGTTGGAATCAAAAATTCAAAGTTTTCCTCTAGACCAAGGATTTATTTCAATAACGTTATCTTTATATCATTCATCTCAATACCAGCAACTCCTCTGTAGTCCTGAGAACAAACCAGCCATTCAATTATACAAAGGAATAAAACGCATAAAAAATAAATTTTAACTTGATAGAAGTAAGAATTGTATAAGGAGTCAAACTATCTAAATTTTGGAGCACATGGGTGGCTCAGTCGGTTAAGCATCTGCCTTTACTCAGGTCATGATCCCAGGGTCCAGGGATCAAGCCCCACATCAGCAGGGAGCCTGCTTCTCCCTCTGCCTATGCTCCCGCTGCTTGTGCTCTCTTGCTCCCTCGCTCTCTCTGTCAAATAAATAAAATCTTTAAAAAAATATTTTTTAATTAAAACTATCTAAATTTAAAAAAAAAAAACTATCTAAAATTTTAAGGCCCAACTTACCCCCAGATTTACTCAATCAAAACCAAATAGTATTGGCATTAAAAAAAAAAAATCAGACTTCAGTGTCAAAGGACAGAGTTCCCACCACCAATCACGGCTACCTAAACAAGCTCCGAATGTGTTTTGAGAAACACAAGCAATAAATGAATATTTCTCCCAAGTTTCTGTTTGGATTGGAGTGACGCTCAGTGGAGATTGTTTTATGGAACAACTGTCTCTCTATTTTGCAACCGGGTCTTACAACACAAGATTTTAAGCACTTGTCAGGTAAGTGTAAGCATGAGGCTAACAGGAAGGCACCTGGACACAAGGTAAAGAGTTAGGAGAAAAGTGAGGGTAGGGCTTAGAGGCTTGGCAATCACGTGCATACACAGCCCACTTGCAGGCTGAGCTCCCTTAGAAAATGTTTAGGAAGGGTAATCGAGCAGAGGATCCTGAGAAAAGCTTAAAGGGAAATCTCATGCCCCTCTGTTTGGATTTGGAATTAAAACCAACAAAAAAGCTAGAGGGAAATGGAAAGATACTGAGAGGACCAGAGAGACAAAGAGGAAAGGAAATACACGCTATCTGAGGGAAAGGTCCAAATAAACCAGCACAAGACCTTGTAAAGTGCTCTGATAATTTTATATATTATCTGTGGCCTTACAGTTTAAACATTTTTTTACTTTACTAAAGTCACAGCCATGGAGTGAGGCTGACAAATCTACCAGGTATCAGGGGTTATGGAAACAATCTCTGGTGTACTCTGTAGCCTAATTTACTGTCATAAACATTGTGGGAAGCAGAAATCTCTATGGCAGCTTGGTGTGGATATTCTCACTGTCAGCAGGGAAGATTCATGGCCTCCTCATAATGCTGAGACCCCAACAGCCTTTACCAAGACAGATGACTTGGTGACAGACACTTCAGGCTGAAAGTTAATAGTTAGCCCAGGAAGATGAAACACGAGAACATCGCAACTGTGCCCCAGGCCAGCGCCTCTGTTCTCTTCACCCAGGAGACTGCCTGATATGAGGGATCCAAGAGTGAGGGCTCCCAGGCGGGGAAGTCACACTGACATCACCTCCGGGGTCAGGGAAGTGCCCAATCAGGGCTGCCCTGAAGAATAATCTCTGCCCCACCTTTCATCCATGAGTGAACTGAGCCTCCACGGTCCACTCCTACTCTGGCCAGTACCATCTCCTTGGCTAATGGGTTCCAGAAGTGTTTCCACTTCCCTCTTTTGAAATCGTACCTCCCTTTTCTTTATTCCAAGTTTACCATTCAGACATCAACATCGTGTATCTGTGTTTGGCAAACAAGCCGCTGCTTATCCTCACCACCTCACCATGACTTGATAAACTCTGATTTGACCCACACTCAGCCTTATCTTTCCAATGAGACACCTTCTTCTTCAAGGTTATATTCATACAGCGATCTCTTCTCCCACTGCTTTCTCAATCTGTTAGACTGTGGGTCTGGATAAAAAAAAATTTTTTTAAGAAAAAGACAGATCTTAATGATACAAGCTAATAACCTCCTGTTGGTCACAGCTACCCTGCCCTTCTCTGTTCCTCTCCAAAACTGAAGTTGAGCAACATTGAACAGAAGGTATCTGATTACAATGATGACTTTCTCCTAAACTGAGAGAGAGCAAAACTGTTACTCAAATTTCATTCTCCCTTAATCTCTGATAACATTTCAAATTAAACCAAGGCCTTCAGTGTGACGTAGCACTTTTAAGAAAGTTACTTCAGAATTACTTCAGAATATTTAGGCAAGAAAACCAGAAGAGTAGTTCCTCTAAAGGAAGCTCACCCATGCCAGGGACCTGACTCACCACCACACAGAACACGTCTGCAATCGCATGTCTGGAGATTCCTTTCAAACAATTGCATAAATTCAGCTAGCAGGAAATCTCATTGCTCTTATCATCGAACTTCAATTTTGACTGAGGCATAAAAAACACTTAGATTTCCCCAGAGCTTGCTTTTTGGTCTGGTTTCCAAATGAATTGGCCTTTCAAAAAAAATCCACCTTCCAAGTGGGTCGACTTTAAGGACTATCCCTTCTTAGCAATCTCAGCACACCCATGTCCCTCAGCAACTACCCCTGCGGAACGCGTAGTGAATCAGTTCTGTGCTGCAAGGAATGTAGTGACCCACAGATCTGGTCTCTTCCTGTAAAGAGCTTGTAGTCCAAGTGCAAGTAAGATGCAGGTATAATAATGAAAAGCGCTGGGTGGAGAATACAGTACATGAGAGAAAAGTCTGGGCTAAGGCAGTCTGAGAAGTCCCCACAAGGGGATGGGGACTTGTCCTTAGCCCGGAGGGACAGTTGAGCTAGATGTGCATGTGTTCACAAGCTGAGTGTTCACACCAATTACAAAGACCAGTTTGACCCCCCAAAAAATAAATAAATAAAGAGGAGTGAAGTACTAGAAGTTTCACCATTGACTTATGTTCCTATCAAAAAAGTCATTTATTGGGTGCCTGGGTGACTCAGTGAGTTAAAGCCTCTGCCTTCAGCTTGGGTCATGATCCTAGGGTCCTGGGATCGAGTCCCACATTGGGCTCTCTGCTCAGCAGGGAGCCTGCTTCCCTTCCTCTCTCTCTGCCTGCCTCTCTGCCTACTTGTGATCTGTCTCTCTGTTAAAAAAAAAAAAAAAAGTCATTTATCCTGTTAAACTCTCCATTTCATCATAATACTTATGCTTCTGGTTCAAAATGGCAGCCTCAACACTTGTGTGTACTTCCTTCTCCCCCCGAACTCACTGATAAGGCATAAAGCAGCAGCATATAGAGTGTATTTGACACCTGGGATGGATCAATTTTTAATGTTCTCTTCCTCCTTAGAACAAAATTACTTTCGGTAATAGTTATTATGTTCATGGTGTATTCCATAATTTAAAACAAAAAATTAATTTATAAATAAGAAATTTCCATTTAAAGACATTATTATAGTTTAATGCAAGAGTTTGGGCATGAGGGGTGCCTGGCTCAGTCAGTTAATCATCCCACTCGATTTCGGCTCAGGTCATGATCTCTGGATTGTGACATGGAGACCTGTGTAGGGCTCCGCACTAGGCGTGGAGCCTCTTTGAGATTCTCTCTCCCTCTCCCTCTGCCCCTCCCACTCTTTAAAAAATAGGAAAAAAAAAAGAGTTTATACACAAGCTACTTATATAAAAATATTACACCTCACACTTTGCCCTGTATATCTCTGCTTTAAATTAAAACACGAATAAAACTCAGAAGGGTCACATAGGTCAAGACAATTAAAGTAACTCAGGTTCAGTTTATCTTTACAATACTGCTCTGTCAGTGCTGATTTCCTGTCTACTGCTTAAATGGAGGAATATGGAGGACCACGGGGACTAGAGACGGACAAGGCACCAAAAGCAAGCTTGAGTGATTCCAAAACTATGAATTTACTCTTGAAACAAACATGTATAGCTGAGTCCCCCTGTGTCGAGATCACTGTATAATTGGGAGGCTTCCAAATTAGCCTCCCTGTGGAAACCAGTGTTTGTTACAGAATAAGTATTTGAAACATACTTATTTGAAACACACACACACACAAACATATAAATAAAATTCTATAGTAACTGAAGCAATTGTTTAGAACTTAAGTTTTTTTTAAAAAGGTAATTAAGGGTGTTAAGGAGAGCACTTTATCACTGACCTTGGTGATAATAAAAACCAGACTTCTTTCAGTTCTTTCTATTATTGCTCCTAAATTCACTACTGGCAACGTACCTCTGTTGCCTATACCCTAAATGGACTTTTCCAAACTGCCCCATCCATATCTAGTATGCCACTGCAGTAAAATACAAAACGTAAAGACAAAAACAAAAACAAACAAAAAAAACCAAACCTATAAAAAGCACTGAGAATGGGAGTAATGGTTATTTCAAATAATCCTAGACAATGGGACCATCCTGCCCATTAAACGGGGCAGCAAGGGATCACACCTCAGAGCATGTCTAGGAGGGCTGCCCCAGGAAGAATTCTTCACAGCAGTAAGAATTCTTCACAGCAGTTTTTTGGAATGAGCATGGATGGAGGGAATGGGAGAGGAAGCAGAAATTGAGGCGGTAGATAAAGAGGTCCCTGGGGAATTCTGCTGGGTCAGCCTGATGGCACCCCCTCCCCCATCGCCCTGCTCCCTTCAGCAGTAGTAGACACTGAGACACAGGAAGACCTGAGAAAGGCTCCAAAGGAACTAAGCAATCTGCTGGGAGGAGTTTGTGCCCTGTCCCCAACCACCATGAGAGTTGGTACCCCAAATCTGACTCTCTTCATTTAGGCCCAGCAGCAGTGGAGGCAGGAAGCGTGGCAGTCGACCCTCCTGAAAGTTGAATCATGGTCTCCTTCTGGAGGGGTCCTGAAGCCACAGAGCAAATCACAGATCTCCTTCTCTTGGTCACCCTAGCTATTCCTTCCCAAATATGAATTCCAGACAAGGCTTCTGGGAAACATGCAGCAAACCAGCTGTTCAAAAGAAAGAATAGAATGGAAACATAAACTGAGAAACAGAAGATAATCTAGAAAAGAGGAACAAACATCAAAAGGATTCTAATAGCCTCAGAGAGGTTTCAGAGGAGGGCATCCATAATACAAGAACAGGGTGTTATTTTTTAAAAGATGGAATCAAAAAACAAAAAAGAGCCCATGGCCGCAAAATCTCATTATTTAATACAAGGCCTGAAAGAAGGAGCACAGGGAAAGTTTCCAAACATATGTTTTCAAAAGTCAAAGAGAAAATGTAAGGGAAAATGATGCGTTTAATGCAAAAATGTTTCATTTTTCTCAAAATTTCTGTTATTGAACCGGTTAATAATATTGATGAATAACTATATTAGAACTTAAGAAATAAAACAGTACAACCTAATTCTCTAGATATCTGTACCTTATCACAGAATCACAGAAGATGTGTGCTTTAAAAAAGTGGAAGTCATCTAGGTTGGTAGTTTTCAAACAGTATTCCCATGAGGACTAAGATTTGACAAAATTTTCTCAGCAGGTTTTTTATTTTTTTAAGATTTTATTTATTTATTTATTTGACAGAGAGAGAGAGCACACGCACAAGCTGGGGGGTGGTGGGGGACGCGTCAGACAGAGGGAGAGGGAGAAGCAGGCTCTCCGCTGAGCAGGGAGCCGGATGTGGGGCTCCACCCCAGGACCCTGGGATCACAACCTGAGCCGAAGACAGATGCTCAACTGACTGAGCGCTGAAAGGGCGCCCCTTTTCAGCAGGTTTAAAGGGAAGCTAAGTGAATAGAATCCCATGTCCTCACACCTAATTAAATCAGGGTAGGTTTTTTTTTTTTAATCTGTTTTTTGTATTGGGGCTCTATGTAAGTTTCCTTTGTGACTGAGCTACTCGCTACAGAAACAGTCTGAGGCTTATGGCACGAATACATATATGTCCCATTCAGACTATAGCTTTAAAATTATATTCATTTATGTAAAAATACTGAACCCTGCCTGAAGAGGGCAGAAAAGTAGGACAGCGAGTGGTGAGGTTCAGCCTCTCTTGTCCTAGGTCTCTTGGATAGGGCCCAAGCTTGCAATGTAACAGAACAAAATCTCCATGGCAAGCCAGATTCTCTTTCTTTAGGAGGGTTTATCATCCATCTGTTGTTTCTTAAGCATGCTCCCTGGGAATCTCACCCAATATCCCAAATGGCTAATTCTAAGATCCCATACAGCACTCTTCCCAAGAGGAGTACTGATAATTTGGATTTCTACATCTTACCCTATTTCCATTGCTGGTTTAGCACCTCATATAGATGGAAATACTGGGCAGCTACTCAGCTGGTCAGCTCCGCTATCTGGCTTGGTGTATATAACACAGATGTTTGATAACCACTAATCAAAATCAAACCTCTCGTTTGCAACTGAGGAAATTGGGATCTAGAAGACAAAGTGACTTCGTCAAGTTTGCACATTTCCCCATTACACTCAACAGGGCTGTCATGCTCCCTGATAGCTTCACTTGCACATGTTTTTCTTTCCAAATGGATGTCAGCTATTTTGGTTAAGGCTCATTGCTTGAAGTCTTTTTCTAACTCCTTCAGCACAATGTTAAGAATAAAACAAGTGGTGTAGTGCAAAAATAATGAATACTGTTATGCTGAAAATAAATAAAAAATAAATTAAAATAAAAGAATAAAACAAGTGTCCAATTAAGGACCCGTTGGCCAATCTTTTTCAGAAGAACCTTTAAAAAGAAAACAGAGTCCATTTTTAAGTTGTATATAACAGGATGTGATTGCCCAACACTTCTGCTGCAACAATTAGAGGAAAAAATAAGAAAATACTTTAAAATAACGGGTTCTTTTTTTTTAAAGACTTCAGATAACTACAGAAGCAAAAATGGCTGAAATATCTAAATTTCTGGAGAATAAAATGTTCTTTTTAGAGGTAGCTGATAAATGTGGGCTGCTTTTCACACTTGTGGCATTTGCCAACCATGGGTGCAGGACAAGATGAAGGTTATTTACTGATGGAAATACAAACCAATACAGTTTGGTAGTCACACAGACTAAACTGAAGGACTGAAATCTAGTCAAGCCCAAGATTTATCACCATTCTTCCCAGTGGGACATTGTGATGAGGTTTGGGAAAGCACAAAGGGGTGGTCACAGAAATCAAAAAGTAGTGGCCTCTGATGGTGGGTATTGAAGAGAGGGCTTATTAGAAAGAGGCACAGGGAATTTCTGGTGATGAAGAATACATTCTGTAAGTTGTCCTGAGGCGTGTGTCTGTGCAGGTAGGACCTACGGTTCTCCTGCACAGGGAAAAAACCAGTTCTTTCCTCCTCCTGTCATTCACCTCGGTGTCTCCCTCACTACTCACACTCAACACTTGACTTCTGACATGACAGAGGAGCAAGGGACAGGGTGGTCTGGTGACTCCAGGCATATGATGTTTGAGACAAGTCACAAAAGCGAAGAGTGGACAATCGCACTAACATATGGGGAAAGAAAGGACAAGGGCAAGAATTTGTTGCTTCTTAGGGGCAGAAGGGAGGTCAACGGAAGCCAAAGGAGGAAGCGGTGTGAGGCAGGTTGGAGACACTGGCAGGGGCAGATTTTGCTGGTTGTTATAGGCCGTGAGAAAGTTAGGATTTCTTTTCTATGTGTAGGAGGAAGTGACTAAAGGTTTACAAGCAGAGAAGTGACATGAAATAATTGTTTTTTTCATGTCTTCTGCCCATTTTTTGACTTGAACGGACACATCTCCAGTGAAGACACACAATCGGCTAACAGACATATGAAAAAGTATTCATCATCATTAGCCTCACACCAGTTAGAATGGCAAAGTTTAACAGGACAGGAAAAAACAAATGAGAAGTTGTGGAGAAAGGGGAACCCTCTTATCCCATTGGTGGGAATGCAAGTTGGTGCAGCCACTTTGGGAAAAAGTGTGGAGATTCCTCAGAAAATTAAAAATAGAGCTACCTATGACCTGGCAATTGCACTACTGGGTATTTAACCCAAAGATACTGATGCAGTGATAAGAAGGGCCATATGTACCCCAATGTTCATAGCAGCAATGTCCACGATTGCCAAACTGTGGAAAGAGCCAAGATGCCCATCAACAGACGAATGAATAAAGAAGATGTGGTCCATATATACAATGGAACTTTACTCAGCCATCAGAAAGGATAACTACACCCAGCTTTTGCATCACCGTGGACGGGACTGGAGGATTTTATGCTGAGTGAAATAAGTCAAGCAGAGAAAGTCAACTATCATCTGGTTTCACTTCCTTGTGGAGCATAAGGAATAACATGAAGGACAGTAGGAGAAGGAAAGGAGAAGTGAATCGGAAAAGTGACTCAGGGGAAATCAGAGGGGAAGGTGAACAATGAGAGACCATGGACTCTGAGAAACCAACTGAGGGTTTTGGAGGGCTGGGGGTGGTGGGATGGGTGAACTCGGTGGTGGGTATTAAGGAGGGCATGTGTTGCATGGAGCACTGGGTGTTATATGTAAACAATGAGTCTTGGAGCACTGCATCAAAAACTAATGATGTATTGTTTGGTGATTAACACAACACAATGAAAATGAATGAATGAGCGGAAGGGAGGGAGAAAGAAAGAAAGAAGGAAAGGGAGGGAGGGAGGAAGGAAGGAAGAAAGAGAATTGGTTTTACATGAACGACTCTGGCTAAAATTTACAATGAGAATGGAGGCAAGAGAATAGTGAAGAGGCCGTGACAGCAGAGCTGATGGCGGTGTGTGGGCTTGAGGGACAGGGATGGTAGTGGAGAGAGAGCAATGGGGATCTGAGCCCAGGGTTGTCATCAGCAGGCCGGCTAATGGATACATGTGCAGGATGGAAGGAAGCCCTTCCTCCTGAACATCAAGTCCTCAGTTCCTGAGGCTCCCAATGAAGCAGCTTCTCCTAGTTTCCTTCTATTCTGCAGATTTCTTCTTCTGTTCTCTTTCTTCAATTATAACCTGAATACCTTCCTTTATACTTCCTTTCCTCTAGAACTCCATTGTATTCTCCAGAATGCTTTGTCCTTTTTTCTCTCCCTTGTACATATTCCCTCAGAGCACTTCTTTCTCTGCTATGATCCCCAGATTTGTAGTTCCAGCTCAGACCACTGTCCTGGTAACAGATCTCATTGTCTTATTAGATATCACTGCTGGATCAGCCCCACAAATCCTCCAAACTCAACACATCTACTTCTCCTCAACCTCCTAAATTCCCTCGATGGTTTCATAACATGACGTTTCACCCAAGCATCCAAGCCAGAAGCCTGAGGGCTCTGCCAGAATTTTTTTCCCACCTCCTAACATCTAATCAGTCACAACATAATATCAATTTTACCCCTCAGTACCTTCCAGATCTTTCCTGGCATCTGTCCCCATTGTTTCTTCGTTAATTCAGATACTTGACTTCTCTGATATGGATTATTTTAAATATCCTAAGATTTCTCTCTCTCAGTTCTCTTCCAATACAGTCTCTACCTTCACTGGGGAATGGTCCATATATCACACAATCCATTCTTGTGTTTCCTCTGCTGCAAAGTTCCATCAGCTCTATTGTGTCGGGAATAACATACAAGTGGCTTACAGGGCAAGCCAGACCAGCTGTACCCCACTTGTAGCATGCATCTCATCTCCCACTACTTCTCGATACATATCATATGCCCCAGTTATGCAGAATTATTTACATTCTCCAAGTTTTCCATATTCCTCTATGCCTGAAGAGCTGGTTCAAGTATTTCCTCCTCTGAGAAGGCTTCTCCCATCCTCACAGATTCCATCAACTTCTACCTCATTTCAAAAACGTTATTTTGGACATTTCTCCTACATCACACTAGTTTCGTGCTGTGCAGCCAAAAATCGTTTGATCATTGTCTTTCTTCTCACTTCTTCCCTCTTCTTCTTCTTTATTCTTTTTTATTTTGTCATTATACAGCTCCCTGTGTTTCCCCCCATGGGCAACCAGGTGTTAACTTCATGTCTTAACAAGGCATCCAGGCTGCTACATTGCTGTTAGTATGTTGCTTTTAACAGATTATTTATAATGTTCCAAGGTGAAACGTACACCGCATTTTATCCATAATTCTACAAGTAATGCACAATCAGAATGTCTTCTCCTCACTACCATAATAAGGTGGCAATGAACTTACTCAATGACGTTCTCTCTTCTGTAAATTGATTGTTCTTTGGCCTGCTAAGAGTGTACATATGGCCCAGCAACTGACCAAACACTAAGTCTCCTTTTTCAAATCAGACCTGCCATTTTTTTCTTCATTCTGATTAATATATCATTAGCTGCTTCATGAAACCATCTTTTTTTTTTTTTTAAGGCTAGTTACCATTTTGAGTCTCCCAAGCTGATTCACTGGTTAGACTCAAGTTCTTGCACCTGCACAGCAATGACCCTGTAAAATATCTGTTCTCTGTTTGACATCTCTTTAATTTTATTAGTGGCTTATGGACAAAATCACTTGACTGAAACTTTTTCAAGTTTCAGTTATTTGGATCCACAAGAGCATTTTTCCCCCCGGTTATAAATCAATGAAGCCAGTCAAGATTAACTGCCTACACATGAGCTTCAAAAGATCCTCTATGGTCAGACAGAGTTGAAAGAAATACGTAATTCCATAACACACTAAATACAAGCTGATCAAAGTTATTGGAGCTGGTTACTTAATGCTGTACTTCCTCATTGTCATACAATCCGATTTCAAGTAGTTTGAATCTAAAACATATATTACTAGATCCAAAAACTCCTCCTTTGGAAATAAAATCATCCTTTCTGTATCCTGACTGGTCAAAATGTGTATTTAGACAAAAATCTGTATTTAAACTAACCCCCAGGTTAAAAATTTCTGAACTTAATTTGCGAAATTCCATATGTTTTAGGAATTAAAACAAAAAGAAAAGAAACATAGCTAATGAACCATTTCAAATAAGAACAGTTCCCATACAGAATCATCATGGAATCCTGAAGCGAAAAGAATCATAAATCCTTAGGTATTACGTGTGTGGGGCGGGGGTGGGGATGGGGAATACTGAGGAGGTGCCAAGGGGCAGTCATGTGAGAGCTGAGACCCACTGGGTGGGTCTCAGTAAAGCAGCCTTCTTTAATCTGCTATATATTTTTTTAAATTTTGTGCTTTTATGTAAGAGATGATTTGAAAAAACTTTCCAATCCTTAAAAATAAATTGAAAGTCACTGATCTAGCCCAGTCTTCTACACAAATCAGTTCCTCCCATGACATCCTTGACAAGCAGTAATCCGGTCTCTGCTTGAACACCGCTATCACTGTGAGTTCACGATCTTGAAGCAGCTCATTTCCATATTGGATATCTCGAGTTCTCAGAAAGTGTCTCCCTTCTAGAGCACCAAGTTTTACCTACCCATGAGTTCTAGGCCATGCATGTCCTTGGGGATAACAAAGAATTTCGACTTGTCACCTCCCTCCTCCATGCCCCTTCAGAACAAGAAGTATGCGCTTTTCTAAAATATACAATTTATTCACATTTAAGACTAACTTTCATCTTAAGTCACATACTCATACAACTATTTCCTTTTTGCTGATTTCACTTAAATGCCTGCTTTGCTAAAAAAAAAAAAAAGACTGTAAACAAATATTTAGCATGTCTGTTACATGTAACACACAGAAACTGTCCTTTTAACAAAGTTCATCGCTCCTTTCCCACCCTGACATTTCATTATAAATGCAGGTATCAAAACAACCCTGAATATGGTTTTGATACTACTCATGGCATGCACACTGTTTCAGTAATTAACGCAATTTGTAACACCATTCATTGCATCTGCTACTTTGGACAATTTAAACTGTAACTCTTCCACTAAGCAAGATGGAGAGAGCATGTCATTTCTGCTTTTCCTTCTTGAGATTGTTGCTTTTCAGAGATACACACGTCCACAGCCATCCCTATTTCTCACCCTGCTTTCACCACGTAAACCTGAATTCCATTGCAAGTACTCCAAGTTTATGCTTAAATGCTAGTGCTTTAAGAATAGGAAAAGTTTTGTATCACATTTTCCTCCTGTGATCTGAAAACATAATGGGTGCACATATATATTAAATATTTTCTTACAAATACCCAGGTTATGTTTACCAGCTAGACTTATACATCACACATGGGTATATTTCACTGTGCTATTTAATCAAGACATTAACATGAGTAGAAGGCTACTGAGTTAAGACAAGTTTGAGATCCACCAAAATTAATTACTATACGTTTGTCCTTCTGGTGGCTGTAGATGCCTCATATTTTCACTGGACATTCATCATCAGACAGGTTATCCCTTGAATCTAACTTTAATACTACACAAATGTTTCCATTTTGCTAACTCCCATATGTTCTGTGCATCTGCCGCTCCACTGGAATTATTTATTCCATTCTGTTTTCATGATTTGTCTATGTGAAGTATTGATCTGTTTTGTATGGGCTACTTGGGACTGGTTCCTTTAAACATGGAGATTTAAACTGCTTCTTGGCCTTTTGGCTAAGATCAAATGTAAACAAGTAGATTTAAAAACAACAACAACAATGGGATGCCTGGGTGGCTCAGTTGGTTAAGTGTCTGCCTTCCACTCAGGTCATGATCTCAGGGTCTGGGATCAATCGAGCCCCATGTGGGGCTCCCTGCTCGGCAGGGAATCTGCTTCTCCTTCACCTTCTGCCCCCCCCCCCCACTTATGCCTTCTCTCTCTGTCTGTCCCTTACCCATGTCATCATAGTAACTTAGAGTCAGTCATTCTCATTCTGTGTCCTTCACCATACAAATATACCTCTTGAGGGCATGGATTACCTTCCTTACTTGGGTGTCTCTAGGGCATGAGCCCAGTAGATTATACTAAGCACTCATGCTATATTAGTTGGTAATTATATTCAAAGCAAAATATATGGTTTTTCACACTAGAACTAAAATATGATAGGCAATAAGAAGAGACCTTAAAATCTTAGTGTTGGACAAGCCTAACTATCAGCCACAAGCAGAAAACCTCCCCTTTCCTAAATCCACATTCTGACACCTTCAAAACTCTACCTTTTCCATAAGATGTGTAGAAAAGCCAGAAAGGCCACCTGAGGTTTTAAAGTGTGTCCCCATCAATACAAACCAAAGTGTGGAAGTAAAGTCAATGAAAATCCAGCCATACAATTCCACTGGAAAGATCGAGACTTCTGATAGTTCCCTCTCAAAGGAACAGAATGTTTGGGCACCTGTGGGGACAGAGTGCCAGCGCCACGTAGTGCTGTAACCAGTAGACTCATTTTAGGAATCAGAATCATATGCCAAGACAGGTGGGAAAATAAAGAGTAGGTGTTCAACTCCTAGTAAACCTTGCTGGAAGAAGAAAAAGTATAGCTATCCAGTTGATTGTGGGTGGTGAATTTATGAGAAAACTAGAAACAAAATCAGACTATTTAAAGTCTTAAGCAGTAGGGAACCTTGGGGAAAGAAGGTGTGAGGTTTGTAAAAAGCCAGGAGTAAAGGAAACAAATTATGCCCCGGGAAAAAACCACTCTACTCCCTCCATTTTGAAAATGTTGGCAGACAAAAAGGGTTAGAAAATGAAATCCAAGTTCAGTCTGTGGTAATTTTCCAACCCTGGATCTACGGAACAAATGGACACACACACACACACACACACACACACACACACACACACACACGCTCCTGTTTAATTAAAAAAGAAGCCTGCCAAGACTGAATGAAAAACATCCTCAATGGCCTGAGGAGGCAGTCCTCAGCGTGTGACTGGGACCCAAAAGTTTGGTAGATGAGATCAAGCAACACTATCCACAGGAGCATAAATCTCCCTTTACTTCACTGAAATTTTATTCAGGTCCTTGCCTTTGTTTACCACCTCCATGGTAGCAATGACTAGCAAGTTTTTGAGGTCAGTCATGACCTCTCATCTGAGATTTAGTCTTGTGTATCAATGTGCCTACTCTATGTCTACACAGAGATGGCACAAGGGCCCCTCAATATCAACATGCACAAAACGAACCTGTGGTCTTTCCTTACACCTGGTGTTTTTCCAGGGTTCCTTACCTTAGGAAATGGCACCCTCACCAGCTGTACCAGCCAGAAAACCAGGAGTCACTATTGTAGGCATCACATAAATGTCTAGCCTCGCGCCAAGTTTGTCAGGTCTTACCAAGTCCTCCATTCTGCCCACTTATCTCCACTTTATTCTACCACCACCTTAGTCTTTCTTAGCTGCCACCTTGTTTCATCTTCACTACTGTCCTAGCTTCCTAACACATGTCCCACCTTCACTCTCACTGCTCCAAACTGTCCCTCATCCCAAGCTTTTCTAATCCCTCCAGTTTTCCCATTTTTTTTCTTAGGCTAAAGATCAGAATTCCTGTCCTGGCCACAAAGCCTTTAATGGTCTGGTCCCTGCCTATTCTCTGAACATCGGCAAGAATCATTACTTCTAACTACACACCACACAATTTCTTTCAGACCTGCAGAAAACTATGCTTCCTCCTACAACAGTCTTTGCTGGAGCATCTGCTTCTTGGGTCTCTTCTGAGCTGACCCATCCCTATTCTTCTGATTTTACCTCCAATGTCATTTCCTTAGGGAAGACTTCCTGACTGGATTAGATCCCAGTTCCTTATGCCATTAGAGTTCTTGGTACCTTTCCTTCCTAGCACTTATCACAATAGTAGTTTTATATTTGAATATGTGTCCTCTTGATTCAAGTATTTCTCCCTTTCTAGATGATAGGTGCAAGAACCATTGCTGGTCTTGCCACCACTGTGTCCCCAAGACCCTGATTCTGCTTGAGCCACAGGCATTTGATTGACATCGTTCTATTGTGTCGATGAATGAATGAAAACTAGGACCCAAAGGCTCACTGTCGTAACTTAACTTTCTTCTTACAAATCCAGCTGAATTCAATGAGGTGAAGCCCAGACTAAGAGGGAGCTCTAGCTGACTTGGCTATTCATGCCGATGGTTGGTGAGGCCTTGGACTGGAAGGAAAGAAGGGGACCTCGAGGACAACTCCTCCTAGTATGAGGTCCACACTTGCCTTGACAGGAAGATGGCTTCTCTTGAGCCTTGGGGTGTCCAAGCTTACAAAAAAAGTAAGGCAGAGATATGCTTATGCAAGTCAGATGTCAGCCTCGAGAGGTCATAAGCTCTCATTGCCCCACTAAGGGCAGGACTAGTGACTTCTAACTGTGCATCATGTATGATGGGCCACATCCCAAATGATATTTTTTCCCTACTACACCCAGGATAGGAAATTACCTGAATAACTTTGGCACCATTTTTCTACTTTAAAGGAGTTTGGGCTGGTACAGTCTGAACAAACTTCTTAATTAAGCTGAACCGAAAACAGGTTCACCTGATAGCTACAACAACTTTCATTTGAGGATTATTTTAAAGACTCTGGTGTCCAGGCTGGGCTGAGACAAGAACCCGTAAAATACATGAAAAGATCCAAATGACTAGTGTCTGCAAACATATCCCAAAAATATTTTTTACACTCTTTTGGTATGTCTAGTTCTGATCACATCAGGAAAACCAGATGTTAAGAGAAAGAAATAAAGGGGAAAAAAAAAAGGAACACCACAAAACAATTCGTCTGATGATTTTAGAAAAACAAAAATGAAATTAGATCATTCATTTCTCAAAATTCTGGAGTGCCAACTCTGATCTAAGTGGGTCTGCTTATCTGAAATTATACAATGATAATGGTTAATGCCAAATCCCTATTCCACAGACGGCATGGAGAGCTCTGTTCCAACCTCATGATAACAGTAACTAAAATGGTAAAGCATTTCAGAATTTATAAATTGTGGTTATATGCATTGTATCCCTGGGAGGGTATGTGGACAGATTTTATTACCATATCGATACTGTCATTGAGGAAAGTGAGTCTCAGAGCAGTGAACTAGGGATAGTGTATTTTCTCATACCTGAGACTTAAAAGCCAAATCCACACCACTGTTTTCTTTCCTTTATTTTTTTTTTATTTTTCTCCATTGCACCACTTAAAAATAGCAATTTACTGGGATAAAAGGAAAGATCTGTCCCATAGGTATATTTGGGTTGGGAAGATAAACAGAGGTTATCAGTTTTCTGAATTTCTTTCATTGTTCTGTAGTTTAGTGTTGATCTGGCCTCCACAGAGCTCCTGGTAAAAATGACACGTCCGGCCAGAGAAATGTGAACTATGAAACCAAAGTCTGGCATGTTTTTACTTCTGTGTGTTTGGGAGATATGTTAATAGCTCTTGGCCAGTAGGGTTCCATTTTGATATAGACTCAAAAGGGTTGGTTATGCTGCTGTTTTCTTTTGGGGCTGAATTTTCTAAACTTATTTTCATTTTTAAAAGTATTTTTATTTATCAATTTGCTCTCAGCCCCTATGCAGGATTCTGAGGCTGACGGGGTGGATGAGATGCAGTGTACTTGCCGGTTGTTTAGAATTGCTCAGGGAGGCTGAGTCCACAGGCAGCAGCAGACATCAGCTCCTGGGTACCCACATTCAGGTACTACTGCTGAGTACAGGGAAGAGAGAGGAAGAACGGACAGGGATAATCCGCAAAAGCTATGTAAGAGGGGGAGGCGAACTAAGGCTCTGTGTGAAGCTAGAATCTCAGCAACCTGCTGACAGAGAGGAGAATTGCACCAAATAACAGAGCCTGAACCTGATCTTGGGACTTGAGCCATTAGATCTGTTTTATTATTGTTATTGCTACTGCTGTGATTGTCCTCTCCTGCCTGGAGGGCAGCTAAGGCCTATAGAAAATGTCCTTGGACAGGATTCTTTTCTTCGATTGGCTGATTAGCAAACATCTTACTTTACAATACTCTGCTTCCAAAATAGATGTCGAACTTCTCCTTCATTCTTCCCCTCCAGTCGGAAGCTAGGGGGATGCCCGATGGGGAAGCTGGCCCCCTGGGGCTATGCACCTACATGTTGCTCACTGGGGGAACACTTGCTCTTGCCCTCGGCTTCACTGTCCGGTGGGGTTGCTGTGGGTATGTGTGTGCATTTGCATGTGTACATGCCTTGTTTTGGCTTATTTCACTCTAATCATCAGTCGCTCTTCTTATACACACTTTTAAATGGTGGAAACTGAAGACGGGGACTTGCGCAAACCTCACAGAAAATTGACCTTAGAATCTTGAGATTCAATACAAAAGTCTAGCAGTTTCTCCCAAGTGCACAGGCAAAATTAACAATCTTTGTTCTAATCTATGTGACCACCTTATCAAGAATCTTAATTCCAACCACTTCCAACACAGAAGGACTCTTTCAAGGCTACAAGGAATTCCTAATAGTGCCTGTCATTGCTGGATTTGAGTCATCTCTTTGGTGTAAGGTGAGTGTAAGTTGATACCTGAAGCTCAGAGCTCCCCTCGGAGTCACAGTGTTTCACAGGTGTTTAGATCCCAGTTTAGCTCAATACTCAATCCCTGCGATAGCTTTTCTTCTCTTCTCCCGCAAACACCTTCCTGGGTCCTGCCCCAGGGAAAAGAAATGTGAACAGCACTTCCTCCTTGGCTCATTAGGAATTCCACCCCAAGAAACAAACCCTGTGAATATCTAGAGAACCCACAAAGAAAGGGGGAAAAAAGCTATTACATTAGAGCTAATGAACAAGTTTAGCAAAGTTGCAGAATACAAGATCAACATATAAAAATCAGTTAAATTTCCTTTTTAAAAAAGATTTTATTTATTTATTTAAGAGAGAGTAGGGAGGGGCAGGGGAGAGGGAGAGAGAACCTCAAGCAGACTCCCTATTGAGCATGGAGCCCCACATGGGGCATGATCCCACAACTTTGAGATCATGACCTGAGCTGAAGCCACAACCAACAATGTCAACCAACTGAACCATGCAGGCCCCACAAATCAGTTATATTTCTATATGCCAGCAATGAAAAATCTAAAACTGAAATTTAAAAAAAAAGTTGACAATAGTATCAAAAAGACTAAAATGCTTACAAATAAATTTAACCAAGGAGGTGTAAGAAATGTGCACTGAAAAGAAAGATGAAACAAAACATTCTTGAAGGAAATTTTAAAATACCTAAATAAATGGAAAGACATCCTATGTTCATGGATTAAAAGATTTGATATTAAGATGGCAATATTCCTGAAGTCTATCTAAAAATTCAATGCAACCTCCATCAAAATTCCAATGGCCTTTTATGCAAAAATGAATAAGCTGAACCCAACTTCATATAAAATTGCAAGAGGCTCTGATTAGCCACAATGATCTAGGAAAAAAAGAACCAAATTGATGGATTCCTATTTTCCAATTTCAAAACTTACTATCAAGTTATAATAATTAAATGATGTGGTATTGGCCTAAAGGTAGACAAGTAGATCAATAGAATGGAATTGATAGTCTAGAAGTAAATTCATACATGTATGGTTAATCAATTTTTTAACCAAGGTAAAAAAAAAAAAAAAGCCATTTAGTGGAGAAAGTGTACAAATGCTGCTAGGACACCTGAAGGTACACATGAAAAAGAATGAATTTGGACCACTACTGCATGCCATATGTAAAATTGTATTCAAAATGGATGGAAGGCCTGAATCTAAGAGCTTAAGGTATATTTTCTTGGGAGAAGAAAATATGCCTTACATTGTACATCGTCACAACCTTGTATAGTTTCTTAAATATGACACCAAAACCATAAGGAACAGAAGAAAAAATAAATTGAACTTCATCAAAATTTCAAGTCTTCATGCAAAAAACACTATCAGGAAAGTAAAAAGATATCCACAGATCAGGAGAAAATATTTGCAAATCATGTATCTCATAAGGGTCTAGTATCTAGGACATATAAAGAACTCTTAAAACCAAACACGAAAAAGACTAAAAACTCAATTTTAAAATGGTCAAATGGCACAAACAGGCATTTCTCTAAAGAGATAAAAGGGGCCAATAAGGACATGAAAAAGTGCCCAACAGGGAAATGTAAATCCAAGTCATAATGAGATTCCACTTTATGCCCAAATGGCTCCAACTGAAAAAAGAAAAAACAAAACAAAAACCAGAAAGTAACCCGTGTTGGTAAGGATGTAGAAAAACTGGAACCCGCACACATTGCTAAGTGAGACTGTAAAATGGTGCAACCTTGGGTAAAACAATTTGGTGGTTCCTTAAAAAGTTAAAAATAAGATTACCATATGATCTAGAAATTCTCCTCCTAGGTAAACCTAAGAGAATTCAAAACAAAAATTCAAACAAAAACTTGGACGTGAGCATTCACAGCAGTGTTATTTATTCATTAATAGCCAAAAACCGGGAACAACCCAAATGTTCATCAATTGATGAATGGATACATAAAATGTAGGCGATCCCTACAATGGAATATTGTTCGACCCTAAAAATGAATGAAGCATTGATACACACTACTGTGTGGAAGAACCTTAAACACATTATGCTAAATGCCAGGAGCCAGTCACAAAAGACCATATAGTGTATGATTTGTTCCTATGAAATGTCTCAAATGGGCAAACCCACAGGGGCAGAAAGCAGACCTGTGGCTGCTGGAGGCTTGGGGCAGAGCGAAAGGGGGAGTGAGTGCCTACAAGGTCCGAGATTTCTTTTCCGAGTCACACAGAGAGCTGGGAATTAGAGAGTGGAGGCAACTCACAACATTGGGCATGCACCAAAAGCCACACACTTGTACACGTGGAGAAGATGAGAATGGCAAATTTTCTCCAATCCCGGTCATTTTTTAAGAAAAAGCAACCCAAAGAAGGGCAACAAAAAATCACCTAGGACCAAAAGTGCTCTCCAACTCCTTTTCTCATTTGTTTCCATAGAAATCACCATAGGTAGGAAAAGGATACTTTGATTATAAATCCAGGTTATGTGACGAACTGAAAAACCAGAGATTTTAGAGATTGCAACAATCAAAGCCCCTTCAATTCTCTGGGCTCCAGTTACCTCAGATGACATCCTGGTGTCCACCTGCCCGACGCACAGGCGTGGCCTGGTCTGGATCCAAAGATCACATAGAAAGGCACTGAGTCAGTTCTCAGCCTGACTCATCACAAGACGGGTTAATGGTAAAGTGGGAGGAGAGGGGAAACAATCCACAGTTTTTCCTAAGATTTCCTCTGAATTATCCTCATTTGTGGGCAAAATGCTCAAGAATGCTATTTTTAAGGAGTGACGATACTTGGGGAAAATGTCCTCAGAGGAAGGGGAGGTAAGGACTGAGAGAAGTTTGCCCAAACCACAGGGCCTCCGAGCTACAGGCCACATCACCAGCAACGGCCCTAATGAGCTCCGTGTTGGACTCTCCAAATTGAATTACATAATACATTTCCGTTTCATTTCATGAATCACAACTTGGGATACAATGTTCCTGGGTTGCAGTTGATATATTTCAGAGATTACCAAAGATTTCAAAAAGAAAAATCTATTTTATTAAATTCATATGTAAAATGTCTGTATGTCAGCCAACTTATTTATTTTCAAATTTGGGATTTTCTTAAATGCCCTAGTTAGAGCTCAATGTCAAGAGAGTTCCCGATAAACCCATTAATGAATGGTAAGACTGCAGTTGCCCCTGGATTTTTCATTTCTTTTGACAGCTCAGTTCCTGGTTGATGACGGTGGGTTTTACTCCAGCTGCCCCCGTTGGAGTCCCCTTGTGGGCGAGAGAGAAAGAGCCGTAAAGCTCAGAACAGGGGCGAGGGGAAGTGAAGCTGGTATGCGGGGAACCAGGGACTAGTTCGCTACAACCCTAAGCCCTGTATTCAACGACTCCTCTGTGGACAGCAGTGTCCTTGGCATCTGTCATTGCTCACCACCCCCCCTCCTTTGCTTAGTACTGGGAATTAGAGTACAGCTTCTAGAATCCAAAAGACACAGGTCCACATTCTAGCCCTGCCACCGTTAGCTGTGCAGGCTTGGGAAGCTTATGTAATCTCTCTAAGCTTCAGGCATTCAGCTGTAACATGGGAAAGTAATAGCACGTATGTCACAGAGCTGTTCCCAGGACTAGTGGCAGGAGACAGGCAGAGGGATTAGCCCAGCGCCTCCTGCCTAGTAAGCAGTCAGTAAATATCAGCCACGTGTTACTGTGATTCCACCGCTCAAGCAGCAACTTGGAAGGAGAAACTCCGGTTTGACTCTTCCAGCCATCTCCTGAGTCGTCAGTCATTTTCAACTGATGATCAAGTTCAGTTTTGTGAAAGCACGTACTCTCGGAGAGGAGGCCGGCTGTACACCATTAATTCATGCATTCATTCATATCTTCTATGTGCCAGACAGAATGTGAAACAAGGGGAACAAACCGGAGAACAAAACACAGTGTCTTCCCTCCAGGTTCCGACTGGGGGCAGGACAGGCAAGGGTTGAGGTGGAGACAGGCTTGTTTGGTGAGCGCTGAATGGGATCTAGGTGGCCTGGGAGCAGAGGGAGGCACGTGACCCAGAGCAGGAAGCTGGAAGGACCATGCGCTCCCTGCCGGGCTGCCCTGTGGGGGAAACGTAGCCGGTGGGGAATGGGAAAGGATGTGTGCGGGCGCTACAGTCCAGAGCTGGGGAGACGCTGAGAACAGGTGCCGGGAATGGCAGTTTCAAATGTCTGTGAGTCCAGGCACTTTACATCTGTTGCTCCAAAATGGAACCCCCCCCCCCATTTTACAGATGAAGAAATAGAGGCCCAGAGAGATTCTGCACTTGGCTCAAGGTCATACAGACAATAGTTAATGGCAGCAGCAAGACTCAAGCCCAAAGGTGACTGACTCTTCCCAGAGGACCACACCATCCCCCTTACTCTGTCACACCTTCTATGACAAAGATGTGACTGGTATTGGTTTGAGGTCCAAACAGTCTTCTGCTACTTCTGGACGAGGATGCATCCCATCTACTGGCACTGAATAGTCTATGGCCTGTCTAATCTCCCCTCCCTCCAGCGTGGCAATGAGCAGGCGACAGGTCACTTGAACAGTCCCTGCAGAACAGCCCCTTTGGTCTACGTTCTCACGCCTCGACACAACGCAGGTGTGGTGGGGCGTTTTCAGCTCTTACTCAGGAAGACAAGAAAGCAATCTTTAGTTTATAAAAGAATAATGTAGTGCTATTAGAATGACTGGATTTTTCTTTTTGTTAACCCCTAAACACCTATCTGTGGAGGAGGGTCTCTGAGTTATCCAGACACATTGTTATTAACAACCCTGATGAGCGATCTTGACAAAAACAGTTCACAGTGCCGAGAGGCTGGTGTGTGTGTGCCTGGCAGGCTCTGTCCCTCAGGGTGACTCTCCTCACCTGACCTGGCATCGTCTTTGTACTTTATAAAGCACTGTGCTTCTTCTTTCCTTCTTGGTACCTATAGTGACTCTGGAAGGGAAATCAGACAGGTATTGTCACTGGACAGAGTGCTCAGGGGACACTCGGGGTGTCACAAGGGATGGTACTGATACCCTATTGCTTGCTTCCTAACTAGTTCTGTTCCCTACACCGTTCTCTCTCCTAATTGCTCTGTTCATTTTGTACCTGTGAGGGTTAACTGGGAACACAGGAGTTCTGTTAAATATCACAGTAGTTAGTACATTTTAATCCTGATCCCCTAGCCTACTGTAGCTGCTGTAAAATATATGGCAATAATTTCCTGAGGCAGGGTAATGTATAAGGAATGTCAGGCCAGCCTCTGGGCATATTTGCCTCAGCTCAGTTTTATTAAAGTGAAACTTTTATTAAGGCATGTGGTGAATTGAGCAATCGGCATGATTCATGCTGTTATAAACCCATTGCTACACTCACAATAAATCAATGAGCCATTGTCGTACATTTGCTGTGGAGTTGGGAGAAACGAGGAAAAAATCAATATGGGGATATTATTCAGACCATATGAAAGTATTAAAGTGTATTCTGTGTGTATTAAACCTGGCCAAACTATATTTCATGTGTACTTTTTTTTCCGCCTATAAATATCGTTAGTATCCTCTACCCCGTAGTATTTGCTAAGCCAGGTCCTGTTGTGAAATAATTATAGAAACTATTTCGAATCCCACATAGATCTTCATTATTTTTAAAATGCATTTCATAAAGACAAATTTGCATAACAAAATGGTCCTGAGGAAAAAGCAATGACAATACTAAAAAGGAACCTCTTTCTTTACAAACACACTAGAGCTGTACCTGTATAATTAAAAAAAAATCAATCCACAGGAGGAAATGATCTGAGTCAGAGAAAGGGCACTTTTCATTACCCCTCACCTTGATGGGGACAATCACTGAGGCAGCAGCAATCCCCACAAAGTCAGAAATGATCACCATAGCTCTGCTCCCTCAGATGCTGAAATACGTATTGGTGACAAACGTCCCTCTATGGCTGCTGTGTGGGATCACCAGCATTTCTGTGGTGGCAAGTTTCAGGTTCCTCTGCAGGTTGATGGGAGCTGGTCACGGCAGGGGGTGGGGGGGGTGGGGGGGTGGGGGGGTGGGAGGGGTGGCAGCCGCTTCTGGCTTCAAATTCAAGTTGCAATACCTCTGAGATCATTCTCTGTTTTAGGAAGTAGGGAGCTGGGCCATTTATTGCCCCCTTAATTACTTGAACGGGTTTCTGAGGGGCTTTAGTGCTCTCTGAAACAAAGGCTGGTTTTCACGCAAGCTCTATGCACGGCCCTGAGGCCCTGTGCTAGACCCAAAGGGGAAGGCGTCCATGAACGTGCCCAATACTTCAGCTACAGTGGGTCCCAGCTGTCTCTGAAAAGTACCCGAAGCAGAGAAGACTGCGGGAAACAAGAAGAGGCAGGGACAGTTCCAACCAGAGGATCTGAGATTTCTGGAGGGGGTTTTGAGGATGTTTTTAACTTCCACAGGCTTAACACATGAACCCCCAATATCTTCCCTGTCCTTGACTTGTTGGCCGTTTGTAGCTCACCACCCAAGGGCTACCAGCATCAGGGACTCCACATAGTTATTAGTCAACCAGGAATCCCCTTCAGTGACATCATTTTACACTTTCCAATAAAAGAAGAGTTCCAAATGCAAACTCCAGGCACCAGGGACCTCACAGGAGTTTGGTGATGATGCTAGTCAGGTTCGAAGCTTGCTGTAATCCAAAGGCTCACGCTCATCCCCATGTAGAAACCTTTCTGCTCGGCTTTGTTTTGTGTCTCTCACATATGACAGGTTTAAAAAGTATACATTGCTTGTTGAACCACTCAGTCAAAATGGTTATAATTAAGAAATGTTATTTTGCTTGATTTCAAAAGAAATAGGAGGTGGAGAGAGCAAACTAAGCAGGAAAGCTGAATGAGAGAGCTGAGCCCGCAGCAAGTACCGGGTCAAGGAGGCGGGAACTAGCCTCCCTCTGCCGGCTCCCTCCAGACCCCACCGACCAGCACAGCAACTCTGCTGCTCCCAGGATATGAGGCTGGCTGTCCTGGTTTCCTGCCGCCTCCCAGTGCTTCCATTTGGAGTCCATCTTATTGACGACAGAAGCTTCGGTGGAGAGACCAGAGCGCATGTGACATAATCTTTGGCTTTAGTATGGTATGTGTGTCTTTAAGGGCATATGGTCCGAGATGATCCATCATGGCCTATGATGTCAGATTATCCACAGAGACTGAGGTCTCTCTGCAGAAATGCAATTATATTTAGATAATGGCATTTCCAGTTGTTGTGATAGACAAGACTGATGCTGGGAAGAAGTGACCGGTGGAATACTGGATGATATACGCACGGAGCAGGAGCAAGAATGAGGCATCAGGACATGAGCTGTTGGTGAGTTTCGCAGCTCTTTCCTTCTCTGCACATTTCTCAGCAGTCAACATTGGTTGCCATCCAAAACCCCACGGTCAACCCTTCCAGGGTCTCAGCCCAGCAGCCTGGTGAGTCCCAGGCCACGCAGCAATCACCTGACCTCCAGCCTCGCACCGCCTTCCCGCCTCATAAAGCACAAGGACCACGTAGAGGGCTGCCTTCAGCGCTTTCCTCTATCTATGTAATTATCCCAATCATTTTCCTCCTCCTTTAAATCTTTATTTTGCTTCACTTTTCTACCTTTCATTCATTTTCTTTGTTTTTGAGGGTTTGTTTTGTTTTAAGACTTTTCCTCTAAATCAAGATCCTGTTTGGAATATTCTGGCCTCCAACACAGGGTTGAGGACAAAAAGGAATCAAACACCATGGTCCATCTGCTCAGTCTTTACCCAGTATGGACTAAGAATCAACACACCCCTGGCCCAAGAAACAGTACGGCATGATAGGAAGATGGCCTCGGAAACCAAACTTATTTGGGTTTAAAGATCTGCTTTGCTACTTACTACAACATGGGGCCTCAGCTTCTCCACCTTGCCCAGGGTCTGACACTGAGGCCCCCCCTGCATGGGCTCCATTCCATCTGTGATCATCCCTAAGCTGTGATAAGACCCTTACAGACTCCAGGTTGCCTGGGCTCATCATCTTCTTATAGATACTTGGTCTGTCTTGCTGAATTATCTGGACATTTGTTTAAATACTTAAAAGAAGATTTTGGAAGGGATTTTCAAAGCCCAAAGACATAGAAACAACAGATAGATTCACTGCTGATTAAAAATCAGTGAAAAATCTTTTTGCTCTTGGGTCTTGCCTCTCAGAGACCACTCCACCTGGATCTGATTCTCAGCCCCATCCCAGGTTCCCTTTCTCTGCCTTGGGCCAGCAGTGATCAGTAAGCCTCAGTCAATGTTTGAATTGACCTTCTCTTCCCAACTGCATGCATATTTTAATAGGGGGCATTGTAAGACCAAACTGCCCTTCAGACACCAAGGAAGGTTTCTTGGCAGACCTAGGCTGTGCCCCATCCTAGGCCAAGTGAATCAGAATCTCCAGGGAGAGGCATGGAGATCTGTTTTTAACAAATCATCAGTCACGTTGGATAAGCCGATCTGTATCATTCACAAAAAAGGGATTGGGTATCCTCATGTCTTTAGGAAGTGCAGTAGGGGGAAAGAAAAATGTCAAACAGGATATAGGCCCTCAAGGAGTTTACACTCTACTTGGAGATTATATACATGTGCATACGTGTGTGTGTGTGTGTGTCTATATGTGCGTGTGAATATATACACACACACACATAAAAAGACAAATATTTATGCAGAGGTGTCACTACAAATGAGGTCAGCATGAGTAAAATGCACAGGAACAATATGCCCAAGAAGACGAAACCATTGTGGCATCGTGAACCAAGTTTGTGTAGGAATTTTCATCTCTTGTTACTATGGAAGTGTTCAAATACCCACATAAGCCAAATAAGCAGTGTGGTTAACCCCATGGGCCTGTAGCTAATTTTCAGTGACTTTGCCTACCTTTTCACCTGTCCTCCTCCCCAGGGCCCCTCCCCCCCACAGAGTGGTTTTTAGGCAGACCACTCAAACACCATGCTGGGCCCCGACTGTCTGTTCCCCATCTGCAGCAAGACCCCATGAACGTTCACTCATCTCCTACGCCCATGTTGTGGAGGACGGGTCTGTGGTACACACTAGAGAAGCTCTGCTTAAAAGCACATGCCAGACCTCAAGGCACGAGTTAATAAAGAGAAGAGTGAAAGGATCCCAGGCAGGGGCGATGCTGAAAACGGGATGAGCCGCGGCTGGGAACAAGCCGTACTGAGGGTGCCTAAACCACGCCAGGGACTTCTATATGGGTCTCACTCCCATGGCAGCCTGGTAGATAAGTGTTATTTCTCACTTTACGGACGAGGAAACAAGAGGCTTCAAGGGACTAGGGAGTGTGCCCGGTCACCCAGTGATAAATGGCAAAGGTGAGTCCCTAAGTTCAGCCCATCTCCAAGTCACTGTTTGCTTCTCTGACCCTGCAGCCTCCTTCTCACTCCTTCTCACCAAGGACACAACGAAGCACCAGCCTGACCAGAGCATAAAGAGCACAAAAAACCTGAAGTTCACAGGGATGGACAGGAAGAATCAGGCAGGATGGTGGGGGCCACAGGCGCTGAGAGGAGGTGCTTTCCTTTATCCTACGGTGGGCAATGAGGAGCCTCGAAGTGATAACATTTATCATGGTGAAAATGAAAGATTTAGTATTACAAAAATAATGGAAGGCTATGACATAAACTTTGGATGATAGGAGAAATAAAAAGCTTGTACAAATTTACTTAAACTTCTTTAATGTCTTTTTCCCCTAGCTTGTATTTTTCACATAACTCTAATCATACTGTACATATATTTTTATATCTTGCTTTTTTATTTAACATTATATTTTATGTATCATATTGGTTCATAGTTTGTATCCCCCTCACGTATCATGATCTCACTAGTGCATCTAGGAAATATATCATAATTAATTCAAAAGCCTCTTCAGTGAGAGGCACTTGGGTCCCCCACTGTTTTGTGTTACATAAATGACGCTATGATGAACAGCTTTCTACATATGGGTTTTTCTGTTCCGAGGAGTATTTCTTTAGGAAGGAGTCAAGAAGTAGAATTACTGGGTCACATGAGTATGTTTTTGATTCTTGATGTGTATTGCCAACTGCTTTCCAAAAGGATTATGCCAATTTACATGATCACCCACATTTACATGCACTAGTGGCTGGAGAATGCCAACCACTAGTGGATTCTGAGTGGGGAAAAGGGATCAGACTGTGGATGATTTCAACACAGAAGAAATTTAACCTTGATCTTTGATCACCAGGTATTTTATGTAAGTACTGAATCACTAATACTACACTGTATGCTAACTAACTGGAATTTAAATTAAAACTTCAAAAAAAAACCTAAATTAAAATAATAATAAAAACGTAAAACAAAATTTTTTGAAGAGATTTAACCTTGATCTTTAAGGTAGTAGGGAGCCACTGAAGGTTCTCCAGTAGTAGAGTGAGGTGTGAAAAGCTTTTTAAGGTTTACCCAAGGTTAGCGCTTGTGAGAAGTAAGGAGAACACCCGATTGGTCATCAGGTGCCTGACTCTTGCCTTTTTCTTCTACTGAAACCTACTGTGTCACCTTGGGCAAGTCACCTGTTTTCAGACATTGGTTTCTTGCTAAGTTAAATGAAGGCAGTAGTAAATGATCCCCTCGTTTTATAGCACTGAGTTTGTATGACTCATTGGAACGCTGAACATTTACTTACAGATAATTGAAATTCCACAATTACTGGCTCATTCCTCTAAGTTACAATTTCGAGTAAAAGCCCAGCTCTTTGGGGGGATGGGTAATACCTGGCACATGTGTCACTATTTCTGCTCCTGAATTAATGGCACATAGAGCCCATAGATCATAGCTCTCTTTCTTGCTCAGAAGCAGCCTCCACACAGCACTTAGGCAGTCCCTCACTAGTGACCTGTGGTAAGTGACACACGAGGGAAGCCCCATCGGTCATGCAGGCCCTGAACTAATCTCATCCCTGATTCCACAGTGTCTAGAAAAGCAGGGGAACAGAGGTAAAGAAAGAAAAGTGAGAAGGTGCAGGGTTCCAGGAGACTGTGCTCACTGTGGCCCATTACACAAAGACTACCTCACCTCATCCTCAAACAACTCTGATAGGTAAGTCATCATTAGCTATTTCTCAATAAGGAAACTGAGGCATGGGGTCTAAGGCTCACACAGTTGGCAGGGAAATAAGATCTATGAAACAATGGCTGAGCTATATAGAGGGACAGAAGGAGCAGACACAGTGATCTGAGGCCCAGATGGGGTTCCTCCCGGCAGCCACAGTCGCTGAGGGAAGCTGAGTGGAGCGGGGTCCTTTCCCCTGCACCTCGAACCATGGGCCTGATGACGGGGATTCATACAGGTAAGGATAAAGGTACCCAAACAGGGAAAGCAAGGTGTGCATAGGCAGGTAAGACGTGTGTACAAGGAACAGCAGATCTGGCCTAAAGATGGCAGGATGAGTGCCAGTGATGGAAACCAGAGTTGGAAATGCCATCGAAGACTGCACTAGTCAAGACAACATTAGCCAAAAGCAAAATAAACCCCAAATTCCCAGTGGCTTAAGACAATACACAGCTACTTCTACCTCACAAACCCAACCAACAAGGCTCTCCTTGTCAGCACAATGGTTTGCTCCACGTGGTGTTTCTGGGATCCACACTCTTTCCCTCTTGTGGTTCCTCAGCTCCCAGAGGTACAGAATGCTCTGTTTGCAACTGAGAAAAACCAGGGGGAAAAAAGAAGGGTAGGAAAGGCCCACCCTCTCTGTAACAACATTGGCCTTGAAGCGACACACATCACTTCTGCATACTTTTCATTTGTGACATTCAGTGGGTGGGACATGTAGTCCCAGTGTGGACAGCTGCTTCTAAGAAACATCTCTACCTGTGAGTCGGGAAGACTGCCTGAACCGCAGGGCCTTGGTCAGAGAGGGCCTTAATGCCAGGCTAATGCTAGGACAAGCCGTCCTAGCGCGGAAGGATTTTGAATTATAGCAGCAAAGGCACACTCTTCGGAGAGAGAAATCTGACAACAGGATGTCTGGGAAGGGGGGCGGCAATGTAAAAAGGGAAAACGGTAGGAGATTTAGAAGGACGCAGGCAAGAAGTAGGGACCTGAAAGAGCATTAGCAGAGGGAGGAGGAAAGGCAGGAAGAAAGGCCAAGGCGGGCTCACGCGGAGAGAGCACAGACAGGCGGCCCCTGAAGGAGTGTGGGGGAGGGGCATGCACCAGCACTTGGTTCCCATTCAGAACCCCCAGGAGGCCCCGCCGCTAGCAGGAGAGCCTCCTTCTCCCTGCACCATTTCAGAGGTCTGAGCCGGGGCCTGCAGAAGAGGGATGCGCCACGGTGCCGATATTCAGCTCCATTTGGTTTGGATGGAGCCAAAAGAAAAACATGAATCCGCGAGCTCGCAGGCAGATCTTTCCTGAATATGTCTCCAAACCAGTGTCCATTCAGGCTTTGTCTGCATCTGGAGTGGAGAGTGTCTGGGACTCAAGAGCCTGCTGGTGGACCCTGGAGGTGGGCAGTTGGCAAATGTGGCCGAAGCTGCCACCGGAGATCTGTTTGCACAGGTTTTGTTTGGAAACTCAGTGTGGGGCTTGGGAGCAGCTGGGAGATTCTGAGTAATTGCGTACCCTGGGGGTGGAGGGAGGCCAAGTACAACAGCCTTTCCCAGAGACCGAAGTGAGGGCAGGCAGGAAGTCAGGTGAGGCCACGAGGCCCAAGGCCGGAGGTCAGCGTCAGTGTCCTGAGCGCGCAGCTCCGCCCACACACAGACCCGGTAGCTCTCAAGCCAACGAGGTGGGAATCCTGAGCCCTGCTTGTGGTCCCATATCAGGGAATTTGGAGGGCTTGGCGTACAAGTGGGCCCCCCTTAAAGAATCAGAACTGGATACCCTGAAACTTAGGAAGAGCAGAGGTTGATCTTTTGTTCCGCAATGTGTTTCCCTTTAGGCTCAGATCGAGTATCAGCTTTGAAGCTTTCCTTGACCTTGTTCTTTTCCACACCCCAGCAAGATTGATCGTCCCCTCTTCTCCACACTCAAGGCAATTCTACCACCAACTTAACACGTAACCACCCATAGTCAATCACCAAATGTTGCTTCAATCTTAACGTGTGTTAAGGATAGAAGGATAAAGAAGCTTCGACCAGTGCCGTCCTCTCTGGACCCTGCGCTCCCTCCAGGCTGTGATCAGCTTCCCAACTCCCAAACGTGTGCCCCAGTTCAGGGGTGTTTGTTAAGGCTGAGAGAATCCATGTGGATTTGCCAAAGTATTCTGCTCTCTCCAGTGGAGCTCACCAAGAGACGCTCAAATTGCAAGCTCCGCTAGTACGTTTGCAGTCAACGATTTCATTCTCCTGCCTAGACCTTGACTCCAGCCAGCGGCTGCCATTGGAAGGTGACACCAGATTCATGGAGTGCAGAGAGGTGTCGCTGCCTATCACCTCATTACGTAAAGTCATTACCACCAGGCAGTGCACGAACACTGCATTTCCAGGGTGGCCTTCGGAATACCTCTTCATCACCAGGCAGTGATTTCATCCCAAATAAGACAATAAGAGACCTGGTGCCAAAAAGCTCTGTATTCTAGTCTAGCCTCGATGACAGAAGCCTTGTGAGCCGGCGTAGGTTAGACAACCCTCCCAGGTCTTAATTTGGACGCTTCCTCTACAGTGACATAAACTCTAGCGTCTCAGCTCAACGACTCTCTTATTCCCCAATACTAAGATCGTCTTCCTGGATCTGACTGCAGTAGTTTGATTCAACATGAAGTTTTTCTACTGTTTAGACCCGCTGTGCTTCTTTTTATATCCTATTTTTTAGTGGAGGAATAAAAAGACAGGCTTTTTGACCAGACAGCCAAGATTCCCAGGTGGACCCCTCTCTGAGAGGAGCACATATGTCTGTCAAGATTCTGAAAAATGTATCCTCTTCAATTCCTGTGTTTTTCTTTAAAAGAAAATATATAGAAACCACAAACATATTTGTATCATTCCCATATGATGCCTTCATTCTTGAAGGAAGTGTTGGATTTTCTTGTTCTTTGGCTCAAAAAGCAATAGGTGACATCAGTAAGCTAAAACTGCAAGTTCTACTGCCCTTTCCCTATTAAACTTGAATGTTTACTTCTCAGGGGATTGGCCAAGAAAAGTCCATTTGGGCTGGAACGCAGCATATTTAGTCTCAGAATTAAGGTAATTTCTTTGGAAGGGTTTCAACCAAATCAATTTATTTCAGAGATGTTGGTGTTGGGTCCCTTTTAAAAATTCCAAAGCCCCAGGCTTTTTAACTGTACCTGCTCTGCTAACACAATTCCAAGCTGGCTCTCACTCCAAAAGCCATATACTCTAGGTATATGGGATTCTGGGATGTGTGCCTTGGGTGTGCTAGAAAAAGATTTCAGTTTGCAGGGCGAGTGTCGACGCAGAGCTACGTGGACCCTCTGGAGACTGAAGATCCAAGGGCTTGAGGAGTACAGACAAGATCCACCCCTCACATCTCTAAATTTCCTTCAACAATAATATACATTCATACACACTGTTTTCCACTTGACTCTTATAACAATTTTGTGAAGCAGACAGACGAGGTATCATTATGATATCTATTTTCACAAAAAACATACAGGGGTTTGGTGGGATTGACCACCTTGGCCAAGGTCTCCTGGCTGGAGAATGGCAAACCTAAGAATAGCACTCTTTCCACTAGCCTGTCATAGCTATCAAATCAGGAAGAATCGTGAGGGAAGAGCTGTTATGAGGTGCTTACCTTTGAAGATGCCTCATTGAGGAAACAGAAGAGAAATGTCTAAGTATGATCTGAAGACCATCTAGAAAGCTCCTGCCTAAAATTATTTCCTCTACTTACTTGTCAATGACACCAACATTTTACCATTAGAGAGCCACTTCTTTCAGCAAAGAACTGGGATTCTTGTCATTCCCTGAGTTTAAAGGTGCCACCAAAGAGCTAAGGCATTGTCTAATAACTCCAGAGCAATATTTAATTATGGTAACATGAGTGAAAGTTCTTTCCTCATTCCTGATCAGCATGTTTTATCATGTTAAGAAAATAACTATTATCTCTATTTTACTGAAAGTTGCCAACCTTAAGTCATTCCTCTTAACCAAACTGGCCTCTTTGCTGTCCCTGAAACAGCTAATAACCATGACTCCAAGTATTACTCCATCCAGCCATCACACCCTCATTACTCCATGTCTGTGCTCCTTCTGGTTGCTGCCTTATCAGGCTCTTGTTTTCGCCAGCTCTAGGGCTGGAAAGTCTATGGATTTGCTTAGAGATGACCTCTTCTTGTTTCTTGTTCAGTAGATGAACAAGGAGGTTATGGGAGTTGCCAAGACCATATAATGGACTTACATCTAAAAGCTGGAACCTAAGACAAATGCCATGTTTGTGATACCACGTCCATGCAGCATGCTGAAGTAGAAATAGCAGCAACTCAGAAACTAGACCATAGCTTCCTTTCCATTCCTTACTCCCTTTTCTTGTACTAAAACCTCTAGTACCCTTCCTGGCCATGTAGATCTATGAGGATTGATGCAACTGAAAACGGTCCCGTTCTGTGTGGATCAATTTCTCAGGAAGACAAAATAATAGCAGGTTCCAATTTTGCTTGTTAAAGATCTAGTGATCCAAGTTTGAATCCCAACTCTGCCACTAACTAGTTGTGTAACACAGCAAGCCACCACTTCTTTCTGGGTGTGAGCTTCCTCACCAGCAAAGGAAAAGAGTATCAGGGGTATTTGTGCCAGCCCTTTCAAATTATAAAATGCTAGTACTCAACAGTCTCAGACTCTGAATGGGTACTAAGAACAGAAAGTAGCAGGCATGATCTCAGGGGCCTCCGGAATGTTCTCATAAGCTACTTGCTGATGACTAGAATGAATGAAGCTCTTCTTTTCCTAGTAAGAGATCAGACCTTCCTATTAACTGACATTCACACTGAAGTGTAAATAACTGGTAGCTGATTCTTCCTTGAAGGTCAAGCAGGCAACAGAGCAGCTGATGACAAGTGGGCATCAGGTGCCTGAAAGAGCAGGAAGAGCAGAATGAAAGTCCAAGAAGAGGAAATGGAAAACTCTAAAGGTGGTCTTTTCTAGGTGGCCCTGGCAGGTTAGAGGGCAAAGGCAAGCCTAAGTTTAACCTTTCAAAGCTTAAAATGAAACACCAGGGCATCTGGCCTTGCTCCCCATGCCAAAACAGCCTCCCCTCTGGAGCCCAGTGCTGCTTGAGATCCATCAGTCCCTGAGGTCAGAAGGTTAATGTCCCACCCTGACTCAGGTCGCCTCTCTGTGCCCTTCTGAAACTTCAGCGCTACATTTTTAAGATGCATATAATAAAACTTGACCCTGAGGTCCACCCCATTAAAGGATAAAACGGTAATCCAGATACATACAACATTTCAGATACATGGAAGCTCCATTTGCCTCTGTTCTGAAATGGAATGCCGACAGATTTATGATAATTTGGATATTGTCTTTCTTCATGTATTAAACTTACGGCAGAGGAGATTGTGGAAGCTAGAAAAGAACCTCAACTGTCCTGGTAAAAATATATAGAAATGCCCATGGAACTCAAGAGAAGAAGGGGCTTTTATTTTTACCTGTGACACACATTCTTATAAAGACTGTAGAGACGAGTTATGGGTTATTTAAAACATGGCCATTTAACCTGTTCTGAATGTCATGCTAGGCATAGATTACAGATGAATTGAAAGAAAAGAGATGCTTTGTCATTCATCTTTGAATCCACCGAAGTGCTAAGCACAGCTCCTGGCATGCAGTACATGCATAATAATCCTTGCTGTGGCTAATGAAGGAACTTGAGCATGGCCATTGGGGAGCAGTGTATTCCAGAGTGAACATGGTACTAGATTAGGGAAGCTTCATCATAATTGATGCCCTGAAGGTGACCTTGTGTGACTTCTGAGACTTGCAGCCTCCCCCCTCTTAGAACCACCCTGACATTGCCCTGTGAGGAAGCCAATCTCATCTACTAGAGGGTGAGGGGCCACATGGGGAATAAGGGTCCCCAACCAACAGCCAGCACCAACTTTCAGATGTGTGAGTGAAACCGTCTTGGAGCTCCTGGCCCCGCTGACTCTCTGGCTGAAATCCGACATGAATGAGCCCAGGGAACAAAGAAGAGAGACCGCTCAGCCATACAGAATTACAAGAAATAACACCCTGTTTTAACTCACTAAGTTTTTGCATGGTTTGGTACACCACAAGGGCTAACTGAGCCAGGAAGTTAGACCAGGTGACTTTGTTTTTGTTTTTTGTTTTGTTTTGTTTTAGAGAGGGAGAGGAGAGAGCAGAAGGAAAGGGAGAGAGAGAATCTTAAGCAGGGACGCTTTAGAGAATCTCCACACTAGGAGTGTGGCGCCTGACATAGGACTCAGTCTCACAACCCTGAGATCATGACCTGAGCCAAATTCAAGAGTCAAACACAACCAGCTAAGCCAACCAGGGGCCTGTAGACCAGGTGGCTTCTAAAGTGCTTTCAACTTTTAGGATTCCAAAACCTTAGTATAGAATTCACAGTGAGACAAGAACAGTATGAGTGGAAGCATCTCCAGTCTACACCACTGATTTTGCAGAGGAGGAAACAGACATACGAGGAGAGGTCATTTTCCCAGGTTTGTCCTGTATGATGCCTGACTGTGTCACATAGATTCTGACAGAAAGAAAAGTGAAGTCTGGCCCATGGTCCATGCCCTTTGAAGCGCCATCCACACACTGGAGAAGATGGGGCTTCTGCTCTGTTTCATAGATCAAGGAGCATTCCTTTCTGAAGAGCAGCCAGTCCATTAACAGACAAAACCCCAAGAAACAGCCCACACCAGGAGACCATCTTCCCCTCTAAGAGACCCTGAATCTCTGTATCTTTCCCTTAGCACCAAGTTCAAATGTAATTAAAGAGTTCAGCTTAAATTTGGAGAGGTTCATGCTTTTGAGCACACGTTTCTAATATTCATTTTATGCCCTAACAATAAATATCTTCTCTCACCACCAAATCGTTTCTACCTGCCTTATAGTGATGGCTGCGGCCAAAGTGTGTGCTGTCTGCTGCTTTTATGTGCATCTCGGCGACTACTCATGAAATTCTTCTCCCTGAAGTGTGAGCCATTACTAACATACCATACAGTCTGGCATTGATTTAGGGCCAACCTGGGAATTTCAGGGTTGGGCTTGGATTTATCTGAGAGGAGTTAAATGTTTGGGGCAGGGGTATAGGGCTGTTCCAACAAAATGGCAAAAGTAAACTTCAAGATGAGTGTCAGGAGAGGGAATTAGAAGAGACAATTAAATAAATACCTGGATGGAAACTGTGGGTCTGGTGCCATCCGCAGAGCACACAACATCCATTTTAGACACATTCTAAAGACAATTTCAATAAGTCATCTGAGAAGATGAATCAAATAAATCCCAAATCTTAAGAACAGATTGGTTGCTATGTGGCTTCTTGCAAGTGGACCATTAAATCAACTTTTTTTTAAAAACTAACAGTTTCTCCTGTCATCGCCAAGTGAAGAAGTGGAGGGGAAAAAAAAATCGGTCCGCCAAAGGAATGACATTCAGATGTTGAAAGGCTGAAACCTGAGGAACACTACCAAGCTGTTGCTAAAAAACAACAAGGAGCGGGCGTTGAAAATGAAGACACAAAGGGGCATGCTCCCCAAGCCTTAGCATGTGGTCTGTGCCCGCACGCGCTGCCTGGCATCAGCCATCTGCCTAACAAAACCCATTGCTCTTTTCCCTCTGGCACCTTCTCACCTGGGGTTCTAACTCCGCGGGCCAGCAGTGGAGGTAAAGGGGGGATGGTCCCCTGCACCTTCTCATGCAGCCCTGCCTCACATGTCTGCATCAGCAGGCCCCGGAGCCTCTGGCTAGTCCCACCCCGTCGGTCCCTTACCATCTGATACTTCTGACTCTCAGCGCATCGCAGACAGAATCACCGGTCCAGGAGCTCCCATGCCCACCAATGATGGTGCAGCTCCTGAGAGAAAACGCCAGCATCCCCCAACGGGTCCCAGTACCTAGAGTTGGCAGTGAGGGCTATTTAGTCCCAGGCTAAATCACGTGACTGGAACCAAAGTCAGAATTCTTGAGAGAGCACTGGAATAAGAATAAGATGATGTGGAGAGCAGCCCAGCTGCATTGTGGGTATCACTTAAACCTCTCTGGCCTCAGCTTCCTGATTCAGAAACAAAAGGGTTTGACTAGATGATCTCTCTGAAGGTGGAGTGGAGGCTGTCTCTCCCTCAGAACCACCCAGCCATGTTAGCCATGGGATCTTAGTCAATCCAACCCCGGCTCCTCCATTCCTCATCTGCAAAGTCATAGAGTTGTAAGGATAAAATCAGTTATGGTGTGTTGAGTTGAGGACACTAACTGGCACGTAGAGATTAAGGATTCAATATATGTGAGCACAAATAAATATAATTCGATTGTTCAAGTAACTCGGAAACAAGAAGAGAATGAACTGTGGTTGCCTTCTGATGGCGTGAAGGCATTTGAAGTTACCAAAGAAACTGGCCATACTTCCCCATTTTCCCCATGATGCGTCTGCTCCTCTTTCTTCAAGTGCTTTGTCACTTTTATAGAATATTTTTATTATAGATAAGATTTGTCTATTAATCTTTATTGAAGAATAATCATAAAAATCAGCCTAAACCTTTTTTTTACTTCAATAAAGAAAAATTGTTTTGTTTGCTTGTTTGTCTAGACTTTGATGTGTCTTCTGACCTTTGACAAAGGTTTTTTTTTTTTGCATTCCTTTTTTTTTTAATTTATTTATTTTTTTCAGCGTAACAGTATTCATTGTTTTTGCACCACACCCAGTGCTCCATGCAATCCGTGCCCTCTATAACACCCACCACCTGGTACCCCGACCTCCCACCCCCCGCCCCTTCAAAACCCTCAGATTGTTGGGGCGCCTGGGTGGCTTAGTGGGTTAAGCCGCTGCCTTCGGCTCAGGTCATGATCTCGGGGTCCTGGGATCGAGTCCCGCATCGGGCTCTCTGCTCAGCAGGGAGCCTGCTTCCCTCTCTCACTCTCTGCCTGCCTCTCTGCCTACTTGTGATCTCTGTCTGTCAAATAAACAAATAAAATCTTAAAAAAAAAAAAAACCCTCAGATTGTTTTTCAGAGTCCATAGTCTCTCATGGTTCACCTACCCTTCCAATTTCCCTCAACTCCCTTCTCCTCTCCATCTCCCCTTGTCTTCCATACTATTTGTTATGCTCCACAAATAAGTGAAACCATATGATAATTGACTTATTTCACTCAGCATAATCTCTTCCAGTCCCGTCCATGTTGCTACAAAAGTTGGGTATTCATCCTTTCTGATGGAGGCATAATATTCCATAGTGTATATGGACCACATCTTCCTTATCCATTTGTCCGTTGAAGGGCATCTTGGTTCTTTCCACAGTTTGGCAACCGTGGCCATTGCTGCTATAAACATTGGGGTACAGATGGCCCTTCTTTTCACTACATCTGTATCTTTTGGGGTAAATACCCAGTAGTGCAATTGCAGGGTCATAGGGAAGCTCTATTTTTAATTTCTTGAGGAATCTCCACACTGTTCTCCAAAGTGGCTACACCAACTTGCATGCCCACCAACAGTTTAGGAGGTTCCCCTTTCTCCACATCCTCTCCAACACATGTTGTTTCCTGTCTTGTTAATTTTGGCCATTCTAACTGGTGTAAGGTGGTATCTCAATGTGGTTTTAATTTGAATCTCCCTGATGACTAGTGATGATGAACATTTTTTCATGTGTCTGATAGCCATTTGTATGTCTTCGTTGGAGAAGTGTCTGCTCATACTTCTGCCCATTTTTTGATCTGCTTGTCTGTTTTGTGTGTGTTGAGTTTGAGGAGTTCTTTATAGATCCTGGATATCAACCTTTTGTCTGTACTGTCATTTGCAAATACCTTCTCCCATTCCGTGGATTGCCTCTGTTTTGTTGACTGTTTCCTTTCCTGTGCAGAAGCTTTTGATCTTGGTGAAGTCCCAAAAGTTCATCTTCGCTTTTGTTTCCTTTGCCTTTGGAGACATATCTTGAAAGAAGTTGCTGTGGCTGATACCGAAGAGGTTACTGCCTATGTTCTCCTCTAGGATTCTGATGGATTCCTGTCTCACGTTGAGGTCTTTTATCCATTTCGAGTTTATCTTTGTGTATGGTGTAAGAGAATGGTTGTGTTTCATTCTTCTACATATAGCTGTCCAGTTTTCCCAGCACCATTTTTTGAAGAGACTGTCTTTTTTCCACTGTATATTTTTTCCTGTTTTGTTGAAGATTATTTGACCACAGAGTTGAGGGTCCATATCTGGGCTCTCTCCTCTGTTCCACTGGTCTATGTGTCTGTTTTTATGCCAGTACCATGCTGTCTTGGTGATCACAGCTTTTTAGTAAAGCTTGAAATCAGGTAGCATGATGCCCCCAGTTTTATTTTTGTTTTTCAACATTTCCTTAGTGATTCGAGGTCTCTTCTGATTCCATACAGATTTTTGGATTATTTGCTCCAGCTCTTTGAAAAATACTGGTGGAAAGCTTGCAGCCTTCCCGTTGAGATCAGGCACACAACAAGGATGCCCAGTCTCACCACTCTTGTTCAACATAGTATTAGAAGTCCTAGCAACAGCAATCAGACAACAAAGAGAAATAAAAGGTATCCAAATTGGCAATGAAGAAGTCAAACTCTCTCTCTTTGCAGATGACATGATTCTTTATATGGAAAACCCAAAAGACTCCACCCCAAAACTACTAGAACTCATACAACAATTCAGCAACGTGGCAGGATACAAAGTCAATGTACAGAAATCAGTGGCTTTCTTATACACTAATAATGAAAATACAGAATGGGAAATTAGAGAATCGATTCCATTTACTATAGCACCAAGAACCATAAGATACCTGGCTAGGAATAAACCTAACCAAAGAGGTAAAGGAACTGTACTCAAGGAACTACAGAACACTCATCAAAGAAATTGAAGAAGACACAAAAAGATGGAAGATCATTCCATGCTCTTGGATCAGAAGAATAAACATTGTTAAAATGTCTAATGACAAAGTTTTACTAACATTTACCTAACATTTAAACTCGCACCCACCAAAGATGTGTTAAACACATCACAACAACTTCTTCATGTTTACCTCTTTAGAAAAAGAGAAAATGAAAGCAAGAAATTACTTAAGAGTTAGTTCCTCTTACACTGAAGAAACATCTGTCAGAAACTAAGTCTTTCCTTCCATTTCTTTTTATTCTGCTAAATTCAAACAGAATGTCAAGTCTCTAATCTCAAATAGTCAATCCTTGGGTGGGAGGATTAGTGTTCTAAAATGTCTTTCTTTTTAATATTTTGTGATTTCCAAATTTTGTACCATGACCTTGCATTTCATCCTAAGAAAAAATAATGTTATTTTTTAAAAGTGCTCATCAGCCCAGTAATCAGCTAGACTTGTACGAATTGCTCCAACCACCAAGCTGAAGGCATCTCTTCAGGGGCCAGGAAAACTGCCGAGATGGAAGGAAGTGTCTCCTTCTTGGAACCATACAGTTTACCTAAAGACGAGATGCACAGATGGGAACTGGAATACATTTAACACCAAAGGGGATGTTCAGAGCAAATAAACCTTGAGCAAGAGAAGGAGCTGGTACTCTGGAGCTTCTCTGTCCTGCACTCACTAATTTCACCACGGTGAGCTGAGCACCTCCACTCACCCTTAGTGATGACTAAGATGCTCTCGCCAACCATCAAAAGTTATAAGATAACAGGAGATACAGAGACTTAAAAAAGATAATCTAAAATGAGTTATTGAGGGTATGTGGTTCTCTTTTATATGTAAATTCATTCATTCAACAAAAACGCACTGTTTTTCTGTGTCAAACACACAGAGAGAGGCAGAAATAAGAATTGAACTGTGCCTTCAATGAAGCTTTCCACGTGAATGGTCAGGGAGACATTGCAGCATCAGGGGAGACTGGTGAAGGGGATACCATTACATGCCTTCCACAAAAAACTGAAGATGAGCTCATGCGCCCAAAGCCACACAGTGACTGGGGCAGATCAGGGCTGGAACTCAAGACATCTGAAGCTCGTGGCAAAGCCCTCCCCTCTGCACTGCTGGTTTCCACGGGAGCAGAAGTCCTTCTGAACCACTTCCCCTATACCTGGGTGGGAATAAAAAGCTCTGCAAGACCGGCTTCAGGGCAGCCGGCCATCCACCCAGACTTTCCCATGACAGACACTTCCTGATGCCCCCTAGCCGCCACGGCCCTCCGTGGGCCGGGCCATCCAGAGCTGGTCACATTTCCACATGGATGCGTTTCCAGCCTCCCTGAGCTGGGAAGACTGTCAGCTACCAAGTGGGGAAAACAATGTGATTCATTCACGTGAAGGAAGGGGCTCAAAACTCTTAAGTTGAGACCCAGAGAATTAATTCCACAACATTCTTCAAACTTGAACACTGTGGTTTTGGCGATGAAAGGTTCAGAGCATCCCGGCTGGAAGAACGAGCCTCACAGCACCGTCCACTTCACAGAGAGCCGCCCTGCACAGGGGGCTTTGTTTCCCGTGTCTAGACCTGCTGCTTCCTCCTAGAGGCTCGTGATGGGTAGAGAAGGCTGGGATGGGGGGCCTGTGGGGTACGCTCTCCCATCTGTCCTGCGGCTACCCCGGTTGAGGTGGAAGGTCCAATAGGCTTCTTTCCCGAGTCCCTGAGAGTGTCAGGGCCATGGTCAGGAAGCCCATGTGTGCACCCTGAGTGTGGGTGGGCCGCTCAGCCCATGCTGGACAGCAAGTCGACTTGTGTCTTTTGCTTCTCCTTTCCGGCTCTTTGGGGCCCAGGCTGAAGTGGCAGGTGGGGGAGTGCTAACCGCACTGGGCTAGTTCCCAAAGCTTGCGTTCCCATGCACTGACTCAGGGGCCTGGGTCAAGTGCACACTCTCTCTGAGAAAATTCCTCATCTGCAGAAGACCGCAGATTTTGGGAAGCTGACTCTGGCAAGTGCCGACTAGGGGGCCATGTGCTCTGCCCAGCACCTCACAGGCATCACCTCACGTAGTCCTCACATCCTCACATCCGAGGAGGATGTTGTCATCAACCCCATGTTACAGTCGAGAGAACAGAGGGACAAAGAAGTCACATGCAGCTGATGCATGAGCTAGTGGGAGGGGGCACCAGGTCCCCAGCCAAGACCTCTGTTCTCTAGCACCTGAGCCGTGGCTCAGCCGTCAGATTTGCACAGTGCAGGCCACCCCTCATTGCCATGGTTTGGCTTGTGCATTTTCCACTTGACAATGGTACAAAAGTGATATGCATTTCCTAGAAGGAGTGCTTTAGATTGAGAATTTGGATCTTTTCCTAGGCTGGTGAGATACAGTGCAATCCCTTCACGATGCTGGGTGGTGAAAGTGCAGTCAGCCACCCAACCACAGGGTGAAAAACCAATACGCCGATGCCCCTTCTGCACCCATACGACCCTTCTGCTTGCCACGTTTGGTATGGCAGTCAATCAATTACATGACATATCTGATACTTCATTGTAAAATAGGCTTTGTGTTAGATGATTTTTGCCCAGCTGGAGGCTAATGCAAGTATTCTGAGCACGTGTGTGGCAGGTGAGGCTAAGGGGTGGTGTTTGGTAGGTCAAGAATATTAAATGCATTTTTGACTCAGGTTGTTTTCAACTTATGATGGGTTTATCAGGACAAAATCCCATCGTAAGCCGAAGAAAATCTGTGATGACTGCAACCTTCTTCGTCTTGTTTCTGTTTTTATTGGTAATGATTTTTCTGTTTCTCTGATAAGAAGGCTCTTAGACATTGGTGATATATGACTCCTTTAAAACATTTTTTTAAAGGACCTTTCTAATTAAGTTTAATGTTCTTGTTTGCTTTGACATGGGATGAGTCTCTGATTCCATGATACAAATGTTTTAACAAACACATTAGATTTACTAAATAAAGCCAAAATGGTAAGGTCTCAATGCCCAATGCCGGATCTGTACTATTTCTCAATTTCCCTTAATAATAACATCACCTTGGATGTTTGTTTTAAAAAAAAAAAAATCACAAGACTTCTCTCTTGGAAATTCTGGCTTAGAAGTACAGAGTGAGGCCCAGGAATCTGGAATTTTAATACAGTTCCTACGTGTTTCTAAGGAGGACGATATCCCCAAGTCACCATAAGGCAAACTATGGGTTATGATGGTTTTATAAGACTAACTTAGAAGGGCTTTGGAAAAATTTAATAAACTAAATATGTGGTCCCTGCAATCTAGCTACAAGCCAGGTCCTGGAGCCCAGGGGCCCTGAGCTGTGACCCTCACTCTTCCAATAACTAGCTTTTTAAGTTAAATAGACAAGTAGCTCTCTTACTCCAATTTTGAAAGAGCTCTATCAGGAATGAGTGCTTAGTGAATACTTTTTTGAACTCCTATCGCTACGGTAAGAAAAATAAAAGTACTGTACATGTGCTAGATACTATGCTAAGAACATGATAGTTATTATCTTACTTAGTCCTCATAAAACCTGAGAGAAGACACAACAGATTAATGGAAGGTCATGTTATATCAGTAAACATAAATAGGCTAAATTCTCTTATTAAAAAGCAGAAGACCCTCTCAGATCAAGTTAGAAAACGTAACAACGATATATCACCTACAAGCGAGACAAAGTAAAGGACACAGGAAGGTTAAAAGCAAAAGGATTTACCTAGACCTAAAATCAGAGCAGAGATAACATCAGAAAAGGGCAAAAAATATAAAATGAGCAAAGCAATACTTTTGATGTTGAGAACTCATAATGATCGCGTATCATACATACCTCTATGCTGGGTAATTTAATAATTTGGTAATAGTTTTTAAAAACTATTTTTAATCACAAAAAAGAAAATGCCAACAATGAAAATTCCCACTGTGAATTTGGGGGAACCAAGCCTACATTTTCACAGAAGAACAGTTTGAATACTATGCCAATGAAAGCCCCCACAACCCAATTTACACCAGGACTCTCATCTTTCTACGTCAGTATTATCACTGAGATCCTGTCCATGTCACCTCAGAGTGAGTTCCTAGACTCTACTCTCTCTGGCACAGGGATCTCCAGGTAGCCTTTTTTCGGTCCAAACCTTATCATCTCTATTTCAGATATTCTTTGCTATTGCAGCATGGACCCCTGGTTTCTCGTGCATATACAGGTTTTTCTAACTGTGTATGTTTCATTGGTCAACTTGGTGGAAAACAGGGGCTCAAACACCTTAACTTCTTCGGCTTACGATGGGATTTTGTCTTGATAAAACCATCATAAGTTGAAAACAACCTGAGTCAACCAGGAGACTCTGCTAGAAATACTCTATAAATGTCCTGAGAAAAATATTTTAAAATAAAATAAAAATAAAACAGCTTTTTTGGTGCCTGCTTGCTGCAGACAGAGGGAAAAATCAAGGCTAAACTTGGTACAGTCCCCAGGAAGGTAAGTACATCTCAGCAATGCACTTACTCTGAACCTAGGAGGGGCCACACCAGCTTTCAATAGCAAACTCCCTGAAATTCCCCAGGCCTCAAGGCTGTATCCCAGACAGTGGAGTAGATGGTTTAAGGAGATGTAATAAAGTACTGATCAAGAACACACACTCAACAATTCTATTATATATCTAAAAGTTTCTAAGAAAGTAGATCTTGAAAGTTCTCATCGCAAGAAAGAAAATGTTCTAACTATGTGTGGTGATTGATGTGAACTCTAGATTTACTGTGGGGCCTGTTTCACAATATATGCAAATACCAAATTGGTGTGGACCTGAAACTAATATAATGCTATGTGTCAATTTTATGCCAATAAGAAAAAATTAGAAAAAAGAGCACATGCTCTTGGGCAAGTTATTTTGAACCTCAACCTTCTTATGCATGAAATAAGGAAAGCATCTGTCTCGCAGGGTCCGCTGCAAAGCTAAACAGAAGGAAGGACTCGACGCACCTAGCATGGGAGGGCACAGTTGATTTTCAATAAATATTATTCCTGATACTGCTGGCTTTATTAAGTGAGACTAAGGCTTGCATGAAAAAGGCTGCTTACAGTATTGGAAGTACTCCAGATCTGAATATTATTTCATGTCAAAGAAAACATGGTTAACTCACATGGCTGTGTATGGGACAAATTCAGAAGAATGTTCGGCTTTAATTCATAGCAGCTCCATGAAAGTTAAATTGAGCTGGTGATATGGCCCCCTCAGCCAGTCACACACGTGGGGTAGTTGCCCCATTAACATGGCCCTCACCCTAGGAACCAGGAGGAGCCAGGTCCTTTCCACTTCTCCTGTATCCCACCAGAATTAGCATCCGAGCACTGGCCCAGCCCCTCTCTTGCTGACCCTGTGAAAGTTTCTTTTCTTCTAAGGCCAAGTTCACTAACCCCCTGCAACCATTATTCTTCGCCATCATGACAGTCACCATACAGGGAAGCTAAATTCACAGAGGCAAGGGAAGAACCACCTCAGAAAGGAGCCACTTCTCTGGGCCTCACTGGGCCTCTAGGTCCAGAATCCTGTGCATTTCCATCTCCTTCCACGAGAAGATCACCTTCTTCTTGTCATCCTCCTCCTGTCCCCAAATGTTGTTTGCTTGCGTGAATTACAAAGAAGTGCATTTGGAGACTCTCAATATAATCCCTTAGGAGCCCTGAAGACAAACCCTGAAGACAAACCCTGGGACACTGAAAGGCAAGAGTGTGATTGGCTGCTAAAAACCCATGAGAAAAAACATTACGATATTAGAGATGCCCAAGGTGTGGTAGGGGTCACCAGTGATGCTAGAGAGGCCAGCTCTGAGCTGTGTCCTGGCCAGGCCAGGTAGCAGACATCCTCGTACAGTGGAGGGTGACACAACCAAAACTAACAAGATGTTCTCCAGTTAGGAGAGGGACATTTTGATCAGAAGCTTCTGCGCCAACAATTATCGAGCTCTCCAAAGCGAAAGAGCTCGATTCAATGCTCTTTAATCAGAAGTTGATAAATAGTAGTGTGTAGATTGAAGTTAGAATTGAGTTACTATTATTCCTCCCCTTTCCATTTCTCCTGCATTGGGAGATCTAAAAGAAGCCCAGAAAACAGGCTGGACCAGTGACTGCACCAGAAATTAATTTTGGAGCCTGTTTGTCATGACTTCTATGGGACACTGTGGAAAGCGGGTGAGCGGAAGACGGAGAAGCACGGGATCTCCTCCAGGTCGCATGTGGATCCGTCGCATGCAGAAACATTCGCAGACAGCTGCGTGGCAGGCCCCGGGGGTGGAGGGCAGCGGGAGGGAGGAGGCAAAGACGGCCTAGAGGGGAGCCTGGAGACAAACCCCCGGATGCGACAGGGACAGGAAGCACAGAGCCAGGAGAGAGAACAAGCCGTGCTTGCTGGTGGGTGGGGGGGGGGGGGGAGGGGGACAGGGGGCGGGCAAGGGATGGCGCCTTTCTGACTGGTGGCCTCCCAGGAAGGGTTCTTGGAAAAATGAGCAACTTCTGGTGAGCAGAGAAGAGGAAAGGAGCTTCTGAGCTGCTCGGGCCCAGTGGATGGGAAACCTTAAGGGGCTGAGGCGCTGGCTCCTTCCTGGCTATGCCAGGCCAGCAGCAGGTGTCCTCCAGTGTCCCTTCCCCGTCTCAGGTGCTGCCAGTTCATGGCTGTCCAACCCAACTGCCCTGGAACCAGTCAGCCCTGAGGAGTCTACGCGTTACTATGCTGACCCCCACATCCAGAGGGTCTAATGAGCTCACTGGCTGGGGTACTGGGACATGTCACACACTACCCAGGGGCTTCTTATCTCAGCCAGGGAGAGGAGGGGCTGCTGGAGGTGATCCTCACTGCTCCAGGCACTAACAGAAGCCACACGGCCTACGCCCAGCCTCCTCTGCCCCCCTGAGCAGCCCAACAGGTGACAAGTGGTTCTCAGAGACGTGTAGACTGGCCTCCTGCACCAGAGGGGCGAGACACCGAGGTGGTTCCTAGCCGGCACTCGTGGTTTGCCTCCTACACACACTACGCAGAGACTCTGCAAATACACCAACCTCTCTGAAGCTCTGGTTCCCTCCTAGTACCAACAGGATTGCTACAGACAACCACACAGAAAGATCTTATGATGGTGGAATTTTTGAGTCCCAGATCCCTTTAAGAACCTCCTAAAAGCTTGAGATTATGTCCCCCTCCCCAAACGTATAGGTCCGTACACAAATCTGAATCGCTTTTCAGAGGTCAACAGACACCCCAAAGATTGTCCGCAGATCCAGGTTAGGCATGTCTTGGGAGATCTCCCTGGCTGCAGAAATTTTGCTCTGGTTGGGGTTTCATTCATACCCAAGCTCTTCTCAACCTGCCCAGCAGCTCTCTTCAGATTCTAGGGGACAAGACCGGTTAGGAGCTCGGAGTTTCCAACGGCCTCTGTAATATATATGTAAACAGAGCAAAAGGTGAAAGTGAAGGCCACTGCATGGAGAAGAGAATGAGAACCAGATGCCCCAGTTCAGGGGAGAGTGGGAAGAAAGACAGCTGCCCGAGGGGGCTGCTCCGGGGCTTACCCCTAATCAAGTCTCGCATGGAACAAAACTAGAGGAAGGCAAGACGGGGAAATCACTGCCTCAGAAGGCCTGGGAGTGGGAAGGTGGAGGTGAGGGAGCAGCGAGGTCAGAGAGAGAAGAAAGCCAGTCTTTTCAGAAGCCTTAAAAGAGGACCTGGGGGAACCGGACAGAACCTGTCAGTCAATAGGTATTACTGATTTCCTTGCAGAACATCAGGCACCGAGGATCAACTAAGCAGGAAAGCACTCTCCCTGAGGAGTCGTTATATAAATTCCTGGTGTGTCCAGAAATGCGGGAGGTGCTCATTCAGAAAGAAAATATGTTTTATGAATTTACCAGTAGTGAATTTCCCCTCCAAGTCCCGCTGATAGCCGGGTACCCAGAGCTCTCCTCTCCAGCCGGGCTCATGACCTTTGGATCCTCCGTCACATCCTCTTGCTGCTGCCCCCGTGTCCACCTTCCAAGCTCGTGCTCAAATTGTTCACCCTGGAGCTGCCCAGACCTTTTCCTCCTTCTCGACAGATTCTCTGTGTTCCTCGGAGGTCAGTTTCACCACCTCTCAGGAAGCTCAGATTCTTCCCATGCGCTTCAGAAACACAGCAGCTTCTTCATCCTCTAAACTCCTGTGATGTGGACTTGTCTGTAACACTCCTTTGGTAGTATTTACACACTTCTTTGTCTTATAAATATAACAAAAAGCTGAGTCTTGCAGAAGGGAAGTTGTATTTAAAGGAGGTTTCTTCAGCTCTGCTGAACATCTTTCGACCTGCACATTTGGAGCAAGACACGAGGCAAATTCAGTTGCCTGACGTCAATGTTTGCAAAGGTGTGGTCCACAGACACTGGCATACAAATCACCTTAATGGCTTATTGAAAAATGCAGGCCTAAGTTTTCATACAAGGAAGCAGAATTCTAGAAAGTAGAATAGGCTATGAATTTTTTTAAAAAGAAAGAAAGAGGCAGGGGGAAACCCCTGGGACTTCACAGAAAAGTTAGAAAGTTATAGGATTTTCATAAGCTAGAATTTCCAAAATGGGACTGGGGGGCTATGTCAAGCCTAAAGCTCAGGGAGCGCAAACATCTCAGCTGAGCCCTAGGTGTGCACTGCATTGCCTACACTGTGAGTAAGCCTGCAGGGGCTACAACCTTTGTAGTACACCCCTCGTTCCGTGCCCTACACTTAGAAGGTGATGGGTACATATACATGCCTGAAATATGGAAATTGACAAACAGTTCAAGAAGAATGTAAAATAATAGAAAATTGGTCCCAATATAAGCCACACAGAACACCAACATCTTGAAAAAGAAAGAAATAATAAAAATATTCTAAGACAATAGACTTGATTTTGGAAATTAATATCTCAGCTTTAAAATAAAAGACCATCAACATATATGAAATACACACACACACACACACACACACACATCAGCTTTTATCTTGATCTGCATCTGTACCTATATCTATATATCTATCCCCAGAGAATAGAATAAGTGAAAGTGAACTACTAGAATATCTCCAAGTTGTTTCCCATAAATTTATAAGGTCCCATCTTTGATGATCATGACCCTTTTTTCCATAAGCAGTATAATCTGGAAATGCTTACTCATCCTTAAACTTGGAGGTCAATAATTTACTATTGGGTACTTTGACTTTAGCGGGCATCTCAGACTGCCATCCAGTATATGGATATGGTCTCAGAGTGAACTATAGTCTGATGTTGTTAGGTCTGGGCTATGCTCCAGATGTGGCAGATTTATCACCCCCAGTCAATTTCAGAATTCACCTGTTGGTTAAGTGCCCTCAAGTGTTGACTCACTGGAGGAGTTGAGCTTTCCATTGCTCAGCACTGGGTAGAGATGCCACGGGACTCCACACACAAGCTCCAGCTGCTTAGTACCCAGTGCGGGCTTCCTGCCATGACTAGGTGAACCAAATTTAAAGTAAGGAACCCCCTTTGAAGTTCCATCATACCCTCCTCCCATCACCTATCCCCTAAAGGGGTCATGTCAAACCACTAGTTTCCATCTCTGATTCTGTGTATTAGCCACACCTTCATCTCTACCTCAGAGATGTGTTTGCCTGTCACATTAGCACTCCAAATATTTTAATTCAGGACAAAAAGTATAGGAATAGAACTGAATTTTGTCATTAAAATTCTCAAAACTGCTAAATGGACACAAAAGACATGTAGGTATAATTCCCCAAACCTTCCTTCAAGGTTGTATCAGTATCAATATCAAGGCAACATCAACATGTTTATACACTATTCAACTTTCCCAGTTTATATTTACTGTTGACTAACTACCTATAATGAAAGAGCTTCTGAATTATCAAGAAGACAGGATTCTGTACATGAAAACTTCACTCTAGAGCTCACTCAGGAAGGGGGGGAGAACTTCTGATCCCCCAGAACTTCTTTTGAGACAGCACCTGAGTCAGACCTCAAACCCTTCAAGGAAGACCTGAGATTATCCACACCAGTTTTCCTGTGATCAGCTCCCGTAAGCCCTTAGTGATACAATTCATGGAACCTGGTCTTTGTGACCATAGTGTTCATGAGTGTTTGGCCATCTGTCCCTGGGGTGCTGTTCGATTATTCAATTGGCCATTCCTTACCCAAAGATAGTCCACACATGGTAGTGCACAGGAGTTGCAGATGAGAAGCAACATCACAAGGGGTTACATGATACAACACACAAGTACACACAAGGCCATAGCTTTTGTTTTGCCTAAGTAACGGAGATACAGTCAAGCTGGGTGTTGAAGTCATGAAGAGCTAGTTGAAGGTAAAGACACAGGACTAGAGGCACGCAGTGTCATTAGAAAGCACCAAAAAATGAAGAGGAAAAAGAAGGAGGGATGATGAGACGTGACATTGAAGAGATTAAGACCCAAATGCCAAGGATCTTAAGTGCTAGGCTAAGCAATTTGGGCTTCCCTTGAAAGCAATGGGGACATAGTGAAGGCTTGAGTTAGGGAGTATCATAGCCCAATGTGAGTTTTAAAAAGATAACACTGATATAACTAAAGGGTATGGGTAAATTGGAGAGGTGTGGAATTAGAGGTAAGAAAATCTGCTGTTACAGGAATTTTATTTAAACAGACCAGGAGAGAGGCTATGGCAACTGATTTGGTTTTGAAAAATGTCTGTGTACATGTGTGAGACAGAGAGAGCAACAGAAGACAAATATTCTAAAGATTCAATGTTTGTGATATTATTAAGCTAAATATATGTGATCCAATACAGTAATCATGAGTAGAAATGGAGTGGACACTGGGCATGGAAACTTGGTAGCCCCACTGATGCCACAAGAGAATGATATTGGCTCTGGAAGTGGAGGGGAGGATTGCATACAGAAAGCCAAATGTCACGAGCAGGAAGAGGGCAAGAAGGGGCACAGCCCTGGGAGGAGACTGAGGACAGTCAGAGAAGTAGCAAGTGACTCAGGAGAGCAGAGAGGTAGAGACCCAGGGAGAAAGAAGGAGAAACCATGAGAAATGCCTTGAGGGTCACCATCACAGACCACGTCTTTCCTTATACTGACTTATAGTGACATTTATTTCACTTTAGGTGATGACTCTGGATGTCCCTGAAGCAGAGAAGAAACAACCTTTTTTTTTTTAATAACATATGTTAAATACAGCACTAAGCTTTTACAGAAACTCATTCTAAGAGGTAAGAATTACTATCCCTATTTTACAGATGAAGAAACTGAGACATTAGATAGCTCCCACAGGTAAAACTATAGTTGACCAAGAATCCCGAGCTAGATACAACCTCAGTCTTGGTGCTGTGTTCTTTCTATTGGGCCACACTGCCCTCTTGGTTTTCTAGGGCAGGTCTTCACCTGGTAACCCCCGGGGCATTCTGGGGAACAGGCTATGTAGGCAAAGAGAAGGATCAGGCTTTGGGGGCTAAGATGTTCATATTTCCTGGGGACCTCAGGAGGAACATGCACCCCCCACCAAAGTAAGAGTCAATTTTTTGATCTGACTGTAGTGTGGCCGGACTTCCAGGTGCCACCCAGAGCCCAGCTCCAAAGAGGTCATCTTTGGGATAACCTTGGGAGAGGGAGGGAAGGTTCCCATCACCTTTCTAATGTGGAAAGATAAAAGGGCAAGGACGAGCTTCAACTAGGATACCCGCCTGTCCTGGTTTGCCCAGGACATGGGAACCAGGACAGTCCAGGAAGATCAGCTTCTTTCCGAGCCAATGGCAAGCCCAGCTAACTATGGGAACCAGAGTCTGAGGGCTGCTCGTGGGTCAAGTCCCACACATTGTCTGGACACATGCCAGGGAGCCCAGGTTCTTTTGGGGCAATAGGTCCTCTTCATTTGAAGGGGTCTTAAGTCTGGGCTTTCCCAAGGCTAAGCAAGAATGCTTCAGGAATTTCCTGGAGTTAACATCTATCCAAGCAGTAAAGAGGGGAGAACAAGATGGCCTTTGTTACTTGCATACCAGCCTCCTGATGACTCTCTGCCTTGTGCAGGTAACCCCAGGCTGGAGGTGAGGCGTTTCTGCTCTACGTCCCCTCATACGGGTCTTTTGCACCCTACCTTCCTCTGTCGCCACCTCTCTGCTGCTTCAGCCACTGCAGACCCATCACCTTTACCCACATTCGTTCCACCACCCCACTACCCATCCCTGGCTTAGGCTTTTCCTTGCCAATGTGCTCAACTAGTAATAATAAACAAGATTGGCTCCATCCCTTGTGCAACAAATATTTTCGTTCAGAGGAGGTCCTCATCAAGCATGGTTGGTTTGTTAAGGAGGTGGATCCCCATTCACCCCTCTTCCCATGTGATGGAAGTAATTCATTGTACAAATCTATGGCTCCCTGAATCATGGCTTATTTCCATCCTAGCCCATGACCAGACTTCCTTCTCCCCCTCCTCCCTGCCGCCATCTCTGCCCTGGTCTTAAGAAGAAGACCTGCCATCAGGCAGGACTCACAGGGGGCTGGTTCTAAGAACAGGCCATTCTCTTGGCTGAATGTCTTTGAGCCACCAATTTCCCTGGGACTGGCTGCTGCAGAAAGGGCTCAAATCTAGAAGATGAGCAGGAAGGCGGACGAGGGGAAGAGAAGATCAAGGAGCACAGAGCACTGTCTTGGACCTCACACTTCCCTAAATGTCTCCAAAGCTGAGCAGCACTGAGCAGTTCGAAAGGAAAACCTCTTATCTCGCGCCTTTCATCTCCCACCCCTTGCTCTCTGCCCAGAGCCCAGAGCCCAGAGCCGCAGTGGGGTGGGGGGGGAGAGAGGCACTCTCCTCTCTGGAGTGCAATCTGGGAAAGGGAAGAAGGGCAGCCCTCTCCCAATACAGCCGATTGATTCATCCAGGCCTCACTCCCCTAGTGTTTATTCTTCTTTCTGAGGAAAAAAAAAAAAAATCAATTTAAAAATACCAATTAAAAATCCCTTCTCCCAGTGCGTATTTGGTTACAGTAGTCTACATCGTGCTCCCCTCCTTACAGATGTGTAATTGCCCTGAAAGCAGAGTTGTCCAGAAGTGAAATATTAAATAATTCTAACCTAAAATGTTCCAGAGGTAGAGCAAAGAGAGCTGGGTATGTGTAACGTGCTCTGTAGAACCAGGAAACACACACACACGCACACGCACACACACGCACACACGCACGCACTCACCCAGCATGTGCAGTGCACTTTTGTGACTGCTAAAACTATAACATCTGGAATGCCATTCTGGAAAACTTCCAGATGTTTCCCATGAGGAACACTTTGTAAAAATTGTTAGCCTTCTAGGCATTTGTGAATTTTGTAAGGAGAGTACACTCCCAGGCCCACATAGGAGCAAATATGGGATTATAAAGTGCTAAATGCTTTTCACAACTGTATAAGCAATAATGCGCTTTGGGTAAATATTCAGGGAAAATTATTTTTACAGACTAAGCGAATGGATAGGTTCCAATCTGCAATTAGATTTGTATTTCAGAGAAATCAAGGAACGCAGCACAGCTCGTCTTAAGGCCGCCTGCCTGGGAGCCAGAGCTCCTAACCTGGGCAACATCACACATCCTGGTCATTAATTTCCTCGTCTGTAGTCATTCCAACACTGGAAGAGGCTAACGTAGTTTCATAGCTTGTTATATTTATCTTCCTTCCCAAGGATTTTTATATCGCATTTTATAAATCCGGCTTCAATTTATGTGTAAGCCCCATAATCATTAGTTTAATGTGAAAGAAAAAGAGAGAGAGAGAGAAGGAAGAAAGGAAAAATGGCAGGAAGGAAGGAAGGAAGGAAGGAAAGAAAGAAAGAAAGAAAGAAAGAGAAAGAAAGAGAGGCAAGCTTGGGAAGGAAAAAAAAAAAAAAAAACAATCCAACAACAATGCTTGGGAAGCCCTTGGAAGAATTGTTCGTTTTTAAAATGCATAATATATAAACATCTTAAAGGAATACCCAGAGTCTCTTTTGAAATCAGAAATTATGTGAAGCAAGGAAAGAATCATAAAAGCTTATTGATTTCCCGAACCCACTGAGTAGAAGTATTTTTAAACCATGATTCACATAAGGGATACATTTGACACATCAAGAGAAACTGGAAACCAGGCTTCATGCAGCCACATCAGATACTGCTCTGAGCCGACTTTGTTTACCATTACAAAGTGAAAAGAAATTTGCTTTTCCTCCCCTGCTCCCTTCCCCTTGAGAATGGCGATTTTTATTGATTTTGTCCCTCTTTATTAAAAAAAAAAAAAAAAAAAAAAGAGTTGCACTAAAACGTCCACGATAAACGAGTCAGAATCTCTGGCATTTTCGGTCTGCGCACTGCTGCTGGCCTCCCTATGCGGGGCTTGGCCCCAAACCCAGGAAGGGCCAGAGTTCCTGAGGCCTTTTTGTTTTGAGGTTCTAAGGCATTCTACTTCCTCAGAAAAAATTCTCCAACTAGAATCTGTAAGATGCTCCCAGGAAAGATCTGGAAAGGCATAGCCTTCCTGGTACATAGGTGAGGTCAGTCCCAGAGGCTGTGCTGGCCTCAGAGGAGGTGGGCCCAGCAGGCCGCCAGAGGGCTGTGGGAAGCTTAGCAGGGGGACAACGGCTTCCTCCTGCCTCTCACTTCTCAGGCTCCTTCATCTGAACTCATCATCATCACCTTCACGGCACTGCCACCACCAGGCCTCTTTTGGGGGAAAATTAAGTCAAAAGTAAAATGGCCGCCTGGCCACCCAGCAAGGCAGAAGGAAGTATGAGCACCTTCCTTTTTTTTCTTTTTTTTTTAAATTCCCCAGACTCCCGGTGAGTCAGGACCCTGAGATCTCAGGATCTTGCTGGGACTCCTTTATTTCTTTGACCATTGAGACTCAACAGAGAAAGAGGCACGCTGTCACAAATGGCACTCCCGGGGTGCCAGGCTCTTGGTTTCAAGACACCATGCTTAGCCCAGGTTGCCCTAAGCTCTTGGCTGCTAATACATGAAAAGCACGGAAAGCTAAAGATATCCCAAGTCTACCCCAGGGCTGCTTCAAAGACAAAGGAAAAGAAATGAGAAATGGGAAAATGCCCAACGAATCAGAAAATATCGCAAGGTCAACCCACCTGGTATAAATCAGCGTGCACAGTTCCAGAGGGTCGCATAGAAACCTCACGCTCAGGTGTAATTTGCCCATCCCGAAGTATTTTTCCTAGTAGTGCCAAATGCCATAATGCTCTCTGTCAGTGATTTGAAATTATTCTATAAGCTACATATCGGGTACACTATTGTTAATGAAATGCACACAAGATGATGAACAACTTCCTTTTCCTGCTGAAGCCCCAGCTGCAACGAAGGCCTGGATCCTTCGTGCTGTAAATCAGCCCTTTGTACTCCAGGAGGATTCAATGAGCTGCAGGTGTGGGCTTGTGGAAGGCCGCCTGGGATTAGGTAGCAGCATTTGATATGAGATCCCAAACAGCACTGGCAATCTACACGCCACATGCGGCCACAGCCTTTGGAGAAAGCAAAGGAAAAACGCTGATGAAATGTGGCACGGGACCATGGAATGCAATGTCAAACTTTCACATCTGCAGGAAAAGAAAGAGAGCTCCTAATTTTACAGTGATGATGTCATTGAGCATTCAGGACAGTGGAAATGATGGGCCAAGGTTTGCAAACTTAACCACTTAGGAGGTTGCTAACTGAAGGGCGAGCTTTTCAAGGGACACTGCAGGTTTGAAGATGATGCTGATTTGCCTTCCTAGCCTGAGGCATCACTGTCGCGGGCAGGGAGGGTGGGGGGTGGGTGTACGCGCCCACGTGTGTGTGCACACACATTTGCACACAGGCACTGCAGAGAGATGGGACAAGTAAAGAAGTTTTGCTTGAGAGGTCGTGCTTTGCACGCCAAGTGTGTCCTTCGGAATATACTGTCTCTGTGTGATTCAGCATAAAACATTGCTAGCTGTCTTTAACGACAATACATTTTTTAAAGATTGCTTTCAGACACTCTAAAAATTCGCCAGCCAAGGAAAAGTCTCATGATCGTTCACTTTTTCCTTACTGTTAACTACTGAGAAGCTCTTCTTTTTAAATATTTTCTTCTTCCTTGGGGCTGAAGAGACATGCAAACAAATCTGGTTTTGTTATTAGCATGCTGATAAAATATGTATTGAAGAAAACATAGCTTTAATTTTTTGAGTCTGTTTTTCATTAGCTTATCTTGATAGTTTAAGTTAATCATTATTTTCAACCATATATGATTTAGATATTATGTCATTAATTCATGTATAGTCCATCTGAGTAATGATTGTGGTTTTCTACTTTACAAATTCATCTACTTCACCAAGAAACCAACAGAGTCAAATTCCATGCAACATCTGGTTTCCATTGAATGTAATTGCCATTTGCAGAGTTATAATCATGTGTTATTGTAAGGACCACGGTGTCAATCACTTCCCTAATGGGGAAAATTCAATGCCTAAATACCTGGGAGAACAAGAAGCTGACTTAAACAGGTGCATTCAGACACTGGGTTTTAAGTAGAATTCTAGTCTCCCCATTTAAATAAATCATTTTAAGGAGAACCAATATTCTTTCCATCCCCTGTAGCAAGGGAAAGCATAAAATCCAGGGCCTCAGTATCCCATGCACAGTTCCAGAACTATATCACATTTAATCTTTTTAAAAATGTACAAATATGTCCATATTGTACCGATTCCTCATGCTGTGTACACTGGTGGGAACCCCTGCAGGCCAGGGAGGAGTTCTGAAGACTTTCTGGGGAAGAAGAGACATCTTCTGATTCTTCCTGCCTTACATGAACTCAGTCATCTCTTTTATAATGAGAAGAGGCTAAGCTTGATGTAAAGAAAATATTAAGCTGTTTGAAACTACCAAGGTCATTACAGACTTTTCTAGCCCAAGGGGATTTTGTGGGGATAATCACATAAAAGGTTAAAAAATCATGAGGCACTGGGTTCTCACATGCAATATGTAAGCACTTTATGGCAAAAAGTGAACCACATTTCCCTGACCTCAATCCCTATTGTGTTTACAAGCCAAGCCTTGTTAGAACTGGTAAACGTTTGGCCATTCATTCAGAAAACATTTCCGAAAGCAAAAATAACATGCCAGCAATTGCACTGGACATTCAGGATGCAAAGATGAATAAGCGAATCCAGAGGGCGAGAGCACAGGTAATTACAGCATGATACATGTGGGAGAAACGGACCCAGGTGTTAGAACAGCAGAGAATGGCCACTTTATTCCATCTGGTGGAGGAGGATCAGTGAGTCTAAGAAGGCTTCCTGGAGGAGGTGACTGTTGAGCCGAGTCTTAAAGGATAAGTAGGAGCAGAAGCCTTTCTGTACCTTAGCTATAAGAACATAAAGACATGTCATTTTAGTCTCTGCTAATGAAATGTTTATGGGAGTAATCTTCATGATTCAATAGAAACACTGTGCAATGGTAATTTACAACTTCTTTCAATTCATTCATTCACATACTTAAACAGAGGCTATTTACTATTCTACTCACTGAACTTACACTCCTCACGTATGGGGGCTTAGGAAGCATGACAGAAGTAGCAGTTCTCCAGAAGTAGTTTCTATTATCTTTGGCATTACCATTACCATAAAACCATCTTATGTTTGAGGAACACTGCAATCCACAGAAGTCTTCAGAACACACTTTATTTTCTCGTTGTAATAGGGTAGGAAGTGAAAATAACAAGAATAATAATAATAAGTAATAACAATATAAAATAAAAACAAATATAACAATACAAAATAATAACAAATAACAAGTGCAAATACATGAACTCCATTGCAGTTCACAGATCTGAAAGGTCATGGTGAAGCAAGGCCTAGAACTAGAGTCTTTAACTTCCATCCTAATACTGATTGGCTTAAAACCTGGAGCCTCGCCTCCCGGAGGAGCCAGGAGGGAAACCGTAGCACCCAGCCCCTCGGTGATGTTGACGGTAACTGAACAGTTGGATACATTTTCAGCTCTTACTTCAACATGCATATGGAGAAGACTCAGACGCAGGAATTTCAACGAGAGCTGACACTCAGCGCTATCTCTCTCAGGCCCTATTACACATTTCCAGGTCATGTTGGCAATAGCTATCCCCCCACTTTTCCTTCTTTTCAAACAACTGAGTAGAGGGGTTCCATGTCCCCTGAGGCACTTCCAGACACACAGGTGGTGAGAAAACCCAGAAATGCTTTAAAGGATGGCTGGATGAAGCAGGCTGCAACGAATGAGCGGCGGTAAGTAAACAGTTGGATCATTAATAAGTAGCAATATCAGGACACCTGAGTGGCTCAGTTGGTTGAATGGCTGAATGTCTGATTCTTGGCTTTGACTGAGATCGTCATCTCAGGGTTATGGGATCAAGCCCTGCATCATACCCCATGCTCAGAGGACAGTCTGCTTGAGGATTCTCTGTTTTCCTCTGCACCCCCCTCAAATAAACAAATCTTTAAAAAAAAAATAAAGGGGGGAGGAGCAATGTCAATAAAATAACTTCCAAAACAGGAAGGTAAGGAGAGCCAGGACAAGTAAGTAGCCTTGGATCAGGACCAGGGTTCTGGCCCGTGGCTTGTTTCTCTAGCCCCTGTGAGACGCTGGTATTATCATCCACTTGCTAGGAAGTGCTTGTTGCAAGAATCCACAGAAATATCTAATACAAAGCTGTGCAAATTATAAAGAGTGAGCAAAGGCCGGGAAGTTACCGCTATCCCTGACAAACCGAGGGGTGCTTCCCTTTCCACCCAAGGCTGCCGGAGATTGGTTTATAGTAATAGCATCTGTCCGGGCCCCACTGAAGATCGTAAGACCCACAGAGGCAGGAATCTGGTTCCAAGGTTCTCCGAAGTGCAGAGGAGGGCTGTTTCTGAGAAAACTCCTCCGTCGCTTTTGATTTCAGTTTTTAGTTGAGTTTTCTTTGTTTGTTTGCTTGCTTGCTTAGGAGACAGATAATGAGTGAGTTCCAGGGGACTTTAAGTCTCCTTCCAAATGGACTGTAAGGCTCCAGAATGCCCGGGCGCTGGCTATACCTCACACAGTCACACGCTGGGACATGGCAGAACACGTGACATTTGGATAAAGATTCCCTCCAACATCATATACCGAGGTCTCCCGGACGGCAGCTCGAAGGAGGCTTTTCAGCCTCGGGATTAGCAACTGCCATGTCTATTTTGGAGTCTGGTTCAAGGAGCCAGTCCGTGATCACTGGGAGGATCCATGCTCTCTCAAACACACACACACACACACACACACACACACACACACACGCATATGACAACAGCTGACAATGCACAGATGACAGAAGGTCCCTTGAAGGCACTTTGTTTCTGGAAATTCCTCACTCCCAGAGTAGAAAAGGCAGTGACAGATAGTATGATATTGGGGTCACCTGCAGAAGAGACTCTCCTCCAGGATTAGTTGTCAGGATGGCTGGGATCAGCTCCAGCCATGCCAGTGATCAGTTGTTGGGGACTTAGGATAAGTTTCCGACCTTTTTTTGGCCTCAGTTTGCAGATCAATACAATGGGGGCAGCATTTCTTACTGTTATGCTTAATGGGATAGTTGTAAAAATTAAATATGGAAATTATTCATAAACTCCAAGGTGTTATGTTCCTATGATCAATAGGTCAACAAATATATATATACTGCATGCCCTAGAACCAAATAATTATTAGTAATTATGGACAGTTCTATCTTGTATTATAAGACATGATACTTTTTGCACACTTGCATGTGCTTGCACTATTCCAAGCTTGACACAGGTTTTCATTCATTTAATTCTCACAATCAACCAATGCATTCACCAGTAATGTCTTGTGTTATTCAGACTCAGACTGATTATAGTTCACAAACACTGCAGCCGGCTTCAGACCCAGGAAACCAGGCTCCAAGCCTGCATTCCCTGATCACTGTGCCATACGGCTTCCCATACATGTGGGAATATAGACACATAGCCATGCATTTTTAAACTCTGTCTTGAAACAACCTCGGACTAATGGAAAAGTTGCAAGAATAGCACAAAAAAAATTCCAATATTTTTCACCTAGATTCCCCAAATGTTGATAGCTTAGCATATTTGCTTCATCATTCTCCCTCCCCTCAAAATACATATACATATTTACATTTTTCTAGACCCTTAGAAAGTTAAGTTACAGACATGAGGCCCCTTACGGTCTAAATACCTCTATACATTTCCTACACACAAGGACATTCCCTGATACAACCACAATACAATTACTACAATCAGAAATTATCACTGGTTCAGTGTTATTACCTAATCTACAGACCATATTCACATTTAGCTATAATTAGCTAAGTAGTATTAGCTCAGTAGTATTCTTAATAGCAAGAGTTTGTGGGGTGGTTTGGTTCCCCCCTCCCAGATCCCATCCAGGATCACATATTGCCTGACATTTTTTAAGGTAACTGAATTTGGGCTTTTCTGGTGTTCTGCCCTGATTAGATTCAGGTTATGCATTTTTTGGCCAGCATACCAGAGAAGTGATGATGTGTCCTTCTTGGTGCATCAGATCAGGAAGCATATGATATCTATTTGTCTCATTACTGGTGATGTAAAAACACATATATTTTTAAACCATACTCCCTGCTTACCATGTAACTCGTCTCTCCAGCTGCCCAGGGATCTCCCTGAGGGCGAGGTGGGCCCTGATTGGTGTGCCCACCACACCCTACACTGGCTACATACTCAGTCTGTGCTCTGTTTTCTCATTTCTGACTAGGTCTCCCTGGTGATTTTTTTCAGTCTCTCCCTATAATAATGACAGAGTCAAGGACCAGTCTACCTACCTGTTTTCTCCTTCATTCATTCTATAGGTAGAATGCCCACTTAACTGAGGGAGCACCTTTTCTATGTCAGGCCCCAAACCAGATGCTCGGGAATAGTGGATGAACAAAATACAGCCCTGCGGTCCTCGGGAGATGGCAATGTCTACGCAACCCACCTGGCAGGCAGGTCATGGCCCGTTCATGCCTCCTCCCTGGAGAGACCTCTCCCCGCTCTCATCCACCTCCATCTTCAACACCTTAGTTCCCGACGATCAGGGCCCAGCTATCGTCTCATGAACCATGCAGAGTCAAGTGTCAGAAGCTTCTAGTAAGTTAGTGCATCTCCTTCCTGATTGCACGTTTGGTTATTATCAGCAGTTTCCCAGAAACAAAACCTTAACCACAGGAGGGATTCTTGTGGTGAGGAGGCCAGGAGGGAGGAAGGTTTCTGGGCCGCAGTGCCGTTCATGACACACCATGCCTCATACCGCAGAGAGTGTCCCCTGCCCCACTGTTCTGGAGTACGACCCCTTATAAAGAGCTCCGTCCCCATTCACCCCATAGGATGAAGAAGTCCCAGTACAGATGCCATCCCTGTGCTCTCCAAGGAATGGCTGAATAGGGCAGAAAAGGGAATAATGGGGCTGACACGGTCTTTGTACAACCCAAAATGTCTTTGGTCTGTCCCTATGGCCTAATTAGAAACACAGAATCAAATCACTCATTCATTTACTGACAAGCTGGTTCTATGGCATGCCACCCTCAAGGTGACCCAGGGAGAATGCTAGAAGAACCTGTCCCTGCCCTTGGAGCCAGCCAGTACATGCAATGGGCATCCAGCAAACCTGTCAACGTGTCACCACCTGCCGATATGTCATAATAGCTTTTGACAAGTGCAGTGCACATGTTACCGTCCACTCAGTGCCGGTGATTACAGAGAAAAAGCAACACAAACTGCTGCTTTCAAAGAAAGTGGTCTTACTCTCCGGGGACAAAGGTACACACTGACCCCCCGTGGCAGTGCAGACAGACAGGAGGCCGTCTGGAGGTCAGGGGCCTAGACCTCGGTGCTGGCTCGAACACTTACAAGCTGTGGACCCGAGAGCACTAAATCGCCTTCCTGCAAAACTAGATTCTTACTTAACAAGACCTTTCTCATAATGGTCGGGAACTACCCAAGGTAATTCTCTAAGTTGCCTAGCTGTGCAAACCCTCAAGGACTGAAAGCATCATCGCTATGCCTTATGCTTTCTGGAGCTGGGGGCCCAGGACAAGGTGTCTCTACCCCCAACTCTATATGGGCCCCAAATTTCTCTAGAATAGGGCAGCAAGGGACAATCATCTGTGAAACTCTACTGATGTTGTGTTTTTACAGACACCTATGAAAATGGGACTATCTACATAAATTCTGTATGTCCTTAGAATATTCTAGATATCTACAGACATTTGAAATTTCTATATCAAATATGGGAGGGGGCAACGCACCCTGATGGCCAAGGTTCTAAAGGAATCCTACTGAAGAACCCCCTTTACAAAGTGTTACAAACTTCCAGATGATAAGTACCCAGATTTTGCCAGAATCTGTGGGCCCTTTACCCCTAAAAAGGAAAACCTCTCCAATTGCCTCTGTATTTGAATTTTAGAAATGGAGGCAGTTTAGTCACTTTTTTTTTCTTTGCCACATTATGCATTTGGCACTTTCTACAAAGTTTGAAACTTGCCTCTTTTTCACTTGTTTCTAGGTAACTCTACTTTCAATCATCAGCGTATTATTTGACTTTCAACATTTCTTCACGCGCTTTAGCTTCTATCTAAACATTTATTTACCGAGTTCTCACTTTTCCTTGGGCCACTCAGCTTTTCAGTTTTACTTTTTCTGCTGTTGTTTCTCTAAATCTCCTCCTATTTGTCAGCTTCTCTCTTCATTTTGTCAAAATTTCTTAACTTTTCAATTAGTACCTCTAACTTTTTAAACCGCTTTGTCTCTTCTCTTTTTGTAATAATCTTATTTTTAAGTATTCCAACTTTACGTGCCTCAACGTTCTCAACGTAAAATCTGTCTTCCTTCTATTCGCTTGATTCTTTAAACCTTTAGTTTCCAAAATTTCTGGTTTTTATCATTTGTCCTGTGGTTTCATCTCTCTTAAATGTTTTCAAGTTCACATTGCCCAAGAGCGTCGGGCAGCAATCTTCACTTTGTTGGAGGGGTTCAGGGTCATGGAGCAACATAGTTCGGAGTGACTCAATACCCCATCTGCTCCTCCACAGCTGTCCCTCTGGAGCCCCTGAATTGGACTCCCAGCAATTTTTAAGTCACTCCTAAAAAGTCATAATCTTAGTAATGTGTGAAATCCTCAAGTTTAAATTCCTTCTGCAGGACAAGAGTGAGTGCATCTGCTCGGCTCCCTCCTCTCATGTTAGAGGAGGGTCATGGCCTAGACTGGGCCAGGAAATCCCGCAAGCCAGGTGAGCAGTGAGCTTCCCATCAGGCAGGAGGCATGAGAGAAGGAGTTTCTGAATCCTTCTTGTCCTTGCCACCAGACCGAGCACCCCAATCAGAGGGCTACGGCTGCTCTGGAAAGTTCTGGCACAGCCCAAAACCCCAGAGGAGAATACGCTTGCCAGAAGGAAAGCCATTCTGGCTCACTGCCTAGGATTGACCCCTTGTCTCCATCTCAAAAACAAAACAAAACAAAACAACAAAACAGAACAAAAGCAAACAAAACAAAACAAAACAAAAACACCAATTCTAGTATGGAGCGAAACTGGGCAGGACAGGATACACCTTGTCCGCGTCACCACTTGCTGCATCCAAATGATCGATCTTGGTGCCTGATGCAGTTGAAAGAATTATTTTAATCTGAACAATATTTTAAGGCTTTCTGTACCCTCCCACATTTCCTGTTTCACAGACTGCTCATATGGGAGAAATGAACTCACCATCAGTTAACAGACCCGAGGACCCGTGGTAAGTGGCAGATTCAGAACTGGAAGCCAGGTGTCCCTCCTCCTTCCCAGCCTCTTCCCCTGGGTCAGAAGACCTCTTACTGTTACCCAGCAAGAACCTCCACCCCAACAGAGGGATGTGTCTGCATCCCTCAAGGACCATCACCTCAAGAACTGCAGACCACCTGGTGACTGGGTCCTGAAATCACTTGCTACAGTAAGAAGAGATCGGGGGCCACTCTCACGGGCAACTGACTAACAGCAGATTCCTCCTGCTGTACAGCTGACAAGGGCTAAGACAAGGGCGAGTAAGGGGTCTGAACCTCCGTGTGATCTGGAGCTATCTCAAAGAGAAGCCGAACAGCGCCCCTACATCTACCAAGTCTCCCCACCGAGTTCTGCCCAATAGAACCTGACTCCTGGTGTTCACAATGCTCCATCAGGAGCCACAGCCTTTATACTTCAGTGGGCTTAATTTTCCAAACTTGGACTTTCAGCAATATATCTGTGTCCGGTATCTGAGACAAAACCTTACCTCGGGGGCGCCAGGTCACTGAACGTATACAACATTGATTGAAACGTTTTGTGGAACAAACAAATTAACTTCCTGAATGAAAAATACAACCTTGCCTATTACCAAAGAGTAAATCCCAAATGTAAGATTTATCTCTAATAGTCTATCAGGAAAGAAATCTGAACTCAATACCCCTTTGCCTATTGAATAACCCTAATCCTGGGCAATCGCTCTTCGGGAACACTGCTTGTCTGCAGTCTGACTCAAGCTTGTTAAAACTAACCCATTTTTCTTCTATGAAAGATGTAATCAGTAGTAAGGAAACTAAAACTTCGAGGATCCCACTCATCAATCTACGTTCCACAAATGAAAACACTCCCCAATTGGTAATTAGTTTTCAATGATGAAGTAATTAAATATTTCACTCCCAATTCCCTCTGCTCCGCATCTGGGGCTTCATGAATGTTGTGCTTTCCAAGCGTTTGTGTGCAATCTTGTTTTATTTATGGCTGGGCCTTTATAAGCTTTCTGAAACTCTATCGAAACCGCACGAAGGCAGGGGGAAACCTGACATGTAAGTGTTGAACTTGATTATTACAGGCAGTCAGACCAGGTAAAGCAGAGACACCTGATCTGCCCTTGGCCCAGCGTTATCAAGAGAACATGATTACCTAGTTCAGGATGGTTTTAAGAGTTCAAGATTGAAAAGTGGAAGCCAAATCTTTTCTTATTTAACCTTGATGAGGGACGTTGGGGAATGAGAGATGAGCCTGAGTTTTCCAAACAGATGTCTGTCTCGATTGGATCCCCCCCTTCTGGCTCTTCTCCTGGTCTTCTGTTCCTGAGATGCAGCATGTGAAACTAATGCAGGAATGAAAAATGCCAACACCACATCAATCCAAAACTGCACTTTCAGTTACCCGACCAAGGTGGACTAAGACATGTCACTAAAATCCATTTTTTTTAAAGATTATTTATTTAAGAGAGAGAGAGGCAAGGGAGAGAGCTAGGGGAGGGGCAAAGGGCTAGAGGATCCCAAGGAGACTCCCCAGTGACCTGGGGCTCCATCCCACAACCCCGAGTTCACGACCTGAGCCAAAACCGAGTCAGATGCCTAACCAACGGTGCTGCCCAGGTGCCCCTAAAATCCATTTCTTAAAATTTAATATTTGATCAAATAATTGGCTATCACCAACGTGCATGTCAGATGTTGAATCTGAAAGTTTTTGTGAAGAAGTTTTGAATCTTTCTCTTCATACGCACAGTCAGCTGCCAACTGGTTGTTATGAGGAGGCACGAGAGGCTCAAGACTGAGGAGTGCTCCCTGGCAGTGCTCCCTCACAATCCTCCAGCCTCGAAGGCCAGAGCACCAGTTATATGAAATCCCTGGTACTGTCTCAAATTCACACCCCACCCACTTCCCTCTGGAAAATCGCCATGAGCGACAGGTCATCATGTGCATTTTCAAGGGCCCCATCGTGATTTAAACACTTCAAGTTTTATCCTTTGCAACAGCAGCCACGATTTCCTGCGCCTAGAGAGTTCTCAGTTCTTGGGGGACGGGGGATGGCAGGGAAAACAGCCCCAGTTGAAGACAGGCTCTTTCAAGGGGTCAGGGAGAACTTAAGTAATGCGCTTGGTCCCACGGGAAATTCTAAGCAGGTATAGGACAAATGAGTGAGGGTGAAAGAGTAGCCCATCTCCGTAGAGAAAAACACAGAATTTAAAGATAGTGAAGATGTAGTGGAAAGAATCCTAAACTAGGTATCAGAAAGCCTGGGTTTTAATCCTGGCTTTGGCACCCAATAGCCAAATACCTTGACAGCTCCCAGGTAACTGGCTTTATAATCTCCCAGGTCCTTCTCACGCTGACAGGCTGTATTTTCAGGAAAGCTCAGCTATTCCCGATCACAGGCAAGGAATCCCTGGCAGCATTCTCCCTCAAGCCCCAGGACAGCCTATTTTTAAGGTACAGTTTAAAGAGTGTGCCCTGAAGCACCTTAATAGAAGGATGACCTAGTACGGGTCCCTTGACCTAGCAGACTCGGTCTCTTCATCTGTAAGAGATGTGGAAGCTTTATGAGCTGTCTTTAGGGTCGATGAGATGAAGTATGTGCAGGTATTCTATAAACAGTAAAGACCAATACAAACACTTGTCTTTTTTTTCTCTCATCAAATATAAGTGTTATGAAACACACTGTCCACTCTCTAACTGCCTATCTAGCCAGCAAGCCTGGTATTAACGGTGGGAACCTGGGTGAACCCCAAGGCTTGATTTGGGGTGATCCTGTGTGCCATTTGAAGTATGATTTCTCAGTGATGTGAGAAAACAAGCCTGGCACCAGGTCGTGTCTTTTATTTGTAAGAGTAAACAGTCTGAAAAATGAGTCCAGCCCTCTCAAATCAAGGATTACAAACAAACACCTCATTCTATGAATCAATGGGACGGAGAGGTTCAGAAAATGGAATTTAACATATGCTTCCTGCAAAGGATCGTGGAGATTAGCAGGATTTTAAAATGGTTTGAACAATTCGTGTTGAAATTTTATGGCATAATCTTCAAAGTCTTTGAAAATTTTGTTTGAGGTGTTGAATTATATCAAATTTCCTTGAAATCTCTGTTTTGCTTTGCAAATGTTTACACAAAGAGTGAGAGAAACCTTGCTGTTGGCCATCAGCAGATACTATCGCTTTCCCTTGTGGACTTCAGGTGTATTCACAGAAATTATCCCATACCTCCCCCATCCAAAAAAAAAAAAAACCAAAAAACACCAAAGGAGGAAGAAGCACGGCCCACTAAGCAGTATGACATCGTAAGCCCGTGTGAAAAATGCACTAATGATAGTAGCAGACTCGGCAGCAGCAGCAGAAACAGGGATCAAACGAATACCCGGTATCAGGTCCTAGGCTAAGCATATATCTATGCTCATTCCTTTCTCGCAGCTCTAGGATGTGGGCACTGTTACTCATTTTGCATAGATGAAGCATCAAGACCCAGAGAGTTAAGTAATTTGCTAAAAGTCACAGGGCTAGCAAGTGGCCACACGTGGATCTGAACTCCCATCAGTCCGATTCCAGAACGAAGCATCGTCACTGCTATGCTCATCGACCATCACACAAACCCATAACGGCCTGCGCAGCACAACCTGCAGCTTCGTTAGTAGCAGGCATGTAATCATGCCTTTGCAGCCATCTGCATGGCCAAGAAGACACTTTTCTTCTCAGACAGAAGCAGAGAAGGGTGTCAGGCTTGAGGAGCACAGTCGGCTTCACACATATTCTGCTGTTTGTCACTTTCCCAGTTACACTGGTGCCTGGAGCTGAGGCCCCCTGCTTGGTAAAGATCCTGACATTGGGCTTCCCCATAGGGACGTGTCTTAGTTCAGGCTGCTCTAACAAAAACACCACAGAGTGGGTGCCCTCAACAATAGAACTTGATGTCTCACGGTTCTAGAGACTGGCAAGTCCAATGTCAAGTTCCTGGCAGATCTGCTGTATGGTGAGGCCCCACTTCTTGGTTTCAGATGGCAAGCTCTCTTGTGTCTTTTTATAAGGGCACTTATTCCATTCATGAGGGTTCCACCCTCATGACCTAATCATCTCCCAAAGGCCCCACCTCTTAATACCATCACATTAGGGGTTAAGATTTCAGTATATGAATTTGGGAGACTGGGGGGCGGGGGGAGACACCAACATTCAGTCCATAGCACTGGTATAGCACTGGTGCACCCTACCTGGATTGGTGAGTTTGGGATGGGGAAAAAAGTCATGGCAAGTGGATGGGCGGACAGGAGCTTCCCACACCTACAGGAGGTGCCAAGTAACCCACTCTGCTACACACAGAGCATTGTCGCCATCTGTGCAGCCGCTCAGTCTCACCCTCTGACCACTAAACATGTCTTGAGTGCTCACTCTCTTTGCTTTGACAACACAGGTTAAGTTGGATATCTCACAGTTACAAATGACCTCACAAACATTCCAAATATAACGAAGTCCAAATGTAACTGTGTTCCCCAAGATGGTGGCTGCTACACTGATAGGATAGCAGTAGCACCTCCCTCTGACCTTTCTACTGAATGACCTCACTTAATAGTGCCTCAGTCACCACCTGGTATCAGTGGTGAAGCTGTTTTGAAGCTGTTTTACGCACATGGGCAAAAAAAGCTGGCTTCCCGTTAATTTTTCTAACTTGTCACAATTCTGTCTACTAACATAGGAAATATTGATGATGATGATGATCTGATCTTAAAAATTTTACAATAGAACATGATAGAAGATGGGAATATAGGCAGATAGCTGATACACAGATAGATAGATAAGAATGACCGAAGTCTGATTCCTAGTAGGACTTCATAATAAATTACTATATGTTTTTAGATTTTTAAAAATAATATTTCTAAAACCAAAGAATATTGAACATAATATTAAATCAATTTGTTAATATTATTCATTAACTCATTATATACATTTATAACTTCTAAATACTAGTTTTTCAAGATTTTTCTTACATGTGAGTGTAAGTACTATGTATATTTTGAAATCACTTTGGAGTTTAAGCTATTTAATGAAAGACAATTAATATTTAACTATCCTTATTTTTCTACCCTATGCTTAATTTTAAGTGTTGTGCAACTTAAATGCAGATAATTTTCCAAAGCTCTAAAATCTTAACGATATCCTTAATTACCTGATGTATAGATTTATGCAATTTTTACAGGTATGTGTTTCTTTACCACAAAGGACCACTATCTGATTTAAGCTAGAAAATTAGAAGAGTCATACATGATAAGCAGAGTAGTCTAAATATGTCACCAATTTGGCGGTGTAATGAGGAACAGCTCAAACCGGATTTCTCTGTCCACCGAATTCTTCCTTCTGTCTTCTTTGCTAAGGAAATGTATTAAATGGAGCAATGATGTCAACAAAAAGTTATGACAGGCATCACTCCCAAATCGCCTCTCTTAGGAAGAAAAGGATTTGAACAGCCTCATGTATCCGCAAGTCTGAAATCATAAAGCTCGAAGTTCTTTCATGTGGGTGGTCACAGCAACATCAGCTCGGTTTGAGACTCTAGTTACAAGGCCAACCAACAGGTGCAGGCACAATGCCTCCCCAAATCGCAGAACTGGCCGTTTTGCACTAGTCTGAAAGATTACCCACAGTCTGGGGCGAAAAGAGCAAAGACACAGGAAAGGTTCTGCTTTTGAACAGCACTGCTAGTAGACAGTCAACCACATGTCAGGTGACTCACATACTCATCTAAGAGATCACTGATTTTAAAATGCCTTCACTCTAGCTTCACGAATCTTAAAACATTAGTAACTATGCTTAATTAATAACACTTGTTGATATCACCAAGAAAGAAATAGTTGGGAAAATACCATTTGTTCTGCAAAAAAAAGTACCAAAGTAAACTATTAGAGGCACAATAAATAGTTAGAAAACAGTAAGAGCCCACACGTGATACATTCAGAACAGGTATTATATTGAAGGAACACAATGTCGGTTTGTGACCTGAGGGGTGTTGCGGCAGTGGGAAGAAACTGGGGCAACAGGATCTGTGTCTTCCTCACCATCATGGGGTTCAGCTAATGTTTTGTTCACAGAGAATTATCTAAACATGTGAATTTCATATTAAACCATGCTATCATGGGGCACCTGGGTGGTTCAGTGGGTTTAGCATCTGCCCTCGGCTCAGGTCATAATTTTGGGGTCCTGGGATTGAGCCCTGCACTGGGCTCCCTGCTCCATGAGGAACCTCTTCTCCCTCTCCCTCTGCCCCTGCTTGTGTTCCCTCTCTCTCTGTCTCTCTCTCCCGTTCCCTCTCTGTCAAATAAAATCTTAAAAAAAAAAAACCACATGCTATTAGGATGGCAATCCTAATTAAAACCACGAACCACAGTTATTATGAAGAAATTGGATCAGAATACAATTCTGTGTTTTTTCAAAAAAAATTATCTTGGATACCTAAAGGAAGAATTTTAAAGGAGTCACGAGCTAATAAAGGAAGACGTGAAAAATTGTGGGGGGGTGGGTAGAAAGGAGTGAAAGAGAAATAAGTTCTGCTTTGCAGATTTCCATAAGAGTAACTATCAGCTTCAGGAAATGACTTAATTAACTGACACTTGAATCCACTTAATCTAAAATCATTAAATCCCCACAAAAATTCGCCAGAATTCACTCATACATATTATGCAAAAAGTCAAGGCACAAATTCAGCTTTGGGGAAGCAAAGTTAAAAATGCTTCACTGATAACATATAAATAATAGTTTGAATACAAAAGACTAAAAATTAAGATGAGTAGAGCAATATTTGTGAAGATCATCATTTTGAAATAGTTTACATGAAAATTCAATGGGATTTGAAATCTAATTGCATTATCATAAGAAATTTCAACAGTGCATTTACCACTGTAATAAGTAAAGAGAAACAGCTTAGATGCAAAGAATGGATCATATCCATGATGTGTTCATTTAACCTTTAAAGAGGCTGAATCACCTGTATTCCAGTTAAGGGAAAGAAAGTGTTTCTACCCACACGGGAACAATAAACTAACATGTAAGGTCTTCTGACATTTGCTCTATCACTGAGCAAGCATATCTTAACTAATGGTAACTAGCATTATCTTAAATGGTAACTATCAAGATTTTCAAGAGATCAGCATTAAAAAATACGGATGGGGACTGTGTACAGCCATTTCAAGTATAAAAGATATTTTTAAAAAGTTATGTTCAATGAAGTTAAAAATAGGGGTGCCTGGGTGGCTCAGTCAGTTAGGATCTGCCTTTGGCTCAGGTCATGATCCCTGGGTCCAGGGATCAAGCCCCACAGCCCTGCTGAGCAGGGACCCAGCTTCTCCCTCTCCCTCTGCTGCACTCTCTCTCTCTCAAATAAATAAATAAAATCTTTAAAACAAAAAAAGAAGTTAAAAATAATAAAAAATATTTGTTTTCCCTAATGATTCATACATTAATATTTTTGCCATATTTAACATTAAATATAAAGAGAATACGGTAAATATTTTTCTCCAAACCCCACTACATGCCTCCAATTCCTGTCTGAGCTATTCCATACACATATTTTCATTTCCTGAGTATTACACATCATGATGGTCAATTTTATGTGTCAACTTCATTGTGCCAGGGGTACTCAAATTCAAACAGTGTTTCTAGGAGTGTCTGTGAGGGTGTTTCTGAATGAGATTAGCACTGAATCAGTGGATACTGTAAAGCAGATTGCCTTTTCCAATGGAGTAGGTACAGTCCAATCCCTTGCCGCCTTGAACAGAACAAAAACAGGAGAGCTGATTATCTGTGTTAAATGCTAATTAAGCCAAACTTGAAGGGACACTGAACACTGACTATATTTGGAAGGCAAGAAGGTGTGGGTTCAAATCCTGGCTTCGCCCCATATTAGCTATGTGATCTTGAACAAGTTCCTCCACCTGTCTGTGCTTCTCTTTCCTCATTTGTAAAACATGGACAAAAATTATCCCTACCTTGTACAGTTATGAGGGGAGTTAAATAATGTTTGTTACACTCAAGTGCTTGGAGATGCTTTAAAAAATATCATTCTTCCTTCTTTCTTCAGGGCTAGTAGTTTAACGTTCAGTTATTAGGCCATGAATTAACGAAAGGCATAGATCCCCACCATCCAGTGAGGGAACAGATCTCCTAATAACCATACCCCGAGCCCACAGCACTTGTCCTCCACGGAACATGCGATGCTAGAAGGACTTAGGACTCCAGCCAGGAAAGCAACAAGGCTAGAGGCTTTGAAGAACACAACTATCCCATGGCTATTTAGGACTACATGTCACCCTAGGACTTGAAATCCTAGGAAAAGGGTGATCTGGGATTCTGTGATGTGCCCTACAAGATTGACACAGCAGAGAAGAAAGCAGTGCCACACAGGATCGGTACCGGACAGAATACCTCCCTTTATTCCCCAACACAATGAATTTCTAATATGATGGACAGAGTAATACTATTAACTTTGGCAAATCCACAGCCCTCCGACCCCTTGAGGGTAGAGAAGGGACTTGTTGATTTGGAGAGGCTCCAAAAATAATTTCATGTGAGAAATCTCTCTCTCGGACGGTCCCTACAGAGGAAGCATGCTAAATTAGAGACCGTAACCTGAAGGGATCATGTAACGGCACTGATGTTCTTGTTGGTTGAAAGGTCGGCAAGCCACATCCAAAACATGGACTCGCTTGGAGGGCCAGAGCATGCGGGAATAAAATTTTGTCACGGAGGGAGACCATGTCTTGAGTAGGAAGATCGAAAGGCAGCTACAGGCCACGCCAGCCTGGAGGAGAAGCAAGGATTTCAGGGGCAAGGAAGTTCACCGACACAACTTGCGAGGAGGGGTGCTGGGTGAAGACCTTCTGCACGTCTTAAAAAGGAGAAGCTTCTGGGGACACAAGCAGGAGTTTGGAGTTCTGTGGGGTAAGATTTCCGAGTTTCCCGTAACCACACATGGAGACCAGAGGACAGACCCAAACCAGCTCCCTGAGAAAACGCAGGGCTTCAGCACAGCCATCCAAGGCTACAACGAGCTGCTGTCCTCCTAGGAAGCAGCTGCTCATCCTTAACAAACTCTGAAGGGCCAGAGAGGTCAGGAAATTTTAGAAGTGAGAGATGGAAAGCTTCCAAGAGATCACCTTATTTATCTTCACGACAGTTGGATCGCTCTGCCCAGTGCTCCTTGCCACGTTTGATCTACCTCCCGGCTACGAGTCCCCCTTGAAGAGCCACATTCCCTCTGGAGACTCATGCTGTCAGGAAGCATTTCATAATTTCTGGCCTATTTTCTTCTCCTCTGACTTTCAACACTACAGGTCTAGTCTGGGGAGACCAGATGTTTGGTCAGAGGTTTGGGACTGAACCAAGGAAAAGAAATGCTGGGACCGGCCATGGAGCAGTGCACATTTCAACAGCTCCCAGCAACGGTGTGTGCTTGGAGAGAAGCGAAATCCCAGACTGGGGGCGGGTGGAGATGGCTGGGAAACCCCTGAGGGGCAGGACTTCTGTAACCTAGTGAGGGAGGTGGCTGCCAGGAGCTCCGAGAAATTTTAGCCATCTCTAGAAGACCCCTCTGCACATCACCAACCCCATCCTCTCCCCTAAACCCTCTCTTCCCGCTGTAATCCTGCCTCCAGCAACTAACAGCCTTTATGTCACAGTGAAAGCTAAAGCTTAAGAAAGGAGACATGGAGGCTGATTTTCTCACCCAGGAAAAAACAGCCAAGAGCAGCTCCCTTCCCAAAGCAGTCCTTTACAGCAATGCATGCTAAAGTGTGGGATGAAGAGATTCTGTCTTGTTTATGATGACACAGCACACAGCAGAGCACCAAGCGCATAGTAGATCTCCAGTAAATGTGTGTCCAGTTGGACAGAAGTGAAGCAGGAGGCATCCTACACATATGGGAGAAAGAGACACTTCCCAAATCAGTATGTAGAAAGCAAACAGCCAAAATGAGTGGCTGAGATCTTTGAGGAAACACTTTATCAATTTTATATTTTAATTATCTCCAGTGATCCAGTAGAAAGATAACCTCTGTTTTTCATTCTGAGAAAGATACTGACATCCAGCTGACGACCAGGCACTTGGCTTTTTCATAGACCAACATGAACGCATCATCTCTAACACAGGATAGGATCAACTCAGGAGAAGAAACTACTCTGCCACTTACTAAAGATATAACCTTGGGAAAGTTACTTAACTTCTCTGTGCCTTGGTTTCTTTATCTGTAAAACAGCATCATTGTATTTCCCTTATGGAGTCATTACGCGATTAAATGCTTAGGCCCATGTTTGTGCCAAACAAATGTTAGCAGGGTGACTTCCCTGTTTCTTCTTTTCTCCACATCTGTATCTCTTGAGCCTTCTCTATTCCGGGAAATAGTGTCACCATCCACCTAGGCACCAAGCCAGAAAACCAGTGTCATCCTGCCCCCTCCTGCTGTCTAATATCTGCCCCCAACCTCCAATCAGTCTCCAAACATCCAAAGTCATGTTGTTCACATCTTTTGCCACCCTTCTCACTGGCTTTTAGTTCACATCCCCAAACTTCTCTTGCAGGATCATCTGCTATTCTCCTCCAGGTCTAGACATACCCTCTCTCCAATCTTTCTCCTACAGTACTTCTAGATTAATCTTTCTAGATTGAAGATCTGATGATGTCCTCCTCCACTTACATTCACCAGTACTTTCCAGTTACCAAAACTGCTACTTGCCCTTCAAAACTCAGCGAATCTCTTCTCGCTGCCCCCAGGCTGATTTATACCCTTCTCTTCTAGCTGGCACTCAGCACACAGATGGCTTCTAGCACTTGGGACACTACGCTCTGCTAGACCCACAAGGCTGTGAGCTCCTTAAGAGCAGTACCACATCCTTCATTTGGATTCTCTAAAACTGAGAACAGGACCTCGGACATCATAGGCTTGCACAGAGGCTTGTTAGATGGAAGGTTGGATGGCTGGATGGCAAAGCCCAAGCAGACTCCTCTGACACTCTCAGCAGACCAATAGAGAGAGAATCAAAGCCAAGATTTCCCAGCCAGACAAAGACAGACCCCAAGGGGTAAAAAAAATAGCTTTGTTAAAATCATCTCACTTAGGGGGCAGGTGAATATTGAGGAAAGACTTTCACAGCTGGTTTTAAATAGAAGATATTGGCAAAAACAGTCCCAACAATGAACACAAACAGAAATGACACCAGGAAAGAGACTCAGACTATCATTATTAATTACCCTGTCACTTTAATTCATTGTATTCTAGCAGAAGCCAAACTAATTAGGTCTTATTTTGTGAACAAAATTTTCATGGCCTGCTACATGACATTCTTCTCTAATAGGTAGCATCTGCGGCATTTATTCCATCCACTAATTTTGTAACCTTCTCCTAAGTAAATATCGGACTCATGTGATGTGATTCAGACAGAGATGAACTGTGCAGCTTGGTGTGAGTCCCCAAATCAGGCCCTCTTCCCGGATGCGCCTTTCCAAAGAGTCTAGACAGAAGACGGCCGGCCAGTCGGGTTCCTGGTAGGCGGTGTCTGCATGAAAAGGAGCCCAACCATCCTCCCGTGGAGAGAGCATGCAGAACTCGCCCACGGGCTGCAGTCAGAGGTGAACTCTGTGGTCAAGCACGAGCCAGCTTTAAACATAGTAGGCACCTGGAGAGAAGGGAGATACCAGTGGGCTGGTCTAGTCTGGGACCTGGGTAATCTTCCTGGGTAAGAGAGGGCTGAAAGATGGTAGCCTAAGAACAGCAAGAAGGTGGAGGTTTGGGGGAGAGAGGGGTTCTCTGTTTGTTTTGTTGAGCAAGGGCCTGGAGCAAGGGCCTATAGTAAAATCAAAAGACAACATGGATTGCAACAACATGGATGGAACTAGAGCGTATCATGCTTAGCGAAATAAGTCAAGCAGAGAAAGACAACTATCATATGATCTCCCTGATATGAGGAAGTGGTGCTGCAACATGGGGGCTTAAGTGGGTAGGAGAAGAATCAATGAAACAAGATGGGATTGGGAGGGAGACAAACCATAAGTGACTCTTAATCTCACAAAACAAACTGAGGGTTGCTGGGGGGAGGGGGGTTGGGAGAAGGGGGGTGGGGTTATGGACATTGGGGAGGGTATGTGCTTTGGTGAGTGCTGTGAAGTGTGTAAACCTGGTGATTCACAGACCTGTACCCCTGGGGATAAAAATATATGTTTATAAAAAATAAAAAATTATTAAAAAAAAAAAAGTCGTGTTTGGAAAAGTAGATTTTTTTCAAATTTGCATTTAAATGAAAATATTTGCTGATATTTTAAAAACTTTAAATGTAATTTTATATATATCTGACCTATCAGATGATATAAAATTTTTGGAGAAAATATGACATATTTTTTTGATCTTGGTTGAAGGTATTAATAAAGAGCAACTGTTTGTATTAAAAAAACAAAAAGACAACATGGAGAGTGGGAGCCATGATTCTCTTGCTGCATACCCAGTTCTGGTCTTTCCAAGAGAGAAAGCCTTCATCCCCCCATTCTGTGAGCAAGTGGGAAGAGTCAAGGGAGAAAACCTCCACTGGTTTTCTCAAACGCACCATGGCCCTCACCGCTGCCATGTGACAAGGGCTCAAGGGACAAAGCTGCCAAATGTGGACAGTGCGAAACCTCTCTCAGGGCACCTGGCATGCCCAACTCTGTGGTCATCAAGCTACAGGGATACAGAGAGGCAGACAGCCTGGTGCTTGGCCTCGGCAAAGAGGCAAGGCTCAGATATAAAGTAAAAATGTTAAAAGGAGTGGACCACCAGCCCTAATGTGTGTCTCACCCAGCCTTGGTGTGTCCTTCTAGGTTTTCAGTAGACTCCACCAGAAAGCACAGAGGCTTTGTCTTTGTGTCTGCAAAGCCTGCCTGGGACTTTCCCATGAATGTCTGTGTCTGTGTTGTGGGGGGTGATGCATTGGGGGGGACCTGCCAGCCCCTGCTTCTTCTCCCAGTTAGCAGCATTTTCCTTGGTGAGAAGGAAACTGAGAGAAGCCTCCCTTCCCACTGGGGTCACAGGAGCCCGAGGCCTCCCTGATATAATCCTGCTCTCTAAAAAGCGGGGCCCTTTGCCCTTCTGGTTCCCTGGCCCACATAGTTTTGTTCCATGCCTGCTGACTCACCTAGCTGACTGCTTCTTCCTCAAGCACACAACTCAGTGACTCACAGCTGCTGCTGCTCTTCTCTGGCCTCCATCCCCGAGGAGCCCTCGCAAGCATGCCTGTCCAACCAGAAGGACAGGGAGCTCCTCTCCAAGGGCACAGATGTCCCACCTCTAGGGCTGGCCAGGTCTTTGGTTCTTCCCTAATAATAGCTAGTATTTTTAAAAAATTAAAAGAAAAATAAATTTTCTGTGATTTTTTTTTTTTGGCTTTGCTTAGATGTCAAAAGGACATCTATTAAAAATTTGTTTTTGCAAATATAGAGCAATCAAATGCACAGCATTATTGGGCAAGCCACAGTAAGAATGATAACTGTGCCTACGCTAAAAAGCAAAAACCTCGCCTTGAAGTTTTATTTCAGAGTAACAGACATGTCGGGAGGGCTGGAGTCTACATCCAGATGGATTTTCACTCTATGTGAACCTGGCTTGTCCCATCATGATTTCTGGTCCCTTGGTCTCCCATACATAATTTAAGAACAAAAGTGCGTGAGGGGCTAGATGTGAGGACAAATAAGTGATTCTGGAGAAATATAATTCAAGTTCATCGTTTTTGGAATTCCATGACTCCAGGGTCAAACTACAGCAACCAGGGCATTAGCAGCTGAACTGCAGACGCTCATTTACTCTGTCAGCAAATAGGAATAAAAGGCCTACTATGCGCCAGGCCCTCTTCTATGTGCTTGGTAGAAGTGTGTGTCAAATGCAGAGGAACTATAAGGAGACGCACATGAACGAAGGAGAGGCCCACAGCCCAAACAAAGGCCGGGCAGCTTCCTCTCGGCCAGCACTGAGCTCCAGCTCGCAGTCTCAGGGAGTACGGTCAGTCTGTCTCTTTTAAAAAGCAGGAACACTTTCAAGCATTAAAGAGCAGAGACAGAGAGACAGTGAGATGATGGGGCTAGGGACAGCGGGCATGGAGATTTTTTTTTCTGCTGGACCTAAGTGCATTTATATCATTTGTCAAAATCTTCTCATTCACTAAAATAAAATAAAACACCAGGTCTGTAGAAGTATTGAGTGTAAAAACTCAGTAGGCGTTGGAGGGACACTGAGCACCTGGGTAGGCAGAGGGTGACTAAGTGAAGACCCTCGAGCCATGTCATTTGAGGAACGATTTGAGGAACGATTGAGGGAAAGGTGGTTAACCTAGGGAGAGGTACCACCTGCGATCCGGCAGGCAGTCACAGCGCGGGAGAGAAGTTAGGTGCTGTGGTTCAGAAGTAAAGAATCAGAATCAGTGGGTGAGATGGACGGGACACAAATTTTGACACAATATAAGGACAGATTCTCCAATGATTAAAACAATTCAACAAAGGGCGCAGCCGCCCCCGCAGCTAGGGTAAAGCCAGTGTTGCTCAGGCTGGGAACCGGCCGCTGGAGTTTGCTGGTGGTCTGCTACCAGCCCTGTACAGAAACCAAGAGTGGGCACTTAGAGACCTTTGTGGCAACAGGCATTGTTGTGACAACCAAGGGTTGCCACATCTGGTTGAACAGGGGAGAGATCCTTGTCAAACCCCTCTGGTGAATCACGTGCCAGTCAGCAGCAGCGAGAACTGTGCTACGAGGGGGCTCTCTTAACGTGAGCTTGTCAGACTGAAAGCATTACACAACCCAGAGTCCATTGCTTTCATCAGTTAAAGATCCCTTAATGCGTCATAACTTTCAGGATAAAATCGTTGCAAGTGGCTATTGATGAGAAGCTAAAGATGAATTTTTTGAGCACAGCTGTCACTGGTTTCATTTTGAATAAAATTTGAAAATTAAACATAGGGAAGCAGCTGTCATTGTTTCAAAAACCACTTCTGTTCCCACCAACCAAGTTCTGGTCTGTCTACAATGACCAATACGTAAACAAAACATAGAAACAATTTAGATATAAATGCCCCTCCCACCCCACGGAGAGTAGTCAATCCAGCCTTATTTAGATTAATTAGCAAGCAAGAATATAACCCATTTGTTGCACTAAAGTAATGATACCTGGTGTCCGGTCTGACTGCATGTAGAGGGATTTAATATGGGAACTCCCCATTTTATTCAAAATGTATTATTCTAACAAAGAAGAGCAAATATTTTCTAGTGTGAAAGCAATACTTTCTGTTAATCACATATAAATGCACACCTGTAATAAACATCTCCAGTTTTGGCAATTCATTTTTCTAGGCTATATTTGTTTTGATGACATTTACTGAAACATAATTTTATGTCTGTGAATTTAACAGTAAAAAGCAATGGCTTGCATTTTATGTGTTTCTTGTTTGTTCTTCCAGGAATTCATCTTCACTGCATTTTGCAAACATGGTGGTCTGCATTGGATTGGAGACATTGAAAGCTAGTCCTCAGCCACATAAAGAGAAGCACTGGGACAAATGTCCAGAGCTGGAGGACATTGAAGCTGCCCTGGGAAAAGCCAACTCAAGACATGGGGACACAAGCTTATATGGCCTCTCAGTGCAGTGTCTGGACACCGCAGGTCCTCAGGGTCAAATACTAACCCTGAACCCGTGAATACCATGTAAAGTGTACACAACTAAAACCACCAGACCTATGAATGGTATACACTGCAAGTTGACTTTTTAAAATCCTACGTAGTTCATGGGAGGCAAAAGAGATTGTTGAAGACTCAAAACCATGTTGGGTGAATCAGGCTTGATAGAAAGAGAGCTTTTTAGCCTTGAAAAGTCAAAAAAAAAAAAAAAAAGAACCCTCAGAAATATGTCATCACTGTCTTCAAAAAATCTTACCATGGTTCTCATGGCAGAAGTAAGAGAACTCTATACTGAGAGGCTCCAACTAAAACTACAACTAACAGGGAGAAGGGGTAGGAAGGCAGATCCTGATTAAAAAAAGAATTTCTCAACCATCATAACTGCTCAGAAATGACGAGAGCGCTGTCTCATGCATGCGGCAGTGAATTCCCCTAAGACGAGGGGCATCTGGAGCTGTAGGGGAGACAGATGCCTGCGTACATACGAGCTTGCATTCTGTTGGGTTCTTAGTGATTTCTCCAGGGACTGTCCTAAGCCTTTTGCCATGTAGTACATTTACTCCAACCTCACAGCAAATCTAGAAAATAGGGGTCCTTATCTGCACCTAATAAATAAAAAATCAGAAGCCCTGCAGAGTTACATAACATGATCACAGAGCTACAGAAATGGCAGGCAAGAGGCGACATCATGGTCTAGCTGACTTCATGCTCTAACCAGAATGTGACATTGTCACCAAATCTGAAAGTCCATAATTCAATGCACCCCAAAATGTGGAAATGGGATGAGAAAACTACAAAGAGAAGAAATACCTCCAAGATCAAAGTGACCATTTTTTTTTTTTAATTTCATATGCCATGAGGTACATGCTGAAGTTTGGGGCTCTTCCTCTCCTGAAGACTTCTAGAACGCAGTGTGCAAATGCCTCCTCGCTTCCTTGCATTTGCTACTTCCTCTTCCATAACCTTCTCCCTTCTCACCTCCAAGTATCCAGAACTCTCATGCTGCTATAACAGATCTCATTGGTCTCCTGAAGACAGTCTGGTGTCACCTCTCCACACTGTCTTCAGAAAGGTGGCCAGAGACAGAAATATTTAGCCCACAGGAATGTACTACAATGCGGAATCTCTGGCACCGGGAGAAAGGTTCTTTTATACAGATCTTTCCAACACACCTGACCAGACCACAGAGGGCACTACTGAGCGCCTGTGGTAGAGTTGGTCCTCCTCTAGAGTAGTATCAATCCAAGCACCTTTCAGCAGTGGTTTTCCTGGAAAATACACAGATTCACCTACTCATGTCTTAGATAAAGATTTGCAAGTCCTCTTTTGTAAAGAGAAGTCTGCTAAGTCGGATCATCACTTCTTTGATCCCTGCAGGAACAGGAACAGAGGTCCCAAGATCCTGACTCGCCGTCCAGTGCCCTGACCCTGAGCAACCCAGCCCAGTCCTGGTCGTGAGCGAGCTGGCATTCTTCCGTCTGCTCTCTCTCCATGGCTTTTGATTTTTGCACACCCTGAGTCATCTCTGCAGACTCCATGTGACCCGCTGGGTAGCCAGCATCCAGCTCTGTGTCGCTCGCCTTGATGGATGTGTGTCCCCCAAGCATCTGCTCAGGGCACGTGTTCTCCACCCTGCAGAGGGCCAGAGACTCTCCATCTTCCCTCTCGCCTTCAGCACTTGGCCCACTGGGATGTTACTAGCAAAGCTTTCCCTTCTCATAATGGACCTGCCTGATTGTGTAACTCTATCCGTTTACTTCGGACAGCACTTCCAGCTCTGTCTAATCTCCAAACAGATGAATAATTTTTACTTGTGCATTTCAATGAGCTTGGGAAACATTCAGGGTTCAGAGGTACAGCTAGAAATACTTCCAGAAAGATGAGTCAAATAATGTTGGAGGTGACCGGGAAAGAGAAGAAAGGGTCCTGCCACGTCTCTCGCAAGCCAACAGCCCCGACGTGCCCTTTGGGGTCACTGTTTCCAGTTTGTGAGTCCTGGGCTGCTGAAATGAAATGTCCATCTCTTTGTTCTGCCTCCCGCTTTCTCCTCTTCCTCCTCCTCCTCCTCCTCCTCCAGTTTCCCACCTCCGTGCAGGACATTGCCTAATGCCCACTGATAACCCACGAAGCCTCGCTTAGTCTATTAGGAGATTCTTTTTCTGTAAATGTTCAGAATCCTGTAGATTTGCCAGCAGGGTGACTGCTTTCTAATGAAGGATGAATGTCCTCTTCCCCAAGGATGTGATTGGGAAAAGGGCCAGAGAAGACCTTTTACTTTTCTTCTCAGGGATCTAAGGGTGCCTTGAAAGGATACCAATTTCCAAAATATCCAACAAAAATACTCCTGAGACACTTCTCATAGAAATACATCCCAAGCGTAGGCCAAAATAAATTGAGGATTTGCCTGTTCAACAGTTTCAAGAGGTCTTAAAGCTGTCAAAAATGGCAGAATGATCTGACACTCATCAAAGCATTCAGTTAACCAAACCCATAGACTCCAAGGCTTTCAAACCCACGAGAGTAGGGGGCGAATCATCTGATGGACTTGGACTCCAGAAGTGAGCGGGAGCAAACGGGCATCCTAGATGTGATGGGGTCTGTGCAGCCCTAGAGAACAGAAGCTAGCCACAGGGCCGGGCTTTGCCTACAGGGTCGGTTTACACCATCCACATAATCTGCAGAACCTTGGCAAAAAGTATTTTGAGTGTGAGAAAACAGGAGAAACTACGCCGGGACCCAGCTGGATGGAGTTCACCTGCCTGCGGGGAGCAGGGCGTGCTGGCTCCGGGACCAGGCCGGCTCTTGGCTGCTGGAGCCCAGCAGGACTCTAACGTGAAGCCTTTGCTCCTTCACTTTATAAGCAGCTCCAGCCTCGAGACCCAGTTAGGCCACCTGACCAGAAGGCTCCAGCTCTCTCAAAGCCGAGAAGCCCCCCGCTCTTCCCATGTCTCCATCACGGCACACATTCCACCTGTTCCCCTTCCTCTCTCCCCGCCCCAACTTCTCCCTCCTCCGGCTCTTTCCCCAGCTTCCTCCTCTCCTGCCCAGCCTTGGCCTGTTCGTGTTTTCCAGACCTCTCTCTGGCCCACTGCTCTTTTCAATCTTTATACCCTTCCTGGACAAGTTCGCCCATTCTCATGGCTTTGACCCCCACACTGAGTTCCCGCAATTCTAGAGCCCCACATTGGACCTGGAGCTCGCTCCCCACCGCATCTGCACTTCTCTAGGGCCCATCCTGCCCTGTGCTTCCTCGTTTCCTACTGTCTTGGCCCCCTCTGCTCAAACACCATTCTCCCCGAATCTCTGCCCTGGAAATTGTGTGGCGTCGAGAAGGCAGTGAGGTGAGGTGGAAAGGGCATGGACTGCCCTTAAATTAGTGGGACTAATATAATAAAAATAACAACAACAGTATGAAAGCTGCAGCAGTGACCATGATAACATGGTAACTAGACACTCTCGTGCCCTTGCCAGTGTCCGGCTTCCCCAGCCCAGGCTGGACACACGCCGTCAGCCATTCCCAAAGCCTCGGCAGCCGCCTCCTGTTCTTGTCCCACTCAGGCTCCTCTCCATGTGCTTTCATCATTAGAATAAATGTCTTTACCACCCTTAAGGAATCCCCACACGAGACAGGACATTCCAATAATAACAAAAAACATCAGAAGTGCAACAGGCAACAAAACTATTTCTCCACTGGCTTCTCAAAAAACTGACTTTTGAAAGCTCCTCTGCTCTCAGCTGCTTGGGTGGATTGGTACAGCTGCACGGGGTCAAGAGCCCTGGGGTGGTTGGTGAAGTGAGGGGCCTTGAGTGGGGTTCAAAGAGTAAAACAGGACAGAGTATAATCGAAGACAGCAGAGATATTACCATAGTTGCACATTCTGTCCTTGACCATGGAGCCAAGGGCTCTCAAAGGCACCTCATGGTCTACCTGACGCCAACTTCAAAGAGTAAGGATGTCCTCCGAGCACACTGATCTCCCTTAGAAACACAAAAGGCACGTCTATGATGAACTAATAGAAGTACTTTGGGTCTCTGTCTTTTCAGTTTAAAGATGTTTTCAGGGGCACCTGGGTGGCTCAGTGGGTTAAGACTCTGCCTTCGGATCAGGTCATGATCTCAGGGTCCTGGGATCGAGCCCCACATCGGGCTCTCTGCTCAGCAGGGAGCCTGCCCCCCCCCCCACTGGCTGCCTCTCTGCCTACTTGTGATTTCTCTCTGTCAGATAAACAAATAAAATCTTTAAAAAAAAAAAGTGTTTTCATTTCTTAACTTTTAACACCTATTAAAAGAATCGTTATTTCACACCTTTACAAATGTATCTTCCTCCAGCTTCAGATAATACCCACCCACTCCGTTCCAGAATTCCATGACTTGGTGAACACAGGCCTGCTTGGTTTTTTCCTTTTTCCTTTTTTTTTTTTTAATCCCAAAAAAGACCTGTTAATGCCATCCACACCACTCCTGCCCTCAGAGATGAGTCACCATGCTTCTTCTTTTCAGACAGAGGACCATCCCCCAAGCACCATCTTCCTCCTTTAACTGGAGTGTAGCCCAGTGCAGCTAACTGATCTCCCAATATGGTACCTGACTCCATACATAGTACCTAAAACTGTACTCTCCAACCTTCTTCTTTTCTTAGAGTACATAGAAAACAATACTATTCGTTGGCTCCCTGGGGCAAACAGATGATGCTGCTCACAGCTGGCGGCAACTATGCCCCAGTTCTAGGGATGGGGCGGGGGGGGGGAGCGGGGACCAGGACCTATATGACTGCCTCCAAGAATTAAGGAGATCCATATCTCAGACACATCTGTAACCCATTTGCAGCAGCTCAGCATGCCCTGGCACCCCTGTTGAGAAGCACTACCTAAAAGATTATCCTATTGCCCGAGAGACCAATAGAATGTTCATTCCTTTAAATAAGATCTTCTCTTCAGGAAGTCCCAAGTCTATTTTTCACCTCAGTGTTAGCATCTCTGACATATGTCTCCCATTCAGTAGTCAGTGCTTGGTCATCCTCAGCAAGAAAGATGGCGTGGTGGCCATGGTAAAGAATCAGGAGCCATGTGGATGCCGAATCCGTGGTTCAGCAGCCACAGCCTCTGACTCACTTACACTGAATGACCTGTGGAAAACCACTGGACTTTGACGGGCCCTAATCAGACGAGCCAGAAAATGATATCAGAATAGGTTTCTACTGGAAACCAAACACTGTGTGAAAATTGAGACTTCCTGAGCAGATAAATTAAAAGCAAGCTCTACAGGAGTAGCATGACGAAAGCCATATGTTGTACTTCAGCAGATGCGAGACAGAAAATAACCATCGCCTATAATATCACACAGTGTCACAGCCTTGCACTCCTATAAACTGCTGACCTGCATCAACAAAGGCACCTGGTGACTGTCCTTTCCGTGTCAAAAGCATTAAGTTGTAAAGGCTGTGGACTCTGAAGCCAGGCAGACCCGGGAGGGAATCCTGACTTGAATCCATGTTGACCCTGTGATGGTGGGCATGTTGCTCCCATGAGGCTCAGTGATCTTAACTGTAAAATAGGATAAATGCATCCTCTAAACTATGTCCACCAACAAATTTTAACAGAAATCCAGCAATGGTCCTTGACTTTTAAAAAAATGCACCAAGAAAAAAAGGAAAAGATGCTACTGAGTAAAAGTTTAATGGATAAACAATAGAGGCCATCACTCCGAAGGCAACAGTAGGACAGAGAGGCCCCAGCTGCCACCACAGTTTTACATAGTAGAACAGTTACACTGTTTTACACAGAAATGTTCACAGAAAAAAAAAATTATGTAAAAAAATTGGAAAGGAAAAGTTTTAGTTTCAGATCAATATGAAGTAGATGTACTTTTTCATATTTTCCTTGTTAAAACCTGTTTTATTTCTGCTAAAATGTTTCTTCTACTAAAAAACCTGAGCATTATCTGTACAACAAACATAAGGACTTCAAAAGGTAGTGAGAAGAATTTAGACTGGCTAGGGACATTGGAACCCAAGAAACACCATGACAGTGAGTTACCTGGCGTTTCTTTTTGCCTCATATATCCCAGACAGGGTGCAGGAGAAGCCAACAACTCAGAAACATCAGTGGGAACAGAAGAAAGAAAGAGAAGAAAGGGAGGGAGGGAGGAAAGAAAGAATAGAAAAGAAAAGGTCAAGCCCCCCAAAGCCAGCTCTCTTTAGCAAAAGGAATAGCAAAGGGACAACCTAACAAGATGGAGATGTCTAGACAATAACCTTACCATCCTAGAAAGACACCATAAAAAAAATCATGGCTGCATCCCCAGCCCCATTGGCAAAGGCTGAATGGGAAGCCTAGACTTTCACCTTCTCCTGACTCTGACATGGAGACCTAACTCACCCACACACATGTCCTCCCCTGCAAGTGTAGTTCAGAAAAGCAACCCTCCCCCGAAAAAAGCCAGAGTTTTCATCCAGACTGTAATGAGCAACTACCCCATGGAGTCAGTGAAGGTTGTGTGGGAATTCTGAACTTTGACTCCCAAGAAAACGTAGTAAGGTGTCCTTTCTCATCCAGCTGAGTGGGGAGTCAGGATTTTCATCACCACCCTGTGGAAGCAATGACTCCTCACCTGTGTGGTATCAGTGGAGGCCTCATGGTGAGCAGAAGCAAGGCACCCCTCTCCTCCCAACAAGGGTGGTATCATCAGAGGTCTATTGGGGAGCCTAAATTTCTACCCCTACACAGGAGTAATAAGGTGCCCTTTCCCATCCCCTCACCCCACCCCAGGGTGTCAACAGAGGCCAAGTGGGGAACTAGGATTTCCACACACCCTGGCAATAATGAGGCAGGACTCTCCTTCACTTCCAATGTGGTATCAGACAAGGCTTGCTGAAACAGACTTAAGAAAGACCCAGAGCCTCATAGCATAATACCAGAAATGTCCAGGATACAATCAAAAATTACTCAGCATACCAAAAACCAGAAAAATCTCAATGTGAGTAAGAAAAGACAATGAACTGATGCCAAAACCAAGATGACACAAATACTGGAATTGTCTGAAAAATATTTTAAAGTAGCCATCATTAAAATACTTCACTGAGCAATTATGAGCACACTTGTAACAAATGAAAAAAAGTCTTACCAAGATAAAGAACATATAAAGTAGAATCAAATAGATATTCTAGAACTGAAGTATTCAATAACCAAAATAAAAAGTCAATAGATTGGCTGAAAAACAGAATGGCAAAACCAGAAGAAACAACCAAAGAACTTAAAAGATAAAACACAAAAAATATCTAATCTCAGTAACAGAGAGAAAATATACTATTAAAAAGATTAATAGAACCTCAGGGACATGTGGAAAACAACAAAAGGTATAGCATTTGTACTTTCAGAATCCCAGAAGGAAAGGTAAAAGAGGGTGTGGTTAAAAAATAAAAAACTTTTTTAAAAAGGTACTCAAAGAAATAATGCTGAAAATTTACCAAATTTAGCAAAAAATGTAAACTTCCATATTCAAGATTTTGAGAGCCTACAAACCCAAAGAAATCCACAACCAAGTCATAGCATAAGAGAACTTCTGAAAATTAATGACAAAGAAAAGTTCTTAAAAGCAGTGAGAGAAAAGCAAGATCTTATACAGAGAAAACAATTCAAATGACAGTGGATTTCTCATCAGAAACCATGAAGGCCAGAAGAAAGTGGAACACATTTTTCAAATGCTGAAGAAAAAAAGAACTGTCAACCCCAAATTCTATAGCCAAAAGATTTATTTTTCAGAAACAAAAGAGAAATAAAGACATCCTTGAATGAAGGAAAACAAACAGAATTTGTTGCCAGCAGATCTATCCTAAAAGAATGGCTAGGGAAGTTCTCTAAATAGAAAGGGAATTATTAAATTAAAAAAAAAAAAAGGAACCTGGAACATCTGGAAGGAAGGGAGAATAATGGAAAGAACAAAACTGTCAGTAAATATTATAGACTTTACTTCTGCTTTTGAGTTTTTGAAACATTGTCTGATGTCATCCTCAACATATATAGAAGAAATGCAGAAGACAATATTATGTGGTGGAGGACAAAGGACTTTAAGAGAAGTAAACTGTCTATACTTCACTCCAACTGGTAAATGTGATAAGTTATTTATGTATATTTTAATGTCTACAGCAACCATTAAAAAAGTTTCAAAAGGACACTCATGTGGACTATAAATCAAACTGGAATTCTTAAAATTAGTTTTGTAGCCTAATAGATAGTAGAAAAAAAAGAAAACAGAGACACGAAATGGAGAGGGAACAAACAGAAAGCAAAAATGTAAAATGTCAGGCAGACACCTCAATACAGGATCACATTAAGTGTAAATGATCTAAATATAATAATAAACAGACAAAGATCAGCAAAGTGACTAAAAAAAAAAGCATAACCCAAGTAAATCCTATCCACAATAAACTGACTTCAAATAGAATGACACAGGCAAGCTGAAAGTAAAAGGATGGAAAAAGATAATCAATGAATGGAAAATCTTAATCAAAAGAAAGCAGGAGTGGATATATTACCATGAGGTAAAGTAGGTGTCAGAGCAAAGATGATTACCAAGCACTGAGAAAAACACTGTATAAAATAAAGAGATGAACCCATCATGAAGATATAGCAATCCTCTTTATGAATAATTGGAATCTTGGTAATTTTGCATCACATCTTTCCATTTACTCAAGTCTCTGTGTCCTTTTGTAATGTCATGTTTTCTTCATCTAGGTTATGCTTATTTCTTGATTTGTGAGCACAACAATAGTTGACAAATATTCTGAGGGAGAGCATTTGAAGCGATGAAAACATCCTATTTCTCCTTAATGTTTCACCCATTCATTTTAGTGTTTGCATGTTGTCTGAAGTGACTATGGATGTTCTGTGATGTTCTAATGGAGATGTCCTATTTCCCTCATTCCTTCTATATTTATTAATTGGAATTCTGATTCTTTTTTACAGCTATACAGTAGCCAATCATAAAGTTGAAACCTAGTTTATACAAACTGTCCCCTACTAATGGGCACTTAAGGCTGTTTTTGCTATCATAGACAATATAATAAATTTTATCCTTGCATACTACAGATTTGTATCTCACACTTACAAAAGTACATCTTAGCATTTTCTTATATTTACAACTGGATATGCTGAAATGATGAGAAAGACATTTGTAATTTTGTTACATAATGCCAAATTGCCTTCTATAGGACACACCATAAGAAATTTGACATAATAGATGAATATAGAGCTTTAAACCCAAGGACTAAAGAATACACATTATTTCCAAGCACATCTACAAGGAGTATTTATGAAAACTGACATATATTTGGCCATAAAACAAGCCAAAATATACTTCATGTATTGGTGTCATACAAACTATATTCTCTAATCAGCTCAGATCACAATGCAAATAAATGTAAAAGTCAATAAAAAGTTAATTAGAAACACTCATAGGTTTGGGAATTGAGGAATATGTATCTAAATAACTCATGTCACAGACAAAATTAGAAAATATTTAGAACTGTATGATAAACAGCATACCCTATATCATGTGGGACATATCATATTTAAGATGAAGATAAATCTATTTTAATAGGAAAATTTCTAGTCCTAAAGTCCTTAGTAGAAAAGAAGAAAGGCTTATTATTAATGAGATCACCATTCAGTTTAAAAACTGAAAAAAGAATGATAGGTTATATCTATAGAAAGTAGGAGGAAGAAAACAATAATGATTATAAACAAATAAAATACAAAACAAAGAAAATAGTTCAATTTTTTAGATGAATCCCAGTGAAATCAACAAATTTTTGGTAAGACTGATTCCAAAAAATGTAGGAACCAGGCATAAATAAACATTAGGAATGAAAAAAGAAGCAAAAATTTAACATAAGGATTTCATGATTACCTTCACCCCAATGAATTTGATAAGAGAAAATTTACAAATTCCTAGAAAAACACAATTTGCCAAAATTACCTCAAGAAAAAAAATTAAGTTCTGTCCTAAAACTGCTAAATAAACTGACTCTGTATTTCAAGCACTTCACACTAACTAACATATATACTCGCAAAACATAACCCAACGCACCAGCCCCAGATGATTTACAAACAAGATCCACCAAACATTTATGAAACAAAGAAATGCAGTCTTAGAAAAAATATCCCAAGGAATAGTTTAAAAAGGGAATACCCCACAGATCGCAAGTTCATTGTTAAAAATTTAATAACAAAATGTCAATAACAAAGTTTAATATGGATACTATAGAAAAATTAATATGCTAACGAACCCAGCAATGTATAAAAGGGCAGGAGATGAGAGACTATGGACTCTGAAAAACAATCTGAGGGTTTTGAAGGGGAGGGGGGTGGGAGGTCGGGGTACCGGGGTACCGTGTGGGAGGTCGGGGTACTATAGAGGGCATGGATTGCGTGGAGCACTGGGTGTGGTGCAAAAATAATGAATACTGCTATGCTGAAAATAAATAAAAAATAAATTTAAAAAATTTATTTTTTTTTTGGCAGGAGATACCAACATCTCATCTCAAAAAATGTATAGAAAGTGTAAAATAGACTTTAATGCTCTTCCATAATAATAAAAATAGATTGGCAAACTGACAACAGAAGAGAATGTCTTTGGCTTTCTTTTTAAAAAATCTACAGGAGACATCTCTCCCTTTAAAAAAAAAAAAAAAAAAAAAAAGACAAAAATGTCCTCTTCTATTGACTAATGTACTTTAGATCACAGCCAGTGTTGTAAAGCAAGGGGGAAAAAGTAGACATAAGATGAAAGAAAGGAACAAAAGTGTTACTATTCAAATATGGTATAATTGCCAAATAGAAAGCACAAAAGAAGTTACAGATGACCATTCAAATTAATAAGTGAATTTAGCAAAGCTGTTATATACAAAAATCAATACTTAAAGGTCAATTATATTTCTATACATCAGCGAGAAACAGTTCAAAAATATAATTTTAAGATAGATATTGCTTACTATACCATCAAAAATATGAAACACTTGGGAATAAATCTAACATAAGATATGAAACCCATTTTATACAGAAAATTATAAAAACTTCACTGAAGATAGTAAAGAAGGCCCAAGTAAATGCTCATGGATAGGGGGCTCAGTTTTGTGAAAAAAAAAAAAATCAGTTTTCTTCCACATTTATACGAAAGTTTGATGCCATTCTAATTAAATTCCAACTTTTTATGTGAATTTAACAAATGTACGTAAAAGAGTAATAGACCCGGAACAGTGAAGACTGTATAGAAAAAGAATGAGGTAGGGGACATGCCCTACAACTGTCAAAACGGCACGCTACCGTGTAGGGATGGGCAAATTGCTTTATATTGTGTTTTCAAATGCAGATCCCAGGAAGAAACTCCACAGATTTCCTCCCCATCACGGCACCAATCAGAAGGAGTGAACGAACGAATGGATATTTAAAAGTAGAGAAAGGGACAAAGGACTGAAAAGCCAGAACACATCAATAAAAATGATGATGGCAATAATAGTGTGAAAACAACAGCTAACATCTCTTGAACACCAAATTTGTGAAGGGTATTCTGTTAAAGACTTTTGTGGAATTAACATATTTAATCCTCACAATAACAATGTAGGTAAATATCATTTGTCCCTTTTATAGATGAGTAAATAACCCCAAGACTACTGAGTTAGCAGGACCCCAAGCAGTCCAGCTCCAGAGCATGGGGTTCTAACTCTGAGTAATGACAGGCAGGGTCAGCCTGGTGACAAGTTTCCTCCCTGCCCCCAAAGCATTTTTACCCTAGATCTGACGTCTTGCACGTGTATTTATTAAGCAGTGTGAAAACCCACTATTTTAAAAGTCATGGGTTAATTAACTCTTATTTTAAAAATGCAAACACTCCTGGGATTATCCTGAGCCTGTTAGTCATTCAAGCATTAATGGGACTTTTGGTCAGTGGAATAGTTTCTTCCCAGTAAAGTCATCTGTGTTGAAGGACTGAGAACTGATGCCTCTAAGGAGAGCCTGTTAAAGTCTCCGATTACAAGAACAGATAATAGAGACGTCACAGAGGTTAAATGAACAGGATAGAACAATTGCTTTTATAATATTCAGTAAACTTGGGCATAAATAGGCAGAGCCTATTTGTCTTAGGTAACTGTGTATCAACACATATGGAGTGGATGCATCAAAAAAGACTCATTGAGGATACATCCCCCCTCATTTCTGAAAGGAGTTTTAAACATACGCAGACATGAACACTCAACTGCCCACTATGGGATCCAGCTTCTTCTGTTGCCAACCCAGACGAGTTGTCCACGCCCTCCGTCTTGCTGGGAGAGACCAACCAGGATCCCACTGCCCCTCCCACAAAGACAAAAACCCGAGCCCAAATACCTCGCCCCCCTCTCCCTCCTTAGCTCTCTGCTTATAGAGTTTGGGGGTGGAGTGGGTGAGGGTCTTGGTGATGGTGAAGGAAGTAGACATGGTTTTGCCAACTGGCAGTAAGCTCTGGTTGAGGAGGAGGCAGTGGGTGGGCAGGAGTCTGTGCACAGACAGGTGCCCTTAGGACACGGAGTTGGTAGTGCCTGTGGGTTTCTGCCTTTAGCCCCAGTGGCCCATCCAGGCTCAGAACTAAAATCCAGTACCACAAGTATCCAGCAGTCAAGAGGGTAGAGTCATCTCTCCGAGGAGCTAAATCTAAAAAAGCCACATTTCCTGCCACATGGGAAATGCTGGGTGAGCAGGCGAACCATATGTGTAGCTCCACGGGCTGCAGGCGCAGAAGGGGAGCCCCACTGGTGGCTTAATGCTCCACCATTGCCGTTCTGAAATTTTTAATATTGTATCTTTGACTTTCTGTTGTGTAAGTGTTATGGGCTGAATTGTGTATACGTTGAAGCCTTAACTCCCAGCACTTCAGAATGTGATCTTATTTGGAAATAAGGCTGTTGCAGATGTAATTAGTTAAGATGAGGTCATACTGGAATGAGGTGGGATCTAATCCAACATGTCTGGTGTCCTTATAAAACAGGGAAATTTGGACACAGAGACAGACACATACACAAAGACGCTAGGAAGGCAGAGAGAGAGATTACCTTCTACAAGCCAAAGCATGTCTAAGACCACCAGGAATGGGGAAGGGCATGGAACAGATTCTCCCACACAGCCCTCTAAAGGAACCAACCCTGAAGACACCTTGGTCTTGGGCTTCTAGCTTCCAGAACTGTGAGACAAAAGAATTCTGTTGTCCAAGACACACAGATGTAGTACTTGTTATGGCAGCTCTAGGAAACTAATACAGCCAGCCAAGTCCCATAAGACAATGTGCTTAGCATCAGGGCTTAGAGCCTCCTGCCACCTCCCTGCCTCCCTTGAATAGATTTCAGGATGCCCCTATCCTCCTCCTACCCTGCTCCCTACATGGGGAGTGTTGGGAGGTGTGTACATCTCATGCACTGAGTCACAGTGCCCATGCTGCGGGCAGTTGGGGTGGGGGTCCCATTTGCCCTGCAAGTTTCCTTGTGCCCTGGAGAGAGGGAAAGTCAACAGCATATTAAAAACCCATGAAAAGTTAAAAGAAAGACGATGTGCTTTTTAAACAAGAGGCCCTCAATTTTTGTTTTGCCCCAGACCCCACAAATGACATAGCCAGCTTTGTGAGAGAGAAAAATCAAGTCTCAACACATTCAGGGAAGCAAAAGCAAAAAACAGAGGGAAGAAGCACTGACAGTAGGAAGCCCCTAGTTCCAGCTGTTCCTGAAACCCAGGGGCTTGAGATTCTCTGACACACACGAGTGTCCTTGTAACACATCCCTCATTTATTTAAGAGATTTTAGCTGTTGAGAGAGTTAGCTGCCCCATAACCTGCAACCAAAATAATCCTAGCTGATCACAGCATGGATGATATGTGATTTTGAGTTCTCCAAATCCGAAATAGCACACTTTTTTTTAAAATTAGCTGTGTACACAAATTCTGAAATAATATGAACTCAACTCTTCTTGAAAATTTCTCTGGGATCACATCATTTCCGATCTATCTGGCTGAATGAATTAGAAACTATGTTTCCCATTAAGATCACATGATAGAACCATTTTAGCTATTAAGTAAAACAGCCCACCATCTTTTAACAATGTCTCATAAATCACACTGCTGTATTTGCACTCATAACTTGTGTGGGTTCTTTAGCACTGACTATTATTATAACTTAAAATCTTTTTTCTATCTTAGAGCAATATCATCCAAGCATTCACTAAGCAATAATAATGCTAGAAGTAATAATACTTTGGACCAGAAATGAGAGGCAACAACATCCTAGGAAGAAACCAGAAAAAGATCCGTGGGTGCTGTACCGTGACAATGACTGCAGAGAATGCTGGACAGGTAAAAGCCGTGCTAAACGTGTTGCACCTTTCAGTTTACAAAAGATAGCTATATATACCCAAGGCTAATGGAAATTTTGGTGCTGCCACTGCTGTGCAGGAATGTCATCTAATATGCCCCAGACTCCAAAAGTTGAAACTTACACACTTCAGGAATGCATTCTCGCCACTTTATACACTTTCATAACTTTATTTATCAAAGAGTTATTTATAGGAAAATTAGTCTTGAATTATGTAAGAATTGGATAAGGCAAGGCCTTTGGGAATGTGCCCTCACATACAATGTGACCACTCTGAACCCATTCCTTCTTGGCTTGGGGACCCATGCATCAGGCCATGCCAGGAGAGTGTGTCTGGGACAGGCTCTCCTAACATCTTGGCTTGTCATCAAAGCCTGTCAAAGGGCAGTCCCCCACCCCCATCACCATCCTGGAAAAGGCAAAGCTGAGAAAACATCCTCCCAGGAGCACAGCCAGCGCTTGGGTCCCCATCTCACACCAGAATACCTTCCGAGGAGTGGGATGCTAGTGCCGGACAGGAGGACTGTCTCTGGGTCTCCTCACACACACCAAGGATGCCCGGAGTCCGGGTCCGAGGCAGGGTCGGCCCGGCAAGCACCTCCTGTTTTCCTTCCCCATCACGAGAAACAACAATGTCATCACATGAAAAGCCTCTTGGAAGAAACCCTTCCCCCCCACCCCCACAATGCCACACAGATTTGGTGCATCATTTGTAAACGATTTCAAAGTTTATTTGTCTACTCCAAGGAGATGACTGGAATCTCCAGCTTCATTTTAATGTAATTGCTTCCATGCTGCCTGGGAAGTCCTCTGCGGCCACAGTAATCACCTCGGATGTACAATTAGAGACTGAGAATCCGCGTCCCTGCTGAATACAACCTCTGGACGAAGGCTGCTACCTTTCAAGCCCACAAACTTCTGCTACAAGTCCACTCGACCCAAGTTTACTGAGAGTCCGCTGGGGGCAAGCAGGGGCTCAACCCCTTAGAGGAAGCCAAATGCACAGGATCTCTGCCTTCAAGATGAGGTTCCGACAAAATGAGGTGGCATTTTCCTGCCGCCGTGGCTGTCTTATTTCTGTGGCTATACAATGCTATCTTCACAAATGCTTCCTAAGCCTGAGCAGATTGCTATCGAAAACAGCAAAATGGACAACTCCATCGTTGAAACGAGGGGGGCATAGGCACAGTTCCAGTGATCTCCCTCCAACCCACCCAAACTCCCCAGGGAGACAGGCCCCCCAACCCCCACCCCCTGCAAAGAACCCTCTGCGTGAACAGTATGCAAACCCAGAGATCATCCATTTTCAGTAACTCCTGAAAGATGCAAAACCATGGCAGGCATAATGAAAACAAAATGCCCCAAAGGAGCAGAGATCAATTAACTAGTAAAATCAACGCCTGAGAAAGTTAAGCAAGATTGTTCAAAGCTGAATTGTTCAGCGTCGGGAGCAGTCCGGTAGCCCGGTGAAGGCAGGCCACCAGGAGTGTTGCAAGTTCTTTCCCTTCTCTTTCTGCCCAAACTTCTCACGAAGAACTTTGCACCAGAGTCTTACCTTTCTCAGAAAAGCGAGTAGACAGGTCTTACCTTCTAGCCAGCATTCCTTCCCGCCTCCTCTGCTCTATCCCGGCAGCCCTTCTCCCTGCCAGCTTCACTCCCTCACCAGGTGACCTCATCCTGCCCACAGTTCTAGTGTCATCCACCTGCTGACGGCTCCATCCCCAGCCCCGCCCTCTCCCCTGAATGCCAGGTGCAGGTTTCTAGTGCCTATTTGCTATCTCCACCTGCCTGTCTTCCAGAAACATCAACGTAGCAAATCTAACACAGAACTCTGCGTTTTCGCCCTGTCCCTCCTCCAATTGTCCCCTTCTTGTGAAAGGACAGCCTGTTTACCCAGCATCTAAGGCGAGCACAGTTGTTGTCCTTGGTTCCCTTCCCCATGTCCGTTCCACCGTCATCCTGCCCGCCCCATTTCTAGCTGTCTCCTGACCCATCCCCACTGATCCTCCTGTCTACACCGCCCCCATCTCTCACCCAGATACTGTGGCAGCCCTGTGACTCCTCTTGTGCCCCCACACCTGCCTCCCCAACACCTCCTCCCTTCACAGCAGCCACAGTGAGCTTTGGACAACACCAGTTTCTTAAAAGCGGCAATCAATTCCTCCTACCCGCCCCCCACCCCTGTGACCGGTTCCCTTTCCAACCTGGCTGCCTCCTGCTCTCCCTCCTTAGTGAGCTCCCACCACACTTCCTGCCTGTCCCCTTCCCAAACACACGGAGACCATGCCTGCCTTGAGGCCATTGCATCAGCTACTCCATCTACCCAGAATGTTCTTCCTACACATCTGCGCATGGTTGACTCCTTGGCATTCAGGTCTCAGCTTCAAGGTGCCCTATGCAGAGATGACTTTTGTGACCACCCTGAGTCACCCTCCTGGACATCTCTTTGTTTTATATTAAACAAAGCACTTATTACTTTAAATATTTCCTTTCATTTATTTGTGCATTGAATGTCCCCTCTTGCTCTTAGTAGGATGTATGTTCCATGAGGACAGAGAACTCTCTGGTTACCACTGCTCTAACTCCAGGGCTTAGCATTATGCCTAGTCCATAACAGACAAAAACTGAGTGGATGGTACAATGCCTCCTGCTTCTTAAGCGAACAGTTGGTCCCCAGGTCCTTGTAATCAGGGTGGGCCTGTCAATCACAGTAACCACCAGCCCTGATCATGGCAACAGGCCCAAGGTCTGAGACTAACACAAAGAAACTTCTTTCCTCGGGGCTAGGATGATTTAAGTCTGCATCCACCTAAATCCAAATCCTTCTCCCCAGGCTATAGAGAGAAAACAAGAGCAGAATCCATGGTCACCTATACCACACAGTGCTTACCGCAGGCCAGGCACTACTCTCCATGGTGACACACATTTGCTAAGGTAAACCTCACAACAACCCAGGAGAGAGTCCCCATTATTATCTCAGCATTTCTCCAGATGATGAAACCGAGGCCCAGAGAGGTTAATTAACTTGCTCAAGGTCACACAGCAGTCTGGCTATAGAGCTATGCTCTTAACCACTATGCTCTACTGCTTCCGACAACAGGAAAGAATGAGGCCAGGCCAGCGGAAGAGCAGAGTCAGAAAGGGTATCCAGCTTGGTCCCACATCCCATTGTGTCTGTGGCCTGTGTCACCTCTGGACTTTCTGGTCCCAAGAGTGAATACATTCTCCTGGGTGTTGGCACTGAAAGCATCCTGACAAATACAGAGAATACCCCAGAAGGGGCTGGGCACTTTAGAGAGCTGTAAGTTTACAGCTATTTGTTACAAAGAGAAATTAAGCTTTTTATTCTCAAATTGAAAAATCATCTTGGATTTTCAATTATTCAAATGAGAATTAAATGGCATTTACATACCTTGCCCTGGCCTAGATTCTATACGACATGCAGAGATATTTAAGACAAAATGTCAAGCATCCTTCCAAGATACAATGTTGTTTGAATCCCCTTGTCACCCAGTTTCCTTCTGAAATCCTGGAGTCAGTGTTACGAGGCAATTCTCTACTGGAGATGGGAGCCCAGCATGAACCTGAATCCCTGAGGCATTTTGTGCAGGTGGTTGTGCAAGAGGAGGAACAAGGACACTGGGGAAGTGCCTCCCTGTCCACCACCAGCCACCACCCAGGTGCAACGAAGTCCTGAAATGGAGCAGGTGGAATGTCACACTGCCTCTGCTCCCTCGCAGCCTCCAGAGTCCCTAGCATCCCCTTGATCAGAGAGAGGACTAGAGAAGCAAAGGCACAACCAAACAGCTTGTAAGGACTCCTCTGGCTCTGGCCACTCAGACTGCCCTCAGCCCACTGTGTGCAGCAGGAGTAGGGCCCAGGACATGCTAACTAGGTGGAGAGGGATTGGCTAAGCTCCAGGCTATGGATTTCCAAGATCAATCTGCTCCCAGGTGGAAATGAATGCCCACACTGATGGCCACACCCCTGCATCTTCTGTCCTCTCTCATGCTAATCACTGGAACTCTCAGTTGACAAGGAAAAACATCAATAATGGCTTTCTATCTGGGACTGAGTGGAACATACCTCTATCAGAGAATAATTTCCAGACATACAAAAATATTCAGTAACTCAAAGGGGAAGACCCCTCTGGTCAAGGTGGCACAGATACCTCAAAGCCACATGTCCTCTCTACCCACAATACAAAGTGATGGTAGAGAAAATGCAAAAGGGAAACAAAAAAGGAAGAGTCATTGTGGAAACCAAGATACTCTTGCAGTAGACCAGAAGTGGAACAGAAGTACCCAGTGAAAAGCTGGCTGAGTTGCAGGCGTATGGAAGCAGAAGCAGCATCAGGATGGAGATGAGGGCAGTGTCTCTACCTGAAGTCAGGGACATCCTCTCACTGAATAAAACCTGTTGCTCCCAATTACCTGAGACTACTGTCTCAGAGCACCGTGACCTAGGAATGCTATAGGAGACAGAGCCTCATGACTAAGGGACAAGACCAAAGGACCCACTGGCCTGTGGCTGGATTTGGAATGTCCCCATGCCACCCTGGGGCAGAAAGCTGAACTTCCATTAGATCTGCTTCTGGACTTGGGAGAACTGATAGACACACACATCCCCACCACCACTGGGTGAACATAGAAGGAAATAGAGAAAAAATAATAAACAAAGACATCACATGCAAAGTGAGATTGCAAACATGAATCCCAAAACACAGAAAAGAATCTAACACTCCCAAGACCGCCAATTGTATCAGAGCAGGAATTCACACCAGATGAAATTAATTTCATGGAATAGTCTTTTAAAAGACTTCAAAATAATTGTGTTTAGAATATTCAAAGAGATAAGTAAAGAAGTAACTTCCAATTTTAAAAATGCACAAAGTTTTGAAACAAAAGCAGAAGTCAAACAAGAATAAGGAAACGGAGCTTGAGCTGGGTTATCAATGATGAAAATAAGTTTGCCAGACAAAGGCAGAGAACCACATAATGTGGAAAAGTAGTAACATGTTCCAGGCATGAATACTTAAGAAAACACATATATATTCAGTAGCTCAGACTGGCTGGGTATGGAGCAGAGGGAGAAGAGATCTGAGATGAACCTAAATAGGGAGATGTAGAACTTCGAGGAAGACACCAGATATGCTTGGTGACTTCCGTGTGTGCCGTACCCACTCCCCAAATAGGTTGCCTTTCTCTTTCCTGAGCTCCCTTGGATGCCCCATCTTCTAGAACACTTGGTAACCATCTACATCTGAAACTGGCAGGCAATGAGACCTTGATGCCCAACGTTCTTGGGGTGGATGGGCACCATCACCTCTGGCTCGAAGCTGCCCCATGGTGACCACATCCAGATGACCCCCTCTTTGCACTGGGAACTCCCAGTGTCAGAGAGCCAAGCATGCTCCCAGCCATGCCTCCCAAGCTGCAGAGTAAACTGCCTTCTGAAAAGCATGATTTTTTGTCTTCTTGCCTGCACCCAATTTCAGGACTGCTGGTTCAAGTGAATCTGGATATTTTTTCCCCCATTCAGGCTGCAGTTTTGGTATGCATAGCATCAGACAAGGAAGAAAACTACTTATACATATGGCAATAAATGTACAAATACATGTGTAAGGGTGTATATCTAGACAGCATGGATATAAATGTTGCTGGGTTTTTGGTAAGCATTTAATATTTGCCAAATTGTTAATTCCAATGTTAAAAAGATTTCAATTATCTTATTTATTAAAAAACACAAAGTAATAGGGACTAGTATAAGACCAAGCAAAGTACAGATGCTTAAAGATCATTTATTGATTTTGGCCACTACCACTTTGGAATTCTGTGCAGCTGATGCTGGTGAGTTACCTAAATACCCACCTAAAATCATCAAGGGCATGTCGGCTGCCTCCGTCATCTTAAGACCTAGTTCACATTGTATTTCCTTGCTGAAGACTACTTCCTCGTCCCTTGGCCTGTGGTGATTCAAGCAAGTCTGACCCCAGCAGGCCAGCTGGTGCTCTTTATCTGCGCCCTTCTCCAAGTGCCTTCCACAGAGAGATCTGTGCCTCTCCTCCTATTAAATTACAAAAACCTTACGGAAAGTGTATCTTTTTTTTAAAAAAGGAAATACCTTTCTTTTTGCTCTTGCATTTTATTTTCTGATTAAAGAAACAATAAGCTTCTAAGAAAATAATTACAAACCACTTGCCATTTTATTAGCCAGAGGTAACCCCATAAAAATTGTGGTGATTATATTGCCTTTTTTCCTGTGCATGTGGATCTTCTTTTTTCTATTTCTTTTTTTTTAAGATTTTATTTATTTATTTGACAGACAGAGATCACAAGTAGGCAGAGAGGCAGGCAGAGAGAGAGAGAGGGAAGCAGGCTCCCAGCTGAGCAGAGAGCCCGATGCGGGGCTCGATCCCAGGACCCTGAGATCATGACCTGAGCCGAAGGCAGAGGCTTAACCTACTGAGCCACCCAGGCGCCCTGGGATCTTCTTTTTTCAAAACTGTAATTATACTCTACAGAACATGGCATAACTTATTTTACTGAAAGATTTAATAGAGCATCTTTGCCAGCAAGTGGAGTTCGACACTCACCCAGACACCATCCCCAGCCTCTTTTCACTAATCAGAGTCTGAGGCTCAGGAAGGTAAATCTCTCTGCCAGTGTCTCATGGTTACTACTGAATGGCAGAGTTAGGATTTAAACCCAAATCTCCCCCTGTCTAGTGTATTTTGACTTCCACAAAATCACTAGGCTCATTCTCAGTCAAAAGACAGAGACGTCGTCAGCAAGGGGATTAGCAGCTCGGGGTCTTCCAGATTCAGAGGATTCTGTCAGAACACAAAAGTGCAAGAGCCAGCATGACTGTCTGATGCTTGGCCGGAACGCTGGGGAAGCTCTTCGGCTGTTCAAGCTGCCAAGAGATGGGAGGAATCAGGACCTGGGGTGAGGAAGCGAGGACCTTTCCAAGCCAAGCGGGCTTTTCAGTCTATGAGCAAAGCTCCTTCTGTCATCTTGAGGGGAAGAGAAAAGCTCATGTGCTGTGCGGTGTGAGGACAGTGGTGTATCCCACACTGCCTTTCCCAGGGAGCTGGAGCACCCTCTCTGGTGTCCCCTTATTCTAACAGCAGAATTCATAGAGAGGAGGTCTTCTAGAAGGTTGTGTTCAAGCCACAGAAGCTTCAAGGGTCCAGGCGATGAGGATGTGAAGTTGACCACTGGAGCAGAGCCTAGCAACAGAAGTAGCCACGTGTTTGCCTTCTCCTCAGGAGCACCAGCCAAGGCCTTGCTCCCAGAGTCTATCCCCAGCCTTTCAGGAACCCTCCTCTCGGGGTGTCTGGGTGGCTCAGTTGGTTGAGCATCTGACTCTTGATTTTGCCTCAGGTCCTGATCTCAGGGATGGAGCCCTGAGTCAGGCTCTGCTCAACAGAATCTCCTTGAGATTCTCTCCCCCTCCCGCCCCTTCCCTGGCTCATGCTTGCTCACTCTCACACTCGCTCTCGCTCTCTCAATAAATAAATAAATAAAATTAAAAAAAAAAAAAAAGAAAGGAACTCTCATCTCAATACTCGACACTAATTATGGTAATAAGTATTACTGTTGATTGCTTATTGTGTGATTTTCAGATGCTAAGAACTTCACATACTTATTCAATCCTCCAAACAACCTGAGAAAGAATTATTTCTATTCCTGTTTCATAAAAGAGGAAACCAAGGCTTAAAGAGATACCCCCAAGGTCACATGCTTGGTGTCCAAATTAGTCTCAGCACCTACGTTTGCTTTTTGATCATTATTCATGGTAGGGACCACCCTCCCCTACCATCCTAGCCTTGAGTTCTACTCCCCACTGACAGGTGTGGAAAGTGTTGCTTCCTGACTCCCGTTATAACTTAACCAGCTGTGACCCACCACGACATAGACATTATGATTATGTTTTGTAATGGTTTTATTTATTTATTTGAGAGAGAGGGAGCACAAGCAGGGGGAGAGACAGATGGAGAGAGAGAAACAGAGTCCCCACTCAGCAGGGAGCCCAACACGGGGCTCAGTCCCAGGACCCTGGGCTCATGACCTGAGCCAAAGACAGGCACTTAACTGACTGAGCCACCCAGGTGCCCCAGACATTATGATTATTAATAGGTTGGCTTTTGTATCAGGAAATTGATGGGCCACTGAAGACTCAAATTTGGGGATCTCAGGGAGTACTTCCCTAGAATTTTCTATTCAGGGACCTAAAACAGTTGTAAAAGTATTGTTATGCATGGTATCATTCAAGATGTTTATTAAAATTAAAATTGCAGAGCTAGAATTACCCTTAAAAATCCTCTATCCCAACCTTTTAATGAATGAGGAACTGAGCCCCAGTCCTCTCACTGGGAGTATCAGGGGCTGTGCTTCTAATGTGCAACGCCCTCAAAACGATGGGACTCAGAGGAACAATCTACATTTCACCAGGTCACCAGACTTTCATCGTCCATCACTGGGGGGAGTGGATATTATATCTGGCAAAGCGCCCTCTGATTTTCTGTTTTCACAAAACAGTACAAAAAACTAATTAATCCCAGGCTTGCACTTTTCGGGAAGGAGGCATGAAAGCTCCTAGAGCTTTAAGGGGGAGGACACTGTATTTAGTAATAGGAGGGACCCAGAAATAGGCAGGATGGACAACAACTTCTATCACCAGATTTCAGAGACACAGAGGAGGTCCTTCCCACTGCTGTCAGGAACAGAAGTGCTCTAAATCCCAGAGATGATGGCTCTAAGAGACTACAGTAAGGTCATCTTTGAAATAGACACTGGTGTCCTCACAACGGTCACCAACAGTGCAGGCAGCCATGAGCCTTCTCCAGTGGTTCTGAAGGCGACACACAAGGAGGGAAGAGAAGTGGCAGTGTGGAAAGAGAAGGGAATGTGGTGGCAGATGTCACCGCATGTTATTGCTGAGAAAAATCAACATGATGTGATTGCTGGTTGGCAAACTTTGGAAAGAGGGTGAGGACCAGAGCTACTTCAATTTGGGCTGAAGTGCAGAGTGAGACTCTATTTTAATCCCTCCATTCCTGAAGACAACATGTCATTTACCCAGTTGTACAGTGGCTTCCCCTGAGCGCAGGAGAAGGGTTGGGCTTCATACAGGAGCAACATGAGACAAGTTCATCAGAGTGAAGTAAGGCTCTTTTGAAGACTTTTGGAGGTGAGTGTTAAGGTATGAAATTTGAGATCTGTAGTCACTGATTTAAGGAGAGCCCCAGCAGCAGAGTTAGGGTGGGATCTTTTTTCCCCAACAGAATCCAGAACCTCAGGTATGAGTCAATGAAAACCTAAGTAGATTCAACTAGATCTAGAGGGCATGGTATGGAGGCAAAGGGGCGACGGACGTAAGAATGTGGCAAGGGCGTGGATATGGTGCTGATCAAGAAACCAGAGCTTGGTTGGGAGGCGCCTGGGGCCATGAGGAAGGTGGGATGAGTGAGAACATATCAGGGCCGGTGGACTGGGCATCTCAGTGAGGCCAGAGAGCTGCTGGTCAGGAGCGGGCAGTGTAAGTTAAGTGGAAACCGGATCATGGAGTCCCGCTTCTGGAGCCAGTCCCAAGAGTCATGTGGAGCATCAAGCCTCAGAATCACAGAAGGCAGACATCTCACCAGGCATTTAGAGGTGCAAGTGCAGCATAAGAGGATGAAACCCTCTGAGTGGACCCAGAGTACTGTGCGCCCTACAACCTGTCCTGCAGGACATCAGACCAGGCTGCAACCCAAGTCAGCCCCCGCTCCCTGCATTCTGAGCGATAGGATGAAAGGTAGCCTGTCCATAAAATTTCTCAGCGCCCTTCAGTCATCACTGGTGGGACTAAGCCAGTGGAATGGACAAGGGCTCATTTTCCATGACAAACTCTAGAAGATTCTTCTGTTTCGTCATAGCCCAAACAACGCACGAACAATGAAAAAGCATCCTTCTACAGTGCAGAAATCAAAGGACGCCTAAGACATGCCTTCCAGCAGCTGTACTGGAGGCTTCCTGGTGGAAACTGTCATCACTACTCACGATGACTTTGAAAGGTGGGAATAATTTGCCATTTTCAAACAAGGAAACGGAGACTTAGAAAGCAAGAAACTTATCCAGGATCTCACAGTTAGCAAGCAAAGGAGCCCAGACTTGAACCTCAGACACTGACCACCCCCCGCCCAAGTCCATTCTCCTCGCATAGTATGCTGCCTTTGGTGAAATGGGGGCTGGGGGGAGCCAACAGAAACTGTGGTTTCTTTGAACACGGAACACATAATTTGGGGATGTTCTCCAGTACGTTCTGCCTGAATCCACATCAAGCAGCTCTGAATGCTTGCAGTTATGGATTCTTCTTGGGCCCTTTCTGATTTGTCCTGCCACAGTAGAGGCAAAGCGGCAGTAATATTTGGTTTAAATGAAAGCCAGACCAGGCTGAAGCTCAAAGAAAAGCATGAAGAATATCAGTTTCACTTTCTTTCTTATGTTTAAAACAAGGCTTTTCCCCCAACAAATACTTGCTCCTGAAGACGTCCTGCGTTAAGCCCCCAGTCATGATTTTGCAACTCAAGAAAACATGTGGTCTGACGAATTTTAACCTTCACAAGCCTACAAATTGCACAGCGCTTTGGCCTAAATTGTGTGAAAATTAAATATTCAGTTTGAACTTTGCCAACTCTGTGGGTCTCCCCCCCGGCCGTGTTTCAACTATCTTCAAAATTAAGAGATGTGATTTCAGAAGATTAATAACCATTAGCTGCAGTATTTCTATTTAGAGTTTTAAGGACGAGGCTTAAATTATTTTACGAATACTGTCTTCCTCAAAAAGCATTTTGTATTAAGATTGAATGATTCATCAGTTCTCATACAGTGTATTCGGGAATCATCTATTTCCAAGGCCTCTCCTTCCCAGTTAGGAAGCAGCCCCGGGGTAGGAAAACAGCTCACAGAAGCCTAGAACTGGGATGGAGGGGACAGGAACCTGCCAAAGCCTGAGCTCCGAAGGATTTCTATTTTGTGGCAAAGGTAGTTCTTTGGAGGCTTGGTAACTTTTGGCTCTCAGATTTTCCCTTCCTTTTTTTTTCTTGCCGCTTACACCAAGGACCTGCTCAGAGGGGTCTGAGAATGAAGGACTTAGATGCTGTCTGTCTCATATACTGATGCTCGGACATCATGGATCATGGATTCAGGTGTGAGCCCTAGGAAGAGAGGGGCCACTGGCTGTAACCAAGCTGGGGTTTCCACAATCCTGGGCTTGGAACATGTGAGCTCTAGCAGGGGCAATGGGAGGGGAGGAGGGGCATGCTGGGAGAAAACACTGTGAGACTGCAGCTATGGTAGATCCCGGGGTAGCACCCTTGTCGACCTTGCTGTCCCCAGTCTTTTGGGGACTGCAGGTGTAACCCCATCCCCCCTCAACTCCATCCTCATTCTCTCTCCCTCCCTCTGCAGCCCTGGGTAAATGCAGGTTCCAGGAGAGGAAGATCTGGGACTAGAAACCAAATCCTCTTGCTGTCCTAAATTTTAAATATGGAAATGCCAACCTGAAAGCTCCTGCATTTCAAAGATTTATGGGCAGTCAAGTCCTCTCCCTCTTTTCTTCCTTCTTGACCTTAGAGCGTCTGATAGGGCCAGGAAGGACAGCAGTGATGTATGATACATGACCTAAGAGTGGGGTTGAGGTTCATCGAGCACCAGCCTAATTCTTCTGGCACCAAAGACCAGAAATGAAGTGTGGGCACCAAACCTGAGTCCTGACCGTTAGCCCGGGTGCTGAGCCATCTTCCAGAATCTCTCACCACATGTGTCTTCCACTGTGTCTGGCTTCCCATCCTGAACTCCGGCCTGGCTTTGGAGAGGCAGGGGCGGCACCAGAGCTGGGTTATAGAGGACACAGTCTGAGCGTGCACGGGGAAGGTGTGGGCATTCTGAGGAGCAGGACACCTGCAGGGATTCCCTGAAATGCTAGCACCTGCATCTTGAAATGAAGATAAAACTCAATGTGTGTCATGTGTCAATACAAAACCTCTCCCAAATTCCCACAAAATGGGGGAGTGGGCCGGAGTAAGGGAGGTTATATCCCCGGGGAGGGCTGTAGCCTGTCCAGCATGATGGCGACTCAGGCAAGCAAAATGCCTTATCACTTCCAAATTCTAACTGCCCTCCAAAGCCCAACTTGGTTCTTGCCCTTTGGTTTCCTCAGACCACAAGTCCATTTTGGGGGGCGGAGGGAGGGTGATAATTACAAAGAGAAGAAAAGAAATTAAGGAGAGGGGACAGACAGCGAAGACAGAGATTTCTCATTAAAGTGTAGGTTCAATATTTCATTGCTGTAGTGTTTCTCCCAAAATTGTAGTCCCAATCTAATCCTGGGGGAAACAGTGGGTTAACCTAAGGTGAGGAACAGTCTACAAAGTGTTTGACCAGTACTCCTCAAAATCGTCAAGGTCACAGGAAACAAAGGAAGACTGAGAAACAGTCCCAACACAGGACAACTGTGTCCAACCCTGGAAGAGAAAAAGGACATGAGTGGGAAAACTGGTGATCCAGAAAACAAGCCTGCAGTTTATCTAACATGATGTATAATGTTAATTTCTTAGTTTTGACAAGAGTCCCATGGTCATATGAGATGTTCATATTAGAGGAGACACGGTGAAGGCTATACAAGAATGTTCTACCCTATGCTGGCAACTTTCCTGGAAATCTAAAATTATTCCAAAATTTAAATTTTATAAAAAGAGAAGGATGTAACTTTAGAAGACTCAAAGGGAAAGCAAGAATTAACTTCAAGGTGTATCTCTTGATTTCTTAGGTAAGAAAAAGGGCAAGACGTCTGCGAGAGGGCCGAGCAGTGGGTGTTGGGACGACCACTGACAAAGTCACATAAGCCCATTTACTACCAAAGATACCCAAACAGCTTCAATAAAAGCTACCAAAACATCTTACACAGAAATATTATTCTACGTCTATGAGTAAACAGTGGCCTCTAGCAGGTGGGATAAAGCAGCTCGTGTTTATTAAAGGTTATATGTTTCAGGAACTGCCCCCAAGAGCTTTAAAAACATGACCTCCTTTCAATCTCAAACAATCCTGTGAGGCAGAAGCTATTGGTGTCCTCAGGAAGGGTAACTGAGTCACAAACAATTTAAGTGACTTGCTCAAGGTCTACAGAGCTCGAAAGAGGTGGAGCTAGGATTTGAACCAGACCGACTGGAGTGATACACATGCTCTTCTGTCCCTCAAGGGGCCATCAGCTTCTCCAAGGATCAGCTCCTTCTATGTCCCAGGATCCCGGTGAGGCCATAGAGATACAACAAGAAGCCAAACAGACTGTTATTTTAGTTATCATAAGTGCCCAGTCTTTGGTTCATTCAATCTCCATAACAATTCTGGAAGATGAGCAAAAATGCTATTTTGATTCCCATGTGGCAAAAGGAGTGAGGCTCCGGGAAATTAAGTAACTCGCCTGAGGCTAATAATAGGGAGTGGGTGGGGCTAGTGACAGGGAAGTGGGTGGGGCCAGAACAACACGGAATTCCCTCAGTTCCCAGCTCTCTGCACTTAACAATTTTCCAGTCTGGTTGATTACTAACATGTTCCTCTCATGTCTTCTGAGCACAAGTCCGCTTTACCTTTAAGCCTCATAAGGTTAAAAGCAGGACTTGGCCCTGTAGAAGAAGCCACCCGAGAATGAGAGAAAATCTGACTTGCCTTTGGAGACTGAGTTATTGGGAGATGCGAGGGGGTGTCCTCAGAGACGAAGTCCTGATGCAGTGAAATGCATTCCTGGTGGGACCCTTTCTTCCATCGGGTCTGCACAGGTGGCCACAAGCCTGCTTCCTGTATTATGATCATTAAATGCCTTCCCCACCCAAACAAACTAGACACTGTATCCCAAGGCTAAGGGCGCCTCCCCTCAGCATTTTTTAAAGTCTTGTTCGGCAGAGTCAGTATCGATTTCCAGAGATAAATGATCTAATGATCATGCCACGATCATTCAAATACCTGATTAACACCCACGGTCAAAGTCAGAAAGTCAAGGGAAGTGTGGAACGCGGGTCAGGGAGTTCTCATGTAAAGGGGTTTGCATGACTCCACTTGGTGATTAGCCATACAGTTGTAAGCACTCCCCGTCACTCTCAGAATGCCAAAACTAATTAATAGTATAATATGAAAAAAAAGGATAGTACTTCCACTGTAATTACATTTGTCCATTTGTGAATGAAGTACATTTTTTACTCATCCTTGCAACCAATCAGGGCTTAGAGGAATGAACGCCATTCATTCAGTCATCCATTCAAAAACATTTACTCAGCCCCCATTATGTGCTGAAATGTGTGGAAAGGGAGGGTAATTAAAGGCAGTTCCTGCCCTCAAGGAGTTTATGAGTAGAATTCCCAGACCTGTAGAAAGAAAAGCATGACACAGAAGAATGTGGGCAATAATTATTGGGGCCCCCTCCCCAGGTACAGGGGGCCTCAAAAGAGAAACAAAATAGATCGGCTTTGGGACAGCAGGTAGGGTTTCAGAGAGAATAAGATGCTTGTATCAATTTTGAAAGAGTGAGTTTTTTGAATGTCATTGAGGATAAAAAGTAGCAAGTGAGCTACAGAAATGTGAGAACGATCTGTGAATTAAAACATGTGTTCACTAATCATGGATTCGGGGACAGACAAAACTTGGAGTATACAGCTGTGTGTCCTGAGCAAGGCCGGAGTCCCAGGGAGGACAAACATGGCAAATACAAAGGAGGAGGCAGAGAGTGACATGGCGTATTTCTGGGAAACATGAGTCCTGGCTGACTGAGCAGCCAGTGAGCACCTCGTAGCACGCCACGTCTGGGCGATGACCCGGTTCATGGGGCAAGGCCAACAAGGCCCTTGACCTCTTACCCCGAGGGACGCTGAGCCCCTCATGGCTCTTCCACTCTCCTCTGACACCCTTCCCACCTGAGGGACGCTGAGCCCCTCATGGCTCTTCCACTCTCCTCCGACACCCTTCCCACCTGAGGGACGCTGAGCCCCTCATGGCTCTTCCATTCTCCTCTGACACCCTTCCCACCTGAGGGACGCTGAGCCCCTCATGGCTCTTCCATTCTCCTCCGACACCCTTCCCACCTGAGGGACGCTGAGCCCCTCATGGCTCTTCCATTCTCCTCCGACACCCTTCCCACCTGAGGGACGTTGAGCCCCTCATGGCTCTTCCATTCTCCTCTGACACCCTTCCCACCTGAGGGACGCTGAGCCCCTCATGGCTCTTCCACTCTCCTCTGACACCCTTCCCACCTGAGGGACGCTGAGCCCCTCATGGCTCTTCCACTCTCCTCCGACACCCTTCCCACCTGAGGGACGCTGAGCCCCTCATGGCTCTTCCACTCTCCTCCGACACCCTTCCCACCTGAGGGACGCTGAGCCCCTCATGGCTCTTCCATTCTCCTCTGACACCCTTCCCACCTTCCTTTCAGCACATTTTATTTTTTAACAATAAACACCTTCTTTACATGACCAAAGATGGAAGAGAGGAAGATTTATTGGCCTTTCTGGACTTTGATTTTCCTCGGATGGAACTCTAGCTCCTTGCCCTCTAGCACGTAGCCATCTGCTTGGCCACACTGGCCTGGCCTGGAAGCCAGGCATGCCAGAAGCTTGCCGTGCTGGAACTGCGCCTCCAGAAGACTGCTGATTTTGGCATTCTTTTTTCCTTTCATCATATTTCTTCTGAATTTTCTTTGATCGTTTTGTGTTTAAAATCTCTTCCTCCTCGGGAGTCAGCTTGGCCCCCTTCTTGCGGTGTCACGGGGCTCGCTCCACTGTGGGTACAGGGCGCTGTCAATAAGCATAATCCAGTTCTGAACCGGGGCGTTGGGGTCGACCAGCTCATTGCTGGATGCACTGCAGAGGTCAACAATCCTTGTTTTGTGCGTAGGACACTTGGAATCCCAGGAGAAGTTCCCCATGTCCACCCTCAAGGCCTGGTACTTTCTTACTGCCTCCCCGAGTGTGGACTGTGAGTACACCAAGCTTAGTGTTGGCAGCGGGGCGTCCCAGCCCATACTTGTGCTTCTTGTGGTAGGGATTTCTCTTGCCCTTGGCCTTGAAGCACCTCCACCAGCGGTCCCCGGAGATGCCCATCGCTCTCAGTGTGGGCCGCAAAAGAGCCTTTCATCACAATTCACTATCTGACTCTCCTCTATTGTTTTATCCTAATAATCTTTTTGTTCAGGAGTGCACACAAAGCACTCCCCTCTCCACTGACTTCTCTGTCAGCCTGGAATTCCTGAGACCGAAACTTTTAAGATGCTTTTGCCTCCCCGCCAAACACACCCTCCCCCTGCAAAGACAAACGGAGGCCAGAAGTCCAGCCACTCTGGGCCGACTCCCCGGGGGGCGACAAGCACCCCATCTCAAGAAGCACTGGAAAAGCCAGATCCCCTCTTCTCCTCCAATATTGCAAACCTGGAGCACTGAATAAGCAATCCTCTATTAGAGAAGAAAAAATCACATTCCTAGTGGCAGTCAGCAGGAGGTAGGGGCTCTTCCAGCTTAATGACTTGCAAATCAAAAGCATGAAAACCAGAATGCACCTTTTGAACCTCCTTCCCATTCAGCCTCGTTGTCCTCATCATTTTCTCCCATAGCGTTCCTGTTATTTTTGCTACCAGAGCAATAACCTTCCTTGTGCATTTTTAAAATGTGGGAGGAGGAGCTGTCCAGTGATCTCAAAGCATATGTTTTTGATTCTCATAAGATTATGGATACCAAAGGAATAAAAATGGAAATCACTACTGCCAAGATATGAAAGAAAGTTTGCATAGTAAAATAATTTAAACCTAACATTTGGACCCAATAAGGCAAATGGAACGTTTTTTCCATATTTTTGGAAAATGTGCATTTTCTTCACATTAAGTGGTACCAATAAAAAATAATGATTCTCACTCAGTTTATTTCTATAAATTAGATTGGCTTATAGTTTTCCAGGACATGGTTTTGTATCAAGCTATATGGCAAACACCTGGGCATAAAATACGCTCTGCTGTTTGCTTCCACGTGGGAGAAACAGGTCACCGTTCCTAAATCTAGAGCAAAGGTCAGCTAAAGCCAGTTAATATGTTTAGTCCTCTCTAGCTGCCGAGAATGAGCGTTACATCAACAGCTTGCGGAGGTCCAGAGAGCAAAGCCAGGAAGTTCCTCCCAGCTCCACCGTTTCCCGGTTAGAAACCCGGGGATGCCGCAATCCATGCTGGTAAGCACATCTGACTCATCCTGGAATCAGATAAAGAAACACAGAAGCCCAAAGAACAAGAAAGGGCTCGAAAACACGCTTCGGTAGAATCCGCGTATGACCGCAGTTATCTAGGGGAGGTCTCTCGAATGACAGCGTGCACCCGTAAATGCTAAGGAAACAGGGGGTGTTTGGGGATGAGGCGATGGGGAAAGGGGAGAGAGAAAAGGAGAGGAGAGAAAAGATGGCAGAGAGCGAAGAGATAAAAGCAAGTTTTAGGTCTAGAGCTCATGTTGTCTAAAAACAAGAGTGTGAAGGCACAAGGAGTTTCTTCCCGCAGGGCCAAAGCTGCTGGAGACCCAAGCTCAAGCAGAAATGCAGGGCTGAGCACTGAGTTAGAGCCAGGAGCGAGGCTTCAGAGACCGTGAGGCTTCAAGCTCCGCCGCTCCTGGAACCTGCTGGATGCGAGCTCCAGCCGCTGAGAACCCCATTTTCTCACGATCGCATGTGACAAATTCCTTCCTTCCCCATCTCTCAGGCCTGTTGGAAAGCTCAAAGAGAGATGAATGCGAATGAACTGTGAGCACTGTAAAATATTCCACACGTGGAGTGTGCGCGGTGGAAAGAGCGGAAGGTGGTGAATTATTTATTATTCTTTGGCTCGAGTGTCAGCGGTTCGTAAAGTCTTCATGTCCTCCAGCAGCTGAGGCACGATCCACTGAGATTTCAATAAAATTGCCTTGAATCCCTAGCCCACAAACAGTAGGAAACCAAGCATCCTTCCCAATACCCCGGAGGATTCGGAGGGGGCTATTTTGTCCTCGTTCGCTCCTAGCTCCAATTTCCCACTCTTGCTGGATTTCCAATCCCTTCTCCAATTTTTGTTTCCTGCAGGTGCTGGACTTTTTTTTGTTGTTCATCACTGGGGCCAGCCCAAGTTCTGGCACTTCCCCCACAGGGCTACGGGCTCTGGACTGGGCAGGGAGACTTTCACTGAGGACTTGAAGATATAGGGCAGTGTTGTTAGGGTAGTGTTATGTGTACTACAGATAGGGAAGCAAGTGACCTAAAAACTGAATGCCAGGGATTCCTTTGTTAACTGTCCCTGGCTCCTCTGGCCACTGGAAATACCTTGCTGGTCCTCTCTGCACAGAGAGCCCCACCCTACCACCACCCCAAGTGGACTTCTCTTCTCCTCTCTCATCTCCCATCAAGCTACCATCCTCCCAATTCTGTCACTCTTCTCCAGGCCCCCCTTGTCTGGATCTGGTGCAGGGGAATCAACCCAGGCTATACATTGGAATCTCTTGGGGGGGGGGGGCGGTTAAAAATAGTGATGCCCAGATCCCACCCCAGGCCAATTACATCAGAGGCCTTAGAGCTGAGGACATGCACAAATAGTTTTCCAAATCTCCTAATGTACAAGCAGGGTTGAAAACCACCTCCGATCTAAGGCATGTAAGCCATGTCCTGGGGCGAGCTCACCTTTTGTACTCAAGAAAGTCATCAAGGTATTTTGCTAAACAAAAGATAATTCTCTCCCTGAGAGAACTGCTGCCAATTTTTTAACTGAACATGATTTTTCCTGCCATAAATATTATCTTAAGAAATCGGCCAGCAATCCACACTTCACTTATCCCGGAGTCAGGATCTTTCCCCAACATGAGAATTTCTGGACGAGCCCCTGGCTCTCTCCAGCCTGGCTCATTTTCCTGGGTCACAAAATAGCAAGGCAGGCAGAGAAGAAACGAAGGAATCCACACAAAGAGGAATCTGGTTTCATTGTTGAGCAACTTTAGGGCAGGTAGAAATTCAAAACACAAATGGAAAGCTGACAGTATTTTGGAATCGTGTGTATAGAAACATTCTCAACCTTAGCAAGCAAAAAGAAGAGGCAGCCCCATGTCAGTGTTTTGTTTTAAAAACAAGCACAGAGATCCTTTACTCTGAATCTCTCAGAAAACTGAGATTCTGTGGAGCAGTTCCATATAGATCCTATCCTTTAGTTCTCCTACCACCCAGCGAAGGAGGGAAGCAGAGCAGGTGTTGTTATGCATTTTTCCAGAACGCATGTTTCAGAATGTAAGTTCCAAAATGAACTTAACACGCCGAGAGGGGGAGTGGGTCGGCCAATGCCACCCTGCTAGGACAAGGCAGAGCTGTTGCTTAAATCGTAGCCTTTGTCTTAGTTTGTTTGGCCGCTGTCACCCACAAACTGGGTGGCGTATACACAGAAACTCTGAGATCGGAACGGCAGTGTGTGAGTTCTGAGGACAGTCTCTCCCGTGTGGCAGATGGCCGCCTCCTCACATCTTCACGTGGCAGCGAGCAGGAAGGAGCAAGCCCTCCTGGGACTCAGTGAGGGCACTAATCCATGCATGGGGGGCCCCACCCCCATGACCTCATCGAATCCTAATTACTCCCCAAGGGCCCCACATCCTAATCCATCACACTGGAGGAGAAGGGTTTCAACATAAGAATTTGGGGGGTAGGCCACAAACATTCAGTCCATACCTGTCTCCTGACTCCCATCAGGCACCCTTTCTGACCTCATCATGCCTCTTCCTTTGTGTCACCTTGTCACCAGCGAGTCGCTATGCCTGGGGTGTGTGTGCAGGTACACACACACACACACACCCTGACCATCACAGGCTGGCAGGCCACATTCCATGTACGCAGGCCTCCTGAACAAGGGGTGATCAAGGAAGAACACGAGATGCCCAAGACCATCTATGCCTTCTGTTTCTGAGGTGGGAGACGAGAAAGCAAGCTTGGCACTTGTGACCCACTAACAGATCCCTTTTCTGCCCCTTTCTCCTTCTGTCCCCTGCTGTGCCCTCATGCGCTCCCCTCTGAGATGCCCCAATTCTTCTCTCAGCACAGGAGCTGGTGTCAGGCCTGGCCTTTGTCTGAACAAGTCTATGTCACCAGTCCCTGAGGGGAAGCATTTTAGATTCTGTCTTTGTTGGGAAAAAGAATGGTAACTCATAACCTTCTAGAATTAGGCCTAGCACAGAACCCCAGGGATGATGGTTAACTGACTGATCCTTGGATCTCAGAGCTAGAGGGGCTCAGTGAAGGTCATCTCCCGGACTTCAGACAGACAGGACACTGCCCTTCCCCCACCGGTGCACAAATCGGGCCCATGTCCTCCTGATGAGTGCACCAAGGCTTGTCCAGAAGCAGAGACGGCCCACTCTCCACTCACAAGGGAAACTGAGTCTCGCTCCCTTTAAAGCAGAGTTGCTGTCATGAGGTAAGTGTTCTTGGGGCTGCTGGGCCAAAGAGGGGACTCTGAAGCATCGGTCTCCCTTCGAACTCCTGTGGATTGCTTGTGACCCTGAATAATTTCTACGAGGCCCTTCGGCTCCAAGCTCTGCAGACAATCTCAGGTGAGAGACAAGATGACGATGAGGTGTCCTAAAAATGCCTCTAAAAACCCATCACTTGACGGGACCTGTCTCACCACCTATTACCAGGAACGTAACACAATCCCTCCCCTCCAGCCTTGCACCCTTCCCCTGGTGCTCTCTGAAACGCAGGCCTGGGGACTGAACACATATGGGTCTAGTTGGTCGATCTGGTGTCCTCCAAGGCCGTAAATTCAGACGGTCACAAATCAGCCTCAGGGAAACTTCAGCCCCAGACACGCCTGCGCTCATGTCCAAGCCCTGGTGCCCAGGCTGAAATATGGCTGTGTGCGTGCCTTCCGTATCGCCGACCTGCTGGACATGCCTCCCTGTCAGAGATGCTTTACGGCGCGGCCTCGGGACCAGAACACAGTGGCCGGCTACCACCCCAGCTGCGGCGCCCCGAGGCTTTGATCTCCTGCTGCAAGCCCAGCGTCAGCAGGCCCGGCCAGGCATTCCCGCACAGGGGCCTGAAATGTGGCTTTCCTAAGCACCCCGGGGTAGCGGGGAGGGCTCTGGGTTCCTCCTGCACCCCAGCACAGGACTGTCAGTGCTGATGCTTTTCTTCCCCTGGTAACTCTTTGTGACATCCCATTGTCACCAGCTGCCCACAGAACACCCCTGGTCCTTCTCCTTCGCTGGTGCTGACAGCTGACACAGAGCCTGCTCACACTTCGCATGAAAATGTTCCTTCTTGGAGGCCCTTCTCCAAGAATCTGAGCTCGAATGCAGACAGGACATTAACTCAGCGCAAGTTTCAAACACAGTTTTCTGAGTCCTAGGAGGTACTCTGGCCTAGTCGGTCAGGAGCCAATTTACACCAGTCTCCAAAGTTGGTGCCATCGTAATGCTTCCCTGGTCCCAAGAGAAGTCCGAAGGCAAGACATGAGCCCGGAGCTCTCAAGCTGCCCCAGCAGGCCTTTGTAACCTCGAGTGTGTGGCAAATTCACAGTAGAGCTTGGAAAGAGCAAGACTGGTGCCTGGGTCCCCTTCCCAAACACAGACACTGAGTGTCTGAGGTCCACGGATTTTCAGAGCTCTCAAAGGTGCTTCTCCATGTGCAGCCGAGGCTAACAACTGAGTGAGGACAGTGGTACTTTTCCCCAGAGTTTATCTTTAAAGCATCCCCCAGCTGGGTGAGGAGAGTTTGGGAGGTACCCCAACACTCTAATTACCTTTCCAGCACCCCCTCATTCATGCCCTACCATTTACTGGGTACTTGCATTGTGGGAGGCACTGTGTGTTAGCCCTAGCCTTGCTTCTTCAGAGAACCAGAACCAGCAGGATACTTGTATATATAAATATATATACATTGAGAGAGAGAGAGATTTACTATCAGAAATTGGGTCACATGATTACAGAGACAGAGGCCCCCTGAGATCTGCAGTCGGCAGGCTGGAGACTCAGGAGAGCTGCCGGCATACAAAGTTCCAGTCTAAGTCCAAGTCCAAAGGCAGGAGAAGACTGATGTCTCAGCTTAAAGACAGGCAGAGAAAGCAAGTTCTCTGTTCTCAGTCTTCTGTTCTTTTCAGGTGTCCCAGGGACTGGATGAAGCCATCCCACACTCCAGAGGACAATCTGCTTTCCTCAGCCTACGAATTCAAATGTTAATCTCATCGAACAACACCCTCGCAGACTCACTCAGAATGATGTTTAATCAAATATCTGGGCACCTGGTGATCCAGTCACGTTGACACACAAAATTAACTGCCACACTGCTGTTCTAGGCGCTACAGCGAATATTAAAAGGATCTGGATTCCTGCCCTCAAGGAGCTGCCGGTCTCATGATAATGAAAGACACGTGTGGACAGCTGGTCTCCACAGCGTAGTGAAGCCACACAATGAGGACAGCGGGGGCTCAGAGGAGAAACGTCAGAGCCAAGATGGTCGCCAAAGTCCTCCTGGAGAAACTGGTATGAAGCTGGGCTGAGAGGCTATTATTGGTTGAATTGCGTCTAATGAAAGCTATGTTAAAGTTCTAACTCCCAGTAATATGAGCAGAATGTGATCTTATTTGGGAATAGGGTGGTTGCTGATGTCACTAGCAAAGATGGGGTCATGCTAAAGTAGAGTGAGCGCTTAATCTGATATGACTGATGTCCTTATAAGAAGAGGAGAGAGACACAGAGAGATGCCTTCACCAGAAGCTCAAGAGACGAGCAGCACGGATCATCTTCTCCCTCAGAGCCCTCAGAGGACTGAACCGTGCCGACACCCTGATGTCAGACTGCTGGCCTCCAGAGCCGTGAGAGAGGACAATTCTCTTGCTCTGAGCCACCCGGCGGGCGGTCCTTCGTTACGGCAGCCCTAGCCAACGAAGAGGCTAGGACAAGCGGGGTGGGGAGGGCGACCCAGGAGAAGCAGAGGTGGCAATGAATAGTGCTTGGGGAGGACAAGGACTAATGCAGCTCAAACAATGAATTTCAGAGAAGTAAGAAACGATAGAAGACAGGAATCCAGGCTGCCACCAAGCACCTTGTTTCCCCAGCCATGCCACGGTGCTGCCCAGGGTTGAGGGAAACGTCTCACCCCTCCACCCACGTAATGTAACTGGGTGCTCCCTTCCTCTCTCTTACCTTCTCCCCCTCCCTGGGCACAGTGACTGTGAGGGTGGGCATGTGACCCAAACATCCTTCTTGGCCACAGGAATGGGTCCATGGATGGGCACGGAGCCAAGGCAAGCCAATTAGAGCCTTTCCCTGGGACTTTTTATTTTTACTATTATTAAAACTTGTAGAAAAGAGCCCTTTTCTCTCTCTGCTCACAGGCCTGTGAAACGTGAACTTGAAGCTGCCCTCAGCCACATCCTTGTAATGCAAATAAATAAGGAGATGAAACGACCCTTCTATCACTCTTGCCCTTGGTTCTAGACACCAAGGTTTTTGGAGCTACATCTGGATTTTTACCCCTTTCCAGTTCTTCGATCAATTCTGTGAACTACCCACAACAACCTTGTCCTCACACATTAAAAACAAAAATAACTTTGTTTTTAAACTGACTTAAATGGATTTCTGCCACTCGCTACCAAGGGAGCCCCAACTAGGACATAATGGGAGAACGCATATTGCCCACATCCTGAAGAGCTTTGATGCCAGGCTGCAGGGTGTATTTTTAACCCCATTAGCTAGAGATTATTAACTGGAGTCTATAGAATCTGGCTTCGGGGTTCCCCATGAAACTCCAGAAAATATGTAGAAAATGCACACAAATGCGCAGCCGCCCGGGAAAAGGCAGCATGAATGCCAACACGTTCCCAGTAGCAGAGTCCTTGACCACCCCCGAAAAGATTCAGAGCCACTGACATGCGCGACAAGAAGCCATAACAGACCTAAAAATCACAGAACCCATTATCCTCCGCGAACAATTCCTAAGCACCTCAGACAGACAGCCATCTCGTCAACAAACACGCTGTCCATGCAGGGTCAAGAGCTGTTGGGGAAGTGAAGATACATGTGACATCATTTTATCAAGGAGTTCCGTCACCTTGGGAGGGGGATGGGCATCCAAAAATTTCAACAGAAAGTGAGAGAGCGTAAACAACGCAATGACAATGCAGACGGGAATGCCTAGAACATTTTCCACAGCCCTGAAGGAGCAGTCGTGTTGTGACCCTCAGACTAGCCCGGCAGCATCAGCACCTCCTGGACACATATTAGAAACACAGATTTCAAGCGTCACCCCAGACTTTCTGAATCCCAGTGGGCAAGATCCCCCAGTGGAGGTGTATGCAAATTCGTGGGAGCTGCACTCCCCCGGGTAGTTCTCAGTGTCGTGTAAATATGATCTGCCCGGGAGGAAAACGCGCCCAGAAGAGACAGAAGCAGGGACCACATGCCCAGGTTGCCATGGGCCTGCCGCCACGCGGATCAAGCTGCATTTCCAGCAACAGGGGACGTGTACAGGGACATGAGCGGCTGGGAGCACAGGAGGCCGTGGGCCACAGTGTGTGAACCCAAGCCTAGAAGTGGCCTTTGGTCCTGCTCGATGCTGCGCCTGCACTAGATGGTGTCCCTGAGCGGCCAGAGCAATACCAGCAGACTTCACACGCATCGGCACACTCAGAGGGGATTAGCTAACATCTGGGGAGCACGGCCTGTTTATTCTGCTGGTTTGTGGAACAAAGGAGCACAAGAAGGCTCTTGGAGTGCCCAAGCATCAGCCCAACACAGAGCTGGCGGGGCAGGGGGCTTGACAGAGGGCAGCAGCCCCATCACTAGGCTTCGGAGGACCCCAACAGACAGACACACAGACAGACAGCAGAGCTGAAATGCTAGGGCACCAGGAACTCAGGGTCTAGGGACTAGTAATATCAATTAAACCAAAAGGATTCCCTGGTTCACTTAGGTTTAGAAATGCCACACGAAGCAAAGTTAAATGTGTTCTTTAACACAGAGAGCACCTCTGACCCACAGCGAGGGCTGTGAATCTTCAAGAGGAAGGTAGAGTAGGTTTTCGTTCCCAGGCACCAATCACAGAACACTTGCCATCTGTGTGAGGCAGCCGGGGCCGCCAGGACCAAGGACCACAGGCAGGGTGACCTAAAAAGCAGCAATTGATTTCTCACCGTCCTGGTTTGTGGAACCAACCACCGTCCTGGAGCCTGGGAAGTCTAAGACCAAGGTGCCAGCTGACAGGCATTCTGGTAAGGGCTCTCTTCCTGGCCGGCTGACTTCTGCCTCCCAGGGCAGGAAGAGAGCAAAGAGCACGTGCCTTTTCTTCTAAGGGTACAAATCTTATCACGAAAGCCCCCCACTCATGATGTCACCTAACCCTTCCAAAGTCCCACCTCCCGATACCATCACATGGGAGGTGAGAGCGTCAGTACAGGAATGGAGGGAGGGTGGGTAGTCCACTCAGTTCCTAGCACTATCCTGCCATAGACAGGAAGACTTCAGAGCAGACTCGAAAATACCAGCAAAGATGGACATGACAGAGATCCCTCTGGGGAAAGAAGACAGTCGGGAATGCGTGCAGTAGGAGTTCTAAGGGTTTTCTGTCCCGGGCAATAGAGCTATTAAAGGATGTAAGCTGTTTGCAGCAAACATTGCAAATGTGCCGAGAAGTTCCCTGTAATAACGCCCATGGCCATTTCTGCGAACTCAGTATGAGCTGGAGGCCCGTTGTGAGCCTGACTTCCTTTACGTTGTCACATGTCGTGCTCCGAACTACTGTGTAAGGAAGCTACTGTGCTCGTCCCCATGTTCAGATGATGAGACCAGGGCTTTAAAAAGTCAATTAGCTGCCTTAAGTCTTAGAGCTAGCTAGTGGCAAAGCTACCTGAGAGCCCTCTGACTTCAGGCACCTGTTAAAATGCTATAAAAATTCTTCATTCCTTGGCACATGAGAAACATGCCCAGGACCTATACTTAGACTCACAGGTCACCTTTCGGGTGGGGGTCGTTCCCGGTGACTCTGGAGAAGACACATACAGAACAAAGCCAAGCTTCATGTGCAGGATCCATCGCCCCTTTATTTTCATGTTTTAGGTTTAGTACCTCTGTCTTGTCCCTGTATTTTCATATACTGTTTCTTCAAACTCACCCTATGGTATATTTTAAAACTAGGCAATTCGGGAACAATGATAGACATGGAGCTTACGTGATGTGCTGACACTAATGCCCACCCTTCTAACCCTGGGGTTAGCTATTCACTTGGTAAAATGAGTAGCTTCTGGCCTTCACACATCCTATCTGTCAAGGCAGTATTTTTATATTTACAAATTTCAAAGAGGAAAATAACTTGTCACTCTCAATCAACAAACCTGGCTTTTTGCAAAGGAACTGCTAAAAAGTTTCCCTCTGCGTAAAACCATTCCAAGGACTTGACTCAAGCAAAGAGGGCAACGGACTTGGTCATGAATAAATCCACGGTTTTCTAGGAATGTTTTCCTCTGAGCGTTAAGAATCGCCTGCCCAGGGGTGCCTGGGTGGCTCAGTGGGTTAAAGCCTCTGCCTTCGGCTCAGGTCATGATCCTGGGGTCCTGGGATCGAGTCCCGCATCAGGCTCTCTGCTGGGCAGGGAGCCTGCTTCCTCCTCTCTCTCTCCCTGCCTCTCTGCCTACTTGTAACCTCTGTCTATCAAATAAATAAATAAAATCTTAAAAAAAAAAAAAAAAAAAGAATCGCCTGCCCATAGGCCACCTTCATTCCCAGCAGAAGGAGAAAAATTGTAAAAAAGCTGCAATGTCAGGATTTTTCAGATGCAAGAGTGAATAGCTAAAAATAGAGCTGGCCTGAGGGCAGGACCGCCATCATCCACACAGCACTCCCGCCTCCTTACCTCTAAGGCGAGGGGCAGCACCACCGCTCTTCAGTCCTGAAGGTCAGGATCCCGCCAGTGACGGGTGTCCTGGTGACATCTGCGTACCAGCCCCAGTTCCAACTCCTGGGGAATGCCCAACCTGCTTACGTCATTCACTCCAAGGCAGCTCCACAGTTTTGATCAGAAGAGCCTCAAAATAAGAAGCTTTAACCTACACTGTCCCAGACAGATGGAAATGCATTCTCTCATTCAAGTTCTTTTTAAAGTGTACGTGACACTGGAGAGTACCCAGTGTCATTGTCTAGAGCCATAAGTCCTTCATCTCTGGCCTAAATTTCGTCTACTTTACTGAAATAAAAGACCAGATTTCTCCTATATTCTGGGTCACAAAATTTCTGTTCGGCAAAAGTAATTTAATTGCTTTCCAATCTGCTCTTTTATTTTGTTTTTACTATTAATTTTAAAATTATTAGTTATCTTAAACATGTGCAAAGGCATTTAACAATAATAAAACAGCAGCCTGCGTACCCACTGCCTAGATTTAATGCATGCTCCCACACGACCATTTCTGCTAAGACAGAGAGAGCAGTTGTTCTTAGAAGATACGAAGCACTACAGGTATGGTCAGTCACCTGCCTATGCTCAGTCCCCTGCCTTTTGTTCTCTGCAGAGGTAACAGCACTAGGAACTGGTGCATCTGCCTCTCATGCAGACTCATGCAGGTTTTTATATGTCTACTACATATGTATATCCACATAGTAATGCCAAGCTATCTCCTTGAACTCTTAAATGTGTATCAGTGGTTTCATACTGAGTTCATCCTTTTAAAAATCGCTTTCTTGGGGCACGTGGGTGGCTCAGTCGTTAAGCATCTGCCTTCAGCTCGGGTCATGATCCCAGGGTCCTGGGATTGAGGCCCACATCGGGTTCCCTGCTGGGCAGGAGGCCTGCTTCTCCCTCTCCAACTCTCTCACTGTGTCTCTCTCTGTCAAGTAAATAAAATCCTTAAAAAAAAATCGCTTTCTTTTCTTCAACCAAGATTTTTAAAAAAAAAAAGATTTTATTTAGTTAACAGAGAGAGAGAGAGAGAGAGACAGCACAAGTAGGCAGAGAAGCAGGCAGAGAAGCAGGCAGAGAGAGGGGGAAGCAGACTCTCCGCTGAGCAGAGAGCCTGATGCAGGGCTCAATCCCAGGACCCTGAGATCATGACCTGAGCTGAAGGCAGAGGCTTAACCTACTGAGCCACCCAGGCGCCCCTCAACCAAGCTTTTTAAGATGATGGGTAATTAACATATAGACAATGCTATTGTGAAGACTCTTGCTAAGGCTTCCTGTACACAAACAGGAAACTTTCTTTAGGGCCTACATATCTAGAAGTGTTTGTCCCAACGTCCGGCTTCACCAGCATAAATTTTTATACTTTACTGGACATTTATGTTTTCCTTTTTGTGACTTGTCACATAAAAATCTTTGACTGCTTTGCATATTGGCCTACTTTCCTCTTCATTATGATTTGTAGGGATTTTTATATGCTTCAGAGACCGATCCTTTATCAGTGTATATGCTAAAAATATCTTCTATTCTGTGGCTTGTCTTTTCACTTTGGCTTTGATTGCTTTTGTCATGCAGAAGTTTATCAGTCATTTGGTTTATGGTTTGATTTTCCTGTGTTTTGTTCAAGTAGTGCTTCCCTTTCCTGGGGTCATAAGTATATCTTCCTGGTCAACCTCACCTAGCCTGCATGGTCCTAGTATCTACCATCTTTTCTCTTCTATACTTTTAAAAGTATCATAAAGATAATTTATTGCTATCATGAAAGAAACAGATGATTATTACAGAGGATCTAGGAAAAGCAGAAAGAAAACAAATCGGTACATCATTAGAGTCACTTTTAAAGTAACATTGATGCATATGACATCGACTTCCTCTGAACTTCGATCTCCTCATCTGTAAGATACGAACAATGATGCCCATATTGCGTTATTAGGGCCCCATTTTATATCAAATTTCATATGCCAAGCCTATAACTGGCAAAATCTTTCCTTAAAGAATCCTGTGAGCCCTTGTCTACCAGGGTGCAAAGTTCCTGGAGAAAAGTAAAACAGAGCCATGGACATGCTTGTTGGTTCGAGTCCGAGTTACGGGCAGGATCCCAGGAAAGACAAATTCTGTGCAGTCGGTAAGGCTGCTACCATGTCAGGGCATAACTATCCTAGGGGCTGTTCCTATAATCACAAGACCCCTCCATTTATAAAAGCACACTACAGAGACAGTACCTAAAACGGCATGGAAACTAGCTGGAGAATAAAAGCCACCAGCTGACCTCATCCTCAGTACCTCCCTGCTCAAAGGAGTCAATTAGCAAAAGGGAAAACAATGGACTTTTTTGGAATTATATAATTCCATTGTATTTTTGCCAGGTATCAGATTTCACGACTCACTGCCATGTGCCACATCATGAAAGAACTTATTGTTACATACACAAAACAAGAACAAGCTCACAATGCTGCAAAAAGTAGAATTCCACATTCTTTGTCTCATTGCAGTTGAAATCTTCAGGTTAACAGGCAATTACATTCACAAAACCTGTCGTGCTCCGAACGAACATGGCTCATGTTGAGATGGCTCTCGCCTAAAGAAAGACTATTTTTAGGAAGCTTGGCAAAGAAAATTCAAGTTTTCAGCCCAAGCATGCACTGCCAAATAACTAACTCCACCAAACCCTTTATTACCAAAAGAAAAAAGAAAAAAAAAGGCAACAAAATAATGAAATCTTTCTTTTGACCATTTTGGGGAATTCTCTTCCCATGTCTAACTCCCCTTCAGCTTTCAGAATTTCCTTCACAGAATTGTGCATATACCTTCCCTGCAGAACGGTAGTATTTGAAAGTCAAGCTGGAAGTCGTCTGATTAGAATCTCTTGTCTTTCCATGTCCTGGAGGAATCATGGAGCCTTTTTGTTTAAAGTGAGAATGTGTCTAGAGCAGGACCAGTTTCATTTTCAAGGACTCCAGGCTGTGGACCTCAGATGAAGAATTCCAAACCATTGTCAGAAACAGTAAAAATCCTTTAAAACATAAAAACTGAACCCTAAATGTACTCTTTATAGTTACACAAATCCAAATTATTTCATTTTCTACTAAAAACTGAGCTTCTGGCAAAATATGTATGTGTTGGACCAGGATTCTCCCCCTTGGAGACAATGGAGTAAGTGTCTGAAGATACAGGCTCTGGACTTGGCATTGAGACTTCTCTGAGCAGCAGTTCCCTGGGGGTTAGATGAGCTCTTTTTTTTTTTAACATGGACCACTGACTCCTGATTGGTCCCCCTATCTGCAATTTCTCACCTCTTCTCATCCACCCTTGACACAAGTGGGTCTCAGAGGGGCCCCAGACCAGCAGCATCAGTACCACCCGAGACCCTGTGAGAAATGCAAACTCTTGGGTCCCCACTCTAGACCTACTAAGTCATGAACTCCAGCGAGGGTCTCAGCATCTGTGTTTTAAGAAGCGCTTCAGGTGGGATGCCTGAGTGGCTCAATCAGTTGAGCATCTGGCTCTTGATCTCAGCTCAGGTCTTGATCTCGGGTAATGAATTCAAGACCCATACTGGACTCCACACTGGGGAAGGAGCCTACTTAAAAAAAAAAAAAAAAAAAAAAAAAAAGCCAAGAAGGAGGAGGAAGAGGAGGGAGAGGGGGAGGAGGAGGAGGAGAAGAACAACAACAACAACTATTCCTTCAAGGGATGCCCACGCACACTAACACAGGAGAGCCACCGGCCTGCGCTGAATCCTCCTAGTGTGGGTCAGAGCTCCTCAACACAGCTCTGACAGACTGTCATGACCAACCTCCTTCAGCCTCCAGGTTCGTCCTCAGATTCCCTCCATCCCGACTCCACTCGTGCAGTGGACCACACTACAGAGCAATGCTGACTTACTGAGGTGCCACCTCACCCACGAAGCTTTTCCTTCCCCTATTCCCATCCGGTTAATCATGTCTTCTGGCTTTATCCCATGTCCCATGTTTAAAAGCACTCTATGAAGGGGTTGGAGACCTTGATCTACCCCGCTAGCCCAGGAGGTCTTTGGAAACATACAGTCGTTCACATTTCCTTTCATCAACGATTACTGAGCATGTGGCACCCAGGTGAGCACCTAGGATATAATGGACCCAGGTGAGCACCTAGGATTTAATTTTTTATTTGAGTGTCACTGACACACAAGGTCACATTCGTTTCAGGTGTACAACATAGTGACTCAACAAGTTTGAACGTTGTGCTGTGCTCACCACAGTGTAGCTGCCATCTGACTGGGAGCCTTCAACCTCTGGACCCATCCCCCACCCTCCTCTCCTCAGGCAGCCATCAGTTTGCTCTCTGTGTCTACAGGTCCGATTCTGCTTTTTTGTTGTTTATTCATTTGTTTTGTTTTGGTTTTTTTAAGATTCCATATGTGAGTGAAATCATATGGCATTTGTCCATCTGACTTATTTTACTTAGCATAATTTCATCAAGGTCTACCCATGATGTTGTCCATGAATTGTATTAATGTTGTCAGTGGGTGGAATTCCCAGCTGTGATACTGTGCTACAGTTACACAGGATGTCACCCATGGGGCAAGGTAGGTGAGGGGCATACGGGATATTTCCCTATTATTCCTACAACTGCATATGAATCTACAATTATCTCAAAATAGGGGTGCCCAGGTGGCTCAGTCAGTTGAGCGTCTGACTCTTGATTTAGGCTCAGGTCATGATCCCAGGGCTGTGAGAACATCAGGCTCTGTGCTGAGTGTGGAGCCTGCTTAAGATCCTCTCTCTCCCTCTGCCCCTTGCCATGCTCTCTCTAAAAATAAAAAGTTTAAAAAAATTTATCTCAAACAAAAACTTTTTTTTAAAAGGTCTTGGATCTTTCAAGAGAAGTTCATTTGTCATGCAGTCACTATATAAGACTTTTAATTCCACTAAAGCACTTGATTTTTTTAAATTTTATTTATTCATTTGTAAGACAGAGAGAGAGAGAGAGAGAGAGAGAGAGAGAGCACACAAGCAAGGGGAACAGCAGGCAGAGGAAGAAAAAGGCTCCCTGCTGAGCACGGAACCCAATGCGGGACTCGATCCCGATTCCAGGACCTTGGGATTATGACCTGAGCCAATGGCAGACGCTTAACCAACGGGGCCACCCAGGTGTCCCTCCACTAATACACTTATAAATGTTATTATGAGCACATATATGAGACGGACATATGGATGTGAACTAAACTTTTTGTGGTGATCATTTCACAATACAGGGAAGCCAGGGTCATTACACTGTATACCTAGAAATATACCCGAAGCACATACACCAGTTCTAACTCAATAAAACTGAAAAAGGGAAGAATGAGAACCAAGAAACGAGAGCTTAGTATCTACTCCAACCTCTCCAGAATCCTTAGGGTGTCTTTCAAGACTCTCCGTGATCTGACCTTCGCCTATTTACCCATAATTATGCTCCCTTCTCTCCTATATGGTCTGTCTGGTCCTCACTGGCCTTTTCCTGTCTCTTCTGACCAGCCACATTATACTCTTCTTTCAAAGCCCAGAGCAGATCCCATGATAACCAGCAAACCATTCCCAACAATCTAAGCCTCTCTGTTTATCATCAGTACTTGTCAACCATGTCATTCCGTCAGCTATTACCTTGTATTATGAACTCTCATGTATGCATTTCAGTTTTATATCCCCAACTAGATTTCAAATATATCTCAAGGATGACAAGGCCTGATTCTCCCTCCTTCCTGAAGGCAGGTAGAGCAGAATGATTAAGAAAGGGACTCCGGAGTCAGAAAGCCTGTGTTCTAATCCTAGCTCAAAAGAGGCAACACTGAGGTCCCAAAGTTCTCTACATTCAAACACTGTGGAATCGTACAATACAGGGTTCGTCTTTTTTGCCTCGGTTTCCCCAAGGATACCCTCATGTTACTCTCCCTGCAACCGCCTGGTATGATAAGGGATGATCCGGAGAGATCCCTGGCTGAGTATCCACAAAGACAGTGGCCACAGAGGTAAAATAAACACATGGGTGGGATTCATAAGTCCCCCTTAGGTGTAAAAATTGTCCCATGAGAAGCGGCGCCTTCCCCGAAGCTGCAAAATGAATGTGGTGAGCACGAGTGAGTGTCCAGTCTTCAAACCCAAAGCTATAAAAATGTTCCGTATCTTTATTCGAATAGAGGAAACAAGCAATTTGCTTTTAAATATTTATCCTGACTTTCCTTAGCAAACCAGACGTCTGAAAACAGCCCATGACGTTTAGCTTCTCAAAGCATTTGGCTTGACTGGTTCATCCGTCTCGAGAAAGCAAAGAGAAAAATCTCGCCAGTGATATTCTCGGATTGGCTAAAATCTGATGAGAGCTTCCGAAAGAACGTGTGCAAAGGCTGATGCAGGCGGGGGGTCTGCGGCTGCTCTCTTCCCTCTCCCCACGAGAGATGTCCCGGAAGCTGGTCCCAGGGGGCCAAGAGAGGCTGCGGATGGTGGGGGGGGGGGGCAGGAACTCTAGTCTTGGGCGCACAGTTGAGGACACAGGTGCCCCGTGAGAACTGCTGACACTCATGTGGGGTTCTCCACCTCCCAGTTGCTTCTTTAGCCCCTCAGAGGTGCCAGGTTGAGCCCTTGAGTGGACAGGAGATGCCTCTTTGGTGTGCCCCAGTTGGAAGGTCTGATCAGGCACGGCCGGGGCTGGGAGCGGCTTTCCACAGGAAGTCCGCTCTGCTTCAGTGCTAGAAATCAGTGTGATGTCTGGCTTAGCCAAGTGTCCCTGCAGGACCCCACTGGGAAATCGCTGGAGTTTTATGAGGTTAGCTGCAGTTTTTGTGTAAACAACATAACGTTTTATGATGGGAAACCTAGCCCTTTGCTTTTTATGTAAAAGCATCGATTAAGGCTTTTTTAATGTTTGAGATGTAAAGAAGTGTGAAAAACTAATGTTGTTTCAGAAATGGTCCAAGGAAAAAGATAATGCAGTAGCTACAAGTTTAATGACCTTTCTCATAAAATTATGTAGGGGATTTGTGATAAGTGTGGCAATAAAAATGGTTTTGTTGCCTCTAATTTTCCCAGCTGTGGATTAAATGTTTTCTAATGGAGAATACCATTACTGTCCATATTCATTATTTATTCCAGCATGGATTAAATATATTTCCAAAACAAATATCGATAAATCCTAGATTCTTTAATTAAAATCCTTTCAACAGCAAAGTTCCTTTATTTTTGTGATTCTTTTCACTGGGGAGGGGGTATCACCAACATCACCTTTTATGAAAGACAATTTCAGTAACAACTGAATTCAAACAGTGGTTACGTGTCATTATACCTTGGTTGGTATCCACAGAATGAACACCAGGAGTGAACCCTAATGTAAAGCACAGACTCTGGGTGACAATGGCACGTCAGTGTATGTTCGCCAATTACAACACACGTACCACTTTGGAGGGAGATGCTGACAGTGGGAGATGGTGGGAGAACCCGAGGGCTATATGGGAAATCTCTACATTTTCTGCTCAATGTTGATGGGAACATAAAATTGCTCAGAAAAAATACAGAGTCTATGAAAATATTCTCTGGAGGGTGCGTGTGTGTGTGTGTGTGTGTGTGTGTGTGTGTATCTGTGTCTGTTTCACCCAGTCACGATGTGTTGGAAATCTTTCTAAAATGCACTGGTTCTAGTGCTGACAGTGGCGACTCCCATACTTGCTTGGGCACAAGACACTCGCTTCCCTAGTCCCACAGACAAGAGTAGAGAGAGACTGGCCTGACCATGAACGTCCCCACGGCACACCCTGCACATAGCCTTCTGGACTACATCTTTGGCACGAGAGTACAAAGCTGCTGTTTGCCTTTTTCTTATAAAATTGAGGCAGGAGGGTAAAAGGAGAAACCCAACAAGGACCTTTTCTAAGGACTGCACCTCACATAATCAAGGCCAGACCCTAGCCAAGGTTAATCTCATGTGATCGCATGTGCCCATTAACAAATTAACCAGCTTTTGTCCTCAGGTCTTCGTAAGAGAACACAAAATCCTGAAGGTCAGAGCTATTACTGGGATTTCCAGAACATTTCTTGTCTGAGGCCCCTGAGCACATCAGGGCAGAATGGGATTGCCTGCTATACTCTGGGCAGCACGGGTCAGTGGAGAAAATCATGTGCCAAGGTGGAGGTGCCCAGCAGGAGAGGACATCGCTCGCACACACACACACACACACAAAAAAAAAAACACCTATCTCTTCCAAAGTGGGCAGAGAGCAGAGGGAGAATCGAGGACAGGGTCACCTCAGGATGGGCCCTGCTGTGGCCGCTCAGCCCCCACCTCCCTACAAACACACTGGCAAGCACCCTCTTTCCCTAAGAGGCACTCAGGGCTCCGCCCATGGTTAACAGACCTCCTGACTCATGCCTTCCCAAGACACAATCAGGGGATGTCAGAGCAATGCGGTGATGTTCCACCAGCAGCGCAGTAAGGCACGTCCTCATCCCCTCATTCTCTTTTCAGGGGGCCAGTCCTCTGAGCTGGGCTGGGGAAACGCACGTGCTCCATCCGCTTATGGCCTGTATTTGCACAGCAGCCCCCTTGTGAGAAGCAGAAACAAAGCAGACACGTGTCCCCAGGTGCGGGTTGCCTGCCTGGACAGTCAGCCCCAGTCTTTCACCAGGGGGCAGTCCTCGTGCTCTGGCGGAACTCAGCTGCCTCCCGTCTGCCCCCTGCTGCCCTGCCCTCGACCCCAGGGCTGACCTGCGGAGACCACACTTATTAAAGGAGAGAGGTCACTTACCCCTGTTCTTGCTGAAGTTGGCTCATTATGGGCTGAAACTGCTGAATTACATGTGGTGTTTTACGAGACCATCAAGTGTCGAGGAGTGACGCCGCGAAGGGTGCCGTGCAGACTCTGACCCCGGCCACAAAGGGGGCCCCTGGAGCCCTGCTGGTGAGGGCCCTCCTGCTGCTAACCAGGGTGCCCGCATTCACAGCCACGTATGAGACTGGGTGTTCGCACTGTGGGCTCCCCAGATATTACCCACCCTCCCCCACCCCTGACCAGGAGAACAATTCAATTTCTATATCCTTCGTTTTTTGTATTCATTAACGGAAGATCACTTCCCTAGAAAAATCCACCCTGAAAAACTTAAATTGCATTTTTAAGTGAAAGATGGGTTCCAAATAAAAGACAGGGGTGGGGAGAGAGACAGAGACAGAGAGAGACAGAGACAGAGAGATTCCTTCTTACATCTCAGGCTAAGAGTAAGATCTGGGACTTCCAGAAAGGTATGGCTCTTAGAAACTGATTAATTTTTAGATCTTAAAAAGCCATACAGTCTCTTTAAAGAGCAATGAGAGCCTGATTCAAGTTGTTAAATTTTATGTTGTGTGTAATGTTGTAATCGATGTCAAACCTTTCACATTTTCTTACCACTGACATTGGACAGTCTACTCCACTCAAGGGCTCAGTTACCGGAGTCGAGATTAAGTAACCTAACCAGGAAATAAGGGCAGAATGGAATTTTATTACATGGAATTGAGAAGTTCAAATGCAAAATAATTAAGTCTGAGCCAAATATAGCCATTCTCTCTCCCATCAGTTTATTTGGTGGATAATTGGCTGTATTAGGTATTTCACTGAGCTGCATATAAAACTTTATTGCCCTTGTAAAGTGCATGCTGTGAATTCTGATGCTTCTGTGTGTTTGGGGGGACATAACTGTTCCCTTTGCAGAATAGTGCTGCTTACCTAGATCCTGAAACCAAACTAGGCTTCCAGGACGCCTGCTGCTGAAGCCCCTGGTGCCAGGATGTATGTGAGGGGCTCCGATCTAAGCTGAGGAGAGACAGACGGGTAGCAATTGGAAAAATAGCCCCCTGGAACTTAGATCCCGTGAAACGGAAGACCAAAACACCTGCCCTATTTGATGTGGGCTCTGCCAAGACTCCTCCGGGGTTAACATTTTTGTGTCTCAATTAGTAATAAATAAGTCAGCACGGAGTGTTTTTCACCAGATCTCAGGGTTTGTGACAAATCAATTTTGTTTTAATATGTGGGGTCTTTGCCGAGGTGGTCTCACCTCTCCCCCTCCATCTTTCTCAGAAAGGTGGGCCATTTGTACACCGCTAGGGCCTGCCTTCCTGTGCATCTGACACCATCAGAACAGTAAAGAAATGACCTAATTAGAATCCTTTTCTGGGAAAAACAATATGTGGCTACATATGGTTTCAGTTAGGCTCCAAAAGCTTTCCTATTCTTGCAATTCCAGCAATACGCCTGGATCGCTACCTCTGATGTGTTTTTAGAAGCAGATTCACAGTGTATTCCCCCAGGTAACCCCCTGCGGCCTCCTCCTCTGCCTGCACCCTTCTCTACCCTCCAGCTCTTTCTCAGCACACTCTATAGGACCTCTCAGGCCCCTAATGACGGACTCCTCAAACCCCGGAGCGTACGTGCACAGCACAGCTAAGTCACCTGGGGAAATCGTTCCTTCACTCCACACATATCCCCCAGGCCTCTAGTCCATGGAAACTACTTTTCTAGGTATTGGGAGCATGACGCTCAATCAGGCAGGGTTCCCAACAACTTACAGTAGAAAACAACCTTTCCCATCCTGGTTCTGGGGACCCCGGGGGTCTCTCAACTCCCTAAAATGATATCCAAAACTGCATATCAGTACTTTTCTAGGCAAAGGGTCTGAAGCTTTCACCAGACTCTTGAAGGGCTCTGTGGCCCTTGGGGAGGGAGGGGCGGGAGGAGTTAGAAATTACTGGAGCTGGAAAAGAGGACAATTAAATCCTGGCAAGAGTATATGTAAAGAGCTTGTATCAGAGAAGTGAGTACCTAGCACAGCTCCAGGCTCCCGCACCAGCACTGGCTGAATTTGCACCGAGTGCAGGGGAAGCTGGGAAAAACAAGAACAGTTCTTTATGCCAGGGTGAGGTGGGGGGGAGAGCATTAATAAATGATCAGAAAGGAGGGCGCCCTTGAGTGAGCTCTCGAGAGATGAGCGGGAATGTGCCAGCAGAAGGTGCTCCTGGCGGAAGCACAGCCGCGGGATATGCTGATTTTCCCACTCAAATCCTGCAGCCCAAGCAGTCCCAGGCAGGCCGGGAGACCAGTCAGTCCCTCTCTAGCAAAGCCCCAGGAGGCAGGCAGGGGCATTCCTAGGTCTGGAAATACATATGACAACCTGTGGGGACTAGAGTTGGAGGAGAGGCTTGTCTGGGGGCCTGGGCTTGGGATGTGGACCTTTGAGAAAGATCTGTACAAAAATACTTCTCATGAGAACATCACAGGCCACTTCCCATGCATGTCATCAAGCCTGGAAAGCTCTCAAGAGCTGCCAGCAAGAGGAGCTGGTGGGGTCCTCCCAACACAGTGTGGCTGGCAGTTGGGAGCGTGGCCGGACGCTGCTGCTGCGACGGCACAGACAGAAGGGCTGGCTGGGGGCAGGTGGGCAGCGCCACGGGGGGAGCCAGCACCCGGCCTATGCCACTCCAAGTCCATGGAGCCTCCAGGCCCGAAGCCAGCCCAGTCCACCCGTAACACGGGCAGGGCTAGAATACAAAAGGAGGCCCACTTAACCATAGTATACATATTCAACAGTTTTGAGTCATGCAAACAGACTGCTGAATAACTCCATTCCCTCCTCCAGCCTTGACAAGTATCCCCCCCAAAATAACCTAGGTAGCCACATTCCAAGTGCCTTCTCAGACTCCTTGAAGTTCCACTCCAGAATGTGACAGTGTGAGGAAGGCCAACCCCTGGCCTCCAGCCCTTGGCTTGACTACTTGCTACCTTACCCGTTGTCCATCCCCCTAGGTTAGTGGCCCACACGTTCAAGCTCCATGGGCACGCCCACAAGCAACCACCCCTGGGCCCTCCCTGGAACCGAAGGGTTGAACCTCAGCAGTGAGGTGTACCCACACAAAGAGGCCTCCACAGGCCCTGGAGGTAGGCTCAAGGCCACTGTAGCGGGGCGTGCCAGTGGGGAAGCCAAACACAGGTTGGGGACATGCTGGTTCCATCCATCTGGCTGACTCGACTTGGCACAGTCAGGCCAAGGCTGAGTGGGTGGACAGGGTGCCACTGGCTGGAGCTGCCCTGATTCGGGTCACCCTGGGTTCCTTTCAAACCCCACTGCCAGTAGGACTGGCAGGCCCATCTTTGAGCCTTGGCTCTGTTCCTTACTAGCCGTGTAGCCTTGGTAAAATGCTTCCTCTCTCTGAGCCCATCTCATCTGTAAAGAATATTTAACCTGCTACTCCCCAGAGATCCCATGAGGCTCACAGGAAGGTAATAACTCTGTGTCCCAAAGGGGCCTGACAGATGGGGTATATGTCTGATGCTCTCAGACAGACAGAGGAGGTAGACTGAGCATGGGGGACACAGACTCCCTTTCTCACCTCCACCTGGGCCACAGTGGGATAAGGAGGGAGAAATCCATCTTTGTCTTGAGTCATGACCTGAGCTTGTGGCTTGTGGCTCAGGTCCAAGGCAGACGCGCTCTTGTGTCTCCTCTGCTTGTCTGCCAGCCCCCCACCATCCCTCATCCTCCATCCTAAGCAGAGCTCCCCTCCAGCCCAGGCTGGTCCCAGGAAGAGCCTTGGGATAGTGAGGCCAGGGCCCGAGAGCCTGGGGCGTTGTCTTCTGGGAACTGTCTCGGCATGTGCCTCGGGCGAAGAGGGGCTCAACTGTAATTTGTCTGTCTGCAAACCTCTCTTTATCAGCAAGAATAACTATCCTCTTCTAGACCTTGAACCTCAGCCTCTGCTGTAGGAAATGACTTCTTCAGTCAACATGGTTAGGGCAGGAGGCTGTGGTCCCAGTCAGCCCCCACAGGCATGCTAGTGTTCAGAACAGTTTACCCAGCCATGTGTTGCCAGGCGCCGTGCTTTCTGGGGCACCCAACGGAAATGGAGCCACTTGTCAAGGTCAGAGCCCCACCCACAAATCTGGGCATCTGTGAAAAGTTTCACAGAGAGGGTAGGAGAAGTCAGGAACTCCAGGAAGCTGGCGTGGGCATGGCGCAGAACCAAAGAACAGTTTCTGACTTTCTAGGCAGCCTCCTAAGGCAGTGGGAGCAGCAAAGCCCAGTAAGGACCTGGTATCCAGCAGAAAATCCCACCCAGGGAGAGAGTGAAGAGCCAAGGATGAGAGAGAGTATCCTTATTCCTCTTGCTGGATCCTACAGGGGTCATAGAAAGCCATGCAATTAACTGGCACAAAACTACACTTTCTGTCCCACTCTAGTGCACTAGGGTCAAGCAGCCATAAATAAGTTAACCTTCCACAACCCCACACCATCTGAGTGCAGGCACAGGCCATTTTATACAGAACCTGCAGGCAGGGAGAAGTCTGCACCCCTCAGAACGAGCTTTCTCAGTCTCAGCACTATGTTAGGGCCCCAAGAATTCTTTGTTATAAGGCTGTTCTGTGCATTGTAAAACATTCGACAGCATCTCTGACTAGGTGCCCACAGTTTCAACAACCAGAAATGTCTCCCGACACTGCCAAACATCCCCTGGGGAACAAAATGGTCCTTGGGCAAAGGCCACTGCTTCAGACAAGAATAGGTAGAGATGCGGGATGACACACAGAGCGGGTCATGCTGCCTCCACGTCCTCCTCTGGCCATGCCAACATTGCTCAGAGACTCACACCTAGCCAGTGCTCACACCAACAAACTCTATGGCCAAGGAGAAGAAGGGACACAGGTGCCCATTCGTTGACAACAATGCAACAACACTCACCAAGGACTCCCATCTCCAGGCAGTGTGCTGGGCTCTCTGCAGGGATCTTCCAAATGATCTGGCCAAGAACCTCTGAGCTAAGAACGGATACCACCCCCATCCTGGAGGAGGAGAATGATACAGCTTACAACTGATGGACCACTTCCCGAAGGTCGACCAGCTGGCCGGGATTGGAGCTGAGGTTGGAACTCAAGCCCATGGCGTCCAGAGCCTGCAACGTTAAGTCTCAACACGACAATCATCTCCCAGCTATGGGCTTCCTATACAGAAAGAAAAGTGACTTGATGTAGGTGATTTCATCTGGTCCTTCCCACTTCTCTAAGATGAGGGTCTGGAGAAGATAAAGCCCAGTGCTTCCCTGACCTTTGCCAACCAGAGTGTGGGCAGCAGTCGGAATGCAGGTTTCTCCCAGTAGGCCTACTCGGGAGCCACAGCTTCATCTAAGCACCCAGGTCTTGGACTCTGTGCATGGAGAGATCCCGGCTACCAGCCCCAAGGACAGGAGTAGTCACCAGCCCCCGTGCCTGGCCCTCATCCCCTGGGTGCCTGGAGATTCCACTCCAGGAAAACAAATACTGAGTGTGGGGGAAGTTCTTTGCTGCCTTTGAAAATCAAAATGCCAGCAGCTCAGCACTGGATCCCAGGAAGGCTTCAATCACATTCCAGGACTTGCAAGCAGCTCAGGGATGGAATTTGTAGAGGAATGTTTGTTTCTTTCCCCTTGCTTAAAGGATCTGAAGAGTGATTAAAAACAAAAGACGGTGAAGTTTCAAAAAGTACATCAGCAGCGTCCCTTTAAAAACACACCCAAGCCCAAGACGAAGGCTCGAGCGACAAGATACTGTACTGATTAATTATTAAGAACACATTTTGTGCGGTTTGACAGCTATGCCAGAGCAGTCTGCTTCATAGTGATTAAACCTCAATAAATGTGGTTCTAATAATGAGCTGGTATTGAATTATCAGACAATGGCAGCCTTAGTAAATCTTAATTAGTTTTGTCTTTTGAGCCCTTCATTTAAATTCTGAGTAATACGAATGTTGGTCGGAGTGAGGGAGGCATGGCTGCCATCCCGGGGGTGCCGCCCTGGGCCCGCGACCCCCCAGCCCCACAGACACAGAGCTCGCCAGCATGCAGGGTGGCTGGGGAGGGATCAAGAGTGGGATTGGGGAAGTTTGCTTCCAACAAACAGAGCCAGTCCTTCTTCAAACACCTCTGAGGAAGGAAAGCCTCATTAGGCCCAACAGCTAGACTTTCGGGTGAAAACAATTATTTCTGAAATGTGGAGCTGTAGGAGAGAAAAACAAAAAAACAACAAACCAGGAGACAGGGAGAGAGCAGGGCAAGGAAGGGAAGGGCTCCTGCAAAGCTGAGAGAGCTACATGAGTGGACAGATGGGTAACCGGGTGACGGGCCAGCCACCAGGTCCGACTGGAGGCCTTTCAGGGTAAAGAAAATGACCAGGGCACACAGCGTTCCTTCAAAAGGCCCACAATTACTTGTTTTATTGCTCGGAGTTACAAGATGATGGTATCTCAAAAGAAGGTGACAGCAAGTTAACAGATCAGTCCCTGAGGGTGCCTGGCCCAGACGGAGAGGCTCCCTTCTCCAAACAGAGATGCCCACACAATGAGGTGCTTTCCAGGGGAGACGTTCCTCCGCTTTGGGAGCGCAGTGGAAGGCCAGTCGGGGCACTCTCCACCTCCGTGCACATTTTGTTACTCATTAACTCCTAATTTGGGAAGGGGTAAAGGGGGTGTCTCTTTCAAGAATTTCTCCCTCCGGAGATGGCATCTCTGAGCAGCAGCATTTGGCAGTAAAACACAACAAATGTCAGAGTAGAGTGGCTGCAGGGCTTGGGGATTTACGACCGGGTTCCGGAATGCTGTTAAAGCCGTGGCCAGAAACTCTGATTCCATATTGGGACGGATTTGGGTAATTAGGCAAAGTAAATGAGTCCTGTCCCGGGAGGCAAGAGGCCCGAGTCCCATCTCTGCCACTAACTGGGGTGACCTTGGGCGAGTTCCTTCTCCTCTCTGGGCCTCCTGTCACTATCTAAAACGAGAGTGTGAGGTTTGTCATGCCTAAAGATATTTCTAGCTCCAAAAGTCTGTGATCCCAAGATCCCAAACCTCAGAGGCCATTTTCCTGCTAGACACACACACTCCAAAATCACTGGGACCTGGAGCTGGTGGTAAGGGACCTCATCGGAGTGGACGAATTACAGGAAGCCGGACATGACTGTGACAGAGCGGTTTTCAATCTCATACCTTTAGCTCCCATCCAGAACTCCCCTTTCCCACGGGGAGCTTTTCCTCAGCATGGGAGAAGGGAAAGGATCACGATCCATCCTCAGAGCAGCCTGGGCCTCCTCACGACTTCCCAACCAAGGCAAAGATTATTGCAAATGTCACTCATCTGTTCTTTGGAGAAAAGTTCCGGAAACCTCTCTGTCTGGTCTTCTCTACCCTGAATGGTGACGCTCAGGGTTCCGCTGTGAGTGGCATACCTCACTGCCTCTGCCCGAGGCCCTAAGTCTTGCTCTGCTGCTTCAGCCCGGCCACAGAGCCAGACCAGTGGCCCCCTGGCCCCAAGAAGCCCGTGCTTACACAATACTGCCTCACAAGGGCCTTTGCACTGGGCACCTGCTCCAGAAGCTACCACAGAACCCGAGAAATAACCATACCTCCACCCGAATTCGAAAATGCTGAACTGACTCTGACAAGAAGTGGCACTTTGTTCACAGACAATTCAGTTTTTTCCACTGACACCCTTACCTGCTTCCTGTAACAGTTCCTGTTAGCAGAGACTCACGACACAAACACAACACAAACAGCTTGCCTTTCTCCCCTGCAGCATTTCATGACTGCACTAGTTTAGTGATCGTTGAGTATCTCTGTCCCCCACAGCAGCGGGAAGCACGCCTGTCTTCATCCATGTCCTCTCGTCTTTCCCCAGCTCAGCAGGTACATAACGGGGCTTACAGAATAGTGTTGGCTGAACCATCAAGTTCCAGGACCTAGACTATTAGTGCTCAAGACGCTCACAGAAGCTGCAGTGAGAGCGGGGAAGTCAAGGCCATTGTGGAGGACATGCAGTTGGGCTTCAGAAGCCGGGAGCATGTGGAGAGGCGGAGGAGGGCCTCGGGTCCCCCTCCGGCTCCCTCCCCCCATGCCTCTTTCAGGAGGACTCCACTAGCGGTGGCCCTGCTGGTGGGGCAGTCAGCAGGAAGACGCCACCTACAGGTGAGTGTGCAGAACGCGCGGAACAGAGCCGTTCAACCTTGAAAGAAGTTGAGTCCTGCCTCCAAGTGAACTACAGCCCACTAACCAGTTTGCTTGGAGCCCTGGTTTCCGATTTCCACTAACATCTTCCACGCACATCCCACATTCTCTCTCTCCCGGCCACACGATCTCACTCTTTACTGAGCAGACTTTTTCCCCCAAACCTCTAAATAAAACTTGCAATTCTTGCCAAATGTTTGCTCCATCAAGCAAAATTTAGCAACATGAGTGCTACAAATGGATCACGAACAGATCAAATATCATACGGTTTGTTTTCAAATCCTGGAAATATTTTTCAAATCATGCCCTTTTTTTTTTTTTCCTTTTCAGACACATCATCAACCTCCTGACAATTTTGGCCAGGCCTGCCAGCCGGCCGCCAACCTCGGCGCCACCCAGGCAAGACGCTGGGCAAAGTGTGGCTGGGGGCAGGTGGCAGCTGGTGGAGGCCCCCATGGGCCCCTGGATGACAGGGTACCAGGTGGTATAGTGCCTCAAGGGAGTGGTAAGTGTGCACGCGCGTGCACGCATGTGTGTGTGTGTGTTCATGTTGGGTTCTGCAGGGGAGGAACATGATGGGTCCATGGGGGCCAATGTGTGGTGTAGTGGGATGGTACATGGCAACACACAGGCTACGGTGTGATGTGGGAGCACCTGAGACTCTGGGTGAGGTCTGTGTGCTCTGTGAGCTCTGTGAGACTCAGAGGTTTACCTGCTGTGTGTGTTTATGAATGTGGTATGTGTGATATGGTTTGTGTGCATGTAACCACGGGCTATGTGGTAGGTGGGATCTGCTGGTGTGGTAAATAACACGCAGTTTGGTGTGGCGCAACTGAGGGTAAGGCGGGGCAGAGGGACATGTACATCAAGATGAAATCTTGGCCACCAGAAAGCTCCAGGTTGACCAGGCCTTGGCTCTAAGACCATCTCCAGCAGCGGGAGAGCTGCTCATGCCGGGAAGGCTGGGGCACCTGCCACTGGCAGCGCGGACTCCATGCCAAGATTTGGGTCCGGCCTTGAATCTACAGACCTGGACTCCATAGCTGGGAAAGCTCAGTGGATGTCACCTGACATCTGTGCCCAAGGATGCTGAAGTGAACCAAATGAGGCAAATTGTTTTGTGGCTTAGAAGCAGCTGCTATTCTGGGTCAAGGGCCTGAGGAAGACAGTAGAGCCCTTGGCCTGAGTGAAGTATGTGGTTGCCTCATGTGTAGCTTTAGTCCCTGGGGCCACATTATCACTAATAATGACCTCAGCCCAAGGGAGACATAGTCAGCTTTCCCAACCAGTAGACGGAGCTTCCCTGAGGCCCCGAGAAGGCGCCATGGCAGGCCGCCCAGGATCCCACGCAGAGGTCACAGCTTCTTCCTCAAGGGCTGTCCCAGCAGAGGTGGTAGGCTCCAGTCATGTCACTTCCCTCAGACCTAGGTGACTCCCACACTTAGAAGATTCAGACCCTGGGGTCTGGCCTCCAGGGCTCTCAGACAACTTGTCCCACTCTCTTCACTCACCCAAGTCCTCTCTGTGTTTTCCCAACCTAAGACAAGGGAGGCACCTCAACATTTAGGGCATGAGTTGCAGTGCAGACAGCCCTTGCCTGAGAGTAAGAGGAGAGGCTTTTGGAAACTGGGCCCAGAAGATGGTGGACAGGACAGAGAGTCACACAGAACTGCTGCGGGGACACTCAATTTTGGACTTCCTGCTTATGATTGGCTTTTGAGGAAGAAGGGACCCCGGGCCTTCCTTTTGTCCTTTAAAACTCCAACATGACAAAGTGACTCAAACAGCTGACTAACCAAGGCTCCAGATATGCAGTCATGTGGAGAATAAAGCCTTCTGAAAAATTATTGCTTGAAGCAAATAACCATGAAACTTACCACTGTCAAGGAACTGCGAGGGCCAGAGGGGAGGCCAGTGAGGGACAGCCTGCAGGCCGCACTTCTACATGGAACAACACTGAAACACGTGGAAGAAACCCACGTGTTCACATCTGTACCCAGCAAGAGGCCAGGCTCCTGCAACCCTCTCCTCTTCCCTCCCCCACCTCAGATCCACTGTTCGGTGCTTGTTTGTCTCCGGAAGCCTGAGGTCCCACCCAGAAGACAGAATGAGGAGAAAAATCCACTATGGCATTGCCCTTTCTTCTCTTTTCTTTTCTCTTTCCCTGAAAGTAGACCCCCACCCCCTTTCCCAAATGTAAAGAGTTAGTCCACTTCTTAGCAGGCAGTTAAAGTTAGTCCATCCTTTACATACATGTGGGAATACTCGACCTTGGGATTTATCCGAAATCAGCTGAGACAGGCACAGAACGTCAAAATACTCCCACCTAGAGAGACAAGCCCTCCCTCCAAAGTCTGCATGACCATCACCTCCTTTGGGGACATTCTCTCCCCCATCTTGTCCTTACTATACCCCAAAACATCACTTCTAGAATCCTCTCAACTAGAAGCTGTTGCTTCTCCCACAAGTCCGAAGGGTATGGAAGGGAGGCAAGTGTCCCCTTTGTCCCTCAGTGCTCCTTCCAGGTTGCTTCTCCTTCAAAGCCCTTGCTTCGTAGAGGGCCAGACCTCAGACTTCACCACCCCAGACTTCGCTCTACCTTGTTGTCGCGTACAAGCCTCCCTCATGCACCGGTGGCTTCAGCACTTGGCTCGCTGCCCTTCTCTCTACCACCGCTCCTGTCATTCTTGGCAACCAGAACCTTCACACAGATGACCCACCCGCAGCTCTCCAGTCTCTCCACTTCTTGGTTCTGACAGATGCAGTGATCCTTTCTCAGGTCCCACCTCAGCCGCCAACTTCGTTGGTTGTACTTTCCATCCTCACAGACAGTTATTTCAACACATGACTGCATTGCTTCGGGAATGTCAGGTAGCTTCCGTCTTTGACTGGCCAACTTCTTCCTCCATCTAGAGCACCCAGCAACTCCAGCCTCCTGGAGAGGCTCCGCTGGCAGCCCCTCTCCCACCACCCGCCCCCCACCAGTGCAGACACACACAGCCATCCTCCCCCTCCCCCTCCTCCAGCTCAGGTTCTGTGGTCAGCACTCTTATGCCCTCTGCTCTGCATCACTCTGTAGGACACCAGCCTGGAAAGACCTGAACCCAAATCGTTGCTCCCTTGCCTCTGCTTTCCTCATACTCCACGTTTGATTCATCAACAAGTCCTGGCAACATGACCTCCAAATACATCCCCAATTTGACTACTTCTTCCCTTTTTTATCATCAAAGTATCAGTCTAAGCCACTGGTATCTCTTTTTTTATTATTCAAAAATTTCCACTTTTCTTTGTGTAATATTTTATTTATTTATTTGACAGAAGGAAAGAGAGGAAGAACAAGCAGGGGGAGCAGCAGAGAGAGAGAGGGAGAAGCAGGCTCCCCACTGAGCAGGGAGCCCAATGTAGGGCTCAATCCCAGAACCCTGGGATCCTGACCTGAGCCAAAGGCAGACGCTTAACCGACTGAGCCACCCAGGCGCCTCTCCACTGGCATCCCTTATCCAGTGCACTATAAGGTCCTTCTAACGGGCTTCCTTGCCTCCTCTCTTGCCCTCACCCAACCTGCTCTTCACACAGCAGCTAGCATGGTCTTTGTAACTTTTAAAAATAGACTGACTTTATTTTTCAGAGAAGTTTTAGGTTCACAGCAAAACTGAGCAGAAAGTACAAGGAGTTCCCATATTCCACCTGTCCCCACCCTACACACACACCCCCCTCCACTATCAACATCCCCCACCAGAGTGGCATATTTGTTACAACTGATGAACCCACATTGGCATCTTGATCACCCAAAGTCTGTAGTTTATATTAGGGTTCCCTCTTGGTTTTGACAAATCTGCAATGACACATACCCACCACTGTAGTATACATAATAGTTTCATGGCCCTAAAAGGCTTCTGTGCTCTACCTACTCATCTCTTCCTCCCCCCAACCCCTGATCTTTTTACTGTCTCCATTTTTAAGATTTTTTTTCCAGAATGTTGTGTATTTGGAATCATGTAATATGTAGCCTTTTCAGACCGGCTCTTTTCTCTCAGTGATAAGCACTTCAGTTTCCTCCAAGTCTGGCCATGGCTTGACAGCCCATTTCTTTTCAGCGCTGAATAATTTCTCATTGTCTGGATATACCATGGTCTATTTATCTAGGCACCTACTGAAGGACATCTTGGTTGCTTCCAAGTTTGGGCAATTATGAATAAAGCTACTGTAAGCATTTATGTGTGAGTTTCTTCTTGTATAGACATAAGTTTTCAACTCATTCGGGTAAATACCAAGGAACACAATCACTAGATCATATGGTAAGAATATGTTTAGTCATGCAAGAAACTGCCAAACTATCTTCTGCACCGTTTTGCCTTCCCACCAGCAATAAATGAGAGTTTCTACTGCACCACAACCTCTCCAGCATTTGGTGGTATTGTCAGTGTTTTGGACCATTCTCATAGGTGTGTATCAGTGTCTCACTATTTTATAGACAGGTCTTTTTAAAATCTTAAATCTGATTGTGTTTTTCCCTTTTTAAAAGCCTTCCAGTGAATTCCCACCACAACACAGTAAATTCCAAACTCCTGACTACGACCCACAAGACACGGCATAGTCTGGCCTCTAGCCAGCCATGTTTGTTCGGATTGGTCGGCGTCTATGCCGTGCTGATTCTTTAATGTTTCAATGAGCACCCAATTCTCCAACCTCACTGTGCCCCATTCTCCTCATGGCCATCTTGCTCCAGCCATTCTGGCCCTTTCATTCTTCGAATATGCCAGACTTGTTTCTGGCTTAGGGATTCCTGCTTGCCATTCTCTTTTCTTTAGATGTTGTTCAGCCAGATCTGTGCGTGACTACCTCCTTCAATCAGGTACTGGCTTAAATACCATCCTCTAAGAGGGGACTTTTCTAACTCCAGGTACTTTTGGGTAGATGGATAGATGGGGCCTAAAAGAAGTTAAAAGAAACTTGGTTGCTGTGAGCTAAAAGGCCATTGTACCAACGGAAAGAGCCATTTCAGGAGTCCGTGGGGGCAGTCATTCTAAGCCCCTGTCAGGGAAAAAGGACTAAAATGGAAGAGGGTGTACAGAATAGCATAGGGCAAACTGAAGAAAGTTGACAGTATCAAATGACATAGCTTTTGGAGGAGGGTTGAGGGTCAATCATGCTCCTAGGAGCATATAAAGCGTCAGACTTGGGGCACCTGGGTGGCTCAGTCGGTTAAGCATCAGACTCTAGGTTTCGGCTCAGGTCATGATCTCAGGGTCCTGGGATAGAGCCCTGCATCCACACTCAGCAGGGCTCTGCTTCTGGATTCTCCCTCTCCTTCTGCTCCTCCCCCACTACTCGCACTGCCTCTCTAAAATAAACAAATCTTTAAAGTAAATAAATAAACCAATGAAGCATCAGACCCCTAACTACCCACCAGCATATGGAATGAGTATCCAATGTACACACCTTGGCAAATTCCTAGAACTTTAGACTAGAGGCAGTATGCCTGCGGAAGGGAGAGGCCGGCTCTGGGTGTGCCGCCTTGTGGCTGTAACAACCACTCTTGTCTGTATCTTGAGCTTTTTCCACTTAGTTCAGAAATCCAGGCAGAAAAGAAACCTCAGCATCACACATTATCAGGAGCATCACAGATCAGCTGTGGTCTGGAGAGAATCGAGCCTGTGCCATTTGATTTTTTTACATGTATGCAATTCCTTTCTTGACACTCCAAAACTCAAAGCTTACTATTTTAACATTTACGACCAAAGATAATTGGCAACTTTACACAATCTCTGTAAATGACTTTTTTTTAAAACCATGTCTGATTAAGACACTGTTTAGGTCATGGTGTCTCAAACTATGGATCATGAACCATTAATATGTTGTGAAATCAATTTAGATGGTTCACAACCAGCATATTTTTGACAAAACAGAGTACAGTAGATGAGAAAAGAAAATCTCAAAGTGCACCACACATAGGGAGGGCAAGTGTTATTTCAGAAAACATATGTTTCAGTTATATATATTATATTTCATGTGTGTGTGTGTGTGTGTGTGTGTGTTATGAGACACAATGAAAAATGTAGAGGTATAGCCAAAAAAACAGAAGCTATTTCTCTCGGTTTCATTTGACTATACAAATATGTTATGAACAATGTATAAAACATATTCTAAAATAATTTCAAAATTCATATAGAATCATTCACGTCAGTGGAAAGCTGCCAAAGATCATACACATCAGAAATAGTACACAACAGCTGTGGTGACTGGAACATCCCATTTTAAGGCTAGGATCCTGACATTCTACTAGCCTGCAAGTCCACTGGAGATCCAGGTTCTAATGTCTTCTTTACTCTCAGCATGATGGCTTTTGGAAAGTCTTCCTCACTTTCTGGGCCTCAGCTCCTTATCTCTAAAATGAAAGATGTGGATTCATGTGCGTCTGAGGAGCCCTCCACAGAAATCACGCATTCTGAGTCTACGAGAGGCTGTATGAAATGATCAAGAACTTCAAAATCAAATCCTAGAGCTGCCCACTTACCAGTACCCTTGCCAGTTTCTGCAATCAGCAATCAGAAATTATGGTGCATCCCCCTGAGGCCCCAGAAATTACGATGCATCCCTCTAGAAGGACTAGAGTCGTTCTTGCAAAGCTCCCAGCACAGGAGAGACCTCCACAGGAGAGGAGTACTGTTACCATGCCCGGCTCTGCCTCTCTGTCTGATGTCTAAGCACCAACCAGTTCTACCTTGCACCTGAGACCCTCTGCAACTGTCTCTGAGAATCCTGTCCCCAGCGGGGAGAACAAGGAGGGAAAGGAGACCCCAAAGGAAGGAAAAAGGATAGGAAGGAGGGAGGACCCTCAGTTCCTGTGCTCCAGGAGGAGGCTCAGAGGCAGAGAGAAGTGGCCAGCACACAGGGCCACCCACACCCAACCCAGCAGAGTGGTCAGCCAGCCTCCGACTGCACCCCACCCCTGCTGGACAGCTCTGCAGGAGAAAGTCAATCCTTACAGTAAGCTGAAATTGACCACACCTACTGTCCACCCAGTGATCCTAGTTCTGCCCACTGCAGCCACACAGAGGTTATCACAAGATGGCCCCTGGGATACTGGAGATACTTTTTCTGCCACCCCAGGACTCTCCAGGCTCACACTCCTGAGATCTCTCCCTGGCCCCGGCCTGCCATGGTTTCAGGGAACTTCACCATGAACTGGCCATACCTGAAAGAGTTCTAGACGGGCACAGTCCCTACTGGTGACGCTCATCCTTTCCCAGGTGCAAGGTTTGCTATTGGCCTCGACTCCTCCCATCAAGACAGATAAGGTGCTCATTCCACTGAATTAGGCTGGGGCACAGGTGGACAGACATTTAGTAATTTTTTTCCTGTAAAGGACATTAATATTTATGATTCTTTAAATAAATGCACACTGACTCTCAAGCATACCATCACTGCAAAGAGCTAAAGGGGATAAGACAAGTTAGCATCATTGCCTGTCCCTAGAAAATGCACAGCAGGAAGGGGGGGGTGTTCAAACAAATGTTTATAAAAGTCAAACAAATGTGTGGGGCTGTTTCATGGTCACTCACACCCAAGCACTCCTGCTGATGGGTGAAGGTCCCAGAAACTCCCTCAGCTGGGGGTCAGTTTTCATTCAAACACCCACTGTCGCCAAGGCTGTCTCCATTCCGTGAAAACGACAAATGAGCCCCTGCCCCTACCCACAGATGGTGTCCCCAAGGCACCACCAAAAGCAGGTAAGAGAAGCTTTGCATCCAGGAAAGGCACAGCAGGGCACGGAGCCTTTGACTGAGTTCACGTCCCCTATGGTGGAGCTACACCTATGTTCTGGTGGCCTAGGCCAGTGGATGTTCAACGAGGTGGAGAGAAGATGAGGAGGTGCGAGCAGAGCTCAAGATTGTTCACTTTCCTGACGCAGAGCCCGGATGAAGCTGGCCGCTCCCGGCCTGCCCATCTGCAGGGCCCGGTAGGATGGAGAGATATGTGGGAAGCATAAATCCAGTTGAAACAAGGGGACCAGACCCACCCAGGTCAGACGCTCCCTCTACCTGGGAGCTGCCTCCATGGCCCTGTGCCTCAGAGCTCGTCTGCAACGGGGCCCATAATTGCAAAGATGCAGGAACAGCTGCTGAAGTCCGAGCGACCACTGCTGGGCCCTTGCCCGGGTGGGGTGGCCCAGCGGATGAGAGGTGGGGAAATCGCAGTGCAGACAGCTAAGGCATCACTTCCCCTGTAAAGGCAGAGGCGAGAAGGAGGAAACGGACGGGCTGACCTGAGAACAGCCCTGATTCCCAGGCCCCTGTCTGGGAATTTTCTCTTTCCAAATATGAAGGAAATAAAAATAGGTAGGCAGGGAGGCCAAAATATGTTTGCAAAAACCCCAGTCTGGTTTTGAAATGCCTGCTCCCACCATTTCAAGACTAAGAATAATGGAAGGAGCCGGGGATTCTGGCACAGCCCCAGGGCATGAGGGCACTTGGATTTGAGCGTGCACTCATGTCTGTGCACACCAAATGCTCTGGAGCTAGTCAGAAGTGTCAGAAGCCTTTACAGAAATGAATGAGCAGCTGATTAAGACATGTGGCTGCTGACAAGCAGGAATTAGCCCCACAAACATTTCCAAGTGTCAGTGATGGAAATGTACTCCACGGCCATCCAGTTGCGAGGGCAGAGCTGCCCGCACGCTGCGAAGCTTTGCCAGCGGCCCGGGCCCAGGGCAGGCAGCTTCCACCCAGCTGGGCCTCGGGACAGGACCACCAGGCAACTCAACGACAAATGGGCCAAAATGGATCGCGTTCAGCTTGTCACTTCAACTCAACTACCTTAAACATCGGGGTTTTCCTGTACCTTAGCCCATGTCTACCACGGCCCTTATCTAGGAGGGAGAGGCAGCTTTCAATTAGGGAGATAATTAAGTTTCAATGAGGTCATGAGGACGGGCCCTAATCCCGCACGCTGGCATCCTTTTTAAGAAGAGGAGGTCAGGACGCAGACATGTACAAAGGAAAGATCCTGTGAAGAGACCGGCAGAGATGGCTGCCTGGGGCCGAGAGAGATGTCCCAGAAGAAACAAGCCTGCTGACACCCTGACCTAGGACTTCTGGCCTCTGGAATCGTGAGAAAAGTAAGTTCCGGTGGTTTAGGCCCTGGTCTGCGGTTCTTTGTTATGGACCCGGAACAAACACACGCGGCTCCGCCTGTTCTGCGTGTTCAGTAAAAAGGCCTGGATGCTTCCATTTGTTATCAGGGGACAGAGGGGAGGGCTCCACACACCTGAGGCACAGCCTCACAGACAAGGAAGGCAGCTGGGCTCCGGAGCTCAAGAGAACTGAGAGAGGAACGGACAGCCAGGGACCAGGCAGCTATTAGGACAAGCTCTTGACCTATCATTTACGCTCATGGTAGTTCCGACAATAACTCTGAGAAGTCGGCATCATTATGCCCATTTCACAGATGGGGAAGGTGGTTCTCAGAGGCAGTGAGTATCTTGACAAGGATGTATATGTATTCAACAGCAGAAGGGAGATGAAAATCCAGGTCTGTCTGATTTCAAAGGCTGTATTTCCCCCTCCCAGAACCAGTGATGTAAGTTCGCACACGATTAAGCTGTCTGCCATCGTGTGGCAGGAAGGCCCATAACTGGAGCCATCCAGACAGGGACCAGCAGATGAGGGAGGCACTGACCGTGATTGCCAATCACGTGTCCCTTCCAACGCCACACGGTTAGGTCACACTCTCCTCCTGACATCTGCACACACACCTGGGGAGGAGACGATCTGAATCCCTCCGGGGATAATTTGAAACTGGACGACATGATTCCAGTTGTGACTCCAGGAGGTGTCCCTGCTGGGCATCCCCATGGAAGGGACCTGGGCTGGGATGGCCCCTAAGACATAGCCCTGAAAGTCCACAGGTCTTGAACATCTATGGAGCCTGGAAAGTACCGCACTTTGGCGTAGTGCCTCCAGAACATTCCCCAGAGCCGAGGTCAGGGTATCCACACCGGTCGTCAATGAGCTCAACTTCTCTCTGCACAAACAGTGATCTGGCCAAAAAGAGCAGCACAGAGTGCCCAGGAATGGCCTTGGCAGGTCAAGATCAAAGCCCCTTGAGGCTGGACTAAAAGTTTCTTGTGTTTGTTCTCACTTGCTCAGATCCAAGGAGGGAAGAGGAGAGAGGCTGGGCTGGCAGGTCAGCACCACCCCCACTCTGTCCCAGATGTGGTAGGACAAGCAGCTCCACCACACAGACCCTGCCAAAGAGCTGATGACAAAGGCCAGGCTGATGGCTCTGGGCCCCGCAGCCCTCCAGTTCCAGCTGGGGTCGCTCAGGCCCCCACATAAGCCCAGCCTTGTCCCAAGGCAAAGGAAGGACAGGTGGGAGTCAGTCCAGCAGCACACAGGCTCCGTGCCCAGGCAGCTGGGCCGCCCTTGCATCCTGACCTGGGCCCTGGGGCTGCTAACTGGAGGTACAGTATGTACCTCCCTTTCCTTCTCCTCCTCCCTCCCTTGCCCCTACCACTTCCTCCAAGCTCAGGGCCCCTTCGGATCTCGTGGTCCTCTCTAGAGCTTGCTCCAGGGAAAAGGACCCAAGTCTGGACTGGCACCCCTAGTCAGGGGAAGGTCACTACTAGCCTCAGCTGGAGCTCCCACAGGGAAGCATTCCCTGACCCACCAAGACTGGGTGAGAGGCTGTTCTTCTGTGCTTCTTAAGCTTCTAATACTTATGACATGGTCTTAAAATGGTATTTACTTGCCCTTCTGTGCAACTACAGTACAAGAACCTGGAGGGTAGAAATTCTCCATTTCATCCCCATATTCTTAACACTTGGTATGAGATAAAAACTCAGATGCTATTGGTTGAATAAATGGATAAAGATAGAAGAAAACTTCAAGGGATGCTGAAGACCTGTCCACCCAAGCCAAACTCCTGTCCTCATGCAGTCCTACCCTGGGGCTCTCACCACCCCCCAACAGCCTCTGGGAAAGCAAAGGGAGATCCTGTATAGGATGGAATTCATTCATGAATCCAAATGAGGCCCTGGAGCCCAAAGACAAGAGAGACTCAGCAGTCTGGGGGTCTCTCACCTGGCAGTGAGTGGCAGGCAGGTGCCTGATGAGAGAGAAGCAAGTGGGACATAACAAAGGATAGAGGCATATGGGGGGGGGGGGGATCCCAAAGCCAAACCAGTCAAACACCAAAGCAGTCAAACACCTCAGCATCCTGACCCCAACCTCCACTCACATGTAGCTCCCAGGAGCACAAATGAATCCTGATCAAGAACGCTCGTGAGCTGCCAGCATCCTCCCAGCCAGGATGCTCAGCCCTGAAAGGCAGGAAACAGAGATGTGGGATGACCTTGCCCTACCCTCTCCACCCTCCAGGAGCTCCCAGTGTAAACTCTACAAGAGCCTAAACTACACAGGGTAACAGGTGAGATACAGACAGCTGGCTCTTGGGGACTCAAATAGCCCTGTGGTCTGGAGGTCAAGTAAGGAGTCCTCAGAGAAGGGCTTGGGTCTGGACCTGACTTTGAATGTGACTTTGAACATGACTTTGAACGTGACTTTGGGTCTGGACAACTTTGAGTTCTTCCCACTCATCAGGGCTCAGCAGCAACCTCTTCTCTCTCCTCCTTCTGGAAGCTTTCTTAACCACGACTCCCAGGGTATATGATCCCTTTGTATACCCTTTTGACATTCCTTTTGATCCCTCCTTGCCCACCCAGACATGGGTCTATAAGAATGTCTTCTCACCTTTCCACTAAGGCCACAGATACCTGGAAAGCAAAGCCAAGCTCCTGTCCTGCTGGACACCCCCCACCATGGTGCCCAGAGTCATGCCCTGCCCTCAGCAAGTGCACCTTGGCTGGGCTTTGGGGCCAGGACCACCACAGGCCCCAGGATATTCTTTTTTTGTTTGTTTTAAGAGAGAGAGAGCCCGTGTGAGGGGGTAGGAGGGGTAAAGGGATAGGGAGAGAGAGAATCCCAGGAAGGCTCCACGCCCAGCATAGAGACCAACACAGGGCTCAATCCCATGACCCTGAGATCACAACCTGAGCCAAAATCAAGAGTCAGATGCTTAACCTACTGAGCCACCCAGGTGCCCTTCAGAGGCCCCAGGATATTCTCAACTAGTGAGCAAGGCAAGGCCCTCGAGTTATTCTCCCTTGAAGAGAACGTCTCCACCAGAACAATCCTGCCATGCTGTGGTGGTTCCGGCTGGGCAAGGCCCTGAGAATATTACCACCTTGGAAAACCCCACTCCACCTCCAGGATCAGTAACAGCTTGGACATCTGGCTCCAAGACCAGCTACATAATTTGCAAGGCCTGGTGCAAAACGAGCAGGCCTCTGTTGAAAAAGCCAGAAAAACATGCTGCTTAAAAAAAAAGTACTAAAATACAGAACTTCACACATTCTTCTGCAGTCTCTTTCTTAACCTGCTATGGTGTTTTGTGTTTGTTTGTTTGTTTGTTTGTTTGTTTGTTTTTAATAAGCTTTATTTTTCAGAACAGTCTGATTTACAGAAAACAATGGTGAAGACAGTACGGGGTTCCCGCCTACTCTGCACCCAGTTTGCCCTAGCATTCACACCTCACGTGAGCATGGTACACTTGTTACAACTAATGAGCCACTAGTGATATTTTACTTTGAAGTCCATACTTGATTCATATTTCCTTAGTGTTTACCTAATGAGTTTTCTGGTGCCAGCATCCCACCCAGGACACCACATGACATTGAGTCACTGTGTCTCCTTGGGCAATTCTTGCTGTCACAGTTTCGCAGACTTTCCTTGTTTGGTTGGCCTTGACAGTTTTGGGGAGCACTGACGGTCAGGTGTTTGGTAAAATAACCTCTGTTAAGATCTCTTTGATGATTTTTTCATGATTCGACTGGGGTCATGAGCTATTGAAAGACCGTAGAAGTAAAGTGTGATTTCCATCACATCAACTGAAAGCTACATGCTATGAACCTGACTTACCACCGTTGGTGTTGACCTTGGTCCCCCGGCTGGGGGCTATGCTTGTCATGTTTCTCCACCATGAGGTTACTCTGTGTCCCCCCTTCCGTGTACTCTACCCTTTGGAAGGAGCTCACTCTGCACAGCCCACATGTCAGGGGTGCGGTTATGTTCCATCTCTTAGAGGTTCTCGACATAAATTATTCATCTTTTTTGTATTCAATTGTTTATTTGTATCAGTACGAATGTGTGGATATTTATTTTATACTTTGGATAATCATCCAATACTGCTTTATTTCCTTGTCCAAATTGTTGCTGCTGTGGCCACTGAGAGCTCTTCCAGGTAACTCCTGCGTTTCTCTGATTCACTGACCGACCCTCTCCTGCCCCAGCTCCTTTTCCCCTGAGTATAAGGACAGGCAGAGATAGGACACCGAGACCTCAGTCGCAGTGGTGGAATCCCTGGCCTTCCCGGTAGTGTGGCCTCCCCAGGCCAGTTTGTCCCACCTCACCCAGATGCTCATTTGTAAACTAGGAGTCCTCATGCCAACCCCAGAGTGGCTGGCAGTGTTTACTGGAAACAGTATCTCCAAAGTGCTTAGCACAGCCTCAGGCACACAGGAAGTTCTCAGTAAACAGAAGCTGCATTTTCCCCGAGGGACTGACACTCTGAGAGTCTGGCCCAAGTTCCCAAGGGAAAAAAAACAGCTTTCTCCAAGCCACAGAGGGCAGCTCAGGCAAGCCTTGTGCCAAAAAAGGTCTCCAGGTAAAAATTCCCTTTGTAACATCTATAATTAATAAAGGTGACTTCCAAGTAGTCACCTCATAAATGAACTGTCCAAAGGACAGCTAATAGAAGCCACTTAAGTCTGCAGCATTTTGGGACCACAGGGATCAGGGTATGGGTGTGGGGGGAGATGTAGATTCGTGTTGGGTTTCAGCAGCTGATGGAACTCCAGCAGGACAGATGGCCAGGCTCGGGGATCCTAACCCACGAAACTGGTCCCACACAGGGCACGACCTGTGGTCTTGCACACAAGGGTACTTCTTGGCCTCCACCCTATTGCTTCCTTTTAACTCCTTGAAAAACCAAGCCCTGGGAAGAGTTACCTCCTGTCCACGGAAGGGCTCTAATTCAAGGTCAGGGGTCCTCCTGAGATCCATGGACCTATGCATACCTTCTGAGACTGGGTTTGGCCCAGCACAACAGAAGTGGCACCCAGAGCCTGGCCTTTTCCAGAAGGGGCAGGTAGGACATCTTTCCACGGAGGGACAAAGATTTCCCTTACTCACCCCTTTCTCTGCCATATGATAGGGCAGCTCTGGGGTCTGAAAAGCCACCCGCTGGCAGGACTGACCAGGATGAAGGCGCCCTGCCGGCGGCTCACAGTGTCCCCTCACCCTGGCTCAGCTGATCGGAGTCTTCACTCAAGTGGGTTCTGCTCCAGAAGCAAGTCCTCTCACCGGGACTCGTTCAGCAATTTGCTGTTCCAGCTGGGAACCACTGCATAGCATCTCTGACCTCCACTGGCTCACGAAGCTTTCACTAAGCATCTGCTGTGTTCTAGATCTTGAGCTGGGTGCTGGGTGATGGGCGTAGACAGATGAGAAAGACACGCTCTTGGGAAGCAGCAGATCTTCTGGTTTATGGGTAGCAGGGATCCATAGCCAACATTTTATTTTGAGTACTTCTTATGTGACAGAAACCACAAAAGCACTTAATATGTAATTAATAGGTAATCAATCTTCACTATCAAACCATGAAATCATGACTTTCACTACATCCATTTTACAGTTGAGGAAACTGAGTTACGGATCAGTTAAGAAGCTTGTCTTGCATCTCAGAGTGTGCTAGTTGGGCTCTGAGACACAGATGTAAAGACAAGACAGATGGGAAAGCTTTCCTGGGATAATGCTGTGAAAGATGAGTGGGGGAGGGGCAGGGGCTGAGGGGGGTGGACGGGGGAGCAGGGGAGCCTCAGTCTGACCCCTGTAAAGACTGCCCTTGGTGTGTGTGTGGTAGTGGTGGTGGTGGGCGGATGTTCCCCAGGTCCCCTGCCCGGGGTCCCTGAGCAGAAATGACCAGGCGCCGATCAACCCTCAGCACTTAGCCACTGGCTGGATGGAGCCCAGGTTGAAAGCAAGCTCGGCCCAAACCCTGTGAAGGATCCCAGCTAGAGGCTGGCAGCTACCCACCCTCCCCACAGCTCTTCCACAGTTCTTCCCCTCAGGAGCCCCCAGCAGCCCTACACTTCCATGGCTGCCATGCCAAGGAGCCAGGGCTCCAACAGGTCTTTCGTCCATTATGCTAGACTGACAAACTTGTACATGAATCGGGCTCTGAGTGTTCTCTGCTAAATTACTGGTCAGTCAGTCCCCAAGCTTCATGAAGCCAGAGAAAGTCCGGCCCCTGCCTAAAGAAGGCCCCAGGCCGGTGAGGGACACACGACAAAAGCATGTCCTGAGATGAGCCAAACACAGTCCCTGACTTCAGAGAGGTCACCTTCTTATAGGAACCAACAACCAATGACAAAAGAGTAAAATAACGTGTGATAAGGGAAGCAGGCCAGGCAGCGTTATGGAAGGCTTCCTGGAGGAAGGGGCTTCCTCATGAAGACCTGGGAAGTGAATAGGTTTTGGTAGATGAAAATGGGTAAATATGGGAGAGGTGTGTTTCCTGTAGAGGGGCCAGGGATGGGGACAGAGGCAGAGGAAAGAGAACAGAAGTGATAGCACTTCCAGAAAAAGAAAGGAACAGCCTTGGCGAGGGCCCAAGAGAAGTCGTGGTATATTCCTGGAGCCACGAGTTCTTCTGGAAGGTGCAGATGTGGAAGGCAGTCAGAAAAAGTAAAGCCAGATAGTGTGCAGCCTTGCCTGCCCACTAATGCATGTGTCCTGGGGACAGGGAAAGCAAAGATTGCCTGAGGCCTAAGTCACACAGGACGGGTGCTAACTGCATTGAGAGTAACCAGTGAGAGCAGGGCAGCTCAGGACGGCTCTGCAGGGTCAGAATCTGGACAGAGATCATCAGCAAAAATGATTCCAGACGTGAGAACTGACGGAGTCTCCAGAAGTTTCATACAGCTATACTCCTCCAGAGGAAGACCCCAACTTAATCAGAAGATGACTTAATCAGAAGGAAATTGAGAACTGGTGATTCTATTCCTACATCTCCACCCTCCAAAGGAAAGTTTCTGAGACATACCAGATCTTTCTGGCAACACTGTCTGTAACACTGTTAGCCGAAATGTCCCACTAACTCGGCTCTTCCACCTCAAAAATTCAACCACCTGCTTAATGCCTCCTTTTGACTTCCCTAATTAACCACACACACAGGGAAGCTTCCTTGCAACGTAAACTGTTGTTCTTAAAAAGGAGTTTAGGGGGCGTCTGGGTGGCTCAGTGGGTTAAGCCTCTGCCTTTAGCTCGGGTCATCAGCTCGGGTCATGACCTCAGGCCCCTGGGATCAAGCCCAGCATCAGGCTCTTTGCTCAGCAGGGAGCCTGCTTCTCCCTCTCTCTCTGCCTGCTGCTCTGCCTACTTGTGATCTCTCTCTCTGTCAAATTAAAAAAAAAAAAAAAATCTTTAAAAAAAAAAAAAAGGAGTTCCACTGTCTAGGTAGTCATGGCCCAAGTTCATCTCAAGATCCCTCTCAAATCTCCATATCAACCCTTCTAATGATTCACCGTTCTACAGAATAAAACTCCCAACTTGGCGATGTGACACATCAATCATTTATCATCACCATTCCTTTCAGCTGTGGAGGCGGGCAGTCTTGATGAGGGGGTGCTCTCTGAGAATCTCTCGTGTAGCTGTAGGCAGAGGGGGCCTGCACCTGGAGCTCAGACTTCCTCTGGGGACCGATGCCAGGGCTCCTTGACCACAGCACCTTCACGCAGCCTCTCCACGCGGCCTGAGCTTCCCGGCAGCAGGTGTCCCAGCAGAGGAAGGACCAGCGGAAGCCAACTTTATCAACTTTTACGAAAGCTCTGAATACCCACAGCACTACGCCCCTCCCCCCACTCAACCTGCTGGAGCAGTTGCAAGGCCACCCAGGCTCCAAGAGCAGAGGACAAAGATTCTGCCTCTTCATGGTGGGCTGTGAGGCCACATTACAAACAGAACAGGGGGGAAGGGCAGTATCGTCCTGCAGACCAGTCGAAAACACAGTCTAGCCCGGCTACAACAGCTCTGCCCCAACTCACAACCCTCCAAAGTGCAAAATCCGCCCCCGCTCTCCAGCCAGGCCCCAGCTTGACACCGGGGCGTCTCTGCACCTAAATCAGATCCAGATACCACCGAGGCCCCAGAGGTGCGGTTCCTCGCCCACACTGCCTCGCTCTAAAGGCCTATGAGCACAAGTGACAATTATCTGTCCCCTACACACCCAACATACCACAGTGGGATGGGGACAAGGCAACTGCCACACACACCCGTTTGAAAAGGAGGAAAATGGGAGTCACCGAGCAGTAAGTGAACTGGACCGATTTCTCTGCAGTCTTCTGACACGCACAACTAATGTGAAATGCAAAAATTCACATTTAGTCATTAAAACGTTTACCTTCTCGTTCTGACCTATAGTGGGTAACCCTCGGCCACGGGGAATGGTAAATGGGAGGAAAGATGAGCCTGAGCGAGGAGTGGCAAAGGACGTGGAAGACTGCTGTGGCTCCCATCGTGGACCCTCTAACCCACGTGGGCACGGAGCTGTCAGCTGGTGTGTGTTCACCCCCTCGCCCTCCCGGCCCAGCCCATCACAGTGGGGATCCCACATGGTCACATACCCTGTGGCACCAGTCTTAGGCCTTCATGAAGTCCCTTTGATCCAATGTTGGTGCCAAGCCAGAAGTACCGGCATCTGAAGCTGTCAGCAGTCATCTTCTCCAGCCCGAAGACAGAGCCGTCTATACAACAAAGCCAGTGGCAGGGCCAGTGGGGGAGGGGGGCGCACAGCCCAAAACTTGAGTGAACAAAGCCCCAGTGATGCCATTTGAGCCACACCCCTACTGGAAGACCTAAAGCGAATAATAAATTCTCTACCTTCCTTAAGATATTTTGGGTTGGATTCTTTTAAACCAGCGTTTGAAAGCATCCTGGTACACTCCCATTTTTCTCCCCACGCTCTTTGCTTTCATCTAAGGGGGGAACCTCTTCACCTTCCTGTAAGAAGGCCTCAGGAAGTCCTTCTTGTCCCAGGATAAGCCCATGTGGAGACGGAAACCTTCTCTCTTTCTGGGTCCTCCAGTCCTTCAAAGAGCTGGGAAGTAACCACAGCACACACACGGCAGCAGTCTCTGCCCTACTTAAGCCTGCCCCCCCCTCCCCGCAACACTGACCGTGACAGAGAACAATCCCTCAAGAGTGGACTCACTGCAAAGGTGGGTCCCAAGATGGCCTCATGAGCTAGCACGAGCCAGCAGCCCCCACCCCTTGACCCGACCCTGGACACTGCCCGAGCCAGGACCAGCCACTCTTCCAGGGTCCTGCCTGTCGGCTCCTTTCCTTCACATCTTGGAAGCTGCTGGTATCAACATGTCAGCAGGAAATGGCTCTTTAATCACTGCAAGCTCCCTCCTGACCATAAAGATTAGGTCAACTTTCAGCTGTAGGGCCTCCTCTTCCCGAGGAACAGGGTTTGCACTTGACAGCGAATAGCGATGCTTAGCACCGGCCCACACTCACAGTCTGGTCAGATCACATACCTTAGACACCTGTGTAAAGGGCAGGGCCTTGGGTAACAGGGTCTTGAGAAATGGAGACGGCAGGCACAACAGGCTAAGGGGAAGAAGGAAGGTCAAAGGCGCAGGATGCAGCAGAGAAGGCTGAGTGGTCAGTAGCTGCTCTCCACAAGCCAGCGATCTGGAGATTTGCTCACCGACGCGCACCAAGCCCCACGGCTCTCCCGGTCTGCACTCTGAACCCAGGGCAACCTACCAAGAGCACGACCCAGGGGAAGGGCACAATATGCTTCAACCTTCTTTCAGTCTCTAAACATATGTCATTCATTTGCCCGGACACTTCCGTGGGCTGGAGGCTATAGCACAGCTGGGATTCACTACAGCTGTGCCACCTCCCAGCACGGAGCTGTAACTCCATCCCTGCCCTTCTACCCAAAAAAGCTACTGTACACTGCAGTGTATTAACTCCATTATTAACAAGCCACCAGTGGCCCCAGATCCAGACACGGAACACGGCAGACATCATCACCTGAGCTGCTGACTCCCTGGGCTCCAGCTCAGCCTGGAGCAATCCATTTATTCCAGTGGGACCCCCTCTCTGGTATGGACTTCAGGGTCTCTCTAACTTCATGCCCCTGGTGGTCTTGATCTGCAAGTGAACTTGAAAAACAGCGGAGCCTCATATATCGGAAAGCCTACTTCCAGATGGTACCCACTGGACTCTCCAGCACCCTTGTGAGGTAGGGTCAGCTAACATCCCTGTCTTCTTTTGACAGATTCATTTATTTCCTGAGCAGCTACTATGCAGCAGACACTCTTCTAGTAGTGAATGGAACAAAGTTCCCTGTCCTCAGGGGGCTTACGTTCTAGCAAAGAGAGAAAGATATTTAAAAATAAGCCAAATAAATAAGTCATAGAATTTACGTTGTTTGTTGCAAGGTAACAGTGGTATGGAAAAAGAAAAAAGAGCAGGGTAAGGGGAGGTTAGGCGTGCTATGTGTGGGGGGACCTTTACCGAATTAAAAAGGAGTCGGGGTATGCCTCTTTGAAAAGGTAACACTTGAGCAAACACTCGAAGAAGGTGAGGAGTTAGTCATGTGAACAGAGAGAGAACAGTGTTCCAGGCAAAGGGAACTGCCGGAGCAAAGGCCCTGAGGCAGAATGTATGTGGCACCTGAGAGGAGCAGCAGCAGAGACCTCTGGGACAGGCACAGAGTGAAGAGGGGAGAAGTCAGCAGAGAGGAGGCTAGAGAGAAGCAACCCGTTCCAACCAGAGAGAACAAGTTCTCCCTACGGCCAGAGACACAGTAACCACCGCCCCCCCCCCCACCTCCACAAGGTCAGGCTGAACACAGACCCCTCACTTAGAGCCCCAGATACCTCCTGCAGATTCCAGGCAGACAGGCTTGCTGCCCCCCAATAGCCCCTCTCCCACCTCCTGTCCCCACAGCTCCGCCAGCAGACCCAGGACCGGCCGCCACAGAGCACAACAGGCTGTTCTCCCTGGCCCCTGGAGGAAGACATCCCACCTCACCGCTGCCCCGTCCCGCTGGCAGGACAGCTGACAACCATGAAGAACTGAATTACAAGACTCACCAATAATCAGGGGCCTCTCCTTTCCTTCACCCCAGGCCCAGAAACCTCAGATTCCAGATCCAAGCTCCTGGGATCTCCCAATCAAAAGCTGGCGCCCACAAGGCAAGGGCGAGCCAGGCCCGGGACATAGAGTTCTCACCTCCCACACAGCCTCAGCCCGGCGGCCATCTGGCCAGGCTCCGCACGGCCAATCAGACGGCAGGCAGGCCGACTCGGGGGCCGCCAGGGCATCGGGGCTGCAGGAGGCATCTGAGGCAATGCTCCCCAGCTGCTCAGGCGTCAGTGAATCGGGCCTTCGCGAATAGGGGAAGGAGCGCATTACCGAGCCCCAAACGTGCCAAGAGCTCCTTGGATCTACTCTTCCTCCCAGGCCTCACCCTCAACTTGGGCTCAGCCTGTTAGAGCTAAATGGCTCTATTTATTACTATCCAAGTTTTTTGCTTGGCAGGGCACAGAACTGGAGACTTAGAACTCTGATCTCCAGGAGCACCAGGAGCACAGCTGTGAGTCTTGAGGGTAAAATCACGGAGTCCACTCCCTGTGGAAGAAGGCCGGCGGGAAAACAGCTGCACGTAGACAGACTAGTCTGGGCCTCTAGCATCTCTGAAGTGGGAAAAGAGGTGCAAGGAGCTGACCTTGGATGGGAAGGATAAAGAGTCTGGTTTGGGACATGTCTGAAGTTCAGACCAGAAGTCAAAAAATAGGTCAGGGTAGGAACACATATTTGGGGGATGTCTACAAAGAAAGCTGTATTAAAAGGACTGGAGCAGAGGAAGAAGGGAAAGAATCCAGAGGGTGTCCTGGAGCATATCAGAGAATGCTGCGTTGGAGAGCTGAGTTGAGACCAAGGCCAAGTAGCCATGAAAAGAGAAAAGAAGGGACATCCAGAGAGGAAGAGTCCATGTAGCAATGAAGTAGGGCAATCATTGTGCTGTTCATCAGCTCGTCCTGCCTCCCCTTCCAGAAGCATAGGAAGTAGAAACATAGGACTCTTTTTGGTCAATGAGTTATAAGCCAAAGTGATAGGACACTTTCAGCCAGGCATGCAAAGCTGGTGTGATACACTGGGGATCTCTCTGTGCTCCACCACGGTGACCACGTATGTTCCAGCAGAGGCTGCTCTGGGGGTCCAGGAGTGAGGAGGGCGTCGAGCAGAACCAGAGCTCATCAAGCATGAGAAATCACCCTCTTTACTTTAAGCCACTGGGATTATTTGTAACCACAGCACAGCCTAGCCTCTCCTAATACACCAAGGAAGGAGTTTCTAGAGGGATGATGGTGGCAAGCAGTGCTGAAGGGTACAGGGAAGATGGGGACTAGACAATGTTGTTGAGTCTGGCAAATAAGCAACATCAGTGGCCCCTCAAGCTTGGGTTGAGGGAACAAGACCTAGATTACAAGGAATGAAGGCAGAAAATGCAGACTTATCTTTTACACATTTTGGGGACCGTCAGAAAAGAAATGGGGTAGCATAAGAGCCAGCAGGTAGGGGAAAGAGTTAAGCTTTTATTCCTAAGAGAAGCCAGTGGAGAGACAAAGGGACAATATGGTTGATGGTCTGATTTGCTCAAGCTCATTACCTGTCAGTCTCACTGGGAAGCAAGAAAAGAGAGAAACCAGATGCCTGGCCCCTGCATTGTTCTCCCCCCCTTGTTGCACATCAGCAAGGGTCAAGGGGACCGAGCTGAAATTAGCAGGGAACGGAGGAACACAGAATGGGGAAAGATCCCAGTAGTAGGGCATAGATGGGATAAGGAGGTAAGTGATGGGGAAATGAGCAATCTAGAAAAAACAGGGATGTTCAGGAGCCCCTAAGGACTGACTTCCATGAGCATGAGTTTCCACATCCATAAAATGGGGCTCAAACAGCACAGGGAGGTGGGAAAGATAAGAGAGGATGGCGCACGCGCGTCAGGGTATTATACGCTGTCAAGACCCACGTGGGTACATGCGATGGAATCCTTGTGGCTGATCGCCGTGGGACCTGTTTGGGGTAACTTTACCCAGACAATCCATCACCTCTGGTTGCTGTCAATAGAACTCCCAAACCAGCCACCACAGCTTGCCACAGGACAAGCTCAGGTCCACACCCGCTGTAAGCAGAGTTCTCACACAGTCCAGAGGAGGCGGAGGTAGGAGGCCTGAGTCCCACGGGCAGCCTCCCCGGATGACCCTGAGCTAGTCAGCTCTCCTCTCTAAGACCCAACCGCTGCCACATCAACTGGGGGAATGGGACCAGACAAGCTCTGCGCCAACTCCAGCTCTGGCGTTTCAAGATGTGGGGAGATTCAATTAGCCCTCCACGTTCCTACATACCTAAAACATAAAATTATTTAGGATCAATTAAACCTGAAACAGCTATTGTATTATTAAGTAGACAAACAGACACACACACACACACACACACACACACACAAACTAGTAACTGTCAAATAATATTTTGGATCTTTAATCCCTTTGACTTAGACTTAAGGCCCCTTTACTGTCAAGGAAGGCTCCAGCTGGGTCAGCCTGCCAGTGCTATACCCTCTCACCGGCCAGCTCAGAGCACCCCTGCCCCACAACTACCTCCAGACCACATGGGCTCCAGCTGTCAGATGCCTTCAGATGGGCTGCACACATGTGTCCAAGCCTGCCTGTGTGCCGCAACCCACCGTGTGACAGGGAACGTGTGCCCCGAACCAAACACAGAAGATTAGCACTTGGGTCTGTGCTCCCTTGAACTTCATCCCTGTTGCCAAAGACACCTGTAAAGACTGAAGGACAGAAATCCTCACCTCTGACCTGCTCTAGCCCTCAGTCAGTCCCTGCTAATCTCCTCGGTGGAGAATCAATTCTGAGGTGTCCTGGGGAAGCGGACGCCCAGGAAAATTTCCTCGGTCTCTCCCATCAGTACGTGAAGCAATCCATATCTTTCTCTCTCTCTCCCTCTCTCACTCATCCCCACATAAACTTACTTCAGCTCCGGCTACCAGGAAGTGCTGCCCACGGTTCCTGGAGATGAATCCCGGCGTGGCTCTGATTATGCCTCTTCTCTCAACGCCCTAAACAGGGGCTGATGAGCTTAGAGCCTGGGTCACAGATCAGCCCTAGCCTATGACAGTGGAACTAACTTACAGTGAAGCAGCACCCAGGCCCCACAGCCTGTCATGGGCCCACTAGGCTTTCACAGCCTGGTGAAGGCAGCACATGGGCCACAGTGTCTGGGTCTCTCATTTCTGCATCCAGCCCTAGTTGGTTACAGTCTCCCAGGTGCAGCAAAATGCTGGGCCGAGTCACCCCGTCCACCCCACACACCTGCCCCGTCCCCTCAGTCGACAGCCCTGTGAGCCCTATGGTGTTGAAGTGAGCCTCAGTTAATCCTAGAGTCGGATAAGCAAGGCCCAGAGACAGACTGTAGACCTTAAGAAGTCACTAGTCCTTGGAGGTAGTTCTGTCTGTCCCCAGGGGTTCGTTCCCCACCCGCTCACCTAGAAACCTGGACCAAGTCAATTTGTCTGCATTTACTGAGAAGGTATAGGGGTTGTTGGGACCCAGCAGCTCTGCAGAGCCATCTCTGAGTTTGCGGCTTTGAGCTCTGCATTCCACAGCACCAGAATATTCCACCATCTGTGCAGAGCACAGAGCTACCCTGCCCCGTCCCACACGTCCTGCCAAAGCCTGGACCCCCTCTGCCCATGGCACCTGTACTCCGGCTGCGGCAAGGCAGATGCCATGGGTCAAGAACCCGAGTTCTCATCTGACTTTCTTCACAACTAAATGCACAACCTCAATGTAGACCCAATTGTCTGTTTCTCTGAACATCAGTTTCCCACTCTCTGAGATATTTGGACTGGACCATCTCTACAGTCCCAGCTCTCAAGACGGGCACTTTTGGGTATAAACTTACTTCAAAGGCCACATTTTACAGACAGGACTAGAGTGAAGACTGCAGAGGCAAGGGGACTTCAGGAGAGTTACAGAAGCCCCTGAGCCCTCACCAGGGTCCTAGAAATTCCACCAGAAGGGATTCAGGTCCCGAGGCAGGGCGCTCACCCAGACCGTGCCTGTAAAGTCACTTCCACCAGAAAGGGAAATACCTGAGTATCCATCAGTCTGCCCTTCCCGCTGCACACAGAGATCAGTATATCTAGTACAGATCAACCTACCTATGCATTAAGGAAGGTCCCAAGGACCCCCATGTGGCATTTCAAAGCCTAGTTCAAGCTGCTACTTGATACTAATTCTTGAAGTGGATAAAAGCATTTCTTCAAATCGTAGTGCTTACTACCTAACACTGGCCCTCTCCTTCCTAGAGTTACCGGCTGAACAGTGTCCCGTGTCTTGTGTCCTGAGGCCCAGTGAAAGGAAGGGACTGACCAAAGTCATATAGGATGCAGTGAGCTGAGCTTCCCCCCAGAGCTCTTCTGGTCATACAGCACTGAGACCTAGGGCCAGGGATGGCTGCACGGAACGGCCTGAGTTGAGCAAACATAAAGACAACCCCCCACGGAACTCTGCCCCCAACACTCCAAGGCTAGACATAAGGGGCAGCACACCCAAGTCTCAACTGCCTATTCAGTCCAGAGACCCTCCGTAAAGCCTGGATGTGCCCAGGGGAACCCTTAAGACTGCAGGGTGGGGCTTCCTGGGCTAGCACCAGAAATCAGCTTCATATAGCCTGAAGCCATTTGAGGGAGTCTGAAGAAAAGCAAACAGCAGAATGAAGAGAGCCACTGTGGCCCAGACCTGCTCCTGAGCCCCACAAACTCTCTCTGAAAGTCAGGCTATCTTCAGAAGTGGAAAGCCTTGATTCAACTTTTCCTCATCATCTCAACATTTACTAAGTATGTTTGTTGCATGAGTACAATTCACTAGTTCTGCATAAAGTCAATGCCCTGGAAGGTTAAGGAAAGAAGAGACTCCTTTGGACTGCAATGATCAAAAGGCAGTTTTCTGAAGAGGACGGAACCTGAACTAGCCCTTGGAGGACAGGTGGGAAAGTTCTCAGAATGGGGAACAGTAGTCTTTGCACAGACGGGTTTACTTCGGGTCTCTGGATGGAACTAGCTGCTCAGACTCAGGCTGGTTAGGCCCTTTGTCCACAGGAGTGAACAGGAACAAATGTCTGTCTAGGGAAGAATGGGTCAAAAGAGAAAACAAAGTCCTCACTACAGTGAGTCCTAATGTGAATGAGAAGTCCAAGCCCCCTTTTTGAGATCAAGTCCACCGGCCATGGTAGCTCTTCTCAGCAGTGGCTTGTGTCTGAACACAATTAGTGGACTAATTGAAATTATTCGCCATCTTTCAGGATCCCCCAATGTTTACGGCCAGCATTTTATGAATAAACAGGGGAAGAAGTATCTCCAGGCTCCCCTTCTGAAAGAAAAGACCCCTACAATGAGACATCTATGACAACACAGTAACACCACTCAGCTGCCTGAACTTGGCCTTAATTGTGTTTTCTCTGGCTTCTGAGCAACCAAAGATGCCCCAGTGAAGGTCAGATCATGGCCCCATAGTTCACCTCTTCTCTAGCCAGTTCCTGAGCAAAAGTTCGAATTCAGCCATCCTTCTGCAGCCTATCTAGTTCTAGAACACCTTCACCTCCCATCTCTCCAAGCTGAGGAGGTATGAACCAGTATTTAAATGGTGAAGATCTACTTTGGAGGAGTTGACCATAAACGAGAAGTATCTATCTTCCAAACACCACTAGTTTACTCTCATAATCTGCAACACTTTCCTCTTTTATATATAAACTTTTACAAGGGATTAAAACATTCTTAATGTTCTTAATCAAGATTTGTTTTCTTAAGGATTAACAATAATTGGCTTGATAAATATGTAATCATTCTCCTTTGCTGTGAAAGCAGCAGCAGTCTTGCTGTGGCCTTCATCTCATAGCAAAGTGACTAGTGGCAGGATGAGGTCTGTGCTGGGACGAAGCATCCCGAGGTGTGCTCTCGGGATAGGGAGAGGGGTGCCCTTCACACTGAAGGCCAGGAAGGAAGGAAGGAAGGCAGGCAGGCAGGCAGGCTGGCCAGCCAAGGAAAGGATCAGAGTGCTTCAGGCACATGAGGCTTTGGTCACAAGAATGTCAAGATGTCTAGTGGGGAGTTTTAGTATTAAAAAGGAATCTTCTCATTGGGAGGTCATATGGAACTGGAAACTAAAAAATTCAAGCAAGGTGTCTGTAAAACTGCCAGCCCTTTAGGATGAGAAGGTAGAGGCTGGAGCTCAGAAGCTATGAACTTGGAAAATGTGCTGTGGTCCCCATGGCTTCTTGAATTCTCTGTGCTGTTTTTCCCCATCCATCCTCTTTGGTAATCAGTTACTGTCTTTTGAAATGTCCTGTTTCCCTCAGCTGCTCCAAGGAAAATCAGGGTAAACTTAATTAAGGTCCATCCCATGACCAGTGCTAAGGAGGAACAGCTATATTTATTACTATGAACATCTTGATGAAATAGACAATTTTCTAGGATGATAAAAGTTACCAAAACTGACTTAAGAAGACTATCTTCTGAATACATCATGAAACATGAAATAAATTGAGAAAAAAATGTGAAGGAATTATCTCTACAAAAGGCTATGAGCTAAGACAGGTTTATGGATGAGTTCCTTCAGATTATTCTAGAGCAGAGAAAAAGATGGAAAGCATCCCAGTTCCTTTTATAAGACTAATGTAACTTAATGAGAAACCTGGCCAAGACAATATACAAATACATATATAACATTATATATGTACTACTACATATGTGTATACACATATACGCACACATATAAAGATCAATCTTTCTACGAGTATAGATGCAAAAATCCCAAATTTAACAAAACAATAAATCAAATCTAGGAGATACTAAAAGAATAACTCAATATGACTAATTCTGTGTTTATCCCTGGAATGTAATGATGATTTAGGATCTGGAAGTATATACTCATCTACATCAATCTGTCACAGGGAAAAAAAAAAAAACCACCATAAGAGATTCTAAGGATATATTTTTTTATATACATTTTGTGAATTAAAAAGAAAAAAAAAAACCTTTCGCAGTCAACAAGGTCTAATCAACATGGCCAAACAATAGGCTCAGTTCCACTAAAATTAGAAACAAGGCAAGTATGACTTCCGTCACTATCATGACTACACATTTTCTATCTCTAGCCAGCAACATGAAACAGAAATGTTTCTTTTTAAATCCAGGAGATCAAACTGCTATTATTGGCAGAAGATAATATATTCTACCAAAAAAAAAAAAAAATCCCAGAGAAAAACTACATAAACCAGTAACAGTTTTGTAAAGTGAGCACTTACAAGTTAAAAATACACAAATTAGGGGTGCATGGGTGGCTCAGTTGGTTAAGTGTCTGTCTTCGGCTCAGGTCATGATCCCAGAGTCCTGAGACTGAGCCCCACATCGGGCTCTCTGCTCAGAGGGATGCCTGGTTCTCCCTCACCCTCTCTTTCATTCTCCCTCTTGGTCTCTTCAAATAAAGTCTTTTAAAGAAATAAATTAAATTAAATTAAAATGCACAAATCTATCAGTTATCTATATACCAGAAATAGCTAGTGAATAATAATCAAAAGTACAGTGGTGGAAAAAAAAAAACAACCTCCATTTAAATGAGCAGTGAAATAATGATAATAAACCTAAAAATAATCTTAATGAGAAAACATACAAGATCTACTAAAAACATTTTTTAAAACTTTGCTGTGAGACATAAAAGCAGACTGGAGGAAATACCATATTTCCAGGGGCAAAGTAAATTTTTTCCAATTTTTTTCCCAAATCCTTTTTTTGAAAGAAGCGTATGGGTGACAGGAGGGAAAAACCAAGGCTTGCACGACAGCCCTAACAGGCACTGCTCATCCTTGAGATGGCTGTGTTAGAGTGCGCTCAGCAGAACAGTCCCCAACAACCACGTCCATGTGTGACTGTGTCATGTCCCAGAGATGGGAAAAATGTGTGAGCTTTAGGAACACGACCAAACACAAAACATGATGATAACACTTGCAATCAGCTTTAGAAATTGTGCAGTTCTCTTTGTTCCGTGACTCCAAAAGTCTCTAAGGAGTCATTCAGGTAAGAGGGCCAACAAAGAAGACTATGAGGGCCATCTCATGGAGAAAGTGACCAACACAATGACCTAGAGTTATCTTTGTCACAACCCTTCCCAGTCATGGAAGGGATGGGAATCAGTCGTGGCACAGAGCCATGATGATAAAAGGGAGCTACTGAGGAGAGATAGGATTCATTAATTAATCATTAGGGAATGTGGCTTGCACTGAGGGGGTGGAAATTCTCCACTCAGTTTTATGTGACAATAATTCCAGATGAATAAAGAGTTTATCTGGAATTAATGTAAAAAAATAAATACAGGAAGATATAGGAGAGAGGGAGAAAGACCACAGAAAGCACTGGAAGTCCAGAGAGCAGGGACATTTACCTGTTTTGCTTACTGTCTAGAGTAGCCCCTGCCGCATAGTAAGTGATCAATAAATTGAAAGACTGAATGAATGAATGAATGCTTCCCTTTATCAATTTTCTGGTTCTATCTTTGTCACACTTTCTTCTAGGGTTTTTTTTTTTCCCTCTTAGTTACTATAACTTTTTAAATCTCTTTGTACCTCTTTACATATCAAAGATAATAATTGTGTACTGATTATTACTGCAAATGATTTCCCAAATTTGTCTTTTGCCTTTTCATTATTTGAAATACCACAACCTATTTATTTGCGGTCAGTCAATTCTCTTTTATAACTTCTGATTATTATGTACAGAAAATTGTTCCCAATTCCAAATTGCTCGGGCGCCCGAGACCACTGTCAGCAGGCTAGTCCAAGTCATCTCCACTGCAGGGCTGGTCCATCCTCTCCCAAGGGCAGGGGAGCAACTCCAGAGGCATCTGATGCAGACGGTTTCCTATCCTAACCACACTCGTCAAACCCCCAAAGCACCCCTTCCAGCACACTCTTCTGCATAACCACACGGTGAGGTCATGTGTTTGGGACACCATTGTTCCATCACCATGGAGATGATGAGATGTCAAAGCACTGGCAAGAAGCCTCCCGTGCAGGATGAAGCCAAGGAAGAAGATGGAGAAAAGACAGGAAGGACCTGTGCGTGAGCCAGAGGACCTAAAACATCCCAAGAAGCTCATGAGGTCATCCTCATTCACACAGTTTCCCAGGTGTCAGATCTGTTTGGAAAGCACATAACCTTCCAGGCCAGCCAGCCCAGCATGTAACTATGGACCTCAGGCAGTACCGAACCCCAAAAGATGATATTCCTGCCCCCCTTTAACCCCTGGGGCACCCAGCCTGACTGAGCTGGCTCATGGCCTCCTCTGGAATCCTCCACATAGGGTTCCTGTTTTTCTCAGAATATAACTCCCTGTTCCCAATCACTTCACTACATCATCTTACCCTCCCTGCCCCCTCCAGATTCAACTCCTAATCTACTCTCCCCTCTGCTTCCAAGACAACCTCTCCAAGGCAAAAATCTGCTTGCCTTACTCATCTTCTAAAATTAATTCCGTGATTAACCATTGTCCTAGGGGAAAAAAATCTAAATTCCTTAGGATGCTATTCAGACCCTTTCTAATCCGGCTCCTGATTCTATTTCCAGCCAACCTCCTACCACACCCTTCTTTGTACTCTGCCCCAACCACATTCTGCCTGGCATTCAAAAAAGCTGCTTTTTCCACCTAAGTAACTACCTGTTTCTGACACCACAGGGCTAGGCAGAGTCCTACATATATTCTTGGGTTTTAGATAAGGAAATTAGGGTTCAGAGTGGTTAAACAATTTACCCACGGCCACACAGCTTTTCAGTAGCAGAGCTGGAATTCAAATCCAGGTCCTTTCAACTCTAAAAGTCCCGGTCCTTTCACTGCCTAGGGTGACCAACCATCCCAGTGGGCTCAGAACCGTCTCCCCCCGGCACCTGAAAACCCCGTGTCCCAGGAACGCTCTTGTTCTCCGGCAAACCAGGAGAGCCGATGTGCTGCCACCACCCTCATGGCTGTGGCCTCTTCCCACGAATGCCTGTTCACCTTTCCCATGTGAGCTCTTCCTCTGCCTCCTCCAGGAACCCTTCCAAGACCATCCTCCACTAGAGAACCGTGTTTGCTCTCTCCTGCCACATTCCTGGGCCTGCCACTATCCTGTCTACTTACATCCTATCTGCTCTATCCTGTGTCTCTTGTTAGAGTATGAGTTTCTTCTGACCATTGGAATCAAGGCCTCGCCATCTCTGTGGGTAACCAGGAGACCATGATCCCTGATAAAGCTGTTTCCAGAAGTAACTCCGTCGTTTAAACATGCCCAAGCCATCCTATCTGGAGTACAATGGTCAGCACATGTATCCAAGCATTTGCTGTACTTGGCCCTCACGGCCCCTGTTGGGTCTATAGGTACAAACTTGAACCAAACCCTCCACTGCTGGTTTAAGCCCTTTGGCACCCCCAATGCCCTCTGTACCAATCTCTGGAAATGTGAGGTTTGGGACCCCTTCAGGAAGCTGTCCTGGGGGAGGAGGAGAGAGAGAGGGAGACACGCGCAATTCACAACCTTCCAAATGGTTTCCGCTCTGCAGTTCCAGAAAGGACAGGATCACACCCACAGGAGGGAACTGCCTCTCCATCCCGGACTGACACAAAGCCTACTCCACCCCAGCTCGCCCTGGGAGAAGACCCATTGTCCAGGGAGAAGGAGAATAAAGAGGATAGCTTCACTAGCCTGGATGCTCCAGCCGGGCCGAGCGGGCACACATGATAATCAGGAAGAGAAGAAGAAGGACAGCTGTATTGTTGGTACAAGAAAGAGTTGGGGAGCACCTGGGTGGCCCAGTCGGTTAAACGTCCAACTCTTGATTTCAGCTCAGGTCATGATCTCAGAGTCGTGCGATCGAGCCTGACATCAGGCTCTAAGCTCAGCACTGAGTCTACTTGAGATTCTCTCTCTTCCCCTCCCTCTGCTCCTCCCCCCACTCACATGCTCGCACTCTCTCTCAAATAAATTAATTAAATCTTTAATAAAAAAAAAAAAAAAAAGGAAAGCTTTCAGGTTCATGTTGGTTGTGATTTATCCAAACATGTTCCACTACTCTGGTATGCTCCTTCTAGAACCAAAACCACTAGACACATGTCAAAACATCACCATCACTGCCCACTGGCTGCAAGTGACATCTCTCTTCGTGCGGGAGGTGCTGATATTCAATCCCACCATGACCTTCTCCTGCCTGCCTCTGCCCACCAGGAAAGCACTCCCATGCTGGGACACTAAGGGTGGGCTTGGGGAAGCAATGGTGACTAATAATTTTAGCTCTTGGGAGAAATACAGAAGAAAAAGGTCGGAGATAAGAAGAGACAAACTGAGAGACAAGAGAGAAACCGGTGTCCCTGACTCGGGAATCAGGCCCGCAGCTCAGTGGGCCAACCACGTATTTGTATAGATGATAATCTAGAGGAAATAACTTACCCCTCAACATGCACAGCAATGAAGAGCCACAAATTTACTAACTCATTTTGAGTTAACCCAAGTTTTGGGGTAGGAAAGCTCTTTTTTTTAAATTTTTTTTTTTCAGTGTTCTAGAAGTCACTGTTTATGCACCACACCCAGTGCTCCATGCAATACGTGCCCTCCTTAACACCCACCACCAGGCTCACCCAATCTCCCAAAACCCTCAATTAGTTTCTCAGAGTCCACAGTCTCTCATGGTTCATCTCCTCGATTTCCCCCAACTCACTTCTCCCAATGTCGTCATAGAGCTACCCTGTGACCCTGCAGTTGCACTACTGGGTATTTACCCCAAAGATACAGATGTAGTGAAAAGAAGGGCCATCTGTGCCCAAATGTTCATAGCAGCAATGGCCACAGTCGCCAAACTGTGGAAAGAACCAAGATGCCCTTGAACGGACGAATGGATAAGAAAGATGTGGTCCATATACACTATGGAGTATTATGCCTCCATCAGAAAGGATGAATACCCAACTTTTGTAGCAACGTGGACGGGACTGGAAGAGATCATGCTGAGTGAAATAAGTCAAGCAGAGAGAGTCAGTTATCATATGGTTTCACTTATTTGTGGAGCATAAGGAAGGCTCTTGATTTCTAGTCCCATCATGTAGATAGCAAATTTAAGATGCAGAAAGTTTAAGCATCATACCAGGTCCACAGATGGTATGAAATGGAGCTCACCTTTAAACCCAAGTCTGTTTACTCCAGATTTTATTACAGCAAGCCCTCCCGTAGCTCTTCCTCTGGTCTAGAATTGTCCTCATCGTCTCTCAATCTTTCTGATGAGCCTGGGCTCGCCTCTTCTCTCACCTGCATCCCTCCCAGCCCTTGACCTCTGGTTCCTTCCTGCACAGTCAAACATCCCAAGAGGCACCTTTGTGAGAAGTGAGCATTACCTAATCATTGCACAGCCTCCCTAGGGGACCAGGTAGAGGTCAGGGAGAATATGTGTGTCCTAACTGGGCTTCTGCAGTTCATTCCACCCGCTCAGACAAGTATTCTGACAACCTACTGTGTGCCATGCCTGAAGTCGGGGACCATGGAGGCAGATCTCAAGGCCCAGACCCCACCCTAATCCCTCAGACCTTGGCAAGTTCATGCCCATGTGCCATCTGAATCCCAGCAATCCAGCGAATTTAGCGGAACTTCCCAGGAGGGAAATGTGGGAACGTTCAGGCTGCTGGGAGAGCCTGAGGGGGAAGGGAGAGAATTCAGAGGTCAAACACAAGATAGGGTCAAAGGAGTAAATACAGTGCCTGGCTGGCAGAGAACTTAGGTGCCCGCTGGCCAAGGAAGTGGTTTAGGTCTTTGTGATCAGATTTCTTGTTCACACCACAAGATGTAAACAACCATGCAGCAAGACAGACAGCCTCTCACCACATTTGGAAAAGCTGCTTCTCCCATTGGTTTTTAAAACTTTTTAGACTACATTATGCTTTTAGTTCCTTTAAGAGTTTAAAGCAGATGGGCCTATGAATGGGAAGTGGCCTTTCTTCTGTCATGGTAGAGGAAAGAAACTTCTACAAGGACTCTTTATTTTTTTTTTTTAAGATTTTATTTATTTGACAGAGAGAGAGCTCACAAGGAGGCAGAGAGGCAGGCAGCGGGGAGCGGAGGAGAGCAGGCTCTCCACTGAGCAGAGAGCCCAGCACGGGGCTCCATCCCAGGACCCTGAGACCATGACCCGAGCCAAAGGCAGAGGCTTAACCCACTGAGCCACCCAGGCGCCCCCGACTGCTGACCACCTCTGGGGATTGCACTCCCTCACTGCCAGCCGCACTCTGCCAATCCCTCATCCCGGAGCTTTATAAAGGACCCCAGATTCTCCCCTTCCAGCATCACCAGGGGAAGAGTAGGTGAGTTTGGCTGGTGCCAGCAGGCTGTCCTGACTCATGAAGCCTCCCTCCTGGGTGCCTGGGAAGCTCATTCCCCAGAAATGGAAGGCCATATCCTGTGACGAAGAGGGAGCAAAAGTGTGGGAGTAGGAAGGGGGCTGTGTCTAGGCAGGGGGCGCTCTCTGCCTCCACAGGGGGAGGGGAGGACAGGCATCTGTGCAAATAGGGGCCCCATCACGCTCACTGCCTTACTGCTGGACCCTGCCTCCTGAGGTGACTTCTGAGGCACCAGGAACTCCACAAGACGCCACAGCCCCCACTTGCTGCTATGACCGAGAATCTCCAGAAAGGCTGTGACTTCACACACCAGCCAAGGGGAGCGTGGCATTTATACCTTTCATAAAGGAGAGTGAGTGGCTGGCAAAAGCAGATTTTATTCATTAAAAAGAAGAAAATTCCAGAACAATGAGTCTATCAGAGAGGACTAATAGGGAATGCCAAAAAAAAAAAAAAAAAAAAAAAAGTTGGGAGAACCTGGGATGAGGGAGTAGGCTGAGCAGTGTGATCCGGATGTGGGAACAGGGATGGTGATACAAGAAGCCAGGGAGGGCCTCCGGGGCCACTGTTCTAAGAACAGTCTCTGGCATTTTGTAGGCAATGCACAGAGCTCTAGCAAAGCCTGGCTCTGAGAGAAGATGGGATGGTAGAATTTTCAGGATTCCTTGAAAACCCTAATCCCTATCTCCATTGGGCCCTTCCTTATACGTGAAATGCCACCATTAGCAGTAAAATTCTATGAGACGTAACAAGGCCAGACCCCAAAAAGCCAACAATGCTACCCCAAAGTGGCAGTCAATAGCATTATTTCCTAATTCCCAGCCCCCAGAACCTCAGAATTAAGAAAAAAACCACTGACATTACCATTACGCATTAAATATCCCTATGCTGCTTTTCTTGAGCAAATGACTCCCTTTTGCTGTTTAAGTGACTTAAAAATCTTCTACCAGGGCTTGTGAGAGGCAGTGACTGTGGTGGAAAGTGCACAGAGCAGACAGGAGACCCGGGGCCTGGAGCAGCTGCACCCCTCGAGCTCGTGCCTTCAGATCTTGCCTCTCCGCTAGCTCTGCTCCAGTCAAGCCACAGGCTGCAGGACTCAGCCACGACTTCACGCTCTTCATTTTGCCAGATGTTTCTGCAAGGCTTGTCACAGTTGACACTTCACTTCTTCTTGACAAACCTGTTGTGAGCTCAACTGGGTCCCTCCCATCACGCTGAAGTCCTAACCCCCCGGCCCCTCCGAATGTGACTCAATCTGGAAGCAGGATGGCTCTGAAAGTAATCAGTTAAGATGAGGCCATAGTGGAGGAGCATGGGCCCTACCCCGGTGTGACTGGCACAGGGAAATCTGGAGACGGGCACGCATGCAGGGAGAAGCCTCTGTGCAGATGAAGGCAGAGAAGGGTGGGGGGGTGTTTCTATAAGCCGGGGAGGGCCAGAGATTGCCCTCAAAGCACCAGCAGCCCAGGGAGACTCCCGGGACAGACTCTCCCTACAGCCTTCAGAAGGAAGCAACCAGACTTCCGGACTTCAGAACTGTGAGATGATGAAATTCCTGTGCTGTTTAAGCTGCGACGGCAGCCCTAGCAGATGGACACAGTGGCCTTGACACCATGATCTCCTGGTTCCCCTCCTGCCTTACAAATGCTCCTCGGGACCCTTAGCTGGGTCCACTCACATCTGCTCATTTCTCTTTACAGGAGCATCCTGAGCCCAGCAACTCTTCTCCTCTTGTTTTCTCTCCCGATGCTCGTCTTCTTGCATGATCGTGAATAATCGCTCAGGGCTTTCGAAGTTTCATATAAGCCCATTTGAAATCTACCTCTCCTAGACTTAGAGCCCCAGCTACCTACTTGGCATGTCCCCACACCTAACAGGCATCTCAAATGTAAGTCCAAAACCCACCCCCATGCAGCCGAGCCGGAGACTGGGCCCCGGGTCCCAGGGAGGGGAGCATATCTCAGGCCAAGTCTTGGGAAAACTGAAGCTGTGCCCTGGGAGAAAGTCACAGGTTCTCCTATTGCATTGACCCAACAGGATTTGAGTTCCAGCAAGTGCTGGGTATTCAGGTACAAGGGACAACAAGACAAATGCTATTCCGGTCTGCTTGGAGCCCTACTTCAGGCTTCCCTCAAAATACTTCCACCAGTAAATGAAAACAAATTATACTGGGTGCCTGACAGGAGATCTCTCAGAATTACTAATATACAGGTCTAAATCCACATATACAGTGCCTCTTACTTTGATGTTTCAAAGCTCATTAACCAGGACTTGGGGGAAAGGGGCAGATATAGCATTGCCAAAATGCATGGGGGGTGTTGGGGGCTGCGGGTCAATGTGGAGAATAGAGGGCCAGTTTACTGAGCAGACTGAGCCACGCTAATTAGCATATCCATAGTGTCCGTATTGGTACTTGCATAGACAGATTCTTCCAAAGTGTATCAGTCTTAATCCAAAGTTCGATCAGAATTCAAACTTCGCAGAGTGGGCACAGAAATGACTTAATGTGCTATTTTTTCAAACGTGTGAACAAGCCAGCAGACAATCTTCAGCAACAAAGAAAATCAGCATTTCCAAGTGTGCACATTGGCCAAGTGTAGCCCTTTCAGTCTTTTCACAGCTTAAAAGCAGCGCCCCCTCCCCGATGCGCCTCCTCTTGCTTCTTAGGAAGCAACCCTCAGACCCCCAACAAGTGGCACAGAAATCATCTCCCAGCTGCAGCTTCTCAGACGCGTGCTGGGCTGTCACTTGAATCAGCCTCCCTCCCACAAGTCCCAGGGAATTTTACTCTGAGATCTTGTGGTACCTCAGAGCCTCCTCTTGTCATCCCAGGGCTGCCGTCATGTGAGCCCCAGCTAAGCCTTTTGTCTCTGCCACTTAGCATGACATCACCAGAAGAGCATGTCATCCCAGCACTCAGGGTCACCCAGAGCACTGGAAGTCCCTGAGGCATAGGCCACATGTGACCCAGGCTGCTGAAGGGCTAATTACGAGCAGGTGGGCCAACCCAGTATAACTGACAAAAGGCCGTCCAGAAGCCCAGGGCCTTGGCTGGGAATGCCCCACCTGGACTCCAGGTCACCAGTGACAGGCCGTATCTGCTCCTTGAATTAGGGTGCAAGCAGTGGCAAAGAGGGAGACCAGGAGACCAGACACCGCAAGTGCCCACCCCCAGCAAGGGCCTAGAGCGGCTTCTCCGACAACAGGCAAACCCCTGGCATCCGGGCTGGGCCCACAGTGCTGAGCTTCCCCCTCCCTGTCCTCCTTGGCCCCCCCCTCCAGTTTCTACCCTGTTCCAGGGAACCAGCCCAAGGGACCATGTGATGAAGAGCTTCTTCAGCCCTGTCCCTTCTGTGCCATGTTGTCTACTGTAACTCACGGGCTTATGGGCAGCCCTTGAGTCCTGTTCTCTGACTGGGAGCCAATCAACAGTGTTCCTCCACAATACAGCCCACCCTGACTTCTCCATGAGGTCACTGCTTGCACCCAGATGTGCACTGCACATCTCACCCAGAAGATGGGTGAGGACCCTCTGGTTTGGAGTCTGCTTAAAACCAGTTGGAGGGGAAATCTTGGCACCCGAGTCTCCATCAGACAAACTTGGGATCGGGGCCACGTGGATGAAATTACCGTTGAAATGTAAGCAAGACTGCAGTCCAGGACAGGAGGGAGGGCCCACGCATCCGCGGTGGGAGAGCGTGGGCTGTGTAGCACTGGGCACAGCCATGGGAGAGGAGATGGGGTGACAAATCTCCCAGCTTTGCCAGGTCTGGAGAGCTAGCTCGGGGCTCTGGACCAGAGAGGCAAAGGCGTGATTAGCAGGAAGGGACGTACGTGAGACAAGGTCAGAGCATCTCCATGTTGCTGCCCAGGCCACAGCCTCCCCACCAAGTCCTGCCCGCAGGTCAGCCTGTAAGGGATTTGAAACATCCCTTAGAACTTTCCCGTTACTTCCAAAAGATGTTTTTCCAGGCTGGGCCATGTCTCTCACTACTACTGACTCTGGGGTTGACTGCAGGAGTTGAATCTCTGCAAAGGAAGGGAGAGAGGACATCTCCCAAATGGGAAGAAAGAGATCTGCCACGGCTCTGGGCCTGATGCAGGACAATCCGCGCAGGCCAAATAGAAGACCGTGAGCCAAGGGCCAAGAGGCAAGGCAGACATGTGAGTCCAGTTTCCTGGCACAGAGCCCTTAGCCAGAAGATGATGAACACACATGCAGGAAGAGGGCCAGTGACAGGGGGTGCGGGGTGGGGGGGGGGCAGCTGCAGGTGATCCCAAGGACGGAGCTGGGTCCCCAGCCAGAGCACAGCTGGCAAGCGGCCCATCCCCTGGGACCCAGCCCCATGCTCTCCCCACTTGCACTTCTCCATTTCACTCACATTCCTGTGTTTGCCCCTCCCAGACTGCCTGATGTGCCTGTGTCCCTAGGAGATACAGACAGGAAGCAGAGCTGGTATTCCGTATGAGGGGGTCGGGTGAGTAACTAAATGAAACTGAGAACCACCAGCCACATCTCAGAGCTGAGGCCTGAGGCATTTCAAACCAGAGTGCAGGTTCTCAGAGACCTGCTCTACGGCACCCTCGCTAGTGCTTCCCTCCAGCTTCCATCTCTCCGGCAGAGCTTGATGACTGCAGGGAGCTCAGAGGCTGCTTCTGACGGCCAGACAGGTGGATCTGGGCACCGATAAGCCTCCACCCCAGATAAGAGGGTAACCCAGCGCACACTTCCTTCTCTGCTTCCTTCCTCAGTGACCTTGTCTTTCCCTGTAGCTTTAAATGCCATCTCTGTGAGCTGATCACTGGCAAATATCCATCCCCTGCCTGGTCCTCTTTGCTGAAAACCAGATCTTAAATACCCAGCTGTCGATTCAGGCATCTAGAAGCCTAACAGGCGTCTCACAATCAACATGCCCCTAGTCAACCTCCTGCCTACCCAGCCATGCTTGTGCTCCCAAAGCCCTCCCCATCCCAGGACCCAGAACTGCCTGGGTCTTCAGCCTGAGGGCTTACCCTGCAGATTTGGGATGTCCCAACCTCCATTAGCCTGAGAGCCAATTCTTTCCCATGTTAGTGGCTCTGTTTCTCAGTAGGGCCCTGACTGATACACAGGTCAAATGTCCTGGAGTCATCCTTGATCCTCTCTCCCAACCCAACATCGAATCCAACAACAGATGCTACCGGCTCAAGCTCCAAACCGTGTCCAGACTGACCGCTTCCCACCACGTGCACTGCTAAGCAACCCAGAGTGAGCCACCATCATCTCCCACCTGTGTTACCACCAGTGCTTCTGTCAAAGGGATCCTTTAAAAAGTCAGGTCAGATCCTATCATCCCTCTGCTCAGAAGCTTCCATTTAATTCATTCAAAGCTAATGTCCTTACAGAGCCCTAAAGGATCTGTATGCCACCCCTCACTGCCTCCCATTATCACCTCTCTGTAGTCACCTCCTGCTCCTTCCCCTCTAGCTCTGTCTGCTTCTTTGCTATTCCTTGAACACACCAGACACATCATGCCTTGAGGCCTGTGTACCTGCTTCTCTCCCTGGGATGCTCCTTCCTCAGAGATCTGAGTGCCCTGTCACTCCCTTCCTATGGATCCTGACTCAAATGTCAGCCTTGCATTGAAGTCGTCTCTGACCATCCTACCTAAACTGAACCCTATCCACATACCTAACACTCCCCAGTCGCCATGCTGCTGTATCTCCGATCATAGTGCACATCAGTATTTACTAGACGGTACACACGGCTCATATAGTGTTATTGGAACATATTATAGTACGCAATTACAGGATTACTCCCTCGGTTAAAACCTGGGACCTGTGGAGGACAGAAGCTTTGTCTCTTTTGCTTCCAGCTCTATTCCCAGGGCTTAAGCAGTGCGGCTTCTGCTCCTCAGACCAGCATTTCAGTTTCTGAACTTGTGTGGGCCACATTCATGTCCTCTCAAGCCATGGAACAGAGGCGAGCTCTAGGGCTGGACTGAACCATCCCTTCTGACTCTTGTCCTTGGCCGTGCACCTAATCAAAGTTCCGAGTATTTCGCACACTAGTAATTCACGTCTTGGGAAAACACCCATCACCAGACCTCCTTCCTAACCTCTGGAACATTCTAAACACTCAGCTGGCATTGCTGAACACAGATGGGCCTTGACAGGGGTTTTTTAAAGGAAGGATGACAGTATGTGCTCTTCCCAGCGTTCCCCCATCAGGCCCCGCACGAGTAGCCCGGCCCTCCAAACCCGTGTTCCCCAGGGGACCGGGTCTTCCCTCGTGTGCATTCTATGTGGGAAAAAGAAAACTTTTTCTGAAGCTTGGAGATGACTTTATTTTTAAATCATCTTATTCTCTGATGCAGGAGACACAGAGATGCCCAAGACCGTGGAAAATAAACAGGACCTGAGAGAAGTACTATAGACAGAATTTCAATCAATGTGAAACCAACGTCCAAATTGCGCCATTTTATTCTGTGCTGATTATTCTTTTTTTTTTTTTCCTGTCTCCTCTGTTGCCATGAAAACCTGTCAATAAACAAGTGATAGAGAGGGACAAGTAATGAGGATGGGCTCAGGGGCCAAGACTCGGCCCTCAGGCCACGGAGAGCCGATCCTGCTGGCCAACCAGCCTCTCCATGACAGCCGTCTGTGCTCCGTGGGCCAAGTGAGTCATGAACATGGACACCAGCTTTCTGCCTGGACTCGGGACACTCTCAGCTTACTTACAGTGGGGCAGCTGTCACTGGAGAGAGAAAGCTGTAAGCGTAGGTACCAAATCCTGGGCCTCGGCTAACTCCCTCTCATGTCCCCCATCTTCTTTCTGAACAAATCTTGGGCCTGAGCATGTAGGAACCACTCCATTCTTGCTGGTGGAGTGATATGGACGGTTTGCCAATGGCGGAAGACACTGGTCTCCTAGTCCATATGTCCTATTGAAAGACTTGCTGGCCTCCAGCCCCGGCGCCTTTTGGTTTTCAAATCCCCAGTCCAGTGCACTGAATCCTCTCTCTGAATGGCATGATTGTGCCCTCAGATCTTCACTCCCCCCTCGGTCCCATTTCCAACGGCCCATCCTCAAGAGGTCTCCCTGGCCGGTTCTAGGGATTCCCTCTGCTCACCCACTGGATTATCACCTCTATTTATTATCTCCTTTTCCTTGCCGCAGTCACCACTATCTGAGATGATCCTGCTCATTTGTTTCCCTACATATCGTCTGTGCCCCTCCAATGTTTCAATAAGCAAAGACTCTTCTCTGTAACTCAGTGCACTATTCAGAACCAGGAAGTAATTCTATCAAATGTATGAATTAATGATTGCACAAAAGAGAATGAAAACCCCAGAAGCAGGACTCTGGCCTCCTAAGAGCACGCAGAGCAGTGAGCAGTAAGGCATGAGATCAGAATTGATACTATAGCTTCTGTAGCAAGGGAAGGGCTCTAGGCACTCCACCCACAGCCTGAGCCTCTGGGCCCAAACCATGTGTTTGCTCTGGGGCCACAGAGTGACACCCTAGACCTGCACTGGCCAGTCCAGTCACCAGCCACATGGGCCTTGGAAGCACCAGACTCATGGCGACTGTCATGGAGAAGCTGGGTTTCTCATTTTATTTCACTTTCATTAATACAAAATTAAAAACTGATACTGGAGTCAGTTTTTGGACAACTTTTAAGTATGTTTGGAACAATTCGGGTATGTGAATTTACTTTTTCAACACTCAATTTTATGAACTCTAAATATAGGTCAAGTATTGCCAAGGAAAATTTAGCATCTGAATTGAAATGTGCTCTAAGTGTAAAAGACACACTGGATTTTGAAAACTGAACACAAGAAAAGAATGTAAAATATCTTGTTAATGTTCTTGCATGGGACATGATAATATTTTGGATATCCTGGGTTAAATAAAATGTTATTAAAAATTAATTTCACCTATTTCCTTTTGCTTTTTAACAGGGCTACTAGAAAATTTTAAATCACATACATAATTTGTATTACAAATGTGTATGTGGCTCCCACTTATTTCTACTGGATGGGGCTGCTGTCCAAAAGAACTAAACTTCTGACTTAAAGATAGCCCCACTTTGAGGGGGTTTTTTTCCCTTTCTTTCAAGATTTTATTTAAATTCTAGTTAGTTAACCTATAGTGTAGTACTAGTCTTGGGGGTAGAATTTAGTGATTCATCGCTTGCATATCACTGGCCCCGTTTGAGTTTTAGCGAGAGTAACACCATAGAACCGCTGAAGGGAAGGTCCCTTCATGTATCAGTTTCATCCCTGGCACAGTAGGGAGAAGGCCAGGGACCCTACGTGCAGTAGAGCGTCTGTGGCCCAAGAACCACTCCATGCACACAACCCACAAGAGCAAAGGGACAAGAACAAAGCTCAAAACCCCTTAGGGTCAGGTCAAGGGTCCCACTGTCTCTCACAAGCAGACGGTTTCATTTCTTCTCCTACAGAGAAACATTCTTCCCTGTTGCAAAACAACAGGCTGTAATTGTTATTTAGTTAAAAGGAATTCTCAAATTAATCTAGCTGTATAAAAATGGGCTTCCTCCCTCAGCCAGGAGGTCTGCGGAGAAAGGCTGACCATCTAAAGCACCATCTGAAGCCAGTGGGAAAGCACGCCAGACTCTCTGAGCAGGAGGGTCAGCCCTCCGTGGGGAGACTTGGTAACAAGCCCCACGCAAGCAGCCAGGGATGGGCCACAATCCTCCAGCGTTCAGCCAGCCTAGGACCTAGGGGACTCAGGGAAAGCAGCCACCAACACATTAGGAATGTCTGATACTTAACATTAAGTGACAAGAAAGCCAAGTCACTTTACAGACATACTGAAGCTCCTACTGCCATGAGGTTCCTATTGTACGATGGAGCTCTGGGGAAAAAAGAAAAAAAAAAAAAACTATCCTTGAGGAAGTAAAAAAAAAAAAAAGAAGAAAAAACCCAAAAATGAAATTCTTATAGAAATAAAAGAACAGAAAAGAGGCTGACAAAGAGGGATCCGGAGTCTGGGAAACCTTTAATGGCATCTCTCAGACAATAAACGTTGCTGAGCAAAAGCCCCTGGTAAGCAAACCATAGCCCCTTGTTTTCAAGTTGTTGACATTTTAAAGGGAGTTAAGCCTCACACAGCAGGGAAAGAGTTAACAGACTTCAGTGGGTCTATTATGCGTCTTTATGGAATGAATGAATGGACAGGGTTCACCCCCAATTTGGACCTCACCACCTTCACTCCCTGCCCCCTACCCACCACCGAGAAAAGGCAGGTAATGACCAAATGAAAGATCTTCATCCTAGACAACTGGCCTGAGGCAGGGCAAGGAGAGTTCCCCCAAGCTCAGGAGCCAGTCTGGGGACTATGGCCATTGTCACTGAGGGCCCCTGGCAGTCTGAGCTTGTCATTGCTCTTTGCACATTAGTATCTGCAGTAGGCAGAACAATGGCTTCCCAAAGAGGCCCAGGTCCTAACTCCCAGAACATGTTTCTGTGCTACCGCGCATGGCAAAGGGGAACTGAGGCAGCAGCATGGATTAATGCCAATCAACTGACGTTAAAATGGGGAGGAAGAGGGGGGCAGAAGAGTCAGAGTCAGAGTGAGGCTGTGTGAGAAAGTCTTCTCCCACTTTGCTGGCTTTTGAAGGAGAAAGAGGCCACGAACCAAGGAATCTGGCAGCCTCTTGAAACTGGAAAAGGCAAGGAAACAGATCCTCCCCTAGAGCCTCCCGAAAGAACACAGCCCTGCCAACACCTGGATGTTAGCCCAATGAGATCCATTTTGGACCTCCACGCTCTAGAACTGTAAGATAACACATTTACAAGGTTTCTGACCACCAAGTTTGTGCGCATTTGTCACAGCAGCCATAGGAAACTTCTAACATCTTTCCTTCCTAAGACATTCCCAAATGGCCACCTTGAGCAGATTGTGGAGGAGGAGCAACTCCTTCTCTCCAGGAAGCAAAACCTGTTCGAAGGCTTAAACATTCAACGGATTTCTTTCTGAGGATCTCTCTCCTCCTTCCCTGTGGAGTCCTTAGAAGCCAGTAACACAGCAGCAGTAGCCCCCGTGGCCCCTGTCTTGATCACTCAGCTTTACGCCCTCAGCCTCTTCCTGTGTCTTTCATATCAGGCTTACCTCCCACCTGTGAAGCCCAGGACGTGGTGGCATCACGACCAAAGTTGGATAGGGCGCCTGGGTGGCTCCAGTTGGTTAAGCAATTGCCTTCAGCTCAGGTCATGATCCTAGGGTCCTGGGATCGAGCCCCGCATCAGGCTCCCTGCTCAGGGGGGAGCCTGCTTCTCCCTCTCCCTCTGCTGCTCAGCCTGCTTGTGCTCTCTCACTCTCTGTCAAATAAATATAGAAAATCTTTAAAAAAGAAAAAAAAAGGAAATGTATAGCAATTCTATTTTCTCTAATGCAGTGATATAGACCAAGAGACAGTCTCTTCAAATGGACCCTTGAGAACATTCACACCCCTCCTTGCTCTATAGATAAGACTATAACGCCCCAAAATATCAGAAGCTTCAAGGTCCCACAGCCAGTCAATGGCAACACTGGGTTAATACCCAGAGCCCCCAACACCCAGGCCAAGGCTTCACATTCCCCTGTTTGTTTTTAAGCTTTCTGGAAACTTCTGAGCCCCACGGCAAGAGGAGCTGTTCACAAGGCAGATGCTTCCCTTGCCCTGCACATTCGGCTTCTCATCTCCTCCTTCGCCTGCTCACCTTTCCCCCAGAACTCCCCACACTGAGGGTCTGACAAGCTCTCAGCCCCTCACCCCAGTTCAGGGGCCTGATGCTGTCTTCATGTAAGCAGGCAGCATTAAAGGCTTAGGACACATTAGCTCCTGGCAAAAAAAGAGCTGTTGCAACCGTGGCCTTCGGTGTGAGGTCAGGTGCCCCGCCTCCTGTCTCCCACCTCACAACCAGGGCACCAAGTTCGTGGTGCCCCCATGCTATGACCACCTTCAGGTTCCTGGTCAGGGCTGTGCCAACCTGCCTCACTTCCCATGCCAGTGGGGCTCTGTCCATCTCTCATAAATTTCCTTTAAACATCACATTATCAGAGGCCTCAGGAGGCCCATGTCCTCCCCTACAGAGAGAAGATTCCTATCTACAGCCTGAACCAGGGGGCAAAGCATGTTCTTTTCCAAAAGTGAACCCACCGTAAAGCAAGTGGGGCAGTAATCCTTTCAAACCAGCCAGACTTGCCTAAGGCGGGGTCGTTTTCCTCCATTTCTATGCCTGCAGACCGGGAGCCATCTGCCTGCCCACCTGCCCCCTCCGGCCTCAGTGCCTGGCCCTCTATGACCAACATAGAGCATTTGACCTTGACTGCTGCCCAGTGTCCCTCAGGCGAAAGTATTCAAGCTATTTGCATTTGGTCTTCTCTTTGCCTTGCTCCCCAGCAAGGCTGCTCCCCCTTCCTCTTAATTATGCAGTAACGAACAACTGTGCTAACCGAAATTGGGGCGGCTACTTGCCTCTAAAAGGCCATAATTAGCCCCAAGGGAACAACAAATACTTGCACAGCTCCCCCACCTCCCCTCGGCTGCCGCTGGAAGCAGGCCGCCTCTCCAAGCCCAGCACTTCGGGTCCAATCTGGAACGCATATGTTTCCCCTCCATCATTCACTCCATCAAACGCAGGGAAGGCCCGAGGGGCGGGGAGGCCGCTAGACTTCTCTGAGTCTCCGTTCGCATGAGCGTCCTCATTATAAAGGGATGTTGTTGTATTCACAGGTAACCATCAGCCCCATGAGCATCTGGGAACACTTTGAGTGATTGCTGGGGAGAGAAGAAATTTGGGTCATAACTAATGATCAACATCCCCTTTTAATCAAATGAAGCCGTCATAATGTGTCTATCCTCCGGGGGAACAAGGCCCTTTCACCTCCAGGAGGCCTGCAGTAGCATTAACCTCTTCGGGTAAAACTTGCCCAGGCTGGAGGTGAGGGGGAGCTGCCAGGTCCTGAGCGCCTACTGCGTGCCAGGCCCCTGCTCTGAGCCGCTGCACGTGCGCGCCTCACGCCACCCTGGGGCTGCACTAGATCGAGGTTCTCAGCCTTGAGGGCTTGTCAAAGCCCAGGCTGCTGGGCCCCACACAGAGTGTAGAGTCTGTACTTCTGGGATAGAGCCGGTGTATGTGCAGAGCTGACAAGTTCCTGTGTGATCCTGATCCTGCCAGCTCTCCCACCGAGAACCAGGCTCGGAAGACCTAAATACCACTATTTGTTGTCTTCGATGTGCAACACCCTTGACAAATATCATATCATCGAATCCTCATAAAACGTGATGCATTGTTGCGCCCATCGCTCAGGAGAAGAGACTGAGCAAGCACTCGCCTGCGCACTGGGAGCACACAGGTGGCGTGGAAGAGCTCGGATGGAGAACCCAGGTCCGTCTGACGGCCACGCCCTGGCCTGGCCATGCAGCAAGGGAGATGCAGGCCAACGGCTGGAGGGCTCAGAGAGGACGAGTGCATCTCTCCCCAGGGAGCCAGGGAGACTGTGGTCCCAGAACATCATTACCAGGTACCTGGGACTTGGGGGCCTTTTGTCCACAGCGATGCCCGGCCTGCTTTACTGTCCACACATGGGACACGGCAGCCCTGAGTCCTGCAGTAAACACCTCTTAGTCTTCCCCCTGATGCCCCCGCCCAGAGACAGGCCTCACTCTCCCTGTCCTCGCCCGCCCTCATTCTGCCACGCTGGAGCACTCCCCTTCCTTCCCGCTCCTCCCAGTGCCACCTGTCCTCCCGAACCAGTTCAAGGTGAGGCTCTTCCAGCTGAGCCTGAGGCATAGTCAGCACTTCGCCCAGAGTGAATGGCTGCAGGTTCTCCAACACAACCAAATGCGCTGGCTCCTCCGTGGTGGCCTCTGAAACAGCAGCTGGCCTCCCACGTCTGTGTTCTGGGTCCCCAGACAAGCCCCTCAGCCACACGGCCAGCTGCAGCAGTGCTGCTGGTGGCAGTGGCCGTTGTTGTCATGGTGGCCCTTACGGCTACTGCCGAAGTTGTAGGTGGACTTACAGGTGCCAGAGTCCTGGCCAGAACTGCCAACACTGTCCCAGCACGTGTCACCGGAGCAGCCGACCACAGCATCGCTGTGGAAATCACAATAGGAACAGCAGTCACCGTGAAGTACCCGCCATTTGTGGGGCACCTTACCTAGCAAGGTGGGGGACAAGATACGTGGTGGGTAGGAATGCGACTCCCAGAGAGAGGCAGGCCGAGTTCGGGGCCAGCTCCTCCTGATGGTTGTCTGACCCAAGGCGAATGGCTCGGCCTCTCCACCTCAGTTTTCTTACTCCTGACGCGGGCCAGAAAATACCACCAGCCTCATGCATTTCTTGTGAGGGCTAGAGAGACGTCAGGCACTTGGTGCAGTGCCAGGGACACAGAAATTCTCCATCGGTATCCGTCAGTAGGAGGGCAACGGAGATGGTGACACACGAGGGCCATCGGTGGGGACGCTGGGCGAGTGCGGGCACAGAGAGGACAGCAGGCCAAGGGAGGCCCCCCGGTGTGAAGGATCCACGAAGGCTTCAGGGAAGAGGTAGGACTGGAACAGGACCACTCAGCCAGGAGGGACACCCTGGAGAGGGACCACCTACATCGTCAGGACCAGACAGTGGAAGACCACGGGCGGGCCACCGAAGTGGACCTGTGCCTTCCCACTGTCCCGCTGTCTGCAGAGCACCCCCGCCGCACTTCCCTTCTGTCTGCCGTCCAGAGTCACGGCCCAGCCATCTCCCCTGGGCACTGCCATGGCCCTGTGCCCTCCCTGCCTGCACTTCTTCAAATGCTCTTCCTAACCCCCCTCTGCAAATGGCCCCAAACCCTCACACTGTCCCCTAGTGTCTTTATGGTTTCACTGAGGAACACGGCAAGACAGGTCAGCTGGTTAAGAGGTTGTCAGTCAGGTTCACTACTAATGTCTCTCCTGAGTGCCCAGGGCTGGACCGTGTTTTGGTCTTCCCTACGCTCAGTGCTACGGTGATGCTGAGGGTCCTTACTGCTATCCAGGGAAGAGAGGCAAGATAACTCCAGTGGCGTGATTGATGCAAGGCCTGAGAGGCACTGGCTCAGTCCTCACGGGCAGGGCTGTGATGTGACAGGCTCCGGGCACTACCTGTGGAAGCCCATTGACCTTCTTTCACTCGGGGGCTTGATCCGTCATGTGCAAGACACTGTAGCAGAGGCCAGATGAGTCCCCACCCTCCAAGCACTAGAGCCCAAGAGCATTGGTGTGGCAGGCCTTCCTACAAGTGAACCCACTTGAATGTAGTAAATGCCATGAGCTGGACAAGAAACTAACACTCTGAGTGTACCCACCAAGTACAGACGCTACACTCATCGTTTCCGTCTAAATTGTCTCACGAACCCACACAGCACACCTGTGAGGGAGGTATGGCCATTTTGTAGAGATGAAGAAAGTAAAAATCAGAGACACTACGCAACTCTCCTGAGGTCACACAGCAAGCTTCACACCCAGGGCTGTGTGACTCTTCCCAATACCCCAGTTGCCTCTCCATAATGTCAGTGTCAAGTCGGGGATGGGGAAGGGGACGTGCAGGGGGCTGAAATGATTAGAGAAGGCTTTTTAAAGGAGGTGGGGTTGTCCTGGACAAGGGTGTGAGCTGGATGATAATGGATGGAGCACAGGGTGATGGAGGCGGAATGCCAGGAACTGTAGGCCATGAATGGAGACAAGAGGTTGAGAAGCACCTAGGGGTGCCGCAGGAGTGCCCTAGGCTGGCCATGGGAGCCCAGGTTAGAATGGCTCAGTGGGGCTGATCAGGAGGTTCTGACTGATTTAGCTAATCAGTCAGATTTTCTTCTGGGTGCAGCAGGGAGCCATGGAAGCCCTGTGAGCAAAAGTATGTGATGGAAGTAGCCCCTTAGGACAACCACCTTGGCTGGGCTGTGCTGGCTGCGTTGCAAAGACCAGGGGAAGAAACGCCACTCAAGGAGATGGTTACAATCATCCCGAAGGAACAGCCGATTTGGTAAATGAATTTCAAGGCTATAAACAGACAACATTTTTTATTGTTTTTTCAATCCAAGCTATATCTCGTTAAGGTATGATTTTCCAAACGTCAGGAAAATCAATCCATAAAAACAATTTTATGGGCAGCAAAACATCTTCTGCCCAAGCTGCAATAAAATATCGTTCTTGATGCAAGAAGTCAGGGCAAGAAGTGACTTCTGAACCAGACTTCCACTTAGCAATGCAGCTTTCTGCTCAAAAAATCACAGTCTTCCTTCACTGGATCTATTTTAATAACATAATAAGGGCCCTACAACCCTGTCCTGCAACCTTCCCTGAGAATGCACCCTAAGTGCCTCAAGATGTCTGAGGAACATCAAAGGGAAGCAGAATTATTCTTTGGATATACCATAGGATACAAATCCTGATATCCCACTGCTGGAAACAAAAACCCAGGACAGCTCCCGCAGTGCCCATAAAAAATATGGACTCAGAAGATTAACTGGCTCTGATGTTACAATGCTTTAGCCAACCGTAACCTGGCATTTTATGTTGAAGAAAGGAGGGGAAAAAAAAGATGCCTTTATTAATACTGCTTGCCAAACTTCCCATGAGGCCTGAGGAAGGACTCACTTTGGCCTTCCCCCACTCAGAGTCCCAGGCTAAAAACTGCAGCCTCCTCTTTAAAGTAAGGCTAACCTGAGGTGCCTGAAGAAGGTTCCCCTTAGAAAATGAAGAGCCTGCTTTCTGCCAAAATGTTTAACTCCTTATCGCCTCCATGCTGCACCCCAGCCGGAGCACACAGGTCAGACTTCAGAACTTCTCAGAGCGCTTACCATGGTGCACCTTGTCCCCATCCTGTCCCCAGGAGGCTAGGGGGAGGAAAAACAGGATGGTGCTTATTGCACAGCTGTGGCATGTGAGTCCTGGAATCACTGCCATTGAGATGTTTATAGAAATAGCTAGAACCTAAGAGCCTCTTACCAACACGGAACAAACTGAGGGTTGCTGGAGGGGAGGTGGGTGTGGGGATGCGGCCCTGGGTGATGGGCTTTAAGGAGGGCATTCGATGGAGTGAGCCCTGGGTGTTACATGAACTGAGGAATTACTAAACTCTACCCATGAAACTAATAATATGCTATATGTTAACTAACTTGAGTTTAAATTTTAAAAAAAAATTATTTTTTTTAAAAGAGAAAAGAAATAGCTAGAACAGTACTCCGGGGCCTGAGCTAGAAGAAGGACAGGTAACTCTGGCACTGGCGGTGAGGTGGCTAGAACCGTCCTAGTTTGAGAGCTGGAGACTAAAGAATCAATGAAAAGGTGAGTGGCCAGCCTTTCCTGCGGCCGCGGACAAAACTCAGCCAGCAGGCAGGACTTGGCTCACCTCTCTGTGCTGAGATGCCAGCCGCCGGGGCGAGCACAGCTGGCTCTGCCCTCCAGAAGGTCTTTGAGAAGTCATCGCACACCGAGTTCCCAAGAACATGCCTTGTAAACAAAAGGATATTCCCAAGTAAAAGAGAAGAATCATTTTCTTTAAAAGAACGTACACTTTTTTTTTAAGTGAGCGAACCAAGCAAATAAAGAAGCTCCTTTAATGCAAACTGCCTTTTCCCAAATGCCCAGACTCTGAGGGCGAGGGTGCTGCCTTGGGACTCCACGTTTTCCCGCCCGCACGCGCGCGCGCGCACACACACACACACACACACACACGCACAGACAACTCAGCGCCCAGTCCTCTCAGTAGGACACAATACATTACATCATGTATGTCACCAGAAAGGAGCCAGAAAAGGCCCACAGTCCCCAAAGCTACTGGCTCCCTTGCACCTAAAAGCCTCCGTTGCAGCATCCACGGGGGTGGGGTGTGGTTCAAACAATCAATCGGTCCGCGGATGGATAAACGAAGCATGAGGGAGTTCCCACAGGAGCCCCGAAGTCCTGATGATCGGGCAGTTAATCCCCCTAGGGCCACTCAGAGCCATATGCCCTGTCTGAACTGAAAGGCCTTCCCGGGAATGTCACAGGTACCCACCCGACTTCGCCATGGCAGCAGCTCACGGAGGGAAACAGCTGGCGCCACGTCTCTCACGCCAGGCTGGAACAGGTCTGATTGGGCTCTTAGAAGCAACTGTGGTCTCTCTGTTTGGGGGACACGGTCTCCTTGGAGTCACCGTCTATGACCTCAGACCTCTCCTGTCTCCTCTGCACCAGAATCCTGTACTCAGTTTCTCACAAGTCAGTGCTTCCCACAACCATGGACGCCAAACAGCGGTCTTTAACGGGGCCTAACCAACCCCACCTTGCCACCAAAACTTCTGTGAACAAGAGAATTTGATTTGGGATACAGTGTCTTCTCCCAGATCAGAGATGGAACTTTTCCTATGAGAGCAGCCTGTGAGAACACAGCTGCCCTCCAGAACTGCCCCACGACTGTAGTGATATAGGGGAGCACAGAAGATGCCCCCCATCGGTTCTCTTCTAGACAACACCAAATCTACCCCTCCCACGTGACGACTGTCAGAACAGAGAACCTGTGGACTTTGGCCTCCACGAGAAGAATCTCCTTGAACTTCCCCAAATCGCCGGAGCAACACACAGCAAAGCCAGATACAGTCCCCAGTCTGGGCCTCTCCAAACCCAAGAGTCACAAAAACTAAAGAACAACGGTGTCAGGGGCATCTCTCCGTACTTGGCAATCCCAATCCCTGCTCCCTTTGTTCAAATGGGGAAGCTGGGCCCCAGAGAGGGCTAAGTGTCCTGGCTCTCATCCGAGCTCTCTGCCCCTGGCCCGCTGCCGAGCCTAGCGGTGGCTCACGGTGCGGGGATCCCCAGTGGTCAGGGGCTGGGCTCGGAGGCCTGAGAGGCTTCGGAAGGCCACCATTCCCAAGTACGGGCTTCCTGCTGAGGCCACTGAGTGGAGGAAGTAATAATGGAGATTGAAAGGCATTCTGCATTTGACCTTCCGCAACCCCACCGTTTTTCAGTAGAACCCGATAGGGATCAGTCACATCTGCTCTCAATAGCAAATGTAAAAAATGACCTGCAGCTTTAAGGTCTGAAAAACATAAACTTGTGTTAAAAGACTGACAAAAAAAATTCATGTACTCCATAGCATGATGTCATTCAACTGCACACACATTGTAATAACAATCGTCCACCAGGACCTGGGCCCTGGACCCGCGATCTCCCCTCCTGGGAATCATAAGCTGCTCCGGTCCCCCTGCATGTCAGCCATGTGGCCGGTCACAGAGCAGGCCTCTGTAATCAGGGCTGGGCTGCTAGACTCGACTAGGCCCTGAGCTACAGCGAGTATCAACTTACCTCACTCCCCACTTCAAACGCTCGGGTGAGCTACAGGAAGGCTTGATGGGAAGCACATTCTGGAAAGCCCCGAACAAGCTCAATCTGCCAGGGACCCGGGGAGCAGCCTGGAGCTGGCCAGAGGTCAATGGGCACTCAGAAGTCAGGAAGCTCCGCGTCAGCCACGTGGGTGAGGCCTGCCAGGCCACTGCTCTGCCGTGAGCAGGAGCCAACCAGGATGTCCTTCACGCTGACCTTCAGTGCCACAGCCCCGTGGAGATACAGCGACTCCTCGTTCAGCCCCATGCACTCCTTCTTCCCCACCTCAATCCCCTCCTTCCCATCCGGGCTATGTCAGGAGCTCCCGACCCACGGCAACTCAGGAAGACAACCTTAGGGGCCACCAGAGAGCCCACTAGAGCAGCCTCAGTCATCAAACACTCCGCCGGGCCAGAAAAGGTGCCTGGGGCCCAGAGCAAACCAGACAGGGTCTCAGCCTTCAGGAGTTCACAGCCCAGGCAGGGAGACAAGAGTCTCCCAGACCACACATATCCCAGGCTGAAGTGAGGTGTCCTAGGCCCAGAGGAGGGAAAATGGGGAACTACAAAGGAAGGAAAATTCACACACTCCAGACCCCCCAAACCCTATAGATAGATCGATTTCCTAAGCTAGACAACCCTTCACTGTTTGCCTTCGTTCTAAATCCTAACCCACAGGTGGCAATGGCTGTATGTTCTCATTTGATTGCCTTAAGAAGGAGACAGAGGGAACCAGCATTCATTCATTCATTCCGTGTCACACAGCCGGCGAGGCGCCGGCACGTCTCTCTCCTACCTCAATACTCCCATCGACCCAACAGCAAGGTGGGATGTGATGCTTGGAAGGTTCGTGAGGCAGCTTTTTAGGTACATCTGTTTCTGCTCCTTCTGGAAGAGCTTCCTCGTGCTTTCCTCGTGGCCAGACCCTAAGAGGCAACAGAGAAAATTCTGTCTGACCACTCGTTCTAGTCCATGGAGCACGTTTGGGGGCACAACTGGCTGGGCTCAGAAGGACACACTGGCCTGAGGGTTCGTCTATGGAAGCGGAGTGTCAGCCGCCTGGGGCTTCCTACATTCTTAAAGATCATTTAAAATGCAGCCTCTGTCCTCAAATGGCTCCTGAGGTATTAAAAGGAGACAAACTTCCCCATGTCCCCATGTATGCGGGAAACATCCCCAGAGGGAATGCTGGAGAGGCCAAGGACAGAGTGCTCGGGGAGGCCTGGAAACAACAGAAATCCTTATGGCGGGGGTGGCCCTCGACCTGTGGAGCTGTCCACAAGCTCCCACAAGGGGCTCAGTGCAGGACGCAGTCAGGGCCGCACCAGCCAGGTCTCTGGCCCCACGGACCCCACTCTCACCACAGAGGCACCACTAACTCCGCAGAACAAAGAAGACGTCACCGGGGAAACAAACGGATAGGGCTAAAGGCCAAAGTAAATAGATGCCCAAAGTCTGGCATTTAGTAAGGCCACAATGTGTTTCCAGAATTGAATTAAACTGGGCAGAGGAAGTTGGGAAACCTTTCTAGAAGAGGTGACCCAGGCTAGGCCTCTGTGAGTGAGGGCTGAATGGTAAAAGGGGCTGAGACAGAGAACACTACAGCAGGGACCCACCAAGAGAGCCAAAGTTCGACGTGGATGTGAGTACCAGCCCAACAGATGATTCAAACTGGCTTCCAGAGGGCAGGCTGTAGAACCAAACTCTGCTCGCAGCCCCCTGGCCCCCAGGCCCTTGTGTACCTTGGCCAGCACCTCAGGGCTCCCCTTCTAGTACTGAGCCCTCCCCAGCAATGAGTAGCCTCCAGCAATAGATAGGAGCTGAGCTCTGCCCAGGCTCCCAGGAGAGTTGGGGGCCACAGACACTTCCCCAAATTTGGATTAAAAAAGCAGTTAGGTTAGTGCCTCCTCCACAGGATACATAGCTTCTCTCTAAGTCAGCGGGAACCCATCACTAAGGCTATGAGAAAATAAACAAAGGGAGTCTAATTTCAAGGGACACTCAGGCTCCAAGGAGAAGAACAGTGTGCTCAGATGGGTCCTCCCCCTCCAAGGCACGCGAAGTTGTGGGAATCTCAGGGCTCCGGTGCCAGCAGATTCAGGGGCACTTGCTGCCAGTGATGGAGGGAGGGAGTCACGCTCAGGGCTCCCTGGGGACAGACACTCCAGCCCTGGGGGCTAAGGGGTGTGTCCACAGAAACCCAAGCCAGAGGACTCCAGCCTTGCCCTGAGCCAAGAGCTCCAGCCAGCAAATGCTGTCCTGTCTCTCCTAGACCTGGGCCCCCCTCCAATGGCCTCTTCAGAGTCAAAAGACACCTGAACGTCAACTATCCTGCTTGTGAAACATCTGTGCTGCCCATAACAAACCAGCTTCCTTCTACTGTTTTTTGGGGTGGTCTATGTTGTAGGAGAAACCCCTAGCATTCTATCTGGAGCAGATCAAGTTGGGGCTCAAACAGTGTATACAGAGCACGTGTATCAGTCACAAACCGCAGGTCTTGGGGTAGGGGAGGTAGTTTAGTCTCTTAAAAAGAAATTAAGAATACCAAAAGCATCAGAGCCTATTAGAAAAACAGAAGTTACTCAACCCGAGAAGTTTCTTGGGCAGAGCTGTCAGCTGGGCTCAGAATGACACGTTGGCAGAAGTAGGACTTCGGCAACCTCTTGGTTCTACAACACATAGAGTAGGGTTCGGGCTGTTGCTGCATAAAATATGGGGATGCTAAGGTCACCAAAACACAGCTCCTGCCCTCAAACAGCTCATGAGTTTTTAGAAGGAGAGAGGCTCTGATGGCTTAACAATGTCAGGTCTAGAGAGGAAGACCTGGAGTCCACAGAGGAATCACAGGTGCCAACGGCATCACAGAGCATGTGAGGGCTCCAAAACTCAGAGGCAAGAAGGGCTACCTGGCTCTCTGAGTGTGAGAAGTAGCCAATGGAAGAGAGGGCGGGCCCCAGAACCAAGCAGTGTCAGTGGTGCTCCGAATTCTGACATGGGGATAAGTCCCTTCCCCTCTCTGGGCACATTGCCCTGATGATAAGCTTAGCCTGGGTGATTGCTGACAGCCCGCTCAGTGCTCATCTGTACGTCTACAGCTTATATGGGAAGAGGGTTGACAAGTCTGCCAGCAGGTTGGAAGAACTGTCCCGTGCCCAGCCCTATCAGAAAGCTCAGAAGGTGCCATTAGGCTCCATGAAAGTTTCAGTCTGTTAATTACTCCTAAACCCAGAGATTTCTAGAGACAGACGTGTTGACTAACACAGTGAGATCAATGCACACATCAACACAAATTCAGACAGAAATGGCTATAGATTTTGATTTAAATATACAGGTGGAGGCAGATAGAGAGTTAGATTGAATTGAGACACAGATACAGACAGATATATGTATACAGATACACGTGTATAGACACACACACATCAATATGTATGTGTCCCACTGAACATCTTTCCCATGGCAGGGGACAGAGGCATGGTACTAATGATTTTGTGTTCATTTTCTACATTCAGCACACCAAAATCCTCTCCATTCTTCAAAGCCCACCTCTAGAGTCTCCCCCAAGGAGCCTTACTTGACCAGCAAAAGAAGCTCTCCCTCTTCTAAATTTCTACAAGTTGCCATTTGAGCTACCCATGGCCCCAGGGGAACAATGAATTAATGATCCCCTTGGAAGTGCTCCTACAAGGTAGAAAGTAGCTAACACCTGCAGAGGCTGCCAAGGACAGCTGGGCTTCAGGCCGGCTGCTCCGGGAGAGGGTGCTAGCAACCAGCTCGTCTCCTGCAGCAGAAGAGGCTCACACAGAAGGCTCATCAACGGGATCCCCGCATCAGAAAGTGAACTTTGACCCCATGCCTTAAACCATTCATCAACATTAACTCAAAATCTTTAAAAACGCAAATATAAAACCTAAAACCATAAAGAAAAAGAAAAGAAAACCCAGGAGAATATAAAAAGCAGAGTACATGGGTGGGCAAATTTTTCCTAAACAGAGTATGAGAAGCATTAACTGCAGAAAATATTGTCAAATTAGACTTGTGCTTGGTAAAAGACACCTAAAAAAATTGAAAAGGCAAGCCACGAAAAAATATTCACAATACGTATCCAACAAAGAACTAGAATCAAGATTCTATTTTTTTAGTTCCCATAAATTAATTTTTAAAAGACAGCCTATGCACCACACCCAGTGCTCCATGCAACACGTGCCCTCCTTAATGCCCACCACCAGGCTCACTCAACCACCCACCCCGCTCCCCTCCAAATCTCTCAGTTTGTTTCTCAGGTGCATAAATACTGAATTTTGGAACACACCAAAAAAAAAAAAATTAAATTTTAAAAAAAGAAAAAAACATGGGAAAATGCTTTGATGAATGCCTTTCCAAAAAGAAATCCACATGGCCAATAGATATAAAAAGATGTTCAACATCATTAACGATCAGAAAAATCCAAACTAACAGTTTGTTAGTTTGTAACTCACTGTAACTAACAGTGAGTTACAACCACACATCCCCCAGAATGGTCAAAATTAACCAGACTCACAAAACCAAATGGTGGAAAGGATACAGAACGATTAGATCTCTCCTACTTTGCTGGTAGAGCCGTAAAATGGTACCACTACTTTGGAAAACTGGCAATTTCATGTGAAGTTAAATACACACCTACTTTATGACTTAGCAGTTTTGCTCCCATGTAATTACTCAAAACAAATGAAAACATGTGTCCACAAAAGGACTTAAGTGTGAATACTCCCAACAGCATTATTCTGAAAAGCTCCAAACTGGAAATAACCCAAAGACCCATCAAAAGGAAAATGGATAAACGAATTGATAGAGGCTCATGCAATGGAATAATATGTAACAATAAAAAAGAATGGACTGTTGATACACACAACAATATGAATAAACCTCGAAAACATTAGGCTCAGCTAAAGGAGCCAGGAAAAAAAAAAGTTTGTACTGTTTGATCCAATTTTTCTATGAATTCCAAAACCAGGCAAAGTTGACCTATGAGGACAGTATTCAGAATCACGGTTTTTTCCATGGAGGAGGAGCACATACAGGAAAGGGGGGTGAGAGAACTTTCTCAGAGGATAAAAATGCTTATACCTAGATGGGGGCATTGGCTCCAGGGGCACAGGGACACAGATATTTGTTAAAATTCACTGAATTATACCCTTACGTTCTGAATGTTTCATATGTAGTTACAACTCAATAAAAAAAAGAATTCATTCACTTAATAATTATTCACAAAATGCCTTCTGTGTACCAGATCTCAGGCCTAGAGGCTGGGGATTGGCCGTGAATAGGATGCAATCCCCCCTCAAGAAAGAATAAATAACAAAAGGACCCCCCTCTGATACTTCCCACGTGCCTAGCTTCCTAGGGATTAAAGTTGCTTCTAGGCCTTGTCAATCATGCTTCTCACACACACATACACACACACACAAACACACACACCCTGCTGCTCTGGGTCTCTAATGTGCAACCGTACGTAAACATTTGGGTCTCTAAGACCCCACCAACTAGCCTGGACAAGAAGCTTCCAGAATCAATCTTCCAGGTCAGAAGGAACCAAGCAGGCAGCACTCATTACTCCGGCTTCTCCTCCCAGGGAAGGCACCAGCTCTTCTCGCCGGGCCTTGTCTACAGAGCCACAGAGGCTGCAGGGAGAGAGGAGGGGAGCCATTGACCTGCTGGCTCCCAGCCCCCCACCCCCACCTACCCCTCCAGGGAGAGGAAAATGCAAACAAAAGGCCATTCTCACAGGCAGCCCTTCCAAGAAAAACCAAGTTCTAGAGATGCCGGGTCTGGTGTGAATAAGGAAAAAATGCAGAATTCCAAAAGACAAGGTCCAAAAAACATTTCTCCCGCTGAGTGTGCTATGAAAAGAAAGGGGACAAGGAGATGGCTGGGGTGGAAGCCCAGAGCACCCACAGCCAACGAGAGGGTTGACCTCCGGCCTCCACTAATTTCCCTGGACAGAATCTGATGTTCAGTGACCCAGGAGGTGCCCCGTGACTTTCAGAATGTTAAATCTTACACGAGAGAACCTCTCACTTCTGAGCTTTGATTCCTCCTGTGTGAACGGGAATAACCAACCTCGCCTGCCGGCTTCATTGGGGTGACGCGGGGCTTCGTCATGAAGAAGAATATGAAAGCCCTTTGCAGACTCCAAGATGCTATACACCCTAGCGTGATCCCTGAGCATCCCACTTCACGGCCTGGGGATATCTGTAGTTTATAAAAAGTTATAAATTCTGGCTCCAACACACGTGAAGTGTGTGGCCCAGAAAAGTGACTCTATCTCTCTGAGCCAGCGCCCACTTCTGTAGAATGGGAATGTTAATATCTCCTACCAAGTGCACAAAGAAGATGACAAGCTGCTCGTGAGGCCTTCAGGAAAATACCTGGTAGAGTTAGCATTTGGTAGCTGGGAGTTGTTACAATTCTTACTGTCCAAGGGGGTTCACCCACTCTTGCCACCTGGAGTCTCTAGAAGAGTAAAGGAGCAGATAAAAAAACAAACACGGAGGCTCAGATTCTCTGAAAGAGTTTTTTAGGCATCCTGCTAACAGTAAGAGCTGGGCCAGATACTGGGCTCAGAGCTGTCACCTGCGTTCTGGCATTCATGGAAGCTAAAGGAGGCAGGAGGACACCATCTCTGTAACTTAGCAAGGTCACAGAACTTATGTGGGTTCATGAAGAGTGGCAGAGGCAACACACAAATGCGGGACCTTCTGATGGCAGAGGCAGCACACATCTATGGAACTTATGCAAGACTGTCCTGAGTATACATATGTACACCACTGTCAGGGTCCAAAGCCCATGCCCCTAAAATCACCTTAGAAACCCCAATCAAATACAAAGGACCCTGTGCTTTCAGACGCTGAGCCCATGACCCACCCCCACCCCAACATTCTCTGCCAACCCCCAGGAACATGTCCTCTTTCTTTTCCATCTTCGGGTCTGCAGATGTCAGGAAGGGCACAGCCAGCCACGGGCAGCTGAAGTCAAGCCACCCACTTCTGAGTGGGCCAGCAGGAGGCATCAAATAATCCCTGACGCTGGGGCTACTTGGTAAGCCTGGTGGAGGTGGTGGTGCTGGGGAGCGCAGGTGGGCTGGGGAAGCAGGAAGGATGGGTGGTGCGCTGAGACACAAGCAGCCCCAGAAGCCAGCCTCTGAAACTGCAGCCCGGAATGGCACCGGGGCCTCAAGCCAGCACAGCTCTGTCTCCTGGGCAAGATGGTGAGGTGGGAAAGGGGACGGAAAAAACAGAAGAGGAAACAGTGGGCTACTGATCAAAAGGCATGATGACCCTACCCTTCTTGGCAAAGTGAGGTCATCAGGAGAGGAAACCCCAAGAGTCCAGAACATCTGCACTTCCCCACTGCTTCCCAGGACACTGATTGCTAAGGAAACCATAGCTCAGGACTGGGCAGCGCCAGTCTTTCCTTTTAATGATTCAGCCAAAACTAGTTGAGTACCCACAGTGTGTGACCCATTAGGACGGGGGCCCAGGCACAGTCACGGGCAGAAAACAGTTCTCAGATCATGGAGGTCGCCTCGCTCATGATGGACTCCTCCAGGAGGGGAGGGGAGGGGAGTGCGAGCGACACAGGGGACTACACTGCAGGGTGCTTTGGGCCACAGCAGAAGCGTGGGGACACAAAGCGGGGCTGGGACAGCCTGAGAGAATGAACAGGTGCCCCAGGTAGGCTAGGTCTGCAGTACTAAGTCCTGAGAACAAACGGGAGGTTTGTCCCCACATTAGAGGAAACACTGTGACTCCAGACAGGGTGCAAAAGAACCGCACTCCGGTTCAGGAACCATGAGGGGTCCGGTAGGCTGGAGCACAGAAAGCAAAGGGCAAGCTGTGCCATGGGAGCCTGAACCCATGGGCGAGGCCACACAGGTGGTACCCTGGAATTGAAATTTTCTCCTCGGAGCATGGAGGCAGAGGCATGGAACAGTCAGATTTGGGTCGTGGAGTGGCGCTGTCCAATGTGGTGGCCACCAGCCCATGCAACTAGTTAAATTAATGAAAATTAAACAGAATTGAAAATGCAGTGCCTCGGGAGCACTACATACACTGCAAGTGCCCAAAAGCTGTCGGCAGCTGGTGGCTACTGTACTGGTCAGTGCAGATCTAGAACATTTCCCTTACGCCGGAACGTTCTATCAGAAAGCACCGCTCTAGAACAGTCGCCATGGAAATGCAAATGGACTGGATGCAAGGAGGCCGGTGAAAAGCAGCACACTACCCCAGCCTGGGACTAAAGCAGAAGACTGATTGAATCAGCTTGAAGAATCACGTACGGCGAGAGGGGCCAGGGCGTGGTGACCATGGACCTGGGACTGGGGGAGGACGAAGGATCTGGGATGTCAAGAACAATGGCCTGTTTTCTGGCAAGGTTGTCTAGGGGAGTGGAGGAGAGCTGGGGACAGCAGTCGCTCAGAGAGAGAGAGAAAAAGGGAAGAAGAAGCAGGTGTCAGAGAAAAGTGAGGTGCTCGGTACAGGGCACGCAGGGCAGCCAAGGGCCGACGTCCAGAGGCACGGGGCTCTGCAGCGCTGCCACCCAGGCTATGAACTGTGGGTTAGCTGAGGGGAAGGCTGAGGTGCTGGGGCTTCAGACTACACGCTATGGGGCTGAGTGCCAAGGGACAGCACAGGGAGCCGTGAGCTACAGGCCTGGGGGCCGGGGGCAGAGCACCGTCTGGTAAACTGTGCTGTCTGCGCAGTGCACCACGTGCCTGCGGGGCCCGGGCAGTGGGGAGGAGCAGGCAGCTGGGGGAACTTCAGGCAGCAGTCGGTGCTGAGGGGCGCTGGGGCTCGGGGCCCTGGGCGTTGGGGTCACAAAGCACAGACTGCACTCAGGTCTGAGACAGTGGGGCAAAGGAAAGGGTCACAGGATGTAGGAATTGTGTGTCGGGTCCAGGGACGTGTCACTGGTGGATACCGTCTTTGGTCACCTGCGTGAACCACAGGAGTCACTCTCACGGGAAGAAGCCTGGGAGGAGGGACAGAGGGACGTCTGGTCAGTGGGCGCAGGCAGCAGGCACTTGCTCGGAATATGGAAGGCCCTGGGCACCCGCCTCGGTGACCTGCTGGGCCTCTCAGGAAGGAGGCCAGGGCTGGTCTCCACCTCGTCCCCACCTCATCCCCAGTGCGCTGGAGTGGGCACAAGAATGTTGTTCTCCAAAGCCACTGGGACACTTCCTGTCAGTCCACGTAATTGAGTATTACAGTATTTAAATTACAAATTGAAGATTATTTTTACAGGTGTCATTTTAAATATAACACAAAATTTCTTGACATTACATCAGCCCCGCCACACAAACAGCTGCTCCAGCCGCCTGCATGTGTGAGGCACATGGCTGAAACTGGCAATGGGGGGAGTGTGTGTGTGTGTGTGTGTGTGTGTGTGAGTGAGTCATCGAGTGGGGTGTGTGTGAAATGGGTGTGAGTCCACATGACGATGAGCGAGAGTGTATGTGACTTCGGAGCGTATCCATGCGCGTGGCTCTGAACGAACACATATAAACGTATAGTTGTGCATTATGAACGTCAGTGATGAACATGTGGGTCCGTGTTTCCGTGTGAAGGAGCATGTGGGGTATGCCTGTGTGTGCCTGTGTGAGAAAGAGAAAGCGGGGCACACCGCCCAGCTGCTCCAGCCCCACAGGCGACAGCCTAAGCGCCGGCAGAGCCTGGCAGATCTCTGTCTCCCTCTAGAGCGCCCGCGTGGTCCTCGGGCAGAGGGGCGGTGGAGGCGGGCCACCGCGGTGCTACAGTGCCCTCCAGTGGACAGGGCCCCACCCCAACCCCCACATACGCCCACAGCTGACGGAAAAGACAGGGCTTGTGCCCTCCCTGTGCCTGCTCAGCCACCCCCCCACACACACCCCAGGTCCTAGCCAGCCACCCCTCTTGAGTGGCGCAGGAAGAGCCTACCCTGAGACCCCCCTGAGTTCCCAGAGGTCAGGCCTTAGTGGAGATTCAGCCACAGCTCAACTTCTCCTTTGGGGGCACTCCAACCTGTCCCTGCTAGACCAGGCATGGCCCGACACATCCCGCTCCCATCTGCCATGGAGAATCCCCCCGCCTCGGGGATGGTCTCTCGCCAGGTCGGCTTCTTCCAGCAAGCTTCCCTGAGTCCCCAGGGGAGCAAGAAAAGCCCCCTTCCCCAGGGTCCTTCCTCAAAACACAACAGGCTCTGCCAGGGGCTCTGGTAGTCCTCGGTCCCCTGCGGGGGGACCAGAGGACAAAGCTGTTCCTGCTCCCCCGCCGGTGCACGGCATGGACGGCATAAGAGAAGATGGTCTACGAAGGACAAACTGTTCCTTTGCTCCTTCAAGTAAGAAAAGGCAGGAGTGTGCAGAGAGACAGACCACGGAGGAGCAGGACCTATTTTCATTTAGTGAAGCCCTGCTCTGCAGGCTGTGCTTGAGCCACGAGGGGACAACTCAAATATAGCAGCTGTTCCACGAGACTGTTTTCAAGGAGAAAAGGAGAGAGCAGGGAGAGACTGAAACCTAACAGAAGAAAAATTCTCTCATTAAAAAGGTTTTTTGTGGCACTGGCAAGCCCCCACTGCGCCGTCTGGCTGCAGAAGGGCAGCAAGAATCACTGTCCAGCCAGCTGTATGGGGGCCGGCTCGGCCTCAGCCAGGTCTCCCAGGCCAGAGGGAGCTGTCACTGTGATGCCCCTGAGGGACAGGGCATTATGGAGGAAAGCAAGGGCGTCCAACGCCAGGGAGCAGGAGAACCAAGAGCAGCCACCCATGCACTGATTTCCCTCACCAGATTGCTAGCTCCATCTGCACCAGTACCAAGGTCGGTGCCCCTCCGGACTCACTCCCCAGTGTGATGGGCCAGGTCCAACCTGCAGGGATCTGTGGCTGTGTGGAGCAGACACCTGAACCGCCCACCCTGTGAAGGCCTAGTGCACTCAGAGGCCCAGACTGCTCCTGGTCCTGCCCCCTTCTCCTAGGCTCAGCTGGCAATGCCCCAAACCAACATCCGGGGCTCGCTCTAGAGAAGGGAGGGAAGCCAGAAACATCTCTGCCATGTGAAACAGAAAAGAGAAAGGGCGAAGGGGCTGGCTGTCCTTACAGTGTGCCAAATCTACAACACGGGACTAAGCATACAAGCTGAAGGACTCTGCAGAGCGCTTCTCCTGGCTGTGTCCAAAGTGGGCGTGGAGGCTCACCCTGAGCCGGGTGACCAGCCTCTCCCCTGCAGGCCTGAGAGGTCCCTTGCCAGGTGCTGGCCTGCGCACTCTGGCCGCAGCAGCCCGGAGCCAGGCCCTCTGCAGCACACGGGTCCCCTGCTCTCTTCTCCCTCCCATGAGAACTACAGGACAGCAGAGCTGAGGGCAGAGCTGCAGGGCGGGGAGGGAGACGCGGAGGTCCCCACTGCCCAGGAAAGCCAAGAGTGAACCTGAAGAGTGTGTCGCAATCTGGCGGCCACCGCCAGCTCAGAGGTCCGGTCCTCCACTATTGCCCGGGGGCTTCTTCCAGGTCTGCGATCTTTCCTCTACCGTTTCGCAAATCCTTCCCGCTTCTCTCTGTTGCATCTCTTGTCTCCATCCACGTATCCAGGGTGCAAAATGCCAATCAATCTGTCCATGCTCCACACATCACAGATGTATGTATGTATGTAGCTGTCCATGCATCACAGATGGTCCCCATGCGGGTCTCAACCTTTACTGTGGCCAGCTTGCAAAGCTCTGATTCCTCATGGGCCTCTCACTGCTTTGGGGAGCTTCTGCTTTTAAATAGTTATAAATGTGGCTGATGGCCTCGCTCCAGCAGTGACGGCTGTGAGAAAGGAGGCTAGAGCCACGGGGAACTGCAGGCACATTTGCAATCTAAGAGGACAAAAGTCGCCATCACCACCACCACCAACCATCATCAAATCTAATGGTTATTAAATACCTATGGCCAGCTTTGTGCTAAGCACCGGAACAGATTCTCTCATTTAACTTTTACAACAAATGTATGAGGGGGTCTGACCGTCTGCCCGTGGAGCAGACACAGAGGGACAAGGTCGTACCATGGTTCCCAGGCATCACAGCCTTGCTGGCTCTCCATCCCAATGTCTCCATGTGCCTGACCCACAGTTTTCAACTGTGGGAAGCAACTCACAGGTGGGCCCATGAAATAAAGGCAATGGGTCCCAATAAGCATTTTAAGTGAAAGAACAGAATGTTCGGAGTGCAGTGCACACAGGAGGGGCAAACAGTGTGTCAGGAGACTACGTACGTACGTACACACACACACACGGGAGGCAATGGAATATGGTTTTAGATACAATTCTTACTGCAGGTCACAGTCAAGTTCTAAAAGCTGTGGCGCCTGACTCCGGTCCACTGTCTGAGTTCTCTGCGTGGGAGTTTCCAGCCTGTTCTCCCCACCTGCACACTATGGTGTCTCTTCACCACTCACCCCAAGGGTTCTCTGTGGCCCTGGATTGCTAAGGACAAGCCACTGGGTCCCAGAGATGCTGCAGCATCTGTGCCGGGGCCAGGCTAACTGGCCGGGCTGATGGGGCAGAGTCCCAGGAGCACCTCTACCATCTGCCTCCTGCTTCAGGGAGGTGCTTCTGTCTGCCCTGCATGACTGATGTTTCCCCAAAGAGGCTTAACGGTTTCTTCCTCTCTGAGCTGACAGGTTAGTGCCTTTGTCTACAGAATTAGCACAGGTGCACCTGCAGGCTGGCGTCCTCATTAAACTATTTTCTGCATCTTGATCCCATAAGGATGGCTCCAGGGGACTTTTCAAATAAGCACTTCATTTGCGGTGGCCTCTCCAGATTGGAAAGGGTGGTCCCAGTTTCATCCGCAGAGGTGGAGGGAGGCCTGGGTGTCTCTGAGTTCTCTCTGCCAGCCAACCGCAGCTGGACCAGTGCTTGCAAAAGTGGAGAAGTCGGGACAGGGGTCTCTCCACGCCTTCTCGCCTTCCATCTCCTATCCGGTTTAACCCACTGGCAGAGTTGAACCTCTCCTCACCATGCACAAGCCCCAAAGCAAGAGCATGAACTATTATTCTGGGCTGCTCCTCTTTGGTCTGAAAGATGCTCTGAGAGAACACATCCACTAATGCTGGCAGTCCATGGGGAGATGGTATTGCCTGGAAAGTTCCTGAAATTACCCCATACCAGGGCACCCACCTACTCTACTTCTGGGAACCCTCAGCCTGTCCCTTATGCAGCTCTGGATCCGACTCTCCCTGAGCAGCCTCCCATGGCTACCATTCCGAGGAGGGAATGATTCTAAACATCTCTGAACACCTACCGGGGACCTGAGGAGTCAGGGAAACACAGGTGGCTCTTGCGCTATTTACTTACCACTGTCCTGGAGAAACAGGATCCCAAAAAGGGCATTGGTCAATGACAAATTATGAATGCTCGGGGACAGTACAGAAGGTCGGAGTCAAGACCACCGGAACTTAGAGGAGGAAGAGACTGACGGGCAGGGGGCCGTGGAAATGCAGGACTCCCAGAAATAGGGACTTAAATCAGATCTTGGGAATGATGGATAAAGACACCACACAGAGGACGGGGCAGAAATCGGTCCAGGCAGGGAGGACGGCATGAGCAAAGGGGAGGGAGACGAAAAACAGAGGACATGTCTGGGGGAAGTAGGGAGATGAGCCAAGTTCAAGCAGAGTCTGCTTCTAGGGGAAGAGTAGGTCATGGGGAGCAGAGCTTCCCAGTCAGGCGCGGGTGGACACAAGCACGCGGAGACACGGGGACTCTGAGCCCCGGGCTTGGTCTCAGGCCTGGGGCAGCTGAGCTCCAGATCAATACCTCCAGGTGACATGAAGAGGGTCTCCCAGCAGAGAATTCGGGCATAATACTGAGATTGTGCCCTATTCCTTACAGCCGCCCCCAAATCCATCAGTCTCTCTCCCTCTCACACACAAACTTATTTACTGAGTATCTATTCTGCTGGGTAGGTATTGTGCTGCTGTTGGGACTCAACAGTGAATCAGATACCACCCCTAGACTCAAGGGTACATAGTCTAGTAAAGAAGACAAGCAACTGGAAACCCATTTCTGCAGGACACAGAGCCAGGACACAGCAAGTAAAGGGCATAATGGGAGATCAAAGGCGGCATCTGATTCAACCGGGGGCCAAGCAAGACCTCCCCAAAAGCTGATCACTGAGCTGGTCTTAAAGGGAGAGGGGCAGTTAGGGGGAAAGGGAGAAAAGGACATTCTAGGCCAAGGGAAGAGCATGAACAAAGACAAGGCAGCTAGGAACTGTAGGCCATGTGGAAGGATCTAGAAACAGGTCGGATTTGCTGGAGTAATGCCAACACCGCCCTGCTGAACAGGAGAAAGAGGCTGGAAGGAGGGAGGAAGGGGGACAAGGGAGGATGCGGGCCGTCTTCTCCGGTGCCGTCACTACTACAGAAAAAGAAGGTGGGCGTCCCTTGGCGGGGGGTGGGGCAGAGTGGCATCAGGCCCCCCAAGGCTGAAGGTGCCGTTCCTGCTGGCACCTGCCAGCCCAGCTCCCCGGAGGGGGCAGCCCTCCCCGAAGGGCCCAAGCTGAAGTGTGCTGAGTATCCTTCCAAAGAGCTTATTCTTAGCCAAGTTTCCCTGCGACCTTTCTTGGAGAGGAAAAGAGAACCAGTCTTCCCTATAGCTGTTCCCTGTGCCACGTTCCAAGGAACTACTCCCCCACGGGCTGCTCGATGGGGTAAAACCCCCAGGGATCAGGGTTAAGAGAAATTCTGAAGGAAGATTTCCAGGAAACAGAGACAAGGGATCTGATTAAAGTCTATCAACTATGAAGTTGTCCTCGGGGCAATTACACTTGGCAGAAACCTCGCAGTTCATTCAGGTTACTCCACTGGCAGACCCGTTTCTACAACGGGGAGGGGGTGATCACCTCCATCGCATGGTAAAAGGTGAGGAAAAAGACCACCACGAGGCATCTGGAGATTTCATATGTGGAAAGGCAAAAGCAGATTTATCTCTATCTCTAATATCTAAGTAATCACAAAATCTAATATTTGGGGAGACCATCCTAGTTTTTAAAAGAAGGTATAAAAATGGGCGAAATACAAGTAACTAAGAAAAAACATGAACAGCAGAGGTAAAAACAAAACTAACTCAACAGGGAAAGGGGAAGCCCCAAGGTGTGGAGTCAGATCCCGGCTCCATCGCCTGGCGCCGGCCAGTGCCACAACCACGCCGATCCGATGCGACTGCCGAGGAGCAAAAAGAATCACCCGCTCGTCCAAGCTCCAGAAGCCCCACTCATTAGGACACCCTACACCCTATCCTCGTTTTACACAACCATGTCCTGCTTCCCAGAGGGCCAGTGAAAACCTCCAGAGCAGGGACCATGCAGAGAAAGGAGTCAATGCGGTTCGCAGCCTCCCAGTCCTGACCTGGAAGCCCGGAAACACGCCTCCCATAGACACACCTGACAAGCCCCACTTTGTCCACCGGGCCTTGCTGCCTGGTCCCTGGGGACGCCTCCCTGCGCCAGCGTGCCTGTGCCCGCTAACCCCAGCTCCGTTTGCAGAGAGGATGAGCTTGGGCAAGGATCAGACTGCAGTTCCTACACGGGGAGGCAAGCCAGGCCCGCAGGGGGCCTGTGAGGCTCCTTGACCCATCCCACCTCCTGCCTGGGCCCTCTGATTGGAGACCTCGGTTTGCTCAGGATATTTCTAAAAGCTTATATAGCTCTTGTAAGTCAGACCTACTACTTCTTATGTTTCATCATTTTCCCTTCCTTTGTTCATTCCACAACCATTTCTTTTTAGTTCAGTGTGAGACTAGAGTCATGGACACCTGTCTCCTTCATAGGTTCATCCCAGGGAGAAAGGAGATACAGAATTGGAACTCGGTTGTTGGCAGGGGTCTCCTCCTTTATCAATTTGAGTAAAGTTGGCCCAAACCCCTGATCCACATTTTGGAAAGTCCAATGGTTTCTCTGACGTTCCTGCACATTCCTGTCTATGTTAGGAAAGCTAAGATCCTTATGTTAGTTCATCCACCTGGGACATCTTTTCTGCTCTGAACTCTTATTCTTTCCACAGTGATGGTTGTTTATTTCCACATGGAAGAGACCCAGACATGAACCCACAGCCCCTTCAGGCTTTACACCACACGCCACACAAGTCCTTAGTGTGTAGGCTAAATTTTAATAGAGGTTTAGGGCCAGAGGAGAGTAAGGATGTTTATATCACAAGAGTGCCTACAACTCTGATTGAACATGAGATATTCTGGTCTTGAAAATTCTTTGGCCAGGGGTGCCTCTGTGGCTCAGTCAGTTAAGCACTTGCCTTTGGCTCAGGTCATGATCCCTGGGTCCCGGCACTGGCATCAGCACCAGGTCTCTGCTCAGTGGGGAGCCTGCTTCTCCCTCTCCTTCTGCCTGCCACCCCCCCCCCACCCCTGCTTGTGCTCTCTCATGCACTCACTCGCTCTCTGTCAAATAAATAAATCTTAAAACAAAAACAAAAACAAAAACCTCTTTGGCCGGTTCACCGTGCTGATCAACCGTCCTCTCCGCACCTGACTTCCCCTAGTCTGGTCCCGCTGACACATATATTTTCATCTACTTCTTGTATACAACAGTTCAGTAATCTCTTTGGTTCCCTTGTCTCCTGCTAACCCAAGGCCCAGAGCCCTACCTTCTAAACCAAGCAGCTTGTCCAGATATTTCCCTAAACAAATCCAATTCCTCAAGAGAAATTCTGCACCATACATGAAAAAAAAAAAAAAAAAAAAGTCTTCTGCTGCATTGCTAGGCATTTCCTAAGTGCTGTGATCAGTACCGCAGTGTGAGGACATATTGGTGACTATGGGAGCAAAGGGAAGGACAGGCCTGGACTGATATCCCAGAGGAAGAGAGCCCAGAGGAAGCAACTTCTAAGCTGAGACTAGAGAAAGGAATCTTGGCTTTTCAGCCAAGAGGAGAAAGGGGCTGAGGCAGAAAAGGACACACAAAGGCGTGGAAGAAGGAAGAGCCTGGCACATCCAGGGGCCCACAGGAGGCTCCCAGTGGCCGGCAGGGACAGTGCGGTCTGGGCGGAGCACGACGAGAGAGGAAGCTGCGGACCACGCTGGGCCAGCCCACGTCGTACAGTCCGGCGAAGAAGACTGACCTTGACCCCGAAGGCAGTGAGGAACCACTGAAGGTGTTAAGCGGGGAAACAGCACAGCCAGATCTGCACTTGAGAAAGATGACTCTGGCTAAAGACGACTGGGAAGCAAGACTAGAAGTGGGACAGGTGGGTGGTTCCTGCTGTGGCCCACGCAGGACAGAGGACCGTGGCCCGGACAAGGGAGGTCCCAGCGGGAAAGATAAGATGGGCACAATGTCAAGACACAAGCGAATGAAAGAAGTGCCATCTCATGACGTAGGCAAGGAAAAGGGGAGAGGGTCACGGACAACTCTGAGATCTCTGAATGCACCACGGAGTGGCAGGTGCTATCGTGCGGAGGTGGAGAGCACAAGAGGAGGAGCGGGTGACTTGGGGAGGGAGGCACCTGTCTCCCTCCCCTGCTCCTTGTGAGAAGGCACTTGTGTTCCCATCCTGGGTCTGCCCTCTCTGCTGAGTCCTGCTCCTCGCATTTGCCCCTCGGGTATCACCTGACCCACGGAGACCTAAACAAAAAAAAAGCAGCTCCCTATTTTTCTCAGATATTATGGGAAACTGGTAGAGGAATCTGGAAGCCACAGAATGAGCCAACTCAGTTCCAATGCTGCCCATGCTACCCTCTCCGGCCCCAATCCTGCGGCACCCCTCAGAGGGGAGCTCTGGGTCAGACTACATTGGCCAGCCTGACCCCCATCTGGGTGTTGCAAGTCTAAGTCACATGCCACAGCTTTCTCCCAGCCTGAGAGAAGATGCCCGGGTTTGTTCTCTTCCACAGACACAGCCATTCATCAAGCCCGCGAAAGCCGAGCACAAAGGTAATATCACTTAGCCAGGCCGCAATTAGCAGATTAGCGGCTTGTTGCTCTTGTCCTGTGTCCCACTCTATGACTTCATGAAGGCCCAGAGTGTCTCAACACTGGACTGCTCCAGGAAAGGGCCCATTGACTTCTCTGGCAACAAAATTCCCCTGGCCTGTCACCGTGAGTTTCCCCGGTGTAGACCTAAACTACAATTGATGTTCTGTCTCTATCAATTTCTCAGGAATGCCGGGACGCGTGCCCAGTATTAATGAAGACAGCAGAAAGGAAGGCATGAGATTGGCCCCGCTCCAGTGCTGACGGAGACCGTGGATCCTGAGGAGTTCCTGGAGACCTGGAGGGGCCCGAACAAGGCAAAACAAGCAGGCCCTGGGGTCACACATGAGGCTTTGTGGGGCAGACAGATGCCGAAAAGGCTCGGGAGAGAATTTCTGCTGGGAGAAACAGCCCTGAGATCATCTCTTTTGTAATCCCGTATCATTTTCACCATCCGAACAAGGCGATTTTACTCGAGACTAAAAGGACATCTGCATGGGTATATGTACATGGTGATTCACAACCTCACACTCTTTCTCTCTCACACACACACAGTCTATAGGACACGTTAGGAGACCAGGGCAAAGCCAGAACTGTCTCTCAAGAAAGGGGCTGATGCTGTATCCCCAGGTGTTGCCCCAATCCCTTGGCACCTCTCAGAACGACTTCTCAGCTCAGAAGCCCTGCTTGTCACAAGCAGGGGAAACGCGGACTGGTGTAGGAGGCCACACAGGGATCAAATTAAAAGCCAGTAAAAAGTGTGTCTTCATCTCAGTTGAAAGTGAGCAGAAACTGGTCACTGGCTTCTGTTTTTCAGACAGTGTTATTCAGGGGCTGCTGGGTCAGAACTTTCTAAAATCCCATGTCATTCCTTAATCCTTCCAAACTGACCAGCCCCTTTTAAGTCTTGACTGGCTCTAGTTAAGGGGGAACAAATTTGACCAAAGCATCAATCCCATCGAACCGGCTCATGGCCTCTAGGCTACGGGTCTCGGAAGGATTTGGAAAACACAACAGAGGCCCCCTGGGTGCACAGAGTGACCCAAGGGTGAGGGGGGAAATCTGCAGCATTGGAGATAACCACATCTGTCCCACACATTTCCATGAGAATCCAAATAAACAAATGGCAAGCATCGTCCACACTCGATAAAGGTGAACTAATATTAGGGACACGATCATTTCAACACTGTCCTGAGGTGGCTAGGGGATAGAAATTATTCGTATGCCCCCAAAGCCCTCAACCCCTCTTGGGATGTGCAAGCTGCGTTAGAAAAAAGACACACGCCTTCTTCCTCCTGAACCCCCTCACCAGGGGCTCCACAATCAACACTAGACCCTCGTAATAATGCAACGCCTGTTCTTGCGCTGGTAAGGGGTCTCCAGGGAACCGACTTTATAACAGAACAGCTACTGCAACAGCGCTGGCAAGAAAGCAGGATGAAGGCATAGGGCGAGAACGGCAGAGAGAGAAGGGAGTGTGCAGAGGACAACATAAGGCCTTCACATAGTAAAGTCTCAATAAACATCTGAGAAGGCAAGTGACCTGAACGCACACATCAAACAAACACCATGTAAGACAAATGCTCTGGTCTTAGATAGAAGTGCGTTTTTATTCCACACTTGGCCTCTTTCTAGCCTTGTAACCTTGGAGAATACTTAACCTCTGGCTTAGTCAGTGTAGGCTGCCACGACAAAATCCCATGAACTAGATGACTCAGAAACAACAGAAAGTTATGTTCTCACAGCTGTGGAGGCTGGGAGTCCGGGATCAGGGTGCCAGCCCGGTGAGGTCCAGCGAGAGGCTCTCCCTGGCCTGCAGAGTACTCACGTGGCCCTGCCCGGGCGTGTGCGCGCACAGAACTCAAGCTCCCGGTGTCTCTTCCAGCAGGGGCTTGGATCTCATCGGACTCAGGCCCTACAGCCATGACCTAATTTGCTTCTCAAAGGCCTCAAATCCAAATACCATCACATGGAGGGCTGGAGATGCAGCATACAAAGTTGGAAGCGGGGGACACAATGTGGTCCATGGCAACTTGTTTAAGCTCATTTGACAAATGAGGTTAATAATGATTCCTACATCTGTGTAATGTATTCCCTTCTACTCATACTCTCTCTGGTCTGGAAGCATTCTGGGGTGTTGCTGACAACCTGTTCTGAAACCTCCTGCCGGGCAGGACACATGGAGAGCCTGTGCCTCCCAGGCGCACGTGTGCTCTGAAGATGCACCTGGCGAGAGGCTGCAAAAAGCCAGTGAAACCACATGGGGGTCTACAGCTTCAACAGGCCTGTTCAGGCACAATACACCTTAACATCATTCGAACTTCCAAGAATGTCTCAAGATTATTTCCAAGAGCAGAAGTGGGGATGCCAAAGTGAATGAGAGACACCACTCAGTTACAGGGCGAATTCAGGACATCCCACACCTACACTCCAATTTTTGAGTAAAGATTTAAAAGAAAAAAAAAAAAAAAGCCCTAACGTCAAAGAACTATGTGATGCCTGAACAGATCCCAGCCTCTCCTCCATGCAGAGGAGACGTGAGACCGAGTGCAGGACCACACAGACTTCCAGCTGCTGCGCCAAGCTCTAAAGGGGGTGTGACAGCCCCCACTGCATGATGTTTCCATAATTCAGCTTCATGCCACCTGTGCGCACTGAGCTTGGGGAGTTCTGGGGTGTCCTAGTTGCCCAATTGCTGCTCAGAGACAAAATTCAGGACAACATATGCCCTTTCCGGATGGCCTTGCCTACGGGAGCTCCATGGATGAAGACCGCCCTCACGGGACCCAAGTCCCCCGGCCCCCCACTTCTCACTCTTCTGACTCACGCATACTCCCCACCATGGAGACAGAGGAGGTGACTGAGGCTGCACAGGGCTCGCCTTCTGAGCAGCACCAGTGGGGAGCCCATGGCTCCGTGCAGCCTTTCCCATTCTCGCTGAATATTCCCCACTGCCATAATCAGCCCAGAGCCCCTTCTATAGCAAAGGAAAGCTTGTTTGCTTCCTAAGACCCTGGGTCCTTTTCCTCTAGTCCCTTACTGGGAGGACAAGGGTCAGTCATCTGTGTAAAAGCCGACGGAGGAGCCCAGTGTCCTTACAGCTGGAACTGGGGGTGGAACTGGGCACTTTCCACCTCAGCTGTGGACGTGCCATTTCTTCAGACCCTACAGTGTGCGCTCCACAGTGGTCATTTTCCACAGGTCTCTTTGTCCCCACGAGACTGTGGGAAGCTGCAGGACAGACATCAGGTCAAACTCTCTGTCTGTATCCTGCTAGGTACTATTTTTGCCTTGAAGGAGTCACCATTTTGTTAAGAAGACAAGATATGCACTAATGGACTAGGGTGTGGGGCCTTGCCTGCTGTCGGAGTTGTGGCTGAGGCCCAAAGTGAGGGACAAGAGACACCGAGCAGCCCGTGTGCTAAACGCAGAGGGCCACCATCTCCCTGCACCGTTTACTTCACGGGACCAGAACGCACTCTACCACCACAAACTACCAGCCTCGTCGGCATAAACGAGAATTGGAGTGGCGGAAAGGGTTGGTCTGCGTATTGAAGGTACAGTGTTCACGCCTTCCCTACGAAGCAAGGGAAGAGGTAGACTCCAAGAATCACTTGTAAAGACTGGAAGTTGTTACGGGTTGAATTGTGTCATCCCAGAATTTATATTTGAGGAACCCAATACCTCAGAATGTGACCCTATTTGGAAATAGGGTCATCGTAGATACAGTTAGCTGAAATGCATAGTGGAGTAGGGTTGGCCCTAATCCAATATGACTGGTTTCCTTTGGAAAAGGGGAAATTTGAACACAGGGAGAACAGCATGTGGGGACTGGAGTGATGGACTTCTGGCGTCTAGAACCACAAGACAATTTCCGTTGTTCTGAGACACCTAGGATGTGGTAATTTGTTAGGGCCATCCGAGGGACATGATAGAGAAGTATTTATGAGAACAGGGGACTTGCACGTCCTTTACTTGTTTGATATCAGTAGAAATACTGACTTACCCCTTTGTTCCCTAAGCACGGAGAAAGAAAACTGGAGAGAACCAGTGTGGTGGTAAGATGCCAGGAAGAAATGAGAGGAGGGGGCCGGAGAATCTGCCTGACTGCTCAGGTTCCAAGAGGTTCAGCAGATGCCTGCTGTCCTGGGCTTAGCTGCAAAGAGGGGAGGCGTCTGAGAACCACCCAGTGTGGGAAGCAGAAAGACCCACAATCAGTGGGATGTAGGCTGAACACTACCAACTGGGAATGGGCCAAAGGGACTGGCCAAATACCAGAGGGGCCTCCAGGACCCAGAGGAGTCTCACAGAAATAAGCCCATGTCACACAGCACACTGGAGCTACCTCCCTTCCTCACGGAGCTCATAGTTCACGAGCCAGAAGAGCAGACGAAGACTACGTAGAAGGAGGCCACATGTCAGCCAGCTAAGGAAGAGGCTTCCTCTCACTGGGCTCTCTTCGTCCTACCCCAAGATGTCTGAGGGACTAAATGTCTCTCTCTCTCTCTCTCTCTCTCACACACACACACACACACACACACACACACACACTCTTTCTTTCAAAGTCACGGAGCCAGACAGAGAGGCTAGACATTGCCAGACAGAAAGAGAAAGCTGTGAATCAAGTTCGAGGCTGAGACTGACGCAGGTTTATTGATTATTAGGAACAAATTTTAAATCACAAAATCAAGTTGTTCTAATAACCAACTGTAACCTAAAAGCTACAGCATTTGGGTTAGGTGTGGTTCAGAGAGTCACGACCTGGTATGAAAAGGAGATTCCAGATGATTTCACTGAAAAAAACTGGGAAAACATAAATAAATAAAGTAAAATCCATGATCGGAATGAAGCTGAATGAGTAGAGACTCCTTAATAAACCAGCTGCTTGTACACAAAGTGATGACTAATGATATGAGGTAGGTTTCCAAGGAGGCACTGGAGCAGGTGAGATACCTCAGGGCTCAGAGGACACCTGAAGATCCCCTGGACGAGAAGAGTCAGGAGAAGAACAGTCAGGCACACCTGAAGCCAAGCCTCAAATGGAAGGATGGGGCCTGAGTAAGTGGAGAAGGAAGAAAGAAGAAGTGGCACCTGTTTCCGCCAAGTCACTAGCGAAGGCCTGGCCCTGAGCTGTACTCCTGAAGGACAGGAATGCAGTCCCTACATTCTGGGACTAGGGAATGGTGTGTGCAAAGACCCTGTGGTGGGCGAGTGTCGGGCCTTGGGGCAGGCATGAAATATCATGGATAGGGGAAGTATAGGAAAGAAATAGAAGGAAGACAGGGCCACACCACAGGGACTGTCACCACCAAGCTGGGTGGAATGGCTCCAGTTCATCTGTGCTCAGAAGACCAATGGCCTGCCTGTGTTCCTAGCACCTGAGGGCTTCTTCGGCCCTGTTTACTTTCGTTGCACAAGTCTGACCACTGGCACGTTGGAGAGGCCCGAGGCCATATGTTGGGTAAAGGGATAACTGGAGGACACTGCTGGCCAGGTCTCAGGGACCAGTCCAGATCCCCGACCTGATTCCACAAAATACTTGCCCAGCCCGAGCCCACAGGAGGGGACTCAGAGCCAGCAATGGAGGCCACTGCCCCAGCCCCCACTCTGGCCTGGGGAGGCAGAATCGGCTGCTGAAGCTTATGAGACACTGTGTTTTATCTGGCTTCTGGCCACCAGAGAAAAACGGCAACAAAGGAAAGAGGAGAAGATATGGATTATTGGCGTGGAAGGCCTAATGACAAACACATTTGCATGTATTTCTACAAGGAGAGCCTGCCCTCTCCGTGGCCTACGTGGGTTTTCTTCTGTGCTCCAAAGGGCAAAGCCAGGTGCTAGCTCGAGATTATGTCGCTCCTCCTCCCGGGGCCCTTGGTTCACCGTGGCTCCGAGTCCCAGAGTTTGGGCCACTATACCACACATCCCTGATCAAACATCTCCTCCTTGTGGTTTCTCTGTTTTTGCAGAGGGTTGGCTGGGCTTTCAGAAAGCACGCACCATACTTAACTCCGGAGTAAATGGCTAGACGACATACCCTCTCTCAGCACCCCTGAGCCAGGTCCCACGTTCAACACTCATGTATACTGTCTCATTTGATCTTCACAAGTCCCCACATCCCCACAAGATAACGGGGCTTATCCCCGTTTTAAAGATGAGAAAGCTGAGGCTCTGAGAGCATACTCTTTCCACCTCCCCACACCACCTCCCGGGGTGAGAGAGCCACAGCGCTTATTAAAGATGATGAAAAGTGAGATTCGCGGATTTCAGAGTTGAAAGGAACTTGAAATTACAACTTTCCCAATCTTCTTACCAGGCCGTCAAGGAAACCGGGGTCAAAGGGGGAAAACAGACTTACACAAGACTGCACGAAGCGCAGGAGAAAACAAGGTCATGCACACTCTGGCCCCCGCCTGTCATAATCTGGAGGCAACTTAAACAAGACAAGATGAAGGGCAGGAGAAGGAGCTGTTCATTATCAGGGGGCTGAGCGTGGCTGTCTGGGGAACTCACTCAGATCCCTAATCCTGCGGGCCCCGAGCCCCCGGGCCTGGGAATGACCGAGCACATCTAAGGACACTGCCGCTTGTGGGTGATGCGTAAACATCCTCCTAGGACGTCCACACGTCTGTCACACGGAGACCCCGGGTTTCATCAGTATCCTGGCCTTTGAGGCCCCAATTCCTGCCTCCCTCACTCTGTACAATCCAAGGCCAAGCACGCAGAGAGAACACACGGGCCACGGTTGAGAAATGGATGGACCTTGCTAAAGCTGGAATGTAAACTGTCAATTATAAACACAGTGTCAGCGGGGATACACTCGTTTAGCTTACCGGCAGACCCTGTCCACGATGTCAGTTAGAAGGAAAATAAAAGGATGTCAGAAGAAACAGAAGAAAGGAACAGAGAAGCAGAGGGAGAAAAGATAGTGAATGAAAAGACTCCAGAACCTGTCACACAGTAGTAACGTGGTGCCTGGGGTCCAGCCAATGGCTCTTTATGGTGAAATCCCAAGCCCCTTCCCGTTGGACCAGCAAATCGAGAGGGGGGCCTTGGTAAGAAGCTGGCTGGGCAGCAAGGTTTCAAGGCCAGCAACGCCAGATCCACTGACCCCCACCCCCGCCACAAGTCAAGCTCCTATTAGTCCATAGTCACCCGAGGTCCTAAAATTCACCAGCCTCAGGCTGAGCATGCCCCAGCCCTGAACTGATAAGAAATGGACTGGGCTGTGTGTGAGGCCCCTCTGTCCCATCGAAAAGTAAGGTCATTCTATCCTGTGCCTCATATCCATAGGGTCTGAGAGAGCCCTTGATTTCCAGTACCCACCAGGATGTAAATAGTGTATATTTAGAAACTATCACAGTGCCTAGCATATAGTGGGGATTCCCTACGTGGCAGTTATGACTATGCGCATTCTGGGTCAGGCATGGCGGAGACTGACATACGAAGACCCATTTCCTTTTCTTCTTGGGCACAGAGACCCCACTCGCCAGCCTCCCTTGCAGTCAGGTGTGGCCATGAGTTGAAGTCCAAGCCTGCTGAACGTGGACAGAGTGCTCTACTCTACTTCTAGGCCTGGCCATTGTAACCTTCCAAGTATAATCTTCCCTCTTTCCCCCCATCTGTCAGCCAGATATGGAAAACCCAGCAGAGCAAAACAGCCATAGGGGAAGGCAAAACCACAGGATGGAGATGCTAATATCCTGAAATGAACATCTCTGATGCCACCTGGAGAGACACCAGGAACATCATGTTGGACTTCGTGTGATGGGAAGTCAGTCTTCTACTGTATTAAACCACGGAGACCTGGAGATGTGTTACACGCATTAGTATGATTTACCAGACAGGCCTAAGACCTTAACCCTGGACTGCTCAGAAGACTCCAGAAGGACTGGAGTCCCATCTGGACCCCAATCTTGAAACTTTGACCTTCTGTCTAGCTCCTAAAAGCAACTCTATGAGGCCAGACCCTTTTTCTCTATTCCAGGCCACTATCAACAGTCTTTTTGCCATTGGGACAGACCTTACTGGCACTACGTCCTATCTCCTGCCAATCCAAGAGCCATCTGCTTAAGGACTGGGAGTCACATCCCCACCCCCCAAGTCCACACAAGAGGGGCTCGGCTGGCTCTTGGGAGCACCTCACAGCTGGGGCGAGGAGTCAGAACAACAGCCTGTCCTTCGCTCCCAAAGGGCAACGAGCAGTAATGAAGAGAACAGTAGACCCACAGTCAGTTGACATCAAAAGGAAAAACGCAAAGGCCGGGTGTTACTGTGATGAGAACATAGAAGTCTGGGTTATAATCCAGAAGCAGGGCCATGGGCACGTCCGTGACACATGCACACGGAGCTACACTTGGTGGAGGGGCCCCGTGAGCCTCCAGCAGGTTTGCCATCAAAGCTCTACACGCTCACCACCGGCCCTGCTCTTCTAGTGTGACTGCTCTCAGATCTCATGGCCCTTACCTCTAATCAGCCTTAGCCATTCGTACATGGTTAGTCCAGGGACTAACTCAACTCAGAAAATGCAGCAAGTGGGACACCTTATTACATATAAAGTGTCAAAATGCCTCATTCTCTCTGAGACCACATTACTTCTTACGCACTCAACCCCTAGATCTCCCACTCCTGTGACTCTTCCGGCCCCCTGGATGCTAGCAGGTGCTGGAAGGACTTCTAGGTATCCCACCGTGCGAAGGACAGGTTAACTGCATGTCCTTCCTAAGCACACTTGGTGATTCACTGCCCGTCACCGAGAGGATGCTCCTCGGACCCTCCCTGGGTTTTGCCATCTGCATCGGGGGCAAAGGCGAGAGCTCAGGCTAGTGCTCCAGACTCCTTTTGATCTCTCACCTTCTGAGGGAGCCATGGAACCCAAGTGCAATATTCCTTTCATTCAGGACACCAACCAGGGTCAATGCAAAGAAAAAATTGTCAGCGTACATAACACTTGCATTTGGAAATCAATTTTGACTCACAACAGCCCCCAGTGAGCCCTGTTTGATGGGATGTGGTCTCGGCTCTGGTTCAAGCCATAGTCTCAGTTGAGGGGGGTGGGGACAGTGGGAGGCCACGGCCAATCAACTAGGCTATCTGAGCCTCTGCCGTTCATGTTGTGTTTTCATTTGTAAGATGGAGACAAGAATGTCTTCCTCGAATAGTCAGTAATGTAGCTGCAGCAGGAGACGCAGAGGAGGTACTCTATAAACTATCACGTAGATAGGCTGGGACAGGGTAGGGGTCACATCAAGCATCTTCCCGATCCTGGTGTGCCCCACACCCACGTCCCCGCAGGTGTTCCATGTCTTCTTCAAAGCCCAGCACAGACTGACTGCTTCCTCTTCTGAGTAACTGTCACCTTAATGGCCAAGTGATCACCTGGTTACTTCTCTCTAGATGTAGGCACTGCACAACTATCTCGCTAAGGCAGTTCTAGCAAGCAAATCCTGTTGGTTAATCAAGGGAGGGCAGGAGGGAGTGTGTGTGTGTGTGTGTGTGTGTGTGTGTGTGTGTGTGTGCGCACGTGTGTGTCCGGTTTGACTTCAACACTAAACTGGCAAGGATTATGACCTCTTCATCTTAGTGATTTCTCCCGTAAGCTAGAATGCATCATGGCCCGTCACAGGGGTTCACAGAGAAAGGGCATCTAAATGCACCTGTAAAGTGGAGGGATCTTTGGAAAGGATGTGTTACCTGAATTGAATCTTGAGGGCACAGTGTATGCAAAGGCCGGGGACTGTGCTCCCCGGGGGACACAGCTCAGTGAGGGTGGCAGTGTGGGCCAGACTGAGGCAACGGATGGGGACCCAGGCTGCAGCTGCTAGCAACCAGAAATGAAGAAAAGAGCCTCGGGGACACAGGATCTTCCCCATGGGCTACAGCTTTTCTACCACTTCTAAACCTTACGATTCTGTTTCTCCTCATCAGAAAGCCCCTAAAAACCACCCTAAGTTTTTCATGTCCAGCATCTGGCCCAGACACAGGAATGAGATCAGCACAGGCCCGGGTGGGGGTGGGCTGCCCAGGCTGTCCAGTGGGCGCCCTTTCTCGAGGGTGTGCTGTCTCCCTGCCTGCCAGGGGACAGCCCCACGTGGTTCAGCCCCTGCCTCCTCTGTGCTCCATATTCATAGTTTCTTGACACAAACCATACAAAGTTTCAACACTTGGAGACTGCAAAGTAAACCATTTGTACATACCAGGTCTGGTAACACTTTAAATAATAGGCCAGTTAGTTAATGCTGCACTACAATAAAAATTCCCGTCCAAGTACACATTATGTCCTCATTAATGCCAAGTGAGTTCAGCGTGATTAATGTTATGACAATAAATAACCGGGAGATCATGATGGCCGCCAGGTTGCAGCACACTGGTGGGGCCCCAGGCAGCCTCAGCTTCTGCCACCCTCGGAGCACACCGAGGTGCTCTCTGCCCCTCCACAGGGCATGCACCAGCCCCTCCGAAGCCCAGCGCTGGTGAGGGTGGGCATGCCAAGGAGCCCAAGCCTCGCCAGCCCCACACACGTGGCTGGTCTTGAGACAGCTGGAAAGAGGCGACCAGGAGCTCATCAGAACTTGTCTTTTCCTCCCAAGAAAAGAGCACACGTTAGGAGCTGGAAACCAGGCCCTTGATGGCATGGGCGGAAAGAGGCCTTCCTCAGCCTCATGGCAGAGTCTGGGGCCAGAAAAGCTGAGTGACTCCAGTAGCTCTAGGCACTCTAGGCACTGCCACGAGGGGCTCAGGGAAGCGGGTGGCTCTCTCGTGGGGACAGCGCAGGCTATGTGTGGGAAAGAGGAACTTGCTCATCACTGCTCCGTGCCTGAGAGGCCCAGGCAAAGACCTAGGTCCCTGCCCTCAGGAAGCTTCCACCACAACTGGAGAGGAAAATCTACAATGTGGTTGGTCAGAGAAAGCGGGCGCTGAGTCTGTTCTCAGTGTCTCTAAGCTATGTGCGAGCCAGTCCTGGGAAGAGAGAGAGGACGAGTGGACTGCTTTGAAGTCAGAGATGCTAGGCTGGCAAATGAGATGCTGACAAGAGAGAAACGAGAGCCACATTAGGAGGTGAGAGAAGCTTACAAACCACAGAAACAGCCTTCTCCACCTCTGGAGGATGAAGAAGACTTGGTAACCTGAAGGGCATCTTACTTCAGCTCTTTCCCTAGCCCTCTGGAGTGGAAATGGCCCACCTTGTACCCACTGCCAAATGGTTGTGGATCCTGTTGAGATGGGTGGAAGGTCTTGGGCTCCTGGCCCATGCCAGACTTTACTCAAGGGTTGGCTTCTGGCTTGCCCTTGGCCTTGCTGGGATGGTTCTGGCCGAGCTTGCTGTGAGTTTCCTTAGCTTTGGGGCATCTGTGCTCCGCAGAGTACCTGGACTATCATAGATGCTCAGTACGTGGTAGATGCGAACTCTCGGCAGGGGCCAGACCTTTCTATCCTTCTTTCCATGACATGAGCCCCCACTTCCAAAAATCAATGGCCCTATGGTCACCCCTGCCCAGTGTTTTCTCAGGCATCCAGGCTGAGACTAGAGTCCCAGATGGACAGAGAGGTGAGGAAGGGTGAGCTGTCACTACAAGTTGGGGAAAACAAGCTCATACTTTCCACTCTGGCATTGGAAACCAATGCCATTGATTAATGGGGATGCTGGGTTGACCAAGAAGTAAGGACGGGAGTGGCTAGAAGTGGGTGTTGACTTTTTCAAACAATCATAAATTCCACGAGGGTGACAAAAGAGCCTACTCCATAATTGTGTTCATTATTTACACTAAAACCTAATTAAAGTCATTATGCTTTTTGTTCATTAAACAAACTTACTGGCACAGACACCAAACCAGCATAAGGGCTGCTGGGATCACTCTAGAAGTGAAGGACCTCGGGCCCACTCCCGCCCTCTGAGTCAAACATTCTCTGCAAAGGAAGACTCTAGAGAGAGAAACAAAGGGCAGTGAAAGGGACAGGAAAGCATCACAGGGCTCCCCTGCCACCTTTGTTCTGCCTCCTCCTGTTATGTAAGACCAAAGGATTCCTTCCCCAAGCCCTATTTCACTGCAAGAAAACGGTGTCCGGTCAGTACCGGGCAAAGCAGACACTGCCAGGTATCCAGGAAGACCAAGGTCTGGGAATAAGGAGGAAACATTTTCAGATGTCTTCTTTGAACAGGGTTGAGTGGAAGGCTCTTTAAAAAAAAGAGAGAGAGAGATCTATATGTAAAATAATTAACATTTTACTATGGATAATAAGAAATTTAATCCATTTATAAGGGAAATTGGGAGCCCTTTGAAAAATGTAAGGTGAGACCCCTAGGGGACCAGAAGAAGGTTGAAATTTTCTCTGGTTGGGTTCAGAATAGCCTTATAAAGAAAGTGGTGAGGATATCAGAAAAACGACAGTAACTGGCTCCAAATGACAAGAAACACTGAAAAACTGTTAGAAGTAACTTTGTCAGAACCCTGGAAAATAGTCAAAACTTTCTCGCAATCAAGAAAATACTGAATCAAGACAAAGGCAACTTTAAATGATATTAAAAACCCTTACTTTACACCATACACAAAAATCAACTCAAAATGGGTTAAAGACTTAAGTAAGACCTGCAGCTATAAAATTCCTAGAAGAAAACACAGGGGATGATCTCCTTGCCACTGGCCTTGGCAATGATTTTTTTTTTTTTTTTTTTTTTTGGCTCTGACACCAAAAGCACAGACAGTAAAAGCAACAATAAACAAGGGGGACCACATCAAACCAGAAAATTTCTGCACAGCAAAGGAAACAATAAAAAAAAAATGTAAAGGCAACCTACGGAATGAGAGAAAGTGTCTGCAAACCATTTACCTGATAGGGAACAACATCCAAAATATAGAAGCTATGCTTATAACTTGAAGTAAAAAACCCAAACCCAATTAAAGAATGAACAAAGGACCTGAACAGACATTTTTCCAAAGGATACATACAAATGGCCAACAGGTTCTGCTAAGATGCTGATGAGCAGTGGTAAAAGCAGACAAAAATCCTTGTCTTGTTACCGATCTAAAGGGGAAAACTTTCAGTCTTCTGCCATTGAGTATGATGTTAGCTGAAGAGGAAAATTTTGGATAAATGCCCTTTATCATATTGAAGAAGTTCTTTTCTATTTTTAGTTTTCTGAATGTTTTTCATCACTGAAAAACCCTTTATCACATGCTTTTTCTGCATCAGTTGAGATGTCTATGTGTTTGTTTCTTTGTTCTATTAATGTGGTGTATCACACTGATTGATCTTCTTAAGTTGAACCACTCTTGCATTCCTGGGATATACCCTGCTTGGTCATGGTGTATAATCCTTTTAATATGCTATTGTGTTCTGCTCACTAGTATTCTGTGAAGGATTTTTGCATCTATATTCATAAGGGATATTAGTCTGCAATTTTCTTTTCTTGTGATGTCCTTAGCTAGCATTGGTATCAGGGTAACCATAACTTGGTAGAGTGAGTTAGGACGTGTTCCCCCCCTCTTCTATTTTTGGAAAAGTATGAAAAGGATTGGTGTTAATTCCACTTTAAATGTTTGGTAGAATTCACCAGTGAAGCCATCTGGTCCTGGAATTTTCTTTGTTGGATATTTTTGATTATTGATTCAATCTCTACTTATAGGGCTATTCAAATTTTCTAACTTAAAAGTCAGTTTCTAGAAACTTATTTATATTTCTAGAAATTTTTCCATTTCTTTTAGATTATCTAACTAGTTGATATACAATGGCTCATTGTATTCTCTAATAATCCTTCTTCTTTTGTTAAGATTGGTAGAAATGTCCTCACTCCCATTTCTGATTTTATTTGCACCTTCTCGCTTTTTTTTCATCAATCTAGTGAAAGGTCTGTGAATCTTATTGGTATTTTCAAAGAATCAACTTTTGCTTTCATTGATTCTATTTTCTATCTGCTCTAGTCATCATTATGTTCTTCCTTCTTTCCTTTTTTAAGATTTATTTATTTGACAGAGAGAGAAAGCTCAAGTAAGCAGAGAGACAGGCAGGCAGAGAGAGAGGGGAAAGCAGGCTCCCCGCTGAGCAGAGAGCCCAATGCAGGGCTCCATCCCAGGACCCGGAGACCATGACCTGAGCTGAAGGCAGAGGCTTAACCCACTCAGCCACCCAGGCGCCCCATATGTTCTTCTTTCTAATAGGTTTTGTTTTAGTTTGCTCTTCTTTTTCTAGTTCTTTGAGGCATAAAGTTAGGTTATTCATCTGAGATCTTTTTTTTTTTTAATGTAGGCTGCTATAAATTTCCCTCTGATCACTGCCTTCATTTTGTTGTATGAGACTTGATGTATTGTGCTTTTGTACTACTAGAAGTTCTATTGAGAGCAATTAGGCAAGAAAAAGAAATAAAAGATATCTGAACTGGGATGGAAAAATTAAAACTATCTTTAATCACAAATGACATTATCTAAGATATAGAAAATCCCACAGATTTCATTAAAAAAAAAAAAAAGCTCCTGGCGCTGATAAGCAAATTCAGGGTACAAGATCAACACACAAAAATCAGTTGTGTTCCAGTACACCAGCAATGAACAATCCAAAATAAAATTAAGAAAACAATTCCATATACTAATAGCATCCAAAGGAATAAAATACCTAATAAAATTTAATGAAAAAGGTAAAGACTTGTACACAATAAACCATAGCACATTGCTAAAGGATATGAAAGAAGACCTAAATCCTAAAATTGGAATTAATTTCTAAAGTCAGCATGTAATATAAATGCACATAAAATGAGAATCCATTATATACAATAGGAAACCAAGTGAATTTGTTCACACACCCATATGTCCATATGTATCACAGAGAGTAGAACTTTATAATATTAAAATACATTCCCCAGAATTTTCAGCAATCCACAAATGCACAAATGCAGATATGTTTGAACAAGACCCTGGCTTGTTCATACCTTCTATGCCTTCTCTTCTCACCCTAGTTAGCAGCCTTTTTGACTTTTCACCAGAGTTTTTTCTCTCACTTGATGAACGACAGGTTTGCACACTAGTTGGAGAATTATTTGCAAAAGCCTCTCAAATACCTTTTCCATTTTCCCAAATGGAAAATGGATATGATAGACTCTTCCATATCACAGATCTGAGTCGATACTAAGCTCCATAGTCTAGTGTTCAAGTTTCTTCAAAATTCTCTTTTTGGGGGCGCCTGGGTGGCTCAGTGGGTTAAGCTGCTGCCTTCGGCTCAGGGCATGATCTCAGGGTCCTGGGATCGAGTCCCGCATCGGGCTCTCTGCTCAGCAGGGAGCCTGCTTCCTCCTCTCTCTCTCTCTCTGCCTGCCTCTCTGCCTACTTGTGATCTCTCTCTGTCAAATAAATAAATAAAATCTTTAAAAAAAATTCTCTTTTTGGGCTAAGTCGGAGCTGATGTGTTCAGCTGTGCAGGTTTTGCACTGCACAATTCTAGCAGGGACCATTCAGTTAGGAAGCAAAGTGAATGATCTTTGTCTCCCTACCTCCCTGTCTCTCCCTGTCTCTCTCTCTCTCACACACAAACATTTTCACACTTCTCCTCAGAGTCGCAGTGCTTTGTGAAAGAGCATACACCACATGAAGCTGTGAATTTGGGCAGCCAGCTCTGTGTCTGACTACATGGCTCAAAAGGCTCATGGTCCACTCAAGGCTTGCTCTGGGTCCCACTCAAACTCTTTCAAAAAGATTATAAATGGCTACATGTCTTGGACCTCTAACTCTCTACATGTCTTGGACCTCTAACTTTCAAGGTTAAGTGAGCAAGAACATGCTGCAATGCCCGGGTGGTTCTGACATTAATCATCATTCCACCCCCACCCCCACTCCCAGGCACAAGAAAGAGCCAAGACCAGGCAGGGCAGAGGTGCCATCTCTGTGTCTGCCCCAGCCTGATCCTCCGCTTTTATTCCACTGTTCCTCCACCATCTTGCACCGTCTGTACCCCTTCAGCATCCAAGCAGGTGCACACCCTACTCCACGCTGTCTCGTGCACACCCATCCGTGTGGCTGCGCTAAACCAGTCTGGTCACTTCGCTCTATCAGGATTGATAAAATTATTGGAATCCCCAGTCCATCTGTCATTTCTCTGAGTTCAGTTTGAAAGCACAACTCTTTCTGCCCTACCTGCCCAGCCTGCTTTTGACTGCTCCAGCATTCTGTAACCAGATACTAATCACTTAATGTCTAAGTCCACACAGAACAGAAAATTTTACAGGTGTGGCTCTGCTCTGGTGCAAATTCACTCATGCCCCTGCAAGAAACTCTCCTGGGGTCCACAGTGCCTGAAGCACCCACTCCCACTCTCCAGAATCCCATTCTTCCAGAGTAGTTTTGCCCCCTCATACTGAGACACCCCTTCTCCAATGAAGAGATGCCGCAGCGGGGTGTTTCTATATAATTATGCCACTTACACAATTACATAATGAACTCCTCCGACCCCTTACAGGGATGGAAAGTTAAGGAAAAAGCAAATGACATCTGCAGATGTCACTGAGTGTCCACACTGAGCATTTAAGACCCCTGATAAAAGGGTTTGTGCATCAGGCTGCCCTCGAGGGCCAGGTGGCTGGCCCCAGACATGGTGCACTGGATTGGCTTAGAAAACCCCCAGAGGAATGCCTGGATGGCTCAGTTGGTTAAGCTGCTGCCTTTAGTTCAGGTCATGATCCCAGAGTCTAAGGAATGAGTCCCGCATCAGGCTCCTTGCTCGGCGGGGAATCTGCTTCTCTCTCTGCCTCTGCCTGCCACTCTGCCTGCTTGTGTGCGCTCGTTCTCTCTCTCTCTCTCTCTCTGACAAATAAATAAATAAATAAAATCTTTTTTAAAAAAAGAAAACCCCGGGAGAAGGATGAATATGAGGCTCTGTTCACAGGCCCTCTAAGTATCACCTGTACCAAAGAGCCTTACCCAAAAGCCAATGCTCCTACCTCCAGCAGCCCTCTCCTCCCAACCCCAGAGGAGTCTCCCGGGCAGGCAATCCCAGTTTTGTGGCCAAATTAACCCATGAGCGGGAAACAAAGGGTCCCTCTGGAGGCTGGTTCCTCTGCAAACCCAGGCTACCTGGGTCCAAAACAGAGCAGGATGGGCTCCAATGATGTTTCAGGGAAAAATATATGGCCAAGAGCCATGGTGGGACTCAGCTTTCCACTAGAGGCCATAAAAAGAGCTAACTCAGTATTTACTTCCTGGTATGGATCTCAGGGAGAACTTCTATGTACTATTTCCCTTCACAGTCACCTGGGAGGGAAGATGCATATCCCCTAAGCCTTCCAGGGAAAAACTGAAAGCAGGTTAGAAGACTTTGTCTTCAAAAATGTCTGGTGTTGGGAAGAACTGAAAGCAGGTTAGAAGACTTCGTCTTCAAAAATGTCAGTGTTTTAAGGCTGGCTCAGGGAGCCTGGAGCCATGGCCTAAGTCCAGAAGAAGCACTTGGGGATAAGGACAATATTGGTTCAGGTTTCAGGAATGCTGGGCCAAGCCCTGCCACCTGCTAATTTGGGCCAAGACTTTATCCCTCCTAAACCCCCATTTCTTCAGTTATAAAAATAGAAGATGGTCTAAATCGGTGGTTCTTGGAGCATGCATCAGAATTAACTCGTGAACTTTTTATAAATATGTCCATGCCTAACCCTACTCCCAGACAGGCTCAATCATCAGATCTTAGGTGGCCTAAGCATGGTTAAATTAGCTAAATTCAGCAGCTGATTTTACATGTCCCACAACCTATAGCTCCATGAACAGAACCTAACACTCTACTCCAGGTGAAAAGTGACCACGCATGATGTGGTTGACATGTTTCTTTCCAGACACCAAACTGTAGAAGCCCTTGGCTAGGCCCAAGGACAGCCTACATCAGAGGTAAAAATCATGCCCCCAAAGCTAAGCATGACAATCACAGGTCATCCAGTGGGGCCGTGGCCACCACTACCCAGGCCAGTGCAACTAGGCTAGAGACAAAGGTGTCCTTCATCTGTCACCATTTCCACAGTCCCCAAGATCCCCTGCTCTTGTCTGTTACTATGCCCCCTCTCCCAGTCACTCAATGGAGGAGGGGAATCTGGGTGTCTTCTGTGTTGATGGCACCACTTCCCATCCAGTCGTCCAGATTATAACCCTCAGGGTCTTCCTCCTTCACTTCCTCTTCACCACGTCCAGCATCCTCAGATCCTGTGAACTCTACTTTCATTCTCTCCATCCCTACGCCACTATCTTCACAGATCAGCTTCTCTCTTGCCTGGAATAAGACAAAGGCCTACAGACAGGTGCGTCTCTAGCTACCCTCTCAACCTATCCTCTTGGATGAATTTTTCAAACTGAGGTTCCGACTTAAGGGACCCCCTATGCTAGTAGGGGAGGCATGTATCTGTATTTTTTACAAGTGCATTTACTACTTCCATTGGAATTTCAAAGGTTTTTCTCCCAAAAATTGGACACACACTGTCTACCATGCTGCCAGAAGGACTTTTCTGTACCACTGCTCTGTGTTCTGACCAAAATGACTCTGAGGACAGGAATCATATCTGAACCAGCCTCTGCTTCCCCATCACCTTACTTGGTATGTGGCACAGAGAAGGAAGTCCCATGAATGTTGAATTGAATTATTAGCCACAGCCGAGTATGATTTCAATAGCAAAGGAGTGATGCCTTGAAGAACTCTCCCTCATGAGCTGGAAACCCAAAGGAAACTCTTGGCTCTCTCCTAGCAAGATAACAGCCTTTAACTCTGAAGGAAACATTCCATGTGCATCAGCTTTGCCAATGAAAACACGCCAACCAAAGGTGCTTCCAGCCAGTGGAAGGACTTGAGGACACTGTGCCAGCCGCAGCAGGTGATTCATCCTCAGGCACGACCATGCACCTTGTCACTGCCAAACCATCTGCCCTTTGAGTCAACTATAGAACCCAGACCCCCTGTCTGACTAGAGGGAGCCAGATCCTGATACTCCCACCAGCCCCAGAGATTTCTGCCAATCATTACTCCAATCTTGGGCTCCCCTACAGATGTTGAGCTGTATGTATCTTGTTCAGAGATGTTTATAGCTCAAGTTCCAGAGACAACTTGGAGGGCTCTCAGGTTGTAATCTACTTAAGTCAAAAATCCATGACGTCTCCTTGGAATCCTGCAGCTTCCCAGGGGACGTTCCGACCTGAACTTCGAAATATTTTATCTTCTTGCATGTTGTGTGTCCAGGTGAGAGATTCTGGAGGTAAGTCAGAAGACAACAGAACATGCAAAGATGCAAACGTATTATTTGCAAAGGGAAAAAACAAGGATCATAGAATCGCATTGCTCAGGTCAGTTCTAGCAGCATAAGCCAAGCACAAAGAGATTTACAAAGAAACCAATGTTTGCCTCATCTACTGATGTCTTCCCTCAGACAGCAGGTAGGCAGGGCCAATTTCTCAGCCTGTAGCACATACTACCTTTAATGCCCCAGGAATCCTGAGTTCAGCTCCTCCCGTACCACAGGGGTAACGAGGCGGGGTTGCAGCTCAAGCCTGCTCGAGATGCAGAGAGGCACAGGGTAAAATTCCCAGAAATCTAACAACATAAAGAACCAAACTGCCTTCACAGAGAGAATTCATCCTAAGGCAAGACTCTACAACGTAGACCTGAATACAAAACTTCTATGCCTGAGCAAAGAAGGTTTCTGAATGGTTCTCCCCTATCTAGTCCTATGGATCCATGTCTATAGTTTTTAAATTCTTTAATATGAGGTGGTAGCCTAAAAGACTAGCACTCAGTTTTTGTACTTGCATGGTTCCTGCATAGCACTGCTGTGGCCCGCAAGGCCTCCCATCTTCCTGATGGGAGAGGGCAGCAGGAGTGACCATCAGTATGTCGTGGTGACCCCAGAGGATGGTCGCAGTCCGAAGTCATGCTCAGGCAGCATTCCAGGGCCCACAGTGAGAAGGACACTCAGAGAGAGGGGCAGCAGTTTCTAGAAGTAGAGGCACAAAGTAGCAGCCAGACAAGCTTATGAGCACACACCAGACACACTGGGGAATGCAAAAATATGTGGTGGGATCTCTGCAAGGGAGTCCAGACCCTATAAAATGATAGGGGAAGGAGGCAGTAAAGTCAGATTGTTGCTCTTAATGGGACTTGTTTGTACGCACAGGTTGGGAAAGTGGTAGAATCTCAAATTGTAAGAGAAAGAAAAAGCATGGGTGAGGGGCTGCTCCTTTTGAAGTCCCAAATCAGCTCCCATGGCCATATTTTCCTGACCGAAGATGGGAATTGCCTTTTGAAAACCAGTGAGCCCAGGCGAACCAGCTTCTCCATAAGCTACTGCAAATGAACCTTCAGCCTGTCCCTGGGAGACACTGGGAGTCACCGAGAGAACTCAGTGGGTAGGCTGCCAAGGAGGAAGGATTTCGGTGACAGCCCCTGGCTGCTGGCTCCATCGCAGGGCACCAGAGGGGCCTCCATGGGCCTGTGTGAGCTAGAACCCCAGTCCCCACTGCAGAGCAGCCCCCACTGTGAGCACTGTTTACTGAGCCACCATGCCCACATTTTGGCTCTTCCTTGCCCCACCCACCAAGTGTGTGGGAGACAGGGAGATGAGGGCAGGAGAACGTGATCACAAGTGACAACAGAGCACGGCTCCCTCGTCCAGTCACCCAGCATTCAGCAAACAGCTTCATGTGTCGGGCACTGTGCCACACACGGAGCCCGTGCTGGTGAACAAGACACAGTCCCTGCCCTCATGCTTACGGGCTGGCGGGGGGCACGGGGACCAGATGTCAAACAAGCCGAAGGATTACAAAGCAGAAGCGATGAGGTCCGCCAAGGAAAAGAACCAGCTTCTGTGAGAGAACACTGTGGGTCACAGAAGCACTCCCCGCAGAAATGCTTCTGACCCTGACATGGGAAGATCAGTGGCATTGGCATGGGATCAAGAGTGGTCTGGATGAAGGCCTGGGAGCCAGGGCAGCCCCGCAGCCCAGAGCAAGGCACGGTAATAGAGGGGAGGGAGCAGGGAGGAAGGTGAAGAGGAAGCAAGCGGGCCCACAGGAGGCCTTGGGGGCCACAAATAGTACCAAACATTGTGTCTTCATGCAAAGGGAAGCCAACCGGGGGCTGTACACAGGTACACAGCCAAGCCCCAGGATCTGCGGTAGTTTGATAAAGATCAGTCCGGTTGCCTGGGGACAGTCGATTAGGTAGAACTGAGGAATGACATCAAAGAGATGGTAAATTGCAGAGAAGTTCAAGAGAGAGCTGATGGCCCCCAGGCTAGGGTTGAGGCCGCAGTACACGAGGGGGACATTTGAGTAAGATTTCAAGATAGAACCACCAGAATCAGTGATGTGTAGCTAAGGACAGTAACCTTGTTTCCAGCTGCAGGGTCCAGGCAGGTGGAAGGACCGTCTACAGAGGCTACTGAGCGGGGGTCGGGTTTGAAAGCGAACACGAATTCTCTGCTGTGGGACCTCCAAGAGCAGATGCTAACGAGGCCGTTGTGTTGGTTGTGACTTCAGAGATGAGTTTGGGAGTTACTAGCACTGGGCTGGACACAGGGGCAGGAAAAGCGGACTGGCCAGGCCTAGAGGGCACCTGCCCTACTCCCGCATCTGAGCCTCACAGCGCCCCTGGAGGTAAAGAGGTGCCATTTTCTTTCATTCCATTGTTCCCCAGGGTGAAGGCCTCCCTCCAAGGGCTAAAATGGGAGCCAAGGGCCTGGAGAAGGCCACCTCTGGACAGTAACAGCTCTCTTCTCTGCCCTGGTGTCCCAACGAGCTCCCTTAGTGCCAGTGCCAGGACAGTGACCCTGTCCCCGCCTTCTGTCCCCTCACACCTGCCTTCCTTCCCACCTACACCCTGCGGCAATGCTCGCCTCCCCATCTGCAGTAGCCACTGTCAGGGCAGGACACGGGTCTGTCCGGTGGCCTCTCCTGACCACTGCCTCCAGGCACACGCATGCACACACTACAGAGAAGTGCCCCCACACACACCATACACACCACACATGCACTATACATGCAACACACATACGCACAACACACACATATACACACACCCCATGCATACCTCACACACACAACACACACACAATATGCCTATTACACACACCACAAACTCCACACACTACACAGCACCACACACAAACTCTCACAATGCACAAAGTATACACAAACATACCACACATGCACATGTACACACACCACAAACTCCACACACTTCACAGTACCACACACAAACTCTGGCAATGCAGAGTATACGCAAACACATATCAAGCACACGCGTGCACAAATACACACTCCCTTAATTGGGCAGCATCGATTTCCCTTTGCTCTGAACCCCTCAGCACTGACTCTGCTGCTCTCTACATGAACCGATACACGCAGAGCACCGGGAGTAGGTCCTGGCCACACGGGCCCTTCTTTCTTCCCGCCAAGGCCCTACACACAACCAGTCTGTAACGGGGCTGCCCAGAGAAAGTCGGGCCTGCACAGCTTTGGGCAGAGAACACATGAGCTCCGCATTCTGGATAACCAAGGAAACACCTAAGAACGAGCTGTCCGGGCTCAGCGGCGGCTTGCGGACGATGCCTAGATGACGTCACCCACCCCAAGTCCGTGCTTCATGTTTCAGACCAAGCACAGCGTCAAATGCACAACAGTATTTCATCAAAGCAAACGAGAGGCCGATTGCCTAATGAAAAACACAACGAAACAACCCCAGGATCAGGTCAGGAGGAGGAGACTGGTCCTACTACCCTGGCTCTGTCTGCCATGAACTCCCTGGACAATCTTCCATCCAAGTACTAACCAGGCCCGACCCTGCTTAGCTTCCGAGATCAGACGAGATCGGGCGCATTCAGGGTAATGGCCGTAGACTCCCTGGACAATCTTGAACAAATCATCCAAGTGCTTCAGGCCTCGGCTACCCCATTGGGAAAATGCTTCCCCAGGCTCCTCAGAGGACGGGTGTGCAGCCGCAATGAAGGGTCTGCAGAGTGCTGGTGCTAGACACGTAGCCCTCTCCCCGGCGGGGACCTGGCCTCCCCTGCAGGCGACAATGTGGATGCCACCAACTGGACATACTTCTGCAGCTAGTTCCAGGGATATGTTTCCCCAGGGCCATCAAGAGGGAAGGAAAGGAAATGACATTTCCCCCTTAGGATGCTGAGCCAGGCATGGAGCCAATATATTTTTATGTAATGTCCAAGTTAAAAATCCTAAGACCTCCACACTCTTCACGACAGTGTCAAAACTGGAACAATCTGAACACACAAGTCATGCTTTGTGTTCTGGGTTTTTTCTGGTATTTTTGTTTTTGTTTTTGCATGCCCAGAAACAAGACTCATGGGTCTCCTCCTTTGCTGGGGCCCTCGCCGTGACCCAGTCCCTAAGAGGCCCAAACATGGTCCCAGTTCGCTGAGCCATGGCAGGGACTGACCACGGCCTCTGCACTTAGCGCTGCTGCCCCCAGTGACGTCTACACCAAAGAGCTGAGACCACAACGGCCCCTGGACATGAGGTTGATTAAAGAGGGTTACGTGAATTGCCGAATTAAGTCGTCCAAAATTGGATAAAGCGATTGTGAAATCTGTTTTGAGTCAACCTATACATGTCTCATTGCAGGAAAATGTCTCGGTAAGAGTTCATGGAGGGAAAGAAAAAAAAAAAAAAAAAACCAGCAACTCATTGTTGGCTGACCTTCCTGGGCTCCTAATATTCAGTTCCCCAAAAGGCATCTTAGCCATGTAATTTCCAATATGGGAACAATTTGAGTTGCAATTAGGCAAATCTCAGAAGGTTCTGCCACTGATTTGTTCGTTCTCTCAATATTATTCTATAGGACACACTAAAATACTGTGCCAGGTTCATGCAGAGGGCAATTGGGAACAGTGTATGAGGGTTACAGAGGCTGGGTAAACACATCGCTGCTTAGTAATGGCATCGCTAGGCCACTGGAGCTGGACACACTGCCCTCCCACCCTAAGGGCGTCTAGTAATGGCCCTGGGAGGAACAGAGGCAGGCAGGGGGCGGGGGGAGGTAGGAGCTATTAGCAACTCAGCGGTGTGCACTGTGGTGAGAGCAAGTAGGAGGCTCTGGGCAGTGAGTATGGCGGTGACAAGGGTAGCTACCAGCTGTGACGCAGCCCCAGGGATTACAGGTGAAAGGAAAGCTAACAGATTCCTGGCAGTAACAGCAGATTTTGTTTGGGCCGCATCCTTCACTGAGTACCTCCTCTGTGCCTGAGCTAGGCCCTAGGGACACCGAGGTGAAAGAGACAGCCTCCACCTCAAGGAGCACGGTGGGAGGACATACCAGCGAGGAAGCCCAGCTGTTAAACAAGACAAAGAATTATAACAAAGGGATTATTTTCAAAAGTGCTGTGAAAGCACAGAAAAGGAAGAGATGGATTGATTCCACCTATGGGGCGAGAATAAGCTTCACGAAGAAGGGCATGACTGAGTGGGCCTTGAAGCATGGGTAAGAGTGTGGAACACAGGGAAGAAAGAAATGGCAGGCCCGGAGAAGCACGTCCTCTCTTGACTGGGATGAGCTGGCGCTCCCTGGGCTGTGAGTTCCTCCTATGGGCTGTGTCACCGTCATCTTTGTCCACAAGGTGCTTCAATGCTGAATTAATGACTTCTTCCCATGTCCCTGGTCTCCTGGAAGACGGAAAGGTCATTCCTGCCCTATGGGGCATATCTGGCTTGCCCTGGACTCCTATTATGACCTATCCTTTATCCTACGGGGGCTGGTTTGCTCCCAGTTGACAGGAGTATCTGGATCACCCTGAAGGTTCTGAGCCCAAAATGCAGAGACAGTCTCGCCTGCTTCCTGACCAGACCGGAGCTCACGCCTAAGACCAGATCCTGCTAGAACTGAATCAGCCCTGACTGGTAGGCCCTAGAGGGCAAGGACAGTAGCAGGTTCATCTTTGTTTCCCCTTTCCCCCAGATCTGCTCAGGGCCCAGCTCTCAAGACTGTGAGGGAGCACATGAGGGAGTGTGTACGAGTGTGTGGGTGAGTGGGTGTAAGAGAGTAGTCCATGCATGAGTGTGAGGGTGTGCAAGTGGGTACTTGAATGTGTGAGCGGGTGTGGGGGGGAGTAGAAGGGAATGTGCGGTGCATGCATGTATGTGTGGTGTGTGTAAGTGTGTGAGTTCAGTGAGGGCTTGAGTGAGCAAGTGTGTGCAAGAGTGAGTGAACACAAGCCCACCGGCCTGAAGCACGCCTGAATATCTAAGGTAGAGCTTCAGCCTGAGCCTCAGGGCCCGGGGAAATGGCCGGTCCAGAAGCACGACAGATGGGAAAGGGGGGACGATGGTCAGGTGGGCGAGAGGGAAATCACGACCAGCCACGCGTGGAGGGCGGTTTACGGTCGACATGAGATCTGGAAGTCAGGGAAGAGAGTGGGTTCCAACTGGGCAAACAAGCTTCCCAGAGCAAGAAAGCCTCAGGAAGCATGTGGGGAAGATCAGCGCCAGAATTAGGCCTCTCAAAACCCCATGTCACTTTGGACCAGTTCCCCCACAACACCAGTGCCCCCAGAAAAGCAGGTCCCTCCGACTCCCCATGACTCAGCGAGGGGAGCATCTAGCGGGGAAAATATCAAGGTAGACCTGGACAAATCCTGCGGCAGAGCCCCCAGAACCAGTGCTCCACCACGTGCTCGAGCAAGACAGAGTTCAAGGGCTACCAGCTGCTTCTGCTACCTGAGGCAGCCCCAGGTCCGACACACAGCTCAGGGAGAACAGTGGGAGAAGGGAGGCGACACAGAGCAGAGGCGGAGATCATTCGTTTATGGACAAACATTCCTCATCCTGCTGGATTTTTGTATCTGATTCACTCGAGGACCCCACATGGTCACTTCTCCTGTCGGAGCATCTGGCTTCCGAACTGGGCAATGAGGGGCTACTGAAGGTGACTGGAGGGCCTGGCTGCGCTGTCCTTGTTCTAGACACAAACCCTTTCACCTCCCTTCTCTGCAGGGATGGGCTTCCCAGGAACGTCAGGGATGACCCGCGGAGGCAGCTTTTCCGGTCTACCCGGAGGTGACGGCAGAAGAGGCACCTGACCCACCAGGGAGCCACAGCACCAACTCAGGGTGCAAAAGGAACCCACCTCTCCCCAGCTCCCTCTATGACACTAGTATCTGGATAACACGGTCCGCTCTGCTGTAAAAACCCGAGTGACCTGGGCTGAGCTGCTTGCACGGCAGTAACCCTAATGTCCAGCCCAGTGAGAGCCACCATGAGTAATTAGGACATGACAACTGAATCTCTCCCGGCTGAGCCCCATGGTGCCGGTGCAAGGTTCCCCACACTCCCTTCTCTGCCATGTGTGCTCCCTGCCTGAACCCATGTGGGGTTCCCTGGCTAGCTCACTCAAGGCTGCTTTCCTGGGTAAAAGGATCTGGGCCTCTGAGAGCTCTCACCCACCCTCAACAGCCTCACAACCAGCTCCAAGGGTTGTTTCTTCACACTTAAACCCACCCAGGACCCAGATTCATCACTGGGCTCCAGTATCTGCAAGAGCTGTGTGGAAAAAAAGATCCGTCGTGTGCCCCGTGAGCCCTCAACAGCCCCACGGGGACAGGGCCTAGTGACCTGGCAACTCCAGACCCCCCAGAGACCATCCTCCGTGACCTTGTCATGGGCTACAATGACTCGTCCCTGTCCTGGGAGGTCAGGCCCTCTTCAGCCACCTACCGGCGGCCTGGGCATGCAGCGTGTGCTCCATAAGGAACTGTCAGTTGTCTCAGGAAGTCTGTCCCTCTCTGATCTTTGCTCTTCTCATCTTCAGGAAACGCTGAACAGAGTCATGTGGGCACTCAATTCCAACAACCAAGAATTCCAAGCACAAATTCCAATTTCTGTTCCTGATTTCACGGACACTCAGCCCACTCAAAACCAGTTTGGTCAAACATTTAATCATGAGATTTATGCAGGAGAGTTTTCTAACGAGACACTTCATGTCAGTTTTCTAAAAAAAATAATAATAATAATAATAAGCAGAGTATTTCCAAGAGCAGACTGGCCCTTGGGAAGGGGGGACAAAAAGAGAGAAGGGAGGAAACAAACCCTGAGACTCTTAACGACAGAGACTAAACTGAGGGGGGATGGGGGGTGGGGGGGCTGGAGAGGTGATGGGGATTGAGGAGGGCTCTTGTCATGAGGAGCACTGGGGGTTCAATGTGTAAGTGATAAATTACACTGTTCTACTCCAGAAACCAATACTACACAGTATGTTAACTAACTACAACTTAAATAAAAATTTGGAAAAGAAAAAAGGACACCGGGCCAGGGGCCATCCCATATCCCATATTTTCACAGGACTGTTCAAACAGTTATGGGCTTCCAAACAACCCTCCAACTTCTACTCAATTTAACTCACCAAAGCTTCCAGTCCTCTGGCTGATATACTCTGAGGGTTATTATGACATCCAGTTAAAATAAAAATAAAAATAAAAATAAGAGCAGACTAGCCCAGCACTCTAAATAATAGAATCCAGCTTAAAATCTCCCAATGAAAGCAGAATCCTCGCAGTCCCGTAAGAAGGGATCAAAAGGGTTAGAAGCCACAGAAGCGGAGACACGGACGTCACAGAGGCCAAGCAGGTGTTCTGTATTTTTTAATAAACTATTTGGAAAGAACCTTACATTTGTAGAGAGGTCACAAAGGTGTTACAGAGAACTCGCCAGCCTCCGAGATGATTAACTTCTTAGGTTTCCACAGCACATGTGTCAAAACGAAAACCAATACTGGTTGGTTACTGTTAACTAAACTCCAACTTTCCTTCTGATTTCACTAGTTTTTCCAATGTCTTTTTCCTCTATTCCAGGATTTGGTCCAGGACACTGCAGTGCACGTGGGCCTCATGTCTGCTTAGGCTGCTCTGGTCTGTGATGGTGTCCTTAGACTCTCCTTGTTTTTCATGACCTTGACCGTCTTCAGGAGACCTGGTCAGGTATAGTGTGGAGTGCTTTCAAATCGGGTTTGTCTGACCTCTTATGCCTGATTATACTGGGTTGGTGGGTTTGAAAGAAAAATAAAAGGTGAAGTGCCCTCCTCATCATGTGACATCAGGGCACACTCCATCAATTTGGCTTATCCCCAGTGATGTGAACTTGACCGCCAGGCAAAGGAGCAATTGCCAGTTTCTCCCCTGTAAAGTACGCAGGAATTTTTTTTTAACATCACCCCTTCTAAACCTTTTCAGAGGAAGCACCCACAGCAGCATGTGTGTTCGTCCAGCTCCCTGAGCCAAGACGACTTGTCCAGAGGTGACAAGCCTTTGTTGGAGCTCCCCCATGAACTAGCAGGAGGTCTGACGGACCTCAGCAGAACCAAAGTGGCCCCGCTCCATCAGGAATTGTATGCCAACAGGGGGTGGCCCCTGGCCCAAGATAAAACTATACTTCTTGGACTGATGATGTCCTCAAAGGAAGCCTGTAGCTGCCCACAATGCAATCACAGTCCCCGTTGTAAGGTGGCTTTATTAACACTCATCTTCTCTATCCTCGGCAAATACCCTCTGATTGAACGGGGTCTATCCATTTCCCTCTTCCCCTCTCACAATGCCGCTCTCTTCTCGGTTTCCTTCCTTTTTCTTCCTATTCCCTGTCATCCTCCCTTACGGCTACGAGAGACCTGGAGCGTAGTTTTTAATTATCGACTGTGCTTGTTCTCTCTGCTCTCCTTCATTTACAAAACAGAAAGTTGGAATAGTCTCACTCCCCCCTCCAAAAAAAAGAAAAAATGGCTCGGGTTGCTTCACGCATGTGATTGTCAGAATGTGCTTTCCAGAACCAGCAGTGGGGAGGCATTTTCTAATGAGCGATCTGGCTGGAAGACCCGACACCAGGCTTGTCTGACCCACCCCCACCCCCGCAATCAGAGCCGCTGGGCGGGGTGGGGGGCGCACTGAAGATGCCCTCCTGCTGCTTCTGAGCTCATCGGAGGAGCAAATGCCAAGTGTTGTTGGAGGAGACCTCACTGCCTCATGCTACAGAGCACTGAATCATGATGAAGGGAGACCCATTCAAGGTCACTTAGCACATGAGTGACCATGGGACAAGAACCCTGGATGTTGGATCCCCCCACCACCTAGGGACCTTTCCACTATGTCATGGTTAATTAGATCATGGAGGGAATAGCTACCTCTTCCCACATAGCCATTTACAAGTAGGTTGGAACATAAAATTCCCACGCAGGCACTCTTCCTATACAAATAGTGCCGTGATCTGTTTCTGATTTGATCACAATGCATCTGCAGGCTTAACCATACTAAACAGAACACAGGTCGAGCTCAGCACCAGTTTGGACATCATACCCACAGCATCCAGGGCTCCAGTTACCCCACAAAGAACCTGGAATCCCTAAGATAAACCTTACACTTCGGGATTAGCACTCTTTGGGATGACTGCTGTTGATGTGGGAAGGCAAACGATGTGATGGCAGAGTTTTTATGGCCTGAGAACAGCGAGGCTGGCAGCCCACTGATTTTGTTTCACGGCAAGCAGCCCACCGAGGTGTTGGAACTGGGAGCAGGACCGGCTTTATCCATCATCACCAGAGAGGGTGGTATCTCTCCAGGGCCACAGCGTGTGCTCTAGGAGCTCCTGTGGCAGCTGAAGCAGAGAGGTCCTCAGTGAGTCTCCAGATGGCCAGGACATCCGTCTGCCTGTCCTATAAGCCTTTCTGCTCCTTCCCGCATTCACCCAAATACAATGGAAGAGCAGGACTTTGGGGAGACCCCGACAAAAGGAGGCAGAGTCTATGAATGACCTCAGCCAGTTGTTTGGACAGACTTACACCCCAAGATGTGGCAAAGCTGGAAAAGAACAGGCAAGCAAAGGCTGAGATTCAGCCTTGAGACACCCAAGCCAGGAGGGTTTGCAGCCACCCCTCTGTGAGACACTATCCCTGCACATCATAGAAACTACGAAGATGGGGATGCCTGGGTGGCTCAGTTGGTTAAGCGGCTGCCTTCAGCTCGGGTCACGATGCCAGGGTTCTGGGATTGAGCCCTGCGTTGGACTCCTTGCTCAGTGGGGAGTCTGCTATAATATCAACAACAAAAAAAGAAACTACAAAGATGTCCATGTAATTAAGTGGCTCTGAATACATTCCGCCCATGGCTCTGGCTCAGTTTGGCTCTCTCATCCTACTGGGAGGTTGCCCAAAGGCACACATTAAGAATAACGTCCAGATTGTTACGGCAGAAACTTCGTAATGCAAGTGGACTCAAATGACCAGGCAGGCCGGACCTTGGTGTCCCAGCGGGGACCCCCCAAGGCTGAGTCTGACAGGCCCCCGGTGTATTTGTACTCCAGGTCCCAACAGACAGCTAAGTCGCATGGCAACAGCAACAAACTGTCCTTTCACAATGTAGACTATCAGAGAAAATTCTAAAGACTTTCCCTTACCATTACAAATATATGCGTTCATTTGTACATCTTTCTATAATCTCAGCCCAACCCACTTTTTCTCAGGCTGTGTGGCTTGCTGGCCATCACCTACAGCCACACCAGGCTTTCCTTCCTTGTCATCTGCCAGGAATTTTCTCCCTCATCAAACATCCCACTTTGCTGATTACAGGGCCCTCACTCATCCCTCAGACCCATCAGAAGTCTCCTCCTGCAAGCCATCTTCATCCCCTGATCAGTGCTTATCACCTTCTACTCAAAACTCCCAAACAATTTCTTCGATATCTACCTTATGGCTCTAATCCTCAATAAACATCAAACTGTATTCACATCAGCAAATTCCCTAATGAGGAACTAAGTTCCTGCTTTCAGCCATATAGAAAGTAAGACAGAAAGAGCTGAGCCCTCAAGGCCACAGGAATAAAGGCCCTGCGCTGCCTTCTAGTCACACAGTTATAATTCAGCTTCATTTTTGGTCTTAATAAAAAGCATTTGTAACGTTGCTAATGTTCCTCTGGGCCCGTAAACATTTTTACTCCAAACACATCAGCTGCAAAATGTTGGAGCCCCACTCAACAAAAGAGCAAGAGGGCCAGAGATGCTTCAAGCCAACAGCCAGAGGGCGGGAGCAGAGACCCCACTCTGAGCAAGCGACCCAGTGCCTGGGTGGGCATGTGTAATTCATAGGCAAAACCAAACTAGTTAAATGAGAGCGGAAGAGGGGATGTTTTTGTTCTTTTTAAAAAGGATCCCAATGCTACGTATAAAGCCTCGTGAAATATTTCACAGGCTCAAATCAAGAAGTAGAAAGCATGGAGATATCTGGACCCTTCACGGCTACCACAGCCCAAAACAGTTCACACCTCCAGCAGGCAAAGCCAACTCAACCGAGGTGAAATTTGGACACCTTCCCCTCTCTTAGCTGCCTGGGGGAACAATTAAATTAAAACTATAATGGCTTTACATCAGAAGCAAGTTTACCCAAGCCACACATGAAAAGCCGAGTCCTGATTTCATAGCCGCACCTCTGTATTCCACGGTTAAGAACCAAAACACCAGCGGTTGTAAAAAGCAGGGAAGAACAATGAACAAATTCATGAATTTGGATTTCTGGTGCCGCAGCAATCTTTTGCCGATTTTAAGAATGCCTACCTCTTCTGAAGATGTTAGCATCTAAGAATCTGAGGATAGGTTTGGACTTCACACATTCTAACTTCACAACACGAACCCTACATAAGGTAGAATGTTTCACTGAAAGCTGAAAAATCATTAGCTTTGCAACAGAGCTACACACAGAAGACATGGAGTCATGAATATGCTAATGACACCTCCCCACCCTCTGCGCCCTTGTGGTATTGAGGTTTGATCCTCGACATGTACAGCAATTGTGCCAAATCCACGCTGCCTGCAGTCTGCGGCGGGAATCCCTGCTTTACAGGAAAGAAGCGGTATGAATCGCAGATGTTATGGGGGGAATTTCTGAATAAGAAAAGTCTCCCTGCAGAGTTTTGATGATCTGGTAGTTGGGTAAATGTTCTCCCTATAACAGAGCAGTAACCTGGTAGTTAAAAGGTTATGAGTGGGGGTGCCTGGGTGGCTCAGTAGGTTAAAGCCTCTGCTTTCGGCTCAGGTCATGATATCAGGGTCCTGGGATCGAGCTCTGCATCTCTGCTCAGCAGGGAGCCTGTTTCCTCCTCTCTGTCTCTGCCTGCCTCTCTGCCTACTTGTGATCTCTGTCAAATAAATAAATAAAATCTTAAGAAAAAAAAAAACTAAAAAAAAAAAAAAAAGGTTATGAAGGTAACAGAGCTTTAAATATTTTCTGAACTAACACATTACAGGAGGACAAATCAGCCAGCAGACATTTCTGGACCCATGGAGCAAGTAAATGGGTCTGAACTCAGCTGGAATGTAAGTTCCATGAAGACAGGGGTGTGGTTTTGTTCCCAACCATCTCCACTGTACTTAGAAAGTGTGACGGGCACATGGAAGGCATGTCAATAAGTCTCTGTGGGATGACCATGATGTTAACTAATTAAATTTCATTAATGAGGGCACCCAGCTACTCAAGGAACTAGGAGACCCACCAAACACAGGAAACTCACTACACAGAAATCCAGCAGAGGGAAGCCCCATCTCTTCCAGCGGAGTAACCCTGCTGAAGACAATTCCAAGCTGCATCCCCAGCCTTGGGTGAGGACAGGAACCACAGACATGGTCAGAACACTCCCGACAGAAGTAGCATCCTGACGCCACCTGTGACAATGACCTGTGGCATCCCGGATGGGTTTCCAGCCGACCTGATGGCTGGGGGTCTGACAGAGAAGCACAGGCCCAGCCATCCAAGAGTTGTTCAGCCGCAGTCAAAGCACGATGCAGGGAGATGCGCCCCTCTGATTCCTGCTCTTCCTGGTGTCCACGTGTTTCACCCCAGGGACATGCAAAATCTGGAGGGAGTATCACAGATGGTGTGCAGGAACACTGTGTGTGTGCAGCAAAGCAAAGGCAGGCATCTTGGAAAGCTGGCAGGGACTGGGCTTCAAAGGGCCATAGATGCAGGAAGAAAAGAAGGAAGTATCGGAAAAGCTGTAAGAGACTTTAGGCAGAGTGGTACTATCCTGTTGGCCTTGGCTGTGCCCCCACCTCTGGAAAGCAGGCCAAGGAAGGCTGTCAGTGAGAGCCAGCTACCTGGGGGCCGGCCAGCTGCACCCGGACAGCGTGGAGAGCAGCTGGTAGCCGCCCCCTCACCCACGCTCCCCCGATGCCTCTTCCCTCTTCCTCCTCATGCCCCAACTGCCTATTCCAGTGGAGCGATGTTTCTCTCTTTTTTACTTTTTAAGATTTTATTTATTTATTTGACAGAGAGATCACAAGTAGGCAGAGAGGCAGGCAGAGGGAGAGAGAGAGAGAAGCAGGCTCCCTGCCGAGCAGAGAGCCCTATGCGGTACTCGATCTCAGGACCCTGGGATCATGACCTGAGCCGAAGGCAGCGGCTTTAACCCACTGAGCCACCCAGGCGCCCCTCGAGAATGTTTCTTAAAACACAAGTCCAACCACCTCGCTTCCCTGGCTCCGAGCCCCCACCCGCCCCACACTGTGCACAGACCCGAAGTAACACAGTATGCGAGTAGAAAACGGGATCAGCATTTGTGGCTTCAGGAGCTGCTCCATCTCCGTGCACCCAGCCTGCTTGACTCCCAGCCCACGTCACCTGGAAACCCCGCAAGCATCTGTTCCCCCGGACAGCACCCATCCAACCCATATTTAGCAGGAAGGGAATCTCGAGGACGAAAGAGCCGGAGAAACTAAGAGGCAAATTCCGTGAGCCGGACAAACAGGAACCAGAATTCCAGCCCTGGCTCTCTGCGGACTCACCACCAGCAGCCTTACACGGGTCCTGTGTCTTCCTGACTGGTGGTTTCGCAGATCTCTGTCTTCAGTCGGTCACATGGAGTCTCAACTCCCATTACAAACCAGAGCATTCTGTTTCAGGTGGAGTGGGGGGCAAGGTGGAGACCACTCACTCAGCCCCTTCTCTTCCTCTGAAAGTCCTGAGGAAAGGATCAGCCAGATTCCAAGGTAGCCCTGCTCTGCCTGCATGAGCACGGCGATCACCGATGACCCAGGCGCTCAGCTCCAAGGACACGCTTTCCCAGCAGAGCAGGAGGCTGTGTGCAGGGCCTCTCCTGGCCCACACCTCTAACCCCAACTGGCATGACGGAAGGCACTCCCGCACTTACGTCTTCCCAGAAAATGCATGAAACATACACAAGGATAGATGTTTTCTGTACCCAACAAGGCTGCCACCTCCAACCTGGAACATCCATCCCATAAGCTACCCTCCTGCCCTTACCAGACCCAGCATGGGCAACTGGGCCCTCTGACAACTGAGGGACCCTCCACATGGCGTGGCCAGCTGTTCCAGCACTTCCTACAGACCAGACGTGGCTCAGGTGTCCACCCACAGAGCTGGGAGGACAAGAAGAGGAAGACCTGTCCCAGCCCCCTTGGAGATCCTGGCTCACGAGGGAAGCAGACAAAAACCAAGGAGTCCAGTCCATCATGGCTGATGCTATGACAGAAGGGAACAGTGAGCTCTGGGGGCACGGAGCAGACAGGCAGATTCTGCCACAGTGGGGTCAGGAGAGGAGCAACAGGGTGGAAGTGGGCACCCACTGCTGAAATCCACCCCTGGGGGCGCCGCTCCTTCAACAGCCACAGCACCCTCTGCCCAAGACAGGCAGATCATACCTGCCCGCTGTCCTGCGGCGGCAAGCCAGAAGCCAAGATCCCTGGCTAACCGACAAGGAACCCCGAGCCTAAAACCAATTAATTACAACATTCTGTGTCTTCCCCTAAAAATGGAAGAACCTAAGACAACAGAGAACGATGGACAGAAGAGATCTGTGTTTGGGTCCTGATTCTATACCACTTGTTGAGCCCAGGCAAGTCACTTAACCTCTCCAATCCCTCCTTTCCTTATCTATTAGTAGTAGTAATCTACAATGATTTTTTTTTTTCATTTGCAGATCATGGTGTGCCCTTACAGGAACTATCTTAATTTTAATCTTCACAAACCCCTGTGAACTAAGCACTGTCTCCCCATGCTGCAGGTAAGGAGTAACTGGATTAGAAAGATCAACATTTATTTGAGGAAGGGGCAGATCCTGAACTGAAACCGGATCTCCCAACTGAGCCCACACTTCAGGCTCTGCCCACCTCCCTGGCACGCTTTTTGTCAAGGCTGACCTCTTTTCACCCATGGAGGCTTTCTCCCTCTCGTGACTCAAATTCCTGGTTTCCTGCGTCCTGATTTTCTCCAGCATGGCACCCTGGGACAGCTGGAAGGAATCCAACTCTAGGTACCTTCACTGTTCACCCTTCAAAGCCCCCAAAATAGAACATTCTCTGCTACCCCAGGCTCTGCCAGACTCTGCACCATCCCCAAGAGATCCCCAGGGGTAAAGAGTGGGAGAAGAAATTCTGGGTCATCTACAAGAGTTGGGGAGGGATGTTGAGGGTTTCATCTAGAAGCAGATCATCTTTGAAGAAAAAGGCCAATCCAGGAATAGCAGGGGAGGGCCATGACCACATCAGCGACTGCCTAAGTTGCCATGTCTGGATACACTCATGGTGGAAAGCATTCTCAAGGTCCCTGAGGGGGTGCTGGGACAGCAGAGCTGCAGCCTCACAAGTGGGGAACCACACCTGGCTCCATGGCCTGCCAGGCCCACCGCCCGCCCAGCTCAGCCTCACAGGCAGCACTGACTCACAGGGGGACCTACGGGGCCAGGCTGGCCCGGCTCTTAGCACATCTGACTCACCGTCTCCTGCCTGAGCCACTGTACAAAATTCCTTCTCCCAGAAATAACATCCATCTTTTTTTTTTTTTTTTAGCTGGCAGGGGAGCTTTTTCATGTTCTTGGGACTGTAAACTGAGCATCGAATTTTCCGCGACTTTTCCTAGTAAGTATGCCTTGTGGGAAAGTGAAAAACAAGTCCATTTTAGGGCCTGAACATTTTCGTAAGTCTTGAGCCGCTTCAGTTTCTCCCAAGGTCATTCACCTGGGGAAGATCCAAAGTGAAAATGTGTTAGAGAGGCCATGGACCAAAGTAAGCACAAGGTCAGGTGTCCAGACCTGCTCAAATGAGTACTTAACAGACAATAGCTGCCATTCTCTACCATATGTAGGAAATGTGTGTGTGTGTCTCTAACCTTTATAAGCACCTTGCAAAGTCAGATTTATGATCCCATTTTACAGTCATGAAAACTGAGGTTCAAAGAGGTTAAGCAACTTGCCCAAAGCTATGCATTGGAATGAGGATTCAAGCTCAGTTCCCAAAGCTTACATCTCTTGACTAAATCGCACAGCATCTCTACTTTCAGCCCCAATATGTCCACATAGAGAGCAGCCCACTCTCCGACACACACACACCTATAGGCCAGCAGCAAGCCACGGTGTCTCCTTAAGCAGCATCTCCTGGTCTCCTCCGTCTCCTTGGCTAGGCGGTCTGCTCCCACCATTCCTCCCCTTCCTAACCACCAGTGCCAAAGCCCGCTGACTGCACTCACCGGGGAAAGGCAGAAGACGAAAGAGGCTCTGCCCATCTGGTCAACCACCCCACCCCTCTGGGAAATTATTGACCTCTGCCAGCCTACACAAGCCTCCATTCCTCAGATCCCTACATGAAGCCACCTGGGAATAAAAGCAAACTCTTGCACATAAAGGCGCCCCCAAAGGGACACAGATGGTCCTTGGAGTATGCCAGCTCATTCACAGATGGGCCTCCCAATGTGCAGGTGGCCAGCTGGGCACTGCCCAGGGTGCAGCAGACCCACCCACCGCCCTGCCCTGTGTCCTGGAAGCTTGCCTGGGCTGCATAAATGGGCTCCCTTGCCCTCCAGCTCCCAGGTGGGGTTGGCCGGGTGCTACCCTAAAGCAGAGGGTGAGTGGTGAGGAAGATCGGGGTACTTACTGCTAACCCCACCACCATGTCACCAAGCTTTGGCCTCTTCTACCAGCATCCCCAGCTCCTGCAGGGAGCTGTAACTCTAGCTAGAGCTCGCCCTGCCCCTCACCTCAGGGTGCTCATCGTCCCTTTCCGGAAACTTGTCCTTCACAGACTTTGTAAATACTCCCTTATTAAACTGTTCTCGATTACCTCCATCTATTTCCTGCCAGGACCCCAACTCACTCAGAGTCATTTCGGGCAGAGGTGCTCACTTGAGCAGAAGGATGTGCAGGTTTGGTAAGGGCTACTTCTGTGGCGGATGGTCCTCCAAGTCTGACCTCTACGTGCTGCTTTTACTGCACGTGCTGTTCGTTTATGTATGACCTACAATCTGGATGCACGCATGTTCCTGTTAGCCTCAAGCCCCTGGCAGTAAATGCTTTGAGAACTAAGGAGAGAGTCCTTGGCCTTAAAGGCTTCTGAGGATCCACAGGTGTACACATTCACACTCAGGACACACACCACCGCGTAACATCATAACCCAAGGTGACATAGAGTGCATGTAGCATGGTTTGGGACTGAAGCATAAGATTTTGGTTTAAATCCATGAGCTTCTCCAATAGAATCAACTTGCTTTTAGTCTGTACAGATTTATTCTTGGTGGCAGAGATCAAGATGAGTAAGACCCACTTCCTGGTCTCAAGGAGCCCACAGGAAACAGTGCAGTGTGTTAGGAGCTGTAAGAACACAAACAGCGACTCTACCACTGTCTAGAGGTATCAGGGAAAGCTTCACAGAGGAGGAGGCATCCAAAATGGTTTCTGAAGGGTGGAAAGGAGCTCACCACGCGATAAGGTAAGTGAAGGTGTTCAGGCAGCAGGACCAGCACGTATAAATGTATGGAGGCATGGAAGAGTATACTGTGCTCCGGGAACCGTAACCACGGCATCATGACTTGAGCTCAGAATGTGTATGGAGAACTGACAGTCATCAGACTGGAGTGTAAGGCCAGGGCCTTGCAACCATGCTTACAGTTCCAAAGGAAAAACAGCAGCAGCCACAAACCAAATTATAAATGAGTGTGACAGCAAACACTCGTGTGTAAACCTCTGCTAAAAGACAAAATGGACTCCTTACCCAAAGGACTCCATGGTCAGCTGATTTCTAGGTTCAAACATGTACTCCAGAAAAATGAGGCCTAAAAAGTAAGAAAAGGCAGGTCACATTTTTTGAAGTTGTTGAAAGAACTCTGTTGAATATACACGGTCTATGATCTGGTGTGTATCTGTGCCAGCTGGTCAGAAACAGCCCTTAAAAATGGAGAGATGGAAAGAAAAAGTGAATTGGGAGAAATCGGAGGGGGAGAGAAACCATGAGAGACTGTGAACCCTGAGAAACAAAGTGAGGGTTTTGGAGGGGATGGGGGGTTGGGTGAGCCTGGTGGTGGGTATTATGGAGGGCACGGATTGCATGGAGCACTGGGTGTGGTGCATAAACAATGAATCATGGAACACTACATCAAAAACTAATGATGTCCTGCATGGTGGCTAATATAACACAATAAAAAATGGAGATATGGACAGACAAATGGATGGATGGACAGACGAACAGAGGAGGGAAGGAAGGGGAGGTAGAGTGAACGATTTCACAGACAAATGACAGAGATGGAAAAGAGCAAATAGATGCAAACGATGAATCATGGAACACTACATCAGAAACTAGCGATGTACCGCATTGTGGCTAATATAACGTAATTTTAAAAATTATTATTTTAAAAAAGCAAATAGATGTATCTAAAGCATTCATTACCCCCCCTCCCCGCCATGAAGCTTCTAACTCAGTGAACAAGTTCTGCCTACTGTCACAAAAAAAGAAAAAATAAAGAAAAGAAAAAAATACTTCAAATGGCCAGCTGAATTGGAAGCTAAGTTCAATACTCCCAGAGCCTTGAGAACACACCGTGCTGACCTCGACACCATCCCACAAATAACTGGGGAGAGGACCCGTGTGCCCATCCTTGCCTCTAGCTGGCCCCGATCCCTGGCCAATGTGGGGATCACATGTGGGGATCCTGCGAGAGAATTGTGCCCCGGGGAACATCGCAGACTGTAAATTCCAAGGAACATTACAAACAATTTAAGGAAACTCTTGCAATTTTGTGAGCCACAAATCGCTCCAAGGAAAGTCTGGTTCAGCTTTCAGACCTGGCAATACCTTCCTCCATGGCAGGAGGACAGTGGCCATGAAAAGACCAGTTTTTCCTTCCCCATGTTCCCAAAGGAATGGGCCCTGGGCTGGGAAGGTTGTATTTTCCCCACCTGTGGTTTTATGTTCAAGCCAAGTCAAGAAACCAAAATACAGCTTTGGTTCAGATGATTCTCAAGGAGGAAAACAGCGATTTTGCCTTCAAAGGGACAGATCCCAGAGCCAGGAAATAAGAGTTAGGTTTCCGGCTACACTGAGGAAAAGCTGGGCTGCAGGCTTCCAGGGGCCGGGTTCCCATGGAGTCCGGGGGCGGCTGGGGATAGGCTCAGGCCCTGGGGATGGGGCACACCTGTCACCTAAGGGAGATGACAGTGCTTCGGGAGGCGGAGCAGAGGCCGAAAAGAGAGCAGCACCTACAAGGAAAAGTCAGCTGACCCAGGACACAGCTGTCTGCTGGCGCCTCCAAAAGCAGAGAAAAGGGGGGCAGGCACCCAGAAGGAGTCGGTAATACAAAGATGTAGTAATGGCCAGAGGGAAAGTGGGGCCGTGTGAGGAAGAAGTAAGGATGCCCTCAAATCCTGAGGCCTCCAGTCAAGTCTCTGCTTCCCTGAAGTTGTGGCTTTAGGCAAAACATTCTGCCTGGCTGGACCTCCATTTGCCCATCCAGAAAGTGGACACAGTCATACCTGGTCTGCTTATCTCAGAGACTCCCATGAAGAAATGTGCGACTGCCTCAGGCTTCAGCAAAATGACACAGAGCACGTTCTGGACCAGGAGAACTGCATGCAGGGGATCTTGTTAACACCAACACTCCTTGCGCCTCCGCCGGTACAGTAAGCCAGACCCCTCTCCTCCTGTTCAAGTCAGTCCAGCTTTACGGAAGCCCAGGCTCCCCCATGTCCCCCATGCCGGCCCTGACTCCGGGCCTCCAGGTGTCAGCTGTCCCAGCGCCCCAGTCCCCCGGGATTGGATACGGCTTCAACACGCCCAGCACTCAGCCATGACCGAGACACGACAACGCTTAACACCAACCCAGTCCAATTATTCATGCCTGTATCTTCCTAGGCACAATGCTACACAGAAAAACATTCACAGATTTCAATATACACGGGAACCCCAGGAAAATCTACAAGATGCCAAAAGGCTTATTTTTCTAGGATGAATACAATGACAAGGAATCAGCCATATATATTGTTGAAGACAACCAGCCAAATATTTTTCTGTACTTTCTACAATAATATGAGGAAAGCTGAAAAAAATAAAATAAAAAAAAATTAAGGCCGCCGGTGTCAGGCTGGTCACTGTAGACTCTAGCTTCCAAAAATAACAGCCGCCCCTATGAATTACTAACAACACTCTGTGTAAGACAGTTGCTTGATACAAGAAATGGAACATATTAACAGGAGCTTCCTGAGAAGAAGGGGCTTAGGGAGGACAGGCTGACCTAAGACAGTGGGACGCCCGGGAGGGTGTAAGCTCTCAGCCACCAGCCTCTGCCTTGTGCCCTCCGTGGGGCTCTCGCCAAGCGCAAAAGGTCACAGAAGATGCTGCCCCAAAGCCACATGAAGCACAGGCTGGGGGCGAGGGGGAGTCTGAGCAGGAGGAAGGCATCTGGCTTCAGTCACACACGGCCCTCAGCACTCTGAAACAACCCACTAACTGGATTTACCTTTCCGGACCTGGGAACCTGATGAAGTAACCCAGGAGGGGCAAACTTGAAACCAAAATCTAAGAGACAAGAATGAGAAAGGAAGTTCAGAGGGAAGGGAAGCCAAAGAGGGATCCAGATGAGGTCTGTCTTCACACAGACGTGTGGTCAGAGAAGACCCCTCCCCCCATCCCACCCTGGCCTGGCAGCGAGCGGCCAGCTGCTGGGGCTTCCACTCTCACTGACCCCACAGGGACAAGCAGCTGGGCCGGTGGAGTAGGTGAGGCCAATGTGGAGGGAGAGAGAAAGTGCCCCAGATTGGGCATCCAGGGAGTAGAGGTCTGATCTCACTTCCTCCACTTACTGTCTCTGTGATCTTAGATCGGACCATCCCTGCCCTGGGCCAAGATGTCCTCAATTCATGGGGCTGTTGCGGAGAGGAAGCAGAAATGAGAAAATTAATGCAATGCAGTGGAAGCTGGCGTCTGGGGGCCAGACCCCTCCACCCCCAAACCCTGCACCGAGGGAGGTCCCGTGGGTGGTAGGAAGAAAGCCCTCGCTGGGCCTAGCCAAAGGGCGACTCCCACTTGGCAGGCCCAGGCTGCTTCCAGGGGCCCACCAAAGCAGTTTGCAGCTTTTAAGAAGCCAAGAAGCAGAAGCTGTGCCCCTCCCAGACCCCCAGCAAAGAAGTAATGACCCTGGGCCCTCCCCTAGGAAGTGGAGCACGGACTGACAGCTACTTGGGCAGAACGATGGACCGTGCTTGTCCAGAGCCTCAGAGAACAGAGCCCCAGCCACTGGTGGCTGCTTCCTGGGGCCAGACATGTGCTAAGTAGAAGGAAGACCCCCACTGCCTGCCGCCACACCCCCTCACTGAGGAGCAGGTCCAAGGCCCACTCAACTTTGTCCTCATGCTCATACACGCCTCCCTCCCCAGACCTTATGCAGCAGAAAGGGGTCTGAAAAAGAGAGGATCTTGAGGGAATGAGGAAGTTCAGTAAGACCGGGTCCTGCACTCACATGTGCCCCAGCTGATGGGCAAGTGGAGGCAGTAAGACCGGGTCCTGCACTCACATGTGCCCCAGCTGATGGGGAAGTGGAGGTAAAGGCACCCAAGACTTGCTCCAGATGGAAAGGGCTGCACCGGCCAGACACCTTGAGGGCCCTCGGGCTGCTGTGGTCCAGAGGGTGAGAGAGGAAAGCAGCCAGCACGGCAGGCCAGTCAGGAAACCCTGTGCTGGCCCCAGCCCGCCCCCATGGGTGAGGTTGTACAGAGGTGGCACGCACCCCGGGGATAGGAGACAGGCGCCAGTCCGTCCTGGGTCTCCCTCATTCTCTGTCCTCTCCCCTCAGCCACAGCACCCATCTCCCCTGTTTGCCCCACTTCCGCCTGAGGCCATGTCCACTATGGCCTTCCTACAGGGTCCAATCGAGAGTGGGAACAACTCCTGGTACACACTTGGCTGTGCCTGGCCTTTTCTCTGTTGAAGTTCCATTCGTCTGCTGAGTGCCTCCTGGGTGCTGGGACCCCGCCAGCCCTCGGGAGACTCCTGGCCCTGGGTGGGTGCCCGGGAGCCTGGGGAGGATTTCAGGAGTGCCGCCTGCCCCATGAGCCCCCAGCAGAAGGCAGCTGCCCCTGGGGGAGCCAGGGATTTGAGGGAGCCATGAGACAAACACCAAATGTTTTACCACTGGAAATAAAGTTGAAAATGTCCCTGGAACCTACTTTATCCAGAATTTCCAGGGGAGTTCGGTGTGAGTGACTCACCACGGACACAATGGCTAGTTCCAAGTGCCAGGCCAGCTGAGCTCGTGGCTATTCAAGCAGAGCTCCAGGGGAAAGACAGTCCTAAACACTCAGGCTATGCCTGCCCTGAAGTCGAAAGGGCTGCCTCTCTCCTTTCCAAACCCACCCACTGCGGGCGGCTGGGCAGCACCACGCTCCTCACAGAGGCTGGATGAGGACAGGAGGAAACCCAAAAACAAAGTGGGCAATAAATCCCTGGCTGCCCGTGACGGCGCTCTGGCCCACCCTGTGTTCTTTCCCCTCAGAAGGAAAAAAAGATACATAACAAATAACAATCCCCAAGATCAGAAGAGTTATTAGAGAAGTTCATGCTACTTCCCACCCTCCTTCTCACAGACAAAATGTAGGCTTCCCAGTAGGGCCTCCAGCCAGTGCTTTAAGGAGGAGCCCACCAAGCTCACACAGACCCCAGCTCCCTCTCAGGTTAAGAGGCAGACACAGGTGAGTAGGCAGAAATCATCCTGTTCTGCTCCCCACACACACCCACCCCTGGGAAAGAAAACCCAGATCCCACAAAGGAGCAGGTGGCTTGGCTTCTAAGAACAACTTCCTTTAACAGCCCAAGAAACTATTCCAGAAAGTGAAAATGACATTCATAGTAAGTCACCACTAAACATCACCCATGTGCCACCACTGAAGCCTGCAACCACTCCCCCAGAAAAAATTCCCATTTAACAGAAGAGAAAACTGAGGCCTTGTGAGATTGAGGGTCCAAGACCATCGGCAGTGAGATAGTGAGTGACATGTTAACCCAGCAAAGCCCCGGTCTAAAGGCCACATGCCTGCCAGTTCCCTGACTGCCTCCCAACCCTACTGATCTCACTGAACACATCACCCCTAACAGGAGTGAGCTCTCGGAGGACACAGAGCGTGAAAATGACTGGTGTATCCAGTCAGCACACCAGAATAGCAACTGTACAGCCTGGGTGCAGAAACCTGCAAGTGAGGCTAATTCAGGCCTAGTGGCCTTTGCAAAAGTAATAATCACCGTAAGACAGTACTATACTATTATTACCACGCAGTCTTCCTTGGTACAACAGAAACACTGGGCTTCTAGATATCCCGATGGAGAGAGGATCCAAAACTTGATATTGAGGCTTTAACTCAAGTGTGAGAGGAAGGAAGAACCCTTCGTTCTAGTGCTGACTTTCCCAGCAGCAAATGAAAAGCTCTCAGCCCCCGGAGGCCCAGGTCACAGATCCACCCCAGGCACAGCCTCCTGCCCCTGCCTCCAGGTCCCTCCAACCCTCCATCTTGTCAGGTGGCTCAGACACCCACCCACCCCCAGGGAGTGCCCCCCCTGAGCAGCCCCCCCGCCCCAGAGCCAGGGTCCACTGAAGCTTCCTTTTTCCTGACCAAGGAAGATGCTGGTCTTGGAGTCCTGGGGACGCTGAGTGCACCCACCACAGGCCTCCCTCGGAGAGAGGGAGTGTGGAGTGCCCGAAAGCTCAGACAGAATCAGAGTCAGACAGACAGGGGTCTGAGCCCTTGCTGTGTAACTCTTGAGGTTCCTTCCTCTCTAAATTGGAAACAAAATTAGTCCCCACAAAAGTATCATTGTGAAGATCACAACATATAAATGTTACAAAACCCTTAACATGGGGTCTAGCCCATTGCTGAAGCTCAAGAGATACTATCTATTAATATGAGAATGGTTAAATTCGAAGATTCAGCCTATCAGCAGGACAGGGCTGGGTGGTCCCAGACTCACCAACTTTGCCCCTTTGCCCCCCACCCCTTGGCCTCAGCACCCTGCAGTTCCAAACACCCGGGATTCCATTCAGGATGAAGTCATTCATCAAGACACCTCTAAGAGTACAGCTGGAAGCCTGTGGCCCACCCCCACTTCCTGTCCCCAGCTCTGTCTCCACCACACACTGTGAGGAACCTCCTGAGAACCTCCAGCAAGAGGTACCCACATAAGGATTCAGGATGGACCCCAACAAGATCCCTGAACAGACCTCAGGGCCATCTGGGCCAAAAATTCCAGGGTCTCTGGTACCAGTGACATGGTAGGGGAGCCTGGAACCAGGCTCTGGTTGGGAATGTCACTTTGAACCCTTGTCCTCCAGGGAAGGGCATGGCCAGAGGAAGAGGAAAGCCGGGACAAAGAGCATGTAGCAAGACAATCGCGCTTGCTTGCTTAACCAGCACTTTCTTCACACCCTCTGTGCGCCCTAGAGATAGCGAGATGAGTAAGACCCAAGGCCTACTCACAGGGATTTCGCAGCCTAGAGCCCCTCCTCACACGTGCAGTAAGGTGAGACCTGGTGCAGAGGTATGGGCTACGGTGTCGGAGCACAGAGGTAGACCTGCTCAGACAGGGGCAAACACCAGAGCAGAGGATGCAGAGGATGAGAGGAGTCCCCTGGCAAAGACGGTTGGCAAGGGCATTCCAACAGGCAGAAGGGAGCACAGGACTGAGATGTGAGAAAGCATGGGCCACAGGGACAGGCACAGTTTGCAGAGTGGAAGTCAGAAGGGACTGGAGATAAGGCTCGAAAACTAGAAGGGGTGATTAGTACGGGCCCTTTCTGCTGAGGAGCTCCAAGAAGTATATCCAGATTCTAAATTCCAGCCTCCGCCTTGGATGCAGCATGACCTTTGCTCACCCACAAACCCTAGTCTCAGCCTCCTCCCCTCTAGCAGGAGCTGAGCTGCCCACCTAGACCCCGGGGAGGGAGGCCTGAGCCCTCGGGCCCTGGATGCTGGTGCTAGGCTGGCTGACACACTACCTGCAGAGTCTCCCCTAGCACGCCTCCAAAAAAGCCCATCAGAGCGAGTTTCCAGATGGATCTCCAGCAATCCCAGACACACAGAGGAACAAATGTGCAAAGCAATTCCCAGCCCTTTCCTTCCAATGCCAACCAGAGAAAACCCTAGGACCTGCCCTGGTCCCATCGCCTGTAAGAAGACTTTCCCAACCTGTTCAATGCATGGGGGTCGCACCTGGTGCTGAACCCCATCAATGCTCAGTCCAACTTGCCACAGTCGCACACCACCTAGGGATAATACTGGTCTGCCCCTTCTCAGGAGAGAAACATGGCCCCACTTGGCACAGCTGGCACACAATTGGACACGCAGGGAACATAAGCAAATAAACACCTGCCACAGGGAAGTCATTTCCTGAGGTTGAGTCTGCAGGCCAACCAGCTACAAGACACCAGAGAGCGGGGGTTAACAGTCAAGCCCTTCTAACTTCTCTATTCCTTACTGTCCTCCCTAAGGACAGCTGGCCATGGTTCTGCTATGTGCACCATCCACTTCACAAAGGCCTATTAGCCAAGGAACAGCAGAGTTGGCAAGATGCTTAGCCCAACCTCATCACTTCCCAGACAGAAGCGAGGTCCCCAGGTGGTGAGAGCCTCACCCAGTTTACTCCAGGTGCTGAGAGAGAATTTACCCTTGTATCCCCTGCCCCAGGGGCTCTATCCTGCCCATGTGCCAAGTTCCAGGGAAGCACCAAGAACATCCACAGTGGCTTCGGTCAACACACACCCGCAGCGCTGGACAACACCCAGCCCCTGCCAGCTGGAGAATTAGCCTGTGATGAGCTGGAGGAGGCCAGGCCTCGGGCTGATTGTCGCTGCCCAGCAGGCCCCAGCTGGAGAGCAAACAGCCCTCCAAAGCCAATGCCTGCCCCGTCCTGGGGCACAGTCCCACGCAACAAGGAATTAGCTCAGTCCACCCAGAAGGCCCCAGAAAAACATTAGTGCCTACTTCTAGTGCTCAGGGAATGGTGATGTGAGAAAGCAATCCCTCCAAAACTTGCAGAAATATCAGAACTACAGCTTTAGAAAGCCTTCGAACAGAGAAAGCAGAAAGTCATATGACCTTTTCAGACCTATCTTCCCATAGTGATGATTCCCTCAGCTGGGTAGAGGGACCTTGGGACAAGGATATAAGGAGGTGTGTGACATGCCTACTGCCTTCGTCTTCTGGTCAACAGGGCCTTGGCCTGCTGTGTGCCATTCTAACATGCCACCCTCTTCTCAGCCTACACCTGCCCCCAAATGCCCCGGCCTTGCCGCACACAGCTCTGTACACAAGCTGCCACCCTCAAAGTTCCCTGCTCGTGCATTCATAAATTCACCAGTCACTGAGCACCCAAGAGGGCAACATCCTAGGTCTCAAGCAAAACCCACTGGGGTAAAGGAGGACAATCCAAGCAGGCAGACCAACCTGGCCGCAGGCAAGGAGGCAGGAACCTGCTGGGACCACTTAGGGAACAGCATGACGTGGCCCAATGCAACAGGGTGTAGGGGAGCAGCAGGAGAGAAATGAAGAGAGTAGCTTGAGGTCAGGTCACCGAAGGACCTAATACCAGGCTGAGAATAGCCCACCCCAACTCCAGCAAAGCATAGGTTTTGGTTAGAATCCAAGATATACACAGAGAAGGTAGACTATCCCAGAGCATCCTCTGGACTCCTGGACAGGCTTCATATGCTTTCTAGGCCTCCATGGCAAACATCCCTTCAGCTTCTACACCCCAGCTCAAGGATCACCTGCTCTCTGAAGCTCCTCCCACTGCCCAGCCCCTTCCTGGACCCACAGGACCCACACAGAGTCTACTACAGTACCTGTGTCGTTCACTGTGCTTCGTGGCTGCTATTTCTCTCTTCCCCCACAACTCAAGCCTTTCACATGCAAATACAAAGTCTTATTTATCTCTGTATTTCTAGACGTCAGCAAAATGTCTGGCATGACCTCCTTATTCAAAAGGTGGATAGATGGACGGACGGACAGATAGGCAGACAGCTGGACAGACGGCAAACAGGGAGATGGATGGATGACAGACTCTGACTTGAACAGTAAATAGCCATAGAAAAGACCCCCATTCCATAGCAGGCATGGACTCCATGAACATATCCTAAAATAACCACTTGCTCAAATTCTAAAATGGATAAAAGTATTTGACCCAATTATCTTGGTTTTCCCAGGTCCCCTTCCCTCTGTCTGTCCCACCATCCCGTTGGTGCCCAAAACCTTTGGCAGACTCCTCAGTAGAGCCGAGCTGAGGCAGCAGGCCCAGCCTCCCAAAGACATCATGGGAGAGGAAGAGCCACGACTGGATCCTGGCACGAGAACATCCCTTCAGTAATTACATGGTCCCAGACAGACATAAATAGACAGATTAGCCTTTCTGCATTTTTCTCATAAAAATAACAACAGTTCCTAAGCGCACTGGCATGAATGTGGACATTAAGCATTGCAACCTGCTGTTCTTGGCAGTCCAGGGCTGGCCTTCCTTGCTGTTCCCCTCTCCCGCCACCACCTCCTCCTCCTCAGGGCTCTTGGAGGGCTCCTCATGCCTGGCTCTGTCCACCCCTATCGCCCCAAAACAGGTTGGCAGCCAAGCCCTGAGACTGGCTAAGAACTTTTATGAGCATCATGTCCATGGTTTGCTGTTCTCTTGGCTGGATCTTTATCTGCCTTTAGTCATTATGTAACCAGAAACCTTGTCCACGACCATCTGCCCCATTCTATAGTAGAGGCAAGAGGAAGAGCACTTCCTCCATCTGTGCTCTAACCCAAAGGAAGAGCAGTCTCAAAGGTGAACCCCTGGGTTTTCACACGAGAATATGTAAATCTCTCTCTTCCCTCTCCCTTCCCTCTCCTCCCCCTGCTCCTTTTCTCTCTCCCTCCCCCCCCTTCCTTCGCCCTCCTACCATCTCTCATGCACACTCCCCCCACTAGTTTTCACTTGTCCTCAGGTGCCCATGCTGACCCTGGGTCATGCCTGCAGAACAAGAACCAAAGCACCTCCTATCCCGGTTCTCTCTGCCTCCCTCTCTCTTCCACACCTGACCTTGCTCCTCCTCAGGCTCAGCGCTCAAGAATCAGAGGCAGGGTACTAGAGCCTGAAGTACTGATTACCAGACCTTCTTCTTCTCTTAAGCCCATGAATTCCCCAACCTGAAAACAGGGCCACTGACCCTACTGGCAGGTACTGATCCAATCCAAGCCTCTGAACCACAAGTCAAGGCTCTGGAACTGACCACAGATGGCCCTGGCTCCACTGGAAGACAAAAGATGACCAGCACTGCCTACAGGCCAGATGGCTTCATCTTCTCTTCCACGCGATGCTGTCATTCCTCTTGGCCTCCTCCAGAAAGATCCAGAACAAGGTATGAGTCTGATCAGGTTGCAAGCCACACACCCGATCAACTATGCAAGGCACCTCTCATGAGCGCCAGACCACAGAGGGGATTTGGAGTCACAGGCCTCAGGTCCAAGCCCCAGCTCCCCCACTCACCAGCTATGAGATGTAGGCAGGTCTCAAAAACACAGTTTGTAATACAGTGTTTTGATCACTGCCAAATGCTGGTGAAAAATAGTATCTCGGTATAATTTGCATTTACTCTTATTTTTAGTGGGTGTGAGAATTACTCCATATCTTTGTGACCATGTTATAAACATATCACATATCACCTACTAGCCTCTGAGCACCTCAAAGGTAGAATCACTTCTGATTCATCTTCGTAGCCTACTGCCCAGCCCAAAGCTAGCAAAGATCACTCAGGGAGGGTTTATAGAATGAAAGAGTGAATGACCGTTGCAGGGGCTGGAGCTGACAGCCTAGGGATTGATCTGAGCTCCTCTCTTGACTGGTCTTGCTTCTCTCAAAGCACCTTTTCAACAGGCCTTTGGACATTCAAGGCAGTTTTGGTTTTTTTTTTAAGATTTTATTTATTTATTTGACAGAGAGCAATCACAAGTAGGCAGAGAGGCAGGCAGATAGAGAGAGGAGGAAGCCAGGCTCCCTGCCAAGCAGAGAGCCTGATGCAGGACTCGATCTCAGGACCCCGAGATCATGACCTGAGCCAAAGGCAGAGGCTTTAACCCACTGAGCCACCCAGGCACCCCTCAAAGCAGTTTTAAGGCAGGTCTGCTGTGTTTCTTCATGAGAAGATGAGGCATATATAAAACCTATTAAAGACTACAGAGCACCAATCTCACTTACGACTAAGCTGGTACTATGAGTAGAGCCTTGAAAAACCTTTTATGGGTCATTCTGCTAATTACCTCTCAGTGAGTCACCAACAAGGGAAGGCACTTCAGACTCAAAGACCCCCTAAGTCTGGGTCCTCCTGCTTCTCACTCTAGTCCAGGTTCTGAGGGTAAAAGCTGACTTCTTCCTGCATGGCAGGCCTGGAAACCCTATAAGCTATACCGAGCTGCCTCCCAACCACACCCCTGCAGTCAGACCAGGCCCAAGCGGTGAGGCATTCACCGGGGGCTGCCATGGCTCCCAGCATTGCCAGGTCATTGACTGGCTTCCCCAGATACTGTGAAGCATGCCAGGAGGGCCCACGGTGGGCTGAGTCTCCCCACATCCCAAGTCCCAGACAGACTCTGGGAGGGCAGCCTGAGCTGAAATACGCAGTGATGTGGCCACCAGCCAGGGACATCCAGAGCCCGGCCCGCTCCACTTCAGGGTGAGGACAGGCCTGGCATTCACAGTAGGGGGAGGTCAGATTTCCCCCAGCAAAGTCCAGACCTCTTTGCCAGGAACCCTAGAAACCTCCTGGCTTTAGGGTTACTTAACAGGTGTAGGGTGTAGGACCAAGGAATCACAAGGTCGGGAAGGAGAGAAGGAAAGGGAGCTGGTTACGGAAGAGCCTGAGAGTAAAGGGACATCGCCGCTCCATCCAGATTCCTGGACTCTGAGCATGGAAGGAGCAGGCACTGCCCGTCACTGATGCAGAGGAAGGAACGCAGGTCTGAGGTCACATCTGCCTCTCACCAGCCCGTTGGCTCTTGGACATACTTGGACGTGCGGATCCATGTCACGGGGGAAGACAGGCAGTCCTCTGGCAACTAAATGGTGCCTGGACTTCTGCCTCCAGGCTCAGGACTCCAATTCTCCTCAGAGAACTGGAACTTTGGCTGATAAGATGCTCCTTCTCACTTCCCACCCCCACACACCCCAACAGCACAAACTGAGCGTGGGGCCAGACACACAGTTTCTCCATCAACGGCTCTCAGGTTGACCAAGGAGGAAAAAGGTTTGGAAGGGGAAACATGCCTTTTCATTGCTGGTGGGTTAACAAGAGCAGAAATCCCAGGACTCTGAACTCTAATTCACTTCTGAAGTGACCCAGGTACTTTCTTCAATCCTGTTCTGCTGTGGATTTTCTCGGCACCTGAGAACAAGGTCTCTACACTTTCTCTTGCGCCAGCCGCGCAGCCGAGAACAGAAACAAACACCAGCTGGGTGCTTGCCGAAGCCCGGGATGGACCGGCAGACACAGAGAGGCGGATGGATGGAGAGACGGATGGAGACACTGGTTGTCTCAGTGCAAGGAGGCCTGGCCTCTGCCCATCCTGCGTTGCACTGGCCTGGACTCTTCTGTCCTATTGTCCGTCACCCAGCCTTCGTTTTACAGGGAAATCCATCAGGATGCTCAGAGCCCCACATACTTCCCTGATGAGCTGCAGCTCCCTCCTCCACCATTAATCTCCAGGAGGTTGGCTCCCCCAAATCCCTCCGTTTCCAGTTTTATCTGAAACAAAAATAGACTCTTGCAAACATTCCAGCCTTTGGGTCATTGGTTCATAGGCTTTGTCCAGCCCTGGCCAAGGTTCCTACCTCTGAGCTCACTCAGAACACCATGGCTGCCTGGGCACAGCCAGCGAGCTGAAAATGTGGCCTGACTCAACACAGCATGTTGCTCCTCTGGGCCTTTCCAGTGATCCTTGAATAATACAAAGCTATTCAGAGACACTGATGCCAACCAGCCAGGCACCTTAGGCAGCAGCCAAGGTGCAGACCAGGGATGCCAATCATGTAATGGGACATGACTCGGTCATAACCAAGGAGAGCTGCCACCCCTTCTGGAGGCTCCAAGGACACACTATTTGTATTGGTCTTTCTGCATTTAACTCATTCTGAGGGTGTTTGTTTATTTATACATCTTGCCCTGTCATGGTAGAAAAGCAGAAATCAGGTCTGATTCCACATTGGGAACCTGATAGAAAGTATCACCAACATCCCTCCTATGCAACTTTTATTAAAAGAGCCTTCAAGATAAGAAAAATATTTCTCAAAGGACTGACTAAAGATATGCACTCATGCTGTAGATTCTATAAAGCTCGTGCTGAATTTGTCCAGGTGGTCAGGATCTGTGGATCTGGGCTGCTCTGTCTGACCGTCACAACTTCGTACCCACTCCTATTACGTTTTCCTGACACACACTTTGCCATCAAGTCGTCTGCCTACGTTCAGAGCTGAGATAGGAAAGAGCCACGTGAAACACTCTGATTTATGTATGGGAAAAGATCTGCCCAGTACTTGACACAATGTCCCATTTTTGACTAACATGTTCTCTAAGTGTCTTGTAGGCACTGGTATATCAATGTACTATCTTATATACAGAGCATCTTATACTCTCTTGTTGTCTTACAAACCCTATTGGTCATATTTCTCTATTCACCTTGGTAGCTAAGACTGTATTATAAAGTAAATGCTGGCCCACCCCTGGGAAATACAAAGGAATGCATTTGGAAGACTAACCTAACCTTGGACTTTATTTACTTTTTATTCCTCTGTATACCATGGGACCCAATTACCTGTCTTTTTATTTTACCCTGCTGTTTATAAACTGTCCCCAAGTTCTTTCGGAACAAACTGGGGTTGTAATTAATTAATTAATAGATCAAGTTATTCATTTTTTAGTTACAGCCTTATCAGTTAAGGTCAGTTAAGTTTGGGTACAAAAACAAATAATCCCAATATCTCAGTGGCCTAACACCACAAAGATCTGTGTGTGTGTGTGTGTGTCTGTCTGTCTGTCTGTCTGTGTGTTTCTCACACAGCATCGCTGGGAGCTATGCTCCAGGACGTCATCATCCAAACTTGTACCTGACAGAAGCTCCCACATGACACAGGCTTCCATGATCACTGCAGCAGGCGTGAGAGGTTAAGTCATGGACTGGCCCATAAAAACGTCGCATATCACTTCTGCTCTCATTTCATTGGCCAAAGTGAGCCACGCAATCAGGACTGATGACAAAAAGTACACGAAAGTACCCAACTACCATTGGTCTGAAAGGTGGAAAACTGGAATATCTGTGAACCTTGTTAACGACGAAAACAGCAGGTGCCACCAAACAATGCCCCATCTAAACCGGGACACTTCTGAGAGTGACAAGAGGAAGTAAAAGTACTAAAAATTATATAATCTTTTTAAATGTTTATATATTGACTAACATCTTGATTTTACTTTATTGATGGACCATAAAATTGTTCTCTTTAAAACCAAATTTCAAAAGTGAAATTCCTTCTAAGACCATAATATATACATAATGACACATATCAATTAAAAAAACTTTATGTTGATAATCTAAACATTAAAAAAATAGTGGAAGCAAAATAGTTTATTCTTGGTGCATATTCACATATTCTAATCAGTTTCTCTGACATATCAATCTAATATTATACCAGTGAATTTTTCTGAAGAATGTAATTTTTTCAAAATGATCTTATCATTTTCGATTTTTCCATTAAATTGCCCACAGTTTTCTTCAGAGTTGCAAGTTACGATTAATAAATCTGAAATTGCTGCCTCTCAATTGACCCTTCTTTGTAGACTGCAATTTTTCAATTTAGGAAACATTCTGCCTCCTGGTCCTGAGATGTCTGGCAAACTTGGAGAAAATTTGGCAAAATGGAGAATATTGTCAATTTCAATTATTTTTTATACTGAAAAGAGTAAATATTTCACTTCAAATATTTTCCCAGATGCTTTCCTTTTGCCTCAGAGTAGTTTTCCTTGACAAAACATGTCAAGTAAGTTGTCTCTATTTATGGCACTTTTGAACGGTTTTAGATGCTGCAAACGCAAGGCCTACTTTGTTTCACTCCATGTGCAGGTTGGAATATAATTTCATTTCATTTTCATACAAACACCATCACAAGACTCTTCCTATAAACCAAGACATCCCAGACACTCCAGAAGAATTTGAATACTAAATATTTCACACCATATAAGCTCTCATTATTTCACTTTTTCAGGTCCTCCCTTGCTTTGATAGAGATAAAGCTTGAAGGTTTTGTTTTCAATCATTGCAATCCAATAGAAGATTCAAAAGCTGATGTGGTAAGGTGAGCCATTCATTTAATTTTGATTAAATATTTCCAGCTGGTTTTGAACAAATGGACCAAAACTTACATAATTTGTTTATACAAAATCTCAACAATATTTTAGGACTCTGAAGCTGATGGACAAAGTAGTTCTTCAAAAGTTCAAAGATTTATAAAATCTGATTAATGAGAGACAGCAAGAGGAGAAAGTATATACTTCCATCCTAAAGTAGTATTTTGTACTCAAAATCAATTTTGACATAAAACTCTTGTTGCTCAGTTTTTCATAATATATATAAAATTATTTTGTTTTTCTATAACTCTAGCTAATTAAATTGATAGAACAACACAGTTATTAATTGTATGCATACCCAACCAACTCCAAGTACATTCCTAGTCTATAAACATCTTAATTTAGTAAGACTATTATTTGTTCTACAACACTGTGTTCCACCAAAATGTGTACTTGTATTATCACTCCAAAAAAAGATTTCAGTGTTCAACTTATCAACAATTTATAATTGCATTCATTTGAGCTATTTCATCTTTGACAGAATTAATTTCCAAAAGCTTACTTGGATTCCTTGAATTGGGTGAAAAACTGAACCAGTGTCAAAATGAATTTAATGGATATTTTATTTGAAGCATCTTCTGACACTGATATAATGCTGGCTTCACACAATCCTTCTGCTAATGGAGCCAACACACCCACTGCTATCACTTCACTTTCCATCCATGGCCAGGAAAATTTGGAATAAAAAATGAGTGAAATTAACTTAGTAAAACAGGCATTTGGTCTAAATGAGTCATAAAATGATATATAAACACACCTTTTATAGTTATTAATCCTAATTATGTTTGGGCACAAACTTAACTACAAAGCTTTTGAGAGTCTGATGCCTCTTCAACAAATATGTTTGTGTCTTCAGGTTTCCATGTATTACTACACCCAGGGTATCAGCAACACTTTTTCCAAGCTGCACATTAATCATTAACTCTCTTAAAAGACCAAAAAAAAAAAAAAATAGTACCTAATTTTCTAATAAACATGCATTTTAGATTTTTAACTCATTGTTATAAGGAGTATGCTACCAAAAAAAATTTTTTTAAACATTACTAAACAATAAATACCTAATAATTGACAGCAATGATATATGACAAAACCATTCTTGAAAGAGTATCCAGACTTCTTATTCACTCTACAGCAGAACTTCTCAGCCTCTGTTTCCTACAGATGTTTCACATATACCCAACATATAATTTCCCTTTCTTTCCAGTGACCCCACTGATTTGTGGCCTGGCAGACTTTGTGTATTTCATAAGCTAAGGCTTGCCATAGCATAGCTGGTTGGATTACCAAATGAATTTCACCAATCACCACCTAAGACCAGGAGTCCAATCACACCTCATTATATCAGGAAGCAAGAGCATCTCACATGCTGCCCTTAACAGGTAGGTGTTACTTATATTCTGCCTGGAAAGGGAACTGGGTAAATAGAAGTGTACTGTAGCAAGGGGTCGATCTTTCATACAAAGTAGTATATTATTAACTCTGACTATAAAGTATTAAGCTCAAGATACGTATGGTATTTCCTAGAGCAACTACTAAAATAATAATGCAAAATGTATAGCTAAAATTCAATTGAGAAATCAAAATGAAATAACAAAAATTATTTAATTAACCCAAGAGAAGGAAAAGAAAACTGGAACTTAAAACAAATATGAGAGGGTTGCCTGGTTGGCTCAGTTAAATGTCTGACTCTTGATTTCAGCTGAGGGTCATGGGATTGAGCCCCACATTGTGCTCTGTGCTGGGTGTGGAGCCTGCTTAAGATTCCCTCTCTCTGTCTCCCTCTGCCCCTCCCCTGCTCCCTCTCTAAAATAAATAAAATAAAAAGAAACAGATACAACAAATTCAAAACAAATGGCAAAATGGCATACCTAAATCCAGTATACCAATAATTACATTAAATAATTACATTAAATACATTAAATCACAAGCTACAACTAAAAGGTCAAGTAAGTCAGAATGAATCTAAAAAAGCAAGTCTCAATTGTATATTATCTACAAGATATACACTTGAAATGTGGAGGAAAAAGCAGGTAGAAAGTGAGAGGGAATGCACATGCACACTTATCCTAAAAAGCTGAAACAGCTAGCCACATCAGATAAAATCGACTTCAAGACAGTGACTATTAGCAGAGATAAGTAGGAACATTCTACAACGATAAAAAGTTCATTTTCACACAGTGAGCTTAAATGTGCCCACAGTTGGTAACCTCAAAAAATTTAAACCAATCTGAAAAAAGTAAAGGGAAAAACAGACAAATCAATAACCGGAGCTAGAGATCTTTAAAGGGATTTTTTTTTTTAAGATTTTATTTATTTGTTAGAGAGAGAGAGAGGGAGAGAGCGCAAGCACAGGCAGACAGAGTCACAGGCTAGAGGCAGAGGGAGAGGGAGAAGCAGGCTCCCCGCCAAGCAAGGAGCCCGACGCTGGGATCATGACCTGAGCTGAAGGCAGCCACTTAACCAACTGAGCCACCCAGGCATCCCCGGAGCTGGAGATCTTTTTTATCCCTCTTTCAGCGACTGACAGAACGATTAGAAAGCCAGGACAGGCATAGCAGATGTGACCGACACTCTCAGACACCTGGATCAGACGACTGTGTTCCGAACACAGCACTCAGCGGCCGCAGCCTGCACGCTCTCTTCAAAGGCACCCTGAGTATCCACCATTGTTTGGGCCATACCAGGTCTATATAAATTCAAAATATTATGGAGTATGTTTTCTGACCACAACAAAATTAAACTAGAAAACAGTAATAACAGAAGACAGAAGAGCCCCCCAAATATTTGGTAATTAAATAACCTCCTTTTAAATCAGTTTCAGAGAACTCAGAAGGAAAATTAGAAAACATTCTGAACTGAATGAAAATGAGTCCACAATGTCTCAAGAGGTTGTGAGATGCAGGGCAAGAGCACTTAGAGGACATTTTATAGCTTCACATGCTTCTATTGCAAAAGAAACAAGGTGAAGAACGGTGATACAACATTTCACCTTAAGCTAAAAAAAAAAAAAAAAAAGGAAGAGCAAATGGAATCCAAAATAATAGGAAGAGGCAAGTAATAATAAAAAGAATGGAAATCAAACAGAAAATAGAAAAGCAATGTCAAAAACTTTGTCTTTGAGAAGACTAATAGAAGTGATGTGCTCTTCAGAGGAAGGATAGGGGGAAAAGAGAGGAAATACCCATTACCAGTCTCAGAAATGGAAGAAGAAAACTGCTACAGGTCCGTCCCCTAGCCATCAAAAGGACAAAAAAAAAAAAGAGGTGCCTGCGTGGCTCAGTGGGTTAAAGAAAACTTCCCATGAACACAACTGCAAAAATCCTTAACAAAATACTAGCAAGCAGAATCCATCAATATATAAAAAAGATAATCCATCATGAACAAGTGGATTTATACTAGGATGAAAGACTGATCTGGCATTCAAAAATCAAAGAAATTCACCATATCAACAGAATAAAAGAGAAAAACTATGTGTTCTACCCCCCAAAACAGAGGAAAAGCATTTGTCAAAATTCAAAACCCATTCAAGATTTTAATCAACAAAAATGATCAGCAAATGGGGAATGGAAGGAAATTTCTTCAATTTGGTAAAGGGCAGTTACAAACAAAAACAAAAACAAACAAACAAACCCCACCCTATAGCTAGCATCATACTTAATGAGGAAACACTTTTCCCCAAGATCAGTATCAAACACACGGTGATGAAAACATTCTCCCCAACACCTGTAATAAGGATGCCCATTTTCAATGCTTCCAGTTAACTCCTAAAAATGCCACCAACTGGCTGCTCACCTGGACCACAGCATCCCAAGATGGTTTGTGAGTCAATGCAGGTGCCCACACCGGAGCAAGATCTACCGAGAGGAGTGGTTACATATCAAGGTGGTTTTGTTTGTTTTGTTCACTTAAAAACATGTCATGAACATATTTTCTTTCAGCTGATGGAAGATACACTATCATTTTTTAATGATTGCCTATTTCCTTTATAGTATGAGTCACACTTCAGTCAATTGACATTTATGTCCATTAATAATGGACACTTAGGAGTTTTTCCAGTTTTCTAATAATCAGAAATTAATGAATATTCTAGTGCATTCTCATACAAATTTCCCCACCCAGTTTCCTTCTTTTGCTAATTTTTTTTAAAGCAGGATTTCTGGGTCAAAGGATATGGTATTATATGCTTTGATACTTGTTGTCAAAAAGCCTTACAAGTAAGTTGTATTAATTCATACTCTTTTCAACTAAGTGTTTCTCAACACCTTGACTTCTCAAAACTGTTATTTTAACACAATCTGTTCACCTTCACCAACAGGCACATGATATCTCAATTTTTAACTCATATTTGTCATCATTAGCAAGGCTGAACATCTTTTTACATCCTCTGACTACCTTATTTCTTCTTTTTGTAAATTGCTTATTCAATTTATTTGTCCATTTTTCTGTGTGGGTTGTTTTTCTTTCTCCTTTTGTTTGGTAAAGGGCTTGGATATATTGGGCTGAGCAGCCCTATCATTAACATTGCAAATACCCTTCCCAGTTCATCATCTGCCTTTAGATCTTAATCTGGTTTCACAGAACAGTCAACTGATTATATCAGTTTATTATACCAGACCCAAATACTTCTAAATAACCCACAGATACAGCAACTCTTCTTCCAGGATCAGTGGTCTAAGTCCTGGGGAGAATCACACATTGATTCAATGCCCCTGGTGACACTGTGCCTCCTGCTTCCATACTTTTCCCCTTCCCAGCTTCTTCCTCTTGACTTCCAAAGCCCTCCTTGAGGCACCATGGAAGCCATCTACATGATCATCCCCTTCCAAGGCTCCTGCTTCAGAAAGGTGACATATGTTTCAAAGCTTAGTTTTAGCACTGGAACTTTGCCCTTTGCCCTCGTGCATTTGAGGAATCCTGAAGCACCACCAAGACCCCAGCATAGGTTTGGCCTGCGTTTGGCAAAGCCAGTCAATAGTGGGGATGCTTTGTCCTATCCCCAAAAGAGAAAAAATACAAGACAACAGAGAGGCAGATGGATTGGCAAGGGGCAAGCCCATGGCAGGGCTCTGCCAGCTCAAGGTCCTGCCCCAGCTTCATCATGACTATGGTTGAAATGGTTGTCATCTGTGAACAGACCCAGCCTTCTCCCAACAAAACCCAAGCACTGTCAAACCTCAGAGGTCTCCAAGTACACTGTGGCAAGAGTCTGCTCAGAGATGACTTCACCAGCCTAGGGTAAAGCCAAGAACCAAAATACTTTGTCTTCTGCTGTTTATTTTTAAATCATGATTATGTGTTCCTTCTTTCAGGGACATCAAACATGTAGGAACATTGTGCAGGGACTTCTGGGGGGCCTGGCCATTGGCAGGAGCACAGAGGAGATGTCGGGCAGGTGCTGGGAACAGTGTATCCATGGCAGATGTTCAAAGGGCTGACCACACTTGGCTAGACTTGCTGTCCAATAAGTATGTCTAGTCCCAAGGCTGTGTTCATCTGGGAATAGTCACGGGGCACATGGCTTCCCATCCCCGAGAACAGCACTTCCCCTGCTGCATCCTCCAGAGGAAACTGCTTATCTTCAAGTTCAAGAGGTGGAGTTCACATCTTCCTTGGTCTCAGGCTCTTCCAGAGCAATACTTCTTCACTCTGTTTTGTGTAAATCCTGGCTCTTTGGAGGTTCATACCTTCAGGCAATCTATTTACTACCACTCCCTATCTTGCTCATCCATCAAAAAATTCAGTGCCAGGCAAATGATTATCTCTAACCGAAGTCCCTAAGTGACCTCAACATCGACCAGATGACCTGGCCAGCACCCACAGGCTTAAGGGAGACTCCAAGTATGAGAAACCAATGTTGGGGAGGACAAAAACAAAAGAGGCTACTACAGATGGTCTTCCGGTGTAATGCCAGGACTGGTTCTGCAGCAGGCACAGCAGAAGGAAGAATGGGCCCTTGACGAGCCTTACAAATGCTTTTCTAGATGTTGTGAACCCTCTAGAGTCAAAGATACACAAAAATGTTTGTACTGGATCCTAGCTTTCTCCTGAATCACAAGAAACTGCTTTCCTGGCTTTCCTTAGTTTTTTCCCAATTGGTGAACCATTTTGAACCAGTTATAGAAGCTGTTGAAATGGTTTTAGGAAGTGCCTGTTCCTGTCTTTGCATAAAACACATGGCAAATTCATTTATACCATTGGTGCAAGCCTCTGCTGAATTCAATATTCCATCTTCTAATGTGTCCAAAACTTAAGAACACTCACTTTCTTAACCCACTTAGTTTGTGTCTACCATCAGCAACAGCTTTTGGCATTCTTCAGTGGTCATTATTTTTCACCTAGAAACCAAATTGTAATCACCTTGTAAAGAGATGTCTGACACCTTATACCTAATACTTAATGGTGTCCACAGTGAGGATAGAGGACATGAGCTACCCTGAGATGTTCTGAGCACTCTGTGGGGTGCTAGCCATTTACAGCACAGACCTCGGTGTGGTTTGCTCCCCGGCATCTATTCATCCTTCTGGTGATAACCATGTCCTCTCATCAACTCTTAGATGCTGGGTTTTGGTGTGCATCACTCCCTAATTATGACTAAAGCCTATAACCTAAGTATAAGCCATCTAGATCATCCCATCACATCAATCTGGGGACAGGTACAGGACCTAGTCCGAACCAGTGAGAGGCAATGAGAGGTTGACTCAAGTTTCTAGGAAAGAGACTGATGCTATTTCCTACTGGCCTTGAATCTGAGGACATGTAAGTTTGGGAGCTAAGGCAGCCATTTAGTACCCTGAGGGAGGAATTCCACTTCCAGATGGAGTCAGCCCAAAGGAAGCAGAGTTGAGAGAGATAGAGAGGAAAAGAGAGAAAAAAAGAGAGAGACGCTGAGTCCTGGTGATGTTGACTAAGGCCCTGCCTGAAGCCAAGCCTGAAACCAGCCCAACTCTGTTCTTTTCAGAGAAGTGAGCTGATTAGTTCTCTTTTTGCTTAAGGTGGTTTGGGTTGGGATTTCTATCCCTGGAAAGCAAAGGAGCCCAAATGGATACAATCCAAATGGTAGCTCAGCCCCACCTCAAGCCTCACCAGGCCATGACAGGCACCTAGTCACATCAGTAACAACAAAATGGTGGCTCTTAGTTTCCACCTCAACTGCTACCTTCAAGGACTCAGCGCCACCATCCCCAGGGCTCCCTCACTTATTTCTTGGTTGGGACTTCCCACATGGGCATCTCACAGGTGCTCAGGAACAATTCTGGTCATGTTCTTTTATAACACACTCTTATCAAATGACCATGACCAGAAGGGTGGGATCAATCCACTAACCATACTGTGATCACCAGCAGGGGTGGGAGGAGGGGAAGTATACTGGCAGCCTCCACTAAGATCACTCAACCTACAGGGAGGAGAGTCCCCGCCATAAGGAACAGAGAACCATCAGCAGAAGAACAGGGAAGTAAGAGCTGGGCAGACAAAACAATGGGCTCCACCATGGGCGAGGAGCACCATTACCACCAACTGATGAGAAAATGAAGACATGGGGAAGGGAAGAGATATGCACACAGTCACTGCGAGAGGAAGTTACAGAGTTCAAACTCAGGCCCCAGGGTCCAGGGTGCTTTCCTGCTCACCTACATTCTTTGCTGTAGAGCTGGGCATAATTCAGAAAGAGCCAGGAAAATTCATAAACTGTCATGTCAGTTCTAATCCACTGTTGAGCTAAAATACATTCCTGAACAATGGGACAAAGGTATGATCTAACAACCCGAGGACCCACCAAACATGAGCACCAGGCTCCCAAGCTCCCATGGTGTAAACTGTAGTAGAACAGGGTCCTGGAACACCACAGTCTTCCTCCCCCTGGAAACAGCCTCTTTCTGGAGTTAAATGTGATCCTTTTCCAGGCTTGATCCAATTACTTCCTGACTCACCCTCACCTCAGCTATCCCAGTGATGCTAAGATCATAGGATGCCCTCACATTTCCAGCAAATTCTCTCGGCCATTTAGACTTCCTCTCTCCCAGCTTCTCAGAATTCCCTCTCCCTCCCATTTCTATGGCCAAAGGGTTTTCCTCTCCCTTCTTTCTCTAAGGCTTTTCTTTTTCAAACCAAACTCAAATGTAACCTTCAAGTATCGGGCTCCTCAATGTTAAGAAGTCTAAATTGAAAGCAGGAGACGTAAGGGTACGAGCCAATCCTGGGTCTGCTTCCCTTGACAATGTTGGCCAGTTTCTCCACCCTGGGGTTTTAGTTCCTTCCCAATGCCACGGCACACAAATTCTAGGATTTCCTACATCATCTAACCCACTGTAAGCACAAAAGATGCCCCCCCCCACTTCCATTATCCCAAGCCTCATGACACTGAATTCTGCAGCATTCATACCAAGGATGTGTTCTGCTCCCAGGCTAGACCTGAATGATGAGAAGCGATGCTCTTGGCCCCAGAGACATGAGAGTCCCTGGCTGTTTCTGTTTTAAAAATAAACCATATGACTCTCAGATTTGAGGGTTGAAGAGCAAAGAGAAAGGGGATGTAAGAGAAGCTTCAGGGCTGATTGCCAAATATGTTTCCCACCCACCAATTTCTTTAACAGGGAGCATCTCAAGGGGGAGGCGACCACATGGTCTTGATTTATTGTAACTTCACTCATCAGGCTGGTATCCTTTCAGGCATACTGGATGGCCAACAGGCAAGAGCCTTTTCAAAGCCCTTCCTTCCAACCCAGGGCTGGCCAATGGCCAGGAGAGAGGTCTGAAGGAGTTCTGTGCAGTCTCCCAGGAAGCTGTTCCTGCTGGGCGACCTTCCCCCACTGAGCCAGAAAGTTCTGCAGAGGATCACACATGTCAGAGATATGCTGGCAAATGTCCCATAGAGTGCAGGTCCAAATGGAAGCCTTGGGACTGGCCCCAAGTGTGAGGGATACGTGTCTCGATGGGTATGGATAACAACATGGATGGCACCCCCCACATCAGCCCCCGTGGATGTCACCCCACACACACACACATGGGCATGTCCCAGTGAGCCCAGCCTCCCCATACAGCTGGGACACCTCTGATTTCCCATCTGTGAGTGGGATATTGAACCTACTCATGGACTCTCACTACACACACTCCTGAGAAATCCATCATCATGAAAAGTCATTTTAGTTATGCTCAGAGTTAATGTCCCTTTTCCCACTGGCAAATCCAAGTGTAGATTCATCTGTTCCCCATAAGGATCCCTCTCTATAGGAGAGTGTCTGTGTTCACTGAGCCCAGGTGTGTGATGGAGTTTTGCAATTGGCACCTAAGCCCCAGGTACATGTTTGCAACAACAAACATGTGCCTGTTAAATCCCAAAGCCCTCAGACACACAGAGGAATCAATATCCCCTGTGAGCTCCAGCCAGCTCTCTCTAGAGGTAGCTACCGGAGGTCAGGGAAGAGCTACAGGAAGTAAAAGGTGGGGTGGGACCAAAAAACTCCTGTGGGCTCCTCTTTCAACTGGTGGCTTTTTGCTAAGCATATCCTAAGGCCAGCAAAAGCAGAAACCCAGCCAGAGTCTAGCACCAAGATGCACCTTCCCACCAGAAGATCCTCACAAGAAGGTCCTTTACTGGGAGTTGACCAGGGACCATGCTTCCTGGCTTCTGAGCTGAGCCCTGACTCAGTGTATCTTCTTTCTCAGACAGGAGTGCCTGCACCCCAGATGTCCAGCCTTCACACACTTCCACCTACAAGCTGCAAATCCACTTGTGAGCCCTGCCTTGGGGCTCTTTTGGCTACCAAAAGGCTCCTGGAGCTCAGCCAACACTGCCAGCCCAGGAGACCCACTGTGGGCACAGAGGATGAGCCAGTTGGGGCATTCTCCAGCTTAGGGAGAGAGTCACAATGCCAACAGGGATGCTGAGGATCACTTTATGACTGGGAAACACATCAATGGTGACAGAGGAAAGAGGCAAACCCAGCAACTGCCTGTTCTCCAGACCAGAAAGTTCCAGAACATGCCACTGTCCACTCAGAAAGAGTCTGATGCTTCCCAAAACACCTGCAGGCTATACTCACTTTCAGGAAAACTCCAGGGTAGGATTCACAGATGATGGCTCTCTAAGAGGGTATTACTCTAAACGGGAAACTGAGGCCCAGCGAAAAGGCAGGTCTGTCCTAAGCAGTTCAAAGCTGGACCATGAATCCAGGCTGGTATAGCAACTGAGAACCCAGCCTTTGGAGACAGGTGGTCCTAAGCTCAATCTAAACCCCACCATGGCCAAGGTCAACACCAACTTCTCCAGTGAAATAAGAACAGCACTAGCCCATGGAGTTCAGTGCATGGTATGGGGGACACCACATAGAAGAATCCAGCATACCACAGGAACTCGATAAATACTGCCCCTTCCCACTCCTACCTTCTTTTGCCAATCTGAACAAAGCCTTAGCACTTCCCAACACCGGACTAGAGGATACTTTTGAAGACAGGGCCCAAACTGAGAAGGCTACGCCAGTGGATGAGAGCATGTCAGCCCCTTCCAGTGCCAGGAGCAGATAGAGTCCAAGTTCCCAGACTCCTAGAAAAGACACTCCCTCTGGTTAGAGCCCAGAGTCTCTTGCATCCTTCCGCTGGGGCTCCAATCCTGTCACAACAGCAATACCAGGAGGGGAGACCCCTCCTTGTTTGGGGGCCTTGGTAGCCCTCCCTGAGAGAGGGGGAGAGCATCCTGATTCATAGTCTCACACAGCCCCAGATGTGGCTGAGGATCTGGGGGGTCCTTGCTGCCTACAGATCCTGAAGGGCTTTCCCAGGTCGAAAGGAGTACAATACAGGTTTCAGGGCCCTAGAAGGCAGAGCCAGGACCCAGGGATAGCTACAGGTTACTAGGAAGTTATAGGGGTGTCATCCCTGCATATCTATAGCCTTTTTCGGGTTACAAGATGCATCCATATCTGTATTCTCAATACAGAGTGTAATGGGCCATCTCGAAAGGTGGTGTCTCCAAGATGGACACAAGTACTAGATGGCCACCTGCCATAGATCTCACTAGGAGTTTCTCTAGTGGGCAAGGGAGGAAGGAAGGGGCTTCGACAGCCTTTCCAGACCCAGGTGTCTTTAAGGCCACTAGGGGATTCTTGTCCAGTTCCATCAAGTTTCAGGGTACTGACGGACAGACCCAAACATCACAGAGTAAGCAGCTCTTTGTCAGAAATGAAACCTCCTAGGCCAGGTACAGCCAACAACTTAGCTGCAACTCCTCACCCAAGAAAATCCAAGCTAAAATACCAGGCCTCCCTCCCAACCCAGAAATTGAAAACTCACTTGCAACATGAGCCTAGCAAAGCAAGATCCACCGCACTGACCCAGTGAAAGAACTAGGCCACCCAATGGGGGGTTCCCTGTGATTGGCGCCTGCAGTGAAGCATTCCAGGCTGAGCCTCCCAGGACACACACATCTCTGTCCGCTCAGTCTCCACACCATTAACAAGTGGATATTTCCCTAGGCTAGTCCTCACCAGGCTAATTGGGCAAGAGTAAGGCAGCTTTCCTGGGACAAGGAAAGTCACTTTGTCCAGGCATTTGCTATAGCCAAAGTGGGCCATCTTTCTTCTGTGGATTCTAAGACCTCCATGCCAGGAGTGGTGGGGAGAAAGCAGACTGGGAGCCATTCGAGCACAAACCCCCTCCAGTGTTCTGAGCCTGGAGCCTCTGCCACAGGACCACCGAACACTGACTCAGGACCACCAGTGGCCAAGACTTGGGAATGACTGCAATCTAGGCATTTTCTCCCGTATGTTGAAATCTGCCTTCTTACTTTGCCCCACTTTCGTTTATGCCATAAATACGTATTAATCATCTACTATGAACTAAGCAGATGGCCCTTACCCCGCTAGAATTGGAAGAGAAAAACTATGCCCTCCTAAATGCCCAGCTGCTGGTACTCCCCATATCACCTCCCCCCTTCGGCTACTCCTGCCACGGTGGGCGTTGGAGGCCTCTCCCAAGGAGAAGGGAAACCTTGACAACATACCCCTCCAAGTGTTCCATCCCGAGAATTTCAAGGACCCAGGCCTTCCAAGTCACAGAAGGCTCTGACAGCTCCCCTAGGTCAGTAGAGGGATGACCACGAGAACCAGAACAAACCTGCCTGGCTGACAAGGGAAGGCCCAGGGAATGGAGGGCATCCAGTGGTCAACACATAGTCTTCAAACCACAGAAGAGAAAGAGAAAACTTGTGAGTTTTCTCTGCCCTAATTTGTGGATCTTATGGGAGCTCTGTAGCCATTTTGGTTTTATTTTGTTTTATCCAGGAAGGGATGAGGTAAGAATCCAAATGTCACATATCACTGTGTCCTTACAGATGACCCACCCTGGTGGTTCTTAAACGATGCTGGATGGAGCCCTTCAGGGTACAGAGTCCTTTACAAGGTGTCAGGGACGTGCACAGCAGGCACAAGGTAGGATGGGGCATGAGCAGCATTGTCTCTGCCCTGCCCTCTCAAAAGGTCCTGAATTGAGAGGCTATCTATTCTATATATGGAGCTTTTGCTTAAAAAATGGCACCTGCAGATCTTTAAAAAAAAAAAAAAAAAAAAAAAAAACTTTTTTTGTTTTTGTTTTTGGATACCTCCTACTTTTTGAAAGACAAAATAATATCAGGGCCCAGACAGAAAAGGGAATTGGAAAAGGTCACAGATTGGGCTCTAGAAATCTCCTGAATGAAGGGCCAGAGTTCCAATTCACCCAAGCTTTAGGACCACTTTAGGGTAAAAGTGCTGCACTGGGAGACAGCGGGTGAGGTAAGGGGCAATTACTCCCCAGTTGTGAACCATAAGAAATGCAAATAGAAGGGCTCTTTTCCTCAGATGAAAATCACATCACAATCCGGGCTCGGCCAGGGTGCCTGGGGCCTGGGCGGATGCCTGTGCTAGACTCTTCCCAGGACAGACTGATGGCGCCCGCGTCCTCAAGCCCAGTTTCGGGGCCCATCCCCTTACTTTCCAGGGCCCATCCGTAGGCATGAGCATAGTTGCTCCTAAGGGGAGTTACCTGGCTCAGGTATGGAAGCCTGTCAAGGCCCCGAGCAGAAGCCCCCACACAGGGCCCCATCGGGGGCTGAGTCAGTGTACGGAGACATGGTGTCAGCGTCTAGCTAACGCTCAAATAGATCATGAATAATTTGCTGGAAGCAGCTGAAGGCCATACGCGTTCTACAGCCATCAAATGTGGGCTGTACATTGTTCTTAAACTTATTTCATTTTTTCTTTTGCCAAAAAAGGAAAAGAAAAAAAAAAAAAGACACAAGTTTTGGGCCATGAGAACAGCCCTGCTTGCTCGGCCCTACACCCTTGTGTTTCCCTGGGCCTCGGCTTTTATTGGTGTTTTGTCTGCGATGGGCTTTGGCCACATAAATGTGAATGAAATGAGGTAACTCATAATTAAATTTTCTGGCAACACTTTGGCTGGTCGTTAATACCCCTGAGTGTTGGTGGAACTGATGGACACAGGGGAATGGGCAGACCTCCCGCAATCAAGTGGCCATGGGGCTGAGAGCCACCATGGGGGACTTCAGACTAGGGCTCTGGGGTGGGGAGGCTTGGGAACAAGGAGGACAGGGTCCACTTTGGCCCTGGCTACAGGATTAGCTTCACAAGTGCCACCACATCCAGTGCTGAGAAACACGGTCCCCTGAGACACGGCGGGGCCCCCACTCTGAGGGTAACACTGAGGGGAATCGGCTACCTGAGGACCTCCTGTCCCCCAGTAGGCAACACAGTCCTGGGCAGAGAGGAAACTGCAGCCCACTTGGCTGTAGCCTGGTCTTACCCATCCCTGCAGGAGCGAAGGAAGAGAGAAGAGGAAGAAGAGGACAGGAGTGATGGGGACATAAATAATGACAAATTCAGACACCCCGGCAGTCAGGGGGCTGAGGACTGAGCCAAATATGATTTAGAAAAATAAATGAGACAATTCTTACACCCAAATGGTATGGATCAATTCATACTGGTTACACTTGTTTTTAAATTTATCAGAATTAAAATTTGCCAACAGTCTACACCCACACATACTAAGCACTTGCTTTGTATCAGCTCCTCTGTTGTGACTTTGCTCAACCCCAGGAGATCCCCTACACACACAGGGAAGGCCTGGCTCACTAACACTCCCGACCCCACGACAGGAGATGGGTAGCGTCTTTCTGCCACAAGGGACATTTAGAGTTTGGCTGAGGGCTTTACATTCAGTAAGTCATCAGCAAATACTAGAAATATTCTAGTATTGCTGATGATTGTGTTTAGTAAAGACTAAACACAATTCTCTCTAGATGAAGAGATGGGGGCATAGTAGTTCTCTTTCTTTCCATTTATTTACCAATTGGACAGAAGTTTCTGGGGCCTACTTTACTAGACATATCTGGTGCTCCTCGGTATCTGTTTCTTCTCTTCTGCCTAGAAGTAGAACACGCCATGTTCCAGCCCCTTTGCGGTGAGATGAGCCCCAGAACTAACCCTGGCCAACAGGGCTATGAGCATGTCACTTTCAAGTGAAGCATACAAGAGCAGTTGGGGCCACTCATGCCACTCTCCTGCCAGAGCAATCAAGAGACTGTGTAGTCCCAGCCAGTATGGGTACAGGAGACAGAGCCTCCATCAGCTCCAGACCTTGGGTGACTACATGGAACGGAATCCCCACCCCCAATCTGTGATGGACAGAAAGCACAAGTAAGAAATAAAACACTGTATTAAAACCACATTTCCAGGTCGTTTTGCTACCTAACACCACCACTATAATGGTGAACTCCATAAAACCCGCCCCCAAAATAGAAGCTTTGGGGAAAGGGGTAAGAAATGAGCAGAATGTGGGGAGTCTAAATGGAGAACAAAGGGATAAGAGCGACAAGAAGCAGGACCCGTGAGCTACCAAGAAGAGCTCTGCCAAGTTCAGAGTCTCTGGAAGTCAACCCCACCCTGTCGCATCCCAGCCGGCAAGTGCCCCCACCACCCAAAAGTGCCCTCTGCTCTGCCCCCACCCCCAGCCCTCCCATCTGAGCTGCATGAGGAGTAGTGGGGACTGGCTGGGGGTAGGGACAGGACCAGCTACATAACTCTAGAGGCCTAGGAAAGACTGAAAATGTGGGTCCTGTTGTTCAAAACTTATAAAGAACTTCAAGATGGACTTCTGTCTTCCATAAATGCTCAGGCACGAACCCACAAAGCAGAGAAGAAGACAGAAGCAGAGGCAAGAGAGAGGCGTCACACACAGCTCTATAGAATCAAGGCCTAAAATGCCCCCGAGGAGAAGCAACAGTTCCCAGAAAAGCTCAGGGAAAGAGACTCTCTCAAAGCCACACAGCCAGAGGAGCACAAGTGCATTCCCCAGGCCAGGCCTCCTCCCTTCCCCGACGTCAGGTGGGACACTGATGGAGCTGAAGCCATGAGTCCCCAGCGCCCAGCTGCTGCCACCATCAACAGAACGTGCGAGGGAGGAGTCATTCTTGCACACCCTGGTCCAGGAAGGAGCCCGTGGTGCTGACTGCTCTGGCAACCCTGGCCATACCAGACAGCCTCAGGGAAGGCGCCAGGACATCCCAGCAGCATCGAGCCCGGTGTAGGGGTCGAGGGTGGGGTTCCAGGCTAGGAAGGCAACCTCAGACACCCCACCCAGGCAGGAGGACCACATTCCCACAAGCTCAGGGTCTCTGGAAGACTGCCATCCAGGCAGGGAGAGTCATCAGCCTCTCCCACGCTCAGCTCCCCTTCCCCTTGGTCCAAAAAGGGAACACGAAGGAGGAGGAAGAGATTTGGTTTCAGCCCTGTGCGGACCTACAACATGGTCCTCAGAAATGTCTTAAGCCTGTTATCCCACAGTCAAATCCAAAGCTGGGGTTTATGATCTCAAAGGTACAGCTGGCTCCAAAATCATGATTCTTCCTGAGAGGATTCTTACTCCGGCGGGGCAAGCCATGTCAACCATGGGGACTAAACTCCAAGTCCTCCCGAAAACAAATGGAGAAATGGAGCTGTGTGACTTTACCTCCTTCCTGGATTTGCTGGAGGCGACCTCTTTGTGGAGTCTTGGAGCCCCTCTGCCCAGCCACAGGTCATGTGGAGTGATGTCACACTGTGGGGACCCCTCTGGGCCAAGGTTTTGCCATGGAAGCAGCCAGAAGCCGCTGTCCAGCTGGCAACATGTGGGATCTCAAAGGCCATGTGTAAATCACCCATAAAATCACTCTCTTGCTCCCCACCCAGCTCTAATGGATCCCACAGAATAATTTATGAAGCCCAAGTGGAGAAGATCAGGCACCACCCAGGGCCATAAAGCATAGGGTCTCCTGACCGCCCCATGGGCTCTGGGCTGGAATAGCGGAGCTCCCTCCAAGCACGTGCTTCTAGGCTCCAACGCAGAGGAGTTGTTTGAGTTCTATGAAGGCCTTCCTAGGAACTTCTGGGTGTCACGGCCTCAGAATAAGGACTTGGGCAGAAGAAACTGAGGGCTCCAGAAGCTGATTATTACCATCTCCGACCCCAAGATACAAAGCAGAGACTGACATACTATTAAAATCAAACTTATGCCTATATAGAATTTTAGAAAAATCAAACAGCACACAAAGTCATACAATAAAAAGAAAAAGCCCCTCCCATCTAACATTCAAAAGAATTATCTCATGATTCGAGGCTAGTCCCCATTCTACAGATACAGAAACTGCAGTAAGAGAAGTCAAATGGCTTGCCCAAGGTCACTCAGCTCACCTGTAGTGGAGCCCAGGCGCTCTGAACACTCGAGGGAAGTGGTTCCTCTGGATGGCATTTTCTACACTTTGCATCTGAGTGCTGGGATGCCCAACATCCCTCCTGTAATTCCTGAGCCCCACATTGATACACGGCCTGCCCTAAAAATGAGGAGATGAGGAAGTGGGTGGTTGCTGGACCTCCTTGCACACAGAGGGGTCTGGTGTCCTGCACTGCATCCACCAGCAGGGCTCTCTGCTCCCAGCTCTGTAGGCCTGGGTCCTCACAGAGCTGGCTGCTTCTTGTTCCAGGGCATGACTCCCGCCGAGCTCCCCCAGTGAAGCCTTACTAGAAATTCTCTCATCCATCCCTAAGCTCTGAAGCTGCAGAGCCCAGGCCTAGACATCCTAACTGGTCTGCTGAACCCCAGAATTTCCGCCCACTCTGAGAGGGTCTGAGCTAGGGCTGGCAGGAAAGGAGGGGGGAGAAAGTGTCGAGTCCAGTACCTGGTGGAATGGGGCCCTACGCACCAAAGCAGACTCAAGGGGAGAACACAACACGTAATGGTCACTTAAATGGAGAACAAAGAAACGAATACCTCACTTGGGAACAGATTAATTTGCAGTACCATTGGGCCCTAGGGAAAAGGTCTAGGAGACAATGATAAAGGCGGCCCAGAGACCACCAGGGCCAGACAACCTGCTGGAGGCCAGCCCAGAGGCCACCCCATCCATGGCAAGATGACAGCTCCCATGCTAAGCAAGACACCTGTGCCACCTGGGCTCAGCCCAACCAGAGCTGTGTGATCCAGGACAAGTGCCCCTGAAGCACCCAGAATTGTAAGATCCTGAATTACAGGAGAGCCTAGGAGAAAACATTTTAAGGCCTTGAACAAAATCATGGAGAAGGAGAGACAGGTTGCCTAGGATCATACAATCCTACCCTCTCAACAACCTCCGTGACAAGCAGCCATCCTCACTTGTCTTAGACACTTCCTCCACAGGCATTCCCACCCCGGGAAGTCAGCTCATTCCTTGGGGGAAATTTGTATTTACATGTTTGCAACATTTGTTTCCTCTGTAACATGCAACTGATGACTTCCAAATGCATAAGGGTGGGCATTCATTCATACATTCACTCAACACATTTCACTGAGCACCTACCAGGTGCTAGGCACTGGAACAGAAAAGAGTATGAAAGAGACAAAAACCCCTACCTCATGGATCCTATGTTTACTACTGCTTATAATAATAATAAATAAAGTGCACAGAACGTCTAACAGAGATAAAGAAAACTAAAGGAGGAGGAGAGAGTACTCAGAGTACATTTTAAATAGAGTGGTCAGAAAGACCTTATCAAGTAGAGACCTAAAGAGGGAAGGCAGCAATGCGTGCAAAGTCCCTGAGGGAGCAAAAAGCTGAAGCACAGGGAACACGGGCTTGAGGATGGGCACAACTCTCTGGGGTCCAGCTAAAACTTCCGCCTCAGCTCTCCACTCAGTAAGGATGTGGAAATGAGAAGGACATTTTAGAGATGAGCCTTGAATCTGCTCTAACTTCTTATTTAACGTACATCAGTACTTCCTTACTAGCCACGGATTGTGCTGAAAACACACCTCACAGCGATGATGACTCAGTGCCAAGAGCGCTCGCCTCCACACAAGCACAGCAAGCCGAGCTTCTCTTTGGAGGAGAGAGGGGGGCACCCCCATCCCTCACTGTCCTCCGGTCCCCCCCTGGACCCGCTCCAGTCTGTCTAGGTCCATCAATCAGTCTCCATTCTTTTCAAAATCACGATATGCAGCTCACAACAGGAAAGATGGAGAAAAAGCACGCTGCATATCCGTTCACACACCACTCAGGTTGCCTTAACCCAGACGCGTGACCTCCATGTTGGGGAGTCAGCGCACAGCCCACCCTCCCCCTTTGTAACCCACATCACCTCCAATACCAGAAACATGGATCACACGGATCTTTTCCCTTTTTTTAAGATGTTCCCAAGAAAATCTGTATTTAATTTATGGGCAATTTATAATGGAAATCGACCATATAAAATGTATACAAATGTGTAGGCCTGTATATAGGGCTTGGAAGGAGACAGTTGAGCTTAGCAATAATTAACGTGAAGGGTCTCTTCCCTGCTGCCAGGTAGACTTTCGGATTGCCCGGACTCTCATTAAACTTAAACGAGAAAGGGCTCAGGGGCCGAGGGCCAAACATTCCTCAAGTCTGTGGAGGACGTCAGGACATGAAGCCGACGACAATACATTTCACCAGCATTGCCAAAGCCTTGTTTAAGTTTAGAAGATGCCTGTATTGCATTACTTGGACAGAGAGAGCCAGCCCGTGCGCCACAATCCATTTTCCAGAGCAACAAAACCACTTCCAACCAAACCAACCCCAAACCAACATGAGGCCACAGCGTTTGCAGAGCGGTCAACAGATCCACAGGACACCTATCTGTCCCCAGCCCCAGCCCCCACGGCCTCCAAAGGCAGGTCAGCTGCTACTCCCAGCACAGGGCTGCCCTGCTCAAGTCAAAGAAGAGTTACAGAGAACCTTGGAGCTGCCAGAAGCTATTTCCAGGGGACTTTGATCCACTGATGCTGTAATCTCTGAAGGGAAACATACTTCATTTAGAAGGTATTCTTTGGTGTCATTCCCAAGGAGAAGGCATACTTGTTCTTGGAATAACAGAGCACTTACTCTCCCCCCTCTTGTTCGCACTCTCCCTCACTCCGGCCACGAGCACTCCAATCGCGATGGTGCACTAACAACCTTGCCGAACACAGTGAGAGATCATAGAACATGCTGTCGGCCAGAAACGCGTGTTTTCAACAATGCCCAATTAGAAGCCAAAATCCTAGATGGCCGCAATACCATAGCCTAAGGGCCAAAACTCAGGCTCAGCCGTTCCCCCACTGGCCTCCCGCAGGCTCCAACCACTGAGGATTCTTTGTCTCTGAGCCGGTTCAGGGTGAGACCTCACTGTGGGAGAGGCGGGCCCCCCTAAAACACACACAGGTCCCTCGAATCCCCCGAATGCCATGGCAAAGGGTGGTACATTTAAATAAGTTTTTCCTGGCATATTCTGACATGGCTTAGATCAATGACATCATTTTTCAACAATGAAAAAGATTAAACAGTTGTTAAGGGCTATAAAATGATTTAATATACTATTAAGCAGAGACGTAAACTATCAAAGTTTAAGTTTCCAGGGAGAGACTTAAATATCAATTATATTCGTATCCAATTTGTATGGAACTCCCCCCTACCACCACATAGCACCCCCTCCCAGAAACCCACATCAGGGGCAGCTCCCCACTGCCTGGGGACATACGGCCCCTCCGAAGGGGGCTGTGAAAATCCAGTTCCTGTGCGCTAGTTTCATGACAATTTGCCATGGCCAGGGAAACCGGGCTCAGACTGTTCACAACACTTTTTCCTTGGAACAGAGAACAAAATCGAATTTCGGAGAAATTTTAGGGATATGTATCTGTGCTCAATGATGGGAAAGGACCATTAAGTACCTTATGTGAAACTAGAGTAGGACTCGAACTTCTGAACCCTCACTGGTTTTCATTCACTCGCGGCTGGCAACTTTTCAAAGGGTAATTATTATTTGTTAAAATTACCTTGTAAGGCGAAAGGAAAAAATAAAAATTCTTTACTTCCTCTGTCTCCTCTCCTAGCATGAACTTTTCAAAATACGGGTTTTCACTTTACTTCCCCGAACGATTCAGCCAAAAACCTGCTGCCCCTAATACTGACTTCTCCCAGATTTGCACAGCGCCCGGTTTCCATGACCAAATGGAGCAAAGCCTGCATCCCGCCTCAGTTCACCTCTTGGCCCCTGGATTGGTTCCGACACCGCAGGCCCCATCAGGAGAATAACTCATAACCCATTTTATCAATTCCAACCGCACCAGGGAAGTTAAGGCAGACCCCACCGCAAGGGGAGCCCTGGGTCAGTTTTCATCAAACACAGATGTGCACCCACCTCCTGGGTTCTCCCTAGTTTCCTCAAACTAGAGGAAATCCTACAAGAGGGCACAGAGGGGCAGGCTCCACAGCGGTGCTGTGCCTAGACTAGGCCTCCCCAGGCCCCCTGCTCCATCTTTCAGACCCCGGGTAGTCTTCAAAGATGAAGAAGAGAGAATCTGGGGTTGGGAAGCAACGCGCCCCTGCTCCTGACAGAAGCGTGGGAGAACATCGCTGAAAGAACACTCAGGAAAATATCTTTGCAGAGTGAACGCATCCCGCCCCCGGACTACTGCTGCCCGGTGTCCGGGGAACTAGAAAGCCCATTTCAGAGAGAGATTTGATTGCAATTACTTAAAAAGTGCACATTCCATGCTTTTCAAGGAGAAGCCAGACTCCCCAAATTAATAATAAATCAGAACGGTCCAAACAGGGACTGATGTCTTCAGAAACAACACTCGAGTTTCTCGTGCTACTTAATCGTACTGTGTATTTTACCACTTACAAGGGGAGGGTGCCTGGCCGGGAGGCCCCTGCAGCACGCCCCACAGCAGGGCGCTTGCCACATAATTAAGTGGCTTTCAGAGAGAGGCTCACCGTTATTCTTACGACGAATAAAGCAAGTTTCACTGTGAAAAATGGCCTTTTTTCCTTCTCCAAGAAGAAAGCCGTGCCTGTGCACAAGGCAAGTACTAAGGTGCTGCTGCTGCGTCTGAAAGGAAGAGGCTTTCCACACTGCTCACGTACGAGGACTGAACTCCCAGTCCATGCGTCAAAGCAATGACCCCTGAGTCGCCAAGCCGGAGGGCCCAGCGCTGGCGAGAAGCAGCCCAGTGACTTCCACGTTTCTCCTCCTTCCTCCTTCCTGCACCAGTCTGCTGTAGAGGAAGGGACTCGAGGTTCAATCCCTTCTGAACTGATTTTCCAGCTGTGCCGCTGGACGGCTTGCGATTAGCAGGGAGAGGGGTCTCCGACAGAGCTTGAACCCTTTCCTCAACTATCCCAGCCAGCCAGGTGGGCCAGGCATGGGCTGCAGAGGGTGGGCATGTATCTGGTTGAACTGAGACCTGGTCCTAGAAGGAACCATGGTGTATCAGCCACATCAAGAGCACATGTGCCAGAGGCCACGATGGATTCTTCCCATTAGAAGGTGTCCTCTCCAGTTCGGAAGAGTTACGTTCCCTGCACCCTTTCTGCCCCTCACAAGGATGCGGGGGGGGGGGGGGGGGAGGCAATGGTGAGTGGGGACTGCTACAAAGCCATCTTCCAGAACAATGGTGCCCTGCACACCTCGGAGACAGGACTGAGGCTCCACTGAGGGCAGCAGACTCGGAGCTCTATTAATTGAAAGCAGAAACTTATCATAACAACCCAAATTATGATCTTTAGGGCTTCGGCCAGCTTCTGCCATTTGAAAACCTTCTTCTGGGGTCCAAAAAAGGGCAGGAGTGGGGCGTTGGGAATCCTGGCAGAGGCGGATGCACTGGGGGCTCTGCACCTGGGGAGGGGCCCTAGGTAGGTGCCCCCAACCCCACTGCCACCTGTCCAGGGCACACCTTCCAAAAGAGCACCCGCGATCCCTGCCACAGTCTCGAGAGGGAAGCCGTCGCCTGCCTCACGTCGCAGAGGCCCGGATTTCCCGAGAAGCGGTTGTCGGAGCTGTCCGTGGAGGCAGCGGCAGGTTTCCGTCCTCGCAGGGAGCATCCAGCAAGCCTGAGCGCTGCAGTAAAACGAACAGAGCCGATGCATCTTGTTCATCTGGGGGCACCGATTCAAGGGTGGGAGGAAACCCACACTACGGAAGCTGCCCTGCGCAGTGGGTCTCATGCCGGGAGCCGAAGGGACGGCAGCCGCTCTCGCCCAACCTGCCTGGCGGCTGTGCACCCAGAGCAGTCCTGAGCATCCCGGAGCCTTCGGAATCCCCAGGCAGGCCTGGGAGCCCTCCTCCTGCACTCTTTACACACACATGTATCACAGACCCCCAGGTGCACTCGGAGGTCAGCGTCACACACCCATGTTGCAGATGGGGAGACTGAGGGGAGGGCTCCCGTTACTAGGAAGCCCGCTCCCCCACCAGCCCCGACTCAGCCATCTTCTCTCCCACGCTGACCACGTGCGCTGGTGCGCACGCGCACAGGCGCCCTCACGCGGATGGGCGCATGCGCAGCTCTCCGGGAGTGACAGACCGTGGCTGTGCCCTGCAGCCTCGACCTGCAGGAGGAGCTCCACTCCCTCCGTTTTTCCTGGGGGGCGGGAGGGAGGGGGGTGTGAGGTTAAGGGTAGGATTTGCCGTCTAAATACTATAAATAACGGGTCACCACACTCAGATCGTCTTGTTCCAGTGTGACCGCAATCCCGTGACCCTTCGTTACTCCCCAAACCAGTCCTGTCATGTAATATGCGAACTATGCATAAACAATCTGGGTTATGGTGGGTTTCCTAAAACTAGGAGAATTTCAGCCATAACACTCACGTTTTGTTTCTGGAAATTGAAGCCTGGGAACAGGGAAAAGAAAGTCCATCGATTTATGAATTATATTTGTGCACATATTTCAATTCCCAAGGCTTGTGGGGAAACAGAAACGCGATCTCGTTCCTGATGGCGTCGCCCCTGAGAGCAGCAGGCCTGATCCTCCTCGGCTTCCCACTTCGTACCAGGAAGCCAGGCTCTCCAAATATGGTCCCTCCTAAAACCTGAGTGGCCTAATACCTCAGGGAACAACAAGAATGCACCCAAGCAAGAGGGCCTCGCTAATTGGGGCACCCCCTGCCCAATGACTTCCAGATGCCAAAGGAGGTGGCCAAGGCTTCAGCAAGGACCCAGTCTCTCAGCTGGCCAGGTCTGCATCTCGCAACAAACCAGACCTGGCCAGACCCAATGGGGACTGCTTCGTGTGTCTTCTGGTCCCCACAGCTGTGACCTTCTGCAGGCTGAGGGCAAGGAGCCCTAACACCCAGCCGAGCTGGAGGCTCAACCAGTGTTTGCTGAATGGTGACAGAGGGAAGCCAGGGGTCAAAGGAGTGCTTTCCAGGGTGGAGGCTGGGCTGAGAGAAATCAGGGAAAGTTTCACTAACTGGCTAGGAGTGAGGCCAGACATGATAGCGGGATTTCAGCAAGAGCCTGAGAGCACGAGGTGGAGGGAACCCATGGCAAAACTAAGCAGGCAGGGGCTGGCATGTGCAGAGACAAGAGAAGGAATTGATGCGATTAGCACGTTGGAGATAAGGGAATCCAGAGGTGGGTGCAGAAGTTAGGATCAGTAGACCCATGGTGATGTTGTCCACGCTGGAAGGGCTCCAGAAGGGCCTGGAGGGGCAGCCTGCTGCTTACATGGTCCACACTTGAGGGCTTCCTCATCAGCATGTCTTCCCAGCCTGTTCCGCCAGAACAAATCCCTCTATCCTTCAAGGCCCTGCTCAAACTCCACCTCCTCCAGGAAGCTTTCCTTGAATTCCCCCAATGTACTCTCTGTTCTGCCCAGTCCATCCACCCACTGAGGGCTGTGACAGGTGGGACAAGCATCTAATGGGTTCACAGCATCACCACAAGTGGGCCACTTCTTACACCACAAGCTTCCCCTACAGTGTGGCTTTCCCCAGGACAGGTGTACCAGCACTGCAGGAAGAGCCTTCCATCCTGAGGAGGAATAGCATGAGACGGGGCCATTCAGCCAGCCCATTTCTCTACCCACCAGGGACCCTGCTCACCTTCCCAGCCCTTGGCCCAGGGACCAGAGATTCTACCCACTTTTTGCAAGGCTCCTGGAGAAAGCAGCTCCTGCCCCCAGTTCAGAAGACAGCCGCACCTTCTGCCCTCCTCCCAGAACCCCTTGGCTCCCTGCTTCTTGCCAGTTCCCTGCAGCTGAAGACCATGGGCCACCCCTCATTAAAGCCAGGCAGGGTGGCCTGCTGGTGCTACCATCGTGCCCAGTTAGTCCCACACCCAGGAAGCCAACGAGTCCTGGATGCCAGCACCATCCATCCCCAGGAGCAACCTGCCTGGTCAGAGCGACTAAAACAGCCCTAGCCCAGTTGAGGGAAATTGGAAGGGGAGGTGAACCATGAGAGACTATGGACTCTGAAAAACAATCTGAGGGTTTTGAAGGGGCAGGGGGTGGGAGGTTGGGGGAACCAGGTGGTGGGTATTCGAGAGGGCACAGATTGCATGGAGCACTGGGTGTGGTGCAAAAACAATGAATACGGGCGCCTGGGTGGCTCAGTGGGTTGGGCCGCTGCCTTCAGCTCAGGTGGTGGTCTCAGGGTCCTGGGATCGAGTCCCGCATCGGGCTCTCTGCTCAGCGGGGAGCCTGCTTCCCTCTCTCTCTCTCTGCCTGCCTCTCTGTCTACTTGTGATCTCTGTCTGTCAAATAAACAAATAAAATATTAAAAAAAAATAAACAATGAATACTGTTACCCTGAAAATAAATTTAAAAAAAAAAAAAAAAAAACAGCCCTAGCCCTGTGAGCAAACCCATTTTTAAAAGAACAGAGCAGAGCTGTAGAAGTGGGGAGAAGAGCTATTGAGGGCTGGCAGCAGGTCTTGTTCCTTCCCACTGCAGAAGGAAGTAGGAAGACCGGCTCTTGCCTCTACGGTTAGGCTTAGGGGTGGATCTGCACAGAAATCCTCCACCTGTGAAGAAGGCGGAACACTCCTGGGCTTCCAGGACAGCAGCACACACACAGGCTCCAGAGTTCTGCCTTCATCATAAGGAAAACACATGACATGTTTAATGGATAACTTAGAGGCAAACACACGACAGAAGTATTCTTCACTCGACAAGTGTTGAGTTGAACTCCTCTCAAACACTTAATTGCCTGTGGGAGAGCTACAGGAGGCTTCTCCCTAAAATCACATTATGTAGGTGTTAGTCACTCACCCTTTAGTATGAATCAGCTCAATCAATTCGCTTACCTGCTGCCTTCTGGTAGAATTCATCTTCCCAAAAGAATGGATTCTGTAGGGGACTGATACAGGGTGGGTCATTGTGGAACAAGGGGCATAATATGAAGCTGGGAAGAATGGGGAAGAGGAAGAGGACTTGCTCAGTCAGAAGGCCAAATAAAGAGACAAAGGAGAGAAGCCTCTGATCACATTAGAGACCCCGAGGGGAAGAACTGAGGATCCAAAACAGCTTCTCAGACTTAGGCACCATATTAGTGTGCGAGGGTTGCCCTAACGAAGTACTGGGGACTGGCGGCTTAAACAACCAAATGTTGTTGTCTCGCTGACCTGGAAGGCCAGATGTCCGAGGTCGAGGTGTTGGCAGGGCTGCTCCTTCTGGGACTCTGGGGGCCCGTCTGTCCCAGGCACCTCCCCTAGTTTCTGCCGCTGTGTTGGCAGCTTACTACTCCGTTGGCAAAATGGTAACATAGAAGCATCACCCCAACTTCTGCCTTCACCTTGACGTGGCATTCTCTCTGTGTGCTTGTCTGTGTCCAAATGTTCTCCTTTTTAAAGGACCCGTCCCATTGGATTAGGGCCCACCCGAGTCCAGTAAGACCTCGTCTTATTTGATTATACCTGCAATAGCCGTATTTCCAAATAAGGTCCCTTCTAAGGTTCTGGGAGTTAGGACTGCGACACGGAAGGGGGTGCGGGGTTTGGGGGGGACAGATTCAACCCATAACTGGCACCTTTTCTGGGAAGGAACTGGGACAGAAGACAACTGAGTGACCCTGAGCAAGACATTCCCCAGTCGGACCCTCATTTCTTCACCGGTGGCCTACAGAAGCCTACAGAACGTGGGTGGTGGTCCCTTTCCACCTGATCCCTGCATCAGGGGGCCCAGGAGGACAGGTCTGCATTCTGCAGGCACCCTGGGGCCAGCAACAGGGTCTCAGCAGGGCCTCCCCTCACTAGATCCCACAGGAGCTCCTATCCCTGTTCAAATAAGGACACGAGCCAAGTCAAGTCACCAACACTCCCAGGGTCTACGGACAAGGAGCTGGGACACTGCAGGGTGCAAGAGTCCCCTGACACCCACCGTAAGCCTCAGACACCAGGAGGCTGAGACCTGCACAGAGAGCAAGCATTCTGCGGAACAACCAGTTAATTCCTGATGTTGCCTACAAACAGCTTGTGCTTTCAGGGAGCAACCGCGCCCTCGAGTGTGACCCCAGAAGATCAAAGTCAGGCCCACTGCCTTGAGCTCAGCGCCAGTGGGGGACACACCCTCCCGGAACTACCTGGGGCCAACAGGACAGTAAGCCCTCAAGGACCCCTAGATGGAGGGAGGCGGGCCCACTTGTGGGGCGAGGGCGACACCTAGTGCCCATGCAGGAAATTGCATGCTCAGGCCGCGGGAGGCGAAGGGCTGAGCGGGAGAAAAGATGCTCAGGCCATGTGTATGCAAGTGGCTGTGTCAGATTGGAGTCCCAGACCCTCTGGGCTTCGAGCTGAGACTCCAGGTCATCAGAGGGACAGCAAAGACTCCTCTACCTTCACAGGACCTTATAACTGCCTGCACAGCTCTTTTTAAAAAGAACCAAACCATGCCCACAAAAGAACCAAACCATGCCCACAAAAGTGGGCAGCTGAGCCCTGAAGCTCAGATGAGTCCCGAATTCCGCTGACAGTGTACAGTGGGACTGAACCTCTAACAGGGTTCCGCCACCTAAAACACACAGCAGGACTCCCGGCGTGTCCCAGCCAGCCCAGCGTCAGGTGGCAGCAGGAACGTAGGAGCAACATGGGGTCTAGGCCAGATTCCGCTCCAGAACCTGCACAAGCCCCCACCCCTACCTCAGCTGAGGCACCCCAACCCTGAAGAGGGGGAGCCGATGGAGTAACAGTCAACCTTTGCTGTCAGAGGCTGTCTGAGTCATTGTGAGCAGCCTGCCCTCAAGACCCCAGAAGCAGGTGCAACTAAATTTAATGTTATTTAATTTTGACCCAATATATTCAAATATGTTACCATTTTGACACAGAGTCAAATAAAAAATTACTCACGAGATTGTTTTGCACTTTCATTGCTATTAAGTCTTCAAAATCTGATGTGTGTGTGTGTGTAAAACACAACGTAACTCAGTATGAACACTAAACTTTCATCAAAAATACTTGCTCTGTATTTAGATTTCATAAACTTTGCAGTTGAAAAAGTAGATTCGCACATTTTAAAAGTGAATTTGTTGTTCCAAACACCCTTTAAATTTTTTCAATAACTGAACTGAGTTTGTTTTTTTTTTAAGTTAATTCAAAGAAAATTTAAAATTCCATCCCTGGGACACCTTGGCGACTCAGTCGGTTAAAGCTTTGCCTTTGGCTCAGGCATGATCTAGGGGTCCTGGGATCCAGCATCAGGCTCGCTGCTCAGCGGGGGTCCGCCTCTCCCTCTTCCTCTTCCCCTACCTCCTCCTTCCTCCCCGCCTCTCTCAAACAGATAGATAAAATCTTTTTTAAAAAATTCAATTCCTCAGCAGTGGTAGTAAACGCCAACTGCCCCAGGAGCGTGAACTCGCATCTGAGGCAGAGCCTAGAAGGGCTCCCAGACCTGTTACTTGATTCACTGCAGTGATGTCCCCCCCGACTTCCATGAAGTGCATGGTCCCCAACACACACAGTCCTGAAGAGGGTGAATGCCAGGAAGTCCCTAGGCCTTAGGTCCCTATAGGTAAAAATGGTCTGACCACCTGTCTCTGTCTCCGGCCCTCCACAGGCACCCCCTGTACAAAGCCAAAAGCGTGGAGCCAGGGGTCGTCCCACAGAGCAACCTCCCCACTAGGTCTGTTGTGCATCTCGGGGTTTATGAGCTCCAGGGTCGCCAACAGAGCAGCAATCAACAAGGGGCCCATACCTGTCCCCAAACAACAGCAATAGCCAGACATAGCCCACAAGCTCACCTGGAGCCGACACCAACCCCACCCCCTAGCCCACCCTTCAGGTGGCCCCGCCTCCCACCTGGATCCCTTGACCAGCCCAGCCCTGCTCACCATGCTCTCAGGGTTAGTGTCCCCCCCACTTGCTCCCCTGCTTCCCTGCCCCAGGCTCACCTTGCTGTTCCTGTTCTCACCAGGGTTCCATCTAGGGACACCCAAGACAGCCTCTTTCTGCCTCCCTGGTCCCGTCAAGGATCGGATGGAAGTACCGCATGGAGTTCCCACAAGGGGAGCAGGGAGGGGTCCCTCTCCCAGGGTCTCCCTGCATTTCCTGGAAGGCAGCAGCACGGCTGGGATCTGTAGGCATCTATCCCGAGCTTCCTGAAAAGCAAAACCTTCCCCCTAGAACTTGTGGGTTCTTACAGCCCGTGTCCCCCAGCCCCGCAGAGCTCTCTGCCCCCCTCCCCCAAACAACTGGCCAGCCTGGTGTGGCTCGGAGGAAGTGACCTGGTGAGTCAAAGGACCTTCCCCTGCAGCCCACTTTCCAGCTGGGCAGCGCCTGTCATTCCATCCATCTGCCCGTCCACCCATCCAGGAGGGAGCCCTGGTCTGCTCCCCAGCATCAGCCTGGAGCTTTGCCCTATGTGATCCTAGTACCAGGGACACTGAGGTCTGCCACACTGCCCCAGGCTGGAAGGTCACCCTGCTTCTCCCGTTTCAGACCCGTATGGGGGACTGCTATCCCCCGGATGCCCAGCTGTCCTCCCGCTTTGGCCACGCACCGTCTGAATACATCTGGGGAAACCCTGTGCTCCTGGCCTCTGTGCTGGGGCTCTCATTCAACTGCCCCAAGAAACAGGAGCCCAAGTCCCAACCCCAAACAACAGCGAAGACAAATCCCACATCTCCACACGGGAGAATACCCAGGCCCTGCCGCTGGAGCGGAGGACATTGGGGAATCCAGCATGGCTCCGTCTCCACCCTGACAGGGCTGACTTCATGAGCAGAGCAGCTCTGTCGAATGCACCCAGGAGAGCCAGGTCCCACTTACAGGGGCTGTGGGGATGCTGTAGGAGTTCAGGTGAGGCAGGCGATGGGAGGCTCAGGGTCGCTGATTTTCTAGGTCGCAGCGATCAGGGTGCGATGTCAAAGCTGTTGGTCTGGCTAAATGGAAGTGTGGTGGGAAGCCAGACCCGGAGCCCCACCATGGCCTGGATGTGGGATTTGGGGAGCTGAGGACAGAGGAAGCTGCTGGCCCTCCTTAAACAGAGCAGGTGAAATTAGAAATTAGATCTTATATTTAAGTAATCTCTGTGACCAACATGGGGCTCAAACTCATGACCATGAGACCAGGAGTTACATGTTCTACCAGCCCGGCGCCCCAGAAATTAGGTGCTCTCGTCCACCTGCTCTGTTCTGTCACACTGCTCCTTGCCCACACACGTCCACCCGTCTATCTACTAACAAGAGACTAAGACCTCAGTCCCACCGAGACGGCTGGGCCTTGGTGGGACCGCTCTACTCAACCCTCGCCAAGTCTTCCAGCTCACTTCCTCCTAGCCCTCCCTGTGGGTTGATAAGTGATTCTTCCGCCAGTGTGAACATAAAGACGTCTGGGCTTGCGGAAACTTCCGAAGAAACCGCTTGCAACTGTGCCTTGTCCGGTTCCTATTTTCTGGGGCCCCGGCAGAGGTTATCTGGGGAGAGATGGGCAGGACCTGAGTCGAGTGCAGGAAGCACGAGGAATGCCAGTCAGGACGCTGGGTCTCCGGGGGTGAAACGACTTCATTCATTCTGTGATAGTTACATGGAACGGAGTCCCTTGATACTTAAGACTTACAAGCAACAGTTGATTAGGTTAGAAGACAAGAGAGTATTTAAGGTATATTTAAGTCGGTCTCTACCGACTTGGGGGGCTCCCTACTGTTGCCTTGGGCACAAACATTGCCGGCCCCACCCAGACCCTCCTCCCTCAGGACATCTACAGAGAATCTAGGTCCTCACAGGAAAGGGCCTTCACATGAGCGAACTGTCACGCTGGCCAGATTTTCTCTCTGGGAGACGTAATGGGGCCAGTGCAGGCCCTCGTGCTGGACCAGGTGCCGGGAATGTGAGTGAACCACAGAGGCCCTGCTGAGGAGGTGACCCAAAGGAGAGGCTCAGATGCACTTGACTGTGGGCAAGGGAGGCTCATGAAGTGCAGACATAGGGAAGCCTCTCCAAGCCTTGCAGGGTGGGAGCAGTCCGGGCAGAGATGGAAGATCCCCACCCCCACCCCGTGTGCCGCTATCAGCCGGAGAACCCGACTTGGCGACAGCCGTCTGTGAAGAGCTATGTGCCCGTGGCCTCTGACACTCGGGACCCCAAGCTGTGGTAGTCACGGCACTGGCTGGCTGCTCCCCGTGGGAGGACTGAGAACTGGCCTGGCCGTCCTTGTCCAATCTGCTCAATCCAACAGCCTCTTTCCCACACGAAGCATAGACAGCCCCACTCCAGAGGGCACGTTCGAAACCCAGCTGGAAACCACCTCATGGCCTTCAGCGTCTGCTGTGCTCTTCTGGGACCCCGGAAGGGGTTAGCCATACCTATACCACTGTGCCCACCTGGGAGCACCCCCATCTTTGCCAGTCTTGCCTCTGGTCAGGAAACTCCCGCTTAGGTGAGGAGGCTGAGCGCAGGTCGCTGCACGTGCTGGCCTCTTCGGCCAGTCATCTGGCCTGAGCTCTGCTCCAGCTAGGGGCAGTGAGCCCACCACATGTGGCACATGGCTCACACAGCCTGGAAGGGCTCCACGTGTGGCCCTGAGCCCAGCGTTCCCCAGGGGGTTCAGGGTGGGCACCATCTTCAGACTGCAGAGGGCTCCCCTTCACTGACTTGGTAAAGTGTCTAGTACTTGCCTTGAGTTTGGAAGGAGGATCTCACCTCTCCAGGAAGAACCCATGTGGGTCTCTTGATGTGAGTAGCCCGTGCCCATTCCCAGCCTTGCCTTCAGCTTTTAGCTCTGAAATCCATTACGCAGGTGCCGCCACTCCTATTCACCAGGCTCCGGAGGCCACTCAAAGCCACGGCAGATGGGGCGCGAGCCCCCCCGCCGGGAGGATGGTGGTGTCAGGGCGCAGCACAGCCTACTTGGGCCACAGCTGCAAGGACACTCCGGCCAGGGTGTTCCTGTGGCTCCCCACTCCAGAATGAGCCGAGAGTAACCTGGGCAAGCTTCACTGACCCTCTCAGAGCAAGGAAGGAGACGGTTCTGGAAAAGCCTCCATAGTTGGCCTTTGAGAGCTCTGGGTGCAGGGGAAGCAGGGACCCAGCCTCTCCAAGCCCCCATTTCTCTACTACCAGCTACCCTGAGTATGGATAGGACGTTGAGCACAAACATGCTCTCTGGAAATCGACCCTTTCTCCCCTGACCCCCCACGGTTCTGCAAGACGAGCCAAAGTTGTAGTGGCACTGGGCGAAGAGGGGCAGCTGGGCCTGAGCCGCCCCCCGACCCCAATTCAGAGCCAGGGCTGAGTGTGGGCCTCTCCCAGCTGCGACTTGAGAGGCCCTGTCATTGCCCCCTTGCCACCTCCCGCTCTCCTACAGATTCCCCACAAGATAAATCCTTTTGCTTAAGACCAAACCCGATCCCTTAAGGGCCTTCTCACTAGCGTTCACAGGAGACGCAAAAAGACCAAAGAGCACGATGACAAATTAATACTTAGCCCTTCAGTCTCGCGGGACCAGAACAAGATCATGAACAAGATCTGACCCCAACCAGAGCCCAGTGTACCCATTCTGCACATTCCACAGAACTGCTCCGCACCTGACCCCCGAGAAACTGGGCATGGCCGTCCCGGGGACCTGCTTGTTCTGGGACTCGGGACTTCTACATGGGACACCAGGGCCTGAGCCCTGGGCCAGGACCCCCTGGTGAAGTCCTTCCAAGAAATAACATCACCCATCAGCTGTTGACAGTACAACTCTTTTCCCCAGGAGCACTGTGAGGTGAGCTCTGAAAGCAGTTGAGCTGGTGGGCCAAGGAGGGCAAGGAGAAGGTGTGTGGCAGGGTCTGGGGCCGTCAGTCAAAAAGGATGTGTCGGCATGTCAGCCCCAAGGCAGAGCCAGAATCTGAAGCTTGCCTCCAAGCAGTGAGGTGCAGGCCGGAGCCATCTCTCTCTGGGAGGTCTCGTGGAGGGAACATCCTGTGTCTCTAAGACAAGCCTAGGACGGAGCTCACAAGGAATGGCCTGTGTTTTGATGTGGCATGCCAGTCTAACCCCCAGAACTGGAAGAAGTGGCTTCCAGATCCTAGGCCCCCTCAGGCAAGCAGGCAGCTCTTGGAGGTCCTAGGCCCGATGAGTGTAAGTTGCCAAATCTGCCTCTTGTGAGAACGGCTGGGCCTCACCTTCCTGTAAGGAAGCTGAACCCCACTGACAGAGGGTCCTAGGATCTTTCCCTCCAGTGTGACGTGGCCCTGAAGAAAGTGGATACGCTGGAGATTAGAGAAGCCTCCTCCGTGAAGCGTGTCGATCCCTCTACAGACCCCATTGGCAGGTAGAAACGCCTCTGGCTCTCCACTCATGGAAACCCCTCGTGGTGTTTCAGGAGGCCTCCTGGGCCTCCCACACCCTTGCGTCCAGTTGGACCTGTGATCTCCATGCTCCCTCGTTCCATCGTCCAACTCTGTCTTCAGGCCCACTGCCGGCCCTCCCTTAAAGCCACAGCATCTCCCTCCATCCCGAATGAGGCAGACCTTGAGCATCTGCCTTGGTGGATTCCAGTTCCAGACACTCTGATCTCTCTACCCCACTGGAGAAGAGGAACTAGACTGTCACAGCTCAAAGTCACCTCACATCACTTCCATACCTTCTCCATGAAACTTACCCCCATCTCTTCCGAGGTGAATTCTCAGGCTTCAGAACCCATTTCAAATTCTGCCACTTCCACAAAATGTTTCTCTTCCTTCCCTCACCCCCAACTCCTTTTCCTTCGAACTCTCATAATCACAGAGTCGCAACCATATGCTACCTTGGTTGGCTGGTTGTCCTTAATTGTTTATCCTTATTTTCCCTTCCATATGGATCTCCTTGAAGGTAGGGCCATGATCTTTGCCTCCGGTAGCATTCAGCCTTGGCATTCAACTCCTAAAATGTGTGTGGAAATGAGTCAAGTACCATATTTGTCACCACCTACTCGAGGGCCTTAGGATACAATGTAAATCAGTATGCCTGAGGCCACCTGGGACAAGACCTCAGGTCGGGAGCCAATCCTATCACAGAGCAGCACAGAGGCTCAGTGCAGATCCAGTCTACAAAGTCCCAGGTGAAGTGGGGGACAGGCCTGCTCGGGGAGCAGGAATGGCTGTGGAACCATGGTGGTATTCTTGTGTGCTTCCCCAAAAGGAGGGTGGCCATCTCCACTCTGATGGCCACTGACCCTTCTATTGGCAGGCAAGGCCCTCTGAAGAACCACACCTGCGAACCAAGAGAGTCTAGCCGAACCCAAGCATTCTTCCAGTTTAATGTCACTCCTGTTGTACCTCTGTGAGGGGAAGGCAAGGACCACCTGCTCTTGCCAGTTCTTAAAACGGCTTCGGTGGCATTCCTTCTCAGTCCCATGTTCTCAGAATACCCTAATATCGTGGGTTATTTACTTTGAAGGTGACTATGTTGTATATGAAAATGAAGTCATCTGTGAGAAAGAAGCCCTTGCTGGGAAGAGATGGCCCACAGTTATGAGAGACCCTGACAGACTAGAGGTAAGATGGCCACTCTCTGGAAGAAGGTTGGTTGTATCCCTGAGCTTAGCCCCATGGCTCCCACCACCCCATCTAAAGGGAGCCTCACCTGATTAGGGAAAGGGACACTGGAAAGACTAATCCATTCATCCCATGCCGTTTCTCAGTCAGGATCTTCCCCTGACTTCCAAGCAGTTGCCTCCAGCCCTATGCAGAACTCCTTGAGTGTAAGAAGGGGCAGGATGGACCGAAGGCTGGTGCTGATGGTCACAAGGTTTCTCCAGAGTGCTTCCCACCTTGTCTCCAAATTCTTCCTGATGGCTGCAGAGAGTAACCTGTTGGAGGTTACTCTCTGTCTCCCAGAGTGAGAGAATCCTGTACCACTCCTTGGTCAGGAGCCTGGTGGTGAAATCCATCGCATCTGAACCCAAAGAGGAATACTCTGGGAAAACCACAAAGGTTCAAGCAAGAATCTAGACTTCCGGGTATATGGACAGTTTGGGAACACCGAGGAAAGTCCCTGGGGAGCCCCAGGCCCAGAATATTTTCTAGGTTTTTTGGAAGAGATCTGGCTCACCAGTACTGCTTGGAGATTTGGCATCAACGTCCAGAGCTCAAGTCAAACAGGAGGTAGGTAACTAGTAGCTGGCACTAAGTGTGGGAGGCAGCCTGGCCTAAGTGGGACCTCTAGGAGCTCTCCTGCTTGGCCAGTTACTACCTGTGTGAACTGCACCAGTTACAGCTCCTTTCTTAACCTCATCACCTCCTTTTGCAAAATGGGGACTTGAACCTCATTACAGTTATGGAAGACTCTAGAACTGTTGGTAAACCATCCAATAGGTGGACTTCCTGTTAGGAATCTCCCCCTTCCTCACTTCTGTCCTCGCATGTGTCGGCACTGCCTCACCTGTGTCTGGCTACACCTGAACCCCATGGGGCACAGTGGTGACACCGGGAAGTTCTGCTCACATTCCTGCCCATGAACATCTCCACCACTCCCCTCCAGCCTCCCAGAAGAGCCCAGCCTTCTGAGAGCTGCCTCCAGTCCCAACCAGACTCTGAACTACCCTTCCTGCAGAGCTGTCTGAACAGCACCCTGCATCAAGGCTGCATCTGGCCAGGGCCATTTTGTTCTGTCAGTCCAAGGAACTCTTGCTTGAAGAGGCCTTGCAGGCAGATCTGGGTGAATTCTGAAGGTTCTTTGGCAAAAAACCACCTGGCTCTCACCCATCAAGCTTGTCTAGTGTCTGGCTATGCTAATTTGCAGGCGTTTTATGGGATGTTTAACAAGTCTGGTTATCCTTCTAGAAGAAGGAAGTCCTGGAAGAGAGACCGAAATCTCAAGTCTTCCTGCCTCAGTGACACCCCCAGCCCACATCCACCTTGAACTTGGGCCAGGAAAATGGACTTGACCATTTAGCCTGTGTTCAGTGACTAGGAGGGGCACTGTGCCTGCTGGCCAGATGGTCAAGATCGAAGATGGGAACTTTTGACAGCATGTCCTTTGAGACCCCGGCCAGCCGAGACCCTGCCTTTTTCCTCTTCACAGAGCAGCACTCGGAAGTCCTGACCATGGTCCTGGCTGGCGCTCTGCTTCCTCGTCACAGCAGTGACCACTGCCTTGAAACTCTCCAACACAGCCTGTAAGTCACTCCACAAATGACAACCACTTCCAAGTATGAAGACACTTCACCAAGCACACGGCCCCCACTGCCCCAAGGGTGAGGTGCTGTTTCGGGGGTCTTGCTCTCAGTGCTCCGTAGCAGAGGCCCTCCAAGTTTGTTGCCTTAGCATTTGTTTTATAAAATGAGCTGAAGGACCAGAGCCAAGTCGTCTGCTTTCCTGTGGGCAAGGAAGGAACGTGGGGACAGGGCGAGTTACCCACCGCAGCCTAGAGGTCGTTAGTGGGAGGGAGAGCCGCCCGGGAAACACAGCTCCCCCGCCCGTCCCCACTTTCTCGTGAGTCTGCCCACCTGTGAGGGACGACCTGTGAGCCCAGCCGTGCCCCTGCTCACCGTGTTGGCCAGGGCCGCCCGCGTGACCGTCGTCACCACCCCCTCCCTCCCAGGGTCACTATTTAACTCAGCTCTGGGAGTCCACAGCATGCAGCCTGGCCCTGGAGATGATCCTCGGCATGGCTCTTGCTTCCTGCACGTGTGATCGGAGGCCCAACCTGTGGGCCTCTTGTTGCTGGGGCCCGTCCTGGCCGGGTCCTGAAGCTGTCTCTGCGGCGGGTGGTAAGAGCGTCTCCCTGGGGCCCCGTTCCGGAACTTGTCTTGCTTCCAGAGGATGCTGTCACGGCCTGAGCCCTCAGCTGGGCCCCCACTCTGCTTCCTGGCCCATGTAACTGTCTCAGGAGGGCGATGTTTCTCACTATAAAAATGGGTGGTCCATCTTGTTAACTCAGCTGAGCGTCATGGGTTGGTTAATGGTAAGGGTGGGGGGCGGGGGGGGGGGGGGTGGTGGCACTCTTGGCCTGAGCCATAAAGAGCCCTGGCTCAGATGTCCCTGGCCCAGGGAGGGTGAGTTGGGCGGGGGGCGCTGCGACCTCTGCTGGGCCAGAAGGGCTTTAAGATGCTGGCTTCTTCCCACTGAAGACCTCAGGCCTCAAGGTCATTATCAAGGTTTTAGAAACACCAAGAACGCTGAAAAGGAAGAATACCGTTTAAGTGCAAGCACTGGTTTACGTAAAGGAGATTCTTACAGGGGCCCTAAGAAAACAGGATTTGCATGTAATCACTAACAATGAATCTTGGAACACTACATCAAAAACTAACGATGTACTGTATGGTAACTAACATAAAATCAAAATTTTTAAATAAATTTTTTAAATAAAAAATAAAAATGAATAAAAAGCAAAAGGTCGCCAATAGTGGGTCTAAACGGCCTGGCAGAAGAACTCAGAGAAGGGGCAGCAGCTCTGAGGAGAGGGAGGAAGGCTTCAGCCAGGAAGTAGCCATCCAGAGCTTTCCTGAAAGGTGAAAGTCTCCAAGCTTGAGGAGCTCAAGGCCCAGCTGGCCCTGCCCGTGGTGTGGATCCTGGCCCTGACCCAAGACGGCTGCAGCCACATTGTCTGGAGGGAGAGGGGAGGCTTGCTCCCGGGCCCCTAAGCCCTCCTCCCCTGGAGGTGGAGGGGCTACTAGCAGGCCCTCCCTCTGCTCCTTCACCACCTGAACCTACGCAGCAGCCCCCCCCCCCCCGCCCCCAACACTTCACAGCCACATCCCTGAGCCGGGGATGCAGGACCCAGCTGCCTCACTGGCCCACCTTCGCTCACTATCCCGGGAGCAGCCCACTAGCAGCCTCTGCTTCTCTTGTCCCCTCCCCACCGAGAGTCTCACCTGAGATCACAGCATGGCAGTGCCCCCGTGGGCGGGTGAGGTGTCCTAGTTCTGAGGCTTTGTTGTTGGAAAAGCATTCCATTCTCTCTAAGCTAAATCCTCCAACCTAGTCCTTCCAAAGAAGTCCAACATCCCCTCTAAACATGCCTGTCTGGTTGGTTCGAACCCCAGGGCCATTTCCTGCGCCTCTCAAGACACCGGGGATGCTGCGCCGGGAGAGCTGGCAGACGGGCAGCCCACGCCCACACCTTCCCCTCCCCAGGCTTGCTTGAGCAGCTTGTTCTTGGACCCCATGAAACTTGTATCCTTTCTTGTTTAATTAATACATTTAATTAGGGACGCCTGGGTGGCTCAGTTGGTTGGATGACTGCCTTCGGCTCAGGTCATGATCTTGGAGTCCCGGGATTGAGTTCCGCATCAGGCTCCCAGCTCCATAGGGAGTCTGCTTCTCCCTCTGACCTTCTCCTCGCTCAGGCTCTCTCTCACTGTTTCTCTCTCTCAAATAAATAAATAAAATCTTTTTAAAAAATACATTTAATTAATACATTTATTATTAATTTAATTAACACATTTATCTTTACTTAAACTCCATTTAATTAACGTACAGTGTGTTGCTAGTTTCAGAGGTAGAATTTAGTGATTCGTCAGTGGCATACAACACTCAGTGCTCATTCCTTCACGTGCCTTCCTTCATGCCCACCCCCCTGAGGTCCCAGCCCCCTCCCCTCCAGCAACCCTCCATTTGAGAAACTTATATCCTTAATATAAAGTTTTGGGCGCCTGGGTGGCTCAGTTGGTTGAGCAACCGCTTTCAGCTCAGGTCACGGTCCTGGAGTCCCGGGATCGAGTCCCGCATCGGGCTCCCAGCTCCATGAGGAGTCTGCTTCTCCCTCTGACCTTCTCGCCTCTCATGTTCTCTCTCACTGTCTCGCTCTCAAATAAATAAATAAAATCTTTAAAAATAAATAAAATAAAGTTTTGACTTGAGTTGAATCTGAGTGAGTTTTGATCCTTGCACCTAAATCTGCCCCAAGGTGGAAATAGCAGGAATTGGTTTGCCCAGTGACTGAGTCACTTCTTTTCCTATTTGTCAACCTCTCAGTCTGGGCGTCGCCTCCCTCCTGTTGGTGACCAAACGCAGCGGGATAGGAGCTGGCCGGCTGCTTGCAGCCTGGGGCTGCGGACTCCATCACACCGCGCCAGAGAACCAGGGAGCCGGCCGCTGCCCTGGCGATGGCGCCAGTCCGCTGAGCCAAGCAGGCCTGACTCAGGCCCTTCGGGAGCAAGGGGGGCTCCCATCAAGATGGTCTGTCCCCTGGGGCGCAAAAAGAGGGAGGAGCTAGTGTTGCCCCAGACTGAGAGGGTTCCAAGGGCGCTGGACTTTCAGTCTCAAAATCAAGAAAGTCCTGGGCAGACCGGGACAATCCGGTCACCCCAGAGCAGCTTAGGTACAAGGAAAAGAAGAATCTGGAACTTTCTATGAACTTGGTCTCCAGCCTCATTATAGGCTAATTGAAGTCTAAGTTAAGTCAGGACTCTTCCTTTCGGTAAAATAGAAATTCTGTCAATGTGTAAGAGATATCGTGAGACCTATGTGAGAACACATGGAAGATGACAGGCCCTTGTGTCACTGGAAGTTTCTCTAACTAGTCCTTGACCCTCATCCCAGTAGACCTCCTCCTCTTGCACTTCTAGTTTCACGTGAACTTACCGTGCCCCTTCCCGTGATCGCAGGTTAAACTCTCACCTGTGTCTACACGGGTGGAAACACCACTGGGTCCACATTCCCCTTCTCCTCTACCCTCCCAAAGCTCTTTGTACCGGCTTCCTTTCCTGTAGCCCCACAACCTGTCTGTGCCTTGGGGCACCCTCGCTACTTAGGGGAGTGATCTGGGTGTCTGTGCACCTAACACTTCTCTGCATCAGGTTTCTGGCCCCTCGCACAGTTCACCACAGGGCTGGGGCCGCGGGGCCCCATCTGGAGGCAGGTGTAGATTTGGCGTCAAGATGAGTGAAAACAGGTATAGACCAAAGTGCTTCACTAACTAGAAGCCACTGCTATTCTTAAAGGGAGAGCTCAGATGGACTCAAGTTCTATTCTTAACCATCTGCACGACCTTTGCGTGTCTTCGTCTACCCATAACATAAAGGGTACCGGGGACGGGGCAGGGAAAGAAAAGGCAGAACGCAGGGGATTTGTAGGACAGTGAGAATACTCGGTGTGGCACCATGATGGACCTATGTCCTCGGGCATTTGTCCAGACTCACAGAATGTGCCCTACGAAGAGTGACCTAAAGTCAGTTATGAACGTTGGGTGATGAGAATGTTGTCCATGTAGGTTCATCCTTGGTCTGAAAAACAAACAAACAAACAAAAAAAAAACCACCACGCTGGGGAGTGATGTTGGTCATGAGGGAGGCTATGCGTGCATCGGGGGGTAGAAAGTGTACGTCCGTCCCTGCACCTTCCTCTTTTGTCGTAAACCTAGAACTTGACAAAAAAAGTCTTTTCAATAAGCAAATGATACATAAATACAAATCAAGGAGATGATTTCTCAAGTTCCTTGCAGCTCAAGTGTCATATGACTCTGATTAAAATTATATGCCCATTAAGCAATTCAAAAGGAATTATGTCTAGAACTGTGAGCGCGAGCAGACAGAGGAGGAAGAGCACTTGAGGCGAGGGCAGGCCGCTCCCCAGCCCGGGACCGCTGGCTGCGGTGGTAACTGATGAGGACAGAGCACGGCAGTGTTTGCTGAGAGCCCGTGAGTAGGAAGCCTGAGGAGGCTATACATTAGTCATGTCTGAAAATCCTTCTCACGGGTACCGTGAGCCAACAGAGCTAGCCACTGCTACTTGCCCAGACGAAGGACCTATTGATCCAGAAAAAAAGGAACAGTGAGCCAGCATTGCTTGATTTGCTCAATAGTGATGACTTTTTCCAGGGAGGAAACCCCACATAAAACTATTGCAGACAGAATCCTGGATCGAGGCAGGCCCCGACGCGATAACTCAGTGTTACCCGTCATGCCAAGCTCCACGGTACCAATGTGATCTCCAGTTTGAGAGAGGAAACACACCACCCACCCTCCCCGGGAAGCTCCAGTCCTTGGGAGAGTCAGGGGAGCCGCGGGAAGGCTCCCAGCATCTGGCCTGTCCTCCTCTTCTTTCCTCCCTGGCTCAAATAGAATGAATAGAACGGATGGGGGCAGAGCGCCGGATCAGACACCCCGGGCTTTCAGGCACCTGGGCTTGCACCTGGGCCAAGTGCCAGAAAGACACATCTAAATGCGGTTCCTGTCCTCGGGGTCCCCAGCTCCGTGTGAGGGCAGGAAACGGAAGAGCCTAATCAGATGCTGAGCTGAATGATGTAGACAAGGGGTCCCCAGGCCTCAGTGTGCACCGGCGTCTTCCAGGGGCCGGTGAAACACACTCCAAGAACACACTCCGAGATACATCCAGCTGATGCCAACGCTACAGGTCTGCGGACCACATTCAGTGGCAAAGGTGCTCCGTCTAGACCGTACTGAAACCCTGGAGAACAAGGACTTGAGTCTGGGCTGATATTGACAGAGAAGGGTTCACGGTAGTTGCTGAAGCTTCAAGAACAGGCAAAACTTGAATAAATGAGGGAAAGAGGGTGTTCTGGGAGAGAACACTGAGCAGAGACAGGCGGGTCGGAGGAGGTTAACAAGGGTAGAGAAGACGGCGCTGGCCACGGTCACACGCTGGCACCCGTGACAGATGCGGGCTCGGGCTCCCGGCGCAGGCACCTCACTCCGTCAGCCCGCTCCTCTCCTTCCCATTCAAGAGGCCGCTCCAGTCCCGGGCAGTCTACTGGCAGCCCGTCTTCGCAACGGAAATGATTGTTCTGCGAGCCCCAGTGCCACTCAGCCAGCTCGGATGGCGTCTCGCTTGGCTTGTCGCTTGGCTGCCTCAGGGACTCCCACTTGTCTTTCCAGTCTCAAGCCAGAGGAGCCTCTGTCCTCCAAGAGCTGAGTGTCTTGAAGGCACACAGGGTGGCTGTGAACTTCTCAGCGGACAGCCAGGGCCAACCAGCATGTTTTGTAGGGTCCCTGGTCACGAGCCCCTCTCCCGATTCAGTCAGGAGAAAGCGAAATGAGGCCCCCTCCTCCACTCCCCTCCTCGGACATCTGTAGTTGATAGGCTCATTGTCACCAGATGTTTACTCCTCGTTGCACAGAGTGGCATTTGTGGGTGCAAGGAGGCGTATGTGGAAGATGCCTGTCATTTACAAATTGAACTAACGTTAGGTGCTGACTCAGTTTCCCAGGGCCACCATAATGAAGCACCACAGACTGTGGAGCTGCTAGCAACAGAAACGCATTCTCTCCCTGGTCTGGGAAGTCTGACCTCGAGGTGTCCGCAGGACTGTGCTCCCTCTGGAGGCTCCAGGACAGGATCTTTCCTTGTCCTCCTCCAGCTCCTGCTGGCTCCAGCTGGTTCTGGCTTGTGGCTACTTCCATATGCACATGGCCTTCTCCCCTGTGTCTGAGTCCAAATTCCCTTCTTATAAGGACATCGGTCACATTGGATTAATGGCCGTACCCCACCCCCATATGATCTCACCTCAACTACTTAACATCACAGCAGGCCCCTTCCCCAACAGCATCCCATTCAGAGGTACTGATGGTTCAGACCTCCAACATATCTTTTGGGGGACACAATTCAACCCGTAACAGGTACCTGTTATAAAGCCCTATTAAAACATAAAGTCCTTGCTGAATCAACCTTGTCTTCTAGAGGAATTTCTTCCTCTAAAACTAGAACAGTGAGCTGTTTAAAATAAAAACAACTAAAAATCAGGCCCTTTTAAAGATTAACTGAAAAACAAGGGATCAAACACTTGTCCACCCCACACCTATTGGCCAGCAATGAATCTGTAAGATCTAAATAGCAACTTAATAAGCAGATTTGATAATGAACTCATTAATCCACTCACCATATCTGAGACCCCTCTGTGTCCCGGGCTCCGTGCCAGGCGCTGATGATGGAGCATGAGCAAAGCAGGCGAAGGTCCCTACCCAGGGGGTAGCCCACCTCCCGGTGGGAGAAGACAGGGAGACAAAAGGAATAAACACGTGGAATGGGTAGACAGAGAAAAGGTGAGGTGAGGTGTGTGATGGGGATTTACTGTCTCCACAGGGCAGTCAGAAGAGGGCCCCACCGTCTGGGGACAGAGGATCAAAGGCCTGAAGGAGGAGAGGGCCCGAGGTTGAATGAGGGGCAGGAGGGAGCAGCTGCACAAAGGCCTTTAGGCAAATTGCCGCTTACTCAGACAGACAAGCCACTCCGGGGTGAGAGCCCAGGCAGACCGGTTGGGAGACCTGCAAAAAAGAAAGGTTGGGGGTGGGGGGGAGCAGGGGGTCCTGTGGGCCTGGGGTGGTAGCAGAGAGCAGAGTGGGGAGCCCCGAGAGCCCCGTCTGGGACAAGCTCAGGCTGCACCGTCGCAACTCCAATCTTAAAGAGAGCACTCTAAAAACGTGGAAATGGGTTCAGGAAGACATGCTGCCAAGAGGATACAGTCAGACGTATTCCTGGTACAAACTGGCCAAAATTGCCTAGAGGGCACCGATCTACGAAGGTGCTGAAAAGAACTCAAACTGAGGTTTTAAAGATGTGAGAGGTGGGAGCAGGAAAGTGAGAGGTTTGACACTTCGTTCCCAGTTGTTCTGGTTAAAGCGGTTACTTCTGGAGGAGTCGGGGGTCTTAGTCTCCACTTAGCCCTCCTGTATGGTTTTAATTTTTAAATTTTATTACTGTATACCTTACTAATTTTATATTAGAAAATCGGCAAGCATTCTTAATGTATTTTTTTAAAATCATGGGTCCAAGCAGAAATGAGGCCAATTGCTATGTTCTTACTGAGAAGAATGTCCCAGATCAGCAGTCATTCAAGTGACTGCATAATGATACGTGTGCCATTAATCTGTGCATGGCCGTGCACACATGTGTCTGTGTACTTGTCCATTGATCGAGAAAGGTCTGGAAGGATAGATACAACTTCAAGTAGTTCCTTTTGCTCCTTTTGCGAAGGGAAAGTGCCTGGGGGTGGAGGGTGGGGGGTGGGGGGAATTTTGTTTTCTACATTTTCTGCCCTTTTGCCTACTTTTCAAAGGAGTACTTAACATGGGTTGCAATTTAAGATTAAGGTCTTCCCCATACTCTGCTCCAGTCAGAGCTCAATCAAACTTCTCATAATCCAAGCAAGAATCATTGAAATTTCAAATAAACAGGCAGTAGAAAATTCCAGTCCCTCTTTGATCTTAGTCCTGTGAGAAATAAAACACCATATAATGGCAAAGTCTATTAAAGTTGGTTTTGTTTTCTCAATAGAAGTGTCCAAATATAAACTGTTTAAAAGTAAGCATGACTCTTCTAAGAAAACAGAACGAACACATGACAAGTATCTATTCGACTCATGAATGAGAGAACCAGCTGGATGGTCAAAGAGCATTTAAGGAACTGAGTATTTACAGTCAATGACTAATTGGGGAATTAAGTCACTAGGTTAAGCTAGAATCATAACTAGTTAATGTCCTCCAGGGTGATAAAACCATGATACCATTTCTACCAGAAATAAATCAGTTGCATGTTCTCTGGACAAAAATCTGTAAGTTACATGTAATCTCAGAGAATTTAATAGTCCCTGGGTGGGTTTATTAGGCTGCGCTCAGCATATTGAAAGGATATGCAATCTTCCTTTTGCCTTGCTTATAGATGTTGGATACTTTTTCTTAACATAAGATACAAATTTACATATTGGCAGCTGAGGGTTTCCATTTTCCAAATGGAGTTTGCTCTTAATATTAATCTGCTTTTCACCATCTTCTGTGTCTGTTTTCAATCAGGAAGGAAGATTACCAACAAGCAAGTTTAGAATTGCAATAATGTTCCACGGTAAAAGCTAATTTTAATATTGTTTTGCTACTCACCTTGATGGATGCTAAAACAACTCATAGGCAATTTAAATTTTGTACCAGGATCAAAGGGGGAAAAAAACAGTTCTCATGTCTACTTTGAGTTGATGCCAACAACAAAAATGAACTGATAACTAACTACAGTTTCGAATGTTTTCATGGATTTTGGAACATGACTTTGGGCAAGTTACTGCATTTCTTAGCCTCGGCTTCATCCTCTATGAAAAATAAGACTTTCCCTGCATTATTGCATGTGAGATGAGATACTGACAGACACGAGCCTGAGAGCGTCCTGCTGAGTTCTTCCCTCACTGCGTTAATGTACACTCACAGCTCATAATTTCTGCTTTTGGGGCTTCCCTTGTGGGTGTTTCTCATTTGTCTTTTACTAGATGGATGTGTCCTTTTATCTCCTTGTGATTTGAAGAGATATAAACTATGTTTTTAAATCTTACCAATGGCTTTGCATCTCAAAAAAATATATATTTCTCTTCTTTCCTTTTTTGAAAAGAACATAACAGTGGTTTTTTTTTTAAGTCCCCTAATGTTAGATGTGAAATTTAACAAATCTCTCTGACCAAATGCCATGTAAACTGGAATCACTTTCCCATAATTTGCCACATTTTCGAGAAATACAGAAAATACCAAAACATGAATTTACCTGGAAGCTATCACAGTAACACACTTAGTTCATGTAGTGATCGTTCAGTTCACTTTTCACTAGGATTTTGATAAGTTATACCACGTTATTCAACAGTTTTTGTAAATAGCAACCTGTTCACTCAAATACAGCAATTAAAATGTGCTAAAAGAAGAATGAAATTTCCGTGTCTTAGCCTCAGACGAGGCATACCCATTTCCCCAGCATGGTTGGTGTTGTGCTACTTAGGGGGATGAGAGGATCCTTTGGGACCCTGCATCTGTTGTGTCTGTAAGCTCTTTGGTACTGTGAAGGACTCTGTAATGTGTAGCCCTTCATTTGCCCAAAAGTGTTTTTCTTTTTTTTTTTTTTCAAGATTTTATTTATTTATTTGACAGACAGAGATCACAAGTAGGCAGAGAAGCAGGCAGAGAGGAGGAAGCAGGCTCCCTGCTGAGCAGAGAGCCCGATGTGGGGTTCAATCCCAGGACCCTGGGGTCATGATCTGAGCCGAAGGCAGAGGCTTAACCCACTGAGCCACCCAGGCGTCCCCCAAAAGTGTTTTTCTGTTATAACTTCAGCAAGTGCAGTTTGCAAGAGACCCAAAAACCTTGAAAATTTGGTTTTAAAAGCAGTAGAGAAACTGAATGCACTTAAAAAACATTGAACTGTACACTTTAAGTGTGAACTGTATGCTGTGCAAATTATATCTCACTTAAGTCCTTTAAAAAACTGTACAGAAAGGAAAAAAAATGAGTGTAGTAAGCATCATGCCATTGTAATGGTGTACCTGATGAAATTATTGTAAATGTACTTATGTAATTTCAAATTGCTAGTACTTACTTATACTTGTCTTAATTGCTCAATTAATATATTTTTCTAACTGTGAAAAGTATTTGGGTATCTTGGGCTACAATGGAATTCATAAATTTTTTCCATTAAAATTAACGGATTTTGGGCCTGGGTGGCTCAGTGGGTTAAGCCGCTGCCTTCGGCTCAGGTCATGATCTCAGGGTCCTGGGATCGAGCCCTGCATCGGGCTCTCTGCTCAGCAGGGAGCCTGCTTCCTCCTCTCTCTCTCTCTCTCTCTCTGCCTCTCTGCCTACTTGTGATTTCTCTCTGTCAAATAAATAAATAAAATCTTTAAAAAAAAAAAATTAACGGATTTTGAGACACCTGGGTGGCTCGGTCAGTTAAACACCTGCTTTCGACTCAGGTCATGATCCCAGGGTACTAGTTTCAGCCCGGCATCGGCCCCCTGCTCTGCCTCTCCCTCTCCCTGCTTTTCCCTCTCCCTCTGCCTGTCGCTACCCCTGCTTATGCACACACTGTCTTTCTGTCAACTAAATAAATACAATCTTTTTTTAAAAGAATTAAATTTAAAATGGCCATTTTTTTTTCACATAATGGTTTTTCACTTACAAACATTTTTAGGGACAAATTAAGTTTGTTAGGCAAGAAAGAGGTTTAGGAAACGGAGTTAAAGTTTTAAGGGGGAATTAGGTTTGGCAGAGAGGTTACAAAGATCCATGCAAATGCCAAATTGATTTGCCCTGAAGGTAGACTGGCTTCCACCACACCCACTGAAAAGACTTTCAGACCAGCTAAATGATGGGAGTGGGGGGCAAGACTATGTAGTGAGTGAGGGGAGGTTAGAGAAGTCAGTGGAAGACAGAAAAAAGAGAGAAGATCCAGGAGAAGGCAAAATCGGTAATAACTAAAAGCTGACTGGGAAAGAGTTTCCTGTTCCACCAGCCGACTGTAGTTTGCTATCAGAAAGTAAATCCGTTGGCTTCATTCAGTTCTGGATTTCAGAAAAAAAAAAGAAAAAAAAAGCATAAATAGCTCCAGGTTTTCAGTTGGTGTAAAAGTAATTCTCTAAGCTGTTATTTAGTAAATCAGAAATTTAGAATCTGTGTAACACCTAAAGTTTTGATCAAGAGATAAAAATATATTGTCCTTCAGTTATTTCCAGTAATAAGACAAGAGAAAAATAAGCATCTTGGTTCTAATTAGCAAGTAGTGAATCTGACCTTCAGTGATTTTTTTTTTTTTTTTCTGACAAAGGATGAAGAATCATTGAATTCGAGAAACTAACTAAATTCTTTTACGGAGTTTTGGTTTTTGTTTTTGGTTTTTTGTTTTTTTTTTTTGGTTTTTGGTCTTTTCATTTTAGATCCGACCCCAGTCAAGAGTAAGGAAAAGCGAATAGAAGCCAAGAGAAGGGGCACCTGGGTGGCTCAGTCCAGATGTCAAATTTTTTTTTTTTAAAGATTTTATTTATTTATTTGACAGACAGAGATCACAAGTAGGCAGAGAGGCAGACAGAGAGAGGAGGAAGCAGGCTCCCTGCAGAGCAGAAAGCCCGATGCAGGGCTCGATCCCAGGACCCTGAGATCATGACCTGAGCTGAAGGCAGAGGCTTAACCCACTGAGCCACCCAGGCGCCCCCAGATGTCAAATTTTTTAAATAAAAAGTTGGGAATGAAAATAATAAAAAATACAACATTAATGAAGAAAATGTCACACATTTTTTTTAATATTTTACTATAATCATATACAGCTATGCATTGATATTATTTATTTATACTTTACAAAAAGCAGTTATTCAACAGTTGCTCAAGCTGAAATTAACTACTTTAAGTATATTATTTAACTTTCAGTGCTAAGGCATGAATCTCTTCATCTTAAATATATATCAAAATAGCTTGTCACCAAAAAAAAAAAAATAGTAATTACTCAACACCTACTTTACATCATAAAGAATGAGATGCCAGGTATTATAAGGGTCATGAGTCAATATTTTAATTAAGTTAAAACTTGCAAAAATTTTTTCAATGATTTCTTCTTTGTTTTTCTTCTTTGTCTAGAATAGTCTGTTTTAAGCTCAAAGCAGCATCTTGAAATCCAGGATTTAAGTCCAATACCTTCTTGAAATTTTCCAAAGCATCATCAAAGTATCCTGTACCAGAACAAAAAAATGAAAAAGAATAATAAAACTGAGTATTTCTATATATTATTCATAACAAAGTTCACATACACGTGCTTTTGTATTTATGAGCTTTCAACCATATCTAGTAAAGGATTTTTTTTCTTCTTAATAATGATATATGGATGTGTATATCAAAGTAATTTTGCATGCCCTTACAGAATAATTAAAATTAAAATTTTAAATTAGCTTTAAATGAACCCTTAAAATTAGCTCTGAGTTTATTTCTTGAGATTTAACAGAGAAATAGCATAAAATGTCATAAAATCTCAACAAAATCCTATCACTAAGGAACAGAAAATTGGCATTCCTTTTAACACTTTAAAAAAGAAACAGTACCTACAGTCCTTTAATCTAGTCCTTTAATCTAAGGATCTAAGGATCTAAAATCCCTTCATTTTATATTGTCTTGTGTGCCCGTAAAAATTTTAACTCAGAAAAGTTCACAGGTGATCATCCGTGCTGAGCTCATTTCACAGTTGGGAATGGACAGGCACAAAGTAACGGCCCATGGGTCTCCAGGTCCAATCCTCACCCCAATGCTCCACTGTAAAGCCTACCAGAAGCCTAAAATAAATGCTTCCTCTGTTCCAGGCACTACACCCAAATTTTATGTGACATTAAGACTTGATGTCTACTACATTAGTTTTGCATTTGAGGGCTCTGAATTCATAACATAAAGTCAAGGGCAAAAGGGAAAAAAGATCATTCTTACCCAGCCTATACAGTATCAACCCTCTGTTGTAATACGGAACTTCGAAAGTGGGTTGGACTTGTATGGCCGATGTGTAGTCCTCCATGGCTTCATAAAAATCAACCCTGAAGTATTTGATTTGCCCCCTGTTGTTGTAGGCAGTAGCCAAATCCTCAGGGCTGCATTTGCTTGAAACAAAGAGTTCACATTAAAAACGTGTGTTACCAAATTCCTCTCATTTCCACTTTCATTCTCTTTTGGGTATTGTCCAGCTTCGTAGCCTGTGACACGCGGTATCTACACCAGAAAAACCAAGTGAAGAAACAAAGTGCAAAGAAATGAGGCAGAGGAATCAGGGTCGTCTGGGTGGCTCAGTGGGTTAAAGCCTCTTCTTCAGCTCGGGTCATGATCCCAGGGTCCTGGGATAGAGCCCCACATCGAGCCCTGCATCGATGTCTGCATCGGGCTCTCTGCTCAACGGGGAGCCTGCTTCCCCCCTCTCTGTCTGTCTCTCTGCCTACTTGTGATCTCTGTCTGTCAAATAAATAAAGTCTTAAAAAAAAAAAAAAAAGAGGCAAAGGAATCAATTCTTGTTTAATCCCTTTACCTTCCTTATAGCGTGGCAGCACTACCCTGTCAGTCCGAAAAACACATTCATTTTATAGTGTGTTTAGAGCCCCGTGCACTGTCAACTTGTTCTGCAGAATGCAACATTCAGAAATTGTTCATTTTCTAAGCACACGCCAGCCAGCAGGGCAAAGAAGACAAACCAGATTCGCCCTGAGCCAGGATGTATCACAAAATGAATCATCAATGTTATTCTCAAATTTTTAAGTGATCCCACCAAAAATGAGATTTTAAATCATGTTTCACCAGTAAAGAAATACAAGCTGACCAAAAGTGAAGATTCAACATGCTGTTGCCCAAGGAGGGGATGGAGCTTCCTTCCCTCTCATCTTAGCTACGATCGCCCCAGCAAGGCCACACTGGTCTCCTGTGAGGAGGACATCGGGGCTCAGGCTCATTCTCGGGATCCTGTGTGCCGAAGGGACTCTGCTTCTGAAAGCTCCAGAGGCTTCCCCAGGAGCTGTGAGTGGGCAGGGTCTCCAGCAAGGGATCTTCGACCAGCCACCGGCACAGCAGGTCACCCCTCCCCGGCCAGACAATTCATGCAGAGAACATCAATGGACTCTACTCCGGGTCAGAGACAATTCTGTTTTCCTTTTTTTCCTAAGTGTTTCTCACAATTGAATCAAAGAGAACAGGTGCAGGCTACACTCATCTGTCATTTCTTCATTATGCCCCCTAGTACAAAGTACAGTCCTCAGAAAACATTGTGACTGCTGTCAGTGCCAGCAAAAGAGACTTCTGTTAATATCTAGATCCTTGAGATACGAGAGGCAAAGCAACCACTGCTACCGTAAAAGGTATGCACAGGGGTCTCCTTCAAGTCTAAGTTTACTAGCGATGGACAAAAAACTACTGCAGCATGAGAAAACTTGCTTCCAGGAGCTATGACAGAGACAGGGTGCAAGACCACTTCCAGATGCCACTAGCACCAGGTTTGAAACTGGAGAAACAGGAGGACACACTCCCTTCAACTCTCTCTGTTATGATACTAGGTGAACTGCTGCCCCATAAAGGGTTTTAAGAAAAATGCAGCCTCAGGACTCCAGAAAGGTTTCAGACAGTCAATTTTTAAGCTTCAAAACTTTGTTGTGAGTTTCTTATATTCAGAGGATGATAAAAAGTTTGGTTTAGAATTAGATCTCATTACAACAAATTCTAAAAGCCTATTTTTCATGTGGAAACTGCTTCATATTTTAAAGATGTGGGTTAATTACTGAAGCCAAATTGTTTTTGATAATATTAAGATTTTTGTAATGATAGTATTTATCATACTAGAATTTAACTTCCTAATACAAATGTGGATTTTTTTTTACATTTGCAAGCTTTATGAAAAAAAAATGGGAAGTTAGGTTTATGACTAAGGCTGCACTTTGGGATATAAAAAGAAAATGTAAACCATTCAGGCATGCAAAAATTGCAAATGCTTCTTCAAAATGGTTCAGTGACCCATTATTTTAAAAAATAAATTTAAGCTAAAAGACTTATTTAAGGAAAAAAGTCTGAAATGACAATTCATTTTAAATTCATGAGTTCCTAGAAGAATTTCAGAACTATAAGGAAATTAGAAGGCTCATTCAGGCATGCTGAGTGAGCTTCTAGTAAACCATGGAGGCTTTCTTTCCTGCATTGGTAAGAAGCAGATATTACATCTACTATAAACACACACTGGTGCTCTTAGGCTAAATGTACAAAGGAGACTAGATGGTGTCAGTATACCTATTGCTGATGAATACTTTTTGAAACATATTAGAAACCTATTAGCTAAGTTACTCTTTGAGCTTGAAATGATGGAAAACTACATTTTTATGTTTACTAATCTTTTCTTGGGGTGGAGGAGGCTCAGGGGATGGTGCTACTGTCTTACTGCCTGTTCAGAAATTTCTACTAGCTGTTACCTTGGTGTATTATCAAAACATGAAAGGAATTTTATTTTTCTGGTTTAATTCCATGAGTTTAGCAAATTGTGCCTTGGCCTCTGGGTGGCTCAGTCATTAAATGTCCGCCTTCAGCTCAAGTCATCATCCCAGGGTCCTGGGATTGAGTCCCCCATCAGACTCCCTGCTCAGCCGGGAGCCTGCTTCTCCCTCTCCCAGTTCCCCTGTTTGTGTTGCTCTCTCACTGTCTCTCTCTGTCAAATAATTTTTTAAAAAATCTTTGAAAAAAAAAATCATAAGTCTCATACAAAAGACAAGCTGGCATGCTGTCAAGAAAAACCAAATCCTTGAAGGGAGAGAAGAGTCATGGTGCAGGCAATTCAAAACCGTCAAAAAGCTGTTCATTCTACTCCTCTGTTTTCTCATTCTGGTCCACATCACTTCATCAACAAAAACAAAGGCAAAACTTGGAGGACCATCAAATGCTACACATCCAGGCATAAACCTAAGGCTCTCTGGACAAGCAGGTATTAGCAGGTGACGTCGCTAATATCACAAAAAGACATTATCAGCTTTCTCATCGAGGTACACGGCACCACCTAACATATGATCGCCATAATACTGGATCTGAACCGGATCAAACCTCAGGAGTTCACTACCAACTTACAAGCAGTGTAGGAGACAGGGGACTGTATTAAATGACATCAGGGGGATGACTTCAGCAAATCCAAAATACGGGGAACTCTCAAAACACAGGACTGGCTTCCTCGACAAAGTTCGGGGTGGGGGGGAGGAAGGGGAGCCTTACAGACTTGGTGTGCATCCTGACTGGAACCAACTGCTAAAAAACACATCAGCCAGACAAAAACGTTATTAATCAATCAGGAACCCACACTGACTGCATATTTCATAGTAAGGAATCATGTAATAATAACGATACTGTGGTTGTTCCCGCAAGAATCCTTAATATTTAGAAATGCATTTTTTGAAATATCCATGGATGACTGTGGGATGAAACGGTAATATTTAGGTCGAGTGATATCCTCCCCCACTACACACACACACACACACACACGTGAAAAACGAAACACCCTTGCGGTGATGTGGCGGCCGGAGTAGCGGTCCCGGGTCCTAGCGAGTCAGCTCGCCGTCTCCAGGTCTCAGACACCCGCCCGTTTAAATGTCAGGTGGAAAAGCCCTATCCGCTCTAAGTCGTGGGTCAGAGTGAGTAACGTAGGAGAACCCCCGGGGTGGGGGGCAGCACGCGCCCCCCGCCGCCCTCTGGAAAGACAAACGCTCCGCCCCGCGCATCTCCGGTCCGGGGGAGCTCAGGCGGCGGAACCGTGGACCTGCCATCCCCAGCCACCCACGTCCCGGAGGCACCGCGACCCCACTTCTCGCGATAGTTACCTGCCGGGCGCCGCTCCCACGGAGCCTGCACAGGCGCACTGGCGAATGAAAGCGGAGTACAGCGCCTCGGCCTCGGCATAGTCGCCTTTCTCGAAGTGAGCTTGGGCGAGTGCCAGCGTCGCGTGGCTTTGTTGCCCTGGCTGCCTATCCATAGCGGCCGGAGGCCTAGCGTTCCGTGTAGAAAGGGGGTTGACTTCTGGGCGTTTAGAGGCGGCACCACAGAGCCACTTCCGCACTCCCGGAATTTAATTTGACCGCAAAACCTCGGCGCTTAGCGAAGGGGGCAGTTTGTACCTTCGGAGGACCCGTCATCTCGCGAGATCAAGCTCACGGCGCCGGCGGGGAACGCGGGCGGCCGGGGAGAGCCTGGACCGACCCTTTTGAAATGCGGCGCCGTTATTGCGGCCGGTCCCGCCTGCTTCCTTTTCCAGAGAGCAGTGGACTGATGGGCCCAAACTGGTTTCCGTGTGGGTCGACTGATGTTGCGAAGAGCTTGCCCTGTGTCACAGCGAGTTGTTGGGGGAGGGAGCCTTACGATGCCAGAAGCGGAGCAAGCTTGGCTTCTTACGAATGGCTCAGGGGCCCGCAGATTCTAACGCCCCTCGGGGTTCCAGCGTCCGCTCTTGGCAAGACCTCTGGGAGAGGGTGGCTGCGGTGACTCTGAGACACTGTAGAAATCCCTCAGCTTAGCTGTCCGAATTCAGATGACCATTTATTAGCTCCCACAGCCTAGACTGCACACTTCTCAGTCCTCCGGAACAGTGTAAGGGATCCATTAAATAGTATTTTGTGCTGACGGTCTGTTATGTTACTTTACATTCCCTGGCTGTTACTGCCAGAGGGAAACCCAGATAGTGATTTATTAAGTGCAGTATTTTAAAGTAATAATTATGTAAAAAACAATCCAGAGAAGGAGATTACCAAAACAATTCTACTTAAAATAGCATCAAAAAGGAATAAAATATTTAGGAATTAACCAAGAAAGTGAAAGACTAGTACAATGTAAACTACAAAACAGTGCTGAAAAAAAATTACACATAAATAAATGGAAAGACATCCCATGTTCAAGTTAAAGGGACTATTAAGTTGAAGGGAATCCATTTCATTTTGAAACTTAACCACAAAGCCACAGCAATCAAAACACTGGTATTGGCATAAAGACATCTTTTCAATTAAGTGTTGCTGGAAAAACTAGATAACCCCATGAAAAAGAATGAAGTTGGATGGAAATACCATATCAAAAACTTAACTCCAAATAGATCAAAAACCTAAATGTAAGAGCTGAAATACAAAATTCTTAGAAGAAAATATAAGGCAACAGCTTTGTAACACTGAATTTGGCAACTCCTTGGATATGACCCCAAACACAGAAAACATAAACAAATTGGACTTCATGAAAATTTAAAACTTTTGTGCCATTAAGACTAAAAACAGAGACAACCCAGAGAATGGGAGAAAACATCAAAAATCATGAGTCTGATATGGGAAATGTTAAAGATGCTGGGCTGGTGTGTCCACCTATTGCTAAGACACACAAAGGATTCCGACACAGTGTCTGTCACACTTGAGAAGCTCTGGTCTAGAGGACACTGGAGAGCCTACCGTAGGATTTCGGTGCTGGGGCCAGGCTCCGCTGCTGTCCCTCCCTCTCATCCATCTTCACAGACTCCACCAGCAGGTTGTGCTTTGCCTGGGAAGTGGCATCAACAAGCCTCCCCTTTGCCAGCTCACCCAGAAATTACAGCTGCAACAAAGTCTGCTGGAAGTGCTACGTTTGCCTGCAACCTCATTCTGTCAGCTGCTACAAAAAGTGCGGGGACACCAACCACCCACGCCCTGAGAACAAAGTCAAATAAAGTCCCTTCTTGGGCTCCTCCTTCCCCTATAGGGCCACCATTTGCCTGAGCCCCATGGCCTCAGAAAAGCTTCTCTCTTGTTGACTAAGGCAGTGGGGAAAAAATACACAAATACACACATATACATACATTTTTTCCCCCAGAATATATAGAGAACTAAAACTCAACTTTTTTCATAATGGGTATACTATTTTGCATTTGCACCAGCAGTGTATAAGGGTTTCAGTTGTTCCATATCCTTTTCACTACTTAGTAATTTTAATTTTAGCTATGACAGGATGTGTGAGTGGTATCCCATTTTTCTCTAGATTTTACCAACTAGAAATTTAAGCTATGCCAAATAAGAAATGAGTAAATAAAAAATTAACTCCAAGTCTTTTTTTTTAAATTTTATTTATTTATTTGACAGAGATCACAAGTAGGCAGAGAAGCAGGCAGAGAGAGAGGAGGAAGCAGGCTCCCCGCTGAGCAGAGAGCCTGATGCGGGGCTCGATCCTAGAACCCTGGGATCATGACCTGAGCCGAAGGCAGAGGCTTTAATCCACTGAGCCACCCAGGCGCCCCAACTCCAAGTCTTTTAATGTCAGGAAGAAAACTTGCAGTACAGCAATTTAATTTGACCTGTTTTTTCCTTCTCCTAAATTCAACTAAAACATAAATTAATGCCTTTAATTTTAACGAGGTTATTAAGGCCATTTTCACTTCTCATCACTCATGAAAGCTCTTTATGTATTTTTGTAGTTGGATATATGTTTTCTTTAAAAATGTTTATTTTCAAAAAAATAATTTCTTTAAAAATAACTTGAGAATAATCATAAGAATAGACAGTAGGGGGCAACATAATATTGTCATTTTCATTTTAGAAGCTCAGTAGCAATATTTTGGAGCTACAACATTATCAGATAAGTACTTCCCATGTTCTCTTACAAGTCTGCTAAAATAATTTCTCCCCATTTCTAAATGAGAACTCTGTATGACTTCTAGAGTAATTCACTGCAATCTCCAGTTATCTGACATTTACCGATTACCTTTCTAAGTTGTTTTTTCTGTTTGGTAGCAAAATATGACATTATACATCTACTGGACCTCCTTGTCTCTTTCCCCCCGTCCACTCTGAAGCCCAACACTTTCCTAACCAACCCCCACCAGAACATTTAAATCAAAACAAAACAAATACCATGTTATCCTTAAGTTATAGATAAAGGAAACAGAATAAATACAAGTCATTTTTCCTTCAATACTTTTTTTTTTTTACTGAATGCCACACAAAACCTAAAATCTCAGCTTTTAGAATACAAAAAGATCATTTCAAAATGTATTTTAGAAAAAAAAATAATAAAATCAGCATTTGTGCATGATAGGTCAACAATGTTATTCGGTTGCTTGATAAACACATTGCTTATCACTACAAACTTTATCAGACCCATCATCTCAATACTTTGACCTATCAAAGTATTTTGAAACTCTGAAATGTAATATAATTCTGTTTTGAAACTTCACATAATTCAGGCCAAGTTTTGTGATAAAGAACAACTCGGCATTACTTAAATGGAGTCAGACATGCTTCTTACAGGAAGAGAAACAATATAACTGCTTCATTGTATGTCTTCAATATATGCTTCATTTTGCCCAACTTCTCCCCAACTATTTGTTACATACAGACAATTTTACTTCTGTTTGCTCCTTTCATCAGGACAGAGTTTGTTGGTGGGTTATCCTGAAATTTCCTTCATGCTGAACAAACTGAATTAGGTCAACTCATACTAGAGGTCTTTCCCTAGTACTATTTTTAAGCAAGACAAAAGTCCCCAAGACATTACGGCAGATCACTAAAACTTCCAGAGGTATAAATACCAAACAGGCATAAGCTGTCACAATAATATAAAAGATATGTCTGTACACATACATCTACATATATGATAATTAGGTATACAAAGTTTAACAGTTTTCAGGGACTGTGGTTTCTGAATTAAACTGAACAAGAGGTAGTGACAGCAACTCAGAATCTATCTGAAATAATTTGTTGGAAGAAAAATTCTAGGGTTTAAGCAACATGGAATTCATGGCAAATGAGAAGTCTCCAAAAGAGAGTTCCCAAAAATATGTTAGGAAAGGCCTGAGGAGCTAACAGCTGATTTTGGAATTGGACCAACTGGGAATGTAATCAACAAGTACAGTAAGGTCTAGAGGAAAGACAATCTAACCAAGTGCTCAGCTGATTCCTGGGATGGGAAAGGAAAAAGAGAAAGATTTATCAGGAATTAGACCATGGACTAAGAATCAGAACTCTGAACATGCAGTTCACCCTACATCCTTAAGATTTTCTCTTCCACTGGTGAAGCAGAGAATCGTTTTATCCTGAAAAGAGAAAGTCTTAAAGAAAGATGTAAGTAAGGGGCACAGTCCATTGAGCATAGAACTCAGTTTCCACTCAGATCACGATCTCAGGGTCATGAGATCAAGTCCCACGAAGGGCTTTGTACTCAGTGTGGAGTCTGCTTAAGACTCTCTCCCAGATATTCGCAAATGACATATCAGATAAAGGGCTAGTATCCAAAATCTATAAAGAACTTAACAAACTCAACACCCAAAGAACAAAGAACCCAATCAAGAAATGGGCAGAAGATATGAACAGACATTTCTACAAAGAAGACATCCAGATGGCCAACAGACACATGAAAAAGTGCTCCACATCACTCAGCTTCAGGGAAATACAAATCAAAACCACAATGAGATACCACCTCACACCAGTCAGAATGGCTAAAATTAACAAGTCAGGAAAGGACAGATGCTGGCAAGGATGCAGAGAAAGGGGAACCCTCCTCCACTGTTGGTGGGAATGCAAGCTGGTGTAGCCACTCTGGAAAACAACATGGAGATTCCTCAAAAAGTTGAAAATAGAACTACCCTATGACCCAGCAATGGCACTACTGGGTATTTACCCTAAAGATACTAACATAGTGATCCAAAGGGGCACATGCACCCGAATGTTTATAGCAGCAATGTCCACAATAGCCAAACTATGGAAAGAACCTAGATGTCCATCAAAAGATGAAGGGATAAAGAAGATGTGATACACACACACACACACACACACACACACACACACACACACACAGGGGAATACTATGCAGCCATCAAAAGAAATGAAATCTTGGGGCACCTGGGTGGCTCAGTGGGTTAAAACCTCTGCCTTTGGCTCAGGTCATGATCCCGGGGTCCTGGGATCGAGCCCCGCATCGGGCTCTCTGCTCAGCAGGGAGCCTGCTTCCTCCTCTCTCTCTGCCTGCCTCTCTGCCTACTTGTGATCTCTGTCAAATAAATAAATAAAATCTTTTAAAAAAAGAAAGAAATGAAATCTTGCAATTTGCAACGACATGGATGGAACTAGAGGGTATTATGCTGAGGGAAATAAGTCAACCAGAGAAAGACAATTATCACATGATCTCTCTGATATGAGGAATTTGAGAGGCAGGGTCGGGGAGTTGGGGGGGATGGGTAGGGAAGGGAAAAATGAAACAAGATGGGATTGGGAGGGAAACAGACCATAAGAGACTCTTTTTTTTTTTTTTAAAGATTTTATTTATTTATTTGACAGAGAGAAATCACAAGTAGATGGAGAGGTAGGCAGAGAGAGAGAGAGGGAAGCAGGCTCCCTGCTGAGCAGAGAGCCCGATGCGGGGCTCGATCCCAGGACCCTGAGATCATGACCTGAGCCGAAGGCAGCGGCTTAACCCACTGAGCCACCCAGGCGCCCCGACCATAAGAGACTCTTAATCTCACTAAACAAACTGAGCATTGCTGGGGGTGGGGGAATAGGAGAGGGTGGCTGGGTTATGGACATTGGGGAGGGTATGGGCTATGGTGAGTGCTGTGAAATATATAAGCCTGATGATTCACAGACCTGTATCCCTGGGGCAAATACTACATTATATGTTAATAAAAATAATTAAAAAAAGAAAGACTCTCTCTCCGTCTCCCTCTGTCCCTCCCACTCATGCTCCCTCCCTGTCTCAAACAAATAAATGCATCTTAAAAAAAAAAGATGTAATTATATTCAACAGGAGATATATTCCCTAGGATTGATCCTTTTGTTAGTATGTGATTTTCTTTTTTTTTTTTTAAGATTTTTTAAAATTTTTTTATTCAACAGACAGAGATCACAAGTAGGCAGAGAGGCAGGCAGAGAGGCAGGCAGAGAGAGAGGAGGAAGCAGGCTCCCTGCTGAGCAGAGAGCCCGATGCGGGGCTCGATCCCAGGACCCCGGCTCGATCCCAGGACCCCGCGATCATGACCTGAGCCGAAGGCAGAGGCTTTAACCCACTGAGCCACCCAGGCGCCCCTAGTATGTGATTTTCTAATCTGGAAGAATATCCTGTACTAGTCATAGAAGAAAACAAATCAGTTAGATGAAACTGTGTTAAACTTAGTAAGTAGGTAATTTATGGGGTATGTTAGACAAAGTAAGTAGACTATGAATGTATGACCATACCTCATATTAAAGAGGCACTAAAAATATAAAGGCAACCAACATACTATTCATGACGCACTAATATGCAAAAGACCTATAAAGTGTTCGATATGTATGAGATCTTGATATAATTAGCCATTGGTGACACTTACTCTGGCCAGTCCTCTGCCCAAGAAATACAATCCAATCAAATCCATGACCGCTCAGCAGACTGGCAACCTGCGGCTGTGACCTGGTATACTTGCCCCATGGCCTCTTCTATAGAGCAAGTGTCCATCACTAGCTTCAGGCACATTCCATATGACTGGGTCACGTGGATCAAACCTCAGCTGCACTCCTCTTTATAACCATACTATTGGGCAGGGCAGGGGAGTGGCGGGGAGCTGACTGGGCAGAATGGGAGTCGGGACACAAGAACAGAACATAACTCGGGATTCAGGTAATATAATCTTTCTACCCCACTGACACCTTACCCTAACACCAGTGTTAATCTGCCGAGTCACTTTCTCCGTGTCCATCACCGTGCATTTCAAATTGATTCAATAAACCATGTTATTTAAAGCATCTTCATTGGTCTGTACCCTCTTCTGCTCCATGACTTCTAGAATGGCTTGCTTCGTAGTATATTTGGAGGCTAACATTGCATTATGGTAACTTCCCACAAGGCCCTCGAACACAGACAGAGACTTCTAAGACTTCTGGTCCTCTCGTTTTATTTAGGCATATGAGCTCACTGCCAAAAGCTCATCTAGGCTCCAAACCTCTTCTCTGAGCTCACTATTCTCAATCTGCAATGGGCTTAATTTGTCTTTAAAGCACCCAACACATAGCACTTTGAGAGAGGTGACTAACCTACGTATCACAGCTGCAATAGCAATGCGGCATATTTTTACTCATTACCTCTACTAAGCATCAGCCAAACTTGAGCAAATAATGGTGATGACACAGTGCTCGAGCTTAGCCTGCAGCCGCAAAAATGAAAGGATGAAGTTCATGAGAAATAAATAGAGAACGCTGTTAGTTACATAAACAGGTTAAGAAATTACCCATTGCTGGTTACCATTTTTTCTTTTTTAATTAATGATGATAAGTCATAACAGACACATGACCCAGAAAGAATCATTCCCTGCACCTTAGAGTTGTTTAAAGGAAGGGCCCTGCTTAGAGACAATATTTCAACTAAAACTGTAACTACAAAATGGATGTTGTTGTATAAATTTTATCATTATAAAAAGAGCCACGTTTTCTGCACAATACAGAGTCACGTTAAATGCCATCTCTCAGATGAGGCCAAAAGGGTAGATAAAAAAGGAAAGGCTATACATAAAATAAGGCTATTAGAAACAATCGAAATCATAAAAAAATAGCTTAAAGTGCCTTCTCACTTCTGAAAATAAAATATAGAAGACATTTGATACTTACTTAATGAAACACAGCTAACAATAGAGATCATTTTAATATTACAATTGTTTAACCTTCTAATACAGATTATGTCAATTCCGTAAACTCAACTTCGCCCCACTCCCGCTCTCTCATCACCCAAGCCCACCAAGGTTTCTGATGAGTCAGTAAGCCTGAAACGGTGAGAAAAACTTCTTATTTGGAATATTTTCATAGTTATCATGTAATCATAACAGATAGATAGGAAATAAGACTGATTTCCATATGTTTTATATAAAAATCAGCATCATTATTTCATAGCAGTATATTTACACAAAATTATGTTATGTATATATAATATCTGTATGATATATATGTGTATGTATTATGTATACATATGATTTTGTGTAACAACACAACTATGAAATAATGATGCTGGTTTTCATATAAAATGTATGAAAACCCATCATTACATATACAGTCACAGCTATGGATATATGCTACATGTATTTTACAGACATAGGAATCTGTCATTTCTTTATCCCACTGAACTATGGCATAAGGGACAGAAGTTGTAGTTACTTATTTCCTGTGCCAGCACACAGTGCTTGCACACGCTGCACATCCAGAATTGGTACTCAGTGATTGGGCTTCCCGTGGCAACACAGGTTGGCAGTTTCCCTTCCCCTCTGTAAAAACAAGGAGAAAAATTATGAATTATACTTTAAAACTTCTAATTACTTAAACTACTTATTACACTTAAAAAATTTAGGAATGAAAAAAACATCTCCAGGCAAGTTTCAATTAAAAACTTTTCTTACGATGAGAAAATAAAGCATTAATATACTTAGAAGACTAAATAACATAGGGTATAATCTTAAGAAAATTACTTCAAAACTCAGTGCTTATAGTATTATATCACACTATTAAACTTACAGAAATGCCAGCTTCTAATTGGATGAATGATATACATTAATTACAATCAGCCTACCCTTCAAGAAGGCTGTCCAATTCAGATTTTCTATTATCTTTTGGAGTATGCTTCGTGAAGATTTCTAAAGCAAGATCTTCATATTGCTGTTTTTGCTCTGAACTGAGGGTCTCTAAAGACTCCAGTTTAATAAAAGCTTTTGAACAAGTACCAAAAGCTCTACTGGCACAAGCACAGAGCGCCAACAGAGAGTAGATCTCAACGGCAGGGATGATGTCTTCATAGTCTCTCAGGTGAAGGGCTAGATAAAAGAGGACAATTTAGATTTTGGAAAGTAATCATAATATCATAATCATGCATAGAAAAAGAATCTATGTTAAGCTGTGTTAGTTTAACCTACATGAACTTTTATGAAAAAAAAACAACAAAAAAACAATGGCGGGCGTTCAAAGGACTAGCAAGGACTGGTAGAAGGAAGTAAGTTATGTGATCTCATAGTTCTGTAACGCTAGCCAACAACTCAGGTGCCACAGAACTCAACACCATCAAATGACTCACATGCTGTACTGGTTAGAAGTACACACGCAGACAAAAAAATAAAAATTGTTGTCAAAACATATCTTTTTTTCATATAAATATATTAGAAATTTCTGTGGCCTTCCAGAAAAAGTAAATTAATATTATACTGTTAGTCATAATTTTCAAGATAATATCATGTTTCCTTTTGGTAAAAAAGCAAAGCACCATGAAATCATGTTTTTTCTTTGCATGTCTTTGAACAGATTTTTTTTTTTTTTGCTTATCTTACCAAAACAACAGAACATTGAGAAAAAAAGAAGTGACAATGAGCCTATTAAGTTGTCAGTTCAGAAAATTTATTTTGACAGCTGCCATATCTCATTTTCACCTTTTCTATGCTAGAGATACAATCTTTCTTTAAAATATATTACAGAATTAATAGAATGTATATGGATTTCTTCATCCAGTAGGTGAAAACTCTCAAGCTAAAGTTCTAAGTCTAGAAATTGTGCATAAGTTATATAAAATACAACCATTTTAAACATAACTGCATAAGTTATACCACATAGCAATTAGTTAAAATTAAGTGAAGGTCAGTTATAAATATAGAAAAACAAAAATGGTTCCTGTGTATAATAACCAATTTAAAAAAGCTTTACAGTCCCCTTGCTAATACAAATGATAACACAGATCTCTGTTTGTCAACATGGAAACATGACTGCAACAAATTGTGCATAAGTTATATAAAATACAACCATTTTAAACATAACTGCATAAGTTATACCACATAGCAATTAGTTAAAATTAAGTGAAGGTCAGTTATAAATATAGAAAAACAAAAATGGTTCCTGTGTATAATAACCAATTTAAAAAAGCTTTACAGTCCCCTTGCTAATACAAATGATAACACAGATCTCTGTTTGTCAACATGGAAACATGACTGCAAAGATGAATGATATTATTTTAAGGAAAACTATCTACAATTTTGTAGCCATGAGGAAATGTCTAAAAGGAAGTTCATCTAAATGTTAGCAATCATTATGTCAAAGTTAGAAGATTATTTTACAAGTTATTAGATTATTTTACCTTTTTCTTTGTATTTTTTTCTGTCTTGACTTAAATTGTTACATGTCATTTTTTTTTACATCAGTGTCATTTTAATAAAAAAAAAAGCAAATGCTATGGAAAGCTATTAATATGGAAATATCTTAGAATATATCAATGTTTTTCAAAAAGGACATAAAAGTATGGCTTGTTATACTCCTAATATTATTTAAAAAGCAAAACAAACAAAAACTAGATATATGTTCAAAAGCATATGGACTGAGCTATTAAGTGTTTAACTTTAAATGAATAGAATAGTGAATGCTACAGACAGTTTTTTTGCTTATCTCAAACTCTTGATTTTAATGTGAACCATAATTATTACTTTTTATGTATTAAAAAAAATTAAAAGTGCTTCAAAAAGGGGAAAGCACAAAACAAATTACAGATAGCGAATTTCAAACACGAAAATAAACCCATAGATAAAAGTGTTATTGAAATTAACATATGGGCAAACTGAAGGAGCTGGTCCTTCATATTCAAGTGATCATTTTTACACATATTCTATACCTTCGGTCATATGCCCACCTGTCTTCAGTGCAGTGTCAACATATCCCTCGTAGAGCTGCCTCTGGGCAAGTATATAGAAGTGGTAAGCCTCGGCCCCTCTCCAAGCATTATCTGTGAAACGACTAGTTGTAGACAGAACTTCCTCTTCCAGCAAACCAGCCAAAGCAGAAGTGGCCTATGAGTCAAGCAGACCCACGTTTTCTGTCAGCACAACCATGACTGTCATTCCAATAAAGACAGCTTCTGAAATGGTTATATATTAAAATACCCAAGTAAGCAGATTTTATCACTACAAAACTATCATTACAGATTTAACTTCCCCATTAGAATTCATCTTTTTTAAGCCAGTATCATCAAAAATTTCTTTCAGCTTGGGACGCCTGGATGGCTCAGTTGGTTAAGCGGCTGCCTTCAGCTCAGGTCATGATCCCAGCGTCCTGGGATCAAGTCCCACATTGGGCTCCTTGCTCGGCGGGGAGCTGGCTCCTCTCTCTGCCTTCTCCCTCTGCTGCCACTCTGCCTGCCTGTGCTCGCGCTCTCTCTCTCTCTGACAAATAAATACATAAGATCTTAAAAACATATATTTTTAAAAAAATTTCTTTCAGCTTTACTCAGGTGTAGCTGACAAATAAAACTGTAAGATAGTTAAAGTGTACCTCGTGGTGATCCAACACACAATACACCATGACCCATGATGTGGTCAAATTTGAAAATGGAATGGAGTATAAACTTTAATTTAATAAGAGATTCATTATACCTAAAATAATACACATATTCTAGGAAAGTTTCTAAAACTCACTGGTTAGAAAGCAAAGGCTACAGATTAGTCTTGCAGAAAACATTTTCAGTACTCCTAAGTGGAAATTTCTAAATTTGAGTATTAATTCCAAGTCAGTCATTCCTTTTTCTCCTCCCATTTAAGAAAATAAATGAAGACAAGCAAATTAAATGGCCTGTCCATAAAGAGAAGTTTGATTGATTGTTGTTGTTTTTTTCCCTTAAACACATGAGGTGATTTCATGTTCTGTGCATTCTACCTTACCTCTGAGCCCTTCCCTTTAACTTTTCCTCTTTGGGCATTTTTCATTTGTTCATGGTATTGTTCTATGAGTAAAGCTGATAGGACATACAACTTCTTGACACGTAATGGTTTGGTTCTTTTCTTTGCCTCTTCATCTGCAATCTTTAAACATTTAAAGAATATGGGAAGACATTCCTTCATTAACGTATATTTGTATAATCATTTCTGAAATTTGATCTTTAATAAAAAGAGAAAACCAGTGGGATGGAACATAAGTACCACCCATTTATGATAAATATTTTAAAACCCACATTCTTCTCTTTAGCTTATTAAGGACTCCATTTTTTCCTTAGCATTTGGCCATGGAGTTACAACTCATAACAATCTCAGAAAATTACAAATGCTCTTAAGTCACAATGAAGAAAGTTTTCATGGAAGGGGTAAGCATTTTCCATGAGATTTTATAAGTGATGTTCCAAGTATACTGAAATAACAGGACTTTAACATGGTACAGCCTTCTGAAATGAAGATTTATTTAGAAAACTTTAGTTTTCCCTTCCCTTTTTCATTAACTCAAAGGGGAAAAAATAGAACACAATGTAAATTTTGCATACATTACCATGTAATAGTCATCTTCCCTCCAAATGCATATTATGAAAAAATGTAATGTCTTTAAAATGTGTACATTTAAAAGGACTCAAAATTCTATTATCAACAGGATTTAATTCCTAGTTAAGGGAATTTATACTTTATGGTCCTTGAAAATTCTGTAACTCTTTGTTAACTTCAGGATTAATATTCAATTGTTTAGGTACCAATAAGGTGCTAACACTAATAAACAGACTTTTTAGTAAAAGGCAACAACACTAAGATAACACATAGATATAGCAGTAATAAAACCAGAGGGATTTTGCTATCACAAGTATTTGTTTTCAAAGAAAATGGAAAATGTTTTCTTTAATACACAAGAAAACATTGGTAACTAGAACATATCACAGACTTACCAAGATTATTATATTACCTTAAACATCAGTTTAGCAGCATCATAAAAGTAATTGGCTTTCCGATAGAGTTCTATGGCATCAAGAGTTTTATTCTTTTCCAATAAATGAGATGCATACCTCGCTAACAGGGATCCAATTTCTTTCATACTATGATTTTTAGCTAATTCAACAGCTTTGTTCCACTAGAGGGGAAAAATATACCATTCAGTTACCCAAACATTTATAGTCACAGATGTCATCAAGTTCATATAATAAAGCTTTAAGTTTGCAGTAATTAAAAATACTACATCAAAAATTTTTTAAAACTGCTATTTTTTTAAATAAGTTTAATTAAAATCAGAGCAACTATAGATTCTATAAGTTAAATGTGTGTCAAAATGATTAAATGATATAAGATTTTGATTTACATAGGAAATACATCGAAAAAGGAAAACTTCGAAGTTTATAATCATAATATTATAATTCAGTTTTGCACCAAGAAGGAGTAAGAAAAACTACATTTGCTTACAGTAAAAAAAGACAGGTAATCGGTTAAGAAAATTTTCTATCAGATTTAACATTTAAAAGTTATTTTTAAAAAGTAAATGGAGCTTTATAAAATACTTCAATACTTAAAAGAATACACTGATATTCAGCAATTTCCACAATTCTGCACTTCTAGTTAAATTCCAGCTCTTAAAAATACCAAATATATGTTTTCTAAAAAGAGACAGGAAAATAGATTTGCCAAAATAAATATTGATAAGGTAACCCAATTCCTTCCTCTTGCAATGACCATCAACTAGTCCTTCTTTGGAAACAAAACCCTAATAAAATACAGATTATGAAATTACTTCCAGACAAGAACTTGCCAGACTAGCAGCATAGGGTTTGTCCCCATATTGAGTTAGTTATGAGCAGGTCACCCTTAATGGTAGCACTTCAAGAGGTAAGTGCAAACTCCAACATTTTCTAGGTCCTCAGCAAAGTAAGAGTGTATCTACTCCTTTCACAAAATTCACCTCAACCCACACTGGCAACAGCCTCAGAAGATGAACAGGGACTTCAGTTTTCAGTTCCTTACTTGGTTGAGATGTACACAGGTATCTACCGCTGCCTTTGGCTGATTACACTTCAAAAATGCAGTCACTGCTTGTTCACACATTCCAACCCTCACAAACATCTGTGCTATTTCCTGTAGGGACAGAACATTACTCTCAGATTTCACAGACCAAGGAAATCACTTATATTTTCATTTACAAAACTCCACAGGGACATATGAGTATTAAATTGACTGGTGGTTACAGTCATTTTTCGTTGAAACATACACAGGGACAGAGGCTACAAACCAGAAAGGATGCTAAAAAACCAGTGTTTCGCTGGCTCACGCCGCAGATTTGAATTTTAACCAGGTCCTGAACTTACCGCACTCTTTCCTTCTCCCAGTATAGTAGCAACTTTACAGAAATGTCAGGTTCTGGAACAAACTCCATACCAGTGTGTGAAAAACACATTTAGAGCAACCGATGGTATAATCAATGGTCGTCGTTAGAGGCTTCAGGGAAATCTCACATTCACAGCACTTTCACATACCTCTCCAAAGAAACACCCCAGACAAGCCGGCCATTCGTTAGTTCAGGAAGCTAGATCCAAAACAGAGCTCCCTTGCAAGGCAGTGGTGAGGAGGGAGACCACAACAAAAGCCGACCATACCCATCTGGCTTACACTCTACTTTCAGAAAATCAATTTTCTTTTTCTTTCTGAATATCTACTTAATCAGAGCTTTTCTCTCCCTACTCTCATTTCTAAAGTATTTGGGGTGGGGCGCCTGGGTGGCTCAGTGGGTTAAATTAAAGCCTCTGCCTTCAACTGACATCATGATCGCTAGGTCCTGGGATTGAGCCCCACAACTGCTCAGCAGGGAGCCTGTTTCCTCCTCTCTCTCTGCCTGTCTCTCTGCCTACTTGTGATCTCTGTCAAATAAACAAATCAAATCTAAAAAAAAAAAAAAATTATATGGGGAAAATCATAAAAGTACATTTTGGATCCAATTATCTTTTTAAAAATAATATTTGTATTTTTCTGGTTATAAAGTTACACATCCTCACAGTTAAAAAAAAAAAAAAAAGAAAGTACAAAAATGTAAAGTTACTCATAATCTTACTACCCATAGGAAATCTATCTCAATAGTCTGATGTCATCTCCTAACATCTTTGTCCTATAAAACTGTATGTATGTGTGAGCTGCTCTAAGCATCATGACCGTGTTATATATAGTTCTGCACCCTGAATTCCCCACTTAAATAGTATGTACATTTTACCATATTATTAAAAACTCCTCCAAAAACTTGATTAAAAGTTTACAATACTAAAAAAAAAATTATACCATATTTTACCATATTATTAAAAAGCTCCTCCAAAAACGTGATTTTAAAATTTGCACTACTAAAATTTTTTAATCATTTTAATTACTTAATTATTATCTATAGCTATAATTACTTAGTATTTACTCAGTAAGAATACTTTTCTGGATATTCTATAGCAATATTCTTCTCTGCATCATCAGACACACCTAACTGATGACATTTATGTAGGATACACTGTCCTAATACCCAGGGTTTTAAGTAATTTCAGTTTCTCTCCTACTCAAGAAAGCACAGGACTGAGAAAAAAGGTACCTGAAAATGCCATTATTACAGGGATAACTGCTCTGATTCACAATAGAGAAAACCAAATTATCATATTTCTACTACTCACTCATCTATTAATTGACAAAATTTTTGAGGTAGAACTCACAACTGACATATGTCTAGACCCTGTAGCTGAGAGAGGCTAACTCTACAGGTATTTTACAACTCAGTAATTTACATTTTAGCTAAAACAAATAAAATATAAACTCATTAACATCATTCAGCAATTAAGACGCTTAAAAAGAACATTTGAAACAAAGTTCCACAAAACTCTGCCTTTTGTTTCTTTTAACATTAAATACTTTATTGTTAATATAACCTAATAAAAGTCAAGCTATCTTTTTTAACTTTTGTTATAGCAAATTTCAAATATATACATACACAGATCAGATCATTTTGAAGCAAATATCTGACAAGAAATCATTTTTGCTGGAAATATTTCATGTGTTCAGCTAACTTTACTTTTTTTAAAAATTTTATTTCTTTTCAGTGTTCCAGAATTAATTGTCTATGCACCACACCCAGTGCTCCATGTAATACATGCCCTCCATTGTTCAGTTAACTTTAAAAGCAATTTTATAAAACTGGTAAGACTAGAGAATATTGTGAACATATTAAATTGTGGGAATATGACTAATTTTCCCTCCATTTTCAAGCATTCTATAATACTGACATATTATTCAAACAATTAAAAATATCATTCCACATCTAAGAAACTATAAGATTATAGATTCATTTTAAATTTTCTTTGTGGCAGGGGATGTTTCCTGACTATAACATAAAAACCTTATAAAATAACCTAACGACTCTAAAAACTACAATTTGTAATACCTACTGGAAGCAACTTGTGGTTTTCTGGAAGTGAACTGGCAAGATTCTCCAATCCTTCATAATCTTCCAACATATAATAACATTCAGCTAGACGTTCCTGGTTCCGGCCTTGTACGTAATATTGTACAGCATTCAACCTACAGAAAATTTTAAAAAGCAAAAACTTTTAAAATTAATGTGAATCTCCTGGTAAGTAAGCATTTTCACCAAAAATGTTCCTTCATTAGAATTACTAGTATTACTCTAGTGACCACTTTCAGTTACTGTATGTCTTTGAAGCATATAAAGTGCAGGGGAAAAAAGTCTAACGACTGTGAAGCATATTTTAGCTGCAACATCCTTTGGATATTCTTAAGAAATACTGCTGTAATCTGATATACAGGTTCCAAACACTGACGTAAATAAATAAGCATATTGATTAAAATGAAAACTTCAGAATCAAAGTCAATGATAGCTGAAAACAATCTACAATAAAACAACCAAATATAAAATATTTTTTATACCTTTTTCAGAAGTAAATCATATAATGTCTCTGAAATGCACACTGTGGTCTTAAATAGTAGAAGGCGGCCTGAAGCTAGGCACACATTTTTTGAGTATGAAAACTGCAAAGGATCTCTAGCTCCTCAGTGTGGATCCAAAGCTGTTTGAATTTTAGGATCTGGGAGGGCGGCCTTCGATATCCCCAGCATCACAAGGAATTACCCGGGCAGCTACCATATTAAGTGCCACCTGAATGGAGAAGGTGGTCCCCATAGGTTACCCACCATTTTTGTCGATCAGCAAAGTAGTCTCCGATGGCGTTGTGGGCTTGTTCTAGGAGAGTGTCATCTGCATCACCAGATCCAGTTTTCAGGAGCTGCAGTACTCTAAACCAATCCCCCAATTTCAGCCGAAGGCCAATAGCAAGATCTCTACAAATGACAACATCTGTTCATTTGACAAATAATTTAACAACTGCTCACCATGTCCAGGTTCAATTCCAAGGAACAAGAATACACAGCAGTGAACTGACAGACAATGTACGTTGCCAAACACTTTAGAAACTTAACCAGGAAAGAAGCAATGGGGGAAACCCGAAATAGGGTAAAGAACATGATTTCCTGCCTTGTATTTTCTTAGAATTCCAATTTCCTAGCAAAATAATGATTTAAATACTAATCATTTCTTTTCATCAATCTCGTAGACATAATGAGGCTTATTTAAAAACCACACTTAAAAACACATTTGGTTTTATCTTTCTTTTCAGGGCTTGTGCTGTATTAGGTATCTCCTGGAAGTACAAATAATATTAATAAACATTAGACGTAATGTTTACAGCTGAAATGAAATTCATACGTTATCTTATGTAAGTCTAAAATAAACATAGGAATAAAAACCAATCCCTAAGTACCATTCATTTTTATTTCATGCTCCTTGACAAACTTGACTCCTTGACAGAAACTTAAATAAAGGCCTAAACGAAAAAAGAAAACCCAACTATTGGGCTGCGTAATAAAGGATAAAAGCCCCCAGTCAATGTAGTCTTATGTTTTCCTACCAAATGAAAACCTACTTGTGTTTTTCCTACCAAATGAAAAAAATCCATGGTCACTCATTAATATACGTAAAAATAGAAAAGAAAACGGCCTCCAAATTACAAAATGTAAATTAATGTGGGGCTTGTGGAATCTCCAGCCAGTCATCCAAACTGAAATTATTTTCCAAAGAAATGGTATGATACATTTAGTCTACGGTACCTTCCTCATTTGCACAAGAAGATCACGAATGCTGAAGCATTCAGGGTGCCTGTACCTTCCTGACTTACCTTCTGTCCATATCAAGATACATTCTTTCCGCCTCTTCAAACCTGCCGAAGTAGGCGGCAACCTCCGCCTGCTTCATGGACTCACTCTGCAGGTTGCCCAGACGCTTCACAAACTTGATGCCCTGGTAATCTTTACAGCGCACAAATGCTTGCTCTGCAGTGTGCAAATCCAGTTTCTGAAGAGCTGCTTCGGCCAGTAGGCGCCTTCATTACAAAAAGAAACAGAAAAGCTTATTGCAATTACCAATAAACGGGTCTTGAACTAGAATTCAATTACTATCCCTATTGCTTCCCATCAAACACAGTGGGAAGCGACGAACACATTTATACATGTTTCACTTAATATTATGCTCATTTTGAGTACTTCCACATCTGAAGTGAATTTCTGTATTTTAAACAGAAGAGCAGGAATGGGCGTCTGCCCCCATGAAGGCTACTACAAGAGTGGGGGACAATGGAGCTGAGACTTTAAAAGCATACACCAGTCATTTGGGAAGATTTTTTATTTTTAAATACCAAAGTCGGGGGTGTGGATTGTCCTCTATGAATTGAGATGCATCTTCAATTCCAACCTTCTCGATCAATGCTCGACTATCTCGCAAGGACCGGATCTCAAAGTTAATCATATAATCCTTGTTTGGATGTTCAGGATTCTAAAAGTAAACATGAGAAGAAAGTCAGTCAAATGCCTGCCTTTAGAGCATGTGTTTCTTTTTTTTTACAATAACACACACACACACACACACACACACACACAGACAAACTGCACCACCTTGTAAACCACAATGGGAAGAAAAGCTATTCCAGTGTGTGGGTCTTTCAAGTTGTCTGGAAAACACCCACAACCCACAAGTGAAGTTCCTCCTGCAGCTATGAGGCTGCCCACAGGGAAAAGGCCGTGGTGGAAGAAGGGGTGTCTTACAATTATGCAGCCTCATTTCCCTCGCTTAAATGTCATGGTCCCAGGAACCACGATCCTCTTCTCGCCCAGAGTCCTGTGGTTTCCATCAGAGCAGAAAACACATGTGCCAGGGCCTCTACCCACAGCCCCCTCTCCTCACTCATTAATCTACTCTTTCCTTGCCAGGAGCAATGAAACTGTTGCTCCCTGTGCTGCTGGGCAGCAGATAAACAAATAAAAGAAAAAGGGTTCGTTTTCCTCACCTCTTTCCTTTTCTTAATTTTGCAAGCTGGCCCCTCCAAAAAAAATTTTTTTGAAGGCAAGCCTTGCAGGAAAGAGCTAGCTAGTGGGCAAACAGTTATAATGAACTCACCAATATCCTACATATTCCAAGAAAAGAAAAAGTGAAACATGCTCCTCAATGGTTCCCAGAACTGAGCTGCGTGTGCCCCTCCTCACCCTGCAACTAAACTATTGCATTCAGAAGCTAATAAGTTGTCCGGGAACTCCCTGGCACAAGACAGAAAGAAAGCAGTATGAAAAGAGCATGAGGTTTGGATTCAAACAGACCTAAGCTTAAATCCCAATGCCACTGCTCACTGGCTATGTGACAAGTATTTCTAAAACGTGTTACAATGTGCCCCCTCCTCCCGTGCCCACCCAGGAAGCCAAGGCCATCTTCCCCAAATAGAAACCCAATCATGTCACTCTCCTGTTTTACGCCCCCGTGACTCCAGGATGTAGTCCAAACTCCACAGAAGGCACACAAGGCCTCTTCCAACCGGGGCCAACCTCCCCCATGACCGCTCCCCTTCCCCATCTCTGCCAGTGCTACCAATTACACACACCAGCTTTGAAGCCAGACGACTTGGAGTCAAATCATGTCTCTGTCTACTGCTAACTGGGTGTCACTGGCAAATTAGTCTATCCCTCCAAGCCTCACATTCTTCATCAAACAAATGAAGATAATAATCAAACTTACTTCCTTGGAGTTGTGAGGATTAGAAGAGATAACACACATCGAACATTTAGGACAACACCCGACTGTGCTACTCACATCACTCTGACTCAGAACTGACCCAGGGCTCTCTCGCTGCAGACCTCTGAAGGGATACAACTGCCAAAGAGACTACAGCACCCCCATGCCTTGTCTGGTTGCTGAGTTTCTTGTCTATCTCCCAGTCCCTCTACTTGAGGCCAGGAACTGCATCGTGCGGACTGCCAGTAAGCATTTCCTGAGTCAATGAACAGATGAACTTTTGGCAAATCATTTTACCCACTAAGAGCCTTCTTCAGCTAAAAGTGAGGTCTATGTAATATCTACGAAGCATGGTAGTAAATGCCTTTTGCATAATGCAAAGGAAATGCTTTGCACAAAATGAAGGTAAAACTCTTTTCAATACAGTCTTAGAGAAAGAAATTCGCAAAAGATGGTCAGTGAAGGCCAAAGTAGAGGTTCAAAAGGGTATCTGGAATCAGAAATGGATTATTTTATAAAGCCTAAAAAAAAATAGGATAGTGGCCCTGCAAACACAAAGCTATGGAAGTATCCCAGAACTACAAAACACTAAATTGTCAAATATTTCAATATTTCTTCAGTTCCTCTGATAATAATATAGAAACAATGACAACAACAACTAGCTACCACTTTTTGAGCTCATGATCCTAGCACTGTGGTGAGTGCTTTTTACACATTACCTTACACAATAACAATCCTGGAAGATAGGTATTACTATTTTCACATTTTATAGAGGCAAAAAAGAATGAGTCTTGTAATCAAGAAAGGAAAATGAAGCTCAGAAAGGTGAAGGAACCTGTCTAAAAGTGGAGCCACTGACTGAGGAGGCTCAATCCACATTCCTGACAGGGACACTACACTGTCTGGTGAAAAAGGAAATCCCAGCCAAGCTAGCAACAGAAACACTGTTGCTTTTTAATAATTACCTTCATTATCTCATCCAAAAGAACAGATTTAATTTCTAAATCCTCAAAGTTACAAATATATCCAGAAGTCTGAATGGGCTCCTTTAAAGATAAAAACAAATGTTATGTTAAATTGCACAAAATTTTCCTTCCTTTAATATATGATTTTATATTTTATTACCAATGTTTTCAAACCAACAGAAAAGTAGAAAGAATGTCATTAACACCCATATGCCCATCATCTAAATAATTATTAACAATCTGCTAAATATGCTTCAGTCAATTTTTTGGCTGAAGTATTTTAAAGTAAATCAAGTAAATTTATAGACATCATGATATTTTCACCCCTAAATATTTCAGTACATATCTCTAAAAGATAAAGATGTTAAAAAAAAAAAAGATGCTCTTTACATGGCCACATTACTATTATTATACCTTATGTAATCAATATTAATTCCCTAATAGCAGCTAATATCAGTCCAATTTTTCTCAATCCAGAAGTGCCCGATACCACGAGATAATTATTATTCATGCAATGCAACATTAAATTTAATTCTTAATAAAACTGACAAACACTATATTTGTATGTAAGCACATATATCAAAGAAATCTTGTACTATACGGAAAAGTCCATCCTCTGTAACATTAGTCAGAGAGCATTCCTGATAGATTTTCTGTATAAGAAGACTTAATTTGCCAATATGTAAATACACAAGTCTGTTACACAAGTCTCTTATTCTACTGTTATACAGGCTTATAGAAAAAAAGTGTAGTAAATGCATATTACAATGTAAAGTAGCTACCCTAAATCTCTATAGAAAAAGTAGGTATAAATATTAGGTAAACAAAAAGAAATAAACTCTCAATATACTTACTACCTCCAAGAAAGGATAAGATAATGTCTAGTAATGGAAGTAATACCAGAATGCAATTTTTTAAAAAATATATGTATATATCTATATCATGAAACAGAAAGTAAGCAAAATCCAAAGAAAATAACATATTGAATTTATAACTCTGAAACTTAGTTCTTTATATGTAGAAACTACAAAAATTATGATAGGAAGATACTAAAAAAATGGAAATTACAGGTAAAAATGGAATCAAATTTAGTTTTAGTATGTCAAAGTTTAAAAATAAGGCTCTTGGATACATACTATATGTGTTTCTTGAGTCTTAAAGTGATTATTTTCTTTTAAAAAGTAAAAAATTGTTAGGGCGCCTGGGTGATTCAGTCAGTTAGGCATACGCTTTCATCATGATCTCAGGGTCCTGGGGTTGAACCCCATAACAGGCTCCCTGCTCAATGGACAACTGCTTTTCCCTCTCCCTCTAACCCTTTTCCCTGCTTGTGCTCACTCTCTCTCTCAAGAAAAAAAGAAAGAAAAGAAGCAGAAAGAAAGAAAGAAAAGTAAAAATTGTTGATTACATGAGAAATTTTTACAAAAAACATTTCTGAAAAAAATTGTACTATGTAAAGGCAAATAATTTATGAGCAATGAACACACAGAGAGAATCAGAACAAAATTTAATTCAAAAAGAAAGAATATGGGCACCTGAGTGGCTCAATTAGTCAAGCGACTACCTTCAGCTCAGATCATGATCCCAGAGTCCTGGAATCAAGTCCTGCATCGGGCTCCCTGCTCGGCAGGCGGTCTGCTTCTCCCTCTGACTTTCCCCCTCTCATGCTCTCTCACTGTCATTCTCTCTCTCTCTCAAATAAATAAATAAAATCTTTTTTTTTAAAAAAAGAATATAATAACATATTTCTTGTAAATTATAAAGGCCTTTTGCATACCTGGATTATTTTGGTACTACATATGTATCCAAATATATCTACAAAATTGTTTTATATTTGGCTATATGAAAAAACAAAGCAAGGTAGCCAAAAAATAAAGTCATAAAAGATGATGTGTGGATAAAAAGTCATAACAAAAATAAAGAGAAAGGAAGAAAATACAGGAAGGAGGAGAAATAAAAAAATTAAGAGTTTCCAAAATAGTCTATTGGCATGTAAGCAAATCTGCAAATATTTGTGTAATTCAGATTTTAAAAAAGTCTTCTGGGGCGCCTGGACGGCTCAGTCAGTTAAGCCGCTGCCTTTGGTTCAGGTCATGATCTCAGGCTCATGTCGGGCTCCCCGCTCAGCAGAAAGCCTGCTTCTCCCTCTGCCTCCACTTGCTGCTCTGCCTACTTGTGCTCCGTCTCTCTCAAATAAATAAATACATAAAATCTTTTTTAAAAAGTCAACTTCTGCTTGATCTCAACTAATTCTCTTTATTTTCCAAAATTCACTAGATAGCCACCCACATTTCAACTAAATATGAAGTTTTAGACCAGTGGCTGACAAAAGCAGGACATACCCCTAGGCAGTGTGCAAGAAATTTATTTTTATCAAGAAAGTATTTAAAGCTTCACTAATCTATACTATATTATGTCCTCTTATTCAGTACATAAGTCAGAAGGTCTCATAACATGTAAAATATAACAGGTACCCTACAAGTGCTGATTCCCTCAATCCTAGCACATTGTGACATACTGAAGTTTGTATATACCTAGCTAAGTGGATTTAGGGATTATAGTTTCTCATTTTTAACTAACCCTCATAAATTGGACATGTTGTTTAAAAATCCTCCCACAAAGAATCTGGGGATTAGCAGGCTACCCATAATGCAAGGACCAGCAAACAAGACAAGGCAGAACAGTCACCTCCCTCGCCCCTCGCCCAGATTCCAGGGTAGCCACATTACAAAGTCAAAACAATGACAGTCTAATCAGGTCTGACAAAAAGTTGGTTAAAAAGTGAAAATTATCAACAAGACTATAAAACATGAGACCTACACTAAGTTAATAATTCCACACTCTATTAAAGTGTACATTATGCTTGAGAAACTAGCTAAAGGTAGCATGAACCCTAACACCATGACATTTTAAAATAAAGTTTACTTCCTGTTATTTTTTTTCTCAGTCTTTTAAAATTTCTATTTCAGGGATGTGATTCATAATTTACTTGTATTAAATAGTAGATCATGTATATAATTTCCAAATAAATAATTATGCACATATGAAGGTATACATACAAAAGTTTGGAAACCCCTTGCTTGGTAAAGAAGTGTGTAAAAATGAGAGGGTGAGTGACAAAAATATGAGAAATGAATGGAATATGAATATGAAATAGCATCAGTGAGAGGGAAGATTCAAGAAAAAGACTAAAAAGCTGAATTAGTACCTTGAGAGGATCACTGGAGATAAAAATGATCGAGCAGGGAATATCAACATCAAATACTCATTTCCAAATTCTCAAAGAAAATGTGCTTTATCAGTGAATTACAACTTCACATACAAATGGCACCCTTTTTTTGGCATATAAAAGAAAACTCTACAACTTAAAAGTATGAATCTAGAATTCATAATAACACTCAAATGGATAAAAACACATTAACTATTATCTGTCAAATGATAGCCTACCTCCGGAATAACAAAAGAATATGATGCCCTAAAGCAGGCCCAGTAAATTCGGTTTTGAAAAGTGTGTCCTTACGTGATCAGTCAATAAGCAGCTACGGGAATGAACAGCACAGTAACTAACCAAGCAGGCATCACAGCCAGCCAGTGTCCTCATGAATGAAAGAACAGCAGGATTTATAAAGAAATCCAGTCAGTGGTAAGGTTGAAAGAAATGCATCTAGCTCTAAATCCAACAGAAACTGAACTACTCGCCAAGCCAGAAAACAAACTCAAAAAGAAAAAGAAAAAAAAAAAAGCCGATCAGTTAAAACTAAGAATCACTTTGCACGAGGCCAAGATATCTTTTCCCCTGGTGCTAGACTCAGCATGTGTGCTACACACACATTGTGAAAGCCAGGCCTAACACTCTACTTGTCTGGGCATATGATTTCTGACTTAGTACACACGGGGACCACAACAGAAAAAGGACCCCCACATTCAAAACGTATTCCTCTCCCTTCCTCAGGGTAATCCTGTGGTTACATGTCAAATTTTCACACTTGTTTTGTGGAAAGCATCAAATTTCCCTTGGACCCTTGACAGAAGCCCCTGCTTACAGGTTAAATGCAGCAGCCCCGAATGCCTTTCCTTTAAACCATACTCAGGGACTAAAAATTACAAAGATCCTTAAGGCTCCTAAAAGCTTTAACAAAGCCTTTGGGAGTGATTTATATCAAGTCATTTCACAACCCAAAGATCGTGAGTAGAGCCAAAATGGGGAAATGTGAAAATAATTTAGGATATTAAAGAGACAAATAGGTTACCACTAAATAAATTACCCTAGAAGATCTTTGGCACCTCAGGGGCCCAAGCATGCAATTTCTTTCCAAAAATCTAACTGTAAATCCACACATCAATTAATGACATACAGCATTTATCAACTTATCTCTTATTATTTACTTCCGTTGGGTATAGCAAGCATAGAGAAAATTCCAAACTGAAAATCCATTAATTATTCAAAAATTACATAAAAGGTTTATTTCAATGATGCTTTGATTAGGCTACCACGCAAATTACTCTGAATTTCCTAAACACGAATGCGAACAGCGGATGCAGAGCAGACCAAGTGACAGGAAAATTCCAAGCTTAAAAATGAGCTGATGTGAGCTGCAAGTAGAAAATCCAAAAATAACTTAAAAATCAGTGAGCAAGGGGCTTCCTGATACTCCAGACAGGGCAGTTTAATCACTGCACACTTGCATATTCATAAAATTATCAGGGTGAAAAAGGCCAGGATTCATGGTTGAGAGAGCGGTTATGAATATAAATACGACCAAGGCAGCACAAGTGCAGGCGGACAGAGAGGCAAAAGAGAAGAAAAGCACAAAGACATTTCAAAACCACATTTCCTTGGTTAGGTTGTTTTAAGCAATTTTGGTAATGTTACTACTGATTTTCTTTTCTTCCTGAACTCTTACAAAGAAAAAATAAAGACTATATATTAGAGACCCATGGCTCCATCTTTCAAAAAGAACAGATAAATGCTTAGGAAGTGCCTTTCAGAGAAAGCAGAGACTATTTAAAGAATCAGTATTATTCCCACTTAAGATCAAACACGTTACAACTCCACAGAGATGTTTCTATATATTTTCAGAAATTCATGCAACCAACACCAACAAACCTCTTAAGGAAACAAAAGGGAAATCGGTTTCGGTATCTGGCTTATTATTTATGTACTGCTAACGCTCTTTTCTTGTGTTTACCTCAGGATCCAAGTTTCTGAAAACATACATTCTTGTCTTCTCCATCATTGCAAACAAATCCGGATTGTCTTTGGCCCACTTCATATCCCAGACATCTTTCCGCTCCAATTTTAACAACTCGCCAATGACTTGCTGTCCCGTGCTGTCTGTTACCCGAGCATCCAAGTCAAAGAAAGTGAGAATGCCTGAGATGTCTATGATAGCCAGACGACTACAAGTAATGGCATTGGAGAAGGGAAACAAAATTGTAAAATGATGATCAGAAATCACAAATATAATGACCCATTACTGTTCTGCAAAATCAGTTCATCTGAATCTGGGAAGAAGGCAGAAATGGCTTAAAGAAATAACTGGCTTTCAACAAATTCTTACAAATTTGATAGAAGACTTGGACTACTCTTCATTTTGCTTCCTTGTGAGGAAAAAATATCCAAGGGAATTAAAGCAACTGACATGCAAACAATTTAAAGTATTACGTCAGGATTTCTATATTTTGCCCAATTAAAGAAAAAGATCTAAACAAAGTATAATACAACTATTGAAATATAAATATAGTATAGTAAAATCACATGAACTGTAAGACAAGTTTAAAACAAACACACATCTTTGTATTTTTATATAAATCCAACAATCCTAGTTGATAACTTCTAAACCCAACAACTACATGAGGAGAATTTTCAGACTTACCTAGAGTTGCAGTTCAAGGATAACTGGTAGGCTCGACAATTAAGGGAATATTTTTGAATTAAACCAACATTGGGAAGACTATATCTCTGAATGGTGCCAGATTCACGACCCTATGGAAATTATTTTTGATTATTAAAGCATATTTACATAATGAAATTAAATTACAAATACAGGTCTCTCTATATGTTCATACATTTGTTTCCAAAACCAAAGTGATGCTGTCATAACTAATTCCCAATTCTGACGTTAAATCACATTACTGATTACATATGTATCTTCTAATTTAACCAAAACCCTTTCAAAGTGGCCGAAGGTGATCTTTTTTTCATGTAGCATTCAAAAAAGAAGTCAGAAATCTAGCTGTTCCATAATACATAAATACTTATATCACAAGGAAGAAATAACAAGGGTTGTTTACATTTGTTGTCTAGGTTAATATGCAGGGTACATGAAAAGCTAAAATATAAAGCACTTATTGAATTAAATTTCATATAAAATCATATAAGATCACTATATGAAACAGCTGTTATTGAAATTGTCTGTATTTTTCATCTATAGCCACCTATCTGATACTAGTTAGTGGCAAAGGGAGATGATCAGAATGCAATGATACAATGAGTATTAATTTAAATGGGTCTAAAAATAAAATATAAGGCCGCCTGGGAGGCTCAATTGGTTTAATGTCTGCCTTCGGTTCAGGTCATGATTCCAGGATCCTGGGATGGAGCCCCGTGTTGGGTTCCCAGTGGGAAGTCTGCTTCTCCCTCTCCACCATCCCCTGGTTCATGCTCTTCCTCTATTGCAAATAAATAAATAAAATCTAAAATAAATAAAACAGTATAAATTACTAAGCAACTCTGTGCAAGCCTTAACAGATCAACAGTTGGTGTAACAATCAAGAGAGAACTGTGGTTTTCAAACCCTTCTGTGCCTCTGGCCATGACAACAGGACAAAGCAGAGGGCCCCACTCGGCCAATCTCTCCCGCTCCCCATTTTAATCAGAGTGGCATTGTTCTTGCAGCATGATTCTCAAGAGGGGCCAACCAGAAAGCCTGGAAGGGGGAGGGGGATCTTTTTTAATGTACAGAAGGGCAGTATGGGTTTCAGAAGGTTTACCATATTGGAGAATGAAATTTTGTTTTTGAAAAAAGGGGTCCTGTTTCAAAGGTTTGAAAAAGTAATCGTTCTAAAACCTTCTCCATTTCAATGGCAAAAAGAAGTTTAAAGTGCAGAAGATATTTTCTCCATTAAACTTCTGGCTGGTATTAAACTATCTGAGTACATTTCTTTAGGTAGACTCTGTCATTTAGGAATTATGTCAGTTTTTGTGATTAGTTTGAGTTGCGTGTTATTTATTTCTGCAAATGTCAGAAACACAGCTAACACAACAATAACAACAAAACCTGCCATACAACAAAAAAAATCTAAAAAGAAAAGAAAAGGCTCTGTAAGACAAACTGCTCTAAAAATCCTGATGAGGAAAAACAAATACTACCTTCTTAGGACTTTGTCCCCCACAAAATTATCTAATGGCTAAAGAATGTGACTAAATACACACTATTATGGCTCTGATTACATAATTCAAATTCAAGGGCTCCACCAGCATTACTAAAGTAAAGTAAACATTTAGTTCTAAAATTAATATTTTCAAATGTTTGAGCTCAAGAAAAGACACTGTAACAGTGATTTTATTTGAAAACTTTGCCCTAGACTTCTTCGCTTTACTGGTTAGCAAACACACTACCTCTTCATTTTACGTTTTATGAAAGTAGCTGAGCCAAAACCCTTCTCTAACACAAAACAGAAGGCCACAGAGAAGAGGGAGCTTTCGAAGACCTGCTACCACGGTCCAATCCATCCCGCACCCGCCAACCCTTGTGTGGCTCCTTCAACCCAGTGTCAAACTCTCCCCAGCGGGCCAATTTTAAAGACAGCTATTTTGGCAAATACTTAACAATTTGTGAAGCAATCTTTAAAACTTCCTTACTTCTCATGTTGGACTTAGTAAGCCAGGTGCCCACAAGATGATATTCAAATCCGAAACATATTACTGGAATCTATATTTATAATTTAAACAATTATTATTCATAAAATCAGTTTGCTTCAAACTTACCACAATCAGTGTCTTATCAGATGCAGTTATGGCACAAATCGGATCCCGGGTACCCTAAAATAAATCGTTATTCTGTAACAAATATTTATTGAATGACTAATCTGACATGAGGTAGTAGGCAATTCACCTAGAAAAATTCTCCAATATATTTATTGACTTAACATTTACTTAATGAGCACCTACTATGTGCTAGACACTGAACTAAGCACTGGAGACACTCAGATAAAATCTTTCCCTTCAGGGATTCCTCAAAAGCCTCCTGGGGAAGACAGCGAGCCCGACACCTTATTACAGTACAGTATGACACAAGTAGAGATGTGCTCGGGAATTACGAGCGCGACAGGAAGGAACATCTCACATACACAGAAAAGCACAGGGAGGCAAAACCCTGAGCTCAGACATAAAAGTACAGATGGTGGAAGGACAGACAGCTCGTGCCAGAATGAGGAAGGGGAAGTAGTGGCACAGTACTTCAACAGCCTGGATGGATCCCAAGGGCTTATATGCTTAGTGCGAAAAAGTCAATTTCAAAAGATTACACGTTATATGATTCTCTTCATTTGAAAAATTCTCAGAGTGACAAAGCCAGAGACAGAAACCGATTCATGGTTGTCGCGGGGCAGGGACAGGGTCGAGAGCAAGTGCAAAAATGGAGACTAGCGTGAGGCAAGTCCGCACCCGGTGGTGAGATTACATAAAACTACACGCATACATGTACATGTCAGAACTAGTGAAACTGAAGCAAGGAATCGGGTGGCAGTCCAGTGAAGAGTGTCATTACCAATAGCAATTTCCTGTCTTTGATATTATCCCACAGTTATAGAAGATGTTACCCCTGAGGGAAGCGGGGTAAAAAGGTTCTACGTGCTGTATCTGTGCAACCTCCCGAGAGCCTATTATTACTTCAAAAATGGTTTTAAAAATCGAGGGGGAAAAAGGAGGCTGAGATAAAAGGTTTTCAGAATAGACATTTTTTAAAGAATTACTAGAATAACATGCTATTCAGTAAAAAAATAATTATTTGTCAGCTGTCAAAATAAAATTACAGTATTTCAAAACTTACAGATACTGACATTTGCTGCAATCACCTACCTGAATTGCTTTACTATAATCAAGCACCCCATCCACTGATCCAGAAGGAGTATCATCAACATGATAAATTCTGGGGGGAAAAAAAAAGGTGATCATTTCAAAGATGGTCTAAGTACAGGTTATGCCATTTCACAATCTCTAGAACAATTAAAGGACTGGATGACACCAATGAATACTACTACGTAACATAAATGTCCTGATTATTTTAAAGAGTTCTTGACACAGCTAGATCCCATAAAGGTAAAAACTACCTGCCAGGTGTTTACTAGTTAAGCAAATGATATGTTCCTGAAAGTTATGCCAAAAACTTATTTGGACATTGAATCACATATTTCCAATGCACTTTATTAAGCCCCAACAGATTATTTTACCTTACTCTGCAAATGAACATCACTCAGAAATAACTTCAATACACTAAGTTTCTCTGTCATTTCTCTATAATTTCCCTTCTGTCAATGTGCTTAATAAAGGTAAAGCTTAAAAGTATTTGGGAAGCTCTAATTAATGGAATTTTTGTTCTGAAATAAAGAATCATTCTTATGTTCCCTGTGTTGTGAGGATGAACTACTTTTGGACTTTCCTCATCTGATACCTTCAATACCTTCAATATAATACTATTCACACCACAGCATCTCCACCTTACTTGTCTCCCCCACCAGCTGAGGAGGAAAGACTATGTGCCTAGCACAGTGTGACACACTGTCAGGTGCTCTATGTTTGCTGGGAAAATATTAAAACGAATGATGGCGAATAGGGAAGATACATCACAGAGTAGCTATGAGGCCCTGGACAAGCCTCTAAGCCTCAATTTCTCCATGTGGAGAATAAGGGCAACCTTTGCAGGGTTTTTTAAGAGGCATAAATAAAATGATGTTTGTAAAGCACATATGAACAGAGCCTGATCAAGAAATCATAGATGGAATATAGGCACAACAAAATTAAGCCATTTTCTCTCTTTAAAATATCATGAAATTTTATCACTGTTAAATTGAAATCGTGATTATACTTTTGTCAGTATAATGAGATCAAATGTTAAATAGAAATGTATTAAATGCAGAAAGAAAACATATTTTAAAAAAGAAAATAAATTTAGAGGTGCCAGGATTCTGCATTGTAATACATTGCTATTAATATATGCAGCTACTACTTCTACTTAGTTATCACAAAATAAAAGTCAAAGGTCAGAATAGGAGGTCTCCCAGGAGATCATGTGACCACCTTCCATCTCTTAAAACAAGTAGAGTACCACTAGAAAGGCCAATCTGAGTGTTTCAGAGCCAGATCAAGCCAGATCAACCAGATCAACCAGATCTATGTCCCATTTCTACTTATCAGCTGGTGACCTTTGGCAAATAATTTAAGCTCCTGTGTCTTAGTTTCCTCTCTGAAACAGGATTAATAAGAGTACTGACTAGGCTTACTATAGTGTCTAGCATATTAGAAGTATTCTTTTCTTACTACCATCATCCACCATATTTCACAGATGAGAAAATTGAGGCCCAGAGAGAACCTGCCCAATCACTAGAACTTGTAAGTGTGTCTCAGATAGAAAGAAAGGGAGATGCTGCCATCTTAAAACCAGAATATCTTTCGCTGGCTCTCAGAGGAACTTACTCTACTTACTCTATGAAGAGGCTAGACTTTTCAGTTCCAACTTTATCCTAAGACCTCCCAGCAGACTGTGGCTCTTTTACTTACTATTGCTACCACTGTCACATGCTCTCCTGGAAAGAGGCCAAAGATTCTTTCTAGTTAGACTTTCAGAACTACTGAGAAAGCAAGATACAGTATTTTTCAACTATTCTGGGAGTTTTGTTATGTTTTGTTTAGAGAGGGAGAAGTTGGGAAGGCGGGGGGGTGGGAGACAGAGAGAGAATTTAACTGGCTCCATGCCCAACACAGAGCCAGACACGGGGCCTCAATCTCCCAACCCTAAGATCATGACCTAAGCCATAATCAAGAGTCAGACACATAACCAACTGAGCCACCCAGGTGCCCCTCAACTTTTTTTGTTGTTGTTGTTTTGTTTGGGGGTTTTTTAGTTTGTCTGTTTTGCTTCCACATGAATTCATGTATCTAAAATATTTACTAGGGACATTTCTCTGATCTTAGTACAAGAGTGAGTCTTAAAGGGAAGGGAAGATGGCATTAAGATCTCAAGCATGTGTGAGGGAAGATGATCTGACATGACCCCTATTGCCCACTCCCACCATCACAGGCCTATGCCCTGATTAAGAATTATTAGCTTAGAACAGTCAACAAAATGCTTTATTTAAAGGCTTACGGTAATAACAAAAGGCCAAAAAAAGTATCACCAACAGAGACAATATAACTGACAAAACACAGTAAATGGATCTGCACCTTGAAACTTACTAAAGGGAATTCCCCCCATCCTAGCTCCTAACTTCTCCATGTGGTAGAGCCCCCTCTATCACTTAACCCCAGCCCCCCTCAAATCAAGGGCAAGAGAAAGAAGCCAAGTGACCACTTCGCCCCACCTGAAGACTTCCTCCCTAAGAACCTGCCTTTCTTATGGAGATTGATACTAGAATCATCCCCACCCTTCTGGAAAGACCCATACAACTAACCCATAAGAATGAAGCTTTGGTTAGATTTTCAACTGAATAATCATATTTATGGTTTATCCTAATATGGTAAGAGTAAATGAGTGAGAATAGCTATTTCCTTATAAAAACACAGATTTCCACTCTTCATCTCCAAGGGCTGTCTTTTATTACACCACGCTACCTCTCATTTATTTTGATATTTAAACAAATAATTTGAAAGGTTTTGAAATTAATGGAAAAATATTATTTTTAGTAACCAAAACAATTTACAGTTCTCAAGCATGACAATTTATAATTAACTATGTCTGATTTAAATGTGATATGGTTGAGCTACTAAAAACCATGCATCAAAAGATATACCTTTCTCTCCCTTCTTTTCGAGACCGTGTGATCTGATTAATTTCCAATGCTGTGAGCTTCTTTGCCACACGATACTGCCAGGTATAAAATGCTTCTTTCGAAGCTGCTATCACATGGGTTTTGGTCATTGCAACAAATAATGGTACTATTAAAAAGAGCATTAAGACAATTAAGTTAGTTACATAGACACACAGAATGTTTGTGCTACAAAGGAATTGAGTGAGCACTGCGTTCAACCCCATATGTCAGACAATATACCTCACACACAGTCTCTGAAATCAAAAAAGAATCAAAGGCTTGTGGAACTATACAAAAACATTACATCAAAATGGATCAAAGATCTAAATGTAAGAGCTAAAACTACAGAAGTCCGAGGAGACAAAAAAATTAGGAATAATCTTTGTGATGGTGGATAAGACAAGAGTTCCTTAGACATGACACTAAAAGCACAAGCAATGAATTAAAAAGGAGATAAACTGGACTTCATCAAATTAAAAACATTAGTGCTTCAAAAGACTTTTTTTCAAGATGTTATTTATTTGAGACAGAGAAAGATAGTAAGAGAAAGCATGAGCAATGGGAAAGGGAGAAGCAGGGTCCCTGCTGAGAAGGAAACCCAACAGGGGGCTCAATTCCAGAGCCCTGAGATCATGACCTGAACAGAAGGCAGATGCTTAACTGAGCCACCCAAGCACCCCAACATTTGTGCTTCAAAGGACACCACCAAAAAGGGAAAAGATAACCCACAGAAGAAAATATGTATAAATCGTGTTTGTGATAAGAAATTGTTTCTAGACTATGTAAAGAGCACTTACAATTCAATAATAAAAAGATAAATAGCCCTATTTAAAAATGGGCAAAAAAAAAAAAAAGGAGCAAGATGGCAGAGGAGAAGACCTAATTTTGTCTGATCCCAGGAATTCAGCTAGATAGTTATCAAACTACTCTGAACACCTACAAACTCAACAGGAGATCAAAGAAAAGGATAGCAGCAATTCTATGAAGAAAAGCGACACTTTCTGGAAAGGAGGAAGTGCAGAGAAGTGAATCTGAGGGGATATTCCAGAAGTTAGACCGCCGGGGGAAGAAGCTTCCATTAGCTGGCTCCAGGCAAGTGAGAGAGCAGCGGAGCATGAAATCAGAACTTTTAGAAGTCTGCTCTGTGGAGGGACATCACTCCAGCGGCTAAGCGGGGGGTGGAGTCCTCGCTGGGACAGTGTGATCTCAGGACCCTTGGAGGTCACAGAAAGACTGGGGGTGTCTGAGTGTGATAGAGCTCCCCGGTATTGGAGCAGGAAAGCTGGCTGCAAAGATGAAGCCAAGGGGTGGGCTCTCAGCTACGGGTTGCCATAAACCATGATCCAAGGCATAGGCCACTGCTCTTTGAGCAGGGACCCCACAAGTGGCAGATCTGGAGAGACCCCTCCTTTCCTCCACCAGGAAGAACAGTGCGGGAGCGCACTGCAGGAATCTGCTGGGTTTGGACACTCCAAACAGGGCCGTGCGCCAGAGATAGAAACGCTCAGTCATAGCCCAAGTGAGCACAAGTGTGGCCAGAGACCAGGGAGATGGGAGGGATTGACTGCTTTTCTCTGAAGGCACACTGAGGAGTGGGCCCTGAGCTCTCAGCTCCTACAGGCCGGATATTGGGAGGCCACCATCCTCATAACCCTCCTCCAAAGCAGATTACTTAGCATGGCCCTGACTAGAGTGGTACAATTCGCCTCAGGCAGACATTTGAGAATCACGGCAACGGGCCCCTCCCCCAGAAGATCAGCAAGAACATCCAGCCAAGACCAAGATTACTGATCAATGAGAACATCAAAACTCCAGCACTAGGGACATACAGCACATGGCTTTTTTCCCCTGACACTTCAGTCTTCCAAAGTTAAATTTTTTAAATTTTCTTTATTTTTTTCTTTTTAATTTTTTTTAATTTATCGTCTTACCTATTTTAACCATCTTAACACCTTTTTTGAAATCTTAATTTTCATTTTTATACTCATATTCTATCCCTTCATTGTACTTAATCTCATTTTTTGTATATATATGTTTCTCTTTCTTTAAAATTTTGGGATACAGTTTCTTCTAACAGACCAAAATATACCCTAAATCTAGTGTATGGCATTGTGCTAGTCTCCTGCGTGATCATATTCTCTCTCTCTTTTTTTTAAATGTTTTTTCCTTTCTTTTTTGAACCAACTTCTTGTCAATTTCTTTTTTAGAATCTTTTAATTTTCATCTTCACAGTCACATTCCATCCATTCATTGTGTTTACCCTTATGTGTGTGTGTGTGTGTGTGTGTGTGTGTGTGTATGTGTATATATGTTTCTCTTTCTTTAAAATTTTAGGAGGCAGTTTCTTCTAACAGATCAAAATATACCCAAAATCAAGTATGTGGCTCTGTTCTATTCACCAACCTGATCATACATTTTTTTCTTCCTTTCTTTTCCCCCTGGTTTTGAGTCTCTTCGATTTGTTTAGTGTATATTTTTCTGGGGTTGTTGTTACCCTTTTAGAATTTTGTTCTCTCATTCACCTATTCTTCTCTGGACAAAATGACAAAGTGGAAAAACTCACCTCAAAAAAAAGAACAAGAGGCAGTACCAACTACTAGGGACCTAATCAATTGGGACATAAATAAGATGTCTGAACTAGAGTTCAGAATGATGATTATAAAAATGCTAGCTGGGCTTGAAAAATGCATAGAAGATACTAGAGAATCCCTTTCTGGAGAAATAAAAGAACTAAAATCTCACCAAGTTGAAATCAAAAAAGCTAGTAATGAGGTACAATAAAAAATGGAGGCTCTTACTGCTAGGACAAATGAGGCAGAAGAGAGAACTAGGGATATAGAAGACCAAATGATGGAGAATAAAGAACCTGAGAAAAACAGAGATAAACAACTATTGGATCACAAGGGGAGAATTCAAGAGATAAGTGATACTGTAAGATGAAACAGTATTAGAATAACTGGGATCCCTTTATGGACATTGGGGAAAGTATGTGCTATGGTGAGTGCTGTGAAGTGTAAACCTGGCAATTCACAGACCTGTACCCCTGGGGCTAATAATAAATTTTATGTTAAAAAAAAAGAAGAGTAATTGGGATCCCACAAAAGGGGTGGGGGAACAGAAGGTATATTGGACCAAATTCCCCTTAATTTGGGGAAGAAAAAATGCATCAAAATCCCGGAGGCACAGAGAACCCCCCTCAAAAACAATAAAAATAGGTCAACACCCCGTCATCTAATTGTGAACCTAACAAGTCTCAAAGACAAAGAGAAAATCCTGAAAGCAGCTGGAGACAAGAAGTCTGTAACCTAAAACAGTAGAAATATTAGACTGACAGCAGATCTGTCCACAGAGAACTGGCAGACCAGAAAGAACTGGGATGATATAGTCAGAGCACTAAATGAGAAAAATATGCAGCCAAGAATACTATACTCAGCTAGGCTGCCATTGAAAATAGAAAGAGAGATAAAAAGCTTCCAGGACAAACAAATACTGAAAGAATTCACAAACACCAAACCATCTCTATAGGAAATATTGAAAGGGGTCCTCTAAGCAAAGAGAGAGCCTAAAAGTAACATAGACCAAAAAGGAACAGAGACAATACACAGTAACAGTCACCTTATAGGTAATATAATGACAATAAATTCTTATCGTTCAGTAGTTAGCCTGAGTGTAAATGGGCTAAATGCCCAATCAAAAGACAAAGGGTATCAGAATGGATTAAAAAAACAAGACCCATCAATATGCTGTTTGCAAGAGACTCATTTTAGACCCAAAGACACCTCCAGATTTAAGGTGAGGGGGTGGAAAACAATTTACCATGCTAATGGACACCCAAAGAAAGATGGGGTGGCAAACCCTGTATCAGATAAATTAGATTGTAAGCCAAAGACTATAATAAGAGATGAGGAAGGGCAATATATCATACTTAAAGGGTCTGTACAACAAGAAGATCTAACGGTTTTAAATATCTATGCCCCTAACATGGGAGCAACCAATTATATAAGCCAATTAATAACAAAATCAAAGAAACACATTGACAATAATACAATAATAGTAGGGGACTTTAACACCCCCCCCATGAAGTGTACAGACCATCTCAGCAAAAGATCAACAAGGAAATAAAGGTTTCAAATGACAAACTGGACTAGATGGATATCACAGATATATTCAGAACATTCCACCCCAAAGCAACAGAATACACATTCCTCTCTAATGCACGTGGAACAATCTCCAGAATAGATCACATCCTGGGTCACAAATCAGGTTTCAACCAGTACCAAAAGATTGGGATCATTCCTGCATATCTTCAGACCACAAAGTTTTGAAACTAGAACTCAACCACAAGAGGAAAGTTGGAAAGAACTCAAATACATGGAGGCTAAAGAGCATCTTACCAAGAATGAATGGGTCAATCAGGAAATTAAAGAAGAATTTTAAAAATTCATGGGAACAAATGAAAATGAAAACACAACTGTTCAAAATCTTTGGGATGCATCAAAGCCGCTCCTAAGAGAAAAGTATATAGGAATACAAGCCTTTCTCAAGAAACAAGAAAGGTCTCAAATATGCAACCTAACCCTACCTAAAAGAGCTGGAAAAAAACAGCAAATAAAGCCTAAACCCAGCAGAAGAAGAGAAATAATAAAGATAAAAGCAGAAATCAATGAAATAGAAACCAAAAGAACAAAAGAACAGGTCAACGAAACCAGGATCTGGTTCTTTGAAAGAATTAGTAACGGTGCCTGGGTGGCTCAGTGGGTTAAAGCCTCTGCCTTTGGCTCAGTTCATGGTCCCAGGCTCCTGGGATGGAGCCCCACATCAGGCTCTCTGCTCAGCAGGGAGCCTGCTTCCTCTCCTCTCTCTCTCTCTCTCTCTCTCTCTCTCTCTGCCTGCCTCTCTGCCTACTTGTGATCTCTGTCAAATAAATAAATAAAATCTTAAGAAAAAAAATATTGATAAACCCCTGGCCAGACTTACCAAAAAGGAAAGAGAAAGGACCCAAATTAATAAAATCATGACTGAAAGAGGAGAAATCACAACCAACACCCAAGAAATACAAACAATTATAAGAACATATTATGAGCAACTATACGCTAGCAAATTAGACATCTAGAAGAAATGGATGCATTCCTAGAGACTATAAACTACCAAAACTGAACCAGGAAGAAATAGAAAATCTGGCAGACCCATAACCAATAAGGAAATTGAAGCAGTAATCAAAAATCTCCCAACAAACAAGAGCCCAGGCCCAGATGGTTTCCCAGAGAAATTCTACCAAACATTGAAAGAAGAATTAATACCTATTCTCCTGAAACTGTTACAAAAAATAGAAATGGAAGGAAAACTTCCAAACTCATATTATGAGGCTGAAACCAGAAAAAGACCCCATCAAAAAGGAGAATTACAGATCAATACCCCTGATGAACATGGATGCAAAAACTCTCACCAAAATACTAGCCAATAGTATCCAAGAGTACACTGAAAGGATTATTCACTATGACCAAGTGGGATGTATTCCTGGGTTGCAAGGCTGGTTGAACATCCACAAATCAGTGTGATATAATACATTAACAAAAGAAAGAACAAGAACCATATGATACTCTCAACAGATGCTGAAAAAGCAATTGACAAAGTACAGCATCCTTTCTTGATCAAAACTTTCTTGATCACAGTGTAGGGACAGAGGGTACATATCTCAGTATCATAAAGGCAATCTATGAAAAACCCACAGTGAATATCATTTTCAATGGGGAAAAACTGAGAGCTCTTCCCCTAAGGTCAGGAACATGGCAGGGATGTCCACTATCACCACTGCTATTCAACATAGTACTAGAAATAGTAGCCTCAGCAATCAGACAACAAAAAGAAATAAAAGGCATCCAAATCAGCAAGGCAAAGAAGTCAAGAAGGCAAAGAACTCACTCTTTGCAAATGATATAATACTTTCTGTGGAAAACCCAAAAGACTGCACTATAAAACTACTAGAACTCATACAGGAATTCAGTAAAGTGTCAGCATATAAAATCAATGCACAGAAATCAGTTATACTTCTATACACCAACAACAAGACAGAAGAAAGAGAAATTAAGGAGTCGATCCCATTTACAGTTGCACCCAAAACCATAAGATACCTAGGAATAAATCTAACCAAAGAGGCAAAGAATCTGTACTCAGAAAACTATAAAGCATTCATGAAAGAAATTGAGGAAAACACAAAGAAACGGAAAAACATTCCATGCTCATGGATTGGAACAACAAATATTGTGAAAATATCTATGCCACCTAGAGCAATCTACACATTTAATGCAATCCCTATCAAAATACCATCAACTTTTTTCAAAGAAATGGGACAAATAATCCTAAAATCTATATGGAACCAGAAAAGACCCTGAATAGCCAAAGGTATGTTGAAAAAGAAAATCAAAGCTGGCGGCATCACAATTCCAGACCTCAAGCTCTACAAAGCTGTAATCATCAAAACAATATGGTACTGGCACAAAAACAAGAGACATAGATCAATGGAACAGAACAGAGAGCCCATAAATGGACTCTCAAATCTATGGTCAACTAAGTTACTTCAACAAAGCAGGAAAGAAAAGTCCAATGGAAAAAAGTCTCTTCAACAAATGGTGTTGGGAAAATTGGACAGCCACATGCAGAAGAATAAAACTGGACCATTTCCTTACACCACACACAAAAAGAGACTCAAAATGGGTGAAAGACCTCAATGTGAGACAGGAATCCATCAAAATCCTTGAGGAGAACACAGGCAGCAATCTTTTCGACCTCAGCCACAGCAACTTCTTCCTAGAAACATCACCAAAGGCAAGGGAAGCAAAGACAAAATGAAGGACAAAATGGCAAGGGAAGCAAGGACAAAAATGAACTATTGGGACTTCATCAAGACAAAAAGCTTTTGCACAGCAAAGCAAACAGTCAACAAAACCAAAAGACAACTGACAGAATGGGAAAAGATATTTGCAAATGACATTTCAGATAAAGAGCTAATATCCAAAATCTATAAAGAACTTATCAAACTCAACATCCAAAGAACAAAGAATTCAATCAAGAAATGGGCCAAAGGGGCGCCTGGGCCAAAGGGTGGCTCAGTGGATTAAAACCTCTGCCCTCGGCTCAAATCCCAGGGTCCTGGGATCGAGCCCCGCATCAGGCTCTCGGCTCCGTGGGGAGCCTGCTTCCTCTTCTCTCTATGCCTGCCTCTCTGCCTACTTGTGATTTGTCTGTCAAATAAATAAATAAAATCTTTAAAAACAAAAACAAAACAAACAAAAAAACACAGTTATCCTTAAAAAAAAAAAATGGGCCAAAGACATGAACAGACATTTCTCTAAGACGACATCCAAATGAAGACTCTCTCTAAGAAGACTTCCAAATGAAGAAGTGCTCAACATCACTGGGCATCAGGGAAATACAAATCAAAACCACAATGAGATACCACCTCACACCAGTCAGAATGGCTAAAATTGACAAGTCAGGAAAGGACAGATGCTGGCAAGGATGCAGAGAAAGGGGAACCCTCCTCCACTGTTGGTGGGAATGCAAGCTGGTGCAGCCACACTGGAAAACAGCATGAAGGTTCCTCAAAAAGGTGAAAATAGAGCTACCCTATGAACCAGCAATCGCACTACTGGCTGTTTACCCTAAAGATACAAATGTAGTGATCCAAAGGGGCACATGCACCCGAATGTTTATAGCAGTAATGTCCACAATAGCCAAACTATAGAGCCTAGATGTCCAACCACAGATGAATGGGTAAAGAAAATGTAGTATATATACAATGGAATATTATGCAGCCATCAAAAAAAATTGCCATTTGCAATGACATGGATGGAACTAGAGGGTATTATCCTAAGGGAAATAAGTCAATCAGAGAAAGACAATTATCATACGATCTCACTGATATGAAGAATTTAAGAAACAAGACAGAGGATGATAGGGGAAGGGAGGGGAAAATGAAACAAGACGAAACCAGAGAGGGAGACAAACCATAAGAGACTCTTAATCTCAGGAAATAAACTGAGGGATGCCAGAAGGGAGGTATGTGGGAGGGGTGGGGTGGCTGGGTGATGGACATTGGGGAAGGTATGTGCTATGGTGAGTGCTGTGAATTGGGTAAGACTGATGAATCACAGACCTGTACCCCTGCAACAAATAATACATTCTACGTTAATAAAAAAATAAAAACAGTAACAATTTTTTAAAATGGGCAAAAAATCTGAACAGATATTTCTCCAATGAAGATATACAAACAGCCAGCAAGCAAAGGAAAAGATGTTCAACAGCACTAGCCATCAAGCAAACGCAAATCAAAACCACAATGAGATACTACTCTCCTGTTTTAATAGCTAGAATCAAAAGGCTAGACATTAATGAGTATTGCCAAGAATGTACAGAAATGGTAGGAAAATAAAGTGGTGCACCCACTTTCAAAAATAGTTTGGCAATTTTTCTAAATGTTAAATACAGAGTTATTACCACATGCCCCAACAAGTCCACTCCTAGGTACATAACCAAGAGAAATGAAAACACATGTCCACGCAAAAGTTCACACATAAATATTCAGAACAGGGGCACCTGGGTGGCTCAGTGGGTTAAGCCGCTGCCTTCGGCTCAGGTCATGATCTCGCGTCCCGGGATCGAGTCCCGCATCAGGCTCTCTGCTCAGCAGGGAGCCTGCTTCCTCCTCTCTCTCTCTCTGCCTGCCTCTCTGCCTACTTGTGATCTCTCTCTGTCAAATAAATAAATAAAATCTTTAAAAAAAAAAAAATGTTCAGAACAGCATTGTTTTGAATAGCCAAAAGGTAGAAATAGCCCAAATGTCCATCACTGATGAACAGAGAAATCAAATCCCACTCCCTCCTCCTGTCCCCACTACTATTACTGCTTGGTTTGGGCCTGTATCCTTCCCTCTGATCTCACGTCTTATATTTCCTCATTAATTTAGAAAAGAAAATTCTCTGAAGTCCCTTCCTAATTTTGAAAAATATTCTCCTAAACATATAACATTTTTTTCATCTGTTCTGTTTTTCTTTTAAGATTTTATTTATTTATTTGACAGAGAGAGAGAGAGCGCACAAGCAGGGAGCATGGAAGGCAGAGGGAGTGGGAGAAGCAGGCTCACCACTGAGCAAAGAGCCCTAAACAGGGCTTGATCCCAGGACCCTGTGATCATGACCTGAGCTGAAGGCAGACACTTAACCAAATGAACCACCCAGGCGCCCCTTTCTGTTCTGTTTCTTAAAAAACATTTAATTAAGCTCCTACTGTGTACCCTTTTTTTTTTTTTCCAAAAGATTTTATTTATTTGACAGAGAGAGATTACATAAGCAGAGAAGAAGGGGGAGGGGGGCCGGAGCAGGTTCCCTGCTGAGCAAAGAGCCTGATACAGGGCTGGATCCCAGGATCCTGATATTAAGACCTGAGCTGAAAGCAGAGGCCTAACCCAGTAAGCCACACAGGCGCCCCCTACTGCGTGCCCTTTGATGACACAGTCTTACGAAGACTATCTTAAAAACTTAAAAATGGAGGAATAAATAAGTAAAATAACTTGCCCATGGTCATAAAACAAACTAAACACCATAATAAAACTAAGCTTGCACACACAAAATATATTAAAACAACAACAAAAAAATCCTTCATAAAGATCAGTTTCATATCTATTTTCTAAACTCATGAATGATTACAATAGGGTAAAACTTATGTGTTATTAAATACGAAGCAAAGTATTCATATGGCCAGAATAAAGGACTGGTGTTAATAGCTATCATTTCTGGAGCTCTTGCCACAGTCCAAGTAGATATTTAAGGCAGTAAGAGACTTAGAAAGTGGACAAAGAATTAGAAACCAGCTAATGGTAAAATCTTAATTGAGTAGATTATCAACTTTGAGTTTCAAATTCAAGAATTTTTACATGCTAAGTAATTCAGTATAGTTGAATCATACTAAAAAAAAATTTGTTTTCATTATAATTGTCAAGATTTTTCTATTCAAAACAGATACTATTGTTGAACTCTAGAGGGAGCCAGAAGCCTTTCCTACAGGGGACAAGGGGTTGAAAAGCAGTCCTGGAGAAGGGTAGCAAAGACCTGGGGATTGCAGAGTGGGATGAACTTGCACGCCAGGCCCAGGCTTTGCTCAGCTTTCTCTGACCCCCGCTCTCCACTAAATCCTAACACATTTGTTAAATGTTTAGTAATTTCTACCACAGACACTCTAATGCCAAAAATTATGCCCTCAGTATGGTATGAAGGAAGATCACAAACTTTTACCTTAAACTATTTTCTAATACAATTTTTCTTAAGTATATAAAATTATTCCTCTATCCACTGTTTAACTACAACTAAATTATATTCATGTTCCTTTCTCTTTTTTTAAGATTTTTTTTATTTAGGGCGCCTGGGTGGCTCAGTGGGTTAAGCCGCTGCCTTCGGCTCAGGTCATGATCTCGGGGTCCTGGGATCGAGTCCCGCATCGGGCTCTCTGCTCGGCAGGGAGCCTGCTTCCTCCTCTCTCTCTCTCTGCCTGCCTCTCTGCCTACTTGTGATCTCTCTCTGTCAAATAAATAAAAATTTTAAAAAAAAAAAAAGATTTTTTTTATTTATTTGAGAGAGGTAGTAACAGAGATAGCAAGAAAAAGCACAAGTGGGAAGGAGAGGGAGAAGCAGGCTCCCGATGAGCAGCGAGCCCGACATGCGGCTCAATCCCAGGACCCTGGGACCATGACCTGAGCTGAAGGCAGGCACTTAACCTACTGAGCCACCCAGGAATCCGGTTCCTTTTTGATACATCCTAAATAATCACAATAACTAATCGTTAGCCTGATTAATTCAAAAGTAAAATGTTAATGGTTCCATGAAAGAGTCAGACTTTGAGATACAAGCAACAGGTACTTGCTTAACTCTGTGGCCTTAGATAAATCACTTATTCTCTCTGAACCTCAGTTTACTCACTGCAACTGAAGATGATAATACCAAGCTTATATAGTTGTTTGAAGATTAAAAAAGATAGTAAACATAAAGCACAGTACAGTGCCTGGAATAGAATAAAAGCTTAATAATCACTTCAAAGCCAGTACTGATTGAATTTTATATATATATATAATTAATATATATATTCACATTCATATATGTTCATATATAAATATATATAAATATTTATATATGATATTATTTGTATATAATATATATTTATATCTATATAAATAGATATTTAAATATTTATATATAGTTGATATATTTATATTTAAATATATATTTGAATGTATACATTTTTATATATAATATATTTTATATATATAAATATATATACCAGTATATATTATAATATACTAATTATAATTGCTAGCTATATACAATATATAATTATGTTAATATATAACAAGCATACTCCATAGTATCTATTCTCACTCACACAACTACTCCATGAGATAGGCATTATTATCTGCAGGTAGCAGATGAAGACACAGAAATATGGAGGGATTACATAACTTGCTGAAGCACACAGCTGGGAAATGGGAGAAGGTGGGACACAAGCCCTGTTAATCTGTCTCCAGAAGCCATGTCCTTAAACACTATGCCATACTGCTTCTCATTAAGGGTTAATAAGAATTAGATGTGGTTACTATTATTGTCTTTACCTTTGTTACCTATATAGGTTTTTATAATAAAATCACATACAAACCCACGGATCAGTACAAAAAACAAATACAAATGTACCTGAAACATACATTCTTTTGAACCAGCAGGTAGTAATTTCAGCAAACTCATATGGGTAGATAATCCTATCTACAAAAATTGTGCTAGATTTTCATTAAAAGATCTACCCGATCCAGGTGGATTTGTTCTTAGTTTCCTAGAACTAAACCTCCAGGAAAAAGAATCCAAATTTTAACAGAACATTTTAGAAAAAGAACACAACCAGGATAAAAGCACTCCATGTCCTTCTCAACTATTCATCATCTGGGGAAAAAAATTTCAAATATCTAAAATGTTGGGGGAAAAAATTTTAAGAAAACGACAATCTCTTCAACAAATGGTGTTGGGAGAATTGGACAGCCACATGCAGAAGAATGAAACTGGAACACTCTTTTAAAACCATACACAAAAGTAAACCCAAAATGAATGAAAGACCTAAATGTGAGACAGGAATCCATCAAAATCCTAAGGAGAACACAGGCACCTCTTTGACATCAGCCAGAGCAACTCCTTCCTAGACATGTCTCCAAAGGCAAGAGAAACAAAAGCAAAAAGGAACTACTGGGACATCAAAATAAAAACTTTTGTACAACAAAGCAAACAGTCAACAAAACTAAAAGCACCTACAGAATGGGAGAAGATATTTACAAATGTCTTATCAGATAAAGTACTAGTATCCATAAAGTATAGTGCTAGTATCTATAAAGCACTTATACACCCAAAAAAACTCAACACCCAAAAAAACAAAAAGTCCAGTCAAGAAATGGGCAGAAGACATGAACAGATATTTCTCCAAAGAAGTCCAAATGACCAACAGACACATGAAAAAATGCTCAACACTGCTCGGCATTAGGGAAATACAAATCAAAACCACAATGAGATACCACCTCACACCAGTCAGAATGGCTAAAATTAACAAATCAGGAAAAAACAGATATTGGCGAGGATATGGAGAAAGAAGAACCCTCTTACACTGTTGGTGGGAATGCAAACTGGTGCAGCCACTCTGGAAAACAGTATGGAGGTTTCTCAGAAAGTTAAAAATAGAGCTAACTTAGGACCTAGCAATTGCAGTACTAGGTATTTATCCAAAGGATGCAAACATAGTGATTTGAAGGGGCAGCCCAGATGTCCATCAACAGATGAATGGATAAAAAAGATGCGGTGTGTACATACACACACACACACACACATATGCTGGAACATTATCCAGCCATCAAAAAGAAAGAAATCTTGCCATTTGCAACAACAATGAATGGAACTAGAAGGTATTACACTAAGCAAGATAAGTCAGAGAAAAACAAACACCATCTGATTTCACTCATGTGGAATTTAAGAAACAAAACGAACACAGGGGAAGGGAAGGAAAAATTAAATAAGATGAAAACCAAGAGGAAGGCAAACCATAAGACAGTGAACTCCAGGAAACAAACTGAGGGCTGCTGGAGGGGAGGTGGGTGGGAGATAACCGGGTGACCGGCAGTAAGGAAGGCACTAAGGAGGGCACTTGACATAATGAACACCAGGTATTATATGCAACTGATGAATCTCTAAATTCTACCTCTGAAACTAATAAAAAAAAAAAATGCTTCCATTAACTGAACTTTGTAACATTAAGAAGCTGTAGTTACTAAGCAAGCAAGGATGTAAAATAACTTAAAACAACCGAGGAATTCACATATAAGTGAAACCTGCTTGTAATATTTTAATGCTGAGGCCTGAAATAAATGTCTACATCTGTAATGTTCCCCTACTTTTCTACTTACTCATTTCTCAGCCCCTTAAAGAGCTGGTAAACTGAAACTGCACTGACATGTTTTCATCAAATTGCCTATTTCTAGATTATATGGAGGACTCAGTGCATGTGTTAGAGACCATCACTAGAAAGCCACTGATATGGTTCCACCAAAATGGCTAAAGGACAGGCCCCTGGTACTTTCCAGGCACTTTCCATGCCTTCAATCCTCTGCAGATGCTGTTTTCTCTCCTTAAAAAGTCACCTGAAGAAATACTCATCTTAAAAATTCAGGTCAAATGAAATTAAATAGGAAAGATGTCCCTGGTGTCCTTACTCACCAACATGCACTTATCCAATACCCAGCACAAAACCGACCACACAGATGGGGAGCAAGCAGTTAGCCAGTGTTCAATGGAGGAACTATATTTCATTATTTATTTAAATATCCTACAGCAAGTTTCATAGTCAATGTCTTCTAACTCCACATCCCTGGTACAGGACCTGAAACTCACTGAATTTATTTATTGCTAAATAAATGAATTATCATTTTCTATTTTTGTGACAGAAAATAAATATTTTCCATACATTCAATAAACATTTGTTATGGGTAAGCATAGTGTTAGGTAGAGGAGATACATAAATGAGTAAGACATAGATCCTTAAGAAGCTCAAAATCTTGTGGGGAAGACAAACAAGAAAATCGATAATCATAGTGCCCAGTAAAAAGCAATACTGTCAATAGAAGTGCACCAAAGGTATTTTAAGGGTGCATAGGAAGAGCATCAAAAATGGGTACCTAACTCCTTTATGTATAGAACAAGAGACACATAGACTAAGTTTCTATAATAAAGTTCTTTTAAAAAGTTTCTAAAGAGATTGTCTGGAGGAGGAAGAGTAGGTAGCACAAGAAAAATTACACTTTCCAGAACAACATCAGTTGCATACTTTTTTCGTTTTGGCCTCTGGTCCTCATGAAAATTTGGCATACAAACTGAAAAAAAGGAATTTTACAGGATATGTATGAAACAAAAATGTTGAGTCCTTGGCTGGGTTTACTGCAGACCAATGAAAGACCTGTTTGTTAAAATTTCAGCCAGCGTGACAGCAAAAAAAAAAAAAAAAAGTTTCGAGACTCAAAAATACAAATAATCATGCCCTCAAGTACTGGCCATTTTATGAAGGTGAGGGATTGACATCTGGCTTTATGAAAAAAAAAAAAAAAACCACTACCTGTGATCAAAATTACTTTGTGGCTAAACGTATCATCATTATTCTATGTTAGAACTTATTTGATATCAAAAGAAAAAGCATATAATCTAAAGAGTGACAGAATTCACATCTTAAAGACTGTTAGGCGTCTAACAGAAGACATTCATGTACCAAGAATCTGTAAGAATTTCAGGGAAGACTTTTAACAAGGAACAATAACATATACATGTGTGCACATATGTAAACATATAGCTAAGTAACAATGAACATAAGACATGAAGTTGAAAAGTTTCACTATATAACAGTGAGTTACCAAGACCCTGAACAGAGAGCATAAAATCTTTAAAGCCAGTATTTCTCACATTTGCTTGTATCACCCAAAAAGTTTAGCAAAATACAGAGGACAGACACTAACATTTGATTAAGATTGAATATGAAACCTAAAAAAAAAAAGACGAGCTCTCAGATTCAGAAAATAATTCAATGGGTTTTCAATTTCTGAAATCTATTAAATTTTCTAATACCATATCCAATAAACTATCACACTTTAAAAAAAATGTTAGTTTTGGAAGTTGCAGTGAAATGGCAACAAAATATTTGGTAATGATTTTTAAGAAAAAACTTAAGAGTGAGACATGCAATTTTTTAATGATGACTTTCATAGCTGTTGGCTAGAGGGAACTGTAAATCTAAAATAACAAATGTCTTCTAAAAACAAAAAGTCAGGAATTTTTGAAAGCTGTCCCTATTAATAGACTGATTTCATTAGAAAAATCTGGAAAGAGCAAATGCACTTTTACAAGCAGCTAAAGTGTTTTTATGGAAGAGAGGTATTTACAAGCAGTTTATTAATAATAAAAGTGGTTTAACAGCAAAATTCTTTCTATAATCCTCAATTTATTACATGCTAATCATTATGCTGCATACCAATTCTTATACAATTATATTTCCCATTGAAAGCAAATGATGGCAGTACAGCGGTGAGATTACTGTGGCTTTTAGATAAATCTACAATTTATTCTATTAAACAGGAGACTTCTGACAGTGAAGTGGCGCATTATTAGTAATTTTACCATGATAATAGGCATAAACTGGTGCTGGACTTGGCAAACCAGGAAGAACTGTCATCCTTATTTTGGAGAATAGCATTTTAATTAATACAATTGTTAGGTTTTTAAATTAGTGTTACAAATAAAATTTGATTAAAGAGGGAATAGACATTAACATTTACTTACCAATATCAATATATTTGGGATCCAAAGGTGTGCCAATAGAATTACAAAGAACTAGCACAAACTGTGAACAAAAAACAGAGTATCAGAATTTCTGCTTCTTTACGATAAAGGAAACAATGCTTAAAATATCATGCTTATCTCTTTAAAGTATCACAATTGGGAAATAACTGATAAAACTGTTAAGTGCAAAGAACATAATCTACAGCATTAAACATAAAGAAACATGAATTAAAATTAAAACAAGGCTGATTCCTCAAATCAGTTCAAAACAAGTTCCAACTAATGGAACACTGTGTTTTTTAAGAGGCCACCTAAGAAACGCAAGTACACTACTTTTCATTATTTATACTTCTAAAATTCCTGATCAACTGTAACCTCAAAACTCACTTTCATCCTACATAAGAACTAATTTGTTACCGTTGCACCAAATGTCCCCATCTCGTTCTCCTCCTTTGAAGCAATATAAAAAATTCAGAAAAAATCAGTTAACTCAGAAAAAAACATAATCCAATCTAGCGAAAAATGATTTACAATGCCCGCTAGTTAGCACAAACACAATTACCAGTAATTAATATTAGGGAAAATAATCAAGGATAATGCACACTTTACACCATATTATTCTAAAGTGATAATTTCATTTTTCTTACTGTTAGTTACCTTTTCTATTATCTTGTGCTAAGAATACTGTTTTACTTAGATGTTCTCCTGAAAAGCATAATGATTTCAAATAAACCAATTCTCTATGTACTATTTACAGTCCTTCTCTTTCATTTTTCAGCTTCTCAAGTAAAACTTCTTTAATTTCATAAATATAAACTAAATGGATCTTTATGCACTGTTGGTGGGAATGCAAACCATTAGAGCCACTGTCGAAAACAGTACGGAGGTTCCTTCAAAGTGAAAAATAGAACCAGCCCATGATTGGGGACTCGCACAACTGAGTATTTACCCAAAAAATATAAAAACAAGAATTCAAAGAGATAAATGCACTCTTATGCTTACTGCAGCTTTATTTACAACAGTAAACTATGGAAGCAACCCAGGTCTCCATCAACAGATGAATGGATAAAAAGGATGTTGTGTATTGATACATATGATGGAATATTATTCAGCCATTAAGAAAAAGAATGAAATCCTGCTATTTCCAACAACGTGCTTGAAGCTACAGAGTATGTTGCTAAGCGACATAAGTCAGAGAAAGACAAAGACCATATGATCTCACTCATATGAACTTAAGAAACAAAACTAATGAGCAAAGAAAAGAAGAGAGAAACAAACCAAGAAACAGACTCTTAACTCTAGAGAACAAACTGATGGAGGCAGGCTGGGGGGGGATGGCTGAAATAGGTAAAGGAGATTAAGAGTACACTTGTCAAGATGAGCAGTGAGTCATGTGTAGAACTGTTGAATTGCTATATTGTACACCTGAAACTAATATAACATTGTGTGTTAATAATACTGGGATTCAAGTTAAAAATTTAGGGGCACCTGGGTGGCTCAGTCAGTTGAGTCTCTGACTCTTGATTTCGGCTCACGTCATGATCTCAGGGTCCTGAGATCAAGCCCTGCATCAGGCTCCATGCTGGCAACAGAGTCTGCTTGAGACTCTCTCCTTCTCTCTCTGCCCTTCCCCCCTCCCCCCACCACCCCCGTCCCTGCCCCGTTCACATGCAGGCACACAGGCTTCTCTCTCTCTCTCTAAAAACAAATAAATAAAATCTTTTAAAAATAAACAAAATTAAAATTTGAATGAAAAAATAGAAGAATATTTCAAAAACTTTTTAAGAAACTAAAGGACAAAAATTATATCAAAATATAATTTATTATTCCACTACTTTTAAAAAGCTGATTTACTGCCATAAAGTGCTACAAATAACTTGTATTTTTTAATCCACATATAATCTACATGCTCAAGGTTAAAGAATGAAGTAGTTCCATAAGACTTCTTACTAAAAAACAGAAGTTCCTCCCAACTTCCCATTTTCTGCTCCCTGAAGTAACAACTTTCAGCTCCTTTAACTCATCCTTTTAATATTTACCTCCACAAATCTAAGTAACGTGTTTATGATGCTAGGTCTTGTTTTGTTCAGTTTCAACCTGGGACATTCTCTGACTTCCCACTACCACCGACAGGGATGTACCTCTCTTTCAGCCGCCTCCCCGGCACCCGGCGCATGGGCACACTCCTTTGCCTCCAGCTTTCCACCTACCATTTTGTTAGATCAGAATTTCAGGGGTTAATCTGGTCATTACACTCCAAATAAAAAGGCTCTATTTAATTAAAAATCCACTTAATTAAAAAATTCATTTAAAAAACATCATTTTGACTATATAAGTGTTATTCATCACGGAGTTGTAAGTATGTCACGATTTATTCTCCTTTCAAGTGCATTTACTTTTCCCTGCGGTTGGTAATTGTCTTTATTTTTTCTCTTTGCTACGTTCTCTGTATTGATTACTAACTTAAGTCCCCTCTTAAGGGTTCCACCACATTAAGTGCTCTATTAATTTCATCTTGAGTTTCCTCTGGAACCATGGGACACGCGGTCATCTGACGACACCGCAGGCGTGCCACACTCTGTCAGCTCGTACCACTCTTCGAAGACCATGGCTCTCAGGTTACCAATTTCTTCCTCTTTCTTGGTCTAGTCCTCATTCTGATTGGCCGTATCCTAAAGTAACTAAGAAAGCTTGGAAGGTAAATTTCTGGTGACCTTGTACATCTAAAAATGTCTTTTGCCTACCTTCATTGTATTTTATTTTTTTCACACCACACAGAAAGCTTTATTCATCCACACCATTCCACAGAACAGCAGGCTCACGTTAGTATGCTGCCATCTTGGGCTTCTGCCAGTTCTCTCTCAATCCATCTCTGTTCATCCTGTTTCTTTTTCTCCTCAGCCGCTCTCCTCTTTTCCTCTTCTGCCCAAGGTTTCAGGTAACTGGAACTTGGCTCCACGGGCAACTCCAAGAAATAGGCAGAGTAGTGGCCGAGCTTGATGAGCAGAGAGACGAGCACGGGCGACATCATCTCGTTCAAAACCTTCACGCCAGAAGGACAATCTGCCTCCCACCTTCATTGTAATTTATAGTTTGCTTAACATACAGAATTCAAGATGGGAAATCATTTTCCCTCAAAATTTCAAAAGCAATTCTCCAAAGTATCACTATTGACAAGTTGAATGCCATGATGATATCTGACCCTGTGAAGTCTGTTTTTCTGAAAGCTTTTTTTTTTTAAAGATATGTATTTATTTATTAGACAGAGATCACAAGTAGGCAGAGAGGCAGGCAGAGAGAGGAAGGGAAGCAGGCTCCCCGCTGAGCAGAGAGCCCGATGCGGGACTCGATCCCAAGACCCTGAGATCATGACCTGAGCCGAAGGCAGAGGCTTTAACCCACTGAGCCACCCAGGCGCCCCTTTCTGAAAGCTTATGAAGGATCTTTCTACCCCCAGTCTTCTGAAATTTCACAACAATGTGCTTTGATGTAGAAATATTTTCATTCACTGAGCAAGGCACTTTCAATCTAGAAACTCAAGGGAAATTTTCTTGGATATTTTCTTCAGAATCACTCTCCTCCACTTTGCCTGTTCACCGAACTTCCAGCTCCGGTCCTCTGACTTCACTATCGATTCCCTCATGTTTTCAATTTCGTTGTCTTTTTGTTCCACTTTATAGGAGTTTTCCTTCATTTTATCTTCGAACTTTTCTGCCAAATTTTTCATTGCTCTTATCATATTTGTAATATCCAAAAACCTCCTTTTCTATAGCGTCCCTTCCCTTTTTTTTGGGGGGGGGGTGAGTTCCTTCCTTTTTATGGATGTCGCATCTCTTAACTCCAGGAAGATAATCTGAAATGACTCTTCGGCATTGTTCTTCTCCCTGCAGAGCCTCTGCTTCCTCCCAATCCTTTCCTCCTTGTGTTTATTTCTTTGTGTCTGTTCAATGAGATGATTTTCTCAAATGTCCGATAGTCCTTGACTATCTGCTTCGATTTAAGAGAAAGACACTGAAAAGCTGTTTGGAATCTATTTGTTTATGAGTGAGCCCCAGGAGTCTGGTAATCACAGTAAGGTGATGGGGCAGGGATCTTTCCTTGGGGACTCCCCATAGGAGTAACTTTAAGAGGTCTTTTAAACGGGTCAGATTTCTCAGACAGGATTCTTTATATGCCTTCTTTTTTCTCTCTCTCTTCTTCTTGCATAATCTCTAGTACTTCCAAATTGTTTTTCCATTTGTTTCTTTCTCCTACCAGGTACTATTAAGTCCTGTCCTGTGTCTCTTCAGGATTCTGGGATGAAAACCAGTTACTTCTTTGCTTTCTCCATTGATGACTTAGGATTCAGCTTTCTTAGGTCTGCTAAGGTCATTACCACTAATCCACCTACTCCTTAACCTCCAAAACTATGTTGCCATTTCCTCTCCCTTTCTGCTCCCTATGGGCTTATGACTTTTTAAAAAATACTGTTATTGTTGTTTTGTGAGTTTCAGGAGAGAACAGAGCCAAAGGTGGCTGTTCAAACGGCCTCCTTAAACTAAAAACTCTATACTTTTTAATGGGATAAAATAATTTATAACCCAGCCAAAGACAATGGTAACCCTTTTTAAAAAAATTTATATGCTTCTGCAAATATCTGAATTGTTAGCATACTTTTTAAAAAGGCATTATTTACATTATTTATTTTACACTCTGAGACATTGATTTTGAAAGCACTATAATCCCAAATAAAAGTATATTTCTCAATGTCAAAGCTACCCAAAATGTTATAATGGCCATCGTTACATAATTTCTTGAGCATTTATACTAGACATCTGGATATTCATTTTTTCTTGTGGAATTTTAACTTGGAAAAGGATTATGGCACTTGAAATATATCTTAAAAGAAAAAAGCTTCCGTACTGAAGTGGTCGATATGAAATGCTAATGGATTTGCTGACTGGAGGGGAAAAAAAATGGGACAGAGAACCAATGGAGCCACATAATTTTTCAAAGCAGAGGTCCAGACAGACACGGCCAGTAGACCCAACACTCTGCTGTACCAACCAGTACAGAGGCTATGCTGGAAAAAGTAGAGGTCAACCTATCTTAGCTTTAACGTAGAAACGAACACCCACCTGAGGATGGTTTTCATCAGCTTTTGTAGCCAAAATGCAGAAATCTCCACAAGTAGTAATCGAAATGAGACTCTTCACATATTTAACATATTTCTCATTGTTTTTTGTATCCCAAAAGATAACACAATACTCTGGACGATCAGGTCTGGTATAAGCATAAACGACAGTGTTTGAGCAATAACCCCACTAGGAAGAATGGAAGGAACAAAGAACAGAAGGGAAGAAGAGAGGGAGAGAAAGAGAAAAAGGACATTTAACACTGTTAAAGAAAAATCGTATTATATATTGTAAGTACGTGGTTTTTTGATGCTGACCAAATATCTTCTTCAGGAATAGAAGATAGAAGGACTGAACATTCACCTTAATACCTTTTCTCAGTAAAATAACAACAACAACAACAATGATCTAAGAGTAATATAGCTATCAAACAAAGAATGTACTACAAAAATAAATTTTTTTTTAAAGATTTTATTTATTTATTTGACAGAGAGAGATCACAAGTAGGCAGAGAGACAGGCAGAGAGAGAGGAAGGGAAACAGGCCCCCTGCTGAGCAGAGAGCCCGATGCGGGGCTCGATCCCAGGACCCTGAGATCATGACCTGAGCCGAAGGCAGCGGCTTAACCCACTGAGCCACCCAGGCGCCCCGAAAATAAATTTATTTTAACTTTCCTTATTTTCATTTGTAAGATTTAAGCTTCAGTGGCGAAAATTTCAGATTTTTCAATAGTCATTAACAGCTGCATGGGGGACAACAGGGAAGAATGATCCCAATCAAAAGTTTAAATTCTGGGTCCCCAAGCCAAAATTCAAAAACAGATGCTTTGCTTTTTTATTTTCCCCATCCACATTTTCTACATTTGTTTTCACCAGAGTAACATGTGCACATAGTTTAAAGTCAAATAATTCTATGTAGTTAATTTAAAACAAAAATAAAATGCAGACCCCGCCAACTAATTTCCTCCCAAGGGTAGTCATTTACAACTCTGAACTTTGACTGTTTTGTTATTTATCTCCATATCATACACGTTTGATGGTGGAACTTACAGAACATAATGGAACTTCTTTCTCTTGGCTAACTCTCCCAATATATTCATACCTAATTTTTAATAAATCAGCATTCAGAATTGATATTATTATGACTGTGTTTACTATTCAAAACTAAGGCATACTTACTTTTTATACCATGATTATTTTTTCAAATAAACTTTTTACTTTAAAATAATTTTAGATTTATACAGAAGTTACAAGGATAAGGGGCTCCTGCGTGGCTCAGTTGGTTAAGTGTCTGTCTCTGGATTTCAGCTCAAGTCATGATCTCAGGGTTATGAGATCAAACCCCGTGTCAGGCTCTGCACTGAGTGTAGAGCGTGCTTAAGATTCTCTCTCTCCCTCTCCTTATGTGCCCCGCGCTACTTGCACATGCTCTCAGTCTAAAAAAAAATTTTTTGAAGTTACAAGGATAATACAGAGTTCCCTATACCCCTCTCCCTATTGTTAACATCTTACACTACTGTGGTACATTTGTCGCGACTAAGAAACCAACACTGATCCAGTCCTATTAACTAAACTTCACACTTGATTGGGAATTTATTAGTTTTTTTCTTAATGTCCTTTTTCTGTCCCAGAGTCCTATTTGGGATGCATTATATGTAGTGTCAGATCTCCTTAGACTCCCCTGGGCTGTGATGCTTTCTCAGTCTTTCCTTCTTTTTAATGACCTAGACGGTTTTAAGGAGTACTGGTCAGGTATTCTGCGGAATGTCCTTCAGTTCGGGTTTGTCTGATGTTTTTCTCCTGTTGAATTCCTGTGGAATTTTCAGTTCTAAGCAAGATCATCATCGAAGCGAAGAGCTCTTCTCATCTGCCACATCAGGGGTACATGAGATCCATGTGACATCGCTTGATAATGCTAGCCTTGATCGCCTAGACAAGGTGGTGTCCGCTAGGTCCCTCCTAAGTGACTTTCTTTTTTCCCCTTTCCATAGTCTGCTCTTCGGGAGTGAGTCATTAAATGCAACTCACGTTCAAGTTAGGGAAGCAGGGACTGGAGGGGGTAGTATCTAAGTAATTCGAATACTTCTGTCTCCTCTGTTTATTTATTTAAATAATTTATTTTAGATCAGCTCTTGCTCATGGACATTTATTTTATAATTTGGTTACAATCCAAAGTTACATAATTTATTTTGTTGCTCAGGGTGTTCCGGTTTTGGCCGTTGGGAGCTCTTCCAGGTTGGCTCTTGGTCTCTTTGATATGCCCCATCCTGCCGTTTTGAGCACGTCCTTACTCTCTGGCACTATCAGAGACTCCAGGTTCATCCTGGATTTTGCCCCTCCCTAAAGGGAAAGGAAAAATCCCCTCCCCTTGTCCTAAAATCAGACAGTTCTCCAGGGTGGTTTGCCTTTTAAAAATGAAGCAGGTCTTCCATAACAAATATTCTTAGTAGTTTACCAGATTGATTAACCTCATACTTCCAAATTTGTTTGGGGTCAAGTGTTAAATATAAGATAAGATATTGATTAGTATTGGGGCACCGGGGTGGCTCAGTCCATTAAGCATCTGCCTTCGGCCCAGGTCAGGATGCCAGGGTCCTGGGATTGAGAGCCCCGCATCGGGCTCCTTGCGCAGCCTGGAGGGGAGCCTGCTTCTCCCTCGCCCATCTCCCTGTTTCTCTCTCTCTCAGAAATAAATAAACAAGTAAAATATTTTTTTTAAATATTGATTAGAATTATGCTATTTATTCTCATTTTCCCCCTCCTGATCCATTCCCTCTCTCTGATCTTCTCTATCCTGCTGTTCCCTGGAGACTGATTTCTATGAACTGCAACACTCAGGCTACGTTGCCTTCCAGTTTCCAGTTGGGTCCAGCCAATAGAAGGTAGAGAGATGGACTGAAGTATTTCCTCCCCAAAAGTGTTTCTACCCAGCCAGCCGGCAGAGGCTGTGCTCCTGCAGGATAATTCCTCTTGCATAGTCACAGCTCTAGTGGGTTCCAGGAACAATACTTTCTTATCCTAACAACTGTTGCTAACGCCCGGATGCCTGCATTGTCATCCCTTACTGAACCCATCAGCCATGCCCGAACGTCTATAATAAACCCTCCATCAATCTCTCTTCAATTATTCCTTTGAGTGTGCCATCTGTTTCCTGCTGAGACCCTGTCAGGAGTATTATATTAATTATGTATAGTATTCTAGGAAAGTTTTCAGGTTCTAAAGTCTTTACACTAAAAATGTCTCCTTTCATCTGCTGTCTAAAATAAAGTGGCTGCAAACACATGCAAGAAACATACATTATACTTAGAGCTGTAACAAAATTCTTTACTAAGAAAGCTCTTTTTTTAACAACTGCTCACAATACTCACTTTATAATCAGGTCGAATGTTTGCAAAATATATAAACGAATCAACAGCGAGTGCGATTTTCAGTCCTCCTCCTTCCCAAGATAGTGCAGACATCTGCTTTCCAGGAACCTTCAAAGTGCCTAAATGCTGAAACAATAATTATGCTTAATCTAAAGTATCACAATTAAATAAAATATAAATTACTACCAATTACTTCATAGGAATTAAAGGTATTATAAAAATTATTTTGTGAAAGGTTACTACTCACTTTAAAATCATTTTCCTTGAATTTTTATAATGAAAAGAGTACTTATGATAGGAGAAATTTACAAACAAAAGCGAAAGAATTCAGTATTAAATTTCATCAAGTCTAAGATGCTAGAACCTAAATATGCATATTAATGTACAACTCAGGAAAGAATAAAACACATTGCTAATTAAAATAGGATAACTTTGATTATAAGATATATTCCGATTCTGGAGTTGTAAAAAATTTTGCTTCTTGGGGTCACCTGGCTGGTTCAGTGGGTGGCTGTGGGTTCGAGCCCCATGTTGGGTGTAGAGATTACTTTAAAAGAAAATCTTTTTTTTTTTTTATAAAGATTTTATTTATTCATTTGACACAGAGAGATCCCAAGTAGGCAGAGAGGCAGGCAGAGAGAGAGAGAGAGGAGGAAGCAGGCTCCCCGCGGAGCAGAGAACCCGATGCGGGACTGGATCCCAGGACCCTGGGATCATGACCTGAGCCGAAGGCAGCGGCTTAACCCACTGAGCCACCCAGGCGCCCCTAAAAGAAAATCTTTTTTAAAAAATTGTGCCCTCAGAATGAATGAATTATTGTGGTAGTAAATGCAATCTTTTTTTTTTTTTAAGATTTTATTTATTTAACACAGAGAGAGAGAGAGAGACAGCAAAAGAGGGAATTCAGGAAGGGGGAGGGGGAGAGGAAGAAGCAGGTTGCCACTGAGCAGGACCCCGATAGGGGCTCAACCCCAGGACCCTGGGATCATGACCTGAACTTAAGGCAGACAGACACCCAGGCGCCCCTGTGGCAGTAAATGCAGGCTTTAAGTCTGGCCTCTTTCTCTTTCCTGCTCCATAGCCAATCAGTCACCAATTCCTCTTGCTTTCGCTCCCATCTTCCTCCTTGCCTGAATGAACTATGGTAATGGTCTAACTGCAATCTTCACCTTTTATCTCTTTTCCCATTCCCAGCCTCTACCATCCCAAATTCAATAGTCATTCTATTGTCAAAATTACCTTTCTGGAACACAAATCCAATCATATCTTATCCTGCTTCAAAACAAATGTTTAATAATTTTTTAAAAATCAATAGCTTCCCACCATCACACTCTTTAGCAGAGTATACAATGCCTCTTCCCCTCTGGCTCAAAACTATACTCTTTGGCTCAGTACCTCACTATTTAGCCACGATTCCTGTGTTCTCCCTCGTGACAGAGCTACTGTCCCTCCACACCTTTGACCTGGATAATATCCCTTCTGTCTGAAATCTTCCTTTCCTCTCCCCACGCCTTCCCAGCCTTACTCGCCCTTGTCCTCCTGGAACATGGTCTCCATCCTCCAAAATGCAACTTTGATATTGTTTCCTGCCTTCTCCTTCCTTCTACAGGTCCAGAAAAGTCAGAAAGCGAGCTACCAGGGAGCACTAACTTATATTCATACCTCATATTCACATTATGTCCCTATCCCTTAATGGACTGCTTGACAAACAGGTACACAATAAATATCTATTAAGTAAATAAATGTATCATGCATTCAAATTAGTATCTTCATATGTAAAGACATGCTAGATACTTTTAATTATGATATCAAACCAACTCACAGTTTTTAATTTAAAATAATAGCCCATTTTTATGGCTAAATTAACAAATGAATAAATTAATACAAAGATATTTTAATGTGGCCATGAAAAGAAAATATTGTAAATCTATGCTTTTTTGACAGACCCAAGAATTTTAATAAATCACACTGGTATCCCTTGTTCTTAAGCAGATATGCTCTGAAGTAGGGTTTAATGTATTAAACTCCATTTTGCCAGGGAAACCGATGGGGGTAAAAATGTTTTAACCTAGGAGGGTCCACTCTATCTGTCCTGCTGCCTGCATGAAACCAAAAGGAGCGAGCAGGCTCTCCCAGCAGCACTGGTGGTAGTGATGAGCCTCACTGGGAGGAGAGTAAGGCCAGCCAGGTGATGGCAGCACAGGGAGAGAAAACCAACTTGGAGTAAGTACTCACTAAGCACTGGGGAGGCATTTTCTCATTGTTACCTCCTGTAATTATTACAACAGTGCCATGAGGTTAACCTGTATGTCAGAACATAAGTAAACTGAGTCTCAGAGGTGAAATAAGTTCTCCAAGTGAGACAACACTGTGGAAATGGAATTCACAACCAAAGCCAGGCCAGCCTGACAACCAATCACATGCTCTGTCACCCCGTTCCCTGGCTAAGACCACAATATAAAAACCAGAAGACTCAGGCCTTCAGAATCAAAAGCAAATTCTTCCCTGAGATTTCCTTAAGTTTAAATCTTTAGATAATAACTTTCTTCCAAGTTACTTCTCCTATGTTAATAACATAGATCCAAAATAAGCCCCCTATAAATTCACTCATTCAAAAATATATATATATACTAAGTGACTAATACACCCTAAGGAACTATACTAGATACTTTTAATTACAACCATGCCAAACCAACCTACAGTTTTCGATTTGACACATAAAACACTGTTTTGCAAGATAAAACAAATAGGCCTTAGAATCCATGTTTTTCTGCTTTAAAAAAAGAATGAACTAACAGAAATAAGCAGACAAAATAATATAATGATAAATACGCCAATGGCTGACAAAAATAACCAATAAAGAGCATGAATTAAGAATGAATTCAGATTTTTAATAGTTAGGAACCTTGAGAACTATACTCCTGTTTTCTCTTAGGTTTTAACAGCTACCAGAAATATAACTAGCTGGCAATATACAATCTATTCTCTACATCACATTCTACTGGATATTTTGAGATATTGATTCAAAAGCATGAGCTGATACCATTTCTTACTCTCACAGAAATTACTAAAATGTATTTTAAAATATTAAAACAACTGGGGAAGGTTTTTGTGTAGCAATAACACATATTAATGAAGTCTGTGGTAAATTTATAAAAACCAATAGGGACTAAATAAGAGTCGAGAAACAGAAAATAAAACAGGTAAAAAGTTACTTAAGCTTAGTAGTAAGTTATCACTTTCCAAATTCTTTAGAATTCACAATATATTAATTCTCCTATTTGATATTTTCTAGTAGTTCTTCAATAAAATTCTCCTTAAAAATTAAATTCATTAGGTGCCCCTGGGTGGCTCAGTAGGGAAAGCAACTGGTTTTGGCCCAGGTCATGGTATCGACATCCTGAGAGAGAACCCTGCTTTGGGCTCTGGAGTCAGCACAGAGTCAGCCTGTCCCTAACTCCCCTTTTCCCCCACCTTTTCTGCCATGCACATTCTCTCTCAAATAAATAAATAAATAAATAAATAAAATCTAAAAAAAAAGTAATACTACTACCGAGAAGGATAACACATGCATTTATGAAAATAATCCTTTTATTTTTGCAGCATCACTTAAGATTAGTTATTAAGATAAATTTTCTTAAAATAGCTGGCTCTTTATCAACAAATTAAAACTGCTGGAAGTCTGAAGGAGGGAGGGGTGCCTGGGTGGTTCAGTTGGTTAAGTGTCTAACTGGTAATTTTGGCTCAGGTCATGATCTCAAGGGTCCTGGGATCAAGCCCTGCATCAGGCTCTGCACTCAAAGGAGTCTGCTTGGAATTCTCTCCCTCTCCCTCTGCCACTCCACTAACTTGCATGCTCTCTTTCAAATAAATAAACAAAATCTTAAAAAAAAAAAAAAAGTCTGAAGGAGAAAGAGACAGATAGGTATGTTTAACATCTATTAGAAATCACATTAAAAATCCAAAATATTAACCTGAAACAATGAAATTATATTAAAAACAACTGAAAAACCAGCTAGGAAAAAAGATGCACATTCAGATCACAGAGAAAATATTCTAAATAACTACTGCACAGCGATTTCTTAGGTGAAACAGCTCATTTTCTAAATGACAGAGTATATTTGATAACATACAACTATCAAGACTTACAAGTGAGGATATTATTCAAAGACAAGATGCATGATATTCTATCATTTTTACTCAAAAAGACCCTTTTCAAAAATATGGCAAGTTTACACCACAACCTCCATTCTTTTTTCCCCTGCCTTACTCACTACACAGGAAAGGAAAAAGACATCTACCTCACCAAATGGAGTGTAAAACTGCACGGTGTTTACATCTTTATCCTGAGTGACGACCTTCTGGGAGCCTGCCACAGCCAACACGCTGCCAATGTGGTTCCACTGGATACTCACCACATACATGCCGGTGTCGATTAAAACAGGATCTACTCAGAAAGAAAAAACATGAGGTAATTGTGGTAAACTTAGCCTACAGAACTGTATAATCTTCAGAACAATTGTGGTAATAATTTTTAAAGTAATATTAATTAATTAATTAATAATAATAAATTAAAAATAATATTAAATAAATAAATAAATAATTTAAAAAGTAAAAAATAATTGTGGTAAACTTAGCCTATAGAACTGTATAATCTTCAGAACAATTTTAAAATACTTTTAAGTTCTCCACATTAAAAAAAAGAAAAAGAAAAAAAGAAAGAAAAGAATTCCATACTTTGGTCATTCTCGTGCCTCATGATTTGGCACCGCCCATTGTCAAAACAAATCGCCAGGCAGGGGCAGTCTGGCTCCACGTAGCCTTCCGTGCCGTGGTACCAATGAATCCCGGCAATACTGATCGCTCCAGTGACGTTCACCAAGCAATTCAGTTTCATTTTCATCTAAACAGAATCAGGTTAATAGTTCATCTTTTAAAACGCGTCACCTTAGGGTCTTGTATAAATAACACTGAAAGTGGGATTTAAAAATCTGATTTCAAGCGCCAGCGGCTTACTGATTTATCAACCCTGGGACAAACCACTTCAACTGAGTTTCAGTTTTTCCCTCTTGCAAAATGAGGATTAAAAAAAATTCACAGAAAATTTATGAGACTAAATGACAAGAGGTATATGAAAGTACCTCAAAAAGAGCGAAGTGTCATGGAAAAGTTGGCTATTATCACTTCCACCAATAAATAGATTTATGTAATGTCCTCAGCTTCACGACAAACAAAACTGCCCCATAAGTAAGATCAGAGATCAAACACAGCTAAATCCCACAAACTCAGAGTTTTTCTTGAGATCATGCTAGGTGAGTCTCTTCTATTTTGCCTGCTTCCCAGGACCTGATTTTTTGTCCCTTACTGTTGAAGTCTTCCATTCTTTTTACAAACAGCCTCAAGTAGTTTGCTACAAAACTATCATTGGAAAAAAATACATATATATCATTGGTATCTCACATAAACTCAGGCTTCTGCTATTAGAAGACACAAAGATTAAACTGTACCTCATTCAACTCATTACCCCTCAGCTTCAATACACTGAAATCTTGTCCTTCCCAGTTACCAAGAATTCCAAACGAAAAGCATTAATTTACCTTGAAGTGTCCCATTCTTTTAATTAAGAAATCTAAATGATTGCAAAAAAAATACTGAATTGAAGACCTTCTTGATGACACAAACCATCATAATAAATGCATATACATATATGAATGATACATAAAATAATCATAAAATGGTGTAACCAAAACTAATGAATATATGAAAATACATGCACTTACTATAAAATTCCCCTGATTATCATAAATGTGTATTTCTCCATTTGCCATTCCAAAAAGTAGGATTTTACTATCTGCAGACCATGCTACATGGCATAACTGTATACCCTTCAAGTCTTTTCCCCAAATGCGATTCCCTAAAATAAAACATAAAACATAAGTTCAAGGTCATGATTCTCCAGTAACTGCCCTAAAAATCTGTTTCCCTAAAGAGAACTCACATTCTTCACAGCACAATGTATTTGCTCAATTTATGCAGTCAATAAATATTTACTGAGCACCTATTATGTGCCAAAAACCCTACTAAATATTTGAAATAGCAGCTGTTTCCAACTTTCCCCCTTCTCTTCAAAACTCTAATCCAGGACCTTACTCGTAATTAGCAGATGAATTCATCTTCAACCCTGGAAAGAAAATAAAAGCTTTCAAAAAAGAAATCCCTCATTTCCACCTTCAAACATTCAGGACAAAACTGAATCCTCAAGAACCCTTTCTGCTTTGCCCCCCAAAACAAAGTAAGGGGTGTATCTCTAACTAGACACCCATCTAGGGAGAATCCCTCCACCTACTTACTGGTCTAAGTCCTTCCTAGATTTGCAAAGATCTATCTCCACTGATTATTCACATTTTCTCTTACTCTTCTCTCCAGGCCCTTTCGTACAAGTATTTAAATATACTCAGATCTATCCTTCTTCGAAACTACCACCTCAAATAAAAACAAACAACAGAACAAAGAACATCTCCCTCAACCCCAAGTTCCCTTCTAGCCGCTACCCTATAGCTTCTCGAAAGAGTTCACACCTGCAGTCACCACTTCCTCACCTCCCACTCAACCCTGAGCCCAACCCAACCCGGCTTCCACCCCATACGTCCACTGAGATGACCTTCAGGAGGTCCCTAATGGCCTGTTGCTAGGTCCACTGCAGGCTTTTCTTTAACCACCCCTTCCTTCTTTCTTGGTTTCTGTGCATTCGTTTACTCCTTTATCTCCAACACTTATGTTGCAGGTTCTTATTCCACAGGTGGCTCCTAGGTTTTTCATCTATTCCAATGGTTTAAATTACCATCTACATGCTGGTGATTCCCAAAAGTCTGACTGTAGCCCAGATGCACACATGTAACTATGGTCTGACATATTTTACTTGTTGTCCTACAGCATGACAAAATCAACATGTCTGAAAATGAAATGTTCCCTCACAACCAGTCTTTCTCCCACATCCCCTTTTTTTTGTTTTTGTTTTTGTTTTCTTTAGGATTTTATTTGTTTATTTGACACACACAGAGAGAGAGAGAGAGAGCATAAGCAGGAGGAATGGGAGAAGGAGAAGCAAGCTCCCCGCTGAGAAGGGAGCCTGATATGGGGCTCCATCCCAGGACCCTGGGATCATGACCTGAGAAGGCAGACACCTAACCAACTGAGCCACCCAGGCACCCCTCCCACATCCCTTATTTTAATGGCATCAGCATTTGTCCAGTTGTCAAAGCTAAAAACCTGGCTGTTATTCTAGACACTTCCATGCCCTCATCCCCAAAATGATCAATAATAAGGCCCCACCTATTCTACCTCCTAAGTATCTCTTGCACATGTCTACTTATTTCCAGCCTTTTTGTCACTACCCTGGCTCAGCCACCATCTACCACCACCTCTCACCTGAATCACCATAGTAATTTCTAACTGATACACCTGCCCCCTATCTTTCTTCCCTCCCTCCAGTCTTCATGTTGCAGTCACAGAGATGCTTCCAAAGAACAAAGGCAATCACCCTGCTCCCATTCTTAAAATCTTTCTTTGGCTCCCCAGTACCCTTAAATTTAAATCCCAACTCCTCACATAGCTTATGATCTGCATAATCTGGCTTCTGCTATGTCTCTAATTTCATCACACACAACTCTTCTCCTTTTAGTAATATACTATACTGACTCTCAAAATTTTTTTAAGATCCTAAACATGGCTAAGTTCAACCACGGAGGACCTTCTCAAATGCAACTTCTTAGGCCTACGACACTCTACAAACCAACCTTCCTGGTGCCTAATGCCTCAGCACACATCACCTTCTAGGACAGTGACAGGTAGTCACAGGTAGTGACAAAAAGACCTTCCCTGAGCCCTCCAAGCCTGGGTTAGATACTTGTACTGTATGTTGCTATATTTTCCCAGTCTCAGCACTTACCACAAGGCACTGTAATGCCTGGTTACATATCCATTTCTCCTGCTCTAGATCTGAAATTTCTTTTGTCATACCTAGTACCTAGTGCCTAGAACTATAGCTGTGACTTTGTAAGCTCTCAGAAGCATTTGTGGAATAAATGAAGTTACACTAGAAAAAAACAAATGGAAAAGTGAAAATCATTTTCAAATAAATTCTTTCTCTAGAGAGCTCCACATTAAAGTGAAGGTACAGACTCTCAGAAGCCCCAGTTATCTAAATTTAGTTATCTAAATAACTACAATTTGAAAAACACAGGTTTTAAAGCTACAAAACACAAGTAACCATAACATGCTCAAGTCTCTTAAAAAATGACCAGATGATGACCTTACAACATATAAAAGTACCATACCATTATGCTGTACATCTAAGACTAATGTTATATATCAATAATATTCAATGGTTCAATTTTTAAAAAATAACCAGAGACTGTTACATCCCTACATACTTTTTGAAACTAACATCTACATATTTATAATAGCCTAACAAGTATAAAAATGAAGTATAACTAGGCAGACATATTTAAAATAATCCTGAAAAATTAATTCACTGTTTTTTCAATGCCACTCTAGGACATTTTTTAAAAATAGATTTTTTACTTGAGTATACATAAAAATAAATGTTTCTTAGAGGCACCTAGGTGGTTCCATTGGTAGAGACTGAGACTCTTGATCACAGGGTTGTAAGGTCAAGCCTCATGTTGGGTGGAGAGTTTACTTAAAAAAATTAATCTTAAAAAAAAAAAGTGTTTCTTGAACATCATCAAATTGTGTATCAACTGTTTTCTCTTTTTATGTTTATTTTTCTGTCAGAAAGCTAACATATAATTCATTAAACCTCTAAAGACAAAAATGCCAACCAAATCTTGATCTTAGTTCTCTGTACAACAAAGCATTACCATCCACTGAACCGACGATCACAGCCCCGTCTTCATATACAATGCAGATCTTCTGTCCGTCGGCGTTCCAGCTCATACTTCGAACCACTGATTTATTTCTATTATTGATCATCTCTTCATACCAAGAGCCTTTTTGCACAAATTTAAAAAAAATTACAAGTCAAAACTTGCACGTAGTTGAAAACATTCCATAAAACACACTGTGGGATAAATAACTGCAAAATTTTCTACAATCTGAGACGTTAAGCTATAAAACCTTCAAATCCAAAAAAAAAAAAAAAACAAACAAAAAAATAAATAAAAAATTAGCTGAGGCCTTGATCAACAACTGCTTCAAAGATTATTTTTCTCTTTCTTTCTTCCTTTCTGTCCATTAAAAATAAAACTTTATTCACTTTTGACAGGCCAAAGTAACTGATTTTTATCAAAGCCTAAAACTTTAGATGATAACCAAGGAAAAAACAAAATAACCACAATAATTTTATATGCATGCATAAACTCTCTAATGAATAATTATAAGCATATTAAATACAAGTACATTAGGTAAAACTCTAAGCCTGTTTGAAAAAAAAATTTCAACAGTTCAAATCACTTCAGTGATTTCACACCACTAATGCTGAATGATAAAAAAACATTCTTGCACACAGGGCTAGAGTGACAGGTCTCAAAATGTAACTGAATGTGAGGCAAATCATAAGGTTATTTTGTTTTGCTTTTACTTTTTACCCCATTTTGGTATTAGGGATTCTGGTCCTATAACTAACCAAATTATCCCATAATTTGAAATAACTAGTCGAGGAGGGCATTATCAGAGTCAGGATTGAGGCCCAGAAAATACCCACTTTGGAAAAAGACAGTTTACCCTAATCTCCTGTACTCTCATGTTCTACTCCCTGCACAGACATACACACGCATACATAAACTTTGAAAAACATAAATAAATACATGTACAGTATATTTTTAATTAAGAATTTTTAAATGGCATACCCTGAATATTTTCAAAACAACACACAAAAACTAAGGTAGACTTCTCATTTAAAGATGATGGCTACAGGCCCCAGAGATCATGTATTACACATTATTTTCTGGTAATAGTGATGCATCTAAATTAATCCTTCTTTTGCTCTCTCTTGTAGGCAAAAGGTACAAATCATGAGCTAGCTGTCAGAGCTAAGATAAATCCTGTACCCACGAAAGAAAAGGAAGCTAAATGACTCAATAAAGAGAATGAATTATTGCTCCTGACTTCTTAATAAATGTTTTCACCCACTGGACTAACTCTAGTCACTGACCACACAAAGAATAATTCTTACTGGAAACCTGGGGGAGGAAAAATTATCTCAAACAGAAACTATCCTACTAAGGGCCTAAGTACATTTTGGAGATAACCAACAGTCACCTAGTCCACTTTCCTCATACAAGTTCACGGTTCAAACAAAAAATAAAGTTAGAAGGAAAAGTAGGCAGCAATAAATCCAGAAATATCACCCCTGTGCGGTCGGGATGAATTCCTGCTGCTGGTTAAAAGGAACCTGTTTCAAATATGCTGTTTCCCCATGCAAACACTGTAACCCAGACTCCAAACTGTGGAAGGTTCCATAAGCTCTCCTAGCATACCTTTATATAACATCCAAACAATGATAAGCCCATTTTGATCACTGGTTGTCAACTTCTGATACTGTTCATTCCATGTTACGACTTGAACGGAACCTAAAAAAATTTATAAAACAATTTAGAAACTTAAAAAAGGCTATAACTTCAAATTTATATTTTTATAATAAACACCAAGCACATTCAAATCAACATGGTTCCTATGCAACTAGCCACTCTTTGATAAATCACTCAAAAATATTCATAGGATGTAGTCGCTATTGTCACTCATTTCCCACAACGTGTGATACTAATTTTCATGTTTGTTCCTATCTTAGGCCAGCAAAGGCACCTATTACGGTCAGATGCAAGAGCTGCCATTTATCTGATGACAGAAACAAATGTAAGTAAGATTTACCCAACTGGACTGACTCCCAAGGATACTAATGCCCAAAGGACATTGGATTTTTTTTAGGGGGATAAGGGGTTATTTGTAGTTGGTATATGCCCTAATTTCTCTTTTCCCCCTCTTGTTTTCCATTCTATTTGTAATGCACTCTTTAAAAAAAAAAAAAAAAAAAGATTTTATTTATTTATTTGTCAGAGAGAGAGAGAGGCAGGGAGAGACAGAGGGAGAAGCAGGCTCCCTGCCGAGCAAGGAGCCCGATGTAGGAATCGATACTAGGACGCTGGGATCATGACCTGAGCCGAAGGCAGCCACTTAACCAGCCACCCAGGCATTCCGCACTCTTTTTTTTATGTTCAGTTAGCCACTGTATAGTACATCATTAGGTTTTGATGTAGTGCTCAATGATTCGTTAGTTGCGTAGTGCGCATCACAACACACGTCCTCCTTAGTACCCATCACCCTGTTACCCCATTCCCCCATGCCCCAGCAACACACTTTTGAGCGTATCTTAAACCTCTCGGTTATATGAACAACTGAGGGTTTTTTTGCTTTGTTTTCTTTTTAATCCCTAAATACTTTAGTGTTTATTTCCTAAGAAGACATTCTCTTTCATAACCACATAATTAGTGAATTTAACATTGATACAATATTATTTATCTAACCGTAGTCCACATTCAAATTTTATCAATTGTCCAAATAATGTCCTTTATAGGTACTTCTTCTTCTCATTCCTAGATCCAATCTAGGATCATAGAGTACATTCAGTTGTCATGTCTCTTTAGTCTACTTTAATGCAGAACCATGCGGTCAGATTCTAAAAAAAAAATTATATTCTATCCATAGACAGATAACAGTATTTTTTAATATATAAAGTAAGACCGACTCTGTTTTAGATTTACTGAAGATCTTGCTTAATCATGTAAAAGTTGCTGAAGGACTCTAGGGTCAATTAATTAATTATGGCTCAATAGAAATGATTACTTTAAATATTACCATTATTAAAAATGATAACACTTCTGCATTAAGTAGATGGTTTCTTTTTTTTTTTAAGATTTTATTTATTTGTCAGAGAGAGAGAGGGAGCGAGAGCGAGCACAGGGAGAGAAGCAGGCAGAGACAGAGGGAGAAGCAGGCTCCCCGCCGAGCAAGGAGCCCGATGTGGGACTGGATCCCAGGACGCTGGGATCATGACCTAAGCCGAAGGCAGCTGCTTAACCAACTGAGCCAACCAGGCGTCCCAAGTAGATGGTTTCTAAATGCCTAAAAACTATTCGAATATGATTTTAAAAATTACATGACTCACCACTATGGCCTTCGAGAGTCTGATTCATAGAAAGGTTACTAGGGGCAGCAAGACCCCTCAATTTTGCATCATCTAGGGGAAAAAAACATTACAGCAAATACATAAAAGTAACAGATTATAAGACTTTGACATTTCTTGCTTATGTTAAAAGGAGTTCCTATTCCTGGATGATATATAAAAGATTTTTTTTTAAGATTTTTTTTTAAGTATGCCTCATTCTGATCTATTTTTCTCATGCTAGAAACATAGAATAATATGTACCCCATTGTAAAGATATTATTCTGGCAAAATAAAGCAAAATGTATTTAAAAAATTGGTTACCCAATATATTAAATATATTGGTAATTATTATTACTAACTATTCCTTCCCAAAAGATCATAAATAGAAATATTTATGACATACAGACTGAAAACTCTAAAGTATAAGAGGGACCAGAAACCAAAGACTTTGGAAATCAGTTTTTACCAGATTTTGCAGAATCTTTTATTCACTCATTCATTCACTATATGTCTACATTGTGCCATGCGCTGTGGAAGCGTCTGAATATAAATTAATAAATGAAATAGTTATAGGCGTCCCCCCAGAGAGCTTGTCTACTGAGGAGACAGAGATACTAAACACACACTCACCCACCCCCATAAATGTAGATGCATATATGTAAAATTACAAATTGAGGAAGTAAAGCCATAAGAGGTAATAACAGAGGGAAATTAATTTAGATTGGAGGGAGGGAGAACCAGGGAAGGCTTTCTGAAGAAATGACATTTAAGCTGAGACTGAGGAATAAACTAGAGATGGCAAGGGAGGTGGGGAAAAAGAGGGGGGAAATGGGGAGTGGTCCAGACTCGGAAATAGCAAATGCAAAGGCCCCAGGGTTGAAGTGTAGAACCTTTAAATCCAAAATGGAATTTAGTTCAGCCCTTTATCTTACAGAAGACCGAACTAAAACCCAAAGATGTTCACCAACTTGCTGAAAGTCACTCAGTATGGCAGAGCTGAGATTCCGATTCCAATCTCCTCATCTAGATCTCCGATCGACCAGGACTTGTCTAGCTCTCCATTCTAGAGCAACATTATGGATGGTAAAGGAAATGTGAAAGTGTTTGCTATGATTCCAGAGAACCAAAAAAAGAGAAAGCAAGCTGTTATCACATGAAACTTATGGACAAAAATGTGTTTAAAAGTCTCGTTTTCTCCTCTTGGAAACTAGGTGAGTAATTACTAACACATCTGAGAAGCAGAAAGGATGATTCTGCTTCTCTCTGAGAAGCAGAAAGGAGAAGCAGAGAGAATGATTTAGCCTGCAAATAATCTGACAAAGTGTGAGATTTTGCGACCTTACTGAAATGTAGATTCACATCACTTTTATTAGACCAAATAACAGAGCACAATAAGCAGACAAGAACAAGGCAATATAGTGACTTAGCTCTCATTCTTCATTGTTTTTCTTTTTCCATCAAGAACTTCAGCAAATATTCTCTGAACTTTACTGAAAAAATACTCTAGGAAAAACACCACTAAGTGTTTGGGAGTTTGCGGGGCGGGGGGGGGGGGGGGGTTTGTTTTAAAAGAATTAGAATTACATACTGACAAATACCATGAGCAAATCTCACTGAACAAATCATACTAGCCAATTTTCCAGCAAGTTCAAACATTTGGACTTGCACTCATTTACCTGTCTGTGTCTCTAACTTCAAAACTTTCAGTAATCCATCTTCACCACCACATGCTATGAAACCTTGGTCCTTGTTCCAAGATACACATTTCAGCTTCACGTTATTGGGAATGGCAATCTGAAAAGCAACCACAACCATTTTCACAGCTTTTCACGGAGGGCTTGGTTAGTGACTTACACATGAAGGGTGAAGAAAATCCACCCCCCCCCCCAGAAGAAAAACGGTCCTTCTTGCAGAGCGTGAGCTGTGATGAAAATGGGCATGAGCTGCCCTACCATTTGCGAGAGAGAGAAAAAAGTGCACCCAAGAGGACAGTGACTCCGCAGGAACCCAGTGGGGAGTCACCTGATGAATGTTTTATAGGGAGGAAGAGGGAAACGGAGGTATAAATCCAGACCATCAGTCCATATTCCCTTTCCACATACAACCCTTGGGGCTACCCTTTTGTTGTGACTTTTCTCTTGGCCGGCAGCCCATGACCATCCAAAGAATTTAAGGCACCTGGATCAGCAATAGGTAGAGGGAAAGGGTGGAGAAGCACGCCGCGATCTGCCTTGCTGGCTTCCCAAAAAAGACCGAGCCTGGGGCAGGAATGGGAGAGCTGTGCGAGAGGGCTGCTGGCTCCGCCGAGAATTATCTGCGGTTCGGCACCGTCCGAGGGGGGACGAGGCAGGAAGGTGGGAAGCGCGGGAGCGAAGCGGGATCAGGACGCCGGATTCCGCCGGCGGGATGCGGGAATCGCCCGCGGGACGCGAGGACGAAGGGGAGGGGATGGCGCCCGCGGGAAAACTCACTTTCTTGCTCAGGTAAAAGAACATTCTGGGAACTCCGAGAGGACGAGCCCAGCCGTCCAGGCCCGCCCAAGGAAGCCCGTCCTAATTCTCCAGTTGCGAGTACCAGCAGCTCTTGGGAGCGCCCGTCACCCTGGCAACCACAGCCGCCGGGTCGCATCCGGGGCGCGGAGGGACACTTCCGGCGCCGTTCTCTCCCCGCCGGGCGTCGTGCGCCTGCGCGGACGTCGGGGTTGCTGGAGGGACCGCGGACGTCGTGGGTATCGGAGGGACCGCAGGCGCGGGTCTGAGCTCGTGGTCGTGCTTGGTCGCTCGGGTTCTGGGCCTTTTTGCCCTGCGCTTGCGGTCTGGTGGGTGACCTCAGCGCCCTGCCTCGTCGCCTTAGCGGTCCTCCTTTCGATAGGCTCGGAGGACAGGTCATACCTCCGAGGGTTGCCGTGGAACTTGCCTGAGGTGTCAGTATCAACTCAGGATCAAAGGCGCTCATTCAGATGGGGTCAAGATGATTGGGTGTTTTGTAAGCCCCAGAGTCCCAGCATTATGAAAAGGAAAGGCATTTTACAGTATTTGGTGGACTGGCGCTTTTTGCCGAATGAAGGCGCAATCCTTCCCCTACGCCTTTGGGGACTGGAGAACCCTCTTTGCCAGATTGTGTTCATTGTTTGTTTTAGAACTTTTTAAACAGGTTCTTTAAGCTGTTACTGCAGCCCAGTGGTTCATGAGCTTTGGGCCTTTGCGGCATATAATTGCCATTGGGGCATAGCCTTCCATTTTTGAATCATTAAGTTTGGTGTTTGGTATGTTCTCGCCTGAGGTCGACTGTGTTCTCTTTTCTTCTTTTCCTACCTTAATTCTTCAGTTCTCCCTTGTCCTTTTTGAATGGTTGGAGAGTTGCAAAGCACCGCAGTTTGGGCACAGGGCAGAAACCCCCACGAAAATTATTTTAGTCTCACTTATCTTTTAATTTATATCTGATTTTCCCTTTTACCATATTCTGCGGCTCCTGCTGTTGAATTGCATAAGCTATCTCGTACTTTATGCAGCAGCAGCTGCTAATTCCCCCACTTAGTCTTTCCCCATTTCAGGCAAATAATGTTCAGATCTTTAAAGTGAGTCTGTTGCCTCACCCAGCACACTCACTCACGAATTGACAATGGTCCCAGTGCCTTTCCCATCAAATCTAAATCTCAGCTAAAATTAGATTTTCCTTTGATAGGGAAATGTCTTCACTATGGTACCCGCATCTAAGCAAGCCAATGTGCTTTGTGCATCAGAGGCCACTTTATATGTCCTGTGATGTTCCTACCCTCTCTGCCAATTGTGCCTAGCCAAATGTACAAATCAGGTCTGCCTGAGAAATTACTTCCAAACTTAATGGCCATCCCATTCAGATAATTTATTTGTTTTTAAATGTGTATCTTTTTTCAAGGTCAGACTGTAGATTCTGAAGATATGTTGGCACGGGTGCACAATGAGCTCCCTATACTGGGCTCATGAAACAGATCAGAATTATCTAAGCCATGGATTCCAATCAATCGGTGAAGTATAAGAGATGAAATTAGAGATGGTCACACTCTTGAAAAATCACCTCTTTAAGTACCTTCCCCTAGTGCTTGCACATGAGCTGTCATTTATTCCTTCTGTAACAACATTCTGATCCTGTCTTGAAGTTTGGAAAATAATACTGCTTCAAGTCACCTTTCAAAAATGGTGAGAAATGACAGTGTATGTTTCATATAATATACACTGCCTTGATATATTTATTTTTTGTTTCTTCCCTTTGAAGATTCTCTTTAGATTTTTTACTGATTTTAAGTTTACATTTGTAAGTTATATTTACATTTCAAGTGCTTATATTTTTATACTTCATTATTTTATTCAAATTTAGATAATTTTGTTTTATTCCCCCTCCCATAACATTCTTGATAAAAGCCTATTTAACCTGAACTTACATTTTTAACCTTAAAAGTATGAGATAAATTATAGGAAGAGTTACAACACTGAGTCCTTTGACCAGAAATCGTCATATATTCAATACTTGTTAGTTCAGTTTTAGGAAATATGTTAATAGGTGAAATTGATATAGGTCACCAAAAAAAGTCATGACAATAATATATAAAGATAGTAACTTTTTATTATACTAAAGACAATACAAACAGAAAAAATGAGTAGTCACAATTTAAAGGACGGTTTTCTCCTAAGAGCTATAAGCTTTCAAGCAGAAAAATAAAATACATATACTAAATATGTAAGTGAAGAAAAGTTAAGCTTAAACTTTAAAATGGCAACATTGGGTTTGTTGTTAACTTGTTAGATCTATATTTATAAGTATATAATTTTCTTGATTGGATCCTAAAGTGAAACAGTAAAGATAATGTAGGATTTTTTACCAAACTTGGTAAGAAGTTATAACACTTAATTCAAAACTAAAGTCTTTAGTTATATGTTTCTTACAATATTTCATGTAGTGTTCACTTGATCTTGATATGTGTGTTATAATCCCCTGATCACAGCTTCAGTGATATTCCAGCAAAAAGTGAGCAAAAAACAAAGCATTAAAGAAACAGTTCTAAATTATATTTACCTCAATTATATGAACTTTTTTTATGTGTAAATACTCGTATAATTTACACTCTCAATAATAAAACTGGTTTATACTACAAATACTATCAAGAGAAAATAGATCAAAAGTTCCCATTTTAAGAATGGTTATCTTACTAATATAAACATTTAAAAATTAAATGGCTCAATTGGTAAATAAAGAAATACCAAACTTTTCATTCTATTCCCTATGAATCATTTCACAGTCATAGCTTAGAGACACTAAAGTTTGCTCTTAAGGATGTGAATATTTATGTCCTACTGATTCTCCAGAAGATCCTCATACTACTTATCCAGTAATATTAAAGCATTTGCAATAGCAAATTATTAGCAGGAACATTGAAGTATGCAAAAATATTAAATAGACCAAGCTCTCCGTATATCCAGGTGAAAAATCTGAGTAATTCAACGATGTATTTGTCCATATGCATCTGCTTGCAACTTGCCCAAAATATCATCGAGTGGCTAGTTGTTAAGGCCAACGCCTTTTATTTTTAGACATCAGAAAACATAAACACACTTTCAAACACTTCAATACAAGATAAAAGAAAATAATTACATTCTATAGTAAATAAAGAAAAAGTGAAATTATTTTCTCATCAAATCCTTAATCTAAAACTCAGGAATTCTATTCTTTAGAGAGCATGTTATAAAGCAGTGGTCTTCAGAGATGATGATACAGAGCATCTGTCTTCAAACATTTTTGCTCTTGTCCCCTAAAGTAATTTTGACAAATAAGAGATATCTGTGCATATTTAAATTATTTGAAAATTTTCATCGTAAGATTTTGTTACAAAATATACCGTTTCTGCCATATCATAAGTATTGAGGGTTTTTTAAGATAAAATCTAGGGACACCTGGGTGGCTCAGTTGGTTAAGCACCTGACTCTGTTTCCGCTTGGGTCATGATCGCATGGGTCCTGAGATCAAGCCCTGTGTTGGGCTCTGCACTCAGCAGGGAGGCTGCTTACCCTCTCCATTTTCCTCTTCCCCTCCCCACCACTCATGCTATCCCTCCCCCCACCCTTCCTCGCTCTGAAATAAATAAATCTTTTTTTTATTTAACTAAAAAATAAAATAAAATCTAAATTAGTCTTTCAAATGTACCCCATATATAAACACCATACAAATGGACACCTACCATCCATCTTTAAAAATCAAATATTTAAAAATAAAGGAATTTGTATTTCCTTTCCACTTTCTCCACAGAATTTTATTCTACTTTGAATGTTGAAAATATTTTCTTGATCCCTGAGACTTCTCTGAGGTAAATTTATACAAACAACAAGCACATATACATTTATATTGAAACTACCTTTAAATTAATATTCTTTGACCATAAGGTCCCCAGTTCTTTTAATCATCTGGGTTGAATTATCATTACAACTATTATGAGCACATAATTGATCAAAAAAATAAATTATAAGTTTTGACATAAAATTACTAAAAATAAAAGGCAAAATTTCACTGGAAAAATGTCTTTTAGTGAGGGCACCTGGGTGGCTCAGTGGGTTAAGCCGCTGCCTTCGGCTCAGGTCATGATCTCAGGGTCCTGGGATCGAGTCCCGCATCGGGCTCTCTGCTCGGCGGGCAGCCTGCTTCCCTCTCTCTCTCTCTGCCTGCCTCTCTGTCTACTGTAATCTTTCTCTGTCAAATAAATAAATAAAATCTTAAAAAAAAAAAAAAGTCTTTTAGTGAAAGAAATTGGGGGAGTTCATGAAATCTTGATGAAAAAACAGTTGAACTATCCCTTTGTTTGGCTTTCCGGAGATTTTACCCTTCCAAGAAATTCACCCTACCAGACTCAGGTTAGATAAAGTGTGCCTTCCTTTTGTAAAGTTAGAAGAATGACAATGCAAAGTGAGAGATGGGAACAGAGAATGTCGGCTGACCCCCTGGAGCATTTTTGTTAGGCCAATTTAAGGATTTGAAAATGGATTTTTGTAAAACTTTCTGTGCTCCCCCCCACCCCTATCACAATTTGAACACCACGCCTCTAAGATACCTAGAGACAGTGTTGTTAACTTGAGCTAAGAAAAAGTACTCTTCCTGAATTACTCCTTTAGTTAAAGAACTGATTTCGGGGGTGCCTGGGTGGCTCAGTCGGTTAAGCGGCTGCCTTCGGCTCAGGTCATGATTCTAAGGTCCTGGGATCAAGTCCCACATCCAGCTCAAGGCTCAATGGGGAGTCTGCCTCTCCCTCTCCCTCTCCCTGCCTCTCTGCCTACTTGTGCTCTCTCTGTCAAATAAATAAATAAATAATCTTTAAAAAAAAAAAAAAAAAAAAGAACTGATTTTGAAAGTTTCTTGGATGGGACTGTGCTACATTTTGAAATCTGCTTTTGACCAGCTGGCTAGCCTATGGAAAGTATGTGTCGTCTGAGCCATCTCCTCACTAATCAGCTACCTCCTGTACACCTACAGATTCTGAACTAAGAAAGCCCATATGAAGGAACCATAGCATAAGAGCTCCACCTGTTAATAACACAACATAAGCTGCTATGGAAAAGCACTAGAGAAAGAAATAGGCAGCTTTCAGCATGTAAATGTTGAATGGGCAAAATAGTCTATTAAAACATTTTAAAAGAACTCTAAAAAAATAAACACTGTATTGCTTTTGCGCATCTTAAAACGTAATGAATAGGGCCCTTATCCTCCGGAATGTCCTAAAATGTTTGGCTCAGTTGTACTACCTAGGGTGGCTTAAAGCAGAAACCTTTCCAGAAAGGATATGTTTGGCATTCAGTCTCTGCAGATATGAGCTGACCCTCTCCTGGAAGGCCAGGGTGGCTTCACACCCACAAGCATCTTCTGTAGAGACGAGTCTTCGAGCTTCTTCAATGGCTGATGACGACAGTACACAAAATGTTATAGCTAATCAGAAACCGTAGAAATCAGGAAATCTGTAATTCAGTCCTTCCATTTTTAAGACTTAACTAAATGCATTTTCAAGGAGGTAAGAGGATATAAGAGCACACAGGAAGAGGAGGAAACACTCTGAAATAGTAATGTCACAGAAGGAACTGAATGAGATATTGGGAAACGTTTACAGTCATCAATCCTGGGTATTGACTATATGAGATTTCCTCATATTCTCTACTTCTGTGAGTGTTGGAAACTTTCTGTGATACAAAGTAAATTTTTAAAAAGTTGACGTAGGGGGGAGCCAAGAATGCAGACCTAAGGTAATTAATCTTATTATGGTACTGTGTCCCTATTAAGAAATGAAAATAAGGAAAAGAATTCTCTCTTTGGCCAAAATATTTCAAGAATTAAAAGTAGATAATTCCTGATTTCTTATACAGACTATTATTCTATTGAATGGTCTGAATGGAGAGTTCTAATTCTTACCCATAAATACTTTGGAAGTAAAAATTAGGTTTGTATCAGCATTTAAGCAAAGAACCTGGGAGAATGATAATGCTCACTCCTAGTTCTTTCTAAAATGCAGTGAGGCCGCTCTCCCTACTGTCATAGCCCCTAAAGTTGCCTAACAGAAATAAGAGTAATTTCCCATGTATAATCTTCCATTGTCATCTGAGGACAGAGAATGGTCTTTTGCTCCTATGTTTTCTCCCACATTCTACAAAGATAGGATATAGAACAAAGATGACCATAAATTCATTTGATCAAATAAAATCTATCTACCTGACCAAATCCTGTTGTCTTTTGGGACAGCCAGCCCAAATCAGTCAGTCAGTCGGTAAGCCAGAAAGTATCTACTGAAATTAAGTACATCCCCATCATCCCTGTACAGAGCCTATAATTGGCACTCATGATGCTTTTCCAGTGCTTCTTGCCTGATAAACTGTAAGTTCTGTGAGGACAGTGGCTCAGCGGGGTAGTCTAATTAAAACACTCACAGAAAATTTTAAAATTGGGATGTGGCACAATTGAAAGTTGGGAGATGAACCCATTCACAATAGCATCAAAAAGAATAAAAATTTAGGATTAAAGTTAACAAATGATGTGCAAGACTTGTACACTACAAACTACAAAGCATTTGTATGTCCCCAATTCCTTCCTCAAGACTGAAAGAGTACTAGATCTAGAAGAGCAGCTCCATGAATGCTTGCTGAGCAAAGAAGTGAGTGGTTAGGCCAATGCGGTCAGGACGTAATCCAACATAAATGCGGCTGGAATCCCCATCTTCCAAGAGAAGAAAAATGCCCCAAGACTGAGTTCTCTGAGGCTTGAACCCCTAGATAGGGTAGCCTAGATATTAGTACCCTGACACATTCAAGTCCTAAAAGCAAGCTCTTCCCTACTATCCTCACCCTCCCCAAGAAGAGGTTCCATACTTCACTTCAAGTGAAGAAATATCTACTAGTAACTGTCAGGTGCTATGGAAGTTGCCAGAAATATAGACAACATCAACCACCCCCAGGGTTGGAGGTTACTGTCTCCGGGAGCATAAACACACAAGCCTCAAACTCCGACCAAGTCTGAAATAGGAAAGCCATCCTCATTCGTCTCCCGGCCTGTTCCCCACATCTGTTTTATCACCAAATCCTGTTCATTCTGCCTCAGGAAGGTGTCTGGAATCAGCTTGCTTTTGTCACCACTGTCCCCCTCCTCACCCAACCTGGGACCACTGCAACAGTCTCCGACTGCCCCCCCATCCCGACTGCTGCCCCCCACCCCCGCCCAGCTCCTCAGCCCCTCAGCCCCACACAGCAGCCAGGGGGACTTGTGAAAATGTAAACAGAATCATGCCGCCCCATTCCTCAAAACTCTCCAGTGAATTCCCATCTTCTATAAAACAAAATATAAGCTCCTTGCTCTTGCCCCAGAAGATCAGCATGACTCAGCCCCTGCGTCCCTCTTCAAAGCGACACCACACTTCCCTGGCTGGTGGTGGTTGCCACAGGCGCTGGCAACCAGACGAGTCCCTCCCTCTCCCCCCTCCCCCCTCCTCTCCTCTCCCATTCCCTCCGCTCCCCCCAAAGCCGCCAGGCAGTCCTCGGCATCGCTCTCCCTTCTTCCTCCAGCTCCCCAATTCCAACCTAAATACCGCTGATCCTCGGGTCTCAGATGTTACTTCCTCAGAGAGCCCCTCCCAACCTGAAGGAGCTCCCCCAACCCTCATGGGCTCAGGACCCTGTTCTTTTCTCACAGCTCTTCTTTATAAATAGCTCTTTCCTTGTCTTTTCCCCTTAGACTGTTACCAAAGACCATACATGTCCTGTTCATGATTATACACCCAGTGCCCAGAAAATTGTAGGCGCTCTGCTGACCGAAGGGTTGATGGAACCCTTGAAGGAACAAGTCACCCCAGCACAAGGTGTCCTGGGCTGAAAGAGAACCGAGCTCATCCGAAGGAAAAGGGAAGCTCTGGTAGAGGGGGTAAAATTGAACTAGACCTGTTCAATTAATTAGGTTAATTGAATTCATTCATTCATTCAATTTAATTAATTCAACTAATTCATGTTCTTTAGTTATAGAAACAAACATACCAACACAACTGTGTAGTATTTGATTCAAACAAAGCAATTTAGAGAACACTTAGGCAAGTGATGAAGCATAATAAAAATAAACACTCATAAAGCTACCACACAACTTAAGAACTAAAATATCATGAATACTGTTGCAGAGACATCATTTAAGTAAAAACAGAAGCACTAGAAGATATTTGCCACACATACAACAACAAAGAATTTATATCCGGAAACGCACAGGGTTCCATTGTATCAGTAAGAAAAATATAATAAACCCAAGAGAAAAGTAAGGGCATAGGTAGCATTTTCCAATTAAAAAAAAAAAAAAACCTCCAATGACTAATAAATACAGGAAGTAGCCAGGAAATGAAAAAATAAAGACCGTAGGGAGACACTTTTTTGCCTCCTCTAGAATGGCAAAAATTTAATCCAACAAAACCAAATATTGGCAAGGATGTGGTTCTTGGATTTTGGCAAGCGGTAGTGGTGAGGGAAGGGGGTCCCAGCGAAGGGTGGACACGGGCAGGGCGCGTTTCTGGCATAGCCAGGTGTGCACACGGTGGAGCCCAGGACCTGGAAGCAGGGAGCCCCCGGGGCAAAGGGAGTGCCAGGGTGAAAAGGAGAGGGGACCCCGGGGCGGGGAAAGAAGGGGATGGGGGCAGAGCTCCAGTCTGGGATGATAAAGTTCTGCGGATGGGGAGTGGGACCGAACTAGACGCTTCGACACGGTGAAAGCGGGAAATCAGCCGTCAGGTGTATCTTACCATCACTGCAACGACAATCCCACTTAGGAAGAGACTGTGATCAGAAAGGAAGAGGAAGGAATCCTAGGGGAAAGAACGGCTGGCGGCGACACCTGCTTCATTGGGAAGACAGCTGGGAGCCTCCGGGGGCCTCGGACCCCTCGGGACGGCGCTTAGGCCTTAGACAGGAAAGCTGCCTCCTAGAAGCCGAGCCTCGCAAACCCAACAGGTGGCAGGGACAGTCCGTACCTGCGCACGTCCTCCGGTCTTCGTTCAGGGTGTAGCCGGGGAAACAATCGCAGTGATAGGCCGCGGGCCCGTCGTCCACACACAGGTGCTGGCAGCCGTGCGAGCCCCCGGCACACTCGCTGCGAACTACCCGGGCGCGGGGCAGGAGAGAAAATAGTCCCAGGTCACAGCGCGGAAGGAGACCCAGATTTCTGGCAGAGAAAAGCCCCGGCGCAGTCACAGCAGGGGCTGAGAATGAACCCGTCCGCGGCCGGCGACTCGGCGGCCGGCGACAGCGCGCGCACCTTGCAGGAGAACGCCGCGTGGTCCCTTCCTCCATCTCGCATCCCTGCGCTCCCACCTTGGACTCCTCCCCGCTTGCCTTCTCATTTCTCGCAGGTACATGGGGGTGCCTCCTCTCTTCTTCCGGCCCGCAGTGCTGGGGCTGGCCCGAGGCCTGATTACATTCTGGAACTTAACCTTTGGCCTCTCTGGATGCTTCCAAGTGCCTCCCACATCTCCAGCCACTCAGGGACCATCTTCACCATCACCAGAAACAATGCATTAGGGACCCACCGGCACAGGGAGCTAACTCAGACGCTGCACATAAAGGGGGTGTTGTGCGGGCCAAGGGCTGCCCTCAAAAGGGTGCAAAGCAGGACAGAAGACACCAGCCGGCACACCCATGCACACAGAGGTAGTGACAACAGTGATGACGGTGAGGGGAGGTGTCGGTTTGGAGAGTGGAGCACTTATTATCTGTCCCAGAAATCTATCACAAGGAGGAAGACGGCTGGCCCAAATCTGAGTGGAGAGCAAAGGGCTATCTATGCTCAGGGGTGCCTGGGTGGCTCAGTGGGTTAAGCCTCTACCTTCGGCTCAGGTCGTGATCTCAGGGTCCTGGGATGGATCCCTGCATCTGGCTCTCTGCTCAACGGGGAGCCTGCTTCCCCCTCTCTCTCTGCCTGTCTCTCTGCCTACTTGTGATCTCTGTCATATAAATAAATAAAATCTTTAAAAAAAAAAAAAAAGTGCCATGCTCAGCTCATTCCACATTTAGAGGGGCCCAGGATAAGTGAAAACAGCAGGTCTGTTTAAACTAAAGGAGTTTAATAAACCCAGAAATTCTTCCCGGGAGACACGAGTTCTTCCTCTGTCATTCCAGGGACCAACCAAGTTTGTTTGCTTGTTTGCTTGTCCCTCCACACTTAGGAAACTTCCACTATTGCCTATGAAAGAGCTTTGAGTGAAAGGCAAGTCTCTCCATAGTGTATTGTAGAGTATCTTTCTAACTCTAACACTGATAGTCCCCTTCATTACTCCAGACTTTTCCAGCACAATGCCGGATAGTCGGGGGTGCCTCGGTGGCTTAGTGGGTTGAGTGTCTAACTGTTGGTTTTGGCTCAAGTCATGCTCTCAGGGTCATGGGATCCAGCCCTGCAGGGGGCTCTGCACTCAGCGCAGAGTCTGCTTGAGATTCTCCCTCTCTTCCTCTCCCTCCCCCTCTGCCCCTGTCCCTGCACAGGTGCATGCTCGCTCACTCTCTCTCTAAAATTAAAAAAAAAAAAAAAAAGGCAGAACAGTAGACTGTTTCACTTTTCCCTTCATCCCAGCCTAAAGCTGCCCTATAGATAACAACGGTCATGCCTCCACCCCCGGACCTGCTCTAGGGCTCCATATTTAATCTACAAGCCTTGTGGTACTGCCCAGCAGGGGGAAAAGCAGGCCACTAGTGGGGATGTGACCCATGTTATGTACCCCAGTTCAGAACAGTAGCTGTTATTACTTTAAAATGTATAAACACTGCTCTGCACTGAACTCCATAGATATATTTCTTCCTAACCCTTTAACTTTCCACCATCTAGTCTTGCCCTGTGCTGTACAGCCACGAAACATGATAGCTTGGCATGCGATCTCATGCATAACCACCAGAGCAAGTGCCGAGGTTCCAATCCTCGCTCTGTGACTCACTAGTTGTGTGACCATGGGCAAGTTACTTAACCTGTCTGGGCCTCAGCATCCTCATACAGGGGCTGTGAGCAATAATAAAGGTGTGACTGTGTCTGAGCTGCCTAGAACCATGTATGGCATCCAGTAGGCACTGAAGAAATGGGGTACTGTGACCTCGGAGCATGGCCTGGAATAGTCTGCCGTAACTGAACATTATCTTGGATTTTTTTTTAATAAAATGTTCCATTTATTCCATAATATTTGCCAGGGTTTTTTTTTTTTAAGATTTTATTTATGTATTTGACAGAGAGAGACACAGGGGTAGAGAGGGAACACAAGCAGGGGCAGTGGGAGAGGGAGAGGCAGGCTTTCCTGCTGAGCAGGGAGACCAATGTGGGGCTCAATCCCAGGACCCTGGGATCATGACCTGAGCCGAAGGCAGACCCCCAATGACTGAGCCACCCAGGTGCTCCAATATCTGTTAGTTTAAATGTAAACTTTAGTGTCCTTTTTCAAGGTCTTCGATGACCCTGGCTGCTTAAGCTACCAAGTGGGGTACCTGTAACCAATTTGAGAAGCGCAGCCATGTGGCCTCTCCACCCCAACTGACTTGGTCCTACCCCGGAGCAAACCAACACAAGCCATTCCCCTTGGCCATCCGGCTCTGCAGTCCTCTGCCTAAACCTCCACCACCCTCGAGGCCCACCTGCTGCCCACATGGTCTGCACCCTTCCCCAGACAGCCTGCCTCCCCGGCTTCCACAGCCCTACGTTACTGTCCATCCCTCTCCCTGCCTAGTCTGCTTCCCCAAGGTGTTGGTTCTCTTTGCACCCAGCCTGTAAATTGCCCAGGGGCAGAAAATGTGCTTCTTTACATCCCCACAGGGCTTTGCACAGTCCTGGGAACAAAATAGGTGCTCAGTCCTCTTTAAATTCTTTTTTTTTTTAAGGGCATTGGTCATGTGCCATTTCCCATAGTCTCTCTCGAAAAGGTCACATAATATCCCTCCTCAAGGGACAGGAGCATATACATAAAAATCTAATAAAATGGCCAAAATTAAACACAGCCTTGAGAGGCAGGAATTTCTCTCAGAAGTGTTTTTACATTATAAATGTCACCCTGCTCCGCCAGTGAATTTAAATCAAATTAATGAGGATTTGCCAAGACATAAGGCTCAGACTCACAGAAGACTGATCATCTAGAAACCGTCAGGGAACAACTGACTTCACATTTACTGGAAGATCTGTGTGGGTCTAATTCAGTCATTGACAAAGTCTCCTTTACTAAAGCGATCCAGCTTTAAGATTAACGCTACAGAAAAGTTCCAGGGCAAGTTTTAATTGGAAAAAGATCAGTTCAGCCTATCACACCAAATAGTTACTGTTTTCAACCGACTTCCTCTAAAGTTCCCATTTGCTTCACAAGTCCCCAGCGTACAGAGCTATAACATTTTCCTGGATAAGGATCCTACATTCAGTTAGCTTTTCTCATATCCCTCACTCCCTACCCATTTCTGAAGTGAGATATATTTGCAAAATCAAGTGAGCTCACTGCCGTCTGAGCAATGCGTGCCTTGGTCTATAAGCAGGATAGAAGGTGTAGAGTCTGATTCGTTAAGTATCTTTAAGAGTCTCTTGCTGTGTCCATTGCAAGTTGGTTTCACTGCCATAGAGAGAGCCAGCTAGGAAAGAATTTGTTGAGTGGACCTTACCTGAACATGTTTTGTTGTCAGCATTCAGAGTATAACCCTCATAGCATTCACAGTGATGGGACCCATCTCTGTCATTTACACAAATGTGCTGGCAGCCATGGGTACCAAAGGCACATTGGTCTTGAGCTACCAAAGAAAATTCCAGGAGAAAAGCAATTAAAAGTGGAGAAGTCTTTTATTACCCATATATAGAAATCTTCTTACCTGTGGCTAGAAATATATAAGAGGCAAACCTATTGGAAACCTTCCACAGCCATCCGAACTACGGGCTGATAGCAGAAGTTAGCGGTGTCTAGAGAAATCCTACACACAGTCCTTATTCTTCCTTTTTCCCAACTGCTTTTTCAAAATCATCCAGACTGAGTTTTTAGGATCTAAGTATCTCATAAATACTAAATAAATAAATAATTCCTAAAGCATTCCTCTTAGGTTTATTGTATTTACACTGAATCAGGGGTGTACCAGCGATAGTGTGGCTAATTCCACTAGATTCAGAAAGACGCCAGATTTGAGTGGGAAGGAACTGTAATTCCGCCCTCCCTGTTCTAAGTGAAGAAGCTGAATCTAGAGGAGACCAGCTGACTCAGAGCAGCATCAGAACTCAGGACCCAAACTGTCACTCAATGCACTTTTCTATACATGGACGTGGTAATTTTTTTTTTTTTGTCTTTAAACTTTTCATTTTGAAATCACTGCAGGCATACGGAAGAGTTCCAGAAACAGCACAAAAAGTTCTGTACTTCACCCTATTTTCCTGAGCGTTAACGTCCCATATAACCATAGCACAATTATCAAAACCAGGAAATTAGCGCTAATACAATGCTATTAACTAATCCACAGATCTTAGTAAAATGTTGCCATTTGTTCTACCACTAACGCCCTTTTTCCGGTCCAAGACCCAATCCAGGGTCCACATTGTACTTCACTGTAACATGTCCTTAGTCCCCTCTTCTCTGGGACACTTCCTCCATCTTTGCCTTTCATGACCTTGACAGCTTTGAAAATCACTGGAAAATTACTTTGTAGAATGTCTCTCAGTTTGGGTTTGTTTGAAGTTTCCTCCTGAGGCTAAATATTTAAAGAAGACAACAGAAGCGCTACTGTGCCCTCAGGACATCGTGTGAGGAGAGGCATGATGTCACTGCGGGTCACGACTAGTGGGGTTCCCTCTGGTCACCTGGTTGAAGGGGTGTCTGCCAGGTCTCTCCACTAGGAAGGAACTGTTTATCCTGTTGTAGTTAATAAGTATCTTGTGGAGCATTCTTCGATTTTAACTTACTACACTGTGTTTAGCATTTGGAAAGCACTGCCAGGGCTAGCTACAAGGCCCAAGAGAGAAAAATCAACCAAGTACCTGGTCAGTGTGCCTTACCCCTCCAACACCGGCTAGGCGGGGAATGCAGACGGGGAGGTAGCAAAAGGAAAGCCTCCTCCTCCACTTACCCGAACAAGTCTTCCTGTCTTGGTTCAGGGTGTAACCTTCGTAGCACTCACAGTGGTAAGAGCCAGTTCTATCGTTCACACAGATGTGTTCACAACCGTGAGTGTTCAGAGCACACTTATCGATAGCTGTCAAAAGACCATCAGGACAAATGGAAACACAGGAAAATGTGGTAAATTAATTACGGGTCACCACCACACGTACACACACACACAGGTATTAAAATGGGAGGTGGCCTAGTGCAACAGAAAGGCCACAGGACAGGAGGTTGGGAACTGATTTCTGTGCTGGCTCTTTCACTAACAGACCCCATGACATGGGTAAGTCGTCTTCCTTCCCTGGGTCTCAAGTTCATCATCTATAAAATGAGTACGTTGAATTAAATGATCCCTAAGTTTCCTTTCTCTCAAGACTTTTTCTGAGGATTTAAAAAAAAAAAATGGACCTAGATCCCATCTTTACTTACTTTATGTGAGTAGTCATATACCAGATGAGTAAGAACCTCTCTAAACTTTCTTCTGTGTCTAAATTCAGTGAGCAGCTCTGGTCTCAGAGACAAAGGAGCAGCTTGTACTTAATTAAGTAAAATCCAGGAATAGTTCCAAAATCCTCAAAAAGACTGAGAGTTCTGGCTCCCTTCCTGACTAACCCATTTTCCTACTAACCCTTTTCTTGAAAACTAATTATAAGTACTATAAAGATGCTGATTCATGTATTACCTCACTTTTCTCCAACAATTTTAGAGGAAAAACATTGATAAGCAACCATGAACCAACCAAAAGGCAGTTAAGAGAAAAGCATAAGGCCAGTCCCAAACCTGGAGGGCAGGTCTCTAGCTGAGTCCCAGTCAGGCAAGCTCCCCGAAGCGGGCCTCACCTGAACATGTCTTCTGATCGGCGTTCAAGGAGTAGCCTTGGCTGCACTCACAGTGGTGCTTGCCTTCCCCATCACTGACACACACGTGCTGGCACTGGTGTGTGCCAAGCAAACACGGGTCCAGAGCTGCCCACCGGAAGTAGACAATCATCAGTATCAACACATAAGAAATGTTCCAGATACTTCCTTCCCTGTCAAAAAGACATCACCCTCTGGTTCCTTTTCAATGAGAGCTCGTCATAAAAAACTGGCCCTCTGTCTTCTGCCTCTGGCTTCTTGGAAGCACCACTCTTACATGAATGATGCTACTAATTTAAAATTACAGATTTTAAATTAGTAGCATGATGCTACTAATTTAAAATTACAGATTTTGTTTCAGCTTTCTTAAAGAGAAAGGAAATTCTGAATTTGGAGCCGAAGGCAAACACTCACGTGGTCACACAACTTGATGTTTTATTCAATGTCTCCACCTAGCCCAGGAAAAAGAATTTACTTCAGTGCACTTCTGGAAAGTCTATGAGATCATTGTCCTGCTGGAGCCAGAATCTGCTTTCCAAGGGCTCTACAGTGTCTGTCAAAACGAATTCACACACAGGCATGTCCCTCCGCCTGGAACTCAGTGGGGCAGCAATACGTACTTAAACATGCAAACAGTGGAGGACAAGGCAGGTAACCGCCTTCCGAATGAGCAGCAGGGGTGTGGGAGCCTAAACGTACAGGTGTGCAACTTCAGGGCCTCTAGTATCTGCAAGGAGTGTGGACTCACAAGCTCCATGCAAGCAGGTAAAAAGAAAAGGAAGACCAGAATAAATGAGATTACGTCAGCAAAGCCGCAGCCTCACCTTTTCACTCCTGGAGGTGTTTGTATCTCGTTGGATTTTTTTTTACCTAGTAACATGTTTTGAAAGAAGAATCAATGAATTTAGTCATTTCTGAGAAAACCAAGGAGGCCTGTTGGAGGAGGCTGGCACCCCTGGGCAGGTAACCCAGCCTCGACTGCTTTGGCAACAGGTCAAGGTTAATATTTTCCCAAGAAGAGCCTTTTCATGGAATGATCTTTCCAACCCGTTGACTACAACAAGCTGCCCCTCAGTCCCTTTTCATAGAGAGGACATTTTTTCCCCCAGAACAAGCAGTTCTTTTGTACCAGAAGGAAAAGATTGCCACTCACCACTTGCTACTTTATGGCCTTGAAGCCCAACCCCAGGTGCTAGCTTTGAGACCCAACTCTGCCACAGACCAGCGTCTTTCTGGAAAAGCTCTCACCCACAAGCACAGGGGGTTTTCCTGGGAGAAAGAAAGCCACGTTCTTTTGAGAAACCAAGGAATGCCAAGAACAGCTTGTGAAGGCCCAGTATCCTGGGACAGGAAAGACGAGGGGCCACCAGCCAGGTCTGGCCGAGTTGAGGCCAAACTTGGCTCTAGACCAAGACTTCATCTCCCATTTCCTGACAAACTGGGGTGATTGCTGAGTTCCACATTAATTTCAGTATAAAGCCTCCTTGAAATTTCAACTGTAATTACTAATTCATGTCTCGTCACCATCTCCAGACTACTGCTTAATAATATGGAAGGAATATTTTATCCATGCATCATCAGTGCATCAGATTAATTAATGCGTATCGAGTAAAGAGATGGGGCATAGGTTACACAGCATAGGTATCTACATTTTAAAATTCACCTGAACTAGAACTTTGCCCACACTTGTTTGGGTAATTCCACAGAAGGCTTTGAAAGACTGTATCTCTAAATGATAAATAAAAAATAATAGTAATAATAAAGCATGAATATGGGTAGATACAAAGACAAAACATAGATGGATACAAAGGAAAAAAGGAACTTGGGTGCCTGGTGGCTCAGTCAGTTAAGTGTCTGCCTTCAGCTCAGGTCATGATCCAGGGTCCTGGGATCGAGTTCTATATCAGGCTCTCTGCCTAGCGGGGAGTCTGCTTCTCCCTCTGCCCCTCCCCACTGCTTGTGCTCACTCGCTCTCTCTCTCTCTCTCAAATAAATAAATAAAATCTTTTTTAAAAAGAAAAAACAAACCTAAAAATAAAGTACGCGTCTCACACATTCATAATTCTGATCAGTGGCTAAGATTAAAGCCCGCCTTAACTGGATTCATATTCATGGATTTGACTGATTCGTGCTAAAAATTCCAATTAAATTAGCATGCTCGGGCGCCTGGGTGGCTCAGTTGGTTGAGCGACTGCCTTCGGTTCAGGTCGTGATCCCGGGCTTTCAGGATCAAGTCCCGCATCGGGCTCCCAGCTCCTTGGGGAGTCTGCTTCTCCCTCTTGTATACCTTCTCCTCTCTCGTGCTCTTTCTCACTCATTCTCTCTCAAATAAATAAATAAAATCTTAAAAAAAATTAGCATGCTCATATTCAAACTGCATCCTAAAGGAAAAAAGAAAGAAGGACTGTAACAAAAAATCCAAGATTTTTTTTAAAAATCTGCTTCTCGCTATCTCCCAAGTGAACTGAAATCTCAACTCTTCCCCCGTTCCTAATCCTGTCCCTCCACAAAGAATAATCGGAGGAAGAACAGAATCTGAAAACTAGAGGATGCAGAAAATAAGCAAAACCCTAACTGCCAGTTACGCCGGAAAGCCGGGGGATCCTTCCACGGGCGGACAGATGCTGCTCGCGGTCTTCGGCAAGAAAACAGGCAGAGTTCTGTTAAAGCCGGAGATGGTAAAGCTAAAGAAAATATCGGGGGAAGATGGAGTTGTGGGCAGAGGGGAGAAAAGAGGAGTCTTGAGTTTTTTATTTTTATTTATTTTTTATTTTTTTCTGACCCCATCAGGGAACAGCAGGATCATTTATCCTGGATATTTCTAGACCTTCACATTTCTAATGCAAACACGAAGATTTTTATGAGCAAACCAAGTTATATATAAAGCAACTCTATATTCCTAAACCAACAAGGTGTGTCTAAGCTGGTAAAAAAACTGAAGAAAAGCACTGCTTATATTTTAGTTTTCCATAAAGTTTCTACCAAAAAAATTAAAAAAAAAAAAAGAATAAATCTCTTTCTTGGGAGACACAATATCTGAATATTCTAGTTGGGAGCAAGACTTACCGCAAAAGGTTTCCTGGAATCTAGAGGAGAGTTTCTCAATGACCCCGTAGGTCTCCACATAGAAAACGTGCTCGTCCAGGGGCTCGCTGGCAATCATCTTGAGGGACTCCATGTCTGCCCGGTCCACGCCCACGGCGTAGAGCTCAATACCAGATGCCCGGGCCCGAGCAGCCACCTCATTCACCTGGTCCTGGGGCCTCCCATCTGTCACGATGATGGCCACCTTAGGGATGTTGGAAGTGGGCCCCCGAGCTCCTGCCTCCACCGTGAAGGCCTCATCCATTGCTGTCTGGATAGCCAGGCCAGACATGGTGCCTGTAGACAGGGGTGTGATCCGGGCCACAGCCTGTTTCAAGGACTGTTTATCTGAGTGGGTCTGGAGATGGAACTCAATCTTCACGGTGCTAGCATAGTTCACCACTGCCACCCGTGTATCTGCCGCTCCAATGTCCAGAGTGTCAATTATCTGGGAGACAAAGGTCTTCACCTTGGTGAACTCCAGGGGCCGCACACTGCGGGAACTATCGATGATGAACACCAAATCCAAGGGCCTGCTCCTGCAAACACCTGCGAAGAAGGGTGTGGAGGACGGGCACAGCTGAGCAATGACGTCATCCCAGTCGGAAATGGGGCGGTCCTCATACCCGAAGAGCCCTCCAGTTGGAGGCCCTCCTGTCTGCTACCTTTCGCCAAGACCATCATCCTCCCTTAAGATGCTAAAAGCACCAGGTGCCTGGGTGGCTCAGTAGGTTAAAGCCTCTGCCTTTGGCTCAGGTCATGATCCCAGGATCCTGGGATCGAATCCTGCATTGGGCTCTCTGCTCAGCAGGAAGCCTGCTTCCTCCTCTCTCTCTCTCTGCCTGCCTCTCTGCCTACTTGTTATCTCTGTCAAATAAATAAAGCAATCTTAAAAAAAAAAGAAGAAAAGATGCTAAAAGCACCAAGGTCCTTCCAAATTCCCTAATGAGGATTCACACAGAGGGGAGAAGTTTCTCCAATAGGCTGGCTAAGGCTGGCTGAACCCCAAACTTCCCCCTAGAACCTCATTCCTCTGCTTCAGCATTGCTCCCAAGGTTCTGCTGGCCTCCCAGGAATGAATGGTTTCCAGACCTTTCTTGGGCACCTCAGCCATGGCACAATGGGACAGTGGCCTTGAATAGCCTCGCTGCCCTGTCCAATCCTCACACACCTCAAGCAATGGCAGACTTCAAGGCAAACACACTGGTGCTTTTCTGGAAGCTTCCTTCTTCTACTCCCCCACCAATGAGACAAAAACTGCCCCCAGAGTAGCCCTAAGTGCCCCCTCCTTCCCATCATTCATCAGGTTTAATGAACTCTGGGGCCCCGTGAGCCTGAGATACTTAACCGTGAGAAGAGGAATGACAATCTGATCCATGTCGGTTGTGCTTCCAGTTCTGCGTGTCTGGTTTTCAGGAGCAGACATGTCCACTTGTGTCTCCCCTCTGCCCCCACCAAACTCTTGTAGTCACCCCTTTCATTTTTTTCATTCACCAAATTCTTTTGGGGGACCTACCATGTTTTAGCCCCGGGGCTACAAAAGCAAAGAAGCTTGTATCTTTCCTACTCTAAAGTTCCAAGCATCAGGACCCCTGGAAGGCGCTGTAGGTTAAGGCTCTGACTCTTGGTTTCGGCTCACTTCATGGTATCAGGGGTGAGATCAAGCCCCACGCTGGCTCCCTGCCCACCGCATAGTCTGCTTGAGATTCTCTCTCCCTTTCCCTCTGTCCCTCCCTCTCTTTCTTTCTCTCTCTTTCTCTAAAATAAATAAATGAATCTTAAAAAAAAAAAAAAAAAAACAAGCTCCTTGTAACACCACCACACATCTTTGGAGCACCTGGGTGACTCAGTCGGTTAAGGGTCTACCTTCATGATCCTGGGGTCCTAGGATGGAGCTCTGCATCAGGCTCCCTGCTGAGTGGAGCCTGATTTTTCCCTCTCCCTCTGTCCCTACTTCCAGCTCACGCCCTCTCTCTCACACTCAAAGAAAAAAAAAATTTCTTTTTAAGATTTTACTGATTTATTTCAGAGGGAAAGAGCAAGAGCGTAAGCAAGGGGGAGGGGCAGAAGAAGGAAAAGCAGACTCCTCACTGAGCAGGGGGCCCAACACGAGGCTCCATCCTAGGACCCCAGGATCATGACCTGAGCCAACGGCAGATGCTTAACCAACTGAGCCACCCAGATGCCCCTAAATAAAATCTTAAAAAAAAAAAAAATCACACACATCTTCATTTTCATTTGTTCTTTCTTCCTTTTCCCCCAATCTTGTCCTAAACTTTCTCTCCTAGCCACCAAAATCAAGTCCAAAAGAGAGGAAAGCCAGTCACTAAACATCTTTTTCAAGTCATTCTTCCTCCTCTACACACACATGCACACACAACTCATCATACACACCAAGTCCTAAATGGAAATGTAACTGATGCTTGGGCATGAAGCATCAACCAGGGTTCTTTCTTTTCCTGACAGGGGGCTGGAAGGTAACACTAGTGTAAGAAGGCAATTTACTCGGTGACTAAGGGAAAAAGATGGTTTCAAAACAAACTCCTACACGAGACAGTTTGTGACCAAAAAAAAAAAAAAAAAAAAAGCCCTATCTGGAACAGGAATGATGCCTCTAGAGAGTTTTCTTCTAAAAACAGAAAACTATCCTCTGGTTTTATCCTGCTTCCTGGACGTATTCAATTAAGAAAATAAATCATACTTTACTTTCAATAATGTTATAGAGATCTTAGGGCACAAAAGAAACAATCCTGTGAAGTCAGAGGTGCAGAAGTTGCTTTTATACCCATTTTACAGGTGAGAAGCCTGAGGTTTGGAAGGTGGGTGAGCCAGAAAACAGCAGGTCATGGATAGGACTCCAGGTTTCCTGACTCCCAGCCTAAAGGGGCTTTTCACTGAATGGCTGCCTCTCTCTGAAACCATATTTTCCACCACACACACACACACACACACACACACACACACACACACACAAAATCAACATTATATCATGTACCTAGTAAACATCCTGCTTGTTGATTTTGAGCTACTGCCCTGAACTATGCTATATGTCATGTATTTAGTTAAGTCAAAAGGAATTAAATCTTAAAAAAAAAAAAAAAAACCCTCCCAAATCTCATTTCATCCCTTGATTACCATGTATCAGGAGCAAGGAAGAAGAATCCTATTGAAAATCCTTCCTGGACATGGATGTAGGTACTTGTACATAATTAGAATAAAAGGAAAAATACGTGTTGATATGAGACCTAGATTTGACAACCCAGATACCCAAATCTTGTCCTGACTCATGTTAAGGCTATGTTCTTATGGTATATATGCATGATTCCTTCCTTCTCACATGGAATCCTTTATGGAGGCTACAGGGGGTGTCGTGGGCAGAATAAAGCTCCCTTGCCCCCCAAAATATCCATCTCCTAATTCCTGGAACCTGGACGTATGTTACTCTACATGGCAAGAAGAAGGAGGAGGAGGAGGAGGAGAAGGAGAAGACTTGGCAGATGGATTAAGTTAATGACCCTGAGATGGGGATTTTATCCTGAATTTTAGGGGTGGGTCCTAAATTTTAATTACAGGGGCCCCTAAAAGTAAAAAAAGAGAGAGGCAGGAGAGGAGATCACCGTGATGAGATGTGAGAAGGACCCAAACTTCTTTCAGTGACTTTGAAAATGGAGAAAAAGCCATGAGTCAAGGAGTGAAGGTAACCTCTTCATGCTGAACTAGGCAAAGATAGTTTCCCCTAGATCCTTCCCAAAGGAACACAGTCCTACTGACACAATTTTAGACATCTGAGACTAGTGTTGGACTTCTGGTCTATAGCACTCTTAGATAATATATGTGTATTGTTTTTAAGTCACTGAGTTTGTGTTAATTTGTTACAGCAGCAATAGAAAACTAATACAGGGGCTCAACTCAGATGACGGGAAATTCCTTGAGCCTCTGGTTTCTTCTTGATTTGGACTCCCTCTGCAACGTCACTGTTTTGGAATCTCACTCCCCTATACTAGAAAGCAGCGCTTTGATTCTCAGAAAGCAAGAAAGTGAGAATCTAAACTTCCTAAAAGATTTCCAAACTTAAAATTATGCTGATTTTTTTTATAGTTCTGCTAGAAATAAAAGCCTATAGGAAAGCATAGCCATTTCTGGTTGCAGAAAAGGGAGGGCGTTTGGGAAAGGGTGAAACGTAATGTTTATTAAAGGATTATCATTCAAGATCAGCTTGGATCCAAGTAATGCGGGGGAACTCTGAACACCCCTTAAGGAATCCCTCCTCCCTCTCCCAGTCCCATCCCCAAGGGAGGTGGATCAAGACCAGAGGCAAGGTTACCTTTTAGAAGAAAGGCATCCCTACACTGCCCAACCCCACCACCCCAGCCTGGAGCAAAGCAGGCTACCCCCTAAATTTAACCCTTGTGAATCCTGGTACTCCCTGGCTCAAAGACAATGCTGTCACCATTTCAAATCCAGCCCCTTGGGGCTGATGCAGGAAGGAATCCTTTGTGCTCTTTCTCAACATTATCCAGAAAGATGCAGAAGGGGATAGACAAAGCAAATCAACCTGAGGCATGAATGAGACTGGAGACCCAGAAAATGGTTTGGTGCAGCCTCTCCTCTTCAGCAAGACCGAAACTGGACATTTTCGTAATGAAGATAAAATTTTATGTAAACCCATTTTAAGAGCTTGGTAGGATGTAGCTGCGGAAAGATCCTTGTGTGGGATTTTGGAGCCCTGAGTTCTGTTCTGAGCCCTGACAGATTTGCTGGGTCATTTGGTAAGCCTCAATTTACATGCTTTCAGGGATTGTGACAGGTGGTCTTCCAGCTCTGCTACTCTAGGAACCTCTGCCCCAGGAACTAACTATTGACCAAAAGGGCAATGGAAAATTGTTCGCCAAAGACTCAGTGTCTTGGGTGTTTGAGGATCTAAGAGAGTACAGGCTGGGATTGGGACCCAGTCAGTTCAAGAAGAACACCTGGTCAGCGGCAGAACACGTGGAGACCAGGATGGTTACAAGAGAGGTCGTTGGCCATCCAGCTGCCCCTTCTGGTTTCCTTTTTGGCTTCCCACCCCCACTCCCTGGTGTGAATTCCAGTCCAAATTCTGGTCCAGATCCTAGATTGGACTGAGACAGCTTGAAGGGTGTATCCAGGAGAGGGAGGGTCACCCTGATCTGGGGCTATAGGTGAAGTGATTTCCAGACACTAAAGGCAGAATCTCAGGAAGGGTTCGTTCAGCTGCACAGAGGTAGGGGTTGGCACAGAGGCGGGGAGGTCGTCTGTGTTCCCGACGGCCCCATCCTCCAGGCCCAAATTGCAGAGGGAAGTGGCTGCAGTTTGAGCTTCAGGCGACCCAAATTCGAGTCCCGACTATGAGTGACTTTGAACATTCCGTTCCCTTGCCTGGACCCGTCTCCCCACATGTCTCATCGGGGAGGGGATTCTTTCTCCTGCACCGCAGTCTGGCTCAGGCTGGGACGCAGGGAACACTTGGCGGCTGCACGGGGCTTCTCCTGTTGGATGCCCCGCTTTCCCTGCCACCCATCCCTCCCGCCCGGTCCTCCCCACCTCCCTCCTGCCGGCTGTCCCTCCCCGGTGCCCGCTCGCGTCCCTCCCAGGCGGGGGTCCCACTCCCCCCGCGTACCTGCGCCTCGGGCCCCGCCGGGCTGGCCGGCCCCGGAATAGGGCGCGCGGGTGGGGACAGCAGAGACAGGGCGGCGCCCGGGACTGCCCCCTGGGCCCCGCGTGCCCAGCCTCCGCAAACCCGGGCGGGCCAGGGGGCCGGGGGCGGCGGGGGTCGGCGGCAGCAGCAGCAGCAGCGGCCAGAGCAGCAGGAGCAGTCCCGAGAGGTGGCGCGGCATGGCGGGCTCCGCGCTTCTGCAGGTGTCGTCGTCGAAGGTTCGCTCGCTCCAGCAGCCAAGAGCCTGGGCCCCGCGCCGAGGCGGCCAATTTAAAGGTCCCGCCGCCCCGCGCCCCGCCCACCCGTGGCCCCGCCCCGCGCCCCGCCCACCGCTGGAGCGCGGGTGGAGCCGCCGGGCTCCGCGCCCGGGACCCGCGGGATCCTGTCCGCGCATTCCGGCGGCAGAAACGGAATGTCTGGGGCAGGCTGGCGGCGGCGCGGTGCCCGAAGTCCGGCGCGCGGAGGCCCCCGCCGGGTCTCGTCTGGGTGGGCAAGGCCGGGCGCCTCCTGGCCGCGCTCCGCCTCTCCCGGGACTTGCGCTCAGGCCTGCGAACCCGCCGCCCAGTCCGCCCGCCCTGCGCTCTCCCGCTGCCCCAGCAGGCCTGACCCCCGGCCCCAGCCGAGGGGGCCCCGGGCTCTGTCTTCCCGCTCCCGGCAGCGGTGCCTGCGGCGAGGTTTCATCTCGCTCCTCACACTGCATTCCTTTCCCCAGCCAAGTCACCCCAGTTTTGCTGTGGGCTCTCAGTAAAAGAAAAAGAAGCCTCACAGATTCTAGCAGCACGAATAGGAACGCTTTCATCCCAGCTTCAAACATCCGTAAACATTTGAACTTATATTACCAGGAATAGAAAGTCAAACATACATTCCCCAGAGAACCCCCTGGCAGCTGGGAGGCCCGCCTGTACCAACAGAGGCTTCGAAGGCGCTCCCGAGACCCCATGTCCTCTCCGGAAGAGGGATGGTGGCAGCAACGGGACTGGGGCCCCTGAGGGGACCCTCGGAGAACTGTCTACTGGGAGAAAAGCATAAATGGTCTCAGGGAACATGGTGAATTTAGGGAAAACAGACTGTCTCCGCCTGAGGAAAGCAGGAAGGCTTCTAGAAACAGGTGAGGTTTGAGCTGGGTCCTAAAACCTGACAACGCAGGCGAGTTCCAACAGATCCAACCTGGTCTCCCTGCTTCCGGACTGGGAGTCCTCTAAAACCCACACTCCACGCAGTAACCTTAAAAATCACTTCCTTGCAACTTTGCTTCCAGTAAAATCCACATTCCTTTTCAGGGCCAACAAGGCTCCTGGAGATTCCATCCCACCTCTCTCTGCAGCACTGACCAACATCCAGACCTGTATTCCTGCTCTCCATGCCTCAACCATGCCAGCCTTGCCTTCTCCGTGTCCTGGAGGACACCGAGCTTGTCATCAGTTTCATGTCTTCCTCAGAGCAGCCTTCCCGGAGGCCAGATCTTAATCAGTTTTTCAAGCTTATTTTTACCACGACCCGTGATAACAACTACATTTTACATTATGAGCCAGCAGCTACATAAATAGGTTACACATATACCCACAAAACAATACTAACACTTAACCGCATTTGATGCTCTTCTATTCACCTCCATTCAGTTCTGTTTCATTTGTTTTTAATGTGATCACGAGCACATGAGTTTGTGGTTCACTAATGTTTCCCAGTGAGCAGTTTAAAAAATTGTGTTTTAAATAGATTCTTTCCTACTGTCTCTGCCTTCTGATCTATTATAGCATCCTGTGTGTTTCATTTGGGGGACTTCCTTAGTTTGTAATTATTCCATTTATATTCCATTTATTTATGTTTATATCCCTCCCACCAGACTGCAGGCTCCAGAAGGGCAGAGCTAGTGCCTGCGCGGCATGCGTCTGTACGCATGCAGGTCTGCAGTGGGACTGAAAATTTAGGAAAAGAAAGATCATAGAGCAGGGCTGGAATTTAACTCTGTCTTGGCAGGACAGTAACAGGCACAAGAGACTGTGAGAAAAGAAATGACCTGGCATCACTTTCTCCAAGAGCCCAAGGATGCTGAGGAAATGGCTTTGCTCAGTTTCACTTCACCGCCTGACAACAGATGGCTCTAGGCTGGACCCTGGCTCAAGAGACAGTCCTTTCCACTGGCCTCCTCTAGTGGGGAGTTGGTCCTTCTCTACCACCCGGCTCCTTCTCTGAAGAAAATTCCAGGGGACAAGCAACAGAAACAGTCTGTTGAAACAGTCTGTTTCAACACATTTGCATGTAGGCATATGTAAAGAGTAAAACTGTTTAGGCTAAGGAAATAATTGTAGGTAGTTTTCCCTAAAAATTCATTATACTACTTTGTTTTTATAATTCTTTTTTTTTTTAAAGATTTTATTTATTTATCGGGGGCGGGGGGCGAGCACAGGTAGACAGAATGGCAGGCAGAGGCAGAGGGAGAAGCAGGCTCCCGCCGAGCAAGGAGGCCGATGTGAGACTGGATCCCAGGACGCTGGGATCATGACCTGAGCCTAAGGCAGCTGCTTAACCAACTGAGCCACCCAGGCGACCCTGTTTTTATAATTCTTAAAAACAAACAAACAAACAAAAAGTACATCTTTACTGGTCAGCTCTGGCTAGGTTGGGCTGTGGTAATAATGATCCTAAAATCTCAGGGGCTCCTAACAAGAAAAATGTATTTCTTGCTCTGTTCTGTGCCCTTCCTAGGGTGGCTGCAATTCTTCCCCACCTCATCTTCATTCTGGAACCTAGACAAGGGGCAGACCCAATCTGAGACATGGTGGTCTTGTGCCAAAGGAAGTAAATGAAAGATGAAAGATCCACGTGACAGATCTTACCATTTCTGCAAGGAAGCGGCCTTCCTCAAAACCACTCACATGTGATTCGCCGAAGCAAGCCAGGTCCGAGGGTGGGGAGTAGAAAGCTTTTACAGCAAATTGCTGCAAACCATAATACAACCTAGCACAATTTATTTATACACCTTTTATAATGGGATGAATGGGTGCGCTCTGAGGTCTCCTCTCTAGATTCAGTAAGAATCTTTGGTCTCTGAATCCTGATTGGCTTTTCAGAGGCCCCTCCCTCTGGGCCATGCAATTCCAACTTTTTTTTTTTCCTTTCCTTTTTTAGAATTTATTTTTAAGTACTTGCTACCCTCAAGGTGGGGCTCAAAACCACAGCCCCGAGATCAAGAGCCATATGTTCCCCAGACTGATCCAGCTAGGCGCCCTTAATCCTGACCACTGACAGCTTTCCAGCTGCACAGGTGGGAGAGCCTCAGTGGATTGTTTTTTGTTCCTGCTGCTTGGCGTCCCGTGATAGAGGAGCTGCACTAGCCTTCAGCGCAGACCCACTAGGAAGTGTCCGTGGAAGCCCCTTCCGGCCGGTAGTCACCCCCCAAAGCCATGCCCACTCTTACCTCCTGGTTGTGGGGTGCTGCCCAGCTCCAAAAGTCTCCCAGGACACATGTCGGTTGGATTCCAAGAGCTATTTTCTCACACCCTGGACTTACTGATTCATAACCGAAACACCTAGTTGTGCTAATTTATAGAAACTCCCAGATTCAGTTCTGACTCCGCATGCCATATCTGCCTATTGCGCAGATCTGAATGCCAAGGTTCTGCCACCTGAGTCTGAGAATCATTCAGGGGGCTTATTACAAGGCAGCTGCCTGATACTTGGGAATTAAAAGGCAGGTACCCAGATACTCTCATGCAGATGGTTTGGGACTGGGCTTAGGAACCTGCACTCAGCAATCTCTCTAGGCAGCTGACACTTGAGGGCATTTGCAACGTTTGGGTTCTGATGGTCTCGACAATAGGCCCCGGGGCAGGATCCAATGCAAGGGCAGCTGCAGGAAGTAGTCACCCAACACAGAAGGCCTTTGAGGGACTGCCTGTGTGGTCAGAAGACAACTTGGGCCGGGGACGACTCTCTCTCCTCCGTCCCACTTCTCAAGAGCAGTCACTAACACTCAGATGACCAAATCCAAAGGCTTCCTCAGAGTTCAGGCAGCTCCCCTGTTGGAAGGGCTGGGGTGCAATCCTGATTCTACCTGAATTGTCTATTTCATTTACACTTGTTTCCCTGCTTCCCATATTCCACACAGTCTAGAAACCTGTAAGATTTTCTCTAGGTCAGCTTTTAAAAAATTGTAATAGATTTTTTTTTTCTTAACCGTATAAGTAATGCAACTTACTGTGGAGTTCAGAAAATGTAGACCAGCAAAAATAAGAAAATAAAGACCATCTGTAACACTACCATCCAAAGATAAGCTATGTGGTATTATCTCTTTTTCTCTGCTTGTATATTCATATATTTCTATTAAAAATGAGATCACACTGTATATTATGACCTTATTACTTGCTTTTTGTACTTAATGTATAGTGAACATTTTTTATAATCTTCTAATACATCATTTTTTAAAAATTTTTATTTATTTGACACAGAGAGAGAGAGAGAGAGAGAGATCACAAGCAGACAGAGAGGCAGGCAGAGAGAGAGGAGGAAGCAGGCTCCCCGCTGAGCAGAGAGACCAATGTGGGGCTCGATCCCAGTACCCTGGGATCATGACCTGAGCCGAAGGCAGAGGCTTAACCCACTGAGCCACCCAGGCGCCCCCTAATACATCATTTTTAATGGTTATATTGTATTCCATCATATATTCTATTCATTGATGCAATTCTCCATTGTGGGACATTTAGTTTCTACTTGTTTTTAATGATAAACTGTACTTCAATGAATCTGCTTTTGTGAATGATTATGAACTATTATTCTTTCTTGCTAGAAGTGCAATGTCTCGGGGACTAGGCCTTCTTGAGCCCCTGTGTACCATCATATAAGGAATTCCACTGAGTGTGGTTTCAGCCGCCACCTCTCTAGTGCTAATTCCCAAATCCGTCAGAGCCTCTTGTCCGAGTCGCATTCCTGGGCAACACACTTACACTAGTAACTCTGGCTGTTGTACTCGCTCTTCAAAGGTGACAAAACCACCTCACGTTCAACCATATCCAAGAATGAACTCACATCTTCCTCTTCTTCTTTTTTTTTTTTTTTAATATTTTAAGTCATCTCTACACCCAAAGAGGAACTCAGACTCACAACCCTGAGATGAAGAGTTTGCACGCTCCACTGAGCCAGCCAAGTGCCCCTCCACATCTTCCCCTGTAAGGAACTCCCTTTCATGCATTTCTAGCGCTCTCCCAGCGCTCCCCCAGCGCTCCCCCAGCCACACGGGCAGGAATCTTGCTGTCCTCTTTCCACTCTCGGTCCCCTTGTACTAAGGTTATCAAGCCTTCTACCCGCATCTCCAATTCTGTCAAATCCTCAAAGTGTATCTCAAATCTCTTCACTACTAGAAGCTTATCCTGATCTTTCCGGCTCCATGCAATTCCCGAAGGAGAGGGAGGGGAACACAGAACTATGTGAAGAAATAATGGCTGAAAAACATTTGAAACTTGAAACTGATCAACCCAATGAACCTCTAGCACGAGAAACACATGCACAAAACCTTACAATGTTTGTGTCATTATACCTCAAAAAAAAAAAAAAATCAAGGAACATATTAAAAAATGTTGTGACAGAGCAGTGCAGGGACAGAGCCAAACTTTTCATCACTGAAAGTTAAAAAAAAAAAATGAAGTTAATGATGATGGAAAATTTCTCCGTTGAAACAATGTGTACGAGAAGATGGTGGAGCAACATCTTCAAAGTACTGAATAAAAACCGAGAGAAACAAAACAAATAAACAAAACCCTGACTACCTAGAATTCTATACCCAAGGATGAACCGTTTGATAACAAAGGTAAAATAAAGACACTGTCAGACATACAAAGGAATTCATCTGTAGCAAAACCACATTACAAAGAAAAAAAGAAAGTTAAAGGGAGTTCTCTGGCAGAAGAAAAATAATACCAGGTGGAAATGTGGATCTACAAAGAATAAAAAACACCAGTAATAGTAACTAAATGGATAATATATGTAATTTTAAAAATTAGCCTCCTCTTTAGAAGGTAATTAACTGTTTAAGGAAAATTAAGTTATCAGAAAGTCAACACAAGAAGTAACCTAGTCAGCCATTCATTTGCAAACGAATTATTTATTGTCATTCTGCTGGTAGGAGGGCAAAGGAATATAAATCAGGTTTCCTGATGCTTGGTCCAGATTTTAAGCTACCTCACTGAATGACAGGTCAACACCTCTTTCTAACAGACCAGAAACCATGAGTCTTTTTCTGGTTTCCAGGTCAAACACTCTTCTCCCTTTCCAGTCCCTCCTCTCCCCCTTCCTTGCTCACACCCTGCAGTAATATTTACAGTGGTTGCTAGTTGCCAACTCTCCCATGTCTGTTACCTCACTTGATCCTAAACACAACTCCCAGATGTGTGTGGGTAAGGGGTTTGCATCTTCATAATTTCACAAATGCAGAAACTCCGTCTCAGACTGGAGTTAAACTCCCCAGCATGAGGGGTTAATAGTATGAAGTGAGGACTGAAATTTCCATCTTCTGACTCTAGACTGCGTGCTCATTCCCCATACTGCCTCTCTCATGGGCCTGAATTCCATGTTGTCTGGCACACGTCTTATTTCTAATTTATCTTCTCACACCTGAAGTCATGACTTTTATAGGAACAAAAAGCAACCTCAGAAAAGCAAAGGTATTACTTGGCTTGGGCTTATTTGCAACATGTTCCTTCTCTGAGAGTAAAAGTCCTGAAAATGGCACATTTGCTTTTTGTACTTAAGGTACAAATTACCTGCTGCCAGGGACATCGGAATAATTAGAATAAAGTTCACGATGACTGTGAACAAATTAGTCACAGGCTAGAAAACAGGGATTAGTCCATCACCAAACAGAAGAAAATGTGCAGTTTATCAATGGAAATTCTCTTGGTTTTGTATTGCAAGTACCTTTAAATGTAGACTGGTATACCCAACATTTAGATCATATCCAATTCATATTGAAAATAGTCTATAAGCAAAAAAAAAAAAAAAAAAAAAAAAGTCTATTAGCTGTGTAAAGTTTGTGGAGACAAAGTTTTTCATTCAGTAAACACTTACACCCTTTTTTTCCCTCCCAACTTTGTGTGGGCCACTGTGCCAAGTGTAGTAGATGGAAAAAAGAGTAAGGTCTCCTCTCTAAGTTGTTCACTAACAGAGACACAGACACAACACATGAGCTGTAATGGAGGGATGTCCCAGGTGCCAGAGGGAGAGGAAAGGAAGCAGGCCGACTCAACAAATCATTCTTCAAATTCCTTGGTAGCCCATTTGCTAAACAAAAAAAGGGAAAAAAGGCCAATTTAAAAGAGTTTACTTAATTTGCCAAAACTTTTTAAGTAATATTTAAAAATCTCCCAACAACATATATAGATGTATTCTTTGAGGACAAGCTGTCAGTCTGCAGTTGTGCTAAGCACTGTACACACTGCCTTCTCTTAGGAAGTCATATGGTGTTCACTAAAGCTCACGGAGGTTAATAAAGTTGCCCAGACTCCCAGCAAATCCGTGGCAGAACTCAAGTTTAAAACCAAGCTTGTCTGAATCCAGTATCTAACAACTCCTCTATACAACTGCTATATAAAACCTACTGATTTTTTGTATGTGCTAGGCACTGCTCTAGATTTTGCCCATGAATTGTATCATTTATTATTTACAGTTCTGTGAGTTAGCGGTCTTTCTCTACATGAGAACACAGATTCAGAGAAGTTATTCGAGTCCTTTTAAGACTCATCTGTTTGGAATTCTCCAGTAGGTTTCCCTTCTACTGAGACAATCATCATAGTGACCTACAGTGGCCAACCCAATACCTCCCCAAGTTCATGGCCCACTGCCCTTGGCTCTCCTTTCCACTCCCCTCATTCAAGCTTTGAACACACCAAGTGCACTCCTGCAGGTCCTTTTGCCCAAGACCACCTTCCTCCTTCAGGTGTCACTCACATGTCACCTATTCCAAGAGCGGCCTTTCCTGCCATCTTTTGAAATTTTAACCACCCATCCCCCTTTCTTGTCTCCTTTTCTCTATAGCGCTATTACTGATTCACTAAGTTGTTTTAAATCATCTGTCTCTCCCCACTAAGAGGAGACCGGGTAACTTTGTGGTTTTTTGTTTTGTTTTGTTTTTTACCATTTTGCCCATCACTATGTCTCTTGCACTTGGAACAAAGTACAGGCTCAAAATATAAATATGGGTTAAGCTTTTGCCCAGGATTAGAGTGTGAACTGGATTCTGAACCCAGTCGGATAATCCCTAAGATCATCCTCTCTCCATCACATCAAATGTACTAATGATGCCAGAGAAAAGGCATGCTCCTGACAGCTCAATTCTGGAAACAAGGGCTTCACAGGGCTCAAGTTTTGTTTGATAGGCCTCAGAAACACCTGGAACTTTACGGAGCTTTTACAGCTAGCCACATTCATATAAGTAAATGTTGAGAAAGTGAAGCAAGAAGGCCAAAACCGGAGCACAGAGTGGACAAAAGCAGATGGAGATGAAAAAGCTACAAAAGGAAACTGAACAGATGAAAAGAATGGCAAAGCTCAGTGAAAAGTTGTGAAAACCAAGAGGTTGCACAGGTAACAATGTTGGATGATAAAAGCAGAAACAGGTTAGAAAGTGTAACAGCGGGGTACCTGGGTGGCTTAGTTGAGCATCTGGCTCTTGATTTCAGCTCAGGTTATGATCTCAGGGTCCTGAGATGAAGTCCCACACTGGGCTCTGCACTGAGCGGGGAGTCTGCTTGGGATTCTCTCTCCCCTTCTCCCTTTGCCTCTCCCCCAGCTTGCACTCTTGTCTGTTGACTAATAAATCTTAAAAAAAAAAAAAAACAGCAAGCAAGCCTAACAGGACTTTGTGATTTAGGAAGCCATCAGGATCTCATGAGACTTTTTTATGGGAATTTCAGAGGCAGTGCCAACCTCAGAAGTCAGAACGGTGAGATTTATGATCTCCTTGCTAAAGCTGGAGTTGCTTCCTATTTTAAAATACAAAACCAAAAACTGAAACAAGATGGCATCAGGAGGGAGATAAACCCGTAAGAGACTCTTAATCTCATAAAACAAACTGAGGGTTGCTGAAAGGGGAGGATATGGAGAGGTTGGTTGGGTTATGGACACTGAGGAGGGTATGTGCTATGGTGAGTGCTGTGAGATGTGTAAGACTGATGATTCACAGACCTGTACCCCTGGGGCAAATAGTATATTATATGTTAATAAAAATAATTATTTAAAACAAACAAACAAGGGGCACCTGGGTGGCTCAGTGGGTTAAGCCTCTGCGTTCCGCTCAGGTCATGATCTGACCCCCACCCCCACCCTCTGCCTGCTTCTCTGCCTATTTGTGATTTCTCTCTGTGTTAAATAAATAAATAAAACCTTTAAAAAAATGAAAATAAAAAGACTAAACATCTAAACATTTATCTTTCAGTGTTGTCTCCACCTGAATTTCAGAGTCAGATAGACTAATCTACTAACATTTTTTCTCCAAAACTAGTTGAAGAAAAAAAAATTCTTTTTAAGGCAAACAATTTTGGCATATTGAGGATATTTAACTGCTACATGACAACAAATTTCCCTTTACTGGGAACATGACCCCTTAACAATCGTGCAAGTTTTTCCCCTGCCTTAGGGAAAATGATTAGGTTTAACACATTGTGACTGTTCTTCATAAAGTCTACGGCCTGTGTCATTTTCCAGAAGATAAACCTGTTTCAAATGAAGTGGTGATTAAAGGTCATGCAGGCCCACCACTTCCCCTCCAGGAGGATCGATGCCCAGCTGGGCCCACTGGGTTCGGCCATGGATTGCAGGCAAAAGCCACGCCTACCCCGGTCCTAAAAGATGCCCCACCAAATCAGGGTCCTGATGTATTCATATTTGGATGTAATCCCACCACTACTAAAAAGCTAGGAAGAGTTTGGTTAGTATCTAAATGCTATTTAGCATGATCTTCATCAGAGAACTCAAATAAACCAATAGTAACTAAGGAAACTTCATGGACCTCTAAGATTTCTTTTTTATAAAGAAATGAAGTTGAGACCTAGCCCAGAAAAATCATCCTTAATTTTCAAATGTCCTAAAATCATAAGACCAGTAAAATATCTTATACTACCCAAAAATGGGTCTACTCCCAGACAAAACTGTACTTCCTAAATATAAAGTTTACTCTTTGTTTAGGTGGTGGCGGGTGTTTGTAAAAGTGACCTTGCAGCCAAACAATGTCATTAACCCTTAAAGAAATGTGTCAAATACGTTCATGTGTCTATATGGTCGATGTGTGTGAGGCCACTATTGCTACACTCTTAACAAGATGCAGGCTGGAGTATTTTTAGGAGAAATGTTTTAGTTGTGCGGTCTGTAAGTCGCAGTTGGCTTGCTTTCTCTTTGGCTCCTCTCTGAAGCTAACCTGAGGCATTTTTAAATTATTCTTGAATTACTGAATTCTTTAAGATATTTGTTCAACTGACAGAGCGCACAAACAGGAGGAGCAGCAGGGACAGGGAGAAGCAGACTCCCCACTGAGCCCCATGAAGGGCTCCATCTCAGGAAGCCCGGATCACGACCTGAGCTGAAGGCAGGTGCTTAAATGACTGAGCCACCCAGGTGCCCCTACTGAATTATTCTTGACGAACTCGTTAACTAAATATAAATACTAAATGATTCTACATAAAAACACAGCTTGCTAACCTCATCATATAATTTTTCTAACAAGCCATCAATAATTTCTGGCCTGTGATGCAAGTAATATCTTCACCATAACTTTAAATAATATTTGAGTAACTGGACTAAATAAATGCTTTCTAGTTAAGCCTGCACTGTATTCTCAAAGTACCAGAAGACCGTGACAGTCTGAGTTTATTGTAATGGAAAATGTTAAATTCTACCAGAGAAGGATAATGGACTTTTTAAAAAATGACAACAGTAAATATTTAAGAGATTTATTAAAGCATCTTATCACAAAGATGGAAAACACATACAAATTAGAAACATGCAACCGTCATCTTCCACAGTCAAAAGTTAAAATGTTATGTATTGTTCCTGTTTTCATAGCTGAGAACTTCAGATCTTATAACCAACTCATTCACCCTGAATATTTAAGTCATTCTTCCTGAAAGTATCCAGGGCAGCAAATAGCCAAAATGCAAACTATTATATAAAGAAAGTGCAAAGTTAAAAAAGAAAATGTGTAGAGAATACCCCCTCCTCCCCACCCCCCCATTAAAGGCAAACAATGGCACTTTGCTCTTGCTTAACCTAGATTGTCTCCAAATACTATTAAAATGTATAGACTTAACAAAAAAAAAAAAAAAGACTTTGAATAGATGTCCAAAAGGCTTGTTAGTGTTTGAAAATAAATGCTTAAACAAAGGAAAATGTATTTTATATCAAACAAGTTTGAAGAGCCCTGTATTGCAGCATTCTGTAAAATAAACAAGACAAAAAGCTGGTATAGGGTTTATTGACAAAGGCAGAATTTCTTCAGGCAGGTATGTAAGGAGGCGGTGGCTCTTTCTCAGGCATCTTCACGGCCATTTCATAGGTTGGCAAAACATACTGAAGAGAGAAAAAAATTATACTGGACTTAAAGCGCCTTTACAATCCTACCTGGAATAATTCAGCTTTCAGATTTTAGCTGAAGAATTTGTGAGCTAAAAAGTTCCTGAGCGTAGAGAGGACTGGTAACTGGAGGTGAGCGTCTGATCCAAGACCGCTAAAGACAGAGGGATGGAGGGGAGAGAGGCCGAATTTTGCTTCTGAACACACCCTGAGGCTACCAGGACACCCTGACAGGAAAGGCAGGGTCCTTTGGCACCACAATGTGACTGACAAAGTACCAGTGCCTCAGGGGCTGCGAAACTACAGGAAAGGAAGCCTCTGGTAAGATGCTGGATCCTGGACTTCATCAGAACCATAATCTGGATCAGGCGCTTCTACCACTTCCTCCGGGGTAAAGGCCACATCTGTGTAGGAGGGGCATTCCAGCCAAGTGACTCCAAGTGTGACAAGCTGGCCCTATACTCGCCACATACATTCTACATGTTGAAAACCAGGAAGAGCTAATACAGCAGCAACTAAAGAGCCCCTAGAAGTAGGCCTCCCCACAGACTCACAGAACCCATAACATTCATCTCCCCACAGAAAAATCAGCTTCCCCTTCCAACCGTGGGGATGTTTTCTGAAAGCAACACAAGCTGCAGACGATGGTACCCCATCCTCAGAAGTTCCAGAAGCCACGAGCCTGGCACGGCTCACAGGGCTCCTGTCTGATCTCCCCTGCAAAATGCAACCCTCCGGGAGACTCCGAGGAATGAAATGGAATGAGCAGAGCAGGCGGCCCCTCCCCCACGCACCCAGGTTTGCAAAGGGAAATGCTCAGTCCTGCAGATGAAAGCTCTCCATGCCCGAAACCATACCTATGGCACTGAAGAGCAAGTCAAGATCTAGGCTCTGAGAATCATCAATAATGGCTACTGACTATACTATAAGACGGACTATACTAAAAGGTCATTCACCTGCGGAGGTGCTTCAAAGGCAGGGTACACGGCGATCTCTGGCAGGTTTCTGTTGTTGATAAACTTGTAGCAGTTCCAAACGCAGTTGATTAGATATGCCTGAAATAATGCAAACAAAATTTCCATCTGCTAGAAACTCAACAGACCACCTGCTCTAAAAAGTTAGTAAGCTGACGTATGCTTTCCCCCCGACGCATGCTCCGTGGAGAAGGGAACAGACATCCATCTGAACCTAGCACAGGCCAGACTTTTCCCAACCTGCTCACACTTAACTATTACAAGTTTCACTGATAGGATTTTCTAGACAAACCAGAACGGGGGTTTTACTTCAGGTCTGGTAACCACTGTGCTGCAAAAGAAATTCCATCTCTGAACCTTTGGAATTTTAATAGATTTTCAATCAAATCATGAACTACTTCCAAAAACATGATGTTCCTTACACTAGGAAGGATCCTGGCATTTCCAAACACTCTCTGGAAACAAAAGGGAGGACATCCCTCAGATGCTACCTTTACTACTATGTCAGAGTAAACACTGTCCCCTAACTGTGAACTCTAAGGAGAAAAGGCAACAAAAAGGCTTAGACAGTGTCTCAGTCTAACTGGCTGCCCAAACATTTAGTCAGCAACTCACCTTAAAAATGATGAATAAGGCAAAGAACACAAGAACAATGAAGAGAAGGCAGCTGGAGTCCAATGCCAGGAGGTCATCTTTGTAGGGAAAATCAGGCTATAAAACAAAGCCGGGGAGAGGAGAGGTGAACAAGCAGACTGGAAAGGATTTTTAGGGCAGTGAAACTATTGTTTGACACCACAGTGACTACTTTACGTCACTACGCACTTGCCCAAACCTACACAATGTACAGCACAAGTAAACCCTCGAGTAAGCTATGAGCTCTGGGTGATGATGACATACATGTCCGTGCAGGCCCATCACTTGTGACAGATGGACCACTATGGTTTAGGATGTGGACAGTGGGGGAGTGGGGGGTGGGCACTTTCCATTCAGTTTTGCCGATAACCTAAAACTGCTCTAAACCATGAAGTTTATTAATTAAACACATACACACAACTTGCACTTCACCAGAGCCTAGAGAGCATCTTAGAAATACAAAGAAAAGGCACCCAAGTCAGAACTGACTTCCAATAAAAACTTATGAACAGAACTTAACTCGTGGTACCTTTAAGCGTCATCCTCACTAATGCACGCCACTGAAATGCCACACACATCTGAATACTGCTGTCCAGCATACTGAGCTCATCTTCTCTTTACTTCTCACTCTTCTACATCTTTCTGGCCTTTGGAAATGCACTATCTCCTGTATACAACTACAGATTAGTCCCTGAGTACCAGGTCAGGAGGTGCTAAGACTTACCTAAGTTTCATGGGGTCATTTAATCCTACCTCGGGAAATTAATTTTTCTAAAAGCCAATCATCAGTCTCAATACTCCTCAGAAAGGGGCAAAAAGGCGGCATGCCGCCGGTTATAAAAGCACGCAGATTTCTGTGATTCACTGCAGACATAATGCACTCTACTGTGAAGGGTCAACTTCATTTACTCAAATAGTTACTTCGCATTTATTGTGTACAAGTCAGTGAGCTGGGTTTCAGAAGAGCATTATGAAATAATAATTAAGGATTTAAAAGCCGGCCAACAGAGAAAGAACTTGCCAGTCTGAGAGACCAAATGACTATAACAGAAGGAGAAACCATTGGGGTCTGTAAAAGAATAGTAAAAAAAATTCATTCTATGTTCTCCTTTAAAGCTCATCTAATTTTTGAAAACACATTTTTTAATGGAAATGTCAACACAAAGGCCCAAATAATTTTTATAAAAAAGCAGCATGCAAAAATCCCAAAGGACCAAAAAAATAACAAAGTACCCACACACCAACTCCAAACCCTAGCTAAACGTCTCCTTGGGACAGAACTCTGCTTTAAGACTTCATTTATAAAGAGACAAAAACTAAATGGGACCAGCCCATGGGGGAATGCTACGGCTTTCATTCAGGTGGTTTCCAATTTTTTAGCCAGACATGGCAAAAGAGATCTAGAATGAGGAACCTTCTGACCACGGCCAACCAGGACACTAGGCCCTGTCCCCAGCTGCTTCTCTCCAGTTCATCACATGTTGCTTTGCTTCCCCCCTTAATCTATGTGCCAGCCACCATGGTCACGATCACCGTGGTCACCTTATAGTCCGCTGACTACACACAGAATGTTCCTTCCCACCTCGAGGGGTCTCTGTGACCTGGAACATCTGCTTCTGTATCTTCCCTGTCTTCATTCCCACTCAGACTCATGAGTGCAATTCAAGTCTGGCTTCCCAGCCCACGTCTGACACCCTGTGACACCCACTCACGCAGCTCACCCTTCTCCTTCACAGCCTTTTACCACTGTTTTAATGCAGTAACTGTCAATTTTCCAATTCCTTCACCGGTTCTACCGATGTATCCCAAGAATGCAGCAAAGTGCCTCATACGCTAACATAAACATCTAGCATTTTTGGATGAAATGAATAATAAATTTGGTGGTATGCAAAATGGACTAGGCAGGAAATCTGGAAGCAGGGAGAAAATTCATACAACACAGCACTTTTGAAAAGAACTTTCATTTATCTGTACTCCAGGCAGCGAGAGCTCCGCCCAGCATCTCAGCATCCAGCCGCCGGAGCAGTGAACTTTGTCGGTGGGCATCTGTGCTTTACCTCAATTTACTCTGTGCCTCTGTTAGCAAGGCGTGCCCTCGGATATCGGAGCAGACTGAGAAGAGTATCTGGGGGGTCTGAGAAAACATTTACAACACTTCAGCTTACTAAGGGGTTCACGGGACTGCTCCACCTCTGAACAGAGCGAGAAACCTCTAGAGCCAAATTATGATACCAGTATACTCAAAACTAAAGTTGACCTACTCCTTAGACTCCATGACATCCATCATTAGAGACTTTTAATGCTGCAATATCCAAATGGTATAGTAAGAGGGTATTCTACCTGTATCTTACTGGTTTCAACATGGTAATTAAGAATAGTAGTAATTATTTTAAAGCAGTTTTTAAAAGTAGGGTAATTAAAATAAGAATAGTACCTAAAGGGGACTCAAAATTTCTATTTAAGTATTTTACTTAAAGAAAAAACACTAGACTAGCATACACACTTACTAATTGATCCAGATACTCCTTGATTCTTGGCAAGTAAGTAAGAGAACTGATAGCAACCAGGCAACTGAGAACGAAGTCAAAAAGCCGGTAACAGAAGAATGGAATCAGCCAACCCACTTGATACTGAAGACAAAAGAGAACAACCACAACATCACAACACAAATATGAAATTATTAAGTACTACTCAGTAAAGGTCAAACTCTAGAAGTCAAAAATATAGGATACTTACAGAAATTGCTCCATATACCAGCATTGAACTGATTATAAACATAAGAACAGAGACGGCAAAAAGAACACAGGCATTATCTAAGAAAACAGAAACAGAAAATCTAATTAAGCTACTTACATAACAAAAAGAACAAGACTCTTCATGACAAAATAACGTTTTAAAGCTAGCTTAAAAAATTAGTATTTTTAGGATGAGCTATGAAAATATTTAAGACCAAGGCATGTTAAGAAAAAAAAGTCTCGGCATTAAGTAATGATGCTTGAAGAATTCATGACTTTGTTTTTCCTGTTTATTAAATTGGCTATAACTCACTGACTCTTATCATCAACCACTCAGCTAAGGAGACAGATTTCTGCTCAGGGTCTAAGAGTCTGAAGGCATGCGAACTGAGAATTAAAATCCAAAGTGGCAAGTGCTACACCAGAAACAATTGGCTTTCCATGGGGAATCAGGAAAAAAATACAAAGAAATGACACAAGCTGGATCTTGTGAGCTAAGCAGGGTTCCACAGCAGGGAAAGGTTGGTACTTGCTTGAAAGACACACGTGTATTAAATACAGAGCATTACACCTGCCACCTCCGGCCCCAGAGAAAATGCACAATCAAAAATTCAAGGTTCTCCATTAACCTCCTCTCCCCCATCCCAACATGTGAACTCGCTGCTTCTCATTTCCTCCTCATGATTTCTCTACTACTTTACAGGCCTTTTCTTTGTTCCCCACCTCCCTCTCAAGTTGTCTGCTTCGTCTGCATTATCCAAGTTCATTATCTGCCTCACAAACCACCAGAGTAAGCTCAACAATACTAAGTCACACACGACCTGAGTTTCTTAGCACAGATCTGAAGTTAATTCTTTGCCTCTGGATAGAGATTAAGAACCAGAAGGGTACTAATAATGATGGATAACTGAGTAACTGCTGAATATTCCCACTATTAGATAACTGTCGTAGATCATCTTGTCACTTGGCAGTAGTACAAGCATCATCGATACCTGGCACTAAATTAGGTTAAGAACAGCCCTCTTCACATTTTTCTAAGAGGATACAGAGTATCCTCCAGATGCCCTATAGCAAAATAGGGGAGAAATGGGAGGACAGGTAAAAAATACATGTAAGATACTGAGAACAAGAGACGCTCCGCTCAATAAAGCAAACAAAATATGAGGGCTAAGGACCCAGATATGAACCTCAAGTTTCCAGCCACCACCACATTTAAGAAGCTCCTCCAGGGGGCCCCCAAGTGTTCACCCATTAACAACGTGAATATGAAGTTAAATTCTTATTTGAAAAACAGATTGTGTATGTTGCAGAAGCATCTCATCCCCTATTGTTTAGCTGATTAAAAATAACCACGAACTTTTATTTAAAATCAGCCAGCAGGTCAGGGCATCTGGGTGGCTGAGGAGGTTAAGTGTCAGCCTTTGGATTGGGTATGATCTCAGGGTCATGGGATAAGGCCCTGCACCGGCGACCTGCTCGGCAGAGAGTATGCTTCTCCTTCTCCCTCTGCCGCTCTCTCAGCTTGTGCAGTGCATGCTCTCTCTCTCTTCCTCTCTCAAAAAAATCATCTTAAAAATAAAAACAGGGGCTCCTGGGTGGCTCAGTTGGTTAAGCAACTGCCTTCAGCTCAGGAGTCCCGGGATCAAGCCCCGCATCGGGCTCCCAGCTCCACGGGCAGACTGCTTCTCCCTCTGACCTCCCTCTCGTGCTCTCTCAGTCTCTCTCTCAAATAAATAAAAATGAAAATAAAAATAAAATCAGCTGGCAGGCCAATGATCAGAACTTAACTTGCCATTATAACACTGGGTCATGGGAAAGTCAACTTTCCACTTCCAAAGAGACACAAACTACCGTATGACTAAGTATTATGCATTTTTATACTGTCAAGAATAGAGGCTCTGGCAGAACCGTAATCAACACCAGTACATTAACGAATGTGTCTGATTCTCTCTATAGCAGGCACAGCACTCACACAACATGCAGGAAACCTGTGACCCCATCCCGGCAGCTCAAGCCAAGGCGGCCGGTTGTACAGACCTCCAAGAATGTCAATAGCCATGAATCTTTTTCTACACCTTGATTTTAAGAGAAACACATACTGACACTGCATGCTGGAAAAAATGTTGATAATAGCAGGTTGTGCATAATTTTACGGCCTAAAGTACAAAATAACAGCCATTAAAAACTAACATTTTATACATTATTGTTATTTTGGGGTTTTTTTAAAGATTTTATTTATGTATTTGACAGACAGATATAAGGAGGCAGAGAGGCAGGCAAAGAGAGAGGGGGAGGCAGGCTCCCTGCTGAGCAGAGAGGCCAATGTGAGGCTTGATCCCAGCACCCTGAGATCAGATCATGACCTAAGCCAAAGGCAGAGGCACAACCCACTGAGCCTCCCAGGTGCCCCAGTTATTTTGGTTTTTAAATAGAAATAAACTAACTCAGGAAGAAAAAACAAATGCCAGGAAGGATATTTCTAGTAAGTACTCAGTACCTCTTTTATGACATTTGACAACAGAAGTAAAGGATTATGTATCTGAAGAGACAATCAATTTTAAATGCTATTTTAACGAGAAGACTCGTTAAAATAGCATTTAAACACAGTGTGAACAAATTTTAGTGTTTTCATACTACAATGTCAACAGATGGCCACAAAACTCTACCTGAATCCTAGAAACAGCAGTTAAGCCCTCTGGACAGTGAGTGAATTAACCACCAAATTTGTTTTAAAAACAACTTGATACATTTATCCGAGAGGATCACAAATGTAATGAAGATCAAGAATTTATAATAAAAACCAATAAACCTAAAAATATAACTTGGATCCTGTAACATTACAGACATGAGTACTCAGAAAATTTTTCTGAAGTGAAATTTTAAACATGAAAAACTTTGCACTGAAAAGCTTGAAGCAAAATTTTCTGTTCAAATATTAAATTTCTAACATTTATTATATGAAATCTTTTTTATTATTTGAGAGAGAGAGAGAGAGAGATCATGGGCGGGGGGGAGTAGAAGCAGCAGCAGACTCCTTGCTGAGCAGGAAGCCAAAGGAAGTACTCAATCCCAGGACCCTGGGATCACACCCCAAGCTGAAGGAAGACACGTAACCGACTGAGCCACTCAGGCACCCAATATAAAATCTTAACTAGAATTTTTCTGCATGTGTATTTCAGAGAAAGATAAACAATGAAAATGCTATCACAGAATTAAAATGTTTAAAAAGGTAATTTCCATGAACATCTTCTATTTTTAACTTCAACACTGTCTTCCTTCATCCAAATGATTGAAATATTATTTAGAATTGTGACCCCGAGCAAAAGATAATCAGCAAATTTTCCAATAATTCCTATTTCCTATTTTCCTGTAAGCCTATTTGTTCCCATTTTCTACTATACTTGCCAGCTGACCTTAAAGGCTTACAAGTCTTTTTGTAATTTCTTATGTCCACAGCACTGACAAGAATCATGGCATACAATGTATATTTCTCAAAAAATCTTCTAGTAGTAACATTTTCTGGCCAGAAGTGCTCAATTATAATTCTCACTGAGTATCTTTGAAAACCCCACAAAAAATACTGTTATGCCTCAGCAAGCAGAATAACTTAAATACAATTTAATCCATCCTCTAAATACTTTTGTGTGTGTATGTAATTAGCAGGAGATGTTTTCAACTAAAAACGTACCAGCCATTCTCTCAGATGAATAGTAATTGCCAATGACTTCATACTGAATGTTGACAGCTGGCATTGAGTTTGGATGAGTTACTTCCACAGTCAGCAAAATTGCCATCAATAGGTTTATCACCTGGAAAGATAAGATATTATCAATTATATTATTAATCAGGGAACAGTCTTCACCACAATCTTTAGATGCCTTCCCGTGTTTAAACTGTTCTAGTTGCAGTAACAAAGAAAGAAAATAGTAGCAGACTGGTGCACCTGGGTGGCTCAAATGGCTAAGCATATGCCTTTGGCTCAGGCTATGATCTCCATATCCTAGGATCCCAGCCCCACCTCGGGCTCCCAGCTCAGTGGGGAGCCTGCTTCTCCCTCTCCCTCTGCCTCTCCCCACTGCTTGTGCTCAGTCTCTCTCAAATGAATGAATAAAATCTTTAAAAAAAAAAAAAGAAAGAAAAGAAAAACAAAATAGTAGACTACCTACAGATAAAATATGCAATACCACTCTAAAAATAAGTATTTATCTTAAAGTATAAACTTAAATATTTCAGAGAATAAATGTCTTCACTGAACCTGTATTAATAAATAGCAAAACAAAATGGCAAAACATTTCAAAGGAATCATTACAAACTGTTCGTATTCAGTCAGGTATTTATTCACACACCAGTCTCAGAATTTTCAGGCTGGAAGAAACTACAGTTCACCCAACATCCTTATCCGTCAGATAAATATAATACCCATCAGTTAAGTAAACAGTGATCCATCAGATAACCCTCACACTCCTCTACAGTGCGTCCTATCTAACTAGAGAAAACTATTTAATTTCCTCTTAGGCCTGACTCAAATGCTTAAAAACCTTTCCAAGATTTTAACTAGGTCATTTTCACTTTCACCTACTGGCCTTAATTCTATCCTTTAAAACAACATGCTCCCCTTTTTCAGTAAGTGCTCCCCTAATACTTAAGGGGAGCTGATGCAGGACTCCAAACAATCTTTGCTGGAATAAACATTCAGGTATTTCAAGCATTTCTCCAATGGTTTAAGCACTGTCCAGCTACCTCACTACCTCCTTTCTGCTCTCCTGCACACATGCGCCAGTTTGTTGGACATGCCACGAAAATGAGGTAAGATCAGCTGGTCAGAGCACAGAGATCTCAGTTCCTACAGCCGAAGTTAACAAATTTCAACTAGCACAGCCTGAAATCTCACTGGCTCCATCAATTTTTTGAACGTCATGAGAGAGTTAACCCCCCCAAACCCTTAATTCCTTTTCACACTTGATCCTGCTAAGCTACCACTGGAACCTGTACAGGTAGATTCAGAGGCCCAAGCATAAGCCCTTATACATTTGCAGTGGAATTCCACTGTACTGTGTTCTTGCCTGTCAAGAGGTTCCAGACCTAGATTTGGACACCCTACAGATTTCCTATCTCTTTTAGCTTCCAGCATTTCAAAATATGATCAGTATGTATCAGTATCTCCATCTCAGTCACTAGTAAAAGAGAAGAGGGCCCAGCACAGGAGGGGCCAGAGGCTGTCCTCTTCGCATTAACTAGCAATTTCTGAATAAAATTCTTTACCACTTTCAGAGAAACATCTTAAGTTTTTGTCAAGCTTCTTGCTGAAATTCCATCATAGTATCTGGTGAATTTTCCCAATCTACCATGGTCTAACTCTATTTAAAGAAGAAATTATTTATGCATCTAGAGGTTAGTGAATCCGGGCAGTATCCCAGGAGGCACCCTGACCCCGAGGTGCTCAAAAACAGTACCGTTAATGGTTCAATACAGAAAACCAACTCGGACTGCAGTTAGGCTTCCCTGTCTCAAAGTCCACAAACCCATCCTCTTCCCTTTGTGAAATCTGAATATGATACTTTTAAGAACATTAGAGCCTTATCATCAACAGTACTTTAAACAAACTCTGTTATGCAGCTCTCTCCTGTTGTCCTGAATGGGAAGTAACAGTTTCTTAGTTGAAGGCACTTTACATTCTCTAAGACAAGCAACCCAATTTCTATCATTCAATAAGATTAGGAGATCTATCCAATGTCGCAATATTGAATTCAGAATCAACTGACATTTACTGAGGATATACTATACAGCAGTACAGCAGGCATAGATAGTCACATGTATCACTTCACTCATTCTTCACAACCTCTACTAAAGCCCATTTGCAGGTAAGAAAACGAAGTTTCAGCAAGTGAAAATAACTTGTGATAAATTCACTGAGACAGTAGAGGACAGAGCTAGGATACAAACCTGGTCCTTTTTAAGACAACCTGCTTTGGAGTGCCACATGATCACTTATACCCATTTTCCTAAGCAACTCCTGTTTCGAGGTCTCTCCAAAAGAAACTATTATCTAAAGTTATAAAATGTTCATAAACTTTATTGTCCAAATAAATTATGTTCAGTAAATGCTCAAAAGCAAGGTACTTTATCCTTCAACTCCTGAAAGGTCTTACCAAGGACAATCATAACTGCAAGGAGGCTCCCTGGTTGAAGGCTGATTTTTTCCAAATTCATTGCAATGGGTTTTGGCTACCATGTGGTGTATGAACAGGAGTTCATCCAACTAGGTGAATTAGTTACTGAGCAATTAGATATATCTACTGAAACCTTATAGATTCTGTATATGAAATCAGTGTGAAATCAATTCAGCAAATTATTCTGTGCTAACAATAATATGGTCATAGTTAAAAAGCTCTGCACAGTACAGAAAAAAAATTTCTCATTTCAAGAAAAACACAAACTCAATGACTAAATGAAGGAAATGACACAACCAAAAATATTTGAGTTTAATTTTCCCTTCCTAAATATAAATAAATTCCATAAATAAAATATTTAGGAAAGGAAAATTCAACTCCTAAATACTTTAACTGCATGTAGGACTTACAAAATCTATTTTCTCTTACATGGATAAGCCACAGATTCATCCACTATTATCTTCTTGTAGTATTAGTGACAATTCAAACTTCATTTCACTGTCACAACCCTGAGTATTAAACAAAAATCACAGCTCTAATCAAAAAGACCAAGAAATGATAAAATAAACTGCAGTGTTACTTCTTTACAAGCTCACACAATCTGAATCTTCACTGAGTTAATTACATACCATTAGATCACTATAATCATTAGAACTTCAACTTACATTTTAAAGCATTAGCCTGGAAAATCCTCCGTGTGATCTGAAACTGAGCACCCATCCTGTGCTCGTATTTAGGCCCTGTGCTATCTACTTTTGATCACAGTCGATATTTCTAAGTTCCACAGAGCATTTTTCAAAAAATCAATTTTATGGTCTTACAATGTAAAATTCCTGATAAAAGATTTATTTCTCTGCAAATAGCATTCTGTACAACTTCAGAATCTTTATTCCCAGTTGATTTTTTTTCCTTTTATTTATTCAGGAAAGAAAACAACAATGTAATTAAAATAATGATTAACTTCTAAACCTCATAATACCGAGATACAGAACACAGCAAATATGTCAATGGCATGGGCTATGGACATACCATTCAATGTGGAAGCAGTCCTGTTAAACTGGGTCAAATTATTTGATTTGCATTATTTTTGCAAGCCTCCCATACACCTTGTATAAGTAAACAAACAATTACAAAAACCAGTTGCGTAGATTTTACTTGTCACAAGGAACAGTTATCAGACCCAGGAAGTACTCCGCCTCCAGAAAGGAATTCCTCTTTGCTTTCTCATCTCACTGCCACACCCATCCCAGAAGATTCCCCAGGAGCTGGTTTTTGTTTTAAATCATTATTCTTTAAGTTCCCACGTTATGTTTTGCCACAGCCCAGTATCTGCTGAGACTGCAATTAAAACAACGTACGTGCTTCAGGGCATCCTGATAAGGGTCTCACAGGCAGGAAGAATCTTTACTGCTAGTCACTGAAGCATTTTCAGCAGATAAAGATCAAAAAGGCGATCTCTATAAATTGTTAAATGTTTCACACACATATAAACCTCCTGTTGTTTACTGGTAGGTGCAGTTTCAAATGAGTTATTCCCACTACTCTGGGAAGGAGACAATTATTATCTTACAAAAGTCTAATGAATACTTCACATGTTCTAATTAACAAGCTAGCTACTATACACATTTTATAGAGTAAGATCTATCGTCCTTTTCCCTCAAGGAGAACATCTTGTGGGGGGAGAAAAATAAAATAGTAATTGTGTAATAAGTACTATTTAATAAGCTCATACAAGTGGTATGTAAAACTTTTCCAGGTATACAGTGAGGAAATCCAATCTCTCCAGCTGGGAAACAAGAAAAGCTTCAACAAAACATCTGAGCTAACCACTAAAAAATTAAACAGAATTGGCAAACTGTTGTTAGCAGTCACAGTTAGGTGATGAGGAAATGGGAGATGTTAATACTATCTCACTGTTCTTTATATATGCCATGTTCTTTAATAAAATTTTTTAAAAAGTGACTTGAGGGGCCGGGCGCCTGGGTGGCTCAGCTGGTTAAGCAACTGCCTTTGGCTCAGGTCATGATCCTGGAGTTCCGGGATCAAATCCAGGATGGGGCTCCGTGCTCAGCAGGGAGTCTGCTTCTACCTCTGACCCACCCCCCCCCCTTCTCATGCTCTCTCTCCCTCTCTCTCATTCTCTCAAATAAAATCTTTAACAAAAACAAATTTAAAAAATGACTTGGGGGGGGGAGGGAGAAGAGATAGTACATGTGAACCTACTGAGGCACAAAAAAGTGTGTTTGAGGAAAAATACTAACTTCGAAATATGAACAGGCTTTACTCTTATTTAAAGTAACAGGAACAAGGGAGGTAAGGAACCGAGCTTGAGAAGAGCTGTCTTCACTTCTCTCCCAGTTATAAACTTCAGACTATGTCTGAGACCATGCGAACCTACTGAGGCACAAAAAAGTGTGTTTGAGGAAAAATACTAACTTCGAAATATGAACAGGCTTTACTCTTATTTAAAGTAACAGGAACAAGGGAGGTAAGGAACCGAGCTTGAGAAGAGCTGTCTTCACTTCTCTCCCAGTTATAAACTTCAGACTATGTCTGAGACATTCATGAAAAAATAGCCATATGTTAAGTCTTTTCAAGACCTAAAATTATTACAAATGTTCACAATGTATTCTTGTAACAGGACATCAACCAAGGAGGACAGTCCTACAGCCCACTTATAAGCCTACTTTCAATTACTCAATGAACATCTGAACTTATACTACGTAACAAACTTGCCTAAAATCATCTGGCTGAACAACAGAGAAAACAATTTGAGGAAAGCCAGCATTTACACTAGAGTTCATTCTGAAATGTTGTATTCCTTAACCAGGGATTATGCTTCTTTCCAATCTGAAATGCCAAAGCTAACACCTCCGGGCTGGTACCTCTCTGGTGCATAAAACTGGCTGCACTAGTTAATATCACAGAATATTTTAGTTCACCGTGTCCAGTGTTAGAATGGCCTTAACACTAGACCAGCTGCCTGAAAGCAACGACACTGTATCAGTTACCTTCACTGATAGTGTCTTGGGCCCAGCAGGAGGGAGGGCTGCCCCCCTCAACCCAGGTTTCAAACAGCACAGAGGTGCCTGGGTGGCTCAGTGGTTTAAGCCTCTGCCTTTGGCTCAGGTCATGATCTCAGTGCCCTGGGACTGAGTCCCACATGGGGCGCTCTGCTAGGCGGGGAGCCTGCTTCCCCTCTCTTTCTGGCTACTTGTGATCTCTCTCTCTCAAATAAATAAATAAATAAAAATCTTTAAAGAAAAAAAAAGAGTGGGGTGCCTGGGTGGCTAAGTGGGTTGAAACCTCTGCCATCAGTTCCAGTCGTGGTCCCGGAGTCCTGGGATCAAGCCCCATGTCGGGGTCTCTGCTCGGCGGGGAGCCAGCTTCCTCCTCTCTCTCTCTCTCTGCCTCTCTGCCTACTTGTGCTCTCTGTCAAATAAATAAATAAAATCTTAAAAAAAAAAAAAAAGAGGATCATAAATATCCTCCTACCTGAAACTGAGGAAGCAAGGATCCTTGACAAGGTAATGGGGGAGGAAGTGGCATTCTATCTCACTCAAGCTCTTATTACTTCTGTCTTATAAAGAAGCTTCCAGCAACAAAATACACTGTTTGGAAAAGTCCTCTTTGTTTTGAAGGAGCAGGAGGCTGGCTGAGGACAAAGCAAAAGCTGGCGCCTTGCACCCCCCCCTTCACCCGCTCCCCTCCATATGTGTAGCATTCCTCAGGCACCCCTGACTGCCATGGCATTTCAGTTTAGAGGTATTATACTACACTTTTGTGTAGGTGGTCTTGTTCTCTGAAAGGTTACATGCCTTCCCAATCAGCAGAAATTGTTTTTTTTTATATTGCTGTGGTACTGAAGCCACACTTTTGAAAGTCACCAGCAAAACCAATGGCTTTTTCCCAGTCCTTCATCCCATTAGAATCTGATGTTACGATCACCTTCTCCTAAGTTTCATTTCTGTGTATGTGCTCCAAAAATCGCTGTAATACTGTATCTTAACGGCAGATATTTTCAAGACAAGAACATTTGAGATCCTTTGTGTGGCAGGTTAATAGAAATATAAAAGATAACAAATGATCCCTGTAATTCATTCTTTTTATATGTCCACTAAAGACTTTTACACTGCAAATATCAGTAAATTCCTTATGTAGGGACAGACTGATTTTAGAAGCTTACAATGTTCTGCTAACGCCAAACTCTATGCAACAGAAGAACGGCCTCCTACTAAAACTGTGAAAACTAAAGCAAGGAAAAAGGGAGAGGTGTAAAAACGTTTTCACATCAAGTGCTTCCAGTGGAGAATAAATGCCCTTACTGAAGTTTTTCTCCCTGCATTTTGGGTTTTGCTGTATATAATTCGTATTTTTTCCTGCTATTCCTTTCCATTTTTATGAGCTGAGCCCACAGCATTAAGAAAAAAAAAATCTGCCTAGAAAAGACTGGGAAGAAATACAGCCAACTATATTCAGATGGTTGAAATTGGGATAGTGGTTATTTCCTTCTTGAGGAGGAGTTAGAAATCCTTTGTTCTGTGAATGGAGAGAAGAATCTGAGAAGAAACAGGAAGATTAGGTTTGCAGGCAAGAGTCCCAGCTGGTGGACACAATTTCTCAGTTCAGTAGGAGGGAGGTCATCTTCTACAGATGAGGGAGGGGTGGTTGAGGAAGAGGGCTGAGGACCCTAAAGATTTGAATGATTCATCTATGGGAATGGAAGGCAAAACTAAGGACTAACAAAAGAAACTAAAGACCCAAATCCTGAGCAAAATGGAGAGAAACCGAAGTTAGAAATACAATGCTGTTACTGCCATTAACTGCTTAATGTCCAATATTACAAATCAGCTAAAATATTAAAAAGGGAATTTTTGAGGAGAAATCTGATGCAATTATACCAATAAGATGATGCTTCTGAATATTAAATATATTAATATAAACTAAGAGCTAATAAACCTAGAAACAAGCAAATAAGCCTACACATTCAAGTTTTTTTTTTTTAAGATTTTATGTATTTATTTGACAGAGATGGCAAGTAGGCAGAGAGGCAGGCAGAGAGAGAGAGAGGAGGAAGCAGGCTCCTGCTGAGCAGAGAGCCCGATGTGGGGCTCGATCCCAGGACCCTGAGATCATGACCTGAGCTGAAGGCAGAGGCTTTAACCCACTGAGCCACCCAGGCGCCCCAAGTTTTGTTGTTTTTAATGTAAAACAAAGAATATAGAACAATAAAACAAAACTATAAAACAAATAAAACAGAGTGGTCAGAAATAATCCCCTGGTCGGAAGTAGTCCCCTGGGGGTCAGCCAGGAAACAGTATCTGCCTAAGTTTATTCTCATCAGATGTTTGTTCAAATGGTAATGACTTCAAGGCACTGGGTAGGGAAGTAATGATAACAGAGAAACGCAAAAAGAATGTGATAAAGCCTTTCCTTCTTTTTTTCTAGTTCACAGAAGTTAACAGAAACCACACAGTACCATTAATGACACAATCCTTCATGCCAAAACAAAACAGCAAAAAACCCCTACAAAAACAGCAAAGTCACTGTGAAAGCAGACAATGAAGTCAATAGTATGAGAAATTTGTCAAAGCTTCAGTGAAGTCATTATAGCCTAAAGCTATCCCACCAGTCATAAATTAGCTTCAAAGTGTAGGGAAACTGGAGATGGTCTAAGAAATCTCAAAAACACAACCAATAACACTGTCCATTTGGTCATGACATAGAATTACATAGATCTTGGAACCCAGGAAATGCTAGTGTATGTGGCCAGAACAGAGAAGGCTTCACTCAATAAAGGTCTCTTAAAGAACGGAATAAAAAGCGTCTAATGGGCAGGAGTTAGTTGCACCAGGAAAAGGCAGATCGAGCGTAAATCCTGGCAAAAGGCACTGCCTCCAGGAGAATCTCCAGATTTACAACAGAGGCGTTTCTGCCTCCATCACAAACACCCGGGAACAAGTCAAGACCAGGAAGCACAGACAACTGCGTTACAGCTGGATCTTTCGATTTCCTTCCAGGCAAGACAACGTCGAAACCAGGCTGCACTTCTCAAGGTCCATTTCTAATTGGTACGGGAAAAAAAAAAATTCCAGGGAGCATAGGTGGCAAAGAGTGTTCTGATCCCGTGAACAGTACAAAGAGGACCGAAATCAGGTAGTTTCCAGAACTCCCCACCAAATTCCAGTATCCTCATCCCTCCCACCTACCCCCTACTCTCCATCCCCTCCCCCGCCCGCCCACAGAGCCTCTGCTTCTCCCCACTCCGATCTTCTCTAACTGGAGCTAAGGAACAATCTCCCCATCCCCACCCACCCCCACTCCGATTCCTGGCCGCAGTCCCTTCTCTCGAAGTTACAGCACCCTAAAAAGAGACTCCCTTATGCCTTCTCGCCCCACCCAACACCCCGTTTTCAGTCCCACCCCTCCCGATCAACACTCCCTTCCTTTCAGACCCGGCTCCCCCACCTCCCGCTCATGCGCATTCCCCTGAGCCCCAACCCTCCAGCCCCGCCCGCCCTTACCATGTACCAGGTCCCCAGAATGATCGTCCCGGTGCGGACATGGCAACAGCCGCAGCACCGGGTGCTGTAGAACCGGTCGCTGCGGCTCCGTTTGAAAGTCATGGACACCATCGGGAATCTCACAAGCTTCGTTCTCGGATGGGCCCCTGACAAACGCTCTCCGCCCAAAGGTCGAACCCAGATAGCTGTGCCACAGTTTCCAACACCAAACGACGCGTCTTCAAGCCCGCCCCCGGCCCGGGCCCCAGCCAGCTCCTTCGCACCTGCGCACTGAGTGCCGAGCGGCGCTCTCGCGCGACCTCGGTTTACCCCTCTTCCTCCACCCTCCTCGCGCACAGGCCAATGGAAGAGAGGAAAGCTGGGTGAACTCGGCCCCTGATTGGAAAAACTTGGAGATTGACAAAACGTCACGCCCAATCAGAAGCGCGACTCGCCTCAGGACTAAACGATCCCCGCCTCTTATGTGAGGGCAGGGGCTGGCTCGAAGGCCTAGAAAGGTTCGGGGTAACCTGGTAGTTTACCATCCCTAGGACGAGAGCGGCAAGAAAAGAGGCATTTAATTGGTAGAGGAATAGACGAGATGGGTTGGTGGTAGAAACGGGCACGAACGGCTTTCTTGAGTGATGTCCGCCACGTACTGCCTCGCAGGCGTCACGGGACCGAGAGCGCTCACGTGACCTTTGCGCGCAGCTCGATTATTTGGCGGACCGGGGGCGGTGCCAGTAGAAAGGGGCGGGGCTAATCCCGGCCGGGGGCCTTCCTCGCGGGAGAGTGGAGGTTGGGGGCTGGTCCGAGGAATTAGGTTTAGTTTTCCGCTACTCCCTCACTTTGAAGGCTTCTTGGTGGGAGCAAAGAAATACCACCTAACTCAGGTAACTAGGAGGCAAGAGGATTGAGGAAAAGAAGAGCAAAATAAAGTGGAAGAACTGCTTAGTTGCTGGGTTTATACCGGTAAGAGTGAGTTTTACTGGGAAAAATTGTGAAACACATTAAAATGGGCCAAAAGGTTACTGGGTGACTTCAGTGAAAAAACAGTCTGACACACCTTTCTGGGTATCCTGATTCTATGTGGGCTGCCCATCTATCTTTGTAGAACTCTGTACAGCTCTGTTGTAGGTAGCTAAAAGCCACAGGAAATACTCCAGTCCGTTGGCATGGACATTGAATCTTACCGCTCTTTGCAGAAAGTCATTTTGCATCTATTTGCAAATTCATCTTCCGCTCACAATTTAACAATATGAGTACTTTAAATTCTTCTTTAAACTGGTTCTGATACGATACTGGTTTCCTCATTAAGTGAGCACGTGTTCATTTTGTGGATCTATGAGACTCATTAAACTGCTAAAGGGAGGTAGAGGAGGGGACTGGCTACTGGGGCGAAATGGAAGGGTCAGCCTCAACAGGCAGAGGAACTACGCTGACATGGAAAATTATGAAACAAACACCAAAACCCTCAATAGATTGGATAAACTCTTGATCGAAGTCATTTGAAGAGAAAATTAGAGAATCAGAAGATTGAAGTGACAAAGAGACCCAGAACTCGGCACAGAGAGACAAAGATAAAATATGAGCAGTGAGGACACGGAAGGTAGAGAAGAAGGACCTACAAGCTGACTCCAGTCCCTCAGCTAAAAACTCTTACCCCAACTGATATTATTTCATTACATTATTTTAATTTGATCTTTCACACCAGAGTTTATGGTTAAAATGTGTTCTGTATTAGCCTTCTCTGTCAACTTTCATCATAGCACTCTGGGAGAAGACAATTTTTAAAGACTTCTACCAAGGACAGTCTGACTGCCAATAAAAAGCATTTATAGCAGATGAATGGATCTATAATGCAGTATATTCATTATTTCTAAGAAATAAGAGGATTTGGGCGCCTGGGTGGCTCAGTGGGTTAAGCCGCTGCCTTCGGCTCAGGTCATGATCTCAGGGTCCTGGGATCGAGTCCCGCATCGGGCTCTCTGCTTGGCAGGGAGCCTCCTTCCCTCTATCTCTCTCTCTCTCTGCCTGCCTCTCCGTCTACCTGTGATCTCTCTCTGTCAAATAAATAAATAAAATCTTAAAAAAAAAAAAAAGAAGCATCTTTAAAAAAAAAAAAAAAAAAAGAAGAGGATTAGTTAAAAATCAGTTTAAAGCCCCATTAGTCCTCATTAGGTCGTTTCATCAGTTGTGAGCTGGAAAGTGTGGATTCAAGTTAGTCTTTCCCCCATCCCCTTCAATGAAGCAAAAATCGTTTTGACGGGAAAACGTTCCTTAATAAAATAAAACAATAAAAGTAAAAGAACCCAGTTGCTTCCCTTGAATGTTCTACTGAAATATCTCAAAAAGCACTTCATTTGTTCAAAAGACACCCTTAACCATCTTCTCAAATGGTTCTTTCCTTTGAATTCTTGATGTCATCTCCATTTTTTAAAAGTCTGTCTTGGCGTATTTCATGGTCATGTTGAAATGTTTGCCTTTTAATGACACAGCATAGTGGCGGCAAAACAAACACAACTAGTAACAACTTAGCAACCTGCCCAAAGTCTATGGTTTGACAGAATTCTTATTTCCTTCTACATTAATATGGATAGTACTCAATTTCTTTTTCTTTTTTTTAAGATTTTAAAGTAATCTCTACACCCAACATGGGGCCCAAATTTACAATCCCGAGATCAAAATTTGCATGCTCTATGACTGAACCAGACAGGAGTCCCTTGATGAATTTCTTATCTGCCCAAAAGAAGTTTAACAGAAAGGAGAAAACTGCAATGTTGAATTCTGCTTCACAGACTATTAGAAATCGATAGAACATTTAAGCTGTATTGTAAATCAATTGATTTGTTTCCCACCCCAAAATTGAGTTTTAGTGTAACAGTACCAAACGAAAAGCAACAGTGAAAAACAACCTCTAGCAAATTGAATATCTTTGCGATCTAAATATATTCTAGAAATTCATAAATAAAACACCACAGCAGAAAGAGAAAAAATGGGGAAAGGCTATGGATGGACAATTCACAACCAGTGACAAAATTTCCTAAGAATCATACAGGAAAATGATATAAAAAATTGAAATTAAATATAAATGAAATATTATTCCCCTCTTTGTTAAAGGAATATAACTTGAAAATATAATATCCTGATCTGATGATATCATGAAATTAGTTCTTTTGTACATAACTCATAGGATTGTAAATTGGCACAACCATTTTGGAAAACTCTTTGACAGTGTGTATTAAGAGCCACAATAAATTCACATTCTCTAAACAAGTAATGCCGTTTCTAAAAATCTATTCTTAAAGTCTAAAAAACGAGAGATCATCTGCACAAAGACATCCTTTATCATCTTTTATCATTATTTATAATAGAAAAAAATTAGAAACAACCTTAATGACCAGTGATAGTTTAGTACATTATGGTACACCTATATGATGAGATACTCTAATGTTTTTAAAATTGTAAAACAAGGAAAAATATTTATGATATAATGTTAAGTGAAAGGAGAATACAAAATTGTCTATGCTGTGTTTACAGTAATTCTAAACACAAACCAGAAGTAAGTATATCAAAATGAACACCAATGGCTGTTAAGCTGGTAGAAATTATGGGTTTATGATATTCCTTTTATCTAATTTCCAGTGAATGAGTAAGTGTGTGTGTGTGTGTGTGTGTGTGTGTGTGTGTTTGGTTATTGAAAAAGTTCATTTTATTTTTTAAAAAGATTTTTCTATATTTATTTATTTTAAAGAGAGAATGAGGAGGGAGTAGCGGGGCCTTGGGGAGGAGTGCAGGGTCGAGCAGAGAGGGAGAGAGAAGGAGAAAGAATCCCAAGCAAACTCCTCACTGAGCACAGAGCCCAATCTCATGATCATGACCTGAGCCAAAACCAAGAGTTGGATGCTTAAACCAACTGAGCCATCCAGGTACTCTGAAAAAGTTCATTTTATTATATAATGTCAGGCAACCTTAAAATACACTAAATTATTACCTAGAGTCTAAATTAGTGGGAAAAAAACAGTTATAGAATATTTTAAGAGAAATCTGGCTTTATTCCTTTCTAAGACATAACTGATGAATAGATAAGCTTTACTGTGATCAGCATGTTAGTTGCCTATGATCATTTTTATAACGGGAGTACGGTTTTCCTCGTTCAGGCTCTGAATTGATAGGGAACTCTGTGGTCCTGCCCCAGCCCCCATCCGGGGAGTCTCAGGAACTCTCTCATTGCTTAAATTTCCATATTGCTCTTTTGAGGGTTTTACATTATGCCACTTTCCCAGGCCACAGCCTCAGTAGTTCAATTGGCTTTGTTTTCTTCATGGGCAAAACTAGCGGGTTAAACAAAGTGATGTCAAATTCCAGATCTATAATTCTGATTCTAAATTAAGGCTTTCAAAATGCTTTAAGCCTACTAATTCTCAAATTGTTTAGGACTTTAATCTAACAAGCTTCAACTTCAGGACCTTTCCCATGTTTGGGCCTGAAAATCATGTGTTTTTGTTTAATTTGCAAAAAAATAAGAGATTTTGATCCCCACTGGGGAAGGCAGTTGGCTATTTCCTCCTCTGCTTCTCCTGTGTCAGATGGGGTCCTAGTGGGATATGAGGCATTCAAGGAAGGAGGAATTGAATTGGGGTTTCATTATTTTGAATGTAATGGGAATTCATGTGCCTCAGTTGCATTTCCTTGTCTTGGGAATGGTTTCTAGGACCGCTGTCATTCCCACTGTGCTGACTCACCTGATGATGTGCCATGAAAGCCAAAGCCAGGGACCTCCCTACATGTGAACATGTCCTCCAACAACAGGCTCTGAAACTATCTGGATCATGGAGAGGAAACAAGGTTTGAAATACTCAGAGACAGAAACTAGTCTGTGCAGAATGCTTCCAAAACTTCCAATCTTCTTTGAAAGAAACCATGTGGACAGAGTTTTGTACTGAGTTTAACTGAAATGTAAGAAGAATAGAAAGAAAATGAGAGAATTAGTCAAAGACATCCAAATGTAAATAATAGAAATTCCTGAAAGAGAGAGAGAGAGGAAATAGAAGTAAGAAAATCATTACTATGATAACGTTTCTCAAAACTACAGGGATGAGTTTCCAAGACTGAAAGGCTGGCTTAGTGACCATAGCATTGGAGTAAAAAAGATCCATGTGAAGGCACATCAGAGCAAAATGTCAAGACACTGGAAACAAAGAGAACAAGACACTGGAAGCTTCTACAAGCTTCCAGAGAGAGGGAAGAAAAACAAGCCATATGGAAAGAATCAGACTCAAACAGCCTTGAAATTCTCAGCAACAACCCTGGAAACTAGAACACAATAGTGATTGTCTTTCAAACTCTGAGCAAAAAATGATTTCCAATTTATTTCTACACACAGCCAAGCTACCCACCAAGGATGGGGACAGAATAACTACATTTTGAGACAAGGCTCAAAAATTTTACTTTCCACTTCAGAAAGCCACCAGAAGAAGTGAAATGAAGCTACGAAAGAGGAAGGAGTGAGGTGCAGACATGAGATCTGACAGGAGTGAGGTGTGGCCGAAGACTCCCAAAGGTGATGAAGGGCTCAGGGAGAAACCCAGAAATCATGTGCAGAGGTCAACCAGACCAGACAGGAGCCTGCGACTCAGGAGCAAAATACAAGGAAGGAAGATTGTGAGCGCAGTTGCCTTCTGCAGCTCTACTGGATTTTCACGCTGAGGAATCTGCTCGAAGATGTACGCCACCAAAACAAGGTGAAAACAAAGGAAGAACAAGACATGAGAACCAGGAAAGAAGGAATCAAATCTAGGAGAAAATCAAAAGGAATTTCAAAGTCTGAGAGCGAAGGGAAGTCTGTGCAGGAGGCCTGGGAAGCAGCCAGTACAGATGGAAGAGAAAGAAGGTCTCCAGAAGGTAAGTCAGGAAAAAAGAAGAAGGTCTCCAGAAGGTAAGTCAGGAAAAAACCAGTCAGTACCGGCATCCCCCCATCCTGGCCCCAAACTGTCATAAAAGTCCCTGGGAAAGTGTGGCAAGACTTAGCGAACAATAAGGGCCAAGAAAACGAAACACATGAGTAAACAAGGCAATTATGGTAAATTCGAGAAAAACAAAGTCGGAAAAGAAACTTAACCAGAGGATACCACAGTGTTTTAGATGTGGATAATGGTTACATGGCCTCATCAAGTAAACAACTGACTATTGATTTCACAAAACATTGAAATATGTAATTGAGATATGTATATTTGGGGGCAAAGATGATGACAGTACAAGAGTAATAAGTCTTCATCATTACAGATGCCAAGAGATAGTATCCAAAGCTGATTTGTTAAAATATAGCATATATATCTATTATTTAAAAATATGAAGTGTGTGTATGCTGGGGGAAGCTAAAAGAACGTCTATGTAAGCTTTTCTATGTCATAAACCACCACAAAACTTAGTGGCTTTAAACAACCAACATCTTTTTCTTTCTCATAACTCTGTAGATAAACTGGGCATTTCTTCCAGTTTAGGTCAGCTCAGCTGAACTCTGTGGTCAGCCGGTGAACTCAGCTGAGGCTGGATGGTCTGGAATGTTCTCACCCATCTGGCGGTTGGTTCCATGTCAGCTGGGGTGATGGTGATGATTTAGCCATCTGTGTTTCATCATGCAGGCAGCTGGCCCAGGCTCTTTCATATAGTTCTTCAAACAGAAAAAAAAAGATTTTCTTTGTTTATTTGTCAGAGAGAGTGTGCATAAGCAGGGGAACAGCAGGCTGAGGGAGAGGGAGAATCAAGCTCTCCACTGAGCCGGGAGCCTGATGTGGTGCTTAACCTCAGGACCCTCGGATCATGACCTGAGCCGAAGGCACACGCTTAAACCAACAGCCACTCAGGCTTCCCTCTTTCATATAGTTCTTCCAGGCTCTGTAAGGACACCATGAAAGGGTAAACCCAATGCACATGCACATTTGCAGGGTTGGTGCGACCATTGCTAAAGTTCCACTGGCCCAGACAAATCATAGAGCTAAGCCTGAGTTAAGGGAGGAAGAGCTAGACTCTCCCTGTCAATGGTAGGGTCTGCAAAGTCACTTCGCAGAAGGATGTAAATACAGGGATGGGAAGCACACGTGGTGTAAGCATGGACAGAAGTCATCTCTGCGGAGAAGATCTGAGAAAGCAAGGCAGGGACAGGTGAAGTGCGTAGGGGGCTTGAGGAGAGCTGGGAAGGCTAGGGAAGGGAACCACTGTACTTTATAATAAGCATCTTAGTACTATGTTATTTTATTTTTTGTTTGCCCGAGTCCATTTAATTTTCATATATATATTTTTGCCGTTGCCTTTAAGGGCCTTTGATTTTTTTGTTTTAAGTTTTATTTACTGGGGTGCGTGGATGGTGCAGTTGGTTAAGCGGCCGACTCTTGGTTTCGACTCAGGTTGTGATCTCAGGGTGGTGAGATCAGGCCTGGCGTCGGGCTCTGTGATCCACCCAGAGCCTGCTTAAGTTTTTCTCTCCCTCTCCCTCTGCCCCCACCTTGTGCATGCATGGTCTCTCTCTCTCCCTCTCTCTCCCTAATAACTAAATCTTTTTAAAAAGAGACAGAGCAGGGGAAAAGGGAGAGGGAGAAGGAGAGAGAGAAAAATCTTAAGCAGACTGTGCCGAGCCTGATGCGGGCTGGATCCCAGGACCCTGATATGAAGACCTGAGCTCAAACCAGGTGTCAGACGCCTAACCAAATGCACCATCCAGGTGCCCCTCTAAAGGCCTTTTTTTTTTTTTTAAGATTTTATTTATTTATTTGACAGACAGAGATCACAAGTAGGCAGAGAGGCAGGCGGCGGGGGTGGGGGGGAAGCAGGCTCCCCACTGAGCAGAAAGCCTGATGCGGGGCTTGATCCCAGGACCCTGAGATCATGACCTGAGCCGAAGGCAGAGGCTTAACCCACTGAGCCACCCAGGCACCCCTAAAGGCCTTTTAAATAACATTTGTAACAAACAGCCTATATACAAGTTTATATCTAGTTTTTAACTGGTTTTCTTTCAAAAACACTAATTCAAAAAGATATCTGCATCCCTGTCTACTGTAGCATTATTTACAATAGCCAAGTATCCATCCGTCAATGAGTGGGTAAGAAGATGTGATACACACACACACACACACAGAGGAATATTATGCAGCCACACAAAAGATGAGATCGTGCCATTTGTGACAAGATAGATGGACTGAGAGGCTATCATGCTAAGTGAAAAAAGTCCAACTGAGAAAAACAAATACCATATGATTTCCCTTGTACGTGGAACATAAAAAAAAAATGAATAAATAAACAACAAAAAAAAGCAGAAGCAGACCTATAAATACAGAGCACAAATTGATGGTTTGCCAGAGGAAGGGGGTGGGCAAAAGAAGTGATAGAGAGTGAGAGATACAGGCTTCCAGTAACAGAATGAGTCAGGGGAACAAAAGGCCCAACATAAGGAATGTAGTCAGTGATACTGTAATGAGGTTGTATGGAGACAGATGGTAGCTACAATTGGGGGGAACATAGCATAATACATAAACTTTCAAATCACTACGTTGTACATTGTAACTAATGTAACACTGTGTGTTAACTATAGTCAAAAAATGGTTTTCTTTATGTTTACATAGGCTTTATGGGAATCCATTTTGATGGCTATGTAATATTTTATTGGGGGGATAAACCATAATTTACTAACCATTCTAGTATTTTAGTACTATAAATAGCATTGCAACAAGCACCTTTTTTGCATTAGAGCCATTTAAAAAATATTATTTTCTTAGGATGGAGTCTTAGGAATGGGTTTCTTAGATAAGAAAGTACAAACATTTTAATGCTTTTTGAAGAATATCTATTTACATTTACTATATATACATGTTATTTTCTGGACAATTGGTATCACATTACCATTAGAAGCATACAAATAACCACTCATTTCACATTCTTGCCAGCATTACATTTGTCTGTATGGATGTAACAAGTCTATTATTTCATTTTTTATAACTATATGTATTATTAATTTGACAAATATACAATTAATTTGGAATACAAGGGAGGGAGTAGTCAATAATGTTAGATCTCGAGGAGTCTCAAGAAAAGGATTTAGCAACTCCCAATCTTTGGGAGATTTAGTGAGGTCTATGAGAGTAGGTTCAATGGAGCAGTGGTGCTGGGAAATAAATGAAGGTGGGAAATGAGAAGGAGAGACACCAAGGATAAAAAAAGTTTACAAGAAGCAAGATCATAAAGTGAGGGAGGAAGACGGGGTACTAGGTATAAAGAAGTGCTGCATTTATATACAACATGTCAAGCCTCCAAAGCCAGACTGAAATCTGTCCATCCATCCAACCTTCCTTCCATCCATCCATCTGTCCATCCATCCACCCATCCACCCATCATCTGTCTCTTTCACATTGTTTTCCTAATGATTATGTCAGGTATGATTTCAAAATGTCAATTTCTTAAATATTGATTGGGCTCAGGACTCACTCAGGTACATTATCCAAATGTTCTCAAAGTATGATTTGCTGATCCCTGGGGATCCCCAAGGCTCTTTCAGAGGACCTGAGTTCAAAATTCATTTCACAACAATACATCATTTGGCTGTTCCACTGTGTTGACACCCCTGTGGGTGGCGCACAATCAAGGGACGATGAGGCCCCTGGAGGTTTCACACTAATCAGAACAGTGGTCCTTGTACTGAGCGCAACTAGTCGTCCTGGCGTTCCTCCCTGTCCCACATCAGCTTGTTCAAAAATGCTAGCTTGGATTCAGAATGTTCATGATGGAACAAAAAGTTATTAATTTTGTTACGCTGACCTTTGAGACCACATTTTTTAAGTACTCTGTGTAACAAAATGGGAAGTCCACATAAAGCACTTCTGCAATTGTCTGACTTAGGACCACAACTGTTCTTGCCCACAGAGCAGCACCGTTTTTACTTGAAAGAATAACTGACAGGAAAATACAAAGATTCAGATGTAGGTATTCGGCAGTTATTTTCTTGAAATGAATGAAGGGAGCCTGTCCTAACCAGAGAATTCGTTGCCAAGGATAAAACCATAGGTTTCAAGGTTAAAGTGAGAATATTGGACGACTTGTATCTACCACCAGGAGCTTGACAGTAATAATGAGAGAGTTTTCTGATGAGATTTGAGGTGAAATAGACAAATGGGATTTTTTTTTATGTTGCATAATGTTGTCAATATTTGAATATCCATGTAACTCAATGAACCAGCATTTCCCAGGTAACCAAGGCATGATGTTACAGAATCATGCACAGTAAAAGAGGCAATCAGAATACAAGGCAGACTAGTAATTTCTAGTGTAATAGCTTGGAAGTTTAATGATAGGGTTTCATATCCTACATTACAACTGACCTTTTTTTTTTTTTTTAAAGATTTTATTTATTTATTTGACAGAGAGAGATCACAAGTAGGCAGAGAGGCAGGCAGAGAGAGAGAGAGGGAAGCAGGCTCCCTGCTGAGTAGAGAGCCCGATGCGGGATTCAATCTCAGGATCCTGAGATCATGACCTGAGCCGAAGGCAGCGGCTTAACCCACTGAGCCACCCAGGCGCCCACAACTGACCTTTAAGAAATCAGCACTTCTTGGGGAACCTGGGTGGCTCAGTCAGTTAAGCACCTGCCTTTGACTTGTGTCATGATCCCTGCGATTGAGCCCAACTTGGGGCTCCCTGCTCAGTGGGGGCATCTGCTTTTCCCTCTCCCTCTGCCTCTCCCCCACTCTCTCCCTCTCAAATAAATAAAAAAAAAAAAGGAATTACCACTTACTATTTTTTTGTGTGTAGAATAAGAGAAAAATAGCCCCAATTACCAAATAGGTTATTAAAATACTCCCTTTTCCCAACCACATATCTATGTGCAGCTATGTGCAGCTTCATAAATTTCAACCTAAAGAACATATCACAACAGACTGAATCAGAAGATGTGAGAGTCCAGCCAAACATTAAAAAGAGACTTTTAAAACATAAAACAATGCCATTCTTCTAATGGCTTGTTTTTTAATTTTAGAAAATATATTTATTTTTCATAAAATTATGTCATCTCTATTAACTTATGATGACCTTATTGTTTTAAAAATGAATTTATAAATATTTTTAAATTTTCTCAACTTTAATTTCTAATATAGGAGATATCAATAGCTATATTCTAGGTAAACAAAAGCTTTTGGTGTTTCTAATACTTTTTAAGAATATAAAGGGTTTTGAGACCCAAAAGTTTGAGAACCACTGACCTAAGCCTTCTAATCACCGCAGTGGACAATGGTTACTAAGAGCTTTCATCAGCAAATTTTTTTTTTTAACAGAGGAGAAAATGGATTCAGGATTTTCAAAATTCATAATACTGTGGATTTATTACAGCTCTCACCTTAACTTCCCTTTAGATTGTTGGCTAATAGGTATTTGCCTGGACAAGAAACTTTTTGTCTGGATATGTTTCTTCATTTATAAAATGGAAATACAGTTTGCTCCCCAAGGAAGCCATAATTTCTTTACCCTGATGAAAGCGGAAGGCAATTATCCCTTGAAATATTTCCACCACAATTTAATTATTCATCTCTAATCCCTCAAGGTATTTCTTGTCTGCTCATATTGGTAATTATCTCCTTCAGCCAAATTCAATCCATAGTTTCTATTTTTACTTGCCCCCAGGGAATTGCAAGGAACAATTGGTAAGTGTGACCCCTGAACCCTGGAGACGAAAAGTACTATGTAATCATCACCATGGGAAAATGACTTTCCCTGCATTTGGCTAAAATCATGACTTGGGCTTGTGGCATTACATTTTAATCTTAATGACTCTGATGTGAACGTACTAACATGGGTTTGGCATCTTTCTGTTGCTTCTCTTTTAAATTATAGAAAAACATCAAGAAGGATGTCCAAATCAGTGAACTTGATGTTCAGCAATATTAAGAGCGCGTATCCATGGTCTTCAAAGCAATCTTCAGGCAATATTCAGCGTTTCTTGGCCTGTAGAAGCATGGACCTGACCTCTAACTTCACATTCATGTGGCATTCTTCCTATATGTGTGTCACCGTCCAAACTCACCCTTTTATAAAGACAGTGGGTCCTTTGGATTAGGGCCCATCCGAATAAGCCAATCTTATTTTAGCTAATGACATCTGCAATGACCCTATTTTCAAATAAGGTCACCATCTAATATATGGGGGGTTAGGACTTCAACATGTGAATTTGGGGGGTGCACAGTTCACCCCACAACAGCATATATCCAAGAAGCGCTCTGTTGCTGCCCCTCCCCATCCCATCCGCCCTCCCCGAGAAGACAGAGCCTTTGGGCAGGAAAACCTAAAGGATGTGAGCCTTTCCACGCAGTGGAATGACCGGTTTTAAAGTAACTTGAAGTCATTCCTCTCTGTATGGGCTTTTTTTTTTTTTTTTTTCATCAACCGGATACACAGCTACATCTGATTGACTTTTTTCCCTCAACTTTTAAGGGCCGTATTTTCCTTTTGGTTTACTTTTTTCTTACAGTTAAATAAAACCAGCCTGGGCGCCTGGGTGGCTCAGCGGGTTAAGCCTCTGCCTTCGGCTCAGGTCATGATCTCAGGTCCTGGGATCGAGCCTCACATCCGGCTCTCTGCACAGTGGGGAGCCTGCTTCTTCCTCTCTCTCTGCCTGCGTCTCTGCCTACTTGTGATTTCTCTCTCTCTCTGTGTCAAATGAATAAATAAAATCTTTAAAAAAATAATAAATAAATAAATAAAACCAGCCTTTTTCCAAGGTCAAAACTACCAAACAAAATATATGCATAGGTGACCAGTTTTTATCCCTGTCCCCTGTATATTGTCCCCCTCTCTCCCATAGCTATTTTTTAGTTAAAAAAGAATTTAATCTAAGCACATGTGTACTTATGTTCCCATCACCCGCCTTTATTCGATAAATAGTGGCGTACTCAACGCTTCTCCAACTTGCTTTTTTCAGGGAGTCCTCTATCCCGGAAATCACACCCTGGTAGTAGACACGTAGCACTCATTCCATTCTAGAACTGCCCAGCAGTCCTTTGTGTGGATGCGCCGTGATTAATTCTCTTATTGATGGATTTGGGGATGTGTTTCCAGTTTTCTTGTGGTTACAAACAGCGCTGCAGTCCATATCGTGGCATACATCATTTTGTTCATTTGCCAGCATGCCTTTGGGCTTTCTCTTCTCACAAGTGTTGAAAAATGTGGCGTCATTTTTGCCTGCTGGCTCTGTTTCCCGCCTCCATCCGACCTCCTGCTTCCTCTGTTCCATTGTCCCCGTGTTCGATTTGGATAATATCCCAGCAGTTCTCTTCAACATGGGGCTTTGTCTTGGAAGCGCTCATAGGTTGGCTAATTTTGAGAGTTCATAGGGTTCTCACCGTCCCACCTTGCCAGCCAGGTGTAGCTGTCCTGACTCACAACCTGTAGCCGGCAGGGCACCCTTCCAGCAAGGGTGCTGCCCTCCAAGAGTGGCCCCCCGAGCTTCCCGTGAGCGTCTGTTGGGGAATGCAGCTTCTCCAGCTTGCAGGGTCCCGGGCAGCATCCACCTTCACCCTGCCCTCCCCGCTCCTGCATGGAAACCGGGACCAGCAGCTTCTGCTGCTCATGAGGATTTGTTCCACCTGCTTCTATGTTCTGTCCATACAAGGAACACCTGGTACCTAGTTTTGTTGATGCCGTGGTCAGTTCTTTGGTTTTACTTACAACTTCGCCCTTCATAGAAGAAATGCACATTACAGCCAAACCAAGAATATATAGGAAGGCTTTGCTTACTCTTTGTATACCCTTACACACTTTTTAAGAATTTAAAAATTATATCAAAATTTAGTTATTACCCCCCAAAATTGAAATGAAATCCATTTTTTTATTTAATAGCTTGACAAAAATCCAAACGTTTGGTAATACGCACTTTGGACAGGGCTGTGGGAAGCCAGTCCTTCTCATAGGCTGCCAATGGGAATATAAACCAGGGTAGCCCTTGTGGAAGGCAATTTGGTAAAATTCACCAAATTTCAAGCGTCTTCAACCTCTTGGTCCAGCAATGCAACTTCCGAGCATGTATGGGACAAATGCATTTGCCCATGTGTGAAATGATGAATGAACAATGTGAGTCATCATAGCGGTGTTAGCGAGAGCAAAAGCTTGAGACCATCCAAACTGGCTTAGCCTGTCAGCAACAGAAACTGGTTTAATAAACAATCTGCACCTTCTTAATGGGAAGAATGAAGAAGCTCTCTGTATAAACAGATCTCGAAGACCTTAGAAAAAAGGCACAGAACAATGTACCCATAACATTTCTGTAAATAAAAAACAAGGGGGGATAAAATACATATTCATGTTTATGTATATTTGCAAAAATGTATTCGGGGGGAAAAAAACATACAAACCTAATAAGAAAGAACGTGGGAGGGGGTAACCTACGAGAGGCAAGAGTGGGAGGAAGACTTTTCCCTGAGCGCGGAGCAGGCTATGATTGTTGAGTTATGTGCGTGTATCACTTAATCAAAAACATGAAAATACAAGAGGTTTGGAAGCTGATTTCATCAATGTATTTGTTAGCATCTGAGCCTAAAATAAGAGCAAGCAACTGGGCATGACCTTGCTGCTTCCAAGTTCACCCAAGAAGCAGATGTAATGTCATAAAAAGCTCGGTGTTGCAAGACTTGCATCAGGGGAATGGAATCAGATTCCTCAGAGCTGTAAGAGTGCACAAGGTCAGAGATGACCTTGGGGAGACTGACTAGCTACAGAAGCAGGGTTAAATCTACCCCCATGCACACCATTTGCCACCCTGAGGACAGTATGAAATCGACCTGTTGGGGTAGAATGGACTGGAATGGACAGAATACTGAGCCAAGCACATCTCTGGAAAGCCAAAAGAGGGGGAACTAATTTTCAGAGCAACTTTTTTTTTTAATTTTAATTTTTATTTATTTATTTGTCGGAGAGAGAGAGCAAGCACAAGCAGGGAGAGCAGCAGGCAGAGGGAGAAGCAGGCTCCTCACTGAGCAAGGAGCCCAATGTGGGACTTGATCCAAGGACCCCGGGATCATGACCTGAGCCAAAGGCAGACGCCTAACCGACTGAGCTACACAGGCACCCTTCAGAGCAGCTTTCTGATAGAGTGGTCCATTTGCCTTCATCATCCTTACTTCCCTGTGTGAGTATCACTGCTAGCCTGGTGACAGGATGCGGTCATGTGCTTCCGTCAGCAGTCCTGGGAAGTGTCTGATTTGGTCTTCTGGTTCCGGTCATTACATCATTGTGATTATAACCAGCTTTTTTCTTGAAACAATTTCAAATGACATCATTTTATCAAAAAAAAAATATTCACTTAGTTTGGAAAAGAAAATTTCCTTTAGACTGTCCTCAGAAGTTGAGATTTCAAGTCTCCCCAAGTCTACCTACTTTCTTCATTCTTTTGGGCACAGAGCAAGGGGTCATCATCTCAGAAAGGGGCCCTTCCTAGGGTGATCCAGAGCAGACAGACCTGATGTGGGGGATGGCCTGCCTTTCCTAGAGACCCTGTTTCTATTGAGACAGTGAATCCAAACAACTCACACCAAGGTAATGACAACTTAACCCTCTCTACTTCCCCACTGGTATTTCAAAAAAGGAGGCTGGGGGGAAAAGAAGGAAGATGGGTAGGGGATCTCTGTCTTCCTTTATCCATTGCTTCACCAGGCTCCTACCCTCATTGGCAAAAGTCCCAGCCAGTGACTGCCAGCAGGAGGAAGGAAGAGGAGGGATAGGGCCCTTGAACAGCCCAGACCCCTGGGATCTGTCCCCACTTTGAGCTATTGGCCTGGACCCCAGTGGCCAGGGCTGCCACAGTGCCCAACTCCAGCAAGCACCACTCAGGCGGCGTTCTAGGTGCACTGGTTTTGTTCAGTATCTGTAGAAGTTTGTCTTACTATTTAGGCGGGCCAGGACAGGTCTATCAATCTTTCTATACACCAAACCACCCGGCACAAAACCCAGCTCGAAAAATACCTGCTGGTGGATGGACAATCCAGAAATGGGGTTATCAACCCCCAATCACAGATAAAAGGACTATTTAATCTGCGTTAGAACTCCGTGACCCTGATTCTGCCCAGCTTTGGCATCTGGTGCTAACATTAGCCGTTTCAAAATGTGACCTTTCACGACACAGGGTGTTTCTGAGCAGCAATGTGACGTGACCCGTAGTAGCTTTCTGCCCCTGCTGCAAGTGTCAGTTTCCTGTTTTCTAGAAGGGTTCCATTCTGAGTGGGGACTTTTTGGGAGCCACAGGGAGAACTGACGCCCTCTGCAGAGCCCAGAGTGGGGTCTGGATGAGTCATGGTCCTAACTGCTGTGCATGCGGTCACGGAGCAGCCAAGGCTCCCATTTCTCCCTGGGGCCCGCAGTATCTCTCTGCGTGGCTTTTTGAAGCACGAGTCCTCAAAATCATCCTCGAATACTTCTCCTTTAACCTAAGAGTTAGAGTAACTTACACCTTATCAAGCCCTCTCACGCCTGCCTCCCTTCATCTGCCCACTAACACGCAGTGAGAACACTTCCAGGCCCTTCTATGGCATTGTCCGTGTGCTGGGCTGCCTGCTGGAAATGAGTGAGAGATAGTGGGGGAAAGGCACAAGCAAGAGGCTGACGGGGAACTGGAGGACTGGAGTTTCCAGGCAGTGGTTTGTTGGATTGCCATGTGCCGATTAGGTCTCTCTGCTCCGTGATGCCCTTTGCAAGATGCAGGAGAAAAACAAGAAGATGGTGCCCCGCCCCGCCACCCAGACAACATTTGTCCTGAGTCACATGTCCCTTTGGGGGTAAGAACTGGGGAGCCAGGATGGGGGAAGCCTGTACAGAGCCACCCAGCCCTTCCCTGGTGCCCTTGACCTGGAGGGCTAAGGAGGGGAGTCACCTGTACACCCAGGACGCAGGGGGTTATGTTTGCTCAGGTACAGACTGCGTTTGCGGTTGTTCCCACGACACAGTCCCCAAGCCCTCTGGCTCTGAAACCGATTGTTCAGATTAGTGAATTGATTCTCCTTCACAAATGCCCGAGGGTGAGAGGAGTCCCTGTTAGTGTCTCCCGCTCCCTGGGAGGGCAGGGGGGGTGGGGACGGAGGGAGGGCCCCCAGCACCCTCCTGGGAGACGTGGGCCTGGCTTCAGTCCCACCCTCAACCCACAGCGTGAGCTAGAGGAATTCCCTCCTGCTGGGCCTCAGGTTCCCTGAAGGTGTGACGAGGGAACCCCAGGGTCCCTCTCAGCTGCGAGCTGGGAGAGCCTGTTTGTCCTTCCTCCTCTGTCAGGCCTTCCTCCTTCGTTGCTTCCCCTCTGCCTTCTCATTCTTTCCTCATCCTCGCACAGGGGAGACCTCACCTCTTTCTCGAGCTGCTCTGGGCTTTTTCACTCACCGGAGCCACAGTTTGCTCAAATGAAGGCTCACCCAGCCCTGAGACCCTGGGCTTCCTGGGATCCCACGGCCTAAAGTCCCATGCAGGCTGGGGCCCCTCCTTTCACCCACCGCAGGGGGCCCCCATCCCTCAGAGGCCCAGCTGCCACTCACCTACTGGTCCTCCAGACTTCTCAGGATTCCATGGACATGGCTTAGCCTGAGACCAATACGCAGAATCTGCAGTGATGTTTTTCCTCTGTGTCCACTTGATGGGTCACTTATTCAAACACCAACCTAGGAGTTGCAGTGAAGGTGTCTTATCGCTATGATCACAATCCATAGTCAGTTGACTTTACAGAAGATAGATTATCCTGGGGTGCCTGGATGGCTCAGTGGGTTAAGCCTCTGCCTTCAGCTCAGGTCATGATCTCAGGGTCCTGGGATCGAGCCCCGCATCAGGCTCTCTGCTCAGCAGGGATCCTGCTTCCTCCCCTCTATCTCTCTGCCTGCCTCTCTGCCTACTTGTGATCTCTGTCAAATAAATAAATAAAATCTTAAAAAAAAAAAAAGATAGATTATCCTAACTAATCTGGGTGGGCCTGGTCCAATCAGTGGAAGGGCCTTAAGAGCAGAGCCACAGCTTTCCTGAGGAAGAAATTCTCTCTGTGGACAGCAGTTTCTATCCATCTTGAGTTCCAGTCTGCCCTTCCTACAGGAGGGAATGGTGACCTTTCCTACAGATTTATCCAGCCAGCCGCCACAGTGACATAAGTCAGTTCCTTACAATAAATCACTCAATACATCCTTACTCTGTTTCTCTGGTTGAACCCTGACTAATATACCTCTGGCCTGATTTGTAGTCTCCAGATTATTTCTGAGAAATATGCATCAAGACCCCCCTGTTTGTCTAGTCCAGGCCCTCATAACCTTGACAATGCATGCCCAACAGTTTCTACCTGCGAAGAATAAATTTGCCCCTACTTGCAGGTACATTCTGGGTAAGGTAAAACGAGACCTCTGAGCTCTTTTGCCTTTGATGCCTCACAAGCACTTGGTCTTGGGATTCTTGGCACACGTTGTTTACTGAATGTTGTTATTAATGGTAGAATCTTCTAAATGCATCTTACTGAGAAAGGAATATCCCACAACACTCATCATTCAATTTAACCGCTCTTCTTGAACTTCCAAAAAAAAGACAAGTTGCGGAGGAGCATAAGCAAGCCTGTGAGTCTCCAGGGAGAACAAGGATCCCGAGCCTGGGAGCTGAAGCAATCCTGCAGACTCGGAGCTTCTACAGAGTCGTGGGACTTGGCCAAGTGAAACCAAAGAACCCAGAGCCCTTCACCTTTTTGTTTTCAATATCTGAGCTTTCCAGCATCTCTCTCTTGATCCTGCAGATCTGAACCCGCCACACACCAGGCCTATAATTTTTCAGACGTAATAAGCAACATGGTTTCCATTCACATTTATCCCTGGGTGAGCAGGGATGGGCACGATGTGTTCTTATTTTCTGTACAACTCATAAAATTGAGACTATGGTCCTCTGGGGTCCAAGAGAAACGTTAGGAGGCCAGAAGATCCTTCTATCAGGGGCTGGGAAAATATAGGACCGAGCTGGGCTGGGGAATGGGGGATGGGGACAGGTTGCACCAACAATGGGAGCCAGTGAAAACTGCATAGAAGACAAGCAAAGTTTGCTGGAGTCTTCTGCTCAGACAGGGCCAGGCCTTGGGGGTGCAGGGCTTGCTGACGCACAGTGAGCAGGAGACTTTGTAAAGGCTCCCGGGCCTCTGGTGTGCAGCCTCGAAGGGAGGCCGGAAGAGGTGATGTTGGCCCCTTCAGCTCTAACCTGCGGCAGGCAGCTGTAGTTTTCTCGCTTCCGGCCTGTGTGGAGACACAAGAGGGACTGGCTGCACCCTAACGCGAGCTCCGATAGCTCTCGCGGCATCCAGCGCTGCATCTGGGGAACTGCCTGTCCGGGCCTGGCAGAAGGGCGTCTGCACGGGCTGCCAAGCTGTGAGGAGTGCCCTGGGCTCTCGCAGACCCTGACTCTGCCTTCTCCACCCACAGCTTGCAACCAGGCAAGGAGAGGTCAGCTCAGAGCAAGGAAGGGCGTCCTCCTTGGACATCTTCAGGTCCTCCCGTCAAGGCAGGCATTGAGTTCCTGCTCTGGAGACCCAGCAGATGGGCTCGGCTTTGCCTGGTCGGCGGGTCCCAGGGGCACAGCTGGTGTCTCTGGGGAACCGACAGCTCAGTGAGAAGCAGCTTATCTCAACTTTGGGGTGTGACTGAGACAAGGCTGAAGAGCCGAGTTGGGGCTAGATGGCATACTCACGACATAATTTGTAACCGGGCTAATAGTTTGGAAAAATACAAATGTGCTTTTCCCTTTTATCATCCTGGGTATGTGACATGATCTGATTGTCCTGAGGCATTCATTTACAAGAGGAAGATCAAAATTTTTTCCTAGAAAACATATGGGAAAGAAGAAAGCACTAATATATACCGTTTGACACTTAAATACGATGTTAGAGCTTTATATTGAAACACCATTTATAGAAAGAGAAAGAGAAACACAATAACTGCACATATTCAAAGTATACTATCTGATGTTTTGATGTGTATACATCTGTGAAACAGTCATTGCAATCAAGCCAGTGAACGTATTTATCATCTCCACTGATTTGCTTTCCATCACTACAGATTAATTTATATTTTCTAGAATTTTATATACAAAAACTCATACAGTACTTACGCATGTTTTGTCTGCATAATCATTTTGGGACTTACCCCATGATCCACAATGAATCAGCGAGTCACTCCTTTTTGCTGCTGAGAAATATTCCATGGTATGGATGTCCCACAATACGCTTCTTTGCCCATTAATGGACATTTGGGTTTTTTCTCATTTGGGACTATTATAAATAAAGCAAACATTTGTATACAAGTCTTCGTGTGGACACACCCTTGCATTTCTCTTGGGCAAATTCCTAGGAACGGAATGGCTGGATCATACCATTGCTGTAGTTTTGTCTTTTTAAGAAACTGCCAAACTCTCTTACTAAATACTGGCACCATTTTATACTCCTGCCAGCAGGGTGTGAGAGTTCCAGTTGCTCTACCTCCTTGTCAACACTTAATATGGCCAGTCTTGGAAATTTTAGCCATTCTAGTGGGTTCATAGGGGTATCTCACAGTGCACTTCCGTAATGACTAACGACTCACAATATTTGTAGCCAGGCATTACCCATGCTATCCTGGCTACTGCTAGGGGAGAGGATTTTCTAGATTCCTATATACAGAAGCAAAATAGCATAGTGGTAACAACATGAGCATGGCAAGGGCATAATGACATGCATACAAGTATATTCATTGCAGCCTTGTTTGTAATAGCAAAGCAATGAAAACCCTAAGTGTCCATTCAGAGAGACGTGGTCAAATAGATTATAGTATTTGTCTGGTTCTCCAGAAAAACAGAACCATAGGATGTGTGTTACATATAAAAGGAAATTTATTTTAAGGAGTTGGATTATGCGATTGTGGAGGTTTGGTAAGTCTAAAAATCTAATGTAGGAAGCCAGCAGGTTTGAAATTCTGAAAAAGTTGCAGTTCAAGTCCAAAGTCAGTCAGGCTGGAGACCCAGGAAGGAGCCAGTTTGCAGTTGCTTTTGTTTTTGTTTTTAAAGATTTTATATATTTACTTATTTGAAAGCAAGTGTCAGGGGAGGGGGGCACCAGTCAAAGGGGAGGGGAGCAGAGAGAGAGGGAGTAGGGAGTTGGATGCAGGGCTGGATCCCAGGGCCCTGGGATCATGGCCTGAGCCAAAGGCAGACACTTAAGCAACTAAGCCACCCAAGTGCCCTGCCACTGTTGCAGTTTTTTGTGTTGCAGGTTTAAGTTCAAAAGCAGCCTGCTTGCAGACTTCTTGCTTGCTCAGGGAAGGTCAGCTTTTTTTTTTTCTTTAAGATTTTATTTATTTATTTTACAGAGAGAGAGAGAGAGAGAGAGAAGGAACACAAGCAGGGGGAATGGGAGAGGGAGAAGCAGGCTTCCTGCTGAGCAGGGAGCCTGATGTGGGGCTCGACCCAGGACTCTGGGATCATGACCTGAGCCAAAGGCAGTTGCTTAAACTCTGAGCCACCCCCCGGTGCCCGGCAAAGTCAGCTTTTTTTCTTTTCAGGCCTTCAACTGATTAGATAAGTCCCACCCACACAACAGAAGGCAATCTCCTTTTTCAAATTATACCAATTTAAATGTATACCTCATCCAAAAATAAATAATAAAAAAAAATAACAATGGTAAATCCCATCCAAAACACCCTCACAGAAACATCTAGAATCATAATGTCTGACCATGTGTCTGGGCACCCACCCCATGGCCCAGCCTGGCTAACACATAGAATTAACCATCAGAGTTTTGGATGGGATACTATGCAGCCCTTGAAAAGGAAAAGCAGTGCTATATGTGTATGGAAATGACTATACCTCCAAGACACATTATTAAGTGAAAAAAGCCAGATGCAGACAGTATGTAAAATATGCTACCATTATAAAAATATTTTAATAAGACACGTGATTATGATTGCAGACACATACTATATTTCCTAACAGACGTGCCAGATATTGGTATGGTGAAGGAGGAAGTTGCCTCTGAAGAAGGGAACTGTGTGGTTGGGAAATAGAAAAGAAAGGAGATTTATTTATTTCACTCTCTTGCCTTTTGTATTTTTGAAATTTGATGGCATGTGCAGAAGAAGCCCTGGCCTCGGATCCCAGCAGCATGGCTTAGAGATGTGTCCCAGCCTTTCCCCTTGAGGGCTGCAGTCACAGGGGCAGCGACTTCAGAGCAAAAGTGATGACAAGGGGGAGGGGCAGGGATGGAGGCCAGAGTGCGGCAGGGACAGGGCCCCGGAGTGCAACACCCCCTCCTTGCTGCAGGGTGGCTGACGCAGGCCAGGGACCAGGACATCACGGCTGGAGCTTGGAAGGGCCTGTGAGAGCCAGGATGGGACCGAGTGGGGCAAGGAGTGTCATGGCTTCACCAAGCCATGCTTTTTGCTTTGCAGTGAAATCTGGCCTGCTCACTTCCCAGTTTGAGGATGGGAAAGATGACATGGGTCCTAGGAGCCTTTAACCCTGCCCAGAGGAAATCTCTTTCTGTTTACAGACCAGACTCTGCCCTGACACGGTTTCGGCTTACAAATCTGTATAAAAAGACCCTCTCCTCACAAGGGGGCCCGCAGAGGACATCCCTGCAGGGGGTGAATTGCTAAACTCTCTGCTTTTCCAGCTCTCAGATTCGAACTCTGTAATAATAGAGCTTCACTTCAAAGAAAAAAAAAAAAGCCAGCATGTGTTGCAAATTCATGATCAACATATGGTAGTGGTTAGACGCAGGCTGTTGTTTGCTGTGTGATTCCAAATTCCTCCTGCTTCCTTCCTCTTCCCCGCCCTCTGACCTCCCTCGTCCCCTTCTCCAGCATCTTTCAGTTTTCCCCCAAACTCTAGGCTGATTTGGTTCCCTACTTCCCCACCTTGCCCTGACCACCACCTCCCCCACTCCTTAGAACAGTGAACAGAGCCTCAGCCCCAAGAGCCACTCACTTAGTCAATCCATGGGCACATTTTCAAACAGATCTTTGTGGTTTTGTTTGGTCGCTTGGTTGGAGTTTCTTTCTGAGGAGCGAGGAGGAAGGAACTCTTTAACAGATTCTTTTTTTCTTCTCTCGTTTCCCTTCTTTCCAGAAAAAAACAGCATTTCCTGGCTCAGGACCCAGTGAAGAAACAACGGCTAAGTCCCAATAAAATCAAAAGGAAAAAAAATTTTTTTTAAAGATTTTACTTATTTATTTAACAGAGAGAGAAAGATCACAAGTAGGCAGAGAGGCAGGCAGAGAGAGAGGGAAGCAGGTTCCCCACAGAGCAGAGAGCCTGATGTGGGGCTCGATCCCAGGACCCTGAGATCATGACCTGAGCCAAAGGCAGAGGCTTAACCCACTGAACCACCCAGGCGCCCCAGGAAAAAAATTTTTTAAAAAGGAGTCTGTCCCACTAGCCTAACTGTTTTGTTTTTTTTTAATGTAAGGGTGTTTTTTTCAATATAAATTATAATGAAAATCTTGTTTATTTTTCCAGTACTCTTATAAGAGGTGTCAGCACATTTTTGCGCATTTTTGAGAAAAGGACAGCTCGTGTCTTCACTGTCTTGCATCATACATTTCTGGGGCCACATGCTAAAAGACAAATATAACCAAGGCCTCTTAAGGTTTCCAAGATATAACTCTGCCAGTGGCGGCTCATGTGACAGAACTGTATCCCAGCCAGACAGCCAGTGACCCTCCTTCCCGAGCTTGCCCCCTGGAGGCAGAAATCCAGAGCCTGCCACGCATTCCTGTCTGGTCTCCAAATCGGACCCAAGTTATTCACACCAAGCACTCAAGTCCAAGCCACTACTCCACGTCTGATTCTGAGCCCTAGTGTCTGCTGTCTCCCACCTCCCTCCATCAGCACGCCCTCTGGGTCTTCCCTCCCAAGCATGGTTTCCCAGCGTCCCCTGCCCTCTGTCACTACAGCCATCACGCCAGTCAAGCTGCCACTCTTGGTCACCTGGAATATGCAATAGCTTCCTCTCTGGTCTCTCTGCTTTCCCCTGGGGCAGAAAGAAGTGTTGAAAAGTTCCCTCTCGACATCTCCATCCTTGGCCTCACTCCCTCACCCTGCATTTCATTTTTCAGGCAGGTAGACAAAGGTTATGATCCCCTGATCTTGGATGTACAGAAAAGCTATGAAGCGGCCTGTGTCTGTATTTGTAGGAGCCTGGATGGGAGACGGCTTTTTTGCTACATGCCCCGGGGGCCGTGGGGAGAGTGTATGTCTGGACCCAGCCGCAAAGTCAGACCTGAGACTGTCCCAGAGTGGGGAAGGAGAGAGTTCTTCGTGGTTCCGGAGAGCTGTGAGGAACCCAGCCAAGGCTCCAGGGAAGGAAGGAACTAAATCAGAGAGCCTAGCAGCCCACGGTGCCAAGGAAGGGGGACTCTACCCATGGCCGGGCACAGAGTCACTGGGGGGAACACCCTTGTCTTGAACTGTCAGGATATCTGCTGAAACCAAGTCAATTACCAAGTCAATCAGAGGCCCTCAGTCAGAGTTCTGAGTGGTCCTGAATGGAGAAGGGGGTCTCAGTAATGACCTTTCAGGAAGGAAGGGGCTTAAGGCCGAATTAGGCCGAACTACTAGAAAGACAGCAATGTTTCTTGACGATCGGATGTGGATTAAGATTCACACCTACGATACACTTAGGGTCGTCCCAGTTTGCTCCAGCTAGAGGCTCTCCCAGGACGTGGGACTTTGAGGACTGAAAGGCCATCAGGGATGATTTGTTCTCCCTGCCCCAAATTCCTTCTACAAAATGGTAAATTAAAAAAAAAAAAATCAGATCATGTTTCGAACCCAAATTCCTTACTAAGGCCTCCAAGCCTCTTGTCACCTGAATCTCCCCTCCCTCCCTCCTCATCCCTTTCTGCTCTGGGACCACTCTCGGCCTCACCCCTCCCATCAGCCACCTTGCCTCCGTCCTGCCCTCAGCAGGCCAGGTGTATCCATCCCATTTTCTCAGTCTAGGTCGCTTCCCTCTTGTTCCTTCTGCCTGAACTTTTTTTTTTTTTTTAAGATTTTATTTATTTATTTGACAGACAGAGATCACAAGTAGACAGAGGCAGGCAGAGAGAGAGGAGGAAGCAGGCTCCCTGCTGAGCAGAGCACCCGATGTAGGACTCGATCCCAGGACCCTGAGATCATGACCTGAGCCAAAGGCGGAGGCTTAACCCACTGAGCCACCCAGGCGCCCAGTCTGCCTGGACTTCGTCGCGACTTCCTCCTGAGCCTTCTCAAGAGCCATCTCCTTCCGCCATCTCACACCATCGCTCTCAAATAGCCCGCTCTACCCGGACCCCAGGCCCCGTCTCTAATATCATCCTCTTTAATTTGCTCTCGGTATTTTTCACGTGCCGAAGGTAGCATGTTGGTGTCCTTTGTCTATTGCCGGACTCCCCCTTGGCATAGAAGCTCCCAGACTCTGACTCAGGGCACTAAATAAAGCTCCGTAAGTGGTGGTTGCCTGATTGACTGCAATTTTTTGCAATTTCAATTTTCTCTCTCTTTTTTAATTTTACCAAAGAGAAACAGTGAATAAGCAGATTAAATTTTTTGAGACTGACACTTATTTTAGTAGATCAGATGAAAACCAGTCATTCACCCTGCTTAGCGTTGGGGATTATTAAAATAAGTGTTGTTTTCTTTTTCTTGGCAAACATTATAGCCTAGTTCCCTTTACCCCAATCCTTCTTTGGCATTTTCTTTCTAATCCCTATATGGAAAGAACCCGTCAGAGGGAAGGCAGGAGACGGGGAGAAAAACAGAACAATAGAGCTGATAGCACAAAGTAAGAGAGTATTAAAAACAAGTACGTATGTATGAAATGTGCAATAAATTTAACTGTTCTTAATTTTTCATTTAAAAGACTGTAAGGAGCACTTGGGGTGGCTCAGTCAGGTAAGCATCTGACTCTTTTTCAGCTCAGGTCATGAGCTCAGGGTCATGAGATGGAGCCCTGCGTCCGACTCCACACTGGACATGGAGCCTACTTGGTATTCTCTCTCTCCCCCTCTTTTGCCCCTCCCCCTCCATCTCTCTCTCTCTCCATCCAAGAAAGAAAGAAAGAAAAGTGAAGGAAGGAGGGAAAGAAGGAAGGAAGGAAGAAGGAAGAAAGAAAAAAAAAAGTTGTGATCAGATTAAAAAAACTAAAGTCAGTTATGTGCTTCTTACATGCGATGTGCCTAGAAACAAGGATATTGAAAAACTGAGGGGCGCCTGGGTGGCTCAGTGGGTTAAAGCCTCTGCCTTCGGCTCAGGTCATGATCTCAGGGTCCTGGGATCGAGCCCCGCATCGGGCTCTCTGCTCGGCGGGGAGCCTGCTTCCTCCTCTCTCTCTGCCTGCCTCTCCACCTACTTGTGATCTCTGCCTATCAAAAAATTAAAAAAAAAAAAACCCTGAGAATCAAAGAATAGGAAAAGACAGATCAGGAGAAGAGTAACCAAAAGAAAGATGATGTCATGATGTCAGATAAACTTGATTTTAAGATAAAAAACATTACTAGGAAAAAGGAGGATCACAACATAAGTGTAAAAAGTTCAATTCACCCAGGAAGATATTACAGTTCTAAACCTATATTGTGCTTATTTAAATAGCCTCAAAATACATAAAGCAGAAATGAAAGACTTACAGGGAGAAATTAACAAATTTGACATATCTCCATCATGTACCATTGATATATCAAGCACACACAAAAAAAAAATTAGAAAGATTTGGGGGAAAAAAAGTTAACCAGTGTGATTTAGTGTACTTACATAGTATAAGGGAGGCAGTTCTCCACTGGTCTCTCTCATGCTTTTGAAGACCTTATCAGTGCAGCTTTTGCTCAGGATATCTGTTCAAGGATGCTTGCGTATTGAACGGCCTTAGAATAATATCCAGACTGTGTCTCCCTTTGGAGCTGAGGAATAATTTGTTCATTGTCCTGTATAGTCTAGATGAATTTTTCCCTCCAGAGCAAAATCTGAGCAAGTTTGCTTAGAGCCCATTATAAAACTGGATCTTCCTAAGATCCTCAGCTGTGAAGGAGGCACGTTCAGCATCTCCCTGGGCCCCATCACATCACACTGTGGCACTTGAGGGGCCAGGGGCTAGGACGCCCATACTCCCTGCTGCATGGTAATCAAGTGACCCAGAAGCCTCCTGTCTTCTGTCAGTGTTCCTGAAAGTCTAGATGGCAAAGTCACTATGCTACAAGAAGGATAAAACAATGGACCCTCCACCGTTTTCACATGTAGAACCTTGCACCCAACGGTAGATGAGACCCCATTTTCTCAAGCAATACACAGAGCACATGCAAATGGCCCAGCACAGCGCCTACCAGGAGGACGACATTCAGCTACCATCAATGCTCACGTCCCTCGGGCACACCAGCTCCCCTTAACTTCCGTGAGCAGTTAGCGGCCACGGGAAAGGAATGAACCAGGTGAACAGAAATCACAAATGAGCATTCAGCAGCTTGAGAGGGGGTTCTGTCCCTCCCTAGCATGAAATGGGAGCCCAGGGAAGGACAGTGATACACAACAACTCTTTGTGGGTTGGCCCCACACTGTGGGACTTTGGTGATTTGGGGCAAGACAGGGGCTGCCAGGACAGCAGCAAATATTGTATATTTATATTCAAATGTCAAGAGTCTTCCCTCAGGTCCTATGGAAATTAAATCTCTCCCAGTAACCATTTTCTTATAGCTCAAATCAGCAATAATCTGGTTTACTAAACCATTATGAACTCATTTCTTCACCCTCCTTCTCCCAGAGCTACAGAGCTCAATCTTGGATTACCTCTATTTTTTCTGAAACTGGCTTTTCTTTCTCTAGCACCTTCCACCACCGTAACACTCAGATGGGGAGAAGAACATGTGTTAGATCTCAGTCCAGTGCCTGAAAACTCACTCTTGGATGACGAGAGCAGATCTCCAGTCTGGGTGTCTATGAGCAGACTCAAGGGCTGACCCCTACTCGGTAGCCACACTCTGGAGAGGAGGGGGCCAGTGGGCTTTGAATGTGTGGAGGGAGGCCTGGCCCTGCCTGCTACACTCCTTTCCGAATCAGCCCAGCTCTGGATGGTCCATAGTGACTAGGCCTTTGAGGGCAGCCGTGTTCTTCATCACACATTTGCTTAGTGACCAATCGCAGTTTATCCCCAGAGCCCCTGAGTCACAAAGCCAGTTTCAAGGCACTGGTGTGCAGGGTAGACGCGCTGGGGAAGAGGAGATGGGATTCCAATCCGTTCTGTCTCGGAAAACCCTGTGCATCTGCCGAGTTCTCCTAGAACATCAACTCCTTCCTTCTCCCTCTCTGCCACCCCAACCTCCTCTTTTGGCCTCGCAAACCAGACAGCCCCAGCGCCCTCCCCAAATCTGCCTTCTCCAAATCCGGGGCTGCTCGGGACTGCACGGAGCAGGTCCAAACAGCCCGTCTGCGGTTCGGTCACACGCACTCCTCCCAGCCCTGTGGCTTCTGTGGGGATGTGCGACACTAGGACTCACGGAGCTGGACTCCCGCCCTCGCCGAGGTTCCCGTGGGGCGCGCACTCCGACTTCACAGGTTTTCTGCTTCATCATTGCCCTGACTTCCTGCAGATGAGGAGTCCGAGCTGCAGACCGGCGAGGGCTGAGGCTCTTCAGCTGCTGGCAGGGAAGCCTGCGGCACAGCTGAGGCCTCCTGACATGAGCCTGAGCGGCTTCTACCTCTTTAATTCGTCTTGGCAAAGGAGATGCCTGTGAAGTGAGCAGGTTTCCCAATCATTGCAAATTTTAGGATGTTTCTGGTCTCCCCCACCGCCCTTCCCCCGCTATCCCCAGTCTTCAGGAAAGGCAAATGAAACTCACTGGGTGAATTTCTTGGCCTGGATCCCAGGCAAATTAAATGTGAGACATGTTTTGTGGGATTTTTTTGTTCATCGTTTTGTTTTGTTTTTAAGATTTTTATCTATTTATTTATTTGACACAGAGAGCGAGAGAGAGCACACAAGCAGGAGGAGCGCAGGCAGAGGGAGAGGGAGAAGTAGGCTCCCCCACTGAGCAGGGAGCCCGAGGCGGGGCTCCATCCGAGGACCCTGGGATGATGACCTGAGCCGAAGGCAGAGGCTTAACCTACTGAGCCACCCAGGTGTCCCATGAGACATGTTTCGTAATCCACACTCGGTGACCCTCTAGAAAATGGTGATTTGCCTGACCCAACCCATGCACAGTTCCACTGGATTTTTCCTAAATGAAACAGAGATGACACACAACATTACATTAGTTTCAGGGGCACAGGGTAGTGGTTCAACACCTGGATACATTACGCTCCGCTCCCCGTTCATGTGGCCACCATCCGTCACCTTACGGTGTTACTACAATACCTGGTTTAGTTCTCCGTCTAGTAAGTGGAAACTAGTTACGAGTTCATCCCGTCGTTCTTTCATTCGACTGGTATGAAGACGAGGTCTGTCCTTGCAGAGCTCCTATTCTTGTCTGGGATGGCAGCCGACGGGAGGACCAAGATCAGCATAAACCCCCCATAACACGAGGCCATGTCCCCAAGCCCCAAAGGAACACGATCCGTTCATTCTGCTAAGGGAATGAGACCTCACAGACACTGGAGAACTGAGCTGGGTCTAGGATAATCATGTCAGGTGGAAAGTGAGCAAACTCTCAGCTTGCAGGGTGCGGGTGCCCAAGGCCTAGGGTGCCCTTGGTTGTTCTGGGGCCCAGTACCCCTCAGCTTCTGCAATGTGTGACCCAAATTTGACCCCAGTGTTATTCTAGTCATGTCCCTAAAATAGCGGTGGTGATGGTGGTGGTCACGATGGTGTCCTGTCTTCCCAGAGTCCCAAGATAGGTCCAGCAGCAGATCTGTCTCCTAGAGAGGTTGCCATGGTTTTGCCAAAGCATCCAGGGACTAACGAAGTCTTGTTCTAGGTTAAAGGTGACCATTGTACATAGACACACCTAGGCATCAGCTCCCAAATCTTCTCAGGTCATCAAACCTCTACAAACCCCCCGAGGTGAGGGGCTGGAGGAAGGAGCAGAATCTGAGAAAAGCAACAGAAAGCGTCATTTGCCCAGCCGCTGTGATCCGTGTTTGCCAACCTCCCAGGGTGGTCAGGGCAAAGAAGGGAGGCAAATGGAATGGAACCAGCACCTGAGTGTGGGAGAATGAGGGGTTTGGAGGAGAAGCCCCTGCCAAGTGGGAGAGCTCGCCCGCTTGTGGAAAGAGGGACACACCACATCATCTCCGAGGCCTCCCGAAAACAAGCCCAGGTGGCTGTGTGAGGGGCCCTGCCGCCCCCGAATAAAGAGGAAATGTGTCTCTCAAAGATTCTGCCTGACACTGACATGAGTCCAGGATGACACACTCGGGGAGAGAATTGGGTGTGGGTGTGGGATTGCATCGGCTGTTTCCGCAGTGATTGGCTGGAACCACACCCCCGCACGCCCCCGATCTCCAGCTGCTCCATAGCTACACACACCTCCCTTGTCCCCAGAGCTATGGTCACCTGAAAGCACGTCCTGAGTCCAGGTCCTCTGGCCCCTCACATAGAGCCACAGAAAGACAGCTCATTGCTAAAACAGCAGAACAGGACAGCTCAGAAGGTCTCCACGTCATGGTTCGTGTCCCCTTGATAACAGATGTGGAAGCAGGCAGTGAGGGGCATCAGCCTCAGAAGCGTCCACGAAACACGCCTGGCTCCCCACGGGCACGTAAGTCTTCACTCTATTGCCTGGCTTTCCCCATCTGCCCCGGGGCCCCAAGTCGGTCCAAACCACAACTCAGACCCAGAGAGAAAACAGATGTTTACATTTTTGTAGAGAGTAGATCCAACCTTCCCAATAAGCTACTATCCGCTGAGCAGAAATGAAACTGAAATGGCTGTAGTTCATTCCAGAGACTGGCTTCAGCGGGTGTAGTAGTTTCCATGACTCCTCCAGACCGTGTTACTCAGGCTTCCTATCTGTCCTCCTGCCTCTCTGCAGAACGGCATCTGGGATGTGGGTGGGGTGCGTCTGTGGCTTGTGTCCCCACCACAGTGGGATGGTCCCTTAGATCTGTGCGGTGGCTCTGATCCTCCCTGGTCTGGTTTACCTCTGCCCCAGCCTGGCCTGGTTCCAGGCACAGATTCAGTCATAAGAGCCCTGGACGTCCGAGTCTGGGAGGGGGTCCGGCCTTTGTGTGGCCAGGTGCTGCAAACCATGTTGATTTGGCAAAACCCAGATGAGGCCGCGCAGGGTGGTCTGTGAGGGAGCCCACGCCCAGCCCAACGTCAACCCTGGGGTCAGCTGACCCAGTGGCACCCCCCAGTGTCCTCAGAACCCCCGTGGCCACCTGGGGGCTAGGGCTGTGTGAGCTGCCCTGCTGAGCTCCCTGAAAGAGCCCCTTCACCCCACCCCTTCCACAGTCCACCTCAAAACCCCAGCATGGACGAGGGAGCTGTGGCCCAGGAGCCACCGGCCAGGATCAGACTGGCTCTGCCAGACGGTGGCCCTGGAGTGCAAGTCCTGGCTCTCTGGAGCAGAAGCCCCCAGAGGGCTGTGGGGAGCCTGACTGCCATCTGGTGGGAGGCCCCAGCTAATCCCCACCACCCCCCACCACCCCCATCACCCCTACCATCCTACCCCACCCCCACCCCTGGTGCTGGACCAGGAAGGAGCCGAGATAAAGCTCGAGCTGGGTGCATCAGAGCTGGATCATCCCCGCACACAGGAGCGCGGGAGGGGCAGCCCCAGCGGAGAAACACCATCGGAGATCAGGATCGTGTTTCCTCTGCTGTGCTTCACACTCAGCCCTCAGGGCCTTTGGAGGCCCAAACCTGGCCCCTCACCCTGGGATCTCCTGTCTCAGAAGCTCAGGGCATAGCGGAAGTCCTCGCTTTGCCACATCTGCGACCTTTGTTTCCTGTTCATGCAGCTTAGGTCACACTCCATGAATGCATCGGAGCCCTACCCTCTGCCAGGCCCAGGCGGGGGTGGCGAGGACAGAGGTGGGCCACCACGGTTCCTGGCCTCGAGCGGAGATGGAGGGACACACGATCGGCAATAATGACAGTGGCTCCTATTCTGGGAAAGGCCGCTAGGCGCTGTGGCACAGTTTATATACATTTTTAGTGTCCATTCTATCGATTCCTCTTCCTGGCCCTGGCGAGGGAGTCCATCTCTGAGTCATCAATGGGGAACGGAGCTCAGAGTGGTCAGGGCCCTCTGCCCTTCAGTGGTGGAGCCGGGATTCCGCTCCCCTGCCATGAGCCCCCATGGCCACAGAACCGCGACATCGCCAGGGAAGCCTGGAGGGGAGAACCGGTCTGCTCAGCTGTGGTTCCCAGGCACAGGGCAACGTGGGTCCTGCCTGTGCGGGCACCCCTGCCTTCTGATTCACAGGAGGGGCTCCCTGGAGACCTCCAGGCACCATGCACAGTGGGAAGAGGAGGCCAGAGAAGGGGGTTGACCTGGGCACCAGGTCCGGGGACTGGTGAAGGCTCCCCCTCCCTGAGGCACAGGCCAGCTGCTGTAACCACGAGAGTCCCAGTGGGAAGTGGAACGTCTGTGTCGGGGCCAGAAAGGGCAGGAAATGAAAGACCCTGGAAGGTTTACTGAAGCGACTGCTACAGAGTGTGGACAGGATTAGAGGGATTAAAATGGGGTTACTAGGGCATCTGCCTGGCTCAGGTCATGATCCCAGGGTCCTTGGATGGAGTCCCACATCGGGCTGCCTGCTTGGTGGGAAGCCTGCTTCTCCCTCTCCCACTCCCCCTGCTTGTGTTCCCTCTCTGCCTGTCAAATAAATGAATAAAACCTTTTAAAAAATAATTAAGATTTAACCAATAAAAAATAGGATGCCAAGTTAAATTTAAATTTCATGTTAACAATGAATCATATTTTTAGGATAAATACTGTAATATTCGGGACATGCTTATACTAAAGAATTATTTTTGATTTACTAGAACTGCAAATCCAACTGAGCATCCTGTATTCGTTTCTGGCAACACTGGGTAAGGAATCATGCCCAAGGACTAACTAGAGCAGTCACTAGGCCGAGAGGGCCTGCAGGAGGGGACTGGAGCTCCTGGGAAGTGGAGAATCAGTCAGCCCAGAACTCGGCAAAGCAGGGAGGAAATGCCTCTGTTCTCCTGCTCTACCGCCCTTCAGCAAAGGGGGCCCCAATTCAGTATTCTGAGGGTCCTTGGTACCAAGCAGGACATAGAACAGATCTGGGCAGAGAGACAGACAAAAAATATCCAACACAGGTCACATACATATTTCTCTCCTCTCCTCACGGACCCTTCAAGGGTTTGGGTTAAAGGTATTACAACCTCCTTCCTGTAGGACCCTCAATGGCTCCCACTGCCTACAGGGTCAAGTTCAAGCTCTTTAGCATCCCAGGAGTCTTTGCCTTCTCTTCCTCAGAGCCAGCAGGGCTTCCGGGTGAACAAGAAATTCACATTGGCTCGACCCAAACTCAGGGCCTTTGTTTATGCTATTCCTTTGAGCAGTCATGGAATTTAGAGCTGCAAAGGCCCTCAGGGAAATCTGTTCTCACCCCCTTATGGGCAAGACATGAAACTTCAGGCATGGTAAGGGGAAAGGACACACTTAATGCTACTTCGTCTCCAGTCAACCAGCCTTCCTGGACCTACTATGGTCTGCACCAGGAAGCCAGCAGGACTCCCAGCCAGGGCGTGGACGCACAGTGAGGGTTCCCGCCTGTCCTGATGGGCAGCCTTGTTTCGACTTGTTGTCTGTGTGTCCCTCTTCCCTGACCAGAATTCAATGTTCTTCTTCTAAGCTTTCCCTCCGGCACAGTGCTGGCAGTGCGAACACAATGATTTTCCTTTAAAATTACATCCTTTTATTATAATTCAATGATTTAATTATAGTTATTAAATAACTAAAGATCTGCCTAATTTGGTACTTGTGGTATAATGAGAAAAAACAACCCAAAACACAGACTTTAGAATCAGAGGACCTCAGTTTGTTTACATTTTTTTTTCTTCAATAAATCATTGCTGCATTTGCTCTGGGGACAGAAATTCTTCCCGCAGCTGGAAGTGTCACGCGGGGTCAGGGATCCTGGGGGCCGGGGACTGTCCTAGTAGAGTGAGGAATTTTCTGATGGACGTTTCAACTCCTGCTTTCTGCACCGCTCCCCTGAGGATACACACAGAAGCATTCGAATGAGATTACCTTTTCCATGTCAAGTTTTCTTTGTAAATTTAACTCAAGAGCACCAAACGTCTTTTTCATATTTTTTAAAAGATTTTATTTATTTACTTAGAGAGAGAGAGTGAGCCAGAGGGAGAGAGAGAAAGCACAGGAGCCAAGGGAGAGGCAGAGAAGCAGAAAAGCCCAATGTGGGACTTGAGCCCAGGGCTCTGGGATCATGACCTGAGCTGAAGGCAAATGCCCAACTGCCTGAGCCACCCAGGTGCCCCTTCATATTTTTTTTTTTTTTTAACAAGGGCTTGATTCAAATGATTTGTGGCACTTCTCCCAGGGGAGAGAGTTTCCTCTAGTTTTTGCTGTTCTGAACTTGGTGTCCCCGGATGAGCTTTAAGGAGCCTATGAACTCTTTCAAGAAGCAGAGGGAATGTTGTGGGGGGAGGGTTCACTGCCGCCCCCTCTGCTCATCGTGTACATCCCGAGAGCTCGTCTCCACGTGGGGTTGCCATATGTGACACGCACATGCCTGAGGACCAGCTTGGGGACGGACTAAAAGTATACTGTTTCCTGACCATCTGCATTTGCACACATCAACTATTCATTAATTCTTGCTAATGGTGCAGCTTTTATTAGTCTTATTTTTAAGAAATAGTCTTTTGGCCCCAAAATAATGTTATACAATCATCTGTTAACATGTATGTGGTGTTAAAGGACTTAGAATGTTCATAGTCCTGAAGAAAAATTAAAAAAAAAAAAAGAAATCACAGGATGTCTGGCTCAGTGTCCCATTTCGTATTGTAACAATCCCCTCTTTCCTCAGCAATGAACAACGGTCACTCATCCTAGGCCCTTCTCACAGGCTTTCTCCTCCCTTCCGCACGTTGCCAGCAGCTTTGGTGACAAAGTTCAGACACATCCATACGTCATCCTTTATGAATTAACATCGTTATAGTTTTCCCCAAGAATAATGGCCATATTCTATTTGTGGGGCTCAAGGGCCCTTTTGGGAGGTGAAGGAAAGAAGGGAGCGGGGGGAGGACAGAACAACAGAAGGGAGGAAGGAAAGAGGCAAGAGAGGGAGGGAAAAAGAAAAAAATAGGTTTGCTCTAAAGGCTAATGAAGCGCTCACCTCTGGTGCCAGAAGCCACTTGCACGTGTGAAAGCCTTTCCTCCATGCAAGTGTGAAAGCTCTTGGGGCTCAGCCTTAGGTAGAAGCCCTGTGCACAGAAGTGAGCATGGGGGTGTACGATGTTAGTGTGCACACGATGCTCACATGTGTGGAAACACAGTGACCGGCATCCTTGGATGTCCCAAGAGTCCATAGCCTTCTTCTGCCATTTCTACCTTGTTTGTTCGTTTTTTCGGTAGATTTTATTCATTTATTTGACAGAGAGAAAGAGAGCCCAAGTATGCAGAGCGACAGGCAGAGGGAGTGCGAGAGGGAGAAATAGGCTTCGGGCTACACAGAGAACCCCGATGCGGGTCTCGATCCCGGGAATCCGGGATTACGACCTGAGCCAAAGGGAGGTGCTTAACCAACTGGGCCACCCAGGCGCCCCATGCCAGTTCTACCTCTTGAGAACTTCAAACCCACCTGCTTCTTGGAGTTTTGTCTGATACTTTTCTTTTGATTACAACAACTTTCTGTCATCTGCTGGGACCTTGCAGACAATGGCAGGGCCTCGTCCTGGGACACTCTAAAGGATGTTGCCAAAGCGAGACTGGCGTGAAGGAGCATTAGGGGCCCTCTGCTGGGAACGGCTGCTGGCGGGGATCTGCACCGAGCCCATCTCTGGCACGTGGCCGAGTGTCTTGGGATGGGCAGCCGAAGGGATGCCAGGCTCTGAGCAGAGGGACAGCTGCAGGGGATTAGCGCAGCTGGCCCCCATGGGCAAGGGGGGAGGGGTTCAACTGTTTGTTTTCACACGCTGTGATTTTTTTCTTCCTCAAGGGTACAAGTGGGACAGAGAAGACGCTCCAGAAATAATCTTAAATGAAAATGAGTCAATGAATGGTTTTCCAGAGGTCGGGAACTTCCAGGGGCCGGGAGCCCCAGGAATCCAACAGCTAGGGTCCTGTGAAGAGGAATCCCCAGGTCGAGGCTGCTGAGGAAACAGCAGTGTGGTCCAGCACAGCCTGCAAGTCGCCACAGCGGGGCTCCCAGGCTGGGGAGGGAGCCGCAGGTCTGGCGGCCAGTACAGGCCCCAGTTTGGCCAGCAAGATCCAACAGCATCGTCCAAAGGAAGGTTCCCAAGGACCCTCTGGATCCGATTTCTCTCCACATCAAATTTTCTGCGCCTCAAACATCAGATACCGAGATTATGGGTGATTTCAATTTTCTTCTTTATATTCTGGATTTTAAAAATGTTTTGGTCTAGTCAGAGGGCTTCACCAGCCCCCCACCACCTTTCCTGACATCCCCCATTCCCTTCTCCGAACATCTGGCTCCCCTGTGGAGTTTCACAGATGTCCCGGGTGACCGTGACCGTCCCGCCTTGGGTCAAGCCTTGCTGTGGACCAGAGGAGAGGGGCTGCCTCGTAATTCATCTGTCCAGACCGGGCTCTGCTACTTCTAATTCTCACGGACGTGTGCAGGTGCCCGCGAGGACAGGCTGACGTTACCTGGGGGGGCGAGTCTAGACAAAGGTACTCAGAGTGGCCACCACTGCCCCCTTGGGCTGTTCTGTCAGATCCCGGTGGGCTCAGCCGCAGCCGCCGGGTCCCCTGCCCCTTCTGGAAGCACGGCCATGGCTGCAGGCGCCGGCGACACCATGATGGGAAGCAGGGTTCTCCAGGAGGTGCCACCGTGGCGCTCTGGAGTCTTCAAAGGCACATGAGTCCAGGAAAAGTGACTCATTCTGCCCATTGTTTCCCAGTCCAAGCCTCCGTCGCTCAGAGCGATGGTGACGCCACATTTTATAAGCTCACTCTACGTTACTTTAACTCTGGGATTAATTTAACTGTTGAGAACGTGGGGGTGCCGGTGAGGGGGTAAAACTGGCTCCTGCTCATTAACTGCTCAAGACACCTGCTGACTCAGGCAGCCTGGCGTGGACCCTTGGGTCGGGTGGCTGCATGCTTTCCGGGCGACATTCCCAGCGCAGGGTATCTGGCTCGTCTGGAAGCCCCAGGGTGGGGGGTCCAGGAGGCCCCGATGCGCACACGGTGCCAGCCCCGTGTTCACACGCCTCCCGGAGATCTCCCTCAACCCTGGGGTAAAAGCATCTGTCTTCGGCGCCGCTCTCAACGGCGCCCCCTGCAGGACACCAGCCGAGCTCTTCTGGGCGGGTGGGCTTTTATTAAGGACACACCAGGCCTGCTTGCAAAGTCCCCCCCACCGGCCCCCAGGCAAGAACTTACAAGCACACTGGGTGAACACATTAATATCTCCGTGAATCGTCCCTCACCTCTTCCTCGGAAATCTGACCCCTCCTGTATCCGCCTGCCACTTAACGAGGGTGAGATCCTGGGGGCAGAGGGACAGAGCATCGAGGGGAGCCCTGGGACACCAGTGAGTGGGGACCATCTTCTGGGAAGCCTGCAGGCCAGTGCAGCGGGGGAAGGAAGGCCCTCTCGGTCCTGAGGGCAAGAGAGAGTCCCGTTCGGTTCACATCACAGGCCACATTTGGTTTTCTGGATCTCTTGGGAATGTTCCCCATATGCGTCCGGCCCTGATGAGAAAAGCTGAGATGGAACAAGTCCAGTGAGGGGCCAGACATGGCGGTGCTGGTCCTGTAGGGGACAAGGATCAGGGTTTCCGGACCTCACGGCCTGGTGGGGAGGCAGCCTCGTGCACTGAGCCAGAGACCCTGGTGAATGGGATGACCTCACAAACTGACAAGGGACAGGTCGGGGAAGGCATCCCGGACAGAGGTGACAGCTTCTGGATGGGAGACATAATGGAGACTGAAACACCACAGGTGTGTTGGGAGAGGAAGGGGAGTGGAAAAATAAGCTTAGAAAAACAGCCTAATTTGGGGGTAAATTTCAAAGAGCACTGAAGGCCTGGCAGAGGGGAGTGTGTGTTTTACTTTAGCAGGAACTTCATCGGTTTTACCTGTTCATAGTTTGGAGGCCTTTGTCCTCAGACCCACCTCTCACCTTCTCCCCCTCCCCACGCTTCCAGTTGGCTCTAAATATGACAGGAGGGACGCCTGGGGGGCACATTCGGTTGAGCCTCCCACTCTTGGGGTCAGCTCAGGTCATGATCTCAGGGTCATGATCTCAGGGTCGTGAGCTCGAGCCCTGTTTTCGGCTCCCCGCTCAGTGTGGAGTCTGCTTGAGATTCTCTCTCCATTCTCCGCCCCTACCCATCCTTCAATGCACTCGTTTGCATGCTCTGTCTCTAAAATAAATCAGTCTTTTTAAAAATAGATATATAAACAAATAAATATGACATATATTACCACCATTTGATTTTCCATTTTGAATTTCACGGAATTTCCACCACAGAAGATGAGGATTTCACTCTTTCCCACTAAACCTAAACATATTTCCTATCCCTTAAAATATAGTTACATGAGAACTTTAGCTAGGTGAATATTTTGCCTTTACTATTTTATTATTTTTATAACTTTGTTTATTTACTTTACTACTAATTACTATTAATATGTTAATGATATTGAATTAAACGATACACAATGATCGCTTCTTTTGCTTGCTCTTTTTTGGCTTTTCCTAAAATTAATCATTATCTTTGGTTTGTTTTGTTTGGTTCTAATTATTTATAACTAATGAAACCCCAAAGTATAAAATAAACTCCAGGGACACCTGGGTGGCTCAGTCAGTTAAGCCGATACCTTTGGCTCAGGTCATGATCCCAGGGTCCTGGGATCAAGTCCTACATCGGGCTCCTTGCTCAGCGGGGAGCCTGCTTCTCTCTCTGCCTCTGCTTGCCACTCTGCCTGCTTGTGCTCTCTCTCTCCAACAAATAAATAAATAACATCTTAAATAAATAAATAAATAAATAAATAAAATTAAACTCCAATGTTATAAATCGGGAGTAATATAGAGCATATACATCTCCTTTCAAGGTCCTCAGACCGCTGTGGCGGCCTACCAGTTTTGTCTTCCTGGGAGTCCCTCCTGACGCTCTCATCTGAATGAGGACCCCAGAGGCCCGTGAAGGAGGCTCATCCCCTCCCCTGGGTTAATGTTCCCTGGCCTTCCTTCCTCTTGTTGCTCCCCACCCCGTATTTTGGTGGAGCCCATCTCCCAGTAGCTTCCCGGGGAAAAGTGCATCAGAGGCAAATTTGTCAACACTTGAATATCTGGAAAAATCTTTCTTCTACTCTTGCAATTGATGGATGGTTGGGCTGGAAACAGAATTCTACATTGAAGATCATTTTCTTTGAAAATTGTAAAAATGTTTCTCCATTGCCTTAAAAACTATTGCTATTGAGAAATATGAAAACATTTTGATCTGTGCTTCCTTTGTACGGGACAGGATTTTCCTTTTAAATCCCATTTATTTTCTTTTGTCCCCAGTGTTCCGGAAACATCCGCCACGGCTTGCCTTGCTGTGGCTCTCTTTTCATCCACTGTTCCTGGTCCCTTTCAAGGTGGAAACCCTTCCTTCCAGTCTAGGAAATGTTCTTGAAATACTTCATTGAGGATTTCCTCTGACAGTAGGTTTTTTTTTTCCTATGTCCTGGCTATAGATGGAGATACTATTTCTCTCCAACGTAAGCAGATTCTGTGGTCCTAGAACACATCAGGTTTCTCATGTCCACAAGGTGCCCAGGCACCTGTCCATAAGTCCTACCTTGTCACTGAGACTTTCTCTGAGGAACCCACCTAAGGTCACACTCTGTCTCAGTCCCTCTGGGCTGCAGCTACACAATACCATCAACTGGGTGCCTTATAAACAACAAACGTCTATTTTTTCACAGCTCTAAAGGCTGGAAGTCCAAGGTCATGGCACAGGCACGGTCAGGTTCTCTGAAAGCCCTCTTCCGGTTTGCAGACTGCCAACTTCCTGCTGTGTTTTCACATGTTGGAAAGGGCGAGAGGTCTCTCTGAGGTCCCTCTTGTAAGAACACTAATCCCATTCATTTGGGCTTCCACACTCATGACCTAAACCCCCACATCCTAATACCATCGCCTCTGGGGGTTAGGATTTCAACATGTGAATTTGGGGGCGACACAAACATTCAGAGCACAGCATACCCCATCCCGCAGACCCTGGCATCTTACTCTGCTAAATTCTACTTGCCACATCGTAGGTGCTCAGTGTGTGTTGGCCCCGGGTGGAGCTGGACTCCCTGAGTTTTAACTTCTCCATCTTTAAGCTGAGGGGGTTGGACTAGAATTCTCAGGCCCTACTAGCTCTAATGTCCCATAACTCTGCTAACTGTGCTGGAAAATGACTTGTAAATGAGAACAAAATAGTAGCTGTGTGTTTTTTCTTCCTGTGTTTAACGAATTCTTTAGCATAATGTTCATGGACGTGTATGTCCCATCTGCTGGAGGCACTGAGTGCCCCCCTCCCCCGCCCCTGCCCCCAAAAGCCCTTGGGGGCAGCAAGTCACAACACCTGCCCCACCTTTAGGGAAGGAACAAACCTGGAGAGCCTGGAGCAGGTGAGGAAAAGGACGTCCATCTCCAGGAATGTGTGACTCCTTTCTCTCCAGTCCCCTGGGCGTGGTCCCAGGCTATTCCTGTCTTAGAACCTCCCTGACCCATCTGGCATTACCAGGCCTCCTCCATTCACCTTCTGAGGTCTCTCAACACACTCCGCTCCCCCTCTATTCCTTTCGCCTCCCCAGGACGACTTTCATCTTCTCTCCCCTGGCCTCTAACAGTGGCCTCCTCACTTATGTCCCTCCACCTGTATTGCCCTCCTAAAATCCTCCAAAACTATCTAAGACACAAAACAGACTATATATCCTTTCCCTACTAACAACCTGTCATTGCCCCCCCCCTCCCGAAGTAGGGGAGCGCAGTGCATAAATCCCCACAATCCATACCTTAGTGCCTTATGGTCGATGATGCTCGTTGCACAGATGGGCCCTCTGATACCCAGAACAGCCCTCTGACCCAGGGGGAAGCCTTCTGGAAGACAAGAACCTTGGCCCCGTAGGATGGACTCATGAGCAGTCCAAGCCACTCAGGAGGCCTATGAGGAAGCCAGATTCCTGACCTCCCCCGTCTTCCTCCTGGTGCTGCTCCCCTCCAAAGGCCACATCTAACTGGTGGTTACCAACTGGGCTCCAGTGTGGGTGGGTGATCACAGAGATGATGGCACAGAGTAAGAAAAAAATAAATAACAAGAACAAGAAAGACAGCCTGTGACATGACACAGCAGTGTCCAATGCCGGTCCTGCCTGGTGGTGGCTGCCACAGCACTGTGGCTTCCGTGGGAGCTCCATGTCCTAAATGCAGCCTTCCCTCCTCACCAGGGCTGACCGGAGGCGGAGGTTTCAGCGGCCACTTCAGGAGACTCAGTGTCATAGGCATGGTGCCATGCCTTCCTGACACCCTCCTCAGGGGCTGGAGCAGGGCCATTTACCCACACGGAGGTGACCCAGAAGAAGGCAGTGCAAACTTATTGGAGCACACACTGAACATGGGACACAAGAGAGGTTAAAAATTACCTTACCAGGGCGCTTGGGTGGCTCAGTGGGTTAAGCCTCTGCCTTCGGCTCAGGTCATGATCTCAGGATCCTGGGATCGAGTCCCGCATCAGGCTCTCTGCTCAGCAGGGAGCTTGCTCCCCCCAGCCCCCGCCTGCCTCTCTGCCTACTTGTGATCTCTCTCTCTCTCTGTCAAATTAAAAAAAAAAATTTTTTTAAATCAGAGAAAGCACATATCTTAAAAAAAAAAAAAAATTACATCACCAGTGACAAGAGACTGAATTTTTTTTAATTCTGTCAGTAAAACGCCCCTTGGTAATCTCAGCGTTCCGCAGGACGGATCTGCTGATTGGCAAGGGCGCCCCCCTGTGTTACTACAGGGTAATGTCAACTCGGTCGAGGCGGCCGCAGTCTCCATCTCCTTGCGATGGTCTCCTGCCTGCACTTTCTCCTTGTCCAGGGCTGCTGGGCCCACTTCGGGCGCCCTGAGAAGAAACGCCAGGCTAGGGTCAGCCCCTGCGGGTGGGAGCAGCAGCAGCCAGACGGAGCGTTTGTCCCTTTACACGCCACACACCTTTACACTCTTAGAAATGATCAAGGATCCCAGGACGTTGGTGTGGGTTGTATCTCTTGGTTTATACTGTTAGAAACTAAAGTTGAGAATTTTAAAAGTATGCATCACTTCATTTAAAATAGCAGTACTAGGGGCGCCTGAGTTGCACAGTCGTGAAGCATCTGACTCTTGGTTTCCATTCAGGTCACAGGGTTGTGGGATCTCGGCCAGCTTTCAGCTCTGGACTTAGTCAGCTGAGTCTGCTTGTCCCTCTCCCTCCCCACCCCTCTCAAATAAGTAAATAAAATCTTTTTAAAAATAGTAATAGTAAATCCATATTAACACCTTTTAATGAAAAATAACTAGAGTTTTTAAAATGATAAAAATTAGTTAAAAAAAAAAAAAAGGCATTTTACACACTTGCAAACCTGTTAGTCTGGATCAGAAAACGAGAGCCAGAGTCTTATGTTCACTTCTGCATTCGGCCTCTTGCCATGTCGCATGTCACGCAGGCCCTGGAAAATTCCCGTGTACGCTCATACGAGGAGGAGAGTGAAAAGGGCAAATAACAGCTTAGTGTTCTCGTGAAAACAGGTTTGACCTCAGGACCCCCTGAAAGGGTCTTAGGGACCCCCAGGGGACCCCAGAGAACTACCAGAATGGCTAAGAATACAGACACGTGAGCTACAGGCCTGGGTACAGGTCTAGAACACAGTATTTTTCGTAATGGCCACCTTTGCCGTTCCGATTTCCCTTCTTCGCCGACCGAAGAAGACATAGCCCTGAGATGGGCAGGGAGCCTGCTCCCACAGTGCTCTATACACGACAGAGAGGAGGAAATGTCCCCGAATGGTCCCTGTGTCCCGTGAGATCCTGACCCGCAGGCCCACCGCAGGCAGGAGGACAAGCCTTCCAGGGAGTCACCAACATCTGGGGGAGCACTTTTCAGAGAGTTTCTCACCCATCCTCCTGTCTGGTCCCTCCCTGTAGCCTGTGTGGGCGGCTAACGTCGTCAGGCGGCCGAACCATCTGTTCCAGATACTCCTGGACCCCTGAGCAGAAAGAAGCAGGAGACACTCTTTCCTCAAAACAAGAAAGTTGAGAAAGATTTCTTGCTTGTCCCAAGAAACAGCCCTGTCCCTGAGCCAACACGTGCCACCCAAGAGTACTGCTCAGAGGGCTTGGCCCTGCACACTCTACTTTCTGCCTCCCTCGAGGTCCCTGGGCATCTCTTCAAACCCTAAGCCTCACCAGGTTTAATGATCATCTCCCACACAGGGGACAGTGGCCTCTAAGGCCTTACCCCTCAGAGAAATCTCTGCTGGTAGGGACTTCAGACATTTCAAAGAACCATTGAAGGGAACATTTTAGGGCAGGGGATTTGAGGCTGGGTTCACCATTGAGGCTGACCCCATGACAGTATTGACTGAGATTTCCAGGGAGGAGGTGTTCATTCATGATACCTTGGGCCTGGGCAAAGGGGTTTCTGGAGGAGTCTGGCTGGTGAGGTTCTGAGCCAGCCACTTACTTACTACCTATGTGACCTGGAGACGTTCTCTTTGTCCTTCTCAACTTCAGTGTCTTCATCTATAAAACTGAAATTAATGGAATCTCTTTTCCCAGTCATGGTAGGATTCAAAGATGCTGACCAGGGGTTCCGTAGACCTGAGGCTTCAGCCATACCATTTCCTGATTGTGTGTGACCTGGGTGAGTTCCTTTTAGGAAGACCCTACTTTGAAATGTTTCTAGATTCTGACCACTTTCCGCATCTATTCTGCGTTCATCCTTGCTCGCAGCCAGTATCATCTTTTGTCTGAATTAGTGCAGGAGCCTCCTAAGTCAGGGGTGACTTAGCTCTGACTTAGCTCCCTCTGCCCCAACTCTCCAGCCCTGCTCTACTCTCTCTGCCACGACGGGAACTGATGGTTCTAAGTCAGACTGTGTGATGGCTCTGCTTAAAATCCTCTACTAGCTTCCTATCTGACTCAGAACAAAACTCGAGTTCTTTCAGTGGCCTTCTGGGCCGACAAGATCTGCCTCTGGCCCACTCTGAGCTCACCTCCTACCTCTCACCACTGCCTTTCATGTCCCATGGCCCAGGCACAGTGGTCCCCTGGGGTCTCCTGTTTCCTGCCCATGCCAGGCATCCTCTGACCTCAGGAACTTTGTACTTAACTATTCCCTCTACCTGGAACTTCTCCCCCAAACATCCCACGAATTTGGATCCTCATTTCTTTCAGGCCCTAACTCAAAAGTCACCTTTCAGAGAGACTTTCTCTGGACATTCTATCTAACACCCCATCTGTCAGTCCCTGGCCTCTTACTCTGCTTACTTCTACTCGTCACAGCATAGGTGCTCAATATTTGCTGAACTGAGTTGAAATGATCTCCTGGACTGTAACGCCAACCTTAAAATGAGGGAGTTGGGCTAGAATTCTCAGGGTCCTACTAGCTCTAATCTCCCATAATTCTGCTTATGCCCCTATGTTGGAAAAAAACTTGTGAGAATGAAATAGTATCTGTACATATGTTTGTTTGCCTGCACTTAATGACTTATTTAACACACAAGCAAGGGTCCCGTTACAGTACCCCGATTCAGCTTCCAGAACACCACGGGAGCACGAACCCTGCCCGCCTCAGTGCACTGTATGTTCTTTGGGCGAGCACAGGAAAAGGAATCCAAACTCCAAAGGAGAGGTGTTTAAAAAAAAAAAAAGTAGGTGCTAGACCTGGACCCAGGCCTGCGATTCATGTGTCCACCTTCTTCATTCAGCAGTTCTCCAAGTGGTCTGGAGCTCTTTGAGGGTCCCCAGGACCCTTTTGGGGAGCCCCAAGTTTAAAACAGGCTTCATGGCTGCTGCCCTCTTCCCCGGCCCCTGCAGCAGTCCCGCAACTCCTTACCTTCCACTGGAGCGGCCAGCGGGCCGGAGGGATCTTCCTAAAAGGCTCCCTCACCTCTTCTCACTTCCCAATAAAGCCTTCCCCTCCAAGGACTTCCCGGGGCTCCGCCTGCCTGTGCACAGACACGTGCTCAGAGCGTGGTGGCCAGAATGGTGTCCCCAGACCCGAGGACACATCCTGACGCAGCCCGCCGGGCTCACACGGAGTGCAAGTCTCCCGTTCTAGCTTGAAGTGTGTGGGGGGGGGGGGGGTTTGCATTACAGGCTCCATAAGCCATCCATCTTTACAAATGTAAGTTTATGTATTTATGTGCTCTCAGGCAAACTCAAGAAAGGCAAGTCACATGTCTTTTGTGACCTCTGGATTTCCTGGCAGGTCATCAAACGCCTGGGGTGGGGGTGGGGGGCTCCCCGCTCTCCTTTGCAAAAAACAAACCCCAGAAGTCCCAGCTCCTCTGTGGGGTGCTGAGGCCCCTCAGCAGGCGTCCCGCCTTAGACCCTGGGGCCTCACCCCTCCAACCTTTGTCCCCCACTCTTGTGCTTCTCTCCCTGCAGAACCCTCCTGTCCCACCGGGATGGATCTTCCTGGATCTCCGGTCGCATTCCCCTCCGAACACTCCTCTCCTGCCACTGCTCCTACACGGCATCGGTCACTCTGCTGCCCATTCTGTCACCCGACTCCGGGCGGCCACGGGAAGGACGCCGGATTCCCTGCACCCGGGGATGATCCCGCGGAGGCTGGTGGACTGGGTCGCCGCGGGCCGGGCGGCGGGCGAGGGACGCGCGGCAGTTCCGGCTCCGGCCGCGCGGGGGGGTGGGTGCCCGGCCGGCTGCGCTCCCGCTCCGGCTTCGGGGCGCTTCCCGCCGCCCGGGCGCCTCCCTGGGGAGGGCCAGCAGGGTACCTGCAGCAGGCGCGGCCCTGCCTGGATGGCGGCCGGCTGGGGACGCGTGGGATGACCAGGGGCCCTTGTACCTTGTCGCCGTGGAACCCAGGAGCCTCCGTCGGTTCCACACTGTGGAGTTTCGTGTCCCCCATCTCCAGGCTGGTGGCCTTCCTGTGTCATATCAGGCCTGAAAGCCGCCGCCAGTCTGTACTTTGCCAGATGACCCTGCACTATTCTGGGCCTGGGAGGCCTCATCTGGACAGAGCCGAGACGCAACTGTCTACCCAGAGGATTCAATAGAAGGGGAAGGGGGTGAGGGCTGCGATGTCCACGCAGTCGCCCTGGCTCCACTCCCGAGGTCTCTGGAGCGAAGGCCCGGAGCCCTACCAGGACCACGCTCCTGCGAGATAGCGCTGCCTCCGAGGCCCTCAGAGCCCCGGTGGGCTGGGAGCCAGGCGTGTTGGGGCAAGGCCCGTCTCAGGATGGGCACGGATCATGCAATGATTATCTGAGCGCTAACAACGTCAGGCGACCACAGGGCACCTCTGAAGCCCTTCCAGGGCCTTCCTTGGGACCTTCAGGACCGTATCTCCTGGGACATCTCTGCCCTCAAACCAAGCTGCCTTGCTGGTGTAGGTAGGAGGTGGACAACGATGGCCCCCCAGCCCCTGCTGCCTGTGTGCAAGTGAGCTCCCCCCATGGTACATCTGAAAACTGCTTTCTTGTGTGTGTGTGCAAGAGGTGTGTGAGGGAGATCTTGGGCACGCTCAGTTAACATTGCTTGAAACCAGATCGCGATTCCAGCAGGCTGCAGAGACCACGCACCACAGCCGCAACCTGGAGAAGCTTGGGCCTTGAGCTAACCGTCTGAGCTCAGCCTGAGCAGACTCCCAGGGATGCTGGGGGAGCTCGGGCACCCCTCCGTGCCATCTGCCCCCGTCCTAACCTCGCATGCCACCGCCGCACAGCCTGGACTCTGACCTCCCGGCAGCCGGGTCCACTCTTTCTGCTTCCTGGTGTGCTCCCTGCCCCGGCCCCAACTCCAGGTGTGCCGGAGGAAGGCCCACCGTGGCCTCGGCCCGTCCTAGCAGCCCCACACGGAGTGCCTGGCCGGGCACCGGGCACAGAGGGGCACTTAGAAAATGCAGGTGTAACCCAAGGTGGGCGGGTCAAGCTTGTGTCGGGGCAGGATCAGAGAAGCAGTCTCCGCCCTGAAGTTACTGTGAATGACAATACACACCAGTTGCAGGAAGGCAGAGTATGTAAAACATCAAGAATCTAAATAACTAAACAAAAGAGGGTCACTGACAGGTCACCAGCTACAATCACACTTTTCTTAAGTGGAGCTGTTGGATTCCATGATTCATACTCCGGAATCCCTGCTTTTATGAACATCTCTAACAAACACAGGCATCTGGTTAGTAAATTCACAACAGATTAGGAGGAACAAATCAGAGCATCGTGAAGCTGCTTTGGGTTGATGCACAGGTGAGAGCCAGCAGCCTTCACGAGCGAAAAGACCCATTTTTGGGACCTCGCTATCCTAAGGACGTCAGCCCAGCTGCCTGGGGCCATCCGGCAGGCTCAGGGCACGGAGCCACACCTAGGCAAGGCAGTGCCCTCTAACCTGGTGTCACTTTGCAGCTCAGTTTGGAAGTGATGTTCCTAATGATTAACCCTGAATCACTAAGAAAAATTAAATGACGTTCAAGTGGCTGACTGAGAGGTAAAGGAAGCATCTTGCTCGTTTTACGTCCGTTTCCCCATCAAACAGTTAAAATTGTTTGAAGGAAGCTTAAAAGACTACGTCCTCTGCTAGCGAGAAAATGAAGTGGCAGCTTCCATCTCTGGTGTCTGAACACTTTGTGCCCCTCCTTTCATTCGGAGGGTGCACGGTTTCTCAGCTCTTGGGAGACAAGGGTGGGTGACTCACTGGAGGATCCCATGGCCGAGGCAGAAAGGCAAGTCTCAGTGTCAACTGTTCTGGGCACTTCCAGCAGCTCCACTTCCCCATGGCTGCCCCTCTTGGGGATGACTCAGCCCCCGAGGGCTCCAGATGGACGTTACTGTCCCGATGTTGCAAACTGTCCTCTTAGCGTTTCTTTCCACTCTGGCTGTCATTGCCCACCCCCCAGCACCTGGGAGACCCTGGGTGTGACTTTCACCCCTGCTGCATCTCCCACATTCGCACAGCTCAGCACTAGGCAACCCATCGTGGGTATCACTTTGGTTCTAGCCCTGGATCTCCTCAGACTGCTTCTTTGGGAATGTGCTGGACACTCAGGCCAGAGGCACATCTAACCCAGAGTTAACCATTTACCAAGAGACGGAAGGGCAGAGAGGGCTCCAAGGTCAAACTTCCCGAGTTCAAATTCCTGCTCTGCTACCTACTAACTTTGTCGCCTTAGGAGAATTACTTAATCTCTCTGTGCCTTGGTTTCCCCACCTGTAAAATACATGTAATAATAATACTTCACTCACTGGATTATTGTAACTGTCAAATACGTTGATATGCTCCAAGTGCTTAAAACCGTGCAAGCATTTCACACACATGAGCTGTTATTGATAATCCAAGATGATTTACATACATCATCTCCATAACCTGTTTCAAATCCTTTTTTAGAACAAGACTCGTTATAAAGAATCTCTAGTTGTCATACCTGTCCCATAAGGTAGGTATCAGCTTTCCCATTTTGCAACTGAGGCTCCTGAAGCATAAAGTCAAGCGATCGACTTGAGGACAGAGTGCCAGGAGGTGGCAGAATCGGGATTTGTACCTGGGGGCTATGGTCTGAATGTTTGCATTCCCCACCAACATAGGGTCTTAGGAGGTAGGGCCTTGGGGGGTACTTTCTTAGGTCAGGAGGGCAGAGCCCACATGATTGGAGTTACCCTTGTGCAAGGGACCCCAGAGAGCTAACCTATCTCTGCTTCCCCATGAGAGTCCAGCCAGAGGCACTGGCCATGAACCAGAAGGTGGGCTCTTACCAGACACCAAATCTACCTGCAATCATGACTTTGAACTTCCAGCCTCCAGAACTGTGAGAAATACGTTCATTGTTTCTAACCAGCAGTCTCTGGTATTTTGTTATATCATCCTGAACAGACTAAGACATTGGGTCTACCTGATATTTGAGTCATGATCTTTCTGGAACATCGTAACTGCCTGTCTCAGGCAAAATGCCCGAGAGAATAACTTCCTTGGGAAAGTGAGTAACAGGGTAGTCTTCCCACTTCTGAAAATCAGAATGTGCCTGCTCTCAAATCCTGCTTTGCAAGATTGAATCACCCAGATATTACCATGTTCCAGAACCTAAGAAGGAAAGCTTGGGAGGAAGGAGTGCACTTACATTTTCCATAGTAGGGAAGACTGAGAGGCAAAGGTTGTCCATTATCATCATTTGTGAGTGCTCTGGTGACCTCTTGCTCTGCCAATCACCTCAAATCTTAGTGGCTTAAAAGAACTACAGTTGACCCTTGAACAACACGGGTTTGAACTGTACAGGTTCACATATATGCAGATGTTTAAAATAAATGTAGTACAGTACCATACGTGTATCTTCTCTTCCTTATGAAGTTCTTAATAACATTTCCTTTTCTCCAGCTTCCTTTATTATAAGAATGCAGTGTATAATACACACAACATGTACAATATATGTTAATCAACTGTTTATGTCATCAGTAAGACTTATGGGCAACCATAGGCTTTTAGTAGTTAAGCTTTGGGGGAGTCACAACCTATACATGGATTTTCAACTGCATGGGGTGGGGGTCAGTGCCCCTAACCCCTGTGTTGTTCAAAAGTCAACTGTACGATCATTTTATTATCTTTTTCCCAGTTCTGGGGACAGGCTGGGCTCAGCCTGGTGGTTCTCACTCAGGGCCCTTCTGGAAATTGCAGTCAGATGCTGGTTGGGTCAGTCATCTGGACAGTCTCCTCACTCACATGGCTGGTCTGGCTGATGCTGGTGGCCAGCCAGGACCTAGCGGGAGCTGCTGGTCAGATCTCTCACATGTGGCCTCTCCAGGTGACCTGGGCTTCCTCCCGACATGACTGCTGGAATCCGAGAGCAAGAGCTCCAAGAGAAAAGGGAGGGCGTGTATGGCATTTCTCTGACCTAGCTTCGGAAGTCACATAGTGATTTCTGCGGGGACTTCCGCTTGTCAAGGCAGTCACAAAATCTCATCCAAGTTCAATGAAAGGGGACACAGACCGCTACCTGCGGGGAGGAATTCAAGAAGAGCGTGCAAGATGGGAGACGCCACAGGGGCCATCTTTATAAAATATAAAAGCCTCACGGCAGGCTTTTCTGGAAGAATTTTCTATTTGAAGGAAAAAGGTAACATGAATTACGGCTCTGACAAGGACGCCTCCCTGTAGTCACGTCTGACGGTAGCTCCTTCGGGGAACCGGCCACAAGAGACAGGACTGGCAGCAAGATTTACGGCGCTGCCAAAGCTGTCATTGAAATAAATAGGATTAGAGCTGCAGTGACTTCATCATCCGGACTGTTCTAATAACATGTAATTTGCAGCCATGCTGTGACCAGCAAAGCTGCCAGGGCGTGTGAGTGGGAATGCCTGGCCACCTCTGGGCTGGGCTCATTTGCTGCGAATCTTGCGGGCCCTTGACTTTGTCCACCAGGAGACAGATCTTAAATCCTCCCCTTACCAGCTTTTTTCATGCCGACAAAAGCTCTGCTTTCCCCAGCCCCCCTCTCTGAGGTCCCAGTCCTAAGCCAGGGAGCTCTGGAAATCAAGTCAAACCAGTTGAGAGCTTTCCTGCTGGAGAGCACAATTGTGCTGGGGCCTGGCTCTCAGGGGACCGATGTCCAGCCTCCAGGCAGGCTTGGTAACCAGCCATGATCCAGTCCGACAGCCCTGTTACACGGTGGCCCCTGAGAGGCAGAGCACAAGTTACAGGTTTGGGAAAAGACCACCGACCCCACCTGGCACCATCGGTTTCCCCACGGCTCCCTGACCCAGCCAGCTGCTGGCTTCCTTCTGGGTTCTCTCACTTCAATTCCCAAACCCTGTTGCATAAAGCACAGCCTCTTCCTGACCCTAGCATCCGAGGCCCTCCTGGGCACCTCCTCTCTCCCAGACTTGGTGTTGCTCTGGGCCCTGCCCCCTCTGGTCTGAGCAATGAGAGGCAGGGATGGCCTTCCACAAAGACCACAGAGCAGAGAGTGCCTTCATCCCATCCTCGAAGCTCAGGCTCCTGTGGGACCATCCTGCTTACTGGAACCGTGGAGTGAGGCTGCAGGTGAGCAGAGGAACTGAGGAGAGGCAGGGCTCAGGCCCCTGGAGGAGATGGGCTGCTGCCCTTGACTTTGATCTCACTGCCTCTTTTAACCCCAGCAGAGGCTCTTCCCCCCATGGGCTCTTCTGATCCCACAGGAGGTTCCCCTGTCTAGTGAATTGCCCTTGATCTCAGCTCCGCACCTGTGAACTCTCAGTAGAGAGCAGCAGGGAAATCCAGAAGTTTCCTAAAGAGCTGGGTGGCTTGACTTCACCCAGAATACCCAGATCCAGAGGAAGGTTAGTAATGACTATGGCCATTTATTGAGCATTTATTATATGACAAGCACAATGCCCAATGCCTTCTTCTTCCCTCATTATTTAATCCTCACAATAACCCATTTTACAGGTGGGAAAACTGAGGCTCTCAGAAGCAAAATACACTTCTCACTGTGTCATGCTGATAAGTGTGGGAGCTGCTCTAGGAGTCCAGATCTGTCTGCAATTCTCCGTGAAGTGTTTCTGACATACCCTGGGCCTTAGGAGGCAGCTCCTGAGCCCATAAAATGACCTGACGTGGGAGCTTCCCATCCCGTCTTCAGTCCCTTTGCACGGGGCAGAACCAGGCGGCTGGAGTGAGAGGGGACAGGCAGAGTGGCAGGCAGGCTGGCGGGCTTTGGCGGGTGAGAGGAGGGGCTCCTCACCATGGGAAGTTGGAGAGAATTCTGCCTCAGACACTAAAGGCGCAGAGATGAGGGGACCCCTGAAGATGAATCTCAAAGGCCAGAGGTACTGCTGTCAATTGTGGACAACTGAGCTAGACCCAAGGGGAAAAGCCCCACCCCAAGGCTGCCCCTGAGAAAGCTCCTCGCTCTTGCCTTCCCCTGCCAGGAAGCACTCCCTTCAGTGGGAAGTGCATGGACTTTAGGGTCAAGTCTGTGATTGGTCCTTCCTAGATGTGTGACCTCGGGAAAGTCACTTAACCTCTCTGAGCCTCAGTTTCCACCTCTGCGAATGAGGACAATATCACTCATCTGACTGTTGTTGGGAGGATTGGCGATCCCGAGCCTGAAGCCCTCAGAGCCCAGCAGGTGGGAGGCATGACCACGTCGGCATGATGGTCCCGGCCCCCTCAGAGGGCAGGGTGCTGCAGCGGGGTTGATCAAAGCCAGTTCAGAGTGTGGAGGGGCTCCTCCATGAAGACCCAGAGTGGTCAGCAAATTTTCCAGTGCAGGCGTGGATGGGGCTCTCTGATAAGTCCCAGGGGCTGGCTGGTGCACAGGACAGACATCCCGCAGCCAGCAGGGAGCAGTCGCTGTCTCAGGGGGTGCCCCGATGCCACTCATTCAGCCAGGGGCAGGAGGGGGCCTGCAGAAGCAAGAAAAAAGGGCCAGCGGAGGGGCAGGGGGCTGGGCAGCAGGGTCCACGCCTGCACGAGGTTGGCAGGTGGGACTTAGCCCATCGGATTCCGAGGACTTCTCAGGAGCCACTGGCTGGGAGCTCAAGGGGACAAGAGCAAGAGCTTCCAGAACATGGCCTGACTCTGGGGGCGCTGAGCAGCCAGCAGGGACCGGCCGGGGGCGCGGGCGAACTAAGGGCTCAGGAGTCTGAGGGAAAGAACTACCAAACAGGAACAGCCCCCAGTGTGCCTGGCCTTTTTGTCTCTATCTTCTCAAATTATCCTCATGATCACCACTTGGTTTTTACAGACGAAAACATCAGGCGCAGAGAAAGTTAATAGGCTTTGCGTCAGGTCCCAGTTGGGAAGAACCCGAGCCAGACTGTGAACCCAGGTCTGTCGATCACTTTCTTTTGAACCAGACGGAGAAGGAAAAAGCAAGTGGGCCCCAGAGGGTGAGATCTTGTTTGTTGGGAACCCAACCCCAGAGAGCTTTGTGGGAGAGCTGGTGTGAGGGCCCTGCCCTCACCAGGGAGCCTGAAAGGGCCCGAGAGGGCTGGACAGGAAAGGCAGGTTTCCTGAGGCCTTGGCCTCGGGCTCTGGGGCAGCCGGGCCAGACCAAGAAGATCTGGCAGAACAGGCCCCTTGGCGGCCACCACTGCCCACCAGGCCAGCCGCTCACAACCCCTAGACGCAAGCACCCCCTTACCCCAGCCCCGGTCCCCCGTGATAGCCTCTGGAGTGGCAAAACTTAGGAAACTACCTTTACCGATCGTATGGAGGAAAGGGAGCACAGGGTTGGCGCAGCGAGGGTCCCCTGGGCACCCTTTCCCCTCCTCCCAGTGGGCCAGGTGCCCTCCTTGTGAGGGGCGGCAGAAGGACATGATGGTCAACCCTGCGGCCACAGCCACGTCCTCTCATGGGGAGGGGGAGCTCCCTTGAGCCCCTTCAGCCCAGGAAAGGCAGTCCTGGGAACCCACGCAGGACAGACGGCATGGAGAAGCAGCTGCCGCGGGGCCCTTGGAAGCCTGGTTCGCACAGCAGCGTCCATCAGAGGTCGCCCTGCTACTGGGCCCTGGATGGATTCCACCCCCATGGCCAACTTCCCCTACATGCGGCCCAGGGGGGGCTGAAGGCCACGTTCCCACGCCGCTCCTGCTGGAGTCCGGCCAGGCCCCAGGCAGCGCCTCTCACCGCCGTGCCAGCTCACAGCCCTGAGCACCTCAGGGCTTGGTCTGAGGGGAATCAGGCAGTCTCAATTACCTGCCAAGAGGTCCCACACAATCAATGCCTCTTTATTTCCTGAACCGCCCCATGCTCCACCAACGGCTCTGGTCAGACCCGCAGTCTCTTCCCGTGCAGGCAACCCCCTGTGGGGTCCTGGTGAAAATGGAGACGTCCCTGGCGCCTGCACCAATGGGCGAGCCGGATCTCGAGTCCTCGCCCATGCCCCCTGCTGGGAGGGGCCCCGCAGAAGGGGACTTGAACTACCTGGGGACCTGAATCCGTTTATTCCCTCAACAGATACAAGGATGCTTGAATGTCTACCACCTTCCAGGCGCTGGGGTCATGCAGCACGATTAAGGCAAAGCGAGTGGCAGCCCACGGACCTGACCTGAGCAAGTGGGTTCTCTGGCCCCATGTCCGCGCTGTCAGTGAGAGGGCCTTTAGGGGGCCACCCGGCCGGCAGCGGTTGGTTACTGTGTGCAGGCCTTGGCGAGGCTGCGCCTTAATGCTGGGGCAGATGAGAAGAGATCCTAAGTGGCCCAAGCCGGCTAGGGGTTGTGGACGCCCTCACGGGCTCCCGTGGTCAGGCGGGGAGGCCCCAGCAGCCACGGATAAACCCGAAGTTGCAGATGGGACCCTCTGGGTCCCTTCAGTGCTCGCTTGGCTAGAAGACATTGACAGTCAATGAGCAGATCTCCAGGTCACGGTGGTCCTCCCAGGGACCCCTCACTGGCCACGGCCAGGTCAGGGAAGGACCTGCCCTCTGACTTTTCATCTGCCATGGCCACAGAGGAAGGCACCCGAGAGCTTGAGCTCCCTGGAAGTTTCTAGATGAAGCTTTCCAGTAGGAAACCAGAGTAGAGGGCTCAGCCTGTGAACAAGACTTCCCTACTCGATGGGACCAAGCAGGGCTAATTCAAAGAAACGCCTCTTATGGCTTCCATGACAAACTGGCCAGTGTCCTGGAGACTGGGCATTCCGGCATCCCGGCTGCCTTTCGCACCCGACCTTGCCTGTCACAGCCCTCATCCCTCCACGGAAGATGACTGGTGAGCTGAGCCCCTTCACACCCACATGGAGAGACCAGGGTGAGACCTGGGGGTACAGGGTTCTCGGGTATGGGAAGGATAGACACCCCCAAAGAGCAGGGGCAGAGGCTGTTGGGGGGCACTGTAGCAGGAGAGCCCACCCCAGAGGGATGCACGCAGGGGAGGTCTCCAGAAGCCAGCACAGGGCCTCGGGGGGCCTGGAAACAAGCCCTGCCCTCTGGGTGCCAGGACCTGTCTGACCCTGGGCAAATCATGAGCTTGTCAGAGCCTGAAAACAAAGTGAGTCAAGGAGATAAGACAGTGCATCAGCCAGGAATCTTTCGGGCCTCCCGAATCCCTTCACCTCCAGGGAGCATTCTGTCTCTGCTGTTCCTCCTACGTCGCACAGGTAGAGAGCGCGCCGATGACAGCGGGGGGCTCCTCCAGCACGTGGTGTGAGACCATCACACGTGACCTCGCTGGGGAGTGTGAGGCAGTGGACCAGGAGCACGTGGGACACCAAGGCAGCCTGGGACATCGTACCAAGGCTGCCACTTGTCTGCCGTGTAACTTGGGCAACTTCCTTCAGCTCATCTATAAAACGGGCCAGTAATGGTGTCCTCCAATGCTCTGGGACCAATCAGTTGAGCCAAAGGAAGTGGGCCTGTTGGGTAAAGAGAAGGCGCTATGCCTGTGCGCACACACACACACACACACACACACACACACTCACACGGAACTCCTGCTCTTGTCGGTGTTGGTGTTGTTTGGGCCCAGCAGTCAATTGTTCTATGACACGCACAGTCACAATGAGGATAAGCTTCCCAGAGTCACCATGTCCCCCCAAATTCCTATGTGGAGGCACTGGCCCCCACTACCTCAGAAAGTGACTGCATGTGGAGAGCGGGCCTTCAAGGAGGTGACCAAGGCTAAGCCGGGTCTGAATCCAATCTGGCTGGTGGTCTTATAAGAAGACAGAGACACCAGGAAAGGCCACGTGAGGACACAGGGAAAAGGTGACCATCTGCGAGCCCAGGAGAGAGGCCTCAGGAGAAAACCACCCACCAACACCTTGATCTTGGACTTCCAGCCTACCTGTGAGACTGGAAGCTGTGAGAAAATAAATTTCTGTTGTTTAAGCCCCCAACCTGTGGTGCCTCGCTCTGGAGGCCCCAGGACACAAATACAGTAACAGAAGGGATCCCCCAAGGGGCCTCCTTGCTTGTCCCAAAAGCTCCTCTAAGGCCTTCTCCCAGGCAGTATTTCCCTGGACCTGGGCGCTGCTGGGCAGGACAGGCTCCTCTCTCAGCCGTCGCCCTTTCTCACCAGCCACGGCCAGACCATCAGCCCTCTCAAGCCTCCCTGGCGCTCAGGGCCTGTCCCCGGCTCGCAGCCTCGCGGCTGAGGTGAGGCCTGCTTCCATCCAGTAGGGCACGGTTAGCCCCTCCACGGGCGTCTGGGGCTAGGTGTGGGCACCTCTCACCTGTGCCACTTCTGGGGCCTCAACCCACTTATTCTCTCACCTGGCTCCCAGCCAGCTTGAAAACCCCTCCAGGAGGGCTCAGCAAGTATTTCCTGAGGCTGGGGCTCAGAGCTCCTCCGGAACGCCAGCTGGGGTTTCCGGTTCTCCCCTAGCTGACCAGGGTACTCAGGACAACCCTGGAGCCAAAGGAGAGGCGGGAACTGATGGAGGAGCAGGAGACTGGGCATGACGGCCCATCTCCCCTCAGGCCTGGTCCCCGGGGAGGGCACATCTTCTTCAGCAACACTGTCGGCTTGAACCAGAACTGGGAGCCCTACTGGACATGACAGCTGCTTCTTGCTGTGATCCCCGACTGGACGACCTCTTGGCCCTGCAGGCTCCGAGGTGGCCGTTCTCTCCGAGGGCCCTCAGCCTGAGGTCAGGAGCCTCACCACACCACGTGAGCAGCCGGGGCCTGTGGACCTGAGGCTGCTCTGGCCCCCAAAGCCTGATGACCAGGAGGCCACGAGAGAAGACAGTCAAGCTGAGGCCCAGCACGGTGTCCGGAGCTGAACTGACACCCGGCCCTATTGTACGGGCCTCAAGGCAGGGAAAGACTCTTTCTCTCCTCAGCCCTTAAGGACTGTCTCTGCCCTCCCCGTCTCCGGGGGAGCTTCCTCTGAACCTGGAGACCTTCCTGCTCTGCCTGAGCTGGTCTCCTTTATCCCGGCTGCACTGCAGGGACGCGATAAGGGAGGGCGACAGGCAAGGGTTTCCCCGCCTTGGATGGATGGTTGCTTTGATGTGTCCACTCATTCATTCGTTCAATAAGAATTTATGAAGCATCTTTCTGTGGCAGCTACTGTGCTCGGCCCTGGCCCACGGTGGGTGAGAAAGCTGTGGAAAGGGCCCGTTGTTTGTGCAGGAGTGGATGACTAACCCCAGGGATGAAGGAGCCCTTTCTCCAGAGGCAAGTGGGTGCCTGACAGTGAAGGAGAGAGACACACACACGCACCCCAATAAAACTCCTCTGAGAAGCTCTTTGTGGCTGGGCTGGCTCCCGGGACAGCCTGTTTGTCAGGGGCCGGGACCCAGCCCCACACTGTGCTATCTTTGTGTGCCTGGGTCCACCACAGGGGAGCGATCGCTGTACGTCGCGCTGGAGCGGGGGCGAGGAGGCTGGGCGAGCAGGAGCGGGCGTTCCACGCAGTGAGCTCATCCTTCTATCCGGCCCCCAGGTAGCTCCCCCAGCCGCTGAAAGGGCTGCTGTTGTTTTGACCTCGGAACATAGTGGGGGCTGGCAGGGGCGGGACAGGACTCTCCGCTGGTGCGGCTGAGGTCCGCAGGAATATTTGAGACGCTTCTCAAATGAGACCATCCTCTAGATCAGGCCCGAACTCTGGGCTGTCCAAAGGCCCATGTCGGGGAACGTGGCTGGAGAGAAACAGGTCGCACTTATCTGACAGAATTCTCGCGTGGGCACCCAACATGGTGTTACTCCCTACACAACGCTGGCATTTCCACTCTACCGTCTCTGTCCCCAAAGGCCACATGTTCCCCACTTTGTCCTGTATGACACTGGGAAAATAGAAATGCTTCATTGTCCCCCCACTACAACTCTAAGCTTACTTGGATCTGTAGCTGTCAACTCAACCCAATTCCTATCTAAATCCAGCTGAGTCTTGAGCTCTGGCTCCCATCTTTCTTGCTCTGCCAAGATGTTTGCTCATGACATTCTCTTATTATCTTCCCTTCTCCGTCATGATTTTCCCTCTCCACAGGATCTTTCCCACCAACATACATAAATGCTCTAGGAGCTCCCATCTCTTTAAAAGCAAAAATTCGGGACGCCTGGGTGGCTCAGTGGGTTAAAGCCTCTGCCTTCAGCTCAGGTCATGGTCCCAGGGTCCTGGGATCGAGCCCCACATCGGGCTCTCAGCTCTGCAAGAATCCTGCTTCTCCCTCTCTCTCTGCCTGCCTCTCTACCTACTTGTGATCTCTATCAAATAAATAAATAAAATCTTTTAAAAAAATAACAAAATAAAAGCAAAAATCCAAACAAAAACAAAAGAAATTTTAAAATCTCTGGATGCCCCATCTCCTCCAGCAGTGTCTGCCCTGATGGCTTGTTCTCCATCACAGTGAAATTCCTGTAGGAAGATCTCCCTCCCTGGTACTCTCACTTCTTCAGCCCCATTCTCTCCATGGACCCACCCCTACTGGCTTCCATCACCAGCAGTCTGCTAACACTCCTGTGTCAAGGTCTCTAGCAACCTTCACATTGCTGAAGCCCGTGTCGCTTCTCTGCCGGCATGTGGGATCCCTCATCAGCGTCAGAACGGTCGCCTGGTCTCCTCCTTGAAATTTCTCTTCTCTTGGTTTCGGGGAAAACTACCTCCCTACTTTACTTCTCTCTCTGTCTCTCTCTCTCTGACCATCTCAGGCCCCTCTGTTGGTTTCAGTCAACCTCTAAATGTTGGCATGTGTCAGGGCCTGGTCACCATTCTAGTAGTCTCTAAATGTGCACTACCTAGATGATCTCATCAAGGCTTTCAAACCATCTGTAAGTTGATGCCTCCTACACTTGCATCTTCAACCCTCACCTCTCCGCTCTGCTACAGGCTGGTATCTCCTTGTCATCTCTTCTGGATATCTACCAGGCGTTTCAAAACTGACACAGGCAAAACAAAACTTTTGCTTTCTGTCCCCACCCCAAACTGATCTGCCCCGTCTTCATAACTGGTACCAGCACGCTCTCAGTGTCCCAAGACTAGCAGGCCTCCTGGGTCCCCCCTTTTCTCTTTTGAGCCATGTGATTTTCATCAATAGGTCGTGTAAATTCAACTCAGTGTATCCTGTTTTGTCCTTTCTTTTCCATGTCCGTGACGGCCTGTCTCCCCCATGGGACTGCTAGCCTCCTCTTGTTCCCTACAATCCATCCTACCACAACAGCCAGAACGATCTTGGAAGATTTCAGATAGGAGCATCGCCCTTCCCTATTGTAATTTGAATAAAACCCAGATTCCTTACCATGGTAAGGGTAGGTGTTTTTTTGAGGGGCCCCCCAGCACAGGTCCTGGAATTTATGGAAGCCCTTATCACATCGCATTATAAATGCCAGTTGTCTCCGTTGGGCCTCCACGTTTGAGTGCTTGGGGGCACTCAATTATATAAAAATAGAGGCGCTGCCTGCCTCTCTGGCCTCGACTCTTCCTTATCCTTCTCTGCCTCAGCCTTCATCCTGCTGTGCGAACTTGGGGGGCTGGGCCTCATGTCCTTCTTGGGGAGTTCTTCCCTCTGCTTGGAATATTCTCCACCAGATTGCTGCCTGTCTCCACACCAACACTGGCTCCTTAAAAAGGCATTCTCTGACCCCTCCTGGCTCTCAAGGCTCTCAGCGGTGTCACCACAATTTCTGTCCTCTACAGCACTCAGCCTCTTTGAAATGATCTGTTTGTTTCTGATTCAACTATTAGTCTGCTTGTTGGTTATCTCCCCCCGGCCCACCCGCACTAAGGGGGAAGCTCCACAAGAGCAGGGAGCTTCTCCATCATGTTCATTTCCACATCGCCTGGGTCCAGAACGGTGCCTGGTACACTAGCAGGTGTTCAGTAAAGAACTGTCCCTCAAATGAACACACGGAAACCAGGCAGGGGAAGGGAGATGGGAGCAGAACGTGTCGTGATCCCTGCCCCCAAGCACTCAAACGTGGAGGCCCAACGGAGACAACTGGCATTTATAATGCGATGTGATAAGGGCTTCCATAAATTCCAGGACCTGTGCTGGGGGGCCCCTCAAAAAAACACCTACCCAGAGTGTGTGGGAGTCTGTGCGGAGCGGTTTCCTGGGGAAGCTGTGTCCGAGCTGAGATCTCCCGGAGGGCAGGCTGTGCAGGGGAGAGGGAGGTAGAGGAGCGCATCTCGGCAGGGACACCTGACCATGCAAGGCCAGAGGAGAGGAGAGTACAGTGAGGGGGTCAGAGGATCGCCCCCCGCAGACCATCCGACCTGCTTGACTGGAGAAGGGGTGCTACTGCCTCCCTGGGCTGCTTGAAGGGGGGGAGGCCATCATCTGATGCCACAGGGCACTCCTCCTCCATCGGTCCCTTCCACATGACCCACTGGGCTCTGACAACGTGCCGGGACCTGCGCTAGCTCCTGGGGAGTCAGAAAGGAGAGGGCTGAGGCCTCTGTGGTTGGAGAACCTGAGCGGAGCTATGAAGTCTCAGCCAAAGGCCACACCATGACCCCGCAGCCACTCTGCAGAGGGCACTTCTGGGTTCCTCTGCCACACATGTGCCTGGGCTTCAAGGCTGAACCAGGGACACTCCTGCCAGCCCTGCAGGGACTTGTCCCGGAACCAGTCTCACTGCCTCTCTTTCTGTTTCCATGATCACACATGCAGGTGTGCACATCACCTTTGCTCTGGTCACACGCACACACCCACACAGGTGCCTATGCCCTCACACACTCACCCACCTCGCCCCAAGCAGGGAACCCAGTGTGCAGAAATCCACAGCTCACGTAACCCGCTTGAGCCTTCCAGAAACTCCCAGGCTTCTTAGAAGGACCACGTGGGTTCCAGAAACATTCACTTCCCAAAACATTTATAATATTATAGACAAAGTAGTACAAGGTATTGAAATCGGAACCACATGTATACTGCATGACAAGGTTACTGAAGCAGGCCTCTTGGGAAAAGAGAATTCGAGTCAGGTCTTGAAGTCAGTCATGGAAACGTGAAAATGAACAGAAAAGAGGGTTTGGGGCTGATTTTGGATTTAGACACACTGAATCAGGCTACAAAAAAAGATTGTATTGATGGACGCATGGAACTGAAAAGTCAGGGTTGTTCTGGCTTTAGGCAGTGTTGGAGGAAGGACAGAAGGATGTCTTTCTGTATTTCCCAACTGGATTCTCCCCTTATGGGATACCAGGCTGATTTTAGCAACTTAAGTGACTAGAAACTATTTTTGCCAAGAACTCCCGCAGAAGGGGCGCCTAGGTAGCTCAGTGGGTTAAAGCCTCTGCCTTCGGCTCAGGTCATAGTCCCAGGGTCCTGGGATCGAGCCCTGCATCAGGCTCTCTGCTCGGCGGGGAGCCTGCTTCCCCCTCTCTCTGTCTGCCTCTCTGCCTACTTGTGATCTCTGTCTGTCAAATAAATAAATAAAATCTTTAAAATCTTTAAAAAAAAAAAAAAAAAAAGAACTCCCGCAGAAAAAGCGTGGAGGACTCTGACTGGTCTTGTCTGAGGTCCCATGCCCACTTGCGAACCAATCCTGAAGGATTGGTTCATCTATCTGGAGTTCTCTGACTGGCTAAGCCTGAGGCACGGATCGACTTCTCAAGCAGCCCTGCCTCATCCAAAGCACGTGGAGTAGGTTTCTTAAGGGGAGGAGGGGCCCTGTTTTCAGAAGCAAGGAATGGCCACTAGACAGGTGAGTGGACAGAAATCCAATACCCCTTCCTTAAATATCAGTCCCTCCCTCTGCTATAGCATTTTACACTTTTAAACTTTTCCATATAACTTGTCCAGTATGAGCATCAGGAGACAATCGTGAACCAGACAATCCCCCACACACACACTTTACCCTAGGTCAAGAGCAGTTGCAGATTTGATTGAACTTGATTTTTCTTTTCTACTATGATAGAGAATCAACTTGGAGTCCCTTGAGTCATCTCCTCTGTAAGGACAAGCGACCTTGGAGCACCCGGTTGAAGCTTCTCTCAGAAGCGGGGGGTGGGGGATTAGCTCTTGACACTGAGCTTGAGGTGCCGTTGGGACATCTGGATGGAACAGCCCAGGAGGCAGCTGGGTATATGAACCTGGGACTTCTCCCATGATGGCCAGTCGCTCACCGCCAAGCTCAAGGCTGCTTTCAGCCTATGCATTAAAGTGGCCAGTCAGTGGGCACCCAGTCAGAGGACAGCAAGGTCAAGGCCATGAGCATAGGCAGGATGTGTGGCTGGAGTGGGGAGGGGGTTGTATAAAGGAGATTGGGCTGGTGTCTGCTCTTACGTGTCAGAGAGTGGAGACCGGCACGGGGTGGAAAGGACAGGATCATCACCGACCTCACAGGCCACCCCTCATGTCCCTCCTCGAGGCCTCAGCTCTTACCTGTCACTCTGCAGGGCTGCGTAAGCTGGTTTCCAACGATGGTCCCCAGTGAGGCACACTCAGGCCATGAGGGAGTCCCCCTTCTGCACTGAATCCAGGTTGGCCGGGAACGCACACTGTTCAACAGAACGTGGCAGAGGTGTTCAGTGTCAATGCCAGCCTTAGCCTTTAGGAGAAACAGCAACGTCTACATCCTGTCTCTTGGAAGGTTTGCTTTTGAGATCCTGGAGTCGCCACGTAAGACATCTGGCTACCCTGTTGAAGGGACCATGTGGAGAGCCCATACAGAGAGGAAGAGAGTTTCAGCTGTCCAGCCTGAGGATGACTCCAGCCCCAGCCTCGATCTGAGCGCCCCTGCTGGGGACACCCCGAAGCAAGGCCTGCAGAACCAGCCAGCTGAACCCAGGAATCCACAGAACCATGAGAGAGAATTAAATAGTGGTTGTTGTAAAGCACTGAGTTTTGGAGCGGCCTGTTAAACCGTGACAGATTAACAAGAACATTCTCCCTTTGAGGAGACTGACTGGTATTCCTGAATCTTGTGCCCCCTTCTTCCCTGCCCCCCAAAACCTAAGATGGTTAAGTCAGGTCTTGGTTAATAACCAAGTGAATTATCATATTGATAACCATTCCAAGCAAGCCAGCCAGTTTTTAGGACAAGTCTAGAAATGGACGCATACGTGCTATCAGACTCTAGGGCTGAACTTCTAGAAATCACAGTTCCCACAGGGTCAGAGACCAAGACAAGGGGACTGGATGGCCACCCAGCTCTATCTCTGGGCGGTGGCCCAGAGAAGCAGATGGCAGAGCTCAGGTACCCCTCAGATACCCTTGCATGGCTTGAGGTGGAAGGCCCTAGGGGAGGGGTAGGATGGTTAAGCCACCTCCCAGCCTGGGTGACAGAGAAGTGGGCCACCTGAGCAGAGCCCCACTGGCTTGCTCAGGACCAGGTCCCTCCAATATTGTCCCAGCACCCCAGACCCCGTGCTTCTGCTGCAACCCCCATGCCTCAATGGCCCCGGACCAGCTCTTTGCTGACTCCCATCTTGGAGCCCTGAACACCACCCGCAACCTTGATCACTTCCCTGTGCTTGGGACACTTTCCTTCTCTTTCCTCCAGATCTCCAGGTTCACAGGGTCATTGTCATATGTGGCTTGAACGTGTCGTGTACGACTCTTATCCCACTGCTAGGCCTTGAGCTTCTAGAAGGCAGGGCCTGTGGCTCCATTTTGCCCTCTAATACATTCCTTCACTCAACAATCTACTATCTGCCAGTGTCTCTGTTTGGTACAGAAGGTGAAAAAGTATTGTCCTTGACCGGGAGGTGGGTTTGGTCCAGCTGGATGGACAAGCGTGAATGTGCACGATTATTACACACCAATATAATCCTAGAACGAAGGTGTGTGCACAACACAGCGGGGACCCTGAGAAGTACCCAGGTCAGCCTTGGGGGAAGCGGGCTAACAGATAAAATTCCCTGTGGTTATTGCATGCCAGGCTCTGTTCAAAGCACGTCACTTGTTTTTATTTATGTTTTCATTATTTGAAGTGCTTAAAAGAGTAAGCTCTTATTATAGGCAGATGTAGAGACAATAGGTAAATGTAAACAAACTGTACAAAATTCAGAAGGCACTAATGTCACCCAAAGAGGCTTCCCAGAGGAGCGCACCCCTGCCCGTGTTTTGTGCCTTCCAGACATCCTGTACTTTATGAATCTAAGTCTGCATGTACACGTTCTCAAGCACACTCACCACACACACGCAGTCTTTGTGTAGATGGTTGCACAATACTCTGCATGGGTTTTTTTTTTTAAATGTATTTAACGTATCCTAGAGCTCCTTTCATACTACCGTAGGGATACCTCATTCTTGGCTAAGGACAACACATTGCCGTAGTATTCCATTATATGACAATCTGTTTAACCAGTCATCTATTAATGGCAATTAATGCTTTTTTCAAACTGTTCACTATTTCAAATAATGCTACGCTGGATAACCCTGTGAATATGTTATTTTGAACAAGGGTCATAAATTTACAGTAGACATTCATAGAAGTAGAATTGTTGGGTCAAGGGTAAGTACCATTAAAACTCTAACAGCTCTCCATCTGACATTTTGTTCTTAGAGACACACCACTAAGCTTTACAAAGCTTTTTCTCTAATCTCCTACTACAACTCCCTTCTGCCATGGCCCAGAGACCCAGCAAAGGCCAGCAGAGGAGAAAGAGGGGGAAAGGGAACACCATTTCCTTTAAAATTCTCTCCTTTTTCCTCCTTTATCTTATAAATTTCATATACAAATGTTCTATGTAAATTTCATATTGCATATGAAATTCATATTCAAGGTATAAATAAAAATCACATTTAATAATGCAAATAATGTATTTATAGAATGTAAACATACAGAGACAATTTGACAGGGGAGCGTGTGCTCTGGAACAACTTGTAGCTGCCTTGGGACACAGACCTGGGCCATCTGAGAAGGGCGGACAGCTCCCTGGGGCGAGCCCCGGGCGAAGTCTCGCCTGCCGCAAGTCCAGCCGTGGGTTGTCGAGGCTCATAGGCCAGCATGCGGCATTTTTGCTCCCATCAGTTTGGGTTGAGTTTGCCCCGGTCCCCAGGAGAGACCGCGTGAGGCTGCAGGTGGAGGGGCCTCCTGGGGGCGTGGATGTTCAGGGGTGCCCGCCGGGAGCTCAGGAGGGGTGAAGCAGGCAGATCGGGAGTGGGAAAGGTGCTCAGACAGAGAGAGCCAGAGAGCAGAGGTGAAGCAGGAGGCATTCCCAGCACTGACGCGGCTCCAAGCGGAGGGGACATCCCGGGTGGGGTTTTGTGATTAATCTGATTCATCCCAATCTTTCAGATGAAGCGACCAGACTTTCACCCAAGCAGTGATCACAGACGTCAACGAAAAATTGGTTTCAGTTTCCCGCAATCCCTGAGCATCCCCGCCCAGGGTTCGGATCTGTGAGACCCACCCCTGGCTCCGTGACCTGGTTGCCCCGAAGGGCAGTCACCTTTGGAGACCAGGCATCAGATAGGCTCCGCGGGGCTGCACCTAGGGCGCCTGTCACCGCGGACAGTGAGCTGCCTCTCCCCGGCTCTGTGCAGGAGGCGGCTGCCAAGGAGACGGGCCGCGGGTGTGCTAGAGCCCCTCCTGGAGTATATGTGCGTACGGGTGTGCGCACGCTGGGCATACACAGGGGCCAATAACAGCTTCCCCACTGGACCCTCAGGAACATTCTCCAGTATTTGCTTTTCCTCCAAAGTCAATACCTTATCTCAAGCGGCCTTTTGGAGCTTCGCCCCCACAGCTGGGCGAGGCAAGGAATGAGAGCCCAAGGCTGGCAGGAGAGGACTCTGCCCTGTGTGGTGTCTCTCTCTCCTGGGACTGAGGAGGCCCTTGGCAATCCCAGAGTACCTCCCCCACCCCCCTTCTCGGCCTCCCTGGGCTCCAGACACAGTGCTCTCTGAAAGCACCATGGCTCAAGCCTGAGCTCCTACGGCACAAACCCCTGCAGACTCCGTGGCTCAAAACAGCAGGATGGATTACCTTCCAGTTCCAGAAGACGCAAGTCCAAAAATGGGGCTTAAGGGGCAAAAATCAGGATGTTCCTTCTGGAGGCTCTGGGAAGGAATCGATTTCTTTACCTTTTCCAGCTGCAGAATGCCACCTCCTCTCTTGGCTCCGAGCCCCTTCCTCCACCGGCAAGGCTAACAGGGTGCCCTTTTCCAGACTCTCCCTCCCTGACCGCTGTGTCGGGGTCACACCTTCTCTCTCGGAGGCTGACACTCCTGCTTCCCTCTTGTAAGGACCTTTGTGATTGCCTTGAGGGCTGGCCCAGATCATTGAGGATCATCTTCTTAATTTAATTCCAACTACGCAGTCCCCTGTACCACAGGAAGCAGCTGATTCCCAGACTGCGGGGATTGGGACAAGGAGGTGTTCCGGCGTCACTGTGCCCGCCAGAGATCGCCCTGAGCCGTGGCCCCTACAAGCTGCTCATTACAGTGATACGCAGAATAATGGCTAATGGCCAGCTCCCTCTGGGGCTCAGGTAGAGGCCACCCCATGCACACAGGCGTGGGGCTGCATCCGCCCGGAGGGGACACTTTTATCTAATTCCCACAAAGTTATGGACCAGCAGAGGCCCTTCCTGCAACGCCCACTCTCTTCCCTCCCTTCCTCCGCCTGACCAAAATCTACGCATTCTTCACAACTCAGCTCAGCGCAGAACATTTCCCTACCTTTACCCTGTGATGCCCCCACACTCTCAGCTGGGCTGGTCACACCTTCCCCGCGCTTCCACTCTACCCCAGACTTTCCATATCCTGGCACTGACCACAGGGCACGGGGAGTGTCTCTCTGTAATTCTGCCTGGACAAGATCAGCCTGGGGCCCAGAAGCTTCTCCTGGTGCCTCGCTATTCCCCAGGCCCTGTCGTCCTTATTTCCAGGGCAGGTGCCCCTTTCAGGGTCTTCCAGCTCCTGCCTTCTTCATCTTCCGTGGTACAGGCCTCAGATGGGACTATCGAGTCCCCATGAGGAACGTGGAAAGAAAGCGGAGGCCGTCCTTGTCTCAGAAGTGCTCCCAGCCCCAGGGGAGCCCACCTGCTATACTGAGGCCTGTACCTGGACTGTGAGCAGGCTGAGGTCCTGCTCCCCCAGGAGCCCAGGCTGTGGCTGAAGGGACATTAGCCAGAGAGGTGAGAAAAATCAGGGAGGCTGCATGGAGGAGGCAATCTCCAGGAAGAGGAGAGGAAGGAGCAGAGAAGGACGGACAGGGATGCCGACTAAATGAAAGAGGAGCTTTCCCAGCCCCTTCCTTCCACAGAGGCGCAGAGAAGGGAGCCCAGTAAGCCTCCAGCAGAGCAGGACTGGAGCCCTGGTGTTCTAGCTCCCAGCCCCACACCGGGCCAGAGACCACCCTTGCTCCTTCCTCCTCCGACCCTCCTCAGCGCCTGCCGGCACAGCTTGACTCCCCCTCCTTGGGAACCCTCCTCCGCTTCCACACAGAGCATGGTACCTCACTCTTCTCCCAAGGGCTCCACTGGAGCCCTTCTCCCGGGCTCCAAACCTTCCCGGTTCCTCTCCCCTCCCCTTATCCCACTTCCCATGTCCCCCTGTCTTTCCATTTTTGTTTTTGCCTTGTCAGTCTGTTTCTCTTCTTGACCGTCCATCACTGACCGTCCATCTTTGCTAGAGGCAAAGTTCCAGATGAATTTGAGTAGATTCACTGGACAGGTCTCAAAACCCACAAACCCCTCCCAGAGCTCGGATTTGTACCAAAACTGGGGGGAGGGGTGCAGAGGGAGGGCAGCTGTCCCTGACAGAGATGGAGGTGGGGAGGGAACTGAGACCCCAGGACTAGAAACAGAAATAACTCCTTCTTCGTGGCCACGCCCCATCTCCTTGAACCCCACACCCAAGAGCTGTTAGCACTTGAAGCCAAGCCCACTCCCTGCCTGGACCGTGGGAAGGGTTTGGAGGCAGAAAGACCTTTGCATTATAAAAATCCAGGGCTGTTTTCTACTGCCACAAACCTCCCCAAATCTGGAGAGGTTCACAGAGCCACTTGACCCATTTGGGGCAGAGATGCTGAAGGGGACCAGTCAGCAGGAGGTGGATAAGGAGGCAGGCCCAGCCTCAGGGGGCGGGGCTGGCAGGAGGGAGCTGGCTGAGCTTGGCCCCTGGAGGGACACCTGGTGAAGGCAAAGCATAAGGCAGGGGGGTGGGGGGGCAGGACGCAGATTGGGGCGCTAAGGGAAGGTTCCCAGGAAGAACATGAACATAAAGTTCTACCCGCCATGTCCCCATTCACAGCTGTCTTAGTTTGGGACACCCCATTAGCAGAGCCTAGGACAGGACTTGGGCTCGACTGGTTTTTTGGGACTGGGACCCCAGGAAGAAGTAGGGGTGGCTCGGGAGGGCTGGTTCCTGCCACAGGCACCTGGGAATTGGCTCCAGGGGAATGTATGGAGGAGGAAAGTCTGGGCATCTCTCCTAACCTCCTCACCCCCCTGCCCCCTGTTGAGGGTGGCCCCTGGGCACATTAGCCACCCTTCACTTGTGGGGGATGCCCAGTTTTTGCAGCTTCACAGGAAACCCTCCAGGAAAAAAGACAGCAGAGAGCTGCTGAGGCCAATGCTGAGGTGGGACCCAAACACACGCCTGGCAGGGTCCATGGTGGCTGTGCCAGACTCAGGCTGACTGAGAGCCTGTGGCCCCGAACCCCAGAAGTATCAGTCCACAGCCACTTCCCCTCTGAAGGAGCCACCTGGCCGGGGGCTCCCCACTGCCTTACGCCATGGGCCTGCCTGGTGTGTGGGGGGCTCTGTGGTCTGGGACAGAGGAGCCCAGGGATGGCCACTTTCAGCAGACAACAGGGATCCGGTCTGGATGAAGGGGGTGGAGAGCAGGAGGGCTGGACGGCTTGGAGTAGGACATTGAGAAGAATCTGGGGTGTGGCCTGGACCTCATGGTGGGGTGAGGGCCTTGGAGGGGGGTGCGGGGAGAGCATCCAAGCAGCACTGGGGAGGCTGAGGAGTGGGAGGGAGAGGGCTGCGAGTTCTTGCTCTCAGGATGGGCCTGGGGCTCATGGAAGACAAATACGTGAGGGTTTCGGGTTAAAGTATCAGCTTCAACATATGCATCTAGTGCCACTTTTCCTCCAGATCTCACGAAAACACTAGAGGGGAAGCATGAGGAAAACCAAAGAGGGAATAACCACAGCCCAACCTGGGAAGCTGGCAGATGAGCAGGAACCAACAGAGAAAGCCAGCAGGGGGCAGGGGGGGGAGGGGGTGGCACCAACCCCAAGGGCAAGCAGGATGCTCAAAAAGCTTAGAAACTGGGGTAGCAGGAATCTCTGCAGGGGGGAGAAGGAGGGGGGAAGAGGGAGTTACAAGGGGGGATTGGTCGGAGGGTGTTCAAGGACCAGTTGGATGGCTGGACCGCTTTCCCCTTCCCCATCCTGCTGTGGGGGTGCTAAAGAGAAGGCAGGGAAACTGGGGGACCCCACTCCCAGCACTCCCTCTGCCCCAAGAACCCAAAGCGCTGGTTAATACAGCTTCCCTCTCTGGGCAGGAGGGTGGAAGAGTCTTCTTGGAAAAGCCTGGTCTGCTCAAGAGGAAAACCTTAGTACTGGTGCGTTGGGCTGTCCTGACAGATGCCACACCCAGAAGTCTCTCCAGCAAAGTCTGGCCAGCCCCACCCTAGAGTGACTTAAAAAAATTAATACTCTGAGAACAAAAGCAAAACACTGTTGGACATTGAAAACATGATAGCAGCAGTAGGAGGTTTGGAAGATAAAGTTGGAAGGAAAAGTTGAGGAATTCTAGAAATCAGAAGCAAAAAAAAAAAGACACAGAAATGGAAAGTAGGAGAGAAAAGATCTCAGTAATTGAAGAATTGGCCCAGGAGATCTGATATTCACGGGACAGAAATCACAGAGAGAAGAGCCTGGAGGAAAGGTGAAAACAGACCCATGCTAGGCACATCTGTGCAATGTTGCACACACCAAAAACCATAGACGGACTTCTCTGAGCATTAAGGGGTGACAGAAAACAAGTCACCTGCCAAGGAATCAGAATGGATTTGACTGTCTCGTCAGCAGTACTGAGACACAAGAAGACAATGAAGGAATATCTGAGATGGTAGAGGAAATGCTCTCTAATCTAGAACCCTCCATCAGGCCAAATGACCAATCATGTATGAGGATGAAGATGACCTGAGATGTGTGACATCACAATCTCTCCTGGGCAATAATTTCCAGGAAACTGCTGGACAATGTGTTCCCCAAACTTAGAGTAAGCAGAGGGAAGAAGAAAGGACACAGCAGGGCCCACCCAGAGAGGAAGCAGAGAGCCCGCCCCAGGAAGGCTGTCCCACCACCAGCAAGCCCACTGGCACAGGGCTGTCTCGCCATCCTGAGGACAGAGGCCTGGGTGAGCCTGGCGCAGATCTGCTCTGCCCTGGGCTTGCCTTGACCATGTGCTGGCGAAGCACATGCCTTCCCGTCCTGGCCTGTGGCCACCGGACAGGACTTTCTGGTTTACCTGCTCCCGAAACAGGACTAGGCTCTAGGGAGCTTATAATGAATGGAAAGTGTAAAGCAGCTCACTCTCCTACCAGGTGTCCTCCATGGGACCCATACCCCAGCCCTCCCGGATGCCCTTGGCTCACTCGTGGCCTTGTCTGGAGATGTCCCCAGACAGGGTTTTGCGGTAAATTCTTGGTGATTCAGAAGCCGCACGGTGGCCCACGGAGTCCTCCAGCTCATCTTCTCTATCTTCAACCAACACCAGCAGACTTTCCCTTAGATGCCAGGTTTGTGTTTGCCATTCTGGTTCTCAGTTCCGGCTCTGTCTGCCCGTCTCTCCCACAGCTAATCCAGATCCATTCCTCACCCTTCTCCGTCCCACTCCAAACCCAGGAGCTGACCTTTACAGTCACCCGGATGGGCTCCCTTATGGCTCCCTTGTGGAAGTAGTAGCAGGACGTGGAAGGAAAAGGAGAGCAAGGCCAAGCAAGCTTGCCCTGGCCCTGCTGCTCCCATCACAGACGGCGGCTCCGCCATCTTTTTAAGGCCCCGGTATGGGGCCCTGTCCTAGGACCATGGCTCTCCCTCTGGGTTCTGGGAACTGCTTCCTCCTCTTGATTCCTCAGGTCTAAGAGTAGCAATGGCTCCCCACTGTTACCAGCTCTGGCTTCCCTTAACTCTGCTCACACCTTGTAGACAGTCTCTTCATTGATCTTTCCCACAGCTGCCCTGGTTGTGTGCTATTTCCTGCCAGGCTGCTGATGGACACACCCACTGGACACTCCACTCTCTGGGACGTAGACACACAGAAAATTGAACGAAAGGATTGGGGTTGGGGGGTAATTCCATAGGGGCGTGGTGCACAAAAGTATTCTAAGCTACTAGCAACACTACACGTAACACGCACACGGGTGCTCGTCTTATGTCCTTCAGATCACATCTACCCATTCCACACACTCTTCGGGATGTGAGAAATACTTCACAGTACAGATTATTTACCAGGGGCACATGCGGGGCTTCCGGAGGCAATGTCTTATGTCTTGCCTTGGGTGATGGTTATGTAAGTGTTCACTTTAAAATAACTTGTTAAAATATATATTGATGTTTTATGTGCTTTTATTTGTGTGTGATAGAGTTCACGATAAAAAATTTTTAAGAAAGGGGCACCTGGGTGGCTCAGTGGGTTGGGCCTCTGTCTTCGCTCGGGTCATGATCTCAGGGTCCTGGGATCCAGCCCCGCATCAGGCTCTCTGCTCAGCAGGGAGCCTGCTTCCTCCTCTCTCTCAGCCTGCCTCTCTGCCTACTTGTGATCTCTGTCAAATAAATAAATAAAATCTTTTTTAAAAAATTTTTTTAAGAAAAAAAAAAGATTATCTACCATGCTGTTATGTGATATCATCTCCCCTTTACTATTCCTAAATTTCATTAAATTCTGCTCCACAGCCTGTGTTGGAGGTCACAGCCTTGTTGTGGGGGTCCTCTGAGAAACAGAGGGAGGGAATGGGGAGTCTAGGCAGGGGTGACCCGATGCAGAAAAGGAGGAGAGAACTTTAAGCAGAAGCAGAACACTAGAGACCGACTGGAGTAAACCTCATTGTCCCCAAGACTTCCCCAAGATACTCGGGGTGGGGGGCTGTATCTTGGGGTTTTTGCCCTATCTGTGATAGAGACTCAAGCCAATGCATTTATATATTACAGAAAAGGGTAATCCCATAATCTTGGAGAATTTGGAGCTGTGCTAACCACTCAGAGATGGGTCACACAGGAGCAAGTAAGATGGCGGATGTAGACATGTTTTATGAGCACCAGCTAGTTTAAAGGGCTAATAACTGTTAATATTGGCTAGGATTCCTTCTCCATCCCTTTCTGGGGTGAGTTTTCTAAGAGGGCTAGGGTCTTTGGGGGAGAAAAGATAAGCCAGTCAGGAATCCAAGTTGCGAACAACACAATCTACTCTAGCTGGATTTTGCAAAAAGTAGGTCATTAAAAGATATTATAAGGCCCATGGAACCCCCAGGAGGTCAAAGAGCCAGACTTGGATGCCATGAAGCCAAGAACAATACAGTGGAGCCTCACGGCGGGAACTGCCCAGAGAAAACAAAATGGCACCACCACCCACACGTAAACCCTGCTCTAGGCATGGGTCCAGAAATTGCCACTGCTGCCCAGAAGGGCCAGATGCCCCCACCACTGTGCTTGCCCACAGAGGACCCCTACAAGTCACATGTAGGGGTGTGGAAACAGCAGAGCCTTGTCGCAGTAACTGCCCCTCCGCAGGCAGAGGAACAAGTTCTGACTTCTGCCTTAACTGGGGAGACTCATAACGTGGAAAATTCTCCAGACGTAGGACGCAAATTCAAAAGATATGGGAAAGCCACAGACATGACAAAGGCTACTAGACGGGTAGAGCCATGCTGCTGGGTGGAGGAGGTTATTTTCGAGCCCAAGGCAAAGCAGGAAAGCAGAAACGAAGGGAGCTGGACCGCCCACAGACTCCGGGCTCCCCATCCTCAGGTCCTGCCTGGATTCAAGCTCCTATCCTGGGACCACACCTCCGAGACCGCCCTCTCTGCTCCGTGGGCCTGCTGCCCTGCCGGCCCTCCATTCCACTGGCTCCCCTCTACCCCGGGAACCAGGACCACGGCCTTGGTCCTACCATCTTCCAACTCACCTTGCTGCCCACACCCCCACTACCTCTGTCCTTGGGCCCAGAAAGCCCCTGCTAACACCTGACCGAGGGACCAGAGGCCGAGGGCAGTCACAGAGCAGCTGATGGAGGCCGTGGTGCAGATTAGGAGAATGGTTTTCTGTTGGTTGCAGAACATTTGGGGTCTGAGGGCAAGTCTCTGAGACATCTGGCAGAGCTGGTCCCCAGGAGGGAGCCTGGGGGCAAGGTAGCCAGAGCTTCGGGAACATCTGTAGCCTGATCAGGCAGGGGACTACCCTAAATGACAACCGAAGGGCCTTTTGCTGGGCCAGGACGTGCACAAAGCTTTCAGGAAGTGGACGCCTTCCCTAAAGTCTGCCTGTTCGGTGGCGTCAATGTCCTTCAGTCTGGGGCCTTTAGTGTAACCACAGGGAGTCGGGGACCAGAGCGGGAGAGAGAGGCTTGGTAATGAGCGGGTGGGGGAGGGGAGGCTACCTTCCTGGATGCACAAGCGTTCAAAGACTTCCAGAGAAACATCCCAGAATCTGGAGAGGTTAAGAGTAAGAGTCATCTGGGCTGTGTCTAACTCCAGCGTCTGCATGTCCCCAGGTCTGAGATAGGTGCTGGGGGACACGGAAGGAGGGAGCCAGGCCTGTCCTGTGCGTCCCTACTGCCGCAGGCATCTGCAGCCCACTCTAGAACCCTAGGACGGGACGGGATGCTGGCAGCCTCCTCCCACATTCCACAGACGGGGCGCCTGGGGCCAGGCTGCGGAGGCCGAGGGCCCCGCGTGGGCCACACAGAGCCAGCCCTTCAGAGAGGCGGAGGCAACGGGAATGAACTCATTTTTTCCTGGGCTCAGGCACCGTGATCATAAAACCAGGACGCTGAGCAAATGGCCCCAGGTGTGCGCTTTCCCAGTTTCGCTGGGATAATAGTCAGGAGCTTCGAGAGGCTGACCTGGTTTCGACGGAACGGCTCTTGCTCTGGTACAGCGTGGTTCTGCGGCTGCTTCTCTCCGCCCCCCTCCTCTCCCCCTCTCCACCTGCTTTCTGCAGCGGGGGAGAGACGGGGTCTTCACTGCAGCCCCAGGGAGCCCTGGCAGGAGAGCAAAGGGGATGTTCTCCAGGGGCCTGGAAAAGCCCCTTCCTTAGAGAGGCTCCACCAGGAGAGGCCCAGAGTGTGCAGAGAGGGACGGACAGCACCTTGCACCTCCCTCGAGGGGCCTCTTGCTTTCAGTCTCTCTGACTCACTGATGACTCCACAAAGATCTAGAATCAGATGCGGCAGGACTCACTGCTTCCTTTTATAGTTGGGGCAACTGAGGCCCAGAAAGGGGAAAGGAGCAGTCGCAGTAAGGTAGTGGCCGAGCTGAGACTGCGCAGATTTCCGAACTTCCAGCCCCATTCCTGTCCCTCCCGCCCCCACGGAGCAGCACGAAAAGAATCATAAGCTGACAGGACGCCTGGGTGGCTCAGCTGGTTGAGCGTCCGCCTTCTGCTCAGGTCATGAGTCCAGCGTCCTGAGATCGAGTCCCGCATCAGGCTCCCTGCCCAGCGGGGAACCTGCTTCTCCTGCTGCCTGCTGCTCTCCCAGCTTGTGCTCGCTCTCTGACAAATAAATACAGAAAGGCTTTTAAAAAAAAATAAATAAATAACCTGAGCAGAGACTTTAGGAGGTGCTCCCGGGCCGCTGAGACTGAACAGAAGGGATTCTGCTTGTGGGAAGCCTTAGATGAGGCTCCCAGACCCACATGAAAAGGCCTTGCTCCTAAGACTGCCCAGGAACAGCAGGAACCTGGTGGCAAAGCGGGAAGGCCCACGTCTCCCCTGGTCTGGGGCAACAGGGACCATCCCTGCCCAGTCCTTGCTGCTCAGTTCCTCCAAAGCTGCCCCCCACCCCACTTCAGAGCTCACCTCAGACACCCCAGGGCAGTGGGAGAACATTCCCCTCGCCCTCAGGAGACAGGAGAGCTTCCTGTCCTCCTCTGCAGGCCCTGGAGGCAGACAGCCTACCTACCACCAGGTACGGGGGACTCTGAGAAGGGTCCTTACCAGCCTCAGAAGCCCTCTACCTGCCTCCCCAACCCGGCTGGTCTCACGGCCTTTTACCTCCCAAACTTCCAGGATAATCCCACGTCCTTCAGGAAAACAGCGTGGGGAAGAAGGGGCTTTGGAGGCCCACAAACTGAGGAGGCCTGGATCTTAACCAGCCGCCGATAGCTCTACGACTCCAACCTGCCTGGCCTTTGTGAGTGACCGTGCTCAAGCCGTCAAGCGGGACATAGACCCCCCACCCCAACCGGCCCGGCATGGCTTCACTGAGGACTGGAGAGGCTCACAGAGAGTGGGGTCTTAGACCACAGTGGTTGTTATCATTAGGAAGTCCCTTCAACACCCCGGCCCTCGAGTTCCCGGGCCCTGCCCTTCCCAGGGTTCCCGTGGTGATATGGGGTCAGGCTCTGGCCTCCCTCCCGCCCACCCAACTTGGGCAAGGTGACAGAGAGTGAAGAGGGCCCCTCGGTGTGACAGACAGTCACCCCGCCTTTCGGGCCGCCTCAGCCAGCATATCCAACAACGGGAAAAGTAAACATTCATCAGCTGGGGAAGGGCCAATCCTGTCTGTAATAACCAGGAACAAAGCAGTAACGTACCCCAAACCCACAGGTGCTTTGCCAGAGTTTTAGCCAAAAGTTTCGCAGCTAAATAGAAGGAGACGAACACCAAAGACTACACGTGTGGTTCCGTGTCCGTGAAGTGTGGACGATGCAAACCTGGATGGAAAGCTCTTTCGGGCAAGCCTGAGGTGGGAAGGGGAAGTTGGGGACTGGCTGGAACAGGGCATGAGGGGGTTTTCGGTAAAGATACTCAATATCTTGTTCGGTGGTAGGTATGTGGTGCTTTCCATCTGGGGGAGCTTATCAAACAATATGCTTAGAAGGGGTGAATTTTACTACATGCGAGCTACACTTCAGGGAAGCTGGTGGGGACGAGCTCTTCCAGCGTGGAAAATGCGGTCCAGGCTGTATATATGAGGAATGGTTTCTCCACCTAGACAACCCTGAGGAAGTATCCAGCACTTCCCAGAAACACGCAACTGAGCGACCAGTACCAGAGCATCCCAGAACAACTGGCCTTGCAGAGGCCCTAGGGATAGATGGATTCTATCCCTTGGTGCATGTAGACCCTGCTTTTCTGCCTGAATCCGAAACTTGAGCCCGTATCTGATGCCCTCGCTCCTCCCTGTTCTGCCCGAGGACCCTCATGCAACCTGCACGAGTGAGAAGGAGCCATCTTTTCAGGAGTGAGGAACTCTTCTGTCTCCCCAAGGCCAGCGCGTCTCGCCTGGATCACCAGCCCGGGACGCAACAGCCTCTCTCTCCTCAGCCTGCTCCCGAGGCGTCTCCAGACCGACAGGGCGTCGCGGGCCCTGGTCTCTTCTCTCTGCCTTTCTGGCCCAGAACGACAGCATCTTGCGGCAACTTTCACTTGGAAGGGTTGGCTTCTCAAAACCAAGGTCGACTCGGGTGCGGGACCCTCCCTTAGTGGCTGCCCTCCCGCGAGGGCCCAGCGTGGGACAGGAGTGGGACGCCCTACTGAGGCTTGAGAAAGAAAGTCCACGTTCACCAACACGGTCATTCCTTCGTTCGTTCGCTACTCCCCTTGTTCAGGACAGAAGACCAGCTCCGTCTAACTTACGCCCAGAGAGAATTTAGGGGGGCAGAGATGTGAAAAGAGTTGGCCTTTTAAGCTAAGTTTCGGAATAGCTGGAGTCCCTCCCCACGCTTCCTTCTGCCCCTCCTCTCCCCAGAGTCTGTCTCCAAGTTTCCCATGTATATACCTCCCTCCTCCTCCTCCAGCCGGAAAACAAACAGCACATCATAAAACCTTCATGCCAATGGACACCCTGGGCTGAGGGAGTCTGGGACTTCAAAGCACGGCTTATTATTTCATGTTAGTTCCAGCTGGACGTGCACCTCGCCTGTCTGCTGGACAGGCCTCGTAGCCGCCCGGTGCCCGGCCCTGGGCTAGGTGCAGGGCGACCCCTCAAGGAAGGACGAACACTTTCCGGGTCAGGGTGAGCACAGAGCGGGGAGGGAAAGAGGTCAGGGTCAGGATGGGTCAAGGCTGGGGCTGCTGTAGGAAAAGGATCCTTTGGAGCTCTTAGTTCTCCCTCTTGAGAACTAACTTTCTGCACTTGTGGCCCCAGAGCAGGACCGAACCCCTGTCATCCTTCCAGACCTCGTCCGGGCCCATCAGCGTTCGCCATAGCGGCTGGGGCTGGAACGGAGTCCTGGTCAGCATCAGCCAGGCTGATGCCAATTAAGACCCAGGCGTCCCCTGCCCCTAACCCTGAACTCAGATCAAAAGACCTCGGCCCTCAGATGCGGGGCTCCAGACCATAAATCTGAAGGAGCTGGGCCTCCAGCTAACAAGCCGCCCTGGCTCAGACCAGAGCAGGATCCCGGATCCTGTTTCATTCTAGGAGAAGCCAGCCTAGAGTGGGGGCGGGGAGGGGCGCGGGAAGGGGGGACACAGAGGGCCTCTGACCCCCAGCCCAGGGCACCTATCCACCCCCAGCACCAGCTTGCTCCGTCAGACCTGGGCTGAGTGTCCTGGAGGGCTCTTGAGAACCAAATTCATCCCTGGGCAGCGCTGCCCCACGGGGCCTCAGGAGCCCGCTCAGCGCCCATTGTCTGCCCCCACAAGAATTTTAACTGCAAACATCTGGGTGCAGGAGACTCCGGAAGAGCAAATGTCTTTACCTCCTTTGATTCCCTTCATACAGAGGGCTTTTTAAATTTTAATTTGAGGTGACCTTTGACCTGAGTTCCCATTCCCATAGATTCCAGATTTTTCCTGTGCCCTCAGATAACCTCCCGAGCCAGCACCCACCTGACCAGAAGCCCCTCCTAAGGGGGCACTGTCTCCCCCAACCATGACCCACTTAGGGTCTCCCCCCCCCCACCCCCACCTTGGGTTCCCTCCCAGGACCTTTTTTCTCAAGGGCCCAAGATGCCTGCGCACCCCCAAACATCTCCCAGGGCTCTGGGCCCAGCACCGGACCACTGGCGTAGCACCCACCCTGCGACGGGAAACCCGGTCACTCAGGAGTAACGGCTCTGAACTTACAGAGGAGGAAACCGATGCCAGAAAGGAAAAGGGACCACAGGAGCACGCGTGTGTGGCAGAGCTGGAGCCACGAACAAGGTTGGAGAGCCCTGAACCAGGGGCCCACGGGGCGGGAAGCACCAGCCACAGGCCCCGGGGCTGCCTGGTCTTGGAGCTGCGGGAGCCTGGGTGCGTCTCCACCCGGTCCGTGGGCCCGAGAGGCGAAGGTGCTTTCACCTGGGTGTGGTCCGCCCCCTCCACAAGGTGGCCAGCGCAGCCAAGCGCCAGGGGTCTCGGCAAAAGCCACAACGGGCAGAGAAGGGACAAGGGCAAGAGGGATGGGAGCGAGAAAGGTCCGTCAGAGCCTCGGGCTCCAGCCCTCTCCTGGTCGCCTTTGGGCTGGAGAGCTGCTTTGCTGTCGGTCCCCAGAGTGTGTCCTGCATTGTGCTAAGCTAAGCTGGCAGGACCATGTAAAAAGGGGGGGGGGGGCTCCTGGTTTCTGCCTTTGAGGCACTAAGGGACCGGCAGAGGGACAGGAACCGGTGTGAGGTGACCCCGGGACTGGAGTTTCAAGAAAGAATGGGGCAGGCCCCTTGCCGGTGAGACTTGGCAGCAGGGCCTGGCTCCACAGAGGCCTCCCACACGTTGCCCACACAGTCCCAGGTCAGGGCTCCAGCAGCCATCACTGTCTTAAAGACCCAGCTCCTCGCGCCGGAGGCTAAACGGCCCCGATGCCCGGCTCCCCTGCCGGCCCCAGCCTTCTCACCAGCCGTTTGACCACATGATTCCTCCCGAAAGCCTTCCCTGGCTCCGCAGCCCCTCCTTGTCATGCCCAGTGACTCACGCTGCCTGCCCAGGCCCAGCTCACCACGGCTGACATCACCTTCACCCCACCCCTTGCCAGCAAACCCTCTCCTCTGATCCATCTTCTCCTCGGAGTCAAGAAATGCTAGAACCGGGATCGGTCCGCAGGAGTATCTGGGGCAGCTTCCCTTTAGAGCTGGGGGCCTGGGGTCCTGGCAGGGCCGGGAGCTTTTTCCAGCTCACAGGCTGTGAAGTGCTTCGAACCTGGCTCTTCCACTGAACGGGACAGATTTAGGGCTGCATCAGGATGTCAGGGGAAAGAGTCACGGCTCGGCCAGTAACTAAGCTCTTAGCCCTTACACCTGCCAGGAGGGCCCAGAATTGGGGTCCAGACTCCCCGGGGCCTGTGGCTGTACCTTGAGCACAGAGGTGCCGGGAGCAGGAGGCAATCAAAGGATCCCCCCAGCCCCGACCACTGCCTAAAGCGAGGAGAGGCCAATCCTTCTTCCTCAGAGAGATCACCTGTTGCAGAGGAGAGAACAGGTGTTAAGATCCTCCCAGGAAGAAGAGACTAAGTAGGCCTCACAGAGGCCTGGAGGGATGGTGTAGAGGGACCCTCCGGGGACCCAGAGCTGACAAGGAGAAGCAGACAGGAGCCAGGTGTCTGCCCCCTCCCAGGGAATGCCTGGTGCGTCAGGAGGTAAGAACAGCTCACGGACAGGGCTGTTCGGAGTGTGGTCGCTGGTCCGACAACATCAGCAACGTGTGGGAACTTGTTAGAAATACAAAATGCAAATCCTCCGGCTCTACCCCAAACCTAGGCGTGGGCCCAGCAAGCCTTCCAGATGGTTCGGGCACATGGTCAAGTGTGGTTCTTCTTCCTGCCATAAAGAATAATAAAAGGCATTAGTAGGTATGGTTCCTGGTCTGTACCTGCCAGTCCTGGTCCCCGGTGGGGCTCACCGATACTTCCACAAGCCCACTTTGCTGGGTCTTGCTGGGATTCCCTCCCTCTAAATCAGGCAGGACTTCTGCAGGCGGGTCTCATGGTCAGAGAGATGCCCTGAAGACATGGATAGGCACCCTCCAGGCACACCCTCCAGGCATTTGCCTGCATCTTTGCCACTGTCCATACAAAAAGGATGCTGCCTCAGTTTCCCTGACTCAAACTCCGGCTCACGACTGGTTTTACAACTGGGCTCGCCACCATGCCATACATACACCAAGCTACATGGGGTAGCTCTCCTTATGGGTACCATATCCTACTCCTGTTTCCCCAGTGCTGGCTGAGGTCATTTGTGGACAGGCAGCCACCCAGTACTGTCCTGTGACTGTCCAAGGCCTCCACGTACAAATGCACAGGCTGTTTACTGACCAAGGGCAGCTGTCTGAAGGAGTGAACGGAGAGAGAAAATCCATCCCACATTCCACTCACTCATGTCCCCTAGTGTAAGGAGGTATCTGCCCAGTTGGGACACCATTTCCTAATTTGCACAAATGCATGATATGGGCTAGTGTTTGAGCTTCACACCTCCCTTCCCCAAAGTACCTTTGTTCTGAGCTAGACCTTCCCTTGCCTCTTTCACAGCTCTACCAGCTGGACCTGCACTGTCTCCATATGTCCACATCAGCGAGAACCCAGCCTTCCCAAGCTGGCCATGACTGTTGGTGTCACAGGTGCCCCAACTGACTTCTCTCTTTGGAGCCTCTTGGCTGGACTAGCTGTCCTACCTTTTCTTTCCTCACTGCCCATCCTCCCTGACTCCCTGTCATGTTTAAGATGATGTCATCAGATCCAGACAAAACATCTTTGTCAGTTGGGAGTTTGAAGTCATTTCGTTACAGCAATTCCTAAGACATCCCATTCATAGTTGGACTGGAAAGGTTTCCGTATATGGCCTGCCTGACGTGTCATCCCTCCTAAGTCCCACGAGGTAGGGCCCCTGGCGCCCAGTCTCCATAGCGGTCCTCAGTCCTCAGAGACTTGGAAATCACGCCCCACACCTGGCCCCATCTGCATCTTCTGTCTTCCATCCCTTTAACTAGCCCCCCTCCCCCCTGTGGCTTGGTCTCCCTCATCGCTGTGGGTCAAGCTCTGCTCTGTTGAGTCTGGTAATTGATTTTCTCCAGACAACTGAACACACACAAGCAGGCACCTAACTTCTCTATTTTAACCATTTGTGATTAAGAAAAATATTTCCACTGTATATACATATACCATCTCTTTTTTATCCATTCATCTGTCGGTGGACATCCGGGCTCTTTCCATAGTTTGGCTATTGTGGACATTGCTGCTCTAAACACTGGGGAGCAGGTGCCCCTTCGGATCACTATATTTGTATCTTTGGGGTAAATATGACTTCACTCATATGTGGAATTTGAGAAACAAAACAGAGAACCATGGGGAAGGGCGGGAAAAACAAAACAAGACAAAATCAAAGAGGGAGACAAACCGTAAGAAACTCTTGAAACTCTTAATCATAGGAAACAAAGGGAGGGTTGCTGGAGGGGAGGTGGAGGGGGGGCTGGGGTCACTGGGTGATGGGCATTAAGGAGGGCGTGTGATGTAATGCGCACTGGGTGTTATATAAGACTGATGAACTGAACTCTAGCTCTGAAACTAACAATACAGTATATGTCAATTAATTGCAAATTTTTTTAAAGATTTTATCCATTTACTTGACAGAAATCACAGGTAGGCAGAGAGGCAGGCAGAGAGGGAGGGGGAGGCCCCCCGCCGAGCAGAGAGCCCGACTCGGGGCTCGATCCCAGGACCCTGGGGGCTCGATCCCAGGACCCTGGAATCATGACCTGAGCCAAAGGCAGAGGCTTGAACCCACTGAGCCACCCAGGCGCCCTGCATTTAAACAAATTTTTTAAAAGAAAGAAAAGTCTTTCCAGGAGCACTTGGGTGGCTCAATGGTTAAGCATCAGCTCAGGTCATGATCGCGGGGTCCTGAGATGAAGCCCCTCATCACTGGGCTCCCTGCTCAGTGGGGAGTCTGCTTCTCCCTCTCCCTCTGCCCCTTCCTGCTGCCTACCCCATGCACACACTCTCTCAAAAAAATAAATATTTATTTAAAAAGGAAAAAGAAAAAATACCTTTCCAAAACACAGAGTATTCTCCACCTCCTGGAGCAGGTAGCTGAGAGCAGACATAATGTAGCCTTCCCAGTGGGGACGGCTAGATAATAATAATTCTTTTTGAGCCACTATAAAGATGTTTTTTAATAACTCAAGTAATTACATGAGTTTGTGCTGTAGGGAAAAAAAGGTGGAAAATACAGATAAATGAAAAGAAAAAAAGACTAGTATCACCTGCTACCTGACCAGCAAATGGCAATGACTAATGACTTTTTGTTGTATAACTTTCTGGACTTTTTCCTAAGCAAACACACTTCACTAGTTTGGGGCTTAAATTCAGTCACTTCTACTTATTCAACAATCACTTGAGCTCCCATATGAACAGGAAACCTCATCCCACACCCAGTCTTCCACACCCACCCCCCACAGAAACTGGGGGCCTACTCAGCCCTGAGAGTAATTCTGACTGCAAATGGTGATCAGAGAGGCGAGGGAAAATCAAGAGGTCCTGATTCCCGAGGCTTCTGGAAGAGCCCCGTGGCGTCTCTATGGAGAACAGTCTTGCAGTCTGCTGTGGCCTGGAAAACTACCTGGAACCCGCGAACTTGCAATATGCCCATTGTCCAGATAAGGACATGGAGACTATCCCACTTACTCAAGAAGTAAGTATCCACTTACTTCTTGATCCTCCAACACTGAAGACTGGGTCACAGAGCACGGCCCTCACACTGACGCATGGAGAATTGCTCTCCTGAGGGCAGGAGCCGAGCTGCCCTCTAGCCTCAGCCCCCAGGCCACGGAACCCAGGGCTGAATTTACCAGCTTCCTGGCTCCCAGGAGCAGGAAGGTCTGTGGTCACCCCTCCGGTCCAAGGGCAGGGAGAATTTGGTTTCCAGGCTAGAGGCAGCCACACTTTGTCCCCTGCTGTCTTGGCTGAGGAGGCATCTTGTTGTCAGCTCCCAGACATGCTAGAAGCCGGCCTGGGACTGTCCCCGCTGCTGGCACCCTCCTTGACCACCACAAGGACGAGAGCAAGGGAGGAACAGTTTGGTGTGCATTTTATGTGCTGATGTTCTGAGGTTATCTGAGATAATCCAACATATTTCCCCCAGACTGGAAAGGAGAAATGAAGAGGTAGAGTGCTTGGGAGCCGATCACTCTCCCTTTCCCAACCTCAGACCCCCGCTATGGACCATGTGTTCAGCATCCCTCTGTGCCCCACCGAACTCCGCTAGGGAGCACAGCCCTGGGGTGGGGAGGTACGGGGGTTCTGCGTCTTCCTTCCCCTACTCCAGCCCATGGGCTACCACAATCTACTTTGGGGATCAGGGGACATGGAGGGCAAAGGCCTGATTTGGTGCCATTCGATGGGGCACCAGCCTCTGAGAAGGGGAGCACTCAGGCATAGAGGCTGGCCCAAACCCTCAAGTTCACAAACACACCCAGTTTTGGGGCCTCCGGCTGGGTGGGACAGGTGTATATCTCACCTAACAAGCTCTACAAGACAGGAGACAAAGGAAGAGAGATGGATTGGTCCAGAAGCTGGAGAAAAGAGGGACTGGGGTCTACCCAAGGGGTGAAACTCTCCAGGGAGTGGCCTGGACATAGCAGGCCTGGGCCAGGGCACCAAGGCAGGCTTCCTGGGCTTCTCACAGTTCATAAATGAGCAGGGGCAACTGTGCAAACAGCCCTCAGAGGACCTCCCTACGAGAGGATGCCTCGGGCACTGGGGGAGCCTGACTGGCCCCTCACTTCTTACCTTTTGTAGAAGAAAGAGGCAATGACTTGGGGAATGGACTTGTGTTGAAGTGAAGACTGCAGCAAGTGCGCCATTTTTATTTGAATGGCAAGTGCATTTGGAGTGGTCTTGGGGTGTACCTCTCATCCTAGCACGTTATCTACTTTCCATGGTCCCAAGTCAATCCTGTCCAGATTCCTCTGCCTTCCTGCCTCCGGCTTCTCTCTTCCAATCTGCCCAAGCCTGCTGTTTCCTTAATCTTCTTAAAGCACCAGTTTCAGTAGGTATCGATATTCTGCTCCAGAACCTCCAATGGCTCCCACTTGGGATGAGGTGAAGCACAAATCCCACAGCCCACGTTCAGGGTCTTCCACGGTTAAGGTGACCATGAGGTCCAGTTGGTCTGGGGCAGTCTGGTTCATGCCTGCTGCCCTGACATGATTACTAACCGCACCTCCTCTCAGGGACAATAGGTGCTGTGACCAACCTGTCTCCAGTCCACTCAACCTAGTGTTCCAGGTTAATGTTCAACAATCTCTCCTCGGACCCTCCAAGTCAGTGGCTCCTGACTCTGGATCCTCATTAGAATCACTTGGGGAGCTGCCTGGGTCATCCTCAGGCAATCCTATTAAAACAAAATCTCGAGGGGCAGGACTTTGGGGGTTTTTTAGTCCCCAGGCAACTCTGATGTGCAGCCAGCGTTCACGACAACAGACCTAAGTAAGACAGGTGTCCCAGAACTCTGTCCCTGAGCTCATGTCAGACATTTCTGTCCCTGACTTTTTGGTAACTTGCTCTCACTGTCAGTCACCCGTTTAAGTCCTACCCAAGCTGCCAAGCTCACTTCTAAGGCTGCTTCTCCCTTCATGTTTTCCAGTCCCTGAGCTGGAAGGGGTTTCCCCCTCTACCCCCTCTGCCCTACCCTCCATGGCTACCCTGTATTGTACTAATTTGGGCCCATGTTTTGCCTCCTTCGTAGTCTGTAAGCTCCATGGGGTAGATCCCATCTGATTCCTCTCTGGGACTTCGGGGACAAGACCCAACCTCCAGTAAAAGCCACGTGGGTCCTGAATGGGTCCCCTTCACTGTGGGTCCTAAACGTGGGCAGTGTCACCCACCGACCTGGCTTCGCACCATGCTGCCTCTCCAGCTAACTTCCTTTTCTGATGTGTGTGGCATCTGGTTCGTTCATTCTTTGGTTCATTCATTCTTTCTTTCTTTCTTCTCCATGCCAGATGCTATCCCCTCCTCTTTTTGATTCCCTGCACTACTGGAGCAAATCCATTTCCATCCTGTGGGGAGCCCCGCAGACCATCTTGCACATAAATGGCACACGGCAAATACTGATTAACAATCAACTGATGAATGAATAAAGAAAACGTAAATCATCCATGTGAGGGAATATTACTCAGCAACAGAAAGGAATAAATTCTAACATGCTACAATATAGATAAACCTTGAAAACATTATGCTCAGTGAAAGAAGCCAGACACAAAAGCCATAAGTTATATCATTTATATGAAATATCTAGGATAAAAAAAAAAAGAAAAGAAATATCCAGGATAGGCAAATCCATAGAAACAGAAAAGAGATTAGTGGTTGCCAGAGGCTAGAGGAGGGGGAAATTGGGACTAGCTGCTAAAACTTACAAGGTTTCTTTGGGGGAAGGGGATGGTTAGAACTGCTTCAAAATCGGATAGTGATGGTCACACAATCTTGTGAATATACTAAAAACCACTGACTTGTACATTTTAAATTGATGAATTTTATGGCATTTGGATTATATCACAATTAAAAAGAAATATGGCTTAAAAAAGAGAGAGAAATACTGCTGATGGGTTTTTCTTCCTTCACTCTGTTCTCAAACATTAATGTGTGCTAGAATCACCTGGAATATTTGTAAAAGTGCAGTTTCCTGGGCCTCCCCTTGGAGCTTTAGATTTGGTGGATGGGGACAGAGCCCAGGAATCTGCATTTGATGGTGGTATTCTATGTGCCATCACTCTGTTCCCCAAAGGACTTGGGTCAGAGCATTTCTGAGCCAAACTCAGAACTTCAGAAGACAAAAAAAAAAAATTCTTTAACCTATTATTTCAGAAAAAGAGCTGAAGATTTCAAACACAACCAAAACTTTGTTTTTAGTCTGCTTCTTATTAAAAACAGACTGGGACCCAAAGAAACCCCATCAGGGGTAGGTAATGAAGTAATCATGATCATAATAAAAGAACAGAATGGAAAAACTGCCTGGCCTCCAGCAAACCACAAAAAAATTGTCTTCTGCCTCCAGTGCTCAACTGAGCCACTCAAATGAAAATATCCCCCTAGCCACATGGAGAGCTTAATTTGGGGAAGGAGAACTAAGCATTAGTCAATCTCCGCTTGCTGCCCCTACACAAACACAGCCGTACAGACTCCCCCCTCCTACCCAACCCCAATTCGCATTTCGGGTATGCGCGCCATGATTAGGGCTTTCTTTGGGGTTACGAGGAAGCAGAGTTGTAAATCGGTATTAGGATGTGATCAAAAGGAATGTCTGCATGCAATTACTTTGTTTGGAGACCAGCGTTCAGAGGCACTGGCTCCACAGCGCGGACGTGGTCACGTGGCCGCTCTCACACGCGGACCCGTGCAACCCGCGAACCCCGGGACGCTGGTCCCCGCGAAAGAGGGAAGACAAAGGCCCGGGTTTGATCCTCGCTCCGGCTTTGGTAGGGGATGAAGTCTCACCCCGGGAGCGCCAGGGTCCCCTCCCCGGCGGCGTCTCCGCCCGCCGGTCCTGCACCACCGCCAGAGGAAGCCGGGCTAATCACCGCCTGGCCCGGAAGAGGGCAGTTAGCTGTAATCTGAGAGCAGACAGCACTTGCGCCGCACAGAGTCGCGGAGCAAACCTCGAGCTGCCCGGGGTCAATGAGCGGGACTCGCTCTCGCGCGTCTCCCGAGCGCCGCGTTCCGGGCCCCGGGCCGCGCGGTTCCGCACGCGTGTTCGCATTTCCCCGTGTCACCCGAGGAGCCATCGTGGCGCAACGCTGCCATGGAGGGGCTAGAACCTTCCATAGGACCGCAGACAGTCTGAGGCCCCGAGGGGCTGGGCAATCCTGTCGCGGTCACAGGTTAGTAAGTGACTCGTAAATGCAAGTAAAAGATCTCCTCAAAGGAACCCAGCCCCCGACGCACACACACGCACACACACACACGTTCTAGGGGCTGTGAGTGTCCCGTGAGTCCACCCTGTCCTGTGGTGGCCGGCTTGCTGAGGCTGCTGTCATCTGCTCTACACAGACGTGGGGAAGCTGGTCAGGTAGCGTCTGAAGCGCTCAGCGCATTGCCGGGTCCGGCGGGCCCCCGTCATCAGTGGCTGCAAAGCCAGTGGGTCGAGCTTGGGAATGGAGCACATCTAGCGGCTGCGTTACTGGCACCTGTAGTCCCTAGGCTCTGGTCCGGGCCCCTCTCTACCCGCCCAGCCTCTTTTGTAGCTACCTCTCCCTTTCTGGGGCCCAGCCAAACAGCACATGGCTGTCCCTTGAGAGCGCCATATTCCTGTCTGCCCCAGGCCCTTGGTTCCTGCTCTCCCTCTCACTGCCCTTCTCATGACCCCAAGGTCATTGGTGAACTGTGACCAGAGGCAAGCTCCGTGAAGACAGGGACTTTGGATGGCTTATCACTACATCCCCATAGCTTAGAATGGTGCCTGGAACACAGTCAACATTCAATAAATATCTAGAGAGAGAATTAATTAAGTAAGTAAGTAATAATCTATCAGATCTCAGTTCACACCTTACTTCCTCAGTTTAATTTTCTCTGGGTTATAACCCTCTTATTAAGTGCTCTGATTTCTGACCTTTTTCTTCATTATAATGTGCATATATGTACATATGTCTGTGTGTACACACACACACACACACATCTGTATATATATGTATATATTTATTTGCCTAATGCCTGACTGTCCCACAAGGCTGTAAGTTCTATGAGGACAAGAATACCATGATATTATTAGTGACAGTTGTATTAAGGTATTTAATGAATCTGGGATGGAGGTGTAAATAGCCAAGCAAGGCTTAGAGAGGTCAAGTCTTTCTGAGCTGCTAATTTTCATAATATAGTACTCAGAGGAACTGACAAAAAATGTACCAGAAATCAACAGATAAAAAAGACAATAATCTGATTTTAAAATGGGCAAACATGGGGCACCTGGGTGACTCAGTGGGTTAAAGCTTCTGCTTTCAGCTCAGGTCATGATCCCAGGGTTCTGGGATCTAGCCCTGCAACTGGCTCTCTGCTCAGCGGGGAGCCTTCTTCCCTTCCTCTCTCTCTGCCTGCCTCTCTGCCTACTTGTATCTCTGTCAAATAAATAAAATCTTTAAAAAAATAAAAATGGGCAAACAACTTGAATATATATTTTTTCAAGAAGACATGCAAATGGCCAATAAGTGTATGCAAAGGTGCCCAGCATCACTAATCATCGGGGAAATGCAAACCAAAACTGCCAGGAGATCTCATTTCACACCTATTAGGATGGCTATTGTTTTAAAAAAAATGAATGTTCCTAAAGATATGGGAAAAAGGAACCCTGGGAATGCAAATTGGTATAGCTATTACGGAAAACAGTACAGAAGTTCCTCAAAAAATTAAAAATAGAACGACCATATGATCCAGCAATTCCACTTCTGGTCTATACCCAAAGGAAATGAAATCGGCGTCTCAGAGAAAGATCTGTACCCCCAGCATTATACATGCAATCAACAAATGTACTTTTATTTTTATTATATGTATAATGCAATATTATTCAGCTCCTAAAAAGAAGAACTGTTCACGGAAGCAATGTTCAGAAGAATGAAGCTACGGAAACAACCCTGGTGTCTGTTGACCGAGGAGTAAGTAAAGAAAATGTGATGGAATAGCATGACGTATCATGCAACCATTAAAAATTAGAAACCCTGTCATTTGCAACAACAGGGATAAACCCAGAATACATTTTGCTAAGTGAAATAAGTCAGACACAGAAAGACAAATACTGTCTACTTTATATGTGGAATCTAAAGAAAAAGCCAAAAACAAAACAAAAACAAAAAAAAACAGAACTCACAAACTCAGAGAATAGAGTAGTGGTAGTCAGGGCTGGGGATGTCAGGGGAAATGGAGACATTTTGGTCCAAGGCCACAACCTTTCAGTTATAAGATGAAGAAGTTCTGGGGACCTAGTGTACAGCTTGGGGAATATAGTTAATGATACTGTGGTATATACTTAAAACTTGTTAAGAATAGATCTTAACACACACACAAAAGTAACCATGAGATGATGAATGTGTTCATTAACTTGATTGTAGGAATCATTTCATAATGTATATTTATATCAAATCATCGTGTTGGACACTTTAAATATATACAATTTCATGTGTTAATTATACCTCAATAAAGCTGAAAAACTAAATGACCAATTATTTTTCTCCAGAAGAGCATATTCCTGATTTCAGAATGAGAATCAGTGGGAAAATGAGGTTCACTTAAAAGCCCATCGCCTTGTGGCTACTTTGACGGAGTCCGCGTGCTCCATGAAGCAAGGGACCTTCCCGGGATTAATCTGATTTATTGCTCCTGCGTTTCCTGAAGCACATGGTGGCGGGCAGAAGCTGTGGGCTGTGGGAGTCTGGAAGGATGTATAAAATCTGAGGAGCCAAAGGCCATTTCATTTGCCTGGTTTCGTTTGCAGGCTCCGCTTGGCAGATTCTGATGCAAACCTCAGCTGCACGGAGCAGGCTCAAAACCTGGACATGTGGAGGCCAGAGACTGAGCTGGAACAAGCCATCAATTTATGAACAAGCTCCCCTCAGACCCTCCTATTTTTTTAATTATTTACCACTTCCCATTTGCTGGCAAAAGTTTGGTCAGTGGTGCCCACCCAGGGACTGTCTTGGTTGGCGGGTTGCAGACGGGCACAGACCCGGGTCCTCCGTGACTCCCAAAACTTGCAGAGCTCCGGGGAATGGGCAGGACTCGTTAGAGCAGCGAGCAGCCGTACCCCGGGAGCAGGGGCTCGTGGCTGGTGCTGCCAGGACCCAGACGTCAACCATCCAACCCAGATGCCTTCTTTTTCACTTCCGTGTTGGTGCCCACGGGAGCTGGGAATAGCTTTGAAAACAAGATAGATTTTTTTTTTAACCTTCTCTACTAGTCTGTAGTCTGGTGGGTCTGGCTGCCAGGAAGAAAAATGAATAATAAATCCCCTTCCCTCTCTATGCAGGTCTGAGGGGATAAAATATATACAAAATGTAGCATTTACCGTTTTAACCTTTTCTAGTTTTCCAGTTCAGTGGGATTACATGCATGCATGGTGTTGGACGTCCTTTACCACCATCCATTTCTAGAACTTTTGAATCATTCCAAACAGAACCTCTGTCCCCATTAAACGAGAACTTCCCATTCTTCCCTCTCCTCAGTCCCCGGTAAGCTCTATTCTACTCTCTACGATAAGTACCTCGGGTACGTGAGATCACACACGATCGGCCCTTTTGTGTCTGGCTTGTTTCACCTGGCAGCACGCTTTCAAAGTTCCTTCAGCCACTTTGGATCATGTGTCATAATTTCCTTCCTTTTTAAGGCTGAATAGTATGTCATGATATGTATATGCCACTTTTTTCTTACACATTCATCTGCTGGTGGACAGTTAGGTTGTTCCCACCTTTGGGCTGCTGTCAATCATGCTGCTCTGGGGGCGCCTGGGTGGCTCATTGGGTTAAAGCCTCTGCCTTTGGCTCAGGTCATGATCTTAGGGTCCTGGAATCAAGCCCCGCATCGGGCTCTCTGCTCCGCAGGGAGCCTGCTTCCCCCTCTCTCTCTCTGCCTGCCTCTCTGCCTACTTGTGTTCTCTGTCTGTCAAATAAATAAATAAAATCTTTAAAAATAATAATAATAATGCCACTATGAACATGGACATGCTAATAACCTTTGAAGATCCTACTGTCTGTTCTTTTGGACATCTACCCAGAAGTGGGGTTTCTGAATCATATGGTAATTCTATTTTTAATTTTTTTTTCAGTTGAAGTGTTAACCAAGGTCACCAGCTGGATGTAAAGTGGGTAGGGGTTGTGGGAGAGGTGAGGATGGAGAAGATACAAAATAATGATTTTAGAAAGAAAAAATAAACTTAGGAGGGAAACACTTTAGGATTACCAGGCTGTGTGGCATGATCATTTGAGGTTTGTGGTCATGAACTTAAAATGAAAATAACGTCCAGGAACCGTGTGTGGGTTTACGTGAATCGTTATCTCTCATTCTCTGTGATTCGGCAGCTTTGCTTTTACTACTTCTGATGGGCTATGTGTACAGTATTTCATATAACTGAGGCGCCAGACCTTGTGTAACCATTCCCCCAGGGATGGACCCTGAGGCCATTTCCAGTTTCCACAGGAAAGCCCTTTACCTGCTGCCTTGGGTACACAGGACTGTTGCCCTAAGAATGTACCAGGAAGCAGATTTACTGGATTGCAAGGTAAGTGCCTCTCAAAGTTTAACAGATTCTTTCGATTGCCCTCCAAAGTAATTCTCCTAATTTATATTCCCACCAACAGAATATGAGAACAGCCCACATCTTCGTCAGCCCTACACCAATCAAACTTTGTTTTGCTTATCTGTTAAATAAAAAGTGGTCTCTCGCTCTTTTTCTTTCTGTTTCCTTCATTTCTGAGCTATTCCACCCTGCCCTATGTTTCTTCACCATTTGGATTTCTCCTTCTGTGACTCTGTCTTTTCGTATCCCTTGCACTGTTTCCTTGTGCACTTTGCTTTTTTTTAGGATTACCAGGCTGTGTGGCATTTGGCTTTTTCATACTGATTTATGATATACGTATATTTTTGAATATTAATTGTGCACACATTGTAACCGTTGCAAGTATTCCCCCCCCATCCCCCACCCCCGTTGGTTGCTGGTTTTCAGTCTCAGTGATGGTGTTTTCCGATGTGGTTGAGTTTACGGATATCCCTTCCTCAATGGCTTCTGTGTGGAGTGTCTTGTCTCACAAGCTTTCCCTGTCACAAATCCATAAAAACAGTATCTTGTGTTTTTCTCGAATTCTTTTGTAACCGTTGTTGTTTTTAAATATTTTATTTTTTTCTTAAGTAGTCTCTCCACCCAGCACCGGGCTTGAACTCACAGCCCCGACATCAAGAGTTGTACCCTCCGCTGACTGAGCCAGCCAAGCGTTCCTCTTTTGTAGTTGTTTTAATTCAACTTTTGATCTTGAGGGAATTGTAGATTCACATGTGGTTGAAAGAAATAATACGGGAGGATCTTGTGCCTCCCTTACCCACTCTCCCGCAGTGGTAGCCTCTTGCAAAACTGTAGTGTAGTACCACAGCCTAGACATTGACACTGGGGCAGTCAAGATCCAGACAAGTCCCTCCATGCAAGGAGCCCCCTTATTCTCCCTTTAGAGCCACATGGAATTCTCGATCTCCTACCCCCACCCCTTACCCGCCCCCCCCGCTGCCCTATTTTGAACTCTGGAAGCCACTAATCTGTTCTCCATTTCTCCAATTTTGTCATTTCAAGAATGTTCTATAAAAGGAATCACCCAATATTCCAATTCCCCTCTGGAAATTGGCTTTCTTCACTCAGCATAATTCCCCGGAGAATCATTCCAGTTGTTTTGGGTAGCAGTAGTCTGCTCCTTGTTATTGCTGAGACGCAGTCATTCCAGGGTGGAAGGCATCTGCTTTGCTTACCCTTCATCTGTGGAAGAACATCTGGGTCATCTCCAGTTTGGGGCTATTCCACATAAAATTATTAGGGACGTTTGTGTACAGATCATTCAGAAATACAAAATTGTTAGGTTGAATGACAGTTCCAGGTTTAGTTTTTGAAGAAACCACCAAACTGTCTCCCAGTGGCTAGACCATGTTACATCCCCACTGCAAAATAGAGGCGATCCAAGTTCTTCTCATCCCTGTCGGAAGTTGAGGTCGTCACTGTGTTTCCTTAAAGCTATTTTGATAGGTGCGTGATGCTATCTCCTGGGGTTTTAACTCGCATTTCTGTATGGCTCAGAATGTTGAAGATTTTCTTCATATGCTCATTTGCCACAAGAATATTCTCTTCAGTAAAATATCAGTTCATGTCTTGTGCCCACGTATTAATTTAATGGGTTGGGTTTTTTTAGTGCTCAATTTTGAAAGGGCTTTATGTATTCTAGGTGATAGACCTTTTTTTTTTTTTAAAGATTTTGTTTATTTATTGGACAGAGATCAGAAGCAGGCAGAGAGACAGGCAGGGGGGTGGGGGGAAGCAGGCTCCCTGCTGAGCAGAGAGCCCGATATGGGTCTCAATCCCAGGACCCTGAGATCATAACCTGAGCTGAAGGCAGAGCTTTTAATCCACTGAGCCACCCCTAGGTGATAGTCCTTTATGAGATAAGTGTTTTGCAAATACCACCACCACCACCAATCTGCAAGATTGGTCTTTTTTTTTTCAAGATTTTATTTATTTGTGGAGAGAGCATGAGCGACGGGGGGCGGGGGGAGAAGGAGATGCAGACTCCCTGCTGAGCAGGGGGCTCAAATCCAGGACCCCGAGATCATGACCTGAGATGAAGGCAGCTGGCTTAACCCACTGAGCCACCCGAGCACCCCTACAGTTTATTGTTTTATCCTCTTTCCTAGGCCTTTCACAAAGCAAAAGTTTTAGATTTTGATGAAGTCCAGTTTATCAATGTTTCCTCTTACGGAGAGTGCTTTTGGTGTCAAGGCCAAGAACTCTGCTGAGCCCCAAATTCCAAAGATTCTTCTCCCATGTTCGTTTGTTTTTCTAAAAAGTTTTATAGTTTTATGTCTCACATTTAAGTTTATGATCCATTTTGAGTTAATTTTTATACAGGCTATGGGGTCTAGATCGAGGGTCACGTTTTTGTGTGTTTGGATTGTCTGAATGTTCCACACCTTTTGTTTCAAGGGTTGTCCTTCCTCTAGTGGGTTACTTTTGCTTCTTTATCGAAACGGAGTTGGGCATAGGTGTGGGTCTCCTTCCGGGTTCTCTGCTCTGTCCCACCAATCTGTGTCCTTCACACCAACAACCCAAAGTGTTCATTACTGTGGCTATATAACACCTGCAAAGTTAGGTAGACTAACACTTACTTCATCTTTTCTTTTGCAAAACTCTTTTAGCTACTCCAGTTCCTTTGCATTTCCGTATAAATTTTAGAATAATTCGTCTCCATCTACAAAAAAATCATAGTTGTTTCACAAGCTTTCCTGACCACAGAACCATAAAAATAATCTCCTATATTTTTTCTGTTCTTTTGTAGTTTTCAAAAAATGTTTCATTCCTTAAGTACTCTAGAGTTCTTCTTCTTTTTTTTTTAATGTTGAATGGTGTGGAGTAGGATGCAAACTTGATTTCCATTTTTTTTTTTACTCATTTCTCTCAACGTTTTTAATTGAGTATTTTTTCACTCATTTAAAATACCAACTTTATCATATACTAAGTCCCTATGTTCATGGGTCTGTTTCTGCACTCACTGTTCTATTCCACTGGTCTATTTGTCTATTTATTGTTATGCTGTTTTTAATTCTATAACTATAGGATGTTTTGATACCTGGCAGGATACTTTTCCCTTCCCTATTCTTCCTTTTCTTCTGCATCTTTTCTTCCATGTGAATAATAATAAAACTGTCCATTTTAACTAGAAATCCCAGTGAGATGGCTATTGGAATTGTACTGAATTTATAGATAATTTCTACAGTGGATATTTTCATAATATAGAGATTTCCATTTATAGTATATATCTCCCTTTATTTGAATCTTCTTTTTGTCTGTTATTAAGTTTTATGGATTTCTCCCCATAAGTCTCTCATTGTTTTTCTTTTCCTTTTTTTTTTTTTTTAAGATTTTATTTATTTATTTAACAGCCGGAAATCACAAGTAGGCAGAGAGGCAGGCAGAGAGAGAGGAGGAAGCAGGCTCCCTGCGGAGCAGAGAGACAGATGCAGGGCTCGATCCCAGGATCCGAAGATCATGACCTGAGCTGAAGGCAGAGGCTTAATCCCCTGAGCCACCCAAGCACCTATCTCAGTTTTTTCTTAGGACTAGTCCTAAATATGTCGTGAGTTTTCACTGTGCTGTGAAGAGGATCTTTTCTCGCGTAATATTTTCAAATTGGTCATAATCATGTAGGAACAAAATCTTTCCATGTGTATGTTCCCATAGGATACATGTAGGAACATTTTTGGGAAGGACTAGAGTTCAGAGAGTGAAGCCCAGGGCCACATGCAGGTCCTCTGTCCCCTCAAGTGCCTGGAACAGCCTGGAAGGCTCTGGAATGGAGGGTGGGAAGGGCAGCAAAGCTGAAGGGTCTCTCTTCCACTTGATGAGTGGAGACCCAGCTGATGGCTTTATTTAACTTGGCCTCCCTCAGTGAGGCTCTAAGAAGACTCAACTACAGCACCCCACACCCTCCTCCCCTCCCTTCCTCTCCCCTGCCCCGCTGGGTTCCATTTGCTTTACAGCTTGTCTCTCCCAAGCCAGGCCTGCACGTCTACCCATCTCTGTGACCAAGACCTACTATACGTAGGCCCTAGGGTCCAACCTGCTAAGTGGATGCCATGATCACTAAAAGGTTAAAGGATGATTATACCATGGCATTGATGGTGGGGACCAGACCCCTGACTGACCACTCTGGAAGACGAGGTGAGAGGTGAGTGTGGGAAAACCTGATTTGAATCAAATCCCTAGGCTAGGTAGCAAAAGGGTCCAGGGATGAAGGAGACCAGCCCTCAAGCCCTAGAGTGCAGGGTGACACCCTCTCTGGGAAGGCAGGCCTACAGCAGGAATTGAGGGACCTGGTCAATGACTCCTAGAGCAGCCGCCATATAAGGCAGCATGCGGGGAGGGATGGCCCGGGAAGCAAGAATGCTGTGAGTCTACTTCTCTGAATCAGAAGTGTGCTGGAGGGGCTTGATGGTGTGTGCGACACTCACCTGCATTGTTCCTGTGTTTGTCTCATTCAGGATTCATCATGCTCTTGGGAAGAGCCCCAGCCCATCTTGGCTGAGTCAGGAGCCTGAGGGAAGGAGCATCTAAGAGAGTAGAGAATGACTATCCCGGAGGCCAGTGTGGAGGTGTCAGAGGGAAGTAGGCAGAGAGCCCCTAGAGGGAACGAAGCCTTGGGCTAGAAACTGCCCGGCTCTTCCTCACCTGAAATACTAGTTTCAACTGTACCATACAAATTCAGGTTTCTTTAGTAAATGAAGGTTATTCAGCAATTTAACTTTGTGACCATTGTTATTTTTCTCATCCAAAAAATAGAGATAATAATTCTACAGAGTGCCCCAAGTCGTAGAATGCCTATTTTATGGGAGATATTGGGTGGTATAATAGGTTATTTTACATACTGTGTGGATATGCCCTTAAATAATGATGAATTACCTGCTGATAAATGTATTCCTTTTTCATTTTTTTCCTCCTTCAGTTCTGATTATGTAAAAAGAAAGTCTCTAGTACTTGTTTAAGTTGGGATGCTTTTGTTGCAATAATCAAACACTCAGATTAAAAGTAAATAAAACAATGAGGAAAAGGCATTACCTCATGTAACCTTACAGGGAAACGCAATTCCAGAGAAGTTCAGCAGCGCAGTGAAGTCATCGAAGGCCCACGTTCTTCTCATCTTTCTTCATCTTCTCATTGGCTTGGTTCTTTGGCATGTCCCTTTGCAGCTACAAAATGGCTGCCCCTGCGTCAGGATTAGTATGTATCTACAAAGACTTGTGCGTTAGGTCTTTATACTTTAAGACATATAATTCAATGTTATTTAAAGACATTAAGAGTAGCTTAAGTTGCAATTTATTTGTTTTTGTTTTTTTAATTCAATTTCTTTTCAGTGTTTCAAAATTCATTGTTTATGCACCACACCCAGTGCTCCATGCCCTCCTTAATACCCACCACCAGGCTCACCCAACCCCCCACCCCCCTCACCTGCAAAACCCTCAGTTTGTGTGACATATTTATTTTTAAAGATTTACTTATTTATTTGAGAGAGAGAAAGAGCAGGAGCAAGTGGAGGGCAGAGGGAGAGGAAGAGAGAGACTCTCAAGCAGACTCGGGCTGAGCATGGAGCCTGATGCAGGGCTTGATCCCGCAATCCTGGGAACATAACCTGAACCAAAACCAAGAGTCAGATACTTAAACAATGGCACCATCCAGGCGCCCTTTGTTTGTTTATTTTGAGGCATACACACGTACACACACACAATGTTTTATTGAAGTGAAATTCCCATAAAATAACCATTTCAAGACAAACTGTTCAGTGGGTCACAAGGTTATACAACCATCACCACCATCTAATTCAAATTTTTTTTTATTATGGTAATAAATATCTATAACAAAATTTATCATCTTAACCCTTCTTAGGTGTATAGTACACTAGTGAATGCATTGTTGTTCAACAACTCTCAGAGCTTTATCATCTTGCAGAACTGAAACACTATACTGAATTAACGACTCCCAGCCACTGTTCTATTTTCTGTTTCTAAGGATTTGACTACTTTAGATATTTCATAAAAATATAACTGGAATCTCACAGTATTTGTCTTTTGGTGCCTGGCTTATCTCACTTATCGTAATGCCCTTAACATTCACCCACGTTATAGCCAAACAGGATTCCCTTCCTTTTTTAAGGCTACATAATATTCCATTGTATGTTGTATGTATAGACTGCATTTCTTTATCCATTCATTCTTTCATGGGCATTAAGGTTATTTCCAGGGTTTGTTTATTTTTTAAACAGAGAAATAAATCTCTCCAAGAAGCTCCCGGGAGATTTCACTCAGATTTCAGGGACCATAGCTGGGCCATAATGCCACACTGGCTGAAGGGAGGCTGGGAAAAGTATAGCATGTTTATCCCCCTCAGAGGAGGAGGGTTCTTCCAGCGAGAAAGAAGGGGTGAGAAGGCTGTAGATCACCAGGGTCAGTCACAGTGAGCCTGGAACTTCTCAGACAGTGATTAAAATACATTGGAATACCCCTGCCTCCAGTCTCCCCCCTTACACGATGGTATCCAGCAGACAACATAACAGTAACATTGCACTTAATTGTGCAGCTATTTATAACAAGTGCTACTGGATATAATTTGTTTTAAAAAGTAAGTGGATTTAAGTAAAAGTTTAAAAATTTAAAAGTAAGTGACTTTTTTTTTTTTTTTTTTTTTTTAAGGAAATTGGAGATGCCCGGGTGTGTCAGTCAGGTAAGTATCTGCCTTCAGCTCAGGTCATGATCCCAGGGTCCTGGGATCGAGCCCCACGTCAGGCTCCCTGCTCAGTAGGGACCCTTCCTCTCTCTCTGCTGTTCCCATGCTTGTGCTCGCTCTCTCTCTATGTCAAGTAAATAAATAAAATGTTTAAAAATAAATAAAATTAAAAAAAAATTGATCTAAATAAAGAAGTAAAGAATACTATAAGTACTATATGTTGGCTGGCTGACATAATAAGATTAAAAAAAAAACAATACAAGTGGTATGCAAAAGATATGGCAAACATCATCCAAATTTGGGTTGTGGGATAATGGTGAGGTTTAAAGGAAATAATGTATGCAAAGTCTCACCTGTTGCTAAGAAGGGGCGCCCTCAACAACTTGGGACAGAGACTGTGGTTCCCTTCAAGTTCAAGTTCAAGTTCCCAGATTCCACAAATAAAATCAGAGGACACTGAATTAAATTTGAATTCCTGATAAACAAAGAATTACTTTTTTAGTATAAGCACATCCCATGCAGTGTTTGGGACCTACTTGTGCTAAAAAAAAAAATTACCTGTTGTTCACCTAAAATTCAAATCTAACTGAGCAATCTTTGCTTTGTCTGGCAACCCCCTTTCAGCCGCTTTCCCTGGAATGAGGAGGAGCCGGATGTCACCAGCCGGCCCTCCACCAGGGAGTCGGGCAGAAGATGAGGGAACGGGGAGGCTCCTTGCCAGGCTGGAGAACCCTCGCCGGCCAGAAGCAGCTCTCAACCCGGACACTGCACCCCTGGGCTCCACTTCCCCCCAACCCTGGGATGGACTCTCCAGTCCCCTGCTTCCCCACCTCCCAGCGGCCGTGACGTGGGAGGGACCAGGTGGCCTGGGAGGGAGGTGTTGCTGGAGCAGCATGCTAGAGACAACGAGGATCTTATGAACACACAGGAGTCTCCTGTGCGACTTGAAAGGCTTACCGCGGGGACCTGGGCCCGTAAACACTCAGACAAAGAGGTTTTATGAGTGTTGGGCTGGACGCATCCTTCCCTCACCTCCTCCCCCTCCCTGTCTACACCGAGCCAAGCCAGGGAAGCTCTTCTGTCCATAGAAGGGCACAAGCCTGGCCCGTGTGCTCCCAAAGCCCCAGGATCTCCGGATATGAAACTTGTATGTTCACCACCCTACCTGGCCATGCAGAGCAAGATCTGATCCCCCCAGTACACGTGCGTGTGTGCGGGTGCGCGCGCACACACACACACACACACACACACACACAGTGCCAACTACAGCAAAACATGCCTCATCACTTCCATTTGCTGACCCAGCTCTTTGAGGGCGTGGGGGACACGTCAAGCCAAGAGTTTCAGACAGTCAGTCTCCGGGATGACAGGCCAGCTCGTTGGTCGTTCCCACAACTACCCCCAGCAGCCGGACCGGAGGACAGTGTTGTGAGTACACGGGCCTGGACTCCCGGCTCCCCTCTCCTTCAGCACCTCTGTACTCTACGGCAGACCCCCCACACACACTTCAACCCCCCAGAGCTCCTGGGGACTGAGGCTGCCTGCCACTTAGACTGTAGGAAAGATGGATTTCCATGGGATTCCCTCCAGACGACAGGAGAATCACAGTCTCTAGGGAGAATGACCTTGAAATTCTGTGCATCCTCTTATCTGGAAAATGGTGGCTGTGATTCACGCCAGGCCAAGAAGAGAGAGATTCCTGAGCCCAGAGTGCCTTCTCTGGGTCCCACGGCGTTGCTCGGCCCCATTACTCACACCACAGACAAGGGTGACACAGCTACCGCCCCGGGCTTACTCATGCACTGCTGCTCCCCGGGGTGTCTGGCCTGTGGGTGGGGGTGTGGGGGTGTGTCCTCCCCAGACAGACTGAAGCCCCCCATGGCAGAAAGCTCCTCTTCTTCCTAGGTGGCTCCACGGAGACATAGTCAGTACACAACGATGACTGCCCGCTCTGCTCAGGGCTTCTGTCTGCAGCGTATGTCACCCCAGCAGGGTGTGTGTGTGTGTGCGCGTGTGTGTGTGTGTGTGTGTGACGTGCACACCAACTCCCCGGGTCCAGCCCCCCCATCAGCTGTTAATGGTCTTAATCGTTATCGTGTCCATCGGGCCCTTCCAGGGAGCCCTCAAGCAAATGTAGACCCCTATGTCTGCGTGATGTCTACCAGCCCATAAGGAGGCCTGGTTGGAAAAGGGGGTTTGCTGTGGCCCCTTTCCACTCACCCCTTTCTTCTCAAGCACCTCCTCTTGCAGATCGCAGCCCCCACCCCTTTGGGCCTCTCTCTTCTGTTCCCTGGCGTGGCCCTCAGGCTCTTTGCCCTTCTCCCTTGTGGCAGGACACTGGCCCCTTGTCCCCTGACCGCTGGCTTGTGTGGCCAGCTCTTGCACTCCATCTGGTCTCACTTTAAAGATGCCCCGAGAGCGGGAGTCTGGCTTCAGATCCCACCACTACGGTTCTCCCGGGTCAGTAGTTCCTGCGTGTTCCCGCGACAGGCCACCTACCACAGGGAGTCGGTGTGAAACTACGCTCAGAGCCTCTGTCTTCACCGTGAGTTCAATGACCCATTTACTACCCCAGCCTTGGTGTGTGCCAGGGATAAGGTGTTTGTTGAGCCCCAGCAAGGGGAGTGTGCGCAACATGGGAAGAAAGAAAAAAATCCAGCCCACAACTTGGGGACACAGGAACACAGGGGGCCCCACCGGCCTGCCCAGCTCATGTTCCTGGTCTCCTGAGTCGGGGCATGAGTCCCCTTTCCAACTAAGGGCAGTAGGCTCTGAGAGCCTCTGTCCCCAGCACAGCAGAGCAAGCGGGCAGACAGGAGCCCTGGGACTTGTGACCAGCAAACCCTGCCCAGCTTATCAGGTACCCCCAACTCTGCACCGCCCCCCCCCGGAAACTGTGTGGTAGCTCCAGGCAGGAGGTGGGCCAGGAGTGGAAGAACCAGAGGACCCAGGAGAGCCCCCCACCGGCCCAGCAGCTGTTCTCCAGAGGCGAGGGACCGCGCCCACCATCCGCACTGTCAAGTCCGTGCTCCTGAGAGCCAGGGTTAGGGTTAGGGTGTCCTCACAATCTCTGGGCACACCACGGCCAGAGGAACGTCGCCCCCCGTGCTCCTGGCTTCCCTCTCATTCCAGACCATCCACTTGCCCTCCTGCTGCTCCAGCTCCGGCCCGCACCGGCGCTCAGAAAGATGCCACCCCTGCCTCTGGAACGTGCGGCTTCCGGGCCCTCCTGGCCTGGGAGCAACGCTGAGGCACAGCGGGGTCACACGGCACAAGGGTGGCCTGTTTCTCTGTCAGAGTAGCTCCATGATCTCAGGCCAGGACATCTCGTGTCAGGGGCTCTGGGGGGATGGAGAGAGCTGTGCGCATGGGAGAGCCCCCGCCTCGGCTTGGGGACCGCCCCAGCTGCAGGGTGCTCGGCCAACAGCCCGGTCCTGGGCCGGAGGGGCTGCTTTTCTGTTGATGGTTAATGTTCACAGCTATTTCTCCGGCAGCAGGTTAAGTCACATCTGCTCGGGGCAGATATCCAGGCACAGGGCGGGCAGGCAGAGGGAGCAGCCAGGGCCCAGGGCCCAGAGGCCTGGTGGGCAGGCCTTCCCGCTGTAGAGCTTTGGGTCTACTAGGAAGTGCAGGCTGGCGGAGGGGCAGGGAGCAGCCAGGCCACTTCCTTTAAGGTTCATTGCCCCCAGACGATTCCGCCTGTTCTTGGGGAGCTCTTGACGTGGATTCTGAGTTCTGGGTCTGGGAAAAACCCTTTCCGGGGAAACAGCAGTCAGAACTGATATCAGACTGTGGCGTGTGGGATGAGACGGGCGGGGAGACAGTTGTGACTGAGCGAGGGATCCAGAAGACCGGCCCATCAGTGCGTGGGGAGCCTGTGGGGAGCCCAGCCACGGGATCCCCGTCCTACAGGACTCGTGGTGCTGGGCAGTTTACTGCCAAGGGATCGGATCATGGAATGCAGGGCTCAGAGCAGGCAGGGACCTCAAACCTGGCCTGAGGTCAAATGCTGCCCTCAGGGTCTCCTCTCCCCACTGGGAAGGTGGGGGACGGGGCCAGCTTGAGGATTCCCGCTCTGGACCTTCTGCCACCAGCCCGGTGAGCCTTCTTCGTGGGGCCTTTTCATTTCATAGCCAGCCCATGCCTTAGACCCTGCTATGTGGTGAGACGTTCTGACGATGTCACACTCTTGCCAGCTGTGTACTCAGTTCTCGGTTACAACGTAAATGAAACACGGTGCCCTCCAGGTTGTGGGGATTAGAAGCAGCAAACAGATCTGCAGGGGAGCAAGGCTAATGGAATGCAGAGCGGGTCTAGGAGGCACAGAGGGGAGGCCCCGGCCTCAGGGGCTGGGGACAGACCCCAAAGGGCCAAAGGGCAGACTGTGGATTCTGAGGGGACGCCCATCACCCAACCCAGCCTCAGCCCACTGCTCCCAGGCCCACCTCACGCTCCCCACCCTTTCCTGGGCAGCGTGTCGTGAGTCAGGCCAACAGGACAGAGAACACCCTCCCTCTCCACTTATCCCACGGCCCTAATTCTGTCCTGGGGATGCATGCCTCCCCCCACCCTTCAACGAACCAGCTGATTGGCTGGGCTGGGGCGATGGACACTTTGCGCCTCCAGAAAACCCAGAGCAACTTAGCTAAACCGAACTCCCAGCAGGAGGAAGCAGATCATCCTGTCACGTGACCAACAACGGCTCACACCCACCCGGTTTCCAGATCACCCGTATTTAGCTTCATTGAGTGCCTACCACGTGGAAGGGATTGTGCTAAGCGGTGTTTACAACGTCCCTCGGAGATAGGCAGGGTGTTGGTTATCATCTAATTCTGCCTGCTTATCTGTGCTCCACTTGGCATCAGCTGGAAGACTGCGTCCACTCATCGTCTGAGGCCACTCACATGCCTGGTTCTGGCCTGGGAAGAGCCGGCAGCTGGGGACGGGAACAGCTGGGACTCCTCACACGCACCTCTCTCCGCAGCAGCTGCCGGGTAGCCAGACTCTACATGGGCTCAGGCAAGAGAAAGCTAGGCAGACACCATATCCCCTTTTCTCAACTAGAATCTAGAATCTAGAGTCTAGAGTCTAGAATGATACACAGTATCATTTCTGCCTCTCTGCATTGCAAGCATGTCATCAAATCCCCCCCAGTAATGAAGGGAGGATGATTAGATTCCGCCTTTGGATGGGAAGCATGTCAAAAAAATGGGTGACCATGACTGTGAACATGTTTTTTAACTCACCACACAAGACAGGGGCTATGGTCCTGTTTTAGAGAGGGGCTTTGAGTAAAGTGGCTTTTCCAGTTCACAGAGTAATTTGGAATCAGGTGAGAACTCTAAGCCATGGCTCCCAAACCAAGCCTCCCTTCTACCCACCACCTGGCCTGATGACACAGGACTCAGAGTTATTGGCGCATCTGATGAAACCTACAGACAATTTTCTCAGGGGGGGGAAATGTACATATATGAAAATGTGTGTCTATAAACTGGTGAGGGCACTTCCTCTTTCCCGTCCAACATGTACAAAGTTACAAGTCGCCATTCCTAACAGCAAGTCAGAAACTGGACAAACTGAGAACACAACACCTCTTCTTAGACCGTTCAGCAAGGTGGGGCACTGAGCAAACCGCTGCTCCCAGAGCCAGCAAAGTGATGGGTGAATGCGTTGCAGGTGGCGGGGGCAGAGACCTCCACCGGAGCCAATGCTGGGCAAGGCAACCGGAATGGGGATGGGCAGATGGCTGGAGGCTCAGTGAAGACAAGGTCGAGAGGGGGGAACAACAGGGGACCCAGTCCCGGGGGCAGGGGCACTTTTGTGAGTTTCATCTCCAAGGGCTCCCAGGTTCCCATAGTGAAAAGCAGAGAGAAATCCCCTTGCTTCCCACAGGGAGAGGGGAAAGGAACCATTTTGAAAGTTCTCCATAACAAGTCCTACCCTGGGGGAAACTAGTTAAGTAGAACATAACCTGCTGGGGTTTTGTCAGAGCCTAACTGACCTAGAGGAAGCGAAATACCCAGCTTAACCCAGTCTAGTCATCTTGTCCCACCTAAGTGGGGAGGAAAAATGGAGAAACACTTGTGAAGCTCACAGCCCAGAAGCACAGGCTCACCGAAAGACCGAGACTTAATCCCAGGACCATAGAACGTTCCCGTCACTCCATACCTCACAACCACATCACTAGAGACCTACTTAAAGCCGTTTCTTTTATCTAATACATCACGTACAGCTAGCAAGAAAAAGTTACAAGGCATACTAAAAGGCAACAAAACAAAACACACTTTGAAGAGACAGAGCAAGCATCAGAACAGACGTCGCTAGAATGTTGGAATTCTCCGAACAGCAATTTAAAACAACTATAATTAAGATGTTGACGACGCTAATGAATAAAGTAGACACCAGGCAAAAACAGATGGGCAATGTACAGAGATATGGAAATTCTAAGAACCAAAAGAAATGCTGAAGATCAAAAACACAAGCAGAAATGAGGAATGCCTTTGATGGGTTTGTTAGTAGACTAGACAGCACTGAGGAAACTCTGTACAGCACAGGGACTGTAGCCGGTGGTATTACTGTAGCACGGCGTGGTGACAGACGGAAGCTACCCTAGTGGTGAACACTGCTTACCGCACAGACGTGTCAGATCACTATGTTGTACACCTGAAACTAATGTCACATTGTGCAAAACAACTCTATTTCAATTTAAAACATGAAAAAAGGAGCACCTGGTTAGCTCAGTCGTTAGGCATCTGCCTTCGGCTTGGGCCATGATCCCAGGGTCCGGGGATCAAGCCCTGCATTGGGATCCCTGCTTGGTGGGATCCCAAATATACAGGGTGGAATGGGAAGGGCCCCCCCAAACAGATTCTCTGGGCAAGTCTGACAGTGAGTTTCTTTGGCAGTCCTATGGGTATCCTTTTCAGTGAGTAGGTTTGCCCAAAGGTTTTCTTTTCCCCTTTAATTTATTGGGGGAGGTGATATTGTGAAAAAAGGGAAGGCTCCGGGGCCTGGGGGTTTTGGCTAAGGGGCGGAGAGAACACAGTGCCATGGGGGATGTGACCTTGTCGGTCCCCGGGGCTGTGTGACATTTAAAGCTGTGTGGACATAAGGGTTAGAGACACAAACTGGAAAGAGTTTTGTTTCATTTTATTTTCCTGAAATAAAGAACTTTATGAAAGCCCAGTTATAGTTAGCCTAGCAGTTAACTACCTTAAGGCCCAGGTGACAAAGCATGAAGCAGACTGAAGGAGAGAGGACCTACATGGGCGGCCCAGCCCTGAGGTGATGCCACAAGGGTTCTGCTGCTTTGGGATGCATCGGCGCCTGTGCGGAAGGAGCAGGTGACAAAGGTGACAAAGGTGGGACAGATGCCCCTGGGCCTGCAGGGAGAGAAGGCAGCAGGGCCCAGCAGGGGCAGCTCATTCTTGAGCACACCTCACCCCGTGGAGGCAGGGTGACTGTGCTGCTGCCCGGAAGTCCTGCCACGGTGTACAGGGGTGGTGGAAGGCCTGGTCTGTGCCCCCACGGTGGCGGGAGCCGAGAAATTCCATCCCACCGGGGACACCGACAGAAGTTTTAAGAAAGGGATATGCAGCGGGCGAGTGAAGTTGCAAAGAACAAGAGAGTAAAACCTCACAATCAGTTGGGAAAGTGACCTTGAACTTGGCCTTGAATGACCACTACAAGGGCTGAGACACACAGACAGAAGCCAGCTCGTTCCAGGTGGAGTATCCAGGGATACACGAAAATGCTCCATTCCGAGTGGGGTCCTTGCTAAGTTCCTACAGAAATGTTGCAGGTCTCTAACAGGGGATTTTACAGGGCTTCAATGAGGTCCCTGTGACCTCACAGTGGGGTGGAGATGCTGGATTCCTGCTGGCCTTCTGCTGAGGGTAGGAAATCTCCCCAAAGGCTGGCATGGACATGCTCTGAAATATGACTTTATTGCTGGTTTCAGAGATGGGGTAGTTGGTCCTCGGGCCCAACAGTAGCCCAGAGACGCTTAGGAGGGCAGCATGGGAGTCAGCCTTGGCCCTGCTAAGGGGCTATCACAGACCCGTGGGGGACATTGTGAGAAGGACAATGTCAACGGACCCAAGAAGGCACGGCCCTCTAGCAACACTGTCCATGTGAGGGGGCTCCCGGGGGGCTCAGTTCACTGGGGCGTGGGACTCTTGGTTTTGGCTCAGGTCATGATCTCACAAGTCATAGGATGGAGCCCCACTGGGACTCTAGGATTGGCAGGGAGTCAGCCTGAGGATTCTCTCCTTCTGCCCCTCCCCCCACTGGCGCATGTGTAGATGCTCTCTCTTGTTCAAATAAATAAATCTTAAAAAAAAAAAAAAAAAGAGTCACACTGTCCATTCAGTTGCCCACTAGCCACATTGGACAATTTGTATTTACACTAATTAAAATTAAGCAAAACATAAAATTCCATTCCATTCCACACTAGCCACATTGCCAGCCCTCAACAAGCCACCTTTGGTCGGGGGTGATGGGTTGGGTAGTGCGGGCTGAGAACACTTCCATCATCACAGAAAACCCTGCTCCAGCAGTGGCCCTGGAAGGAACAAAGTCAGATGAAAGGAAAAGCAGCGCTCAGCCCGCTGGAACTGAGCCACAGGCGGAGGAGTGGGTCTCGGAGGAGGCCTTGAAGGACCAGCGAAGCAGAGCAGGGCCCACCCCCAGGCCCAGGCCCTTCCTCCTGCTCCTCCTGCCCAGCCTCAGCCCCAGCACCAGGGCTGACCTGGCCTGAGGCCTGTCTGCAGCTGTCCCCATCCCCTGGGGTGAACAATGGGGCTTGCAGGGGACAGGGACCTGCAAGGAGCGGCAGCTGGGGACTGTGGCCCAGCTGGGGTGGGGCCAGCAGGAGGACTGCCCACCTTCCTTCCTCATCCTAGAGAGTTTTAAGGAAAGGGAGCTGGCGGGCGTTGCAGGCAATTGGGTTCTGTCTGCCATCCAGAAGCCGCTGGCCTTCGGTACCCGCTGGCCCCAGGAGGGAGGCGGTGGGTGGGGGTGGGGAGAGCACTGTGTGTTTGCTTCACAGCCTCCTCAATGGCCTCAGAGCCTTTGATGTCAGAAGATGTCCTTGGCTAAGCTCCCCATGTGCTGTTTGCTCTGGGGTTTTCCTTTTATTCGTTTTTTAAATTCATCTCGTTAAATTGGTTATGTAAAGAGCAAAAGAAGGAACCCAGCGGAAAAGAAAAATGCTACAGTTTATAGGGGAAGGGGAGGTGAAAGCCCATCTGTGTGCGGCAAGTGGGGCACAGCTGAGAGCAAAGGACGGCTCAGCAGCCTCACCCTGCAGGGCGAAGGCACTTGACACGTTAAAGTCTCTCAGAGTCTTTCTGGAAGCCGTGTCTACTTCTCGTGGATGAACATAAAATCCTTACGAGATCTTAATGAAATCCATGCTGAAGCTTCAGAGAACCCTTTCAGAAGTCATATAAAATCCTCATAGAATTCACCAGACTGCTCCTGGAAGCCTAAATCCCCACTGCCACACACACACACACACACACACACACACACACACACACACACGCACACACAATCCTGTTCCCACCAATAGAAAGAATGAGTCACCTTGAACGGGCCTCTTTTCCTCAGAGAAAAGCCATGGGGCACGTTTCTCTCCTGTATCATCATAGGGGCTGGAGACACCCACCCTCCAGGGTAAGGGGATAACACAACTTTCTGTAGCTCGACTAGGGCAGACATCTATTTTCAGGTCCTTTGGTCTGTAAACCTGGTCCCTTGGGAAGAGGGGAATTGTGTTCATGAGAATCCCAGGGCTTTTGAGAAGAGAAGGAGTCCCTAAAGCCTGTGTGAAAAGTCATCTCAGTGGCTGAATGTGAGCCCACGGGGCCAGGGGTGGGTTGGTGTATACTGCTTACCCGTGTCCCAGCACCGGCTCCTGGGCCTGGCACATAGCGAATCCTCAATAAATCTTTGTGCCGTGAATAAATGAGCAAAGACATGTTTGCAGGAAAGGACTATAGGAAAGGAAGGGCACCCACCAGGAGGACCAGGCAAACGGGACCTGGGCCACAGGTCAACACAAGGCCTGGGCCAGGCACTAGCTGGGGATTGAGACAGAGAGGTAGACAGAGAGAGACTCAACTCATTGGGGTGAAGCCAAGGAATGGGAAGCACCAGGGTCAGGCCGATCTTGAAGGCATCTTGGTGACGAGTGGCTGGGACCTGCAGGGCTGGCCTCTGGCCTGGCCTGGGCACGTGGGGTGAGCCAGAACTGAGGATCAAGCCTTTGCAGGATCTGGAAGACTTTTCTGGTCATGCTTTCGTTTCCTCTCAAGGAGCATGGCTTGCTGTCATTCTTCGGAGTTCCATTCTTCCAGAAACCCCCAAATTCAACCTTCGGGAGATTGGTAGAGGCACACGGCGATGGGGGGTGGGGGGGGTCACACCCGGCCAGTCTGGCTCGGGAGCTCGGGTTGCCAGAGAGGAAAGAGATTCTGCTTCTTCTAGCCAGAGAGGGCAAGACTCCTTCCCTGGGAGCTCCTCCCAGAAAGCAGCAGGGCTGACTCTGGTCAAGCAAGCTGAACTCTGCTTTTCTGTCTGTCCGTCTGCACTGGGGGGGGGATGGCACCACCTGTCTCAGCAGCTCCCTCTGCCCGCCCAGCGGAGCCACAGCTCCTTCCCTGGGCATGGCTGAGCACAGACAGGGGCCCTGGCATCTGGAGGGAGTCATTTTGGTCCCACAAGAGCAAAACAGACCCTGGATATTGTGTTTTTAAAAAGAAAGAAGGGGGGAAAGAGTCAAAAAAGCAGTTCGGGCACCTCTAACCTCTAGCCCAGCACTTTTTTAAACAGAAAACATCAAACATCCTACTTCTGCCAACATTCAAATCCAGGTGCCTGGAAGGGACAGCTAGAATTTAAGGGAGCAAAGAGCACACTCTGATCAGTCCCAGGGCCTCCCTGCACAGCCCCCCGTCCCATACGCCAGTAAGGCGTCTGGGCAGCAGGGAGCAGGGGTTGGCATTCCCAGGAGCATTGCTCAGCAGACACAACCTTGGCAGCAGCCACAGAAGGACTCTGGGAGGATAAGGCAGAGCACGTGGGCACCTGTCACGGGGCCCTGGGGGTCTGCTTGAGTCAGCACTTTGTGCTTCAGCACCAGGGAGCCTTTGGAGGCTATCGAGCAGGAGAATGACTTTTTAGACATGTGCATTAGAAGTGCTCTATTTAGGGAAACCGAATGTTCCCGTGTGCCTGGCTCCGTCCTGGTTTTCCGGGACAGTCCCTATTTATGCCTGCTATCTCCATGAACTCCCTGTTACTCTCTCAAAAGTATCTTGGTTTTGTTTACTGGATAGTTTATGATATTATGGAATTATTTTTTAAATTGTTGAGGTATGATAGGAACACTGCAGGTAGGTTTAAAAAAGAGATCTTATCACTTAGAGATATATATTTCAATATTCATAGCTGAATGTTGTCTGACATTTGCTTCCACATAAGCTGAGGGGTGGGGCGGCAGCAGAGAGTAGGCAGGAGTGGAGAAGACACAAGACTGGCAGAGTGCATAATTGTCGAGGTTTACTGCGGATACATGGAGCTTCATTATACCACTGTGTTATACCACTCTATTACAGCAGTTCGTTTGAAATCGTCTACTATAAAAAATCTAAAGGGGCACCTGGGTGGCTCAGTGGGTTAAAGTCTCTGCCCTCTGCTCAGGTCATGATCCCAGGGTCCTGGGATCGAGCACCACATCTGGCTCTCTGCTCCTCAGGGAGCCTGCTTCCTCCTCTCTCTCTCTCTGCCTACCTGCGATCTCTCTCTGTCAAATAAATAAATAAAATCTTTTAAAAAAAAAATCTAAAAACGGGGCACCTGGGTGGCTCAGTCGGTTAAGCATCTGCCTTTTTGCACAGGTTGTGGTCTCTGGGTCCCGAGTTTGAGCCCCACATCAGGCTCCCTGCTTAGCGGGGAATCTGCTTCTCCCTTTCCCTCTGCCGCTCCCACCCAACCCACTCATGCTCTTTCTCTCTCGATCTCTCTGTCTCTCTCAAACAAATAAAACAAACAAATAAAACTCTAAAAAAAAATTTTTTTTAAAAAGAAAGCATCCCAGACTGGACAATATATATGGTCGCTCTAGCTTAATCACCAGGAGGGATTTTTTTCCCCAACAGTTGGCAGCATCTAGCAACATCTTGAGTTGTCATAACGTGGGGGTGTGTGTTACTGCATCTCGGGGGGACAGGCCAAGGACTCTGTGCTACTATGCACAGCACAGCTCCCCCAACAAAGCATTATTCAGCCCGAAGTGTCAGTGGTCCTGACTGTGGCTGGGGGACCTGGGCTAGTGACACTGTCTATAATTTACTTTAAAGCACCAATCCATGAACAGGAGGAATGGTATGTTTGTGTAGGAGTCATTGTAATTTATGCTCTAGGGATGATTAGTTAACACTGAAAGGAATTCACACCATAGGAGCAGCTAGCAAGAGCTTCAAACACAGTAATCTGAATCTGATCCCTAAAATTCACTAGTTAGCATGAGAGGTGTTCTAGATAATGTGTCATGGGTGAAGTGATATTCAAGAAATGTGTTTGGCTAGAAAGATGGTATAGGCACCCATGTCTTGACTTGAACAACACCCATGGACGGGAGCTCTAGGTCTGTTCCCATTTGGTTTGGGGTCTCTCTCTGAGCCCCAAACACCGCTCCCCCAACTCCAACAGAAGCTTCTGTCTCCTGATCCGACTGAAAGGTGGGCTGGTCCTGCCGACAGGACATAGGCTTATCTTTGGGGCACTGAACTTTTCATGCAATGCTTGCTGACACACATAAGGACAAAGAAGGGGGGAGCCCTAGGCTTAGTGGAGAGGCTCAGATGCTGGTTTTTATGCCTACTAGCTATTAAAAATAGGCCATGGTGGCAGAGTCTGGTCTGAAATTTGCTTTCATTATAACATCCCATCACCTGAAGTCTCAGAGCCCCCACCTAGTCCCTGGGGACACCAATGTTTATTTAAAAACCTGAGAATCGTGGAACAGCCATGATGACCGAGGTCAGGACGATAATGTTGGTGGTGGGCGGCAGGGGACAGATGGCAGAGGAGACTGGACCTTTTCTTTCCTTCTGCATCTTCTCGCATCTTCCTAGTATCGCTTCCCTTCCTGGCACCAGTGCTATGTCCCACACCTTTTCCCATCTGCTGGGGTCTCAGCCATGTCTCCCAACACCCACATCCGTGGCCTCAGCCATGGCCAGAAATGGTCTCTTTGTGCCCAGGGCCTCCAAGGCAGGGCAGTAAACACTCAGGACAGCTCTGGGGCCTGAGATTGGCCTCTGGGGCTGGAGTTCGTCACGGGGGCCAAGATGGGCTTTCGCTTCCTTTCGTCTGCCTCCAGCAGCAACCAGGCAGGAACAGGCTGCCTCAGTGTCCTAGAAAGCCAGGGGGGCCTGGGTGCTCAGCGCTGGGCTTCCTGCCCCCGACATAAGAGAGGACCATGCATCTAGGGGCAGGGCGATGGGCAGTGAAGAGTGAGACCGGCTGGGAGGGCCACAGAGGAAACCTTCTTTTCAGCCTTCAACAGCTCAGAGCAAGTGCGCTTATCGGAGCATATTCTGAAAGCCTATTTGTCTGGAGAGAAGTGGAGAGGGCAGGGAGTGTGGAGTGTTTGGGTGGGGAAGGGGGTGGGCATCTCAGGGAAAGTACACCGAGGGAGGCGGGACGATCCAGAGAGAACTTTCTAGAGCTGTCACGAGATGAACTCCACTAAAGCCACCATTCTGAGGAGAAGCACTGCTGCCCTAGCCCGTCCCCAACACTTGTGCACACACACACACACACACGCACACACACACGCACACCCAGAGGTCCCTGGGCTGTGTTAGTTAGCCTCATGGCCCTTTCTTTCCCAAGATCTCAGATTACACGTCTGACATGGAGTTTTTCTAGCCACTAATCCCGTACTGTGCCAGCTCCCACGAGACCCCCAAATGTTCCTGTTGGCCCAAAGGCAAGCTCCCTCAAGGGGCACCTCTGAAATAGACAGAAGAGTCCTTGCAGGAGGCCGAGAGCCTCCCTGGAGACGTGTGTTCTTCTGTTTAGTGGGGATCTCTGGCACAAGGCCATTATGGCCAAGAGTTACACCATGGGGAAGCTTCCGGTGGGAGGGAGAAGGGGTTCTGGGCCTCCTGACATCCCCATAGCTCCCCTCCCCCACCCATGACAACTAAACATATACTGTAACAACAACAACAAACCCAAACCAGTGTGCTGCTTCCAGGCCCTTTTCCCACCAGCTCCCACCCACGCCCTGGCCGTCAGGGGGTTCCAAGCTCCCCCAGATCCCAGCCCACAGCTGCACTGGGATTCTCCAGGGATTGTGCATGGCGCTGGCTCTGGCCTCACCCATCGGAGGTTCTCTGAGCGCAGACAGAGGCCGGGGCTGGCTGTTGTCGATCTCTATCTTTCCCACAAGACAACTCAGTCCTGAACCCCCTCGCCCCGTCCCCACCCCTGCCCCCACGCGCAGAGGATGTCAATGAGTGTGGGCAGAAGTTAATTGCCTGGCAAGTTTGGATTCGCATCTTTGATCTGCAAACCTGGCAGTGTGGGTAGGGGAGAGAACTCAGGATCTGGGGGCAGACGGACCTGGGCTTGCGTCCCGGCTTTGTCACTTACACCGTGTGACCTGGGGCGGTCGCTTCACTCCCCTAAGCCTGGCTGTCCTCCTCCGGGACATGGGGACAGTTGTACCTAACTCACAAGGGCCCGCATTGAGGGACGATGACACAATGTGCACAAACAGTCCAGTCCAGCGCCTGGTGACCTCTTGGCTTCCTCTTGGGGATTAGCCATGCCCAGTGATGAGTGTTTTAGTCTCGGTTTGGGGTCCTGGGCTTTCTGTGTTACTGGCATAGAAAGCCCTTGAAATAGATCCTAAGCCTCACAACAGTCCTTTGAGGAAAGCAGCATCATCAACACCACCACCAACTTTTCAGAGCCCAAGAGATGGTGATGCTTGGCCCAAGTCCCAGAGCTGGGAAGTGGAAGTGGCATCGCTGTGGTTCGAACCAAGGCATTTGGTGTTGGTACCTGCCCTCCGCACTTAGCAACCGCACTGCTCTGAGGCCACTCTGACTAAAAGAGGAGATCCACAAAGGGACGTTCTTTGCTGCGATCAGACACAACTGCTCAGTTCCTACTGGAGAATTAGGGGAGGTGGTCTCAGGCCGGTCTTTGGCATTCACTGTGGGGTCCTGGGGAACAGCTCCAGCCCAGGCCTGCGGGGGGAGCTTTGCTGAGACCTGGCAGGGGTGGCCCTGCCCATCACGTCTTCCTCCGCAGCCTGTTCGCCTGCCAGGGCCTTTGAACAATGATTAACTGCAGCGAGCAGGCCAGCGCAGGCCGGGACGGGCTCCGCGGGTGAGCTCAGCCCTTGCACAACGGCTGCCGCACCCGCCTGCCGGGCTCAGGGGTGACCCAGGGAGGGCAGGGCCAGGCAGGCTCCAAGAAGCTGGGGAGACACCCCGGGAAGGACAAGGGACAGCCTGGCTGCCAGTGATCACCACCACATTCTGCGCCCCTGGTCCCCAGCTTGTGGGGCCACTTCTGGAGGCTCCCGTGGGTCCCAGGAGCAGACTCGGGTCTCAGGGCTCGGGGGGATTGGCCTTGCTGGAGGTGTTTGTCAAATCCTGAGCCTGTCCCTCTCATCCAGCCACAGACCAGCATACGCAGATCGGACTGGAGGAGGCAGGAGCTCACCACGAGGACCCCCATATCCCCGCTCCAGGCCCTCGGCTAGTGGAGTCACACAGCTCCCTCCTCGGCACCTCCACCCCTGTCCCGGCTGCACCGGGACGCACAGGCACATGCATGTTCCCAGCCTGGTGCGCCCACCCACGCGCCACCCCTGGGGCCCCCTCCACAGGGGCACCCTGGTTCCTGGAGTGGTGGTGGCAGTGAACCTCCGTTCAGACGGGGCCAAATCTGCCTCCAGATGTGCTGCCGGGCCCACACCCTGGCGCCCGCCTCCCTGGAGGCTGGGCCTCTCCCTTCGCTGAATGAACTGCGCATGTCCTTTGTCCTGCATAAGTCCTGTGCCCTCTTCAGACGTTTCAGACGTTTCAGAAGTCCAGGGAGCGCTGAGCAGTGTGGGTGGGAGATGGGGTGTGGGAGGAAAAGCTCATGTCTCTGAAGCTTGGAGCGGGAGCGGGTGCCGCAGACAGGGCTGACCCTCTTCCCAGCCCCTCTCCCCTTCTTCAATATTCCAGGAAGGCCGGGTCTGCTGGGCCAATGAGGTGTCTTAGCTGACCTGCACGTGCCCCTCAGAGGACTGTCCCCCACCTCCCCACAGTCCCCAGCGACGGGGGGCACTAATCTGGGGACACCGTGACCCTAGGCTTTCTGCAAACTTCTCAGCCATAAACAAAGGTGGGCTCCTCCTGACTGACTGTTTGGGGCCCAGATTCACCTGCCCAGCCTCTGGGAACTCAAGTTTTGAGGCATCCTGTTTATTCCCCCACAGCGCCATCCCATGCCCGAGCCTGGGTCTCATCCTCTCCGGGCCCTGTGAGACCCCTGCCCGGACCCCTCCCTCCGGCCTCCTTACAGTAAATCTGTTTCTTTACTCGGCACCCACTCCTGACATGAAGAAAACAGAAGCCGCTCACTGCCCCCAAGAGCACAGGACCTCGTGGGGGAGACAGGCCACGTGAGCAGATGGCAGAGAACGGGCCAGAATTTCCACGAAAGAGGCCCTGCCTGCCTTCTACACAGCACCTTCTGGATACCAGGCCCTGTTCTGAGAGGGTCCCACGTAGGTGCTGGGTTTTATCCCATGAGGTTCACAGCAAGGTATGGCCCCCACTGTAGCTCATGAGAGAAGAGCAGGGAAATTGAGTAAGTCGCCCAAGGAGGTAAGCGGCAGGGCCAGGATTCCAACCGGGCACCTGTGCTCTTAGCCGCCAGGTAGGCTGCCTCTGAAGCAACGTAGAAAAGGGTGGCCCAGTGGTTCCTAAACCAGGTGGCGGCGGAGCTGGGCCCGAGGTATGAATGGGAGTCTGTCAGAGAAGCCTGGGGCAACCAGGACGGAAGAAATCGTACCAGCAACGCCAGGCAGGGGATGGGGACAGGGCTCCACGGCCCCCCAACCCCCCGTCTGGTCTGAGTCTCCTATAGTGAGCACCAATTTTCAAGTTGGAGGTAAAACTGAAACGCATGGGAGCACAATAGAGACTGATCGAGTGTCAAAAAGCAGCCCCCTGAGGCAGGAACTGGGAAACTTCTCTTGTAAAGGGCCAGATGGCAAGTATTTGAGACTTCGCAGGCCCTATTTTTTCTGTCACAATGACTCCGTTCTGCCATGGGAGCCCCAAGGCAGCTACGGACAGGATGTGAACAAACGAGCACGGCCCTGTGTCAATAAAACTTTATTTATGGACACGGAAATGTCGCATGATTTTCACATCTCAAAATGGGATCCTTTTAAATGTTTCGATTGCTTAAAAGGTAAAAAGTGTTTTTAGCTCCCAGGCTGTACAATGACAGGCCGGTGGGGAGCCATGAGCCCTCTGTTGGCCAGCCTCTGCCCTAAACGCTCACAGAGGTGAGAGCAAATGGAGGCCTCAGAGAGCTAGTTACACAGATCAGCTAGAGCCCGGGAGCCTCGGGAGTGGGGAAGGAGTCTGGGCCAAGACCGGGGAGAGCCGGAGCTACCCCCGGGGCACCTCCTGACAGGAGGGATTGTCACAGCAGCGTGAGCTCAGGTTCTCACGTCTCCAGGCCCTGGCTATGGAGACCCAAGTGTTTGCTTCTCTGAGCTTCAGTCACTTCCGCTATAAAATGGAACATGCCATTGACCTTGAAAATCCTATGAACGGGGCCAGCTGGCAGGGGCGGGGGAGGCATTGGAGGAGTAGCCCTTATTAATTCATACCATTATTTTGTTTATTTTCAAGATTTTAGGCAGGAACTTCATTCAGATACAGGTTTGGGACACATCTCCCTGGTGGCCACGTGAAGAATGGGTCAGCCTATGCGTGAACACCTTCCATTTCCCCTCCAGGCCCCTGCTCCACCTGCTGCCCTGGGCTGGGGAGACCAGCCTGTGAGGACAGCGTCAGCCCGCTCCTCCACGCTCCCACCGCTAGACAGACTCAGCCAACAGGGAGCCCCAGCAGGAGGTGGGGGAAAGACAGAGACCCAGCTCCTGGCATTAGGTCTCTGCAGGGTGTCTGCAAGCAGGGGAGGGAAAGCCAAAGCACTAGGCGTGGCTGACCTCACTAGTTCTCAATGTCTTCCTGCCCCTTGCTCACTTGTTCGCAAATTTTTCTGTTTATCTGAACTTGAGGGCAACCTGGCTGCTTGACTCAAAGAGACTGAGACTGGAAAGAGCTACCAGTTAGGAAACCACTGTCATTTTGATGAAGGAAGGTGAAGCAATGGGACTGTAAGGGAGAAGAAGAGTTGGGACTGGGAAGACGGAGATGCTCAGGACACCCAGGAGGTACCCAGGAGGAGAGGATACCCAGGGAGAGAGGCAGGTATTTGCAATGGAAATGATGAGTTTGAAGTAGTGCCCGCAGCACGCCCAGGTGGCTGGATGACAGGTGTACCCCAGCCCTCCTACAGTCCCGATTTTCTACCCAACCATTAACCACCACCATGTAGGGATTAGCCTGGGAGCCTTGGAGAGGGATCAATGCGTAAATGGTTGCTGGCCCTTTAGATGTAGGAAGAAGGTCTCGGATCCATGAACTTAGCAGGGAGGAGTGACAGGGCATGCTGGGGCTCTCAGGAGAGGCCCAGGAGAACTGCATCCCCAAGGGGCCATGGGTGAATTAAAGCTGGAGCCACCCAACCCGTGATATTGACAAGGGATGCTTCCGCCCATCAGCCAAGGATGCTGAACACGAGGAGGCACCTCGATTTGAGATATATTGGGTTTGGGTTTTTTTTTTAAGATTTTATTTATTTATTTATTTGACAGAGAGAGACACAGCGAGAGAAGGAACACAAGCAGGGAAAGTGGAAGAGGGGGAAATAGGCTTCCTGCCGAGCAGGGAGCCCAATGCGGGGCTCGTTCCCAGGACCCTGATCTGGCCGAAGGCAGACACTTAATGACTGAGCCACCTAGGCACCCCAGATATATTTGGTTTTAAATCTTCCTTTTAACCCCCATTCATTGTGACTTATTGGGGGCAGGAGGTCTGATCCAGGCTTTCCTCCAGAGGGGGTCCTGGTGTTGGTGCACGTGAGGGGCAAGGGGCAGGGCACTGCCTTCAGACCTCTCCAGGGTTCCATGTCCTTCATCAACACACTGCCTTCTGATTACGCTGTCCTTCCGCAAACACTTGATTGACTAATTCTCAGCTGAGTCACTGTTCAGTTTTCCTTCTCCCAGCAAATCAAACATATGCTGGCTTTGCCTCTTCATCATTCTGACCAAGGCCATGCCTGACCTTCTCCTGGGATGGGCATTCAGGCTTCTCTGCTCTCTCTCACCCACAGAATGCTGGGCAGTTGCAGTCTCATCTCAGATTCCCCCTTTGAGAGCACAGTAGTTTGCCCAATGCTTCTCTCCATGTGCCCACGACGAATTACCCCATCTCCTTCTCCCGTGAGGCTGGCCTGCCTCCAAGCTCCCCCACCCCCACAACCTAAGCCCCAGTCCCCAGGTCTGGCATTCATTAGTGTCTAGTCGAGGTCTGATTCAGACCCATCGCTCCCCAGGCAGCCCTAGCAGGCAGACAGCTCATGCTTTAGGCAACCCAGGTCTGGCCAAGGGGTTGGTCAAGTTGGATGGTCCTAGAGCGCAGGGGAACAGCTCTGTGGACCTCAGCCGGAGGAGGCTAAGACAGGGCCTGTAGAACAGCCCTTTCTTCTGACTCACCAGGTGATGCTGAAACCTTGAAACACATAGGAAGGCCTTTTTGCCCAGAGAGGCTTCCTGGCTCTGCCATCAGGCCCGGGACCCCTCCTTAGGGTGGGCACCCAGCGGACGCTCCTGCCTGGTCTGCTCAGACCACAGGGTGTTAATTGGCTGAGCACTGTTTTCTGGATTGTTCTATGACATGCTGGAGACAGCGGAGGACTTGAGTTCCCCAGAAGCTCCACTAGGCTTAGCTCCATTTAGCTACTGAACCTACACCTTAGTGGGCATGAGGCAATTAACCTATAGTTCAGTCCAGCGGGTCAGGGGGGAGGACAGAATGAAAAAGACGTTATGCAGGGGCACCTGGGGGGCTCAGTGGGTTAAGCCTTTGCCTTCGGCTCAGGCCATGATCCCAGGGTCCTGGGAGCCTATTTCCTCCTCTCTCTGCCTGCCTCTCTGTCTACTTGTGATCTCTCTCTCTCTGTGTGTCAAATAAATTAAAAAAAAAAAAAAAAAAAAAAGACGTTATACAAGTTCGTGCATCTTTGTTTTGGCCAAACCATTTTTGGCTCAGACTTCATGCAAGAAGCAGGTTTCCCACCACAAAATTCCCCAGAAACACTGAGAGGTGCCCCACAGACTGCAGTTCCCGGGCTCAGATTAAAACGAGGGCCTCCAGATCCCATTGCAGAACAGCCCGAGCGTCACAGAATTGAAGGGACGCAAATCTCCAGAGAAATCAGCGGACAGAGACGTTTTCTTAACACACATCCCAGGTCGCACAAGACGGTGTCGAACAAGGACATTTCTGACAAGAATCAGCCACCTGGATTAAGGCTTCTCGAGGACTCCTCGGTGTGAAGGTAAACATCCCTCCCAGTCCCTTCCGTGTAAGCGGTGGTGCCACAGGAGTCCCTGTGGACTGAGGGCTTCATCAGGCATTCTCAGGAAACCCACGGGCAATCAGGAAATCCGAGGGGCCCTGAGGAGCAGCCTGGGTCGCTTTCACACTTGGGAGCCTTGAAGGCCCGGGGTTCGGTACCAGCTCCCAAGGCTCAGTTCAGGATCCATTTTCCTAAGTGCTCTGGGGAGGGGGTGGGTGTGGGAAACACCTTCAGATGGAAGATCTGCTTCCTGTTGGGATTCCCCGGTTGGTTTCCTGAGCCTCAAGGTCACCAAGCAGCTTCTGTGGCAAAAAGTCAGATGAGCCTACAGAGCAGGGGAGTCTGGATTCTGGGGCCCAGGGCAAGTGGGGCCTGCCAACAGCTCTGTTTAGGAAATTGTGACACCACCCCACCCCCCCCGGCCTCATTCTGACTTTCTGACCGCACGGACACGTTCAGAGGTCAGGAGCCCCAGGGGTCACTTGAACAGGAAGTTCTCAGGTCACATCAAATGTTCCATGTCACAAATCCCCCATTGAACCCCTTTTCAGGAAGTCATCAGTCTGGGTGGCAGGGTGGGGGAGGGGAGGGGTAGCATAACTGTCACGAGTAGGTAGTATCTAGCTGTCCCTCCTGTCTGTGCACCTGGCTGCAGGGCCGGCTCTCCACACAGCATCCACGACAGCACAGCACAGCACAGGGACAAGACCCCTGAACTAAGACTGCCAGGAGCTGCAGCAAGAAGCTGAAAACAGGGAGTCTGGCAAAGACACCCCAAGACACTGGTGTGAGAGCGTCGGACACTCCTGCGTTCAGGAGGGTGGAGACACTGAGGAGAGATGGTCTCACCGCCTTCTCTCTCTCTGTGCCCATTCCTGCTCTCTCCCCCCACTCTGGGTTCTAAATCCTCCCGTTCTGTCCCCAGTCAGCTGCCCCAGCTCTGCACATCCCACGAGGCAGACAAAATTCTTTGTCCCATGGACTGAGAACTCCTCAAACCTGCACCCCACTGCCACGGGGCTTGAGGAGAATCTGTGGGTCAGTGTAAGGGTGGGTAATGGAAGACAGAGCTGCTTTGACTCACAGCCTCAGCCTTGTCCTGGAAGGCTCCTAGAAACTGCTGGAAGGTTCTAGAGTTACAGAAGGATCCTCCTAGCACTCCAGGATCCAGCTCAGTGACACCTCCTCCTGGAAGCCTGCCCTGTGAATGTGGGCAGTCTTCGAATCAGTGGGCAGCTGCTGAGAATGTAATGGAGGGAAGCAGAGGCCAAAAAAGTACGTGGGACGAGGAGGAAGGAGAGGGAGGAGAAGCCACAAGGTCCATCCCGGGGCTCTTGGTCTGCAGGAGGCTGGCTCCAGGGCTGTGTGGCCCCAGCTCCCGAGGATCTTTCTCCCAAGTGGCTGCCTGTGGCACAGGTGGCACTGTGAGGAGAGACAGCATGTAAGAGGGAAGACTTTCCTGGACAGGGAAAAAAAAGCATCCAGAAGGCCACAGAGAGACACTGCCTCCCCAGAGGGGGTGGTGTTGAGTGGGCAGGGGTCACACTAACTCTGGTGTCTGAGCTCCCCACCTGGGGGAACCCACAGAGCTGACCCCTTCATCCCGAACCCTACAGGAAGTCTTCCCTGAACAAGGAGGGCATGCTGGGAATCAGGGGCCACTCCTGAACCCCGACTCACGGGAGCTCATGTCATCACCATCCCTGCATCGTCATGTCTGGGGGGCCGGGGGGGGGGTGGTCTGCTTTGGCCACTGTGGCGCCTGCTACAGGGAAACCATTCTTGGAGAACCAGCACCCACTTCAGCAACACCCAGAAAGACTGGAGTGCCCCACTTCCCCTGCTGGACATGGTTTCTTAGCTCCTTATTTTTTCTTATCTCTAGACCTCTCCCAGTCAGAAATCCTGCCCATCCTCTAGACCAGCCTGAGAGCCACCCCCACCCCACCCCTGGCACCCACAGCCCTCAGCAGGCTTCTCCCTCCTCCCCTTGCTCCTACAGGGCCTGGAGGCAACTCATGGTGCCAAGTGCTCAAGTCTGGTGGGTGTCTTCCCAGCAGGACCTTGGGGTCCCTAATGGCCTATTCCACTGGGGAGCCTAGGGCTGGGTTTCCTGTAGGTGCCCGTGGGAACTCAGCAATGGACTGAATCCTCAGCGGTAGCCCCTTGGCCCCCTCCCTCTCCCCGGTCCCCACACCTGCCGGCCTCAGGAATTCCTGCCTGTGGGGGCAGCCCTGCCCCAGGCTCTGCAGGCAGGAGCCCGGCTCCTTCCAGGCTGCGCAAACTCGGGGCCTGGTCTCAGCAAACGACCTGCCCAGGGAACTCTCAGCAACTTCGCACCGGTCACCAGCCAAGGCTCCTTTCTCTTCAAGGAACTGACAGCCATTCTGTGAGTCAGTAACTGGGGACAAAGGGAAAGGGTGGCCTCATGTGACAGCTACAGTCATGCGGGAAGGCGCATCTGCTTCTGTTTCTCCAGAGAGACTGTCTCCTCCGGCGGGAAGGAGGCCCCAGTCACAATCCAGGTGCCACATGGACGCAGTGTCCCTGGCCGGGGACCAAGACGACCACCTGAACAGTGGAGAGACACTGTACTGGGAGCAACTGGCTCCCCCTTTGATGAGCCAGTCTCTCTGAACCTCTGAGCCTCAGTTTCAAGACTATGGCCTCAAGAACCCTAAGAATCCTCCATGTTGTGATTTCCAGAAATTCCTCTGTGTGGAGAAGCGCTGAGGGGTGGCCACGTCCTAAAGGATCCACGAGGGGTGTCCCACTCAGCACGGCCTGTCCCTCTGGCCGCAAGGAAGCTTGCAGCCCTGGCTGTGGGGTTCCAACCCTAGCTCTGCCTGTCACTGGCCCACGACCCAACTCTCTGACCATGTTTCACAGATGAGGAGACCTGAGGCCCCAGGAGGGAAGGAATGTCCCCAAGATCGTGAGCCTGTCCCTGAGCCTGCTGGCCCACAGCTCTGGGCTCCTTCCCCGTCTTCCCCAGAGGACAGACTCACCCCGAAGGGTCAGCATCCTAAAGAGGGCCAGGATGTGCAGGGGTGTTCGGGGTTCAAGGCCTGGGATGATAGCAGCGCTGCTCACAGCCCGGCTGGCAAGGCAAGGCCAGTTCCTCCACCCAAGAGCGTTTATGGCTGCACGGCTGACTCCGTGGGTCTGGAGGTAGGGTGGGCGCTGGGTGGGACCACATGGCTCCAGAGGGAAACCCTGCAGCCGCCCTGTGCCTTTCATCTCCAAATGCCGGGCCTCCTTCCCCACATGGTGCCCAGAAGGAGCGTGGAGCTTCCCCTCCTGGAGGCGGCCCGCTGGGCTGTCAGCAGGAGCGTGGAGCTTCCCCTCCTGGAGGCGGCCCGCCGGGCTGTCAGCAGGGGTTAGCGGGTGGGCGGTTAGCCGTGGGGTTTCGAGTGGGCTACACCTCCCCCAGCCCTTGAAGTGTGTGAGGATTTCTGCCTTCAAGGCCCTCCTCCCCGCCCTGCAGCTCCCTCCCCGCCTTTTCAGGGTCATTCTTAGGGAGGGCTGGGGTGGCCCACGGGTGGGGGAAGGGCAGAGAAGGCAGAGCTGCGTGTGTGTAAGGGAAGTCCACTCCTCTGGGACAGGCTTGAAGCGAGTGTCTTCCTTTCTAAGGACAATCAAGGCCATGTCCACTCACCAAAGCCCCCCCCCCCCCCCCCCCCCCGCTCCTTCCCACAGAGCTGGACCTGTCCAGAGGGGGCGCTGTTTCTAAAGTGCGCAGAGATACTCTGTCCCTGATGCCCTGAACCTGGGCTGGGAGTCACCAGTCCCTGGGTGGGAATTTGAGCGAGGAGCAGGGTTTGGAAGGCACATAACAGGTGGGAGCGCAGTTAACAAAGTGGCGTCCTCTCGGGGCCAGAACATCTTTCCCCGCATTTCAGTCTTTTCCTCCCTGCACTCTCTCCAGCGGAGCCCCCACCCCGCCCACCTCCAGGCAGGCCTCTGGGGGGAAGCCAGGGGAGAGCCAGGACCTAGGCTGGTTGTGGCTCTGACACATAGGACCTTCGCTAGAAGCCTCCATAGAACAGACACCCATGCAACCAGCCCTTTGGCTCAAGCGATCACCAGGGGCCCGTGCCCATGACCCCTGCCGCGCCTCCTTACGCACCTCGCCAAGCTCGCCAGCGCAGGCCCAGGGGCCCCCGTCCAACGCAAGCGAGCGCAAGCGAAGGAAGGGGTGGGGAGCCAGTCCTCCAGGCTCAGCCTCCGTCCCTCACCCCCCCTCCCCCGCTCTCAGCAGGGCGGGCAGAGCCCAGGTGTTTCCCATTAAGGCTTTTATTCCGGGTTCTCAGGCTCTGGCTGAAGCAGACTGAAGGAGCTCCCCACTCCGCCACGCCCCCCACCCCAGGCTGCACCAACAGAGCAGGGCCCGTCTCCCACCACCTAGCCCTTTGGGGGCAGCCTCTCACCCTCCCCGGGGGGTCACCCAGGGCCCAGCTCCAGGCTCCGGGCCCATTCCTCCCATCCGTCCTGCACATCACAGCAGCCAGAGCTAATTATCCCCTGCACCCACCAAAGGCAGCCGTGTGTGTGTGTGTGTGTGTGTGTATTAACAACTGGCTCTGGTCTGTAGCACTGACCAGGTCCCCTGGTGTAAATATTCCCACCCCAGCTGATTTCAAAGTAACAGCATAAGGTCGCCGAACTCGTGCCCCATCAGCGCTCACACAAGCCAGGAGTTGTTAACCTCAGTACACCGTCATCTCTACCCCTTTCCCCTTGACCCAGGGTGCAAAGTCCTCCTCTCCCAGCCCCTGTTTCCCTCCGGCTCATCTCTCACTGCTTTCCCACATCCCACGAAGACACTGACGCGGGAGGGCACCTGTAGGTCCCCGAGTGCGCCCTGCACTCGCCAGAAACACCATCTCCTGTGTGGCCTGGTCAGCTGCTTTGTTAATACCCAAAGCAGATGTTCCCTCCTCTAGGCTATCTTCTCTAACTCCCCAAGCCCGATTAGTGTCCTTCCTCTGTGACCCTAGAACAACTGCCCTTGGACATCTATAGTATTTAATAAAGCATGCCCGTCCTTGTCACAGAACTGATGGCTCTGCAGAGGCCAGTGCCATGTTCTGGGGTCTCTGGGTCTCAGCCCCTAATCCAGAGGAGGCCTCAAGACGGAGCTGAGGCAGTGAGAGGCACGGAGTAGCAAGCTTGGGGCCCAGGGTTCCATGGGAGGAGCTACCCGGGGACCCAAGGTCCTCCCTGGGATCCTTCCTAGCTGAGCCCACTGCCGCCTTCTTGGCCAGCTTTCTAGGAGAGCCGCCGGAGAGGGACAGGGGACACAGCCCATATTGGAGGAAGGGGCGCCCTCCCCACTCTTGGGTCTGAGAGTCACCAGGTGCCAGCCCCAGCCTGCCCTCCTCCGGCACAGAGGGACACAGAGCTGGCGGGTGCCGGGGCCCAAGTGACCTGCCGTCCCTCCCAGTTGTTTGTATCCTGGTGACCATGGTTTCCTGCAGGGCGGGCTATCATTATTGACTTTGGCACCAGCATCCAGGCATTTTGGGGAGGCCACCCTTTCCCGTGCCTGGGAATAGCCTCGGGGGTGGCTGGGGCAGCCCGGGGCCTGGAAGAGCCCCGCCTACCCAGTGCTGCCCAGGTGGTCCTTTGTGAGCAGAATGGGAGAGATTGGAAGCAGCAGTGGAACGGGGAGGGCTCTGGGCTTCCAAGGGAAAAAGACCTGAATTTGCAGGTCAGCGTGGACGCTCCGTAGCTCTACAAAGCCCCGATGTGGAGCCTTGATTTCCTCATCTGTGAAATGTAGTTATGCCTGCCTTTCAGGGCTTTTGTGAACGTCAGAGTAACATCCACTGTGTATGGAGTCGTTGCAAAGTATCCACAGCAAAACCCACTCACATTACTCACATTATCTGTGTGATCCCCCCAGAGCCCTACAGCAGCAGACCTGTTAGCCCCATTTCACAGATGAGAAAACAGATTCCGAGGAGTTTATAGTCACAAAGCAAGTGAGGTATAACACCAAAGCTTCTGCTCCCACCGCTATGCTACCCTGTGTCCCTAACACATTTGAGGGCCTGTGGGTGTGGGGCCTGGCACCTTCTAGGCCCATGATAGGTGGTAGCTCTTATTAATAGTTACCCCAAATCCTACTGTCCAGAGATGGAATTTCTTAAAAATCTCTCTCAAAGTTTTACCTGAACCTGAAGGTAAGCACTTGTGCTCCTGGGCTTCAGATGAGGAAAACAGAGACCCAAGGCTGTGTGGGCTTCTCCGCAGTCCCATGGCTAGTTCCCGAAGACCTGGGCGGAGCACCAGGTCCAAGGCTCTGGGCCTGTGCTCTGCAGGGGAAGGGCTGGCGAGCGGATCCTGGGAGAAGCCTGGTGTGTCCGCGGGTGCTGGCTGGGAGGAAGGCTGGAAAGACAGGGCTGAAGAGGGCTGGCTGTTGGGCCGGGACGGAGAGCGGGCAGACAGGCCGGCTCCCCACTCCTCCACCACCCTCTCTTCTGCCCCTATCTTGGGCCATATAACTGAGTTGGGTTGGGGGCGGGGAGGCATGGGGCACCTGAAACTCCAGCCCTGGGACCTTGTGCGTGTCTCTCTTTCCAGACCTGCGTCCCCACCTGGGTAATGGGAATGATGATAACACCAGCACCAGCGTCCAGTCCCAGGACGTCCGGAGAACGTGAGAGGCTGATGGTGGTGCCTGGCCTGGCCCCGTGGGTGGGAGCCCAGCTCCGGGAGGGGGCTGGGGCGGGGCTGAGAGCCTGCACTGAGCCGCAGGGGCAGGGCACATCTCCGGGATGGCTCAGCCCACCTTGCCCACAGCGACACACACGCTCGGCGTCTGCATTCTGGAGCCTGACAGCGGCTTGTCTGTCCCACCAGAAGAGACTTCCCTAATGGGTTCCAGTGGTAGCACATTGGGTACGTATGGCAAAACATCCTAATTTAAAAGGAGAAAAAGGGGGCACCTGTGTGGCTCAGTGTGTTTAAGTGTCTGCCTTCGGCTCAGGTCATGATCCTGGGGTCCTGTGATTGAGCCCCACATTGGGCTCCCTGCTCAGCAGGAAGCCTGCTTCTCCCTCCCCAGCTCCCCCTGCTTGGGTTCCCTCTCTCTTGCTGTGGCTCTCTCTGTCAAATAAACAAATAAAATACTTTTTAAAAAGGAGAGAGAGAAAAGTATATAAACATTTCATATAGCCTTGAGGACCCATTGTACAGAGAAAAGCAGTTGATAAAATTCTTCCTCCTTCTGCAGACTATGGACAGCCAGCCAGTAGTGGGCCTGGAGCAAAGCCTCAGCTTCTGCTCTAGTTTGGCAATAGCCCGGCTGGACCCACCCCAGGGGCGCGGCAGCTTCTGCACTGGGGACCCCTGGGGCCTGGTGTAGACCTTCTGCCCCTGACCCTTAGGCCGCAGGGACACCCCCCTCCTAGGAAGGTAACTCCCAGGGTCTGCCTCATCAAAGCCCCTGGGCCTGGTTAGCACCAGGTCTGGTCACCCTACTCTGCAAGGGTTCTGGAAGGTGTGAGGGGTGATCTCACCCTGTCTATGTCCTAGGAGATGGGGAGACGGTGTCCAGAGGGAGAGAACACTGGCTGGGGATGTCCACGCTGGGGCCCCGGATGCCCTGCTAGTCCGTGGTGCTGCCCGGGTTTAACCACAGCATCTGTTACTTACCACAAGGCAGCAGCAGACCAAATGCCGTTTACCTAGTACCTCACGGAGTCCTCAGGACGCCCCATGGAGGAGATCACGTGACTGGCAGACGGAACCACCAGGATTCTAAGGCCAAGCCTCTGGTTCCAGTCTTCCCCTCAACCACCACGCTCTTCTGCCTTCTTCCTGAGCTGTGGAGGGATGACCGCCTCTCCTGTGCCCCCACAGCACCTTCACTTCGGGTGTTAACAGGAGCCCTGGGAGTCCCCATCCTGAGAAGCCCTCACACCAGGCGTGCCAGCTGGTGTGGGTCCTGGCCGGTCTGGCCTAGAAGGGTTCGACAGACCCAGGATTGAAGATGTTCCCCTGCCAAGGTCTCTGGGGTCCAGACCTCCCATTCCGGGTGAGGGGGAGGCCCTGAGGCAGCCCAAGGACACCGCGCAGGCTTCCTCTGAGGCTTACACAGGCCCTCATGCTTGCTTGCCTCCCGGATCTGCAGAATATAGCATTTTGCTGTTTATAAGGGTGAGAGGCCCCAATCTGGCTTGCCCCTGTGGTTGTGCAGCCTTAGCCTGGGTCAACGGACCAGGAGGGGCCAATATCCTGATTTCCAAGTTCAAGGTTCATGGGCCTGGAGGAAAAGGCTCTTGCTCCTATAATCTGCTGAGCCAAGCCCCAAATGGACAGTCTTTTTTAATTCACCAGAGGTGCTGCATGGGCTCAGTGTGAGCCTGCCTCAAAGGAGGGGGTACAGTTCCTCCAAGAGCCCTGGAGCAGGCCTCCTGTCTGGCTCTCTGGCCCAGGTCTCTCTCCTCCCCAGGGGCCTGCAAGTTTCCGCAGGCTCTCACTGATCTCTCCTTCTGGCAACAGGGACCATGCCTTCTGGTCTGAAATCAGGACTTGAACTCGGACAAAGGCAGTATTGATGTATGAATCTAGAAATAAGGAAATCCTCACGGTTGGAGAGCATGGTTCATTCTAGTTTGGGGCGATTCTGAGTAAAGTCACCATATCCGTACCACGGAATACAACTCAGCAATAAAAAGCAGCGCACTCCTGATACACCAGCAGCTTGGCTGGGGCTCAAAGGCAGTCTCCGAAATGAAAGAAGCTGGCTCAAAAAGCTTCATGCTATATGATTCCGTTCCTAAGACATCTGGGAAAGGCAAAATTCCCGGGACAGAAAACAGATCAGTGGTCGCCAAGGGGCCAGGCGCCAAGGAGGGTCTGGGCGACAGAGGGGTACCGGGGATTTTTCAGGGTGCTGAAGCTGTTCTGTGCTGTACTGGGGAGGGCAGTACATGGCAGTCCGCGTTTGTCAAAGAATTGTACGACAATCAGAACAGGTTTTCCTGTATGTAAAATAGATCTCAATTTAAAAAAAAAAAAAAAACAGGAAGAAAATTACATTTCCTTTTCTGTCCCTTTCCATTCATTTTGACCTCCACATAAATTTGAGTAACAACGAATTTGAATTAGTGGATATTTCCAATGTGCCTCCTGCGGGGCAGGCCCTCTGCTCTGCCCACAGAAGGGAGCCGCACCCAGAAGCCTGCACTCACTTGGGGACCTCCCCACCCCTGCTCCTCCTCAGCTCGTGTCTCCTCCCACACCTCCCAACATGCGTGTTGAGGCCCAGTGCACCCCTATTTCCCTCTTAGGGAACTCTGGATGGCTTCAGCCTCATGCTGACTGATGGGTTAGTCGGTGACTGTGCTGAAATACTGGAATTTCCGAGACATTTCCATGGTTTATGGGACCACAATATTTGAAGTGGGAACCTGGGAATCATCCTTGACACGTCCCTTCTCCTTGTCACCCCATCCCTCCCATGGCCCACACAGTCAGGGAAGGAGGGGCACAAACTAGCGGGCAGGGCGCTCAGGCCTACATGGTGGCTTATCGGTATGAATCCTACCTATGTCACAACTTTGGAGGAGGGCAGTTGGCAATGTTGGGGTTTTTTTTACTGACCCCAAAGTGCCCTGGATTGTTGTGCAAAAAAAAAAAAAAAAAAAAAAATCAATCCACTGGCTCGTCCTGTGGATCTTCCTGTCTGAATGTCTTCACACCTCCCCTCCCCAAGAGCACCGCTCACTCCAGGCCGTGTACCTCTCACAGGGACCCCTGCGCCGGCCTCCCAGCTGACCACACCCTCATCCCCCTTTTCCTGCAGCCAGAGGGACCCCAGAACCTGACAGGCTGCTTCCTCGAAATCGCCAGGAGCCCACGCCAATCCACTAGGAAAAGACAAAAGGCCCATTAGAAAAACAGGCCAAAACACATGAAGAAGCAGTTGCCCTATGAAAAAAGAAAGGTGAACAGCAAAAACCTATTCAAAGAATTAAAGAAATGAAATCAAAACCACCCTGCGACACGGTCTACGTCCCCCAGCTCCTGGGGAAAGGAAGATGCCCCATGGCTGGTGTGTGTGGTGACCCGTGAGGGGGTGTGCGTGGTGACCCGTGAGGGGGTGTCCGGCATCTCTCACATGCCGTCTGGGTGTGGCGACAGCCGTGGCCCAGTGGTGACATTTTGGAGGGTCACCGTGAGGGACACCTCCTTCCATCCAGAAACCGGTGCTCTAAAGAGGCCCATGGTGTGTACTTGAGACGGTGTCCTCGGTCTATGTCCCCTGCCGTGTGGGGGGGGGGTGCCTGCCGGGGCGGCTTCCCCCTCCGTCAGCCAGAGCAGAGCCCGCAAATAAGATGCCCACCAAGAGGGGAGAGTCGAGTCGGTCATGTTCTGTCCAGACAACAAAATGCTCCCCAGACGTGAACAAGAAAGAAGTAGGGCCCAGATGACTCTGGTCAGGGAAAGGAGCTGCCCATCTCCCCAGTGAGAGCCTTTCCGTCGCTTGCAACTCTTGAAAGCGTGGGCTTATCCTCACAAGGCTATGCATGGAAAAACGTCTGGAGGCACGCACCAAAAACCCTGTGAAATGAAATTGCCTTTGGCGAGGGAGACAGGTGGGGAGAAGGAGGCTTTCCCTTCTCCTAGGGTGCTTTGCTGTTCTGCCTGGATTTCTAATCGTGGGCACAGAGCACTTTGATTTTTTAAAAATGTCATCGGGAAGTATCTGCGGGGTGGGATGTGAGGCCAATTGGTTTTCTTCTTTGTACTTTTCTATATCAAAAAGAATCAAAATCAATGTGTTTAAATGTTGCAAAACAAACAAAAACTTTCGCTGCCCTGGGGATAAAGTCCATGCTCCTGAGCTCGCCCTGGGAGGTCCTTCGGCGTCAGCGGCTGCTTCCTCTCCAGTCTCCCGACTCCTGGGTCCCTGCCACGGCCAACCCCAACTGCTCTCCACACCCCAGAGCCCCTTGCTCTCTCTTAACGCCGGGCCTTTGGCCGTGCTGTTCCCTCTACCTGGAACGCTCGGCCCCTCTGATTGCCTCTTCCTCTAGCCTTCCTCCTCCTCCAGCCTGGCGCCAGGCTCCTGCCCACCCTTCCCCCACTGGCAGCGTGGCCCTGCCTGGCCTGGCCTGGCCCGCTCCCCAGCACCCTGGCCTCAGCGCTGTCAACCCAGCGCTCCCATCAGGAGGTAAGGCCTTTCTGCTGGCCGCATTTCCTCACCCTGACCTGGAAGGTGGGGACAGGGCCCGTGTCACCGACAGCGACCAGGGCCCAGCACTGTGCCTGGCACACAGGACACTTCAGGAACTGTTGCGGGCGGATCGGACAGGTGACCGCTGGAGAGGAAGGAACACACAACACTGACGGCCCCCAGGCTCATCCACCCCCACCCCCGGCCGGCCTGGCTGCGGGGTGGGGTCCCGGGGCCTCGGGGTCCCCTGATGCAGTCTGCAGGGGCAGACGGAGCCACCCGCAGCAGCGCCGCCCGCCCGCTCCACGCTGGCTTCTATTTCCTCTCCGGCGGGTGCCAAGGCCCTGAACAAATATTTTCCTGGAGTGGAGGAGCGGCTTAGCTCCCAGCCCTGAGTGCTGGAAACCCCGCTGGGTCGGGCAGCTTCCAGGAACCCAAGGAGGAGTGGGGTCTGGCCGCAGCTAGGGGAGGGGAGGGTCCTCGGGGCGGCCCTCTGTGCCTGGTGCCCGCCCTCCAGGCCGGCGTGGACAGGTCACTCCACCAGCCTGTCGCGCCCCCCCCCCCCCGCTCCCCCCACCCCCGTCCCTCCTCACCCCCCGGGTAGCAGCCTACTTGCTCTGTGCCGCTCAGGACTGGGGAAGGCTTTTGCCCTGGGCCTCTCTGCCCATAAATTAGAATCCTCTGGGATCCTGAAGAAAACGTAGGCCATGTGGGCCTCCCTCGTTTTTGCTGAAAAAGCTACAGTGGGGTTTAAAGGAACTAATTAGAATCTCAGAAGCTCCCCCCTCCCCCCGCCACCCGCTTTAACTCTCTTATTGTAGAATAACATACAGAGTGCACTGGTCTGGTGTAGAGCCTGACGGTTTCCGTGCAGACGCAGACACCCTTGTAATCACCACCTACATCAAGCCAAAGAAACTGCCAGAGAAGGTTCCTTCATGTCCCCGCCTTGCCAACTGCACAGCCCCAGCAGGGGCACCCCTAGCTTCTGTCAACATCAATCAGCTCTGGGGCGCCTGGGTGGCTCAGTGGGTTAAGCCTCTTCCCTCCACTGGCGTCATGGTCTCAGGGTTCTGGGATCCAGCCGGCATCGGGCTCTCTGCTCAGCAGGGAACCTGCTTCCCACCACCCCACTCTCTGCCTACTTGTAATCTCTCTCTCTGTCAAATAAATAAATTAAATCCTTAAAAAAAAAAATCGATCAGCTTTGCCTGTTCCTGAACTTTCTCCCAATGGAGTCATGTGGTAGGTGCTCTTTGGCGTCTGGTTCCTGGAGCTTTATACATTGCCTGTGATATTCATCTCTGTTGTATGTGAAACTGTAGTGTGTCCTTTTTGACTGCTGAGTAGCACTCCGTGATAGGAATGAATCTGTTGCTTCCCCCATTGTCCTGTTCGGGGGTTGTTTCCAGGCCTGGGCTGTGCTGAATGAAGATTCCAGCACACACACGCTCTCATTCCGCTTGGATTATTTGGAAAGCATATGTGTGTCTTCAATAGATACGGCTCCAGCGTGCCCGCATCCATCGACACACTCCTCCCCACGCCCCCTGCAAACTATCGTCCATCTCTAATGCCAGCCTTTGTGGGGGGGGGGGGGTGGTGGCGCCCAACTTTCAGAGCAAGACAGCAGCACCAGGCGGCAGTGAGCATCCCAAAGGCCAAGACTCTCGATGTGCGCCGAGCGCATGCGTCACGCTGGGTCTTAGCAAAGCGCCTGCCCTCGAGAGCCACCCAGGGTAGCAGAAAGCCACTGTGGAAGCAAACACCTCAGGGACACGGGGAGAGGTGCCAGAAGTGAAGGGCCATAGAGGACACGGGGCCCCTCCCTTGAGCTGTGAGCCCAGCCTTGAAGTGAAGCGGGTGATAGCCCAGCCAAGGGCCCCGTTTAGGGGTGTGTTCACACTCATACGCACATTCTGCGAGTGGGTGTAGAGCTGGCAAGGCTCAAAGACAGCACTGGGTGACAGGACAGGGTGCAATGGTGTTCGGGAGTGGGAGGAAGCGCGAAAGCCAGGTAAGGGCTGTGCCCATGGGCAGAGTCGGCAGGATCCCAAGTCCCTTTAGGGTCCCTTGGCTCAGGGCCCTCTCCTCCAGCTCCTGCAACTCCAGGAACCAGCACTTGCCTCTTCCAGGGCAGCCCACCCGCCTTGCTCCTCTGTCTTGCCCTCCAGGCTGGAGAGATGGGGGATGGGGTAGGATTGATGGGGAGAGAAGACAGGGATCCCTCAGAGGTGGGAGCACAGCCCCACACTCCTCTCTGCACGGGAGCCCTCTGCAGACCCATTTAAAAGAAGGCTTTTCCCCCAGATGCTGCTTGGGGTCCCCCTACCAACAAGCCTAGCCTAGGAGGGGGCATGAGACCAGTGGGACTACTGTCCCTTCTGCTGCCCATTACCCTGCCCCCATCCCATGCTGGGCCAGCCCAGAGGACAACCTCGGGCTCCACTGGAGAAGTGCACCTGGGGGAGGGCAAGGCGAGGCCCAGTGAAGTGGGGACAGGCCTCACAGGTTCTGCCAGTTCTACTCCAAACCAGGTTTCAAAGTCAGCCCCTCCTCCCCATCTCTCTACTGGCCTGGGCCTCGGCCCCACATCCCTGTGCAATTCCCAGAGCTGCTCCTCAGAGATGCTCAGAGAAGCTGCAGGTGACTCTCCCCACACCTCTCCCGAGTCTCCCGAGTCCCTACTTTTGCCAAAGCCTTGCCTTCTGCCTGGAATGCCTCCCCTCAACCCACTGTCTTCAAGACCCCGTTCCAGGGCACCTACCCTGACCCTGATGCCATGCTGGGTTGGGTGCCCCCCCCAGCAGCCCACACCGCGCCCCTGGACCGTGACACCCCTGAGAGCAATGCTGTGCATCTTTGTTCTGGAAATGAAAGCACAGGATGAGCCTGGGAGCCGGAACCAAACCTGAGAGGCAAACTAGGCAGAAAGTGCCATTTAAAGCAGAAACTGGCTTAAACCAAGAAGGCAACACCACCAGTATAAGAGAAGACAGCTCATTAGTTTAGAAAAAGCTCGAAAGCACTCTCGGCAAAAAATTCCACGAGTGCCCCACCCCCACACAACGCAGGGACACGTGACCAGGTGCAGACGGGCACGTGATGAAAAGGTGAGGAGAAAAGGAAAGAGTGCTCCATTGCTCCATTCCCAGGAGTGGGGAGGGAGAGTCACGGGAAAGCAGAAGATGGGGAGAAGCAGGTCAAGGTCGTGGGGAGTAGGGCAGCAAGCGGAGGCCTGAGAAGGGGGAGGCAGAGAAATTCCTTGAAGTTCGGGGGCCTGAGGCACGTGGAGATGCTGTGTAACCCCTCACACTGCAGCTTTCTCCCTGCTAGGCTCCTCAGTGAAGCCAGTTTTATGGCCCCTTCCTGTAGGGGTAGTGCCCCCCGTTGGGGGGGGGTGCAGAACTCCAGCGGGGGCTCAGATCAGGAGGGGCACTTAGCAGAGCAAGAGAAGCTGTGGGTAGTGGCACAGCTTCGCCCTTTGGAGAGGAAGGGAGCAGGTGGCCTGGACACTGGGTCTTGGAACTTTGCAGGTCCCATGTGGAAGGGCCATCAACCCTCCTGGGTCCTAGTGCCGCCCTCTGGGGGTACACGGCCAGGGTGGGCTCAGGGGCCAAGCGGCCTGCTTCCAAAACCCAGCTCCCCTGCCCACGGGCACGCGACTGTGGGCAAGCGGCTTCCTCTCTGGGCCAGTTTTTGTCTGTGAAGTGGTTATAGCAACAGTGGCACCGTCTCTGAGACGGGTTAGAAGTCCGTAGTGGAGGAAATAGGAGATAATGGTGGGGTGGGGGCAGTGTCCAGCAGCGTCTGGCCCACAGTGAGCTCAGTCAGAGTAGGAAGTTGCCTGTTCTGCAACCGAGCCCTCAACGTCCAGACCAATGGGCGTTCAGGGTTTTCGATGCTGAACCAGCGAGTGAGCTAAGTGTTTTGTCTCCGCCTCCAAACCCTTCAAGTGCATTGTCAAGGAAAGTCCAGTTCACTCTGCAAGGCAGCCCGGAGCCTGCTCTCCCCAACCCACCCACCGATGACAGGGCCCTGGAGGGAATGGTCCCTCCTGCCCTGCGCTCTGAGAACACACCAGGGGTGCCCGCCAGCACCCAGGACTAGAGGGGCAGATGACAAGGGCTATAGGCAGAGAGATCTGCCACAGAGGGACAGCTGGGGGGCATCAGCTTGGATGGGACCGAGTAAGGGGAGGGCAGCCAGATGCCCTTACAACACCACGGCTCCCACAATGTACTGCGCATTTTTAAACTTCGGGTCGGTAGAGAGCCCTCACATCCACAAGGTAGGGAATGATCTAGAAGAAGAGCAAGAGGGCGGGTTGGGCAGGAGACAGTAAGACCAAGAGTCCTGGAAGGAGGGGAGATGACAAAGGCGAGATCCGGGGCAGCAGGGACACAGCCCTCCCTTACTGCAGAGGGCCCGGCACTGGTCCCGTGTTCCTCACCAACCGGCAGCACGGCCCAGAGCCGGGATCCCTCCAAGAAGAGGACAGGTGAGGGCACGGCCAGGCCAAGAAGAGACTCAACCACTACCACAGCCCAAAATGACAAGTGCTGTTTATTATAGTTACACGAACGGGCCCAGCCACAGGCTCGGCCTCATCCCAAGGATGAGCAGAGATGAGCAGTAACAGACCCTTCCCCACCCTTCTCCCCACACCCCTCCCCCCAAGTCGTGTCCGGTCACACACTCCGGACAGAAAGTCCCAGTACGGAGCACAGGTTCCCTTCTCCTGGCGGCGCACCTCTCTGGGTCACAGAAGGCCCCCCTCCTGGAACAGCCAACAGAGCAGCTGGAACGGTGTCAAATTAAATAGGCAAGCACAGGGGCTCCCAAGAGGGTTGCGCTGGGGGCCTCGGGTCCTGGCGAAGGTGTGAGAGGAGGTCCTTCCAAGGTGTCTGAGAGGCAGGCCTTGGCTCCGGGGCGCTGTGGAGCCAGTGGCCTCCGCCGAAGGCTGGGCTGGAGGCGCCACAGCTTCTCCAGCCGTTGAAGTGACCATGCTTCGAGCTTGGCAACAGAAATTTACATCAGGCCTTCTATAACCTTGGCTGGACTTACTGACCTCCAGAAGAACTTGAGCAAAGACAAAAAAATGAGAAGCAAAGCAACCAGAGGGACTCTGGTCCCAGAATCCCTCCTCACGGGAAAGACAAAGGCACAGAGTTTTTGGCCAAGTTTCTCAGTACCATCTGTGTTTAAAGAAAAGGCTGGTCACGTCCACACGACCAACACAGAGAGAAGCAGCAAAGGTAGAAGAGTTCACGTGACTACTTTATATTAAAGTTTATTACATTTGGAAAATCTACTGTACAGGGAAAAAACCCATTGGATTAAGTAGAGTTTTGCCAAAAGCAAAAGACTATCACTCTTTGGAACATTCCTGATTCCAGCCCAGGGCAGGGCCACAGAAGCACATTGAAGGGGAACCTGGTCCTGCGTGGAACAGCTCTGTGCCAGGTGTGCCCAGGCCCCTCACACCACCTTCCAGAAGCAGATGTCCCCCAGAGACATTTTCTGGGGCACCCAAGGCAGGGCTCAGTCTGCGGGAGACTCTCTGGGCCCACTGCCCCGTCTCCCGGCCCACAGTCCTCTCTCCTCGGTCCCCAGCCAGAGGTGCCAGGATTCCATTCTCCCCTGGCTCCTCTGCTTCACAGCAGCCTGGCCACGGCGGCGGCCCCACGGCCTCGGGCACGGCTGCTCCAGCGGCGTCTGCCCATGGGCCCCCACGATCAGCCAGCCCAGCCCAAGGGCCACTGGGCAGACATTCCATACCCTGTTGTACACATGAGTGACAACTCAGAGATAACCGTCAAACTAGGCCTATTATGTTGTTTTCCCAATTTGGTTCTCCTAGTTAAAAAAAAAAAAAAAAAAAAAGACAAAACAGAAAAGTCTGAACCCTGATGCTGTCTCCTTGCCATAGATGAGGAAGCAAGACGGGGGTAACTGAATGAACTTACTTAACTTACCTCAGGAGTAACAAAGTCTACTGGGCTATGAACAGAGAAACTAGAGGAAACATGTGCAAAAACAAAGTTGTATCTAAAGGAGAGCCCCCCCAACAAAACAATGGGAATCTGCCGGAGCTCCAAACTCCTCTCCCCCACCCCTCGCCCCTCGGGGGAGGAAACGCCCCCAGATCAGGGGTCTCGCCGGCAAGTGCTACAGATGTACCCGCCGCCGGCCAGCAGACCCATCCAGGGCCAAAGCGGCAGGGTCCCCTTTCCCTCCAGAGATGGACCTGGGGAGGGGCTGCTCCAGGTTGGAGAAACCGAGTCAGGAGGAGGAGATGCCAGGTGCTGGCTGTGGTGGAAAGGTCATGTGCGAGAAAGCCCCAGCGCCCAAGTCTCCAGGCAGAAGTCAGAGAAGCAGAGTCGAGAGCCCCCAGCGTGCCCCGGGCGTCCGCGGGCAGGGCGCTGGGAGGGGGGCGTGGTGGCGGGGCCTGCAGTTCTTCACGGACGAGGCAAGTGGGGGCCTAGCGAGTGGCGGGGGGGGGGAGGGGCACAGTCCCCGTCAGGCGTAGAACTCCTCCTGCTTGCTGGGCTTCTGGTAGGCTCCGCCATTGGCTTGTTTGGGCTCCTCCAAGGAGTAGCTGCCCTCGTCCTTCTTCTTCATCCGGTAGAGCATGAAACCCACCAGGCACACGGCCAAGACGAGCCCCACGAGGCCTCCAGCGATGACCCCTGTGAGGGCAGGCAGGCCGGCTCAGCGTGGGTTAAGCAGCAGTGCCCCCCACACCAGGAGGGGCCCCCAAGGCGGCCTGGGTCAGCCCCGCTCCAGGGACAAATAGAGCCCACCCCCCCACCTGAGAGAAACGCACCTCCCAGCACTTCCTTCCTGTCCAGGAGGCCCTGTGAGGCCTCACGGTCCACTGGGGGTTGATTCCGCTTGTCGGGCTCCACCGCCGTCCCGGCCACGTTCTCCCCGGACAGGTCAAAGGTGAAGTCCTACGGGAGGCAGGGACAACCTCAGGCTGGGGTGGGCCCACCTCTGGCAGCAGCATCCAGTTTTCTTTCCCAACCCAGAAGCAGCTCAGGCCTCCCTGGTCACCACTGCCACCAGCTCAGATGCACCCAACCCAGACCTCCTGGACCCCCAAAGCTTCTCATCCTATCATACCACACCCGGCTGGACTGTGGCAGAGACATCACAGCAAGTGAGACAAGGCACATGTATTTATATGAAAATAGACAGGGCGACCCCTGGGTGGTTCAGTCAGTTAAGTGTCCACCTTTGGCTCAGGTCACGATCTCGGGGTCTTTGGATGGAGCCCCGCATCGGGCTTTCTGCTCAGCGCTGGGTCTGCTTCTCCCTCTCTCTGCCCCTGCCCCCAACGTGTGTGCACATGCACGGGCGTACCCTCTCTCTCTGTCCCTCTCTCTGATAAACAAATAAAAATCTTTAAAAAGAAAAGAAATACCGTCATTTTAATGTCAAGTGTAAAGTTACCATGACTGCAAGACAGACAGTCAGATCGAGTAGAATTTTTATACTCTCTTGCTTAAGTTTGGGAAGACTTCTCACAGGCAATCTTGAAGGACTCCTTTCTCTGGTCTCCTATTTAGTCTGCCCTGCCCTGGGCCTGGCCCTGGAGGCAGGGGGAAAGTAGGACCTTGTGACCTTCTGTTCATGGCGGGGGATGGGACATGCTTACAGGACACAGGGTGCGAGGGGCGCCCGATGACTGAGCCAGAGTCCGTCGGCACCATGCACTGTGGAAACAGAGGACTACGGCGGGGGGCACTCACCTGCTCCCCAGAGCCCTCGCCTACTGGGAGCTGAGTGGACACTCCATCCTCCGCGGCCCTCTCGGTGGCAGAAGGACCTTTGTCCTCCACATGGGGAGTGTGAGGGTCGAGCTGTCTGGGTCCCGCCGAGGGCTCATGGTGCTCAGGCTGCATGTCCCTGTGCGGATGGGAGGTGGCGGGCCCCGCGGCCGTGGTGGCTCTCACGGTCGAGGCCCGGTGAGTGGTCGGGTGCAGCGTGGTCTCACCGGGTGGGTGCGTGGTCTCCTCCTCCCGGTCGGCAAAGCCAGGCTCCACCTTGGCCAGGAGCACGGCCTCCCTCTCCTCGGGCGCCTCTCCCGTGGGCAGGACGGAGGTGGAGACGGTGGGGTTATCTGCACCAGTGGGCTCTGGAGCCGTGGGCACGGCTGTCAGGAGCCCCACGTCCTTCCACGTGGACGGGCTCTGCTGCGACAAGGTGGTATCTGGCAGAGCACCTGGAGGCCCAGAAGCAGCTTGTTGGAGCAGGCAAGGCCCAGGACATCAGACCGGCCAAGCTCCTGCAGGGAGGAAGGGCCGCCCCAAGACTCCCCGGCCGGCAGAGCAAACCCCTCCCTGAGAAGCGGTTTCCCCAGGGGAGAAACTCTGCTTTGGAAAATGGAAGAGGAAAGCTGCCCTTTTCTGCTGCACGTGCCTGGGGACAGCGTGGTGTCTCGAGGCACGACACACCAGGCCATCTGGGAAGGAAGCTTTCCTGCAGCCACAGAAGCCTGCTACCTGGGTGGAGGCATTCTCAGGAGCCTGACTGCCTTGTCCCCTGCACACACACCTCCCTGGCCCCCTCCCTGTTCACCTGCCCTCTCCCCAGAAAGGCCTAGCACATCCCCACCAAGAACAGAGGCCTGTGTCCCACTTCCAGCTCTCAGGCCCTTACTTCGGCCACTTTCCCCACAGATGGCCTCAACCCTCTTCCAAAATCCTGCTCAAGAGCACCTCCTCTGGGAGGCTTCCCTGGTCACCTCCCACTCAAGGACTTCACTCCCCCAGAAAAAGGAGAAATAGGAGAAGATAAGGGGACATTCATGGAGGATCTACAGCCCACCAGGCTCTGTGTTACCTTACAGCCCCCAATAATCTTATGAAGTCAAGATATATTCCCATTTTACAGATGAAGAAAGAGAGGCCTGGAGAAGTCCCCCTTTCCAAAGGTTGCCCAGAGAGTTAGGACACTATGAGCCCAAGTCTGTCTGCAGCGGACAGCCCCCGGGTCTTTCTAGAACCCTAATACTCACTCCCCGCCAACCCACACATGCCTTCTCCTTGCAGCATGGACCTCATTCTCTTCCCTAACATCACCCCCCAGACCCTGCTGCTTGATGGCCACCTTGGGGGTCCCTCGTGTCAGCTCACCTGCACCAGAGCCAGAGAAGTTGTCAGAGTCATCCCCAGAGCCGTCCTGATCTTCAGGGGGCACGTTTATGGCCACAGTTTGCTGGAAAAGGATATAAAAGGGTATGAGTGGAAGCTTGGCCAAGGCCCTGCTGCTCTGAGGTCCCTGTTCTAGACAGCTGAACTCCTGTACCACACCCACACACACATACACATACACACACACAACACAGGAAAGAAGCCTTCGTATGTGGTACCAGGACCCTCAGCTCGGGGCAGCCCTCTTGTCCCCCACACCCCCCCGAATGCTATGATGACCCAGCCCTGCACCAGGTGCTGGGGGTACAAACACACACCAGAGGGGGCAGGCCTTGCCCCAAGAAACTCAGCTGGTAAGGGGGTCCTGGACCTCTTAGAAAAGTCACAGAAGGTATCATTGCTGGGAAGAGAGACTGTGGCCCCAATGGACCCCATCAGCTCAGCCTACACTGAAAATGGGGCCATTGGCCAGGGAGCTTCAGGGTCCAAGACTGGGGTTTTCTAGAGCCCCAGGAATAATCCCCCAGTAACCTGATTCCAGAGAGGCATGCTGGGCACCAGGGTATGGACATCAAGGGTCTCACAGGGGAAAAGATCAGGGATGGGTATGGGACATAGCCACACAAGACAGCCCCAGGCCTGGCCGTGCTTCCTCCCACACAGCCTGTCTTCTCACCAACGGGAAGGACTGGGTCCACGCCCCCTTGGGGAAGCAAAGACAGGGTGCCCATTAGGCTAGGGACAGATGAGACTGATCTAGAAGAGGCCCGGCACTCAGGAGGCACCGACACACGGGCTATGGGCCTGGTAGGGACCCTGTGTGCAAACAGCAATCCCAGGACACTGCCTGCCCAGGGCAGCTCAAAGCGGCTGCGGGGGCCAGAGGGTGACTCTCGAGGCAGGGGCTGCCGCTGCAGGACTAGTGAGCAGGCCAGGAGGAGGCAAGACACACCACAGACAGCCCAGCAGGCTGCAGACAAGCCTGGAGCCCGGCGATGTGGGGGTGTGGAGGGCTCCCCAACACTAGTTCCAGAACGTCAGTCGGAGAAGGGAGACCCAACAGCCAGGTGGCAGGAAGGATAGCTATGAGTGTCCTGTTCAGCAACAAGCCTTTGACCCAGAGGAGTTCGGGACATCTCCATCTCTAGAGGGCCCCGATGTCAGGGGCCCCACCAAAACATGAATAAAGAGGCAGAGCATGGGGCGCCTCGGTGGCTCAGTGGGTTAAAGCCTCTGCCTTCGGCTCAGGTCATGATCTCAGGGTCCTGGGATCGAGCCCCACATGGGGCTCTCCGCTCAACAGGGAGCCTGCTTCCCTTCCTCTCTCTCTGCCTGCCTCTCTGCCTACTTGTGATCTATCTCTCTGTCAACTAAATAAATAAATAAAATCTTTAAAAAAAAAAAAAAAAAAAAAATAGGCAGAGCAGTACAGTTCAGAGCACATGGGGTAGGCTACTCCCTGACCTTAGCCACTTACTAGATGAGTGGCCCTGGGGACATCACTAAACCTCTTAGGGCCTCAGTTTCTCCATCTGTAAAATGGGGACAGTAGTAATATCTACATTCCAGGACTGCTACAGAAACTCACTGAGGTTATGCACCGACAGCAGCCGCTGCTCTAACTCGGGGAGTGAGAGCTGCTTAGCATGGATAAAAGGATTCTGGAGCCTTCTGGGGGAGAGCTGGGATGGAGGTGGTGGGGTGTCAGAAGAGAGGCAGGACAGAGCCAGGTCACAGGAGACCCAAGGCTGGGCTCCAGGGAATGAGGCCTCCTCAGCCCCGGAGGCCTCCCTGGGTCCCCGCCACAGGCCATGGGGTTTCGCTCTTGAGTGGAGCAGAGCAAGAAGAGACAGATAAGACCTTTGGCCTCCCTGAGGCCGCCTGGGGCACCGCTGGGCCAGGTGGAGGCTCCCCATCAGACCCTTGGGTCAGAGGGACACTTCAGACACGTGTAGAAACCACCAGGCTAGAAATATCACTGAGCTTCCTCTGAAAGTACAAAACCCAAATTCCACCTCTCCTCCCACCCCCCCAGAAAAAGGCTCTGGCCCGAGAAGAGCCCATCTGGGCCCTCGTGGCCCACCTACACCAACTGGCTTGGTCCCTGTCCTCTACCCGCCCCTCAGGCCACTTCCTGCCTAGGCTGTCCCCAGGTGGTGCTTCCCACATGGGGCCTGTCTCCCCGGAGCTCACCTCCGCCAGGTCTATACCTGCACCCGAAGGGAGCAAAGAATACTGCTCCCCAGGCAGGCATCGAGCAGGTTCCCCCACCCCAGCACGCCTCCACCCCAGGCCCACAGCAGACTGCCACCCACAGGGCAGCTGGCGTGGGTGCAGGGGGAGACACAAGCATTCGGGGGTGGGTCAGGGTGCCAGCCAGAGCAGCCGCGCCGCAATGAAACTAGGGCCAAATCTTCTAGCAGAAGCCGGAGTCTCGGGCCCAAGTGAGGGCAGGCAGACGCTGAGGAGGCCCAACCTCTCACCTACCCAGAGAAGCCCCAACAGGTTAGCCCGTTTCCCAAGCACAGGGCCTCTTTCACCACCAGATAAGACTGTGAATCTGCCCAGTCCCTAAAAACAATTTGTTCCCTCAACTCGGCTCAGCTTATCCCTGTGCGATCTTGTTTACACAACAAGCTCTTAAGCAAACGCTTTCTCTGCTGAAACCAGCTCCCTGACCTCGGGGGGCAGCCCCTCCCCTCTCAGGGCCTGGTCTCCAGCAGGGGAAGGGCGGCAGTGACCTCCTGATCCCCTTAGTGAACCTTAGTGAGGGCCTCCACTCCCTGGGGAGGAAATGAGCAGAAACTGCTGAGTTTGAACTTGGATCACTAGGTGCCAGATGACTGGCATTTTTGGGTGAGACTTCCAGTTTCACTTAGGCAGCTGTGCTAAGAGTCTGTGGCCAGCTGCCCCCAAGGCCTCCTGGGGGGCTCTCCACAACCTCTCCTAACCTCTGCTTAGGGCCCCTCAGAGACCACCACGTGGTCAGGGCTGCTGGGGGACAGGTGAATAGCCCAGCTTGGAACCCACCTCAAGTAGCCTGGGAAAGTTAAGGCAGGCCAGCTCACACCTTGAATGGGGCTCTTTAACCTCTGCAGAATCCTAAGCAGCTCAGCTTTTCCTCTAACACACCAAAATCCTTGTAGGAAGATCTAAACATCTGCACATTCAGTTTGCCCAGAGGAAGGGCCAATCTGCTCCAGACCTTTAAGCCCACCGGCCCAAGAGGCCAAAGCCAGGTTTGGCTGCAGTGGAGGGCACAGGTCATGGGGCAGACACACGGAGACACACATGGGACAGGGAGCAGGAAAGGAGCTTAGCCCATCTCCATCTCAGAGCTGCTGGCCACACCCGAGCTGCGCGGAAGGACTGAGAGCGGCGACCCAGGGTCAGGGCTCCAGCACAGCATAAAAGAGATGGTATGAGAAACTGAGGCATTCTCGCACACTAGAAACACTTTCTACCCCTTTCCACCTTTACCCTTCTATTTGAGGCAGGCAGGCCTGAGATTAGCATCTTGCACAGATAAGGAACTGAAACAGACAAGGGCAGGGACTTGCCCGAGGCCATGGGCTGTGGCTGCACGTGCTCCCCTCACCTACCCAGCTCTGTCCCTCCCCCTCCAGCCCTCAAAAGACCCCCTGGCAGGCCCATCCGGTTTAAGGAGCCCATCTACATTTATGCAACACATACATGAAGATGTCAATCCCGTCAACACAGCTCCCCACCACCACACCGCCGGAGCTACAGGATGAGAGTGTCACAGAGTAACAATGCCTGACCCCTACCCCAGCAGCCAAGGGGACCAAGGTGCCAGCCCACGAGTCACAGCTGCCAAGGGCTGGGAGTCTGCATCGGGCTGCTGCCTGCCATTCCCGAGAATAGATCGGAGGGTCTGTGGGCGGAGGCCAGCAGAAGAGCCTCAAGAAGGCAGAGCCTCAAGCCAAGCCCAGCCCGCTCTCACCCCGCACTGGCCATAGACAGCAACCTGTGCAACCTCCATCCTGGCAGGCCGAGAGTGCGGCCGTGGGGCAGCACACTAACCGTGTGTCACCGGCTGCCTGACTTAGTGATGGAGAAAGCACGAAGCCTTTAGAAAGCATCACTGAGCTGCTGCTCTTCAACCAACACGTGGCTAAAAGTACAGTATCGTGTAAGGAGGTCACAGATGGATATTAAACAGGGCCCGTGACACCAACACTCAGGGGATCACCATCCAGGGGCTTTGGAGAGAAAAGACATGGTCTGGTCCTGGCAAGCTCCCAAGGCACACAGCCAGGAGCCCCACTTCGGGCTTCCAAACAAGTGGCTGGGGCACAGAGGGTGACCCTCCAGGGGACACTGAAGCTAGGCCTTGAAACCCCCCAGGCAGACCTGGAGACAACACTCAGCCCAAGTCACTAAGCTCGGCGACATGGGAACCTCAGGAGTGTGGCAGGCATACACGGCCGCAGGGAAGGAGGCTCAGGTATCCGCTAACCGTTATTTGTCCCAGTGGGACGATGAAGCCCGGGCTGCTGTGGTAGGACCAAGTCACGGAGTCCACAGCCGTCCTGGTCTCCTTCAGAGCTAAAGGGGCTGGCGGCAGCGCTTCCTAGGCAGCCAGCCTTGGTGCTGGCTCTGGGACTATTGACTGGAGGGGCCCCCAACTTGCTCCAGGAGCCCAGCTGTGGGGCCAAATGCAACACGGGCCCCACAGACCTGCCAGGACAAACACCCACTGTTCCCACCCACTGAGATTCCACGGGGCAGCAGACACTCTTGGGAGGATTAAGAGATTCATATTTTCTTTAGGAATTGTTACTCCCTCAGTTTCCTGGTCAGATCTATGGAACTAAGATTCCCACCCCCCCACACCCCCACAGTTCCTAACTCTTGGGTCCCGAGATCTCAGAGCTAAAGAACCCCAGCCTTCAACCCCCACCTATGCATCAAGATGCAGAACTGACCCAAGGGGACATCCAAACCATCGCCTTTGGCGGAGCCCAGGGTTCTCTTTCTCAGGATCCCGAGAATCACCAGATGAAATCCTCTGAGCGCCATCCCTGAAGCTGACTCAGTGGGTCTAGGGCAAAGGCCCAGGACTCTGACAGCGAACAAAGTCCCCACTCGAGTAGGGATGCAGCCTATTCTTGCAGAACACTCATCTGAACGGGAAAACTTCTAGCCTGGAGTTGCCCAGGGCCTGGGCGCCGGGAAAGGCAAACCCCTAGAAGGTCCCAAGACCCTCACTCTGGTCATGTTCAAGAAGGAGGTCCCAAACGGCAACAGGGACCCATAAACAAGCCCTAGCGGCAAAGGGATCCAAGATGACTCTGGAACAATCTCTGTATTTCTGATGCCGCCACTCTCTACAAACAGTGCACCGTAGTGCCGGCCTGGTCTGTGAAAGAGCCTCACCGAGGAGTTGAGGAAACCCTGAGCTTCGGAGGCCTGGGCCCTCTGGCTGCTCACAGCACGAGCTGCAGGGGACACAGCGGAGCCTCCCTCCAGCCCGCCCTGCCGGCCTGGGGCTGCCGGCTCTCCGTGGGATCTCAGGCCTCGGCACTGACCTGGCAGGAGGAGCGGGGTTTCTCGGGGCGGTCCCACCGGGGCGGGGAGCAGGGGCCGCTGAGCCCCCCTGCAATCTTTCAGGGGCACCTGCTTTCCCGGGGTTGGGGGGGAGGATGGGGCGAGAGACGGTGGGGGGGAGAGAGAATGTTGTGGAACACGCAGCCCCACTCCTATGGCTCACCCAACACCCTGGGGCCCTACTTTCCTCGTCCGGGACACCATCTGTACCCCCTCCCTTAGCACCTGGGCAACATGGCCTGAGCACGGACCCAAAGAGCCAGGCAGGTCACACCCAAAGCACCTTGGATCCGGGGTCGCAGGGAAATCACCAGAGCCAGGGTTGTGGGGGTAGGGAGCCTGACCAGGGTGGCTGCCCCGGGGCGCATCTAGCCCTACTGGTCCCCTGCTGGGTGACCTGGGCAGCTCTCTGCCTCTCTCCAGACAACAGAAGGGGCCAGGCTAGAGTCCCCCAAGCTCCCTTAGGGCTCGGACAGGCGAGGCTGGGACATGGGAGCAAGGGTCCCAGCTCCTTGTCAGCGGGTGACACAGTGGCCCCAGACTGCCACACCAGGGTTTGTAGGAGGGGCAGGACAACAGGTCAGGGCCCAGGGAAGACACCGGGCTCCCTCTTGCCCCTGGCTATCCCAGTGGTGGCACATAAATCACTTTCTCTCCAGAGGCTCCTTTCCTACCTCGGGAGCTGCCCGGGAGACGTACTTAGGAGAGTGAGAGGCACCAGTCTCCCAGCTTTGGCCTCAAGACCCTGAAACCTGCCGCCACTGAAGACACTCCCAGGAGGTGGGGGCCCCCCCAGAGCCTCAGAGCCTCCCCAGCATTTCCGGCCTGACAGGCACCCTGATTTATCAGCTCAGTGTCTTTCTACCAGAACCAGGTCAAGCCGGGACTTGCAGAGGGCATGACGGGCCTGGCCTAGGGCGGCAGGGGCCCAGGCAGCAGCAGCTGGGTGACAGGGGACTTACTCTGCCCTCAGCCTGAGCAGCCACAAGGGCACCCAGGCCCCAGCCCCCATCGGCACTTCTACCAGGAGGAGCGCCTTTCAGGGGACCTCCCACGCGTGTACCCTTCCCCCCATTCACACACACAACCCACCTGACCTGTCCCCAGCCTGCCACTCAGACACAGGCCTCACCACGTGGGGGGTTCCGAGGCAGGGCATTGTCCATACCGGCCTTGGAAACAACCCCCTCCTCCCCGGCCAGCCCTGTGGTAGCATTTCCCACAACACTAATGCTGGGCTTTCCAGATGGAAACCTGAGGTCAAGGTCGCAGAGCCCTTTGCCCTGGCGCATTCTGCCTATGTCAAGTACCCAGAGAAAACAAGGCTGCATGGAGGGAGGGAGGATCCTGGCAGCCAGCCCCAGGCCCGATGCCCAAGCCAGGTGAGAGCTGCCACCGGCACCCCCAGACCCACCCCTCCCCAGAGCTGGAGCCCGCCTCACAGCCCACGTGCTGGGACTCGCCTCAGAACAGGCCCAGCTGAGGGCTGGGTGTGGGGCCGCGGAGCTGGAAGACCAGTCCCTCAGCTTCCTGCCCCCCTCAACCCCGCCCGCGAGCGCCCCAGGCTGGGCGTTGAGCAAGGCTGCCCAGCCTGGCCCTGCCAGCCTTTGTGGCCAGGGCTGCCCTGGGAGCCAGACAAGGGACGGCCAGGGGAAAGTGACCAAACCCGACACCAGGAAAACCTGGTTATAGCCTGGGCTCTGTTCCCAACTTACTGGATGACCTTGGAAAACACACTGTTTCCAGTTCCCCATCTGTCCAACGAGTGACGACAAGGGGGCTCCGAGTTCCCAGTCTACGGCTGGGAGGTTGAGACCCGCCCTCAAGGGGCAGGCAGGTGCAGCAGCCGCAGCAGACTGCCCACCGAGGGGTGTACCGCAAACACGGTGCTTAGGGGGCAGAGGACCCACTGCGGCTAGTGGGGATAAGGGCGCTTGGTCACAGGGACTCGGGGTCATTGCTCTCAGTTTCCTGAGGAGGGTTATGGACCAGGCAGGATGTCCCAAATCAAGGGGACTCTGAGATGGCAACTGGCAATCCATGAGGACAGAGGGAGCAGCTAAGGCCTCCAGAGCCTTGTCCCTCCCCAGCCCTGGCTATCCAAACAAGACAGCTAAAACCAAAAGCTCGGTGTAGGGTTCCCCACCAGCCCTCACAGGGACCCCCTGCACTCCTCTCTAGCTGATTAACCCCCAGATTCCACCAGGCTTGGGGGCCTGACACCTCTGGCACACCGGCCTCTAGAGACAACCCCCCCCCCCTGCTCTAAATAAAGTATCCTCAAGTTTCACAGAGGCAGAAACTTGTAGCTTTGGACACACCTGCAACCAGTCAGGGCTCCAGCTGTGTATGCAGGGAAGGGGAGCTCTTCTTCACCCATTTACCCCATTGGTGTCCCTGCTGTTGCAGAGTATCCCCATTAAAATGCCTCTGGGAAGGCTAGCCCGTGCTAGTCATTCACACTAGAGTATAAAGCAGCTCTATAAGAGGTATGTGCTCCTTCTGGAAGTGAGGCACTGTGGGTGGGTAGGAGCTATGGAGGATGGGAAAGGTTACAAAAGAGAGGCTGGGAGATGCCAAGAACAAATTTTTTAACCTGTGTCAGAATATGGTTGCCAGCCAACCCCACACCTAAGAAAGACTAAATTCTCTTTGTTCCCACTTTGAGCTACAGACATGGCTTCTCCTCCCACAAGCAGAAGAATGGGCTAGCCTGGGAACCTACCTCTGGAATAAAGTACAATTCAGACTGATTAGGCACTGAGGCTGCTAGAAGCCCAGACAAAGACAGAGGAAGAGTAGAGCGTCCTCGAAGGAGTCCCACGGGGGTACCGTAGCAGAGTGGAACTGGGAGTTTGGGCATAAGCAAGATGTGAGAGAATCTTCCATGAAGACCAGGTCTGAATAGGTTGAGCTTGCTCCCCAGGTGACTGGTGGGCTCCCGCCTCCACAGAAGCAGAGTAACCTGGGTCCCCTGACATCAGCATACCATCCGCCAGGGGCTTCTTGATGGCTGGAAGGCCCACCGAGCCTCAAACGCCCAGCCCTGCCCTCCCAGGCACTAGCAGCACCGGCGCACAGTAGGTCCTAAGGCATCTGAAGGGAGACTGGACGCAGCCCCAGTCTTAGGACCTCGGAGGCACCTAGGAGGCACCCAGGAGGCACCCAGGAGGGGGAGTAGCCCTAACACCATCCCCAGGGCTCAAGGACAGTCAGGGGTGGCAGTAAGAATCTTGGGCTTTAACCTGGGCTGGGGGTTACTCGACAAACAGAAATACCTGAACTAGGCCTTAGGGGGAAAGAACAGTTATAACAGCTAATATTTATTGTGTACCCTGTGCCTGGCACTGATCTAAGCACTTTAGCTGAATTAATTAATCTTCATAATAACCTTAGATTCTAGTACCATAGTCATCCTCCAGATAAAGAAACGGAGGCAAAGGGGACAAGTCGTTTAGTCCCAGGGCACACAGCCAGCGAAGGGCCAGGGGGAGGGTTTGCGGGCAGGCGGCCGGCACGCATGCTGTGAGACACCCTTCAGTGAGGACCACGTGGCTCCCCCGCCCTCAGGAAGAAGAAGCCATCATTTCCATGGGAGCTGGCAAAGGGGAAAGTGCAGAAGGCAGGACCGTAGGAGTGGGGCCCTCCTTCCCCCATATACTGCGGCCCAGCCTAGCCCAGCTCCCTCTCCTGGGCGACCTTAAGTCTGCAGATCTAGGGACAAGCCACTGTCCCCCCACAGTCTGGGGGTCCCTGCTCAGCTGGCCTGCGCCCCTACCCCGGTGCCCTGGTGTCCGGCCTCCTCGCACTACCCACCGGCCCAGCCCACACCTCCTTGGGGTCAGGGGCCTGCCTTTGGCAGAGACTCGGGCCCAGGTGAGCAGAGTCTGGCCTGCCAGGGAAGGATCCAGTTTCCAAGAAGGGGCAAAAGCCCTGTTTTCAGACCCTACAGTATCAGCACACGGGAGTAAAACCTGACAGCCACTGACATGAAGGGACAGCACGCCGGGACAGGTCAGACAGCCAGCAGGGGGTCTCCACAGGGCACGGCACCCCCAAACCCCGCTAGACTTGCTCCTCTGAGCCCAGGCAAGGAAGGGGCTCTCACTCATGCCACATATATTACTTCCTGGGACCTTGTCCCAAGCCCTCTGAGGCAGATGAAAACCCCCAATTTACAGAAGTGTTAACTGAGGCTTAGGGGCAGGTGAAGAAACAGGCCGGAGGTACCCAGGGAGCCTGGTAATGACGGAACCTGGTAACTCCATGTCCAGTGCTCGTCCCAGCCTCCACAGGTCGCCTCTCCCTGGTCCAGTCCCCAGGGATGCTCACCTATGCCCACCAGCTCTAGACCCCACCTGGCCTGCCCAGCCTTCAGAGCATCAGGACTCCTTCAGAGCATCAGGACTCCAGAACCCACCCCAAACGTAGACAGACCCAAACAATCAGGCTCAGGCTGCTGCTGTCATCCTGGGGGAAAGGTGGACCAGGATGTCCCTTGGACGCCCAGCCCCTAGGTCGAAGGATGGCCCTGTTCAGCAGGGGGGGGGGGGGGGTGTTAAGGTCACAGGTTCTCTGCTCCTCACACAATTCCCAGGATGAGGACCCAGACCTCAGGGCCTTCCCAGGACCTTACAACATCCAGGATGACCCCAGGAAAACACAGCAACTATGCTCCTCCCCCAGACCTCCCCCACCCCTACCCCCACATGCCTGCGGGGAGCGGGGGGGGGGCAGAGTCTGATGAGCTCCCCCGAATAGGTGGCCCATTCTCCTAGCCCAGCCCACAGCCCGCAGGCCCTGGCCAGCCTGGAGGTCTCACTGCCCTGACAGTCCCCACAAGGCACCCTGGAGCAGGTGCGGTCCCCACAGACAGCAGGGCCGCACCCCTGCAGTTCCCTCTGGGAGAAGGTGGAGTGACGTCAGCCTCTGCCAGTCTCAGAGGCCTCCCAAAACACCTGCAGCCTGGGGCCCTGCGAGCCCAAACCTGATCACACATCCGTCAAGGACACTCGCCAGAGATGGGACTCCAAGGCCTGGGACAGTCCCCTGGGCAGCAGGGACGCTGACAAGCCACGGAGAGAAGAGCCGGTGCTGCCGACACAGTCCAGGCCCCAAGCAGGCTGGCGAGGCCCCGAACATCAGCGGCCACTGTAGGGCAAGGGGCACGGGAACAGCAGTCCTTGTCCCCCAGGACGGCCCGCGATCATTACTTGCTGGGTCTGGAGCGGATGAGCACACCCCGGCCTGCAGAAGGCCCCTCCTTACCTCCACACCTTGCACCCACCCAGGGCCAGAGGGCCACCAAGGACAGCGGGTGTGGCCACAGAAAGTGCTGGGCAGCCCTAAGTGGGAAAGACGAATTCAACGTGGTTGCGATGGGACAGGACTCTTACCCCCGCTGGAGATCGCGGTGCCCGTGAATGGTCCCGGAGCAGGACTGGCAGCCTCGGCCACCGCCACTGCCCTCAGCGGGGCACCACCTCCGCTCTTACTTCGCATGGCCAGAAAATGACCTGCAAGCTGCGGTCTGAGCTCCTGACTAGGTACCGCTGAGGGATTCTGGGAGGAACCCTGTCCCAGTGAAGGACCTTTACTGTCACGGCCCCTCTGGCCCATCTGCACAGATCAAGCCTCCTGTCTGGTCCGTCATGGCCACCCTCTCTTGCGTGGGCCCCCCGATTGGCTGTAGAGCGCTCCCCACCTACATGGGGCTGCGTACATGGCAAGTGCCCAGGCTCTGGGCTTTAGATCTGGTCAAGCCAGGAAGGGCTCAGGACCCTCAGGGACCGAGGCAGCGGGAACAGAGGTAGGCCCCGCCCCCAGTCCCGTGACCCAGCAGGACATCATGAACACCCCAATGCATGATGGTCACCGGCTTCTTTGCCCCCTCCTTCCATTTCACAGATGGGCTCACTGAGGCCAAGACAGGCCGTTGCACAAAGTCACTCCGCAGCAAAGAGGAGGGCCAGGGTTGAAGTCAGGCAAGCAGAGCCTTAGTCAGCCACACTGGGCTGTTCCCCATCCCATCTGGCACATCGTGGGCTCATGGTCAAAACTGGTTGGGTGAGTGTCAGGGGAGGATCTGTGGGCCTGGCACCATGACTCAGCTGACAAATGGAGCGATAAACACGCCCGCCTGCCCCACTGCCCCAACCTGCCCGACGGGGCTTCCGCTCTTGCTGATGAACGGACCTGGGGCGCAGGGCCAGGATGCCTGGGTGTGTGCACAGAACATCACCAAGTCTGACCTTGCCCAGGGTCCCCCGTCCACCTCTGGTTCCCATTCTGAGCTCTAAGTCTACCTCCTCCAAGCAGCCTGCCCGGCCCTCCACAGAGGACCTCTCAGGCAGTGAGTGTCCCTTCAAGAGTCCCTTCAAGACCCAGAAGAGTAAGAGCAGAGGACCTTAAACCCCTGCCAAGTTCCCCACTGCCACCTTCACCGTCCCCAGGACAAGGTCTCTCTGCAACCACGTGACCATCAGAGCTAAAGACAGGGAAGGAAACCCCTTGAGCAGATGGGAGAACTGAGGCACGGAGACGGAAAGACCTGCGCAGGCCAGTCAAAGGCTAAACCAGGACTAGGAAGGACAAGTGTCCTGGCTGCACTTTTCTCTAGGAAGAACTTCCAAAGACTTATAACGCCAGTGACAGAGGAGCATCAAGAGTTGTAGCTAAAGAGGGAAAAGCCCACCAGAAAAGGGGAGAGAGAGGAAGACCACTTGCTAGCTTCTGGAGAGGAAGCTGTAGACGGGTGGGAACCAGGTTCCCCCCGAAACAGACTGCGGCCTACTCAGTACAAAGGCCCATTGGGGAAACAGAGTCAGGATGCCCCAAGCAAAGCTTAGGTTTGGCTTCAACCCACGCTGCGTGTCCAGTACCCCACCCCCGTGTGTACACGTACACACGCATGCACGCGCGCAGCCTCTGGTGGGGGCGGGGGAGTCACGGAGTTTTCCCAGCACCAAAGGCCAGAGGAGAAGCAGCCTCCGCATAGGACCACGCAGCCCTTAGAGCCATAAACAGAGGCCAGGAGGAGAGAGACCCCCAAAGAGACCAGAAGGGGGTGCATCGGGAAGCTTCCAACTTTACAAGTCAAGGAAACACTCGTGGGCAGATGACTGCGTCGGGGAGCAGGTCCAGCCACCAGCCTTCCCCTCTCCTGGCCTGTGGTCCCAAGCCCCAAGGTTGCCCACTGCACTCCCCTCCCCCATAAGCCTGCCTCCCCGAGCTTGCGCCCCTCCAGACACCCTGGCTCCCCAGACCTGCACAGCAGGACAGGAAGCAGGACACTTTCCAGAGGAAGCTTAGCCAACCTTCCCTCAGGTCACCCCCCATCACCGGCTCACTCCTCTGGGCCCCAGAGCACTGAGCTGACCAGATGCCCCCGTCTCAGGCCCAGAAATACCGGAGAACTTCTAGAGCCTACTCCCCACCCAGCGTAAGCTTCGTGAGGCCAGGACAAAGCCGTGCCATCACGCAGACAGAACTCGCCGTCCCAGCGGCTGTGTGGATGCTGCCCATATCTTGAAGTCACAGTTGCTGAGGTGACCGTGGGGCACACGGTCTTGCCTTTGTGGCCTCAAATGGGCCTCCTTGTGTTGAGGGATACTGCCTGCCCTCCCTCGGCACTCCCCAGCCCGCTCAGAGGGAGGTTCCAGAAGGCACACTCCCATCTAAAGCCCCACGTCTGCTGGAACAGCTGAGAGGGAAATGACACCGTGCTGAGTCTGTTCCAGGGCGCAGGGACCTGGCGCCAAAAGCCTTCTTTCCACAGACTCCCTTAATCCCACTCCTTCTCTCTAGACACACTCAGGCAGGCCCTCAGGGTGGGGGGTGGGGGTGGGGGGTAGCTTTCAACCCACGACTCCAAGACTGGTTGTTGAAAAGAAGGAAGAAATCGGGAAATCGTTTGTTCCCTAAAACTAGCAAGGTTCCAGGACTAGAAAGCACTGAATGACCATTTCTTCACAGGGCTGCTCCTGCAGCCAGAGCGGGAGCTAGAGGGGGCCAGCAGGGGAGCCCAACCCAGGAGCCAGGAGTCCTGGGTGTCTGGTCACCTGGCTGGTACCATGGTGCCTGCCTCCCAAGCTTAAAAATGGGTCCACTAATTCCAAAAACATTTCCCCGGTGCCTAAGATAAAAGTCCATGGAGACCGGCTGGTGCCCTGGGGACAAACACACGGGCACCATCCAAACATGGGGACAGTCGCCCCATCAGGCCACTCTGCACCAAGCCAAGGACATATGGTCCCTCCATGGGCATCAGACCTGGGAGCACATCCTACCCTGCTCTCCCGGGTCCCACTGTTTTCTGACTGAGGCTCCTGGGAGCAACTCTTGCCTGTCCCTAAGCCGTGAGCTGAACCCAACCCAAGCCCAGGACATTGCCAATGGTCAGGGTTCACCTAAAGGCACTGTTCAGGACAGCTCTGCCCAGCCCAATGCCCTCTCCATTCAAAGCATGTCCGTGCACAGTTCTCTGGGACAGAAGAGCAATCACCCATAGGGCCTTGCAAGTGTCAGGCAGCCTCCTCTACTGGGCTTTACTGGGGAGACGTCAGAGTCCAGCAACTCATTCGTGCCATACACATATGGCCCAACATCTGTACAAATCCTGCTTCTTCTACACCAGTCCCTTGGAGGGGCTCACTTCTAGAGGCCTCACCCACAAAATGAGGACAATGACATATCTTGTAAAGGTTTGGGGAAAAAATGAAGTAAGAATATAAGGTGACAAACCGTAAGTGACTCTTAATCTCACAAAACCAACTGAGGGTTGCTGGGGGGAGGGGGGTTGGGGGGAGGGGGGTTGGGAGAAGGAGGGTGGGGTTATGGACATTGGGGAGGGTATGTGCTATGGAGAGTGCTGTGAATTGTGTAAACCTGGCGATTCACAGACCTGTACCCCTGGGGATAAAAATATATTATATGGCTATAAAAATTTTTTTAAAAATTTAAAAATTAAAACAAACACACACACACACACACACACACACACACACACACAAAGAATGTAAGGGAAGCAGTGAGCGCTTGACAGCAGGCATTCAATCAAAGGGCCCCGTAATTCTATCCACAGCTCCCTTCTCCTCTGGCACTTTCACTTCCAAACACTTTCAAGTGCTCATTATGAAATGAACACGCAAATGACAGAAAGAGGACAGGGAGAACAGGCATGATGTCCGCTTTTCAGAGGACACCAAGACTTGGAAGTGAAGTGACTCACCCAAGATTACACGGTGAATCGGTGGCAGGGTTGAGACTCGGTCCTGGGGCTCTACTTAATCCAAAGCTGTTTGTGGCCTGCCTGGCAGTACCGGCACTAAGAAAATGTCCTTCGATCCAATTAAAACATGGTGAAGAGACAGGACCCATGCTGAGAACAAGGGCCCTTCCGATTACGAGTTACAAGGAGTTAGCCTCGCCTGGTCCAGGCTACCTCTGTGACTAGAGAGTCGCTTACAACTCAAGCCAGATGGGGGAACTCAAAACATGGGGGTCACCAGGGGCCTCCTTCCAGTGGTCATCCACACCTGTTCACCCTTGACAGCCTTTGTTATTCTAGGTACCGTCAGGGGGTACTGCAGAGGTCCCAGCTGGGCCCGTGAAGGCACAAAGTGCACGTGTCACGGATCACGAACGTGGCTCACAATCGAAACTCTCAGCACGGAAATCTGGTCTTCTGAGAAATGGTTCTCCCGACTCTGATTAGTGTCTTAGCACTGCTGGAGAAAAGTGCAAGTTAGAAACGAACAGAAAGGCTGCTGACTGCACTTGCACGACCATGACTGTCACCTCAGGCTGCTATCAGAGACGGAGGAAGAAGAACAAGCCAGAATTCAAAAGGCACCAACCGGGGGCACCCGGCACAGGAGGCCAAGTAGTCTTGGGAGCTCAACAACCCAGGAGATTAAATGCCTCACATAACACGGTGACAAATGAGGACCCCTGACTCCCTGGATTAGATTATGCTTTGTATCCTTCTGTTACTAAAGGAAGGAAAATACACTGCAGACAGTCCTGCCCAAAGTAAGAATACTTCTGAGGCTAATGTGAATTCTTAGCTCACTAAGGAAACCTGGATACCAAGGATACCTCATTCCCAAGGGATTTCAGGATCCAAAATTTGGCAATAGGAAACAGTCCTCTATAAAAAAAAAAAAAATACTACAAAATTCAAGCTTTTCACTTCTTTCTAATTCTTTCCAGGCCTCTCTCTCATCCGTCTCCCACCAGCCTCGGTTAATGAGGTTTTATTGGAACCCACCATGAGCCACAGGTAGAGATGAAAACCAGCTCCACCCTCCTGGAAGAGCTGAAGCCAGGAGTGACATCACCTCTAGAAGGCTCCGAGCCCAGGAGGAGGCAGCTAAGGCCTCCCCCACCCCCCACCCACTCTGCCAGGCCTTTGGGAAATGTCTCTACTGGCCCCCATAATTAGGGCAAAAAGGGATTTTATGCCTTTCAAGAAAGAGAAAAGGGAAGGAGAGAAAAACAACAAGTAACTATTCCAGAACAAGCAACTTTCCTGGCATGGAAGAAACAAAAGACCACGGGAAACACACACTCCGAAGCCTTTTTAGGCAAACCTGTTCTTGTCTCTTGGGAGTGGTTTCAAGCAACCTTCTGCCCTAGCAGCCTTCCTTTGCCCATTCAAAGTCAGGTGCCCAGGATCATACCCTACCTCACTGGTCCCCAGGGGGGCTCTGACCTGCTTTCCCACTGGGACCAAAGTGAACCTTGGGAGTAGACCAGATGTCTGCAACCTGTCGACCCCGCCTCCTATTTTAGGCAAACCCCACTGCCTTACTTCTTTTAGGAAGGGGGTAGGGGTGGATCTTTATGCCACTCTATGTCCCCACTTTTAACTCAACATGGACATCCATTATAAAAGGAAAAAGCAGGGCTGGGCAAGAGAAAACACGCTACACTTTATAAAAGAAAAAAGAAAACCTGAACTCCAAGCCAAGGTCTGACTCCAAAGCTTAGTGCTTTCAGGCTCCACTCAGCCACCGGCTCCAGGAAGCCCTCCCACCACCACATTCTAAGGAGACTCCCTCCTTTCATCCTTTCCCCCTTGAGACACAACTGCCTCCCAGTCCTGTGTCTCCCTCTGTATTGGGTCAAAGTTTCCAGGCAAGACATAATGCCCCCTACTGCAGCATCTGCCCTTACCCAGTGCACAGGAGACTGGGAAACATGCTCCACAGAGAGCCTCAGATCCCATGCCTTCCCCCATGTCAACAGACACCCTGGGATCCCAGCTCAGGAGAATGCCAGCCCCAATCAAGGGGGGCAAAAGAACCACCACCCACACTCCCCCCGATTCTGCTGGAAATAGGTGGAGAACCCCACCTCAGCAATCTTTGCTGAGGCCCCATCTTGGACCTGGAGAGAGTGCAGCAGCCAGGTAAGGCCAGAGGGGCCACGGGAGTAAGCCACACACCTCCACTCTCTTCTCCCAAATATTAACTAGGATTCAAGGCACCAACTGAATCCCACAGAAACTGCAGTCCTGAAGAGAGAAGAAGCCAGATGCCAACTTCCTGGACCTGAAAGCCAGGAAGGCACCGGAGACGGAGTTCAGAAATCCCATGAGTCCCCCATGGCTCCCTCAGATTTGGCACCCTCGGCCCCCCACCTCCAACTCATCAGCAATTCCAAAAGCATCGGGGACCCTACCTACTCTTCAAAATACTTCCAGAAACAACAATCGCCTGGAAAGCAGATGAGCCTTCCCAGATGAGCCTGGGAAACACCTCACCTGAGCCAGACCCTGTAAAACACCCGCCAGCTCTCAGGAGCTGGTAGTTTCTATCATTGTAGAGGGACCCGCTTCCAGACGGTCGGCGTTGCCGAGACTTGCGCAGATGCCACATTACCAGGGGAAGACCCGGCACCTCCCTCCACCCCACCCCCAACCCGGCCGCGATCCTTCTCTGCCCACGTGCCTCCCTAACCAAGAGCTAGGGAAGTCGAGCGGTCCAGATGTGGCGAGAGACCGCCACTTCCGGAAGGGGAAGAGCCCCCCGCTCCGTCCGCACCTCCCCTCTCCATCCCGGGGGATGGCCGAGCCAGCCCGCGGGGAGGGCCCCGGGACCCCCGCAGCGGGCGTGGGGGCTGGGAGTGGACGTGGACACCCGGCGGCCAGCGCTGACACCTGGCGGCCGCCCGCGTCCTGGCCCACGGCAGGGCCGGCGCGGCGGGGCGGTTCCCAGGAAAGGGTTACAGGGGCCGAGAACAAAGCGCCCCCATTGGGGAAGGCGGGCTAGCGGACGGCGGCGGGGGCGGGAGATCACTTTCTGGGGGCCCTCGGGATGCTCTAGGTCGGCCAGGTCCCTCTTTAAAGGGGGACCCACCCCCTCGCCAAAGGTGGACGTTGGAGTCCTACCCGAAGGCCTCCTCCCTCAGCCACGGGCTCCACATTTGTCCCTCTTTCCCCTCGGCTCCACTGGGCGGGCCAAGGGACCCGCCTTCCCTCCGCGCGGCTCCAGCACAAAGCCAGGCCGGGGGAGGGGAAGAGCCATTCCGGGGTCCACTCGCGTGGAAGCCGCAGCCCGCGCCGGCCGTGCCCGGCCCCGCTCGCGCCCCTCCGCGGGCAGCACAACTTCAGCAGCCCCGAAGTTGGGTTCCTGCGGGGCTCTGGTGTTCGGGGGCCAACTTCCCGGAACCTTCCGCTGCCAGCTCGGCCCCGCTCCCTCAGGGCAGCCGACTGGAAGCCGAGGGCCCCACCTCCGCCGCCACCGCGACCCCAGCGCAGCCCCGGCCCCGGCTCCTCGGCCAACGAGCCGGCCCCGCTGCGCCCAAACTCGTCTCCGCCGAAGGGGCTGGGCGCCCGGGCTCCGCGAGTCTGCTTTAAATTAGGCTCTGCGGGCGGGGCGTCGTGGCCGCGGTCACTGCATCTTCTCAGGTCGCGGGCGGAGCGGAGGGGAGCCTGCGACCCCGGCGCCGCCGCAGGCTGGCGGGCTCCGACGCATGTGGAGCGGGGTCACATAATTGAGCGCGGGGCACCGGCGCAGGCTCCTCTCCGCGGGACGCCCGAGCCCCCGGCTCTTGGCGGCGGAACCCGCGCGGCGCCCACCGACGGCGGAGGCAATTGAGGCGGAAGCCCCGGTTTCGCGGTCACGGTCCCCGGCCCGCCCGGCTAGCGCGGGAAGGAAAGTCCCCGCTTCCCCTCCCCCTCCACGTGCCGCCGGCGGCATCGGCGGGTCTGCAAGCACCGGCTTCCCGCCGCTCCCCGCCCGGCCCCGGGCCGCACTCACCGGGAGAACCGGCTGCAGGCGCAGCGCCAGCGCGCACAGCCAGAGCCAGAGCGCCGCGCGCCTCATGCTGCCCGGACCGGCGGCGGGAGCGCGGCAGGCTGCGGGGATCGGGGCGGCGCCGCGCGGCACGGACTGCTCGGGGCTCCTGGCCGGCTCCGCCGGGTCGTTGCGCTCTGCACCCTCGGGCGCTGCCCCGCGCACAGCTGTCTACGGCGAGGACTGCGGGACCCGCCGGCTACAGTCCGCTCTCTGCCGCTGGATTCCTCTTCGCACGACTCCGCTCGCCTCCCGCCCGCACCTCTCCCGCCGAGCTCCGCCTTATAATAAACCCACAGGCCCTTAGCCGTTGCAAAAACTAGCCCCCCACCCCCAGCTCGCCAGGTCTCCCGGCCAGCCCCAGTCCCCACCCCCTAGGGCCCCGCCCCCTGAGCCACACGGCCCGGCCTCCTCGCAACGCCCCACCCCCTGTGCCCTGGCTCCGCCCCCGGCCCCGCCCCCTCTGGCTGCGCGATACAGGAGAACCTTGCCTTCCCGCGGAGCTGTGGTCCCCCACAGGCTGTTGTGCCCGGCGTTTCAGCTGTGCTGCTCCGGGGTGGCGGGGCCCGGGGCGCACCCCCTTCCGCCCCAACCCAGTGTAGTGGGGCGCTGTCCGGGAGACGGGCGGGAGAGGCGGGCGTCGGTCTCCGACCGTGAGCGCCAGTCTGCAGCGCCCTCTGGGCGTGGGCACCGAGCGTTCTCCAGGTGCGTTAGACTGCCCAGATCCCGACGGCGGGAACATTTTCGGGCTGTGCGGCGCCTCGGGGTGAAGGGGCCTTAAACCGATGGAGCCCTCCCCCATCCTCTGGTCCGGCTTCGGAAGGGGTCCCAGCGTCCCCACTTCCCCAAGGACAGGTTTCCACATGCCCTCGCCTTCTGCCAGCACTCCAGAAAGTGCTGAAAACTTGGGGCCTTACTTTGAACAGCAGGACATGCTCAGGACTGGCTGTAAAAGGGAAGAAAAAAAAACGTTTTCTGTGTCTTTCTGTAGAAGACTACCTTCTCTCTTTAGGCTCTGAGTCTAAATGGAAAACTGAAGGGCTTTCTTCCCAGGTCGGGCCTCCTCTGGCCTGCAGATCTGAGGAGAACCGCTTGAGTTGTGATCCTTTGTGATTCCGGGAGAGGCCCTGCCCCTCTCAGTGTGTCCAACACCCTTCAGGAACCTCTGTGCAAAAAGGTTATGGAAGGCCTGTGGGTGTAGTGCAACGGGCCTTGAGAGAAAAGGGGAAGAACCTGCCGGCCCTGCATGGCATCTAGTAGGCGGTGGACATGGTGCCAAATGACCTTCGTACCTGGACCAGCAGATCAAAGATGGCGTGTCCTCACCCATCTTCTCCCCGCAGCTGGCAGGGCTGGCCTCCGTTGGCCTGAACTGGGAACCAACAAGGTCTTCTGAAGTGTCTTGGCCTCTCAGCAGTCCCCAGTATTTCTCTTTAAACCATTTAAACATTCCTGAGTCTTGCTTATACAGGTAGGCTGAGACAATCTGCTGTGGGCCGCTGGGTTCTCCTCCCTCTCAGCAGGCCCGTCCAGACCCATGCAGCCGCACTCCCCAACCAGAGCACTCAAAGATAGATGCCCTCCGAACAGCACTCAGCCCTATTTTTGTCCCTGCTCTGGAGGGACAGACCTTGGGTGATCCTGGCAACTCCCCATTTTGGGGTCTGATCCCCCAGGTCTGCCATGGGGATGATAGATGTTCATCAGGGTTTGGGGGACCTAATGTGTGGTCCCTGAGTGCCTTGGTATCACGGGTCACCCAATAGCATGACACAGGCAGGGTCTCTCTGGGAGCTCTGGGAGTCCCGGTGGGTTAAAAAGCCCTTTCAGTAGAAAGACTGTGTGTCTCCTGGGAGCTGGCTCCATGGTCTGAAGTTAGTTCTCTAGTTCTTTTAACCCAATGTGGAGGAAAAAATAGGTCAGTTTGGAATCTCCCTTTTCCCTCTGCATAAAATAGAGAAGGAGGGGTGGGAGGTTGATGAAGTCTTTTCAAAAACCACCAGTTTAGTGTTTCTTTCTGACAGTACATTTGCCCCAGATCAAGGTGGATTTCTCTGGGCAGACTGAGGGACCCAAGAGAGAAGCCACAATGGGGCATGGATGGAAAGAAGGGAAGTAGAGGGTCCGGGCTCGCTCTTGGCCCAGCTGCACCCTGGCCTGCTTGCTTCTTCTCCAGCCCGATGTCAACAAACTAGCCTTTTCTTTGAAAGCAGCTGACATGAGCCCATATGCACAGATACAGCCATCCGCCCCCGCTGTGCTCATCAGGTCCCTACCTTGGGACCCACCCCCACACCCTCCAAGACCTTCGTAAATCTAGCAACTAAAGAGTTAATATCTGACTGGGCTCGGGGCCTCTAGCCTCCTGCCTGGAGGAGCCAAGGCAGGGTCCTCATCCTGATCTGGGTTCCTAACATGGGTTATGAAATACGTTCCGTAGCATCGCTGGTGAATCCCTAACTGCCTTAAATGTTTCTTCCCTTTCCCACTAAGAGAAAGAAAGTTCCAGGAAGGCAGGGCCAGTGTCTCCCGCACCTCATTCCTCTCATTCTTCCCGGGGTGTCATTGTGGGGCAATGCACACGGCTGCCCCAGGGGGCGGCCGGTGGGGAGGGGCCAGACCACAAGAGGTGGGGCGTGGTGTCTGTGGGACCCTGGGTGCAGGGCTGCCCTTTGCTGAGTAGGCACCTGAACTGGCACAGGTGTCCTCAAGCAAGTCGGCATCTATCAACACTTAAAATGCTCTTAGTTCTCCACTCGGGAGCTCTGCCTCGGTGAGCTTACTCTCCCCAAGAGTTTTCCCCAGGGTCCAACGGGCATGTCTTAATCATCAGTAAAAGAAAAGTGATATAGGGGCGCCTGGGTGGCTCAGTGGGTTAAAGCCTCTGCCTTCGGCTTGGGTCATGATCTCAGGGTCCTGGGATTGAGCCCCGCATCGGGCTCTCTGCTCAGCAGGGAGCCTGCTTCCTCCTTTCTCTCCCTGGCTGCCTCTCTGCCTACTTATGATCTCTGCCTGTCAAATAAATAAAATCTGAAAGAAAGAAAGAAAGAAAGAAAGAAGAAAGAAAGGTGACATAAATGTGAGTATTCCCACCCTGTGGAAAACTATACAACACTTTTTATTTTTTAAAAAAATATTTTATTTATTTATTTGAGAGAGAGGGAGAGAGTGAGAGAGAGAGAGCACAAGCAGGAGGAGGGGCAGAGGGAGAAGCGGACTCCGGGATCAGGACCTGAGCCCAGTGCACAGGCTGACCGGACTGAGCCACCCAGGCATCCCTGTACAACAGTCTTGAAAATAAAGCAGGTGTTTAAGTCCTGACATGCAAAATTTTTCAAAGCTTATTTTTAGGTGAAAAAAGTAAGTAAAGGAGTGATCTTTATATGGTAGGGCCACAATTTTTTTTTAAAACAAAAAAACCTGTGTAATGTACAGTGACTATGTATGTATGGAAAAATGTTTCTTCTAGGGGAGGAATATGGGATGGCGACAGGGTAGGAGAATTTTTAAGTCTATAGTATTATTCAGTTTTTAAATTTCAGATATATCAATCTATATAGAGAGAGAGCTGGGTGGTTCAGTCCATTAAGTGTGTGCCTTCAGCTCGGGTCATGATCCCAGGGTCCTGGGGTGGAGTCCTGCGTCAGGCTCCCTGCTCAGCAAGAAGTTTGCTTCTCCCTCTGCCTGCCGCTCCCCCAATTGTGCTGCTGCCCCCTGCCCCCGTCTCTGTCAAATAAATAAAATATTTTTTTAAATGGTAAAATTTACATTACATATATTTTACAATAAAAAGAACGCAAAAAAACTCCGCCTCACTTGCAATACCTACCTCCCAAAATAATAACATTATAAAAACTTATGCAATGACTACTCAGTTTATCAAATCTTAACATAGTCTTTTTTTCTTTTCTTTTTATTATTTTCGTGTGAAATGAAACATTATCGATTCCACTGAGTCATCCCAATTTACTTTTTGAGATTACCCATGTTAATCCCTGCGCCTCTGGGTTGCTTGCCTTCTTTGCTGTGTTAGTATTTATCGGATGCATATATCACAGTTTGTTTACCCAAGGACATCTGGTTGTTTCCAGCTCTTCAGTATTATATACAATGTTGCCGTCAGTTCTTGCACCTTTCTCCAGGAGTGCATGGGAGACTTTCTCTAAAGGTAGATACAGCTGGGTTTTAGATACAACTGTATTCAGCTTTTTAGGAATTGCTCTAATTTGCCCAAATTATTCTCCAAAAGGGTCCATAGCAATTTATACTGAGCAGCAGTTATGAGAGCTCCCGTTTTTCCACATCCTCTATATAACTTGGCATTTATTGGACATTTTATATTTTGTCAGTCTGATGCAAGTAAAATATCTCATTGTCATTTGATTTTGACCGACACTTATTATTATGAAATGTTTTACTGAAGCCTTTTATTGATGGCTGCTTGGGCAGACACTCCTGGTTGCTCCCCATATTTGTTTTTTTCTTTCTTTTTTTTCAGTAAAATCACTCCTACATTTTTAAAAAATATTTTATTTATTTAACAGAGATCACAAGTTGGCAGAGAGGCAGGCAGGGGGCAGGGTCCCCACTGAGCAAAGAGCTGATGAGGGTCTCGATCCCAGGACCCTCAGATCATGACCTGAGCTGAAGGCAGAGGCTTACCCCACTGAGCCACCCAGGCGCCCCAGCACCCCTACATTTTAACAGGCCTCTTGGCCATTAGAAATAAAGACTATCTTTGGCACCATGAGGATTTTGCCAGTGGGACAGGAGCAGAGATGGTGTCCATACACTGAGGAAGTGTCAAAGGGAAGAACAGGTTCTTCCCTGTGTTTCCTTCCTCCTGGCTGGGATGCAGATATGATGGATGCAGCTGGAGCAGTCATCTTGGACATGAAGTAAACTTGAGAACAGAGACCGCGCATGGCAGAGGACCAGGTAGAAGGAGCTTGGGTCCCCAGGCAACGAAGCAGCACACCAGCCTGGGACTGCCCACGCAGCTGTGTGCATGATGGAGGGATCGACTTCTGCGTTTCTTCAGACATGGTTATCCGGATTTTCTACCCTCGCCAGGGACTCTAACCCTGACAATACACTGGTCAACCTGGCCTTCTGCACCTGCCCCAGAAGAGTGTGGGGAGGACAGTTGCGTGTGGGGAGGTGGGAGAAGGATGTTTCTGAAGGTGCTGCTGATAAGTCCCCAGGGTGGTGGTGGGGTGACCCCACTAGCTCCCCAGTCCTGGACTGTATTAAATTCTGGATTTGATTCACATCCCCTAACAACCTCTTTCCCCAAAAGAAATCTTGACAAGAAGGAAGTTGGAGGGATGGGGTGTTTCCATGCAGTCCCTCTGCTCTGCTCACATGGCTGGGGCCACTCTCACAGGGTGGCAGACATGCTACCGGGGGCTCCACAGGAGGTCTTCATCCTGGTCTGCAGGTGGCTCTGCTGGAGTCCAGGGGGATCCGTGAAGAATGAAAGGCGTGGCGGGGGGGGGGGGGGGGGGGGGTTGTTGCATGTTTGTTTTCGTGGAGAGCCAGAGCTGTGTAACTTACATGGGTCTGTTTGCACTCCTGGGCTCAGGGATGTTTGAAGCTGCCAGTGCCTGGGGCACTGAAAGTGCACTGAACTGCACATGCTGCTTCTCTGTTGCCATCCACACATCCAAATCAGAGTTACTTCCCTGAAGCCTTCCCCTGGGGGGGGATTGTGTTTATCACCTGATGCTGCCTATCCCGCCACCCTAAGGAGACCTGAGGACTCTCTTGTCTCTGAGCATTTTTTGGTTCTGTTTTTTGTTTTTGGAGGAAGATGAACTGTTGTTCGTTCATTTGATAAAACGTGTCCAGAGCTGCAGGGCTGCCCAGCTCCACCTCGGGAGCAGCCTTTGTGGGAAGCTTGGACAGGAAGCTCTTTGGCAGGCAGGCAGGTGAGCCAACGCCAGCCTCACCCTGCCAGGTGCCGTCAGACTGATTCATCTGGAGCTACTTCCTGGGGTGGGGCTGCTTGTCTCTGGCCCATGGCAGCCTGTCCCTACTTCCCAGGGACCGGGCATCTGAGACGCCGCTGGGTTTTCCCTGACTCAGACCACTGTTGGCAAGAGGCTCAGGGGCTGATGTTCTCAGGGTGGGGAAGTGGCACACCGTGTCTGTCTCACACACCCCTGCCGTCTCAGCTAGCAGCAAGATGCAATTTCCTCCAGCACGTTCTTAGCTTGGGCCTCAGCTGTGTGACCTTGAGCCAGTAAGTTAGCCTCTCTGTGTTTTGATTTGCTCCTCTAAGAACTGGGGAACTACCAGTACCTACACAGAGGAGTAGGACTAAATGAGATAAGCACTGTCAAGGGCTTAGCCTGGGCACAGCAGGCCTGCATGTCAGTGATGCTGAGGACAGGACGGGGGTCTGGGAGAGGTAGGTAGAGCCTCAGCTTCGCAGCCCTCTCCCCTGTGACCTGGACCAATGTGCTGAAGCCTCCCGAACTCGGATTGTTGTGACAGTTACAGGAGAGATCACACACACAGCACTTAGCTCTTGGGGGCAGGCCTGGTAAACTGAGCTAGCAGAGAAGTGAGGCATTCTAAGGCCCCCGGGGAGACTCTCAGGTGGGCTCTGAAGGGGAAGGCAGGCAGGCAGGCAGCAGAAGGCTTGTGGCTGCGGGTACAAGCGTGGAGCCCGGGCGCGTGGCGCATTCACCGCACAGACAGAAGGTGTCTCTGCCTCCTGGTACTGGGACTATATTAGGCAGAGGTGACCAACAGCCCCCAGGGCGGCATTTGGCTTGGAGAAATGTTTTGCCCTCACAGTGTTTTTTTAAAAAGGAGAGATTTCCGTAAGGAAATTGTATATAGGAATCCAGATTTCTGGTTTTCTAGCAGAATCAGAATCAGAAGGGCTAGTAAGCCAGATCCCCCAACCCTTCGGGGCCGCAACCAGCTAAAGCCATGACTCGTGGAGTGCATCATGTGTTTCCCCACATCAGCTGCCCCTGGGCCCTGCGGGAGGCTGACTTCCGAGAGCCTCTGCACAGCCTCCAAGTGGGTTGGCTCTGGCCCTGTCTCCCTGGACAAGTCATCCAAGCCCTCTAAGCCTCAGCTTTGCCATCTGTAAAAGGTGTATAAGACTAGTCCCTTCCTGGGGCACCTGCGGGGTTCAGTCTGCTGAGTGGCTGCCTTTGGCTCAGGTCATGATCCCAGAGACCTGGGATCAGGCTCCCGACTCAGCAGGGAGTCTGGTTGTCTCTCTCCCTCTCCCCCGCTACCCCCCGCTGGTGCGCCCCAGCTCTCTTTCTCAAATAAAAAGAAGGAACACTTGGATGGCTCAGTGGGTTAAGCGTCTGCCTTCAGTTCAGGTCATGATCCCAGAGTGCTGGCTTCTCCCTCTGCCTCCCTCCCCTCCAAGCTTGTGCTCTGTCTCTTGCTCACTCTCTTTCTCTCAAATAAATAAATCAAATCATACACACACACACATACATATATATATATAGAGAGAGAGAGAGAGAGAGAGAGACCAGTCCCATCTTAACATAGTTGTCCTGGGGGGAAATGGGAGAATATATGCAAATCACTTAACACCTGGCACTTAGTAAGTGTCCTGTACTTTCCAGCTACTGCTGTTACTGCTTCTGGTATCAGCTCATGATTTCAGGATCAAAACTGACCTCTGTGGAGACTGGAAAGGGCCTGCCTTGATTTGGACGTTTGTTTTCTCCCCAGGTCACACAACCACAGTGTGGTAAGACATGCAGAAATCCCGACTGCCCCTCTGATCTCTTCCTACCTCCTCCCAACTCTTGGCAACGCCTCATCTTTTCACCGTCTAGTTTTGCCTTTTCCAGAATGTCATGTAGTTGGAATCATATGGTATGTAGCCTTTTCAGATTGGTTTCTTTTGCTGAGCAATATGCATTTAAGCTTCTTCCATGTCCTACGGTTTGATGGGTCATTTCATCTCTGAATAATATTCCGTCGTCTGCATGTGTCAGTTCGCTTAACCACTCACCTACTGAAGGACATCTTGTTTGCTTTGAAGTGGGCAATTATGATTAAAGCTGCTATAAAAGTCTGTGTGCAGTGTTTTGTGTAGACCTAAGTTTCCAGCTCATTTGGGTAAATACGTAGGAATGTAATGATTGGGTAAATGTTAAGACTGCCTTTTAATCTCATAATACAGGAATGCAATCGCATTGGACTGATTTACATATTAAAAGTCTTGCATCTATGATATATGAAAATAGCCCACTTTTACGGTTTGTGTGCACTTTAGTTCCGTTTTGTTTTCAAGGTTGTTAGAGTTTTGTAGAATAACCTGGGAAATTTTCATTGTTTTCCATGCTCCGTAAAATGTACATAAACTAGGTAGGCATTGTATGTTCCTTAAAGATTTACAGAACTTGAGGTACCTGGGTGGGTCAGATGGTTACGCACTGGCCTTCAGCTCAGGCATGGTCTCCGGGTCCTGGAATTGAAACCTGCATTGGGCTCCCAGCTCAGCAGGGAGTCTGCTTCTCCCTCTCCCTCTGCCCTTCCCCTGGTTCATGCTCTTTCTCTCTGTATCTGTCTCAAATGAATACATAAAAATCCTAAAAAAAAAAAAAAAAAGAAAAAAAAAAAGATTTACACAACCTATCCCTTAAACAGTCTGGGCTCATGACCTTACACATCTTTGACTACCTTCTTTTTTCTTTTCTTTCAATCCCTCCCTCCCTTCCTTTTCCTTTTTTACTATCTTAGCCATCTTTAGGTGTATGGTTCAGTAGTAATTCGCATTGTTACACAGCAGATATCCAGAACTTTTTCATCTTGCAAAACTAAAACTCTATACCCATTAAACATGAAACCACTCTTGTTTCTATAATTTTAACTACTTTAAATAACCTCATATAAGGGGAATCAGATAGTATGCCTTGTTGTGGTTTCACATATCATAATGTCAAGTTTATTCACCTTACAGCATGTGTCAAAAAACTTCCTTTCTTTTTAAGGCTGAACAATATTCCAGTATATGTATGAACCACATTTTATTCATTCATCTATTGATGGGCACTTGGATTGTTTCTTTTAGCTATTGTGAACAATGCTGCTACAAACATGTGCTAGTACCACACTTTTTTTTTTAAATAATTGAAATATAACACTGTATTGGTTTCAGATGTATAACATGCATGATTCAGTATTTGTATATATTGTAAAATGATCACAATGTGTCATTAACATCTAAATACTGTTGTTTTGTTTTTTTTTTTTTAAGATTTTATTTATTTGACAGAGAGAGAGAGAGAGATCACAGGCAAAGGCAGGCAGAGAGAGAGCGGGAAGCGGGCTCAGCGCTGAGCAGAGAGCCCGATGCAGGACTCAATCCCAGGACCCTGAGATCATGACCTAAGCCGATGGCAGAGGCTTAACCCACTGAGCCACCCAGGCGCCCCCCAAACAGTTTTACTGTAGGTATTATTACAGTATTATTACTATTAGTATTATTACAGTATTATTACTGTAGGTTTGTAGTAAGTTTTGACATCAAGCAATGTGAGACCTTCAACTTGATTCTTTTGACTAGCTTTTTACTTTTATAGTTATTAGTCTATTTATGTTTTCTATTATTCCTTAATTCTGGAACTTGATATTTCCCTAGGAAACTTGATTTTTAATCTATAGACTTGTTTTTTAAAATATTTATTTGATGCATGCCTGGGTGGCTCAGTGGGTCAAAGCCTCTACCTTTGGCTTGGGTCATGATCCCGGGGTCCTGGGATTGAGTCCCGCATCGGACTCTCTGCTCCGCAGGGAGCCTGCTTCCCCCTCTCTCTGCGCCTGCCTCTGCCTACTTGTGATCTGTGAAATAAATAAATCTTAAAAAAAAAAAAAAAGATTTGAGAGGGAGATTGAATAGGGGGAGGGGCGGAGGGAGGGACTGAATCCTAAGCAGACTCCCTGCTGGGCACAGAGCTCAGCGCGGGGCTCAGTCTCCACACCCCGAGATCATGACTTGAGCCAAAATCGAGTCAGACACTTGACTGAGCCATCCAGGCGCCCTTATAGGGAGACTTTTTATATAATGTTCTATAATTTTAAAAAACTTGCAATTTCATAAATCCCATTTGTGTCTTTCACCTATTTTTTAAAATTCTGATTTGCCAAGAGTATGTCTCATTTTTCTTTTTAACCAGTCAAGCCCATTCCTTTTTTGTGGAGTTTATTATTAATCCTATTTTTTTTGTAATTTTGTTATTTTACTACCTTTTTAAAAAAGATTTGTTTTAGGGAGGGGGAGGGGCAGAAGATGAAGGAGAGAATCTGAAGGGGATTCTGCGCTGAGCATGCGGGCCCCAGCCTCGGTGTTGTTTGCTCTTACAACCTTGAGATCGTGAACCAAGCAGAAACCAGGAGTCAGCCACTCATCTGACTGTGCCATCCAGGCACCCCTTACTAGTTTTTCTTTTTTTTTTTTTTTTTAAGATTTTGTTTATTTATGTGAGAGCGAGCATGAGCGAGGAGAAGGTCAGAGGGAGAAGCAGACTCCCTGTGGAGCTGGGAGCCCGATGCGGGACTCGATCCGGGGGACTCCGGGATCATGACCTGAGCCGAAAGCAGTCATCCAACCAACCGAGCCACCCAGGCGTCCCCCTCTTACTAGCTTCTTAAATTATCTTCAGACTTCCTTGCAGAGATGTTTTTCTCTGAGTAGCCTTTGATACCCCAAGCTTTGATACACAGCACGGCTACTCATTTTGAAGTTGGCCCAAATGGTTTATTCCAGATGAGATTATCTCTAACCTAAGAGTTATAAGGAAATGTATTTCAAACATTTCTAAGATATATTTCTAGTAGTATTTCTACTACTAGAAAGGTGTATTTTTGGCCTTCTTTTCTAATTCTCTTCGGTGAAACCTACTGCATTCTACTCAATAGAATGTGTCCTGGGTGATGTCAGAACTGACTTTCAAAGTGGGGGCAGGGAAGGCTCCCCAACATCCCTCCTCTCCTCCAGGGTGATCCCCATGCTTCCCCCCTGACCCTTGGTGTAAGACGGACCCACCAGGAGCTGAGACCCAACTTCTCAGGGCTTCTTCCCATGAAAGACCTGGGGTGAGACTGAGGTGAGACCGGCTTGGACGTCACGATGCGGACGTGTGTCATCTGCAGGGCCAACCTCACCCTCCCTCCAGGTTCTTGCTACTTCCAGGCTTTGCCCACCACGCAGACAGGTCACTCCACTGCTCCCGGACATCGGGCAACTCCCTATTCACATCCTGGCAGCCATCAGGGCAAAGCTATTACTTGTATTAGTACCCCCCCCCCAAAAAGATTAAATGTACCAGTAACTAAAATGCTGTTAAATTCCTTAATCGTATCTTTGTTTTCCTACCGACTTGAGATTTATCGGCTCATATGCAGAAACATGAATGAGCTCCAATCTCCCCGTTTTGAGGCTGCATGTAGGCAAATTAAAACCCCTCCCCCAACCTTTTGTTAACTCACTGTAACAGAAGTCACTCACCACATATCTCATTTAATCCTTGCAATTTGCAATTCTAGTAGGTAGGTCTCATTTCCCGTGCCTACCCATGAAGAGAGGAAGGCTTAAAAGTTGAAACCATTTACCTAATGATGTAAAGCTAAAGGTTTGGAATCTCGGCTGATCCCAGAGTCCTGATTCTGAACCGTAAGACTGATGTCCAAGAAAACTTGAATTAAGCCCAACCTAGCCGTTTTTTCTTCAAACTACAGGCCCATTTCATTTGATTTAAATTCCTGGTGAATATTTAGAAAAAAGAAAAAAAAGTTCTGTGACTGAAACACTGAAGAAATGAGAAACTATCTACAGGATATGGAGGTAATGAAGTTAAATAAAAATATTACCAAACTGTGAGCCTCCCGTAGGATTTGTCTGTAGGTCTCTTAGGTTCTTAGTACCAAACACTCAGATCCAAGGTTCTGTGTGCAGCTGAGTATTCTGACTTTTTAATATTTTGAGAGAGAGAAAGCATGAGTGCGTGAGCAGGGGGAGGGGCAGAGGCAGAGGAAGCAGACCCCCCACTGAGCACGGAGCCCAACATAGGACTTGATGTGGGACTCATCCAAGGGCTCTGGGATTATGACATGAGCCGAGGGCAGAGGCTTAATCGGCTGAGCCACTCCAGTAGCCGACAGTGTTCCAACTTTACGGATGGGTAACCCTGAGGCCTAGCAGGCCGGGGTCACACAGCGGAGCTGGGCGCTCTTGCGCACGGCAGCCTCCTGGAGGTGAGCACCCACTGCCACAGTGCTCCCTGCTTCTCACCTGTGTTCAGTCGCTCCCTGTCTGGAGCATTCAAATCCCATCACATGTTAAATCGGACCTGGAACGCCAGCCAGTAAGGTAGACAGTGAACACTGCTCCCCTGGGGATCCTTCGCCCTCCCCCTGGCCCACCGCCAACCATAACCTTCCTGGGAAATCAGTCAGGAGGGCGCTTAAAACTACTACTATCCAGGTAACCTTAGGAAACTTGACTTTCTTAGGTTAGTAATCTAGGATGGGACGATGTATATTTACTTTTTCTAGGGTCCCTTAATTTCATCTCTAAGATGTGGGATAGGTCAACAATTCCAGAAGGGTTGCTTTCAGCTTAGAACAGAAACAAAACAAGATGAAATTAAAACTGGCATAAAATTAAAAATGTGTATGACGAAAATGCACATACTGTTTTTTTTTAAGATTTTTATTTATTTGATAGCGAGAGATCACAAGTAGGCGGAGAGGCGGGGGTGGGGTGGGGGGGGAAGCAGGCTCCCCGCTGAGCAGAGCGCCCCACGTGGGGCTCAATCCCAGGACCCTGAGATCACGACCGGAGCCAAAGGAAGAGGCCTAAACCACTGAGCCACCCAGGCGCCCCAAATGCTTGTAGTTTTATGTCGATCTCTACTTTGGATTATATCAAATTATCTGTATGGTTTAAAACAAAACGAATAGCAGGGCACCTGGGTGGCTCAGTGGGTTAAGCCTCTGCCTGTCCTGGGATCAAGCCCCGCACATGGGCGGGGAGGGGGGGGGTGGTCTCTGCTCAGCAGGGGGTCTGCTTCCCCTGCTCGCTCTGCCTACTTGATCTCTGTCAAATGAAATCTTTAAAAAACCTAAAACTGAATAGCTATAGAAGGGAGAGGAAAACGGAAATAGTGTTAGCATTCTATATATTATATATTAGCATTCTATGTTCTACATATCTTTTTAAGATACTCTCAACTCTTAAAATCAATGACCTAAATAGTACTCATCCATGGTACCGGGGGTGACACTGAGGCTGAGTTAACACACCCAAGGTCACAAAGTAAGTCGCAAGGTAAACTTCAAATCCAAGCCTGAACCCAAACTGTTTTCTCCTTTAGACAACAGTCTCTGGAAGTTCGTGTGGAAAGGAAACAAACACCTATAGGTAAAGGTAAGTGATTTAATTTAATCCTCAAAACAACCTTGAGTATCATTTTATCAAGGAAACAGGCTAAAAAGTTTCATCCTATGAAGTGTGTAATCACTCTATGTAATTAGACAAGAGATCCTAAATACTAATCAAAAGATAGAAATACCATCAGAGTAATCAGTAGCCCCAGATTTGCATCCATGTGATAAAAATACTTGCCTTTCCTTAAATCAGAGTAAACTTGAATGGGCAATCTCAATTATAATTGAGGTACAGAAGGGTGTTTTATCTAGAGAAAAACACAAGACCAGGTTTATTTCATACAATGTTATTCACACATTTTTCATTTTCTAATTTATACATAATATACAAAGTGAAGATAACATTATTTCATATGAACCAAGAAGAGCCAGGACTTAGACAAACTGGTCCAGAAACAATCCATATCAAAAGGAGACACTCAAGAGTAAAGTCTAAGTGATTCTGCCCAATTAAAGTTTCTTTATTCTGAAATGTGATGTTCCGATTTTAGCAAACTCCAAGCCAACTTACAATGGAATCAGAGAGGTGGGCACCAAAATGGCAGACCATAAAATTTCTACAGTAATAGACACTCTTCTAGAATAGGCCCCAAAGTATTGGGAAGTTTGGGGTGTCAACACTGGGATACACGGAAACATCAAAACCCTAAGAAGGTTCCATCTCCCAGCCATCCCCTAGGGCTTTCTAAATTTGCAGCGGTAACTGCCCGTGCCAATAGAGGGTAGGAAAAAGGAAAACCAGGAATTCAACTATGCAAATCCAGCAAAGTCACTTACCAATCTCCAGCAAGAACAACTTGGGTATCAGCTCACAATCATGAGTTGATACTGGGAACAAATTTCAACACGGGGCCAAGACACTCTGCGGCTAGCAAAACAAAGTAGGATGGGGTGGGAGAGAGCAGCTTTACATGTGGGGGGAAAGCACTGCCACTGTGACCGGGACACGCTATGAACCAGTATGACTAAGAGAGGGGACAGTGACAAGTGGCTGGATTTAATGGACTCAACACGGAATGTTGGGTTAGAAAATTAGAATAACTCAACATCATACATGAAAAAGTATGCCTGGCACCCCAAACTTTATGCCATTATTTTTAGGCTCATGATATGAACAGCTAAGTGATAAAACCTTTTTATTCAATATTGTGCTCAGAAGAATGCTTTTCTTCTGCAGACTTCTAATAAAAAATCCCTTACATGTTCAATCGAAAGAGATAGCATGGTTCATTAGTTTTCAGCACTAAACAGAAGTGGGTCAACATAAATGGTTTTATACAAAATACTGACTTCAACAAAATACAAAGCACTTTCTTTTATCTTTCAGAAACTGAATATACAAAGCAAGTTTTTTTTTCCAAAATATTTTCATAGGCAAAGGATTAAAAACGATTTTAATTATACACATATGGTCACAATTTTGCCTTAAAAAGATTGTTGGGAAATGTACATAAGGCCGCTTGTAAATGTACATCATGTTACTGTTATGTCTTATGTCCAGAGAAAAAAATGTTATCATACAGATTTGCTCTTACTTGGGAATAGGCTATTCAAAAATACAGTACTCTTCTGTACAAAGAAAAAAAATCACATCACATTTAATAAAGATGGGAAAAGCATTGGCCTCCATGGTAACCAAATATCTCAGTCCAATACTTTCTATTATGCACAATACCCTGACTTCTTGAAAGTGATCCAAATCCTAGTATGTCCATATTAACAGAGTCAACAACTATGTTATAAAAGAAAATGTTTCCCACAATAATAAAAAGAAAGCTGGTTCATATTTCTGAAACCATATAAAGATAAAAAATTTTTAAAAAATCACTCTCAATTTGGAGAAATAAATTTACATTATACAACACTATATGCCAGGTCAAAGAGGGCAGGGACATAAATGTACACTAAAATGCAAAGGTTTCCCAAAGAGAGAAAACGAATTCCATTTACAGCATGAAGGTTTACAAATGTACACCTGTACAACCAAGGAAAGCATCACTACTAAATTAGCAAGGCTTTTATAATAAACATTGAAACAAGATTTGCTTTCAAAGTGTAAACTTACATCTATTACTACACACACAATGCATATATTTATAGGAAGCAAAAAAAGCTATCTGAATATGTAGTCATGCTTAAATGTTGAGCTATCGAATTCACTTTTCAGTGGCCCCTTTCACCTCTATCTGGTTCCTACCTTCTCAAAATCTACTATGAAAAAGCAAAATAAAGCTCAACACTTCCTCAACATGTCCTTGTATTCTATAAGAAAAACAATATACAAATTTCCACTCTTTCTCAGATTGCAAACCAAACTGAAAAGTTAAAAAGGGGCTTAACTTTTCAATTAGTGCATTTAACTGAATGGAAGTGTCACCATGATTTTGTTTTTTTTCTACCTCTTACAACAATTACATATGTGAGTATATACAATACATCTGTACATTGCCAGAGACGTTTTAGGGCAGTATTTGTATTAAAATCACATCCTGTAAATAATATTAAGTTCTTTTCATCTCAAATCATTTAATTCTTATCTTACTTGCCGGTTTTTATTTGCATGATAGTTTGTGAATTACCAAAATACAACTTAACTTTTTTTTAAAATATTAATAATATTTATGCAGTTGATTGTTAATCGGTTATAAAAGGCTTCACACGAAGGACAAAAAAAAATTAAGGACTATATTTCTATATACATCTCTATAAACCTGTTGTGCTATGGGGTCCACAGACCTACCAGACTGCAAGCCAGTTTATTAAAAGAATACTGTACTTTTTCCTTTAAAAACTATTTTTGTGACTTTACAAGGTAAAAATTTACAAAATATGTGACAGCTTTTTTTTTGATAGTTACATCATATACAGGCATTCTGTGCTTTGCCAGCAATCCAATCTGATAGGTCTCCACTCAGGGCTGAATATAATTTATAATTCACCACCCCCACCCCCCAAATATACACAAGAACCTTAAAAAATTTACAAATGGATGAATAAAGTCAATAAATAGTTTTGCTTTAAAAAAAATTTTGAAGATTCATAGTTGAGTTGTGTTTTGATAATTCACAAAAGAAACGTTCTTTTCACATGGTTACATCATCTTCTTTCTCTTTTCCCTTCACAGCATTCCATTTGGTGGTCCTCCAATAGGCCCTAGATCTGGGCTATTTTTCAAATAGTACTTTTCCAACTTGGCCAGTATATGCTTCCCATATGTGTATTTGCGCAAAGTAGTAATGTGAGGTCGAATCTGAAAAACAAATAATCTCCTTAGTAAATCCTATTTTCTGGTATCTTAAAAAAGCACTCCTAAATTTCAGTGATTTAGAAGAATAATCGGATTTTAATGTTCAAATCCTTTAAACAAAAATTGTTTGCAAAGGCAGTTCATTCTAGTCAATCTCTCCAAACTTCTACTCTCACAATTGTTCAATGAATAAATAAACCACTACTTCTACACTATTAGAAATGCAAACAGCAGAGGGGCTCTAAACACAGCAGGAAAGCATCGCTAGTGAACTATTAAGCTCTTAAAGTTGATGAAGACAGAATTTTCTAGCTCAAGTCTCTTGGATAAAAATTCAATAGAAAATGGAGCAAAAGACATGAATAAGCAATCAGATATGTGATGGCTAATACATTTAAATTGTTCAAAATCTCACTAATAGTTTTTAAAATGCAAATGAAAAGAATCATATCATTATCTTTCTACACAGACTGGCAAAAAAACTTTTCTTAAGTATTTTACGCATTTTATTTGAGAGAGAGAGAGGGAGAGAAAGAGCACAATCAGGGGAGGGACAGAGGGAAAAGAGAGACAAGTTCCCCGCTAAGTAGGGAGCCCTACATGGGGCTCGATCCCCGGACCCTGGGATCATGGCCTGAGCTGAAGACAGAGGCTTAACCGACTGAGCCACCCAGGTGCCCAGACTGGCAAAAATTTTCTAAGTAACAGTAACTGGTACTGATGAGATCATGACAACACAAGCATTCTTATACACTGGTAGACGTGCAAACGTGTACAGATTCTTTGAGTGCAACCTGGCAGTATCTATCAACATGTAACATGCTCATATACTTTGCATCAGCAATTCCACACCTAAGAATTCATCCCACAAAAACAGATGGTTATGCAAAGACATTTATATACAGCACTGCTTATGACAGTTATAAAACTAGAAACAATCCAAATGTCATAAATATGGTATTGGTTAAATAATGTAGTTAGTTCTTAAAAATACGACTGAACAAGTATGTATTTTTAAGCAGAAGTATTACTTTTTTAAAAAGGTAAAAAACTTATGATCTTTTATTTCTCTTTATATGACAAGAGGTCCTAAGAAGTTATATGTCCTGGGTTTTTTTTTTTTTTTTTTGAAGATGTTATTAATGTATCTGAAAGAGAGAGAGAAAGCCAGGGCATGAGCAGGGAGCCTGATGTGCGACTCGTCCCGGATCATGACCTGGGCTGAAGGCAGACTTTTATTTTTTTAAAAGATTTTATTTATTCATTTGACAGAGATCACAAGCAGCCAGAGAGGCAGGCAGAGAGAGAGGAAGGGAAGCAGGCTCCCCGCCAAGCAGAGAGCCCGATGCGGGGCTCGATCCCAGGACCCTGGGGTCATGACCCGAGCCGAAGGCAGAGGCTTCAACCCACTGAGCCACCCAGGCGCCCCTGAAGGCAGACATTTATCTGAACCAAGCCAACAGGTACCTGTTTCTCTTTTCTTTTTTTTAAGATTTATTTATTTGACAGAGAGAGAGAGAGAGAGAGAGATATCACATGTAGGCAGAGAGAAAGGAAGAGGGGGAAGCAGACTCCCCGTGGAGCAGAAAGCCCAATGCGGGGCTCAATCCCAGGACCCCGGGATCATGACCTGAGCCGAAGGCAGGGGCTTTAACCCACTGAGCCACCCAGGCGCCCCTAGGCACCTGTTTCTTAAATGAATTGATTTAGAAAAAGATTTCAGTATGTAGCATTTCGTCCAGATTCTTTTTAGCACTTTTCCCATGGAAATCAATGTATTATATAAGAATTATTAGATTCTAGGGAGAAACTAGCTTGTTTAAAAAAAAAAAAAAAAATCCAATCAAAATAAATTCTCTCTTTAGGAAAATGTATTAGGTTAGTGAGAAAACCTAATTAGATTTTAAAATTAATGTTCAACCCATGTATTATAGCAAACCAAATATATTTAAATAAAACAGGGATGGGCAATGCTAAAGACAGGTAAAAAGATAAGAATGAATGCAATTTTATTGAGACTCCTTTAGGGATTTAATGAAATGGTACACCATACCTACATTTTCCAAAGGTTATCCACTGATTTTTTTTTCCCCCTCCAGTTATAACAGAAGAGGAAATAAGCTAAAATTGTAGCCTTGAGTCACACAAACGAATCATCTATTTTAAGTGCTATAAACTGTATTACCTTATGCATGATTATCTTTCTCTGAGCAGGTTCAGCCATATCAATCATCTTCTGAACCACGTAATTGGCATACTGGTCCTTCATCATGGTGTATAAGGCACTGTGAGGACCATCATTCTGGCAGCAAACTTCGTCAATCAGTAAAGCTCTCTCGGCCCGGGAGGCATGAGTAACACACTTTTCTACTACATTGCTGAAAATTAAGTATATACACAGAAAGTTATTTAAAAGATTTACGTATTTGAGAGGAAGCGAGGGGCAGTGGAGAAGAGTGGGGAGGAGAGGCAGGAGGGGAGGGAGAGGCAGACTCCCCACTGAGCAGAGGGCCTGACACAGAGCTGGATCCCAGGACCCCAGGATCACGATCTGAGCCAAAGGAAGACGCCTAGACTGAGCCACCCAGTCTTACTTTTTTCTTTGAAGAGTTATTTATTTGAGAGCCGGAAGGTGCACATGCCTGCAGGGGCAGGAGGGGCAGAAACAGAGGGAGAAAAAAACCCAACTGGATTCCTGGCTAAATACAGAGACTAACTCCAGGCTCAATCTTGACCCTGAGATCACAACCTTAGCCAAAACCAAGAGTTGGATGCTTAACTAACTGTACCACTTAGGCACACTGTATTTTGTTACTTTTTTCTTTACAGCTAAATATCCTTGCTTTTGAAAGAATTTGCTCAACACATCGGAAGACCTAAGTCAAGATAGTATTCCCTTGTAATTCTCTTATCCTTTACTTTTAAAACAGAAATTAGTATCATAGAAGAACCCATTCTGGATACCCAAAGTTTAATTATATGCCTCTTAAAATAATGATAATTCAAAAAAGAGGAATCCAGGTCATCAGTAAGGTCTGAGATTTTCATTAACATGCACTAAGCAATTTGCACTTATAGGTTTGGGGAGACAAATCATTTTCTGAATAGAGACTTTAAAAATGGATTATTTGTGGGCAAACAAATTTGTCATGTGAGAATAAAAGCAACATTCAGTATGTGCTTTTCACCCTCTCCTAAAATAAAGATTATGTTTTTTAAAGTTTTTTATTTTTATTTTTAAAATTTTATTTCAAGATTTATTTGTCAGAGAGAGAGCACAAGCAGGGGGAGCGGCAGGCAGAGGGAGAAGTAGGCCTGCTGCTGAACAAGGAACCTGATGTAAGACTCCATCCCAGGACACCCAAGGCAAAGGCAGACGCTTAACCCACTGAGCCGCCCAGGTATCCCAAGAAAGATATATTCTAATGCTGGTCTACATGTATTACTTTGTTTAGTAATGAAAGCCAAAGAATTAGAAGAACTGACCCTTGGAATCAGAAAATATTGCAATACCTGGCAAATTTGTGTTGACTCAGGGCTAACACTTTTCCTCTGATTTCAGAAACAATTTTGCTTTTGTCTTCAGGTCGCCCGTGTTCGAGTACATGCTGAATAACGTAATTGCCATATTGATCCTAAGTACAAATATTTAAAAATTACTTTCCTTAAGAATAATGATTATTCTTTAAAAAGATGTTAATTATTTTTTCTAAAAATTCAGCAGTATACATGCAGGAGAATATACCAGGTTTTTTGTCTCACTATGTGTTTCTACATTTAGCAATACATTATATTTGCCTATGTTTTGAACCATTTTCAAAAACACAAACATTTAAGACTATTAGGGAGCTGATACCTGCACCAACTGCTCTGTGTGTTGGTGGAGTTCTTCTAAGATAGGTAAGGTCTGCTCTGCAGTACAGTGCTCGAGGATGCGCTGGATCACTCTGCAGCCATAAGGATGAGTTGAAAGTACAAACACCTTAAAACAATAGGAAGAAATGCATTTTCATTATCTGACATTGTTGGAAAGTTTTATGAGATAGGTTCCTGAGGACATGCAGAATTCATTTAAACTAGAAGGGTGGGGAGTCACCTTCAGTATGACCATCAACCTGTTAGTAAAGACTGGAAAGTGGGGTGCTCAGTTTAGGAGCTAACAGATACTCTCTTTTCTCTCTTTTTTAAAAGATTTTATTTATTTGTTGGAGAGACAGAAAGCGAGCACAAGCAGAGGAAGCAGCAGGTAGAGGGAGGAGCAGGCTCCGTGCTGAGCAAGGTGCCTGATGCTGCTCGATCCCAAGATCCTGGGATCATGACCCTAGCTGAAGGCAGACCCTTAACCGACTGAGCCACCCAGCCCTCCCCTTTTTCTTAAAGATTTTATTTCTTTGAGAGAGAGAGAGAGAGAGTGAGAGAGAGAATAAGAGGAACAGGGAGAAAGAATCTGAAGTAGACTCCACACTGAGCATAGGCCAATGTGGGGCTCAATCCCACAACAAGATCATGACCTGAGCTGAAACTAAGAGTAGGATGCTTAACTGACAGCCACCCAGGCACCTCAGGAGCTAATGGACATTTTGAACAAAAGGTACCAAACCAGAAGATGAAGGGCATGTAATAACGAATATAGACTACAAGGTGAGGGTAGTCATGATATAATTAGATGCTATTTATTACTATGTATTAGTTACTTATTGGTATTTATTTTCTGTGTCTTACTAAAGGATCTGAAGTCTTCCTTCCTTTCCTTCTCCCTAAAAATTTGGAAAACACTGTTGGGTTTATAATTTGAAGAGCTGGAATCCTAAAGTAATATTATTAAACTATTTCTATAGTTTTCAGCTTCAAAAAGAATGAAGCTAACTGATGCACTCTATGAAAGAGGCAGAAATCACTGTACATTTACTGTTTCGTCTTGTATGTTTGTAATCTTGTGACTTACGAGAAATATGTTAACATTCAAATTCTAAAAGAATGCCCTAATTAGTAAGCAAAAATCAATCTTACTTGTCCTTTGAAAGCATCGATGATGAACTGTAGTGACTGTGGCTGAACACATTCAATACATTTTTGCACAACATGGTTTCCATTCTGATCTTTCACACATTTGAGAACATGACCATCTAGCTCCTTTACCATTTCACTCTGCAAAAAGAAGATGACATTTACAAAATTACCTCATCAGGAAAGATATCATGATTAACAATATAGAGTACAAAAGTATACTCAAAATTTCTTTGCAATTTTTTAGGTATCAAAGTTTAAAATCTGCCCCTGTCCAAGTCATGATGGTGAGATCAAAACATTTTACAGGACTGTAATGTAAATGACACTTCCTGAAAAATAAGCTAGTGATGCTAAATCTGCCATATTTAAACAATTCTCTTCACTGTATATACCTTCTACATCATCCTTCTCAGCTAACAATATATATAATTCAGAATTCTATACTTTTTCTCTACTTAGAAACCCCCTTCCCTCAAAAATAATTTCTTAATTAAAAAAAAAAATTACTTAGAATACACGCAAACGGAGGGAGGGGTAGACAGTGAGGGAGCGACGTGGAGCTTGATCTCACAACTCTGAGATCATGACCTCAGTGAAATCAAGAGTTGGACACATTTAACTGACTGAGCCACCTAGGTCTCTCTCTGGAAATGAATTCTAGAGAAATTTTAGATTTTTTAAATTTAACTGGCAAAAATAACTTCCTTCATTTGTTTCTTTGCTTACCAGTAAGTTTAAGCTTATTTACAGTAAGGTTTATTGACTAACTGCATTTTCTTCCAGCTAGTGATCCTCATTTTTTAAGATAAAATTATAAGCGTTTATTAAATAAACATCTTAATCCTTAGAGAAAAACACAGGCAGCCACATGACAACCAGTATCCCTTACTAGTGCCAACAGGAAACAGTGCTGTGAAGAAATGGAGTACAAACAGTGTATGAAGTTATCACTTTAAAGTCTCACCCAAAGAACTCTCAACTACATACTGACGTAACTCTACAGGAATTCTGTTAAGCTATGACATAACACAGATATTTAGCTATAAACTAAGTAACAAAATAAAATATTCTAAAGTCTCCAAAGAATACATTAATAGGTGCACATAAGGCTTATTCTCACTGACTTATATTTTCAAATATTAAAGACATTAAAGATATCTTTATTACTGAAGTATAATCGACATACAATGTTATATTAGTTTCAGGTGTGCAACACCTGATTCAACAATTATACACCCTACACACTGCTTACCACAAAAGATACAGTCACCATGAAACACCATTACATTACTGATTATATTCCCTACACAGTACTTTTCATTTCCATGACTTTTTTTTATCTTTTATTTTTTAATTTTTTAACTGAAAGTTTATACCTCTTACTTCCCCCTTCACCTATTGCTTCCCCCACTTGCCACCTACCACCACTGTGGGAACCAAGAGTCTGTTCCCTGTATTTAAGAGTTTATTGTTAGTTCTGTTCACCAGATTCCATGTTGTAAGTGAAATCAAGGGAATCTGTCCTTCCTCTGACTTATTTCACTTAGTATGATGCCTTCTAGACTCATTCATGTTATTTCTAGTGGCAAGATCTCATTCTTTTTTAAGATTTGCTTTATCCATTTGAAAGAAAGAAAGAGACAGACACAGAGATCATGAGCAAAGGGGAAGGGTAGAGGGAAAAGCAGATTTCCCAGAGTAGGGAGCCAGATTCAGGACTCAATCTCGGGACCCTGAGATCATGATCCAAGTCGAAGGCAGACGCTTAACCAACTGAGCCACGCAGATGCCCAAGATCTCATTCTTTAAAGTATCTAAATGAGCTTGAGACTTATGGTAGAGCAGTTATGTAAGCATCTACAATAATTAAAATTTGTTGATCTTTTCCATTGTGATGTATCTTCAATTACTCTAGAACTCAGGATTTCCTCCACGAAGTAATACTATTTTCTCACAAATTTTTACACATACAAACACATATACATGTATGCGTTATTACTGTTTTTAATTCTGGAATTTATTATATAATAATATATGTGGGTGGAGAATCAAATGTAATCTCTCCCCAAATTTACTAATTACCAATGCCCTTTAAGAAATAATTATTTCCTTTACTCTAAGTTTACTGTATTACATAAACTAGTTTTATACACACACACATTTTATTTATAATGGTATCTATTTGGGGTTATGAATTCCATTTCTAAAGTTTGCCTAATCTCCTACAAGAACCACACTAGTGATAATGCTTCACAATTTAAAAATCTAGCAGATCAGCATTTATCCTCATCCTATTAATATATTCCTGTCTATTCTGATCAGTTATAATTCCCATGAGCACATGATGGGAATTCACATTAATCTTTTTAAAATTTAAAATAAAATCTTAATAGACTTTTTCATCAAGAATACAGTATATTCCCATTTAATTATTTATTTATTTATTTATTTATTTATTTTTAAAAGATTTTATTTATCTATTTGACAGAGAGACATCACAAGTAGGCAGAGAAAGAGAGGAGGAAGCAGGCTCCCCGCCGAGCAGAGAGCCCGATGCAGGACTCGATCCCAGGACCCTGAGATCATGACCTGAGCCGAAGGCAGCGGCCCAACCCACTGAGCCACCCAAGCGCCCCTCCCATTTAATTTATATGTGTTCTCTTCCCTCTTTACCTTAAAAACTGTGACTCTTGTTAATAAAATTCTTAGGTTACTTTTCCTACTGAATTTTTAAAGAACTTTTTAAATGAAATTTTTAAGAACTTTATTTATGTAATTTTTAAGTGGCATATAAGACTGCAATTGGTTTTAAATTTTTTTTTTATCCTTGTGCTCATTTCCGAAGCATATATACTAAAACGGGAATGGTACAGAGGTTAGCACGGCGCCTATATACAGATGACACACAAATCTGTGAAGTGCTCCACAGTTGTATGTTAACTGGAATTAAAAGAAAACTTAAAAATAAAGAGCACTCTACTCAATGAAACATTTTTTTATTCTTATGGTAGAACTAAGTACAATCCAAGTACACTTTGGAAATAGTGAACAGTATTCCTGGTACTACAGAAAATCAAATAAGCAAGTATAGCAAAAATACCCATCATGCAGTATTCTGCTTACCACACAGGAGGCACTGAAGTATCTTCACTTAAAGATGAAAAGATGAAGCAAATGAAGGACAGATCAAAGATCTACTGGGTAACAATAATGTACTGTTTGAGACAGATTTTTTTAAAGTATTTTATTCTAATTGTGGAAATATTTAATTTTCACTCCAAGATTATAAAGTAAGAATTTGAAAACCAAAATAAAATACAAAAATTTTGTTTTAACTTACAATTACCTGCTGGTCAGATGAAATAGACTCTAATGCTTTCTGAATAACACGACAGCCATACATCTGCAAGGCTAAAGGCAGAACATGACCCCGGATACGAGTAGCGAGGGCTAATTTTTGATCCAAACTCCCAAACTGATGGAAAAGAAATTAATGTTAAAATAAACCATAATATCATTTCATTAAACCTGAAAAACCCAGTTTGCAGCCTATTCATTCTATTTTAAAAATATCACATTTGGTGATCATGTAGGAAGGAGGATTTGAGTAAAAGAAATTAATGGCGCCTGGGTGGCTCAGTGGGTTAAGCCTCTGCCTTTGGCTCAGGTTGTATCTCGGGGTCCTGGGATCAAGTCCCACATCCGGCTTTCTGCTCAGCAGGGAGCCTGCTCCCCACCCACCCCCGGCCTGCCTCTGCCTACTTGTGATTTCTCTCTCTGAAATAAATAAAATCTTAAAAAAAAAGAAAAGAAAAATTAAGGTAAATCCATAGCTGCCTGAAATAACTGTATTACTTTTTTGGGGGGTTAAGTCTATCTATAATTTTCTTGTTACTAATACATTAACCACCTGTTATTCTTTTAAACATCTTCCGTCTTCACTTTAAACAAACAAAATCTCCTTTAATTTCTGAGTCATACATTCAAACCAGGTAATTCTCAACTATATTCTGATGTTAACTGTGCAAGCTTCTTTTCATGTGCTGCTCACTGGCTATTTGTGTATCTTCTATAGAGATATATTTGTGTATCTTCTATTCAAGTCCTCTTAAAGATTTTTTAAGTAATCTCTACACCCAACATAGGACTGGAACCCACAACCCTGAGATGAAGAATTGCACGCTCTATTGACTGAGCCAGCCAGGCACCCCCTCCTGTACATTTTTTTAAATTGGGTTGTCTTTCTGTTGAGTTTTAGGAGTTCTTTATATATTCTGGATATAAAATCTTTTATCAGATAGAGCATTTGCAAATACTTTCTACCAAGATCATATATGTATGAGTTTTATATAGGGGGGTGTGTGTGCGCGCGCACGCGTAATGAGCTTTATATATATAAAATGTTATTTTTGAAGGTTTTGTCTATTTCAGAGAGAGAGTGAGCGCATGAGCAGGAAGAGGGGCGGAGGGAGAAGCATACTTCCTACTGAACAGGGAGCCTAATGTGGGCTTGATTCCAGGACTCTGAGACCATGACCCAAGCCAAAAAAGGACCCTCAACCAAATGAGCCACCCAGGATGCCCCCCAAGTACACATATTTTTATATGACTCTTACCCAACTTCCTGGACCTTTCTAAGCATTAAAAACATATAGTTGGATAGATATACAAACACGTATGTGTGCTTACCTCAAAAAATTTCTGTATAACATAGTTTCCAAAAACATCTGTCATTAATTGATAGGCTGCTTGTAGAATTTCATTAAATACCATCTGTCGCTCAGCTGGAGTAGCTCTCTCTAGTTTTTGTTGAATGAATCTATGTAGAAAAAATTTCACAAGCCATGACAACACACTGGAAACAGCTTCTGTGAAAATCTGACTTGAGTATTATTACACATCCCCACATATATACACATAAATTTATTTCCAGAAATAGTACTAATGCATTGAGTACTGTGAACAGTCAATTTAAAGCAAAAAAAGACAAAAGTTATGAAACATTTCTTTATACCACCTTGATTATTTTTTTTCCTTTTTAACAGCTTAATTTGAAATAACTACTAGTTAGGTAAAAAGTCTGGACATAAAGAAGTTTAACACTTAAGTTAGTCCTGGCTGCATTATAATCAATGAAGAAAAATGATAGTTTATTGGATATTCACATATTTTCTCATAATATTACTAAATAATATCTAGGCTTAGAGCATAATAAAAGCAGCTCTTTTTTCTTTTTTTTAAAGATTTTATTTATTTGATAAAGAGAGAGAGCAAGAGAAGGAACACAAGCAGGGGGAGTGGGAGAGGGAGAAGAAGGCTTCCCACTGTGCAAGGAGCCCAATACAGGGCTGGATCCCATGACCCTGGGATTATGACCTGAGCCGAAGGCAGACACTCAATGACAGCCACCCAGGCGCCCCAATAAAAGAAGCTCTTACAAATAAAATCTACCCACTATGAATGATATAAGGTTGACGTGCTACTCTTAAGGAATTTTCAACCACAGGGAGGTAAAATAAAACTATAAAAGGAAAACACAATTCAAATTTAATAAATGTGTTACAAGTGAAATGTCTCAACCCACATCACATCAAATACAAATCTATAAAGGAGCACCAACACTTAACTTTCTTTTTAATTTTTTTTTTAGACAAAGTCTACATCAGGGACAAATACTTAAGTCCAGAGATGTACTTCAGAGCATTATTTTAAAAGGAAAATTAAAGTGAGTCAAAGTAAAAAATAATCCAATAAAAAGGCACTGCTATATATTCACTATAAAAATATTCTCATTACAGAAAACTGGGAAACCATAAATAATTTTTAAAAACCTTGATATTTATCATTTGTATTAATACCAAAGAAAAAAAATCCTTATCAGGTATTTATTTTTTTAAAAACTTCCAACTTTCATGCAGATTAAATGACCCCAGTTAAGAAAAATATGCTCTTACAAGGCAGTAATTTTCAAAGCAAAAATACAGTGCAGAGTATCATAAATGATAATCACCTACCTAGAACCATGCTGGTCTTGAGAAAACTCAACTATGTGTCCAATCAAGTCTCTAAGTTGAAGGTTTGGGAAACGGTTGTTCCTGAAATCTTCCAATAATCTACTTCGGCCAGAAGGCATAATATCAGACCTATTATACCGAAGTCGAGAAGGAGGAAAGAGCTGGCTGCTGGAGCTGAACAGACTGGAAGTGCTTGAAGCACTTCGGTATTTTGCTTCTGCTCCAGGTGCTGCAGAGATATATCGACCACTACCATTTGTCAGGCCTCCTACAACAAAGCAGCTGTGGTCAGCAAATATTTTTGACAAGGCCATTCCTCAAGTTAAGAGTTACTTAACTAAAAATTCATAAAAAAAAAAAAAATTCATTCCACTAACAATTCCTATATGTTATAATAGGAAATTAAAATTGAAAGAGAAATCTCACACATTTTAATTTAATGTTGTGTGTGGCTATAGGATCTGGGGGGAAAAGACTAGAAAACATAAGAAAAATAAACCTATATTTGTTTTTGACAGTTTAAGTAATAATTTTAACATCTAATGTCATACACAAAACTTTTATTTGTTCTTGGAAGCTTAGTTTAAAACACAATTATAATTATAGCACCTAATATCATACATACTAGTATCAATACCAGAACACTGAAACCACCAACAAAATTTATAGTATTAACAAGGTTACAATAGCTAGCAAACTCAGATTTTAAGTCACTGAGAGTTGGGTTGAAATTTATCTGCAGTGTTAATGAAGCACTGAGGGCTAAACTCACACTTTTTTTGGACTAGTATATAAAAAGATGCATTAAATCATATATACCTCTATGTGAAGAAAATCTTTCTTTCTTTCTTTCTTTTTTTTAAAGTAAACTCTATGCCTAAGGTGGGGCTTGAACTCACAACCTTGAGATCAAGAGCTGCATGCTCTACTGACTGAGCCAGCCAGGAGCTCCCGAAAAACCATTTCTTAAAGAAGTTAACACACTGACTATTTTTTGAAGTTTAAAAAAAAAAAAAACCCACAGTATTAAATAATAATAAATCCAAATTACATCTTATTCTAAAATACTTTTAAAATTTTAAAGGAACACTCTCCATAAAATACTATTATTTTACAATAAGAAATAGAAATAAACATTTATTTTTCCTAGAACTTTAATCTTGATCATTTGAGACAAATTAAAAAACCTCCTTAACTAATATTCCATTTCAAACAAGAAAATTAAAGGAAGGGCAGTCAATAGAAACAAACAAAAAATACGAGAAGAAAATTGTTATTACAAATAACCATTTAAAAGTACTTGACAGTGTCCTTTTAAAAAAGAAAAATGTACAGAAAACCATGAAGTGCAGATTTAGTAGCTCAAACAAAATTTACCATTAGCTTTACGCTACTGTAGACCATCTCAATGCAGAGTAGTGCTAAGTATACAACCCAGACAAGCCAGAGATGATACCAAGGACACACTGTCAGTGCAAAGTTGCAAAGTTAGAGAGGCATTTAAAGGCAAAAAGAGTTATAGGGACAAGGAGTAGTAAGAGAGTTACAATCCTGGAGAGTGAATTTTGTTAGCACATTTCCTCTTTTACTTTTAGTCCCCATTGTTCTAGCTTTTTTTGGTTGAATTTCCCACCATCCAAATTATACATACTATAATTTACATGACTTTCCAGTCCCCTTTCCAAAGTTAAGTGCTACAAAGTTACATTCACCTACCTACCTGCTAGATACCTGGCGCCTAAAACAATGTCTGACACACAGTAGTTACACAATGATATTCGGGAGTATTTTATGTAACATAAACTGCCCAAAGTCCAGTTCTGTACTGTCTTTCTTAAAAGTGTTTAATTTAACAAACCATTTTATACACTGAAGCCACTAACATCAAATTCTCATATTCACTCAAGGTCTGTATTACTATCTCAGTGTTGATATATAAAAAAATTCTAAAAAGTGAAAGAATTGTGTTTTTATACTGTCTTGATTTCCTCAGCACTCTTTTTTTTAGGGGGGAGGGGCAGAAGAGAAGGGAGACAAAGAGGGAGAGAGAATCTTAAGTGGGGCTTCAGGTCCAGTGCAGAGACCAACAAAGGGCTTGATCCTACCACCCCGAGATTGTGACCTCAACTGACTGATTTCCTCAGTACTCTTAACCCTCTAGCTCCTATTATTTCTATTTATAAAGTTCCATGAATATACAGTGCCATGAACTGTTCATTAGCCCATTCGAATTTCTAACAGTTCTTTTTGTAGGACAGGGGTGCTCTGCTTCTCATTCTAATCTGTTTTTACAAAGAAACAACTACAATGTCTTATCCAAAGCTACTTTGATGACGTCACTTTACATTAAAACATCCTGCTAGAGTACATTCTCTAAAATCTTCAGCTTAATTTTCAAGTCATTATTCTGAACCGATTTCCCACACACATTTCCTAGTAGAATCCTAATTTAATTGTTCACTTCTCCTCCTATTACCTCAATACATTGCTTATTATTACCTCAAACATAAGGCCCAATCCTACATCTCTCTGACCTTAATGAACTGAAGATTTTCAAATCAAATTCAAAATACATACCTATCCTCTATGATACCCCCACGATACATTACCACAGGAATAATGACTGCCAATTTTATCTGGTATGTCTAATATCTAACAGAAATTTCTCCCATGTCTAGATATGCTTTGATTATATTCTCTCAGCTCCCTAACACCAAACACCTAATACACTCTTTGCCAACTTAAAAAGTTTAACAATGCTAAATTGCCTTGAATTTTAAAAACCTCAGAATTTCAGTCCTGAAAGTCTTAATTAGTATTTCCTTTGCAAAATTGAAAAAAATTCTCTCAGGACAGGACACTTTTCTTTCTTTACAAATGGAATAAGCATTTAAAACCCAATTGATAATATACATTAAACACATTAAATCTAGTTATCTAAACAATGAAAGCGTGCCATCCAAAACCGATTATGGGACTGAAGGACATTTTACAAAACTGGCCTATATTCTTCAAAAATGCCTAGTCATAGAAGACTAACAGTGCAAGACTGAAGAAGAATAAAGAGCCATGACAAGTGAGTGCTGCTGTATGTGAGCCCCCTAATCAATCTCCTTCCCAACCCTTACTCTTTCCCCTCCCCAGAGCAAAGTTTGAATAAGTTGGTTGATCTGATTGTGGTATTGTATCATTGTTAATTTCCTGACTTTGATAATTGGGGTTACATAAAAGAATGTCCTTATTTTAGAAAACATATACTGAACTATTTATGGGTAAAGGACAACGTATCTGCAACATTCTTTCCCAAGTATCAAGGAAAAAACTGGATGTGAGGGGAAAGGATTATGCAGAAAGAGGGGAAAAGAATGATAAAGTTAATGTGGTAAAATAACATTTGGAAAATCTGGGTGAAGGTTAGTATTGGAATGTTTTTCTATCAGTGTTACAACTTTCCTGAAAGTCTAAAATTATTCCAAAATTAAGACAAACACACAAACAAACTATCTATATTCATACCATTGCTAGTGATAGTCTCTGAGCAGGTATGTTTCTGCATCAAATGTGTTAAAGGGATAACAGTCCTTCAATTCATCTCTGACATCCCCCCTTATTTACCACTTCTTAATCACTACTTGAATAAGAATGTTATTAGACATGGAGATTTGTACTATAATCTTTATTATTATATTATTATTATAATAATCTTTATTATTTAAAGTCACTAGGGTGACATGCAGCTAGTCAGCCAGGACTCCTGGCTTGAGGTTATGAAACAACAGTGTGCTGCCCCTTACACGCTATTTACATAAGAATTTTTCAAGTTCATTCATTACAACTAAGTAAGCCAAACACCATACAATTATCCTAGTAGAAATAATATGATTTTATCAATTTTCATTAACTTCCTTGAGAAGTCTGTTGTTTCAGAATCCTATTATTAATAAAAAATGTAAGATTATAAAATACTAAGAAAAACAAAGAAGAAAAACAGTGTAACAACTGAAACCACCACAAAGTAAATAAACCTGACTACTCTTTTCATGATTTTCTACCTCCTAAGGACCTGGAATGGCAGTTCCTCACCCTATCAGATCTGTGTCTTCTTTTAAAAATACAGATTTATGAGCCTTACTCAAGACCTACTGAGTTACTCTCCGTGGGTAATTTTTATTAAAAAAATCAAATCTGAGGGGCTCCTGGGTGGCTCAGTGGGTTAAGCGTCTGCCTTCGGCTCAGGTCATGATGAAATCGAGCCCTGCATCAGGCTCTCTGCTCAGCAGGGAGCCTGCTCCCCCTACCCGCCGGCCTTTCTGCCTACTTGTGATCTCTGTCAAATAAAAAAAATAAAATCTTAGAAAATAAAACAAAATTTTGAAAAAATCAAATCTGAAGATTATTCTGATAGAAGAGTTTGGAGGCTAATGAATTATAATTTGAGATAATTCAAGGTTTCATTTTATACCAGGTTGTCAACCCCTATTTTAAATAAATATGGTAATTCTAGTAGATCTGGGGCCCTAAAAGGGGTACAACTATATATAAGCTACTAGACAGTGCCTGTTTCAGAAGACAAGGCTCTGGAAAGCTCAAGAAATCATAAGCTGATAACCAAAGATGACCAGTTAATTGGAGCAGGCAACAATCAATGATACAGAGTGGGAGAAAGAATCTAAAATGAGGACAGTCCATTTTACTTTATGACATTAACTTTAGTTACTTCAACCCCATGAACAGGTCAGCTTAGTACTTTCAGTTCATCGCTTCTCGCCCTTCTGGCTAAGATCAAGTGTAGTACTTTCAATTCAGTGTTTTCTATGATCACTTTTTAAACGAAGTACATGGAACATTTAGAGCAGATGATAACAGCCATGAATAATTTGACTTGTTATGTTTATATGCATATATTATACTTTGGTAGGAAAAATGACTTCAGAGCAGTGCTTCTCAATATGCACATGAATTACTTTAGGATGTTGGTTACATATTCCTAACTTTAAAAACTTCTTGAAGGACACACTGGTCAGAACTCTGTCCTAAGTTGTGCCATCATTTTAAATAGGGTTTATTATGTGTTCAACATAATCAGTTTCTTTACCTACTTTAGAAAGTCCACTTAATAGCTTAATATTCCTAACTGATACTATGCGCTAGGCCCTGACGGTCCATGAGGGTCCTTTTAAAAAGGCAGAAACCATTTATTGAGCACTCTTTCTTGGACAGAGAATGTTAACTTTGCATAAAATGCTACATGGTCTTGAAATTGTGCCTCCCTGAGTTTGTTGTTTCATTTTAAGACACTCAGCTGGGGTAATCTGCCCTACCAGCCCTGGGAAACACAACTTGATTTTGGTACTCAGAGTAAAGTGCTACTACAAAAAGCGCTAAAAATGAAGTGATTCTGGGGTTGGGAAGAATTTGGGGGTGCTTAACAAAAAGGCTAAGCTTCCTTGAAAGGTACGGCACAAATGTGGATATTAAAGACAATTCTGGTGAGGACTCAAATAGATGTGATGCGCACCTATCAAAAGCTGCTACCGCCTTCGAGAACACATATGTTTGTCATGAACATTGGTAGAAATATGAATGCTAAAGATGCTGCCAAGTGAGGTCTCGCGAAAATGAAAAACACGGGAACACACTGAAACGCGTTGTTGGGTAGAAAACAGAATTGGCATGGATATTTAGCTGAGATTTCCAAGCAACATGTTAAAGGTGTGCTCTGGTTTCTCCTAATTGCCTATGGTAAAACAAGAGAAAGAGGTAATTCAAAGGAACTGTTAAGCAAAAGAAAACCAGCATTTGATGATACGGAAAAAAAATCTTAGGTAATTGAGATAGAATGCTAACAGCAGAGAGTCAATGGGTGTGGCTGGACAATCTCTTGACATTAATGGCAGACTAGCAATGTTTTTAAGAATTTTCTAACAACAAAAATACTGCCAGCCTGGCCTGATCGGATCAGAGATTGGACAAAATGAAGAATGACTCTGAGCACAGAGCCCCAGATGCAGAGGCTGGAGAGGTGGGGCGGCAGGAGATCTAGAGGACAGAGCATCAAAGCCACCGACGATTCTTCTCCGGCCTTGTAACAAATAGGATTTGTCCTGCTGGCATTCACACTTGTTTGCTTCACTCCTTCCAATTTCTCCCTTTTGCAATAGGACTATCTATCCTATGCCTGAGCTACCATAGTATTTTAGAAGCAGGTAACTCGTTTTGTAGGTTTCATAGGTCCACAGATAGAGAAGAATTTTCTTCTCTATCCAGGATGGACCATATTCAGTGTCTCACCTGACAGAGAAGATGAAATTTGGACTTAGTTCTGAGTTATTTTGATGAGATTTTAGACTCTGAGTTGATGGGAGGATGGGTTCCCACTACTGGGGTTGCTGGTTTTGGGTGAATTATGTTCTGCACGTGGGCAAAACATGAACCAGGGAAGCCAGAGGACAGCCTATATAGGGTTGAACTGAGTCTCCCAAAAGTACGTTTAATTCTTAACTCCTGGTTTCTGTGAATTTGATTTTATTTGGAAATAGGGTCTTTATAACCAAGTTAAAGTGAGGTCATACTGGATTAGGCTGAGCCTCTACCCAATGACTAGTATTCTCTTAAGAGGAGGAACATTTAGGACAGAGACACATAGGGAGATGTCACATGATGAGGCAGGCGGAGATGAGAGTGATGTAGCTAATAAGCCACAGGATGCCAAGGTTTGCCAGCAACTACATGAAGCTAGGAAAAGGCAAGGACTGCCCTCTCTGGTCTTCAAAAAGACATGGCCCTGCCTTGATTTGATTTCTACCCTTCAGCAGTATGAGACAATAAATTTGTGTTTTAAGCCACCCAGTTGCAGTTTGTTACAGCAGCCCTAGAAAACTAATACATAATGCTATCTTCTTACCAACCCTATGGGACAAGAAAATAATCTCCATTTTACTTGTGACACAATAGGTTTGGAGACACTAAATACCTTATTCAAGGATGCATAAATAGTAATTAGACTGAGGATTTTTTTTTTTAAACCATTATGTCTTAGCAATTCACTTAAAGCATTCTGCTATACCTCATGAAGAACATTAAATGCTGTATGATGTTCTTAAAATCTGGGATATGCTTCAAGTTCAAGTTACAAGGGGAATAAATCACATAAAATTTCTCTTATCATTATTAATTACATATCTGCCATATAAAGACACAAAAATTTACTGGAGAAAGACTGAGGCTTCAGTGAGTTTAAAAACCAATGTGGTTTTTAAAAAGATTTTATTTACTTGTTTTTTTAGAGAGCAAGCAAGAAAGCAGGGAGGAGGGGCAGTGGGAGAGGGAGAGAATTTCCAGGAGACTCCTTGCTGAACGCAGAGCCTGACTCTAGGCTCGTTCCCTCAGCCGAGATCATGACCTGACACGAAAGAGTCAGATGCTCAACCAAATGAGCCACCCAGGTGCCCCCAAAACCAATACAATTCTAGTTAAAAGCAGTCTTGGGTGCCTGGATGGACTCAGTCATGAAGCGTCTGCCTTTGGCTCAGGTCATGATCCTGGGGTCTTGGGATCAAGCCCCACACTGGCTGGGCTCCCTGCTCAGCAGGAAGTGTGCTTCTCCCACTCCCCCAGCTTGCAGTCCCTCTCTCGCTGTCTCTGTCAAATAAATAACTAAGATCTTTAAAAAAAAAAAAAAAGGCACAGTCTTCCGCATCATTTTTAATAGATTAATATATAAAGCAAAAAGCATGAACATGGCTGGTATGCAACATTAAAGTTGTATATCTTATGACAATATGTAAAGCAAACATTAGATGCAAACCACAAACCAAAATAACAATCTGTTGTTTCCATTTCTACTGCTTGTAATTGTTTTCTAGAAGCAATTAAAAGTAACCTTACCTTTTAGCCTCTAATTAGGTGTAAACTTTCTAAAAATATAAAGAGGGAGACCATCATGACAAGGTATTTGATAACCTTCCCTCCTTTAAAAAAGAGCATTTAAACAGACTTGGCGTTTTAACATATGAACTATAGTCTTCAGACTAGTATTACATAATTTCTATCACTAACTCACTCGCTGATACCCATTTTTCCAACAAAAAGGCTACTTTTTGTTTGGTTTCAAAAACTGCCTGCACCTTAATCTTTAGGAAAAGCTGCCTCTCTGTTGAAAATGAGGACACTTTAAAAACTGTCTATGAGGGGCACCTGGGTGGCTCAGTGGGTTAAAGCCTCTGCCTTCAACTCAGGTCATGATCCCAGAGTCCTGGGATCAAGCCCCGAGTCGGGCTCTCTGCTCAGAGGGGAGCCTGCTTCCTCCTCTCTCTCTGCCTGCCTCTCTGCCTACTTGTGATCTCTGTCTGTCAAATAAATAAATAAATACATCTTTAAAAAATAAACTAACTGAATAAAATAAAAACTGCCTATAAGCCCCAAATCCTAAGTAGTGGGGTGAACTTCATTGACTGCCTGATCCAAACCACCCTTTCAGAACTGACTTCAATTCCTCTCTTTGGCTAATACCTTTGGTGACAGTTAACAAACCATCAGGTTGCATACAACATCTATACTTCTTTTAAAAGATTCCTGTTGTGATTTCATGGTCAGCTGCCCTGACTTACTGGGGAAAACAAAAACTTTTGATCCTAGACAAACACAGGCACACTAATTTTCTCTCATGATGGGGTTGTTACACTGGTGGGAAGAGGGCTGAACTGGGAAGGTAATGTGAAAGATACATTTAACCCAGAAAAACCTAGACCTAAACTCATTTCCAAAGAAACCAAAACCAAAACAACAAAAAACCCCACAGAACACACATACACACAAATAAAAATTCCTGTCAGGAAGCTTTTCAAAGAGCAGTATTCTGAAGAGATGATCCTAACACACTTATCAGAAAACACACTGAATGAACAACCAAATGATGCTTTAGTGTAGAAATCCAAGTAGAATGTAAAATAATTTCTGAAAAGAGAAAGCAGCCAATGTCCAAGAACAGTTTCATTAATAAAATAACAAAGAAACAAAATCCCTCAAATTCAGTTACCCAAATTTGTTAAGATCTTACTACTTTTAAAGCTGTGGAGAAAGGCCTGGGCTTTCTTGCTTCTTATTTAAAATAAAGCCAAATTCTAATATAATTCTAATAGAAGTATAGTCTGTGGTAAATTTATATGAAGGAAAGGTGGTAATTCTAATGGAGAGACTCATTATGTTTTTATAAAATGGAATTAAAGTGCAATAAGGAAAGAGCACTACAATCATTGTATTTTCAGTGCTGGTATACATGTCTACTACATTCAACACAACACTATGAACTACAAACACTACGAACTCCATGATGTGGGTGAGGATGATGTCTTTTTCCTTAAAGAAGCATCTCTAGTCAAGCAGAGTGTAGCACGTAGGTGTTCTTTATTGGTTGAATGAACTAGTAAGTAAAGTTTCTGATCAGACACAAAAATTCTAAAATGGAGGTCAATAAAACTACCCACGAAAGATTAACATAAAATGTGGATTAATCTCAGTATAAATTAAGCTAATTCCTGTTCTATATAAAGTATCACATAAAGAAGACCCTGTATCATCAGTTTTAATTTAAAAATTAGTTATAAATGTTTTTAAGAGACTGAGGTAAAAATTACTTAATTCAGATTAAAGGTCAATTGTTAACAAGCGAAAAGCCATAAAGCTGCCAATATACTAATATTTAAACTCACTTTTCCCACCAACTCACCACTATTTTATTAAAAGTTCTGAACTTTAAAAGTAAAGTTCTGAACTTAGGGAATATTTATTTAGATAGATTCTAGACAGAAATAAAAGCATTCTTTGAGAAGCAGTGTGACATCCTGGAATAAACCAGATAGACTTGGGTTCAAGATTTCTGTTCTTTATTAAGTCTGTGACTGTAAGCAAGTTATTTAATTTCTCTGAGAATAAAGTGTGTCTGTCTGTGTGTAGTGTGTAAGAGGAGTCAAAGTTCATTTTTCTCTATTTGGATATTCAATTGCTCTAGTCCAATTTACTAAAAAGACCGTCCTTCCCAAATATGTCAGGGTGGCACAGTGGGCCCAAATCAGGTAACTAAATGAGGTTTATTTCTGGATCCACTATTCTAGTCCACTTATCCTTGTGCTAATGTCACAAGTTTAGTTACTGTAAATTTACAGTAATTATTTTGATATTAACTTGGTCCTTCAAGATTGTCTTGACTGTTCTCGGCTGTCTTTCCATTTACATTATTTAAATCAGCTTGTCAATTTCTTTAAAAAGCCTGAAAAATTCTTGAGACTGGGATAAATCTATACATCAACCTAAGAAAGATGTTGTCTTTATAATAATGAATTCTTCAACCCCCAAACGTTCTAAGTTCATCCATTTATTTGCCTTCTTTAACTTCTTTCCTTTTTAAAAAGATTTTAAAGATTTTATTTATTTATTTGAGGAGGGAAAAGGGTAACCACCACCTCAATAATCTTGGGGTAGGGGGCAATTTTAACATACAGAAAGATACAAAAGTTCTAAATGCTCCAAATTCAAAGATATAACAAGCCTAAAACATTGTTTTTCTTAAAAGACATATTCAAAAGTAAGTAAAGGCAGAGGGAAAAAAAGACTCCTCGCTGAGCAGAGTCTGATGTGGGGCTTGATTCTAGGACCCTGAGATCATGACTCGAGCTGAAGGCAGATGCTAAACCAACTGAGAGAGCCAGGTGCCCCGTCTTCTTCACCCTTCCTCCCCTGGATCTATTCCTGGATACATTATAAGGAAACAAACACACATGAAAATATTCTCACTGTATGTGTCAATTTTCAATGTCACCCCATGAACATGCTGTTTTCATTTTCAAAGAGTATTTGGCTAAAGCTACAGATCTCTCCTGAAGTACATGCGCATACGTTTTAAGAGCCGGATTTCTGATCCTGTTTACTTAATGTACATTGGTTAGTGTATGAACAACAAAATGATGTAAATTCTAGGTGAAGTCTTGGTAGATTTAAAGAATTTTTAAGGCACTTGAGGACTTATTTGTTACATCAGTAAAAAGAAAAAGGTAAATAACTGAACTGGGAGCTGAAATGCAAATGTGAAGGGAGGGCCAACAAATAAAAAGGAAAATAGCAAGATGACAGCAAATGACATATAATCAGCAAAATTTTTAAAGAAGCTCCAATTTGTAAAATTCCTATCAAGGGCAAGGGGAGCATTTTAAAACACAGAAACAAAAAAATTAAAAAAAAAATTAGAACACAGGGGCGCCTGGGTGGCTCAGTGGGTTAATGCCTCTGCCTTCGGCTCAGGTCATGATCTCAGGGTCCTGGGATCGAGCCCCGCATCGGGTTCTCTGCTCAGTGGGGAGCCTGCTTCCTCCTCTCTCTCTGCCTGCCTCTCTGCCTACTTGGATCTCAGTCTGTCAGATAAATAAATAAAATCTTTAAAAATTAGAACACATACAAAAAGAAAAGACTTTTTAAAATTTTCTCTCATCTATAAACTTTTATCCTTCAAAACTATTTTTTTTAAAGGTTTTTTTTTTTGTTTGTTTTGACAGAGAGAGAGAGATCACAAGTAGGCAGAGACACAGGCGGGGGCGGGGGGGAAGCCGGCTCCCCACGGAGCAGAGATGCAGGGCTCAATCCCTGGACCCTGAGATCATGACCTGAGTTGAAGGCAGAGGCTTAAACCACTGAGCCACCCAGGCTCCCCTAAAGGTTTTATTTTTTTAATCTAACAGAGAGAGAGAAAGCACAGGCGGGGCTGGGGGTGGGGACAACAATGACAAGGACAGCAGACAGCAAGGGAGAAGCTGCCTCCAGCTGAGCAGGGAGCCCAACGTGGGGCTCAATCTCATGACCCTGGGATCATGACCTGAGCCAAAGGCAGATGCTTAATGACGGAGCCTCCCAGGTGCCATGACCTATATTTTTCTTATCTTTAATGGCCGTATTGCTCAGCCAGTCTACATTAAGAATTAGGATGAAAATGAAATAATAAATATGAAGGTGCTTTAAAAAACTATTCAAATGCTATTCAATTATAGGTAAACTATTACTTAAAGGGTAATAGTACCTTTTTTTTTTTTTAAAGATTTTATTTATTTGACAGAAAGCACAAGCAGGCAGAGTGGCAGCAGAGGGAGAGGGAGAAACAGACTCCCCACTGAGCAAGGAGCCCAATGTGGGGCTCAGTTGACCCAAGCCTAAGGCAGACGCTTAATCAACTGAGCCACCAGGCATCCCAGGATAACAGTGCTTTTAATGAAAGCTTCAAAGTAATTTATTATTTCCTGCTTTAAGGACCACATGTGACACTTAGAAAAACTCTACACTGCCATACAACCAACTTGGTCATACTTGTTTTAATTTTTAAACCTTTCATTCTAAGAGAAGGAGCTGAGAAAATCGGTCAGTCTGGAATTTTAATAGACATTAACTTCTACTTAATAGGAAAAATGATCCCAACAGTTAATTTTTAAATATGAAATTTTCTGCAATTGGAGGAAAAATAGGTGGGATGCCTGGTTGGCTCAGTTGGTTAAGCGTCTGCCTTCGGCTCAGATCATGATCTCAGGGTCTGGGATCAAGCCCCACTTCAGGTTCCCTGCTCAGCTCTGCTTCTCCCTTTCTCTCTCCTCCTACCTCTCCCCGTACTTGCGCGCTCTCTCTCTCAAATAAAATCTTAGAGAGAATAGGTTATAAAATCTCCTAATCCATAAAAGTACTGAATTTAATTACTGACTCTAAGACAATGAATTGTCAGAACCGACTGCTACCTTTTAATAAACTAATTTCACTGACTGACCTCAAAGCTTCAATTATACTTTTTAGTACCTTTTTCTTAAGAAAAACAAGCCAGTTCAAAAATGAAGAGGTACTCAGGATGCCTGGGTGGCTCAGTTGGTTAAGCTGCTGCCTTTGGCTCAGGTCATGATCCCAGGGTCCTGGGACTGAGTCCCGCATCAGGCTCCTTGCTCAGCAGGGACCCTGCTCCTCTCTCTGACTCTGCCTGCTTGTGTTCTCCCTCTCTCTCTGACAAAAAAATAAATATATAAAATCTTAAAAAAAAAAGAAAAAAAGAAGAGGTACAAGGAATAAACCATCAGTTCGTTAAGTCCTAAGTTAAATAAAAATACAGAATGTTGTTTTATACCCAGGAAATTGCATATCAACCTGATTACTATAAGCACAAAGGTAAGAATAAATCAGAAATCACTAACGCATTTTAAAAGTGTATTTTAAAAAGGAAAAAGGAACAGAGAAGGAAAGAATTTGTTAGCTAGCTCCAAGAAGAACAAAATAATACTGGGAATACTTAATGTTTTTTCCAAGATGAAGTACCTCAAAATAAAATACTGACTTCTAACAGAGAGAATGATTAAAGAAACAACTACAGGTAGATTTTTTCCCCCCAGCTCTACAGATTAAGATAGCATGAAAAAATAATTCATTTAATGTTTAACACTTAACCTGAAGCACAGAATATGACACTGCTCTTTGCATTTCAAGATAAAAGCCATTAATTTTAAATTTCTTCTCTTTCCTTGTTCCTTTCCCACCTGTTTTTGATTCTCAATATTTAAACACAGCTTTTAAAAACCTGTAGTCAAATAGGGGTCCATCCTAAGAGCTCCAAATGGCCAAAGATGGTACATCTTCTAAAAAAGATCTTATTTGAGGGATATCTGGGTGGCTCAGTCAGTTAAGAGTCTGCCTTCAGCTCATGTCATGATCCCAGGGTCCTTGGATCGAGCCCCACATCGGGCTCCCTGCTCGGCAGGAAGCCTGCTTCTCCCTCTCCTGCTCCTGCTGCTTGTGCTCACCGGCTCTTTCTACCTCTGACAAATAAATAAGTAAAATCTTTAATTAAAATAAAAATCTTATTTGAGAGAGAGACAGAACACACAATTGGGGGGAGGGTTGGGGGAGAGGGGAAAGCAGACTCTCCACCGAACAGGGAGCCTGACAGAGGGCCCAATCCCAGAACCCTGGGATCATGACCTGAGCTAAAGGCAAACGCTTAACCAACTGAGCCACGTAGGCACCCCAGATGTTAAAATTTCAAGATTAAAAAAAAAATGCTATGAAATTGGTACCTCTCAGACTGCAGTGGACTAAAAGCTATCCACTACCCTAAGTCATCAATTTACAGGTAACAATGATGATTAAAAGAACAGGGGTTACATTCAGAAAATGCGCATCAACTCATTCTCAAAAGTTATTCTCTTAAGGGGCGCCTGGGTGGCTCAGTGGGTTAAGCCGCTGCCTTCGGCTCGGGTCATGATCTCGGGGTCCTGGGATTGAGTCCCGCATCGGGCTCTCTGCTCAGCGGGGAGCCTGCTTCCCTCTCTCCCTCTCTCTCTCTGCCTGCCTCTCCGACTACTTGTGATTTCTCTGTCAAATAAATAAATAAAATCTTTAAAAAAAAAAAAAAAAGTTATTCTCTTAAGTTAGAAAATAAGCATTATCCTAACGGTTTTTTTCATAAAGAACTTCCAGCTAATAAATGCTGAAGGTATGACGGAATTAGAGTATTACCACTTTGCAACCTCTGAAAAAACAGACAATGATCCAAGGCTGCTACGCCATTAGGTGGATCAGGCTGACAAGCTCCCAAATGGAGACAACCAGAGATGGGTCTTCTGATATGGTGCCAGCCAAGAAAATACAGAACCCATTTTGCCAAAAACAGCAAACAACAAACAATAAAACCATGCCTCTAGATGTATTTTCATTTTACAAGAAATACAGGGAATAGAGGAACACATTAAATACAACTATGGGGGAGCAATCAACAAAGTTAGGAATGTGAGAAATTCAACAGGACAAAGTTTCTTCAACAAATAAATGGAAAGAAAAAACAGAGGAAGGGGAAATGGCTTCAGACTGAAGGGCACATCAAAAAGACATTTAAGTCAATTAGGGAAAACAGAATAATGAGATATTATTAATTTTAAAAAATGTGATAGGGGCGCCAGGGTGGCTCGTTCGGTTAAACGTCTGCCTTCAGCTTGGGGCATGATCCCAGGCTCTCCCTCTCCTCCTCTGCCTACTGCTCCCCCTACTTGTGCTCTGTCAAAAATTTTTAAAAATCTTAAAAAAAAAAAAAAGGATATGATGATAGTATAGTTTTGTTTTTAAAAAAAGGTATTTTGGGGAACCAGGGTGGCTCAGTGGGATAAGCCTCTGCCTTCGGGTCAGGTCCTGATCTCAGGGTCCTAAGATCAAGCCCAGCATCAGGCTCTCTGCTCAGCAGGGAGCCTGCTTTCCCCACTGTCTCTGCCTACTGGTGATCTCTCTCTCTGCCAAATAAATAAGTAAAATCTTTAAAAAAGAAAAAAAAAAAGGAATTTTATCTTTTATACTAGGAAATGGAAGAATAAAATTTTTTCATGCTTCTGACTTCAGTATCTTAAAAAATAAGGTTGCGAATCAGAAATATTTTAGTTCATAAAAAATGAACCCAAACCTTTCAAATGAAATATCTGTTCTTTTTTTTTTTTTTTTTTAAGATTTTATTTGTTTGACAGATCACAAGTAGGCAGAGAGGCAGGCAGAGAGAGAGGAAGGGAAGCAGGCTCCCCGCTGAGTAGAGAACCCGATGCAGGGCTCGATCCCAGGACCCCGAGATCATGACCTGAGCCGAAAGCAGAGGCTTTAACCCACTGAGCCACCCAGGCGCCCCTGAAATATTTGTTCTTTAATGAAAAAGTGAACTGTAGTCATAAACTGAAAATACTTATGTGGATCAAATGACAACTACTTTAAAAAAGTAAACATCTTTTTTGGAAAGAAGCACACAACAATGTTGCTATTAGGCCCTTTCTGTGAATCAATTAACTAGCAAAGGGAGAGCTGGTTTGAAGAAAAAAAAAAAAAAGGGTGTCATTCAAGACTTTTAGAATGTAGGTATCAGGAAGGCCTATCAATAACTATAATGGTTACCTGTCTGAAAATCTCTCAAGACAATAACATGGACCCAATTAATTCCAACCAATTATAATGAAATTGAGAACTCCTACTCCATGATACTCTATTCTTAATATGTGATCTGAGGAAGATTATTTCTAAAAATAGATATGCAAATTCATTTCCATAGGTATTTTCTAAATTATCTGCTTTGATGACTTGATTCATGATGAAATCCACTAAAGGACATACAACTTAAAATTATGTTCTTAGACCAGAGAGCATGTAAGTCTTGTACTGTGATTCAATAAGATGAAAGCAAATAGATTATATGAACACTACATAAAGAGCAAATTTATTAAATCTATTAAATTATTCCAACCTGCCAGGGTCCATATGGTCCTTGTTAACATTGTCAGCCATACAACAACTAAAACTAAAGGAAACTGGGAGAATACAAAAGAAAATAATCTACAGATAATTCCAATCAGAGGTGTATTAAAATAACAGATTTCCAGCTAATGCGTTTAAACTAAGGCGTTTAACTTTGCGTACAGAAGTATCAGGCTATAATGCAGAAATGCTGGCCCAAGTGATGACTATTTCTCTTAAGTAACAAGAAGTTCTTTCCTAAGCACCTACACAGCTGGATTCTTTAGTCTGAAGAAAAATACCTTGGTTGCTATTTAATTATAGATACATCTAAAAAGTCATTTATATTTCTAATTTCTAAATAAGCTATGTAGAATATTTAATGCCATTTTTACAGGCCCTAAAGCACAACATAAGCTATAACAATTGACAGGAATCTGATCTGGAACTTACCTATGTAAGGACAGGACATGACAAATATAATTTTTAACAAATAAAACACAAAACTATTATGAAAGACCTATCCTTAGGCTTGCTATGTTCCAAATTTTTGTGTACATTTCAAAGTTTCAAAAGCATGTCTTACATGGGAGTGGTGGGAATGAGTAGGTCCGAGCAGAGTATTAATATAGATCAGGAACTAAGCAGCTCCCATGATCAAGAAAAGAAGGTAAATGAACAAAGGTGTCAGGCTAAAAACTGATTAAGTTTACACAAATAGTGCTGTATAGGAGATCTTAGGGCCCCACCCAAATAAATAGTTGTATATATTTAATATCTACAAAAGAGCAAGGACCCAGAATTTGGGGCACAGGACTGGCCTTTAAAAATCAAATAAATAGTTGTATATATTTAATATCTACAAAAGAGCAAGGACCCAGAATTTGGGGCACAGGACTGGCCTTTAAAAATCAAATAAATAGTTTGTATATATTTAATATCTACAAAAGAGCAAGGACCCAGAATTTGGGGCACAGGACCGGCCTTTAAAAATCTAGGCCACTTCACCCTGAGATGTATCTAAATGATGCAAAAGATCCCTTTGTTACATGGACACTTACGTTAACGAACTTTAGGAAAAAAACTGCTATACCCTTATGACTGGGGACAGGGGTCAAATACAATCACTAACTTATCTTTGCTAACAACAGCAACATTTCTTTTTAAATCACAAGCTGATTTAATCTTTCCAAGCACAAATCTCAGTTTTGAGTTAACTAAAATTACAAAAATTCGAAACCTAATTTTAATCAAATACTTTCTTTAAAGAGACACAGATTCATATATAGCCTCTGATATCCAAAATCTCTTAAAAATATTCTGTTAACTACATGAGTAAATATTTCCTGGAGAGGGAAAAGGGTAACCACCACCTCAATAATCTTGGGGTAGGGGGCAATTTTAACATACAGAAAGATACAAAAGTTCTAAATGCTCCAAATTCAAAGATATAACAAGCCTAAAACATTGTTTTTCTTAAAAGACATATTCAAAAGTAAGAGCATATGGACCAAACCCTTAAGACTCTAACTCACAAACGTATTAAGTCATATACCCTGATACAACCTTTGGTAAAATCTCCAGGCATTCAAAGGCCAAAGCAGAAACCATTGTACTAAACTAAATTATTTGAATTTCAGTAACTATCTGACTAATGTTTTCCTTTAGGTGTGCAAAAACTTGCAACAGTGAAATTTCTTTTACTATCATGTTTAAACAGTTGACTTTTCAGATGATCTAAAACACACACAAATCAAAAGCACAGACAAGAAAAAACACACCACTGTATTTCATAAAAGAAACATAAGATACACAGGGGTCTTTACCTTACTGTACATTAGACCCTCACTTTGAATTTTCACAAAAGTAAAACTTTTTCAAAAGGCTAATATCTAAAAGCAAAAGCAATTTGGCATGTTTTATCCAACATTAAATATTTTACATATATTATAAACACACACACAAACACACTTACATGTATACATACAAATAAAAAGGGTTTTGGTTTTTTTTTTTTACCTAAATGCAAACTGGATGAGGATCCATGTGATGAAAGTGATGGCGGTGGCGTAAGTGAATGTCCTGGAGTTTGGCTTGGCAGAGGCATGCCTATTGGACTTGGAGAGGAGGAAAATCCCAGACTATTGTAAAATGGTTGCCCTATGGGTGCTAGGCTGCTACTAGATCTTTTGTACAAGTCAGAGCTAGTAGATAGAGACTCTCTCCTTGTGGCACTACTACTTGCAGAACTGCCAACTGAAGAAGAAATAAAAAAAACCCTAATTACATACATGTGTTAACTGAATAAAACCTATCCCCAACTCTTGCTGGGAAATAACAGAAGTGATCACAATAATTATTTTTAGAAACATTATGGAGAAGATAATTACTGTGATAACTATATAAACTAACTTATTAATCATAAAAGGGTATAAATGCACCCCAATAAAGTAACCAAATACTTAACAGAGCACTCATATGTTTATTATTTCACACATATTTACCATTGACACATATGATTACTGTGCTTTAATACCCTGGTATGATTTATAAACCCTGAAATTGTAAGGTGTCTGCTTTAGGAGATGCTGGAGATTAAATTCCAGTAAGGTTAAATTTTGGTAGTGTCCTAATCTCTGGAATCAAGTTCTTAGACTTCAACTCAATGCCAAGAAAGGATTACACTGATAAACAGATTATTAATACATTTCCCTCACCATTCACATTTAATTTGGCTTCTAGCTTGTGTTCAAACCATAGTCCTGAAGTCCATATTGGCCCGAATATCAGTCAAAATACAGATGACAACTAACTTTTCGGTACTTTTCACATTACACATAGTTCCTATCCTTCAACAAGTTACAAAATAGATAGGAAAAACTAAACTTCCTTTTAGAAAACTAATAGCTCTCATTACTGTTATCACACCAAAGACATGCTTTCACTTACCCCTTGGGATCTTCCATTCCTAAATATCTACTACCAGTTTTATGAGCCCCTTACTCAAGTGAAGACTGATAAACCTTTTTTTCCCCTTAGCTAATATACAATTCTCTCATAATACATCTCTCACTGAACTACATACTAAATTCTTTTTACTTAATTCCAAATTCAACCTTCTAGTCCTTTTTTCCTTTTGTACTCCACAAAATCATAAAACGATGGTAGAATCTCATTACCATATAGTGATGAATGCTCAAAAAAATAACCCAAGATCTGTTAATCAACACATCTGGATAATCAAATTCTTTACCAAGTGTTTAAAAGGGTTGTCCAAAACTCCCAATTCTGAAGTCTCACTTAGAGGCCACATTTTCAAGTGCTTTTTTCCTATTTCTGAACACTGGTCTTTTTATTGTTTGTTTTTTAACTAAATGCCTTTTACAGCTGAGAGAATTTGATATTACATTCCTTGTCAAGTTTTTGAAGAATAAGCTCTATATTCGGACCAATATGGTTAACATTTTTCAAGAGAATTTTAAAGTTTCTATTAGGTCTTGGTTTTCTAATCACAAGTCAATTATAAGTAGGTCATTAGGGTATAAATGGAAAAATTAAGCAGAGCACATGATGGGTAGACCAAGTTAAGCTAATAATACAGATAGAAAACAATTACATTGGTTTTGCCAAATTGAGGATTCTTATAAAAGAAAAATACCAGGCTCACATAACTCTATGAGGCAAAATATTAAAACAAAAAGTCAACCTTTTATACCAGACAGTACGGTTTCTGAAACACTTATCATGTTTTATTGAAAACTGCACATTTTAAGATACTGTACCAGGGATACTATTTAACTTTATGCATTCTAACAGCAAAACCAAATATAAACACTAATGGAATAAATACTTCTGTTTGAGTTGCTTTTGGCAAAATTGTCAAACATATGCTACATTAACTATGCTAATTTAATTTAAAAGGACACTGTCAAAGTGATTGTTCCAGAACATGCTAAATTTAAAATTCCTATTTATTTCAGAAAACAATTTAACTGACAAGGAAAAGACAATAGCTCTCTAATGAGAGCAGTAGCTCTGTCAGTCCCCTGGCAAAAAAACAAAAACAAAAACAAAAACAAAAAACCCCCCATAGTTTTGACACATGCAGTATTATTTTCCTCCAAAAAGGAAAAGCCAAGCCAAACATTTAAAAGTAATTCAGAAATAGCTTTATTTTAAACCTAAACAATCTGGCTCCTTAACTTTTACTATATGCCTAAATTTTCTGCAACACTTCGACTATGAAATACGAAACGAAGTATACCTAAAACATCTAGAAGCTTAGACCAACAGTGGAGTCACTAATCACTTGTCAACTGTGCACAAAATGTTAAATTACAAACTTGCAATACTAAATAATGGGTCATAGAAAGGATGACTTAATTACTATATTATAATGGCTAACCTTCCTAGGCGACTGTGTTATAAGCTAGGGTATTTAATACTGTAAGTGTTGTTAATTTCCTCATATAGGTAGGAGAATGTGTCTGATTGTGTGTGTGTATGTGCACATAACCGCAGTATCATTTTAAATTTCGCAGAGATATGGAATTGCCATAAGGTGAAACCGCCGTGGGTAGACCTGTTTTAAGAGTACACACGTGCAGCACGTCAATGAACTCTCAGAAAATGTCCAAGAGGAAGGGGAAGATGACAGACTATGTACTGGCATCCAGGAGCGGCAGCTGCTCATGCTCTCTGAAGCAAGGTAAACAGAGGCACCCAGACTAGCAGTCAGAATTGTGTAAGCAATGATTATAAATAAGGGAGGCATGAAGAAGATCAGTTTTGGGACAGAGGCATCTGCAGGAGTATCTGTAGGGAACAAATGTTCATGCCAACCGTTCCTGAATGCTGGGGGCAACTAAGAGACAAATGGGAATTTAAAAGAACTGGATTAATGGGGCCTACAAATCTATCCCAGACCATCAGTGACATTATTTTATAAGAAAAGGGAACAGGAGATTTATCAAAGCTCTTCTCTGTTCTCTATTATCTCTAGAAACTAGTTATTTCTACAAAGTTAAGTTATACGTTCTTTTGGTTTTCTTTAGCATGCTGGATACTTGAGGAAAATGCTTGTCAAGTGTATTAGAAACAAAAAATGAGTCCTATGGGAGTGCTTGGGAAGAAGTAAAATATTGAACTCCAAAAGAAATGAAAAACTCAAGTAGGAAAATTAAAAGATTAAAGAGTCTCCATGTTCATTTGATTTTCCCTTAGAAGTTCTTGTGCCCATTCTTTAGGTAACTTTTTGTTCTGCAACTGTCATTACTTCCTTATTATACTTTATTATAACAAAAAAGCAACCTCCATCTAAAAGTTTCTACTTGTTTTAGACCATTCCTCTTGTAAGTATGAATGCTGAAAGTTCAGAAGATCCTTTCTTAGAAAATAGGCAAACATACTTAATAAAAACTGGCCCATGTTAGTTTTGCCATTTTCCTCACCAGAAAACCATACAGTTTAAGTTGGTGGGAAAATAGGTAAGCAGCAGGTATTATAGATTCTAGAACTTAACAAAAATGGAAAATCTCCTGAGGTCTGAATAAACTGCCCTGTCCCTCATGAAGAAAAGGCTGTGAATTCACTGTACCAACAGACCTAGGGTACACTGTTTTTCCTCTCATATTTCCTGACTACTCTGGAAACCTCAGAGAATGCTAACACAAGGTATGTCACTGGGGAGTCAATGCAGGCCTCTTCTGACTTCAGGTAGTCATTCCTCAGTTACAAAATCACTTTGTTGTGGGTAAATTATTTTGTGAAGATACTTCAAATTTAATTTTTTAAGTAGTATATATAAAACTAGGATATGGGAAGAAACATCCTTTTAGATGAAATTTTAGGGATAAAGGCCCAATTATTTAGTCTAAAAGATAAGTACATTGGTAGTTTCCTAGGGGCTTCTGTTTAGAATATTTCATTTTATTTTTATATGTCATACCAACTAAAGAAAATCATAATGAACCACTAGCATTTAGTAAGAATAAACTACCTGATAAGCACACAAAGACAATTATTTTAAAATACCAGAAATTTAAGATGGCAAAATATTTACTTCCTCAATCATTATATAGAGAATAAGGAAGAGCTAGTCATTAGTATAATATATATTGCTCCAAACAAACCTTCCTAAAACAAAAATTTCAATAATACAATTCTTAAAGCCAGGGAAAAATAACTATAGCTTAGTAAAAGATGGGTTGCCTGAAATGAGCTAAACACTCATAAATGCTTAAAAGATTTGCAGGAGGCAGTTTTTTTGCTACAAAATTAAACTAATAAACCAGTGTTATATTCCTGTCCTTTCTACGCTACAAGCTATTAATATTTATTATTCAACACACACGTATACCTCATGTCCACTTAGCAGAGTACACTCATCTTAAAAGGCAACTTACCTGATGAACCAAATCCACTGAGGGCTGAGCCTATAGCAGCACCCAAAGAGCTACTGCTTCCAAAGCCAAGAGATGTACTTCCAGGCTGGCCAGGTCCGTGAGAAAACAAAGAACTGCTCTGGGAGCTACTAGTCAAAGACGTGCTCCCGTAAAATGAATTAGACTGCAGATTCGTGCTTGGCGGCTGCTGCTGCTGCTGCTGCTGTGGTGGCTGAGTGCCAATGGGCCGGAAGAGACCGTTTGTGCTGCCTGTAAGACTATTTGCAGTCCCTCCAGCTGCTGCGGCCGCTGCTGGAAAATAAATTTCAGATACTTCTTGAAACTGCTCAAAAGACTATTTTCTATTTTTAAATGATTTCAAAAGAACACCACAAAAAGATTATCCCTGAAAACATCAGTTACACTTACCAGCTTGTGCTGCTGCTGAACTAATTAAAACAGGTGTTGGAGCCATTAAACGAACTGGAGCTCCAAGGCCAGTTCTTGCTCCAGGGCCAACCACTAAGGCACCAGTCTGATCATAATAGGCAGTTGGAGCTAGTACTTGATAGCCTAGATAATATTAAAATAAATGTTTACTAATGAAAACATTATAGAAACATGCATGTTTGTTTACCCCTGCTTTTGTGTTTATCAACCAGAAAATATAATTACATACTGTTAATATAAAATCATTGAGTAGTTATATGAAAAGCAAACACATCCGGGAAGATATTATTTAAAATATATGGAAACATGATAACAGTGAAAGTAAAATTGTTTTCTCTAAATTTTAAGAGCTGCCTTCCATTTATGGACCACAGAATTTTGAGGTACCTTCAATACAGAAACTACCAGCTATCAAGCACGGATACCTGAAAAATATTACCTAATAGTTCTGAGAGGAAGAGGAAAAACTAAGGCATGCAAGGCAGAACACTGTAACAACTGTTTATTATGCAATTTTAATGAAGTTCTAAACCAAGTGCCTCATTACCAGCATTCAATTAAGACTTTCATTTGTAAGCATCCATTTAAAAACTTAAGTCATGATGTAACAGATACTTTAAAATTGTACGGTAACTCTTTTTGTAAAGGTTCTCAAGCTAATGTTGCTAAAAATCATGGAGGCATTAGTTCCAGGATAGCCTTAAGCACAAGGCAGGTGACAATTTGCGCTATTCAGAACTACAGGAGAGTGAGGTCTACATCTTAGCAGCCTTTCTAAGTAGGGATTCCTTATCTTTACTACAGAGCAGAAAGGAACTATTGTGAACAGAAAAGTGACTACTCTGCCAATTCTCCCAAAGATAGTATATAATAATTACCACTCTAGAGGCACAGGAGAGAAGTTAACTACATACAGAAGATACTTTAAGCAGGAAAGCTTCTCCCCTCCCAGAAGTCAGGTTGAAAAAGGCTGTCTTAAAACTGCAACAAGGATTCAGGCTCAGCAGTCTGACAACCATTTGCAAAAAGGCACTGGCAACCTCTGATAGTTTTAAGTTCAAACAACCCTTTCACATGCAAAGGTTGTTTTTAATTAAGTAATTCTGACTGTTTTTGCAATGTTTCATTATAAATGAATAGACATATAGAGCAAATCTAGGAGGGAATGCAGAGCTTTCAAGTCCTCTCCTCACAGAATAAAGGTGATAATCTGAGAAATTATTCGATATCCAACGGGAGATGTCAAAGAGAAGTCATGACTTTAGAGGCGCCTAATGACTCAGTTACTGGGTGTCTGCCTGCGGCTCAGGTCATGATCCATGGGTCTTAGGATCGAGTCCCCCATCAGGTTCCTTGCTCACTAAGGAATTTGCTTCTCCCTCTGCCTCCACCGCCCTCTACCCTGTCTCTCATGAATGAATCAGTAAAGTCTTAAAAATAAATAAATAAATAAATAAATAAATAAATAAATGTCCTGACTTTAGAAGAGAAGACCAGGCTGGAGCTATAAACGATGAAATCACCAAGAAAATTCAAAAGGGATCTATGGACAGAGAACTTCACATTAAGAGGTTGGAGAGAGAAGGAATCAGGAAAGAAACCACGAAGCAATAGCCAGTAAGGATGAAAGAATTTGAGATGTGGCCTCTTGTAGGCCAAAGGATAAAGAATTTCAGTGAAGGCTCAATGATCAAGTATGTCAAATGCAGCTAAAAGCTATTAAGAATTCAAAACGGACCAATGGGATTAGCGACATGGATGTCATTACAGTAAGGGATGAAAGCCAAACTGTGGTAAATTGAGTCAAGAATGGAAGAACCACAAACAAGGACAGACAATGCTTCTGAGGAGTTCTGCTGTAGAAAGAGCCATAGGGGGAAAGCGGATGCTGAGTTAATTTTCTTTCAAGTACAGAAAATGTACTCTACTGACAAAGCACAATACTTTGTGTTTAAGAATTTACTGTTATTTTGAAATAAAACACATAAAGAGTACAAAACCGAAAAGTACAGTGACAACAAAATAACTGTAACCACCATCCAAGTTAAGAAATAGAAAACTGCCCTGAACTCTTTCTCTCATGTCCCTGCTCTACCATAATCTCTTCATGTTACACACTACTCTACTACCCATAAATGCCTCCCTCCTTAACCATCATTTGTTTTGGTTTATTTAAAAATTTGCATGTATGTATAGACACATACATTTCCATTATTGTATAGCAGCTCACTGGATCGATACCACAATGCCTTCATCTGTTCTACATTTACACCATTCCCCATTTGGGGACACCGCCAATAGCACTGCTATAAAAACTGTGGTACATGTATCCTGGTACATAAAGTATGCAGATTTTCCTACTCCAAGGTATGTCATCTAAGGAGTTGACACAATGATTGTGCAAATTTACACTCTTAATACTTTGGTATTTCAACTGCTCTGTGACATTAACACCACTTTATATTCTTAGACTTTTAAATGTGGCTAATCTGGAAGATAAACAGAAGTAATCCGTTGTGGTTTTGATTTCTTCCTAGAAGGAGGTTGAGCAACTTTTCAAATGCCAACTGGACATCTGGATTTTCTCTTGGAAGGGGCTAGTTCAAGTCTTTTACCCATTTTCCTATTGGGCTGCCTTATCTTAGTAGTTTAGAATTCTTTATGTTGTATCTAAGTCTTTCACTATTTTAATATGTAGCAAATATCTTTTTCCATTCCTAGCCTGACCTCCTATTCTCTTTACAGCGATGTCTGCGGTAATGGTGTCAAATTTATTATTTCCTTTATTTTTATAATAAGTTCCCTATATTCTAATTGCTTTAAAATTCCACTTTTCATATATAGGTCTAAAAATCCAAATGGAGTTGGTTATTTAACACAAAGTAGGGCTGAAGTTCAGTTTCATCTTATTTCCCAATCAACTGTATTTCACCTTTCCTGTAAAACAAGTTATTCCCCTCCTTAAAGCTTTGTAGGGTTTCTTTGCTCTTAGGTGTCATTTCTCTGGGGAGCTCACCTTTGGGGACTCTACTCTGTTCCACTGGTCTGTTTCTCTCTCCATGCAGTAATTTAACTGCAGAACAGAGCAAGTCCTTTTACTTATTTGTTAAACCTGTGTGGCTTTATCTTGATTGACCCCTTGCATTTTCATTAAATTTTCCTACCAGCTGTCAAAATACCAAAGGAAGAACTGTTAGCAATTCTGTTTGGAAATGACTGAAACTACAAGTTAACAGGGGAAGAAGTGACGTATTTAAAGTATCGACCTATTCAGATGTATCTCTGTTTAGGCATCCTTTAATGTCTAAGCAAACCTGCTTCTCATAGAAATCACACTTCCATAATTTTTTTTTTTTAATTTATGGGTGCCTGGGTGGCTCAGTTGGTTAAGCAACTGCCTTCGGCTCAGGTCATGATCCCGGAATCCTGGGATTGAGTCCCACATGTGGCTCCCAGCTCCACGGGGGGTCCGCTTCTCCCTCTTGACCTTCTCTCCTAAATAAGTAAAATCTTTAATTTTTTTTTTAATTTAGCCGGAAGTACTTGCTACTGCTCTAAGTAACCAGCTTTAAATTTTTTCATTTTCAGGGGCACCTGGGTGACATTTGCCTTTGGCTCAGGTCATGATCTCTGGATCCTGAAAATCCCATGGGGCTTCCTGCTCAGCAGGGAGTCAGCTTCAGCCTCTCCCTCTGGTCCTCACCCCAACACCCCCCCTCATGCTCTTACTCACTTCCCCCAAATTTTTTTTTCATTTTTCAAACAATATGCTAGTAAAAGATTTTTAAACTGCTTTTCATATCCAAAAATCTTAACACTTTAATCCTAATACTTTATCTACTTTATCATTTAATAGACAATTGTATTTTCTCATAGTGAGTTTTAGTTCTTCCTTTACAGAATTTTCTCATCTCTCTCCCATATTATAGCAATTGCTAGGGTCTCTAACATGCTGAAACCTGTCTTGTTCCCAGTCATAAAGAAAACTTTTTAAATTACTTTTTAAATTTAATTTTATTTTTTCAGTGCTTCAAGACTGTTTATGTTAAAGAAAACTTTTCAAAATATTTCCCATAAAGAGGTAGTTAATCATGGAGGGGGGAGTCAATTCCCCCCTTAGCATATTAAGTAAGTTATCTTCTAATCCTAACCTGCCAGAGGCTTTTTGTTTTTAATCAATATATGACTTTGTTATGCCTTTCCTGTATCTTTAGAGAATTCGTTCCTTGAGACTGCTTTCTTTTTAATCTTTTAATGTGGCAAATTACACAATGTGACTTCCTGAAGTTCCTCGTGAATTCTTGGGATAAAATCAACTTCTTCATCGTGTATTATTCTCCTTATATACTGCGAGATCTGACTTGCTAATATGTAATTTAAGATTTCTAAATCCTAGGATGCCTGGGTAGCTCAGTTGGTTAAGCGGTTGCCTTCGGCTCAGGTCATGATCCCAGCATCCTGGGATCGAGTCCCACATCGGGCTCCTTGCTCAGCGGTCCGCCTACTTCTCCCTCTGCCTCTGCCTGCCTCTCTGCCTGCCTGTGCTCAAGCTCTCTGACAAATAAATAAAATCTTTAAAAAAAAAAAAAATTTTCTAAATCCTATTTCTAAGTGTGATTGGCCTGTAATTTTTTTCTATATGGTCCTTGACAGATTTTACTTTTTTTTTTTTTTTTTTGGAGATTTATTTGACAGAGAGATACAATGAGAGGGAACACAAGCAAGAGAAGTGGGAGAGGGAGACGCAGGCTTCCCTCTGAGCAGAGAGTCTGACTTGGGGCAAGATCCCTGGACCCTGGCATCATGACCTGAGCCGAAGGCAGACTCTTAACTGACTGAAACACCCAAGTGCCCCCCCCAAATATTTGGCTATGTTTAAGGATTTGTAATTTTAAAGCAAATTTTATGAAGAGATGAAGACTAAGAAGTATTACGGTAGAATGATTTTTACTTTCCAATCAATGTAAATTTACGTTTTTATTTCTACTTAATACTGACGATACGTTTTATGTTTCAAGTTTTTATGTGAATTCTAGTTAACGTATAGTGTAATATTGGTTTCAGTAGAATTTAGTGACTCACCACTTACATACAATACTCAGTACTCAGCCTAACTGCCTTTTTTTTTTTTAAAAGATTTATTTATTTATTTGACAGAAAGAGATCATTAAGTAGGCAGAGTGAGGGGAAAGCAGGCTCCCCACTGAGCAGAGAGCCAGATGTGGGGCTCGATCCCAGGACCCCAGGATCATGAGCCAAAGGGAGAGGTTTTAACCCACTGAGCCACCCAGGCATCCCTACAAGTGCTGTCTTTAATACCCATCCCTCCACCCACCCTCAGTGTGTTCTCTATTAACAAGAGTCTGTCTTATGGTTTGCCTCCCTTTTTTTTTTCCCCTTACCTCACGTTCATCTGTTGTTTCTTAAATTCCACATATAATTGAATCATATGGTATTTATCTTTCTCTGGTTGACTTATTTCACTTAGTATAATACACTCTAGCTCCAACCACATCATTGCAAATGGCAAGATTTCATTCTTTCTAATGGCTGAGTAATATTCCATTGTGTGTGTATATATACACACATCTTTAAATTCATCATTCAATGGACATCTGGGCTCTTTCCACAGTTTGGCCATTGTTGATAATGCCACTTTAAACATCAGGGTGCATGTACCCTTCGAATCAGTATTGTTGCATCCTTTCAGCAAATACCTACTTAGTGCAAGTGCTGCACCACAGGGTAGCTCTATTTTTTTTGTTTGTTTGTTTAGGGTAGCTCTATTTTTTAACTGTAAGGAACCTCCTTACTGTTTTCCACATTGGCTGCACCCGTCTGCAGTCCCACCAGCAGTGTATTAGAGTTCCCCTTTCTCTGCATCCTCACCAACGTGTTTCTTGTATTGTTAAACTTAGCCATTCTGACAGGTATGAGGTGGTATCTCTTTGTAGTTCTGACTTGTATTTCCCTGATGCCAAGTGATGTTGAGTAGCTTTCCATGTGTCTGGTATAATCAACTGTGTGTCTATGGAAAAATGACTATTCAAGTCTTCTCCCCATTTCTCGACTGGATTGTTTTTTGGGTGTTGAGTTTAAGTTCTTCATAGATTTTTAGATACTAACCCCTTACCAGATGTCATATGCATACATCGTCTCCCATTCTGAAGGTTGCCTTTTTGTTTTGCTGTTTCCTTTGCTGTGCAGAACTTTATCGTGATGAAGTCCCAGTAGTTCATTTTTGCTTTTGTTTCCCCTTACCTCAGGAGATTTGTCTGGTAAAAAGTTGCTATGGCTGATGTCAGAGGCTGCTGCTGTGTTCTTCTCCAGGATTTTGATGGTTTATCTCACATACAGGTCTTTCATCCATTTTAAATTTATTAGTGTGTGTGGTATAAGAAATTGGTCCAGTTTCATTCTTCTGCATATAGCTGTCCAATCTTCCCAAAACCATTTATTGAAGAGACTTTTTTCCACCAGATATTCTTACCTGCTTTGTTGAAAATGAGCTGATCATACAGTTGTGGGTCCACTTCTGGGTTGTTTTGTTCTATTTATGTATGCATCTATTTTTGTGCCAGGACCATACTGTCTTGACGATTACAACTTTGTAATATAGTCTGAGGTCCAGAACTGTGACGCCTCCAGCTATGCTTTTCTTTTTCAAGATTCCTTTTGCCATTTGGGGTCTTTTCTGGTTCTATACAAATTTTAGGATTGTTTGTTCTAGTTTTATGAAAAATGCCAGTAGTATTTTGACAGAGTATACACTTATTATTTATTTAGTGTTTAGATTATGCTAGTACCGTAAAATGACTTGGGAAGCAAACCCTCTTTTTCTATTCCCTAGAATTTTAAAAATTGAAATTAGGGGTGCCTAGGTGGCTCAGTCGTTACGTGTCTGCCTTTGGCTCAGGTCGTGACCCCAGGGTCCTGGGACCGAGCCCCGCACCAGGTTCCCTGCTCAGTGGGAAGCCTGCTTCTCCCTCTCCCATTTCACTGCTTGTGTTCCCTCTATCGCTATCTCTCTGTCAAATAAATAAAATCTTAAAATAAAATAAAAATAAAATAAATAGAAATGATTTCCTCCTCAAATACCTAGTATTCAGCACTTAATGTTTGCCTTAAGATTTTGTGAGGGAAAATTTTGGTTACTCCACTGATTTTCTTAATGGTAACGGACTTCAGATTTTCTATATAGCCTCCAGTCTGGTAAGTTACATTTTTCTAGTTATTTGTCCATTTGGTCTAAATTTTCCATTTGTTAATATGAGATTGTTCCTAATACCTTCCAATGATTATTAAATTTTTCTGATAATGGCTATTTATGTCTGTTCTAATTTTTTTGATAAGTCAGAGTTTTATCAATTTTATTAAGTCTTCTCAAAGAAAGTAACTTTTGGTATAACCTGACTCTTTACTGTAGATTTGCCATTGATTTCATTCACATCAGCTCTCACCTTTATCATTTGGTTTTCTTCTTTCAAATCTTTGGGCTATTCTTTTCCTTTTATAGTTCCTATAGAAACTTTCTACTGTACGCATTTGAGCCTCTTATAGTCCCCACTTCTATGTTGTTTTAGGTGTAGTTCATAAGCTTAAATTTTTAGCATTTTCATGATCATTCAGTTCAAAAGCTTCTAATTTCTATTTATCTTTCTACTACTGAGCAAGTGTAAAAAGACACAGGAGCTAAAAAACAAAAACAAACAAACAAAAAAACCAGTCATGGTCTCCACATTCAAAAACTGTATAGTAGAGGAGGTAATGTACCATTTCCTTAATTCTAAGATGCCATTTTAAGACATGACACTGATCTATTAAACTACCTTTCAGGGAGAAATAGAAAATGCTGTTCCACTCTAAAACATTTTCTACCTTTCAACATGGTAGTAAGTGCAGACTAAAGAAAATAAATCACAAATATAGCTAATGAAATGCAAGGCAGACAGCAGTACTAAAGAAAGGTGCAAGTTATATGCTACAGATGGGAAAAGGAAGAGTAATTATTAATGAAAAAGCACTGGTAAAGAGATTAAGAAGATATCATAGAAAGGATTTTAAAGAATGACAAGCAAAAAAAAAAAAAAAAAAGAATGACAAGCAAAGCTAATTACAAAATGTTTATTAACCTACGTTAAAAATAGGAAAATGTTAAACTCTACATCTCAATTCTGCTTAAAATGTACAAAAGGTTACTTAAGGGAAAAGCCATTAGTTAGTAGGGCTAGAGGCATAAAAGTACAAGTATTTTTGAGGGGCAGAATATGATCTAGTGTGTTAAAGCATAGGACTATAGAAGGATACTACCAATCAGTCTGGGACTAGATCACTAAAACTGTTAAGAACCAGAATGGTATAAACCTGTATTTTTGAATGGTAAGTGAAAGGAGAATAAAAAGATGAAGAGAAAAGCCTGGAGGCAGCGTTAGTGGGAGGAGAAGGAAAAGGCTGAACAAGAACAGCAGAGATAAAAGAAATGAACAGGAGACAGAATGAGTAAGAACAGACAAGTTACTTAATGTGAAGCACAGAAGAGAATCAAGAGTTGAAGATGATACTGCGGCTGAAACCATTAGTTTCTAGTTCCAGAGGATAGTGGACAGCCTTGAGGGTGTGGAACCAAGTGCACCTGCCTCACTGAGGTGTGCAGATAGGGGTGTCCATGGTCCTGGTTCTCTGGCCCATGGGCCTGGGGCCAGGGCGCAGCAGAGATTGCTTGCTAGCTTCTCTCTCCTCCCCTCAACCCCTCCACACTACTCCTAGGTAAAGGCGGCCAAGCCGAGGCTTCAAGAGCAGTGGTCTGAGCTCCCACTCCAAGTGTGAATTCATCTTAATAGTTGTGGAATAGGCCCACCTTCTAGTTTGTACTTCAACACTATAGCCAGATGGACAGCATAATTTTCAGGAGTCAAGAATCAACACTGGGTTATTTTCTTAAGATTAAACCTTCAAAGTCCACTTACATGTAGCACAACCATGTGCAAACTTGAGTGTGAATATGATCTTCCATCAAGGAGACCTTTCTCTTGAGCTCAATCAACATTAATGGTTTGAAGAAGAGACACCCCCCCCCCAACTGACCAAATTCAGCCAGACAAATTAAATCAGTCTTTCTGAACAAGAGTAAAACTGTACAAAGGTGGCCTGATTACTCCTTTCTGCTTGCACCACCACTGAGCAGCCCCCCCAGGATGGCCACCTACATGGAGATCGTGCCCTGTACAAGGGTACGTTGCTGAAATAACCCATGACCGCTGAAATCCTGTAGGGCTCCACTCACCAGGCTGAGTTTATGGGTGGTCTATGGCTGTGTCTACTGAGACAATGTGGCTCATTTTCTAAGTTGTACCAAGGTACCCTGTATTGGCTAGGGGCAGTTCCGACCATCCCAGTTTTATCCAGGATTATACTCCTTACCCCATACCGAATGAAGAGTCTCATGAACAGATTAGGTTTATTGTTAAAGAGGAAATATTTGACCCGACTTGAAATTAATTGTATAGATAAAACTCAAAAGTATTACTATGAATAGGAATTATGTTTGTATGTATTTATATGTATGTATATCTAGTTAAGTGAATATACATTTGTACGTATCAGAAACTGGGACAACTTAAACTTAATGTTGAAAATAAAACTAGTTTGGGTACTGGGGAAAAAAGAGGATAGTGGAATTAATAGTGAAATAGAGTACACAGAAAGGTAAGTAAATCTGGGAGAGAGTTCATTTTTTGACACTGTCAGTTTGAGGAGTGGCTGAAACGCACACATCATAATGTCCTATACGAAAGCAGAAATGTGTTAAGTGTCCAGCAAAGAATCCAAGATGTAGACATAAACTCATTTAGTATACTGGTGTCAGGATGATGGCTGAAAAGGTCAAAGTAGATAAACTTTTCCTGACAAAAAAGTAAAGTATCTACTGTCCCAGTAATGGAAGTTCAGTTCAAAGAGGAAAGTAACTTGACCAAGGTCACACAACTAAGGGATACAACAATCTGGCAGACCTGATTCTAGAAAGTCTAATCACTAGCCAGACTATCTTCCATTTTTAAGGAAGATACTTTCCATTATACACAGAGGAAAGTGAGACTGATAAAAAGCATGAGTAAGGTAGGAAAGTCAGGAGAATAAAATATCACAGGAGGTAGTATAACAGCAAAGGAGTTGTAGAGAGTTGGACATCGTCAATATGATCAAATACAACAAAGAACTGAGAAAATTAAGAATGGAGGAAAGGAGGTCACAATTTGCAATTGTTACTGAGTTAGTATTAGGGTTACTGCAAAGGAATCATGGAAGCAGGGCTTAAAAGTTAAGTGAGGGGTAGAAAGAGGAGCCCAGGGGTGCCTGGGAGGCTCGGTGGGTTAAGCCTCTGCCTTTGGTTCACGTCATGATCTCAGGTCCTGGGATGAAGCCCTGCATCAGGCTCTCTGCTCAGCGGGGTGCCTGCTTCCCCCGCCCCCTCTGCCTGCCTCTCTGCCTACTTGTGATCTCTGTCAAATAAATAAATAAAATCTTTAAAAAAAAAAAGAAAGAAAGAAAGAAAGAAAGAAAGAGGAGCCCAGAGTAGTCTTAGCAGTGTCTTCAATAAAGTCTCAGCTCAGTTCCCTTTAGCCTTGTTTCCATGTCTCTCCACATCTACAACTTCAGCTTCCCAGTACATTCTCAAAGGTCTCTAATCCACAATGGCTCCAGGAAAGCAGCTTCCCTGAAGCAAGTACATGGCTGCGGTAAAAAAAAAAGAAAGAAAGAAAGAAAGAAAGAAAGAAAGAAAGAAAGAAAGAAAGAAAGAAAGAAAGAAAGAAAATGAGAACCACATCCATTCTATTATTTGTACTTCAGGGACTGCAGTACTAACATCTTCTCTTTATCCAGAGGGCTAGACAAGATGATAAAATGAGAAAATAGAATGAATGCAATGAATTGAGAAATCCTTAAAAGTAACATACAGAAGTATTCAGCAGCACAGAACACATAAAAGAAACCCTCAACGACATATGTTCCCATACTTTAAACACATTTCCTAAGTGATATGAATAGAAAATATAACTGCATTACGATTAAATGGAAACCAGAACTCACATTTCATTAATAAGTAATCTATATAACTACTCATATACTAAGACTGAAAAAATAGCATACTTAAAAGAGAAAGTGAGTCTTTAGGAGTGAAGAGAATGAAGAATAGGAAGTGACCTATTACCTACTGATATTCAAATGCAGCTTTAAATTTCACTTTGAAAATGTAACAAGTGCTGCTTGTTTAGGATTAAAAAATACCTTCTTTCCATTATTACTAAAGTAGTAAATTTGTATCTATAATTTTGTATTAAAAAAATCTTCTTCACAAATACATGTATTTTGCTGGCCCTTTCTTTTTTTTTTTTTTTTTTTAAGATTTTATTTGTTTATTTGACAGACAGAGATCACAAGTAGGCAGAGAGGCAGGCAGAGAGTGAGAGAGGGAAGCAGGCTCCCTGCTGAGCAGAGAGCCCGATGCGGAACTCGATCCCAGGACCCCGAGATCATGACCTGAGCCGAAGGCAGCGGCTTAACCCACTGAGCCACCCAGGTGCCCTGCTGGCCCTTTCTGAGAGTTGTAGTCTGTTAATGGGAAGAAATTTTTGTAACTTTCTTTGTATTAGGCTTTCATAGGCATATTTTCAAAGACACTGTCCAAGTTATAAGTAACAACAGTTTATGGGCGCCTGGGTGGCTCAGCTGGTTAGGTGGCTGCCTTCAGCTCAGGTCATGGTCCTGGAGTCCCGGGATCGAGTCCTGCACCGGGCTCCCAGCTCCACAGGGAGTCTGCTTCTCTCTCTGACCTTCTCTCTCTCTGTCACTGTCTCTCTCTCAAATGAATAAATAAAATATTTAAAAAAAAAAACCAATACTATAAAATGAGCTGAACACAATGGAACAATGTTCAAAGTGGAAAATTTTAGCTGCAAACTTCTCAGTATTAACAAAATGACTTTCTTTGGCTGCAATGGCAAACAGAAACAAGATTTATCTTACATGCCAACTCTAAACTGATTTTATTTCTTGAAGGACTGCTTCAGAATTCTGGGCTGTGGTGAGCTGGGAGAATGCTACAGCTTATGCCATAAACAGAAGAAAAAAAACGGACACATTAAGAACCCTAGTACATGTATGCCATCCCTGCTAAGTCTCACAATAGTACTGATTTCAACTACTGGCATCTGAGCTCTAAAATACTAACTACAATGTAAGCAAGATTCTAAAAACATTTCTTGATTTTTTTCACTCTTCAATGTGAGTGTCTACATTTAACGTTTCAAACCTATGCAAACTTCTACGATTAACTAACTATATACCTGGCATGCCGGTAGCAAGACCCTGACCAAAGGCCAAAGTTGGATTTGCTGCTGCGAGTGATTCTGCCTGCTGCCCTTGTTGGCCCTGATTGGGAGTAAGAGGGCGCTGACCTGCTCCAGCTCGGAGAACCTACAAAGGACAAATGATTTCCTTAAAAATGAAATTATCAAATAACAGATACATAAATTTATCCCAGGCAACTCTGTACATATGATAAAGGATCTCTGGATAGTCTTTGAACATATTTATTATGTGCAATGAAATGCTGATTTAGCATGAAAAAATGTAAAATATTTAAATTCAAAAACACAATCACTGGCTCTTGACAACTAGAACAATCTTAAGTAATATGGAGATTTTAGAAGGCCTTTGGGAAAAATTATTTCTAATATTTGTGCTCTTTAACTTACCAATGTAGTATTAAAATAAGAAATTTATTTGGAGGGAGGAATGGCAAAATCTTAGATCATATTTATTTCACAAAGACAGATACCAATTCAGGACAAGGGGGATTCATTGTTAACACCACCTGTGTAAGCCTCACACATAGGTTTGTGTCTTGTTCAGGTAGCATATTTTCATGTTTGCCCAAAGAATTTATTAAATCACGTTGTAGTATAATCTACAAGAACTGAGCCAAAGGACAGTTTCAATACAACATCAATATAGTATTCAAATATATAAAGGAAATTTAGACAAAATTTAGCTGTCAAGTAAACCCTGTACTTGGCATTAAACTGCTTCTTCGGTGTAATTATGAAGAATCTGACAACCAGAATTCTGAAATCAATAGTGTTTCCACATTTATTAAAATAGTTCCAGGAAAGCGGGGGGTTGGGGAGGGATAGGGACACCTGTGCAATAAACATTTTCTATTTTAAGAAGTTAAATCTAATGTTTAGTGAAAATATTTTCCTCTTGCTTAAAAATATAAAGTATGCAGGAATCCTTTCCTGATCAGATATATAGTAATATTCAAAATAGTAATTTAAGTACCGAGAAGAAAATAAAGTGATAATTACTTGGAGAGGGAAATTAGCACACCTGGAGAGGGGATGAAAAGAAAATTAAAAATTGCTAGAAATTTCAAGACTGTTTCATAACAGAAACACAGAAATAGAATACAGCCAAATCTTTAAATTCATATAATTAGAAAAAAATATAGTCCATATACTTGTATACCAACTAGATACTAGGTACTATATTACACACTGAAGAAGATGAAAAGACACAGATATTGAAAACAAAGAACTCCTGGAATTTCAAGACTCTCCAGGTATTAATTTAATGAAGGCAGGCCTATACCTGTTGCTGTCCAGGCTGAGCTTGTGATGCTGCTTGCTGATTTGCTGAGTTGTTTGCCGCAGCTGCAGCTTGTTGCTGAAATAAATTGGCTGGATACACCCCCCACGGAACACCATAATACTGAGGTGGAACCACTGCCGGACCTAAACCCCACAACCCACCCCACCCCCCCGAAAAAAGAGTTACTTACATTTTATAGATAAATGAAGTCAGTTACCATTAGATCATAAAAAGGAACAGTATATTAAGACTTAGAGCAAATGTCCTTATAATTCTCTTCTCACTTAACACCTGCTACATACTTTCTATTTTTTTTGATTCTATTAGGGGGACAGTCTCATTCAGATATGACTATTAAAAGACAAAGTATTCAGGTAAAGCTAAAGTCAAGAGAGCCAATGAATTGACAGGACACTTAGCAATCTATGCAACATTTACTGAATGCCAGCTGATGGGCTTGATACTAGAAAACACATAGTATTTTTAGGAAACATTAGATTTCTTAAAATTGTAGGGTTTACTATGTTCAATTCAAATTCTCTTTATTAAAAAGGTCATTTTCTGACTACTGAAAAGAATTAAAACAATAAAAAACACTTTATCTTTTTATCTGCAACCTACAACATAAAAATAGGAAACATTCTGGTACCAAGCTCGCTACAACTGTTACTTGAATTGTAAATCTTCCATTTAAAAATATTCTTTTTTAAATTAAGTTTTTATTAAACATATTTTTCACATCTGGAACAGAATTAGTCACAATTCTCCTAAAACAACTGAAAATCACATGAAAACAAATGAAACTTCAATGTTTACATGATTAGGAAAATGGACTAGTGAGTCAAGACAAGAAAGAACTGGGGCGCCTGGGTGGCTCAGTAGGTTAAGCCTCTGCCTTCGGTTCGGGTCATGATCTCAGGGTCCTGGGATGGAGCCCTAAATCGGGCTCTCTGCTCAGCAGAGAGCTCGCTTCCTCCTCTCTCTCTGCCTGCCTCTCTGCCTACTTGTGATCTCTCTCTCTGTCAAATGAATAAATAAAAAAAACTTAAAAAAAAAAAAAAGACAAAAAAGAATTAGGTAATACAAAGCAGAGACACAGACATGTGAAAGCAAAGTAGGAAAAATAGAATTAATTGTTATTGTTCTATTCTACTTTAAGGTAATATTTGCTTCTAGGAGAGGAAATGACCATGTACACAACATGGCCCACCATTAGTAAGCTGATGAGTAAGATGTCATCATTACTGACTGATATAATAAAGAGGGCCTAAAATCCCACAGATATGATTTTAATATTTTAACACTTTGTAAAGTTAAACTCTTGGTTTTACTTTGTTTTGGAGGAAAATAAACCCCAGTACAATTGACTGAATCAACTAAAGTAAAAAGCATTAAAAAAATTTAGATAAAATATATTTCTGAAGATAATTTAAACCAATCTATAATGAGAACTATTAACAGGATTTATGAAGGAAGAATACATTATCAAAACAAAAGTCAAGACACCTACCTAGAACCTCTCTGTCTAAAACAGAAGCCAGAGGCCATTTGTGGCTACATAAGAATTAAAAAACTGGATAGCCCAAACTGAGATGTGCTGCTGGAAGTATGATACATATGCAAGATTTTGAGGACTCCTCCCAGAGTGGTTTTGTGTGTGTATGTGTAAAAGATCTATTAGTAACTTAAAATTATATTAAAATGATATTTTAGATATTTTGGCTAAATCAAATACTGAAATTAATTCTATGTTTTTTTTACTTGCTTTTTAAGGTAGCCACTAGAAAAACCTAAATTACATTATTTGGCTCACATTGTATTTCTACTGGGTAGCACTGGTCTTTTGCCTAAGTCCAGAATGCCTAGAATGCTAACTCTCAAAACTAACTATTTCTTAAAGGAGTTTCTTTCGATTCCATAGATTGTATAATAAACCAAAACTTTACATACTAACATCCAGTTAACCAGCACCAAGACAGTTCATCCCTTCTTTATGGAATCACATGCAGATCTATACGAGAAACTACTGAGTATGACAGATGAGTTCCCGTCTGCTAAGCAAGCTATCAAACAAAAATGTGAAATTAACGTTTATTTTCTGACTTCTTAATATTTTAAGTCTTGAGTATAAATAAAGAGTACCGAAGTCTCAAGAAAAGAGTAACTGTTCCTTGGTCATGATAGTAACTATCAGCAGTGGTGTTTAAAACGGTCTTATTCATCAGTGACAATTCGTATCAGTGAACAAAGTAAAAAAAAAAAAAACAACACACGGTAGTCTAGAGTTATGAAATTCAACTGGCAGGCTTACTCCAGTGAACATACATCTCTGTAGCTGATATTACCTTGTTTCTGCCTGTGACCAACATAATAACCCATACCTTAGACTCATTAATTTGTCTCTATACCCAACTTAGTCTAAAATAACCTCATAATCGTACAGAAAATCAACAAATTGCTTTGTTCAACAGGATGGTACCTGACCAGCACATAACTCTTGCAATAAATATAGTTTTGGGTTTAAAAATATTTGCCCCCCAGCTTTATGGCTATACCACTAACACATAACATTGTATAGTTTTGGCTTTAATTTTAGATTTTTAGTGGTAGTTTCAGTTTTGGCAGTTAGTTCTTTTCCAACTCCAATTCTCCATTTTGCCCCTCAGTTGGCTTGCACATTTTTAAATAGCTAAATAAACTAACTACTTTCTAAATACTCATTCTCTCAAGAATGCTGAAGCTCCTTTACCTCATACTCTCCCTGACATGGGTATTTATAGCACCTAGCCCCCATTTATTTTATGAGAAGTGACGTTATTTTGCCATGTCTCTGTGGTTAATAGCACTGGTCACAAAAGGGAAGATCTGCGGTTGACAATGTAAGATTTCCAAAACTACAAAAATGTACATCAACTATGCATGAGGAAAGAGTTACCAGGCTTAGGCTTTTTCCTAGCACTACAATAGGAAAAATAGTAAACTAACTCTGGAAACTTCAGCTCATTTCAGATAAATGTTTCATTTCTTAGGTACTTCAAATTGACCAAATAGACAAAAACAAAGTTTATACCAGAATTAAAACTAAATCCATAATAAGCAACAAGGCTGGACAGTGAGGTACCTGCTAATGTTGCTGCGGCAGCCAATCCCGCCGCAGTGTATGGGTCAGTCCCTGGAGGAGCAGCACTGATAATATACGGATTTGGCACAAATGCAGCTGGAGCAAGGCCTGCTGAGAATACACCAGCTGCGTATAAAAAGGGAGAAATAATGAGTGAAAATGAAAAGCATGATTTTCTTCATTAGGTAAAATCATTTCTATACTTCATCTGGAGTGGGGGAGGAGAGAGTATGTAATGGTCCAAATTCTGATTAACTGAATGAGCTTGGGCATGTAACTAACACAACCTGATTCAGATTCCTCATTTATGAACAGCTGTATCACCGCATCTTGAGAGGATTTTTTGTGAGAATTTAAATGATACTGAATATGAAATGACTACACAGAACTAGCACAACAGGCACACAATGAATGTTGAGAGCTAGAACTACTACTGTTCAACAGTAGTTTTTCATTAAATCTTTATTAAGCTGTACAATATGCTAAGGATTCAACAGTGAAGTCAGATATGATCTGCCCTCAGAAATCAATCCATCCAATGAGAAAAAGCAGCAAGCAAATCAGCAATTAGTGTAAAAGTACAGTAAGTGCTATGGGCACAGAGAGAAGGGGTACTTAAGCTTCAGAAGCAGTAGGTAGGATGAAGCGTGGCTCTAGGGCAAGAGAAGACAAAACAAGTTATAATCAGAAGGAAGACCCATGAAGATCTTCCTGGGTTAACGTAAGTAGTTTGGACTTTACCCCAAAAGCAACAGAAGAAAAATGAAGGGCTTTCAGCCGTATAGTGACTTTAAGGCAACTTCTGCATCTAATGTATGCCAATGTAAACTTCGTAAAGGCTAGGAAAAATTTTAAAATATTCATTTGCAATACCTATTAGACAAGAGAACTACTGGTATCAAGAAATCACTGTGTGTAATATTTACCATAAGGTACTAACTACCAGAGGCGTGTCTTCTGGAAAATAATGGAGACGAGTTGAAGGTGAGGAGATAATAAAAGGGGCGTGTTAAAAGTAATCAAAAAGGTTCAATTTTAAAATATGATTAATGGGGTACCTGACTCAGCTGGTAAAGCATATGACTCCTGATCTTGGGGTTATTGAGTTTGAGCCCCACGTTGGGTGAGGACATTACTTAAAAAGAAAAACTATTTTTATTTTTTTCAAGATTTTATTTATTTATTTGTTAGAGGGAGAGTGACAGCAAGCACAAGCAGGGGGAGTGGCAGGCAGAGGGAGAAGCAGGCTTCCTGCTGAGCAAAGAGCCAGATAATAGGACTCAATGCCAGGACCTGGGATCACTACCTGAGCCTAAAGCAGACACTTAACCAACTGAGCCACCCAGGTGTCCCAAAAAGAAAATCTTTAAAAATAAATAAATAGGGGTACCTGGGTGGCTCAGGGGGTTAAGCCTCTGCCTTCTGCTCAGATCAGGGTCCTGGGATCGAACCCTCAGAGCCCCCACATCAGGCTCTCTGCACAGCAGGGAGCCTGCTACCCACCACCCCGCACCTGCTTCAGATTTCTCTGTCAAATAAATAAATAAAATCTTTAATAAGTAAGTAAGTATGATTAAGAAGGGGGCATAGGAATATAAAAACATGCAGACATAATTAACTTTATAAAATGTATTTAAAAGAAACACTTATCTTAAAATCTATACCTTAAAATCAAGATTCAGAAACTTCATTCTACATTACAGCAGTTTTTAAATGTTTTGACTGTGACCCACAGTATGAAATATATTTCACATCGACCTGGTGGCCATATATACATATACATGCCACAAAAATCTCAAAAACATTATCCTTATAAAGTTCTACCATAACCTATTTTCTATTTTTTTACTTAATTTTCCTTTTCATTAATTTCTATAAATCTATTTCATTTCTAGAAATAGTGGCCATAGCCCATAGCACTGATTTCATGCACAGCCACAAAAAGCCATTTGAAAAAGCTGCTTTTAACAGAGGAAGAATCAAAGGGTCCAATAAAAATCCCTGCACTATTTAAAAAATCATTTCCTCAGAATTAGATCCTGAAGTACACCTGAGAGCAAAGGTTTCAAGATCTCCTTCTGGTTCCTCTACCATAAATTATCTTTGTCACAGTAGAAAACAATGGATGCAATGATATTCATGTCATCTCATACCACTACAAAACCCCAAAACCAAGATGTAATTTTTTTGTATTTCATATTTTGTGATTTTATTTTTATTTATTTATTTTTTAAATTTTTTAAATTTTTTAAATTTATCTGACGGACAGAGATCACAAGCAGGCAGAGAGGCAGGCAGAGAGAGAAGAAAGCAGGCTCCCCGCTGAGCAGAGAGCCCCATGCGGAGCTCGATCCCAGGACCCTGGGATCATGACCTGAGCCAAAAGCAGAGGCCTTAACCCACTGAGCCACCCAGGTACCCCTATTTCATGATTTTTTAAAAAAAAAGATTTTATTTATTTATTTGACAGACAGAGATCACAAGTAGGCAGAGAGGCAGGCAGAGAGAGAGGAGGAAGCAGGCTCCCCACTGAGCAGAGAGCCCGATGTGGGGCTCGATCCCAGGACCCTGGGATCATGACCTGAGCCGAAGGCAGAGGTTTTAACCCACTGAGCCACCCAGGCGCCCTTAGAAATAATTTTAACATAGCTTTCTCTACATTTATGTTAGATGTGAAATTTCAGATAGCTGAAAAACAAGGAATTAGTTCTACCTAACGGATACATATTGAACCTGAAGTTTCTTGTTTTAAGCTCACGATTCATTTAAGAAATATTTACAACGTACTAGACATCAAATATGCTTGTGTATTACATAAATACATACTTATTTATGTTTGCACATATATATACATTGTATCTGCGTGTTTATACATGCACACAAATAAAAACATACATCCTTCTACATTTTTAAATGCACACAAAGACATTTTATACTGTAGACTATGATGATACTTTAATATGTTTTCACTTGCCAATTAACCACAGATCCCTTTCTATGTCAACAGATAATCTAGGCCACCTGGGTGGCTCAGATGGTTAAACGTTTGCATTCTGCTCAGTTCATGATCCTGGGGTCCTGGGCTGGGGCCCCACATTGGGCTCCCTGCTCAGAGGAGAGCCTGTTTCTCCTGCTCCTTCTGCTGTTTCCCACCCACTTGTGCTCTCTGGCTTGCTGTCAAATAAATAAATGAAAATCTTTAAAAAACAATTTTTTTTTGTTGTTGTTTTAGGGGTGCCTGGGTGGCTCGGTCAGTTGAGTGTCTGGCTTCGGCTCAGGGCATGTTCTTGGAGTTCTGGGATTGAGCCCTGCACTGGACTCTGGGCTAAGAGGCAGGTTTGCTTCTCCCTCTCCCTCTGTGATCTCTTTGGCTCTTTCTAATAAATAAATAAAAAATTTTAAGATAAAGTTCTCTCTCTCTAACAGACAAAGAACTAGAGTCTAAAACAAAAAACTTTTTAAAATAAAGATTTTATTCATTTATTTGAGAGAGAGTGGGGTGCGGAGGGGCAGAGGGAGAGGGACAAGAAGACTCCCAACTGACAGGAAGCCCAATGCGGGGCTCAATTCCAGAACCCCGAGATCATGACCTGAGCCAAAGGCAGATGCTTAACCGGCTAAGCCACCGAGGCTCAATCTCATTTAAATTTTATATCTACCAGGAAGAGGACCCACTTATCTCCAAGCTATTTTCCAAATACATTCTTTTATTAATTTGAGATGTCAATTAAAATTAAAATCTACCAGGATGCCTGCGTGGCTCAGTGGGTTAAGCCTCTGCCTTCAGCTCAGGTCATGATCTTGGGGTCTTTGGATCGAGCCCCGCATTGGGCTCTCTGCTCTGTGGGGAGCCTGCTTTCTTCTCTCTCTCTGCCTACTTGTGCTCTCTGTCAAATAAATAAAATTTAAAAAAAATTAAAATCTACCCTGCACACTAAACAGACACCCTTGCACATGTGTCTACTGTGAAGTGTTCTTGTCTGTTATCTACTTGTATATACCTAGGTCAGTACCACACTGTTTCAAATCACTGAAAACAGTAACTTCTGACATATGGCTGAGTAGGTCCCCCTTATTTCACTTTAGTTTTCCATTAATTTTCTTGTTTTACTTTTCTAAGACAAACATCAAAAACAAATTTTAAAGTTCCAAAAAAATCCTACTGGGATTCCAACCAAGAATACATTAAATCTACAAATTAATTTAGATGAAGGGACATCAAAACTATAAAGTTTTGAGTTTTCTTCAAAGGTCTTTGTCCACGATTATTCGAGACTTCAGGAAAAGGTACAGTCAGCTATGCTTTGCACATCTTTAGTTACTACTGACTCCAATCCTTAGCTTCTAGTTTCTCTGTCTCTGCTAAGTACTGATCATTTTGATCATTTTGGGTTTAGTGTTCTTGGAGATTTCCTAAGTTTTCATTCTCCAGTACATTTCATCCTAGGTGACAGCTACTCAATAATGAAGCCCACCTAGGTCTTTTTACTTACAAGACTCTGAAATGGCTGATTTTCACACCATTTTGTTGTTTCAAGACTGCTGATTTTTGATGGCTTTAAGTTCTTTATCTCCTAAGATTATGAATCACCTTTGAAAGTTCTTTCCGAAACTTTAAGGTTCCCTTATTTCTACATTTTGGGTGTAAATTCTACTGTTTGTTACACAACTGGCTGCTTTCTAGCTCATCTTTCTTGTTTGCACTGTGAATTTTGTTTGCAATACTATTGGAGAGATTCTCTTATGCTCACCTGTGCATCAGGTGGTATCAAGATTGCCAACTACACATCATGAAGTCTCCAAACCAAGTCTTACTTATATTTGTGACCTGGGTGCTCTTACTATACCCATGGTTAGCATGACTCAAACTCCAATCCTGGTGTGTGTAGGCCCTCTATTTATTTGCCCCCTACAGCCCTCTGCAGGCTATACAGTTTATTTCAATTTTACTCACAATTTCCTATACTACAAAATTTCCAAACCACCTCAACAATCCCTTTTCTTTTCTCTTTCTCTCCCTTCTCAGTGTAGATAGCTATTTAGAAAAAAATTAAAATATACTATATTTATTATCTCTTTCTGGCCCAGTCCAGGATGCTACCAATTTTTAGATAAACTAAGAACAGTTTTAACATTTTTAGTAGTTGAAAATAATAATAGTTTGCAACACATGAAAATTATATAAAATTCAAATTACAGTGTCCATGGTAGAATTTTATAGGAATACGGCTATACTCATTTCTATGTCATTTAAGGTTGTTTTTGTGCTCTAACACAAGAGTTGAGTAGTTGTGACTGGAACCATATAGTTTCCAAAATTATAATATTTACTATCTGCGCCTTTATAAAAAAGTTTGTCAATCCCCACTCTAGAAGAATCTTCTAGAGCCACACTGTCTATTACGTTAAAACCACATATAGCTACAGAGTATTTGAAATGTGATTAGTCTATTGAGATCAGCTTAAAGTGGAAAAATCCATACCTAATTTGGAAAGCTTCATATGAAGAATTTAAATTTCTCAATAGTAAGTTATATACTGGTCACATTTAGAATGACTTTTTTTTATATAATGGGTTAAATAGACTATTCAAATTAATTTCTAGTTTTTAAAAATGTGGCTACAAAAGAATTTAAAATTCTATGTGGCACACATTACATTTCTATTGTACAATGCTGTTCCAAAACGGGCTTTCAGCCAGACAAGAGATGACTAGGCAAACTTGGATACTAAGACTGAGGGTCAACAATCAATATATTTAACTATGGAACAAAGATTAAAAGGTGGAGTCAATTTTGTAAAGTATGCTTAGAAATAGTTCCATTTTTATTCAGGTTTTCAAATTTATGTGCATGGTTTCCCAGATGGCTTCACAAAGTTCTGCCAAGACTTAAAGACAACAGGAGTCCAATGTTACTTGAAATACTCTAAGGTATTCAAAGGGGAAATAGTTCTAAATTCTTTTCAGGCAGTGATCATATCCCAGAATCTGAGAAAAATATAAAATACGCAAACTTAAGGATTAATTTTATGTACACATTACTGATACAAACATCCTAAATAAAACATGAGCAAACTAAAAGAGCTCTGGGCGCCTGGGTGGCTCAGTGGGTTAAGCCGCTGCCTTCGGCTCAGGTCATGATCTCAGGGTCCTGGGATGAGTCCCGCATCGGGCTCTCTGCTCAGCAGGGAGCCTGCTTCCTCCTCTCTCTGCCTGCCTCTCTGCCTACTTGTGATCTCTCTCTGTCAAATAAATAAATAAAATCTTTAAAAAAAAAAAAAACTAAAAGAGCTCATTAAGAGATTATATGCATTTTTTATTCCATGAACACAAGAATAATTCAATTAGAAAATACTTATAAACTTTAATATCTGCTATAACCAAGAGCTTCCATAGATACCAATTTAAAGATTTAATAAAAGACAGAAGGCCATTTACAAGGTCAGCAAAAGACAAAAAAGCTAAAAACATACTTATCAAGAAATATGCAAACGTAGGTGATAAAAACTTTAAAGTACTGATAAACAACACAAAAGCAGATTTAACAAAAGTAAAGATACACCATGTCCTGGTTTATTACTTAATGTAATAACAAAGTAGATTTTCTAGAAGTTAATTTAAAATTTAAACCCAATCTCTGGAAGTAAATAAATAAGCAAATTACTAAAATGCATATAAGAAGGCGATTAACAAAAGAAAATGTAAAACTTCAAAAAGGCAGAGCAATGGGTATACTAGCCTGTCACATATTAAAACATACCATAAAGCCTCAAGAAATAAAAAAGGGTTATACCATCTGTATAGAAGACAGGAATCACTACTCTTTTTTTTTTTTTTTTTAAGATTTTTTAAATTTATTTGACAGAGACAGAGATCACAAGTAGACAGAGAGGCAAAGAGAGAGGTGGAAGCAGACTCCTTGCTGAACAGAGCGCCCCACAATGCAGGGCTGGATCCCAGGACCTTGAGACCATGACCTGAGCCGAAGGTAGAGGCTTTAAACCACTGAGCCACCCAGGTGCCCCACTACTCTTTTTTCTTAAATTTTATTTACTTATTTCAAAGAGAGAGAGAGCACCCACACATGCACGCACAAGCAGGGTGAGAGAACCCTAAACTGACTCAGTGCTGAGCCCTCTAAGGGGCTCAATCTCATCACCTTGAGAGCATGACCTGAGCCTAAATCAAGAGTCAGATGCTTAAGCGACTGAACCACCCAGATGCCGCCTGAATCACTGCATTTCTAATGAGGAGGACTTAAGTATAGGAATAAAGGAAGCTGGGGGCAAAGAATGTATGCTGCTATTAGAAACCATCCAGAAGGGGTGCCTAGGTGGCTCAGTGGGTTAAAGCCTCTGCCTTCAGCTCTGGTCATGATCCCAGGGTCCTGGGATAGAGCCCTGCACTGGGCTCTCTGCTTAGCCAGAGAACCCGCTTCCTCCTCTCTCTCTGCCTGCCTCTCTGCCTACTTGTGATCTCTATCTGTCAAATAAATAAATAAAATCTTAAAAAGAAAAAGAAGAAGAAAAAAAAAGAAAAGAAAAGAAAGAAACCATCTAGAAACGTGTGGTCACCTTTGATTAAAACCAAAAATAAAACAGGGACCTAGGAGACCTTCTTGGATTGACAAAGAACAATACAAAGAGAAGAGAAGAGAATCAACTTAGTTTCTATCGCCTCCCCCCACCTTGCCCCCAGCCTGCTTCCATAGATTATGTGGAATACAGTCACACCTTCTCCAATAAGAAAATAAATTAAGATAAGCTAAAATCAGGCATAAAAACGGGTATGTAAATCTACACGTGATAAAATAACACTACACACACACACACACATTTACCAATGTCATATTCCTGGTTTTGGTACTATACTATAATTATGTAAGATGTAGCCATATAGGGAAAGCTGGTGGGGAACCTCTCTGTACTCTCCTTGCAACTCCATGTGAATCTATAATTATTTCCAAAAAAAAAAAAAAAAAAGTGAAAACACAAACATAAAACCCCAACATGGACAACATGTACCAATGCTTCAGCAGTAACAAATGCATAATTACAGTAATTCACATTGAAAGCTAATGGTCAAAGACCCAAATAACTTAATGAAGAAAACATTTTAAGGAAATTTCCTGGGAATGTAATTCTTTAAAATAAACATTTTTGGGGCGCCTGGGTGGCTCAGGTGTTAGGAGTCTGCCTTAGGCAGGGGTCCTGATCCCAGGGTCCTGGATCAAGCCCCGCATTGGGCTCCCTTCTCAGTGGGAAGCCTGCTTCTCCCTCTCCCATTCCCCCTGCTTGTGTTCCTCTCTCGCTGTGTTGTGTCTCTGTCAAATAAATAAATAAATCTTAAAAAAATAAACAAACATTCTGATTGATAATAGACAGACCTACATTTGAACTTTCAAGTGTCTGACTCAACTTCACACTGAGAAAAAAACTTATGTGCTGACAGCTTTCATCAAGTTATACAGATTTTCATTTCATCAAGGATACAATAATCAGAAATGATTCTTTCCTAGTTAATCTTTATTTTTGCCATGTAATTAATTACTCTTTGATCTCAATGAGATGTTTTGAAACATCACTACGTAACACCATTCAATAAAAGAAAAATGAAGCGTTCTAATTAACACTAACACAAGACTTTCTAACAGTCTCATCAAAGTGGTTGGACTCACCTATATGCGGCTGCTGCGCTGCAGCTAACGCATACTGCTGCTGCTGAGCTGCAGTTAACTGCTGAACTGTTAACGCATTAGTCCTCTGAAAGAGCTATTAGAGAAAATATTTAATACCAAGATTAGTCTCAAAGCATTTCATTTCTATTTAGAAAGCTGTGAATAGTGTATTTTAACACTGATCTCAATCACTTTCTCAACCATAAAAACATTTTATTTCTAAAACATCAAGTATTTAAGAATACTCCTGTTATTCCGGTCAATGCACTTCAGGCTACACCAACACACAGTTCAGGCTATGCCAACACACAGTTAAGAGGAGCTTCTTTAAAGGAGGGTCACACTTTACCTGCTGCTGGGAATTGTAGTCAAAAAGGCCTACAGTAGCTCCTGAAGAGTCCATGGGTACCTGATTACCAGGATAGTCAAACTGTAAGGAATCCAGACCAACTTGTTCCATGGCATCCAGATTCTGAGTTTCAGGATTTGAAAATTCTTCAACAAGTGGTTTATTAGCTGTAGGATTAGGAAGAGGCCCCAATCCTTCTGGGGGATTAGTACTGGGGCCCAGGCGCTCAACTACTTCAGTTGGAGAGGCTTGACGACTTCCAGGAGTACGACTATATAAAGAAAACAGAAAGGCTTTATGAGTAAAAGTAGTCAGTCAGTCACAGTTGGAATGGAAAAGTAAGAAAATCATGAAAACCAAATGGTGGTAAAATACAGAGGGCAAATCAGGCACACCAGGTCACTAACGTACTCCACTTCAGCATTTTTTTCTAATTTAACTTCCTCTTAAGAACAGACATGGTTTTGCTTTGTTCACACTACTAACGATCACTCTCCCTAATTTGAATAGCATAAAGATGTAACTCAATTTTACACTTAAGAAAATTGGCCAATATCACAATTTAGGCTTAGACTACCTGAAACTTTCTTCAAATCAGACAAAATGAATGGTAAGTTTGAATAGCAGACTATCAAGTGACAAATATGGGAAGACGCAAAACCAAAACCCATCTGCCACACTTCCGGTCTTCTCCACCAGCATAGAATTATGCCACGATATCCTGCTTAATAATGGTTCAGAAAAAAAACAAAACTGGCCATAAAGGATGGCTTTCATGACTTTAGAGTGTAAAATGAGATACAATGCAAAAGGACATGAACTAAGATGAAGGCTGACTCCAGGCTGTCTTTAAATATGATTTTGAGCATATCATTTCACCTTCCAGGCCTTAGTTTCTTAAATGAGACTAAAGACATAACCTTCTTGTGCTTATTGTTTCAAGTAAGGGCAAAAAAAAGGAAGTGTGAAAAGCCTCTATGACAACTTTCCAAAAACCATCTTTATCCACAAAAATGTTACAGTTTAAATCATCAGGAAGAGGGGCGCCTGGGGGCTCAGTCGTTAGACATCTGCCTTTGACTCAGGTCATGATCCCGGGGTCCTGGGATAGGGCCCCGAGTTGAGCTCCATGCTCAGTGGGGAGCCTGCTTCTCCTCTCCCACTCCCCCAGCTTGTGTTCCTGTTCTCTATCAACTAGGTTAATAAAATCTTTACAAAACAAACAAACAAACAAACAAACAAAAAACCACCACAAAAACAAAAAAAACCACCAGAAATAGAAATTTATAACATATTTACCAAGAATTAAGTATGTATAACAATAGAAAAGAGTATGCTTCAAATTAAAACAGCAATTTCCCCTACTAACAAGCCTTTTTAATTTTCTCAAAAAATTTACTGAGCATCGGCTTTTCCCTTTTTATCAACATCTTTCATGGTCTAAAACTTATTTTTACTTTATGCCTAGACATAATCTATCCTCATTGACAGTGTATTTTCTTCTGCAGAAATACTTTAGGCAAGATCTTTTCCGTCACAAGAAGTAAGTTTGTTCTGAGAACATGAGCTCACAGTATATGTGAACATTAAGTACATTAAGTAAGGAACAGTAACTATTTCACCTGGCTTTCAGGGCCAGCTGTTAACACTTATGTAACTCTTCCCCCATGTTCAGAAGCTGCACATCGAGATGAATTTCCTAACATGCAAGGAACATTTTACAAAGTCATTACTTAACGAAATTACTTAATTTTAAGAATTGGTTTCCAGGTATTTAGGTGAACTTACATTTTATTTAAAAATCAACCACTATCCTTGCAATATTTAGAAGAAATTTCTAATTCCTTTCCCATTTTAACCATACCTAATTTTTCATGTGAATATTCGAAGGTTTTTCTTTCAAAATATATATATGGGAAGGGAAAAAAAACCTAAAAGGTTCTTCTTTAATTTTAAAATAAAGCTTGCTATAGTTCTTCACTTCCTTTCAATTCTACACTCCAGTGATTATATACTGATGCTGTATCAATTAATGTACAGATTAGTGATATGTTAGCAGAGTGACCATATGGCCACAGCTATTAGCCCAAAACATTTTTACCCTATCAAGTACAATACTACATCTAGAATATTTCACAAACAACTTTAAATGCATACCCCAAACTTAGTGGAGTAAAACTGGAATGCTAATAAATGTAGTAAAGTTCGTATTATGGAGAAGCATAGCCTTTCAAACAAACAACTCTAATATAGCAATAAATAGAGGATATAACAGAAAAAAGGCATTGCGCTACTAAGTGGTGCTATTTTCTTGCTATAGTTAATGGTGTATTAACACTTCAATTATAAATGCATACTGTGAAGGGCTCATAAACTCAGTTTTAAATATATGCCCTTGACTAAAACTTAAGATTAGGTAATTGCAGAAAAGTAAAATCAGGGTAAGGTTCTAAAACAAATTGAAAAACATTAAAATGTATTTCTTATCAAAGAGGTTTACTGGTTTTGGATGCTTTTTTGCACTTACAACAGACACAAATGGCACTGTTTTAAGCAGCACTGTTACTCTGCTTTTGATAATTAAAGGCAATAAATGTAAAAGCATACCATCCACATACATGGTTATACTCAGTTAACTGAGATTCCATGGTTCACAGGATCTCAATGAAACAGCTCATTTTTCAGGTATAAGCCCCAAAGCATCTGATTACTGAAGTGTAAAATGTAGGAATTCAGTATGAAGAAAACAACTCCCTATTATCTAGGTAAATGTATACTGCCTAATCTGAGATCAAAGCTAGAAGAAAAGACTTATTTAACTGCCATAAAGAAACAACTGAAACGTTACAACTTAAAGAATTCTAAGCGCAAAGCTAACTTTTTAAAGTCTCGAATATGTTCCTTACCTCCTAAATTCAGGAATATTAAGTATTACCATAAATTCTAATAATGGAACACTAATAAGGTCAGTCACAGCTCCTGAAATAATATTTCCTCATTTCTGAGATTAGGAGTTAGATTGGGTGGGGGATACAATACAGGGATAGAAGGAAGAGGAAACTCCACAGAAAGCTGCTCAAGAGCACCCCCAAAGGAGTCTGCCAAGAAAAAACAGATTAAGCCTAAAATTCACTAAATTTTAGCAGGGAGGAAAAAGTTAAAATTTAGACTATCATATTAGCAGAAAGATAACAGCAACTTCTAACATTACTCCTTTAATGAAATGCACGGTTTGAGACTATTTTGAGGAATTTTTTTTTTAATGGTGCATAATCAACTAATACTCCTTATGAAAAAAATAAATCTACTAGATTAACACAAGATACAAAGGGAAATAAAATAAACCAAAATTGGAAAATGTCTAAATCAATCACATCAACTACTAGTACCATCCCTGAAGATATGCTTTTCTTCTTGAGAAAGTTAAAGTCTTACTTAAAATCTTTGCAATCGGCATCCATTCCATTTGGCAAACCTCTGCCATTTATTTTAGAATCATCATCATCTCCTTGTTTAAGATCTCTGTTTTGGTCCTCCTCAAATGGAGAAGCCTTGCCTTTTTGATCTCCTTTCTCAGGTCCATCTGTTTCAGCATCTCTAGTGCCCTGAGGAAAAAGAATCTGTTTGATTCTGAATATTTAATAGAACACAAAAAAAGGCACCATAAGGTGACCTAAAACTACACTATAGTGCATGTAAACAATAAAAGCATTGTATCTTATTTTAATGTTGTAATCAACTAATTTATCAAAGGCCAAAAAACTGAGCACAAAACAGTGATTTATAACAGAAGGGCTAAGGCAACCTTAACTATAGCGGTGCTGGAAAAGCAGTAACACCACAGACAAGATTAAAATTCTACTTAAGGCATATGATTTTGTTTAGTTACTTCCACATGAAGCACTACCATGAATAAACAACTGTAATCTTGCAAATTATGTTTCTTAACTAATATGGTTGATATTTGTAACATGGCTAAAAGATTATATTCCCACTGGTTCTCTATTTCATGTATTTCAAGAAGTGGCCAAGAGAAGAAAACCAGAGCTCCAACAGCACCAAGATTTCCTTTGCTCTGGGAAGAGCCAAAAAAAAATAAATGGACTTAAAGATAACCAAACAACCAGATTAATTATTAAATATTTCTTTATTCAAAATACTTACAAAAGTTCCCTTCCTAAATCGAGAATCCAATTTATCAGCAGGAGAAGAACTTAATACATATTCTACCATGCTCACACCAAGGCCTCCACTTTCTGATCGCGGAGACAGTATTGCATTTACTTCACTGTTTCCATGAAAACCCTGTCCAGATCTTCTCTGTACCATAATAGGCTGGGACATTGAATGGTCTGTTTGGAAGGAAGAACACAATTATACATTTGTACTTTTAAATTAATCAAAATGTATCTACATAAATTAACATATTAAGGTAAAAAATCAGCATCCTGTTTTATTTTGAATGCTATTATGATCCTGAAAAAAAGCTTTCATACTGCTGAGACTCGCTGGCCTAGGCACACTTCTTGGCAACACAGAAAGCAAGTCATTTGGTTTTTAAAAAAAAAAAGGAAAAAGCTGATTAAGAACTGTCAAACCAGAAAGGTCAATGGAGACAGAAACGTTAACCTGAAGGCTCAGCTGCCAATAAGCATCTTGTTAAATGTTAAAGCTTTCTTAATGATTCATTATAATTCAAACCAACAATCTTTAGAAGTGAAACCTAGAAGAATAAAATTAACTCCTAAACTGGCAGGGGCACACCTCAAGCTCATAGTTATATATACTGGATGGATTCAGAACACATGGCTGTACAACTATAAACACAAACAAGTTTGGAAAAAAATCAGTTAATATCAGAGAATTTCTATTCTTGGTGTAAAAACTGTCACCTAAACATTATTTTTAGAAGTCCCTTCTAGGGGCTCCTGGGTGGCTCAGTTGGTTAAGCATCGGGTCTTCAGCTCAAGTCATGATCCCAGAGCCCTGGGATCAAGCACCACACTGGGCTCCCTGCTTGACAGGAAGCCTTCTTCTCCTTTCCCTTTGCCTGCAGCTCCCCCAGCTTGCTCTCTCTCAAATAAATAAAATCTTTTAAAATAAATAAATAAATAAAAGTCCCTCCCAGTTTAAAGGTTTTTATTTTTAACAAAAAAATTATTCCTCTGCTATGAATACCTTTCTATACATTTTGTATGCTTTTTTAAAAATTTAACATATAATGCATTATTAGCCCCAAGGGTACAAGTCTGTGAATTGTCAGGCTTATACACTTCCCAGCACTCACCATAACACATACCTTCCCCAATGTCCATAACCCAACTACCCTCTCCCTACCTACCCCCACCAACCCTCAGTTTGTTTTGTGAGATTAAGAGTCTCTTATGGAGGGCCACCTGGGTGGCTCAGTTGGTTAAGCATTGGCCTTCGGCTCAGGTCATGATCCCAGGGTCTTGGGATCACAGCCGGCATCAGGCTTTCTGCTCGGCAGGGAGCCTGCTTCTCCCTCTCTCTCTGCCAGCCTCTCTGCCTACTTGTGATTTCTTTCTCTCTCTCTTTTTCTCTCTCTCAAATAAATAAATAAAAATCTTTAAAAAAAAAAACAAAGTCTCTTATGGTTTGTCTCCCTCCTAATCCCATCTTGTTTCATTTTTTCCCTTCCCTACCCTCCTAAGCCCTCCACTTTGCCTCCCTTTTCTACATTTTTATAACAAGAAGAAAAAAAACAATGTTTAAGATTAGAGAACAAATGGAATACAAATATAAAACATTTGAGGCAACATTCAAATAGATTTACCAAAAAAAATTTTTTAAGGCACCAGTAAGCTAACTCTGGTTCATTTGTTATCACATCTAATACTCAATATTAAGTCTAGTCCTTAAGAGGCTGAACTATCACAGTGGTACTCAGTCATCATTTCATTAACCCTATGTTTTTAAGTGACTACTACTTTTTTAAGGCATATTAAAACATTTCCATTGTAGTACCTTTATCCACAAGGGATTAGTCATTATTATATTTCATTCAATCATTCACCCATTCATTAATATACTTCAAATGTTGGTTTATAGTCTCTTGTATGCTGGGCATTGTACTATGTATGGGGAATCCAAGAAAAAGACAGTTCCTGCCCTCAAAGAGATCACGGGTTTAATATAAGGCAATCATAAAAGAGTAAAGGTGCATCATTAAAAATGATCCAGGATACTATGGAAACAGAAATAAGGGGCATTAATCCTTCCCAGTGTTAGAGTGAATTCCAAAGGAAGTGATATGAAGGGTAAAGAGTTAAAGTGAGCAAAAAAACAGATGAACATGAGGGTGAAAAGGTAACTTCAGCTAGAGAAACTAACTATATGATAAAGTCTCTTACAGTCATGGAAAGACTCTTCTTTAGAACAATTCCTCTAGAACAAGGAATATCTTACTCATATCTGTACATACTTGGCATTCAATAAATGTTTGTTCTATAAACAAAATAACTTTTTTATTCATTCCTAATTTCCTCATATCTCTGGGTAAAGACTAATATTTATCTTTAAAATTTTATCCCTACAACTAAAAAAAGTTAAGTTACAAAAGGAAGTGGCACAAGAAATTCAAAATACAAACTTGACACTAAAAGAAGTATGTATGTTGCTTAAATGTTTTATTGCTTGTCCTCCAAATATAACATACCAAAAATACTTCCCAACCATTCATCTTAGAAATAATCTCTCATTACCATGTTGTGCTCAAGATGTTTTGCTTCAGATGCTTTAAAAAATAGTTGGTTCTAGTAAATAAAGTAATTAAGCACTCAACCTTCAAAATAAAAATCAAAACATTTCTGCCAGTCAAGTTTTCAAGCACACGTTATTTTATTTTAAAGACTGTATTTGGGACACCTGGGTGGCTCAGTCAGCGAAGTGTATGCCTTCAGCCCAGGTCATGATCTCAGGATCCTGGGACTGAGTCCCACATCAGGCTCCTTGCTCAGTGGGGAGCCTGTTTTCTCTCTGGCTGCAGCTCTCCCTGCTTGTTCTGACAAATTTAAAAAAAAAAAAAAAAAAAATCTTAAAAAAAATTAATTAAAAAAAATTTTTTTAATTTATTTTTGAAAGAGAAAGAGAAAGCACAAGGGTGGGGGGGAGGGCAGAGGGCGAATAAAGAAACACCCAGGTAATTTACACTCAAAATTTAAGGTTAGTTTATCATCCAGTAGTATTTTACTGTGACAAATGCTTGACCATTAGATAAGGGTTAATTTATATTAAAAGTATACATTAAAATGACTTACACAATTTTCAACAAAGACATCACAAATTTGCTCTAAATACTGTCTTGGGATAGGCAGGGTTTCAAAAAAGTCAAGTCAAGTCGTAATTCTCACACATAACAGCAATAACTTACGAGAAGTTCCCCAGGCAGTCTCTCTCCACTCATCATCCCCAAGAAATATGCCTTTTTGTCCATCTTTTGTTGAATCATCAGGTTCCCAAAACTTTTTGGTAGGCAAAAGCTATTCGGGAGGGAAAAAATATTAATTTAAGTTTCATTCTAATTGCAAATTTATTCTAATTCTACGTGGTTTGTGAAAGCAAACTTACCACCAATATGAAATTAGTTTTCAATATTAAGGAAAATTCAGAGAGAACTATTTTCTCTTTTGTTTTGTTAAAAAGAAAATAATCCCAACTTAATGTTTGGGGACTGGCTCTAGTAATTTAAAAACCTGAACCCTAGTCAAAGTCCCCTCCTGACTTGTCTATATATTTAAAATGGTTTTACCACCATGTGACTTTCTTTGTAAATTTTTTCAAAAAACTTACTAAATTTTGTACTCAATATAAATAAAAACATCTATATAAAAGATGAAAACCTCTCCTTTACTTCCAAGGACTGCCCTTGGATCACCTCCTATGCCACAGCTTCCATGATAGAAAATTCATCTTCACTTATTCAATGGAAGTTAGGTCTGGAATGCTAGCAATCTATCAATTCCAAATCAGGAACCTATGGATGGTGGAAGACACACAGAAAGGAACCTCAAATACTTCTGAAATAATCTAAAAGCCCCATGCCTTATCTACCATATATATGACACACACAGCACATTAAAACTGTGCTGATACAATGATTCACTGATTATTCAAAATGTACATCTGGCTAATTCCTAATGATACTTATCCAAGCCTCTCCTCTCAACCTTCCCTGAAACTCAGAGAAGATGGACTGGGGATATGTCTGTTTGAAAACAAGAGACTGGTTTTCTGAGACATGCATTTGGCATTTTAAATATGCATTCTTAAGACCTCCTCCCTCTCAGCCCTTAATTAGGTACCCTGTCTTTCAGTGCTCATAATTAAACCCGTATACTTTTTACACTACACTTATCACACTAAATTACCTGTGTTTGCCTCCTTAGGGTCTTGGTAACCTTATCTTCAGAGAGCTCACAAACATACTAAATGTAGTAAAACCAACTCCGTTAAACCTGAACTGGATCTGAGAAATAAAACTGGGGGTGGCGGGTGGTGAAAGTGTGAGTGGAAGGCGAGGAAGATAAAGCATATCATGAACAAAGGCCCAATGTAATAAATTGCACTGTGTGTACAACAAGGTATGAGATGGATGAACAGATGAGAGCATGTCAAAGATGATGCTGGTAAAGCTTTCTTGATCAGATCCTGAGGAGACTTAAAGACAAGCTAAAGAAAGTACACATTACTTTGAAGTAAAGGAATCCAGAGAGGTTGTTAAGAGTGACATTACATTTCAGAAAACAACTCAAGTTGTAAGCTATAAGAATAATGGATATTCTAGACTACAGACAAGGAAATCAGTTTAACAGAACTATGACAGGGCCAAGATGGTAAGAACTGAAATAGGGTAGTAACAGAAAGAACTAGAAAAATAAAATGGTTTGAGAGTTATCTGTATTTAGTAGCAGTCAATAGAATCTGATTACAAATGGGGAGGAGACTGATAAAATTTTAAATTTGGGTAATAAGGTAAATGGTAGTACTACAGAAGCAGCTTTGAAGGCAGGGGGGAAAGTTCAATTTGTGCATGTTCCTAATCTACAGATTTTTTGCTGAACTAAACAGATTTGATCTTAAAGGAAAGCAACTTCTGCTATTTTAAAAAGAATAATTTTTCCACATTAGGAACATCCTGGGCTGCAAATGATTTGTATTTAAAGCACAGACATTTTAAACAATAATCTGCAACCTCTTCCTTTGGGGTTTTTGTTGCTGTTGTTTTAAATCTCACTATAAAAGGTCAAACAAAATGCAAAGCTGATTAATATAATACTAAAACACTCTATTTGATATAAATAACTGAACATTCATTCATAGTAAAACCCAACTTAATCCTTAAAATTATGGTTCCTGAGAAAATAAACTTATCTCATACATCATGAAAAGACTCATATTAAAGTAACAGTAACAAATAAGGATTGAGAATAAAATTTTGACTTAATAGAAGCAGTCATCATAGACACAGAAGTCTTCTAAGACTTAAAACTAATCTTCTAAGGTAGCAGAAATAATAGAAACTCTGAGACCATTCCAAAGCCTTTGTGATAAAGTGCCATGCAGTGCTTTAGTAGAGAAGTTCATATATCCCTGCTTTAAAATACAAAATTATACAACCAGGGAAAAAAAAAAGTTAAGCACTTATCCAATATGCCTACTTTCTGCCAAGCACTATACTAAGAATATCTTTTCATTTTGCAAATATGTGTAAGTTATCATGCACAGGAAAACAATTTGGTAGTTAATAAAATTAACACTTCTTCTGACTGAGGCCTGTGCTTTCTAGAAACAACTTTTTGTGACAGTTTAGACATGATTCCAAATACTTTCAGAAACTACTAGTTGTGATCAAGAATAAAATTAAAATGAGCTAAACATAGGGGAAGGCAATAATTCAGGATAGAACAGTTAAAAAAAAAAAAAACGATTTAGGCAGTATGCTGGTTGGAATAGCAATAGAGATTTGCCCCTGGAAACTCTTTTACTACAGTAGAAATGGGGAAGAATATTACAGAAAACAAGGGCTAAGAGATCTTAAAGATCTGTACAATACATGATCCACTACCACTTTGTATTAGTTCCATAATTCACAGAAGCTTTAAACCAAGGTCAATCAATTCAGTATTTGTCAACTTGCAACTCTGTCCTCCCAAGTCAGAAACGACAGGGTGAACATACAAATTCATCCCCCAACTGTCCACCATTTTATTAGTTCTTTCTTTCAAGAAGCATTTATGGCTTGCCCTCTCCATCTTCAAAGAAATCACTCAAAACCTAGCATGCTGCCTCAAAATATGTAATAAATTCCTCTAGAATTTTAGAGGTACACTTGATTTTTTAAATGCAAATTGTTACATAAAAAAAATCACATAACCAACCAAGTTAACATAATCCTAAGAATCAAAAAAATTTGAAAGGCTTTATGTCTGCAATATGGTGTTTTAAATTAAGGTGTTCATAAAAATCCAAAGTGGGACACTTTTGAGGAAGGGGGTGCTATTAATAATTATACCATGACAAGGGCACCTGAGATCAAGCCCCACATCAAGCTCCCTGCTCAGCGGGGAGTTTGCTTCTCCCTCTCCCATTCCCCCTGCTTGTATTCCCTCTCTCTCTCTTCCCGTCATATAAATAAAACTTAAAAAACAGTAATAATAATAATAATTATGCCATGACAACAGATATGTATCCGGACTGTCTGGGCAAATCAGGATGTAAGATGACTCTCTCTATAAATGGAAATTCAGAAAAGAGGGGCACAAATGTTAATAACTAAATCTGTAGACAACAAAAAAAACACAAGGTAATTCTTTAGAACCCCAGAAGAGTGCTCTTGCAGACTTTAATCTCTTCTGTTAATAAAAGAAAGCAATACTTTTTCATTTTTTCAAATCTTACAACTTCACCAAATCTTCTCCATTCCTAATATGCTTTAACAGAAAACAGTAGACGTCATCACTTCCAATAGGAAGCATTATTGTAAATAGTCAAAGCATCCATTCCATCACTACTATACATCATCTTGGGCCAGTTAATTAACCATTCTGAATCTCAGTTTCCTCATCTCTAAGTATAATAACAAAGCAACTGTCAAGAGCTTCTTGAGGCTAGAATGAAATAGCTTATGTAAACTGCTTAGAACAGTATCTAGCACACAGCAGACACATAAGTATTAGATATCTTTACTACTAAAAATTAGTAATCTTCTAATACTGTAAAATATAAGTTACATACTAACCAGCAACATTTAACTGGCTGATTTAAGAACTGTCATTATTCATTATATTTTCAAGTCCATCTGAGTATTGTAGGTGGATCATGAAATAAACAACAGATGCCTAATACAGTCCCATTCTGCATGAGGAAACAGAACCAACGTTATACATGTGGCTAGTAAGTGGCAGCATCAGGAAGTGAATCCATCAATCTGTATAATTACACGGCTCATTCTCTTTACACGTAACTACCACAGAAGATGGTTCTTTTCAATCAGTCTAAATCATCAGCATTTCTGAAAATTCTCAGTAGAATACCACTAGATATAATAAACTTTAATGGCATTATCAAGCTATTCAGCCTATATAATGTGGGTATTCATTACAGTGGATAAAGTTTAAGGTAAAATAGTTAAGATAAAGATTTACGTAGACAAAACTATGATCGGTCTTCAAGTAGCTGGTTTCCATTCCAGTCATCCCTAAAAGCTCAGGTCAGAGCTGTAACATTTGAGATACATATAATTCATACAAAAGGTAATTCTTATTACTGTCTTCAAAGAAGCCGTCTTACTTGAGGTCATAGCACTAGTGGTAGATCAGGGAAAACAGAAGTCTCCTTACTTCCCTATCCAGTATTCCACTTCACCACACCACCTGGGATCTTGGCACATAATTTTCTTTAAATATTACTGTGTACTGGGGTGCCTGGGTAGCTCAGTGGGTTAAGCCTCTGCCTTCAGCTCAGTTCATGGTCCTGGGGTCCTGGCATGGAGCCCCACATCAGACACTCTGTTCAGCAGGGAGCCTGCTCCTCCCCGCCCCCTGCCTGCCTCTCTGCCTCCTTGTGACTTCTCTTTCTCTCTGCCAAATAAATAAATAAAACCTTAATAAATAAATAAATACATACATACACACATACTGTGTAAGAAAAGAGGGAGCATTATTTATCATACTAAGCTATGAATATTCCCCAAATAAAACACATTAACTCAGTGACTTAAAGTTAAATTCTGGGTTTCCTAAAAAATTTCAGGTAGAGGCCTCTTTCCCCCTATTTAAAAAAAATAAACAGGAACATAAAGCGTGCATATAAAATAACAGATATGTGTCTCTGCAGTGTGGTTTTAATATACTATACTAATGAAGCTGAGTCCAACCTCCTATGAATTACCTTTGCTCTTTTTAAGCAATATGATGTAATACAAATCAGTGTTTTTTGACAAGAACATGCTATGAAAAATATGGAAAGAATGAGTTTATGAATGGATGAATACAGATCTGTTCCCATTTCTGGATGACCAAATAGAAAGACTGCCCTTCTGATGATGGGCCAGCAAAGGTATCTCAATCTATAAAACCCAGTACATTTGAAAACAGTCCTATACATAATGCAGTGCTTCCTACATTAAAGATCTAAACAATTTAAGATATAATAAAGAAAACTTTATTTTTGAAGAAAAAGTCAAGAATAGGGCAATGCTTTAAAAAAAGATGTCACATTAAAAAAATAAACAAGCAATTTTAGAAAACTGAAGAGCCAGAAACTCAGGGCTATTTTTTAATTTATTAAAATGAATGAATTCTGGGATTAAAAAAAACAAAAAAACCTCACCTGTCAGGAAAGGAGGAGAAGACTGGTGAGAGAGAGACAGGCAAAGAAGGAAATCCCAGAAGGTTCCCTGCTGCCTGTGAGATGAGGAAAGATAGAAAGGCTTGTGGGAGAGAGAACCCAGAGACAGAAACCTGAGGTTTCTTAGCTATCTCTTAGAGGTAACAGAATTAGCTGGTAAACTGTTAAGAAAAAATAATTAGTGATAACAGCTTATTTAAAAATACATTTCTACTGAATGAAGTTCACAGAAGCACTGATGTACTGCTATCTGCCCAAAAAAGCAGGCAGTCTTAACCCTAGCCACTTTTATCCTAGCCATTTTTACTCGGCATATCTGAAATTTCCATTAAGAAAGCCTAGCTTTAAGTTTAGATTAACATACTATTCCAACCCAGCTTCTTTTCCCCAAAAACCTCAAGTATACTTCCTCCACCCCCAAATAACTAACCAAGCTCTTCCAACTATTTCTGATCATAACTTTTTTTTTTTACCTGCAAAGATGTCTTTACCTTTATCAACTATTTGGAAAGGGAGGGGGGAAATAAGCCAATCGGTAAATACACATACAATGTAGATGTAGGAAGTAAAGTGCTTGGAGGGGAGGGTCGGTCTAAGAGAATTAAGTTAATGGTGTGACTTCACTTGCTCTTTCAAGTTCGCGGGGTGCCTGGGTGGCTCAGTGGGTTAAAGCCTCTACCTTTGGCTCAGGTCATGATCCCAGAGTCCTGGGATAGAGCCCCGCATAGGGCTTTCTGCTCAGCGGGGAGCCTGCCCCACCCCCTGCCTGCCTCTCTGCCTGTGATCTCTGTCTGTCAAATAAAATCTTAAAAAAGAAAACAAGTTCAAGTTTGTCACAGACTTGGCTGAAACACTGTTCAAACCTGCTTTTAAGACTGGTCTTCTTTAGAAAGCAGAATAACCTAAGAAACAAGTAGCAGGGAAGGAAACAAAAGCCCTTTTCAACTGCTTCTTTTATTCGCCCATAGCGTAAATAAAGCCTAAGTAGCCACTGTACTGCAGTGAAGCTCTAGTTTGTTGTTGTTTGACTAAAAAATTATTCCCTCTTTCAAATCTTTCTTAGGGACCATAATTTTACCTTATGCACTAGACTAACAAGTTTACTTTGGCAATACTTATGCTTAAGCACCTTAACTCACCCTTAAATCAGTCCTCTGAAAATGACAAACTCTTTGGAAAACGCTGTTCTGGAGAAGGGAAGGGTTAGCTAGCTGCAGGGTGCCCTCTTGTGGCCCAGAGGAGTGACTGGACTCTTTTTCTGCATCTGAAGAGCACAGCATTGGATGGAGTGAGTCTCAGGAAGGTCTCTAATCTACCAAAGTAAAATAATCTCCAGGAGCAAGCAGTTATTACACATCTTATGTCTGTTCACGGTTATGTTCTATTAGCAAAGTCCAACTATGTTAGTACTACAGAACACGACAAAATAAAGATGTGACCACAAGGGTTTTTATAAGCAATTAAAGTTTTCTAAATATTCTTTAGGTTTATGGAAAACTAAGCATTTTTTATGCCTTAAATTATGTAATGGTGCAGTTAAATGGAATGCCCCAATGAAAATCATATATTTAACAGGACTGATAAAATCTGTTAAAAAATTCAGAATGCTCACTATGGTCAGTCATTCAAAGCTAACAATCTATATAAGAGACTAATATAAAAACTGTAACAAAGTAATATAATAAAAATATGTACAAAGATCTATGAGAAGTCAGAAGAGGAAGTAATTCTACAGATAGCAATGGGACAATAGATAAGACTCATTTCTCAGTACAGTCTTGTAGAGGATTAGAAGTTTATTAAGCAAACACTGAACAAGGAGAGTTTTTTTTTTAGAAGAGAGAATAGTGAACAATTAAGTATGGCAAAAGCAAACAGCATACATATATAAAACAGCAGGACAAGGATAAAGAAAGGCTCTTTTCAGAGCAAAGTAATTATTGTTCATTACCAAAATATAAAACATGATCTAAACCAAATCAATCAAATAAACTAGACACAATCTCACTAAAAATTACCACTAGGGGTTAAAAAAACAAAAACTGAAATCACCACAACTATAAAACTGTATAATCCAAGATTTTAAAAAACCCACATGTGGAAGACATAACCACTATTTTCAAGAATACTTATGGTTTTCAAGAATAAGTCTCAATGGCTCAAATAATCAATGTGAGGTACACATTCTCAGTATTAATAAATATTTACCTCTCCCATTCCCCGAGATTCTAATGCAAGAGCTTGAAAATCATGATTCATTTCATCCACAGATCAAACCTGTTGAATAACAAAAACAAAAATTAGTAAAAAGAAAAATTTAAATAGACTGCATCAAATATTTTTCTATTACATTGCTGCTATTACTGCTATTAGCATGAGCGGAGACAGGCAAAAACTGATTTCTCTATGAAGACAGATTTTCCTAAAGAAAGCACATAATAGCAATCCATATTAAAATTAAAACCCTGGGGTCAAAAGTTCTTGGGCTAGTCTGTGTATCAAGAGAAACCGCTACTAGTTGAACAAAATAGACGGAAAGTAAAGAAGAAAAGAAGCAAGCTCAAATACTAAAATAGTTTATTTTTTGTTATAGTTCCAATTATAAAATTACTTTTTTACTTCAGTTAACATTTTTCAAAACTTCTCAGCACTTCATTATTTGTAGATCTGATACCAATGATAAAAAAAAAATTTCACTGAACGTATTGAAATTTCCTTAAGAGGAGCTCCTTTCCTTTCTCCTTACACTAAAACTAAAGTTTATTTTGTCTTTCCTTTTCTAATTGTTTAGTTTATCATTTACATGACAATGTGTTCTAGACTCAGAGGCCCTTACCTCCTACCGTTAAGCACTGTGGCGGAAAAATCACTCAACACTGGGCCACTACAAATTTAGCTTTCTGAGCTTTTGGGTCTTACAATATAATCCTATTATTTCCCCCAATCAGTCTCTCTCTTTTTAAAAATCCATAGCATGTGACATTACAAAGCACTCCGTCCTTCCTGTAAGGGAGGAGTTCTTTGTTCCCACTTTGTCTCTTAAAATTCTTCTACTCACACTGCCCCCCACCCCCAGCTGCTTTTTCTCAGGCTTCTTCCCAGACTTCCATTTGTCTCTTCAACTCATTTTAAATGTTAGTGTTTCCTAGTACTCTATCCATGGTAGTCTCCTCTCTACCCTTTATCCTGTGCAATCTAATCCACTCTCACTGTTACATATATACTTAGGACCCTGGTTCTAACATTTCTATTTATGAACAAAAATCTCTCTCCTCATAAAAATTTCCAATTATCTCCTTCCTCCCATTCCCTGGGCAAAATTTCAACTTTACTCTTCTTTCTTCCCCACTTATAACTTAATTCTTTCCTTTCTTACACCAATATCCTATCACTAATATCAACCTCACTTATATCTAACTATTTTCCATCTGTCTGTTTATTATTGTGAGGTTTTTTTGGGGGGGGGGGGAGCAGAGGGAAAGGCAGAGAGAGAATCTGAAGCAAGTTCCCTGCCCCGGGTTCAGCTCCAGCACAAGGCTTGATCTCACCACCCAGAAATCATGACCTGAGTCAAAATCAAGAGGTGGACGCTTAACCAACTGTGCCATCCAGGTGCCCCACCAGCTGTCTGACTGTTTAGACTACCACCATCTCTTACCTAAAATATTATGATCCTCTCCCATATTCCCATCATATAATCTAATCTCCAAAGTGTAATCACTTATCTTTCTGAATTATACTTTGTTCATGTAACTCATATATTTTAATCCTTGACTTATAAGGTCAAACTCCTAAGCTTACAAGGGGACACAACTGTATTCAAATTATAGTTCTCACAGCTTACTAGCTCTAGAACTCTGGACAAGTAACCTAAACTTTTTTCCCCAGTTTCTTCATGGGAGGGTAACAGTAGCACCTGCCACATGGCTTACTGTAAAGCTGGAAAAGGTAACAAAGAACATTTAAATTGGTGCTGGGTACATAAGCGTTCATAACTGAGCTATTAAAGTGCCTGACTGCTCAGTCCATAGAACATGCAACTCTTGATCTTGGGGTTGTAAGCTCAAGTCCCACGTTAGGTGTAGACCTTACATAAAAATAAAATCTTTTTTAAAAAAGTTAGCTATTGGAGTGCCTGGGTGGCTCAGTGGGTTAAGCCTCTGCCTTCGGCTCAGGTCATGATTTCAGGGTCCTGGGATCGAGCCTCGTATCAGGCTCTCTGCTTGGCGGGGAGCCTGCTTCCCCCTCTCTCTCTGCCTACTTATGATCTCTCTGTCTGTGAAATAAATAAATGAAAATAAAAATCTTTTTTAAAAAAGTTAACTATTTAAAAAGCTCTTCAGGGGCGCCTGGGTGGCTCAGTGGGTTAAGCCGCTGCCTTCAGCTCGGGTCATGATCTCAGGGTCCTGGGATCGAGTCCCACATCGGGCTCTCTGCTCAGCGGGGAGCCTGCTTCCCTTCCTCTCTCTCTGCCTGCCTCTCTGTCTACTGTGATCTCTCTCTGTCAAATAAATAAATAAAATCTTTAATAAATAAATAAATAAATAAGCTCTTCAATCTTTTCATCAAATGATACTTGAACAATGATATATCCATATGCAAAAAATGAACCTCAACACATTCCTTACATCTTAATGTAAAGATTAACTAGTAGATCATACACCTAAATGTAACACCTAATATTGTAAGATTTCTCGAACAACAGAAAAGCTGTGTGACCTAGCATCTGGTAATGATTTTTAACATCAAAACCAGAGTCAATAAAAGAAAAACCAATGTCTAAAAAATTTGACTTCATCAATAAAAACACGCTATACGAAAGCCACTGATGATAATGAAAAGACCACAGACCAGGAGAAAAATATTTGGAAATCACATATCCCAACATAAAGGACTTGTATCAAGAATGTATTTAAAAACTCTTGGGAAGCCTGGGTGGCTACTCAGTTGTTAAGTGACTGCCTTTAGCCCTGGATCAAGACACTACCCAGGCTCCCTGCTCAGTGGGGAGCCTGCTTCTCCCTCTCCCATTCCCCATGCTTGTGTTCCCGAACTGTCTCTCCATCAAATAAATAAACTCTTAAAAAAAAAAATTCTCAAAAAATAATAACCCAGGGCACCTGGGTGGCTCAGGAGGTTAAGCCTCCCACTTCAGCTCAGGTCATGATCTCAGGGTCCTGTGATGGAGCCCCACAAAGGGCTCTCTGCTCAACGGGGAGCCTGCTTCCCTCCCCAACTGCCTCCCTCTCTGCCTACTTGCGATCTGCCAAATAAATAAATTAAATCTTTAAAAATAACCCAATTTAAAAATGGGCAAAAGATCTGAACAGATACTATATCAAAAAAGTTATATGGATGGCAGAGAAGCTATTTTCTTGTTAGAAAAGCTGGATTCATTAACGGTTTTCACAAAATGAGTATTTTATTCACCCTTTCATTTACTCAGTAAGCTTTTACTGGACATCTTCAATGTGTTAGATTTTATAGAAAAAAAAAAAAAGTTAAAATATGGTCACTGTTCTTAAAAAAGTGTTAAAATGAATCGCACAGGTTTCCCGATAATTGGAGGTGTAGCTCCTTTAACCTAAATCCTCTGCAGATACCTATATACTCTGGACAAACAGAAACCTGAAGGTCATAGAAAACAACAAAAAACCAAACTGGAAGAGAGTCTACACTTAAAAGAAAGGACTGGCATAGAGTGAGTTTTTTAATGGCCTTTTTTTTTTTTTTAAAAGATTTTCATTTATTTATTTTGAGAGAGAGAGAGAGAGACACAAAGTAAGAGAGAGCATGAGAGGGGAGGTCAGAGGGTGAAGCAAACTCCCCATGGAGCTGGGAGCCCAATGTGGGACCCGATTCCAGGACTCTGGGACCATGACCTGAGCCGAAGGCAGTTGCTGAACCAACTGAGCCACCCAGGTGCCCCTGGCCTTTTTTTTTTTTTTTTTTTTTTTTCGGCCTGAGGACAGGCCTGGGTTTGGAGGTAGGGTGCCAAATTTCCTATGAAGAATCCAGTCTTAAAGGCTTGAAGAACCAAAGGACAGACTTTGGGGCAACCAGAGATGCTGGAAACTGAGAAGTCTCCAAAAGAAAACAACCTGTAAAGACAAATATATTTATATATTTATTTATATAAATATATATATATATATTTATATATAAAGCTTTATTACAAGCATGCTTGCAGTAGTGGTGCTTGCAGATTACAGAAATTCTGAAATTATAAACCACATAACAGCCATACAACACATTTATAAAATGGAGTATCATGTAACTACTAAAAATATTTGAATTTGAAATTAAGAAAATGCTTAGATGGTAACATTAAGAAAGACTGAAAGGAGAGGAGGCTGGGTTGCTCAGTTGATGAAGCATCTGATTTTGGCTCAGGTCATGATCTGGGGGTCCTGGGATGGAGTCCTGCGAGCCTGGTGTTGGGGATCCGAGCTCAGAGGGGAGTCTGCTTCTCCCTCTCCCTCTGCACTTCCTCCCCCTCACACTCACTTGTGTGCTCTTTCAAGTAAGTATTTGAAAACACAAAAAAGACTGAAAGTAAATAACCCAAAATTCATACAGTCCTTAAGTGATCAGAGTACACCGTTTTTTTTCATCTATTTATCTGTATTGTATTACCTTTCTATAAGTCCATGAGAGAAAGAAGAGGAATCTTTTTATAAGATTTTATTTATTTATTAAAGAGAAAGAGAAAGAAAACCCTGCCAGGGAGAATGGCAGGCAGAGGGAGAAGCAAGGTCCCTGATGAGCAAGGAGCCCAACACAGGACCTGATCCCAGGACTCTGGGATCATGACCAGAGTCAAAGGCAGACAGACGCTCAACTGACTGAGTGGCTCAGCAGCCAGGGGTCCCAGAGGGAGATTTTTATTAAGAAAAATGAAAACAGGGCACCTGGGTGGCTCAGTTGGTGAGCAACTGCCTTTGGCTCGGGTCACGGTCCCGGAGTCCTGGGATCGAGTCCCGCATCGGGCTTCCAGCTCCATGGGGAGTCTGCTTCTCCCTCTGACCTTCTCGCCTCTCATGCTCTCTCTCTCACTGTATCTCTCCCAAATAAAGAAATAAAATCTTTAATAAATAAATAAATAAATAAAAATTTAAGAAAAATGAAAACAGGGGCGCCTGGGTGGCTCAGTGGGTTAAAGCCTCTGCCTTCAACTCAGGTCATGATCTTACGGTCCTGGGATTGAGCCCTGCATCAGTTTCTCTGCTCCGCAGGAAGCCTGCTTCCCCCCCTCTCTCTTGCCTGCCTCTCTGCCTACTTGTGATCTGTCAAATAAATAAATAAATAAAATCTTTTTAAAAAAAGAAAAGAAAAATGAAAACACCAGAGTAGAAAACAAGAAATTTTCTCAAGAGTAAAGAAGGACCAGAGCTTTACTGAAGCCTTTCTTTGCTTACTTCCAGGTTTTAATCTATGGTCGAAGTAAATGAGGTTGTGAGTTAAAGAACCTCCAGATAAATGGGCGCAGTCTCAAGGATCCATTCTTTCTTTTGTGGTGAATCATGCCCCAGGGCAGGGGTCAACAAACTTTCAGTGAAGAGCCAGATGGTAAACGTTTTAGCTTTGGCAGGTCATATGATCTCTGTTCTCAACGACACCTCTGTAGCACAAAAGCTACCACAGGTATCAAAATAAATGAGCATGAATGTGTCCTAATAAAACTTTACTTATGAATAGTGAAATCTGGATTTCGCGTATTTTTTATGTGTAACAAAATGTTGCTCTTTTTCCACCCAACCACTTAAAAATCTAAAAACCAGGGCGCCTGGGTGGCTCAGTGGGTTAAGCCGCTGCCTTCGGCTCGGGTCATGGTCTCGGAGTCCTGGGATCGAGTCCCGCGTCGGGCTCTCTGCTCAGCAGGGAGCCTGCTTCCCTCTCTCTCTCTCTCTGCCTGCCTCTCCGTCTACTTGTGATTTCTCTCTGTCAAATAAAAAAAAAAAAAAAAAAAAAAAATCTAAAAACCAATTCTAGAACGTGAACCAAAAACCACAGGTTGTGGGCTGGATCTGGACTATAGTTTGCTGATCTTTGCTCTAGTGGATTCGGTTTGACTGCTTCACACACACAAAAAATCAAAGGCAGATAATCCACTTTCAAATATGAGCAAGCCAAAAGTTAAACATTAGGGCTTTGCTTCCAGCTTTTTCATTTATACTATCCCCAGGAATATTTTCTTCTTCTAATGAATGGTATTATAGGTCACATTTAAATGGAGGTGACTCAGTAGGTTATGAGGAAAAGACTTTAAAATACAAAAGAAAACAAAATCTGTAAACACTCGAACTCAGATTTGCAGGTTACAGTGCTACCATGAAAGACACTGTGTATTAATATATATGAATTAGACTGGAGGAGAAAGTGGGCAAAACAACAGGACAGAAAGTAAACACAAACTCTCAGGCCAATAATCTCCGTATCAGTAACAGAATAAAGTTTAGGGGGTGGGGGGTGACATATACCATTAAGTGGGACTCTCAAAATTCCTGAAAAATGCCAATCTTGTATGTCCTATGCAGTTACAAATCTTGGTATCATTTGGTGGTAAGAGAAAAAAAATTTGGACATGAATTTAACAACTTTATCTGGAATGGTTAGATCTTAGGATGAAAGAGCACTTTTTTCTTCTAACAAGCAACAAGAGTATCTAGCATCCTGACACGCATACTGAAAAGGCTATGTTAATCTGAAGAAAATGTATCCAAGAGTTATGGTATACAGTACTGCCTGGGGTGTAAAGTCTGTCTTCACTTTTTCTGTTTGTTTGTTTGCGACATTAAGCCATGAAACTACCCCAACATTATTTAACAAATAACTGGATCTGGTTTCTATAAAAGATACATAACAGAAACTTTTCTATGGCCGAGACACTGTGTAATCCTAGGTAAATCTGAATTAAAAAGTTAAGTTTTGAGGTTGATTCTTTGTTTCCTTAAAATAACAAGTGTCCCATGAAATTCCAAAATTTAACAACAAAAAAGCCAACTTTTTGTAGGCAGCATCATTGCTAATTACTGAGAAAAACAGATAAAGCACCTCAAACAACAACTTAGTTAAGTTCTGAGTTTTTATATTTACTAACACATAAGTCAAAAGGTTTTCAAGTAAGTTTGTGTAAAAAAACCAAGAATATGCCTTATTAAGTACATTTATATGATTAAGAGTACTAATTTTTCTCAGACATCTGATCCAATTCCTCATCACATGCCTACTATAAAAAATAAGTTGGGGAAAACCACTCAGAGCTACAATAAATGGTATTAAAGCACTTTCTACTACCACAGGACACTAATCACATTTTCATAGTATTATAATTAGTTCTACTTTAAGGCGATAGTAGAAATTAAGCTCTGGGGTCAAAGGGGCTAGGAACTGTGTCTTAGCTATCTATACATGCTCAATGTATCTTGAATAAAAAGAAGTATTTTTTATGGTATGAAATGCAAATTCAGATCACAAAACCAAGTATCTGGATAGTAACTGCTTAAAAATCCTTCATATATATTAATACACAATGCTCATTCTAATGGGATAGTTAACAAGGCTCTTCCTCAGACTTTCTGCAACAAGGAAGACATTTATCAACATAAAATGTCTGATAACAACTTCCCAATGGCACTACTTTTCCATATTAGTCCTGTAACACTTGAAGGCTACTTGTGCATCGATTACAAAAAACACAAAATTACATGAAAACTTAATTAACTATAAGCCAATGTGAATAGTTACTTAAGAGGCTTATGAAATAGTCTTAGTAATCATCCTTCCTCGTTTTTTTTTTTTTTAAAGATTTTATTTTGAGAGAGAGAGAGAGAGCATGAGCAAAGGGGAGGGTCAGAGGGAGAAGGAGAAGCGGACTTCCCACTGAGCAGGGAGCCCCATGCGGGGCTTGATCCTAGGACCCTGTGTTCATGACCTAAGCCAAAGGCAGACGCTTAACCGACTGAGCCACCCAGGCACCCCTGGATAGTTTTTAATAAACATAATCATTGAGCTGTAATGGTATCCACTGCAAACAAACAGGAGCTAAAGTCCTTAAGAGTATCTTCATTTCTTCAGCATATTAAACCACTCTGGCAAATTTACCAACAAATTTATTTAGTAATACCTTTTCTTACCCATGAGAAAGGTAAACCTATCCAGGCTTAAGTATCTGTAGTAGACCATTAACATTCAAAGATTTTACATTGCAAGTTTCTTTCTTTTTTTAAAAAAGTATTTTATTTATTTAACATATTAAAAATATATTTATTTAACAGAGAGATACACAGCTAGAGAAATAACACAAGCAGAGGGAGTGGGAGAGGGAGAAGCAGGCTTCCCGCTGAGCACGGAGCCCAATGCGGGGGCTCAATTTCAGGACCCTGGGATCATAACCTGAGCTGAAGGCAGGTGGTTAACAATGGAGCCACCCAGGCACCCCAACATTGCAAGTTTCTGCTAATCACCATCAACACCTAGTAATTTACTTTTTCTGGAGGCATGAACTGAATCATAACACTTTTCTTTTGTGTGTGTGTGTGTGTATACGTTTTATTAAGTGTAACTTTAAATGCTGAGGCTTTGAAAATTTTTTATTTAAATTCTAGTTAACTTACAGTGCAATATTGGTTTCAAGGAACAGAATTCAGTGATCATCCCCTTACGTACAACAACCAGTGCTGCTTGTAACAAGTGCCCCCCTTAATAGCTATCACCCATCTAGCCCATTCCCCACCCACCTCCCTCCATCAACCCTTAAGTTTGTTCTCTGTCATGAAGAGTCTCTTAGGGTTTGTTTCCCTCTCTCTTTTTTCCCCCTCCCATATGCTCATCTGTTTCCTTTCTTAACTTCCACACATGAGTGAAATCATACGGTATTTGTCTTTCTTTGGCTGACTTATTCTGCTTAGCATCAATATACTCTAGCTCCATCCATGTCGTTGCAAATGGCAAGATTTCATTCTTTCTGATGGCTGAGTAATATTCCATTGCATATATATACCTCTTCTTTATCCATTAATCAGTTGATGGACATTTGGGCTCTTTTCATAGTCTGGCTATTGTTGATAATGTTGCTATGAACACTGGGGTGCACATACCCTTCGAATCAGTATTTTTGTATCCTCTGGGTAAATACCTAGTGGTACAATTGGTGGATCACACGGTAGTTCTTTTTTTAACTTTCTGAGGAACCTCCATACTGTTTTCCACAGTGGCTGCACAAGTTTGCATTCCCACCAACAGTGCAAGAGGGTTCCCCTTTCTCTGCATCCTGGCCAGTATCTCGTTTCTTGTGTTGTTAACTGTAGCCATTTTGACAGATGTGAGGTAGCATCTCATCTTGGTTTTAATTTGTGTTTTCCTGATGATGAATGATGTTGAGCACTGTTTCATGTGGCTGTTAGTCATCTGGAAAGAAGCCTTCTTTGGAAAACTGTCTATTGATGTCTTCTGCCCATTTCTTAACTGCATTAACTGTTTTTTGGGTGTTGAATTTGATAAGTTCTTTATAGACTGTGGATACTAACCTTTCGTTTGCAAATACCTTCTCCAAGGGTCCCTTTCAGTTTTGTGGACTGTTTCCTTTCTGTGTGTAAGTTTTTTTATCTTGAAGTCTCAGTAAGTTCATTTTTGCTTTTGTTTGCCTTGAATCATACACTTTTCTAATGGTATTGAACAAGTCACTTAGCTCGTATAGTAGTTGAGCCAAGAACCACACTAACATTTTTTAATATTTGCTACCTGTTTGTCCACATTACTTCATGGGGTAATTATATAGGCTTGTTTTCCCAGTCAGTATTACTGACTCAACTATACCAAGGAAAAGTCAAGTTTTACATTTTGAATGAAATTTGGCATGCATGTGCGTGCACACATACACTTGAGTATTAATATAGATTCCAGAAACCAGAATTCTTCAAAGACCCTACCTCAAATCTTCTAGCAAGATCAAAAATTAGATTATTCCAACATCAGCATTTAGACAGTAAATACAAATTTATCAAGTATTTCCATGCAAGCCTGTGTTAGCTCTGAGGATAAATCTCACAGAGAACACATTTTCAAAGAGGCAAAATAGAATAAATATTTAACTTACATGTATGCAAATATGAAGCAATATTCTTTTTTCCTTAAAATTCTCTCAAAGGAAAATTACCATGTATCTGCGACCTTATAAGTCTCTTGTTTTACAAGGCGTTCTTACAATTGCTTTTTTTGGAGAAATAAAATACTGCTTAAGGAAATCCTTTTATTTTGAAATATGAAATACTGCTTAGAAGATCTCCAAAATAAATTGACCTCAATCAATCCTGGTTTTTGACACTTTTAGGTAACACCCGAGAGAAGCAGGTCAAATTAACATGAAGTAAAGACGATATGCTAGAAAAAACTGTTAGATAACACAAAGTGATCCTAAAGAGTCAAAGATACAAGTGAAATATCAAAGATGTATTATGAAATGAGCTCCCCCAAAGGGAGTATTTCTAAATTAACATTTTATGTGATTTAATATGCTATCATCTTAAAAGTAAAATAAGCAAATAAATGTCCCATGATAAAATATGAAACAGCATCACCACCTACGAAAAATTGTCTCAAAAAAGTAACCCACTAAACCTTAATCTAATAAAGTCACCAGATCTAAATACTGTTTATCAGAAACATGAGCAATATAAAAGTACAAAGTCAACAGATAACACAAGTAATCATCTAATCCAGAGGAGAGGGAGAGGACAGAAAAGGGAGAGGACAGAAAAGAGTATTATTCAGACTAAGAGGTTCAAAGGCAAATATATTATGGAAACCTTGTCTGAATCATGATTTTAGTAAATCAACTATAAAAAAAAAACTTCTGAGAAAATCAGGGAAATATAAATACAAAATCAGTATATACAGTATTCGTGGATTTTGTTAATGGTAATAATCACAAGAGAATTTTTTTTTTTTTTTTTTTAAGATTTTGGGACGCCTGGGTGGCTCAGTTTGGTTAAGCAAGTGCCTTCAGCTCAGGTCATGATCCCAGCATCCTGGGATCGAGTCCCACATTGGGCTCCTTGCTCGGCAGGGAGCCTGCTTCTCTCTCTGCCTCTACCTGCCATTCTGTCTGCCTGTGCTCGCTCGCACGCTCTCTCTCTCTCTCTCTGACAAATAAATAAATAAAATCTTTAAAAAAAAAATTTTTTTTATTTATGGGGCACCTGGTTGGCTCAGTGGGTTAAGTCTCTGCCTTCAGCTCAGGTCATAATTTCCAGGATCCTGGGATCAAGCCCCACATTGGGCCCTCTGCTCAGTGTGGAGCCTGCTTCCCCCTCCCTCTCTGCTTGCCTCTCTACCTACTTGGGATCTCTCTCAGTCAAATCAATAAATAAAATCTTTTAAAAAAAAATCTTTAAAAAAGATTTTTAAAATCTTTATGATTTTTTTTAAGATTTAAAAAATCTTTAAAAGATTTTTTTTAAAAATCTTAAAAAAAAAAAAGATTTTATTTATTTGAGAGAGAGCATGAGAGGGGAGTGAGGGACAGAGGGAGAAGCAGACTCCCCACTGAGCAGAGCGGGCAATGCAGGACTCAACCCCAGGACTCCAGGATCAGGACCTGAGCAGAAGGCAGCCGCTCAACAGACTAAGCCACCCAGCCCCCGTGAACTGTATATTTTAGTGAGTCTTTATCAGGAAGAGAATTTATGCAAATATATACATAATATAATCTTTTTCTTCATCCCCACTGTGGAGCCCAATGAGGGGCTTGAACTCACAACCCTGAGATCAAAACCTGAGCTGAGAGCAAGAGTCAGACGTTTAACTGACTGAGCCACTCAGCGCCCTGAAGAATTTAAGGTTAAACTGGCCTCGTGTCTGGGAGTTGCTTTGAAATAATCTTCTATAAAAAGTAAAACATTAGATTTCACATAAGGTTGAATATCAGTGATAGATACCCGAAGATGCAATGCATTATTCTTCTTCTGAGTTTAACAGTTCCATAATAAAGCTTAATAAAATTTATATATAACAACACGACAGAAGACCATGTGAAGCAGGTGGGACAGAAGACCATGTGAAGCAGGTGGTATTCAAGCAGGACCCTGAGGGATAAGTACAATCTGAAACCAGTCCTCCTTTTTTGAACAAAACATTTATAAACTGCAGCTTACAAAGGTAGTTACTCTCCACAAGGTTTACTGACTTAGGGTCTAAGTTATTGTATAAACTTAGTATCACTGATTACTTTCTCAACCATATTTCTGACAAGTGGCCAATGAACCCCCCCCCCCAAAACTGATTTCCAAATGAACACAAACAGCTTTGGACTAATTTTTAGCAAATACCATCCTCCAAAACAAACAATTTTTTTTTAAAAGATTTTATTTATTTATTTGATAGATGGAGATCACAAGTAGGCAGAGAGAGAGGAGGAGAGAGAGGAGGAAGCAGGCTCCCAGCTGAGCAGAGAGCCCGATGCGGGCCTCAATCCCAGGACCCTGGGATCATGACCTGAGCCGAAGACAGAGGCTTTAACCCACTGAGCCACCCAGGTGCCCAAAATGAACAATTTTTTTTTTAAATTTTATTTAAAAATCTTGAGTGAGCATGCACATGTGGGGAGAGGGAGAGAATCTCAAGCAGACTCCCTGTTAAGTGTGGAACCCAACATGGGGCTTGACCTCACAAACCTTAATATCATGACATGAGCTAAAATCAAGAGTCAGCAGCTCAACCAAGCCACCCAGGTGCCCCCAGGGAACAAAATTTATTTAACACTCCATGTGATGCCAGAGACTGTACTAGGCACATTAGAACTGATTCTTACCACTATCCAGCAAGTATTCTTACTTTGCAAGTAAGGTAACTGTGGCCAATTTCCATATCCTAATAGACAAAACTACTAAAATGGCAGATTTTACACTGTCAAGATTCCAAGGGTTCCACGTTCTTTTCCATATCAACCAAGCATAAACTGAAAGTCAGCTTATCTGTTAATTATACAATTCTCTTAAGCCCCCCACCCCAATCTCCTTTAGCTTACTATTCAAGTCCCCTGAACAGGTCTCTACCATTTATCTGTTCATATGCAAATACTGCAAACTCAAAGTTTGGCTCAAATGCCACTTTCTCCATCAAACCTACTCCCAAACAATCTTTTTCTTAACTTCCATGGGATGTAATTTGCTTTTTCAATGCACTAATATCTTATTACCTGTTAAGACTTTTTTTTTTTTATTTTATTTATCCATTTGACAGAGAGAGCAAGCAAGCAAGTGCACAAACAGGGGAAGCAGCATGGTGAAGGAGAAGCAGGATCCCCACATGAGCAGATATCTGGATGCAGGACTCAATTCCAAAGACCCTGGGATCATGACCTGAGCCACAGGCACATGCTTAACCGACTCAGTCACCCAGGTGCCCACCTGTTAAGACTTTAAAACTTCTCTATTATCAGAATCAGGATAGAAAAAACATGTAGCACAATTATGCAGACTATTCTGGTCACGCCAGTGTTCCATGAAATGAGGGAGGGGATCAAAGGAAGAACACTAAGGATAGTGTGTAACAAGAAGGGAAACTGGTAACATTATCAACTATGAGTCCATTTAAAAACATGAGATAAATTTAGGCATATATGGGAAAAAAAATCCAGGACATAAGTGAAAAGGTAAGGTGAAAAGCAGTCTACCATTCAACTTTTGTAAAAACAGGATAAAAACATACGTATGTATATGTACAGAGGAAACGACCAGAAACTGTGACACAACTGTTATTAGTAACACATCTGGGAAAAAGGAATGTATAATTTTTATTGTATATTTAGGAGTTACTTACTCCTTCAATACGTCCCACTCACTACTTATCTCTTCGAAGACACTTAAATATACACATGCTGGAAATCACTTAACACATTAGTTCTTATTGTCAAGTGAGCTTGGAAATCAATGGCCTTATACATGGTAGAAGTCAATCAAGTTTTTTTGTTTGTTTTTAAATATGTCATTCATTTATTTGACAGACAGAGATCACAAGTAGGCAGAGAGGCAGGCAGAGAGAGAGAGGAGGAACCAGGCTCCTTGCTGAGCAGAGAGCCCTATATGGGGCTTGATCCCAGGACACCGGGATCATGACCAGAGCCGAAGGCAGAGGTTTTAACCCACTGAGCCACCCAGGTGCCCCTATTTTTTAAGTATACCTATACATGGGGCACCTGAGTGGCTCAGCTGGTGAAGTGACTGTCCTGGGCTTGGGTCCTGATCCCGGGGTCCTGGGATGGAGCCCCACATGGGCGGGGGGGGGGGGTAATCCTTGCTCAGCAGGGAGCCTGCTTCTCCTGCTTGTGTTGCCCCCTTCACTGTGTCAAATAAATATACATAAGCTATATATGACTTACAAAGAAACATACCAGAAAGACATCTTTCCCATAAACTAGGCCATCACTTAAAAGAAAAATATTCTGGAAAAAAAAAAAAATTCTGGTCTTATTCGTAAACTTTTAAGGGTTTTTAAGGAAGTATAAAGGACTTTACATGCATACCCAATACCTACTATAGTTAGTATCTCTAGTCACACCTTCATGACACGTTGGGTTTTAAAAAAGCAGAAATCTAGGGATCCCTGGGTGGCTCAGTTTGTTAAGTTGGCTGCCTTCAGCTCAGCTCAGCTCCGAGATCCTAGGATGAAGTCCTGCATGGGAGCCTGCTTCTCCACTTCTCTCTCTCTGCCTGCTGCTCCCTCTGCTTGTACACCCCCCACCCTCCACAACCCCCACCCCCGGCTCAGTGAAATGAATAAACAAAATCTTTAAAAATAAAAAAGCAGAATATTTGTAGATCTAAATATTGTCTCATCACCTGATTTAAAGGCACTGCACTTATGAAGCTAGTACTTAGTTTTCCAACCACTTATCTCAGTTAGTCCTACCCTACACTTTTGATATATTCCTCAAAGTGTTAAAAAAAAAAAAAAGGAACCAACCAAATCATATCTTTTAAACCCCTCAATGTATTTGACTTTCATACTTCGTTTTTTTTTTTTTTCTTAAAGATTATTTATTTGAGAGAGTGTAAGTGAGAGAGATCACAGAGGGAGAGGCAGAAGCAGACTCGCTGCTGAGCAGAGAGCCCAATGCAGGGCTCTGTTCCAGGACCCTGAGATCACTGACCTGAGCAGAAGACAGATGCCTAACCAACTGAGCCACCCAGACACCCCCATATTATTTGCTTTCAAAAAAGTAAATCTCCTAGTATTGTTTCTGCTGAGTAAGTACTGGCAAAGTTTAGAAAAAACATGAACTGTTTTTTAGGTATTTTTATTTTGTTTTTCAAAGATTTATTTGGGAATGCCTGGATGCCTCAGTTGGTTAAGCACCTGACTTGATTTTGGCTCAGGTTATGACCTCAGGGCCTTGGGATTGAGTCCCATGGTTGGCTCCATGCTCGGTGCAGAGGCTATTGAAATTCTCTCTCCCTCTACCCCTCCCTCCACTTGCCCTCGCTCTGCCTCAAATAAATCTTAAAAATAAAAAAGATCTTTGAGAAAGTGCACGTGTGAGCAGGGCAGGAGGATAGGAGCTTAAGCAGACTTCTGCTGAGCATGGAGGCTCTGTTCCATCATGACCCTAGGATCATAACCTGAGCTGAAACCAAGAGCTGGACACTCAACCAACCGAGCCACCCAGACACCCCATAGTGAGCTGTTTTGTTTTTAATTTTCTATTACTCCTACTGCCCAAGACTATCACTGATCTCAATCCCAAAGCCAAAATACTCCATCCAGTTCTATGTTTTCATTCCTAACAACAATGTGAACGAATTATGACTGAATGAGATTAACCACTAAAAGAAGCTAATTTTTTAAGTTTTGTGCCCTGAAGGCTTAACCATCAGTAAAACATACCACATTAAGATTTGGCATGAAGCACCCCAACTTCAAGGCCACTGGTTCTCAAACCCTCAGTGCATCAGAATCTAGGCAGAAGATTTAAAACTGCACACTCAGTTCCCACCTATATAAAACTTATTTGAGTTAGTCTGGGCAGGGAAACAGGTGCAGATTTTTACTGTTTTGTTTTTTAAGTTCTCCAGATGATGTTCCCTGTACAGCCAGGACTGAGACCCTTACACATTATAGAGCTAAGAAATATATCCACAAACACCCTATTGCTTTTCCAAATAAAAAATTCTGAATCATTCATCATGATGTAACAGAAGAATCTCAATCAAAAGATCAGAATCTAGTTCTTTCTTTGTCCTAAACGAGGTGAATGATCTCAGAACACTTGAACACTGGTTGTGTTTCCCCACTTGCATATGAGTATATGCCTCCCTCATAGGATTATCATGAAAAATAAATGAAATAATATATGAAATTAAAATATAAGTGCTTTCTAGAGTATTAATGATCTACCATAATGAATGACTATTTTCTTGTTTAAAAAATCAACATAAAATCTTCTAACTAAGGAATTAACTTTACATAAACACCAACATGAAAAGAATAAACTACAGAACATTTACTGCAGCACTACTTGCAGTGGTTAAAAATAAGAACTGAACAAGATACTTCTGAAACTAGTAATACACTATATGTTAATCAACTGAATTTAAATGAAAAATAAAAACATAAACTCAACAGAAAAATGGTTTAGCAAAATAAAAATCTATGTACTGAATGTTTTAAGATACAGGTACAAATAGAGTAAAATGTCTGTGATAGTAAATAAAAATACCTAGTCACCTAAGTTGTATCAGATGAAGCCATTTTTGTTTAAAAGAAAGGAGTAATACAATTATGTATCTGTGTGGACTATGACAAAATAAGCACTGAATTGAACTCTGATAGGAGAGGAGGTACTACTGGCTTTATCTTTACATTTATTCTGTGTTGTAATGCTCACTAAAGTTAGCAAAACCAAGTTGTTTTTGTTTTTAAAGGTCCTGTATTAATACTATTTAAATGTATTACAGTTCAGAGACTTTATCATAGAATAAAGTACAAGTAAGTGATCCTGTGTTATTTTCAATTCACTTTAGTACTAGGTTGAATGCCCAACAAGTGAAGACTTGTCTCAAATGCTCAAATAGTTATCTAGGAATTTTCAACTGTTACAAATAATCAATCAGAACCAATATAGCACCAAGGAGAAACATCCTAAAGAAAAGGCTGTAACAGAACTAAAGAAGTCATTTCAGTGCATGGTCTGAGACAACTGAGAAAAAATAAAAACCATTCAAAGCAGCAGACTTGAATGCAGTTTTAAGATTTTTTTTTCCTAAATGTTTTTATTTTTCTTATGAGAGAGAGAGAACACAAAAGCAGTGGGAGCAGCAGGATCCCCACTGATCAGAGAGCCTGATAAGGGACTCAGTCCCAGGACTTCAAGACCTGAGCTTAAGAACACTTAGTAGAGGGATGCCTGGGTGGCTTGGGTGGCTCGGGTGGTTGAGCTGCTGCCTTTGGCTCGGGTCATGATCCCACCCTCCTGGGATAGAGTCCCACATCCGGCTCCTTACTCCACAGGGAGCCTGCTTCTCCCTCTGCCTGCTACTCTGTCTGCCTGTGCTCCCGTGTGCAAGCTCTCCCTCTGACAAATAAATAAATAAATCTTTTTGAAAAATAAAATAATAAAAAAAAAAGGAATACAGTTAGTAGACAGACTGAGTCACCCTGGAGTCTGGTACTTTTTTCTTTAGACCACAATTTTCCAAAGTGTTTTCCCTAATCACCAATTCACAATGCTCTTTAAAATAAGGTTCCCTGTCCAATACACTGAAGATACACTGCTCCCTGGTATCCATTTGTTCTTTTGCAAGCTGAGCACATGGTCATTCCAAATTCATTCTCACACAGTAAGTCCTACAGTTAAAACTGCTTAACTTTAATCCAGTATTATCATAACTTTCTTCTGTAAATATGTTAATGCAAAAGAAGTTATTTTGAGCAGTATTTCTAGTCATTTCTAAGAAAAAGGAAAAAAAAATGTTAACATTTCAACTCCCTTACCTTTTGTCTAGGAAAAGCCAAAACTTAGAACAGTTAAGTTTTAGAATATGTTCAGTCTGTGATGACTACTATGGGTAGTCTATGAAAAAAATATATGAGCTGTACAAACTTTTCAATTAAATAAGAGTAATCTTTTAGGTCGTTAAGTATGAGTTGTGACTCTTAAATCCCTCAAATATTCATGAACAAGCCTTGAACTGGTGATTACTTTTTTCCCAGTAACTTGAAGCGAGATGACCTAACCAGTTTCTTTCTTTCTTTCCTTCTTTTTTAACCTAATCAGTTTCTTAAAGATGTTGGAGGTCTAAAAAACTTTTCCAAGTGCCTGTGTGGCTCAGCTGGTTAAGCGTCTGCCTTCAGCTCAAGTCCTGATCTTAGGGTCCTGGGATTGAGTCCTGCATCAAGCTCCCTGTTCAGCAGGGAGTCTGTTTCTCCCTCTGCCTGGTTTCCCCTGCTTGTGCGCACTCTATCTCTGACAAATAAACAAATAAGCCTTAACAATAAATAAGTAACTTAAAAAAACAAATGCCTAGAAATTCAGACATTTCAAACAAATGTCTGAAAAGAGAAACCAAATCTGTTAAGTTTCGAGGATTACCTAAATTATATACCAAAAAAAGGCCTCTGAAGAAATATTCCTAAGCAGAATTTAAATGAAACTTATATGCATTTAAGTCTAAAAAAATTTTTTTAAGTAGGCTCCAAGCTCAGTATGGAGCCCAACTCAGGGCCTGAACTCACAACAACCCTGAGATCAAGACTAGATGCTTAACCTACTGAGCCACTCAGGCGCCCCTTAAATAAAAATCTTTTTGAAGATTTTATTTATTTGAGACAGAGAGAGAAAGCACGAGGGGTGGGGAGGCGAAGAGGGAGAGGGAGAAGCAGACTCCCCCACTGAGCGTGGAGCCCAACATGGGGCTGATCCCACACCCCTGAGATCATGACCTGAGCCTGAGGGAGATGCTTAACCAAAGGAGCCACCCAGGCGCCCCTAAACTGAAATTTTTGAGGGAGGGGAGAATGCATGCATGCACACAAGCAGGGGGAGTGTACAAGCAGAGGGATAAGCAGGCTCCCACTGAGCAGGGTACCCTACCATGGGGCTTAATCCCAGGGTCCCGGGATCACAACCAGAGCAGAAGGCAGATGCCTAACCTACTAAGCCACAGAGACGCCCTGTCTAATCATATCTTCTCAATTTTCCCTACTTCCACGTCAAGTTCTGCCATTCTCTCCTATCAGGGTCATTACCCACACTAATCCCTCTCGATGAAGCCATTTCACCTATCCCTTGACTAAGTTCATTTCTCCCAAGTCTTTTTTTTTTTTTTTAATTTTACACTCAATAACAAGGAGCTGGTACCTCCGATATCTAAACAAAGTCTGGGGGTGCCTGGGTGGTTCCGTGGGTTAAGCCTCTGCCTTTGGCTCAGGTCATGATCTCAGGGTTCTGGGATCAAGCTGGGCATCAGGCTCTCTGCTCAGCAGGGAGCCTGTTTACTCCTCTTCCTCGGCCTGCCTCTCTGCCTACTTGTGGTGTCTCTCTCTCTCAAATAAATAAATCTTTTAAAAAAAAATAAAGGAAGTCTGGTACATCAAAGGCCTACAAATCTCAAAAATATTGTCCAAGTTTCTGGTAGTCTACCTTGATAAGAAAATAAAACTTTGAACATCCAGGGTAACAAATGGGACTGAATATTCCTCAAATAATAATCCATGACTATCTTCTCAAACAGACTCAAAATAAAAACTAGCAAACGGGGATGCCTGGGTGGCTCAATGGGTTAAGCCTCTGCCTCCGGCTCAGGTCATGATCTCAGAGTCCTGGGACTGAGCCCCGCATTGGGCTCTCTGCTCAGCGGGGAGCCTGCTTCCCCACCCCCCACCCCCCCCTCTGCCTACTTGTGATCTCTGTCAAATAAATAAATAAAATCTTTAAAAAACAACAACAACAACAAAAAAAAAAAAACTAGCAAACAATTTATCTTTGACAAGTTCCTAGACTCAGTACTCCCCTTTCTACTAGTGCAGGAGTGAACAAAGGGACGTTAAGACTTTCCCTTGGATTCATTTTCAGCAATCTATTACACTTGAACTGCAAGGGGGTCCAAGAAAACATCTCCAGAGAAAACTTTAGCTATCATCTTCTCAAACTTTCAAATCTTATTTATATCAGATTGTAAAGATTCAGACTGTACTACAGAAAATTTAGTATTTTACATTTATTCAAACTTCAAAATGCTGACAGATACTAAACAGATGGTAATAAATAAACTGGTCACCAAAATGGAAAACACAAGTGGCTCCTACCTAAATACTAAAAATGTTATTTTTAGTATTTAACAAAACCATCCATATTTTTCTCTACCTACAATTTGCCTTATCTTATCTGACTGCCTAGCAAAGACCTATACTTAAGGTCAGCTTATTTCTACTATTTATTCACCCTTTTTAATGTCGGAATGAATAAAACAAGTAGCATTTTACACAGCTGAGACAGTATTCCACTGATCCCTAAGCAAGTCTTTCAAAACCACTGCCTAAAATCACAATCACTGCCTAAAACCACCACCTTGAGATCTAGAGCTCTTTATATGAGATAGATACAGGAGAAATCACAAAGATCTGGGGTGCGTGAGTGGCTCAGTTAATGAAGCACCGACTCTTGATTTGGGCTCAGGTCATGACCTCGGGGACCTGGGATGGAGCAGTGCACTGGGCTCCATGTTCAGCAGGGAGTCCACTTGAGGATTCTCTCTACCCGCCCACCTTGTGTGCTCTCTCACTCTCTCAAATAAATGTATGTTTAAAAAAAAAAAAATCACAAAAATCTATCTTCAAGGATGGTTTTGAAGTGTCATTTTATAGTCAATTTCACCAAATCCCTTCCTGGAATGCAAGTTTTATGGTTCAAATGTTACCTTTCACCTTAGGTAGGCAATAACGACTGCTTTTTTTCTTTCCCTATCCCATTGTCAGTCCAAAGTATTCTGACATTCCAAGTACTACCTACCCCTTTTCCCTTCACACTTCTTCCCCTTTTTTATGCTTGCCAGTTACAGTGAAATCCTAAGATATGAACGTAAGGTGTACCCATTTGTATGTTTTTCTATTACTCTACTCCATTTTTCTAGTACTCCAACATCTTTTATCTCCCAGAAGAGAACAGTAAGTGAATAAGAAGTAAAAATCTATAATATGTAAACTAAAAATGGATGGGATTACAGTAGCTGCATTTGCAGAGGTGAAATATACTAAAGAAACCATGACTTTACCAATGTGCTTGAATAGCCCACACTTTTTTAATTCTTTAAAGCACTTTAGAAAAATACAGAAAGGAGCCAGAAAATGGTCAAGTAAAACTTCATTTAAGAAAAAGGTCAACAGGGGCGCCTGGGTGACTCAGTGGGTTAAAGCCTCTGCCTTAAGCTCAGGTCATGATCCCAGGGTCCTGGGATCGAGCCCCGCATAGGGCTCTCTGCTCAGCGGGGGAGCCTGCTTCCTCCTCTCTCTCTCTGCCTGCCTCTCTGCCTACTTGTGATCTATATCTGTCAAATAAATAAATAAAATCTTAAAAAAAAAAAAAAAAAGAAAGAAAAAGAAAAAGGTCAACATGGGGTGCCTGGGTGGCTCAGTGGGTTGAAGCCTCTGCCTTCAGCTCGGGTCATGGTCTCAGAGTCCTGGGACTCAGGACTTGAGACCCTGTGTCTCCAGCTCTCTGCTCGGTGGAGAGCCTGCTTCCCCTTCTCTCTCTGCCTGCCTTTCTGCCTACTTGTGATCTCTGTCAAAATAAATGAATGAAATTTTTTTTTTAAAAAAGGTCAACAAGGGCGTCTGGGTGGCTCAGTCAGTTAAGCATCTGCCTTTGCTGCCTTTGGCTGGGATCCAGTCCCGCACTGGGCACTGGGCTCCCTGCTCGTTGGGGAGCCTGCATCTCCCTCTCCCTCTGCCTACTTGTAGCTCTCTCTCTCTCTCTATCCCTCTGTCAAATCAATCAATCAATAAAATCCCCCCCCCCAAAAAAAGTCAAGGGAAGACAAAAATGTCCACAATTTCATTAAGAATTAAATGACTTGGGATGCATGGGTGGCTCAGTCAGTTCAGCATTTGCCTTCAGCTCAGGTCGTCATCCCAAAGTCCTGAGACTGAGTCCAGCATCAGGCTCCTTTCTCAATGGGGAGTCTACTACTCCTGTCTGCCACTTCCCCGGCTTGTGCTTGCTCGCTCTCTCTGACAAATAAATAAAATGACTCTCTAGTAGGTGACACTGTTTAATTAGACAAGTTTTAGCTTTCATTTATAAAGTAGCTGAGTTGGACAAAAAAGTCACTAAGGAAAAAAATACACTAACTTTGTCTGGTAACATTCCGCTACCTGAAACTCTAAGAAGAAAAAAGCATTTACCATGAACCTACCTATGTACTACTTCTATACTGTTTCATTGGAAAGGCTTCAAAAGTAATCTGTAAAAATTCACTTTCCCACTACAGAAACAATACATTTCAAGTGAAAAAGGTCCATCTATATTCCTAAATATAAATATCATTATTAAAATATTAGCTTCTAGGGCACCTGGGTGGCTCAGTGGGTTGGTCTTAAGCATCTGCCTTAGGCTCAGGTCATGATCTTAGGGTCCTAGGATCGAGTCTGGCATCCAGCTCCCTGCTCAGTGTGGAGTCTGCTTCTCCCTCTGTCTTCTTCCCTCTGCTCATGTTCTGTCTCCCTCTCAAATAAATAAAAAAAATCTTAAAAAAATATTAGCTCCTAAATAATGAGGTCTGAAGGGAAACTTTTCCACCACATCAGAATTCAGAAGTGAGAGACACAGAACTAGACTGATAGCAAGCAATTTAAGTTTCTCCTTTTACTGACCAAGCTACAATCAAATGACTAATTTAGACCTAGGCCAGAGAGGTTCCTACCACCACGCCCCTTAATTATCCTAAACTGGTCACAGATAGCACTGGACAACTGATGGTCCTCCAAAAAGGGGCAGTCTATCATGGTGGCTGGCCTCAAGAAGCAGAACAAAGCACTTTCTGCAGGGGGCAGACTTCCAAAGAGAAAGAGAGGAAAGAGGCTAAGCCATAGTCTTAACAGTTCCTTCTTACAAATTCATCAGGCCAGAGTGAAAAAAGCGGGACAAGAGGGGCCAAGTCGGACTATTTTTAATACAGCAAGAAAACAGCAAGAAATCTACCTAATACATCTCAAAAACAGCAAGAAATCTACCTAATACATCACAAGCCAATTTATTAATTATTAGTGCAATTTTTATATTAATCATACACCTACCAGTAAAACAGCCACAAACTATGAATTCAAGCCAGGTATTTAAATTCAGGTATTTAAAATAATCCTAAATCTTAAGAACATGAAAAAAAAAAGAGAATAGTTTGCTCTGTTAGAAATCCAACAAATTGAAAGAACCTGAGTCCGGGAGACAGGAACCAACATCCACTTGAAATTATGAAAATCTTATCAATATCCATAGAAAGCAAGACTATCTGGTCACTGACCAGATTGGCTTTGATGTCACACCTGGCCCAAATCCCTGATCATAGTTGCTTCTGCTAAGTACATACACAGGAAGACAAATTATTATTTCAACACCAGGAGGACTTATAAACAAGTATGGAAGGTTTAAGGGACACAAAATCCTAGTATTACCTTTGTTGAGACTGCATACTTTGGCTTATATGCTTGTAGTGCCAAAGAAAAATTGGTCTATTAAAGTGGACAACCTTGTAAGACCAATTTAAACATGGCAGTAATTTATACTTTTAAGCTGAAACCTTACTAAATATTAAAACGTCTAAGGGAACTTTACACTCCAATTAAGAAAACTACGTATAAAAATTAAAGTTTCAATTTTCTTGAAGATGTTCAAGTTTGTTAATAGCAAATTTAACTTGAAGATTAACAGCCAGACTTGTACAAATAAGAAAAAAGAACTTAAAAAGCTTAAAAACCAGGATTCTGAAATACAACTAATTTTTTAAATCAGTTTAAGTCTTTGCTGGGTACAAAAACCGCCCTTCCGGACACCAAAAGACAATTCTAAATAAATAAAGTTCACCAAAAATTGAACTTTAAAAGACATTCATGCAAAGGGAAATATTAACAACTATTCACTATGCCTGTGCAAATGAAGCAAATCCTCTATTAAAAAAAAAAGTATTAAAAGAGTAAGAACAGAAACGTAAGCCCATTAAAAATATTTGTAATTGTATTCTAAATAGGATTTCTAACCAGAATTCCTTAAACTGTCCTCTGATACTCCAGGTCACATGGTGAGTCACCTATTAAACACGAAATCTAAGCAGTAAACAAGCTTTTAAAATCCTTAGGTAACTCCCTTTATTAAAACTGTTTTGATATACAAGTATCAACTGTTTTGATATTAAAACTGTTGATATACCTTTACAAATATTACAGTTCTCTTACGCGTTTAAAAGCATTTGTCTAATAAAGCTTTCTCTTAAAAACCGAAAAAAAAACATCACCACTTTTCTTAAGATCTCACAATACCCGAAATCCTGATTTTAACTGACATTACTGTCTTATTACACCTTATATGCTCGTAATATTAACCCTCATGATGTCTAAATATGTGTTAGAATGAAAACGTAAGTTAAGAAATAGGGTTTTCCCTAGCTGTGTTCTCAGAAGCAGCCTAACTTTTACAAGCGTTTGGGATAAAACTTTTAACAATTATCCGCAAATTTGGCCCAATCTAACTACTGCTAAAATGTCTGAAGCCTCTAATCTTTTCTTTCATTTTAATTTCTATATCTGAGTGTCAAAGCCTGTTCCAGGAACGAACATAACATTCCTTAATAATAGCACCTAAGAGTCTAACTAACCCAAGTCGCTGTTCCTTTCATATCCACACCTGTCTGCCGAAAGCTTTTCCTGGACACACTCGGGCCCCCAAGAATTCCCATATTTGTTTTCATAAACCCACTCCTTCCTCTTCGCCCACTTCCAACTCGCACACTTCTCTGGATCTACCGTCCTCTCCCCTCTTAACGACCACGGGCTGAACGGACAGCTCGGTCCCTAACCCCAAGCGCCGAGAAACCCAGGACTAGTGGGGTGGGCCCCCCAGCGCCGCAAGGCAGTGGCGTGGGGGAGGAAAGGAAGCGGGAGAGCCGAGCACCCCCCCACCCGCGCGGGGCGCACACCCCCTTCCGGCACCCCTCCCCCCGCATTGTGCGAGCGGGCCCCGGGCCCCAGGCCGCAGCTGCCCTGGGTTCCCCCAGGCCTGTCTGCCCTCCCGCCCTGCGGGCTGCTCCCGCCGAGACGGCCACACAAAGCCCAGGAAGCCAGCTTCTGTGGCGCCAGAGCACGGGGAGAGGGAGCAAATGCGGACTGACTTACGGGGCTGCTGCGGCCGCGCTGCCTCAGCCGGAGACACCGACCGTTGGGCACACGGCGGCGTCGCTCTTGGCCGTCCTTCCCTCCTCCGCCTTCGGTGGCGGCAATATCTTCTTTCTCCACCTACCTCCCTCCCCCCCACCCCACCTCCTCCTTCTCCTCCCCCTCCTCCTCCGAACCACCGAAGTACCGAGGGTGAGACACAGAGACTCACAACAACATGGCTGCCACCGCCGCCTCCCCTCCCCTCCCCCCCCGCCCACCGGCCGCGCGCAAGGCACTCCGGGAGAAAGGGGAGGGGGGAGCACTCACCGACGTGCGGCTCTTCTCAGTGGCTTTCGTCGCTTCTCCCGCGCTTCTGGCGCCGGCCGGCGGGAGCTCTGCGCGTGCGCACGCTCTCTGCGCTCGCGCGTTTCGACCGTCCCTTAGGCGTGCGCTCCCCCGCCCTCACCTTGCGGGCTCGCAGCTGGTGCTAGGCTCGGAGGGTGCGCCAGGCGGGGACGCGCGCGGGAGCTCGGCCGGCGCAGGCGTGGTGTCGCCGAGCTCCGCGTTCGCCTCTGTCTTCCCGCGTGCAGCCTCGACTTCCGAATTCGCTTACCCTTCGCTTCCTCCCTGGTAGCTCATTGTTCGCCGCAGCCTGTGCGGATGTCAGTTGCCTGTGACCGCGCAGTACTCCTCGAACTTCGCCTCTGGGGTGCTGGCACCCACAGGAGCCGGACAGTAATCCAGGCCCTTAGGGTTCATCCTTCCCCTCTCCCCGCAGCAAGACGATGGAGACGCATTTGGGGTGGGAAAGTGAACCCCTTAAAATGGACTGTCATTCTAGTTGCCTCCTGGGCAAGTGGACCCAGCTCAACACATTGCCGGCGCGCAGTGCTTGGCCGGGGTAAACACAAAGGAGACCCAGGTCCTTCTGCTGGGCTAGTGATTCTCACTCGCCGCCCGATTTTTCATCACCCGCGCTCGCCAAGTGCACCGTCAGGTCCGCACGCCGATCCCCACCGCAGCAGTTAGGGACCGACCCACGCTGTCGTCCTGTCCCTGTGGCTTTGGTAGTGATGATTCCAGGCTTGAGACCCAACCGTAGTCTGTCCCTGTCACACAGCCGACATGTGGTAGGGGCACCGGCACTGTGTTGTTCTCCATGGTTGGAACAACTCTCTGACATTCTGTAGTTCTGAAAAGGAGTGCTGTGTAATTTTTCTTCCTGGGCGACTGTAAGCTCCATGATGGGCTTGCAGGAGGATGAGTGTTTTATCCACGTGTGTGTGTGTGTGTGTGTGTGTGTCCCAGGGCCTGGACCATAGTAGTGTTCAAAGATTATATATTGAATGCCTGAACTTCTCGGTTTTTAATTATTACTGAAAGCATGCGATATCTGAATCTGCCTCAAGACTTTTACCTGTGGCCCACATTTCAGGCTTCTAGATATTTCCAGCTGAATATTCTTCCTGGCACCAAACAGAAACAACTTAGACCCATCGCCCAATTCTTGTGTTAGCTCAACAGTTGGTATACCACAACCGATTGAGTACCCCAAGTTAGCCCTTTGATACATCCTTGTCTGTTTCTCTTATACCTTTCTCCCCATATCGAATTTTCACTTCCCAAATATTTCTGGAGACGGTTTTTCCTCGTATATCCTCATTAATACTAGCCTTGCTTCCCAGGTCTGGATATCTAGAGCGAGCTCTTACTTTGCTTTCTTGTGTTCAGTCTTGTTTGGTCTAGTCAGTTCTGCTCCCTGCCATCTAAAATGAACATCTGATTCCTGGCTCTTTCGCCTCTCCTTTAGCCATTCCATTGCTTCCTATCACCCACGACAGCATTTCCCGAGTATGTTCTATTCAATACTAATAGATGTTCCTTCGAGAAATGTCTTATGATCAGGTAAGTATGGGAGACACTGAGATGCACATACGTTGCCTTCTTCCCCTTCCACTGGGCTGATAATAGCTGAAGAGTCTTTATGTACAGTTGCCTAATCCAGGTGAAAATTGATGGAGCCATCAGAGCCCTCCCTCAGCATGTGGAATTAGGACTAAGAGACCCCAGTATCCCTCCGGGAAGTCTCTTGAACCTGGCACCTCTGGGCTGATTTTTCCCACAGTGTGGACAAGGAACCCATAAAGAAAACTGGAGTTGAGAGAGGAAAGGAGAACCCTTTCTTCCTGTACCTTGCTAGCAGCTTCTACCCTTGGGTTCTGAAACACATTCCTGGATCATTTAACAAATTCTGCTTTTTTTTTTTTTGCCTAAGCTAAATGAAGTCAGTTTCTATTACAACCAAGAGTCCTAACTAAAAGCTGTGTGAAAACCATCCTTACTATTTATTTAGTGCTTACAGGATATAAGCTTTGGTAGCCGCTTGGGTAGTGGTGATTCCCGGCTTGACACCCAACTGTAGCTTTGGTAGTGGTGCTAACAGTAGGTAAGCACTAAAGCACTTTTTTATCCCCCCAAAGATTTTATTTATTTATTTGAAACAGAAAGAGATCACAAGTAGGCAGAGAGGCAGTCAGAGAGAGAGAGGGAGAAGCAGGCTACCCACGGAGCAGGGAGCCTGATGCCATGTGGGGCTTGATCCCAGGACCCTGAGATCATGACCTGAGCTGAAGGCAGACACTTAACCCACTGAGCCACCCAGGTGCCCCTAAAGCACTTTTCATACATTATTTCATTTAATGCTCCCAATATCCCCAGGAACAGGGCAGCTTCACCGGCATGTGACCAGTGCAGTCCTACAAGGCCTGAAGCTTTAGAAGCTTTAGGAGAGTTCCACAATTGGTTTAATGCTCTGTCATCGCCTTCCAGAAAGTCTTAATAGGAAAAGATAAATTTTCATTTTGCACTGGGCTCCATAAATTATATAACCTGTACTGTTTATGAGGTATTATCTTTATTTGACAAAAGCCTTCTTAGTATCTTTAAAAACAAATTATGCTTTGTAAATATGTAAGTGAGGGATGTAGTGTGTATAGCACTTCCCAAACAAATTGAACAATGGAAGACTTTTCTTTCCGGTAAATCTCTTTTCGAGGCTTTGTGCTCTGCAGAATTCGGATCAAAGTCCAACTCTTCAGCGGCCTGACTCCGCCTACCTCCAGCTCCTGATTCACCTGGCACGTGAGCAGTTTCTTGCTTCTGTGCCTTCACACACGCTTTGCAATCTGGCTTTGCTCATTAGGCACCTTCTGATTATAATTGGCTTCTCTCGTATATTCACCTACAAGGAAAAAAATGCATTCCTCAGCTACTGTAAATATCAGGTGTGCCTGATAGTTAAGGTGGACATTGTAATTGATGCCTGACAGCCATTCTAATCACCCGGGGAACTTGTTTGAAATGCAGAATCTTGGCCCCATTCCAGAACTACTGAATCAAATTCTGCATTTTAACAAGACTCCTGGGCAATTTCTCTACTTAATAAAGTATAAGAAGCACTGGTAAATCAATCACAAAAATTCCCTCTCACTTGATAGGAACTGGTTCTGTCGTGGGTGTGTTTTTCATTTAGAGCCTGTGGGACACAAAAACGTGCCAACTCAAAGCAAGGGGGTGTGGGGGGAGCCTGGCTCTCTCTACTTCTGTACGTAAACAAGAAAGCATCTTGCCCCCAGTTCAAGCTGACAGGAATTCTATCTGCTAGTAGCTCACCCAGAGTATTCATTCTCCTTGTCTTCTTTAGTAACAGATCCTCTGGATGTCCCTGTGGGCTAGAAAAGGCACAGGGTGGAAGGAATAGCCTGATTTCCAAGCAACACACGTTGCGTCTTAGGAATGTTTCTATATGGCCTGTTAAGACAAGTGGTTCTCAGCCAGAGTTGCACATCAGAATCTCCTGGGGGAACATCTGAATTGTATCATTCTCAGGACCCTTCCCAGCTATTTTGATTGAATGGTTCTGGTCTGGCTGAAGCCTGGATATGGATATTTTTTAAAATGCTCCCTGGTGATTATAACATGTTGCCATTGCATACCTCTAGTTTAGACAGACTAATCTTGGAGCATAATGCCATTTTAATATTCTCTATGAAAATACTGCTTTCCATTGGGACTGCTGATGAAACTTCTTGTAAACTCTTTTTACAACTTCGCTATTTTTTTTAAAGATTTTATTTATTTATTTGACAGGCAGAGATCACAAGTAGGCAGAGAGGCAGGCAGAGAGAGAAAGAGGAGGAAGCAGGCTCCCCGCTGAGCAGAGAGCCCAAAGTGGGGCTTGATTCCAGGACCCTGGGATCATGACCTGGGCTGAAGGCAGAGGCTTAACCCACTGAGCCACCCAGGTGCACCCAACTTTGTGGTCTTTATAAAAGTAAATAAGCAAGGTGGCTCAGTCAATTGAGCGTCTGCCTTCAGCTCAGGTCATGATCCCAGGGTCCTAGGATCGAGTCCCACATTGGACTCCCTGCTCAGTGGGAAGACTGCTTCCCCCTCTCCCTCGGCCTGCCTCTCTGCCTACTTGTGCTCTTTCTCCCTCTGTCAAATAAATAAATAAAATCTCTTTTTTAAAAAAGTAAATAAGCCCTTTATAAAAATTTCAAGAAATAGGGGCGCCTGGGTGGCTCAGTGGGTTAAAGCCTCTGCCTTTGGCTCAGGCTCAGCGCGAAGCCTGCTTCCTCCACTCTCTCTCTGCCTGCCTCTCTGCCTACTTGTGATCTCTCTGTGTCAAATAAATAAACCTAAAATAAAATAAAATACAGTGTTGAACTCAGTCTTACTTGAATTTAACAAAAGAAGTGAAGGAACTGCTCAGATGCATATTTTTTCATTTTCAGAGAGACTGATTCATAAGATTTTTCTCAAAGGTTAACTTGATTAAAAAAAAAAATCATACTAGGACAGAGGGACTTTTTCAACTCTGTGCTCCAACATTGCTCAGTAGTGTGTTCCATGCTATGAAAGAGAAATTAACACTCTTTCGCTTCCTTCTACCTCTTGCCCGTACTTCCTAATTTTTGACTCGTATTATTTTTCATCATGTCAGGGTTTATACCATTTACATTCTATTGTTATCCATTTTTCTTTTGCTTTTTCTTAATTTCAGTATTTAAATGTATTTGTCATGTATAGCTTCTTCATTTCTGATTTGATTTTGATTCAGTTACATGGATTTCATCATTTATCAGTTAGCCTTTACGTGGGTTACAAACCACGCCCCACTATCATTTCCTCGCTCCCAGTTCTGTGGGTTGGTCAGTTGGGCTGGGTTCAACTGGGAAGTTCAGTTGATCTCTTCTGGAACTACCTGTGCAGCTGGCCAGCTGGTATCGAGGCTGGCTGGAGCTGTGAGGCTCAGGTCTGGTGGTCAACCAAGACACCCACAGCCCCTCCTGGAGACTTGCTTAGGCTTGGTTGCACGGTGGCAGAGAGTGAGAATGGAAACTGCCAGCTTGGAATTCATGTCATGGCCCTTCTGCTGCATCACTGGCCAAAGCAAATCATAAGGCCAGCCCAGATTTTTAAAAAATGAAGAAACAGACTTTATCTTTTGATGAGAGAAGCTACAAAGAATTTGTGTGTATTTGCAATCTTTTGAAAGCCTGATATTCCTGAAGTTTTGAAAATGCCTTCCTAGACAAAGCTCCAAAGGCAAGGGAAACAAAGGCAAAAATGAACTATTGGAACTTCATCAAGATAAAAAGCTTTTGCACAGCAAAGGAAATAGTGGACAAAACCAAAAGACAATGGACAGAATGAGAGAGGCATATACAAATGTCCTATCAGATAAAGGGCTAATATCCAAATGCTACAAAGAACTTTTCAAACTCAACACCCAAGAACAAATAATTCAATCAAGAAATGGGCAGAAAGGAGCACCTAGGTGGCTCAGTGGTTAAGCTTCTGCCTTCAGGTCAAATCATGATCCCAGAGTGCTAGAATTGAGCCCCACATCAGGCTCCCTTCTCGGTGGGGAGATTGCTTCTCCCTGGCCCTCTGCCTGCCACTCTGCCTGCTTGTGCGCTCTCTCTCTCTCTGTTAAATGAATAAACGAGATACCACCTCACACCAGTCAGAATGGCTAAAATTAACAAGCCAGGAGAAGACAGATATTGGTAAGGATATGGAGAAAGGGGAGATCTTACACTGTTGGTGGGAATGCAAGCTGGTGCAGCCACTTTGGTAAAAAGTATGGAGATTCTTCAAAAAGTTGAAAATAGAGCTACCCTATGACCCAACAGTTGAACTAGTAGGGATTTACCCCAGAGATACGAATGGGCACCTGCACCCCAATGTTTATAGCTGACCTGTCTACAATAGCCAAACTATGGAAAGAGCCCAGATGTCCAATGACAGATGAACAGTTAAAGCAGCTGTGGTGTATATATACAATGGAATAATATACAGCCATCAAAAAAGGAAATCTTACCATTGGCAAGGATGTGGATGGAACTAGAGGGTATTATGTTCAGTGAAATAAGTCAATCAGAGAAAGACAGTTATATGATCTCATTCATGCTTGGAATTTAAGAAACAAAACAGAGGATCATAGGGGAAGGGAGGGAAAGATAAAACAGAATGAAATCAGAGAAGGAAACAAACCATAAGAGACTCTTAAAAAAATAGGAAACAAACTACTGAGGGTTGCTGAAGGGAAGTGGGGGTGGGCGATGGGGTCACTGAATGAGGGACATTAAGGAGGGCACGTGATGTAATGAGCACTGGGTGTTGTGTAAGACTGATGTATCACTGGGGGCGCCTGGGTGGCTCAGTGAGTTAAGCCTCTGCCCTGGGCTCAGGTCATGATTCCAGGGTCCTGGGATCGAGCCTGGCATCAGACTCTCTGCTCGGCAGGGAGCCTGCTTCCTCCTCTCTCTCTGCCTGCCTCTCTGTCTACTTGTGATTTCTCTCTCTGTCAAATAAATAAATAAAATCTTTAAAAAAAAAAAAAAGACTGATCTGAACTCTACCTCTGAAATTATACACTGTATGTTAATATTGAATTTAAATAAAAGAAGATTAAAAAATGCCTTCCTGTTTTATTTAAACTTAAACAACTATTCTCGAGTCTTGCTGTCTCCCTGCACCCTCCAATGCCCTCACACCCCAGAACTTTGTGGACACTGTGCTTATGGAAGACTCTTAACTTCTACAAATCAAGTCTTCAGCTGATTTGATTTTAACCTACTTAAGAGTTTTTTTCTCTACTTTTGAAGTTTGATGTCTTAACCACAACGTATCTTGTTGTCAATCAGTTCCTAACAGATTTTCTTGTTATTACAGTATAACCCTGATATTTGAAATTAAGTTCTTTAATCATTTCAGGAAAATATTTCTGCAAAACAACCCTGAATATTTTTTTTCTGACCTTTGATTTTCCTACTTCATGGATAACAATTATTCTTATTTGGAACATCTTGTACAACTTAAAGCCAATAAGAAGACACTCTTTTTTTTTTTTAAAGATTTTATTTATTTATTTGACAGAGAGAAATCACAAGTAGATGGAGAGGCAGGCAGAAAGAGAGAGGGAAGCAGGCTCTCCGCTGAGCAGGGAGCCCGATGCGGGACTCGATCCCAGGACTCTGAGATCATGACCTGAGCCGAAGGCAGCGGCTTAACCCACTGAGCCACCCAGGCGCCCCAAGAAGACACTCTTAAAAAGAATTTGGGTGTTGGGGCGCCTGGGTGGCTCAGTGGGTTAAGCCGCTGCCTTCGGCTCAGGTCATGATCTCAGAGTCCTGGGATCAAGCCCACATCGGGCTCTCCGCTCAGCAGGGAGCCTGCTTCCTCCTCTCTCTGCCTGCCTCTCTGCCTGCTTGTGATCTCTCTCTGTCAAATAAATAAATAAAATCTTAAAAAAAAAAAAAAAGAATTTGGGGGTTCCTGGGTGGCTCAGTCATTAAGCGTCTGTCTTCAGCTCCTGCATCAGGCTCCCTGCTCTGTGGGAAGCCTGCTTCTCCCTCTCCCACTCTCTGTGCTTGTGCTCCCTCTCTCGCGGTCTCTTTCTCTCTCTCCGTCAAATAAATAAATAAATTCAGAAAAAAAAAAGAAATTGGGGGAAAAAAAAATCTTGTCCCTCACATGTATCATCTCCTTGCTAATTACTTTACTATCTTTGTCTTTTTCTTCCGAATTCTCTATGATTACATCAAGCATTTTCTCCATGTGATAAATTCAGTTTTCAGCCAAAATGTCAATGGTGCAACGTCACCATTGGTCTTGATGTTTCCTTAGCTCTGCAATCATCCCTTTCATCTCATTTTGACATTTCCTCATCATCTGTGCTATTAATCTACTGTCTCCCAGCTTCAAACTTTGCGGTGCTGAGACTGGGGTTCTGCAAACACTTTTCACCAGTGGGCAACCTGGTAAACACTGTCAATAGTGGGCACATGGAAAGAGATGAGAAGATGGGAAAGAGAAGCCTCTTGCTCTTTCCACTTGTTGTTCCTGTTAGCAGAATCCCAAGGCAGCACCTCCGCCCAAGTGCAGGAGTTGGTTCCAGTTTCTGACTTCTTTGCCTGCTTCCAGAACCAGGCTGCTGATCCTCCCTGGGAAAGCTGAGCAGTGGCTGAACAGTGCCCCCCTCCTCAGAGGACTTGAGACCCTGCTCCCCTGAGGACTCCTCTCCAAATCCCGAGGTAGTAGAAACAACCAGGGTGCCCCCTCCCCAGAGGTCCAAGTCCCAACTCTGTGGGCCACCTCCTTTGTTTCTAAGTTCAGCTAACGTCCCCCTCTTTTCTTGGTTTCCCCAGGGATGGCAACTGTATGACTAACTCTGCTCCCTCCTCATGCTTCTCCTCACACCTTTTGTTTTATCAGCCAGACCAGTTCCCCATATTCCCTCTGTTAAATTAACCAATGTGGTCTATGTTTTCCTGACAGGTCCTAAACTGATGCATCACCTTCTAGGACTTCTTAAAGTTTTGTGATGAAATAGTACAGCATAAGCTTTTGCAGAAAATGTGACTTTTTTAGAAAAATCTGTTCCCATGCCTTTATTGCATTTTTTCTGCAGCTATTTGGAGGGGTGGTGGTTGATTTAAATGAGTCTCTTTGACAACATTACTAGCTCTTATTTAATTTTTTAAGAAAAATTTTTTAAAAAATTTTATTTGGCAAAGTGAGAGAGACAACAGAGAGGGAACAGAAATGGGGGAATGGGAGGTGGGAGTAGGAGAAGCAGACTTCCCACCAAGCAGGGAGCCTGATGTGGGGCTTGATCTCAGGACCCTGGGATTATGCCCTGACGTGAAGGCAGATGCTTAATGACCGAGCCACCCAGCCACCCCTCTAGCTCTTATTTTATTAAAAACAGATTTCTTGAGCTATAATTCACATGCCACAAAACTTACCTATTTAACGTACACAATTCAGTGGGTTTTAGGGTATCCACAAATGTGTGCCACCACCAGCACAATTTTAGAATATTTTCATCACTTCAGAATGAAATCACGTACCCTTTGGATAGTACTCTGCTATCTTCCCACTCCCTAGTCCTAAAGAGTCACTAATCAATCCACTTTTTGTCTATATAGTTTGCCTCTTCTGGATATTTTGTGTAGGTGAAATGATACAAATGTTATCTTTTGTGACTGGCTTCTTTTACTTACCACAGTGCTTTCTTTTTAAGAGATTTTACTTATTTATTTGACAGAGAGAGAACATAAGCAGGGGGAGCGGCAAGCAGAGGGAGAGGGAGAAGCAGAGAGCCCAACGGGCTTGATCCCAGCATCCTGGGATCTAAGTCAAAGGCAGATGCTTAACCAACTGAGCCACCCAGGCGTCGCTAGCATAATGGTTTCAAGTTTCACCTACGCTGGAGCACGCATCAGTACCTCATTGCTTTTTATGGCCAAATAATATTCCATTGCATGGATATACCAGATTTTGTTTATTCGTTCAGCAAATAATGGAAATTTGGGTTGTTCTCACCTTTTAGCTATTATGAATAATGGTGCCGTGAATGTTCCTGAACAAGTTTTTGGTAGAGTGCCTTTGTTCTTCGATTGTAGTTTCTCTCAGACTGGGTTTTCTGCCTTTTGTATGAGGTGTCCTTCCCCTCACCCCCCTTGTCATGTGTTGGCCTAACTCCCTAGGGGAAAGGCCACTTATTTTTCTCGCTGCTCAAGGTCACCACAGGCAGACCTGGCACACTTTCTTTTGCGTTTAGCAAGTGTGAGCTTTCTCACTCATCTGGGATCCATGAGTAGGGGGTTTAGTTTCATGCCACTTTTCTGTAGCCGAAGGAAACCATGGTGGAGGAGGGAACAAGCTTATTCAGCACGAAGTTGGATTCTTGCTGGAGGACCTAGATTCTGGTCACTCAGTAGAGATCCTCCTGAACATTCTTTGCCAAAGCCCATGGTACCCATTCAAGGATTTCATTCTACCCTCGTGCTGTTCAGCTTGATCTGTCCACTAAGAGCGCCCGGGAGATGGCAGACCATGGCAACATCAACTAAGCTTCCTGTCTTCTTCTATCCTAGCAGTCTGGTGAGAGCCCTCTCTCAGTAGGAAAGCCACGCCAGAGTCCCCACCACAGTAAGCTTTCTTTTCCTTCCTTTTCCCCTTCCAGGACCAATTTCTTAAGAACTGTGTATTTGTGGAAGATGGGCCTATATCACTTCCTCATTTTCAAAACTGTGAGGAAAGTTGTCTTAGTTAGTCTTAGCGGGTGACCTCGCATAACATGGAGTCATCTCTTGTTCTCCAAGTGAGGCCTCCAGTCTCAAGGAGAGCATTTCTCCAAAGCTTCCATTTCCCGTCTCAAAGTCATTTCCAAATTTACCTTCTGTCATTCTGTGGTATTGTCAGGAACAACACGGCCAGTGCAGGCTTGAATCCCCACCTTGGCTCTAAAGCCTACACAAAATAAAGACCCCGCTGTCAGCTAAATCTTAACTACCCATTAATGCTTCCATGACAGGCAGTAAAACAGTGGAGATCTGAATCACAGTATGTTTGGCGTTCTAGGAACAGTTGTTCTAGTTGGAGGAAGTTGTGGCAGCTGTGGGCTGGTTTGTTTATCTTCTCTGAATGTTTGTGCGTGAGGCCAGTGTTGTCATAGCCTTGTATGTGCCATGCCCCAAAGGAGAAGCCAACTGAGTATTACAGGAAAGGCCAGAGGCATTTCCCTGAATAGGAGCGTTCTTGGGTAGAGTGAGGTCTCCTCAGCTTGTTATAGTTTCTCAGGGGGAGACCTGGTTGGTTCTCGCATTTGGACATACTAGGGAGTAGGGCTTCCTTGTCTTAAAATAAGACAAGGATGCCTGGGGGTGCATCCTGGGGTGCACCTGGGGGTGCCTGGGTGGCTCAGTGGGTTAAGCCTCTCTACCTTCTGCTCAGGTCATGATCTCAGGGTCCTAGGATTGAGCCCCACATCGGGCTCTCTGCTCAGCAAGGAGCCAGCTTCCCCCTCTTTCTCTCTGCCTGCCTCTCTGCCTACTTGTGATTTTTCTTTCTGTCAAATAAATAAAATCTTTAAAAAAAAAAAAAAAAAAGAATAGATCCTGGACACAGGGAGCTCTAGGACTTTTTGTCCAATGTCTCTGACTTAGGCAAGGGCAAAACTGGACCAGGAGACTCCCTAGTGTCTCAGACATGCCACACCTCCATAATTCCCAGAGTATGACTCGCATGCCATTAGGGTGATTCTCAGGCTGTGTGGTGAGTCAGGGAGTCCAAAAAATGCTCATAAATTAAAAGATAAATTATCACAGTCCATTTCCAGTGTCAAGGAAAATCTACTGGAATATTCTACTTTATAGATGGCCGGAAATAGAGATTTTGAAAGTTGATTTTCCCATTTGTCATTAAACTAGAGATGGATTCCCACAGGAAAAATATATACAAAATATTATTGAAAACCTCCTGGTAGGGGGCCTGGGTGGCTCAGTTCGTGAAGCATCTGCCTTTGGCTCAGGTCACGATCCCAGGGTCCTGAGACAGAATCCCTGCATCAGGCTCCCTGCTCAAGGGGGGAGTCTGCTTCTCCCTCTCCCTCTGCTACTTCCTCTGCTTGTGATCTCTCTCTCTCTAATAAATAAATAAAATCTTAAAAAAAAAAAAAAAAGAAACAAAGAAAACCTCCTAGAAGTATACCAGGCTTAGTGCAATACTGTGAATTATAATGAAAAATATGTTTTTGGTTTTCATCCCCATTCCTGACACAGAGCTTCTAAAATCCTTGGAATTTCATGATTTGAGAGAGATAAAAGTGTCTTTTTTTTTTTTTTTTTAAGATTTTACTTTACTTATTTGACAGAGATCACAAGTAGGCAGAGAGGCAGGCAGAGAGAGAGGAGGAAGCAGGCTCTCCACCAAGCAGAGAGCCCGATGCAGGGCTCGATCCCAGGATCCTGGGATCATGACCTGAGCTGAAGGCAGAGGCCTTCACCCACTGAGCCACCCAGGCGCCCCATAAAGTGTCTTTTGTTATTCATAAGAAGTCCCATCCAATCATATCTAACTTTATGTTAATGAGATGACTTCTGGAAAACCTCTAACCTGGGAGCTGGTTGCCAGGGGAACCATCCAGGTAATTAGAAGTTTGGAACTTTCAGCTCCATCCCCATATCTCTGGGGGAGGCAAGAGGTTGAATTAATCACCAGTGGACAGTGATATAATCAATCATGCTTATATAACAAAGCCTCCATAAGAACCTTAAACAATGGGGTTCAGAGAGCTTCTGGGCTGGTGAGCATGGAGAGAGCAAAGAGACTCCACACCTCTTCCCCCGTATCTTGCCTTATGCGCCTCTTCTATTTGGCTGTCCTGAATTGTATCCTTTAATAATAAACCAGTAATCTAGTAAGTAAACCATTTTCTGTAAATTCTGTGAGCTGCTGTAGCCAATTATCAAATCCAAAATGGGTGTGACTTATATCCAGTACAGGTGACAAGCAACTGGTGGACTTGTAATTGGTAACTGGAGTGGGGGAGGGGCTGAAGTCTTCTGGGACTAGCCCTTAACCAGCGGGGTATGCTCTAACTCCAGGTAGGGCATGTCAGAATTGAACTGAATTGTGGGACACCCAGCTGTTACCTACAGAGAATTGCTTGGTGTGGGGAACCCCTCCCCCCATATTTGGTGACCAGAGTGAAGTATTAAGGGTAGCAGATGAAGAAACAGTTTTCCCTCCGGCTGTTGTAGCAGAGGAAATGAGTCTTTCCAACTCACTCACCCTCAGTGTTCACGGTCTCCGGGGTCTCCGGTGTCCCGTGAGCTGTCAAAGGGCTTTAAGATACCCCTCCCACTGCAGAAGCTCACAGAGAAAGTTTCTCCTAGAGAGAAAACACAGCATAGCCAGGAAAACAGAACTGCCCCATCGTGTAGTCTTCTTGGGTTGACGAGTACAGCCAGCATTCAGCATTTCATAAAGCGTATTAGAGAGAAGCAAATCCTCTTTTGAAATACAAACGTAAGCCAAAACTGTGTAGCCTAGACCAGAATGGTTAACAGATGTGTGAAACAATTGAGTAAAGGACAGGTCGGGCTAGGGAGGGAGAGATAAGGGGCTCTGTGATCGCGCTCACAGAAATCCCAAAAATGTGGAGGTGTTGGGAAACCAGAGATAAGGGAACAAACAGGACCACCCTGCCCGAGGCGAGCATGGTGGGCGGCTTTTTTATGATAATCACTTGTGACCAACAAAGAATAACCAGACACTAAAAAGGAAGTGGGCCTTTGAAGGTGTTATCCCTAGTCTTCCCTCAATGGTGATATCAATAGAGATGTTAAGGATTTAAGTTCTGTGGTGAGCTCTCTATAAAAGACCAACCGTGTAGTGTACTGTCTAAGAATTGAAGTTGGCTGTGTCTTTCCTACCCTCAGAACCCTGTAATGGCTTTCCAGGTCACTTGGAATAAATCTAAAATCTTTACCTCAGGGTCTTTGTGTTTTGAATTGCTTTCTGGACAGACACACTCTTCCCAAATACACGGCTCCCTTTCTCCCTTTCTCCAGGTCTCTGTTCAAATTCACCTCATCAGGAAGACCTTCTCTGGAGACATTCCCTCAGACCACACACACACACACACACACACACACACATACACACACCTGCCAGCGTATGAAGGAATGAACTCACAGGAGGGTTCTGCTCATACTTGCCTAAGCATTTTTTTGGGGGGAAAAAAGGAGTTTATAAGGATTTTTTCCAGAGCTCGAGGAGATGGGGTCAAGGAAGGCACAGCCCCTCACATGGTGCCCTGCTTCTGCCCTCAGCACAGCGGCCGTGGTCCCGGGAAAGTGACATTGGTTCAGCTGTGCCAGAGAGAGAAGTCGCTGTGAGGTGTTCATGACCCTGCTCTTGGGAGCGCAGGCCCGGTGACATGGAGCCATCCAAACCAGTCCGACAGGAGTGAGGGCAGGATTCTGCCCAGACTAGTAGAAAAGAGAGAATCATGGGGGCCTCCCAAGCCCCGACTCTGTCCACGCCGAGTGAGACGGGTGAAAGGGACACGCTCGCTGAGGAACAGGGGCTGAGACGGTGAGGGCACAGGGGGACAACCTGACAAAGGATTTGGATGCTGCGAGCTGTTCCGCCACAGGAGCAGCCTCTGAGGGCGAGCAGGCTGCGCCTTCAGACTCATCCCTTCACTTGGCAGGTGTTCACTGAGCCTGTGCTGTGGGCCAAGCAGGATTTTAGTCCTCAGAGGACAGTTCCAGAAGTTAAGGAGGCCACAGGGAGGGGCCCAGGTTGCTCAGGAGAGCGCCGACGTCTCCCCCTTCAGTTCAGGTCTTCCTTTTTTCTCCTTGGATGCTGACGCTGGGCTGCCTCACCTCGTCCACTAGGGACCAGTGTGGCCTGTGTCACCGAGGGCTGGTGACTCTGGAGGCACTCAGCAGCCCCTGGAGGTTCCCACCACAGCTCCTCATTGTGAGGAGTTAGAACCTCAGGTCCCGGTTCTAACTGCTGCAAACTCCCCAGCGGACAGAGGGTCATTTCCACCACCTGCTGCTCTGTGCTCTAGACCCAGAGCCTGGTCCGCCCATGGATTCCCCCTCCGCAGCTGCTCTAGGGCCTGCTGCTGGCTCAGGCTGTGTGGCTTGTTGGGGGCAAGGAAGCCGGCTGGGCCCAGGGAAGCAGCAGGAAATGGAGCAAGATAGGTTTTTTCAGGGCATATCTAAAGGGGCGTTTCTTTAGGGATGTTGGCGAGTGAAGAGGTCTCTGGTAGAGATAAGAGAAGGCCAGACTCTAAGCCAGCGGGTCATGTTGGGAATTCAGAATGGACCTCAGTCCCTGACACTCAAGGCCAGTTCTCACCCTGTCGAGGCCTGGAGGGCAATGGAACATCCACTGAACGCTAGTGGGACACGCTAACCCCGAAATCTCACAGGCTGGCCTAATCCATTCCTGCCTAGGCCTGGGCCACAGGGCCATCTCGGCTTCCTGTAGGACTCTGGGAGTGGCAACTGCTGATGGCTGTCTTCTCCCTGGCAGCTGGAGGCGGTGAAGTCACCTGGTACCTCTGAAGCAGCTGGGTGAGGCGAAGAACACGCGAAGGCTGACGTGACCTGGTTTCCAGAATTTGGCACTCCCTATCTGTCCCGCGCAGGGAACTCTTGTCACCATCAGCCCGGTGGGATCAGGGCTATCCTCACAAGCACGATGACTTGGGGGTCATCTCCAGGGGTGATTCCTGCACTGCTGTTGTTGGAATCAGAGAAGAGATGCATCTTATGGGGGCACCTGGGTGGCTCAGTGGGTTAAGCCTCTGCCTTCAGCTCAGGTCATGATCTCAGGGTCCTGGGATTGAGCCCTGCATCAGGTTTTCTGCTCAGCAGGGAGCCTGCTCCCCCCACCCCCCACCTCTCTGCCTACTTGTGGTCTCTGTCTGTCAAATAAATAAATAAAATCTTAAAAAAAAAAAAAGATGCATCTTATAGACTTGTAAACTTTCCAGTTTTTATGTAAGAACATTCCGAGCTCTGAGTGCAGTGGTTCCTATTTTTCAGGGCTTATTTGTACGAGATACTTCTGAGAGAACCCAGACCTGCTGCAGAGCTGGCCAGAACATTCAGAGGGTCTGGACACTGGGCCGTGACTGAACAGCAGTTCCCCAGGCAAGGGAACCAGCAAGCGGCGGCGACATTACTGCAAATCAAGGACGGTGTAAGCATCCTGAGGCCTCAGAATCCCCGTAGTGCGGAGCTGCTGAACCGGGGCCTCCACCTCAGAAAGAGGCAGCTGGGAGGCAGAAGGGGAGCTCATTATTATTATTCAAAATTAAGGTTTTGTTTTCTTAAATGACCTCCTCCTGCAGCCACAGGTTCCTGAGGTCTGGTCATTTGGGTGCAACGAGCAGGGTTGTAAAAATTTCACAAAATCAGAGAAATTTCTGCCTAGAGCCTGGCACCTCCATCAAAGCACTGGACGCAGGGGAGAGCATTCGTGGGACAGACACTGCATTTTCACAAGCGGCCATTATGCTGAGGCCCAGATGACGTGCCCCTGCTGCAGGCTTGTGAACGGGGGACGCTGGCAGAGAGAAGCAGGACAGGGGAGAGGACAGGGCGAAAGCGCTTGACGCTGCCGGTAGCCCACAGATGGGCTTCTGAGCACACGGGACACACCTCCTGAGAACTGCCCAAAGTACTTGAGGGAAATGTGGCAGACCCTGGAGCCCAGAGTGAGCTAGTGGGAACACGAGCTCCTGATGCAAATGTCATTTTGTTTGTATCCACAGGCTGACAGATATGGGGACTTTTGGGTTATGCTTGGAAGAGTCCTGGGAGACACTCAGGACATTAGAGGGAGGGAAGCAGCCATAGAGCAAACGTGTCCTGGCCCTCAGACGCTCATCCCCACACCCACTGTTCTGAGCAGACGGGCTACAGGCAGGGTCTGTCCCCTCACACATGATGGTAACCAGCAAGGGCCTCCCAGGGGTCCCCACTGCAGCTGAGGGACACTTAGGTATGGCAGGTGGGAGACAGCTGGGGGAGAGGCCTCAGCCTTCCTAGGGCCTTGAGACCAAGGAAAACCTGAACTGGCTCTGTCCCCTTCCTCATTATTTTTTTGGTGGTTCTAAGCTCTAACCTTTCTTTCTCCCTGTCTCCTCAGGGCACAGGCCCCACTGGCCTAGGGGTTCAGCCCACCTCACAACCCCATCTTCCTGCAGGTTTACTGGCCCCAGAAGACTTCTGAGTCTTTGGGGTTGAAAGGGGAACATCTTGTTTACACATTAATAAATCCTCATCAATGGGTCCTAGAAATTGCTCGTTTTTTTACCTCAGACAGAAGATTACTTTCCTTTCCTGTTGATCCCATTCTCATTTCCCCCATTTCCCACCTGTTTTCTTCTTTCCCCATCTGTTACCCTCCTTGTGTTACTTCTCATGCCTAAGAAACCACATGGGTGTTGGTCTGAAGAAAACCATGGTACTTCTTCTGACGTGTGTCTAACAGGCTTTTTTTTTTTTTTTTTTAAGATTTTATTTATTTATTTGACAGAGAGAGAGCGAGCCAGAGTGCACAAGCAGAGTGAATGGCAGAGGGAGAGGGAGAAGCAGGCTCCCTACTGAGCAGGGAGCCCGATGTGGGGCTCAATCCATGACCTGAGCCAAAGGCAAACACCGAATGACTGAACCACCCAGGCACCTTCTCCCCCAAATCCTTTTTGATTATTTGAGACACTTGAAAACTGCCAGAATTCTTCACCCAGTTTACCCGCAGTCAATTACAGAACGACCACAAATTCTGTAGAGCTGTGCTGGTCACTATGGAAGCCACTAGCCATATGTGCCTATTTCAGTTATTTTAATAATGACCATTAGGTAAAATAAAAAATCCAGGTCTCCAGTTGCACTAGCCATATTCGCAGTGTCCAGTAGCCACAAGTCACTAGTACTGCTGTATTAGGACAGGTAAAGAACGTTTCCAGCATCCTCGACGGTTTTACCTCAGCGGTGTTCTAGTGTCATTATGGCATTAATTCTTGTATCTTCCTCACCCTTGATTCGGAGGCTTGCTGACCCGTGTCCCTCGCCCCATGCCGTCTGACCTGGGAGGAGCGCCTCTCGGTATCTTGATCAAACCCCCTATTACAACGAATGGGGTCTTCCCGTCTGCAACCGCTTGGAGACTACATTTTATTTTTTATTTTTTTTATTTTTTAAATTTTATTTATTTATTTGACTGAGAGAGATTGCAAGTAGGCAGAGAGGCAGGCAGAGAGAGGAGAGGAGGTAGCAGGCTCTCTCCTGAGCAGAGAGCCCGATGTGGGGCTCAATCCCAAGACTCTGAGATTGTGACCTGAGCAGAAGGCAGAGGCTTTAACCCAATGAGCCACCCAGGCACCCCTGGAGATTACATTTTATTTTATTTTTAAAGATTTTATCTATCTATTTATTTATTTATTTTTAAAGATTTTATTTATTTATTTGTCAGAGAGAGAGAGCGAGAGTGAGCATAGGCAGACAGAGAGACAGGCAGAGTCAGAGGGAGAAGCAGGCTCCCTGTGGAGCAAGGAGCTCTATGTGGGACTCGATCCCAGGACGCTGGGAACATGACCTGAGCTGAAGGCAGCTGCTTAACCAACTGAGCCACCCAGGCATCCCCTTTTATTTATTTATTTGACAGAGATCATAAGTAGGCAGAGAAGCAGGCAGAGAGAGAGGGGGAAGCAGGCTCCCTCTGAGCAGAGAGCCCGATGCGGGGTTCAATCCCAGGACTCTGGGATCATGACCTGAGCCAAAGGCAGATGCTTTAACCCACTGAGCCACCCAGGCGCCCGAGATTACATTTTAAATACAGAAGTTTCTTTGACTAGCTCTGCACTGACTAGGGAGAGTGGGTGCCAGGAGTTCGCACTGTGAGCTCTCCTTACTGGACCAGGGCTGAGTTGTTCTGGGAGCTGGTGGCTCTGCATTTCCCTAAGCCTGGGTCAGTGATGTACCAGACCCAGGGCCGAGGACCTGAACCAAGGTCTTTAGAGGGGCCTGCTCGTCCTTTGGTTCAGATGTTCTTGGGCTGTTGTCATCATTAACTCTTGCAGGAAGTTCTCTGTCATCTGCCTCCGGTCAACTAGTGGTCGCTTCCATTGAGGTCCCGAGATGGGAGAAGGAAGGAAAGAAATGAAGTCAGAGAGGGGCAGGCAAGAGCCTGGTGCTGGGGCACCAGGGACGGATGGAAACATCCTGCAGAGCACTGCGTCGGTCTCCGATCAACGGTCATGTGTTGGATCCCCACACAGAGCCCCAAGACCAGCCTCACAGTCTGGGGGGGGGCTGGTCATGCTGGCCCTGTGTGCCATGCTGACCTGAGCACTGGCTCCCGAGTCCGGGACCTACCCTCCAGCCGGGACACTCTGCACCCCATTTGGATTTGACACCCTGTGCCAGCCTGCTCTTCCCCATGGGGTACCTGCCTTACCCCACGTAAGCTGCGACATCCTAGGACGGGTAACTCTTGTCTTAGTCACTTCAGGCGGCTCTAACGAATACCACAGGCGAGGTGGTGTATGAACAACGCAAATGATTTCCCCCAGTTCTGGAGACCAGATGTCTGAGATGAGGGTGCCGGCAGGGTCGAGGTGGGGTGAGACCCTCTCTCGGGTTTCTTCCTTGTTGTGTCCCCATGTGGTGGAAAGCCAGGGAGGGGGCTCTGCATACAGCTTCCCCACCCCCCCAACCCAATCACCTCCAAAAAACCCCACCTCCTAATACCATCACACTGGGGGCTAGAATTTCAATGTATGAATTGGAGGGGGACTCGAACATTCCATCCATTGTACTTTTGTCTCCAGATGTGCTCTTTCCTCTGCTTAGGCTCCAACAACTGTTACTTCTAGGGCTGCCTCCACCCTTCCGCTCCCTCCTGACATGCATGCCAATTCCGCCTGGTGCCACCAAATGACTTTTGTCTGAATTGATTAGAGGGGACAGGACAAAGAAAGAGGAAGTGAAAGAGGAAGAGGGACTTTCCTTTATTTTTAACATCTCCTATGTCTTTGCAGTGACCATGTGCTGTCCATCTCCCGGGGACCCAGTATGTCAAGTTGCCTTTATTGCGGGAACATTGTATCATATTACTTGCTGGGTTCTGTTGGGTTTGTTTTCTTCCTTTGTGTTTATTGCCTCTCCACTGCCTATCAGAGATCTCTGTGTATCAGCGTCCTTAAGACTTATTTTAAAACTCTATTTCCATTTCATTTTCTACACCTGTTTCATGTCTATACTCTGCTTCTTCTCCTGTGTTTTCCACTGAGTTTATACCCCCTGGTGCTCCCAGGCTTTTGCTTTGATTTTTGTGATGTTTCTTTTTTCCCCTTGCATGTCTGCACTGAGTTCTGCAAATGTGTAAGATTAAGTTTTATCCTCTCTTGTTTTCTCATGCCATCTTCTCTGGGATGAGAGATGTCTCTTCTGTATTTTTTTCTTCACTAAGTCTGTTTTCTCATTAAGTCTTTTTAAGTCATGGCCAAATATTTGGTCGGGATTTTCATCGATTTCATGGCAGCTTTTTGGGGTGATTCTTTGAACCTGGGAAATTTTTTGGTTGTAATTTCTGGCCTTCTTTTTTATTTTGTATGAATGCTGGCTGCCTTTGAATGCCCTTGATTTACCTACTTGTTAGAGTTTGATTCACAGGCTAGATTTTTGCTAATGTTTCTTCCATTCGTTGTTTTACTTCTGCCAATGAGCTATATTTGCTGGTCTTCCTAATGGACATGGCCCTTACTGTATGCAAAAGGGTACTGGTTAATCCTCTTAGGCTGAGCGTCATACCTAAAGCAAGTATTCATGCTGGGGGTTTCTTAGTTTTACAGTCTTTGGGCTGTTTTGCATTTTATTTCCCTATTCTACCCCAAGGGGCTTCCACATTGTACCTTCATAAAAATTATGAAGGGACTCCGCAGCTTTTGGTAGCCTGTATGCATACTTGGAGTCTATGGATCTTTGTCTCCTAATTGGACTGAAAACATAAATCCCCTCAACCCCCATGATTTATACTAAAAGAAAACTCGTTTCCTCTGCTAACACACATACGACATCTCATACCATACGTGGGATTTTCTATACCAAACAATTCTCCAATTTTTGGAGGATAGCAACTAGGTGTCCTACAATTTAACGTTAATTCTGACACTAACTGACTGGAGTTGACAAAGGCCATACAGGTCAAGGGCTCAGTCCTACAAAGCTGTCTCCATTTCAGAAGCCAATTCCAGAAGTCCCAGCCTGTCACCTGTACTTCTGAGTAACTGGTCATAAAATGGGGTTTTCCAAGATCCTCTCCCTGTGTTTGGTAATTTGCTAGAATGGTTCACGGAAGAGAGGGAAACACTTTGTGTTTCCTGGTTTTAAGTAAAAGATATAATGAAGAATACAATTGGATAGCTAGGTGGAGAGGTGCATAGGGTGAGGTCCAGCAGGGGTCCGCGCGCAGGAACTTCCATATGCGTGACATTGGGAGTGTTCTACCCTCCTGGTATGTTGGTGTATTCACCAGTCCAGAAGCTCCTTGAATCCTGTACTTTCACGATTTTTATGGAGGCTTCCTCACAGAGCATGTTCAATTATTAACTCAATCTCTAGCCCCTGACCTCTCCTGGGAAGATGGGGGTGGGGCTGAAAGTTCCAGGCTTCTATCCCGTTTAGTGCTCCCAACCACCCCAGATTCATCTCCATTAGAACAAAAGATGCAGATTAAAAACCGCTTGTGAAGACTCCGATTATCCTGTCCCCTAGGAAATTACAAGAATTTTAGTAGCTCTCTGTGGGGAGCCAGGGTTCAATGACCAAATATCAGCAGGAACCAGAGGAAAAGACTGATAGAGATATTTTGATATTTCCCATTATTTCAAACAGATCATTCTTCTTTTGCCATTTCAATGCTTTTTTGCAGTTGACAATTCTTTTTTTGTTTGTTTGTTTTTATTTTTCAATGTTTTTGAGAGAGAGGAAGCCTGAGTGCATGAATGGGGGGGTAGGTAGGGAAGGGGCAGGAGGAGAGGGAGAGAATCTCAAGCGGGCTCCATGCCCAACACGGAGCCCAACCCAGAGCCGAATGAGGGGCTCCAACTCACAACCCTGAGATCAGGACCTGAGCTGCAACTCATGGAACCACCCATGCAGGCCCCGTAGTTGATAATTTTTGTATTAACTTCCTCCTGTTAATAAAACTGCTGTGTGGTTTTTGTCACCTGACTGGGCTTAGGCAAATATATGGCTTTTCTTTTCTTTCTTTTTTTTTTTTTGAAGATTTATTTGAGAGAGAGACAGCAGAGAGAGCGAGCACAAGCCAGGGGGAGGGGCAGGGGAAGAGGGAGAAGCAGACTCCCTGCTGAGCAGGGAGCCCCACCTGGGGCTCTATTCCAGGATCCTGGGATCATAACCTGAGCTGAAGGCAGACGCTCAATTGGCCACTCAGCCGCCCAGCTTTTGGCTTGATATAATATTTTAAAACTTAGTTTTTTGTATTTAGTGCTCTTTACTTTTTAACATGGTTAAGCTTGCAGGGACAAGGCTGCCCCTCCCTTCCCTAAAAGGAAACCACCCTTAAAAGGATTTCAAGGCAACCTGGGAGGAGCCCTCCCCGCTTCCCTAAGTGGTAGACAGATGACAAAAACCTGATTGGATGACAGGCATGGGGGGAGGTTAGGTAGATTGAAACAGCCTTCCAGCAAGCCCCTAAAAACCCCTGAGACTTAGGAACTATGGTGGCTACCCTCTCCGGTGCCCTCCCTCTTTGGGGGCTTTGAATTATCTGTTTACCGTTGCTCAATAAATTTTGCTTTGCTGCAGGCCATTCTAGTTCTGGTCCAGTGCTTTCATTCTTCCAAGGGGCATGACACAGAGCCACAGGCAGTAAAGAAAGAAATAATTTATCATCGCCTAATTTCTATCTGCATGTTGGTCTCTTTCTGGATTTTTAATTTTCTTCGATGGTTTTTCCTGTCTGTGCCTCTGCCAGGATTACACTAAGTTATTTTAATTTTGTATTTTCATCTCCTGTAGGACTAATCTTCTCTCCTACTCTTTTATTTCTGAATTTCCCTGGCCATTCTTACATAATTGATTTTAATAAGAACTTTAGAATCAGCATATCTAACTAGTTAATGAAAAATTACTCTCTAAACCTAGATCTTGGTTTGACTTTCCGTTTGTTCTAGGGTTTTTTCTTCTGTCTCCATTAAGAGAGTTTAAAAACTTTTATTTATTATTATTATAGGTTTTATTTATTTGGGAGAGAGAGAGCATGGGGAGGGGGAAGAGAGGGGAGAAGCAGACTCCACTGAGCAAGGAGCTTGACATGGACTCCATCCCAGGACCCTGGGATCATGACCTGAGCCAAAGGTAGCCACTTAATTGATTGAGCCACCCAGGCGCCCTAAGTTTAAAAACTTTTTAAATGAATCTTATTTATTAAAGCTTATTTTGCATTCTTATTATCATTGTTAATGGAGAAAATTTTTTTGTATTTTAACTGGCCATTTATTTTTTTCCCCCTTATTTTGCGAACTTTCTATCCTGTGTAATTAGAATTTACTACCAAAGTCTTATAGGGGCTATTTTTCTTTTTTTTACTCATTTATAAATGTTGATTTAAAGATGTTACTTATCTGGATACCAATTTGTTCCCTGTTGCATGAAATCTCTCAGTCTGTCGCTTATTTTCAGTAGGGCCATTTGATTTTTTTTTAAAGTTTAGTTTTTAGGGCTGCCTAGGTGGCTCAGTCGTTTAAGCATCTGCCATCGGCTCAGGTCATGATCTCAGGGTCTTGGGATGGAGCCCATGTCCTTGCTCAGCGGGGAACCTGCTTCTCCCTCTGCCTGCTGCTCTCACTGCTTGTGTCTCTCAGTCTCTCTCTCTCTCTCTCTCTCAAGTAAATAAAATCTTTTTTTTTTTTTAAAGATTTTATTTTTTTATTTGACAGAGATCACATGTAGGTAGAGAGGCAAGCAGAGGGGGAGGGGGAAGCAGACTCTGTTGAGCAGAGAGTCTGATGCAGGGCTGGATCCCAGGACCCTGAGATGATGACCTAAGCACAAGGCAGAGGCTTAAACCCACTGAGCCACCCAGGACCCCCATAAATAAAATCATTCAAATTAAAAAAAAAAAAAAACTTTAGTTTTTAAATATAATAACATTTATCCGTCTATCCTTTCCTGGTTAATGCTTTCGGGGTCCTGTTTTAAAAAATATTTTGGGGGCACCTGGCCAGCTCAGTCAGTGGAACGTGTGGCTCATGATCTTGGGGTTGGGGTTGTGAGTTCAAGCCGCACACTGGATGTGGAGCCTCCTTAAAATTTAAAAAAAAAGGAAAAGAAAAAGAAAAGAAAAGAAAAAGAAGAAAAAATTTTCTAACCTAGGGCTGGAAAGATTTTTCTTCTATGCATTTTCCCTTAATGTTTTAAAATTTAGTTTTTCATATTTAGTGCTTCCCATGTAGAATTGATGTTTACATATGGTATGAAGTATGATTATATTTTATTTTTTAACATGGTTAAGCTTTTGACCAGCACCAATAAGTTGAAAATGTGCTGCTGACAGATTAAGTGTGTGCAGGTGCATACGCACCTCTTGGCTCACTGTCTTTATTCTTGGGCTAACCAGTACCCCGCTGCTTTAATGACTGTACGTACTGCTTCAGGCTGCGACTCTTCAGCTTATGGTCTCCCACATTTTCTTGGCTTGAAATTGCATAGATTAATTTGGGGGAAAATGGACATTTTTATAACCTTTGAGCTTTTCTTGTCATAACATGATTTATTTTTCCATTTATGTAGATTCTAAAATTCTTTGAATAAATCTGCGTACATATCTCTGCAAAGGCCATGAAAATATCTTTTATTAGAGTAATTCCTGTATATCTTTTTAAAAATTACTACTATAAAATGATATGGTGCTCTGTGATGGATGCTAGGTGGTCATACCAATAAGACACAGAACATGTCCACCATCATTTACATTCAGATGGTTGGCCTGGTTGGTAACAGTTTTAATAATGCGTCCATACATCCAGGCAAAACCCAAAGTACAGCGGCCTATCCAGCCTGGGGGAAGCCAGGGCTGTAAGTTAGAGTCACAGAGCCATTGGGCCTCAGCCAGGAGACGGTTATAGAACACTGGGCCCTTCCTCAAGAGCAGTGAGGATTTCAGGGGCTCATCAGTTTTGGAGGGCCATCTTTTGAATTTACGTAATAATTTCAGGCCCATATTTGACTGGGGAGTTATAGCTTGATAATAATCCCCTTTTCTTTAAATTGCTCCGTGGGCATACGGAACCAGGAAGGCGTATCTGGAGTCAGTATAAATATCAATTTTTAAGGCTTTTGCCAATTGCAAAGCATAGGTGGGCACTGTTAATTCTGCTTTGGGGACAGACATGTTTACTGACAGGGCTTTGGCCTCAACAGTCTGAGTTAGACTGACTATAGCATACCCAGTGTTTTTGTTTTTTGTTTTCGTTTTGTTTTTAATTTTTTTTTAATTTTTTTATTATTTTTTTTTTAAAGATTTTATTTATTCATTTGACACAGAGAGATCACAAGTAGGCAGAGAGGCAGGCAGAGAGAGAGAGAGGAGGAAGCAGGCTCCCCGCGGAGCAGAGAACCCGATGCGGGACTCGATCCCAGGACCCTGAGATCATGACCTGAGCCGAAGGCAGCGGCTTAACCCACTGAGCCACCCAGGTGCCCCGACCATATCATTCTTTTAGAATCTGCTTTCCTGGAACTGTTGTAAGGAATCTCTAGGCTGAACTTTTAGTAGCCTCTTGAAGCCAGAGCCAAGCCAAGTCCTTGCCATCAGACACGCCTGCAGCACCTGTAGATCTGGGCCGGTTCCTCCCCATGAGGCTCCCATGTATCCTGAGGTTCCCACACCTGCCAGAAAGAGACATTCATTACCCATCTGGTGAGGCTGCTGGGACCTCTGTAAGCGAGGTATCAGACCAAGAGTTCCAAGGGGCTTTATGGCTCTAGGTTTCATAAAGCCAACCTCACTTCCTTAAAGCTGTTTGGGTATATCGATTCTGCACACGTCTCTCTCAAATATGACATTCCAGTCATAGCCTTAGTAAAATAACCCATGTTTCCAGTGGGTCCTGTTACACGGAGAACAGAGTCTTATTGAACCTATGCAAATGACTAGGACTGTCTTGGAAGAAAGAATACTTACTGAGACCTTTTGAATTAGGGGGTTCAGGTGTAGAGAAAATTTAAGTGCTTTAATTTGCTTACAAATGATATTTTCACATTTCTTCAAGTCATGATATCTTAAAAAATTTCCTTAATCTGGAAGAGTAAACATTAGAGAACCAACAGTGTTCCAAACAAGGATCACAAACTATAATCGTCTTTTTAGTTCGTTTAGTCTTATGTTACTAGTTCTCGCTCAGTTTGAATGCAGCTTTGGTTAACTAATCCTCAGCCATTTATTTCAGTTTTAGGATTTTAAAGATATCGAACACCTGTATTTGTCATTAGAGTTCTTTTTATGAACTTCCTTGAAGATGAATCTCCTTTTATAAGAGAATTAGAACAATTATAAATAGTAAACTAAGAATGGCCATGGTTGAAGGGTTGATGAAAGTTACTAGCCAGAACGATACAGCTGGCAAGGAAATTCCTGTGACATACAACACGTCAATAGCCAAACCAGCAAGTGATGATGACCTTATATTAACATGCTAAAACTTTAGGAGTTGCATTTTTTTTTTTTTAAGATATTTTTTATTTGACAGACAGATCACACGGAGGCAGAGAGGCAGGCAGAGAGAAAAGAAGGGAAGCAGACTCCCTGCTGAGCAGAGGGCCCAATGCGGAGCTCGATCCCAGGACTCCGGGATCATGACCTGAGCCAAAGGCAGAGGCTTTAAGCCACTGAACCACCCAGGTGCCCCTAGAAATTGCATTATTACCTCTAGAAAAGTTAATAGCGAGGTACCCAAATGTAACCTAAGGCTTATCATTTGCTTAACTACTTCCGGAATAACTTAGCATACCAAAGAAAAAGACCTAATGAGTTAAAGAGAATTCATTTACAATTTAAAGCTTAGGAAGTTTGTTAAAACCTTAGTAAAAGGCGAAAGATTTATGCGATCTGAAGAGAAACCAGAGTTATAGCACATGCTTGAATAGTATTACAGATTACAAAAATTTTTAATTAACCAAGGTGACAATAAGAGATTTGAAAGGCAAATATTTAATACTGCAAAGTTTTTAAAGATTTTTTAAATCCTTATTTTAAGTTTGACCGAGAGAGACACAGCCAAAGAGGGAACACGAGCAGTGGGAGATGGAGAGGGAGAAACAGGCCTCCGATGAGCAGTGAGCCCGATGCCCGGCCTGATCCCAGGACTCTGGGATCATGACTGGAGCTGAAGGCAGACACTCCACCGACTGAGCCACCGAGGTGCCCCAATATGGAGAAGTTTTAACCAAGTAATGGAAGACTGGATAAAAGACAAAACATAGAAACTGGTTTTCTGGGCAGATAAAAGAGAAACAAAGCCTTTGTTTACCATTTTCTTATCCAGAGCTGATGAACAATTCAAGAGAACTTTTTTGAAGATTTTATTTATTTGACAGAGAGAGAGAAAATCACAAGTAGGCAGAGCAGCAGGCAGAGAGAGAGGAGGAAGCAGGCTCCCCGCCGAGCAAAGAGGCCAATGGGGGGCTTGATCCCAGGACCCCGAGATCATGACCCAAGCCAAAGGCAGAGGCCCAACCCACTGAGCCACCCAGTACCCCAAGAAAACCTGTCTTCTGAGAGGAGAGGATGTCAATCTTATACCAGTGTACCTTTAAAATCTATTCATTTCAATCTTAGTCTGTCCTGACCACATCTAAAATTCCTTTTTGAAGATTTCCCTTCACAAACCTTCTACAACTTCCCTTTGCTTTCAGATTTTGTCCCGTACCATCTTTCCAAACCACCAACTTATTTAGGACAAAATGACCTTCTTTTACCTTCAAAAATGCATTCCCACTATTTGTATCTTTCTTACGTATCTCCTACTTTTCTACATACAGACTTGCTGCCCTTATTCCCATCAGTCTTAATTACATTTTTGCATTTTTTAGAAACCTTCAGTGAAGACTAAGTAGTAACCAATGGTAAACTGTTACACCAGCATTCTTTAGACAGAAGAATGTCTAAAGCACAAACCTACAACCAATCATCAATGACTTAGCACTATATCTTGTTCGGAAAAGACCTAGATGTCCAATGAATTTAATCCCATTTATTATCCTATAAGAAGTTTAAAGTTTCAGGTTACCAAAGACTTTGAAAGCTATTTTAACAATTACCCATGAAAACTTTGATGAGACTATTAACCAACAATTTAGTCACAACTTGCAACAGAGGTAACACGAGTTTGACCTTTAGTAAATCTCGATAGAATAAAAACGTGGCTGATAACTCTAAAGACACGTCTATCTTAATTAAACCAACAAACTGAACTTGGTTTAAGCACTAAACTATGTTCTACCTGGATCCTCCCCACGGTCAGTTTTCACCTGAGACACTGGCGGGGAAATCTGGGGTGGGTGGTGTTAGGTGCAATGGGTTCTTCTTGCCGCCTGCCAGTGAAGGGAGAAGGAGCCATGGTGCCCGAGGCTCTGAGGACGGTCTAGAAGGCAGCTGTGTAAACTGCACCCAAGAAGGTGCAGAAATGGGAGGAGGGTGATGGGGAGGCAGGAGAGACCAAGCACTGCCAGAGGAGAGAAAGGGTTCCTGGTTCTAGAGCTCATCAGCTCCAAGAGAGGAGCAGATGCCATGTTTTCCAGCCAACAACGGGGGGGATAGGCAGTCCATGTCAGGCCAGAGAAGACAGGGAATTTCCCCAAAACAAAGGGAGTTTCGGCAGCTGCTTGGGAATAGTCCTTCAAGTCCCTGGCCCTAGGGAGACTACCACAGTTGGCACCAATTATAGCCATTCACCTGGGAAATGAGTGAGAGAGAAGCCCCCACATCTGTTAGGAGGAACAGTGAGAGTCTGAGTCCCGTTTGCTAGGAATGGCCTGTGTTTCCTCCAGCAACCTGAGTTCAGTCCGAGGAGGCCTAAATAGAGAATTATTATCCAATGTACTAGCCAGTATGTTCTGCAAGAGGCCATCAGAGTGTAGCGTAGAGCAACAAAAGCCTTGGTATGAGCAATGAAGTTACCCAGGTCCATCTGCCCTGTTGCTGCAGAGGAGATCTAACTTGATAGAGCCTACTGAGGCCATGCAGTCTTACAGGAGGTCAGTACTCTCCTAGATTTTGCAATCCAAATTGTTTCCAATGGGTTAAAAGGCATCCCAAGGGAGAATCCCTGGGGACTGTAGCATCTTTAAGAACCCGCCTTAAACCTTTGGAAAATACTAGAAAAGTTTACAAGGGGGAAATTACCGAATTTTGTAGTTTAAGTTGTTCATAGAGGACACTGATGTAAAACAGTGAAGATAGAAATTCATCACGGTCTAAGGGATATTCCAGCACATGTGGTCTTTACAGCCAATTTCCTGGGAAATGGTCCCCGATTGGGCTTTAATTCAATCAGGTATTGGTTTCGGCCGGCTCCCAGTGGAGGTCCCACGGCCTGAAGTGGCTAGACCAGAGATGGGGTGGGGATCCCATTAGATCAATCAGGAGGAAACCTCACACGGGCGTCTTAGGATTGGCAGGTGTTCGGCTGACTTAGGTGTCTGTGTTGTGCCCGAGACAGATGACTTTGTGTAAGGACAGCAGTAAAAAGAGAGCATCAGGTTTTTCGGTCTTATTACCATCCCGGCTAGGGTACTAACTTCCCGGCAAAATGCAGACTTTCTCCTCCGCACAGCATAGCCACGGGCTAGAGGACTGCAGCCGGACCAATTGATATGAAGGTGTTCCAATGAGATCGTATTCCCTGGAGAGCCCCAGAAATGAGAGTAAAGGAAGAGGAGAGAAAGCACTCACCAATTTTTTATCAAAGCTCAGAGTCCAGATGAAAAGACTCAAAGACCGCTTTTCAGGAGCCACATGATGTGCTTGGGAAGACCGGTGAGGTTTGGTGGGGTGGAGTCCGTAGCTGATAACCAGGAAGGAATTCTTGAGATGTCTTTGGTGCAAAACGGTGGTTTATTAAAGCTCAGAGACAGGACCTGTTGGCAGAAAGAGCTTCTGCCAAGGGGCTGTGAAGGGTGGCTGAGTATATACTGTAGGGTAGGGGAGGTTCAGAAAAAGGGAGGTTTCAAAAAGATTTTCATGGGGCGCCTGGGTGGCTCAGTGGGTTAAGCCGCTGCCTTCGGCTCAGGTCATGATCTCAGAGTCCTGGGATCGAGTCCCGCATCGGGCTCTCTGCTCAGCAGAGAGCCTGCTTCCCTCTCTCTCTCTCTCTCTGGCTGCCTCTCCGTCTACTTGTGATTTCTCTCTGTCAAATTAATAAATAAAATCTTAAAAAAAAAAAAAAAAGATTTTCATATGTTAAAGAAGACTCACGGGATACCAGAGGGCTTGCCATTGTCCAGTTAAGGTTGTTTTCCCTCTAGCAAGGCATCAACATGAAGGTAGTTGAGGACTTCCCGGAGGAACATGACACTCTACTGGCTTCAAGTATCTGGCAATGGGCTTTGTGAGGTATCAGCTTCTGCTTTGTCCTCGACTTTCCTGTTCCCTCATCATACCCATAGAGCTAATTTTTTAAAAAGATTTTATTTATTTATTTGACACAGAGCGAGATATCACACGTAGGCAAAGAGGCAGGCAGAGGTAGAGGGGGCCGGGGGAGGGGGAGAGCAGTCTCCCTGCTGAGCCGAGAGAGCCGATGCAGGGCTTGATCCCAGGACCCTGAGATCATGACCTGAGGGAAGGCAGAGGCTTAACCCACCAGGCCACCCAGGTACCCCCCCCCCGCCCCCTCTTGGAGTTAATTTATGGTGATGACTTAGTGCTGATGTGGAGAGGCCAATGCCATTGAAAGAAGAATGCTTTATATTTCCAGGAGAAGTGGACCTGCCATGCCACTTAGGGCCACAGGAGAAAGGACCATTTAAGGTTTTATAGGCGAGATAAACATGACACCAGGCGAGGTAGGCACTAGGCAAGATTTATTAAAGGCACTCTCCAGTGAAGTTTCAGGGCTCAGGAGAAGGGAAGCCAGGAAAGTTGCGCACGGAGGAGGTGGGCACCCTTGGGTGAGGTTCTGGGACTCTGGAAAGCTGAGCTGGGGAAGTCACACTGGGAGGGAGTCGCCAGGGGGTCTTTTATCGGGCCAACACAGGGCATGGGCTCACATCCATATATGGTAGGGTATTTGGTGATCGGAGGGTATGGGGTGGGGGGGTCCTGATACTTTTGTTTCCTGCATAGGTATCGGATTACCTATGGAGAAGTGACCTGGGCATACATCCTTTTGGCAGGAGAGTCAAGGGTTAAGGAAAGCCGGTGGGGGGGGGGGGGCGCTGAAAGGCCCAGTGGTCATTTCTTTTTCTTTTTTTTCTTTTTTTTTTAAGATTTTATTTATTTGTCAGAGAGAGAGAGAGACAGTGTGAGCGAGCATGGGCAGACAGAGTAGCAGGCAGAGGCAGAGGGAGAAGCAGGCTTCCTGCCAAGCTAGGAGCCTGATATGGGACTCGATCCCAGGACGCTGGGATCATGACCCGAGCCAAAGGCAGCCGCTTAACTAACTGAGCCACCCAGGCATCCCCCAGTGGTCATTTCTATTGTTCCTCCTGCACTCCCTGAGTTGCCACCCAACAGACCAGTTTTGGTCAGGAGGCAGAAAAGAGTGAGGGAAAGGCACAGACCACAGCTTTTCTTGGGGTTTCCCTGGGAAAGGCAAGGCAGGTCAGGGTAAACAGTTTAGGATTGGCTAGATGGAATAATCCTGGCTGGCTTTGGGCTATGGGGGTGGTGTCTCGTTGTCTGGGGTCTGGCTCCTGGGCGATTTAGATAAAGGTGCTGGTCACCTTGGTTATGAGGCCTGTTTCTAGTTAAGTTGTTTACTGTCTTTAGGAATTAGCTCCTGGAATAGCAGTCTCTTCCCAAGTCTGGAAGGCCCTCAAACGCCAGAGCATCAACAATACAGAAGATACAGTGAATATAGAGACCAGGCCTTAGGTGAACTGTGAGTTCCTGCTTGTCCTTGTGTGCTTCCTCTTAGGCATGTTCTCAGACCGCAGGGGTAGCCCCCTGGTCTCTGAAAAGTGAGAGACAGAAGGGGCAGAGCTGTCCCGGCTAATCAAAACCTGAAACAGAGCCAAGCCAGGGGCAGAGCTGCTCAACACCAAGTACCTTTAGGTGTGCAAACAAGAATACACAATCCTGGTTTTAAAACTCTTCTGAGTTTGAGATGACTTGTTACACAGCATTACTGTGGCAATCACTTACTGATACTATTAGTGCATTTTATACAAGGACACTTTTTTTTTTAACTTTTTTTTTTTTTTTTTTTTTTTTTAGATTTTATTATTTATTTGAGAGACAGGGATCACAAGTAGGCAGAGAGGCAGGCAGAGAGAGAGAGGAGGAAGTAGGCTCCCTGCAGAGCAGAGAGCCCGATGCGGGGCTCAATCCCAGGACCCTGGGATCCTGACCTGAGCTGAAGGCAGAGGCTTTAACCCACTGAGCCCCCCAGGCACCCCAATACAAGGACACTTTCTAATCTGGTTATTAGTGTACTAGAATGTGATTTGTTTCTAAGTTGAACCCTCTTCATTCTAATAATTGTTGATTCTATATACATAATCATATTGCCTGTGAATGGTGATTGTTTTGTGTTTCCACTTTCAATTATCATTATTTTCATTTTTGCTTGGCTGCAGTGGTTAGACTTCCAGCACAATGTTTCACAGAAGCAGTGATTGTAGTCATTCTTGTCTCATTCCTGATTTTGAAAGAATTCGGTTATTAAGTACATTAGTTTTTTTAAGTACATGAGTTTTTAAGTACATTGTTTACTGTAGTTTTTTGTAGATTGACATGAAATTACAGCAGATCTCTTCTATTTTCGGTTTTTTTCATGTTAGTGTTAACTAGCAAACATTTTTTCTGCAGCTGTTGAGATGTTTTTCTCCTTTCATTTATTAATAGGGTAAATAATTTATATTAGTAGTTTTTCTAAAAGTTAGGCATCTTTGCATTGGTGAGATAAACCGACTTTGCCATGATAAACTAAAAAAAAAATACATTATTGGATTCAGTTTTTGAAGACTGTTCAGAAATTCTGCATCCATATTCGTAAATAGGATTGACTTTTAACTTTTCTCTCTTGTCCTATTGTCTGGTGGTAGTAAGACGATCCTAACTTCATAAAATGATTTGGCCAGTGTTTCCATTTTTCTTTTGAGAAATTTGCACTATCTTAGAGTATCTGTTCCTTGTCATTTGGCAGAATGTTCCCATAAAGCCACTTGGGCCTGTTTTTTTTCCCTTGTAAGATTTTTAACTTCCGATTTAATTTATTTAATGGTTATAATAGCGTACAAGTGGTCTACTTTTCCCCTAAGTTTTAGATTTTCAGGAAAAGGAGTACATAGTGTTCTCTTACTCTCCTTTTTTGATTTATCTTTATTTGTATTTAATTGTTTAAAATAGATTGGGGCGCCTGGGTGGCTCAGTGAGTTAAGCCTCTGCCTTCGGCTCAGGTCATGATCTCAGGGTCCTGGGATCGAGCCCTGCATCAGGCTCTCAGAGAGCCTGCTTCCTCCTCTCTCTCTGCTTGCCTCTCTGCCTACTTGTGATTCTCTCTCTCTGTCAAATAAATAAATAAAATATTAAAAAAAAAACACAAATTGTCTTTAAATAAATAAATAAATAAATAAATAAAATAGATTCCAGTTCTACTCCTTCCCACTCCTTTCTTCTATCCCAGAGGTCACCACTTTCTCTTCTTTCTTCTGACATTTAGACTTCTTTTTGAGTTTTATTTTGTTTTGTTTTTAAAGACTTATTTAGTTTGAGAGAGAGGGAGAGAGAGAGAAAGCTAATGTGGGTGTGTGGAGGTAGGGGCAGAGGAAGAGAATTCTGAGCAGAGCTCCTCCCCACCCCCCCACCCCCACCAGCAGGAAGCCCCAGGCAGGGGTCTCAGGGATCTGAGACCATGACCTTGAGATCATGACCTGAGCTGAAACCGAGAATCAGATGCTTAACCAAGCTGTGACCCAGGCTCGCCAGCGTTTAGACTTCTTCTTTCTACATGAGTACAATTCTGTCTTTTGGTTCATTCATATTTTCTTTACATTCTTTTATAATTTTTTTAATATGATCTCTCATGTAAAAACATCATTTCACTGACATAAGGTAAGGACACTTGTTTTTTCTTCATCGTGTATAGCTAAGTGTACCAATATCATGTACTGAATAGCCCTTTCATCCTCTGAAGTCTATCTCTGCATTTCCACCAAGCCCATGTCATTCCCAGCTGCTCCCAGCCAGTCACTGAGTGTGGCAGGAACTCCATTCCTGGGACACCTGGGACTCCTTTGAAGGCGACTTTGGCCTGAGGAGTCCTCAAAGTCCTCAGTCCACTTGCCTTCTAGCTTCCTTGGCTTTCCCCTCCACTCAAGGCCAGACTTGTGGCATGGGCTGACATATCTTCCAGCCTTCCGTGACTCCTTCCCCCTTTTTCTTCCCTGGAATTCCCCCTAATACATTTCTTGCACATTTAATCTTATCTCGGTGTATGCTCCTTGTAGGGCCCACAGTAACATACATGTAGTGAGAGGTGTACACGTGTTAGGGCAAGAGTCACACAGATGCCAGAGAACCTCCAGACAGGTTTGGGGATCTTTCAAGGAGAAGACCCAAGAAAGCATGTCAGGTCCTAGAGTTCCCCATGGTGTAGGACAGAACCTTGCCACCATGCAAGGCAGCATAGTCTAGCATAGAAACGTGGAAATGTTGGTGTGGTGGCCTCTTCAGACACTGTGCCTCAAGACATCCTCTCTGGCCTCTTGTGGTTCAGATTATCAACACATCCCCCATGCTCCTGCATCTATCCCCAAAGCAAATTGGTTGTTAAGGTGGTATAGACCTCAGCAATGGCCGTGGAGGACCAATGCATCCCCATGGTCGATGGACTCTTCAGTAACCAAAGTGGCTCCTTTGAAATTTCATGATTACATATGCCTTATAATTCCTACTTAGCAGTACTACCCTCTGGATTGGTAACTAATTGTATCTGGCAGCAATCTTAGTTGCAAGCATCAGGGACTGATTTACACAGAAAAAGGAACATATTCATATGATCATAAGTAGTAACAACAATAGTTAACATTTATTAAACATTTACACTTTGCCAAGCATTCTTTGAAATTCTTTGTGGATGGAACTCACACAGTCCTTTTCACAAACTTCAGGACAACAGAATAGTCCCTCTGAGATTGAGTCGGTGATTAACTGCACATTTTGGGTGGGGAAATGGCTCAGAGAAGTTAAGGAACTTCCCCCAGTCGCACAGCTCGTGGCTGATAAAGCCAGGGTTTAAACCCCTGTGGGTGGGCCCCAGAGATTATCTGCTGCCCATTCTGTAGAACTGGGAGTAGAAGCGTTGTGCGTGTTAGGGAGAGGGAAGGACTGAAAGACAAAGATTGAAGGATATTAAATCAGGAACAATATTCCAGATCAGAACATACAAACGATGTGGTCAAGACACTGGGAGAAGCCATGAGATTTGCCCTGCTTATAGCCCTGATGCTGACGTCAGCCCCTGTCCCTAGAACAGCCACCACTCACTCACAAAACGGGCTTTCTGCTTCTTCACACTGCAGTTTTGTGATTCGAATGTAAATGCATCTGATCAGCAGAACCGAGTCCATGTGCCCCTACCAAGCTGGAAGGGAGTCTGAGGAATATTCTGGAACTTCAGTAGCAGGATAGAGACTGCTTCATAAGGTGAGGGCCTCCTTGTGTGTAAAGAGGAGTTCAAAATGCTAAGGAGCCAAAACTCATGGCAATGTTATTAGATAGAGGGTTTACTTTTCTTTTTTTCTTTCTTTCTTTCTTTTTTTTTTTTTTTAAGATTTTATTTATTTATCAGAGAGAGAGGGAAAGAGAGTGAGCACAGGCAGACAGAATGGCAGGCAGAGGCTGAGGGAGAAGCAGGCTCCCTGCTGAGCAAGGAGCCCGATGTGGGACTCGATCCCAGGACGCTGGGATCATGACCCCAGCCAAAGGCAGCCGCTCAACCAACTGAGCCACCCAGGCGTCCCAGAGGGTTTACTTTTCTTGCTCCCTTACCTGAAAGGGACTTTTTGCCTTGTTCTTACTCCATCATCATTTACCAGGTGTTTTGGAGGTGACCCAATTTCTCCCTCTACGGGTTGGTGCATGATGAACCACATCTTAAACTTCCAGGGAAAAACAGAGATCACTAAGAGATCTGGAACTCACTGGAGTGTAGTGACTGGACATAGTCCTTGGCTGCTTCCCTGTGGAGAAGAGGGTAAGTGTATCAGGTCACTTTTGCATCATAACAAATTACCTTCACATGCCGTGGCGGGTCACAGTCATCACTGATTAGCGAGTGATTCTGTAGGTTAGCAACTTGGGCTGGATCCCAGGGAGAGTTCCTCTGGTCTTGGCTGTGCTCACTCAAGTTTCCTTGGCCTTCCTCCAGTTTGGGAGCCTTGTGGTCCATGGTGCCTCACATTTCTAGCCGCTGGCTGGGGTCAATGGGGCAAAGTGGTTGTGTGTCTCTCCCCATCTGGCTTATTTACATGGAGTATGAGAGGGTAAGCTTCAGTATGCAAGCACCTCTACACACACACACACACACACACACACACACACACACACGAATATTACTCAGCCATAAAAAATGAAATTTTGCCATTTGCAATGACATGGGTAGAACTAGAGTGTATGATCTAAGTGATATGTCAGTTAGAGAAAGACAATTATCGTATGATTTCACTCATATGTGGAATTTAAGAAACAAAACAGGAGAGCATAGGGGAAGGGAGGGAAAAATAAATTAAGATGAAAACAGAGAGGGAGGGAAACCATAAGAGACTTAACCGTAGAGAACAAACTGAGGGTTTCTGGAGGGGAGGCAGGTGGGGGATGGGTTAAATGGGAGGGAGGATGGGCATTAAGGAGGGCACTTGAAGTAATGCGCACTGGGTATTGTATGCAACTGATGAGTCACTAAATTCTACCTCTGAAACTAATAATACACTATATGGTAATCAATTGAGTTTACATAAAAAATACAACAAATAAAAAAACAAAAATGCAAGCACCTTTAAAGTTTCTGCTTGCTCACAGGAAGTGACACGAGGCCACACCCCACACTAGTCTAGGAGGGGACAGTGGTATGACAGCTTGAAAGTTAATTGTTAAATTTCCAGGAACTTTGCAAGCCACTCGTTAAACCGCACCTAGCTTGAAATTGGCCCCACCGTGCGAATGATTTATACCATAGAAATTGGCAAATGTTATAAGCCGGGATTTGTTCCTTTCTTTTCAGAGAGGTAGTTTACCAGTATGTCACTAGCACTGTCTGAGGACACGGCCACACAGAGGAAAGACAGCAGCTGGTTTTGGAGAAACTATTGTAGTGAATTTTTAAAAATTTATTTGAGAGTCACAGTTGTTATTGTTTTTAGATTTTATTTATTTATTTGACAGAGATCACAAGTAGGCAGAGAGAGGCAGCCAGGAAGAGGGGAAGGGAAGCAGGCTCCCTGCTGAGCAGAGAGCCCGATGTGGGGCTTGATCCCAGGACCCTGAGATCATGACCTGAGCCAAAGGCAGAGGCTTTAACCCACTGAGCCACCCAGGCGCCCCGAGAATCAGTTTTAAGCACAACCATTATTTTAATTGTGTATGTATCTACATATACACACACGCGTGTGTTGTGTAGGTGTTGAGTGTAGATGGTTCACATTGGGGTGGTTAAGTCTTTTCTAGTAACAGACCCTGCTCGAATCAAGCTAAGCCACTGTCATGACATGGTGGTTTATTTAAAGGACAAATACATGAACCAAACTAATTTAGTCCGAATTATTCCCCAGGGTTTTTACACACTGAAGTAAGGGGAGGAAAGTCCCTCTTTTTTCTCTAACAAATTGTGAACAGCCAAGAGCTGCCAATTGTCATAATCACACTCCTGTGAAAGCAGCTAGTCTAAGAGGGAAAAGCTAACATACAGAAATTTGCATGAAAGAGACAGAGAGAGGGGCACCGGGGTGGCTCAGTTGGTTAAGCGGCTGCCTTTGGCTCCGGTCATGCTCTCAGAGTCCTGGGATCAAGCCCCACATCGGGCTCTCTGCTCAGTGGGAAGTCTGCGTCTCCTGCTCCTCCCCACTCATGCTTTCTCAGTCTCTCTTTCAAATATGTAAATAAAATCTTAAAAAAAAAAAAAAAAAGAGTTGAGAGAGAGAGAGAGAGAGAGAGAGGACAAATTCATCCCAGTCCCTCTTACTCTTTGGTTGTGTCTAATTGTCGAATTTTATATTATATTGTTTATATCAACCTTCCTAAAGAAGATTGAATGAACAGTTTTGTCACTCGCAACCAAATAGTTCTAAGACAGGAACACCGAGAGCTTGTTGAAGAGGCAGAGAAACCAGGACCCCAAAAGGGTGAGTACTGCTGTGCAGAGACAGGATCTGTGTCAGGGGATCGTGTTCCTCCCCGGCTGGTGAGCTAGACCATGGGGGACATTGGCAGTATGACACGAAGAGCTCCTCCGGGATTTGTACTTCTCTCCGTCCTTCACCCCCTTGCCCTGTGTCACTTCAAGATGTGGTCGCAGATCGTGGAAATGACTCCAGACAACTGAAGTAGAAACAGTTTTAATACAGGGAGTTAGGTGATTACAAAACTGTTGGAAGGCCAGGAGGGGCGGCCTGGAGGCTCAGCGTCCAGGAATGGTTCCCCTCTAACAGCACCACGCAGCTGGCCTGCCAAGGAAATCATTATCCCAGCGGCTGGTTTGAGGATAAACCACCCAGCTGTGATTCACATACAACGACTGGATGCCCCATATTTAGTCTCTTTGAAACCACAAAGCTAGCACCAGCCATGGAGATTTCTGTTTCTGCAACCACAGGAAAACCGAGTATCTCCCTGACTTTGCTTGCTAGCAGAAAGGTCGGCCCCCATAGAAGCATGTAAGCAATTACCAATCTCATACTTGAAAATGAACCATGGTTACTATTTTCTTCTGTATCCTTCGAGAAAATTTCCAAGCATACACAAATATATATGCTCGTGTGTGGTGTGTGTGTGTGTGTGCGCGCGCACGCGTGCATATAAAACAAAGAGGATCACACCAAATGTTGGTGTAGTTGCTACTTGATATAAACGATCTCTCTTTGGATGCCTTTCCTAAGAATGAAAGAATGCAACTGGGTTTCTTAAGCAAATCGCTCTGGTCCCTAATTTTAACATGGAACAAGGATCCTTAGGAATAAATGTGAAATATTTAGGAGCAACACTAAGAATTAAATGAATAATGGAAGAGGCACTCAATTCTTTGAAAATCACTTCAAAATGAAGTGTTCTTTTGAAAGTAAAGTTTGGATTTGTATATACACATCTTTTAAATTTCAAAACAAAAGCTATAATTTATGAAGGTGAAAACATATATTCATTAATTTTTTAGAGGGCAGAATTTCAGAGGCACCTGGGTGGCTCAGTTGGTTGAACCTCTGCCTTTGGCTCAGGTCATGACCCTGGGGTCCGGGATTGAGCCCCTTGTCGGGTTCCCTGCTCAGCAGGAGCCTGGTTCTTCCCACTCTGCCTGCTTGTGTTCTCTCTCTCTCTCTCTCTCTCTCTCTCGTCAAATAAATAAATAAAGTATTTGAAAAAATAGCAGGCGGAATTTTAGAATTTTGTCTAAATGCTATTTTAAAACTGACCGAGCCAAGAGCAAATACACGTTCTTTTAAAAATGCAGTGTGGGGCGCCTGGGTGGCTCAGTGGGTTAAGCCTCTGCCTTTGGCTCAGGTGGCTCAGGTCATGATGTCAGGGTCCTGAGACGGACCTGCATTGGTCTTTTTTTTTTTTTTTAAATGCAGTGTGAAGAGCAAAACTAAAAACAAAATTTTAAAAACGCCCCAAAGCTAGAAACTTAGAAAAAAACCTAAAAAATATGAAGAGGAAGAAAAGCCTCTGAATCTAGGAGTCAATGGCCTTCCTGGGCCACAGGGAGGCTAATGAGATTAATGTCCACGTCACTGAGTCAGACTGTCGTTCAGTGATACAAGACAAAGAAAAGTCTAGAGAGTGAAACAGGAACCAGCAGAAAGGTAGCCACTTGGTGGGCAGCCAGCCTTGTTCTCATTGTCCTGGGCCCTCCCTCCCGTCCTGGCGGCTGTGCGACCACAGGAGCCTGGGGGACCCTGAGTTTTTGCGGTCACACGGCGATCCTGCTGCAGGGGCCCAGCTCTGCCTGGAATTCATGGATCCTGGCGCTGCTCAGGACTCTTCGTTGTTACCCCCAGGGAGTGGCCCCGGGAGTGCCGCCTCAGAGCGGGGGAGGGGGGGATTCCAGCCCGTCTCTTAGGCCGCTGGTTGGTGCTGAAGTCTGGGTCCCTGGCCTCAAGCTCCAACAGGCAGGAGGCCCTGAGGCCGGCTGCTCCGGGAATATGGGAATATGGCTCGGCCTAACGGGAGGCCCGGGGAGGGAAAGGCGGCGGGGCCTCCGGCTCAGGTAAGGGGGCCCGAGCCAGGCAATCGGGCCGAGATAACCGCAGCTTTGGGCTCAGGACATGCATGGGGCTCCTGGTTCGGAAAGGGTGTGAGGATGAGGGTGGCTCTGCAGGGGCGGGGTGGGGTGGGGGTGTGGGAGGAGGGGGGTGTGGGGGGGGCAGCATCAGGTGTGGGCGCCGAGGATGGGTCTGAGTCGCGCAGCAGGGCAAGATGGACCTGGTCTCCCGGGCTGTGGGTCAGGGAAAGGAGATGCTGGCCCTGACCCTCAGGGTTTGTCCTGGAACCCCGGGTGTCGCAGTCTGCATTCCCAGCCGGAAGTCTCTGAGGCAGAGATTCATTCCGGAGATTGACTAGGCGGCTGGTTCTTGCGGAATCAATGCCGGAGGCGGGGAAGATGGAAGGATCAGGAAGATGGGACCGTTGAGCCGCAAGACAGCGTCAGTGGAGAGCTCGGCTGGCCCTACATGGGGACCTTGCAGAGTTGGGCCAATGTAGGCAACAGGGTTGGGCTTTGTGTCCCACGCTGATGGGTCTTTGGGTGAGGACCTCCCTGGGAGAGGAATGCCCTTACATGGGTCGGGAGGGGCTCCCTGCAGCTGGAGACTGACAGCACTCGCACTCCTGGCAGTTGGGGCAGTAATGCCGTCACTCCCGAGGGGGTTCTGGACGGGCCTCACCGGGTTTGTCACAGTTAGGAGATGTGCTAAGCTTCAGGAAGAGTGGGTCTGGGGAAGGTGATGAGCTCCATTTTGGACATGTGTTTTTGGTGTTTAAGGGATAGGCAGGTGGGGTGTCCAGTGGACTACTGGGTGTGCAGGGTCCGAAGCTTCGGAGGACAGAAATACAGATTCAGTGAAGCCATAAAAAAAGGACAGAAATACAGATTCAGTGAAGCCATAAAAAAAGGAGTAGAGATCAGAAGAATCTTTGGGGCCATTGGAGTCAGGGAAGGATGAAACCTGAGCTCATTGTCTGGCAGCGGGTCCTCACAGGGGCCTCCCAAGAGGAGACATCTGGATAAGATCTGCAAAAACCAGAGAATTCAAGAATCCCAACTCTGGTGAGAGTTCTTGGAGTTGAGAGCCCTGCTCCCACTCCCCCCCAGGGAGCTCCCTGCGCTGATGTGCAAATCATGTGGGAGCAGTGACTGTGTGGGGAACCGCCGTGGGACAGGATGCTCACCCGGGGTCATCTCCCCTCAGCTCACCCCCTCTCCCATGCCCTCCCTCCTCCATCTCCCTCTGCCTGTCCTCCGCTTTGGGGCTTTTCTCTCTTCCTCTCTCCTCTTCCTCTGCGGGGTTCTCTCCTTCCTTCCCCCCGGGACCACTAGAGGGCGGCAGCTCACAGTCCAGGCAAGGCTTTGCCGGTGCTCTGCAAGCTGGAGATGGTGGGCGGAGCGAGCACCAAGATTACACCCCCGGCTCCCCGGGGCTCCTGTCCTGGGTCAGGCTTGTACTCACAGGGCTGTCATGTGGGAAGCGCCACGTTCAGCAGGGAGGGCAGGAATTGCTTCTTCCTTGCCCTGCTCTGCTGAAGCATAGAGACACGGTGCTAACTGGACTCCTTTGGACAGACGGGGACCTCCAGGCTCAGAGGATGGCCGGGACCTACTGGAGATCTCTGAAATAACAATCACACCCGCCTCCTCTGTCATGGGGCTGTGGGTCCACAGAGCCTTCAGAAATTGTGGCTACACCTTAGTCGTACTGTTTGTGTCCCCGGGTGCTCTTGAAAGGGTTTTTCCTGAAAATAACAGACTCTGATACCATCCAGGGTATCGGAAACCCAGTGCTGGTCCCTGGGCCCCTGCATTCCACCTCCCCCAAAAGCCTCACCTGGGGTCTCATTGCCTGGGTCTGTGAGTCCCATGGATTCCTGCAGGGATCCTTGAGACCACAGCTCCGAGGGCCTGTGTTTCTGAAGGCATAGGTAGGCCAAGAAAAAGCTGTTCTTCAGCTTGAGGAGAAGAAAAATGGGATGACGTGGGAGGGAACCCCTACAATAGTAGGCTGGGGACCAGAGCGCTTGCCCAGAGTCAGGCCCCAGCTCAGTCCCTGCCTCCTCCCATCAACCCCTCCTATAGATGGTCCACAGGCCAGCTGCGTAGCTGGCCATGCATTTAAGTGGAAGATGTGGGATGGCTTTAGCATCTTTCTTACCTGTTCTTATGCTCCTTCTGGGAAGGTCCAGAGCACTAGCCGGAGCCAGACTAAAGTGTTATGTTAAGTTGGGGCTGGAATGGATGAACAGGGGCCTGGGCAGGCAGAGGCGTGAGGACTGACGGGTTCCCTCAACTAGGTCAACCTATGGGCTCTGTGTAGCTGCGGTCACATATGGAAGAGAAGAGGGGTGGGGCCATCTGGAGGCTGAGAGGAGCAGAGAATAGGACCCCTGACAGTCAGGAAGGAAGAGAGGTCTGTGCTTATGTGCAAGAACCTACCAAGAGCCTTGTTCAAGCTTGTACCGGGTATGGACACTTCTGGAGCTCATGGATGGGCAGACTAGGTCAGCCATGCTGCATAGATCGGGGACAACACAAGTGAGGCTCTGAGGAGATCCCAGTGTTGAATCTGTGATCAGAATGACCAGCTGAGCCTCTTCTAGACTTTTCCAGGCAGCATCCTTGGGGGTTCTGCCTGGGGGCTCATTCTACCTCCTTACTCTGAATTTCTCATGGTTTGTGTAGTGCTAAAAGTTCTTTCCGAGGCACATCCCACCATGCCCAGAGGACCCTCATTGTAAAATCCCAGCCAGACCGTGGGCGCCAATCACTTGGTCCTCACACTGATCTCCGGATTCAGAGCTTGGTGGGAGTTTGTTCATTCACACCTTCGCTTATTCATGCTTCTACTCATCTGTTGGCTTGTGTCTAACCTATTTGCTCACTCATTCATTTATTTACTCTCTCATCCCTCCAGAAAACAATTCCTGATCCCTCTTGCTCCTCTCAACTGTAAACTATGAAGAAGCAAAGGAAACCTGTTTCTAACTTCCAGAAGCTCATGTGGTGAGAGGTGAGCAAGTAAATAATCAGAAAACAAAAGAGAAGTTGACAAATGCCCTAGAGGGTACAGAGGCAACTGAAGCTCAGAAGAGAGAGAAATTTCTGGAAGGGCTACTGGGATGGCTCTGGTCTTGACCTGTTCTCCTGGGAGCAAGGTTCCCTATGGTGCGTGGAGGCTGCGGTCATCGCTCAGCCTGGCTGGAGTCTCTAGCTGACCACGTTACGGCCCCGCTTTGCCCTTCTGTGTCCTCAGCAGTAAGCAGGGTGGTATTGGAGCCATTCGTCTCTAGGGCCTGTTTCTTCAGTGGCTCAGTGAGGGGTCCATTTGTACCTCTTTTGTGATAGGTTAATATTTAGCTAGTTTCAGATAAAACGTTTGCATTTATAAGCAGTGTCTGTGTCTCCACAGCATGCGATTTTCTGGGCACTCTGTGAACCTTCTGTAATAAAGGAAGCCAAGGCCAGCAGATGGGGCTCTCCAGAAGCTAGGAATCACTGGGTCTGGCCTTGAGGGGCGGATCTGCACTTCGCTGGCAGAGGAGCCACTGATTAGCGGGAAGACCTCGGTTACAGAGCAGTGTAAGCAGCCCCCAGAAGCCTTGGGGATCTTGGGGAAGCAGAAGCACGGGGAAAGACTGGCCTTCTTGGTCCCTTGTGTGTGTCAGGGGGGCAGAGTCAGAGTCCCCTTATAGGCCACAGAACGTAGACTTTGAGACTGACCCCCCACCTGCACTCAATTCTTCCTAAGCCCTGCAGCTAATTGTTTTTTTTACGTAAAAAATCAAGATGAGGGCGCCTGGGTGGCTCAGTGGGTTGAGCCTCTGCCTTAGGCTTGGGTCATGATCTCAGGGTCCTGGGGTTGAGTCCCGAATCCGGCTCTCTGCTCAGCAGGGAGCCTGCTTCCTCCTCTCTCTCTCTCTCTCTGCCTGCCTCTCTGCTTACTTGTAATATCTGCCAAATAAATAAATAAAATCTTAAAAAAAAATCGAGATGAAATTAACATAACATAAAATTTGCCATTTTAACCATTTGAAAGGTACAATTCAGTGGTTTTTAATATATATCCATAATATTGGACAATCATCGGTACTATATAATTCCAGGATATTTTCATTGCCCCGTAAAGAAACTCCATTCCCTTGAAGCGGCCCCTCGAAACCACTAATCCACTTTCTGTCCTTCGGATTGACCCTGTTCCGGACATTTTATTGAAATACAGTCACAGAATAATATGTGACTTTCTGGGTCTGGCTTCTGTCATTTGACATCATGCTTTTAAGGCTCATCCATGTATTAGTATATATCAATGCTTCATTCTTTTTATGGTGGAATAATATTCCTTTGTACGGATATACCACATTTTATTTAGCCACTCAGCAACTGATGGATGTGGGATTGCTTCCACCTTTTGACTATGAAGAATAATGCTCCTGTACAAATCTGTATACAGGTTTTTGTGTGATTATGTCTTTAGTTCTTATGGGTATGTATCTGAAAATGGAATTATTGGGTTTTATGGTAAGTTTATGTTTAAATTTTGAGAAACTGCAAATTATTCTATAGTGGTGACACCATTTGATATTTCTTTTCCCTTTTTTTTTTTTTTTAAATCAAATGTTCTTTCAGCAAATGCCCTGCAAATTAGAATGCTCTGAATCTTTTTTTTTTTTTTTTTAAGATTTTATTTGTTTATTTGACAGACAGAGATCACAAGTAGGCAGAGAAGCAGGCAGAGAGAGAGGAGGAAGCAGGCTTCCCGCTGAGCAGAGAGCCTGATGCTGGATCACAGGCCCTGGGATCATGACCTGAGCTGAAGGCAGAGGCTTTAAGCCACTGAGCCACCCAGACACTCCACTGTTTTATATTTCTAATGGCAATGTGTGAGGGTTCACATTTCTCCACATCCTCATTAAAATGTCACATTTTCTGTTTTTCAACTATAGCCTTCATAGGGGGCATGAAGAGGTATTCCATTGTGGTTTTGATTTGCATTTCCCTAATGATGAATGATAGTGAACATCTTTTCGTGTGCTTGGTGACCATTTGACTGTCTTCTTTGGCGAAATGTCTTTTAAGTCATTTGCCCATTTTTATTTTATTTTATTTTTAAAGATTTATTTATTTATTTGACAGACCAAAATCACAAGGAGGCAGAGAGGCAGACAGAGAGAGAGGAGGAAGCAGGCTCCCCGCTGAGCAGAGAGCCGGATGCGGGACTCAATCCCAGGATCCTGGGATCATGACCCGAGCCAAAGGCAGAGGCTTTAACCCACTGAGCCACCCAGGCGTCCCCATTTGCCCATTTTTAAATTGGGTTGTTTCAGGTTTTTGCTGTTGTTGTTGAGTTGTAAGAGTTCTTTATATCTTCTGAATACTAAACTCTTGCCAGGTCCAAGTTTTGCAAAAGTTTTTTCCCCCCTTTTTGTGGGTTTTCTTTTCACTTTTTTGGACACCATCTGATGCACAAAAGTTTTAAATTTTGATGAAACCCTGTTTATATTTCTTTTCTAGTTTATGCTCTTGGTGGCATATTTAAGAAACCATTGTTCAACCCAAGGTCATGAAGATTTGCAACTATGTTTCTTGCTGAGAGCTTTGTAGTTTTAAAGCTTTCATTTAGGTCTTTGATCCATTCTGAATTAATTTTTTTTAAAGATTTTATTTATTTATTTGACAGAGAGAGATCACAAGTAGGCAGAGAGGCAGGCAGAGAGAGAGAGAGGAGGAAGCAGGCTCCCCGCTGAGCAGAGAGCCCGATGCGGGACTCGATCCCAGGACGCTGGGATCACGACCTGAGCTGAAGGCAGCGGCTTTAACCCACTGAGCCACCCAGATACCCCCTCAATTAATTTTTATATATAATGTGAGACAGAGGTGCAAATGAACTCGTGCTCCAGCAGCATTTCTGGATTTCCTTTAAATTAGATAGGAAAGGGGCACCTGAGTGGCAGAGTCTATTAAGTGTCCAGCTGTAGGTTTCGGCCCAGGTCATGATCTCGGTGTCATGAGACTGAGGCCGGAGTTGGGCTCCCTGCTCAGCATGGGGTCTGCTTGAAACTCTCTTTCCCTCTCCCGCTACTCCTCCCGGCTACGTGCATGTGTGTGCATGCGCGCTCTCTCTCAAATAAATAAATAACATCTTTAAAAAATAAATAAATTAGATAGGAAAAATGAGGAGGTAAAACAAGACACTAATACTGTCTTTATATTTGTCTATGTTGATACTTTTATCAGTGTTCTTGATTTCTTGGTGTGGATTTGAGTTACTGTCGAGGCTCCTTTCATTTCAGCCGGAAGGACTCGGCAGGTCTGCTAGAAATGAACCATCTCAGCTTTTGGTTATCTGAGAATTTCTTCCTTTCTTCCTTCCTTTTTTTTTTTTTTTTTAAGATTTTACTTATTTATTTGACACAGCTTTTGGTTATCTGAGAATTTCTTCCTTTCTTCCTTCCTTTTTTTTTTTTTTAAGATTTTACTTATTTATTTGACACAACTAGGCAGAGAGGCAGGCGAAGCAGGCTTCCCGCAGAGCAGAGAGCCCGATGCGGGACTCGATCCCAGGACTGAGATCATGACCTGAGCTGAAGGCAGAGGCTTTAACCCACTGAGCCACCCAGGTGCCCCTCTTCCTTTCTTATTTATCTTGAGGGAGAGTTTTACTAGAAATAGGATCCTTGGCTGAGCTTTTGTTCCAGCACTTTGAAGATGCCATCTCACTGCCTTCTGGCCTCCATGGTTTCTGATGAGAAATTAGCTGTTAACTTGTCCAGGAGTACTTGTACTAGATGATTTGCTTCCTTCTTGCTGCTTTAAAGATTCTCTCATGGTCTGACTTTTTTTTTTTTAAGATTTTTTAATTTATTTGACAGAGATGCAGCGAGAGAGGGAACACAAGCAGGGGGAGTGGGAGAGGAAGAAGCAGGCTTCCCACTGAGCAGGGATCCTGACACAGGGCTTGATCCCAAGACCTTCGGATCATGACCTGAGCTGAAGGCAAATGCTCAACGACTGAGCCACCCAGGTGCCCCTCACGGTCTGACTTTTGATAGTTTGATTATGAGGTTTCTGTGTATTTCTTTATTCTATTTGGAGTTGTACTTCTTGGGTATGTAAATTAATGTTTACTCATCAAATATGGAAAGTTTTCAGCCATTATTTCTTTGAACAGAAGTTAGCATAACTCCATTCATCTCCATAGGATAATGGGACATGAAGGTGTTTGGTCTATTCTCATGAACCCTTTTGTGGGAGAATCAGCAGCCCCATGTTCCTGATGGGAAATGAAACTAATAAAGATTTCATCAAAAGCACAGTGATGTAAAACCCAGTTCTCTGGCTCTTGGGTGCGGGATTTCTTCCCAAGACATCCATTGACTGAGCCTCAGACTGGGTCCATCAGCTACCCCATCACCTGTGATGGCAGCAGAGAAATGACATATAGGTTCAGCTCTGCTTCAGAGGTCCCTTCCTCACAGGCAGGTCTGACCCTGGAGCTGAAGACCACATGTGTCAGATTCTGGAAGGGCAGCAGGAGTTGCTCATTGAAGCCCCTAGAACTTCAGAGTTTCTAGTTCCTTCCATTCAGAAATCCCCGAGGCTTCCACTCATTATCCTCTTCCTTCTCTTCCTGGCTGGTTCTAGCTCCTTAGCCTGGCATGTAGGATCCTCCTTTTTAGACACACTGCTCGACAAGATGAGTTATTCAAAACAATCTTTATGTTCTCCTAATGTTATTCAGGTCACAGTTGCCTTCACATCTTTATAGTAAAGAATTTAACCTTGCCCCAAGAGAGGCCTGGCCCTTGCCTTCAGCTTCTGGGAGGTAATCTTTAAGCCTTTGGAATGTCATACCTGATTGCCCTGTCTTTATTTGCCTGGGGACCTTGGGCAAGCCAGCTAGTAGAAATGTGATTTTTGGATAGGGGCTTTGGGTCATGAAATACCAGCTTGATCTCATGAGGGGCTGGAAACTGAAGTCAGCCACATGAACAGTCAACCAGATCTATGTGATAGGACCCCAATAAAGAGTGGACACTAAGGCTCGGGTGAGTTTCCCTGGTTGACAGTATGATGGGCTTATTGTCCCACATCAATGCCTGGAGAATAATGTTGTTCTGACTCCACAGGGAGAAGAAAACTAGAAGCTTTATGTTTGGAATTCTCTTGGATTCTGCCCTATGTCTTTCCTGCCTTGGCTGACATTAATCTGGATCCTTTAAGTGTAATAAAACACAACTTGAGTATGAAAGCGTTTTGTGAGTTCTGTGAAGCTTCTTAGCAAATTATTGAACAGAAGGATAGTGTTGGGAACCTCCAAATTTACCATTGGTATCAGAGGTTAGGGTGGTCTTGTGGACTGTCCTCTGACTCTGCAGTTGGCACCCACTAGCAACAGCTCTGGAGAAGAAGAGGGGTGACATTTGAGGGTGTTATTTACTGCTTTGCTATGGCCAGGAAGGAAGCGGATTTTTCCTTCCTGAGCTTCCAGGGCTCTATTCTATCTTATCTTCTTTCCCTCCAATTCTTCGAGGTCCTTTTCTTCTTAATTACTTCTCTGCCTTTTTTTCCTACCTTCCTGCTGGGTAGGAATCTTGGAGGACCTTCTTCTGAATCTTGGAGGGTTCCCTCCTCACGATTTTCTGAAGATGTCTCTACCTTTCAGAGGACCTATGTCAAGCAGGCGTCCATGCAGAAAGGGGAGGAAGGACACGCCAGGAACCAGTAACAGCAAAGCTCCTGCATCTGTCAAGAGCTTTATTAACTGCACATGCACATGAGATCGAAGTAGCCCATATGGCTGCCTTGACCTAGATCTGCCTGTTTGGGAGATTGCAGTTAGCTTTCTGCTCACTTTGGGTATCAGCATCTTTTTTCCAAATGCTAGTGAGTTTCACTGACCTTTCTATAACAACACTGGTAACGGTTCTATAACCCAAGATTGAAATATATATTTAAATATGTATACATATATAATATTCATATATATACACATACAATGTTCATGTGTAATTATATATATACATATATAATGTTCATATATATATATATGAAACTAGGGAACTAATGAAACTTTCAGGTACATAGTAATAGCTAACATTTAAGGCAAGCCTGGGGATGCCTGGGTGACTCAGTTGATTAAGCATCTGCCTTTTGGCTCAGGTCATGATCCTAGGGTCCTGGAATCGAGTCCCACATAGGGTTCCTTGCTCAGTGGGGAGCCTAATGCTCCCCCGGCTTGTGCGTGTGCTCTTTCTCTATGACAAATAAATAAAATCTGAAAAAAACAAAACACTATGCTACCCCTTTAAAAATAAAAAGGGCAAGCTTACTCCATTTTATCTACTATTCTAGCTACTTTGAATGGACTATGCTATTTAATGCTTAGAATTACCCTATGTGGTGGGTACTGTAATTAATGGGCAGGTGAGTAGGGTGAAGTTCAGAGACCTCGTCTGAGTTCACACAACTGTGGGGGACTAGAGCTAGGATTTGAGTGCAGGATCCCATTCTTGACCCTGTACCTTACTTTTAACCACCTGCTCCCTTCGTGCTAGAGGTATAAGTTCTGTTCTGTACTATTTGAATTCTCTTCTTTAATCATATTGGTTCTTCCTTTAAGGGCTCGTGCAATTCTAATTGGAATCCCGATAAAATAGGGATTTTATTGCTTGACTGATAAAACTACTGCAGTTTTTTTTTTTTTTTTTTTAAGGTTCCTGATGTTCAATTGCTCACCATTCTTACTGTTGGCACGGGGCACCCATCCAACTGTTAGCCCACACACAGTGTTGGGAGGTTGGGCAGCAGGGATTTCTGCTAAATCCCTCTTTTTTTCCCTTGATCTTTCCTGTGGCAAAAAGCTCCTGCAGACTGCCTCTACTGGACTGGTAGATCCGTGAAGGCTCAGTCCTTTCTAAATGCCATACCCTGGCTGTCTGGTCTCTGGTTCAGATGTCCTCAGGCGCTGTAATCATTAACTCCTGCAGGAAGCTCACAAGACAGATTATCTCTCAGAGCGTCTGCTTCTGCTCAACTAGACGTAGCAACTAGTGAAGTCCTGAGATGGAGAGAAGGCAGGAGAGAGATGGCGGTGAGGGGGTGTCAGGACTGGAGCCAGGTGGCAGGGGGCTAAGGCTGAGGAGGGAGATTGGCTTGTGGAGTGCTGTGTCCCTGACTGCTGGCTGTATGGTCGGTTCTGGTATCTTCATGTCACCACAGGGGGTCTTGGACTACATAGGCAGCCCCGGGGCCAGTCTTGTGGTCTGGGCAGTCTGTGGTCTCCTGGCCATGATGGGCGCTCTGTGCTATGCTGAGCTGGGTGCTCTGGTACCCAAATCTGGGGGGGAGTATGCCTACATCCTGCAAATCTTTGGCTCCTTGCCAGCCTTCCTGGTTATCTACACGTTTGTGCTGTTGGTCAGACCAGCCGCCATCGCGGCCATCTCTCTGAGCTTTGCTGAGTATGCAGTGGCTCCGTTCTACCGTGGCTGCTCCTCGCTGCCGCAGGCTGTGCTCAAGGGTGTGGCAGCCATCTGCATCCTGTCGCTGATGCTGGTCAACTGCAGGAGCTCGAGGCTGGCCACCATGCTGACGAATGTGTGCGCGGTCGCCAAAGTGTTCTCGTTGTTGGTCATCGTGGGGGGTGGGGCTGTGGTGCTGGGCCAGGGCCGTGGCTACACGGACGCCTTTCTGTTTGCCTTCCACAATACCACGCAGCAGCCCGGGCGCATCGGTATGGCCTTCTACCAGGGACTGTGGTCCTTTGATGGCTGGAATAATGTCAACTACGTGATGGAAGAGCTCAAGAATCCGAAGGTGAGTCCGTACTTCTTCAGGGCATGAGATCTCCAGACATCAGCAGTTCCAATTATTGTTATTTAAGCTGACAAGACCATGAGACATCAGCTGAAAGTGGGGGCTCCCTTTTTGCAGTCCTGAATGCCAGCCCACCGTCTACCTTAATTTGTGTATGGAATTATATGAGTAATAACTTCCCAAGTGAGCATGGAACTTTATAGGATCACGCCTGAGGTCTCATTTGCCCTGTGAGGTATGTACTCTTCCCCATTTTTCACATGGGAAAACTGAGGTTTAGAAAGAGGGAAGTGATTCTGAGGTCATGTGACTAGCAAGAGGCCATGCTTGATGACTCAGCTTGTTCTCTATCTTGATAGTTGGGACATGCGGACTCTTGAGTTATTATGGAAATTAACTCTTTGCTGTAAATATATCTGCTTAGGTTGCTACTTGTTTTCTTTTCCTTTTTTTTTTTATTTCCTGCAGGAATCTTTAATTCTCAGAGGATGAGAACTGAGTCTTTTCCTCTACCCCCTTGAGGCTGGCTAAGGGGTCTTTACATGTCTCAGCTCTCGATAAAAAGCTCCCTGAAGGCGAGTGTTGGGAGAATCTGAGACAAGGAGCTTGGAGACTGAAGTCCAAGAGAAGAGAGAGATTGGGGTGAGGGCTGGAGTTCAGGGACCCAGTTTTTATTCTTGCATGTAAATCCCTGTGCTTCGTCCCTGGCCTGTGAAACAAGATCTTCATAGCTGCCCCGTCTACCTCACGGGGCTTCAAGGTGTCAGATAGCATAACCACTTGTGCATGGAGACAACAGCTGTAATTTGAGGTGAATGGCTAGTGTGTGCTCAGGTTGGCTCTGGGTGGGGTGGGAGCTATAGGGAGCTCATGGGGAGTAGACTACTCTCTCTGAACCCAGGCCCTGAGCTCAGAGCTGGTTGAGGGAAAGAGCAAGGGGGCCAAAGATGAGTGAGACAAGCTCCCATGCCATAGAGCATGGATTAGCCACCTTTTTCCTGTAAAACATCAGAGAGTTAATATTTTAGGTTTTGCAGGCCATGAGGTCTCTGTCAAGATTACTCAAGTCCGTTGTAGCATGAAAACAGTCATAGGTAAACAAATGAGTGTGGTGATGGCCTCCAAAAAGTTTAGTTACAAAAACAAGCAGCAGGCTGGATTTGGTCCACAGGCTGTAGCTTGCTGACCCCGGGTGTGTGTATGGAGCATTTTTGACAAATGGGGGTTTCAAAGCAAAAACAAAGCCATGGCTCTGAATGCTGGACATTCGAAAGGCTGGTTCTCACTCCGCCCTCTGAAGCACATGTTAAGTGTATCTTTGTGTCACACTTTTTTTTTCAAAAAAACTGCAGAACTTGTGTCAAACCTGGGCCAGTCTTATGAATCTGAGCGAAGAGTTAAGGTGTTCAGGAACGAAGCCAGGAAATCTCACTGTTCTTGTGGTACACGGTGGGGCTTTGCTGTCATAGCTCATCAGCTGGCAGGTGCACTGTCCAAGATGAGTTAAGTTTAAAAGCACATGAGGTCCACTTCCCTGGGACTTAGCATGTGGCTGGGTCATGCGTGGTGGGTGTTTGCCTGCTGAGGGTCCCCCACCATGAGGCCCGTTGTGGGGGGCAACCCAGGACTCTGTTCCCCCAGCCCATCTTTGCCACAAGTGGCATCTTCTGGACCAGACAGAACACACTTTCAGGACTGGAAAGATGAGGAATTTGCTTTCATGCCTATGTGGTGGTTGGGGCATCTTCCTTTGCTTTTAGGTCCCCAGTTTTGAGAGCTAGAGGGGATGTGGAAGGACCCATTTTATATGAGACTCCATTGCCATCCTCCTGGCTTCCCTTGCACATATCTGTCAAGTGACCTGCTAGGTCAGCGGACCAGCCTTCCTGGTTGCCTGGGGCTGAAGCGTTCCCAGGAATGCTGGACTTCTGGGGCTAAAAGCATGACAGTCTCAGGCAAACTGGGCTGAATCGGTCACCTATCTGGCCCCCACCCTTAGAGGACAGGACAGGATGGGACAGAGGCTTGGGTATAATAAAGCTTGCCTCTGCTTGCTGCTGCAACTCAGAAAAAAGAGATCCCCAGGAGGCAGAGCAATCAAGCAGGCCTTCCATATGTGGTGGGTTAGAGTTGAACTTTGAAGCGCTGATGAGGTTTGTGGCAAAACAGCCATGCAGAAGCAGTGTGAACAGGAACTCAGAGACTCAAAAGAACAGGGCACATTTGTGTCCCAAGGACATTTGAAGGAGGCATGAAGACAGTCCCCGAGATCACTACTCTGTCCTCAGTGCCCCCATGCATTTCCTCCCATGCTTCCCTCCAGAGTTTTCTGTGGGCCTGAAGAAAGCTCTGGAAATTAGTTTTTTTATATCACTTTGAAGAACAGAAAATATACTAACCAGGAGAGAGTCTTAAATGTGGGAAAGGTCTTACCTTACAGTGGACAAGGAGGTCTGTGTGGGACGGTGGTATAACTCTCCCCCGGACGGCGCTGTGCCGAGTCCGGAGGAGAACTCCCTGCCTCTTGGTACAGCATGACCACTTCTCTGTTTCATTTTGTGTTACATTGTAAGTGTCAGTAACAGCAATGCCAGGTTCTGGTGTTCCGTTTGGTATGGAGGGGAGAGGCCCTGGGCTCCTCAGTGCTTGCCTGCCCCTCACAAGGCTTATAAGCCAAAGGACACCTAGAGAAAGCTTTTCCTTCCTCCTACTTTGGAGTCTAAAGATGTCTATCCAGGGTGGCCTACGCCTGGGGAAAGTTGAGTACTTCCGTGGGCCCCAAGGGAGACCCCTTCCTTCCATTTGCTCTTGGCTCCAGGATGATGGCCAGGGCTGGGGGTGTGACGTGGGAGGGAGTACACTGATGTACCCAGTTTTCATGGATTCCTACATTTTTTACTGGAGGGTTCCTCCAGTAATGGAGGATTCCTCCATTTTTACTGGATGCCTGCTCAGTCCCTTTCTTTTATTATTTTTGAAAAATTTATTTATTTTAGAGAGACACCAAGTGAGCAAGAGTGAGCATGAGCAGGAGGGGCAGAGGCAGAGGGAGACAGAGTCTCCAGCAGACTCTGCGCTGAGTGTGGAGTCTGATGCAGGGCTCAATCTTGCGACCCTGAGACCATGACCTGAACTGAAACCAAGAGTCGGGCACTTAACCGACCGAGCCACCCAGCCCCTCAGTATCTTTCCTGGGAGACCATGGGTCAGATCGGCCCTTAGCTCCCAGTTCAACCTGCTGTGAGTTCCCAAGGCCCCTCTGTCCAGGCCCTTCTTTCTGTTTCTCTTCGATGACCCTCACACCTCACAGAGGCAGAGCAGTAGGGAGTCCCACTTTACAGATCCCCAGTGACCCCCAATTTCCAGTTGAGGAGATGGAGGGGCAGAGTGGGATCCTTGGGAGTCATGGCCTGTGGTCTGGGCCTGCATTCTGGAGACCCAGAGATTGGGCAGGGTTGGCGTGGTGGGCTTGGAATATTCCAGCTGGAAAGATCAATGAACAGCCAAGAAGGAAGATCTTTAACTTTCTTGTCCCTTCTCTGTGCCTCTGCTCTCACAGGTGTCCCTGCTGGGAATGCCCCCACCCCCATCAGCGGGAATCTCTCCTGTTCTTCCAGGAGAGCCCGGCATATGGTTCTGCTCATTCTGGAAGTTCTGGTGATAGCGCCTCTCCTCACCCCACTCCTGTCAGCCCCTCTGTACCTCCACTGCTCTGACTGGTTAGTGCCCCTCAGGGCCTCCCAGGACAACTGTTCTTTGTGTGTCCACGCTGTGGGGCTGTGAGCACATGGACGAGGGGCACACCCAGGGTCCGGCATATTCCCTGTGGCCAGGATAGGCTCAGCACTGCCCGGACGAGCGTGTTCTAGGGCCTGAGAAGGACCTACCCCCGCTAACATGGGGCCTCTTCTCCCGGATCTTTGCAGCAAAACCTGGTGTGGGCGCTGCTGATCGCCATCCCTCTGGTCACCAGCCTCTACCTCCTGGTCAACATCAGTTACCTGCTAGTGTTGTCATCCAGTGAGATCCTCTCCTCTAATGCTGTGGCCGTGAGCTGGGGGTGAGTAAGTCAGGTGATGCGATCCTTGGCCGCCGGGCAGACCATCCAGCCTGGGGAGGGATAGTGCCCCTTGTGCATTTCAGTTTGCCTCTAGATGTTTTGCTAGCTGTTTCCTGGTGGTTGGCCTCCAGTTTGCTGCTGGAGTTCCTTCCTTGGATTCCTCTGTTGTCCTAGGAACCAGGTGCTGGGAGCCTGGGCCTGGCTGGTACCCTTGGCTGTCACACTCTCCACGTTTGGCTCCGTCAATGGGATATTCTTCGGTGGAAGCCGTGTGTGCTATGTGGCGGCAAGAGAGGGCCACATGGTGAGAGATGGGGTCCCGGCCGGGCGAGGTGGGGGTGCTGCAGGAGGGCACTGGAAGGACTACAAAGGCTAAGCTTTCTCCTGCCTGAACTTAGCTCTGAGCTTAAGCCAGGCCTTCCCCTGTAAGACAGAGCCCTGTTCTTTCTAAGAATGGGATTCAAGCATCCCACGCCTCTCCATTTAAACTCCAATCCTTCGACTTCCGGGTTTTGGGAGATCATCATACAGGGTAACTGTGGAGCTTGTAGGTGGTGGGGATGTTTGTACACTCCGGGGGTGTGGGGGCAGTGGGTGAAGCCATAGGATTAGAGCCAATGTGGATGCCCGGGGGCCCTTCCCCCAGGGGGCTGTCCCTCTGGTAGCCTTTGCAGCAATGATGCTGGGTAACAGGCAGCTCCCAGGTGTCCGGGGCTGACAACAGCAAACATTCCATATTGTTCATCAGTCCTTGGGTCCCCCGTGGCTCTGCTTCAGGCTGGGGTTTTGTGTTCAGATTTCTTCTTTTGGGACTCTGAGTCTGTTCGTGTCTCAGGGACCCAGGCCAAAGTATGTTTTTGCCTAGAGCAGGTGGCAGGGGTTGAAGAGACCAAGCCAAACCACACAAATGTATTTTGAGCCTCTGCTGTGTTACTCCTGCTCACAGTTCATTGGCCAAGCCCAGCGCCAATGGATGGGGAACCAGACAGTATTTGTCCCATAGGGCTGGGAGGGGGAGACTGACTATTTGCTGAGTAATAGAACAGTCTACCACAATAACCCACAGTCCTACTCCATGCTCCACCGGCAACTGCCCTACCCTTTCCTCCCCTTTGTCTGTCTTCCCACCCTTGGTCCCTCTTCCTGTGTTCGGGATGAGCAATAGAAAGTTGAACGACCTGGCCAGGCACCTGCTTCAGCTCTCTACACTCTCTCCCAGCTGGGTCTTGGCTGGCCTGGAGGGATAGGTCCCCCCGTTCTGCATCATGGGCCTGGTTTCACCCCAGGTGGGCCACAGAGATCTATACCCAGAAGCAGTGGAGACTGGGGACTATTAGGTTGGGCCCACTGGTGTCCAGAGTGAATTTGCCGGGGAAGAGGACAGGAAGCTTCCCAGGGCATAGAGCTGCTCTGGCTCCCCTGGGGGGCTGCCTGACACCTGGCTTTGCTCCCAGCCCCAACTTCTGTCCATGGTTCATGTGCATCGCCTCACACCAACTCCGGCCCTGATGTTTACCACCGCAGTGGCTCTGGTCCTGGTCATCCCAGGAAACTTCAGCACCATCGTGAACTTCTTGAGGCAAGTGAGACTCTCCTCCCGTGTGGGTATCTCATGGTGCCTTTGTGTGCATGCTCACATACACTCATTCACATATTTAAAAGTCCTCTGTGTGTGCACACTCATGCACATGTGTGTGTATATATACATAACAAGCTTCTGGAAGCCCCTATGTGTAACTATCACATACATGTATGTATGTATACATACATATGTGCACGCATGCTTCTGGAAGCCTGAGCTCAGCCATTTCAGCCATTCCCTCCCTGTTGTATTTCCAGATTTTTTAAAAAAGATTTTATTTATTTATTTGAGAGAGAGACAGTGAGAGAGAGCATGAGAGAGGAGAAGGTCAGAGAGAGAAGCAGACTCCCCGTGGAGCTGGGAGCCCGATGCGGGACTCGATCCTGGGTCTCTGGGATCATGACCTGAGCCAAAGGCAGACGCTTAACCAACTGAGCCACCCAGGCTCCCTGTTTCCCAAATTCAAGTGTGTCTCCCTCCTGTCTTGCCCTGTTTCCCAAAATTCAATGAGACAAGGGTTTCACCAAGAGGCAGATGAGCAAAAGGCTTGTGCTGTCTTTGTTATTTTTTAATTCTTTCTTGTTCCTTTCCTCTGTCGCGGAGATCATGTTGAGGCCATCATCAGGCTTTATTCCCCACTACCTCCAGCTCTTGGCTGTGGCATGATTTTCCCTTTGTCGTCTGATCTGTGCTCAGGACTCTGGCCCAGCATATCTCTAGTGAACACAAGGCAGACTCACAGCCACACTGGGTATAGTCCGTGATTGGATTAAAGTGGGGAGATGTTCTGACCCCCTTTATTACCTTCTCTGGGGCAGAAGTGACGGGCAGTTGTGCCGCCTAGCCGTCCAGCCATAACTTTATGCCCTCATCTGAAGCAGGGTTGGGGGGTGTGTCCTCACACCCACAGGCGAGCGCACCATCTGGGTACAGAGGGAGTTCTCTGAGGAATTTTTTCACGCATTGTGTGCTCTCTCTTTTGTTGTCATAAGTATAATTAATTTCCTGGAACAGGATCTACAGTGCTTGATGTGACTTTCTTCAGAACACTGAGTAACAGACCTGGTTTTTCTTTTTATCTTCTTCCCATGAGAAAGGCTAAATTCATGATATGCCAAGAATAAATCAAACCCATGGTGAGCCCAGGGTTTCTTTAGACTGAGATTTGGGGGATGTGACCGAGAATGTTCCAGCACAGAGTGAGAATGTTAGGATGACCCATCCCAATGAGGACACAATGTCTCCCCATCTTGACTGCCTCCAGGGACAGCCTGGTCTGGACCCAGTCTCCAAGGGCAGGTGAGGTTTTCGTTAGACCTTCATCAGCCACTCAGCTACCCACACTGGCAAAGACAGAGGCCAGGGGCTGGTCTGGGTGCTCCACGGCCTACCCTGTCACCAGCTCTAAGGTAGGAGGATCTGCTATGAGAGTGTGGTCCCTGCGGAGAGCACAGGCTCCTTGAGATTCCACCAAACTCTTCCTTTTGGACACACACACGCACTCCCTCCTCCCTTCCCTCCCTCTGAAAACTGTCCTCTTCCGTCCGGCCAGGGGCAGGCAAGAAAGGTCCGATCTGAAGCCAGGTGGGGGCCTGGGCTTGTGTACTTGTCACTTGGTGACGGAAGATGAAAGAGGAGGGAATACCCCCCAGTGCCTTCTTGTCCTTGGTGCCCCAGCCTTGCCTTCTTTCCTTAGCCTCCATGGATAAGGGGCTGGGGGTGGCTGAAAGGCCTCTGGTGAGCTTGCACTTGTGCCCCGGGTTTGCACCAACAAGGCCAGCCCCTCTTGCAGGCCCAACCAGGGCAGGGCCTGGTAGCGAGTGGCTTCTGTTTGCCTTTCAGCTTCCTTGGCTGGATCACCTATGGAACCACCATTGGCTGTCTCTTGTACTTGCGGATAAAGAACAAGAATCTTCCTCGACCTTACAAGGTAGACTTCGGAATAAACGTTGGGCTTTCTTCAACCTTAGTCTGTGCATGAGGCAGATCATTGGTCCACAGCCTCATCCGGGGTGGCCACTGTCATATTTGGTAGAAGATGTCTGTCTGTATTTCCTGGGGAGGGGGGGATGAGGGACAGCTGGGTCCTAGGGCCTTGATTCTGCTTGCTGGGGACTCATTTCTCCTCTGGAGGACTCTCAGGGAGAACGATGAGAGACACGTGCCCAGAGGAGGCTCACACACAGTAGGACTCACAAAGCACAGAGAAGATCAAGCTGGGTCCCAAAGCCTTGGCTCCTTGGATGGCCCCCATAACCCAGCAGGTGGCTTTTCTGGCTAGGCAAGGTATGATGGCAGGGACAGGAAGAGGGGAGCTGGTGGAAGGTGGAAGCAACAGGCAGGCAGGCAGGTGGGAGGGACAGAGCCCAGGGGCCACACACCCTGTCCCGTGCCTCTCCATCATCCAGTCTCTGTGTCTCTGGCAGGTCCCCACCGTCATCCCTGTCATCATGCTTCTTGCTTCTTTCTACCTGGTGCTGGCACCCATCATTGAGCACCCCCAGACTGAGTTCCTGTACATCTTCCTGTTCCTGCTCAGTGGCATCCCGGTCTATTTCCTGCTTGTCTATTTCCGATGCCAGCCCAAGTGGTTGCAGATGGCCACCCTGTATCTCCAGCTGCTCCTGGAAGTTGCTCCAACTGTTAAAAATGTGGACTAAAGGACTGGACAGGTGAGCACTGCCCTTCTTGCTGCAGACATGTCTGTCCCCACGCAGGTGGCCTTGCCAGATTTTCTGTAGGTTGCGCATAATTCCAGTGAGTGAATGGAAGGCTAAATACAGCTACTGTGAAGCTTTGGGGGGCATCCAACCAGGACAGCATCCCCCTTTCTCTAAGAACTGTGCCTCCACAGTCACATTGGTATTATGTGGCTGCCTGCCTGGGTATAGCTACTTGACGTTCCAGGTGGGCAGCATGAAATACATTCCCTTCTCTGGGGATCTTGGAGTTAGAATTCTGATGGTTGCCTCATCTGAGGAACGGTAAATTCTGGAGGCTATGTGGGACTGTCTTCTCTTATGTGGGCAGAGTAGAGAAAGCCCCCATGGAGAGAGGAATGAAGATACACAGAGAAGTGGTGTTGAGAAATTCCTTGGTGCCTAAGAGCTGGGGGTATGACCTGAGCAGGCAGCAGCCTTGGTCCCTGGCTGCTTCTCAGTTCTGGTCTCTGTCCTTCTGTGGCCCAACTGCCATCTGATTGTCCTTCCTGCTTTTTTTATTGTCTGGGACAACGTGATACCTTATAATAAATTTCCAATTTTGGCTCAGGTGGGTTTGAGTGAGTTCTTATTTCTCGCAAATGGAAAAGATCTGGGTCTGACAAACCTTCTTCAGGAAGACATGAGACTTTAGTTCCTATTTAAAGCCTCCAAATGGCTTGAACAAAGAAAGAAGCAAGAGACAGATCCCTGGGAGGGAGGGATTTTGTTGGCTTTGGGTGAAAGGGAGGACGGTCGAATTTCTAGAAGAAAGGGTGGAAAGTTAGAACAGACCTCAGAAGGCTAATGCGGTGATAGGACTAAAGAGAGGCAAGGGGGCAGAGATATCTGGCTGCCCAGGGGAAAATGTGGGACAGGAAGGATGATGACAGTGCCTAGGAAGACTGGGGATGCAGGTTCCGAGTCCATGGGGGGGTGTCAAAAGAGGAGGGGCAGGGACACTGCTCAGCACCTCTCCTCCCGCAGCTGCCCTGGGACACCTGTGTATGGCCTTCCTTTTATCGCCCAGATATGGAAAAGGCTCCCACAAGATCTTTCTGTTAAGTTTTCTTCTCACATCAACCAGTTCTCCATTTTTGCAACACCAAATGGGTGTCCAGTGATTCCGTTCAATTCTGATACTATTATGAGTTGATGCAGACCTCTCAAAGCTAAAGGGCTCAGGCACCAGGGGTAGACTTCAGCCTCAACTCTTGGCTCCCTGGATACCCATGCTTCTGCCCAACTTGGTTAAGCCCCTCCCTTCACAGTCAATCACTTGCTAGAATGACTCAGTATCTCTGGAAAACACATGATTTACTATTATAAGCTCATGCTATGCTCTCTTTGGATATGTCGCCTACCTGGCACCCTGATGTGTACGCCAGCCTGGAAACTCTCTGAAATCTGTCATTTGGAGGTCTTTATGGACATTCCATTTATGTAGGTGGATCAATCATTGGCCATCGTGATTGAATTCAATCTCCAGCTCCTGGGATCTCCCCAGAGGTTGGAGAGTTCCATCCCGCTCATCCGTCTTGGACTTGTCCGGAAACCAGTCCCCATCCAGAAGCTATCTGGGGCTCCCATCCACCATCATCTTGTTAGCATACAAAAGACACTCATCACTTGGAGAATCCAGTGCTTTGGGAGCTGTGGACAGGGAACTGGGGACAAAGACCTAATATTCATCTTTTGTTTTACCATCCTTCTGAACTGTGAACTCTTTGTCAGTGCTGTTCCTGAGGACATGTTGCTTGTGAAATTCTAGGAGAAGCTTCATATCCCTTACCCCAGCAGCACAGCCTACCTTAGAGAAAAGAAAATTATAAGAGGCTGGGTCTATCCAGTTGCTTGTCAAGGGAGACCATGGATCAGGCTGAAAGTTCCCAGAAAAAGCTCTGAATTAGTTCTTTCCTCTTCAGTTTCCCACCAAACTGTGCCTTTGTCTCTCCTGAGCCTCACCGGGCCATGCACCCTAGTGTTTGGTTGCGTTTCATGCTCCCTGCTGGGCTGTGGGTCTGGTGAGGGTGGGCTGTTCTTACACATGTTTGTACATCCCTCATTTCCTATCATGCTCCTGGGCTCCTTGCTGACCAATAACATTTGGTGAATCAAAATAATGAAATATTTGTTGAACAATGAGGGGATGTATGAGATTTATATTTTTTTTTAGGATTTGTGAGCCTGGTTTGCTTCCCGATAGTGCCTGCTCTGCCCTGGGCTCCCAGGCCCTATCTTGAGAATGTTCTCTAAGGAGGAGAGACATTGCCCAGATCTTGAGCAGTCACATCCAGCTGGCAGTGGGTGCAGGCCTAGAGGTGGAAAGCAGAAAGAGGAGCTGAAGTCCCACAGCCTTGGCCTTGGATCATGCACTCCAGTTAGGCTGTGTCCCTGTGACTCAGTCTTCTCATCCTTTCCATAGCTGGCTTCCTTTTGGCTCATAGTCCTTTTGTGATGGTGCAAAGGGTCCTCCAGGTCAGGCTCTTGGAAGGCAGCATCTTGTTCCTTGCAGGAACATCTTCCCTGATCTGTTCTGCCCCAGACCCTTTAGTAGGCCCCAGAGTAGCAGTAGGGAGTGATCCTCAGTGGAAATCTGAGATTTCCTAAGAAATTAGTATATTGATCTTCCTTGCTCTGAGTCAAGAGCATGATTTCTATTGTTACTTATCTTCTATAATCAGAGATAACATAGTGTCATGATGCTGGCCTTCGGATTGGAGAAAGAATGTTCTGAGTCTTGGGGCCAGGGTTGAAGTCCTCTTTATTCCTTCTAGAGAAGCAATAAGTTCCAGGAAAGGTGTGGGGCAGGTGTTGGCTAGGTTCCTGGGGCAGGGCAGTGTTCTTTAACCCTAGGTCCACCCAACAGCATTTAGATGTTTCTGTTTAGGGCAGAGCCTGTCTACTCCCAGTCATAAGCACTCAATTCTTTGGACTTCCTTTAGACCATTTACACTGTCTTCTGCTGAATACTTAGATTGGGGGAAACTGAGTCTCATAAATTAATCCATGCAAATGAATGTCATGGTTAAATTTTCAAACACTAGAAAAGGTACAAAGGGAAAGTCAACATTTCTTACTCCACACTCCCCATTTCCAGTGCGATCAATTTCCTAGCTTACTTCCAGAAAGCTTCTGCACACGTATGTAAACCATGGTAGAGTACACTGCTGCTTCGCTTATTAGAGTAGTCACAACCTATTCAGTTCTTCCTGTTGAGGGGAAACAGTTTTCTTTTCCTTATGTCTGTCCCCAGACCAGGGGCTGAGTCCTTTACTGTGGTGGTCATACATACATATTGTTCACTATCCTTTAGCTCTTCTTCTGACCACATGGTAGGATTGCAGTTCCCTGTCCCCTTGGAGTTAGATGTGACCATAGGACTTGTTCTGGTTAATAAACTGTGAGTTGAAATGATGTACATTTCTGTTATGGTGAAGCTTCAAGAGCCAGTGCACAATTTTCTGCATTTTCCTTTTCCCTCTGCTTTAGAGCCTGGCAGCGTCCTCATGGCTGTTCTGTGAGCCTGGGTCCTGACATAACAATGATATGGAAAAGGGCCAGTCCGCAGTCAACCCTACGTTGGCATGTAGTGTGAGCAAAATTAACTTTTCTTGTTTAAACCACTGAGATTGGGGGATGTTTGTTATTGCAGCAGAATCTAGCCCATCCTGACTGTTCATTCCTCCTCTGTTCATGTGTCTTACAAGTACCCAGGACTGCTGACCAGTTGAGCCAGGCCTCAGTTTGAGAGTTGCCAAGGAAAGCACAGGTGATGTGAGCTCATTCTTTTGCTGGTCTCCTCCTCCCTCTCACATCATTCCTGTTATTCCTCACCTGCCTTCCCTGTCCTTCTCCTCCAGGCCACCCCTCTCTTGTCTCCACCCCCAACACATTTTCTTCCTTTACTTTCCACAGTCCCTCAGGCTTATTTTGCCTCTAGGGGAAGAAAAACTGGTTCTGCAAATAGGCCTAAAAGAAATTTTGCTAGTGAGAGCTTTTGAATATTTGTTCCTGCTCAGGTGTGCACGGAAGAAAGAAAACTGTTCAGTCCAGCCCTTGGGTAGCAGTAAGAAAGACAAAAGGAGGTAAAATACACATACAAAAGCCAGCAGATGGTTACTTTCAGACATCACCCTGATGCACACAGATAAACACTAACACCATCCCCTTTAAAATAGCAATGGACTATACTCTAGATTTTTCTAAAAATTCAGTAACAGTTAATGTGGGAGAGCTTTTTTATATAAGCCTTTTTTTTATGAGCACATTTCTTTAAAAAAATTTTTTTTAAGATTTTATTTATTTATTTGACACAGAGAGAGATCACAAGTAGGCAGAGAGTCAAGCAGAGAGAGAAGGGGAAGCAGACTCCCTGCTGAGCAGAGAGCCCGATGCAGGGCTTGATGCAGGGCTCGATGCAGGGCTCCATCCCAGGACACTGAGATCATGACCTGAGCCGAAGGCAGCGGCTTAATCCACTGAGCCACCCAGGTGCCCCAGCACATTTCTTTTTTAATGGATGCTTAGTATTATTGGCTTATTGTTTATGGATATTCTGTTGATTCTACTTTGTCATATTATAAGCAAAGCTAGAGGGGTCACCTTGCTGTATTAAAAAGTGATGATCCCAAAATAGGCACCCTCTTTCTTCCCAAATCATCAGTTTCCTCTGTGTTCTAGTTATCCTCCTGAATTAGTGTTTGCCACTATTTTTTTCTACAAATGAAATCTATATTTTAGGTGTAGGAATATACATTTAAACCATAAAGTTATTGCGACATAGACCATGAACTTTGTTGACTACAGAGTTTCTGTGGGACATAGATGCTCTTAAATTATCGCTATTGATTTGTTTCATTTATGTTAATTTGGGTTTGAAACTGTTTGTAAAATGAAGAGCCTCAAAACTTTCTTTAAAATATCTCTCACACTGACTTGCAGAGTGTGTCATGGAATCAGGACTGTTGGGAGTGAGTATAAAGCATCTGGGAACCCTGAAAACAGATAAATAAAACTAAAGAAAAATATTTTGCAAGTCATCTCTATGTCCCTTTAGGAAACATCTTTTTTGGAATGAAGTTTAGATTTGTATATCTATGCTTTTCATTTTAGACCCAGAAACGTTGTACAATTTCTAAGATGAAAAATTATGTGATGTTCTATATATAAAAGAAAGGTCGGAATTTTATTGCTTTAGTCCAAAGGCCTCTTCAAGCCCTTCAGAAAAAAGGCCTGAAACAAAGCTCTCTTTAAAACATAAGGCAAAAGTAGAACAGCAAAGACGGGTTTCTGAATGTAAGAGCAAATGGTCTCTTTAGAGCGTTTCCTGCTCCCGGTGGTCAGATCAGTCCATCAGCAGCGCCTGGTGATCCTGTCAGAGATGAATAGGCAGAGGAGCCGGTGGGGACACAGGAGCTCAGTAGAAAGGTCACCGGTCACTGGGCCTCCCCGGTACGTCCTGGGCCCTCCCTTGGATCCTGGGGGCTGTGAGAGGGACACAGGAGCCTGGGGGACCCTGAGTTCCTGCGGTCACACGGCCACCCTGCTGCAGGGGCCCAGCTCCACCTGGGATTCATGGATCCTGGCGCTGCTCAGGACTATTGTCACCGCCAGGGAGTGGCCTTGGGAGTGCCGCCTCAGAGCGGGGTGGGGGTGGGGGGTGGGGGGGTGGGGATTCCAGCCCCTCTCCTAGGCCGCTGGTTGGTGCTGAAGTCTGGGTCCCTGGCCTCAAGCTCCAACACGGGGGAGGCCCTGAGGCCGGCTGCTCTGGGAATATGGCGAGGCCTGATGGGAAGCCTGGGGAGGGACAGGCCGCGGGGCCTCCCGCTCGGTAAGGGGGTCTGAGCCAGGCAATCGGGCCTGAGATCAACCGCAGCTTTGGAGAGGAGAGTGGGGCTCCGGAGATGCATGGGGCTCCTGGTGCTGAAAGGGTGTGAGGATGAGGGCGGCTCTGCAGGGGCGGGGCAGGGTGGGGCAGGGTGGGGTGGTGTGGGAGGAGCGGGGTGGGGGCGGGCAGAGCAGGTGTGAGGGGTGCGGATGGGTCTGAGTCCATCAGCAGGGCAAGACGGGCCTGGTCGTCTGGGCTGTGGGTCAGGGAAAGGGGATGTTGGCCTTGACCCTTAGGGTTTGAGCCTAAGGTAACTTGGTGAATGTTGTTAGGATTCTTGGCAATAGGGAAGATGGGACAGATTTGGAGGAAAGGGAGGCTTTAATTTTGCTCAGTTTAGAATGCCATGAAGTGTTCCCGTGGAGATGGGTGGGTGAGTTTGCGTATCTGGAGCTCAAAGGCCTTGGCTAGAGAGGAAAGGTGGAAATACAAGCCACACGAGAGAATAAGAAGGTTGAAGACAGAAGTCTTCGATGCCATAAATCAGCTATTGACCGACCAACCTCCTAGATTTCTACCTAGAAATCTACCAGGCCTGTTTTATTTAATTTTTTTAAAAAAGATCTTATTTACTTATTTATTTGACAGAGAGAGGGAGAGAGAGAGAGAGAGTAGTGAGAGAGGGAACACAAGCAGGGGCAGCGGGGGAGGGAGAAGCAGGCCTCCCGCTGAGTGGGAACCCTAGGATCATGACCTGAGCCCAAGGCAGACGCTTAAGGACTTAGCCCAGGCGCCCCATCCCAGGCCTGTTGTAATAGCACCCCTCTACCTCTCCCATATGTACTTCTCACGTGCGGGTCCCAACACTCACGGCTCCTGCTGAAGAATCTCAGAGGAGCTCCTAGAGAACTTCCTCTTAGTAATAGGGGTGGAGACTTGGCCCATGCCACCTCCAAGTTACTCAGAGGACAGCTAGCTCCCCTGTTGTCTGGGGGGTGTGGTTGCCACCCCCTTTCCTTAGAGCCACCCCATCCCCCAACCTGCTATGTTCAGAGTCCTGGCCCTGGGTCTGGCCTTCATGACATCTGAACAAACCGGTGCTTAGAAGGCAGAGGGGGTGTTGGAGTGTGTGGGAGCTTTGGTTCCCTGCCTTGCACCACAGCTCCCGTGGCCCAGGCCCTCCTGGTTGCTCCACACCTCCTAGGGCCTGGGGTCTTGTTTCTGAACTGCCCCGGGGCTGGCTCTTGTCCCCAGCCACTCCTCTCTGGTACCAGGTCCTAGGCATGAGGGCCATTTGCACACCGGGCTTTCGGACGCTTCCTGCCCACTGGTTTGCTTGGTTGCTTCCTGCTCCGAGGCTACAGAGCACAGGAGGCCTCACCAGATGCTTCCGGGCTGTCTGTCAGGCTCTTGCTGGGGAGAGGCTGGCAGGACAGTGAACAGACAAGGAGCACGTCCCTTCTGTCTTCCTGCATGCCGGTCCGCTTCTAGAGTCCTCTGTTGGCAGGCCCTGCTGGGAAGCAGCTAACAAGGGGGACAGGGACTTTGCAAGGCTCTAGCCCCAGCAGCACAAAGCAGGGAAGCGTGGGTCCGGAGCTGAGACATGCTAGCTTGAGGATTGCCTAGCACCATGCCCTGCTACCTGTCCTTGCTTGGCAAGCTCTTGCCCATCCCTGGGTCTCAGCTCAGGTGTGGTTTTCTCAAGCCAGCTTCCTCTGGACCCAGTGTCCTCCTGGTTTCTCATAGAGCCCTGTGCCTGTTTGTAACCAGTACAAGAGAGCTTGCGGGAAAGCCCTCTGTTTGGTTGTCGGCCACCCTTACTTGGCTGCAAGCTTCTGGAGGAGATAGACTTTGTCTGGTAATTACTTGTAAACTTCCCGGGAAGTCTTTGTTGAACTGTAGTTCCTGAGGTTCTAAGTGCTTCCTGGGAGAAAGCTAGGAAGTAAGCGAAGGGTGTTGGTTTTATTCCCAGTTCCCCATCATATAGGTTCCCCTCAAACAGTTGGCGCTGCCATTTTTTTCTCCGACAATAATAATTAATGTTTATTGAGCACCTGGCAGGTACCAGGCGCTCTTCTTCACGTTCCCCATGAATCAACCCATTTAATCTTCACAAACATTAAACTGAGGCACAGAGACGTTAAGCAGCTTGTCTAAGGTCACACAGCTAGAAAGTACTAGAACCAGAATTTAAGTTACAGACAGTCTGAGTTCCAGAGCCTGGGGTCTTAGACACTATTTATAATAATATAGCCCAAGGATGATGGGAATTAGGAAAATGTGGCCAACTTATGCTGAGGACAATGGTAACAATCATACTCTCTCTTTTTTAAAAGATTTTATTTATTTATTTGAAAGAGAGAGAGTGAGAGAGACAGCACAAATGATGGGGAGGGGCAGAGAGAGAGGGAGAAGCAGACTCCTTGTTGAGCAGGGAGCCTGACGTGGGGCTCAATCTCAGGACCTGAGCCAATGGCAGACACTTAACTGACTGGGCCACTCAGGTGCCCCAACATATCATACTCTTGATAAAACATTACTTCCATAGTAAATCGAGTTCTATCACATTGCTTCTCTCTAGGAAATAATATCTACCTTCTTTTGGTGAACTGAGCCTCCCAACTCTGCAAATATAAAGTTCTAGAAGAGGCTGTGGAACATCGTATTGATACCCACCAAGGGGATGGGGGACCCAGGTGGGACCAATGATAACTCTCTCTGGGATTTCTCAAGTTGGCACCAAAAGATGAGGGCAGTGGCTCTTGGGAGGTGAAGCTGGGAGATGCTCCAGGCTGAGGGAGAAGCTAGTCTTCCAGAGGGAGAAGCCGGTTCACAGAGAGACGCCGGCATGGGGAAAAGGAGAGTGCCTCCATTCTCTGCCCTGGGTCTTGAGGCTCTGAGCTGGTAAATCCCTCTGTGACGTCATCTAGTTTGTCTGGTTTCTCACGCTTGTGAATAGAAGGTCCCTAATTGCAGCTTATAGTGTCTAACACCCTTTCACAGATAGTTGATTCTTACTAGCCTGAGGAGGCAGCGAGGTAAGAATCAGATCCCCATTTTTCAGAAGGGAAACTGAGGTTGGGAGCAGCTAAGTGAATGCCAAGCGGTAAGTGAACGGTAGAGCTGGCAAAGCAGTGGGGGGAGGGGTCTGTCTACTCTTCCACGCTGTGCTCCCAGGGAGCCCTATGGAGGGGGCTCGGCCCCACCTGTCTCTCAGTAGCTTTGACCTGGCTTTTGCCTACTCCCTTTCCTAGTTGCTCGATGTGGGGCCTACGGGGCTGGGAGCCTGTTTCTGCAGGGCAGGGGATGACAGACTGCCCTGGAGCTCACAGGGCCATGTGGGACAGAGGTGACTGGGTACAGCAGGCACAGGGGCAGGGTGGCCTGCATGCGGCCAAGCTGCACGGGGGCCCAGCGGCCAGCTGCCCCCAGGGCTGGGCCATCCACCTGCACAGTGCCTCACCCCTTCCCGGGCACCCTGAGGGCCTGGGGAAGCTCCTCCTCTTGCCAAACCAGATCTGGGGTTCCGGGGTTCCCTCTGTGGTCTGGGCCCCAGCATGGGCAGGAAGTGGGTGTGGGGGCCTCTTCTGGCCCGGGGGCTGGACAACCAGAGGCACCTCTGGTCTGTAGCTTGGCAGTCCAGTTTGGGATTACCAAATGCCGGGCCCAACCACTACTCTGAATCCTAGTTTAGAATCTTCTTAACCCTGGTGAGAAGAGCTGGGAGCCTGTGACGGGAGGGAACTTCCTGTTTACGGCGGGTGTCAGGGATGGTCTGAGAGGGACAGCCTTCTGTGGTTAATGTGGGCCCTGACATTTCCCCGCCTCCCCTTGGGCTCATGTCCTCCCCTCGGGGTCCTCCTCGCCCCCTACCCGGTTCAGGGCTTCGGGCCTGTGCTCCCTGCAGCCGGGCAGGTAAGTGATGCCCAGGTTCGCTCCGTTGCTCCTCTCTGTGGCCCGAGGAGAGCAGCCGTGGCCTGCCCAACACCTGTTCACATCCCCATGCTGCGGGGGCAGCCCATTTCACAAAGAAAGAAACTTGGGTTGCCAGTTTTCGAAAAATAAAATAAAAAAGAGGATGCTGAATAAACTTTGAATTTTCAGATAAACGAATACTTTTTCATGTACGGATGTGCTGTATTTTATCTGTGAACTCTAGAAGCTCCAGCCCAGGCAGTGAGGTGGGCCTGCGTGGGTCCTGTGACTGGCAGGACAGGGTTCCGGCCACTCAGCCCAGGGTCCCTGCATCGCACGGCCTGCGCGCTGTGGAGCGTGGCCACCCCTGTGGCTCCTGTTCCCCAGCTGGGGGGGAGCCCCTGCTCCCCTCTAGGTTTGAGGTTACTGGTAGCAGTGGGGATATGGAAGCCTGCCACGGCAGGAGGGACCGGCAGGGTCCCGCAGAACCGGCTCTGTGCCGCTGAGTTTCCTGTGTCAGCCTGAGGGGCCGTGGGGTGCCCAGACGCTCGGTCAAACGTGATCCTGGGTGTGGCTGTGAGGGTGTTTCTGGATGAGATCAGCCCTTGAGTCAGTGGCCCTGGAGCAGAGCAGATTGTGCTCTCATGGGGGCAGCTTCGTTCCGTCAGCTGAAGACCTGAAGAGAATAAAAAGGCGGACCCCTCCCACCAGTAGGAGAGAACTCTGGCTGCCCTAGAGCTTTCCAGCCGGGTTGTTGGTTTTTCCTGCTTTGAACGAAAGCTGAAACATGGGCTCGTCCTGGGTATCCAGTCTGCTGGCCTTCAGCCTGGAATGACGTCCTGGCTTTCCTGGCTTGCTGACTACAGACCTCGGAACGTCTCAGCATATATATTTCTTACTATTATTCATATATAAGAGAGGCGGGAGGGACTTATTAGAACCAACAGGAGATACGTATCTCCTATTTGTTATATATCTATATTCGTTAATAGCTCTGTATCTCTCCTATACGTTCTTCTCTGGAAAACTCTAACACAGCATCACTCTGGACCTTGTGAGAAACACGCATTTCCTTGGTCTCTAATGGGACCCAGTGGATCATAAACTCCTGGTGTGGGACTCATCAGCCTGAATTTTTAAGCAAAATTCCAGGAAGCTCGGATGCTCATTGAGGGTTGAGAAGTGCTGCTCTAAACACAAACGTTGTGGGTAGAAGAGAGTGCTCCAAGTCCTTGACTGAGCTCTTTTACCTGCTCCTGGGTTACTCGGAGATTTCACTGGGCATTCTGTTTGGTTTGATTATCCTATATTTGGATCCGGGACATTGGGGCTTCTAAATATCCTGGATTGGGGTGTGTTTTTTTTTGGGGGGGGTGGGGATGCAGAGGGAGAGGCCATCTACTTCTGTGTGCTAAGGACTGACTCCGGTTTAATAGGTTCCATTTTGAGGCTATATTTCCCTCCAGTAATTCAGGTTGGGACTGGCTTTTTTATTTATGGGGCCATTATATTAGCCAGCGTTCTCCAGCAGAGCAGAACCAATAGGATACAGAGAGAGACACAGATACACAGACCTAGATATAGATCTATAGATACACAGGAAGAGATTTGTTCTGGGGAGCTGGCTCATGGGATTACGGAGGCCCACGATCAGCCGACTGCAGCCTTTAGGACTAGGAAAGCCAGTGGTGCAGCTCTAATCCAAACCTGAAGGTCTGAGCACCAGGAAGTCCTAGTTCAAGTCTGGAGCCGTGAGAACCAGGAGCGCTGATGTTTTTGGGCAGGAGAAGACGGATGTCTCAGTTCCAGGAAAGAGCGAAGTTGCCTATCCTTCACCCTTCTTTTTTTTTTTTTTAATATTTTATTTATTTATTTGACAGATAGAGATCACAAGTAGGCAGAGAGGCAGGCAGAGAGAGAGGGGGAAGCAGGTTCCCTGCTGAGTAGAGAGCCCGATGTGGGGCTCTATCCCAGGACCCTGGGATCATGACCTGAGCGGAAGGCAGAGGCTTTAACCCACTGAGCCACCCAGGCGCCCCTCCTTCATCCTTTGGTTCCATTCAAACCCTCAGCAGGTTGGGTGTGCCTCGGATTCTTGCTGGTTCTATCTCACACTATGGAGTATTTTTGCACAAGTTTCTTGACTGCTCTGTGATTCAGTTTCCTCGTCTGTAAGACAAGGAGGTTCAGTCTTGCTCCCCATAGCAGTCCTAAGGGTGGAATTAAGTATGTGCTCAGCGAGGTTCTGAGCACTGAGCGCCTGGGCGGTGGCCGTAGAAGTACCTGTTCACTCCATTCTGCAGGCCCCTTCCATCCGGGCCTGCATGTCCCTGGAGGGGCGAGTGGGAAAGGCTGGCTGGGCTGCCCAGGCCACCACCCTGCACACCGGACCTCACGGAAGGGCCCTGCCCTGGCTGAAGCCTCAAGCACCTCTGCCATGTGGGCCGTGTGGTCTAGGAGACCCTCGGTGGCGAAGGTGTCAGTGCTGGGAAAAGAGGCCACGCGGAGTTTGCAGCCTGTCTCAGTCGGGAGAATCACAGTTCTGATCTTCGGGACTCTGGAGCAAGGCCATGGCCTCTGGGGTTAAGAACTAAATGCCTTTTTTTTTATTTTTTAGAAGATTTTATTTATTTATTTGATAGAGAGTGATCACAAGTGGGCAGAGAGGCAGGTAGAGAGAGTGGAGAAGGCAGGCTCCCCGCTGAGCAGAGAGCCTGATGTGGGGCTCGATCCCAGGACCCTGGGATCATGACCTGAGCCGAAGGCAGAAGCTCAACCCACTGAACCACCCAGATGCCCCAAGAACTAAATGTCTTTTTTTTTTTTTTTAAAGATTGATTTATTTATTTGACAGACAGAGATCACAAGTAGGCAGAGAGACAGACAGAGAGAGAAGAGGAAGCAGGCTCCCCGCTGCGCAGAGAGCCTGATGTGGGGCTCGATCCCAGGACCCTGGGATCATGACCTGAGCCGAAAGCAGAGGCTTTAACCCACTGAGCCACCCAGGCGCCCCTAAATGCCTTTTGAGAAACAATTTCAGGCATGCTTCTGGGCCCTAGAAGAAATGGAACGCCTGAGCACAGGACACCAAGTGACCACACAGCCACAAGGACCCACCATGAACTGAGTCCCGTCAGAGCCACCACACGGTGAGTAGAACAGGCGCAGCAACAAGCAGGGGAGCTGCGGGAGAGGCGGGGGGAAGGGGAGGTTGGACGGAAGAGGTGCAGGCAGAGTGGGAGCCGGACCAGAGGGCCCAGCAAGCAGCGAGCCCTGAATCTCCATGACCCCCCCTCCATAGTGCAGTGGCACCTTCCCTCAGCTCCTGCCCTCTGCTGTGGGGAGACTCCCAAGTGACACTCAGCCGTCACAGGGCAGAGGAAGAGGCAGGCCTGTGCTCACGGTAGGGTTAGTTCCCTTGGTAACTTGGGTGTAAGGTGGAAATGGATGGCCACCACGCCACCACCTCTAGCCAACCAGATCGTTTAAAGCATAAAGGAGATAGCTTTTCATTCCTTCATTTTCTCATTTGCACGTGAATTTCATCCCTTCATTCTGTCTCCTGTGGTTTGTCCCCGATCCCTCTGCCTCTTCCAGTAGGACTGGACACATTTATTTTTCTTCTTTTCTAGTGCGTCTCTAGCACTTCCGTTTACATGAGGCCCCTCCCACCCGCACTGAAGAATGCTGTCATCTCTTTCATCTTGTTAGAAAACAAAACTTAAACTTTCTCAGAAGAAGAAAGAAGAAAACAAGAAAAAGGAAAAACATAACTCCTCTTGTCCCTGTATCTGTTGCCTGTCTCTCTTCCCTTCCTGACGGACAGACTTCTTAAAAGAATGGACACCTGCTGTCTCTGATTCTCACCTCCTGTTCCCCCTCAACCCCTCCCGTCCAGCCAGGCCTCCATTGCTGTCACTCTTTTTTTTTTTCTGTTATTAAAATCAATTTTATTTGTATAAGATGAGGACATTGCACAGCTTTGTTGTTTTTTAATACACTATTGGTCATATTTGTGCATACATTTTTAAAAAACTCTTGTCATGGAAAGTTTCAAATATCTAATAAAGAGAATATTCTAATGAACTCGGATGTATTCATCACGTGGCTACAACAATCAATTCAAGACCATTCTTGTGTCATTTGTATCCTTAATTTCTAAATTGGTTATTTTGAAACATCTCAGATGTGACATATTTATGACTATTTTAGTCTGCATCTCTAAAATACAAGGACCTACTTTAACATAACCACAATAATTCTAACTTTAAAAATCTTTAAAAATAATCACTTAATATCAAATATCTAGTTGGCATTAGAATACTGAATTTAAAAAAATTTTTAACATTCACTTGTTGGATAAGAATCTGAACAAGTTCTATACATTGCATTTTCTGACATATATCTTGGGTTTGTAAATACCTAAGTAAACACACACACACACACACACACACACACACACACAGACATACGCACAAATAACATCTTTCTAAATGGCTTTTACGTCTGTCACCGCTGCCATAGCCTGACACAAGCCCCCCCGCCCTTACCTCCTACAGGAGCACTGGGATAGACTCCTAACTTCTTTCAAGTAATCATTTTTGTTCATTGGGCCCATCCCCGTATAGCAACCAGTATGATCTTTTAAGAGCACACATCCCAGGGTGCCTGGGTGGCTCAGTGGGTTAAGCCTCTATGTTCAGCTCAGGTCAAGATCTCAGGGTCCTGGGATTGAGCCCCACATCAGGATCTCTGCTCGGCAGGGAGCCTGCTTCCTCCTCTCTCTCTGCCTGCCTCTCTGCCTACTTGTAATCTCTCTCTCTGTCAAATAAATGAATAAAATCTTTAAATTAAAAAAAAGAGCACACATCTCAGTATTTCACATGCTCTGTTGGTTGGCTAGGGCTGCCATAACAAAATACCACACATTGGGTGGCTTAAACCGAAACTTTTTTTTCCATAGTCCTGGATCAAGGTGTTGGCAGTTTGGTTTCTGGTGAGGATTTTCTCTTAGGCCCACAGATGGTCACCTTCTTGCTGTGTGTCCTCAAATGGCCTCTCCTCTGTGCATGTGCTCTACTTGTGTCTCTTCCTCCTCATAAGAACGCCCATTCTCTACGAGCTACATGGCCTTATTTAACCTTAATGACCTCCTTAGGCCCTGTCCCCAAATACAGTCACATTGTGGGGTTCAAGCTTCAACATATGAAGTTTACAGTGAAATAGTTCAGTCCAGGGCCCACCAAAGTCCTCGACATGGTCTACCAGGTTCTGCCTGGTCTGGCTTTTGCCTGTTCTCCAGTTCTGTCTGTTGAACTTTCCCACTTTCTCTGTGTATTTCTCAGTTCCTCAAACACACAGGCTTCTTCCCTCTCTGGGACCTCAGTACATGCTGTTTCTTCTGCTTGCAATATCCTTTTACCACTCTCCCCCATCCTGTGCCTATGTAATGCCTCCTCATTCCCCAAACACCAGCTCACATGTCTTCCTCAAGGAGTATCCACGAGCCCTGACGTGGTCATGATAAGGGTCCCCACTTCTGTTTTCTCTCTGCTTTTCCTCTCTTCTACTCCTCCTATGGGGCTTAAATCTCTGACTGCATAAATCCCTGTTTAATGCCTTTTTTTCCTCTTCCCTAGAAAAACAGCTCTGAGATAATAGGGACCATGCCTGTCCTGTTGACTGCTGTATCCCTAACAGCTAGCTAGTGTACTGTACATGCTAGGTGCTTTAAAAATATTTATTTAAAGAACTGATTCACAGAAGTGAAAGGTAGATTCCTTATTGGACTTTCAAGTGAAGAGAAGAATCAGCAACATCAACAATTTTATAACTCCATTCCTCTGTGAACCTCTTTCTAGCCAGGAAAGTCAGGCTGATGGGAATTATATCAGACTGACTGACTTTGGAAATTGCACAGACGAATCTAGCTAAGATCTCCGTGGTGAATGTTCAATGTTCATCTCTGCCCACGTTGCTCAGTTGTGGAAGATTGTTTTCAAAGATGGCTGAAGCAGTTTGTCCTATGCTTCTTTTCCACATCCCGGGACTTTGCTGTTCCTTCTAAGAAGAGGGGTGTCGACTTTTCCTCTTCTTAAGTCTGGACTAGCTTAATGACTTGCTTTGGCCAATAGAATTGGGCAGAAGTGACGCTATGAGAGTTGTAGGCCTTGCCTGCGAGAGTCCTTACAGTGTCCTCTTTGACTGTCTTGGAATGCTGCCCCAAAACCACTGTGGAAGGAAGCTGGGTTAGCCTGTTGAAGGGGGAGGCCAAGTGGAGGAGAATCCAGGGAACCCAGCTGACAGCCAGTACCGATTTCCAGACATGTGAGTAGGACCCTCTTGAGCCTTCCTGCTCAGCAGCTCCTCCAGCTGAAACTGACTGCCTAAAAGAGCCCAGGAGAGACCAGCGGAGGAACCCACGTAATTGGGAGAATATCAGATCTTTGCTAGGTGGCTTGTTACACAGAAATGGCTGAGTGGAACCTCAGTCCTCCTGACTTCTGCATATTAACCCCATTTCCTTTTCCCTAAGTAGTCATGCTCTCCCTTCTGACTCTCTCACTGTCACACTCAGTCTGAATCATCAGAACATTCCAGAATGTCACTATTTCCAAGTATAAATCCAACGAGAAAAAAGAAAGGTAAATGATTCATTGTAGTGTCTATATGTGTGCCTTCCACTGAGTCTGGATATAAGGGTGTTGTCAGGAACTCTATTCTTGGAAAGATGGCCACATTCACTCACCTAGGACGTGAGGCTCCCCAGGGTGGAAGCTGGAGGCAGAGTCATTGTGCACATTTCATATGCCCTTGGCTGCAATTTCTAAACTTGAAGTGTAACCTAAGATGCATGTCCTATGAAAAGCTCCTTCCTGTGACAAAGGCCTATTTCCTAGGAACTCTTCTGGGTGTATATATTGGCCTATCCAGTTAGTTAGCATTGTGTTAAAAGAAAATTCAATTGAGTAAATTTAAAGATCTAATTGGTTTTTAGTCAACAGTTCATGAATCAGGCAGCCTCTCCTCTAGCAACTCGAAGAAGTCTCTGAAGGGCTGTACAGAAATGAGAGGGTTTTATAGGCAGAAAGCAGCATGAAAAGGAAGTTTCTTTTTTTTTTATTTTTAAAGATTTTATTTATTTATTTATTGACAGAATGTGAGCAAACACAAGCAGGAGGAGCAGCAGAGGGAGGGAGAGGGAGAAGCAGGCTCCCCACTGAGCAGGGAGCCCAATGCAGGGCTTGATCCCAGGACCCTGAGGTCATGACCTAAGCCGCAGGCAGACACTTAATCGACAGAGCCACCCAGGTGCCCTGGAAAAGGAGGTTTCTAGCAAAAAGTGGATTGTTTCAGGCAAAGTCACCTCCTTGTGGAGGTGGAAGGGGTCTACTGAGCAGATGACCTCACTAGAGCTAACCAGGTAATTCCAGATCAATGCAGAGGTTACATTCCTGGAAGAGGTTGAAATTACATTTAGGTTAGGTGCTAAGTCTTGGTTTGCTGACATGAGGCTTAGCACAAGTAACTCCATTTAGAGCTGTTGTCTCTCTCTCTCTCTTTTTAAAGATTTTATGTATTTATTTGTCAAAGAGAGAGAGAGAGGGAGAGAGAATAGAAGAAGGGGGAGCAGCAGGCAGAAGGAAAAGCAGGCTCCCCGCTGAGCAGGGACCCTGATGTGGGACTTGATCCCAAGACCCTGGGATCATGATCTGAGCCGAAGGTGGATGCTTAACCGCCTGAGCCACCCAGGTACCCCTGTTGTCTCTTTTTAAAAACATTTATATCAGAAAAAACTTGGAAATAACCCAAATGCCAACAACATGAGAATGCATAAATATTTACAAAGCAGAATACCATACAGGTAAAGTGAATGAGCAAGAGCTACATGTATTAATGCAGCCAGACCTCAGAAAATGTATCACTGAATGAAAACAGCGAGCTGCACAAGTTCTATAAAGCATGACACTATCGGTATAAAAATTTAAAACATGCAAAACACCACCATGTATCTTTAGGACACATTCGTGCGTACTGAGTGAACCCATACATGCACGGGGATATCGAACAACATATTTAAAAGAGCGAGGCCAGGGAGCAGGACTGGGGAGGGATACACAATGGTTTCATCTGTATGAAAGTGATTTGAAATGCATATGAGAAGTTCACAGATTGGCAGAGCTGGTAGCAGATATTATTCTTTATATGTTTCTTATGCTTGAACCATTATATGATTAAAGAAAAAAAAATAGAAAAGTCTCCCCTTCCCTCATCTCACTGGTTGGGTCCATCTTTTCTACGGTCCAGTCTCTTCGACACTGGCTTCCTGGCAGCCCTCGGCCACCACGTGGGCTAAAGTCATCCAACCGAAAGAGGCCCAAGGTGTGCTTTGTTTTATTTTATGACAGTAGAGCTCTAAGTCGGGGAGAGTTTCAGAGAGAAAGGAAAGAGAACTTCCTCCAGGGAGGGCTGTTTTCCCAGTGTGGGCTCTAGAAATGATGAGGGCTGGGCGCCTGGGTGGCTCAGTGGGTGAAAGCCTCTGCCTTCCGTCATGATCCCGGGGTCCTGGGATCGAGCCCCACATCAGGCTCTCTGCTCACCAGGGAGCCTGCTTCCTCCTCTCTCTCTCTCTCTCTGCCTGCCTCTCTGCCTACTTGTGATCTCTGTCAAATAAATAAATAAAATCTTAAAAAAAAAAAAAAAGAAATGATTAGGGAGGGAGTGGGTGGTTTTGGCAAGACTTCCTGTACCCGCTGTGCCCTGCGAGGCCTGCCAGCCTCTCCTTCGCCATGGCAGCCTCTGGCTGTAAAGTGCAAGGTCAAGGCTCGACGAAGACATCAGGCAGTGTCTGCCCCGCTGGAGAAGCTCATCCAGAGGCTGGCTTCTGGAAGTGCGAGGGAGGGGTGGGTCATGGAGGGGAAGGAAGGTGAGAGGACAATTCGGGAAACGTCCGGAAACGTACTTCAAGGAAGGGAGCGAACAAAACAGTATTTCACAACCCAGGAGTTCTGGAGTCACGTCTGAGCGTGATCTGGGCCACTAGAAAACCCTTGACCTGGACGAGCCTAGAAACAACAGAGTCTTCATGTTCCTCTGAGCCACTGTGGTAGGAGCTAGCCATCCAGGAACACAGGCTGCTCAGTGGAATTTGGTTTTGACCTTTACTGTCAGTGCAACTCAGGCAAGTTATTTAATTCTCTCATCTCTGTTTCTTTATCTCTAAGTGGTGGGGATAATAATAGCGTAACACAAATAAAACTGGCTGGCTCAGATCTAGCTCCGTTCTGTGTTGCTTCTAGAAGACACGTAACTCCAGCTCAAAACATTTTTTGAGAAGAAATATAAACATGTATATTAATCTCCCAAAGAAGTACCCAAGGGGAGTTATAGCATTAAACACATAATACACACTCCCTAAACATCCTTTTAACTCAGCAAATTCCCCCGAGTCCTGTCCTTAAGGCTGCTTCCCCCCAGATTCTCCTCTCTTACCCCCACTTCTCTCTTGACCACTTTTCTGGCTTTTGGACAAGTTTTTTTTTTTTTTTTTTTTTTTTCTTGGAGAAGCTCCAGAGCCTTCAAAAATGTAAGTCAAATCAGACTTTCAGCTCGTTGTGATTTTCCTCCCCACTAATGATCATAGGAAAGAGCCTGTTGTCCAGCAGGGAAACCCAGAATCCTCTAGAATGGGGCAAAGCGGGGTGAATAGGCTGCCAATATTAATACCGTTTGTCCCTGTCACACTTTGCTCAGGCTTGTTGAGATGATTAGAGGAAATAATGCATGTCAAGAATTTAATGGTAGCTAACACTAAGTCCCCCGAAAATGTTAGTTACATTACCTATGGTTAATAATCATCACTGGCATTATTATTCCTAGGGGCTTATTTACTTTGTTTAAATTTCAAGGACATCAGTCAAAAGTTGAAAAGGAAGTTCTAAATGCAACTGTGGTCCAGAGATTGCAGTGCGGGGCGCCTGGGTGGCCCAGGTGGTTAAGTGAATGCCTTCAGCTAAGGTCATGATCCGAGGGTCCTTGATGAGGCCCTGCATTGGGCTCCCTGCTGGGTGGTCAAGTCTGCTTCTTCCTCTCCCTCTGCCCCTCCCCCTCATTCGTGCTCTCTCTCTCTCAAAATAAGTAAGTAAAATCTTAAAAAAAAAGAGAGAGGGATTGCTGCACATTCCCCATTTGAGATGCACCGCCCTCTGCCCTCTCCTAAGAGTAACAGGGGACATTGTTGAAGTTGATTCCCACACATGGGAGGAACAGTTGGGCCACCCTCTCATGATTCTGGGAGCCCAATGGAGGGCCTTGCCTTTCCCTGGGTCTCCCCGCAGCTGCTGGCCAGGATGACAGAATGTTCCATGTTCTCCTGGCTCCGTGCGGACTCTGCTGGGAGCTTGGAAGCCACTTCCCCAGGGATACCTTGGTGGCAACGCCCCTGCAGGGGTCCCCATCCCGTAGCCACCTGCCTGGCCTGCCCTGCGACACCGGCAGGTCTGAACGGGCTGGGTGAGACCATCCCTGGAGTCGTGACCTGACCTCAGGAGTCGTGACCTGACTTCAGGAGGGTCCTTTAAGAAGGACACAGGCAGGGCGCCTGGGTGGCTCAGTGGTTAAGCCGCTGCCTTCGGCTCAGGTCATGATCTCAGGGTCCTGGGATCGAGTCCCGCATCGGGCTCTCTGCTCAGCAGGGAGCCTGCTTCCTCCTCTCTCTCTCTCTCTGCCTGCCTCTCTGCCTACTTGTGATTTCTCTCTGTCAAATAAATAAATAAAATCTTTCAAAAAAAAAAAAAAAAAAAAAAAAAAAAAAGAAGGACACAGGCAAAACACCCTGTGTACTGATGCGGGCTCCCAGGCAGGCAGCCAGGGCCTGTAGAAAGCGATCTTAGGGACCAGAAGGGACTGGAGATGAGCAGACTTGGAGAGCGAGTCCTTTCCCACGAATTGAAGGGCTATCCTAGGACATGGGAGCAGATGCCCTCTGTGGCACCTCAGACACGGCCTCCAGGAGCTCCGGGAGGGGTCTTGTCCGATCAGGGAGGTGCGAGGGAGGAATGGCCGCTCCCCTGCCTGGTGGTGGGGGAGTGTGTGCACGTGTGTTGATGGTGGGGAGGGGGGCAGCAGGACAAGCAGAAGCTGGATGAGCCCTCTGGAAGGACAGCTAACAGTTTCCGGGGACATAACGTGTTCTAAATACTCTACATGCAGTAACTCATTTAACTCACAATAGCCTAGTGAGGGAGGCACTGTGAGTGCCCGGTTCATGGAGGACGATGATGCCCAGGACCACACAGACTGATAGCCGTGGGCCCAGGGAACGCTGCCGGCCAGCTGCTCAGCACACACTCCCTTGAACCTCTGCGGCCGAGTTTCCTCCAGCGCAGTCGGCGGGGGACATAGGGAGGTGCTTCTCAGACTCCACTGATCATACTTTGTGGAGCTCTGGGTTCTGATTCTCTAGAGACCTGGGCTGCACTGGGGCGGGAGATTCTCGGTCTCTAACAAGCTTGCCAGAAATGCAACTGTTGCTGGTCCACGGACCACACAGCCTAGGGCTCTACTCCTAGGATCACTCTCTGCTTTGAGGTTCTCCGTGGGCCTTTGGACTCTGCTGGCATTCACGGCGCTTCAAGGAGAGGAGAGAGACCAGGGCAGGGGCACTGGGGTGGGAATGGGGGCTCAGGGTTCTGGAGAGATGACTCTTCCTCCCAGATGGCCGCAGATCTAGCCCTCTCCTGCTTCTTCTCCGGAGAACCGGTGTGGGAGCAGACACAGACTCAGACTCAGACACAGACAGACAGACAGACAGACACATCCTCACCCTCTCTGAGGCTCTCACTGACTGGGAGGGGAGGTAACAGCCTGGAAGCGGGGACACGCCTTCCACAGCTCCTGCTGCTCTCACCAGCCTTGCTCTGCCTGGTTGATCAAAGAGACCTGTGAGCTGGAGGCCTAATTCCCTACTTGCCCCTTCGTTGGGCACCCCCCCGCATGCTGCCGGCATGGCCTTATGAAATAAAACGTGTGTTTTCCTTCCCTGTCTCCCTCACGCACTCCTAGAATCTTGGGTGGAATAATTTATTTACACCTAAAAAAGTCAATAACTCCCTTTTGCCTACCATGTAAACTTATCTTCTGTACAGAAAGCAGTTAACACAGCAAACCTACAGCTTATTCTTTTTTTTTTTTTAGATTTTTTATTATTTTTTTTTAATTTGACAGACAGAGATCACAAGCAGGCTCCCCACTGAGCAGAGAGCCCGATGCGGGGCTCGATCCCAGGACACCAGGACCACGACCTGAGCCGAAGGCAGAGGCCCTAACCCACCGAGCCACCCAGGCACCCCCATACAGCTTATTCTTAGAAAGACCTGCTCAGGGCGCCTGGGTGGCTCAGTCGGTTAAGCGTCTGCCTTCAGTTCAGGTCATCATCTCAGGGTCGTGAGATCGAGCCCCTTGTCGGCTCTCTACTCTCTGCTCGGTGGGAGTTTGCTTCTCCCTCTCACTCTCCCTCTGTACTGTCTCTCTCAAATAAATAAAATCTAAAAAAAAAAAAAAAAAAAAAAAGGCCTGCTCAGCCGGTTGCCTTTGACAGGCATCTGGGAACTGAGATTTTAGGAGGGTCACCACCATGAACCGAGAAGAGCAGCTCAGTCTACCTAAACCGTTTGTGCAAACTCTATACCCATGATAAATACCCTGTTTCCTCTAGGAGTCTGGGATTTGGGCACATGCTGGACAGAAAATACTTAGCACAGTTCTTCAGAGAAACAGAACCGATGAGCTATACATACATAGAGAGAGTGCATGATTCATTTTAAGAAATTGGCTCATGTAGTTGTGGAGGCTGGCAACTTTGAATTCTGTAGGGCAGACTGGCAGCCTGGAAATTCAGAGCGGAGCCCAAATTCTGCTGGGGAGCAGGCTGGAAACACAGGCCGGGTATCCATGCTGCAGTCTCTACAAATCTCTCTTCTTCAGGCCGGCTCGGGCTTGTGCGTAAGGCCTGACACTGGTTGGATGAGACCCACGCACACTGTGCAGAGTAATCACATTACTTACAATCTACTAGTTTACATGCTAATCACCTCTGAAAAATACTTTCATGGCAATGTTTAGATTGGTGTTTGACCAAACAACTGGGCACCATAGCTTTGCCAGGCTGACATAAAAAATCACGCAACATGGCTGCTGGTAAAAATCCCGGGTGCTGATTCTCGAACAAGCTTCCTTGGCTGGCAAGGTTTTACATGTGTTGTTACAGCTCACTGCCGGGGGAAGTGAGTGTGTCCTGCGTGACTCCCTGGGAGAGGACACAGCGTCCTCAAGAAAGATGATTTCTCTGGCACCTGGGTTTCCCCAGACTTCGCCCCATGTGCCTTTCCTTTTGCTAATCTCACTTGGCATCCTGTTGTTCTCATAAACCACAGCTGTGAGTACAACTGTGCTGAGCGCAGTGAGCCCTCTTAGTGCATCACTGAACCTCGGGTGGTTTGGGAATTCCTCACTCATCTGCAGATGCTCCGATCTGAGCCTGGCCAGTCTCCTCAGCTCCCGCAATTGCTTCTCTCTACCGTATGCCCCATATGCCGGCCATGTCAATCTGCCTACTACCTGAATACTCTAGAATGCCCTCCTTTTCCTCCCTTGGCCTGGCTAACTTCTCTGCAATCATCGAGACTCAGCTTGCTTTGGTCATCCATGGGGGGATGGGAACGAACCTTCCCGACAGAGAGTGGCTTACAACAGTAATGATTCATGGTTCTCAGGATTCTGTGGGTCGACTCAAGCTGGTCTTCTACTCCTCATGGCGTTGGTTGAGGGGTTAGGAAGGAAGGTTCAGATGGCCCCACCCACAGAGCTGGCAGTTGGTGCTGACCACCAGGTGGCGCTGGGCTGAGGCAAGGTCTGGAACGCAGGTTCTCTTCCATGTGCGCTTGTCCACCTGGTAGGTGGAGTTTCTTTAAAGCATGGCAGCCAGACTCCACGAGGAAGGCGTGAGCACTCAACCAGCAGCACCTGCATTCTTGCTGATGTGCCATTGGCCTAATCCAGTCACAGCCCAATCTTGGACTCATCACAAGAGGGGACCACACAAGAGAGGAATGATAAGGGCTGTGGTTCATTGAAGGCCACCAAAGTGCCAACACACCACTTAGGTCAAGCCTTCTCTGACCTCCTCAGGCCCGTCCCCTGTGCCTCCCCGCTGTAGCACTCACCACTCTGAACTGAAGTATTCCGTTCCATTGTTATAATTATTGCACCCTGTTGCCATCCTATTTGTGGGCTAGAGCCCCCTGAGGGCAGGGACTCTATCTGATTCCTCCTGCATCCCACCGGTAGCACCAAGTATGTTCACAGAACAGATGATTGAATGAGAGCGGAGGCCGTCACCATTCCTATCTGCCAGCGTCAAGCCCTGCCTCTACCTCATTTAGGCACCGGAAGTTCAACAGCTGTGAGACACCACATGTGCTAAGCTCCTGAGCTCCTCCAAGCCTGGCAGGCGGGTCCCACACTGAGGTCCTGGCAGGCGGGAGGCAACCAGCACATGTTAGTGCAACGAATGAAGTTCAGTCGCTTCGTGGGCATATCACTGAGATTCCCCAACTACAAATGCATCAGCTGCTTGCTTCAGCATCCTCTGTGACCGCGTGGAATAGCAGTCACACAACTCCACATTCCAAGGACGAAGCAGAGCAGCAGAGCGATCTAACAGACAGAGTCTCCCATCCTCCTTTCTCATCGAGGACCCTCCAGAAGAAGAGTGTTTGTTGTGCAGCCAAGTTCCACCCACCTGTGTGGCTGGGGTGGAAACAGAGGTCCAGGGAGGGCGGGTGAAACACAGCCATCACCCTCACGACTGTGTCTGTGTCGTCTGCTCCCCAGACTGCGGGTCTGCGCAGTGGCTCCTGATACACTCTCGTGCTAGAAATAGCCCCAGGCACATCTTCATCGGAGCCACAGTGGGGTGTGGAGATCCATTGTGAATTCAGCTCCGCCCTATTGCAAAATTCTGACATCATAAGATAACACACGAAGTGACTGACTCATCTCTGTATAAATACTTCGATTAGGTCATTTGCTTTCCAGACTGAAAACAGGGAAGAGAAAAAAAAACTTGGTGTTGTTGCCCCCTGGATTGACATAAGGGGGCAACCCCCCCCCCAACCGAATGCTAACCCCCTTCCAGCTGTGAGAATGTTCTATGTAAGACCACATTTCCCTAGAGTCCACACTCCGGAATATTCATCTTTTGAACCTCACTTTAAGCAAGTCAAAGAAATAAGGTCTTGGATAATAAAAATAAATATATTTTTTCTTTATACATTTTTTTACTTTATGAGAGGATTAATGATATTATTTTTCTGTAGGTGAGCCCCTTTGATTCGTTAAAAATGAAATTTATCTAGTCAGGGTTCACAAACTGGTTCTGCTGGCCAAATCTAGCCGCTTTGCTTGCCCTCTTGGGGCAATGCCGTAGTTTGCTTTTCAACTTTGGACTTTGATAACTCAGATACAGCATGTTCTCCAGGTCCCCCCCCCGTTTCCACCACTACCCCATGTTACACGCAGTTATATGACCTGCGGGACCCTGGTGACACCCAAGTTTCCAGCCTTGGAGTTCTGTGTTTTATGGGGAAACTGAGACCAAGAAGGGAGGGTCTACCCAAGGCTGCCTGCCTAGTAGCTGGGAAGCCTTGCGAACAGGTCTCCAGACTCCCGGTGTGAGGCTCCCCTCTCTTTGGCTTACTTCATCTCCACACCACTTTCCCGGAGCTTCCGCTAAAGTAACACAGGTATGTGCAATCAGAGCGCTTGTCAGAGAATTGGCAAGCATCTGCTGGGGTGGTTTTGTCATGACAGCGGCCGATAATGGCGTGTTCTTGTGACCTTTCTCCTTCCCTTCTGCCCTCCGGTCCTCAGGGCGAGGCCGACCTCACACGGCTGCTGCCATCAGGCAAATCTCCCACACAGAAGGAGGAACATTCTTCTACTTCTGCCTGTTGCTGTTTCTCCTTTTTCATTAAATGGCTCTGACTGGAAGCTTTATGCACATAATAGCTACACAGTCAGTGCTTTCGATGGTGCCAGTGGGCATCTCTTCCTTCTGGAAAAATCCTACTTGCTAGTCAAGGCTCTGATCAAATGTCACCTCCTGTGTGAAGTCATCTCCACCCTTCATTTACATATTAGAGCAACCCAGTGTGTGTGTGTGTGTGTGTGTGTGTGTGTGTCTTTACAAGAGGGTTCTATGCCCTTCCTATCTCTTGTGCCCTTACTTCCCCTCCACTTCTCCCCTCCCCAATCCATGTTTGCTGAATTAAATTGAGAGGACTGAGGTTTAACATGAGAGTTCCAGAGAACAACCAACAGCCCCTACTTTACTGCCAAAATTGGAAAAGGACTAGAAATTGATTCTCTTTTTTGGAAAGGAAAATATGTCACCACGCAGGAAGGCCAAACAGCCTCCCGGTGTTGGGATGTGAGTTAGACATATTAGGGAGGGGGCTTCTGCTTTAGTGTGGGGGGTAGATGAAGGGCATGGGGGTGCTTGGGCTGGACAGCAGTGAGGGAAGAGGGGTTGGGAGGCTCCAGATTGTCCCAACCAGTGTTCAGCAGAGTATCTGGGCTCTCTGACACAAAACCCAGCAGTGAGTTTGACACAAATAAAAGGAAATTATACCATAGGAAGATTAACAGTCTTCAGGGGGTTCATACAAAAGTGACTTCCTGAGGTGATGAATGAGGGAGTACTCAGGGAGCCACATGGACTTATAGATATGTTATTTTATTTTATTTTACTTTATTTATTTGACACAGAGACAGAGAGAGTACAAGCAGGGGGAGTGGCAGGGAGAGGGAGAGAGAGAAGCAGGTTCCCCGCTGAGCAGGGAACCCAACGCAGGATTCAATCTCAGGACTCTGGAATCATGACCTGAGCTGAAGGCAAATGCTGAGCCAGACAGGGACCTCCATGTGTGTGATTTAAAATTTTCCAGCTGAGAGGAATGCCACAAATTACATTTGGAAGCACCTTTGAGCTCGCCGAGTAGACACCATGAACAAAGCTTACCCTCTTGAGTTGAAAGAATTTATGGACAAGAAATTATCATGGAAATTAAATGGTGGCAGACATGGCCAAGGAATATTATGGGGGTTCGATCCGTTTATGAATCTTGTGACAGATGAATGTGTGGAGATAGCAAAGAGTGGGCAACAGAACAATACTGGAATGGTGGTAATACAAGGAAAGAGTATGATCATGTTAGAAGCCTTGGAACGAGTATAAACAATGGGTATGTTCATCAGAAGAGATCAACTGCTTCCACATGTCCCCTCTCCACAGTACCTGTTTTACTGCAATATAAAAATCAGGTCGTGTGCATTTTCATTTTGAACTTTTTTGTTAAATGAACTTTTATAATAGTAAAAAATTTTTTTTCTAGTTATCACGTTAAAAACCATAAAGAGGTAAATTAATTTGAATTATATACCTAAGTATATCCAACACATTAAATCTACTGTCTTTAAAAATATATTCACTATATCTAAAATATTATCATTTCAATATATAATTAATATACAAATTATTAATGGACTGTTTTACATGTTTTTTGCATGTTTACAACTTAACTCGGGTGCTAAATATTCATTGAAATTTCTCTATCTGTATTTAGATTCTATAAAATTTCCAGTAGGAAAAAGTAGATTCACATACGCAAGTTTTTTCAAACATATGTAAAAGTTTCCTAACAACCGAATTAAGTATCAGGTTTTTGTCTTTTTTTTAATTTCCTTGTGGTTTCTATCCGTACTCGTGCAATTCTTTTTTTCCCAATCATTATTGAGATACAATTGACGTAAAACATTGGGTAAGTTCTAGGTGGACAGGCTTAAAGTATAGATATGATAAACTTACGTATTACAGAATGACCACAGCCACCGTGTTAGCTAAGCCCTTGATGATGTCACATAATTGCCGCCTCTTTTTTGTGGTGAGAACATTTATGATCTACTCTCCGAGCAACTTGCAAGTATTAATACAGTATTATTATTATTTTTTAAGATTATTTATTTATTTATTTGACAGATAGATATCACAAGTAGGCATAGAGGCCAGTAGAGAGAGAGGAAGAGAAGCAGGCTTCCTGCCGAGCAGAGAGCCAGACGCCTGGCTCCATCCCAGGACCCGGGGACCATGACCAGAGCCAAAGGCAGAGGCTTTAACCCACTGAGCCACCCAGGCGCCCCTTAATATAGTATTATTAACTACAGTCCCCATGCTGCCTGGCAGATCCCTAAAACTTATTTATCTTATAACTGGAGGTTCATACTCCTAGATCAACATCTCCCTGTTTCCTCCACCCTGAATATCAGCTTTTCTATTTCAATTAATTAAAATCAGATAACTTTAAAAACTTAGCTCTTCAGTGGCCTGAGCGGCATTCCAAGTTCTCAACAGCCACGTGCAGCTCAGGGCTACTGGGACGGAACAAAGCACCATTTTAGAGTGATTGCTAGCTACCCCACTGCCCACTGCCTACTCCCCTTGACCCGGCCCTGGGCTGGACAGACAGGTGTCCGTTTGATCTGAGCTCAGTGCCCACATTCTGAAGTTTAACAGTTTAGCTGTGATCATTTTCTCGTGGGCCCAGCCTTCCCTGCCTTAGGCCTGGGTCCCACTGGACCACAGTCCCAGGGCGGGAGAGGGATGTTTCACCCGCTGTTGCTCATAGATGGAGACTTTGGAAAGTAGCCTGAAGGCTCAGCTGTGTAACTCACGGCTGAATGGGCCCAAACGGACCAAAGGGGACCACCTTGGTTTTCCCAGTGCAATTGCATGGGTGGTTTTCCAAGAGCCTTTCCCTCTCAAAACTCATTGCACTGAGATGGAAGGTTGACAGTAGTCCTAGACACTTCAAACTCCTCCTTAAAGTGGAAAAAAATTTTAAAATCAAATGCTGTCAGGAATGTCTATGGCGTTGCTGATTCCCAGTAAAGGCTTATTGGTAAATAAATTATTATTACTTCTAATTATACTGGAATATCCATTAATTCCTTTCTGAATTGAAGAAAAAAGAAGAAGATTTTTGTAGTTAAAGTTGTCTTACATTCCTCTATATTATATTTAGGGTAAGAGAAGTCTATTATTATGTAAATTAGCGAGATTCAATAGCTTTTAATCTCTTTCTTCAAATCTCTTTTAGAAGTTACTAGTTAGGGGCGCCAGGGTGGCTCATAAGTTCAGCTTTGGCTCCTGGGTCTCAGCCTGTCAGATCTTAATCTCAGGGTCATGAGTTCAAGCACTGGTTTGGGCTCCACAGTGTGGAGCCTGCTTGAAAAGAAAAAAAAGTTACTATTTGGGAAAGAATTTTCTTAAGTGTATATGAAAATAGTTGTATGTATGAATAAATATCTATGTGACTATATATATAAATATATATGTGAAGAATTCCTAAAGAATCTATTTGTAAAACTAGAGTTTGACATCCTGTGAAAAAATCTTAAAATAAAAATAGTCATAAAATGCATGCCTTTTAACTAGATAAGACTTTTTATAATCATATCTTCATTATATATACACACACATAGTATATGTGTGTGTATCTATAAATGTAAATATATATATATATATATACATATTTTTTTTTCATTTTCTTTTTTCAAAGGGGAGAAAACAAACAAACCCTGTTAAGACTGCCACAAGGTGGCACTAAAATCTAATGAACATTCCAGTCTCTGGTCTTGTCTGAGAACCGCTGGGGGGTGATTTACAGGATCTGTAGGAAACACTGGACAAAACAAAACAAAACACCCCAAGTAAACGAAACTGAAGATTGGAGATAGATTAACATCTTCCTTTTGTCAGAGGGATCATTTCCCTCTCTCACTGGTGTAGGTGTCTGTCACACAGCGAGTCCATATGTTAATAAAGCTAATTTGTAACGGGAATTCTTCTCACGGACCAATCCCTGCCCTTGCCCTTCAGTGGGCGTGTCCTGCGCAGGGAGAGGGGACGCAGGGAGGAGCCTGTCGGGCACATCACCTAGTTTGGAAAAGTTTATCCTGTGAGTGGTGCAGTCTTCAAAGTAGTCCGTTTCCACAGAATTTGTCAACGAATCCCAGACATAAAAATGAACAGCATGAAGAGAACTTGCTGCAGAACACGGATTTTTCTATTTGTTTACTTTGGCATATTTACCAACCGAGTATTTTTAGAAATATTGCGATATTGAAGTCCAGGCTTGGAACACTCATATATTATGTCTGAGGGTCAGGAAATGAGTGAATTGAATCCCTCTTCCTGATTCTTTGTGTCTCAGTTTCTCAAAAAATACATGGTACAAAGTTTTGTTTGATATTTTCTTACTATTTGAAGCTTAAGGGCACAGCCAAGTTTCCCAAGCTATATTAAGATAAAGGAAAGCTGTGTTTTAACAATGCAGCTATAAAAGGTTTTGACTAAAACAAAAATTTTAGGTAAGATTTTTCTAATAGACTATGTGAAGAAGAAGAAAAAAGAAGAAGAAGAAGAGGGAAAAAGAAAAGAGAAAAAAAGAAAAAAGAAAAGTTTCTGGATGGGAACCTAAACCAATGATCAAAAAAACCCTTCTTTTCTCCTGTGGGATCCCACTGTGGAAAAATTATTTACTTGTTGACAATTTAGTTCCTTAGTTCAGAAAAACAAAACCAGTGGAGCTTATCCAGTATGAGGGAAGGGTGTTGGGGCATTTCAATATTTTCCCTTTAGGACAGGCTCTAGGGATTATGGCACTACTGTCTTATTTGACTTGTTATGTCTGTGATGTTCATGTAGAGACCCAGACCTCAACATAGGAATTCCACGTGAAAACACCACAGCTTAGTTACAGCCGGCTGTATGGGCTTGGTTGGAGGGCTGTTCGTGCAGAGCCTGGAGTCTGAGGTAGGAGACCCCAGAAAGTTCCGAGTTCCTGAGCATTTATGTGAATTCTCCACAGTCATTTTACTGATTCTTTCATAGGGTCAGGCATGGTGCTAGGGCTTCAAGATGCTGAGGTAAGACAGAATCCTGGCACTCCACCAGCTTCTAGTCTTAGAGAGGGAGGCAGAAATATGAGGCCATAACCTCATGATGATGTGGGAGTCTCTCCTTTGCTGAAAAACCAGTAAGCATCCTTCTGCCTTTGTAATGGATATAGCCCAGTCTGTGTCGTTGGTACTTCAGCCTCCATGATTGGCCTCAACCTGAGTTTCAACTCTCGCTCTCTCTCTCTCCCTATCAAGGGCAGTCACACTAAGTGAGTCCCTGATTTTAGAGTTTGTCTTATTCTTTCCCACCTCTCTGTTGTTCTCAAGCTCTTCCTTCTTCCAGCCAAGCCCTCCCTCTGTCCCCCTCCTCCCTCTTCTGTCCTATGAAATCCTTTGCCTGAGATCCTTCTAGATCAGACTCTGGGAGAGATCAATCAAGTCCTGGTGTGTAGGAGAAGAGCTAGCACCCCACCAGACACGAATTTGTTGTGTCCTCGCCTGCAAGCTCCCCCTGCCCCCCTCTCTGTCCCCTGCCTCAGGCCTCATCCTCTTCTTGCCCAATGGGGTGAGAGGTGGTTGGGTTTTACTGTACAATTTACTTCAGGCAGTTCGCAGCCTGACTATCAGGATCTGAATTCATCATTCAATCTCGGGCTGAAGATGCGGTTTTCTGCCTTGTGACTTCCTCCCAGTGGACTTGAAGTCCAGCAAACAGCCCCAACCTTCCTTTTTCACCATCCCTCCTGCCCCTAATCTTCCCCTAGAGAAGTAGGGGGTGTGGGTGGAGGGTGGGGAGGAAGAGGGGAGGCGAGAGGACTTGGAAGAGCTGGAGGCTAGACCCAGGCCCACCCAGCTCACACGCAGCTCTTGGCCTTAGGGGTCCAAATCTAGAGCTGTCCCAGGAAGAGCCCCGGGTGGGGGAGGTGGGAGGGGCGGACCAGACCAGGGAAAGGCCGTTTCTGAAAGAAAAGAACAGAACCTTCCCCGGAAACAAACGTGTGTGTCTGCGTGTGTGCATGTGTTTATTTAAAAACAAAACCGCTTAAAGGAGCCGCTCCCTCCCCCGCAGGTCCGGCCACCGCCGGGAGTTTGCACCCAAGCGGGACAATTGGAGTGGGAGGGAGTTGCCAACGCCCCCACAAAGTGCTGCCTTCTCCCGGAACCGCTCGCCCAGGCCCCGCAGGCTCCAGGCCGCCAGCTCGGGGCCTTGGCCGGGCGCGCAGCAGACGCGGCAAAGGGAGGGAACGCTGGTGCGGCCGGAGGCCCGCAGCGCCGCCGAGGCGCAGACTCCCCAGTCGCCGCCTCTCCCAGCCCCGCGGCCTGGGCCGTCAATCAAGCTCGGCCGGCCCCGCCCCTGGGCTGCAGCGGGTGCCCAATCAGAGCGAAGCTCCGCAGCGATGAGCTCAGTCGGCTCGCTTCCCATTGGGCGGCTATATTAAGAAAGTGGCCGAACTCTTTAAATAGCGGGCGCTAGGGCCGCAGCCCGCATCTGCCACCGCAGTCTGGCTGTAGTCGAGCGCTCTCCTGTACTCAGGCGAGACCCATAGAAGCCGGGGAGGGGACCAGGCCGGCTCCGCGGTTCCAGCCGCCGCTTGCGCACAAAGGCGCGGACCCCGGGCCCGGGGCGAGAAGAGCGGCCACCGCCCGGGAGCAGCGCGGAGACGCACGGCGCGCCCTATGCCCCCGCGCCCCCGCCGCGGCAGCCGGAGCGCCCCGAGAGAACGCGCCGCCGCGGGGCCCGGGTGCAGCTAGCGACCCTCGCCCGCAGCGCGCAGCCCGAGGTGAGCAGTGAGCGGCGAGCGAGACGGCAGCGAGGCGTTCGCGGGGCCCCTCCTGCTGCCCGGGCCCGGCCCGCTCATGGCGGCCATCCGCAAGAAGCTGGTGGTGGTGGGCGACGGCGCGTGCGGCAAGACGTGCCTGCTGATCGTGTTCAGTAAGGACGAGTTCCCCGAGGTGTACGTGCCCACCGTCTTCGAGAACTATGTGGCCGACATCGAGGTGGACGGCAAGCAGGTGGAGCTGGCGCTGTGGGACACGGCGGGCCAGGAGGACTACGACCGCTTGCGGCCGCTCTCCTACCCGGACACCGACGTGATCCTCATGTGCTTCTCCGTGGACAGCCCCGATTCGCTGGAGAACATCCCCGAGAAGTGGGTGCCCGAGGTGAAGCACTTCTGCCCCAACGTGCCCATCATCCTGGTGGCCAACAAGAAAGACCTGCGCAGCGATGAGCACGTCCGCACGGAGCTGGCCCGCATGAAGCAGGAACCCGTGCGCACGGATGACGGCCGCGCCATGGCCGTGCGCATCCAAGCCTACGACTACCTCGAGTGCTCGGCCAAGACCAAGGAGGGCGTGCGCGAGGTCTTCGAGACGGCCACGCGCGCCGCGCTGCAGAAGCGCTACGGCTCCCAGAACGGCTGCATCAACTGCTGCAAGGTGCTATGAGGGCCGCGGCCGCCCTGCCTGCCCCCGCCGGCCGGCGCGGCTCCCCTTCTCGGGCCCGACCCCCTGCCCCCCCACCTCGAGCCCGAAGAAGGGGAGACCCGCGGCCCCCAAGGACCCCACCGGACTGCCTGACGTCTGCCTTTGGGCCCGGCAGCTGTGACCCGGCTCCGGCCCTGGCGCCGGGAATCGGCGTGGGAGGCACCGGGCGCCCCCTTTCCAGTGTCTGTGTGCGTCCGGCTGTGTTGCACAGGCCCGGGCGCCTGCCGAGTGCCAAGGGTCCCCTGAGCCCCCATTTCTGAAGAGCCAAGCCTCTTCAGAGCGTGTGGCTGTGTTTGTTCGAGTCCCCCGCCCCACTTTCACCCACCCCCGCCTCTGGTCCCCGGAGAACAGCTTGGCGCCGGGGTGCAGCCGCGCCCCATCGGATGTTCGCCCGGAACCCAGCGAGCGCCTGCTATCCCTTGTCTGTAACATAGACCGCGGGAACTGCGGGAGGGGAGGGCTGGGGAGGATGGGGTGTTATATAAATATAGATATAATTTTATTTTCGAAGGTAGGATGGTGTTATTTAATGGTGGTGGTGGGTGGAGTGACAGGGCTCCAGAAGAGCTCCGGCCCACCCTGGGTCGGGCGCCCATCCAAGCATGAACAGGACTTGGCCATCTTTCCAACCCCCGGGGAAGACATTTGCAACTGCCGCGGGGCTGAGTGGACACAGCTTCCAGACTCTCGTCTCCCGCGGGCCAGCCCCAGGCGAGCCTCTCGCCAGCCCTGGGCAGGAGGAGGGGAGAGAGTGCTTTGGGTCGTTTTTTTTGCCATAAGCGAACTTTGTGCCTGTCATACAAGTGGAAATTGTTCAGTCCGAGAAACTGATGTTATCTGATTTATTTAAAAACTAAAACTTGTTGTTTTTTTTTTTTTGGAAATAATTCTTTGCACAATTGTTTTATTGTTTGACACTTAATGCACTTGTCATTTGCATAAGACAGTAGCATTCTGACCACCCTTGTACGCTGTAACCTCATCTACTTCTGATTTTTTTTTTTTTTAAAGATGTTGACTTTTTAAAAAAGAGGAAAAAGAAACCACTAATTTTTGTTTTGTTTTCTTGAAAAAGTGGCAACACTGTTTTGGGATTTTATTTGTGCACGGATGCACACTATTTTGATAAAGGGCAGTAACAAGTATTGGGACCTATTTAACCCCCCCCCCCTTTTTTTCCCCTCTTCACAAGGCAGTCTCAAAAAGCTATGTGAAATTTTCTCTGCATCTTTGTACAGAGAATGAACCTGCCCCTAGTCTCTCCTTTCTCACCCTCCTCCCCACCCAGTGGTACTTCTACTAAATTGTTGTCTTGTTTTTTTATTTTTTAAATAAACTGACAAATGACAAAGTGGTGAGCTTATGATGTTTACATAAAAGTTCTATAAGCTGTGTATACAGTTTTTTATGTAAAATATTAAAAGACTATGATGATGACGTTTATAAAATGGCTCCTGTGATTTAATTGCGTGTAAAAGTTTATCCTCTTGAATTTGGGGCAAAGGGAGACTCCTGCTAGACAAGATCCTTTCTTGCCACTACTCCCATTTTCCTGATAGCATTTGTGGTAAATGAAGCTGAAATCCTTTGGGGCGATGTGTGGGGTTTGGGTGGGCATGGGGGACAAGTTAGTCCTATCCCCATCCCAGAAGATGACTGGTGTACCCAGGCACTCAGTGCCCAAACTTTTGACCTAATTGGACTGTCTGTATGTCTTTAAGACACTGCATCTAAGTCTGTGGGGCCTTTGCTTCCTACTCCTTGAAACTTAGAAAGCTGTCATTTGTGCATTTTAAATTTAGGTAACCTTTTTTTTGTTAATCACAGGTGTGAGGCTAAACTCTCTGTCTAGGAGGCTGGTTACTGGCTTCCCTTTACAACCTCAGAGGGTTCCACAGCACTCCATAAGATTGTGGGTTGTTACTTTTGGGCCAGAGCTCTGGGGTAGAAGCTGGGGAGAGTCGAAATCATGACTTGATCCTTCGATCATCCAATTTTCATCTGTGTGTCTACAGGGAAGCTAGAATGCTGTATTCCAAGTTAAGAAACTGGGCACATCATGGACAGAAGTCTGGGTGTTTGGGGTGGCTGTTCCTTAAAGTTGGGGCAGCCACATTTTGAAATTTAAGCAGGATGAGCTCCAATTTCAGACACTTAGCCAAGGCAGGGGGTCTCAGAACCAGTGGGGGCAGGGGGCCAGTCAGAGTTTTACTTGGAGACCACATTGAAATCCTGCTCCAGGCGGCAGGGCTCAGACCTGCCAGCTCTCAGCAGCTGCTAGGGAAAGCGGCTAATAGTGCCCCCCTCTCTGGATGACCTAAGATGTGGGTTTTTTTTTTTTGTTTTTTTCTTTTGCAGTCATCACTTTCTGGCTTCCTAGCACTCAGCTGCTGCTTCTCCCTATCTCCCCTACACCCCACAGAGACAGAGAAGTTTCCTTTTGAAAGTCATTTGCTATAAAGCTTGTGGCTTTAATTCCTGGTCTTTTCCCAGACTCCCAAGGGCTTTTGTTGTGTGAGGCAAACCTGGTTGCTGGTGACCTTTCACCCACTTCAACCTGCCCAGATCGGGGCCTCCAGAGCAGCCAGGCCCTCAGCCCACAGAGGGGAATAGGCCTTCAGACTTTCTCTTCTCCGTTTTAAAGACAAAATTTCCCATTGAAAAACAAAATGTTGACTCGCAGGTTTTGCAAGGAGCAAATCCTTCTGTACCAGGGAGTGCAGGACTCTGTGGAGAAGAGCTCAGGCCTGGGCTCGCTGCCCAGGACTCAGCTTTGTAACCAGCCAAGAGCCTGGAGACCCGGCCCTTTGAAAGGGCCTTTTCTGGGTTTCCTGCCTGCTCAAATCTGCCTGGTACCTATAGCTTCTGTGTTTTTTTAAAATTTTATTTTCCTTGTATTTTGGGGAGACAACCACCGAGATGACGCATGGCGGCTTGAGTTATGCTTGTTTTAAAATGCATGGCATTTACTAAATCCTGCCGGAACACACTCTTCTTGCTGCGTTCGGATCCAACTGGAAAATATAAAGACGAATTGCTGTAGGCTGGAAAATCAATTAGGAAAAAGAGGTAAAACATCTGGTGTTACTCTTAGGATATGAAAATTCATTTTGCACATTTAAAATAAATGTGCTGAATTCATCTAATTGCCTGTTGAGCTGTTTTGTAGAGAATAGTGGGGTGTTTCACTGATCCTGGGCATTTGGTAGCAAGGGGTATTGGCTTGGGTTCTCGTTTAATTTTAAATTGATCTGGGTTGTATTTCTAAGTTCTTTTTCACATGTGTGTTCTTCTTTTTCAGTGTACTTAGGAATAGTGGTTTTCAAACTTACACATGCATCAGAATGACATGGAGGGCTGGTTAAAACTCAGATGGCTGGGCCTAGCCTGCAGAGTTTCTGATCCAGTAGGTCTGAGGTGGGGTCCAAAAACCTGAATTTCTAGCAAGGTCCTAAGTGATCCTGCTGGACTGGGGACCACACTTTGAGAACCACTGGATCAGAATAAGGGAGAGTCCTTGCTCATGCACAGGGAGGGAAGCCGTCTAGTAGGAAAGTAGCTGAAATTCCTCAGACTGAAGGGGGTCTCTCCCACAGTCCTGACTTCCTTACCCCAGGGGGTACAGCACTTGCTAAAAGCCTCCCTTCTAAGATGAACTACACAGAACTCCCTTATAGCTCTCTGTAATTCATTCAACATTGGCACCTACTTTGTCCAGCGCTGCTGAGATGAGAGATACAAAAGCCAATAGGGCAAGATCCTTGGCCTGGTGGGCCCGGCAATTCCGGGAATGCATTCACTAGTGCTTTGAATACAGCATGTTCAGACGGAGGCATGAGGCCCAGGGCACAACAGAAGCCTGGGAAGTTGGGGAGGGCTTCATGGAGGAGGGGACATTTTAACTGAGTCTAAAAGCAGAGCCCAGTGATGTGAAGGTAGGAGATACAGCTTCTTTGTATTCTTTGTGGGGCCTGGCCTCTACAGAAAAAAGTTCTCTTGGGTGAGAACTACCTTCTACTTTTAGACCCTCTGGCATATATTTCTTCAGTGAAGAAAAATGATGTTACGCAGCCAAGACAAACACAGCCGCTCCCCTGCCCTCCCTGTCCACACATAGGCCAGGAGAGAAGTTGGGTGATGATGGTTTCATTGTTTTCTCTGTGCCTTCCAGGGATGCGGAGTGGATACAAGGGGGAGCTTTGTGTTGACTGTGCTCCTGGGAAACATACAGCCTGGGCTCCAGAAGGCTGAAATACCACAAAGGGAGTTTATACTCTAGCCTGATGGGGGACAGTCCCTTACCACTTTACTTGCTCCATCTTCTGGCCGGAGGGAGAACCTGGGCACTCGTGCTGCTCTCAGCAGCCCCTTTTCTGGCCTGAGTGGTGAGAGTCTGGAGGACCCAGTACATTTCTTCCTGCTCATTCTTTTACTCATCAGTATTTCCTGTTGGCTAAAAGACTCAGTCTGTGCTTAGCATTATACCAAGAGCTTGGGACCCAGTAGACAAGTAGACGGGCATCTTCCATCCCCTCCTAGAGCTTTCCATCTAGCAGGATGTCTGAACAAGTAATAATAATGATGATAACGAGACCTAGTATTTATTGGCTTTGCGTCAGGTCCTATTCTAAGCTCTTCATCTGTATCATTTAATTTAATTTCTGTATTAGTTATCTGTTGTTGCATAACAGATTATCTCAAAACTTGGTGGCTCAGAACATTTATTATCTATCAGTTTCTGTGAGTCAGGAATCTACAGCTTGCTGTGGCTAAGGGTCTGGCTCAGGGTCTCTCCTAAAATTGTAAGCAACATGTTGGCTGGGACTCGATTTATCTCCAGGCTCCCCTGGGGAAGGATCTGTTCTCCAGCTCCCTCACTTGGCTGCTGGCAGGATTCCGTTAGCACTGGCTGAAGCCACGTTCAGCTCCCTGCCATGTAGGCCTCTCCGTAGGGCAGTCACAACACGGAAGCTTACTCTATCAGAGCCGGTGAGAGAGGAGAGCAAGAGGAAGGAAGAGTGTGGGCAAGACAGCCGTGCAAATCCTCCATAATCTAATCTTGGAAGTAACATCCCATTACTTTGGCTGTAATCTCTTTATTAGAAGCAAGGAACTGGGTCCAGTGCTCAGTCAGTGGGAGGGCATTACCCAAGGGCATGCACCCCAGAAGGCGGGACTATTGGGAGCCATTTTGTTTTTTTCTCTTTTGGGGTGAGCCATTTTAGAAGCAGTATACCATAATCTCTATGACCACATAGAGCAGTGCTGTTATCATTACTTCCTGGTGGGATTACTGAGCCGTAAAATGTTAGACAACTAGCTCATGGTCACAGAACTCATACGGATTTGAACCCAGGCTCTCTGGCTCTGGGATGTCAACTACGTATATGGTGGGCTACTGATTTTAGAAAAACAATCCCCCTGACTGCAGTGTGGAGGAGGGACTGAAGCTGGGGCAGGAAGGTCAGTGAGGAAGACTTCTTCCTAGTCCTGGTCCAGACCTGAACCAAGGCACCAACATGGGGAAGAGAGGGCAGATCGGAAAGGCATCCAGGAGGTAGGAGATATGGGAATATGAGTCGGGGGCACTGTGCTGATCCCTAGGATTCTGGCTTGAGTGACATTGAGGATGCTGATGCCATTATTTAAGGTAAGAATAAGCAAGGATGGGCTGATCTGGAGTCAGGGCTCCGGAAGTCCGTGTTGAGTATGGTTTTATATGTACCTGCTATGGGCTACCTTTGGATGAACACCATCTTTCTGGTTCTCGCCTTCCTTCTCAGACCACAATCCATGTACTTCCTCTACAGTTAGACTACTGTGTGCTGTTCAGGTCTTGGGGAAAGGCTGCAATCTATATGGATGAGGAAAGTCTCCCCTGAAGGGAGGAGACATTCATCAGATCAACCTTCCTTGGAAAAAGCAAGTACTGGGAGATCGGTCTTAGAAAGTTGCATTTAGGAAACAGGGAAAGGGAGCTCCTTTGTCTTCCGAAGAACTGCTTTAGGTGATTTTAGGTGGTGATGTGCTGTGGACTGGGGAGGAGACTTCTGCTCTAGGTGGGTGGCCAGGTTAGGCGGGGACCCCATGAGGGCCATCCAGGACAGTGGTCTTCAGGAGAAGCCATATCCAACAGCTGATTGTTAAGTTACACCTGGTGAGTTAAAATTCTCATCTGTTTTTTTTTAAGATATTTATTTATTTGGAAGAGAGAGGGTGCATGAGTGGGGGGAGGGGCAGAAGGCCAGGGAGAGAGAATTTCAAGCAGACTCTGTGCTGAGCATGGAGCCTGATATGGGGCTCGATCTCATGACCCTGAAATTCTGACCTCAGCTGAAACCAAGAGTCAGATGCTCAACCAACTCAGCCACCCAAGCTTCTCAAATTCCCTTTTGTTCTTTTGGAACCTTCAATAAAGTCTCGCTAAATGTTCTAGCCAGGATTTAGCTCTGCTGCGAATAATATCATCTGTGTCTGGACAGGTGGGAAAGAGAAGCAGCACTTCTGAGAACCCTAGCATGGTGGTTTCATCTGGAATTGGAACAGGCATCCCCGGGATAAAAAGCATTCTGGGATAAGATTTGTGGTCCTGACGGTCAACTGTCCTTCTCTGCATGGAGATTTGTTTCCTCATTGCCAGCCACAAGTCAGGATGCCCATGTGGGACCACCTGGCACATGGTTGGACGGACTCATGGGCCAGCTGAGCAAAGAGAGAGCCGTCAGGGCCCAGGCAGCGGTGGAAGTCTTGGAGAAGGGAGAAGATGCCCCGGGAAGAGTATGTGGAGAGAGAGGAGACTGGAAGCCAGATCTTAAGCTCCACGAGGAGCCTAGAGGCCATGTCTGCTGTGCCATTGCTGTGTCCCTAATGCCCATTATGGTTCTTGGAAAGAACTGCAGGATGAATGAATGAATGAATGAATGAATGAATGAAAGAATGAAAGAATAAATTAAAAACAAGACAGAAATTTAGGGACAACCAACTTCCTTTAAAAAAAAAAAAGATTTATTTATCTATTTTGGGGGCAGTGTCAGAGAATCTCAAGCAGACTCCCCACTGAGCACAGAGCCCAATGTGGGGCTCGACCACGCCCCTGAGATCATGACCCGAGCCGAAATCAAGAGCTGGATGCTTAACTGACTGAACCACCTCAGCGTGTGCTATCAGGTCATGCTCCGTAGGGAACACCAGCTTCTAAGAGACCTGAGGAAATGACAGAGATTTCGAACAGCTGCTGTGGGGAACAAGGGGGGGTGATTACAGAATGGCTGGGTCTGCATAGAGGTTCCAGTGGTCCTTAGGTGCCTGGGAAGAAGGAAGCAGGGAAACTGCCATTTTGACATGAGTTATGTGTGACGCAGCGGTGACGAGTAATGAGCTATTTTTATCGGAGGGGCTGAGTCTGGGGAGGTTCAGAAAGTGCTCCCATAAGGCAGGGCTTTGGGCCCTGACAATACCAACTGAGAGGAGGCCTTCTCAAGGCCCCCACAGAAGCTTGGCCCTACAAGCTGCCTGGGGAAGTACTCCCCGGGATCCTGGGACCAGCAGGCAGGAGTGCCAAGGCTGTAGGCCGTCTTCCCCAGGACCACCTGCATGGCTGGATGTGTGCAACCGCAGGGACTGTAGGCCGAGCACTGGGGGCTGGAGGAAGAGGGGTGGCTTTGGATCCTGGTTTGGGAGCCTGGCATGAATGGCCCATGTTTTCCATTTTAGAAATTGTGACCCGAAAGTACAATTCGAAGGGCTATGGAGCCAGACCTTGGGCTTTTACGACTCTAGGACCTCTGTCCCTTGGCTGTCATTGAGAGCTGTTTTTCTTCTCTCTTGAATCCTGAAAAGGGAAGAAACAAACGTTACCAGAAGCAAGTTTCTCATCACTTGGTTAATGATTGATTTCATTTCATTCCAGAACTTGTTTGACCTTTGGGTAAACAGTTGAAACCTTCTGGAGGCACCTAAAAGGAATGCAGGAATGCATTTGCTTTTTAATGGCAGAAAGATTATAAATGGGACTCTGACAGAATAAAAAGTATTATTTATATGAGTGCTAACAAAAAGTCACTTGTAAAACACACATTCTTCAGCAGTCGCCAAATAAGGGAAAGTGTGATATCTGGTCACATACCCAGGCTGACCCTAAATGGGAGGATCCATCTATCCATCCCCTTCTCTAGACTGAACGATATTGTGGCTACAGATTTCTTCTAAGGAAGTCTAGAATCGTAGGCCACATGGAGATCCAGACTCCACGCACAAGATAACAGCAACATAAATTAGCCAGCCTAGTTTCTCGGAAGGTGTGTTTAGCTCTGCCAAGGGAGAATTGTTCAAAGTTTTTACTTCATGGGTAATGGTAGAAATCACAGACTGTAGAGTTGGTTCCCTGCCAAGTTGGAAAGAACAAAGATGAACTGCAAGGAAGGCATAAACAACTCAAAGGGAAAAGGGGTGCTAATCAGACTTAGAAAGCCATGAGTTTTCCAGGAGGCTGAGGTGGTCCAGCCTGCTTCCGGGACATGGTGACCAACTAGAAAGCAGCCTCACCAGTTAGCCAAGAAAATTCAGAAGGCTCAGCATCCTCCTAAGATTGACTCATGAGAAATTGAGAGAACAAGTGGGAGGAGGGGCAGAGGGAGAAGCAGACTCCCTGCAGAATGGGAAGCCAGACGCGGGACTCGATCCCAGGACCCTGGGATCATGACCTGAGATGAAAGCAGACCCTTAACTGACTGAGCCACCCAGGTGCTCTCCATCTGTGCATTTTTGGGCCAATTGCTTTTATTCTCGACCACCTCAGGTTTTCTATTTGTAGGATGGAAATAATTTTGAAGATTAAATAAGATCAACCCAAGTACTCGGCAGAGAGCCCAGCTTATCCTAAGTCCTCAGTAAATCTTGGTTACATTCCCTCTAGTGGGTTCATCTTAGCACTTGAAGCACCAAGTAGAGGTGGAATAAATGTCCTGCATAAGGGAGTATATAATAGTAACTCTTGTTTGTCAAGAGTTTCTTTTTTTCAACTGTAGCCTCCTCGAGGTATCACATCATTCTTGCAACCTCAGCGTCTCGAGTAGGGTCTGGTACAGAGTAGGTGCTTGGCTAAGTGATTAAAGAATAGCTTGAATAAACTGGAGATTGTCCGGATTGCACAGGGTGAATGCGCATCAGGAAGGAAGCACCCACCACTGGGGGTCCAGAGGGCGAGGTAGCGGGAACTGAGCCCCTGAGTGCTGAGGGAGTTCAGGGAAGCAGGTGGCTTTCTTCCTAGGAGCGCGGTGTTCACGAGTCCTCAGCAGAGGCTGGATGGACCCTGTATCAGTCTGTTGACCAAGGAGACATAGACTGAAGAGCTGGGTGGCTAGGGCCCGGAGCCAGGGAGAGCCTGCCCAGCCCCACCTTCCTGACATGGATGGCCACAGATGGATGGGGAGTTGGTAACTTTTACAGGTGAAGCAAATGTGGGGCAAAATGCTGATAACGCCTATGCGATCAAGAAAGTATGCTGGAAAGATCCAGCCATTATACTGTGTGTGTGTGTGTGTGTGTATGTGTGTGCATGACCCAGGAATTAGCTGTTGCTTTTGTAACCTGAGAAGGCAAGTTCCTGCCTTTATGAGCTCAGCAAAACCAACAGACTCCAGCATGGAAAGGCACAACAAAGAAATGAGGAGACTTAATCATCTGACCACAGCGCCTCTGAGAGTAAGAGCCCAGAGCTCTGTTTCTGCAGGAATGTACCCAGTGCACCAAGGGAGCTGGTAATCGCTTTAGGTCTGGGCAAACTGGTTTTCTGGGCATGAGGTGGGAGCTGAGCTTACCTGGACTGCAGGATTTGACCAGAGGAGAGGCCTTTGTTTGGGGTTGGCTCCAGTTTTTGTTTTTGTTTTGGTTTGGTTTTACTTTCTTGTTAAATAAGAACAAAACTTGTATTGTCTGGGCAGAAGCCCAGGGCAGGGGAGTGGTACGGAAATTGTCACTCAGAGGTAAACTCCCCACATCTCAGGTTTTTCAGAGAACCGACCCCAAACTTGAGTTTCTGGTCATGCCTGACCTTGATGGGACGTGGGACAGTATCCTGGGGAGGGCTGGCTGCTGAGTGGAGACTTGGCCAGCTGGCTTTGGCAGGTTTTCTCCAAGCGACTTGGAAATAGAGGTCTGAATCGACTCAACTGTGCCAGATTCCAAGTTCTGAAGAGTCTGGGCCACGCTTGGGATCTGTGGCCTGGTGGCTTCTAGGCTGGTGGAGACTGTTCTGTGGCGGTCAGTGGTAGGAGGCGAGGCCAGGCATGGTTCCTTGGCTTACCTTGTTTGGAAGCAGAAAGTCGATTTCAGAGTTGGGGCTGGAAATAGGCTTCTGGGAAATATCCCTGAGGGTCCTGGGACACATCTTCTTCAAACCACAGGAAGATTTGTCAGGCCCCTCCTTGGTGACCAGACCAAGAGCTGAAATGTCATTTGAGTTCAAGTAGATCTGACTTGGCCTTCTGGAGGGAGTGGCCTAGCCTATCAGATCCTGGTGGTCCAGGACTCAGAGAGCTAGAGGCTCAACTGATCAGGACCACCAGGAATGGGGTTCAGGGCCTGAGGAAAAACTTTTGGGATCCCTCCCAAAGACAGACAGGCTCTGAGTAGGATTTAAAAAGCTCTTCCTCAAGGAATGACCAGGGTTTCCTCTTTTGGGGAAACCTCCTGCTTCCTATACATAGTCATTGTGCCCTTAGGAGCTAAAGCCCATCTTGACCGAGCTCATCCTCTGAAGTCTGTGCTGCTCGGGGCCCAGATCTGGTGCGAGGGCGACCATGTGAAGGCATACTCTCTTTCATCTGCTTCCTAAAGTGAAGGTCCCGTGCCTCCCCTTTCTCTCCATCATCCCTCACCATACCCTGGCTTCCCCAAACTTTCACAGCAAAGCTGGTTGGAAAGCATCAGGACCATGCTTGGGAAATGACCCAAAGGCTGCGCAGTCCATTCCACACACACGGATTGGACACCTACTGTGTGCTGGTCCTACGTGAGCAGGGAGAGGAGAGCATCCTGCTGCCCTCCCCACCCCTGGGACCTCTCTGAGGTGACGCTCCTTTCCACATCTGGGTATTTCACTGAACAGGGGGCAGGGCTGCCACAATTAGAAGGCTCTAGTATTCGCTTCTGGATAATGAACATGCAATTAGTTTTTCCATTTCTTGTGAGTAGTGGCTGCTTCTCTGGGCCTTTGGGGCCTCGCTGGGTGTTGTACTGCAGGCCGTGGAGTAAACATCGCTTCCTATGGGCAGCCTCCTCTTGACCTTTCAAGACCAGGTAAGAGGGCCCCTCTGTGTGTCCTCTAACACCTCGCCTTATCCTTATCTCGACACTTATCCACAATATTGCAGAAACCACATGCCAGCCTGTGAGATCCTGGCAGCCGAGACGGTGCCAGCGCGCTGGCTGGGTTGCTGAAGGTGTCCAGTGTGCTTCTGGGAGTGACAGCTATGGGTCAAGTCTGTGGGATTCTCGGGGGCAGAACCAATAGAAAATAAAAAGGCAGATTTGGGCTCAAAAGAGAAAAAGAATACTACAGCAGTCAGAACAGTCTAAAAGGTCATGAGTCAAAGGTCATGAGCTCCCTGTCGTGGAACATGTTCATGCCACAGCTGGAGGACTCTCGGCCAAAACGTGTGGGGGATTTCAAGTACCAGATGGTGGAGCTCTCAGGAAGCAAGCCCCACTGATGTTGTCCCCAGGGGCTGAGGGGGTCTTGAGTGAGCGGGGGGTGCTCCTCAGAGAGGCCCCATGAAGGGACAGCTTGAGTTTTGTTCCCACACAGTCTTCCAAGCAGAGATCAAATGTCATCGGTCTTTCCTCACTTCCTCAATCTCCCTCTTCTGCTCAAGACACATTGTTTCTGCCTTTCCTACCATCCTCATCCCTCTTTAGTGGAGTCTTAATTAATTACATGACTCCCACCTAAAATGTGATCTTTTGGAGTCTAAGGACCCATCTTTTTTTTTTTTTTTTTTTAATGTTGTGTTAGTCACTATACAGTACATCATTAGTTTTTGATGCAGTGTTCCATGACTCATTGTTTGTGTTTAACACCCAGTGCTCATTGCCGTACGTGCCTTCAAAACCCATCCCCGGGCTCACTGTCCCCACCCCCCTCCCCTCTAAACCCTCAGTCTATTTCCTGGACTCCATAGTCTCTCATGGCTCGTCTTCCCCTCGGATTTTCCCGGCTTCTTCATTTTTTCCTTCCTTCTCCTAATGTCCTCCATGTTATTCCTATGTTTCACAAATAAGTGAAACCATACGTTAATTTATTTTCTCTGCTTGACTTATTTCATTCAGCATAATCTCCTCCAGTTCCATCTGTGTCAATGCAGATGTTGGGTATTGGTCCTTTCTGATAGCTGTGTAATTTTCCATTGTATATATGAACCACACCTTCTTCATTCATTCGTCCGTTGAAGGGCATCTCAGCTCCTTCCACAGTTTGGCTGTTGTGGCCACTGCTGCTATGAACATTGGGGTACAGATGGCCCTTCTTTTCACTACATTCATCCATTGAAGGGCATCTTGGTTTCTTTCCACAGTTTGGCAACCGTGGCCATTGCTGCTATGAACATTGAGGTGCATTTGGCCCTTCTTTTCACTACATCTGTATCTTTGGGGTAAATGCCCAGAAGTACAATTACTGGGTCATAGGGTAGCTCTATTTTTAATTTCTTAAGGCATCTCCACGCTGTTTTCCAAAGTGACTGCACCAACTTGCATTCCCGCCAACAGGGTAAGAGGGTTCCCCTTTCTCCACAACCTCTCCAACATTTCTCGTTTCTTGCCTAAGGACGCATCTTATAATTATTTGTACCCAAGCCACCCAAACCTGGGCCTGGCCCAAGCACTGAATGAACTTGAACAACGGACTCCATGAGGACCTACCATGGGAGACCTGCTCGCTTTGCTCTGCAGACGACCCGCAGTGTATGTGAGAAACCTTCAAGGAACAATCTCGTATTGAACCGTATGACTTTCAGGGACAGCCGTTTCATGAAGGAGCTCCCACGGAGTCTGCCGGCCAGCAAGCCATCTCTGGCAGGTTTGGGGAGGTCGGGAGCAACACGCTTCTTCCTCTGCTCGAATGTAAGTGCCCCGAAGGTCCCGCCTTTGATCACCGCTGGGTGCCTTGCACCAGGTCAATGCTCCATACGCATCTGCAGAATGGGAGCATTTCAGTTGCTCGAGTTCGTTTTCTTAGAGCCAATGGAAACGCTGTTGATGATTAACTTGTCCTCAGACTGTGAAGGTGAATTGCCATGAGAAGGACTTGCACAGACTCAGAGCCAGAGCCGGCTTCATGGGCATGTAATGCTGTGGCCATCTCGAGATTTTCAATTTTTGCACAGGAAGCCCATGGTTTTTCAATGATGGATCCCTAAGCTATGTAGCCCCCAGGAGTGGATGCTGTCGACCTGCAACAGGGACCCGCAGAAGCAAGGAAGCATCTTCGGCTCTGGAAACCCACCTGGCAAACTGACTTGCCTTATAGCCTCTGGGCTATTCCTGGGGGACCCCTGGGCAGCCGTTCAGGTTTGTCTCCTATGTCCTGCCTGATCCGAGTCCATAGCTGTTTCTCTTGCTTAGCTCTGTCTGACCTAAAGTGACTTCAAGAGGGCGGGGCAGCCATAGCTCGTGACCTCACACCTCTTGTCACTGCCAGCATGTGGTCATTGGTCTGGGGAGGGCTTTCTCCCTACCAGCTGGACACTCGTGTTGTGACATACTTGGTAAACAGTGGTCTCATCGGCCTGGTTCTCCCATGACCTGCCCCCCCCACAAGCCTTTCAAGGAATTTAGGGCATTTTGCTGGCTTGGCTGGAAGACATTAAGTGGTGCCCCCTAGAATACCCTTTGCTGATGCCAATCACTTTCCAGTTCTTTAGGGCTGAATTTAAGGAACCTTCTAGCTAAGAATGATTTTACAGAGAAAAAAAAAAAAAAGGAATGATTTTTACAGAGAACCGAAACACCTTCTCAGGGTGGGCTGATTTTTCTCTCCCTCTTGCTAAAGGACTTTGATCTTGGTGGGATAGGGCCCAAAGCCAAGTTCATTTCTCTTAGGGAGGCCACCAAGTTTTTAGGCCCATAGGGCAGTGGGTGGCAGAGTCTCATAGGAGAATATCTTTCCATCCCAGAGATCTGCACCTGCTGGGTGTCTCTCAGCATGAACCAGTCACTGGTAAAGTCACATTTGACCCTGAGAAATGCCACCTTCCTCTCCTCTGGAACACAAGATAGGGAGGGGGGCTGGGCTTTGGAAAAGGGACTCCAAAACCCATATGTATACTGCTCAGTTTCTGTTGCTCTATTTCTTGGTACTCTGGGATGGAGCCCAGGATGGACCAAGCAGGGCTCACGATTTCCTCAAAAGGTGGTTTCTCTGAGTTTCCAGGTTTACTCAGGGTGTCCAAGGAGCAGCTGTGAATGAGTTCCTGGCAATGTTCCTCCTGGCTCAGGTAGGCCTATCTAACAGGACAGGTGCATATCAGGCTTCTAAAGGTGGCCAAGGGTAGTTCTTTACCTTTGCTACTGCTTCTTGGGAAATAAACAAACAAACAAACAGAAAAAAAAAAAAAGGGAATTCAAGTTAAGGAATATAAAAAAGAAGATTGTGAATATTATTTTTACATCGAAGCTGATGTCATTAGAATTACTATTATTTTCTCTAAAACGGTGTTGTTTTTCATTCCCTTATACTACTGGATGTGGGAGGGAGGTCAGAGGTCATTCAACCTGACCCGATCATTTTAAAGATGGAAAACTGAGGTCCATGGGGCCTGGGGGCTGCCCAGCATCACATAGCTCATTTGGAGCAGAAGTAAGAACGCAGGCTGCTCCCCGCCTGGCTCTCTCTCCAACAAAAAGTTCTTCAGATACTTTCGTTATTAACTAAACATTCACAGTTACAGATCTGAGGCGTAACTGGAAGGGCATATGTTTCCAGAACATTGGCAGTAGCTCCAGCAGGGTTTATAGCTGCTTGTCCTTTCCGTTCATGATCCGTTCCTCCCCGGCTCTTCACTGAGCAACCGCCTTGTGCCAGGCCCCGTGCTCAGCACTAGGAATACAAAGTAGAATCAAACACGGTGTGCGTCCTCCTAGACAACTTGTACCAGGAGTCCGTGTGTGGGTGTGTGTGCACCTGCGCCTCCAGCTAGAAGCTCCCTCCGTAGATTCCTTTATAAGAGATTACTTGGCCTTTGTATCAACACCTCCAGTTAGGAATCCTGCTCTAAGAGATCTCGTGCTGAGACTTTGGAAGTCAGAGGAGACGCAGCAGGCGGAGGTGTCTTTCTCGGCTTTATGTTAAACCGAAGCAAGAGGCAGATTGCTGGACCTGAGCTTGCTGTCCTGTTGGCTGATGGTCTCTATGCAAATGTCTAGGCATGAATGTATGTAAGATCACACACACGTGCACACACACACCACCCCTCCCCCATGCAGGGTCAGACGAGAAAATGGAGGCCCTGAGCAGATTAACCACAATTAGTTAATCCAGAAAGCTAGAGGATTCCTTCAACTTTGAGTTTATTTGGGAACTGAAACATAGGGAAGGGGCTTCCCTGAGGAATGACGACATCTGAAATGTCACGGCTTCTAAGAGGACATCGTGATGGGCCTCGAGGTGGCATGGTCTCCTGTAGTTCCTTCATAGAATCCCGGGAAGTCACGGCTGTTCTGGAGGGTTTGAAGTGACTGGGAGTCGAAGCAATCTGTCCCAGAGGCCAGTTGCTCCCTCTGACAGAGGCTTGAGACGACCCGGCTGGGGCCGGCGCAGGGACTGGGCCAGCCTCCCCGCCTCCCCCCATCTTCTAGCCCAGGGAGTCCCTGGGAGCTTGCAGGGCGGCGGGCAGGAGCAAGGATGTGTTCAAAGCCTGTGGTTCCGCCACAAGATGTCTTGGTTTAAGCTCTGGATGATTGTTTTCCTTTCAGAGCCGGGCGGTAAGAGCTGTTCAGGAATGCCCTGCAGGGCCAGGAGGCTTTGATGCCGCAGGAAGGCTGGGACCCTCCCTCCCTCTGCGAGCAGCTCGCCCATCCCCAGACTTGGAGCCCAGGTCTTCTTGAGTGGGAGAGACCTCAAGTTGACACAGTCCAACTTGCCGTGGGTGGGTTTTTCCAGAATATTTTGCCCCTGTTTGCATTCCTCCAGAGACAGGACACATGGTCCCTTGCAAAAGCACCATTTCCAGCTTTGGACAGGGCTCTCGTAGGGGAAAGGCCTCTTCCCGTAACGCCTCTTGCCCCATGGAGGTTGGAGTCTGATGTCTGCTGTGCTCTGGGCCCGTCCTCCATAGGCCAGGCCTTGGCCCTTCTTCCCAGACACAGCTGCAAAACCCTCACCCTTCTCTGTGCAGGAGGCTCTCCTGAAAGGGCGAGCTGCAGAACTCCTGGAAAACCAAAAGCCGAAAACTCCAGGTGGAGACTGACCACAGCGGAGCTGAGCAGGGCTGTTTTCTCCCAGGCCTCAGACGCTTCCCAGCCACATGGAGCACGGAAACCACAGAGCGTGTGGGATTTGCTACCTACTGCCTTGAAAGCTGCACCTTGCAGACATATGCCTTCTTCCCCCAGGGGTTCACTTAGCACCGCCCCCTCCCACCCCAAGCTGGGCCCTGTTCCTCTCTGAGTCCTAAATTCTAGCTGGAGGCTGAGAATTTTCTCAGTATTTTGGAACCAGCTGGAGTACAAGCCACCTCTGCTGTAGGCTCAAGCGCAGGGCCCTGGGCCTGGGCTCACTTAGCGCTGTGTTCTGGGCTCACATCCGCCCGAGGCAGCGGGTCGCGCGGGAGCCTGGAGGCGGGTGAACAGTGGGAGTAGACACAGATCTGAGGTGGGGTAGGGTCCCCGGGGCGTGTCCTATCAGCCTCGACCATTAACCAAGGGTCCTCTGGCTTGTGCCTGGATAAGACTCCCAGGCTGAGGCTGGGCTGGGCTGCAGAGCAGTAGGGGGAGCTCTGGGGGTTGGGGTGTGACCCCGATGCTTCAGAGGGGACCCTGCAGGACCAATGCTTAATGAGCTCATCCAGGCACATGGCTCTGCCCTTTCAGCCCTTTGGCAACATTTATATTCAGCAGCGTAAGCCTGGCAAGAACGACTCTTTTAGTGCCTGCGTAAGTGCACTGGTGGAACCCCTGGGGGTTACTGGGGCAAGAGTACAGATGATCTCAGGAATGTGACCTGACCTAGTGAGTGCAGGGGAACATAAAGGAAAGCGTCTTCGAGGTCTTTGGGGGATTAAGTGGTGGGCATGACAGGTGCGGGGGGACCCTGGAATGGGTCCTGTTTCTTATGCACCGACAGGGCAGTGTCTTAGAGCAGGACGAAAAATAGGGCGCTCGCCTGCTCTGCTGGGGGATCGGGCAGGCCCAGTGCACGGAGGAAAATGCTGTTTACCCTTCCCTTCAACATACGGTAATGACTGAGAATTAATGTTTGTGCTTGGGGTGTGTGTGTGTGTGTGTGTGTGTGAGAGAGAGAGACAGAGAGAGAGCTCTGATCATTACCCATCTGGTGACCCAAGAGAATGGGCAGGCCGTCTGCCCCGTACACTGGGAGACCTAGGGACGCCCCAGATGTTGTGCTCCAGAGCCCAAGGCCCGCACGAGCGATCCTGCTGATGAACAGCCCAACTTGAACGATCCTGTCGGGCCAGCAGTGACATGGGCTGGAGGGACACTAAATAATTCAGATGGCGGAACAGACTGCCAGAGATCATGGTTTCTCCCAGATTCCGTAACCATCAGACACTGGAAGGGGCAGAAGGTCCTGGGGACAGAGCACTTTTGTCTGCTCAGGGAGAGGGCTGGGAGAGGGCAAATCGGGAGGGAGATTCTCTCTGTGGATGGTGAACTGTGGGGTTGCTCTCTGGGAAAGCTGTAGATCTGAGCCCGGCTCTGGGCAGCCCTGGGTCTGTGTGGTGATGAAAAGCCCCCCTGAACTCTGACCCTGCCTGAGACAGAGTGAGGATGCTCCCCCAGTCTGGGGACCCTTCTTGGGAGCGGCTGCTCTGTCTGGATCCCAGCCACCCTCTGCCCAAGGCTGCCGTCAGTGGGTCTGTTTGCTGAGGTGCAGAGTCATTGATTCCTGGTGGTCGGGTCTGCAGGCCTCCCCTAGGCCACAGATGGTCAGGGCCGGAGCAGAGTAAATGGAGTCATGGCGCAGCCAGAGGAATTGGTTCCAGGGCTCTCTGATGACCTTATTTCCCAATGTGACTCCCCAGCTCCTAGAGCTGAGGCTCAGGCAGAGCAGACCCTTTGTGTGTCTTTGCTCAATGCATTGATCAAGTAATATGTAGTCATCCAAATTCCTTAGCTCAGTAAGCAGAGCTCAGACATCATAGCTTTTCTTCGATGACTTCGAAAATTGCAGAGTCCTGGAATGACCCTCGGGAGCACATAACGAGGAAGAGCATTAGCTGGTTCGCCACGGAGCTCTAGTCATAGAGTGACTCTCACGTTGCAGCCGCAAATCTGTTTTGTTTGCTGGTAAACAAAAATCATTATACAGGAATAATTTTTAAGATTTATTTATTTTAGGGGGGAAGGGCAGAGGGGGAGGGAGAATCCTCAAGCAGACTCCTGGCTGAGTGTGCAGGCCGGCACAGGGGCTCCATGCTATGACCCCCAGATTGTGACCTGAGCCAAAACCAAGAGTCTGGTGCCCAATTGCCTGAACAACCCAGGTGCCTCAGAACCATTTTTATATTTTACATTGTAATTCTTTGTAGAGCTCTGTATGTGCTCGCATGTGAGTGTGGCATTCGATTTTTGCAATAGTCTTGGGCGGTAGGAAGGACGGAACAGTTTTGTTATTCCCATTTTCCTGCTAAGCATGTTGAGGCTGAATGTATCCCGATCCACACAGCTGAGAAGAAACTGACCTGAGAGTCCACATCTGATGCTTTTCTACTGCCCTAAATGGGGAAGCCGGGCCATCGGAGTGTGGAATTTTCCCTTTGTTCCTCCAAATGAGAGGGGGCACTCGGTCTGGTCCTCACGGAAATGCTGTTACGAGCCAGATGCAAGCCCCGAACAACCCTGCAATTACCAGGGAGAGGGTATAATTTGGGCAACTCAGCCTGGGTGGGCTTTATTCTGGAAATCTCACTTGTGATTACCTCTACTATTATCAGACAAGATTATGTGTGGGAAACAGAAGCGGTTGGTTCTGACTCTGTCCCTGGCTCAGCCTCAGGCTGCACTCCGTGCCCCCTGGGGGGACGCCCTGGATGCGGTGTCTGAGGCCTCCCTCCTTGAGTTCAGTGTGGACATTGCCAAGTGAAACGCAGGGATGGCGGTCCCCACAGTGACCCCTGCACCCGCTGGTCCTGGAGGGACGCCCAGGTCCTGGTGGCAGCCATTCCCCCCCATCCAGGTCCCGGGCAGTACTCCACCACTGCGTGGAGCCCGGCCTGAACTTGCGAGTTGGTTTTGACCTCCAGCAGTTAGCTGCTGCTGAAGGATCTACAGAAAGTGCCAGCCCTGAGGGGCAGAGCGGTGACCCCGAGTGGGGATCTGAGTTGCAGTCGTGGTGGATGGCTGTTTCACCTCTGATTTTCACCAGAATGTGCTGTCCTTTTCTGACCCAGTTTCTAAGCTGTAAAAGGGGTGTTTGAGGCCTGCCACATCATAGGCTAGCGGGGTAACCTGCAACGGACCTGGAATGAGCTCCCGCTCGGTGCTCTGTGTTTATCTCCTTTATTCTTCAAAAGCGCCCTCTGGGTACATCTTCGTGCTCCCCTTTTACAGTTGGAGGAATTTATACAAGGACAGAAAACAGAGCAAACCCTGGCCTTCTGTTCATAGCTAGCCTGTGTTCCCCTGCGGGACGTACACACTCTCACAGGAGAGCAGCCGCATACAAGGGCACCTGAGCCAGGGTAAGATGGAACCAAGCAAGGCCACTTTCTTTTGTCTAAGCACAGGGACAGAGTCACTATGCCACCCACAAAATAGGACACCCCCTCAAACAAGTGCCTGTAGCTTCTTCACAGCCAGGTCTTCGTCGCAGCCCTCCTTATAGACTGGTTCACCGAGACACCCACTTGCAGACTTGTCCCCACTTTCTAACAACATCCAATCCAAAGGAGACCCCCTCTTCCTGAGCCCTCCCCCAAACCACCTGCCGAACTCAGACCCCGTGATCGGTTCCTTCTAGCTCCCTCTCACCGAGACACCCCAAGTGTGTGTTCTTCTTCACTGCAATGAGTAATGAGCCCAACTTATTTTATTATTATTTTTAAGAGATTTATTTATTCATTTGACACAGAGAGAGAGAAAGAGAGAGCACAAGCTGGGGGAGCAGGACAGGGCAAAGCAGGTTCCCTGCTGAGCAGGGAGCCGGATGTGGGGCTTGATCCCAGGACTTTGGAATCATTACCTGAGCCCACGGCAGATGCTTAATTGACTGAGCCACCCAGGTGCCCCAAACCCAACTTATTTAACTATCGGCGTGATTTGGGAGGTTTTCCCAGAGGATGAGGACACTTGGCCAGGGTCCACAGTTGATAAAGGATGAAGATAGGATTCAACCTGAGGAATCAGGCTTTTCTAATTCCAGAGCCCGGGTACTACCACGGGGTGTGGGGGGGGGTGGCCTCCTGTCTGGGAGGACAGTGAAAACGAGATATTTCAGCATGGAACCGTGCTCCCAAAGGAGGCGCCCAGTCAGACAGAGGCTCGGAGCCCTGGCGTCCACTTACAGTGGCTTAGACTGTGGTATTGCACTCTAAACTTGCCGAATGCTCAGAAATCATCCCAACTAGATGGCTTTCTACTTGCTGACTGAACGAGGAAAGAGTGAACTCAGACACCCTAATCTGTCATGTGGTCACGCCCGTTGGCCAGGCCAGCAGCACGAGGATGCCCATAGCCTGCAGAGTGACTGCCCCCCCCCCCCCGGCCCCCATGGCCCAGCCTCTTGGTGCCTGGCACATGGAACCTTCCATGTGTTCCGCTGGCAAGGACAGCTGAAACCCCTTTCCCGGTATTGTTCTTTGTTCTGGTGTTATCTCTGTGGCATTGTCCTTGGACCCAGCAGGACACTGGCTTGAGATGTAAGGACCAGCCATTGTCACAGACCTTCTGGAGCCCAGCGGTCCATGAACCCAATGGCCCATGACCCAGACTTTGGCATAGCTCCCACCTGAGAGCATCTGCCACCAATACCAGGGTAGCATCCCTGTTGTCCCAGCTGCTAAAATAATGGCAGTGACTGTGGCCATCCATTACCAGCACCATTTGCAGTGTCTGCTGCTTCAGGACAACTGTTCATATTTCTGGGTTCTTCATAAAAACCCTCTAGGGTGGATATCATTATTCTCATTTTACTGATGAAGAAACCGAGACTCAAAAAGTTTGCTGCTATTTATCAGCCGATGATTGTAAGTAGCAGAACGAGATGTGGCTCCATATCTGTCTCCGGACCACTCTTCTTCTTCCCTCTCTCTGCTCTCTGAGTGCCTGGCTACAAGCGCCCGTGTACCTTCACAGACCAGTCAAGACTGTGGCAGATGCTGTCCCCTGCTGAGACACCCACTCGGGACAGGAGGACTTCTCCCCCAGTTGCTGGGGCTGCTGTGGCAGCTGACTTCTCTGGGAGCTCTCGTCCCCTAAGACAGCAGTCTTGCTCAAGATTATACCCCTTCTAGGGGATGGTCCACATCCAGCCACTGGGGGCAAGTATAAAAACGTGGCACTTGTCCCCCTGGGGACAACCTGGAATGGCCATCCCAACTTCAGAGCTCCCTGTGGGGTCAGCTGAGACCTTGTGATTGGCGTGTTCCCCACCTTCTCTTTCTGCCCAGCCCTGCTTCCTTCCTTCTCCCATAGAGGACCATCCCAAAGGTGCTCCTTAGGAAAAGTCCTGCATGCTGTGACTGTCACCATCTGCTTTCTGGGGAGTGCAATGAGGTTGTTTTGCAAGATTAGCTGGGGCTTGCAGATTTACGTATTGGTTTCTATCAGCAGGTGCGCTATCGGGAGGAGGGTGGTGTCCCCAGCAGGAGGGACAGGCATTCCTGTGTCCTTGGCATCAGTCAGTGTGGGCTGAAGGTGGAGGACCTAATCAGTGGGCTCTAGGACCTGACCTATTTCAAAGAATTCTCTGCCACCACGCTCTGCTGAATAAATGTTTAGCAAGAAATCCAAGAGTTAACACTTTCTTTAAAAAAATAAAATCCAGATTACAGGACTTGACAGCCTTTTTTTTTTTTTTAAGTAAATGGAATATACCCTCTTTTGTAACTTAACCTCTAAAACACAGTAAGTCACTTACAATGCCTTGAGTAGAGCAAACAGTGTGGTAACAAAGATACTACTACCCGGTTGTACAAATTCATCATCTGTTTAGCTCTTCTTAAAAAAAAAAAAAATTATTTAGGAGAGAGAGGGAGAGAAGCGGGGAGGAGGAGAGGGAGAGAGAGAATCTCAAGCAGATTCTGTGCTGAGCTGGAGCCCGATGCCGGGCTTAGTCACGGGACCCTGAGATCATGACCAGAGCTCAAGGGAGCCACTCAGCTGACTGAGCCACCCAGGTGCCCCCACAAGCCTCTGTGCTGGTGGAGTTAAGGGGACAGAAATAAAGAAAACCTTGTCTGCATCTTGAGCTTATCATCTAGTAGGCAAGGTTGCCATCGAACCGGTCATAATAAAAAATATGATGATGGTAAGTTTCAAGGGTCCAGATTCTGGTTTAAAATGTTATATGAAAAAAAATAGTAAACAATATATTTTCATACTTAATTCACTGAAGATTACGAACAGGCAAATAAGAAACGTCGTCATCCAGAGCGAACCCACAGAGAAGGATGAATGAGGCATCTGCTCGCTTTTCTCTGCAGCTCCAGGCAGACCTCACCCAGCTCAGCCTGCAGGGCTTGGGGCTGCCCTGGATCTTTACGGAAAAGCTTTTTGAGCATAATTTGCACATGACTTAGGCCCCCTGCCAATGTCTTAAGAGGTATTGCACTAAAATACTGGCCGATTGCTCTCTTTCCTACTCAAAAATCTGTAACACCTTCCCTTTCCGCCCTCTTGCCTCCTGGATGAAGTCCAACCCCTCTTCTCCCATTATGTCCTAGAAAACTTTCCTTTGCGGTTGTCGAGAGCAAAATGGAGTCTCTCATGTCAAGCAATGATGCAAGCAGTTAAGGTACCGCAGCTAGGGGATATCCCCGAGACCAACGTCAGCTGACAACCCAGAACTGATAACGAGCAGAACCAGAGGAGACCTGCAGGGACCCAAGACTGGGAAGGATTTGGGCAGCAAACTGTCAGGCTCTTCAGACATGACCCCTCTATGTCTGACCACTTAAAAAGGCAAGGCTTTGCCAGATTGATCTCCAAATAGAACCGAGAGCCTTCCCAGCTTTGCACATCAGAAGCAGTCTGTGCTGAGAGCTGAGTGGGACCAGACCGAGGTCTTATCTCAACTGCCCGCCCACAGACTGCCTTCGGGTTTGGTCCGTTCACTTCCTGCCCCCTTCTGTTATCTCGTTTGTTGCGGCTTGTCTTATGTCCTGCTCTGTTGCTGTATAAGAAGCCGAGTTGAATCACATGGTGACTTGTCACTGAGCTTGAATCCCAAATCTGCTCTGTCATGGTGAATTAATTTTGCTGTATGATTGAATCAAGCTGACACTGTGGAAAGACAGAACTCGGGCGTGTGCCTTCGTAGTGCGCTCACGACAGTGGTCTGGTCACCGGACCCCAACTTTGGGGAAACTTTCTGGTCAGTCTGCTCTCCTCGCCTTGGTTTATGCTCACCCCCTTTCTCGGAAAGCCCTCCATGCTTCTCTTGACGAGCCTACCTGGTGCACATCCCATAGGCCAGCCACCATTTTACCTCCTCTCTAAAGTCTTCCCTGGATGTTCCAGCTTGAAGGGACCTCTAACCTCCGAGAGGTCTTGTACTGTCGTCCCTTTGTAGGACAAGAAATCCTATGACTTGTGGTGGCCCTTTATTGTGGCCTTCAACTGTCATTTTAATGTGTTCTGGCACTCAGTGTTCCGCAAGTCTATAAGCTCGCTAGCAAGGCAAGGACGGAACATGGAAGGGTCAGGCTTGGGGTCCCAGGAAGTGTCCTGGAGGACTCTTTGGAGGCTGCATGGCTTGTCCTCTGGGATGTGATTTATAGGACCAAGCTGGAAAAGAGAAGCTGTTCCCTTTATCTCTCTCTCTCTCTCTTTTTAAAATGATTTTATTTATTTATTTTAGAGAGAGAGAGAGATCACAAGTAGGCAGAGAGGCAGACAGAGAGAGAGGAGGGGAAGCAGGCTCCCGGCTGAGCAGAGAGCCCAATGCAAGACTCGATCCCAGGATTCTGAGATCATGACCTGACCCAAAGGCAGCGGCTTATCCACTGAGCCACCCAGGCGCCCCTCCCTCCCTTTATCTGTTTAAGATTTGATACATTTGGTGTTCCAAATACTGAACAGAACCAAGGCAGCTACTCTGGGGTGAAAAAGTAGTATTTTTCACTGTTGAGAATAAATTAATCCAAATTCCATTTCTTTTTAAGAAAAACCCATAAATCAAGAAGAAGAAAAAAAGCCTCTATATGACCCTATCCTGGTTCTCTGGGAACAGCGTAATCTGGCCTCAATCCCAAAACGGGGAAAAATGTTTTTCAAAACGCTAACGGACCTACCAACCTGAGTTCTGTTCAGTTCATTTTTTTAGCAAAATGAATTGTGATCCATGTGTACACTTGTGTGTGTGTACATATGTGTGTGTGCGTGTGTGCATATGTGTGTGCGTGTGTGTAAAGCTAACTGCCTCTGTGTACCCCATGTCCTGATGTGAGTCCAAGTGTCTGATCACGCTGCACTTGACCTTGTCATCCGTTGGAAACAGACGGGGACTGGTGCAGCTGGAGCTCTGAGCAGCCCTCTGAAAGCCAGGAGGGGGCTCTCACCAGATTCTGACCCTGCGGGGCACCCTGATCTCAGACTTTCAGCCTCAGAACTGTGAGAAGAAGGACCCGCTGTTGCAGCCGCCCAGTCTGTTATGGGAGGTGGAGAAAACAGGGCAGGTCTTCCGACCTGAGTTCTGGAAAGGGAGCCTGAGGTTTGAGTTCCAGCTGTGGGGAGGTGGGGAGGTGGGGAGGTGGAAGCACCGGGGAAGGTGGCTCCGCGGCAGACGGGGCTGCTAGTGGGATCAGAATGAACCCAGACTCTCGTCTGAGTCCCGGGCCTTCCCCCTCCTCCTGCCTGACTAGCCGAGACAGGCAACTTCCTCAGACAACCTGCTTCAGAGGAAGTGGTGATTTCGGGTCCAGACGTGCACTTTAGCTCCCATTGTGTAATTAAAGGATGAACAGTGATGGGCAGCTGGGCCCGTGTCCGGCCTGGCACTCAGCTCTCCGTCTGTGGGAACGCCTGGCCTGTGTCTAGCCACGGAGCAGCTCAGTAGATCTGGCGTTCTTTCCTTCCCCTTAGGAGGGGATACGTGCTCTCAGTCCTACTCCTGGGGAAGCTGGGCTGTGTGGAGAAATGAATGGAGTCTCTTGGGTATGTGTCAGACCTGCCTCAGGGCCTTTGTCGGGGAGTCCAGTCACCCTAGCCCATGGTTCTTGCACAGCTGAATTTCTGGCTGATGAGTTCATCCAGGCTGAAGGGCCCGGCACCAGGGTTTGAGTTGGTCTCCAACGAAGGGGTCACGGAAAGAAGCAGTTTGGACAGGGCCACCCATAAGGAGCCGGGGCGGTACTGAGCCTGGAGGAGCCCACAGCCTGCGGGGAGGCCACTGTGGGATTTCTGACCCAAGCGGATACGGAGATCCATCCCCTCCCTGCTGCTGGAAACCCCTGTGCTCTGCGGAACAGATTTCCACCTCCCCTTTGTCTATCTGCACCCCGAAGGCACTTTCTGCGGTGAGCTGGCTGTTTCTGGCTGCCTTTGCAGCAGCTGAGCATGCGGGTGGGGCGGGGGGGTGGGGGGACAGAGAAGAGGGAGAGGAGGGTCAGGCAGGGAGATTCTAGAAGCTTAGATGGTGACATCTGAGAAGGATCTGGCCCAAGACTGGCTGAGGACACCCGGGCAGCCCCTGTTTTATGCTTCTGAGGTGGCGATTTGGATGTCCCGTTTTTGCGTAGCTTTTGGGAAATGGAGGACACTCAGTCGTTGGACCAGGGGCTGCAGCCATGGGTGGGGGGGCCTCTGTCCTGTCCCTCTGGTCAGCCCTGCAGTCCCACTGGGCCTTGCTCACAAATACCCATTTCCCGTTCCCTGTTTGGCTCCTGTCAGAGGGCATACCCAGAGGGACCCGCAGGCCCGGCAGATGCTTCCCTGTGTGAGGAGGAGCTTACTCCGATCTGAGTCTGCTCTCCAAGCTGCCCAGGAAGTGTTCGCAGATCTGGCTGCACTTAAAATGCTTGGTGCAGGGCCGGCGGATGCTGGCTGGCTGGGTTGGGACGGCATGCCCTTGATCTCACGGCACAACTTTTGGTTGGGGCGGGGGGGTGGGGCGCGGGCAGCAGGCGTCTCCAGACTGCCTCTCACCCTGTGTTTTGTGCAGCTAGGGAGACCAAGGCTGAGAGAGGCCAAGGGTCCTGCCCACAGTCACGCATCAGGGTAGGAGCTCCCTGGCCCTGCGATTCCCGGGCTGGACACAGGGCCTATGGCTACTGAGGAGGGATGTTTTGCTAGGATGGGCCTTTCTCCAGGCCTGTGGCCCACCGCTGGGGTGTGGAGCTGCCCCAGCTCTCGGGGTTGGGGCTGAGAGCCACTGATCTAGCCTTGACCACTGCACCGTCCAGCTGGTCTGCTTGCTCCAGGCACACAAGGTGGCTAGGATTCTGAGTGTGAGTTGTGGGTCCCCTGTGACCTGGGGGCTCAGGCAGCCGGCAGAATACTTCTGAAATTCGAAAAGGGCTGCACAGTTGGAGGTGGAGCCCCGGGCAGTCCAGGGCAACGGGGCCCTGTTCTGTCTTGGTGAGGCTGGCAGCCTGCCTCCCCCACTGCACCCCGAGTCCCCTACTGGCTCGGCTTAGGGGTTGAGCGGATGGATGCCCGAGGGCCCGACACTGGGCCGCAGGACCATGCTCTCGGTCTCTTTCTTTGTCTCTCTCTCTCTCTCTCATCATTGTAAGACTTCCAGGCAACAGTTTGAAAACACAGAGGAGAGCCCTGGCCCTTTTTATTACTTCTCGGAGGACAAAATTTGTAGGCCAAGGGGAAACCCAATTACTGTGCCCTTTTGTCTTTTTTGAATTACTCCCTAATCTATCTATTAAAAAACAACCTCAGGCAGGATCCTAAATAAATGGGCTTTAAGCAAGGGAATTATCGATGTGATTCATTTTCCCTCGGGGAAGATATGCAATTTATCTTTCAGCAAAGCACACAGTGACTTAACATATCGAGCCTAAGAACAATGGCCATCAGGGCTGTCTGTCCCCAGGAGAAAAAAGAGGCATTCTGAGTCCGTGGTGGGGCCCTGACCCCATTAGGGTCTTCTTTGGGGGAGCTCCCATAACGGTGACATCGTAACTAAAATGGGCTGGTAAGGGAGCACACAGCACAGCCAGGGGCTGAGCAGAGCTGGGCGAGGGGTGACCCCCTCCTTCTCCCGGAGATGGCAGGAGGAGAGGAGCCTGTGCAGATTGGCTTAACCTCTCCCTTCTTCCTCGCTTGCTCCCCGCCCCCGCCCCCGCCAGTCTCCCTTCAGATTGCTGCAAGGACACCCCTGCCCCTGCTCCATGCCCTGAGTTTGCTGGGCCCTTGGTGCATTTAAAGGTGCCGCCCTGAAGGGATGGGGGGCAGGGATGGCGGTGGGGCTAAGGGGTGGCATTCTACCAGTTAGCTTGCTGTTGGCACCTATGCGCTGGGCCCCTGGTTGTCTCTGCCCTGCTCCGCAACCCCTGAATCATGGGCTGGAACGGGGCCAGGGACGTGGGAAGGGTCCCATTCTTCTTTTCTGTTTCCAGAGTTGGCTGTGATTCGCTCGGCCTCAGCTGGACCTGGGAGAAGGCTGATTCCAGCTCTGGACTGCTCTGGCCAGGCCTTGTCAGGTGTGTCAGGCCCTGTGCCTTTTCCTGGCTGGCCCAGGGCATCACTCTCTCCACCCCGGGGCTCCCCGCATTCCCGAGGCCCCAGCCTCCTGCGTCCCGGGGCGCGGTGACGTCAGTGTCGGTGTCAGCTGCTGTATTCTGAGTAAACTTTCCTGGAATCCTAGAACCTCTTGGAAACAGAATGCCTTGGCAATTGAAAGCATCCTCAGAACTGAGGAATTAGAGGTAAACAGAACCTCAAGTTGGGAAAGGATTTTTAAAGTAATCTGCCTTCTTTCCAGCCCGGTGGGCCTTGTCTGCCCGCATTCCGTTCCTGCAATGATCTCCTCGAAAGGAAGCTTGTCCTTGTGGTGGATGTTCCCAGGGCTTCTCCTTTCCTCCCTGCAGCCTGGGCAGCCCCACTCTGCAGTCCTTTTGCAGTTAGGGAGAGCAGAGGGGCATTTCTGGCCTGTGAACTAGGAGCAAAAGCCATGTGTGTCGGGTTCTGAGTGGAGGCAGTGAAAACCTCTGCCTTTTTCTCTCCCCTCTCTGCACTTACGCGGGCAGGTTTGCTTGGAGGTGACAGAGCCGCGGATCAGAGCCACTTGGGTCTTCCAGACGATGTACGGAGGACAGGGCCGCAGCTACAGCAGCCTTTGCTCACTGAGGTTTGGGAGGGGGGCGTTAACCTTCTGTGGTGTGGCCTGTCCTGGTTGTGATGTTGGGACTTCTAATAAGAAATACGTATATTTGGTCTTTGTCCCATTTCTGACACGGAGCTTCTACGTTCCTTAGAATTTTCCAAATGATGGAGCCTTAAAGATGTCTTTTGCTATGTTGATGAGGCAACTTTTGAGCCACCCAGGGTTGGGGGCTGGTTGCCCGTGGAGCCAATCCTACTACAGGACTGGGACTTTCAGTCCTACTGCCTAACCTTCCGGGCAGAGGGAGGGGTTTTGGATTGAGGTCAGTCACCAATGGCCAATGATTTAATCAGTCATGCCTTTTTAATGACGTGTCCAAAAATCCCGAAATAATGGGGTTCAGAGAGCTTCTGGGTGGGTGAATTTGGAGGTTCAGGGAGAGCGGTGCTCTTGGACAGCCTGGAGCCTCTGTGTCTCTTCTCCATCCCTTGCCCAATGCATCTTTTCCATCTGGCTGTTCCCCAGTTGTATCCTTTTGTAATAAGCCGGTGATCCAGTAAGTAAAATGCTCCTCCGAGTTCTGTGAGCCACTCTACCAAATTAATGGAACCCAGAGGGGAGGGGTCCCTGAAACCTCCGGTCTGTAGCTGGTCAGTCAGGAGTACAGGTGACAGCTGCTGTCCACAGGTGGGGCGGGGTGGTCTCGGAGGTCCGAGCCCTACAGGTGGATCTGATGCTATTTTTGGCTAGATAGGATCAGAACTGAGTTGACTTGTAGAACATCCAACTAGTGTCTGGAGCATTGCTCGTTCATGGTAAGGGAAACCCACCCACCTTAGAATTGGTACCAGAACCCCAAATATTGCTTAATATGCCTAGCCTGTGTTCCAAACTCCCAGAAACAGGAATTCACTGTGACCGTGGCTTTTGGGTTCATTGATGAGCATCTGTCAGATGGAGAATTCCTTTTTCCCTCAAACTGAAATCTGTCCCCTCAAAACTGCCCAGTTGCCCAGCCTGAGAAGGTGAAACTCATCTTTGCAGTTTCCTTGCGGTGCCCCGGGACTCCCCTTTCTCTTCATGCCAGCGGTTTTCACACTTTAACATGCATCGGAATTCCTTGGGGGGCTTGTTAAGATATAGTTTGCTGGGCTCCATCCCAGGTTTCTGATTCAGTAGGCTTGGGGCAGGACTTGGGAATTTGCATTTTTAATAAGTTCCCGGGGGTGGCGGCTGCTGCTGGTCTAGGGGCCACACCGTGAGTGTAACTGTCCTATGCGGTCTGTTTGATCTCCCCAGGGACCTGCCAGTCCATATCGGTCATGGCTGCAGAGGTACCTTGCTCTGCCATGCCCTGCAGAATGGAATCCCGGGCTTTGATCCTCCCATATTGGGTTGGAATGGTCTGAGCCTGTCTCGGTCCTTTCCTTGGGCTGTGGGACCCCCGGGAAGAACCCATGATCTAGTCATCTCTAGGGCCCTCAGCCTGACACCGGGCAGTCCCAGCAGTAAGAAGGCGCTCAGTGAATGCTTATTGAGTGGATGCAACGTGTTATCCTCCCCTCTGAAATCTCTCACTAATCTTCAGGCTCTTTGTACAGGGACCCCTATGGAACTCCAGCTGCCCGCCCTGTAGACAGGGAGGCCCAGGCCGGCTTACAGGTGTGCTGGAGAGGGACTGGTGGCGGGAGTGTGCACCAAGATGTCTCTCAGTAGGAGAATCGATGCATAAACTGTGGTCCATCCAGACAATGGAATGCTATTCAATACTAAAAACAAAATAGTATCAAGCTATGAAAACACATGGAGGAACCCTGAGAGCATCTTACCCAGTGAAGGAAAAAACCCATCTGAAAAGGCTGTGCACTGTAGGATTTCACATTTCTGACATTCTGGAAAGGCAAAATGATGAAGACAGTAAAAAGTGGTTGCCAGGGCCTGGGATGGGGGTGCCATGAATAGGCAGAACACAGAGGATTTTTAGGGTAGCAAAAGTGCTGTGTCTTGATACTGTGATGGTGGGTTCGTGTCATGGTACGTCTGAGCAAAGCCGAAGCATGCACGTCACCAAGGGGGACCCTGCAAATGCAAAGCCTGGGTTTCGGGTGATACTGATGTGTCATTGACTGTAACTGATGGACCATGCTGGCGGAGGATGCTGATGGGGGTGGGGGAAAGGCCATGTCTCTGTGGGGACCAGGGGTCCATGAGATCTCTGGACCTTCCTCTCTTTTTTGCTGTGAAACTAAGCCTGCTTCAAAAAAAAAAAATAGTCTGTGACAAAAAGGTGGGGGGGAGAGTGCCTCATCTTCTCTGCAGGAAGCTCTAAGACTAGGGCCTGGTGGGGGGTACCCCAGCTTTTCCTGTAAAGACTTAGCTTGGCAAGCCTGCTCCCGGGCCAGGATGCCGATGACTTCCCTTGCACTTGCCCAGGCCAGTTCCAACGACCTCTGAGAAGGGTTGGGCAGTCTCAAGCTTTGCAAACACAGACAGGCTGGTTCATGCTTGGATGCACTGCGGACTTTGTGGGCTCCGCATTCCTGGGGGGTCCGCCAGGCCAGGTCCTCCTTTTCTCTGCCCCAGATTGATGCAACGACATCTTAAGGCCCCACCTCTGTGTCACGCGCTGGCTGGGGCTCGTGGAAACAAGGCAGTCAAAGCTGTGGACTGTGGTTCCATCCCTGCTCAGATGGCAGCCCCGAGACTGACTTTGGGGGTGTCTCCCTCTCTCCCCGGGAGAGTGCGGACTCTGCTTGAAGTCAGTGAGACCCCATCCCAGCTCTGTAGTCCTGGAAACCAGGCCCGTTGTTCCAAATTCCAAGTGTTTACTTAAAACTTGTAGAGAAATAGGCAACCTTATCCAGAGGCTTCTCTTGGTCAGCGGGGGCTGTCTGAGGCTGGGGCTGGGCTCTCACTGTGCTCAGTGACGGATGCTGACTCCGGGCTCTACGTGCTCAGCTCCAGCCTCGTTCTTTCCCCCTCCCCTTCCCTTTTCTCTTCTTTCTATTTTAAAATTTTTATTCTGAAAACAGCTAAACATATGGCAATATTGAGAGGATTCTATAAAAGACCTCTTACACCTATCCCCTAGACTTACCAGGGATTAACAGTCTGCTAGATTTGCTTCATCTACATTTTGCTGACGTATTTTAAAACAAATTACTGACATATATTTTACCCTGAATACTTCGCTCTGCAGCTCTAAAAATAAAGGTTTTCTACATAACCAAAATATCTATTGTCTCACCCACAGAAATGAACAGTTCTGTGATGTTGCCTGACAGCCTGGATTCAGATTTCCACAACGGGCTCAACAATGGATGTTAGGGTTGGTTTGCTTAAACCAGAGCTTGAGCGGATCCGCGAGTCACATTAGGTCATTAGATCTCTTAGGTCTCATTTAAACTAGGACGGCTCCGTCCTTCCCACGGTGCATCGTCCTTCCCACCGTCTGCATCGATGGTGCCAATCACAGATCACACCTGGGCAGGCGTGTCAGGAGAGAGGCCCTGGGAGTCGCCACAGACTTCCCACTGAAGAGATCCGGGGCTGCTCAGGGCTCCAAGTGTTCTGTTTTGAAGCCCAGAAGCCTGGAGAAGCTGTCCCTCCTTTGGGAGTCACTGTGACAAATAGAGGGGTCAAAGGGGATGGCCCCAAATGAGAATAAAGGCTTTGAGACCCTCTGGTCCCACCAGCCCCTCAGGGAGAAAAGAATCACACAGAGTCTCTGGTAAGGATCCTTTGAAGGTGAAGGTCACGGACTCAAAGCTCGTTAGGGCCAGCCACTCTGATTCCTCTGATCTCTCTGTGAGCGTGGGGCCTGGCCGGGGCCAGGCAGCCTCCTGCCCACACATAATCCCCTTTGGTGGGGTCCCAGCCCTGCCCTTCAGTGGCCTCGGTGTCCTCTCTGGAGGACTTGGGACAGCTTTTCTTCTGCTTCCTGTGTGGAGTGGCTGGGGTCATTTATGCACAGCTGCTGTGGTGGTGGCGGTGACATCGTCCCCAGCCCTTCCCACTGCCCTGTCCCCTGCTCCTGTGTTCTCCGGCTCTCTGCACGCCTCCAGGTCTGCGGCTCTCTGCACTTTACCGCAAACAAACATCTTCTCGAAACAGTCTCGTTCCATCACTGGGAGAGGCCAGGCGTGACTCAGGAGGAATTGATAAAATAAGACAGTAAATGAGGAGATAGCATTTGCCCCCTATTAGATGGGAAAAGTTACTTTAAAAGTTGATAATGTTCGCTCTTGTCAGGGGTGTAGGGAACAGTCTCTTCCACTCTTGGTAGAGTACGAATTATTTTGGAAAATAACTTGGCAACACCGATCAACATGGAAAAGGTACATGGAAAATGTACATGTCTTTTCATCCGTTCCTTCCTTCAACAAATATTTATTGAGTCCCCACTCCGAGCCAGACACTATCTGGCCATTGGGGATATAAGCAGTAAATCAGACAGATAAGGTATCTGCTCCTGTGAGGCTTATATTTTCTGTGGGAAAGCCAGATAATCTGCAAATAAGTTTATCCTGGAATTTGTAGTAAATGCTATGAGTTTAAAAAAAAAAAAAAGAAAAGGCAGGGAAAGGAGATTGAGCATGGAGGGAAGTGTGGCTCTTCCTATCCTTTGGTCTAGGAATTCCATTCCCGGGAAGCACTCACTGAAATGCTTGCACACGTGCGCAGAGACACAACGGCAAATGTTCATAAAAGCAAGACATCAGGGGGTGCCTGGGTGGCTCAGTGGGTTAAGCCTCTGCCTTTGGCTCAGGTCATGATCTCAGGGTCTTGGGATCGAGTCCCACATCGGGCTCTCTGCTAGGCAGGGAGCCTGCTTCCTCCTCTCTGCCTGCCTCTCTGCCTACTTGTGATCCCTGTCAAATAAATAAAATCTATAAAAAAAAAAAAAAGCAATACATCAGAAACATCTAGATGCCTAAAAACAGAGGAGACGCAGTATGAACTGTCCATCCACACAAACAGATAATCTGCAGCCACTGAAAGCAGAAGCTCCGCATGGACTGAAGACGGGCTGTAAGGTGCACATGGGACGTCTGAGAATAATCTGGACGTCTGAGAATTCTCTAGATGGTAGGACCCATCGCAGGAAAGTAATGCATATGTTTGCAAATGCATAGAGAAAAGGTCTATGGTAAAATAGATGTAAACCAAAATGCCTTGGGGTAAGGGAAAATGAAGCACAGTGTGAGAAATAGACACCCCACATCAGAGTGGAGATGCCTTTCCTTGGGATTCTAACATCCCAGCCGAGGAAGTTAAGTGGCTCCTTCGTTTGTCTGATGGACTCTGGCTCGCAGCTTTTCATCCTGAGGGACAAAGGGAAATGAAGTGACTGTTTGCTCCCCAAAGCCAAAACTCCCAGCAGCCTATGCAGGCCGCAAATCACAGAGTGGAGAGGTTGGAAAGCGACAGGGAGAGAAGTCCCTGCTTCTAGTGAAGAGGTCGGGTCTAGGAGTTTCCGGGGCTCCGCAGGAAAGGAGTTCCCACCTCCACTGGGAGATGGGGAAACAGAGTCAGGAAGTCCAGCAGCTAGACCAGTGTCACAGGGCTGCCGAGTGAGAGGTGGGGTTTAAAGCTACATCTGCTGAGGTCCGGAGGCTGGTGTCCATGGTGATGGCCACCCTTTGAGATGACACCTTTCTGGCGAGGAAGACGCAGCTGTGGGCAGGTCCCTCTTCTGTTCTGCTGGGAAACCAGGCCCCTCCAGTCAAGCCCGGTATGGCCTGTCCCTAAGCCCAGGGCCAAAGCAGGCCACCATCTTCTGGGCCCTGAAATCCTGGCTCCTGGGAAATCGGGGACCTCTACTTGTTACAACCTGTAGCCACTGTCAGTAATCCCAGCTGATAAATGATAAGGATAATGATAACAATGACAACGGTTAACATGGAACCATAACCATAGCTTATAGAATATCATCAGCGCTTTGCAAACATGAGTTCATTTAACCTTTATTAGTTAGTATCATCCCCCTTTTACAGATGAGAAGACTGAGGCACAAAGCGTTTAGTAACTGGCCCAAAGTCACGCAGCGAAAAGAGGACAGAGCCAGGATCCAAATTCCAGTAATGAGAACCTGTGTTCTTGACTTCTCTTATACTAAACCCTCCCCCCACCCCATGCTAGTTAGCACACATATCTTAACTGTATGCTCGGCATTCCAAGTCCTTTAAGTATTAACATGTTAATTATTCTGAGACAACCTTAAGCATCCCCATTTTACAGATAAGGAAACTAAGCACAGAGAAGTTGAGTCACTTGCCCAATGTCACACAGCATGTAAAGATAAAAGGTGGAGTTTGAGCCACACCTTCTGACTTCTGAGTTTGTGAATTACCCTGTGTTAATGGATAGGCTCTGAGACTCTAATGCTCTCAACATCCATTTTCTATTTCTAGAGAGGAATACTAGAAATATGCACAGGGCATTTTGACATCCACTAGAGGAAGAACAGCTGGTAATTCCTGATCCCTGGTCTCCTTCTGTGGTGGAGGAGCTAGTTGTCGCCCAGTGACCCAAGGTGTTGGGAATGACAGACTAATCCTTTTAGTGTCTAGCTAATGGTCACAGTGACATGCCAGCAGTCTGAAGGCACGGGGAGGGCTGCTGCTCAGGCGGGAGTGGGCACATTCTGGATGTGGAGCAGCCTGCTGGTGGGGGCATTCAGGAGACGGTATGCAGAGCTCCTCTCTCTCCCTCACTACCTGCTCGCTTTCTAGCTCATTGGGCTCGAAAGGGAATACAGCAGTGTCCCTCCAGCTCTGCTTATGTCCCGGCAAAAGGAGCGGACCCAGCCTGCTCCTGCAGCATGTTCTAGTACACGTCCCCCGCCAGGCGACAGAGCCAGGGCAGGCTTGGGTCCGCAGGAAGCTCGAGGGAGCCTCACGTGGTACCTGGTGGAGAAGCTGGCTGCTCCCAGGCAGCTTTGTGCATTTGGTGGCTTCCGTGGAAACTCGTCAAACAGTTGGCACAAACACTCCCCTCCTCCAGGGACAGGAGCTCACACTTCGGAAAGCACTGAACTGCTCTGGAATGTGATAACATCGTCTGTCAATTTCTGCGTGCAGAATGCTGTTTTTTACAGATAGAATCTTTGTCTTGGTCTTCTGGAACTTCATGGGCTTCTAGGCCAATGATCCTGCTCCCTGGCTCCCTGGAGCAAAGCTTGGGGGGTTGGTAGAGTACAAGAGGGCGGGGCAATGTGGGGAGAGAGTGTGGAGAGCTCTCGCAAGAGCAGCTACTTCTCTGTGCTCAACTTGTGGTTGGGTGGGGGGCGGGTTCTGGGGACATTCTTGAGCTGGGCAGCAGGGACAGCTGTGAGGGCAGCAGCTGCAGAGCCCCAGAATGGGTCTGAGTATGGCCTCTCCCTCCCTGGGCCTGGCAGACAAGCTCTGCCGCCCCGCCCCCCCCCCGCCGCCCCCCTGCTACATTGCAGGCAGGCATTCAGCCCTCCGCCTGCAGCAGGTTTTGAGCAGGTGCAGCGGGGGCGGGTGTCTGAGGAGAAGGGCAAAGGGAGCAAAAGTGCAGAGGTGGCACTGGGCATGGCATCTGTGGGGTCTGAGAGGAGGACCTGGTCACAGTTCTTAGGCATTTGTACCTGAAGCCCGACTTCTTCCCGCAGGAGGCGTTGCCGGAATAGGGTGTGGGAACAGGGGTGCTAGGGAAGCTGAGTGCGGAGGAGACATTGAGAGGATTTGAGCAGAGTAAGGGCAAGATCAGGAGGCAAATCTTCCTGGAGGGTCACAGGAAGCCAGATGAAGCACACACACAGCAGGCTGTCCTGTGACCCAGGTGGGACCCCGTACCGACAGGACGAGGAAGGACGTGGTAGAAAGGGCACGAGGGCGTCTTCCATCAGCTCCCTTCTGTCCTCAGCCCTTGGTGCCACAATATGCTCAAGGCTGTCCCCTCCCCTAGGAGTAGACTTGCAAGTGGCCTGGAGGACACTTGGGATATGTGACAAGAAGTTGCCTGGAAATACTTCTCAGCATAGGTGAGGAGTCTTCCTGCCCGATGCCCTGAGGCTCTGGGAAGACAGAGCGTTTGAGCGAGTCCTTCCTGGGCCTTGGTGCTGTGCGGGTCCTTGCCCTCAGCCTCTGCTCCCCTGTCCCCAAACTCCCACAGCAGTCCTATATCAGGCCACCAGCCATGACAGCTCATGGCTTTAGCATCTTTGCTGTGCTTTAATCTATTGTGGGGTTTCCCCGCCCCATTTATGCTCAAATTATCTCATTTTCAGCTGGTGGGAGCTTACTCAAGCGAGCTCTCGAGTCCTGATACAGTTGCAGTGGCTCGGCTTTGGTAGGACAAGAAGCTTTTTGTTGTCCATTTCCTCCCTCAGACCTGCCATCAGCCATTTCTCCAAGTGGCCCTGGTTCCTTTCAGTGGGAACTGGTATTCAGAGAACTCAGAGATCACAGTCGAGGTACGTTTATATCCTTTCTTTGTCAGATAAACAACAGCATAATATAAACCCAGCAGTGCACCTTGCATTTTCACTTAATCTTCTGGCCCACATATTACTCAATATCACAAGTGGAGATAGTCTTCATTCTTTGTCCCAGCTGTCTGATCCTGCGCGGGGGAAGGTCCATTCAGCCAGCCCCTTCCTGAAGATTCCTGAGTGGGTTCGAGTCTCTGTTATAAATCGTCCTGCGAAGGAGAGCTTTGTGCATGTGTCTTTCTGTGCCTTTGGAATAGGTCCCTAAGCGGGAATCTTGGAACAAAGGATAAATGCTCATGGAATTTTTCTGGATCTTGCCCTCCGTGGGCTTGCAACACTTTTCATTCCTGTAAGTCTGAAAATGCCACAGCCTCTCCCAAAGGGTGTGATGTCAAACTTACAGATTTCTGCTAACATATTAATAGGCAAGAAATGGTGTGTTGGGTAGTTTCAATGTGTGTCTTTGATGGGTAAGGTTGAGTAGTTTTTAAAAATATATTTAACAGCCATTCTGCCCATTATAAAAAGGGATTGTTTGTCACTTTCTCCTTTAGTTTTAAAATCTCTCTACTTATTAGGATATTAACCTCTTTTAATAAAGTTCCAAGTATTTTTTGTAGTTTTGCATTTGCCTTTTTACTTCATGGTGGGTTTTGGTCACTCAAAAGTTTTTTTTGTTTTTGTAAAGGTCGTAACTTCGTAGCTAAGATCACAAAGATGGACTTCAAGGAGCCTGAATCCCTTGTCGTTTATGCACATTTTGGAGTATATGAGCACATACACATTTTCTGAGGAAAGAGTCTATTCTGTTAGGGCCCTCTATTTAAGAGCTTACATCTACATTCTCAAAATCTAAGTCTCCTTACTCTTAAGCTTTGGCCAGTGCCCTGCCTCTGTCATCTCAGACTCAGTTTCCCCACTGAACAGTGAAGGAACCGGGCAAATGGCCCTTTATGGCCTTCCAACACTGGCGTGGGCCCCAGAGTCTGGACCTGCCCAGGTTCCCCCTGCAACCCCCTCCAAACCTGACTCTTCCTGGCCTTTTAGGGGGAGGTGCCACCCTCACTTGCTAAATACAGGACCTATCCTCACCAATCACGCCCCCAGGAGATGTAGGGCTAGGACGAGCCCCTTTCCTACTGGGAGAGATCTCCCTGGTTAGCCACATCATTGCCAGAAGCTCGAGGCAAACCAAGGGTCGGTAAGTGAGGTCATACCCAAATTCCTGGCCCAGAGTGGAGAGGATTTGGCACCAGGAGTAAAGTAGCCAGCAGGGGTTAATGAATAATTAGACATTAATTCTTTGTGAGTGGAAATGAATTATACTTCACTTGGAGAAGGAGTTGAGCTGCAAGTGGAATGAGCTGTTCTTGCTTCCTGAGGCTTAATCGTCCACTGGTGCTGGGGGTTGGGGAGCAGGGATGACTAAGGTCTTTTAAAGTCTCTACAATGTAGCAAAAGCCCCCAGATCTGAAGTCCCCTCCAAAAGAACAACCCATAAATCCTCAGATTGTTCTGTTTACTCTCCACTGAGGGCCTGTTGGAGGCTGTCCAAGGAGAAAATGTTGGCTATCCCAGAAGTCACGGTGACCACCTGTAGACAAGGAAGCAGGACCACTGGGACATTGGCCATTACCGAGAGTCTCCAAACCTGAGAGGCTGTTTATCCTTCCCTGTGGACACACAAAGCTGCGGGCTCGGGTGACCAGCAGCTCTTCTCTGGACACTGGACATCAGACACAGAGCTTTAGTGGGCTCGATGTCTGGCTTGGGGCTGTGCGGGGCAGAACTGGCCACTTAGGGGCGCCTGGGTGGCTCAGTGGGTTAAAGCCTCTGCCTTCGGCTCTCGGGTCGTGGTCTCAGGGTCCTGGGATCGAGACCCGCATCAGGCTCTCTGCTCAGTGGGGAGCCTGCTTCCTCCTCTCTCTGCCTGCCTCTCTGCCAACTTGTGATCTCTGTCTGTCAAATAAATAAAATATTTAAAAAATAAAAAAATAAAAAAAGAAAGAAAAGAACTGGACACTTAGCCTGGCTTCCTGGCATTCACAGAGAAGAGGCTGGGGGTTAGAGAGGAGACAGACTGTTGCCCCGCACTCAGTAGGGGCCAGGGCACAGGGGGGACCACTCAGCAGGGGTTTGTGGATGAATGAGAGGATGGGGCATGCGGGATGCCCAGCGAGCACCCCAGAACTGCCCGTTAAGCAGGGCAGCGGACAGCGTGGTCCTGTGTTTCCTCCACTACACAGAACGTGTTCAACTTCCAGAGCCTCTACATTTTCCAGAGCGATTGTCCTACTCTTCACCCCCCAACTCTATGAAAGTCGATCTCCCTAGGCATTAATGCCCGTACCCACCCATGCCCTGTTTCACCAGCCCTTCGTCATTTTCAAAAGGGGCATCAACCAGGCCATGAGAGTTCACAGCCCTGAGAGACGCTGGTTGGGTCTCCTGGTTTCTAGCCCTGAGCTCTGCCTGGCAGACACCTCCCTGCTTCCCTTGTCCTATACCTCGTGGCACCTTAACATTCAAAGTCACCCAGCAACAGGAGCTACGTGTTGAGCCGCGGGGCTAGTCCATGTGCTGGGTGCTGCTGCTCTCCCTGGGCCTTTCTGGAAACACTTTCTGCTGCCACAGCCATTATCCACACAGTGAGGGGGCTCTGGGGCTCCCTGAGGATGCTCCCCACTCTCTCTGACCTCTGTGGCCTCCCAGGCCTGCTCAGGTGCAAAAAGTGCTCCCAGGCAGGACTCTGCAGGGCTCGCTCTCTAGCTGCCCTCGGGGTTTCTATGCTCTTGGTCGTCCCTGGTTTTGGGCTGCCTCCTTCTGCAGGGGTCACGGAAACAAAGGCCTAAGAGCAGATTGTGCCCACAGGGGTAGGACAGGGCAGGCCCTGGGACTCTGAACCTAGGAGACCTGCCTTTATGCCAAAGCTGCCTTTGCCCAGTGCCATGAACTTGGCTGGTTGAGGGAGAGGGTGAGGCACCTCTGGCCGCCTAAGCAGCCCTCTCAGCGGACTTCCTTGAGACATGCGGGCTCAGCTATAGAGGGCGGGGTATCCAGGCCTTCCTCGCTGAGCTCTGTAGTAGATAGAAACATTAACGCTGGGAAACCCACTGCAGGCTGAGTGGCTGATGAAAGCCAGGAGGATTCCAGTTGTCCGGATTCTGGTCTCAGCCTTCATTTGGCACCTGAGCTTTTACTACAGCTCTTGGCACCTGCCTTCCCTGGACTAGATTCTTTCTCCAAGCTGAAGACGGGGACTGTCTCCTGTGACACTGACTCCAGGCCATTGGCTGGAGGGTGAGCTGGTGGGTAAGTTTGCTCTCGCAGCTCCTAGACGATACCTGTGTGATAGGGAAGGGAGAGTCTACCCAGGGCAAAAGAGGTGGAGCCTGCAGGATCCGGGCGGCGCTCTCACTCAGCAGGCTCTGGCCAGATCCAAACCCTGGAGACCGGCTACTCTGAGTCAGGGCTGGGATGTCAGGACCCAGGCTTCCTCTGGCAGGAGATCTCTTGATGGCAACCAACTCAGACGCCAGCGGCCCAAACACGGGACCCCGGAGGAGAGAAGGGTACCCAGATCCAGCCTGGCTGGGCAGGGGAGCTCGGCAGAGGACAAGGTCCGGACGAAGCTAAATGAGGTTTCTGTTTCATCTTTCACACCAGGCCAGACGTGTTCCTGCGTCTGTCCTGCCCATTCTCTCAGGGGTTGGCACGGGGTTAGTAAGATGAGAAAGGTCCGCAAGGCCCAGCGTTGAGAAGCCTTGAGAAAGGGACCCTTTCCTACACTTGGAAAGTGGGAATCAGCTCAACCCAGGAGGAAGATGGTTTAGCAATACACAGCAAAATTTAAAATGTGCACACCCTTTCACACGGCGGCTCCAATTCCAGGAATATACCCATAATGATGTAAATATAAAGAAATCCACTCAACCTTATCCTCGTTCGTGGTACAAACAGCCTGAATGGCAGTAAGGAAATAGCCAAGCACGTCAGTAATAGTGGGTTGGCTTCTGAGCTGCTAAAAAGGAAACGGTACATCTATCGTCAACAGGAGAAAGTCTGAAAAAGATGGAAAAAAGGTACAAAATAACATATGTAGTAGAGTACAAAATAACGTGTGCGCTATATTCTATTTTTTTAAAAAAGTTATTTATTTGAGAGAGTAAAAGAGAACACGCAGGGGTGGGAGCCCAGGGAGCAGCAGACTCCCCGCTGAGCAGGGTGCCTGATGCGGGGCTCCATCCCGGGACCCCAGGATCATGACCTGAGCCAAAGGCAGCCGCTTAACCAATGGGGCCACCCAGGCTCTCTGGTCTAATATATACATATATATGTATGAAAGTGCACAAATGATAGGGACACACATACTGTGCTCACAGAGACATCTAGTAGGATGTAAACCACAATGTTACTAGCAGATAGTGTGTAACGGTGTGGAGCATGGAACAGTGCAGAGTGTACAATAGCACACGGCGTACAACACTGAACAGTACCTGATATAGTCCATGCATCACACAGTACACAGCATCTCACGGTGCACAGCATTCCGAGTACGCAGTGTGTCACGGCATGTCATACACGACGAGATGCGGCGTACAGATGGCGGCGGAGTCTGTGACAGCACGTGGTCCGTAGTAGTATACCACAACGTATACTACATTGTTAATCGTCGTTACCCCCCATAGTAAGTTTCTCAGTGACTTAAACTTTCTTCTGTGTCGATTTAGTTTTCTGAAGGGCAGTAGAGTGCACTGGTTTCGTATCAGGCTGTGGGACTTGCCGGGGTCCACAGCTCAGCTCTCCGGTTTAGGAGCTGTGCAATCTCAGGCAGGGTAACTCCTCGGAGCCTCACCTAACTCATCTATGAAACAGAGGAAAGAATCGTGCCTGCCTCCCAGGCCTGCTGGGAGGATAAATGAGTAGGTTCTGACATGTGTGAAGGGTCCAATAAATGTTAGTTGCCAGACTTCATCCAGCAATACTTAGTATGCACCTACAGTATACAATGTGCTGTTTGATTAGCTTTTCATCTACATAACTGGAAAAATAACCCAGCACACCAATTTCTTCCTTCCTTCCTCCCTCTCTTTCCTCCCCTTCCCTTTTTCTTTCTTTCTCTCAGCAGAACCTAAAGAAATGGAGAAACATACAGTGTTCATGAGCTGAAAAAACTCAGACATAAGCAGGATGTCATTCTTCCTCCGTCTATTGATCTAGAGCTTAAATGCAACGTCTGTGACAGTTCCAGAAAAGTCTCTTGCAGACATAGACAAATTTATTCTAAATTTTACACGGAAATGCACAAGACCTAGAATAGCTAAAATAATCTTCAAAGAAGAGTAAACTGGGAGGGATGACTCTACTCGATACGGAGTCTTCTTATACAGCGACAGTGATCCAGTGGTGTGGTATGGGCTAGCAAGGGACCCCCAAATCAATAGAGGACCCAGATATGGACACATAAGGCTGCTGTTTGGCAAAGGTGGAAAGGCAATCAAGTGGATGCAGGAGAGCCTTTTCGACAAATGGTATTGAAGTTGTCTGCCCAGGTTGAACTTCAACCTCAAACTCACATTTTTTTTTTTTTAAAGATTTTATTTATTTATTTGACAGAGAGAAATCACAAGTAGATGGAGAGACAGGCAGAGAGAGAGAGGGAAGCAGGCTCTCCGCTGAGCAGAGAGCCCGATGCGGGACTCGATCCCAGGACTCTGAGATCATGACCTGAGCCGAAGGCAGCGGCTTAACCCACTGAGCCACCCAGGTGCCCCTCAAACTCACATCTTATCTAAAGTATTAACTCAAAATGGATCGTGGACGTCAAAGTAGCATGTAAATCCATAAGACTTTTAGGAAAAATAAAATGGAGTAGATGTTTGTGATCTAGGGCAAGGCAAAGAGTTCTTAGACTTGACAACAAAAGAGTGAGCCATAAAAGGAAAGATGGGTAAAGTGGACCTCACCAAAATTAAAATCTGGTTCTACAAAAAAACAAAAACAAAAACAAAACAAAAAACCACCCTATTGGGAAGGTGGAAAAAAATACAAACTGGGATAAAATGTTGGCGAACTACACATACAACCAAAGACTAATATTTAGGCTTCAGGAACTCTAAAACTTCAATAGTTTAAAAAAAAAAAAAAAAAAAAAAAAAGGAAGCCCCATGCACAGTCCTTTAGAAATGGATAAAAGATGCGAAGAGACAAAGATGTTTCAGAGAAGATGCAGAGGCGGGAAATGAGCAGGAAAAGAGGTGCTTCGTCATGAGCCATCAGGGAAATGCAAATTAAAACAAAATGAGCTATCACAACACATCTATCTGAATGGCTAGAATGACCGAGGGTGACAGCTGGGCACGTGGCCAGCAAGGGGCCTCCTGGTGCCCAGCCAGCGCTGTTTGGAAGCCAACACAGGGAGGATTCAGTCCGGAGCGGACCCCTCTCTATCTGCAGGAGCCCGCCCTGTGGCCTCCGATAGCGCCGCCACACAGGCGCGCAGCCAGCCGGGCCCATGCCGCCCCCAATCCAGCTTGAAGCCAGGCTCCGTGTTCTGCCTCTCTGGACCACTCAGAACAAACGATTTCTAAAATCAACTTGTTTTGAATTCCCAGCCTGGTGATGTCGTAGCCCAGGATTTCCTGGAGGTCCGAGTGACTGCTTTGCCTTCTTTCGTCTCAATGTCCATTCATGCTATTTATGAAATAAATCATGCAATTTTAAATAGATAAAAATGTTTAAATAACCCCCGCCGTCCCCACCGGCCGGCCGCTGCACGCGCCCCGCATGGCGTGGCGTGCCCTGCCGCGCGTCGGGACTGGGGTCCGGTGCGGAGAGCCCCTTGTCCTGGGAAACGGGGCGCAGCCGGAAAGGGGGCCGCCCCCTCACCCGTCACGCAACGCACGTTTGTGGGGAACCTGGTGCTAAACCATTCCTAGATGACCTGCTTCTGGGTCGGGGTTTCCTACGTAGCAGAGCAGCTCCCTCGCTGCGATCTATTGAAAGTCAGCCCTCGACACAAGGGTTTGTTAAAAAAAAAAAAAAAAAGAAGAAGTTTAAATAAGCTTTTAAACTGTTTTCAGTTCAATAAAATAGTAGCACTTAGGATTTGTATGCTCGTGTGTGTGGCAGGCCCTGAGCTCAGCACGTGGTATGTACTACCTAACCGAATTCTGACCTGTTGTAAAAAGAGAATAATCTACTTGCTCACAAGTGGGGAAACAGGTTCAGAGAAATTAAGTAACTTTCCTGAGGTCACACAGCACCTAAGTGGCCACATTAACACATGAACCAAGCCACACCTGGTTCTCAAGCCTCCCCACCCATACGGCGCCCCAACAGAGCAGGCTAAATGTAGGTGTCACAGCTGTTAGCTCAGGACAGTTTATTGCTGTAACAAGCAACCCTGTATTTCAGTGGCAAACATGTTACTCCCCTAGTTAGGTTCATGGGCCTCACCTAACTACAAAGGAGGGTGGGAAATGTGGTCCCGCAGTGTGCCTAGGACACAGGACACCTAACAACCTCTCTGGCAAATCCACCTCCAAGTATTTTTCTTCTCACCAGAACTCACGTCCAAAGTCCATGTCTGGTTGGGGCGCAAACCAGCCAATCTTCACGAAATGCCGTGAACAGAGAGGCCCCACTTCACCCTGGTAGAGCAGAGCAAGACGCGGTTCTCCGTGGAGAACTTTACAGAATAGATTTTCAGGCCCCTGTCCTGTGTTCTTGTCCTAACTGCTGAGAAGTTGTGCTGGGCTAGAGGCCAGCAGGGGTGACGGGAACCTTCACCACGTCTTCCATCCTGGGTACTGTGCTCCCGCGGGCTGAACGGGAGCTGCTGCCCTCACCACTCCCTGCCTCTGAGCTCCTTGCTCTGACTTTGCCAGGCGACACGTGTGAGGAGCCTGGACCATGGGCATTGGCGTGGGTCTCACGGTGCCCAGCCTCTAGAGGGCCCATCCTGCCAGCCAAGAGCACACACAGGTACAAGCCGAGCGGAGGCCTTCAGCAGCCCGGGCCGAGGTTCCACGAGTTCTCTGCCGCTGCCTCCCCTGCCTTTGTCTTTCTGACCTGCCAAGTCAGCCTACTGCGTAGACAATGCAACACTAAGAGACATCAGGAATTTGCACTAATTCAATTAAGCAATTAGCCTATCAAGCGGTAGGAAATGCCAGGACTACCCCTTCTGTTGAATGGAGCAGGACCGTGTCCCAGCTTCTGTTGTCTGGTCTTCAAAAGGCCATTAGGTGCTTGCCCGGGAGACGGTGCTCCCTACTCAAGGTTGTATACCAGGACCCGTCTTGGAGGATTATCAGGTTCATACATTTTACTGGGCTCCGGGCTGTGCGTACAGCATGTCCAAGAACCTGAGCTTGAGGGCTGGCTCACTCATGGACTTTTTGTGACATTGGACACATCCTTTCTGGCTCTGGATCTCTATTTCGTCACCTGTAAACGAAAGTAAGTCCTGCCTGGTCTGCCCACCTTGCAAGGTGGCCGTGGCATAATCTGAGGGAAAGTCTAAGAAGCAGCCAGCATACTCAGACGGAGCCTTGAGGCCGTGATTGTCCGTGTGGTGGACGGCTGGCTGGATGACCCAATGTTTCCGGCTCGCCTGCCAGGGCCATATTCGGTCTCAAGGCCGACAAGACAGCATCCTTCCTTTCTTAGCCTCCGGAGGAGTGCGGGGAGGTGAGGACACATAGTGCGCCATTAGCCACGGAACAGAGGGGAGGTGAGCCACCGGGGAGGTGGGAGGATCCGAACCAATGCAGGCAACATCTCCGAGAGCCTGGTGTGTGTCTGCTGTGAACCCAAGGCAACCCGAGAGTCCTCACTAGGACAGAGCCCTGTCCTAGGAACCTCACCAAATGCATTATGTAGAGGACAGGCCCTTCTTAGTTTTTTGTTTGTTTGTTTGTTTGTTTCAGATTTTTTATTTATTTGACAGAGAGAGGTCACAAGTAGGCAGAGAGGCAGGCAGAGAGAGAGGGGAAGCAGGCTCCCTGCTGAGCAGAGAGCCCGATGCGAAGCTTGATCCCAGGACCCCAAGACCGTGACCTGAGCTGAAGGCAGAGGCTTCACCCACTGAGCTACCTACCCAGGCGCCCACCGCCCTTCTTAGTTTTGAAGATATTCTCTGGGAAGCAGAGGTCTGTCAGAAATGACGGGAGAGTCTGTGATTCCAAAAGTAGACAACCCTGAGCTCTCTGGGCCTCTGCCTTCCCGCCTTCCCCTCACCTTCCTCGACAAAGGGATCATGATGGGCTCTGAGGTGCATTCTTGGAAAGGTGAAAATAATATTAAGCAGAATTTGTCTTAAAGGGAAACACTTTCATAATGATCTTTCAAAACTTTCAGTTTGTTACCTATTTAAGGAAATATTAACCCCCCCCCCCCCAAACACAGCCTGGGAGAGGAGACTTCTCTCCTCTCCCCATATCCCTACCCCGTGTGGTTGGAATGTTCTCTGCAGCTGCTCTGGCTTCTCAGAGGAGCGTCCTGGCAGATGTCACGGGCCAGCCTCCGCAGCTAGTCGTCCTGCTCACTGCCTGTCCTCGGGCTGGGTCAGCATCAGCAGCAGGGCACCTGCGAGGGACCGCGGGGAGGGCTGGGCCCCCTGCAGGGCACTCAGGAGGACCATCGGCTCCAGGTTGTGTTGACCTGGGACCTTGATTCACATCTTCTGGCTCGGATCCCATACACTTGTCATTTGCACCACATGCTCCTCGGGGATGGGTGAATGAAAGAGGGAGAAAGAAGAAGGAATATGCCACAAGCTTACTTCATTAAATCCTTCCCATCTCCATCCCCAGACTCAACTTGGAGATTCCAGAAGGAAGAGAAGCAAGGAAAAACGTCACCTTTCAGATCGTCCCCACAGCGACTCATTCCAGAAGCTGGGTTTCTTCTTTTTTAAAAACAGAATCAATACCATCTTTCATGAAAACAACCTTGCATTCCACTTCAGCCTCAGCCCAGATGCGTCCGTGTTGGCTCTGTGCAGAACCAGAGACGGAAGCCAGCAAGCAGCTCTCCTCACGGGCGTGGTGGGAGGTCAGGGTGGAGCCGGGCAGGGGGCTTTTTGGAGAAGTTGGTGGCACCTTCTGTTTTCTCCAGGAGGGGCCACCACCATTAATAACCCCCTCCCAACCAGCTTCTAGGCCTTCAACCAACCCATCCAGGTCCCAGTCTTCTTGGAGCATGCTGACCGGTAGATTCCAGAATGGACCCTGGAGAGACATTTGGGTCTCTCCTTCAGCCCCTCCTACAGGGGCGGAGCAGTGGACAGCATAGGCAACGGCTTAGGACATTGTTTAGTCCAACATCTCAGCGATCTGGGGGGGATGAGAAACTCAGACGTCAGTGCCCCATATACCATCTCCTCCACAGTCTGACAGAGAGCCGAGTCTAGTTAGAATGTGTGCAGGTTTGGTGCACTTAGCACAGATTTGGAAAATTAAAACACTTAGGTTCATTTATTTCCCCTGTTACGTTTAATAGTTTCACAGAACGAGAGAAATGTAGCTCTGAGAGTGGCGTGTCCTCTCCCACACTACTGAGGAGCTATGGTTGGAGCGGTGTTTGAAGAGGAAAAGACATTTTCCAGGAAGACAAGGAGAATAGTGTTCTGTGCAAAGGAACATGAGAGCCAAATAGGTTTGGTCTTTGTGGGGCCCAGTGATTAATCCAACACTGCTGGGGCCCGGGGGGCCTGTGGAATGGCAGGGGGTAGGTGGAGAGGTAAGGCACAGGGACTTGGAAGCGACGCTGAGACATCCAGGTGTTATTCTGGTGTGCCTGGGAGACCCTGAGAGGACTTAAGGGAGAAATAAGTTCTTGGATTGACAGTTTACAAGAAATCTTAAATCCTCCAGCTAGGAATACATCTACAACAGTCCTCTTTCTCCAAGGACTTACAGTGCTTCTCAGATCATAATCTAGACCATGACCACCCAGATGGCAAATGATGACTTACTAGTCCCCTGGGGAAGAGCCCCTGTTGGATCTTTGTTCCTTGCAGGGCCTGGCATGATGGGCCATCTAAGCTGATGACACAGAGAGGGGGCCCTGCCTGAACCCCCTTGCTGACTGCCATAGCTGAGCACACGGTCTTGGCCAAGAGGGTCCTTGGGGTGATCTCAGATATGTACAGGCCCCAGGGGAGGAGCGGTCTCCACTTTGGGACCGTTGAGTTTGGATTTGGCCAGGATAGAAAGTGAAGAAGAGAATGAAGGAGAAAAGCGGTTCTGGACGCGGGCGTGCGCACCGACTTGGTGATGCCCTTCTCACTTCAGCCTCCTTTCTTGTGCTCTTGAGCCTGGAGCCTCCCTGGAGGGGCTGCAGAGCCCCAGAAGAAAGCCCTTCTGCCTCCAGAGCTATAGATCTGCATTAACATTTAACCCACAAGACCACCCCCATCCGTCAGCCCAGAGGCTGCGGTTGGGGCCACTTCCTGTCTGCAGGGCCCCCCGCATAGTGCTGGCTACAGATGGGACATCTGCTCAGAGTTTGCCAAGTGCCAGGTGGAGACCGGCTCCCTCTTCCTCAGCCTGAGCTGCGGCTCTCTGAGACCCCCTTAGATTAACAGGGTGCAGCTCTGCACACTCCCTGTGGTTGGAGGGCACGGTCTCTGTGAGTCACCCTTTGGCCAAGAGCCACTGCAGATCCCTCTTCCGTGTCCCACATTCCTGCCATGATGTCTATTCCATCTCCTTTGCTTTCTTACCCTCTTTCTGCTGCTAGAAACTGTGTTTTACCAGGGAGGGGATGCTCCTGCCCTTTCTGCTTCCTGCCTCCTCCACCAGCTTCCCTTTTTGGATGATAACTTTGGTCCTTGATGAGATTCCTGGGGACCTGGGCAAGTCCCGTCCTTGTCTCCAATCCTTGGGTGGAGTTCTCCAGACAAGAGAAGGCCATGTGAGGACAGAGGCCAGTTTGGAGGGATGTGGCTACAAGCCAAGGAACCCCTGGGGTCACCTGAAGGTGAAAGAGATAAGGGAGGGTCTTCTCCTAGAGCCTCGGAGGGAGAGCAGCCCTCCCAACGTCCTGATTTTGAGTTCAGCCAGGACCTCAGGGCTTCGCTGGGGATTAGCATCACCAGGCTCCACCAGGACCTGGAACCTATTCGCTTTTACCCCACCTAAGACAGAAACGCAGGCCCATGGCTTTCTGCCCCAGGATTCTGGAACCAAGCTCAGTGTCACTGTAGGTAGCAACTGCGTTAATAAGAACAGCTTCCTGTGAAAGCTGGCAGGGGGGACCTTGCAAGGCAGATGGCAGGGGACATCTGAGGGCAGAGGCTTGAAAGATCAAAGTCAGACTTGTCTTTTGGGGGGAGGGGAGATCGGATTTCAAAGCGTTCCAGGAAGGAAGGAGGGATTAACCCTGTCTTCATTTGGCACTCACTGTACTGGGGCCAGTGGGGTCCTCTCTTCCTTGTAGAGGCTGCTTGCCCAGATGCAGAGGAAGCCTTGTTTCCTTTCTGTGAGGGAGTCTAACCCTGAATGGGGCACCCTTCCTATGCCCAGGAGGAGGCAAGTGTCTGGAAGACATGGCCTGTGGATAGAGCCCACCTGCTATGCTTGCCCTGTGTGAATGGTCCGCAGTGCCTCACAGGGACGCTGTGACCTGCTGCTGCTTATCCAAGGTGAGGCCAAGGCTGTGTTCCTCTGTTGCCAGTGGAATTACTCAAGGCCAAGTTCTGATCTGGATCTTGCTCCCTGGGGTCAGCGGTTGGCTATTTTCTCCACTCAGGGATACCGCTCACCGTCCGGCTAAGGGGCCCACGGTCTCTGGGATAGAGGTCAGGCAGACATCCATGAGGAGAAAGACAGCACAACAAGGCTGGAACTATAGTGAAGGTCCTCAGAGGACAGGGTATGGCAAGAAGGTGGCCTTTGGTAGAGGAGGGACCTAAGTTTCAGTTCTGGCTCTGCCATCTGAGTAGCTGTGTGACCCTGGGCAGACCACTTCCTGAGTCACCATTGTCATCAGTGCCATTTACTACCTACTGTATGCCAAGCAACTATTATCTCATGTAACTCTAATAACCCTATGAATGGATATTATCCCTGTTTTATTAAAAAAAAAAGATTTATTTGCTAGCAAGAAAGAGCATATGAGAGAGAGAGAAAGCTAAAGCACAAGCAGGGGGAGTGGCAGGCAGAGGGAGGGGCAGAGGGAGAAGTAGGCTCCCTGCTGAGCGGGGAGCCCAATGCTGGACTCGATCCTAGGACTCTGGGATCATGACCTGAGCCGTAGGCAGCTGCTTAACCGACTGAGCCACCCAGGTGTCCCGATATTATTCCTATTTTAGCGATAAAGAAATGAGGTTCAGGGAGATTGCCAAACCTGCCCAAGACCAGCTTAGCTAGTAAGTAGTTAAGACAGGATTTCCATCTGGCTCTGACCCCAGGCCTCATATCACAGGTTCAATGGTGGCTCCCAAGAAGACGGGCCCCATCCTGAGCCCCAGAACCTGGGACCATGTCCTTACTTAGGAAAAGGGTCTTTGGAGCCCTCCCAACATCCTGATTTTGAATTCAGGCCTCCAGAACTTTGAGAGAATACGTTTCTGCTGTTTTAAGGCCTTCGGTCTATGGTCATTCCTTACAGCAGCCCTAGGACATTCGCACGCCATACAATGTATGGGACTGCATTTTATTGCTACACAACGATGTGAGAAAACCTACTTGCTAGAGCAAACGCGATGGAAGGGTTGGTAAGGGCTCTTCGAACCTCCTAGACGAGTTGTACCCATTTGACCCCAGCCGTAGGTAGCACAGCCAACTGGCCCTGAGCCTCCTTGTTTGGAAAGCTGCTCTCTGCAGGGACAGAGTGATTCCCACAGATGGAGAGGGCCCATCTTGGGCCAAATGATCTCTCCTTCTGGCAGCTCCCCTGCTTCTGTGCTGCTGATGACTCAGGCTATTTCTCTTATGGGCCCCACTCTCACCGACTGAGGTGCAGGGGAGGCTCGCTGGCCAGCCATCTGGTGCCCTCGGGTTAATAAGGAATCTGACTGAGTAACTTCCTTTGCTCAGGAACATCCTGAGTCTCCCACTGCCTCCAGAGGCTCCAAACTCCTGAGTCTGGATACCAGGCCCTCAGCCTCTGGCCCCAGGCCACTGACAGATTTCTGGTCCCCGGGGATCCCAGATGCTGACCCACATCCCCCCACCCGCCCCAAGAGGCCTGGCTTTGTACCTGAGAGGCTAGGCTGCGTGTCTGCACCCCGCCCAACCATCTCTCAGGTGGCCTGAGAGGAGCTCTCTGTGCATGAAGCCAGAACGAGCTGCCTGGACACACCTTCCCCAGGGCTGCTCCTCTACTCCTGTCCCACCTTGCAAATCCTTGAACCCTCTCTTCTCTGTGGGATGCCCTCGGTCTTTGCCTGGGTCAGCACCCAGCAATGAACCCGGGGACACAAGCCCCCACAATTTAGACAGATGGCTCCAAGCTACCTCTGACCAGAATCACATAGCCCTTAGTTACTGTCAAAGCAGCCTGTAAAACTCAGGAAATAACACGAAGTTGCATCCTCAAAAGTCTGTGGGATATTGTTCTGCCTGAGGGGACAAACGCAACGTGCCATGTTTGCAAGGAAAAAAAAAAAACCAACCAGCAACATACTAATAATTTGCACCTTGGTGAGAGTCACAGAACTCTTCTGCCTTCCTTCTGCAGAAGGGACAGCGGTCATGCAATCAGCAGAGAAGGTTAAGCAGTTCCAGGCCCCAGGGCAGAGTGACCTCACTATGATCACATGGAAACCAGGCAGGGAGATTCCAGAAGGGATAAGATGCTCAAGAAAGGAAATACTACTGCTGCCCCAGTACCTGATCAGTCAGTCTGATCCAACACCCTGAGATGCTTACCCTGAATTTTCACCCTTTATTTATTTTTTTAAAGATTTTATTTATTCATTTGACAGACAGAGATCACAAGTACGCAGAGAGGCAGGCAGAGAGAGAGGAGGAAGCAGTCTCCCCGCTGAGTAGAGAGCCCGATGCAGGGCTCGATCTCATGAGATCATGACGTGAGCTGAAAGCAGAGGTTTTAACCCACTGAGCCACCCAGGCGCCCCAATTTTCACCCTTTAAAAGGCCCTCCTTGATGAAACAACTAAACGTGAGACAGGAATCCATCCGAATCCTGGAGAACACTGGCAGCAACCTCTGACCTCCGTCGCAGCAAATTCTTGCTACACACGTGTCCAAAGGCAAAGGAAAACAAAGGCAAAAATGAACTATCTGGACTTAAACAGGATAAAAAGCTTTTGCACAGCTAAGGAAACAGTCGACAAAACCAAAAGACAACGGACAGAATGGGAGAGGCATTTACAAATGTCCTATCAGATAAACGGCCAGTATCCAAAATTTACAAAAAACTTATCAAACTCAACAACCAAAACCCAAATAATCCAATCAAGAAATGGGCGGAAGATATGAACAGACATTTCTCCAAAGAAGACATCCAGATGGCCAATAGACTCGTGAAAAAATGCTCAACATCTTTTGGCATCAGGGAAGTACAAATCAAAACCACAATGAGATACCACCTCACACTAGTCAGAATGGTGAATATTAACAAGTCGGGAGAAGACGGATGCTGGTGAGGATGTGGAGAAAGGGGAGCCCTCCTACACTGTTGGTGGAAATGCAAGCTGGTGCAGCCACTCTGGAAACCAGTAGGGAGGTTCCTCAAAAAATTGAAAATAGAGCTACCCTACGACCCAGCAATTGCACTAGTAGGGATATACCCTAAAGATACAAATGTAGTGATCCGAAGGGGCACCTGCACCCCAATGTTTATAGCAGCAGTGTCCACAATAGCCAAACTATGGAAAGAGCCCAGATGTCCATCAACAGATGAATGGATAAAGAAGGTGTGGTATACACACACACACACACACACACACACACACACACACACTGGAATATTACTCAGCCATCAAAAAATGAACTCTTGCCATTTGCAACGACATGCATAGAACTAGAATATGTTATGCTAAGTGAAATAAGTCAATCAGAGAAAGACAGACATCGTATGATCTCACTCTTTTGTGGAATTTAAGAAACAGAACAGAAGATCATGAAGAGGGGGAAAAAAACAAAACAAGATGAAATCAGGGAGACAAATCACAAGAAATTCCTTCATCCTAGAATATAAATGGAGGGCTGCTGGTGGGCGGGGGTTGGGGGGATGGGGTCACTGGGTGAGGGGTACTAAGGAGGGCACGTGACATAATGATCCCTGGGTATTATGTAAGACTGAGGCATCACTGACCTCTACCTCTGAAACTAATACATTATATGTTACTTGAATTTAAATAAAAATAAAAAACCCTGCTTGTAAGCTACCAGGGAGTGTGGAACCTTGGAGTATTAGCTCTCTGTTCTTCTGGGTAGCGCCACACCAGTAAACAGACCAGCTTTCTTCACTGCAAAAGCTTGGTTTCCTTTGTTGTCCCCTTGCTGGGTGTTGGGGGAAGGTCCCATTTGGTTCGGTGACGGTCATTGCTCAGTGCTTGCTGACATCACCTGAGTAAATGGATTTCAGGGATCGTCCCCTGATAGTGATCCCTTTTCTTCTTGATGGTGTACTCTACTCCTGCCTTTGTAGCTTCTCTGCTCCCCACTTATTCTGGCCCTTGAACTTGATCTAGCCACAGTCCACCAAATCCTGCTTTTCGGCTCGCCCTCCAGGCAGGCTGCTCTGCACAGCTGGGCAGGCTGGGTATCGGACAGTTCTAGGGGGCACCCACCATCCACTGGGACCATGATTCGAATGGGACCCTCTGTGGGTTTGCAAGGTGGTGCCCCTTCTCCCAGGTGTCTTCTGCCTCCAGATTCTGGTCCTGGAGCAGGTTCAGCCTGCTTTTCTTCCCCAGTGCTTTTATCTTGCCAAGGACCTCTGGGTGCAGCTCGGGCTTCCTCCTGGGGCCGCAGGATCTCCGTGGGGATGCAGACCTTCAAGGGGACCCTTTATTCTCTGTCCTCTCTAATCATGGAATTAGATGCATGCCTGCGTGCTGTGCCTTTGGCATTAGTAAGGTGACACGCAGTGGATGGTCTTAGAGGAAGTAGCGGCTCTGCAGTACTATACTAGGACCACAGGTGTGAACTGTGACCACCCCTGACGGACCGGATTCCACCCCCGTCCTGCCTGACACCACAGAGGGAGCTCTCCTCACTGCTCAGCTGAGGGGGATTACAGCCCAGGAGTGGTCCTTGTGGACAGAAGGGAAGGGCAGGCCCAAAGCAGGGAGAACTCTCTAGGGAGGGGTCCTGGGGGTGCTGTGGTTTTTGCTTTGTGTCCTTCGCTCTGCTCCCATCCTAGGCTGACTTCTGTGGCCTGGGTCGGCCGGGGCCGAGAGCCTTCAGCGGGAGGTCAGGGGCTGGGAGTTAGTTCTGAGCCCCTGTAAGTGGAGCTAGCCACCTTCCCGGCCTGGCCCCAGGGCCCTCCCTCTTTTATAAATTGGCCATAATTCCTGCCCTGCCTGCCTCCTGGGAGCCTTGAGAAGTCTCTGAGGGATGACACGGCTGAGGGGTTTGTGCCCTGCAAGATGTGGTCACTGGTCCTGTCGTGGTCTGTGCCAGGGGCTCTCCTGGCCTGTCTGCTGCAGGACAGATACAGGTACGTCTAGGCCCTCAAACCCGCACACCAGATATTTCTGTTGCGGACCTAAGCCTGAGCACATCTCCCGGAGGGGTAAAGGGTCTAGGACATTCCTTCCTCAGAGCATTCTGGATGTGGTGGAACAGTAGTACAGCAATTGGGGACTATCTAACAGCAAGAATGCCAGAAATTGAGAAACTTCTGTGAGTGAGGAGGAAGCAGGAATGGAGATACGGGCCGGCAGTCAGGATGGATGGGAGGCATGGAGACGGGCTGTATGTCCCCAGGGTGGAGGCTCATGGTGGTGGGGGCCCTGGCAAAGGCGGTGGTGGCTGCAGTGAAGGGGTCTAAGCTTCCATTCCTCCAGAGATGCAGTAGTTACCCGGGATCCCACGTCCTGTGTGTATATGGTTTGGAGCCGGAAGCAGCAGGCAGCTCTTCTAGAAGGAACCCGCCTCGTCCTGGGGCGGGGGGGGGGGGGGGGGGGGGGGGGGGGGGGGAAGGTGGGCCTGAATGAGGGGCTGTGGCAGGCTCCCAGAGGAACATTCAGGTGGACCAGAGCAGGAGAACCGCTGAGGGCAGGCTGAGGTCAGCAACACCCCTATTTAGTTTCTGATAATTTTAGCCACAGGGTTAGGAGGTCAGTGGTTCTTTATCTAAGACCATTGTCTTCAAATTAAATGAGCTCTCAGGGAGGCGGTGGGGGGGGGGCGGGAAGACACAGGAAAGCAGAGGTGGGAAGGGCTCCGGAGGTTGACAATGGGCCTAGGCTAACTCCTCCCCAGGAAGGAGCAGACCCAGATTGGGGGGGGGCAGGGAAAGGGGGGCGCACTCACATCCTGAGCAGGCCCCAGAGGCCACTTTTTGATGCGAAGAGGTGAGGTTGGATCACGGGCGGAAATCTGGGAAAAACGGCCCGAGCGAGCAGAAAAGCGCAGCTGGAATCGACAGTTAGCTCATCCCCGTGGGGACTTTCCACAGGACAAAACACACATTCTCCATATAGAAGACAGGGCTTGGGGGACCTTAGGACACGGCGAGCTTTGTTTCCCAGCTGCCTCTCTGTGTGACCTTGGGGGAGGCTGGGTGCTGGCTGGACCCCTCCCTCCCCAGCGCACGGTGGGTGCGGGGCTGAGGGCTTGGCAGGACAGAGGGCTCTCGGCAGATGTACCTGTTCACGTGGGCACTGCCCGTCAGGACGTTAGTCTGTTGGAACGAAGGTGTTCTGACCTCTCAGACTTCGGCCGCCCTCAGTAACGCTACTCCATGGTCAATGTCTTGGTTCCAACCCCCTGGGCCCTGGTCGCTGCCAGGCTCCCGGAGGCTGGTGGGTGTCTCTCTCTCAGAGGAAGCGTGGTGGGAGCCAGAGTCAGCAGTCTCTGCAGGGGAACCCGGGCACTGCATCTCCCAGCAGATCGGAGCATAAGGCCCCGGGGCGGGGGGGGGGGGTGGTAGTCAAATATACTGCGGGGGATGTGGGCCGGGGAGAGGCCCCTGGGAACCCCTTGAGAGGATGCCGCAGAAGGGGCAGAACTGGAGTGTGAATCCAGACCTGCCTGGCCTCAGCCTCTATTCTCTTTCCCCGGAGGAGCACGGAGGGAGACTCTCAGGGGGTCACGCCTTGCCCTGGAGTACCTCCCACACCAGGACAGTCACGGTGCTTGTTCAAATGAAGCATCGGGGTTCGGTATGGCTTCCTTTTCATGAGAAAGCAGGACCGTGCAATGGATAAGGCCTGGTCTTCAGGGCCAGAAAAGCCCAGCTCTGTCACCCACTTGCTGTGTGACCTTGGGCCAGTCGCTTAACCTTCCTGAGGCTTGTTTTCCTCATTTGGTTAAACATCAATAATCATATCTACCTCCTATGGTTCCTTTGAGAATCACATGAGCTATGTTTATAAGATGAGTGGAATAGGTTCTGGCACACAGTAAATCTTCAAAAAAGCACTTGTTTTAATATCTTCTCCCCCTCCCCCCCACCATGATTGGGGAGAAGCACAGTTTGTGTGATATATGCATGCTTGTGTTCCCAGATCACTCTACACATTGAAACCAGGTCGGAATCATGCGGGGTTCTCCAGCCTTCCTTCTGCCTAAAGAGAAGCAGCCTCTGACCCATCTTGTGGGCTTGCTTTGAAAAATTACTAATGAATGTGCTCATAAAAACCTCTGCTAAATGTCAAATCCTTAAAGACACCATTCAAGGAGAGGAGGCTTTCTCCCAGGCTGCATCCCCCATCCCCAGGGACAGAGGAATTCGGAGATATCAAACTAGAGCGTGTGTGTTGTCATTTACAGCAAAACTTTACAGGAAAAGGACACACACAGCCTCTGATTACCTGCTTTAATTTTTTTTTTTTTAAATTAATTTGACAGACAGAGATTACAAGTAGGCAGAAAGGCAGGCAGAGAGAGAGGAAGGAAAGCAGGCTCCCTGCTGAGCAGAGATCCGATGCGGGGCTCCACTGCAGAACCCTGGGATAATGACCTGAGCCAAAAGCAGAGGCTTTAACCCACTGAGCCACCCAAGCACCCTGATTACCTGCTTTAAACCTCACTTCTGATCTTTAGGGAAGCTTGGGCCTAGAAAAGCAGAATTCGCACAGACGCATTACAAAGTCAAGGACTGATTGGTCTGGGGCTTACCTGGATCCTCTCCGGGAACTCTGAGGCATTGCAGAAAACCGAGAATCCTGCATGTACCCCAAGCACCCCTGGGGAACAGGGTGAAGGGGCTTCGGGGTCTGTGTTGAGACCCGTGGGATTTTGGTGTGGTGTCTTTCAAAGAGGGAGGCCTCCCTACTCCGCAGTCTGAATCCTGGACCCAGTTGGGGTCCCATGTAGTGGGCTACAGGGGCTAGGTGTGCGCGCAGCCTTCAGGATCCCCCTGGTCTTATTTTATAGGATGGGGGCAGGTAAGAACAGCAGCCTGGGACCTGTGCCTCATGAGGACAAAGGCTCTAGGCCCGTGGGGGTGCTCAGCACGCCCCCCCTCTCTCAACCGAACGAGGGGAGGCTGCTCGAATTGGCTCATGTAGCCCTGCAAACCAAGCCAGGCCAGTTGCATCCTGATTTTATTTTTATTACTTTCTGTCCCCATTTTCCCTGATGAAACAGTTAACATGCTGGAGCACTGACTACACAGCAGGCCAAGTTCCAGTTACTTTATGGGAACTGGCTCGCTTCAACCCAATTACTCTATGGGCGCTGCATCAGCCCCTTTTCTAGCTAAGAACACTGACCAAGGGTTGGACAAACGTGAGGGCCACTGAGGACAGGGACCTGGTCCAGCCCTCAGGCTACCCCATGAGAATGGACAGTCCTGGGCGCTTATAGCATCCCAGAGGCTGTTCTAAGGGATTAATCCACTGAGTCCTCTTAATGACCTTGTGAAGAAGGGATTACCATTTTCATTCCCACTGCACCCATGTAGAAACAGAGACATGGAAGGATCTAGAACTCGCTCCTAGCCACACCGTCTAGAAGTGTCAGCTAGAACCAGTGTGTTTAACCACCACACCCTGTTCTCTGGCTGGGGGGCTGCCTCTTCCTTGCTGCCCCCCAGCCCGGCTTTTGTTACCCAGGACTCCATGGCATTGACCTCAGATTGACTTGACTACCCTCTGCTGTTGGGTGTTCAGGTGGCCCGCACGGCCCGTGCCTCCTGCCTCATGGGGCTTTCTAGAATGGGCTCTGGAGACTTTCCTGGTGGGGCCCGGGGGAAAGTTGAGAGGCACCAGGATGCTGCAGAAAGACCAGTTATTAAAGAACAGTGTACCCTGTGGGCCTCTGAAGGTCCCCAGAGAGGGAGAGCTCCAGGAAGGCCAAGGCTCCTACCTCTCCTGTGATGGCCGAGGCCAAGGCCTGAGGAACATTTATGTTCCTGTCCCCATCTTATAAAATAAGACCAGGGGGATCCTGAAGGCTGCGCACACACCTAGCCCCTGTAGCCCACTACGTGGGCCCCCAACTGGGTCCAGGATTCAGACTGCGGTTCTGGCTTTGCCTAGGGGACACCAGGGGCCAGGCAGAATGAGCTGAGCCCAGACTTTTTCACAGTCACGTTCTTGCCTTGATCCTGTTGGCCTGAAGGTGAGGACTCATTCCCCGACTGGGAGTAATGCTTCGGAGGTCAAGAGAGAGGAAGGACGCTGGGTTCTGTCTTGATTCTGCTAGTACGACTCTGGGGCTTACTTCCTCCTCTATACAGTTGGAGCGCTGTGAAAATATATCTAGATCTGACAGTACTCATTACTATTACTACATTACTAATGGAAGAAGGCATTGCTTGAGCCAGGGGTTCCGTATAGGCAAATACATTTGAGAAAGGCTGCCTATCTGGGGCCACTCTTAGAGATCCACAGTGCATGTCAACAACAACACAGTGCATGTCAACAACACAGTGCATGTCAACAACACAGTGCATGTCAACAACAACATGTTGTTGTTTAAGTCCTCCTTTAAAGGCATTGATTTAGTCTGACTTAAACCAGCATCTCCCATATTTACTTACCAATGGGACACTTTTTTTTTTTAAAGATTTATTTATTTTAGAGAGAGAGCATGAGGAGGGGGAGGGGCAATAAAGGATGGAGAGAATCTCAAGCCGAACCCACACTGTGCGTGGAGCCTGATGTGGGGCTCGATCTCACGACCCTGAGATCATGACCTGAGCAGAAACCAAGAATCAGATGGTTAACTGACTGAGCCACCCAGGTGCCCCACCAATGGAACACTTTTTAAAACTATTGACTATTTTTAGGCAACTATTAAGCCTTCTACCGAGGGTATGTACAGTAGTTTCTCCGGCATCAGGCCTGTGCTCTGTTCCTCTGCAGGCCTGGAGGTGGAGGACACAGCCCTGCCCTCCAGCAGTGTAGGGCCCAGCAGAGGCATGGCACACCCACAACCTGGTCCAAGAGCCAGAAGGGAGTTCTGGAAAGGAAACTCAATTATTTCCATCCAGGCATCAAGGAAGGCTTCCTGGAAGAGGTGATCTGAGAGTCAGGCCTAGTGGAGTTGGCCCCAGCCAACTCCAGGGGTGGCTGGAGTTCATCCAGGGGTGGATGAAGACATGGGTGTATCGCTTTGACAGTCTGAAGGTAGTGTGGGGGAGGGGAGGACTGGGCTCCTCTGTGATCTTGAGCACCTTGACTTGAACCTACAAACTCCACTGAGCAAATCAAAACCATCCAATGAAATGGCTCCACCTCCTTAGGAAACAGATGAACAGCTATCTCCCGTGACTTGGTTCATTCAACATAGCTCCTCGGTATTCCTTCTACCCACATGTAGGTTTCTTCTTTGGAAGAGTCCTACTGAATATACTTTCTCTGCCCCCTTTACATTCAAGTGATACTTCAGTGCTTAAGAAACAGAACCCAGGCATGCAGGACTTTAGTTCATTCATTCCTTTATTTTTTTTTCAATCAGCAGTTACCGAGCGCCTGCCTACTCTGTTCCAGGTGTGGTGCTAGGTGCTAGGGACCCAGAATGGCATCAAACGTGTCCTTCCCATAAAGAAGCCCAGAGTTGTAGGCTGCAGAAAGGCATTGCTTCTGTAATATAATCATGAAGCTTCCCTTTGTCATAAATAGAATATCTGAGAAGCTGCTGTGTCACCGTGTAAAAATGGGTCATCTACTGTGTTAGGTGCAGGGCCTGAGAAGGGCACAATCATCCCAGGTGCAGGGCAGGTCTTGGGAGAGGCATGAAAAGGTAGTCCAGGCAGAGGGAACAGCTTATGCAAAGGCACTGTGGCCTAAAGAGCTGAATGTGCAGAGCTAGAGTTGACATAAGAAGCTGAACAGGGCCCAGATCATGGAGTGTCTCTTAAGCTCTTTTAAGTCTGCACTCTGTCTTGAGGGCTATTAGTAGGGAGGAGACTTGATAAAATGTGTGGTTTTAGGACGATCTCTCTGGCCGTGGAGTGTGGGGGCTGGCAGAATAATAGTTGCCAGGATGAAGGGCGCTCCTACCTAGTGAGGGCCCCACATAGCAGGAGACCATTATGCTCCCAAGGGGCAGGCGAGACCGTGGGTTTGCAGGAGACCTGGAGGGCAGATCGGGGCAGCTGTGCTGTAGAAATCCCAGGAGACTCTGACCCCCGACAGGCTCTGCCCTCTGCCCAGCTAGAGCCTGCCAGGCAGGGAAGACAGGGAGGACACAATTCCCGTGACTTGGCACCAGCAACAGACACAGGAGCTCAGGACATCTCCAGGGCCCATGTTTCTTCGAGAAAGCAGGCAGGTTCTGCTCCAGGACAATCCTTTCACAGGATCCAGGCAATTAATTATTTCTTATCTCACCAAGTAAGGGGCCCATGTGGAAATCACTCCCATCCTTCTGTTCAAATTTTATGTTGCTGTTGATTCTGAACAGGAAAAGAGCAGAAAATAGAACTGTTTCCAGATGAATGCCAATGAGAGGGTTTTTTTCCTTTTATTTCTGAGTGGTGGGAAGAGGGAGAAAGGGGGGAGGGGGCCTTTTCTCTGGGGCTGTGGGGGTGGGAGCAGGCACGCACCGGGGGGTATGCTTGGGGTCTGTCCCCCCGCTGCCCCGCTCCTACCTGAGGGGGACCCGAGAGCGCATACAAGCCTGAGCCCGGAATCTGCCTGGACCCCACTTGATAGTCCTTCTCAGGGTTATTCCCTTGGTGGAGAGCGTTGAGAACGAGCCCTGGTTGATAGAACCTAAAGCTGTTCAGGCCTGCAGAGTTCCTGAGGGACTAGAACGAAGGAAGGGAGTAGGGCACAGACCTGCCTGGCTGGTTGCCCGTGTCCTGCCAGGAGCACTAGACTGGGAGCAGGGGCCCCAGGCTCGGGCCTCTGCACAGCCCCCTGTGAGGCTGATGAATTCCGTTCTCTTTCTGGCTGCAGTTTCTCTCTCTGCAGGATAGGTCTTCTGCCTTCAGCAGATGCTCTGGGAAAAGTCTACTATGGCTCCCCAACTCTCACACCCCCGCAGAAAGCACAGAACATCCTCCAAGAGTAACCGAGCTGGGTGTCCAGGTTGGCTACTGCGAGGGAGGCGCGGTGGTGGGCGGGGCTGGGGTTGTCTTTGTGCTGTGATTTTGCTGCAATTCACGTCTCCCCAGGAACTGCAGGGAAATGACCCACTATGGGCTCTGGCATTATCAGAGTTCTGGGGAGGGTCCCCCGAGCCTTGGAAGCTGGGACGGGGGTTGACAGGCCCTGGAGGGTAGGAGGTGGGGGGCCGGTCAGGATTTCCTGGCACGGGAGGGCAGGAAGGAGTCTCTGCGGTGTCCTGGGCTCAGCCATCTCTCTGCACTCCTGTTCCTTCATCCGTATGCTAGGGACAGTGTTGCTGGCCCGTTTGATTGGGGGAGCACAAGTGAGAGGACAGAGGTCATGTCAATAGCCGTCACTGCCCCATCCCTGGTGCCTAGCTGGCCTCCAGTGAGAGGCTGTCAAATAAATCATGCAAGTGAAGTGCATAGTAGTGACCACCAGAGAAGCAAAAGCCAGTGTAGCTGCTGCCCTCGAAGAGCTGTGCCCACTCCATCGCCCTCCGTGGTGCTTACTGGCCCCTATGTTTGCACGCTCAGGGGTCTGTGCTCCCCCCAGGCCTATCAGTGAGGGATGTCCGTGCCTAGGTTGCCATGCCCTGTTCTCTGTGGGCTGCCAGAAGCCTCCATCATTTGCCTCGGCAGGTGCAGAGACATGTTGTGAAGGCTACCCCCCTCCAAAGAAGCAGGGGTCCCTGAGCCTCTGCTGGGGTCAGCCACCTCTGCCCTGCCCTACCTTGTCTTGTCCTCCTGCCTGGCTCCCCTCAGTGCCAGCCTGGCCTCGCCCACCACTCCCTGGCCTGCTGGATGCTGGGCTACGGGCTGCCCCTTCTGGCTTGGGACAGGAGCTCCTCCTTTCACGCTCACACAGTCCCACCCCAAAGCCCAGCTGTTGTTTTAGGATCATCCCAGACCGAACCCTAGCCTCCGGCTGGCCGCTCTGGGATTTGAGTAGAATGCTCAGATTTCTGCCACCCACTCCAAAGCGACTGTTTTTGGAAGAGTACTTAGCCTGGGCTGCCCGCAGCACTCTGGGCGGGGGAGGTGAGCCCCCTCCCGGGACCAGCAGGGCCCAAATACTCCCCTGGAAGCTCTTGTGCGGTCATTCCCCCCAGGCTTCTGTACCCTGCCCGAGATCTGGGAGGCTAGAGATCCCTGCTTCTCCCCTGAGCCCTCACCCAGCCCCCTCCTGCCCTCCATGCACTCTCCTGCTCCCCTAGGAAAGCATGGAGAGCCCCAGGCCCCTAAGAGACAGCCACATGTTCCTTCGTAGCACTCAACAGAAGCTTGCTACCGCTGAGTGAGGCAGGGGTCTGCAGGTTGTTGAGAGGGGGTCGGTCCTGGTCCAGGGCTCTTAGCCTTGGAGGTGGGGTCCGGACAAGGTGACATCTACCTGGGAGGTCAGTCCCCTTGTTCAGGGTATGGCCTGTCCAGGCTGTGCCTCCCCCGTGCCACCCTGAGGCTGGATCTCCTACTGAGCACTCCTGCCAGGGCCAAGGCATGATCTTGGTGAGGCTGTGAACTGAGCTGAAGGAGGCTGTGACCAGAGTACACATTTCCTGAGCACCTACTGTGCGTGGGGGTGTAGCGCCCGCTGTGCCTGCCCTGTGAGGAGAGGGTGGTAGTTGGAGCCATGGTGGGGCCTCAAGGGAGCCCTGGGGAATCAAGTGGATGGAGTCAAGTCGGGACTCCGACGTGGGCCTTGGGAAGCCCTCATGGAGGAGCTGGCCTTGAACTCTGTATTGACTTTCAGCCGCCAACGGTGAGGAGGGGCTTTCCAGGTGCAGGGAACAGCATTCGTGAGGGCCAGAGGTCAGGAGACAAGCCACCTTGGGATAGGTGAATAATCTGGGCTTTCTTGGTGGGTGAGGGCACTGGGAAACTGGGCGACCAATGGTCCCGCTTTCTGGGACGGAGATGCCTCCGAAGACATAGGACTTTCAGCGCTAAAACCAGCTCTGGGCAAATGGGGAGGAGTTGGTCACTAAACTGGGAAAGTGAAATTGACTTCTGATAGAAACAGGCTTTTATAGACTAGTAAGAGGTTTGGGTTCTATTCTCTAAGCCATGAGAAGTTACAAGACTTTTTTTTTTTTTTTTTTTAAGAGGAAAAGGAGGAAGTATCTTCTACAACCAAGCCCACTGATCCCCACACTGATAGGAATATTTATCTCCATCTTGCAAAGGAGGAAGCTGTGTCAGAGAAGTTAGGTCATTGGCCCCAGATCACGCAGCAAATAAGCAGTTGTGGATTCCAAAAGTGGCACTCCGAACCATTAAGTCACCATTTCAGGGAGAGGGTCAGGCAGGCCAGGGGCTGGGTAGAATGGCCTGAAAGCCAAGGCTGCCTGGGAGCTCTCTGAAGATGGGAACTTGGAGGCTCCTGGGAGACAGGCCTGCATTGAGCTTTGCTGTCCCTGTCTGTGGCCGAGGCCCTGTCAGCAAGCAGCCCCAGAGCCACTCGGCCTTCCTGGTTCTGTGTCCCTGTTGGCCATCCTGGGGGCTGGCCAGGGCAGGCTCCAGTGAACACTATTTGAAAGAAACCCCCTGGGACTGAGAGGGGCCATGAGGGGCTCACCACCCAGCAGCCCAGCTCAGCAGCAAGGAGTAGGGGCCAGATGGAGTACCGGGCTGGGGAAGGCTCTTCCCTTGCTGAGCACATCCTCTGCCCCAGGGATCAGCAAGCACATGCCCAGGTCCAGCTCGCCCCTGACCAAGTCCCAGCTGCTTGAGACATGACAGCTACTCTTGACAGCCAGGCTGAGGAGCATTAATGGGCTAACCCAAGGAGCCCTCCCCTAGAACCAGGCACCGGTGGACCAGGGAGAAGCGGGCAATGGGAGGAAGACCAGGTATACAGGGGCATCTAGGGCCTGACGGCCCGGCAGCAGGTGTGGTGGACAGCAAGCACGCTGGGTGGAAGAGCACAAGCGTCTGGACAGGTTGCTCGAGCCCGATGACCAGCGTCTAGGGCAGCCCGGTCCCGAGCACCGCATCTAGGGCAGGAGGCCAGGCACGTTGATGATCCAGGTGTGATATTAGGTGGCAGAGTGTGGCCTGGGTGGCACTGGGTGCAGGCACACATCTGGCTCGGAGGTCATCCTGTGTTCAACGTGCCCCTGGCTGTGGAGTTACGCCAAGGAGCCCGTCTGCTGAGAAGGGCATCCCAAAGTCAACGCCACGGTAGTGATGCTTCACCCGGCATAACTGCTGAGGCTGCTGGGCTATGGAAAGTTTGCATGGGTCATCTTGATGGAAGAGCCCCGCATTGGTCCCAGAGGAGAAACACGAGTGTAGGCAGCTCGGGCCTCAGCCAGAGGGCTCTTGGTGGATCTATGGAAGGAGGCAGCTCGGGTTTTGTTAGTGAGCCCAAGCAGGAGGTCTCCAGAGAAGAGAGGCAGGTGGATCAGGGAGGGGCGTCCACCATGGGCACCATGAGAGGGCAACCCCCACAGGCCTTTCTGTGCCGTTCTGGGGTCTAGAAGGACTGATTCTCATTAGGAACAAGGCCTCTTTCCTGGGCATGTGGCTTGATTGGGGAGGCCCCTCGGAACCTCTCAAGGGGTAGCTGGGAGAGGGGAATTGGGGGGCTAATGCTTCATGGTTGCAAAACTTCTATTGGGGGTGATAAGCCTGTTTTGGACGTTGACAGCGGTGATGATTGCGCACCATTGTGAATGTAATTAATGCCACTGAACTGAACGCATACAGCCAAACTGGCACATTTTATGTTGGATGTGTACGTATTTTACCCTAATTTAAAAAAAGTAGAAAAAAAAAAATTGTCAAGGTCCCGGAAAACGAGGAAAGACCATCAGAGACGGAAGGAGGCCCAGGAAGCATGACAAGCAAAGGTAAAAGGTGGTAACCTGGACCAGATTCTGGGAAAAAGAAAAGGACCGTTCACGTTTATTAAGGAAAAATTGGTGAAATTCAAAGAGTTTATAGTTTTGTTAATAATACCGTCCCAGTGTTAATTTCTGAGTTGTGACAAATGTTCCACGGTTATGTAAGATGTTAACATTAGAGGAAGCTGGGTGATGGTGTACGGGAACTCTCTGTACTGTTTGCAACTTGTCTGTAGATCTAAAATTATTCCAAAATAAAAAGTTAAAAATCAAAACAAAAGCCGGACCTGGAGTACCAAGGAGATCTGGGGCCTGGTGTGCACCGGGCCGCGGGCTGTGCCCGGGGAGGGGGCAGGGGGGCCAGAGCCAGCTCTGAGCTGGCTGGAAGGATTGGGTGCCAAGGCGGAGGAGGCGGCCCAGAGAAAGACAGACAGATGCCGGCAGGAGGTGGGGGCGCTCCCAGTGCCCGAGCCCCGACAGCGGCTTGTCTGTGTGCTTTGCTGGTTTTCTGGTGTTCCCTGCTCTTCAATAGAGGCCTTTGTGTCTTTTCTGGGTAAGAGCAGAGCCTTCCCCCAGCCAGCACTGGCGGGGGGTGGGGTGGGGGGGTGCTTGGGAATCCGTGTGGACGTGGAGTTGGGTGCGTCCAGCAGGCCATCGAGGCCTTGGTCTGGCTACCCTCCTCCTCCAGCCACAAGCAGAAGACAAAGGGCTGCCTTTGCACTCTGATGCTACCCCGGCTCCATCCAGACCCCACACCAGGGGCCTTCTCCCGAAGGCAGCTCTGCTCACACCATCTCGGCAGCTTAGAGAATGGATTCCAGCTCCATAATCCAGCACCTAGGGCGTTCTCAGCTGCCTCCAGCCTCCTTTAACCAGCCGGCTTCTCCCTCCACTACCATGGCTGAGCCCATAGGCTGGCCCCGCCCCCGAAGTGCCAGCCTCAGGGCCTTTGCTTATTCCTTGCTGTTATTGTCGTCCCAATATTCAAATTCGGTTTTTCGGGCGCCTGGGTGGCTCAGTGGGTTAAGCCGCTGCCTTCGGCTCAGGTCATGATCTCAGGGTCCTGGGATCGAGTCCCGCATCGGGCTCTCTGCTCAGCAGGGAGCCTGCTTCCTCCTCTCTCTCTCTGCCTGCCTCTCTGCCTACTTGTGATCTCTCTCTGTCAAATAAATAAATAAAATCTTAAAAAAAAAAAAAAAACATTAAAAAAAAAATTCGGTTTTTCAAAGTCTGCATCAAACTCCATCCTCCTGATCTCATGGCGTTTGTGACGGTCTAGAGTCACTGATTTATTTCCATGAGGCTGTTGGACTGCCCTTTTGTCTCCCCAAGAGCCCGGCCCAGGGCCTGGCACCAGGAGATCTGGGGAAGGAGTGACGGAGGCTGAGGCATTTTTGGGGGCTCTGTCCGAGAATGCTTTCTGGCCTGGGCTCAGCCGAATCATGAAGGCACTAAGAGTGCCCCCACCTTGAGGGCACCTGGGAGATGGAGTCAGTCGAACCTCTGACTCCCAATCTCAGGGTTGTAAGCTTGAGATCCAGGTTGGGTGTAGGATCACTTAAAGATAAAATCTTTAAAAAAAAAAAAAAAAAAGTTAAAAAAAAAAATAAGCGTGCTCTGTCCTCCTGTCCAGGTATCTGGCACCTCCCTATCCCTCTTAGAGGGTCAGGGAAGGCCTAAAATGCCTTGGGGACATAGGCCCCAGGGTGAGCAGAGAGGAGCCACTGCCCTGGGCTGGTGTCTGTAACTTTTCCCGTGGCCTTGCCCAATGTGTCCTCTCATTCCCGAACTGGGTGATGGAAGGCTGCCCTCCAGTCTGGAGCTCCCCAGACTGCAGGGAGCGTCTGGGCACAGGGACCAGCCCGCTGTGGTAGAGGCAGGCCCAGGGGAGGAGGGGGGTGGCGGGTCCTGCCAAAAGTGACCCAGGCCTGACACTGCCTAATGTGGCTTCCTTGGTCGACATTTTGTCCTTGGAAGGACCACAGAGATCCTGGAAGAGGCCCTGGATGGCGTCCCCCTACCGTCCCGTTGTCCTCCCAAGCTCCCCACACCTTCCGCCCCGTCGGTAGACGCTCCTGTAGCAAGGAGCCCCCAGAGAGCCTGGGTGGTCTTCATGTCCTCTGGCCCCCACCTCAACGGGCACTGACCTCAGGGCTCTGCGCATAGGGAGAGCAGGGCCGGCCCAGCTTCTTAAGCACTGACAAGTGAACCGCATGTGGGAGACCCCTGGAGTCCAGGCCAGCCCCGGACGCTGGAGCTCATCCCTGAGCCTCGCCTCGGAAAGGCCGGTCCGGCAGCACAAGGCCACAGGCCAGGCCCAGACCGGTCTTGCTGCTCTGGGTACAGCCTCTACTCTGAGTTCTGCTCCCCCAGCCCAGAGAAGGGGGTAAGTCCAGAACGTTCTGTGATTAAGGCTGTGGGTGTTGGCTGTGACTGTACAAAGAACAAGAATGTTTCCAGTAAAACCCTGAGTGATCTAGAAAGCAGTGACCACGCCCACCACGTTTATTCTTAGAAATCCCAGAAAGCTCTTGACTAGCTCGCTCTTGGAAACTGGACTCTGGCAGAAGACAAGAGGGTCTGTGGGAGACACCCCCCCCCCCCCAAGTCACTGCCCTGAGCAAGAGCAGTCCGCCGCCTGAGGAAGCTGAGTGGAGGGGTGGCTCCCGGAGTCCACCGCTGTCTGCAGGCTGGCAGGGGCACTGCAGCGACCTGGGGCCTTCCTCCCACCCTTCAGTGGCCTGTCAGGTTCCAAGTCCTTTGCTGATAAGCACACCTGTGTCCCGTGTCCGACTCCCTCCAAGGAATTCCATCCAGCATTCCCATGCTGTGGTCTACTCTGGAGGCTAAAGGGGTCATGGTTTAAAGTCCCTACCTTGGGGTGCCTGGGTGGTTCAGTGGGTTAAAGCCTCTGCCTTCTGCTCAGGGCATGATCCCAGAGTTCTGTGATCGAGCCCCCTCATCGGGCTCTCTGCTCAGCAGGGAGCCTGTTTCCACCTCTCTCTCTGCCTGCCTCTCTGCCGACTTGTGATCTCTGTCAAATAAATAAAATCTTTAAAAAAAAAGTCCCTAACCTTTAATGCCTGGTTTTTGGCTCTGGGGAAGTGTGAATCAGACTATAGTTTATTCCTTGCTTATTCTTCTGGCACGTGCTTGTTGGGGGAGGGGGGCCTGGGGCAGAGACTCCGATGCTGTCCGTGGCTCCCCTGGGAACTCAATATGGCAAAGTCATAAGGGCACGAATAACTCTGAAACATCAAGTGTGAAAGGGCCAGAGAAGGCACCAAAATGTTACATGGTGAGGAAAGAGAGGTTTGGCACAGCTGTGTGGACTGGGCGGGCTTCCTGGAGGAAGGGGCATTTGACAGAAACGTGAAAGAATAGCTTTTTTTTTTTTCCATTAAATCTTGAGTTTTGGAAGGGGAGTGAGGCCCGAGGCCCGGGAAAGCCCCTGACAACATAGGAGAGGCGAAACGGGAGGAGGCGGGGACTGCGTCAAGCAGACGGGGTCCGGATTCCATTCCCGAGCGCCTTCCTCTCCAGAGGACTAAGAAGATGGTGAGGATACCAGGCAGGAGCACGGGAGAGCACTGGGCTCGGGGTGGGGAACCCTACGGGCAGCGCTCCCACCGCGCTCACTTCTCCCGAGTGTGGTGCTGACCGGGTGGGCACTCCTGGTTCCCCCCACGCAGGCTGGGATCATCTGGCGGCTCTGGTTTGCAGGGCCTCAGCAGGCACCAAGCAGCCTCTGCACGGGGCAAGCTCGAGAACACCATAGGGAGAGATAAATAGTGTCACTGTACCAGAGCCATGGGAGGTTGACCAGCACGGTCCGTGTGTCAGCAGCCGGACCCTAGCCAGCCCGGTGCCAAAGCCCCTCTCCACAGGGAAGGGAGACTGAGGCTTGCGTCTAGTCATGCGGGACACCAGAGGGTTCACTGTGGGGCTCCATCCTAACATCGCTCCTGTCCCCTTCCCGATAAGAGATCCCTCCCTGTGTCATGGCTAGAGGCAACCTCGAGCCAAGATGTCCCTCAGAAGGAACAATTTACATTCAGTAAAGGGACATCTGTTTATACTTTTCTCCTCAGACCTTGTTGCTCCCTCAAGGCCTTCTGTGCGTCGAAGTGGCTCGGGGCCCGGCCCCCTCGGGTGAGGAGCAGGGTCGGAGAGTCTTGCTTCCCACAGGAGGACAGCGTGCTGTGTCAGGGTGGGCTCTGCCGGCCACCAGGGGTGTGGGGGCTCCTGGGAGCCTAGAGCACAGAGAATTTGACAGTGACCATTCCTTCCGTGGGCAGTGATGGGGCTCTAGAGAGACCCGACTCTCGCTCCCCTGCAGGCGTGAGGAAGCGGAGGCCCAGGAAGGGTGGCAGGGACCAGGAGTGGGGTCGAGGAGCCTGGGGCCTGACCTGACAGGAGTTTAGAAAACCCTGGAGCTGGCTTCATGATGGAGGAGGGGAAGGAAGGGGTGGGAGGCTGTAAAAGGGCATCAGGAGGGATCCTTGTGAGGACAGAACCTTCTGTATCTTGGCTTCCTTCTCAGTATTCCAGTGTATGGCACGACTGTCGGGTTCTGCAAAGTGTCACCACGGGGAGAAATGGGTAAAGAGGATATAGGAGCTCACTGCATTATTTCTTATAACTGCAGGTGAGTCTACAATTATCGGAAAACAAGTGTAATTAGAAAAAGAGGAAGGAAGGAGAAACCTTCCGAGCTGGCCGCTCACGGAGTCTGCGGGGAGGGGGAGCCGGCCGGGAGTGCACAGCTGAGTTGGGCCAATGGTGGGCCAGGGGCCCTCGGCTGGGCCCGCTCTGTGAGCACAGTGACTTCTGGGCCCACCCCAGTGAGTGTCAAAGGACGGGGAAAGGACAGGGAGCAGAACTGAGAGGGTGCCCCAGGGGGATGGTGGGGAAGCCACCACAGACCTCTGATGACCCGTAAGGAGGGGCGTGGGGCAGTTGTCCGAACCGTGTCTGCTCTGCGGCCCAGGGCCATCATGGTCAGAAAGGGAGTGGTCAGCCCACTGAAGATGGAAGACAGGAGGACTCCGGGGTATCTCTAAACCAACAGCTGTTTACATTTCCGCGGGAAGAATTCACATCGGATGCCAGGAAGGCAGGGCTTGGCGGCAGGAAGTGTTCAGGGGTTGTCCGAGAAGCCACCGGGCTGTGTGGTCTGCAGCTGGGTCTGAGGCACTTTCCTGGTGTCTGTACTTAAACCCCGCTGAGCAGCCACAAGGTAGCAGGCAGATGTCCCTTCCTCAGCATGGGGCTGGTGACGTGGAAAACTGGAAGATGACCTTAGCAGCAGATGAGATGGAGTTTGGCGAAGGGACTGACGGGGGCTGGGAGCTCTGATCAATGGCACGAGGTCTGTGGTTTGTAAATGCCTCTTCCTAAGTGCCCTAGACAGAGCGTAATCACTGGGGCTCGCTTCTGCTCACTGAATCAGCATCTCTAAAGCTTCTCATGGACCCAAGAAACGCTCCCACCTTTTCAGACCTCAGTCCTGTTCCCTTTTAGCACCCCCTATACCTAACACTGTGTCTCAGCCCAGGCAGGGAAGCCAACACTATCGGAGGGTTCCTGCCTCTGATGCCCATGCTGCGGGCACGGAGACGGACAGAGCCTGTTGCCAATGCATCCAGAGCCCACCCCACATTCTGAAAGCAGGCCAGCAAAATTGCCATCGGCCTTGCCAGGACTTGCCTTGTGCCTCATGCTTGGGCAGGGCTTGGGGACAAGGCAGACAAGAGGTGGCGTGGGAAGGACCCACATACTGCCCTGCATAGCTCCTGGCCATGCTGGTGTGATGTGAACTCATCTCACAAAGCCAGAGAGACAGCGGCGGGGGGTGGGGGGTTGGGAATGGTGGTGGTGGTGGGTGCAGCCCATCTGGGCTGCGGACTTGTGGGAATATTGACATGAGGAGGTTCTTCTTGAAGGAGATTTGGCCCAAGAGTTCCATAGGTCGGGGGTGCAGACAGATCAGGGAAATCTTCAGAGGACGGAAAGGAAGGGCAAATGGGCTGGGGTGAGCACCTGGTGTGTTGCACAGGATAAGCCTGGAAGTTTCCATTTAACTTCCTGTCTTCTGTGCTGCTTCACCACTCAGGAGGAGGTGTTCCCTCCAATTCAGAGGATGGAAGCAAGGCCAGTGAAGATAAAGGACCACCCAGAGGCCTCAGCTCTTCCGTACCGACCAGATCGTGTTGGCTGGAAAGGAGAGCGCTCCTTGGCGTAGGCACAGAAAGGCAGCTGGGATGAAGGCTGCAGTCCAGCTGCAGAAAGCCCTGGAAGCCAGACCAGGGCGCCCCCACCGGGGTGGGGGCTAAATGCTCCACAGTTCCCAGGGGACCGAAAGGCCTGCCCCTCCAGCAGCTTTCCTTTTGCCGCTGGCTCTGGCCTTGCTTCTGGAGGGAACTTGCGGGGGCAGCTGGTACAGAGCCTGGGCACATGCTGGGGCTCCCCTCTGGGCTCCATCCCCTCTTAACTGGCTGGCCTTGAACAAATCTCATAAGCTCTCTGATCCTGAGGGTTTCACAGCAGTGGAATCTAATAATACGCTGTCAGTTGCTGCAGGGTTGGAGGTACTGGAGGCAAGTGCTGGGTGTGTGGTCACACGCAGTAGTGGGGAGCTATGAATATTATGGCCGCTGCTGGCTGCGGGCATGTCTTCCTCAGGGTCCCTCTTCAATCACCTGATCACCTCCACGGGGATTGTTCCGACCCTCGCTAATGCTGCTCGATGGAGGGGAATCTCTCAAGGATTTTCAACAGAGCCCCATGCTCTGGGATATGCCCTGAACATAAGGAAATCGAGCGGCATCCCTAATCCTGCATCTCACACATTTTACACAGCATCTGAGAGGAGCTGCCGACGTCGACAGCTGGTCCCGCAGCGTTCCCTCTCGGAGGAGCTATTAGCTGTGTCATGCAGCCATTTGTAATGAAATGGAAGTGTTTTGATTTCTCTAGGAAGCCGGATTTTCTCCCAAATCCTTGCTGCTTTCATCCTTGGACATGAAATAGCCTATTCTAATCGCATATGAAGGGGCAGCGGTTATAAGGCGCCCATGAAATCTGATCACCAGCTCAGCTCCCGGGCGGCAGCTTTGATCGCTGGGAGGGAGCAAGGCGTCCCCAGCTTGGCGCTAATAGCCCCATGCATTATTGAAGAGCCACGTTTCGCCAGCAGACACGTTGAGGGAGATACCCAGATTGCAGGCTGAAGTGTCAGCTGCTTCCCTCGCTCCGCGGTGATCGAGCTTTGTAATCTGGCAGAGCCACTAAAAATAGGCACCTGACAGAGCTGTCTGTGCGGCTCGCCCCACCCTTGCCACAGACTAGCTGGGGGCAGCTGACATGGAACATGCAAATAAGGTGAAACCACCACTTTCCAATTCTCTTAATTGCTGGTCCTCTGATCCAAATGTCTGGGGAATGAACAGCTGCCCAGGGAATATCCTTAGGAAATGCACATCGGATACCTCGGCGGACTACGGGCTGGACGGTGGCCTGTGTTCTCTTACCCTCTGTGTGGGACACATCAGATGCCCAGGCTTGGAGATCCGGGGCAAGGTGAAGGTCGGAACAATCATCCCTGAGAATTTGCTGGAAATGTTAAGGAGGGTAGGCAGGATCCCTCTACCCACCCTCACTTACTGTTTGGAGTGGGTAACCTAGTCAACCCCTCTTTCATTCATTCAAAACCTATTATTTCAGGTGCACCTGGGTGACTCAGTCGTTAAGCATCTACCTTCAGGTCAGGTCATGATCCCAGGGTCCTGGGATCGAGCCCCACATCGGGCTCCCTGCTCAGTGGGAAGCCTGCTTCCTCCTCTTCCCCTTCCCCTGCTTTTGTTCCCTCTCTGTCAAAATCTTTGGGGAAAAAAGACGAAAAAAACCTATTTCAATATTTGCAATGTGCCAAGCACTGAAACTAACGGGTGCAAGGACAGATGGGATTCTCAGCTGTGGGAGATAGCCCTTCAAGATGGCCCCCAATGACTCCCATATTCACATACTTCCACAGCCCTCTCCCACACTGATTAGAGCTGACCTGTGTCATCAATAGAATATCATGGAAATGATGGGGTGGGAGGTCTACAGCAACTTTGTAAGAGACACTGCTGTCTCTGCCTTACTCTCTTGGATCACTTGTTCTGACAGAAGCCAGCTGCCATGTTGTGGAGAGATCCAGGCAGCCATGTTGGAAGAGGACCTTGGAGCCCCAGTCAAGCCTTCAGAAGAGAGCAGGCCTGACACCCTGACTGACCTCATGAGAGATTGTGACTCAAAAATCACTCAGCTAAGTTGCCCTCAGATTCCCGACCAATAAAACAGATAATAAGTGTTTGCTATCATAAGCTGCTATATTTTGGGGGAATCTGTGGTATAACGATAGCCAATGCACTGGCTATCTTCAGAGATTATCAGTCTGATTGAGAACTGGATATTGATTAATTATAGCAATAGCTAGAAAATGGCAGCCGGGAAAGTTGCTATAAATGCCTCCATTAGGGGGCACTGACCTAGTCGGAGAGGCCTGAAGAGGCTTCTGGAAGGGAGTGATGGGTGCTCTGAGGCCGAGAGGTCAGTACAGTTGAAGCAGGTGAAGAAGGTGGGGAAGAGCATTCCAGGTGGAGAAGCAGCTTGAGCCAAGGTCCTGGGTTAGGAGGGAGTCAGGGGCACAGGAATCAGGGAGGCCATGGGGTTGAAGGGCAGTGAGAGAGAGACACGCACCTGGGCCTTCCACCGCTGAAGGATTTGTTACTCAGCCTAAATGCCATGCACACCCCTGAAGGGTTTTCAGAAAAACAAGTATCCGCTCAGGTCTGTTTTTTTCGAAGCTTCTTATAGTCTTTTGGAAACTGGTCGGCAGATTTTAGTACAGGGAGCTCTGGCAGAAGCTCTGGAAGGGGACGGGGTGTCTAGAACCATTAATGGTTGACGTTAATGAACACGGAGCGAGGTGGACAGACATTGATATTCATGGGTTGAATTGAGGGTCCTTGCAATGAAATGGCCATCGGGGTGAAGGGCAGGGGGCTGCCTGGGAGGAGTTCTAGGTCATACAACCACGGATGATCTGGGGATTGAACTAGTCAGAGATCCAGAGAAGTACACAATGGGGGCAGGGCACTGTGTGACCCTGACATTCTGTCTGAGAAGTGCCCAGGGGTCTCAGGGACATAGTTCTGCCCACTCCTGACCTCCAGGCGTGGCCCTTATCAGAGCTCAGAGTGTAGGGGAGCAGATGGACCCTTGCGGGAGGTGATGAGGAACTAGGAGATTGGGCAGATCTGTCAGGACAAGGTCTACAGCAATGGCCCCCATGGGGTGCCGGCTTTTCCAGGGTATTCAGGGCTAAAAACTATTTTCATAGCTGTACTAAGACCTAATTGCCTCCTCCTTTTTTACTTTTACTTTATTTTTAATTTTTCAGTGTACCAGAACCCTCTCATTCTTTCTTATGACAAAGTGGAATATTGCAGAATCCATGCAGTACAACATTTTGCAGGGATTGAATGCAGCAGATCCGATCACCTAACTGTCTATTAAACCAGACACAGACGACTATTCCACCTTTGTCCCTAGTAATTTTTATTTTGGAGAAGTTATTTTTCATAAAAATATGCATGTCATCATATAATAGATAATTTTTAAATGAATACACAATTTAACATTTCTCAGCTTTAATTTTTTTCAAAGATTTTATTTATTTGACAGACAGAGATCACAAGTAGGCAGAGAGGCAGGCAGAGAGAGAGAGAGAGAGAGAGAGAGAGAGAGGGAAGCAGGCTTCCTGCGGAGCAGGGAGCCCGATGCGGGGCTCGATCCCAGGACCCTGAGATCATGACCCGAGCCGAAGGCAGCAGCCCAAACCACTGAGCCACCCAGGCGCCCCATCAGCTTTAATTTCTAATAGGATAAATATTGATAGCTATCACCCATCTACCCAGAGGCTCTTAAGGGAGCTCAAAATTTTTGTATTAAATAGGGGTTCAGAGACCAAAACGTTTGAGAATGCCTGATGTGAAACACGGAGGCCCCTTAACAACTGGGGCCCTTTTCAAGCCCGTCTTAGCTGAGTCATCAACAAGATGTCTGAGGGTAGTACACGTATGGTGGAAATAGGTCCTTTGGACATGAATGGCTGTAGTAATCAGGGAAAGCCCACCTACACCCCCAACCATGGCGTTCATGACTGTTTACCTGGGCTGTAACACAAGCCAAAGCATCACTTCTTGTTGTAGGTTGAAAATGCCCCACAGAAGGCAGATGTTAGGAGGATCTAGTCCCCTATAAACTGATAGTGTACATAAGAGCAACTCCTTTCTAAACCCTAGCTCATCTTTTCTCACTTGCAGAGTTTCTGGTCCTCTCTCTACCCCGTTATGCTCACGTGTTAATTGGAATATAGGCATAGTTCTTCCTAAAAACACTTTGGTTCTATTTCTCCCTGATTTGAAAACCTTCAACGGTTCCAAATCACCTTGAGGAATTAAATCCGAAAGTATTAAATCATGCAAGGTCCTCTGTGGTCTGGTCCTTCCCAGCATCACTACTTCCCACCGGCCTCAGTCAGCTACCGGAAGGTTCCGGAAATCCCAGGAGCTTTCTGACATTGTGTCTGTGTGGGGTCCACCTCACACCCCGCTTGTGCCTGAAATGCTTCCCTCCTTGCTTCCTCTTGTCCTGCAAGATTCAGATTAGAAAGATCATAGCGGGGAACCCCACGGACCCCTGCAAGCAGGGTGGCTATAATGTTGTGCTCCCTGCCCTCCCAGCTCCAGTGTTGAGGCCCTGCCTATGGAAATCAGGTGTTGGTGGTTTGCAGTGTCCATTCTCATCGGTCAGTTCCTCGTTCTGAGTGCCTGTCGCCTGTACCATCCTGGTTAACCATTTTTAAGACCACCCCTTCCAAAGGCCTCGAAAGCAAGCACTCAGTAAACAGCTGAACAAATAAATGAAAGGGACAAAGTGAGTTGGTTTAAGGCCCCCACACTCAGGCCCCCAGTCTCCGAGCCGGTGATCAGGGCACTTCTAGCTTACCACCGACCCAAAGTCAGAGCTCCTCAGCCTCTGAGCCACACAATAGCAAATAATCAGAGCTCGAACTGCTATAACAGCCAGTCTCTTTCCAACTTGCTAGATCCTCACACGCTTGTGCTGTTAGAAGCCGAGAAAACCCCTACCCTACAAAGAAATGCATTGCGTGGTTTTTTTTTTTTTTTGAGGCAGGTCAGCAGACATCCTTGGTCCAGAGGGATTATTACTGAGGCCTCGCCCTTTGGGAGTGTAATTTAACAGCTCACACTACAGGTTAAGCTCCTAACCCAATCAATCACAAAATGATTGCTTCAAACAATTATGCATTGGAGTCAATATCTTTTCATAAATTGTGCAGAACTGTATTCTAAATCCCATCCAATCACTGCCTCTATGTTGGAACCCCCTTTAAAATCCCAGTGGCTCTGGACATTCTCATTGTTCATGAAACGTACCCTCTAGAGTTACCCCTGACCCTGGCGAGAGTATGAAATGGTCATTAGCAAGAGGCCCGGCCATCTGCAATAGAAATAGGAGAACCACCCACCCCCCCTCCACCGAGAGAAAGCCCGGATTCCTTTCCCTGACAATTAAGATCATTTACGCTCTCCCCTCCAGCCCTGCCTAACCCAGTCCACTCATGCCAACAGACGAAGGTCAAGCCCATCTGCTCCAGGGAGCTTACCATCCTGGCAGGACACCGTGCTGAGGCCGAGAGTGCCTATAGGAACATTTTCTCAGTGTGTTCAAAGGCCTGGTGAAGTCTTGGTCACCAGTTAAATAACTCAAGGAACAAAAGTTTAACCGATGAGATCAGAAATACCAAAACTGGCCCCCAGTGCTGTTGGATTGGTTGGTTGTGGCTGGTGGGTGGCAGCTGTATTGTAGCCTCACTTTTTCCCATTAATTAGACAGATGTTTTCTCAGGGCTCCTGGTGTCCTAGCTCTGTGCCACAGGCCCCAGCACATTGCATGCACATACACGTGCCCACATGAACACACTTTTGCTTGGAAAATGAGAAATTATCATGATGGTAAAAATTCTCCAAGAAACAAGTAGCCTCCATGTGCGCAGTTCCCTACAGACAGCTGAGACAGCCTGGAATCCATGATCTTCCTGAAGTTTACCTTCTGAGCCCACAGGTAGTGAAAGGTGCACCAGTGTCCCATCCCTGCATGGGGCTCAAAGGCCAGGTTCTGCTCTGCGAGTGTGGCCAGGCTGCCAGGCTCTCAGGCTGGCCCGGTGGGCAATGCCACGGGACAGCAGGTATGTCTTGTTGGCAGCCGAGAGCCAGCCTGGGAGCTACCCACCTGCTCAGCCAGCTCCTCGGCAGCTGTTTAGGGGGGGAAAAAAAAAAGAAAAAAAAGAAAAAGCCAAGGAAGGCCGAGTCTTGGATGATCGATGGGGTGTGTGTGTCTTTCTCTTGCTCCCGTGGATTTTTCAATCGGAAAGAAGGGGCTTATCTCTCATTTTTAATTGATTTTAATGTGGCTCAGCCAGGCTAGATCGGATCTCAACTCCTCTGTGGCCTCCGATGAATGTGTGAGGAGCTGCCTGAATGTTAATAAGTCTGGTTGAGAGAAGCAGGAGAAGGTAATGAGGCCGTTGTGTGCTGCGAGGCCTGCTCTGCTGCTGCTGGGGCTGGGCCGCCAGCGGGGACCCATCTATGGATTTCGGGCGTGGTTGTAGATACGGGATTGGGGGTAGTTCAAGCTCTAGATGATGCAGAGGAATATAAACGTGGTTGGGATTACAGCCTGCAGGGCTTCTGGCTCCATCCATTACAAGGCTCGGGGCTCCAGCCAGCGTACCTCTCAAAACACGTACCCCCCCAACCCCCCCTCCCACAAGCCTTCTTAGTGCCTTCGCAGTTTTTTAACCACAGCATTTTCTGTACCTCCCAACATCGAGGATTCTCTCACTTCCTAGGTTGTCCCTCCTCGCCACCAAGCCTGGCTGGGCCCTCTGTCTTCTCTGCGTTAACTTGGGCCAGTTGCCGAGCCCCTCGGGTCCCCAGCTTTCTCCTCTCAAATGGGTAGGATAGCAGGATTTGGGGCTGCAGAGAACTTAATGCAAGGAAAGCACCCAGCACGGTGCTCAAAGCAATACATACTCAGGTGTTACTTCTTTTCCCACCCAAACTCCCGCTTTACCAGATCAATCAGGTTGAGAAAGGAAAGCAAAATAATTGGAAACAAGAGGGCGGCTGAAGTAGTATCTCCTGGGGAGGGACCCAGGCTCCTGCTGGAACCACAGAATATGGAAGTTAATGGATAAGCGCCCGCATCCCATTTTCTTGGCTGGAAAGAGCGAATATGCACCTTCCAGGACAGGTGCTCTGGCTTAGCTGCTAGAGAAGAGATACCAATTGAGATTTTTAAAGATTGTGCTGGGGCTTCTGGCCCAGAGTCTGATTTAATTGGCCTGGGTGGGCCAGGTGTTGCTGGAGATCATGGAGGTCAGTGAGGTTAAATGGGGTGGGGAGACAGAACCTGTCCCACAAAGCAGGGGCCCCTCTCCTCTCGGCAGCCGTCCCGAGGAAATGCAGCACTCCCTCAGGATCCCCGGAAGCCCAGGCGGCAGGTGGGTGGTTGGGTGGAGGAAGGGGCATCTGTCTCTCCATGTTCTTAATTCTCCATCTCCTTCCTATGGTTGAGTGAGGAGAGCGGGAGCAGCCCATATTAAGTACACGCTCAGCATTTTCCCGTGCAGACTCCAGCACCCAAAGGTTGGTTTCCCAATCTGTGCAAGCTCTGGAAAGCCCTTTCCTCAGAGATAACACGCTTAGGAAGTGCGTGGGTAGCAGGTTTGAGCAGCACAGGTCCAGACAAATGTGGCCAAAGCCAGACTCACTGTAACACACAGATCTACAAACATCTGGTCAATAACGGGAGAGTCCGGGATGGTCTCTGCCAGCAGGCGCGGGGTTAGCCCGCCACCGAGGCTCGACGTGGATGCCGGCAGGAAACACAAGCTTCCCGAGTCAGGGAGGCAGGACGGTTTATTTCCAACAGTGATCCCAGTCACCGGAGTGACAGCACTTTGGTGCCGGGTCTCGGAGCCCTAGTTCCCCCAGGGTGACGTGAGGAGGATCAGATGACGCCCCACACACAGCAGGGTGACTAGCGGGAGGAGCACAGTTTAGGACACCTGCATCTTCGAGTAAGCATGACAGGTGTCTGATCTTTGCTCAGAGGGGAGAGGTGAATTCTACCAAGGCTGTTTGCTCTACAACATCCTGGAAGAGATAGAGTGGGGGCTCCTGGATGATGGAATGGTTGAGGTCAGACTCCTGGTTTCTGTTCGGGTCGTGATTTTGGGATCATGGGATCAAGCCCCGCATGGGGCTCCATGCTCTGCAGGGAGTCTGCTTGGGAGTCTCTCTCCCTTGCCCTTAGGCCTCTTCCCTTGCTAAAATCAATCTTAAATAATCCAGAACAAAGGGTATTGGCGCCCACTTTGCAAGACGTACAGAAACCTGAACTCCATGGAGAACTGCCTCCCACTCATCCTCAGATACGCACCCCTCCAGTCTGATACGCTCCCAGCTCACGTCGACACAAGCGTGCACTCACTTCGGCGTGCCCAGCGTCCCACCACATCCACAAGGTTTAGGAAGTGCGCGGGTAGGAGGATTTGAACAGCACCTTTCTTCCTTGTAGAACTGAACACCTAGCTTGAGCCTCCGACTGGAATCCGTCCTCCACATTTACCTTGAAGTGGCCCAGAAAGCGGGTGGCTTTTCTCCTGTACTTAAAACCACCTGCCTGCGGGACACGGTTCCAGCTTTCTAATGTAGCCGCTTTCCTTCCTTCTCTGCAGCCCAGTGCCGGTGCCTCTGCCAGTGTTCCCCCTGCCCCGAGCTCTCCGGTACCCATGCCCACTCCCCACCCGCCCCACCCCCAGCCTGAAAGCCAGCTCGGGCCACTCACGGGCCTGCGGCTTCCCTCCCCGGCTCCCCCCCACAGCCGTGTTTGCACTCAATGTCCCACTAAGCGCACTGTGGTAGAACGGCTTCTTTTCTTCCTCCCTCCCTTTCTTGCTTCAGATTTTATTTGACAGATACAGAAAGCAGAAGCAGGGGAAGCAGCAGAGGGAGAGGGAGAAGCAGACTCCCCACTGAGCAGGGAGCCCCATAAGGGGCTCGATCCCAGGATCCCGGGATCATGACCTGAGCCGAAGGCAGATGCTTAACCAACTGAGCCACCCAGGTACCCTTTTTTTTTTTTTTAAAAGATTTTATTTGCGAGAGTGAGGAGCCAGAGAGCGAGCATGAGTGGAGGGGAGAGACAGAGGGAGAAGCAGACTCCACACCAAGCAGGGAACTTGAGGCGGAGTTCAATCCCAGGGCCCTGGGATCATGACCTGAGCCAAACGCTGAACCACCCAGGTGCCCCCTGTTATTTTTCTTGGCTTTCTCCCCATTCTAGGCTGGGAGCGGCTCTAAACCAACGTCGTCCTTCTACTCCCCGGGCCCCTCTACTGTCCCCACTCCCACAGCTCCAGGTAGAAATACCAGGATCACGACCCCTGCTCTCTCCGCTGACACACGCAGCAGCACCAGGGAAACTTCTCAGCTTCCTACTGTGATTTCAAAAGATGCTGATCTCTGTCAGCTGCATTAATGAATCACAGCCCAAGAGGCACCAACCTTCCTAAAAATATCCGAGAACCTTTCGTGCAGAGAGAGCTGCAAAGGCGTGTGCAGCCCTGACGGAGCCAGCGTGCCCTGCCCCGACTTCCCAGGCCACTTCCCGCAGCCCCTTCCCCTGCAAGGCCCCACCCCCACCTGCTTGGAGCCCCACTAGCCTGAATTGGGAGAGGCAGAGCCACCTCCAACAGAGCCTGCATTCACCCCCTTCCCAATTATAGACGGGGAAACTGAGGCCCAGAGGGGGAAGGATCAAGGCTGAGGCCTGTCTTTCCCAGGGGAGGGCCCGGCAGTGTGCTGCCTTTGGCTACCAGCTAGCTGGGGGTGGGGGGGAGGAAGCTTCTGTCTAGAATCCCAGCTGAGCTGGCCCCTGGTGGGCCCCCCCCACCGCACAGATGGAGTAAAGAGCCCCCTCAGACAGAAGCAGTTCCCTGGGGACAGCAGGGGTTGGGGGGAGGTCACACAAAGTCATGAGGAAGCTATCTTCCTAGAGCAAGTTCATGCTTCTCAAGCAAGGGAGACTAGGATTGGCCCCCAAGATGGAGAGGGGTGGGGAGAGATTTAGGTCTAGTTCTAGAAAGAATAGAGTCCATCCTTTTGAGACTCCTGCCCTGGAGTCTGCTTCGCCGTCCCTCCCCACCACCAAATTCTGTCGGAGAATCCTGCTGGCTCTCACCGGCATTTATAGCCGTGTTTCCGCACGGGTGGTCGCCCTCAGGACCAGGAGCAGCTGCACCTGGGAGCTTGCTGTAAACACCGAGCCTCAGGGCCTGCCCTGGACCAGCTGGATCTGATCCCCAAGTCATTCTTAACACCCATCAGGGTTCTGGAAGCACCGGCCTATGGAACCACTAAGCAGCAGGCCTCACCGGGCAGGGACTCACCGGGCAGGGACACCTGTGGGTAATTGTATGTGAACATCATTGTTGATGGGCAGAGAGGGGGTGGTGCTGGGATGGGAAAGGATGGATCCCAAGGATGGCGAATCCATGTGAAAAGTAGAAACTGCTACCGAGCTCCTCTGGAGAAATGAGGTGCATAGGGTGATCCAGTCTGGGAAAAATAAGGGGTGAGAGAATTTGCCCTGCTCTCTTTCTAAGGCTGGGAGCTCCTCTGCAGTCTCTCTCACAGCTGCTCTCCAAGCCTAGCCTGGGCTCCCAGCCTGACGGGGAGCTCACCACCTTTTAGGCAGTCCACCAGAGGGGGGGCAGCTGTGGCCCTGGTGTAGGCCCCCCCGACAGGGAGCGGAGCCACTTCTGGGGTCCTGCTCTGCAGCCGTCGGTCCCCTCAGGGCCGCTGGTAACCGGGCCTGTCCCTACTTTCTTCCTCGACCCCCCACCACTTTGCTCTTTCTCTGTTCCAGAAATAGTCTACTCGTGTATGGAGAGCCTCTGTTCACTGCGCGTGGGGGCTTCCGCAGAGGCAGACCTTGTGCTGCCAGGACTCACTGCATTGGCTTCACTCCTCCCTCCTTCTGGCCACCAGAGGAGTTGGCGCCAGGCAGCCCAGGGCACCCAGAAGCACGGGGAGGGGGCGCCTCCCTGGGTCTTTGGAAGTGGCAGACACAGGCGCACATGGAGCACAGAGGTACTCAGGACTGTGGTCGGCCTGCACAACATGACCCCTTGCTATGGGCAAGGCCCTGGGAACCCCAGTGAGCCCTCTTAAAGAGAAAGGTGTGCACTGCAATGCGGGCCTCAGCCCGCACTCTCTATGGGGGTCCAGCTCCTGCCCCGCCCAGGGGCCTCGAACTCTGTGCCATCGGTACCCAGAGTCCAAGCCACATCCCAAGGGCCACCTTTAGCTCTGCCCTCCTCCCTCCTTTCCTTCTCCATTTCTCCCGTGGAGTTCCACGAGTTCTGGAATTCTGGACTTGCTTCTGCTTATTCCATCTCCTTCAGATCTCTATTCTGCTTTCTCCTCTCTACCGCATTGCCAATGACCCTATCTAAGCCCTTGAACTTTTTGCCTGTTGCCTCTTAATTGGTCCTCTACCCCTAGTCTCTCCCGCAGTCTACCATCCAAACAAATGGCTCCGTGATCTCTCTGAAATGTAAATGCTATCCCAGAAACCTGCTTGTCTGCAATTCTTCAAACCCCAGGCCTGTGGCACCAAATCCAGTCTCTGTAGTGGGGCCCACAAGGCTCTCAGGGTTTGGGGGGTTGGGGAGCACTATGGGCTTTGAGGCCAGACCTGCTCAGGTACAAATCTTAGAGTTCTTGGCAGCCCTTCCTCATCCCCCTCCCCATCTCTCTCTCCCTTCCAGGAAGATGACACCCCTGCCTTTGAAATCTCTCGTGCTCCCCTAGAAAGTTCCCTGTCCCACACACTGGTAACCCTTGCCATTGCTAAGGATCAGGTCCCCAAATCCCTTTTGAGTCTTGCAGAGTTCTCAGCTACGGAGTTAGAGTTCGATGGGGTCCCCTCCACCCAGCTACGGTTGCACTGTGGAGTGGAAGGATGGATTCTGTCCCAGGTTCTTCCTGGAGTGCTTCCTGGAGGAGGCAGACAACAATGCTTATGAGATGTAGCTGGTTCTCCTCTAGCTTTTATTTATTTTTATTAGAAATATTTTTTTCTCCTCTAGCTTTTGAAGTCAAACCAATTTCCCTGTGTGTGGTCTGCTCGGGCTTCCATACCGAAACACCACAGACTGCGTGGCTTAGCCACGGTTCATTTCCTCACAGTTTTGCAGGCCGGGAGCAAGGTCTGGCGGGGCGGGTTTCTGGTAGGGGCTCTCTTCCTGGCTTGCAGATACCCACTTGCTCATGGCATCCTCAAGGGGAGGAGAGAGAGAGAGAGCCCACAAGTACTCTGGGGTGTCTTCAGATAAGACACTAATCCCATCAGATCCGGGCTTCACCCCTACAATTTCCTCTTACTTACAACAGTGAGTGCTGAACATGGTCTGTAGCCCAAGTCCACTGCACTTGAGTGGGTTGTCCCCGATGGTGCACAGCCCGCCATGCGTCCGTTCCCAGCTGGCCAGTCTCCACAGCTACATCGGCACTGTTTGTTGTATCCGTGGACACATCGCTAGGCTCTCGAACCGCCAAGCTTAGTGTTCACACCCGGTTGCCTCCTGACATTCCACGAAGCTCTCAGTCCATACAGCGGTAACATCCAGCGTGGGTGGAGAGAGAGGCAGGGCCAGGGCCCAGGCGCCTGGTGGCAGTTTATGCCCAGGAGAAAACACTGACCTCAGAGCCCAGGGGTGTTGTGCTGGTCCCACCCTGTCCCTGACTCAGGCAGGTTCTGATCTCTCTCCGAACCTTCTCCCTCTCTGAACCTACGCAAGGTCAACCTGCAGGGGCTCTCTGAGCTGGGTCTCTCTAGATCCGCGCTGACCATCGGAAACCACTGGCCACCTGTGGTTATTTAAATTTAATTAATTAAAGTTAATTTAATTAACTTTAATTAAATTAACTTTAATTAATTAAAGTTAAAAAAATTTAAAATCCTGCTTTCACATCGTCCTCCTCACATTTCAAGTGTTTGTCTGCCCTGTGGGGCTACCGTCCGTGGTATCAGGCAGTGCAAGCGGAGAATGTTTTCATCGGCACAGAAAGTCCTGCTGGACGGGTGCTGCTCCACTGATTGGGGAATCTGAAGAAGTCTCAGAATCACCTGGATTCTTTTCTTTTCTTTCTTTTTTTTTTTTTTTTTTAAGGTTTTTTAACTTATTTGAGTGAGAGATTGAGAGAATGAGTGTGAGGAGCTGGCAGAGGGAGAAGTGGTCCCAATGTGGGACTTGATCCCAGGACCGTGGAATCATGACCTGAGCTGCAGACACTTAACCCACTGAGCCACCCAGGCTCCCAGAATCACCTGGATTCTTTATTAAAATGCAGACTTGGTCTCTGAGGTTGGCGAAGCGGCAGGTTCTGCATCTCGGAAAAGCTGTTGGACTGAGCCCAGCACCTGGAGCAGCAAAGCCCTATCAATGGTCCTGCTTTGAGCGGTCAGGGTGTCAGCAACACCGGTCCCAGCCCCAGTGGGAGCGGCAGGCAGATGCAGAGTCTCGGAGGCTACCCCCAGACCCACTTGCTCAGAAGCTCTGGGGCTCCGGCTCAGGAATCTGTGTATCGGGCCCTCCAGGTCAGTCACATGCACATTTCAGTTTGAGACCTCCGATCTAGAAGGCCAAGTCCATCAGGGGTTCCACGAAATAGTTGCTGAAGTTCAGCACGTCCCAAGGCATGTCCTGCTCTGTCCCAACTTGCTACCCCGGAGCAGAGACGTGGAACTTTGTGTCCTGTCCATCAGAGTTCCCTCCTGCTCTCTGGGGGCTCAGGACAGGGATGGCAGCGGGCCCAGCCTCAGTCCACGCCTTGTCCTTTCTGGAGCTCACTCTGCCTCTGGCACTCCCCCGCCCTCCCAGTGGCAGCCGATGCTCTCTGTGGGAGAACACTGGGCTGCAGTGTCCCGCCACGGACAGGCGCTCGCTTTCGAGTCTTTACACTAGAAGAAGAGCAGGCCTCTCCACCAGCTCAGCCGGCCAACAGGGAGGCCCCAGTGCCAGCTGCTTAAAGTGAGGGCAAGGCCACACCCAGCTCAGGGTCCTGAACACTAGTGGCATACTGCATGCTCCCCGGTGACCCACATCTCTTGGCTACCTCCCCTGGTGGGCAGCTTGCTCTCAGCCCTGCCATGACTGTGCCTCCACCAAGCTGCCCAGACCTTTCCAAGGCCACCTCTCCCTGCCACTCCTGTTCACTTGCCACACAGTCTAGGGATCCCTCCAAACACCCTGGCCGCCACCGGCCCCATCTCCATAATCACTGATCTTGGCAGAGGGTACCTCCCTGCCCATACCACACCTGACCCAGGCGTGCTCAGAAGGCTTCCTCTGGAGCTTAACATCTGCTGCCTGAGATGCACCGGGAAAGGGCAGCATTGGGCAGCTGCTCTGTGCCGTGGGCGGCCAGCCATGCCCTGAGGGACACTCCCAGCCTGCCCCGCAGCATCCCCTACCAGCAGCAGCTACGGCGCTGGAGGATGAAGGTAGGACCCCCGACCTGGCTCCACCTGTGCGAAACAAGACCCTCCCGGGACAATCCAAGGTCACCAAGCAGGTCAGAGCAGGAAGTTCTGTCACTCTTCTTAGGATACAGCGGGAGGATGAGCAGCCCAGAGAGAGCCAGAGACCCGCTGGGGCCACACGGCGCTCTGGAGGCTGAGTCAGACGCACCGGCCAAGGTTTTTGTGGGCACAGCCATCACCTGTAGACAGAAGCTCGGACGAGCGATTTCCCTGGCATCGCCACTTAGCACCCTGGTTTTGAGGATTCTATTTCCCTGATGAAGAAAGAGCTTCATGAGCTTGTCGAGGTCACACAACTAGCACATCTCCTCTAGGAGCTCCGAGCCCTCAGGGCTGGATATGACCTGTTGCCCAGGACCGGGACACTCAGCAGCTCTGCCTCACCCACCACTGACCACAATCTCCCCCTTAGGGAGCCCTTCCTGAGGCAGCTGGACTTATCCTCCCTGTGGCTGAGTTGGAGTTGTTTCCCCGTGACGACTGCATGGCCCTCACCCTTCATGGCCCTGCTGCCCCTGTGTAGGGCGCTCAGAGTCATGGACGGTGCCCGAGCTGACTTCCTTCCTGGCCCAGTGACTGCACAGCCCAGGACACCCCGGCAGCTCCCCATGTTTCCGCCCCTGCTGCCTGAGCTCCGAGGCCCTGGGAGATGTTGAAGTCACACTGGGCCATGCATGTTTTGGACCGTGAGGTGGAGGGGGCTCCCCGCTGGGCACACCTGCATCCTGGCCTCAGGACATCTCCCTTAGCTTGCGGCTGGCAGCCAGTGGGGGCTGCTCCAGGTCACCCTCTCCTCTTCCCGGAAGCCTGGCTGCCCCCCAAGCCCCGCCAGCCGCTGAGGACAAGGCCTGTGTTTCCCTGGTCCCCTTTCCCTCTCAGAGCTCCCGACACCACGGATTTATAATGGTTGGGTGTATGTGCCGGAAAGCACCTCTCCATTTGCATTTTCCAGTGCATATTACTAGCCCATTTCACAGATGGGAAAGCCAAGATTTGGAGAGCTGATGTCGCTGGGAGAAGGCCACCTCCTCATTAAACAGCGATGCTGGGATTCAAACCCATGTGGGTGGCCCCGGGTTTGAGTTTTCTCAACAGGCCAAACTGCATCCCGCTTAAAGTGCTACTTCCTGAATGAGGGGCAGAAGCTTGGAGCCCTCAACCCCATGCCTACAGGACGGCCTGAGTCCAGGCTTGAGCCACTCTGGGTAGCCAGGACCAGGGGAGGGCTGTGTGCCTGCAGGGCAGCAGGGGGCACCAGCGGGGCACTAGCCCCGGGACCTCTGTCCCACCCCTGCCCTCAGCCCAGCTGCTCAGCTGGCCCAGACTAGGGGGCCCCCGGGGAAGCCAGGCCGTGCGGGCAGCCAAACAAAGGGGTCTGCAGTCAGACACTTCCTCACTGCACAAAGCCCTACTTCCCCCCCAGACACAGACTTCGGCCACAAGGACCCCAAAGAATGCCTGGAATGTGGTGGGCCAGACGGCCTCCTGCAGAGGGGCAGGCTGGCTTTGTGTCAGTGCGTCTGGACAGTCAACCCCAAGTTAGAAAGGTCCCTCCCTGACCTGTGACCCTGCCCTCTCATTCTGTCCCCTGGGGTGGGGGGAGCCCGGGCTTCCCTCCTAGGAATGTCAGTGTCCCTTCCATGACAGGGGTACCTGGCCCCAAGTTCAGAGCACCTTTGAGAAGAAGAGGGAGTACTGGGAGCTCCTACACATTGTCCCCAGGAGGCGGGACTCCACCCCAAGGATGCATCTGGGTCCCCCTGCCCACAGTGGAGGCTCCCTGGGCAGTGATGCATCCAGGCCCCACCTCCCCTGTTCCCCCAGGAACCGCCCCCACCACACCTGCCAGGAGCCCTGACAGTCCTAGGAGCAGGTGTAAATCCTGCCTCACAGGCGTGTGTGCTAGTGAGGGGGATGGACAATGAGGCCAGACCTAAAGGAGTTACAGAGCACGAGCCGCACTTACGAGAAAGAGAGGGTAGAGGTGGGCAGTGGGAGGGGGCCATGATCGTGGTCAGTGTGGTCAGGAGGCCTGAGGGGAGAGGTTTGAGTGAAGATTTGAAGGAGATGGAGGGAAGAGCAGGGGGGAAGAGCATTCCAGAAAAAGGAAGCAAGGACGAAGTCCTGCTTGCTCAGGGCGTGGCAAGAGCAATGTCGGCAATGGAGAGGCTCGTAGAGCTGATTCTGGAAGCGATGAGGGGCCAGAGTGAGGGTCGGGCCGTTGCCAGGCCTCAGTGCTCATTCTGGGTGAGATGCGTGCCCTCTTGGGGTTTTGAGCTGGGGAGTGCGGGCCCCCTGCTGCTCATGCAGACCGGACTGGGGGCAGAGGCACGCATCACCTGAGCAGGCTCCAGGGCCAGGTCATGGCCTGACCACCCTGCACACATGTCAGCCTGTGCCCAGGGCCTGGGCTGTGCCCTTGCCAAGGCGACATCCATCCTACACTCAGTGGACAGACAGAGCGCCGAGCTGGAGCGTGGGACTGGACGCAGAGCCACAAGTGCCTCTCCCTTAGAGCCCCCTCCTGACGGGAACCAAGGACTCCGGTGCCCTCTTCCAAAGGGTACAGGCAGAGCTGGTCCAGTGGTTGGGAGAGGGACCCACTGCCATGGGGGTCAGCAGTCAGGAGGCGCCTCAGGGGCCCAGTGGGGCCTGGAGTGGGATTATTGTTGGGGTTCCTGGTAAACTGAGAGTCTGGCCCCAGCCCAGCCCACCCAGGCCAGCTGGGCCTTGCCCAAGGTAGCAGCATGAGTGAATCCGCAAAGGAGGGGGGGCGTCAGTGTCCACCCTACCCCAAAAGCCAGAGACACATTTTCAGCTTGCCCATGACTCACTCTTCCTCAGCAGAAAACTGTTTTTTCCTTCAAAATCACAGACTTCCACCTTCAGACAATAACGTGTTCTCAGGAAGTTACACGTTTTGTTTTTCTGTGCAAGCCGCCGAGGGTGGTGTTTGTTTTTGAAATGTTTTATTGTTATGGGGTCTGTGGGCCTGGCTGACCCCTAAATAGAATGGCCCTATATGGCAAATAAAAATGCAGGACTGTGCAGCTACATTTGAATTTCAAATGAACAAATATTTTTTTAGTCTGAGTATGTTCTATGCAATATTTGGGGCATATTTAAATTAAAAAAAATTATTCATTTATCTGAAATTCAAATTTAACTTCTATTTTACTTAGCCACCTGGCCCTCAGTCCACTGAGTGTGCCATTCCTGGCCACCAGCCCCAACAGGTCCCTGAGGCCCTTCCTGAGTCCCCTGACCCTGGGGAGGATTCACTGTCTCCCAGTCACTGGCTCAGCTCTGCCCGAGCCCCTGCTGGGGGGCCCTGGGGCCCTCAGGTCACAGGCCAGACAGGGGGCTGAGCTCTAAAGCAGCCACGAAGCTACGTCCCACTAAGTCTTTGCCCTGCTCCCCACCTCTCCTTCTCTCTCCTTTCAGGAACAGCTGACAAAAGGTACTGTCCCCCGCCCCTCACAGTCCTCCTCCTTGAGGTCAGGACCCTCAGCCTGGTCCTTCAGGAGGAGCTATGCCCGGACCCCGACCCCTGCCCTGGCTTTCTGGCCTCAACATGAGGGAGGCAAACCAAAATTGGGCCCCTTACAAGAGGGGCTGCCCCCGCCCCCCAAGCCGTCCTGCACAGCTGCTCTGTGGCCACAAACTCCACTAGGGCTCTTGACAACCCAGAGCTGGGCCTCTAACCCCCAGCACCTGCCCCGGAAGGCAGCATTTGAAAGGGGAGCTTTCTCCCTCTTTGCTGGCTGAGATACTGGAATCAGGGGGTCCCGCTTCCATTTGAAAGCATTACGTCATAACTATTGAGGTATGCTCGTTTCCAACTTTATGGACCCCCAGAACAAAAGAAATACCTCCTTTCCTTCTACTACCTCCAACAGATCACCCGCAGGTCACTGACCCTGAGCTCTTTGGTTCACTTACCTGGAAACACCCTCTGGACACCTGCTTTCAGCAAGACCAGCTTGGTCTCGGGGAGATAAAGACACAAAGAGGCTCCCTGTAGCCTCAAGGAGCTGAGGATGGTAGGAGAGAGGGAGGTGAATGTCTCCTCACCTTACGGTGATGCCAGGCTTGCTATGGTGGGTGTTCGGGGGCTACCCAAACTGAGAAAGCAGGGTGGGCTTCCCAGTGGAGACAATGCCTGAATGGAGTCCCTAGAGGTCGGTCAAGATTCTACTGGGGAAGGAGAGAAGAAATGGTGTTCCAGACAGGGAAGCAAGGAGAGCAAAAGGCCTAGAAGCTTGGGAGTGAGTAGCTCTCTGAATGAGTGAGTTTCGGGGTAGTGAGGCCCAGGTAGTCCGCAGGGCAGGACAGGTCTTGGACACGGGCTGGGAGCTCAGGTTTTACCCGAAAGAGCCAAGGGAGGGCTAGGAAGGATCACAGAAATGAATGAGAGACCCCAGCTCACCGGAGCTCACCGGAACCATGATAGGAGCCCTGAGGCCACTGTTGGGGGCGGGTTTAGGTTCTAGAAGCAGGGACCCCATCTCCTTCATCACTCACTCCCTTGTGGCCCAGACCTTGCATGCAGCAGGGGCCCAATGTTTGCGAAGTCAGCAGGTCTGAACAGACAGAAATCTCTGCTCCTTACAAAAGACAAAGAGAAAAGCTAAGGCCCAACTCTGGAGAGAGCTTTTCCTCAGCCCCCCATACCAGAAACCCCCTTTTCTCAGGCCTTCCTCTGCCTCAGCTCCCTCTGTGTTTTACCACTTCTGGGCACAGGCCCCCTCCCCTCCTGGCACTGCCCGAGCCTCAGGGTCGCCCATGCACTTTCAGACTCCTGGAGCCTAGGCCTGCTCAGGAGCCCCGGCCCCGTTCCCTTCTCTTCCTGCTGAACACTCCCCACATTGTTCGCCTTTGTGTCCTTTTTCCTGTGCCTGAGCTATTCTAACTTTATGGCCCTGGTTCTCTCCAGGGGTCATTTGCCAAACTCAGACTGGCGCCACAGATTGGAGAAAACAGAGCCCCACCAACCCCCAGGACCTCCTCCTGCTGAGGAAGACAGCAGAGACCCTCCCAGCCTGCTTCCTAACCCCCTGGCCCTTCCAGGCCTCACGGGACCCTCCTCCTGGCCCACAGAGGCTTCTGGGATCCTGCCCTGGACCCATGCCCACTGGCCTTCCCAAGAAAGGCTTTCTTTGAAGGTGGCTTGAGTGCCCCAGGGGCAGTGAACCCATGAAGTCCTTGGGTCCCCAGGCCGAACTAGTGGCTGACCCTAATGGCAGCAGGTGTCAATTCATGAACTTGAGAACAGAACCCGCTGCCTCCCCGAGGCCACTCCTGGGACACTGGGACAGACCTCAGATCACTGAGTCACTGTCCTGTCTGCACATCTCATAGTAGGTGGAAGCAGCTGAGGGGACCAGGGCTGTGGACTTGCAACCACTTCGCAGAAGCCGTGTGCCTCACTTTATTATATATCTTCACTGTATTTCCGGGGAATTCAGGCTCCCCGAGGTTTGGTCGTCTTGAAGGCCACAGAGCTGATATGGCCAGGACTGGCCCCGAGACCCAGACTCCTGGATCCACGCCCGGTGTTCTTTCCTCCCTGTGTCCTGGGCTGAAGTGGTCCTCAAGCTGGTTCCGTGGGGAGAAGCAGGGGGAGCGCGAGGCCTAGGGAGAGCCCGGGAAGCCTGGCTCAGGCCTGACTCCGCGGCCAACTTCTTATGTGGTTCCCATCAGGTTCTTATCCATCTCGGCTGCCTCCTTCCAGCTCCAAGCCCCCCGATGTCCGGGTCGGGCCCCTTTCCTTCGGCCGACATTCTCCCCGGGGCGGGGCCCCCATCAGGCTCCCCCGAGCTCTCTTCTCAGCTAGGCCTTGGTTGGGGGCTTCCGTGTTCGTCCTCGCGTTGTCCAGCTCAGCCAGAATCCTGCTAAATCAGCTCACCGAGACTGCCCCTCCTCCATATCTGATCACCCTCAGCATCGGATGAGGTTCCCATCCCCCACCTTTCCCGGGTGATTTGTGGCTGCCCTGGCCGGCCTTCTGCGGGAATCCTGTCAGGATTCCCTGAGCCCTGGTGCTTCTTCTCAGCACTTTTCCATCCCCACTGCACCCCTGTTTCTTGGCTATGATTCCCTCTCTTCCTTACGGTCAGAGTGAGCCCAGTCTCTCTCCCCTACGGCCAAAGCCCATTGCTGTGGTCCCTGCAACTATTGGGGCAGTCTCCTCAATAACGTCTGCCTTACCATTCTGTAACCAGTGTATATAACTGCTTTTTGAAGACTTCTGTTCCTATCACAATCCCCTCTCGCTGCCCCAAGCTGCCCATGATCCGGGCCCTGGGGCTACATAGACTCCTGATTCAGGTCTTGGTGTAGCCCTAAGGCTTCGAAATGATTTCCTCACATGCCTGGGATTGAGAACTCTAGTTTCCTGCCAAGGACAGACAGCATGAGGTTGTGAAAACACCAAGGACATTTTCCTTTAACCAGCTGGAAACTGGGTGATCAGGCCCTTCCCTCTGAATGTGGGGGAGGGGAAGTTTGGGACCCCCACCCACTCCCCCGCTCCAAACTTGGGAGAGGGGAGTCTTTGTCTCAGGTGCTGCCAGCCGAAGACCCTGGACTTTTGCCAACTCTGGGCGCGGGAGCCAGACCCTGGGGTCCTGCGGAAGAGTGATCTCATCTGGCTTTCCCTCACCCCATCTTTCCCACAGAAAACCCCTCTCCTCTTCAACCTTGAGACACCCCTACCCACCCACAGTGCCTTGGGTCTTTCCAGGAGGTGTGTTTTATAAACATTCTTTCAAGGGAGACCCCAAAGCCCCGGTCTCATTCACATTAACCCTGAAACCCGCATCAGCTGGCAGGGTGAGTTGCCTTCTGTAGACTGAGAAACCTAAGATTCAGAGGTTTCCTGAAAAGGACTGGCTCAGGGTAGACCAGCAGTTCCAAAGTCATGCTTCTGGAGACTTCACCAGATCTACAACTCCCAGCAGTTCAACTCCATAAGGAGCTGTTGGCTTTTCCCTTCCTGTTCAGATATTGGCTTCAGTGGTTTTCCCTTATCTGGTCTGCAAGTTATAAACCCAAGAAATTTTCTCATAAAGATAACGATTACCAAAGCTGGAGTCCAGAGAGCCTCCGGTCAGAGCTGCTAACTTCAGGCTGCTCGAGGGACCCAGCACTCTCGCCCCCACCGCAGCAAGGAGAACCATGGGCTTTGCTGCACTGGCCAGGGACAGAAAGCGAGCAAGGAGACCGTGTCAGGAATCAAAGCCTGCCTGCTGCTCCATCTGGTTTTGAATGCCAAGCCAGGTCCTTGCCGTGTGTGTCGCCCTCAAAAATCCAGAGAAATGTCCTGTTCACGGCAGGGAAAACAATTGCACTGATTAATTGTGCTTCTGTTGACGTCTCCATTCTCGAGACTTCTCAGTGCATTCCAGTGAGGCCATCTGCCAGATGGAAGTGTTGTCACACACAGCTTCTCGGTGCAAACTGCAAGGCTTGTGAGACTCGAGCAAGCCTGTTAGAATTCCTTTTACTAAATGGCCATAATCAAAGAACAAGCTCTTAGTTATCTAGCAATGAGCTTTAGAAATAGATGAGTACGAAAAATCACAATTTATGAGTTCAGCGATTTTTCTTTTGCTGCTAAAAATAGGAGCCTGTGAAACTCTTAACAGGGTTGGAAGAGATATAGTCAATTGTTAATTGTGTACAAGGGGTTGATCCATGGCTACCTTCCTCCCACCACTGCCCAGGGCACGGGGCTCAGGGAGCAGGGCTGAGCTGGCCTGGGAGAGGGAATGTGGGAGACCTCATTCTCAGGCCGCCAAGGGCCAGGGCACCAGCAGGAAGATGGGAGTACTGCCTGGTCGGGACAGTGTGTGGCTATAGACAGGGAACCCCATTAACCTAGGTTGATGAGGGGACGATGGCCTGGCCGGCCCCACTGGGCTGGCACCCGGCCTTCAAAGAGTGGCACTTGGGGGCAGGCAGTGCTGGGTCAGCTTGGCCTCCCGGCCAGCTCACAAGTCCGCTTCCTTCTCCGGCTCACCTTGTTGGGAGGCTCAAGGGAACCGGGCAGTTTCCTCCCGTCCGATCCTGTCCCTGGACTGGTGCGGCTGGCCCAACTGAGCTGGATGGAGAGAAGCTGGGGGCACTGGGTTCGAGCCTCAGCTTCAGCGTTCCTGATACTGGGGGTCATGGGCCTCTTGGAACATCAGCCCCTCATTTCTGTAACAGGATGCTTGCATTGGCCTGGCTTGGGTTTTTGCCAGGATTCGATGAGAACATGGAGAGGGTGGTGGTTGTTATTACTGGCATGGAAAGAGCGGTTTCCTAGCTCATTAATGTGGAAACTGTAAGCGTCTGGCTGCCTCAGGACAAAGGCCCCACTGGCCCTTTCTGTCCTCTCTCCTCACTCCCATATTGTTCAGACTTTGTTTTGGTTGTTTTGGAACTTCCAGAACAATGGGTTCTGGAGGCTTGGCTCTGCAGCTCTTCACACCCCCAAGGAAGCATTTGTGGGGCTGAGGCCACAGTCCCAGAGTGAGGGGTCTGGAGGGATATTTACCTGGCTCAGTCCTGTAGCCTGGAGCATGTCAGCCCCACAGGCCTCGCCCAAAGCCTCTGCTTCTTATAAGTCATCCACTGGGTGCCAGCCCCTTCCTCCTCCAGCTCTGACCCTGCAGCCTATCTCTAGCTGCCAGGCTAGCATCCCTGGAGGTCCCAGTGCGGCAGCAGGTGAGGGGCAGGGCCCTGCGTGATTATCCGTCAGCCTGGCGTCCGCAGACCTGAGCTCGTCCACGCAGGGCCCTGGCCTGTGTCTCCTCCTCCACGGCCTTTGGGTCACCCCCTCCCTCTCCAGGGAGGACAGGAGCAGCTGAGGAATTCCTCTGAGGCGTGAGGCCGAGGATGCCCGCACTCAAGGAGGGAGACTCCCCATTAAAAGACAGCTGTCGACACAAAGGGTGATGCCTGAGACACTCCTGATGGGCACTGGGGGAGGGGGACCTCCGGTCCATCCTGTCCCATCTGCCTCCTGGCCAGGCTTCTCTCCCTCCGTCTCTGCTTATGTTCTTCCTCCCACTGGGACTCTGCCTGCCCCCCTTCTCTCCTGCCCTCTGAGAACCAGCCTGAGTTTTACCTCCTCTAAGAAGCCTTCCCCACGCCGACCCTCCTGTCATGGGAGCCACAGCCCTGGCACCTTATTTTCTCTGCTTTGTATGGGGTCTCCCTGAGACTCGGATCTGATTGTAGAGACTCGGCCATTTCCTGCCGTACGACTGTCTCTCTGAAGCGCGGAGCTCATTACCCCCCTCACTGTGTTGGAAATGCCCGGAGCATAGCAGGTGCCCCGATATCCTGCCGACGAGGAGGCTGGCGTGACCCCCTCAGCGTGAGCCCAGGGCTCATGTCTCAACCTGGGGATTTTTAAATTCCACAACAGAAATGGAAGCTGACCCCATCACACTGAGTCTGTGTTATTTCCTGGGCCTTCCCTGCCCTCCGGGAAACGGAATTGATTACCAGAGGAAGAACGCAGGCTGGAGTTTCTGTTTCTATTCTGCACGGAGGGATTGCTTTCTCTGAACCAAAAGACACACAATCATACCCTTCGGTTCAGTGGAAAACAAATGATAAAGTCAGAATTCCCCCTAAGGTAGCCTTTCCCAGGGACACACGTCCAGTATGGATGTTTTCTGGGAATCCCAGCAGTAATTTGTTTGGGGTCTACTGTCTCTGGCCGCCCCTTTGCCTGAAGGTCTAGCTGTGGTTCTGACCACTCCAGAGGAAGGCCAGGTCTGGACCAGCGCCTCATGCGCGCATCCTTGGAGGCTCTGCCCAGGGCAACACTGATTCCGGAGGGCTTTGTGCATGGTGTCGTGTTTGGTCCGGCCTCGGCCAGTCTGACTTTGGGGGCCTGTCTGGATCAGTGTCCTGTGTGTCGTAGGTGCTCATAATAACGTGGATTAGACTGAGGCTCAAAGACCCTAACTTTGTGGAATGATCAAGCCCACAGGAGTACAGAGGAAGGCAAAATTGTGGCACCTATGTTGGCCAGAGAGGGTGACACGGGGGTGACTGATGGATGACCGGGGCTGTGGAGATGGCAGTTAGGTGGCCGGCAGAGGGGAGAAGAGAGCATGGCAGGTGGAGAGGAGTCAGCGGTGGAGACCCAGACCTGGGCTTGAGTGTGAACTGTGTAGGAGCGATAGGCTTTGGGCAGAAGGTGTATGCTAGAGGGGCTCCGTGAACACAACAGGCCGTATCACAGCGTCCTAAGTGGCCAGGAGTGGCAACAGCGTCCCAGGAGCCCTCCGTGGGGGGCAGAGGTTAGCAGTGGGGTTGTGGCTGCGTCTGGAAGGCAGAGTCCTGTCTTGAACAGAGCTGGGCTGGGCACTCCTGACCTGACTGCATCTGGTGTGGCGGGCAGGGTCCGAGTAGAAGGGATTAGAACCTGGGGCGGCTGGACAGCTCAGATGGATAAGCCTCTACCTTTGGTCCAGATCACCATCTCTGCGTCCGGGCATTGGGCTCCCTGCCTGCTTCTCCCTCTCCACACCTGCCCCCCGACCCCCGCTCATGCTTTCTCTCAAATGAACAAACAAAATCTTTAAAGAGAGAGAGAGAGAGAGAGGATTGGAACCTGAATTTGGGCCCGGCCATCATGGGTGCAGTGAGGAGGAAAGAGGGCCAGGGATCGGGAGACCGACTGCAGGGGCGCAGAGCTGGCTGAGGCTCCTGGGCCAGGGATCTGGAGACCGACTGCAGGGGCGCGGAGCTGGCTGAGGCTCCTGGGCCAGGGATCTGGAGACCGACTGCAGGGGCGCGGAGCTGGCTGAGGCTCCTGGGCCAGGGATCTGGAGACCGACTGCAGGGGCGCGGAGCTGGCTGAGGCTCCTGGGCCAGGGATCTGGAGACCGACTGCAGGGGCGCGGAGCTGGCTGAGGCTCCTGGGCCAGGGATCTGGAGACCGACTGCAGGGGCGCGGAGCTGGCGGAGGCTCATGGGCCAGGCAGGAGCACATCTGGTGCAGAAGAGGGCATGAATCTGGGGTAGACACCCGAAGTGATCACACACGTGTCTCTCTGCACGCAACCCTACGTCCACACAAGCGGGGCTGTAAGGGGGCGTCACGCTGTGCCCACCGCTGGCTCGGGGTAGGACGCCCGCCTTTCCTTGCAGACGCTGCGGAGCACAGACACAGCCAAGCCCAGGAGACGTTCTGGGGAAAGAACAAAAACCTCACCCGCCACTGAGTTGGGTTTGCAGGGCGAGCACGAGTGGGCCTCGAAGACTTGGGGTACGGGCTGGGGACGTGGAAGTGGGGACCCTAGGAATTGATGTTCTTCTAATGTGGGCTCCATATGTATGTGTAGGGGAGAGGCAGGGGGCGGGGAGCTGAGAAAGGAGAACCTTTTCTGCGGGCCTGAGCCGTTCAGCCCTGGCCCCGCAGGCGGCCCATTCACAGACACCAAAGGCCTCCTCAGAAAGCTCCCAACCGTCTTCGGGGCCCAGCGTGATTCTTGGGGGGGGGGTCTTGCCTCCTCCCAAGTGTCCTTTGAAACCATGTGCCCTGTTCTCCCTGAGAGAAGTTCTAGTTCACACCCTCTTCCCAGCTCCCTGCGCTCACCGGGGCCCATCAGTGGCTTTCATGTAGCTCCGACGTGGGCAGAGGCGGGAAGGGGAAGAAAGACCCTCCAGGGGGAAGAAGGGCCCACCTGGGAAGCGGAAGGGGGCTTTCCTGGTGGCCGGAGCGTGGCCTGGGAGTCGAGCTGGGCAGAAGCCCGGGCCGAGCCGGGGCCAGGGGGACTAAGGCTTGGCGCTCACGTGGAAACGCTCAAGCTTTGAGCCTGAGGCCAGTGACGTCTTTAGAGCGGCTGCTGCACGCAGATGGGAGGCCGTGCGAGGGCTCCTGTCCTCGGCGTTGAAGCTGGGGGTGTGGGGGTGGGATGAGCCTTCCAGAGAGGCGCTGGGCAGAGCTGGGCAGGTAGCCCTCCCGGGGCCTGTCTGGCCTCCTCCGCGCGGCTCTTCAGCTGCTCAGGGCAACCCGCAGCCGTGGGATGGGCTCATTCCGCCAGGAGGGGCCTTGATCTTGGTGATTTCTGGCGCTGAGCCCTGGGGTCCCCACACCTGCAGTCCTGGGCTCTATCCCTACGGGGTTTCCAGGTGGTCCTTGAAGCGGGATCGTTAATCCCGCTACCCACTCAGATGTGAAATGCCAGTAGAAGGCGACAATGACCCCATTCTGGGGCCTCACACCACTGTGGTCGTCTTCTCCTCGGAGGCTCTGGTGGGTGCCCCCGCCCATCCCCGGGGCCAGAGGAAAGGTGGGCCGTCCAAGACGTGTGTTCCGCTGTGAGCTTCTGGGGGGTGAACAAGAACAGAAGCCCCACCAAGAGCCCCTCCAAAACTATGGGGGGGAGGGAAGAGAGGAGACTACTGGTTACTGAGGCTGGCTCTGAGCAGGGCAGCTGGCGTCTGTACACCTGGGCCTGCCCACAGCAGCCTCAGGAGAAGTACCACAATCCCATTTTATTGACAGGAAAACTGAGGCTCAGAAAGGTAGAGTAACTTGGTCAAGGCCACACAGTGAGTGGGTGTGTGGCTCTGGGACTCTGGAGCCATGCTCTGAACCAGGCAGGGAGGTATCTTTTATTTTTTAAATTTTTATTATTATTTTTAAGAGATTTTATTTATTTATTTGTCAGAGAGCGTGAGCACAGACAGACAGAGGGGCAGGCAGAGGGAGAAGCAGGTTCCCTGCTGAGCAAAGAGCCTGATGTGGGACTGGATCCCCAGGACGCTGGGATCATGACCTGAGCCAAAGGCAGCCGCTTAACCCACTGAGCCACGCAGGCATCCCAGGGAGGTATCTTTTAAACAACCACCATTAACAGAAATGTCCAAGTTCCAAGAATTGAAATGGCCTCAGTACCACATGGCTTATTCTTTTTGAAATCTTTGTTGAATGCAGCCAAGTGGAAAGTCTGACCCTTGTTCCTTCTTAGCCTCACAGGCCAAGTCAGGATCCGTGGCCACCCCAGGCCTTGACTTCCTGCCAGTCCCAGGTCGGCCCTACCTGGGATGCTCCTAATGCACTTGCCCAGGGCTTCTCCTGAGTTCAGGAAACTCCCCAGGACACAGCTGAAGCTGGGCGGCCACCACGCGCGTGCGGAGCCCAGAGAGAGTGGAGTGGGGGTTTCCCTGGAAGGACTCCATCAGCTTGGGGTGTTTTCTTCCTGTTGGCTCTCTTGGCCCAGTATCCCCGCCTCCCCCCCACCGACCCCCGCCTTGGCCTCCAGGAACTTGCTCAAGGCCGGGGGACCAGGACTCTGGGGCGTTCGTGGGCGGTGAGCTTCCCGGGGCTGTCCATTGACAGGGCTTCCCCAGAACAGCCGATGAGATCATCTGCCATTTCAGGCTGGTCTGAGAGATCCTCGGGTGCAACAAAGCAGGCCCAGGAGATATCCTGTATGACTCATCGGTGGGCCATGCACCAGGGGCTTCCGGCCCTCCACAGAAACCGACACAGAGGACCATTGTTTACCCCGGAAGCCCCCCGCTGGCCCTGCAGCCTCAAAGGGGTCATTTGTGTTTTCTCCCGGGTTCTCTGGAACTATAGTCTGGGGGATGGGGGTCTACCGGGCAGCCTGGGTCCCTGCAAAGGGAGGAAAATCAGTGTCCAGTCACTCACCCATAAATCCCACAAGAATACCCCTGATACAGGAGCCTGTCTTTCTCCCTCCTGGCTTTAAAAAAAGAAAAAAAAAAAAAAGGCAAGTGAAAAAGTTTTGGATCAGTAGGAGAGGCAGCTAGGACTGGTTTCTCTGCTCTTTCCAGGCCCTCACGTAGGACACCCTCTGGGACACAGACCCAACGTACTGTTGTAGAAGGCACAGGGCAGGTGGCCAGAGCTGGGCAAGGAGGAAGACCAGGCTGCCCTGGTGCCCCTTGCTACGGATCAAGCTGGGTGCCCTTAGAAACCTCCGGGGGAAAAAAGCCAAAAAATCATTTTTTTTTTAAAGAGGAATCAAAGGATATAAAAGAGAATTCACAGGAAACAAAATCCAAATGACCAACAAGTTCACAAAGAAGTTGTAAACCTCACTAGTTATCAAGGAAATGCAAATTAAGACAACGAGGTACTATTTCACACCCGTGAGATTGGCAAAAATCACCGGGACAGATACTGTCAGGAGCTGGTGGGCTGGGAAAGGAGGCCTCAGGAGCTGCTGGTGGGAACCGACACCAGCCCGGCGGGCGGTGAGTGTTCATGGAAAATCATATGTAAATTCAGTGGGTGCAGACCTTGGAACAGGAATCTTGCTCCTGTGCAGCCCGAGTAGGGATGAGGCCCTAGAGTACCAGAGCAGAGGACCCCTTCCCCAGGAAGGGCCCCCCCCCAACCTCCACACACTCCCTAGCATGTGGGTTTTCTTCAGCAAAACCTGGAAACCGGGGCCCAGTGAGGTCCTGCGTGGAGCCGGCCACTATGCTGCTATGGACTCTGGCCCTTTGGGGCTTGGGTTCAGGGCTCTGACTCTAAAGAAGGCAAGACACCCCATTCCCATTCCAAGGTCTAAGTTAACATCCGAACCCTTCCAACTCACGAGCTTTCTCTCTTTGGGTAATAAATTACCATACACTTAGCAGCTTAAAACTGCATACATTTATCCTCTCATGCTGTGGGTCAGGAATCTGGGCCCGGCTTAGCTGGATCCTTTGCTCAGGGCCCTCTAAGACTGTAATCTACGTGGAAACTGGCAGCACTCTCATCAGGGGGCTCAGGTGGGGAAGAATCTGCACCTGAGTTCAGGCGTTTCCCTGCATCGGGAAGACCGAGGCCCCTCGCTCTTTCTGCCTCTCAGCGGGAGGCCACCCCCCCATCGAGACCACCTGTGCTTCCTTGCCAGGTGGGCTTCCTTGATGGCTGTCTACTCCATCACGCTGGCAAGGACGGGCTCTTCACTCAGAGCGGGCCCAACCCCATGTTTAAGGGTTCTTACTCGATTAAGCCCGCCCCACACAGAATAACCTCTGTTTTGATGAGCTCAAAACCAACTGATTTGGGATCTTAACGACACCTGTAAAATCCCTTCATAGTCTATGAACTAGGACCAAGTCCCAGGTCCTGCCCACAACCAAGGGGAGGGAATTATGAACGGAACTTCGGGCAGGAAAACATGGTGCCCCTCTAGGGTCTGTCCGCCACCTTTTCTGGCTTCCCGTAGAGGAAGGCTCCTCTTCTACTGAGAGGAGGCGGAGTCTCAGGCTGTACGGAACCGTCCTGGGAGACGCGGCCCTCCCCGTGCAGGGTACTGAGTGCCAGGTGGGACAAGGCAGGGTTGCGGAGGGAGGGCCGACAGGGGTGGTGCTGGGGTGCTTGTCCACCTGGGGTGTGGAGGCTGTGAAGAGAGGCGGTGGTGGCAAAGCAGGTCCTGGGGAGGGCTGGCCTCTCAGTAGCATGAAGAAGTGAGGAAGGGCTGGGGGCAGCGGGCACGCACCGTGTGCTGGGCAGGTGCCCTGGGATGACCATTTCTCCATCTCCAGCTGAGAGGGCCCCAGGGACAGGCACCCCCTATACACGTCAGCCCCTTACATTGTAACCTCTTCTTCTGTCCCCTGTCCTTGCCATCGGGGACCCACCCCCTCCTCCACTCAGCTTCCATGGGTACCTACGAGGTCAGCTAAGGGGCAGATGGGAGGGCACTGCCTGTCCCCACAGATCCCTCTGTGGGCAGGACTGTCAGCCTGCTGGCCTCAGCTCAGCCTGCTCCAGGGAGACACACTGTCAAACAGGAATAAGCACCCACTATGCTGGGGTTCCTCCCACTGCGGGGTTCAGATCTAGCGGGGACCCTCTTGGAGGGCCTGAGCATCCAGAGCCTGTGGGCTATCCTGGCAACCCAGGCTTCTGGACTCCATGCCCTGCTGAGAGACAAGGCTTGAGGCCTTGGTGGCCCAGGTGGGCGTGAGTCCTTGAATCTGGGCTACTCCCAGATGCGCTGCCCCCCTCCCTGACAGTTCTCGAGAACTTCCCCCTGCCTCTGCTCCTGAACCACCTTTGATCCCTCTGTGCCTGCCATGGTGTGAGTTGGATGGGGGAGGAGGCGGGGGTGGGGGGTGGGTACCTGCCTCCTCTGCTCAGGCCAACCACAAGTCCCAGCCCTGCGCCACTGACCACCTCAATTCCCCCTCACCTTCCGGCCTACCTGCCACCCTCACCCTAAGCTAGACCAGCTCCCCCACCCAAAACCAACATCCCCAGCCACCCCTAGCCTCAGCTCACATCTTAATCAAGCAAGGGTTCTAGAGTAAGACCTATGCAAACGAAGCTGGGGCCCTGGCACTCTGGATAACCGCTCTGAACTGTGCTGGCCTCAGCACACGCTGATCTGGTGCACTTGGCCTTCGTGTGAAAACCACAGAAACCAGCTCTGGCTAACTTACTTAGGAAAAGATTTTAGCGAAAGAGTATTGGGCTGCTCACACTGGGTTATCAGGAAGGCTGGAGAACAAGGGAGGTGAGCACCTTTGGACCGTGTCCCCCATGGGAACCGCGTGCTACCTTCCACCGGGTGCACCCTGCTGGGTTCCCCAGTCCTGTCAGCCTCTCTCGGAAGCTTTGTATCTCTCCCTCCAGATGCCAAGCCCCAGGGACAAGGGTTCCACCGGTCACGCACATGTCCCAGCTACCGCTCTGGTGGAGGATGAGGAGGGGACAGGAGCCTCACATCATCTTCTGTGATGGGAGGAGGTGGGCTCGCCTTGCCTGGGAGTCGTCTAGCAGAGGAAGCCCGTGGCCATGACTCTTTCTGGTTAGTTCCCCTGTCTTGGCCATCGCGACACCTGGGGCCCAGCGCTGCTAGTGCGCACCCGACCACGCAGAGTGCGGGCCGTGAGGTCTCTCTGCCCTGTCTCAGGGTGGCTGGCAGACAGGTGGCTCTGTGGACCTGGCCAGCACACTCTTCTGTTTATGGTGACGGCCAGCCACTGTGCCTTGTTTCGTCCCAGAACTGGGCCCCCACCCACCTGCCCGGGAGTCCACTTCAGGTCAAAGAGCCTGCGTTTCTTATTTGTATTCTATTACTTAGGGTTTCAGACTCACCATATTTGGTACCTGACCCACAGACTTAGGCTCAACTAGTGTTTTGTTCTTCTACCGAATGTCCAGGCTCAGAGTCATCAAATGGGGGACTTCGATGATTTTAAAAGATTGCCTATACAAATTGTTTGGTGGTCCTGCACAAGGGCACGAAGAATCGTGGGGGGGCTGAGGCTGGGCCAGGCAGGGCGTGAGTGACCCCGGAGCTGTAGCCTCCGCCTGCAGATAGGCAGGGTCTTGCAGGACAGCTGGAAGGCCTGGAAGTGAGGACAGACTGCTTTCTCACTCTGGCATCTAGAAGCTTCTCTCCTCTCCCCTAGATCAGGGGATGGACCTGGGGAGGGGTGGGGTGCCCATCCCCCCACGGTTCTGCTTCAGGACTCCGGCCCTGGGACTTGGCCTGATTGCTCCAGCCATCTGAGCACTGGCCCTGAACAGGGAATGGGGTCTCTGAGCATTGCCTTGACCTGGCAGCCACCCCCAGAACACCATTTGGGTCTGGGGTCTGAAGGCTGCTACAGAGAGCCTGTTCCCTCCGAGCTGGTCTAGACGGTACCCTCTAGGGCTTCTAGGTCCGGCCAGCTAGCTGCCCACCTTAGAATGAGGAATTTGCCCCCCAAGCAAGGGGATCAGATTGCACATTCCTGAGGACTGAGTCACTCCCAGTTCCTGCCTGTCTTCAGGAATGTGTTTGTGCTCAGGCTGGAAGAGAGCTGAGGGCCTGAGAGGGATTGCACACACCACAGGCCATGCACTCTGTGTCGGGCTGCCTCGTGGGGAGGGACGAGGGGCCCACGCAAGGTCAAGGGGGACAAGGCTGTGACCTCTGGAGCTACTGAGATGCGGTTCAGCATGGCCCCCGAGGACCCAAGAAGGAAAGAGCCAGACTCAGGCAGTAACTGGAGCCTTTGCCTTGCCAGAGTTGGCTTTAATTTGATCCCATGGGACAGAGTGGAGAGGGGCCAATCCAAGCAGGGCTCCCTTGCAGCAACCCTGGGAAAGGGACTTGGTCCCTCACCACCTTCTTCCAGGAAGGACGACCTCTTGGAGGGTGCGGAGGGCTGGGTGAGGCTCTGGTGGCTCCTGGCTCCCCCTGAGTCCTAGCCCCTGGCCCTTTTCCATCCAGAGCCCTATGCTGAAATGGTTCTTTTCTGTCTCCAGCATGAGCCGCCCAGCTGTGAGAGAAGCCACATACTCCTCAGTAAATCGGCTGCTGTCACAGAGGGTGTATTTGGCCAGGCTCTGCGCCAAGCCATTTACGCTGTGTAGCCATGTGCCCTGGTTTGCCTGGGATGTCCTGGGTTGCTAAACAATTATTAATAGCACCTCTTTTCCCTTTCAAAAGTGCCCTGGTTTGGAAGATAGGTATATATGCATCCTAATTTTATAGATATCTTTTTTAATCCCCACAATGCCCCACAAGAGGGGCCCTGCTGATAGTCCCATTTTATGATCCAGAAACTAAGGCTTACAGAAGAGTGGTGACTTGTCCAAGGTCATACAGCCTCAGAAAGGGTAGATCCGGAAACTGTTAGAAACTGAGCTCTTGACTTCAAAGCCCCTTGGCTTAGCCACAACACCAAATTTCCTCTCCTAAAATCCTTTGATGCTTTAAAGGACTGAGCATCTAGTATCTCCAAACAGTAGAGAAATAACAATTCAAGAGTCCTGGAGTTCTCTCGGCTCCCTCCCCAGTCCCACACTTTGGCTCTCTTTGGCATGTTGTTCCCTTCTTGAGAAACAGTGGGCACAGATCTGTTCGTTCAGGGGTAGCCGAAGCATCGTCCTGAGAGGCGCAAGCAACACTGTGCCTCCAGCATGCCCGGCATTGCCTCTAATCCTCGCACCAACCCTGCAAGCTAGGTATTATGGTTCTTCTTGCACAGAAGGGAAACTCCTGGAGGTTGTACAGCTTTGAGGAGGCAGAGCTGGGTCAGAACGTGGAGATCCCAGCTGTGAGCTGAGCATCCAGACTCTCCACAGGGTTCCGTTTTGGCTCCATGCACTGTGGAAGCTCAGCAGGAGAGCACTGTCTGGGCTGCACGGACTAAGAGACAAAAATGGTGGAACCACATTATGCATCCAAAGACCCTCAAGGCCCCCAGGCATTTTAGCTATCAAGGAGCCAGGGCTGTCTTGTCCAACAGCATAGCCAATAAGCCCTTTGAATTGGTCTAAGGCCCATATACAAGAGCCTTCGCTTGCAGATACATCACATTTAAAAGGTAGAGAATAAACCAGTTCTGGGGCCCAGAGGCCCGGCTCCAGTTGCTACACGCGGAGATCAGTGCACTGTGAGAGCCTTTTCCCACTCCCACCCGCTGGCCCCAGGGGAGGGAGAAATAAAAGCAAGCACAGGCCAGATGGTCCAGGGAAAAGGGGATTTGGGAAAGGGATGTTTGTTCAAAATTTACCAAAAATAGAGAACCAAGGGGAGGAAGAGTCTACCTCTTGACCCATTTAAAAAACTATTTCCCAGGAAGGACTTTCTAAGTAATGGACAATGTCACAAGAGGAAAAGCCAGCGGCTTTGACAATGTAAAAATATAAAACATTGGGGGTTAAAAACCAATGAAAACAAAAATAAAAGAAAACAACACACTAGTAAAACACATATGTCACAAATATCACAGCGGCGATGTAGAGAGAGCATGTAGGATGATTTTAAATAAGCCCATCAAAGCTGTGTTAGAAAAGGGGCACGTGGGTGGCTCAGCCGGTTCAACATCTGCCATCAGATGATCCCAGGTCATGACCCCAGGGTCCTGGGTTCGAGCCTTGCATTGGGCTCCCTGCTTGGCAGGAAGCCTGCTTCTCTCTCTCCCATTCCTCCTGCTTGTGTTCCCTCTCTTATCTCTCTGTCCAATAAATAAAATCTTAAAAAACAACAACAACAACAAAAAAAACCTGTTAGAAAAGCTCACGAAGAAAGCAGAGAATCAACCCAAAAAATTAAAGATAGCTTAATAATTAGGAGCATTTTTGTGTCCTTGATCATCATGTAAGTTCTAATTTTGAGATAACATTATTTGCCTTTTGTAATAGAATTTGGTTTGCTGGTATTGCCACAAGCTGGAGCAGACCCACGACCCTGGCTTTCTCTCAAGCCTCCCCTGGTGGGGGCATGCACGTCGCGGACAACCCTTCTAGAAATACTTCGGCGGAATGTACCAAAGATATTTAACTAGAAAACATAAATGTCTTGGAATTTGCTCTGAGGAAATAATTAGAAATTCAAACAAAAAATTATGGACAAAGATGATCCATGAAGGGAATGTGTAGTAACAAAAAAAATAGAAGCCCAGATACTCCAAAATAGACGAAAAATGAAAGAGTTTACAATGTAGCTATATGACTACACAGCCCTTTAAAATGGAATGGAACATTGAAGAATGTTCATGCAAAGCAAAAAGAGCTATGAAATATTATTGAGCAAAGTAGACTGCAAAGCAATTGTATGTTCCCAATTTTAAAAAGCGTATATATATGTATGAATGACAGGGCTCTGTCGACACACGATGACCGTGGATCAGGCAGCATAAGTCGTGATGTTTCCCTTCAGGCACGATCTCTAAGGCATGGAAGCTGGCACCATCCCCTGCCCTCCAAGGGTGGTGGGCATGTCACGAGACCACTCAGTGTTCCAGAGGGTGGAGGAGAGGCTGGGGATGGGGAAGGAGCCTGAGGGAAGGTCCAGGGCAAAAGGGCCTGGAGAGCAGGACGTCTAGGTGCCACCAGTAATGGTAGGTCAGAGAGTGTCAGGGCCAGTGGACCAAGAATATACCCACAACCCAAGTCCGGATGACAGCATCAGGAACGAGTCTCCAGATCGGCTCCGCAGGCTTGGCTGTGCTCACGGGTCGGTGGAGCTGCTGGGTGGGAACCCGCTACTGCACTAGGAGTCAGGAGAACGGGGTCGGTCTCTGTCTCTGCCCTATGTCACCACACGATCCTGGCGAGACTCTGAGCTTCTGAAGCTTCTGTTAGATCATCTCTGACACTGGATGTTCGTTCCCCCTTGGTCTGCCTGTGGTGAGGACCGAAGCAGGCTGTGTGGACCGTGTAGGGATCTGTACACCTCTGCTGGCATCAGAGGGAAGGGGTTGAATCCAGGACTTAATAGCCATGGGCACCTCCAAAGCCAGCCTCTTCCTGGAAGCCTTCCCTTTCCATAAGCCCCGGGCAGGTTTCTTCTGGACCTTCCAGCACTTTCTGCCTGACCACACAGATCCTTAGTCTTTCATGGGATCCCCTGCTGCTTCATGTTTGGAAAGCTTGTCTTTACAACTACATTGTCGGATGGTTGGCACCAGTGACCCCCCATCCTGCCCCAAGTTCTGTCTGGAGAACATCATCCCTTAGTGGGAGGTGAGAACCTCTCCTCAGGTTGCTGGAACAGCGTCTGCCCAATTGTATGCTGCTCTGCTCTGGCTCCCCCTGGAGGTGGGGGCGGGCACTGCCGCAGCTGACTCTGCCGACTGTCTGTGGAGACCAGACCTTGCACCTGTTACTCACGGAAACCCACTGAGGGACAGGGCTCTTGCTGGGGGAAGGTAGGATGAAGGAGCCACTGGCTGAGGCTGTTTAACTTCCAAGTGCCAGGGTGGGCCCTCTTACTTCAAAGCTCTCTTCCATATCCCAAAGCATTGAGTTTCGGGCCTGTAAGCTCCCAGGACCTTAAGATTCAGAGGACAGAGAATCCTAAGCGGTGTTAAGTCCTAAGATTCTGAGACGTCGGAGATGGCGTTCTCAGGAACACCATCCCCTGGCCTGCTGCCCTCCTCCCCAGAGAATGCACAGCCTGGTCAAGCCCAGGGGGCCCTGTGTCACCTTGACTTTAGGCCAGTCAGCTGCCCAGAAGCAGTAGACAGCAATCCTGTTACCAGAAAACCAGGACTGAGTTCTCCAAAGGGGAGGTGCTAATCAGTCACTAAAAACCCCGAGGTTCCAGGGCCCTGGGGCACCTGGGTGGCTCAGTCGTTAAGCATCAGCCTTAGGCTTGGGTCATGATCTCAGGGTCCTCAGATCAAGCCCCGCATGGGGCTCCCTGCTCAGCGGGAAGTCTGTGTCTCCCTCTTCCATTCCCCTTGCTTATAATAAATAAAATCTTTTTAAAAATAAATAAATAAAACCAGGATCCCTGGGTGATGGACATTGGGGAGGATATGTGCTATGGTGAGTGTTGTGCAGTGTGTAAAACTGATGAATCACAGACCTGTACCCCTGAAACAAATAATACATTAAATGTTTATTTAAAAAAAGAAGCCAAAAAATCCATAAATGTCCAATAAATTTTTTTCCTTAAAAAAGTAAAAGGCTAAAGCAAAAAAAAAAATAAAAATAAAAATGAATAAAAAACAAAACCCAGGGCCCGTGCAAAAGAAATACAGTGGTGCAAGACCCTCAGTTTGTTTCCCATCCCTGGCTCGGTTCTTGGGAAAGTCAGAAGCTAGAGTCCTTGCCCTGGGACCTGGCCCAGCTTTCGTGAAGGAGACGTTTGCACGGGTCTCAGAGTGTTCACTGTCCTCCACACCATGGTGAGAAGGGGTGGGGAAGGCCAGCGGGTGTGTCCCTGCGTCTCTGTAGCTGAGTGGCTCCGTGTTGCCGTCTCCGCAGGGAGACTGCGTTCACTGGGGTGGAGGGGCCTTGAGAGAGCAACATCCAGGCACAGCCTCGCTGGCACGTGGGACTGCCCACAGGACAGAAGCATAGCCTGCTACAGGCTCAGCCCTGGGAACAGCAAAGGGTGGCTTCTCACCTTGGCCGACCTGGTGAGCTCATCTGTCCCTCTAACGTGCAGGCCAGAATGTTCCCAGTGCTGCAGAACGCTCAGAACTGGTTCCCTATCCCCACCCCTGCCTGGTACAGCAGCGTAGAGATGCCTACAGCAGGGCTCTATTGGCCGGGCACCGCAGGGAGGAAGCAGAATTGGGGAGTTGCCTTGACCGTGAGGTGAAGCGTGGGCGTGAACCTCTCTGAACTTGGCCCTGGAGAACTCACATCTGACTCGACTGCCTTCCTCGGGTTAATGTTCCACTACAGCCTTGGACCTCTGCTCTGCAAGGCCTGGATGTTTCTGCTCGATGCCACAGTTCAGCTCACCACTGAGCTGGGGCAGGAGCTGATCCCCCCAGTAGCCCGAGCGCAGGGCAGCTGCCAGGTGGGGGCCTTGTAGGGTAAAATGCTGCTGCACGTGGGAAGGTGCATCCCTGGGTCCAGGAGGAGTGATCTTGATCCCCAAAGGGCCAGGGGAAATGACTGCTTTCCTCTAAGCCAAGAACCCACCGTGGATCGGATACATTCATACACACCGACATACATTCAGTCACCTCGGACTTTGTATGTATCCATCTATGTGGTTTTTGGTCACTAAACAAAAGCCAGTGTGTCCCAGTGACTCTCAGTTCATTACTGGGTCCCAGGTGCTTGGTACAGAATTGTCACCCACCCCTTTCCCACATACACCCTCATTAACCTCTTAGCTGCTGGAGGCCAGGGGCCCAGAACTGAACGTTTGGGTCTCATTAGTGAAAGGGGTCCCATGAGAAGTCCCGAGGAGGACCTCTGTGAGGAGTGTTGTCCTTGGGCCCCAGCATCGCGTAGCCACAGAACTGACCACCAAGGCCTATGGCCTGTCCCCTGTCCCAGAGGGGAAGCACGGACTTGCCCGAGCAGGAAGGCTTTTCCTCCAGCCGTGTGCTCCGCGCACGAGGGGATGGAAGGCGTGCTCAGTGAGAGTTCTCCCAGCAGATCACTCACTTCCCAGTAAAAGGCCATACAGGAGAGACACCAGGGAGAGGGGACCCCGGCCAGCTCTAGGATCCATGCCCCTTGCAGCTGGGGAGGGGAGTTATGGGGGGCGCGGTGGTGAAGGTCTCCTGCTCCAGAAGTGGAGAGAAAGGGGACAGAGCCTCCTGCGGGTGCTGGAGCCCCAGAACCTCCAGCTGGACCCGTGGGCCCCGGCAGCTCTCTGTTTACTGCGGTGTCCCTGGTGCCTGCTGCGGAGCTGGCACTTAGCCAACATCTGAACGACTAAATGAACAAGCGAGGCCAATGCATGGAGTCATCCAGGTCTCAGCAGCCCTCAGGCCGCCCTTGCTGGGTTCCCCACGCCCCTCCAGCTGGACGGATGGGGGTGCTGAGGCAGAGCCCAGGCAGCCCACTGGCCCTGGCACTTCCGAGCGGCTTGGACCTCGGGTTCTGGGCTCTGTGCGTGGCCTCTGGCCCCGGGCTTGAGCCTCGTCCTCATGCCCGGTGTCCTCCTCACGGCCAGCTTGCCCGTGGCCTTCGCCTCCTCCCAGCTCTCCAGGGTCTGGGAGACGCCAGGGGCGGGTGAGTGGCAACCTCCGTTCCTCTTCACGGAAGCCGGTGGAAGGTGTGTTGACAGGCCTCTGGGGTGCTCTAAGGGCAACAGTGGGGTTGTGGGGCCTGCCTCCCACCCAGAAGCCGCTCCTTGGCCTCCCTGCTCCGAGGTTCCAGCTGTGTCTGACTCCTTGGCCGCTAACCCCACCCCGTCCCCGCCTGACAGAGCTCGACAGATGGCTGGGGCCCGCTGGCTGACTGGATCCACCTGTATTTCTAGATTCAGAGTCAGCGCAGGTGTGGATGCCGGCAGCCCTGGCACTGCTTCGGTGTTTCACCCCTACGGACTTGGGCGATCTTTGTCGGACTCTGTGAAGTGCAGCGTATTGTCTGTCCGCGGCATTCGAAGAAACTGAGGCACGGAGGGTTGAAGCTACTGGCCCAGGACGAAGAGCAGAGCTGGCATTTTTCTGCACAGCCCCCCGGGTCCCCATCGTGGCCCTCAGCCCCCCTCCCCTGCATTATGTGATACTCACCCCAGAGTGCTGGCAAGCATGGCCTCTCCAAGCCTCGGTGAGCCCTCAGGAGGGAAGCCGGGCTCCAGGCCAGGACACGGGGCAGGGTGGTCTCGCCGGGGTGCCGGAGGCAGCCAGCCAGGCGCTGAGAGTTTACAGCTGTCCTCACAACGCCAGGGGCAGAATCAAAGGCTGTCCCAGCTGCCGAAGAGGGGCATCTCCATCTGTGCCTGCGTCCCTGTGAGGCCACCAGCTCTGTCCTCGAGGGGAGCTGCCAAGGGAAGAGAAATCTTCTGTTATCTTCCTGGAGCAAGAAGCAGCCCTCCTGCGACCCTTCCTGCCTGGACACCCTTCTCCCACTCCACAGAAACAGGAGCCGGTCTTGCTTGAGGCTACCCACCGCCAGGCCACAAACAGCCTGTAAGGTGAGCACGGCCACCGGGCGCCCGAAAGCCTCTGCTGCTTGGAGTCGGAAGCCGCTCGAGGACTTCCCGCCGGGGTGTTTGTTGTCAGACTTTTGTACCGGCCACACAGGTGGCCTGCTGCCCTCTGGCCCTTCGGAGCCCGTGGATCTTGTATCAGCTTTCAGAGCAGGCTGGGTAGGGGAGGTGATGGCATCTGACAGGGGCTGACAGGGGCTAAGCCCCACCCCCCACCCCAGCCCCCACCCCCCCCACCCCCCCCACAGAAGAAGGACACCATCTGCAGGCTCCAGGCAGGATCCTTCCTGGCCTCTTCCAGCTTCTGGAAGCTTTGTCCCTCCTTTGTCCGTCTCCATATTCACACGACTTTCTCCTCTGCTCCGTGTCCATCCTCTGAGTGACTCTTACAAGGACCCTTGTCACTGGATGAGCCCACCTCACAATCCTTAACTTAATTACATCTACAAAAATCACCTTTTCCAAATAAAGTCACGGTCCCAGGTTCTGGGGGTCAGAATATAGACAGATCTTTTGGGGGGGGACCCCAATTCAACCCATGACAGGTCATTCCATAACACATGGCAGGTCTACACGGGCGGGGGTCTACCCTATCCAACCTCTGCTCCTCCTACCTCCTGGCCCTCAGACCCCAGCCCACTGCGGCCCAATCATGCGCCCCACTCCCGCCCCAGGGCCCCCGCTGTTTCTCTCCGGCTCTGCGGACACTGGTCCTGCTGCCTGGGAGAGGCGGGCCGAGGTCTTTCCCAGAACCGCACACCGTTCCTGCTGTCAGAGAGAGCGTTCTGCAGGGAGTCGGTCTTCTGACTTGGAGGCCTCCCTGGCCAGGTTGGCTCAACTTGCCACGCTCTCCCAAGCACTTCCTCTCTGTCTCTTGCTGTGTGTTTCCCCCTGTGCTTATCACATGCTTATCACATTTTCCTCCTGTATCTTGCGTGCTGTCTGCCCTCCCCTGGGAGGCCGGGCTGTTTCTGCCAGTTCTGATCGCTGCGTTGTCCCAGCAGCCAGATGCCTGGGGCCAGGCGGCCTTGGCTGAGCGCATGAATGCATGGAGGAGCGAATGGACACTTCTCTGGTCAGGCTGAGTTCTGAGTTCCCAGAAGCCTTCATGGACATGCTAGCCCCACTTGCCTGAACTCCTGGTCTCGGAGTGCGTCCAAGTCAGCCTGTGAGCATCCTTCTTATCAAGTCTAGAAAGGGATCATGGTTGGTTCTGCAGATGCTCCCTGAGCCCACAGCCAAGTCAGCCCCCGGCCCTGGGCCTTTCCTGGCCCTTCTTCCTCCCGCCTGGCCCATTCCTTCCCTGGTCACGTTCAGCCACGTGTGCCCAGGGGCCAGGGTGGGAAGCACAGGTGGGTCTTGCTGCCCCTGGGCACCCCCAGAACTGCCACGGGGGAGGAGTGGAGGATGGGGGTAGGTGCTTCTGATGCACGAAAGCCTGGGATGAAGGCCTCCAGGGTGGGCATTAAAGGAACACCCATGAGTAGGACTAAGTGTGGGCAGACTCCCCCAAAACATAACCCCTACATTTGGTGGAAAATCCCTAACCAGCAGTGTCTCCGCTTCAGAAGAGAAGAGACTTGGGCCTGGGGGTAGACGGGACGCTGGCTTTCCCCTCGCAGCTGTGGCTGGCCTTCTGCTTCCTCCTCTCTCAATCCACCCACTCGAACCCCCGAGGGATAGCCAAAGTAGGATTTTTCCTCTGTACTGACCCTAAGAGCTCTGTGCCGGCTGCCTAGAGCACGGAGTTGAGAAGGATTCTGAGGTTCAGTGGTCAGTTATGATGTCAGCCACGGGGACAGGGGAGGAGAGTGAGTGCCATAGTGTGGGAAGGCTCGGTGAGATGACATGAGGTGGTGCTTCGGGCTCCTTGTCTACATGGGTCTATGGATGCCTGCTGTCCCACCAGATGTCCTTGCTGATTCCTGTTGGTGACTCTGAGGCTGCTTGTGGGAGCTGCTGGCCGGGAAATCCTCACTGACCCAGTGGAGACACGGCTCCTTTCCTAGGCTGCGGTGGAAGCCACAGGACAGTGAGCCGAGAGCCGGCACTGCCCTCTGACCAGTGTAGCGGTGACGTCTGCCAGCAGAGGCTGGCTTCTGGTCTGGGGCTTGGATCAGCACAGCCGTGGCCCTGGCTGGGCCTGGCCAAGTGCTCCCCGCCCCAGCTGCCAGAGGTGAGGGCTCCTCGGGACAGACATGGCGCCCAGCACACGGCTCCTGGGAATGCTGGGTCGACTTTCCACAGCCAGAACGGTGGGATCAGCATCAATGCCTTGGCCCTCTAGGGAGGAGCTGCCCCAACATGAATAGAGCTTCAGTTTCCCCTCTGTGAGGCAGGAATTCCACCAGCTGTGGACTTTTCAGGTGGGGCAGGTACAGCTGTGCCAGTGGCGCAGAGCTGTGCCCACCTAGAGGAGGGACCGCCTTTTCCTACTGTGCTCACAGGTGCCCTGTGGACTACTGGTGGCTCTCTAGGGCTCCGGATCATGCTGAACCACAAGCTGCATTGTTACAGTTCTTCAGGCTCTAAATGAGGCGGGGAGACCCAGAAAGAGGGAGTCATTCCACGTGGCTCCAGGGAGGTGTCCTGGAGGAGGGAGGGTCTGAGTGGGGCCGTGTGGAGCCCATAGCCATGACGACAACCACAGCCCGAGTCTGGACCGCTGACTTCCCCCAGAGGGACTGCGGCCTGCTCGGTGCCGGTGCCGCTGCCTTTCCCAGCACAGCTGTTCTCTTTCCTAGTTCTGTATTTTGGTTCCTGCTGACTCTTTGGTGACATAAATGCAAATGAGACAACAAGCACAACAACTTCAAAGCCAAGGAAGCCCACGGAGGGGGCTGTCCCCACGGGACCCTGCTGGGCAGGGAAGCTGAGCCAGCCTCTCCCTCGGTGCCCGCCCTCCCAGGCTCTGCAGGGTGAGGAGGACTTTCCAGGGCCCTGAGGCCCCTGAGCGGCCAAGCAGAGAGGACAGCCAGGACCCAGAGTTTGACGCGAATCAACAAGGGCTAGCACAGCTCATGGATGGATTTTTCACTTTTGTTGTTGTTGTTTTTAACCACTGGGAACTTAATTCAAAGGTTTTCCTGTGTGAAGCCCCAGAATATAAAATGGAGGAAGGAGGGACCCAGAGCTTACTCCCTACCCTTTTGGGGGCCCTCCTGAAACACTTTTTGGGCCACCAGCACTTTGAAAACTACTGCCCCACAGGATGTGACCCAGATGTTTACATCTGTTACATCTATCCATCACTTTCTCTTGTGTCTGCCCAATGCCTCTGCAGCCCACACCAGGTTCCCCCTGTCCCTGTCCAGGCCCTGACAGGTTTGGACACCATCTGCTTTGTCATCCTGAATGCTAATCTCTGTCCTTTTCTTTCTCCATCCCCCCCCCCCATTTTTTCTCCTGGAAAACTCCTTCTCATGCTTCAAGACCCCAGCATGGTCAGAGAAAGGTACCTCCATCTCCCTCCTCCAGCCCCTCCCATGCAGAGACAAAGTGGCCTTTCTTCCTGCCTCTGTACTTCATCCCCGGCGACATCAAAGTAGTCCTTCTCCTGTGTTTGAAGTGCCTGTTTCCCTGTTTGTCCCCGCAAGTGTCTCATCTCCTCCGGAGTCTGCTGGCTCTTCACCTCCTGCATTCCCCGGGCTGGGAACCATCGTGCAGATCCGAGGGGCTGGGCTCCCTGGACTCTGGGTTGGATCTGGGCCCCCGGACTGTGTTTGGAGGTCCAGCTCAGGGCCACCCCTCATGGCCACACACATGCATCATCGCTAATTTCCACACAAAGAGGGAGGCCCAGAGGAGGGAGGAGCCCTGGGTTCCCTCCATGTTTATGGTGTGGCACTGGAGCTGGGGGCGGGAGGGGAGGGGTGGAGGGTGTTAGAGGCCTCATGAGGCCTCCACCTTAGCTCTGGCCATCCTCCTCCGCCCCCAGCCCAGTGGGAAAGAGGCATCCATTCCAGGACGCTGGAGCAAAAGGTCACTTCCTGGGCCAGCGTAACCATGGCAGCATGACCCCCTCCCTTCCCCTCTCCCCCGGCAGCGACACACTTGCCAAGTGTCCTCACAAGCTCTGATTTTGTTCAAATTTACAGTTTCAGGCTAAGGAAGTTCTTGTGCCAGGGTTGGAGCCCTGGCCAGATCTCCAGGTGTCCTGGGAGGTGTAAGATGTGCCTTATTTGGGGGGTGGGGCGGGGTGTGGGGGGGGCGGGGCGGGGTGTGGGGCGCAGGGTGTGGGGTGGGGAAGCTTCTGCAAGCCCCTGAGCCTTCTGCTTCAGTTTTCTCAGCTGTAAGAGAAGGAAGCTGATTTTGGTGGGAGGTGATCAAAACTGGCCTGAAGAAAGCTGAGGATTCTACAGACATAAGAGGGCTTCTGCCAAGCAAACTACTTTGCCTGGAGAAAATGCTTTGATTTTTCTGTGTCAGACATGTTAAAGCTCTGGGTAAGATTTTTTGCTTGAGAAAAAAAATAAAGATTTTAACTGATTAAAAAAACAAATCTTGAAAATTTTGATGCGTTTAGAAATCCAGCCAGTGAGTCCTGAAATTCTAGGAGGTTCTCAAAGAGTAGGACTGAGAGAAATTCAAGAGAAAAAGAGCTGGTTGTTTCCTAGCGGCAAACCTCTGCTGTGTTACAACATTACAAGGTTGGTGGGGGGGGCTGGAAAGCCTCTTTCCTCCCTGTCTCTTGCCTTCAATGTCAGCATTTCTCTCAGGTTAGGACTGACTAACTCGGATACATTGTTGTGCTCTTTGAATTCTCTGAAACCTTCCTCCTCCTTCTCCCTGGGTTCCCGGAATGGTCGGCTGAGCTTCTCCCTGGCCTATGAGAAGGAGGGGACAGATGCTGGGGAGGTAGAGTGGGGGTGGGGAGTGGCTGGAATGGGGGGAGGGGTGTGGAAATGCAAGAGGGGCACAGGGACCTGAAGCCCGAGTGAGCACTGTCCCCTGGGGCCTGTGGCCTATTGGAGAGATTACTAAACTCTGCTGGAAAAGTTTCCATTTTTCTGCTCAGGCTCCTGGCATCCAATCCAGGCCAGAAGCAGGGGCTGCTGGGATTCCAACACAGGACTCGGGGCAAGAAAATGGAGGAGCTGTCACAGCCCGGAGCGAGGACACAGCCGTGCTGGCATGTCCCGCACTCCCCGCCACCACAGGGGCCACGGAGGTGCCTCTCCCCTGGGCACTGCTCCCAGCCACAGTGAGCTGCTTGGATTCATGCCAAGGTGGGGACATGAGCCTGCCTTACCCCCATCGTCCTGGTCATCCAGGTCAAGCCAATAGATGTGGGCACTTTAAAGTCAGATTCGGGCACATTCCACACTGGGCGTCTGTCTCAGGGGGAGAGAACTGGGATCGGAGACAGAGGCCAAAGGAACTTGGAAACTTCTCTGCAATGTTCTCCCCCTCCCCCAAGAAAAATGTATTCTTGGACTACTTGGGAAATAATAGTAATTTAAAAAAATAAAGAACTTACTGTAAAAATATCAACTGTCTTACAACTGACTCCAGACATGTTCCTTTTTCGAGATGTTACAACCAGGACTGACTGGTTCAGATGGTTTCCCCTGACTCGTCAGGTAGTTTGGAATCAGATCTGGCTCCTTGTGCCTCAGATTCTCTATCTGTACAACAGAGAGGTGTACCCAATAGCCTCCAAGGTCCTTCAGCCCTGACATCAGATAACAAGAAGCTTTGCTGTGTGAGGCAGCAAACGGCCTGTCTGTCTGGCTTCCCTCGGGCCTTCTCAAGGTGGGGAGGGCTCACTTCAGCCGTAGTGTCCTCTGAGCCGCAAGCCTGCAGAGGCTTGGGGGTGATCCCAGGGCCATGGGGGACAGAGCACCAGGTGAGCCGAGCTGCCCTTCCCGGAGAGAGTATGCCAGGCCTCAGAGAGCCTTCAGGGGGCCCCAGCGTCAGGGCAGTCAGGACAAACACTAGCATAGCATCGGGGTTAGTCATGTCCCTCTCCGGGTTTGGGATTGAACAGGCATGACCTGTGTGTGTCATTAAGACAGAGATGGTCTGGTTAGGGACATTGGCCCAATGACCCCGCCCCCAGCACCGATCGCTATGACAACAGCTCAATAGGGTCCCAAGGGCCTAAGAATCCAGCTTTCACTGAGAGCGAGGTTGGCTGAGGTCAGACAAAGAGGGATTAATAGAGCCCTGTTCTCATTAAGCCACAAAGCGTCATTATTACAAGTCGGAATGGCCCTACCAGGAGATGCACCATGTTTTCAAGTCAGAGAGAGCCCAGTCCGCCTAAAGAATGGTTCCAGCATCAGCCTCCAAGTCACCCTCAGCCCAGAATCAGAGGAGGAGGAGAAAACACGAGAAATACCCCAAGTGTCCCACAGACAGTTACATAAAGGGTAGTATAGACAAACCACAGCCCGGTCACACTCAGGCACACACAGACATTCATGATATCATCACACGGAACTCCTCACAGCACACAGAAACATGTTACAACATCTGTCCGTGAGAGCACACTTTTTTTTAAAGGATCACATATATATACATTGTATATATATCTATATCCGTATCTGTATCTATATGAATCATTTACATATATATGAATGCACAATACAAATACAGAAGAAGATATTTTAAAATGGTGTCAGTGATTATCTTTGGAAAGTGTCATATTTTCCTTTGGTTTATCTGTGTTTTTCTTATAATGAACATATACTGATTTCTTTTACATTTCTAAAAACTTATTTTCTTAAACATTGGTACAGAGAATTAGAGGGTGGTCATCTTTTCCCTCTGTTATCAAACTTCCGTTAGTAAAATTCATGAAAGGACATTGATTTGGAGGGTCAAGTTTTCTTGAATATTTATATGCTAGTATTTATAATGCAATATTAATTCAAGAATATATATTTTTAAAATTTTGCAACCACCAGTATATAAGGAAATCATTCTAAACAAGACTGCATATCCACATGCTTCCTGACAACAGCACATTGAAAAGAATATATCATTAGCTTTATCCTTGTGAAGCGTCCGAATTCTACCATATTAGGTCATAGTCTGATCATCAGGCTATTGGACGAGCCGAGTGTTTCTACCAGCGGTGAATGAATGGTCTCAGATTACCCAATTTACGGAATATCTAGACCTGCTTTTTGTAAAATTTTCAATGTGTCCCACTGCAGAGAAACCGGCAGTATGAGGACCCTTCCTGGAGAAGCTCTTTTCTGTTCTTTATAGTCTGATGCTTCAAATCTGCTATCATCTCGGACAAAGACGCAGATAGTGGACTTGTTCAAAGTGTGAGTAAATTAAGAGAACGGAGGGCTGAGTGGGCTAAGATCCAGAGTCGGGGATGTGTTCAAAATTACCAGCTCCTGTAGGCTGGGGTCAAATCACGTAGCCTCACGTTAAGTCAGGTTAAAGAGCTCAGACTTTATCCTGAGGGCAAGTGGGAGCTATTGAAGAATTTCAAGAAGGGAAGTGAGGTACTCCTATTGGTATTTTAAAAAGGTGACTACAAGGACAATTTCACATGGGGCAAAACGGTTGGCAGGATGAGACGGTGTCTGGAAACACGAAGGGAAGGGGATTCAACTGTGGATAGATAGGTTCTCGGGGAGTTTATGTGTACATGCTCTTCTAGCTGATGAGTCCAAATACCTTCTCCCCTTAGAAGAAGCCATAGGAGAAATTTCTTTCTAGCCTCTCCACCAGGAAAAGGGAGGCTTCCCCTAAGTTGTAGATAAATCTTTATTCCATCGGCCTATGAATCTTGTAATTAATTGCATTACTGACTTCACCCTTAGTTCTCTGTCAGATGCTACTTTCGTTTTGGCTAGAATTCTTTACATATAGTATCCTTCCTATTTGAATTTCCAGAAGTTGCATCAGATTATGTTTGGATCAATGTGTAGTATCAATAAAAAAAATTCTTTAAAAGTCTCAGATTAAAAAAACAAAAAAGAGGTTTTGCTATTTTGGTATGGGTGTATTTCTCTATGCTAAATATTGCCTTATAGAACAGGGAAGTTGGGACATCTGGATGACTCAGTTGGTTAAGCAGCTGCCTTCGACTCGGGTCATGATTCCAGGATCCTGGGATCAAGTCCCACATCAGGCTCCTTGCTCAGCGGGGAGCTGACTTCTCCCTCTGTCTGCCTCTCCCCCTGCTTGTGCTCTCTCTCTCTGACAAATAAATAAATAAATAAAAGTCTTTTTAAAAAATGTTAAAAAAAAAACAACAGGGAAGTCTGTGACACCCAAAGTATAAACTACCAAAGAAAAACAAAATACACTGGACGTCATGACAATTTAAAACTCCTATGCTTCAAAGAACACTGCCGAATAAGTGAAAATGTAGCCCATAGGATGGGAAACAGTATTTGCAAATCACAGATCTGATAGGGGCCCTGTAGCTCGAGTCCATAAGGACCTCTTACAACTCAATCATAAACAGTCAAACAATCCAGTTACAAAATGGGGAGAGAATCTGAATTGACCTTTCTCCAAAGAAGACACAGGAATGGCTAATAAGCCCATGAAAAGATGCTCAGCATCATTAGCGGGAAATGCAAATCGAAAGCACCATGAGATACCACTTCACACTCACGAGGATGGCTAACATGAAAAGACAGATAATAACAAGTGTTGGGAAGATGTAGAAAAGTCCAAGCCTTCACCCGGGGCTGCTGGGAACATAAAGTGCTGCGTCTACTTTGGAAAAGAGTCTGGTAGCTCCTCAAAAATGTTAAAGATAGAATTACCATACGATTCAGCAATTCTACTGCAGGTACACATCCAAGAGAAATGAAAACGTGTGTCTGCACAAAAACTTGTGTGTGAACATTCAGAGCAACGTTACTCATCATAGTCAAAAGGTAGCAACAACCCCAATGTCCATCAGTTAGTCAATGGATAACCAAAGTGTGGTCTAGCCATACCAGGGAATATTATTTGGCCATAAGAAGAATGAAACGCTGACACATGCTAGAACATAGGGGAACCTCGTGCCAGGTGGAAGAGGCAGTGAACAAAAAGCCGTAGATTTGATCGTTTCACTGGTATGAAATGGTCCATAATGGGCAAATGTATAGAAGACAGAAAATGGATCGAATGCTTAGGGCTAGGGGTGTTGGGGAGATTGGCATATGGTAGCCAAAGAGTGTGGGGTTTCTTAGGTGGTGAAAAATGTTCTGAAATTGATTGTGAGGGTGGTTGTGCGACTCTGTGAATGTAGTAAGAACCACTGACTTGTGCATTTTAAGTGGGAGAATTGTATAGTATGTGAATCGTGTCTCAACAAAGCTTGTTAAAAGAATCCTGGGATGTCGCCATGCTTGGCCCACTCAGTAGACGGAGTGTTCTTGGCAACCCTGGTCTACACGGCAGCGGACATGGGTTTCCGCTCCAGCTCAGCCACTTCCCCGCTGGGCACCCTTCTCACGCGAGTCCCTTCACCTCCCCAAGACGGAGACAGGGATATTAGATGCTCCACAGGCTCGTGCTGGGCCTAAGAGGGCCAGAGGGCCAGTAGGGACAGACCCTGCTCTTCTCTAGAGGGCCCTCCAAAGCCCCCCACCCCCAAACTTCCTAAATGACTGGACCTTGCAGTTTTTCTTTATGGGAATGGACTGCCATTGGCCTTGTTAATGTGTAAATATTTTAAATAACAGTACTTCAGACTTCACAGGTCTGAGAAACTCAGAGAAGGTGCTGGAAGGCAGGAGTGTAGCTGGGGCCACTTTTTTTTTTTTTTTTCACCCGTGTTCCCCAGGGAGTCTGGCCCAGGTTGGCCCTGGGATGGTCTGAGGGGCAGCTGTCTCTCTGTCAATGGTCATCTCGTCACTTGAACCTCAGCTGAGGAATGAAAAGCTTCTCAGTCTTGTGTGTCTCTCAGGCCCTAGATAAGCTGTCCTACCTTTAAAAAAAAAAAAAAAAAAAGATTTATTTATTTGAGAGAGAGTGAGCTCGAGGTGGGGAGGGGCAGAGGGAGAAGGAGCTGCAGACTCCCCGCTGAGCAGGGAGCCTGATGCCATGTGGGGCTTCATCCCAGGACCCTGAGATCACAAGGCAGATGCTTAACTGACTGAGCCACCCAGGTGCCCCATAAGTTGCCCTCCTTTTAAACAATCCCTGGGAACAGCCTGGGTCTGGAGTTCCTAGTCATAAAATAATGGAAAGTCAGGGTGAGGCCACTGCTGTTCCAGGTGTGGGGACAGAGGCACAGAGGTCGGCAGGCCCGGCCACGGTGGTCCCCCCTGCCCAGTTCTCTGAAGGATTCCGATACATTTGCGGACCCCCACTAGGGTGCTCTGCTCTGCTCGCAGTTCAAGTGCATTCCCAGCAACAAATTAATGAGGTGGATATTATTTCCCCTTCTACAGATGAGAGCATGGAGACTTGCCCAAGGTCACTGGGAGAGTAAACAGTTGGGAGTCAAACACGGCCCCTCTGGTGCCAAGGCCCATGCTCTTTGTCCTGGACGGGTCCCCCAGTTTCTCCATTTCAGAAGTCAAGCAGGTCACAGGGAGAGGGCTCACCCCACCCCCACACCCCATGAGGGACTTGGCTCCAGACGCTGGATGTCCAGAGTTTGCTTGGGCCTGGCCTGGTTGTGCGGCTGCCCCACCACCCCCCACCCTTCCCTGCCTCGCTCATTTCCTCCTCCCAGTGCTCCATTCCCGCCCCGCCCCACCCCAGCCCGGGTCTAGCCCTCTATCAACTCGAGCTGGAGCTGGGGTTTCAGCTTCCATGGGAGAGAAGGAGAAAGCGTTATGGATGTCCCCAATTCTAAGCCTTGAGTCTATCTCTTAGGAAGTCTTTTGTTGCCAAAGAAAATGAAACAGATGTCTGGCAATAACTTCACAGGTTTCCTGCCAAACCAGGGGAGAGCTTGTCTTTGGTTTAGAAGCAGCCAAGAAAGACAAGTCCCAGCCCATATCATTCCCAGGAAATGCGCAAACACACACACACGGCTTCTCAAAGCTGGGAGGCCTGCACTCCTGTGGCCTCTCTCACCAGGATTCCAACATCATCTGTAGAAACAGGCCGCCCCCTTTCTCCATCTGTCTCCGTCTTTCATCCTCTATGGCTCCCCCTGTTCCCCACCACCCCCCTGCTCCCCATCATCTAGTGACTCTATGGCCTCTTGGCCTGGCAAGCAAGCCCAACTTCTTTGCTGGGCTTGTTTCCCAGTGTGCAATAGGCACACTTTTGTGTGTGTGGTAAAACACACATAATGTAAAATTTACCATTTTAGCCATTTTACAGTGTTAAATCCTGTGGGTTGGTACATTCGCGATGTTGTACACCCATCACAACTACCTACTTCTGATCATTTCATCACCCCAGAATGAGAGCCCATAGTCATTAGACAGACAGAAATGGTTGTTCCCCATTTCTCCAGCCCTCTGTCCCTGGCAAACACGGATCCACTTTCTGTCTCTATAGATTTTCCCATTCTGGACATTTCATATAAATGGTTCATACAGTACGCGGTCTCCTGTATTGGGTTTCTTCTGCTCTGCATAAAGTCCTCAAGGTTCTCCCATGTTGGAGCACACATCAGTACTTCATGGGCTGATGCCCTTTGGCTGAAAAATATTTCACTGTGTGGATCTACAACCTTTTGTTTATTACCCCATCAGCTGATGGACATTTCAGCTGTTTCCATCCATGAGTGATTTTATGAATGGGGCTACCGTGAATACTCTTTAAATTTTTATTTATTTTTAAGTATGCTCCACGCCCAACATGAGGCTTGAACTCACAACCCTGAGATCAAGAGTCATGTGCTCTACCAACTGAGTACCTCTACCATGAATATTCCTGTGCGAGTTTTGTTTGAACACCTGTTTTGAATTCTGTGGGGGCATATACTGTGAGTGGAATTGCTAGATCTTCTGATAATTTTTTGTTGAACTTTTTGAGGGAACCACCAATTTTTTTCCTCAGCAGCTGTACCATTTTATATTCCCACCAGCGGTGTGTGAGGATTCCAATATCTCCACAGCCTCACAAACTTGTTATTTTTCCAATTTGTTTAAATTAAAGCCGTTCTAGTGAGTGTGAAATGGTATCTCATTGTGGTTCAGATTCTCATTTTCCTGATGACTACTGGTGTTGAGCATATTTTCATGTGCCATTTGTGTATCTTCTTTGGAGAAATGCTTGTCAAAGTCCTCTGGGCATCTTTTAAATTATGTTTTATTTTATTGTTGAGCTATCAGAGCTCATTATGCATTCTGGATACCAGATTGTTATCACATATATGGTTTACAAGTACTTTCTCCCATTCTCTGAGTAGATGTTCTATTCCCTTGCTGATGTCCTTTGAAGCACAATCTCCTTTGATTTTGATGACATTAAATTTATTTTTTCTTTTGCTGCTTGTGTTTTTTGGGGCATATCCAAGAATCCATTGCCAAATCCAAGGTCATGAAAATCTACCCCTGTGTTTTTTTTTCTAAGGATTTTACAGATTTAGCTTCTATATTAATTTAGGTCTTTGATCCATTTGGAGACAATTTTTGTATATGATGTGAGGCATGATCCAAGTGTGTTCATTTGCATTTAGATACCCTCTCTGGCACCATTTGTTGAAAAGACTATTCTTTCTGCATTCAATGCTCCTGGCACCTTTGTCAAAAATCAATTGACCATTTAGATGTACACATTTATTTTTGGACACTCAGTCCATTCCATCGAACTATATGTCTATCCTCGTACTAGTACCCCATTATTTTGTTTAAACTCTGGTATATATTTTTTCAATTTTTTATTTGAATTCTAGGTACTTAACATCTGGTGTAATATTGGTTTCAGGAGTAGAATTCAGTGATTCATCACTTACATACAACACCCAGGACTCATCACAAGTGCTCTCCTTAATACCCATCACCCAACTAGCCCATCCCCTTCCTACATCCCCTCCAGCAACCTCTGTTTGTTGTCTATAGATAAGAGTCTCCCCCTCTTTTTTTAATCCTCTTTCCCTATGTTTTGTTTCTTAAATTCCATATATGAGTGAGATCATATGATAACTTATTTCATATGATGACTTATTTCACTTAGCCTAATACACTCTAGCTCCATCCACATTGTTGCAAATGGCAAGATTTCATTCTTTTTGATGGCTGAGTAATATTTCATTGTGCGTGTGTGCGCATGTGTGCATCTCACATCTTTATCCGTTATTAGTCCATGGACATTTGGGCTCTTTCCACAATTTGGCTGTTGTTGATAATGCTGCCGTACATATCAGGGTACACGTGCCCCTTCAAATTTTTGTATCCTTTGGGTAAATACCTAGTAGTGCAATTGCTGGGTTGTAGGATAGTTCTATTTTTTTTTTTAATTTTTAAAATTTATTTGACAGACAGAGATCACAAGTAGGCAGAGAGGCAGGCAGAGAGAGAGGTGGGGAAGCAGGCTCCCTGCTGAACAGACAGCCCAACTCGGGGCTCAATCCCAGGACCCTGGGATCATGACCTGAGCCGAAGGCAGAGGCTTTAACCCACTGAGCCACCGAGGCACCCCACAGAATATATATTTTAAAATTTCCACTTAACACTTATAGAAGTTACTTAGGTGCTAGGCTGTAAAGGAAGATTTTAAAATTATAGAAAGCAGAAATCATATGGATCCCCTTTCCCAGACCATAATGCAATAAGACTAGAAATGAATCACAGAAGGATAAAAATAATAATAATAGTGGTAAAACCTTGGAAGCAATAGCACCAACATGTCAACACTACTAGTATTTAAAACAGCTCCTCACTATTAAACAGGAAATAAAAACTTCCGAGTTAGACTTCTAAAAAATTAATGAAAATGAGAAAATTATGAAATCTGTGGGAGGTGACCCAAACTGTGCCATAGAAAATTCTGTAGCCTTACCTATTTTTAAAAGTAACAACAAAAAAGGGGAAGTAAATTAGAAATGTGCTTCTAAAAAAAAAAAAAAAACCCTAAAAGAGAAAAGGATCAAGTTAAAGCGGAAGTTAATGAATTAGATGGAAAAGAAGTAAAATAGATCTTTAAAAACAAAACTCAATTTTTAAAAAAGATGAATTGAATACATTCCTGACAAATATAACCAGTTAAAAAAAGAGAATAAAGGGGTGCCCGGGTGGCTCAGTCGGTTAAGTGTCTCCCTTTAGCTCAGGTCATGATCCCAGGGTCCTGGGATTGAGCCCCCCTCAGACTCCCTACTCAGTGGGGAGCCTGCTTCTCCCTCTGCCTGCCGCTCCCCCTCCTAGAGCTCTCTCTCTCTCTGACAAATAAATAAAATCTTAAAAAAAAAGAGAGAGAGAGAGAGAGAGAGAGACAATAAAAAATAAAAAAAAAAACAACCCTAGAAATGAAGATTGCACATTAGCCAACAATATGAAGACAATGTTTAAAGTTATAAAAGAGTGTGATATGTATTTGACATCTGGACAACTTTCTAGAAAAATATAAATGATCGAAATTAACTTGAAAAGACCTAGAAAAACATGAGGAAATGCATGTTCATCGAAGAACCAGAATAATCACAATGAGCTAATAAGCCCCTCCAGAGAGTGGGACATTTCTGAGGTGAGTGGTCGGTGGGATGGGGTCCCAGCGTGAGAAGGGGGAGAGGCAGGCCTGGGGACTGGCCAAGGGCTGCATCATTTTTACAGCACGTCTGTTCTGATCTCCACATGAGCCTGGGGACCCACTTCTTGGATTTAGGCTCTGGGCTTCCTCCTCTCTTCTCTCTGAACTTGGGACCCTTAAGCCTCAGGTCTAAGGGCCTCTTCCTCAAGCTGAGCCCAAACACCAACGCCAAGAGAAAATGTCCTTCAGGAACAGGCAGGAACGTCAGCAGGAGCTGCCTCTCACGTAGTAGCATAAATAACACCTTGGGCTTCCATTAAGGGGAAACGAGGTACCCCACGTAAACCTCCTCGAACGTAGCCACAAAGCGTGTTCACGTGGGGCTGACCATGGGACAAAACACCTGTGTCCGACGCCACAGCAGGTGACTCTCCGGGGACTCGGAGGCCTGGCCCAGCCCCACAGCAGCATCCCTGCCTGCTGCAGTGCCCTGTGGGCAGTCTTTGGCTCTCTGCCCCTTGAGAACCACACAACAGGACTTCCTTGAGCCCAGTGAGCAAAGGCCCATGCGCTTTCTGACCCAAAGGGAGAGGTGATGGAGGCCTTCGGCAGGACTGAGACTTCAGAGCCCGCACCTCGGGTCCTGATGGACCACTGAGTTTCCTCCCAGGAAGGCTCATTCTCTCTCTCTCTCTATGGTTTTATGTATTTATTTGAGAGGGAGAGAGAGCACAAGCATGGGGAGGGGCAGAGAGAGACGCAGACTCCCCCCAACCAGAGCAGTGACCCCAGGATCATGACCTGAGCTGCAGGCAGATGCCCAACTGAGTCTCCCAGGTGCCCCAAAGCTCATTCTCTTGAGGCCCATGTAGTCCAAGCCCCTGGAGCTCGATGAGGCCTTTGGGAGAGCCCCTAGCACGTTTTCCTAGCACTGAAGCCCCTCAGCTTCATTCCACAAGAAGACAGAAGAAGGAAAAGCTGGCTGTGCTGCTCCATGATTGGCTCAGGGGAGCTCGCCCACCTCCGAAAGGCACTGAGCCGTCTTGCCGTAAATCCTCTCCACCTGCTTGTCCAGGACAGCTACAGGGAGGAATGGAAATCATACAGAAGAGAGATAAGCTTTCAAGGAACCAAGGCCAGTTAACTCCTGAGGCTTCCAGGCTGGCCGGGTTTTGAGCCCTCATTTCTCCTAGGGGACTCTGGGGCAGGTCCTCCACTTCATGGGGCGGGGAGGGGCGGCGCTCCAGCTCCTTCCCTTAGGTTTGCCCATCTGCTGGACCAGAAATCCCTGGAGGCTGCGGGGGGTGTCACTGGAGGTGGAGAGCAGCCCCGGGCAGCAGGGCTGACCTCTCGGAGCACCGGGCATCTTCGGGGTGAATGAGCCTCAACTCGTGGTTCCTTTTTTTAAATCGACTTTATACTTTACAGCAATTTGTGGCTCACAGCAGAATTAAATAGGAAGTACAGAGAGTTCCTATGTCCCCTCTGCCCGCATACCCAGCCTCTCCCATGACCACCCCCCCCCCCCCCCGCAGAGTGGTACATTTGTTGTAAACGATGAACCTGCGTAGACACGTCATCTCACCAGAGCCCAGGGTTTTACATCAGGGGTCATTCTTGGAGGTGTATGTTCTGTGCGTTTGCACGAATGTGGAATGACACGTATCCATCCTTACGGTTTCACGGCGTAGTCTCACTGCCCTCAACGTCCCTCAGGCTCCCTCTGTTCATCCCTCCTCTCCCTCAGCCTGATCTGGCTACCGTCGCCATAGCTGTGCCTCTTGTAGAAGGTCCCATTGTTGGGAGGAGAGGGTGTGGAGCCTCTTTTAAAGCTTCTTTCGCAGGCTTTTCAGGCTCCTCTTTGGAAGGAAGGTCTTCTCATACCTCGATGATTCATTTCTTTTTTGTGCTGAGTAACGTTCCATTGTCTGGATAGATCACTGTGTGTTTATCTGTTCGCCTACCGAAGGACGTCTTGGTTACTTGGATACTCCCACGTTTTGGAAATTGTGAATAAAGCTGCTATAAACATAGGTGTGCAGGTTTTTGTGTGGCTCTGAGTTTTTCATCCACTTGGGTAAATACCGAGGAGCAGGACTATGGGACGGAAGGCCCAAGAGGACATTTACTTCTGCACTGTGGTTCCTTTTCCAGCAGCTTTATGGGTGTGTGATTTACATACAGTAAAATTCCCCTATTTTAAGCGTACAATTTAATGCATTTTGTTTATAGCCATGCTCAAATTTTAGAGCGTTTCCATCACCTCAGAAAATTTCCTCAGGCGCCCTTACCCAGCTCCAGCCCCCGGCAACCACTGATCTGCTTCCTGTCACAATAATTTTGCCTTTTCTAGAATTTCATCTAAGAGGAATCGCCCCGTTTGCAGTTTGGGGGTCTAGGTTTCTTCACGTCGCCTGTTTCTGAGGACGCCATGCCGTCATCTTCGTTAGCATTTTTCTCTTCTTTGCTGAGCAGTATTGCACTGTTTATGGGTGTCCTTGCTGGTTATCTGCTGACCGGCTCGGGGAGACGTGGGTTCCGTCCTTCGGTTGGGTGTGTTCTGAATGATGGAGCCATGAACATGTGTGTGTGTCTTTGTGGGTGTAGCTTCCTCCAAAGGGGAATGCAGGAACCCCGATGCCCGTCCTGGGAGACGAGGAGGTTGGAAGAGGCCTGAGGCATAAAGAGGAAGGGGCATCATGTCCAGGCCCTCTTCACAGTCTGGGCAGGCCACAAGCAGCCAGAAACTTCTCTCCACCCCCGCTTCCTTCCCCAGCCCCGCCTAGCCAGTGGCTCCGTACAAAAGGTCAAGGGCCAGGAGAGGGAAGCCATGTGTTTATTTCCTTGTCTCCATGGTGCTGGGAAAGCCGTACTTGGTTTGGGGTTCGGGGTGTGCTGGGACAAGCTCCCTGCTGCATGGCTTTGCAACTGCTACTAATAACGCTCATCAGAATGACGTCTTCTCCAGAGGTTTGTTTCCAGCACGTTCCATCTGCCCTCCCTCTGGTCACCCTCCATGGTCCATCCAGATCTAGGACGCTGGTCACATCCCAGAGCCCCCAGCCACCAGGCCCCCTTGTGGGTCTCAGATGGCACATCTGCCCTCCGATGACGCCCCCTCCCATGACCCCCACCCCACGTGCGGTGGCTGAGCAGGCTGCGTAGCCCCGTGCGGCAGAGGGGCCAACAGCAGCCCAGAGAAGCCGAGACGCTGGCAGAGAACGCCACAGCCTCTTACCACCAGCCACCCTCATACAGCAAGCCCCATCGGCTTCATCTTCCTGATGAAGAGAAGGAGCACGCGGACCCTAGAATTGCAGACAGTGCAGCAAACAATGGAATCACGACACGCTTCGGTTCTGCCTGCGGAGCATGTACCAGGCATCAGGTCCTGATCATAGAAACGGTACAAACAGTAACTCATTTTCTCCTGTAACTACCCTACTGAAGATTATCATCCCCATTTTATAGGTAAGAACACTGAGGCACAGAGAGGGTGGGTAAGAGGCCTGGGGCCACACAGCCAGCCGCCGGAGAGCAAAGACTGACCCAGCCCTTCAGCCGCAGCACGCTGCGGCCCGTGGGTCGGCTCGCCTGTTTCATTCAGTCATTAATCTGTAAAACCGCTTCATTGAGATATAATTGAACACTATAATTGAATTTAAAATTCACCCATTTTAAAGGTGCAGTAGAAGAATTTCAGCGGATTTGCAGAATGGTGCGGTTATCGCAACAAACCCCCGGAGCATCCTCCGTCCTTCTGCAGTCCCTGCTCGTTCCGACCCCCAGCCGGAGGCGAGGACCATCTCCTTTCCATCTCTGCAGGGCGGCCTCTTGAGGAAACGTCCTGGGAACAGAACGCTGTGCTCCGTGGTCTCTCCGAGTCTGGCACCTTCCACTCCGCATGACGTTTCTGAGATCGGTCCACGTCGTGCGGGCGGCAGCACTTCCCTCTTGTTTACTGCTGAGTAACACCGCGCGGCGTGGCGAGCCCACATTTTCTTTCCCATCACCCGCTTGTGGGCTTGGTGGTGGTTTCCACTTCTTGGCCATGGCGAACCGAGCTGCTGTGCACATTTGTGTTCAATGCGTTGTGAGGACATGCGGTTCCCTCTCCCTTCGGGTGTGTTCGTAGAAACAGAATGGCTGGGTCATATGCTAAATTCATGTTCACCTTTGAAAAAACTGCCAGACTCTCACTGTGGTGCTGAAGCGTTTTTTGTTCCCGTGCCCGTGGATTTTATGGTCGCGGGGACCTGGGTTCCTGTCCGAGGGCCACCCATAAAACCAGATGAGCCTGATGAGGATCCCAGACCATCAGGGAGTAAAGCGAGGCCCTCGGGCCCCTGGCAGGTCAAGCAGAGCCTCTCTGCTGCTCCTGATGGTCTGAGAAACAGGGAGACAAAAAGTCAGCTGTTCTGTGGTCTAATCTAGAAGGATCACTTTGTGGGACCAACAGCCCTTGCTGGGGGGAAATCAGCAAAGTGGCTATTAAACTGAAAGGAGAAGCAGAACCACACATATGGAGAAGCCGAGAGAGATCTCATCAAGGAAGAGAAGCCACTGGAGACAACAGGGGAGGCCCCCTCAGGCACCCGGGGAGTGGGCCAAGCAGCTGTCCCACTCTGGAGGCTGGTTCTCCCCACCAGCTCTGTCAGAGCCTTTTCCGGCTTCCTCAGATGCCCAGTGAGATGACAGGTTGCTGGTGGGAGGGCAGCCCAAGCGGCCGGGAGCCTGGGAAAGCCATCGAGCCCCTCCTGAGCCAGGGTTCTGCAGCGGCCCTACCGGGAAAGGCCTCCTCCAGCACAGTGTGTCCCTCTAGAAAGGGAGACATGGCCCCCCGTTAGCCGGGACCGCTCCGACCGCTGCTGACCCTCCATGATGTACCACAGGTTGCTCCAAAGAGTCATTGTTTAAAAAAGTTTCTTTTCAGCATAACAGAATTAATTGTTTATGCACCAAACCCAGTGCTCCATGCAATCTGTGCCCTCCTTAATACCCACCACCTGGTACCCCGACCTCCCACCCCACTCCCCTCCAAAACCCTGATTGTTTCTCAGAGTCCATAGTCTCTCAGGGTTCACCTCCCCTTCCAATTTCCCTCAACTCCCTTCTCCTCTCCATCTCCCCTTCTCTTCCATGCTATTTGTTATGCTCCACAAATAAGTGAAACCATATGATAATTAACTCTCTCTGCTTGACTTATTTCACTCAGCATAATCTCTTCCAGTCCCATCCATGTTGCTACAAAAGTTGGGTATTCATCCTTTCTGATGGAGGCATAATACTCCATAGTGTATATGGACCACATCTGCCTTATCCATTCGTCTGTTGAAGGCCATTTTGGTCAAAGAGTCATTTTTAAAGGAAGTTTTGAAGTTTCCCTATTCAATAAAGAGATGCAACTTCGGAGGAAGAGGTTTTGACCTTTCAGGTGGCAGCTGCCAACGAGAGAATGCTGACCTGGCACATGGCGGGAGGCCAACGAAGACACTTCTTTCCTGGCTCCCTCCCCAATGCAGACAGGGCACTGCTGCCACACTCACGGAGCCCCCACAGAGGCCACAGAGGCCATCGCTTGCATGGGACAGGACGGGACAGGACAGAATGGGACGCTGCCTGCCTCAGCGGACTCCTAAAAGCCCATGGCTCAGGACAGGAAGTAACTGAGACCCATTCTGGGCCTGCCATTGCCTGGGGAAGAGGAGGCATGACAGCCCGGGGGCAGAGGGTGTTAGGCCACCCCTTGGCCACGTGGGTCAGGGCCTGGAGCTCCACAAGTCACATACTAACCTTTGGTCACAAGTGATGACAAAGGCTGGGTCCACTCCCAGCGGCAGCTTGATGGTAAGTCCCAGATGGCACCTAGCGGGCCCTCGGAGAAGGTCTTCGCCAGGCCCTGGAGCAGATGCTGGAGGCACAGAAATCATCACTTCTGCTATCCAGTCAGTCTTCTGGCAGGTCCCAGGCCCTTAGTGACTACACTGGGTAGAGCTGCCTCCTCCCGACATTTGTGTCTACCTGGACCTGTGAATGGGAACTTGGAGGTCAGGTCTTTGCAGGTGGAATTGAGGTAAAATGAGTCCTGTTGGGTCCTAACCCAATGACCGGTGTTCTTACAAGAAGAGAGAATTTGGACGCGAACCCAGAGAAGACACAGAAGCGATGGCCCCAGGAAGACGAGACGGGAGTGCCGCAGCTACACGAGGAGTCACCGCCACCGCCAGAAGCCAGAAGACGCAGGGAAGGATCCCCCCAGAGCCTCCGGAGAGCGTGTGGCTCTGCCAACACCTTGATTTCGGGATTTCTGGGCTCCAGATTGGGGAGACGATAAATTCCTGTTGTTTAACGTCACCCAGTCGTGCTACTTTGTTACAGCCGACGGGAGGCTGGGCTCAGGTCATGCGCAGCGCTGTGCGGTGGTGTCGGAGGGGAGGGAAGACGGGCGAGAGGCTGCCGGGGAGGGGGTGCCTCCCTCAGCTGCGTCTGCTGTGTGGGCAGGAGCCCGAAGATCGGGACTGAAACTGGGCACTCCGCACAGCGCACGGCAGATTCAGCTTTGACGGCCGGGGTTTCTCTATTGCTGCGACCTCTGCCATGCTTGGGAAAGGCACTCAGGAAATATTCACGGCACCTCTCGCTCCCTGTGTGCCCCTAGCCCCAGGGTTGTGCCTCCCTCTGGTCCTGGCCTCCCTCTGTCTCGCCCCGGATCCAGGGAATGACCGGCCAGCAGGGCTGCCGGGCTGCGGGGAGCTAACTCAGCTGCACTAAAAAGCCCGGTTAGAGGCTGCTGCTACCTGCTGCGTTGGCAGAGAAGCATCGGTGCCTCTGAGAGTCGTCCGCAGGGATTCCCGCTTACCCAGGCCGCGCTCAGCCCCCAGTCCCCGCTCCAGAACTGTGCTTTTATCCTAAGTGTGACTCAGGGAATGAAATCCCTCAGCTCTCACCCGTGGCCGGAGCCACGGAGGACTGGAGCCGAGGTCAGCCGGGAGAGGGGTCAGTACCAGCCCTCCAGGTTATGCTCCCCAAGTCGCTCCATTCTCCACGGTGGACATAGCTCAGCACCTGGCAATCAGGGCTCAGTGCCCAGGCTGGACGCCAGGCCGAGCTGAGCCCGCCGGCGCCTTCTGACCACCCACCGACAGCCGGCCGCTTCCCATCAGGGTTCAGCTCATCTGGGCCGGGGTGACCACCCCACGGAAATTCCTCCAGCACGAACAGGACGTCACAGTCCTGCTGGCCCCTTCACGAGAGCCCAGGGAAGTCTCTTCACTTGGCACTGTGGGCTGTAGGGGAAGGGATGTCACACAGCCCAGCTGGACCCGAACCTTCCATGCCCAGAGCCCAATGGCCGGTTTCTCCAAGGCTCCTTCAGTCAGCGATCCCTGCTGTGAGGCCTCAGGGTGCTGCCAGGGAACGGTCTGGAGTGATCAGGATTTATACTGAATTGTTCCCTCCGAAACTTGACACTTGACACTGAAAGGGCAGCCACTCAAAAAGGCTCTGGGGGTTGACCAGGCCTGCTCTGGGCAGCCATCAGAGCCCAGCAGCACCAGCATCCAGGGATGGCAGCCGCACAGCTTTTCTCCCCAGGATATGCTCAGCCGGACGGTCAGGGATCTGGGTGACTGGGCCTAACTGCCCACACCAGGCCTCCCCGGAGATTCCAGGGGTGGAGGCAAACTAAAGCCTGATGCTGGGTGTTTGATCTCTGCACAGAGCGCCAACGCCATGCCCGGACGGCGGGGAGGGGAAGCGGGCACCGAGGCCAGAGCGCCCTGGAAAGTGGCTGGATGTCTGCTGTCTTGTCTGCATGCAGTGTGAGGACTCGAGCTCGTGGAGGAGCGGGGATGTTCCTGCCCATTGCACGGACGTGAACACGGTTATGCCAGAGCTCGGAAGAGCAGGCGCTCCCCAGCGAACCCCACTGCACAGACTAGCCCGATGGGTGCTAGGATGGGGACTTCCCAGCAGAACTGGAGTTCCTGCCTTCCGGGGAGAACCATGCTGAGGGGGGAGGGGGACCCCCGCCACGGAGGGTACGTCCCGTCCACAGAGCTCATGGAGGCCTCAAAACAAAGGCTATTGCCCCTGAATTCCACCTCTCAGTTTTCTTCGTGTGGTAAGCACTCGGCGGCAGGCTTCTGGCTGCAGGGCCCTTCTCAGAAGAGTCCAACTGTCTGTCCTTGGGAGCCAAGACCCCAAGTGAAGCCTGGAGACGAGAGCCAAAGCCAAGCAGGGGGAGGAGGCCGATGCTGGCCCACAGCCCACCCCAGCTTGGGGCTTCACTGGCTCCTGGGGACTCATTTCTAGTTCCCCAGTGGCTGTCAGTCTGCACAAACACCTGGCCAGGACCTCTGGGGCCCAGGCACAGAGCAGTGTCTCAGAATCTGAGCTCCAGCGGCGGGGAAGCAGGCCAGGACGGGAGTGTGTAAGGATGTACTTCACGTTGGAGCTTAAAGAGCCGAAAACCAGTCCAAGCCTAGGCCAGTCCCCACTGTGAAGAGATGCTAAGGGTCCTCTTTCCAGACTATTTCCAAGGGTCCTGGCTGGCCAGTTACTGATGCAGTGATCCCTGCGGAGCCTGGGCCTCTGGCCCCTCGGCCCCAGTTTGCATACACAGTGGAATCCTCCCTCTGGCCTCAAATCGCCCTGTGAGCAGCAGCCTGGGAGCCTGGGCAGAGCCGTGGCGGACCCCAGGGTCCTTCCAGGGCAGCAGCCCCTGCCAAGCCCGTGGCCAACAAGATGCTCCCCTGCCCTCCCCAGCGTTCCCTGCCAGACTGGGTGCAGAGAAACCACCATCAACAAATGCTGGAGTGAGTCACTGATGTGACCTTTATTGGATCACCGGGCGTCATCAATTCACCAGCAGATCACAGATCCACGGAGGAGAACCAGCCGCAGTCGAGTGCCATTATTGGGGGATATGCCGGTCTTCACTCTGGTGTCTAGGCAGCACCAGGCCTCCAGGGAGGAGGCCGGCCTGCAGTGGGTGACCCCACCCCAGAACGGTAGGTTCCCTCTGCCACCCCTTCTGGGCACCTGCCGGCTGTGCCCTCCGCCCGTGTCATAGCTGCTGAGTAGGGGCAGCGGGTGGGGAGCTGGCACAGGAGGGAAAGCGGAGAGACAGCCCTCCCCTCAGCACTCTCTCCTTCGGAGGCCTTGCAGGGTGGGGGCGCGAGGCCTGGCAGTGAAAGGGAAGTGGATGGCAGGCACGAGGAGCCCCGCAGCCGGCAGCCGGCAGCCGCTGCCCCGGGGACGAAGACCTGGAAGCCCCGGGAAGGCAGAGGAGAAGGTATGCAGCCCTCAGACCTCATGAATGCCTACTTCCCTCCTGTCCCTCTGGCCCAGGCTGGGGGAGGGCAGCCTCCTCAGACCTGATAGCTGCCGCAGGTGCCGGGGTGCAACAGACACAGGACAGAGCAGAGGGAGTGCCCCGCAGGGTCACAGGTCTGGACACGGGGCAGGAGCAGGGCACTAGAGACGGACGGTGGGCAACAATCGGCCTGGTCTGGAGCCTCCCTCAGGGCTGGCCGGTGGTCCCGATCAAGAAAGCTTCTGGGGTCCCACCTCCAAACCCCCTTCTGGGGTCTCCATTAAGCGGGAGAAGCCAAGGGACAACAGGGGTTGCATTTCATTAAAAACCGTCTCAATAAAAACTAGTTCGGAACATGAAGAATATATTTTAAAAAAAGATACTCTTTGCTCTATTCAACACCGTTCACTGAATTTCCTGAGCACTGCACCATGCCCGCCCCGTGTGCAGGGGTGTGGGGGCGGGGGGCAAGTCTAAGGCACTGGCCCTGCTCTGGCACAGGGCTCCTTCTCCCCGGAGAGGCGGTCCCCGCTGCCTAGAGGCTGGTGAGCATGTCCAGATCTGGGGGACAGGGGAGGCCTGGCAGCACCCACCGCTGGACAAAGTACTTGAAGCAGCAGCTAAGAGTATGCTGCCTAGGCCCACCGCGAGTAGGAGGGATGCCCCAGCCTCAGGCCAGGCAGTGTTCTGGAGGGTGCCATGACCCCTCTGCTCAGAGCTGCAAGGGTGGACACTGGCCATGGCATTCCCTGGGAAAGGAGGGAGGAAGACCAGGGGCTTGTCAGGCCGTCCACACCCAAAAGAGACAGGCACTGGGCCTCATGTCTCCCTCGAGTTGGACACATGGGAAAGCACTCCGCTTAGCCCCTGGGGACCAGAGGCTGCACAGGAACACGCCACCCAACCAGGCTCTCCCGGGCACCCACTCTGCATCTGTCCCCCGGGGACCCTGTTGGAGTCTGCAGGTCCCCAGGAGCCACACTGCCCAGGGACTCCACTCCTTCTCCCAGGCTTGCAGACCCTCCCTACCCTGCAGCAGACATCGATGGACACCAAGTTTCCCCGCCCTGAGTAAGGCACCCTGGGGCTCCGCGGCCTCAGCTTCATCCAAGGGGTCGAGCTCCTGGCTAGCAAGGCACCCCACACGCTCCCCCTCCACACCCACGTGGCTGAGACCATCTGACCCCAGTTGCTGTGGGGAATCCCTCTTTCTGTGCCCTGCAGGGTTCTCTGACCCCACAGGCAAATAAAACAAAACAAAATACCAAGGTAGTACAGGGTCCTATGACCTGGGCGTCTACCCCCTCCCCTGGCAGCAGAGGTCCTGGTCCCGCGGGGCACGGTGCCTCCCTCGGTGCACATCCCTTTGGCGAGAGGCTCTGCCAGCCCAGGGCCAGTCCAGGGGTGCGAGGGTCAGAAGAGGCTGGGGGTGGCCTGGCTCGGCGCATCGTGGTCCCGGATGTACTGGAGGATGTCCATTTCGTCCATGGCTTGAATCTGCTGCTGCGGCTTCCGTGGCGCCGCTACCGCCTCTGGCGGGCCCGCTGGGTGGGGCACGGCTGGCTTTCGGGGAAGTGCTGGCTTAGCGGCCACTGGTGGCTTGGGCTTGGGCTGGGGCTTGGCTGTGGGTTCAGCCCCCAGGTTCAGAATCTGGTCCAAGTCCTCTTCAACTCTAGGGAACCAGAGGGGAAGCTCTGAATGTGACCTCCTGCAGAGGGAGCAAGTGCCTGAGGCAAGGGCACCCTGCTCTGGGCAGGGCAATGGACCCTGCCCCACCCAGCCTTTCCACAGGAGCTGGGGGACAGCCTCTGCCTTCCTTGCAGCCCCTTAGTGGCCTCTGCTTTTCAGGGGGTCCCCTGCTAGATGATGGTCCTTTAGGGGACTTGTCCTTCAACCTCCCAAGAAGAATAACAGCTGCCAGACGCCGAGTTCCTGCTCTGTAACAAGCACTGCGGACATACACAGTACCTTGATCTACCCCAAACCCCTTGGGGGTACGGCGGAGCTCCACCCCACAGGTGGGACACTGTAGCCTCAGGAGGCCAAGCTACCTGTGAGACGACCACGTGTGACGTTGCCTGGGTCTGGACCAGGGCGTCTGACTTCAGGAGCCGAGCCCTCGTCTGCACCAAGTTCAGCCCAAGAAAGACTTGATGAGGGGATCTGACCATGGTGGGTGGTGCCACCCATCCACAGTGCCCACTGTGGGCCCACTGAGGGCCGGGGCCTCGGTCCTGGACCCAACAGCCCATCGCTGGGTGGGACTCCAGCCTGTGGCAGTGAGACGGTCACACAGGACCTGCCCCAGGTACCAGGTATCCCAGAGGCCACAACCTGCCTCTGCCCTCTTTGCCTAAGCGAGCATCTGCTGCCCATTGCTGGCGGAGGAACTCAATTCGTGGAAACCAGATGCACAATGCAAGACCCTTTCAATCCATCCCAGCACCCAGCCACCCGAGGCACACCGTGCTGAATGCCTACTGAGGCCGGGCATTTCCACGTTCATTAATTCACTGAATGGTAACTAGACGCTGTCTGGGAGCAGGTCGTAATCTCATTTCACAGACAGGAAATATGAAAACTGAGGTACAAAGAGATAAAGGGCCTTGTCTGGAGCTCACGGCCAGCTTGTAAAGGAACAGGACTTGGCCTGGGGGTGCCTGGGTCTCTCAGGTGTGTGTGCCTTCCTGGGGCACCAATGCAACGAAGCCCTTTCAGACTGGAATTTCTCCAGGATTGAGGGTCTTTCTGCTGAGGCCACAGGCCCCCTGAGGCCCTTCAGGTGACACCTACTGGACATGTTGCCTCTGAGGACCTAATCCAGACCCCCTGATTCAGACTCCTCCCCTGAGGGAGGAGCTTCTCTTGGGATTCTGTGAAAAACTCCACACACCTGCATCCTCAGGAAATTCTCTCTGGGTCAGGCTTCAGGACACCTCCTGTCCAATCTTCTGTCCTTTGACAGACAGCAGTCCCATCTGGACACAGTAATTGAAAGAACTGCAAAATAAGTGACCCCTGGCAGGGTCCTTCCCCTCCCTGGGCCTCAGTATCCACATCAGGGAGGAGCTGGATGAGGTCATTTCAGGGATGCTCTAGCTTCCAGAAGATGCTAAGGAAAATGGCCCGATCAGGGCTTTCATGCTCTCAGGCACAAGGCGGACACATGCGTTCCTGGCTTCACACTCTCAGGCGTGCAGCAGCCTCCGTCCTGCCCTCTGGGAGAAGCTGCATGCCGGCCAGTCTAGTCTGGAACCGGGAGACAGCAGGAGACCCAGGGTTGGGGAACAGTGGGGAGTCTGGTAACACTATCCTGGGGGCTTTCACAGAGTCACACGGAAAGCTCCCTTTGAAATCCAAGGGCCAATTTTTGAATTCCTAAAAGAGGATGCCTGGCCCTTTATATGCTTCTTAAACCAGCGACCAGCAGAGACATCTGGACCAGTGCTGCCCATACTTGGGCCAAGGGTCTAAGGGTATCTCAGCAGGCCGCATCTGCCATGCTGGGGACAGGGGAGAGAGGGCTCAGGTGCTAGAGGCAGAAGACCCCGGAGTCCCCAACTGCGAGATGAAAACGCCGGCATCACCCAGCAAGGCCTGCAGAGCCGCTGTGGGCCTGGAAGCACAGGACATGGCTCCTGGGACATGGCTCCATTTCCCTCCCGCTGTGCCTTCACCAGTGGCCTCGGTCCACTTCGTCATGTTCCTTCCCTGGTCCTCAGTCTCCCCATGTCAATGGGGTCCAGCTCAGACATCAACCGGGCTAGGAAGCAGTCTGCTGGAGCGTGGCGTGCCCACGCCCCTGGAGGGGCGGCCTGCCAAGTACCAGCTGCCAGAGGAGCTCTGGGGTCACCCCCTGCGGTGGGGCAGAGACCCCAAAGGGAGGAGTCAGAGCCTCTGAGGATGGCAGAGCTGTCCCTCCAGCCCAGCCCGAGAGGGCCCAGCCCAAGCCAGGCCTTCGGAGAGGTAGCTGTCTTGGGTTTGAGGCAATCCCCAAAGTGCGACAAGACCGGCTGCTCCTGGCCACCTCAGCTCAGCTGTGGCCCGGCTCCCCGAGGCCCTGGGGCAGGTGCGGGCTCCTCCTGCAGCCTCCACCTGGGCTGGAGCCCCGGGACAGCTCAGGGGGACTGAATTATCCTCGAGCAGTGGCCTTTAGGAAGCAGCAGCAGCTAAGAGCCCGTGTGAGCAGCCCGGATTTATGCAGCTGGGGCAAACCCTGTTGGGAACTCATCAGCAGCTGCTGTCGTGGCAGGTGGGACCATCACGCTTGGGGTCCAGGGGCACCCCTTTCCATGAACTCTATTTCTACCCAGGCTCCCTGAGTCATGGCTGGAACTGGGTCTCACGAACGCAAGGCCCAGCTCCCAAAGAGAGGCAGCGCGGAGCTCTGAAGACCCCAGTCCCACTCGACCTCCCCAGGTCCTCACAGGGGACAGGCCGACTACTGGCCTGGCTGCACAGCAGGGGGTTACTGAGCTTGGGAGACCCCCACACCTGTGGGGCAGAGTGCTCTGGGGGGCTTCAGGCTCGTTGATGACCACAATACCATCAACAGGCGGGTGACAGCATCAGCGAATGGATGAGGATTAGGAAGCTTTTTATCGTCAGGAACCCCGATCGCTGCCTGGATAGTCGTGGAGCTGGCACAAAGAGTACGACTCGGCTCCTGCTCTCAGAACGTGAGTTCATTCTCACCAGCCGTGTGGCAGAGTGAAGGCCGGGCCACGGACACCCATTCCCCAGTAATTCTCAGAGGGCTCTGGGGGATGCCAACAGGCGTGACAAAGGAAAAGGGCCCCAGAGACCAGCGGAAACCTGCAATGCTACATGCTATTTCCTAGTCACGCCCAGAGCCGTGCTGAACACTGGTACTGCCCCAGCCGTCTGGCCACAGAACTCCTTGAAGGGACACCGGAGCCCTGAAGAACGTGGGTTGGGAAGTGCTGGCATCACAGACTCAGGAAAGACTGTGCCAAGAAAGGCCCCACAGAATGGCCTTCCTGGGACACACCGAGTCCTGGAGATGGCAGTCTCCCCAAGTAGGGCACACTCGGCAGGGCCCTGACGCCCTCCCTGGGACTGACTCTACTAGTCTGCTTCCTCGTGCCTCAGTTTCTCCTCTCAAGGTTTTGCCACCCCAGCTTCTCCCAGCCTGCTGGGGCGGTCAGGGGCGAGGACACAGATGACAGCGAACAGATGTCGGGGCCATGGGGAGATGTGAAGACAAGATGCATTCGCTGTGACTCGGGCACTGACAGGGCTAATAGCCCGAGGCTGCTAACGGCGCAGAGGACAGCGTCTTAGCACTATGTTCCTGGGAAGACACAGCTCAGCCTCCTGTAAACCACTGAGCACAGCCGCGTTCTGGGGATGTGGGTGACGCAGCGGACACACACAGTACCAAGCATGCAAGAGCGCAGCCAGCACACGCGGAAGCAGCTGGCCCAGGGCAGGAGGCAGATCTCCAAGCCTCTCCTCCTCTACGTGCTTCGAGGGTCCTGGAAGGTGCAGGAAGGACTGGACACAGACCGGGGGACTGGGTTCCAAACCCGGCTCTGTCCTGGGGGAGCTCGCATCTAGGTGGGGGCCGCTGTGAAGATGAAATCAGGCCGTGTGTAGGGTGTGGCACACAGACCACAGCCAGCACCCTGAAGCCGGAGCCCCCGTGCACACGTGCCGTCCACCCACCTCTGCGCAACAGACCATGCCTCGCCCTCCCCTAGAAAGCCTGCCCCTGGGACCCTCCTGGGACCGGCCGCGGTCCAGCACACCTGCGGTTTTCTCCCCGGGGAGGGCTGTGTGCTACCAAGAACCCATTTTAATGGTTGTTCCTAAATGTATTTATGCCAGTTATACTTGCTCTTGTGATTATATAATCTAATTATTCTCCACATAAATTATGAAAGCGTGAGTGGGGGAAGGCAAAGAGTCGTATTCACGAAGTTCTTTCTGGAACTCGCAGAGCAACCCGGCCTGTGGCCCATCCCCACCCCTGCCCCAATCCCCGCCGCTGCCTCCTGGTCAGCGCCCACCCACAGGCTCCTGCCTCTGATGGGCCAAGACGCCCTCCCTTGGTGGACGAAGCCGGTGAGATGCTCCCACACAGGGACGGGTCCCTGGCTCTGCCCAGGCTGCTCTGAGGGCTGGCGGAGGAGCGCCCGAGGGACAGGTGGTACCTGAACAGCTCTGCGTGGGACACAGGCACTCCGCTCTCACGGGCAGCAGGCAGTAGCAAGGGGTCACCTAGAGGGACGGCACCGCCGAGGTCAGGGTCTTCAAACAACTTCAGGGCTGTGGAGAAGGCAGGGGCAGAGTGGTCAAAGGATGTCCTGGCCTGTCCTCAGCAGCTGGGGGCACAGGTGGGAACAGCCTCGTCCAGCCTCCTGGCCTAGCTAGGAGACAGTGAGCAAGGGACAAGGCAGAGCAGAGAACTGGAGGAAGAGGCCCGGAAGGGGACAGCAAGAGGGCAAGGGACAGCACTCAAAGGCGATGCTGAAACTGCCAAGACATGTCCTCAGAGCCGTGAGGCTGGGACTTTCTCATCAATGTGTTCTCGGGCTCGGCACAGAGCCTGGGCCTCCGTGGGTGGTCACCAAGTGCTGGGTTAATGGGGGACAGCGTTTGTCCATCCTGAACGAGGACCCAGGTGACGAAAGGTCAGATCTCGGGACAAGTAGAGGAGTCCCAAGGCCACTCAGCTCTCCTCTTTCCGACTCTGCCCAGGACCCTCCAGTGGGGTCTACTCAGGTCACAGAGAATCTATCATAGAGCCACGGCACACCTGGGTAGTTGCATCCCCCTCCCAGACAGTGCCCACATCAGTGCCCACTGGAATGATAAAGATGCCAACCCCACTTCCCCAGGGTGATTAGAACAAACATATAGTCCTGGAAGGTTCCAGGCTATGGGGACACAAAGCACATGACTATCTCTCCAGCAGAAAATCTCCGTAAGCTGAGCATGAACCACGTCGAAACAGGACAACGGAAGATCTCCACTGTGCTCACGTGTGGTGGGTCCAAGCCACTTGTAAGAGTCTGGCTGGGTCATGGAGCAGACACCCAGAGTAGAGGGAAGGCCTGGAGGCTCTACTTACGGTCCTGGAGGGGCACGTCCTCTGTGGGGCGCTGTGGGGAGAGCTTCGAGCTTGAGCTGAAGAGCCCCTCATCAGGGTCCACCTCCTCATCAAAAATGGTGAGTCGCGGTGAGGGTTTGGGCTTCACAGCCGCTTCAGGGCGTTTCTTGGACTTCTTAGAGCTACAGAATCACAGACACAGCTCAGTTTTCACGAGAGCCCGGCCAGCGGGCGCAGATGGCCTGGTCAGAGCCATGCAGGCGAGGTGAGCTTGAACTTGGGTGAGGAAGGAACTTTCCAGTACCCTGAGGTGTAAGACCCTACTATGGGAAGCTGCTGGGCCCTGTGCCCCAGGATGTATGGGAGGAGCAGGGCAGTGTCAGCCCGAACAAGATGACTGCCGGACAGCTCTCCGCCCTGACGGGCCAGCCAGGACTCAGGCCTGCCTGCCCGGGGAACGGGGCAGAGCAGCTGCTCTCCTTCTGGAGGCTGCAGGGGCCGAGTGCCCCCAGGGTTCCCAGGGCCAGGCTCTTCAGAGCCACTTGGAAAGGGGGGTGGATGCAGCCTGAGGCTGGGATCAGGTGGTACCCAGGGACAAGCAGAAAGCAGCCTTGAGAAGGGAAACCTCCATCACTCCAACAAATACTTCAGTCCCATTGAGCGAGCCCCATCTCCTTCAGGAAACTTCTCGGCTACTCAGAGCATCCCCCACTGGCTCTGTCTCCCTCATCAAGGTCCCTTGATGTCTCAGTCACCCAGTGGCCAAGGTCCTCCCTTGGACCAGATGCTGCTTTGGCAAACTGGGAGAGGGCACGAGGGAGAGTTCTGGGCCATGGGCCTGCTTCGTTTCCTGCCCTGGGGGGTGGTGATGCAGAGCGCACAGAAGCCTTTACCGACTTGGACCCTGCAGCTCTGCATACGTAAGCCACATTGCAGATAAATAAACAAACAAACTTAGATTTATTTTAACACGGCGATCCAGTCCCTGCTGTGGATACCAAAATTAGCCACTATAAGGTTCCTGCAAATAGTGAAAAGACGCTGTTTACTGGAAACAGAATTTCTGGGGTGCCTGTCTGCCTGGCGGGCAGTTCCACTAGACGGAGGTCACCGTCTGAGCTCCTGCTGGCAACACTGTGTGGGAAACCTGCGGCAGAAGCCGGCCCTTCCTCGATGGCACAGACCAACCAGCGGCAGATGGACAGAGTGCCAGCGGCCCCAGGGGCTGGAGGGCAAGCTGCTCAGAGGAGCCCATTCCCACGGTCCGGCTGCGACCTGTGGTCGAATCGGAGGCTCAGCTGAGATGGAAGAAGCTGTGGGAGCTGCAAAGGCCCCTGCCGCGGGGTCACACCTCCAGGACGGAGCACACCTATGCACTCAGGGCCGAGGCCTACTCGCAGTCCTGCGCTCTTGTCCCCTTGTGGTGTCCCCGCAGCAGGGAGATCCAGGGTGGGGTGAGGACAATAGGCTCAGGCCTGCACATTCTGAGGATGAAACGGAGAGCAGAGACTAAGGGCAGGGGTGTGCCAGGAGGTCCCACGCGCCCCGACCCTGCTTCCTCCATCCTGGGCACAATCCAGACAGGCTCAGGTCACAGACCTCCTAGGCACATGACTCTGCTTTGGTGCCACCCCCAAGCCCTGCTTGTGCTGGGCCTTCTCCGTCCGCATAGCAAGTGCTTTCCAGAACCTTCCGCCATGCCACCTCACACACCCTGAAGGGCCAAGGAGGACTGCTCTGACAGGGACACCTGCTCTTTGTTTCTCGGATCAGGGTGAGCCGGTCCGCCTTCCTGACCCCTGGGACGTGGGTGCCAGAGGCAGGCCAGACAGAGACGGCTCCAGCCGAGAGCTACTGAGTCAGAACCCCAGGGCCGGCCCAGGAAGCCGCACTGGAGTCTCCGAGGAATCTCTGCAGCTACTGGCCCAGCCTGAGGCCTGTGGGCTCGGCCCCACTGCTGGCCTCCATCACCCAACAGACAGCCCTCACCTGGAGCCCTGGAGCGTGAGGGCCGGAGGCTTCCCACAGACCAGAAATCAGAAGAGCGGCGGAAAGATGGGAGCGGTCTTGCGAACAAAGGACGGGAGAGGACAGCATGATGAAGTCTGTCTACGGGGAGATCTGGGACTTCCTGTCTCACACCTACTTCTGGTTCTGAGAACACAAGTTCGGCCCGACTTTCCTGCTGTGTCAATTTTCCTCCCAAACGGGATGAATGATCTCGTTTTTCTCCTCAGAGACATTTCTGATCTTTCATGGTCTTGAAATGACATAAAGCCAATCTGTGGCACGCGGGGGCGTCCCGTCAGGCAGGCACCGTCCGTACTCCACCCCCCACCCCCGACCGGGCTACCCTCCGTCTCCCCAGCCCTCCCTGAGCGTCCCCAGGGGAGGCAGAGAACAGGCCGGAAACAGGGAGCACTGACCGCTCCAAGCCCCAGGGTCCTGCTCCGGTTGGCCCCTGAACTCGAGTCTCTGGGACACACCCGTGTGCCTGGTTCAGAGAAGACGCTCCACAGATACTGGGTCAAAGAGAGGGACCGATGGATGGAAGGACAGAGGGAAGGAAGGAAGGAAAGAGGGAGAGGGAAGCACAGACGCGTGAACAGGGAGATGGACGCGGGACAGCACGTCTCTCATCCAGACTCATTTCTGCCTGCTCCCCAGGAAGAGCGGAGAGGGGGTGCGGACGGGGTTCCCAGCACCAGTCCCAGACAGAGACGGTGCCTGGAAGGCTTCACTCCTCCCAAGCTGGCGGTCACGTCAGCTGGTCTCCTCATCCGCCCTCAGCCACTCTGTAAGCAGCTGGCGATCACCCCGGATGCCCTCTGGGACCCACACTCACCCACGCGCACCTCCTGGGCTGAGCTGTGAGACCTGCCACTGCCCCAGAAGCTCACAGCTGACTCAGAGGCCCATAAACCCGTCATGACCGCACAGGGCAAGGGTTCTGGAATGTGCGGAGGATCCAACCCAGCCTTAGGGGCTTCCTGGACGAGGCAAAGTGAAACAGACACGGACTCAGGCAGAGGAAGGGAGCCCCTCATCCGTGGGGTCTGCCAGAGGCATGGCTCAGGCACGATCAGGAACCAGGTCCCCAGGGCAGCACGGCTTGTGGTCCATGGAGAAAAGATCAGGGCCAGGCCTGGGGAAGCACTGCAGTATGATGAGGAAACGGGGTCGGGGACATCAGAAGGCAAAGAGCTCCTAGAACACGTGGACGGTGAGGTGATCAGTGAGCAGAAGCGGTGAGTCTAGAATGATGCCAGACTTCAGGCCTCAGGGCGAGGTCGCGCACGGCCTGTGTGAGGTGAGTCTCTAAGCCCGTCTTCCCCTCGTCCACACTGTGTGAGCACGGACTCGGGCTGCATACACAGGCTATGGCCCTGCCCCGACCCCCACCCGCCCCGGTCCCTGCTCTGCTGCTGCCCCCACAGCATCCACCCAGCTCTCTGCGTCATGCATCACCCGACTCTGCTGTGCCCGTCTGCCACCCGCCATGCCCGTCTGCCACCCACCCTCTGTGCCACCGCAATATAGGGTGCCTCTCCTTTCTTCACCGAAGGGAGGCCAATAGGACTAGACTCTTGTCACCAGGGCTGGGGCAGCGGGACGCGGAACGGAGAAGTGTGCAAAGGACAGACCTCCTGGAGAGAAGGCAGGTCACCTGAACTTGGGCGGGCTCTGGCACAGGGGGCACGAGGTGGGGCCGTGCAGGGAGGGCCTCCCTGGACGGGTGCAAGTCTGTGGAAGCAAGTCTCTGTAGCAGGCAGGTTTGTGCATGGACAGACACCAGCTCTCCTGCCTCGTGCGTCTGCTGGCAGACAGATGTCCCGAATGGGCCATGTGGCACAGGCAGGGGAGGAGCGAACACGGGGAGGCAGCAGGCGCCCAGGCTGACAGCACTGACAGTCGGAGTCACAGCCCCACTCATGGGGCTCGGGCACTGCTCAGGCAGTGACAGACACATGACAGCAGCCTCCCCTCTGGCCACCCAGGGGGCCTGTGCCCATGTTTCCAGGTGCACCTGTGCCCCTGGCCGACCACCGAGAGCCACCGGCTGCCCAGGACCTGCATCACTGAGTTGTGGGAGCACCTCCTGGACCCAAGGGAAGGCAGTGGGTCCTTCTGATGCCCAGACTCACAGACAGCACGACGCACCCTCCAAGCCAGGGTGGTGCGTAACCAAAGACAGAGATCAATCTCCTTTCTAAGCGTACTATGTTCCTGTTTTCCAATAAAGCATTTTTCATTTTTAGATTTTAAATTCAGCTTCTCTTTCTTTGAGGGAAACTCGCAGAGTGACCGTGAATGAAATTCCGTGACCTGTGTTCCGGGACAATGTCGTCTGTACCAGCGCCAGGCCTCGGGGCCTCCACGATGACCCAGTCCTCACCGGGGCGTGGGTCACGGGGGACAGGCAGTCACCCCCGAGCCGTGCCTGCCTGCCCGGATGGGAGCTTCGGGGAAGCGCTGGACGGGGGCTGAGCAGAGCCGGGAAAGCAGCGCTCCGGGCAGAGAGGCTTGTGCAAATGCCAAGGAAGGAGGTGCGCGGTGTAGGCGCAGTGGCCTCGAGCTGGGCAGCAGGCACACGGGGGAGGGGAGTCTGAGGGGAAGTTGGGGCCAGAGCCCACAAGGCCTGGGGGAGAGTCTGGCCTCCCTATTCCTGGGGAGCAGCCCTGGAGGGGATGCAGGGAATCCACGTGTGACCTCGGGTCAGTCGGTTCACTTCTCGGGGCCTGTTCCCTTAGCCGTTACATGGGAGTAAGGAATGCTCTGGAAGCGGGAGCCTGCATGCAGGGCGGCGCAGGGCACAGCAGGAGCCTGATACCAACTAGGTTCACATCAAGCTCCGGCCCCACGACTGTATTCTGTGCTCTGACAAATACACAAGGCCTGCCAGGTAAAGACCCATCATTTTTTGAAGCCCAGGGTCACATTCAAGGATCTTTCTCAACAGCCAGAGCTGGACTCCCCAGGCCATTGAACCCCACTCGAGGGCTCACAGATCAGCAGCCCCCCCAGGACGCCCCTGCCTTTGCACCTCGTGCGAGCGGACGTTTTTTCCCCGGCCTCTCACCCAGCATGGTGCCCCGCACCACCACCGAACCAGGCCCGTCTGGCTGCAGGGGCCCTGTCGCCGCCAACCACCAACTGCTGGGAAGCAAGGCCCCAGCTCTGGCCGCACCCCTGAGGGACTGAATATACAAACGGGCAATGGGCAGAGCAGACGTCAGACAGATCCGTGTCTCACACCCTGCAGCCACCAGCCCAGGGCATCAAACCACAACACAAACTGTCAGCTACCCTAATCTTTACTCCGGCTTCCCTCCTCATCCAGCAGCCAAAGAAAGCCAGCTATGCTCCACTACGCTCCCCGAACCGACCGCAGAGCGTGCGGGACGCCACACAGGCAGCAGCCTCCCTCGCCAACAGCCTCCAGTCGGGCACAGCCGAGCCTCCTCTTTCCCACTAGGAACCGTTCCTACTCCCAGCCTGCCTTGGAGTCTCTGCTAAATGCAGGTCTGACCCCTCCCTCACCACGGCCGGCTCCAAATCAAGGCCTTAGCCTGTTCTCACTTGGGCCATTTTGGTTTTATTCCCACATCCCCGACGATAGTCCAAATGCTCACATGACCCATGGGGCCTGGCAGTCCCTGCGATTGTGAAAACCCATCACCCCCATCGCCCAAGCTGGAGAACGCATGGGCGAGGGCCAGGAAGCTGGCATCCTGGCATAGGGGGCTCTCAGCCTGGTGGGGGGAACAGGCAAAGTCCATCCCAGAGGTCCATGGTGCAGAACTGGGTGGTCTCGGGCAGGTTTCCGAGTAATAACCACAAAGACACTGGCTTTGCCTCCAGTCCCTCAGGTGAAAGTCTGTCATTCTAATGCTGTCCCTTGGGGGCAGCTTGAGGCAGGGGAATGGCAGGCATGACCTCCAAGAGTCCTTCCCCAGGGAGTCAAGTGACCATTCAGTCCCACCCAGGCTGCGGCAAGTCCGGCAGGTTGCACTGGGTGCTGGGAGCTGCAGGAAGTGGGCAGGCTGTCTCTAGTTCAAACAGCCCACGGCTTCTTCAGAGCAGAGCTGACCTCACATAGGGATAACATTACACAAAGGACATTTCCTATACTACGTCTCACTTTATCAACCACCGGGACTGCACTTTGTCTTTCGTTTATAAAGAGAGAAACTGAGGCATGAAGAGGTTCAATGACCTGCCCCATGCCCTTGGGGATCTCAACCTGGGCCTGCTGGCCTGTCATTCTGCTCCGGGCTGACCACACACCCAGCTATCCCAGTGGCTTTAAACCATGCTCTAAGGGGCCTGGCCTTCCACAGAGCCACGCAGGGCCACGGGAGAGGTGAGCTGAGGCCTAGGAGGCAGATGTCCAGTCCCTACTCCTGTCCCAACCAGGTCAATTCTCCCTCGGGCTGTTTGATACACACTGGGGCTCTGTATGAGATTTCTCCTGAACTGAAGTTCTTGCTACTAAATTAAAAGAGTGGAAAGCAGATGCCTGGGTGGCCCAGTCAGGTGAGCGTCTGCCTGCGGCTCGGGCCATGATCCCGGACTCCCGGATTGAGTCCCACATCCGGCTCCTTGCTCAGGGAGGAGCCTGCTTTCCCTCTCTGCTTGTGCACACGCGCACTCTCTCTCTGACAGATAAATAAATCTTCAAAATGTCACCTTAAAAAAGAAAAAAAAAGTATACAGCAGTGTCACACCATTCATTCAGGCCAGACTTTCTGCGCTAACATGGATGAGGAGATCTGGTCAGTAGAGCACGCGTGGCTGCCCTAATGGGGGATGTGACTGTGACTGGTAGGACAGCTGTCACCGTGCCCCCTGTAGTCCTCATTGATTTTGGTCCCAGGCCAGGCCAGGGCTGACTGCACGGCCCCACTGTGACTGGGAGAACCGCCCCCTAGTAGGTGGCAGGTGGCAGGGGAGCGAAGCCAGAGAGCCGGAGGGGGCCCCCCCAAGGCTGCCTGGGACCACCCTCCTGGAAGCCCTGTGGAAGCCCCGTGGCCAGTGGACCTGCTGCTCCTGTCTCAGTTCCCTCTGCCATACCCAAGGCCCTCATCAACTTTGGCTTCTGGGGCTCCTCAAGCGGGACTTTCCCCGTGGATCACCTAGAGAATTCCTTAAAGCCCCAGTCCGAGGGGCTTCTCGCGAGCTGCAGGGTGTTCAGGGCTCCCAGCGGGCCTGCTACCCACGTGAGTGGGGTGGGCGAGGAGCCGCCCTGCGCAACTCCCCGCACACCCCGCCATGGCCTACCTGGGGGACACGGTGCTTCTGAATCTCAGAAACTGTACTTTTGTGTGGCATCGATGGCGGCGGCCGCTAACCTCACCACGGTCACTACTTCACCGTATGTATGTGCATTAAATCACACAGAACACCTCAGACTCACACAATGCCGTATGCCGACCAGTTCTCAATAAAGCTGGGGCAGAAATAAATCAGTCTCCCAATGGGAGCAAGTCTAGGGGTACCTCTGGCAGTGTGCTGCGGGGTTTCCAAAACCCCAGGGTCATCCCAGATCAGTGATGTTACCCAAACGTCGGGTAAGACATTTTTATACTAAGATGCGTAGGATTCTTTTGTGAAGATAACGCAACATTTGTATAAACAATTGTGACAAAACGCATGATTCATGCTCCAAAAAAAGGTCCAGCTTCCCTGCTGGAGGCCGTGCACAGGCCACTGGGCACTGGCCCCACTCCTGTGAGCAGAGAGCAGGAACCCAGCCTTGAGGGAAGGCATGTCCACGCAGGAACCAGCCTGTCCCTAAAGGTGCCGATGTCCCTAAGGGTCCTCTGGGACTGGGGGCTAAAGAGGGGACTCCCTGAGCACTGGGGGAAGAGGTGGGAGGCAGGAGCCTCGCGAGTAGGCAGAGAGACCTTCCCAAAAGAGAGGGACTGGGTCCCTAAAGAATGCTTCCCTGGAGGGGCACAACCAAGGCCCCTGGGCAGAAGAGCCCAGGACCTGGCTCTAGGGCAGTTATCCGGGGGGAAAAGCTCCCCACAGGGTCAAGTTCCTCACCGCCTGTAATAGCAAAAACTTTCGGAAAACACCACAGTGCCCCCAGGCAGGCCTGGCAATGCCACTTACAGGCCATCGACCCGGCGGACCAGCCCAGTTACGAATGTAGAAGTCGATGTACTGATCTGGAAAGAAGACCCAATACAAGCTGAGAACAAGCAAACCGTGGAATGGTGCACACAACGCAATCCCATTTTGGGTTTGAGAAACGGACATCCAGAAGCACAGACCTTCAGGGCAAAAGGCTTTCGCTGTGTTTTCAATTGTCTGTACCAGTCGTGTATCATCGGAGTTCCGATTAAAGACGTTCCCAATGAGGTATTTCCAGCAGAAGGCAGAACTAGACGGCAGAACTCCATCTTTCTCAGAGGTGCAAAGTCTCTAACACCGAGAGTGAGACCCGACAACTCTGTGGGATGGAGAGGGGACCGTGACAGGACACGGAGAGAAGAGCACAGCGTGCAAGGCTTGTGTGCTCGGCGTACAGATCTGTGGGTCACGCCTAGACCAGGACGCTCAAACCCCCCGCGAGCAGGGGAGCAGCATGGCCAGGACGGGCCCACGGAGAGCGCTTTCTGTCTTGGAGCACTCGGTGTTGGTGCAGCAACTCTTTCCCCCTAATCAAAACCAGGTTTAAGAGACAAAGAAAAGCCAGGCCTTCTGGGCACGGGGCTTTGTGCTGGCAACCCGCACCCCCGCCCCCACCGCCCCCCCAGCAGCCCTGCCATGGAGCAACAGCGCCCCACCAGGCCCACGGTAGGAAGGACAGATGCCTGTCGCCTGGAAATGAGGCAGCTCAGGAAAGCCAGGCCCACAGGAGTGCTGGGGTGGGGGTAGGGGGACACATCTGGGAGTGTGGCCGCGGTGCGGGGGGAGGGGGGCGGCGGCAGGGGGGCCACACCCAAGGCTCAGCCAAGTCCCTACTCAACTGTCCTGGACTTTCCCGTCTGTGAAAGAGGGTAATCCCAGGACCCTGCCCTCCTCCCACTTTGCAGAATGACTGGAATCAAGGGACAGTCAAGGGGGCGCCACTGAGTCACGGCCTGCCAAATGGGGCTGCGTGAATTTGGAGGAGCTACTTTGTGAAGTTTGTCTCCACACTTCAAGACTTCAGCTTCCACACACACACACACACACACACACACACACACTTCCTGGAGCACACCAACTCACACAGGTTCTGAGAGCAATGTGGTGTGTCATGACCTCTAAAAAAAAACAAAAGCAGAAATAGAAGAGAAATGTCCAGTCACAGGATTGGAAATCACTTTCTGGCATTTCATAAGCTCTCAAAAGACCTTAGGGGTTATTCTCCCTGACGAGAGTGACAGAACTGACCACTGTCACACCCGTCATTAACACAGAGAGTGTTCCGTCATTACAGGAAAAACCAGCAGAAGGTCTTAAGCCTCTGGGGCCCTGGGCAGGTGCTACGTTCTCGCGGCATTCGAGAATGAGGCCCCCAGAGCTGGTGACAGTGCCGGGGGTGGGTGGTCCCAGACATGTCCCTTGACTATCTGCTACTGGAATAAGTAGGAAATTCAAGGCGGCCCTTGCCAACCCCAAACAGCATTTTCCTACCCAAAAAAGGAGCCGCTTTGCTAAGCATGACCCTCAGCCAAAAGCTGGCACAAACCACTGAAATCCTGGTCTGGCTTTACGTGTGGTTCCTCTGAACAACAGGGAGCCTGAGTTCAAACAAAGCCTCATCCTGACCAAAATAAGCCCAAGAAGGCCCTGCAGGTTGTGTGAGGCTACTAAGAAGTGGCTCCTACAGACTGCTCCCCACATAACCTCGCTGCCTCTCCCCCAGGGCCGCTGACACCCCGTCTGGGTCAGGGTGGCCGTGGAGGGCTAGGGGGACCAGACCCCAAGCCTGCACTTCTGGCTCTGGGCCCGGGTCTCCAGAGCGGGACTCCTCATCTCCCCTAGGCTGGTTACAGGGGACCGTGCAGCCACACCTCCACCTGCCTGTTCCCTCACACCCGCCGACTCCCCCGGGCCAGGAAGGCTGGTGGGCGGTGGGCAGAGCCTTCTGGACTGCGACTTTCCTGTCCTTTACGCTGAACTTGCCCCTCCCTGATTCCTGGAATAGGACCTGCGAGGCGGGCGTCCCTGGTAGAGTGACTGAACTTTGATCTCTCATCAGGACAGAGGGACGGTCACTCTGGGTCTACAGTCTGATTCGGGGGAGGGCGTGGGGCGGCAAGCTGCAGCCGTGAGAGGAGCCAGTGCTGGCACTCGCGTGAACTCGGCCTCCACCCGGGCCCTGTGGAGAGGGGCTACCATGACCCGATGCACCACAGAAACTGAAGGGCCACACTGCTGGGAAACAGCTGAGCCAGGATCAAGGCCAAGCAGCGTCCAGAACCCTGACCTAGACCGGAATCCCAGTACGATTATTTACCAGCTGACTGACCTCGGGCCGGGCACTCGGCCTCTGCAGGCTTTCCTTTCACCTGTGACGTGGGAGAACATCACCTCCTCGCAGGCAGGGTGTCCGTGGGACACAGGCCATGGAGCGCGGGCAGCACGCTCGGCGTGTGGGAGATGCTCAGAAACATAGCTTCCCACCCGGTTTCTTGTTCGGGCTGAGAGGGGGTGAGGGCCTGGGGCGGCCGAGCCTGTCTTGTTTGGGAGGTCCCGCTCAGACACCGCGGCCTGTGCCCACTGGACGGGCCTCAGGAACAGACGTCTCTCCCACCCGGACCCCTGCCCCCAGCACAGGGCGGCCACGCAGCGGGGGCTCGGGAGCAGCGTCCTGATTCGCAAAGGCATCAGGGGCTCAGGAAAGAAGGCGGCAGCGGATGACAGCCGAGGGACCACTGAGACCATACCTGGCTCACCCCTTCCTCCCCAGCCAGGGCACCTGTGTGTGCGCCCCTGTGTGCGTGTCCGCGCACGTAAAGGAACTCAGCTGACTGGCGGGGGGCGGGGCTCGCGCCACCTTCTCCATCACCCACAGCTGGCTCCTTAGAGGCTATCCGTCCCCTCCATCCATGTGATTCACGGGCCTTACAACTGCCTTGTGGGGAGTCAGGGCCCAGGTCAACACCCCCGCTTTAAGGACAGTGCAACAGGGCCCGGGGGATCCAATCACCCGCCACAAGCGCCAGGCTGTCATTGATGAGCCAGGTGGAGAGCCCAGGGCTCCTGGGCTGCTGAGCTGTACGGGGGTGGGGGGGGGGGGCAGCCCTGCGGGGACCCAGTACAGGGCTGGGACCCAGGGCCTGCCCTCTGGCCAGGGAGGCTCTGCCCTCTGAGCCCAGCCCGAGCACACCAGGCCACAGGGAGTGATGACCAGGGAGACAGGCGTTCTCAGACTCCAAGGATGGAGAGAGAGAAGCCCTCCCCAGAGAGCTGGGGGCAGGCCAGAAGGAGGCCCTACCCCGGATGCGGACACCTACCGCATGATGCCCAGGGGATCCAGTGCCTCCTCCTCTTCTTCCTCGGAGGATTTTCCCGCTTCCTCGCCCTTCTGGCCTGGGATGGGCAGAGCCTCAGGCTCTGCTCGGTCCTGCTGCTCGAAGAAGTCGAAAGCCTCACCGTCTTCCTGGGCCTGGCTGTGTGTATCCAGGACAGAGACATCCCTGCTGGTAAGGTCTGCAGCCCCTGGGGATCTGGTGCCTGTGGAAGGAGTGGGAGGAAGGCACCTGACACCCAGTGCCAGGGGACGAGGCGGTCTTGCCCCACACCCAAGTCCTTGTGCCAGGACCTGAGCTGGGGGCTTCCTACAGCATGCTGGGACAGGCTGCTGGGTCTGGGTAGACAGCGGGCAGCTGGGGCTCCAAGCCTAGAGCCTGCAGCGAAGCCTGCAGTGGAGTAGCTATAGGCACGAGCCTTGACAAGTTGACAACACGGCAATAGCCAAGCCTATGTCCACGGGCTAAGGGCAGAGAAAGCCAGCCCGTATGCATTTCTGGGGCTTATCAGGGAGCTCTGGCAATCCAACCATAAATGAAGACCTGCTCCAAGGGTCTGGGCACTTGGACTATGAACCCAATGGGGCGCACAGTGAGCTCATGGAAGATTCCAGAACAAACTGTAACAGTTTCATTACAAACTGGCTTACATCAGCACTTCTCAAAGCATGGTCCGCAGATGGAAATCCATGATGTGGTAAGCACAGAAAGGGAGAGCAAGCATCTGGAAGCTTCCACAGCAGCTTGACATTGTCACGACACCCAGACATGTGACTCTGTATTTGTGAAAGTATCTGTCCGTGACAGATCGGGAATACAAATCTAGCCCTTCCCCAAGGACAGGTTGAGAAACATGGGTTTACTTTACTTGTTCACCTCTATCCAGATAGTTACTGAGTAACAGACCGTTGAAAGCAGTTCCTTAAAAAAAAAAATACCACCCTTAGGTAGAGAACCTATAGCATGCCTGGGATACACCAAAGCAGTATGTGCGACTGCGTTATGTAGATCTAAATACTAACGATAGGCTGCCCGATGTTATGCTTGTTATTAGAACAAATGTGGAACTATCACTCAAAATTTCAATTCCGTGTGATAGGCATCACGTAAAAAGCATTTTTGTAGGTATGGACTCATTGAACTATTGTAAAAATCCGCAGGAGAGATCCTGTTCACACCTCCGCTCTATAGATAAGGAAATGGAGGCACAGAAGGGCTGGGAGAGTCAGACCACTGTACCCCGCCCAGTCTCTGTAACAGAGGGGCCAGGAGATCCGGAGTTTCTTCCAATGACGGGATCAGCTGGGGTGCCCGTATCACAGGCAACACAGCCCACTGGGAGGCAAGCAGGCTGTGATCTCGCAGTGAACCACTCGGGGCCCACAGGTGCGTGTGGGGGCTGGAAAAGGAGGGAAGAAGCCCGGGCTCTGCAGCCTCGCCCATCCCCAGCCTCTGTGCATTCACCAGCTTTGCTTTTTTTATTCTTCACCCCTTTAAAAATTTTTTGGCTTATTTGCTGTTGTCTGCTGAAAAACTCCCATCTGCCTTGCGAAGCTTGGAGACCACAGTCATTGGGAAGAAAAGTTAAACGGAATGGTCCAAAGAGGGGAGAAAGTCGGGGTTGGGGGGAGAGCCAGCACCTCTGGAGGGGGACCCCTCCCCACCCAGGGGCACACAAGTGCTCATTTCCACCTTGGGGCCTCTGTGCAGGCCTGGATGCGGGGGTGTGCTGAGTGGGGGTACACGTCAGCCGTCCTAGAGAGCAAGCTCGTCGAATGCGCTTCCCAGGCGGGAGCTCGTGGAATTCTATGTCACCTGGCACCCTCCTATGTGACAGCTGAGGAAACCGAAAGGGGGGTGGAGCCTGTGAGGGTCTGAGGTCCCCAGGACTGGCCCAGTACCGGCCGAGCCTTGGCCTGCTGCCATACCTAGCAAGATCACCGGCGGGCACCAGCCCAGGGAGGTGTCCCCGGGTGCCAGGTCTGCAGGCCTGGCTGGCAGGAGGCAAAGTGGGGCATGTGTACGTATGGGCTGGGAGGCTCTGGGGACGGCCAGGATGGGCACCGGTGGGGTCAGACTACAGAGAAGGCCCCGTGGGGGCCCCGTCTGGCGGCTCCCGTGGGAGCCCTGGGCAGCAGTCTTCTCCTACCAGCAGCGGTGGCCCTGCTCTGGCCCAGCCAGGGGAGTGAGGCCTAATTCTGGGCCAACGGAGACCTCAGAGGTTTGGGACAGAGCCCCAGGTACCTAAGAATTCTAGCAGCTCTGGGCTTCCAGCCAAGTCGGCATCCTTCGAGACACAGCGCAGAATCTCATTGAACACGGCTCTTCTTTCCCGGATGTCGGACTCCCCAACGAACAGGACCTTCCTGGGGAGCGGGGGAAGGCTGGCCGTGGGATAGCGGTTGCTCAGTTTCTGGTAGAACTCCTCGATCTCACTGTACTTTTTGGAGACCTGGAATGAGAGGAGCCATGTGCTTCCTCAATGTTCTCCCCCCAATCCCACCCAGACAGCCTGGGGGCCCGGCCCTGGGGGACAGCTTCCAGGGGACAGGCAGGTGCCTGGGGCATGCCTCGCTCCCTCTGACCCTCCCCCCACGCCGTGCCTTAGGCTCCGCTCCCAACACCCCCTAATCCATGCGAGGCTAAATTATGAAAGTCTTCGTAGCCAGAGGGGAGATGCTGTCAAGGGGGATCCCACGTGCTGTCACAGGTCCAGGTAGAGACATGTGACACAGGGACCCCGGCCTGGCCCACAGGTGACCGCGGGGGCTGCCTGCCTCCATTCCGAGCCCGCAGCATGTTAGTGGGGTGACCTCATGGTCTGGGTGGCAGTGAGGTCGTCTTCCTACAACAACATGATCTGCCTCTTTTAAGCATAATTTCTTGGTCATTCTCCTGCGCAGGAACAGCAGCCTCCTAGTGGGGACGGTCCTCAGTGTTCATGGGGAGAACCAGATACAGCAAGGCTGTTTCTCGGGGCTGCTGTTGGCTAGGACCCCCAGCATCATGGAACCTCAGGGAAGCAGGCCGGAAGAGGTCCCATGCCCCGGAATCACCCTGAGACAGCACCCCGTCCCCGGCTGAGTTTGCTCTGTGTGAGGCCACCCCAGCATGGTCTCTGCCCCACGTGGCCCGGGCCTCTTGTGGCGTGAGCGGCTGAAGCACGGTGGGAGGTAGGAATTGCTGTAGACCATGTCACCCACTGTGGGCTCTCCCGGCCCCCGGCACCCAGGCACACACCCCACCAGCCGCCCAGTGTCCTCACTCGGCTTGGACTCTGTGCTCTCCCTGTATGCGAGACCTGTCCCCCCAGCTCCTCTGAGGGAGCACGGAGTGTACAAATGGGGACAGTCCCACTTCTACTCCTAAGCCAAGGCTGGAAATGCTGGTGTGGCTGATGGACAAGACCTGGGAACCCCGGGGCACAGCAGTGTCACACCATGCAGCCCTGGACACCTTGAACTCTCCCCAGATGCCCCAGCCTATCAGGGATTCAGATGCCGGCAGGTGGCAGGGGCAGAATCTAGATCCCCAGCACCCCCAACCCCCACACACTGGGGAGTGGGACAGGGGACTGCAGCCTGCGGCTGTCAACACAAGAGCCTGGCTCTGGAGCTTTCCTAAGAACAGCCCTCAAGGAAAGGTAAGAGGATCCTTTTCACCTAAGGGATGCAGGCTCCAAGCCAGCCCCAGGGTCCTGAGAACTGGTGACTGCAGCTGGCAGGGACGGAGCCCCGGCCAGGAAGCTCTAACCCTAAGGGTTGAGCGCCCTCTGCTGGCTGGACAGCTCCATGCGGGCAGAGCCCACGGACTCACAGGGACCCTTGTCCTGGAAGTTGCTAGTCTCCAGAGCACTAAGCCTGCGGGGGGCCAGAAGTTCTAAGTCAGGGGTGTCACCCCATCCAGGACCCACATGCATCAGTGTTCCAAAGCCAGGGCTTTTCAAGTAGCTACCCGGACAGCAGCATGAGGAGGCTCGGAGAGACGCAGGGAGTGCAGAGGATTCTCTGCCTGGTGCGCCCACGCGCAGGGTAGACAGCGCTGCTCCCCAGAGTCCCCGAGGGAAGCCTGTGGGCCTGTGCCACCAGCACACGGGGCATCCGCTCAGCGGCAAGCATACCCAGTGCCCCTCTCTGGGGATTGGTTTACTTCCTGATTAGCAATTAAACTCATTTTTACATTAAAGCATGGGTATCCTTTTCAGAAATAGAAGGCAAATGCGTTTTTTCTTTTTGCAGCTAAATCATGGAACTTCAGAGATTTTCAGGCTTTGGGTTGCAACCCCAGAATTCATGGCGGCGGAGGTGGGTAAAGCACTCTCCCTCTCCTCTGCCCTCACAGGAGTTCAGACTGCCTGAGAGGCACCCGCCGGAATGACCACCCAGGCCTGCACATGCCCCCTACACAGGGTGTGGGAGTTACTGGCCAGAGGAAAGCGGCGCTGGTGTGATGCACGAAGGGGTCAAGCTGTCCTCGCGCACAGCGTCCCACATGAGACTGGCCCACGGCACAGCAGAGGACACTGCTCCCTGCTCCCCACACGCTGCCTCTCTGTTACGCCCAGAGACTGGACCTCAGATTTGCTCTTCAGCTCCCACCCCGGATAACAGGGCCGGGGGGCGGGGTGCTGGGGTGTGTGTTGAGCTCCATGGGGAGGGGGTCAGACCAGACATCAGGAGCAGCAAACCCCCACCACTCAGAGCCAAGCAGAACCAGAAGCACCACCTAACCTTAGACCTTGCCTCTCACCGGAAGTCCAAGTAGCACATGAAAGATACCGTCCTCTGGATGCTTCCATGTGTTCCATCTCCCGCAAAGACAGACTGGGCCATGCATTTTTAACTCTGAGAAGGTGACGTCTCTGCTACTAGAGCACCACAGCCAGGTCACTCACTGTTTCCCTTTCTGTCTCGGCTGCCAGGACGTTCAGAACGAACCATGAGCAAACCTGTAGCTACTGATCCTGTCTACACCACAGGGCTCTCGTTCATTTTGCCTTTATTTCAAGGCTCTCTCTTCCCTTAGCTCCTGTGACTCCAGGATGCCCCCTTCTCCCTCGGCCCCAGAGCCTCCTCCCTCTCCGTGACCATCCCGGGGCTGCTGGGTCTCGGGGTTCCCTCCTAAGCCCCTTCCCTCCGTCCTCCATGTCCATTCTCTGGGCAACCTCGTCCACTCCCAGACTTTCAACATCACTTCTAAGCTGACCCTTCCCAAACCTGCCTCCTGGGCCTGACCGGTCCCTGGCTCCGGCCCATGGATTGGTCCTCTTGTGTCCTTCTGACCGACCCGACACTCCACACAACCCCCTGAGACCCGCCCCTCTGCTCCTTAACTTCTGCTGGTGCAGATGATATGCACATTACCTTGGAGGTATTTCACACATCGCCGCCGCCCCCTCACTGCTGGCCTGCCTCCAGCCCTCCCTGGAGCACCACTGGCCTCATCACTGGGCCCTGCCCCTGCCCGGTTCCTCCCAATCCATCAGCCTTCCCCACCGGAGGGGCCAGTGAGTCACTCCCCTACTTACAACTCCTCCCTGGCTGTAGGACAAGCCAGGCTCCCCGTACGCCCCCTGTGACTGTGACTGGGACCCTGTCTGCTGTCTCTGCGTCCCCAGGCTGATACTCCACTGCACGCAACCCCCCCGCCCCCCGCCCTGTGGCTAGTCTCCGCTTAGCATGGGCCCTCTGCCTGGGAGACCCTCACACCCTCCCCGCCTGGCACCTTCTGGCACTCTCTGGCCCAAGCAAGTGCTGGCTAGAGATGCGCCCGCTCGATGCTGCTGCTCATGAGGTGGTGGCAGGCGTATCACCGGGCCCCTGGCCCCCCTGGAAACCCCCTCCCCAACCCCCCGCTCACCAAAAACTGGACGACATCCTCAGGCCTGTGCTTGGCTGACTTGAACGCGGCCAGCCGGGTGACCACCAGGATCTGGTACTCCACGTGGCCGGACAGCATTTTGCCCCGCACCTCCTGGTGCTGAGGCACGGTCAGGTCGAGGCCCGTGTGCACATTCTGAACTCGCCTGCCGGAAGGAGAGAAGGCAGAGGAAGCTCAGGTTTAAGTCGGCAGGCTTCTGGAGCGACACGCGGACGGGGCCTCAGGGTCCTCTTGCTGGCCTGGCAGGAGGCCACTCCACAAGCGGTCCTCCATGGTCACTGCTTCGGGCCACCTGCCCCGCCACACACCGGCCCCCATAAGGCCTGGCTTCCCAAGCCCCACGTGTGGGCGCTGCCTTCGGGCTGCGTGCAGATCAAGGGCCGTCCCCAGCAGGAAAACAAGCGGGAGCAGAAGAGACAGGGCTAGTGGAAAATCACCAGCGGGGAGGTGAGCTCCGCACACTCAGGCACCTGCAGGATTTGGCGGGATGGCATCTGGGGCTCTCGGTGCTCAGGGAAAGATGGACACTCCGCCGGGAACCAGGGCAGAGACCTGTTTCTTCAGCAAACCTGAGGGCAGGAGGGCTACAAAGGAATCTGCCCAGGGCAGGGAGGATGGAAAGGGCCCTGGATGCAGGGTTCTCAGGAGCCATGGGGCCCCGCGAGGCCCTGAGAAGGCTGCGGCGTGAGGCTTTGAGAGGGTGCCCAGCAAAACAGCGTAGCTGCTGGAGAACCGGTCACCGCGACACAGATGTGTACGGGGGGCAAACAGGTCATGAGACGTTACGGCAACTGCACGCTCGCTGTCTGAAAGAGGGCAATGCGGACCCACGCGTACAAACACACGTCACACACACCCAGGCAGGACCCCTTATTCTCGAGGTGCAGACCTACAATGGGCTGAGCAGGACTTCAAAAACACTCTGTCCGGGGCGCCTGGGTGGCTCAGTGGGTTAAAGCCTCTGCCTTCGGCCCAGGTCATGATTCTGGAGTCCTGGGATCGAGCCCCGCATCAGACTCTCTGCTCAGCGGGAAGCCTGCCTCCCCCTCTCTCTCTATCTGCCTCTCTGCCTGCTTGTGATCTCTGTCTGTCAAATAAATAAATAAAATCTTTTAAAAAAACAAAAAACACTCTGTCCCCCAGGACTCCTTCGGTGTGGATTTCTCCCACCACTACACAGGCATGCGACATGGTCACCACAGGGATGCCATCTGCCCCCCCAAGGAGGACAAGTGCCACCCGCCTGCGTGTGAAGTGCACACACACTTAGGGAGCCTGCAGACCTCCGCACACACATGAGCATTTTCGTGGGACACAGGGCTGGCTGTTACAAGCACTGACGACTGAGGGACGCCCAGGTGACACCAAACGTACGTCTGTGAGATGGAAAAACACACCTCACGCATCAGCCCTCCTTTCCTTGGGCCAGGGACCGAATGAGCATTCTCGGCCTTCCGCGGAGCGAGCCGGTGCTGCTCCCGGCTTAGCACACGGTGTGCACGCGTGTTCCTGGGACACGCAAGGGAGCGCAGAGCCCATGACAAGTGAGCCTGGGAGCAGCCGGCACTGCTGTGGGCTCTCAGGACCTCACCGAGGTCATTCCTGCTCTCGCAGCCTTACAGGGGACACAACTGCTGGGACCCATTTATACAGAGCGGGAACAAGGCACAAGGGTGTCACCTGCTTGGGTCTCCGCTGGTCAGAGCCGGAGCCAGCGTTCACACCCAGGCCGCTGCCCCAGAGCCCACGAGCTGCCTCTTCCAGGCTGGAGGGAGGCAGGACGAGGATCATTAAGGCAACGAAGCACAGGTGGGCGGAAGTGCAGAGGAGGGGGCCTCTCGGCCGAGAAAAGCAGGTGTGCAGAAGCCCACCGGCAGGCACCTCCTAACGCCGGGTTCACACTCTCCCTCTCGGTCCCCTGCACTGGACCACACCACGACCTTCAGCCCACGATCCCACTGCTGCCACTGTACCTCCTGCTCCTGCCACGCCTCCTGGGCTGGGAGGCCCCAGGGTAGGAATCACTGCTGCAGGCCCCAGCTCTCCTGCCTACCCCCGCCCCCCGCCCCCCACCGCAGTCCCGAATTCTCCAGTTCTCTGCCTCCTTTGTACCAGTGCCCAGCAGCTGCCCGGGACGGGGACAAACGCTCAGACATGCCACCTGGTCCCACCTGGAGTTCACAGCCACAACCTACAAGCCGCAGCCTGGGCCTGGCACCCCTCCCTTGGTCTAGATTGGGCTTCTCCAACCGTGGTCCCCGCCACATTGGTGCCACCTGGGAAGTTCAGGCCACTGCATCAGAAGCCCCGGGGAGGGGGACCCCCCAGCTCACGTTGACAACTCCTGCAGGTAACCGATGCACCTGAGCCTGGCTCACTCACTCTCGCACACCTCTGGACCCCAGGCAAACTTTTGCCATAAAAGACCAGACAATAAACATTTCAGGCTTTGTGGTTCTATGACCTCTGTCATAACCACTCAACTCGGCCATGTGCCATGGCAGCAGCCAGGACGATACACCAACTTTATGTACAAAAGCAAGAGGTGGGTGTGATTTGCCTCATGGGTGTAGTTCAGTCGGCTGAGCCCTAGACCAAGCTTCTGGAACCTCAGGTGCACCCGCGGAAGCCGTCAATGCACAGGTCTGGACTCAGCAGTTCGGGGATGTGACCTGAGAATCCGCTTTCCAGCCAGCTCCCCGGTGATGCTGACGTTACTCTGCTGCCCCTGGGACCATCCACTGGGCAGCAAGGTGTGGGGTCTAAGCCGCGTCGCTCCTCTAACCCCCGATGGACCCCCGATGCTGTTCTCCCCTGACAGCCCTACTTCTTATTTCACTGAGAACGGCAGCGATCAGAGAGATCCCCAAGCTTCTGCCTCACAACCGGCCTGCACCCACCTCCCCCACCTCTGGGGACACACTGGTTGGCTCCTACTTGAGGCCATCGCCTTTCAAGGCACACTTCTGCAAGTCTTCCCTGTCCCTTCTCTCTCCCTCCACCCCTGCACTACCCCCCCCACCCACCTACTCCCAAACCCACAGCTCTTCACTGCCTCACCCAACACTCCCCCAGGCCCACGCCACGCTGGTCTCCTTGCTGGTGCCCTGCCCCAGGACATTGACTCTGCTGTCCTCTCTGCTCGGTACAGTCTTGTACAAGACATCCTCATGGCTCCCTGCCTCGGGGAGCCTGTCTGGATCTGCCCAACTGCCACTCTGTCAGAACGACACTCCTGGACGAAACAGCACTCACTCCTGTCTCTTTTCCCCTCCTGTTTAATTTTCCTTCATACCATTTATTGTCCCTGACACACCATCTATTTACCTACTGTCCAGCTGTCCCCACTAAAGCTCCACAAGATGGGCTTCATTAGGTTCACTGCTGTACCCTAGACCTGAACCAGGCCTTGGCACAGAGCAGGCACCGGGCCAGGAGCTGCTGGACAAACGCAGGTGTGAATGCCAGCGGCGAAGAGCAGTGGGGGGCTGCGCTGGAAACCTGCTTGGTGGCTGGTTTCAAGCATCTGGACCCCCTTTCCGGCAGAGGCTTGGGCAGCGGTTTGGGTCTGTCGGTGCCTGCCAGCGGGAAGGAGTGAGCGCCACCTGCTGGGCACCCGTGACTGTGACAGGCCCTGCAGGCGGGGTGCAGGGAGGGAAGCCACCCATCCCCTTCCGAAGCACTGGGCGGGGAAGTCGCACCCCATCTGCATGGGCCAAGAGGGGAGTCTGCCGCCGGCACGATTCATACCTGCCAATCTCAAAACTTCTTTTTGTAGAGAATGAAACAGGCTCAGGGAGAGGTGACTTAGGGAACCCCAGGTACACTTGTGCCAATGAAGACACAGCCTGTGACCTCACTGGGTCATGCAAGGGACACCAAGCAGGTTCTGGCATCAGGGTTCACTTACAGAATCACATTTTTCTAGACCTAAAGTCACAGGGGAGTTCAGATGACAGCGGGAAAAAGAACCATTGGACTGGGAAACAAATACATCCATTTCTGCAAGAAACTGGCATCTTAGACCAAGATCCTGGGTAGGGGGAAGGACAGTGGCATCTGCGGAAATACCTTAAGTGAGTCACTCTATAACAGAGTCAAAGCACATGTCTCCTTCCCAGGATCCACCTTGCACAGGTCCTCCAGGTCTGGCTCAGGCGGGGCCCCCACGGCACCTTCTGCCTCCCAGGCATCTGCTGTAACTTGCAATTTTCTCACCTCCTGCAGCAGCTGCCACCGCTTCTTTCCCCCTCACCCGGTTAACTCCTACTCTTCCTTGGGACTTGGCCTCCTTCGCCCCCTCCTGAAAGCCTGGGTTCCGCCCTTGTGCTGCGCTCCCATGGCAACCTGAACCTACTGCCCCCTCCCCCTTAGCTTCTGGCCCCCGCAGGCCTGGGTTCATTCCGTGTCCCCTAAGGGGCCGGGCCGATCCCCAGTGCCGTGCACGGGGCCTGGCACACAGTGAGCGCTGACAGGAGGCATAAACTATATTTTCGGGCTAAAAAGAGGTGAACGCACGTCGGCAAAGGGGAGAGAAAACCCCCTCTCCGCCCGCCTACGGGACCAGCCAATCCCGGCTTTCCACTGGGTCCGGAGCGAGTTCGTTACCCTCTTAAGGGCCTCAGTTTTCCCCATCTGTAAAACGGGGACACTCAATGCGCCCACTTCTCCTGCCGGGCGGCTGGGGGGCCGACTCCAGACGACCTGCCGGGGCGCTGGCGAGGCCGGGCCGCGGGCCCACCGGCCGGAACGCCTCCGCCTGCTCCGCGGACTGGGGCGCATCCGGCTCGTTCGCGCGCACCCGGAGTCGACGCGGCGCCGGGCACCGGGGGTCTGGCTCACCTGGAGGTGACGAGCACTGCCGGGGACTGCATGACCGCGGCGGCTCCGGGCGGGGCGCACGGTCACGGGACCCGCGGGCGACGGCGACGCCGCGTCCCCGCCCCGCGCGCTCGGCCCGCCCCGGCTCCGGCCCCGGCCCCCGCCCGCCCCCTGGTGGCCACCGGGCTCGGCCAGCGGCCGCCGTGAATTTGCGGCCTTCCTGATGCTTGGGACCTACTGCGCTGCGCAGGGTGGGCGCTGTCGGAGGCCTGGGTCCAGCCTGGCCACGCCCCCTGCCCCCCACGACGCCCCCATCTCCGGACCAGGGTCCTGGGCCAACCCCGTGGCCAGGAGGCACCGAAAGATAAACCGAGGCTTGCTGGGAACCGCAAGGCCTGGTCTGCGCCAGTTGTCCTGGCAGCGACAGCGCCTGGTTCTCTCCTAGCAGAGTGTCCAGAGTAAGACGGCAGATTACTTGGCTTCCCTGCCTTGGGGAGAGTGTTGGGAAGCAGCGCAGCCAGTGGTCATGGCCCTGGAGATGCTCAGAGGAGGGTCGAAGGAGATAACCTATACCCCAGCAAACAAGATCCGTTAGACCGGTTTGCGGGGCGCTGTCCGAAGAAGCAGCAGCTGACGATTCCGGAGGCCTCCCAACAGCCCTTCTGAAAGAGACCGACAGGGTCTTCTCAACAAAAGCTTCCCAAAGTTTCTTTCCTCTCCCCTGATAAAGAGATACCGTATATCGTTCAGACTCTTGTTAAAGCCCCACGGAAGATTTCCGGAGACCACTGCAATGGGCTCTGGACTGTCACAGCAGTGGGGTCAGGCCTAGCTCGGTCCAGCCAGGGCACGTGGTGACAGGTGGCCAGGGGTCTGGAGGAGACAGACAGCAAGGGGCGGTGGTTCTTGCTCAACCAACCTAGCAGGATTCTTGCTGAAGGCAGGCTAGGGCTTAGACATCAAAGGTGGGGATGGAGACCTTGATCAGATGTGGAGGGGGATCAGATTCCCCTGGGGGTGGGTGTGGGGTGGACAATCATCTCTCAGCTTGCTTAAGAGGATTCTTGCTAAGACTGGGCCATCCATGCAGATTGCAGGGGGAGAGTGGAATCAAGGTCAAGGCTGACTGCGGATGAGGGATCAGAGGAGCCTAAAGTTTGGTTAAGGAGACAATCTTCTCCCTCTCCCAGAACTGCTAACACTCGCCCTCCTTCTCCATGTGCAGACCCGTCTCTCCAGGTGCCCTTCCTTCCTAATGACACACACACGCACACACCCCGAGCCCCAGATGTCAGGGTCCTGGGTCAGAAGCTGCTGAAGTCACTTGGGGCTGAGCCCTCATTGAGCCTGTGGAGACCGCCGGGGAGGATCTAGGGAAGCACTTAGACACCAAGCACAGGTGCAGGGCTGCGGAGAAGGGGACTCCCCACTGTTGCCGCAGCTGGTAGCTTGCCTGTCACCCAGGCCTTGCAGGCAAATGAAACTCACCCCTGGCCCCGGGGGCTCCCGAGTGCACAGCGCTGGGGACTTTGGGGCTCCTGGGCCCTGCCAAGAACACGACCGGCTCCCCATGATAGAGCGACCTGGTCCCTGAGAGCAATCCCACTTTCTGTCTCCGTGGGTCCTGCTTGCCCCTATGTGGCTCCAGTGGATAATTGTATACAATGCACGGAATGTGGGATCTAAATCTGATATTTTCTGCTTCCTGCCTGACTCAGGGAGCCCCTTCCATGGCTGAAGCCGCAGTAATGCAAACCACATTGCCGAGGATCTTACAGTTTCCCTTTGCACCGCCCTGGAGGAATGCTCCAGGCATCGGCTTCCCTCCACCCCAGGGAAGTCGCTGGGCCCCAGGGGCAGTGCCGTCCACGGCCCGCAGGGAGTCTGATCTGAGCTCTGGCCACACGGTGCACTAATGTTGCCCTTGTTTCTGCTGGGACGGTTCTCCTGGGGATCTGCTGGTTTGTCTCTGTCCTCCAAAGTGATGCTCTAGGACTCTAGCTGTGTAGGCATTCCATGTGGAGCAGGGCCACCACCTCCCCGGTTACTCAGCAAACGCTCCCAGCCACGGTTCTGGGCCTGCCACCCGGCCAGGCTTGGAGGATGCAGAAGACACAGATTTCCTTGGTGGGGCTCACACATTGCTCAGGAGTGGTTGGAGATGTCAACAGGGATGCAGACCCCAGATGCACAGGGAAGGGCATCCAGCTAACTCTGTCTGCGTCTGGGGCATTCAAGGAATTCTTCTGGGAAGAGGTGGGGCCAGACCTGGGTCATGAAAAACATGAATGTCGTCTCTGAGCTTTGGGTTTTCTTATTGGTGAGGTGAATGTAATGGCAACCTTTAATTCACACACTGCTGGAGATTCAGTATGACAGGGATGAGAGGAAATGTCTGGTAAGCACTGTGGATTAGCTACCCTAAAGCCATTCACAATCCCCTTCCTTGTTAACTTTCACGCCCTGGAGGCAGGGAGGGTGAAACACTCATACTCCCAGCCTCCTTTGCAGTTAGGAGGGCGCATGTGACAATTTCTGGCCCCATATCCTGAAGTTCCTGAAGTTGATTTACCTTGCGAGGAGAAAACTCTTTATTTTTTCCCGGTCTTCTGCTTGGAAAGGAGATGAGATGTTGGAGAGGCAGCAGCCATCTTGGGGCTGTGAAGCACAAGCAAGAATTTGAGGCCTACCCATTAGGGATGGAAGAGGCCGGGGATCCGATGGCTCATGAACTATCGTACAAGCCCTAGATTCTTTCCTGAGAGGTGTCAAGACTTCTCACACAAGTGCTTAGACCACTCTAAGTGGGGTTTTCGGCAACGGCTTCCTAGTTGGTACAGCTGTAAAGCACTTACAGAAGGCTGGAACTAAAAACTGTTCAGTACAGCTTAGAGGTGCTTAAGGAGGAGGAGGAAGAGGAGGAGGAGGGAGAGATGATGAGTATGTCATGGCCAGCATTGCAAAGCCAGCATGCTTCCAGAGAGCGCAGTGTCCTGCGGCTGGGTGGTGGGGGGGAGCGTGCAGGGGTGCGGAGGGGTGGGGGGTGGGATCAGGAGGCTGCATGCACCACAGGGGACCTGCCCTTGGGGGTCCTTGAGTGCGAGTCCAAGAGTTGACATTTATCCTGAAGAAGAAGCGAGTGGACTCACAGAAAGAACAAAGGGTAAGAGTACTTCAGGACGGGGTCTGGGGTGTGAGGGACAATATTCTTGTAGGAAGCTGAGGCCCAAGTCAGGGTGGGCCTCAGGATGGACATGACTGTAGGGTGGTGAGTGAGGCATCCTTCTCCAGAAGCGTGATTCTAGAAGATCCTCTGCTTCTAGAACTGTCATATAGCTCTAATTCATCCTCATTACAGAACAAATACAGAAAATACGGATAGTGCAAAAATGACCTAAAATTCACCGCTCATTCCATACCAGACATAAGAACTGTGAACATCTTGTTGTTCCTGCTCTCTTGGCAGTTTGTTCCACACACACACACACACACACACGCACACACACACACACACACATCTTTAAACAATACAAAATCTTTGGGGATGTACTGTTTTATAACTTGCTTTTTCATTTATCACCCTGTAAGCATTTTTCACTGTTACCTCCCAAAACATCGTCTTAAATCTTTACCTAGGATGCTTTGTGCTGATGTATGAAACTTAACTTTTCCAGTCCGTAAGCTACGGACATTTGATGGAAAGGTGGGGTGCGTGGTGGGATATGGATGGGTGACCGTTTGATGCTAGCGAGCTGTTTGAGCCAGATCCACCGGGAGGCTGCTTGGGAGAAAAGGGGTAAAACACTTTGTTGAGTGTCAGAAAACACTTTGGTGTGTGTCCGTGTCCTTTGTTGAGTGAAGGAGGATCTCAGGAGATGGGGAGAAAGGCAGGAAGACCAAGAGCTTAATCCTTTTGCATTAAAAAGTAATAGATATTTCTGAGGAGTTGCCTGTGGGCAACTTGCGAGCTTGGGAGAGACAGGTGGGCCCCCATCTGTAGAGGAGGAACCCCGCCGGGATGGTAGTGTTCGGTGGCTGCCTTGATTCTGTTCTTCTCTGTGATGCTCCTCCAGGACATCCCCCGACTCCGTGGGGGCCGGCAAAGCCAGGCTTCCTGTTTGGATGCTAAAGGAATGGGACTGCGGAAACTTCCGGAGAACTTGAGCACAGGCACAGGGACACAGAACTTTCAGTGAGAACCGCCACCAAGCATTCCCCCAGGAGGCTTGGCATAGAGCTCCTCCCCAAACCTGTGCCAGCCCTGGGTTCATTTCCTTAAATCCTCTCAAATATGGTAAGCGCAAAGTGATAGTTCCTGATTTGAAGGACAAGTATTTGACTCCTAGTGAGCTTAAGCATGTTTCCACCAGTTTGTTGGTCTCAGAATTTTCTTTCTAGCGATCCTGTTTATTTCCTTTGAGCATGTTGAAAGTTGGGCTGTTTGTCTTTTTCTTACTGATTTGTAAGAATGCTTTATAAATGAAAGATCCTACCCTTTTCTGATACGTATTATCCCATTTGTCTTTAACTTATTTTTCCCCTAAGTTTTTATTTTGAGAAAGTTTCAAACTCACAGAGAAGTGGCCAGGTTCATATCCCGCATACGCACTTCACCTGGGCTCACACTGGGTTTTGGAGAGGGAACCCGCAGATGGCCAGGGGAGGATGCCGGGCTGGACGGAGGGCACTGAGTGCCACGGTCACAGCAGAGACCAGCCCGGGGCGAGGGAGCTCCAGTGACCCTCCCAGACCCTCCTGATTTGAGAGGAGGAGGCAGGAGTTGATACCCCCACACTGACCAGACCAGCTGTCCATTGTGGGCCACCCCAGGCGGGGTCTAGTGGTGAGGCAGCTAGCTCTCTTCAGTCACCACAAGTCCCAGGGAGGACTGAGCCTCTGCTCAGAGGGTGGCCGAGTCCTTCAGTCCCGGAGAAGGAGCGGGGAGTGAGGGTGCCCCTGCTGAGGAGATGCACAGTTGTTCGCACGACCGTGACCGTGTGCCTTCTCCTTTCTCTGTTGTTTTCCTCGCAGATGCCATGACATTTCGCACTAAACCCTTTAGCAAGTGCTTTCTTAGATGCACAGTGTGGAGCCTTGTCCTGACTAACCACGATGCAGTGCTCGTACTCGGGAAATGGGACATGGACACATTACTCTTACCTAACTTTTGCTCATATTCCAGCCTGCCCACTTGTCCCAGTAATGGTTTTTCTTCACAACAGCTCCCCTCTCCTCCCAATCAAGACTCGAGCCGACGGTCATGCATCATATTGAACTGTCATGTGCATTTCGTCTCCTTCATTCTACAGTTCCCAGGCTTTTCTGTCTTCTGTGAGGCTGACGTCTTTATGGGGTCCGCACCAATCCTGCAGGCTGCTCCTCGACTGGGATTTTCCTAGTGATTTCTCATGGTTCAACACAGGTGATCAGCCAGAGGGCTCGTGATGCCACTGTCTCCCGTGACGGGTGATGTTGAGTTGAATCGTTTTCCAAGGGTCAGTTCTGTTGTTTTGAATATTTTTACTTGCAGATTTAAGATTTTTATGTAGTTCCAACCCTGGACATTCCTGTTGGTGGTTTTTACCATGGAATGATACTTAAAGAAGCATTCCCTACCCCACACTATATGAATAGTCACAAATTTTCTCCAAATATATTTTCCACAACCAATTCTTTGATTCAATGAGAATTCATTTTGGTTTATGTCTGAAGAAAAAGGTCATTTTTCCCCCTAAATACTCAGTCAAGTCACCAGTATGATTCTTTGGCAAGTTTTTTGGAACAGTTTGTCTTTTCTTCCACCGGAATTGTGACTATGTTCTACCCTAAATACTCACAAACACTATTATTCACAAACATTGTGATCTGGACTTCCTATTCTGTTGTCTTGATCTGTCAATTAATCTTCAAGTTCTATGCAGGAATCCCTTTATACTGACATGTAATAATGAAGCTTTCCAAGGCAGATTTATTGTTTTATGATGTAAACAATGTGCACCTGTTTTTAGATGGAGCAAAAAGAAGTGAGATAGAGCCCCGAGGACGGGAGAGGGCTGGGGTACAGAGAGTGGATGGGACAGTGACTGACACATGACAGCTGGGCAGACACACACTGATCCACACAGCCTGAACTTTGTGTGGATAGAGGCTCCTTCCTCTTCCTCTACTCTGTCCACTGGGCATTTCAGTATGATATACTGCAGGCACCTTTCCATGCTACACACCAACATCTACCTCGGTCTTGTAACAGAAGAGCAGTCCATGTGAGGGTGTGTCATAATTTATTTTATTATGACCCTATTAAAAGCCATTTTGGTAATTTCCAGTTTTCACGATTTCCTCGATTTTAAAGATGCTTGTATATTTATCTTTACTTATAACACAAGTAAAGATAACTTAACCCATAACATAACTTAACCCATAACATAACCCATAATAACTTAAATTCCTACAAGAGTGCTGAGTCAAAGCATTTCCTTCTTTCAAATGTTGATGCTGCCACATTGCTCTTGGAAAAATCTATGACTTTCCATTCCTGCCAAGGATCTGCAGAATGTCCACTTGTCCACTTCTTACCAATAGCGGGTTTTATTAGTAAAACCAGAGAAGTAAAGAAGAAATGGCATCTCCCTGTTTTAATTTGCCATGATTTGCTGGTGGCTTTTGGGATTTTGATTCTGACACCCAGTGTTTTCCTAACTCTCAGATTTGTGTCCCCAGCAGTCAGGATAAGCAATTTAATTAGAGTCCTCCAACTCTTTATCTAACCCAGGAAGGAAGTCTGGGACAGAACCCAGCTGGGGTGTTGCCTTAAATTAAGGTATTACTTTGAGGTGGAGCAGCTGTCTAGGAAAGTGGGGAGCACATGGGGGTGGCCATGGCCTCAGGCCAAGTTCCCAATTTTGTAGCCAGCTTCCTCCACTTCACGGCAGCCTCCGAGACTGTCTCTTGCAGACAGATATCACAGATGCCTTTGCCATGTGGGGCCAGAAGACCTGAGAGAGGCCACCCAACCTGATGACACTGGGTCCCCAGGTCAACCTCCCTGGACACTCTGCTGTGGGAATCAGGACACTTTTTAGCCCCAATGTCCTCATCCTCGGGGGCAGTGGCAAGGTCTCACATCCCAGATTGGGGGACACACCTGGCTCCTCCACCTCTGCTCCTGACCCATGCCAGCCCCCATCTTCCCAGACGAAAACAGTATCGTCCGTAATTCATTGTATGTCTGGAACAGAAACTCCAGGCTCCTGTTTGACCAAGATTAAAGGATTGGGCATTCTAAATCATTGAATATTCTAAAAGTACCTGTTTTTTATTCCAAAAGGAGTTTTATTATTTTTTAATCTTATGTGTCTACAAAGGTCCTCAAGATAATCTCCAGAACATTCAGACTACTGATACTCACAAGACAACAAGCCGACAGAAGGGAAATGTCTCAAAGACAGTGACTTTACCTACTAAATTTATGCCCTGCACACTTTGGCACACCCTGACAAGAGGGAACCCCATCTCTGTTTAAAGGTGAGGACATGGAGGACTACAGGCTCAGTAACTTAACCAAGGTCATAAAGCTAGTGCTTTGCAAAGGTGGTTTGGAAGCCAGGTCTTTCTCATGACCCCATACGTACTTTCTTTTCTGACCTCAGTGGAGGCCCACAGTGCTTGTCCCCTCATCTCCCAGGACACCTTACAGCTCCAGGTAACCTGGTTTAACTGCAGGTGCAGAAACACTCACCTGGTTAAACCCGGTGCCAGGGCTCCCAAATCTTTCCCCAGACTGTCCGGTTGGTCCTGGTCTTTTTAAGTGTGAGAGGGAGGGTGTTCAGCCACACAGTGATGCTGTTATAACCAGTGACCAGCAGATGGCAGTGTCCACCAGCCCTTCACTATTTGTCCCAAGGGGAAGGAAGGGCTCTGAGAGGGCTCGGTAGGAACTTCCAGGAAAGAAGCCACCCGCCCTTTTCTTTTCTGTCGCCTCCCCTCCCCCACTCAGTAGCTTGGGGCCCAGGGGGCAGGTCGAGCAGGTGGTCCCAGGGCCAGGCTGCAGCCGACCTGGTGTGGATGCCAGAGCTGTTGCCCGGTAACCTGGGGAGAGGCAGCCCTGGGTTGAGCATGGGAAATTCCTGGGAGCCTGAGGAAGCCCAGGCGGGGGCATCAGGCAGTGGGCGGAGCCAGGGCCCTGCTGGAGTCTTCCCACACCTGCAGCTCAGGCAGCCCCAGCCCGGGTCTTCCTGGAGGAGAGGACTGCTGCGGAGACCAGAAGCCCGGATGCAATGGTAGGTGGCTCCCTCCGTGGGCCGTGGACACCATCTTCCCTTCACACCCTCCCAGGGAGACTGTCCTCAGGGGCGGAAACCCAGGCTCACCCCGGGCCCTGCCTCTTCACCACGAACCCTCTCTCCAGCTCTGAGCTGCAAAGGCCAGAGGCCATGGAGGGTCCAGACTCCTGGCTGGGTCCCTGGCACGGCGCCACACCCTCACACGCTCTCTACCTCTTGCAGCTGGATCCACAGTGGCCATTTGATCGTCACCCTCACTGTGCATTTGCCAGGAGGAGCTGAGGAGCAGGCAGCCGGAGGTTAGGCTCTGGGTTTGGAACATCAACCAGTCATGGCCAGGGGGCCTCTGTTTCATCTTGCAGAATAGGCTTGGCTGGAGGGACCCAGAACCCTTCCAGAACACTGCTTGGCTGCTGTGGGCAGGGTGGAGGCTGAGCACTCATCAGCCTCATCTACAGGGTGCCTGAGGCACACCAGCTGAGCTGCACAAACAGCAAAGGCACAGGATCACAGAAGGGACCCGCCATCAGGGATGGTTCAAGGACACAGAACCGAGCACCGAAGGCTTCCCTTCCCAGAGACTGGGCCTCTTTGTGGACAGCGGAAGCCATGGAGCAGGCCGTCTTTGGGGGACCTCCCGTGCTCCTGTCATCAGACAGGGAGGCCTGGTGTCTGGTGTGGCAGGAGACACTTGTTTGAGGCTGAGAGGGCTGACACTGGGGCCCGGGCAATTCCTGGCACTTGATGGTCGCCCCGAGGTGGCTCTAGCTGGCAGAATCCAGGACAGCCGTGGACCCTTGAGCCACAAGGGTTTGAACTGAATGGGTCCACTTTGACATGGATTTATCTCTATAAACACAGGACAGTACTGTAAATGTGTTTTCTCTCCCTTAAGATTTTCTCAGTAACATTTGCTTTTTTCTAGCTTACTCTGAGAACACAGTACATGAGACGTGTAATATACCAAAGGTATGCTAACAAAAATGGACCCGTTCATGTTATGAGCTAGGCTCCTGGTCGGTCGTATGCTATTAGTAGTTCAGTTGTGAGGGAGTCAGAAGCTATATTCAGATTTTTGACTGTACAGGGTTCGGGGGGCAGTGAGGGGTGCCAACCCTTGCCTCGTTCGAGGGTCAAATGTAACTTCCTCCGGGGCGTCAACACAGCACGCCCGGCCTGGTGCTGCAGATGTCATGTGACCTCCCGTCAGTAAAGGTGCCTTTTTGAGAGGCTGTGGCCGTCCCAGGTGCAGTGTGGAGCACTGGCTCACACTCAAGAGCTCTCAGAAGGCTGCGCGCCCTGGCGGACTTTCCATCTCTGCAGGTACACAAGCTCAGCCTGGGGGCAAACTGTTATGATTCAGGTATGGTATGGAACTTTGGCCCAAATAATTCAAAATGCTCCTTTGGGTTCTGGGATTCTGTGACCTGCACTGAGCCCCAGTGCTCTGGGAAAGCAGACAGCTCTGCTCTCCACGGGAAGGGCCTGGAAGTGAGAAGGTGGGGACCCTTCCTGCCCACCCCAGTCAGTGACACCCACCCCCCGCACCGGGCTGCTTTTACCCCTCTTCCCCCTTTGCAGCCAGTCTCTCAGTAGACTGGTGAAGAGGGGAAGTGAGAAGTGTCCCCAGTTTTCGGCAGCCTTCTTGCAACTTCCGCACTGGCCTCAGGGCCTCATCCCTGGCTTCCCAGTGACTTTTGGGGCAACAAAAAGGATGGAGGAAACTCCCTTCCGGAAGTTTCCCTTCAGGAAGAACACGACTTCTGGTCTCCAGGCAGGGAGTGCGAGCTCCCTCTGCCCAGCCCACCTCCCAAAGGCCCCCCGCATCCCCTAGGAGGAGACGCCAAGCACAGCCTGGGCCAGCCTGCCCACCCAGGGCTGCCTGTTCCCCCAGAGGCCTCATCCTCACAGAGACGGAGAGTCAGGGCTGGAGGATTAGGAGGGCTGGAGGACTGGCCCCACATTTCTCTCTCCTGTGGGAGGGCAGTCCTGGGTCCCAGTGCATCCAGAGACAAAGATCTCGTCAGGCACCAGGTGTGTGGGCCTAACCCACGAGGCCACCAGGTCACATCTTGTGAACCTAGCAGCTGAAGCAGACGCTCCTGGGAACCCGTGTTCTGTTCTGAGCTCTGTGGCTTCTGGGACCGTGGGCAGGCCCTGAAGTCAGGGATGACAGGCTGTGTTCCACGGCAGATGTTGTGAGATCCTAGCTGGCAGAAGGGGCAGAAAGGAGTCCCCAGGGTGATACTGCCGTGGTCTTCACCTGGACCAGACCAGAGAGTTCATTCTCTGCTGAGAATTTCCCAGAGAGCTAGAGAGGCAAGGCAGGGCACTCTGCCTGGCCCGCAGGGTTGGGGAGGGTATTAGAGACCAAGACCTTCACATGCATGCCTCCTGAGAGCAGCCAAGGATCGGGCAAAAACAGAGACTCCAGGCTCTGCCACCTGCCCAAGGTGTTGAATAGACAAAGTTTTGTCTAGGAGATGGGACAAACCATCCCTCCTTCACAGGACATAGCAGTGGTGGGAATGACATGAGGTAGGTTGAGCAGCTGACACGGTGCCCAGCAGTCCAAGAGCAAAGCATTACTGTCAGGATTTCAGGGGAAGGACAGGATCCAGGCATCCCTGTGCCCCCATCCCCTCTGGCCTCAGCTTTAGGGTGTCCTGCTGGTCGACCCCCCCTCCCCCCAGCCCTGGTTTCCTGTGCATCTGTCCTGGGCATTACTGGACCAGCATCACACAGAAAGCTACTGGCAGTAAGTATTTACTGGAAAGAAGAATGAATTGGGGGATGGATAAATGACCAAGGAATGAATGATGACGTCACTTTACAGACAAGAAACACAGGTGGGAGTGGTTAAGTCCCGGCTCAAGCAAAAACAGCTGGTGGGCAGTCTTTTACAGAGCCTTTCTGGTGCCTACGAGCAGCTCCTCTCTGGGCCATCATCACCCTTGGGCCCCAGAACAGACCCGCTGCGGGGGAGGGGGGGGGCGGAAGGGGGGAAACGCTACTGAGCCTCATCTGTGCCAGCCTGTTATCCTGGCCACACACCAACGCCCTGACGTGAGAATTGGCCCATTTTACAGATGAGGAAATTTGGTCTCCAAGGAGTTAAGTGGCCTGCTCCCGCTGGGGCAGCAAGAATGCAGGGGTTTCACCCCAAAACTAATTCCTAAGCCCAAAGACAGCCGCAGGGCAGGGGAATCATAGGCACAGGCTGTGCCTTATCTACGCAGGCACCTTTCCATTCTGTCCTTGCTGTTAAGAGGTCAAAGGGCCAGTGTCTCTGGGGGCACCCTCTGGAGACAGCCTGCTTAGATTTCTGTGGGGCCCTTTGTACCAGCACCACCCAGAGAGGGAGACCTGGGGCCAAGGCCTTGTGGCTGGCACCCCATCCTCAGTCCCCAAAGCAGGGTGGGTTAATGCAGCCCTTGTCTTTCCAGCCCCCCACCCCCCCGCCCTTCCCAACCACAACTCCCCAGAGAGAATAAACTCCGCTCTTTCTTCTCTGCTCACCCGAGGGAACTGCGGTCCTGGGAGAGTAGCCCCCCCGCCAGACCTTTCTACCTGCCCCCACACGTCCCTGTCCCCGGTGGTGGTGAGTGGACCAAAGTGCCCGGATGAGCAGCCACCGCGTATGTGCGGTGGCCCGCACGGCGATGACTGGTTCGGGACCTCCCTGCAGGGGAGCTCCGAGCCTGGACTGGAGTCGGCCGGGAGCTCCCTGCGCGGAGCTTCTTCCCAGGGCCAGTGTGGCGCAACGCGAAGAGACTCGGGACTCCCTCGACTTTGGGTCCTGTGGCATCGTGTTGACGCTCGTCACTCCAAGTGGCCATGACGCACTGACCCCGTCTAGATTTCAAGTTCGGTAGCAAATAAAAAATTTAAAGGATAAAGAACGCACCTGCGCAGCTTCGAGGGTCCGCGTGGCTCGGGCCCTCCATCTACCTCATGCATCCGCCGCACGTTCCCGCACTGACGTGTGCCGGGCTGCGGTGGAGCTGAAACGAGCAGTACCGGGCAGCCACCTCCCTAAGCGATCCGAGTGCGCTCCGGGGGGCCGCCGCCGTGGCCGCTGGGCGTGCCCTCCACCCATCACCCAGAACCTCGTCCTGCGGTACCACCCTGGGGATCCCGGCCGCCCGCCTTCCAGGCTTCTGGCCGCGCGCCCCAACATACCAGGTAGCCCGTTTCCGTTGGCCGCCCCCCCCCCAGAATGCGGGCGGAAGGTCATCACTTTCGACGCACGAATGAACTCGGGGCGCTGCTCCCGCGCAGGGGTCGTCTCCTCATCCCGGCTCTGCCTCCGTATTCCCGCGCTCCTTTGAGATCTTGCTCCAGCTTAAGCACAAGTTCTCCGTCCAAACCCTGGCTTTCCGACTGTCGGTCCACGTCCATCTGTCTTTCCGGCCTGCCCTTCCAGCCACTAGCCCTCTTTTCCCTCCGGGTCCCCTCCCCTGCTCCGATCGCGCGCTCCCGTATTCGGAGGCTGTGGCAGGCTGGGCAACCTTCCAACCGGAGACGAAAAACGCGCCTTTGTGGCAGCCCTGAGCGCCCCTGTGGCCTCTTTACGCCCTATGGCCTCGCTGTGCGTCCTGGCCCGGAGGTCCCGGCAGTGACCGGCGGGGCCGCGCCCTTCCACGACCCCACCTCTGGCGTCTCGGGCACTCAGAGAACCGGAGCGGGCAGGGGGCGGGTGCAGCTGCTTCGCAGGGGAGTGGGCACGAAGCTGGGCGGGTGCGCGCGATGCCTCGGAGCCCCTAACTCGGGAGAGCGCGTTTGGCTGGGGCGCGGGCGGCGGGAGTCGCACCGCCGCGGGGAGGTGAGGCGGGGCCTCGGGTCGTGGCGGGAGCCTCGGGCGGGTAGCACTTGCTAGACGAGAGTGGGGCGAAGCGCCGTGGCGCGGGGAGGAGGCTCCTGTCCCGGACTCTGCGTTAGGCCGGAGCCGGGGGCGCGGCGCTGCCACTCCAGTGTTCAGCAGGGGGCGCTGCTCCGGGCGTTGGGCGGGGGTGGGGTGGGAGAAGAGGGGGGGCCGCGACTTGCTGCGCACACTTCCCCCATTATTAAACACTATGTTCAAAAGGCGCCGGGGGACTTCCCGGAGCCACGGAGCCCGCGCCGCCGGCCCGCCTGGCCCACGGAGCCCATGGACCTGAGCGCAGCCGCCGCGCTGTGCCTCTGGCTGCTGAGCGCCTGCCGCCCCCGCGACGGGCTCGAAGCGGCCGCCGTGCTGCGAGCGGCGGGGGCAGGGCCGGTCGGGAGTCCGGGGGGCGGCGGCGGCGGCGGCGGCGGCGGACGGACCCTCGCCCCGGCTGCGGGTGTCTCCGCTGCCCCGGCCGCCGCAGCTCCCGGAGCCCGCGCTGGGCGCCGGGCCGCCGGCTCCGGCTTCAGGAACGGCTCGGTGGTGCCGCACCAGTTCATGATGTCGCTTTACCGGAACCTGGCCGGGAGGGCTCCGGCCGGGGCGGCCGCCGCCTCCACCTCGGGCTCTGGCCGCCACGGCCGCGCGGACACCATCACCGGCTTCGCAGACCAGGCGAACCAAGGTACTGACGCCTCTACTGCGCCCGTCCGTCCTGCCAGCTCCTAGGCGGAGGCCACCGCCGGAGCCGAGCCCCAGCTCCAGACCCTTCGGGGCGCGGCCCCCTCACGTCCTAGCCTCAGGTGGTGGAAACTCCGCCGAGGCCCACGCACCCGAACCCGCTGGACTGTGGCGAGAGGCACGGCAAGCTCTCAGGGCTTGGGCCCCAGAGGGCTGAGCTAGTCCCTCCGCCGGATTGTCCTGGCCCTGCCGGCCGGCGGGTCCCCTCGAGGAGGCAGGATCCGAAGCAAGAAGGGGCCTGGGCCGAGAGGGACGGCGCCGTGATGGTGGTGGCGGCGGCAGCGGCTTTCAGTGCAGCCAACTCTGCAGCTTCTAGTCTCCTGGGGCCGCACAAATTGGGGGGGAACTCAGGGGAATAAGGGAAGGAGGAAGGCTAAGTACATGACCCCGGAGAGGCTGGTGGCATCACCAGGTACACAGAGGTCATCTCTGGGCAGGATCTGTCAAGGGGGAGGTGCATGGCTATGGTGGCCTGTGCCCTGTGCTGGGCCGCTGGGACAGCCAGAGGTGGAGGACGCCACCAGCCCTGTGAGGTGGAGAGGACGGAGCCCCAGCCGGAAGCCAGGCCTGGCCGGGAGCAAGCACCCCACCTTACTCTGCCCTGGGTCCTTCAAAGGTAGGACATGGGTATGACTGTGGTGGTTGCTGTGCATCATCTGGATTTTATTAATCTCTATTGAAGTCATTAAAGCAGACAGATAGGGAAAATTTAACTAATTTCAGGCGGAAATGCAAGTAATGTTGGCCTTAATTCTATCCAGCCAGAGACCCAGCATAGAAGGCAGGAGGGGAAAAAAGGGGACTAGGGCTGGAAAGGAAGTAGCAGACAGGCCCACACTGCACACCCTAACCTGGGAAGGCAGGTGGAGGTGGTGCAGTAACCGATCACACATCTCCTCCAACACACACACACAGGCGTCTACACACAGAGACGGCTTTATTTTGGGTGCCGGATATCTTGGGCCCAGATGGCTCTACAGTGCAGTGCGAACTCTCAGGCATTCTCTGAAGGCCTGGTGTGCCCCCAGGACTGGATGCCGCAGTACCCCTACAAAGCTGGAGCCCTGGTATACAGGGCCACAGAAGGCCCCAGCCCTGAGGCTGCCTTATGAGCCCCCAGGGATACAGGACAAATGGGTGTGCAGGACACTGAGTGGGCAGAGGCACTAGTTGCTTTCTTAGATACAGTTAGGCCGACCCTTAGCCTCAGCCTGAGCTCAGTCTTTTCTTGACTGGCAAGGCTCTGAGGGCATCCCTCTTTCCTCCTTCTGGAAGGAGGGGATGCAGCAGCTGCACCTTGTAAAGGGGGGAGGGGAGATGCTGCAGGGGAGGCTCAGGAAAAGTGTTCCAGGGAGCCTTGGGGGAAAGCAGTGGCAGTGAAGCCGATGCACTTGCCCAGGACTTTGTGCCTCCCTCCCTCTCCACTCTGAGGTTCAACTTGGAGCAGGGCTACTTGAGGTCCCCAGAAGCCACCGGCAGAGCCCAGACTTCAGAGCTCCGGAGGCGAGGGCCCCGCAGCAGTGGTCGGTGAGCAGATCTCCAGTGGTGGGGGCAGTCTGCACAGTCTCTCCGAGTTTGGGGCAAAATGAAACCATATGACCTTCTTCAAAGGGAGCTCCTTATCTGCTGCTCCGTGGAATTTCAACTTTTTTTTTTTCCTGAGCCCAAAAAAGAAAAAAAGTGCCCAAGACCGAAATAAAACCCCCAAACTCAGAGATAAGTCATAACGGAGGGAAAGAATATGTTTGCGAAGGCATCGGTGGGTCCTGGAGGCAAGACCTCCTGGAGCAGCTGCCCTCACTGCAGCGAGGAAGGCAGTCCTGGGATGCCCCAGACCCTTGGGAGAGGGATCCTAGACTCCTTTGCCACCTTGCCTCCTCCATCGGAGGTCGTGGAAAGCCGGGAGAAGCTAAGCCAGGGCTGCTCCCATCTCGAGCAGCCGCGCTCCCTGGTGGGAGCCCTTGGGCCGAGCCCGCCGCTCCCTATGTGGGCCTTAGTTCCCCTTCAGCATAGCCAGGAAGCTGGATGCGCTAGACAGTCCGCAGCTCCGCTGTGTCCTTCCCCTCCGGACGACTTCCATGCAAGGCCCAGCCCGCACGGGCGATCGTGGCCGGCAGGAGTGTCCAGGCTGGGCTGGGGAAGCGAGGTAGCGCAAGGAGCAGAGCTGTCAGGGGACCCGAATTTTCCGTTTTCGCACAGCCGGGACTTCCGGGCTGTCCTGGGGCATCAGCGGGGCAATAAAGAGCAGTCCCAGAACAGCGCGGGGCCTCGGCCCGGCCTCCGGGCCTTGGAAGGGGCGCAGGGCTTCTGATGCGCCCACTCGGCCTTCTTTCGGCCACCCGCCCGAAAAGTCTGGCTTCCGATCTAGGCCCGGTAAACCTGAGGCTCTGGGTCAGGCAGCGGACCTGTAGTTGCATCGGGTGTAGGGGTGTGGTTCCCTCCCCGGGCTTGGCGATAAGCGGTAAGTGAAGGCTCCTGGGTTGTCGCGGTGCCAGAACTTTGGCTCGATGAACCGAAGCCCCGGTCCCGATAATCGATAGTCAGGGCGAAGGCTCCCTTTATTCTGGGCCAGGCTGGCAGCTTTCTGACTGGGCCGAGACTGGGCGGCCGGCGCCGTCTCCGGCGGGCTCGCTCCCGCATCCCGGGCAGTGGGCTATGGTGCACTTCGGAGGCCCGGAGTGCGGGCTTCGCTCTCGACTCTCACCGCGCTCTCTTTCTGTCTCTGCCCGACTCCTGCAGACGAATCGCCAGCCGAGACCGGCCAAAGCTTCCTGTTCGACGTATCCAGCCTTCCCGACACCGACGAGGTGGTGGGAGCCGAGCTGCGCGTCCTGCGCCACGAGTCCCCGGAGCTGGGCCCTGGCGGCGCCACTCCCCCGCCGCTGCTGTTGCTGCTGTCTACCTGCCCCGGGGCCGCCCGAGCGCCCCGCCTGCTGCACTCGCGGGCCGCCGAGCCCTTGGCCGTAGCGCGCTGGGAGGTGTTCGACGTGGCAGACGCCGTGCGGCGCCACCGCCAGGAGCCGCGTGCCACCCGTGCGTTCTGTCTCTTGCTGCGCTCAGTGGCCGGTCCCTCGCAGGGCCCGCTGGCACTGCGGCTGCTGGGCTTCGGTTCACGGGACAGGGGCCGCGCAGCGGCGGAAGAGCGCGCTCTGCTTGTCGTCTCCTCCCGCACGCAGAGGAAGGGGAGCCTATTCCGGGAGATCCGCGCCCAGGCCCGCGCGCTCGGGGCCGCGCTGGCAGCGGAGCCAGCGGAGCAGCCTCTTGACCCGGGACCCGGCACTGGGTCGCCCACGGCGGTCATCGGCGGTCGCAGGCGGCGACGGACGGCGCTGGCCGGGGCGCGAGCGGCGCAGGGCAGCGGCGGGGGTGCGGGTCGGGGCCACGGGCGAAGGGGTCGGAGCCGCTGTAGCCGCAGGCCGCTGCACGTGGACTTCAAGGAGCTGGGCTGGGACGACTGGATCATCGCGCCGCTGGACTACGAGGCGTACCACTGCGAGGGCGTTTGCGACTTCCCGCTGCGCTCACACCTTGAGCCCACCAACCACGCCATCATTCAGACGCTGCTCAACTCCATGGCTCCCGACGCGGCGCCGGCCTCCTGCTGCGTGCCCGCGCGCCTCAGCCCTATCAGCATCCTCTACATCGACGCGGCCAACAACGTGGTCTACAAGCAGTACGAGGACATGGTGGTGGAGGCGTGCGGCTGCAGGTAGCCTGCGGGCCAGGCCCGGCCAGGGAGGGGGCAGCCGCGCCACCGAGGACCCCCTGCTGCGGTCGGGGTCCGTCGCCAAGCGTGGGTGCGCATCAGACTCTGGCCCCGCGCCCGCACAATGGAGGGGGAGCGCGCGTTCACACTCACACCCACACACTCGTTCACTCATGCACACATTTATCTTGGGCAGCACCAAAGCCCTGGGAAGAGACGACCTGACCCTGCCAAGCCGAATGCGTACTCAGCAAAGGCACCATCGCATCCGCTATCCCCTTTCGGAGGGAGGATGGTGTTTGTGTTAATGTTACAGTAACAGGCCCTAAATGTGGGTAGAAATGAGTTAGGGAATTGGGGGTTCTAGAATGGGTGAATTAATGGGAGTACGGGAGTAGGTTTAATCTCACCCCTTTTTGTTTGTGGCTGAGTGTGGGGGAACTTTGGACTGGGTGGCTGGGTGCTTGGTGTTGCACCTAGGACAGTCAGAACGGTTGTCATGCCCTTTCTGAAGGTTTTGTGTTGCAGGGAGGTCATTTACTCTGGGAAGGAACCGGTGCAAAAGGCATGTTTTTTCTTTAATTGAAAAACTCTAACAGGCGCCTTGGGTTTTGAAAGGGAACATTTGTCCAAAAGAATTCATGGTGGAACTACCCAGATCCTTGCAAAGGTCAGCACTACCCTTTTAAAAAAAAATCAGTTCCAATTGGGAATGATCTAGAATGTGGAAAGAAATGTTTGTCTTTTAGGGGAAAGTGAAGTGGAGGGGAGGTTATAAACTGCCAGTCTGAACCGATACAAACTTAGGGGTGGGATGGTATGTGCCAGGTTCTGAAGCTCCTAGGCTGGGCAGCTCAGTGTGTAGGGGTGCCTTGGGGGGTGCTGAGGAGGAGGCTTAGTGCAGTGGCTGTGAATGGGGAAAGGCAGGCAGCCGTGCTTTTCCTAGAGACCCGCCAGGAGGTTTTGCTAAGGAGCTGGGAAAGAGGCTCTTAGGGCTTGGAAAGAGGCGGGGGAGGCGTCCTGGGGCAGGCTTCCGCGGAAGACTCAGGCTTTTCTGCCAGGTAGGCGCAACCCTCTCCAAATGGTGTACTCAGAATGGGCCAACATGTGCTTGCGTTTAGCTATCAAGTCTGTGTTGGCTTTTACACGCTTTCGCTGTGTTGTTGCTGTAGGTTTTGGCAGTGTGATAGTAACGGGAAGTGAAGCTACACAAAAGTGCTTTTGTGAGATTTCAGCTCCGCACAACCCAGTGGTTCAGAGCAGGAGGAAACCCCCCGCCCCCCAACTTCTGCAGCAGTAGAGGGGCATTAGGGCTTGGCTGTGGCCCCTTGAGAAGGGCGGGGCCTTTGCGCAGTGGGGGAGGACAGAGGTGGAAGCGTCTCCCCCAGTCCTGTCTTTGTCTCATTGATGGTACAACTACCTGTCCTTGCACAGGGAAGCTAGAACACGACAGGCTACATTGTTTTATTTGGTTCATCTCTACTTGGGAGTCCTTTGTGGCCTTGTGTGAGTGGTTGACACAGGGAGAAGAAACAATTTGGATTCCACCTGTCTGGGACTCTGAGGACTTCTATGAAAACCCCTGCATGTCCCCACCCCGTCCTCCTCTTGAAGGTTGTGTGGTCTGTTGCCTTTGGGGTCCGTTTTACCCTTGTCTTGGATGCTACTGTCCAGATGAGTCATACGAATTTTAATTCTCAGTGATCAAACATTCAAGAGAGAGGAATACTAAACATTTAGATATAGCTAATTTATTTAAGGGCCCCACCTGAGTCCGTGCTATCCTATAAAATTCCCCCAGAGGAAAAGAAAATACATTTACAATGTGAATTTATATGCTGTGGTTATCTGAGTCGCTATAAATAATGAGAAAGGAAAGTCTCTTTAGGTCAAAACACGCAAACAAAATTTCTGAGGTGGCAGCTATGGTACGCTTCCTCCCAGTTTCAGTGACCGGTGGTCCATTTACATTTATGGATTTTGCCAGAGAAGCTTCACATTCCTAAACTGTAATAATTGCATGGCGATTGCTCTGTCATTGCAAAGAACAAAAAAGAATGACACTAAAATATTAAAGGTTGTAGTATTTGAAGTTTTAGAAAGGGAGTTAATGAAAAAACTAGCTATACTTTGAAGAAATTCTAGGTTATTTAATATCTTGGACAAAAGGAAACATTCTGATTCTTTTTTAGCGACTGGGAAAAACAAGGTTTTTGAGAGGACCTGTTTTGATTTAGCCTGAGCTTTTTGTGGCAGGAAAAATATGTCCATTTTCACTGTTTTTTTTTTTTTCTTTTCCTTCTTCCCCTGATGACCTCTTTCTACCAAGATGTGTTGTAAGTGGTGTAGGAAGTAGGGGTCTTCCTGCATCTGGAGTCCTGCCTGCATGTTGGGGGGGGATGTCCTTGGGCAGTGACAGTTCCTCTGATGATCTCGGATTCCCTCAGTGTGTCCTTGGTGACTGACTAGAAGTGATGTCTCCAGGAACTGCTCTGGAGCTGCCTGTCACCCTCCAGGGACCACCTGTGCCTGCCACCACTCTGCTCCGGCTTCTGGCATCTCAAAGTTAAAAGTAGGTGAATGGAGAAGATGTGTAACACTTTGCAGAAATGACAGAAGGGCCACCACATGTAGAGGCAGACGTGTTTTTGCTGCTATGATGTGGTCTGAGCTGCTTTGCCATGATTTGGAGAAGGATTCTGCTGGCACGGTCGGCCCTCCACTGGCTGTATCTTCTAGGCAAGGGGGTGCGGGGCTGAGTCCCTCAGCTAGAAGCCCCAGTCCCCACCCATGGGAGAGCTGTCTGCTCGCAAGCAGGGATTCAATGTGTCAGCACTGTGGGCGAAAGCAGTGCCCCCTTCCCAACTCAGGTTCCCCTGGGTCTGGGGCCACCACAGAATTCTTCCTCAAGACCCGCGAATTTTCCATTCTGTTGGGGGAGACGCGCGCTTCTAGTTGAGACCATATGAACCGCTCCTTCCTGATAGAGAATAGGGTGGGCGTCCCTGCTTGGGGAGCACAGGGCAGGCCAGCTGGAGCCCACGTGGGTTGGCGCTGGGTCTGCTAAACACAAAGACAGTCCGGTCACTGCGGCTGGAACCAGGCTTCTGTATCGGGGGAGACATTTCCAGTGGCGGACACCTGCAGCCACTGATGCCCAAAGGCTCGCCTTGAATTCTGGCTTTCCAAGCAGCAGGGTCGGGTTCTCCCGAGAGGGTGGCAGGCTCTGTTGTCTCAGCTGGAGCTCTGCCCATTCCTCATGCACAGACTCCCCTTCAGCCTAGTTTTCCACCATTTTGGTACCACCGTGGCGTGGGGGAAGAGAGGAGCTGTGGATTGTGTGATGTCCAGTCAAATCCGCCAAGCCCAGAGCAGTGACTGCTCCCTGACAGTCTCCTGGAAGTGTCAGCGGGAGTGGGGACCTCACTGTCAGTGCTAAAGGGAGTACGGACCACCCTGTGGCTGTAATCAGAGCGTAACTCAAATCCTACAAGTCATTTATCCTGTTTGTAATTTTATTGAAACTCGTAGCAGAAAATAACCTGGGACTGTAGACCGATTCTCTTCTTAAAGCGGGGAGGAAAATTGAATTCTTTCCAGGAGGAGCTTGTGCACAGAAAAAGGCAGACTCTCGCTTTGCTCGAATCTAGTGTCCAGCAAATGGGGTGAGAGGAAGAAGCAGAGCTACAGCCATCTGTGGGACACAGACATCATGGGGGGCCTCGCCGATCCCCTGAGAGCATGTCGGTGGGGTTGGAGAAGCCTCCCCAGGCTCAGAAAGCAGGGCTCTCAGTGGTCCTGAGCCAGGAAGCCCCAAGCAGGTGCCCAGTGGGCTGGGAGGACCGAGGGTCTGGAAAGCAGCCTTCTGTCATTGGCAGGGAAAGACCTGAGTGGTCCCCTCCAGTGTCTGGATTGGGAAGGGAAGAGAGACAGCTGACAAGCGAGCCCGGCAGTTGCAAGATGTTGGGAGTGAGAAGGGAGGGAACTAGCTCCCTCTGAGGCGGGTCTGAGCAGCACTGGTGTGTCTGGGGATTCTGCGTACCCCGGAGGGGACCACTCCACGCTGTGGCCTGCTGCCCGCCTGCTGCGGGGTCACTTGGGGGCTAGAGCTCCGCCTCCTGAGAGGTCTGGGACAGTGGTGGGCGGCCACCTCTGTACCCAGGGCTTCCATTTTTGTTCCTGTAAAACGAGAAGCTCTCCAGTCCCATAGTTCTAGGGTTCTAGTTGGTCCAAAAGCGCACTGACATAGTTTAAAGGCAGAGCAGATGTGGCTGTTCCTGGAAAGTGTCCCTTCCCCACCCTAGAGGCACTTCTCACAAGTATCACAGCTCCTGCCTAGTGTACGGGTGTGTGTCGATTACATTCCTGGTCTCTTTTGGTGCCTCATAGATGTGCCTTTGATTTCAACCTGGGTCACGGCAGGTGCAGGGGAAGCCAAGATCTCAGGGGTAGGGCTCAGCTCACCAAAGCCATGATCTTTCCTGTGTTCCAAGTGAGGAGCTCCACCAACCTGGCTGGAGCTCCCCCAGGCTCACATGGTGGGGGTGGGGGTGGGGTAGAATGTTCTGGACCAAATCCTGGGATGGCTGCCACCTGCTGCTGGTGCCTCTGTAGGAGCAGCGGGAGCAAGCAAGCCCTGGTCCTATTGGGAGCCTGGCAGAGATCTGGGACTGTCCCAGAGTCCCCACACCAGGCAAGCAGGGCTGTGTAAGGGGGGACAGGCCCCAGCAGGTGGCCACGGTTCCCCAAACCCCCTTCCTGCTAAACCCATGTCTGGTCCTTCTTGCTGGAGGAGCGACCCAGGGCTGGCCACCATAAGAGCTGCTGCTTCTCACCATTTTGTGAAAAATGGTGGTAGAGTTTAACATTAAGGAACAGGAGGCATCGAAAAGAGGTTATTTCTAATTTTCAGGCAGCTCTGTCCTTTACGCGTAGAGCCCTCTGGCCGTTTAGGCTGGAGCAAGCTTCTTCTTCTTTTTGTGTCATTTCTGGATTTTTCGTCTGTTAAATAGTTACATCCCAATGGGGCTGAAGGTGAGAAAAAGCCTGCTCTTGTCAGGAAGGCCACACGTCCCTTATGTGGAGTCACCTGTCCACGCGGCAGCTGTAGGAAGAGGGCGGGAAGTTGGCTTAGTAAATCAGTGGGGGCAACTGAGGGCTTGATGCGTGCCGAGAGGGCTCTGGTTATTGTTCAGGGGTATCTCATGAGGCGTGAGCACAGGGCATCACCAGAGCCGGGCTTCTTCTTCCCCTACCCCAGAGCTGCCAGCACGGGGGCCATGCCTGAAACCGGCCGGGGACTTGGCTGAGTTGGGGGGTACTTCACGTGGCCACCGCCCGTTCCGCCGCCGAGCAACCCAGGGAAGGGTGGAGTCAGAGTGTGAGGTCACAAGGAAAGCTGGTCCGTGTTTCTAGTTGTGCTTAGAGTTGTTGAAAAGTGCAAGCGCGCCCCCTGAGCGGCACGACTGGTGGGCGATGGTCTGCTTGCTCCTGCCCGTGCCTGTCTCCGGGGAGCAGTCCTCAGGCCCCTCCGGCAGGGGTGGGTGTGCGTGTGTGCAGAGGAAGGGGCTGGTGTCTCCCGCTTCACATGTCCTGACATTGGCGAGAGGGCTGCCGTGTGCACGGAGACTTCTGCAAAGGGGTGTTTCTGTAGTCAGGTGAGTCTGTGGGCAGGACCGCTTTGCAATGCTGGCCTAGAAGACACTTTCTCCCCCAAGGTTAGAAGCTCTTCATTCCAGATGGGCCCACGAGGTCAGAGCTCTAGTGCGGACACTCTCCTTTTTCTAAGTCAGTGGTAGGAAGCTGAAACAAGTTGTTTAGAAAAACAAGGACAAGCTTCTGATGGTCGTGTCCTAGGCACCTTGCGGCTGGGTAGCACAGCCCTTCCAGGAGGTGGCCAGCTGCTTGGTTTCTGCATTTCTATTCTCTTCCACCATCTTTCGAGCTGTTGGTGAACAGGAGCGTGGTGCGGGGGCAGCTGATTGGGCCGTGCAGGAGGGGGACTGGTCTTCTTTGCAAAAATCCTCTCCGCGCTGCTCCGTCTGACCCGCCGGCCATGGCAGTGACCACACCCAGCTCCTGTGACGGGAGCCGAGGGCTGGGGTGAGATGCCTGTGCTGAGCCCACATCCTGCTCAGACACTTGGCGGCAGGAATCTAGAACCTTGTCTGAAGCTTCTGGGGCTGAGGGGTGTCTGTGTGGTTGACAGAAACCAGAGGCCCTGTAAGGCTTATTCATCAGAGTGTTGCTGAACTGGCGGGGACCCCAAACCCATCTGGGGCACCCAGGCTAAACGGCCCCTGAGGGCCCCCCACCCCGGGCTGCAGCACGGGAGGGGGCTTGGTGGCCCGGTGGCTGGGTACACAACCCGCGGCTCTCTTACCCAACAAGCCAGGCCTGTCGCACACCGCACTTGTGGGCAGCCCTTGCCTGCACTCGTCAGCCGAGCGAGTCTGAAAGGCAAGTCTGACAATGTGCAGGGGAAGCCTTCCCCGGTCTGCGTGTTTCTGTCCGAGTGGCTGGAGGCTGCCGGGGGCAGAAGATGACACATGCATCCGAGGAGTCCTGAGGCTTCCCCCTGGGCTCCCGACAGCAGCAGCGCGCCTTGGGATGAGCAGCCTGGCTGGAGGGCTCCGTGCACCCGCAAGGAGGGCTTCTTTTTCTCTACAATTTAGATTTCCAGGTCAGGGCCTATCAGAGTCCGAGGAAAGCCAGCCATGCAGCATGCTGTTTAGAAAATGATGATACATGTTCAGGGAGAAAGCAAGAATGTATTTCCTGGCTGGGAAATCCTGGAGGGTTCCAAGCCAGGCAACAGACACTCTGGAAAGCGGAGCTTTCAGAGAGCTCCTCTGGCTGTCTCCACCTCGGATAAGTCACAGTCCGAACATAAGCTTCCTTACGGTAACTGCTGTTCTGTTGTCATGGTGGTTGTTTGGGTTTTTGTTTTTTTTTTTTTTTTTTTTTTTGTAGTCCACTGTTTACGGTAGTGTAAACAGCTTCTGTGTTTTCTGTGACAAAGAATCATAACTGAGACACTTTAGGTCTTTCAGCTGGAAGCATTTTGCCCCCCAAAAGTTAATGCATTTTTTTTTTTTTAAAACAAGGATTAGCATGCTGACTTCAGTTTGCCATTCAGTGGGTGAGAATAGAGGATTCTGAACAGTTTGGAAAACTTTAAAATATATATATATATGTATGTATATATCAAGAGGTTGCTGCTGAACCCGGGCACCTGGCTCGCAGCGTGCCTCTGTCTGTGTGGGCAGCAGCACCTGACACGACAGGTGCCCTGCCTCTTAGCCAGCACCTGGACTCTGCCGCCAGTACTGTGGTTCTGAGGAAACGGGCAAAACTCGAAGTGACAGGAGCGCCCTCACAGCTCAATACGCACACTCCCTCCGCAGCTGAAGACAGGATGTATTATTGGTGGGGGGGGGGTGCGAAGTCCCTTTCATTTTGCAAGGATATCCACTATTTCTCGGCTCGCCTCAGGAGAAAGATGGGGAAAGTGGTGAGAATTGTAAACTCACTGAATGCAAGCTGGAATGTCTTCCTGCTCTGGTTTGGCCAGAGCAGGGCTCCGAGGCTGGGAGGCTCCGAGACCCGGCCATCTCCCCCTGCTCCTCTGGGCGGCTGCGGCAGCAGGAGCTCATGTTGTGAACGCTGCCCTCGCCCAGGCCGGCTGGCAGGGAGCTCGAGGTCAGGCACAAACCCACTGTGTATACGTATTCTCAAGTTTAAATAGATTGTACATATCGGAATGTAAATGAACTGTAAAACAGCAATCTCTATTTTTCTCGACAGTTATACAGCAGTATATAAATTTCTTAAACATGCTCTTGTATGCTCTTCCTTAACCATTTTAATATTTTGTACAGACAAGTTGATTAAATATTTTATCAGTGGAGCTGCTGGTGGTTGGTCTTCAGAGAACTGTGTTTTGCCTTGTTATTCCGCCGTTCTCGGGAGCTCTGCTTCCCCTGCTCCGTACTTCGGGCGTTAGGACAACTCCGGGCCTGTCGGACGTCGTGCCCACTGTTCTCCCTTGAAACAGAGCAGGCTCTCATGTGCCTTGATTCTTTGTCACTGGTGTGGCTCTGTGGGACACAGCGCGGCCCGCACCGCGTGAAGCCACTGCATGGGAAGGTACCCAAGCTTGGGCTCGGGGGTGAAGAGGTAGACACGCCGCAGGAAGCATTTTCTCTTTGGAGGTTGGGCGCCGCCATGTGTCGCAGGTGAGCGTTGACAAGGCAGGCACAGTCCCAGTGGAAAGGTTTTGCTCTATACACAGCAGGCCCCTGCAGGATCTGTCTCACTGCAGGAAGCCCGAGCGCCCCCATTCTGAGGCTGCACAGGGAGGCCTCCACAACCACAACCATAGTAATGCCCAGCTGTGGCAGCTTCCTCTGCAAGGCCAGGTATGTATTTTAGGGAAACCAACAAATTCTGACAGCACATCCGGCCGCTTTTTCTCAGTACTGTTCAGACGAGTAGGAAGATCTGTGCTCTGTGGCACCAGCCGGCATCCTTCAGTACCTGGGCAGGAGAGGACCAGTCACTCATGACTTTGCCCTACAACACAGGAAGGAGAAAGCTATTTTATCTGTTCCTTGTATACTTCTGGGAGAGGATTAGTGATAGAGCAGCCATATGGGGAAGGTGACAGGGCCTTGCTTTCAGGAATGGCTTGTTACCGGAATTACCTCTTCTGGGATAGGGACGTGGCCAGGGGGAGCCCCCCTTCCTGCAGGGCACACGTCCACTGGAATAGGGCTGTTCCTACCCCGGGGTTAATGCCAGTCCCCGTGGTCATGATTGTCTCTCTCTGGGGAAAGGTAGATCTCGAAAGTCTGCTCCCCTTTTGCTTCTTAATTTCATCCCTACTAAACAAGGGAGTCTTTTTCTTTGGGAGAAAATCACGTTCACCTTTCAACTAACTCACGTGGTAGGTGCATTCAAGTATAAGATCTGAGACTCTGCCGTTGAAAAGTGTGAAGTCTTATCGTGATCGTTTATACGGACCCTGCGTCGGTTCTTCGTTTTCCTATTTCTCGGTCTCCACGTGGCCTACCCCGGCATTCCCTGGTGAGGGGATACCTAGTTTGCCGATAAGGGGGAGTTATGGGGAGAGTGGAAAGTCGGGGGGGTAGCATTTAGACTTTTACCCTGTTCCCGAACACTGATGAGAACCGAGTGTCAAGGTTCTCCAGGGACGGGGTTGCCGCCTGCTGGTTGCTCTCCCTCCTGTGGGTCCTGGTGTGCCCGATCCACACTGCGTGTCCAGTGCCTGCTCGGTGCTCAGCAGCCAAGCCGGACGCGTGCCACCTGTTGCCCTGCAGAGGGCGGCGTCCCCCTCCCCCACCCAGCCCCCCGCGTGGCGGTTGTGCTCCTCCAACGCTGGGAATCCCACACTCTGTGCGGTGCGGAAGGAGGAGGGATCTGGGGAGGAACTCGTCCGTTGCAACGTGTCACCAGCGTGCAGCCCCGGACTGCGAGGCCATGGGCGTCTGCCAGTCCTAATCGCATGCAGGTGCGCGCCCTACGGCAGTGGCCAGCAGGAGGAAGCCCAGCTGTGGTGTGGAGCCGGAGCAGGGTGGATTTGCGGAGATGGGATTCTAGTCCCTCTGTGAGGAGGCAGGCCCTGCAGGTGCACCCGCACCCCTGGCTGTAATGGACGCCCAGTCAGGGGGTCACATTCTCCTCCCAGGGAAGAGGAATTTTCCCATAGACTAACCCAGCAAGGAAGTCTGTCCCAACGTAGGGAGGTCAGCACAGGCCCCATTGCCAGAATGTCTGAGGAATGCGATCCAAAATGAAAACGCTCTCTTTCCCCGGCCCGGTCTCGTGTATTGTTGCTGTAATTCCCACTTGGGGTGCTGCGCTGGGCTAGCGCTCAACAAATAACAACCACATATTTGGTAGTTGCTAAGACTCAAACTCCAGAGGCTTTCTGACCATGGAGGAATGGAAGTAACAGTTGCATTTGGAGGGGACGGGAACGGCCACAAAGTGTGGGGACTTTGCTTTCTGTAGTCCCCAGTGCCAGAAAGCCAACGTCCCGGAGTCTAGCTGGCCCGGCTGTGCTGGCTCAGCTGCGGAAAGGCTTAAGGGATAAAAGAGCTAGTCCACCTCCCATTTCCATTTACGCACTCAGTCGAGAGGGACACAGGGACACAGGGACACAGAATCCCTGAGATGTGATTCCCTTAGAGTCTGAGCAACTGAGAGAATTGTTTCTTGAGAGGTTGACTCTCAGGTATGGTAGAAACTTGTATTGATTTAGGTACAACTTCCTGAATATTCTGTGTGCCAGGCCCTATTCTATAAGCCCTGAGAGCAGAGATGACAAGACACAAGTTCCATGTCCTAGGACTCTCCTTTTAAGGGCAGGAAGGAGTTTGGTGGTGGGGGTGGGAGGAGCAGAATGGAAAAATATAATTCCAGCAGCAACTGGTAAGTACTCCAATAGAGACATGGCCAGGGGCCCCCAGGGCCAAGAGGGAGGGAGGGCGGGGCCGGAGAGGGGCTATACTAGGAGGCAGGAGCGGTTGGCCTTTAGGGCCAAGTCTGGGGGCAGGGGAGGGGAGGGGTGTGGGCACTTTGCGAGCTGGAGCAGGTGCTCCAGAGGTTTCAGAGCACAGGTGCGGTCAGAGAAGTCAGCGCCTGCAGGGCCCAGGCGGCTGCCGCAGAGAGCAGAGGGGCAGAATGTGGGACTGCAGCCTCGTTTTGACTCAGCAGGCAGGGCTTCCTCCTTGCAGTCCGCTGCCTGGTGCACCGCCCTCCCCGCCCCCGTCCCTGGCCAGCTGCTCTGTTCTCTCTTTCCTTCTTCTAAAACTATTCCTGAGTTACAAACTACCTGCTCTTCCCTGGGCCTGCTAAACTGGCGGTCGTTGGCCCTTGCATTGACTCGACTTGCTCGTCCAGCCTTCCACTCTGGCTGGGCTGCCCACTCTTGCCTCCAGGAGGCAGCACGGTGCCGTGGAAAGGGGAGGAAGCCTTGGCTCAGAGTAGAGGCTGCCTTTGAATTCCGGAGGCCTCTCAGTAGCTGTGAGATCTTGAGCCAGTCACTTACCTCTCCCCTCTGTGGTGACCTGTGGTGAGTAGGGCCACAGCCCGTGGGACCGAAAGGCTTAACTGAGACCCTTCGAAAGTGCAGGGGGAGCGGCAGCCTCTTTCTGTGGGCTCTCTCCTCTCTCCCAGACTGCCCCAGCTCTCCCTGTCTTTTCTGGCATTTGGAGCAGGTGCCTCCCCTCTCCCTTTAGGGGTTTCCGCTTCACGGAACTACAGCAATCCAGAACCTTCAGTCTGGCAGAAGAGGCCAGACATGTGTCCCACAGTGGCTCCCCCCCTGGACCAGAGCCATCACTCGCCTATCTACAGAGCAGAGGCAGGAATCCCTGCACTTTGGAAAAGGACTCCTGCAAGACAGCTTCTGTCTTAAGGCCTCAGAGAGAGATCTGTTCACAGGGCACACTTAGTTCCAGCCACTGACCCCTCTTTAAACCCCATCTCCCATGGGACGGAGCAGCCCAAGTTTGTCTTCTTCTCTCCTGCAAGAGGAGGCCAGAAACAAAGATGGTGTCTCCGGTTACTTAAGAAATGCTTGGCTTCCCGCATCTTTTCTAAATCCACCATCAGGTCCTCAACAAGGTGATGTTCCAGCATCCTGAGCTGCCCGTGGGAGGACTTCACGGCCCGAAAGCTGAGCCGGGTGAGCAACTGCCCCCTGCCCCCAGTAGGAACCAGAAATGCCAAGTCCACAAGAATCAAGTTGCATGGGTGAGACCATGTCGAGGCTGAGACATCACCGGGTCCTCTGCCGCACCGAAGGCGAGAGACTGCGGAAGTTTGCTAACCTCTTCCTTCAGGTAACATTTTACAGAGTATCCTCCATAAGCCGGACGGGATGCCAGCTGCTGTTATGCATGACCTCAATTAGCCCCATTAATGGAAAACAAAAACCCTCCCCAAATCTAACATTCTCACATCTCCCAATGAAAGCAAGTATTTTCATGGATGACAAGATGGGGGGTGGGGAGCCTCAGGGAGGCTAAGCCAAGGTAGCCTTGAAAACCCAGTAAATGACAGATCTGGGATTTGAACTCAGATCTCCACTTACTGCTTAGAAGAAGAAATTTACTTTCCGGGAAAGAAGAAAAGACAGATGCAGAAGACGGCACAGGGATTTCAAACTCATCTCAAACGTATAAAAAACTTGCAGGTACAAAGAACATTTTCTTTCCTCTCTGAACCATTAGTAAGATGATTTGATGCCTGATCACCACCAGAAACTTCAATGTGTCTTCAATACAAATAAGGACATTCTCTTCACAGTCCAACCACTGAAGTCGGACAATAAACGTTGATCTCTTACTCGCAGGTCATCTGTAGACCCCGATCGAGTCATGCAAACTGTCCCAACAATGTTTTCTTTTGTAAGAATCAAATGTTACATTAAGTTGTCATGTCTTTTTAGTCTCCTTTAATGGAATTAATTTTGGGCGCCTGGGTGGCTCAGTTGGTTAAGCATCTGACTCCTGGTTTTAGCTTAGGTGATGATCCCAGGGCTGTGGGACTGAGGCCTGTTTTGGATTTTGCCCTCTGTGGGGAGTCTGAAGATTCTCTTCCTCTGCCCCCTCCCTGACTTGCATGAGCTCTCTCTCTCAAATAAATAAATCTTTTAAAAGATAGTATGGAATTAACTTTAATATAATGTAGGGTAAAGAGAAATCAAGCCTTTGGTGGTCCTTGGCTCTCCAAGGGTTGGGTGGTGAAGTGGATGGTGAGAGGTCCCTAGCCACCTCGGACATGAGCCCAGAGGACCATGGGAGCTGCCTCTGGACATTCTCTCTGTCCTCTGGCCCAGTGCAGCCTGAGGACCTCCTGGGGGCACCGGTTCTGACTCTAGCTTAGACCCCTCACTCAGCGCTAGATAAACCCATAGAAGACAAACCTTTGACAAGGACCATTCCTGTGGCTGACTGGTACATACAGGAAGAAATGCTTCTGGAAAGTGAATTTCATCCACTGCTTACCAATTTTAATCTTTTCTTTTTTATGATGATGATGCTTAATAATGAAAATACCTATTAGAGCCAATCTGTATTGAGAAGATACTCTCAGCCAAGAATTGCACTAAATGTTTTAATTTCATCATCCCACTTAATTCTTCCAACAAAATGAGGCATGCTTTATTATTAATCCTGTCTTATTAAGTGAGGACATCGAGGCATGGAAAATTAGAGAAAGTCGCCTAAAAATCACACCGAGGATGCAGCCTCCAGAATTCTTACACCATATCATCACCTCATACAAATGCATGAGAACATTGAGTCTTTTGTTTAATTCCTAACGAAATAAAATGAACTTTAATCTCCTAAAATCAGATTCTTCTTTCCCTAGAAGAAGTACTGAGAATTTAACAGAAAGACTTTGGCCCGAGTCTAACTCGGGGGGACTGCCGGGCTTACACCCTCCTCCCTCAACACACAGATCAGGCCGGGCAGTCATAAGTGCTGGTAAAAGATTTATTTTGAAAATTCATTTGGTGATCAGATGATAAACAGAAAATGAGCCCATATCGTTTACTTTATCATTTTACTTTTTTACCATTTTTTAGGCTCGGATAAACCCAAATAAGACGCAATGTCATACACGTGGACTTGTGAAATAGGGAGTGATCTCAGTTATGCTGAAAGGAGAGCTGGAGGTCTTCTTCTCTGAGTAGGTGGGATTCCCCCACGGCTTGCTCGAGGCCTTCAAGTCAGTCCGACCGAGCATCTCCTATACACAAGGCACTTTGGAGACAGGAATCCTAAGCTTCTAACATCAGATTTCCAGAAGGCCTTCCCGCACAGAGGCTGATCAGGACTGTATGTGCAGGCCTGTGCCAATGTGTGTCTCCTGGCTTCTCTCCAGGGCCAAGAGCACTCCTTGCCTGGGGCTTGGCTCTTCCCCTCCGAGAAGTCATTTGTTCGGATGCAGAAGTCATGCTAAGGGACAGTAACTCGCTCAACACTCACCACTGGGTTGGCAGCATATCAGAGCTGAATCTTTCATTGGGGCTTTAGGCTTTGAAAGGAAGGACAACAACCTATTGTTCTTAAGGAATGATAACACCATGAGGGGTCTTCTCTAGTGGAAAACTGAATGTTTCTGATCAACTGTCAACTATCACTGCTGTCAGTGGGAATTATTGGCTCTTAGGGTCCCAGGATTGAGTGATTTTAGGGAAGGCAGAAATATTGTGGACCTACTCTAGGCTGGAGAACAAGCGTCTTCTCTACTGGACCTCAAGGCATCTGGAGAAGGTGAATTCACATAATCCATCATGGCCTGTTTCGGTTCAACAGTCAATTTCTTTCCCACTAACAAAGCCAGGGCGGAAATGCAGAACTCATTTATGGTCATTCTTTCTTCACCGATTGAAAGATGCCCTCTCAAAAATTACTTACTGGAAGATTTTTTCAATTAGCAATAATCGCGCCTCGGATAAACCTCATTGGCTACGATACTGCCACTGCGCAAAGCTTGGAAGATTTTTTCAGAAGAAAAGAATCATGACATAGCCAAGAACTCTCTCCTTGATGCCTAGTATTTGGCTCCTAGCTGGTCCTCAGTGTAGTTTCACTGGAAAAATCACAGCAGAAGCAACTCCATGAGGCAGGTACACGCTGGCTTTGGGACACCCCAGGCCTCTGCATCCTGGCCCCGCAGGAGAGGAGCCTGCGGAGAGCTCACAGCCTGGCAGGTTGGAGCTCAGCACAGAGCTCAGGGCTGTCTCGTGGCAGGAGGCGCAGTCAACAACTCTTACTGAGTTCCTTGGCTCAAGGGATGTCTGGTGAACTTTATTCTCTGTCTGATGAAGAGCGATCAGGAAATCTCACTCCTCGGGGAAGCTTCTCAGAGATGCAGACAAGCAGTGCTTCCGATGTTGACTCTGCCTGTGGTTCATGACATGCTACAAGGTAGTATCAGGGTGCGGGGGGCACGTAGGCTGTGCTGGTAGCCAGCTGGATTCTGATGACCTCAAAGTGAGTCCAGACTCATCTTCAGCTTCTGTCTTTAAGGGAGACCCAGGTCCACGTCGTCTGAGATCCACTACTCATCACTTCCTGCTACTGGAATGTGTGTCCTCATGATTTGATACACTTACGTATCTGACTCTACACTTGACATTCACTGCTCTCTTTCACATTTCCTAGTGCGTGTTTCATAATTTCCTCTAGGAGAGCCTACTCCACATGGTAATTGGATTAAAATCAACTAAATTTAGACTTCCTTTGGTCTGCAAGGATCCTGCCTACGAAAATCAACAGCAGGGTGCCACTGGGGTATCTCGTGCAAACATAAGGGGTCTTGTTTAGGTCACTGATCACTGTGTTCCCTGAGTCTTGGAAAATGTGCTCTTAAACCTGTGGTGTATTTCATTGTGTTTCCTTCAGCCGGTGCTATGGGGAGCTAGCTGGGAGCTGATAATAAGCCAAGAGGTTCTTTTTGGTCTTTGCTGTCTAATATCAAACATTAACAATGAACACTTATCTACTAAGGGTGTTACTAAGAGAAGGCACAGCCACTGCTGCTACGGACTAGTTCCCAGTCATGTTTCTGCAGGTCAGGACTTAGATTTTGGACAGATCGTCCTTTAGCCAGCCAGCTACCATGTCAGCCATTTCCTGCGGAAAACGGAGGATAAAGGCATGAGGGATGTTTTTCTCACAGAGCCGGATATCTCCTTCAGGAAACTCTTTCTTTATGTCTTCATAGTATGCCACTGGACACCAAGCATCTATAGTTCCATAGTAAAATGTAAGCTAAAGGACAAGACAAAAAACATTGTATTAGAAAATATTTTCCTCTTCCAACACAAACACGGCACCAGCAACCTGCAATGCTTTGGAAACAGCTCCCGTCTCTGGCCCTGCAGGCTGGTCCCAAGGCCCCCTCCAGAGCATGGCTCTCTTGAGGCAGTGACCTTCATGGTGTACAGGAGTAAATTAAGAGGCATCTGATGGAAAGAAATCCATTCCCGTATAGGGAGGGAGAGTCCTGCGTGAGAGATCACCCGTGATCCACTAAAAGGACGTGTACATTGAGCGTGGGATGGGCACTGGAGAGATGACTGGTGAGGACAAGGACGAGTTACTGGGAGGTAATCATTGAGGGCCTAGTGACCATTCATTGCACACCTCACCGTTTCCATGCAGCCACATGGTAGGCGGATGCGACAGGTTTGTTGAATGCATCCAAAAATGAATCGGATAAGACTCAGGCTTCTCAAGGTAGCGGATGAAAAGTGACCAGAACCCTGAGAGTGTCTGTAACATTACTAAGAACAGGCTCCACGTAGCAGGAGAATGTGCTGACTCGGCGGGCGGGTGACCCAGCGCTACTTCGGGTGACAGCAAGCAGCTGCAGGGAGACACAGCCTCTGTGAGGACATTACTAAGAGCCTTACTGGAAACTGATCTAGACCTGTCCATCACACACACACACACACACACACACACCCTGATTTTCCAAAGTCTGTGTTCTGCTGCTTTGGGTCTCCGAAATACTTATGTTAGTACCTGTTTTTGCCAACTGAAAGAAATCCAAAGAGATTTTTGCTTTTATGAATAAAGGCGAAAAGTGAAAGTAGTGCTCAGTGTTTGTTTGGCAGTGGGCAGGTAGAGAAGCTGTATGCTGCGTGTGTGTGCAGGGCTCCCCTGAGCACCTTCCCCTGGAACCCCATTCCACATCAAGCCACCAGAACTCTGAACTGTGTCTGCAAGCATCTGCGCTTTACCTCGATTAACTCTGTGCACCCACTAGCAAGATGTGTCCTAAGGTATCAGAAAAGCCTACGAGAGCTTATTTTTTGGGGTCTGGGACCACTCAAAAAATTTTTTTTCCATATAGATTAAAGATAACTGCTTCTTTGCTTTATGCCATTTCAGCTTACAAACGGTTTCACAGGAATGCTCGACTTTGGGGTAGTGGGGGAAACCGGAAGTCCCCAGGACTTGACACGATGAAGTGACATGATAAGGTCTGCACGGTAGGATATGTACTCTGGCTACAATGGTGACGAGAACCTGGAGGAGTCAAGGTGTGGTGGAGGACAGGATAGGCACGTGTGTTACTGTCCACTGATTCTGCTCTACAGCCATTAAATCCACTAGCTAAATATGGACAAGAGAGACTGCGTTTACAAAAACACTGGTCTTTATTACAATCACCTTATGACTTAGCCAATATTTATAAGGATAGTTAATACTTTATGTATTTTTAAAGACTGTATTTATTTCTTTGACAGAGAGAGAGAGAGAGATCACAAGTAGGCAGAGAGGCAGGCAGAGAGAGAGGAGGAAGCAGGCCCCCCGCTGAGCAGAGAGCCCAATGTGGGGCTCCATTCCAAGACCCTGAGATCATGACCAGAGCTGAAGGCAGAGGCTTAACCCACTGAGCCACCCAGGAGCCCCTAAAAGGATAGTTAATACTTTAAAGAGGAAAATATGTGATGCAGTAGTCCAGAGAGTCAATTACTAACAGTAAACCTTGAGGTGCAGACTTCCTCTGAATTATGTCATCGAGATTTTTCTGGGCGTCACCTGGGGTTTTAGTTTTGAATGCTGTAAGGGCTTTGTGGCTCACAGGCTGCTCACTTATTTGTTCCATCTTCCTGGTTTTTGCTCGCTACAACAATTTCTGGGCACTCCGAAGGCCCCAAAGCCGAAATTCATTTTGCCATGGCTCTTAGCAGAATGGAAAGTTCTTCCTGTTGCTGGAGACCAGAGGGCCTGGCAGTGGCCTGGTTCCTTGCTTCGGGGGTCAGTCTCTCCACAGCTCAGGCATGCTATAGCCTCATGGGCAGTGGGCCACTATTTAGGCCAGCAACACCCTGCCAGTTTCCCTTGAGGTACTGCTGGGAGAACCGGCTGCCTACGGGCATTCATTACCTACCCATAGGCCTAATAACTTTAGGTTCTCTCTACACCACGCCCTACCCTTACCCACAGGAATCTTTTAAATTACATCTGGGAAACAGCGTAGGGAGCAGTCATCGTGCCCAGTGGCTCTGCACTTCCTCAGAGTACGAAACGGTGCTGAGAAATCTGGAAATGCTGACTTGGACTTGTGTCCATCAGGGGTGTGCCTCTGCTCCAGGGCACTCTCTTGCCGGAAGATTCCTGAACACCGAGAAAGGCTCTCTGGGAGCCCTCGCACCAGCCCAAGCTGATGGTGAAGTCTTGTGAAAAGTCTTACTATGAAAGGGTCACTCACCCAGAAGGAGGGCCAGGCAGAAAGACCTCCCCAGGAATCTCTTTGATGAGGAGGACGATCAGCTTGCTGCCACTTCTGCCTCATTCTCTTTCTGTGGAGAACTGGCATTTCCTTTTCAGTGGGGCAATCACCACTTGAAATGCCTCCACTGAAAAGTCCAGCTTGGCGAGGCTCAGCACTAGGGAAACACCATTCCTTCCCTCATGCATGAAAGTGTCAGAAGCTGAGCAGGAACAGGGATCCTACAACTACCTACACAGAGAGACCAGTCGTATCCAAGCAGTTATGCGCATGCGCTGCCCGAGGCATGTACTAGGAACCTGAACGCTAAGTGTTCTAGATGGTGTCGTAGTAAGGATTCCAGATTTCCCATATGTTCATCAAATTTTATTTCTCAATCCTCCATGGCTAGTCACCATTTAGAGTAGGCTAGATTTTGTTAAATCTCTAAGTGATGGAGGGGTCTTTTTTTTTTTCCCCCTGTAATTCTTCTTTGGACTATATTCACGAAGGGCCCTGTATGAAAATCTTGGCTTACATGTAAAACACATGGCTATTCTAATGCCTTTACATACACTGGCTCAAGATACTTCCCGTCCCTATAGATTACAAGTCACAGGCAATAGATCTAAACAGAAAACTCTGCATCTGTAACCCTAAACAGGAAACTGAAAAAGGATGGGGTGTGTAGAGGTCCTAGTGGGGGGTGGGGGCAGACAGGTGAAGTAGAAAGAAAGAAAGAACTGGACACCAAAGCCTGGTCGTTAAGAGTGTATACTGCTCTATGTCGCTCTGTCAAAGCAAATTTCCATCACGACACATAATAATGAACCGATAAAAACTGAGAATAACGTGCTAAACCCTGGACTCAAGGAGTCCTCACAACAACACTCGGAGGGAGGCATTTCACCCCTATTTGATAGAAAAGGAAACTGAGGCTTAGTGGGAGTACCTTGCTTAAGTTCAAACAATTGGTGCGTTGTAAATCCAGAGAAAACATTCCTGATCAGTTCTTTTTACTACCCTCTACGATTAACAATGAATTGACCCATGTTATGAAAACATATAAACCTGAAGTTTGTGGGGGAGGGTCTTAAACTGGCTTTGAAAACTGAGTGTGGCCAGCAAGGGTAGGAGTACACCCAACATCTGTACTTTTTGGGTGTGCGTGTGTGGGGTAAAGATTTATTTATTTATTTATTTTAGAGAGAACGACAGAGAGAGACAGAGAGCGCAAGCAGGGGGGAGAGGGAGAAACAGGCTCTCCCCCGAGCAGGAAGCCTGACGCAGGGCTTGATCCCAGGACCCTGGGACTGTGACCTGAGCTGAAGGCAGCCGCTTAACTGACTGAGCCACCCAGGCGCCCCCCAACGCCTCTCCTTACAGGCTTCCTCACCATCTCTGCAGTTCCAGGGTATTCATGGATGGGACAACTGCCAGGAAATTACCAGAATTGTTACCTGAGAATCTCAGGCTATCAGCGGCACTTTTAAATCTAACGGGTTGTTAGAAGATAAATTATTTCCTGTAGTTTCTTTCTCCTTGGCGCTCGTTTTGATACGCATGAGAGTTGATAAAAAGTACACATTATTGAATGGAAATTATTCTGTGTTTCCAAATTGCTGTCATGTTAAGTAATTCACTTCTCTATTAAACACAAAATTTAATTTTCCCAGTTGTTGTACATTTTGACTGCTCAGGACTGCTTTTTGCTTTTCGTCACGTGTTTTCTGTGGTAAGGTGGAATTACAGTTATGAAAGTCTCTGCACTCACAGATGTATTTTCCTTTAGCTTTCAGTGCACCCCTAAGGAGATCCGTCCCTGCAGAAATGTCTCTACCAATTGTTGTAGTTTGCCACCATACAAAAACCACATTTGTCTGTTCTCATGTGGGTGTTTTCTTCTCTCACTTTTTGCTGCTGAAACTCACAGACTCAAAGCAGTCCCACCAAAAATGACTCTAACCCTATTTCCCATCTGATATTGAAGTGGTTGAAATTCACAAGTGAGTGAAACAGCTCTGGCCTGGAGAAGCTGCCAGACTAGGGAAAAACACAGGCATGTACAAACTGGCCCTTCAACACAAAAGGCAGAAAGAGAGGAACTGTTACAGGAGCCCAACAAAAGGCAGAAAGAGAGGAACTGTTACAGGAGCCCAACATAGGAAAACCAGAATTCTGCCCTGAAGGGGTCAACAAAGCTTGGTTTTAGTACACATTTTGAGTTGTTGGCTTTCATGCATTATGAACAGAGAATTTATTTTAAGAGCAAAAGAAATGCTAGAAATCATCTTATGATCTCAGTTTGTATTTTTGATTTAGCTAATAACTAACAAAAAATCACTTTCAGTGACATATCTTAAAATATATTTTTTAGAGCCCTTGGGTTTTTTTTTTTTAAAGAAAAATTCATTTATTCATTTATTTGAAAGACAGAGAGTGAGAGAGAACGAGCACAGGATGGGGGAGAGCCAGAGGGAGAAGCAGACTACCTGCTGAGCAGGGAGCCCAACGTGGGGCTCGATCCTGGGACTCCGGGATCATGATCTGAGCGGAAGGGAGCTACTCAACTGACTGAGCCACGCAGGTGCCCCAACATATCTTAAAATATTAAACATGAAAAAACCACAAAAGTCTCTATGTGGTGATGCATGTGTGCCCCAACCCCCTGCCATGGGAATACTATTCAGCTATAAAAAGGAAGGAAATCCTGCTGCTTGTGACAATATGGGTGGACCCTGAAGGCATTATGTTAAGTGAAGTAATCAGAGAAAGACGAATAATGTGTGATTTCACTTAGAGGTGGAATCTATTAAAAAACCCACATCAATAACAACTCTTGGAAACAGAGAACATACTGGTAGTTTCCAGAGATGGGGGAAGAGGGATTTGGTAAAGGTGGTCAAAAGGTACAAACTTCCAGTTATAAGATGAGTAAGTCCTGGGGATCTAATGCGCAGCATGGTGATTATAGTTAACAGTATTCTACTGTATACCTAAAAGCTGCTAAGACAAGTAGGCCTTAAAAGTTTCCATCGTTTAAGACATTTAAAATTATAACTATGTGAGGTGATTATGTTAACTAAACTTATTGTGGTAATCATTTCACAATATATACATATAACAAATTCATTATGTTGTATACCTTAAACTAACACAATGTATGGTGTCAATTACATCTCCATAAAACTGGGGAAAAAAATCTCTATTTATATTACTTCTCTTTACTCAACAATCCAGTAGGACCAAAGGCATTACAGGAAACACAGGTCTGATAAAAGGAAGTTTTTCATAGTCTCAGAATGTTATTTATTTATTTAATTTTATTTATGTATTCATTTACTTCATAAATTTATTTATTCATTTTGTTAACCTTATGGATAAGCTGAATTTGAAAAGCTCCTTAGAACACAGTTGACCGTGTAGCCAAGTTTGGTATAAACTGGTTCTTGGTGGTTAAATGTATCGAACTTCCTCTCTTCCAGTGGTTTCTCGGCAACCTGTTTCATGATACAGTGTAGGCTGAGCCGAGGGATAAATGGTGTTTCAAGGCAACTCAGAGAGACAGGGCTTCTCATAAAGCCTTCATGTTCTGTTATGGTAAAATAATCTGTGAGAGCTCATGATGCAGTTATGGGGGAGAGCAGCGCAGCGGGGGCAGTGTTGAGCGCTCAGGCTCCAAGCCATAGCTGCCTTGACTGGAATCTTGATTCCTCCATTTCTTAGCGTTGTTACCTTGGGCAAGTTTCTTAGCCTCTCTGTGCCTAATTCCTTCCTGTAAAGTGGGGACAGAACAGCTCCCTTGTGGGGTGGTAAGGATTAGAAAACTAGCATATCAGGTACTTGACATATAGTAAGCACTCGAAAGGGGAGCTGCTCTTCTACTGGTGATGACGATGAAGACAAAGGGACCTCCTGGGGGGGAACATCTGTCGAGGGTCTTCCCTATAGTGGGAGTTGTGCTCAGGTCAGAGGAAAAAGCAGTCACTTGACCTTAAATTAATTTTTAAGAAAATACATTTTCTTTTGAAAAGCTGCTTTTGATATGTCAGGCTCAGAAGATAGTTAAGTATTACACACTTTCTTTTTTTAAAAGGACTTATTTTTTGTGAGCGGGGAGGAGGGGCAGAGGGAGAGAGGGGGAATCTCAGACAGACTCCCTGCCCAGCATGGAACCTGACACAGCTCTAGACCCCGTGACCATGAGATCATGACCTGAGCTGAAATCAGGAGTCAGTTGCTTCAACTGACTGAGCTACCCAGGCGCCCCTATATACTTTCTTTAAGCCTAAAAGCATTTTATTATATATATTATCATACAGTGCACACACACTCTCTCTACACACACACACACACACACACACACACACACACACGCTGTATTCCCTTGAGAAGATCACGGGGAATATACTGGAAAGACATCAGTTGGAAGATCCAAGATTAGTCGCCAACCAAATACACCGTGAGGCACAGGCCCTGTCGTCAAGCCACCACTCATGCTTAGCTCGCTGAGGTGACTCTTGCCACTTTTACTTATTAATGAGACCTGCAGCCCACACTGCAGTGCCATCTGTGTATTCCTGGTCGAGTGTCTTCCAAAATAAAGGATGGCACCAGTATATTTGGAGGCTGCCACTTCCCCTCCTGGTCGGGTTCCCAGGGGGAGGCCCTGGGCTCTGGCGGCAGCAGCAGCGGTAAGGCCTCCTGCTTTGCTGGGCCACACAGGGACTCCCCTGCCAGCACTCCACAAAGGGCTGCAGCTCCCTGTGAGCCCAGCGTGTGCACAAGCCCACCTCTTTAGAGAGAGTCCTGAGCGGTCACACTTGCGGCAGGGAACGCCGCGGCATCATCGCGACAGTAACCAGAGCAACGGTGTAGATGCTCAGGGAGGAGACACAGTGTCTCCTTTGTGCTCTGAGAAGTCAGAAAAATTGTCATTCCTGCTTTCTCCACTTTCCCTCTCCTTCTCGGAAATAACTGCCACCTGACAGGTTTGGGTTTGTTTGTGGTTTTTGTTTTGTTTACGATCAAAGAAGCCAAAGATCAGATACAAAGCAGGGCCAAATTAGTACCCCAAGTACCCCATCGATTCCCACTGCTCCTTGAGGTGCCGGCAGAGAAAGAGGGCTCAGTGGTCATAAAGTACTACCAAGGGGTCAAATTTGTACCCGAACACCCAGTTACCTCCAGCTCGATCTCCCTGTCCTGCTTCATTGCCCTGTCTGTGTCCTCTCCTCGCCGCCACTTTCCGAGGCTCAGGGTACTGAGCCTTCTGCGTGCACCCCCCGCCCCCCTGCAGGGAACCCCGGGCAGGCTGCTGCCTTCCCTCTTGGACACGACAGTCGGACCCTCCACCCTCAGAGGCCTATTCTGTAACAGAAGCCTCTTTCCCGTTATTTAAAAATCACATTCCTCTTGGGAACAGAGGGACAGCGGTAAATAAGAGCTTTACAATTTCACTGCAGTCTTTCTGAGCAACCCTTTTTAGGAACTTGAAGAATTGCTAAAGAAAGGGAGACCGTTTAGGAAATTCACTTTCCAATTTACCTTGTTTCCTTTCTTCCTTTTATCCAGAATTGGCTCCATTATCATTCTTGAGAACATGAGAATTAAAATCCCCAAAGATGAAGAGACGTGGCTGGGGACGGAGAAGACAACACAACCCTTTATGACCACTGAGCCCTTCTCCCTCTGCAGGCACCTCGGGGAGCACTGGGAACTGAGGCACCAAAGGAAGAGGGGGAGGAGGCAGGCTGGTGGGTGACCGACTGGACCCCTCTCCGGTGGCACAACAACAGGCTTGCAGAGTGGGGCTCTCTCTTTCCTGGGTGACTCAAGTGTAAAGGGCCAGAACACACTCACTCCTAAAGGTAGTGGGCCAGCTAGTGACCAGCTTTGTCTCCTTCTTACGTGGGACTAGCGTAAGAAGCTGACCCGAGGTGTCGATTTTCTTCTGGCGAGGCTACAGAGTCTGAGGCATAGGGAACAAATTTATCGCCCTGTGTTTCTGTTTCTTCCTGGTCATATGCCTCTGGAAACTAGCAGATGTGCTGAAGGGTCTTGTTTAACTAACTTAGAGAAATGGCCAAGTTCAGCTCATCTGAATTCTCTGCACGAGGGTACTGGACCAAGTCTTGGAAAGATTAAGTACTTCTCTTTATCACTGCTCGTTCCCGTACAACATCTCCCCTAGGCACCTCAAGGGGAGCGGTGTCTGTGATCTAGAACGGGGCTGGGACATTCCAGAGTCTCTTGGCTCTATATTTAATATCACCAAAATCTTTTGCTACAGAATGAAAATATCTGGGAAGGAGTGTGTGGGGGGAGAAGTTAAGCAAATAGTCTTTTGGAAGCACTTAGAGGCATATCTAGGATATAACTAACTTTATAGTAATAATAATAATAAACTTCTTTGAATGCTTAGTATATGCCAAATACTCTTGGAAGGCCTTTATATGAATTACAGCAGTATATTTTTGGAACAAATGTGTGATACTAGATACTATTATCAAACCATTTTATTGATGAAAAAAGGAGGCATGGCGAGGTCACGTAACTTAGTCAAGGTTCCATAAGGAAGCGAGTGGTAGAGCTGGTGGGGTTTGAACCTCAGGCTGAGACCCAGAAGACTGCTCCCCAGTACACACTAGCTTCTTTCAACCACGCTCCCCTGGAGAACTCAGGGTACACTTACACAAGTGCCTAAGATGAAGCTCTCAAGGTCAAAATGATTGAGACAAAGACAAATGTACGTATTTCCAGGATGATTATGACATTCCGAATAGGTTTCAAATGAAACAGGCAGAACTAACACAATCCGTTTCAGACTGCGGAGCGGCGGAAGGCAGTCCGGGTTAGCTGGTCCAGGCAGCACTTCCTACGCTCTGCTAAGCAGGACGTGCGCATGTCTGAAGGATTTGCACGCCCCAATCTGCAAACAACTGCACAGGGTTTCTTCCCAAAGGCAACAGGCACCTCTGGGCTCAGGTGGGCCAAGAAAAGAGCCATGGCGGAGGAGTTCCCGCGCCTGAGGGCATTCTGCCCCTTTCCCAAACCACCCTGTCACCCTGGCCTGACCCTCTGGGGGCAGGGGCAGCACCACTTTGCAGGTGGTCCCTCGACGGCTGCCCGCCTCTGTCACAAAGCTGCACCTCTTGAGTTCTTGCTGGGAACGACCTGAGACCCCTGCTGCCTGATAGTGAGGTTCAGATCCGGGCTGGCAGTAGCACACACCAGCTGTTTCCATATGCCTCGGCCAGAGATGGTCACGGCAGTTTAGAATTTCCCTCCTAAGTGAGTTTTAAATGAAAACTTCAAGTTTCTAAACCAAACACTAATTCACTTTTCTGTGAATGAGACATACATTCCCTTACAGTTTAGAACAATGACAGAACAAGGGAATGCGGACCTATTGGCCTCAGACACACCAGGTGCCTCATAAAGCATTACATACCCTAGGGGTTCCCAAAAGAATTGGGATTGGGATGGGGAAAAGGTAGAGCTGATTCTCTTACTTGGGTTTATTCTAGTCTGGTTCTCATTCCCAACCCTCCCCTCCAACTCCTGTCTTGTTCGTTAGCTCCTCTACTTCTAACCTTTCAAGCTCTTCTCTCTCAAGGATCAATCTTTGGATGTCTTCTCTCCACATACTACTTCCTTTTGTTACAGTTATGCAGGCTCACGGCTTCAAGTCTATCCTCATTATATCCGAATCGAAATTCTGCCCCGACCACCATTCTAAGCTTCACACGTGCCTGCTTGGTGGTCCCACAGCTCCCTCAGACGAAGCACCCACAGGAACTACTTTCTCAACCACCTCCCACGGCTTGCTGGTTCTTGTCCCACAGCCCCTAGCCTGTACGGATCTCAGTACAGAGACAACCTGACACGCTTCCTTCTCTATTCTCTCATGTCCTATTAGTGTAAGTGCTTCTGATTCTACTTCCTAAACCTTCCCTATCCTCCCTCCTCTCCGCCCCCATCCCACTGCCTCAGTCCTTGTAAAAGCTTTTCGAGCGATCTCCCTATCTCAAATCTCCTCTGCTCCAATCTTTTCCATACATCCCCCACCACCCCAATAATCCCTCTCACTTGTTAACCCAGCCACATTCTTAGGGCTGACTCATGTGAACGGGTCGCTCTCAACGGGCTGGTGGTTCGCGGATGGCACGGGCTCGGATGAGTAAGCGGCCGCCAGACAGTGGCAAACATTTTGTGTATGACCCTGATCATTACCCCTTTGCTGAGACCATGCACTAATTCTCCCACAGGTCAAAATAACCTCGTCTTTTTAGCGTAGCATTTCATGGCTTCTTATTCTCAGGCCAGCGCTCAAGCCACACCACCATGCTGCCCCACCCTGTCTGGTGTCTTCAGGGTAGGGCTTCCTCACTGGGGGTCTGTGGGTCCACATGGGTTCATGTGGATGCGGTGACAGAGGGGGAGGGGTAATGTAAACCTGCTTGGGAAAAAAGATGACATCTTTATTTTTGCCAACCTCTAACTGTAACTTAGTATTTCCTTCAGTTAGGAATACAGGCAACAAACAATAGTTGAGTAACGTCTATGTTTTGTTACCTATAAAATTATGGAAATTTCCAAATCACAGAAAAGTTGGTGAAGATAACTAAAAAGTTATTTATGCTCACTGCTACAAATTTACAATACTAATTCTGACTGCTATTATATCTCATTATTTAATGTGTTAATAAAGGTGCACAAACTATATACCACAAATCTGTTTTTAAGTTATTGTGATAACTATACTTCAATATAATTGCTTTTTTTGGTAGTAATTTCATGTATTTATTTTATGCACTTAAAAAGTTACTCTGAGTAGGGGTCCCTGCATGAGAGGGCCAAACAGACCCATGGCACAAAAGCAGCTTAGAATCTCTACCTCGATGGCTTCCCCATCCATCTAACCATGTATCCGGTACACAATTAATTATTAACTCCACAGGTGTCATACAATGTTCTGAGTCTTTAAAGATACCAAGATGAGAAAAAACATAGTTCCTGACCTGTAGATAGACAAGAGGGGCAAACTGACCTCTTAAATACTGTGCAAAAAAGGCAATATTATAAACTACACAGGGAACCGGGAAAGCTGGGGGAGCGACATCTAACCAAAACCAGGGGCTGGGGAAGGCCTCCTGGAGATGACAATGGAGCCAAGTTTCAAAGGACAGGTAGGATTCAGTCAGGTGAAGACAGAACACAGTCTGTGAGGCCACAGGTCTCTTGGAAAGAACGGTGAGTCTGGTATATTTGCTCCAAGAAAGGGCAGCAACTCTGCGTAGTATTGAAGCCCCGCTAATAAATGCAACTGCTACCATGGATGAAGTCTCTAGACCTGGGGGGGGGGGTGCAGGGAGGCAAGCAGGTTGGCAATCAGCCCAGTAGATTTTTCAGAGTTAAAAAGGGCCACTTTCCTTAAGAAGTTAAAAAGTGGACACCTGGACAATGGAAATCCAGTGGTGGAAAATCTGAATGTAGAACCAAAGCTTGCAGATGATGGTATGCTAGTTTTCTAGGGGATCAGAAAAAATCCCAAAGCCATTCACATGATGGAGCAGACTTTTAGACTAACTTGCTTGTGGCTCCCTGACCAGATGGCACAAAGACACATTTTTCAGAACTGCTTTAAAATTTGTTGAATAATTGAGATACCTTCAAGTATTTTGGCAACAAAATATGTGGGGCTCATGGAGTCTTCACAATGGACAGTCCTGGGTAGGTATATAGTTTTTGACCACCTCTGTTTGGGGCTAAAATGGGACAGAGTATCCTTGACGAGAGTATTCAGAAACAGGTATGTCTAGTCTTGGGAATTGGTTTTCAAGTTGAACAACATATCAGGATTGTTTGGAAAGCAATGCCCACCACTTTTCTAAAACTACGTGCCCTTCCGAGTTTCCTTATTTTCTCAAGCAGACTGGGACGTATGTTGATTCAACTTTCACCAATATTAAATTACAGCATGTTTCCTCTTTTTTCATTACAGAAACAAAAAGTTGCAATAAACTTCCTGTCTCTCTGTACCTCGTTTTACTTAGGAACTGGAACTGTATTATTCTAGTGAAGGGATCAAACTGAGTCGGTACAAAAGATAATCAATTAATGGCAAGGTAGTTTTGCATCATTAAACTAAACAATGCCTCGCTTTCCCAAATTCCATAAGTACCTTTCGTGCTGTCTTAGGAAAACAAAACAAAACTATTCTCTGTAGTTGGAAAAGTTTATTCCTGTGACTGTGTTAATAATAACCTTGAAATGGCCTGCTGTCTACCATTATACCCCCATACTTCTCTTATAAAAATTTCAGTAAACTTACAGTCCTGACACAGTTACCATAAGCAGACTTCGATCTGGGAATGATTACACTTGCATATGGATTTAACTTAGGACAGGAATAAGTTAGCACCATCTTTTGACCTCTTTCTGAGCACAACATACAAACAAAATCCAGAAATGATGAGTATTTTATAGCAGCTGGCTTCCACAGGTGGTAAGATGGGTTCTGACACATGATGGGTCTAGTCATTCTGCAAGTGTGAGTTTTGGAAGTGGGCTTCTGCCAGTCTGATTATTAACTGGGAATTGAGTTGTTTTTATGAACTTCTAGCCTTGAGAACTTAAATGCATTTTTTGAAACAAATTCACTTATAATTTAGCTGAAAAATAAAATACTGTTTTTCTTGTATTTTTACATCCTTCAATGACTGGAAACAGCTGAAAGCCCTGGAGAAAGTGTTTTTCTGAGGCCCCAACCTCCCCCATTCAGCCAGTGAGGGTTTCCTTCTGGCTTCAAAATTTCAATCTCTAGCCAAATGCTATTTTAGAAAAAAAAAAAAAAAATGACCACTATGGCCCTAAGTCAAACACAGATTTTCAAAAGTCCTCTTTGGGTACAGCTCCTATAGATCAATATTCTGAAAAAATATTTTTTTAAAGAAAGTATACATTTTTTGCTTTAAGATAATTGTATTGGGAGGTTCTAAAAATATGAATTAACACTGTAGCAAGCTGAAGTCAAACGTTTCAAAGTTTATGAAGACATTCTAAACCCAGGGGTAGGGTATCTGAGATCTGACCTGCAGACTGTGGGTTCCTGGGCCTGGAATAGCTGGCCCCTCAGCAGGGCGCCCTGGGTCGGACCCTACAGATGTCACAGCTCAGTGCTGACCATAAAACTCTAGATTAGCACAGCACCCCCCCCCAATATATAAGCTTATATGTAATTTGAAATTTTCTAGTAACTACATTAAGAAGTATAAAAGAATAGATGAAATTACTTTTATTTATTTATTTATTTAGATTTTATTTACTTATTTGACAGAGAGACACACCGAGAGAGGGAACACAAGCAGGAGGAGTGAAAGAGGGAGAAGTAAGCTTCCTGGCCTGATGCGGGGCTCGATCCCAGGACCCTGGGATTATGACCTGAGCTGAAGGCAGCCATTTAATGACTGAGCCACCCTGGCGCTTGGAAATTACTTTTAATAGTCTATTTTATTTAGCCTAGTAGTCTAAAATATTATCATTTCAACATGCAATCAATATAAAAATATAAGTGAAATATTTTATCTCTTACGGGTACTAAGTTTCTGAAATCCAATGTGTCTGTTATACATACAACACACCTCCTTTCAGACTAGCCACAAAGAACCACACGTGGCTGGTGGCTGTCGTGTTTAGACAGCGTAGCTCCATCCTATGCAGAATGGACAGCAGACAAATGATGCCATGCGAGTACCAGAGCCACCAATTCTAGGGTTCTTAGACATATTCCTAAACAAGGTACCCTCCAGTTTCAGAGACTGGTGCTTCCAAATGTGTTTGTGCAAGACTCAAACATTTGGGGGTGCCTGGGTGGCTTGGTCAGTTGGGCGTCTGCCTTCAGCTCAGGTCATGATGCCATGGTCCTGGGACTGAGTCCCACATAGGGCTCCCTGCTCAGTGAGGAGTCTGCTTCTCCTTCTCCCTTGCCTTTCTTCCTGCTCATGCTCTTTCTTTCTCTGAAATAAACAAAGTAAGTCTAAAAAAAAAAAAAAAAGACGCTAACATTTGGAGCAGTAACTCCCAAATGCTAAATATTTCAATCTTTGCCTTTCTGCACCTGCTTGCAAAGAAATCCGGTCTTGGTGTCAGAGCTGAACATTCCTATTCTAATGCACTGGAGAATAAAGAAAGACAGGCTGAGTCAACAGGTCATAGTGATGTTAGTTTTTGTCCAGTGTTCTATTTACAATTTGATATAACTCATTATTCTATATATTATTGAGACCTCCTCAGTAGAAGGCCCTAGAGAGAAGCACTGATTCTAGAAGCAAACCTAACAAAAACAGGTGGTAAACTTTATTTAAGTATATACTGAAATCTACAGTCAGCTGTACTTACTTCCTATGCAACTTTCAAGAACTGCCTTATTTGAGCTAGAAGTAGAACTCTGTGTGAAATCTACAAACCCTGGAGGTCTTACAGACTCTTAACCAATTCTAGCACTTCACGCTTAGTAAATATTTCTGCCCATCTACTTACTTCCTTGCAGCACCAAAGTGATTACCTTAGGTAAGTATGTCCTTATGGTTTCGTTGTCTCTCTTCACCACCTGCATCATTTCTTGGCCCCCAAGGTAGGCAGCATTAGCTACATATAAAAAAAGAGTCAAACACTTAGAATATACACAATGAACACAAATGTCAAACTAATCGGATTTAATTCCCATTCGCACTTTTCCTTACAGCAAGCACTGTCTGATGTGAGGTGTCACTGAGGCCAAGAAAGCTATGTTGCCCTCACTTGCCTTTCTCAACAGCGACACACAGCAGCGACAGAACAGCCTAATGTCAGCCACCAGAGCAAATGACCTACGGTGCAATTAAAAGCACAGACTTAAAGATAAATCATGTATACTAGGGAAACTGCATGCAGTTACTAAGGTGGAACTTTCCTGACTTTTTTTTTTTTTTTTAAAGATACAACTAAAATAAATGTTCATTTTAAAATAGGTTTAAAGACTCCCTAAGAGTTTTTATTGAGGGTTAGTCCCTATGTACTGACTGTGTAATGAGCAAAGTTGACCCTCTCCCTTCCAAGATGTCACATACCTGAGAAAGTCCTCATCTACAAATTTTCATTAAATGTTGTGTACCTTGGGTTCCATTTTCATTGGCATATTATTGTTACATGGCTTTCTTTTCTGTCATCATCTGCCTCATATATTTGTCCTTTTCTTTATTTTTTAATCATTTCTCATTTTGTTTTAAGTATGTCTCTTGAAATCATAAGTAGACCTCTTTAAAAATGTAATCTAAAAGTGGGACGCCTGGGTGGCTCAGTCGGTTAAGCTGCTGCCTTCTGCTCAGGTCATGATCCCGGGGTGCTGGGATCGAGTCCCGCATTGGGCTCCTTGTCCAGCAGGGAGCCTGCTTTCCCTCTCTGCCTCTGCCTGCGACTCTGCATGCTTGTGCTCTCTCTCTAACAATAAATGAAAAAAATCTTTAAAAAAAATGTAATCTAAAAGTATCTCTTAAATAGAGGGACTTAACGGAGACACATATATTAATATACGAGATCTCTGGTCTGATTCCAACCATCCTGTTTTGTATATGCTTTGCTTTCTTTTAATTTCCAACTTTCTATCCCCTTTAGTGTGAATGATGTTTTCTTCTTCTATTTATTTTAAAGTTCATTTGGTTTTTTTAGTAATCTCTACACCCAACATGGGGCTCGAACTCACAACCCCAAGATTAAGAGTTGCACACTCTTCTGAGTGAGTTAGCCACGTGTCCCTTTACTATCTCTTAAAAATTTCTTTTCACTAAATAGTCTGAAAGCATGAATTCTCTTTTTATTCACTGAGTGGTTAGCTGTACCTAAAATTTTGCGGAAAAAACTTATATTTTTTCTATTGCTGTCTGGAATTAATCAGTGTCTATAATCTCTCCATCCAAACAAGGTGGACCCTGGCATCCCTGCACTTTCCTCATGCCTTCCTCTACCCTGTCTCCTCCTGGGAACTGTAGGTAATAAACTCTTATTCCAAAGGCAGTTCTCTACGCCTGTTACTTTACCACAGCTGATTCAAACAAATTCTGGACACACTGTAAAACTAGGAGGCAGAGCTGGTATTCTGGGGAGGTCAGTGCCCTCGTTTTGTAGGTCAGAGTAGTGAAGGGGAGAAAGCTGCTCAAAGAGGGGCTGGGGAGGAAGCTCCAGAGACTAGCAGAGGGCTCCTCTTCAGCTCTAGCTAAGTACTAACTGGCTCTATCACGTGGGACACCACTAGAAGCTGGGGAAAGAACCGCCCAAGAGGATTTAGAGGGACGAGTGCCCAAACTGGAGTAGTTACTGTTCCTACCAGCCTGGCAGGAAAATCTTTTAATTCATGGTGTATCAACTATAGAATTTGGAAACGTTTTGCTTTGGTAGTGGGGTAACATTAGCTCTAAACTAAATGCGGTCTTGCAACCAACTAACAAAGCTTAAAAGCAAGAACAGAAAGTATCAAACTATTTCCAAATAACATAACCGTCCCATAACAAAGCTCAAGAACTTCTACATAAATACAAAAATATCCAGCATCCAAAAAGGTAAAATTAACCATGTAAAACATCCCATAAACAGTTATCAAACATGCAAGACAGGAAAATACAACCCAAAATAAGGGAAAAAATTAATTAAAACAGGCTCCAAAATGACAAAGATAATAAAATTGGAAAACATTAATGTTGCTGCGAAAACTGGATATACACACATACCGTGTACAAAAATTAATTAACAACAGATCACAGTTCTAAATTTAAAACTCTCCGAAGGAAATATAAGAATAAATCTTTGTGATCTCAGATGAGACAATGGGTTCTAAGACATGACACTAAAAGCAAAAGTGAGAAAAGGAAAAATAAACTGGTTTTCATAAAAATTACCACCATACACACTTTAAAGGACACCATCAAGAAAGTGAAAAGACAGCCCACAGAATGAAAAAAAAATTGTATATTCAATAAGGAGCTAGTATCCACAATATATAAAGAACTCTCACAACTCAATAAAATGACAAAAACTTGATTAAAAATGGGCAAAAAGGAGCACCTAGTGGCACAGTTGGTTAAGTGTCCAACTCTTGATTATGGCTCAGGTTGTGATCTCAGGGTCACTGGCTCGAGCCCTGCACTGGGTTCCACACGCTCAGCTCAGAGTATGCTTGAGTTTCCCTCTCTCTTTCTTCCTCTGCTCCTCACCCCTATGCTTGCATGTGCTCTTTTTCTTTCTCTCTCTAAAATAAGTAAATAATTCTTTTTAAAAAATGGGCAAAGATTTGAATAGGCCTTACTCTAAAGAAGAAGTACAGATGGCCAATAAGTGTGTGGAAAGATGCTGAACATCATTAGTCATCAAAGAAATGCAATCAAAACCACAATGTCATACCACATCACACCTAATGGATGGCTACAAGAAAAAAAGACAAACAAAAGTGCTGACAGGGATGCAGAGAAATTGAAGCCCTCATACATTGTGGGTGGCATTGTAAATTGGTACAGGCACTTTGGAAAATAGTTTGACAGCTACTCAAAATGTTAAATACAGAGTTACCACATATATCCAGCACTTCCATTTGTAGGCACAAATCCAAGATAACTGAAAACAGAGGTCCGCACAAAACTTTATATGAACAGGTACAGCAACATTGTCCATGATAACCAAAAAGTAGAAACAATCTGTACGGTCATCAACTGATGAATGGAAAACCAAAATATGACATAGCCATATAATGAATATTATTGAGCAATAATGAAGTACTGATACATGCCACAACATGAATGAACCCTGGACACATCATGCTAAATGAAAGAAGCAGGTTACAAAGAGCCACATACTATATAATTCCTTTCATGTTAAATGTCCATTATAGGCAAATACATTGAGAGAGAAAGTAGATTAGGGTTTGTTAGGGACTGGGGGAATGTGGAAATGGGGAGTGATAGGCATGGATTTCTTTTTAAGGTGATGAAAATATTGTAAAATCAGATAGTTGTCAAGGTTGTACTACTCTGAGTAATATACTAAAAAACAACCACTGAAGAGTGAGTTTTATGGCATGTTAATTATATCTAAATTAGCCTATTTTTATAAAATTGGTATTTACAGATACTGAAAGTTTTGTAATCTATTCCATATATTTGAGAAGTGAGAAATATTAAACATGTTAAGCAGAATTATGGAAGATATAAGATACAATTCAAACTTCTAGAGATGAAAAATACATCAGATGGGATAACAGCAGAGTAGACATCATAAAAGAAAAATTAGTGAATTGAAGACAGAGCAATAGAATCTATCCAAAAGGAAACATGGAGAATAAGAAACTGGGGCTGGGGGGCAGGGGGAAGAACAGAACCACAGAGAACCACAAGTGAACTTGAAAGTGGTGTCATATGTCATATACCATGTAACTGGAGTCTCTGAAGGAGGGAGGTACAGAAAAAATATCTGAAAAAATATTAAAATATTACAACCATAAACCCACAAATCCAAGAAGCTCAAAGAATCCCAAAGCGTAAGAACTGTGAAGAAAGCTATATCAAAGTACATAATGAATTGCTTCAAACTAGTGATAAAGAGAAAATCTTAAAAGTACACAGAGAAAAATGATATACAGTTGACCCTTTTATAACATGTGTTTGAAGTGTGTGGGTCCACTTATACAGCGATTCTTTTTGATTAATGTAGGACAGTACTGTTAATGTATTTTCTCTTCCTTATGATTTTCTTAATGTTTTCTTCTTTCTAGCTTACTTTACTGTGGAGTACAGTATATAAAAATGCAACATACACAGCATGTATTGACTGTTTATGTTATTGGTAAGGCTTCTGATGAATAGTAGGCTATTAATAGTTAAATTTTGGGAGAGTCAAAAGCTATATGCAGATCTTTTACTGCACAGGGGGTTGGTGCCCCATCCCTCACATTGTTCGAGGGTTAACTGTATAACATACAGACGAACCAAAAGCTAACAGACAGCAGATTTCCTTCTGAAATGATGTAACTAGGAGACAATGGAGGAACACTTCTAAAGTAACAAAAAGGGGAAAAACTTGCCAATCTAGAATTCTATAGTCTGTGAAAATAGCTTTAAAAAATGGAGGCAGAATACATTTCCAGACATACAGAAGCTGAGAGAATTAACTGTCAGTGGAACTACAAGAAATGTCATGAGAAATACTTAAAGCAAGAAGAAGATGGAAATTTTGTCTACACAGATAGATAAAGGACATCAGAAATAGTAATTATGTGGGTAAATTTAAATTACATTTCTGTTATTTATAGCTATTTATAAGACAACTGACTGTTTAACTGAAAATAATAATAACATATCAAAGAAGGAAATATATGACAACACTATCACAATGCAGGAGGGAGAAAGGACTCACTGTTGTTAAGTTTCTTATGGCATACTTCAAGTGGTATAATGTAATTTGAAGGCTGTAAAAGTTAAAGGTGTTCATTGTAAACTGTACTGATCACTGACACAGCAAAACAAAGAATGACTAATAAGCCAATGAAGAAGATGAAATCATAAAAAATACACAACTGATTCATAGGGAAGTAGGAAAAAAGCAAAAATGGAACAAAGACATAGGAAAATAGAAAATATATATCAAGATTACAGATTTAAGCCAGTATAATTCATAACTATATTAAATATAAATTGTCTCAACATTCAAATCAATAAGCAGAGTGGATAAGAAAGCGAGAGTCAACTATTTGCTGCCTACAAGAAATAGACCTAATATACAAAGACATAAATCGGCTAAAAGTTAAAAAACGGAAAAAGATATATCATGCTAACTTTAGCCCAAAGAAAGGTGGAATGACTATACTAATATCAGAAACACTGGATTTCAGAGATAAGAATATTACCAGAGCTAAAGGGTTAATTCATCAGGAAGGTATAAAAGTCCTAAATGCTTATGCACCTAATATGTTTGAACTTCAAAATACGTGAAGTAAAAACTAACAGAAATATAAAAAGAAACAGACAAATCCACAAATCTAGTTGGAGATTTCAACACTCATCTTCCAATAACTGATTGGAACAGTCAGAAAGAAAATCAGTAAGGATAAAGAAAATGACACCATCATGAATACTCAACTTTGGCATCAACATGGATGGGACTGGAGGAGATTATGCTGAGTGAAAGAAGTCAAGGAGAGAGAGTCAGTTATCATCTGGCTTCACTTACTTGTGGAACATAAGGAATAACAGGGAGGACATTAGGAGAAGGAAAGGAAAGGTGAATCAGAGAAGAAAGGAAAAGTGAATGGGGGGAAATCGGAGGGGAAGATGAGCCATGAGAGACTGTACTCTTGAGAAACAATCTGAGGGTTTTAGAGGGCAGGGGAGTAGGGGGATGAGTGAGCCTGGTGGTGGCTATTAAGGAGGGCACGTATTGTATGGAGCCCTGAGTACTGTATATCAACAATGAATCTTGGAACACTGCATCAAAAACTAATGATATATTTTATGGTGACTGAGGTAACACAATAAGAAAAATAAAATAAAATAAAAAATAATTAAAAAAATAAAGGAAAAAAGAAAAAGAAAATAAAAGAAAATGACACCATCAATCAACTTCACCTACGTGACATCTATAGAACAGTCTCCCCATCAAGAACAGAATATACTTCCTTTTCAAGTATCCACAGAGCATTTCCCAAGTTAAGCCACATCCTAGTCTATAAAACATGTATCAATCCATTTAAACAATTAAAATCATACAAAATATGTTCTCTGGCTATAATGGAAGTAAACTAGAAATCGATAACAGAAAGATACCTGGAAAATCACCAAATATATAGAAATGAAATAACCCATTTCAAAATAACCCCTGGGTCAAAGAAGAAATCTAAAGGGAAATAAGAGAGTATTGTGAAGTGAATAAAAACAAAACCACATCATATCCAAATTTGTGGGACATGACCACAGCAATATTTAGAGAGTAATTTATAAAGCACTAAAAACCTGTTTTAGAAATGGAAAAAGATCTCAAATGAATGACCTCAGTTCCACCATAGGAAACTAGAAAATGCCAAAGTAGGCAGAATAAAGTAAATAATAACATTCATAGCATAAATTAGTGAAACAGAAGGCAGAAAAACAATTGAGAAAATAAATGAAACCAAGAACAAGTTCGGTAAAATTGATAAGCCTTTAACCAGACTGATCAGGAAAAAAAATACATGAGAACATGAGACATAAAACATTATCAATATTGGGAAAGAGAAGTGACACCCTATAGATCTTACAGGCACCAAAAGGATAATCAGGTAATCTTGTAAATGACTTTATGCCAAGAGATTCAACAACTGAGATAAAGTGAACAAAGTCAGAAATTTTAAGCTTACTTGAAAACAGATAACCTGAAAAGTCTTGTATCTATTGAAGAAATTAAATTTGTAATTTAGAGCCTTTTCACAAAGAAAACTCCAGGGTAAGAGGACTTCATTGGTCCACTCTACCAAATATTTAAGGAAGAAATAATATTGATTTTATATAAACTCTTCCAGAAATGACTACACATATATGGATATCGGGGTTTTGACAGATAGAGGTAGCATTTAAGAGCAGCAGAAAATAGTGGTCTGTGGTAGGCAGAATTCTAGGCTGACATGAATAATCCTTGCCCTTCTATGGTCTCCTCTCTTTGGAGTGTGGGTGACACCTGTGAATCTGATGACATCTTAACCCCTTAACTAGGTTATGCTATACAGCAGAGATGACTAGGGATGATCATCCTGGTGGTCTTAACCAGTCACACAGCTCATTGAAAATTTGAGTTTTCCTCTGGCTGGCGGAAGAAGAGGGAGTCAGAGATTCAAAGTGCTCAAAGGATTAGAAGAACCACTGCTGGTTTGAAGCTGGAGCTCATGTGGAAGGGAGTGGAGACTGACCTGTGGGAGCTGAGAAGGACCCCTGGCTCACAGTGAGCAAGACAGTAGGGACGTCAGTCATAAAGCCACATAAACTGGACTCTGCCAACAACCCGAATGAGCTCAGAAGTGGATTTCTGGACATGCAGGGCCATAAGGGAGATTTCTGAGATCCGGGTAATGGGGACTCTTGAGCTGAGTAGGAGTTACGTGGGAGTTTACTGTGGGATGATTCGTGGAGGTAAAAACATTCATGTTTTAATCACTCTTCTGTAGTATTAGTCCTGAATCAGAAACAACTGAAAAAATTCAAATAGCGGGGCGCCTGGGTAGCTCAGTGGATTAAGCTGCTGCCTTCAGCTTGGGTCATGATCTCAGGGTCCTGGGATTGAGTCCCACATCGGGCTCTCTGCTCAGCAGGGAGCCTGCTTCCTCCTCTCTCTCTGCCTGCCTCTCTGCCTACTTGTGATCTCTATCTGTCAAATAAATAAATAAAATATTTAAAAAAATTCAAATAGCTTATAAGGAATTTTGTATTTCTAAAAGTAATTTTTTTTTTAAAATCAGGGAATGTACCTCACTCTGTCTTTATTTCTATACTTCTTTTTCCCTGATAATTTCTGATCTAAGTATACTTTCTTTTTTTTTTTTAAAGAAAGTAACATAGCAGTTTCCTTTCCAGTAATTGCTCCAAGGAAGCCATCTTTTTCATTCCTCAGAAATGCTTGTAACACAACACAGTGGTCAGAAATAATAATACCAAATGGACATGTAATTTCCTAAGGGGAAAACACATTTCTCTTGGCAATGACTGTCAACAGCATTCCTGGAAACCCAGCAGAATTCAGAGTTTCAAGCACCACGGTGAAGGAAATATCCAGGAGCAGGAGTCATGGAAACAAAAACATGAACATGAAGGAAAGAGAAGAATTCAGAAAAATGTGAATTGTTTACTTCTTTTTCCATCACAGATCTAAGTCCAGGTATAAGAAAACTCACCGAGGAGTCTAATAATCTGGTCTTTTTGCTACTGTATCCTGAAACCTGCTTACCAAGTATCATTGAGGACTTGCCCTCCCAGGACAGTGGCTAATGGAATGAGGAGTGCGGACTGATGTTGGAAACTGGTAGGACTTTCAGCTCACAGGGGAGATGGCATCACAAGTTCTCCAAGTACATGTAATCTAGGAAGGAAAACTGTCTTCTGCTGAACTCCATCACCTACCTTGATGCTACTTCATCTTTCTGGAACAATCCAAACTCATCTCTAAGTCCAATTCATTTGTCTTTTCTCTTCCTTACCTAGGTAGAACTGATTCCTCCTTTATTGGCATCGCTCATTCTGGGCATCGATTCTCATAACAGCCCTAACTGTGACAGATGACAATTCTTCACACTCGTCTGCCTTACGAAGCTGGAAGTTAGCTGAAAGGCAGGTGCTTTATTTCATTTCTTATTCTTTTCAGGGCTTCTCTGTGTACTTGGGCTAATGACAGGTGTCAGTAAGGGTTGTTAAATGAAATGGGAAGGGATTGCGCTGGTGTCGGTTTTTCTGGGGGGTCTGGGAGGCAATTGCTAGGAGGAAAAACCTGCTGCTTTCCTTGAAGTGGTGCCTGAGCTGATGTTACGGTGGAGGTCAGAACTGGAGGCAGATGCACAGGGACGCTGGTGAGCCGAGCTGGGGGGTACTGGTATGAGACTAGCACAAATCACTTCAGGGAAGAGGGAGCATCTAGGAGCTTCTGTTGGGACTGACAAAAATTAGGCCTCATAAAGCACTGGTCTCAGCAGTGAGGAAAAATGCAGAGGGAAGTAAATCCAGTGAGTGATACAGTAGGAAGTTTGGGGGGGAGATGCACACACAGTTTTCTGAGGTAGAACTTGGGGACTGGAAGCCAAGTTGTCTTGCTGGTTTGGTGAGAGGAAGTCTAGAGCCTTCTGTCAGGTTTCACAGAATGCCCCTGTTTGTTTGGTTTTGCCATTATACTGGTTATTATAACTATCCATTTAGTCTGCAGTAGTCTGCCAACAGATCATCTTAACATCTCTGTGACACACTGAGTTCACCAAAGGGAAAAACACAACTCAAGGGTATATGATTTTTTTTTTTTTTTTGGAAAAAAATAATACAACTTTGTAGAGTAGCAGATAACATATACATATAAATTTCTTTAGAAAAATACAGTTGGGGGAAATCAGAGGGGGAGAAAAACCATGAGACACTGTGGACTCTGAGAAACAAACTGAGGGTTTTGGAGGGGAGGGCAGTAGGGGTATGGTGAGCCTGGTGGTGGGTATTATGGAGGGCACGTATTGCATGGAGCACTGGGTGTGGTGCATAAACAATGCACTGAAAAAAAAAAGATAAAATAAAATTAAAAAAAAGAAAAAAGAAAAATAGAGCAAAACTTTCATTGAGTCACTTAATTCTAAATCAGAGATGATATTCTAGTGTTGTATCCAATCACCTTTTGTCCTAAATCCTAATACTGACCACACACACACACACACACACACACACACACACACCCCTCTTCCATCATGTTGCATTTCAGGCTAAATTTCCATGAATTCTTAAAGCTGCAGTTGTCTTTTAGCAAGAGATTTTTCTAAGCTACACACAGAATGAGAGAATAGGTAACATGGGAGTCTGATTTTGTCTTACTCAAAAAATTATTCTGAGATTGAATTAAAAATATTTGAGAAGAAATATGTGCTTCTTTAGTAAAGCTTATGTTTACTAGTACATGTTTAAACAGTTATTTCCATGTAGACAAGGAAAAGAAAGATAATGAAAGTTTTTTTTTTTTTTAAAGAATGTATGCAACAAAGTAACATGCCCACCAGGAATGTCCTTTCTATCTGCACTATGTTTTTCTAGTTAGTTAACTGAAAGGAATTAAAACATGAATTTGGCCTAATGAATGAAAAGACCGTAGAATATTTTTTCAAGTTAATTATCTTGACCTGTGATACTGCTAAGCTAAAATATATTTGCTTTTAGCTTTGATCAAGAAATCCAATTTAACTGTCTCAATGAAAAGCCTATTTCTCATGAAACAGAAGACCGTCTATTGTAAAGAAATAAGCAGTAGCAAACATTCCAGAATTAAAATTAAACTAAAAAACCCCATATGTTTTCTTTAAAAACAATTAAGACAATCTAATTATACTAATTGATCTGATGAACACTGAGGTGAAGTTTATAAAGTATGCTAATTGAATCTGAGCTACTCTTTGAATGCGGTAGGAAGTGATGTTTCACTCAATCTGCTGAAGAAGGCTAATATGTAGAATCCCAGCCCATAGCAAATACCATCTTTGCCAAAAGGGCAGCAGCATTTGAAGTACTTGAATATTTTGGTTCCTTGAATTTTTCAGACCTTACTGCAACAAAAAAATATGTGTATAAACTAAGGATACAGAAAATCAGTGTCTATCTAGATAGGGCAGGATTTATTATCCACTATTTGGACTAGCAAACTTCCTCCATTTGTTTCTGTAAGATTTCTACTGGAGCACAGACATTACATAATGTGCAAACACTGCAAGGCCTCCTAAAAGTCAGGCTGGCATGCTAAAGGTCACTGTCTGGATGACAGGAAAGCCAGAGGAACAGGTCTGCAGAGGATGTCACAGATGGCACAGACCACTGAGAATGATCTTGGAGCTGGTCTTCCTCTCTTGCTGAGCCTTCTCTTTGTGTAACCTAAAATTCATACTTCTGACTCAAGTGGGCTGGCTTGGTACTGATTACCTTCACCATTCATGGATACAAGTTCAGCAGGAGCCCACTAATCATCTGCAAAAGTCAGGATCTTATGACTGTTGGTCTCCCTCAGCTGGGACCAACTTCCTTTCAGAGTAAGCAAGGCCATCAGAATCACCTAAGGGATAGCCAGGGCAAGCCCAGGCAAAGGCAGTTTCTGTGGTACTTATTGCAAGAGGAGGCAAGGGTGATGTGGGATCCCAAGCGGACAAGTAGGAAGAGGCTGGCTAGGATGACTGAAATGCTTGGTTAAGGATCAGCCTAGGGTCACTACTAGGAGACTTAATTAAGACTCATGTAAACCACTAACCAAGAACCCAAATAAAAAAGAAGTAATTTTTGCCTGCTTTCCCTTTACCCAAGGTTTCACAGTCCAAGTGGGTAATGGGGAAATGAGACCCCTGAAGTACTGCTCACTTGAACATCAGAAAGCCAGATCCAGAACAAAGAGAACAGAAAAGCAGAGAAGGATGGCAGAAATAGCAGAGCTGTGCTCCGCAAGTTGGTTTTCACGTTGGTTGTTTAGAACAGAGATGAAGCAAGGCAGGTGGGAGCTCAGTCTAGTTTAGAGTCTAATTTGCACATAGTATCTAACTTGTACAACAGTGGTTGTGAGGAAAAGGAATCCTGGGACTCTCCAAGCAGCAATGCAGCTGGAAGGCTCTAGTTGCCTTGACCAGGGAGGGTAGTGTGTCAAGTCTGAACAGTCTTGTTTCTTGATGCCTGCACTTGGGGTCTCTGGATGACACAGCAGAGGGCAACTGCTATAGCTGGAAGGAAGATTCCTTTCTCTCACGTGCAGCTTATGCACCCTATTTCTCAAAGAGGGTGCTTAGAACTCTGGTGTAGAAAATTTGGAAGACACCTTTATATAATTCCCTCTTTCAGTTAAAAACATTAAACACTTAATTATATGTCACATGTGTTACACAGTCACTAAACGTATATAGAAAAACGAATAAAACTTTCATATACTCTATGTCCTAGTTCGGGTTTAGAAAATATTTCTGAAGAGGTTTAAGAAAAGCACAGGTAGCTACCTATCTAATGCCCATCAGAAACATATGATTTGGGTGAAGTGTTCTATAAATGTCTATTAAATCCTGTTGGTTGACAATGTGGTTGAACTCTTCTCTATCCTTGCTAATTTTCTGTCTTATTCTAGCAACTGTTGAGAGAGGTGTTCTTAAGTATCCAACCATAATTGGGGATTTGTCCATTACTCCTTTCAGTTCTATCAGTTTTGCTGATAGTTTTTCATTTATTTTGTAGCTCTCTTGTTTGGTGCACATACATTTTGGACTGATATGTCTTCTATCTTCCTGGTAGAACCTTTTATTATTATTATTATTATTATTTTAATTCTTAAATTAACATATAATGTATTATTTGCTTCAGGGTGAACCTTTTATTATTAATGCAATGTCATTCCTGGTTCCTTTTGATTAATGTTTACATGATGTATCTTTTCCCATTCTTTTACTTTCAATCTACCTATATAATTATACTTGAACTGGGATGTCTGAAGACAGCATATTCTTAGATAATGTTTTTTAATCTATTCTGCCAATCTTTGTCTTTTAATTGGTGTATTTTGACCATTTACATGTAATGCAATTATTGGTATGTTAGAGTCTGTATGCCATTGTATTATTTGTTTTGTTTGTTTGTTTGTTTGTTTGTCTATGTTCTTTCTCTTGCCTTCCTACATGTTACCGAATATGCAGGGGTTTTGGTACTCAGTAGAAAAAGCAGAGAAAAGTACATCCATTCCATTTTCCTGGAAGCAGAATTCCAGGAAGGAGGAGAATAGAGTCCCTAACTAGAAAATGCTTTTTATAATCTTCACTATAGGGTAAAAAGAAAAACTCCAAAAGAAAAAAACTGTAAAGGGAAATAAGATGATTTGTTGACATGTATGTGGAGTAATTTTATCTATGCTTGCCACAATTTGAAATGACTTCCATTTGGTCTCAAATAATTTCCAAAGATGTACTGGCCCTTAGAAATCAAGTCTAACTTTTGGTCTGATCAATGACTGGAAACCAGACAGGGGAAGGGTTTCTGACTTGCAGTCAGTGCCTTTCTCACCTAGGCATCTCTGTCTCTTCTAGAATAGGAAGGAAGGATAAGGGGCCATACCAGGTCTTTAAGGGGCCTCTCCAACTTTGGTCTTTGGTATTCTTTATAACTGTCCTTAGCCCTTCTCCCCTTCTGCCTATCTCATCTTCTTCCACTGCGATGCTAAGTCTATAAGAAAGAGTGGGGGTTGGAGAGAGTATGGAACAGACAAAAATTTACAAACACAGAAAATATATTGAACTTGATATTTGCAATCACTGTTTCTTACTACATATTTATAAAAATACCGCATACAACCAATCTGTAGCTGTACAACAGGGCTGTGACTTGTTTCTGGATTCATTATGTACATGGCGGTGTGGCACTCTTAACACAGGTAAGCATGGTGAGTTTTTTCAGGAGTCCTTTATGGTCGACTGGGCAAAAAGATGATAGCAGCAGCTATGGTAAAAGGAAGTTTTAGCATACAGGTAGAAGGTAGATCTCCAAAGTTTGAACACTACCCACTATATGTATGACTGCACGATTCCTGCAATTTCTCTGTATTTCTGTATCTTCATCTATAAAATGGCGAGAGTAAAATACCCAAGCCTGATTAGTTCTGAGGACTACAAGTAAAAGCAGAATTAGCTGCTGCTGCAACTGTCATTATATCCTTTGCTGGAGGATTATTATATATAATCCTTTATTATACATATATATAATATATATATATATTATTATAAACAAAATATTATATAGACACTTTGCATATGTTATCATATTTAATCCTACAATAAACTTTTGAGGTATAGTTAAGAAAGGATTGTTTTATTATGAAAATGATTTATAAATATTCTATAAATTAGTATTAACTAAAAAGGTAGATTACATTTAAAAAACCAAGGTTGAAGCCAAAAAGTAAAGTAGCAAATATCTCCTAGTACATTCAGAAAATATAATCAGCACAACAACCAGAGTTGTATTACTATGACTATCATTTGTTACTTTTATCATTTAAACCTCTCCAAAAACATTTAAAGAGGAAAATAAAAGTATTGCCTATTCACTCCATGGGAATATTGGGCCTGGTTTCCCTTAAGTTCTCACACTGGACTAACAGGGTGCCCCCTTGATTCCTATAAAGATTCCATATGTACTATATACAGAATTTTTCCTACCATCCGGCAGCTAGAGTGGAGGATCAGAAGGGTAAGTTTTAAAATTAAAGCTTCTATTCCTATTTTTATTTTATGTCTAGTTTTAAGATTTTGGGAGAGAAAAAAAAGAAACCAACAATAATTCCTTGCTCAGTATTCACTGACTGTCTGAGGTTATTCTCTTAACACTTTCTGATAAGAGAATAAACATATACATTTTATTTTATTTTTTCTTTTGTTTCTAAATTTTTATTTACTTTTTAGATTTTATTTAAATTCAAATTAGTTAACATATAGTGTATTATTAGTTTCAGGGGTAGAATTTGGAGTTTGGTCAGTTTTATATAACATCCAGTGCTCATTATATCAAATACCCTCCTTAATGCTCATACCCCAACTAGCCCATCCCCCCACCCACTCCCTGCCCAGCAACCCTCAGTTTGTTCTCTATAGTTAAGAGTCTCTTACGGTTTGCCTCCCTCTCCTTATCTTATTTTTCCTTCCCTTCTCCTGTGTTCATCAGTTTTGTTTCTTCAATTCTGCATGAGTGGAATCTATATACAGTATTTGTCTTTCTCTGACTTGTTTTGCTCAGCATAATACATTCTGGATCCATCCATGTCGTTGCAAATGGCAAGGCTTCCATTCTTTTAATCACTGCACAGTAGTCTGTTTGCATTTCTATACACCAATAATGAAGCAGCAGAAAGAGAAATCAAGGAACCCGATCCCATTTACAATTCCACCCAAAACCACAACAGACCTAGGAATAAAGCTGCCAAAGAGATATAGGTTCTGTACTCTGAAAACTATAGAACACTTACGAAAGAAATTGAGAAAGACACAAAGAAATGGAAAAATATACACATTGTAAAAGGTACTTACCAAGGCAAAACGGTTCTAATACATTCAGGACCGAAAATTCATTCTGTAGGTTCATCATTCGAAGGCCAATTCTGATCATAAAGGACTTGATTTTCTCAGGCCACGGTTTAAGCAAAAGGTAAGCAAAAACGTAGAGAGCATATCGAAGCCAGCACAGAAGCGGAGTGGCGATCCTGCCGTTCGGGGACTCCGACATTCGCTCGATTGTTGGAAAGAGCAGAAAGGAGCGAATTATCTATAATAAAAAACATATTTTGATGAGAAGTTTTCTTAAGGGATAACCCACTGTTTTACTGTTTCATCCATACAGTATGAACAAATAGGGTTTCAGAATATGACAAAGATCTGTTGGGAAAGAGAACCACTACCTGCTTGTCTTCTCCCTGCTCAAGCCCTCTGGGGGAGAATGTAAGGATGTCTCCTTGAGTTACTGGGGTTAATTTTCAGGGGGAGGAGCAAATCAGATTCTCTGATACCTTCCTGATTGGGAAGCAATTCACAATCCTTCTGGAAGACTGCTGAAATTAGCAATGCCTGTCCCATTTCAGTAGTTATACCACCTTGACTGACCAGTGATGCCAGAAGAAAGCAGAGCTAAAGAACTCTCGTGCTAGTCAGGATTCCTTTTACGGATTAGATTTGGGATAGTTCACTTTGAAAAAGCTACTCTTTTCCCTACTCTTACCAGTAAAAGGTAATCTTTAAGAGGACCAAATACATTTCTAACATGTGATTTAGTTTTAATAAAAAGTGCAGGCCAGAAACAAGCAAAGCTGGAAATCTTTACCTACATGGGAAAATGTTCAAGGCCAAAAAGATAATTTCGACTGAATTCATCAGGATATCTAGAAATATAGATGCCACAAGACGAAGAGCATCACTAAAACATTTTAGATTTACCATTATCTACCATATTAATATTTAAAAAAAATAATATATAACCGTAACTTCTATGAGGGATCAGAAAAGGCAAATAGTTAAGCACAATCCCTATTAACACCAGAGTAATATAAGTGAAATAGATCACCAGTGTTCACAGATTATAGGACAGGAAATGAGAATGGATACAATGGCTTTACTTTTTAAAAAAAGTTTAAGATACACACAGTAAAGCATATAAAACATCAATGTGCAATTTAACGAATAATGGATAAAATGAACAGCTACGTGAATCCAGCAACAAAACACTGCCAGAATGGCATCTTCCCATCCCACTCCTACCTCTGTTCACATCTTAGGTAACCTCTATCTTGACTTCCTTACTTTGCTTTCTACCAATACTCATCATTCCTTGATCCTGTAATCACTTCCTTATTTTGTTTTACATTAATAGTTATCGTCCTGCAATCAACTGAATTGTGACTCCCCTGAAATCCCAAGTTGAAGTCCTAACTCCCAATGTGATTATATGTGGAGATCCATGAGGTCACAGGGTAGGGCTCTGAGACGTAGGATTAATGTTCTTACAAGGAGATTCATCAGAGAGCTCGCTCTCCCTTCCCAGGCACACACAAAGAGGTCTGGTGAACACGCATGGAGAAGGTAGCCGTCTACAGGCCAGGAAGTCTCACCAGAAACTGAGCATGGTGGCATGCTGATCTTGGACTTCCAGCCTCCAGAACTGTGAGACAATAAATGTCAGTTTAAGCTCCCTAGTCTATGGCACTTTCTTATGGCAGTTTGAGGTGACTAATACATATTCCTTAATACTAGAGCTAAATCTTGTCTGTTAATGAACTTCACATAAATGCGATCAGCAGTATGTTTTTATGTTTTACTTCCTTCACTCAACACATGAAGATTCATTCATGCTGATATATGTAGCAACAGCTTATTATCTTGGTTCTGTAGTTTTCTACTGTATGAACATAGTGCTACTTATTTTACTGATAGATATTTGGGTTGTTTTTAGTCCAGAGATACTACAAACATGTTGCTATGAACATTTTTATGTGTGTCTTTTGGTGCAGGTATGCATGTATTTCTGTTGATGATATCACTCGAAGTAGAAATACTATGTCATATGGTATGTCTAAGTTCAGCTTTAGTAGATAATTTCAAATAGTTTCCCTAAGTACTAACGTATTTCCATACTGAGAGACATGAGAGTTCATATTGTTACAGATTGGCACTACGTTGGCACTGATCACTAGCCTGATGAACAGTGGTACACTTCGTTGTGGCTTTGCGCTTCTCTGATGACCAGCACTGGAGTTGAACAACTTTTATGTTGGACATTTTCTGTATCCCCCAAAGTGCTTATTTAAGTCTCTTGCATGTTTTTCTATTAGGCTGCCTGTCATTTCCTCTCCTTGATTTGTAGTCTCGTTTTTGTTTTTTTATTCTAGATACCAGTCCTTTGTCATGTTGCTGTCCTTGGCCTGCCTGTTGAGCTCTTATTTTTTTTCTTAATGGACATAAGTTCTTAAGTTTGATGCAGCTGAATTTTAATCTTTTCTTCTATACTTATTCTCTGGGCCTAGCTCAAAAAATTCTTGTCTGTCCTCAAATCATGAAGAAATTTTTTTTTTCATTCAAAATGCTTCTTTAGAAATTAGGGAAAGCTACCTCTTAGCAGAGTCCGCGAGTCTGTTCCTTTGATTCCAGCTATCAGTGATCCGCCATTTCCCTCATGTTAGTTACATTCCTCTTGGATGAACTGAACGCACTTCTCCTGGCAAGACCTGACAGTACAGTACGGGTTTTTGTGGACTTTTTCACCCTCTATCACTGACAGTCCTTTTCCATGGTAACCTGTAGGGCGGCATTGCCCAAATGTTCGACTTGATCTTTAATTCTCACTAACTTACAGGTTCTCTGCTACTGTTCTTCAATAAAGAAAGGGATTTGAGGGTCCAACTGCGGAGGACTCTTTTCCTTCTTATCATCTTTCTTGTTTTTCCACGGTCGTATCTGTCAGCTGTGTGCTCAGCCATTTCCTACAGACTTTTCCTTTTCTCTCAACGGTAGCTGAGATATTTTCGTTATTTCTCGTTTGGTCATAATTTGACCTCTACTACGTCTCCTCCTCTGTCACCTCAGCAAGAATGTACTGGTCCTTGAGGTCTTGGTGGTGATTAAAAGACATTATTTGGGAGCGGGGAGCCACAGGCTTTTCTGATGATTTTTTAAATGCTGCATTAGCAACTTTACATGTAAAATGCTCATAGCGGGCTTTTGGAACGAATGCAGGGTTTCAGCCAGAGTATGGGAGTTGCTGCCACCTTAGCATCTTCTTAAGTACAAAGCAGGGGAGATGCTGGATGGACTGTGTCTGCTCAACAAAGGCATTCCTGGGGACTTGTGATGCAGAGGATGGGACTCCTGAGTATCAGGGGAATGGGGAGTCCTCCATTCAGAGCCAGCTGCCTAATCTGCAATGGGTTTATACCAAGATTCTAGATGAAGATTCACATAAAGGTTGTGGCATCTCCGTGAAGTCTGATTAACGAAGAAAAGTCAGTTAGAGGAATCATCCTCCCTCGATGCCACTTTCAGTGTGAATTCCAACCCAGGGTATTCAAACACAGGCAGAGAAGCAAGGAGATCCGCTCTGGAATCCCGGGACTTCTCTGCTATTTGGTCGTCTTCTTCCCCTCTGGTCTAACACTGGGGCGCAGCATCCTGGATTCTGCCGTAGCCCCCGCCGCCGAACCCCCGAGTGAGGACACGGGGGGAGCAGGGTGTGCTACACCGGCATCGTAACTGCAGGACTCTGCCCTGCAGGAGGCACCCGTAGAGAACCCAACGGCCCTTGAACAGGCTGACCCTGCGCCCCTATTCAGTGAACAGCAGTATGCTGCTACTTCACCCCTGCCTTTCTGCCGTACTCAGAGTCAAGTATGACTGTGGTCACTCTTAATAGACGTGGAATAGCCCTTCAGACTGGCAAGAATTACAGAGTGCAACAGTACCAAGTGTTAAAGACGGGGATCAATAAGAACTCTGCACAACATGGCCTTACTATTACACTTTCCTCCTCTGTTTCTGAGACACCACTTTGGTGGGTATCTGGAACTCACCCAGAATGTATATTTTTATCATTTTGTCAAATGTTAGTTTAATTTGGAAATCTGGCGTTTCACCTGGATCCAAAGCAGCATGCTTTAAGAGTCTGAGAGGTAGAAATGATGACTTCTCTCAGCAGCTGGAGTGGTGTCACAATTAACCATTGATTTTACACCTTCAGATTCAGAAGTCTTTCCCTATCTTCTGGGTAGTTCTAACATCACTAGTTCTTTTATTCCTGTAGTGCTATCAATGTCCTATTGGACCTAACAAGACTTGAGAGATTCAAACAGGGGTAGATTTACACAGAGCAATCTTTGGTGCCGGGAGAGGCAGGGGTTCTCGTTGCTCTGCGGAGGCCTCCTAGCAGAAGGGCCAGGAAGGAGCTACCTTTCCCAACCCCAGGAAGACTTCTCCCTTGAGACTTCTCCCTTGAGCCTGGAAGCAGATGTGTTAGCAGCTGCTGTGTTTGCAGCAGGTGGCCACAAAGGAAAAAAATGAAAGGAACTGATTTCCTGGGTTCAGCTGGGCTCTTGTTTGCCAGCCTCACAAGGAGCCCTAGGAATATGCCACACTGAGGAAGCCAGGTGAGGCCACAGTCCACAGGCATGGCAGGCTCCCTAGCAGCCAGGATTCTTTAATAGTATCCCCCAAAGCTCTGTGGTCTAGTCTCTTCCATACTTACGTTCATAATCTACCTGAAACTGATTGTTATGTATGCCGTGAAATATGGGTCTAATTTAATTTCTTAACATATGGAAACTTGATTGTCCCAGCGCTATGAACTGGAAAGGCTGCCCTTTCCCTGCCTTTCCGCACGGACACTCCTGTTGTGAATCCCATATGGATGTGAATGGGTTCTTTTTGGAGCTCTCTGACCTGTTCTGCAGGCCAGCCTCTCTCAGTCTGTGCCAAGAGCCCAGTGTCTTACTTAACAAAAGCTTCGTAATATATTTTGATATTTGGTTCATTAAGTTAAGCCCCAGCTTGTTCTTCAAAAATGCCTTGGGTATTTTTGGCTCTCAACATTTCCATAAACATTTTGGAATTAGCTATTCAAGTTCCACAAACATCTCATTGAGATTCTGATTGTACTAAATTTAAAAATTAACTTGAGAGAAGTAAGTTCTTCACAATACTGAATTTTCTACCTCATGAACATGGGAGAGTTCTCCTTTTGAGTCTCTAAAAATGTTTACACATTTTACATGTAGTTATCTTGCACAACTTTTGTCAGATTATTAGGTACTTTTTTTTTGCTATTGTAAATAGGTTATTTTAAAAATTTCATTTTCTAGGGGGTGCCTGGGTGGCTCAGTTGGTTAAGCAACCAACTCTTGATTTCTCAGGGTCCTGGGATCGAGTCCTGTGTTGGGCTCTGTGCTTTGTGCAGAGTCTGCTTCTCTCTCTCTCAAATAAATAAAATCTTAAAAAAAAGAATTTCATTTTCTAAATGGTTGCTGCTTCTATATGATATAAATAATATTTATATGTTGATTCTATGTCCAGCAAACTTATTAAAGCCCCTTAGTTCTAATAAGTTGTCTGTAGATTCCTTTGGATTTTCTAAGTACATAGTCGTATCACCCACATATAATGACAGTGTTATTTCTTCCTTTCAAATCCTTGTATCTGTTTTTCTTACTTACCTGAGCTAAACAAAATCTTAATACAATGTTAACAGAAATAATTCTTGATCTCAAACTAAGAAATTTTTTTTCCAATATAATCACAAAACATGATGTGCACTGAAAGTTTTCTAGTGATATACTTTGTCAGATTCAAAACACTTCTTCTATTCCTAGTTTGCGAATTGCTTTTTAAAATAATAAATGGATGCTGAATTTTATCAATTACTTTTTTGTACCTATTGGGATGATTATATGATATTTTCCCTTTCATTTATTAATGTGGTAAACTATTGGTTGATTTTCTAATGTGAAATTAACTTTTCATTCTTGGGATAAACCCACTGTAGTCATGTTATATCCTTTTTACATGGTTTCCTAATATTTTGTGTAGGACTTCTGCATGTTGATAAGTGAATTTGGTCTATGACTTTCTTTTTTTCACATTACTTTTTTCCAGGTTTGGATGTAAAGGGTTTGCTAGTTGGAGGAAACTGAGTTGGAGAGTAGGGTCTCCTCTTCTGCTGCCTAGAGGATTTTATAAAATAATAATTATTTATTCTCCAAATATTTGATGGAACTCATCAGTAAAGACTGAAGTATATTTTAGAAAGTTCTGCCTACTGATGGATTCAATTTTTTTAACGGCTTAGGACCGTTTGGGCTTTTAAGAGTTCTTGGGAAAAAAATAGTAAAAGTTCTTCTTCAAAATGTTCAATGTTATCTTTTCCTGGTGGTTCGTCTATGGCACAAAGTTATTGATAACATCCTGTGGTTATACTTCAGTCTCTGGACTACAGTAGTAGTCCAGAATGACTCATTCCTGATACTGACTGTTACTAGCTGACAGAGTAAACCTTTGTGATTATGAAAGAATTCCCTTTAGGGGTGCCTGGGAGGCTCAGTCAGTTAAGCGTCTGCCTTTGGCTCAGGTCCTGGTCCCACAACCCTGGGATGGAGACCCGCATCGGGCTCCCTGCTCAGTGGGGAGCCTGCTTCTCCCTCTACCTGCTGCTCCCTCTGCTCATGTGTGTGTTATTTCTCTGCCAAATGAATAAATAAAATCTTTAAAGTAATAAAAAAAAGAACTGTCTGCATTTCTAGCATGCTTTTCCCTTTGAGCTTATTTTAATATGAACATAGCTACACCAGCGTTCTTTTGGTTAGAATTTGTAAGATACAACTTTTTGTACTCTTTCATTTTCTGCCTTTCTATGGCCTTATATTTAGAGGTTATATGTGGATGTTTTTCTCTATGTAATCTTTTAACTAATGTGATTAATATGCTTATTCCTTATTATTTAAATAATTCCTAATATTTTGGAACAAAGTCTAAAATACAAACCTAAAACCTTACTTTGTTGTTTTTTATTTTTGGTATACCTTCACCTTTTTTCTTCTTTCTTCCTATCTTTTGCAACAATAAAGATATAAATAATAAATATAATTGACAATAAATATTAAATAGTTGAGTACATGATACAAAAAGTGATTAAACCACTTAAGTCCCAAAAATGATTAATCATTCTAAAGTAATTATAGGACAATTTAAGGAATAAATAACCATAAATAATAACAATTAAACAAAAATGCATACGTTAGTAAACTCAAGTCCATGATGATATAGGGAAGAAATACAATAAAGAAAGGAGATTAGGAATTGCTGGAAGGGGTGGTGCATCTTTAAACGGGGTGCTGAGGGAAGGCTACAAAGAAAGCTGACATTTGTGCAAAGGCAGTCATGGAGTGAGCTGGAGGACACTCGGAAAAAAAGTTTTTCTGGGAGAGGGAGGAGCAAGTCAAGTGCAAAGGGTGTAAGACAGAACCTAATTTGGCATATTGAGCAAAAGCACAGAGAACGGTACCACTGGGGTGAGGCGTGTGCAACGACAGCAGCCCATGTTGTGACCACTGGGCAGCAGCGAGGACGGAGGATGTAGGGTCTGACAGGACTGGGTTTCACTGTGAGTAGCTGAGAATCCTTCGAAGGGTTTTAGAAACAAGAGTGCTGTGGTTGGGGCGCCTGGGTGGCTCAGTGGGTTAAAGCCTCTGCCTTCGGCTCAGGTCATGATCCCAGGGTCCTGGGATTGAGCCCCGCATCGGGCTCTCTGCTCCGCGGGGAGCCTGCTTCCTCCTCTCTCTCTACCTGCCTCTCTGCCTACCTGTGATCTCTGTCTGTCAAATAAATAAATAAAATCTTAAAAAAAAAAAAAGAGTGCTGTGGTTGACTTCCATTTTAACAGAATTACTCTGCTGTTGTATTATTAATACTGTCTCAAAAGTGCTAAATCAATGATATGAGGCAAGAGAAAAAACGAGTTATAAATTTGGAAAGGCAAAATTAGCATTATTTATAACTTATATGTAAAACATTAAAAATCTCCTGTATAAAAATAATAGCTAAATACAAATGTAAGAAGAAATGTAGTGCACTTATCTAAAGAAAACTTTAAAACACAATGGGACATTTCTTTGGTCTTCCATTGCAAGAGATAAAAATTCTCCCACTAAATTAATGGATCAATTCAATTCACTTCAATCCCAATTAAAATACTAAAAGATCATTCTTATTTTTAAATTTAATGAATTACATTAATGTTCATTTGAAAACGAAATGCATTAGCCGACTAGGGATTCTAAAGATGGAGAGAAAGAGACGGGCGCTCCGAAATAGTGGACAGACTACAAAGCTACAATAGTTGAAACTATTTATCAGAAAAGGGTCACATAGCTCAGTGGAACATCAGAGAGCCTCAAAACAAACCTGAATGCATGTGGGAATAAAATTCATGATGAAGTCATCAGTGGAGAAAAAAAGCTGTTCAATAAATTGGAAAAAAGAAAACTGGAAAAAAGAATTACTTGGAGTAGCAAAGGACTGGGAGAGGAGAGTTCATAAGGAGGAGCGGCCCCACATAGAGTCGTGTGCCCCCGTACAATGGAATACTGTATTGCAATGAGACCTCAGGCAGATTTGCATGTGCTGACAAGAAGGAGGTCCAATTGCTCTTTCTTCTTGGAAACCAGCTGGTTGGGACTGTGGATAAAAGGGAGTTAGCAGGGGCACCTGGGTGAGTGGGTTAAAACCTCTGCCTTCGGCTTGTGTCATAGTCCCAGGGTCCTGGGATCGAGCCCTGCGTCGGGCTCTCTGCTCGGCGAGGAGCCTGCTTCCTCCTCTCTCCTCTCTCTGCCTGCCTCTCTGCCTACTTGTGATCTCTGTCTGTCAAATAAATAAATAAAATCTTTTAAAAAAGGGGGGGGGGAGTTAGCAAACTTTAAAGGAGACATTCTATGCATTTGGTCTCGTCTGTCTTTGGGCTTTTAATTCTGAAAACACAAAGGCAATTTTGCTTATTTTCAGGTTTTTCAACTACGTCCTATAAATGATACCTGGAGAATTAATGTCACTGAATAATGCAGTCTCCACCAACTGGAATTTAACTGCTGAACTCTCAATCTTCTTTTCTCTTTCAGGCAACTTTTAAACCATATTAGTAAAAAAATGAAACCAACTACTATAATCAGGGATTTGGCTAAAAAACGAATTCCAGGGAATAATGTGAGATCAGTACATTTAATCCTAATCCCCTAAACTTTCAGCCATTTATAAAACAGCATTGTGAATGATAAAGGAAAATACTCAGAACTAGAACCTTCAGGGGCTACAAATTCTTCATTAGGAAAGCAAAATGATTATGTTCTCTTGTACTGTTTCTAAAAGCAGAAAAATATGTTAAATGGGAAAGCTAGAAAGAAATGTTTTCATTTCTTTCCTGGGTCAGTCCACAGTTAAACCAGAACAGTCACCTAATGAAAATGACCTGCTTTCCAGGAAGTCTTGTGGTTTAGTCCTTTATGATAACTCCTTGCTCATTTTAGTTTCAAGTTTATTTACTTCAAAACAAGGGCTTTTTTGTGTTTAATAAAATGTCCTTAAAAGATTTAGAGAATGTAAATGGTTAATACAGTTACTGTCATACTAAAAAATATACCATACAGATTCCATACTAGCTATGTAACCCAGAGTACAAAGGAACTTCAGACTGATCAAATCAGCTGGCAGAAAGAGGAAGCAATCTATTACTTTGTATAAATGATCCATTACTGTGACCCATGTTAAACAAAACTTCATGCAAGGGAAACTCTAAAAATACACGAACAACTACAGGGTTACATGTGGTTGATCTGTATCAATAACAAAATGAGAATTCAAGTGCACTCTGAAATCATGGGAATGTACCGAAACAATAAGGAAGTTCGAATACATACTCTGAATGCACCATTACCTCTAAAAACTATAAGAAGACCAAAGATTGCTTATCACAACTAATACTTAGTTGATGAGACTGGTTTTCCTCTCTTGCCTTTGGAGAACAACAGTTATTACCTGTTTGGTAAAACTTATACTTTTCTTAGATATCATAATGGGAACTTCAATGAAATTTATAGTCCAGATTTGATAGGATAAGCCACAGTAATAAAAATTTCTTTTATTCCTATAGAAACCTACTGGCAAAAAAATCACCAAGGTCAAGGAAATATACCCAATTTTATAACACAGCTGTGCAGAGAAGGTTTCCAAAACTGTGTACATGACAAAACATTTTCTTATGTTACTGTCTCATTAAAGAAAGAACTTCTAGGCTGGCCAGTTCATTCTACTCTAAGGAAACATTCTCATATAGTTCACATTCTCATTTGAAATCTACCAGAGTCAACTTTGATGATGAACTACAACCATGTGTCCTTGAACAGTGCAGGAAAGTAAATACACTTTTGTTTATTGGCTGAGCCCACCTGCTAGAGTAATGGCAGGGTGCTTCTCCACGGCACACGTTGAAAACAAGAACATATACCACACAATTTTTCCTTTTACATGATTGCCAACATTATTAAGACATGTCAGAGAGCCACATAGCATTGAAAGATAAAGTTGCTAGCGATCAAGGCACAGACCTAGAAATCATCCTAGTTTTTTTTTTTTTAAAGATTTTATTTATTCATTTGACAGAAATAGATCACAAGTAGGCAAAGAGGCAGGCAGAGAGAGAGAGAGGGAAGCAGGCTCCCTGCTGAGCAGAGAGCCCGATGCGGGACTCGATCCCAGGACCCTGAGATCATGACCTGAGCTGAAGGCAGCGGCTCAACCCACTGAGCCACCCAGGTGCCCCGAAATCATCCTAGTTTTAACTGTTTATCTCTTCTCCCCAAGAGGCCGTGTTTTTCTCTCCTTACGATAAGACTATTCCGCTTATTTAATCAGATGTATGCAGTTTATGAACTGCAAATGCCATTAAATTCTAATGACCAAGCGCTTGCTGACATCTTGTATTGTAGCTTAACAACCTCATACAGGAATAAGACAGGAATATGCCCCACAGTAGGGAAGTGATTCTAATAACAGTGGTAGTGTCTATTTGCTACTTTCTAGGAACTAGGTTTAGGCACTGTACATACATTATCTCATTTAATACCTGGGACGAGCTTATCAAGTAAGTTTCTTCATTCCATAGAGAAAACCGAGGTTTAGAGACAAAGATGAAGTTTCCTTATATACTTTCATACAAAATCATTTCTTAGCAATCATTATTGTTTGTGACCTAATTTCCTACGGGTGAGCCAATCACTATCATTATTGTTAGAGGCAGGCCAATATTTCCAAGTGTTTCAAATCAGTTGGCTTCAGAAATTACTAACTCCATGCCCTAAGAAGTAAAGCAAGAGATCTTTCAACAACTGATTGTTTAAAAAATTATGCGACTTTTGCTTAAGATGGACAGCATTCAAGAAAAATGACCACTTTTATTATTTCCATTCATGTGAATTATACTCACGACCTTCTGGGACAGAGAATTTTCTACACTTTCTACACTTTAATTACCTATATGTTAAAAAAACCCAACAAAGCCATTCCACGCATTCAATCTACATGTCGGTGTTGCTAATTACAAGGAATGCTTGCACATTTGCAGACAGAACTATATAGCTTATGACTGATTACACTTGAACATTTGAAACACAGGTTCAACGTCTTCCTATAGCCCATTCTTCTCAAGCTTTTTGTCACTTCATACACTTCACATTTATTTTCTTTTGAATGCAAAGTGCTCTTCTCAGCTTAATATCTCTTGGAATTCACTTCATTTTGAGTCTTTCAGATTCAGGATCACAAAGAACTCAGAGAAGAGCGATGCTCACAGGCCCACTGCAGAAGATTCTTCATGGGCTGCTGGGCAGCACAGCCGACTACCACAGGGCACATCACTCCAAAGTGAACAGTGTCCTCAGGCAGCCTCAGTAAATGATGATAACAGCAAATCTATCCTCATGTCTCTGCCTACAACATTCTCACAGGACTATTACTCAGAATCAGAAAGGATTTTTTTTTTTCCTGATCAAAAAAAGCTGCTAGTTGGCAATTCCCTAAATTTGGAGGTAGAGCAGTCTATGTGGATCAGGAAGCAAAAAAACTAATTAATTAATTAATTACTATCTCAAGTGTTCACAATGGGGTTGGGACTCTCCAAAGTTAGAAACTGCAATCTTTAAAAGCTTAAGCCAAGAATGACTGAAAAGAATCATTCATTAGGTCTACTGCTTGTTTTTTGGTTCATTCATTCATTCATTCATTCAAAATATTCTGGTACCTACAATACACCAAAGCTGTGGGGAGTGCGGGAGACTCAATGGTGGACAAGACAAAGCAGCTCTGCTTTTAGCAGAGAGACAACTAAAATAAAGCATGATAGGAAGTATGCTACAGGAAAGAAAGAGTACAACAGAACCATAAAATGGGCACCAGAAACCCGATTCATCATGACCTAGGAACCTTCGGGAAGGGCCTTAGAAAGAGAAACTGACAAATATTCACGGGTACGTCCGTGAGCAGAGTGCTGACGACAGAGCGTAGGGTTGTCTGAGGAAACCTATACACAAGACTCCTCCCGATTTAACTTTGCTAAAGACCCTGTGAAACACGTACACCTCCGTTTCATGGACTGAAGTAGCATTTTAATACCTGAGCTAAGAGGAGGCCAAGGTACCCATCACGGGCTTTCAGGCTACGTGAGAGGGAGCACCGGGAAGGCCCATGGCTGGAGGCCCACGCTGGGTGCGCGCCAGAGCAGCCCGCTGCGAGGGACTTCCGCCACAGACGCTGTCCCAGACAGCACTCCCAGTTTCTCAGAAGTCAAAAGGAAGCCTCAAAATATGGTTTTCTTGTTACATATTAACTGGTAAAAAGCAAATCCAACAGTCAGAGCAGCTAAGGCTCCAGGAGACAGAGATTAAAACTTGGGAAAACAAGCAACTGATTCGCAGCAAAGGGTTAGGCCCAAATAACTGAAGTTCACACAGAAGCCCCATTACCAGCTTTGCTAATGGAGCAGCTACGGATCTGTCCTCCTTTCAGATCAGGAAAAAACAGAGATGCATCAAAGACGTATCCTGACTTATCTTCTCCCTCCTGGGCCTCTGAACAGGGTGCTCCTCCTCCCACTGACTCCCAGACACACCAAGTTGTTGAGGGTCTAGGCCCCGGGGGTCTCCCTGGTCGGCCCAAACCTGAGTTAGTTTCTGAGTCCTAAAGCTGCAACACACTGAACTTTTGAGAACTCAGCTTCCATGGAGCTCAGGGAGAGGCCAAGTGCCCCTGAAGGCCCTTCCTTACCTTCTCTAACAGGGTTGGCTGACACCCCTAAGAGCCTACAAACATTTCTGCTTTTAAGAGTATTTGGCATACGAATATGATAGGTCACTAACGTTATTAGTTAAAATGTTCCATGGTGCCTGAGAAAGCTACATGATGGAAATGGGCACCATATACTCTGTTACCAGCTCAAATTTCAGCCAGTCATATACATATGTGTGTGTGTGTGTGTGTGTGTGTGTGTGTGTAGTGTATACATACCCCTACCCTATATATGAGAGAAGACAGAGACAGAGACAGTAGAGTGTGAGGGTGGGTAGAGGGAGAACAAATAATAAAGCAAATGAAGTAAAATAAAACAATCATAAATGTGCGTATACTGTATATGGTTTATTTTATTCTTCAAACTCTTCTGTATGTTTGAAAGTGTTTCCAAATCAAATGTTCAATAACAAAGTACAGTCCGTCACCGCCCTCTGTCCCCGAGCCATGGCACTTCCAATCCCCTTATCTTGTTCCACTCTTATCAAGGCAGTGCCCTCTGTGACCATACTAATTTCTGCATTGTTTATATTTATTACCGTTTCTCCTTAGCAGACTGTGAACTCTGAGAGGGCAGAGCTTCTTCTCTGCTTTGTTCACGGGTCCCTTCCTATCACAGGTCCTTGGTGACAGTGCATGACGCCTAGTGGACTGATGAATGTAGGTCTGGCTGAGGGGCAGTGAGGCTTCCAAGATGACCGCCTCATCCAATACCCCCAAGCAACAACTCCTCTCCAAGCCCAGCTCAGGACTGTGGGTTTATTCTGTATAGAAACCAAAGGAAAGAGCTTTCTGAGCTGGGTACGCAGGCTCAGAGAAAGGCAGGGCAAAGGGCCCACAGGAAAGAGGGATTAAATGAAAGTCCAAACACTAAATGCTGAAACTCTCATGTGCAAACACCAGCCTCTCCTGCTGTTTTGCTCTAATGATGCTGCCCTTAAGCAGATTAGGAGACTTTTTTGGAGAAACTGAATGGCTCTAGAGAAAAACCATACGAATAGTAACACTGAGGAATAACACACACACACACACACACACACACAATGTCAGGATACCTGTCCAATCACCCTGTAGGGAGGACACTCCCACACAAAACCTCCTGGGATTTTCAGTGCTTCATTCTTAAAAATGAATAGATAACAAAGGAATTTCAGACATTTAAGCAAACCTTCCACTGTACTAGACAGACCAACACAAACAAAACGAAAAAAGGAAGTCAGAATCAATCGTGATAGTGCTGAAATACAGTAAAATTCCAAAAGTTTGTTCTCCTCAGATAGAAAGAGAAAGCGAGTGAGCCATGAAACAAAAAGGCACTACGAAAACGGAACAAAGGACAAGAAATTATCTTAGAAATTCTTTTCATGAAGGCTGAAATAAGAAGTTTAATTGTATAAATTACAAGAAAAAGTTGGGAAAAAATTCGGTATTTCTCACTGTATAGAACTAAAAAGAGGAGGAAGGGAGAAAGAGATTGGTAATTAAAATAAATCAAGAAAATCAATTCTGGATGTTTAACATGTAAAGAATGAGAAAACAAGGAGGAAAAAAATACGGGAGAGGCTTTTGGTATGTAAGGATGCCAGTTTCCAAACTAAAGAGGATAAGCAGCCGAAGGAATGTCATCATAAAATGTAATAATGGGGATGAAGTGCAGATTCTAAAACCATCCAGAGAAGAAACAAGAAAAGAAAGAAATCAAAACTCCAAGTGGCATACTTTTCAACTGCAGAGCTTGAAGAACCCGAAGTCAGGCAACCAGCCGCTGGTACCCGTGGAGGAGGAGCGTGGGGGTGGCAGACTAGCTTACTGCAAAGCAATCCCCCTGCCAAGAACAATTAGAAAAGCTGGAGAAAGGTTTTTTTTTTTTTTTAAAGTGCCTTTGAAAGCATCAAAGGCAGAAGAGGCCGAAAGGACCAAAATCCTAAAGAAAAAAGAAACTCAAGAGAGGTGGGTTCAAATAGCTCTTATTTACCAGTTGGTGAGAAGTAGCTAAGAGGACAAGAAGCTGGGTTTCTAGAAGTACACTATGGCTCAAGGGTCAAAATATGGGCCTTTGGTGCCCATTCAAAAAAGGCACCCAGGCTTTCAGTGGGAAATACTACAGGCTTACCCCCTAGAAGTAGTGACCAACTGGACCTAGACCAACTCTCACCAAGGCAGTGTTGATTCAGCCCGAGTCCGGATGGCATTAACGTGTGATCAGTCCTTACTGTAATTGCTAGTCAAAAGCAAAAGGAAATTCTCCATGGAGGAACACAGAAGCTTCATACTGTCTTAGCAATTTTTCATATATAACATCAGGAATTCAATTAAAAAAAAAAAACACCTGACTAAGCAGCGATGGTTCTTCTTTTTTTTCTTTTTAAAGATTTATTTATTTATTTATTCATTAGAGAGAGAGAGAGAGAGAGAGAACAAGCAAGCAAGCCAGTGAGCGGGGGGAGGGCCTGAGGGAGAGAAACTCAAGCAGACTCCCCAGTGAGTACAGAGCCTGACATGGGGCTTCATCTCATGACCCATGAGATCATGGCCTGAGCTGAAACCAAGAGCTGGATCTCAATCCACTGAGCCCCTCAGATGCCACAGCAGTTCATTTTCTGTGTCAACTTGACTGGACCATGGGGTGAACAGATATTTGTGAAACACTATTCTGGGTGTTTTGAGTGAGATAAACATTTTAATCAGTAGACCAAGTCAAGCAGAGACTGCCCTCCCTGATGTTGATGGGCCTCAACCAATCAGAAAGGCTGAGTAAGAGGGAATTTCTGCTGCTGCTTTTGTTTTTCTTCTGCTTTTGGGCTCTAACTGAGATGTCAGCTTTACCTGGGTCTCAAGCTTGCCGCTTTGACCTTAGAACTTATACACCATCTGCCCTACCGGGTCTCCAGTTTACGGACGACAGCTCTTAGGACTTGTCAGCCTCCAGAATTGTGTCAGCCAATTCCTTATAGTTAATCCCCTTCTGTATGTACACATATAGGTACACACATCTGTTTCTCTGGAGAACTGACTCATATACAAACATACTGAGGGACAAGATGAGGCAGCCAGAAACAAAGAAGGAAAAAGAAATGTGACCGCAAGAAACTTGGATATTGAGATGATCAGACACGACAGAATTTCAAGAATTGGTGACAACAAAAATGATAAAATGGAAAGTTCATAAGCAAAAATTACAATAACTGAATTGAGGCTGCAAAAGGTGGGTGTAAAAGGAGTTTACACATAGCTGAAGGGAAGATTGGTGGACTGAAAAATAGGTCGCAGAAAATACTGAGATTGAACAGGGAGAGAAAAAAAGAGTTATTGTTAAATTACACTTCAACCTAAGGGGGAGGGAAAGAAAACCTTAAACATCTAATAGGAAAATCAAATAAATATGCAATACCTATAATACAAGGTAGAGTATAAAAGAATTAGGAGAAAAAGGTTTCAAAGGAAGGATAATAAAAATGACTGAGAAGAATCAGGGAACGAGTTCCTGTAGGAGTCGGCATCTAAGATGGTTTCAGAAGATGGATGGACGGCATCTGCTGGGCGGCGGTAGGAGGAGCCAGAAAGGAAGTGGGCAAGAAGAAATACTAACAGGGAGGAGGGGGTACTAGGGATGCACAGAGCAGGTGCAGAGACCCTGGTCGAAGGAGACAGAGGAGGCCATCTCCCTCGGAGGACCTTGAGGAGAACTCCCCTGACACCCAGATAATCACAATCTGCCCCTGAGACTTTATGAAATCACTTCTGAATCGGCATCAGCCAACAATGATATAAAATGACGTAAGCCCTTAGAGCCTTTCTCCTCCGCAGTGGGGCTCAAGAAGCTCCTCAGCATGTCCCCAAGGGTCCTGGGCTATGAAAAAGGAAAAGGCTGTCTCCCTAACACTCAATTTAGTTTACTACAGAAGCTCCCAGAGCTCCACTGGTGTGGAGATAAATTAAAATTATTTGTTGAAATGGAGTTTCTGGACTGTCTACAAGCTTCATTTATGCAAGCTCCCTCTGGTCTCTGTAGGACTGATACTGGGAAATGATTTACTGTGTGCTTCCCTAGGGACAGGTTGCCAGAAATGATGCTGGCCTCAATCTTTATCCATTCATCAATATACCTTTCTGACACCTGATAATCTGGCTTCTTCCCAGCCGAGTGCAATTAGCCTGAACTGGCTTGGATGCAAGATCTCAAAGCAACCACATTTTATTCTCATGAAGCATCTTTCATTTAATGCCTGCTAGGGTTTTTCCACTTCAGGGACTTTTTTGTGGCCTGTGTTGAATATTGTTCACAGATTTTCCGTAAAAGCAAGAGGGGAGGGTAGAACAGCCTCAGCATGCAGGATAACCATATTAGAGAGCCTTTTCCTTCCTTCAGATCACATTCAACGTTCTCATCGTCACACACTGATAGACCTAATAAGAATCTTCTGGATAGAAGCCACAGAAGAACCACCTCACAGAAATGTGTTCATCTGTGTTCATACTCTCGCAAGCTAGCTCTTCTACGCTCCATGCACCAAGGCTCTGTGAATCTGCTCTTCTGTGAATGCCCAGTTCACTGGCATAATGAAGTCGAAATGTGGCAAGGTATGAGCTCTATTTTTCAGAAGTGTATTCATCTAACTGTAAGGGCATTCACAAAGATAACACTCATTCATACCCCAGAGCCGCTTAGAGTCCTAGCCACTATGAACCTCATGGTCTGATGATGGCTCTACTGTTCTAAAAAAGAACCCAGCTCATTGTAGCAGTATGATGATGCAAATCCCAACCTGTGTGTGTGTGTGTTTTTAAAATCAATTTTTTTTTAAAAGGAGCTATATATTTTTTTTTTTTTTTAAGATTTTCTTTATTTGACAGACAGAGATCACAATTAGGCAGAGAGGTGGGCAGAGAGAGAGGAAGGAAAGCAGTCTCCCTGCTGAGCAGAGAGCCTGATGTGGAGCTCGATCCCAGGACTCTGGGATCATGACCTGAGCCGAAGGTAGAGGCTTTAATCCACTGAAGCCACCCAGGCGCCCCTCAATTTTGTTTTTTTTTAATCACATTTAAATAACAGTCACGAAGAGACCATCAAAAGACATACCTATCATGGGCACTTGGGTGGCTCAGTGGCTTAAGCCTCTGCCTTCGGCTCAGGTCATGATCCCAGGGTCCTGGCATCGAGCCCTGCTTCAGGCTCTCTGCTCAGTGGGGAGCCTGCTTCCCCCCCTCTCTCTGTCTGCCTCTCTGCTGACTTGTGTCTCTCTCTCTCAAATAAATAAATTAATAAAATCTTAAAAAAAAAAAAGACATACCTAGCAATAATCCCAATTATTCTAGGAGTGGGGAGAAGCTTGTTAACAAAAAATTGCCAGGAAGGACAAACATCTAGCTACTTGAGTAGAGGAGGAAGAGTAGGTAAGATAAGGTAAGAGGCGAGGATTGCTGCTATTGCTAAAGATGCCGCAACCAACCGGGTGCCACTACCAATCTCAGAGGGGCGTTTTCCTGCAGAAAAACCATGACGGTGACCTTACCTTTACTTCTCCCCTTTTATTTTTTATCTAGCACTGTGTAACAAACAACCAAAAATTTTCTCTCCTGAACCAGCTTTCTGTTATGAACTCTTGCAATCACATTGGTTGTTTTTTTTTTTTTTTTTTTTAAACAGAGAAAGTGTATAACCCCTAAATGATTAGGACAGTGAAGAAACATATGCCGTTTTAAGGGCAATTTTAAAAATAAAAAGTAAATAGAAAAAAAATCACCCTGACACTCACCACTCAAACACAATCACTATATTCATTTTGGTAATTTTATTTCAAGCTTTTAAATGTATGTTCTTTTAATACAGTTGTACTCATATATTCTGTATATATTTTAACACCCTTTACATTTGATAATTTATGTTCTACAGTGTCTTCTGAGAATATATTTACGATACTTGCACATTCCATACTTAACCTTTTCTTTGGAGTTGGATAGTAGGGTGTTTCCAACTTTTATTACAACAAATATCTTTTGTACATGAGTGTTTTCCTATCTTTGAGATTATTTTCTTAATATAGATTCCAAAGAAAAGAATGAGTAGGTTCAAAGGGTTTGGAAAATTTTTAGAGGAATTATTTTTTTTTCTGATAACACAAAGTCATAGTAAAATAGCAGAAACAATGCAGGGTCTCTACCTCTAATAACCCTTACCTCTAACCCGAGAGGTCACCATTATAAGGCACCTGTTGTTGACTTGTTCAGACTATCTAAAAGTGTATACAGAAGTATATCACAACTCTACATTTTCCTTTCAAATACTGCAATAGAAGCAGCTCATTTTGATTACTACTGAGGTCCATTTATCAAGCATTATTAAATGCTACTATATATTCAATAAGCAGACACAACCAAGCACTACCATATACTAATTTATTAAACACTGTATCATGCATTGTGCTAGGTACATATTTTTTGATAGATTTTATAAGCCAGCTCTTCTTCAGTAGGAGCATGGACTTTGGAGCCAAACACACATGGATTCAAATTCTAGCACAGGCACTTTCCAGCTGTCTAACCCTGAGCAAGTGACTTCTGTCTTAGGTCTCAGTTTCCTCAAGTAGAAAATGGGAACAGGAGCCCATCAAAGACTTGGTAAGACCCACAAATGACAGTTATGGTGATATAATAATCATCAGAACAAAAATAGTTTGTAGTTTAAACTTTAATCACTCTAAAAATAGTTTGTAGTTTAAATTTTAATCACTTCAATACTAGAGAACTAAGTATCTTACATAAATTTTTACACCCTAATAAATAACAATGTAAAAACAGTTCAAATTTTCACATTAAATAAAAGTTGAGAGGGTGTGCTGTATTATCCTCTGGTCTAAACATGGAAACTCAAGGGACAAGTTAGTTAGGTTTAAAATGACCTACATAAAATCATGATCTAGCCATACTTTTCTTTAAGCGATTTCACATTCAGTTTTAAAAAGCTACTCTGTTGAGTTATGAAAGCAATTTATGGTACATTTCATATGTTAAGTCTCTCTGGATACTACACTAATTTTCAGAATTACATTGATTTTTTACTTTTTCTCCTACTTACTAAAACTTAGAAACATATATGAACTTTTATAATTGGAACGAAAACTTTTAAACTAAAGAAAGATGTTGCAAACCAGCTGTAAAAAAAACATTTTGGGGACAAAGAAAATCTGAATATGGACTATAAAAGAACTACCAATAATTTTGTTAGATGTGATAACGATATGGTAGTTATGTAAGAAAAGGTCCTTTTAAAACAAGGCACAATGAAGTATTTATGGGTGAATACCATGAAGCCTACAATTCACCTGGAAGAAAATGAGGTAAAGATAACAAAATATTAGTAGCTACATTAATCTGGATAATGGGTTCTGGAGATTCATTATACAATTATTTTAATTTTTCTGTTTTAAGTTTTTCATGGTAAAAATTTTAAATGATCAATTTAAAAACGAGTCTTTTTTCCCTTTCTGTCTGTATCAGCTTAGATAGCTGTATTCATGCTTAGCTGAGAGGGGTTGTTACTGACTATACCTTTAAACTGCTTCAACACCTCCCCCAGGCTATGTCTGAATTTTCCATCCTAACAGCAAGCCCTGGGTGATTAGCTCAAGGCCCACCTACAGCGGACTGATGACTTCCATCACCAGGAGAATATTCTCAGAATTTGATACAATGCCACAAACACAGCTACTTCAGTGCCTAGAGACATAATAACATAGACATAGGTTTGCTGGAATGCAGAGGACCAATGCAAAACGTAAGATTGAGACTTTGCACACAGAAGAACGGGGCTTAAGTCAGTTTCCACTGACAGACTTCTGCTACCTTGCTACTTAAATCTTGGAACTTAAGGCAGCAAAGAAATGAGAATGACGTACATGGGCCCACCCCAGGTGTGACCTTGACAACTCAAGGAAATGAGAAACTGCTTCTTGGTAGCATTGTTTCCCTGAACAATCTGGATATCAGCACCTTTACTCAAGAGGGTCAGAGTGGGGGCGCCTGGGTGGCTCAGTGCCACTTCACAGTGCACTTCACTGTAATGGGGAGACCCTAGAGAGAGTTGAAGACAATGAAAAGCACTACATGCAGTCTGCATGAAGTCAGCAAAAGCTTCTCAAAAGCTGCATCTAACCAGAGATAGAGCAGAGGAGTAGCCAGGCAAGAATGTATTCTTTGGGGGCACCTGAGTGGCTCAGTGGGTTAAAGCCTCTGCCTTCGGCTCGGGTCATGATCTCATCAGGGTCCTGGGATCAAGCCCCGCATCGGGCTCTCTGCTCAGCGGGAGCCGGCTTCCCCCTGCCTCTCTCTCTGCCTGCCTCTCTGCCTGCTTGTGATCTCTCTGTGTCAAATAAATAAATAAATAAAGTCTTTAGATGTGGTAATACAAAAAAAAAGAAAAGAGGGTCAGAGTGCTTGTGGATCAGATCACAGGCAGAAGGAGCTAGAATATGTGAAATAGACACAAAAAGAATGTTCCTTTAGAGAACCTGATTAGCGTTCCTCCTGCTTCCAGGGCGTGATGTGAGAAGACAGAGCTGACAGACCAAGGGCAGATTTAATTGTCCACAGCATCTCCACACATCCTGTGCCCCCAGCTTTTGGAAGGCCTAGGTTGGTGGCTCCCCAGCAGGAGCCAGAACCACGTGGGGTACTTGTGAGAGAGAACGCGGATAGTGTGGTCCCAGCCAGAGAGAGGTTCAGATTCAGAAGGTCTGAGTAGGGCCCGATAATCTACATTTCTAACAAGACCCCAAGTAATGCTGATGTCGCTTTGAGAAATGCTGGCTTAGCTATCCGAATGAGCGCCTACTGTTGTCTACTACATTCCGCTCACACCGATTCCCAGGCCAGGAAGAGGAGGTGCTAACGTGTGTGCGAGCATATGTAAGGTTTTCTCTGCCTCACGGCCACTTCACTTCACTTGCCTTCCTTGTCCTTTTTTTTTTTTTTTAAAGATTTTATTTATTTATTTGACAGAGAGAGAGATCACAAGTAGGAGGCAGAGAGGCAGGCAGGGGTTGGGGAGCAGACTCCCCGCTGAGCAGAAAACCCGATGCGGGGCTCGATCCCAGGACCCTGGGATCATGACCTGAGCCGAAAGCAGAGGCTTAACCCACTGAGCCACCCAGGCGCCCCACCCTACTTGTCCTTTTAAACACATCTCACTAACTCTTAATACACCGAACCTGCGAGAAGATGGGGGAAATTTTCCGTATCGGACTGGATCATGGATACACCAATACTAAAATGGTTCAATATTTAAATCTGAACAGGGCTCAAAAACACTCAGATGAAATGCATTAGATAAAGTACTAAGGATTAACATGCATGAAGAATGTTTTATTATAAACCCCTGTTTTCACTTTCTTGCAGCTTTCCAAAAAATTAGCCCTTTGTGGTGAAATTTTCCATGCTTGGTTTCAGCCCAAAGGTGATTTTTTTTTTTTTTTTTTGCTAAGTTTGAGAAAAATATATTAAATAGTTTTTGAGTTATGAAAAGATGAAAAAAGCCCACACAATTTTTCCACTTTGAAAGCAATTTTAGGATTTAAAAAAAATATGCAGATGACTAAAACATGGCTGAAGTCGCAAAGCTGAAACTTTCCATGTGTTCGGCTTTCAGCAAGGTAGTCTCCTGGGTAATTAGAAAAGATAATGTGTGTGCACACACACAAACAGATAAATATATGCATTTAAATAAATGCACAAGTGACTGGCAAAGTCACATTTCACCATATTCAGTACAAGCCTTCCTCAGAGGAGGGGACTTATTATTTTCTGCTGGGAGCCTTCCACCAAGAAGGGTAGCTGTTGACTGCCTGACGCTTGTGGTTTTCATGTAGCAGGGGTCACTGGTGGCTCCCGAGGACATTAGTGTGGCACTCCTCGGCACTGCATCTCCAGAATCATCCACTTCTTTTCATACTCCCACTCCCCTGCTGCCCCCAGCTCAATTCAAGGATTCTGAATGTCTTCTGAGTTCACTTTCTGTCCTTGGCCCATGACTCAACACCAAGTCCCTCTATCTTCCTTGCTCTAGAAAACACACACATGTTCTCATTTCTCCGAATTTTCTCTGAAATTCCCCCAAGAGCATCAACCTGCTTCCCACTAAAGCCTTCCTTGTGTTATTTGAAGAACTCAAGTAGTAAAGAAACAGTAGTAGAAATCTTATGTTTGGGTCAAATAGGTTTTGGTGGTTTGTTACAGTAACTTACTCTATCCCATCTACAATCATCATCTTCCTAGCTACTTAACCTGGAAAACAAATAATGGGAAAGTCAGACAACAGGAGGCAGAGTCCTAGTTGTGTCCCTTCATGGCCAACTGACATGTGGGTTAGACACGCAACTCCCACTCAGTATTTGCAAAATGGAAGAGTCAGCTTGTCACGTGACCTTGTTACATGTAAACATGTTCTGTAAATTTCAAATGACTGTTGGCTATAATTGTTCGTAATGACAATACATTAATTTTAAAAACTGTTTCAGGTTTCCAGACTCAAGTGAAGAACCAAGTTCAGGGAACATGTATCAAATGAAGACCAAGTTAAATCACAGAAACGTTTTTGCAAGGATGCAGTCAAAGATTAAGAAAAATTTCACTTTCCTAGTTTTCCTGGGTGCAGATTTAAAAGATAAGTAGATGATGATGTTCTTCCAACCAATGTTCCTGACACCTTTGCAGCAGCTTTCTCTGAATGGGCTATTCCCCTCAACATATGTCGAATTCTCTCCCACTTATAGGAAAACATGTTCTCTTGACCAGCTTCTTCCTTAAGTTATAATCTTGTCTCCTCTACAATGGCCAATTCCTGGAACACAATTCATTTATCACCTAACTGCCTGAGGCCCCCTTCTCCCACTTCTTCACTAAAAGTGTTCTCTTCTGGGTCATTAATGCCCTTCTGATTACCAATACCAGAAGCTTTACATTCTCCTTGAACTGAACCCTGTTATCCTGTTTCACTTATCTACTGCTAATAACGTACCATGCCGCCAGCTTATGGTTTAAAACCACAGTGATTACTCTTTCTTATTCTGTGGGGTCAGGAATTCAAACAGGACTCAGCTGGATTTCTGCACCATGTGTCATTGGCTGGGGTCCCTCCCTGGGCTGCATTCAGTAGCAGATGGGATAGGCTGAAAGGTCCAAGAAGGTCTCACCCATATCTGGTGCCTCATGATCCCCTTCCGTGGCCAGCTTGGGCTTTTTCATGGTGTGGTGGTCTCAGGTAGTTACACTTTGTATATGGCAACTGGCTTCCAAGAGGAAAAAACCAGAAACTCCCAGTCCCCTTAGGCCTGGAATTAACATCACTTCCACTGTATCCCATTGGTGAAAGTCACATGCTCAGCCCATATTCAAAAGAGAAGGGAAAGAGACTTCATCCCTTGAGAGAAGACTGGCAAAGATTCCATGGCCATCTTGATTTCACCACAAATCTACACCCTTCTTGATGTTCTCCTTCTCTCCTTTTAGCATGTGGTACACTCTAGTCTAGGGTAATGGCTTTCATTCCTTTTTTTTTTTTACCTTGATTCATAGTAAGATATATACTCTACACTGTAATCTAGGATAATCAACACACCCCATAAAAAGTGAAACAGAAGTTTCATAATATAATCCACTCTAATATTTTCTATTCTATTTTATTATATATATTTTAAAATGCTATTTGATTGTTCACAAACATACGCTTCTCTGCTCTGAGGAGGATGACACTTTGCAGCCTCTTGGATGGCAGACTTGGTCATATAACTTGCTCTGTGTAAAAGCTGTGTGAGTGGGACAAATGTCACCTCCAGGCAGAGGTTTTAAAATGCAGTGGGTCATTCATTATTTCCTTTCTATCTTCTGCCATGAGACTGGAGTATGCCAGACAGAAGCTACTCCTTTAAACCGGAATCTGGAGTAGGCGTGCACAGTGCACAGTGAGAGGTACATGGTAGAGCCAACCCTCGAAAGACTTGTATCATGAGCAGTAAATAAATCTTTGTTGTTAAAAGCTACTGACATCGTGTTCGTGTAGCACAGCCTACCTTACCTTGACTGAGCCACTGGTTGCAACCCACTGAGCTGACTTCAGAATTCAATAAAAAACAAATGTAGTCATTACTTTGGAAAATTACTATACCTTTTGCTTCTTTCTCTTCTTCATCCTCCTTTCTATCAAATAGTCATTCTCCTAATATACATCTATGACGTGTTTCTCTTCTCTCTTAATAGGTTCCCTTGGCAAATCTCAAATACTATCTTATTTCTCATCTGAACTAATAATAACTTGCTTATCATGTGGCTGTTAGCTTCTTATTCTACACACTCTCTCCAATTCACTCTCCTTTTTGGTGAGAGGTTAATATATCTGATTCAGGACTATTATCATTACAGGTCCCTCACTGGCTCCTTACTGCTCAGGATATAGAGCCCACATCCACACTGGGGACAAATTTTTTATCCCCACTTTTGTCAGCCTAGGTTCTTACATCCCACTGCCCCCTGCATGTATCCGAATCAGACCACTCACTGCTTTTTTCATGTGGCCTATGATAAAAACCATTTTTTTCCCATACTGTTCCCACCGCTTAGAATATATAACAACCCCCTATCACCGACAACGCATCAAACTTCCTATTTATAAACATTTCTAAGTATTGACTCAGTCTTCTTCCACTTAAATACGAGCTCTTCATGAAGGTTTTTTTCCTGATCTACCCAGTTAGGAGCCATCTTTCTTCAAAACTTCAGAGCCTTATGGTAGGGACTTCCTCATTTTGTCTTCTGTTTCTTATCGGTTAATCTAGGGGACAGGGCTCTGGCAACAGTTACTTTGACATATGAATGGGCTCCTACTCTTTCCCCTCTCTCCAGTTTGTCTTGTCTGTTGAAGACGATGCAGTGATGTTACACGAATGTTTATCACAAACATATCAAACTTTGACTGCAGACATGAAGATTCATTAGAATAGTTTAAGTGCACCATGGTCTAAATAATCTCATTGTTCACAGAATATTTGATTTTATTTATTTCCCTACTGTAGATAAGATGTAATCCAAAGTCAACATACACATGATCTAATATGCTATTTTAAATCCTTCAGTAAAAATTTTCAAGCTTCTCAGCTGTATCTGTGGTTTGTGTTTTCAGTCTCTCAGATTTTGTATCTAAAACACCACTGGGGACCCAAAAGAAACAAACAAACAAAAAAGCTCCAAGCAATAACAAAATCTATGTACTTAATTTCATCAATTTTACTCTTGTTTATGCATTTAAGACCTGTTCATTCTCACTTGAGACAAAATGCTAACATGATTATCTGTCTTCTCTACTAGCAGCAAATTATATTAACAAATTGTAAGGAGGGAAGAGAAGTGGGAACCAAAAATGAGGGAGAAGACACTGAAACTATAAAATAAACAGACAAGAGAAGTGTTTTTTTTTTTTTTAAAGGCACTATCACCTAAGAAATTTCAGGACATAGGCAAAATATCCTTGATTGTATTTTACTACAGTATAGTAACATTAACAAAATGATGTCCTTGAATCACTAATTCCTCTACATCAGTATGCATTGTTGAAGAAGAAAGATAAGTAAATAATATATTTTAGACACATTTTATCCAACTGGATAAAAGAGCCTGGTGCTTAAAAAAGTGAGTTTAAGTAATCTGGAAATTTCATTTAGACAGAAGATCGTTTTGCCAACCAGACAGACAAAGGAAGCTCTATGTTATTGTGCATTTTCCCCAAGAAACGCCAAACGATATAAAAAATTAAGTTTTTGAAGGACCTGCTATCCCTGGAAGGGAATGAAGTGTTTTCATAAAATGCTATATAAATACTTAGAGGAGAATAAAAGTAAAATTACTTGAGATTCTCCTCACAACTCGGTGCAGAGTCCACTTAAGAATCAAGGTCTTTCAACTTCCAACCTTGAACTTTATGCAGACAATTTACTGGCAAAATCAGATGGCACAATTTTAACACACAGAGGACCAATGTTTTTTTTTTTTTATTTTTTTTTAAAGATTTTATTTATTTATTTGACAGAGAGAAATCACAAGTAGATGGAGAGGCAGGCAGAGAGAGAGAGAGGGAAGCAGGCTCTCTGCCGAGCAGAGAGCCCGATGTGGGACCCGATCCCAGGACCCTGAGATCATGACCCGAGCCGAAGGCAGCGGCTTAAACCACTGAGCCACCCAGGCGCCCCCAGAGGACCAATGTTGAAGGAAGATTCTAAATAGTGGGGATAACACTATCACTTTTTTGTTCCAGTTATTCCAGCTCCAGCCCCCAGTTGCTAAAGCAGCATTCATGGGGTCTCCTGCTCCTTGAGCTGCACCATAATGGACCGCATGAAACTCCTTGTATGTAGTCCAGGAGATACCATGCTATCTGCAGGCTCTGCTATCATCCAAAGTGTGAAAGAGCCATCAAGTATCTTCTTAGACTCTCTTGATACCCACAGCTAATATAAGTGTACCCCACCCCTGGATTCAGACAGAGCTGAGGCTGCATCCTGCAAGGGACCTTGCTCTCAGCTCTCATGCGTGAAATGAAAGACGAGACGAGATTGCTTCTAAAGCCCATCTCAGTTCTAAGATCCTATGAGTCTAAAACTATGTTATTACCAGTCACGATAGATACTATTGAACGGTCTTCCAATAACCTATTTTCTTGGGCTTCTTTTAAAATTCTTTATTACTGGACATTACTGTCAGAACAGGAAGAATCTCTACAATTCTACGTACCAAATTTGCTTAAAGAAACAAAAAAAATTCGAATAACAGATTTTTGAAAGAGCCAGTTTTCTTAATATTAAAATATAGGTCAGATAATATGTCGAAAGTATGTAATAAGTCTCTTAAAATGATTTTAAGACCAAAGTTTCCTATAATTAGTTATAAAAATATTGTAAAGAACTGAACCAAAATAAAACCAAATAAACCAGCTACTAAACTACACATATGTCTTCAAAATCTTATGGGAGTCAAATATTCCAGTAAAAATAACAGAAGAGATGGAAACACAAGTTTCTTATTATCACACTTCATATGTTATAAAACATAACAGCTAACTTATTTTTGGCAAAATGATTAGGGATTGCAACACTCTGGCTTACACAAACTTACTTGATTGTCAAACGCATCTGAAATGGAGCGTGTCAATGCTAACTTCAGGCACGCAGGCACTGTGCCGTCTGAGAGTAGCCCAGAGACACTGAAGTTTCAACACTTCAGCGGGGATCACACCACTGATATTAACCGGGCCAGGTGTTTAAAGAGGGGTGGGGGGACTTCAACAATGCAGTTAATTGGAACCAGACAAAGCTTTTGAATAATAATAATAATAATAATAAAAAACCATACAGATGTTCACCCTCCTCCCTGGGTGACCTTTATGGACAATTTATTACATGCGTTATTTTCTAGAAAACACCCTTTTAAAGAAAACACAGTTTCGTATGTCTCTCTGAAAGCTCTATAATCGTGGTATGAGCTATGCCTCCACGAACAGACTACGTTACGCTCATGTTTCATTTCCCTTTCCCCTTTTCACCACGGTTCCTGTAAGGGCGAGAACACCTGGCAGGACAGCAGTAATGAGAAAGCTCGAAAGCAAAAGGAGTTATAAGAAGCTGCATTTCCTTAAGATGCACTGTACTTCTTCCCCAATAGATACGTGAGCGCATGCCAAAAAGGAGAGATGGGTTCAAACCAATGTGTTGAACAACTTTTTGCAAATATGCATAAGAGAAACCACGCGGTACATGCAGAATCAGTGGGAAGCAAACAAAAAGCAAAAGGACAGATCAGTGATTAAGTTAATAGACTGTGAAGGACTCAGAAATGAGCAGTGTATTTGTCAGGGTTCCCCAGGGAAAAGGAACCAATAGGATATATATGTGTGCATATATAGGAAAGGGGATTCATGAAAGGAAGTGGCTCACATGATTACGGAGGGCAGAAAGTCCAACAATATGCCATCTGCAAGCTGGGAATCAGGAAAGCCTGTGGTAAGTATGATTTCGTCTGAGTTCACAGGCCTCAGAACCGGAGGAGCTGATGGTGTTAAGTCCTAGAATTGAAAGCCAGCAAACCCAGAGCCCCAATGTCAGAGGGCAGGAAAAGATGGATGTCTCGGCTCAAGAAGAGAGAAGTTGGGGGGTGGGGAGAGGGAGGGAGAGAGAGAGAGAGAAAGAGAGAGAGAGAATCCCCATTTCCTGAGTTTTGTTTTATTTGGAACCTCAGTGGATTGGAGGATGCCTGCTCACAACGGTGAGAGCAAATCTTTTCTCAGCCTACTGATTCAAATGCTAGTCTTTTCTGGAAACATCCTCAAAGACACACTGAGAAATGTTTTACCAGCTAACAACTGATAACCAGTCCCTCAGCCTGGCCCAGCTGACACATAAAATTAACCATCACAAATAGTAATGCTCTCCTCATTACATACATGCAAGTATTCTTTTCTTCAAAGTTCTTTTTTTTTTTTTTTAAGTTTTCAAAACACATGGGATAACTAATAACCCCAAATTGTATTTCACATCAGTTTGCTACATTTTACTGGACAGGACCAACTCACCTCTTACACTGGGAAGTAAACTGGGTATTTGAATTTCTATGTATCTGTATGCTTGATCGTGTACTGCACAAGTGAAATACTAACTGGTAGTGGTGGGGTAGGCAGCTTCTGACATGACTCTCACTTCTCATGCTCATGCTCCAGTGTGTTCTGCTCCTCTTTGGTGGGGGGCTGGACCTGGGGACTTACTTCTAACAAATGGAATACTGTACAAGTAATGGGATGATTTCTGTAATTAGGGGAGAGTCTGTGACTTCTATCTTGCCAGCAGACTTTCTCTGCTTTTCTACCATACTTCCTCTAATGAGGCCAAGTTAGAAAGACCCACATGTTAAGGAATTGACGGTGACCTCCACCCAAGGGCCACTAATGGACCAAGGCCCTCAGTCCAACAACCCTCAAGGAACTGAGTCCTGCCAACAACCATGTAAGTGAGCTTAGAAGCACATCCTTCCCAATTCCCATCTTCAGATGAGACTACAGTTCTGGAAGACACCTTAACTGCAGTCTTATGAGAGACCCTGAAGCAGAGGACCCAGCTATGTTGTCGCCAGATCCCAGACCCACAAAAACTGTGGGAGGATAAATGAGTATGGTTTTATGCCTTTACATTGTGGGGCAATTAATTACACAGCTGTACAACTAATATGGTTCTTAACCTAGTGACTGAGCCAATGATTCCACTGTCGTTTCCACCGTCATAAGAACAGCTAATACCTATTAGGGAACTTTTAAGGCCGAGGTACCATTCTTAATTCTCCCTTGAAGAACATATATTATCCCGATTTCACAGATGAGGAAATGGAAGTACAGAGATATTCAGTAACTTGTCCGAAGTCACACAGACAAAATGCACAGCAAGTATATGAACCTAGGTGCCTTGGCTCCAGAGCCAGGGTTTTTGGCAATTGTGCAGACAGAACCGTGGAATGGCAGGGCTGGGAACTACAAGGTCATCTCATCACATTAGAGGAGATTTAGAAGGGAAAAAAGAGATCAGGAGCCATGCAAAATGCTAAAAACAAAAATAAAGTCTCCTTTCCAATTAAGACACCTTTTCTATGGAAAAAGAAAAAGAGTAGAAACAATAATACAGTGAATGGAAAACAATCTTGAATTTATTGAAATCACACTTAGAAATGAGAAATACATTTTTTATACCCAATAAACGAAAATTAACAACCTCCATTCGGTATTAAAACCCACACCCAGGGAGGCTATAGTTATATGTTTCCTAAGGGCAATTGAAAGTGAGACCTAGTATGCCAAACTGGTAGGAGTAGAAGAGAATTTCCAGGGAGCTCTGAAACTCCTCTCGAGACTTTCATCTTATGGAATGAGAAAAGTCAAAATCCTAGGACACAGAGATTCCAGGAAGGAATCACTTCCTATCTTGCATTCAGATTACGAAGTTAAATAGCATTCCCTCACACTCCTATACAATCGTAGTTATCAGCCCTGTGGGTTCGTGTGTCTTCCACTAGACTTTGGACTCTCTTACTTCAAAGACTACCTTACTCACTGGGATATCCTTAAAACACAGCTCAGGGCCTGACACATGGCCAGTGTTCAATATGTGTTTGTTGAATCAAGAAATAATTTATGTTGTGAATTGCATCTATTCAATAGATCCTTTCAATGGTACGTGTTCATGAGAGTAGGAGTTTCCATTTTGTTTTGAAATCTCTTCTAGCTCACTAGATGTCTTGGGCACTTTAAATAGGTCTTTTTGTCTCCAGTATCTTACATAATATCTGACACCCAATGGGACCCAATCATTTGTGAATGAATGAATTGAATGTCTCAAAAAGGCTGCGAACCTATAGAATGGAGAAGGATCCAGGCTTATGACTAAATACAGATTTAGTGTTCTGTAAGGACAGCTGTTTGTTTACTGATGACGATGATATTGCAAAATATTTTCTCAATAAAGACAGATTCTTGTCGAGGTCTTAGCTGGTGACTATTCTAAAATATCCCTTTATAAATGACAAGTTATATGCAACTTCAGAATTCCAGATAATCCTAGATTAAATGGCACTCATCTGGAAAATTTCTACCTCCTTCAGTATTATTTTTTGAAACACATGGAAACTGCATGAACATACACTCACACAGGCCCACAGTAATATGGATAAAGATAAAGGCAGCTATAGAATATCCACCTGTCTGTTCTACTTATCAGTTAAACAAGAGACAAAAGAGGGAAGGAAAGCTGAGGAGGCTTTGCGCAAGTGCGAATCTGACACCTACAATCACCTCATGAGGCATACTTACTGGGAGTTCAGGAGCAAGCTTCAGAATCTCAAGGTTAATATGGCAGCCTATGGAATGGCCAATGACCACAAGTTTTGTTTCCTTTGGCACATGAGTTCTCAAGAAAGCTAGCTTGTGTTCCACTTGACCTTGCAGTCCGTAGATGTCGTTGATTTTTTGAGCATTTGAATCTAAAAGCAAATATATGAATATATTATCACTCAGTAAGGGAAAGTAATAAACTTACTGGGAAAACAATCTACAAACTAACAACAACTAACTAACAACAATAGTAGTTGTTCCCATTTATCTAAAGCCTATAATATTTTAGCTACAGTGTTAAACACTTCATTTAAATTACATCAGCAAGTCTTTAAAACAGTCCTGGAAAGGATGAAAATCCCAAAGCTCATAGACATTAGGTGATAGACTGACAGTCACACATCGATGAAGGAAGAATGGTGAGATTCAAACCCAGGTCTCTCTGGCCTCAAAATCCATGAATTTTCAATAGTCCATGAACTATAGTTAGCTTAGGCCACTAGCTCTCAAACTTGATCATGTATCAGAACCTCTACAGGATATAGGAAAGCAGTAACTGCTGGGCCCCACCACCAAACTCCATGATTCAGTAGGTCTGGGTTGGGGCTGGAGAATTTCTAAGTTTCCAGGAGATGTTGATATTGCTGGTCCCAGGACCACACACTGAGAACCGCTGGTTAGGCTATTTTATATTATTAATAGACAACTAAGAAAACCCATGACACTGCTTCATTATTTTAGATAATCTTTGTTTGTTGAAGAACTTAGACTGAAGGGCTTAAGGAGAAATGTTGTAAATTGTTCCTTTTAACCAGCAGTCTTAACCTGAAATATCCTTTCTTCCTTTCATAAATGAACTGTCTTCTGAAATCTTCAAGAGCTAATTAAAACTTTATCTAGCTAATCTCCAAGAAAAATGAATGAGCCTCCCTTTGTGCTTAACCAGTCTTCTCCACTCTTATTAGAGCACTTTATCATACTTGTATAATTGTCTGTTTATTTCCTCTCGTAGCCTGTGAGCTCCTTGGAGGCAAGGTCCACCTTTTCCTGTGTCCTCTGTGATGAGCACAGTAAATAATATGGAGTGAAAAAAATGAACTCACTGGACATTCTCTGAGGATGCTGCCAGCTCTGGTATTCTATAAATATGGGAAATTCCAATAGATTTTCCCTACACACTTGTAATATTTCAAAATATCACAAGGTAGTAAATTGGTCATTAAAGTTTGAAATACTGGAATACTAAAATTCTTGCCACAATGTCACTCATTGCGAAGGACTGCTCTTCAGTTTTATCTGTGCATGCTCTTTCCAAATCCTTCGGTGCTCAGCTCCCCTTGTTAATCTGGCTAACTCCTCTTCATCCTTCAAACTCCCAATGGCTGTTATCTCCTCTGAGAAGCCATTTTATGATTCAGCGGGTGAGTAGTAAAGTAGCCTTCCTTTCAGCTCCCCCAATACCCCATGTTTATCTTACCACACTACTCCTAATACATTCCTACTTTACAATTTATGTCTTGCTTATCTCTGTCCCCCAGTGCCTGGCATACAGTTATTGAAGACCTTTTTACTGAGTCAGTGAGGCTTAGTTCTTTTTTTTCCATGGTATTACTGTCTCTCGGGTAAGATGTGCTCTGTACTTACCCTTCTTCCTAGGTCAGCCTAGAATCCATTCTTCATTTAACAAAGAATTAAAACAGAATGGGGGAAGAGAGAGGATCTGGAAATCTGACTTTGACAGGGCTCCTGATAGCTCCAAATGCAAATGTTCATTGAATATAAGAAGACATACAAATGGCTAACAGACACATGAAAAAAATGTTCAACATCATTAGCCATCAGGGAAATGCAAATCAAAACCACACTGAGATACCACCTTACACCCGTTAGAATAGCAAAAACTGACAAGGTAAGAAACAACAAATGATGGAGAAGTTGTAGAGAAAGGGGAACCCTCTTATACTGTTGATGGGAATGCAAGTTGGTGCAGCCACTTTAGAAAACAGTGTGGAGGTTCCTCAAAAAGTTAAAAATAGAGATACCCTATGACCCAGGAATTGCACTACTGGGTATTTACCACAAAGATACAGATGTAGTGAAAAGAAGGGCCACATGCACCCCAATATTCATAGGAGCAATGTCCACAATAGCCAAACTGTGGGAAGAGCTAAAATGTCCTTCAGCAGATGAATGGACAAAGAAGATATGGTCCATATATGTGGTGGAATATTACGCAGCCATCAGAAAGGATGAACACCCAACATTTGCATCAACATGGATGGAGCTGGAGGAGCTTATACTACGTGAAATAAGTCAAGCAGAGAAAGACAATTATCATACGGTTTCACTTATTTGTGGAATATATGGAACAGCATGGAGGACATTAAAAGGAGGGGAAAAATGAAGAGGGGGAAATCAGAGGGGGAGACAAACCATGAAAGACTATGGACTCCGGGAAACAAAGAGAGATTTAGCGGGGAGGTGGGTTGGGGGACTGGTTAGCCCAGTGATGGGTATTAAGAAGGGCATGTATTTCGTGGAGCACTGGGTGTTATATGCAAACAATGAATCATGGAACACTACATCAAAAACTAATGATGTACTGTATGGTGACTAACGTAACATAATAAAAAAATTAAAAAAAAAAAGAATATTACACTTGAGTAGTTTATGGTCCCCTCTTAGTTTATCTGTTCTGATCACTCCACATAGAAGGGATCATATTATTTTCAGATACCCCAAAACAAGTATCTATAGTTCCTGCAAACCAAATTCTTTATTTTTCACAAAATAATGTTTGAAAATGTCAAAATCTTCCTTTGACTTCCTTTCACCAGGAATTGCACTACTGGGTATTTACCACAAAGATACAGATGTATCTTTTCACTACAGATGTAGTGAAAAGAAGGGCCACATGCACCCCAATATTCATAGGAGCAATGTCCACAATAGCCAAACTGTGGGAAGAGCTGAAATGCCCTTCAGCAGATGAATGGACAAAGAAGATATGGAATATCTTCTTTGCGGTGGAATATTATGCAGCCATCAGAAAGGATGAACAAAATAATGTTTGAAAATGTCAAACATTATTCACTGGGACAGCATGGTGTAGTAACATCCTGGGTATTGGAGACAAGATAAACCTGGGTCTAAATCCCAGTTGAGCACCTTATTAACTTGGTGGCTAGAGCAAATCTTTTAACCTGGCTTCAGCGTCCTCTTATCTATAACAGAGATAATAATTCCACCCTCCTAAGAGTGTAAGCATAATACTTTAAAATCACATAGCACAAGTGTCTGGCATAAATTATGAGAGAAATGAAAGTTATGGCTGCTATCATTTCAATTTCTGTCATTTAAGTCCTCCCTCAAATATACACCAAGAACATTTACTTGGATAGTGCAAAGAAAGAAAATGAGCTAAACGTAGTAAACATTTTAAAACTTCACTGACACCATAAATAAGGTTCTAAAAGATTATATTTCAGATGAACTTTAATGAACATTGTAATTCAAAAGATTAATCAAATGAATATTTCAGAAGTAAATCTGGCTTTACCTCTGGGAACTGCTTAGTAACTTTCCAAGATAAAGAAATTACTTATTAGCATCTGCTGTTGTAATGAGGTTAGAGTAGAAGACGACACTTTCTAGGAATAATGACAGCAAATATTAAATGTGCTATCTGGACATTATTTTACTAGCAAAAACTAAAGGTTAAAGGACTATATACCTCACTACATATTTCATGTCTATGATTATTTTAATGTACTCTGAAAAAATGCTTGAAATCATTAACTTACTTTCCATAAAATACAGTAAAAAAATATTCAGTTGTACCCAAATCAGAAGAATAATCTAGAAATCACTTGAGCCATTCTTTCCATTGAAAAATAGGCTTCAAGTTATAATCGACTAAGTATGTTTGAAACATAATATTTATCAAGAGATCGTCTTAAATATGATATTGACAATTCCCTTTCAGAACCTGACCCTATTTGGGGTGCCTGAGTGTTTCAGTTGGTCAAGTGTCTGCCTTTGGGTCGGGTCCTGGGATAGAGCCCCCAGTCGGGCTCCCTGCTCAGTGGGGAGCCTACTTCTCCCTCTTCCTCTGTAGCTCCCCCTGCTCTCTCGCTCTCTCTCTCTCTCTCAAAAAAAAAAAAAAAAAAGAAAAAGAAGAAAAGAAAAGAAAAGGAACCTGATCTATTTTTCAGATCCAGTTCTATGGAATTTACTTTATAGCTTACTTATTGATTCTGGAGTTTATTTCAAAAGGTACATATAATTTGTTCCTGCTTATCTCATAGAGGAATTAAGTAATACTAGTATTCCACATCTACTCTTCATCTAGTTCAAACTGATTGATCCAGTTATTAATATTTGGTCAATTTTGGATCAAAATATTATGCATTGCATACAGTTTCAGGACACAGGTATCTGATAACTATTATTTCATTCTATTTCACATCAACTAAATTGACCACTCTGACAGAAAACCATGACTAAATGGCTGGAGGTGACTTTGAAAATACAGATATAAATACAATGTATACTTCCCTTATTTTCAAGGAGTTCACAATCTAATAAGAGCTAACAAATAGTTAAAAACACAATTATAAAACACTGAAATAAGTAAGATCTCAAGCATTTCCTTGAGAAAAGAACAAACTTTCATTGCATCACAACTGAAAGGTAATGCCCCTCTGGATTCATGAAAACTACTGTGACCGTCTCCAAATGAACCAAGATAAATATCTAGAAAATATTCTTTACTAATGCACATTACTATAAATGTGTAACTTTACATACTTGAATGCAATCAGATGGCCTAAATTTAACAATACACACACATATATGTATGTCTAGGTACATACGGAATATAAATGCTTAAGTTTTACTATATATTATCACATAAGCAGTATTTATTTACAAGTCATCTGTGACCACAGAACTAACGAAATTGGAGATTAGTGTACGTGAGCCTTCCGCTAGGACTGAGTCTGCGGACAGTAACACTCCAAATCTCATACCAGAATTTCTCAACTGGTGAACTCTCCCATCTGGCCCCCATAATTACTCCAAAGCTGTATCTTAATAATAACTTGATTATTATTAACAACCTACATGTGGAGATTAAAACATAGGCCAAAAGGCTAAAAATAGCACTTCACATTTTAAAGAATGCTTTAAGGAAGATATATATATGGTTTACTCTTTAGGTAAAGCTTTAAAAACACAGAACAATATCATATGCTGTTCATCACATACATGTCACTAAAAATATAAAAAAAGAAATGAAATTTACCCTAAATTTATGACAGTAAAACTGAAGATAGGACCTAAAAAATGGAATTTTATCAGAGTTCCCATTTGGTTAACCAGTAAGTTAAGCACCTGACTTGATTTCAGCTCAGGTCATGACCTCAGGGTTGTGGGATTGAGCCCCTTGTTGGGCTCCTTGCTGGGCATGGAGCCTGCTTAAGATTCTCTCTCTCCTTCTGCCCCTTTCCCCCAATCTCTAAAAAAAAAATAATAACAAAAATAAATGTAAAAATGGGACTTTTTCTGTATTGCTCTGTTTATTAAGAGAAAATAATTGAAGCAATTATGGCAAATATGGCAATTATGGCCAAGTGTTAACTATGAAGAGAAAATCAAGTAACAGAATCTTGGACTGCTACACAATTGTTTGTACTTCTCTACATTTAAGATTTTTTTCTCAAAATAAAAGAAAAAAATTTACTTAAGAATGCTTTGACATGATAATCCTACCTACCTTACATCAGTTTTATTGGGGAAATCACCATTGGCTTCCCCATTACTCTCAGTGGAATACAAAAGCCCCAAAGGACTTTATCTAGGGTTATACAAAACATCAGTGAAAGGGTAGATGAGAACTGTCCCTAAGTCTTTTTTTTTTAATTTTTTATTTTTTATTAACATATAATGCATTATTAGCCTGTCCCTAATTCTTTATGTTTATTTAATTCAATGATCCAAAGGCCTTCCTTTCATGACTGTACTCTGACTTTCCTACGCCAGTGTGAAAGCATACTCTCATAGTCTATGCCTCCACCGTCCCTGGCCCCCTTAGTATTTCTGCAAGCTCCTTGCATCTCAACATTGATGCAAGTGTCTTGGCTTTTATGGCGTGCGACACAGGTTGTGGTTAGGTTATGGTAGGTAGGCATCCTGTTTAAAACTGCTATCAAGCAAACAAAACTTTGTTTTGTTTTTTTGAAGATTTTATTTATTTATTTGACAGAGAGAGACAGGACAAGCAGAAGGGTAGAAGAAGGAAAAGCAGCCTTCCTGCTGAGCAGGGAGCCCCATGCGGGACTCAATCCCCGGACCCCAAGATCATGACCCGACTCAAAGGTAGTCACTTAACTAACTGAGCCACCCAGACGTCTCAAACAAACAAAACTTAGTAAATCCCAAACATGGTTTATAAAATATGTTTTATTATTATTCTCCCAATAGATGGTTAAAAACCAGGGTCATTAAAGTATGCTTTCCACTTGACAAGACCCAGTGCTCTGCTAAGGATTTCAGTGGGGAAAATACGGGAAAGGAGAAAGAGAGAGAGAGAGAGACAGAGAGATTAATTCAGCAAGGAGAACATAATGTTTATTGACTTAGCGAATAACAAAAGCCAAAGACATAAAAGTGTGAGGTGTAGTTTTGGACAGTGATGAGTTCCGTGGCTGTTTGTGGTTTATAGGGAGGGGGAAAAATGAGGTCGGAAAGGAAGGCCACAGCCAGATCAAGGAGGACACGATCATCAGCACGGAGTCTGAACTGCACTGTTGAGAGCCATGAGGAGATGCTGAGGCCCACGAAGACGGGGCAGCGAGCTGGCCGCTGTAACAGGACACTAACTGCCCTGCTCCTCTCCGTCCTGCTGCGCTTCTCACTTCTGTATTCCCTGAGCCTCTAACGATCTGCTGGGCTCTTCTTTTACTGCTCTGCCCTTTGTTGTTGTTGTTGTTTTTTTTTTTTTCCCCACCCACTTAGAGGCTTGTTTGCTTTCAGTGACTGTGAGCCCCTCCATTGACTGACGGACTGTCCCTGCCACGGGCTCTTCCAGCCGTTCCATTCTGCCTCCAGGTTCCTCTGCCAATCATGGTCCTGGCAAGAGAGAAAACCCGACTGTTTTTCTCTCTTTCCTTCTGTTTGAATACTGGAATGGGAGTGGTTTCTTGTTTCTTTGGATAAGCATGACCCGAATTCGTCATTAGTTGAAAGATTGTATAACTTTTTTAGGTAGTGTTTTATCAGCTGAAACCAAACCACTGTGATTTCTAGCTTTTATGTTACACTTTTCGAACAAATGACTTAAAATAGTTGATAATGAATCTGCCGTCAAATAAGCTGACTCTGTAGTAAATCAAAGCCAGAAAGAGTTTATACTTCTAATTCCTCACATTTTCTTTTCACACTTTTTTTGTCTTGAATCACCCCCTCCTGACACTGGTGAACATCTGTTCTCCCAATTATACTCAATTTATGATTGTGATAATGTGGTGCAACTAGAATATTATTTCCAACTGTTCATAATTTTAACATGTGCTAATATGAACCAAAACATACTTTCAACATTTGACGGGTGGCTACAGCTTATGTCCTCTCTCTCAGTGATTACATATTTTTCATACCGTATTTTGCATGTCAGAATACCTGTACGTGGAGCAATAATCTTGGATGATGTATAATCTGTCTGCCCTGCCTATACAAAGCAATCGAGCATAGCGTGCAAACATAACCTTCACTACATAAAACAGATGAAAGCAGAACTGTCTGGCTGAATGGGGGTGCTGGTGGGACCCAGAGCCCCACCTGCCCTTCGTAGAACTTTTGGGCTCCTCAGAACACAGATGGAAAGTCACTATCCTAAAAGGCAGTGACTAGAATATCTATTTCTTTGTAGACCCTTGTGGTACCCACACATAATAACCTAGTAGGTTGTCAATAAATCCTTGATGATGATGAGCTGCCCATTCAACCTCTCTAGAAAACCACAGCTTCCTTTGGCCCTCTGGTGGCCCTTTGGGCTACTGCCTCTAGATGGCACTGTTCTCATTAGGTAGCAAAGGGACGAGACTCCAATTACTAAGTTATTAACTCAGCAGTACAGAATAAGCATACTCAAAGTGATAAATAATGTCAATTTAAAATGAGAACGAAAGACACTTCCCAGAAATTCAAACACATAACAGATAATTTCAGCTGGTTTTCCTCAAGATCTTTGATAGCGGTTCTGAAAATATGGTCCTAGGACTAACTGCATCAACATGACCTGGGGATATTGTTAAAAACGCCAATTCTCAGATCCCACCCCACATCTACTAATCAGCATCGTGGGGTGCCACCCACTCGCTTGTGTTTTAATGAATCCTCCAGGTGATTCTGATACTTGCCAAAATTTGAGAAGCTTTGATCTACAGTTACCCTTTGAATCTATTTTCAACTTTCAAAGTTGTTCTTCCTGTTCAAATGCTTGATTTTTGTCTTCACTTAAGGGCTTACTGTGATAATGGAGTTGCCAATGCTCCCCCTAGATAATTCAGTACAGAGCTTCTCACCCAGGTTAAGAATGCAGGAATTAGACACATAACCTAGTCACCATTACATTACACAAAGATGTATTATCCTTCACTGTGTACCCTGAGGTTATTTTGACTATTTCCTAACTCCTTTTGACTTGGGCTTATCTCCTCTTCTGCCAGAGGAAAGGTAACAGGCCAGCAATAACAGACCAGCAGAGTTGGTGGCTTTTGGAGGTTTAACAAGTTAATCAAGTCTGTTTCTATCCATCTGTTGAGAGAGAGAGAGAGAGAGAGAGAGAGAGAGAACATGCTCACGTGAACAGGGCTGGGGCGGAGGGAGGGGAGGGAAAGGGAGAGAGAATCCCAAGCCAATTCCACACCCAGCACGGAGCCTGACCGGGCCTGATTTCACAACCTGTGATCATGACCAGAGCTGAAATCAAGAGTCAGACACCCAACTGACTAAGCCACCCAGGAGCCCCTCAAGTCTGTTTTCCATATATATATATATATATGGGAAACATATATATATATATATATTTTTTTTTTAAATAAAGATTTTATTTATTTGTCAGAGAGACAGAGAACACAGTAGGGGAGGCTGCAGGCAAAGGGAGAAGCAGGTTCCTTGCTGAGCAAGGATTCTGATGCAGACTCCATCCCAGGACCCTGGGATCATGACCTGAGCCAATGAACCAAAGGCAGACACTTAACCAACTGAGCCACCCACGTATCCCTCAAGTCTGTTTTCTAAGAAGAATTCTAACACCTCTGTTTTCCAAATACAACCTAAGATAGTGAAAACACACTCCCAAGCAAACATATACATTTCCTGATGAAGGAAAAACTATGGTATTGAGCCTAAAATTTTCTTTGGGCATATATTAAAAACTTAGAACAATAAAGATGCATCTTTTAAGCAGAGCAAGTATCTACTGCTCATTCTGTTCACCTTCAGTCACATTTCAATAAGATGGCTATTGAAATACATGTCTTTAAACTACATATTCAGTTTCACCTCATGACTGCTCTTAAAATCTTTCACTGCTAGGTAATCAATATTTACTTGTCTTTCAAAGTATACCCTAGTCGTTAAGCACAGTGTTAAAGACTCTCAAGTGAACCGCATTCATAGAGGGACACACACACACACACACACACACACACACTCATACTCATGCATGTGCATTAACACAGAGAAAAAGACACTTTGAGGTATTTATACAAGCATCTGCCATGAGCGGCACTGTTTCTTCTACACCCCATAACCCTGTTCCCCTATCAACCCCCGCAGGAAAAAGGTCACAAACCAGGTATAACTGGTGATCATAGAAGGACCAATATGAGAATTAGCTCACGGACTAACGAAATCTAACAACGGAGTATCATTAGCACTTCACATTAGCCACCTAAGATGACCGACAGGACTGAACACTGAACTAAACATTCCAAGTGCTGACTTCTTGTCCAGGTTTTGCCACTCACTAGCCCGTGATTTAGCCCTGTTGGGCCTTACTTTCCTTCCTTGAAAAATAACGGTTCAAAAAAGGATTTGATGTGGATATGTGAAATTCTATAGAATTTCTTTAAAGTTGTTTTTTTTAATAGTGGAAACTTCCAAACAACATAAAAGTAGAGAGAACAGTACAACAAGACTCACAAGTATCCATCATCCACTTTCTACAACTGTTTTTTTCTGCTTCACTGAAGTACGATTGTCAAATAAAAACAGTATGTACTTCGGTCGTACCACACAATTGTTTCTATGTGATGATTTAATATACGGATACACTGTGAAATGATTATGACAGTCAAATTAACATATCCATTATCTCATGTAGTGTACTGTAAGTGCCTGACATTCAACTTTTGAATGGGCCTCCATTTCAAAAGACATCCATCACGAATAAGCATATTGCCACCGGTATGACACAGCTACTAGAAAAACAACCAGACAGGGAACTAGGCCACCCCACCCCACCTGCGAAGGTACCTTTCAGAAAGCCTTGGGTAACTCAGATAACTGACTCCTTGTGTGACCGACTTCTTCCTTCCCAAGCCCTAATTCTGGCTTTTATGCCTCACATTAGCCAATAAAGAGAGAACCTGCAAAACCGTTGGGCACCCCACCCTCGGACTCGAACAAAGGCAGGGCCCCAGGTCTGTTCCACCTGCCAGGTACCCTCCAGAAACCGCAGGTAATAAATCTTTGTCCTCAAAGTTCCCTCATGGTTTCCTGAAGTGCATCCTGCAATCATAGTAAGAACCACAAGAGCCAGCCCAGCCATGAGTAAGGGCCCCCATGGAGGAAATGTCTGGGGAGCTCCCTACCAGTGTCCCGGGAAAGCACAGCAGGCACGCCTGATTGAGGTCACTGCCATCAGGAGGCTTGGGATGGAGGAACTAACTACCTTTTCTCTTTTTTCTGTGATGGTGAGAACACGAAGATCTATAAATTTCTATTACACAATATAGTATTAGTAACTATAACCATCATGTTATATATCAGATCCCCAGAACTTATTCATCTTACAACTGAAAGTCTCTACCCTTTGACCAACATCTCCCCATTTCTCCCATCCCTCAAATCCTGGCAACGCTCTGATTCTATTAGTTTGTTGACTTTTTTTTTATTCCACATATAATTGAGATCATACAGTTGTTTGTCTTCCTGTGTCTGGCTTATTTCACTCCGCATAATATCCTCCAGGTTTATCCATGCTGTTGAAAATGGCAGGATTTCCTTCTTTTTTTATAGCTGAGTAATATCGCATTGTGCCTGCACATTTGTGTGTGTGTGCGCATGTGTGTGTATACATTTTCTTTATTCAACCATTAACAGACACTTAAGTAACTTGTTTCCATACCTTGGAATGATCCATATACTGTGAATAACGCTACAAGGAATACGGGTGTTCAGATCTCTCTCCGGGATACTGATTTCATTTCCTTTAGCTACAGATCCAGAAGTGGGATTATTGGGTCATATGCAAGTTCTATTTTTATTTTTTGAGGAGCTTCCATATTGTTTTCCATAATGGTTGTACCAACAGTGCACGAGTTCCCTTTTCCCCACACCCTTGCCAATACTTGTTATTTTTTTGTCTTTTTAATAACAGTCATCGGAACAGGTGTGAAGTGAGTCTCATGTTCCTGCTGGCCATCTGTATGTTTTCTTTGGAAATATTTGCCCATTTTAAAATCAGAACTATTAAGTTTTGTTTTGTTTTGTTTTTTCTATTGAGGTATATGAGTTCCTTATATATTTTGGGTCAGATAGATGTTTTACAAATATTTTCTCCCTTTCCATAGATTATCTTTTCATTTTGTTGATTGTTTCCTTTGCTTTGCAGAAGATTTTTAGTTTAACACAGTCCCAATATTTATTTCTGCTTTTGTTACCTGTTCTTCGGTGTCATGCTCAAAAAATCACTGTCTAGTCCAGTGTCAAGGAGCTTTTCCCCTATGTTTTCTTCTAGGAGGTTTTTGATTTCCAGTCCTAAATTTAAGTTATTTAATCCATTTTGAATTAATTTTACACATATTTCTGTTTATTCTCTTGCATGTGGATATTTAGTTTTCCTAACACCATTTACTGAAGATACTATCTCTTTCTCCATTGTGTATTCTTGGAGCCCCCATCAAAGATTAATTGGCTCTATACATGTGTATTTATTTCTGGGCTCTTTGTTCTGTTCCACAGGTTTGTTTTTATGCCAGTGCTATACTGTTTTGATTACAGCTTTGCTAGATAGTTTGAAATCAGGAAGTACGGTGCCTTCAGTTTTTTTCTTCTTTCTCAAGATTATATTGGCTATTTGGTGACTTTAATGATTCCATATGAGTTTTGGGATTCTTTTCTATTTCTCTGAAAAATGCCACAACTGGAATTTTGGTGGGAATTCATACAGGGGTCGCACTGAATCTACAGATCTATAACTCTAAATGGAAGATAATTAGGGCAGTACACAAGGTAGTAGAGGGGGCAGTAGAACTCTCGAGTAGCTGAAGTATGGAAGTATGCTTCTATGATGGCTCGCCAAGGGCCTGAGCACTGACATAGGAAGCTGTGAGCAGAAAGGAGTAGAGAGTTTTCTGAGATGAGGGTAATCTGACATGAGATGCCTTACAGAGGAGATACAGGAAGTCTGGCCAGTGACATTACCTAACCATAAACAATTTAAGTGCAACAAATGTGTTCTAAGTACAGGTGTATTTTTTTCCTAAATGCTAGTGAAGAGGCATGTACACAGCAGGTACTCAAAAATGACTAAATTAAGTGAAACTGGGGGGAAAAAAGGAGATTCAATTCTGTTCTCAAGAGCTGGTATCTGATGTTAAAATCAATTTAAAGTTACCGCAGGATTTTGGAACCAGAACTAAGATTTCAGGAAGCTGACTACAGTTCTACATGTGAGAAGTAAGAGGAGAGATCAAGAACTGGGGAGTTGCGGGGCGCCTGGGTGGCTTTCAGTTAAGTGTCTGACTCTGTATTTTGGGTCAGGTCATGATCTCATGGGTTATGAGACTAAGCTGGGCATCTGCGCAGGATGTGGAGTATGTGGAGCCTGCTTAACTTTCTCTCTCCTTCTTCACTCCCCACCCCCACCGGCTTGTGCTCTCGGAGCGCTCCTTATTTCTCTCAAAAAAAAAAATAGGTAAAAAAAAAAGAATCAGGGAATTAAGATGTTCCCAGTGAGGTGACACACAGAGTCACCTAAGTTGAAGGCAGACACTTAACTGACTAAGCCTTAAAATTCTTTTTTTTTTTAAAAGATTTTATTTATTTATTTGACAGAGAGAGATCACAAGTAGGCAGAGAGGCAGGCAGAGAGAGAGAGGAGGAAGCAGGTTCCCCGCGGAGCAGAAAGCCCGATGCGGGACTCGATCCCAGGACCCTGAGATCGTGACCTGAGCCGAAGGCAGCGGCTTAACCCACTGAGCCACCCTATATTAAAGCCCTGACTGCCATGACGGTACTGGGAGATAGGACCTTTGAGAGTTAATTAGGATTAAATAATAAGGGTGGGGCCCTCATGATGGGATTAGTGGCCTCATAAGGAGAGAGATCAGACAGCATCCTGGAGCACATGAAATCCTTCTCTCTCTGTCTCAGTCATATGTAAGACTCAAAGAAAACCAGGCCATCTGCAAGCCAGGAGGAGGGCTCTCCCCAGAACCTAACCATGCTGAAACCCTAATGCTGGCCTGTAGCCTCCAGGCTATAAGAAAATAAACTCATATTAATCAAGCTACCTAATTTACAGTTTCTTTCACAGCAATGATAAAAAGCAAAATATAAATACCAAATTACTTTTTTAAATTCCAGTAATTTTTTTTAACAAGTTTTGTTCTAAAGAATGGTTTCGATTTATAGAGAATTTGACCAGATTAGTACAGAGAGTTCCCATATCACCTGTTCGTTTCTCCCTCCCTCCCCACACATGGTATCCACTATTAGATGCTCAGTAAGATGCTCATACCATAGGAGAGGCATACCAGATCCAGGAGCAAACCGGAGCCACAGCCACCTCTCTTCCACCTCAAATTAACTAAGGGTCATGCTTAGGACAAAAGCCCCTTGAATGGAAGGCCTACAGAGAAGTGAAGTTATAGATTTCTTTTTTAGAAGAGTGAGCATGTTGAATTTTCATACATTAGAAGCAGGTAATTTGCAGCCACCTAGTGCTACTTTCTCCACTTAAAGGCCTCCAGGAGTCTACCAATGCAGTCATGGCTCTCTCCCCAGCTCCGAGGTTCCTCTAGGTCTGGCCTTGCCCAGCACCAGGAGACCTACTGAATCTCCCCCTCTGCTGTGCTATGTCTTCTGCGTGTTACACCTCTGCACACACCCTAACCCCCAGATCCAAATTCTACTCAACTGTTGGAACCCATCCCCTCCACAAAGTCTTTTCAGACCCATACTGTGTTCTTTCCTTCGTTACTCCTCAAATAGCCACATGATCAGCAGGTCAGAGTTGATCATTGAATCATTCTCTAAATGTTCGTGTACGAGCCTCTTTAGAATAAGGACCATGGATCATATTTTTTCTCCACCAATCCTCTTAAGTACAGCCCTGGAAATACAGTGTTTGATCAATAAATATATTTGATTACTAGTCAGTCCACAGACAGGGCAAGTTTTAGACAACTGCTTGATCTACTCAATCTTTCAGAGAAAACTACCTGCAGAAAATGAAAAGGGCTCTAAAAATCCTGAAACTACTGAAACGTGGCAGCCTGGGCCCAATGCCACAAGCAGAGGTTTCCAGTGGTATAACTCTTAACCCTAGCTGAATTTCTAGACCCGTGAACACCCACTCGCTAGAGAGGAAAACAGATGTTAATTAAGACATACCGTCTGAAGTTGTAAGAATCTTCTTGCCTTTGGGGACGAAAGCATGCCCAGCATGACTGATAACCCAAACCGGAAAGCGTCCGTTTATTGAGGAGTACAAAGCCTTTGCAAATGGCACATAAAAGGCAGAAAAACCTGGATTACCTAAAAAAAGAAACACAGAGTTAGCTTAGTTAAGTAAGGCAACACAGAGTTTTAGTTTCGTTAACTAAAGCAATAAACTCACGCAAGATATGCAGACTGGAAAAGAAGGATCTATTTGACCTCACGCTTTCTTCTACAAATCTACTAATATTTATACATACAATTCAATTTTAATAGCCTTTTTATCTTAAATCTGGGAATGATAACTCAGAAAATTTCTGCTCCTGCTTTGTTCCCCAACGGTTTGAAGATGAATTCTTCCTCCCTATTCCTCAGCTTAGTAAATGGAACCACCAATCCTAAACCAAATAAATACTCAAGTCCTAACACCAGAAGTCACTCTTGGTTTCTCCCTGTTTTTCACAACCAGTTCACCAATTAGTCCTGTTAACTTTGTTTCCAAAAATAGATCTCACGTCTTATGCATCTCATGTCTCTCCCTTAGTGTTATCACGGAGTTTCCTACAGCAGCCTCCTCATGGGACTTCTATCTACTCCTGTCCACTGGGAGCCCATTCTGCAGGGTACCCAGAGAGATACCTTCAAACTTCAAATCAACTCATAGCAGTATCCTATTTACACCCCTCTCAGTGGCTTCCCATTACCAGCCTAGTAGTCCAAGGTCATTAATCCTGTCTCGAAAGGCCTTCACGATTTTACTGTGCTCAGTTAGCAAGTTGCATGAGAACATATCAGTGTAAGAATCATTCACAAAGAGTACTTTGAGGAGTCTACTGAGGTTCCGTTGTCATTTATCACAAGGACTTAGATTATAAGCAGATGTACAGTTTGACCTTTTGGGAAAAAGACCACCAACTAATACATACAGACTTTTCTTGTGTATACACAGAAGGTATTTTTGACATAGGTTTGCTATAGAGAAATGGAATGAATAATGAATGACCTTTTAGAAAAAGAGTCAATCTGATACATCTTCAGGGGGAAAAGACAGTGAGATGGGGTTTTCATCTTGCAATCATCATCCGTATAATGCTTTCATAGATACTGGTCCATTTCCATCAATGCCAATTTTCCAATCAATTTATTATTTCTTCATCCTATTAGGTTTTCTCCTCTTTGCAATTCCACAGACACGGTTTTGCTGCACTGATAAAACTTCTGCCACCCTTGTTAAAAAACACGGATTTATTTCTTCATGACCTGCCTCTGTCAGTTCCTAGACAGGCCAAGAAGCAAAGTGGTGGAGGGCACAGACTCTGGAGCCTGATTGTGTGAGGCGGAATCCTGGCTTTGCTATTTACCAAGTGTGTGACCTTCGGAAAGTTATCTAACCTCTCTGGGCCTTAGCATCTTCGTCCACAAGATGAGGATAATAATCAACTACATCATGTGAGAACTAAGTGAACTGATGTATACAAAGAACTTAAACACCGCTTGATACACAAGTGCTGCAGAAATGCTAGCTACTGACTTAATATGTCTAGCCATGATATGTAATAAATGGTCTTAGCACTCTTACTGCTATTTTGCTTCTGTTGCATTCTCACCTACTGACCCAAGTTCCAATATCTTTTTGTTACTGTACTAGTGTCATCTTTGTGAAATAGCCTAGAAACTTCCTCAAAGGCAGCAGTATGCTCTCTGGCCAGCTGAGTGGTCACAGCGCAGCTTGAGGAGGAAGAGGAGAGGAGGGGTGTGGTGTGTAGCACTGGGCTGCAACATCTGTGGTGGATGGGGACTGCATTGCTTCATGTTTTGTATCTAAATCTTCAATAAGTTTGAAATATTTTTTAGAATAAAGGACAAAGTAGCAATCCAACTTCTTTCCAAGTGATTAGCAAAGTGTCCCAAGACCATTTATAATATAATCCACTCTTTCTGCATTGATTTGAAATGTCTTTTACATTAGCTTGCTAATTCTAATTCCAAATTCTAATTCCAATTCTAATTCTAATTCCAAATAATTCCATTTATCTTTTTCCTTTTCTCCTCTGCCAGTGCCACACTGTCTTGATCACTACCTCAGTATTTATTTATATTAATTAATTAATTAATATTTATTTTATTTATATTTTAATGTTTCAGTAACTGGCAGGGCAAATCCCTTCTTTTAATTTCCACCCCCTAAATTTTCTAGGCTGATCTCATAGCCTTTAGAATTATTTTCACCAGCTTCAATTTTTAAAAATCTTTTTGGAATTCTGACTGAAATTTCATCTCATTTATACATTAATTGAGAAAGATTTGATTTTTTTACCTTACTGATTATAATCTTCTAGGAATGCATCATGTTTTACTCAAATGTTTTGTCTCTCAGCAAAGTTTTACAGTGGTTTTCATATGGCTAGAAAATAAGTCCACATTTTATTTTAAAAAAATTATTTATCTATTTATTTGAGAGAAGGAGGGGGAGAGAGAGAGAGAGAGAGAGGAAGAGGAGGGGGAGTGGGGGAAGGAGAGAAATTCTGAAGAAGATTCCCTGCTGAGTGAGGATCCTGATGCAAGGCTCAATCTCATTACGCTGAGATCAGGACCTGAGCTGAAATCACAAGTAGGATGCTCAACTACCTGAGCCACCCAGGTGCCCCTAGTCCACATTTCAAAGTTTTGTATCTTATTACATGCCAGGCAGCATTTAAGTGTTTTGCATGTACTAACTCATTTAGTCCTCCCGTAAGGTAGTACTATTCCTATTTCCATTGTCTGGATAAGGAAACTGAGGCACAAGGAAGATAAACAGCTTGACCAAGACCACACAGATGGTAAGTGCTCAATAAATATGTGATGGCTACAAGAGGATACAAAAGAAAATAGTAATAATGAATTTTAAAAAGAGCATAAATTATCTGGCTTAGGATCTTCTGTATAACTTGTAGTTAATCTTACAAAGGCCCACAAAGTACCTGGCATTATCATTAGGGTTAATGCCTGGCAATCACTTGCATGATATCTGACACACAGTACATGCTGAATAAATGGTAGCTATTACTGCTAGTATTATTATTACATATTTTTAAAAAATTAGTTTTATTAACATATAATGTATTATTTGCCCGAAGGGTACAGGTCTGTGAATTATCAGGCTTACACATTTCACAGCACTCACCATAGCACATACTCTCTCCAATGTCCATAACCCAACCACCCTCTCCCTACCCACTTCCCCCTGGCAACCCTCAGTTTGTTGTGTGAGATTAAGAGTCTCTTATGATTTGTCTCCCTGATCCCATCTTATTTCATTTTTGCCTTCCCTAACCCCCACAACCTCCCACCCTGATCAGAGAGATCATATGATAATTGTCTTTCTCTGATTGACTTATTTGACTCCATAATACCCTCTAGTTTCATCCACATCACTGCAAATGGCAAGATTTCATTTCTTTTGATGGCTGCATAGTATTCCATTGTATATATATAGGAGCTCTTCTTTATCCATCCATCTGTTGATGGACATCTAGGTTCTTTCCATAGATGGCTATTGTGGACATTGCTGCTATAAACATTCAGGTGCACGTGCCCCTTCGGATCACTACATTTGTATCTTTAGGGTAAATACCAGTAGTGCGATTGCTGGATTGTAGGGTAGCTCTATTTTCAACGTTTTGAGGAACCTCCATACTGTTTTCCAGAGTGGCTGCACCAGTTTGCATTCCCACCAACAGTGTAGGAGGGTTCCCCTTCTCTGCATCCTCACCAACACCTATCATATCCGGAATTGTAAATTTTAGACATTCTGACTGGTGTGAGGTGGTATCTCATCATGGTTTTTGATTTGTATTTCCCTGATGCCGAGAGATTTTGAGCACTTCTTCATGTGTCTGTTGGCCATTGGATGTCTTCTTTGGAGAAATGTCTGTTCATGTCTTCTGCTCATTTTTTGATTGGATTATTTGTTCTTTGGGTATTGGATTTGGTAAGTTCTTTATAGATTTTGGATACTAGCCCTTTATCTGATATGTCATTTGAAAATATCTTCTCCCATTCTGTCCACTGTCTTTTGGTTTTGTCGACTGTTTCCTTTACCGTGCAAAAGCTTTTGATCTTGATGAAGTCCCAATAGTTCATTTTTGCCCTTGCTTCCCTTGCCTTTGGCAATATTTCTAGGAAGAAGTTGCTGCGGCTGAGGTTGAAGAGGTTGCTGCCTGTGTTCTCCTCAAGAATTTTGATGGATTCCTGTCTCACATTGAGGTTGTTCGTCCATTTTGAGTCTATTTTTTTGTGTGGTGTAAGGAAATGGTCCAGTTTCATTTTTATGCATGTGGCTGTCCAATTTTCTCAACACCATCTGTTGAAGAGACTGTCTTTTTTCCATTGAACATTTTTTCCTGCTTTGTCAAAGATCAGTTGACCATAGAGTTGAGGGTCTATTTCTGGGCTCTCTATTCTGTTCCATTGATTTATGTGTCTTTATGTGCCAGTACCATACTGTCTTGATGATGACAGCTTTGTAACAGAGTTTGAAGTATGGAATTGTGATGCCACTAACTTTGGCTTTCTTTTTCAACATTGCCCTGACTATTCAGGGTCTTTTCTGGTTCCATATAAATTTTAGGATTATTTGTTCCATTTCTTGGGAAAACACTGATAGTATTTTGATAGGGATTGCATTAAATGTATAGATTGCTTTAGGTAGCATAGACATTTTCACAATATTTCTTCTTCCAATCCATGACAATGGAACGTTTTTCCATTTCTTTGTGTCTTCCTCAATTTCTTTCATGAGTACTTTATAGTTTTCTGAGTACAGCTTCTGTGCCTCTTTGGTTAGGTTTATTCCTAGGTATCTTATGGTTTGGGGTGCAATTATAAATGGGATTGACTCCTTAATTTCTCTTTCTTCTGTCTTGCTGTAGGTGTATGGAAATGCAATGTATTTCTGTGCATTGATTTTATATCCTGACACTTTACTGAATTCCTGTACAAGTTCTAGCAGATTTGGGGTGGAGATTTTTGGGTTTTCAATAAAGTATCATATCATCGGCAAAAAGTGAGAGTTTGACTCCTCAACTTGTTTGTTGGGAGATTTTTAACTCACTGAGCCACCCAGGTGCCCCATGTTTGTTGGGAGATTTTTGATGACTGCTTCAATCTCCTTACTGGTTATGGGTCTATTCAGGTTTTCTATTTCTTCCTGGTTCACTTTTGGTAGTTTATACATCTCTAGAAATCCATCCATTTCTTCCAGATTGTCAAATTTTCTGGCATACAGTTGCTCACAATATGTTATTGTATTTGTATTTCTTTGGTGTTGGTTGCGATTGCTCCTCTTTCATTCATGATTTTATTAATTTGGGCCCTTTCTCTTTTCTTTTTGATAAGTCTGACCAGGGGGTTATCAATCTTATTAATTCTTTCAAAGAAACAGCTCCTGTTTTGTTGATTTGTTCTACTGTTCTTTTTGTTTCTATTTCATTGATTTCTGCTTTGGTCTTTATTATTTTACTTCTCAAGCTGGGTTTAGGGTTTCTTTCCTGTTCATTCTCCAGCTCCTTGAAGTGTAGGGTTAGGTTGTGTACTTAAGACCTTTCTTATTTCTTGAGAAAGGCTTGTATTGTTACATACTTTTCTCTCAGGACTGCCTTTGTTTTGTCCTAAAGATTTTGAACCGTTGTGCTTTTATTTTTATTTGTTTCCATGAATTTTTAAAAATTCTTCTTTAATTCTCTGGTTGACCCATTCATTCTTTAGCAGGATGCTCTTTAGCCTCCATGTATTTGAGTTCTTTCCACCTTTCCTCTTGCGATTGAGTTCTAGCTTCAGAGCATTGTGGTCTGAAAATACACAAGGAATGATCCCAGTCTTTTGGTACTGGTTGAAGCCTGATTTGTGACCCAGGACGTGATGTATTCTGGAGAATGTTCTATGTGCACTAGAAAAATGTGTATTCTTTGCTTTGGGATGGAATGCTCTGAATATATCTGTGAAGTACATCCAGTGTCACTTAAAGTCACTTAAAGTCATCCAGTGTCACTTAAAGCCTTTATTTACTTGTTAATCTTTTGCTTAGATGATCTGTCCATTTCAGTGAGGGGGTGTTAAAGTCCCCTACTATTATTATATTATTGTTGATGTGTTTTTTGATTTTGTTATTAATTGGTTTATATAATTGGCTGATCCTATGTTAGGGGCATAGATACTTAAAACTGTTAGATCTTCTTGTTGAAAAGACCCTTTAAGTATGATATAGTGTCCTTCTTCATCTCTTATTATAGTCTTTGGCTTGAAATCTAATTTATCTGATATAAGGACTGCCACCCAGCTTTCTTTTGATGTCCATTAGCATGGCATATTGTTTTCCACTCCCTCACATTAAATCTGGAGGTGTCTTTGGGTCTAAAATGAGTTTCTTGTAGACAGCATATTGATGGGTCTTGTTTTTTTATCCATTTTTTAATCCATTCATCCCTGTGTCTTTTGATTGGGGCATTTAGCCCATTTACATTCAGGGTAACTATTGAAAGATATGCATTTAGTGTCCTTGTATTGCCTATAAGGTGTCTGCTACTGTATATTGTCTCTATTCCTTTCTGGTCTATTACTTTTAGGCTCTCTCTTTGCTTAGAGGATCCTTTTCAATATTTCCTGTAGGGCTGATTTGGTATTTGCAAATTCTTTTAATTTTTGTTTGTCCTGGAAGCTTTTTGTCTCTCCTTTGATTTTCAATGACAGCCTAGCTGGATATAATATTTTTGGCTGCATATTTTTCTCATTTAGTGCTCTGAATATATCATGCCAGTCCTTTCTGGCTTGCCAGGTCTCTGTGGATAAGTCTGCTGTCAATTTAATATTTCTACCATTGTATGTTACAGGACTTTTGTCCTGAACTGCTTTCAGGATTTTCTCTTTGTCACTAAGACTTGTAAGTTTTACTACTAGATGACGGGGTGTGGACCTATTTTTATTGATTTTTTGAGGGGGATCTTTGTGCCTCCTGGATTTTGATGCTTGCTCCTTTGCCATATTAGGGAAATTCTCTACAATAATTTGCTTCAATATACCTTCTGCCCCTCTCTTTCTTCTTTTTCTAGAATCCTAATTATTCTAATATTGTTTCATCTTATGGTATCACTTTTCTCTTGAATTCTCCCCCTGTGATCCATTAGTTGTTTGTTTCTCTTTTGCTCAGCTTCTTTATTCCCCATCATTTGGTCTTCTATATCACTAATTCTCCCTTCTGCCTCATTTATCCTAGCAGTCAGAGCCTCCATCCTTGATTGTACCTCATTAATTCCTTTTTTGACTTCAGTTTGGCTAGATTTTAGTTATTTCATTTCTCCAGAAAAAGCTTATATTTATCCAGACAATGTTTCTCTAACATCCTCCATGCCTTGTTGGAGCCCAGCTAGCTATCTGAGAATCGTCATTCTGAACTCTAGTTCTGACATATTACCAATGTCCATATACATATTACCAAGGTCCCTAGCCATCGGTACTGCCCCATGTTCTTTTTTTTTTTTTTTTGTGGTGAGTTTTTCCACCCTGTCACTTTACCCAGATAAGAATATATGAATGAGAGAGTAAAATACTAAAAGGGTGGCAAAGACCCCAGAAAATATACACTAACCAAATCAGAAGAGACCCGAAACTGGGGGGAGACGTAAAGGGGAATAAATAAATTAAAAAAAATATGTATTAGACTGGTGAATAGAACAGAGTCACCCACTTGATGTTGGGTATATTCTGGTCTCTTAGAAGAAACTATCTCCCAAAATCCAAAGTTTTAAAGAAATTTTAAAGAACGAAAACCTTATATGTATACAAAAATAAGGGGAAACACAATGAAGTGATGGAATATGACTGTAAAGATGAAAATTAAAAGATTCTAAAAGAGGAATTGATAAGTTGGTTGGAAAAAGGAAAAAAAAAAAGCAGAGAGAATGTGATCAGGCTGGAGCTAGCTTTAGGGTATATTTTGATTTATTAGAAGAAATTATATATCCCAAAAATTTAAAGAAAAAAACCCTATATGTATACAAAAAATAAGGTTAAATACAAAGAAAAGATAAAATATGACTATAACAATGAAAAATTTAAAAGATTTTTAAAAAAAGTATTGATAAGATAAAATAGTTAATGTTAAAAGAGCAAAGAGTAAAAGTTAAAAAAAATAGAATGAGAAAAAATAAAATTAGAAAAATTTAACTTTGCAAGACTAAAGATTATGCAAAAAAAAGTCATAAATTCTATGTGTTGCTTTCCCCTAGCTCTGGAGTTTGGCAGTTCTCGTTGCTTGGTGAACTTGGGTCTTGGCTGGATATTCTTGCTGATCTTCTTGTGGAAGGGCTGTTGCAGTGTTTCTCTAATGTCTTTGCCTGAGGTGGAATTGCACCACGCTTGCCAGGGGCCAGGCTAAGTAATCTGTTTCAGTTCACTCTTGGGAACTTTTGTTCCCTGAATGCTTTCCTTATAGCTTTGGAGGACAGGAATGAAGATGGTGGCTTCCCACTCTCAGGCCCAGAGGAGCCCAGAGCTCCGAGCCCCACTCCTCAGTGTGCCCTGGGAGAAAAGCACTCAATCCCTCCCATCTCCCTGGTTTCCGGCTGTGCTCTGTGCTAACCTGGTCTGTGAGCAAGCATTTCTATTTCTGGCCCATGGCCCCATTTGGAGTCTCCAAACCCAGCAGATTCCTGCTGTGCATTCCCACGAAGCGGGGGGGGGGGGGGGGGGGGTGTGTTTCTCTGAATCTGCCATGTGTGGGGTCCCTGCTTGAAGAGCCGTGGCCTGACTGCCCCAGATCATGATTTAAGGTAACCGGGAGATGAAAGCCCGATCCTCAGCTCTGTCTCTGCAGCCAGCTTCCCTGCTTCGATATCTGGGAGCTCTGTCCACTCAGACACCCCAGTCTTTCTGTGACCCTGCAAGTCCTGAGATCACACTGTCCCCGGGAGGGCTCCACCCCCACTTAGCCTCTGGAGTGAAATTCCTCTGTGGGGCAGACTTCTAAAAGTTCCGATTTTGTGCTCCGCTGCTCCGCTGCTTGCTGGGAGCCGGCCCCTCCCCCCATGGTCTATCTTCCCGTTGCTTAGAATTCACTTCTCCACATGTCCTTCATTCCAGAAAGTGGTCGATTTTCTGTTCCTAGAGTTGCTGCTCTTCTTCTCTTCTACCTCCTGTTGAGTTTGTATGTGTTCAGAAAGGTTTGATAACTATGTAGCTGAACTCCTGGGATCTAATGCTATTTCAGTTTCCTACTCCTCTGCCATCTTGCTTCCTCTCAGCAAAATACACATCTACATATTTATTTTTTATTGAATAAATTTGACATGTGACATTCTGTGGTTTAAGGTGTATAGTATGTTAAAACTGGTTTCAGAAGAATCCATAGATAACTATATAATTTAGATGCAATAATTATGATGAGTTATAATATGAAACTGAGAGTACTAGCTAACGAACTGCTATAGAACAATGTTTTCTCCCTATCTCTGGGTTCTGAGTTCTTTCCCTTAATAACTATAAGATCTTAAGCAAATCCCTTGAAGCTTTCTTTTTCACCATTTTATCATCATTAAGTAAATGATAATGTCAACTACTCCATGTTCATTTCACTCTAGTCAGTGCTATAGCTTCATCTGTATATTCTTTTAGTTATCAATTATTCACTGAGCAGTTACTACATGGAAGTCATGGTGTCAGGCACAGGACAGATAAAGGTCTTTTTGTAATTCATATTCTAGTAGGAAATATATACACATAGCTAAGTAAGTAAATAAGGTAACTCAAGAGTGAGATAGCTTCTATGAGGAAATAAAGAGGATTGTGTGATAGAGAAGGGAAGAAATTAGAGTGGCCTGAGAAAAATGTTTGAGGAGGAGGTGGCATTTAGCTAAGACCCAAAAGATGAAAACAAATCACCCAGACCAGGACAGGGGTTAGAACAGGTGCAAAGGCCCTCAAGCAATGAGGAGTTTGCCTCCAGAAGAAACAGAAGAGTCCACAATGGCCAGTAAGTATCATGAAGATTCAACTTACAACTGAGATAGAAGTGGAAAATGTAACACAAATGATTTAAATGTCATTGCATACTTCACCATTACACGTTATGAGCCACGAACTTAACTTCTTAGTTAGAAACCACAAAAGACTGAAAAGGGTCTTTTCTGCAACTAAAATCAGACATACACACACATGCATGTATGTATATTTGTATCTTCAGAAGTAGGGATGTTTGAAAACATTCTAATATAAAAATGATAGTAAAACACTCTATTGAAGCATATCAAAATGGGTTATTAACACATACTTGGCTGAGCGTATGGTCAAATGCCTGAGCAACATATAACAGAGGCTGTGGTGACCATCACTAGACCCTAACTGGCAATACACTCTAACTATTCAACATGGTAATTGTAGACCTATGCCTTCCAGTTAGTTAATCTTGTAGAGGACAAAACCACCACATGTGAAGTTAATGTGGCACGGCACCTATACAGAAGGCTGTCATGGGGAAGGAACTCCAGGCTTCCCTATGGAGACTTGTCTGTTCCATTTCCAACCACTGTACTCCACACAAGACACATTACATGACTCTATTATACCCAGATGACCACTTGAGAGTTAGAATGACTCAATATGTTCTAGAGTGAATTCTCAAGTTGGCTCTCTGCTCATTTACCTATTTAAAGAAAGTCCAAGGATACTGCTACTTAACAAAAACTCTTAAAACACAGGTTCCCTGGGAAAGATGAAATTAAAAGTTGCTCCATCTGCAGATTCTACTAAATCCCTTCTCATTATCATTACTAACTTAAAAGGGATTGATTAATTTTGTTAGCTGCAAATATAAAATGGTTTAAAATGAAACGTCCTATCAGTCTGTCAGAGATAGACTAAACATGATGTCTTTAGTGGCTTAACAATCCTTGAAATACTGTCACCCTAATTTCCCCAACAGTATAAACAGACTCAGCCCAAATACAAAATACAGTTTTGGGTTCCAAAACTAAGGAGCAGCACCAGCCTACAGGTCCCATGAACTCCAAGAAAAAGGGCCAAGGGCAGCAATGAGAATAGAAGGGCAAACATGAAAGAACACTAAGAAACCAAGTATCATCTGAAAATGTCAAAGCACTATAAAACAGTGACACCATAAAACAGCAAATGTTTTAAGTTTCCCTTTCTCCACCAGGTCTTCGCCGAATGCTCCCTGTATCTTCCTCTTCATCGTTTGTTAGACCCGGCTCTCCGCTATAATGGACTCTTCCTTTCAAGCCTGTGCAGAAGAGCAGGCACTCTTCTCTAACACCCTTATGCCTCAAGGAGAGCAAAGACTTTTGCGACAGAGGAGTCCCCACACCGAGTGCAACACAAGTAAGTGAATGAGCACCTCTGAGTGGGGAAGCACAGGGAGCAACCAGCTCCGCTTACCAATCCATTTTACTCTAACAACCTCTCCTCTTCCACTTTCATCTATCAAACAGTTTAGTCGTTCTCACACATTCCCTGAAAACCTTGACCCTTAAATGATAGTCTCGCTTGCCATTCCATGTCAGGAGATTTCGAAATCCAGGTGGATTCACTGAGCCAACACCTTTGTCCCATAACTCATTACCTTAATCAAATTTGAAGAACGTCACCTACATTAAGCTTACCCAACGAGCTATGCCCCAGATCGGTGGTGCGCGTATCACAATCCTCTGGAGGGTTTGTTAACGCAGAGGCTGTTACATCCCCAGAGTTTCCGGTTCAGAAGATCTAGAATGGGGCCCAAGAACCTGCATGTCTAGGGAGTTCTCGGTTGATACTGCTGGTCCCAACCCCAGCTTAAAGAATCACAGGCTTAGCTTTTCTCATTACCCAGAAATGGTTAACATTCAAACCATTCTCACTCTGACAGGCCTTCTACTCTTCGAGATCTCACTCCCAATACATCTGCTATCCCATCACAGTGCAGCTCAAAGTCTGCCTATTTGGTTTTGGTTGATAATTCCTTTCATCCTACACATCTGCTGTTCTCAGTGCTGACTGCTTTCCTCAGGGCCCTTAGCTACCCTTTGTCCCATTTATTCTCAACAGATGACCTCATCTCTTAATTAGCAGAGAAGACAGAGCTCAGGAGGCAGAAACTACTTTATTCCCTCTGACATGCCTTCATGCTTCTCCACTTTAGTAACTAACTTCACCTCCTTCATGCTAGCCTCAGAAGATTCTGGCATCTCCAGTCTAAGACGACGTTTCTGCTTACCTTCTCAATCCTATACTCTGCCCTGGCCTCAAATCTCTGCTCCATCAAATAGCATGTGTCATGCCTAGAACTTCAAACTCTCCCTTGCTGCTAGCAAAGCGTATGTATTTTTAATTTTGGTAGATATCAATAAACTGCTTTCCAAAAAGACTTTTACATCATGGCAAGAGACTGGAAGTTTTACTTCCAGAAGAGGCGAAACGGAAGAGGAATTTTGGCCAGCTGCAAACAGAAGCACTTTACCAAGAAGGGGTCCGATTAAGTGTTACTGAACACCGAAACTCCCAACCTTCTTTCCCTTGTTCAGGCCTGAATATCAGCAAACAGGCTTCCACTCCTCAAACTGGATACTGGAAGATTCCTTCCTGGAAGAACTGAATGGCCCAAGAAACAGCTGCAGATACTGAAAGCTGGAAATTCTCCAGTGAAATCCTGGGTCTCTACCCAATTACCCTAGCATGAGGATTCCTAGGGTGACCAGCCATCCTGTTTTACCTAGGGCTGTTGTGATTTTAGTACCAGAAACCATGTGTCCTGGAAAATCTCTCAGACTATGACGGTCACTCTAGGTGCAACCGTGGACAAGCATCAACACTGAAGACAAAGACTTCAATTAGCTGTTTATGTCTTCCTCTGAAAAATGAAACATTTGGTAGTGCATACTAAAAACTCTAAGAATGCAAGAAGCCAAAAGAAATGATAATGCACCCATGAAACAAGAATCTATAAAAAAAAAAGAAAAAAAACATAGCATTTAGAATTGAAGTGTATAAATTTTTGGCTTAAAAGGGTCCACTAAAGCCTACAGTGGATAAAAAAGCACCCATACCAAGGTGCTTTTCCTATAAAATTTCAGACTCTTACAACAAAGAAAAGATCTAAAATGTTCTGCCTTGCAGGGGAGCTTCAAATACAAAAGATTTAATATCAGAATGATATTGAGACTTCTCAAAAGCATCTCTGAACCCTAGAAAACAGTTAAAACGCCCTCTAAACTGTCAGGAAAAATGATCTGCATCCTAGAAGTCTAACACATTTTCTGACACGATAGGTCTTTAAAAGATTACTTCCCAAGCACTTCTTCTCAGGAAGTTCCTAGAAGATGTGCTTAAGCAATAAACCAAGAAATAAGAAAATATGGGATCCAGGAAATGGAATCTAACCCAGGAAGAAAGTGAAAAAAATCCCCAGGATGGCCTGTACAGCAAACCCACAGGTCAGTCAGTCCAGACTGGAGCCAAAGAACAGAGTTCTGTGAGGGATAGCTCCAAAGAAAGAAAAAAAACAAGACCTGACTGATTACTCGAACACAATAAGAGGATTTTTTCCCCATTTCCTAGAGAACAATTTTAGGATAAATTAGTGATTCAAAAATATAAAACTATGTAAAAAAGACAATCATTGACCTAGGGAGAACAAACAAGAAAAAATGTACAAGAACTGTGGTGTGCCTGGCTGGCTCAGTCAGTTAAGCATCTGCCTTGGGCTCAGGTCATGATCCCAGGGTCCTTGCGTCAGACTCCCTGCTCTGGGGAGACCCTGCTTCTCCCTCTCTTCCCTGCTCATCCTCTTTCTTGCTATCTCTCTCTCTCTCCCTCTCTCTCTCTTAAATACATAAATAAAGTTGTTAAAAAAAAAAGAAAGAAATGCAATCATAATACCCCATTGACTTAGCTATATATGGTATGATCATATTTACAGTTTTACTTTTAATTTTTCCAGGTGATATAAATATGTTCTAATTCACAATTTTATTTATTTATTTATTTATTTATAAAAGATTTTATTTATTTATTTGACAGACAGAGATCACAAGTAGGCAGAGAGGCAGGCAGAGAGAGAGAGAGGAGGAAGCAGGCTCCCTGCTGAGCAGAGAGCCCGATGCGGGACTCGATCCCAGGACCCTGGGATCATGACCTGAGCCGAAGGCAGCGGCTTAACCCACTGAGCCACCCAGGCGCCCTAATTCACAATTTTAAAACAACTCTGAATACCTACAAGTAAGCATCTACCCCTACCTAACATTCTATTGTTAGTGATCCAGCAAAAGTCACAAGTGATCCAGCTGCCAAATCTCAGGATAAATAAAGGTTCTACAGTAAACTTAATCATCTTGGAATGAGGCAGAAATAACTGTGATGAAAACTGTCAAAAATGTAATAATTTTAATTACTCTAAATACTAAGAAATTTTATTATTTATTTATTTATTTAGTTAGTTAGTTTTAAAGATTTTATTTATTTATTTGAGAGAGAGAGAGAGCATGAAAGGAGAGAGGTCAGCAGGAGAAGCAGACTCCCCACTGAGCAGGGAGCCCTATGTGGGACTCGATCCTGGGACTCCAGGATCATGACCTGAGCTGAAGGCAGTCGTTCAACCAAATGAGCCACCCAGGCATCCCCCCCGGCGCTTTTTTTTTTTTTAAGATTTTATTTATTTATTTGACAGACAGAGATCACAGCAGGCAGAGGCAGGCAGAGAGAGAGGGGAAGGCAGGCTCCCCGCTGAGCAGAAAGACCGATGCAGGGCTCGATCCCAGGACCCTGAGATTATGACCTGAGCCAAAGGCAGAGGCTTAACCAACTGAACCAACCAGGTGCCCCACTAAGATATTTTAAAAAGTGGATTACAAAACTATATGTATAGTATACTTCCAATTATGATTTAAAATATATATAATAGACAACATAACATACATAATATAAATGCACAGAAGAAAAACATACAGCCCAGCCACTGAAGGACAAAGGGTAGTTGTTACCAATGATTTGAGTGATTTTATTTCCTTCCACACAGTTTTCTATAATTTATCAATTTCTCTTTAAAATCTGAAAAATTTATTATATCTACAGTAAGATGCCTTATCCAGATTTTTAAACTTACCTGTAATAATAAAAATAAGCAGCTTAGGCTTGTTGGCTCTTGGCTCATTGAAGAGGTTAGTCCAGGGCCCACATTTTAGGACCTGGGTTTCAACTCCACAGCATAAAATAAATTCTTCATGCACAGGAACTTCTTCCTTGATTTCTGAGTCCATTTCTAAATAAGAGGGGTACAAACAATATAGTGAGTTGCTAAAAGGTAAAGCTTTGAGCCAAAGGCAATATTCAAGATTTTTAAAAAAGGCAAATTTCAGTACATACAAGCAAATACAGGAGGTATAAGACCAGTCAGCTATTCTGGATTATAGGATGACGCACACGCACAAAATTAAACAAACCACAAGAGTAAGGAGAAACAGGGAGACGTGTCTTCAGTGAACTGAAAGACTCAACGGGAGTGTGAGCCAAGGTCAGGTTAGCCAGCGGGGCTGCCTAACATCCTGCAGTGCTGAGGGTAGTGCTTGCACCGAAGAATTAACTAGCCCAAAAGGTCAATAGCACCAAGATTGAAAAAAATACCCTGCTCTAGTGCCAAGGTGCCTACAGGATACAGCTTTCTCCAGCATTTAGCTGGTCCTTCTCTAGATCTCTGCTCGCGCAGCAATGGCAGTAACACAGTCAGAGCCCCAGGGAACACAGGTGTGTACCTCAGACCAGGGGGCTGCTTCCTGCACGCTCTGCTCAGCCCACAGGCACACTAAAGAACTAGCTACCTGACCCTGGTCCCACATAGCAGCCTGGAACTGCCTTGCCCAATAGAGCTCTGAGTTGCTTAAGAGGGAAACTTCTGTAACATTCCATTCTAGCAATACCCAAGGCAGTGCCCCAACTTCCTCTGAACCTGCTTAGCAGTCTCAACTCATCTGAATCCCAGAGTGTTTACTGTGGCCGTTCCAACACAGGAGCCACCCGCTCCTGACCTCACACCGGCACCAGCTCCCTGATTCACTCTGTACAACCTCTCACCAGTCTTGGTTCACCTGCCAACACAGTGACTGCTGGCCAGCTCTGGTGCAGGCAACCACCAAATTTCTCTACCACATACCTGCAACCACACCTTCTTCAATGAGATCGAAACCCACACTCTATGTTTGTCCCTTCCTGGGTACTCTCCCTCAGCCCTAGGGTATCTTTAGAGTTTTCTTTATACAGGAACTTTAGAGTTTCTCTTCTTCCACAGCTTAGTAATTCCTTATGTTAGATTAACTATTTAAGTTACTGTGTGGTTTCTGTCTCCTGAATGGATCTAGACTAACATATCTTTCATTGATTATGCAAATTTTTCTCTTCAAATCTTTGCCATTTTAGAAGTAGCTCTAATTCTACTTCCTATTTGAAGACTTCCCTGAACATCTCAAATAAAGGAAAATTCCTCTTCCTCTAAGCTCATAGCACCTGTCATTATCATAAATCAACAGTGGCAAAGGAAGCCGGGTAAACTTCACCTAGTCATCTGTACACTTGTTATTCATGTCTTTCAAAGCGTCACAGTCAACAATCAACTGCAAGCACCACCCACCTGACACCTACCTTAAGGCAAGCACAATGGTAGCCAGCATGTAGTGACACCAGAGATTCCACATTGAGAATGGCCTTTGGAAAGATTTTACTTTTTTTACATTCTGGCAGAATGGGGCAATATCCATAAGACATATACTTTGACTCAATAATTTTGGGGGAAACAAGTCGAAAAAGGAAACCTAAAATATTTTTTCAAAGAACAAATGCATGGAATGCTATTTACAACATTGAAGAGCTGAAAAAACTTCAATGGTCATTATTGGGAGAATGGTTATATAAATTATGATAATTCATTATGCAGACACTAAACATGCTATATATGACTCAACATTAAGGGGTATGATTAGATAAATTATAGTTCAATCTTTTGATCACTGTTATGTTCAATCAAAACTGCTCAGCTCTGCTAAATGGTGATAATTTCTCCATCTGCTTTCTTTTTTTCTTTTTTTTAAAGATTTTTATTTATTTATTTGACAGAGATCACAAGTAGGCAGAGAGGCAGGCAGAGAGAGAGAGGAGGAAACAGGCTCCCCGATGAGCAGAGAGCCCAATGCAGGGCTCGATCCCAGGACCCTGGAATCATGACCTGAGCCGAAGGCAGAGGCTTTAACCCACTGAGCCACCCAGGCACCCTCTCCATCTGCTTTCTAATATTTCTAACACCTCACTTCTCTAGTCAGATATTATGTTGCCTCATTCACTTTCTTCAGTTATGCCCTTATTACCATCTTTTTATTGCATTTAGGAATGAAGAAGAAATAAACATATTCCAACCTCCATATGTGACCAAAAGTCTAAAACCCTCTTAAATAAAACTACTTAGAAAATAAAAAATTTCTCACTCAAAAAATGGGAACTCCTTTTTATTTAAAATAAATAAAAGTATCACCTCACATTTTCTTAAGGACTTTTAGTTTACTAATAAATGTCACTGTAGTCCAATCTCTTGAACTGTCACAAAATACATTTATAAAGGTCTTCTGACATTTATAAAATGTTGGAAACAATATTAGATTTAGCTGTTCTATACTGCCTTCTAATAAAACACCATCAGAGAAGACAGTGGCTAAACTGAATACTTGCACCAGAAGAGAATCTCAAGTTATGAACTATATTCAACTCATAAACCCTTAATGTTAAGCAAATAAGGTCTCTGGAGTTTGACAAGCCACAAAATTAATGAGAATTCAAACAGATATGAAACTCAAATGCAGTCTATAGAGTTTGGAAAACAAACAAAAAGTGACTAAACCTCTAAAACACCTCAGATAAAATACAACTGGGAAACACAGAGTAAACCTGTATATTATAAAACAACTTTTTATTTTACTTCACTCTTATGTTTCTGAATCAATCCTACACTGCCCCCAAAAGCAAAACAAAAAAAGGGCAAAGGAAACCTTAGAGTATGAGAATTCAAATTCTTCCTTACCCAATAATCCAAGGTAATTCAGTCTGCAAACAAGTTTCTGATGAAGAAGAGACAATGTGTTCTAATACCTAATATACTAGAGGCTGATGGCTCCACCTACAGTCCTGGCCTACAAGCAATCTCCAATGAAAACAGTGTTGATACACATGGAGACTTAGGTGGGATAAAAACCAAGTGTGGCTACAATGTATACAGCTAAAGCAAGCCTCACTTAAAATAGGTATTCATCTGTTTATACTGATGAGTATAATTTTATATAGTAAAAATTTTTTTCTGATTAAATCTCACACAAACCAAGACAATATAAAAAACAGAAAAGCATTTGATGAGTATGAATTTTAGAGGTTCAAATTTATAATATTTATTTATTATAAAGTCAGCCAGTGAAAACAATGAGGCTATACTAATGACCACAAATACCTGAAATTGGAGTTATGAGTCTCATTTAGCTTCGGCACCCAAATCCAAATAATGTGTGCATTTCATTTTGGTTACTCAATTAAGAATTCCGCTTTAAAATAAAAAATTTAAGGGGCGCCTGGGTGGCTCAGTGGGTGAAGTCCGCTGCCTTCGGCTTCAGGTCATGATCTCAGGGTCCTGGGATCGAGTCCCGCATCGGGCTCTCTGCTCAGCGGGGAGCCTGCTTCCCTCTCTCTCTCTGCCTGCCTCTCAGTCTACTTGTGATTTCTCTCTGTCAAATAAATAAAATCTTAAAAAAAAAATTTAAAATAAATAGAATAGAATAGAATAGAATAGAATAATAAAGTAAAATAAAATAAAATAAAAATGATGGCGGGCGCCTGGGTGGCTCAGTGGGTTAAGCCGCTGCCTTCAGCTCAGGTCATGATCTCAGGGTCCTGGGATCGAGTCCCGCATTGGGCTCTCTGCTCAGCAGGGAGCCTGTTTCCATCCCTCTCTCTCTCTCTCTCTCTCTGCCTGCCTCTCCATCTACTTGTGATCTCTCTCTATCAAATAAATAAATAAAATCTTTAAAAAAAAAAGATGGCCCTTGAAAAAAAAAAAAGAATTCCGTTTTAACTACTGGGTATTTACCCCAAAGATACAGATGTAGTGAAAAGAAGGGCCATTTGTACCCCAATGGTTTATAGTAGCAATGGCCACAGTCGCCAAACTGTGGAAAGAACCAAGATGCCCTTCAACGGATGAATGGATAAGGAAGATGTGGTTCATATACACTATGGAGTATTATGCCTCCATCAGAAAGGATGAATACCCAACTTTTGTAGCAAAATGGACGGGACTGGAAGAGATTATGCTGAGTGAAATAAGTCAAGCAGAGAGAGTCAGTTATCATATGGTTTCACTTATTTGTGGAGCATAACAAATAGCATGGAGGACAAGGGGAGATGGAGAGGAGAAGGGAGTTGAGGGAAATTGGAAGGGGAGGTGAACCATGAGAGACTATGGACTCTGAAAAACAATCTGAGGGTTCTGAAGGGGCGGGGGGTGGGAGGTTGGGGTACCAGGTGGTGGGTATTAAGGAGGGCATGGATTGCACGGTGCACTGGGTGTGGCGCAAAAACAATTTTATGCTGAAAAGAAATTAAAAAAAAAAAAAGAAAAAAAAAAGAATTCCACTTTATTCATCCACGTAAGAAAGGCTGTTTGTTGTTTGTTTGTTTGTTTTTAAATATAAAATCACACTTTAGTTTAGCTGGTAGCCAAGACTCATTAAGCCATTCAAAGATTAATGAATATATATCTATTAAGTGAAACACACATATGCACATGCACACATATGTATGGGTCTCAACACCTAAATGATCTTTTTAAATGAACATATAACGAATTATTTGTTTCAGTACAGGTCTGTGATTCTTCAGTCTTACACAATTCACAGCACTCACCGTAGCACATACCCTCCCCAGAGTCCATCACCCAGCCACCCCATCTGTCCCATCCCCCTCCCCTCTAGCACCCCTCAGTTGGTTTCCCGAGATTAAGAGTCTCATGGTTTGTCTCCCTCTCTGGTTTTGTCTTGTTTCATTTTTCCCTCCCTTCCCCTATGATCCTGTCTTGTTTTTCAAATTCCTCTTATCAGTGAGATCAAAGACAATTGTCTAAGAAAGTTGTTTTTTTTAAATTTGTGTAATACAAATCAAAACCACAATAAGATACCATCTCACACCCTCAGAATGGCTAAAATTAACAAGTCAGAAAACAACCATTGTTGGCGAGGATGTGGAGAAAGGGGAACTCTCATACTGTTGGTGGAATGCAAGCAGGTGCAGCACTTTGGAAAACAGTATGAAGGTTCTTCAAGAAGTTAAAATGTGACCCTAAGACCCAACAACTACATTACTAGGTATTTACCCCAAAGATAATTTAATTTAACCCGAAGATACAAATGTAGTGATCCAAAGGAGCACCTGCACCCCATGTTTACAGCAGCAATGTCCACAACAGCCAAACTACAGAAAAAGCCAGATGTCCAATCAACAGAGGAATGAAAAAAGAATGTGGTGTGTGTATACATATGAATATATACAATACAACGGAATACTAACCCAGCCCATCAGAAAGGATGAAATCTTACCATTTACATCAACGTGGATGGGTGGAGGGTATTATGCTGAGTAAAATAAGTGAATCAGAGAAAGACAATTATCATACGGTTTCATTCATAGGTGGAATATAAGAAACAGAGCAGAGGACCATAAGGGAAGGGAGGGAACACTGAATGGGAAGAAATCAGAGAGGGAGACAAACCATGAGAGACTCTTAACTGTAGGAAATAAACTGAGGGCTGCTGGAGGGGGTAGGTGGAGAGAGGGGGTAACTGGGGACAGGCATTAAGGAGGGCATGTGATGTGATGCACACCGGGTCTTCTGTGTTACTGAGGAGTTACTGAATTCTACACCTGAAACTAATGATGTACTATACGTTGGCTAATTGAATTTAAATAAAAAAATAAAATGGGGAAGGATGTAGTTCCTTTAAAAAGATAGTGAAAGACAGGAAAAAAAGATGACTACACTCAAGTCTGAAAATATCAAAATAACCTAAGCAGGAAATGAGGGTGGGAATAAAGGAGTGAATGTGAGACTCAAGTCTCAGTAATGAGTCTGTATGAGAAGCCAGGGAAGGGATGTGACAAAGATGACTCGGATTCTGATGCTAAATATGAGAAGAATGGAAGCACAACTCACATAAAGAGGAACTACCAGGGAAGGGAAGTTAGTTGCAGAAAAGGAAGTTGATTCAGTTACAAACATAGAAAGTTTCAAGAAAATAAGGGACAAGACCAGAAAACAGTGGGAGCCATAGAACTAAAGCTCCAGAATGTCACAGTAGAGAAAAGATTTGCCCAGCTCTTCCTAAAGAGCTCCCTTACTATGGCTTCACTGACGCCTCCCCATTCTAAATGAGAACACTTTCCTCCCTAACTCCCTGAACCCAAAGATTCTGCCTTGGGTCCTCTTCTTCCTTTGAGTACTAACTGTAAGTAAGGGCCTATTTAGTCAGAGCAGCTCCATCCTGCCCCTGCCCCTGCCCACTCCCCACCCCCCTTCAGGGAACTTACTTAAAAACAAGTCCGGGAAACCAGTCCCAGGTAACAAAGCCCAAATACAAGGGTGGGGCAGACCAGGTGGAGGTATTCAATCAGTGGGGGTGCATAGTGTCTCCTAGCTACCAAGGAGTATAAGGCCCCGCCCTTTGGGTACCTTTTGGGTGCCCATTCTGACCAAGGTGATAGGCCAGTTCAGATATCTACTATAGGGTAAATTGTAATTCACTTAGTCACTTATGTGTGACCTAGTAGGACTGTGCAGCTTTCTCTGTGTTACAATCTCATTGGCCACCTGTGCATGGCCAGGCCCAACCACATGGCCTTTACCCTTAAAAGCTAGTCTGTAAGGCAGAGGGTTGTTGCCTCTTTGCAAGAGATGGCCCTGGCCGGTCAGTTTGATTCTTGATGCTTGGAGTGAAATAAAGCTTTGCTTGACCTTTACTTTGTATCAGTCTCGCTCCTTTGACCATGAACCCAACACTGACTACTAAGCATTTTTATCTGGGTGCCTCACAGATGCATCAAACTTTTATAAGTGCCAAAAATAAAAATCATCTTGTTTTAATAATCAACTCTACAGACCCTATATCCTGACTTCTCTGTCACCACACAGAGTACATTATTCACTCAGTCAGGTAACTCAAAAGATTCTTTGACAGACAGATCCTGCTAGAATGCGGGGGGATGGGGGGCAGTGTGGGGAGGGATATCCCTAAGCAAGAAAAAAAGAAGCCAGCAAAAGAATGAAAAGGAACAATTTGAAATACATGAACTAAGAAGATATGTAAAGTCCTGTAAGCCCCGGGGGGATGCTTCATGTAAGTTAGGGGCTGGTAATGAATTTTTAAAAATATGTAAGTGAGCAAGAGAGATAAGGAAATAGCAAGAACTCACATTTTAAGAGAACTTTCTGTAAACCAGGCATTGTGCTGAACACTTTATAAAAGTTGTACCACTTAATCCTGACAACAATCTTAAGAGATGCATACTATTGTTTCCTCCCTGTACCCCAACAAAACAAATGAGAAGAAAACTGACTGAAAGATACTATGGAAATTATGTCACAACTAGTAAACTGGATGGTGGTAGAGCCTGAATTTGAACCCAGAATGACTCCAGAGGTCATGTTCTTTGAGAAATTTTACATAAATCTCTATCTCTATCTATCTATCTATATACAATTTCGTTTGAATGGATAAATGAGATATAATATATGCTGGGATTTTTATAATTAGTCAATTATTTTTTAATCTTTTACATGCCTCATCTCTACTTCTTTTCACTTCCATGCATATCACTTGGAAACTCATGTCATTAACTCACGTTCTTCTATAATTACAAATATACATAAGCATCTATATACATTTTGATAAATATGAGTTGTCAGTGTTTGATAAATAGGAGCATATTATATACACTTCAATGCATTTTGCTCTCATACTTAATAACACACGAAAACCCTGCCAAGTCAAATAGTATAACTCTAATTCATTATTTTTAATGGTTGTATAATATGGATACACTCTAATTCATGTGACCATTTCCCCGCTGACAGGTTCTCAATTAGTTCCCAGTGTACTGGGACAATGTCGCAGTAAGTTAGGGGCTGGTAATGAATTTTACTCTTAAATCTCCCTGTTTTTACATATATCCATATATATCAGTTCTTTTGTTTCTAATGGCCAGATTCCCAAGTGTGGAATTACTTGGTAGAATTTTAATTGGTATTGCCACATTGCTTTCCAAAAAGACTGTAAGAATCACATTTCCTCTAGCAATCTAGGAAGGCATCTTTTCCCTCCGTAATCCTATCATTAATAAGTGGTACCACTATTTTTAAGTATTCGGAGAATAAAATAACTCACTCTTCAGTTTGCATTTCCTTGGCAGCTAGTGCATTTAAACATCTTTTCATGTTTGCTGGGCTTTTGAACTTTTTCTTTAGTGAACTGTCTATTTATATTCTATGCCCATGTTTCAAATGGGTTATTTATCTTTTTCTTATTGGCTTGTAAGAGCAGTTTGTATACCACTGACCCTCAACCCTTTTCTTGGCTCCTGTATTTTACATACAATGTCCTAGATATTTATTTTCATTTTTATTATTCTAGTGTTCACACTTAAGCTTTTAATCCACCTACATAAGTATCTATTGTTTTCTTTCAGAAAGAGAGCTACATGTGCTAATACCATTTAATATGGAAAACATCTTTTCTCCCCCATTGAATTAAAATACATTATTTTTCATCTAATAAATTTTCATACTTATGGGAGCTTTTTGACTACAGAAATAAAAGCACCTTATAGTCAAACTTCAGAAAACCAAAACAAGGAAAAAAATCTTAAAAGCAGATAGAGAAATGACATAGTATCTACAGGGAAACAATAATTTGAATGTCAGATTTCTCATTAGAAATCAGGGAGGCCAGGAAAATGTGGCACAACATTTTTTCAAGTACTTAAGGAAAATAACTGTCAACTCAAATTCTATATCAGTAAAAATGACCCCTCAGAAATGAAGAGGAAATAAAGATAATCCCAAAGGGAGAAAAACTAAAGGAATCGGTCCCTAACAAACCTATTCTTAGGAATTCTCCAAACAGAAAGAAATAAGTGAATAAAGTTTAACTTCAAAAATGGAAGAACAATGGAATGGTTAAAAGCAGTGGTTAATATAAGGGACTATCCTTCTTATGAATTTCTTAAATTATATTTGATGAATGAAGTAAAAGTTATAGCATCATTTGATGTAGTGCTCAATGTATATAGAGGAAATATGACAATTACATATAAAAAGTAGAGAGGGTAAAAGGATCTAAATGTAAGAGTTCTCAATTTCATTTGAGGTGGTAAAATATCAATGCTAGTAGGCCATGTGACATTATTTACATATACTGCTATATCAAGGGCAATCACTAAAAAAACAGTATACTAAGCAATAAACTCAAAAACACTATAAATAAGTCAAATGGAATATTTTTTAGAGGCAAAGAGAAAGAGAGAGCACGAGTGTAAGTGGGGCAGGGAGGGGCAGAGGGAGAGGGGGAGAGAGGATCCCAAACAAGCTCCAGGATCATCATGCAGCCCAACAGAGGAATGGGCAGTGGGGGGTGCCAATCTCACAACCCAGCAATCATGACCTAAGTTGAAATCAAGAGTCAGACATTTAACTGAATGAGTCACCCAGGTGCCCCCAAATGGAATTCTAAAATATATTCAAGTAGGCTACAAGAAGGCAAGAAAAGAGAAACAGAAAGGAAATAAGAGGAAAAAACCAGAAAACAAAAAATAAAATGGCTGAATTAAGCCCTAACAGTAATCTATAATTGCTTTAAATATAAATGGTCTAATTATACAAGTTGAAAGGCAGAGATTGGTATTAAGGATTTAAAAAGAAATATAACCAAGTTACATACTGTCTATAGGAAACTCATTTCAAACATGATGGGGTAGCCTGAAGATAAAAGAATGAAAAAAGATATATTGTGCTAACATTATTTCTTTAAAGCAACACTGGCTATCTTACTGTCAGAAAAAGTGGACTTTACAGCAAAGAAAATAAGTGGATAGGGAGAGACAGGTCATAATGATAAAAGGATCACTCCACCAAAAGACAACTTGTATATGCAACGAACAATAGATATTCAAAATACATAAAGCAAAGACTAATATAACTGAAAAGAAAAAGAGAAAAATGCATAGTTATAGCTGGGAATCTCTCAGCAATGAAAAGAACTACTAGATAGACAATCAACAATGTGTGGAAGAATGGAACAACAGTATCAACCAACAGGATGTTACTGACATGTAACTGGCATCCATCAACAGCAGAACAGGCCTTCTTTCCAAATGCCCATGGAACACTCACCAAGATACACCATATTCTGGGTTATACAACATATGTAAATGTAAAATAATTAAAATCATATAGCTTATGTCTTTAAGATAATAGAAGACAAGACAGATCTCCAAATACTCAGAAAACTAAAGAACATACTTCTACATAATCTATAGGTCAAAGAGGAAGTTTCAAAGGAAATTTTAAGAATAAATAAAACTCAGTGAAAATGAAAATACAACATATAAAAACACGTGAGACGCAACAAAAATCATGTTGAGAGGGAAATCTATAGCACTACATGCTAACATCAGAAATGAGAAAGGTCTCAATGAATAATGAAGAAACTAGAGAAAAAAAGTAAAATAAGCCTAAAGCAAGCAGAGAAGAAAGTGAAAAATATCAGAGCAAAAATCAGTAAAATTGGAAGTAGAGAAAAATGAATTAAAGACCAATAAAAAAATAAAACTTCACCGAGAAAGATAGAGAGAAGCACAAATTACTAATATCAGACATGAAATACAGGTTTACCACTAAAGACTCTAAAGAATACTAGTATGCTGATAAAGACAAAACCAAAGACAGCACACAGAAAACTATATACCAATATCTCTCATATCTATATATTAACAAAATATTAGCAAAAAGAATCCAGCAATGTATAAAAAGTATTATATACCATGATCAAGTGGGACCTATTCCAGGTATGGTTAACATTCAAAAATTAATCAATATAATCCACCATATCAAAATGCTAAAGAAGAAAAAGCATATGATCATATAAATTAACTAAATACATACCATATGACCCAGCAATTACATTCTTGGGCATTTATCCCAGAGAAATAAAAACATATTCACACAAAAACTTTAAAGGTTCATAGCAGTTGTAATTGTAATAGCCTGGAACTGGACACAACCCAAATGTCCTTCAACAAGTGAAATGGTTAAAAATGGTACGATCATACCACAGAATACTACTCAGCAACAAAAAGAAACAAATTATTGACACACTAAACGAATGGATCCCAAAGGAATTATGCAATGTAAGGAAATTTCAAAAAAATTTATATACTATATGGTTAGGTTTACACTACATACACTCTTGAAATAGGCAAAATTGTAGAGTTGGAGAACAGACTAGTATTGCCAGCAGTTAGGGATTGGGGTGGGATGAGATGGTTGGTTATATGGAGCTATATATGTGTATACACACACAAATGAGTGCTTGTGAAATGGGGGAAATCTCAGTAAATTCTGTGGATATATTAATACCAACTTTCTGAGTTTAAAATTGTACTATAGTTATACAAGATGCTACCATTGGGGAAGGTTAGTTGAATAGCAAATGGGGACCTCCTTGTACTTTTTTTTTTGCAACTTCCTGTTAATATATAATTATTTCAAAATAAGAAAATTAAAACTACATATGTATTTATTTAATTGCAACTGCTCTAAGGGGAATTAAAGAGAAAAACTTGGGGGAATCTTACCACAAAACCCATGTAAGCTTCAAAATATACTGCTGAGAATCAACACATAATACAGATGCATGAACAGAATCGTTTTTAGTCTGCTATAACTATTAGATTTGTATCTATTCCATCTTTCTCCAAATAACATATTTGGAGAAGTAATCATTTTCTATGTTGACTTGATGATCATCTCACCAATAGCAACAAAACCACTTTTTTTTTTTTTTTTTTGGTAGTTCTTTTCATTTGTGAAGTACATTCTCATCCTTCTCAATTGACCTTAACAATGCCTGCAAAACAGGCAGGACAACTGTTGTAATATTATTTGTCCAAGATTATAGGGCTTTTAAATGGCAAAATCAATTCTATAGCCTTCTGACTCCTATTCCAGTATTTTCCAGTCACATATCACTCTGAAACTGCAGAATCCAAAGAAAAAAATAGCATAATATCGTAGGGGAAAGTCAGAGAAGGAATAGGCACGATGCACATTATACCAAAATTTGAGCAACAGTTTCTTGCTCTAGCTTGATAAGTGGCCATGAGGCCAGCAATTTTATAATTTTTTTAAAACTTTTATATTTCATTAGATTTTGCTATTTTAATGACTACATACTAACCTCCAGTGAGATTCTTCTCAACCTGTGTAACTGGATAAACTTCTATGGTGAATATAAAGTCCATCACCCTCACTGAGGAAATATCAAAACTGAAGCATGTATGACACGATAAACTTGCAGAATTATCTTTTCCCTTTTCTTGAAAAAGGTAAAAAAAATTTTTTTCATAACTCTTTTGGGAATTTTAAGCCATCAACTATGACTTCAAACTGTATTGTAATCACACACAAAATAATTTTTTTAATGTCTCAGAAAGCAGCTGTCAGCTTCTGGACATCAGTGAAAACCAAGAATTCTACAAATTTGTATGAACTGCTCTATTTATATATTAAATATACTCATTAAAAGTAATATGCTAATTTTCCTTTGAAGTACACTTAAAGTCGATTTCAGAATTAACAATATTCTAAATATTATATTCTAAACATAATAGTACTATAAACGAGAAAGTGCTGAAGAGGATGGGCTTTTTAGGAAAGAAAAAGAAAATCACCTATTACAAAGGTCTAAGTTATTAAAATAAACGCCAACTTTAGAGGCGCACCTACAGTGTTGCTTTGATTGCCCCCCCCTCCCTTATACATACCTATGCTGGGAAGAGGGCCATAAGTCTTTAAGCCTTCTTTACCTTTAGGTGGAAAAATGGAGGGGGAAAAAAAGTCCAAAAGAGACATTCTTATTTATAGTTTTAGAAAGAAGTTTAAAAACAAACTTTCATGAAAAAAGATTCTAGAGATTTTCCTAACTTTTCTGGACTTATTTTTTCTTTTTGTTACACCTGTCACTTTCTCCACAGGGATCTGTTCTTAGAATGAAAGTGGCTAAGAACTACCGGTCCAATGTTAGACGATGAACTGTTCCAGGGTTGGCAGACCAGACACAAGGCAGGTGTCCCGTTACTACTCCTGAGGGAAAAAATGAATTTGTGAATCAAAGAATACATGTCTCATCCTACCTTGTGTGGAAAAATAAAAAAAACTCAAGAGTGAAAGTTTATACAATTAAGGTCCCAGGGTGAAGGGTGATTGTAAAGCATTGTGAGTACCGATACCTGTGCAAAGATCTAGAGAGTTGTGGGTATGGGTGTGTCATTCCGAAACAGTCGGGATTTCACAAGTGCTTATTGCGTGTAAAACACTGTTTCAGTGCTATATGAATTACCTCAGTGAATAAAACAATATTAACAAATGGATATTGATGTATCCCATTTTATAGAGATGAGAAAAACGGAGGCACAGACGCCTTCTGTAAAATACAATGCAGGGCAAGTGGCAGAGGCAACTGGAAGCCTGTGATTTCCCCAACATGCTGCACTCTAAATTCAGGGGAACAAGCTCGGTTCTGACCTTGGTGCCACAGAAAAATACTTAAAAAAAATTATTTTAGAGAGGGCGGAGAACCCGTGAGCAGAAGGAGGGGCAGAGGGAGCAAGAGAATCTCAAGCGGATTCCGCGCTGAGCTCAGAGCTGCACTCCCAGCTGGATCCTACCACCCTGAGATCATGACCTGAGCTGAAATCAAGAGTGGGTGCTCAACCGACTGAGCGACCAAGGCGCTCCAACGCCGCAGAAAGATACTTGAGCATCCAAGGCGGAACAGCAACCATGGGGTCAGAGGCGGCGTGTCAAGTCCAGAGACTGGCCCACGAGTCAATTCTCAAGGGTACCTGGTGTAACAAATTTGGGAGAGGCGTGGGGGAGGAGGCTGATCCTACGAAAATCCTGAGATCCAACCAAAAGAGCCTTTCATGACCCCGCGGATGGGCAAGTGGGGAAACAGATGCACGGAGCGAAGACAGTGACTTGTCCAGGGCTGGTCGGAGGCTAAGCTGGTACCAGAACTCTGTTCTTTGGAGCCCCCGGCCAGACTCTGGCCCCTCCTCGTCACTCCTCCTGGCCAGTTGCCCCGTATCCCAGCCCCTACCTCTCCGAAGGGCTGCTCAGTGAGACGCCCGGCCGGCAGGCTGCACTTAGCAGTATCAATGGCCCGTACGGCGCCCAGAGGAGCGACTGCTGGGACAGCACCAAAGTGGTGGTGAACCCCGAGCGGTCGCAGCACGGTGGTTCACGCCCCTGCGGACGGTCCGGCCCAGGGCAGCACGGGCTCTGCGAGGAGCCACACACAGCAAGGGCTCTGGCTCCCACGCGCCCGCTTGCCAGTCAGCCCTCGCGCAAAGTCGTACCCCCGCACTGCGGGCAATGCCTCACCTGTGCACCTAGAAAGCCGCGGGCTCTACCGCAACGCTCCTGCTCTGACGTCACCGGGAGCGGAAATCCCGCCTACCCTGACGTCACAGCGCCGCGCCGCGCCGCGCCGTGCTGCGCTGAGGGGAGGCGGTCCGTTTAGACGCGCGACGGGTTCAGGGTGGGGAGGTCCTTGAACTTAACGTGGGGCGTGTGTTCCAGGTTCAGCGAGACCGTCGAAAGGGTGTAGCTGTGCTGAGACTTTCTCTTCCCTTTCATCCGAATGTCTTCTCCCTTTTACTTCAGTCTCCGATACACTGCTGCCCTTACGCCTTTCTCCAAGCTCGGTCTTTCCCCCTCCGTTAATGGCTGTATCGCTCCCTGCCCCTTACCCACAGACGCCGGACAGTGCATTCTCAGTGGACCTTCTTCACTAGCAGCAACCCGGCCAGCCGCTGCTACTGCTCGTTTTAGCAAAATGTGGAAAATGTCGATGCCAGAGGTATTTCGAACTTAACGCACCCAACCTCCGTGAAGACAAAGGTCATACTGGGCTTGTGAACTGTGGGCATTCTCGGCACCTGCCACGTAGTAGGTGGTCACTGTTTTTCTGTCCAGAAGTGCAGTCGTGAATGTGACGTCGTTTTGGAGTGAGGCGTAGAAGCAGATGAGTAGAAGCTTAGCCACAGATAAGAAGGAAGCCTTGATCCTTTTGTATTCCAAACCTTAGTGATAAGCACCACCCTCCTACCAGTCCTGGGCATGGACTGGTACCTCTTCTTCATCACCTTTCCATTTTTCAGTTCAGTTTTACTTCCTTAATACAATAGTTAACACGATGAGTTTAGAAAAAGCCTCTCACTGCCTAAGAGGGTTTTTTTTTTTTTTTTTTTGGTGAATTAACTCATTTTTAATCCTCATAGCAGCCCAATGAGGTCAGTATTAACATGTGACCACAGAGTCTGGAAAAACAAATACACAAAATAAATGAATGATTACGTTACAGTGGCATTACGCATTCAAGGTATTCTCTCTCACTAATGCAGCCTTTCAATCCATGCTGGTGCCTTTGTGGTGCACTGCTCAAGTGATTTATGGCTCTGATTTCCTTCAATAAGCCTATGCCAGAAAACATAAGCAAGGGAGTTCAATCATTTTTTTTTTTTAAAACTATCTTTCTAGACTGATGACCACTCTATTATCGCCGTTTTTATTTGAAGGATAAAATAAGGCACAGAGAAATTAACTTGCCCAAAGTCACTTGGCAAAGCTGGATTCTACAACTCTGTATTGTACATCATGCTTGGATGAATTCCCACCACTTCTGCTATTGTTGAAGCTCTTACTCTTCTACTCCTGGGTTACTTGCAGCAGCCTCATTGTTTTCCACATCTTCTCTCCTTGCTGTTTCTGGAATGCCCAATTTCTCTTCCATACAGCGTTCATATTTTTGTGCACACTGTTCTCTTTATTGGGGTTCCTTTCCTTATCCCTCCATTTACCCTGACTAACTCTAACACACGATGCAAGATTCACTTTGGCGTGACAGTCCCTGGTGCCCCCAGGTGGATTGAGGTCCCTCTTTTATAGTCCTGTTTCACCACCTGTGTTCTTCTGTTACGGTGCTTATTTGTCTCCAACATCAGACTGTGAGATTCCAGAGAACAAGTACCCCTTCCTTCTTTTATCTTTGTATTCCTCAGGTCTAGAAAAGAGTGTGAGACATGGTGAGCATTCAATAAGTCTATGTTTAAATGATTCCACTCAAGTAGTAGAGTGTAGCGCCCTGTGAGGGCCATAGGATCTGTTTGGCATGTGTTCCAGGTAAACTGGTATTATAGAGTTTTCATATGAGTATCTTTTCTTCCACACTGTTTTTAGGTCTAATTAAGACAGAGATTGCCCTGAAAATTATGCTGTATACAATCCTTGAGTAAAGAGTGTTAATGTTCTTATGCATGTATTAATTTATTTGAAGAGCTGCATATTTTGAAATCAAATCATTTTTTTCCTAGAATTATCCTCAATCAATGCTTCTGAAACCTTAATGTGCATAAGATTCATCCAGAGAGTTTGTTAAAACAGATTCAGGGTGGGGATTTAGTAGTTCTTGAGTGGGACTTAGAATTTGCATTTCAAACTCAGAGATAATGCTGCTACTATTGCTATTCTTCAGGTCACACTTCTCCTGGCTGGACACCATATGATGGGCATAGAGACAATGTTTCGTGGGAGGGTGATGGTCTTGACTTATAGTCATTTTTACCTAAGACTATGTATAAGTGTCATCACTTCTAGCATTCACAACAGAAGTTTCATGAAATATTTTTTTGAATATATAGCTGCTATGTGCTAGGTATTGTTTCAGATGCTAGAGACAAAACGGAAGGATCTTTGCCTTCTCGAAGGACAACAAACAAAAAATGAGAAAGTAGGAAATAAAGTAATAAAAGAAAATTAAATGGTGGGGCGCCTGGATGGGTCAGTTGGCTAAGCCTCCAACTCTTGATTTCAGTTCAGATCCTGATCTTGGGGTTGTGAGTTCAAGCCCTGTGTTGGGCTCTGCACTTAGTGGGGAGTCTGCTTGAGATTCTCTCTCTCCCTCTCCCTCTACCCTCCCCCTGCCCCCTCTCATGCACACACACACTCTCTAAAATACATAAATCAATGTTTGAGTATATATAAATAAATCTTTACATAAATAAGTCTTTAAAAATTTAAAAAATGGTAATGTGAAAGAGAGTGGCTCAGTTAGGTTAGGCAGTCAGGGAGGAGCTGGCTTCACATTTCACAGATGAAAGAATGTCCACGAAAAGATGCTGTGCAAGGTTTTCCGATTACTTAACCTCATGAGTGGGTGGCAAGGAATAACTTATGGAAAGAAAGCTTAGCTTAGGCTGAATAGGCTAAGTATAGAGCTCCAAGGAACGTAAATTACTAGAAGGAGAGACTTTTGTCAATTAGCACTTACTGAACATTTACTATATGCTGGGTTTTGTGCCAAATGCTATATAATTTCAAGACAGAGTTCAGGATGATGATCTCAGATAAATGGTCTCCTCTTAGCCCTATCCATTTTAATTTATGTTTGAGTAGCATAGAGAGAAAGATTATAGGGGAAAGCATAAAGAAGTAATTTCTCCCACATAATCTGTGAGAGATTTGGGGATCCCAAGGCCATACTCCTCAGGAACTACTGAGGCAGTGTATAGTACCAAGAAAATATGTCTCTTGTTGAGCTCAGAGAGGCCTCTGCACAGTGTCCCATGGATATGAAGTGATTTCAGAGGACTGTCAACCACATGCAGCCCTTACAAAGAGGGAGCTGTAGTAGAGGTAGTGCCAGAGCCTCTTGGCACTTAATGGGCAGTGCCAGTGATGAGAAGGAGAGTAAAAATGATTGCTTTTTTGATATGACCCAGATCAGCTATGTAGGGACCCTTGAAGATAACTCCTAGTAACTGCCACAGTTGTTGAGGACCCTTTCATGGAGGTAAGAGAGTAGAGACACTTTGTGGGGAGGACCCACAATAGTAATGAGAATGAAACAGAGAAAAGTATGGCACTTAGATATTTATGACAGGAAAGAACTCTTCTGGTGGATGTTAGAAAACTGTTAGAAGGACTCGTACTTACTAGTAAAATATGTTCTCCTCTTCTTCATTTTTCCATTGCACAGGAAGTTGAAACTCTTTGTTGACACCCCCCCACACTTTGAACTAGAATATGGAGATTGAAGATTATATAAAAAGAAACAAGAGGAAGAAAAAGAGAAAAGAAATAGAAGAAAATAAACATTTTTTTCTAACTGTAGAAGACAACTAAAATTTATTCCAATATATGTTCTAGAAATAGAATCACTAGTCATAAATATCAGTTAACTTTTGAATTGTGGTTTCCCACTGACTCTAATAGTGAATTTTTGACTTTGTAAATTTTTTAGTATATGTAATTCTGAAAGTTTGTGAACATATGATTGTTTCATGCAGCCTCCCTAAGATAGTTCTGGTGCACCCTGAGACCCACATTAATAACTTTTTCAAACACCTTAGATCAAGAAAACTGATCCATATAATGATTTATTTTAAGCACAAGTTAAAAACAAATAGCTAAACCATTGACAAAGCCATATTTAACTCCTATATTATAGCTATCCTATCTCAGTTGACATTTCATTATGCAGAGATGTAAAGAGATAGATGGTCCTAAGAGCCAGAATACTTGAGCTGTGAGACTTGGAAATTCTTGCTAAAGGACTGTTCACTGATAACATGGCCTTCAAAGATGCACTGGGCTTACAAAAAGAATGAATTTTTAAAAATCTGGCACACATCAACATTTAGATGTTTGGGCCAGCAACAATATATAAATTATATATATATATATATATATAACATTAAAAGTGTCTTTATGATGTGGTTTCATTGAGGGGAATTAAAGGATCATAGTGATGGATTACAACAAAACATTTGAAGTTGCAGTTATGTTATATATGGTGAATGACCCTGAAAGTCTTAAAAATAAAAGTCTTAAAAAATATATAACATAGGGGCGCCTGGGTGGCACAGTGGATTGAGCTGCTGCCTTGGCTCAGGTCATGATCTCAGGGTCCTGGGATCGAGTCCTGCATCGGGCTCTCTGCTCAGCAGGGAGCCTGCTTCCCTCTCTCTCTTTCTCTGCCTGCCTCTCTGACTACTTGTGATCTCTCTCTCTCAAATAAATAAAATCTTAAAAAATATATATATATTATATAATATACATACAATATATGTATTTATATAATATATATATAAAGATGTATCATAAAGACACTTTTAATGTCAGGACTGGTGAAAATAAGAAAATATGAGACATGTAGTTCAACTATCTCTAAAATTAAAGACAAAATAGAGTTTGGGACTAGCTACACATGAATAGTCCTTTAGAGTACTGTAAGTTTCCATTTTATTGGATTCCTCAGAAACTAATGGCTCCATTCAGTAAGTTTTTGTGAGCTAATCATATTGTTACTTTTACAAATTATTCCTTCTTTTTAAATTTTTTAATGGAAACTCTTTAGTAAAATAAGAATGGAAATTTTTGTCCATCAAAATGTCTTCCCATATCACCCATCTATCAAACTGTAGTGGACTGAAAAATGGCTCTTCAGAGATGTCCATGTCCTAATCTCTGGAACGGGTGAACATGCTACCTTACATGATAGAAAGGAATTTGTAGATGTGATTAAGATGTGTTAAGGATCTCAAGGTAGGGAGATTATCCTGGATTATCCAGGTGGACCTAATGTAATCCCAAGGGGCCATAGGAGAGGGGTTTGGAGGGGGTCAGAATCAGAGAGGAGGATGCAAAGGTGGAAACAACACTCCAAATCAGAGAGACAGGTCAGAAGGTGCTATGCTGCTGACTTGAAGATGCAGGAAGAGGCCAAAACCCAAGGAATGCAGGCAACCAACTGCTGGACAAACCAAGGAGCTAGGTGCTTTCCTACATCTTTCAGAAGGAACACAAGCCTTCCACCATCTTGATTTTGGCCAGTGAAATTGACTTTGAAGTTCTGACCTCCAGAACTGTACGATGGTAAATTTGTATTGTTCTAAGTCACGAATTTGTGGTAATTTGTGGCAGCAGCAATAGTAAAGGAATATACCAACTAAATAAAGGCTTAGATCATTTCTGTTTTGTAAACAAGGAAATAATATTAGCCAGGTAGATTTCAAGCTTCAGAGTGTCAGCTTCTGCCAAAATACTATCCCTTCTCTTACTTCCACCAAACATTTCTCCTTCATTGCATCTTTGTCCTGCTGTTGGCTGAATATTCCCGTTTGATGTGACTTTTGACAAGTTTCCAGTCTCCACAGAGAGAAAGCCAACTGACTCAGCTGATACATGTTTTTCTCTAATATTTAGTTTTCTTTGGGCTTAGCCATATGTGTTAGTTTTTTAAAGTTTATAGCTTAAAAAGGCAGTATGTTGTGACCTTAAAAATTGCAAAACCATTTTATACTCAACCCAAACTGACCAAACTCACATATTTAATAGATTTAATGATGCCCAGGCCTACAGTTCAGCTCTCTGAATTATCTGTCAAAGATACTGCCCACTATGAACCTGGGTACCACACAACAGAAGAACTAAAATGTCTACTATTCTCTTGCTCTGTATTAGGGTTTCTTTGTTAAATCTTGCCTTCTTGGATTTAGATACCTTTAAAAGAGTCTTGTGCTTGCACTTTCTTTTCATAGTCTAGTTCCTGAGAAACAAAATGTAATCACATTGTTAGCTTAGAGTTCAAATCCATTCTTAGATTCCATTTTAATTCATGATTTCCTTTAGAAATTTTGAGTGAAATGGACAAAGTCAAACAAAAAATTAAAAGAAATGTTGAAATTCCAATATTATTAGAGCATCTCAACTTTTAGTTCTGGAATTACTCATTTTTGTAACATTTCAGAAACATCAGGGAATTGTATTCATTTTCCCTTTCTGGGGGACTTTCCCCCCACAAGGTAAAACAGAGATATCAACCCCAAAGAGCATCTATGGGTATTGAATGGATGCATGGACTTCTGAATGCTCATATCTGGTCCTCTCCCTGCCTGTGTTTGGGGAAATTCCCCATAGATGAGTCCAACAAGATCTTAAAAATTGTCCTAGGCCTTGTTAGAGGTAACTTCTTCTAGCCAAGGAATGAGATGATTCCACATAAAACTATACTGATATTGTAAATGAGCTCATTATCAAACACCACATTGAATAGCCTGCTCTCAAGTCTGAAGAAGGGGAATTTAGTGAATGATAAATTGGGTAAGGAGAACTTTTGACTGAAGGGTATTCTTGAGTTCTGTCTTGAAAGATAGTTGGTATTTTCATAAAGGAAAAAAGAAAATGGCATTCTAGATGAGGAGATAATTTAACAAAATTAGTTGGTCTGGAATGGCATGATCCAGTGGAGAAGAGTTGACTCAGTCTCAACTCTGCACAATCAGAACAAATAACCCTTTTTACCTTAAAGGCACACATTTTTTTACTGAAAAATTGCCCTGAGCTCCTTCATGTATATTTTAAAATCCTCTTGCAAACCTGTGTACTCTTAGATATCCCAGGCCCTCTGTTTAGAATGCTATTACCTTCCCTGGTAACCCTATCCCAAATAGACCAGAAAGGTCTTACATATCTTCCAACACACAAATAATACTGCTCTCATATTCCCAGGCAGAATCAGACTCTTGGGCTTTTGAGATACCTTGAACATATCTAGAATCCAGCACTCACTACATCTACATTATGTTCACATTACTGTAGTTTGTTTATTTGCTTTATTTTTTTGCTGGGAAATTTAAAAGTGAATTCCTGAAATCATATTATTTTAACCTCATATATTTTAGTATGAGTCTCTAATACATAAGGACTTTTTTTGGAGATAGGGACTTTTAAGAATAGAACGACAGCAGCATTATCACACCTCATAAAATTAACAATAACTCTGTAATATCTTTTTACTACCTAGTCTTTATTAAATTTCTCCAATTTCTCTGAAATGGATTTAGCTGACTACATCCTCAAGGTTCCAATCTGGGGCTTCTAGGACAACAATAAAGATTTATGTTTTACCACTGGAGTATTGTAATATTGCCACTTAAACTGATTGCAGAAACTCTGTTTTAGACAGCACAGCAAGGACAAAAATTAAGATACAAAATAGAATGGAGAATAAAATTTCAGCCCTGAGGACTCATGACTTTGGCTTTATTACATAGTGTACTTTTCTGAGGGAAATACAAATCAAAACCACGATGAGATACCACTTCACACCAGTCAGAATGGCTAAAATTAACAAGTCAGGAAACAACCCATGTTGGGGAGGATGTGGAGAAAAGGGAAACCTCTTACACTGCTGGGAATGTAAGCTGGTACAGCCACCCTGGAAAATGGTATGGAAGTCCCTCAAAAAGGTAAAAATAGAAATACCCTATGACACAGTAGTTGCACTGCTACTCAAAGGATACAAATATAGTGATCCGGAAGGGGCATCTGCACCCCAATGTTTATAGCAGCAATGTCCACAACCATGGAAAGAGCCCAGATGTCCATTGACAGATAAATGGATAAAGAATAAAGAATATGTTTTATATATATATATATATATATATATATATATATATATATATATATATATATATATATATTTGCAACGATGGTTGCAACTAGATGTTTGGAACTAGAGGGTATTATGCTAAGGGAAATAAGTCAATCAGAGAAAGACAATTATCACATGATTTCACTCATATGTGGAATTTAAGAAACAAAACAGAAGATCATAGGAGAAGGGAGGGAAAAATAAAAAAGACAAAATCAGAGAGAGAGGCAAACCGTGAAAGACTCTTAACAATAGGAAGCAAACTGAGAATTGTTGGATTGGAGATGGATTCGCGGATGGGATCACTGAAGGATGGGCATTAAGGAGGGCATGTGATGTGATGAGCACTGAGTGTTATATACAACTGATGAATCGCTGACTTCTACCTCTGAAACTAATAATACATTATATGCTAATTCATTTAATTTAAATAAAATAAATTTTTAAAAGAGAAGATATTAGTTGAAAAAAATTAAGGCATTCTTTTTTAAATTAAATTATACTTAATTTTTTTTCAGTGTTCCAAAATTCATTGTTAATGTATTCTTCTGAGTCAGTTCATAGCCCTCCCGGAGAGAAATCCATCTTGTTCATTGGTGACATGAACAGGACATGTGAAGAACATTTAGGTGGAAGAGCCTCTGAGGGACTGTTTAAGAACTGGACTCTTTATGATCTCCTTCTTGAGGGATATGGACCACAGACTCATGGTCAAACCAAATGAAAAATAATAATAATGATAATAGTAATAGTAATAAAAGCTGGAATATAATTTCCACGCCCAATGTTTCTTTCCAAAAAGTGAGGATCTAAATAAAGGTAACATTCCTGGCCCCTCTCAATCTTTCCTCACTCTGCCCCAGGAAAGTGGAATGAATTGTCTGATATGTAAGTTTTGGGAGAATAAACTGTGCATCCTTGACTCGTCTCTGGTTTCCCCCTGGAGCTAGCTTTGCACAGGGTATAGGAGGTCTTTGCTTCTCCATGAGATAATCTGGGCAGGTCTCCACCCTAGTAGAACACTGTTTGGGTAAATCTGATTCTGGGGTTCACTCTACAGTCCCTTTCGACTCACATGCCAGCTGTGGACCCTAATATAAACTTTATTGGAAATCCAGATGATGTTTCGGTCGCCATATATTCTATTTCTAGTCTTCTCGGTGTTTTTAGAACACTGATGTGATGGAGGGTACTATTTTGGGAGTATTATAAAGGATAAAAACAATCATAAAATATTATGTCTATATGCTGCTATATTCCACTAACTAATATTTTATGTAGGATTTTATATTGATATCCCTAAGGGGGATGATTCGATTGGTTAAGCATCTGCTTTGGCTCAAGTCATGACCCCGGGGTCCTGGGATTGAGCCCTGAGGGTGTCCTGCTGCTGTGCCCTGCATTGGGCAGTGGGGACTCTGCTTCTGCTCAGTGGGGACTCTGCTTCTCCCTCTCCCTCTGTCCCTCTTCCATCCCACCTCACTTGGACTTTCTCTTTCTCAAATCAATAATACTTAAAAAAATTCCTCTAAATAGGAAAAAGAAAACATTTAAATTTTTTCTTGAAACCATCCTCAAGAAATCAGGTAATGTTTAAAGATTCTAAAATATGCATCTCATTTTGAAATCACGGATTGAGTTGTACTTTTACTGCTGAGTACTTATATAATTTTATAATTATTTTAATATTATATCTTATGGAGCACTTTTTTGTCATAAAGCAAAAGCATAAGGTGCCAAAATATGTGAAAATATTAATTTGGTTCAAAACGTCCTGCTCTGTATTGTCATTATTGTACAGGACAAAGCTGGCGTAAGTGAAAATTTGGTTAAATGTCTAATTTTGTTCTTATAAACCCCAGTTCTTGATATGTTAGCACAAATCTGAGTTCTAGTATGTTAATCTCTGAGTAATCAAATATGCCTAGGAAAAAATAATCTGTGGGGAACAGCATCTACAGACCATATGATTTGCATTATTAGTACTTTCCATGTAATAATTCTACACATTGTTATCATTAGCAACACTATTTCAATCACGAATATCACCAAGAGGAATCATTTCTGAATTGTCTCTATTAGGCCATGATCAAGAGGAAAAAATACAAGACTGAGTTTTCCTTTAGTGCTGTATCTGACATTTTTAAATAGACTCGTTTTCTGTGGTTTCATGTAACCTATTACATTTGTCACTGGATGGCATGGAGGCCTGTCTCTCATTAGCACTTCCGCTAGCACTTGAGAAAAATATCCCGAAAGAAAAAAGATTCAATTTGCCTCCCCTGGATTTGGAGGCATTTGATTTTTTTTTGAGAATTTCGGTAAATATCATCTCTAATTTTAGTTGAATACCCCTCACCATATGATATTACAAGATATAACTAACATACTATCCGCCTAGAAATATGTTTCTCTTTGATCCTAAAAATGGCTTTTGATTAAAAAATTGGCTCTCCATTATGTTAAGAGTGACATAGAATTTAAGTGGTGGTGGGGGAGGCTGATCTGTAAAAGGCAGAACAAAGGAATAGATCAGAATTAGATCTGTGACTTTTTATCCACCTCTTAATTTCCCCCTCCTTTACGTTTATCTGAATCCCAAGATTTCCCTGTAAACTTCCGTAAATTGGGAATTTACATTTTTCAAATGTTGCGCATTTGAAATATGCTTGTGGTATGCCGTCGTTAGTTAGGCTTTCTTTTATATTCACCGACTCTAATTGGGACGAATGCATCCACATTATAGCAATTACCAAAATTATAATATTGGTCTGTTTTCATATGTATGTCCCCCACTCTGTTACTTTTCAGGAGGAGAGACAGGGTTACTGTGTTGTGTTCTAATATAGCAAGACTATTGTGCTGAGTTCTGCCAGGACATGACTTTTGAATTGGTCTTGGGGGTGAGAATGGGTCCTTCCCAAAAGGTCATTCTATCATCCAGAGGACAGACAAAGTCTTCAGATAAAACCAGAGGAATTGTAAAGAGGAACCAGCTGACAAATAACTAACTGGGCCTTTCTCATCCTCTCTGAGCCTGAACTGTGAGGAGTCTGGGTTTCCAGAAGGACACTTACAGGTGACGAGACTGATGGGGGCCCAGATTGAGTTGGGACCGTTGTGCATCACAGAGTAAAACTGAGTAAGCCGTAGCTTGTAAGTTGGTTCGCTCTAGATGCATGCTGCTCTGTATTTACATTTTAAATGTTTCAGCCCTATCTAAGCATTATTCGGGAGTGCCAAGGCAAGCGCCTGTTTCTGTCCTGAGCCTGAGTGTTGGCAGAGTCTTTCTAAGTTAGCATGATGGTAGCCACGAATTGGCCAGGGTCCATGGAGTAAGGGAGAACTCAGGAAGAAAGAGTGAGAACAGTATATCAAGGGGCCAGCCACCCCTCCCACAAAGAGCACTTGCTTCTAATACAAGGCTGTCCATTAAGGAATACTGAACTTCCCTTCAATTATGAACACATCATAACAGAAGGACACATGGAGGTTATTTCGTCCAACCTTCTTATGTTACAGATGGGGAACTGAGATCCACAGAGGCTACGTGAACTTGCCCATGCTCGTGGCAGAGCCAGCTCAATGTCCTTCCACTCTGCAATATTGGTATCAGTTCCCTGGAGAAATCAATTGTCAAGGAGTAAAAATAAATGTTAAAAATCACAGGTTTACATATTTTTGGAGAGAAGAAATCCACTTTTTTTTTTTAAAAACCAAATTTGCAAGAGCAAACTATGAGCCATAGCATAAATAGTAAAGTTTGGGAGAATGGCAATTTTAAAAAATTAAAAAAAATTTTACATTTTTTAATAAACATGTAACATATTATTAGCCCCAAGGGTACAGGTCTGTGAATCGCCATGTTTACACACTTCACAGCACTCACCACAGCACATACCCTCCCCAATGTCCATAACCCCACCACCCTCTCCCTATCCCCCTCCCCCTGGCCACCCTCAGTTTGTTTTGTGACATTAAGAGTATCTGATGGTTTGTCCTCCCTCCTGAGCCCATCTTGTTTCATTTATCTTTTCCTACCCCCCAAACCCCCACACTGCATCTCCCACTTCCTCATCTCAGGGAGATCATATGATAGTTGTTTTTCTCTGATTGACTAATTTCGCTAAGCGTAATACCCTTTAGTTCATCCACGTCGTCGCAAATGGCAAGATTTCATTTGTTTTGATGGCTGCATAGTGTTCCATTGTATATATATATATACCACATCTTCTTTATCTGAGAATGGCAATTTTAACAACTTCTTCATCTGTTTTTCCAAGTTGCTGTGAATGAGATTCCAACAGGTAAGTCCCTCCCACTCCCTAATTCCATCTACAAAGCAGTTTCTTCTGAAGGAAAAAGTAGCTGTATTTTCACTGTAATCTTTTTCTTTGATGTTCTACTGTAATTGTAACTAAGACTTTGTTGGGAAAATACCTTTATTACAGTAGGATCTCCATTCGGAGGCAGGTGACATTTCCATATCTGATCCCACCTGCTGACAGATGAACGCTAGTTATTTTTCTAAATTTTTTTATTATGTTATGTTACTCACCATATAGTACATCATTATTTTTTGATGTAGTGTTCCACGATTCATTGTTTGCGTATAACACCCAGTGCTCCATGCAATCTGTGCTCTCGTTAATACCCATCACCGGGTTAACCCAACCCCCACCTCACTCCCCTATAAAACCCTCAATTTGTTTCCTGGAGTCCACAGTCTCTCATGGTTCATCTTCCCCTCTGAATGCTTGTTTCTATTAGTGTTGACTGCACTGAAAGGCCTGGTGCTTTATAGTCAGTGCTGATATTTTCCCTCATTCTTCACAAGCGTTTTCTCAGTTCAACATGAGAATTGAACTGGATGTTCACTCATTCAATATAATTTCTGACCTCTCTTGACTTGGAAAATTATGTTCATTTCCAAAGTGATTTTTTTTCCTTACTCGTTTTATTAGATATTTTATGCATCACACTTCCTTTACTCAAAGTAGCTAACAAAATAAAATTTGAAAATGTTAATGTCATGGAGTGAGTGATGTGAATGAATAAATAGCACTTTGAAGGAGAACATTGGGTCCAGGTGTAGCTGTGGTCGGAGTCTGCTAAGTGGCTGCTCACCTCGACTGGGTCATTGGTACCTCATACATACTCCATGCTTTCAAAATGAGCATGCCTGTGGTATGATGCTGCTGAAATAAACTAATTTAGATTTGTCCCCAGTGTGTCCTTCTGGCCCTTCTCCCACCTGGTTGGGTGAGCATTCCAGGGTAGGAAAGCAGGGTAGGAAAGACACAGCAGAAAAAAGAAAGAAGGCCATAGTTGTTTTTGTGTTTCAAGACTCTGTCTCAGAGGAAGGGGAAGGCACTCCCCTACAGTATTTGGCCTGTAGACTGGAAGGTTAAGTGGTAAGAGAAAGCTTGGAGACATTCCTTAGGCTAGGGGCATTGAAAGAGAAAGGGAGAAGATATGATTAACCAGGGAAGAATGTGGGGAACGTAGAATGGACCATGCGAGAGGAGGAGAGATGGCATCTGGAGACCGTTCAGTGTTCCCTTGAGCAAGCAGCCAAGGTATTCGCTATGCATGAGCCATAAAGGAGTTAAGCCAGTGCTCACGGGATGTCTAGTCTCCTTGTGAGTATCCTCTGGGTTGAGGAGCTATGCCATTTGCTCTTGGGGCTGGCTTCTCAAAGAGAAACTCCCTTGCAGCCGTCAACATACTACCAATGGCCCCTAGAGTAGTTCTGACATTCTTTCCAGAGCTTTTGATCGGGCTCTACTCAATCACACTTTGTGGAACTCTCTCTTTCTTGATGTCCTAGGACAATCTACGATCCCTCTGAAGGAAGGCAGGAGTCCTAGTCAGGAAGTCTTGCGGTGAGAGCAAAATTCGTGTGACCTTGGGTTTAGGTTTTTAAATATTTTCTGGTATATAACATTAAGAGTTATCCCCCCCCTTTTTTTTTCCTTTCAAAGAGGAAAAATTGTTTCGGCTAAACAAGTTGAGGGATGGGGCCAGAATAAGGCATAGCACTTGAGAGTTAAGAGAATGATAGAAAGGACTTCTTGAAGCAATACATTCTACTGTGTGATTCTCGCAGGATGGGAAGTGATGCTCTGTGTCAAGATGTCCACACCTTGCTGGGACGTTTGAGAACTACAGCTGGAGCAGCACTGTGTGTTCTCACTGCCCCATTTCCACAGGTCAGGGGCAAGTGGAAGTACGAAGTAATCCTCCTATCCATTTTCGTCTCTGGACACTGGTTGTTAGTGTCAAAACCTTGAAACACGTATGCCTTTTTTCAGGGCTGTAACTTGCCCTCCTCTCACAGTTCCTGGGGTTCTGAGAGAGATACCTGCCACTTGGGTCATTCTATGTATGGTGTTAAAGGGATTGTTCAAACCTCTTCTGTCATCTAATGACTGTTACACCCCAGAGTTGTAATTTCAGTGCCAATCATGATAAATCTTGGCAGCAGAGAGCATGTACTTTTGTCATTTCCTATGAAGTCATATACAAAAGTCAAGATCTTTCTTGGGCCCAGAAGAAAATTGCTGTTTTAGACAAATTATGGGCTACAAGATTTGATGTGTGTGATGGTTAATTTAATATGTCAATTTGACTGGTCCATGGTGCCAAGATATTTGGTCAAACGTTATTCTGGATATTTCTGAGAAGTTTTTTGGAGGAGATTAACATTTAAATTGGTAGACTTTGGTTACCCCTCGTAATGCAGGTGGGCCTCATCTAAGCAGATGAAGGCCTTTGTAGAAGAAAGATTGACTGCCCCCTTCTCCCAAGCAAAACAGAATTATGCCACAAGATTGCCTTTGGACTAAAGTTGCAACTCTTGCTTGGATCACCAGCCTCTGGCCCATCCTACAGATTTAGGACTTCCCAACCTTCCACAGTCATTTAAGATAATTCCTTGAATTCTCAATCTTCCTTGGTCTCCCTCTTTCCCTAAGTTTTTGTCTCTCCTTCTCTGTCTCTGTCTATATAGGCTGTGTGAATCTATTTATAGTGTCAGTTCCATTTTTCTGGAGAACCCTGATTAATATAACGTGATCCATTTTTCTACTTATCTTATTGTTACATAACAAACAACCCTAAAACTTAGTGGCAGAGCTGGGCCAGCTCAGTGATGTGCTAGAGTGAAGATCCACTTTTTTTTTTTAAAGATTTTGTTCTTTTTAAAGCCATCTCTACACCCAACATGGGACTCGTACTCATACCCAGAGATCAAGAGTTGCACGTGCCACTGACTCAGCTAGCAAGGCATCCCAGACCCTCTTTGAAGACGACGCCACATATAGCTAGCAAATTGCTGCCTGCTGCTGTCTGGGGCTTAGCCAGAGCTGTTGGCCAGCAGCCCTGTTGCCTCCCATGGGGACCACAGGCTACATGGACTTGTTCACAGCGTGGTGACTATATTCCAACAGCAAACAACCTAAAAGAGAGGACCAGGCAGCTGTACCATCCTTTGTGACCTCCCCCAGGAACTCACATAGCATCGCCTCTGCTGTAATCACCAGCCCACCAACTCAAGGGGGTGGAACTCAAGGACTGCCAGATAAAATACAGGGTGCTTAGTTATATTTGGATTTCAGATAAATAACAATATTTTTTAGCCTTAACTGTGTCACATGCAAATTGGGAGCCATGCATAGAGTCAACGATTATTTGGGTTTTTTGCATTTTTCCCTTGTTACATCTGGCAATCTTCTTACAGACCTGTATTGATGCAAGAAGAGTCAAAGGCACATAGTAAGGAGATCAAGTGAAATGACAGTATTGTGATGCCCAGAGTTGGAAAAGACCCTCCCTCTGCCCGTCCCAGTCTGCTCTCTGGGCACAGCAGTTGCCATCCCTTACCTATGCAAAATGCACCCATCCCTCATCCCCTAGAGCACCAGTTCTTATCCTTTCAACAGTCAGCTTGAAGTGGGGATCTTACCATCTAGACCTGGTCCAGGTGCAGATGGAGCTCCTCTGGGGGGCATACTGTCCTGCAGATACAATTCCTCAAGTATCATTTTGTTTAACCTGAACACCTGTGGAGTGAAGAGACAAGTTTTCTATCCCTTATGCATTCAGCCTGAAAGAATGAGACACACAGAAGTCAGCTGCTATAGACACTCCCATTCCCAAACAGGAGATGCGAGAGTACACAGCCGTTACTTGTTTGGAGTAGCTCTGAAATTCAGCCAGGTATCTGTCACGTGTTCCCTGCTTAGGGCTCAGTGGGATTGCCTGGGAGTTGTTCTCCAGAACCGTTCGCTCTCTGGGCTCTGTGAGTCCCCTGTCCTTTTCCAGAAGAAATATTCTGTTGAAGCTGGGGACTTTTCTAAGGCTGTTTCCTGCCCACGACAGTCTGGGAGTACAGAGCCCTCTTTTCATTTGTGTTCTCTTTAAAAATGTTCCTTTAGGGTGCCTGGGTGGCTCAGTGGGTTAAAGCCTCTGCCTTCGGCTCGGGTTGTGATCCCAGGGTCCTGGGATCGAGCCCCGCGTCGGGCTCTCTGCTCAGCGGGGAGCCTGCTTCCCTTCCTCTCTCTGCCTGCCTCTCTGCCTACTTGTGTCTACTACTACTGTCTGTCCAATGGATAAATAAAATCTTTTAAAAAAAATGTTCCTTTAAAAATGTTGTGAGTTTTTCGTGTATCAATTTATAAGCCTTTCCATTAGCCCAAAGTTACACTCACAAATCTTTAGGCTCCCTGAGGGCCCACAACCCATGGAACAAGGCCCCTAAGATTGTTAGAGGACCTGTTTTTTGCCTTTATTTAGAAACACCTTCAAATTTAGAAAAAGTTGCAGAACAAAAACAATACAAAGTAAACCTCCTCTTCCTTTTACCCTAATCTGCTTATTGTGTTAGTTTCCCATGACAGCTGTAACACATTGCCACAGATTGGGTAGCTGAAACCAGCAAAAATGTATTCTCCAACGATTCTGGAGGCTGGAGTCCAAAATCAAGGTGTTGACAGGGCCCTACTCTTTCTGAGGGCTCTTGTGGAGAATCTGCTCTGTGCCCTCCTGGCTAGGGCTGCTGCCAGCAATCCTGACATCCCTGGGCTCATGGACAGACCACTCCAACTTCTACCTCCTTTATCATGTGCCCTTCTCCCTGGCGTATCTTCTCATCATCTTTTTTTCTCAGTGATGTCTGTCTGTGTGTCCCTTCTCCTCCTAGGAGAACACTGGTCATGCTGGATTAAGAGCCCATCCTACTCCTGTTTGACCCCAGTTTACCTTAAATACACCACCAACAACCCTAGTTCCAAATAAGGTCCCATTTTGAGGTTCCAAGAAGGACATGAATTCTTGGGGGGACGCTATTCAACCCAATACCCCTGTTGGCAATATTTTACCCTGCCAGGTTTCTCATGTGCACTTTCTTTCCTCTCTCTTCTCATTCTCTTGTTCTGTGTCTGTTTCTTTCAGTTTTAGTGTCTCCCAGCTTCCACCCCTGTGTTCCTGTTCTGATTGATTTAATTTTCTTTTTGAACATGGAGGGCAACAAAATGCTTTCAAAAGTCAAAGATGTTTCACTCCTTCTCGTGTCTTTTACACTGCATTCTCCCTTATGCTGGTAACCAACTTCATTATTTTCTGGTGAATGCAACCTGTATTTCTGTTTTGTCATGACAAATAGAAGCGTATATGTCTATTTTTTTCAGCCTTTCACAAAAGGTAGCATAGTCTTTAGCATTTTGCTTTTTTCACTTAATAATATCTCCTAAAAATAACTCCACAGCAGTTCAGTGATCACCCTCATTTTTAACAGCTGCATAGTATTCCATTGAGTGTATATCCCAGAGTCAATGCAACTGCTCTCCTGCGCTTGGATGTTCAGGACGTGTCCAAATTTTGTAATTGCAAAAGATGCTATCATGAATAGCTCTGTGCAAATGAATGTCCTTGTTGTTGGAGGGGTTTCCTCTAGGTAAATTTCTAGCAGGGGGATTTATGGGCCAAAGAAGCATTCATGGTTCTGTTAGATATTGCCAAACTGTTCTCTAAATGGGGTCCTTCCTCTTTTGCATCTCCACCAGCAAAATACGAAACCCTCAATTTCCCACAGCTTTGCCAAAAAAGTGCACTGCACATTTTTAATTTGTGTTAATCTGTAGGGTAAGAAATGGCATTTCAGTGTGGTTTTACTTCTATTTTTCCTATCATGAGTAAGAACAACACCTTTTCATGTTTTGGAGCCATTTTTATATCTCTTTTTGTGAATTGTTTGTGCTTTTCTCCCCTTTTCCTCCCAAATTTTAAAATTAGAGCTATGAGCCCTTTATCTGTAGTATCTGTCATGGATATTTTCTCTCAGTTTCATTGCCTCCGAATTTTGAGTCATGGCAAAAAAATTCTCTTTCTACATTGTGGTTAAAATGGCACTCACGTATGTTTTCCTCTGATGCTTACATGCTTTCATTTAGCTGACTTTGGTATTTGTTCAGTTCCCCGTTTTTTTTTCTTCTTCTGGAGATTCCTAACCTTTTTGTCAAGTTAAAAAAGTGAATAAAAGTATTTTATTCAGAAATTTTGGTGGTGTTTATCAGGAGTCATTCAGAGGATTGAATCCACTATGCTGCTGGAAACATAAGTAAGCTAATCCCTTCTCTGCAGACCTTGAGGAAGACAGTGTGTTTTAGCTACCTAGTTCCTAAACTTGTCGTCTTACAACCTGTCAATCCTTTTGGTCATTTGCTTTTGCTTAAACACGTTCTTTTCCTTCACAGCTATTGAAAAAAGAAGAATGCTTGCTAACTTTTTCCTCAAAGTTTCCTTCTGTCTTTACTTAAAATATAACAAAATACATATTACTTAGTTAAATCTATAGTATTTAAAAGAAAGATCTTAAACAAAAGCAAGCTTAATTTGAAAATATGGTGCTTGAAATCGGTACATGATTAGTGAATATTAAAACAATTCAAATTTCCTCAAGATAAACCCAAACAGAAGCAGACTATTCAATATAACAGATATTTGTTTAACAAATGAATGAAACTCAGATGATCAGTTATAAATATTTAAATTGTCCAGAAATGCCCTTCATTCGGAGATCATTAACCATTCGAAGGCACCTATGCTACTTTCTCTGTGATCTAGAATGGACAAGGTATAATAGCTCACAGCAATTGTACATGTGGCTCTTTTGTAGCCAAAATGGTGCCAGGATTTCTCATAATGGAATTTCTATTTATTCACAAGTTGATTACAGATGAAAACAAAACTCAGAGTTTTGGGAAATCACTCTTTCTAGTCCCAGTGTGCATTCCTGGACCTGATCTAGTTTCATCATTACTCCTTGCACCTGGAGCTTTTGCATTCAGCACTAAAAACAATGCTCAGTGTAGTCTGATACAGAGATACATATGACTTTGCACAGGCTGCATCCAAGCGAAGCTTAGTTTCCTTTCAGCTGATTTTGGGTTTCCTACCCTCTAGACTTCATTATAGTTTCTTTTAGATTCTGAATTTGATAAAAAGGTTTTTGACGAGCTGTTGGTTAAAAAAAGCAAGCTGCTAAGATTTTTATCAGGCCAAATATAATCTTCACTGTCAAAGACGCATTTTGAAAAAATCATTGTCATTTTTAATGACAAAGCGTGGAAATCTAAGAAGAAGCTTTGCATAAAAAAATTTCCTCTCCAAATGCTCCCCAAATTCACAGTCCGTAGGGTATGTTCGTCGTTAAACTTTTCACTCAATTCTTAGTTTCCAGCAGCTGCGTGGTCTCTGTGGCTAGCTCTCTGCCGACTGTTTGCTTTGTCAGTGTTGGTGGGCTCAAAGCATAATACAATAGTAATAGGCAGTACCTGAGGCCATGTTGTTAAATCTCTTAGATCTGGAATGGTGTCAGTGATGATCTGATACTACATAATTTAAGTGGATTTAAATATGGATCAATAACCATCACAGTCTTTAGTTCCCAGGTGAGAAAGTTATTGGCTTTATAGGAGGCTATGAATAATGCAGGGAACACAGCTGTCAAGTTATTTATTATTATTATTTTAAAAGATTTTATTTATTTATTTGAGAGATTGAGAGGGAGAGCACAGAGGAAGCATGAGAAGGAGAAGCAGACTCCCCATTGAGCAGAGAGCCCAATGCTGGACTTGATCCCAGGACGTGGATTTCACGACCTGCACTGAAGGCAGATGCTTTACCAACTGAAACACCCAGGTGCCCCTGTCAGATTATTAATAAGTTAATTCTAAAACTGTGGACTATTTAGGGCCAAAGCTATGGACAATATCAAAGGAAACTAAGTACACTGAAATGACATGACATTTGATGTGAGATGTCTGTAGAAAATTTGAAATTCTCTTTGATATGGCTCACAATGGGTTTCAGATTACTTTCTCAGACATGGTTCCGTCTGAAGCTCAGAACAGTTTTGTGGGACAAATAGCTTAGAAAGCTTCTGTGCCTTTTTAGAGGAATCTGAACCCAAGAAGAGTTCATAGACCGTCAAGTTTTTTCTGGCAGTTTTGGCAGTGTTCAGACTGAAATACAGAACTCCGGACTCTTCCTTCAGTGCTCCTTCCTGTTCATCAGGAGAAAATAAAGCATAAGAAGAAAGAAAAAGGGAAATGAGTTTAGTTTCATCCATTGTTACAAATGGTAGGTTGATGTTACAAATATTTTTAAACATAAGTAATTTGGTGATCATGAGAAGTGACTTCCCGGGGTTAAAATGTCTTTCTAAAATTCAGATATAGGTGAACATAAGCTTTGGTGGAACAGTAAAGCCCTTGGAGGGAGTCAGTGGTAACACTGACTATCCCGGTTAGCAGGGTGGATTTTCATCTCTTACTGGGGAGACCCTCAGCAGACAGTCTCATTCACAGCGGAAGTGCCGATCCTGCCGGGCTTTGCTGGGGGTTTTCCAAAGGAAGCACCTCTCTTCTGCACTCTGCGCTGAATGCACAGATGACAGTGCTCTGAAGAGCCAGTGTGGGTTTCTATTTTACTTAGCAGGACATTTCAGAAACCTCCCTCTGAGACATTACTCACAGATCAGGAGAGAAGAGATGCTGAGAACAAAGGCAGACATACATGGGACTCAGAAGGCTCATGCTAGGCCGTCATCACGGCAAATTTCCCGATGCAGAACCTGGCCTGACACTATCATCCGCTGCGGGACAGAGGTCACTTTCCAAGGCCCAGAAGGAACGAGCATTTTTATTCTTGGTGAGAAAACTAATGAGTAGAAGTATCCCAGCACTGCAAAGGACAGTCCTTTTTGTGGCTCTGCTTCTCTCTGTTGCCAGACCTCTTAGGGCTCATGCATCCTAAACTGTGGAACAAAATCCCCCATTCTTATTTTTTTGGCTCTTAAGAAATTAGAGTTTCAGTCTCTAGTTCATTTGGTTACATATGTGCAAAATACTTAAAGCACATGTGCAAAAATGGTTTTGAATGGTTTTGACGAGCTGGTTAAAGCATATTCCAAGATACCATTTAGGGACCGTATTAGGTCGCAAAAGTTCTTTGCAAATCCCACTTGAATTTTGTAGCACGATGGTCTGTGTTAACAGTTGTTAAAATATAAGTTACTAAGCGTAAAGCCTAGTGAGAGCATCTCTGCTGAGTTCAGGCACTTTTTCTTTGGGTCCCTCAAGGTTTAGAGCTTTGCATTTTTCCTGTAGCTGGGGTTGGGCCTGGGGCTGGGGCTGGGACTGGAGCCAGGGCCAGTGTTGACACATGAAACAACTCTTTAGAACACAGAAGGGGATTTAGGAAGTTAAGTGTAAACCTACTAACGGCTAGAAGAAATCTTATTTGTGATAAATCAAGACTTGGAAGTACAAATGGGACCAAATCATGGAGCTATGTTCTTGAGCAGCCTTATTCTTACTCCCCACAATCCAGAATCTGTGCCTTCCCTGTGTTCTTCAGGCCACAACTGCATTCATGTCTACGCTCAGGTGCTCAGGTCGACAGCCTGTTCTACTGGTGCAACCTACTCACACATGTAGGTCTTCAAAGTTCAGTCTCCCTGTGGCCTCTGTAGGGGCAGAAAACGGGATGGAAGGAAGACATCGTGGCATAAAGTTCTTTGTTCAGGCATCTTTCCAGGCTCTCATCCAACAGCCGCACTTGCCACCAGAATCATCTTTTGCAAACACAAATCCAGTGATATCACACTCCTTTCAGACCCTTCTGGGACGCTGCTGCAGGTGTTCAAAGAGTTCTTGCTCAGGGTATCTTATGTTTCATCATCTTTGCTTATGTGGTCCCTTCTGCCTGGGAAAAGCCAGGCACCACCACCACCACCACAAAAAAACCCCAAATTCATTTAGCTCTCAAGGCTTTGTTTTTGTAACTTTTATGAACAATCCCATGATCTCCCACCTTTATCTGTACTTCTAAGCCAGAACTAGGTGTGCTATTCTTTATGCACCCACAGAATATAGTGCTGACTTACAGATTATACTACAGCAGGCTGTTTGCACTCATGTGTGCTTATGAACGAGCACACACCCATTTTAACCACATGTCGAGCTTGTAGTGGGCTAAGCCATTTCTTTTTCCCACATGTACAGTGGAGGCTGTTAGAAAATAGGGAATCAATAAATTAAAGGAGAAAACACAAGAACCCCTGAAGAACCATGAGTTTTCTGATTCTCAGAAGATGTCATTGACTTTGGTGGCTTCACCTATGCTCTAAACACCGATGATTTCCTCTCTGTCCTACGTCTCTGTCCTGAGCTCCAGCTTTGTATGTCCAATGCCGATTAGTTATCTCCATCTGGATGTTTCTCAGGCACCTCAAATACAACATGGCCCACGGGTCACCCCATTATCTCCCTCAAATGCCCAGTTTTCTTTTCCTGATCCCAGTGAATGTCATCACCAGTCGCTTACACTCCAAATCTTGGAACCATCAACTTCACTAGGTATTTGTTGAGTGTCTACCTTGGACACTGCCCTGGGAAAATATTTTCATATACATTGTCTAATCATTGGCGTTTATACCAGCTTTTTGGCCCTACTCTACCATATCTAACCTGATGTCAGTTGGCTCACTTTGATTGCTACAAAGTTCCTTTTCCCCCTCTTCTCCTTTAGGCAGCAAGTGTCCGAGCCTGTCACTTGTCATTGGAATGCATGCAGAATAAGGTGCATATTCAGCTTGTCATCCAGAGCTCTACGTGATCTTCTCTGACCCAACTATCTAGCCTCTCCTCCTTTACTGTCCTTTTACCCCAGGGCTTCCGTCTCCAGCAACACTGATGGACTCTCCCTTTTTTTTTTCTTTCTTTTCTTTCCTTCTTCTTCTTCTTCTTCTTTTTTTTTTTTTTTTTTTTGCAGGCTGTTCTCTACCATGGTGCCATGCTAGAGGTGTTCTATTTCCTTGGAGGGCCTTTCTCCTTTCCTACCAGACTTAAATATCCAGTCCATCTCCCATCTTCCAATTTTCCAGTATCTCCTTAGATTTTAGTAATCACTGTCCCTCCTACACTTCCAGAATTCTTGCCATCCCAGAATTGCTGAGCATGAAGTGCTAGAGGGGACAGGTTGTATCTTGGGTTGGTCTGTCTGATTCCACTTCTAATTTAAAATAGGACAGTACATCATTGGTCATAATCCCCATGACCTTGGATTATTATGCCCCGAATCTGTGGATGGAGAACACCCCAAACCAATGCACTTTTGGGAACTTTGCTGCTTCATTTGGTTAAAAATAAAAAAGTTATTTGGAACAGGTAATTGTCCTGTGAAAACAAAACAAAACCAGACAAAGCAAAACCTTGGGCTAAGAGCGGTAGGCTTGCTGGGGAAGTTTCAAGGGAAAGGGCAGGGAGCGGCCAGCTGGGCTAAGGAGGCTTAGCTGCAGACAGTAATAAAACCAGATGACTGTGGCAGTGATAAGATGAAGGCAGGCTTTGGAATAAGTGTTGCACATTTGTTGGGGTGCCTTAGGTAGCTGTCCTACTTTGTCACAGTCCTTGGCTTAAAGGTAGCTTTGCCTGAAGGGGTCAGACACTAATTATGAGTTATCAACTTCTTGACACTTTCCTGCATGGCCTCTCTGAGAATGGGGTTTAAAAGGAAGACTGAAAGAAAGGAGTCCCAAGGTCTAGACATCTGCCCTGGCTGGTCAGAAAGCCAGGTTGTCTGAGGGAGGAGTGAGGGAAGAAAGAAGAGGAAGAACAGAGACACGGGGAGCATGATGTCAGAGGGACAGATGGAAAGAAACACAAAACATTGATTTGGGGCTGGCCTTGGCCAGAAAGGGAGTAGAATGAGCCAGAGACCCCGCCCACTCTGTTTGACTGGGGAGCCTCACCCAGACAACGCATCTGGGAGCAGGGACAAAACTTGAGGCCATAATGGCTTTTCTCTCCACTGAGAGCAAGAGTTAAGCTCATATAAAGAGAGCTGATGGAGAGGGGGCTGTGCCAGAGAAAACAGACAAGCAAAACAACCTCACCCAAGACTGCAGGCTGAGAAAATGAAATAGGAACATGGATTTCTTTCTGACATGGGGCTTGGCTGTAAATGGCAAAACATGCAAAGGGCCTCTTGGGGAAGCGGATCACATAGGGAAGACCACTCCCGTCCAGATCGGTTAGTCCTCAGAGTACATCTTATTTTCACCTCCTTGCATCAGCTGCCCTGAAATCTGGGTTTTTCTACCTCAGCAACTATTGACATTTTGGGTCAGAGAGTCCTTTCTCCTGAAGGGCTGTCCTGTGCACCGTAGGACATGTTTTAGCAGGATCCGTGACGTCACCTATGAGATACCCGTCGCACCCTCTCTCTAATGTGACAATAAAAATGTCCAGACTTTCTAGATGTGTCACGGGGGTTGGGTACAAGATCTCTCCCATCTGAGATTGACTGGCTTATATGTTCTAAAGGAGGAGGTTTCTTTGTTACTTTGTTCAACTACTTCCTGGTCTCGTTTTTTTTTTTTCTTCTGTCACTGGCTAGGTTTATAAAGCCTGTTCGTTCATTCAATCAAGTTTCTTTCTCATTAAAGTGCTAATAAAAAATGACATTTTGGAAGTGCAAATGAGATGATGTTTGAGGAATGGTAGATCAACTGTGTCTTATTTAGCTAATTAGCAACATAATTAGTACATTTACAAAATTATTAATGGAAGAAGTGTAGAGGGCTTAATTGGACACACTGAATCTGGTGTCAGAAAACCTGTTGCCCGGTCTCTGCCCACACATGTGGGCTACCAAAGCTTGCCCTCGCCAAGTGGGTTCAAGGTGCACACCCACACTGAAATCATCATTTTATTTTTCCACTTTACAAAGCTAGAAGCACATAGTAAAAATTTTTCCACTAGGAAACTTTCTGCAGAATGGTTTGTCCTCTGTCCCAATAGTAGTGCACCATTAAATGCATCCACCACAGAAGGTGGGATTTGTGTCTGAAATCCCAGAGAGACACATAGATGTAAAGAAACCAAGAATCAAACAGGTAGAAATCAAAAAAGGGATCAATCTGGTGAATTGTATGGAAATAACCACAGACATGTTCATCAGAAACAGGAAAATAAGAGAAGTCTTTAGCAACTGACTGAAACAGAAAAATCTTTAGAAAAAAAAATTCACAAGAGGCTAAAACTGACTTACTCCATAGAAAAAGCTCTAATACTTATTATTACTAATTTTTTAAAGGTAGGCAGCAGTAGCATCCCTGAGCAGGTTGTCTATATGTAGATTCACCTTAGAGGGACTGATTTTAGGAGAACTGGCTTTAGTTCAATTGTCTTTGTAGAAAATTGCCCTGCTCTGGTGATTCTTGGGTTAGACCAGCAGTTTTTGGAGTGAAAATAAGAACAGTGTTGGTGGATACAGAAAAAGCAAAAGGAGAAGGTGTTAAAGGACAGGTTCCTGTCCAAAGTCTATATACCCGTGGGCTTGGCACTTAATGGAGTGAAGAATGGCCAACGCCGGCCCTCAGTGGAGGTCCCCTTAGCGAGAAGCCGTCCCTCTCCACCCTTGCCCACAGCAGCATCTCATCCTCTTTTATTCTTCCTCCCAGTACAGACCCCGTCCGGAGTTGGGTATTTATTTGTGCATTTATTTATTGTTTGTCTCCTGCACCACTGTCCTCCAAGCAACATACACACATATAGGTGTGCACACACATACATGCACACACAGGAATGTAAACTCTTTCATCAGCGCTGGGTTCTCTAGAGATTTTCCTTCCTGGTCCTTCAGAACACTTAGGCATTGAGTTTTGTTTATTTGTTGATTTAGCATTAGCTGTTGGGCCCTGATGCCTGATCTCACAACATCTCTGCCAGGCAGGCATCCCATCACATCTTCAAGAAACTCACAGAGTAGGGCAGGTTAAATGGGTTCATAATAAATCTCTCTCTCTCTTTTAACATGAAGAATAAGATGTTCAGAGAGGTATAGAAACACCTAAGATCATACAGCTAATAATGGGATGAGATGATATTTAAAGCAAGAAACTAAAATTATTCTAAAAGACCTTAGTGCTCTAAAGGAGCAAAAATCATCAGACAAAGAAAGAACTTTTTGTCTGTTCCAAAGTGTCCTTCAACCTCCACCTGGACCCACTGTGAACTGTAGGTTTGTTCCATGCTTGGGAACAGAGCAGGGGCAGGAAAGCCCTGTGGAATGTCACATGGTTCAAGTGACTCACCTGGTGAGGTGGGGGACAACTGCCCAAGGTCCCCAGCTTTGGGCTCCTGAGCTTGGAAATGATGCTCAAGAAACTCTTTCCAATAGAAAAACAGAGTAGTTCTACTACTACGCATTTACCCAAAGAAAATGAAAACACGAATTTGAAAAGATCCCTGTACCCCTATGTTTATTGCAGCATTATGTACGATAGCCAAATGTTGGAAGCAGCCCAAGTGTCCATTGATAGATGATTCAATAAAGAAGATGTGGTATATATGATAGAATATTACTCAGCCATGAAAAAGAATATTTTGTCATTTGTAACAAAGTGGATGGATCTAGAGGGTATAAGACTAAGTGAAATAAGTCAGAGAAAGACAAAAATACCATATGATCTATTCATATGTGGAATTTAAGAAACAAACAAATGAGCAGACTTAAAAAAAGAGACAAACAGGGCGCCTGGGTGGCTCAGTGAGTTAAGCCTCTGCCTTCGGCTCAGGTCATGATCTCACGGTCCTGGGATTGAGACCTGCATCAGGCTCTCTGCCCGGCAGGGAGCCTACCTCCCCACCCCTCTGCCTGCGTCTCTATCTACTTGTGATTGCTCTCACTGTCAAATAAATGAATAAAATCTTTAAAAGAAAAAAAAGAGGCAAACAAAAAAACAGACTTGGAGAACACACTGGTGGTTGCCAGAGGAGAAGTGGGTGAAATAGATTAAGGGGATTAAAAGTACACTTATCTTGATGAGCAATGAGTCATCTATTGAATTGTTGAATCACTATATTGTACTCCTGAAAATAATGTAACACTGTATATTAATTATACTGGCTTTAATATATATAAATAAATACAAATTAACAAAAATATAAGGTGAGCCATAACTAATTTAGAATTTCCTAGTAGACACATCTTAAAAAATGAAAAAGAAATAGGTAAAATTAATTTTTAATAACATTTTATTTTACCCAGTATATCCAAAATGTTATCATTTCCACATGTCATGATAACGATATATTTTACATTAACCATAATGATAAAGTGAACTAAAATTTAAAATTCAGTTCCTCAGTTGCTTCAGCCACATTTCAAGTGCTCCTTAGCTACATGTGGCCAGTGATGGTGGTTGTGGACCTTATCGGGCTAGAAACATTTGGTGCTTGTGGCAGTTAGGATGTGAGGAGCTCCCTCATGTGTCTCTGTGCATAGTATCTCATTAGGGATTTTAAAGGCTCTCCGGCATGGCAGTTCAGCATGGTCGGACTGCTCAGCATCCCAGAAACAGGTCAGAAGCTGCATTGCATACCTTTTATGACTCAGCCTTAAAAATCACATTGTGAATTGCATCTACTATATTTCATTGTTGTTCGTAAAGTTTGATTGGGAGGCAGCCATGCTCATTTGTTTACATGTTGCCTATGGCTGCTTTTGTACCACAGTGGCAGAGTTGAGTGGTTGCAATGCCAGGCGTGAAATATTGACTCCCTGGCCCTTGACAGGAAAAGTTTGGTAATCTCTGCAGTGGAGGATCAAACTTCAGGATGGCATGATTGGACTCCCAGTTTTCAAGTGGCAGAATAAAGTTAAGATTATGCTACCTTCTCATCTTGGATATTAAATCAAAGCAACAAAGAAAACTATCAGACATATCTCCATCTCTAACAAAACAGGACATATCTATAACCTTGAACCATAGTATATGAAGAAATGCCATGGAGATGAAATGGGAGAAATCAGAAGATGGTGCATGTCTTGGATGTCTCAGAGAAAGCTGGCAGAACAGAGTTCTATGAAGTAGATGGCTCGTCCCGAGGAACAAAACCAACAATTTCTTATTTGAAATAATGGGAGCATCATGAGCAGAGTGATAGCAGATAGCAGGAGCAGAGTGATGGTGCTCTTGAACTTGTTTTGCCACCAAGGGCAGTTCAAAGATGGCAGCACTGTATCAGATGCCATTTTGTAAGAAGAGTAGAGGAGACAGGTTCTATACTGACTCCCCAAATTTTTGGAAGAGACAAAAGCTAAAAACTTACACAATTCTTCATTTCTTCACAGGTGTAGTGTTTCCTAGAGCTGCCATAAGAAATTTCCATAAACTTGGCAGCCTTAAATGGCAGCAATGTATCTTATCACAGTTTCGGAGGCCAGAAGTTTGAAATCAAGCCTTGGCAGGGCCACATTCTGTCTGAAGTCTCTAGGGAAGAATCCTTGCTTGCCTCTCAAAGCCTCTGGTGGTCCCGCCATTCTTTGGCTTGTCATAACTCCAGTCTCTGCCACCACCTTCACCTGGCTTTTTTCCTGTGTCTCTATGTCTATGCATCTCAAATTTCTCTCTCCTTTCTCTAATTAGGATACCAGTTATTGGATTTAGGGCCCACTCTAAATTCAAGATGTTCTCATGCCAAGATCCTTAACTTTATTAGATCTACAGAGACCCTACTTCCAAAAAAGGTCACATTTATAGTACCAGGACTATAGTACCAGGGCGGAACACAATTCAACCTATTACAGAGAGTGTGGTAGTTTTAAAATATGGCCCCCAATTCCTTGAGATTCCTTCCATCATGGGGAGGGGGTCTATGGCTTCTCTGTATGAAACTAGTGACCTACCCATTCTACAATAATTACTGATTTCTCCCTTCCCCCAGCCCTTGGTAAACTTTATCCATTTTCTGTCTCTATGAATTTGCCTATCCTCAACATTCCGGCTAATTTCACTTGACATAATGTCTTCAAGTTTCATCCATATTTTTGTATGCATATTTTGTATGCAAAAAAAAGCATTTTTTTTGTTATTGAACAATAATCCAATGTATGTATAGGCCACATTTTCTTTATCTATTTCTTCATCTGTTGATGGACACTCAGGTTATCTCCACTTTTTGGCTATTGTGGAGAACACTACTATGAACATTGGCATACAAGTATCTGTTTGAGTCCCTGTTTTCAGATGTATACGATAAGTGGAATTGCTGGTTCAATGTGATAATTCTTTGTTTAGTTTTGTTGGGCAACCAACAAACTATTTTCCAGCACGGCCACACCGCTTTACATTCCCAATAGCGATGCAGAGTGTTCCAGTTTCTCCACATCCTTACCAATATCTGCTATTTTAAACATTTCATTTGTAATCATTCTAGTAGCTGGGAGGTGGCATCTCATTGTGATTTTGATTTGTATTTCCCTAATGATGAGTGATGTGGAGAATCTTTTTCCCTGCTTATTGGCCATTGCAGATCTTCTTTGGAGACATGTCTATCAAATCCTTTGCCCATTATCTAATTGAGCTCTTTGCTTTTCTGTTGTTATGTTGTAGGTGTTCCTTATATAACTGGATATTAACCCATTATCAGATATATGATTTGCAAAGATTTTTTCCTTTTCCATGGTTGCCTTCTCACTCTGTTGATAGTGTCTTTTGATGTACCAAAGTTTTGAATTTTTTAAAAGATTTTATTTATTCATTTACCTGAGAGAGAGAGAGAGAGAGAGAGTGTGTGAGAGAGAGAGGGCGAGTGCACATGAGTTGGGGGAAGAGCAGAGGGAGAGGGACAAGCAGACTCTGCTCTGAGAACAGAACCCAGTGTGGGGCTCCATCTGAGGACCCTGTGATAATGACCTGAGCCAAAATCAAGAGTCAGATGCTTAACCAACTGAGACACCCAGACACCCCCAAAAGTTTTCAAGTTTAGTGGAGTCAAGTTTACCTATATTTTTCTTCTGTGGCCTGTGTGAACCCCAGCATCCGTCATTCGATTTCTGTAACCAGTAATGTCTTTCAGCTGAATTGCCCTCAATAGTCCGATGCCTTTAAAATGCATAATATCACCAGTTTAAGAGCTGATTTTTTCCCTAAAGATAACCTTTTTTTTTTTTCCCATCTCTGACAGGGACAAGAAATTTGGACAGTAGTATACAGCAGTTGTGTGTGCGCATGTGTGTGTGTGTGTGTGTGCACACTCAGATAAAAGCACCTCACTCTGTGAATGCAGGTGGGTTCTCTGAGTACCCCAGACATAAGCAAGTCATCCATGCCTTTTTTGGATTTCAAATTCAAAATTTTTGCCACATCTAGGAAACAAAAGCACACTCACAAATTACATCCAAGAACCTATGGGAAGATTTCGGGTCCCAATTCCAGATAGTCCTTCTTTCAGAATAGATTTAGTTCATAGAAACTGTTGGTATAAGGACTTAATCATCATCAAAGTTTAAAGGCAAACTTGACAGAAGCCTCATGATTTCACTACATTCACATTTCCAAGGGAGAGCAAGGCGGAAGCAGTGGTCTGAAAGGGAAAGATTGGAAAATATTTAAAGAAGCCACGAATCCTGCCAACCCAACACCAGGGCATCTTGACCACACATTTGGAACTACAAGAAACAAGTCATAAACCTCTGAACTCTGGGAATGATTAAATCATGTCTGGCACTAGAAGAGGCAGGGCGGGGTCCCTCGATCCAGTCGCAGCTATCCTTGGTGTGTGTTTCCAGCCTCTCTGGGAGGAAGGTAAATGGAGCCAAGGAGCCTGAGTGGACATTTATCAGCAGGAAGGGAAGGCCAAAGGTCACAAGAGGTCTGTTACAAAAGGTAACAGAAAACGGGAAAGAAGGGGTGCGGAGACTAAAATGTTGCCGAGGATGGCTTTACGAGGTGGAGTCTGATGGAGAAAGGAGCCACCCCAGCTAAGAACACATATGGGCATGAGAGACAGGAGCAGGAGAATCCAGAAATTCTGTTTGAGAAATCAGTACTTCTCCAAACTTAACGTACCTTCGAATGACCAGAAGATCTTGTTCACGCGCAGAGTCTGATGAAGTGGGTCTCAGGTAGAACTAGGGCTCTACCTTTCTAAGACCTGCTCAGTGACGCCATGATGCCGGACTCCACTGTAGTAGCCACGCCATAGACTGAAGATAAGGTAGAAAAGGAATGGCAGAAATGAAGGAGGGACGGAGGGATAAAACCCTAATGGCTACTGTGGACCACACCATGGGACTACTTCCAGAGGAGGTCCTTTGAATTTTTCTGCCACTGAATCTCCTTAGTCAGGTTTGTGATGGAATTCTATCTTGTAAGGTTGTCTGTGTTTGCTTCTCTTTAAGCTATGTGACAAGGGTGATGCAGAATGTGGAAGGGTCCAGTCTCCTCATTTTGTGCAGGGAGACATCATGACATCAGGGTAGGGAAATCCTTGAAGCAGAGGCATCAGTTTTCCAGGAAAAGGACTGGCATAGAAGCACCACATGAGGGGTGCCTGGTTGGCTCAGTGGGTTAAGCCTCTGTCTTTGGCTCAGGTCATGATCCCAGGGTCCTGGGATCGAGCCCCACATTGGGCTCTCTGCTCGGCGGGGAGCCTGCTTTCCCCCCACCTCTGTCTACTTGTGATCTGTCTGTCAAATAAATAAATAAAATCTTTAAAAAAAAAAAAGAAGCACCACATGAAGTCTAGGTATATGAGGTAGCATACATAAGACATCTCTGGGAATGCTTCGAAAAACACTGTTTTGGTAAACTAGGTAAAAGTTGAGAAGTATGTGACCCTCCAAGGAACCACATGTGTGCTGACGGGAGACCACCATTGGCTTGTCTGTCCCAACTGTGCGGCATCCATTTGCCTTTTCCTACTTTCCCTGGTCCTATCCCAACCCTGGAGGAGCTACAAGATGGCGGCCAAGAGAGTATCAGAAAGACTCTCTCTCTTTATTTGATCTTAAATACTTCTAAAACATGCTTTAACATATATTTTTCTTACTGTGAATCTGCATGTTTATAATTCTTGCCAATTTTTTATTGTGTTTATATTTCCTCACTGATTTATAAGGATTCTTTATATATATGTTAATATAATTAGGACTTTCTTGTGTGTGTGTGTTTGTTTAAAGTTTTAGAACATATGCCCTCCAAAAATGCAAATGCTGCTCTTTGGGCATCAGGCCTGTGGGTCACAAGTGTCCCATGAATACTGCTCCAGAACAAGCATGCAAACTGTGTGGTGGGTTGCAAACAAATGGAGGTTAAATAGGTACCACCACCAAGTGGTTCATTAAAGTTCTCATGAATATTTATTTAGTGCCTCATGAAAATTTGATGGCTCACATGCCTCATGAATATTTAGTGTCTACTTGGGCCTTCTATCCATTCCAGTCTGTTTTTAACACATGTGTGTTCTAATTTTTTTTTTTTCCAAAACATTACTCACATGATATCTGTTTCCATGCTTGGTTTCATTTATCCTCATTTGTTTCTCTAATTTTTTGATTGCAGAATTGAATATTCTTTTTAAAAAAATCACAAACATTTATTACTTTCCCCAAGGCAGTTTGCAAAAACTGGGGAGGTAATAAAGGAGGCACACAAGGCACAATTAAAAGTCTCCTCTCATAAACTTCAGTATCTCTCCCGATGTTGACTAAGTTTGGGTCTCAGAGTGCAGGACATGGGAAACCGGCCATGTTCTTTCCCATCAAGGGTGTATAACATCCCCATGTCCAAGGGGAAGGAGAGCTTGCATGTTCTGACAGCAAGATAGGGGCTCGTTGGAGGTCATGGGGGGGGGCCATGGAAAGTGTGATTGTTCAAGAATTGTAGGAAGGTTGTGAATGCTGGTAGATTCTTACTGCATGCACCTGCACTCTTGAGGTGGTACAGGGGTGGAGGTAGGGTGGCACCCATGATCTTACGTGTTAATTCCATACAAAGCAAAAACTAACTGAGATCAAAACTGGAAACATAAACAAATCCCATCTTCCAACACTTGTGACATCCCATATAATTAATGGACAAAAGTGAAAACTTAAATTACCCTCATAAAATGAAAATAGTCATTGAAATAAACTTTATTCCTCCCATTTATAGGAATCATTAGGCTTTTATTTTACATGGGAACGGGGGATCAAAGGCATGAAAGACCCATTATTTAAAGTCAAAACAATGTTTTATTGGGTTTTCATGAATTAAAGTAGGTCAAGGTCTTTTCAAAGTTCAGAAACGAAAATGAATAAGTTTAGGAAGAGGATGTAGTGTGGAAGGGAAGAAAGTTAAAATATTAGAAGTTCTATACTTAAAATAATAACTCTTTGCCCCTCCTCCAATTCTTGTGTTTGATAGAAAAACAGAGATAAATTGTTTTCATTAGCTAAGCATATTCTAATGTTCTGTTAGCTAAATGGAAATCTTATTATAGTCCCTGGCGGAATAATTTAAGCTAGTATTCTTTATGTGGCTCTGCATATAAATATCTAACTTCAGAGTTTTAACCAAGATCCAAATCAAACAAAATTAGTTAATTTCATCTTTCAGTAAGACATTGTTCAACTAACACACAGGTGTACTCTTTGGAAGGAAGCCAGTTAGAAAATACTTGAAATTGACTACAGAGAAATTGCTAGAATTTACTAAAGACCATAGGTTACAGTTTTAATTACTTAAAGAGCAATTTATTCAAATAGCCAGGAGGGGTTTTAATCTCAGCTGAGAATGTTTGGGTAGGTTCCATCTTAGTTTTACCTTATTCTAGAATCAAAATCTTGTGGGTTTTTTTCCTCCCCAAAGTACCATATTGCTTTTTGGGTCATGCCAATAAATACAAAGTTCTTATTAGTTGAAATATGGGCAAACAAGAAATACTCACTCACTGTCTCAATACTTTTGATTCACATGTCTGAAGTGCTTAGGATGAATGATACCTATGCCCCTTTGCTCTGCAAATAGAGCTGAAAATCTCCAAAGATTAGATTTTCTTGCAGCGCTTCCAATAATAATACTTGATTACACCAGGAATTGATGTAATAATAGTTTCAGATAATACCAATGCTTAGCTCTTAAGCATTTGTCATCTTCAAAGCGTTTTAACCATTTAATCGTCAGAAAACCCCTGTGAGGTGAGGAATTCAGCAAGCAGTACGTTATTCTCACTTCCTAGTCTCGAGCTCAAGCCTCTGAAGAGTGCTTGCTTCCTTCTCTATCACTTGGCTCCAGCTGGGATGGAAAAATTGTGAAAAATGTTTCCTTACCATTTCATCTCGTCTCCCATAAACCATAAAGCTGGCAGAGGGCTGCTGTTTTTGTTTTTGTTATTATTATTATTTTTTTACATTGTAAACATTAACTCAATTATCTTACTGTCACAAAAATATCTGGTGAACACCTTTGGTAGTACAAGTGAGACACAACTCCAAGCCCTCTGTATTACTAGATTTGGAAGTGTTCTTACTAGTTATGAAGGAGAGTCCCTTTGCTTGAAAGATGGTCTAGAAATAAGAAGAACTTTGAAGACTTAAGAGCATCTAAACCTCATCTAGTTAAAACAGTTTGGAATTTTAAACAAAACTATCCAGGCTTAAGAGAAAAACACTTACATATTTTTAATAAAATTGAGTGATTACTTGATTTTTTTAACATCAATTTGAGTAAGGATCATAGAATGCAATCATTGCTTCTATTCACTCTGAGTTTAAAACTGTACTTGAGGTCTAATTTAGAGAATTTCAAGGAACAGTTATGGTATCAGCCAGGATAGGGTAAGGTGTATCAGGATAACAAATTACTTGCAGCACCCCAGTGGCTTAACACAGCAAGGGTTTACCCCTCATGCTACCTGTCCATTGTGAACCAGCCAAAGGATTAGTTGGGAGACGGGGCTCTGCTCCTGGGATCTAGTTAATGGATTCTCCACCGTGTTGTTGCTACACCTATGTGGAACACACCATTACCAAAACAGAGGAAGAAGGAAGCACAGAGAAATCTCACTGAAGTGGCAAGTCTTATTTCTGACCAGAATCCATTGACCAGACAGGCTAGAAGGAGAGCAAATGAAATGCGTAGTGAGCATTACTGCCTTTGCTACAGTTACTATGTGATCTTTATGACATTTCATGCACACGTAATATTTTATATAGACATGTAGTACATAATATATAATTCATATACATAAAGCACATGATGTATATAACAGTATATTATATACACATAATGTACATTACATGTATATTTATCTTATTTTACTTCTACTTGCTATGAAAAACTGAATGAAAATTAAAAATGTGTACTCTTATAATTTCTATTTCATTTTAGAGGAGCAATTCTATTGAGAAAACCATCCGCCCCTGTAGAAAATACAGAGAACAGTGAAGAAGTGGTTCTCATGTCTGTGTTGGGAAACGCTTTGCCTTCATCATTGTAAGTCTATTGAATGAAGAGCTTCTCATGTAAGTTCTTTATATATTCAAACAAAACCCACTACATCACTACAGATACTACACCACTGAAATAGCATTGATCATGGAGTTTAAATGACAGCGATGCTAGAGCACAAAGAGTAACGTGGTGTGTCCTATCCATTCACCCCATCTGGTGGAGAGATAGGCCAGGATTTGTTAGTACCCTGGCTGCAGCATGCCATTCGTAACTCAGAGTTCCTTGTCAAGGGTACAGTGAGCTAAAACAATAACCCAAATGCTATTTAATGGTGGTGCGGGCTGGGAGTAGCAGGACCTATTTTCTGGCCATTTGAAGGTTGGTCAAACACTGAAAGGAAGTGCAGCGGAACATCTCTGGATGTTAGCGGGGCTTTGCCTGGTTTTTAAGTTCACTCTAATTTTTGAGGTGTCTCAGGTATTTTGTTCCAGGAAATGTAATTAAATGCAAGAAATCCAGATGGATCAGTAAAATGATCACATTTAGTGAGGGCTTGCTGTATGCCAGGTACATTACTAGGTGTTTATAACATTATCTTATCTAATGTAGACCTCCCCCCCACAATGACTATTTGAGGTAGATTATAAATCCATCCTACTGATGAAGAGATTAGGATCCAGACAATTTAAATAAACTTGCCCAAAGTCATAAGTCTGTAAGTTGCAGAAATATGACATGAATCCACACACGTTTGTGAGCTGATTGGATGCTGGGGTCTGGTTAGAACTCGATTCCATCCAACTAGAGGGTATTATGCTCAGCAAAATAAGTCAGTCGGAGAAAGACAACTATCATATGAGCTCCCTGATATGAAGTGAAGATGCAGCGTAGAGGATTTGGGGGGTAGGGAAAGAATCAATGAAACAAGATGGGATCGGGAGGGACACAAACCATAAGTGACTCTCAATCTCACAAAACAAACTGAGGGTTGCTGGGGGGTGGGTGGGAGAAGGGGTGAGGTTATGGACATTGGGGAGGGTATGTGCTATGGTGAGTGCTGTGAAGTGTGTAAACCTGGCGATTCACAGACCTATACCCCTGGGGCTAAAAATACATTATATGTTTATAAAAAAATTAAAAAATTTAATTATTAAAAAAACATTAAAAAAAAAAGAACTTGAATCCATCCTTATCCTTTCTCAGTGTCACTAATCTTCTGCAAGTCGCATGCTCAAGAGAGCTGCGATGACCCTCTTTGATCATGGTCTGTGAAAACAAGCTTAGCTCTTTCAAGAAACCAGGAAAAAACCCAAGTTAGAGGCTAGCTACTATCTGGCAACATAACTCTTGTGCATTTGTCACTTCTTTACTCTCACCATCTTCATATAATTTGTCTTGGGTTTTACTCTCTTGCTGGTATTTTTTCTTTCTGTTTGCCACTCCTGATCTTACACTTCATGCCTTCCATGAGAAAGCTTTTCTCCTCATTCTTAAGTCTGTTTTCCTTGAAGGGGCCAGTTTCCATTCCTTTCTTGTATGTCACAATGATGGGCAGCTACTCCAAGAACAGGACTAATCTTTCCTCCAACTCCCCAGCTTTGTCCATTCCCCTTCCCACCACATCAGCTTGGAGCACACAGGAGGTCAATAGCTTCTCTGAAGACAGTGTCCTCTGGCCCCTGGATTCTGTCTGGATTTTCCCTTTAAGACAAAAGAACAAAAATTGAGCCCAGTGTGCAAGGATCTCTGGCCCAATGGGGATTGATTTTTTCCATGTTCATTTCTGCAGGCTTCCTTATTCTAGCCCACCCCTAAGTACATCCAGTGGGAGCACACATCCCCCAAGATAACCAGGGAACTCATGCTGTCCCAGAAAACACCTGTGGGAGCATGCAAGAGAGAAGTCGGACTGAAGCAAAGCTAGAGGAACATGCTTTAGAACCAGGACATCCTGGGTTGGAATTCTGGCTCTGGGGACTCATCACAGCCTTCAACAAGCCCAATGGGAATGTAGTCTCAAAGAATTCTCTGGCATCTTGCTGTGGTATCCAAGGAGTTTTGCACACAAGAAGTCTGGAAAGTCTTTGAAGACGGCAGTCAAGGCCCAGTCCTGTTCTGAACTACTTACCCACCACTCCATACCACTCCCACTCTTGGTTCTCTGCCTATCAGAGATCTGCAGCTCATTCCCAGCATGAAAACCACCTCTCGGGGGGCACTCAGAGTTGAATCTCTTTTGGGGTCTTGTGTTTTAAGCAGGTGCACCTGAGAAATTCAATAAACATATTTTATTAAATGAATGCATATTTCTCACAGGGAATTATTTCACCAAGGGGGACTTTGAGTGCAGAAGGCCTTGACAGGTCCTCTGAGACCATGTGGGGAAGTAGAGGAATAGGAGTGTCCGTGCTCACTCAACTCCAGAGCTCCAGCCAAGGTGTACTGGACTGCTGGGGAGTCCAGAGATGATGCCACGAGTCCCCAGAAAGCTCTGGAATGGGGTGTTTACACTCATTTTCCCAGGGGCTTCTTCTTGCAGTTGAATCCAGACCATGATGGTGGCTCTTGCTCCCTTGGCTTTCTTCCCCCTTTGCTCCTCTCCTGGGCTGACACAGATGTCTGCCATCTGAAGAATTGGGGCAACTGTGAGCCAGACCCAGCCTCCAGCCCAACCCTCGCCTCCATGCCTACTCTCCGTGCAGACCTCTTACTTCTGGGTTTTCTGTCCCTCAGAGCCCTGAGAAAGGCCTGGGATTTGAGATGCGTTCAGACACTGAGAAGCAGAGGTCAGGATCCCACGGCTGCAGGTCTGAGGAGCTTTAATTAGAGGCTTCTCCAGACCACCCGCCTGCCGGCCTAAGGCCCTGCTGTCTGCATCCCAGAAGGGTCCTCACCACTGTGGGTGGCAAACCACAGAAGGACGCCTGAAGGTAGTCAAGTGGGCCTGAGGAGGCCCTCAGACCTCAGCTGGTTTTAATCCCATAAAACTGAAACTTAATATACAAGGCAGGCAAGATAAAAAAATGCTTTTGTGCTGCATCGGTGTTCCACATTGGCCTTCAGATCCCATGGGCAGAATTCAACTACAATAATGACGATGATGGTACCATCTGCAGTCACAACAACCACGTGATGACGAAAAAGAAAAGCAGGAACCCACTGGTCTGGCCGTGTCTGGTGTGTATTGTCCTGGTTGGTTAGAGGGGAAGCCCAAGTAACAGGGCCCAGTAACTGCAGGTCTTCTGGGTCCCCGCAACTCTTCTGGAGCTGCTGCCCACCTGGGGTCATCCCCAGGCTGTGTCTGGTTGCTCAGAGCCAGGCTGGGAGTCCAGTCAGAATTCTGTAGGCTTCTGCCCAGCTGTGGTGGCCTGACACTCTGACCTCTGGGCCCAGGAGCACGTGTGTAGGTGGCCTCCTGAAGACACTTCAGCAGCTGGAGTCAGGACGAGAACAAGTGACCCAGAGCACACAGAAGACTCATCGCCTTTTGTTACTTGATAAACTTGCTATGAAAACTAGGAGACCTTCCACCTCCGTCTAGGTGAGCACCTTCTCCAGCCTTACCACAGTGGTCTCGCACTTTCCACCATGCCACATGTGGGCTGTCTCGCTGCGACCCTGGGGGGCCGACTTCACTCTGACCCACCGTCTTTCACTCTGGCTCTCCCCGAGGAGTCAGTCCTCTTCCTTTCCAAGGCTAGTCCCTCTGGTTTGCCCTTGACTTCACTTCCCTCAGGTGTCCTTTTTTTGGACCATCGAGTCTTCGGACACATATTATTAGCAGCTCATTCCGCTGGGCCTATGGACACGCTGCAGTCACTCCTGTCTTAAAACAAAGCAGAAATTCACGACTTCCTATCTCTTCCACCTCCATTGTCTCTTCTTTCCTTGCCTCCCCCCACACACCCCTACCCTGCCCACCTTTGGTGTTTTAGCCTTTGTGTGTGTGGTAAAGTATATATAACATACAAGACAGCACGCTGACCCCTTCAAGTGTTGTAAGTGTATAACTCGCGGGCATTAGGTACACCACCTTTGGGGGCTTGAAGTACAGCACCACGGTGCGCTCTGCTGCTGTCTACACCACCGCACTGAAGCTTCTCTTGCTAAATTCATGAACAGCCTCCTGATCTCCGAGTCTGGTGGATAGCCATATCGGCCTTGTCTAACTGGTTTCCTTGGGGCATGTGGTCCCTGGCACCAGGGCATCCTTTTGGAATGACTGCTGGCTTTCACCCCTTTCATTCCCTCCAACTGGCTGGCCATACCACTGTCCATGATAAGAGCCTCTTCCTCTGCCTCAGATACAGCAGCTCCTTGGGAACCCACTGGCAGCTCTCTATTCTGCAGCCCATGTGAATTATCTCTTGGTGCTTTGGCCAGGTCCCTACAAGTGAAGGGCATAGAGGGCCTCTTACAGTTGAGAGAGGCTCCAAAGAGGATTATACAATTGATCTCAACCCAGAGGATCTTCTCCAGCATCCATGTCCCACTAGCTGCAGGTGACCAAACCAGTCTGGTTGGTAGAGGAACCCGACCAGTCGGGAGTTCTGGTGAAGGATGGCATAGACTACAGATAAGTTACTTTTGTTGTTTTTAAGAAGCAAAGAAGAAATCCCCAACTAACTACAGGCAAAACAGATGGCCTGCACATGTGGGAAGACAATATTGTCCTTCGAACCGTCCTTAAAACTCTGATTCCTATACACAGAGCCTTGGTTCTTCAGCTCCATTGTAGTCCCCTGTTTTAGAAAACAGGAGGATGGAATCCCTGTGTTCAGGGAAGGGCAGTGTGAAAGTGATGGCTTTTAGCACCCCGGGGAGGGGAAAGAGGCCTAAGGACAAACACGGGCAGGAACAGGAGCCAAGGAAAGGCCTTCAGGGTCCCACTTGTTTCTTTTCTAAATTGAACAGTGACAGATTATTAACACAGCCATGCCATGACTGAGAACACACAGGCCCGGTCGCAGCGTGCGTGCCTGGGAGATCTTTGCAGAACGAGGTGAGTCTGAGAGATTCCTTCCCTGGGATTGGCCGGCTCAGGGCCGGGTGATGGCAGAGCTAGCCTCCGCTTGCCAAGGCCAGGAGCACTGTGGCCTAGAGAGCCAACCTGGCAACAACTGTCAGCATCTTAGGGAAGGACTTTTGAGGGGTTAGTATAGCGTTATAAACAGCTATATGAGCAGGTCTGATGCGGAATAGGAAAATCAAAAGTCCTGGGAATGATGGATGATGCCTTGGATAGCTCTCGCTCATCTTCTAAGACTCAACTTCCACGTCCCCTCTCTCTGAGGTCTTCCCACCCCTGACAACGTGGATTTCATGCCCCTCCTCTGTGCCCCCTCTGATTGCCTTTCTGCCATATAATTTCTTTGCATGTGCTGTAATCATCTGTTCTCTTCTGGCTTGGCCCTTGGTCTATAGGGTCCCTGAGGGGAGGACATCTCCTTCTGATGCCTACCATTGCTCATGGTCTGCAGAAAGCCCTCGGGTAATTTTGGATGTGACCGGTTTTCAGAGCCAAATTCAGAAATCATTCCCTAACAATGGACACACATTGTTGAGTGTGTATGAAGCATTAGATGTCTACTAATGGAGCATCAGAACATGGCAACCGAGACAGACATGGGGATGGTGTGACCAGAGCCTCAGAGAAGGAGCACGTGTTAGTGAGTTCATTAAATGTTTCATATGAAATATCAAGATGACATAAAATACGGGGAGCTCCCTGGGTGCAAACCTCTTTCCAAAGTACCACCTAGGCATACCTAGACATTGGTCTGGACAAGCAAGCTTGTACTTGTTTTTTTCTGTATTATTCTGAATAATTTGACTACTCCCTCGCCACCCCTTTAAGAGATGGATTGACTTAAGGAGAGTGTCTCTGAGAAAAACATCCTTATAATCTAATGAATTCACTACAAAACATTTTAAAAATAATTACAGGTCTCTGTCCATGATCCTGGCCAGTGTTGATTTTCTTATCCAGGGTCAGCCCATTACCTGGCCTGAGATAGAGCCCAGGATTGCTAAAGGAACATCCCGTCCACCATGCCAAAGGGTCAGGGTGTTGGCCCCATGGACGGAGCAAACATTAGATCTAGCAACTGTTATCACACCCTTTGTTTTAAAAAAAGTCCCTTTCCGCAGCTCTGTGATGACAGGGAAGCTGGACCATTTTCTACATAAAAGAAGGAGGCCCCAGTAAAGGGGAGAAGGCATTCAGGTTCCTTGTGTGCTGGGGCAGAGTGAGGAAAGGCTCAAAGGGGGAAAGGCAAAGTCCCCACTGACGTGCAACCCTATCAACGTGGCTCTGAGAGCTGAAGGTTTTTCTGGAGCAGGGGAAGGAAATAGAGCCCAGCTCCTTCAAGCCTGGTGGGCTGCTTAGCACCCTAGGTTGGAAGATCAGGGCTGGGACATCCTCACCGCTTTTGCATTATTTCATTAGGCTGTTGACAAATAAACACATGGAAACAATCCATCCCCAAGGCACTGATTACATTCTCCTTCAAAGGCATGGCAGGCCATGTGTCTTCTGTGAAAAATTATCTTAATCCCCCATTGACATTGAACCCACCCTCACATTTTCCAAAATTTCGTAGTCATGCTTTTCAAAGGGTTTGATTGCTGTCCCTTCTACATGAGTTTGTGCACAGTCTGTCCCAGAGTAACGTGGGCAGGATGACAGCTGAGCCGACCCCCAGCAGCATCCCCTCATGCGAGACGCCGCCTGCTCTGCGGTGGCCCACTGAATCCCCCACCATCCAGGACCTTTCTGCAGATCCAGAACACGTTTTCCCCTCTCGGTCATGTGTGCAAAATCGGAACCTTCTCCATCCCATCATAAACACTCAGTATTTCCCTGTCTCCCACCCTCCCTAACACTCTCCTGACTTCCCATTCATTGACTGACAGGCTAGAAGCATCGATGGTACATAACAAATCAATTTCTCCTGCGTGCATTTAGAATGGTCCCAGTTCCAGGCTATCTTTGTAAAAGTGGGAAAATTGTCACAACAGTAATTTTTCCCGTTTCTGTGGTTCAGATGATCCTGGAAAGCACCTCAGTGGAACAGCTCACTTCCACAGTGTAAACAGCAGCCTCAAATCAGGTTAACTTGGCGGCTTGCTTAGCAATTTTCCACTGGGTCACTGTGAGTGAGGGCAGGAGGTTCTTGGAGGCTTATCATTCCATATGTGTTTCTGCAGGCTTTTCTTTGTGAGAGCATACCTCCTCAACCTGACAGTCTGTTTATGCACGGGCCTCCTGATTCACCATGCACTAGTGAATATGTCCAATGTGGAAAGTATTAAAACAGCTTGGCAACCACCTTTGATTAGAAGCAGCTTTTGCATCAGATATGATCGGGGTTACCAGAAAATTGGGCATGTGTGGGGGTTGGGGGGGCTGGCTTAACAGTTTTAGTCTTTGCTCTGCTCTTGTTTATCGTTTTGTAACCTTGGGAGGTGATTTCTAAAGTTCCCCACAGAGGGTCCCACAGTGTAGACACTGGGGAGCACCGATACGTAACACATGAAAACCATTTATGGTAGCGGGGAAGTTCTGAGCGCAGAACTTTTTGGACGTGTCATTCTCGAGCTTTGGCTCATTACCTGAGAGGTGGAGGTCCTTAACAAAAACAACAGACCAGAGTTAACCAAGACCTCAGACAGCGAATGTCTGAGGACTTTGGTGTTTTGTGTTTTGAGTTTCTTAACTACCCATGATTACTGAGGATCGAGCCATGCCCTCCTGCAGGTTCCCTTGAAATCTTATCTAAAATGCAACATGGTTTTGTAACAAAAAGTAGCCAGGTCCCACTCAGAGTTGGGCAGTTGGTGCCAGGTATAAAATACATGGCCTGAGGCGGGGTGGGGGATGGTGCTAGCTGGGGGTGGGGATGAGGAGGTACTTGTCGGACTGGAATGCAGCCCTCCGCCTGCTAGGCCTTGCTCTCTGGTCCTGGCTGTGTCCGCCCAGAAGGTGGGGCATCTTTTTGTAACTTGTCATCCTTTTGCCCAGAAGTGCTGCACAGTAAGTCTGCCATGCTCCTTACCGTCTTGGTGTTTCACAGGCCTCCTCTTCCAGGTGACCCTCGGGCTTCTCTAGGGCCAAGGAGAGACCAGGGAGGAAGGAATTTCTCTTCTCCTGCCATTGCCCACAAGTGCTTGATCTCCCCTATTAATTGTCAGCTTCTTCCGGGATACTCCCGCCCACAAGATTCAACACGCACGAAGGGCTGTCTTCAGAGCCACATCCTATAGCAATGGGATACGTGGCACGGCAACATTTTGTGACATGAACTTATGGGATTTTTTTTTTCTTTCTCCCTATAGTTAACTATTTTGCCCTTCCCTCTCCATTCAGCCAGTTTAAGCAGTGAGGCTGTTCTGTGCTCAGTCCCTCCGGAGGGGGATGGGAAAACTAGGAAGCAGGGACAATGAAGGGTTGTCTTGACATACATTTCCAGAAGCTGATACTCTTAAGGGAGAAGCAAGGACTCTCTGTTAAGACAAGGTGGAATGGATGCCGTGAATAAGAGCCACGATGTCCACTTGTGCCATCTGTAGGAAGGGCCATCCTGGGGGACGGAAGGTTGATAAAGAACTCTGGTCAGCCTGTTGGCAGTTCCATCTGGAAAGGTCCTCCAGCCCCGACATGGGATAAAATGAGCCTTCATGAGCAGCACAGGAAAGCTAAAGGAATAGTCCGATCTAAAGGGATTTCTGCTTGGAATAAGGGATGTCCTGCCAAGGACTGAAAACTGATGGCCCAGAAGGAGGATGCCTACAGAGGCTCCATGAGACCTCCCAGCCGGTCCCTTAGCACTACGTGAGCTTTCCAGAACACACACAGCCCCGGGGAAAGCAGAGGTCCCTGAGATTAAGCTTTTGCCACCCAGGGCAGTGGGACTCAAAATAAAGAGGAAGTTACAGGAAAACAGGTGACTCGCACACTGGAATGGTGAGCAGGGTTCCAAACCTGCTGTAGGATCTGTATAAACCCCACCTCTCCTTCCTGCCTCACTCCGCCCACACCCCTGCCCTTGCTTCTGTAATTCCGTCCAGCACCCACGTTGTGGGGAGGAAAGCTGCTAGTTGGGGTCTGTGGGGCTGCTGGCGTGGGGTTTGGACTGAGAGGCTACGGAGCCCAGGTGCTAGCGAATGTGATGCTAGCGTGAGGAAAGCGTCGGGTGTCCACACACTTGTCTTCTCAGGCTCCCTCACCCTGTGGCCGGAGCAAGATGCCAGCTCATGCTTTAACACTGACCAAGGAGTTCTCTGGTCCCTCTGCTGTCAGGTGGAGTCTCCTGAGAGTCTGGCCCTATCTTCAGACTCTGAGCGAGAAGTTTTGCTACCTGGGGTGGAGCTCTGGGTCTCTGACTTCTGAAGGAGGCGCCCTCACAGCACAGACGGGCTGCGTGGCCAGGGTGCAGGTGCGCAAGTGCGCTCTGGACCAGAGGCAGGCCGCGGAGATCCCGGTCCTGGCTCTGGCAGGGCATGCAGTGGGACCACAGCCCGTGCCCAGACTTCTCCAAGTCCCCACTTCCTCCCTGGGAGATGAGAAGACTGGACGAGAAGGATCTGTATTGTTCTTCTAGCTCTTCAATATTTGTAAGTATGACAATCCCTGTCACTTCTTTTCCCTGATTTGGGGCAGCAGTTTCGTTCTTTTAAAAACCTAATGGAGGGGTGCCTGGGTGTCACAGTCGGTCAAGCATCGGCTCTTGATTTCGGCTCAGGTCATGATCTCATGGTCTTGAGATCGAGCCCAGAGGGGACCCCACAGGGGACCTGTGCTCAGCTCAGAGTCTGCTTAAGCTTCTCTCTCTTCCTCTGCCCCTCCCCTACCTCCTCCATTCTCTCTCTCTCACAAAACCAAACCAAACCTTACCGAGATCCTGTCCCATTGATCTGCCTGGCCCTTTTGAGGGTTCCTTTTCCATCCCCTATAGTAATGACAACAGCGAGAAATTCCCAAAGGAACAGGGCTTTATAGTTAAAAACAAGAACGTCATGTTAATGAATACTGTTCAGAATCAGGACCTGCTATCAGGAGTCTCTCTTGCCCTTCTCCCTCTGGTCATCTGCCTCTTTGGCGATTGCTTTTCAATTTCTCTTGCTCTGCCTAGCAGGCTCCTGACTGTGCCCGGGGCCGGTTCCTGCAGCCCCTGGCTACGGTCCCCTCGGAGCTTCCCTGAGCACACACTTCCATGCTCCTTTGTAGTGACCAAAGCAAATGACTTTGATCACACTTTATTTTTTAATTTTAATTTTAATCCCAGTGTAGTTAACAAATAGTGTTATATTAGTTTCAAACATACAATATAGTGATTCATTGTTTCCAAACATTACTCCGTGCTCATCATGACAAATGCCCCCCTTAATCCCCATCACCTACTTCGACCATCCCCCCCATCACCTCCCTTCTGGTAAACACCTGGTCTTTACAGTTAGGAGTTTGTTTTTTTGGTTTGTCTCTTTTTGCTTTGTTCATTTGTTGTGTTTCTTAAATTCTACATAGGAATGAAATTGTATTTTTCTTTTCTGACTTATTTTACTTAACACTATATTCTCTAGTTCCCCCTATGTTGTTGCAATGACAAGATTTTATTCTTTTTCATGGCAGAATAATGTTCCATTGTATAAATATACTCTTTATCTATTCATCTATCAGTAGATGTTTGGGCCCCTTCCATACTTGGCTATTGCAGAGAACACTGCTATAAACATGAGGGTTTGTATATCTTTTTGAATTAGTGTTTTCTTATTCTACAGATAAATACCCAAGTAGTGGAATTTGGGGATCACATCGTAGTTCTACTTTTAATTTTTTGAGGAAATTCACACTGTTTTCAATAGCTGTACCAGTTTGCATTCCTAATAATAGTACCTGAGGGGTCCTTTTTCTCCACATCCTCACCAACACTTGTTGTTCCTTGTGTTTTTGATTTTAGCTATTCTGACAGGCATGAGGTGATATCTCATTGTGGTTTTGATAGGCATTTCCCTGATTAGTGATATCGAGCCTCTTTTCATGGGTCTATTGGCCATCTGCTTGTATTCCTTAGAGAAATGTCTATTCATGTCCTTTGCCTATTTTTAATTGAATTTTTTGTTTTTCTGGGTGTTGAGTTGTGTAGGTTTTTTAAAATATATTTTGGATACTGACCCTTTATGGGATATGTCATTCATAATTATCTTTTCCCATCAGTAGGTTGTCTTTTAGTTTTGTTGATTATTTCCTTTGCTGTGTAGAGCTTTTTATTTTGATGTAGTCCTAATAATTTATTTTTGTTTTTGTTTCCCTTGCTTCAGAAGACATATCTGGAAAGATGTTACTATAGCCAATGTCAGAGAAATAACTGTCTATGGTCTCTTCTGTGATTTTATGGTTTCAGGTCTCACGTTTAGGTCTTCAATCCATTTGAAGTTTATTTTTATGTGTGGTGTATAAAAGTGGTCTAGTTTCATCCTTCTGCATGTGGTTTCCAGTTTTCCTGACACTGTTTGTTAAAGAAACTGTCTTTTCTCATTGCATATTCTTGCCTCCTTTGTCAAAGATTAATTAGAATAACTGTAGGTTTATTTCTGGGCTCTCTATTCTGTTCCATTGATCTATGTATCTATTTTTGTCCCAGGACCATACTGTTTGGATGACTACAGCTTTGTAGCATATCTTGAAATCTAAGATTGTGTTCCCTCCAATTTTCTTTTTCAAGATTGCTTTAGCTATTCCGGGTCTTTTGTGGTTCCATACAAATTTTTAGACTGTTTGTTCTAGCTCTATGAAAAAATGCTGCTGGTATTTTGATAGAGATTGTGTTAAATCTATAGATTCTTTTGGGTAGTATCAATATTTTAACTATATGTATTCTCCCAATCCGTGAACATGGAAAATCTTTCCATTTGTGTCATCTTCAATTTCTTTCAAACTTGACCACATTTTTTACAGATTTTATTTATTTATTTGATAGAGAGAGACACAGCAAAAGAGGGAACACAAGCAGGGGGAGCGGGAGAGGGAGAAGCAGGCTCCCCGCCGAGCAGGGAGCCCGATGTGGGGCTCCATCCCGGTACCCTGCGATCATGACCTGAGCTGAAGGCAGATGTTTAATGACTGAGCCACCAAGGCACCCATGACCACATTTTAAATAGTTCTTTATGCTTCCATTTATGTAAAGAATCTACTGTTCTTTTGGCAAGAAGTCACATACAGTTATGCAAAGTTTGGATATTATAGAAAGCTTCTCATGTCAGGTATAAAGCCTATCTCCCTGAAAGGAGCACTGTTAGGGTTTAACTACACTCTGCCAGGCTTTTCTCCACACAAATGTACCATGCACCCCATCACTTCCTCATCTTTAAACCTGATGCCTCCTAAGGTTGAGAAATTAAAATACTTTTACTTTTTGACAGTATAACTCAAGGCTGGACAGGAGATAGACCTTGTTCTGTAATAAGGAAAAAGAGACAAGCTAGTAGGAGGTTCCCCTATTCAGACTGCTCTTTAGGATCTTTAGTTTCCTCTCCCCTCTCTTCCTCTATCTGCAGTACTGGAAGCTTCTCTTCCACCCCACTAAGATACAGAGCAAGTCAGGGCAAACAAGGTGCTCATCTGGCCCTGACTGTTTCCTTCTGTCATGGGTTAAATCTGGCAATCTCTCCTAAGAGGAGTCTTTGGCTTACACTGGAGCCTATTTCTCAATCTCTGCCTCTCCATTTCTCCTGTGTCCCAGGCCAGCAGAGGGGAAATACTACTTCATACTACAGTGAGCAGGACTGTCTCCTGGCTAGAAGTGAGCATCTGCCCAGTGTTGGAATAGGAACAGGGACAGAGTGGCAGTGGCATTACATAGAAGAGACTATCTATGGCTCCTTAAACATTTTTCCGCCGATTGTGTCCTTAGCGCTTGTGGCTTTGAAGAGCTGTTCCTAAGCACATAGGATTGTGTGAACTTTGCATTTCACAAAACTTTGTTTTCCTATTTCCTCATCCGAACCTCATAATGCCCTCTGAGCTGGGTTGGGCAGAGCAAAGTGCAAGTGGGAGTGGCTGGGCCAAGGTACATCTGTAGTGGAGATGGGACCCGTCACACCTATGCCCTGACTCTCAGAGCCTATGGCCCAAGAGCAGTCGGCCAGCAGTTTGTCCCCAAGGCTGTGAGCCAGGCCTACAGTTGCTATAAGATGTGGAGCACAGGAAAACTGGGTGATTACTGCCTCTTTTCTACCCTGGAGCCCTTCCCAAGGTTTGGTGTCTCTGCATGGTTGTGCCTCTTAGGAAAAGCAGTATCTTGGGGCCCTGGGGTGTGGTTAAATCCCTGGGTAGGGTTAAGGGCACCATTGCTGGGTAACCTTGAACTCCATCAGATCATCACAGTTAGGACTATGCATGAAGGCCCTGAAAGACTGATGTGCTCCCAGAGGGATTTTCCCCATTATGTGCATGGGCTCAACCCAGAGCCAGGGATAAATGAGTGCCTACTGGCTGACTGTGAAAATGTGCGTGTCTCTCAGTCCAGAACAGCTCTTTTACGGATGCCATATATTCTAGAACGTTCCCCAGTGATTGTGCTTAATGTATCTCTTCCATCTTCCTGACCCCGTGACTCTGAGGCCCACCTGGGACTCCCACAGAATCAAATTTCTCTGAGGATTTTGGTCTTTGTGACAAAGCGTGTGCGCACATGCGTGTGTGTGTGTGTGTGTGTGTGTGTGTGTGGTTGTTTTATTATGAGTGCTCTTCCTTCTTTCCTCCTCCACAAATGATGTTATTTTCACTTCCTGTGGTAAGATGCACAAATGATTGTGCTGTAAATACATGCCAAGTGAATGGGTAATGGAGCCTGTTCTGTGGGCGAGGTCGGGGAGTATGTCACTGGGAACCATCTTGATGTCCTTCAAGTGCAAGGTCCCTAAGAAACATTGCTTCTTCATGAAGCCGTCTGATTGCTCGCAGCTAGCAGCCGAGAAGAGCCCTCCGCACGTTTGGACTGGGCTCCATGTACTTCCTTCAGCCTGACTGACAAGTTTCTTCATGTTGGGGGAGGTGGCTTGATAGAAGAGTTAGTCTCGAACTGGGGGACTCTAGGTCTGTGGGTGCCCCAGACTGAACTTGCATTCCTGCTTTCTCTCAGACAGTGCTGTGACGGGCCGCACTCCTTTTGTCATCTCCCTGCCAGTGGTACAGGCTGGGAGATGTATCTGCAGTGGCTGACCTCAGCCTGTCCCTGTCAACGTTTCTGAAAAGCCCAGACGTCTAGAAGCTTCGTGATGATATAACCTGCCTCATTATATTTTATTGGGTGTCCAGGTCTCTGCATGGCTCCCTGTGGACTCCAGAAGGTAACACCAGCGTTGTTCCTGGGGAAAGCATCTAAGTGGCAGAGAAAACAAGTTGGAGGCCTATTGCAGCCCCTCGGCCTGACTGGCTTCTCTCCCCGCTCCGCTCACACACGGAGCCGCCTGCCTTACCAGCCAACTGGCTTCGCTTAGCCATTAAACTCTGTTTGAAGTTTTATTTCCTTCTATTCTTGTTATCTCCATGGGCAATCACTCCCAGGACATTTCGTAACAAATAGCATTTTCTGTTCTGCTGAGAACACAGGTCTCTGGCCTATAGCCTGGTCGTACTTGAGAGCCTAGCCTATCCCTTCCCCCAGCCTGAACTGCATTCTTTCTTGCTTCTTGTTGTCGTTTTTAATAATATTATTTATTTCTGAGGACCTCAAGTGTACAGAAGTGAAGTATATATATGTGCTTCAGTTCAAGTCACACTACCATCAAGGCCTTGTGTTGTTTTTTTTTAATTTATTTTTTATTTTCAGCATAACAGTATTCATTATTATGGCACCACACCCAGTGCTCCATGCAATCCGTGCCCTCATAATACCCACCACCTGGTACTCCCACCTCCCACCCCCGCCACTTCAAACCCCTCAGACTGTTTTTCAAAGTCCATAGTCTCTCATGATTCACCTCCCCTTCCAATTTCCCCCAGCTCCCTTCTCCTCTCTAACTCCCCATGTCCTCCATGCTATTTGTTATGCTCCACAAATTTTTTCCTCCATCTCTGTCCCATTCTCTCCCTCTGCAGGAACCCATTTATACTGCAAGGCCTGAAATGCTGTGGGCTGAGCCGCACAGAGCCCCACAGGCCTAGCTGTGAATTCCCTGCTCTCAACAGACATGTCCCCACCCCGCAGGAAACTCTCTCCTCCTGGTTAGCCCCCCACCAGCTGGACCAGCCGCATCCCATTCGGCCAGAGATCTAATGATTTCGCCTCCTTGCCAGCCTGCAGAATTATTCAAACAAGCCAGTCCTGTTCTCCCAGGGGAGCCAGGGGCATCCCACCCTGCAGCCCCGAAATGCCTGCTGCCTGCAGCCCCTGCGGGTTGTCTCTGCTCCCTAGTGCGGCCCCCGATGGACCTGTGTGCTGTGTGGTGTCCTCCGCCCCGGGGCTGTGAGTACACGTGACTGATAAACAGTGGTCAGTCTCATTTGTCCTGGGTCCACCGCCATGGACGCATAGGATTTGGGGCAACAGGTTGAGCAGTAGACAATGAGGAGAGTGCTCTGTGCATTTCATACCTGTACTTCCAAACCGTCTGCCATCATTCCATTTAGACCTGTGGGTGGCCGTGTAAAATGCAGGGCGTGTTTTACTTTGCAGAAGGTGCTGTGCTCCAGGGTTTCTTCCCGGAGCACCTGTTCTCAGCGCCCCACCCCCCAGATCCTTTCGTCACTCACTGTTTATTGTCCGCTCCTGGGACTTGAGAGGAACTTTCTCTGTTGTAAGAGCGGGACAGGTTGGAAGGGGACAGGGTGGGCATCGTCCCTGGGAACAGTCCTCAGTCCATTAAGTAATAAAACCCCAGCTTTCTCACAACCCTGGGGTGTGCTCTAGGGGGTTCCCCGGAGATCTCGGCAGGGGGGAGGCCCAGCTGCCCACAGAGGCGCCCTGCTCTGTAACCAGCCCGTTCCTCGCCTTCCCTCCTCTTCCTCTTCACATCTCCCCCACTCACCTACCAGTTCTTTCTGTGATCTCTACCCAAGAAAACTAGTTCCCCTCAGATCCTTGTCTTAGCTTCTGCTTCCGTTTTCACGTAACGTTGCGTTTGAGAACTCCACGAGTGGCTGTATACAAACGCAATTCAGTTGCAGGGAATCCCAATACGGGCGTTCACTACCTGTCACACATCCCTTTCCCTGGTGACAGCTCCATTTCCCATAACCTGCCCTGGGCTGGCCATCCTTGGCCCCCTCTCCGTGTGGATGGCTGACTGAGCCTCTCTGGGGTGGACACCCAGACCTGGGAGTGCACACTAAGAATTGTCAGCTTTCTCTCAAAAGTGGCTCTGCCCATGTATTCTATCCCTCGCAAAGCAGGAGATTGACTTTCCGGTGTTGCGGGCTGGGTTTTCCAGAAACAGGCACCATGACAGAATCTTGAGCGAGAGGATATTTATTAGGGATCAACATCTATGAAGGGAAGGAGGAGGAAGGAAAATTGGGAGGAGGAAGCTGAAGGGGCATGCAGGCTTGGGGAAAGCTGGGCAGGTTGTGGCTGACCTCGCAAAGCAGCTGGGGCGTCATTGCTGCCCCTCAGTGTCCTGCGCTGGCTGCAAAGTCCAGGCCTTTCTTTCCCATTTTGCCCACGGTAGCTGAGGCTGAACCTGAACACGGCTCTGTGCTGAAGACACTCTTGCAGGTGGACAGCAAGTCCTTCTTCAGATGGGGATCGGGGCACACATCTTCCTGCATGTGACTTGAGAAAGTGGTATCTCATTGCTGTTTTGACTTGCATCTCCCCGACTACTGGGGAGTTTGGAAATGTCTTTATGTGCTCATTAGTAAAGCTGATTCAGCCAGCTGAAATCAGATGTTAAAATGGCCCCGGCTCGAACCCCCCAAATGCCGCCTCCCTAACCTGGCCCAACCACCAACTCAGCCCCTCCCCTGGGACCCCCTAGACCACTTCACAATCCAGTGTTCACAGCGGTGTCTAGCACCACGGGGGTCCTCCATGACCCTGACTCAGGAATGCAGCCAGGCCGTTCCATGGGCCAGTGCCTGTGTCATGTCTGCTCTGAAAATCGCCCTGAAAGGAGCTGTTTCCTTGCCATGAACTGCCTGGGTATAACCTTCTGCAGTCTTTCTCTGGAGTTTCTAAACCTTATCCAGGAGGATGGTGTTTCAGGTTGCAGGCTTTTGCGGTGGGGAGTGTGGGGTAAGTGAGGGTGAAGGGTTTAGGCTGGGTCCTCCCTCATTTAGCTCCCCACCAGAACCAGCAGGCCTTCAGGTCTGAGGCCAGACAGATTCAGGGCCTAGGAGAAGGTCAGGCTGAGAATACTGGGGGTTCCTTGGGCAGAGAAGAGCAGAGGCCTGCAGCTGTGCTCTCTGGGAGCCCAGGCGATCAGTGACATTCCTGAGGAAGGCTTATTGAACACCTGCTGTGGCTGTCCCTGGCGTGAGTGGGCAGAGGGTGTCCTACCGCTGCCACCACCTCTGCTTTCACACCAGCTCCACACACCTGCCTCGATTACTCCGTGTCCCACTAGCCTCTGCCTGCTCAGGCCTCGCCCCCAAACACCTACTCTTGACCCTAAATCCCAACTCAACTGTATTTCTAAGATACAAATCTGGACGTATCTCTTGAATTTTCAAAACCCTTCAAAAGCCCCTTATTGTTTATTAGTATTGTGTTATCCAGGGAGCATAACTGGTTGGGTCCCTTTTAGCTTTATATGATGGATTAAAAAAAAAACAAAACTAAATGTTCTTCTCCAAAAGTGAAGTGAGTATTTAGGTGTGAACATTTGAAAAACATGAGAAGGAAATCTTCAGTGATTGAAATTATTTTGGGATTATACTATTCCGAAATGGTTGCATTCCTCATTTTATATTTTTTAATGTCCACAGCTCAGAACTTTTTTGAAATATGCCAAGGATAAAAGGGAGAGTTTGGGAAAAAAAAAAAAAAAGAAAGAAAGAAAGAAAAAAAGAAAGAGAAAAGCTCCTCATTGTCTTAGCATAAAATCCCTCAGCCCGACACATAAGATCTACTCTCAGCCGGGCCAGCTCTCATGCTGTCCCATGGCCCATGGCCCTCCTCCCCACAGACACCCATTTACCTTTCATCTTTCTTCGATCCCCCAAACAGCTGTGGAGTCCCCACGTCCTCATGGCTTTACTCACTGGGTTCCTTCTGCCTTGATTGTCTTTCCTTCCTTCCCATTGGGGACAATCCCTCTGTGAAGTTTCCCTGACTCCTAGTGGTCAAAATGGGTGGTTCCCCTCACTGGCTCTCCCAACAGGTAGCGCCCGAGATCAGAGCCGACTTAATTACCCAGGTGAAGAAGAAGGAGAGCAGAAGGGCTTCCCGGGCAGAGGGAACGGTGTGGGCAGAAGACTGGGAGAAAGGGGGCTTTGTCCACCAGTCGTAGGCAGTTCAGGAGGGCTGGAGAGAAGCTCGTGTGTTGTGTACGTTAGGGGTCCGGGGTGGGGTGGCTGGAATGAGAGCAAAGAGACAGGCAGGGACATCTTAGTTGAAGTCTGATTTTCCTTCTGGTGATGGGGAGCCACTGGGCGTGGTAAGCAGACAGAAGCCCGGCCATCTTGTCACTGGGTTTCATCAGCCTCCTCTTGTGGTTCAGTCCAGCACCTAACTTCAGTTGGGACCTTTTTCCAGGCTCTTGTGTCTCGACGGGCTCCCACTGGCCACTGAGCGGAGCCTTTTTTTTTTTTTTTTTTAAAGATTTTATTTATTTATTTGACAGACAGAGATCACAAGCAGGCAGAGAGGCAGGCAGAGAGAGAGAGAGGAGGAAGCAGGCTCCCTGCTGAGCAGAGAGCCCGATGCGGGACTCGATCCCAGGACCCTGAGATCATGACCTGAGCCGAAGGCAGAGGCTTAACCCTCTGAGCCACCCAGGCGCCCTGAGCGGAGCCTTCTGAGGCTCATGGAGCCCAGCTGCTTTGTTAATGGTATCGCTCCATGGGTCATGGGGTCTCTGGTTCTGGGAGAGCTGAACCCAGGTAAAGCCCGGACTCGCTCCTCAGGCTCTAGTCCATATGAAAGCTGCTCCTCATCTGAGGAGCAGGGTCTCTGGGTGGGCAGAAGTGGGGCATGGGTCCCCCACGGCCAGGGGGAGCTCAACAATAAGACCAAAGCCCATTGTCTTTTGTGTTTCAACCAAGTGTACGGTTGGCTTCAAATGGCTTTTGAAACTCAGGCCTTAACCCAGATGATCTAGGTGCCACCAGGATGGGGGATAAGGGGACAGTGCCCAGCTTGAGCTAAAAGAGCCTGAGTCGAGGGGGCCCCACAGAAGCCTATGTTTTCATTACTAAGCAACTTTAGGAGGAGTGTGTTTGGGGAAAGAAAGACGGTGGGGTAATAAGTCTGTAATAATGGCTGCCATGTGGAGGGAAGACAATGTTACCCAGCTACGAACTAGAAAGCATGGTTTATATTTTCAACAGTTGGAGAAAGAAATGAAAACTGAATATTTGCTGCACCTGTGAAAACATATTTGATCATGATGGCAAGTCCAGCATTCTTAGTGTGGGGTTCATATTTCATAACTCGTGTTCAAACAAGAAAAATGATTATAATGTTAAGTATTTCCTGAGTTTATTTTGATGGATGACAGAATAAGTACTGTATCTTTCACTCATTAAAATACAGATTGGTGTAATTTAATAAATGAACTTAATACACAGATGTTCCAGCCTGTTTTACCAGGGTGTATATTAATCAACTTCTTTATATATGATCCTCTTTTATATTTTTTAAAGAAACTTGCAGGAGCCAAGAATTTATTAGATTTGCATGCTCTAGGACGAGTATCCAATGTCAGGTACATGCAGGAGTGTATTAAGATGAAACAGAGCCAGAGTCTGCAGAGCAGCTAGGCCCCTACAAGAGTCGTCCTGGGCTCCCGACCGGCTCTCTGGGTCACCTCAGAGCCCGGTTCTGCGCCAGCTCATGGGTCCCTGCTGGGCTTAACCTGCTGCCGCTGCTGCCTCAGGCCTCTGGAGCTCAGAGGTGCCTCTGGAGCTCCAGGTCAGAGGGGGTGGGCTTGGGCCCTTAGGTGGCCCAGACTGGACAGGATAGTGGCTTTGGCAGGAAGAGGCCTGCAGCCCAGGGGGTGGGGGAGAGCGGCAGGGAGGGCTCGAGGGCCCTTCTCAGCTTCCCTGGCCACCCTCCATGGCCTCTCAACTCCACATCACTCTCCCTTTTCTCACTGTCTCTTGGCAGCATGTTTGGGGGCTCTGCTTTGTTCTGTTGTGTCTCCCGTGAGGGAAGCTTGCCTCACTGACGAGACTACAAACTCCCAAAGGCAGGAGCCCTGTCTCTGCCAGCCCTGCAGTCTGTGCCCCGTGGATCCTGCTGGGCTGTACCGAATCCGTGTGTCAGAGTCAAGACCTGCCTCCCGACGGAGCTGGCTTTGGAAGGGGGCACAAAACCCTGGTTCACCCGTTCTAGAAGCCACAGGGACACAGCATTGCGTTCCTTCTCTGGTGAAGGGTGGAGAAAGCGTGACCATAGGAGCTTCAGTTACTCTCTTTGCTCACGTGCAAATCCTGCTGAAAATGACCGAGGGCTCAGGGGAGGCTGTCTCTGGCTGGCAATGGCATCGGGAGGCTGGGGGAGGGTGTCTTGGGCCAGGCAGCCTGCTCTGTCCGCATAGAGCTCTCAGTTTTCTCTCAGAGCACCACGCACTCTCTCGGTAGTTGTGGAACTATTGTTCCATTTCTTGATGCACAGCACTGGTTAGAGATACTACAAGGCCAGGGGTCATTTCTCATCCATTTTGGTATCTCTCTTCTCCTGGATGCTGAGCCCAGCCCTCTTGCGCCCTCCCCCACCCCCCAGGTAGATGGTCAGTGCAGGTTGGCTTGATCCTGAGCCTGAGATAAGCCCTCGCCACTGGAGCACAAACACTGGCGTCCCTCCAGGTCACCCCAAGGATGGGTGCTTCTGGGCAGCTGCAGTTTGAGTCGGCCCATCCCCTCTGCAGCCCCTCTGCACCCCTCAGTGGCTCATCAATCACGCGGGCAGGGCCTGCGGGTGGGTAGTGGCTCTGCTGTCACTTGCCTGTTTGCAATAAGCTCTGGCCATAATCATTAATCATTCATGGAAGCTGTGGTTAGCGGCCCTCCGTCAAGTAGATGGTTTCAGGTTTTCCGGGCTAAGTGCCTCTCCAGCAAGCATCCTTCCCGGCCCTTTCATGTCCAGGCATTTGATGTTCTGTGCATGCCGAGCTGGCCTCCAAGGCCAGGCTTTGTTCTGGAAGGTTGTTCTGAATGCTTCCTTCAGGGCCAGTCCAAGAAAGTTCTGGGCTCCAGATCCACGTCTGCACGGGAAGTAGAGCTTGTAGGATGAGTCTCTGTTGAGCACTTCCAAGGGTCCAGTTCTCTGCCAGGCCGTGGGGATCAGAGAGAAAGAGAAGGCAATCACTCTGCCCTTAGACCCCTATTTAGGGACCGAGCTCATGCAAAAATTTGGCCAGCAAGATGGAATTTATTTGGATGCAAAGGACTCGAACAGCCCTTTGGTCCACAAGCTTCCCAAGAGGGTAGAAGCCTGTGGGCTGGGCAGCAGACCGAATTGAGGGAGAATTGAGGGAATACAGGAGCAGAGGCCAAGGGGGAGGATGGCTCTGTGTGTGTGTGTGTGTGCGTGTGTGTGTGTGTGTGTGTGTGTGTGTGCGTGCGCGCTTGCGCGGGCCCTGCCGTGTGGTCTGAGCTGGGCCTGCGGTCTGAATGGCAGACTGAAGCCCTTGGATAATGGCCTGGAAATGGGGCTTGCAGTGAAAACCCTGTTTTCTGGGAGAAACATAAACTTTAATCTGAGAAAATTTAACTTTACATTTAATCCGAAAATGACAGTATTTCCTGCAAATAAGTAATATGGTCATAGTCAGAGGTTCGTGAGTTCCTTGCAAAGATGCATAATGCCCAGGAGGGGAATTTGCTGGGAAAGCTAGGACTAGTGTTCGGCCGGGTTCAGCAAACACTTCCTGGCCCCTCTAGGTGCTTGGAGCTCTGCCATGGTGCCGGGAATCGTCCTGAAAATGCGGACAGAGGAGTTGGAGTGCGCTGCACCCAGGGCCACGCCTGGCTTCACAGTGTTGGGGTTAGGGACTCCAGGGCCCTGAGCTACAAGGAGTATGGGCCAGAGGCTGGGGCTTTTTGGTTGCTGAACTGTGAAGTTGACATAGAGATATTATTGAGGCTGATACCCCAGACTCCATTTCAGCATCTTTGCCGGAGAATATTTCCTCCCAAGACACATTCACTGCGTGTTCATCCACCGAGGCCCAACTTTGAACCAATAAAAGAACTCTGGGGATTCAGAAGGAAGAGACATCACATCTAGTTATGGGGGATCAGGCATGGCTTCATCTAGCAGATGCACTTTGGTGGGGTCTGGAAGGACAGGAAAGACTTTCCCAGGCACAAGTGGGCTAGAAGGAGCTTGCCAGGTGCACAAAGGGACAGAGGCTGGTCTGACTTGCTGGTAGCCAGGGTCCTTGTGCCAGGGTGGAGGGAGAGGCGGCTGGTAGCACAGGATGGCATGAAGCTTGGCATTCCAGGCTGAGTCTCGGTCTCTAGCCCGGGGGGAACCATGCTCTGCTCCTGGATCACACCCTACCTGCTTCGTTGTGAGAATCGTTGTGTTCTCATCGCTGTGTTCTCAACCTTCTCATTTCTGCAGCACAAGATGTTCTCTGTCACCTGAACAGCGATCCTCGTGTTCTCTCTGTGATTTTCTCACACTGCCTTCTCTACTTCGGAAACACTTCCTTTCTTTACCTCCTGGAGAATTTCTGTTCGTCTTGCAAACTCCAGCTCAGATGCCAGTCTTTCTTGCAGACTTCCCTGACTGCTGGGGGTGGTCTACATGGATCACCCTCCCCCTGGTGTCCCCCAATGGGGGCTCACCACTTGCCAGGAGGTAGTTGGGGGGAGGGGTGGTGACAGTCTGAGACCTGTCTCTGCTCCTCACTGCCTGGGTAACCAACCATCTTGATTTCCTCATCTATAAGAGAGAAACAATATTGCAAAATGTTTTGAGTAGCAATTCATGGAATAAATAAAGTGATGTGTGTAATGCCTGCTACAGAGTCCTGCACAGAGTAGATACTCAGACTGGGTTAGGCTTCTTCCTGCTCTTTGGCTGCATTCTGCCTGTGTCCCTGTCAGCTGTTTACACGCAAGTCTTGGCCGTGAGGCTGTGAGATCCATGGGGCAGAATCCCTGTGTCTGGTACCCTCTGTGTCTTACACGGTAACTGACATGGAGTGTGGGCGCACGACTAGGACTGCTCTGAACCTGTTTCATCAAGACTCCTCTACCATGGAAAAGGAGCATAGCTATTCAGGGAAATTTATAGATGTGGGAATCAAGCTTGCTTTTTTTTCCTTTTTTTATGAGTGTTCTGATTAAGCCAGAAACTTCCTGAAATCATACAATTCTCCTATCCCCAGAGAAGGATTTGAATAAAGTATGCTCTTGATGGAAGGAAAATTAGAGATAATTAGTCCAGTGGTTTTTAAGATTTGTAAAGACTGGAGCCATTTTTTCAAATGAAATTTTGTATAGAAGCTTGAACTACACAACCAGACAAGGCAGGATTTTAGGAATATAGTGATATTTATTAGTGATTAATGAAAATTAATTAAATCCTATTGACAAATATATTTATTGTACAATTTCAAGCTTATAACAAAGAAGTGAATAAATAACAAGTAAGTGTATGAATAATAGATCAGCTAGACAAATGTATTTATTTTATAATTCCAAGCTTATAAAAATATTTTTAAAATATATGGAGGGCCCGTATTGCATGGAGCACTGGGTGTGGTTCATAAGCAATGAATTCTGGAACACTGAAAAGAAATTAAAATATATATGTATAAAAATTTGAAATAAAACATTTCTAGAATCCATAAAGTAACTTGGCTCTCTAGGGTCCAGAGTGTGTTGAATGACTTGCTGATTGAGTTCACCCTTTGTGTCACAGATGAGTAAACCGTGAGATGCAGTATGACAAGGACATGTCAAGACCACACAGACACTAGGTGGTAGGCTGGGGTGAGAACCCAGGTCTTCTGCACCCCACCCCAGAGCTCTTTCAACTATATTCTCTATCTGTCTTAATTTGTCTGAGTAAAAAAGTGTCTTTATTGCTTTTTTTTTTTAAGATTTTATTTACTTTATTTATTTATTTGAGAGAGAGAGCATGAGAGAGAGAGAGTGCACAAGCAGAGTGGAGGGTTCGAGGGAGAATCAGACGCCCTGCAGAGCAGGGAGCCCAACATGGGACTGGATCCCAGGACCCGGGACCATGACCTGAGCCGAGGGCAGACATTTAACCAACTGAGCCAACCAGGGACCCCTGTTATTTGTCTTTTACTTATTTATTTTTAAAAAGGTTTTATTTATTTGACAGACAGCAATCTCAAGTAGGCAGAGAGGCAGGCAGAGAGAGGGGCGGGGAAGCAGGCTCCCTACTGAGCAGAGAGCCTGATGCGGGGCTTGATCCCAGGACCTGAGATCATGACCTGAGCCGAAGGCAGAGGCCCAAACCACTGCGCCACCCAGGCACCTTTGTTATTTGTCCTTTAATAAGTAAGATACCCCAATGCCATAGTTTGATGTATATTTAAGGCTTTCTTGTTGTCCCACTAGGAGCAGAACACAGGCTGCTTCCTGGAGCAAACAGTACAACCTGGAAATCTCCATCCGTGTCTTCCCATCTCAGCGAGAGAATTCTGCCCCGGTGATGGGTAATTGAAAGGGATTTGGTCAGCCAGGCCTCTATGCTGATGATGGTTTTATGTTTGTTCATCTGTCAAAAAAGTAAAAAGCAAAGCTGGTGATTCGTGTTAACTAAGCACCTTCATTATAAGAACTCAAGGGAGAGGGTGGAGAGCGAAACATTTTTTCGTCCAGCTGTCCCGGATCCTGAGGATGATTTGTGTAGTTAAGGAGAAATTCTAATAATGTTGAGCGTATGGAAAAGTTTAAGGCAGAGATGATGGGTCATTTTCCAAGTGTTCAGGTTGAATATGAAGAACTCGTGCAGCTTCCTTCCCAACGCCTGCTTTTCCTGGCTGGGCCGACCTCATATTGTGCCTCCGAGGGGCAGCAGTGACCTCTTGTGAATTCCCAGCTTACAGATGGCACTTTCCCTGTGAGCCATGGCACAGAGGGACCCAGAGTTTCCCATGCTTCACCCAGGAAGGCCAGAAAAACCTCGCTCTAGAGCGTGTTGGATGCGCCACACAGAACTGCTTTCTTCAGCCTCTTGCTCCTCCTGATCTCTGGTTCTGTCTGGCAGGTGCCCAACACCCAAGTGCGGGCAGCATTTTACGTGGACCTTTCCAGGATTGTTCTTACCTACAGGGAAACTGGCTACTGGTCTCTTTTAGTCTCTCCTGTCCCCAGGCATTCTTCCTCCTCCTGCAAGAAGGCTTGAAACCCATTCCTAGGAAATAGAACCTCTCCTTCCCTAGCTGGAATGGAGGGTAGGGATCCCAATACTTCTGAAGAGGGAGCTAAGGGTCTGATTCTCGTGGTGGGTAAGTGGCCGGCATTGCCTCTTTCTTGAGAGCAGAGACAGCGTGAGGGCACTGAGAGACTGAAACTGCAGGACAGGGTCACTGAGCAGTGAGAAGAGAAAGTAACAAAAGAATAAGACCATCCTGCCTATTTTGCCCCAGGATAAAACAGGTAAAGAAAGAGCCCAATCCTGTGGGGCATTTTGAATTGAGGCTGTTTTCTGGCCTTTGGAACAGGGATAGCCCTGGGTCTGACCCTTTTTAAAAAATGTAATTAAAACTTTTTTTTATTATATTATCATAATTATGTTAGTCACTATGCAGTACATCATTAGTTTTTGATGCAGTTTTCCATGATTTGTTGTTTGTGTATAACACCCAGTGCTCCGTGAAATTCATGCCCTCCTTAATACCCTCAGTTTGTTTCCCAGAGTCCTTAGTCTCTCATGGTTCTGACTACCCTTAACCAATAAAGGTGAAGGTTCATTCTTCAATTTGCAACAGAGATTGTCTCTTCGTAAAAACAAAAAGCCTCAGACCTGAGCTTTCTTAAAGAGCAAATTTCAGATAGGATAGGAGTCACATGTACAGAAAGTGATTGACCCACATACCTCCAAGAACACATTATCCAAAGCAAAACTCTAATTGAGCCTCAAGAGCCGTCAAACAAAAATGAAGAGGATTTTTTTCCTAGATAGAGAATAAGCCGTGCCTGCCCTAGAAATCATCTTGGCTAGTTCTGTGTGATGTCGCATTTATTTCTAAGTGCAGGGAACTATAGAGGAAGACGGTCAGAGGAGTGTGAACTTACTGGCTTCCAGCATGATGCTCCCCATGTGGCCTTGAGTTTTGTCTGGTCCAGTATGGCTAATGGTACAACATGGAGTCATATACTATAACGAAACTTAAAGGAAAATGTTATCCTTTGAGACCAAAATGTGCACCATTAAGGCTGCTGCTGATCACAGCTATGGATGGTGAGGCATCCCCCCCACCTCCGCCCACCAATTTTCTGGACTGATCAGGAACATCTCCTATGTATGGCCATGTCTCTCAGGGACTTGGAGTCAAGGGCAAAGTTAAATATGTCTCCCTGTGTGGGATTCAGATCTTGTTTTTGAGGAGATTGTACCTGAAGAGTTAAAGGCAAGTCTGACAAAATAAATAGGGATCAAAATATTTGCCAGTGAGTCTTTTTAAAAAAGAATTGTGCTTTCTCTTGGAGCCTTGGTTGACCTTTATGTGTGAGGGGGTGGAAATGTCCCCAGGAAATCTCCAAAACCTCAGAGGAAGCTGCTGACCAGCTTCCGGTGAACTTTTGCTTGTGCTCTGAAGGCAGAGAGTAGCAGATGGGCTTGGACAAACTTCGGCAGATGAGTATAATGTTCAAAAGGTAGGTTTCTTACTTTCAGTTGTATTTTTTTTTTCCTTCACTGGCAGCATTCCAAGCTCATGCTGCAGTGTTTCTGGGCACCACCATGGGGTCCTGGTTTAATGGCAGTTTTTAAGAAATTATAAAGAGCACCTGACTGGAGTCAGGAGCTCTGTGTGTCTAGACAAGTCAGCTAAACTTTAGTCCAGAAGCTTCTCATTTGTAAGGAGAGATAACAAAAACCCCTATCTACCCGTCCGAGCTATTGTAAAAACTGAATGGGGCACTGGACACGTCAAACAATGAGAGCAGATTGGGAGCTGTGGCGCTCAGCTCTGGGACTCAGCAGGGCTGTTCCATAGAAGCACAGGTCAGAAATGGCAGCAGTAGGGCAAGGCTGGACCTGAGGGAGCATAGGTGAGTGCAGGAATAATTGCGTTATCTCCAGGGAGCAAAGATATTTTCTGTCACCCCACAGACATAGGCTGTCTTTACTTGGAGATCCACTCCTTTCTACTCTTGGTTTAGAGGCTTCTGCTCCAGTAGGAACAAAGAGCAGGGCAGAGACTGACGCAGTGTATGAATCTTCTCAGGGTTCCCTGAGCATGTGACCAGAGGCAAAACCTCCTCCCCTGAAATGGGCACTGAGCCAGAGGTCAGGTGGCTCACACATCACTGCTGTCCTTGCTGCCCAGTTCATCCTATGCTGCTAGGACTGAGATGCTGGAATGTCCATAGTGGGATGGCAGGGGTAGGCTCCGGGAAGCATACGTGGCAATAGTCCAAAAAGATGGGGTAACTCATAGGGGGCTTGTCTTTTCATTGGCAATTAACCTGAAATGAAATCATGAAAGCTGCTGGATCCTGTGTAGTCTAGGCACCAAAACTTGTGGGGCACCAGTCTTTAGCATTAAACTAGCTCAGCTATGATTCAGGAGCATAACCACCAACCTCTTGTGGACCACATGAGCAGAGACTGTGGAGTCCCTGACACCTAATTCTGGGCTGACTTCAGGGCCATTTGTATTTTTGGGATCCTGGAGATCACCAGGCTGGGTAGCTGGCTAGCAGAGGTGTTCAACATCAACTCTTTTTTTGCCCCCTGTCACTTCCTTCAGAACTGGTCCAGTTAGCTCCCCAGCAGAGGTCAGAGCTGGCGCTCTCCAAGGTGCTGATAGCTCAGGCCAACTCCCCCAGAGGACACATTACACTGCAAATGTGCCTTGAAGCTCACCCAGGTCATCTGGAGTATCTTTCTTCCCCTCCATTCTTGTCTCATTCCTGGTAGGTTTGAGGGATAGAAAATGCTATTTATGCTCTCCAGACTGATGTGGGAAGATTGACCAAAGGATCTGAGCAAACTTGAGAATGTAAAAATGATGTATCCCCAAGTTGCCTGGAAGAGGCTGACTCATAATGCCTTACTACTTGCAAGTAGCCACCCTCGAGTTAGATATGTTCACACCAGTATATTCTCATCACCTCTGAGAAGTAGGAAATATTCCTTGTAGAAAGTGTCTCAACACAAGGGCAGGGCAACTTGGGGGCATTCTGTTGATAGACTATAGGTGGGACCAGTGAAACCAACTAGAGGGTATTTGATAGTCCAAGCCAGAGATGAGTACTGAATTAGGGCCGTGACTTTATCATGGGGAGAACCCTAAGAGGCAACACCAGCAGGATTTAGTGAATATTGGATGTGAAAGCTGGGGTGGGTAGAGAAGTCACCCTTGATTCTTAAGATAATAACTTGGGAAACTGAGCAGATGATAATACCATTCACCAGGAGGGGTATCAGGGGTTTTGGACAGGTTTTGGACGAGAGATGATGTGCATGTTGAGTGGCAGGTGCGAGTGATAATTCCAGAAGTGTTGTCCAATGGCAGTTGGACACAAGGCTCTGGAGCTCAACAGAGAGGTCAGGGCTGATGACAGAGGTTTGGGAATAGTCCACAAAAGGAATTTGGCTGAAGAGATGAAAGAAGATTAGACCAACCAGGAAAAATGTGTCAAATGAGAGGAGAGGAGGGCAGAGAGCAGGTCTTGGTGGAAGGTATACATTTTCTGGGTATGCTGAGAAAGAGGTGCTCTTAAATGAGGCTGTCACAGGGTTCTCATCGTCTGCTGACAGTCCACTTCAAACCAACTTGATGTCATTCCAATCATTTTTTTATTCTCCTCTGACATATATTTACCTATATTAAATAAAGGTATTATTAATAAGGAATTAAAGTTAGGTTAGGTTTAGATACACAGATTTATTTTAAAGAATTGGCTCATGGGAGGATTCAGGTGGGCAAGTCCAAAATCTGTAGGTTTGGCCAACAGGCTGGAAACAGAAGGAAGAGTTGATGTTTCAGTCTTGAATCCAAAGGCAGACTGGAAGCAGAATTCCTTCCTTCTTGGGGGACATCAAACTTTTCTTAAGGCCTTCCATTGATTGAACAAGGCTCACCCGCATTCTGGAGAGTAATTTGCTTTACTCCAAGTCCACTGATTTAAATGCTAGTGTCATCTAAAAAGGGCCCTCACAGAAATACCTAGACTAGCATTTGACTACATATCTGGGTACTGTGATCTGGTCAAATTGATACCTAAAATTAAACATTACAAGGGGGACGCCTGGGTGGCTCAGTGGGTTAAAGCCTCTGCTTTCTGCTCAGGTCATGATCTCAGAGTTCTGGGATCAAACCCTGCATCGGGCTTTCTGCTCGGCGGGGAGCGTGCTTCCTCCTCTCTTTCTACCTGTCTCTCTGCCTACTTGTGATGTCTGTCTGTCAAATAAATAAATAAAATCTTAAAAACAAAACAACAACATTACAAGGGGGGACACCCACTGGAAGCCTCATACCCAGGTTCAAATGAGAGCGATACATAATAAAGAACAACCTGCCCCTTCACAGTTGCTATAACGACCCACATGCCCACTCCTCACCACGCTCACCACACACATGCACTCCGGGGAGGGAGGAATAGGAGGTGTGGGGCCAAATACCTATTCAATCATATTTACTCATTCCAACCTGATCTTTCCCAATTCTCCAACCTAACTTTCACTTCAGGCCTCCTTTCTTCCGACTGCCTAGTTTGGACACTCTTCTTTGTTCTCTACATGGAGAGTCTCCTTCACATTTGATTCGACTATTTATAGTATTGCACCCTTGAGCAGGTAATAGATGCTTCAGCTTCCACTCCATCCCATCCTCACAGGTATAGGAAGGTGATAAGATGAAAAAAGTTTTTTTTTTTTCATTTTTATTTCAAAGCTAGGAAAAGTGAAACGAAGAGGAATTAAATTCCTGCCCCAAAAATCTTTCAGAGAGTCTAAGTGCTGCCAGCAATGGGGTTTTCTGCATAGCTACACCATTCCCCATCTGTGTCAAAATCCTTGGTGCATTTTTCAAGCTTAGTGTCTAAGACATCTCCAGCCTAATAAGAATAAGGTGCCCTGGGCTGGTTCCCAGCCAGGGAGGGAGGGCGAAGATATGCATTCCTTTGAAGCCGGTTTCAGATTCTGGAATGCTTTCCTGGAAACCACACAATCTTAGGAAAGATTCATCACCTCCTGATGCTGCCTTAGGACTAGGTCAGGATAGGGGCCCTGGACCCCTGAATGAGACAGTGTCTGCCCTGATTAGCAGCTTCCTGTGTGGTGGCTGCAGGATTTACTCAGGGCTAGCTTGGGCAGATCTGGCTGAGATTCAGAATCAACTCCCCACCTCATCTCTCTCTCCATCCCCCTCTCTCTTTATCCCCATATGTACTCCCCTACAAAGCATGAAGGTGGGGATTTAGTTCTCACATATCAGGACAGAAGGCCCGGGGCCAGAGGCAGAAGCAGATCTGAATGAGACCCGAATATAGTCTCCTGTCTAGGAGCTAGGGATAGGGTTTGGCTTCACCGTTGTATAATAATACTGAGATGTCTTAGGGAAGGCAGCTATGGAGGCAGTCATGTGAGCACTGCACATGGAGTCAGGAGCCTTGAGACCAGGCCTTGATTCTTCTGTCCCCTTCCTGGGCACTTTAGGCAAGTCACAAAATCAGAGAATGGTGATGCCAGATGGGTCCTCAACGATCATCTTTCCATTTCTCTCAGTGAGAGATGGGGAGGCTCTAAGAAGTCACAGCATAGGCTTAAAGTCCCAGACCGTGGTGGTGTCAGAACCAGAATTAGAAATAAAGTATCTCAACAAATATACTTCCCATCATTGCCTCCATCCCTACTTAATTTCTCTGGACCTCAGTTTGCATCACTTGTCAAATGGAGGTCAGCAACATCTGCTTCTCAAGACTATTATGAAGACCCAGTGCAATCATGGATAGAAAAAGGTACAAAAATGGTGAAAAGGTTGAGTCCTAGGATCTGGGTGTAGGTTGCCTTCCCCAGTGACATGACCCAGCAAGGATGTAGGCATGAGTTCTAGCATGATGGAGGCCAAGGACGATGTCCAGCTGGTGCTCATGAGTTTGTCCATAACTTGTGTTCAAATACTGACATGCTTCCTGCCCCAGTCTCCCTGTGTGCCTCCCTGCCACCTTGGCCTTCCCCCAGAAATTAAAGGTTAATCATTTGACACAGCAGGAGATCTCTAAAGACTGTGCTCCGGCCCTACTGCCAGTTAGCATCAATTCCAGTTGGTCAGTGTGTACATCATACCATACATTTTGGCTATCCATTGATAGGCAACAAATCACGCCGAAACTTAGTGGCTTAAAACAAGAGTTTATTGGGGCACCTGGGTGGCTCAGTGGGTTAAAGCCTCTGTCTTTGGCTCGGGTCATGATCCCAGGGTCTTGGGATCGAGCCCCACATGTGCTTTCTGCTCCGCCGGGAGCCTGCTTCCTCCTCTCTGTCTCTCTCTGCCTGCCTCTCTGCCTCCTTGTGATCTCAGTCAAATAAATAAATAAATAAAATCTTTAAAAAAAATCTCTGCTTAACAACAACAACAACAACAACAAGAGTTTATTATTATCTTTCAAAGTTCCATGGGTTTACCAGGCTCAGCTGGATGGTTCCTCACTGGGGTCTCTCCTGTGACTGTGGTCAGATGGTGGCTGGGCCGCCATTGTCTGAAGTCTCAGCTGGACTAGAATCTAACATGGCTCGATTCTGTGGCTGGAAGTTGATATGTCCACCAGCTGGGAGCTTGGTGGGACTGTCCACCCAACTGGAACAATTACGTCTAACCTCTCTGAGTGGCTTGGGCTTCTCACCGCAGGGTGGCTGATTTTTCCAGAGGTAGGATCCCAAGAGCCAGCATGCCCAGGGCAGGAAGCTGACCTGGTCTGGTGCCATCACCACCACAGTCTATTTGTCAAAGCTTCCAAGGGCCCTTTCAGATTCAAGGGGCAGAAGAGTGCCAAGATCACATTACAGAAAAGCAAGTGAACAGGAGATCCTATTAAATTCATTCTTGGAAAATACAATCTGTGTCAATCACTGTGGGAAAATCTCACCAGTCTGGCTCTCTGTCTGATGTCCCCCTGCCCTCTTGCTACAGCCTTCTCTCCTTTCCAGGCAGGCCTCCATCGGCTGAAGGGGAGAGTCTCCCCTCTTTCCAGAGCTCACTCTATTCTGTTCTCACATTTCCATCAGAGAATGAAACTGACCTCGCTTCTTCAAACTATTACACCAAGGTTCTCCATAGCTCCTTTTGACCAGCTTTGCATCCACAACAACATGGGGCAGCCTCAGGAACATGAAGGAGAGCAGTATGAGATCTCATCCTTTGGGTGTCTATTGACAAGGAGGGGGCATGGCAGGAAGCATTCCTATCAGAGGTCTTCGGGTAAACTCTGGCCCCTGCCCAAGACATGAGTTGTGAGATGATGTTAGAATATAGTGATGCCATGAGTGAGCTATCTGAAAAGGCTTTGCCTTTCCCAACCAAGTCAATCTCCACGTCATCAAGTCCTCACCTCTGGCATGCAGGTTTGTGTCCTCCTGGGCTGAATTCTGGGTGGTATTTGGATAGTTCCTCCTGTTACTCATAAAGTCTGTACCCTCACCTTCTTGGGCCAGGGAGGTTTTGGAGTAATCATCAACCATCACGTCTTTCTAGAATGTTCCATTCACCTGGTTTCCTTCCCCCCAGCATGAAGTGTGGGTGCATCTGCAATCTGGATCTCTACCATGTACTTCCTCACACTTCTCCCTGTCAAATCTCCGCCAAGCTATCTTGGGGAAAGGAATTTGTATGGGCTTCTTGTCCACTGAGGAAAAATCGAGTGGTTCTTGCTCTTTCTTTCATCCAACCAACCCCCAATGTGCTTTTTAACTGAGGGAAAATCTGTTATTCATAAAGAAAAACAAAAGAAGATAAATTATAGGACCTTGTAAAATATATTAACATGAATCCACACTTTCTTCTAGATAATTGAATTTAGAGTGACATGGCCCAGACTCTGCAGCTCATGCAGGAATGCCAGCCTCCTTCAGTTGTTTTTCATTCTTTTAGTGTGATTCCCACAAACGCCTGGCTACGTCCAAGGGCCTCCACTGTCTCTAGGCCAGCACATGTTGTAACCTTGTCCACAACTTCGTGACTAACTGTGAATTAGGAGCTTCACTGAAGTATGTCTCTCTCAGCATGGTAAATGACAAGTGACCTTCTAACCAAATGTGACCTCATTAGACGACAGGAAAGACTTAAATGTCAGGATACAGGGTAGTAAGGTTTTGGTATTTCTGAAGGTCAAAGGCAGGGTGAGTCATACAACAGAGTATTCTACTTAATGTCAGATCAGTTCCTGCAAACGACCGCTGTGGCTGCTCTCTGGTGCTGTAAGAAATGGGTTTTCCGTAGATTCCTCTTGAGCTGCAACGTTGTGGACTGTCCATGGTCTCCTTGAAGCCACTGCCATATTTTAATTATAATTGGAAGGCTGTTTGGGAAAAAGGTGGAAAATGTCCAGAAATAATTTGTTTCTGCCAACTGTCTTAATCTTCCACTTTAACCAATTATTCACTGGTTAATTGGTATTTTGCCAAAGGAGAGGTCTCTGGAGAAAGGCTGCTTTGCTCCTCTGAGAATCCCTCTGATTTGGCTCTGCTGTACTTCCTGCGTTTGCAGACCTTGTGTTGAGCTCTTCACATAATAGAAGAAGTTGGGTTTTAAAAGCCATGCTCAGTGCAGTTCACCAGCTTGGGGCTACCCAGTAGAATGAGGAAGGGGCTTTGGGTCTGCCCCACCAGTATTCTGACCCCAAGATATGGATGCTGTTGGAGCAGGGGGGAGTTGGTGGGGCTTCAGGGATGTAAGACTGCTGGATTGGTCCATCCCAGGTCCAAGAATTTTGTCCCCTTAGGTCCTCAGCATCTTGGGGATTCAGAGGCAGGTCCACCATGTACCGTTGTGCAGGATGTGCACAATCGAAGGGATGAGAAGTGGATGTGTTTTAGGTGGTGTCATTCTACAAGCCCCGGTGCTGGCCTACATCCCCCTGCAGCAGGGATTGGCAAACAAAAGCCCATGAGCTGAATCAGGTCCACTGCCCATTTTTATAAATAACAATATTTTGGGACATTGCCACATCCATTTGTTTATGAATTGTTTGTGGCTGATTTCATGAGACGAACAGCAGAGTTCAGTAGTTGTACAGAGACCTTCTGGCCTGCAGAGCCTAAAATAGTTACCTGGCCCTTGAGAGAACACTGATCTAGAGGCAGAAGCACATTTTTTGAATCGGCAAAGGTTCTGTCTTCCTGCCAAGCCAGGGTTGCCTCTGGAACGTAGAGGCTGTCTTCTTCTAATTTGCACAAAGATGCCTAGTGGGCCAGCCAAGCCCTCCAGAGGAGATCCCAGCCATGTCGCTGAGGGTGGTAGTCGCCAGGAGTCCACTGGAAGCCTTGGCTCCCACTCGGGGGTCCAGGCCGTAGAAGAACCACAGACTTGCTGCGCAGAGAGGCTGTTCAGGGAACGAGGGGCTGGTCAGGGCAGCTCCCAGAGGTCAAACAAATGCTTCCCTTGTTCCTTTTCCAAATCACCGTAAAAGAGCAGGTTTGTTTTTGGATCTTTGTGGCCGGCTACTCCATAAAGAAATGCAAACTCTCTCCTGGGTTATCATCGGCCCCTTGTTGACACAGCAGGGCTGACTGACACGGTTTATTTTTCTGTGGTTTTTCTTCCAGTCCACAGTGAAACATGAACTAGAGCATTCGTGGAGTCCCTTCACCTTTTGCAGCCCAGAACCTGCAAGGGAGGTGACTGCGTTCACGCGCGCCACTAGTAGAGGCCCCGTGGAGATCAGGCCGCACCCATGTGAAAGGCTGGGTCAGCTCTACTTGAAAACCCACAGGAGCCCTGTCCTCCTCAGGGGATCGATGGACAAGGCAGGACCAGGGACTGGTAGAACATACGACTGGAAGGGAACTCAGGGCTGTCTTGTCTTTTGACAACTCCGGAGCCCCTTTACTGAGAATCAGCCCCGTGAGTTGTAGGGACTGTTCCAGTGTCTCCCCAAACCCAAATCAGCCTCTGGGAGTCAGCACTTGGAGCCCAGGCAGGACACCCCCGTGGCAGGAAAGAGTGCTCTTGGTGATCCAGACTGTAGGGACCAGGGCATGGTAGGAATAATCCTGGAAACATTTCAGCATGTCCAACGCATGATCATTTCCAAAGCTCTTCTCACCTGTGATCTTACTTTGCCCCTCTCTCCCCGGAGGCTGACACTTTGCCCCACATTCCATTGGTCCTTATATATTGTTTAGAGATAATTTCAAAAAAAAAAAAATCTGGTTGAGTGGGATGGAATAAGAAATCTAATGGCTTGCACATATTCCATGTGTCCCTTTTCACTTTATTTATTTATTTATTTTTAGAGATTTAATTTATTTATTTGACAAAGAGGTAGAGAGCACAAGTAGGCAGAGAGGCAGGCAGGGGGAGAGGGAGAAGCAGGATCTCCACTGAGCAGGGAGTCCGATGCAAGACTTGATCCCAGGACCCTGAGATCATGACTTGAGCTGAGAGCAGCCACTTAATGGACTGAGCCACCCAGGTGCCCTCCCCCATTTAAAAACAAAAACAAAAACAAAAACAAAAAACAAGCAAAGACCTCTGGCCTTGTTAACTGTGCAAAAATCTATTTTTTAAAAGTTGACTCTACAACTTTAAAAGTTGACTCTACAAAATCAGAATGGGGGGGTCTGGCTAGAGGAAAGCTCATGAGGACAGACCTGGGGGTCTGCGGTGGGCGGAGCTTGGATCAGGGACCAAGAGGCTGCCCGAAGAAGGTAATGCGGGAGGCTACACTGTCTGGGACACAGGGTCCAGAGATGGTCGTTGGCCCCCCCAGAAAGAGAGGGATGACAAATGGGCAGCCTTCCGACCCCCCCTAGCATTCCTGGGCCACCTGGATTGCCCCCTGAGCAATCCTTCCCTGCATGGCTCTCCCTCTCCCTGAGAGTTGTGTGAACCTTCTGACTTTGGTGGAAGGACCAGAGCTACAGATTTTGGAATCCAGGAATCAGGACTGTAGTTCTGTTGTTTATTATAAGGGAAAAAAAAAAAAAAAAAACCAGTTCTTGGATCATATTAGCTGGAAAAAGGACCCTCTCAGGATTCACTTCCCCTGAGGCTGGGGCCAAGAGTTCTGAGGGGGATCCCTGGGGCTGGGAGTGCCCGGTGTGAGTCTTTGGACCTTGTGGCAGAGGTCAAACAGACCGCAATGCCTCTAAGGGCACAGACATGTTTCTCAGGAACCAGAGTTCTGTACCATGGAGACTGGCTTAGCTTTGGAAAGCAGAGATGTTCAAAGGTACCCACATCCTTTCCTGAATTAGTTTAATGCATTGAACTTGTCCATTCCTCCCTCTGCAAGTATGCTGCTGACGGACAGCTGGGTTCTCATACTCCCATTCCTCAGGCACTGCCTCTTCAGCCTCTTTCCATGCTCAGTTCTCTCCTTCTTCAGGAAGTCTTCCCCGCCCATCCCCAGTCCTGGTCCTCACGCTCTGGGAGCCCGGAGCATCTTGGGTCTTTGCCCAGAGTGACTGACAGGGTAATTGCTGGCGTGGGAAGTACTCCATCCTTGCTTCTAGACTTGTCCTACAGAAAGGCTCCTCTCTCCTAAGTACCTATAATCTGGAAGCTTGACCAGTTTAGACTTGGACCCTGGAGTTTAACCAAGCAGGGGGAGCTGATGGAAGTGAGGCCATGTATAGATCAGAACACCTTAGCAGGAGTGCAATGCGGACTTTGCCCCTTGAGTACCTAAGTGTGGTGTGGTCCAGGCCCCAGATGCAGAAGGGATGGGTCTCTGCTCTTCCCAACTTCCCAGGCCCTTCTATCTTGTTGTGGGTTAATGAAAATTTTTAAGTCTTAGGGCAACATCATTGTTACAATTGTAAGTATTTTAAAGAGATTACTTATGCCAACAACTGTTCATATTTTCCCTTAAATGACCAGAACCTGTGACCACAGTCACTTTTACCTCTGTTTTCCCCTTTAGTCTCCGGAATTTGGGGGGATGGCACGAGTTTCTTGACACTCAGAGGGTCTTTGAGCACCAGTTACAGAACAAGGAGGTAAGGGACTCATAAGGAGTTCTGGGGAATGAGGTGTTTGCCTTTCCAAAGACCACGTGAATAGTTTTTTAATAATTGATCCTGGGATTGCATTTTCTTGTGCTTTGGACATCACCAAACATTTCTGAGAGCAAGGGTAAGACACATTTCAGTCTTTTGTCATTTCTTTCTTTGGTTTTCCTGTCTTCTGCCTCTGGTACTGTCTGGGTAATCAAAAGACATTTGGGTGATAAAAAACTATCTCTCCATGGTCTTTGTCAAGAGTACATACATGCATACTGGCTGGTATGTGTGGCTGGAGCTTAGTTGTCTCACCAACAGAACAATCCACCAGCCAAGGAAGATGGAACAGACTTACCTGCCAATACTCATTTGGATTCTGAGTCAAAGCAGGAGGGCACCAGGACAGGTTGTCCAGGGAAAGGATGATTTTGGGGGATTCATCAAAGGGAAGGAGAGGAAAAAGATTGTATGGCTTTAGAGGGGCCCAAAGTGTGGTATATGTAGGCCAATAGAAGACGGAACTTCCTGACAACCAAAGGGCAGGGTTGCTGTTAGGTCTAGAAGGAAACAGCCAAAGCTAGGGGGATACTCATTAGTGATACTGCTAAGTGTTTCCATAACGCCTGGTGCCTACAAAGCCAAACGTGTGATGAGAACATACAACTTGGTGGTCTTTAATAATAAAGTGACACACACAACCTGATAAGGACCCAGCTTAAAAATAATGATATTGCTCATCTTCAGTGCAAAAATCATGAAGCAGGAGGATGAAGAAAAGAACAGTACAAATTAATAAACTTTCAAGACAGGTGACTATCATGTACCCTGAAAAGGAAGGGATGATTGTTCATCCGAAGTTAGAGCAGTCCTGGCAGGTCTTGGGCGGTACTCGGTCCTCTTCTTCAGCTCAGGGGAGAACAGTCCTTGCTGGGACAAAGTCAGCCAGTCCCTGCCTGCTGAAAGGAGGTGCCCTCAGGACAGGAGCCCCTGGGTGGAGAAGATGGCCATCTTGTGTTCGCCTTCTACTAGCCCGGACGTACAACAGCAGGCAGGCAAAAGAAGGCTCCTGAGTGCCCCATTGTACGGCAAACCTCAAAGTCCTGCCTGATGTCCTCTATTACCCCCAGCTCCCCGCCCCCCATGCGTCTCCTCATCTTTGAGATAATGCTGGTTGCTGGGTCGCAGTCCCACCATTTTGCTGTTGCACAAAGGGCACACTCAGGCAACCCCACAATAAAAGCAACTCGCAGGGAAACCAGCTGTACTTATAAATAAACATCCCCAGCACAGTAATCTGCTGAAGGTTTTTATGAGGGGAAACATAAAATTTCAAATAAAGGGCTAATGGGAAATATGTCCAAAATGTTGGAACGGGTGATGTTCTACAGTAGGGAACGGCCCAGCTAGATCCATCAAACAAAATGTAACTAACGACGGATTCCATTTTAAGACCTCGGCCCTCTCCCTCCCACACCTGAGCTGTATATTTTATCTGAAGGGTTGTTTCATGTTCCAGAGTCAGCTCTGTTTGCAAGCGAGCTGTCACAATTTTATGGCCTTGACTTTAAAGAGCAGGACATTTCTTTCCTGGAGAAGAGGGCTAATAGGAGGTAAAATGCAGGGATTATGGGCTCTCCCCCAAATCCAAGCTAGCAGATGCGCCTCTTTTCTGTAATCAAAATGAATGTTTTCTTTGGATCCAGCTAGGAAGGCCCCTTAAAACATCCCAGGAACAGGAGACATGTGCCAGGCCAGATAACAGATTGGAAGCAGACGGTGAGGAAAGCAGGTGTCTAGCTCTTTGGAGTACCTGCTCCTTTCCCTCTTCAGGACAGGTAATTTAAAAAAATGACAAGGTGATTTTCTTTTTTTATGGGAAAAATGGGAGATGGCATATGGTTAGCATTGCTCCTTGCCCTGCTCTTCACCTCTGTTAACAATCTGCTTTCTTGCCCCTGCTGGGGCTACAGGGAGCTCTGTTTGGCGTTCTTTTCCTCCTTAACTTTCTTCCAGACCATTCTGGGCTGCAGGGGAGGACTCCCCCCCACCCCCACCAAAGTAAGAGCCTTCGGAGCGGTGCAGAGAGCTTAGACTGGGGAGTTAGAATGGGTTCGAATCCCCACGCTGTCACTCACCAGCTTTGTGGGACCTCAGGCAAGTCACTCATCTTGTTTTTTCACGGACGAAGAAGGGCAGAGGCTGCAGCATCCCGGGCTCCTTGTGGGTTCGCCAGTGGCTCTGGGGAGGCACCTGCATGGACATGGGGCATGTGCTCCTCCTGCTGAGGAGCACAGTTCTCTGAGTCTGAGCTATCCTCTGTAAAATGGGGATACAAATACCCCACAGGGTTAAGATTAAGGGAAATCGGCACGGTACCTGCTTGGCAGCGGGCCTGGCACATGGTAGCCCTCCCTGCGCCTTCACCATCATGGCTGTTACACAAGCAGAAATCTGGCTGTCCAGCAGAGGGTCTGACTCCCCCAAACACCACAGGGCAGAAAGTTCTATACAGCCCACACGGGGTGGTCCATACGCTGCTCCTGTGCTCATGATGGGGCCCTGGCTTCAGTCCTGTTCCAGCCTATCTTTGACTCTTGGCTTCTGTCACTGTCAGCTTAGCCCAGTTTTCTTTGGGCTCATCACGTGAACTTGACTCGTCAAGCAGGGTGGTGCTCAGTATGGTCTGGGGTTTGGCTTGTGTCCCCGTTGGGCTGTTTCAGCTCCCGTATACCTTCGACATGGCCTCCTAGGACAGCTCTGACCCTTGCATGCCAAATACCAGCTCCAGACTGCTTTGCCACCCTCCCCTGGGTCAACTGGAACCCCCCAAGAGAGCAATAAATGACTCAAGGTGAAGGGGAATTGGGTCACACTAGAACTTTTCCCTCCCTTTTTATCTGGGGGCCCAACACTAATTTCCCTGCTATCTTCACTCCACTCTGTCACTCCACACTGTTGTGTGGCATGACAGTCACACAACATAAAACAAACACAAACAAAGCTAACAAACACACTCTCTACCAGCAGTGGGGACAATGGCAGAACGGAGGCACCGCCCATTGTGTCAAGTTTATGCCAAACCTCCAGCATACTGTCTGGCGTGGTGGGGAAGCACCCCTCTCTAGGCTGAAGGAAACTCATCTCTCCTCTGCCCACACCACCGGCCTCATGCTACTTGCTATGGCTCTTTAGCCTGTCTTGATTTTTTTTCTCCATCTTCCAAGGGAGACTGAGTTCAGGGAGGGTGGATACCGTGGCCCACACCTCTTTGTTCCCCCTTACCTCACATCACAGAGCAGAACTGTAACCAAGACAAAAGTGGAGGCGAGGCCCTATGGAGAGGCCACGCTGGAGGTGTTCAGCCAACATCCCGGTCTCTTTGTCTGTTAGACGTGCGGAAATGTCTAGAGTTTCTCCTGCCCCAGCCACTGCTGACCACAACCACACGAGGGACCTGGAAGAGTGCCATCTAGCTGAGCCCAGTCAGCCTCTAGAACGATGAAAATATCAACAACAACAACAATAATAATAAATGATCATTGTTTAATACTATCAGGTTGGGGTGGCTTGTTGAGCAATGACAGATGCTTGGATCGCTGATGGTTTAAACATCTTTTGGCTATTTGTATGGTCATGAGATCCATAAGCCATGCTCCTTAGAGGACTGGTGGAAGAAGGTGGCTCTAGCAGCTTCCCATCATACCTGCAAGCCATGCTTCAGGATTGCCAGGGACCTTGGGCTATGGGATTCCTCTGGCTGGACCCCTTGCCTGTGGAGGCGTTGACTGCCTGGCCCTTGGGGAGCAACCCACCCTTCCTTCTCCGGCCAAGCTGGGAAGATGTCCAGGACCAGCTGTGTGCTTTGGAAAGCTACTTCTCTGGTTCCTCGGCTCTCTCCCTTGTGCAGGAATATAAGATTAACCTCCAGTTTTATACCCTGGAACTCCAAGTACCAAACAAATTTCAGTGTTTTTCAGGTGCATGTTCTTTGTTGGGCTTTAGCAAATGAGTACAATAACAAGCTCGAATGTGCAGGTCCTCAGGGGGCGGATCTGAGAACCACAAGAGCAAAGGGGTTTCCAGTTACCCTCTGGCTTGTGCTCAAAGTCCTCACTCTCCCTGAAGAATGGGTGTGAAGGCTCAGGCTACGCAATGGTCTGGGAATGAAGACTTGGAAGAGAGACTGAGGTTCCCCAGAATTGTAATCCAGGCCTTTAGCTAGCAAGCAGGTGGTCAGACAGAAGGGAAGGGAGGGGAGGGTTGTAGGGAGGGTGTGTGATAAGCACAATGTATCCTTTCAAGATGGTTTTCAACAGCTCTACTTGCCTATCAGCCCTGCTGTGGACTGGACATTTGCATCCCCTCCAAATTCATATGTTGAAGCCCTAATCCCTGGTGTGATGGTATTTGTCAGTGGGAGTCTGCGGTAGATCAACCAGTTTAGATGGGGTCCATCCTATGATGGGCTAGTGCCCTTATAAGAAGAGAGGAGACCAGAGTCCTCTCTCAGCCATGGGAGAACAAAGCAAAAAGGTGGCTGTCTGCAAACTGTAAAGAGTGCCCTTCCCAAGCACCAAATCCGTGGGCATCTTGACCTTGAATTTTCTAGCTTCTAGAACGGTGAGAAGTCAATGTTTGTTGTTTAAGCTACCTGGTCTATGGTTTCTTGGTATAGCGGTCTGAGCTGACTGAGGCAAGCTCTGAGATCTGTTTTTAACTCGTTCTGTGGGCCCGGAGGGATCTCAGAAATCATCTCCTCCAGCCTGATCTGTTTACAGGTGAGGACCCTTGATGCTTGGAACGTGCCCCCATGTTCTTCCCGTTTTTCTATTGTATTAGGGCTTTTTCTATTGATTTATTGGGAATTTGTTGGAAGAGACGGAGGCATTCCCCTCCTCCATGGCTTTATATTTCCAAGTAAAAGGATGCCAGTACGTGTAACTCTGGTCCTCTTTCTGGCCCCTCTTTCACTCCAGCTGCGGAGATGGAGGTAAATGGTCTGAGAGTAAGTTTGGAAGGAGGAAGAGGAGAAGTCTTACCTCGCTCCCCTCACACTTTGGGATCACCTGCCTGCAGACACAGGTGCTCCTGGGGGCCCTTGGCTATGCCCCGAGCTTAGCAGTGAAGTCACTTAAGATCTCCCTGTGGCTTGGGGGGGGAGCGGGTCTGCTTCATCCAGGGACCCAGCATGAGGAGACCCCTGATCTGCCTGCCCAAGTCGCATTCTCCAATATCTCTGTCAGTAACAAAGCTGATATTTAGATCCTCGTTTGCCTCCTCGTGTTCCTATTCCAAGTTGGTTTGGACTTTTAGTAGGAAAAGGCGTTCCCTTTATCATACTCCTCCAACACCACGCCAGCTTTGTACGTATGAGGTAAATTCATCTTTTCCCTGTACGATAGGAGTCCCAAATACTGCTTCTAGGTTTCCATTTATCTTTTCACTTGCTGTTTGGTATTTTTCTTCTTTATGTGGAAATCAAGTCAAATTTATCAATTTCGTATTTTGTGGATTTTGAGGTTCTGTGTGTTCTATGTTCACAAAGGCCTTCCCCTGCTGGATTATTATTATTATTATTTTTAAAGATTTTATTTATTTATTTGACAGATCACAAGTAGGCAGAGAGGCAGGCAGAGAGAGAGGAGGAAGCAGGCACCCACTGAGCAGAGAGCCCGACTCGGGGCTCGATCCCTGGACCCTGGGATCATGACCTGAGCTGAAGGCAGAGGCTTTAACCCACTGAGCCACCCAGGCGCCCCATCCCTGCTGGATTATTAAACGTGTTTTTTGGCGTTTTCTCCAGGGACGTTTCTGCCTTCATGTTTCCTGTTTAATCTTTGAGAGGTGCTACCCGGTGGCGCGTATTACCAGGAGGCTGGATTGATCCTGAGCAAACGGGTTTTGGGGGTTGGCAAAAGAAGGAGGGACAAGGGAACACAGAGGTACGTACCTTTGCACTTGGGTCCGTGTTGTTCCTCGAGTGCAGTTATGGGTCAGGCGTTGGTCTCTAGAGCTGCCTGAGAACTTTAGCGGCCATAACAGGGAGGGGCAGGAGCTCACGCAGCCTCCCTCTGAGGCCTAGAAAAGGAAGGGGCTTGTTCAACCATTCTGTGAGCCGGGTGGTGGAAGAACTGGAGCCCAGATCTGGTAACCACCAGCCGAGGGACTGTTCTCTGGTCACAGGGGCCCAAGCACAGCTTGGTTCCAGTTGAACGAGAGATCTGCTCTGAGGCTGATGGGCTCACATGCCTCCTCACCCTGAGGGCCCGCCGGATGCCCTGGATAGCTGCCTTGCTGCCTGGGCCTGGCTGAGCTCAGACGCCTGCTGGGGATGTGTGGCCTGCCAGGATGACCAGAAAATTGAGGCAGGCCTTTGGCTGTGGCCTTCGAGAGAACAGTGGTGAGTTGTCTCCTCATTTCAGAGGGAAATCAACAACAGGCTGCAAACGTGGGATCACTTAGAGACCAAAGTCGTCTTCCATCGGGTACTTGTTACTCTCGAAGTTTCTTTCCCATGTTATGAAGGAACATGCCTTTGGGGAAGCAGGGCAAGCCCTGTGTTTGTCTTCTCTCAGCCCCTTGTGACTCCCACAGCCTGAAGGACAGGTTGATGAGCAGCTCGGTGTCTTCTCACCTGCCTCCCAGCAGTCCTGTCCTCTTCCCACCAGCTCATCCTGGAGTACTAAAACAGTCCCTAACGGTTCGTTTTTCATAAGCCTAATCAACACTGAGAAGTTCTTTGGTCCTTCTCCTAATTCTTTTTTAATATAAATTAGGGTGAGTCTGGATGAATGTGAAAATCCCTTACTGTAGGTATTTGTGGGCTATGTGTACACTTAAATTTTATGTATTAAATCTTGTTCTCTTATCCCAGAGATGTGATCAATTTGATGTCATCTTTGGTTGCTGTCTTCCTAGCTATCTTCCCCTCCTGCCCAGAAACCCCCGAACAGCCTCCTCCAGGGCTACCACATACAGTTGCATAGGCTGTGCACTGCACAAGTGGTACCATCCATGCATAGTCTATAGGCTGAAAGGCACTCTTGGACTTGTGGACTATAGCAGCCCTATATCCATTGATTATGCAGTCACAATTTACATTGGCAATTCTTTTATAATTAAAAATTCATAGGCCATCACTCAGAGCCACATGGAATGATTTCATGGGTTACCTGCTGTTCTGGATTATCCATGCTTCACTCTTCTACTAATGTATGTGTTTTAGAGTGACTCCCCCTCTCTTAGTTGAGCTGAATCAAGGAAATAAAAGGAAAATGTCAGAATACATTGATGCACACTGAGGTGAGTCATATGCCCCTGGAGCCCTGGAAGAATGGGAAAGGTTATTCCATTTTGGAGAAGGATCTTATTGGCTAAAAGAAAGATTTATGGTGTAAAATCCCAACTAAGTGGGAAGAGGAGGGGAAATAGTTTTGTAAGGGTGGGAGCAGATTTGAGGGGAGGGTTCTAAGACCAATCCACTCATCAGCCTATGGGCCCGAGCAGAGTGTTTCTGCCGTGGGCATTTTCAGTATTCTGTCTGTTTGGGAAATCCACTAGGTGTGAGCCTCCCACCTCCTGCTACGGAAGCAGAAATGGTTTGAGACTGCTCCTTAAGCCCCTCACTGCTGGGGGTTGCAGATATAGGACTTAAAGTCAGCCAATCAAAAGCACCCACTTAGAACCAGAGCCGTGGGATGCCAAGAGGCAGGAACTATTTAGACTCCTTTCTGGCAGAAGGTGGAAGCACCCGAGATCCAGGTCCAGCGCCCCCTGGTGTCAGGGCCTGTGATGAGCATCCGGCAGCCTGGAGGTGAGCCTCCGTGGGCCTCTATATGGCCCAGCACACCCTGCCTTGCCACCCTGGGTTCCAGCCTGTTTCCTGGTCTGGATTTTCCATATTCCCTGTGGATTCTGTGAGCTACCCGATAGCCTTCCTAAAAGTCACATTCGTGCTTACCAGAGTTAGCTTCTGTTCGTACAAGCACGGACGCTTTGATAAATCCCCCCCTGCTCACAGAGGCCAGAGGTCTCGTTGAAGTCCCAGTGATCCTGTCTAGCCAGCAGTGATGTGCTGATAAACCATTCTCTAGAAAAGAAAAGAAAAAACCCTGATTTGAAGCATTTGGCATTTGCAGATTACCATTTCCAATACAGGCAATTTCAAAATACCAACCTTGAAACACCTGACTAGTGAGATTCCGGAACATTTAACAATCGGCTGTCAGGAGACCGCACAAGCCAACTTCTACGTAGCCGTGTTAAGACTTTGAGCCAGGGGTGCCTGGGTGGCTCAGTGGGTTAAGCCGCTGCCTTCGGCTCAGGTCATGATCTCAGGGTCCTGGGATCGAGGCCCGCATCGGGCTCTCTGCTCAGCAGGGAGCGTGCTTCCCTCTCTCTCTCTCTGCCTGCCTCTCCATCTACTTGTGATTTCTCTCTGTCAAATGGATAAATAAAATCTTTAAAAAAAAAAAAAAGACTTTGAGCCAGGCTCTGAGCCTCTGATTGTGAAGGACACCATCAGATAATGGGTTAGACTGCGAGGAGGGCAGTGGTGATCAGTGGTCAGGCGCCAAACTGGCGTGGAGAGGCCGGGCAGAGCTGGGCCAGCTGCTTCTTCCATCTGGGACTCAGTTTCTCCGTGCGAACAAGGGGGTAGCTCATACCTCATTAACACCTGCAGGAACCAGGTGTTTTGTGCTGAGGCCTTGAGGAGGGGTTCAGGGGTTGGCTCTGCAGGGACAGCTCTAGGCTTTCAGGGCAGAGGCTGAGAGATTGAGTCTCAGGGGAGGTCCTGGCCTTGCAGTGTCTGTGTGACGTGACGCCTGCCGGCTGTGTGTGTCTTTGTGTGTGTTGTGAATGATGTGGTAGAACTGGGACCCTGGGGACACCCAGTCCAGTGTGGCTCCGGACATGTGTCTTTGATTACTGGTTCTCAGCGGGTGAGAAGACAACAGAATCCTGTTTCAGAGGACGTGAAGAGGATTTGAATGTTTAATAAGAAAAGGATGGGGCGAACATGCTACAAGAAATCCACAGAATGTCCCTGGCATGGGCTGGCCTGCTCCCTCCGGCATGTGCTGACAGGATTCTGTAAACAGTGTGATTGATTTCTGTCCTCTTGTGACCTAGCAATTCACAATTTGAGTGTGCTGGCCTGTTGCAGAGAGAAGCAGGGGGAGACTGCATGATTTCCTGCATGATTTCAGATCAGAAGAGCCCTGAAAATAACCTCCCCAAGGCTTCTGTCCCCACTAGGCAGTAAAGCCGGCTCTACTTGGAGGTTCTGATGTACCTGCTGCTTCCCGCCCTGCGGGGCCCCTGCCAACCTTGCAGCACCGTCTGTGATTAGAGTTACACCTGAGGTCTTGGGCAACACCGCCCACTGCACTCAATAGCCTGAAGGCCGTTCAAGTGCCTGATCCCTTCTGTGCCTCCCAGAACATTCTCTTGGGATTAAACCCCTAAAGTATCTGGGGAGATAGTGAGGTCCTCAGTAGCAACCCCTTACGTTTATGAAGCACCTTAACCCAAGACTCTGTTTCATGTCAACTGCGTTCCAAAAAGAGTGTAGCATCACTCACATTTGCTGATATCACCGGATGTTGCTGGCCCTCTTGGCTCAGGCACTGGCAGGTCTTAAAGCTGAAAGGGAGGGCTGCTGAAGCTCAAAGGTTAAAGGATCACCTGTCCCCATTTGGAACTTCTTTCAAGATATATCTCCAAAGGCAAAGGAAACAAAAGTGAAGATGAACTTTTGGGGACTGTCCCCATTTGGCCCCAACAGCTGTGTGACGCTCGTCCAAAGATCCCCCAGAGCACTAGTGCCTTAGCCCTAGAGAAGCACAGTGTTGGGGGCAAAGCACCAGGCTCTGGTTGGAGGTCCGGTCTCTCTGTCGGCAGACTCACTCACTCCATTTTCACCATCTGCTTGCCACCCCCCACCCTGCCCCTCTGCATTCTGAGAAGATCTAGAAGGGGGTGTCCCGACCTGTCCCTCTAGTCTGGAAGAAAGTGGCAAAATTCCATTTCAGAAGTGAAGCTGAAAAAGAGAGTCTGTGCTCAAAACGTATGTTTTGGGGGAGAGGGACAGGAGGCTTCCCAAATCATTCTGTTTTCCCCACAGAGAGCACACTACAGCAATATTCTAGCTACTCACTTCGCCCTGAATTCGTGTGATGTCATCCAAAATGACTATTAGTGTGAAGTTACACTTTCAAAGCCAAAAAAAAAAAAAAAATCCCTTTCTCCCAAAATAAACATTACATATGCTCAACTATAGGAGAACAGGATTATAGACGCTGGGAACTGGAAGGGATTCTAGAGTTTATTTTACAAATGAAGAAACTCAGGTCTGGGGAAGGGTGTTCACGGCCTGGAGCCCAGATGAGAGGGCAGGATGGGGAGCCCCCAGGGCTCTTGCCCCATTTCAGGAAGGCGGTATCATGGGGTTATCTGAGGCAGCCGCTGAGTGGAATTGGGTCACCTGCCAATTGAATGGTGGCCATGTTTGGTCACAGACTGTGAGGAGGTGATGTGGGCCTAAGGGACACCTGTCTCTTCTCATTTCTGTGTCCCTTGGGACATCCAAAGTCACCGGCTTGATTGTGGCAAAGAGAAGTTGGTTGTAAGCAGGGTACTTAATTGCCCCCCCCCCCAGCCCCCAGCTCAGGACCAGAGGGAAGATGGGTCCCGCTAGGAAGGGGCGACTGTGTCCATTTCTGCCATGGGCCTTTGTGCTAAACCCCAGCAGATGCCAGTGACCATGGCCAGCTGGCAAAGAAAGGGAACTTGGATGGGAGCAGGCTGTTGGTTTGATCTGTGGAGCTGCTCAGGAATGACCAAGGAAGCCCAGGGAGGGAGATGGGGAGGCTCTCTGCCTCCTTGGGGCCAGATTCACCGTAGGGCCTTAGCCTGTTTCCTGAAGAGTGTGTGCGCTGCGGGGTGGGAGGTGCGGGACAAGAGGACGTCCCCTGGCCCTGGAGGGCACCTGGCATTTTGACATGGGGACATGCGGTAGTGGCATAAAAAAAATACTCCGTGAAATAAAATTTAAAAAGACTAGAAAGAAAAAATATAAACAAAGATACCCTGGGAAATGCTTAGTTCTTTTTTCTTTTTTTCATTTTTCTTTAATAGTAATTACTAACAATCTGGGTAAGAGGGCTCCTCTGCCCCCAGGTGAGGCTTACAGGCTGGGTGATACACGGGGCTACGAATCCTATACATTACCTGGTAAAAAACACAGTCAAAAAGAAAAAAAAGGGTTTTTAATATATGGAAGGGGCTGCTTCAGAGAGTCCCGGATTACAAAACTGCTGCGTGTAAGTATCTCACTTGGGTTCTTAGCAGCCCTGGGGGAGGACCACAGAGAGGGCCGGAGCCCCAGGGCCCTCAGCTCCCTGCCCGTGCCCTCCATCTCTGCACACCACTCCCCCTCCCAGCGGGTCCTGGCCACTCTCCTGCGGGCTCCATCCTGCACCCCAGGAGCACACTTCGGCCACCCCATTTATAGGCTCCTTCCGGCCTTTGTCCCACACAATCTTTTTTGCAGGTATCAGGCTGATACTTGGGTCTCATTTTCCCCAAATCAGCACTAGCAATCTGCTCCGGGCCTTCGGTGGAGACGGAACCTCCCGATTCTTGAGAATGAGTACCTCCAGGAGGTTTCTGTGCCTCCTGGGACCCCTGGGAGTTGGACAATAGAAGTCTTTGCTCCAAAAGGAATGCGTTTGAGTTCCCTGTAATTGCTTTGTTGGACCAGAGCAGCAGGGACTCGGCTCAGCCTTGAGGCACCAGGAAGGTCGTAGTCACCCTCATATGTGTCCTAGGTCTCTGTGTGCTGAAAGGGGAGGAGGAGGGGCCCAGGGCTTGGGCCTGAATCCACATGGAACAGAAGACTTGCCCAAAGATGTGCATGAGGAGGGAGGAGGTGTGCCCTGGCCCTGGCTTTCTGGGTTGGGGGACCAGCAGGCTGGGAGACCAGAGGGTCTGCACACAGTGGGGCCCTAATTCATATCTGTTAGACAGAAGGGTCCATGAGGCCGCAGAGCAGCCTTTTTGAAGGTCAGATAGTTCCACTCTGTCATAGGCTACTCTACCTTCTAGAACGTACCCTTGCCCCGCTGCTGGTGTTCACCCGCCTCTGATGGCTGGCATTCAACCAAGCCCAGTCCTTAAACTTAGGATTTGATCATATTGCTTCTCTGCTCCAAAATCTTGGCTGGCTCCCTTTCAGCGGTGCTCCCTGCACTCTTTGTTACGGGAGGTGTTGTTCAAAGTTGGCCTCTGTGGTCAAGGTTCTACTCTTGAGGATTTACAACACACATTAGCATACTTAGGGGCCCTGAGAAGACTGCAGGGAAGAAATGGGTTTCTCAAGCTTGACAATGGACTTTGTCTTTTGTTTGCTTAACATCTATTAGCACATGGTGACTCTGGGAGGTGTTTGATCACAGTAACCTACAGCACAATGACCAGATGAATTAGCCTCATACTCAAGAGATGATGAAATCCGCTTTTGACCTAAGGATCTCCCTGTCTCGCAGCCATGTTGCTCCTTCTCCCTAGATTCCCTGGATTCCTTCCCCAAGCATGCTGTCCCTGTGCGCGGAATTCTGTTGCCCTAAAATTCATATCCGCGGCTCTAATCTGCAAGATCTTAGAATACGACTGCATTTGGGGATAAGGCCTTGAAAGAAGTAGTTAAGTTAAAATGAGGCCATTAGGGTGAGCTCCCTATCCAATATGACCAGTATGCGCAGAGGGAAGGCCACATGAGGTTTGCAGAGGAGGCCCTGCAAACCCAAGAGAGGCCTGGAGACACCAACCTGCCGATGCCTCAATCTCAGACTTCTAGCTTCCAGAACTGTGAGTAAATACATTTCTGTTGTCTAAGCCCCCCCATCTGTGGTATTTTGTTGTGGTAGCTGGATCTCCCCACTCCCCGAGTTTAAGTGCTCCCCCCAAGGTTTAAGTGCTGCGTCCCATGATTCTGTGCAGCCTCCATACTCCTCCCTCAGGGCTCCACGACTGTCTTTCTTATAGCAACAACACAAACCAACAAAGCCAAATAAAATGGAATTCTGCCTACTCTTCAAGGTCTGACTTGAATGCCTCCTTTTCCAAGCAGCTCACCCTGAGCCCCTCGTTTCTGTGCTCCCACAACGGGTAGAAGGTTCCGTCCCGTTCTTCGGTGTCTGCCCCCGCTATGCTGCCCTGAGCACGTCTACCTCTCTCGCCCGCCATACTGTGGGATCTTGGGGAACAGAGACTCGTCCGTTGTCCCAGGACCCAACACTGTGCCCTCCGCGCATAACAGGTGCTCAAAGATTAACTTCTGGCTACAACTGAAATTAGGTCTCTGCATCCAGCAGGCCAAGAGGAAAAGTGAGAACCTTTTGCCCGTCTGGCGTTTTCCAGTTGTTGGGACAGTGGGACCCAAACGGCAGCCTCTGCTCCAGTTCAGGGAGGCCTGAGTGGAGGAGGGAGCATTTGAGGTAGGCTTTGAAGGATATGCAAGAGCTGAAGTCATGCCTCCGTGAGAACGAGGGAACAGGGAGCTGCTGAACCAGAGCTCCAAATAATTGCACACGTGTTTGACTTGATGGCCCTGGGACCCTCTGCCTTGCCTGCAGAAGTCACTCAGGAACCGTGATGAGGCTGAAGGGGGTCCAGCCGCCAGCACACCCAGCTGTCGGGCTCGCTCCGGCCATCCCACTGGAGCCGGGAGGCGCAGGTCACGCGCGGTGGGCGGAAGCCGGGACCCCCTTCGGGAGGCCGGGATGGGTGACACCTGTGCTAGGCCACCAGCGCTTGAGTCACCGGCCCTCACGTGGTGTCTGTCAAGTGAGGCATCTCCACGGCCGGCGGCCTGGGGAGAAGGGCCCCCGTGGAAGGGGAGCTTTGACACCCTCCGCTCTGATCTGAACACAGGTTTTTAATTTCCCTGTAACTTGCCCTGCTCCCTCTCCTGGGCCGGCTTCCCTGTCATTTCATTTCCTGCTCTATTCTCATTTTACAGCAGAGGTGAAGAGAGCTGACCTCTCCTTGCCCCAAAGCTGAATAAAATACAGAACAGATTTTTTGTGAATAAAAATAGGTTTGAATACCACTGGCCAGTCACTCGGGGCTCCTTGCAGCCCGTCTGGTCTAGGTCTCCCCCAGCTACAGGCCTTGCAGGACAGGGCTGCAAGGAGGCGCGGTGGTCCGAGCCCGAGCCCATGGAGAAGGGGGGCAGGAAGGCGGCCGCCCCGGGGAGAAGGGCAGCATGAAGCCAGAGTGAGGCCAGTGCAGGTGGCTGGTGGACAGGATTGTCCTCTCACACAGACGGCTACAAGTATGGGAAACCGCCTTGCAGGTTGCCCTTGCCAGGGGACCAAAGAGGAAAGATTGAGATGTCAGCACCTAGCAGGAAAGAAATTTCTGTCTGGAACATTTGGGAAAATTCCAAGAGGGATGCAATCAGAGTCTCTCCTAGCAGAGTCGGCGGGGAGCTGGTTTTAGCGCCAGCCACGCCGCAGGTTGGTCCGCTCCTCACTCCCCTGCAGCGGCTGTATTTTCTCAGACAAGAAACCGAATCTCTGCAAACCTCAGTTTTGTCATCTGTAAAATGGAGATAGTGGTGTAGCTTCTTTAGGTCAGCTGTGAGAATCATATAAAACAATGCATGGGACGTGCTCAGCACATGAAAGGTGAGTCCCGGTCTCTCTGTGTCCTCGGTCATTCCGGTCTGGGTGTAAACATCAAGGGACCATCTCTTACCACGCCGCCCCACCCCCCTAGCTCTCATCTAATGCAATCGCCAGCTTGGGGACATTGAGTGCCTTGTCTTCTGCGGGGCATGGATGCTTCCCTGCTTCTCTATTTAACAGTGTGTTGTCTGCCTCCTCCTGGCAGGAAAGCCGGTGAGGGCAGGGACCCTGCTTCTGTGCGGACCACTGTTCCTCGGCAGCCACCGTCTGGCACAGAGTGGGCACTGGCTCACGAGCTATTGGATGCAAGGTTGCAGGAATGATGACTGTGATGCGTATTATGTCAGGATAAGCTTTCAAGGTTTTAATTATGTTTTTATCCCTCCCTGTCTTTTCCTAAGTCCCATCCCCCTTTCCAGCAGTTAGGCGGCTGTGGGTTTCTTTCCTTGGGAGACTTGTGGCTGGGCTGAAGGCAGAAGCTGTCTGCGAGACTGTCCTCCCTGGATTTTGTTTCCACAATGTGTATGGCCACTGAAGAGATGATGCTGGAGCCTGGTGGGGCGCGGGGGAAGGGTGTGAGGAGAGAGAGAAGAGGAGGGAGAGAGAGAGAGAGAGACAGAGGTAGAGGGAGTGAGTGAGGGTATGACAGAGACGGAGGGAGGGATATTCTGCAGGAAACAAAGAAAGAGACACTCCCCTTCAGCCACCCCACCAGGTCTAGAAGGAGACTTCGGGAGACCAGATGGGGCAGGAGGAAGCTTGGGGTTCTGGGAATCACAATGGATGCCCACTCCGCCTGAGATAGTGCCCTAAGGAGGTGTCAGCACTCAGAGGGGGTGGCTGTGATGTGCCCTGGGGAGGCAGGGACCTGGACACCAGGATTCCCAGGGACAGTAGCTGCACCAGAACAGTAGCGTGGACCAGTGTGAGCCAGCATGAAGATGGCTGGGTGCAGCTGGCCAGGGCTGGTGACTGATGGCCACAGGGTCCCCGGAGGCTACTTACATCCTAGAGATAGCCCCCTCTTCCTCCGCATTATTTGTTCGCTGAGTCCTTGGAAAGGCCCAATGATGCAGCATGCTGTGCCCTGTTTGGAGAGAGGAATCGGAGGTGGGAGTGTCAGTCTGGTCCTAGATGAGGCAGGAACCTGGGCTTTAAGAGATGTGAAGGCATAAGAAGGTCCTAAGTCCTTCTTTCCCTACAGCATAACTAAATTGAGTAAATGTGTGCCCATACAGGGTTAAGGTATAAGATCTGTGACTTTCTTATTTTTTTAAGATTTTATTTATTTATTTGATAGAGAGAGATCACAAGTAGTCAGAGAGAGGGAGAGGGGGAAGCAGGCTCCCTGCTCGACCCCAGGACCCTGGGATCATAACCTGAGCCTAAGGCAGAGGCTTTAATCCACTGAGCCACCCAGGCGCCCCATGGATCTGTGACTTTCCAAGGCTCCTCCTCCTCACTTGTGTTACACTGAGACCTCAAGGCTTTGCAACCCAGGGTGGGCACGGCAGAACCAGGGGCCGCCCACAGGACACCTGCCCCTGTGACGGCTTCTTGCCCAGGGCCAGGTGCTTCATTAGAAGGCAGCCAACTCCACGGGCAGGTGCAGGCCTGTTCTGCATGGGAGTCTCTGGGGTTAGGGTCTGCTGGGCCCTGGTGCTCCTTGTCTGCCCCACCCCCCTGCATCCTGCAGCAGGCAGGATGTGTGTGGGAAGGCTAGAGATCGGTTCCATTCTCCAGGGCAGGTTTCCCTTGAGGCGGTCCACCTCCCTCGACCCCTCAAAGAACCAGCTCCTGATTCCTTCCCCATGAAGGCAGAACTAGATAATTCTCTTCCTGGAATTTGGCCTTCCAGAAAAGTCCACTTTGTCGCACATGATGATATCTCTCTCCTCTTGCTCTGAACACAGAAGAGAGGTCAACAGGTTCTGGCTCCAGAGGAAATGGCCAACGTCTGGGTTAGCTTCCTATCGCTGCTGTGCTACATCGCCACAGCTCGGTAACTTAAAACAGCACAAATCTGTATCTCATGGTTCTGGCGAAGTTGGACACTGGGCTAAAATTAAGTTGTTGGCAGGTCTGTGTTCCTTTGCAGAGCCCCTGGGGTGAAGGTTTTCCCTTCCTTTCCGTCTTCTAGAAGCTGCCTGCGTTCCTCACCTCATGGCCCCTTCCTTTCTTTTCAAAGCCAGCAGAGTTACCGTCTCTGACCTGCTCACAAAGAAGAGACACTATTTCAGCAGCAGCCAAGTGAGCCAACAAATGTGATCAAACAGTAAATGAGGCAGGATTCAGGGAGGGAGCAGGGTGGGAGCAGGCTAGGCCGGGAGGCTCCTCTGAGCCCTGTTACCCGAGCTTGGAAAAACCTGAAGACAGGGACTGGGGTGAACTCCTCCTCTTCCTTCCCTCCGTGCTAAGTTCACGGCTTTGTACCCCATAGACACCCAATATATACTACTTGCAAGGAACTGACTCAACTCTTTCGTAGTCATTTTTATCTTTAGGACCACTTTGCTCAACTGTGCTGTGCCTGGAAGTCAGGGACAGTTGCCCATGAGGGGGACTGAGCCATCATCCTCAGGGCAGAGCCCTGGCCCCAAGGTTTAGAGAATTTTCTTTCTTGTCATGCATCAACCCCCTCTCCCCCCATGAGAGATGAATACCAGGACTAAAGCTGGGAACCCTAGTCCAGAGCTAGGGCCTCACCAGGAAACTTTCCAGATGTCAAGGAACTGGACTGAAGAGCCACCCTTCGGTTCAAGCAGAACTCTAAGATCACTTGAGGGTTAATCAGTGATAGATGTCTCCTCCTTTGGGTTTCCTCATAAAGTAACATGTGGGGAGCAAGAGGATGAAATTGAGCAAGTGAACTACTTGACAGAAGGTCAGGAAGCACTTTCTGGGCAGATCTATTACCCATGCCCCAGAGGAAGGGGGCTGTGGACTGAGCCTGGGGGAGTCCCATATTGGCTGCAGGAGAGAGCATTCTGGGGACTCTGCCGCTGGGCCCCTGCTCTGAGGTTTTGGCCTCTGGTCAAAAAAAATCCCCCTGAAGCTTCTGTCTGGTGAAGGCCCTAGGCCTCGAGCTTCTTCTGGTCCTCTGGCCTCAGATGGTTCCCCTCATTCCTGTCTTCTTCACACAGAGTTTCTGAATGCGGACCCTACCTGATTTCTAGGACCTGAAGGCTGACCCCGGGGAGGGGTCTGAAGCCAGAAATCACGTCCTGGCAGGGCTGGCTAAGGACTGGGTGGAACTCTGAGGGCTGATTTAGTGTTTGCTGAGGGGATTAAGTGAGGGTGAATGGTGAGTCAAGGTTGCCTTTGACACTGTCCCTGGGCCATTTTTCTCCTTCAAGTGGAGAAACGGCACAGTCCTTAGACCCCTCCTATGTGCCTGCAGAACCTGAGTCACACAAGGCATGGCGGTGCGTCAGCCTTGAATATTCTCCAGGCCAACCTTCAGCCTGTAACCAGTTGGTGGGGAGTGAAATTCATGTGGTCAAGCATTTTTAAAAAAGGTAAAAGGAGACATAGAATCAAGTACAATTGAAAATAACAGAATGGGGTGCCTGGGTGGCTCAGTTGGTTAAGCAACTGCCTTCGGCTCAGGTCATGATCCTAGGGTCCTGGGATGGAGCCCGGTATTGAGCTCTCTGCTCAGCAGGGAGCCTGCTTTCCCCTCTCTCTCTGCCTGCCTCTCTGCCTACTTGTGATCTCTCTCTCTCTGTCAAATAAATAAATAAACTTAAAAAAAGAAAGAAAGAAAGAAAGAAATACAGAATGTATCTCAAGAATACAGATACTACTTTGTAAAAAATGTGTTTCAGTTTTGGGTATGATATACAGAATAGTAAATGAGGGTTGCGATGTGCAGTGTATTTCTTGCAGTGGTTCAAAGTAAAAAAAATTTAGAGCACCCCAGGGACGGCTGGGGATCCCACAGTCCCTGGGGGAAGAAGCGGCTGCAACTTCATTGACTATAAGTAAAGATACACAAACCTTCCCAGACTTCCCTTTCCTGACATCTTGGGGCCAAGTGGAGAAGGGCCAGCTGAGAGGTGGGAGTCTGGGGTTCTGAGCTTGGCTCTGTCCTATGCTCCTTGTGAGCCTTGCTAACCCCTCCTCCAACCTTAGTTTTCTCCTCTCTCAAATGGGAAGAGACCTGTTGTGTCTGTGTACAGGGCTGCCCTCTGGCGGTGAGCTCTGTAACTTGCTGCAGTCGTTGACTTCAATGGGGTTTGTCCATTGGCTTGTGGCTGTCTAGATTCTGTTTGTTTCTGCGAAGGGGCAAGGTGAGCTTCACTCCCAGGTGAAGTGTGTAGTACCCCAAGGTCTCCTTGAGGTCTCCTCCAAGGCTCCTGCCTTGAGAAATACTCCCGTGTGAGAGCGTACAGGACAGACCTTGGCATGCTGAGTAGCTCTTCCAAAGTGTGGGAAGTCGGAAGGCTTCAGGCTATGGGATTAAGGTAGCAGCCTTCACCAGCCTCAACAGCAGCTGGCTTTCCAGTGTGGAGTTCATTGTAGGGGCACTGCCTGGCATGGCCAGGCTGAAAGACAATGCTTCTGGGGTGGGCAGTATGAGGCCCCTGAGTCTCAAGTGGTGCTATCTCTCCTTGACTGCCCACAGCTGGGTGGCAGCTTCCTGTGGGTGTCTTTACCTAATGTCAGGAATGCTGAGTGGGGCCAAGAGCTGAAGCTTCCTTCCAGGGGACCTACCTTGTAGCCTGATGAGGTCCACGTGCTTGGGGTGATTTGCTGTATGTCAGGCACCTGGATGCATCTCTTCCCTGGAGCTGCCAGAGGAGAGCCCGGATGTTTCCGGCACAGAGTTTGTCTGTCTTGCCCCTTCCACCAGCCTCTTCCTTTTCTGATGGTATGAGCACCTATCTGCATCTCCCTTCAGTCTTTGACTCAACCTCTTCCAAAAGAAGTGATTTTCTGAAAAATTTCTTACCTAAACAGCATGCTCTATCTTTCTGAGACTTATTTCTAATAAATGAAGAGGACTAAATGCCCCTGGCACTGTCTCTGGATTGAAAAAGGTCAGTTGTCAGCAGGAGGAATATATCTTTGAATCCCCCAAAGCAAGTCTCTTGGATCATTGCATTTAACAGGTGCTGAACAGTAGTTTGTTAAAAGGCTTAATGAACGAAGGGATGGGCGGAATCTCAACAGTCGTCCTTCAGATGGAGCTGCTGGGCTATGAAGTCCCAGTGTTGTGCGAAGCAATTGGACATGTGAACTTCACAATTACCTGATAGGACAGAGGGCCTGGAGCAAGTCAGGTACTCAGTTGATACGCTGGAAAGACCCAAGTAAACATTTGGCAAAATGGAGTCAAATCACTTTTTAAAATAATCATTTATGTTATTAAACCCACTATTTTATGGGCATCGGGGGCCTAAAGTAGGACTGATTTATTTTTAAATAATTCACTTGTCTTTTGACTTCAGGAAGTGCCGTGATGGCTGAGTTTTGAGGATATAACAAGTCAACCCCAGCCTAGAAGTGATTACCAATGGCCTGCTTCACAGATATGGCTCTGACTGCTAGGCTGAGTTCAAAGCAGAGCCCTTAGTGTAACAATAATATAAGATTTGCTTCCATTTTCCATGCTGGGACCCTTTGGAAAACAAACAAACAAAGCCCCCAAAACCCAGAAACATCCCTGAAAGTTTGGGGGCCCAAGTGAAGACTCTGAGAAAACAAGAAGCGTGTATTTGAGTTCTTGTCCACACCCCGTCATGATGAATCATGGAGAAAATGTCTCTCCTTTATTCTCTTGATGGGAACCGGTGGTTGTTTCCTGGGACGAATGAAGCCTGGGCTTTAATCCTCCCGTCAGCAAACACCACACTGGAAGTTGGTTTTAGGGCTCACAGAATCATAGAGAAGGAGAGGTATGGCCTTGGATGTCATTTATTGCCATGTCATTTGAAATAAATTGATTAAAGATTTGGGAGAAACACTAGGCTTCTATGCACAAATTTAGAGCTGGATTTCCCACAGCCGGGAATGAGTACCGATGGGAGCACGTGACGTAATTCAAGCCAAGACATGGACAAGTATTTTTATTTTAATGGCATATATTTATTTTCACAAATGTATCTTATTTACTTTATTTTTAAAAATTTATTTATTTATTTATTTGGCAGTGAGAGAGAGACAGAGAGAGAGAACAGTCAAGGAAGCAGCAGACAGAGGGAGAAGCAGACTCCCTGCTGAGTAGGGACCTCCCCCCCACGAAACCCCCGCCATGCTGGGCTCGATCCCAGGACCCCAGGATCATGACCCGAGCCAAAGTCAGAGGCTTAACCAACTGAGCCACCCAGGTGGCCCAACAAATGTATTTTTTTTAAAAAGATTTTTATTTATTTATTTGATAGAGAGAGATCACAAGTAGGCAGAGAGGCAGGCAGAGAGAGAGGGGGAAGCAGGCTCCCCGCTGAGCAGAGAGCCAGATGCGGGACTCGATCCCAGGACCCTGAGATCATGACCTGAGCCGAAGGCAGAGGCTTAAACCACTGAGCCACCCAGGCGCCCCACCAACGAATGTATTTTAATGGCATATATTTCGTGGCTATTTATTTAGTGGCATTGATTTTAATGGCATATATCTATTTTAACACACATTAAAAGGATATACAACTAACACATCTTACATGTGATTTCATGAATAGTTTAAGAAAAGCCTAAAGAAGCTATTTAAGTAAGAACAAAAAGAGGCATGTTAAGTTAAAGAAAACTAATAATAGTATGTAGTGATATTGTGAGGCTGGTACCTACACAATGAAGTTTGGGTAACATTTAAAAGAAGAATTCTAACAGCACTGTTAGGAGAAATACTCAGATTCTGCAGCCTTATTTAGAATAAATATTCAGGACCTGCAATCCACTTGGGGGAAGGCTCAGATACTGTGGTTGTGTTTGGAGGAAGTCTCAAGGGTGTGGCCATTCTCCTGGGTTATGGGAAACATTTTGACTAAAGGATCTTCCTAGATAGAGATTCTGTGAGTCCACCAGTAAAGCCTCCCAGCAGGCAGTGGTATCTCCTCAGAGAGTGGACCTTCTCTTGGATGGAGCCTAGACCTCAGACGGAAGCTGACAGCTCCAAAGACTTGCCCTCTACCCACCTGTCAGGGATAACGCTGCCAGCCACCTGGATGAAATTCCCCCGGGACCATCAGACCTCATCGCACACCTGAGCAAAGACCAAGCCAACAGGTATGTCATCTGTGAACTCTGGCTCCTCCACGACTTGGGGATGAGGCTGGTGTGGGGAACCCCCCACTGCATCTCCTTCAGGCTAAGGGAAGAGGAATGGGCTCTGCCTTTAGGCACGTTCCTGAGCCTTTGGTGATGGAGAAGTGTCCCGGGAGGGCACTGAAGAGGATAGTTGAACTGCTGAGGTGCCTTTTCGTGAACTTCAGCCTTGATTAGAGAATCCTTTCCTAAGCCTGGCCTTGCTGGGAATCCTGGCTTTCTCAGAGAAGGAACTCGAACAGTGCCCAGAGCTGGTGCTGGGGATACCATTTGGTGGTCTGGGAGTTACTGATTGCTTTCTCTGTCACAAAGCCTTTGATTTCCACCGGCTCATGTGTACACATGTGGGTATTCTTGGTGGCCTGACCATTGAGCATAATTAAAAGAAATGATTGGCTTTCTCTTGATGCAAACATCTGGTTTTACTTGAAACAAGATGACTTAGCTGTTTCAGAAACATTCTTGTAACCCTGGATTCACATTTTCTTCTTAAAATATATATTTTCTCTGTAGGGCAGCATGCTAATGTAAACACTCCGTGTAACTGACAACCGACAGTTTCAGAAGTATGTGGGGCTCCAAGCACCGGAGCGACCGCAAGAATGATTGCGTTTTTGATTTGATCACTGGAAATCTGTTTCAACAGTCACTCTGATTTAAACAATTACTCTGATTTATACTCCAAACGCTATAATTTGCAGAAAATGTAACCATGTGAGGACATTTTTGTAGAGTATGTCTTGGCAACTTTGTTTTGTTGTGATGTCATTCCCTTCAGTTTCAAGGAAGCGCTGAGGGAATGAAGAAGGAAAACAGGGTCCTTCTTTCTGATGGGTTTTCCTAGCCACCAGGGGAACTGTTCTCAAGTCTTCCTGGTTGACTACTCCTTACCACTCCCAGTCCCTACGGCCAGCTCTGCAGGGCTAGGAATGACCTCCAGAAGAGAAGCAAGATCCAGCGTTTCCTGTAGGTTGAGGAATTGAGGATCAAAAAATTAAGGATTGTGGTGGCCGGTTCAGTTGTTTCCCCATTGTCTACAGTGGAGGAGGGTGGACGGGAAGTACGCTGCCACGCCTTGCTTATTCTTCAAAGCCCAGTTGGTAAGAGCTGGAAGGCTTAGAGAGCTTGAGGTTTAATCCCTTCATTACCCAGAAAGGAAGATCTGGAGACGTAAAGAACCCCACCCAGGTTCTAGAGCAAGTGTCAGAGCCAATGGAAGAACTAGGTCCCTGGATTTCTGATTCACTGCCAGATTGAAAGGTAGGTGTGGAATCACAAGTTGGTCCCATTTTACATACAAAGAATGTGTTTCAGTAAAATGCAAGTATAAAGTCAAAAATAAACAAAATTGAGTGGTCTATATTTTGTAGAGTGCAGCTTAAGAAAGCGGGTGTTTGAAGTATTAACTCTATTTATATTCCCATCCCCCCCCCCCATCCAAATACCCCAGTTGGGCTGGTGCTGTTGGCAAAGGAGCTGGGAACAGAAGTTCCCTCTGGCCATCTCTGCCTGCTGGTTTGGTGACAGCTCAAGTTACCATAGGCATTGAAGGAACTTCTTCCATGAGGTAACACTGTGCCTCTGGGGATGGTGTCAAGACTCATGATGGTGGGGGGTGGGCAGGCCTCTCTAATCACATCTTCCTAGGCCACTGGCTAGGGATCAAATGTTTTTGATCTGCCAAATTCATATTTGAAATCTTAATCACCAATGTGATGATATTTGGAGATGAGGTCTTTGGGAGGTAATTAGTCATCAGGGTGGAGCCCTCATGAATGGCATTAGTGCCCTTATAAGAAGAGGAAGAGCCTGTCAGCATCTAAGCTACTATCTCTCTCACTTGACCGTAGCTATGGATCCTAACTGGGATTCTGACTCCTACTTGTGTCTCCAAGGAGCAGAGGTTCTCATCTGGGGTCAATCCTTCTCCATCCAAGGGACATTTGGCAATGTCTGAAAACATTTTTGTTGTTGTTCCTGGGGGGAAGGTGCCACTGGTATTTAGTGGACAGAAGCCAGAGAGGGTGCCCAATATCTGACAGTGCGCAGGACAGCCCCTCCACAACCAGGAGTCACCTGGCCCAGAAGGTACTGAGCTCAAGAAACCCTCCCATACTGCCAAAGGGTTTATTTTCCCCACACAGTGACAAGAGTGATCTTTTTTAAATATAAATTAGATCCTGTCACTTCTATGCTTAAAACAATATGGGTTGCTAGTGCAACAAGAATAAAATTTAAAATTTTGCATTAGTCTCAAAACCCTATAGAATCTATCCTCTGTATACCTCTTTTCCCAATTTCTCCATTCTGCTTTTTTATAATACTCTAGCAGCAGTGACCTTTGTCCTTCTCTCCAATTTTCTAAACTTGTTCCTGTCTCAGGACATTTTTACTTGCTATTAGTTCTTGGAATGGTGTTCTTTAGATCATTGCTTGGTTGCTATCTCATTTCTCAGGTCTCAGGTTAAATGTCACCTCCACAACAAGACTTTTCTGATCTCTCTAAATAAAACAGGCCTTCTGCTCACCTTCCAACACACACACACACACACACACACACACACACACACACACACACCCCATATCCCATTATCCAATTTTATCTCGTTCATAGCACTTATTAATGCCTAATATTACCTTCCCTCGGTTTATTTGTTTGTGATGTGTCTCTTTGCCCTGAGTTTCTTGAGGACAAAACTAATCTTCTGGAATAGTACAGAGAAGGGGCTCAATAAATATTGCCTGATTGATTGTCAATATGTTGAATAGAAGCTAAAGTGATTTAGAGCATCCTTTCTCTCTTGTCAATGGCTAGCTTTCAGGCTATCCTCTTACTGTGAAATCGTATTTCAATAATAGGAGCTGAACATTAACTCTTCCTTTATGCATTCCTGTTATAACAGTATCAGCTACCCCCTTTCCACCTCACCCGCCCAATGTATTCCTCAGCTGGCTAAAGACTAGGTCGTGCATAAGGGAATGCGAAAGAGAAAAAAAGTAATCCTTATTTTTCAAAATGTTTCTCTGTAAAAAATATGAACAAAGTGTTTATTAAAACAAACAAACAAACAAAAAAAACAACCACATCTTCCAGGAGGCAGACTCCATCTCCCTTCTCTTTTCCCAGTGGGCAGCAAGATGTGCCCTAGCTGGTTGGCCTAAGGGTATGGCCCCAGTAACTGAATGTTGGTCAGCCGCCTCCTTTACTGCAGCACAAACATACTTAGGGCTATTTCTACATTGGTGAGAAGAAGCTATTTCCTTGCAAATTAGCAGACAAGGCTAAATGCAGAAGTGCTGGATTCTCAGGAGCCATTTCCCATAACAGGCTCCCACTGGCCAGCGTACAAGCAGCCCGAGTTTTCACCCACACAGTGGGTGAGATTGTGACAGTGTGCTTCTCGTGCGTGAGTGTGTATTGTGGTGTGTATGCACAGTTGTGCAATCTGTGTTTGTGATATCCTGGAGGTCAAAAATAAAAAATAAGATATTTTCTTTATCAACCCAGGAGAGAGTGGTGGGAAGAGCACATATATTCCACATGAACTAACAGCATTCAGATAGTGGTGGCTTTTTATTATTTATTTGCAAATGACCTGGGTTCAAATCCATTTATTAGTGTGTTTTGAGAAAGTACTTACTTTTGAGCCTCAGTTCTTTTAACTGTAAATTATGGCTGACAATTCACTTATGATGGTCCAACAAATACGAAATTCTGTCTCTACCATCCCCTGCCCTCCCCTTGCTGGCTAAGAAGCAACCGCTATCCTTGCATGATAGTTCTGGAGTCTTTATCACCCAGATTGGGGAGGGGGAGGGTGAAACACAGAGCCTTATAGGATTTCCATTGCAAATAGCAGGCGCTACTTACTGGCTCAGAATAAGACATAGTGGGGAAAGCAGAGAGGGAGGTGTTGTCCTGCAGGCTCAGTTGGGAGCAATTCTCTTGTACTTAGGGCTGAGGGAAGAAAGGATTTCAGAGCATCCATCAAGCAGGTGAACCATGGTAACAGAGGGAACTAGGGAATGACAATCTTTAGAAGTTTCTCTGTGCGTTAGCATGGTGCTACAACTTTGGTATTTCCTTGAGGGACTACAGTATTGATTGAGTCTGTTTTTCTACCACTTCAATGGTTTCACAAAGGAACAGAACCAGAAAGCCAGACTTTATTCAAGTTAGAACCAATTGCACTGCTGTTGTATTAAATGTGCATTAAATGTGATTTTTGTGTGTAATTTTGAACATAGAGTCTGGTACTAAATAAGATGTAGCTACAATTAGCTTGCTTGTTATTGTCTTATCTCTCAAATGATTGACTTGATTTCAGGAGTTCACATGCTCTCCTATATCAGGCACTAACCATTTGCTGCTGTGTTGCCTTGTCTGGATTTTCCCTTGGCAACTCACAACCCATGTCCTATTGGCTCATAGCTGCTCATGAACCTAAGACTAACTTCTCAACTTTGTTTCACGAGCCAGAGAAATAGAGCTCAGCCTTAAGGATATGAAAGACCTCTTCCTAGGAATGGTTAGGCCTGGGTCCCTTGGATGTATCTTTGAGTAAACAAGGGAGTAACAGCTGTGGTAGGAATTATTAGTTAGGTTCTCCATCAATGGGCTTGGTGAGAGGTTCCCAAGGATGCCAACCTAAACCCCTTTCCTCTGCCCACCCACCTTGTTCCTTCCCAGTACTGTACTCCAAAAAGCTCTGAGCTTGCTCTGTGCTCTGGCAGAAGGACTTAGTTCTTCCCAATATGACAAGCTTAGGAACAACTCAGTCATGATGTCCCCTATAGTGTCCCAGGACAAAGTATGATCCAGGTGTGGGCAACTTTTAGAGAGAAATTATGATATCCCCAGGATCGTCATAGTGTTGGACCCAGTAGAAGCATGCTTCACCATGTTGTGGCTGGAATGTGGAGAGACTTCCATCACCAGTCAACTACCTTTCTGCCCGCTGTAGTCCTTACTCTCTGCATCTTTTCTTTTACTTAATCCTCCAGGTACCTGCTCTCTTGTTTCTTGAGTGCAGGAACACTGGATGCCCATCCATCCCAAGGGCTGGAAGTCCATTTCTTTTCATGGAAGGATGAAAAGCATAGACTCAGGTGCTTGTTACCTGGGGGAAATTTCAGGTTTACTATTTAGCACCTGATGATCCTGAGCCAGTTACTTAATCTTTACATGCCTCAACTTCCTCACCTATGAAAGGGGGGATATTGTTAATATCTGTTCCATAGAGTTGTAATTAGTTAAAGGAGTTAATACTGAACTCTTCCTTGCACCAATCTATGTGAGTTTTGTGGTAATGATGATGGTGGTGGTGGTAGTAGTGGTGGTGGTGGCGATGGTGATGATGGTGATGGTGGTGAGAGTAATGATGAAGATGATGGTGGTGATGATGATTGTGGTCGTGGTGGTGGTGATGGTGGTGGTGATGGTGATGATAGTGATGGTGGCAGTGGTGGTGATGACGGTGATAGTGGTGGTGATGGGATGATGGTTGTGGTGTTGGTGATGGTGATGATGGTGATGGTGGTGGTGATGGTGGTGGTGGTGGTGGTAGTCATGATGGGGATGATGGTGAAGGTAATGATGAAGTTGATGGTAATGGTGATGATGATGGTGGTGGTGATGGTGATGATGATGGGGATGGTAATGATGATGACAGTGAGAGTAATGATGATGATGGTGATGGTAATGATGATGGTGATGATGATGGTGGTGGTGATGATGGTGATGATGGTGATGACCTTTCTCTTCCCTTGTACTCAGCAATCTCAAAAGATCTATTGCTTGTTGCAGCCTGGACCATACTAGCTCTGAGGTCTCTGTGGATGGTGGTAGCAGTCTCTGGGCAGACTCTTTCCTGTGAATAGTCTTGTGTCACTCCCAGGTAGTACTTGCAAGGTGAAGGGTTTACTCTAATGCTGCAGTCAGCAGAACCTGATGGGGTTGACCTTAGGGGGCAGTGGGGGCACCCAGAGCCCTACATAATGTTGAATTGACTTAATGATGATAATTACTATGACACAGGCACTCCTTCTTTTGGCTATGAACTCTCACTCCTTCCTGGGAATAATCTTCCAGTATTATTGTGAGACTAACCAAAATATCTTTCAATCCAAATATTTGGAAATTATTACCAAGGCATTCAATGGGCTGGGCAAGAAGGGTCACTTCCCACTCCCCACCTTTGTATCCTGGGAATAGTAGTTAAAGCCAGTATACCAGGTTTGTTCTGGGGGAAAATTTTTATTTTTTTTTTATTTTATTTTTTATTTTTATTTTATTTTTTAAAGAAAAGCTCTATTTTCTGTATCAGGGAGAGTCCAGATCCTACTAGGTTTGACTGGCAGGGTCTCACAGAGAGAGGCTGGCCCATCCAGCTATTTGGGTTCTGGACTAAAGCAAACTTCTCTAAATTCTGATCTTTTTCTCTCAGAAAGTTGTTCCTAAATAGTGCAGTTCCTCGATTCAAGGATTTACTGATGAACAGTGACCTCATAGGAGGAAAAGGAGTTTTTGAAACAGTCAGAAGAGAAAGGCCATAGACTAAGACCTGGCCCAGAGGCTGAGCATTGCAACCTGAGGATGATCCTTTCCCAGGAAGACTGTCTTCTGGCCCTTACCCCTCTCAGCAGTTGACCGTGGAGATGACTTCGCATCATAAGAAAATGGGGACATGGATCTTCTGGACATATTCCTATATTACTAGTTCTGACCTGATTTAATTAGAAGATTTAAATGTATTATGTTGACGGACTCTCCAGGGACCCTGGACCCCTGAAGTGGTCAGATGGTTCAAGCACTTTGTTCACAATTGCATTAGGGACTTTAGCTATTATGGAAAAAAGATCTGAGGTATCCTGCTGAAAATGGTTGGAGCATAATCTCAACCTTCGACAGAATGGGTCAGAATGGAAATCCCAGCAGGAGGAATGAGAGAATAAAAAGGACTCATGATCACAGGGAATGCACGGTGAGATACACGAGGCTGGAGGGAGGAGGGACAGGTGCTGAGGCAGCATCTCCAGTCTGGCTAACCTGAGCGCAGCAAACAGGTGCGAGATGCCAAAAATTAAGGGGCACTAACTGTCCTAACTTCATTCTGAAATTTCAGATCCCTTCCTTTGGCAACTATGAAGGCTCTGCCTTTAGAGGATTTTAGGGACTGAGTATTTGTGTCCCCTTCCAAATTCGTATGTTGATATCCTAACCCTCGATGAAATGGTATTAGGAAGTGGAGCCTAGGGAGGTGATCAGGTTGTGAGGGTGAAGCCCTTGTGAATGGAGTTAGAGTCCTTATTTGGAGACACATGCTTGTGTCTTCAAGACATGCTTGTTTCCTTCTTCTCTGCTCTGTGCCATGTTAAGGATATAATGAGGAAACAGGAAGCCCGTTTTCACCAAACACCATATCTGCTGGTAACTTGATCTTGGATTTCTCAGCCTTCAGAACTGTGAGAAATAAATGTTTGTTGTTTAATCTATTCAGTCTATGGTATTTTGTTACAGAGGTCCAAGCTGACTAAGACAGGGGTCAATGTCAGCCAAGTTCAAGAATATAGTGTTCCCAGAGGTGTAGGGCCCTACAAGCTGCTCTCCTATCCTCCATCAGGCAAAGCTAGATTTATCACGTAACAGCTCCCAAGACAGTCTATGGAAATGTGTGAAACTCTTGAGGCCCAGGAACATCATGTTCTCTGAGTTCTATCGTCCAAACCAAATCACCAGCTCAAGACATAGATTCCACCTTTTGATGCAAGAAGCCGCAAAGAATTGTGGCGATTCTTGCCGTCAACCGCATGTGTCCTCTGTGCTTTTGGTAGCTTTAAGGATTTCCCTCCAGCCCTTTGAGGTCCATCAGATAAACTGTGAAAAGGGAATCTGAGAAGAACTTCAATGTCTGGGAGATGATAAGGATTCCTTTTTAATGTCAAAAAGTTTCAAAAACCCCACAGAATGGTTGATGGCCTTTCACAATCTAATGTTTGAAAAATTAGTTAATAACCAAGTTACTGTAAATTTGAGAAAGTTGTGACATAAATGTGTATGTTTTAGTCACGGTAGCATCAGATGGGATTAACAAAGTAGTCAAAGTTTATGTGAAATAAGACATACGAAGGCTTTAGGCATTAGTGTGTGAACAGCCTCATGGGCTTCTTGTTGCAGTTCTGAGATATGATAAGGATCCAGATCCACAGGATGAGGACCAGTGTTCTACAGGAAATGAAAAGCTGGGCCTAATGTAGAGATATAGATGAAGCTGGAAAGAAACTGTGGCTGGAAATGCTTGCCGGTGGTAATGGATATTTCTGGAGGGTAAAAGAGAGTCATTAACTGAGATCCATGACAAATTTCTGTGTGTTATTTTATATTTGCATTTGAAAGTCATCATCCTGGGCTGTGACAGAGGGGTGTGTTCAATATAGAATTTCTGCTTTGCCTGAAACACTGGCTTTTGGCTGTAAAAGTAACACATTGTCAACTCTCTGTATTTTGGCCTTCACGCTGCATTTCCGTCCCTCCTGTGAGGCAGTAACCAGCTACATGCCTCCTCTCAGCCTGCTCTGTGCTCATCAGAAACCTGCCTGTCTCTCTCTCAGAGCAACGACCATTCTGCTGAGGCTGAGACCTAGCATTCCAGCCCCTCTGCCAGCCAGAGGCCCCCCAGCTGTGGAAAATGGCCCCCAGACTTCCTGGGAGGAAGACAGAAAGCCGTTCTGACTTGCTGATCATCGCTGAATCACCGTGGCCCAGATCGGGGCTTGTTGTCATGGTGACAAGCTTCAGCCAGGAGCACAGAGGTGGACAGAGATCCGATAGGCATGGCCTCCAGCAGTTAAGGCCACGCCTTTTGAAGTTATGCTTGAGTTTAAACTCCTAGTGTATCACTTATTAACTGTGTGTCTTTGGGCAATTTGCTTAACCTCACTGAGCCTCAGTTTCCTTATTATAACACCGGATTCGTGCAGTAAACATTAAGTGAGAAAACACAGGCAAAGTGCTTCTCCCAGTGACTGCTCCCTTTCATGTGCTTGGAAAACATTAGTTTTCTTAAAGTCAACATTGCTGGTGCTATGTTTCTACTTTGCCTGATTTTTAAAGTCCGGTGTAAGCAATGCATCGAGGCGGGGAAAGCTCGCCGCGTGCTTAAAATAGCATCTGGGAAGAATCTGTCACGTTTCGGAGATGCCAGCCAAAGAACATCTTATTTCCAGCCAAGCACCTTGTTTGTCCAGTTACGGAGTGTGGCCTATTTATCTGAGACAAAGTCACCCCAGCCCCATTTTTCATATTAACTTCTCCAGAAGTACAGCCAGAGAAGGAAATTAAGTTGTGGCTTGGTTGCAGCCCAAGATGCAGACATTTTCCCTTTTGATAGGCGCATCCGTCCTTCCAGTGGCCCCGTGAAACATGCAGGAACGAAGAATCACTTACGGTCACTGGAGGAATTGATACCCTTTGAAAGAGGGTTGAGAATAATGCACATGTCACGTGACATCGGCTGCCACAGAATGGGAGGAACAAACCAATTAACTGATGCAATGTGGAGCCTCTAGGGGAACTGCAGGGGCTCTGAGAGGCCAGGGAAAGAGCAAAGTGTGTCCCTGTGTGCACAGGGGTTGGCTAAGTCTGGTCAGAACGAAAGCTGGTCCAGAGACTTTGACTGGCTCGAGGTCATCCTTCCAAATTCTCAGGGTCTTTATTATTCTTTTTAGGATGGGCACACCCCCCCCCCCTTTGAATCCGTAAGCTCCTACATCAGGGTCCACACACCAAGCCCAGGTTCCTCCCTTTCTGGAATCTTCAGTTCTCATCGCCTTCTGCGGCAGCTGTGACGGGATCCGCCTCTTTTGTTGAATTGTCAGCTCCACTGAGGACACCAAGTCCAACCAGACCTGTACCAAGTCCTTATCTCAGGCAGAAGTAGATTTTAGGCGGGGGGTGCTGAGGCTGAAGGTTCTTTGGGAACCCTCTTTGGGAAAGTGTGCGACCATCGGTCAGCAATGTCTGCTTGTGGACAAGGGCACACACACACCTAGGCTAATCAGGGACTAGTGCACAGTAAGTGATTTAGAAATGTTTGTAAATCAAATAGTCAAACGAAGAGCGAGAACAATGGACAGGTGAAATGTCTCCCTGAAGCTCACATAGGCAGCTTGTTGTTGAGTAGGGACGAGAAAGCTTTCTTTCGATTGGCAGCCCAGAACTCTTCCTCTAGGTATCATTTACTCTTGCCCTTGGTGGCTGTGGGAAGTCATCAGTAAAAGTGGGAGAGGGGATCTGGTAAAGGCCAGAGCTCTTTCTCCAGCTCCTGTTTGATCTGGTTGGAAGAAGATGCGCCTGGAGCCAGCCTGGGGAAGAGCCCTCAGCTGAAAAGAGATGGACTTCTCTGGGGGCGGGTGGCCAGGGGTGCGGGTTGCTGACATCTCTCCCGCTCAAACAAAATTTGATACAACTTGTGAGTGGGGATTCTAGGCACATGTATTTGCCATCTAGAAATTATTTGTTAATCAATGAGTGTGCTTTTTTTTTTGGTATGCTGAATGACATCTGGAAATGATCTATCCCTGTAAACTGAGGCTCAGGAAGATGATTAAAAAAAATCTGATTGTGCCCAAATGAGTATGGTAATGTTTCCTAAGGAGCTGGGTCTTGGGATGCCTGTGAGGCACACTCTGGAAACCTCATGGTTGGGGCTTCACTTGGGGCAAAGGGACGAAAGGGGGGATTGGGGAAGTGCTGGTTTGGTTCGTTTCCCAGCCTTGTATGGGCGAGCAATCCCCGGCTCCTGGCTTGCCTTCCACCTGTCTTTCTGAGGCCCAATTTCCCATTGCCTGATTCTCAAAAACACGCCACCAGCCTTGTTTCCCAGGGCGGAAGGAAGACGGAGAGGAGAACGTGGTTGTCACAGTGTTAGCATCTCACAGAAACACTGAGAATCCCAGGAGCATGTGGAGATTACTACCTGTTTTCACTCTTGGAGAGGTTATGGTGTCTTGGTCTTTCTGAGCCCAAGATTTCATTATCATTTCTGTGATCATGTAAGATCACAGAACATGCAAACTGCCTCAGGGCTGGTTGGCCAGACCTCTGTCCTGTAGAAGCTCACACTGAGCAAGCAAGACCATGCTAACCAACTTCCCTTGCAGAGGAGGGCAAACGCAGGGTGAGAGAAAGGCCCGGGAATAGCTTGGCTTGCTGCCCTGGGGACTTTGGTACATGTAGTGACTTAGGAAGTCTGCTGTGCACCCCAGAGTTGAAAGAAAGGGCCCCTGCCTGTGCTCTCCTACCTCGTATGGGTCTAGGGAACCTGATTGCTTGTATGATTCCAAGGGCCGAGGAGAAGGCACCTTAGCCAGGGCAATAGCCTCATCAGTCCGTCCTTGGTTGGACTCCATTCACTTCAGCATCTTTTTCCAGGAGGGCAGCTCCCTGGCTCCCTCCACATTTTTCTGTCCTTTGGCCTCCTTACAAAGAAACTAAGAACACTAAGAACTAAGTCTAGAAGGAAGAGGAGGTTTTCGCAAGGTCTCGCTGGAAGCTGGGGACAGAACTAAGACCTGAAATAGGACTCCTGCTCAGACCCGAGTTCTGTGTTTCCCAAAACCCTTCTACTTGCCAGATGGTGAATGCCCACTTTTCTCAAGCCCCCTGGACATCTGATAAATTGGGTGGTGCCATGATTTTTCATCCCTCCAAAAGTTATCAGCCAGGCATTGGAAGACAGAACTGAACAAAGAGTAAGAAGTGGACAGAACCTGAGAGAGAGACGACAGTAACAACCAGTGCCAACAGCCCCAGGAGGAGAAAGGAAGCAATGCTCACTCGCCTTCGCAGACTGTGGGACGTGGGGTCCTCAGCTCAGCTTTACACTTAGTCCTGCAGATTTCCTGTGAAGCCCTGAGTTCTCACAGGCCCCAGGATGCCTGTCTTCTTGGATGGGCTGGACATCTAGGGCTTTTCTTGGTGTGGCATGAACAAAACATGGCGAGAGGCTTAAGAAATGGACAAAACCCCAAATCAAACCAAACAGAAATAACTTGGCTCTTGTCACCCATTGGAGAATACGAGCCACATGATTGCCTTGTTCTGGGCATTGAGAGCGCGGGGTAGAGTTCAAGCCTCAGTACAGCTGTCATTTCAGTGGAAATGCTCGACATTATGTGAATTCTTGATGTTACTGAGGGGGCTGAAGTTTTCTTCCAAGTATGTTTCCTGGGGATGGGAGGTACTTGAAATGGCAGATATTACCAAGGTGAGTCAAAGTCAGAGCAGCATTTTGTTCTTGTCTTTTTCCCTTCTTGTACTGTTCCCGGTGCAGGTGCAGGAAGGGGAGAGAGCAAAGTGCCATTCTGCTCCAGGCTTGGCCGCAAGGCTTTCTGCCACTGGCTGTGCCTGAGGCTCTCTGGCATCCAGCTGGTTGTCAGGGACAGTGACTGTGGTCCAACACGCAGCAAACCCCTGCCTCCCGCCCTGAACCACAGAGTTGGGCGACAAGGCTGGGGAGAATAGCACCCTCCTAGAGAGGACTTGGGGGTCCGAGAGTAGCTCCAGGGGTCTGCTCCGCACTGGTCCTCTAGTCAGTGAGGAATGCACCATCAGCTTAACACCCATGGCTTGGTCGATGCTCTGTAAATCCCTCTCTTGGGCTGAGCCTTTTTGGCCCATTTTGAGCTTTAGCTAATTTGGAAATTTTGCTTGGAGCCAATAGTGGGCCTTAGCCTGAACCTCAGGGCTGCATATAAAATATCTCTGCCCTCGGGCTAAGGACAGCCGGTGTGCAGATGTTGCCTCCTCTGCCCCGAGTGGGTTGCAGGTGTGAGCGGGAAATGGAGATGAGCGGCAGGGACGACTCGAGCCAGCCCCCTGGAGGCAGGAGTTATCCAGAAAATGGGCTCCCTGCCTTGACTCCTTCAGCTGATGTCTGCCTGGCGGGCAGCTGGTAGAAGTACAGAGGTGATGGCTGGTGGGGAGAAGGACACATGAGTGTTCAGGAAAGGAGAGGGTCTGAAACAGAGACCTTGCCTTCACTGAGCTGATTCTGCTGGAGGAAAGCACAATCAGTATGTGTATGGGGTCATTACTCTGTGCCTGATCCTTCACTGGGTGTGAAGATGCTGTGGGATGTGGCCTTGGCCCCCAGAGAGGGCACAGGGCACTTTCAGGCTATAGGCAGGTGGGTGGGTGGCCCCAGTTGAGAGTGGCTTTGTCCCGGGGTGGCCCCTCTAGTGAACGATTCCTAGGGAACAGAAATTTGGCTGGAAGGTCCCCCAAACAGCTCTGTGGGTCTTGGCAGTCGGGTCCTATGCCTTCCCTTTATCAGCATCACCTCTGAAGTCCCCAGGGGCCACCCTACCTGAAATGCAACAGAGACAGCTGATACGCAGCTAAAAGTAAGGGAGGATAATCATGGACAAGGATTTAGGTGAAGTTCTTCAGGTGGGATGGGTTTTATTTCAGGGCATCTTACTAAAGTGAGATACTCCCTGGAGAAACCCAAGCCTGGTGCCTGTGCTGGGCGGGAGCACTCCTTTCTCGGGCGGAGACCATGGCTGACACTGTGGTCCCCAGACTCCAGACTCTGTAGGTCTGTCCTTGGAGGCTCAGTTGTTCTCCTGGCCATGAAGATTAGATGTCTCTGGAGGTTACCCTGCTAAACAAGTTTACGTTAGAAGGGATATGAGAGGTTCTAAGACCCAAATACATTGTAGAACAGAAGGGAAGTTTGTGGCCCCAATAGATGTCATAGAGGCCAACCACCAACATGTCATTGTGCTCCCTGGGGATAAGGGATTGGCCTTGTAGGCAGAGCTACTCCAGACGGAATCAAGAGATTTTCTTGTGTTGTTCTCTCCTTGAAGGGCAACGGGCACGTAGCAGGTGCTCATTTATTGTTTGTTGGGTGAACAAGTACAGCCCACCTCCACTCCTGGGCCTGTCTCAGCACCGTATTGGCTCTCGCTGGAGTGAGAGGCAGGGAGCTGACGGAGCCCCCACCTCCACCTGTGCTCAAGTCAAGAGGTGTGAACTGACCTGCACAGGAGTTCAATTGAGGGCAAAGTGTTGTGATGCATTCTTGGAGATTTCTATCACTTCGACAGGAAGGCCACCTTCCCTGAGTGTCTCTGAGTACCCCCCTGGAAAGCATCAGGAATGTCCCTGGTCCCTTCCCTAAAGCTGGTGCCAAGCTGGGACTCACTGGAAGCTCCTCCTTCCCCAAGGGAGGACTTCCTGGAGGCTTGCAGGCTGCGGGCAAGAGCACCTGCCTGCCGGCAACCGGGCGACTTCTCCTCGTCCAGGCGACCTCTATCACGCCAGGCTGCGGCGTGTGCTCAGCGTGCCAGGCCAGGCTGACAAAGCACGTGCTCTCGGTCCCCCTTCATCTGACCGTTGTCGCTGCGCTCCTTTCTGCCTCCGCTTGTCGAGAGGCCCCGCCCCGGATTTCCAGGGAGCCGCTGAAGGCAACATGGGGCAGGAAAGAGAGAATTTCAGAAGCCGAGGCTGGCAGTAAGCCTGGGAAGGAGTATGTCTGGCAGCCTCAGAGAGGCAGCCAGAGGCACGAGCTGGGGTCTGTATGAGGGAGGAGGTGCACCTGCTCATTTGCGTGTGTGCGCATTTCTGCGGATGTGTGTATCTGTGCGTGTGCACGCACGTGCCTAGAGTCTGTACGTAGAAGCCGGGCAGAGTCCTGGCATTGAAAAGATAAACTGAAGCATAAGAGAAATTTTTGAGAGTTTATGTGAGCACAGTGGATTCAAATTGGGCAGTGCTAGAGCACGCGCGCTGAGGAACACCCCACTGCCGGAGCTAGGGGCAAGACTCGTCTGGGAGACGCGAAGCCAAACAGGGAAATTGTCTGATCAGCTATAGCCAAAGCGGTTGCTGTCTCTGGGAAAGCCTAGTTGTTTGTGATTAAGTTTGCTTGAGGTTTCCATTTTTCTAAAATTTTTTTCTCTTTATTTTTTTTTAATTTTTAAAATTATTATTTATTTTTTAAAATTTCTTTTCAGTGTTCCAGAATTCAATTTTTTTAATCTTGAGACATTTACAGGCTGGTTTTGGTTTGCCAGTGTGAGCTATGGAGACACTGGAACCCCCTCAGGCTGACGACGTCCGTGTTTAATGAACTTAACATCGGCACTTCGGAGTTCCCGGGTCCCCTGTGGGCAAGTGCATAGGGCCAGGTGTGAATGGGAAGAATGTGTCCCACACGCCTGTGTATGTGCATAGGTCTCCTTCACCAAGGGGGTGACACCCAGCCTGACGTGGGCACTGACCAATCAGAACACAGCAGCACTGGAGTCCCAGGGAGGCCCACAGGTCCCCTGGAAGGTGCTACAGTGAGGGGGCAGGGTAGGGGGTTTTGTGGGGAGGTTGGGCCAGTGGCTACGTACCAACTGGCTCAGATGTATTTCAATATTTTAATAACTGGTATAGTTTTCCTTGTGCCCACGGGAAGAACATCAGTTCTGCTGTCACCGAAAATCACGTTGGGTGAGTAATTAAGGAAATACTCTCCGGTCACCGTGAGCTCGATTTTCACTAAAGGGAGTGACAGGATCAGATTTCTGTGTTAGAAAGGACACTGTCGGCCCTAGGTAAGTTGCATTAATGCCCTTGGAAAAATGGGATGACCGTGACCATCCCTACCTTTAGGTCAGATTGGTGTAAAGACGAAATGAGAACACGTTCATCGAGTGCGCTGGGCAGAGGAGTTGTTAACAGCACCGGTGTCGTCACTGTTACCATAAAAATGGTACAGTGTAGGTTACCAGCTATGGTTTCGGAGATCACAGAGATCTGGATTTTAAGCCCTCTTTGCTATTGATAACTTGAGCTACTCAGCCTCTCTGAATCTCAGTTTCCCTGACTGTGATCCCCACGAAGACCACAAAATGTTACTATGCGCTTGTTCTGATGATTCCCAACGCCTTGCACAGAGTAAGTAATTATAAATGAGTTGGTTATTATTCCTGATGATGATGATGGTGATGGTGCTGGTAAAGGTAACGGAGGGACCCCTCTGCAGTCCTTCAGAGCCCGAAGGCCTTTAAAAATCACCGGGTTCAACCATTTCATTGTACAGATGGGCCTGTTGTGGTCTGGAGAATTGTGACAAGTGACTGACCTCAGGCTTCCCTGGGGCCAGCAGCCTGAGGAGGCAACCGAGGCATCAGGCTGGTGTGCCTCTGGCGGGAACAGCCTTTTCACTCTGCTGAGCCTGGGCCCCAAAGCTGCCCTTTGGACCTTGTGAGGCGTTGGTGTTATCTACGCCTTCATTACTTTCAGTAAACGTGCGGATTGCTGTTCCCATTGTCCACATACCCTCCTCGGAGCCCCGACTCCTAGTGACTTTGAGGAGAGGGGAGAAGTGGGGATGGCATTGCTGGGCTCCTTCCGTGCTGGGAGCAGCCGCGGCCTGGCTGGTGTATGCAGGTCCTTCGGCTGCCCTGGTCCCATCACCTGCAAAACTCTCCATGTTATGAGGCCTGTGAAGATGCTGCCTTTAAGTTAGTGGCAGAGGAAGAAACTCAGGCAGCACAAGGCCTCCCTGCACCTTGGGTACTGAATAGTCCAGAACTGTATTGCTACTTTCGGGGGTTGAGGAGAGAGGGAGAGGCTGATGGCCCATGAGGTGCTGGGTTGGTTCTCAAGGAAGAACATGTTTCTGAAATCAGATCATTAGATAATAAAAGTAGCAAGTATGTACATAGCATTTCATTGCGTGAGACACTCCTCTGAGCCACTGACACACACAAACGTCTATTATTTTCGCCAGAACTTTCTGAGGTAGGTGCTATTGTCATCCCCATTTTACATATGAGGACTGGAGGTACAGTGCCCTGAAAAGACCGGGAGGGAGCTGGAATGAGATCCAGGTGGCCGGGCCTGGCGTCTGTTTCCTCCGTGTCCTCTGTTGGACGGTGGGACTGAAGGACAAAGCCTCTTCTTTCCCCCAGGGGAGATCTGGGCTGAATGCTGGGAAGCTGTAAGCATGGACATTTCTCCTAGCAGAGAGGGAAGGCCTGAGCTGCGCGGCACGGCTGGGCCGCTCCCAGAGGCACTGGTTTTGCATTCCGCAGTGGCCCTGTGCAGTTGCTGGGACAGCCTCTGGGGAACATCATTAATCATGGTGTGGCCCTTTGTGGGGACCAGCTGCACCTCGACCAGCCTCTCCCCCTCCCTTGCTAAGTCCTCTCTGAGGAAGGGACCATGGCTTTTGTTTGGTGGGTAAACTCCTGACCTTCTTGAAGGTGTGTAGCTGGGACCAATTTGGCTCTAAGTTGATCTACAAGGTCTTGTCCCCCAGCTCCACCAAGAGCTTGGACCCCAGAAGTGGGCTACAGAGGGGACCAGGTGTGTGAAACTCCCATCAAAGTACACAGTCAGGAGAAGAGAGGGCTCATGGCTCAGAGGACAAGTAGGGCCCTACAGATTGAGGGACTGGGGTCAGAGAAGACTTCCCAGGGGAAGGGGATAGACAAAGTGTGGCATGTCACTGGGAAAGGAGAGGGCAAGGGGTGCTAAGGGCAAAGCCTTGGGGGCCACATTTGCTGAGCCCTTTTCGTCATGTGTCAGGAGGGCTGAACCCCACCCCCTGGGACAGGCTTATGTCTTCATCTCCTGTGCTCGGTTCACCCTGGCCTTTCTGCCTACCTGATGGGGCAAGACCCCAAAGCACATGGTAGGCACTTTAAGGAACAAAAAACCCAAGGACAAGCCACAGCTGGCTCCCTACCCTGACCTTAGTGCCCCAGCAGAGCACCTGAACAGAAGGCTGGCCAAGGCTGCAGGTGGCCTTTACGTGGCCTTAGGTATATACCTCCTCGACCCACACAGCCTCTGGACTGGTGTCTGAGGGGAAGCTGACCTGCTCCGGTGATGTGGCCTCACCCTCCAGGACCCCCACCTGCAGCCTGGGGACCTGGTCTGAGGACTTGGGGGGCTCTCGGCTTCCACAGCCTACGGCCATCCGGCAGGTTGGGGGAGGTGCAGGCAACTGTCAGCGGCAGGTCTCAGGCCTGACCTGCTCGGACCTCAAAGCAAACACGTGGCATTTCCTGGGAGCCGGGCCATGGAAGTCAGAAGTCCTCTCCCTTCTCCCCAAGGAAAGACCACAGAAAATTCAGCGTGCTACCTGTCCCCTTCCTCTCCAGAGCCTGGGAGTCTCTGGAGGAGGGACGCCATCCAGCTTTGCTTCTCCCGAGGAATTTTCAGTTTGATTTCCTATCTGAGGGCTTCTGGGAATGACCGTGAAGAGTTCCTGTTCCAGTGGGCCAGGGGCTCCTTCCTCCCCAGTCCCCCGGAGGGGGCAGGCCTTCTGCCCCAGCCAGGCCGGTGAGAGGGAGCCGCTAGGTTCTCAGGGGTCTGCGGGCTTGAATTGTAGCCTCTCCCGGGGCTGTGTTATAGTCTCACCTCCAGGTTTTTATTTTGTTTAGAACCACTCACATTATACTTTAGCACTTAATTCAACAGCCATAGAAAATATGCTCTTTTTACTTTTTTCATCTCTTTGACCTAAGATCATGTTGATGCCAATTTCCTTTAAAATAATTCATTACCTGCGGGCCATTGGCGTGAAATCCCAGCGGTAGCCCCCACCGACCCTCTCTCTGTAATTCCAAGGCCTCCCCTCGCTCACCCTCCCCTCGGGGAGCCTTGGCCTCTGTGTTTATACACTAATGTTTTTTCTCACACATTCATTGTGCGGCTTTCCTTAATTTGGTGTCCCACCGGGCGCCAGCGGGAGGCCACTCAAACATTATGTCAGTGATCTCAAAATTGAACCCCAGGGCTTTCTTCTGCCAGCGGCCTGAGCAGATGTGTGGCACACTTTATTAACTCAAGTACCCACGAGTTGAAAATTTCATTAGTTTGAGGGGAGGGCTAAGTCCCATCCAGAGACCTGGTCTGGACAGATTCTTTGTGTCAACCTGACCCCTAGCAAAACGGATTATTGTTCTAAGTGAGACAAGTGACCTAATGTTCTGCCTGTTACGCACACATGGTCTGTAACCTTTTAAAATATGAGTGTGGGAAAACAGTGCATTCTGCCACATCCCTGACCGCGAATTCCTGACAGGTGGCAGCCAGGCTCTTAGCAACCCACAAGGAGCCTGGAATTATCCAGGGGCCACAGTGGTTCCCTTAGGCCAGGTATGGGCCAGGTCAGGAGGCTGCCGGCTGGGGGAAAAGAGCCCTCGGAGGCAGAGCCTCGGCCTCCAGTGCCACCCTGTGACAGGCCAGAGCACAGCCTTAGCCCCCGGGGATGAGCTGGGAAGGGCGTAGAAGCAGCCCACCTCCCTGGTTCCCAAGGCATGGGTCCTAGGCTTTCCAGCAGCACTGGGGCGGTGAGGAGTTGGGGGAAGCTTTACCATGGAATCCTGGAGACTCATGCAGAAACGTTGGTTGGTTTGTTATAAAAAGAGAGTTGGCCGAGGCTCCATGAAGAGCCGTGGGTGCAGCCACGCCTCTGCTGAGAACAGTCTGTACAAACCTGCCTGCTTACCTGGGCCCCCTCCTCTCCCGCTGTTCTTAGTGACCGGACGTTCCACCTGTTAGGCACACGTGGTCTGCAGCCTTTCAAAACACAGGTGACGGAGAACAGCACCTTATGCCACGTCCCTAACTACACATTCCTGTCCTGTAGCAGCTGGGCTCTGTGGGGACAGGGAAGGACACGCTCAGCCAGGTTCAGTGACCTCCTGTGGCCTCCCCAGCACGGCCCCAAGCTGGAGCTTGGGAAGGAGAGACAGGTGCTCTGACCGTAGCCTTGCGGTGCATTACGGCAGGGGACAAGAGTATGGCTGAATCACCAGGTTGACCAGGGAGGTACCATCTCCATCTAGTGAGCGACTGGAAGAGAAAAGCAGTTATAACCGAGGGACTCGGTAGGACCCGCAGGAGAGAAGAACCTGAGTAAGGCTTTAACAGACCAGAAGAATGGGTAAGGAGGGTCCTGAGTAGTAAGGGGACGAGCAGTGGGTCTTGACTGGAGTTTTGGGGGTGCTAAGAGGTAGCTAAGATTATTCATAACATATTTGTTCTGGACTATGCCTGAACAGTTAGTTCTTGGGCTGAGAGAGATTTCCACTTAGGTCTCCAGCGGGGCCTGTCATGGAGATGAGCCCGTGGAGGATCCCAGCCCCTGTAGCTGCATAGGAACGCCTGGAGACCTAGGGACACGGCCCCCGGGCCTGGCCTCAGCTCTCTCCAGAGTCTCCGTGACATGGCCTCCCAGGGAGCTGAGGAGAGGGCTGTCCTGGCCCCTACCTTCTGACAGACACAAAGCAGAGCTGGTTGTAAAAACTTAATTAAATGAAATATTTTAACAAGAAATTCCAAGAACAGAATGCCCTGCTCGTAAGCAAGCCCTCACAGAAATAAAAGCTGACAGGAAGCGTGTGTTCTGTCTGACAAGAGAAAGTTTCTGCAAGAATCAAGATGGTGCAGACAGTTGCCTGAGCTGGACTAACAGGGGAGCCAGGTTGGTTCCTGAGGTCAGAGCCCAGAAGGAAAAGGGTCACTGTTCTGGGACAGCGTGGATCCCTGACCATCCTTTTTCCAGTCAGCGCACCTTCATCGAGCATCTATCTTGTGGCCAGCGGTGTGCAAAGCTGAGTGTGCAATACTGTCAGCACCCACCAGATGTTTCTGTTTTCCTGTGAGAGAGATATCACGAGATGAAGAACAGGAGTCTTGGGGAGGTGACGTGACTTCCTCGCCATAGTTCAGAGCTGGGACTAGAACCTGGTCCTTCTGATTCCCAGGTCCAGGCTTTTCTTTTCTTTTCTTTTTTCAAGATTTTATTTATTTATCAGAGAGAGAGAGAGGGAGAGAGCAAGCACAGGCAGACAGAATGGCAGGCAGAGGCAGAGGGAGAAGCAGGCTCCCTGCTGAGCAAGGAGCCCGATGTGGGACTCGATCCCAGGACGCTGGGATCATGGCCTGAGCCGAAGGCAGCTGCTTAACCAACTGAGCCACCCAGGTGTCCCGGTCCAGGCTTTTCTTGACCTGACTTGCCCTTTCCACCACAGTGGACTTGCTGGCTGGCCGGAAGCAGGGCCACATCTGGGGCAGGGGGATGCCACTCTTGGGGGAGCACGACTAAATTCTGTCCTTGAGGGAGGCTAGGGGTGTGCAGGGAACGTCATCCCACTCTGAGGAGAGGGCCTGCAGACGAGACTGATGTGGGCGGGTGCTGCTGAGGTGCTGTGGCATGCCTAGGCTGGGTCAGGCACAGAGGGAACCTCAAACCTGACAGGGAACAGTGGGCTTCCATTGTGGGCAGACAGATGATCAAAGCAAGGGCTACCGGTCTTGGAAGATTTCCGGGAGGAAGTGGGACTTGAGAAGACCTTGACTATTTCCACAGAAGGTCAGGGAGGGGGTTTCAGGCACAGGGAAGGGACTGAAAAAAGCCTAGGGGTGGATGGCAAAGCATGATGGGTAGCCAAGGGGGCAGGAGGAGACTTCCCCGGAGGTGAGAGTGGATCAGCTGACTGACTTTCCCAGGAAACCTCACTCTCGTGTATGTGTCAGTGATGACGAGGTGACAGGAAGTATCTCCTGTTCCTGTCAGTCTAGGGCCTCTGTGAAGACAATGCATAAGTAGCTTGCTTGATTTTCCTTGATTGATTATTCCCTGGACTAGAAGTGTTTCAGTAACACTAGAACAAATCCTTCTTGCTATGCAGGTGGGCTTACTGTGTACAGTGTCCCAGTGGCCTCAGTAGGACCTGGCCCGGCGCCAAACTGACTGAAGCACACTCCGTAAAAAACCCAAAATCTGCAGTGAAGATTCATTTTAGGTACAATGGTTCACAGGCTAAGGGGAAACTGCATTATAAGACCATTTCCCACTTGGTTCTCGTATGTTGTAAATTTCGAATATTCTTTGATTTAGCAAAGAGAATGCCCCAATTTTATTAAACCTAGTGAATATGTATGGAACCTGAGGCAAGGCTGTGACTGGCTCAGCCACCAGCTTACAACCCAAGTAACTCTTAGATTAGAAAATTTCCTGCCTAACTGAACGTAACAATGGAAGAAAAAAGAAAGAAAATTGCCTGCAAATTCTTTTTATTTATTTATTTTTTATTATTTTTTTTAAAAATTTTTTTTTAATTTTTTATTTTTTATAAACATATATTTTTATCCCCAGGGGTACAGGTCTGTGAATCACCAGGTTTACACACTTCACAGCACTTGCCTGCAAATTCTATCCCCTACCCTCTCGCACCCATTTCCTTCCTTTAGGCCCAGAAAGGGCACAGGCAAAGAATGTGCTATCAGGAACCTGAATCATTCCCTTCTATGAAGTCCTGTCAAGCAACTCACTCAACACTGGCAAGTGCTGTTTGTTGACTGACTAACCATTTCACTGAAGTGGTACTTCAAGGCTTTCCTCTCACAAAAACATTTGAATGGTTGGAGGAAGAAGCTGAGAATCCAGAGGACCCATCTCTTAGAACAAACCCGAAGACTTCAGTAATTTGCCCTGAGCAAGGCTCTCATCTTGTCCTCTTAGGAGAAGGCAAGTATATGGGGATGTCTCTTTGCCAATCTACCTTGTTCCAGGAAAGTTGTGTGCAGAGTTTTAGATCAATAGATTCTTTCAAACACATGGTAAGATGAGTCATTGCTCTGTTTTATTTGTAAAAGATTAAAAAGTATTTTAAAGCTGGCTGCATGCAGCTGGGAGTCTGAGGCCTAAAAGGAAGGCAACATGATTCCTAGTAAGAAGACTGCTTGCTTTTTCTTAAATGAAAATAGGTCAATGGGCCTGTTGGTTATAAAACATGAGAGCCCACCCCCTCCCTAGATATAACCACAGAAGAGACAAATTGCTCCTCATGCCACAGGGGCAAGAGTCTTCCTCTGTTGGGTGGGGCAGACAGGGTTTGGGGACCTGGGGAAAGTTAAATGGGGGACACACAGAGAGACAGACCTAGACAGACAGGAGTGGAGAGCTCACAGGACATTCATGCATTAGGGAACCTCGGGAAGGCACGTGGGATGGCGCTCAACTGCTGTATTCAGATGTCAAAAAGGGAAGATCTTGAAGGCTGGATTTTGTGGGCATATCCAGGCAGCCAACACTTGGTTGCAGAGTGAGTTTTAGGCTTGCATTCTGGATAGGTAGGTTTTGCTTAAGGTAGGGCACACCGTGGTCGTATTCAGCCCACAGGCTGTCAGTATTGGGAAGAACATAAGGATAGAGACTCTGAGAGGACCATAAGGACAGGTTCTAATTCACAGAAGCAGTCAGGCCAGGGACGGAGATGGAGCAGGAGCCAGGCCTCCCGACAGCCATGAAGGAGATTCTGAGGAGAGACAACTGCAGATTCTGCCAAGTGCTCCACTGACTGGATGGAGGACCGAGGCCTGGTGTCCACTGGGGTTTCTGAAGACTCCGTTGGGGGTTCGGGGGGAGTCAGGAAGGAGGAGGCCAGGTCTTGGGGGGATGGGGGCAGTTCCTGGGATGGAAGCAGTTGTAGAGGAAACAACAGGGGAGTTTTGCCTCCCTATCATCCTGAGGAGCTGCTGGCCACTCATCTCCTGGGAGGATGTGGACAGTCTTCCTTCAAAGGACAGAAGTCAGCCTCACGGGTCCTCAGCTTCTTCCTCCGACCATTCAAATGTCTTTGTGAGAGGAAAGCCTTGAAGTACCACTTCAGTGAAATGGTTAGTCAGTCAGCAAACAGCACTTGGCAGTGTTGAGTGAGTTGTTTGACAGGACTTCATAGAAGGGAATGATTGTTTTAGCAAAATCAATGAATCCCCAAGAAGGGCTGGACCCCTCATCTCCCCAGCCCTAAGATAAAACATAGAGGAAAACTGACAAGGCCCTAGGGGAAGCCCATGGCACATGGCCTGGTTGACTTCAGGGTTAGGTCTGGGGCAGCAACATGAGTCGGTAAGGAATAGCAGACCAATGCAAGCACAAGTCCTGGGTATGCTCCGGAGATGATCGGAGAAGACTTTGAAGACTAAGAGACATTGTTTGCTGGGCCTTGAAGAATCTCCCTAGTGAGGATAAAAGAGAGCCAGTCGTGGAGACTCTCCACATGCAGGAGGACCCAGACTAACTCAATGCACCTGGAGTGCATTACTGTAGAGCTCCCATTTTGCAGACGAAGAAACTGAAGGTCAGAGAGGTAAAGTGACTCTCCCAGGCCCCTATAACTAGTCTACCTTTCTCCCTCCCTCTCCCCATGGTTCCCCAGGGCTCCAGGATCCCTGTTAGTCATCTTCATCTGGGCCCCTCCCACACTGAGGGCCTCCCCCAGCACTACCCTGAATGCCTAGGAGAGTGACTGGCCCAGAGAAGGAGCTTAATAAGTAGCTACTAGGGGCACCTGAGTGGCTCAGTGGGCTAAAGCCTCTGCCTTCAGTTCAGGTCATGATCCCGGGGTCCTGGGATCGAGTCTCACATTGGGCTCTCTGCTCAGCAGGGAGCCTGCTTCCCTCTCTCTCTCTGCCTGCCTCTCTGCCTACTTGTGATCTCTGTCTGTCAAATAAATAAATAAAATCTTTTTTTTCAGTTTTTTAAATTTCAATTTATTTATTTTCAGAAAAACAGTATTCATTATTTAAAAAAAAATAAGTAGCTACTAAAGACATGAGATGATTTCCTCTTGAAAAGAGGGCTTGTCCATCCAAAAATCCCAGGGTGATGCCCTGAAGGGGAAAAGGAAACACAAAATAAATTAAGTGCTTCATATGTGCTGGACACTTAAAGGCTTGTCTTTTCGGTCTTCTGTTTTACATAAATAATCAACAACATAGTTAAAGTAATTAGTAACATATTAAACACTCCCAAACTCATCAGTCCCCACAAGAATAAGAACATGGCGTAATTCACATCTACTGCACCGTCCTTGGGATGGCTAATTGCAGGTGTCAGCTTGACTGGGCCCAGGGACGCCCAGATATCTGGTGAAGCCTTCATTTTGGTTTTGTCTATGAGGGTGTTTCCAGAAAAGATCAGCACTGGAAGCAGCAGACTAAGTAAAGTAGATGGCCCTCCCCAGGAAAAATGTTCACCTTCCAATGTGTTGAGGTCTCCCTATGTGTTGAGGTCTGAATAAAACAAGGAAGGGTAAATTTGCTCCTTTTGCTTGAGCTGGGACATCTGTCTTCTCCCTTCTGCCCCTTGGACATCAGTGTTCCTGGTTCTCAGGCTTTGGGCTTGGACCCCGCTGGACAAAACCAGCTTTCCTGGTTTTCCAGCTCGCAGAGAGCAGATTCTGGATAGTCTTATCCTCTATTTCTTAGCCAATTCCTGTACTAAATCTCTCATATCTTACTGGTTCCGTTTTCCTGTAATACTCTGACTAATATACCCATCCCTGCCCCTGCCCGTCTCCACCAGATATAACCTAACCTGACTCTTGAGTTTATCATTCCCTGTCTTTAAAACTATAATTCTAAAACTAGAAAACAAATTGTTTGGTTTTAGTTGATTTTAACTTTATAAAAAGGGTATTATGCTGCACTTCATCTTACGTTTTCACCGCATCCTTTATTTGTGAAATCCCTTTACATAGTTGTGTATAATCGTAACTGTGTATCATTCATTTTTACTTCTGTGAATATGACAATTTATCCACTCTTCGTATGCCAAGCGCTTGATATATATTCTATCTTTTAATTTAATTTATCTATTTGAGAGCGAGAGAGCAAGGGGAGGAAGGACAGAGGCAGAGGGAGAAGCAGACCCCCCGCTGAACAGGGAATCTTATGTGGGGCTCCATCCCAGGACCCTGAGATCATGACCTGAATACGGTCATCACCGAATGAGCCACCCAGGCGCCCCTACATTCTCTTGTTTAATCTTCATTACAACCCTATGAATAAGAGGCAACCACTTTCTACTACTGCTCGGAGTGGCTCAACCTATTCTTTCACAACTCCCATTTTAAAGATGAAACTGGAAAAACCAAGTCACTTTCCTGACGTTACAGAACCCACCCACAGTGAAGCCTTCATCTTCTTACTGTGAATGAGTTTCTATGATCTTCTAGTACCTCCTGCAATTCCAGAAGTGCTTTAATGACCACGGGCCCCACCAAGCTAGCTCAGACCCGCTCTAAGGCTCCTGGAGCTTTTCTGGTGCCCCCTGCTCTATAGGGACCCACATGACATCCTGAGCCTGACCTTCCCTGCCTGCAGAGAAGGGGCGGCATGCACTTGGGGAACCAGGGGGAGTTGATGGAGCTGGATTGTTCACCGATTACCCTTCCCTCAGGCCACTCTCTAGAGTCAACTCCAAACCCTTCCACTCAGTGTAGCTTAGAACTCACACTGCACAGCCACAGCCCTATACATGGCTTAAACACGAGGGTGAGGACACCAATCTACTGCTCATGGACCAGGCCACCTCCCAGGCCTGAGTCATCCCTTTCACCTGAAACTGAGTGGTGCCATTTGAGGTGTAAAATTGACACAGAGGTCAGGGCTTAGCACGTGGTGTCCCAGGCATCGCTGACCCACATCACTGACTGCTCAGACCTGAACAGGGCATGAGGCAGTCTGTGCAGGAGGAGAAGGCAGGGCCCTTTCCTCACAGAAACATGTGCACCAACCCCACTAACTTTTATGAGGAACTGGAATGTTATTTGCTGGTGACCACCCAACCATCGCACCAACAAATGGAGTGCTCCGAAGGGAGTTGCAGCTGACCTCTTAATGTGAAACAGCAAGACAGGGAGATGAGCTAAGAGGTAGGGGCTGTTTCTGCACATTTATCTCTGGTTATTAGACACTTTTAGAGGGAACATCTGCTTGGCCATTCCAGCTCCCATACTGCAGGCCCTGTTCGAGGGCCAGCTTGGCCTCTTCTTTGACTGAATGGGGACTAAGTCATAAATTAGAGCCAGAACGGGGACCTAGAATAAGAAGTCGGGTGGGGGGTGCTTTGCTCATCTCATGGGTGAAAGGTCACTGGGCTCCTCACCTAACCAGCCTTGCTCTAAATGCACCTGGGGGTGCCCACTCCCAGTGAACTTATTAATTATAAGGTTTATTGTGGGGACAACACCCCTACTCTAGGCAAGAGCCAGAAGTAAAACTAAAGCACACAGCCTGATCATGCTTCCTTCCAAGGTTCCAAGGACCTGGCCTGGGTTCCATTATTTCACTTCTCCTTTGGTTTGAAACATTGGCCATTTGTTTTACAGAAAGAAGATCTGTGATTATAGTAGGATTTTCCATGTCACCTCACGATATGTTTTTAAAAGATGTATATGTTGGCTCACTCTCAAGATCATACCTAATTAATTGTACAAGAAAAAAAAAAAACCTCTTTGTTTTCTTGTTAAGTTTCTAAAGATACTTATAAGTCATAAAATTAATGCAGTATTAGTTAAAATTCTCCTTTGTCTCTATTCCTTTGAATATTGTCTCTCTAGCACATATCTCCAGCTTCATAGCTTGCTTGTAATTTCTGCTTAGGCATACCGCTACAACTTGAAACCTACCATAGTCCCTTTCCAGCGGTGATAGTCTGTGAGTCCACGCCTTACACTAATAATCTGCCCCCAGCACATTCCTTCTGTTTCCATGATGCCCCATAGGTCTTCAAGCTATTCAGGTTCAAAATTTTATAACTGTCCTGTTTCACTCATTGTTCTCCTTTGCTCTTCTGGTGTCTCCTGTACCCTCTGCAATTCTTGGTGCTGGTGATTTATCAAGGCAACTTCCTTTCCAACAGCTTCTGCACTATCCCTCTGTTCTAATAATCAGCCCCTTAGTTCTGTCAAAAATGCCTTCACGAAGCTTCTTATGTCCTATCCCTCCTCAACATTCCTAGCAATCATGACTTGGCTAAGGCACTTAGCATCTTTTATTTGGATGCTGACACAGCTTCGTATCCATATTCATCCAATTACAATTTATTCTACGTGAGTTGCCATAGCAGTTTTCTTAGATCACAACTTCTATCACCCTTCCTGTTCCAAAACTTTCATTGGGTGCCCTTCTCCAGCAACGAAGGTACCACCTTACACCCTGGTTTTTGAGATCTCTGCAAACCTGCCAAACCTGCCTTTGCAATCCTGTCTCCCTTTACGTTTCCTGTGCTCTGGCGACTAGATGAGCCAGCGTCTCTCACACACACACCCATCTTCTTTTCTGCATGTTTTCCTTCATCTAGAATGCAGTTTCCTCCTTATCACTTGTCATTGCATCTTCAAGATTCATTCCAATTTCTTCAGGAAAATTTCTTGATTCTCATTCTTTCCTGTTATAAGCCCTCACAGTACTTTCTTTATGCCCATCACAAGATAACACATTCTACCTTTGATAGGCAAATGGGAAGGTACCAGTGAACTGCATCGTATGGACCTTGGTTTCCTCTATAGAGCCTTTGTGCTTAGCATATGGAAACATTTTAATGAATGCTCATTGAACTGGATAGGTCTCCCTGCTTCTATTTCCTCTCCTTGCATTAAAGACATTTAAATTATCATCTAAAAATCATGGCACTTAAAAAAAAAAAGTTAATGATTGTAAAAGTTCTTTCACATGTATTAATCCAATGGATTTTTTTTTTTTTTTAATGAACAACCCTTCCAAGACAGGCAGGATATATATTAGCCTCACTTGGTAGTTTAGAAAACAGGCTCACTGAGGGGAAATAAGTAATCCAAATCAATAAGCAAGTAAGGAATGTAGCCAGTAATCGATCCCAGGGAAGTGTCCTGATTGATGGTAGAAGACCAAAGAAGAAATCAAAGTCGAAGTCCTCCTAAGTATCCCTTATCCCAACTTGATTGAGCATACTGAAGGTTTTCTAAGTCATCCAGGAGCACCATGTGAAGGGACACGTGGGCAGTGTGGGATTATGCGATCATTTTGGATTTGGTTCTATTTCTTCTTCTTGTTATGCCCTAGATGTAGGTATCATTACATGAACATCAGAAAACTTGGACTACCCCTCCCCCTCCAAATTAAGCTGCAATTCCAGGCCTCCTTCCAATTTGGCACTTAGTACGTTCTTGCTACTCAGAGCTCATCAGGGGAACTCTTCTAGGGCAATGCCTAGAAGCACTCATGTGATGCCCTGGGACCTTGGGCTAGTTTTCCTCCATCTATCACATTTGGAATTAACCCCTCATATACCCACTCTTTCACTCAGCTCTCTGTCCATTCATCCATCCATCTGTCTGTCCATCCATCTGTTGATTCATTATCCAATTCATTATCTGGTTTCTTCAGGACCAGATCCAAACACTACCATGTATTCCACTTCCATAGGACTATTTTTGGCTCCTTAGTTCTAAAGAATCCTGCTAAGATACCAATAGGCTAATGTGTTTTTCTTTTCCAGGTAATGCTTGTGTATTTTAACAGGGATTTAACAGAGATTCACCAAGGGAATGTGAAAGCTTTAGGAAATAATGAAGTTTGAAGGAATTTGGGGATAAAAAGAGTCATTTCCAAACAGACTTCATTTAGGATTCAGAAGGGGTGGTAATCTCCAATGTCTTTTTCTCCAGAGGCCACATCCAGCTTTTGTTGTTCAATGCCATTGAAAGGAAAGACAGAGCTCACCTTCCCCAAGATATTGGTGATGGTTGTGCCGCACAGGTTCTCTGCAGCCTTCCCTTGCTAGAGCTCAGCTTGGATGCTCTGACCGGAGGTTGCCAAGGTTTGAAACTAAGAGTTTGAGGTGAGTGGATGTGGCAGGAGACATTCTTAAGTTTTGATTATACTTGGGTTTGTTAAATACTAAATTTGGGGGAATAAGGCAACTCAAGAACGTAAATGTATGCTCGGTCTCAGAAATGTTAGGAATTTATGTCTGCATGATCCCTCTTCCACCCTTATTTTCTGTGCTTTGAGTGGATGCTGCTAAGCCGCAGAGAGACATCGGAGGTCCCTATTATCATAAAGCCCTTTGGGCCAGGATTTCCTTACTATCCTTTCTCTATCCCTGGCAGGCTGGTGAAATAAAGAGCCCACTGTTTTTATCTCAGAGCCCAATAGAGTGCCTTGCCTGGTGAGGGCAGACTGGTGGACAAAGAAGACTGTGGCCCATGAAGACAAGTAAGTTGCTCCTTGGAATCATATTACATGAAAGCCTTTAGAGATAGTTCTTCCTTTTCACTTGGCAAATATAATCCTTGATATCAGTTACCTTTTTTTTTCTTTTAGGTGGCAAAATATTTCCCTCCTCAAATTCTCCCTTTCCTCTTTTATTCTATTACTCTAAACTCTGCGTGTATTCTTCTAGAAGTTTTGAAATACCAGATATTAGAACCAATACCCTCATTTTGTTATTTTTCAAGATGAATGAGTCAAATTGCGTGCTAGTATATGCAATAAAGAATTCATTTATTTGTTCTCCCTCCCCCACGTCTCACAAAATAACTCAGATCCTGATTTTTTTTTTAACTGGCGAAAGAAATGTTATTTCCCAGACTTGAGAGACCTTCAGAGATCTGATACCAGCTTCCGTGCAGATCCAGTTCATATGGGCTTCTGTTTATAGTGAGCTGCTTGCCATAAGGTTGGCTCAGTGTGTGGTTATATCAATAAGTACAGCTTGAATTTCCCCCTACTATATGAAAGTTTAATTGAAACAATTAATTAATTGCTATAAACAATTAGAAGGTGATAGTAAATTCTCCTGGAGAAACCATGATGTAGGGGATCATGTTATTGACTGTGGTCAATTGTATCTCTTTCAGTAATTCAGTGATATATGTTAGAAACATGTGGTATTTTTGAATGAACAGGTCAATCAATCTTTTGGACTCAGTAATGAATTTTTCATTATAATCAGAGAGTTGTTCTGAAAAATCTTGTAGTTTATATCTGAACTGCTGATGGTAATCAGAAATGATTTCCTTCATTGCAGTGGCCCAGCTTTTAATTTTTTCCTGAGCCCTGGTAGAAAGCTCTGCAATCTTCTCTTTCCCTTTTCCATCTGCATCGGTAAGGATGCTAAGGTACTCCTGGATATCTTTCTGCCACTGCTCAACATGATTCGAGACTTCGGAAGACAACATAGCAGTGCTGACAATGTAAGTGGAGTGCAAGTCCTTAAGGACACCCACTAGGTTCTCGAGGAAGCAGATGATCTTTTCTTCAAGTTCATAAAACCTCGTTGTCCAGCTGAACACACTTGGATCAACAGATTCTTTGTGAAGATCCTTTATGTACTGACGGTACTGCTGTAACTGTTCAGAAGCTTCCTGAAGCCTGTATTCAAGTTCATTAAACTTGCCAAGGTAAAGGGACAGGAGTTCAGAAACATATGTGATAGACTCATTGAAAATTATGTTGATCTTGTCTTGAATATAATCAATGAGATAAGTAAATTCTGTCCCCTTTAAGTATGGAATAACTTCTTCTATGTCTTTGAAAGTGTCTTGTAACTGGTTTTGAAGATCACTTAGCATCTCTGTAGTCTTGAGAGACTGAAGTTTATTAAATATATCCTGTAGCTTATCTGATAAATATTCCAATAGACTCCCAAACTCTGAGATTAAATTTTTTAGTTTAACATTCTTTGACTCAAAAGGAATTTTAATTTCTAGGTCCTTGATTAATTCAGATTTCTCCATCAGGTTTTGGAAATAAGAAAACAGTATTTCTGACCCACTGTGGATTTTTGAATATATCTTGGACAGCACCTGCCCTACTTTCTTCATGACCACAGTGCAGACTTCATCTATAGTATATGTCCCGGCTTTTCCTGGGAGCTGGAATTTGGTGGACTTCAGGAAATCAACCAACGAGTCAATCTGATGACTGATGAAGACTTTGTATTTCTGAGTAACTACTATTAATCTGTCAAACATGTCATTCTGGAGTCCCTGGAGATCAGCTTGGTCTCCCTGAGCCAATGACAGTTTCTGGTACAAATCCTGGGCCTTGTCCTTCCACTGCTGGTAGGTTCTAGTGGTGTCTCTGGCTATCCTCTGGAGCTCTATTTCTGCCTCATCAATCTGCCTCATGGCACCTTGATAGGCCCACTCAGCGCTATTCTGCAGACTTCTTCTCAGTTTTAAAGAAGCATCTCCCAGATCGAGTCCTGTGTGCTCCTGGTGGTACTTGTTAGCATAGTTATAAAGAGCCCTCGTGGCCTTGGGCACATTGTCTTTGAGAGAGCTTAGTAGTTCAGATGCTGCTTCTTCTTCCCAGCTGACCTTGATCTGACGGTTCTTACCAGATTCCTGGTACCTCCATTCAGTTTTGAATATGTCAAGTTTTTTATCTAGAGAGGACTAAAATTAAGAAAAAAAAAAAGAAGATGAAAAGAACATGTTTTCCATTATCCTGATACATAATATACTACACTAAAACTTCATTAGCAGTTAAAAGTAAAGATCAGAGGATCTTTCATACTCTGAAGGGGATTTATCTTTCATATGTCAGTTCATGTGTTTGTGTTATGGTTAAACAAATTCACTGTTGTTAATTCCTCTTTATCATGTAACCCAGGAAAGATAAAATTATGCATGGCATTTACACAGTAACGCTTAACATTAAGGCCTTCTTAAGGACTGAAGATTAGAAGAGGGGGGAGAGTGTTGGGGAGGGGGAGGAGGAGGAGGAGAAAGTGGAAAAAGACACAGGAGAAGACTACTTCAGAGAAAGGAGAAGTAGCAAAAAGGAAAAAGTCCAGAGCCCATCTAGCAGAGTTCTAGGATACTAGTATGAGGAGGCATTCATTCTCCAAACCTATGACAAACTCTTGCACTAGAACTTTATGGCTTCTTCGTTTCTACTAATGGCAACTTTGATTTGGCCCCAGTAGAACGTGTAAAGTACATGAGAGAAATTTGGCATATCTCAGCTAACGCTTCTATTGTGGGAAAAATTTCTGAAGCCTCAGATACTCTGGAAACCACTATGGAAAAACTGTACTCAGGAGAGTTTGCTCATGATTTAGATGATGAGGCATAACCCTCGTCACTCTAAATTTGCCACAAAGTAATAAAATAATAGTGGAAATAGGATGTCATATGTGCCCATCATAACTAAAATCAACAAAATCATGGTAGTACATTCTGGAGAGTAGTTTCTCAGAGAAAAAGTTCAGCCTGCTCATTGCTTGTTTTCCTGTACTTTGGAAAAGCCTTGAGAGAATACTTGTAATGAATTGAATTGATCTTCCCAAATTCTCTACCCATTCTCAGGATATGTAACCCATTAGATGGGACTCACCCGAGGGCGATAGTACAAGTTCCATTTTAAGGTACTGTTATTTTCTTCCAAGTCCAAGGCTACAGTGCCTATGGCTGGGGAGGTCACAGAGGAGGAGAGGCTGTTCTTGCTTAGCTGGTGGTACAGATGGACATCAGTGAATGCTGGGCTGGTGATGTCAAGGTGAATCTCTTTTTTCCAGTCCCTGAAAGTAGAAAAGCAGATGAGCCATCATGAAAGGGGCACGGATTTGGGAAGAAAAAAATATCACAGTGATTTGAAAAGAGGTGAGATTTCCATAAAAGTTCCATACTGAAGTCCTTGATATTTGCTATCTTCTTTATATTCTGCACTGATGTCACGATGTGCAAATGTTCCTTTCGTCCTACAGATGAACATGCCATCTTCAAATTTGTGTGTTCCCACAACTGTAGAGGAGAAAAGCTATATTTCATTAGATTAAGAATTTCAAGACATAAGCATTTTCATTGTGAAAACCAGAAGAATTCCATCTCAACTACATGCTTTACATGTTTGAAACATGCAGTCCATATTTAACAATGATAAACAGAAGGAAACATTTTTAGTCCTAAGGTCATCACAGAAAAAAAAAATACACTTTCTTGGAATCTATTTCTCTTGAATACCATAGGTTTTCTATAGGATGGTTTTTACATGTGGGGTGTATACCCTTCTCCTTCTCTCTTTTTAAAATTTTGCTGTGGAAGTAATTTTGCTTCCAGTCTTACAAAAATATCTAATTATTCATTCACAACTCTCATTGCAAATATAGAGCATATAGGAGAGGATCTTACTTACCATTTAGATCATATTCCAGGAATTGAATGGTTGAACTGCATGTAGCATTCAGGAATGTTTCAACATATTCTCCTTTGTTTTTCAAACCAGCACTCCAGTTACCACTATACATGGGAGAGGCCACTCCAAAATGTGCAGTCAGTCCTCCAAAGAAGGGAATAAAAATTCCAGCAGGTACAGAGAACGTAAGGGTAGGTATCTCAATAGTCTGCTCAGGTATGGTAATGGCTGGCAACTCAACGTCTGCAATTTTTCTGGCCACCTCATTTAGATACCCAACAGCACTGTGAGCTGAAAAACTTTTTGGAAAGGTGAATTGGGACACAGTTAACTGAGATGCAGGCATAGTTATCTCAAAAAAGGGAACTGAAGAGTCTTCTGGTTCAGAATACTTTGTTAACACATCAACTTGGGGGAATTTTACTTTGGGTAGTGTTGGTATATAGAGGGAAAATGGCAAAGTGCTTAGCTTCTTATAGATTTTTATTTCACTGAAATCAAACGTGTAGGATGGAACCTGAAGATCTGTAAATGGGACTTGGAATGTAGGTATGGCAAAACTTGAATTTAGATCACTTATTTTCAGTCTGGGGATAATATATTTATCAGCTAATTCTTGCAAAGGGAAAGAGAAATGATAGCCATTGGGGTTTTTGGTATACACAAGGGCAGTTGAAGCATGAAGATCCTGTTTCGTATCAATGCTGGTGGTGACATCCAACTTTAGGAGGTCCCATAAGCTCTTATCATAAACTGGAAGGACAATATCTTTGAGGAACCATGGGGACACTTTTAAGGAACTTGCAATGTCAAGGCGTGCCTCTTCTTGGCCATTGGAAATTTGTATGTTGTTCTGGAAGAACTGAGAATGAACCTGGACCTCACTTTTCCAGCTGATCTTCTGGTTCTCAGGGTTAGCATGCAGGGACACCTCCTGGCCAAGGTAATTGATTTCAAGGAGGGAATGGGGCTGACTTTCATGGACCTGAATGAAGGCTGATATTTTCCATGGGGAAAGTACCAGGGTGGCTTTGCTTGTATGCTCTCCAGATGATAAAATGAAATCTCCTAGCTGTAAACAGTTTTTTGTGTTGTGTTCCCAGATAGCATAGATGCGTTGCAGAGTGGCTTCTCCAGCAAAATTTTCTTTTATTTCAAGGTTCCAGATACCATCAACTTTGGAAGCCCCTTGCAGCTTCACTGAAGACCGAGTACTCTTGGAATTCAAGTAAGTACTGGCTTCGCTGTCAATAGTTCCTGAATATTCTAATGAAAGTACTGAGCCCTTGATATCTCCTTTGGTAGATGATTCAATGTAAAAGTAAGAGGTGAGGCTCTCTAAGTTGAGTTTGTGGTTGATTGTTCCTGTAGCAGTAGAACTGAGATCATACATTAATTCAATGGATGAAGAGACAGTAGGCTTCGACTTGGTATTTCCATTAAGTTCTTGCTTGAATTTCATTCTCAAAATAGGAATTTGGACTTCTGCAGATGTTGTCACTGATGCCTCCATGTTTTTCTTGGTCAAACTAAAAGTACTGTCATGATTTCCTTCCATAAATTTATTACTCAGAGACAAAGCTGTGGCTAGCTTCAAGCCTCTTTTCCTCGTCAAACTTGAGGTGCCCTCTAATTTGTACTGCAGAGCATCAGTGACAGAAGAAGAGGAAGTTAGGAAATAAGCAACAATATCTGACTGGTTATACAGTCCAACATTGGTATTCAGCGTGATGAGGACTGACTTAAAGGAAAAGTCATAGGTAATATTGCCCATGGCTGGAATGAAAATATCATTTGGGGTACTCAGTACCTGGAAATCTTTTGCATAAAAAGGAATTGGGATGATGTGCTTGTCTTTGTTTTTCTTATACTGAGCCTTTACACTTAAATCAAATGATTGCTTTGTTGTCTTCAAGAAATCCTTCAAGCCCGTTTTTTCCCAAAGGGAGAAATCTTTCACCTGGGGAGTTGTGAGTGTTGTGTAAGGTAGAGTCATTTCAGGAATCGTCAAAGGAATGTTGAGGAAATCCAGGTTGGCTTCTCCATTTATTCCTATGTGGGCCTCAATGGTGTTCTCATTGTTTCCAGCAGAGAAATTCTGATGGTACTTATACTGATTGAACCTGGCACTTGCTTGCCAACTTGCTTGTTGGGTGCTGGGACTCAAAAACAATGCGTAATTATTCAAGAAGTCTACCTTCCCTATCAATTTTAATGGAAAACTAACTTTCAAATTCCCTTCATTGTTCGTGGATGCAGTAATCTCAAATGGCTGTGCTGCAAAGAAAAGAGAATTTTTCAAATTTCCAATAACTTTTCCATTTAAATGAGCATCATGGTTGCCAGTTATCTCTGCCTTCCTTTCTCCAAGCAGTGCTGTGCCTTTAGCAGCCAGAACACTGCGCCCCACATGCTGGGATTCAACCTGTGACTGGATTTCAAATTTAGCAAAGTTGAAGAAGCCAGATTCAAAAACCAAGTTTTGGCTTAATCTTAGGTGTTTGCTATTGATCTTATTAGATAATCCAAAGGAAGCACTGGGTCCTTCCATAGTAAAGCCAGTTTGTGATTCATGGGACCCTTCATCTGAGAATGTGTGGCATGCCCATTTCCATGACCCTAGGCCAGAAGAATTCCATGCTACATGTCCAGATCCCAACAGGGTCTTGATTTCATTACGCAGCTCAGCCTGGCTAGAAAAGTCCAGCTTGGGGACATTCAATTTGTGAAAGTATTTTGTGTTGCTGTCCAAAGTAAGCTGATTGTTTATCCCGACAAGCACACCATGACTAAGCTCCAGCGTATTTTTTTCTGTGTGTAAGCCTGCCACCGTGTTTGATTTTCCCTCAATCCTATTTCCAAAAAACAGCACTTCACTCTCGTGCTCTGTTTTCAGGTACTTGCTGGAGAACCTCATGGATTGCTTCATAATCAGTGGATTAATCTCAGGGTCTGAAAGCTGTGCGTTGGCTTGAAAATCGAAATTGAGAACTTCTAATTTGGACTCTCCTTTGGCAGTGACAGAAGCTGCGATCTCTGCCCTGTTCCCTGAAATCGTTACATTCTGAATGTCAGCATTTGCATCTAATGTGAAAAGGGGAGACTGGATTTTCAAAAGGCCATGAAGCTTGCCAAAAGTAGGGACTTCAACTGTGGGTGAGATGCTGGGAAGCTGGAATTCTGGTATGTGAAGGTCAGGAACTTGATAATCTTTAAAATCGAGATTTGGGAATATGAGTTCTGGAATTGTGATTTCTGGCAGATGGAAGTCTGGCAGAGTGATACTAGCAAGAATAGTGTCCACCCCTATCAGGTCCCTCAGGTCCACTTCTGGAACTGGCCACTGCAGCTCCCCATGCAGCATTTGGTCAATAGTTCTGATGATCTTTGCTTTTATTTCTACCAAGTCAATTGTAAAGGAAGGCACATGAAAGGTATTAAGGACAGTAAATTCTGGCGTGGCAAACTTGGATGGCACCTCTATATCTTTCAACCTTTTGAAGTTGATCTGAATTGAGGGAACCTTCAGATCTGTCAGGGGGACTATGAAGTCCGGAGTCTGAAACGTAGCTTCCTGAAGAGCACGGAGACTGACTTCAAAGGCAGGCACGGTTCCGAAAGTGGTCTGGATTTCAGGAATAGTGAATCCTCGTTCTACCAAGGCTTTCAGGTTCTCAGCCCAGTCTTGGATAGAGTACTGTTCTGCAAAGTCAGTGAGGTTCTTAGCGGCGAGACTCCACCAGTCAGAAATAAAAGTGACAAGCGTGCTGTAAGCCTGGCCGATCAGGGACAGGTACCGTTGAACTTCCTGCTGAATGTCCATTTGATACAACCGGTCTCGTGTATCTTCTAGGGTTTCTCGGAATTTTTCTTTCATGTAGATTAAAGATGTTGAACTTAAAGCTTCCTGCAACTGATCAAAGAATATGTTTATTTGGGTGCCCTTGAGGTGTTCCAGATGGACTGAAACCTTGGCCTTGATGTCTTCTACAAACAGTGTCAGTGCTTTAGCTTTCTGTGGAAGTTCCAGGGCCTGGATTTCACCATTGAGTCTCTGGGTCACCTCATGGATTTTGTTATTGGTTTCATTTACAAACTGGTGGTAATCAAATGACCTTAATCTCTTTACCAACAAGTCAAGGGATCTGTTTACTTGTTCAATGATTTTTTTAAAAGACAATGCTTTAAGTTGTTTGATAGCATTATCAATAAATGTAACCAATTTCTCATAGTGATCTTTTATCTTAACTTGTTGTAGGACACTGCTTAGCTTCTGAACAGTCTCTGTCAACTTATATTGGTGGGCCAACTGTACTGATTTATCCATTAAAACCTGGATGTGTTTGTCTACTTCATACATCTTAATTAACTCATGGGACATGGTTCCAAGTGCACTGATTTTCTCAGCTACTTCAAAATCTTTCATAAGATTTATAATATAGTATTTCACATGCTCAATAATTTCCTGTATTCTTTGAAATGGAATTATAGTTCTCAACCAATGTAAAAGAACTCTGACATCAGTAGCCTGGACCTGCTGTTTTAACTGTTCAGCAAGGTGCTGGAGGTCTAGATTCTCAATCTGTGTCTTGATCTGTTTTAATTTCTCTTGTATCTGGATTTTGATTTTGTACTTTGCATCCACATTTTGAATCCAAAATGCAGTACTACTTCCAATTCTGCTAAAGTCAGTCTTTTCAATAAACAAACACACATCATGGATTGTTTTTACTAAATTTACATGGATATGATAATGTTCATCAAGAATTTTCAGATTTTCAATGATTTGATCAATAATCTTAGCAATAGCAGTTTTAAAATCATCTAAGTCATAATTATCATTAATATACTGATCAAATTGTATCACATATGTTTTTAGTTGAGACAGTTTGTCATTAAGGCTGATTTTGGTATTGTCTAATGTGATTTGTAGATCATTTTCTGTAATTTTATAATTCTCCACGAGAGCAGTTAGTTTCTCCTTGGCACTCGAAATTTGTCTCTCCCAATTGAGTGCATTCAAATAACCATTGACTTGTTGTGGGAGCTCGTCCAAGGCTGTTCTGTATTTCCTCACAAACTGATCAACATCAATGAGTTTCAGTTCTCTCTGTATGGTTTCCAGTGCGGTTATAATCACCATTCGTTTCTCCTCGAAATATTCTGGCAGGGTTTCAAAGAATGGGAGGTTGATAGTGTGGACATCTTGATTCTTATCATATTTTACGGAAGCAACAACACGGAATTCTTGGGGCTGGTCAACAGCATCCCTCAACCCTAAAGCGTCAATTATGTTGGTGTGCTCACTGAACAAAAATGGCACTTTAATGGGGTAGTCTAGCAGGGTGAGGTCAGCCAGGGCTTGTCCTTGAAGCTCCACACCAACTTTGTCTTTATTATTGTAAGCATCGAAGTCCTGGCTGTATCCATTTTCATTCAGCCGGGTCTTGAGCTTCCAGGTGCCGGTCTGCTCAGCCGGAGTAAGCAGGGCGCTGACTTTGTGATCAAGAGCAGTCGTGATGCTGCTCTTCAACGGGAGATGGTGGCTTGTGGATCCTTTGTAATCATGAGAGAAAGTCAGGGACAGAGGTTCTGCTTTCAGCAGGAATTTGCTATACAGCTGCCCACTGTGCTCTCCCCAGAGACTCAGTTTCCCATTGCCATTTGTGTGTGCATCAATGGTCATTGTAAATGGGGCCACGGCAGAGTGAACAGCGTTGCTGAAGTGGAGTGAGTCTGAGTTGTAGTTTGTACTGATGTCGATGGTCGAAGCCAGCCCAGCCATGTTTGTGTTGACCCGATGGCTGAACTCCGTACCCTGCACTTTAGCTACAGTGTCTGTTTTATAACTTGCTGATAAGTCACCATAAGAAATGGTGTAGATGTGTTTTATTTCGTTGTTTTGGTAGAGTCCTTTTATGTTCCCACCCACGTTCAGCTTCAGGGGTTCTAGCCGTAACTTCCCACTGTTGGTCAGATCCAGGGCATTGAATTTCAGGTCATTGTTTAAAGTAGTTACGAGAGAATAGGGCTGTAGCTGTACATTAACATTTTGCTTATAAAACTTGTCAGAGCTGTAAATGTTGTCAAGTTTTGAAGAGAAGTCCAGCGATAACCCTGCAATATTCAGGCTGTTTGTGTAGTCAAGCTTCATCTCCGCGTAAGATCCCATCATGTCATTTGAAAGCTTCAGGCCCTCCCGGCTAATTTTGAAATTGAAGACATTTTTGCTGTCGACGCCCAAGATCGTGGCCTGATAAGCACTTCCCAGTGACACCTCTGTGAGGGCAGCTTTTCCATCCAGACTGAATTTCGCATTGTGTTCCCTGAAGCGGCCGTTCGCTGTTAATTTCATAGATGCCCCGGAGAGGCCAAGCGCCGCGTTCAGCTCATTCTGCAGCACCAGCGGGCTATACTTCAAGTTGGTAGTTGCACTGGTGGACAGTCCATCCTGGGCAATCCTTAGCGTTGCTTTGTGAGCACCACTGTTAATTTTGTCCGTGCCCAAAATATCAGCATTTAATTCAAGGCCATGGGAATTTAGTGATCCAGAAAGCAGGGTGAAGAACCTCAATGACTTGTAATCGGCCTGATACTCAGAACGTAGCAATGCATTTTGCCTGGAGAAGGTCATGTCCACTTTGTTAGAAGTGGCAAAGTCCTCGTGCTTCCCATTGGTGTCTGATTGCAGGGTCAGCTCATAGTTCTCATATCTTAGGAAAGCAGTATTTTTAATGACGCCATCTTGCAGATCCGAGGTGGAGGTTAACGAGACAACTCCGTCCTCATAACTTCCTGTCATCTGGTTGGTACCCTGGAGGTAGGAGGAGTTAAACCTCAGGTTGGACTCTCCACTTAACTGGCCAGTGTTAGAATCCCTCTGGTAAGTCAAGCCATATGTGCCTTTAGCATAGAACGAAGAGACTCTCAACTGCCCATCAATCTTGGCTTCCCTGACATACAAATGATGTTTCTTTTTTGAGTCCAAATGTACTGAAGCAGACATCTGAGGTCCCCAGGCACTAGAAGCTTCAAATGTTAGCAAACTTTTTGAGGCTGGATTATTTCTAATTTTTTCCACGTGACTGAATTTCATCGTTGAATCCAGTAATCTGTGGCGTAGATACCCATCACATGATAATGTGAATGAATTCCTGCGGTCGTAGGTTGTTTCTCCAGACCCTGACATAAAAATTAAAGTTAGTTAAATCAAATAATAAATTTCCGTAGCAATTTCTATGTTGAAAGTCTTTCAGTAATAAAGTACCCCCCTTCAAAAAAAAATAAAGTCCCCTTAATCTGAGTTAGTCATGCAAGTCTGCTCCATCCATAACACAAGCATAAAATCTGACAGCAAAAGGCTTCCCTGACCACCACAGATCTTGTTGGGTTCCCTTATCAAGTGCTTCTCTGTGCCTTGTACTTTTCCACTATACCCTTCATAGTATCTCCTATGCTAAATTTTCATTATCAGTTTAGCTGCCTTCTTACTCTGTTGCTGCCCCAGTAGAATGCTTGGTACATATTATACGTTTAATTAATATTTCTATTAGTTGAGTGAATGAATGAATGAATAGGATTCTAAATAGAAGGGAAATATCTGTAAGAAAGCCCAAGTCTTTTCCTTCCCAGAGGAGACTATCCTGTCAGAGCGTGCAATGAATTCACCCTGTGTACCCTCTACCCCACCATGGCTCACCTTGCACACTGTAGGACAGCAAGTCAATCACAGAGTCAGCCTTCATGTGGTAGCGAGCCTGAAGGCTCAAGTGGTTGGTGCTGGTGTTGCCACCAGTGTAGGAGGCAGACCAGTTGTACAAATTGCTGTAGATATTTGTAGAGAGGTCTAGAACACCCAGAAGAGGCACTCGCAGTTGATACAACTTGGGAATGGTAAAAGTGGGCACTTGGAATTCCCGAGATGGCAGGTGGAATCCTACGGACTTGAAGTTGAGGTCTGGCGTCCGAATAGTCTCTAACATCTTTAGATCTTTCGAGGATTTTCCACCAAAAGGCAAAGGAATCTCAATTATCATACTGTTCTTGTTCAATGTGTATTTGACACGGCCATCACTAAAATGAAAGAAAGACAACATCCCCACAGTCAGACATCAACAACTCAGAGTTCCCTGCTCTCTGACAGAGGCAGTGGCACATGTGCCCCATACCCCAACCCACACTGCCTTTTCCTCATGCTGCTCCCTGTGTCCAGAACCCTGCTTTTTACCTCCAACCATCAAAGACTCAAATCAATTCAAAAACCTTCCAAGAGCGAGTCCCTTAAATCTATCTCAAAGAACATGTCGCAATTCTGCTTACATAATTAACCTGTTCAGTTGTCAATGCTTACATGTTCTTCCCAGGAGGAAGGATGATACTTTATCTGGTTTCTAGCTCCTCACTGCACTTAGTGTAGCATCTTACACACACGTGACACTTGATACTTCCTATTTGCCAAACTGAAATGAGACAACTGGGTGTGTGAAAAGAGTGTGGTGTAGGGGCAGTAATCTTGGGTTATAGTTTTAGCTTCCATGGAGTGGTGATGCTATGTGTCTATGCCTCTCTGAATCTCAGTGATGTTATCTGTATAGAGAGGATAATAGTACCCATCTCACAGAGCTGGCCTTACATACCTAAAAGCCCTTTGAAATTTTTTCAATACTATGCACATACAGTGGACTATTATAATAGTTCATTTATAACGGAGGAAAACTAGATGGCTTTCAAATTCAGTCTGCGGTGCATAAAACTTCTTTGTGGGAATGTACCAGAATCCCCCAATCACTTTCTCAGGTTCTTTCTGACTGGATTGGTGTTCACATTCAGATCCCATGACCCATAAAGCAAAAATGCCATCATGCTTATGTGAGAGTTATTAATCTCCTTAAGATGCTTCAATTATTTCTCTTAAAAAGGTAAATTTAAAAAGAGTCTAAGTTATGCTAAGTAAAACCTTCCATTTACTTTCCATGGTTCAAGAAATTTTTCATTTTTCTTTTTTCTTTTTCTTTTTTTTTCTACCTTTTCAAGAAGAGGTTTTCTGGGATGTGGAACTCAGGCAATCCCATTTTCTGGAGGTACAATTCTTTTAGACCACTGAGTTGATCTTGCCAATTCTGGACATAAGGAAGATGATTAGATGCCTTCTGAATCCATGTGTTTGTTGCCTACAAAATAAAAGAAGCTTTTAGAGCAAAGGGTATGGAGGGACCTCAAAGTATAATTAACATCAGGTGATAATCTATATTTGACAGATCAATCATTAAGCAGAATAATGCATTGAAAGTTATAAAGAAATCACAGAAAATTATGAATTTGGGGTGTTCATCATTGATCTTTTCCTGGATTTTATAAAAAGAATATATAACATAGGCAAACTCCTAGCCAAGGTCTTGAAGCTTCCTTTGAAGCTTAGTAATATTCATTAGGTATTTATCACATATGGCCTGTGTAACTGGGTAACTAACCATGCATTCATGTTTGTTTGCTCCCCAGGAATTCCCTGGGGGTAGGAAGCATACCTTATCCATCTTTGGATACTCTTCTTCACCTAACTCAGAGTTAAGTATGTAATTAGTTCTTTTAACCATGTATTTATCAGCTGACTGATTTGTACTTACAACTATTAATTTGGAACCCATGTGCCGGAAAGTCATGTCTGTTTGAGGAACTCTGTGATCCAAGAGACTATTGGCATACATATGCAAGCTTTTAGGATAATCAGAGACATCCACAGGGAAATTAGAAGCTGCTTTTTTGGTATCCACGTTGGTGCCTGTGTTCCATTCAAATTCAATCTTCTCTTCGTCTGAAAGTGCACATGTGAGACGTCATTTGTAGTACCAGGTCAGTCCTAACCCATGCCTCTCAGAAATACCCTCCTGTCCACAGTGCTCTCGGAAGTGCTCATGGGGAGAGGAGGTACATACCATAACGCCAGACCAGCTTCTTGGAAATTGTTGAGCCATAAGCTGTGGCGGACGAGTCCATTAGGAGGAGTAGTTTTGTGGGAGACCACTGGGTAAGGATTTCACTTCTGACTTCTGCTTGCAGACGGGGCACGGAAATAACACCTTTGATTTTGCCTTCTTCCCTTTTGTTGTAGCTATTGAAAAGAAAATGATTTGATATCAATGACTATCCATTCCAAGGGGATACATAGGATTAAACAAAAGTGTCATCTGTGGCGACAAAAATGAGATACATGAATGGCTCCGAAAATGAGCTCATTAACTTCTGAAGCTGACTTTGGCACAAATGCGGGACTTTTCCAAGGAGGTGTGGGAGAAAGAAATGATTTTCAGAAATTGTCTGAATTCCACTGTACGATTTACTACCTCTCTGGCTTTGGCCAAATTATTTAGCCCCTCTGAGCTCCCATTTTCTTATCTATAAAACATGGAGACTCATATGTAGGTTGCAGTTTATTATAAGAACTGAGATGATTCCTTCAGAGAACCCAGCACAGTGCCTGATGAGTAGTAAGTGCCCAGTGAATAGTAGGAAGGTCCAACTAGACATGTGCAGACGGTCGGAGTATTGAGGGCTCTATCTGCCCCTCGGACCACACACTGGGGATGCCCCTGGTTTGGTCATCACTTTTTAATAAAAGGTTTAAAAAGACTTATTTATTTATTTGAGAGAGAGAGAGAGAGAGAGAGAGAGCATAAGCAGGGGGAGCAGCAGACAGAGGTAGAGGGAGAAGCCGGCTCCCTGCTGATCAGGGTGCCCGACGTGGGGCTTGATCCCAGGACCCTGGGACCATGACCTGAGTTGAAGGCAGATGCTTAACTGACTGAGCCACCCATGTGCCCCTGGTTTGGTCAGCTTTACAGCTAAAAAGGAAGAGCTACAAGGGCCTGCTGTTCAGGTCAGATCATCCAAGCCTTCCATACCTCATGCGGCCAGTGAGAGTAACCTCAGTAATTTTCTTGTTCTGAAGGTCCAAAGTGAGCTTGTAAGATTTTTTTTCCACAGTAGATTCATCACTAACTCTGAGGACTGTACCAAGGTCAACGTCAAAATCGGGAATTTGGATCTCACTGGACAACGTCATCCTCTGCCGGTTATATTTGAACGTCATAGTAGCCTCGGTCAGCTTTGCACCTAGAAAGGGTATATGAGAGAATCAAGACATGTGTATTCAGAAGCTATGTTTAGGAAGGAAGGAGACGAAAAGGCAGAGAAATTCTAAGTAATCATTCAATGTGCTCAAATGAGGACACAGTTTAGGAGTTTACCTTCAATTCCTAACTATACATTTGTTCAGTCTGCAAATATTTATTGATTGCCTGTCGTATGCTTGGCACTGCTCTTGGTATTGGGGAGTCCTTGTCCTCATAGAGCTCACATTCTAGTGGGGGGTGCACAGGCAATAATCATATTACTTATGTCAGATGATACTAGATTTCATGAAGAAAAGTAAAAATTAGGAAGACAATAAAGAGAGGGATAGAGAGGTGCTATTTCCTGTGTAGTGGTGAGAGTTCTCTCTGATGCAGCAAGGTGTGGGCAGAGACCCGAATGAAGAGTAGGTCTGAGCCATACCATGTTCTGGAGGGAGAGCATTCCAGGCACTGGGACCTGGAATGAAAAGATCTGACATGGGGCACACCTGGCAAAGTCAGGGAACAACAAAGCCTTGAGGTCCTTCTATGTCAGACAGACAGGACATCTCTATGTGACTCTCTACCTGTGACACCCTTCTTGGTTCCTAGCCATGCCAGTCCTGGCTTCCCCTCTCCCCAAATTCTCCTTACAAGATTCCTAGGTTTTCAATTCACAGGATTGCCCATTTTATACCTTTGGAAAGTTGTTACATGACCATTTTTTTCCCCCAGCATGTACCCCATTTCTTGTGGGTTTTGTTTTTCTCATTTAATTTTGCGACATACTCTTCCTACATTAAAAAACCTTCCAAGGTGAGCATCTAAGTTTGCCATGTCCCCTAAAAGCTACTTCTCCACCAGTCATTTTGTATCTAGGTACACAGCAATTCCACTCTTAGTTCCTCGGGCCAAAAAACTTCATCATGATTCCATCTTCTCTCTTACTTTCAACACCCACCTTGTCAGCAAATCCCAAGAAACCCCAACTTCAAAATATGTCTAGAATCCAACTATTAGAACTCTTCTGCTTCTGCTCTAATCCTAAGTGCCCATATCTCTGGTCTGGATCACCGCAACAGCCCACTGCAATGTCCCTGTCCCCCGTAACGTCTTTCCCCACTATGAACATAGATCAAATCATGGAAACTCTCCAGTGACTTCCTATTTCACTCACAGTAAAAGCCAATATCTTGCCATGACCTACAAGCACGTCCTTCCTGTACTCCCCCCATCTCTGTGACCTCACTTTCTACCATTTTCCTCCCTGATCTCTCCTTTTCAGTCATACCGGCTTCCCTCCTTCTCCTCAAACTTGGCAGCCATACACCTGCCTCAGGGCCTTTGCACCTATGAGCCCCTCAGACTGTAACACTTTCTATATGGCTCATACCCTTATCTCCTTCAAGTCCCTTTTTAACGTTCTTTTACCAGTGACCCTTTCCCTTATCATGTCAAATGGCACTGTCTTCCCCCACCCCCTCCTCTTCCCTGTCACTCTAGACATTCCCTAGATCCCTTTAACTATTTTTCTCCCCAGCACCAGTCTGACATTCTGAAGAGTTACGTGTTTGGCTGTCGGCTGTAAACGGTATGCGGACAGAGACTTGATCACCACTTTCATTGCTCTAGCCTCTGCTCTTACAAGGGCCTGACCACAGTAAATATTTGTTAAATTCAGTAAATTAGTCAGTGCTCCTTGTGAGTCCTGGATCTGAGACCGAGGCAAAGCTTGAGGAGCCCTTTCCAGATACTTGCCTTCTGTCTGAGTTACAAAGGTCAGTGTGTCCACCGGGGCGCCAGCCTCTCTCTGCAGTTCGTAGGTTACGCTGGCCAAATACTGCTCAACTTCTCCCGTGGGCTTCAGTTCCAGTTCAAATCTAAAGACATCCCAGAGCATGTGCACAATGTTAGAGCTTTCGGTGATGATGTTAACCGCCCCCAAATAACTCCTCCTCCATGGCAACCAACGTACGGCCCTTATTTTAATGTCATCTCTTGTCCCTCACTCAGGAGGACCTTTCTGATCACTTTCCATCCCTCCAAGAACCCAAGGCAGGGGGAGACCCCAGGGGGTTTGGACACACAGAGCAGGAGCTGACTGGTTGTGTCAGCAAAGCTGACAAGAAGCAGTGGGAGCAGAGAGAGTTGAAGACAAGGAGCCCTCAAGCACGGCTGGCGCTTCAAACACTTCAGTGGGCTCCCAGGGGAAATCCAGCTAATGGGTGTGGAGGCTCAGAAACCTGGACACTGAATTAGGAGCAAAGTGGAATCTGTGTTCTGATTCCACTCCCTAATGCATAAGGGAGAAAAGGGAGACACCATCTATAAAGAGATGATTTCAAAGGAGTACACTGGTACAATTGTACGTGTACAAGGGCTTTAGCTCCCTGGAGGGAGTGAGCCAGAATCATCTTGGTTGTTTATTTTCTGAGCTAGGACCTCCTTTAGGCTCATGATTTACCTTCCAGCTGCCTCTACCCCCACCCGCCCCACCTCATCTATGAAGAAACTCAGTCCTACTCAAAGTTTAGGGAGGAATATGAGTGCCTTTCAGGTGTGCTGGACAGAGGACCGCTATTTTAAGTAATTAAAGGATGGTGCAGCCCCCCAAGGCTGGTGGCACAGGCCTCTTACAACACACAGATTTCCCTTCACCCCACCAAGTGGCCATAATGTGGAAGGGGAGCAGATGCAGGGGGGGACACTGAGCGACTCTGACCTGGTGTCCCTGGTCAGCGGATGGTAGGAGGCCAGTTCTAGGGAGGTGACGGTGGAGTAAGTGCCTGAGGTGCAGTAGTCCAGGCCAGGAAAGAGAGGCTTGCAAGCTGACCAGGACCGCCTGTTCTCGTTGAGAGGTGGAACCACTTCTGTCTTGTCAGTGGAGACGAAATACAATGTGTTACTGGGGAAGAAAGAAGAAACCTGTGTTACCTTCACGTTACCAGTGGACGTGAACACCACTGATGGCCGTACGTAGGTTGCAGTGCCAACACGTGCCCCCTTAACCTGCTCTCCGTCTCCCCTCTGTCGGCACCCACCTCAGGTTATCTCATTCACTCAGAAACAACGAACAGCACAAACATCAACAAGGCAACAAACACAGGGACTCTTGGGTTTCAGGCATTGCCCTGAGGTGTTCGCTTTTGTTAGCTGGGATCCCCACAATGGCAGGCATTAGGAGGCTCTTTATTTTATAGAGGAAACAGAGACTCAGATGTTGAATAAGGATCCCTGGGCCCTGAACTCAGGTGTGCCCCTTCCTTCCGTTAGTGAAGGGAAGCCCAAGGGTAACTCTTACTGTATTGGCTTATTTCTACTTCTTTCCCATACGGAACAAGTCTAAGTCACCTCTCCCTTAGCAAGCCTCCCCCACCACACACCTCCCCCACCGCACACCTCCCCCACCGCACACCTCCCCCACCGCACACCTCCCCCACTGCACACCTCCCCCACCGCACACCTCCCCCACAGCACACCTCCCTCATCGCACACCTCCTTCACCCCCCCTCCCATTGCACACCTCTCCCATCGCACATCTCTCCCATCACGCACACCTCTCCATTGCACACCTTCCCCATGACACGTGTGCACATGTGAACGCATGCACACGCACCCTTTTCTTTCCCTGCTTCCCCCTCGTCTCCCTCACAGTCAAGAAACGGGTCGGCCTCATGGTCTTCACTCTTTCAACACGCCTCTCACAAACTGTGATTTGACACCACACCATCACGCTTCTGGGCCTGCCTCCATCAGCATCTCCAATCACCTTCTTGCTCCTAACTCCAGAGGACCTTCTTAGGCTTTATCTTCCTTGATCTCCCAGGAGCATTAGGGAGACCTGCTCACTTATGACCAGATTAAGACTTTAGAGACCCTGACCTCTGAACAGATGATAGATAGAATCCTCCTCTCAAGAATGGACTTAAAAAGATTAGTAAGTCCAACAAAGTTCAACAATGTGCTGATTTCATCCAAGGATGCTTTTTTTTTTTTTTTTTTTAGGAAATATCATGTTCTTCTTTCAGTATTATTTCCTCATTTTAAGGGTACCCAAAAAACTAGCCTTGCTGGTGGGCTGGAACCCTGTCAGCTTTAGCTGCCTATGGGGTAATCCTGGCGGTCTCTCCTGGGTCTCTCTCGGGCTGCTGAGACCCTTTACAACTTCGGCCCTTCTTCCACCTCCCTGAACACTACTCCGCACGCTTTCCTGCTTCTCCTCTGCTGCTTCACACATTCACATTTTCTACACGTCTGTCCTAGTCCATCGCGCCTCACCCTACACCAGTTGCTCTTTGACCTCAACAACCTCCTTCTGCAGGTGATGCCCAAAGTGGTATTTGTAGCTCCAGCCTGTTTACCGAGCTCAGACCCATTGGTCCCACTCCCAGCTGGATATTAGAACCGGTGGTCTCACAGGACTTCAAATGAGGCACATCCCAAACTGAGTTTGTTAACTTCCTCCAAACCTCTCCCTGTCTCAGCGAGAGGCACCCCCACTGCTCTCCTCTTCTTCCTCACCTTGCAACTGGTCAATCACCAAGTGCTCAGGTTTCCACCATGGAAGAGTTTCTGGAGTAGGTTTGCTCCTTCTAACACCATCCCTGGCCCTCGTCTGGCTCAGGTCACGAGCATCTCTCAACCACATTTGGATGTGACAGACTCCAACCAGTCTCCCCATCCCCACCCATGTTTCTTGTCCATCCATGCCCCACTCTGGAGTCAGAGCGTGTCCTCTAAAACACCAGCCTTTCTTTATCTATGCTCCCACCTTTAAAGTCCTCTGCCTTCAGAAGAGTCCACCATCCTTCAGGTGGCTCAGAAGGTGGACCCTGGCCAGCCTCTGCCACTTCCCTCCATGACCCCTGTGAGCTTTGCCACACTGAGTTTTGACTTTCCTGCAGCTCCTGAACTGTTCTTTTTCCTTCAACCCATTCTCTTGGCCTGGGAACACTCATTTCTTTCTGCTTGGTCTGCAGAACTCTGACAGCCTTCAGGTATCAGTTCAAGCATGGCCTTCTTCAGAAAGCTTTCCCCGAGTGCCACAGACTAGGTCTTACAGAACTTCATGTCCTCCAGTGTTTCCTCTCAGAGTGCACTTGATACTTCTATGTCCTTCCCATGAACTAAGTGCCAGAGGTCAGGTATATCTCATTCCATGTGTAAGCACTAGATGGTCAGGTGTATTTCATTCCACATGCTTCATGCATTAGGCACTTAAATACTATTTTTACTCTTCTGGAATCAACAAATTAATGAGTCCAAGATATAGAAACTAAGATAAATCAGTGTTTAAGGATATCATTGAAATGGAGCTCTCCATATATGATGCTTCCCATAATCATGAGATTAGGACTCTCATGCTTTATCCACTGAGCTAGCTACCACAGATTAGTATGTTCCCTGGTATTTTTCCTGTGAAAAAAAGGTTCATTTCCCAAGGATGATTTTTCTAGAGTTTATGTTTCTGCATTCTCAAAACAAACACACAAACCACAAAAAAACATAATCTATTAAGTGATTAATCAGTGAGGCCTAAATGTCAATTTGGTGAAACCTGGACAGTCGAGGAAATTGGTATTATCTGGTGAGTCTAACCTACGTTAAAAGTAGGTAATTCACTACCTTCTTCCCCAACACCCCCAAGATCACGGGGCCCTGAATTATCTCAGGCAGTCAAGTCCTACCGACCCAGTTTCCACTCTCCCTCTCACACTGGCTAGTCCCATCTTGCGGATGGATTACCTGCCACTGAGCAGCTTGACTGGCCTCGTCGGAGAAGGAACGATGAACTTCAGCTGCCCAGCTTTCAAGGCAACTTGCATCTCCAGGCCTGTCTCATGGAAGAAGTTGGTGTTCATTTGGATCCCGGTCCTTGAAAAGTCTGGGATGACGATGCCCATGTTTGTCACAAACTCCACAGACACAGAGGGCTTTGTCACCAGCTCCATCTGCAACTGTAAATCAGAAAATGACCTGTTCAGCTTCATTAAATACCCCTGTCCCTGTGCAGTCAGATCAACCACCCTTCCCCATCCCTGGGCACACATGTCTGGACCACTCACGCCTCAGGAAACATTACTGTGATTTCTTTGGAGGAAGAAAAGCCATGTTGTCAGTTCCCCAGAGCCACACTACATTGATACCAGCACCAGGAAGTGCCTGAGCTGCTTAAAGTTAACGGAATAGGATGAAAAGAGGACAGGAATCAGATTTTCTTGAGAATAGCTTGTTCCGTACTGCTAGGAGCTAGCCAGGTGGAGCCTCCTAGTGGAATGCTAAAGTTTTTTATAAAAATGAGGAAGGGGGAGATGAGTCATGAGAAACTGTGGACTCTGAGAAACAATCTGAGGGTTTTGAAGGGGCAGGGGGGTAGGAGGTTGGGGTACCAGGTGGTGGGTATTATGGAGGGCACGTATGGCATGGAGCACCAGGTGTGGTGCATAGACAATGAATTCTGGAACACTGAAAAGAAATTTAAAAAATAAATAAAAATTTTTGAAAAATGAATAAGGTGATGACAGGGATGATGTACTTCAACTTGAACTACACACATTTTAAAATCGTACAAGAAACCCGCTGCGGAGGAAATGAACAACCTGAGGAATGAAAAAGTGAACAGGGTCTTACATTGGCTATTTCTAGCTTCATTCCGGCCTTGATTCCAGGAGTGATGACCCCAGAGGAGGAGACTTGCAGTTGTAATCCAAGTCCGGTGGGCAGTTCAAAGGCGTTGTCCATGAAGAGGTAGTGAAGAAACAAGTCATTCACTGAGCCCTTCCTGATGGCCTCTCTAATCTGTAGATCCAAGATGGCAACGACAAGTAAGCCTCATCCAAGTGGGATCTGTGAAAGGCAGTCTCCCACATCTCAGATAGTAACTGTTCTTTATCCAGAAAGGAACAGACTAGCATATTTTGATTAGCTGAGGATTTGATCAAATGCATGATTACTGGTTTCAACAGAATGGGATGTAAGAAATTGCCCTTCCCAGATACCATGTCATTTTGAACTAGTGGTTCAGAGTCACTTAAAAATAGCGCTGGGCCTCAGAGCTTTCTGAGCTTTAAGTAGCCTTGGATGGCAAGGATTAATTCTGGTTATTTGGAGTCTACATGGAAATGAGGGCTTACTGAAGTATAATCTATTATGATAAAACAACTCTTTTAAAAGAATGATTTATTTTAGAGTGGGGGAGGGACAGAGAGAGAGAGACAAGCACACACACTGTTGAACACAGAGCCTGACTCAGGGCTTGATCCTAGGACCCTGAGATCTTGACCCGAAGTGAAACCGAGAGTGGGCTGCTTAGCCAACTGAGCCATCCACGTACCCCAAAACCATTTTTTTTAAACTGACAAGCTACTGAGATGATGAACATATTAGTATGCATTTTTTTTAAATAACATTTTTAGAAAATAACTTGAAATCTGGTTTCTTAAAGCCAACATTATTATTTATCAAATACCAGGGGATATATTTACACATTTTTCTCCCTTATGAATAAATTAATAATGATGGAAACTATAACTCATATTTAGATAGTGGATGACGGTTTGTCAAATACTATACAAATGATTTCATAATCATTTGATATAGAGAACTTGTAGCATAGATATAGAGAAACACATATGAACAAATGGATGCCCTCAAAAGATACACCTAATATTATCAAAGGCCTAATTTCTAAATGTTACCAATCCTTTGCAATCCAAGAATCTTCCTTTCTGAAATTCAAAGCAAACTGCTTCCCTGAAGGAAGTATAAGCACCTTCTCTGGTTTGTGGGACAGGATCTTAGGGGTCTGGGAGATCTACAAAGGGCATGGGCTAATCTCATTGCTTGTGATGGCGCCTGGCCTACTTACCATCTGGGGGATACCAGGAAGAGTGTGAACACCATCTAGCAGCAGCTTTCCCAGGAGCTGGATATCATGGAGCCTGACAAAGCCAAGCTCCTCTCCCAAGATGCGGAGGTAGGCTCTGGCTTCTGGGAATTCTTTGGATTTCAAATCTTTGATCAGTTTCTTGACATTGAGCATAATTCCATTGACCATGTCCTGGGATTTTAACAATAAAATGTCTAATGAGATGTCAGCATCGTCACACACCTTTAGAGTCCTCCTGTGGGGCCATCTGCTGCAGCCGTGGTGGGTTAGACATAAATACACAGGTGGGGATATAGGGAAGCCGCTGAAATCACTCCCGCCTTTTATTGAAAGATAGATAGCTTTACCAAATTGAGATGAAAAAAAAAAAAAAGAAAGAAACTGAGGTCTTATCAGGGATAGGAGGTGTCTCCATGCTGTTGAAAACTTGAATGCAGACATAATAAGAGGGACCTCTGTTCTCCAGGATCCCAGGATTCCTAGGGCTCACCAAGAGTAGAAGATATCTCCTGATTACCCCTTTTTCCTCTGATGAGAGATGAATACCAGGGGTTTCTTGAGAAAATATAGCTGCTATATAAATTGGCCAAAAACACCTTATCCTAGATAAGTTCTTCTTAGAGATTAGAAGAACACCATAGACTGATGCTTATACATGTGGGGAAAAAAAAAAAAAAAGAACGATTGACAGACTCCAACAGAGCAAAGAGCCCCAGCCTCACAGGGAGATGAGTAAATTAGAAAGTGGAGGTTTGGGGCATCTGTTGGCATCTAGGAGTAAATTATTGCCCTGCTTTTCAAACTGAAATGTACATACAGGTCACCTAGGGAGTGTCATTAAGATGCAGGTTCTGACGCAGTAGATCTCAATGGGGTCTCAGAACCTGCTTTTCTAATAAACCGTGATGTGAGCCAATGACTGAATCAGACTTGGAGTAGCAAAAAACTAAAGAATGAGAAACTCCAGATTATACAATCTATTTTCTACTCCTTAAGTGGGGGCTTATGTTAGCTTCAAAGTAGATTTTGCTCTCGCTATACGAGTAAGAGCCGAAGAAAGCGGTTAATAAGGAAAATAAGAATTCAAAAATTAAAATAATATCTGCTTATTGAACAATCAGTACCAGTCATGCACTCTGCTTAGCATTTTACATACTTTATTTCATTTAGTCTTTAAATAACCCAGTGAGGTATGGATTATTAGCACTCTGGGGATGTAGAAACAGACAGAGTATCAAGCAGTTTTCTCAGGCGTGCACAGTTTGAAAACAGTAAGGTCAGAATTCAAATCCATGCCCCAGAATTTCCACAGGTAATCATTATGGGAGAGTGCCTCTAATAAGTCTGGCTCCTGGGCACATTGAATCTCTAGGAGGCTTATAACTGCAGAGGACTCTACTCTTTACTTCCATGGGACTGGTTAATAATAGCTACAATTGTCATTTCAGTTAGATAGCTCCTTGACGACTTCTAGGCTAGGAGGAAAATGTTTTGCATTGAGATACAAAGCTTTTCTTAATGAAAACATACCTGCTCACGTTTATCATCTTTGGTATAGCCGAAGTGGTCAACTAAGACCTTGGAGACATGATCAGGAACTTGGTTATCAACCCAGTACAAAGCCTTGTTGACACTGTCTGGGAAAAATCCTTGCTTTCCAAAAAGAGCTTCCAATGTTGGCTCAAAACCTTTCCCTTCCAAACCAATCTGAGAAAGAAAATCAGGCAAGAAAATGCCATCAGGTTGCTTTGTTCTATGTCAGCCTCCAATCCCTCTTTAATGTCCATTTAATTAAACAAGTATTTAATGAATACTATGCAGTAGGAGCTGAACTCGGCAACCACAGGAGTTGTCTTCTTTAAATCTTACAAGAATCTTGAAAGGCAGGACTTGTTACTTGTCCTTTTTCCAGAAAAGGCTAAGGTCAGAGAGGATAAGCAATTAAACAAGAGATTCAGATTGGGAATGAATTTGGGGTTTGAACCAGATCAGTCTGATTGCACAGCCCATGTGTTTTGTTGGCTTTGGATCTAAGGGCTTCCCTAAGACATCAACATTTCTCTTAATACTACAGCGTCATGCTTCAGGTGACCTTTAGCTAGAAGGCAGGAGGGGGAGGGAGGAGGGAAAGAAGAAGGCCTCAAACTGATGGTAGGAATGAGCTGCTTGATCTTAGCTCCTCCCAGGCTGGCTCATGCCCCACCTTGACTTTCTATTTATGGAGTTGTACCGAACTGGAGAAAGAATGGGAGCTTCTTCTAAGTCTCACACATACCTCAAAGAGATCTCCTGGAGCAAATCCAAAGACAGTGAGGGTTGTTTTCAGCATGCTTTCTTTAGGAAGGTAATTATTTGGATCAAATATGAGATTTCCCTCAATTTTGGCTGAGACAGGGTCAAGTGATGGCAAGGAAACAGACTTGGAAAGCTGATAGTTCCGGGAAAATTTTGAGAAGTCCATGATGGTTGGGAGTTGAGATCCTTTCAGAGCTTCTTCCACTGACTTTTTCAAGCTAGATGGAAACAGGGAGCATATTTTTAGCTTACTCACCATGTTACAAATCCATGTCTCTCTCACCCCAAGGAAATATGGATTGCCGAATGCTACCAAACAATCTGGATTTCATGTGCCCAAGAGCTTGGCTCAGGACTGCTGCATTTTTGTGTGCATGTTGTCCAGAAGAAAGAACACTCCATAAAGGGCAGGCAGTGGCCTTTAGGAATGAGGGGGGTGGGAAATTACTCTTTGCCCTTTGTGGCAGATGTGGGAAAATTAATGTTACTTACTTTTTGATATACAGTTCTTCTGAGTTTAGGATGTTGGCAATGTGGGAAGCCACAAAGTTCTTCACTTGCTCATTCTGTTCCCGTGGAAGAAGCTGGATGATTTGGTTAATATCTGACTGGGAAGGGCCCCTCATCAGCATGAGATAGGCAGCTAGTCGCTTATCCCCTGGAGAGGCATCATTGAGGAAAACTTGAAGAAGGACTTCCCGGACCTGTACCCAAAAAAGGAGACTGTTACCACTGTCCTTTGGTCAGAACACAGAACATGCCTGGCAAACACCAGTGTGATCTGCTGGTGGTTTACTACATAGAAGTCAAATTTCTTTCTGATAACTTTTCAAATGCTGGTATGGTATCTTCTCACCAGTGTCCCTCAGAACAACCAGCTCAAGGAAGGGTCTCAGATTAAATGCACGTTACATCCAACCGCATTAACATACTCTAGTTGGGACTTGAGGAAGATCTGCTACTATAAGTGAAAACAAATCTGTTTAACCGTAAGTTATTTCAATGCGGGAATGTAGGTGGGAAGGGAAAGTGAGAGTTTGGAGTGAATAAATAAGGCGTTTTCCAAAGCTCTGGAGTCATTTGCACCCAATTTGGGAAGATGGTGGAAATCAAGCATGTTCATGTTTTCCTAAGGTGAGAGTCATGGTTGATCTGGAAGGGGGACAGCGTGTAACTAAAATCTCATATTCTGAGGCTAGTGTAGGAGTGTGGTCTATTATTTCTGTCTTGTCCACATACTGCTAGGCAGTCAAGAGGCTTGTTGAAATTGGCAATTAGAAAGCAGTAGAATGATGAGATTTAGAATCTCTTTCCAAGTCCTTGTTAATCTGACTAAAGTTTTTACACTCGGACTTCCTCTGTGGACTTCACCTCATCATTAAGCTCCATTTTCCGCAAGGCCTGGATGGCAGCCTTCTGAATCAGCAGGGATGGCTCCATACTTTTGATACACTTCAGGACTGAAGACCTGAGTCTTGGGGTTACTGTCTCCATGGTTCTGCCAATATTTCCAATGACCTGCATTGAAAAGAAACAAGGGCAAGTCAGGTGCAGAAGGAGAAGTAGGGGGTGTTCATGAAATTGCTTCTGAAACAATGCATGTCCTACAAAAGACTGAAAGTACCCTCAGAATCAAGTAGGTGTGATCTTGGTTCCCAGTGCAGTCATCACGAATCTGTTCCGACAGGTAATCAGCAACATCCAGTAGGTCCTGAGTCACCAAGGGGTTAGCCTTATGATAGCTGCAGAATGAGAGTTAGGACTTAGCAAGCACAGCCAAGTTTATTTAAGATACAAACTTGTGTGTGAATATTTCTTATTTCAAGTCTTTGCTCTCAACATAGCTAGTGGAAAAAACAAGAGTACGCAAGAGAGTCTGAAAGTGGAAGGTGGGGTATAATCTTAGTACAGAGATGTGGGGGTCTTCCTCAGCTCCTACTAGGAGAAGCAGTGTGAAACTCACTTGTTGACTGTGTGACTCAGAGCATATAGAGTGGCCCGGCTCTGCTGCTCCTTTGCTGTGCTGAAGATCTCCTGCAGTCTCTCTGCTGAGGGCTCTGGCATCAGGGCTATCAGGTAAGTCACTGCATCTATCAGGAGGGGGTTGGCCTTTTCACTTCTCAGCCACTGGAGGATGTGAGTATAACACTGGGGCTGTCCACACTGAATCAAGGCTTGTAAGGTGATGGGGCTGAGAAGGAAAGAACAGAGAAGGTTACAGAGATCACCTTCAGGCAGCTCCAATATCCTTGGCCCATGATTTCTGAGATTCGCTCTCCAAATCTGACCATCTTCCAAAATCCAACACAGATCCCAGGAAGCAGGAAGCCTTCTCTACAAGCACTGTCCACTGGAGAAGCACCACGGAGGAAAGGCTCAAGAAGGACCCCAGAGTTACTGCCCAAAGAGGATTGTTATCACTGCTTTCATTCAGAACATAGACCGTGCCAGACAAGCACTGGCATGGCCTCATTTCGGTCCTTAGTCCTTCCTCTGGTCTTCCCAACAGTTAGAACCAGTGCCTTAAAGTATGGAGAAATCACAGTATCACTTTATTTGCCCAGTTCTCTCTCCACTAGTGTAGGCTTCCAGAGGGCACAGACTTCTTTTCCTCCCCAACTTTCCAAGGTACTCACAATAGAATGAGGAACTAGAAGTTACCCATCAAAAGGTGGGAAACATTGCTCTCCCATTTTGACACAGAAATGCCTATCTGCCTTGAATGCAGCATGGGAGTGTGTGTGTGTGTTTGTGTGTGTCTGTCCCATAGAACTCTAAGCACATTAGCTGATATTTCTCTATCCAGCAAACATTAATTGATTAATTAATAGTGGAATTATTGGATTGATATTTCAGTGGCCTCTGAGATTTTCTGCTTGGCCAAGGTTTGAAAGTTTAGCCCCCTACCACAGGTCATACAAAATATATGGCTACAACCATTAAGGAAATACCTGGACACCTCGATCAGTTTTGGCAAGATGGATGTGAAGGCCTCCTTGTTCAGACTTCTCAGTTCAGTAATGAGTTTACTGAAGAGGTTAGCTCTCTGGGCATTCTTCTCGGAGACATGCAATGTTTGCAGCTCCTGGATAGTCTTCACAATGGCCTCAGCCTGCTGTGGGGGTGGTGTGGACTTGGTGCGCTCAAAGGCAAGACCCACCTCTTCAGTGCCTGGAAGGGTGGGGGGGAGTGTCAAAGGGGTTCTTGCTTACCTCTACATTTCAACCAATTCCTGGCCTACTGAAAATTGGAAATTAGGGAGGTACAGCAAAGAAGAAAAGAAAACTATCCTATACTCAATGCCTGTTATATATCTGGCTCTGTGCTTGGTGTTCGACTTCAGTGTTTTTACTGACTCATCACACTGTCCTACGGGTTCATTATTATTCTTCAATTTAAAGATAAGGGAACTGAGAACCAGAGATGAGGAACTCTCCTTGCCTTAGACCTCTCTGAGTATAAGGGGCAGAGCTGCAACTGAATCCAGGCTTATCTGAATTTGATCAGATTACCTCTCTGCTGGAAGGAACTAGACAAGACTGTGGCTGCCACTGACATGACTATGGCTGAGGCTAGACCCATTGATGCTTACCTGCCATTTTTTCCAATGGGATCTATAAGAAGCTGATGGGGGAAAACGCTTCTGTGTCTCCTTCATCACCCTGCCCTGACCTATGCCAGGATGGGGGTTAATGTGGAAAATGTGGGGAAAATGGGGGAAATGTGGTGCAATGGAAAGAGTCCTGGCTTCAATTAGACCTGAGGGCTGATTCTGCACTACCAATATTTGGAGACCTTGGATATATCACAAGCCTCTCCAAGTTTCATTTCACCCTCCGTAGAATGGGTATAAAAACACACACGGCTAACACCTGACATCACAGTTTGCATATGAGGGAACAATGAGGGAATGCATAAGACTGATTTAAATATAAGACAAATGCAGGGTTAGGGTTAGACTAGAGATTGCTAAGGTTTTTTTCCTGCTCTAAAGACTAATTCTGACTCCAAAGGGCCTCTCCCACTTGCCCCACCTCATCCAGGTCCCAGGCTTATTTCAGAGTGTAGGAGGTTGTCAGACCTACCAAAGGTAGACTTAGGAGGCCAATTTCCTTTTTATGAAAACCGAGGTAGCTTTGGGATACTTCTCCTTTTCGTTTATTGCGTTGGCACTTAATATTTTGAAGGGGATGTGCTTTCTCACTAGAGGAGCCCATACCCAGAACGTCAAACCCCACTGGACTCACCGGTCAGCAGGCATCTCCTAGCCATAATACATGCTATGTTTTGGGCAGATTTCCAGGTCCTGGCAACAATATACATATAAAATCTTACCTTCCTCAAAGAAGCGGCTGTTGATCTTAGGTGTGTCTTCAAGTTTCAAAGTTTGTGTAACTTGTGCATTCATCCCATACTGACTCCTGGTAACAAAGGAAGCACATCATGTCATGGATAGCCAGTTCCCTAGAGAGTAATATTCTTTTCATGTTGAATGTTTCCCTCTCTACTTCTACCCAAATCCTGCCTACCTTTCAAGCCATTGAATCCAGCCTCCTTGACCTCCTTCCCTGCCAATGAACACCCTCCACCTCCTCCTGGTCATGCTACCTGCCCTTCCATTAGAGGGACATCTGTAACTTACCCCTTTCACTACTCTGGAGTCCCCAGAGGGTAGGGACTAACACTGTGCCTTGAAACTCCTGTGTCTCTCCCTCAGCACAATGCCAAGAATAGAGCAATTAATCAGTAAACACTAGTTGATGTCTCAGGTTTCAAAATGGATTGGGATATACAAGTCTCTGGTCCCAATCCCAAATCTTCGATAAAGCCTTTTTAACCAGGGAAGCCTGCAATGATCCCTGGTTTTTCCTGATCCATAACCCTTAGAGTCTGGGTCTAAGATATCTTTTGTTGGTCTCAAACTGTTTTGTATACCTAAGATTTTCTTGCTTAATTATCTGTTAGCTTGAAAAGAGAGATGGGGGTGGGCTCTGCTTTGTACCTCCTCATAGTCTCCTCCAAGCACAGCCTTGCTCGGAACAGGGTACTGAGAAGCATTCGTCTCCCGTCAACCCATAAATAATGAATCAGGGTGCAGAAGGTGACCTACTTGGAGGATAAAGGCAGGAACAGGTGTTGCTCCCTACAGATGGCTTCCGACACATGCTTCTTCTTGGGGTCCAAAGTGTACTGGCAGGACTGGTTACTGCTAATCAGAGTTGAGAAGGGGCGGAGCTGTAAATGAGATTAGAAAAAACGTGTTGATCAGCCTCTGGGGATTGAACCTGATTCTTCTGCCATGGGCATTTAACTTCAAGGAAGATGGGAGATGGGAGTTCTGCCCCACTAGATAAACTCAGTTAAAGAAGGAAACTTGGTACTTGGCATGTAGACAAAGGGATGCAATAACTCAGTATACCCAAAGCGGAGTCAAGCTGGAGACTCTTGTTATTCCACCCCAATGAACATCTCATCCTGCACAAAGTATATCTAACCAGGTATTCTACACCTACCCACCCACCACACATTAACACTTCACACTGCTTCTTAAGTTTTCTCTGCCTAGAAGCCTGTCCTTATGTCTTATGTCTCTCACATCCTTTGTATCTTACAGGTTCATGCTCCACATCCCCCATAAATCTTTGAGGCTAGACTGATGGATACCTGCCCACCATTCCCTCTAAGCAGATCTACCACCAAATTTTCCCATTGAACTATGTGAATAGTGCTTTCTCCTTCCTGGTCAGGGTTAGGATTGCTTGTCTGCACTGGTCAGTTTATAACTTTATCTAGTATGCCATTTATTGTCCTTTATTGGCATGCGTAGGAACCTTGTTCCTGGATTAGACTGTAAGTACAAAGGAAAGGCCCATGGTTCATCTGCTACTGTCTCTGACCTTCAGTTCTGCCCAGAGTGGGGCTAAGCATACAGCAAGTTCTCAGAAAAGACACACAGGCCAGTGCCTTGGCTTCTTCTGAATATGACCCTTATGGCTGTCAGACATCATATATTCAGCCTCAAGGACAATGACCAGGAACATTGCCAAGCATGGCAGTGATTGCTCATGTCCTTCCTGTTTATTGAGATAAGCTGTGATTCATGTCCCAGAAGATTACAAGGCACTGGGTAAGCTCTGGTAATATGGTGCTTAGTGATCCCTGTTGAGGTGACAGGAGAGAAGGCTAATACTAAGAGGCTGGCCTAGGCAGGGGGCAGAGAGGCCAGGCATTGAGCAGGGCCATACATGGGATGAAAGGATAGGACACTGGAATGCTCTTGGTAATGTCACTTCATAGGACTGAGGGAGAGGAGGGCAGAAAACAGGTCCTGGGACTTCCTCAGAGGTTGGATGCCTGGAGCTGGGGACATCCAGTCCTCTTGTAGGGAACAGCAGTAGATGGCTTTGCTATCCTCCATTAAGCTCTAGAACCTTTTCAGGGATGGACAGTCATTCCTATCCAGGGATGGTGGATGGTTCGGTGTCAGTAACAGAAAGACAGCAAGAAGGTCAGAGCTCTGGACTGGGAAGTCAGGAACCTGACTCTGGTCTTGGTTCAATTAATTACAGGTCACGTGGCCTTGGGCAGTCCTTTCCTGTCCTCAGTTTCCTGCCATAGTCTAGACGAAAATGAGTCTGGGTTGATTCTTCCCTAAAATTCTTACCAGTTCTAACATTCCAGAATTTTAAGACTCAAGAGGACAGTGTTCATTGCAAGGAGCGATGTGGATGTGAAACTTACCATGCCTTTGATCAAAGCAAGTGGGCTAACTCCTGTGCTTACGGCCTTGAAGTGATCACACTTCTCCAGGTTCCTTTCAATGGATATTTCTGTTGCCACATTTGCCTTCTTTGTTTTAACAGTTAAGTCACTGGAACAGTTTCCATACACAGTATCCTATGGGAGTAGAAGATACAACAGGTGTATTCAATGAGGGAAAAACAGCTCTGGATGCTTTAGAGGGGCTAGGAAAGGAGCCTGGGAGAAAAGGCAGGAGCACCATGGATTGCGAAAGGATTTTCTTCCTCCTAGGCTGACAGTGGGCATTGCTGCTACTCCAGAGCTAGACTGAGAAGGCCATGAAGGGTGGTTCTGGTTCTGAGGCACATTCGCCTGGCCACCTAGTTCCCAGCGGACTCTGACTACATTCTGTGCTCTCAGAGGATTTTCTCTATTGCTCCTTTACAGCAAGGATTCCAGTCTGCCTTGTGCTCAGTGTGTCTTGGTTCTCTCCCCAGATCCCGAGCACATTACGAAAGGTCTCTGCAGGACACATCTATGTCTTCTCCAAGTGGAGCAGAGTATAGAACTTAGAACATAGTAAGGGCTCAAAAATGTTCATGGGATTCAACTAAATTGAATTCTCTCTCGGATCAAAACTTCAAATTCTTGAGAGAGGCTAGCAACAGATTCCATTATTTTCTGGGTTTAAAATACACAGAGCTTTACTGTGTTATATCTTGTGGGGACACAAAAAATCAAACAGAAGAGTATGGTGGTCAGGACTCCTCAAATACTGCTTTCAAATTAGGCTCTTTTCTCTATCTGCTCAGAAGGGATCCATCAGTGAGCCCAGGGGACAGGAAGAGCCCTGGGTACCAGCACTTCTCACCAGTACAGGGCCTCCTGGGTGTAGCTAGTCATGTGGCTAAGTCAATAATCCACTTTATATACAGAGTGGGACCCAGCTCAAATTTGTGAAGATGAGTTCAAAGGGCATGGTTATCAATTTTCTGCATTCTCACCAGAAACAACTCTTGTTTATCTGCTTCTGTCTCCAGGGGAACCAGGAGGGCAGAGATGATGCCCCTCTTGATGTTCAGGATGTGTGTAGACTCTTCCTTCTCTGGGTAAAGTAAAACTTGCTGCCCTTCAGGAATGGCCAGCTTGAGCTCGTGCCTGTTTCAGAGAGAGAGTGAGGTCACAGACGTGTCCTTTTTCCGCTGTAAGCCTGTTGGATGTAAGCTAGGTAGCTTTGCAACCTCCTTTTACTTACTGTTTTTTTTTCCCCATCTTTTCTTTATAAGTGTACATTTTTCAAAAAAGTGTACAAATATGTGTATGTTTTTTGTATTCTTTGACTTCTTTACCTGTTTTTCTTGCCTTATGCATCCCCACTCTGTTTTCGACCCACACCAGTCTCTGCTGTCATGTTCCTTACAGAATAACTCACTGGGTTTTCCACTTCTCTCTCCACACTCAGGCACTCCTATCTAGAGGTGTGGGGTGGAAACATTCACGCATAAAGATTTTTTCATTGCTTGTTTTACATAGACGACACAATGTTTTCACATTTTCCTCCTATCTTTCTTTTCTCAATTATATGCCACAGAAATCCTTTGACTCCATTGGTACAGGTCTGACAGATTTTTTTTTTTTAAGCTATAGAACTTTCTCATTTTATGGTTATATGTAATTGATTCAGACATTCCCTCTATTTGATGGGATTCACTTTCTTTCTGGATTTTTCCCTCTCACATGAACAACCCTGAAATAAACACGCTTATGCATATTATCTTCACACATTACTGCTCTTCTCTTCTTGGGCGAGAGTCCCAGCCTTTTGAAATTGCTATGTCACAGGTAGTAAGTTTTTAATTATAACAGATATTGACGATTGGCTCTCATTTCCACCAGCAATGTTCACTTCTCCTCAGAGGTCACCAGCAACAGGCGCTTGGTTGCTTTATATTTTGGTAATCGTATGGGCATAATGTGATAAATATATTGTTGTTACATTAATTACACTTGCTGACTAACACTGAATTTGAACCTCTTTCCATACATTTGTTGGGTCATCACTCTTTAATAAGCCTTGAGACCATGTCTGAAGCCCATATCAACTATGGTCTTAGGGACTTCCCTTCGGGGACTTCCTTTTGGAAATTCAGGGCTGCACCTGCTCTGGGTAGGTCATAAGCAGGAGAAGGAGACCAGGCACATCTTCCATAGCTCAACATCTTTGCAGAAAGTTCCAGATACTGCAGTGTAGACTTGGGAAGCCGGTGATAGTCAAGAGCAGGAGTCCCTTTAGTTTGGAGAAGGTAAAACCCAAAAGGAAACTACTAGTCCCTCCTGTCACGGATCCCTGTGCTGCAGACATATTCAGGTCTTGGATAAAATATTGGCAACAGACAGAAGCATGAAGGTTTACTCGGCAGAGAAAGGACTGGCTTTCATGTCTAATGTTTAACAAATCAAAAAGATGGGTGGGGAGTTTCTGATGCCCCCAGACCAAAAAACCTATGACTGTCTGTATTTGCACACACTTAGGACACTACCAACTGTGATCTGGACTCGAGGCAGGGGTGATGTTCACAATATTTACAACAGGAGCGATACAGACATAGATCAATCAGAAGACAGGCTAGCTGCAAACACCAGGGTGGCCTGGTCACTATGCTTGGGCAGAACTACAGTCTTGGGCAGGGCAGGGCAGTGGGGGGCGGGGGGTACTTGGCATTCTCTGCACTTGCTGAGGCTGAGCCTTGCTGCCCCCTGTGGAATAGACCCTGCACCACACCAAGTCCTGCTGGACCTTCCCTGAAGACCACGGGGCTACGGGTCTTGTTTAATTCTTTAAACAAGAATTCACCTGTTTAAACAAACCATCTCACCTTTATTGTCTCAAGGAGATTTAAAGCATGGGAGTTTTTAGAAACACATTTAAATGATAATTAGGGGCACTTCGCTAGGGGAGGGTAAATAATGTTTACCTCTTGCTGATTCTTGGGACAACTCAGCAATTCCCTGATCCATAGTGAATACAGAATGAAATGTTTGTCCTCACACACAGGCCTCACATAAAACACAAGCATTCATCCCTCCCTGGATACACACACACACACACACACGTGCACACACAGACACGAATGCACACACACACATATCCATAACACATCCAGCAAATCCGAGAGCTCAGAAGTTCAGACAGGCCCATGCCTTACCTGGACATGGCAGCAGCAAAATCCTCCGAGTTCTCAGTCTTCTGCAGTGAGGGCCTGCCCTTAGGGTTGAAGCCAGACCCTTCCTTCAGGGTGCACTGGCTTGTCCTGAGGATAAAGCTGCAGAGTTGGGGGACCTCCAGCTCAACCTGAAAAGGGTAGTAAGCAGCATCAAGAACATGAGACCATTCACAGCCCAGGGCTTACTCTCTAAGCAGGACACAGAGGAAAACACTGCTGGGGACCCCTGGTTAGAGGGAATACAGTCTAAGAGCTAGAGGAAGAACACAGAAGCAGAAAGAAAGCCATCATTGGTTTCAACGGCAAATGTTTCCTTAATGTCATCAAAAAACCAAGCAACCTAACTGTTCATATCTCTTGGGGCCTATTCAGAACTTCATGTACTGCCGGAGTTTACAGAGATCCGTAAGGGTTATTTGGCACTGTTCAAGAACTTCCTGCAGTGATTGAAATGTTCTGATAGGAGAGCTGCTGGCCATGGGCACTTGAAATGTGGCTGGTATAACTAAGAAGTTTAAGTTTCACTCAATTTAAACAGCCATATGTGGCCAATGGCCACCTTCTAAGACAACACAGACTATGGGGCCCTAGAAAGAAGAGGTGTGTTTTCCAACTTGACTTCTCTTTCCCACATGGCCCCTAATAGTGACCCTTAGATCCATTCCATGTGAACACAGACATGAATACAATCATTTCAGCGATAGATAAAGTTTTGAAAACAAACTACATGTTCAAATTTTTCTTTTTTTTTTTTCCTGTTTGTCTTAAGCAAAGATTCTGTTTCGCTCCGAGTCTAAAAACTGTACTCTAGAATGCTTTCCTGAGATGCCCCCCTCCTTTGGCTTACCCCCTGGGCTTCTCTCATCATGTTAAATCTACCATGCTGCAATGCTAATATTCTAGATCACGTATTCCAGTTACATCTTAGAAGCTAATGGAATAAGAAATCCGGTTGGCAAAATTTTTTTGCGGCAGAAAACTCAGCAGAGTGGCTGACTTTCAAACCCAGAGACAGTCCCTCACTTTGTGATTAACGGCAGTCCTAGCGTGAGCAGGGTCTGCTCGGACAGGAGCCCTGGGTTCCTCCAGTGGCTCTTCCTGTCTCCTCATACCTTGCAATTGATCCTGGTGGCACTCCTTGAATCAGCGGCCGTGGGGACACCGGTGGAACTCTCAGCTTCATAGCTGTATACGTACTTCCTGAGGTGCTTGAAGCGAGTTGCCCCTTCTAACATGGGGAGAAATAGGTCAGCGACATAGTAGATAATTCCCCCAAAGAGTAGTCTACTGGGAAGAGAGAGGTCGTGGCAAAGATCGTAAAAAATGGTAATTAAACTCAAATTATTTTGAATTGACTTTGCATTATATTGAATTTCCCTTTACAGATTTAACTTCCCCACTATGTTTTGTTGAGGATACTGCTTAAATTTGCCAGTAGTTTCTGAATGTATTATCTGAGGTGCAGGGAGGGGAGTGTTAAACAATGGGGCCGAGAAAGTCTGTAAGAGAGACTGGGAAATTAAGTCAGCAACATAAAGCAAACAGCTCTAATGCCTTTTCAGCTTGAAAATTCCTGAGGCAAAGTTCATTAAGTCTTAGGGATATCTGACGGTCTTAAGAAATTCTGGAGTTTTCCACTTTGAGAGGAATTGGCTGAACAATTTGAGGAAAAGAGCATTTGGGGCACGAACACAAGGGCAGTGATGCCAGGTGGCCACAAGATGGCAGTGCTGTCCCATCAGAGGCCAGCCTCCCGCTCGGCCGAGGGCGCTGGGTACCACCTGGAGGCCAGCTCCTTTGATCCCTGGAGGTCAGGTAAATAAGAAGGAGTGGGGGTCTGGATTTCTCCACAAAGGTTAAAGTCAGCATTTCCTCACCCTCAGGTGCTTCGAATCAATGATTAGCCACTGATAAACAGACGGTGATGGGACTCGGTAGAGTGCTCCCGGGCCAAGAGAGTGACAGTCCCTGCCCCAGGCCAAGCGCTTGGGACAGAGTAGAAATGCAGGCAGAAGGAGTTGAGATCCCTTGGAGGAGGGCAGAGTCCCACGGAACTGGCTTCTTGGGGCTCAGAGCCGTGCACACCCATCATATCATCCCAGCATCTTAGCGAGCTGAGGTGCAGAAGGAGGGGCTGGGGGCTGGGGGCGCCCTTCCCCGCCCAGTGGGGAAAAGCCTTACTTGGGCAGCTGGGGCTGGCGTTTTCCAGCACTTCGTCCTCTGTAAGAAAAGGAGAAAGACAGCGCTGGGTTTTCTCCCCTCTTCCAGGGGGCCCCGGGTCTCCCGGGCAGGGGGCCCACTGGCGTCTTTAGAGAGAAGCAGGTTCTGGAGAACCCTCTCCCCGGCCTGCGCTGTCCCCGCCCCCCACTGCGTTGTGCTTGGACGAGCCACCGCCGGTCCGGGTCCCCGGCCCCCCCAACCCCTCTTCCCGGGACCCAGACCCCCGCGGCCCCCAGGCCGGGCCGCCCCACTCACGCGCCCCGGCGCCGGCGACCGCCAGCAGCAGCAGCAGCAGCAGCCCCGGCAGCAGCGCGGGCCTCGGAGGGCCCATGGCGACGGGGCGGGCGGCTCCCTCGCTGCGCCTCGTGTCGCCTGGCTGTCCGGCTGGCTCCTCAGGGACGGGCACCCGCAGGCCGCCGCCGCGCACTGAGGAGGGAATGCGCGGCCGGCGCCCGCGCCCCATTTATACCAGGTCGCCCGCCCAGGCCGCAGCGCCCCGGCGAATTGCAAAAGGTCCAAAGGGCAGCCAGCCGGGCCTGTTTGCTTTTGCACACCAGTCTCCGCAGCCTCTGAGCTCCGGCAGGGGCCGGCCAGGGGCTGAGGCCAGGCCCAGCCAGCAGCACCACTGCGCTCCTCTCCTCGGGCCTGTTTAGAACGGGGCCCTGGGAGGTGGGGTTGGGGGAACTTGGACCCTGCCCCGCCGCCGACCCAGCAGTGCCTTCAGGAGATGACCAGGCACCCGGACAAAACCCACCCCAGCTCCCTGCTCTGACTTTGCAGCCATTTCCAGAACTAGTCCCCAATGGCCTCTTGGTTGAGACATTTTCCTTTCTGTTCCGTTTTCGCCAAAACAGTGACTTTGTTTTCACCAAAACTTTGGACTTTGTGGTGGCCGCGTGCCCCAACTCTTGATAGGTACCTGTGGCTATGGGTCACCTGCCTGGGGTTCAGCCCACCAGGAGGGAGCAGAGGGAAAGGGGCAGGAGGCCTGGTGAGTGACTGACCCAGTGGCCTGAGGGACCTAGTCCCAGTCCCAGCAAGAGTCCAAGGGTCAAAATCTTCAAGAAATCCCACTGAGGTGCCCCCTCCATCTTCTTGGGAAACTGGGTAGAGGGGGTTTTTCCCCTGCATGCACCAGCTCCTGAGTTTCCTCCAGGGATGGGGAGGCCAGCGGGGAGAAACCGAGTGGTGGATGAAGACAGCATGTTCCTTGGAAACACCCCAGAGCCTCCTCCACAAATCCTTCCTTCTTCCTCCAGAAGACATTTAACGAGGTGCCTCCTCTCGCAGCTGTAGCGAATCCACACAGCATGGATATTTCAGCTGCGCAGACTTTATCCACCCAGGAGCCGGGCTCAGGTATGACAGAAGGGATGAACCGACACGGGAGACTGGCCTGTCCACAAGGCACCTCCAGTCCACTTGGTGAACAGATGCAGAGACGGGAAACTGCTAGAGTGCCCTGAAGGTAGGCTGTCAGGAGCGCTAAACTGGGTGGGGAGTAAGGGCTGGAGGAGTGCAGGGCAGGGGTTGGGGCAAGGACCCGGAGCCAGGGGACTACCAGACACACAATCGCCTGTTGCATGAGCCAGTGCTTACTAGTCACAAGTAGGTGCCTCTGTATTCAGATGGAATAAACTACCTGTGAAGGGCTGCAGTCTTCTGGTGGTGAGAAGGGTAGTTCCAGAAGGGTTCCTAAACAAACAAACAAACAAAAAATGAAAGAAAGGTTCCTTCCGTGCTCTCAGGGGAGATGCACACTACAACATAGGCCTTGTTCCTGGCACTTGTTTCCACATTTCTCCTCATCGGTGTATAGTGAGTGGTCTTTAGTCAGGAACTCCTTGGGCCTCGGAACTCCCTGCTGTGCCAGCGGTTTTGCATTCACGCTGTATTAAAGGTGTTATTAGGCTGATGGTACCTGAGCCACTGAATTGTGGAAGGTCTGGAAGAAGTATCCGCCCCCCACATCATTTCTCTGAGCATTTTATTAGAACGATTTTATGACTGACTTTCCGTCGGAGGAGCTGATGTTCGTATTTTTGGAAACGCATGTTCACTTTAAAGAGAATGGGTGACAAATTTAGGTAGGAAGAACCAAACGGAGATGATGAGTGAGGTCTCCGTACCATTGTCTGTGTCAGCAGAGAACATAATTGTTGTGATTGGGGAATCAAAAATGAATCTGATAACTTGGACGTTGGGAAAATTTGTGGGGTGTTTGGATGCTTCTGAGCTGTCACCCTCTCTAAAGGAGAAAGCCCAAGACAAGGAAACATGGGGGTTAGCTTCTGTTTCCCTCATTTTCTCTAGAGAGTCACCCTGTGCTGGGCTCCATCCTCTGACTGGGCCCAGGACACAAGCACCATGGAGCAAACGTTGAATCGTTGAGTTGACCTGAGTATGTTCACAGAAATACTGTGAGGATTAATATATGGACTTTTCTTTTTTTTTCTTTTTTTTTTTTTTTTTTAAGATTTTATTTATTTATTTGACAGAGAGAGATCACAAGCAGGCAGAGAGGCAGGCAGAGAGAGAGGAGGAAGCAGGCTCCCGGCTGAGCAGAGAGCCCCATGCGGGGCTCGATCCCAGGACCCTGGGATCATGACCTGAGCCGAAGGCAGCGGCTTAACACACTGAGCCACCCAGGCGCCCAATATATGGACTTTTCTTAAATTATGACTCTACTTAGACCCTTTGTCAAAAGCTATTGGAAAACATTAGCATTGTTTGTGACCACAGGCATCCCCTTCATCTTTTTCCTTTGAGTAAAACATTTCTCAGTTCCCTCTCCTCAACAAGTTCTAAGTTTCAAAGGATATCAACTAGTTTCCATAGAGACATTAAATAGAATTAAGATTCAGGAAATCTTATGGTATAAGCTACTCATTGAGCAGAAAACATACTGGTCCAGAGAGGTCAGCTGACGTAAAGGAAACCAGTGTGAGTATTAGACTCAGGAAGACCAGAGATTGAGTCCTGGCTTTCTTGGGAAGTTTATAACCTTGAGCAAGTGACTCTACCCTCCTAAGCCTCTGTGTAGTCTTCCCTAAAATAGGATTAAAATTATCTTCCTTCCTCCTAGCTATTTTTGTGAAAATTAAATGAAACAGTTATGTAAATAATTGCACTGATAGCGTGATATCTGGCCAAAAAAAAAAAAAAAAAGAGAGAGAGAGAAGAAAGAAAAGTAACTTACTATGTGTGTATCAGAGCGGAAGTATCTTTGTAGCATACCTACTGAACTAGTTAACCCTGCTGTGTAAGAAGCAGAGATTAATAGAACAAAAATAGGAAATCTGGGTTTAGGAAAAGCCAAAGCAGAACAGGGCATGCAGGAGGGTTAGGCATAGCTGTCCTCTTGTCTCTTTCTTTTTTTATTATGTTCCGTTAGTCAGCGTATAGTACATCATTAGTTTTTGACGTAGTGTTTGACAACTCATTAGTTACATATACCGCCCAGTGCTCATCACAACACGTGTCCTCCTTAATACCCATCACCCGAGTATTTGAAATCTCTGCCCTTTCTGAGGCACATGGGGGCCTTCCCACAGCAGGCGGACTAGTGACTCTAGCAGAGATGCATTCTGGTGTCACCAAGATTAATCCCAGAGAGTGGCGGTGATTTCGTGGCTAGTAGATGCAAAGTCCCATTGGGTGAACCATCAGTCTGAGTAAACACAGAGCCCCGGGTCCCCATTAGGAAGCCACCTGACCAGTTTTCAAGGAATTTGATAATGTTGAATAGTCCAGCTGCAGCCTCTAGAAGTGAAACTCTGCATTGGGCTCACCTGTTGGTGACCAGAAGGGAACTGTGGGGGTTAGTAAAGGCCCCCCAGAAGCCTGATATTTTGAGTTCAGAGCTATTCACATCCTGATACAGATGTTCAGTACTTAATTTGCTGCATACTATTGGATGATTCTGTGGCATTCATTTATACCCCATTGCTTCCAGGATATTTACGAACAGTGACCATGATGCCAAATAAATCTTCTCACTGACATAATACAAGGAAATGCAATCTGATACAAATTATTCCCAGCTATGCTGTTCAAAAAACTCATCTGACAAATAGGGACCAGTACAGACAAGGACTAATGAGCCTATCTCTTCTCTGCCTATGACTACATCGTATTTGCAAATGGTCCCAGAAGCTGGAAAGAAGACCTCAATAATTGTAGCTGGGGGGGCGCCTGGGAGGCTCAGTGGGTTAAAGCCTCTGCCTTCAGCTCAGGTCATGATCCCAGGGTCCTGGGATCCAGCCCGCACCCGGCTCTCTGCTCAGCGGGGAGCCTGCTTCCTCCTCTCTCTCTGCCTGCCTCTCTGCCTACTCGTGATCTCTGTCTGTCAAATAAATAAATAAAATCTTAAAAAAAAAAAAAAGAATTGTAGCTGGAACCATGCAGGCCCAGTGTGGTCTGTACATGTATGCGTGCACACACCATGCACGCACACACACACCATGCACATACACATACACAAATAAGAATGTCAAGAAAAAAATGGGGCCTGCATTTTGGTGGAGGGCCTAGGTGGAAGATAGTGGGTAGGACATTGTCAACCAAATGAAGGCATGACGGTTGGGTGATTAACTCCCGTGAGGAAGCAAAAGAAAAATTTTCTGACTCCCTCATTCTGCTATCCAAGAGATAAAGTCAGAATGCAGAGCAGCGGCTCTTACAAGTGGTGGGGAGGAACCTCAGAAATCAGTACTGTTGTCTGGGCAGTGAGATTCTGTGCCTGTGAAGTAGCACTTCCTAGATTACGCCCATCTCATCCATTTACCTTCTGGGGCAGGCTGCAGCCCCACCTACTTCAAGGCACCTTTCTCCTGGTCCAGCCCAGCTGCCCCTCAAGGCTTCTGACTCCGGTCTCTTCTCAGTTTCATTTTAGAACAACGGGTCATAAAGAGCCTTCATACCTTCTACTATTGCCCTGAACTTCTATTTTCTCTGGTCATATGATTTAATGTTTCATGTGTTTCCATATTACGTTGCCAGCCAGAGACATAAGTGAGGAGGGCAAGAAGTGTGTGTGGTTTTCACTTTTGTATCCCTCTTGCTCAGCAACACCTTGTATTAGGCTGGGCAGACAGTAGCGAGGATGTACTTCCTGTGATTATGATGTGAGATGGTAGGTGTGAGACAGGTACTTTTTTATATGTGCACTTCATTTTTACTCCTGGGTGCTGTCTGCGTGTGTCTATATCTTTTTTAAAGATTATTTATTTATTTATTAATTTGACAGACAGAGATCCCAAGTAGGCAGAGAGGCAGGTAGAGAGAGAGGAGGAAGCAGGTTCCCTGCTGAGCAGAGAGCCCGGTACGGGGCTCGATCCCGGGACCCTGGGATCATGACCTGAGCTGAAGGCAGAGGCTTTAACCCACTGAGCCACCCAGGCACCCCTATATCTTTTTATTTATTATATTCAAATTTTGTTAATTAACATACGGTGTATCATTAGTTTCAAAGGTCTTGTTCAGTTACCCATCCCTTGCAGGTAACACCCAGTGCTCACTCCAACGCTGCCCTCCACAGTGCCCGTCACCCAGTTACCCCGTCCTCTCACCCACTTCCCCCCCAGCAGCTCTCAGTCTTAATTTAGAATGCGTGGTGGTGCATTTGCATCTGTATGAGAGAGAGTTGCTGCTGTGAACTACGATTATGGGACCGTCTCCAAAAGTCTGAGTGTCTGTCCCTCTCCTGTGTAATGAGTAGACAGGACTAGGTGACCTCTTATGCCCTCCACAGCTCTGACTAATTTGATTCTCTGAAGACGGTGCAACTTAAAAAAAGAATTTATAAGTCGCCCTGGGCTCCAGCCTCATGGTGGTTAGGGGTTGGAAAGGATTTGGAATCCTTGAGAAGGACGGGTTTTCTGGGACGCCACCTGCCTCCATGAAGACTTGCATTCTTGCATCTAAGAAATAGAACACTCCACTCATTTTAAGTGGATTTCCTGGTAAGAAGAAGACATGCCTTCCTGGGGTTAGTGGCAAACTCTCAGGAAGTTCATTCTCATGTTTAACTTTGGTCTTTGTCTTTGCCTTGACTTCAGATAAACTTTCTTAGGTATACACCTTCTTTAGCTTTTCTTTGAAAGACTTTTTGATAACTTTTGTCAGTTACTCTTTGCTAACTTTTTCTTCCCTTTAGTTTCCTTTATTTTCTCACAGGGTAAGGACTGGAATACACTACCCTCAAAAGGCTGAGACCTTTTGTGCGGATGGTCAACTAATGGCTGGTTGGCTAGCAAGACTCGCCATCCCCACACCACCTCTGATTCTCAAGTATTCAGGGAGGCTGTAAGCACTCTGTAAGTGCTCTGAGAGCTTCCAGATGAAGAGAGGAGCATGGATACGCATCACAGCTGATAGTCAGTGTATATAAAGTGCCCAGTGTGGGGTCTCTGCAGACTTCACAGGTCCAATGTGGGGTTCAGAGGTCCTGACTTGAGCTGCATCTTGGATGATGGGCAGGATTTGGGTAATGGGACCGGGGGCATCACCAAAATAGAGGGTTGCAGGAAGCTGGGACTATGAGAGTCAGGCAGCTGAGTCCATGGAAAAGGCTGGGGAGAAAGTGAGCTGGGCAGCGGGAGGGAGGACAGTTTGTTGTGACCCAACCAGGGACTGAGCTTTCTGGCTAGTTCAATCGTTGGTCTAATGGAGAGTTACTATACAAAATACACAGTGTATATTTGGCATTAAGTATAGTGCATATGCCACAACACTAGGTTGTGTAGAAGGTCACAAGTATTGGGCACAGTTCTCCTTTGCAGAGCCATAAAGGGAAACAGAGGAGCAGGGATTTATAGAAGGTTAGACACAGAGATCTTAAAAGACTGACTCTAGATGCATAGGGAAACTGAGGCCTGGGCAGCCTGTGGTCGTGGTTGTAGTGTCCAAGACAAGGGCAGAGTCAGGACAAAAACTTGGTTCTCCTCGATTATAATCTAGATCATTCATTCTACTCTAATTGCATTAAATCTATTTTGATTACAAAAAAATTGCTTGGACACTATTTTATGAAGATGACTCCTTGACATCGACATGTATCCTTATAATCTACTGCTCATTGAAATTTTTGTGGATTCATATTCAGAATAAATATTGCTATGTGACTAATTAAATAGAATCAGAGATTCGGGGTCTCAAAGGGCCATTAAGGTCATTGAATCCTATTTGTCTCCCAATATAAGTGTCCCATCAGTCTGAGAATTCCTGCGCACCTGTTAGCAGACCACCTAACTGGTGTACTTTCTGTGACATTAGATAATGCTTCAGTCAGTGTAGCAATTCAGAGTCCCTAAAAAGGAAGCTTCCCAGCCTGCTTGTTTACAGATGGACAAATGGTCCTGTGCATGGACAGCAATGTTTTGTGGCCATATCTGACATCTCTCTCTCTTTTTCTTCAAAAGATTTTATTTACTGACTTTAGAAAGAGCGAGGGTGAGAGAGAGTTGGTGGGGAGGAGCAGAGGGAGAAGGACAAGCAGACTTAGACCCTGAGATCATGACCTGCGTTGAAATCAAGTGTCGGTCGTTTAACGGACTCAGCCACCCAGGCGCCCCATTACGCCCCTTCTATTTCTGCCCGCCGTCTAGGTCACAGACCATCCACTGCAGGGAAAGCTGAGAAAGGTGCCAATCTGGGAATGGAAGTTTCTCTGCCAGGTTTTACTGATATTCTGAAGTCAAAACCAAGAAATTACCAGATTGTCTGATGGTTTCACCTTACCTCCTTCCTCCCTATTAACATAGGGTGTGGCAGTGGAGGCATCAAGCCAGCCCCACAACCTGGGCTACTTTGATTTCTTGGTCTCTGAAACAGAAAGTGGGTAGAAATGTGTGCCATTTAGTATCTGGGGTCCCTTGTCGTTCTTTTTTTTTTTTTTAAGTGGGGGCACTCAGCCTTAATACATTTACTTTGAAAAATATTGGCCACCTTCAGTGTTCTGAGATCTGCCCTTGAAAGGGACTTCTTTAATAGCTTTATTAATACACACTCATTTAAAGTCTATAGCTCAATCATTTTTAGTATATTCACAGAATTGTACAACATTTACCACAATAATTTTTAGGCATTTTTATCACCTCAAAAAGAAATTCTGAACCAGTTAACCAACACCCCCTAAATTCTGCATTCCCCAGCCCTGGGCAATCATAGGTCTATTTCCTCCTGTCTCTATAGCTTTACCAATTCTGGACATTTCATATAAATGGAAGCATACAATGTATGGTCTTTTGTGACTCGTGTCTTCTCACTTGACATAAGGTTTCCAAGGGTCATCCATATTGTAGCATTTCATTCCTTTTTATCACCAAACAATATTTTATTGTGTGACTATACCACAGTTAATTTATCCATTCATCAGTTGATGGACGTGTGCTATATCTACTTAGTGGCTGTTATGAATAATGCTGCTATGAACATTTGTGTATCAGTTTTTTTTTTTTTTTATTTGAAAGAGAGAGAGATCACAAGTAGGCAGAGAGGCAGGCAGAGACAGAGGGGGAAGCAGGCTCCCTGCTGAGCAGAGAGCCCGATGCGGGACTCGATCCCAGGACACTGAGATGGTGACCTGAGCCGAAGGCAGCGGCTTAATCCACTGAGCCACCCAGGCGCCCCTTGTGTATCAGTTTTGCATGACATATTTTTTCATTTCCCTCGGGTAAGAGTGGAATTACTGGGTCATATGGAAACTCTATGATTAATCATTTGAGGAACAGCTACACTTCAGACTTTTCCAAGCTGGTTGCACCATTTTACATTCTAACCACTGTTATATGAATGTTCCAACTTCTCTGTGTCCTTGCCAACACTTATTTTTATGTATCTCTTTGCTTACAGTCATCCTTTTGGGTGTAAAGAGGTAGTTTTATTGTGGTTTCAACTGGTATTTCCATGACAATCAATGATCTTGGGCCTTTTTTCATGTTCTTTTGGGAAATTTGAGAAAGGTCCTTTAGAGGAATGTCTATTCAAATCCTTAAGGTTTTGAACCTTTTGTTTGTTTGTTTTAGTATTTTAAAAATAATTGTTATTTATTTATTATGTTCAATTAGCCATCATAGAGTACATCATTAGTTTTTGATGCAGTATTCAACAATTCATGAATTGCATATAACAGCCAGTGCTCATCACATTGGGTGCCCTCCTTAATAGCCATCACCCAGTGATTCCATCCCCCAACTCCCTCCCCTATGTAGCTCTCAATTTGTTTCCTGGAGTCCAGAGTCTCTCATAGCTTTGAACTTTTTAATTGAGTGTTTTTGACTTTTGTTATTAAGTTCCATGGGTTCTTTATATATTCTGAATATGAGTGTCTTATCAGATAGAGGATTTGCAAATATTTTCTCTCATTCTGCGGATTCCTTCCACTTTTTTGATGGTATTTTTCAAAGTACAAGAGTTTTAAATTCTGGTGAAGTCTAATTAATTTTTTATTTTTTTTGCTTGTCTTTTGGCATCATACCTAAAATATATCATTTAAAACTAGGTCAAGAAAATGAATTTTTTTCTCCTTAAAGGTTTTCTCCTAAAAGCTTTATAGTTTCAGGTTTTGTATTTATGTCTATGACCCATTTAGAGCTATTATTGTGTATAGAAGATTACTTTTGAGCCTCATTTTTAGAAATGTCCAAGTTCTATAAGCCTATGGATGGCCCTGAGTAACCTCTCCTTCCTCCCGCTAATAGAGCGTGACCTGTCCCCCACAAGGATGACAACAGTCCTATTGCTCAAGGAGCAGGATCAGTCCCTTATCAGGGTGCTGCTCCTCCCTGGTGCTTTCCAAGCAGTGACCAGTCACCTGGGACTGAGAGTCACAATCCCTGAGGGACAGGCCCTGAGCCCTTGTCATTTCAGAAAGAAAAAAGATATTTTTGGTGTCTCAAGCTGAATTCTAAAGCTTCTGGTATAGTCCAAAATGCCATAATGCTGTGAGAGCCATTCTCTCTTTTTCTCCAGAAAGGACTCAGAGATTAGGGAAATGAAGTTTTTTGTTTTGTTTTGTACCCAAAACAGTTTAACATGTTTTACAAGGAAACATACAAAACTAGTAAAAAAATAAATAAAATAAATGAACTAACATCAAAAACCTTAAAATGTTTACTTTGGGGGTGAGGAGGAGAAGAACAGAAGTGGAGTGTGGGGGTAGGAGTTAGAGTGGGGAATATACAAACCAGTAAACCAACAGACCAATGATAGCAGTGTGCCAGCCACTGAGAAGGGAGAAAGGCCATCTCTCTGTTCTGAGCGCAACGGAACAACAGTCGTATCATTACGAATAGTTTTAAAACCCTAATATATATATTTTAAAGATTTCTTTATTTATTTGAGAGTGAATGAGTGAGTGAGAGAGAGTATGAGCAGGGGAAGGGGCAGAGGGAAAAGCAGGTCCCCTGCTGAGCCTGGAGCCTGACATAGGCTCCAACCCGGACTCCAGGATCATGACCTGAGTCAAAGGCAGATGCTTAACCAACTGAGCCACCCAAAACCCTATTTATCAAACACCAGAAATGTACCAGTCCTTGTGGTAGTTAACTCATAAATGGTCTCATTTAATATTCAATAGAAGAAATCTGCCGGTGGATATTTTAACCACCAGCCTTACAAATAAGGAAACCGGAGTTAAATTCCACATAACTCACCAGATTCTACTATCTACATTGTGCAAGCACAGATACCTACAAGGGCCAATTACGAATGTGTTAGAGGATCAAATAAGCAGCATAAGGTTGTATCTCAGTGACTCTGTTCAAACACAAGTTGCCTACTATCTGGGGAGTAAGCTAGTGTCTTACTAAGAAGAGCTGCAATTCCACATTGTTTTGGTATTCATTATTTCTTTTAATTCTTCTAATAACCTGCTGTATTTTATGTTCTATATCACAGGGAAGGCATCTGAGGATCTCTGGAGTTAAAGATTTTCCAGGATCGCCTAGCTTATAACTGGCTGAGCTAAAACTTGAACTCAAGTGTTGTGACTCCATATCCCAAGTAGTTTGTACTCTTGAATCTCAATGAGAAGATTAGGAAATCCTGAACTCTTTATGGCACTTCTTAGAGAGTTAAGGCATGGGGTTTTTAGATTCAGCTGGCTTCCAGAGAGGACACTCAGGGAAGCAACATAAAAATGTCCTAGCACTCACAACCAGAGAAGGAGATGGGACCGAGTGGCATTTCCCAAGGTTGGTCTTTGATAACATTCAGATTTCTGATGCCATGTGCTTGGGAGGGACGTCCAGGCATGTTGGAACACTGGTGGTTGCTGCTCTTTGGATGAGATCTTCATGTAAATGCTGTTGATTGCAATGTCCCCTTTTTCTTGCCTTCATGCATTTTCCCCAAATAGGTACTCAAGAAGCTGGCTCAGATACCTTAGTTCTTTTTCTAGACTTGTTCTGTACATAATAGTCTTTGCATGGCTCATCCTACTGGATTCACCCTCTAAGATGTGAGACACTGCATCATACCCAGAAAACATCTCTGAGGATGAGTCAGTATGAAATGATATGTCTGTTCTCTCCTTCCAGACCAGGTCTTGGGACCGGAGTCCCTTCATGCAACACTCGCTGATAACATTCTCTATCACTGGCTGACCCATGAGTATAGCTAAAGGTCATCTTTGTAAATTACTTCGGACAAGTCCAATATAAAATGGTAAATTGAGGCAATTAATTCAAATCAATCTATTCCACTTGACTCTTACACCTTTTTTACCTGAACATTTTAGTTGAAAATGGGGATGGATGTCTGAATTATCCAGATAATTACTTTGTTCTCACTTCATTAATAACAGTCCTGTGTCTCCTTGTTAGAGGGTCGATGAACTATTTACTCCCTTACTGCTCAGAGAAGCTAGAACCTTCCTGAAGTAGGGGGGTATGGAGAGTCACATAGCTAGAGTAGCTTCTGAGTTCTTTCCTCTGATGACTGGACCCCCATCTATTGATCTCTTCAGCTGGCTCCTGGGCTTCACCCCATCACACTCCCCTGCCTTACCATTCTTCCACAGGTGGAGAAGGGGTAGCTCCTGTGTGTGACTCCTCCGCCATGCCCTGACCTCACTTGGGTCCCTTTCAGTGTGCTCACTCCCTTGCCCTGGTCACCTGGTCTCAGCTCTCATCACCACTTTATTAAGGTTGTCTGTCCTATTCCTTTTCCTTCACATTTTCTTTATCATATCCACCAATTTA